>NC_084840.1:18782208-23582208 GCF_033115175.1 Lepus europaeus | reverse complement strand
TTTGGTATTTAAAGTTACACAGCTTTGCATTTTTATTGGCTGTTTAGGCACGGCTATCTCCTCACCCATATGAAACTCTTCTAATTCTAGGGAGCAAATTTTACCTTATGCAGTCTGGAGGTCCCTGTGGCATCCGTGGTCACTGGCTTGCCCGGTGGTAGCTAGAAAAGCATCAACAACCTGCAAATCTCTGTGATCACAAAAAGCAATTGCTCTTTGTCCAGGACAGTTCCACCTGTGGGTGCTCTATCTGGGCAGTGCATGCATCTATTAGGCAATTCGCTGATTCTGTCTTTAAATTGTTTCAGGTTTTGTGAGTTTTATTACAAACACCGAAGGTGTGCACTCTGATCAGTTGGAATTCCCAGTAGCAAGAGAGCTGCCTTGGAGGCTATAAGTGGCAGGTCGGGTGCTATACCCTAGCCTGCACCTCCTTCCCAAGCTTCATGCCCTAGCACAGGGCAGGGCTACCTGGAGTTAGAGGTGCTATTTCCTAATTTGCATGAAAACTTTCTGTAGGCTGGCAGCTGCACTAGGTATGGGTTTTGCCTAAAGCAGAAAGCACTGGAAGTAGAAAACCTTGCGGCACCTTCTTACTCAGAAATCAAGACATAGGCTTCAATGGTAGCTTTTCTTCTATTAAAGATGTTAACAACAATAAAATGGCCAGGTCACCAAAGAAGGGTACTTTTATATTTACCAAAGATAAGTAATAGATGTGCCCAAGAATTTAGTAAATCGCTTGATTTTTTAAAAAGATGTATTTGAAAGGTCGAGAGAGAGCGTGAAAGAGAGCGAGAGAATCTTCTACCTGCTTGTCCAGTTCCAAAATTGCCACACCAGCCAGAGCTGGGCCAGGTCAAGGCTGGGAGCCAGGAATTCTGTCTGGATCTCCCAAATGGGATGGCAGGGACCCAAGAACTTGGGCCACCATCCACTGCCTTCCCAAGTACATTAGCAGGAAGCTAGGTTAGAAGCGGAGCAGCAGGGACTCAAACTGGCCCTCGGTTATGGGATGTGGGCTCCCAAGCAGTGACTTAACCTGCTGTGTCACAACATCAGCCCCAAATCCCTTTGAAAGAGTTTTAAGAGTCTTTACTTGGAGGACATTCACTGCACCCCGAGGAGGACAGAGAACAGGATGGGGGCTGACACCCCAAATCTGCCTCAGACTAGAACTGCAGGGGATCAGCACCCCCAATGCCCTTGACCCTTTTCTACATGCGTACCCATCGTATACCCACTGTGTCTACAACAGCAAACAACACACACACACACACAGAGACTCCCACCCACCATCCACACCCATATACACCTGCTCCGTGGAAGCCCGACTGTAGCCCCAATCCCTGTGCTTATCCAACTTTCTTTTACAGAACCCCAAGTTCTCTCTCTCTCTCTGTTCTGACACACAGAAAGAAAAAAGGATTTCCTCTTTTTTCAGAAATAAAAGAGGCTTATAGTTTTAAAAGGAACATTTGATCAGAACTAAGAGTCAGACTCCACAAATAAGTACAGAGGTATTTTGCAAAACATAGGTGTTTGTGCATAATTTTCTTTTTTTAATTTTTTTTTATTTTTTGACAGGCAGAGTGGACAGTGAGAGAGAGAGAGACAGAGAGAAAGGTCTTCCTTTGCCGTTGGTTCACCCTCCAATGGCCGCCGCGGCCGGCGCGCTGTGGCCGGCGCACTGCGCTAATCTGAAGGCAGGAGCCAGGTGCTTCTCCTGGCCTCCCATGGGGTGCAGGACCCAAGCACTTGGGCCATCCTGCACTGCACTCCCTGGCCACAGCAGAGAGCTGGCCTGGAAGAGGGGCAACCGGGACAGGATCCGGCGCCCCAACCGGGACTAGAACCCGGTGTGCCGGTGCCACAAGGCGGAGGATTAGCCTAGTGAGCCGCGGCGCTGGCCTGTGCATAATTTTCAACACAGTGTAGCTACAGAAGGATGGCACATTTTTCAGACTGCTTTAGAGACTGATGTCTTCATGTCCATTCCCCCCTCTCCAAGACAGACACTGATCACAGTGTTCAGGCTTCCTGCCTGTCTTCGATTTCAGTTAGTGCAAGGTGACGTACCATGGTCACATGGGGGGCTCTTCCAAAACCTGTGTCTGGGGCTGCCCCTCAACTCCTCCCACTTTGGGTCAAGGGAATTTTATGGTGGGGAGGAGGCCGCCCTCCCTCAGCTCGCCCTCCGGCCTCTGCATCTGGGTTTACAGCTGCCAACCAGGGCAGCAATTTCTCACCCCGCCTTTCAGGTCACGGCTTTGCTCTTCTGGAGGTGGTTTCGAGTATTTGCTGGAATTCTGTCCCTGGGAAAAGATCTATTTTTCTGAAACATTCTGCTCAGCACCATGGAGGGTGGCTCTACCCCGTCAGTTCATACGTGCTGGAGTGTCCCAAAGATTGGGTGGCTACATTTTCCAGACACAAACTTGGGAAACGTGGTGTGACAAGGTGATAGAGTATTTGAAATCGGGGCTGACCTAGAAATTTCAGGACATGCGGCTGTCATACATAATGGCCAGGCGGCCTAGATAACACACACCGTTCTCCCCGAAGCCTGTCTGCTTCATGACAGCTTCATCTGATGGTCCCAGATAGCCTGTCTCTTTCTGTTTTGGGTCACCCAGTTAGTGAATCCTCGTTTCCTCTTGGATGGATGAGTCCTGTCTGCAGCGTATTTGCAACCCACATATGATTGACAGGCTGTGTACCTGACCCCACCCACTTCTAGAGGTCAATGTGACTGGGCACAAAGGTGGTGTCCTCCAGAGCCCCTGGAGGCTGGGGACACTCAGAGTAGGGGGCCTGGCAAGCTCTCCTACAGTCTGGCTGCAGGAGTTTGCGGGCATGGGGTGGGGGAGGAAGATCCTACTGGGGAGGAATTTTGTACACGGGTGCCTGGGGAAAGACAAGGACAGGAGGAGAACGGAGGGTGTGCGTTGCTATGCCAGAGCAGGACGGGGAGCTGGGATTGAGCTAAGGAGATGAAGGGCAGGACTAGCGCTCTTAGGCAGCTCTGTGAGATTCTAGGCATGGGTGTTGCTGCTAAGGATTTAGGTGGTAAAGGAGGGCTTGGAACTTAGGCAAGGGGGTCTCTTCCTGTTTCCAGATTCGGGCACCTCTGGGATTTACGGGTTGGGAAACCCCACGAGAGAACACGTGCTACGTGTGGACTTTGGTCTTCCTCCGATTTCATTGTTGGAGGCGTAGCCCCCTTGCATGACTGGGCTGGAAACAGGGCCTTGTGGAGGTGAGACAGGCTACGTGAGAGCCTGAGGTGGGGCCTCCGTGGGATAGACCCCGTGTCCTCATGAAAGAGGAAGAGCCAGCGAAGATGTGGCTCCCTCCTTCGTGGGTGGCCACCGCAAGCCAGCAGCCCTGTGACAGCCAGGAAGAAGATCTTCAGCAGAGAAGCAAACGCTGCAGAACCTGGGTGTGGGGCTCTGCACTCCCCGACACCGTGAGAAAATGAAGTCCTGTTAGTGAAGCGAGCCAGGCACTGGTGTTTGGTTGTGACAGCCAGAGCATGCTGAGGCAGCTCCTTACCAGACACGGTGCTGGTTCTCCAAGGTGTGTCGGCACCACGGCATGGCAGGTGAGAGGGCAGGGGCTCTGCAGCCAGCCTGAACAGATGTGTATCCTACCCTGCCACTCACCAGCCCTGCAGCCCTGGGCAAATTACTGGGCCTCTCTATGCCTTGAGTT
Organism: Lepus europaeus; assembly: GCF_033115175.1. Lineage (NCBI taxonomy): Eukaryota > Metazoa > Chordata > Mammalia > Lagomorpha > Leporidae > Lepus > Lepus europaeus. The sequence continues at coordinate 23,578,494 of NC_084840.1, read as the reverse complement.
CCTCATCTGGAAAATGGGTCTAATATTTGAAGAGTAAATTAGCAAATATATATGAAGAGCCCAAAGAAGTGACGAGCATATAGAAAGTTCTCAGAAAATGATTTCTAATATTGGTGGGGATTTTTTTGTTGTTGCTGCTGTGAGGAAGTTAGAGTAAGAATCATTAATAGAATTATTTTTGAACCCATTAGATACCTTGCTGGAGCTCCCTCCAAACAGGCTGCATAATCATTTACAGGGGGCATTGAGGACCCGTAGTCAATCAGCTGATATGTGTGTCTTTGCAAATCTGTACATAAATATTAATGTAATCTCATTTATATCCATAGGCTAATGAGGCCTGTGAGCGTCGGTGTAACATGTAATTACAGTTTTCTAATGCTGCACACAGCACACACCACTGTGCCTCACTGAAGCCTGGGACGGCTGACTGTGGCGCCAGGGGACCTCTGTGTGCTGGGGGTCCAGCCAGGGGATGACCACGAGACAGTGTGGGCCACTCCCAGGCTTGGCCTCTGCAGTATGCATTTCGTCTTCTGGGTGGCACAGCTTGCTTCAGTCTGGGCCCTTGAATAATTGCCAGTCGTTCATCCAGCCAGGGAGAAACACATTTGTGTGTGTGTGTGTGTGCATTATACATTTTTGAAGGGTTATTTGCTACAGCACTTTGCCTAATATACTTCAAATATCATAAGCCTCTCATTAGCATAAAATATCTTTTTCACATTTCTTCAAAAGGGTTATTTACTCACAGCATCCTAGATGTAGCTGTTACTATGAATAAGTAGTACTTATGGGATTTGATCAAAAAGCATTTTTGTATTTATCTTCTGCTGTCCCTTTGTACCTGCTTGGTGGTAATGACCCTTTCCTCCCCATGGATTAAAACCAGGGTAAACTGCACATTTTTTTCTCATTGGTTCCAGGAAATAGAGTCTTCTGTTTGCTTAAAATTGCAAACACAGACTCACTGGTAGTTTCAGATGTCCATTTCTGTGGGACAGTCAAAGCCGCTCATTTCAGTAGTCATACTTCCCTCTCACTGCCACTCCTGCCAGGGGCGTGTGGCGGATGAGCTTCCTGCCTTGGAGATGGATGGCCGGGCCCTGACCTTCCCAGGTTAAGGAAGATGTGGACTGTGGGAGGTGGTGGGGCATGAGGAGAGGTGAGAGCAGCAGAGGTATTCTTGCCCCACATGCACTCTGGCCTGAGAGGTTTCTGTCTGTGTCTTTTGTTCACAAGGTTCTTTTGTGTGCTTTTTGGAATCTCCCATCATCCATAGCTTCTCACCTACAATTTCTTTAATCTGGATGCTTGTATCTCTACCCCACCTTTATTCCTCCTCAGTCCTTAAAGATCTGTGATCCACCTCTGTGTTAAGGTCTCACCAACCTTTTGGATGAGCTGTTATGAAAAGCATTTTTAAAACTCCAGTCCTGATGCTGTCTTTGGTGTCCTTCCATCTGCCAAACATGGAGCACGTCGACACAGCAGAAACCCTTCTGTGTCCCACCACCAAAGCAGCCAGGCAGCTTAGCTCTCAGCCTGGAGACTTCCAGAATGAGATAGGAGTCCACTGTGGGGCTCACAGCCCCATCCAACCACAAGGACATCTGTCAAGCCCATCGAGGGTTTCCACTGAGCTCTTCTCTCTTGAAGTTAGATGAAAGCCAAGAGGAGATCCTCATCATGAGTTTTTTTCCCATCTATTCTCTTGACCCTTCTATCGCCTTAGGAGGGGACGTCTAAGAATCACAGCACTGGTTCTTATCATGTCATCTGAAAGTTTGCATCTCGATTGTACACTGGAACCGTGTGTCTGATAGAATCATAACTCAGCTGCAGCTTCTGAGTTAAGATACTGCTGCAAAGAGGTTGATTGAATTAGTGTGTCAAAAACTGGAACAAAAGGTTCTACATCTTAGGAAGTCAATGGGCAGCTTATGCAACAATAAACAAATTGGGGTTTGTTAATTCATTCAACATACATTGAGTTTTTATGATATAACAGCTTCAGAAAGAGGGCTCAGAGTAGAATGAACTAGAAAATGCATATAATCACTGCTTTCATGGAGCTTATAATCTACATAGGGGTACAGTCCAGACAGGAAGACCAGTATTAACTGTACGCTCAAACAAAATAACCTGTAACTTACCAGACCATTGTAGGGTATTACACAGGAGAATAAGAGAAACACCTGACTCAGATGGAGGGTTTCAAAGAAATGTCATTAATCAGCAGGTAGAGGCGGCCAGGTAAACTTTCTGAGGAGTGTTCCAGAGCAAGGGAGGATCATATTTAAGGTCTGTGAGGCTGCAAATGACACAACCCATTTAAGAATTAAAACAACAGTGGGGACAGTATTCTCAAAGGAACACATCTAGTAGGTAGAACCTTGGAAGTCATTAGATGATTTTGATTTTAATCCTCAAAGGAATGAAAACCTATTGAAGGGCCTAAATAAGAGACTAAGCAACTACATTTATGCTTAGAAATGATCACACTGATCACTGTAGAAAATGAATTGGGGCCAAGAGTAAGCCCAGAAGCAGAGACATCTTGTTGGTAATCCAAAAGAAATATGGTTTGGACTGGATGTAGTTATGGAGATAGAGGGGAAGTCCATGGTTCATTCAGGGTATATCTCATGTGTATGAACAAACGGATACGGAGCTGAATTGGGCGAGGGCAGGAGAGGTGGTAAGAATGACTTAAAGGTAGGCCCAGAAGTGCGACTCTGAGTGATTTCTTTTGCTTTTGTAATCTGAGGGGGGAAGAATCAAGCTGGAGGTGTCACAATACCTAACTTCAAAGCATACTACAAGGCAATAGTAATTAAAACAGCCTGGTGCTGGAAAAAAGAAAAACTGACTCAGATCATTGCACCAGACAGAGAGCCCAGAAATTAACTCACATACATACAGCCAACTGATTTTTGACAAAAGTTCATGTGTTGGAAAAAAGGATAATCTCTTCAATAAATGGTGCTGGCAAAGCTGAATATAAATATGTAGAAGAATTAAATTCATGCCTCTCACCATGTACAAAAGTGAGCTCAAGATGAATCAAAGACCTAAATTTAAGAGCAGAGATGATGAAGTTGCTGGAAGAAAATGTAGGGGAAACAATTCAAGATGTTGGTGTAGGTGACGGCTTCCTGGACAAGACCCCAGAGCACAGACAACAAAAGCAGCACTAGACAAATGGGATTGCATCAAACTCAGAGGCCTCTGTACATCAAAGGAAACAATCAGTAGAATGAAGGGACATAATATTTAAAAGCTACTTATCTGATAAAGGATTCAACTTGAGACTATGCCAGCAACTCAAAAAAACTTAACAGAAAAAAAAATATGAAGCAATTCAATTAAGAAATGAATGGGCAAAGGTCCTCAATAGACAGTTCTCTAAAGAAGAAATACAAATGGCCAACAAATATATGAAACAATGTTCCACATCACTAGCCATCAGGGAAATGCAAATCAAAACTGTGATGAGGTATCACCTCACCCCTGTCAGAATGACTGAAATTCAAAAGACAGAGAGCAACAAATGCTGGTGAGGATCTGGAGAAAAAGGAACATTTATACGCTATTGGTGGGAGTCTAAATTAGTGTAGCCATGGTGGAAAGAAGTATGGAAATTTCTTTAAAAACTAGCAACCAAACTGCCCCCTCATCCAGAAACCCACTAGGAGGTATGGACTCAAAAGACATGAACACACTGTATCAAAGAGATACCTGCACCACCATATTTATAGTACCACTGTTTACCATAGCCAAAATATTGCATCAACCAAATGTCCAGCATCAGATGACTAAAATAAATAAAATGTGGTATCTACATACAACGGAAAATCATTCAGTTATAAAAAGAATGAAATTCTATCATTTGTATCAAAATGACCAGAAGGCATCATGTTGGGTGAAATAAACCAGACACTCAAATACAGCATGTTCTCCCTTATATGTAGGAGCAAAAATTTTTAAAGAAGGAAATGCCTGTGTATGGCAGACCTGCTGCAAACATAGTGTCAAACTCTGTTTTAAATCCTTGTCAGACAAATGGTTAAGAAGGGTACTGTGCTATAGTTTTCATGGTATGTGACTACTTTAATATTTACTGTATATGAGTGAAAGTGACATCTTTTTATTTGATTATTGTTTCTAGCCCTTGTCTACATTCCAGATGAACTATGGTCTTTTTGCTTTTTATTTGTCAAACTCTTTTTTTTTAGTGGAGCATTAAGCTTTTGATTTTTACATAAATTAATTAAATTTATTATCTCAACAATTTACAAAAGTGATTAAACAGAATGACCCACAGGTTTCTGGCATGGGAAAATCGTTTGCTGATAAGGGAAATGTTAGTGGGAACCAATTTTAGGCGAAAGGAAGAGAAGGGGCTTAGCTCAAGGCATGGACTCTAAGGAGTCTGTGGAGCATCTGAAGATACTAAATGTCAGTTGTGTAAATCGATCCCTAACTCAGAAGAGGGGTAGTAGCTGGAGAGGGGAGCACAGGGCTGGGGGCTGGGGGCAGCCAGTTGTCGCTGACAGGTTGCACAGAGGAAGTGTAGCCAGACAACAAAACAGGAAGACAAGGCATTATGAAAGCAAACACATGAGGGAAGCAGAGTGGCTAGCTATCCTGGAGTCTACTGACGTCCCAAGTGAAGGAAGGAATTAAAATGCACCCGTTGGGTTTTGCAGTATGAAAGCCATTAGTGACCTCAGTTAGAACATTCATAGGGAGTGGCCGCATCAGCAGCCAGAGGAGCAGGAGGTTGGCAGAAAAGCTACGAGTGGATGGCAGCCATTCCCAAATCAGAGAGTAAAACGAGTGGGAGCGCGAGATAGAGGAAGAAAGATGTGTGGTCCGCCAGGAGCCCTGTTGCAAAATGGAGCTGGGGCCCCCAAAACACCAAAGCCACAGTAGCAACATCTCTAGCGGTTACTTCGTCAGAACTTTCTAGATGGGTCAGCCGACACCTAGACACGACTGTGTCAGTGTCACAGGACCCAGTGGGCCGAGCACCTGGCGCAGAACCGAAGTCCAGAGCCGCCTTTGCCTTTTCCGCTGCCTCCCGTGGGCTGCTCGTTCCAGGAGGGGAGTGCGGCTGTGTTGTCAGGCGGTGCCGGGCGCTCCCAATGGGAGGAAACTCATTGGAACAGACTGCAGTGACCTGTAACTCACACCAGGCACGCCGGGGTCAGCAACCATCAAGCTTCTGCCCGGTAATTTGTCAGCACCTGAGCGCCGGCCGCGCCTGCTGCCTGTCTGCTCCAGGGCTCAGCCCCGGCCCCGCAGCACTCCCCGGCCCTCCGCTGGCTGCAGGACTTCATAAACGACATTTGATTATGCTGCACACAGCAGCCGGGGGCTGTACAGCGACTCCAATAAAGACGGCAAACAGCCACGATCTCCGTATAAAACACGGGGGCCCCGGGGGTGGGGAGGGGTGCGTGCAATCGAAATCTTCATGTAGAGACCCGTGGCCACTAAGGCAAATGACAGCAAAATGTGAGCAAATTGCAAAACCGATAATAATAAAAGTCCCTCTCCCTCGTACTGCCTGTAAGGCATCAGCTCTTCAATACAACCCCCAGGGAGCTGAGTCCTCTCTCCATGGGGTCAGCGGGAGGCGATTAGAAGCCAGCCTGTTGGGCTTCGCAGCTGGAACCCGGGCTGTCTGAAATAGCTTGGTGTGCAATTGAGTCTGAACCCTCTAATCCTGCTGTTCCGCCTAAGGGGGAATATGAGGCCAACTCAGCTGTACTCCCAAGCCAGGAATCTTCTTGGGGACACACTGCATCTTGATTTATGTTTTTTGATTTCTCAATTATGACCACATCTTGAGCAAAATTTTAAGAATGATTGCTAGAGCTCATTGAGCGACCCCATTCTCTCAAGGCACAAACTCAGACCCAGAGAAATGGGGGTATTTGTCCCAAGGCACACAGCAGGCGACAGCGCTGGAACTGGAATCCGGGGCTCCCAGCTCGTGTGGTCATGGCTCCCAGGCAGGTGCAGTGAAGGGGAGCTTACTATTAAATAAGTGACTAAATATAGAGCTTTTTTCTCATTCTAGGAGAGTCACAAACTTTACCTTGGGGAAATTTTTTCTTTTGCTTAGGAACACACTGTAATGGTTTTTTTATTTTATTCTATTTTGTCTTTTGGTCATAGAAGGCCCAGCCTTGGGTCTCATCTAAAATGGGGAAGTTAAGTCATCAGTATAAAACTATGTAATAAAGTACAAATGTTTTCTCCTCGGGGCTGGAGAGAATGTTCTGATACGTTCTGACTGGGGAGAGTGGTATCGCGGGTTTCCTCCGGAGCAGAGTTCTGGGGCATTCTTGGCTCGTGGAGAGAAGGGAGGTTGGCCCAGATGGAGTGAGGATGGACTAGGAGGTGGGCAGACCCAGGTAAGCAGTGGAGCGATGGACCCTTTGCCCTGGAGGTGGCTCCATGCCTTTGCTGGCCAGAGTAGCTGACATTGCCCTGTCGTTGTCCCCTCCAGTTTTATTTTCAGGAAAATATTGTTCGTTGCTCAGCACATCATAGTGTTGGTACTGCTAAGTAGAACACAGCCAAGCAACTGGGACAGGGACAGTGAAGATGGGAGCAGTCTTTTTATTCTTTTTTTAAAAAGATTTATTTTGTTTATTTGAAAAAGTAGAGAGAGGGAGAGACAGACAAAGAGAGGTCTTCCATATGCTGGTTCACTTCACGGATGACCATATTGGTTGGTGCTGGGCCAGGTGGAAGCTTGGAGCCAGGAAGTGCATCCAGGTCTCTCATGTGGGTTTTCCTAGGCACATTAGCAGGGAGCTAGACGGGAAGCAGGGGAACCAGGACTTAAACCAGTGCCCTGATACCAGCTTTGCAGGTGGCAGCTTAATCTGTTGTGCCTTGGGGAGTAGCCTTCATAGGAACCCCTTTCCATCATGACATTGAGGCCTGGACGTGGTGGCAGTATTCCAAGAGGAGAGAAATACATCTCAGGGCTCCAGCAACCACCAAGTACATGGAGGTCTCAGGGAGAGTGGGCAGGGATGGACAAGGGCTAGGCAGAGCAGTAGGCAGTAGTGGGAGCCAGGCAAGGGAGACTTGACACAGGAGCAGCCCTGCTTGGGGAAGGGAAGACTTGAAGGAGTCATGGGCAAGCTGCGAAACATGGAAGAGCCTAAATTCTGCTTCGGGGAACCTGTAGGTAGAAAAGATCAGAGACAGGGGCCGGTGATATGGGGTAGCGGGTAAAGCTGCCACCTGTGATGCCAGTGTCCCATATGGGTGCCTGTTCGAGTCCTGGCTCCACTTCCGATACAGCTCACTTGGGAAATCAGTAGATGATCCAGCTCCTTGGACCCCTGCTCCCACATTGTGGACCCAGAAGAAGCACCTGGCTCCTGGCTTCAGATCGGCCTAGCTGGGGCTATTGCAGCTATTTGGGGAGTGAACTGGCAGATGGATGACCTCTCTCTTTCTCTGCCTCTCTGTAACTCTACCTTTTAAATAAATAACATATATCTTAAAAATATATATATCAGAGGCGCCACTGGCTTTGGGTGCCCTTGGCTTTGAGTGTTTGAGTTGGTCATTAGCTTTGCTAACTTTCACTGTCCTCTTGTTAAAACAGTGTCAGCCATACACATAAAAACTATTGTTTTGATTTCGTGTACTAATTATTTTTTAAGATTTACTTATTTATTTGAAAGGCAAAGCTACAGAGAAAGAGAAGGGGAGAAACAGAGAGAAAGATCTCCCTTCTGCTGGTTTACTCCCCAAACAGCCAGAACGGCTGGAGCTGGGCCAAAATGAAGCCAGGAGCCAGGAACGTCTTCTGGGTCTCCAATGTGGGTCCAGAGGCCCAAGCTCTTGGCCCACCTTCTACTGCTTTCTCAGGCCATTGGCAGGGAGCTGCATCGGAAGTGGAGCAGCCTGGACTCAAACCGGTACCCATATGGGATGCTGGCACCACAGGTGGAAGCTTTACACCCTATGCCACAGTGCCGGCCCCCACGTTGTAATATTTCAAGTGCTGTAGAACGTACGTGTTATTTAGGGTGGGCATTGTATTGCAGTGGGTTAAGCTACGATGTGATGCCAGAATCCCATATCAGAATACAGGTTTGGGTCTCAGCTACTCCACTTCTGATCTAGCTTTTTGCAAATGCCTTTGGGAAGGCAGCAGATTATGCCTCACGTGTCTGGGAGCCTGCCATGCACGTGGGAGATCCAGATGGTGTTTCTGGCCCCTGGCTTCAGGCTCACCCAGCTAGGGCTATTGCAGTTATTTGGTGGAGGGAACCAGTGGACAGAAGATGCCTCTCTCCGTCTCTTTCTCTGGCTTTCAAGTAAACAAATAAATCTTTAGAAAGAGAAAAAGCATGTTATGTAATTCTCTTCACGTTTCTCCCCTGTGAGTGATCTCCACCCCAGAGCCAGTGTCCACCAGCGTGAGTGCAATAACTTGCTCCCCCCTTCTGCTCTGCACCCCATACCTATTTCCTTTCAGCTTCCAGATCCTTCCACGGAGCAGATGAACAAAGAGGTTGTACAGAGAGGAGATGCCAGGCCGGCTCTTCCTGAGGGCACCAGCATGTCTCTCCAGGCCTCTCCCTCTCTATTTGGGATTTCAGGATGAAAGACCAAGGAGCTACAATCTCCCCTTTTCTGCATTTTAGGGTTACTACCCCAGAGACGTCCATGGTGTAAAAAAGTGACGAAGAAAAGTAAAGCCGTTCTAATCACTGGCTACTGGCATATGACCAGAGCAGTGCGGGGGAGCCAGGAGGATGGAGGGGAAGAGCAGAGAATCAGAAAGGGCCCAGGCCTCCTTTCTTGGGGTTCTCTGGAGCTTGTGGGAAAACATCAATATGTATTTTGAGCTGTGTACATCTCATTTCACTGTTTAAAGGAAAATAGCAGGCCTGGACCACAAGGGGCCCGAAGAGAGAGAGGGGGCCTGGGGGTGTACATACACTCAATACTGTGACCTTCTCGAATCTAAACATCCCAGAGATGAATAGTTTATGACTTCTGCTGGTGCCTGAGATAGCTTCATAAATGAATGAATTAGGTTTGGCCACAGTAAATACCAACTGTAAGAAATTTGCAAGGCCAGCAGAAGAAAAACAAGGGAGGGGAGACTTCTAGATGGCATTACAAGAAATGTGATCATTTCTCATTTGCAGCCTATGTAATAAATATTAATTTTCAAGCTTTAGTTTGGGTAAAAAGAAAGAAAAGGATCCTTGCTTTTTGTGGGTGGTACTGGAGGTTTGTCTGCCCACCCCTGCTTCTCTGATGAACGCGGCCTTGACTGTGTCAGGGTGATAGTGAGTCTGGTTATTTCCCAAGCCCTCCTGGCACCTAGATGTGGCCAAATTCAATGATCTGGACAAAGGAGATGTTAATGGAAATCACTGGATGGAACTTCTGGGCAAGGTCTTGGGGTGGGTGCAGGTTTATTTGGGTCTTGCTTTTCCCTCCTTGATCACTTGTCCTCCCACCTTCTTCTAGGGATGGCAGCTGGCAGGTGTTGAGGCTGCCTTGTGACTGTAAGAGTGATAGATAGTCACTGACATGACAGCACAAGAGCACGTGGTATCTGCTCCCTGCTGGTGTCTGAGCCATCATGCTCTCATCATTGGCCTCCCTCTGGACTTTCTTTTGCAAGAGAAAAAGTAATTCTTTTCTGTCTTTGTGAATTTGTCTTTTGAAACCAAAAGCGGGTTTATCAGAGCGAGTGGTGATTTTTAATTTCAAGGTGCGTATGGAGAAAAATTAAACGAAGTGCCCTATACAGAAAGTTCACCATGCCTTCCTCTGGGCGGGGGGGGGGGGGGGTGTGCTGTGAAAATGCACTTGGCACTTGGCGTCTCACTGGATGTGAACACGCTCAGCTCAGGGCAGGTGCACCCTGGGGGAGACACTGCCTTCTCCTGGACCTTCCCTGCATGTCTCCTGAAGTCAGAGAGGAAGTCAACTGTAGATGTCCCCACTCACCTCCAAGATGATGTGTTCTGTGAAACGCAGGAGAGAATGGGAGCTCCTCAGTGTGGGCTAAGACGGAGCCTTGCTTCTCAGCCACAGAAAAGCCCCGAGAGTTAGCCACAACCCTCTGATGGCAGCATCGGATACCTTGTCGAGCGTTTTCATGCTAAGCATGCAGGAGTTGCTCCATGCAATTTTGAGGTAGGATGGGATTCAGAAGTCTAGAATTGTCAAGACACATTGCCAAACCATGAACATACACGTGTGTGGTTGTGTGCGTGTGTGCACGTGTGTAATATGTCTCATGCATAGAAGACCAGTACATTGGAAGTTCAAAGATACCTAATAATTGGAAAAAATAAACCTGAGCAAAAACTCCATTTAAGTATGGTCAACTCTGTGCCTTTGTTGACACTGACCGTTCTTCCTACAAGGTACAGCTGCCATTAGTTTGATGAAGCTTATAGCATCTCTGTCTTGACCCAGGAGGTAGCTGGTGTTGAATTTCATAAGTTGAGTCAAATTTGACACAGCACAAAGAAAGCATGCTGTTTATGAGCACATAGAAGAATATTTTGAAAAATAAATTGAAGCTCCCCATCTTCCCAAGCAAATTACCTGTGTGCATTGCACATTTTTAACTACTGTAGCTCAGACTTCCTTAAAGAGGGCATGCTGCTGGTGATTATTTGTTACCGTCAGTCATGGGCAGAGAAACCTCACAGAGCGCTGGCAAAAACCCTGCGGTTGAATGGTGAAGGGAGACAGTTGATGGTAAAGGAAGCCAGAGCAATTACGGAAAGCTCTTCGGAGTGTGTTGAAGCAGTCTGGAGAGTGATGCACTCTTGACTTCTAAGCTCAGCCTGAGGACAAGGAGAAGGTAAATACACTAACAAACTGGCTTCCACATGTGGCCGCAAGGTGATTTTTTTTCAAAGGAAACACACCGGGGACAAAATGAGGTAACCATCGAATGTTCTGTATCCAGTCCAGTTATTGTGAGTCTCTATAGCAGACGATACCAGGAGAGGCATCCCCAGGCGGTTTCCCTAATGTTGCCCCTGGAAATCAAATGTGTCCATCTGATGGAGATCCACTAGATACAGCAGCCACAGTATGAACAACTGCTGTCCTCTAAGACCTACACACACACGCATATACACACACAGGAATTAAAATTGATTTTCAATGTTTTGGCAGCCACCAGAGACGCTAGTTCCTCTAGCAGCACTTCCCAAAGAAGACATTACTTATCAGAGCTGGTCAGCATCAGCAGTCTTTCAGATAAATAATTTATATGAGGAACTAATAAAATAATGGAGTACTTCAGGGGATGGTAATAAGCCAGCAGAAGCAGGGCCTCCTGGGGACACTTGACAAAGCCATGATTCTACGGCGTGGGTGCACTGCTTCAGCTTCCTCCTGTCCCCACTCCCTTCCCTACCCGAGGAAAAGCCATCCTCGACTGCGCTTTCTTGTACTGTAACCTTGCATAAATCCTTCCCGTATCTTAGTGAGTAGCTCGATCCTCTCTTTTTAAATTTATTTTTGTTTGTTTGGTACGTATAGACACACACACACACACACACACACCTTCCACTGGTATACTTCCCAAATCGCAATAGGTGAGGGTGGGCCAGGCCAAAGTCAGGAGCCCAGAACTCAATTTATATCTCCTACATGGATAGGCAGGGACCTGCTGCCTCCTAGGGTGCGCATTCACAGGAAGTTAGAATTGGGAGCGGAGCTGAGACTTGACCCCAGGCACCACAATATGGGAATGTGGGCTTCCCAAGTGGAGTCCACCACTGGACTAAACGCCCACTTCTCAAGTCTCTGATGTAAACTTTCCTCTCCAAATGCATCTTCATTTTCTTCAAACTTCCATGGGATTTGTTTATATGATTTGTCTGACATCCCTTTCATATAGTGATGTGCTTTCTCTTGTATTACTGTTTTGTTTATTTTTATTTATTTATTTTATTTTTGACAGGCAGAGTTAGACAGTGAGAGAGAGAGACAGAGAGAAAGGTCTTCCTTTCGTTGGTTCACCTCCCAAATGGCCACTACGGTGGGCGCGCTGCACCGATCTGAAGCCAGGAGCCAGGTGCTTCTCCTGGTCTCCCATGCGGGTGCAGGGCCCAAGGACCTGGGCCATCCTCCACTGCCTTCCCGGGCCACAGCAGAGAGCTGGACTGGAAGAGGAGCGACCGGGACTAGAACCCGGGGTGCCGGCACCACAGGCGGAGGATTAGCCTAGTGAGCCACAGCGCCGGCCCTTTTACGTTTTGAACAGGATCTGACACTCCAGAATCAGACAGACAGTTAAACTCCAAAGTCTTATGCTAATGAGCAAAGGAGGGAAATTCGGTCTAATTATAGTATCTAAGAGATGGACTAGGTCTTCAGGTCTTTAGGTCACTGGGGGCTTGCCCTGGGGAGGTAGTTCTTGAGAGCAGGCTGGTTATTTAAGCTGAGTTTGGCCTGGCTCCTGTTCCCTGGGTTGCCTTGTCATCCTCAATCAGATGCCAGACTACTGGGGACTTCTGATCTTGGACTGGGAACTTCCAAATTTGTAAACGGAAATAAACCTTCCTCTTGCACAAGTAGCTCCTCTTAGTTACTTCAGTTCCAGTGGTGAAAAGCTAATGCAGGCCCAGTGCAATGGGAAGGAACAGAAAGGGCCTTGAAGGCGGGAAGGAGAGAATGGTACCCAGGTGTAGCTCCATCTCAGCCCACCAGGAGGCAGGCTCCTTTGATGTCTGCTACAGCTGACTCTGAATCCTCCCTCTCACCTAGCAGCCTTCTCTGCCCAGCAGGGATATTTCTCAGAATTCTCAGTTCTAAAAAGCTGTTAAGTCTTTCACTCCTTAGGACCCTGAGCTGGCCTCTCTTGTGCCTTTTCTATACTTTGCGTGTTTGGGAAATCCCGAGGTCTTGGGTAAAAGCGAGTTCTCTGAAGCGACAGTTTCTCTCGTGTTTTCCCTTGCTAGACTCAAAGCAGGATGCCAGAGTTCTGCAAGTTCCAGTCCTTAGGGTTCTGTTATTCCTTTGAACGCTTGCAAGTCACATAACTCCTTATATAGGCATATTGATGCCTTACACCAGAACAACAACATTCAAAACTGCATATTCAACTGGAGAAAATCTAGCAGCTTCCTACTTAGTGTCTTTAAGTTGTTTAGGAAATAGATAGCATTTGACAATGAAAGGAATACAATGTTAGGGAATTCTACGATATCTTTCTCCATAACTTTTAACAGAAGGGACACTAGCTTTTGATGTAGAACAATTCTGAGGAAATCTTTCTTGGAAGCACAAAGATAGAATCAGCGTGGTCACAAGCATGATTATTTCCATTTGGTGAAATGTTTTTGGACAGTGGGAGGCTCGTTTGTTTCTTTGATCTGTTAACCACAGAACAGCAGCCCAAACGTACTGCGATGTTCCCCGGTATAGTGCTTGTCTTCCAAAACTGGGTCCAAGGAAGAAAATCACCTATTATTTAAAGGCTCAGGGGAGTTTTTTCAAATGTGTGGTCATTCTACATAATTTACCAGGTGAACCCAGGGCTGGCACCACAGGAAAAATAGTGGGGACAGGCAGGGAATGATAATGTAAAACTAGTGAGCTGGCATTTTCATAGTTGGTATTTTCTGGGTAGCACCTGCAAATCTTTGTAACTGCCTTAGGAAAGCACCTCTCAGCAATCAGAGGACTAGGGCAAGATTATGGGCAGGTGACCCCACCTGTGACCTGGCCATTTCCACAGGGTTAAGGTGACTCAGACACCTTCAGTTGGAGTTTAGCTTCTTAGGGTTGAGATCTAAACCACACGTCCTTTGCCGTTCCCCCATAATTGCAGAGGAGTCTTCCCCATTTGTGGTATTTTAGTCATTACTTCAGCCTCTGTTCTTAAGTTACCTCTGCAGAGCAGTCAGTATACCACGCACAGAGGAGACGATGGAGAACAAGTTCAGTATGGTCGCTTCCCTTAGTGAGCTCACATTTTAGTTAGGGAGAACTTCTTTAAAAATAACGACAACAAAAACCCAATTCTGTCTTGTATCAATCGCTGCGGATCAATAGGCCAATACATGGGATAGTGGGAGACTGGGAAAGGGCTTTCTTGGATAGGCGACCATGGATGGAATCCTTAGGAAGCTGTCATTTAACCAAAGTTTACTGGTTAAGAACAGCTGCCTTGGCAAGCAGCAGCAGTCTTGCTGGAGTCTGTGGGCAATGCTACCCAGGTTCCTCCTTTGGTAACGCACGTGTGCACATGGAGTGGGGGAGCTTTGTCTTCTCTTCAGATGGCTGGAGCTTCCAGGCTTAAAGCAGAGGAGATGTCTACTTAGAGTGTTATTGTTAATAATACATGGTGATTTGAAAGAATTTTGGGAGATCCTTGAGAATGAAAAGATCTTTAATAGTAGTGAACCGAAGTCAGAGAAGATGACCAGGAAAAATGTGGGAAATGCAAAGACCAGGCACAATAGCTGAGTCCAGGACTTCAAGCTTCTAGCACCGGTTACACTCTGTTCTCACTGGTGGAAACACGTATTTCCCCATTCTGTGCCTGAATGTAATGACCGAGGAAGCCAGTGCTGCAGGAAGGGGTTGTGGATAGAGGAGTGGAGGGACTGGGGGCCTGGAGCATGCACATTGAAGTTAAAAGGGATGTGATGTCATGGCTGAGCCTCAGGTTAGGAATCGTGCCTAGTGTTGTCATGTGTAAGACTTTTTGAGGACAAACAGAGTATCTGGATTTCCATATGAAATTTACTCATTTCTAAATGCTAACTAAATGCACATTTTGTGTATTGAAAAATACTTCCCCGTGGCCTGTGTGAGCCACCTGTTGCAGTAGCAGCTCAGTTCTGAAAGCAATGTGAAGTCTAGAATAGGCTCTGTTTCCCCACTTTCGTCTTCCCCTCCCGCATGGTGCCTGGCCCTGCATCCTCCAATCTGCAGAGGTGAACTGTGCACTCCTCCCTCCTCCCACTGTCATGCTCTGCTCACCCAGACTTCTTCTGTTGTCTGAAATCTTGCAAAACATCAGTTCAATAATACTCAGTGCAACTAATTCCCCCTCCCTTTTTTGGAGGAGAAAAGTCCAGTACCCAAGATCTCTTAAACTCCGTCTTGTACCCAATACTCGCAGGCCTCTGTGAGCCACACTGAACTTCCTGATGGATTCTGGTCTTTTCTGTAAAACAGCCTTCAAGGAGCAGTGATTTCCTCCCCTCGCCCCTGTCTGGCATCTTGCAGTGTTTTTACCAAATGTCTAATTAATTAACCCTAATTAATTGGAATTTAAAGTTGCCTTCCAAATCCACAGGACTGTAAAGCTGTCCTCTCTCGCTTGCAGAAAAATTCAATAGAAAGTCCTGTATTACCATTAAGAACATAATATTCTTAAGGCATGCTTCTCTTGAAGGCTATGAAATTGTTCAAAGAGAAAATCAGGAGAAATTGTCTCTATCAAGTGGCACAAAGCTATTGAGATAGAATTACTTTGTCAAGCCAGCTTTGAGCTAAGTTATTCTTTTGTAAGATTTTTGCTTTGAGCAGGTTTTTTTTTTTTTTTAATCCTCCCACCCCCTACCGATTTTTGTTAAAAAAAAAAATCAATATTTTCTGGAAGAACGGAGATGAGAGCCTCGGAGAACTCCACCTCCTGTTTGCTGCAAAAACATTAATAAATGTCACCAGCAAAGTTGGGTACCCAGGGAAATGGGATGACCTCATGAATATATTTTGTAAAGAGCTTAAAATGTCCATCTTGTATATTATTCGTCCCTTAAAGAGTCTAAGAGCTATTGATCCCTTCGACTGCTGCAAAAAGCAATTTAAATGCGCCACAAGCTCTAAGAATGTATAGACAGAGCAGTGCCTGTTCAAAATGGCTTCCAAATGTCCCCTTACTCAATGCAGAGAGCCGGCTGCAGTAAAGGATGCCCTTAGCAGGAAAGATGCTATCACTGAGTCTATTATAGCAAAATAAAAGGAAATTAGTGCTGCCTTTGCTTAAAATGCTATCATTTTATAGCCCCGTTAAGATGCATCTGCTGATAAAAATTGATTTTTTTTTTTTTTTTATTCATTGGCCATCATTGTAGGGCAGGCCTGGTCTTCCAAAGAGGCAATCATCTGATAGTGTTAGCCACTCTCTGCCATCGACATGTGCTCAGTGATGGTCAGTGTTCCAGAAAAGCACATAGCGTACGGCGTGACATGAGTGAGATGCTAGGGACGGAGACCCGGCTATTATGGGATATTAAGTGGTGCATTCTTATCTCTGCCCAAGGCCTTCTAGGGCAGGCTGGATCACCTGCTGCACGCACCTGCCGCTGTTTCCCCGCTGATGAAATGCCCTTTCTCTGTCTCTCAGGGATAGGGAGAGCGTGACTAATAGGTGTTCTCTGAGATCACGAGGGTACTGTATCAAGATGAGGCAACTCTAGGTCTAAGCCCGCAATTTTCAGCACAAAGAAAGGATACTTTTGTCCTCCAGGGATTTCAAGGTGCTTTGAGGCAACTGGTTCTGGCTTCGTTACTGCAGCCTGAGACCCGGCAAAGACCCGCCATCAGCTCTTAGCCCAAGGACCAAGGAGCCCTTCCATTATTGTCCGTTCATTCACGGTGAGACATCTAAAGAGTGAAACTCACTGAGTGCCCAGTAACATGAAGAGTCGGAAGTATCTCATACCACGGGGCGGGTGGTGCAGGGGACAGACGATAAAGCTCCAGCCCACTGATGCTAACTTAAAAGTTGGTTGCACCACTGACTTCACGGGGCTGCAGTTTTCTCTATCCACAAAAGAGGATTATAATAAAAAGATGAAGCTCAAATACATTATATGAAAGCATTTTGGGAGCCATAAACAGAAAATGTTTTCCTGCAAGACAGGTTAGTCACCAAGCAAAAATTGCAATTTTGGGAAAGAATTTCTTTCTCTCTCTCTCTTTTTTTTTTTTTTTTATTTGACAGATGAAGTTATAGACAGTGAGAGAGAGAGAGAGAGAGAGAGAGAAAGAGAAAGGTCTTCCTTCCGTTGGTTCACCACCCAAATGGCCGCCACTGCCGGTGCTGTGCCGATCTGAAGCCAGGAACCAGGTGCTTCCTCCTGGTCTCCCATGCGGGTGCAGGGCCCAAGCACCTGGACCATCCTCCACTGCCTTCCCGGGCCAGAGCAGAGAGCTGGACTGAAAGAGGAGCAACCGGGACTAGAACCCCGGCACCTACATGGGATGCCAGCGCTGCAGGCGTAGGATTAGCCAAGTGAGCCACGGCGCCGGCAGGGGAAGAATTTCTTGTTGGTTTCACCTGGATCTCACTCTGGTGGTCCATGATCCATTGTGGATCCTGGATCAGCCTCCGTCCTATTCTTTTTTTTTTTTTAACCTTTTTTTAAAAAAACTTTTATTTAATGAATACAAATTTACAAATTTCCAGTGTACAGCTTATGGATTACAATGGCTTCCCCCTCCCATAACTTCCCTCCCACCCGCAACCCTCCCCTCTCCCGCTCCCTCTCCCCTTCCATTCACATCAAGATTCACTTTCAATTCTCTTTATATAAAGAAGATCAATTTAGTATAAAGATTTCAACAGTTTGCACCCACATAGAAACACAAAGTGAAACATACTGTTGGAGTACTAGTTATAGCATTAAATCACAATGTACAGCACATTAAGGACAGAGATCCCACATGAGGAGCAAGTGCACAGTGGCTCTTGTTGTTGACCCAACAAATTGACACTCTAGTTTATGGTGCCAGTAACCACCCTAGGCTTCCGTCATGAGTTGCCAAGGCTATGGAAGCCTTCCAAGTTTGCCGACTCTGATCATATTTAGACAAGGTCATAAAAGACTGAGTGAGGATAGTAACCAATGATCCTAAGAGTGGCACTTACCAGGTTTGAACAATTATACAGCATTAAGTGGGGAAGAGGACCATCAGTACACACAGATTGGGAGTAGAGCCATTGGTGGTAGAGTAGAGGTTATGATTACAAAGGAATGAGGCCCAAGTACGCTAGACAGGGTCTAGAACAAAGGACAGAGTCATTATTAGAGGAGCTAAGAAAGGTGCTGTCTAAGCTACAATTAAGTTTTCTGATTGAGAGGCAAATAGAACCTGATAGAAGGGGCTTGATAATCATCTGTTGGGCTTTAGGCCTTGTAAGTTAAGAGGCCCAGACCTATCTATCTCTTCACATGGGGTATATCCTAAGGGAGGTGGGAACCTCCTAGGGGAAGGCACTCTGTTGACTTTCATTACTTGGCTGGCCTGGGAGGAGAGCTGGCCAGGTAAAGGCAGGTGGCATCTCTAACAAGTAATTTACAGTTCTGCCTGCAATGTTGCTGACCCTACATGGCCGTCCCCTCAGCTGCAGTGGTCACTTTGGAAGTTGGGCTGAGTGAAGGGCTTCTCAGCTTAGAGCCAATAAGATCTGTGGCTCTGACCTGGGCATCCTTCGACTCCAGGGCAGGTCCATTTCCAGTGATCCAACTCTTGGCAGAGCTGCCAGGGCTCTTCACAAGCTGACTTCTGCTGAAGCCCAGGCTTACCACATTGAAAGCCACTGCAGTGGACTGGCCTGTTGGGTCTCCTTGAGGGCAGATCACTGTACAGATCAGCCATTAATAGGCCTGACACCCATTGCTTCTGATGCCTAGCTTTCTTTTCTTCCTGGTTTGTGTTAAAGCAGACCAGAGGATGCAAGTCAAGGGAGTGCCCGTGTCCCATCTCTAATCTTCGGTGGCCTCAACTACAAGTCTATAGTCACAGGCATGTTCTGTAGTAGTTTTTCTAAGGTAGACAATGCCCATGAGGAAAATTATATTCTCACTTAAAAACTTTCTTTCCCTTTGGTCTGAAAGGGAGATTTTTTCTACTTACTGTTTACTTCGCTGATGGCGAAGTAAATCTAGCTATGAGATTATTATTTAAGCTCTTATTTTGGCTATGCTATTACAAAAAAATATTAGCCATCTCTTTTATAAGGTCTAAAGATTAAATTGTGTGTCCTACAGATTCCTTCATAATAGAATTAGTTTCCTACCTTGAGGAGAATAGAGAAATGAAAGAACAAGTTGGGCTTAGAATAGAGAAATGAGGGAGCAAGTCCTAAATCGCTTGCTGACAATAGCAATATCACATGAATACTTAGCAAATAGTTTCAACCATTAGATAACAACTTAAGAAAACATTTACCAGAAGGTCCAATGCCTTCTATAAATTTTAAGAATCATGTATTTGGAAACACCTCTTAAATATCTAACATGGTGTAGTTTGTTTAACCAGAAAACTTAAGCACAACCATATAAAATGTTTTTAGTTTCTTTCTACCAACATATGATGCAGATATTCAGGTCACATGAATTAAAATGTATCTTTGATTAATTTTAGCAGCTTAAATTTATGGACAATCTTATCTATAAGCCAATTAAAATAAAACTCTTAATAAAATTTTCACATGTGGACATACAATATGTACACACATATAACATAGCATAATAGACCAATATAGCAATTTTAATAATAGCTTTTAAAATCTTCAACTCTTTTTGTAGATTGCCAATTGATTTGAATTGCTTTTTCTTTTTAGTAACCTCAGTTAACCATACTTTCTCTCAGTTGGTACTGTTAATACATTATTGGCTTCATCTGTTTACAGAGCCATCCCAAAGTACTGAATACAATAGAAGTGGCTGGAAAAAGTCCATAGGAACCTATAGGAAGACAGGTAAACACAGAACCAACAACGCTTTAGTTTTATGAGCAGCAAATCATATATAACTGTGGATGACAAAAGACTTTAAGTCGCCATGTTTAAAATTATAAACTCCTTAACCAACAAGAGGCACTTGCTTACTTCACAGTATTTTTGAAAGCACCTGTAGGATTTTACAAGTATTTAACCCTTTAGGCCTCTGGGGCTTTCTCATTAAGATAACTATCATGTCTAGTAACACAAGATCATTAGACTTTTTAACTCTCAAACATTTGTATTAATAGCATTTTACATTATAGAAACTTAAAATTTGGTACCACGTCACATCTTGACAGTACTTCTGATATAATCCAAATAGCCTGATTAGTTGGTGTCTCTATAAGATGAGAGACATAGGTCCTTCGATTTTTTCAGTTGGGCCCAAACTGGAAAAACCAAAGTCCAGGATTTACTGGAAATTTTAGAGACCAGATTGTTTGAAACTTTGATTTTTTGAATGCCTGTCAAGAATGCCAAGAAAGCTCAAAATCCAAAATATCTGGTTGAAATAAGATTCCTTAAAATCATGACATAACATAGACCAAATTTGATCACTGTTACAAGGTGATTATTCAAATCTTTGAAAATAAGCACATATTTAAATAACCCATAGCTCTTAATAAAAATGCAGCTGTTTTTGAACAATTAGAATTTAACAGACATCAAGAGAACATAATAGATTACTTTAACACATTGCTTTAACAGAGCATCAGAGTTTAATTCTATGTCAAAGAGAAATTGAGCTTCCTGTGATCTTTTGCTGTGAGGTTTCCTTCCTTTACCTTCTTTCATATTGATGACCATGTTTCTGTGTTTCTGTGTGTAAGACATCTTTAAGCATCTTTTGCAGGGCAGAATGAGTGGCGACAAATTCTTTCAATTTCTGTTTGCTATGAAAAGTCTTAATTTCACCTTCATTCACAAATGAGAGCTTTGCAGGATATAATATTGTGGGCTGGCAGTTTTTCTCTCTTAGTGCCTGGGCTATGTCTCGCCATTCCCTTCTAGCTTGTAGGGTTCCTGATGAGAAGTCTGCTGTGAGTCTAATTGGAGATCCTCTAAGAGTAATCTGACGTTTCTCTCTTGCACATTTTAGAATCTTTTCTTTATGTTTCACTGTGGTGACTTTGATTACAACATGTCGTGGTGAGGATCTCTTTTGGTCATGTTTATTAGGGGTTCTATAAGCTTCCTGTACTAAGATGCCTCTGTCCTTCTCCATACCTGGGAAATTTTCTGCTAGTATCTCACTGAAAATGCCTTCTAATCCTTTCTCCCTCTCCATGCCTTCAGGAACTCCTAGAACCCGAATGTTAGGTTTTTTAATAGTATCCTGTAGATTCCCGACAATATTTTTTAGATTTCTAATTTCCTCTTCTTTTCTTTGGTTTGCCTGTTTCCTTTCCTGTTCTCTGTCTTCTAAGTCTGATATTCTCTCTTCTGCTTTGCCCATTCTGTTTTTAAGGCTCTCTAATGTGTTTGTCATTTGATCTATTGAATTCTTCATTTCATTATGATTTCTCATCACTATCACAGTTTCTTGTTCCACTAGTTGTTTCATTTCATTTTGATTCCTCCTTAATATTTCATTTTCACGAGAGAGATTTTCTATCTTGTTGATTAAGGATTTCTGTAGTTCAAGAATTTGTTTTTGAGAACTTCTTAATGTTCTTATCAATTTTTTGAGATCCGCTTCTTGCATTTCTTCTATCTCATCATCTTCATAATCCTGAATTGGGGTGTCTTTTTCATTTGGGGGCGTCATAGTGTCTTCCTTGTTCTTGTTAGCTTGGTTTTTGCGTTTGTTGTTTGGCATGTTGGAGATATTTGGTTTCTTCACTGTGGTGTTTTTCTTGTTATACTATGGCTCTAGGTTAAGTGGACTGTCTGCTTTCAATGGAGCCTTAGAGGCTTGAGATGAGTGTGGACTGAGAGCTGTGTTTGGTTCCTCAGGGTTGAGGGTGTGTCAAAGATGACACTCCCAGGTTAGGCATGGTAAATCTCTCTTCCTTCCTTCCTTTCTTTCTTTTCTTTTCTTTTCTTTTTTTTTTTTTTTTGATTCAAAAGGGAAGTAAATTCGCACAGCTGAACGTAATTGGAGGTAGTTAGCAGGCGAACGATATACCCACAGGAGCCAGAGATCGGAAGCTCTCATGGAGGGCAGCACAGATTCCCTGTGTGGTCCTTGGGAAAGAGCTTCCGTCCTATTCTAATGTTTTCAGTTCTAACACCTCTTTCCTGAGTCCAGTCTGACTCTGAAAACTCTTAGATGCCGATCTCTTCAGCAGGTAAAATCCTTTGATTCTCTGCAGCTTTCGTTTTACACAAGTAGCTGCATTACCTGTTCCTGCACACATGAGTAGAACCACACATGGGAGCCATCATGTTCCATCCCAGATGCATGCATGTGTCCTGCATGGTTTTACTTATTTAGTTAGTGTTTTATTTATTTAAACTTTATTCATTTGAGAGATAGAGAGATAGAGGCAGAGAGAGAGAGAGAGAGAGAGAGAGAGATCAGTTTCCCATCTGCTGGTTCATTCCCCAAATGGCCATAATGACTGGGGCTGGGTCAGGCTGAAGCCTGGAGCTAAGAACTCAAGCCAGGTGGTAGGAACCCAATGACTTTGTCCCACGTGGTTTAAAAAGGCCCTGAGTTAGAAGCCATTGCCGCGCCCTGGTGCTTGCCTCCTTGTCATTCCGGAGATCTTTCTCCCAGACTTTATTCAGCTGCCTTGTATTTCCTGCTGCTGTGACAGGTTTTCAACAGCAGCTGCATCTCCATCTGAAGTCTCATGGGTAATACAGCCTGGCTGGACAACAGTCACGCGGGGGTCAAACAAGTTCAGTGCTGAAAAAGGCAACCCTTTCCTATGAAAAGAGGGCTTCTCGCTTGCGAATACACCCGTGGACAGCCCAGCCCCAACAGACTTGTGCTGAATGATCAAGTGGTTTAGAAAAGGGTTATGTGCCCTGCGACTGTTCAAGCCCCAAGCCGTGCTCAGCCAGGGTCCAGCCTGCGTGTTTGTTATTCTGCCCTTGCATTCCAGTGTTGTTGACCTCAAAAGAGTTGGGATCTCCTATGAATTCTGCTAATTTTCTGTTATTTATTAATTCATGAAAACATTTTGGAGCATAGGTGTTTCTTTTCCAGGCTGTGTTGCTCCCACTGGATGATAGCAAATGCTGAGCTACATTTCTGAAACACCAACTCGATGATACTCTGTCACCACTTAACATTTCAGTGGCTGTCACTCCATGCCCCCCTTGGCATTGCTTCCAAAGTTCTCGCTCCAACTTGCAGGGCCACCTTCAGGTCTTCCCTGTCTCTTCATGAAGCACCTGCTTTCATAGCCCAAGTGTTTTCCTGTGCTTTTTTTTTTTTTTTAATCAGCGTCTGAAATATTCCTCTCCACCTTGCTTGATGAGATAATCCTACTTAGTCTTCAAAGTCCTGACCAAATATTACCTCTACTATGAAATCCATCAGCCCCTGTCTCTAACTGGTGCATGCTTGCAATCATGAATGTTACCCATTTTTCTATAGCTCTGTTTCCTTGGTTAAATTTCCCATCAAAGGAAGAGCCAGGTGTTTTTCTGGGTGTCCTGAGAGCCTGGTTGAACCACGTAACAGGTGCTCAATAACTCTCTAGGAAAAGGAATAATGAAGAGCCAAAGACGGACAAATGCTGACTCTCTCGTTGGTTCCCATTTTACTTTCTTAAGATTCAAGAGTTAGCTTCTAAGGCCGGCGCCGGGGCTCAATAGGCTAATCCTCCGCCTATCGGCACCGGCACACAAGGTTCTAGTCCCGGTTGGGGCGCTGGATTCTGTCCTGGTTGCCCCTCTTCCAGGCCAGCTCTCTGCTGTGGCCAGGGAGTGCAGTGGAGGATGGCCCAAGTGCTTGGGCCCTGCACCCGCATGGGAGACCAGGAGAAGCACCTGGCTCCTGCCTTCAGATCAGTGCGATGCGCAGCCGCGGCAGTCATTGGAGGGTGAACCAACAGCAAAGGAAGACCTTTCTCTCTCTCTCTCTCTCACTGTCCACTCTGCCTGTCAAAAATAAAAAAAATTAAAAATAAATAAATAAATAAATAAATAAAAGAGTTAGCTTCTACTTCATCTACATTCGCTTTACCATCAGTGGATACTTGATATGACAAATCATTTTTCGCACTCTGCAGTCTTTTAAAGAATTCAAAACACATCCCTTCTCAACTTTTTTCTTTCCAGATGGTTCTAATCTTTCTGATTCATTTTCATATCCTGCATCATGTTGATAATTTTAGTTGTTTTCTCTGGAACTTTCCAGCGTTCTTCATCGTTTATAAAATGAGGACAGGTCAGGCAGGCTGATCTGGAGCCTGGATTCCGAGAGTCGAAGATGTATGGTTTGTACAGGGCCCAGCAACGTTTTATGTCTTATTACAATATCTTTATGCCCCCAACGGCCTCAAGCTCTCTTCAGGGCATGGCTTCAATGTCTCCTGAATCCTTTTTATCAAATCATAAAGATTACTCAGGGCTAATGTCTTCTGAATATCGATGGATTTATTTTCCTCTAAAATCATCACTTTTTTTGTTTGTTTTTTTGTTCACATTTAAAGCTGCCTCTACCTTTGGACCTCCACTTGGCTTCTCCTAATGTTTTTCAGAAGCAGATCACAGGAATTTTGTTTCCCATAGGAAAAAAATTCTGTTATCTGCAAACCAGGGGAATTTAGCTATTCTCTCTTTGACTTCATTAGCAAAAATTTTAAATAAGGGTGATCAAGAGGCTAATATCTTGGTGATCCTATTATTAGCATTTTGTCACAGAATGCCCATTTATTTCAATCCTTTTCATTCCTGGATCTGTGCCAGTTCCCTGGCTAGGAAGAAACAAAGAACTTAATTCTATGATATTTTTAGAAAGAAAGAAAAAACTTTTAGCATATAATTTAGTCCAAGGCTTTCTGAAAGTAAACATAATTGCAACTTTTAGTCCTATTTTACCAAGTTCTAATTTATCCTTTCAAAACAGCACAGGAATCAGGTAGCTGGGCCAAGCAGGATGAAGAGTAGATCTTACTGGCAATGGTGGCCAAAAATACACTGATTAGTGGAAAGATCAGAGGAAAGAATAAGGAGAGGTTTAAGCAAAACTCTGAGGATTTGATATTTGCAGAGCATGGAGAAGACAAACGAGGCCAGCAAGGATGCAAATAAGTTGTACAATGTCTAAGCGAAACAAGTTCCCATTGGACCAAAGATAGGAAGTAGCTACAGGTGGTCAGAAGGAAGTAACTTGGACACTGGCTGTTTTTAAGAGTCAGGGCTGGCCGGTGCTGCGGCTCACTAGGCTAATCCTCCGCCTGCAGCGCCGGCACACCGGGTTCTAGTCCCAGT
Organism: Lepus europaeus; assembly: GCF_033115175.1. NCBI lineage: Eukaryota > Metazoa > Chordata > Mammalia > Lagomorpha > Leporidae > Lepus > Lepus europaeus. The sequence goes on along the minus strand of NC_084840.1, from coordinate 23,553,320 downwards.
TGGGGCGCGGGATTCTGTCCCAGTTGCTCCTCTTCCAGGTCAGCTCTCTGCTATGGCACAGGAGTGCAGTGGAAGATGGCCCAAGTGGTTGGGCCCTGCATCCACATGGGAGACCAGGAGAAGCACCTGGCTCCTGCCTTCGGATCAGCGCGGTGCGCCGGCCACAGTGCGCCGGCCGCGGCGGCTATTGGAGGGTGAACCAACGGAAAAGGAAGACCTTTCTCTCTGTCTCTCTCTCACTGTCCACTCTGTCTGACAAAAAAAAAAAAAAAAAAAAGAGTCAGGGCTTCATTTCTTAGGGAGTGCATCCACCTTGCGTAGATCAGTTGTGAAGACTGACTTCTGATGGTAAAGATTTCTTAAGTGTGGCTCCTTCTCTGATGAAAACGTGCTACTGTATTTTAGATTTGCTCCATTTGCTGTTCAGGGCTTACCTTTGATTATCCAACATTTACTAAATACCTGTGACGTATGGGTCATTGCAGAAAGCAGAGGAGATGAACTGAAGGGTCTCACCCTCTAGCTCCTGCTAGATAAGATAAGGCAGAAGTCCAGTGTAAGGTTGACCAGAATAAATGCCACAAGAAAGGCCAAAACAAAGTATCTTGTATGTTGGTATTTCTTTTAGAAAGCCCTTCCCACTGTTATCATCTCTGATTGTCAAAATGCAACTTAACTCTCCAACCAACCCAAATACCACCTGTGCTGTGAAATCTTCTCTGATGATCTCCCTCCTCAGCCTTCCATTTAACCTTCTTTAAGCCATGTATATCTATATCTACCTATATAGAGATCTAATGAATTCATATTTATGTGATTTAATATTCAAACCTTGCTGTATATTAGAGCACATGTTCTCCCCCGACATCTAGTTGGCATGGTGTGGTCATCATTGGTGGGGCCAGAAGCAAAGCTCTTGTTCAGCTGAGATGATGGTGTGCCAGTGTTTATGAGTGGCCTCCATTCTAGTTGAGCCCATGCCGTATAATTTGTTAACTACTTTGAGTATCACTCTATATGCAGGGTAGTCACAGAAATGTAGATTATTTTCACAAAAGTAGAAATTTCTGCACTGGATTAGGGGACAGGGGCCTTGAAGGGTACTGTAGAACCATCATCTGTTTAGGTAAAATAATCAGTGGTCTGCAAATTAATTATTAATTTATGAATCTAGTAATTCTTTGAATTTATATATGTTCCTTTATTCAGTTATTTGACAAATATTCACTGAACACCTATGTGGCAGAGATTGCTGTTCACCAAAATTCGTGTCTTTTCTTGGGCATAGCTATACATTTGTCTCCCTCCCGTGCAGTTAGGTGTGGCCACATGATTAGACTCTACTGTGATGTGATGGGGACCAAATGACCTTGAAAAGTGCATGTTTAACATGGCAAATGAACTTGTAAGTAGATATCATCTGGATTTGGTGATTTCCTACAATTTTAAAATAGAGAATACATGTATTAACTTACTCATTCCTTTATTTCATCAATGCTATTGACCAAATGTCCATTTACTTTCAGCTGTACCAGGAGCTGAGAGGCCACAACTGTAAAGTTGTTGCGGATTCCTCCCTCAAAGAACTTAGAGTAAGGGAGATGGTTTGCTCCCTTACACCCAAGCTATCTCCTTTAAATGTCTCCCTGGCCATTTTCTCAATAAAACTAAGGCAGGGATTTCATTTTGTTGCTCTTCTCTTAACACTTGGGTGTTGAGTGTTCAGCTGGAAGGATGGCTACTCTGTGCTCAGGAAATCCCCAGCTGGGGCCAGCATTGTAGTGATTTTGGCATCCCATATGTCCCAGCTGCTACATTTCCAATCCAGCTCCCTGCTACTGCCCCTGGGAAAACAGCAGAAGATGGCCCAAGTACTTAGGCCCCTGTCACCCATATGGGAGACCCAGAAGCTCCTGGTTCCTGTTTTTGGCTTGGTCCAGTCTTAGCCATTGTGGCCATTTGGGGAATGAAACAGTAGATGGAAGATTCTCTCTCTCTCTCTCTCTCTCTCTCTCTCTCCTTCTCTCTGTAACTCTGCCTTTCAAGTAAATAAATGCATAAATCTAAAAAAGAAAAGGAAATTCTCAGCTTGTACCCTACCATTTTGTTCTTGGGTCATTGGCTCTTGGGTCATTTTGAGATCTTGGAAGCTCTGCTACATAAGACATGGGCTTCCCCAATACACCAGGAGAACAAAAGGAAACACCGGAGGCAGCTAACTAAAGAGAAAAACGTTATTTGGCTCACAGTTTTGGAGGTTCAGGTCATCCATCAGGCAGACCATTTAGCTCTCTGGTGAGAGTGGGGGATGGCAATGGTTGAGTGCGGTAGAAGAAGGATCACCTGGTGTGCCAGGAAGTAGAGAGAGAAAGGTTGGGCTCAACTCAGGCTTTTAGAACAACCTTACCATGGGAACCGCCTTCCAAGGGCATTTCTCCAATGAGCTAACTACCTCTCATCATGTCTCATCTCCTGAAGTTTCACCACCAGGCCTTTAGCATGTGACATCCAAGCTGACATCCTACCATGACAAATGTGTTCTGCTCTAATTCATCCTTCTTCATATGCCCAGGCTCTATATATTTTTGAAAACTTTGTTCAACTTTCAAGTCTCTTTGAAAGGAAATAGAGCAGTGATTTTCTGACTGTGTTTTAGAGTGCCCAAGGATTAAGAGGAAGGTACCCCAGAGCCCGCTGAAGCATGAAGCTCCAGAATTTCTGCCTCAACTCCAAAGAGAACAAATTTAACTTGAACTGATTTATTTGTTGGAATTCCACATATAATTCTGTTATTAAAAAGGGTTTTTTAAAAAAAAAAAAAAGATTAGGTGATCTAATGAGTTGCTATTTCAAGATATTGCCAAGAAACAAAAGAAAATTAACAATGTCTCTGCCCTTAAAAACCCCAGACCTTGAAATCCAGAAGAGAAGAATCAGCCAGCTTCTTTGGAGAGAGCATGCCTGGTGGAAGGTTTACTAAATCATTTAGAAAGTGCACAAATCTCACAGACATGTCCCCACCCTCTCCAGGCCATTAATTCCCCAAAGGAAGCATCTAACTCCATCCTTTGCACACAGTAAATAAACCACAGTGTCTGAAGAATGGACAAAGGAAAGGGTCAGAATCAGTCTTCTATGTAATGGGTATGAAAAACAAAGCTCAGCATGATGAAGATTTTGGCTCAAGGTCACACAGTAAAATGAAGTCCAAGTTAGCAGAAAACTCTAGGACTTTTACACTGAATTATGTCATATTGACTCTTAAATGTTGGTGAAAACATCCAAAATCACCCTCTCACGTTCTGTCTCTTGCACTATCTCCATATCTATCCAGTGATGTAACCAGAGGCACTGCTAGTTCCAATTCAGTTGACCCATGGTCTTGTCTTCCTGCTATTTCTGCTGGTGCAAGATGGGAATGAAGCCCCTCTCTTCCGTCCTCTTGCCCCTGCAAGGCCAGGTGGTGGCTGTCCATCAGCCATGATCTGAGGGTTGGGAAGGCAGTCTAGGAAGGACGTGTTGTGCTAGGGTTGGGTGGCTTCAGTTTCTCCTTTCTGTGTGCCTTTCGTTTTTCTGCATCACCGATGATGTTATTTATGGAATGCCAGTATGTTTCTTTTTTAATTAAAAGGAGGAAAAATTCAGTCTTGTTTAAGAACAGGAGTGATGACTCAACAGGAATGCTCAGTGCCAAATGACTTCCTGTAATCACAGCTGAAACAGAGTGTCTCACAGAAGCAGACTTGGGTGCGTGGTGAGACTGTAGCCCAGGTTGCCCACCTGCCCAGGTGGTTTAATCCTAATATAGCCTAGGGCGTCTGGCCAAACCATAGTCATAACTCTGGTGTGATGAACCATAGCTTATCAGATCCTGTTGATCTGTGAGCAGGGCAGGAGTTAAGGCAGCAAATAAGCTAACAGGGATAATGCAAGTTTGGGTTGATTTTTGGTGTCGATAATCTCAATATTAGGCTTTCTGGAATTTTAACACATCAGAGAATCATTATATTTGATAAGGTAAACCACTTTGCAACTTCTCCATTTTAACCCCATCCTGTTACAGGTAAGATAACTGAGACCCAAATCAATTTGATGGGTATTTTTGACCACCTACTATGCATAAAATATTGTGCTCAGCATTTGTAAGAAATTGTTTTTTTTTTTTTAAGACTCTAAAACTTCTTGGTGGCAGACAGAATTAAAAGCTAAATTTCCTTACCCCATACAAAGTTTCCTTTCACTGTAGAAATCTGAAGTCTGGGTTATTGTCACAACTATGTTGCTGGCATAGAAATTCTAGACTGAGATGTATGTGTGTGTGTGTGTGTGTTAATTGTGTGCATATAATTAGGAGAGCTATATTGCTGTTCGTATTGGGAACAGTATGCATAGGAAGTAGCATGCCAGAATTAGAAAATATCCCCTTTGGGTGCATATAGACCTAGATGTTGGTCCTGGTCCTTCCACCTACTATGTAACTATGGCTCCATTGCATAATCATTTTGAGCCTTGCATTCTTCATGTAAAAATGTATAGTAAAATATTTTTACTGGTTATGTTGAAAGAGTATATGCAGTGTCTGGAGCATGCCCTTTATTTTCTTATGTGTTGACATCTTGGAACTTTGCTGATCCTGGAGAGACACCCCCAGTCCCCAACCCCACCCCCAATCTGAGACTGCAATCAGAGCCCACGCCCTCAATCACGTTCTCTGTTAGAATCTCACATTCATGGCTACTTGTTTCTGTATCATAATCACTACAAGGCCAGGCTCCAGACAACTAGGGACAGCCCTGCTGGCCCAGAATCCACTGACATTATTCACAGCTGCCAGTCTTGAGCTTTCTTACCCTACCTTGCCCATTTCTTCCCATAGAAACCAAAGGAAAGGGTCAGGCTTTCTATCCTTCTCTTCCCCAGTGTTGACGATTTCCTGTGTGACCACCATGGGTCCATAAGTAACAAATGGTCTTTTCAATGGCAGTTGTCTCCTGTTCTTTTATCCTCGCCACACCTTAATAATAGTATAATCTAGATCTTAAACAGCTGTATTTATTTGAAAGGCAGACTGACACAGGGCAGGGGGTGGGGGCGGAAGAGCGAGAGAGCCAGTGAGTGCTATCTTCCATACACTGGCTCACTCCCTTGTCCAAAGCCAGGAGCCAGGAATTCCATCTGGATTTCTCACATGCATGGCAGGAACCCAGCTACTTGGGCCATCACCCACTACCTCCCAGGGGCATTAGCAGGAAGTGGGATCAGAGGCACCGAGTAGCCAGCGCTTGAGCCGGCACTCCAACAGGGAATGCAGGCATCTCAAGTGCGCAGCTTAATTTCCTGAGCCACAGCACTCACACCTAGAAACCTACATTATAAAACCCAGGATGCTTGACAAAGCACACGACAGTTCTCCATAAAGACGTTCGTATAATACAGTCCATCAGTGACCTACTATGTGTGTAGTTCTGCGTCTATAGGTGTCAGTGACAGACACTTCCCTCTTTCAAGGAGCCTAATTAGAGTATTGAGAATAGCAACCCACCAGCAGTGGAGGTGGAGGTGGGGGTGGAGGTTGGAGATTTTTCTATGACAGGTGGAGGGCAGCAGAGACACTAACTGACCTGCTCCGGGACACACACTATGATGGGGAAAAGAAGGACTCAAACTCAGGGTTTGATGACCGTAGACCAGAGTCTGGCTTTTGGTGGGATCCATGGCTTCTGGGAACGAATGAGTTCAGTCCCAACTCCTCTGAGGAAACAGAGCACATTGGTTAACTCCAGAAAGTCCCTGCTTGCTCCTCCTGATGCTCTGGGAGTTGTTCATGTGCTGCTTAAGACAAAAATATTCATTTCTTCTTTGGCTTCCATTCTGTGTTCCATATTCATTTATTTTCAATAAACAGTTTCAGATTCCTCATTTTTCCCCCTAAAGCTTACAAATAAATTTTTCTGTCTTGCTTTTCTTGTTACATTTACATAAAAGCCACAATGAAAAATTTATAGCAGTAATGGAAATCTTGGGGAAAACAAAATGCTCTGAAAGCAAGTGCAGCCTTAACCCTTTGCTCAGGAGCAGTGGGGGCCAGGGAGAGGACAATTACAGGGAGAGCAAAGCACCCCTGAAGACACTCAGGGCTCCCATAACATGCTAAGGATGAGATCAATGGGTGAGGGGTGGGGGCGCGGAACCTTATGAATTCATTCCCCAAATTATTTTCTTACCTTGGAAATTAAAGCGAACCTAATTGCTAGGTTGTGAAGCCGTTGCGTGAATTCTGTAAAAGTTTACTGTTTAGAAATATTAAAAGGTTGGAGTATAGTTGAGAGTGAAATATGACTTCATGGAAAATCTGACCCACAATATTGTATAAGGATTACCACTTAACCACTTTGAAATACATCGCATATAAAATGCGAGACAAAATTGTTCCTCCATTCACTCAGTGAACATTTAACGAGCATCGACGTTGCGTTGTGCTCCCTCAGGATACCAAGGATTCAAAGCGCTCCTTGCCCTCAAGGAGTATCCAGCACAGCGTTCATTATTAGAAAATTGACTTTAATAAACCAAATAAGTTGAGTGTGAAAAAATACGTTTTTTATTTTATAATGTAGCATAAACATGAAAATACTTAAGCGCATGAGAATTAATTTCTGAATGCCTGGAAGTAAAAGAAATCCTTAGCTCATAGCTGCTCAGTTCAGGAAGGCTTCTAATGGGAGGTCGCATCCCCTTTGATTCAGAGAGAAGCGTGATTTGAGCGTTTGTAGCCAATGCAGTCGCACACGCAATGACTACCAGGATGAAGTGGCTGCCAAGTGCACCTTGCGGAAGACAGACACCATCAGGCTTTGCCGGCGTCCCTGACGTTGTCAGCACATGAGCAGTGTCTGTCACTTCCAGCCCTTTATCTTTGGGCAAGTGTGACAGGAAAATACGAAGATTTTGAAAACTGCAAAAGATGAGAAGTAATGACTTCTAATTCCTCATCAAAAATGATGAGTTTTCTTTAAAAGTCCTAATGTTTAGCATTTCCCAGCCCACTCGCCACCCCCCCCCCATCTTCCATCTTCTCTGCTCTCCCCGACACAATCTCCAAATTTTTGACTCGATCTTCTGCTATAATCCATGTGATCTGAAGAGTTACCCAACCTCCCTGGGGATGCAGGGCTGCTCCCGGGTTAGGATGAGCTGTGTGTGTCAAGTGGGAAGGGATTGGGTGCCGTGCTTCCCCTTGTTTTCAATGCATTGGGTTCTACCTGAGGGCCAGGGCCAAGGGTCAGCTATTGGCAGTACTTAGGGATAGGCCAGCTGGACAGCTGCCTGGGCAACAGGGGCACGGAACACTCCTGGGAACGTGACCAGATGGATAAAGAACATTTAACCCCTCAGCTTTCTGTGACAGCATCAAAGGCAGTTGGAGAGAAGATGACAAAGAAGCTTCATCATTCTGGCTCTGTAAGTTGCTTGTGGTATCAACTTGATCAGCGCGCTTAACCTCTGTATACCTCACCTTCCTCATCCGCAAAAGGGGCTAACATTACACCTCGCAAGGTTGCCATAGCATTGAGTTAGCACTGCAGCACTGTTTGGAATGTTCCTTGCGTTGGTGCTATTCATTTGCACGTTTCTCACAATAACCCCGAAAGAGAGGTATTATCCCGTTACCTGGTTAAGAAGTTGGGCAGGAGGAAAGTGAAGTTATTGGCTCAGGATCTGCTTGCTGGTAAATGATAGAGCCAGGCTCTGAACTTAGATCTGGCTACTACTGAAGCTTCGCTGACCGCTCCGTGTTTCTCAGGGTTGTGTAGCCCTTGAATTAGCAGCTCTGTGGTTAGACAGCTTGAGTTCAGATCACTCCGCTTCTTTTAGCTGTGCGACCTAGGGCGAGTTATTTCCACTAGTTATCTCATCTCCAGCAGGAGGACACTAATGGTACCTACCTATCTCAGAGGGCTAGTTGTGAATACATGTAGGGTATCTTGCCCAGTGCCTCTCACATAGGGTTGTTGTTTTCACTATCAGTGTTTAAGCCATTTAGGCATTAGGAGATTTTGTGTGTGCAGGATACCAACCCCTTTGCCTGTTGTTTGCCCTGTATCCTTTAAGCCTACCCACACCAATGCACTTTTATTGGGAGCATGTGAAATCTGAGCTTTGGATATATTCTGCCCTCTGGGCTTCTGTACCCCCAGCATATGTTAAAACTTCATTCCACCTTACACGGTGTGACCCACATCTCTTCCTATCCAGTTTGCCAGTCATTGAGTCCTATTTTTTGGGGGTTATAGGCTGAATTGTGTACCCTCCAGGTTACTAAATTAACATGAAACCTAAACTCCTGGTACCTCAAGATAAACTGTTTTAAAGCAGAAATTTCATTAAAATGAGGTAGGGCTGTAGTCCAGTATCACTGGTTGTCTGACAAGAGCAGGGAGATGTGTATGCACAGAGGACCAGGTGAGGACAGAGCAGCAAAGAGGCATCCGCCTGCCAGCCAAAGAGCAACACTGCCGGCATCTCGATCGTGGCCTTGCAGCCTCCAAATGAGAACAGACACTTCTGCTGTTAAATCACCTCGCCTGTCGTAGTTTTCTTTTGGTCGCCTTAGTTGACTGTTGTATGTGGAGTCCTACGTGGGCTTCAGCACCTCTGCCATCTCCCAGGCCTCATTTCCGTCATCCTTCCCAGCTCCATCTCGGCCTCACTCAGATCACCCTCCCAGTGCATCATGAGTGCACGGACGGGCTCCTCTGTCCCTCCTGCTCAGCTTCTGACGCTTCGCTTGCTAGATCCTAGCACTCGCGACAGATGGGTCCTTCCTCCCAGCCTTCCTGGCAGGGTGGACTGTTGGACTTGGCCGCCATTTTCTGGTTTTTCCTTCTATAGTGGTACTAACGCAAGAATGAATGAATACTGAAAATAATTATGGCAGACCCCAGCCACGTATGAGTAAAAGAAAAACAATGTGAAGAGAAGAAATATACAAGTTTTCTTTCAGACCTCATCAGTTTGTAGTTGAGATGGGCATCTATAACAATAGACGGATCAAGAGGAAAAGAAGCAGGCTTACTAACACAAACAGTGCACATCGCAGGAGAGAAAAGGAACTCAAGGCAGTGGCGTGGGTTTTGCTTAAATAATGTTTCAACCAAGAACGATGTATTTTACGGAGATGATAAGGAAAAGCAGTGTCAGGCTTCTGAGGTGGGAGAACAGTGGAAAGGTAAGTTGATAGGAAGACGGTCTGTATGCATTTTCCCCAGCACCTCCACTCTGAGCTGCTAAAGCAAGTCTAGCAAAGTATTTCTATCCAGTGTGCAGGCAGGGAAAAGGGGAGGGAGAGAACGAGCAGAAAGACCTAGACGGAAACAGAGAGTTACCCTGCATTCTCATTGACTTCAGGTCAATAATCTTTTATGCCTTGGAGTAGGAATGTTTTTACTTTCTTCAAAACTGTGAATCAATGTTAAGAAGCCTAACAAAGTTCTGATTTTTCCCATGATGATTGTCTTGATGCTTTAAAAAAAGATTAGCAAACTGCAAATTCTCCTTCACTCCCCTGCCACCTCTGTTAGGAAAAGAGTTGCAGATTGGTGCCTCCTCACACAGGGCACCATTAATGTTAGGGAAAGAGGCACAGAATAGAGAGGAGGCAGTGTACAAATTTACAGCCAGACCGAATTGATTCAGAGAAAATAAATTCGTAGAGGTGGGTGACCAACTGCCCGCGTGCACGTGGCAGAAGGCCCTGACCCCTGGAGGCCAGGCCTTTTTATATTTAGGAGGGCTGTGGATGGGGGTGGGGGTAGGGGGCAGCAGGCAGAGGGGAATTCCTGGAACTGGTCTCTCAGGTGGCCATAGGGGTGGGGTATGAAGGCAACAGGGTGTGAGACCCAGTTGAGATTTAAGGGCAAGGAATACGTTCCAATGTGTATCTAGCTTTTGGGCAGTGAGCAAGAATGGTCTGTTCCATCGACCTCCATCGTGTTTGATTGTTCCCTGATGTCGCTGTTATCCTGAGCACAGTGTGTTCTGCCTTCCTGGCATAAACATGTGCTATTCGAGGACTCCTGGAAGTTTCCTGGTGTCCCCAGCTCTGGGGTACTTGGCCTGCTTTCTTGACCTCTTTCCAGCATGGGTTCATAGTCTGGATGGGCCAACAGGCCCTGTGTGCCTCTTACAAGGATCTATGTGATTATATTTAAGCCTCACCAAAGTAATCCCAGTCAAGCTTCACTTAAGATTCATAGTTCAACTCATCTTTGCCCATATAAGAAAATATTCACCCTTGTCATGTAATGAAATGGTTATAAATTCTAAGATTCAATTTCCTTCGAGCAGATTACGGTACCTTATTTTCTTCATATACAGAACATGAATAATGACGAGGTCACAGCCTTGTACCAAAGGTTAAATAAAAGGGGTTCAGTAAATAGTAACCGCTACTATTCATGAGTCAACAGTTACCCCATCCCACGGAGCCCATTGCTCGAACATAAACTGTGTTAACCTCCAACTGCCCCACCCCCACTCTGGTACCTTTCAAGAAACCTTGCAGCCTCAGTCCCACGTTGGCCTGGGCCATGCATTGAGCGGTCATTCCAAAGACGAGGCCATGCTCAACAAAAGGGACTTCGGGGACGACTGATCGCTTTAAACCCACTTTCCAATTGTCCTGGGATGGATTATTTGTTTCTACTTAGTCTAGTAGCAGTTGCAACCTCTGCTTTATCCCCCAAACCCGTTCTTACGTAAACAGAATTTGGCTTTGGTCTCTGCCTCACCCATCACCATCAGTGGATGCTGATCAGGCCTGGCCCTTGTCAGTCTCTCTCCCTGAGGTGTGCGTCTGCTTCTCTGTGACTTTCCCAGGCCTGCCCTCAGCCTCTTTCCCTGCCTCACCTGCCTTCCCCGTCCTCATCTGACCCATTCCCGCTTGACATCCTCTGCACCCAAGTCATGGCCTGTGCTCCCTGGGAAGCACCGTTCTCTTTCATCTCTATCCCTTTTGCATGTGGAATTTCTTTGCCGTGAAAGGCGCTCTCTGTCTAGTCTATCTGCTTATACTGACTTGTCCTTGAGAACTGTCCTTGAGTTTGCATCCTAGGATGTCTTTTCAAGTTGGGGTATCCATCCCTCCCCTGAGCCTCTGCCATTGCTTCTAAACTGCAGCCTGCATGCTTTGCAGCGTTGCCATCTCTCCCAGGAGGCTGCGAGCTTCTCAAGGCTGAGCTAGTGTCTTTTCCTACCGTTGGCCTCTAGTGCAGTGCCTTAAGATATTAAGTACTCAAAGGACTGTTGAATGGCCCTTCTGCCAAGAACTCTCGTATCCCTGACGTCTTGATGCTGAACTCTTTGAATCAGACTCTTTTATAGACAGTGGGCTCCGACTGGATTTTGCAGCACTCACTGAAGTTGTTTTAGTTACCAGGATCCTCTTAGCGTGTGCCTCTGCCATCGTCATCGACTGTGCTCCTTAAATCTATCTGCGACCAAACCTCTTCAGGTTCCCGGCCTCTCCTTCTCCTTGGTCGAGGCTCTAGAATACTCTGAAGTGGGTCTGTGATGCGTTTGATAAGCCACGACCTCTGGGATGAAATTCAGGGATCTGGATGGATGCACTCAGCCAGCAATGTACACGTGCTTTGTGTTTCCCTAAGCCCAGAAGTGAGTCTTAATGCTATTGTTATTGCTAGTGCTAACACAGTACTTCACAGTTTACCAAAGTGCTTCCTCATACATTATTTTAGTTAAACCTCCCAGTAGCCGTGATAGCAGACTGTAGTATTATTAGGCTCTCTGTTTTCTGGAAAAGCTTCATTATGAAGGATCATGGGACCAGAACAAGATGGCCCTAGGGTGGGCTGTCACCCCTGTGAAGTACTTGCTGTGTGTGTCCGGGCAAGTCAGTTAACCTCCCTGAGCTCAAGATTCTTTTGTGTCAGGATATTTTAACCACACCAAATTGAAACCAGTGTTTGACTCCACCATTTAAATTTCAGAGATGTTTCAATCTTGCTGGGTAATTAAAATGGAAAAGAAATAACACTAATGAAAATGGGAAAAATTACAAATGATTAAATTGTGCAATATGGAACATTGATCGAGGAATGAAATTGACTTAATGGATTCACTGAAAAAATACTTTCTTCACAAAAATGTTTTATGTTAGCGTAATTCTGATTAAAGTATTTGTATTTGAAATGCACTTTGAAGTCAATATGAGAAGCCCCCAATATCTGGTTCCTGATGATCATAATAGTAACTATAAAAATTCATACTGAGCATTGTTTCATGTACCTTTCATTCCATGTCACTTAATCGTCACAAAAGTCCAGGGCATAGGGCTGTCTTACGACGTCATTGTGTAGAGAAGGGACCAAGTCTAGCACATACTGAATATCACCTCCACCATAAGCATCATCCTTGTCCTCTCCCTGTTCATCATCCCAACACTTTGTGCGGATGAGTGCAAGGACAGGCTTTCAGCTCTACCAGAATAAAATCCAAGCTTTTTGCCAGGGCCCACAGTGCTCTGCCTCATCTGTTCCTGTATTAGCCTATGGTTTGTTACTATAGAGAAACATCTAATAGCAGGTGTTCAGCCTAGATGTGAAGACATCCACTCCCACCGTGGAGTAGTAAATGGGCTTGTTTCCCTGCTCTGGCCCCTGACAATAGCTTCCTGTTAATGCAGACCCTGGGAGGACATGGTGATGGCTCAAGCAATGGAGTCTCTGCCATCAATACTCTGGAGACTTCCATTGAGTTCCTGGCCCTCAGCTCCAGCCCCAACCCCACTTCATCCCCAACAGCCCTGACTATTGTAGGCATTAAGAGTGAACCACTAAATAGAATGGAAGAACTCTCTCTCCTTGACTGTCTACCTCCCTCTTAAACAAAACAAAACAAAACAAAACAAAAAAACCTAAGGCTGACCACTTTATAAAGAAAAGAGGTTTACTTTGGCTCATGGGTCTGGAGGTGCATCTGCCGATGGCCTTCTTGCGGGCAGTGTCCTGAGGCAACACAGGGCATCACAGAGCAAGAGACAAGGAGTATGTGCATGTGTGTGTGTTTCTTGTTCTGCCTTGTAGGCCCACAGGGATTCAGTTGTGCTGGTCCCCACTGGATGACCTAACTCGAATTGCTTCCCAGAGGCCCCGCCTGTAAACACCACCCTCCAAGATTCCACCCTCTTAATGTCAGCACACATTCAGGAGACAAACCTTCTTCAGACTATTGCAGTCCTCCAGCCCCTGTGCTGTGCTTTCTCACCCCTCCCCGTGCTCACCTGCATTCATCTGTAGCTCCTGCACGCAATAAGCCTCTCTCTGCCTTAGGCCCATTCTTGGCTCACTTACTGGAATCCTCTTTCCCTAGACAGGCGCATGGTTCCCTCCACCCTCCACTCATTACTTGCATGCCACCCATTGAGGGGTTGGTTTTGCTCTGATGGGGCTGTTTCAAGAAGCCACCCCATCTTGTAATTCTCTTTTTACTGACTACTTTTTTTTTTTCCTTTCTTGGGACATAGGTTAGAATGTGTTTTTATGTGGATTTGTTATCTGTCTTCTCCAGTAGGACGTAATTGCTCTGAGGGAAAGGACTGTCTCTATTTTTATCATTGTTTTTTTCTCTAATGTCAAGTGCCACATAGTAAGTACTCAATAAATAATACTTGAAGAAATGAAGAGAGAAATGAATGTGAGGTCTTTGTACACACACACTTTTTTGAAGATTTATTTATTTATTTGAAAGGCAAAGTTACAGAGAGAGAGGAAGAGACAGAGCGAGAGTGAGAGCGAGAGAGAGAGGGAGAGAATCTTCTATCTCTGGTTCACTCCCGAAATCACTGCAACAGCTGGAGTTGGGCTGATCCAGAGCCGGGAACTTCCTCTGGGTCTCCCATGTGTGTGCAGGGGCCCAGGCACTTGAGCTGTTCTCTGCTGCTTTCCCAGGCGCATTAGCAGGGAGCTGGATCAGAAGTAGAGAAGCCAGGACCTAAAATGGTACCCATATGGGATGCCAGCACCACAGGCAGTGGCTTCACCCACTACACTGCAGTGCTGGCTCCAAATACAGATTTCCAAGTGCTTAAGTGCTCTGCTTCCAGGGTCAAAGACTTGTCCAAGAGTCCTAGCTACGAGGCCCGCAGGAGCATATACTGGAAAGCAAATCTACCTGACCGCCAGCTTCCCTCTATCCATGAAACTGCCCGTAATTTCCATCACTAACGAAGAGGAACTTGACCCAGACCTTGTCCCAACACCCTGCAGTAGATTCCCTCTAACCCCAACCAACTTGCCCTCCTGAGAATGACATTGCCCAGCGTCTGTTGAGAAAATACAAACTTACTTCTGTGAAAGTACTTTGCAGTACTATTATATTTTGTTGACTTAACATATTTTTGTGTTCAGGTCATGGAGAGCAGTTTCTGGGGGGTCTGTAGAACAAGTGTAGAGCCTGGTCCTCTAGGAGGAAGACTAGGGGAGGACTGGCTGCCAGGGGGCCTGTGGGCGGCATCGGTGCACACGCTGGTTGTTGGCTGCTTTACGGACTGCTGATCTCATTCCTATTGACAGACGCGTCATGCCTCATGGATGTAGTATATTCTGTCTCCCAGGTGGAAATTGATCTCGATTGAATAACCAGGAAGTTGGACTTACATTACTGGCAAAAAAAAGCACCACCTTTTCTCTCCAGATAAAAGATAAGATAAAGGAGGTAATGAACAGGATCTGTCAATGGACAACGACAGGGATGAGGGGAAGAAGAGAAAAAAAATCAAATATTGATTATGATCAAAGAAAGATATCGAAAATGATCAAAGATCTCTCATTCTTTCAAGGGAAAATAACTTTTATTTTTTACCTTTTAAGTGGATATCCATGAGTTGGAGGGGAGGAGGCGTGGTGGAATGGAACAATGGCCTAGTGACTCTTGCTTTCGATTCTGGATATTTATTTGTGGAAGTGAAATTCTAAAGGAGAGAATGGAGAAGAGGAGCGAAACAAAGATCCCTTCCATCAGTGCAAGTAATGGAATTGGGCTGTGATGGAGTTTGGCTTTTAAGTTCCTAGTGTCGATCAGTGTCTTTAAACAAGTTCCCTCTGACCTGTGTTTTAGATGTGAATTGGGGTCCTTGGTCACCCGCACACCCACTCGAACAGGTTTGTCTCTCAGGCATCCACTAGTGCTTTGTTAACACAAATCATCAGCTGGAGGGGGCGAAGTGCAGGAAAACTGCAGCGACAGGAAAAGAAAGGAAAGTCCAAGTTAGGTCAAGGGGCGAGTTCCCGAGAGCTCACTAATGGGCTTCGGAGTTCTTCTGGTCCTTTGGAACTTAAATTTAATCAGTTTTCAGAGCTTCTTTTCAAAATTCTTCCAGATTTTATTTATCTTTAAATTGGCAAATGGTAATTGTGCATATTGATGGATACAATATGACATTTCTGCACTAATGTATATAGTATCAAGGTGGTGGGTGTCTCTACCATGTCATACATTGATCATTTCTTTGTATTGTGAATATTCGAAATCCTATTTGCTATTTGGAACCACTCAGTTAATTGCTATCAAGTGTAGTTATGTTACTGTGCTATAGAACATCAGAAGTTACACCTGCTATCCAAGTGAACCCCTGTACCCATTAACCATTCTCTCTCCATCCCTCACTCCTCCACACCCTTCCTAGATTCTGGTAATTGCTGTGCTGTTCTCTATTTCTTGAAATTAACTTTTTAGATTCCGTGTGGCATTTGCTTTTCTGTGCCTGATTTATTTTACTTACCATAATGTCCTCCAATGCTATCCATGTGGCTGCAAATCACAGCATTTTGTTATTTTTAATGGTGATATAATATTTCATTTTGCTTGTATACTACATTTTAAAAATCCATTTACCCACTGATGGACACCTACATTAGTCCTACTTCTTGGCTATTATGAATAGTGCTTGAAGAATTCCTTTAGAAGTTTTTAAGGATACCATGTGTATCTTCTATGCATAATACACCTCAATTAAAAAAAAAAAACCATCCAACATGAGATCCCTGTCCTATGAATAGGCTACGTACCTTATATTTCTCTCTCTTAAGTTAGGAAATCAACATCATTGGCAGTGACTATCATGTAATTCAGTGGCTTGACCTAACAGTTATTTTTAACAAAAGATATTTTGAACCCAGATCTGCCTGGCCTTGTTCTTTGTTTTGTTTTATTAGTCCAGTAGATATTTAATATCAGTAGTCAGGTTCATACAGGTTGGGATATGAAGCCCAGGACACTTCTTAACACGTTTAATGGTTCAGGGAAAATAATTCTCATGTACTTCCACTTTATTAAGTTCTATATATGTTAACATGCCAGCCTTCAAGGGGGAAAAAAAACACAGAAACATAGCACACAACCAGGATCTGTGTGACTTGGGAACATGAGGCCATAAAAGAAATTCTCCATCTGTTTTGAGGCTTGCGTTGGGAATGCCAACATTGTTTCTGCTCCTCTGAGTGAAACAAACCATTAGGCTTTTTGCAGACCAGATAAATGTAGCCTTCTCTCCATCTCAGCATAGCTGATTTGACCCCAGATGGAATCTAAGCCAAGGTTGCCAATATCCAGGGCAGTCAAAGAACCTTGGCTTGGAATTTAAATTGGGAAACACTATAGGATTCCAAAGAGTTGAATGCTACTGGGATCAAGTAGAGCCCAGTTTGTGAGAAACATGATAGATATGGAGAAGCATAATAATAATAATAATAATAATAATAATAAATATGACTAAGAAAAAACATAGAGTTGTGTAAAAGCGAAGGCAAGTCAACCAGGGGAGAATCGGTAAATGGTGCCCGTAAGGAAGAGAAGGTACAACCGATTCTTGGCACTGCATTGCCAGAATGGGAAGAAAGGACTTGTTTCAGTTCCTTTTAGTCCACATGTAAAAAAAGAATTAGCACAATCCATTTAAAAAAAAAAAAACATCGTTTTAAGATGATTTCAGTGAATTTCTGTTTTGTTTCTTATCTCTCCCTTGTCTCTCAATTCCATAAAAAAAAAAAAAAGAAAGAAAGAAAAAAAAAAAGCTGACTATAAATAAAACAGAGGCGAAATGGGCAGGAATTAAAAGTTATTTCCTACAAAGCAGAAAATTTAGGCCCCAAATTTCAAGCATACTTTTTGATGGGGAAACTGATTTGTCCAACAGTGGATCCCAGCTGTGATGCGTTAAATCATGAGGCACGCAAAGTTGCAGCAGGTGGCATCCAGGCAGGAAAGCAGACACCACTCTAGGTATTGCAAAGGAAGGGAACTTAATCTAGAAGTTTGGTTACAAAATTACTGGAAGGATTGAAGGAGCCAAAAGAGTGAAAAAGAGACTCCTCATAATTGGAGGAATGAGAGGGAGCTGTAACACACCTCGAGCTGGAGGAATAGAGTAGAAGCTGGCGTTACCCAGAGCACAGGCAAGCTGGTTGTTGAGCTTGCTGTTGAGGTTGTTCTTGTAATGCAATTGTTGTGAGAACCTCAGGCACCCTTCGCAGAGACCACAAAGCTTGACCATCACCCCAGTTTGCATTAACCTGAAAATTTACCAAAGTGTCTCGTGTTTAGCTTGTCTTCCAGTACACGTTTTCCAGTGGGACAGTCAGCACCCAGTGCCCAGAGGCTGATAGCTCAGGTTGACTAGTTCAGAGAGGCCACCTGAAGTCCTTGTATCAGTCTTCCCTAGACTTGACTCTCTCCAGTAATTTTGTTACCAATTGCCTTTCTTAAATTTCCCCTTCTTTGGGTTTGGGAGAATGATTTGTCCATCATGCTCTAGAAGATATAACTAGGATAAAATTGGCAAAGTTCACCTGGAGAAAAGTATTAATGCAGTAAAAAATAATGTTCAAAAATGAGGAGATTCTCAAAGAGTTGTAATTCTTGTGAATTCTTCGTCACCGGAGAAATTTAAGCAGAGATCAGATCGAGTGAGTGCTCTGGGCTCACAGAGGACAGCTGTGTTGCCTGAGGAGATTAAAGATGACATCAGAGGGCTGACATTGTATGATCTAACTCCAGTCGTGTTTACCAGGACTGTGGAAGGCCACTATGCCTAGCCAGCCTCCCTAAAGATGAATTGCCAACACAGAGCACATCTTCATGCTCTCAAGTTCAGGGCCACCAATGTATTGTGTACTTCAGAGTTGATGATTTCCCTTGGGGAGAAAGTGGAACCCATTGTCTAAAATGAGATGTTTTTTAGATTTCCTGGAGCTTTCCTTAGACTCCACATCCTTGACCTATCTAAGAAGTGGCTAAAAGACGGCGCAAAGCATATCACAGTCATCAGAGAGTATGCAAAGCCCAGACAGACCTCAGTCCACACAGTTGACCCAGGAAGCATGCCCGGAAGTCAGCACAGGAGTGGCAATTGAAATATCACAAGATGAGCTGTGGACCCCAGAAGGTAGAGCTCCTTTGTCTAGTGACCTTTCTTGTAGTGCGATAGCAGATACAATGGGCTGGCCTCATAAATCATACCTACAGAAAACATCCACAGGGCAGACTCTGACACTGTTTGCATATTCAAATGTCACCCTGATCATGAGAGGAAAGACAAAACACTTTTTTTCTCTCAAAAATGTCAGCATGGCTGGATTAGAAAAGATAATTTGGAAGTACTTCCAGACAATAATTACCTCTGGCACCTATCTGCGGTGTACTTAATGAATGGGAAGAGGATTTTTTTTTTAATTTTAAAAAATTATGATTATTACAGTAATTAATCAGCTGCTCACTGACAGCTTCCTTGAGAGGGAAAAAAGTGCCTCAAAGGCCATCTTGCTTCTGTAGGGCACCTTGTTGATTTCGTATCACATATGCAAAACATCCTATTATTATTAGCAACAAAAATGCTTGTGGAAGTAGAATTAGCCTCAATTTCCTAAATAGTCAGGAAACTCTCACATTTTACAAGTTAGAGAAAAAAAAAATCCTAATCCCAAATGCTAGCTGGAAAAAAAAAAAAAGTTTCAGACTTGCTCAGCTGTAGTTGTTAAACCAATCTCTTACTCTTAATTACATGCAAAAGGTTCCCAGTTCTAATTATGGACCTTGGGGAAATAGCCCATCTCCCCAAACCAATAACGCCTCGTGTTAACTTCAGCTCTTTTGTGTTTAATATCCTACAGCTTCCCCAGATGATCTGTGAATCCGGCTTTTTCCACTGCATTTTTCACAGTGCTGTTCAGAGCAGGGGCTAAGAGACCTCACTTTTCCCAGTGATTCTTTTATAGCATTTCTTGCTACTTGAGTACAAAATCTCCTAACCTAAGATACCCACAGCAGAGGCAAATTCCTTCTTCCACTGCGTTCACACCTCCTGTGCAGCTCGAGGCCCTCGGTTACTGCATCAAAAGCCCTTGGAGCAGAGCGGATGCAACCTGCTCCGGAGGACTCGCTGTCTCAAATACAGAGGCAAAGACTTGGCAGGGTTCAGTCGGCCTAGGTGTCTTTCCACTGTGTGGAGGGGCTTCTCTGAGCATCCCGAGACTAAGCAGAGAAGAACGTGGTACAAGCCGACTGGGATCTCAGATGCACGCACAGTTGGTCCTCCTGGGCATTAGAGTATATCAAGCCGTAACCCCACATTTTGTAGATGAAGAGGCTGAGATCTAGAAAGGGAAATAAACTTGTTCACGTCGGAGAAGAAGCCACTGGGCAATCAAGAATTGTGCTTGATCCAGTGTAGACATACCAGGGCCGGAGCTTGAGGAGTGTGGTCTAGACTCTAGATTCATCTCAGGTCAACTTCTCCAGTCAAGAAAAGGTGAATGTACGTGAGCTGGGGATTCACCACTTTGGGTCGCAGCCTTTCTCTGCCTCTTGAGAATTGTTTGACTTCACAGACCTCAGTTCTTTTACCAGTGAAATGGGAGTTACACCTCATTCTTTGTTATGAAAATAAAAGAGATGACCATGTGAAAGGGTCTCTGGACAGCTAGATTATTGAAAGGAATTATTTGCTGTAGTTTTGAGAATATGCAGAGATCACTTCTAACACTGGAGATTATGCTTGAGTTAATCTCAAATATGTCAGCCAAAAGTAATTAGGAAATATTAAAATAATGAAGAAAATTGTGTGGAATATGTTTGTGTGTTCTAAGGAGGAAATCAAGGATTTTACACCTTCCACGTAGCCAGTAATGAATATTTTAACATAGTAGGTATGCGGCTTAGTGCAATTGAGGGAAGTGGGTGAATGGTCCCTTCCTGCTTTCTCCTCTTTTTGGCTACTCATTGCTCTAAGCTTCACTCAGGATTCACTGCATGACCAGCCTTCACTGATTTCCCCTTTCTT
Source organism: Lepus europaeus (assembly GCF_033115175.1). Lineage (NCBI taxonomy): Eukaryota > Metazoa > Chordata > Mammalia > Lagomorpha > Leporidae > Lepus > Lepus europaeus. The sequence continues at coordinate 23,532,967 of NC_084840.1, read as the reverse complement.
TGAATTAATGACTACTGTGCCCAGAGCCAGCACTCTGCAATCTAGAGACAGGCTCTTGATTATAGACCATTTTCTGTTGTAATCTACTTCTCTCATGTGTTTACTTTCGCTTTTGATGAAACTCTGAGTTCCACCACCAGGGCAGCAGCTGCTGCGGATCTCTGATCGGACCCACGGCACCTGTCCCGGAGCTTGCAGGGAAGCTAGAAGTGAGTCCTGCTGGAATTCAGCGGTTGTTGCTGGCACTAAGGTCTTCTGTGAAACATGCGCTTGTGTACATACATGGAATCTGTTGGCTTGAATCCATGCTACATGGTTTTTGTTGTTGTTTGTTTTGTTTTTTTTTTTTTTTTTTTTTTTTTGCCAACTCTTAGGTAGGTAATACGCAGCAGTTAACTGCTAAGAGATTTCTATTCTTCCAGGGGACAGGAAGTCTCTGAGTCACAAGTAAAACAATGCATGCAGGAGAGCCAAAAACTCTCTCTCTGCAGAAATCCAAGTAGGTTAGCGAATGAGAAATGGTTGGGTATAGAAGTTGGCGACCTGATAAACCTTCCACTTAGAGACTAGGGTAATTCTCTGTTCTCTACAGTCATTTGTTATGGTTTCCATAGGAGAAGGACTCCAATAACTAAACATAGGTTATCTCTTTCTTGGATATTTAATGTTAAATTTCACTTGGATTGGGGAAAAGGGCATTATTTAAATCAATAACTACGTAATGAATGAGTAAAATTCCAGACGTTAAAAAAAAAAGGAAAGATTAGTAAATTTGACCACACACACACGTTTGTATCATAGAAATGCCTTAAACAAAGAAGCAGAAGCAACCCAGACAAAAAGATTCAACACATGCATACAACACAAAGAGCTAATGCTCTCAATAAAATAGAAAACCTCTCAAAACAAGGAAAAACAACAAAAGACTTGATAAAGAGAATGTAAAAACAACATGAACAATTTTTTAAATTCCTCAAATAATAAAAAAAGTTCGTTAGATCACAAGTGATCTACTAATTAAAACATCTCTGAGATGCTATTTTCCCCCTATGAGATTGCTAAATATATAAAATTATCACAACATATTCTGCTAGTGAGGCTATAGGAAGGCAAGCACTCCCATTTTCTGTGGAGGAAAATTTGTCAGTATTTCACAAAACTACATTTTCCCTGCGACATATAGTCCCACAGCTAAGAATCCACTCAGAAATTTTACCTCCAGTAATACAAAACAAAAACAAAAGCAAAAAACAGATTCACAAGGTTGTTCATTATACTCTTGGATATCATTGCAAAGAACTGAAAATGAGGAAGTACTAATTTATAGGAGAGTGGTTACATAAACTATACTACGTTCACACAATGGAGTGTCACACTGTTACTAAGAAGCAGAATGTGTAAGATCTCTATAAGCTGATATGGAGTAATTTCTAGGGCACTGTAAAAAGCAAATGCAAAGTGCAAGAGAATATCTATTGTATGCCATCCTTACTGTAGGAAAGAAGAGGAAGGAGCAGGTGTTGTGGTATAGGGAATGAAGTTGTTTGACACCTGCCTCCCATGTAGGAGAGCCTGGAATTGGTTCATGCCTTCAGCTTCTAATCCAGCTTCCTGCTGATGTGCCTGGGAGAAGCAGATGTTGGTCCAAGTACTTGGGTTTCTGCCATCCACATGGGATTAAAAACCAGACCAGGATGGAGTTCTGGGACTCTGACCTGCTCAATTCCTGGCTATAATGGGGTATTTGGGGAATTAACCAGTGAATAGAAGATTCTTTCTCTCTGTCACTGACTTCTAAATAAATAAATACTTTTTAAAAAGGAAATGAAGAGGATATAAGAAAGTGTGCATATATCTGTAAATTTGTGCAAAAACGTAAAGGAAGGACAATCATAAATTAAGAAATCTTGTTACCTACTGGATGTTGGGAAAGGAGTGAAAAATAGTGAGATGGAGTTAGCAGGAGTGCAAAAATAGTTGTCTGCCTGAGTGCAACTTCTGGCCCCTGGAATCATTGTAAATGAGGGTTTACACAGGCTTCAGATCCCACCGAAATAAACAAACCAACCAGTAGGAACCAAAACAGAATAGAAAATGGAGCAAATGAACTATCAGCAAATGAATGACATGATTAAACTGAAGAGGGTAGAGAACAAAAGAGCTAACAAATGGGTGTGCAAGTTTTCTGATTGCGTACTGCAAAATTATATGCAAAAGGAACTGCACACGAATGCTGACTCTAGTCAGTTAATTTGCTCCCGACAGGGTTATGGGTTAACAAATCGAAAACTACTTTTTGTGTTCACTAGAGTCGGTCCAAGATGGACATACATTGTAAAAGTGTATGAGAGCTGGCTTATTTGCCTATAGAGAAAAGTGACAATGAAGAGTGGGAGATGCCTAAAACAAACTGTGAAGAATTGAAATCACAGGTATCAGGATAAACCCATGGTTTGTATATATACAAGAGTATGTCAAACAGCTTGTGGAAAATGGAATTAAAGATAAGTGCATTTTGGTGCAAAAAAATTTGAAATCCATGTCTACATGGGGTTGGCATTGCAGCATAATGTAATGGGAAAATCTGTCACCTTGGTGCCGGTTTCCTATGTGGGCTCTGGTTCGAGTTCTGACTACTCCACTTCCTATCTAGCTCCTTACTAATGCGCCTTGGAAAGCAGCTGAGGATGGCCCAAGTCCTTGGGCCTCTGAACCCATGTGTGAGACCCGGAAGAAGCTCTGAGCTCCGGGCTTCAGCCTGGCCCAGCCCTGGTAGTTGCTTCTAGCAGATGGAAGACCTCTCTCTCTCTCTCTCTCTCTCTCATTCTCTCTGTCTCATCCTCTCTCTGTAACTCTGCCTTTCAAATAAATAAAATAAATCATTAAAGAAAAGAAAGAAATCTATGTATACAAGAGATCTTCAAAAAGTTTGTGGAAAATGTGTGTTATGAAAAAACTGCATGTTTCAATTTTTGCACTAAAATGAACTTACTTATAAATTCTGCTGTTTGTGAACTTTTTGAAAATCATACACACGCATACATGTGTTTTTTGCATGCCAACCACATACACACATACCTACATGTTCATGTATATAGGTATAGAAATACAAGTGTACCTGAGTAAGTAAGTATATTTCTTTGCTCTGTCTACATAGATCTCTAGAAGTAATGACACACCAATTGCAATGAGCAACTTTGTATCCAGGTCTTGGTTTCGAAACAACCTTCTAGGAGAAATGGTTGACATAGTAACCTGGGACAGGACAAACAAGATGAGCTTGGCGCATCTTGTGGTCCCACACAGAAAGTGCCCCAATAAAGGACAAGGACTTATAACAAGGACAGAGGAAATAACGTAAAACGTCTTAATAGCAAAATTTGGGAATATTTGAGCATAAAAATAAATGGCAGACCTGAATTTTAACTCAGAATAAAATGAATATTCATGAGTCTGTATTGATACAAAGTGTTAAATAAACAAATAAATGAAGGGGATGACAGCTCTTACTTACGGAAAACATTCCAGTGAGTAAATGTAGTTGGAAAGAGGAAGCTAGAAGGAGCTAGCATGAAAGTAACAATTTTTGCCTAGGAGATCCACTGATGGGTGCTAAATAGAATGACAGACACTTTGAGGAAAAACAGAACATTTGCACAGCCTCAATGTATGCCCACAGACGTTTATAATAATTAAAGAAAAAAGCAGTATTACAGAGGAAATTTCTTTAGACACCACCTTGATCACGTTATCAAGATTAGGATTTCCAGCTACAAGACATCAACATGAAGAAGTCCTTGAGGAAAACACATTGTTTCTGTTGTGTTCTTGCCAAAAATGCATCATCTCACTCAAATCATGACAGGACATCAGATAAACCCACATCAAGATATCATCTATAAAACATCTGACTAATGTCCTTCAAATGTCGAGATCACGAAAAATAAGATGGAGGAAGTATCATCAGCTAAAGGAGTAAAGGAAACAAAAGCAAATGCAATGTGGATCCTGGAACAGAAAAAGGATATTAATGGAAAAACTGGTAAAGTTTGTACAAGGTCTATAGTTTTGTTAATAATATTTTTTTTCTTTTTTGTTCAAAGTATACCAATTCATTTTTTTTTTAAAAAAATTTTCATTTGAAAGAATTACACAGACAGAGAAGGAGAGGCGGGGGGTGGGGGGGGGGAGATATCTTCCATCCACTGGTTTGCTCCCCAGATAGCTGCAATGGCCAGAGATGCATTGATCTGAAGCCAGGAGCCAGGAGCCAGGAGTTTCTTCTGGGTCTCCTATGTGGGTGTAGGGGCCCAAGGACTTGGGCCTTCTTCTACTGCTTTCCCAGGCCATAACAGAGATTGGATCAGAAGCAGAGCAGCCGGAACTTGAACCGGTGCCCATATGGGATGCTGGTACTACAGATGGCAGCTTTACTCGCTATGCCACAGTACCAGACCCTCCTTTTATTTATTTATTTGAAAGGCAAAGTCAGAGAGAGAGAGAGAGATCTTCCATCTGCTGGTTTACTACCCAAATGGGTACAATGGCCAGGTCTGGGCCAGACTGAAGCCAGGAGCTTTATCTGGTCTCCCATGTAGGTGGAGGGACCCAAGCACTTGGGTTATCTCCTGCATCAGAAGTGGAGCAGCAGGGACTTGAACTGGCACTCATGTAGGGTGCCAGCAACACAGGTGGTGGCTTAACCTGTTATGCTACAACACTGGCCCCAGCAGTGTTATTTCAAAATTATCCTTCTTGTGCTGATAGTTACATTCTTATTATGTAAGTGATTAAGAGGAAGCTGGCTGAGGGGTATTTGCTTGGCTTTCATGATCAGTACTTCTCTGGTTTTCCTTCTCGACTTTTCCTTCTCTCTCTCATTTACAGAGTTACCTTCCTCTGTCCAGACAGTCTGTGTTAGAATTCTTTACCCTTTGATTCTTTTTTTTCTCATCTTATTCTCTTACTCTACAGTTTTCAGAAGTAATCTCATCTATGTCATAAGCTTCCATTACTATAGTTGTAAATTTCAAGCCTCAGTTTCTTACTTGAGCTCCATATTCACATGTATTTGAAATTTGCGTTTCTTAACAGCCCCTCAGACTTAGTAGGTGAACAACAGCTCAGGGTCCAGCCCCTGCCTCCGGCAGTATTTGACACAAACCTTTCAAAAGGCAAGGAAGGCCTGCTTTCACCTTGAATGTGGGTTGGATTTCGTGACTCTCTCCTAACGAACAGAATAAAAGCCCGTAGGACCGTGGGAATTCAGAGGCTGGACTGTGAAGAGATTTCAGCTTTCCGCTTCCTCTCTCTTGGGTCACTCGCTCTTAAGAGAAGATCACTTAGTAAGGAAGTGAGGCCCCCAGCCAACAACCCCACGAGAAATCGTAGGAACAGATTCTCCAGCCCCAGCCAAACCTTCAAATGACTCGATTCGGTTAACATCTTGATGGCCACCTAAGAGGACAGCCTGAGCCAGAGGCACTTCCAAATTCTTGACCTTCAAATACTGATTAAGTATGATTTTAGGCTGCTTTGTTGGGGATAATCTCTTGTGTAACAATAGATAGTTGACATTCACACTCCTCTCCCTAATAACAACCAAGTCATACTCTGGTGCTGCTGCTTCTTGTGAATTTCTCACTATCCATCCATTCCACAAGCCAGGAAAAGAGGCATCATTCCTGACCAGTCCTCTGGCTCGTTTCCCCATTTGAAATCCATTATGAAGACCTATTGATTTAAGCTTTGGGTTATCTCTCAAACGCATCCACTTCTTTCTCATCGTCTTTGCCTCCACACTCAGCTACCATTAGTTCTTGCCTGGAGGCCTCCCTGGAGGCTCTTGACCCTGGAACCCCCTGGTGCTCTCTCCACATTGCTGTCAGCATGGTCTTCTCAGAAGCACCCACTAGTCACCAGTGCCAAGCTGGACGTTCTGGTCTGGGACAGCCAGGACACTCCCAAGGGCAGAAGCCACAAAGAAAAGGCACTCATGGGGAATTTCCAAGCAGCATTACTTCTGCCCTAAAGACTGTCAGAAGCCACCGTTTTGGGACGAGTGAGTTGAGTGGTTCTTGATTGACATGATTATTAATGCTGGTTTGGAGGTTTTTTGAATCTTCATATTCTCATGTTACTTTCTAATGAAATACATGCTCATGTTTTAAAAATTTGCAAAATGCATAAATTTTAAACAGAGCAAGAAAAATCATTTATAATTCTACCACTCTGAAATTGGGGCTTATATCCTTCAAACCTTTTCCCCATGCTTTTAAAACCTTATTAAGATCATTCTGTATATTAATGTAATTTCATATTCTGCTTTTTGTGCTTAAGGTTATAAGATTTTCCATATCATTAAAAACTCTATGTAAATATCATTTTAATAGCTGCTTAACATTCTAGGATATTAGAAATTTCATTTTGAAATTTGTCTCCTAGTCCAATATCAAAACGAAAAACTTTACCTTGAGAGGGGGTAGATGGTGGTAGTGGGTTGCCTGTCTCCATGGCTTGATGACACTTGGAGACTGCTGTTTAATATGTAACAGAATTGCTTTTCTCTCTTTAGCTATGGCCTCAGTCCAAAAGGTAGCAGCCAGTCTTCCTGGCGATTCCACACTTCCTAGCAATAGTTACTCCTCCAGGCTTCTAAAGCTAATGCACACTTGGTTTTCTAGTGGATAAGCCAGTGTCGCCTCTAGGATGTCACTTGGGTCAGACATCCCTGAGAGCAGGGAAGAGAGGAAAGCAAGAAGCCCCAGCAGAGGCTGTGCTAAAGCATGCAAACACCATTTGGCCCTAAACACACCCAAACCTCTCTGCAGATCTTTTGCTTACAATGTGCTGTGATTAGTAATCCATAATTTATGGCCCTAATTAATTCCTCCCTTTATCATGGAGAGAGACGCACCCAAGCATAGCATTCTGACACAGCTTGGATAGCCAGCTCCGTTCAACCCCTGGATTGCCTTGCTGGAGCTCATTTTGCAAAACCCATTAGGTTGGCAGAAGATCTAGAGCACTAGAATGGGAGGCTCTCTGCCTCCCAGCCCCCATTGTTCTTTACTACATAAAGAAACAGACTAACAAAAAGCAAAGCTGACTGTGCCATTGAACAGAGGCCACATCCGCTCCAGGAGATCCAGTGTGGGCCTGTGAATAAATCAGGTGTACCCGCAGCCAGAGCACAACCCCCAAGAACAGATATTCTGGCTTGCAGACAGATTGAGAGGACAGATCCCAAGAGGCAGCGAGGCAGCAGTGTAGAAAGCCAAGCAGCTCTCCAGATCTCCTACATCATGGCATGCCCATATCTCATGTTACACAAAGCTGCCACTCTGTGCAACCCCAGCCCCACGCTCTCCTGGAACCTGCTGGTCGGATCTGTGTGGATCCAAAGCTTTTAGAACTCCAAGGAAGTCTCTTCCACTCTACGTGTGATTAGTGCCTAGTTCCTGTTGACTGAGGGCGTACTAGATACCACAGACTTATTAATTCTTTTCATGGTCAAGTTAAATCACAGAGACAGGTACCTCTATTAACTTGCATGATGCTTCTTTTGGGAGGGTCTTTGTTTTTTCCCTATGGTATCCCATACCCTACGACGTGTCTGGCATAGAGTAGGCACTCAATCAATGTTTGTTGAATGGATAAATTCACATTTTAAATCTGAGAAAACTGAGTTGGTACATATCCATGTAAAATCCAGTCCCTTCCGTTCTGGTTCCAGAGCTCAGACTCTTAGGTGTGACTCCATGATGTGACCTTGACCTCTGCAAAAGTTGGGTCTGATTTTCTCTTTTGCAGAAGGATAAGTGTCACAAATGACTTCAAACTATGTTTGGGTTGAAGGTGCAATGTACACACCAGGTGTTAATTACCACTGCCACAGAACCGGGGCATCAGACAGCTGTGGCGGGTGACTGATGACAGCATTGTCACTATTATTATTGAGAGGATCAATATCTGCTCGCAGAAGAGAAATGTATTTTTCTCTACCCTGAGCCACCTGGAACGTTCCAAGTCCCCTTTCTGATGACAGGCTTTGTCAACCTTCAGACACCTTCACTCACAGGCCAAAGAAAATGCCCCATCTCTGTAACCTCAAGGACCGATGGCCTTTCTTACCCCCTCACCTCTGCTCCTTTGTCGGCTCAGGTTGGATTGCATTTTGTTTCTTTCTGATCTGCAAGTTGATGAAAATCTCTTCTTTTCAGCAAGCCTGCCTGAGCCCCAGGCTGTGGCCTGGGTGGGCCACAGGAGAGCTGTGCCTGCAGTCATACCGGGAGAGACTTTATTTACATATTTATTAGAAATTTGGTCCTGCTGGCAAGAGAGGTTTTGCTTCTGACTTTAATTGTGATAAGTAAACAACCCCAATGGCCAGGAAGAGGGGGAAAACAAACCAGAGCAGTCTGTACAAGATGATATAGTGAAACAGAGAAGGATCTGTAATGCAAAACTCTTTGCAGGGCAAAGCAAAAGGGAGAGAGAGAGAGAGGGAGGGAGGGAGAGAATATCCATCGCTAAAGCCTGGCTTAGGTTAAATACGGGAAAAGAAATAATTACAAAGTAATTCAATTATATTTGGTATCAGTTGCCTCACAGGCCCGTGGAATGACAATTAATCCCAGGGTGACTTTTTTTTTTTTTTTTTTTTAATACTTTGTGGTTTGTTCAGAATTGCCCTCCAGCAGTTCCCCACACTCAGCAATCTTCTGGCTGATTGTGTATCTGCTCTCTTCCTCATCCATTCTGGCCTGATAACGCCCCGCACCAGGGAGTCGTTCTGCCAGGTTCAACCTTCTCTGACCTCTCTCTCAAACTGTCCAGCATCCTAACATTTTGCTTAGGTGCCCCCCCCCCCTTTCCCTTTAATTATACCGCATTGTGAGAATTGCAACAGTGGGAGACTTTAGCCTCCTGCAGCTTTCTCCTAACATCCAAAATTGAGCCAGCATCATCATCCTTCTGACAACACAATGAATTAAGTCCTCCTCGACATTGCGTGTCTAGCTACCCCCAGAAAAAAATTACATTTTAGGAACATTAAAATGGACTGGCTTAAGTCCACAATAGCTAAGGAAACAAGAGATATGGCTTAAATCCCGTCTGATGGGCTGACCTGAACTTATTCTGCAGATAAAATCACACTGAATTCTTTGCATTTCTATAGCTTCTTTCAGTCAAGGATTGAAAAGTACTTTGCACACGGTAATAAGCTGCACAACCTTTCTTTGATGCTGCCTTCTAGCTCCAGAAAGAGTTCATGCATCAGAAAGCTGGCAAATGATGGGCTGAAGGGACTGGCCCAGGTGACCACTCCCCGCCCCCAGCTGACCACGTGGAGGAATGAGAACTCAGGCGTTTGGACTGCAGAATGTAGTACCAAAGATCAAGCAAACCATTGCACCTTGAAACCACAAATAGAATTCTGAATAATCAAATTAAAAAAATTGTGAGGCCAGGGTTGGGCTTTGTTCGTCAGGAATTCATTGGAACAAAAGGTGGGAAAACTCAACAACATAGAGTGAAAAATAATCTGCTATTAAATATACATCTATTCCCTCACAGTGGCCCTTATATTCATGGACAAGGTATGCCCTCTGCAATAATGGTGCCAAAGCCTTATCACTGGATACAGAAATAAGGACGAATATGAATCAAACAGGTAGGTTTATAGGATGAAGAAGTCACTGAATGATCACTCAGTCTGTGTCCCGTGATGACTGCTGCTAATTTTGTGCTCTGTTGAGGCAGGTGCGTCCCGCACCTCATGTAGGCTCCCAGCAACACAGAACAGCTACTGGTCCCGTTTTTCAGATGGGCTTGGAGCTTGAATCGTTTCCAAAGTTTATCCAGTGAGTAAGTGGTAGAGCTGGGATTCTTGGTTTGAAGCCATCCTGATTGCTCTCTAACATGACGGAGAAAGTAAAAAACATCTAGGGGCAGGGGAGGGGGTTGGGTTCAGATGGGAGTGACTGGGAAATCTGTTTCTATTTTTAAAGATTCATTTATTTATTTTCAAAGTCAGAGTTACAGAGAGGGAGAGATGGAGGGAAAAAGCTAGAGAGAGAGAGAGAGAGATCTTCCATCTGCTGGTTCACGCCACAGATGGCCACAATGGCCAGAGCTGTGCCAGGCCAAAGCCTGGTTGTGGTTCATCTGGTTCTGTCACATGGCTGGCAGAGACCCAAACACTTGCTTCATCTTCCACTGCTATTCCCAAGTTATTAGCAGGGAACTGGATCTGAAACAGAGCAGCTGGGACATGAACTGGCGCCCATGTGGGATACCGGCATGGCCGGCGGCAGCTTAACCCACTACACCACAGCGCAGGCCCCTAAAACATTTATGCTTTAATTCCACTTCCATTCCTCAAATTTCCAAGACAGCAGTATGAGGGGCTTCAGTTATTTTATCAAGAAGAACAGACAGTGGCTGCCTTCTCAACCCTGCTTCCCCCCACCTGCAGAATATCAGATGTGCAGAGAATAAACTTGAGCACTTGCTTTCTCCCGCTAAGAGTGAACCACAGACCAGGATGCAGAAAAGGTGACTTCAAAGCTCTTCCCAGGCAATTGCCAGCAGACAGACAGCTTAGAAGATTGGAAAAGGCACACTAATAAGACCTTTTTCTTCTGTTCCTAAAGATTGGAGGGTGGTGGTGGTGGTGAATTTGAGAAACAGAAACATTTTGCATCAGTGACAACTTCTGGGTGGCAGCTGTGGGTCAGGATTGCTCCAAGGACAAAAGGCACGATCTGCTTAACACACTCTAACACATAACTCCTACCTAAGCAGGTGTCTGTGTCACACTCACAGAAATAACATTAAGGTAAAAGGAAGTAACATCCCCTTTTCATAGAGTTCATCTAGGTTTAGGAATTGTACTGTTAGGAATTACCTTAACATAATGAGGTGTTATAATGGATCCTGTGTCAGATTAATTCCTGTGGGGTCAACATTAGAAGCATGGCAGGTATTTATTTTTTGTAAAGATTTATTTATTTATTTATTTGAAAGAGTTATACACAGAGAGATGGAGAGGCAGAGAGAGAGGTCTTCCATCCAGTAGTTCACTCCCCAATTGGCCGCAACGGCCGGAGCTGCACCAATCCTAAGCCAGGAGCCAGGAGCTTCTTCCAGGTCTCCCAAGTGGGTGCAGGGGCCCAAGGACTTGGGCCATCTTCTACTGCTTTCCCAAGCCATAGCAGAGAGCTGGATTGGAAGTGGAGCAGCTGGGACTTGAACCTGCGCCCATATGGGATGCCTGCGCCTCAGGCCGGGACGTTACCCACTGTGTCACAGTGCCGGCCCCAGAAGGAGGTATTTTGAATGGAAGGCAGAATCTAGGACAAAGGAAGAAAAGGTTCTGGGTGGGGATGGAACATGCATAGACCATCCATGAATGCTCATATATGTGTCCCCTGGACAGTGGGTTAGGTCTCAATCTCTCTCTCTGTCTTGTTGCAATTCACTTTACTTACCTCTACCTCAAGTTCAAGGAGGTTGAACACAATATCTTAGACTGACTTACGGCATTAAAGGATGTGGAAAGAAAACGGACTGAAAGTGAGAGCTGTTCCGCTCCCACAGTTCTGCTGACTCCTGAGAGACCATAGCTGAGGAGTCACAGATAGTCTAACACAGCTGGCACTCACTTGGGACCAGGCGAGGAGGGAGGAACAGGTGATATGGGGAGGCCTCTATCAGATAGGCAACTCTGGCACGGCTCTATGTTAACCTGTTCAATCAGTCTGGGTTCAGTCAGAAAAGCAGAACAAGTAGAATATGGATTTAGCCATTTTTAAAAAATTAATATCCTTTCTCTTTCCAAGGATGCAATCCAGGACGCTACTTTGCCTTTGGTACTTCTTAATCTCTTCCAAGTTGTGACAGGCCGTCTGCCTTTTCTCCCTTGCCCTTCATGGCCACGACAGTTTTTTTCTTTAAGATTTTATTTAATTATTTGAGAGACAGAGCTAGAGACAGAGAGAGGGAGAGATGGGGAGAAAGGCCTTCCATCCACTGGTTCACTCCCTAAATGGCCCCAGTTGGCCGCAAAGCCAGGAGCCTCGGGCGTCTTCTGGGTCTCCCCTACAGGTGCAGGGGCCCAAGCACCAGGGCCATCTTCCACTGCTTTCCCAGGTCACAACAGAGAGCTGGATCGGAAGTGGAGCTTCCTGGCTGGGATACAAACTGGCGCCCGTATGGGGTGCTGGCGCCACAGGCAGAGGCTTATCCTACTACACCATGGCACCAGCCCTGGCCATGACACTTTCGAAGAGCGGCTGCAAATTGCTTTGTAGAAAGGCCTTCAATTTGCAGTTGTTTGATGTTTTCTTCTGATTAACTTGAAATCATACATTCTTGGATGATGTGCCTTTCGTATTATTCATTATATTATATTATATTATACCATGTTGTATTACATTATATTATATTACGGTAATATTACCACTAATGTGAACGTCAGTCATGTGGTTAGCATGGTGTGTGTCAGTTTTCACTGTAAGTTACTGTTGTTCCCTTTGTGATATACTAATTATTGTGGGATGATAATTTGACGCTATGCAAACATCTTGTTCCTTCTTAAACTTTAGCCTGCTAATTCTAGCATATAGATGGATCTTGCTTGTAGCAATGAATTGTTTTGTATTCTAATTGTAATTTCCTTCACACTCCCTCCCATCTTTTTAAAAGCAATTTATTGAGCCGGAGCACTGTGGTGTAATAGGCTAAGCCTCCTCCTGCAGTGCCAGCATCCTGTACGGGCACTGGTTTGTGTCCGGCTGCTCCTCTTCTGATCCAGCTCTCTGCTGTGGCCTGAGAACGCAGTAGAAGATGGCCCTGCCCACATGGAAGACCTGGAAGAAGCTCCTGGCTCCTGGCTTCAGTTCGGCCCAAACTCCGGCCACTGGGGCCATTTGAGAACCAACAGATGGAAGACCTTTCTCCCTGTCTCTCCCTCTCTCTGTCTCTAACTCTACCTCTCAAATAAGTAAAAATAAATAAATGCAAACTTTTTTTTTTTTAAAGAAAGCAATTTCTTACTTGAAAGCGATCTGCATGTCACAGGAATGGCATAGGTTTGTCTTATATGAGGACACATTCTCCAAGAACTGGTTTCTTATTAGAAGATTCTGTTCAGAAACTAAGATTTGGGTTTTGTGGGTGCTTGTTACTACTGAGTATCTCTGCTTTTAGTCCAGTGATGGAGCTGGGGAACGTATGTGTGGATACTGATGAATGCACACACCTATTTCTAGATGTCTACCTGTGTGTGCTTGCACAGGTATCTAGCATCTTTCCCGCTAACCCAACTTTAACACATGTGTGCGTCTGCATGAGTCCCCGACTCCCAACCAGGTCCAGGGTATTTTTTTCTAGTGTTCTGCCTTCCCTGCACCTTCTCTGTTTGTGACTTCTTCCTTGATGTTGAGAAACCTAGCTCTCCCTAGCTAAGACATATGCGTTCATTTGTTACAGCCCTAATACAGCAGTAAAGTGCTTTCAGAACTATTAACTCTTACCTTTCTGAAAAACCGACTTACCCACTGGAGTACAGTGTTTCTGCATTGTTCTCTTGTCTTTAACCTAGAATTATACGGTCAGGACTTTTCCCACTTTATTGGAGTCGCCTCCTTTCTTCCCCAGCCCTTCATGAGGTCACGTGTTCTGTGATTCTCTTGTCATGAGTTAAATGATTCTGTTGCCACCCAGAACCTCTTTTCCCTCTCCATCATCTTGATGGATTTTCTGAAATGAACAAACAAAAGTTATTATGGGAAAATTCCTTCTTCTTGGTGAGTAACTAAAGGTTTTGACAAACATGTGGTCCATAGTTTTCTCGGTCCCCAAATTTCCTTTTGCTGCCTGTGTGTAGACAAGTGCTCTCCCGCCAGGTAACCTGTTCTCTTTTCCTTGCTTCGAGAATCAGATTAGCGGAGTCACACTTAGGATGTTTTGAGTCTACTTTCTTTGGCTTAGCAAAATGCTTTTAAGACTCATCCATGTAGTTTGTGCACCACTAGTTTGTTCCTACTCATTGCTAAGTAGTAATCTAGTATACAAGTGCACCACAGTTTATCTGTTTGCTGGTTAAAGTGCATCGAGATTGCTTCCAAGGTTTTATCAATATGAGCAAAGCTGCCATAAGTTTTCATTTAAATGCTTTTTCAGGAACTTAAGTCTTCCTTTCATTTGGGTTAATAGAAACAAGTGGGGCTGATAGATCATATGGTAGGTATGTGTCTAATTCTATAGGAACAGCTAAACTGTTTTCTGAGAGGCTGTAATGAAGTCATGCCTCAATATCTGTAGGGGACTGGTCCAGGACCTCCCTCTTCATCTCTGTAAACACCCAGATCTGCATGTGCTCGAGTCCCTTCTATAAAACAGCACATTTCCATATCACCTAGGCACTTCCTCCCTCATCCTTTGAATCACCATTAGGCCATCTACAGTATCTGATGCAGTGTGAATGCTGTGTTCATTATGGTTGTGTCATGTTGTTCTGGGACTGATGACAGAAAGAAGTCTGTGCACATTCACGGCAGATGCAGTTTTTCCCCCTCAATAGTTTCCAGCTCAGGTTTTCAGGATCTGTGAATGCGGAGCCCGTGGATACAAAGTGCTGCCTGCACTCTGCGTTCCCACTGGCCATGGAGTAGAGTTCCCGTTGGCTGGGATCCTTGTCAACACTTGGTATTGCTATTTTAAAAATGATCCATTTTAATACGTACACAGTTGTGTCTCGTAGTAGCATTAATTTGCATTTCCCTGTGATTGATGAAGTAGAACATCCTCCATAGGTTTATTTGGTGTTCACAATCTTCTTTGATTAGATGGTCCGATCTTTTAGCTGTTTTGTTGTTGGGCTGTTTGATTTCCTATTCCCATTGTATGTCCTTAGAAATATTTATCTCTGGTTTATGTCTCTCACTTCTGCAAGGCAAACATTTTAAAGCACGAGGTTATCAAATGTTTTCATTTATGGATTATGATTTTGGTGATAAGTAACTAAAATTTTTTACCTTGTCCAAGTTCACACAAATTTTTATCTTTTTTCCCTTCTAAAATTTAATAGTTTTACATTTTATATTTGTGTAATCTATTTAAATTTATTTTTATATGAAATACAGGGTATATAGGCTTAGGGTTTTTTGCATACAGACATCCATGTCTTCTAGCACTTTTTGTTGAAGATACTATTCCTTTTCCACTGACCTGTATTTGCATCTGATGAGAGAAACAAGTCCATTTGGAGACACATCATGTTAATAGATTTTAAGACTCAACAGTGCTAATACTCAATTCACCCTATAGATTCAACAAATTGTATCTTTCTCAAAAATCAGTTGCTTATAATTTACTTTTGTGAATCTATTACCCATCTCTCCAGTGTTTAATACATTCTCCTTTCACCAATATCACAGTGTATTGATTACTGTGATTTTAAATTAACATTTGAAATAAAAGAAAGTGAGTCTTCCAACTTTGTATTCTCCTTAAATGTTATTTTGGCTATTCTTGTTCCTTTGTTTTTCCATGTGCATGTTAAAATAACTTCTGCAATACTTAGAGAAAAACATGTTGGATTTTGTTGAATCTATAGGGTGAATTGAATATTAGCACTGTTGAGTCTTAAAATCTATTAACATGATGTGTCTCCAAATGGACTTGTTTCTCTCATCAGAGTTCTGTAGTTTTTATTTTATTTTTTAAATATTTATTTGTAAGGCAGTTATAGAGAAAGAGGGAGGGAGAGACAGAGATATCTTCTATCCTCTGGTTCACTCCCCAATGACCCCAATGGCCAGGGCTGGGCCATGCCAAAGCCAGGAGCCAGGAGCTTCATCCAGATCTGCCATATGGGTACAGGGGCCTCTGCTGCTTTCCCAGGCACATTAGCAGAGAGCTGTATGGGAAGCGGAGCAGCTGGGACTCAAACCAGCTCCCATATGGGATGCCAGCACTGCAGGCTACGGCTCAACCGGCAACGCCGGCCCCATAGAGTTTTGTAGTTGTTAGCATGTAGATCACAACACGTGTTTTTTTTTTATTTTTAATTTTTATTTATTAGAAAGAGACAGATACAGAGCAATCTTCCATGTGTCAGATTACTCCCCAAGTACCCATAAGAGCCAAGGTGAAACCAGGAGACTAGAACTCAGTCAGGATCTACCACGTGGGAGGCAGGGACCCAGGTACTCGAGTTATCACCTGCTGCATTCTAGTGTTTGCATTGGCAGGTAGCTGGAGTTGGAAGCAGAGGCAGGACTTGAATCCAGGCACTCCAAGAGGGGAGGTGGGTGCCTCTAGTGGTGTCTTAACTATCATACCAAATGCCTGCCTTCCCAATACATACTTTTTAAAAAATATTTGTTTCTTTTTTGAAAGGCAGATTTACAGAGAGAGGGAGAGACACTTCTTCCATCTGCTGGTTCACTCCCCAAATGGCTGCAATGGCTGGAGCTAGACTGATCCAAAGCCAAGAGCCAGGAGCCAGGAGCTTCTTTCGGGTCCCCCACATGTGTTCAGGGGCCCAAACACTTGAGCTGTCTTCCACTGCTTTCCCAGGTGAATTAGCAGAGAGCCAGATCAGAAGTGGAGCAGCTGGAATGTGAACTGGTGCCCCTGTGGGATGCCTGCGCTGCAGACAGAAGCTTAACCTACTATGTCACAGGGGCAGCCCCTGCAATACATAATTTGAAAGATTTATATCTGATTTGGGGGGGGGTTTATTATGGTAAATAGCATTTTGAAAAAAAACTTTGAATGCCAATTGTTAACTTTGCAGAAGTATTTTTGTAGACTTCTTTTGGGGTTTCCTACACAGATGATCATGACATTTGCAAACTTAAATGACTTTCTTCCTTATTTTTCTAGTGTGGAAATCTTTTACATCTTTTTCTTATTTTATTGCACAGGCTAGGACTTTGAGAATGATGTTGAGATGGAGGACATTGTTGCCTTGTTCTTGATAATAGGGGAAAGAACTCAGTCTTCCGTCATTACGTGTGGTATAACTGTAGCCTGGTTATGTGCCATGTGCACTTTGTCAGGTTTCGAAAGTTCTCTTTTATTTCTAGTTTTCTGAGAAGTTGTTTTCTTTTTCTCATAAATCATAGTTGAATTTTGTCAAGTGATTTTTCTGCATTTATTGATGATCAAGTGGTTTTTCTTCATGTTCACTGATTACTTGTGTTATTTTTTATTATTAAATTTTGTCTGTTTGCTTCAGGTTTAGTTTGCTCTCCTCTTTCTAATTCCTTTAGGTAAAAGCTTATATTATGAATTTGAGGCCTTTCTTCTTCTTGTAACCATTTTATTCTACACACTTCTATTTAATCTCTGTTCTGCATTTATTGTTACAAATATTACATGATACATGAGGTGTTGCAAGAGGGTACTAAAATATTTGTGAAAATAGAAGGAAAGATAAGTTTATTTTGATACAAAAACCCTGTAATTCATGCACAAAAGGACTTTTCACAAAAGGGTCTTGAAAAATGTATATTATGAGAAAAAACCATGCATGGATTTCAAAAATATTTGCACCGATATAAAGTTATCTTTTTGTTCCATTTTCTAAGAACTTTTCAAAGCCCCTTTGTATATTCACTTTTATCCAACCTAAAATGTTTTTAAATTTCCCCTGAGACTTCCTCTTTGATCTGTGGGTTACTTAGGATTGCATTTCTTAATTTCCAAATATTTGGAGATTTTCTAAATGGCTTTCTATTAGTTCTCTCTAATTTAATTCTGTGATGGTCTGACAACATACTTTATATAATTTCTATTCCTTTAAATTAGTTAAGGTTTATTTTGTGAGCCTTGCATACATTCTGTCCTGGTGAGTGTTCCATGTGCACTTAACACAGAAAGTGTTTTTGTAATTATCAGGTGGAGTGGTCCATGCATGTCAATTTGGTCTAATGGGTTGGTAAGGTTGTTTCAGGACTCCTGTATTCTCACTGGTTTCCTCTCTGGTTTGTCAGGTACTGAGAGGAGTGGCAGTCTCCAGCTACAGTTGTGGCTCTGTCTGTCTTGCCTTGTCTTTCTATTTGGCTTGGTTTTGTATGTTTTGAAACTCTGGTACTGTGTGCATACATGTTTAGGACTGGTATGCCGTCTTGGAAAATTGATTCCTTGATCATTACGTAATGTTCTCTTTATTCCTGATAATATCCCTTTTCCTGAAGTCTATCTCGTTTAATGTCAAAATAGCTATTTCGGCTTTTTGGGGGTTAGTGTTTACGTGGTATATTTTCCTCCTTTCTTTTTGCTTTTAATGTATATGTCTTTATATTTAAAGCTGATTTCTTGAGGAAAGGATTTAGTTGAGCCTTGGTTTTTAATTCAATCCGACAATCTCTTTTGTTTAATTGATGCATTCAGGCATTCACATTTAATGTGATTATTGATATGGTTGAGTTAAGATCTATCATCTGGCTAGCTGTTTTCTATTTCTTCCATCTGGTCTTTATTTCTCTTTTACCTCTTTTTCTGACTTCTCTTGGGTTAATTGAGTATTTTTATGATTCCATTTTATTTCTTCAGTTCCTTTAAAAAATTTTTTTTAGTGGTTGCCCTGGGGTTTGTAATATACAACTTTAATCGCATGAACTTTTGTTTGTAGAAAGTATCTCACAGCTAATAAAAAAGATAGAAAAATCACTGAACTTCATTAGAGGTCAAAACAACTGGCATTTATTATCTGCCTTATACCAGATGTTATCCTAGGCATTTTGTGTGTACTAACCGATTGATTGCTCTGAGCAACAATAAACAGAGGATCCAATTGTCATCCCCACCTTACAGATAAAGAAATGAAGGCACAGAAGTCATTTACCATGGTTAAATCATTTCCCCGTGGTCATAACACTAGTCAGACTTCAGAATGTAGCTGAAAAGTAGTATGTTGTACTTCCATTGGTTAGCCTAGGAAGCTGCCACTTCGAATTTTGAGACCCAACCAGCAATTTAAAATTATCATTTAAAAACAATTTCCCCAACTATAGCAAACGATGTTGACCTTGAAAGGGAATGGGATTGTGAAGAAGAAGCTGATGCTTAGCCTACATTTCTGTATGTTAAATTTTGTAAAGTGGGTATGTTTAAGTCAATAAAATTATTGCACTTTTAATCACTTAATTTTAAAACTGAGAGCTTACTTGGATGTAACCCAACATTCTCATTTTGCTGCTTAGGTAGGGAAAATGAGACCCTAAGAGATTACATTTCTTGTCCAGTAGTCAGTGACAGAGTCAGGACTTGAACCCATTGCACAGCCCTCTTCCCCAGAGCTCTGCCACGTCTCTGCTCTGTGCTCCTGTACTAATTCATGTCTACTTCCTTTTTGTTTCTTAAAGATTTATTTATTTATTTGAAAGTCGGAGTTACACAGAGAAAGGAGAGGCAGAGAGAGCAAGAAAGGTCTTCCATTCTCTGGTTCACTCCCCAGATTGTCACAATGGCCAGAGTTGCAACGATCTGAAGCCAGGAGCTTCTTCCGGATCTCCCACATGGGTGCAAGGACCCAAGGACATGGGCCATCTTCTACTGCATTCCCAGGCCATAGCAGAGAGCTGGATTGGAAGTGGAGCAGCCGGGACACGAACCCGCCCACAGGGGATGCCGACACTGCAGGCGGCGGCTTTACCTGCTACACCACAGCGCCGGCCCCCATGCCTACTTCTTATCAATGAAACTGCACCCAGTGGCCTATTTGCTCTGATGCAGTTTGTATCCCCTATTAATCTTTAAACCACATGCGTCGTGGCTCCCATTCTTACTTGACTTAGTACCTTAGCAACTGTCCAGAGCATGCCACATTAGAATCACATCAAAACCTAAAGTTTGTTAGGTGAAAAAGCCTCCTGCCTTTGTTTAAGTCCAGAGCTCTGTTCTCAACATCATTTGATGTCCCATGAAAGCTACGGAATCTTCCACAGTCTTCTAGCCTCCAGGGTACAACTTTGAACTTGTCTTCCTCAGAAATCAGAGCTATCTCAAACGTAGCAGGCCTTACTTGCATTCACTCCTGCATTGTCTGGAGCGCTTTCTTCTACAGAACACACATCAGGATGACTCTTGTATGCCTTGACTCTCTTCAAAGACTCTCAGAGGACCCAGTGAGCACGCAGAGCCCTACTTTGCATTGCTCCTGGCTGTCCTTCCAGCCGAATCTTCAGCCACAGAACAACCCATTGCTTGTAATTCCCGGAGTGATCCCCATGGGTGTGTGAGGCTCCTTGCCTTTTCTCGCTCAGCCTCTTCTGCCAGAGATACTTGGGCAACTCGTGCCTGATGAACTACTTCTCCTAAAATGCGGTGATGCCCTTCTGGGTGGACGCCTTGCAGAAACGTTGTCTCACTCACAAATGATGAGGATTCTGGGACTGACCTGAAGCAACGTTGCTGTATATTCAGAAGGTGGCACAGCGTGGCGATTACAGATCTCGGCTTCGGGGTTCAAATTCGAGCGTCCGTAATCACGAGCTGGGTGGCTTTTGAAAGGTAATTTATTTCTCTAGGACTCATTTGTCCTCCAAAAATCTAGTTGGAAATTAACAGCCATCACTTCAGAATGCTGTTGTTAGGATGATCGTAGAAAAAGCAAGTAAAGGACTTAGTGCCTGGCACACACAGAGTTAATATTTAGCTGTCTTTATTCCATTGTTGTATCATTATATGTTATCAGCAGTACTATTAATCACTATTTAAAAACAAATTAAAGGGCGAGAAGGGAGTTATTACGACATTGCACTTCATATTTTTAAATGTAGGGTTAAAAAAAAAAAACCTGGCATGGTACATGGGAATAATTAATTTGGTAAACTTAAAGCTCTTTAAGCCACCTGGGCTA
The DNA here is from genome assembly GCF_033115175.1 of Lepus europaeus. Taxonomy (NCBI): domain Eukaryota; kingdom Metazoa; phylum Chordata; class Mammalia; order Lagomorpha; family Leporidae; genus Lepus; species Lepus europaeus. The sequence goes on along the minus strand of NC_084840.1, from coordinate 23,512,086 downwards.
GGACCACTCAAAAAAGAATTTTTATTTTTGAGTCAAAGACCAGAAGGGAAACTAGATGACTTTTTAAGCCTGTCTTGGGTGTGGCAAAGGAAGAATTCAACTGCAAACCTGTGCTTTGTAAAAGAAAAAGGGAAATCTTGGTAGAGTAAGTGGAGAAGTATTTGTAGCTCAGGACCCAAGAGGCCCCAATTACCGGGTCTCTGTTGAAGGAGCCGGAAGTGTCAGAGGGCTGATGGGAAACAAGCTCTCTGAGGCTGCTTCTAAGACCTGCTCAGACGAGGCAGGCCTCTAATGAGAAGCGGATGGCGTCCACCACCTGGGACCCGGCCGGGATCTGCGGAGAGCTGCAGGGCCAGCTCCGGGAGTCTGATGGAGGTCAAGTGCTCCTGGAGGAAGGTGTGGAGAGGGGGGACTGGGGAGCTTGTCTCTTGTTGTTTTTCCCTTGCTTTGCTGCACCTCCCAGAGAAGCTTAGAATATTACTCAAGGCACATTGATTTCCTGCATGTTTTCACCGAGTGGTCGAAGGCCTCTGGGAGGGAGAGACAAACACTGTGAACAATGAGACACGGAAAATGAAAGCAAACAACACCTGAGCCGATTTCATACTAGATCAAGCACAGATCCCAGAGGAGGGTTTAGGGCCACATCAGTGCTGTGGAGGGAGGAGTCTTTCCCACGGCTGTGGCTGACATTGGGCCTCTCGGGACCAGCCAGAGTCCTGGATTGCGCCAATGCTACCAATTCCTAGCGACTTCCCTGTGTGCTAGAGCTCTCTGAGCGGGGTGGGAAGGAGAGAACCTTGCGGAAAGACTTGGTATTCCGGGTTAGGACGGTGGGTGAAAAGTGAGGTGGAACCTCTTGGCTACAATGAATTTTCCATTTCTCGATGAATTTCAATGACACAGGCCCTTCCTGAGGCACTTTAGTGGAGTCAACACTCTACTGTCCTTCCTAACAGAGTAGAAATTCAGAGTGAACCAGCCGACCTCATTTTAGGAAAAACGTTTGTCCCCTGGAATGTTTAACGGAGAGAGATTGTTACAAGAGTCCCCGTGGGAAAAGTGCAGCCTTCATCTCTTCCCAGCCCTCAGCAGATGCTCTGTAAATAGTTACTGAACAAATGAATTGGGTGGGCAGTCTTCCATGTGCTGGGTAGCTGTCAAGAGCTGAAAACAGTGAAGATGGATGAGAAGGCACTTGTAATCAATATGGTGGACCAGGCAGAAATGGGATATGGTTTGTCTCCAAAGGTTCATCTGCTAGAAAATTGGCCCTCTGTGTGTGTTGTTGAGGTGGTGGAACCTTTAAGAGGTAGGGCTTAATGGAAGGCAATTAGGGCATGGGGCTCCACCCTCATGAATAGATTAATGCTGTCTTAACGGAATAGATAGGGTCTTGGAGTGACTGGATTAGTTCTCCTGAGAGAAGGCTGTTGTCAAGTGAGGTCAGTCCCTGCACTTAGCCCTTCTGCACATAACCAGTTGCTTTTCTACTTCTCTGTCATGTTAGAGACCCTCACCAGGACACCAGCACCATACTTTTTGGATCTTCTAGCTACTGGAATCTTGAGCCAAATAAACTTCTTTATAAATTACCCAGCCCCAGGAGTTTGCTGTTGCAACACAAAAGAGAGTAAGATAAAACTTCTCACTCTGTTCCAAATATATAGAAATACTGAGAGCTGGTGCCGTGGCTTAACAGGCTAATCCTCCACCTTGCGGCGCCGGCACACCGGGTTCTAGTCCCGGTCGGGGCACTGGATTCTATCCCGGTTGCCCCTCTTCCAGGCCAGCTCTCTGCTATGGCCAGGGAGTGCAGTGGAGGATGGCCCAAGTGTTTGGGCCCTGCACCCGCATGGGAGACCAGGAGAAGCACCTGGCTCCTGGCTTCGGATCAGTGCAATGCGCCGGCTGCAGCGGCCATGGAGGGTGAACCAACAGCAAAAAGGAAGACCTTTCTCTCCTCTCTGTCTCTCTCTCTCTCTCACTATCCACTCTGCCTGTCAAAAAAAAAAAAAAAAAAAAAAAGAAAAAAAAAGAAAGAAAGAAAGAAAGACTGAATTAGGTAGAACACAGACTTTCTCCTAAAGTACATAGCTGAAATTGAAAGCAAGAACTGGTGAAAAGAAATTCGTCCCAGAAATGAAAAGGAAGCCCAGAGGCAAAGCAGTAGAAAGACAAACACCAGTGGGGACACAGAAATCAAATACACACTTAGGGATGAGGTTTCATTGTGAGCCGCAGTAGCAAAAAGTTGGAACCCACAATGGCATGGATGATGTGTGTATGTCTGTGTGTATGTGTCTAGGGGGGGATTTCAGAATTAAACTGATCTGAATTCATTCTGTTCAATAGGACAGAGGTATAAATTAGCCTTAGAGTTGGAAATCTATGCAGTAAGGTTACAAGGGTAAATGCCACAGAAATAAATAAAATAGAAAAAGTAATGGCATGTTTAACTTTTGAGTCAGTAAAAAGAGAAAAAAATAAATTAAAAATATAGCCAATCTAATGCAAAAACCTGGAGAATGTCAAATGAAATGGTAGACTCAAGTATAAAAGTATCAGAAATTACAGTAAATAAAATTAATTATATTCAGCTATTAAAAGATTGGAAATAACATACTTCCTGCTATATACAAGCATTTCTGAAACATGACATTTAGAATAAAGAATCTTCTGCAAGTCAGGAAAAGATATAGCAGAAAAATGTCATCGAAAGAAGTTATGTTAGGGGCATTAATTGCTAGGATGTGTAAGGTTTTGAAAAAATAGAGGGAAACTATAAGGAAAGAATAATCTGGTAGCTATTGTTATGTTCCACTGAGTGTTCTGAAAAAGGATAACAAAAAACTGAAAGTGATTAATTAGCAACTCAAAGCGGAACGTGAAAGCTAGAGGGCCTCCTAGGACTTATGTAAGAAGGCTCTCCTCCTGGCAGCCCGGGAGCAGTGCTGGCACTTGATCCTAAAGGTGGTCACGTTAACCCAGGTGGCTCTGCTGCGCCGGTGTCAGAGCTCTGGTCTGGAGCTGTGGCAGAGACATCAGGGAATCCAGGATGGTGCTTCTAGAACCCTTGGTTCCCTAGGCTCCTTTAAAGGCGGTAAGTCTATCCCGTGAAGAGCCAGCATCCCTCCTAGCTCGTAGATGTGGCAGGGATCACCTGCCTACACTCCGCCCCACCCCTGGTTCTGTCCTCCCCTCCTCTCCTGTCCAGTTGTGCAGTCAGGATACAGCCTGGTCATGCTAAGTGCTAGTGTACCTGAGCCGATTAGGAAGGAGACAGGGACTAAACACCCTAAGAAACTGCAGGATCTACTAGTAAGTACCACCCGCAGAACCCGGGAAGGGAGAGTACCCTCAGGACTGGATTTTGACACTGCTGGATCAAGAAAAAGAACATTTGGGTAAAAGAATTTATCAGTATGGTAGTACATCAGAGGCTGCAGCACCCTGACTGGGAGAAGTTGTGAGGAGGCAGGTCTGAGGGCTCCTAGAAATATGGAAACAATTATGGTCTGCATTGAGTGAACAATGAGAAGTCAAAATGGTGAATGACAGGAGATGGAAAAAAAAATAAGTTAAAAGGTTTCAGAGAAGTAGAAAAGTTGGAGCAGATATATGGTAGGACTCTGTTTCACAGGAGGACCAAGAGGTGCTATCACAAAGATAAGCAATATACTAGTGGGGAAGACATCAGCATCACTAAGAAGCTCAAGAGTGACTCCCCTCCAGGTCAGGAGAAGCCATTGCAAAGCCAGGCAAAGGGGGTTGGAGGGCATCCTGAACCCAAACAATACAGGCTAAGTGGCCGCATTTTATACTCAGAGATCAGATGAACACGGTTATCCTAGTAAGGGGCAAGATTGGATGGGAAGACAGGGGCCTAACTTCTGGAAAGTTATGGGGATGGTCATTAATCAAATAGGACAAAATATATGGGCAGCGAACCAGAATGTTCTTCTATCTGTAAAGTCAAAAGAAGTCAACATGGTGATCAGAAGGCTAAGGGCAACCATTCCAATACACAGTATAATCCTCTGTCCAATATCCAGTCTTCAGACCCATTGGCTACAGAAGAGACCATTTCAGAGGAACCTGCAATGTCATGGCAAATGGACCTGGTAATGGTAGCCGGAGATGCTTCCCAAAGGCGCCTGCTGTTATTTGAGTAATTGTGCTTTAGAGAAGGAGGGATTTCCATACACTTTGAGGACTGTTGGATACAAGGTACAAGTTGACATTGATGTCAAAATATTATCATGATTCCTCTGTCAGAGTGAGAAACTTATAAACTTGTATAGCAAAAGCCATCTCACAGCAGGTCCATTGTGTCTGTGACCCTACCATGTGGTCATTTCTATGCTTGCAGTAGACACACTTAATTGTTGGTGTGACCTCCACATTGGGTCCTCAGGCTGGAGGATAAGAGCTTCTAGTGAGAAAGTCCAAGCAAATGCCTATGAAGCTATTCACCCCCCACACCTAGTTCAAGATAGTAAATTAAAAAGCAAAATCACCGCCCAACATGAATGGCTAAAATTTGTGCCACCTTTAAAGTCCATTAGAGAATACAGGAATGATGGTTCCCACCAGCCTCCTTCTGACTCGTCAATACGATTCAGGCACAAACACTGGTCCATTTCAGTGAACTACGGCTAACACAGCCAAGTAGTAGACCCGTGGCAGATGCAGTATCTGTGCCAGAGAAGATAAGCATGCAGACTTATGGTATGCAGTCATTGACTTGGAAAACACATTCTTTTCCAAATTTAGGGAAAGAAGAAATGCAGAACTTTTTATGTATTTAGAGTGGACAATATGATACATTGCAGGTCTGCTCCAGGGCTGTATTTAACTTCACTGCCTTTGGTTAAAATACAGTTTGAAGACACATAGACCAACTGGGCATCCATATAGAATATCATGTTTATTCACCCTGTTGATGACCAGGTATCATTTTAAAAAGTTGAAACATATTTCACAAAGTATCTTGAAAACTTCTAAATAATTGCTACCACACAGAATATCTTATCATAGTAAAATAAAATAACTACAATCGGTCCTTCCCAAGTGTATGTTGGAAAAATAATTATCTATGATAAAATAATTGAATCAGTGATTAAAAAAATTCTCTCTCCATGAGGCACCAAACTCATACAATTTTTTGGGGAAGTTATAACAAAAGAAAAAAATTCAGGAGTTCATAGAACCTATTTGATATAATCTGTTTCAGCAAAGAGAGTGAACTATTTATCCTATAATATCAAAATTAGAAGCCAGAAGTACAAGAGACAAGATTCATTGTCCAATCTCAGCACGGCCTAGATGAACAAATTGTAGTAACATTTAGCAAATGCAGAATTGTGCTTAGAGCCCATCATAATAAAACAGAGTTTATGTCAAGAATACAAATTTGTATCAGCATTAGAATATATATTCACATTAATTCAACACATTAACAGAAACAAGGGAAAAAGCAACTGAGCATCTCAATGAATATAGAAAAATATTTTATAAATGTCAATACCCATTCATAAATTAAGGGAGGAAAAGAATCCATTAATAGTATGAAGGAAATTCTGTAACCTGTTAAAAATCATGTTCTCAAAAGCCACAGAAAATCCAGTACTTCGTGGTCAGATTTTAGAAGCATTCACATTAAACTCAAGACAAGAAACTGTTAAATAAAATCACTTCTATGCAGGATTATTGGAAGCTCTAGCCAATTCAAAGATGCAATAAAAAGAAATAAGTGATATAATTATTAGAAAGAAAGAGACACAATTGTTATTTGCAGATGGTATCATTGTTTGCATACAAAATGCGAAAGAACCCACAGAGAAGCCATTTAGAATAAAAAAAGTTCAGGAAGTGTATTAGAAAATAAGATCAACATACAAAAATGATTAGTGAGATCTTATTTAACAGTAATTGGAAAACAGTAATGTTATTTTTAAAAGATCCCATTCACAACTGCATTCAATTTACATGGTACCTAGGAAAAACATTTTAACAAATGGCATTTAGTATTTTTATGGAGGATATTACAAAACTACACAAGGTCAAAAAGGATCTTGGTTATGAATATGCAAGCTCCACATCATGAATATGTACAATAAATTACTCCCCAAATGGATCTACAAATCCAGTGTAATGCCAATAAAAATCTCTATAAAATATTTTCAAGGAATTTGATGAGCTTATCTTAAAGTTCCTAAGCGTGAGTAAATGCTCAAGAAAGGTGAGACAGTTATGAGAAAGAGCTTGGAGGACTTACTCTCCTGAATATTATTTTAGATAAATCATTTAAATAAATTATTTTAAAGCTGTAGTAATTAAAACAGTGTGGTATTTTACAGACTTAAAAATGTATTAATTAGACAAGATTGAGAGCCTAGAAATAGACCCTGGGGAAAAGCAGAACTTGACTTATGAGCAAGGTGACCTCACAAATCAGCACTTATTGAACTAATTAGTTATCTGTACAGAAAAAAAAAAAAAGAAAGAAAATTACAGAGTTACCTCTCTGTAAAAATAAATTCCAAGGAGTTTAAGAACTTACATTTATTAAAAAATAATTTAGAAATATAAGGAAGTCAACTTTATGATCCTTTGAAGAAAAACATCTCTACATGGAAAACACCACAAATCATAAAATTGATGAATTTACATTAAAATGAAAAATACTCACATGACAGAAGTTGACAAGCCAAAAGACAAGATTTTTGCAACATACATAGCATGCAAAGCATCTGTCAAGACTATATAAAGATCCCTTTTCCAATTGTAAGATCTTATTAATAGCTACCATTTATTAAGCACTTAACTATATGCCACAGTTTGTTCTCACTGCTTAATATGTGTTCGCTCTCTTAACTACTGTAATAATCCTACGAAATACTATTTTTATCTCCATTTTACAATTTAAAAACAGAGCCCCAGGGAGATTAAGTCCCACACCCAAGCATGCACCACTCGCAGTGACAAATTCAGCCCGCCAGCTCCAGAGTGTTAGCTCTCCGTGGAAATGCATCCTTAAGAAATGAAGAGAAAAGTCATCCAACTGAGCAGAAGTCAAAAGATTTGAACAAGTTATTCATGGAAGACAGAGTCAGGATTGCCAGTGAAGATGTCAATGGATGCAACCTCACTAACCAGAGGAACTTGATTTAAAACCTTGATAAAGTTCGTAACTCACCAGATTGGGAAAATGTCTTTAAAGTCCCAGAAATGTCAAATGTTGACCAGATTTGACAAAAATCTGTCCTGTGGAAGGGACTGTCAACTGGTACACAACACACACTTTGGAGAGCAAGTTAGCAATATCTAGAGAAATTGGCACAGTGCATACCTGATACGTCACAATGTTCATCTCCAGGAATAGTCACATACGAAGGAAATGGGTGTAAGGATGCTTAATGCATTTAAAAAATATACAAACAATTGTAAGGAGTTTAAATTAAGGGAATGGGAAAATAAACTGTAGCATATTAACATGATGTAATATCATTAGCAATTAAAAATTAATGAATTTTATATATATATATTATTGACTGGAGGGGTCTCTAAGATTGCGCTATTGAGTGGAAGAAATGCAACATAGCCCATGAACATATGTAGACTAGGGCACCATTTGTGCAAGTTTGTGGGACTCTACAATAGTGCTGTGGGTTGCGTACGGTACATGCATGGATGGAGAAACACAGCAAAGGCAGGATACAATCTGATCTCACGACAGCAGCTGTCTCTGGGGGGAAGAAAGATGAGTGGGGCTGTTTTACTGTAAAAAAGGTATGAGTAGATGGCAAGGCATTTCTGGTGAGGCGTGCAAGGGCTCATTACTCTGCACATTTCAGTATATTTTTTAATTTCCCAAACAAAACAAAATGAAAAAGAAGCTGAGTTTACACAGCGGCCTTCCAAAGAACTCACCTTCATTGTATCGCAGAGCTGTATAAGGAAGCAGTCCCTTTCACACAATACAGACAACAAGCACCTGCCGCCAAGTGTCTGTTCTCTCTGCTTTTGTCTGCGGCTGGAAGACAAATCAAAGCCAAGGCAGGATTCAGGGGCCATCCAAGCCCCTCCTGGAACAGACGCAGAAACTGAGATCTATAGCAAGAGAACCGGGCGAAGATGAAGGCTTGCATAGCTAATGAATGATGGAACGTAGCACAGAGGCCAGACCTCAGGAGTTACAATGCAGCAGCACAGATTGGAGGCCAGCAGGCCAAGTTAGGCCCACCAGCGGGTTTTGTTTGAACCATATGTGGCTTCATTTTTTAAGAAATGTGAACATTATCATCTACTGTGTGTAGAGTTAGCCACAACCTGTCCGACTCTCAGCTTCTTATGTGGGCACTTTATTCATTGATATTAACTGCGTAGCCCTTCACTGCATTTGTATTTATGACCCTCGTCACAGAGCCTTGGAGGCTGCATCAGCTCTCAGTGTAGTGGAGAAGATCATCTATGTTTCTGCCAGCCCTCACTGTAGGAAGCGCCTCAACAGTATCCCTGAGCCCTGTGATGTCTCTCTGCTAGCACACGTCAGCCAGAGGACACTTAGCCGCTCTCCAGAGACTCCCATATGCCTTTGCTGTGTCTTTTATGGAGGCGGAATACGCACGCTCAGTCAACTGCATTTTTTTCTTCTAAGAAATGTCAATCCAGGGGCCAGTGTTGTGGTGCAGCAGGTTAAGCCTCCCTCTTTAATATCGGCATCCCATATGAGTGCTGATTAGAGTCCTTGCTGCTCCATTTCTTATCCAGCTGATGACTCGAGTGCTTGGGGCCCTGCCATCCGTGTGGGAGACCTGGAGGGAGCTCTAGGCTCCTGGCTTACGCCTGGCCCAGCACCACCTATTGAAGCCATTCGGGGAGTGGATCAGCAGATGAAGATTCTTCTACGTCTCTGTCTTTTAACTCTGCTTTTCAAATAAATAAATATAAAAAGGAAATGCCTATTCAGATCATTTTCCCATTTTATTGTGGTTGAATGTTTTGAGTTCCTTGTATGTACTGGATTTTAATCCTTTAATGAACATCATTGGCCATTACAGAAATGCAAATTAAAACCACAATGGAATATCATTTTACCCCAGTTAGAGTGACTGCTATAAAAAAGGCAAAGTAATAACAAATGCTGGTGAGGATGTGGAGAAAAGGGAACTCATACACTGTGGGTGGGAATGGAAATTAGTAGAGTTATTATGGAGCACAGCATGAAGGTTCCTGAAAAAATCAGAAATAAATCTATAGTGTGATCCAGGCTTCTCATTTCTGGATATCTCCAAAGGAAATGAAATTACCATGCCAAAGAGACACCAGCACTCTCAAGTTTATTGCAGCACTGTTCATAGCATCTAAGATATGGAATCAACCTAGGTGGCCACTGATGGAAGAATGAATACAGAAAAAGTAGCGAGGTCGGCGCTGTGGCTCACTTGGTTAATCCTCTGCCTGTGGTGCCGGCATTCCATAAGGGCACCGGGTTCTAGTCCCAGTTGCTCCTTTTCCAGTCCAGCTGTCTGCTGTGGCCCGGGAGGGCAGTGGAGGATGGCCCAAGTGCTTGGGCGCCTGCACCGGCATGGGAGACCAGGAGGAAGCACCTGGCTCCTGGCTTTGGATCGGCGCAGTGCCAGCCATAGCGGCCATTTGGGGAGTGAACCAACGGAGGGAAGACCTTTCTTTCTGTCTTTCTCTCACTGTCTATAACTCTACCTATCAAATAAATAAAAATTTAAAAAGTAGCCTATATTCACAAAGGAATATTATGCAGCTGCAAAAAAGAATGAAATTCTGTTATTTGCAGCAAAATGGATAGAACAGGAGGACATTATGTTAACACAAAATAAGCAAACATAGGCAGAAAAATAATGCATATCATCTCTCATATGTAGAGGTTAAAAGACAAAAATGATATGAATGTAGAATAATGATTACTAGAGACTGGGAACAGGAGAGGACACAGAGGGATGTTGAATAATGGGTACCAGGTTACACTCACAAGGAATAAGTTCCAGTGTACTACTGCAAAGTAGAGTAATTAGAGTTCACAATAGCATGTTATGTATTTTATCATTTTTAATGAATTATTTGAGGGGGTGGGGAGAGAAACTCTCTTCTGCTGAGTCACTCCCTAAATATGTGCAATGGCCAAGGATCTGGGCTGTGGCTGAAGCTAGGAGCCAGGAATGCAACGTAGGTCTCCCATGTGAGCGGCAGGAACCCAATCACTTGAGTTCTCATTGACTGCTACCTCCCAGGTTGCACATTAACAGGAACTGGAATCAGTTGCAGAAGTGGGACTCACATCCAGGCACTCAAATGTAGCTTGCTGGTGTCCCCACTGGTGTCTGTTGTCACTAGGTCAAATGCCCACTCCATGATATAATTTATAAAGAATTGGAAGAGTGGTGCTCAGTGGCTAGAATTAGAAAGGAGAGAACGATCCAACATGGGAAGTGGGATACACAGAGACTCATAGAATGGCAGATGCCCTAAACAGCACTCTGGCCTCAGAGTCAGCCCTTAAGGCATTCACATCTGGCTAAAAAGCCCATGAGAGTTTCTCAGGCATGGAAAGCCAAGACACTGTGGCAAAAAAAAATGACCTAAATGAAAGATCCCAGCAGAAAGAATGGGCCATCAAAGAAGGAGGTACCTTTCTCTGAAGGGAGGAGAGAACTTCCACTTTGGTTATGGCCTTGTCTAAATAAGGTCAGAATTTGTGAACTCAAGAGGCTTCCATAGCCTTGGCAGCTCATGACAAGAGCCTCGGGTGATTACTGACGCCATAAACAAGAGTGTAAATTGTTAAATCAACAACAGGAATCACTGTGCACTTACTCCCCATGTAGGATCTCTGTCCTTAATGTGTTGTACTATGCAAATTAATGGTAAAGCTAGTACTCAAACAGTACTTTATACTTTGTGTTTCTGTGTGGGTGCAAACTGTTGAAATCTTTACTTAGTATAGTAAATTGATCCTCTGTATATAAAGATAATTAAAGATGAATCTTAATGAAGAATGGGATGGGAGAGGGAGTAGGAGATGGGATGGTTTGCAGGTGGGAGGGTGATTATGGGGGGAAAACGGCTATAATCCAAAAGTTGTACTTTCAAAATTTATATTTATTAAATAGAAGTTAAAAAAGAAATAGGAATTCTAATTACCTGATTTCATTAGTACACACCATACTTGTGTTGAAATATCACATTGTACTTCCTAAAAGTGAGCAAATATTACATATTAATACAAAATAATAATGAAAATACTGCTTTGCATGCTTGTGACTTCCCATCCATTATTCCCAGGACAGCCCACGAAAGGTGCATGAAATATGAGCAAATTCTCTTCTGCAAGTATCTGTTCCTATGAAAGCAAATCATTTTTTTTCTTGGGGACAGACACTGTTGACTCTCCTGACTCTTCTAGAATTGCTTGGTTTCCAATGGCTGCTTCAATGCTGCCCTGGATGCCTCACTCCCAGAAGGCAAGGGAGAAAGACAGTCCAAGGTGGCTCCCCTCCCCCTGCCAATGCACACCCAAGGATTTATTAATTTATTTCAAAGGCAGAATTACACAGACAGAGGGAAACACACACACACACACACAGAACTTCCATGTGTTGGTTCACTCCCCTGATGACCACAAATGCTGGGGTTGGACCAGGTTGAATCAGGAGCCTGGAACTCCATCCAGGTCTCCTACGGGGGCTGCAGGATCCAGATAGTTGGGCCATCTTCTGCTGCCTTCCCAGAGCTTTAGCAGGGAGCTGGATCAGAAGCAGAGCAGCCGAGGTTTGAATCGGCGCTCCTGTAGGATATGGATTTGGCAAGTGACGGCTTAACCTGCCGCACTGTGATGCAGGTAGGAGACAGTGCAAGGTTGTCACTGTCATATGTTGTTTTCACTCCAGCAACAATAAGCTATTTGAAGTTCCCTAAACAAAGCACACTGTATGAAATAGCATCACTATATGATTTTATAGCTTGTTTCCTTCACCTGATGTATTTCACCATGATTTCCCTCTGGACATTCCTACTGAGCCTTCAAAATCCAGTTTTAATGTCTGCTCTGTGTGAGGCTTTCCCATGCTGCCAGTTCTTGCCTCCAGCACACTCCTTCTCTGCTTTATTCTTGTACCACTTTCAACATATTGGAATGTCTTTGCATCTCTCTCTCTCCCTCTCTCCCTCTCTCCCTCTCTCCCTCTCTCCCTCTCTCTCCTATTCTATTCTCTTGCAGGGAGGGAACTGCACCTTGCTCCTTTCGATACCTGCAACACTAAGCACTTTGAGCAGTGTATAACAGGTGCTCAATAAATACTTGGCAAGTAGAATGCAACTGAGATACATTGCACAGATACAGTTTGTCTTAAGGCTGGCTTTAATGGTCTCCATTTTCCGATTAGAATTGAGTTGCTTGAGAACAGAAATCATATTTTGTTTTTCTTGCCCTACTAGCACCAAGCACAACTCCCATGACCATTCAGACGATTGTTAAATGAATAAAGATGATTCAGAGGCATAGGGTGCACCATACGCTTCCCCTGAAATACAGATTTTTTTTTCTGTTTTGGCTCTTTATGGTAGATAAGGGAAAAATGTCTACACACACAAAGATTAAATTTGTATTCATACGTGTATGCACACAACAATCTGTACACAGCTACCACCACTGTATAGATGTATAAATAAAACAGTGTTGCTTTTGTGTATCCCAGCATAAATACATCTTCTGAATTGCAAAGTGCACTCCAGCTTATTTGAAGTCCTACAAAATATGTCTAACCTTCCAGGCAAAGTTTCTTGCTAATTTCCTCTGCCTCCATGAATGTATGATTTATTTAACACATCTGCCATGCAGCAAATTAAACAACATTTGTTCTCCCTAGAGGGAGAGTTCTCCCACATCGCAGCATTGACAGTCCCAGTTAGAGAGGCTTCTGGAAGAACAGGGCTCCAGCTCAGAACCCCATGCCCATCCGGGCCTTCTACTCCCAGTCAACAAGTGTCTAATTAGCCTGGGGCCTTGGTAGAAAGGTAAGAAACAGAAACAAAAGAAGACTGTAGCGCTGACATGCTTGTCTTTGTGGATTCCTCCCCTCACCCCATTTTTTTCTCCTTTGTCCTCAATCCCCATCCCTTCGCAGGGTGGTATCCAGGAACTAATAGCATTCACTGGGACTCTCTCTTCTCCTCTTCCTATCCTTCCCCCACCCCTCAAAAAGAAAAACTTATATTTGAGTTGTTTACTCAGTGAATACAAAACATTTAGCCATCTGTGTCAAAATTTTTATATAGGAAAGAACCTTGAGCCATTTCCGTCTGAACCTCTGGGAACTTATCCAAGAGAAATGAGAAATGGATCCTACCTGCTCTTCTCTCTGCTCCTTTGCAATTCCAGACCAAATTAAGGAAATCATAAGCTAAACTGCGAAGTAAGGAATGTATGAATTATTAAATATCAACAATTAACATTTTTATCTCGCTTGCAAATATGTATGACCCTAAAGCAAGACCCATCTCTGGCCAGCAGAAGGCAGATTGGTGTGATCAGTTCTGATAATATTTTAGATTTTAGTTCCAGTTTCCCTGAGGCTCAGCATCTTAGGGAATGCTGGGAGAGTCATTCTTAAAACGTATTATATCTGGTTTTATTATTGGAATGCTTCTTTTTAAAATTTTTTTTTAGTTTAACTCTATGTATTCATTCATTTGCAGAGGTAGGGCAGCCATTTTTCTGCCAAGAGCCATTTGGATATTCATAACATCATTCGGAGGCCCTACAAAATTATACATTTAAAAATGAGCCTGCTCTAGGTTTATTGAGTTTCCAGTCCTACCTGCAGTTGCCTTGATAGAACCATACCAAATGATTTCACTGGCCTTATACTGGCCTTGGGCTAGATGATCCCCACCCCACATCTATTTAAATGTTTATTTATTTATTTTACTGGAAAGAGCAACAGGGGTGGTGGGGGAGGAGAAGAGAGATAGCTTCTACTTGCTAGATGGTTCAACAGCTGGAACTTGGCCAAGCCAAAGCAGGGCTGTATCTCCATCTGGGACCACGTGGGTGGCAGAGACTCCAAGTACCTGGGCCATCATCTGCCGCCTCCCAGGGTAAACGTAAAGAAACCTGAATTGGAAGTAGCAGATCTGGGACTCAAATGAGGCACTACGGTATGAAATGTGGGTATCTAAGCACTGGCTTAACCCAGATCCTCCAGTCAGCATATATTGAGCAAGTACACTGAGAATACAAAAAGAGTGACTTAATTCCCTTCCTTAGTTCTATTCCACTTAACTCTTTTTTAAACTGTCTCAGAGCTGCATGCTTTAAAAATTTTGGTTTTAGTTGTTAAATTCTGGATTTTTGAGGCATAATTTAGATAAAATATCCCTTTAAGGTAATACATATAATTAAAATGTATCTCATGTTAAAAAAAAAAATAAAGCCAGAAAGCTCCTGTCGTCTCCAGTGCCTCTCAAAATTCCTTTGCCAGTTGGAAAATCAGCTTGAGATGAAATGACAACACCTGCAAAGTGGTGTCTGCCCTGGGGCTGTCGCCAGCCAAGAGCAAGATGAGAACCGACACTGTGCCAGGCCACGTCGTGCCAGCCCTTGACCTCTGTGCAAACTCTTGGGGCTAGGAGGGGGCAGCAGAATGGCGGGGCCTCCCCTGCCTTCTCCAAGGCACATCTTTCTTCTCACAGAGCGGGTGGTGCCCTGGGAGGAGTCACCCACCCCACGTTGCCATCAGCTTTGTGTGTCGCGTGCTCTGGATGAAATTGTGGCTTTGTGAAGGTTTCAGGGGTTGGTTCCCAAGCGACTGAACCATTCTATGACTTCATTTGAGGGTCAGATCCATTTCCGTAGCTCTGAGAAAGCACAAAAGCAGTCAGTGAGGGTCCTGTGTTCCTAACTAGGAGGGAGGCAGAGCACATGCCCGTGAATGTCCCCAGGCAAACTGGAAACCCGTCTCTATGTTTTATTTACTTTGTGTCATTAGAGGAGCATCCCTTGCCTTCCACGCTGAGCCAGAGCTCCTCATTTGGTGGAAATGAAATTCCAGCCCAGTGTGTGCTTAACTTCTCCAGCGCAGTAAATCCATTGCTCCCTTCATCTCCGTCTCCTCTCCCCGTTTGCAGTGACGAGATGTACAGTGCAGCGAGGAAGGCTGTCAGTGGGAAACCACTCGGGCAATTTCTGAGTGATGTATGAAGAAATGAATTAAGCGAGCTTGCCTGGGGTGGAGACACGAGCCAGACCAGGCTTCCATAGCCACTGCTGTGTTGACTATTTGTTGTGCACTGCTTGTCTATGCATATTCCTTCCTGTTCCAACACATAAAGAAAACATGCCCAGCCAGATGCTCCCTGGTTTATCACTCCATATTAACCCGGGAGCAACACAGGTTTTCAATTTCTCCTTTTGCAAGTGCAAATGAGAATTGGCAGGGGCTGCTGTGTGGGGGTCAGATGAATAGTGGTGCTGGCTGGCCACTCAAGGCAGAGATGGCATCCACGAGGGTGGGGTGGGAAGGCCCATAGGGTGTAGGCATTGTCTTATCCCAGCTGTATTTTTATTTATTTACTTACTTAAAGATTCATTTATTTATTTGAAAGAGTTACAGAGAGACAGAAGGATAGACAGAAAGAGAGAGATCAAATGACCACAACAGCAGGACTGTACTAGGCTGAAGCCAGGGGCCAGGAGTTTATTTCAGATTTCCCAGGTGGGTGCAGCAGCCCAAGGACTTAGGCATGTTCTGCTGCTTTTCCAGGCGCATTAGCAGGAAGCTGGATTGGAAGTGGAGCAGCTAGGACTTGAACCCGCTCCCATATGGGATGCTAACACTGCAGGCCACGGCTTAACCCGCAGTGCTGGCCCTGGCTGGCTGTGTTCAGCTCTATGTTTCTGTACTTAGACTTCTCTGCTGGATTTCTCACACGTGCTCACATGGTTTGCTCTACTTGGAACATTCTCTCTGGTCCCCTCCATCACATGCCATCTCCCTCTGTGCTCTCTTAATTCTTCTAACTCCAACTTGTCCTTCAAGTTTCAATCTCAATGTCAGTTCTTCACCGGAAGACTTCTCTTCCCTTTTCGTATTTGATTTGGTGCCTCCTGCATTGTATTTCCCCAGCCACTGAACTTATTTCAGATGAGGTCTTCTCATGTGGTATTATAACTTCCTTTGACTCCACTGCTGGACTAGAAGGTACTTGAAACAAGAAGCTTATTTTCTCTGCTGTTCTTTTTCCTTTGCATCACAATGCCTGCCACACTGCGGGTGCTCAAACGAAGCTGTGGATCAGTGAGGCAAGAAAACATAAGGCAGAAGGCACAGGGAGATAAGTGGTCAGAGTGAAACTCCTATTGGATAGATCAAAGGTGTGCTGTTATGACAAGACATTTGTTTCTCGTGGTTTGGGAGGGTTTGGCCAAGATGATGATGTGGGCAGTTGATTCCTCTTCCTCCTCCTCCTCCTCCTCCTCCTTTCCCCTCTCCTCCCTTCCCCTCTTCTTCTCTCTCCCCCTCCTTTTATTATTTGGAAGGCAGAGAGAGAGAGAGAGAGAGAGAGAGAAAGAGAAATGTCTTCCATTCACTGGTACACTCCCCAAATGGCCACAATAGCTAGAACTGGGCTGATCTGAAACCAGGGGCCAGGAGCTTCCTCCAGGTCTCCAACATGGGTGCAGGGGCCCAAGCACTTGGGCCATCCTCTACTACTTTCTCAGGCCATAGCAAAGAACTGGATCAAAAGAAGAGCAGCCAGGACATGAACCGGTGCCCATATGGGATGTGGGTGCTGCAGGCAGAGGCCCCTACAGCGCTGGCCCCAGTAGTTGATTTCTAGACAGAGATCTCTTCCTAGCTTGCAGGTCCCTACCTTCTTGCTGTATCCTCACCTGGTGGAGAGAAAGAAGCAGCAAATTATTTGATTTCTTTTTATAAGGACACTAATCCCATTATGAGAGCCACACCCTCATGCCCTCATCTTTTCTAATTGCCTCCCAAGGGCTCCATTTTCAAATTCCATCACATTGGGAGTTAGGGCTGCAGTAGGAGACTTTGAGAAGGGCACAATTCAGTGCACAGCACAGTGCTGGTAATGGTGAGCTCTTGGTGGAATTGTTACATACATTCCAATAACAGCAATACTACAGGAGTAGGATGTTTTTTGGAAGAAATATGTCAATGTGAATAAAAAATTCCAAAATACTTATACCAAATTGACTATGTAATCATACTTCTGGGAACATAACCTAAAGAAATGGTCTTAAAAAATGAAAAGATTATGCACATGAAAATAAATCATTGTAGCATTGTTTATAATATTAAAAATTGGAAACTAAACAGTATAGAAATGGTTAAACAATATCATATAATGTAATACTATATTATGCAGCCATTAAAGTGATGGATTTGAGGCTTATTTTGCAACATAGAAGCTATTATATAATTTTAGGCTAAACAATAAAATTGTACCTGTGCCATGGGTTAAATTATATAAATTATGTTTTTGAGTGGACAAGTTCTGAATAGGAATAAATGAAAATAACTGTATTTACTGGAGTGCTTGGATTTGTGCAATTTTAAGCTTTATTTTGTAGAAAGCTTTAATTCTTTAATGTTACATACATGACTTCAAAAATAACTTTTTAAAGGATAGATCTTGAGGAAGTTACTAAGCACTGAGTCCTAAGACTGATGGGGGTGTTCATTTAGAACACTTACCTGGAATTTGTTTCAGGTAATCTTGGCTAATGATGCAAAGTCTTGTTTTTCTCATGTCAACTTGGAAACCTCAAGATTAAATCAGAAAATCCAGTATCTGGATGCCTGAGTGATTTTGCTTCAATTTTCATCTTGTAGTTAGGCCATCTAGCGTCTCAGATTTCATCCGCTATTTGTCTAACAGATGTTCCCCCAAATACAAGACAGTGTGATTTTACAAGGACAATTATTACAGATCCAACCATGGATCACCTACAAGAGCCTGTTTCTTCTCTTTCTGTTTGCTCACAAAGGCATGTGCCTTCTCTATCCCTTAGTTAGAGAAGAGAATACATCAGAAGCACTCTTTCTACATTCATTTGATTATAGGTCAAGCTAACCAAGAGCCTGGGAGGCAACATGGGATGGTGAAAAGATGGTGCCTTTACAGTAGACAGCCTAAGCGCAGTTAGGAATCGGACCCCAGGTGAGTTAGGAAATTCTCTGAGTCTTGATCTTCTCAAATGAAAAATTTAGAGACTAGTACCCATTTTATAGAATGTATAATTTTTTAATAAGTGGGGTTTTTCTCTTTCTTTCTTTTCTTTTTTTTTTTTTTTTTTTTTGAGAGCAGAGAGAAAGATGGGAGGAGAGAGAGAGAGAGAGAGAGAGAGAGCGCTTCCATTTGGGTCTTTTGTCACCCAAATGCATTCAGTGGTTAGGGCTAGCCCTGAGCTAGAAGCTAACATGAAAATCCAAGTTTTCCACATGGGAGGGAAAAACCCAACGACTTGAGCCACCACCTGCTGCCTCCCATGGTCTACACTGGTGGGAAGCTGGTGTCAGTAGTCAGAGCTGGAAATGGAATCCAGGTACTGTTGATGGGGGACGTGGGTGTCTTAACCACTAGGATAAATGCCCACTCCCTATGAAATTCTTACAAAGACTGAATGAGATAACGTGTGTTATACAGTGGGCTAATATCTGCCCCACCTGATCCTCTTCTTCAGCGTAGCACATACCATACTGCACGATAACTGAGAAGAATGCAGTATTGGGGCTGTACCACCTGAGGCCATTGACTACTTGACACAGGCTGTTCTGTATTCAGGACCAAGGCAGGCTTGCTATTGATGTCAGAACCGCAGTCAAAGGGTGCATGAAACAACACTGAGAACTGGGATCCCTTAGAGGACTGCGGCCTCGCTGTGGGTGATGACTGTGTGACCTATTGGATAACAGCAGATTCAGATGCTCTATCCCTTAATCCAGTGAGCAGTTCACAGGAGAGAGCTCTACACCAGTACATGAGGCAACCCCAGCATGTATAGAGACAACGCGTGCAATTAACAAAAGCCAGATGATTAAACCCATGCTTCATGGACCTCGCTTTGTCCCCATTCTGTGACTGTTCTCTTTTTAGTTTTGATTCCATAGACAGAAGTAGTTCGTCTGCACAGAAATGCACCAGAAGATCACTTCTCCCTTCTCTAGGTCTCTTCTTGCTGGTTGGATGATGCAGGTGCTTTGTTGATTGCTAAGCTGCCTCATCAACAAGTGTAATGGAGGCTCCAGGGACTCTCACTGTGGTCTTTCTTCCTCACAGACCTCCTGTGTAGTTTGGGGTAAATAGCTGAAGTTTCCTGAGGCTCTGGGTCTTCATGTTACAAACCATTTTAACAGTTCTACCAGATCCATATTCACAGATAATCCCACAAGAAGGAAGTTAGGATATCACATTAGGTTTCTATCAGGATGCTCTGAACCTGCCATCCAGCATGTCTCTGGACCAAATGGTTGCATGTTTAAGCTTTACTCTAGCCCATACTGTGTCCATGCATACCAAACATATTCACCATCTTAAATAACATTGCATTTTTAAACCATCACTTGATTTTCCGGGCCACTTCTTTCACCAAAACCCAACCAACCAACAATAAGCAAAAACAAAACAAAATAAAAACAGGAAGATCAATTCTGTCTCCAGCTTCCTGTTTGTTGAGGGCACGTAAGGCCTCAGGACCAGCCATGCTCCCACCTCATTGCACGTCGTTTTCTGGAAGGCAGTAATACAGCTTCTTTCCTGCCCCTGCCGAGTGCACCGTCCAACCAGGTCTCCCTACAGAGGAGTCTGCTGTTCCCTGTCCTAGACCCACAGTAGTAAACTCCTCTGTAATGCTTATTGCACCCCGGTTCTTGTCTGATATCAAAACTTTGGTTACTTCCCATTTTCTCCTACATCAGGTTTAATTTCTTCTCTCTGGCTTTTAAGGAATTTTGCAACTCCAGTCTTTCCCAGTCCAACCCCACTCTACACACCTGTTCACCCAGCACCCCTTCTCCCCTGAGAGTAACTCAGTGTTCACCTCTGCCCCTCACACCCTCTTGGCCTCCCCCTAGAACCTCCTCTCAAGCCCAGAAGCATCCCAAGGCACCTTGAGAATTCTTAATGTTCTCTTCATCTTTTAGGGTCTCTAGCCTCTTGCAGGGAGCCAAAAAGTTGAACAATAATCTTGTTTTTAAAAAAATTGTATGAATTAATTATTTGAGAAGTAGAGGAACTGGGATGCGGAAAAAGAGAGGGAGAGAGCAAGAGAGAGACTGACCGCTAATCTATAGGTTCACGCCCTACATGTGCACAGCAGCTAGGGTTGGGCCAGGCCTGAGTCAAGAAGCTAGGAACTCAATCTAGGTCTCCGACATGAATGACAGGAACCCAACCACTTGAGCCATCACCACCACTTTGCAGGGTGTGCTTTAGCAGGGAGCTGGAGTCAGGAGCCAGACTAGGAACTGAACTGAGGTATTCCAATGTAAGACATGGGTACCTTAGCTAGCATTTTAGCCACTAGGCTAAACTCCTGTCTCTGAGTAATGTTTTTAGAGGCATGCTCTCCCATCCCCTGCTGTCTTTCTTCCCTCTCTGATTACTTCTTTGTTCTGATTTCCAAAACTGATGTAAGCAAACCTTCCTTTTTGGTTATCCAGAGAGTCATAAAATCAACTCTTATGACAACTTGGAAAAACTAAACTTCATCCAATCTTCCTCTCTTCTAGCAGAATAGGAAGAGAGAAATTAATGTTATTCAGCCTGAGGTGCTGTAGAAAAGCAAGAACTCAATGCCCTTAGCTCCATGACCAAACTTCCCATCAAAGTAGCATAATTCTGATCCTGATGGGTACAGGGGGGTTTATGAGAACAGGGACCAGGAGCAGAGGTTCCTGCTGCCCTACTCCCCCAATCAGCCTCATAATCTGATGCACCTGCTCTTTCCAAGCCTATGTTTAGAGAGTGGGAACATGGGAGACACACTGGGCCATTCTGCTTCTCTCCTTCCTCTCTTTCCCTTTTGTCATTCCACATTTAGGGGTTTCATGGAGTTGACTTTGCCCACCATTCAAATGAGGGGCAAATATATATATATATATATTTTTTCAAATGTTCAACATCTTTGAACAGCATTTTTCCCTCTCTACATTTCCTACCCCTGACCCCAAAGAGAAGCCAGAACTGAGTTTTCCAGTCTCCCTTACATCGAAGGTGGCATCCACGCCCTGGGTTCAGTGACCAAATGTAATGCCCATGTGAAACTTGGATTTGGAAGTCAGAGGTGTGGCGAGGAGGTATTTTCTAGGAAAGTCAGTGGGAGTCAGCAGCAAGCCCCTGAGCTCCCAGAGGTCCTGGGTGCAGTTGCTCTGCACTCCTGCTTCATGGTAGTGGGGCCATCTTGCACACATTCTGCTGGCATTGACTGAGAATTGTTCCTGGAGATGCCTCTTCTGAGCCTGGTTCTCTGGCTTTTTTCAGGAACTGTCTAACTGCGGTATCCTAATCTTACACCCCTCCTTCCTCACAGACACGCTAACCTTCTTGCCTGGATCAATCTCACATTCAATTTCTGTGTCTGTTTTGGTCCTTGATAGATACCAACTGGTAACTCATAAAATACCTGGTTTTCAAGTCAGGTTCCCACCTCCCCTGCCACATGATCTTTACCCCAGAGTAGTTTTGGAGGTAGAAGGTTGCAAGGAGAAAATACTTTGAGAATAATATTAAAATGTATCAGTTTAATATGTATGAAAACATGATCCATTAATATGTTCTTGGGAAAAGCTATGCTTATCTTTTTCTCCGCTAAGGTCCTATTTCCCTGGAAATTGCTGGCACAGGTAAGTTACCTCCTGGAGCCCTCGGGGCACTCTGTCTAAGGAACCTCAGGTCCAGAGAAGCCCTTCCTCCCTTGGGGCATTTCTTCTTATCAACCCTGTACCATGTTCTTCCTCATTCCCGCGTGCCTGCTTCTATTGGTTCCCTTGGTTGGAAATCCCAATCTTAGCACTAAGATGCTCCCAGGCCACTTGTCTATCACAGATGGCATCAGGCCACATCCCCTTGCTTCCCCTGGTGAGTCTAATTCCCACTGACCTCCTTCCACTCTGCGCTGGTTTTATATTTGGAGTCAGTGTCACACTGTCTAGCACTTAATCACTGCACTATGTATCACATCCTGGGAGGAATGAACCTAAGCAGAGATTACTCTGCCCAATGCAGTTTCTGTAGCTCTGCCCCATCTAGAACCCAGCATCTTGTTACAGAGTAGAAAACAGTCAATCTAACCCAGTCTCATACATTATCATAAAAGTAGTATGAGATGAAGTGTGTTGCTTCCTCTCAGAACTCCAGACTTATGTCTGTCCATTTGGGTGTCTAATAGGCATCTCAACATAGTATGTCCAGAATGGAACTGCCTTTTTCCCCCAGACTATAGCTCTTCTCAGAAAATGGCAACTTGTAGAAGTTTGGCTAAAAGTCGTGGGCACATTCTTTCTTCCTCTTTTTCTCCAAACTTATCCAGTCTACTTGTTAGTCCTACAGGCTCAACCCTCAATTATGTGTTAAATACAATCAACACTTCTCGGCCTCCACCATCTCTTTCCCAGGTTATTAAACTAGCTTCCAAACCAGCCTTCCCATTTCTGCCCTCAACCATAAGATATTTTTGATGGCATCCTCAGAATGAAAGTTACAGAGTGTGTGTCAAGGCAAGGAACTCCACTGCTTCCAAGTCCACCTTGGTTTCCCATGTCACTTAGAGAAAAAGCCAATGTTCTTTTAATGGCTACAATCTTATACAATGGAGCTCAAAGGTACCTCCCTGTCTTTTATCTCCTACTCTCCACCAGCTGGTTGCTCTAGCTATGCTAGGGTCTCTGTTGTTTCCCAACTAAACAAAGCCTGCTGCCCCTTCAGATTGCTGGCCTCTGCTCTGCCTTTGTTTGGAATGCTTTACCTCCAGATTTCCAAATAACCACTTTCTTATCTCCAT
This sequence comes from Lepus europaeus, assembly GCF_033115175.1. NCBI lineage: Eukaryota > Metazoa > Chordata > Mammalia > Lagomorpha > Leporidae > Lepus > Lepus europaeus. Next base: position 23,489,021 of record NC_084840.1, on the reverse strand, counting down.
TGGATTTTGCCATGACAAATCTCACCATGTCAGTGAGACCTCCTCAAACTAAGCCATGTCACCTGATAGCCATCTGCCTCTCACTGGCACTTCCCCTGTGTTTCTCCATAGCACGTACCATTATCTGAATGTAGGATTATTTGTTTTTTGTCTTGTCCTCTTGGAGTATAAGCTACCTGATTGCAGATGAGGATGTACCTGGTGAATAGCACACATTGAATTAACAGTTCTTGAATGAATGAATGAATGATAGCAGAATAGGGTCAAATATCAGTTGAGAATAGATGAACTGCATTTTACTCTACTCTGGAAAGAATTCATATGCTGTTTTCTATGTAGTTAACTTTGACATAAATTTAAAAATAAACCTATAAAAGCTATAATATATTTTAATAAAAAATTCTAGTCTTTAATCCTTCACTGATGTACTAAGACAAGGTCTCAGATTTGGACAGACCAAATGATTCATCCTGCCTGTCCTGCATGTGTGTGTGTGTGTGTGTATTTAAAACTGTTCTCTCTCTGTGTCCCAGTGAGAATAGCATGGGTGATGGTGATGGCTGATGACTTTCTTAGAGGTCCAACTAAAAAGTCCTATTTGTATTGATATGGTTGGTTTCTGTAGATTTTGATGGGAGCTTTATGTTTTCTCAAACAAGTTCTGAACAGTGCCCCCTGCCTATTTTGTATATTTCTCTAGGAAGGTGCCCATTGTCTCCTTTTCTCTCTCTCTCTCTCTCTCTCTCGCTCTCTAATTTGGCACATCTTTGTATATTGTGACTCTTACCACACTTTCAGCCTTCTCTCCCTGTTTCATTCTCTCCATCTTCTCTGGTACTCTAGAGAGAAAATCAAAGTTTTATTTTGCCTGCTTTAGTGAGGAGATCATCTGTTCACTCAGTTCCAAGTTTAAAGAAGATTATTTTATGTAACCTCATCAAACATCTCCCTGCCTGCTGAAATTGTAGGCCCTTGCTGTAGGCTAAACTTGACCCCAGTCCTGCGGATTAAAAGACATTGATATATAGTTTGAGAACAATCTTGTTGCATAACTAGATTATAGATTCCTTAGGGACTTAGGAGAAAATGCCTTTGTTTTTCTCTTACCACCAAGTAGAGTTCTGGGCACATTCTCAGCTCATAATAAATATCTGTCCGATTTCTTCCTTATTCATGGGCCCATGATGCGCCAGTTCTTCCAGGCATCAGGGAAGCAGCATTTAAAGCACAGACTAGGATCCCTGTTCACAGGAAGTTGGCTTTCTAGGGGAGAGAGGTAGACGATGAGCAAATAAGCAAAAGAGTGCGTAACATGTCCACTGGTGACCAGTGCGAGGAAGAAGATGAAGTGAGTTCTAGGAATAGAGAGTTCTGGGAAAGGAAGAATTGCTGCTCTAAACAGAGCGTTAAAAGAGCACACTGTTGCCCTAAGAGGAAAGACCCAAGGAAATGTGGGTGCAAGCAATGAAGATATCCGGGTAGAAGGGTATTCCAGGCACACACGAGGTTCTTAAGCTAAGATGTGGTTTTTGAGTCCGAAAAGGCAAATCCAGGAAGTTAGTGCAGCCAGAGTAACCTGAGTAAGCAGGAGTGCTGGGGGGACGTCGGTGAAGTAATGGGGGAAGCAGATGTGACATTCATTAAAGGACTTCATGTTTTACTTCTGCTAAAGCGGCAGAACATTGGAGGTTTTCAAGGGGGAGTGACTTGATTAAATTATATATATGCATATGTATATGTGTATATATATATGTGTGTGTGTGTGTGTGTATAATTCCCACCAAAACACTGACACTTTAATTGGACCACAATTCTACATGTCGAGGACCAGGGCAGAGCACTCCCTGATGCTGCTGATCCCTTCTGGAGAGCATTCACTGGCCACCCGTGTGAGCGCTCTAGCCATTCCAGGACTGACCAGGGGGATGTCTCTAGCCGGGTCGTATCAGCATCACATCCAGGCATATTCAGGACTCAGAATTCTTGTTTGTGTTAATTTTCCACCATCCTCTCATATTCCACAAAGGTTTCACAGTCATCAGGTAACCTTCCTCTGCTCACCCCCATTCCCACCAAACCTTGGAACACTCTAGAATGGCTTGTTTCAGATCCTCCCCAAATGTGGAGAGGATCCAGATGGAGCAGCACCTGACGATCCCGGGGAAGGGCTTAGCTAGAGTGAAGATATGTAACCTCATCAACGGAGCATGGATGGCCAGAATCACCAAGCTGACCGAGAACACTATGAGCAACGAGAGGAGTAGGGACCCCAGTGGACCTTGAACATGCTGATTGATTTGCATTTGGAAAAGAATCATTATCAATGCTCTATTGAGAATAAGTAGAAGAATATAAGGAAGAGGAAAGAAAATTAGCTAAGTAATTAGTAGACTATTGTAATAATTCCTGCAAGAAATAGTGTACTTTGGACTGGGATTTAGCTCTGGAAGTAGTGAAAAGTGATTAGATTCTGAATTTATGCAGAAATTAGAGTTTCCTGTATTTGCAATCGGATTGGGTAAAAACAAAGAGTGAAGTTAAATATAACTCCAAGTTTTTGGGTTTGAGTTGCAGGTGAGTGCCAGTTACAGGATAATTGTGCAATGATAGGACTTGTTGGTCATGAGAGAAACTTTGATGATGTAAGAGGAAGATGGGAGAATTGCTAGAGAGGGAGAGAAAAACTGGGAAAACGTGCGGGAGCACACAGATGATTCATCCATGTACAGAGAAAGGAGGTTCCAGTATGGCTGAAGAGGGCGAAGACGGCTGATTTTGATCAGGGTAAGACAACAGAAGAAAGGCAGAGGAAGTGCGTCCCCAGGGGAGAGCTGGAGAGACGTTTGCAGTGGAAATCCCACAGAAAGAAGAGAAATGCCATGGGGCAGTATAGAGATGGAGCAGCAAGTGCACACACCAGCTGCAGCTCCCACGACTGGGGGCTGGGGGAGCTGCCAGCTTCTGAGAGTGAGGGGAGAGCAGACTGTGGCAGCACCTGGCACCGGTGATTCAAAGACCTGAGGGAGGTCTTTGCAGACCATAGGACTTTGAGTCTGGCCTGGAGCCCCGTGAAAGAAAAGCATATTTCCTTCTCTTCATCCCCACCAAAAGGGTGCCTAGCAACCGCAGAGAGAATGTGCCATCTTCATGCCAGTGGAGACTATGACAGCTGCTTCCCTCACAACGAGGGGATTTTATCAGAGAGAAGAATCCATCTTGCTCACTGACTTTGAGTCCGGCCTGGAGGATTGGCAGGAGGGTTGGGCACCCACTTAGGACTGTAAGATGCTCCCATCCCCCAACTCTATCACAGGCTCTGGGGCGTTCAGACTTCCAAGGCAGAGCACCCACAGGCAGGTGGCTCTGGGAATGTCTGTGTTCTCTCCATGGATGGGAGAGGCACACAGGGTTGAGAATGGATCCCCTGTGCCCTGTGACTGTGAAACCCTTGCGTGCTATGACTGTGGGAATTCCGTGACCACACAGTAGGGTGTGGGTGTAGCAAGGTCTCTGGGCAATCACTGTGTCTGGCCTCAGAGGCTCAGAGCTTCCCGATGCCTGGGGTGGGTCATTGCAGAGGGTTTTGTGCTCACACAGGACCATACTGAGCCATTGTGCAGTTCCTGTGCTTGGGTGGGGGTTTTAGCCACTGTGGGCTAACCCTGGGTGTTCATCACCTTGGAAGGCAGGAGCAGAGGCTGTGACTATACCAGCAGATGCGATCATGCCCTGCCTCCTGCAAACGCTGCAGAGCTATCACGCCCAAACTGGGTGTCACTCTCGACCCTTGCCCAACTCTTGAGCACTGACCAGAGCTCTCTGGCCCCACCCAGCACAGGCCTCTGGATACCCAATGAAGATGAGTAGACACTTCACTAAGCCACAGAGGCATAGTTCAAAGATAAAAACTATCAGAGCACAAAACCAACAAGTGTTTCCAAAAATGCCTAAAAATAGACACAGAAATGCAAGAAATAAGAACAAGAAAGACAAATGACTTCCCAAAAGGAACACAACAGCACTTCAATATTAGAATGTGAAGACGAAGAGATTGATGAAGTGCCTGAAAATGAATTCAAAAGAATGATCATGTAAAGATTACTCATAAATGGAGAGGAAGAAATTCACGAGATAAAGAAATCCATACATGATATGGATGAAAAGCTTTGCCAAGAGATACATATATTAAAAAGAAATCAAACTGAAATATTAGAAATGAAATATTCAGTATGTCAAATTGAATGTACAATGGAAAGCTTCAAGAACAGACTTGGTGAGGCAGAAGAAAGAAGATCTAAACTAGGAGACAAATCCTTGTTAATATTTGAGCAAATAAAAAGAAGAAAAATTAAAAACTGAAAATAGTGTTTGAGATTTATGAGACACTATCAAATGATGAAACATGTTTGTCTGAGGAGTTCCTGAAGATGTGGAAAGAGAGAATGGATTAGAAGGCCTGTTCAGAGAAATAATAGAAAACTTCCCTAATTTGGAGAAAGAAGGGAACATCCAAGCACAGGAAGCACTTAGGGCATGATCAGAAAAGATCTTCACCACAACACATTATAGTCAGACTTTCAACAATAAAGCATAAAGAAAAGATTCTAAAATGTGCACAAGAGAATGCCAGATTACCTTTAAAGGATCCCTATTAGAAACCTATATATAGCCGGCACAGTGGCTTAACAGGCTAATCCTCCGCCTTGCGGCGCCGGCACACCGGGTTCTAGTCCCGGTTGGGACTCCGGATTCTGTCCTGGTTGCCCCTCTTCCAGGCCAGCTCTCTGCTATGGCCCGGGAGGGCAGTGGAGGATGGCCCAAGTCCTTGGGCCCTGCACCTGCATGGGAGACCAGAAGAAGCACCTGGCTCCTGGCTTCGGATCAGCACGATGTGCCGGCCGCAGCGGCCATTGGAGGGTGAACCAACGGCAAAAAGGAAGACCTTTCTCTCTGTCTCTCTCTCTCTCTCACTATCCACTCTGCCTGTCCAAAAAAAAAAAGAGAGAGAGAGAAAGAAAAAGAAACCTATATATAAGGTTTCTCATCAGAAACCTTATACTCTAAGAGAAAATGTAGAGACATAGTCCAAGTTCTTAAAGAAACCATCTGACTTTTACATCAAAGCTGCAAAATGAGAGCAGGAAGAAGTTGAAAAAGCTAAAACAAAGATGCTTTGGATTATAGCACATGTGAATTTGCCATCTATACTTGGCCTGTACCCATTTTCATTGGACATTTACAGAGCAGTGCAAATCAAGTGGTGTTAGTAATAAAGACCTTTACCACCACCAACACTCCAAAACTATAATGTTACTTTTCTACGTACGGAATTGTTTGAAATGCTTTGAAAATCTTAATATAAAAGGCATATGCTTGTAAATTCTTTAGTATATTTGTTTGTGTAAAGAGTAAACAAAGTGCGTGTAGAGAGGCCACAGGTTTGATATGGAAAGAGACCTTGGTGACAGAGGGCCTCTGAACAAATCTAAATGGCAAGTTTATTGCTGCCATTGAATCAGGCCTGATTAATGTTATCATTGGACTCCAAAAGTGAAATCTGTGATGACAAATACTAACCAGCATTAAAAACTTTTTCAGACTCTCGGTCATAAAGGACTTTATGGTTCACATTGAATCAGACTTAAATATTTTGGACTACCCAGTTACCTCCACAGGAAACTGAAAACTATCTAGTGGATCATGAGCTCCACAGTGCGTCTAGCTGAGTCGTTCAAGATTTGTACCGCAGGATGATGGTCAAAACAGTGATTGATCCTTGTAGGTGGGTGGTATCGAAACACTCTTAAGAACAGTGCAATGGAGGTGGTGTTTATTCTTACTGGTTGCATGTACAGTATCCAAAATCAATGCTGGAACAGCTTGCCCAAAGTGGTAGAATTAGAAAAAGGTATACATTGGCCAGTGCCACAGCTCACTAGGCTAATCCTCTGCCTGCGGTGCCGGCACCCCGGGTTCTAGTCCCAGTCAGGGTGCCGGATTCTGTCCCGGCTGCTCCTTTTCCAGTCCAGCTCTCTGCTGTGGCCTGGGAAGGCAGTGGAGGATGGCCCAAGTCCTTGGGCCCTGCACCCGCATGGGAGACCAGGAGGAAGCACCTGGCTCCTGGCTTTGGATCAGCGCAGCACGCTGGCTGTGGTGGCCATCTGGGGCGGGGGGTGAACAAACGGAAGGAAGGCCTTTCTCTCTCTGTCTCTCTCTCACACTGTCTAACTCTGGCTGTCCAAAAAAAAAAGGGGGGCGGGGTATACACTGACATTTCTTAAAAGCAGGTATTATAGCATCTATGTTCTGGGAATCCACTCAGATTAAAGATAGACCACCTTGGAAAGCACTGGCACAAGCTTAGTTGTCAAGACCTTTCTCTCTGTCTCTCTCTCTCACTGTCCACTCTGACCTTTCTCTCTGTCTCTCTCTCTCACTGTCCACTTTGCCTGTCAAAAAAAAAAAAAAGAAGTTAACTTGCAGCAGTTTTCTCAAAATGGCTATCAATGATCACCCAAGGGAACCTGAGCTAAGCCACTGGAGAAACAAAGTTCAAGTCCTACTACTGACACTCACTTCTGTATAGAGACAACAGTATACTAACTGGCATCTAATATTTCTTTTCTTTTTTTTTTTATTATTAAACTTTTATTTAATGAATATAAATTTCCAAAGTATAGCTTATGGGTTACAATGGCTTCCCCCCTCCCATAACTTCCCTCCCGCCCGCAACCCTCCCCCCTCCCGCTCCCTCTCCCCTTCCATTCATGTAAAGATTCATTTTCAATTCTCTTTGTATACAGAAGATCAGTTTAGTATATACTAGGTAAAGATTTCAACATTTTGCCCATATAGCAACATCAAGTGAAAAAACTACCATTGGATTACTAATTATAGCATTAATTAGCAATGTACAGCACATTAAAGACAGAGATCCTACATAATTTTTTTTTTCAAAATAATTAATTTTCTATGCCATTTCCATTTTAACACCAGGTTGTTTTGTTTTGTTTTTTTTTTCATTTCCAATTCTCTTTATATACAGAAGATCACTTCAGTATATAATTAGCAAAGACCTCATCAGTCTGTGCCCACACAGAAACGCAAAGTATAAAAATACTCTTTCAGTACCAGTCCTAGCATCACTTGGCTTTAGACGACACATTAGGGACAGATCCCGCGTGGGGTGTAAGTACACAGTGACTCCTGTTGCTGACTTAACAATTTGACACTCCTGTTCATGGCGTCAGTAATCTCCCTGGGCTCTAGTCATGAGTTGCCAGGGCTATGGAAGCCTTTAGATTTCGCTGACTTTGATATTGTTCCGATAGGGTCATAGTCAAAGTGGAGGTTCTCTCCTCCCTTCGGAGAAGGGTACCTCCTTCTTTGAAGGCCCCGTTCTTTCCACTGGGATCTCATTCACAGAGATCATTCATTTAGGTCTTTTTTTTTTTTTCCATGATATCTTGGCTTTCCATGCCTGCTATACTCTCATGGGCTCTTCAGCCAGATCTGAATGCCTTGAGGGCTGATTCTGAGGCCGGAGTGCTGTCTAGGACATCTGCCATCCTATGAGTCTGCTGTGTATCCCACTTCCCATGTTGGATCTTTCTCTCCCTTTTTGATTCTATCAGTTAGTATTAGCAGATACTTGTCTTGTTTGTGTGATCTCTTTGACTCTTAGACCTATCGGAGCTATCAATTGTGAGCTGAAATTGATTACTTGGACTAGTGCGATGGCATTGGTACATGCCATCTTGATGGAATTGTGTTGGAATCCCCTGCACATTTCTGACTCCACCATTTGCGGCCAGTCCGATTGAGCATGTTCCTAATTGTTCATTTCCTCCCTCTCTTTTTCCACTCTTAGATTTAACAGGGATCACTTTTCAGTTAAAATTTAAACACCTGAGAATAATTGTGTGTTAATTACTGAGTTCAACCAATAGTACTAGAACAACAACAACAACAACAAATACTAAAAAGGATAGAGTATTACATTGTACATCTAAAGTCAGGACAGGAGCTGATCAGTTCATTGTTGCTTATAGTGTCCATTTCACTTAACAGGTTTTCTCTTTGGCGCTCAGTTGTCACCGATCAGGGAAAACAAATGATATTTCTCTCTTTGGGACTGGCTCAATTCACTCAGCATGATGTTTTCCAGATTGCTCCATCTTGTTGCAAATGACTGGGTTTCATTGTTTCTTACTGCTGTATAGTATTCTATGGAGTACATGTCCAAAATTTCTTTATCCAGTCTACTGTTGATGGGCATTTGGGTTGGTTCCAGGTCTTAGCTATTGTGAATTGAGCTGCAATAAACATTAATGTGCAGATGGCTTTTTTATTTGCCAAATTAAATTCCTTTGGGTAAATTCCAAGGAGTGGGATGGCTGGGTTGTATGGTAGGGTTATGTTCAGGTTTCTGAGGAATCTCCAGACAGACTTCCATAGTGGCTTAACCAGTTTGCATTCCCACCAACAGTGGGTTAGTCCCTTTTTCCCCATATCCTCTCCAGCATCTGTTGTTGGTAGATTTCTGAATGTGAGCCATTCTCACCGGGGTGAGATGGAACCTCATTGTGGTTTTGATTTGCATTTCTCTGATTGCTAGTGATCTTGAACATTTTTTCATGTGTCTGTTGGCCATTTGGATTTCCTCTTTCGAAAAATGTCTATTGAGGTCCTTGGCCCATCTCTTAAGTGGGTTGTTTGTTTTGTTGTTGTGGATTTTCTTGATTTCTTTGTAGATTCTGGTTATCAATCCTTTATCTGTAGTATAGTTTGCGAATATTTTTTCCCATTCTGTTGGTTGCCTCTTCACTTTCCTGACTGTTTCTTTTGAAGTACAGAAACTTCTCAATTTGATGCAATCCCAAATGTTAATTTTGGTTTTGACTGCCTGTGCTGTTGGAGTATTTTCCAGGAAGTCTTTGCCTGTGCCTATATCTTGCAGGGTTTCTCCAATGCTCTCTAATAATTTGATGGTTTCGGGTCGTAGATTTAAGTCTTTAATCCATGTTGAGTGAATTTTTGTGTAAGGTGAAAGGTATGGGTCTTGCTTTAAGCTTCTGCACATTGAAATCCAATTTTCCCAGCACCATTTATTGAATAGACTGTCCTTATTCCAGGGATTAGATTTGGATCTTTGGTCAAATATAAGTTGGCTGTAGATGTTTGGATTGATTTCTGGTGTTTCTATTCTGTTCCATTGGTCTATCCATCTGTTTCTGTACCAGTACCATGCTGTTTTGATAACAACTGCCCTGTAGTATGTCCTGAAATCAGGTATTGTGATGCCTCCGGCTTTGTTTTTGTTGTACAGGATTGCTTTGGCTATTCGAGGTCTTCTGTGTCTCCATATGAATTTCAGCATCATTTTTTCCAGATCTGAGAAGAAGGTCTTCGGGATCTTGATGGGTATTGCATTGAATGTATAAATTGCTTTTGGGAGGATAGACATTTTGATGATATTGATTCTTCCAATCCATGAGCATGGAAGATTTCTCCATTTTTTGGTATCCTCTTCTATTTCTTTCTGTAAGGTTTTGTAGTTTTCATCATAGAGATCTTTAACGTCCTTGGTTAAGTTTATTCCAAGGTATTTGATTGTTTTTGTAGCTATTGTGAATGGGATTGATTTTAGAAGTTCTTCCTCAGCCGTGGCATTGCCTGTGTATACAAAGGCTGTTGATTTTTGTGCATTGATTTTATATCCTGCTACTTTGCCAAACTCTTCGATGAGTTCCAGCAGTCTCTTAGTAGAGTTCTTTGGGTCCCCTAAATAAAGAATCATATCATCTGCAAAGAGGGATAGTTTGAGTTCGTCCTTCCCGATTTGTATCCCTTTAATTTCTTTTTCTTGCCTAATAGCTCTGGCCAAAACTTCCAGAACTATATTGAATAGCAGTGGTGAGAGAGGGCATCCCTGTCTGGTACCAGATTTCAGTGGAAATGCTTCCAACTTTTCCCCATTCAATAGGATGTTGGCCGTGGGTTTTTCATATATTGCTTTGATTGTATTAAGGAATGTTCCTTCCATACCCAGTTTGCTTAGAGTTTTCATCATGAAAGGGTGTTGTATTTTATCAAATGCTTTCTCTGCGTCTATTGAGAGAATCATATGGTTTTTCTTCTGCAGTCTGTTAATGTAGTGTATTACGTTGATTGTTTTGCGAATGTTGAACCATCCCTGCATACCGGGGATGAATCCCACTTGGTCTGGGTGGATGATCTTTCTGATGTGTTGTTGCATTCTATTGGCCAGAATTTTATTGAGAATTTTTGCATCTATGTTCATCAGGGATATTGGTCTGTAATTCTCTTTCAATGTTGCGTCTCTTTCTGGCTTAGGAATTAAGTTGATGGTGGCTTCATAGAAAGAATTTGGGAGGATTCCCTCTTTTTCGATTGCTCTGAATAGTTTGAGAAGAATTGGAGTTAGTTCTTCTCTAAATGTCTGGTAGAACTCAGCAGTGAATCCGTCTGGCCCTGGGCTTTTCTTTGTTGGGAGGGCCTTTATTACTGTTTCAATTTCTGTGTCAGTTATGGGTCTGTTTAGGTTTTCTATGTCTTCCTGGCTCAATTTAGGGAGGTTGTATGTGTCCAAGAATCTGTCCATTTCTGATAGATTTCCCTGTTTGCTGGCATACAAGTCCTTGTAGTAATTTCTGATGATTCTTTTTATTTCTGTGGCGTCTGTTGTTACGTTTCCCATTTCATCTCTGATCCTATTGATTTGGGTCTTTTCTCTTCTTTTTTTAGTTAGTTGGGCCAATGGGGTGTCAATTTTGTTTATTTTTTCAAAAAACCAGCTCCTCGTTTGGCTGATTTTTTGTAATGTTTTTTTGGATTCAATCCTGTTGATTTCTTCTCTGATTTTAATTATTTCTCTTCTCCTACTGGGTTTGGGTTTGGTTTGCTGCAGATTTTCTAGATCCTTGAGATGGCTTGAAAGCTCATCTATTTGGTGCCTTTCCAATTTCTTGATGTAGGCACCTATTGATATAAACTTTCCTCTTAACACTGCTTTTGTTGTATCCCATAGGTTTTGGTATGTTGTGCTGTTATCCTCATTTACTTCCAGAAAATTTTTGATTTCTCTTTTAATTTCTTCTATGACCCATTGTTCATTCAGGAGCATGTTGTTCAATCTCCATGTGTTTGCATGTGCTCTAGGGATTCCTGAGTTGCCAATTTCCAATTTCATTCCTTTGTGGTCTGAGAAGCTGCATGGTATGATTCTAATTCTTTTGAATTTGCTGAGACTTGCTTTATGGCCTAGTATGTGGTCAATCCTAGAGAGGGTTCCATGTACTGCTGAGAAGAATGTAAAGTCCTTAGATGTAGGATGAAATGTTCTGTAGATGTCTGTTAGATCCATTTGGGCTATAGTGTCATTTAAATCTACTGTCTCCTTGTTGATCTTCTGTCCTGTTGATCTGTCTATCTCTGAGAGTGGAGTATTGAAGTCCCCCAGTACTATTGTATTGGGGTCTAAGTCTCCCTTTAAGTCCCTTAACAAGTCTTTTAAATAAGCTGGTGCCCTGTAATTAGGTGCATATACGTTGAGAATCGTTATATCTTCCTGTTGAATGGATCCCTTAATCATTATATAGTGCCCCTCTTTGTCTCTCCTAACAGTTTTTGTGGTAAAGTTTATGTTGTCCGATATTAAGATGGCTACGCCCGCTCTCTTTTCATTTCTGTTGGCGTGGTATATCTTTTTCCAGCCTTTCACTCTCAGCTTGTATGGATCATTGTTGGATAGATGGGTTTCTTGTAAGCAGCAAAAGGATGGGTTTTGTTCCTTAACCCAATCGGCCAATCGGTGTCTTTTAACTGGACAGTTCAAGCCATTAACATTCAATGTGACTATTGAGAAGGAGTAACTTTGCCCTGCCATTTGCCAAAGATATTTTTTAATATATGGTTTGAGATTCCTGTGATCTTTTGCTCTGAGGTTTCCTTCCTTTACCTTCTTTCATATTGGTGACCGTGTTTCTGTGTTTCTGTATGTAACACATCTTTAAGCATCGTTTGCAGGGCTGGACGAGTGGCGACAAATTCTTTCAATTTCTGTTTGCTGTGAAAGGTCTTAATTTCACCTTCATTCACAAATGAGAGCTTTGCAGGATATAATATTCTGGGCTGGCAGTTTTTCTCTCTTAGTACCTGGGCTATATCTCGCCATTCTCTCCTGGCTTGTAGGGTTTCTGATGAGAAATCAGCTGTAAGTCTAATTGGAGATCCTCTGAGAGTAATCTGGCGTTTCTCTCTTGCACATTTTAGGATCTTTTCTTTATGTTTCACTGTGGTGAGTTTGATTACGACGTGTCGTGGTGAGGATCTCTTTTGATCATGTTTATTAGGGATTCTCTGAGCTTCCTGTACTAGGATGTCTCTGTCCTTCTCCAAACCTGGGAAATTTTCTGCTAGTATCTCACTAAAAAGGCCTTCTAATCCTTTCTCCCTTTCCATGCCTTCAGGAACACCTAGAACCCGAATGTTGGGTTTTTTAATAGTATCCTGTAGATTCCTGGCAGTATTTTTTAGATTTCTGATTTCTTCTTCTTTTCTTTGATTTGACTGTTTCCTTTCCTGTTCTCTGTCTTCTAATTCCGATATTCTCTCTTCTGCTTCATCCATTCTGTTTTTAAGGCTCTCTAATGTGTTTGCCATTTGATCTATTGAGTTCTTCATTTCATTGATGTTTTTTGCCAGTATCGCAGTTTCCTGTTCCACTAATTTTTTCATTTCATTTTGATTCCTCCTTAATATTTCATTTTCACGGGAGAGATTTTCTATCTTGTCCATTAAGGATTTCTGTAGTTCAAGAATTTGTTTTTGAGAACTTCTTAATGTTCTTATGAATTTTTTAAAATCTGCTTCTTGCATTTGCTCTATCTCTTCATCTGCATAATCTTGCATTGGCGTGTCTTGATCACCTGGGGGCGTCATAGTGCTTTCGTTGTTCTTGGTACCTCCGCTTCTATGTTTCTTGCTTGGCATGTTGGAGATAATTTGTGGTGTTTTTGTTTTTGTTTTTGTTTTTTTTTTTCTCTCGTTATACTATGCCTCTAAGTGAGCTGTCTGTTTAGTTGGAGCCTTAGGGGCTGTGATGGGTGTGGCCAGAGAGCTATGCTTGTTTCTTGAGGTTTAAGGCTGTGTAAAGAGCGACTCTCCCAGAATACTTGCTCCTTGCTGGGATACTCTCTCTCTCTCTTTTTTTTTTTCTTTTGACTCAGTTGGGAGTGGAGTTGAGGGTAGTTGAAATCTAGCCTCTGTGAGTATTCGTTTGATCTACCCCTGGGGCCACACAAAGAGTTTATGCAGCCCTCAATGTGTTCTCCAGTTTCGCTAAAGATACTGAGTTTGGCTGAGCTTTACATATGTAAAATCGCGGTGCTCTTTGTTTTGCTTGGTGAGTGAAGGGAGAGGCCTCTGTTCCCCCTCCCCCCAATGTCTCGGACTTCTCAGGTCTTTGTCTTACCCTCCTGGGTTCCCGCGCTGGCGAGATTCTGTGGCTCTGGCTCCGCTCCCGCAGCTGCCGCTCGGCTTGTCTCGGTTGGTTTTCCACGCGGTGGGTTCCCTGTAAGTCCTCTGTGTCTCATCCACAAGATCCGGAAGCGTTTCCTCTGCAGTTTTTTTTCTTGAGTCTTTTCCTGAGGCTACAGTAGTTCCACTTTTATGAAAGTTTATTTTCCCAAAGTAAGGCACACGTCCTCACTATCCGCCATCTTGGCTCCGCCCCTGGCATCTAATATTTCAAGACTGCTTTGTTGTCTGTCATCTAAGAGATAGTGAAGTTCAAGGGCATGTTAAAATATCAACTAAGTTTTCTGCTTGTGCCAGAAAAACATTTCAGATCAAATGGAAGCTGGGAAAAGCAATCCTTTTGAGACATGACGTTGGTCAACTCCTCTTGTTTCCAAAATCCCCATGTTAGTATGCAATTGTGAAGGCAAGCTAGCCAGATGCCAGGGTGGAGGGCTCCTTTCCAGAAGGGACAGTGCTTTCTAATATTTTGGCTGTCACTGTTTGTCACTTACTTCCTAGAGTCAAATATAAGGAGGAAGTCCTTATACCCATTAGGCACCACAGTGTGCCTTCTATGGAATTGTACTCAAGGTTTTGTTGAGTGCCTTTTAGACATAATACAAGCCTTTTCCACTAAAATTCTTTTTAAAAAGTGATTTGGATATTTGTTGCAGAAGCACGTGACAAATAGCAAAATTTAAATGTTATTCATGCTTTTTAAAAATTACTTTGAATCCTTCAATTAGGTTGTGAAAGGTTGTCCGGTTGGAAGGTTGGAATTCCCAGCATTTTCTCAAAAGTTGATAAACCTATAAAAAGAAAAAAAGTATAAATGTTAGATTTGGGAGCTTTAAAAAAAAGAGACATAAGCAGTAAGAAAATAATTTTGAAGATGTAAATGATCTATAGCTATAACATGGTACATGAATAATTTTTTTAAAGATTTATTTACTTATTTGAAAGTCAAAGTTACACAGAGAGAGGAGAGGCAAAGAGAGAGAGGTCTTCCATACTATAGAACACTCCCCAGTTGGCCACAACGGCCAGAGCTGTGCTGATCCGAAGCCAGGAGCCAGGAGCTTCTTCCGGGTTTCCCACATGGGTGTAGGGGCCCAAGGACTTAGGCCATCTTCTATTGCTTTCCCAGGCCATAGCAGAGGGCTGAATTGGAATTGGAGTGGCCAGGTCTCGAACCACTGCCCATATGGGATGCCTGCACTTCAGGCCAGAACGTTAACCTGCTGCACCACAGCGCCCAATGAATGTTTTAACGTTTGAGAAGCTCTTGGGTTGAGTGACCTTCAGCGAGATCTGGTGTGTGTCTGAAGCCAGCTGATGGGTCAGCGTGTGCCCGAGCAGGTCTCTGTCACCCCCCCCCCCCCCGTTTCTGCATTCACACTATTCAGTATATCTAAAAGGCTCAGTTTACTTTAGAGTATGGAAATCTTAAGGTATGTCATTAAGTGGGCCAGACTTACAGAAAAATATATTTGTCACAGTATGCTGTCCCCAAGCCCTCTCTTTGGAGGTGGACAGTGGAGAGACACTGAGGGGAGTCTACTTCTGGTGAGAACCCCTGCTTTGAATATAGCTACTTGTGTCATCAGCCCCAAAGATGATTTCTCAAATATCTTTTTTTTTTGACAGGCAGAGTGGACAGTGAGAGAGAGAGACAGAGAGAAAGGTCTTCCTTTGCCGTTGGTTCACCCTCCAATGGCTGCCAGGGCCGGCGCACTGCTGCTAGTACACCGCGCTGATCCGATGGCAGGAGCCAGGTGCTTCCTCCTGGTCTCCCATGTGGGTGCAGGGCCCAAGGACTTGGGCCATCCTCCACTGCACTCCCGGGCCACAGCAGAGAGCTGGCCTGGAAGAGGGCACCGGGACAGAATCCGTTGCCCTGACCAGGACTAGAACCCGGTGTGCCGGCACCGCAAGGCAGAGGATTAGCCTAGTGAGCCGCGGTGCTGGCAATTTCTCAAATATCTTGAAATTCAGGTTGAAAGAACTATTTTAAAGGATTTATTCTAATTCATTTGCCCTGCCCCCCACTCCTCTGCCCCTTGCTGGATGATTCAAGCTAGAAAATCATAGTGAAAATTGAGGTTTGTGACTGTGTAGACCATAAATACCTGATCTAAACAGCTGGGTGCACATGGCAAGCATTTTCCTTCCTTCAGTGTATTCAGAGGTCTTGTTACTGTCATCTGGCCATGAGTTGGGCCTATCATTTTCAGCAACAACTATGTAAAATAAAGCAAATCAAAATGTTTCACTTTGCACATGTTTATATAAGAACCAAATTGATTGGGGTGAAACTTCCAGAGTTAACCTGAAATTAAAGTAATAAAAAGATTTTTTCTCCTCAGTACTACTTAAAAAAAAAAGTAAGAAGAAAACCATCAACCAGAATATTGTACCCAGCAATGCTGTCATTTATAAATGAAGTTGAAATCAAGACCTTCCTAAAGAAACAGAAATTGAAAGAATTTGCCACCATTTGTCCAGCTTTACAAATGATTCTTAAGGATGTGGTACATACAGAAACAGAAAATGATAGTCATCATTTTTAAAGAATGTAAAGTCAGAAAATTTCCTAGTAAAAATGCAAATGAAATCCAAAGCAAACAATAAGAGCATTTATGGAAAAATGATAAGACCAAGTCATTACTTATCAATAATAACCTTGAATGTAAATAACCTTAATTCTCCAATTAAAATATACAAACTGGCTGAATGGATTAAAAAAAGACCCATCCATTGGTGCCTACAAGAAACACACTTCACCAACAAAGAAACACACAGACTGAAAGTGAAAGGATGAAAAAGATATTCTGTGCTAACAGGAAGTACAATGAGCAGGCATAGCCATCCTAATATCAGGTACAAGACTTAAACATAAAAACTGCCAAAAGAGACAAAGAAGGGCATCATGTAATGACTAAGGGATCAATTTAACAAGAAGATGTGGCTCTCATAAAAAGTATATGCACCCAACTACAGGCACCCGGCTATTCAAAACAAATGTTAATGGATCTAAAGGGAGACATAGACTTCAATACAATAATAATGGGGGACTTCAATACCCCACTGTCATTAATGGACAAGTCAACTAAAGAGAAAATCAACAAAGAAACAACAGAGATAATCTACACAGTGGACCAAAGTCCTGTTTTTTGCAGGAAAATGATGTATCTGGAACCCTTATGCTTAGGAAATAAACAAGTCTCAGAAAAACACATATCACATGTTTTCTCTGATATGTGGCAATTAATTTTTCTGATATGTGGCAATTAATATAGAATGCCAAAAATTGTATTGGAATGAAATGGGATATGATTTTTGGGATATGATTTTTGTTTTTAAAAAGCCCTTGTTCCTATGGAACTGTGGTCTTCCTACCTTATACTTGCTGAGTATTATGAATAGTGGAGAATGAAGCCTGTGATGACAGTGGGATTAAAATTATGGCTTTGCAAAAACTGATGAAGAGAGTAGAATAAGGAATGAGGACTGGAGGGAAGCAAGGAAGTGAGAGAAATGTCATCTTCTTAGAATTATACCTATGAAATGCATAAAATTTGTCCTTTTTATATTAATTTTTTAAAAAAACAGGAAAATCCACTGATAGAGAAAAGTGGGTGTTTGGGAACACTATTCTGATGACTTCTGTTATCTTCGTCAGATGGGAGGCAAGCAAGCGGAAGCAGGTATGGAAGTTTGAGGAGAGAGAAAGCGTGATGTGGTCACCTAGAAAAATGGGAGAATGAAAGGATTTGGGAATACTTTCTGGCAAGACCAAGGGCTTCCCTGGGGTCCTAGATGTATTTGGCAAAATTGTGTGTTTTGTCGAGACATACTCAGTGGTTAGGTGAGAATTTTGCTGGATGATTATAGTGAAAAGAAGAAAGAATTAGAAGAGTATAGGCAAGAGTGAAGAGATTGTATAAAAGGGATTTTTTTTTTTTTGGTTATGAAATGTATGCCTTTGTAAAGAAATGTCATGAAGTGGATGAGAGACATTGAAAAGGTTGTATGATCAATAGATTTTTAGCTGCATTTGACAAGTTTGGGGGAAGAATAATTGGAGCTGTGGTTGTACTTCGAAAGACAGTGAAAGAGATGCTAGTATGGTAATAGAATACTTACAGTTGATATTAAGGAGGAGAATCTGTTAGCAGTAGTGACATGGTCTAGAGAATGACCTGGGAATGGATGAATGAATCAGTGAGAAGAATAAGTCATGGAGCCGAGAGTCAAAGCATTGAAAGTTCATCTCCAGGCATTTGAAATCAGGAAGAATTGTGGTAGAAGCTGTATTGGAGAGAGTATCAATAAGTCAGGGACCAAAATCATCAAGGAATAAAAAGGCTTAGTCCTTTCAGGGACTAGTGTTTTCTAGGCAACCACACCACTGCTAACGCCGCCTAGAGGCAGGCTATGTGTTCTTCATACTTCTTCTTCTTTTTTTTTTTTTCCCTTAAACATTTATTTAATGAATATAAATTTCCAAAGTACAGCTTATGGGTTACAATGGCTTCCCCCTCCCAAAACCTCCCTTCCACCCACAACCCTCCCCCCTCCCGCTCCCTCTCCCCTTCCAATCACATCATGATTCACTTTCAATTCTCTTTATATACAGAAGATCAGTTTAGTATATATTAGGTAAAGATTTCAACAGTTTGCCCCCATATAGCAACACAAAGTGAAAAAAAATATTGTTGGAGTACTAGTTATAGCATTAAATAAGAGTGTACAGCACATTAAAGACAGAGATCCTACATAATATTTTTTTTAAAAATTAATTAATTTTCTATGCCATTTCCAATTTAACACCAGGTTTTTTTTTTCATTTCCAATTATCTTTATATACAGAAGATCGATTCAGTATATAATTAGTAAAGATCTCATCAGTTTGTACCCACGCAGAAACACAAAGTGTAAAAAATACTGTTTCAGTACTAGTTATAGCATCACTGCACATTAGACAACACATTAAGGACAGATCTCACATGGGATGTAAGTACACAGTGACTCCTTTTGCTGACTTAACAATTTGACACTCCTGTTCACGGCGTCAGTAATCTCCCTAGGCTCTAGTCATGAGTTGCCAGGGCTATGGAAGCCTTTAGAGTTCGCTGACTTTGATCTTATTCTGATAGGGTCATAATCAAAGTGGAAGTTCTCTCCTCCCTTCAGAGAAAGGTACCTCCTTCTTTGATGGCCCCGTTCTTTTCACTGGGATCTCACTCACAGAGATCTTTCATTTAGGTCTTCTTTTTTTTTCCTTTTCCATGGTATCTTGGCTTTCCATGCCTACAATACTCTCATGGGCTCTTCAGCCAGATCCGAATGCCTTAAGGGCTGATTCTAGGCCAGAGTGTTGTTTAGGACGTCTGCCATTCTATGAGTCTGCTGTGTATCTTCATACTTCTAATAGTCCTGTCCAGACCTTTATCAATGCCACCTGGTACCTAACTCCCTTTTTTCTCCTATTCAGCTTTGATGCTCATGCCCTCTCCTCTACTTTGCACCTATAGATCCCTGGAAGGACGAAGCCTTTTCATTCCTTGATGAAGAGATCATGTGTATGGCTTTTGCTGTTGTCCGCAGAAACAATTCAGAATATATTTTGCTGGTCTTTGTACCATGGGTATGCTTACGTGGCAGTTAATAGAGAACTCGGAATAGCCAGTCTGGCTGTGTTATTAATTCTACAGTTCTGGGCTGTTCCTGCATAGAGAACAGTGTAAACACCAGACCCCGTCTCTGTATATAACAAAGGGAACAGTCTTGGGTTTTTCATTCTATAAACATGATCAGACTTTTCTCTCAGACATCAAGGCGCTGGGAACCATGGGTCTTTTCTCCTGGACAGAGGCCTCAAGCCAAGAGGAAAAACAAATCAACTTTCAATTTTCTGTGCTTGTTTGCTTTCTGCCCAGAATACACAGAAAAGGCGTTTGAGCAAACTTTTGGGTTAAGTTTTCAAGGACATTTTTCCATTTCTGCCTACGAAGGATTTGGGAGAGTCCGTTGCCCCTGGGCCCCAGGAGCTTGTTTTTATTATTTAAATGTGGGTGTCTCAACAGTAAAACAACCTCAAATGTTCAACCCGAGCCCCTCAACCCACCACCATTTGCTAAATGAAGCAAAACACCATAATAGCCTTCACGATGTGAATTTATCTCTTAACTGTTGTTTTGAGATCACAACAAATCATTAAAGTCATTAACTCTTCTAGCTAAATTAGAGTACAGATCTTCCAGAGTGCCTGGCCCTGGCCGGTGGGGTTTTCTTTCCCATAACACCCCCAACCTCCCTGTGCCCTCATCATTTATGTGTCTCAGATTTCTCTTGTATAAAATGAGCTGGCTTAATATATTCGCAGTCACAGTCTTATAGCTTTTCTACCTTCCTCCTGCTCACTCCTCCACTGTACTCCGGGCCGCCTCCCTAAGAAACGGGGGCAGCAGATAGCTGTGCTGAGGGGTGTGGATCAATGCTGACTCCAGCAGCCAGCACAACAAACTAACTATCCGTGGCGTCTTGGCCCTCCCAGCACTTCTGTGTAAGCAGAAGTCTTCAAAGGCAGAGCAGATGTCAGCAGCCGCCACTCCCTGAACAAATACAAGATAGGCTTTGCAGTCACTTATTCTCTCCACAGTCCATTCAGCCCTACAAGAATGCAGGTTAGGAAATACATGTGGTGGTTCTGGTCCAGACAGTGTGGAAAACAGGGCAATCACTGATTGTGTGAGTGTTAAGGAAATGGCTGGTGCTGCTAAGACCTCTGTGTATTGGAGGAGTTCACACCCACTCCTCAGGTTCCAGTTCGAAACAAGACAATGTGATACCCAAGGAACTTGAGGAAGACAGTTTATTCATCTGTCCCTTAAGGCTGGTTTAAGCTGCCCAGGACTTGATAAGGACAGTGAATGAAAAGGGGTTTGGGTAAATTGGTACCGCTCAGCTGGATGAGTGGTTCTCGCTTGTCTTACACTAGCAGCAGAACCAAGTTATGCTTGGATTGTAACACATAGCTCAGTGTTGCTCAAGCAGCATATGTGCAATTAATGTTGGTTGGATTAAAGATTACATGTGACAATCTCCTTTGGGATCCTAGGGTTTTTTCAAGTTAAACTCACTACGTAAGGATGTTGAGTTTTTAATCTAATCCCTTATGTGCCCCTGTGTTTAAAATCTGTAGGTCTCCTACAACCCTGATATATGCAATCTTCTCATAATTCGAAAGTTTGAATTCAGGTTCCATGGCTATGTTTGGAATGTAAGTTTGTGACTTACCTTTAGTCATGTATGTTCAAAGGATGGGTGAATCAGCTTTGGCTGGGGAGGCTTTGCTTTAGATAACTAAGCCACCTCTGATCTAACCCTGAACCCAACTTTAAACCCTTGGACTCCTCCACCTGTCCTCAAAAGGAAACTGAAATGTAAGGGGTCTTAAAAAGATCCACTTATTTCCATGGCAGGAAACTCCACCCATTTCTTCTCCATGGGGTGTTCAGAAAAAGCAGAGTAACCATGAAAGATATCTTAGGTCTTGATGATATTCTGCGAGTGCAGGTTACGTGGGCAAAATCCATTTGTCTCTAAACAGAAGAACCTGCTCTAAGTTCTGTCTTCGGCACTAGACAATTAATCTTTTATCAGGCTATTTCAAGAGCCAAATGAAGCACTGCAGAATACGAAGTCAATGATGTTTTGTAGACAGCAAAGTCAGGAGGATGAGAGGCAGCCGGGTGGGCAAAAGGAATACATTTATGCCCTCAGTTGCACCTTAAAGGAGATTAAAAAAAAAGAGTGGGTGTAGAGAAAGATTTCCCACACCATAGCTGTCTGTGCTCAACCTCAGAAGGTGATGGCTGGGTTTGCTGTGTAAGTAGGGGTTCTGGACAAGCCGCCAGCTCTTGATCCAGACTCCCCTCCTCTGTGGACAAGTATTTCTCAGCATGGCCCTGCCACCTCCCTCCAGGATCTCACACTGTCTTGTCTGTGCTTTTCTCAGTCCAGTGGCTTGTGAGAAAGGGATTAGTAGGACAGAGCAGTCATCGCCAAGGGTGAGAGCCAGGAGCAGCTGCTGTGTGCGGCGGCTCTGAGCCTGCTTCCCTACCCACGTCCCTATCCCAATCCCTTGCCATTTGCTAAGTGGGTCTGAGCCATCCCTGCAGCTTTCGCTTCCGTTCTGTGAATCTGAAGGAGCCGTGAGTGGCAGCTGGTGGGCTCAGTTGTTTACACCAGGGCTCTTCTATAACTCAAGGATGTCCCTGTCTGGGAGCTAGAGTGGGGATTCTGCTGCAGCTGTCTCACTCCAGGATTCAGGGCCTCCTCCATGAAGACCTGGGTCAGCGCCATGCCCCTCCACAGCCTTGTGCCCTGCTCTTCCCCCCCATCAGCCTCAAGTACTTTGATAAAGGAAAACATCAGAGCAGGGGTAAAGGATATGTAGAGAGAGTATCAACAAAATATTCTTGGCTTCCTCCTCCCAGTAATTTTCATTTTCCTAGCTCAAGAAATTGAGGTAGGAAGAGGTTAAGTGATTTGCAGAAGGTCACAGAACTAGTACAAGGCACTGTTGAACTTTAAAAACACAGATAAAGACAGATGTTTTTCCATTTGTTGGTTCATTTCCCAAATGCTCACAACATCCATAAGCCTGGAATTCAGTCTGGGTCTGCTGCCTTGCAAGTACTTGAGCCATCACCTGCTACCTCCCTCCAAAGGTGTATAGTTGCAGGAAACTGGAATTGGGAGTGGATCTGGGACTTGAATCATGCACCCTGATATGAGAAGCAGGTGTCAGCCACCTTACCAAGTGCCCGTCCATGTTTGATTTTAAACCCAGACTTGCAAAGCTCCAACCGCAGGACTTTGACCTGGGTATGCTTGTTAAGATAAAAGGGAACATCAAACAGGATGCTGGTCAACCTCTAAGGACAAGCTGGACAAATAGTGGTGCCAACTTCCATGGAAACCACACACACACACTGCCCTGCCTTTTTTTTTCCAGCTTTGCCTTTACTGAAGAGTTCATCAGCCATCTAGACTATGTCTTCCCCTATTAGGAGGTGTAGGGGCCCAGGATCTACTCTAATTAGATGGACCCAACCAAGGACTTGTTCATCTATGACTTTGGTTATTACACTTTTTTCCTTGCCTTGTTTGTTTGGAGCAAGAAAAAATAGGATAAGCAATCATATTTGGTCTAGATTTGCGAATGTGGATTATTGTTACATCCAATATCTCTCTACCTCTATGTTAAGTCCATCTTGTGTTGGAGTAACGTGTTTATGATCAGCATGGTGTTTGATGTGCTGTAAGAGCATCCTGTATCTTTCTACCAAAAGAATCTTCTCAAAACATCACTTTTATTATTTCATAAACTTCTAACAGCTCTCTGGCTCCTGCCACAGGCCTTAGAGGGTCTTCGTTGTGCCCTGTCACACATCCAGAACAGTGCATCACCTTCATTGCCACATCCATCCCATTTTCCATGGGACTAGCTGGACTGGAATCCCTCATTGCCCTTCCTTCAAGACTAAACTTTAAGCCCCAGTGCACCTGGAGCCTTCCCTCACCATTCTAGCTCTCTCTGCTGTTCCCTCGAGTTGAACTGCCAGATAATTACTGTCTTAACAACAACTCTGGGAATTTAAACACAAACTATCTTATTTAGGTACTTAATGGATTTGTTGGTATCTTCTAAATCATTGTGAAAGCATCAAATTTGAGGACCATGGAATAAATGCTTTCTTAGTACCCAGAGTACCAGCCCAATATGAAGAATACAATGGTTTTCAATTAAATTCAATTAACAGTATATGCTAGTCAAATCTATCATAGTATATTATTTATCAATATCTCCCTTAGGGGAAAAATACTTCTGATAAGCACTGAATGTTTATTTTTATGTTACTTAAGCATATAAACATAAAACTAATTATGAATTTCTAATAAAACTTATGATACTTACATTGCTATAAATCCCAAATTTATAAAATTAAACATGAATAATGGTATAAGCACTATAACATTCAAGCTAGCAGTGTAAGTTTATTATGATATATGATGTTTGCCAAAACCAAATCACATCACAGATATGCAACTGTTATTGTTCAAGTTCTTTTGAGTCATTTCAAGCTCAGTTGAACTTGGCATGATTCATTCCTTATACTTTTATTTATTTATTTATTTTTGGTTCAGTACATGATGCAGCAAACCATTCCTAGAGTGTGCTGTCAGATCAGTGGAACCTCGTTCTGTGGAATGCCATCCTCATTATTAAAACTGCCCTTTTCTTACACTGCGACAAATCACAATGTCCAGAAATCACTTGACAGTGTTTGAATTTATGTGTCATTCAGAAGACTTAATGTATCCTTGTATTAATTTTTAGGAATACTATTTAAATTACAAGTCCAAATTAGAATGTTCTATAAGAAAACTTTGGGACTATGAAAAATCTGTAGTTTTCTCCCTAAGTAACACTATTAACACACAAATGGGAGTTATTATTTAAAGATGGAAAAAAAAATGCCAGCACTGTAGCATAGTAAGCTGAGCCTCTCCCTGCAGCGCTGGCATTCCCATATGGGTGCCGGTTCCTGTCCAGGTTACTCCTCTTCCAATCCTGCTCCCTGCTGATGGCCTGGGAAAGCAGTGGAAGATGGCCCAAGTCCTTTGGCCCCTGCACTCATGTGGGCGACCCAGAAGAATCTTCTGGCTCCTGGCTTCGAATTGGCCAACCTCTGGCTGTTGTAACCATTTGGTGAGTGAAGCAGTGGATGGAAGACCTTTCTGTTTATCTCTTTCTCTCTGTCTATATAACTCTACCTCTCAAATAAATAAATAAAGGTTTTTTTAGAAAAAGAAAGAGAAAGAATTGTTTTCCCTTCCCCCATGAGAGTTCATCAGTCAGAGATGCATCATCTTATTCATGACAAAAATCTATTCTTTTGAAATTGTTACTAAGACCTAATTTTTTCTTACAAGAAAGTCACACATTTATCATAGAAACTGGAAGTCATTTATACATCAAGGCAAGAAAGTAGTCTGCAGATCGCCAGCTTCCAGAGAGAGCCATTCATGATGCCTGATAGTGCTGTATCTCCTTCCAGGGCAGCTGCCTCCCAGTGAAGTGTTCAAAGCATTTAACATATCTGAATTTGTTTACTCTGTATAAAAACCTTGCAGTGTACGTTCTGTTAATGTTCCTACTTTACACATAATGAACTAACGCCTGAAGAGTTTTAAGTAATTTTTCAAACACTTAATTAGTAAGTCGTAGAACAGGATTCTCACTGAGGTGAAATATAAGGATACATAAATGAAACAAATGAAATCAAATAGCAGACTATCCTGAATACAGAGTTTGGAGTTACGCTTATTTCCCTTAAAAATAAAAGTTGTTTCATTTGGACAACCAATGGCGTTTGCAGGTATCAGGTGGGTGTTTTCCAGTATAAAAATAAATCAACATTATTCAACCACGACTCCACTGTTCAATTATTAGGAACGGTGCTGAGACGAACATTTTTGGACTTAACTCTCTGAGCACATCCCCCTCGGGGACACCTTTTCATTTCTTATGTGTTACCAAACAGTCTAAGAAGAAAAGTATACAGAGAAAGCAGCATGATCAGTCTCAGGTTGTGATGACTATGGATTTTGTTCAAGGGATAAGCACTTAGTTCCACATCGCGTTCAATTATATGTATTTGTTTAGCATTCAATCAAATTTTAAGTTTTCCCTAATGCTAATCGGTGTTTTTCAGCTGTAAGTACACATGGCATTGAGCTAGTATAAAACATACAGTAACATTTAAAAATATGTGTCCTAAATTTTAAAAATTAAAAAGCCTCTCCTCAGTTGTTCTAAGCCAGAAATAGTGGTTCCCTGTGGGTAGATAGCACTTTTATTGGCTGGTTTTAAAAACCTGTTTCAGTTGTTTATTGAGGGTGTTGGGAATGGAGTTTTTAGAGTAATAGCAAATCTTTCTGCATGGGTAACTTAACTGTTGTAAGGAAAAGGGGCACAGAACAGAGGAGACGAGATACAAACCTGCAGCTAGACCAAATTTATAATAAATTTGCAGACCAAACACGTGGCAGAGGGCTCAGTCCTCAGCGGGCTGGGCTTTTTCTTATCTTAGAGTGTGCGAGGGATCCAGAGGGAAGGTGGGGCGACAGACAGAGGTTTCTCTAGACAAGTCTTTCAAGTTTGGCACTGGCTTCCAAATCTGAAAAAGAATGCAGGGGTTGGGGTGCGGAACAATACAGGATGTGAAACTGAACTGGTCTCTTGAAAGGGTACAGGGATAAAGGGTAAAATTCTGAATTTCAAAGGACTCAGGAGTAAAGGGTAAGTTCTGATTTTACCTATTTTCATGCAAGGAGCTAGAATGGCGAATGGCGAATGGGTGAGGCTTATGTCCTTGTTCCATCAACTGTAACTCTTAGTACTAGGAAATTTTAATTTATTTTGTCAAAACCATTCATAGATGTAATGAAAGTAAAATCCTTCTAAAAGGGTTTTCTGGGGTTGGTGTCTCCTCACCTTCCTGCTCTGCTTTCTGGAGACAATGACTTCTAAGCTCTACATAGTTTCATTTTTTAGGATTTTATTTATTTATTTGCTGCTTTAAAAATATTTGTAATTAATTGTTTTCAATTCTCATGTTAATATATTAATACAAGGAGAACAGTTTCAATGACGTTCATGGATACAGCTCTAAGAATATAATGATGCTTCCCTTCTTCCTTATCTGCTTCTTTCCTCTTCCTCACCCCTCTTCTTCCTCATGCTTTTAAGCTGTAGAGAATACAACACTTTTTTCTTTTTAAGATTTATTTCTTTATTTCAAAAGTCAGAGTAACAGAGAGGGAGAGACAGAGAGAGAGATCTTCCATCTGCTGATTCTCTCTTTAGATGGCTGCAATGGCCAGTGCTGGGCCAGGCTGAAGTCAGGAACCAGGAGCTTCATGTGGGTCTCTTATGTGGGTTCAGGGACCCAAATACTTGGGCCATCTTCCATTGCTTTTCCCATGCCATTAGCAGGGAGCTGGATTGGAAGTGGAGCAGCAGGGACCCAAACCAGAGCCTATATAGGATACTGCCACAACTCTGCAACACCAGCTCCCAAGAATATAGCACTCTCTCATCTCTTGATTCCCTTCTGTCCTTCCTGTAGAGTCAGGTCAGAATGTTTGCTTTTGTCCTTTTCATTTCCTTGTTTTCCTTAGAAATTTTGACTATAGCTTCATAGAACCTCCAACAAGCTCTGAATACAGTTCCTGATTCCTGGTTTCTGTTCAACCTTCTCTCCTGGTTTTCTTCCTAGCTTTGAAAGAATCCATCTTCTAGAATCTTCCTGAGAGAAAGAATGTTTCAGAAGCAAATGTTTTGAGACCCTGTATATCTATAAGTGTTTTTTATTCCACCTTCCCACTTGATTCCTCATTTAGCTACATGGAGCATTTGGAGTGGAAAAATCATTTATCAGAATTTTGAAGGCAATGCCCAACTCTTTGACATCCTGTGTCACAACGGATATGCCCACTGTCATTCAGAGTCTGGATGCTTTGGATGGGTTTTTTTCTCAGACTCTGTGCTAGTTTATAGGATCTTCCATTTCTCTGATGTAAGAATTCATAATACCATGACTTGGTGAGATCTGTTTCATCTTTGGTCTCAGTATATTTTTCAGTGTAAGTAAAACCTTCTTTAATTCTGGGATATCATCTTAGTGATTTCCTAATTTCTTCCCTACTCTATTCTCTCTCTAAAATTCCCTATTTGTCAAGTGTTAGACATCACTCATGACTCCTTGCTATTTTGTCACTTCTACTTCTGCTTTCTTTTGGATTGCTTCAACGTACTCTGATCCTTCCCCTCACCTCATTTGTCCTTTGTTTACCCTTTAAAACATTAAAATGATTTTTGGATTAACTATTGTCCATATTTATAAAGTACAGTGAGACATTTGAATACGTGTATCCAACTTGTACTGATAAATCAGGGTAACTGACATTTTCCCCTTTTTGTCGTTATTCCATGTTTGGAGTCAGGAGTTCTCCTGTTTGCTCAGAAAACATAGACTAGGTTATTGTGAGATATAATTACTCCACATGATTTTTCCTTCTATTTAATTCTGATTTGGGCAAGTACAGATTATGCTGGGGATTGAACACTGGCGGCCTTGACCCTACAGGAGAGGAACGCAGATAGGGCCTTTCCCAGGTCCCTCATGCCCATGGGTTACAGCACCAGCAGTCCCAGTCCCAGAGCTGCAGAACACACAGGGGCTGTCCCCAGGTCCTGTGGGGGCAGGTAAGGGTGGCTCTGGGGCTTGTGTCCCAAGAAGCAGAGGAGAGCTTGCACAGAGTGAGCAAGTGTAGCTCTGGGGTCTGCTTGTAGCAATCCCCTTTGCACCTGCAGGATGCAAAGAAGCCTGCTTTCTGCCCCGTGTAGCACACTGGTTGCAGGGGCTTCTGGTGGCCCCTGGGGTCACCGAGGCTCCCAGGACAGGGGAGTCTACCAGTGGCTGTGCTTCGCAGTGTGGGTCAGGGGCTCAGTGTTGCTGGTGGGGGCTCAATGGGGCTTCCTTTTCTAGAGTAAAGCAGACACTGGGACCCCAGGCACCTTTGCAGCCTGGATTTAAATCTTGGGAGGACTGTGCAATTCTGTTGCCAGGGCTGCCAGTCCTCAGAGAGGATGGAGGTGGTTGAGTTTCCTCATTTACCTTCCACTGCCTCCCGAGTCGGACCCCCGCCTGCCACATGTGGTCGCCAGGGTAGGGGCTGTGGTGTGTTTTGCTCCTTCCTTTCTCCGTGCTGGTTTTCAGTGTCTCAGTGCTATTTAGGGTTCCTGGAACTTGTTCACTTCAGGTTTCCCTCTCCTGGAAGCACCATCCTTCCTGTGTTGTCCTGGTTCTGTCTCTGTGGCAGAAGTGAGTGCAGCACGCCTCTCTCCAGGCACCTGCCTGGGAGCCCCTCTATCGCCCAGTTCTTGTTAAGTTTTACATTCTTTTTTTTTTTTTTTGACAGGCAGAGTGGACAGTGAGAGGGAGAGAGAGACAGAGAGAAAGGTCTTCCTTTGCCATTGGTTCACCCTTCAATGGCTGCCGCGGCCGGTGCACCGCGCTCATCCGAAGCCAGGAGCCAGGTGCTTCTCCTGGTCTCCCATGGGGTGCAGGGCCCAAGCACTTGGGCCATCCTCCACTGCACTCCTGGGCAACCGGGACAGAATCCGGTGCCCCAACCAGGACTAGAACCTGGGGTGCTGGCGCCGCAGGCAGAGGATTAGCCTAGTGAGCCACGGCGCTGGCTGGAAGTTTTACATTCTTAACGATGTCTTGTGCAGTCAGTGTCTAGGAGCTTTTCATTTTGAGGCATCTCCTCTTTCCTGCTCTGCTTCTCCTCCGACACAGCAATGTGTGTTCTGGCTCCATGGAGGCAGTGTCTTCCTTTATCTCTCCAAGAATATTAATTGTAATTTGATGTTTTCTTCCGTTTCCTGATTTGTCTCTTTTTCTATTGAATTCATTTCCCCTCCTTGTTTGTTCATGTTTCTCCTCTTGGATGATACTTGGCTTTCTCTATTTATGATTGAAGCTGTAAAAGTTTATTTTAAAATAATCATCAAAAAACCAGACTGAAAGTTTCTTGCATTTTTATTATTATAAAGCAAACAGGTTTCATGTAGTTGATGGAAAGGATCTGATGCACGCTGATGATCCTTTAGGATGACCTACAGTAACAGGCATCAAGCACTAGCATCTGGAGGTCTTTGCTTTGGGTCTGTGGATTTGCTCCAAAGAAGCATCATCCCATCTTCTTCCAGGATCATAGGAGAAGTGGTTGGTTGGCTGGGCAGGGTCAGGATGATGACCTAGCATGGAATCCCAAGTCTCCTTGCTTTATTTTCCCCACATCTTACTCTGGTCCATTTTATCTATTGTCTGCCATTCCAAGCTTTCGTACATTCCTGTTGGGTGAACTGGCTTGCCTCTCTTCAGCATTCCTGCTCTGCGGATTGAGTTTCAAATTCATCACTGTTTTCATCCACTTCTCATTTTTATGTAGTCTGGTTATGAGTTACAGGTGTTCTCCATTCACTGAATTAGAAATTTATGTGTTTGCCTCTTGTGTATGTGTGTGACATCTGACATCTTTATCTATTTAAATCCAAAACTTACCCCCCCCCCCATTAAAGTTTCTTCAAGGAGAAGAAAGAAGTTTATTGAGGACATTACTGGATCAGAATTAGTGGCCTTCGATCCTAGACGTTCGATAGAATCCAAGTGGAGAATAGAGTGATTAACTACTTCATGTAATACATTTTTTTTCCTCTGTGTTTTTTCTTTGTACTCTGTCATTGGAGGTGATTTCTACCTACAATTCCTATCCCTGGTAAGATGCCATCTCCTCCAAGAAGCCACTCCTGACCATGACAACTACAGTAATCTCTCTATTCTCTGATAGTTGATCTCTTATTTTCTTATGGATGTTATAGCTTTTTATATCCAGAATTGTCATTGTATATGTGTGCTTCCAGTGGGAACATTTTCTCATTAATTATGCCCTCATATCTTACCTTACTCCTCTTTGAATAGCTCCTGTCTCCTAGCACAGTGCCTTGAAAGGAACATGTACCCAATAAACGTTGAACAAACACATGAATGTATAGAGGTTGCCACAGTTCTTGCTCTTGGGAAATTAGAAGGCACATTTTGAGGTCCACTGTATTGCTGTCACTCAGAAGGTTTTCAAATGAAGCAAGTGTACTTCTTCTTTGTTGGTTCCTGTGTGCTGTACGGCTTGAGTGTGGTATTATAAGGGTCCCTCTGAAGTCCTCTGTGGGATAGTTACCTTCTTGGGAATAATCACATCAAGGAGCTAGGCAAGTTCTGTTGCAAAACTGCTGCAGGCAGAACTTGTCTTTATTGCCTTCCTGCGGGACTCTCTGCCTCACCTTTTCCCAATGATCAAGTACCTGGAACCCCTAGAGCATCCTTGGGCGCTCGAGTGGAATAATGAGAACAATTACACTTTCTTGAGTTGAGCAGACCGAGGCTTAATTGTTGACTCCCTCACTTGTGGGCTGGGCGATGCTGGAGAAGTTGGCAGACGTTTTCTCACCTAAGCATCCTCCAGTATCAAACAAAGAAAGCATTCTACTCCATAAAGGGGACACAAAGAACAACTGTCAAATTCTCAGAAAAGACACAGCATAGAGTCTCTTTGTGTTTCGTCTTTCCTAAGACAGACATTGCATTTTTCCAGGCACAGGAACGTTTTAACAATAGATCCAAGCCCCACCTAGTACAAAGCAATGATAAATACTTAAGGAGATAGAAATGTTAATTATCCTGATTGGGTCATTGCACTTGGTAGATATGGATTAAATGATCACAATGTGAACATGAAAGTGAACAATTACTAAATCTCAATAAAAAACATTTCTTAGAATCTATCCAGGGAGACAGCAATGCCTACCTCCAAAGAAGACTCCCTGGTGTGACATTTCAGGATTTTTGGGTTGAGCACTCCTGGAGACTTGTAAAATAGTCCATATCAAAGCACCTACACATTTGGAATCATTTTTGATTCTCAAGAGAGAAAATATTTAGGGATATATTTTTCAGAGAGTTGAAGTAAGGCAAAGCAAAGCAAAACAATAGCAAGTAAACAAGCAAAACCATTATCCTTTCCTACTTGGAATTCTTTTGAGAATATGTGATGTGAACGGGTAAACTTTGTTTCCTGCCTTTGTTCCAGTCTCACAGTTTATCCAATCACAAGGCATAAGCAAATGATAGCTCCCCCTTATGCATGGGAGGTACCTTCCAAGAGTTTCAATGGATGTCTGAAACACGATACGTGACTCTATAAATACTCTTACTGTATTCTTTTATCCTACATAGACTCTCAAGTTAAATTTATGAAATCATCACAGTAAAAAGATTACCAGTAATAAACTAGAACAATTATAAAATACCGTAACAAAATGATGAGAATGCGGTGTCTCTCAAAGTATGGAATTTTCCATTAAATGGTTTTGGACTGCAGCTGACCACAGGTAACCAAAGGGAAACCACACTCAGAGTGGGTTTGTCCTACGTTTCCGTGGCCTTCGTAGTATCTGTGCCTTTCCTCTGTTTGTCCTTAAAAGATAGTGATGGAAAGGGCATTTGCACCAGCAGGATCAGGGCTTGGGCACTGGGGTTGTGGGATCCCCCCCTTTTTTAAGTTTTTATTTAATTATTTGAGAGGTAGAGTTGCAGACAGTGAGAGGGAGAGACAGAGAGAGAGGTCTTCCATCCAGTGGTTCACCCCCGAAATGGCTGCAATGGCTGGAGCTGTGCCGATCCGAAGATCCGAAGCCAGGAGCCAGGAGTTTCTTTGTGGTCTCCCATGTGGGTGCAACGGCCCAAGGACTTGGGCCACCTTCTACTGCTTTCCCAGGCCATAGCAGAGAACTGGATGGGAAGTGGAGCAGCCGGGACTAGAATGAGCACCCATATGGGATATCAGCCCTGCAGGCAGAGGATAAACCCGCTGCGCCACAGCGCCGGCCCCAAGGAACCCATTGTTTTTAACACTTCCCAGAATCTTGGAGTGTTTGGCAAAGCTGTGTTTGACAAGTGCATCTGGCTTCCAGTAAGCTCCACCCCTGTGTTTTCAGATACTTACAGCCATGTGTCCTGGTGTCCACGTTTTTTGCTATTGAAGGTGGGATGTTTTAGTCTCTTTTCATAAAAAAAACTGTTGGGTAGCCTCAGGAGACTCCATCTGGCCTGACTTCCCCAGTTCACGCCAATTACTAGTTGACTTGTCCACCTTCTCTTTCTGCCTCAAAGACAAGACAGTGAATTTTTAGAAATGAAATGTTGCTTCCTAACAGCAAAAGTCCATCCCCATCTAGGGCGAGGCTGGGGGCTCTTCCATTCTGCTAATTCACCAGGATGAAGGCACACGGCACTCGTCTCCAGGAGGGAAGATGTCTTAGGATCCCAGATGCAGCCCAAGGGAGGAGATGGTTAGTAGTGCCTACTGTGTGCAAGATGCTGATATAATGTCTCCACTGGCCTCAGAGGAAGCTGTCAATATTTCCATTTCAAGACAGAAATTTATATTTCGATCGAGAACTCATCAACAATCAAGACAGGAACACAGACGGTCTTTTCTGACTATTCCCTGTTCCCTTCCAGGATGGGATGGATCAGAGTTCCACGGAGAGCAGCTCAAACAAATGCACAGAGTGAGTGTGGGCTCCAGCTTTCACTCATCCCTGTAGCTGCCTGGCCTCCAGCCGCCCTGACAGCGGGGGGTCTCCTTGCCAGCCTCCTCCTCCTCCTCCCTGAAAGCTCAGTGGGAAACCAGTTTGCTAACAATGTGGGAGGAGTTTAGCCCTTCTTCTCCGCCACCTCCACATGAAGACAACATATTTTCTCCTGGAGACAGGAGGTACCATTGCCACCATCTGGTCCTATTCCAGAGTCACCAGATTGCAGACATAAAAAGCTCGAAATCCTAAGGACTCCATTTGCTGTTGTGTGTGGCTCCTATCTCCAGAGCCTCAGGGTGCCCAAGAGAGAAAGTCACAGCTCAGCAGGAGTCCAGGCAGCCAGGAGCTGTCACTGACTTGGTTCAGCCACGTGCAGACATTCTGCATTGAAGGTCACACCCTCTTGGAGGCATTCACTGTCCTATTCAATGGTTGGTGACAGAGTTAGAATTTCTCGCTCTCCACCTTTAGAAAACTCCAAATCCTGGTCACATCTGCCAAGCTGGCAGATGTGGTTCTTTCTGGTCCAAGCTGCGCCACAGTAATGGACTCAGAGCATCAACTTATCTTTTCTGGTTACCTTGAGCCAGGCATTGGCACGAGGTAGTATTACCAGCAAATGGGCATTTTTGTGCCATTTGTGAAAATTAACTCCCCTAATTAACTTACTTGTACAAATGCACTCTCAATGAAGACATTAGGATGATTACCTAGAAAATTACTACCTTGGTAGAATTCCCCATGCCCCCTACTGCCTCTTAAATGTGCCAAAAGCAAAATTGCTCTGACGACTTTGTCAGATCTCTGAGAGCAAATCATGGATGAATGAAAGAATGATGCCACATGTTGGTGACTTTAACCCTGATTTTTAGCTCATGGATGCTGCTCAGCATGGGGTGGCCAAGAAATGATTTTCTCCCTCCAGAGGGGAGGACTGGTGAGGTTCAGAATTACTTCTTGGTGCACATTCAAGCACCTTCTTGAGCACCAGGCTACACAGCAATTACGGCTTAATGAGTTTTGCATCAATTAGGACAGCTAGGAGGGTACTCTGGGGGGGTAGCAGGAGGAGGGCTCCATGTCAGAAACAAGAGGTTCTAAAACTCCATTCGTTTACCCAGGCTACAAACGCAGCTTCTGTTTATAAGCCTGTTTGTAGCTGCTAAAGCCTGCATTTCTGCAGGAACAGCCTGGTGATAGGAGATGTTTCCACCCCCAGGGAATTTTACTTTCTCTTGGAAATCCCCTATGTCTACCTGTGGGTCGTTCTCGTCAAGAACAAAGATCGCTGAAATCTTTCCTGTGGTTTTATTTCACTCCATTATAGTAGGTGTGTGTGCCACTCTTGAAGTAAAATGCGTGTGTTCTCCAAGTGTTGTTCTATGTTCTTTGTCAGGTCCGGCTGGAAGAGAAGTCAGAAGGTGCAGGGTGTAGTTCAGGGCTGTGGAGACACGGGGGTAACAGTGAGGGCTCCCTGCAGAAATTGGAAGTAAATTGAAGTTTTTGAGAGTTTAAATTGATGGTTGTCAAGCCAGAAACACGAGATTCATCCAGTGAGTTTTGTTAAAAATTCGAATGCCTGGGCCCCCAATCAGAGGAGGTAAACTAGTAGCCTTGAGAAGTGGGGCCAAGATTTCTCCAAAGTTCTCGAAATGATTTCACCGTCAGCCACTGCCGGGAGTCATTCGTTCATTGAATTCCATCCATGTGTACCCATCGCCTGTAGTGGACCGGGCACTCTAGTGACACAGCAGGGAACACATCTGCTGAAAATCCCTGCCCTCAGTGAGCTGATGTGTGCGTACTTGTGGATTTTGACTGAGACGAACAACATTAGTACGTCAGGAGGGATAAGTGCTAAGGAGAAAAATAAAGCGAGGAGTGGGGGTGCCAGTTACAGGAGGGGAGGTTTTGCAGTGTTTTAGGGCCAGGGGAGGCTTCGTGAAGAGGAGCCATTTGCATCAAGGCCTGAAGGAGATGGAGGACGTAGCTCCCAGGAGAGGGACCGAGAAGTGCAGGGACTGGAGGTAGGAGCACCCTATTCCCAGAAGGGCAAGGGAGTGGAAGTAGAGCATGAACTATTGGTCTGAACTAACAAAATCTACCCCATAGATAGAAGAGGAACCTTCTGTAGGATTAAACCAAGGGACTGTAAATACAGAATTAGTTAATTTAATACTACTTTGAACCAAACTAAGCATGGCTTTCATCTTAAGAAAGGAGGCATGAGGTGATGGTAATTCGGTAAGCTGCCATGGAATAAATGTTTAGTCCATTAGAAGGTAGGTCAGTGGAGAGAAGGAAATGAAGGAGGCAAGGGAGCCTGGGGTGCAGAGGACCCTCTCTGCCTGGCTGGGAGCTGGGGTGGTCTGAAAGGGTGCTTGTGGGCCATGACAGGTTATGACAGGCACATGTCAACTGTTGGAGTATATGAGAGTCATCATCGTCTGGTGTTCCAAGCTGACTTTGAACATACCGGGTGTTACAGTGGCCAGGGTGACCAGCCAGTGTGGATGTGTGGTCTACCAGTACCTCCTATTTCTTCTCATCAGTTACGAAGTTGCAGTTGAGAATCTGGAGGGCAGCCTAAGTGAACTTTGAATGATTTAGTGTTCTTGAGTTAGATCAGTCCGGGACTGCACCTGAGAAGTTCCGATCTCTGAACCTAGAGATGTGGGAAGGTGGAGTTTGGACAAGACAAATGCCCTTTGGTGGGGCCTGCAGGACTCTCCCCCTGTTTCTCTAGGGTTGCCTTTGCATTACCATGCAACATTCACCTTTTCCATCCCAAACGCCAGCACTTCTTTCAGCCCCTGTCTCGCTGGCCAGCAGGTGTTTTCTCACAGTGTATGAGAGCAGCACCTAATATCTCTTCTGTCTACTACAGGTGGCATGACAATCTGATGTAATAACATATGTAAAAGCAATTTTAAATATTAAAATGTGTAAAATAAGGTGCTACTTTTATTAACAATGCTAAGAATAAATCTAGGTAAACAGAAGTAAGCTGAAGTCATGTTGTCTCTACCATTTGCACAGGCGCATAGGACTCAACGTCTCTTGTAGATAAATTTGTTTTTATTTAAAAACTACTTCTGTGTGTACAGATACCCATCAAAAAAAAAAAAAAAAAAGTCTAGCTGGCTAATACATCAAAACAAAGGAAATACTGAGCACGCTTCCACGATAGGATTTTATTTTCTTTATGTGCATAAATGCAGCTACTTTTGTGATCTTTTCATATACAACATGAATATTAATATCTGTGTATTCCAAATACTAACCAGCATATATTATAAACGACGGAAGTTACTTTAAGAGAACCTCACTGTAGCTTTTTAGGTAGTTGTTGAATAATCGGAGTGTTGGAGCTGACATCACTGATAACGAGCCGGGCATCAGAGTTTCCAGATGTCAGTCAAGAAAAGCAGCAGCGTCCAGGAGCTCTGGACAGTCCGGCCCATGTGGCCTGGCCTGCCCCTCAGGACAGCTCTGAACTGAAGGTCACGGGCCATTCCAGAGGCTATGCTCTGTCAGAACTCAGAGAGTCCCAAGGGACATTTCGTGCTTTTTGTGTCCTCCGTTCCTTTCCCAATACCACCGCTTCCTCCAGAGAGAAAGGAAAGACGGGCTGAGAAACGAGACAGGCCCATGTCCTCACGCCAGAAGCACCGGCAGGTGGTAGAGCCTTCTGACGTCAGCTGCAGAGTCTTTGCCAGAGAACTTGGTTGCCTCCGAGGAAATCAGGCGTGTGCACTTCCCCAGCTGGGAAACACCAGAGAGGAGGAGAGACAATGAAAGGGGATAGACTGATCAGAGCAGTCCTGCGGCTCCAGAGCCATGAGAGTTCAAGTCCACCAGCCACAGAGCATCAGGAGCGCACCCGATGCTCTTTGTCAGTGTTCAGTTTTCAGCTTGCAGAAACCAGGTTCAACAAGCACTGTTGGGGAACCGTGGGGTCTCACCAAATGGAGCAGTGGAGGAGGGAGAATGATTTGATTTATGGAACGTTTGATTGTGTTCAAGGTTCCTGTAGGGTGGTTTTTCTGCAGGCATATAGGACACGTAGGGCAGAATAAGCTGGCGTTTTAAACAAACTGTTGTGTATGTAGTTTTCTTCCCTAATATGAGTTTGTGGGATTGGTTTATTTTATGAGTCATGGGATAGTGCCGCGGTTTTATTGGGTGAACATAGTTCCTGGGAAAAATAAGGGATAGGAAAGCATGGAATTAAATGGAGGAGAGGAAACAGGTACTTGATTATCCAGGGATGATACTTCTACATGCTATATATACATGCTGCTGGTGGCACGTTTTTCCCTCCTTCTGATGCTCTTTATTCAACAAACTTCTTTCCATCAGGAATCAATCACTGACCTTCAGGAAATGTTTCCAAGTGAAGTAGAGTTTTCTTTTCATTCCTGTTTCCTTTATATGAGTAGAAGTCAGAAGCTAAATAAACCTCACTATTTCTTCCCATTCATACTGTGCTTTGTCACTGATGCCCATAGATCTTAAGAGACAAACCACAGTCGTCTTCCAGGTGCTGGGTGGAGACGCAGTCCAAATGGTTTTAAGACTTCCGGATCTGTATCCATTTTCACCTCCAAAAGACATGTTTTTATGAATAAATCACTGTGTCTTTTATCATCAGCAGCACTTCATTCTATCAGATATTCTACCAGTTGGATCAGAAAGCGTGACCCATGAAATTGACCTGCACATATTTTTTGCTTGCCTTTTCCGAAGTTGGCATGAGATGTGTCCGGCTCTGAGTCACTCCGTATTCCTCCAGGCTATGTATTTGATGGAAAACGTGAGGATACAACTGGGCCATTTCTACAGCTTTCTCTTAGATCTTTCTTTAGCTCGGAAACACTCAGGGGATCTTGAGGGTAGTATGGAAACCCGTTCTGCTCTGAGTAAACAAAAGAACTAAAAGGACTCGCCTGGAGGCTCAGACTGGGGCCAGAATTAGGGGCCCACACGTAGCATGACTCTCGGATTCCAATTTCCTCTTCAGGCCTCTTGGTTTGGATGCTGTACTCAAGCCCCCGGCTTTCTCTCTTGTACCTAATCAGTGAGACTCATCCCACGCTGAGAAATCATTAAGGATCCATGGTGCTAATATTTTTTTGCGAATCCTAGTAAATTGGTCAAAATAAGAACTGGAGATAAGTTGCAAATGGAGAGAGAAAGACAAAACATGACTACAGCCATTGGTCTCTTCGGTAGGATTTCCTTAACCTCACCTAACTTTTCTTGTTACTCCCCTTGCAGCATATTCACTCATATAGAAAAATGGCAAGTTGCAAGTGGGGAACGTGTCCCTCATTAGACTTCTGGGAAAAAATAACTCCTGTCAAATCCCTTTCATGTTGGACATTATTGCAGCATAATACCCATACAATAAGGAGAAATTAAAGCAAACCCTCCAGGCAAAGCTCACGGCCTTGATTTGCAGTATGACCACAGCAGAAAAATCAGAGCCCTGATGAACAGCTGGGCCACAGGCAGAAGGACTGGTTAGTGCAGAGTGGGTGATTTGTAAATAATTTTGGACATAAAAGTTTTGTTTGCTTCTTTAAACAGTAGTGTCTCCTAAGTCACGTTGCATTTTGAGTGAATGCGAGAGAACAGCATAGCATGATGCTGGCCTTTAATAATCTCTTTTGGAATATGATTTCCTCTGTGGCTGTGAAAAGATCTGCAAGACTAAATTGGCAGCTTCCTCAGATGTTGACAGCAACTTGGGGTGCAGCATCACTGTAGAGAGTCCCCAGGGAAAGGACGTCAGACTTCCAGGCCAACAAGTCATGAACTTGACTCACCAAGCCGATCATAGGTGTGATTCAGGGATCCAGGTGAAACACTGGTTTCTTAATCCATGTAAGGGGTGATGGCTTGAGATTTTTACCTACTGGGCAGATTTATGAAAGACAATCTTGAACATGACATGAACTTAGTGCACTTCCAATGCTTATACATGTTGCACCTACTTGGAATGCCTTTTCCTCATTCTCTTAAGCAAACTCCTGCTCCAACATTACCTCCTCTGTCAAATCCATCCATCCCTCCTCAAAGATCTGCCTCTCTTCAGCTAAATGGATGGCGTGCTCCTTCCCAGATGCTGTTTTAGGTCTCTTTATTTCTGTAATCCTAATACAACGCCCAGTTCGTAGAAGCTCAGCAAGATTGACTGTGTCTCTGTTCCCCTTAGGAATGTTTCCAGGTTGCCCTCTGAAAGAGTGATTCTACCTCAAAGATTTAAAGTCCACTCTGCCCTGGCTCTAAGAGAGAAACCGAGAAGTCTTTTTCTTCATGGCAGTTAAAGTTTGGAAATTTCACCTTGCTCATTACCCATCAAAAACTATCTTTTGGAGAAAGGGTGATTCAAGTCATTCTTTATAGGAGCGGAGCTGGGGTATCTCTCATTGATCTCCCATCCTCTGCATCCTTTTAAAGAGAAGTTCTCAAGATCTTCCTCTTGAGAAGGAGCCCAAGGTCTCAATTTCTCTGCCCAACTCTGCTGTTGTCTGGATGAGTTACTTGTATGAATTGCTCCTCCTCTGGGACCCAGGCTCACATCTATGCACAAGTGGGTTGGGTTCCATGACTTCCAAATGCTACTTCCATCTCCACCAATAGTCTTACAATTTTAGCAGTCACCAAGCCTGTGAAACAACAAAGGTGGCAATCCAAGTACTGTCGGTTCTCCGAATATTAGCTTTGCAGAGGGGTTCTCTGTCCCTTGTTGTTCAGAAATTTTCTTCATTAAAATAATTGAGTAGGATGCTGTTTTTATTCTTTGGACCTCTCTGCTCTCCACTACTATTATAAAACCATGCTGCAGGTTGGTGACTAGGTATTCAGGGAGGTGTCTTATGTGCAAAGAGTGTAGTAGAAAGGGCACTGGAACAGAAGTCTGGCAATATGAGGTCTAGCTAGGCTCTGCCACTAACTAGCTCTATGGTCTTGAGGCTGCCATGTCCCCTCTTAGGGTATTCATTTACTTACCTGTTAAGTGGGTATTCTGAACTAGATGGCCTTTATAGCTCTTAAACTCGTGCATTCTATGAGTTCTAAGCCAGGACATCACCCCACATCTCTGGAGAGAGTGAAGACTGAACTCACATCACACAACTCCAAATGGTGCATAATTAATTATGGGATCCCAGCTCCATATTATAATTATGGAATCTCAACTCCCTCTCCCCACTCCCTGTCCCATGCCTGCCTGCATTAATGGCATTTTCAGAGCCTTCTGTTTAGAAGAACATGTCAGTCCCAGCCTAATTGGCATCTTCCCATCAATGTCAAGGAGAATCAAAGGGATCTCTTTGCTTAGAGCCTTGCTAATTCTCCTCCTTGGTGTGGGGGTGGGATGTGCCTGCGGGTCCCAACATTCCTCTGTTATCTAGAAGCCTATCCTGATTGCATTCTCATTGGTTCCTGTGTCTTCAGGTCATGTGCTCATTTAAGAAATTCTGCATCACCCAGTATTTGTGGGTACACCAGGCTAGCATGTAGCCATAGGCCAAAAACGATGGAATCTCAAGAAGGGACTCAAAGGGAGACATTCTTTCTGTGAGCTCCATCGTCATGCAGTGTTCAAGAGCATAGGCTCTGGAGGTCTGGGCTGGAATCTTTAATTACTGCCACTTGTCAGTCATGAGGCAGAAGACCGTCTACTTTCTTTGCCTGTTTTCTTCTCTGAAAAATGGGGTTAGTAAGTAAAAGTATCAACCTCACATGATTGAATTAAATAGTGCATATTAATTGACGCAGTTTAGCACATGATCTCTTTTAATATTAAAACCATAATGTTTGAAATTATTTTTGGGTAACCAACATTTGCCGTGTCCCCCTTCAATGGGTCAAGCCAGTGATTCGTGTCAGCTGGTGAGCAGTTCATCCTACCCACCCTGTCAGTACTTTGGCCCTCCTTTGCCAGGACTCGTATGAGAGCCCACTGTTCTTGGAGGATTCGTTAGAGAGCTATTGCTAGCTTTGCTGCTGAGGGAATTCTGCTGTCGACACATCCTCACTATCCTGGGATGCTCTGACTTCTGACCTGAGCGACTGAGCAGCTCACAGCCACCCTCGCAAGAGAGGAGACACTTTAACCTCAGAAGAATATTGCTTCAATCATTGCTCTGGGACGCACACTTAGTGAGCAGGAGGTACACAGTTGTACACGTTTAGGGCATCTTATCTATTCCACGAAGGGAGAGACGTCCTTCACTTGAACCACTTGCTGAAAAGAGATCTAGTCTGTGTTAATCGTTCAGTAACCAATTCCATTTTCTTCCCTCCCTGTTCCCTTCCTTTCCTACCAATAGCTGGGACTACGTAGCGTGCAGCAAAAGGAATCAAGGCATTCTCATAATTGGGGGGGGGGGAGAAGCAATTCATTTAATGCATTTTATCGATTGTATGGCACATTGAGTCCATGGGTTCAGGATACCACGTGTCTGTTCTCTCAAAGGCAAGTCCAAATCACTTACGGCATCTTTACGGAAATTCAAAATTAAATGGTAATATGACTCCAAGGCCATCAGCTAAAAAGCATTGGCTCCTTGTGGAGGATTCTAGCTTTTTCTCCCCCAGTCTCATCTCGATCGTCTTTCAT
Organism: Lepus europaeus; assembly: GCF_033115175.1. NCBI lineage: Eukaryota > Metazoa > Chordata > Mammalia > Lagomorpha > Leporidae > Lepus > Lepus europaeus. Next base: position 23,447,544 of record NC_084840.1, on the reverse strand, counting down.
AGCAGTGCCCCTGAAGATGTCCCCCTTGAGCCTTCCCTAGGACAGCTCTTGCAAAGCCGGCTTTGGTAAGAGGCAGGAAAAATGTCCAGGTTATGGAACTAAGTTTAACAAGATAACGGATATTGGAAAGGCATCACCGTGAGTAAGCAACTAGTCATTTATAAAACCAATGTGCTGGGCTGGTGCCGCGGCTCACTAGGCTAATCCTCCGTCTGTGGCGCCGGCACCCCGGGTTCTAGTCCCGGTTGGGGCACCGGATTCTGTCCCGGTTGCTCCTCTTCCAGTCCAGCTCTCTGCTGTGGTCCGGGAGGGCAGTGGAGCATGGCCCAAGTGCTTGGGCCCTGCACCTGCATGGGAGATCAGGAGGAAGCACCTGGCTCCTGGCTTTGGATCAGTGCAGCACCGGCTGTAGTGGCCATTTGTGGGGTGAACCAACGGAAGGAAGAGCTTTCTCTCTGTTTCTCTCTCTCACACTGTCTAACTCTGGCTGTCAAAAAACAAACAAAAAACCAATATGCCATATATAAAATTGCCTGTATTTGCACAGATCAGAGCCTGTTTAGCAACACTAAAATGATGTGAATATTATGGGCCAGATTCCTATTAATGGATACAGGAGGAACATTGTGGCTGTAAGTTCTACAAGAAGCAGCCTGAACAGTTCCATTGGTTACTTATGAATGGTGTTGTGGGCCAGGCATCTGGAAGAAGAAATGCAGGTTAGATTCAAGTTGAAGAACCCAATTGGATCTAGAAATTTAGAACTGGGTGTCGGTACTGAGAATGACCCAAGTTGCCAGAAAGCACAAGAATATGGAATGTGGTTGGGGCAAGTGGCTTAGACGGAAATGACACATCACAACAAAGTGGCATAGGTGCCTTCACCCGTGATCCAACAGCATGGCCGGGAATGCCCCTGGTGTGGAGTCTTCTCTCCTGCTCCGGAAAGAGTTCTCATGTATCTATGAATGCTGATGGTAGATACTTTTAGCAGCTCATTTTTCCTGGGCCAGGGATGGACCAAGAGGAACTGCCATGGAGCAAATGACAAGGGGTCCTGAGATTGCAACTTTTTAGGAGTTAATTCTCTTTCTGCCTACTCCCCAACCCTGCTGGTAGACCAAAATCTGAGCCCCAGCTGCAAACAGCTGAGGAATTAAGACTTCCTTGTAGGAGGAGGAAAGCCCAAAGCGATTCATTTCATGCATTTTCTTGATTACATGGCTCATAGACTGCCTGAGTTCAAGACAGCACATGCCCATTGTCCTGTAAAGTTCCAGCCCTCCATGGCATCTGTACAGTGTCTTCAACACCACAGCAGATGGTATGCAAAAACTATGCCTGGCTTTCAAAAAATTCTTTTGTGCAAAAACAAACTTAACCTCAAATTTCCTGTTCCAAGAACTTTTTGAAGTTGCCTTGTACTGAAGAATTCAAGGAATCAGTATGGGAAAGGAAAGGCAAGATGGGGAGAAGGGCAGATAGCCAGTGTAAGACAGTCTTGAAGAAAGTGGGTCCAGATGTTTGAGAGATCACAGTGTCTAGGACGAGGAAGAACAATCCAGACATCCCCCAAAGGGTCTTATTGTCCATAAGGAAAATGGATGTTGAAGAAAGAAAGTGTGAGTATCTGCAGGTTGAGTATCAATACTAAGAAGGGTAGGAAGGGGATTTTGAAGAGGACTAAAGAAGAGGACACAGGCTCCTTGCTGTGTGGGCAGACACGGCTGGCCCAGAAGCCACGGGTTATTCTGTCCCAGGGGGATCGGTGGGTCTGGGGTCCTGAGTCTCCCTCCACAGGCTGGGTAGAGAGCTTCCTGTCTCTACTCCATACTTCAGCTGTCGGGGATTTACAGAAGCAACGACTTCGATCTCTTCCGCCCCGAAGTCTCTGGGTACCTTAAACCAATTACAACTCTTCACTCCTGTTACAGATTTAAAAATATATCTGGGATAATGTCAAACAGCATCGGGAAAAAGGCTTTGGGCTTCAAATAAAGCGGCGGTGACCTCCTTACCCTCAATTTTCCCAGGATGTCAGGACAGCCCTCCACAGGGTGAGGGAGTGTATAAATTTAATCTGGTCCTTCATAGCAGGGTTGAATGGAGGGGCCCATCAGTTGTCACTCTGGGCAGTGACAAGCTTCCGGCCCTGACAGTAACAGGCAGTGGAGCACAAGCTGCCATTAGATACATGGCGTCAGCTGAGGAGGAGGGCCTCTCCCAGGAGCACCCCGTTAGGATGACTGGTGCAGCCCGTAAGAGGCAGTGAGCGCCTAAGGAGCGCAAAAGGCCCACTCCTGAGTCGGGGTGGGTCTGATTCAAGCACCTTTTGGGAGACGCCGGCACCTGTCTGGCAGCTGTGACGCTCCGTCTCTCTCCAGACTTCACAGCCCGCGTTTGCTTCCAGAGGGGCTGTCGTGTTCTGTGTTTATTCCGAGTGTGATGCACACACCAGCAGCTTCAGCATCCCCTGGGAGCCTGTCAGGAAGGCAGAGTCCCAGCAGCGTCCCAGACCTCCTGAATCCGAATCTGCACTTTCAGATGATTTGTGTGCACTTCAGTCCCTGTTGCTTGTGATTTTCTGCAGGTCTGGTTTTCCTGGGAACGGCTCTGCAGATACCACTGTGAACAGAGGCAAACAGCAGCAGGCTTCCTTCACAGGCAGCTGAACGGTGTTCCCGAAGAAGGTGTCGGTCCCTTCTACCTGCCAATTGTCGTTTCCCGTGGAAACCAGATTCAAATCCAATAGAGAAGAATTGCAGGCAAAACTCAATTTCTTTTAGGTTTGATAGCGGATTTCCTCCAGGCTCAGGGTCAGTGTTGTTTTCAGGGCTCAGCTGAGCTGTCTGAGCACTTGGAGGGGGTGTTGGGGGTGCCTGTGTGTCACCCATGGCAGCCTAAGCACGCTATCCAGTATTAGGCCACTTTCAGATATGGCCTCTCACCTCATTTCTTTACAGTAGCCCTTCCCTTTCATAACTTGATGGTGCCATTCGCCAAAGGCGCATGTTCCGTGATGACAGCAAATCACGAATCAGGGACAGAGAGCCAGACTGTCTCCTTAATGTTGCTTTAACCCCTGTGTGCTCACCACCACCTGTTCCTTCCTGCCTGTTCTCACGGATCCTGCTAGAGCCCATCCCTGCCTGACTCACGGGCAGAACACCGGCTCCAAGAGAGAATTTGGGGATGCCAAGAGGTGAAGACAGGTGCCTTGCCCTCTTCTCATTCTGCATCCACAAGGAGCTGGTGGGGTGAGAGACCTCCTCCTCCTCCTCCTCCTCTTCCTCCTCCTCCTCCTCCAGAGCAGGTCTGGGAGGAAGGCATTGCAGAATACAGGGGCTCACAGGCAATGGGGAGAGACGCAGAGATGGGAGTTCACGTGGAGTTAATATGTGCCTTCCTTTCCCTTTTTTCTGCCTCGCCGATCCCCAAACTGCTGAGCCGTCGGGATCCTGAGTGAGCGCTGGCTGCTCCGTTCCTTTCTCTAGTCACATCTTGCCTGCCATCGAAGCCCTGTCTGGGGCTCCTTGCATTGATTCCTCCAGCCGTTAATTGAGCTCCAGTGAGGTGCCAGCTGCTGTTGTAGTTGTTCCAGATACAGGGAGCATTATGCAGAATCCTGATCACCTGCTTCCCAGTGTAGACTAGTGAAAGGATTGTGGACTTTGGAGCACAAGGAGGCTGGGTTTGAATTCTGACTTTGACATCTCCTAGTTGTTTTGAAGATACATAGGCAAGTTTCTTGAAGTCTCCAACCCTTATTGCTTCTGGGTGCTAAGTCTTCCCTTAACAATGAGATTGTTAGCACCTTTAAGGTAATGGCCATGACAAAGACTTCACTTATATTTTGCTCACCATTTATTAGCTGCTCAATAAATGCTGACTAGATGGAATTGAATTTTGAGTGCCATTTAAAAACTGATATGATGCAGAGCAAAGTGAGTCCCAGATGTGCCACCAAGTAGCTAAAGGTGCTTGGACAAGTCGCTTAACCCCAGTTTTTTTAAAGTATATATATATATGTATATAAAAGAAAAAGTGATGAAATTTTACAGAGACTTTGTAAAAGCTCTAACACTTTATGCCAGTGATGTGGCATAGTGGGTTAAGCTGCCGCCTGCAATGCTGGCATCCCATATGGGCTCCACTGAGTCCCGGCTGCTCTACTTTTGATCCAGCTCCCTGCTAATATGCCTGGGAAAGCAGTGGGAGGTGGCCCAAGTGTTTGGGCCCCTGCACCCATGTGTATGACCTGAAAGAATCTCCTGGCTCCTGGCTTCGATCTGGCTCAGACTCGGTTGATGCAGCCATTTGGGGAGTGAACCAGCAGATGGAAGATCTGTCTCCTCCCTCCTGCCACCCCCGTAACTCTGCCTTTCAAATAAATAAAAATAAATTTTAAATAAAGCATAAAAAAACAAGGAAACAAAGAAAAACTCAAACTCTCTAACATGTGATTCTCCTCCAGGCTTCCAAACGTTTGTGAAATGTTGCATTCCTTTTCATTATTCAAGAATGTACTTGGAGACATGGGTGTGTGTGTGTGTTGTGTGTGTGCATACACATACTTATATTTGTATCAGTGATACATTGATAGCATTTTCAGTCATTTTTTTGTATGAAGTTGAATGTTCATGAGATATTCCAGTAGATTAAAGATATGAGATGTCTTAGAGGAAAGAAGCCTTTGAACTCGTTTAATCTAGAATTCCTCAGGTTTATTTTCACACCTTCCTTTTTAATATAATGCCAATGTGCCTCAGAGTTTTTCTTAGCATATTGAACTTAAAGTTGCAATGAACCCTTGGCTTTATATATTTTAAATCTCAGTTTTGAGTATTTGCAAATGATCTCTGGCTTCCATATCATGCAGTAATTTTAGATTTTGCTCAATCCCCGGCGTGTATCATGGAAAATGACCAGTGAACAGGAGGAAGTCACTACAGCCAACGACCAAGCCCAGCTGACTCCCCTGCTGATCGTTCTGATGTGCTGTCCTCCACCCACTGTCACTACCAACAACTCCCGATACTGGCATATTGGCTAGAATGTGGACCCACAATGATCTTCTGCTACAGTACTCAAGAACACCAGGAGTCTGATATAAATATTACTACCTTGAATGTAGGCTCCTGTTTTAGGCCACTGGTACCCATGCTGAAGTTGGATCATCATTCGTTTCCTCAAGTCATTAAGAGAGATGTGACAGATTACCAACAGGCCCTTTCCATTTTATTGCCAAGATTCCAACTTCCGTGGAATGTGAGGCCTGTGATGTGAAATACACAGTGGTTTTGGGAATTCGGACATTTGGTCAGTGAAGTCCGCCTGGATGGAGGCAAGGACTGTTTATTGGCCTCCACTGTTCAACAACTAATGCAATGCTTTTAAGAGTTAGAAATGAAATAGTGTATTTTCTCTGCACTGCCCTGGCCCACAAGACTATGGAATGAGCCAGATTTAGTCTGTGGACTTTCCCCAAAAGATTGTTCTTGGAGAAGCCTGGGTAGATGATGCAAGGACCAAGCATTTCTCAGCAGAAACACTGCAGTAGCATGTCTGATGTCATTTTATTGTCATTGTGTTATAGACAGGAAACAGGCGGCCAGCAGTCTGCTACAAGTCCTCTTAGTGTTTGACGTAGCAAATTATAATTCTTGAACTTGAATGCCATGTGAAATTGAAACTAAAAGAATTCATTATAAGTCAATTATTGATCTTTAAATGAAGAAAGAGTCATGGTCATCAAGGCACGATTAGTTTTGCAAACCATCTTCCAGCCTTGCAGTTTCTTTGGTCACCAGAAAAGTGACAGAGGCCTGACTAATAGTGACTTCAGTTTGCAGAGATTGTTTCATCCATCATATTGGTGATTCCACTTTCTCTTTATAATATTATTGATGATCAGTTGGTGGTATTACTCATGATAAATGAAACCAAAGAGCCTTAGAAAAGAATGAAATGAATTCTGTGAGCACAGGTAACATAGAAATGAGAAGTCAGGTGGATAGAAGCGTTCCAAAGTAATTATATTCCAAACCCTTTTGGAAAAAACAAAAATGAGTTAAAACAAGTCAGAGATAGACACAGATCAGATTTTTTTTTGAATATATATTTTTTCTCACTGCAATGAGATCTTGTACAACAACAATGAAAATAAATGTAAAAACATCTAATACAAATTGTTAGATAAATTGGATATCTGGTTAAGAAGAATGTATTCTTGGATACAATTGCCCATTTATAATTTCTTAGGGCACAAATTATTTGAAAGGTATTTTATATCTCTGAGTGCAGAACTTTATTTTAGTACAAAGGGAGAATCCAAACTCCAGAAAAGCAGAGATGTTGATTTGAGAAGGTTTGTGTCTCTTTCCTTCAACATTAATTTATTAAACACTCATTATTCAGTATCATATCAATAATAAGTTATTAATGTCTGAATACCATAAATTAACAAAAATAACTATGCCCTTTAACATACTAGAGTGAGGGGACTAAGTTGTGGTGTAGCAGGTGGGGCGGCCACCTGCGATGCTGGCATCCCTTACGGGCACCAGTTTGTGCCCCAGCTGCTCTGCTTCTGATCCAGCTCCCTGCTCATGGCTTAGGAGGAACAGCAGAGGATTGTCCAAGTGCTTGGGCCCCTGCCACCCATATGGGAGACCTGGAGGAAACTCTTGGCTCCTGGCTTAAGCTTTGCCCAGCCCTGGCTGTTGTGATCATCTGGGGGAATGAACAAGTTGTTGCAAGATCTCTCTCTCTCTCTCTCTGTCCCCCTCTCTCTGTAACTCTGACTTTCAAATAAATAAATAAATAAATCTTAAAAAAAAAAAAAAACAAAAACTAAAGTGAGCCACCTTGTGATGAGAAGAGAAATGGAAGCCAAAGGAGATTGTTTAAGGGGGTTGCCATGGGTCTGAGAGCATGATGGTGGAAAAAGCTATGGTGGAGTCAGTGGCCAAGAAAATATTGGCTCTGCTAGGATGGACTAGTTTGTAGCAATGCTCCAGCTGAGCGAAAAACCAAGAAATTGAAGAAAAAACCATCCAAACACAAAAGTCAGCTGTGTAACAGCAACAAGGAGGGGCTGGAGTCATTTAGAGCAGAGTGGCTAAGTTTCTGGAGAGAAGAAAACTACAGAAAAATGAACTGAAGATCTACCTCTGCATGAGATTGGGAGTCTTTGTTGAATCTGGACGTGGACAAGTAACTGTGTTGTCCCAGGCATGAATTCACTGCTGAAGAACAGAAAACAGCAGAATGTCCCCTGGTTGTGTAGAGATGTGGTGATGAGATTAGAGATTTCATTGACGGGGGTCTCTGCTACTTGGTCAGGTTCCTTCCCGACACATGTCCAAAATTTGAAGCTGTGCACGATTTCATGCTAAAAAGTCTTTACCGACCCCTGCCTCTCAGAAGGAACATCAGAGCAATACACAAGAGACCAGGACTGGAGTTTATCGTCTTCTAGAAAATGGGCCCTGGTAGCTCATCAGGATTCATTTTTAGAAATATCTGGCCTCTGGGGATTTCCATCCCTCACTTGCAGAATACTGATCCCACTTCCTAATATTTCCAAAGTCTCATCGTGTCGCAGAATCAGGCTCAAGCTTGAGGTCCAGAATCTCATCAACTAAACCAGGTTCAGGGGTGACAGGGTTGCAACTTCCTGGGTAAGGTTTCTCTTACTCTGGTGATGGATAAACTAAAGAGATAAATTATCCATCCCTCACCTCGCCCCAGCCCGTACCCAGTGGAGAGACAGGAATTGAATAAATGCCACAAACATCTCATTAAAAAAGTGGAGAGAAGCAAGCAACACATTGCTTCCACTGATCCTCTGCTAGACACTTGCCACTTCCTTGATAAGGGCCCAGTCTTGCTCCAGGGAGCAGTTTCGTGGTACTTGGCTCTGCGTTTCATGGGTGATAATGAGTCGAAAAGCCATCTTTGATTCAGTGAGAGGGGATTTCCTAACAGACTGAATAGTGAGGGTGTGGTTCATTGAGTTTCTCTAGAGAGTAGTTACCATAGTGATACAAACTGTCTTACGTAACTCTTAGAGATTTCTCCATTGCTGCTTTTAAAAAGAATGGAATGGAAAAATCTTTGTTCTTCTATGGATTTGATGATATCACTTGTTCAGTTTTGAGAAGTGAAGAGATCTGAGCTTGTTATGCTACTTTTAAAGGTACATCCTTTGCTAAGTCATTTGATCCTTTGAAGCATTATTGTCTTAATCAATACAAAAGAATGGATAGATACTATACAGCTCACACGGTTATTGTAAGTATTAAAGGAGAGGATGCACATTAAATACTCGGCCCCGTGATGACCTTTTTGTACACGTTTAATAGATGGTAGCTTGAAAAATATTGTTTCTAGGACATAGACTGGTAAAGAATAATTTAGGAATGGTGCTGAGATCCTGTGTTCTCACATGGAAGTTGGCACGGGAAACGGATATATAGCAGGAGCAAAATGCCTTTTATTTCCACAATGCACCTGTCACTGCACTGTGTGTTCTTCAGTAAGCAGACATGGTCCTGTTTCTGTGGACAAAGGCTGGAATTTCTCAAAAATGGAGGGACATCTTAGGAGAAAGGAAATCCTACTTGTAGAGAAGAAGTCTTCTGACAGCTGGAAGCTTCTAGGAACCTGGGCAACCTTTAAGGATAGCATTGACCTGTGGGCTCTGAGAGCCCTCAAGCCTACTAGCCAGTAGTCAGGGAGCAAATAAGTCACTCTTAAACGTGTAGCAGCTCCCTTCCTTCAGCTCCTAAGCCTATAGGAATATCTTCAAGGGTGCAGCGTGGTCTCTGCCTTGCTGTGAGAGCAAAGGGGAATCTCAGAGCAAGCTGAGAGAGCACAGCCCTCCCACCTTCGTTGCTGAAGCTGACCTGATGCTATCTGTCACAGAGCCAGCAAGAGTGCCCTTCGTGTTGAAAGACCCGCCTGACCAAGCCACAGGCGGTACCAGACATGGTGGCTGCAGTGAGGATGTCACCAATACCTGGTGAGGTGTCTTAGCAATGCCAGAGACAGAGGAACCCCAGACGAAGATAAATGTGGTTATGTTATAACCATTTGGTTGGCAACTTAAATGTAACCGAATTTTAAATAAAAAGCGCCAGAGGGGCATTATTCTGCTCCCATGGTTAAGACACCACTTGGAATGGCCCACATCCTGTGGCACAGTGCTTAGGTTCAAGTCCTGGCTTCACTTCCGACTCCAGCTTTCCACTAATGTGTAGCTTGGGAGGTAGCAGGTGGTGGCCCTAGTGCTTGGGTCCCTGCCACTCATGTGGGAAAATAGAACTGAGCCCGGCCCTAGCTTTTGAGGGCATTTGGGAAGTAAACTAGCATACAGGGGCTGTCTCTCTTTCAAATAAATTTTAAAAATAAATGAATAATTTAAAAACAATGTTAGAAACTGTACATAGTGCTTATTCATGGCTGTAATCTTCACAAGCATACACTTAGGAGTAAAGCCATGTTGGAAATTATGCCAGAGAACATTGCACAATGAACAGCCTTGAACGGGAATAATTTGGGTCAGGGGATACATAGTACTTACAGATATGACTATAATTTCAAAGTCATTCTGTGTGTGTGTGTATGATTTTTGGCAACTCTAATAATAAAATCCTTTCCCTTACTGTACAAAGTAGACAGAAAACACTTTAAACTTTTTTTGATAAGAGAAGGTCATGAACATACATAGTGGTTAATGCACTCTTCTTTAGAGGTCTCTTAGAATTATTTGAGTGATAGAGGGCAGAGTTTATCTCCCTCCTTAATTCCTTCCTCATTCCCTTGTATATCCAGTAACTCTTGGTAATCTTCTTAGAGCCTCCCTTGATCTTTGCTGATGTCATTTCACGATGTATTGGCTTCTAGAGCCTCCTGGTCTCCATACTTAACTACTTTACATCTGTCAAAGACTATAGCTTAAAATGAATTAAATATTGTTAGCGGAAATAAGATTTTAAAGGTTGTTATTACCATATGACCGAGTAATCCTACTGTTGGGTATATATAACCAAGAGGAATGCAGTCAGTCTGTTGAAAAGACATCTGCTGTTGTGTATTTATTGCAGCACTATTCACAATAACCAAGAAATGGAATCGACCTAAGCACCTATCAACTGATAAATAAAGAAAGTGTGGTATATATGTGGAATGGAATACTATTCAACCATAAACAAGGATTTGCACCAACACAGATAGACCAGGAGAACATCATGTTAGGTGAAATACGCCAAGCACAGAAAAACACAAATAATCTCATATAGAATCTAAAAAAAGTTGATTTCATAGAAGTAGAGAGAATAGTGCTACCAGATTCTGGGCAGAGTCGGGGGAGGGGCACATGAGAGAGGCTGATGAATGAGTGCCAAGTTACTGTTAGGTAGCAGAAATAGGTTCTGATGCTCCATAGCACAATAGGTTACCATAGATAACAGTAATGGACAGAATAGTTCAAAGAAAGCTTGAAGAAAAGATTTTGAATTTTTTACCACAAAGAAATTATAAATGTTTGAAGGAATAGATGTGCCTACCCTTATTTGAACAATACAAAATGTTTTATTTATTTATTTAATTTTTTATTTTTTGACAGGCAGAGTGGACAGTGAGAGAGAGAGACAGAGAGAAAGGTCTTCCTTTGTGATTGGTTCACCCTCCAATGGCCGCCGCAGCTGGCACGCTACGGCCGGCGCACCGCGCTGATCCGATGGCAGGAGCCAGGTGCTTCTCCTGGTCTCCCATGGGGTGCAGGGCCCAAGCACTTGGGCCATCCTCCACTGCACTCCCGGGCCACAGCAGAGAGCTGGCCTGGAAGAAGGGCAACCAGGACAGAATCCAGCACCCCGACCAGGACTAGAACCCGGTGTGCTGGCGCCGCAAGGCGGAGGATTAGCCTAATGAGCCATGGCGCCGGCCTGAACAATACAAAATACATACAGGCATAAAAACATTATATAGTACCCCATAAATATTTACAGTTTTTTTTTAAAGACAATTTATTTTTATTTATTTATTTATTTATTTATTTATTTATTTTTGACAGGCAGAGTGGACAGTAGAGGGAGACAGAGAGAAAGGTCTTCCTTTTTTGCCGTTGGTTCACCCTCCAATGGCCGCTGTGGTAGCGCACTGCGGCCGGCGCACCGCGCTGTTCCGATGGCAGGAGCCAGGTGCTTCTCCTGGTCTCCCATGGGGTGCAGGGCCCAAGGACTTGGGCCATCCTCCACTGCACTCCCTGGCCACAGCAGAGAGCTGGCCTGGAAGAGGGGCAACTGGGACAGAATCTGGTGCCCCGACCGGGACTAGAACCCCGTGTGCCTGCGCCGCAAGGCGGAGGATTAGCCTAGTGAGCCGCGGCGCCGGCTCAAATATTTACAGTTTTTACATGTCAATATTTGTAAATATTTTATTAAATTATTTGGGAGGTAGAATTACAGATTAAGAGAGGAAGAGACAGAAAAGTTTTCCAACTGCTGGGTCACTCCCCAAATGGCTGCAACGGCAGGAGCCTGGACAGTCCAAAGCCAGGAGCCAAGAGTTTCTTCCAGGTCTCCTGTGCAGATGTAGGGGCCAAAGTGCTTGGGCCATCTTCTACTGCTTTCTGAGGCCATGGGCAGAGAACTGGGTCAGAAGAGGAGCAGCCAGGACTTGAACTGGCGGCCATATGGGATGTCAGCACCACAGACAGAGTCTGATCCTACTACGCCACAGCGCTGACCCTCATGTGTCAAGTTTTTAAAAAGCCTTGTTATTTTGACTTTTTAAGTCAATCCCTCGGAAGATGGTCGAATGTCTTTCCTATACAATAAAGTGCATGGACTTTATGGACACGTTTTATGTGTTTTCTGTTATGATCAGATTGACAGCTATATTCTGGCTGATTTTGGTGGTAGAAGGCAGAGCAATTAAAAAAAATACGGCATTTTTGTACTTCATGAAAAAGCTTTAGTTATAAAATTATTCACAGGGCAAATGAAACAGCTAACCACAGTGTTAGGGACTGTCATATCAGGTCATCAGTATTCTGTTTATTCCCAGAGCTGCTTTGAAAGAAACTTGAACTTCAGTGTAAGACAGTATTTCCTGAGTCATGGGTATGTACTCATGTGTTGAACTACTGTTTGTCTTGACCTCCTGCACATGTCAGCTCAAAAACAAAAATATGAGCCAGCATTGCCATCAGGGAAACACACCCCCCCCCCCCAACAAAAGTGCTGGTGTAGCCTGACCCTCTCCTCCTCTGTTTAACACCTCTCCTGGTACATGCTGCAGGAACCTCTTAATAGCTTGTATTACAAGAATAACCTGAGCTTAGAGTGTGGGAGAAGAGAGAAGATTTAAAACCACGTAGGAGTGCTGGGCAGCTCTGGGGCACGGATATGGCCTGGAAGTTGGCGAGTTGGGAGGGAGATCATTATATTGAAGAGACTAGGAAGCTGTAGATCCAGGGCTGACTTTCCAACTGAGATATGTGAGATTTCTTTTGATTTGCTTCTATTTTTCACTTCATCCTCCATCTACCCATTCCAATTATCCTTGGCAAACTCACTGCCTTCTAGGGCTCCCGAAATGTTTCCAGAGGACTCTGTCCTCAGTTAGGCCCCCAGTAACAAGCCTGAGTACTGTGATCTAATAGCCTGTTACAGTGGGAGGCCTCCAGTGGCATTTTTATAGCAGGATCTTAAATGTGGAAAAGATCTCGAAATTCAAAGGAAATACTTTAATGACGAGTTTTCTGGTTAGAACCCACATGGAAGCCAGCCTGTGCACCCCACTCTATATGAATATAATTGCCACTTTCTCGTTCCCAGAGCCAAGTGCCACTGGTTGTACCCGGCTGGGCGAATAAGAGTTGAGTTTCTGTAACCTCAAACTACAATTCAATGAAGGTGAATTCTAGTTTGGGGCAAAGTTAGCCAGAGTAGGCAGCAGAGAGGGAGGTGGACTTTGTGTTTCATTGGGATTGAGGTCACCAGCTTTGTAGATAAATGTTTTTGTTCTGATTGTACTCAGTGATTACAGCCGTCATTTATACAAAGAAAAGTGCACCTGAGCTCAGGAAGTGACGTGCTGGGCTGCCTTTTCCACCCAGTTTGTCTAAATCTTTGCCTCACCTCTTTTGGCATCTGCAAACGGATACTGCACATGCTTTGAGCAAAGAGCTGTTTCCTGCCAAGAAGCTCTGGAGGCATCTACAAACCACAGTCGTTGAAGACATTTCCCAGAAGGCTTTAGGAGTACAAATCTCTTTAATTAAAATGGGAAAAGCTGTAGTGAGCGAGGTAAGAGGGGGGCTGGCTGAGAGCAGAAGAGGAGGGGGTGAAGGGAAGAAAGGGAAGGGGGAAACAGTAATAAATATTTTACAAGTGTTTTCAAACACTGGCCGACTAACACCCAGTGGAAAACGCCACTTGATGGATTATATTTTGGGTTGGAAAGTGAGGCTAATTCAATGTAATGAGAGGTGAATGGGACTTCAGGCCTTTATCCAACCACAAGAGACCCCTTACAAAAGAGCCTGCTCTTTCAGTCATTAATTTTTTATGAAGTTTAATAGGCCTGAGCCTAGAGACCTTCTGTGGTGTTGATTAGCTTCATATTTCTCTCATTAATGTAGAATCTGATTAGCTCTTATAAAAAGCATTTGATCTCAGGCCCAGGCACGGAAACCACATTGTTCTGATATTAGGAATTGCAAGTTTGATTCACCCAAGGAGAGAAACACCCCCAGGGAAAAAGGCCTCTTGCTACCACCGGGAGAGGGAACTGGGAAGACCTGTTCAACAAAGAACCCTCAGCATCTGGACTGGGACAGCCTCAGTGGAGACCAGCAGGCCTGGTACCCTTCAGAGAAGGCCATCTTCACAGAGCAGGCAGCAGCCAGTGTGTGAGTCAGGATTTGATCAGACAAACAAAACTGCTATGAGTGATGTAGAACAGCAGAGGTTATCAGGGGAATTTGAGTTTCTGCCACTGTAGAAGTTGGAGGAGCAGCCTGCTCTCCTGTGTCTCATGTTGAGCCCAATGTTGCTGTAGAGCAGCCAGAGCAGCAAAGTTGGATGTGGATGATGGCAGGGACAAACGGGAACCCATAAGGACACATTGGAAGTCATGGCATCCCTCTGTTTCTCCCGCCCTCCGGCCGTGATGTCCTGGAGGACCCGTGGAGGTACTGTGATCCTCACTGTGGAGTTGTATATACAACTGACCCAAGACTTAGAGAAATGGAAGAAGGAGATCTAGGTGCCTCTTGAGGGGCTGCAGGTGCAGGAGCTGCCCCACGCCTGGAAGGTGAGCTGAGTAGAACTGCCCTAGTGCTGACACCTGTGTCAACCTGAAGGGAGTCAAAGTGGCCACTCCTTCATTTCTGCCATCCAGATCTCATGATTCTTTTTAGCCCACACGAATCAAGAGCTACATGGGAAAGAGAATTCTTGGAAGTGTTTCAGTGTAACTGATTTGACACAGCACAGAGCGGCCACTGCAGTTCTAAGCAAATGTACTTGAGAAATAGAATGACTTGATCCTAGCGGTGAACTCCTATGTGCAAATAGAAGACAGATAGGAGGTAGCAGTCAATGAGGATCCAGTTTTTGACAAATACTGGGAAAATTTATGCTGAAGAAGTTTGCTATCAATAAAATTGTAAGGCACCCATGACCATACATGCCCACACAATTTTATCAAAAAAATGGAATTCTTTTAAAATCATAGTATCTCATTAGCCCACTTGCTCTTCTATTTCCTTGACAGATACTTCATTTCTTCTCAACCCAGTTACTCCCCATCCTCAGCTGAGGATTGCTGTTTATTTCACATAGAAGTGGAAGTGTTTTGAACATCTCATGCTTGCCTGATGACATCTAGTTTCCTAGGCATATCTGTATCCCCTGTGTCTGGTTTCTCTTCTATTCGTGTATCCATCCTCATTGCCAAACCCAAACCACCTCCTGATTCCCTCTCTTGCACAGACATGGCAAGGCTCCAGTTATTTCCCATATCTGATCTACATCACTAATTTTTTCCCCCTCTCTAGTTGGTCATTGTCATCAGCTTGTACAAAGGCTATTACTGTCTCTTCTTAATAAAGTAAAACCCTTTTCTGCCATGCAATAAGTGTTTTGAAAAATTTGAGACATTTGACTTAGTTTTCCAGTCTGTATTTTATTGACAGAATGGTGAAGTTCAACATCTTCCTTGTTCTTTTCTTGTCCTGCTAATTGGCAGCTCGAGCTAGTTCATGTCTGATACTTTCAGCCAGACTATGGGTGGTGGTGTGTTCTTTCTTCTAGGGGCCCACAATGCCTGTCTGTCTTTATATGGTGACGTTAGCAACTGTTGGTGTTCAAAATCTTAGTGCATGAATTCCATGAGCACAAGTGGCCTAGAAGTGAGAAGTTAGGTAGACAGAAGAGTTCCAAAGCAATTACATCCTTTTGCATGAAAACAGAAGTGAGTTAAAATACATTTATAGAAGAAACTTATAGAGACTAGAAGAGATTTAAAAGACCTTTTTTTTTTTAAGTGAGTAAGACTGAACATGGTATCTGAGAATATGCAATTGACTAATAAAACCATAAAAAAGGAGGTAATTGAAAAAAATCAGGACACTGGGTATGAATTAAGCCATGGAGAGGCTTCTGAAGGCTGGCAGAGTTCTATTTCTTGTGCTGATTGTAGCCAAAATGGTGTGTACCTAATACAAACTCATTAAAGAATATATTTGTTTTGTGAGATTCCTTTATTCCTCTTTTATTTTATAGCAAAAAGTTTTCTGTTCTTTTTGCCTCTAATACCACAATGCCTCGCTTGAAAATGCTCTTGTCACAGTCGTCAATGGCTTCCAGCTTTTAAATCGACAGCCATGGTGCAGGCCTCAGCTGACATGCTCAGCTTCTGACGTCATTACTTAATCCATCCTGCTTAAAATACTTTTTTTTGCCACTGGGCTACTGCAAAACCCTACTCACTGGTTTTTTTAGTCTCCCCTTGTGATTTCAACTCTTCTCCCATCAATTTGTCATAGAAGTGGAGGTCCTCAGGTCTCAGTCCTTGGTCCCTTCTCTTTTGTAATGACACTCACTCTTGGTGATCTTATACACATTCATGACTCTATTTGGTTCAAAGGCTTTAAATGACATCTATGTGTGATAGTACCCAAGTTTGTGTCTCACTGGCCTAGAACTTCAGACTGCAATATCCAGTTCTGGCTCATCATCTTTCCCTGGGTGTCTAATAGACTCTCAATGTTCAACCTTGAGTTCAATCTCAAGTTCCCCATCAAACCTTATTTTCTTCTCCAAACCAGTTGCACCCATAATCTTTTCCCACCTCCATGCTTCTAGTTGCTCAAGATAAAAACCTGTAGAGTCATCATGGACTTCTTCTCTGTCATCCCTCATTCAATCTGTGAGCAACTGCTTTTGGCGCCTGTTGGGACCCCAGAAAGGATCCATGATCCAACTACTCTCCTGCAGCGGTGACCACAGTGTTCCAATCACAGACACCTCTTCTGCAATGCCGTCGTGTACTCCAGAGTAGGTTCTCACTTTTCTTCTTATTTGCCCTCACCCACCACAAAAGATACTTTCAAAACAGCAGCCAGAATAAAGCATTTAAAGATGAAAATCAGTGCATTCTGCTTCTTTGCTCAAATGTATCAATGTTTTCCCCCTTCATTTACAGTAAAAGCCAGTTCTTAAAATCACTTAAAAAGGATCCAGATGCACAGCTTCTCCTAACGTCTTCTTGGTTCTGTGTCCTCCCATCACTCTTCCGCTGCCTCTCTTATCTCGGATATTGCAGATCTCCTTGGCAGTTCCTGAACAGGCCAGAAACACCCTACATCAAGACTTTTGTAATTGGTTGTTTCCTCTGCCAGAAAGACTCCTCCTTCAGGTACCTACATGGTCTACTCTCTTGCTTTCATTCAAGTCTTTATCCAAATGTCATCATCTCCACAAGGCCCTTCTCTATAACTGTATTTATCCACTCTTACCAGTTCTTCCAAGTTCCCTTCCTCCATTATATTGCTTCTGGTGATTTGTCGGCTTCTAATACACTCTACAAAGGTATTTCAAGAAATTTGTGCAAAAAATGAACTGAAAGACAATTTTTGGTGCAAAAATTTTACTCATGGATTTCGAATTTGTTTTGGAATTAGTTTACAATTAGTTTACCTTTTAGTTCCATTTCCACTAATCCTGTGAAGTATACTCTTAAGTAATTTTCTTAATTTATTATGTTTAAATGTTGATGCCTACCTCTCTACAAATACAAGTTTCACAGAGGTAGGGATTGCTGTCTGGTTCATTGATAAATTTCTAGATATTGTTTACTTCCCAGCTCATGATACGAATTCAATTCATACTTGTTAAATGAGTGATTGCAAGGAAGCATCTTGCTCTCCCAAATGTCCATCTTCTTTTCTTCTTTGGACTGGAAACTTCCTTAAGCAGTAGAAAAAAACGATGTTATCTCAGACTTCAAAACATTGAAGGCAATAACAGATTTTAGTCACTTGTATAAATATGTTTATGCAACCGTGTTTTGAATTCCATAATGACTTGATCTCTCAGCTTGCTTTTTTCTGCAAGACAACTATGAATACAGTACCCATAGGCATTGCCCTTGAAAATGTGTCAAAGAAAGGTAAATTGGACATTATGATTGGATAGCTAGGTTATTTTTTTTTCAAAAAGTCATCCTTTCATTCTGTTAGTGAGCAATATTGAATATTGTTAGATAACTTCAATGGCTAGTTTTCCTTATTTTTATATGACTTGTCTTTCCAGTTTAAATATAAGTTATTCATATTTTAGAGTGTTATTTGATATCCTTTTGCCAAGCCTCTAATAGGTTTTGTACATAATGGACTCTGAATCAATATAAAAATATACTCATGGACTTTTGACAAGGATGCTGAATTCCGGGGAGAACAGGACAGAAGAAAGCACACGCTCTGAAAATGAAAGGTACACTCAGAGGAATGAAGTATACTGTCTGGCCTTGTTACAGCCACCCACCCACCCTGTAACAATCATGACCGCATGACAAGTTCTCCAGAGATGTTTTCATCATGTCCTACTCACGGTTTATGTCTGAGCCTCACCTTTAATTTATCTCTCCTTGTTTTTTTTTTAATTTTTATTTATTTTTTTGTTTAAACTAAGTAATGTTACCAGGCAGTCAACCTGTGCTCCACGCTACCCTGCCCCAATAGTGACTCAAGTCCCTATCCAAAATTTGATGGGGGGGAGCCAAGGTGCCAGTCCAATTTGGGATTTAATTTCATAGCTAAAGATTTTTTTAGTATTGACCTGTTCAGCCGTATATTTGAGAGGCTGAATAAAACAAATAAGAACAGCCACTTCCGACTTCTTTAGGAAAAACTCACATATTCCCTGCTTAAGGAGAGGGAAACCAAGGATTTTGTGTTCATTTGTCAACCTTTAGCTCTAGCAAAAGGAACAGGCTAAAGTTCTGAATTGGGCTCTTGATGCATGGCGATTTAATCTGTTCCTGATTCTGTGTGTGCCTTGCTCAGTCTGGAAAGGATGCAGAATCTGCTATAATGAATGACCCAAGCAATTCCAGCTAATGGCCAGAATGGAACCCTTTGATAATCCCAGGTGAATAATGTTGTCTCAACAGACCGAAGGAGTCTTTTACCTGTCTGACATAATGATAGATGTAATTAGTTAACAGGGATAGTCAGAGGTTTTAGTGGAGGCATTAGCAGAGATTGCTCAGGTCATTCTTAATTATGCAAATTCTCTGTCTTCTTCAGACAGAATACAAAAAAATAAAAAGAGTAAACACAGCTGGATGAAAAGATTTCAGGGAAACTAGGAAGCTAGGAAACTGATCAGCAGAGTGATGACGCATTCCTCAGGCTAGGTAGGAGGACAGGAAGTGGCCATAGACAAAGGCCTGGAGTGTGGGCAACCCTTGCTTTAAGTCAAGCCAAGCCAGCTGGGACGCCTGCTAAGAATGCTTGTCCTTGGACATATGTCACCTTGAACAGGCATGACCGAGGAGAGGGATTATTGCAGGCAGTGCTAAGCCCTTTCTAAGCAGGAGGCTCGCTTGCTCTCTAGGGAAGACAGACAAATAAGTGACTTCAAGTGTTCAGAAGCGGGAGCCAGGCAGTGATGCGCTGGGTCCCTAGAGTTGAAGAAGAAAAAGAAAGCCGGAGATGCAGAAGACAGAGCATGCTCCCCCAGTGCTAAATTTGCAGTCACCTCTGAATCCACTGTGCTTTGGCATTCTCTGCCATTCCGGTTTGAGACCCTACATGCCTCCACCTCTGCCTCCTAGCTAATCGTCACCACCAGTGTCAGATCTGAGAGAAGGTGCATAATTCAACATGGCATCAAGAACAAAGGGCTTTTTGCATCAGATGTGTTTATTTTTCATGTAAGGCTTTGACATGTCAATGGTTGTCACCCGTGGTTGAGTGAAATCTTGGCATGAAATCAATTTGATGTCCAGTGTCAAGCAGCTTTCTTTAATGTCTCCAGATAATGCAAGTGGGGACTCGCATCCTTGAGGAGAGGCAAGTGAATGACCTGGGGTCAATCACTCAGGCTTGACAAGGATTCAGCTGGTCTCCAAAAGCAGTCAAGAAATGAGAGTCTTTAGGCGGTGACTCTTGCTGGTTCCTTGTAAAAAATTCGGGGGCAACACCAAGAATTGCTGATTGCCTACTCTTTCTGCCCAGCACGTGGGGTGGTGAATTTAGCCTAACTTTTTCGACTCTGCCATTTGGTTTTCTTGTGTCTTTGTAGCTTGAAGGAGGCAAACCAATGAAATATTTTACATTTGAGAAAACTTACAATGAAGAATTTGCATAACATAGAAATACAAATAATCTTCAAAAACAAAAGCATATGCATGGCAGGCAGGTCATGGTAGGTGCAGGCAGGAGGGCAGGAAAGGAGAGTAATGTAGGTACTAAAGGTAAACTACCCCAGGTTTAATCCTGTCTCTACCCCTCTTTACTAGTTCCATGGCCTTGCACAAGTCACTTAAACCCCCTGAGACTAGGCTCCTTACTCTGTAAAATGCAGATTGCAATGCCTGTGTGAGGATTCAATGAGTTAGAGGTTAGTACAGGTAGATCTTAAGGCATATTTTTATGGTGAGAAGCATTTCCAAGCTGTATCAGAGACAAGACACAGCCTTCGTATCCCTCCATGACTCTTTGAGATAGATTCTAGCACACAGTATATTTTATGCTAAAACAAATGTACCAAAGTCATATTTCTGTGTAAAAATCATATTTTTCAGTGTCATTTTTTTGTTGTCTTAAATACAGACTAGCCTAGTTAAGAGTTTGTCTGTGTGACTTACAAAACAGAAATGATTCAAGAAGAGATAACAGTTTAGACGAATCAGCATATTTTCATAAGTATCTACTTCCCAAACACACATTCCTATGGAAGAAATATCAACACTAGACTCAAGGAATTAGCTTAACAAAACCACAAAGTACTTCACAAATATTAAGTCACTGAATCCTTAAAAAAATCCCAAACTGCAGGTACATAGGGAATTGCCTGAATTGCCTGTTCCCATTCCCATGTACAGATGAGATGACGAAGGAGTGAAGTGATTGGGTAAACTGGACAACCGGACAGTGAACGATAGAACCACGTTTTTATACCTTGGGAGTCTCGCACCAGATTTTAACAGGGAGGCTGTGCTGTGTTCGTCATGTCAGCATTTCTCTGTGATAGAGGCTTTGCTTTCTAGTCTACAGGAGTCTACATGTGCCATGTCTCTCTAATACCACTCTAGATATTGATCTGTAAGTGAGCCACTAAAATAGAAACATTATATCAGAAGGCCAATTTACCAGGGTCCACATAAAGACCATTGTTTGCTTATGTATTTTTTCCTGTACGAATGAGGGGGACCATGAATATTATATTAAGAAGACAATACTAATTCCTGTTACCCAAGTAATTCATGAGACAAAATATGGTATGTGTCAGTTGCCTATGTCTCTGTTGCATAAGTATGATCTCAAAATCACATTTTTAATTGATCTATTCACTAGAGAGTCGCAGGATATAAAAGGACTTTAGGAGAAAAGATTCTAGATTGTATTTTCTTTCTTCAGTATCTGTCTCCAGGAGTCCCCAGTTAGAATGAGGCCTCCCCAGGAACTGCAAGTTTTCTGGAAATGCCAGTTCATCATCAGTTCCAAGGTGGCTCATGAATTCTTTTGGAAAATTTTGATAATAGCTCTATTGAGATACAATTGTCACGCTCTTATAGAGTGTACAATTCAGTGGTTCTAGTGTATGCGGAATTATGCACCTGATGAGGCCAGAATATGCTACCCCAAACTTTGGACTTTGTTTTCCCAGGTATTTTAAACTGAAGGAAATTGAATACCTGCAGAAGCAGAAGTGTCTCTCCTATATACCAGAATTTCCCTTATTCTCCTTCCCTAAGGCAGGCCACAAAATCCAGGAAGGATCACTCTCTGACTACCTTCTCTCCCCTCCCCTCTTTTTCTCTTCTTCCCTCCCCCTCCCTTCACCTCCCCTCCCTTCCCCCTCCCTTCCGCTCCCCTCCCCTTCACCTCCCTTCCCTTTCCCTTCCCTTCATCTTCCTTCCCTTCCTCTCCCCTTCCCCTCCATTCCCCTCCCCTCCCCTTCACCACCTCCCCCCCCCCCTTCCCTTTCCTTTTCTCGTCCCTCATGGGACTGGTGTCCTGTACTATAAGCAGAGGGAAGGAATGTCACATAAGAACACCAGGTAGAGTCTGAGCAAGAAGACCTGGCTATGTTTTTCTCAGTTTATTACTGTTACATCATTCTCTTTTGTCTTCCAGTCTTACTTCTACATGACTTTCCACTTTTATCAAACTCATGTAGAAAACCACAGTTTTCCCTGTTTCTCTGGGTCTTCATTTCTGAAAGTTCCCATGTCATGTAAAACTGACTAAATGTGTATGCTTTTCTCTTGTTAATCCCTCTCTGCTATGAACCCCCTGATAAACATAAATCTGCATTCCGTCTCTTGTTCAATTTGCCTATTCTGGAAGTTTCTTAGAAAGGGAATCAGAATATGTGGCCTTTTGAGTCTGAGTTCTTTCACTTAGTGTAATGTTTTCAAAATTCATCCCTGTGGACTATGTATCAATATTTCATTCCCTTTTAAAATTTTATTTTTATTATTTAAGAAAAGTTTGATAGATAGAATATGATAGGGAGAGAGACAGAGAGCCCCCATTGGCTGTTCATTCATTCCTCTAAGTACCTGCAATGGCTGGAGCTGGCCTAGGATCAGAGCTGGAAGTTGAACACTCAGACGAGGTCTCCAGTGCCAGTGACTGGAACCCAGTTACTTAAGCCATCACTGCCTCCCAGGTACTGCATTGGCGGGAAGCTGGAGTCAGGAGCTGGAGCTGGGCGCTGAACCCAAACACTCCAGTGTGAGTGAGATGCATACATCTTAACTGGCATCCTAAATGCTTCTAAATACCCCACCCCAGAATTTCATTCCTTTTTAAAGAAAAATGACATTCCATTGTATTGATATGCCACCTTTTGTTGTCCATTCATCAGCTGATGGATGCTTGGGTATTTGTTCCTCTCCCTTTTTGGGGGTGCTTTTGTGAAGGGCAGGTGTTAATTCTTTAAACCGGTGTTAGAACTGACCAGCGCAGACAGACGCTTGTGCTCTTCAGAGCATGTATCTTTCAAGAAGGACCTGTAGCCAATGGCATCAGCCCCAGCTAGGAGACTGTCAGAAATGTATATTCTCAAATGCTACTCCATATCTAGTGAACGGGAGTCCCAGAGAGGAGGTGAGCCTCTGCTTTAACGGCCGCAAAGCATACTGAAGTCGGAGAAGCACTCCTTTAGACAACTCTGGGTGTTCTTTATTTTACCAAACTGTAGTAGTTTGGGTGGCTTCTCCCTCCTTTACTTTTTTGGGTCAAATTCCTTTTTCATCTCTTTATGTCAGTACAGCTGAGTACTGTCTTCATGATAAATGTGACCAGTCCCTTTGGCAAAGCATAGGGAGGACTAGCATGGTGTACAACAGGGTGGAAATCTGTTTTATTCCACGATGCATCTCAAATTCCTAGGATGGTGTCTGGCACATAGCATGTGCTCAATAAATGTTGACTGAATGAGAGAATGAATGTCATTAGAATATTAGATTACTATGTCATTGGAATATTAGATTACTATGTATTAGTTAATATTTTTGGCTAGAGATAGTAGAAACTCATTGAATCAGCTTAAACAAACAAAAAAAGGTGAAATTTATCATACAGGAACAAAGATGTCTTACAAAATCAAGAAACTTCATTCAAGGAATAAATTCAACAGAGTTAATGAGGGCTCTCTCTTCCTCTCATTTCTTTCTTTTTTCCCATTAATGAATCTTTTTTCTCCACTTCCCAATCAGTTTCCGTATCTTCAGAACATGAATGTTCTCAACGACACGAAGAGTATCTGAGATGGGTGTTTGCCTAGTGGTTAACACACTTGCTGGGATGCCTGCGTCCACATTGGAGTGCCAGGGTTTGATGCCTGGCTCCACTCCCACCTCAAGCTTCCTGTGAGTGTGGGACCACAAGAGGCAGCAGAAGTTGTTCAAATATCTGGAGCCGGCCCATACACGTGGGAGACCTGGCTGGGAGTTGTTGCAAGCTTTTGAGGATTGAATCAGTGAATGGAAACTGCTCTCTATGTCTGCTTCTCAAAAAAAAAAAAAACTATATTAAAATTCACCATTGAAGAGTTAAATCAGATTAATTAGACTAGCTTGATCTTAATCCAAATTCCCAAAATTAAGGATTCTGATTTGCACAGTTAAATTCGTATCCTTGCTCTGATCATCCTTGGATTTGATCAAAGGTTGGGAGTTTCAATGTTTGGACATGGCTATTTCCATCCAATTGAAACCATGTGCATAATGGAAGGTGACATTGAATTACAAGAAATCAGATGAAACATAGGGAGGAGTTGAACACACAAAATGACAGATGTTTCAAATCTTTGCCAGTAAATGGCTTGATTAATTAAACATTTTTTTGAGAAACCTGCTCTCTGTAATGGTCTCTGCAGCGAGCTTCAGGAAGTACAAAGAAATGTTATTTAACCTTTTTCTAAAGAGAGACAGAGTTTAGTTTAAAAAGTCAAGCGTTGGGCACAAGAAACTTACTCTACGATCCAAGCAATGCATGTCCAGTGTCAGTAAGTAGAATGAACAGTAAGTGTTGCAGGGTCTATCATCAACAGGAAAAGCAACAGCCATAGGCATTCATTATTACACCTTTTCCCCACTGGGTGTCATCTACTGTTATCACAAGGGGCTCCCTCCCTTCTGTGGAAACCTCGGCATATTTTTATTTCAGATCTTGGCATCAGAAACCCCTGTACAGTTTCTAGGCAAAGAGTGTTTGTATTTCCTGAAGTTGTGATTCTTAATTCAACTGAACAACCACATTTTGAAAATGCCCTTACCCACCGTGCATGACTTCCTCCTCACTTTCTTTTCTTTCCCTGTAACTTGTTACTCCAGTGAACTTGCAGTTAGTTTTTTACACTGTGGTACCGGTGTATATATTTCATTGTCTTGCATAATGTATTTATATAATTTTTTTCAAGTCATTTATTAAACTATGATTAGGACCAGTGTGCTAAGCTACCTCCTGGGATGCTGGCATCCCATTTCAGACAGCAGTTGGAGTCAGCTCCCTGCTAATGTGCCCGGAAAAGCAGCAGAGGATGGCCCAAGGGCTTGCGTTCCCTGCCACCCATGTAGGAACCATGGATGGAGTCCTGGGCTCCTGATTTTGACTTGGCCCAGGCTTGGCTGTTGTAGCCATTTGGGGAGTGAACTAGTGAATGGAAGATACTTCTCTCTCTCTCTCTCTCTCTCTCTCGTTGTTATGCCTTTCAAATAAACAAATAAATCTTAAAAAAAAAAAGCAGGACATAATCAAGTAAAAAATCTCCACTCAGTCTTGCAGAATGTGCAAGAGGCAGTACCAGTGGAGACCTTCTCACCGCATTTTGCCCTGGTCTCCTTTGGGTCTTTATCATCTGTATTTGGGCAGTGTGGGGAATGACCAATTAATTAAGTTCCTAGAATCTCCTTTGCTAACATAATCCCCCTTTTTGCAACTGAAAAAAAACTTTATTCAAAACAACCATTTTTGCTTTGCTATTCGATATAAATATTATTTAAGAATCCGAGAAGTTGCTGAAATATAGCTTCTTTGGGAGGCCTAAATGTGAGTGCAATTTTTTGCAAGCAATCATTCAACAAAAGTATTTAAGGTTGCCTGGGAAATGATAGAATTTGAAAACTGTGAGGGACACTTTTTTGTTTTGCCATTTCCTATAGAGAGTTAGCTCAGCTGTGCAGAGCATCTGAGTCTGGTTAGTTCAGTTAATTAGAGCACGGCGCTCATGACACCAAGGTCATGGGCTTAACCCCAGTGGACTCCCTGACCTTGTTTCTGTGCCTTGGCTGAAGACCACGTTCCTCGATGCCTGTGTCAACCATGTGGGCTCTGAGTCTACAGGAGCATCCCTGGGCCACAATCTCCCAAAGAATTCAGGATGCCAAGGTTATCACTTCTCTGAAAGCTATGGGCCAGTGCATTTCTCCCTTTCTTCCCCCTCTGCCCCACGCAACACAGTACCCTATCTCTCCTCTTCACAAATACACAACATTGGCCTCATGAAGAACTGGAGACCTACCCAGGACATGGGCTGTCTTCGTAATGGTTCCGTTAAACAAAGTTGCCTTCTTTGCGTGTAGAAAGGACAATGATTTTATTAAAGCGGGACACCCAGGCTGTGGCTGGCTCTGAGTGTTGGATCCACACACTCTGGGGTCATCAATCAATTCTCATTTGATTCCACAAAGCCCCTCTACTGAAAAACATCCTGGCCTCTGGAACCAATATGACTCATGGGACAGTTCTGATTAATACCAATCAGGTATATGGCTTAGCTATAGTTAATGGTGCCTGCTCTGTAGTTGCAACAACAAGAATTAATAACAAATCCTCCACTCGTTTTTGTAAATCAGAGGAAAGATGCTAAGGGCCTGACAAGCTCTAATCTTTATGATTTAATGGAATCGTGTTAGAGCACAGAGACTGCAGAGATTGGGAAACTGAAAAAAATTCTTTGTCACATCCCTGGCTTTAAAGATCTGAGCTCTTCCTAATGCTCTGTCAACAGCTCACTGTCACCAGGGCTTTTCAGACAGGACAGGCCTGGTGACAAACCAGCTAGAAAAAAAAGATACAAGAGCAAGTGGTTCATTAGTGCTGCTAACACACACAAGGCTTAATCTCTATGGAGGAGGACAAAAAATTGAACAGGCATCTTATCATAATGAGCTGGAAAGTGTGTCTGAAAGGCAAGGGGATGAGTTTTTTTTTTAATTTTTTTCTCTGTTGGTGACCTTTACCAATTCAATGTCACAGATTCCAAGTGCTGAGACATTCAGCCCAGGGCAATGCTTGGGATAAGGAGTTATTGTTATTATTATTATTATTATTATTTTGCCAACTCTAACATGTACCAAACCACCAATGTCAGGCATTAGCACTTGATATTGGTGCCCCTGAAGTACTATGCATTGTGGGTTTGTTGCAGGGAAGGTTGGGATTGGAGTGGCTGGTTCTGCTGGGAGCCAGTTGCAAACAGCAGGCAATATGTGTGGTGAGGGGAAGTCATGGCGGAGATGGGTGAAGAAGGCAGGCTGATGTTAGCAGCTGCCACGGTCTACATTCTGGGGAATCTTTACTGGACCCGAGATGTTAAGCCACAGTGAGCATGGCGGGAGCCCAGGGTGGCTTCCAGTCCACACATGGTAATGTTGTGGCTTCGTTTGGAGAAAATTCCCGGCTCTCAGCTGGGAGGAGAAGCATCAGCGTTTCCTCCTCCAGAGGAAGATGGACAAAACTAAGCAGGATCTAAGAGGAGTGGCCAAAGCATTTGGGATTCTTGTGGGACTCTAGAGTGCCGAAGTTGGTTTATTTTTTATTCTTACCCAAAAGAGTTCAATAGAATTGGAGTTCGGAGAGCAAGCAGCCCAGAGAGCTGTTTCCATAGCAGATACCAAGTACCCTGGATTGGCACTTGCGGCACGAAGACTCATTTCTACACCCCAGCCACCGGCGGGAGAGAGGCTTGCAAAGATGCATCTGCCTTGGTCGGCGGGGGCATCCTCAGACCCAGTGAGGACAGAAATGAAGGCCAAGACTCTCCTCTTGAGACTTAACAAGGAAGTCCTGGGCGGCATTTGCAAAAGTGGCCCTGCGTGCTCTCTGTGCACAAATTTTATTTGATTTTCCTCACCGTGAATGGCTAGCTCTTCACCATAGAAGATGGCAATAACTTCTCTTAGTACACCCCGCACAATCATGAGCATCACTCTGAGAATAATGTCCATACACAATGAAATCCCTTTGTGGTCTACAATCTTACTTGGATTTTGAACTATTTTTTTCTTGGAAATTTTTTTCTGGAAAATTTTTCTGGGAATGGTAGACTCAGAGTTCAGTGGCTGTTGATGCTTCCCCAGAAAAGGGAAAACGCAGATGCGAAGGGCGGGCTCTGTGCCAGGGACCCTCTTACACAGGATGCAGAAGCTAGGGACCAGCCTGTTTGGGGATTGGTCCTATGTTATTATTTTTGCATCAGAATGCCCAATAAAGAAATCGTGACTGTCTGGTTGTGCAAAAGAGGAGCTAGTGCTAAAGTACAAACGGGAGCCTAGATTGGTTTTAAATAAGTGATGACAACTCGGCTCCTACAAGCGTCGGCACTCTTAGCTGCCTCGCTGTGGACCCGCAATGACGTCGTGGTTCCCCGCCCGCCCCTGGAAATCAATGCAGGGACCAGAGTGCCGATGGAAGCACGTGATCACAGGAAGCCCCTCTTCTAGAGCCGCTCGGGCCTCCACGCACAGGATCCGGCCAGGACAAAGACAACTGGAATTTCCTGAAGGTCAGTGGTCCGTGGCCGGTAAGTGTACTACGTGATTCTTGGTTCCCGCTCCCGCGAGGACACAGGCGCACGCAGCACAGCCCCAGCACGAAGGCCCCGCCGCTGCCTCTGCGGACCTCACATCCTTGAAGATGGCTTCTCCCTGTTTGTCTTTGAAAGTCTTCCTCCAGCAGTGCACCGCGCCCGCGTACATGCCGTCAGGTCCTTTGTGCCGCCGCACGTGGCCAGGCCATGACGATCTGCGCAGTCACCCAGCTCACCGCCACCTGGCTGTTCTTGGGGTCAGGCAGCACGCCCTTGGCTGAGGTAGGCAGCTGGGTAGGGGACGATGCCTTGTGCAGAGACGCTGGAGTCCCGGTGGAGGCCTGGCATCCAGGTGCCTCCTCTGGGCTCCCGCTGGGTGCCTGACTTCCAGGGTCCGCAGCCAGGACAGGTCCTAGCCAAGTCCAAGTGGTAGACAAAGCAGAGGGAGGTGGCCCTGTGGCCCCTCTGGAGGCCGGGTTGCAGGCAGAATACCTCCAGGACTGCGGGTGCTTGTCCACGCTCCCTCAGAAGGCCGGCTTGTGCTTGACCTTGGAGGCAGAGGTGAGGCTTGCGTGGGGAGGAGCGGATGGTAGCACACCCTGCTCCCTGGGCGTGCGCGCCACGCCATCCACCAAGCCTTTACACCGCTCGCCGGCCACCGCCTGCTTGCTGGCAGGGTGAACCTGCGGCGGCAACTTGATCAGCTCTGTCTCCCGTCTTGAAGACGGCTTCAGCCACAAGCCCTTGGCGGAGGAGATGGCCTGTTCCGCCCTGGTGGCTGGGTCTGAGAGGGGTGGGCGCGAGGCCGCAGTGCACTGGCCCAGAGCCAGAGGCGGGGATGGCGGCGGCGCTGGCCCAGCGCTCTCCACACCGGAACCGAAAGGCTTCAGCAGGGCTTTCTCCTCCCACTTGCTCTGTGACGCAGGCAGACGCAGCCTGGAGTGGCTTCCTAGAGACAAAAGCTGATCTACCGTGTCCGAGTGAAACCTCAGCATCCCTGATAGGCAGTTACCATGGAGGTCTGGTGCGTATGTTACCCATGGGGCTAGCTCTGGAGAATCCGAACCTCTCTCTGCCCTCTGCATGACCCAGTCTCATAAAGCCACACTCAGGTACTCTCTCAAAAGAGAGCACAGGTAGATTAAAAGCATCTTCTGTTTCTTATTTCAGCCTTTACAAATCCCTAGCCCTAATAACAGCGGATTAGACCTGTGCTCTCCCAGACTGTAGCCACGGGCACATGAGACTATTTAAAGTTAAACCAAGTTAAGTTCAATAAAGTTAAGAATTCAGTCCTTTCCCATGAACCACATTTCAAGAGCTCAGCAAGCCACCTTCGGCTAGCAGTTACGGTGTTGGACAGCGCCGAACAGCACACTTGCATTATCCTACCGGATGGTATGGAACAGCGGTAGGTTAAACTGAAGGTCATTCATCTTCATGCCCCAGGACCTACCTCCCAGGGAGAGTGTGCTGACTGCCTAATACGGGCCTGCTTATCCGCAACAATGCTAGCTCAGGTGTTTTCTGCCTGAGCCGGCTTGCGTCAAGGCTCACTGTAACTCTGGCTTCTCTCTGTTCTCACTTCATTCTAGACTCATGGAGGGTATCCCTCAAGCACAGAGATCTAACAGATCTCCCCTCCGCCCCTCCGTTCTTCCGTTCCTCCCCTCCTCCCCTCCTTCCTCCTTTCCTCTTTCTTCTTTCTCTCTGTCATTCTTTCTGGGCTTGCTTGACCCAACACAGGTCGTCTCTGAACTGTCTCCGAGCTGCAGAGAGCACTAGGGACTGTGGCGTTTAATGAGAACTGGCTCAGAAGGGCCACGGTGGTGGGGTGGCTTGGGAGCGCGTGGTCTGGATGTCTGAGTCTATCATCGGGAGGGGCGGGGGAGGGTTTGGAAAGGCGCTGGAGAGGTGTGCATTTGGCTCTACTTAGCCAGCAGAAAGTGAAGAGAACTGTGAAGGAAGCCAGCGTTTGTTGAGTTCTCACAGCAGCCGTACAATGGGGTAGGGTTTACTGGTTTCAGAGAACCCAGGATTCAGAAACAACAGATGGATTGGACAAGCCCACACAGCAAGTAGGAAGCAGAGCTGATGTTTTCTAGTCAGTCCTTGTATGCTTCAAGAACATAAACTCTATTACTGCAGGTGACCTGGAGACTTCTGCTCCATATGAGGGGCTGTCCTGGATCCAGCTCCCCATCTCCATGCTCCGTGAGGGAGAAAGTGTGGAAGGATGGTTCCTTCCCGTCATTGCTTATAGTCACTCCCTTCATCCTGCTGGGCCAAACAAGACAAGGGTAGTTAAGAGAACTAATAACAAAGCACATCAGAATCTTTGGATTTCTGAAGATTTATATTTTTTTCCAAGAACCATAGAAAATAAACTAAAAATCCAGACTCTTCTGCATTGTTCACCCTTTTCCATTTTTCTTCTTTCCTAGCTCTTATTCTTAGTTTGGATATCACTAACTGTCAAGCTGTGGAAGTTGTTGGCTAAGGATGGCAAGCTTTGGGATAAGAAATATACCTCTCTGTCACCAATATTGGGAAATAACAGAACATGTGAACCAAAGCATTGATGATTTAGATGGAATCTTTCACAGAACTATTAGGTAAATGAAACAAGTGGCTTAACTGATTTTTTTTCTACACCAAATTCATTGGCTGTTATTGCATCAAGTTTAAATTGTTCAGGTTAAAGAAAAAAAAAAACAGTTTATGGGAAAGCATCTAGCAAAAGCCAGTTTTTTTCCACAGCTGGGTACAATAGGTCCCATTTGGGGATGGGACTTGGCCTTCTTGTCCTTGTTCCTTAATTCACCAAGCCAACAGATGAGAGCTCACATGAAAACTAAGTGCAGCCCAGGACTATTAAGAAATATTAATAATAATTAGTATTCTAAATAAAAGACTCATCCATGCAGTAAATACTTCATGAATTCGTATTATGTATCTTATATCTTCTGCATGGTTGCCTTACTGACTGATTCCCAAAAATACAGTCATGCAGAATAATCCAGGCCATGAAATGAACATTTTCTTCTCCCTCAATGTGGATTATCCAGATAATTGCTTCAACGCTGCATTCCATGGTTCCTTGCTGATAAAGCTTTAATTATCTTCCAGGGCCACAGGTGTAAGAAAATGCAAACCAAAGCTATACCCCCTCTAGCTGTTCCCCAAGAGGGAAACTTCCACAATGTAGAAAGGAATGAAGAATCATTTCCCATTGAGAAATTTGCTTTCAGAGATGCAGGACTGGTGAGAAGCCTTTTTACAACATTTTCCAGGATGGCTCTAGGTCCATTAATTATCTAATCCTCATATGACTTATTAGCCCTCTTAGAACCTTTCATATGCCTCAATTTCCCATCCCCTAAGGGCTCAGAATGGGGGCTAAAGTGCTTTGGTCCCAGTTAGGTCCATGTGTGGCATATTGTGCTGCAAATCTCCGCAGCATCTTTATACTAATTATGAACATTAATTATAGGAGAGCCTTGGGAACTTAATGCCCTTTCCAAAATCATGCACAGAACTAAGCAGAGTTAACAGTCTAGGCAGCACAGAAAGGCAGCTCCACCTTACATGGAGTCAAGGAGGAAGAGAGAAACAGAAACAATTACAGGGGCAAAGATAACTAGGATGAAAAGAGTCTTAGGCACCCTCACGTACACAAAAGGCAAATGCCTATTTCAATTTGCATTCATTAAAGTAACAAGTCTGAGCTAAAAATCTAGCCAACATCCACTGAAATCTTTTTTCTCTGAGAGCAGAATTGGTCTCAACTGTGGAGACCGGAGATGTCAAGGCTAGGACAAAGAAGGGCTGTACTAAGAAATAACTATCCTATAAACAAAGTCTAAATGATACTCACAAATGTGCGCAATGTTTCAAGTTCTGTGCTGGGTTCTCAGTGCATTGTAGCGTGTCACACACTAGTCTTAGCACTTTACATGCATTCATACTTTGATTTTCACAGCACATAAGTAATATTACTATTCCCGTTTTATAAATGAGGAAATTCAGGCATAGGATCTTTAACATATAGCTTGCACAAGGACACAGCTGTCAAGCGGGTAGGTATCCAAGTGGTTTTGTATCTGTTTCCAAATCCAGACAGTCTACATCTAGAGCCCAGAGTGAATACCATTTACTCTGCCTCACCTAGATATTAAAACGCAAATGGTGCGTAATCTCACCCATAAAGATATTCTAAGCCCAGCAGAAATGCTTAAGACAGTTACGTTTGGGGGAAGATAAATGGACATGAAGGAAAATAAGATTTCTGCACTTTACTTGAATTGGTAAAATGTTAAGGCTAGAGAATGATAAGTTATTTATATATGATTAATACCTGAGACAATCATTGAAAAAGGTATTCAAAGAGATATGCTGCAGATGAAACACGATTGATTTTTAAAAATTTTTATTATTTGTTTGAAAGAGAGAGAGAGAGAGAGAGAGAGAGAGAGAGAGATCATCCCCTTCTGGGTCACTTTCCAGATGATCTCAGCAGCTGAGGCTGTGGCCGACAGAAGGCAGGAGATAGGAACTCCTCTGGGTTTCTCACAGGAATGACAGGGACCCAAGTTCCTGAACCATCACCTGCTGCCTCACATGGTGTGCATTAGCAGAAAACTGGAATCAGAAGTGGAACCAAAGCTTGAACCCAGACTCCCCGACATGGGATGCAAGCATCCACGTGGCATCTTAACCATTGCGCTAAATGCCCACTCCTTCACAGTTCTTATTAAAAAGAAAAAGCAAAACCTCTTGTAGATTTAGCTAAGATCATTCCCAAATAGATATGGCAATTAAACACATACACACAAATACACAAAACAACAACAACAACAACACCGATGCTACCTAAAGTGGCTTTGTCAGTGGAGGATGTGGTGGGAGGAGTCAGCCTATTTCAGGTTACGGTGAACCAGACAGTGTGTGGAGGGGTAGACGCATAGATCAGTGGAACAGCACAGAAGCCACCAAAATAGACAAAAAGAACTTACTTATTTTTGAGAAATTGCAAAAGTGATTCAGTGGAGGAAGGATAAGACTTTAGCAAATGGTAGTGGAAACATTGGACATAAGCAAGAAAACCAAAAAATCCTGGACTTAAATCTCACATCTTATACAAAAACTGACTCAAAATTTTTAACATAATTAAAATAACATAAAGCTATAAAAACTATAAAGATATAGAACTTTTAAAAACAAAGAGAAAATCTTTAATATATAGAGTCGGCAAAAAGTCCATACACTTATTATCGAAAGCATGATCCATACACACAAAAACAGATAAATTGGACGTCTTCAAAATTAGAAACTTTCACTCCGCAAGTCTTGTTAAGAGAATGGGAATGCAACCTACAGACTGGAAAGAAATGCTTATGAAAGCTTTATCTAGCCAAAGGCCATCATCTAGAATTGAGAAAGAACTCTCAAAACTCAACACATAGCCCAAACAGTCCAATTAGAAAATAGGTGAAGGACATGAAACCATATTTCACTGAAAAGTATTTATACATGACAAGTAAGCACATAAAAATAAATTCACGATGAGTGGACATTAGGAAAGTACAAATTAAAATCACAATGAGATATCACAGCGTGTCTACCAAAGTGTCAGAAATGGGAAATGGTGGTAGCCCCAACTGCTGGTGAGCATGCAGGATGGCTGGACCACCCCACACTGTTGGTGGGAATGCAACATGTAGTCACTCTAGAAGATGGTTTGGTTGTTTCTTTAACATCTAAACATACAACTTCCATGTGGCTCAGCAAGTGCCTTGAAAAAAATGAGAACATGTATTCACATACAAATCAGTGCGTGGATGTTTACCGTAGACTTAGTCATAAGACCCTAGTCCTACGCAGTCTGGATTCCTTCGGCAGGTGGATGAGCAATCTGACCACATCACGGAATACAACTCAGCCATACAAAGGAGCGAGCTGTTGATGCCCGCAGCAGTCTCAATATTGAAACCTTCAGTGAAGCATCCTCAGTGAAAGAAGCCAAAGCTAAAAGGCTGCATGCTTTATGGTTTCATTTATATAACAACATTGAAATAACAGAGGAATCATGGTTGCCAAAGATGAAAGGCCAGAGATAGGAGAGGAAGGAAGACAAAGAAAGTGGGTGTGAATGTTAAAGAGCAACCTGGGGCATCCTTGCAATGATGGAAATTTTCCCAGTGAATTAGAAAAGTGAGAAGAAAATTGTGTCCTCAAATAAAGTGAGAATTGTCAAAGCGTCTCTTTATAGTTATAGTCAAAAAATAAATGACCTAAAAAAACCTTTCAACATGTGTAATATAGCAAGATTTATAAAGGAGAAAATTTATAATTGATAATACAAAATGTAATTAAATGAGGAGATATGCTGTATTTGTGAATGGGAATACTTAATATATGAAGATAAAAGTTCTCCCCAAATGAAAATAAAACTTTATGGCAATTCTCATAATGTTATGAAAGAGATTTTTCATGCAAGTTGATTGCTGCTAATACTAAAGTTGGCCAGGCAGAGCAAAGGCCTGGAATATCTAAGGTTAAGGTGTGGAGACTGGGGTGAGTGTTTGGAGTTTTGATTAAGGTGCTGCCTGAGATGCCTGCATTCCATATTTTTTTTTTTATTTAGTAAATATAAATTTCCAAAGTACAGTTTATGGATTACAATGGCTCCCCCTCCCCCATAATTTCCCTCCCACTCGCACCCCTCCCATCTCCCGCTCCCTCTCCCATTCCATTCACATCAAGATTCATTTTCAATTATCTTTATATACAGAAGATCGATTTAGTATATATTAAGTAAAGAGTTCATCAGTTTGCACCCACACAGAAACACAAAGTGTAAAATACTGTTTCAGTACTAGTCATAGCATTAATTCACATTGTACAACACATTAAGGACAGAGATCCCACATGAGGAGTAAGTACACAGTAACTCCTGTTGTTGATTTAACAAATTGACACTCTTGTTTATGCCGTCAGTAATCTCCCTATGCTCTAGTCATGAGTTGCCAAGGCTATGGAAGCCTTTTGAGTTCGCCGACTTCAATCTTATTCCAACAGAGTCATAGTCAAAGTGGAAGTTCTCTCCTCCCTTCAGAGAAAGGTACCTCCTTCTTTGATGGCCTCATTCTTTCCACTGGGATCTCACTCACAGAGATATTTCATTTAGGTCTTCTTTTTTTTTTTTTCCAGCGTGTCTTGGCTTTCCATGCTTAAAATACTCTCATGGGCTCTTCAGCCAGGTCCGAATGCCTTAAGGGTTGATTCTGAGGCCAGAGTGCTATTTAGGACATCTGCCATTCTATGAGTCTGCTGTGTATCTCACTTCCCATAATGGATCATTCTCTCCCTTTTTGATTCTATCAGTTAGTATTAGCAGACACTAGTCTTGTTTGTGTGATCCTTTGACTCTTAGACTTATCAGTGTGAGAAATTGATCACTTGGACTAGTGAGATGGCATTGGTACATGCAATCTTGATGGGATTGTATTGGAATCCCCTGGCACGTTTCTAACTCCACCATTTGGGGCAAGTCCAATTGAGCATGTCCCAAATTGTACATCTCCTCCCTCTCTTATTCCCACTCTTATATTTAACAGGGATCACTTTTCAGTTAAAATTTAAACACATAAGAATAATTGTGTGTTAATTACAGAGTGCAACCAATAGTACTAGAACAAAAAAAATACTAAAAGGGATAAAGTATTACATTGTACATCAACAGTCAGGACAAGGGCTGATCAAGTCACTGTTTCTCATAGTGTCCATATTTTTAAAAATATTTTTAAAATTTATTTGAGAGGCAGAGTTACAGAGGGAGAGAGAGAGAAAGGTCTTCCATCTGCTGGTTCACTCCCCAAATGGCTTTAATGGCCAGAGCTGGGCAGATCCAAAGCCAGGAGCCAGGAGCTTCTTCCTGGTCTTCCCAGTGGGTGCAGGGGCCCAAGGACTTGGGCCATCTTCTACTGCTTTCCCAGGCTGAATCCAGAGAGCTGGATCTGAAGAGGAACAGCTGGGATGTGAACCAGTGCCCATATGGGATGCCGACGCTGCAAGCAGAGGCTTAGCCTACTATGCCACAGTGCTGGCATTGCCTACGTTCCAATTTTTTTAAATATGATATTAGTCCTCTTTTTTTAAAAGATTTATTTATTTACTTGAAAGTCAGGGAGAAGGAGAAGAACTGGCCCCCGTATGGAACGCTGGCACCGCTGGCAGCGGCTTTACCTGCTGTACCACAGCACCAGCATTCCATATTGAAGGGTTGGAGTTTGAGTCCCTACTGTGTTCCCAATTCCAGATTACTGCAAATGTGTACGCTGCAAGGCAGCAGGTGCTGGCTCAAGTAGTTTGGTTCCTGCCACCCACATGGAGGACTTGGATTGAGTTTCTGGCTTTGACCTGGCCCAGCTCTGGCTGCTGTGTGCATTTGTTGAGTGAACCAGTGGATGGGAATGCCTTTTCTCTCCCTCTGTCTCTCTCTCTCCCTTTCTCTTCTCTGCCTTCCAAATAAAAGAAACAAACAAAG
Organism: Lepus europaeus; assembly: GCF_033115175.1. NCBI lineage: Eukaryota > Metazoa > Chordata > Mammalia > Lagomorpha > Leporidae > Lepus > Lepus europaeus. The sequence continues at coordinate 23,410,929 of NC_084840.1, read as the reverse complement.
ATTTAGTAGATATGAACAATCACTCTTCATGCTTACCAACACTTATTGCAAATATATCACAAATGAGGTACTGATACAAGGATGGAAAAAAATACCCATGAAACAGTACAGTGCCCTTACAGAATCTTGTCTATATGAAAAAAAGTACATTACAGAGGGGTCATTCTAAATCCGTGGAGCAAACATAGTTTAATCGACAAATGATGCTACGATTATTGAGTCTATATGCAGAAACATTAAAGTGATAGCACTATCCCATATCACTCACACACAAAAGTCAATTCTGGATTTATTTAGAATGTAAATGTAAAAAAGCAAAATGTATTTTCTGGAGAAAATGTAAAAATACCTTTATACACTTGCAGTAGAAAAAAGACTTCCTAAATAACACACACATACACACATACACACACAGACACAGACACACACTAAAGCCCCAAGAAAGGACTGACAGCTTGGATGACAGTGAGGTTAAAATCCTGGGGCAGGCATTTGGCTCAGGAGTGAAGGCACTGCTTGGGATGCCTGCGTGTGTGATCAGAGAGACTGGCCTGGGTCCTGAGCTTCCCATTCAGTTTCCTGCTGAAACTGCACCACGAGGGCAGAAGGTGACAGTGCGAGTACTTGGGTCCTAGCAACCCATGTGGGAGATCCAAATCGAGTTCTAGGTTCTTGGCTTTGGCCTGCCCCAGCCCTCGCTTTTGCAAGCATGCGGGGAGTGAACTCGCAGATGGAAAATCTGTTTTGGTCACTTATCTGTCCCTTTATTTCAAGTTAAATGAATACAAATTTTAATACTTAAATGAAAATCTTCCACTCAAATAAGCATTTATTAAAAATGTGAAAGATAAGTATTGGTAAAGCATCTAGATTAGTGACCAGAATTTATAAAGTACCCCCCTTAAAGAGTAAGATAAGGAAAATCCAATGAAAAAATAAAAAATATATATTTGAAAAGGAAACCATAAAAGCATATTTATTAAATAAAAGTTTAATTAAAAAAAAAGCAGAAACATGAATGGCTAATAAACAAATTTACAATTTTCAACCTCATTTGTATTAAGGGAAAAATAATTTCGAACCAGAAGGTATAAATTAAAACCACAACGTGGGAAAATGTGAATGATCATTCAGTGCAGGTGAGTATGAAAATTGGCACTTGGGAAGGCGATTTGGCATTATCAACATCATCAAGGATAGGAATACTTTATAGCCCAGTGACTGCACTGCCAGAAAACTTCTTGCATTGTGTACTCATGTAGATAGGAGCCCAAATGCCTATTGCAGCATTGTTTATGACAGACAAAAATCGAAAACGACTTAAAAATCCCCACCAGAGGAAGGATAAATACACTGTGGTTTATGCAATAGAAAGTCATCCAGATGATAAGATAAATTCTATGTATCTATAGCAACATGAATTAACTTAGTAATATTAAGTAAACAAGCAAGTTGCTTACAAATACTCACCCATAGAGTTTATATATAAACTGTATATACAAATGTGATTCATGTATTTTTAAAGCTTTATTTATTTGTTTGAAAGGCAGAGTAAGAGAGAGAGACAGAGTCTTCCATCTGCTGCTTCACTCCCCAAATGGCTGGAATGGCTAGAGCTGGGCTGATCCAAAGTCAAGAGCCAGGCGCTTCTTCCAGGTTTGTCACGTGGGTGCAGGGGCCCAAGGATTTGGGCCGTCTTCTGCTGTTTTCCCAGATCATAGCAGAGAACTGGATCAGAAGTGAAACAGTCGGAACGTGAACCAGCTCCCAAATGGGATGCTGGCACTATAGGCAGCAGCTTTACCCACTATGCCACAGCATCAGCTCCAATTTATGTAAATTTAATGTACACAAACCAATAACATATATTGATTATAGATACATCAATATAGAATAAGAGTATGAAAAAATGTGCTAATACTATACCTTTATTTCCAGAGTAGAGATAGCTGTGCATGATCTGAGGCAAGCGAAATAAGATTGAAGAGGGAGGGGAAATTTTGGTTACATTATTGTTTGAAATAATGTAAAATAAGAGATGTGGACAAATATGTTAATAATTGATACATTTTGATATTTTATATATGAGATTTTTTTATATCACTTTCAGTATTCTTCATTTGTTTAATTTTTTTTCTTAACTTAAAGGAATAAGATTCTGATCAGAAGAGATCCTTTAAGTATGGACAGAGCTTGCTTTGGGTGAGGTTCTGTTTAGAGCTTAAAAAGTTGCTTTATGGTTTTCAGTGAGTTGAGGGTTGCCTTTCTGTCCTAGAACTGGGTGTTAATGATAATGGCTGCTTGTTGCTCCTTTCTGGGTTCCTTAAATCCACCTAGTCCACACCTCGTCAACTGAAAGTATGTCATTGTAAAAATTAAATGAAAAATGAGGGAAGAAGGAGGAAGGTTGAGAGCAAGGGAAGGAGGGTAAGGTGGGAAGTATCATTATGCTCTTAATAATGTACGTATGAAATACATGAAATGCATTCCCTTTTTGTAGCTAAAAAAATTAAAATAAAAAGGCAGTCATGCATTCAAGTCTGGACGAACCACCTGGGCGATCTCACCGGTGTTCTCTGTACAGGTGGTGGACAGAGAGATCTGAATATTCTCATGTGCTTTACAGAACGTAGGGCAGAATGAATGGCAACTCCTGCCCCTAGGAAAGGCAGGCTCCGCATAGAGCCCCTCCTACCCAGTTCTCCTGCCTGTGGAGACAATCGCTTCCTCAGTCTACAAAAAGAAAAGAGCAGAGCGCTAGGACCGCCCGCCTAGCCAGCTTGCAGGGATGGAATCCCAACTCTGCCACTTATTAGCCTCAGTCTGTTTACCTAGAAAATGGAGCTGCAACACTTACCTAGCTGGATTGTTGTGAAAATTAGGTGCACAGAGTACGCTGAAAATCCACATGTGAGCACTTTAATACTACAAGGCTGACTTCCAAGCAGTTGCTAACTCCAGAGAGGTCCTTTGGCAGGCGCCCTTGACTGCTGCTTCTCCCTCTGGGTTACGTTGTCTCTGATCAACCCAATTGCATCTTTTGGATTGAGCTTCCTGGAGGAACCAGCGTTGTAATAATAACAACAAACAAGTTGGGAAGAATTACCCTCCTCCCATCTCTCTTGTAAATGTCGACAGGTTCTATCATTACATTACAATCCCAATTAAAGGGAAATTCCCCACCAAGCCATAAACCTAAAATGAAAAAACCCTATAGGGATGAATAAGCCTCTTCCGTGAACAAACCTGCTATTTATCCTTTTTTTTTTTTTTTTTTTTTTGTCACTGCTTATGTGCACTCAAATCCCCGCTGAACCAATCCTGCAAGCTGATGAAGAAGTAAAGCCACGGGCATCCATCGTGGATCTGTCAAGATTTTACTTGTAACGAGTCTCCCATGGATTTGATTATTATTGGGTATTAATTATTAACGGCATTTCCTGCAGGAGGCCCGTGTGGGCTTCCTTCCCCTCAACCTCTGTTTTGAACTGGAATTAAAAAAGAACCAAAAATCTCCCCCAGGGGAGCAGCCAGGAGGAGAGAAGAGAGGATTCAGGGGAATCCCTGGCTGGTCTTCACCACCGACCGGCTGCACTTGGCGTTCTGGGGCTGGCCTCGTAATGAGCATGCGGGAGGCAGATCTGCACACCCAGTGTCCTCCAGCTGCAACCCCTCTCTCCGCCCCACAAAGGAGAGACAAAGCGACCTTCCTCTGGCCTCTGCTCCTCTTCTCCCCCCATCCCAAACTAACCTTGTCTTCTTTGGCAATTAATTTCCTCTGATGGTTATGTTAATTTTTATGGCTTCCTAATGATCAGAAATATCTGGCGGATTAACATCATTTAGCATCCCTTTCCCTGGGGGGAGGGGAGACAAAGAGGGGCTAAATGGTGGGAAACAGCTGGACAAGGCAAGAGCGGAAGTCAGAATTCTATGCCCGGATTGTCGATGGGACAGTGAAAGGTGGACACCCGAGACAGCCTGGACAAATTAAAGTCAAATAAAGAAATAGCAATAAGGCTGAAGGACAGGGCCAGAGCCCCGCCTACACCCTCTATGGCTTTATCCTTTCTGCAGTGTCGACAGTCCATATGTTGCTTCCTAGCGATGCTTTAAAGATGACTACACCTGTCAGGCTGTCTGGGAGGTAAAGACAGAGCAGATGTTGAGATTTGTGCCATAAAAGGGAAACAGTCACCTTGGAACGGCCTGCTCCGGAGCCTCCTGAAGGGGTCCCTCCTCCATTGCCTCTCGTCTTTTCTGCAAGGCGGTGGTGCCTGCATGGTGCCACCGATGGAAAGATGGAATTGAATTTTACTGGCGTTCCATCAAAACAGAATAATGTGTTTAATATCCCTGCAGTGTAAGTGAAAGAGAGAGATGCATGAACTCCTAAGGAGGCCCCAGATTCCAGGCAGAGCTTTGATATCTCCTTGTAGTGATAAACATAGACATCACAGGGGAAATGTGGATAAATCCAGGATAAGAGCTCCAGCCCCTCCTCCACATCGCGACTTGAAGTTCAAGCCTTCCTGACAAAAGTGTGGCGCTCGCCAAGAGAACCAGGGATTGAATACAAAGGTAGCCAGGCTCCCTGTGTTAATCCACGACTTAATCCACTGGGTGATTTGGCCAGGTTGTCATGGGAGGAGACGGACCTTTCTGATGGGCAGCTGTATTAAGCAGGAAAAAAAAAAATCTTGCAAAGGACGTCACTGGAAAGTCCACCTTCATTTAAAATCCAGTCGATGGCAATCACGTGGGGATGAGTCTGTTTATAAACACAGCAACAATGCAGGGACACAAGGGAAGACAAAATCCTGGAAGTAAACATCCCCAAACGCTAAGAGAGGTTGAGTCCGAGTAGGGAATAGTGTAATCATTGTGTTTTATAATTATTTTCTAACACAGTGAGTTACTTGTGGTAGTGGTCGATGTCTGCATTGTGTGTGGGTGTTTCTGTACGAGATTTCCCGGCTTTCTGTGCATCAGAATTACCTAAGGAGCTTGTTAAAAGTGTGGATGCTTGGACCCCACATTAGACTTCCTGAAATAACAACCAAATAACGAAATAAAAATGCAGCATTTTCCTAGCCTAACCTACTTCTCCCGGATCTGGTGTGGCCCTGTCCATCAGGCTGTCCCATGGGCTGCGTCGTGTTCGTATTGGTCACCCATAGCTGATTCTGAAAGGGTACCCTACTTTCTCTATAATTTCCCAGAAAGCATTTGTAGTTAGGAATTTATCTGATTCTTTTGCATAAAAGAATCTTTCATGAAAAAAAAAAAGTCTTTCAAATCTGTACATTTCTGTCTTGGACATGACGTTCAATCTCCTAATAACAAACCCAGCATGTCTGCCCCGATCCCAACTTCTTCCTCTCTGTTCCATTCTACACTCACAACAGCAGGCGTGTACACACACACAGTCCCACCCCTGATATGTCAATTCAGTTCATTTAGCAAAAAAAAAAAAAAAAAAAAAAAAAAAAATTACAGTTAATCAAATTTGTGGTTGATTGAATGACCCATTTGGGAGGATTAAGAAAACCCTTTATTAATGTGTATCGTTACAGTCGGGAGAGTCGGGTCTGTTAATACTGAGGGTGCTAGTGTGCAGCTGCGAGGAGCCATCCTTCTGACAACTCTCTAGTGGTGGAGCACAGCCAGATAATACGGTTTTCTCATCCTAATTTCTCTAAGTCCGGTTAATAATGGCAATTGCATCCCATAAAAAAAAAAAAAAAAAAAAAAAAAAAAAAAAAAAAAAAAAAAAAAAAAAAAAAAAAAAAAAACCTCGCTTGGTTACAGTGCTACCTTGTGCACAGTTGATTGAACACACACACACACACAGGATGCACATCAATTAAAGCTCTGAGATTGCCACCATATTTGCATAACTATGTGCTTATCCATGGAATTGTGCTTTTTAAAGGCCTTGCCAATGGGATTGAGGGTGCTTACTCCCCCTACCCCAGTTAACTGCACAGTATTGCTAGAAAAATAGTGCACTTTGGTTATATTAAAGCAGAAACTATTGATACAGAAGAACCTGCCGTTCTCCCATCTTCTGACTATGCTACTAAATGAGTGATGTTAACTTTATCAGCTGACTCTTCGCCAAGACTGGCAGCTGTCCACTCTAGACCTGGATTAACTTCCAGAGTGGGAGCACAGGGTTCCACAACTAACCAGGCTTCTTCAAGAAGAGCCTACCTATGTGTTTGTCTCTATGTACAACAAGCTCTTTGAATTTGCATGTTACTCATTTTCCCAAGCCTTTCTGCATAGACAGCACTTAATAACATCTTATGTTGCCTTCCCTAATTCCTTGAGCATTTGCACCATTATCTCATTTCATCTATGGTTGTGGACTGCAAAGCACATTAGCCTTCGCACCTCACATGTGGTTCTGTGACATGCTAATGACCTGGCCTTGAGGACTTAGAAATTCTCCTAGATCCCATAGGGTAGGATAAGATTTCCCCCAATCCTCTTAGGGTTCCTGGCTGGGACAGAAAGGAAGGGAGCCAAAGAAAGATTAACAAGAGAAGAGCATCCATGTTTACTTGATACAAGCTATGTGTGACACAGGAGCCTTCACAAGGATGTGAAGACTGGAAGAAGTGGCTGAACTTGTTTATTTGTAGGATTGATTTGAAAAGTTGTTATGGGCAATATGATTGCACAGAGTATGACCTGAGGGAAATGAATGGAGGAACTTAACAAGATGCTCAGATTCTTGACTGTGACTCCTCGTCTTTGGATACAAAGATGTCTCCTTTTTCAAGGTATAGAGTGGGCACTTCTCACCTGAGAATCTTAGAGCCTGCTTCAGGGGAGAAAGGGGGAAACAGGATGTTTCTGTAGTTTTTGCAAATTCCTTCAGCTTAAACTGCTTATTGTGCTACTTTGGGGTAGCATGTCGTAAGCCCTGCCAACATCAACACAATACCCTCAGAGACTGAAAATACTCCATCTATCTCACTAGCAGTTGATGTGAGTTTCTAGAAGTATGTCAGTCCATTGTTTCTTCAATACGTTGTCTAACACCCTGATCCTGTGATTCTCCAGTCTTCACAGAACTGGGTCCACTTAGCTCTTATCTGTAGTTTCAGCCTTATAGGAAACTGAGAACAACTTGCTCCAAGTAAAAATGAATGTAAGTTAATGCATTAATTTATCATTATGGAGGTCATACAATGTGCTTGGTGCTTAGCTTATAGTATTTCTTAGCATCCCTTGAATGGTGTGGCTGTTTCCATTGTAGAGCAGTGGGAACTGAAGTTCAAGGCCATGAGATTATAAGCAAAGGACCAGAATTCAAACCTAGTTCCATTAGAGTGTGACGTAATTGGCCTTTTTCTTAAATCCCTGTTTTCCTTTTCCTGCCAGGAGTTGCCTACGAGGGCAGCATTCTGTACTTTCCTCCTAAGCGAGCGCTCCTTTAATTCTTTAGTGCATGGTAGCCATATCATACTTCTGCCAGGCCCATAGATCATGGGCTGTTGTGCAAGGTGTGTGTCTCTGCCTCCCATCACACCACACACTCTGGAAAACCACTATGCCTTAACATCTTTGTGGTTCCAGCATGTGGCAGGATCCTTGGAACACAGTGATGACTCAGTAAATGTATATTGAAAAGATGAACAAATGAGTAAATACTCCACCCAAGGCCTGTGAAGAGTGAAGTTTTAAACCTTTGTCTTGAAACTCAGATGCTCACTCGTTTGGAGCCACCTGGATTCTGTATCTCCTTAGTGTGACACCTCGCAACTCATCACGTGAATTTTTGGTGTTCCTGGCCCAGAAATCACCTGACCACTCCACACAGACTCATTACTGGGCAGTTGTGAAAATGGTGGGAGGCTTTTCTATATTTTCTCCTCTAAGAATGTTTCCCCTGGAAGCACCTTTGTAGCTTCCAGCTACATCCAAGGTCCCGATGTTTCTAAAGGATGTGACAGCTTCTTCTGCTCCACTGAGCCCAGTCTTGTAGTAAATCCTCAATGTGCCTCAAAGTACCTATGGTGAAAAAACACATTTTTTCTACCGATTTGTCATAAGCTGATACTTATGGAAAATAAAACATCATACACTTGGCTGTCATGCAATGTCAAACTGATATAAACATTTCTAGATCTTTCCTCTACGTTGGAAAGCACCACTTTCTGCTATGATGGAGCACCAACGTAGATCATAAAATTCTTATTTTTCTCATTTGAGTAGCAGTGCCCAATAGAAATATAATGCAAGCCTCTCAGATAATTTGAAATTTTCTAGTAGTAAAAAGTAACATGTGAGATGAATTTGAATCCTGTATTTCATTCAAGTCAGTATGTTCAAAATATCATCACTTCAATATGAAATCAATATAAAAATAACACATATAGTTTGCATTCTTTTCTTGTATTCAGTCTTTGAAATCTTGTGTGTGTTGCATATTCATAGCACATCTCCATCTGGACTATTCACACTGTAAGTGTTTGATAGCCACATGTGACAGTGCAGCTTAAAAGCCCTCCCTCTTCCCACATTTCCTAGCTCTAAACCTTTTGGAATCTCCCTGTTGCTCTACAGAAAGTCTCTTAGTTATCTCTAAGCTTCAGGATTGTCTCACTTCAACATGACTCCTGCATTCAGCTGCACACGGTCTTCTGGAGTTAAACACTGCAGTTCTGGTAAAGAAGGGACAGAAGAGATAAAGGTGACAATTGGCTAGAGGAAAGACACACACACAGCATCTCGGGTATACAATTTAGTGATCATTTTGAACCTCTGTGAGATGGTAGGCCTGGGAATTGGACAGATAATCAAACAGGATCTACACATTCTTTATTGATTTTGTAAGGTTGGAACCAGCCCATTTGTAGGTTATTAAGACCTTGGAATTCCTTCTAGGAAAGGGAAAGAAAAGATCTATGTCTATAGGCTACCTTCAGTTCAGCCCAGGAATTCCCAGGTTTGCATTGACTGGACGCCATCTTCTCTCCCTCGCGACACAATCTCTGCCTGGAGAATCGATTGTTTCTCTTGGACCTGTTTTCTTGTGGTACTCCTTCCCAAGCTATCCAGCTGGTGATCTATTTTCTTCATGAAGCCTCTGTGTTTTACTCTCCTTGTTCCTTAAGAACCACACCAAGTTGAGCTCAGTCGTGGGTATGACTGAGGACCACTGCGACCTAGTCATGATCTTAGCTGAAGAATGGTCTCCAAGTCTCATTCATACTGTTGGGGTTACCTCTTGGTACCCACTATCCATTCAAGCTTCATGTGCCCTGGTAGTGTTTCTTTGCCTGTGCTAAATGTACATAGATTGATCTATCCTTCCATGCTTTGGCCTTCAGTTCCGACAATTATTATCTCTTAAAAATACTTGGGATCCCACTAAACTGACAAAAGTAGAATGACTTATGTTTTAATGATTGGTATTTAGACTAGAAAACCATGCTATTTAAAAAAATCAATTAGATATAAAAAGATACCTTTGCTCCAAGTTTCTTTCCCATTTGTGGTATGGAAGCAGAAGCTGCTTAGCATCTGGGTGTCCTCGAGTCATACTGAGTATTTCATTCATCATACATGACATTTGCATATTGCAAATATCATACTTTATGCACATGCCTTCCAGGCTAGTCTAGAGACTATGATTGCCGCCTAATCCTCACATAAATCAATGCACCAGGGAGTGCCACTTCTAAGCATGGGGAAAATCAGCTAAGGCTCTGCCTTTAGAGTCTTTCTAGCATCATCTCATTCTCTTCACATCCCTAGTAGATTCATGCCATCATTTTCTCTTCTTTCTTGTAGCTATTAAAATTCTATTAGCCATTTGTGAATATTATTTTATACCTTCTGCCTTTTCTGTAAGTTGTGATTGTGACAGCTGCCATCATTTGTATTCATTGTCTGTGCAGGATTTTGTGTGTGTGTGTGTGTGTGTGTGAAAGAACAAAATCTTTGCTTTGCATGACCAAGTATCCAAACAGAAAGATGGATTGTTTGTAAATCTATTTCTCTTGCAAACATTAGTTTATTTGCTGAGGAGACAGAAACAGAAGAGTTGAAAGAGAGAAGGCAAAAAATGTTTGATCTCATATACCAAGGTGTAGGTTTGCTTTTTCTCATATCTTGGTTTGCTGCTTCCTAATCAAAGTTGACCCCAAGACTACTGAGAGACTGCTCTCTGCTTTGGATCTGAAGGACTTCAGGGTGTTTTCCTCATTCCACTACCACTCTAACGTCTCCCTCCTTCCCCTCGTCTCCCAGTGAGCAGAATAATGCATGTAGCCAGACTCTTCTCTTCTTGCACACAAATGACTCTTGTACTTCTCTCTCTCTCTCTTTTTTTTTTTGACAGACAGAGTTAGTGAGAGAGAGAAACAGAGAAAAAGGTCTTCCTTCCTTTGGTTCATCCCCCAAATGGCCGCTACGGCCAGAGCTACGCCGATCCGAAGCCAGGAGCCAGGTGCTTCCTCCTGGTCTCCTGTGCAGGTGCAGGGCCCAAGCACTTGGGCCATCCTCCACTGCCTTCCTAGGCCACAGCAGAGAGCTGGATCAGAAGCGGAGCAGCCGGGGCTTGAACTGGTGCCCATATGGGATGCTGGCACTGCAGGCAGCAGCTTTACCCGCTACACCACAGTGCCAGCCTCGACTCTTGTACTTCTTCAGGGAAGGTGTAAATGAGGGTGGAGGCTGAAGGAAACCAGTGCATCGTTTCTGGCCCTGGGAAGCCTTGTGCTTGGTAAGGTTTAGGACAGGCGGGCATCAGAACCAGCAAACAGGATATACTCCTGTTTGGGCTCCACCTTGCACCTACAAACACTAAAGACATGCGTGATTCCAATCACTTTGAGCTCGTCTGTCATGGAAGTTCAAGGAGGTTGAGTCCAAGGATGGTCAGTTGCAATGGGACCCCACTAACCAGCTCTCTCGTGCCATACAAGGAACCAAGTCCTTAGGGGCCAGGACCATGGCAGGAGTCCCGGGTGTCTAAGCTCTTCTCTAATAGCCATCCTCTCGCTATCCTTGGTGTCTTCTAATAAAGTCTCTGGAAGCCTTCCCTAATATCTCTGCCTTCGCCCTGATGTTCATGGTGGGATCTGGGACAGGTTTCTTCATAGGCTCTTCCTGGTGTTAGAAAGGAAGTGAATGAAAAGTTGGAGCAAGGATGGGAAGGAGGGTGGGGTGGGAAGTATCCCCATGTTACTAAATCTTTATCTGTGAAATACATGAAACATATAACTTAAATACATTTTTTCAAAAACAATTTTTTTAAAAAAGGAAGCGAATGAGTTTTCTTCTGATAGGATATGTGAGGAAGATGGTGTTTCTTCCCACCTAAGTTGGGTCTTCACCAGAAATAGCTCTGGCTAGCTTTCTCCAGAATAAATGAAAGGCAAAATTCTCACCACAGTGAATGTAAATTTTCTTCTAAGAATGTAAATTTCCTTCTAAAGATACAGGATCTAGTCTCACAGAAGATGTGTACATTGCTTCCATTGAAATAGTTTTGCTCTTTGTCAGATTATAAGCCCGTCTGTATTTTGCTAAAACAGCATACTGCCTGTTTCTTGGACTTGCTGCATTTCACGTGGTGTCTGTATTTTCTAAGAATGCCTCCATCTACAGCCATCTGTGCTGAATGGTACTACCCCAAATAGCTGCGCCCTGACTCCCAAATCCCTCCCTTGATTTAGGGTGAGGGCGGGGGAGATGCTATCTGTTAGTTCTGCCACCTCTTTGTTGATAATAAGCGTAGATGACGGAAGTGGAGCCTGGGAAAAGAGAAGTGAGATACAATGGAGATTTAAAAACAGAAGAAGAGGTCATCATTTTATAGTGCCTTAAGGCAGATAAAGGAAATTGAGTCAAATCTTATCATAACCTTGGGCCTATACGCTTGTCTGGTAGAAACAAGAGGCTGTGGGTGATTGAAGGGATGTTGCAGGCAGGTTGTACTGTTTTGATGGGTCCTAATACACTCTGATGTAGAGTTATCTTCTATGGAGTAAAGTCATATATATTCCTGTACACCAAGGAGAGAACCGGAGTAAAGAATCCACCTGGCCTGCACGTCGGTGCTCCTAGCTTCACTAAGTTAAGTTAGATAACATAAACAGCCACAGCTTTTCCAAAGAAACAACCCGCAGAGCCTATGACTCCTAATCTGTGACTATATTTGGGAGTCAAGGACCAGCAACCATACGTGGTTCATGCTTTGGCTTAAGAGCAAGCTTCCATGCAGAGATAGGATTAGGGTGAAGCCAGGGAGGTGCCTAGGGTGTATACCTTAGGAGGTTCTACAGGAACAAGTAGGAAAGATGATCTCCTTATATTGCTCCACAGGCACTTCACTAGCCTCCTCCGAGCCTCAAGTCTGCTTTCCAATATGGAAAAGACACTGCCCTGTGGGCCTGGAGCCTGTTAGCACAGATATCATCAGATGGTTAAAAATTAGCTTGTTTATGTTTTATGTAGTCAACTCCTGGATTTCTCAATTAAGCTTCAGCTCCTTTTTTAAAGCATGAAAGTTGTTAATCTCATATGCTGATATTCATTATGCAATACTTTAAGATGGGGAGGCTTATATGCACTTTCTTCTGTGTTGAGGTACAATCAGAGGGAGAGTAGAGGAAATGAATATTTATTGAGCACCTGCTAAGGCAGGCACCATTAGTTGATTGACCTACCTATTATGGCCCACTCCCGTTGTCTTTTGCCAACTATAACGGCTGAAAAAATAAAATATTTTCCCAGCTTCCTTTGCAGTGTGACAGCCTGGCCAATGAGGCTTAAACTGCAATCTGTTAGGATCTACTAGCATAGAGCTGCGATGTAGCAGATACAATACAGGGCATCATGCTAAATTTGAATTTCAGATGAATTTTGAATACACGTTGTCTCCAATGCTGCTAAATAAAAACTTATCCTGGGAATTTATCTGTTGCTGATCTGAAATTTAAATGTAACTGGATGAACTGTGTTTCATCTCAAATCTCAGCCATTCATATATTTTTGTTTTGCACGTGGTTCAGCATCCCCTCGCCCTTTTTCCTGCCTTAAAGAAAAATTGTGACAACCAAAGTACTCACAAAGATGTTGACAGCTCAAATGTCACGAAGTCTCTGAGCAAAATGTGGATAATATCCAAAGTGTACACTACTTGGCTTATAACCAAAATAAACCCCATATAATTTTGTGTCACTTAATAGGGTTTTCTGGCATTAGAACCCAAAAGCGTGCTTAACAGACACACCTGCTCTGTGTTAAATATTATATACTTTCCCCACACCTTACCTCATTTCATATTCGTGACACCTTTTAGGAGATGGGTGCTGTTGTGCCTATTTTCAGATGAGAAAACAGAAATGCAAAGAAACTAAGTACCTTTCTAGATACCTAAAAATAAATGATTGATGTTTACTGTGTAATTAGCTGGTTCCGACACAGGTTTACATGGGTGACCTAATTTAATCCTCGCAACAATTGCTGAAAATGTATTGTAATTATTGTCCATTTTATAGATGAGGAGACTGAGGTGCAGAAAGATTAAGGAACTTACCCATCACCACAGAGTTGAGCTTCAAAGCAGCATACTGAGGCTCACACCCCCATTCCTGACTGCTATGCAAACTGGCCATCCAGGGATACAGCTGACACTCACACGCAGGGTAAAAATGCTAATACAGGCTCTCTTTCCTCTTGTTTGCCTGTCTCCTGACCTGAGTAAATGAGGGAGCACTGCTCTGGCCTGATAGATTTCAAAGACTTTGCCTTTCAAAACCTCATGATCGACCCTCACCATCCGAATCCTTCCGGTGTGTTCTGGATTGCTCCAGGGTCTGGCACAAATTCTGGCTTTTGGCCTGTGGCACAAGGCGCCTTCCTTTAGTGGCTGATGGGGCTGGCACTAGGTGACTTCTGGTATGCCAAGAACCCAGTCGCTGGGACCTCTTCATTCCCAAGAGAGTCGGCTGGGTGCTCCTTACCACCAAATCTTTGGGAGCCTGGTCCCCCTGAGGCAGTCTCTTGTCTAGGTTTCCAGCCTGCGGAGGGTGCTTTGTGAGTTGCTCTCCCCATCCTTGCTGAGACAAATACCTTGCCGGGCTCTCCTTACTGATGTTCTCATTCTGTGCCTCACATTAATCACTTCTTGGGGAACCTACTTTCTAGGCTCTCATCTGTCAGACTCGCCAAAGATAGCAGAGACTCTCCAAAGATAACTGATTCTTGGCTGTGCTCCGGGAAGTGGCCACTGCCCTAATCTTGACCTTTTGAGTCCATTTAGATTCCCAGTTAACTTCTGTTGGCCTCTCTTGCCCGTAGTCAAATTCTTTTCCTGACACACAGATCCTTAGCTCCCAGTTTTGCCTGGAGCTACTTCTTCTCTTGGACAGAGCTTGGGCTTGCCTTGAGACCCTAAGGTCAAACACTTTGTTTTAGAGGACTATAGATAGATTTCTTTCTCAAACAAGTCTCCGAAGTCTCCACATGCTGAGTGAGAGAGTTGCTTATTCAGCCTTGTCTCTTGGGTCACCATTCATTGAAATAACAATGACCTCAATATCTTGAAATTGAATTATTGTTTCTTTGCAGAAACAATATTTAATTTGTCATTTTTTTTTAAGTGAAGAGGAATGCTCAGAGTGAAACAAATTAAAGTTCTTTACTCTCGCCTTTTAAAATCATGTCAAACCATTTACAAATCCAGACTCTACAGTTTCTGTCTGAGGTCATCTCTCCTCCTCATTTTCTATGCCCTCCATAGATTCAAGTTTATGGTCATCCTTTTCATAATCAGTGTGTGTTGCTCAAGCATGGACGCGGGAGCCTGCTGGTGAGAAAGCGTTCTCTCCTTTGTTCTTGAACTTCTCTCTCTGTGTGCCCTTGTTTGTAAATATACAAAACCAAGCAATGAAAAAGTCAAATTGAAGCCCTTTGGAAACAGCTTTCTTGATTTCATTTCATTTCCCAGCGAAGCAATTGGTGGCACCATTTTAAAAGCAAATGAGGTTTGATTGCCCAGAGATTTGTCTTTGGAGTGTCTTTCCTCAGCCTCTACTTCTCCTTACTAGATTGTTCAAAGGTTGACTTCCCTGGTCGTCACTGAGCCCCTCATCTCATCATAAAGTTTTCTCATTCACTGTGCTATTCTGGTGGTTTAGAGCTTAAGTCTTGGGAACTCAAGGTGGGGTATGCACTTTCTGAAATGCATTGTGGTCACAATCCATATTCTAGAAGAACCAGAGATTCTAAATTTCCTTCTATATTAGAAAGTCCCCAAATAAGATTTTCTATTCTAAAGAAAATTATGGTACTTTTAAAATTGTTACCCATAAAGGGGTAAAGCTTGCTAATTTTTAATTTCCTTAGCATTTTCTCTCTAAATGAGGAACAGATTGTGGAGGGGAAAAATTGGTAATCAGAGTTGGTTGGTAGCTGCTTTGTTAGCACAATCTATTCCTGAGATTTTATGAGATCTGGCTTACAAAGCACTGGTTGATAAATGATTCAATATTTAACCATGATTTACTTGTACCATGTGGCAGAAAATTATGCTGATAGAGCTGAAATCACCGGAACGGAGATTTTTACATCCGTAGAATGTGTCAACATGGTGTTGGGTGTGAATCACTCATGTGGGATGTTAAGTGCTCCTCTTTTTAGGATCTGGGATTATATCCCAATATAAATGACTGATGGAAGTGAAGAAAACGAGCCCAGTGCACTGCCTGGTGTCAGCTGGTAAGTAACATCGCCAGCGAGGGCTGCGAGGGCTCTTCTGCCATCTCTAGATGTCCGCGAAATAAATACACTGGGGCGGGCGGTGAGCCTGGAAGACCGAGGGCCATTCGGGTCATACAGAATTCAGTACAGAGTCATGCCGGGGAGGAGGAAGAGTAGTTTTGCTCCTTTAATAGAATGCTCCCTTGAAGGAGTATGAGGGAGTATGACACCCAGACTCCTCCCTGAGCCCTCACTCCCTGTATATTTATTGGGAAATTTTATTTCTCTCAATTAATAAGATGCAATCTGTTACTCAAATAGATTTCAGTCTGAGGATTGCCTTTACAGACATTGGAAAGGGGATACCAATGCAAAAGTGATTTAAATTAGCAGTATTCACATTGCCGAAGCCAGGATGCTAAAGAAAGCACATCAACCTGACTACAGATGGTAGAAGTTTCATGTTGTGGATGGGGACGATAATAGATAGTTCATCTTCAAGTGCACCAGGAAAATTTTTTTAAAGATTTTATTTATTTAAAAGACAGAGTTAGAAGAGAGAGGGAGAGATAGAAGAGAGAGAGAGAGAGAGATCTTCCATCTACTGGTTCATTCCTCCAATGGCGCAATGACTGAAGCTGGGCCAGGCTGAAGCCAGGAGCCAGGAGCATCTTCTGGGTCTCCCACGTGGGTGCAGGGGCTCAAGCACGTGGGCCATCTTCTGCTGCTTTTGCAGGTGCATTAGTAAAGAGCTGGATCAGAACTGGAGTAACCGTGATGCAAACCAGTACCCTTATGGGATGCCAGTGCTGCAGGTGGCGGCTTTACCTGTTAGGCCACACCGCTGTCCCCAGCAGAAGTTTTATTTTGCTAAACAATATGCCCTAATGTGCAGGATCAGTAGCATAGTCCTTCATCCCTTCCATCACTCCTGGCCCAAAGTGGTTTACATGTATTATACACACACACACACACATTCACAAACACATATGTATATATGCACATACATGCACACACACATACACATTCACACACATATGTATATATGCGGAGAGAGGTACATACATGGGTGGGAGGAGAGAGAGAGAGTGGAGAAAGAGAGAGAGGGAGAGAGAGAGGGAGAGAGAGAGGGAGAGAGAGAGGGAGAGAGAGAGGGAAAAGGAGAAGGAGAGAGAAGGAGAGAGGGAGAGGTTTCTTAGAGAACAGGAAATTGCAGACTAGTATACATTTTTGGAGGAGTGGTCTTTTGAGGGGAAAAATGGCAGAATGGGAAGTGGTAGCTGATTTTCTTGCAGAAGCAGGGACAACTGTCCAGGGTCCAATTTCTACCCTCATATTAATCCTCAACCCATGGACAGTCTGCTTGGGCCACTATTCTTACTTAAGGCCAAGCTACTATCCTGTGTCCTATTAACCTGATGTATCCATGGCCAAAAGCAAAATCTGGCATTGCTTTATCCCTTTTCTATAAATTCCCATCAAGTTAACCAGATTTGTAGTCATAGCCAATAAATACACCAGGCCCTAGCCTTTCTCAAGGCCCAAGGCATTTTACTTGGTGTCCAGGCCAAGAATTAAAATGAGATTTCAAGCCCCTTAAACTGATTCTGGGTCTTGCAGTTCGGCTGACAAATGACATTATTCTTGTAGAATCCAGCCAGTGCCAAGGTCCTTATCCTCAAAGTCTGATGGCTTTGGATTTATGGAAAGGCTGAGTTTCCTAAAGCAACATAAGCAATACCACCCAAAATGTTTGGCTGCCATTGTCTTAGGCTTATTCGGCATATTTTTTTTTTCTGAAACTTTGTGAGATGGCAGACAGCTTGAAAATCACAGGCTCTTTGCATAACATGATGAAATACGGGTGCATTTAATCCCAGCAATTGAGCGGGGAACAGTTTTACCAGCAGAAAGTGACTCTATTACAGGTATGCAACATAAAGTCACAACACGTGTGCACGCAAAAAACAAGCTCTTGAGGGAGACACGAATTGTTGCTTCTGAATTCTGCCATTAATATTCATTTGCTGCTTGCTCATTTGTTTTGTTGTCTGCCTCACAGACAAGCAGTAGAAACAACCAACGGTTTTAGAAGAATTTATGGGAGGAAAATTTAAAGTTGAAAACATTCTATCCACTAACTTATTTTCTTCTAAATTGACAAGACAGCCACTATTCAATTTCAGCAATGGAAAGTCTTAGATCCGCATATGGAACATCAAGGGTCATTGGGAAAGCGGTTGGCGAATTACAGATGCGAATCTGTGGGATGCTGGTTAAAAATGTGAAACTCAGCAGGAGACTCACTGAGCTCTGAGTCCTGGCTCTGACTCCCTAGATGTGTGACAGCAGCCACAACATCTATCCTGCCTTTGGCATTCTTCCTTCCTCTTGAAATGGTTAGAATAGTCATGTCTCGGAATCTTGTTGGTGTTCAATGAGGTTGTAGATCAGTAAGGACGGTGTGATTTTGAGCAGAAGAAAGAAATTTGGGGTAAATTAAGCCACAAAGGTAACTTATTAGAAAGACCTTGGGGCTTTACAAAATCCACAAGATCCTGAAGAATCAGACGTGGGAATGAGGCCTAACCAAACAGTTCTGGAGGTTCAGAAGCAGAAAAAGTAGCTATAATTTCGTAAAAGACACTCTGGCGCAATCATGCTTGATCGAATTGTCAGCTTCATGACTCACGGACTATATTTGAAATATCATAGAGGAAAAGTCTAATTGGTCTGTTTTGGGTCATAAGACCACTTCTTGCTACTGGGTCAGGAGAATCTCTGGTTTCAGTTTCCCCCAGGACTATGTTGAATGAAGAAGACTACTCCAATGGGGGAAACACAACACTAGTCAAGGGAAATGAAAATCAGATATTCCAAGCCAAAAATATCCTCTTCTACAGATGATGTGAGGTGTTTGGGAGCTACTATGTACCCAGACTTCAGCATCTAGTTTCTTCTCATGGAAGGCAATCAGATGGTTCACACAATGTGGAACTCATTTGTCATTCCAGGTCTTTTTTTTTTTTTTTTAACTTTTATTTAATGAATATAAATTTCCAGTGTACAGCTTATGGATTACAATGGCTTCCCCCCCCGCCCAATAACTTCCCTCCCACCCGCAACCCTCCCCTCTCCCGCTCCCTCTCCCCTTCCATTTGCATCAAGATTCATTTTCAATTCTCTTTATATACAGAAGATCAATTTAGTATAAAGATTTCAACAGTTTGCACCCACATAGAAACACAAAGTGAAACATACTGTTTGAGTACTAGTTATAGCATTAAATCACAATGTACAGCACATTAAGGACAGAGATCCCACATGAGGAGCAAGTGCACAGTGGCTCCTGTTGTTGACCCAACAAATTGACACTCTAGTTTATGGCGCCAGTAACCACCCTAGGCTGTCGTCATGAGTTGCCAAGGCTATGGAAGCCTTCCAAGTTCACCGACTCTGATCATATTTAGACAAGGTCATAAAAGACAGAGTGAGGATAGTAACCAATGATCCTAAGAGTGGCATTTACCAGGTTTGAACAATTATACAGCATTAAGTGGGGAAGAGGACCATCAGTACACACATGTTGGGAGTAGAGCCATTGGTGGTAGAGTAGAGGTTATGATTACAAAGGAATGAGGCCCAAGTGCACTAGACAGGGCCTAGAACAAAGGACAGAGTCATTATTAGAGGAGCTAAGAAAGGTGCTGTCTAAGCTACAATTAAGTTTTCTGATTGAGAGGCAAATAGAACCTGATAGAAGGGGCTTGATAATAATCTGGTGGGCTTTAGGCCTTGTAAATTCAGAGGCCCAGACCTATCTATCTCTTCACATGGGGTATATCCTAGGGGAAGGCACTCTGTTGACTTTCATTACTTGGCTGGCCTGGGAGGAGAGCTGGCCAGGTAAAGGCAGGTGGCATCTCTAACAAGAAATTTACAGTTCTGCCTGCAATGTTGCTGACCCTACTTGACCATCCCCTCAGCTGCAGTGGTCACTTTGGAAGTTGGGCTGAGTGAAGGGCTTTTCAGCTTAGAGCCAATAAGATCTGTGGCTCTGACCTGGGCATCCTTCGACTCCAGGGCAGGTCCATTTCCAGTGATCCAACTCTTGGCAGAGCTGCCAGGGCTCTTCACAAGCTGACTTCTGCTGAAGCCCAGGCTTACCACATTGAAAGCCACTGCAGTGGACTGGCCTGTTGGGTCTCCTTGAGGGCAGATCACTGTACAGATCAGCCATTAATAGGCCTGCCACCCATTGCTTCTGATGCCTAGCTTTCTTTTCCTCCTGGTTTGTGTTAAAGCAGACCAGAGGATGCAAGTCAAGGGAGTGCCCATGTCCCATCTCTAATCTTCGGTGGCCTGAACTACAAGTCTATAGTCACAGGCATGTTCTGTAGTAGTTTTTCTAAGGTAGACAATGCCCATGAGGAAAATTATATTCTCACTTTAAAACTTTCTTTCCCTTTGGTCTGAAAGGGAGGTTTTTTCTACTTACTGTATACTTCGCTGATGGTGAAGTGAATCAAGCTATGAGATTATTATTTGAGTTCTTATTTTGGCTATGCTATTGCAGAAAAATGTTAGCCATCTCTTTTATAAGGTCTAAAGATTAAATTGTGCATCCTACAGATTCCTTCATAATAGAATTAGTTTCCTACCTTGAAGAGAATAGAGAAATGAAAGAACAAGTTGGGCTTAGAATAGAGAAATGAGGGAGCAAGTCCTAGATCGCTTGCTGACAATAGCAATATCACATGAATACTTAGCAAACCGTTTCAACCATTAGATAACAACTTAAGAAAACATTTACCAGAAGGTCCAATGCCTTCTATAAAGTTTAAGAATCATGTATTTGAAAACACCTCTTAAATATCTAACATGGTGTAGTTTGTTTAGCCAGTAAACTTAAGCACAACCATCTAAAATGTTTTTAGTTTCTTTCTACCAACAAGTCTAAAACATATGATACACAGATTCAGGTCCCACAAATTAAAATGTATCTTTGATTGATTTTAGCAGCTTAAATTTATGGACAATCTTATCTATAAGCCATTTAAAATAAAACTCTTAATAAAATTTCCTATGTGGACATACAATATGTACACACATATAATATAGCATAATAGACCAATATAGCAATTTTAATAATAGCTTTTAAAATCTTTAACTCTTTTTGTAGATTGCCAATTGATTTGAATTGCTTTTTCTTTTTAGTAACCTCAGTTAACCATACTTTCTCTCAGTTGGTACTGTTAATACATTATTGGCTTCATCTGTTTACAGAGCCATCCCAAAGTACTGAATACAATAAAAGTGGCTGGAAAAAGTCCATAGGAACCTATAGGAGGACAGCTAAACACAGAACCAACAACGCTTTAGTTTTATGAGCAGCAGATATTCAAATTTTTGAAAAAAGCACATATTTAAATAACCCATAGCTCTTAATAAAAATTCAGCTGTTTTTGAACAATTAGAATTTAACAGACATCAAGAGAACATAATAGATTACTTTAACACATTGCTTTAACAGAGCATCAGAGTTTAATTCTATGTCAAAGAGAAATTGAGCTTCCTGTGATCTTTTGCTGTGAGGTTTCCTTCCTTTACCTTCTTTCATATTGGTGACCATGTTTCTGTGTTTCTGTGTGTAACACATCTTTAAGCATCTTTTGCAGGGCAGGATGAGTGGCAACAAATTCTTTCAGTTTCTGTTTGCTGTGAAAAGTCTTAATTTCACCTTCATTCACAAATGAGAGCTTTGCAGGATATAGTATTCTGGGCTGGCAGTTTTTCTCTCTTAGTACCTGGGCTATGTCTCGCCATTCCCTTCTAGCTTGTAGGGTTTCTGATGAGAAGTCTGCTGTGAGTCTAATTGGAGATCCTCTAAGAGTGATCCGACGTTTCTCTCTTGCACCTTTTAGGATCTTTTCTTTATGTTTCACTGTGGTGAGTTTGATTACAACATGTCGTGGTGAGGATCTCTTTTGGTCCTGTTTATTAGGGGTTCTATAAGCTTCCTGTACTAAGATGCCTCTGTCCTTCTCCAAACCTGGGAAATTTTCTGCTAGTATCTCACTGAAAATGCCTTCTAATCCTTTCTCCCTCTCCATGCCTTCAGGAACTCCTAGAACCCGAATGTTGGGTTTTTTAATAGTATCCTGTAAATTCCTGACAATATTTTTTAGATTTCTAATTTCTTCTTCTTTTCTTTGGTTTGCCTGTTTCCTTTCCTGTTCTCTGTCTTCTAAGTCTGATATTCTCTCTTCTGCTTCGCCCATTCTGTTTTTAAGGCTCTCTAATGTGTTTGTCATTTGATCTATTGAACTCTTCATTTCATTATGATTTCTAGTCACTATCAGAGTTTCTTGTTCCACTAGTTGTTTCATTTCATTTTGATTTCTCCTTAATATTTCACTTTCACGAGAGAGATTTTCTATCTTGTCCATTAAGGATTTCTGTAGTTCAAGAATTTGTTTTTGAGAACTTCTTAATGTTCTTATCAATTTTTTGAGATGCGCTTCTTGCATTTCTTTGATCTCATCATCTTCATAATCTTGAATTGGGGTGTCTTTTTCATTTGGGGGCGTCATAGTTTCTTCCTTGTTCTTGTTAGCTTGGTTTTTGCGTTTGTTGTTTGGCATGTTGGAGATATCTGGTTTCTTCACTGTGGTGTTTTTTCTTGTTACACTATGGCTCTATATTAAGTGGACTGTCTGCTTTCAGTGGAGCCTTAGAGGCTTGAGATGAGTGTGGACTGAGAGCTGTGTTTGGTTCCTCAGGGTTGAGGGTGTGTCAAGGATGACACTCCCAGGTTAGGTGTGGTAAATCTCTCTTTCTTTTTTTGATTTAAAAGGGAAGTAATTCCGCACAGCTGAACGTAATTGGAGGTAGTTAGCAGGCAAATGATATACCCACAGGAGCCAGAGATCGGAAGCTCTTTCCCAAGGACCACACAGGGAATCTCTGCTGCCCTCAGTGTGGGCTCCAATTCTCCTGCAGTCTCCCACTCGGTTGCCAAGTTAGATCCTAATCTCCTGTTATTTCACCCCTCCCCCCAGAGTCAGGTTTTTCTGCTAGGCTCAGGGCTGGTGCAGACCTGAGGTCGCCCTGCTTATGACGTATGTCCAAAATGGCGCCTGCTCTGTCTTGCTCGCCTGTGAGAGGTGAGTGGAGAGAGAGAAACTTGTGTCCGTATCAGTCACTTTTTTTATTTTTTTTTCTCTCACTTCTAGTTAGCCTGGTGAACTTTTCCCCACGGAGTTTCAAGCCTCATTCCCTCTAGCCTCCTCTTTCCACTTGCCTGCTGGTATCTCGGGCTATGGAGGTTCGGCTCACCTCGCGTTCCAGCGCTGGTGCGTTGAGTCTGCCGCTGGTGTCCCGAACTTGGGCTCCCACGCTCTCCACGCAGGTCCACTGTGAATCACTAGTTCCGGAAGAGTTTCCTCTGCTGTTTCATCCCCTACTCTTCCTTGACACTGCAGTATCTCCACTTATATTAAACTTTCTCTCCCCCCGGACTAAGTGTGCTTCCTGCCTATTCCGCCATCTTGCCGCCTCTCCCATTCCAGGTCTTACCTTACAAGGTTTTGATACTAGCTCAGTATTTTTAAGCTAATCAGAAGGCCAGACCACAGGTTTTCCATCTCTCTGGAATGAGAACACATTCTTCACTCAAGCAAGGCCTTTGGATACCATCTTCTCCCATATAATTCCCAGGGCTCCTGAAAAGGCACCTTCTCAACGCTGGAGCATATGGACGTGGCTGAGATAGAGTAAGTCAGACCAGCTACTGACTTAGTAGCCAGAAACATCAATGCTTACAAAATACACTTGAAGGTGTACATTTGAGATAGTTTAAAAAAATTGGGTCTATGATAATATTTCTGTTTGTTAAATAATGCAACCTTTCATACATATTTTTGGAATAAGCCTGCCAAGAAAACCTGTCCCCTCCCTCTTTTCATCCCTACTGACTACAGAATAAACTCTCTGAGATTTTGGCAAATCTGAACTATCACATTGTGATCATTTCACTATGTCTCCTGGAATGACTGAGAAAATTCACTTTGTGGGCATATTTTCAGCACTGATTGAATTCTATTAGTTTTCTTTCTATTTTTTTCCGAATGCTGTATGGTGTTATTTATTTATTTATTTATTTTTTTTTAGAATTATTTATTTATTTGAAAGCATTACACAGAGAGAAAAGGAGAGGCACAGAGAGAGAGAGAGAGAGACAGAGAGAGAGAGAGAGAGGTCTTCCATCCCCTGGTTCACTCCCCAATTGGCCACAACGGCTGGAGCTGCACCCATCCAAAGCCAGGTGCTAGGAGCTTCCTGTGGGTCCTCCCACGTAGGTGCAGGGGCCCAAGGACTTGGGCCATCCTCTACTGCTTTCCCAGGCCATAGCAGAGAGCTGGATCAGAAGTGGAACAGCCAGGTCTTGAACTGGTGCCCATATGGAATGCCAGCACTGCAGGTGGCGGCTTTATCTACTGCTACAGCGCTGGCCCCCTATTATTTTTCTTTCATCCTCTCCCACTTCTAACTCAACCGGGTTATTTTGTTTGGTGAACCACAGTCAAACTTTATTCTTAAAAATGTTTATGCCTGCAAGGAGAACTTTCTAATTGGCTTTTGGGAAGACTCAACAACTTGTATTCTAGTGTCAACATTTAAAAATAGATCAATCACTCATTTCTACCTGATTACAACTCAGGCGATAGAGTGCTTCACAGTGGACTGTGCCTCTTCCCTGTTTCACCTTTCTGACCAGATTTACATTCCCTCTGGGGTCCTTCATCGAATTATCACAACTCTACCACACTTAGGATTGATTTGCTGGGGAAGTGGAGGCCATCAGAGCCACAGGGTTTGTACCACCAGCTTTCTTTATCTTTCTTTTTCCTTAAATCAAAAAATGACTGTTTTGTTATGGCCTGACACATCTTTTCAGAAGTTTCTTCTGTTAACTTTTTTAATGGTTCTTTCTCCAGGCCTCCGATGAGATTAAAGTAATTTCCCTCCTTGGGGCTGGAGGGCTTCTGCCATTCACCATAATTTATGGGGTCCAGTTACTGGGCAGGGGAAGGAAGAGTAGAAGTTATTGCAAGGCTAGAACACTGCTTTGCAGTGATTGTGGGAAAGTTTAAGAAGGGAAATAGTGGGTGTCCTTCTTTTCTTAGACATTTGTTGATATGGCTTAATTTTTCTCATCCCTTTCCCACTCTAACTTGATGTAGGAAGGGTTGAAGTCTAGCCCCCCTTGTGGAGGGATTTGGCCCTTTCATAGTTAATAATTCATCCTTTCTTTTTTTTTTGATTTTTTTTAACTTTTATTTAATGAATATAAATTTCCAGTGTACAGCTTATGGATTACAATGGCTTCCCCCTCCCATAACTTCCCTCCCACCCGCAACCCTCCCCTCTCCCGCTCCCTCTCCCCTTCCATTTGCATCAAGATTCATTTTCAATTCTCCCCACACACATAAGATCAATTTAGTATAAAGATTTCAACGGTTTGCACCCACATAGAAACACAAAGTGAAACATACTGTTTGAGTACTAGTTATAGCATTAAATCAAAATGTACAGCACATTAAGGACAGAGATCCCACATGAGGAGCAACTGCACAGTGGCTCCTGTTGTTGACCCAACAAATTGACACTCTAGTTTATGGCGCCAGTAACCATCCTAGGCTGTCATCATGAGTTGCCAAGGCTATGGAAGCCTTCCAAGTTTACCGACTCTGATCATATTTAGACAAGGTCATAAAAGAGTGAGGATAGTAACCAATGATCCTAAGAGTGGCATTTACCAGGTTTGAACAATTATACAGCATTAAGTGGGGAAGAGGACCATCAGTACACACAGGTTGGGAGTAGAGCCATTGGTGGTAGAGTAGAGGTTATGATTACAAAGGAATGAGGCCCAAGTGCATTAGACAGGGCCTAGAACAAAGGACAGAGTCATTATTAGAGGAGCTAAGAAAGGTGCTGTCTAAGCTACAATTAATTTTTCTGATTGAGAGGCAAATAGAACCTGATAGAAGGGGCTTGATAATAATCTGGTGGGCTTTAGGCCTTGTAATTCATCCTTTCAATTTAAGGTTTTGTATTTTCAAAAATTTTCAGTAGAATAGCATATTGAGGTTTATGAGCCATTTGTATTTCATAGGAAATTTATTTCATGTTTAGTAGGTAACAGAATTTAAGCCATAAAGATGAAACAAGTCAGAGAATACAGAGTCCCTGGATTTGTGAGAAAAGATATAGCAGAAAATCCCAGGAGCTTACAGCATCACTGCGACGGTTTTGCCTAGCTTTGTAATGCTTAAACCAAGATGGCCAGCCTCTATTCCCCATGCCCAGAGATCGGCTGCATTGCTGAAGCACATGGATATCTGTGTTCTCTTTCTTGTGGTTAAATGTTTACGAGTCACCCTCATCAGAGTGTGTCTTATTTATCTCTCTCTAACATATATATGCGCCTCATATAATCTCCTTTCTTGGCACGATGAGGGAGCTCTGTAAGAAGTGAGAGATCCTGCACTAACACCTGTTGGAAAGGTGAAGGCCTTCAAAACCAAGTGAGGTGACTTTTGGTCCCAGCTATGACACAATTGCTAGTACTGGTATTTCCTCCTGTTGTTTAAAAAGTACTAGAAAACGTGATGAAATACTCGAAACAACAGTTTTCAGACACTAGATAGAAGGCAATGTAGGACTACAATCCTTGAGGGAAGGAAATCCAACTAGGCGAGTCTTACAATTGCCCTGACTCTCTGTGTGGAAGTAGATTTTGAAGCAAAATGGAGAGATGGAAACAAAAGGAGAGCACAGAATTCTTGCTGAGTTGGAGACAGCAGTCAGGGACAATGAGGACAAGGAGGCCTGCATTTGGAAGACAAGAGTCCGGGGAAGACACAGAGAAAGAACTCCAGAAACCAACTGGGGAGCTCTCTTGAGCTGGTTGCTGAAAATTAAGTCATGCGTATGTTAATTAAGACTTCACAAGGCTGAGCAAAGGACAACTATTACAAAAAGATAATTAATGGGGGACAGGGAACTGAAAAATTGCTGGAGACAAGACCAAGGAATGTTCCAATCAACCAGATTAGAGAGAACTGAAGAGGGTGTCTTTCATAGGAGAGCTAGGGCAGATAGGAAGTAAAAGCTAATGTAGACATACTCTGACAAAGCTTGAAGACTTAGATTAAAAGGATCAGTAGAATCGCAGATATTGTAATTGATCCTCAAAAGAAAATCTGACACTCTTAAAGGAAGGTTAAGGGGCCTGCGCCATGGTGCAGTAGGTAATCCTCTGCCTGCTGCGCTGGCATCCCACATGGGTGCCGGTACGAGTCCCAGCTGCTCCTCTTCCAGTCCAGCTCTCTGCTATGGCCTGGGAGAGCAATAGCAGATGGCCCAAGTCCTTGGGCCCCTGCACCTGCATGGGAGACCAGAAAGAAGTGCCTAGCTCCTAGCTTTGGATTGGCCCAGCTCCGGCTATTGTGGCCATTTGGGAAGTGAACCAACAGAAGGAAGACCTTTCTCTCTGTCTCTCCCTCTTGCTGTCTGTAACTCTAACTCTCAAATAAAATAAACAAAATCTTTGAAAAAAAAAGAGGAAAGTTAAAAGATCCAGTATTCAAAAATATCTTATTGACAGTGTCAAGTGTCTAGTAAATATTGCCAAATATGCAAAAGGGGAGGGGGCGGCAGGACAGTGTGGTCCACAATGAAGAGACCAATCAGTAGAAACAGATGCAGAAATGAGTGGAGAAATAGATATTTTAAATATTTTCAAGGGTTTAAAGAAAAAGCAAGAACATTATTTGAAGGGAAATAAATGCTATAAAAATAAACCAAATAGAATTTCTAGAGTCAGATGCAGGATCTAGAACAAAAAAAAATCACTTAAAGGGGGTACTGGCAGATTATAGCTTCCAGGTTAGAAATACTGATCAACTTAAAACCATAAGAGAAGGTATCCAGATGAAGAACAGAAAGCAAAAATGAATTAGAAAAAGTAATCAATATTATAAGAATAAAAGTCACTGAAATAACAGAAGAAAAGATGAGAAACAAAATTTGAAGAAACAAGTTCCCATTTTTTTTTTTTTCAAATTTGGTGAAAACTACTGATCTATAAATATAAGAAACTCAGTGAAATGAAACCGGGATAGACACACAGGAACCACACCACAGGGCATCATAGCTAAATTACTGAATAAAAGAGCACCCAAGGAGAAGAGACATTGGAAATGCAGGGTGAAAGGCGAGTACATGAACAGTAAATGAAGACTTCCCGTAAAGAATGATGTCAGCCAAAAGACAAATTTAAAGAACAGCCAGAAAGATTCAAACCCCGAAAACTATCCTCTCAACCCAGAAATGTAAAATCAGGCAATCTCTCTGTCTTAATCCATTTTGTGTTGCTAAAACCACAGATGGAATAATTTATAACAAACAGAAATTTATTGGCTCACAGTTACGGCAGCTAAGAAGTCCAAGATTGTGGGGCCAGCATCTGACAAGGGACTTCTTAGTCCATCATCCCATGGCTGCAGGGCACAGAGAAGGCCAGAGAGAGAGAGAGAGAGAGAGAGAGAGAGAGAGAGGTCAGATTCATTCTTGTGTAAGGAACCTACTCCCTTCCTAATGGCGTTTAATCCAGGCTGTGCCTCAATAACCAAAACACCTTCCGCTTCCCAACAGCGCCACATTGGAGATCACGTTTCAAACCCAACGAACTTTGCAGGTATATTCAAATCATGGCAACATCCTTCAAAAAATGGTAATGAAAATCTAGAATTATAAGAAAGAATGAAGAACACTAGAAGTAGTAAGCATGCGCTAACACTATATTTGTTTTGTTTTTAAATTTCTTTAAAAGGAATTCCCTACTTTGAACAAAATTAATAACAATGTATGAGGGACTTAGAGCATAGGCACAGATAAAATATATAACAGTAGTAGCACAAATGAGAGATGAGGAGATAGAGGTATCCTGTAATAAATTTCTTATTTTATGCAGGAATTTATATATGATCCAAATAGTCTGTGAAAAGATAAAGACATACATTACAAATCCTGTAGTAACCACTGGATTGTAAAGGATAATCATGGGGAGGGGGAGTGGGTGGGAAGAAGTACTATGTTCCTAATGTTGTATTTATGAGATACATATAAATAAAAAAAAGTGGAAAAAATTAGTTTATTTTGATGCAGGAGCATTTTGGGATTCATGCACGGCTTTTTTATAATATGCATCTCCCCTGATGTTTTTGAGGACCCCCTTGTATGCATTGGTTTCAATTTGCACCAATATGAACTTTTTAAAAATCTATATTATACCAAAAAAAAAGGTAATCAGCAATGCAGATGACAGCATGAAACACTAGAATATATTTTAAAAATTCTAAGAAGATAAGAAAAGATGAAAAAAGAAATGGAATAAGTAGAAAACAAATTTTGTCATTACAGACTTAAACAAACAAATAAATACATTAAATATTCTAAAGAAATGACAGAAGTTGACATATTGGATGAAATAGCAAAGCCAAACAAATCCTGCCTATAAGAAATTCCCTTTAAATAGAAAGTGCAGCTAGGGTAAAATGAAAATAATAGAAAGTGTATGCTTGCCAAATCAGAATCATAGGAATTTGCAGTTGTACTATGGATAAAAGGCAAGACAGATTTGGGAGACAAGAAATGTTATTGGAGCCAAAAGGAGGTATTTTACAATGATAAAAGTTTCAATTAAAGAGGAAAGTATAATACTCCTAAATATACTTGGGAAATTAGATTCCAGCATACTTAGAATTGGAGATTTCTAGATTCCTTGCTTGAGAATTGATAGACTAAGTTAAAATAAAATCAGTAGAGATAGAGACTATTTGACCATCATTATCAACTACCTTACTATTCACTATACAAAATGAAATCACATATCTTCTTTAAAATACATCTACCTGTTCTTAAAGATAGACCATGCTCAGGATATTATAGCGGTCTTGATAAATTTAAATGTGTTGCAATCATTTGGAGTATATTCTCTGACCAAAATATAGTTAAATTGGAAATCAATAAAAATGTTCCTGGGGGATGGCATTTGGTGGATTGCTTAAGATACTTTTGGCATGCTTGCATCCAATAGCAGAGTGCCTGAGTTTGAGTCTCACCCCTGCCTCCAGTTCCAGCTCCCTGCTACTGCACATCCTGGAAGGAAGGTGATGGCTCAAGTAGTTAGGTCCCTGGCAATCATGTGGGAGACGGGTTGAATGCCAAACTCCTGGTTTTGACCTAGCCCAGCCTTTGGCTTTTGGGGAAATTTGGGAAGTAGGTCATTGAATGGAAGACCTCTCTCTGTGCCTCTCTCTCTCTCTCTCTGCCTTTTAAATAAGACAACTCTAAAAAAAAAAAAAATCAGATTTCTGCTTTAAAAAATGTTCTGGGAAAATCCCCCAATATTTGGGAAACAAGCAATAGACCTTAAATGTCAAGAAAGAAATCATGGAGATAACTGGAAAATATTTTGAACTTAATAATATAAGTTTAATACGCTATGCTTTGTGGGAAAATCTTAAACCAGTGCTTCAAGACAAACTACACATCTTTTTTTATTTTTTATTTTTTTTATTTTACAGGTTGATTTAGACAGTGAGAGAGAGAAAGGACTTCCTTTCCATTGGTTCACCCCACAGATGGCCGCTACGGCTGGTGCTGGTGCTTCCTCCTGGTCTCCCATGCGGGTGCAGGGCCCAAGCACCTGGGCCATCCTCCACTGCCTTCCCGGGCCACAGCAGAGAGCTGGACTGGAAGAGAAACAACCGGGACAGAATCTGGTGCCCCAACCGGGACTAGAACCCAGGGTGCTGGCGCCGCAGGTGGAGGATTAGCCAAGTGAGCCGCGGCACCAACCAAGGCAAACTACAAATGTTGATATTAGAAAGCAAATGTCTAAAAGCAATGATTTCTACAGAATACTAAAAACAAATCCTCAGGTCAGTAGGTAAAGGAAATAAAAGTAACCATTGAAATAAATCAAATAAAGAAGAAACATTGGAAAACAATCAGTAAATGCAAGAGCTGATTCTTCAAAAAAATTAATGAAACTATTTGTCTTGCTAGGCTAGTCAGATTCAAAAAGAAGAGAAATGGAAATCACCAGTACCAGAAATGAGGGTCTATTACTATAGATGTTTGCAAATATTGAAAAATAATCGGTTGCAGTTTTTTTTTTTCACCTAATAAATTTTGGACACTTCCTCATGGGAAAATATAATCACAACAGCTTTTTTTTCAATAACTAAATAACTTAGTTGAAATGGAAAACTTTCTTGAAAGACCTAAACTCATATGACCAAATTGACATGAGAAAAAATGGAACACTGAGAGGCTCTACATCTATTAAAGAAATGAAGTCACACTTCTGATCTTTTCTTTTTTTTAAAAAAAATATTGTATTTATTTATAAGCAGAATTATGTATAGAGAGATGGAGATACAGAAAGAGAGAGATTGAGAGGGAAAGAGATCTTCCATCCCCTCGTTCATTCCCCAAATGGTCACAACTGGTGCTGGGCCAGTCCAAAGCCAGGAGCCAGGAGCTTCATCTGGGTCTTCCACGTGGATGCAGGGGCCCAAGGACTTGAGCCATCCTCTGCTGCTTTCCCATGCCACAGCAGAGAGCTGGATCAGAAGTGGAGCAGCCAGGACTTGAACCAGAGCCCATATGGGATGCAGGCACTGCAGACGGTGGCTTAATCCACTGTGACACAGCACTGACCCCTTCAAATTTTTCCTGTAGGGAACACTCCATGTCCAAATTGGTAAATTATATCAAATATATAAAAGTAGAAAGGCATCTTAACTGCAATGCTAAATGCTCATTCCAACACTTAAAAAAATTGCCTCTCAGCAAACTTAGAAAAAAAAGGTCTGTGGAAAACCTACAGACAATCTCATACTTACGAGTGTGAGACTGAACAATAGCTCCGTGAGATCAGGAGTAAGACAAAGATGTCTGCTGCTGCCCTTTTACTTGGTACAGGGAGGAAGTACTAAACAAAGCAGTCAAGCAAGAAGAGGAAGTTAAAGAATACAGATTGGAAAAAAAGAGGTGGAGCTGTCTTAACCCTCAGTTACCTTGATTACAAATGAACAAATCCTAGGGGTTTATAAAAACATTTTGAATCTTCATAAATAATTTTGCCAAAGTCTTGGGATTCAAGATCAACAGACAAAAGTCAATGCTATTTCTGTTTGCCACCAATGAATAACGAAAAATTATATAGAAAATCCCATATTATTTATAATTGCATTAATAATATATATTTGGGAGCAGAAATTTTGCAGTTAAGACACTGATTGAGAGTCTGTATTCCGTATCTTAGTGCCTGGTTCAAGACCCTACTTTCAGTTCAGTTTTTACTAATCCATAGCCAGGGAGGAAGTGATGGCTTCAGTACGTGGGTTGCAGCCAACGTGTGGAAGACCTGGACTGAGTTTTAGGGTCATGGCTTCAGCTTGATGCAGCCCCGGCTGTTGCAGGCATTTGGGAAGTGAGTCTGAGGATGGAACATCTTTCTGGCTGTCGCTCTCTTATCTGCCTTTCACATCAAAAATAACAAATAGAAGTTTTTAAAAATATATATATGAAATTCTTAAACATGTATTTAACAATATACTTGTAAGGATTCGACCCTGAAATAACTTCAAACATTACTGAGGGAAAAAAAAAAAGAATTAAAGAAATGAAAAAAACATTCTTTGTGTTTGGACTAGAAAATTCGATATTATTCAAATGTCATGTCTCCCTATATTGATCTATAAATTCAAGTCAATTTTATTCAAAATTTCCATCTAGCTTTTTAAAGAGCACTTTACAAGATGACTCTAATATTTATATGGGTATAAAAAATCTTCAATACTCAAATAATTTTTGAAAAAGAGTAAAATTTCAGGACCCATAGTATCTGATTTTAAGATTTCCTTGGGGCCAGCATTGTGGCACAGCAGGCTAAGCTACCACCTGTGGTGCCGGCGTCCCATTTGGGTGCCAGTTCATATCCTGGCTGTACAACTTCTGACCCAGTTCCCTGCTAATGTACCTGGGAGAGCGGCAGAAGATGACCCCAGTGCTTGGGCCCCTGCACCCATGTGAGAAATCCAGATGAAACTTCTGGCTCCTGGCTACAGTCTGGCTCAGCCCTGGGCCTTTGGGGTCATTTGGGGAATGAACCAGAAGATAATATCTTGTGAGTTCAGCACCTAAAGCTCTGTGTAGTCAACGACTCAGAATTTAGGATTCTTGAGTGGGCTTTTGGCCTGCTGGTTAAGATGCAGGTTAAACGATCCATGTCTCATAATGGAATGTCTGAGTTTGATGTCTGGCCTTGGCTCTTGAGTCCAGCTTCCTGCTAAGGCAGACCCTAGAAAGTAGCAGTGATGGTTCAAGTAATTGGGTGCCTGCCGTCCATGTGGGAGGCCTGATTGCATTGTTGGCTCCCAGAAGCAAATATATATGTGTGTGCGTGTGTGTGTGTGTATAACATATGAAAAACTAAAGCAACCATGACCTGCTAAGATGAGCTATAATCTTGGCTGTAAGCTCACAGGGGCATGAGATGAGTGTGAGCTAGTATAGTCTGGTAATACTTGGTGTGGAAGCTGGTCAGTAAGTTGTGTTAAGATGGTTGAGCAAGGATTAGGGAGTGCGAACAAATTCTGAGGTGGAAATGGCATCAGCAAATTTCTGGGGACCTGTATGGGAGATTTCAGGGAAGTGGACTAGATCTGCCTTGCTATAGATGAATACAAAAATAAAGAGAAAGACCTTTGTCTTAAAGTTAGACATTTGGGCATAAATCCCGCAAGGTAGATTGCTATAGATTATTGGAAGTAGTGCCCTGTATTGAGGTCTGCTGACAATTTAAATATCTGGTGGCACAGGAGAGCTCACACATCATATTCCCATACTTAGCTAAGCTGATCTATATGAATTTTGGATGGCATTTTTAATTTTTTTATTTTTTGACAGGCACAGTTAGACAGTGAGAGAGAGAGATAGAGAGAAAGGTCTTCCTTCCATTGGTTCACCCCCGAAATGGCTGCTATGGCCGGTGTGCTGAGCCGATCCGAAGCCAGGAGCCATGTGCTTCCTCCTGGTCTCCCATGCGGGTACAGGGCCCAAGCACTTGGGCCATCCTCCACTGCCTTCCCGGGCCACAGCAGAGAGCTGGACTGGAAGAGGAGCAACTGGGACAGAATCCGGCGCCCCAACCAGGACTAGAACCCAGGGTGCTGGAGCTGCAGGCAGAGGATTAGCCTAGTGAGCTGCGACGCCGGCCTTGGATGGCATTTTGAAAATAAGAAAAATCAAATAACCAAGAAGAGAATGTCATGCATGGATTTGACCACTTATGATGGCATGAACACTCAAGGATGAGTCTCTTGGCTTTAGGGCTAAAATTCTTACTCTGCTAAATATTACCTCCTATCTATGCATCCCCTGATTACTCCCAACAATACCAACTTCTTCTTTTTTGTTTTTCCATTGACAGAGAGTAGTGGTATTTTTTAACGATTCATTTTATTTATTTGAAAGAGTTACAGAAAGAAGTAGAGATAGAGAGAGAGGTCTTCCATCCACTGGTTTACTCCCCAAATGGCTGCAGTGGCTGGAGCTGAGCCTATCTGAAGCCAGGAGCCAGGAGCTTCTTCTGGGTCTCCCATGTGGGTGCAAGGGCCCAAGGACTTGGGTCATCTTCTATGCTTTCCCAGGCACATTTACAGGGAGCTGGATTGGAAGTGGAGCAGCCAGGACTCGAAACGGCACCCATATGGGATGCTGGCACTGCAGGCTGGGGCTTTAACCTGCTGTTGCACAGCACCAGCCTCCGCCTCTCCCCCAATTTCATCTTTTACTGGGCACTTGACATATGTTTTTCTCTTGTTTTCTGCACTGGGTTATAACTCTCCTAAGGGTTGTGGTTGTATTTTCCATGTCTTTTTTTCCCTATAGGGGAATAGGCATAAGGCATAGAACAGTGCTGAACTTGTAGAAAATGCTCAATACATTGCTTAATTGTGAATAAATGAATGTAACAGGTACTGAATGAGATATGAGAAGGGACTGGAACAAAGTGCACAGTAAAGCCCTGTGATGAGGGTGGACAGTTAGCCCAGCAGTTAAGGTACTGGTTGAGCTGCTTTATCCCTATCAGAATGCTTGAGTTTGACAGCTGGATCCCGCTCCTGACTCCAGCTCCCTACCAACACAGACTTGGAGACAGCAGCGATGGCTCCACTGTGTTCCTGCCATCCATGAGACCTGGACTGCGTTCTGAGCTCCCAGCTTCAGAATTCCCCATCTGGCTGTTGTGGACATCTGGGGAGTGAGTCAGTCGATAGGCTCAGTCTGACTGTCTGTCTCTGCCCCTTAAATAAATAAAAAATAAAATCACATTTAAAAAAAGACTCAGGAAATAAATTACACAACACTCATTCACTGTGATATGTGCAAAAAATTAGAGAATAAAATGGTTCTTTGCATACTAATATGGAGTGATCTGGAAAAAAAAAAAAGTCTGGTGAAATTTGCAACAAAACTAATGGCCCAGTATACACATCCAGGAATTCGGAAATAAGGCTTTGGTTGGATACTTTTTATTTGCTTTTGGTTATACATAGCCAAGTTTGCCATCTAGATGTCTCTTAGACTTTCCTTAGTGAAACTTACGTCACCTCACATGTGTTTGAAAGGTGGCTAGGAACCTAGGGGAAATGTGGCCAAATCAAACTCTTTCAGGGCGGCTCAATAGGCTAATCCTCCGCCTGCGGCGCTGGCACACCAGGTTCTAGTCCCAGTCGGGGTGCCGGATTCTGTCCAGGTTGCTCCTCTTCCTGTCCAGCTCTCTGCTACGGCTCGGGAGTGCAGTGGAGGATGGCCCAAGTCCTTGGGCCCTGCACCCGCATGGGAGACCAGGAGAAGCACCTGGCTCCTGGCTTCAGATCAGCGTGGTGCACCGGCCGCAGCGGCCATTGGAGGGTGAACCAACGGCAAAAAGGAAGACCTTTCTCTCTGTCTCTCCCTCTCACTGTCCACTCTGCCTGTCAAAAAAAAAAATTCTTTCAGGGCAGAAATAATTTGAATAAATGAGACAAAAGTGATAAGGGCTTCTGTGACTCAGGTCTCAGGTCTTGGGATGAGTGGGCTTGTGACAGGTCTGGAAAATGTAAGGATGATTTTTTCCACTCTCGTCTTTGTAATACTTCCAATAACTGTGCCATTAAACTCCTTAGATAGCATTACACATTATTTAACAGACAGCACTAATGAAGAATGAAGTGAGAGGCTCCTGTCTGGGCCACCTGCATGGTGTGCATACCAAACAGGCAAGTGGTGTTCATTCTGGAATCTGCCTGGTACACGGGGGAGAGAACTGAGCAGAGGAAAAGACCCAGAGAGAGGGCAAGAGGAGGCTGCGCATGTCTAAGTACAAACGCTTCTGAGCTAGTTTTCTTTGAATCCCTCCAACTTCACTCTCAGAATGTCCCTGCCCTTGTGTGGTTCTTCCAGGTTTGGAAGCCAAGGGCAAAGGGCTGGCAGTAACAGCTGTTAAGGACTCCCTGCAGACGGAATGAAAGTCAAACTCGCATGCGCTTGTGGGAAGGGGATTATCAACCAAATGTGTTGACTTCATCCCTGGCTCTTTGCAGCAAAAAAGTATGTTTCCTGAATAATAATGATCTCTTCCACTTCTATTATGCCTGTCTGTCCAGAACTCCAAGACATTCTGTTTTGTCATTTGTTCACTTGTTGGGAGGGAGGGAGAGAAGAAAGAGAATAAATATTTCCTAGTGGAATGGACCATGACGATTTGCTTGATTTTAGCACTGAAAGTCTTAGGGCATCCCAGTCAAGGACAAACTGGTACAACGGATCACTACAGTTTTCTCCTAATGTTATATGCAGGATTACTGAATTCCAATGTGATATGACACAGTATAAAGCCTTCCCTGGACTGGGAGTAAAAGGACCTGCTGTTGTTTTAAAACTTGTGTGATACAATGCCTATTTATTAAATAGAAATTAGAAAGTATATACACACATATATGTGTGTATATGTATGTGCCAAAAGCAAGGGAATAAACAATGTAGCCCCACTACTCAGAAATGACCAGCGTATATTGTCTAGGAATTCAATTTTATATATATATGTATATATATATATGAGTGATATTTATATATACTTATACAGAAAGATTCACATGCAAGAATTTGCAGAATTGTGTGTGTATGTGTGAAAAAAATGCATGCACGCACACACACACACACACTACTTTATTACCTGATTTTAATTCTTCAAGCAACATAACATGAATGTCTTTTCATGACTATATTGTATGCTATAGTTTGAACATGATATGACTTCTGAACTCTAAGACTTTCTACTCCAGAGTTATGGATTGGTGGTGCTGAGAGGATGGATACTTGGTCCAATGACAGTGCATAGGAGACAAGCCCATAGGGAAGTCCTTAGGTCAGTAAGGAAGATTTTTTTTTTTTATGAGATGGTTGGTCATAAAAGCTTGAATTAAGCCTAACCACTTACTCTCTGCTTCCTGGATTGCCATGTGATCCTTCCTCTGCACAGGCCCTGCCATTGTCATTCTTTTTTTTTTTTTCTTTTTTACAGGCAGAGTTAGACAGTGAGAGAGACAGAGGGAAAGGTCTTCCCTCTGTTGGTTCACCCCCCAAATGGCTGCTACAGCCGGTGTGCTACGCCGATCCAAAGCCAGGAGCCAGGTGCTTCCTCCTGGTCTCCCATGCAGGTGCAGGGCCCAAGCACTTGGGCCATTCTCCACTGCCTTCCCAGGCCACAGCAGAGAGCTGGCCTGGAAGAGGAGCAACCGGGACAGAATCCAGGGTCCCAACCAGGACTAGAACCCGGACTGCCTAGTGAGCCATGGTGCCAGCCGCCATTGTCATTCTGTAGCCTTACCAGTGGGCTGAACCAGCAGTGCCTGTCTGGCCATGGACTGTGAACTTCCAAAGCCATGAGCCAAAATAAGCCTCCTTCCTTCATGCATAGCTTCTTAGGCAATTCGTTGTTTTAACACAGAGCTGACTGATGCACTATATCTATAGCTATCATCATTTTAAAAAGCAGCACTGGGTTTTACTGTAAAATGATTCCATGCTTTATTCAACCAATCTCAAATATATAGCTGCAAATAATACCCTGATAACATGTAATTGAGCTGTCTGAATATGCCTTGATTATCTCAATGTCCACAAAGGATACTCTCCCCAAGTCCCAACTGCCTTACATTGACTGCTTTTTAAAAAAGGCCTTGACACAAAGATTTGGGTGGGGATGATGCATTTGGCAAGTGAGACAGAAGAGGAAAAGCCAATAGCAAGTAGAAGCGTGGATGGGTTTCTGGCATGGAAACAGAGGCTCAATCCCATTAAGAACTTTCTGAGATATTCCAGTACATACTTCAGAACTGGCTAACAGAGGGATAAGGAAGTTGGAGTAAGTATTTCCTTCTCAGATCGTTTGATAGTGGCTCCTGGGACATGAATCCCCCACCTCTTGTAGTTTAAGCAAACGCCCGTGACCAGAGAATGGGATACATGGAGCCATCAGCATTTATGAGAACTGTCTTGGGTGACCTCCAGAATGGACCAAGGTGACCCAGAAGAGCACTCATAGTAGCCACTTTGCTGCCCTGTCTGTCCCGCGGCTCCTTCTTCCCTGATGATGCTGGGTTCTACTGTACCACCATGCCTGGTGTTACCAA
This sequence comes from Lepus europaeus, assembly GCF_033115175.1. NCBI lineage: Eukaryota > Metazoa > Chordata > Mammalia > Lagomorpha > Leporidae > Lepus > Lepus europaeus. The sequence goes on along the minus strand of NC_084840.1, from coordinate 23,372,377 downwards.
TGTTGACATTGCCTTCATTGTATGCTGCGTTACAGCTCCCTCTCGTCTTTCTCATCTGTTATCCAGTACAACAATTCACTTACCACACTATAATCTGTAATACATTGCTACAACCACATTTTCTCAGTCACAAAATCCCTTCAGGTAATCATTTTCATCCTAAGCCATCATTATGATCACATCCTTGCATATTTCAGCTCTGTTGCCTATCACTCTTCAGATTTTACTAGCCCAGAAAAGCCTCAACCACTAGTTAAATCCAGGTTTCTGTCTACTCTGTATATGTAACTATTCTGTCTTCTAGACAACCACTTCACACCAACTTCTCCCTCCTTGAACCCTCATTCTTCATTAGTGCTGTCTAGCTATATCCATCCTCACATTTGTTTACCTTGCTTCCTATTTCCGTAAGAAACTGAGTCACTTAGAAGAGAACTTTACCAAGATCCCAACACAACAACCACCCTCCATGTGGATCTGCACATAGTACAGGGTTTCATCTCGAGGGCTGAGCTGTGTGCTAGATCTTTTCCACTGTCATCTACTTGAGGACATATTTGATGAATTCTTTGCTCTTTCCCCTACATCATCATTTTTCTCTTTATCATTTGTATCATTTCCATCGGAACACAAAATTGATAGTATTTCTTCCACTTTAAAGGTACCATCTTCAGTCCATGTACCTCTCTAACTCCTGCTTCATTTCTTTGCTGTACTTATCATCTGTGATTTTTTTCTACCTTTAACTTATCTTGTATAGCATTGTTAATCAAGCTTCCATCCCCACCACTCCATCAAATTCCTCTTGTCATTGCCAACATTGACATCCATGCTACTAAGTCCAATAGTGGTCAACTTTCATCTTTCATTACTTACTCTCTTTTCCTTGATCTATATTTCTTACTTGGCCTAGGGTTGCTATGATTTTCTGGTTATTCTTCTACCTCATTGTCCATTCATTGTCAAGGTCCATTCATAACCCTTCTTATCATAACCAACTCTAAGCTTAGAAATGCACTCTGCTCAATTCCTCACCAGCATTACTCTCTATTTACACTTGATTCCAACATCTACTCTTTATCTACACTCAGATCTTTAATTAGGCTCATGGCATTAATTTCCATACAAGGGAACTTTGAAAAGTTTGTGGGCAAATGGGATTAGAAGGCAAATTTATTTTAGTGCAAACATTTTGAAATTTGTGTGTAGTTTTTAATATGTATTTTCCACAGATGTTTTGAAGACTCCTTCCTTTATCTTTTAACAAACTCAAATTTGTATCTTTAGTCTATATCTCTCCTTGATCTTTAGAATCATATATCCAACTTCTACTCAGTGATTCCGTTTGTAGAGCAAAAAGGCATACCAGATTTGTGATGCTCAAATTCAAACTTTTAATCTTCTCTTCCAACCCTGTTCCTTCCTCAAACTCTCTGTCTTAATAAATAGCAATTCCATTCTTCCAACTGTTTAATCTGAAACCATAGAGTCATCCATATGCCTATCTTTTTCTCACATATCATAACAAATCTTAGGAGCTCCAGCACTTGAACTGCATATGAGGTCAACCCCGAGGCTGGTTCCAGCTAGTGCTGTTTCTTACCTGTTGTAGCTGTTCTTTGCTGCTGTAGCTTGCTACTGGTCTTCTGCTTCTGGCTTTTCCTCTTGTGACATTTAGTCTCAATACCCGATCCAAAGTGATTCTATCAAGATTTGAGTCAGTTCAGTTATTCCTTATTTAAAAGGTACTAACATATTCAGAATTCATTGAGTAGAAGTCTAGAGGACTTGGCATGGTCTGGAATCGCATAGTCTCCATGAGCTTGTCACCTCCTCTCTCCCCCATCCTGCCTGTTTCATTCCATTTACATTGACTTCCTGATAATTCCTAAGTTGGAAGCCATAAATTCCAGCTCCAAACTTTTGCCTCTGCTGACATCTGCATTGCTTAGATAGTTAAGCAAGTTACTAAAATTTCACTTTTTACTTACAGATATAATCTCTACTCCTATGCTCCCACTCACTATCCCTTTACCTTTCATCATCACAATTATCAACATGTGATATAATATTTTAAAAATGCATTCACTAATGTTATGTGTTTTTGACCTAGAAGGCAGACTGTAAGAGAGCAAAAGTCTTGTCTATTTGGTTCTCAGTTTCTAGAAAAGCATTTGGCATGTAGTAAGAGATCAACAAATATTCCTTGGACAAATGACTGGCTGAGGACCTGATTTGCTTTTTAATCAGATTTTGCTAGTTATTAGCTGTGTGACCTTGAAAAAGTCTGTTAAGCATTTTAATTCTACTTCTTTGTCTATACAATCAGTGTAGCCAAACTTAATTTATAGTACTATCCTCAAGATCAACGTATGCAAAAGATCCTACTGCACCACTTGGCGTAGAGTATGCTCAATAAATCTCCACTGAATCTAACTATTTTCCCCAAACAGAGATAAACAAAGTTTCTTGGAAATTGTGAAATTTATTTCTCCCACATTTCCCATCCAGCTGCTTGCCCTCAAATATTCCACCTCTGTTTCCTATTCTTTATACATTTTGCTACGCCAACAGTAATGATTTACCTTGAGCTGCTCAACTGATCGGTGTGAATGGATTGGTCCCCAGGGTCAAACAACCAGTCCTTTCTTCTTCTCTTCTTTCCTTCCTAATGTCCCTGCCTCCTTTCCTTCACTCCTTCTTTCCTTCTTGTCTTTATTGTTCACGTAAATGACCATGTCTACGTAATGTAAAAGGATTAACAGACTTCAAAGAAACTTTCCCAGGAACTTAGAACTGAATTGTAAAATTAAAATGCAAAAACACAAAGCGAAAATGACTCCTATCTAGTGTAAGGTGTATGGAGCAATGAATGTTTTGATTCTTCTAGAAGGATAATACTTTATCTTAACCCTGAAGGATGGATGAGTGTATAGATCAGAATAATTAGTGTCAACTCCAGAAACAAACCCCAAAATAATAATGGACTTAACCCAATAAATGTTTATTTATTGCTTTTGTCACTGTTTGATGGATGAAGGAGCTCTTCTTAGCAAAGAGATATACAATTTCAGATTGACATAAATGTGAGAGGAAATAAACAAAGGAAGGAGTACGGAGTCAGGAAAGCTGTGCGAAGGAGGTAAGCTGGGAGCTGAGTCCTCGAAGGGGAATTGTGAGTCATCTGGGCAAAGAGAGGAAGGAAGAGCATTTCAGGGAGAAGAAAAACCATGCATGTGATGGTCCTGAAGGGACCTGATGCTGACTGGTCTGAAAGGGAAACCACTGAATGTTTGTAAGCAGGACAGTGACATAACTCAGGTTTTACTTTTAAGATCATTCAGCCTGCAGAGAGAGAAACGGATCAGAATGGGGCCAGGGTGGATTCAGGGGCAGCTATTAAGAAGATACTGTGATCGTCCTAAGAATGATAAGGACGGCAGTGGCTTAATTTGGGATGAGACCGTAGAAACATGTGGTAACACAATGCATATACGGTTAGTACAACTGGATTCAACAAACTCAGTAGTGAAGGATCTGGGACACACTCTTTATTTCTGCTGACCCCAGAATGAAGCAGTTTATAGGGTTAATGCAGAGTGTTGAGTCAGCACGACCTTACTCAGGTGGTACTGCTTGTATTCTTGGACATTCAGAGGTTGCCATGAATGGTTGTATGCTATAGAAATATGTGAAAGCACAGAGCACTATGGCCAGTGGCCTGGGAAGGTGTTGTGAATTTCAGGCTGTGGAATTGGAGAACAATGATGAGCCTGTTTCAATGTCATTATTATCAGACAAGCACGAAGATTCCTGAGACCGGCATGGAAACGAATGGGTCTGTTGAGGAGACAGAAAGATCTATAAATCAGATAAACAGGTGTGTTTGGGATTACAAATTCATTAATGAAGCCATGGACCTTTGAGAAGGAGAGATTGCATTTCAGCAATTGTCATAAACAGGTTTGTTTATGATGAGGACTGTGACCTTGTAGGCTGACACAATGGCACACTGCATCTTTGAGAAGATTACAGTGAGTGTAATTCTGGCTCTAATGGGCTTCAGGCAAAGACTCTAAAGTAACCAGGAAGTTCCCATTTTCTGTCTGATGGGGACAAGCAGGTGATATGTTGGGATGAGATCACAGATAAGAGATTGCTTAAAAGCATTTCTGAAATGAAAACAGAGCAGAAATAGAGTTTCCAGAGAGAACCCTTAAAATTAGAAGGGCACCACACACTTGCAAACATAGGCAGTGGTTGCTTTCCAGCTATGTCTCCTTATCTTTCCTTCCCCCTACCTCTCTCTTTTCTCTGATTCTGTTTCCATTGCCTGGTATGATTTTCAGCTTTTCTATCTGTGTGTATCTTGGTGGCTCTGCCTCCTCTCTCTTACCTGGCTCCATGCCTCTGCTCTGGAGGAGAATCTACTCTAATCCACAGGTTAGGTGACCTCCATACTTTAATAAAATAATAATTTAGTGCCTATTTTTTCACTGTGCCAGACCAAAGAAAAAGAAACCCAAACCAAAGCACTTATGTCTATAGAGTCTATAAATGTAAAGAAGGTCATCCTGTAACACTAACAATCATTCAACGTGGAGACTCTTCAGTAGATACAGCAGGTGCTCTGGAAGCAGGCTATAATTTCTGTAGCAGTCTCCACCAGACTACCAGGCCTAGCAGTTACTCTAGGTTACTTCTGACTAGAAGACAGAATTCCCCAGTGTCTCTTTAGTTTCCTACTGTAAGGTGCATCTATAGCTGCTGAGAGTCCAGCTCAATCCAGAAAGGACTTGGAGAGGATGCATCATCCTTCCTCTTGCTCTTAGTAGGAAAGAGACACACAGAAATGAGAGGAGAGATGAGAGTGCCATATTCTTTCGAAGGCTCTCTCCCAAAGGACAGAAAGAGGAATTGCCACAGTACGAACTGATGCTGTTTCGTATTCATTAAGCACCACTTTGTGTTAACGACCGTGGAAAGCGTTGTGCACATGTCAATTCATTTACTGTGACCACAATCCTGTGAAATAGGTGTTATTGTCCTCCTTCTGCAGATCAGGAAACTGGGGCTTGATGAGTAAAAAAACTTTCTTGGATGTACATAGTTTGTGAAAGGAGGAAGCAAGCCAAGTGGCTTCCTCTGAAGTCCATGATATTGTTGTATCTCAATGAGCCCTTTCTTTGCACCTATCAGTCCCCTTTAACCTTGGCACAGTTCTACCAACTAGGTGTCCTTGTCTCCGTTTTATGGATAAGAAAACTGAGATCTAGAAGTTGAATATTTGACTTAGATAATGCAAGTTGGAGGTGGCAATTTTTTTATTTATACTCAGGTTTAAAGAGCACTTAAGTACTCCACTCTGCAAAGTACTCCCCTTCTCTCTCATTATACACTGTATAATTATAATAATACGCTGTATTATTATAATAATAATTATACACTGTAGATACTTTCCGATCAAGATTTTATCTATAACGTCCAACACAGATTCTCTGATTATCGAGTTGATCTTATTTTTCCTCCATAAAAATCACCAAATCAAAAAACATATTTACGGTGGCTTCTGAGTGTCCATTCTGTGTGAAGCATAGTGCTCAGAACTGAACAAGATAGAAAGACAAACAGGAGCAGGACCCTGCCCTCAAGGAGGAATGATCTTAACTAGGAAAAATAATGGGCAGCTCATGATCAAGTTAAGTGGCTTTTCAAGACAATAGAAGATGGCCATGAAGCAGGGAATGATGGATGGGGGAAAGAATGTCACAGAGCAGGAAGAAGGCAACAGAAAATTGCTTCGGTCTGCATACTACACCTTCCTATATTTAGGTTCATCAGTAAGCCCTTCAGGAACTCCTTATTTAGGACAAATATTTTAACCCTTTTCTACGGAATACCCCTCTCCATGTCTTTCAATATTTCCTTGCCTCTTCTTCGTCTTTCGCACATCTCTTGGCGATGGTATGACCGGAAAACGATTCATCATTATGAGTTAAGAAAGTCTTTCTTTGGGCTGAGCCTTTCCCTCAGACTGTGAGACAGCTCTCAGGCAATAATGGAAAGCCACTGTGTTGTCCCAGCCTACTCCTGGATCTGGCATCCCCGAGTGGAGGAAAGTGCATCCATAGATATTTTTATGCAGCTCTTAGGGTTGGAAGAATTGAGCAGCTGTATACCGAAGCCTATGGTTGGGGTGTGGAGTCAGGAGGGAGGCAAGGGGAAATTCCCCATCATCTTCTTAGCATTGGAATGTGTGCTTCACCCTCTTAGGCAGCCTCTGATCCCTGACACAATCTCCTAGCTTACTTATAAAGCTCCAGACATGTGGTTATGGGGTGAGATGAGGGCGGACAGGAGATGGAATATGAGATAACCACTGGAGGGCTAAGAAAAGCTATCAGGAGAGAAATGCAAAAAACTAAACCAGCACAAGGCAGATAGAAAATCCTGAAGCAAAGCTGACCAACTTCACCGTCCTGCCAGGGACCAAACTTTATCTGGTGAAAAGTTCACAGCTGGGGAGAAACAGGTGCCTTTTTTGCCTTCCTTTCAGTCAAATGTCAGGCACACAAAAGGTTAGGCTGTCATAAATGCCCTCTATCTGGAATCAGAGGTGACAGAGAGAGGGAAGACAGACACGACGATCTTGAGAGAATCTTGCGCCCGCACGGTTTTCAGGATCTGTGTTTCACAGCGAGCTGTCCGGAATCACCTTTGTGTCCCTGTCCGTTGTCATCTGAAAAGTTCAAGACAAGGAGGTGCCAGCAGACAGTTCCCCCGCAGGAACTGCAGACAACCTTTGAGTCCTGTTCCCCGTTTCAGGGTGCTAGAAACTTCCTCTAGAAAGTTAAGTCCCCCCTGCAGGGATGTGCTGGTCTGTGTCGGGGAACATGCTACCAGTCCAGGCTAATCTGTGCACTCACTGGTCAGCCAGCACACGACTCATGCACTCAGAGAGTCTGAGAGGCTTTTTGAAAGGACAAACGGACAGCATGAGACCTACCAGCGCAGCCGGGGGTGGGAGGAGGACCCCAGTACTGGCCCTCAGGGGTGGGAGGAGGACCCCAGTACTGACCCTCAGGGGTGGGAGGAGGACCCCAGTACTGACCCTCAGGGGTGGGAGGAGGACCCCAGTACTGACCCTCAGGGGTGGGAGGAGGACCCAGTACTGACCCTCAGGGGTGGGAGGAGGACCCCAGTACTGGCCCTCAGGGGTGGGAGGAGGACCCAGTACTGACCCTGAGGCAGGAAACTCAGAGCTTTCGTCTGGGACTGGCTGCTCTCTGTCTCTCTTTTGACAGGTAGAGTTATAGACAGTGAGAGAGAGAGACAGAGAGAAAGGTCTTCCTTCCGTTGGTTCACCCCCCAAATGGCTGCTATGGCTGGAGCTACTTCGATCCGAAGCCAGGAGCCAGGTGCTTCTTCCTGGTCTCCCATGTGGGTGCAGGGGCCCAAGCACTTGGGCCATCCTCCACTGCCTTCCGGGGCCACAGCAAAGAGCTGGCCTGGAAGAGGAGCAGCCGTGACTAGAACCGGTGCCCATATGGAATGCTGGTGCCGCAGGCACCAAGTGAGCCACAGCGCCGGCCCCTGGCTACTCTCTTTTAAGCTCATTCACATTCAGACCCATTTTCTTCAAATGGTGCAGGTAATATGGCACATATCAACAATTGTGCTGGGACACTGAAATTGTTTTGTGTTGGAGCCTGTCAGGGGAATAGCATACTTTGATTAATTTTTATTTATTTTTTATTATTTGAGAGACAGACAAGTACACAGACACAGGAAGGGCCAGAGACAGACACAGAAGGATCATCCACCTGCTAGTTCACTCATCAAATGCTCATAACATCCAGGGCTGGGCCAGGCTGCAGCCTGGAGCCTGGAATACAATCTGAATCTCCCCTGTGAGTGACACGGACCAAGTAATTGAGCCGTAACCTCCTGTTTTCCAGGGTCTGTATTGAAAGGAAGCTACAGTCAGGAGCACAGCAGAGACTCAAACCCAGGTATGCCAATGCGGGTTGTGGGCATCTTAACCTCTAGGCAAAATGTCTGTCCCCAGCAGCATATTTAAAAATTAATTGTTGACTCTATGTTTCCTACTTTCCAAATAGCAAAGAGCATGTAGGGTGGAGGTGGGCCAGGGAAAATAAAGAGAGTCAAGTGATGGCTTCGTGAGATTGGTCTAGACCCTAAACAATAGTCTCCTTACTTTGCCAGCCAAGGATGTTAAGTTTGGTACTTCCTGGGACATACTGCATTGGTCAGGGTTCTCTAGAGATACACAATTATTATTATGGGTTTGGCTCACATGACTATAGCAGTTGAGAAGTCCCACGACAGGCCATCTGCTGGTTGAGACCCTGGGATACTGGTAGAGGCCGGCAGTGTGGCTCAGTCCAAGACCAAGAACCTCATGGAAAAGCTGAGGATGAGCCTCAGTCAAGGCCAAAAGGCTGAGTATCAGCAGTGGGGCCACCATGTAAGTTCTGGAGTCCCAGAGCCAGCACCTGACATCTGAAACCAGGGTTAAGCACGTCCCAGCTGTCTCAGGCCACACTGCTTTCCCATTCAGTCTCTCCAGAGCCCCAGTCCATTGATGCTGCCACCTCTGTCAAGGTCAGGTCCTCCTACCCAGAGCACTTAGTGTCACAGGCTTAATACCTTCACAGGCTCACTCAAGATAATGCTTTGCTGGGTTTCTAGGTATTCCTTAATCCAGTCAATTTGACAGCAGAAAGTTAACCATCACACACATGGCTTCCAACTCAACTTTATATGGCCCGTGCAATGAATATAACAGCTGCTCACTGTAGGTCAGATGGGAAATAAATGGATGGATGAATGACTGGCTTGCTTAAAGAGCCACTAGGTATTTTCCCCAAGTGGCCCAATGAACCATGACAGGTTATGTCTCCCAGACCATGGAGGTGAACCTTTTAAAGCAGGACAGTAGCAAACAGCTTGGAAGGACATCATCCTGAAAATCATTTCCATCTGAAACTCCTCAAAGCACAGGAGAGTCTCACATTGGCTGTGCTGGCTGCACCCTTCACAGCCCACATCCTCTCCTACTTTGGTGTGAGCCCATCTGCCTACCCGTTCAGTGTGCAATCTTGCTGGCTGTAGGATCTCTAATGACTGACAGCCATTCCCTGAAAACATCAGGTCTGCCTGTAGCCTGGCTGTGCATGAATGCTTCACAGTGAAAGGATTAAGCATGGAGGCTTCTCCAGAGATGCTCCATGTGCAGGATGTGTGTCTGAGATACTGTCAGACACAGCAGCCAGGGGACTGGCTACTAGCTACTGAGGCCTTGTGTGCATGAAGAGAATCACAGAAACAAAGCGCCAAGGTCCACTCTCAGGCTAGCTTCCATGGGCCCCTGCTACTACAGAGTGGATCCTCCCCTCTGCCCGGCCAAGAAGATGTTGGTGGGAGACAGAGGACTCCATCTGTCTCACCTGCTTTATCTTGAGTGCTGTTTATCCAGTAATTAAATGTTTTATACCCCAAAAAGCTCAGCCAAGTTGCCTTATAGATACAAAACACCCTCTCACCTAGGTCCAGGGATTAAGCTTCCTGAACCAAATGTTTGACCGGAAATGCGAGGAACAAGGAAGCAGGAAGGAATGCCTATAGCTTTGGGAACAATCAGAATGCTGGGGTTTGACCACTGATGGGGAAGAAGCAGCCCACTGAATTCCCAGGTGGGTTGGTACATCATCAGATGCAGAGGAATTTGCACAGCTCAGTTCCATTCTCAGAGATTCTTAACTTTCATTTTTTAAAAGCTTTTATTTAATAAATATAAATTTCATAAGTATAGCTTTTGGAATATAGCAGTCCTTCCCCCCATACCCACCCTCCCATCCCCACTCCTATCTCACCTCCTACTCCTTCTCCCATCTCATTCTTCATTAAGATTCATTTTAAATTATCTTTATATACAGAAGATCAATTCTAAGTAAAGATTTCAACAATTTTCAGCACCATAGACACGCAAAGTATAAAGTACTGTTTGAAGTCAAATTTTACTGTTAATTCTCATAGTACAATTCATTAAGGACAGAGGTCCTACATGTGGAGCAAGTGCACAGTGACTCCTGTTGTTGATTTAACAACTGATACTCTTATTTATGATGTCAGTGATCATCTGAGGCTCTTGTCATGAGCTGCCAAGGCTATGGAAGCCTTTTGTGCCCATAAACTCTGACTTTATTTAAACAGGGCCATAATCAAAGTAGAAGTTCTTTCCTCCCTTTAGAGAAAGGTACCTCCTTCTTTGATGGCCCCTTCTTTCCACCGGGATCTCACTCACAGGGATCTTTCATTTAGGTCATTTTTTGCCACAGTGTCTTGGCTTTCCATGCCTGAAATACTCTCATGTTATTTTTAGCCAGATGTGAATGCCTTAAGGGCTGATTCTCGGGCCAGAGTGCTATTTAGGGTGTTTGCCATTGTATGAGTCTGCTGTGTGGCCTGCTTCCTATGTTGGATCATTCTCTCCTTTTTAATTTTATCTATTTTAACTTTCATTTGTAAGGCTTAGTACATGAGGAATACGATGGATTCAAAGAAAAATAACAGACCTTGATGTGATTGTCTCTGCTTGTAACTAAAAGAGAGATTCTCCTAATTCCCCCAAAATGATGTAGTCACAAATGGAGCCAGGCTGGGTAAAGACCTCCCAGACTCTATGTGGATCCCATGTATTCTTTCATTAATCCAGGAGCTGGGGTTAATGATGGCTTCTATGTTTGGGATGAGAGGAGGTCCTAATTCCTGTTATCAGCACTCCCTTCTCCAACCCCATCACCTCCCACACCACCACCCCATCACAGTTTTGCCACCCTGGGGTGCCCTTCAAATCAGCTTTCTTTTTCCAGGCTCACAGTTCTCCAGGAAGAAGAGAAGTGGTATCATCTAAAAGGAACTCCTGATCACTGTTATTAGAGCTAATAATAGGAAATGACAGAGCCAGGACACCAAGGTAATTGGGCTGGTTCCGATGGACCCTGATCACTGTAATTCAGGTTCCTGGTGATCCCTGTTCCTGTGTGCTCTGTCACCTTGCAGGGCAGCCAGAAGGTGACGTTTTCACTTTTTTTGAGCAAAGACAGGACTCACTTTGAAAAGGGCTTGGACATGAAACTAGCACACCCTTTCCTGACCCGTTTGTTTTCCTGGCCCTGTGTCTGCCTGCCCGGCAGTGCCCTGTTGCTGTTGGTTATTAGTGATCTTCTCATTTTGGCCAATTTCCTGAAACCTTTAGCCACCACAGGGGCTGCCTCTCTTCCAGAAAGCCTAGTGTTAGTACAGGCCAGTTGCCAATGACTCCTGCGGACAGAAGGTCATTAAAAATTGTACAGTGATAGAGATTATTCACTCCGACATGTTAGTTTACAGAATAGGACACAGAGGCCAGAGAGCTGTCATACATTACCAAAGTTCAAACGGATAATTGTGGCTGAATGGGGATGAGATTCTAGCTGTTCCAACTCCCAGATCACTGATGGTTCTGGTCATTTATTTCTGAGGGCCATTCATTGCTTCTACTGCAAACTCTGTGATTAAACTTCTCTTGCCTCCCTCTGTTTACTGGCTTGAGTATCCTGTAACTCATTTTTTATCCATCTTGTTTTCTTCAATCTCTATGTCTTCTTCTACCAGATTCCTTTTTTTAAGTTTTTATTTAATTAATGCATTTTTTCATAGATACACTTTTAGGAATACAGTAGTTCTTTCCCCTATACCCACCCTACCCCCGCCCAACTCCCATCCCACCTCCCTCTCCCTCTCACATCTCCTTCTTCACTATACTTCATTTTTAGTTTGACTTTATATACAGAGGACCAACTCCATGCTAAGCATAGACTTAAACAGTTTGCACCCATGCACGTGCATACACACAACATATAAAGTACAGTTTGGGACCAAAATTTGCAGTCGATTCTCATAGTACAGCTCATTAGGGCTGGAGGTCCTATATGGGGCATAAGTGCACAGTGACTTCTGTTGTTCCTTTAATAATCAGCACTCTTATTTATGACTTCTTTGATCACCTACAGCTCTTGCCATGGGCTGCCAAGGCTATGGAAGCCTTATGTGACCATAAACTCCATCAGTATTTGGACATGGCCATAAGCAAAGTGGATGTTCTCTCCTCCCTTCAGAGAAAAATACATCCTTCCTTGATGACCCTTTCTTTCCACTGAGGTCTCACAGAGATCCTCTGTGTAGGATATTTTTTGCCACAGCTTCTACCAGATTTCCTTTTTCTTCCCTAGTCCCAGCCCCTGACCATTATTCTGTTGTTCCATCACCTTTAGGAAGCTGTACAAGCTTGAATGAATAGAAAATAAATTCTATGTTCTTTGGCAAAGTGGCCTGAGGGAAGTCATTAAGAAGCAGTTCTTCCTAGAGATATTTTTTAATATACCTGCTATAATTGTGGCTGAAATTTCAATATCAAAGGTTAAAGTATCATGGTTTTCTTTACATTTTCTTTTATTTGCAATTACCCTTGGGAGAACATATCCAATCCTGCTCAGAGCAGTACTTCCTAACCCAGGAAAGACTGCACAGTGCTGAACTAATTCAGTGCATGATTTTGGACTCCATCTAGGAATCTAAAAAGGAAAAAAAAAGATGGAAATGAGCAGGTGGAAAAGAGCTGGAGAGGGAGGAGCCCTGAGGAGGAACAATGAGGAGGGCTAAATCATCTGTGGATGGGCTAGGTGGAGGACTTTTCAGTTTGGATTCAATCTTCTAGGATAGACAATAGAGAAGGCAGGCCAGGAAGTTAGGGTTCAAGAAAAAGAACAGAAGTGACTTAGACATGTATGCTAATGATGAGACATGCTCAGAACAAGAGCCAATACCAGAACTCTAGAGTAAACACACGAGCTGCAGCAGTGGTCAGAACCAAAGACAGACTGAAAACAGAGGGCATGAACAACGCAGGATTAAGATCAGCAGGGCTGGTTTTGACTTTTCCAGACTACTTATTTTACTTTTAACGGGTGATTTCACCTCTTTGGGCCTTTGTCTCCTAAGCTACAAAATGAGGTGGTTTGTCTTGATTGTCTCAAGTGTTGCTGAAAGCTTAGACTCTGTCCCTGGTGCTGAATGAAAATAATGAGGACAAGGTTTGAGGGTAAAGGAAGGAGAAATTGGGATCTATCCATTGATGAGGCATAACAGATCTCTGAGTTGCAAGAACTATTGCCCTTCTGAGTGAGGGTGCTTTGGGTTTTTTTTAAAGATTTATTTATTTATTTGTAAGGTGGAGTTACAGAGAAGGAGAGGCAAAGGCAGAGAGAGACAAGTCTTCCATCTACTGGTTCATTCCTCAAATGGTTGCAGTGGCCAGGGCTTGGCCAAGCTGAAGCCAGGAGGAGTCAGGAGTTTCATCTGGGTCTCCCATGTGGCTGCAAGGGCCCAAAGACTTCTAGCATGTTCTGCTGTTTTCCCAGGCCTTTTGCAGGGAGCTGGATAGGAAGTGCAGTAGTCAGGACTGGAACTGGCACCCATTCAGGATGCTGGCACCTCAGGTTTAACCTGCTACACCACAGTACTGGCCCCAGGGCTTTGGGGTTTTAAGAAGGGTACAACTAAGAGGGGTGAGTCTGGCAAAAATCCCAAAGGAGCTGCAAGCCCCTGGTGTTAGTGCCAAGGCTTATACGTTCTCTATTTCATCATGGTGACCTCGCCTGACCAGGTCATCCTGCTCAGATGTCTGCAAAATAAGTTGACATAAAAGGCAAGGCAGTGTGCGCATTAGGACATGGGCAGGCAGGAAGCCAGCAGTCCAGCCCCAAAGCATCAGCAAGATGCTCTATATGAGCTGCCAGTACAACGTGACCTGGCTGGAATCTGATCTGTAAGAACAGAGTGACTTTGCAGCTTTACATTTAATCCCTTTAATTCCATAAGTTCTTAGAGTTATTTATGTTATTTTATACCTGGTTACATACAGTTGTGCCTTCTTCTGACTCTGTTGATACCAAAATTCTTAGACATTGCAGTTCCACGTTGAACAGTCAATGCAGGTGTAATTTCTCTCAGCATCGCCGTAAAGGAGCTAAATCACGTCCCCTTCCCTCCTCTCCCGTGTGGACTCTTCTACAGAAAGCAAGCCCTTCTGGAATCTTTTATCTCAAGCAAATCCAAGCATCCTTTTGAAGCTTCATTTTACCGGAGGCTCAAAGCCCTGAGGGCTTCAACCCTTGATGGAATCCCTCCCCTCCGTGCCCCTTCCTTTCTTCTTGCCAAACTCATCCCTTAGATGGAGCAGGTTGAACTCATTTAACGTGTAAATGATAGCAAATCAGGAACCTCCTGCTGCTTATAATGATAACACTCCCTGTAATTTTCATGATAAAATTCCACTGATTCCAGATAACATTTCTCAGGATAGATAGGTGACACCATAGCTCACATGGGGAATAAATTTCCACCTGGAGTTCTATGCCATAGTAGTTGTGAGTTCTGATTGGTTGACATTCAGCCCCAAACAAAAGCACAAAGGCTGTCTAATGGAGCAATGAAAAAGGATATCTAGAAAATATTAACAAGTTTCACATGGTAATTTATGCAAATACATGCCATAACTCAGCTGAAGAGGTTCAGCTTACACCTATAGAAGGGAGCTGTGCTCACCAAGGATTTTATGGAACTGAGACCACCTCATTACATTTCAGAGGTTGTGGCTTTCCATACAAATTAGCCCTGGAGAGACTTAGGGTGGCAATTAGCGCTCAGCCCACCTGCATCAGAATCACCATGGAGGACCTCTTAAATGCCTTTCTGGGGTGAATCACAGTCCAGGTGGATCAGAAACCCTGGGAAGTGGTGTGAGAATCCATCTTTTTTAAGGTGTTTTTGTTTTTGTGTCCAGGTGGTTTCTATGTGTACTGAGTTAGGCCATCTGTCTGAACCTGGCCTCCCAGGGTCAGTACACTGAAGTCACACACAAAGTGCCCACTGTCCTCCTGGGTGAACTGAATAAATCACTTCGCCTTTGCCAAGTCCCTCACTTGTAAACCAACAGGTAGACTCTTCCTTCTTCAGTGTTCCTGGTCCTGAGTCTTTTCCTGAAGTGTGAGCTGACACTACAGGCCAAGTAGAAGGTATATGCAGGTGACCAGTTGGCAAACTGTCCCAGCTGGCAGTGGAGCCACCTCTCTGGAGTTCCACCACCTTTCAGAACAAGGAGGACAGCACAAGCCGCTATCCGTCTCGGCCTGTACCAGGGCACATGTCTAGATCCAAATCATTTTCTTCATTGGTAGCTTGGGCTTTTAAAAGCAATGTGAGGTTTTGTTACAGAAACCTGGGGTGGGAAAACTCCCTCCATTCAAACAGGCACCAGAGACAGTGGAGGACTGGAGTAGTTTATTATGTCAGCAGGCTCAGCTGGAATCATTTCCTGAGAACTGAGCGACAATCCCAGGTTTCTTACACTATTTACAGGTTCATCAGCGTCAGCCCTTAGCTGGTACAGCACTGGTGGGTTTACATTGCAGCCTGCGTGACCTAGGACCGCACTTCCGATGGTCGGTGGGCCTGGGATGTTTGTAGAAGAGATACCAGGGGCAGATTTATCAGGGCAGGTGTATGACTGGAGTTTACAGAAGCGGAACTTAGGATGTCTTCCCTCCCTAGACGGGATCAGAGTGGGCAGCTGCTTCCCTAGTGAATTGTGAGCAGCCACGTTTCAAGGTCTGTGTTGGGAGGAGGGGTCTGCTTCTCTGTCTTTGTCTCTGGTTGCGGCCCTATTTCCTCTACAGTTTCCTGTTCCTGCCGCTCTGCTTCTGAGCCTGCTAATTGGCAGTGTGCCAGAGAAGGCAGCAGGTGCTGACCCAAGTACATAGGTCCCTATCATCCACATGGGAGACCTGAATGGAGTTCTAGACTCCTGTTTCAACCTGGCCCAGCCCCAGCTGTTGTGGCCATTTGGAGATTGAACTGGCAAATGGAAGATCTTTCTCTCTGACTCCTCCCCCCTACCCCCCCACCCCCCCCTCTGCCTTTCAAAAACATGAAGTAAATCTAAAATAAATAAAAGCACAATGATTATGCTTTTTGTTTTTTAGTATTTCTTTTGAAGGTTAGTTATGTGCTCCCCCTGCCCCACCTGCGGTAGTGTCTCCACTCTGAGGCAATAATAATTTGTATTTTTTATGCACTACAATATTCCCAATACCTAGAGTGCCATCAGCCATAGACTCTTAATAAATATTCTTTGACTGGAGGAAGCCAAGGACAATTACCTGCAGTGATAGGCAACAGAAGTGGGGATGTAGAGAATTGCAGGGATACACGATTGCTCAATATATTAGCACATAAAGCTAACATTTACTTACAACCCAATATGCTTAACATTTTCTACAGGTTATCACATTTATTCCCGACTGTCTCTTAGGCAGGAATTAATATGTGCATTTGACTTAAGGAAACAGGGTTCAGATAAGTTAAAATATTGACGCAGGCTTTCATATTATTATTCCCAAGCATGGGCTCTGCCCCAGGTTTGTCTGACAATATAACCCATATTTCCATCTTAGAATATAGTAGCTTTCAAGGTAGGGCCCTCCCTCAAACTATTAACCAACTCTTAGATCATCTAAGTTCTTTATTGTTATTTCTTTCTTAACAGAAATGGGTTTCTCCATACTCATGCAAGATTAAAAAGCAAGGCTAAAACCTCTCTCAACTGTAGTCCAGCTACTTTTGCAACTAAGTCAGACAACCAGTAGGTGCACCAAGGCCTTGGGAGAGGGTATGTCACAGAGACGCCTTCTCTGGCATAGTTGGAATGAAGAACCAAGCTCAGGAGACACATCCACACCGGGGCTGGGGCAGTTTCTCTGGGGCTGTGGTCTCCTGGTTAGGCATTGCCTTCTCTTAATCCCTGCAGACTTTTCCAGGCTCCACTTTTCAGCCATGATTTCCAGGTGATATTCCGTGAATGTTCTTTAAGTGTTCTCTCCTGTAGCCCTCATCATTCCTCTGGCTATCTATGCTTTGGAAAAGATTGAAGGGGACTCTGCAGACCTGGAAAAGGTTTTCCAGGCAGAGGAAGCAGCCTGGGCAAGTCGCTCTAGGGTCTGGCAGAAGCCTGGTGATTCCGTGGAAGTGCGGACCTCCTTACATCTTCCCCATTCATGTTACTCACAAGTCCTTTCCCTTGTTTCTTTTCTTCCTCTTTTTCTTCCTTGTCTTTCCATGGCTCCCACACTAACTCCCCAAGACAGACTCACTGTTTGATTGGCCTTATCATTCCTATGAGCAGGAACTTCAGCCAGGACACCTGCTAGGCTCCTAGCCAGATGAAAGCCTGGTTGCTCCTCCACCGGGTCAGTGATGGGCATGGCAAGCCTTCTGTGATCAAGTTTCCTCTGCAATGTCCTCTCCTCTCACTTAGCCAAATTCATGATCATTCGGCACAAACAAGTGACAGCCACACCTGGGCACAAAAGGAACCCAGCAAGACACAGGTGTACATGTGCAGGGGGTTGACAGAGGAAGGGGTAGTGAGGAACAAGGGAAAGGCTGTTATAACAGGCAAAGTACAATTAAAAAGATTCTCCAAAACGTGTTGAAAATGGAACGAGAAGGTAAGCTATTTGGGTACAAAAAGTTTTGGAATTCCATGCACAATTTTTTTGCAATGCACATTTTCCACGAACTTTTTGAAGACCCCTCATATAATAAGATGGCCTCATTGTTAGCCTATTGCTGCCTGCCTGTACTTATTGTTGTACAAAAAAACCTTTCTCTATGCCTTTGGCCCCCAACACTCAAAACATTCAGCCACTAATCCCTTATAACCTGCCCTCCTCCTTTTAATTGTTGGGCATCAGGTCATCAGAAACTGTCAGCGAACCAACTGCCTGCAGCTACACTTGTGACTCCTGGTCAGGGAGAACGTGGCTCTCAGTGGGAGGAAGCATGCATTTCCAGTCCACATACAAATTTGGACGTGGTTCCTGCAGCTTTCCTCACTCCAAAGCCATCCATGTGGGTGCCCCATCCTCATTCTACATCATTGCTCTCTGCTTTGATCTTCAGTTCACCGTCCCTTGGTTGCAGCAAAGTCTTGTTCCATCACTTTTTCTCTTGAACTTGTTTCGGGAACTGTTTTGTTTGCTTCCCAAAGGCCCACTGCCTGGGCTGCCTTTGTTCCTCTCCCGAAGGGGATTTTCAGGATGGAAAATTCCTCTCAGGTAGGCAGGGAGGGGGCTCTTGTGTCTCTAAGTCACAATGAGATGCATTGTTTGTGCTCCTATCCTCTTTTAGGCGTGCAGCACAAACTTAACTAAAGACAGGCTACCACATATTCAAGGGTACAGGGTAGTCTGTGTGTGTGTGTGTGTGTGTAGGGGGATAGCACTGTTCATCACAGGAGAAAAATGAGACCAAAACAAAGGAGGAAGAGAAAGAATGGGAACAAAACAGTTGGAACCTGGGCCAGGAAGACTCATTGGTAATGGTGCCAATGACCTCAGGAAATCCATATCCTGCTGTTGGGTTAGTGTTTTTAATGTCAAATCCTTTCAAGGCCCCTTCACTCAGGGCATCAGTGGGTGTTTGGGCATTGTTGTCCAGCGTGACATCCATCAAGTGCCCCCTTGGGCTCCTCTTTGGGCTGATGAAATCAGAACTGGCAGTGTGGAGACAAGCAGCGAGGCAGTGGCGGTGGCCAGAGAGGCCAGCCCCGGGAAGGGAAGTCCAGCATGTGATTTCTCCTGGGCAAAACCAGTGGGCGCCAGCCTTGGTTCTCCAAAGGCAAGGATTCAGCCTTCACTTCCTATTTGTCACTCTTGCTTTACTGTTGTCCTCCCTAAGGGTGGTGTAGTGACAAAGGAACAAACAAGACAGCCACCCCTCTGCAGGCTGGGTACCAAGTTCACATGTCTCCATCAGGACCCCGGTTTGGCTTTGCCAGCTTTTCACACTCTGCAATTCTGCAGAACACCCTTTGTGACAAGCTGTTTCTGACTGACATGAGCTGTGCTCAGGGACTGGCATTTGGTCTGTGGGTGATCCTGGCTCCATGACCACACTAGCAAGCACGGCTAATGGGAAGGTCAATTAAATAATGCAGCCACTGCTTTTCTTCCCCACAGGGCTCAACACTGCCAGGGAAAGGTGCTTTGCAGATTATTAACAACAACAATTAATAGAGGAGTAATTGACTGTGAAAGGAGGCCAGTTGGGGTGGCAGGGACAATCCAACCTTACATTCCTGAGGCCAGAGCCTCTCATGGGAGTAGACGGCACCCAGGACAAGCGCTCAGTGAGCTGAGACACACTTTGAGTCCCATAAGGCAAAATTTTAGAAAATGCTACCCTGGCGTTAGAGAGCCTAGGGCCTCAAATGGCAATGCCTGACAAATGCTCCTTATTGGAATTAGCTCATGAGTCTGAAGAGTGAGTCATAGTTTTAATGTGCAAAGCTTAAGGTGCAAGGGCCACTGGAGCTAGAAATAACATTTACTGTGTAATTTGGGGTCACTTCTGTAATTCCTCTGATAGATAATTTGCCTGGATACGGTGACAAATAGCTAGTCGCTTATTACTGAAGATCAAGTAGTTAAGACATTAATTCCTGGGGTGGATATTTGGCACCACATTTAAGCACTGCTTAGGATGCTTGTATCTCATATTCGCTTGCCTGTATTCAGGTCCTGGTTCCACTTCTAATTCCAGCTTCCAACTGGTTTTCTTCCTCAAGTGGTCAAAGTCTCATCTCAAAGGAGTGGAGATGAAATGATGAGCTGCCCTGTGGAGGCTCTTTCTTCCTGGACCCCCTGGACATGGGATGTCTGTGGGACATCTTCCTGCTTGTTGGTACCCTTGCAGCCCTTCTGCAGCTGTTTCTACTCTCTGCAGGTCACCTGCTTATACCTTGTCAGCAAAGCAGATCCCCACCCAGGGACGTCAGAGCAGCAGATGCCATGGCTGCAGGGGGTCTTACAGGCCATTTCATCAAGTCCTCTCGTTCCAAGATGTTGCACGGATGGCCCAGGGCTCAGGGTGACCATGGCTTATAAACAGAGCCAGGTCTTTGGAACAGATTGCGGCTCGGTGCTGTGCTTCTGGTTCTGTGTAACTCTATGCTCCTGCACAAATTGTGCCACCAACAAGGCTGAACATGCATGGTGCAGGGCCGGAATCTCGCTCTGTGCCTTTCTATTCCTAGAGGAAAATGCTTGAGGAAAGTTCTGGGATGATCTGCCCTTCCTGTCCAGGGCTTCCACATTCGTGTATCCGTAACCTTCATAGAAGAAGCAGCTCTCTGTGTCCCACGCCCCTTCTTGCTGGGCTGGGGATGGACTAAGTGAGCTCTGTGTGTGTGTAAACGAGGGGCACTTATTGCTAGCAGGTCTCCCTTTTCCTGTTAAAGGAAACCACCCGGTTTTCATTTCAAGTACTTGGCACGGCGCTCGGCACATCACGCATGCGCTCCATTTCTCTGCCTCTTCCTGTCCTCCCCTGTGTTCCAGTACTCCCAGCACTACAGCCCTAGAGGGGAAGCTGGGCTAATCTGCGCCATCTGGTCCCTGCCAACCAGCATGGTAATTACGCTTTAAGGGACTGTTGCTTTCTGCATCCGTCTCCGCCTTCCCCATCTTCCCAACGAGCACACAGTCACACGGCCAGTAATGTCCTCCTTTCCCTCGGGACACAGAGTGGCTCCTTCTGGGAGTCGGGTGACCCGCTAATTACTGATGAAGACGGATCCGATGGAGCCCCTGGCCTTGAGGAGGTTCTGACTCACTGAGACCTGGAACTGGGGGTTTAGCTGGATATTTGGGATTCTGGCTCATGGAACCTTACCCGCGGGAAGGTAACAGAGTCAGCGTGGACCCCAACTACCAGGTGCTTTTGAGAGCACCGCTTGTCACATGCGATTGCCCCTCCCAGATGGCTTCTGAATCATAGTGATAAATAGGCAGAATGGTTCGGAATAGCAAAGGAATTGGTGCTGCCGATTTGGAGCCTTGAATCATGTTAGACACTCGGGAAATTACCTGCATGCAGCATTCATGCAATGGATTGGGGGTGACAGAGGAAACGTAGAATGATAAGTTGAATTCCTTTGGCCTTGATATCACAAAAATAATTTAGTCAATATCATTTTACTTAAGGCTTGCATTGCCCTGTGAGGTTCGTTCGTTCGTTCTTTCTTTCTTTCTTTTTTTTTTTTGAGGTTATTTCTAACATCTGAATATTCCATTCAAAACAGGATATGTCCAAGGCCACATAGTTAATAAGAAGCAGTCCTAGGACTTAAAACAAGTGTGTTGCTTTCAAATTTGCAGGTTATTCATTGACACCAGATCTGCTGTGTTGGTGCCTGTAGTATTGGTGCCCTGCTACTCAAAGTGTAGTCCACAAACCAGAAGCACAGGCACTTGGGAGACTGCCAGAAACACAGAACTCCATCCTTTAGCCCAGACCTACTAAATCAGAATCTGCCTTTTAACAAGACATCTGAGAATTCCCTATGAACATTGAACTTGGAGAAGAAACATTTCTATAGCTGTACTGTCCAATAAGTGTTTGACTGTTTTCTTATAGTCACATTACAAAGTAAAAAAGAGGGTCGGTGTTGGACCTAGTGGCTAAGACACTGGTTAAGATATTCATGTCCACACCAGAATGCTTGGGTTTGATGCTTGGCTCTGGCTCCTGACTCCAGCTTCCTGCTAACATAGACAATGGAGGACAACGGTGATGGTTCAAGTGCTTGGGTCCCTGCTGCCAACAT
This sequence comes from Lepus europaeus, assembly GCF_033115175.1. Classification (NCBI taxonomy): domain Eukaryota; kingdom Metazoa; phylum Chordata; class Mammalia; order Lagomorpha; family Leporidae; genus Lepus; species Lepus europaeus. The sequence goes on along the minus strand of NC_084840.1, from coordinate 23,350,587 downwards.
GGCAAACCCTGACTGAATTTCTGCCTCCTACCTCTGGCCCTGGTCCAGCCCTACCTGTTGCAGTAATTTGGGAAATGAACCAGTGAATAAGAGTTCTCACTATCTGTTCTCTGTCTGTCTCTCTGCCTCGCAAATAAATAAATGAAATAAAAAGAAATGAACAAGATTAGGCCGGCGCCGCGACTCAATAGGCTAATCTTCCACCTGCGGCGCCAGCACACCGGGTTCTAGTCCCGGTCAGGGCACCGGATTCTGTCCCGGTCGCTCCTCTTTCAGTCCAGCTCTCTGCTGTGGCCCAGGAAGGCAGTGGAGAATGGCCCAAGTGCTTGGGCCCTGCACCCACATGGGAAACCAGGAGGAAGCACCTGGCTCATGGCTTCAGGTCAGCGCGATGCGCTGGCCACAGTGGCCATTGGGGGGGTGAACCAAAGGAAAAGGAAGACCTTTCTCTCTGTCTCTTTCTCTCACTGTCCACTCTGCCTGTCAAAAAAAAATGAACAAGATTAATTTTATTTATATCATATAACACCAAATTCCAAAAATTTTATTACTTCAATGTCTCAGTATAAAAATGATTAATAAGAAATGTTTGCATCCTTTTTGTACTGAGTCTTTGAAACCTGATGCACATTTTTTTTCTTTCTTTCTTTCTTTTTTTTTTTTTTTGACAGGCAGAGTGACAGTGAGAGAGAGAGACAGAGAGAAAGGTCTTCCTTTTGCCATTGGTTCACCCTCCAATGGCCACCGTGGCATGTGCACATTTCAGATCACACTAGACACATCCATGTCCTTATAACCACAGGTGACAACCATATGGACCATGTAGCTCCAGAGCCCTGTGTCTCAAACATTAGCACAGAGCAGAACCCCTCAGAGGGCTTGTTAAAACCCGAGTGGCAGAACATCCTCCTCCACGTGGAGTTCCTCATTCAGTAAGCAGGTCTAGGTAGGGGCACAAGTAGTCCCATCCCTAACAAGTTCCAGGAGAGACCGGCACAGCCAGCCCTAGACCGCATTTTGAGAACTACCACTTTACAGAGACCTCCGCCTTATCTTAGAGGTCTCAGAGCTCTGGACTTAGAGGAAGGAAACAAAGAAGATTCAGGCATGAAGGAGGGAAATACAATCGCAAGCAGAAGAGAGCATGCAGGCTTCATCAGCTGCCCGATGGAGTGGAGTAGGCTTCTCTTGGGGGGTAGATGCAGTGGCCCACGGTTAGACACATCATTTGCCCATCTGATCACTTTTACAGTTTCCAGAAAGAATGTGTTCTGTTGACTGCAATAGTATTGATATACCAAAGATTAGCTTCAGAGGGCCGTGGTCCCACTAGATACTTCTTCATGCCTTCTCTTTCCATGTCCATATCTTCTTTCTTTTTTTTTTTTTTTTATCTTTTTTGACAGGCAAGTGGATAGTGAGAAAGAGACAGAGAGAAAGGTCTTCCTTTTGCCATTGGTTCACCCTCCAATGGCCGCTGCGGCCAGCGCACCGCGCTGATCCGAAGCCAGGAGCCAGATGCTTCTCCTGGTCTCCAGTGCGGATGCAGGGCCCAAGCACTTGGGTCATCCTCCACTGCACTCCCGGGCCACAGCAGAGAGCTGGCCTGGAAGAGGGGCAACCGGGACAGAATCCAGCGCCCCAACCGGGACTAGAACCTGGTGTGCCAGCGCCGCAGGCGAAGGATTAGCCTATTGAGCCGCAACGCTGGCCCATATCTTCTTTCTTTAAAACTGTCTTGACTCTCCTCCTGGCTTTCTGTCTCTACACTGCCTCCTTCTTCTCCCCACTTCCAAGGAACCCTTAGTGGATCTCTTTGCTTCTAGGCTTGTCTCACGCTCAGCTCATTTGCACACAGTAGGCAGAAAGACCCCTTTCAAAGCTGTCTATTCCTGTCTCTGCTGTGAGCTCCACAACCCAGAAGCTTCCCTTTAACTTCAGAATGAAATCCAGCCTCTTTGTTGACTCTCCTACAGCCGCATGGGCACTGCTCTCCCCTCGCACCTTGCTCCGGGACACTGGCCTTTCACCTGTTGGAACAGGAAATGTGTGCGCGCTTTGCTAGCTCCTGACTTCACACCAGCGGTGGCTCTGTTTAGAATTCTTTGTCTAGTCTGACTTACGGGACCAGCTGCTTCTTTGGGAGGCTTAGTGGAGCACTCCGGGAGAGGAAGCACAGGCACCCCCAGGCTTCTCAGTAGTACCCCATTTTCTTCTTTTTTTTTTGACCGGCAGAGTTAGACAGTGAGAGAGAGAGACAGAAAGGTCTTCCTTCCGTTGGTTCACCCCACAAATGGCTGCTATCGCCAGTGCACTGTGCCGATCCAAAGCCAGGAGCCAGGTGCTTCCTCCTGGTCTCCCATGCAGGTACAGGGCCCAAGCACTTGGGCCATCCTCCACTGCCTTCCCGGGCCACAGCAGAGAGCTGGACTGGAAAAGGAGCAACCAGAACAGAATCCGGCGCCCCAGCTGGGACTAGAACCCAGAGTACCAGTGCCGCAGGTGGAGGATTAGCCTAGTGAGCCGTGGCGCCGGCCCCCATTTTCTTCTTGGACGTAACACGATTGTATGTGCCGTGGCTGCTCCCTGTTGACCACTTCATACAGGTCTGCTCCAGCAGGCTATCAACAGGAGGGAAAGGGTCACTCCTATATTTGCTCTAATTCAGCACAAGGTATTACCCACCACAAGGGTAAGCCTTCAGTAGACCGGAAAGTTCTATCATGTTAATAAATAGTGAGGACACTCACAACAGGAGAGATGATCTCGAACATGTTTGCAACTGCTCACAGCCTTGGGATGACAGCAGCAGAGAAAGAGAGCTGCTGTTAATAACACATCAGCGTTAAAAGAACCATGTTACCATGTGCAGAAATGGTTCAAGAAAATAGAAAAAATAGAGCAGGACAGACTGGCTGGGTTATGAGGGTCAGTGTTGAGAAAAAAAAAATTATCATTCATTCACAGCAAAATATTCATCCAGAGAGGGAGGCTGGTGAGCTGCAGAATAATTTTCACGCTCTTTATTTGGACAACAGGTAGAATCTGATAGCCCCTTTGCCACCTTAAACTGAATTGCACGCAACGTGGTTGCTTGCTGCCGAATTTTATTTTTAGGCTTTAGCTATCATCTCAGGGGCAGATTCTGTTTCCTTTTATAGCCAGACCATTGCTATTGATTCCTAGGATCTTTGTTCCTTCCTTGTCTGGGTGCAGACAATGTGCAGTCTCGGGTGGGAATGATTGCCTCCTGCCCAGGGCAGTGTTACCCAGCGAGTCCAGGAGTGGCTCAGCGTGGGCTCCCCTTTCACTGCTGGTCAGCCTGGCCTGGCTACAGAGCAGCAGCTGGGGGCTTCATCGCCTGAGGCAGAGGCTCTGACAAATCAGCTGGAATCCTGCAGAGGGGCCGTACCTAATTTGGCATTTAGACCCCAGCAGAGCAGAACCAGAGCTAACCCAGTCTCCACCCAGCCTGGTGTTTCCCTTCTGCAGGTGCCTTTGTTGGGCCCCTGAGTTAAGCAGAATCCTGGAACCTGTGCTAGTATAAGCCAAGCGGCTGGCTCCATGGATGGGGGAGGCCCACACACGCTCATCCACCTCGTCTCCCTCCTTTCTTCTTCTTTTTTTTTATTATCATTAATAATGAAATATTGAGACCAGGCTGCTAATGAGCCTAAACTCCCTCCTGTTAGTTTATTTTTCGCCTTCAGACTGTCACTTCAGAGTAAATTACTTCGCTCTGCATCTTGTTCCAGTAATATCACACCAGCATGACCCTCCCCCCCTGCCCCCATTCTAATTTCAGGGTTATTCAGTTTCTCTCATTGCAGTGTACTAAGCAAGGGAGGTCTCCCCATCCATCATCCTTAAACCTGCTCAGCAGTGCCCTCCTGCAATTGAGACATCATTCTTGTTGCACTGGGTCGAGTCGGGTTTTAAATACTTACACAATACCCGTAGATAGAACCTATGAATAAGTAAGCAAATAAATAATATATACTCATTTCTGCGTGTTATTTTTAGAGACAAGATTTAGCGCCCGCGAGGCAGGGTTTTGGAGGGAGGGGCCCACCACACGGAGCAGCCTCCATCCCGCCCTCGGCAGCCCCAGCCAGCCGCGTGTGCTCCGCGCTGCCTCCTGCTCATTTCATGGCGTGCTAAGCATTTCCTTGTCAATTGAGAGATGTCAGGATGTGACAACAACCAACATTAAGTAGAGCTTTTGTGCCAGCATGACAGCGAGTGTCTCCAATATGCTTTTGTCTCCTGTTCAAAGATGCTAAACTGCCTGCATCGCACAGCCACCGTTCCTTCGCGTTCCCCTTGCTATTCCTGAGTACCAGGAACTCTGAACTGCCTCCGCTCGCTTTCCCTCCCTGCCTCCTCTCTCTCGTTCCCGTCTTCAGACTCCTTGAGCACGAGAGCTCTCTGCTGGGCTTGACAGCTCAGCTTTGCCACTTGCTGCGTGACTTTGGGCCACTCGTTGAACCTCTCTGTCCGTGTCCTGACCGAGAGAACGCTGCTGATGGCAATGTTTGCTTCGCAATGCTGGCAAGACTCAATGAATTCACACACTCAGCGTGCTTAGCACAATGCTTCACACTTGGCATGTGCTCAAGGGACTTTTATTGCCCTCCCTTTCTTCTTCTGTTTCTTTTCTCTTTCTCTTGCTTATCAGTTTTACCATCAGGAAGCCAGATGTTGGAGAAGTTGCTCTTACGAATCACTGACCCGTCTATTCTACATACAACCAAGCAAATTTCCAGTGCTGTAGTTGATAGTCTCACACAGAGTTGTGGAAAACCAATGTGGCTTAAAGAAAAAGAAAAAAAAAAATCGTAACACTGATCCTGTCTGGATTTGTAATGTTGGTATTTTGTTCATTATGCATTTTATTGCCTTCATTTTGACTTTCTTTTTTTTATAATTTTTTTGAAATTTATTTGAGAGGTAGAGTTATAGACAGTGAGAGAAGTGAGAGAGAGAGACAGAGAGAAAGGTCTTCCTTCTGTTGGTTCACTCCCCAAATGGCCACCACAGCTGGCACTGTGCCAACCCGAAGCCAGAAGCCAGGTGCTTCTTCCTGGTATCCCATGCGGGTGCAGGGCTCAAGCACCTGGGCCATCCTCCACTGCCCTCCTGGGGCCACAGCAGAGAGCTGGACTGGAAGAGGAGCAACTGGGACTAGAACCCGGTGCCCATAAGGGATGCCAACGCCGCAGGCAGAGGATTAACCAAGTGAGCCATGGCGCCAGCCCCCTGGACTTTCTTAAATATTGCATTAAAAATTCATTTATTGTGACTATTGAACTTTTGGGAAATACATGAATTTCATGTCCAAGGCAAGTGTATATTGGACCTTCCTTGACTTAGCCTTAGGCCCCGGCCCTCTTTTCCTCTTGTCTGGACCCTTGTAACGGTAGATGCCTTCTTTACAAAGCACTTCTCCCCTGGTATTGGTCATTGCAGGGGACGGGGAGGGAGATAGTCAGGTTTCCCCAAGAGGGAAAAATCTCTTTTCTGACCATGAAACAGAAAGCAGGAAGGGAAGTGCATTTGAAATGTACATGACCTAGAGGTTAGGCCTGCAAATCTCCCCAGCTGATCCATAAAGTCCCCTCTTGCCTCCCTTGATGGCACATGAATAAGGGCCAGCCTGGAGGTGGGAACCTGACCTACGGGGTGCAAGATGGTGCCAGTGGGAGGGTTGGGCAGCAGAACTCAAGTGGCTTTTCTGTTCTCATTTTCATCCAAGTGTGCAAGACTCGCCCCGGGATTAAGTGTTTTATGGGACGGGGAGGTGTCTTCTGCTGTGCCTGTGGTAAGTGGGGGCTGCACAGTATTTGTTCCTTCCAGCCCTTTTGGTCTAGGCATGAAAGGATGGCTGTTGGTCAAAGTGTTACAGGCAAAACGGTGGTGAAGAAAGGTGACCTTGGTTCTTGTCTCACGTGAAAGAAGAATTTCCACGCTGAAAAGGCAGTGAGCAAAGCAAGATTTATGTAAGTCAGGAACCTGCTGCAGTAGCCAGGAGGGCTCTCTGAGACAGACCCAAGGGGCTGTGACAGTTGAGTTTTTTAAGCCCAGTTTGGGGGAAGGGGACAACAGAGAACAATCAGTTAGAGGCTGGGGCCAAAACCCATCTAAAGGCCGGATTTGTAATCCTGTCTAGCTTGCTTATGCATAATAATAATAATAATAAAGCCATCAGAAAGGTGCAATTGGTCACCTCTCTTTTCTATTCTTGTGATAAACCAAAACTCAGAAACTGGAAACCCAGGAGTGGGATTTTGGCACTTCCATTTTGCTAAAGGCAGCTTTGGGGGAGAGGCAAGCATGTTGCACCCTCTTAGAGAGATTTCCCCATTCCTCATTCTGATCAGGAGTGACCCCACTGCCTATTAGTCCATCTGCCTCCTCACAAAAGGACGGGCTGGCCCTGTGGGTTTCTGGAATTCCAGCATTCGGGACACTGTTGAAAATTATGCAAAACTTTCCAAGCCTTGAGGTTCTCAGTGTATCTCAGCACCTTCAAATATGCGCTTAAAAAAGTTGCTCTCTGTTAAATGCTGAGACTAAGCTGTTTCCTCTAATTCCACACAAATCCTTTAGCTAACCCTGGCCTCATTTAGGTCATTTAGGCTTGGCAGCATGCAACTCACTAAGCAAACCTGATGCTCATTAACCTGATGCAAGTTTTTTTTTTTTTTTTTTTTTTTTTTTTTTTTTTTTTTTGGGTTTTGTTTTGTTTTCCTAAATTGATTCTGGCTGGAAGTGAAGTGTCAGTAATGCCTTGTTTCAATTTGTTCTCTCAACATTTGCAAATACAGCTGAAGAATATATCAAAATGTCAGAATTTGAAGCAATGGGGATATTTACTTCTGTAAATACATTTCAAGGTCTATGCCAGTGCTGAAATCTCTAGCAGTGTTCACAAACTTCAGCTTGCACAGAACTACCCGAACTGCTCAGTTCCACACTTGGAGTTTCTGATTCTATAGGTCTGGAGTGAGATCCAGCATGTTCCCAGATCATACTGTTGCCCAACAACACCGCGAACTAGTTGGAAATGTTGCTGTGGAACCCCCAGCTGGGGCTGCTCACCTGACGTGCAGAAAACCAACCACTGACATCAGGGTAGTGGAAGGGTTTATTGCAAAGCATAGAGCAAGGAGCCGGGCAGCTATTGCTTAACTCATAGGCTCTCTGAGAAGTTAGGGGTGCAGGTTCTTATAAACTGAAATTGGTGCTGAGAGGTGCTTGATCAGCTCATGTCCAAGTTTCTGGTTGGTCAGTGGTGCTCATGACCGTCCTTTGACTGGTCAGTGATACTGTGCTCTTCAGGGAATTTATGATGGCAAGGTGGGCTCCACTTGGCCTGGGGGTTACAAGAAGGTGGTGGTAACATTCTGCCTGGACCTGGAATTCTCCTAAGCAAGCTCCTCTGGACAATACTGGCCATGGATGTTCTTATCTGTTAGATAAGCAAAGGAGTCCTTGAGTCCAGTGTTAGAACCTTGCAGGGCCAACTTGATTACTGCCTCAAGTCTGTGAATTCCTTTTGACGAAGGACAGGCAAAGACATCTTGGGCTAAGGAAAACAGACAAGAGGCTGCGACCTGTCTTCACATTATATAGGGGTTTTGTTTCAGTAATGGTGCTGCTCATTTGGAGATCATGCCTTGAGAATCTCTGATAAAGATTCTAGATGCAGGGTTAGCGTTTGGACATAACAGGTTAAGCTGCTTCCTGCATCACTGACATTCCATATGGGTGCTGGTTCAAGTCTTGGCTGTTCCACTTCCGATCCCTGATAATGTGCCTGGGAAAGCTGCAGAAGATGGACCAAGTACTTGAATTCTTACATCCATGTGGGAGACCTGGAGGAATCTCCAGGCTTTGGCCTGGCCCAGCACTAGCCAAGTGTCCACTTGGGTAGTGAACTAGCAGATCCCTTGTTGTAACTCTGCCTTTCAAATAAATACAAATAAATCTTTAAAGAAGAATATTTTAGATGTTCTCTTGATCACAACTTCAGTTCAGTGCTTTCACTGGTTAATTGCACTATCCTAGAAATTTAATGCAGACAATGTCTTCCTCTTTTTTATCAGTTAAGGTAGGTTGCACTCTAACACATATTCTCACCACTTTGGTATTCTATTTTGTATCATCCTTATCCTACTCCATGTCCTTGAAGTCTTTTCCATCTAGCTGGAGGTTGGGGAAAGACAGGGGAGAGGACACCCGCTTCTTAACTCCTTGTTGCAGGGGTGCCACTGGAAGGAGACTGAAGAACGTAGTCTGGCAGAGTGACTAAGAGGAAATAGAGATGTGCTTTGGTGAATTTCTAGCTCTCTCTGCTAGTCCCTTCAAGAGCGTGTGGGTAATGCCATCCAGCTAATGGTCTCACATTCCACTGCACACCCACCGTTCTCAGCACCGGTACTTGTGCCCTTTATTTTTCCTTGGTTCCGTCCGACTTTCCTCATCCTCTCCCTGGAGAGCAGCACTTGGTCTCTGTGAGGTGCGGGATGTAGCCACGTCAGCAAGAGGCTGATTCTTCTTCAGAGAGCAGTGAGTCCCTTCTCTCAGAACTTCTGAGATAACAAAAAGCAATTTGACAAACTCCCTCCTGCTTTAGATGCTCTTGAGTCCTCATGCGGTTTTCTGAGTGCGCAGAGAACAGGAGTAGATGTGAGGTGGAAGGGAGAGGGAAGCATAAAACTTCGCACTTCCTTTTTAACCACTTTATACCTGTGTTTCAATTACACACAGTGTAGAAACAGGAGAATGAACACCTGACTGGAGGTCAACTTCTGTTGCAACCAGAACTCCGACAAATGGAGTGATGTAGAGCTATGTATGTAGGCAGGGATTCATACAATAGCCTGGAAGCCATCACCTACACAAAGCCATATCATTATATGTGGGGGGATAATGTCATTGTGTATTGAGTCGGGTGAAAAGGGAGACATTTGCATTGAGATCCGTTTTCTTCCCACACCTTCCTGGAGTTTACAGGGAGAGAATGAGCCGCCCTGAAGTCTGTTCTTGCTCCTGGCAACTCTTCCCATGTGCTTATTTCTACACTTCTCTCTGTCCCTTTCAGGGTGTTTATGTTCTATATAAAGTCCAACTCATTGAAAGCAGTAAACCCAGAGAGCTTTTACAGGAAATCCTTAGCACAGGGAACTGATGCTCTAAAATTAGTTCAGAATTATTTCAGAATAATAGCAGACCACTCAATGTACATAGCTTCTTATGCTTTTCACAATAATTTTGCATACATTTTCTCTCTTTGTGCTATTTATAATCTTGGAAAAGATCTATAAGATGGGTCCTATTTATCCCCAACTTAAAGACAGGAAACGTGACATGCCAAGCAATAGAATGATTTGCCTGAGGTCACCAAATGGCTTTAGAGATGGGAGTAGGACTAGAACTATACTCCATCTATACTTCAAAGACTATTGGATCTGGACACCCAGGAGTATTAAGGGACCCCTTTCCACTTCCTTCCTAAATTTCACCCAGTAAAGTAGTTTGTGCAATTAGTTGCTATATAACTGTAATAACATTTCAACCTAAATAAATCTCAATGTGCCCAGCCATTAGTTTGAGAGAATTCTATCATAACATATACACATTTTAGACAGCAAATTATTTATCTGCCCTCAAAATGATGTCAAAATATCAGTCCTAGCTGAAGCAAGCAAATGGTCAAAAACATTTTCTTGCAGCTTCTTTGCCTTCTGAATCACAGCTCTGAACACGCCTATGTGTCCATCTTCTCCTGCTCCATCATCCTTTCCAGGAAACAACGATCCAGAGAGGGCCAGTTTGGATTTGTCACAGAACGCTGTCATGATTTCAATAGCCTATCCCTTCAGTGACATTTTCTGTTTCCAAAAATACCTTAGAAGCATGATCCATGGAATTAATTCCACCAGTTTGAATTTTAAGTTCTACCTCTTATTCCTACCACACATTGCTCTACATTAGCCTATATCTAGATCATCTCTAAATATGTGGTCACCACACAAGCTAGCGTACATTCTATGAAAAAGTGCTTGTTTGTGTATCTCCGTGTCCCACCATCAGATGAGACAGGTGACATAAAACAGAGAAAGCAAAAGCTGAAGCCAAGCACTTCCTCCTTCCCTCCCCCTTTCCCAAACGTGTGCCTTCCCCAAATGTCGATGCAGAATTCTCCCTCAAATTGTTGAGTATTATAAGCAAATGGTGGACAATCTGAGGCAGTGGGGAGCATGACGTGGCATTTCCCGTGAGTCCCCCTGGCTCCAGCTTGTGTTTAAATGCCCTCGTGGCGCCAACAATTTGGGCTTCAGCCAGAGCACTGAGCCTCATCGGCATTATGATTACATTTTTGCACAGTCTACGTTGCTGCATTAAACTCCAGATGTTTGCTCATAAGTCACTAAATGAACATTGCACATATTTTTGGCCCATTAACATTACACTAAGATCACAGTAGGATTATCACCCAGGAAGGTGATTGTGTGTGCATCTTCTGTTCTCATGTCTCCTCAGCATTTTTCTCTAATTAAATTAGATTAGGGAAAATGAGAGGAGGAGCCTAAAGAAGAGCAGGAGTTTGTTAGACCATGTTCCTATCAAGAGAAAAAAAATACTATCCTATGTCTACCAGCTGATTGACATGTTTTATGAAGTGCAAGTGACAGCCTTTAGTGTAAGTACTTACAAAATGACTGTTGGAGAGTTTTTGTACAAAACTAATATGCTTTATGACATGAAATATATTAAAATGTCAGCGTTTTAACCAATGTTTATAACAATATATTACAGTCATTTATTGAGTTTATAAAACATGTTAGGAACTAACAAGATAAAAGATGCTTTGCAAATAAAGTTGCTATTATTTAGAATGAGTCTGATGCCCAGCTTACGAGACATAGATGGAGGGACATTTGATGCCTGCTAAGCAGAATAATGCTATCTTTTGGAAGATAAATAAATTGGTCTCAATAATAGCATTTATCTAAGCAGACACTTTCATTCTTCTATACAGATACTTTTGTGCAAAGTCTTATACATCATGAAGGGTCTTGATATCTGTCTAAGGAATTGGATCGCAAATCCTGCACTGCAATTGCCTGTTGCACTGTAATTGCTTGTGTACTTAACTTGAGCACTCATTGAACTCTCAGCTCCATGAATCAGGCTGAGTACGCTGTGATCTCAAGGCCTGATTCAGAGCAGGACACATAGTAGGCAATCCATAAATGTTTGTTAAATCGATAAATGAAGAACGAAAGAATGGGTTCTACCTGAGGTCTGTTGACCTATCTTAGAACCACAAACTTGAATAAGTTGGGTAGAGACTGTATATCTGTTAGAAAGAATTGTTTTTTCCAGTTGTGTGAGCCCTGAAGAGTCAGACAGGCATTCTAAAGTAAGCATGATTAGCCAGAGAGCTGCCATTCCAGACATTCAGGCTGTTCAGCCAAGGACATCTTTGCTGAGAGGAGAGCCCTGCGCCTGGCGCGTGACCTTGGGTTCTCCCTTCGTGGGGAGAGGAGACCGCTGAGTGTGAGGATGTTCAGGCTGCACATCTTCAGGTGGAGACCCATGTGGCTAATTGGTCTTCAAACGTCAATAGGTTTTCTTCCAAGCTCTCAATATTCCTTTTTGCAAAATTGCCACAGAGAGAGGAAAAACCCGGAATGAAAATGGTGTCTTGTCTTTTAAAGTGTTTGTCTCAATTCACCCATCACTAGGTCACTGTCCCTCTCACTGTCTTCTTTGCTTTTTCTAACTTCTAGAAACCACAGGTCCTTCCTCAAAGTCCAGGAAACCCCAACTCTAAAAGGGATGTGGCATGATTGTGGCCTGGAAGATGCTATTTTGCTGAGTACATGTAATGCAGGGAGAGATTATAAACGGCTTTCAAAGAGCTGAAAGTAGCACCGAAACTCAACTTGGACTTGGTGGGGCTGTGGTGTTTACATGATTCAAAATGAAGTTTGCCAGAAAAATTACATTTGGGGAAATTTGAAAATGAGAGGAAATGGTAGAGAGGACTGTTGTCACAAAAATCCCACCCCCACATACAGTCTCTGTTTATGTTTTATGTTTCTTTACATGTATACACAAACACATATTTATATACATACACAAGCATAAATATATGTGTATAAACACACATGTATATACTCACCCACAGATGTATGTATATGTGTTTTAAAGAAAATTATGTTCATAGTACTTATGTCATGTTTATTCTCCTTTTTTACTGGGATTAGTTGATAAGTAAGGACTATGATGGAGCTTAAACAAACTTATCTAGTGACAGAAACGCTGCTGCTGTTAATTTATAGTGAGATAAAATTCAAAGTAACTTAGAAGTCATTTATGTAAACCTCACCTCTCCTTGCTACACCGTGGACTAGGAAAACAATCTGCTAAGGTCATGTGTCCATCTGGCCCTGTGTGTGGTTCCCCTTGGTGCACAATGGGATAGGAGCGTGGGGAGGGCAGGAGAGGAAACTTGGGCTCCTAGAATCAGACTGTCCATGAAATCCTGATGTGGACCCTGTTAGCTTTACCATATTGAGCAACACACTCACATCCTATATACTGCCATTTCGTCATGAATAAAACAGAAATAAAATAGTGCCTGTCTCATCTGGTTGCTGTAGATGAATAAATACACAAATCACACTTAGAACAGACTAGATGTTAATGAGTTCTGATTAAGTGTTATTTTGTGTTGTTATTAACACATCTACTGTGTGTCTCAGAAAACATACACGGACACGTTGGTGATCATCTTAAATTCCATTTACATATTGCCTCTAAAGACTGAACGGGAGTACAAAAAAAGTCAACCAATTAGTTGATTAGGAAGAACGACCGTGTTCCAGTGTATTAATGGACTAGGCCTTATGGAGTTATAAAAGAAATACACCAAATGGCTTACAAATCTCACTGTGGAAACAAATCTTAAAAACAAACTCATTTTGATTAATGTCCTAACCACGTATGTAACCAAGTGTAACCCTGCACATTATTCATTTTGATTATGGTCTCCAGTTTCCTGCAGACAGGAACCGGCCTGGAGAGGCCACACATGCTGTCAGCGCGGAGTGGCCGAGGCACAGTCTGGCGCCATTTCCACCACACCACAGTGACATTGCTATGGCGGGGGGCTCAGGGGGAAGGAAAAAAGTTAAGTATTGGATGATTCAGGAAGCGTTTGTGGAAAAATCGGATTGAATTTCAACTGCAAGGGAAAGATGTGGAAATGAAGACGGAAGGGAGAAGAGCCATCCTGATACGGAGAAAACACAGGCAGGAACTCCAGCAGGGGATGGGCAGGGTGGGTTCGGGGGTGGCAAGGAGGTCAGGGATGCTTCACGTGTCTAACTTTATGCGGGGAGCATCTTCATCCGTTGTGTGTCTCAGTTTTGCACTGAGATCCTTGGCGTAGGGCAGGGAGAGAGTTATCCCACAGTGCAATGAAGGGCAGCCGTGTGGACTCTACTCAGAGCTGGCGGTGGGCAGGGCAAGGTTGATCAGCACTGCTCTTCCCCCACTTGCACACAACAGGGGCTTGATTTCCGGGAAACTGAGCGGAGGCAGCCTGTTTCACTGTCAGCTCTGCCACTCGCTCCCAGTGCGACTGGAAGTCAGTCTCAAGCCCTCACCTGTTCTATCCCCAGCAGTCGTCATCATGCGCCATGGCTCAGCGGTTGCCATTCAAGCAAATGAGACAGTCTGTGTGCTCCTGCTTTGCAAACTGTAAAGGGCTAAAATGTTGATGAATGAAATTTCTTTAGGTCTCCCGCTTCACCATGCTGTCTCAGTGCACTTTCTGTCGCTGTAATAGAGTACATGAGACTGGGTCATTGAAAGATGTTTATTTTGTCTCATGGTCCTGGATGTCCGTGGTGCCAGCAGCTGTTCATTTTCTAATGGCGGCTTACCGCTGCTTCTTATGGTGATAAGCAGAAGACGTGGATGTGTGTGGAAGAGGAGGCTAACCCACTCTTTTTTTTTTTTTTTTACAGGCAGAGTGGACAGTGAGAGAGAGAGAGAAAGGTCTTCCTTTTTCCGTTGGTTCACCCTCCAATGGCCGTGCAGCCGGCACACCGCACCGATCCAAAGCCAGGAGCCAGGTGCTTCTCCTGGTCTCCCATGCGAGTGCAGGGCCCAAGCACTTGGGCCATCCTCCACTGCCTTCCGGGGCCATAGCAGAGAGCTGGCTTGGAAGAGGGGCAACCGGGACAGAATCCGGCGCCCCAACCGGGTCTAGAACTCAGTGTGCGGGTGCCACAAGGCGGAGGATTAGCCTAGTGAGCTGCGGCACCGACCGCTAACCCACTCTATAGCAACCTGCTCTTAGGGTAGCTAATCCAGTGTGGGAAGAATTCAGGCATCCCCATCAACTCATTAATAACAGATCTAGGCCGGAGCCATGGCTCACTAGGCTAATCCTCTGCCTGCGGCGCCAGCACACCAGGTTCTAGTCTCAGTCAGGATGCTGGATTCTGTCCCGGTTGCCCCTCTTCCAGTCCAGCTCTCTTCTGTGGCCAGGGAGTACAGTGGAGGATGGCCCAAGTGCTTGGGCCCCGCACCCACGTGGGAGACCAGGAGGAAGCACCTGGCTCCTGGCTTTGGATCTGCGCAGCGCCAGCCGTGGCAGCCATTCTGGGGTTGAACCAACGGAAGGAAGACCTTTCTCTCTGTCTCTCTCTCCCACTGCATAACGCTGCCTGTCAAAAAACAAACAAACAAGAAATAGATCTACTACCATGGCCCCAACTCCCTCCCAACATGGCTGCATTGCAAAATTTTTTTTGTGGGGACAAACCCTATCCCAGCTAGGCACGGCGGTGACAAGCACACGGAGCTGATTCTTAGCCATTCACCCCATCTCCTCAGACTGTTAATGCAGCTGGGACTGAACCAGGGAACAGCTGCACTAAGCAATTCAGAACATTCCTTAGAACCCATAGCGCAATTCCTGAGCTGCACATGCGTTGCAGTGACTGATTAAAAACTACAAGATGAAATATTGCAGCTATCAATAATTCCTGCACATGGCTGACTTCTAATGAAAGAATCAAGTTTCTGAGGGAGAGAGAAGAAATGAAGAAAAGAGTTTTTATCAATTTCAGAGGAACACTTTGATATAATCCTGAAAATTTTTCTTGGTGAAATATTTTCTTTTATTACCTTCCATCATACACTGTTTGTTTAATTTCCTTTCTTCAGCAGGTATATATTTCAGTTTTTAATATAAAAAATCATCATTCCTCATTGGTTTCCCCACATCATTTCATTTCCCATTTGCTAGCTTCTCCTTGGATTTTTTTTTTTTTTTTTTTTTTGGGTGTTGCCAGTGATGAGAAATTTCTTCTGGTATTTTGTTCTCCAGAACTTTTGACCGAAAAGGAGAATGTGACCACAGGCAATTTAATTTCCCTAGGCTTCAATTCCCATATCTGCCTAAAAAACAATATGCAATTTCTATTTCTACCTGCAGCACTTAGAAGCACAATTCTACTTCCATCAATATAGCCCTCTGAAATACCTCACTACAAATATCAGTGGGAGGAAAACATCTGTAGTGAAATTAGCAGATGTCCTACAACATGGGAGTCTAGGGCTTTATACCACTGGCAAACTTGACATCCCTCGGTTGCTCAGTGTCCTTGGTAATAGAAGAACCACTCAGTACAGTGACCCACAATGGCTTTTTGCCTCACCCTTTCTTCACTCTCTTCCTGTCCTCTACTCTGTTGTTCCATGATCCTCTCCTTCCAGGTCCTTCTCCCATAGAACCAGGGATTAACTGGGCTTTCTGATCCTTGAGTCTTGGTAAGAAAAAAGTGCAGACAAGAGCCATTTTTTAACCCCTCCCTTGCTGTACTCCTGCCAGCCTCATAAAGAAACTGCGCTTGCAAGAGGTAACCCTACTCTGAGTCTGAGGCGTAGGCTTCCCTGTATTCTCAAAGTAACACACTGGGCAGCTCTTGACCGTCTTGCTACGTTCTAGACATTTGGTTAAGCAGGAGTATCCAGGAATCAGATAATTTTAGAGGTTAATGGCACAATCCTCCAGACTGTCAAGTGTGCCCCAGACTTCTGACATCAACTGCAAGTTCAGGAGTTGTTCAAAGCCACCTCAGGTTCAGTAATTCATTAGAAAGACTTGCACAATGCTCTCAAAACTTTTGAGCTAAGTTTAGTTCAAGGAAAGGATTCAGATAAGGACAAGGAAGAGACACACAGGACAGCAGCTAAGAGGGTCACAAACACAAATCCCCAGTGATCCTCAAGGTGCATTACCCACCTGGTACAAACGTGTGAAAACCTGCAGGGTACTGTGCACCCAGGATGCTCACTGGTGCTTTGAGTCCATAGCGTTTATGGAGGCCTCATTATGTAGGTTGAACTCAGTCTCCAGGAAAACTGATAGCTCATTGCCAAGAGCCTCCATCCTCTGACCACATTCTCGGGCACGTTCTCTCTACCCCTTGTCTCCACCCCCCAGACTTACCAGGAGGGGCCAGCCCCACCTAGGGTCATCTTATTAAATGAACCTTGAAGTGTGATGCAGGGAGTATAGCCAATGCAGATATTTCCCAAACAAAACATTCTAGTGAACTACATTTCTTTTTAATATCACTCCTATTGCTTGGTAAATTTCAAGAGTTTCCAGGTAGTCTCTGCTGGGAGCCAAGGTCCAAGGCCAGACCTTTATTTAGATGTAACCATGTACCTAATTACTCAAAAAGTTTAGAAAAACAAGTGAAAGATCCATGGGAGCCTCAGCCATGTCCACTTGCTTCACAAGGAAACTCCAGACCCTCAGTTCACCCCTTGCATCTTGTGAAGGGTCAACTTGATTCCAAGTAGCATGTTGCTATGGAACTGTTGCCTTTACTCAACCTGCATCTGTGGAAAACATTCTTGAAATCCTTCTGATGTTCCATATCTCATGTGTTCTGACACATTAAATTTTGTTTTGTCTAGTGCTGACTGGTATTTTTCACATCTATTTCATGCTGTGAATGCACCCACGAAGCGGGTCACTGGAAGGTCTGTTTGTTGACGAGGATATGGTTGTTGTAGAGCCATTGCAGGTGTTTTCCAAACAAAAGCTTTTAGTGATTAAGTTTTCTTTTCTATATCATCCCATACGACTTGGAAATAGAAGCAATTGCTCTAAGTTTTGTAGCCATAACATTTTATTTGGTTCTGTCTTAACTGTGCTTCCAGCATCTTAAGAGTGGCCTAAAAGAGTTTTAAAACATCTCTACCCATTATGGGCCACGGGGGGAACTCCTTGGTGAATAGAGATGCTAGTCCAAATGTTTTGTCTGCCGCACAGTACTCGAAAGCGTTTTCTCTGTTCAAAGGAGGTTGTAATACGCACCCACGCATAGCCATCTGCATCTTGGTAACACGTCAATTGCTTGTACATTCATGGGTGGTGATTGACTGAGGCGTGCATGCCCATGCAATTTGGTGTGTTCAGCTGCGTGCTTGTGGATGTGGGTGTATTTCGCAGAAGCAGGTTGGGCAATAAATTTCGAAACTTTATCCTCATCTTTGGATAGAGTAATAAAAGTTTGTAGGCTTAAGAAAGCAATATTCCCTGGAACTGCAATATATGGGAATGATGAAACTGAACTAAAATGTGCAGTAATCTCTAAGGCCTACCCAAGCTAGAGAGGTGCAAAGTGAGAGCCATAAAGCAAAATTTAACACCCGACACACTAAAAGTCATTTTCAGCCTCGGACCAATTTCACACGGAATTGGGAAATATGACTAATATCAAGGCTTGATTCCCTGGAGGCTGGGGGCATGGGGACGGGGCTTAAGAAGGAGCATGTCAGGAAGAAAAGCAATGGCCCACTGTTAGCTGAACCAATGAGAGGTCAGCATTGCCTTAGTACAATGTTCCACCGTTCTCCCTGCCAACAGCCTGCCTTCCTTTTTCTTTAATTCCACCTGCTATGCAAAGCAAAAGGGACTTGAGACTATTGCAGGCTACAGGGTCTCTACAGCACAGACCAAGGATCTTCCTTTCTATGGAGTTTAATACAAAATATAGGAAATTCAGCTCTTTGCCAGGATGCTCTGTTTGCAATGTCCTATTCAGTCACTAAGGACATCCCATAATGATAGGCAAAAA
The DNA here is from genome assembly GCF_033115175.1 of Lepus europaeus. Lineage (NCBI taxonomy): Eukaryota > Metazoa > Chordata > Mammalia > Lagomorpha > Leporidae > Lepus > Lepus europaeus. The sequence goes on along the minus strand of NC_084840.1, from coordinate 23,332,402 downwards.
CAGGCAAACTAACTCACAAACACATTCATCAAACATGCATAACTATTCCAAGAACCTGATCAACCAAGCCAGCCAGTCTAAAGCACTCATGCCCACAGCTCTTCCATACCTCCACAACCAAATGCTAGGAATTATATTGCAGGTTATTTTCCTTTTCTTGCTAATCAGAAAATTATGTTGAGTTCTAGGGCTTGAGTTCCTTTCTTTATTTTTTCTCTTCATCAACCAAACACGTGTAGTGCACTTACTCTGTGTCCAGCCTGGCCTGCTCTTTCTGTCCCTGCACCATTGATGATGATGATGATGATGTAGCGAAGAGGCACAGACTGAAGGTGGCCTGAAAGCGCTCACAGTCAACTGATGGCAGCATGGCCGACGCCTTTGGTGATCCAGACACAGCCCCATGTGACTCTTCACCACTCTGGTTAATGTCCCTGGCTTGTTGCAGGATCATTCCCGTGACAGGAACCTGTCAGCGAGGGGTGATTTCCACTGAGCAGTGACTCCTCCATTGTGGCTATGCAAACAGAGCCCAGAGAAAAGATGAGCAATTATCCAGTGGATGTGATCCACGCTGACAGCCAATCTGGATAATTCAAATAGCAACAACTTCCTTTGCCTCACCGGCAGGCTTGGGGCTTGCTTCAGTGAGATCATTGTTTAACTTTCTTTGCCTGTGGAAATGCAATGCATGTGTTTGCTGGGGGTTATAACCACAGCATCTGTTCATTTGACACTCGGGTTTCACTCTGGCTTGGAAGCTCTTGTGCCTAAAATTTAAAGGCAGCAATATATACCTAACTCCCAGCTGTCTGGGGCCTCAGACTACATATGCTTCTTGGTTTTCTAATCTGCCCAGAGAAATCAAACCATCACCTGAGCCAAAGAGTTGTTTGCCTAATTGGATTCTGTGGTGGTTTTTTTTTTTTTTTTTTAATTTCAGAGACACACAAAGTGTATTCTAATGTCGCAGTTGTCAGAGTGACATTGCAAGCTGAGCCAGACCACTTACCCAGACTTGAAGATTTACATTTTGATGAAGTTTTTCAAGTGCTGTTTTATCTAAAGGAAAAACAGCAATAATTTAAGCAGCTGCAGAATTCCTCGCACATCTGCAGGAAGTCCCTCCTTCTGCCCTGGGCAGCGCAGCAAAATGCATAGAGCCTACGTTTTAGAGCCGATTTGACCTGGTTCAAATCCCAGCTCCAAAACTCATTAGCTGTATTATCTTGAGCAAGATACCTAATCTTCTCAAGCATTGGTGGCCTTATTTATAAAATGAGGATGACAATCATTTTGATATCTTCAAGGCTGCTTTGAGGATTAACGTTTATTTATTCCATACACATTTGCTGAGGCTTTATCACGGACCAGGTACCATTCTAGGCACTGGGAAAAGAGCAGTGAACAAACAGACCAAATTACTTCCTCTGATCAATTATTGGAGGAGATAAACAAAAGCAAGACTTAACATGAAATTGAAAACTGACATGTTGGTAAGAGCCGTGGTGGAAACATAACACATGGAGGAAGGACAGAGAATGACAGCAGAGGATAGAGGTGGGATTTGTGACACAGTGCCGGGGGGGGGGGGGGGGGGGATATCCATGATAAAGTGAGAAATGCAGAGGCGAGGGTAGATGATGGACGTACATGAGGGAAGAGCATCAGAGGCTGAATTGTGTCTCCCCCAAAAGATTTATTAACATTCCAATGTAACTCGGACCGTGACCTTATTTGGTAAAAGGATCTTCACAGGGGTAATCAAGTTAGAATGAGGTCATTAGGGCATACCCTGACACAGAGACAGACAGGAACATGGGACGATGAGGTGAAGATAGGGCAAAGACGGCCATGTGACTCGAGTGATAAGTCTGTAAGCCAAAGAGTGCTAAGATTGCCAGTGACACCCAGAAGCAAACAGCAGCATGGTAGGATTCTTCCCGAGGGCCTCAGGGGGAGCAGCACCCTGCTGCGACCTTGACTGGGAGCTCTTTCGGGCCATCGCCATCCTGTGCCTGAAAGGGAAACCCATCTTCTGTCAGTGAGCACAGCTGAGCATGACCTGCTTGACATTATAAAATTATGTATGTAAAGTGCCTTCTGATTGGCAATTATTATGTCTACTCCTGCAGCCCACTTCACTCCCGATACATGCCGGCTGGGGGTGGGGAAAGCAGTGTTTCTGGTATTTATTATTTATGCAGATATTCTTGTGTGGCACGCTGTTGAGATGCTACGGTCAGATTGATTGCCATCTTTCCACATTTCCAGTGGCAGATAGCTTCACCATACCTGGACCACACAAATGCCGTTTACCCAGATCTGATACACAGAGGGAGGGCTCATTTAAATGACTCTGTTGATTGAGTTTTGATTTTGCATTGCACTTGTCTTCCTTTTGCTTTGCTTCAGAAAGATAATGAACCTATATGGTCTGCTAGAGGGCTTGTAGAACAACTCTGGAGAAATAAAGAAAGGTTTTTGGGACACAAGGTCAAGGTGAAGTCTTTGGAGTATTTGTATTTGCTGGAGAGGCCTGGGTTATTGTTGAACTGGAAGGAAACAGGGGATGCTGATCTTGAGCCCTGAGAGCCCTAGAAGTGTTAACTGCAGAGGACTGGGCAGGGCGATGCGTGCTAGGACATTACTGCATTCATGCAGCCTGCATTTATTAAACATGTGCTAATAGCAGGCCCTGGGTTGCAGAGAAGATATTAAAAAGTTAACAAAATGTTATCATTCACAAGCAATTCCCAAGGTGTATGAACAACAAAGAAACAATACTGAAGAAGGAGATTCATCGATTCTTCTCTGGTGCTGGCAAGATGAGGAGGAAGGAGGATGGAGGGTGGAGAGAATACACTGTGAGAGCCGGGGAAACAGGCAGTTCAGGCTAGCAGGCACCATGAGGGCTGCCAGAAAGACAAGCATGGAAGGGGTGTGTGTTGGCAGGTGAACAGAGCATTCCAGAAATGATTCTGGGGAGTGCTGGGTGATCCTGAGAAAACAGAGGAACATCTGGAAAATGTCTTCACAGGAGCAGCTCCCGAGTCACAGGGCTGGGACTCTGGGGAGCAACTGCGTTCCATGGGGAGGGTGAGGAGGGAGGAGGAAGGTGATGGGGATGAGTAAAAGCGAAGGGAGAATAAGAAAAAGTAGAATATAGTCTAAGAGTGAGATAGATGGTCTGTTGGTTATAAAATTAGGTGCCAAAAATATTGAGCTCTGTGCATAGCTTCTTCATAGTATGTATTTTCCATGAACTTTGTGAAGAACTCATGTGTGATGACTTTAGGTTTTGGAGGTGAAGGAGCTCCCCAAGTGCTGGAATGTAGAGGACATGTCAGCATCAGACCCAAGGGGATGAAAGACTGGGGCCAGTTTCACTCTGCTGCTTGCAGCGGGGGCAGAGTTTGCCCTCAAAGACCCCATGGTAGCTACAGCGAGTGGAAGGCTGAGGCAAAAGGATAATCCAGGAATTGTGGTAATGCTGGCTAAGCCACCTGACCCACATAAAGGAGAAATGAAAGCTCTACCCATGAGCATGGACCATGACTTCTGCTGGACACCATTGTCCTTGCTACCCCAGGCCTCCAAGGTTGACAAAAAATTAGTGCTTACTTTGAGCCACTTTCCTATGCACCTGGTGAAATGAGATAGAGATGGAGACGGAAATGGAGATGATGGATGGATGGATGGATGGATGGATAGATAGATAGATAATAGGTAGACAGGGAGAGAGAGAGAGAGAGAGAGAGAGAGAGAGAGAGAGAGAGAACAGCATGATGGAATCTGGGATGGACAGAACTTAGGAACCAAGTTGGCTCTGCAGTTTCATTTAGCAGGAAAGGGGACCTGAGATCCCTTTACTTGGCTTGAAGAAATGTGAAAAGAAAGACAGCTACAGTGCTTTGCTGATCTGTGTCTTGATTCAGATTTTCTCTTTTTCTCAAATAGCTAGAGAGGAGAAAAAGAGCCTTTAGACATAATCACTATAATTTAAACAAGTTCTTCTTGGTTTTCTCTCTGGTCTAAGGAGCAATTCTAGAAAGCAGAGTCATATGTATATGCGCTGATAGTAATACGTCTCAAGAGACTGAATGAGGAATATCTTTCTTGGAAGTCATGACGAGCACGTACAATCGTCATTTCACTTTATTTCTTCTGCATACTCACCGTTATCTGCATTCTAGATTAGGGGCACTGGGCAGGCTTTGCCTCCCATTCACTTACGCACAATGTCAAAACCTCTGATGTGTGCTTTGAAGTCAGACTGCGTGGGTTCAGTCTTGGCTCCATGGCTTTCCAGGAATGTGACCTTGCACAGGTGACTTCGTTTCCTCGTGCCTTAGTTTTCTCATCTGTCACATGGAGCTGCTGTAGTTGTGTTGGATAGGATGACACAAGTGAATGCCTATAAAATTGGTAGAACAATGCCTGGCACATAGTAGCATCAAATCGTTTATTTGCTATTAATATATTACTGTCATTTCTTTTATGTATATCTTTACTTGGGCAGGTCTCTGAAGTCATTTGAGAATCCTTCATAGAAACGAATGGTTTGAAAACAAACCAATTCTAAAACCTAGCCCCATGTTAAGTTTCTCAAGTTCTGTCCTACACCGTGGCCATAAAAATAGATTCAATAGTTACATTTTCACATTGACTACAACATTTCTGGAAAACCACGCTTTGGGGGGTTTAAAGATGAATGTCACTGATAATTGGAAAACTTTCTCATTTTCATGAATGATCTTCTCCACTTGCTCCTTATTGCTCATAAATTGAAAAAGTTGTCTTGAGCTTCAGTTTTATAAAATGTGAGCATTAGTGAAGAAATACAGATATAAAGGATGAAGACCATTAGCGCTCCCTTTGCCTTTGCTGGTTCCATCGCGTGAGTGTTTACAGTCTGCTGGTGAGGAGAATCCATCTCACTCTGACCCTGACCTTTGCGTTATATTTATTAGATTAGAAAAAAACAATCCACAGGGTAATAAAGATATCTGTGCATGCATTTATTCTACACAGAACTGTGCTTCATTTTGGAAAATCTGTCCCAAACCCACTCAGGTGAATCTGCCTTAGCAAGGTCACTGCGGACTTAGCAGGACGCCCTGCAGGTGTCTTTTGTTTTAGCTGGGGCTGCAGCAGAGGGAGGAAGAGAAAGATGCAGGCAGCCTGGGACCGAGGAGGAGGCCATTCAGCGGCATAAGATGAAAATATTCAAGATGACCTTGGAACAGGAGTCTGCTCCATCGAGATGTAACCAAAGCCCCTCTTCACTCCCAGGCCAGAGCATCTGCCCCTCTCCCTCTGCCCCACTGCCTTTCTTTCTTCTTGATCTCCTGTTTCTTTGTCTCCCACTCCCTGGAAACACCCACAGATCCAAACCTTCTTCATGGTTACCAAAGACAGCATCTGGGCCAGGATCTCACCCCCTGGGCTTCCATGCCTGTTAGCTCCTCTGAGCACCTCCCCCGTGCCCCCTCAGATCTCACAAACCTATCCCACAGGAAGCCTCCCAGGGAGTTTATCGCCCATGCTGCTTTCGTGTGGCTGCTTCTCAGGCTGTGGATTTCAGAGGTCCTCTCTTACTTATCAGCTCAGATCAGCGTCCTCATTCCTCTACTCTCTCTTCTCTCGGTTGGCCTGCAAATAGTTAGCCAGGTCAGCCCCAGGAATTGTGCAGTCTAGTTCCTCCTCTTCAGTCCAATTCATCTCACTCTCACTAGGCACCAACGATGAGGTTCCCAGCTCCCACCTTTTCTAGCAATGTGCTCTGCTATTTTTTTTTCCTTCTTTGAAATAACATCCTATTTCCTGTCTTCCATCCATGCAAGTTCATTTATTTCCATTAAGCTGAAGAAGCATTTTCTCTGAGAATCTTTGATGATTGCCGTAATCAATAAAATTTTCATTTCTAAATGTTTGGAGGAATTCGCTTGTTAAGCAAGGCATCCAGGCCTGGATATTTCTCAAATAAGGGGCTTTTAATTATGGATTCATTTTTTCAAGTAGATATAGGATTTTTCAGACTTTATATTTTTTGGAATTACTTTTACTAAGATATTTCTCTATGAATCTGCTCTTTCAGCTACACATATATTTATGTCAGGTAATTGTTCATAATATCTCCTGTTGGTCATTATTGCTGTCCCTTTTTATTTCTTCTCATTAATAACCTGTACTTTTTAAGGTTTTTAACCAGTTCTTATTAGAAATTTTCCAAAAAATATTACTTTTCATAAAGAACAAACTTTTGGATTCATTGATTTTCCTTATTATATGCTAATTTTGTATTTTATTGATTTTCTACTTTCATCTCTCTTATTTCTATATCCTTCCTTTTGATTTGATTGACTCTAGCTTGTCTAAGTTCATGAGAAATACTCAAGATTTAAAATTCATTTTCAATCTTTCTGATTTTCTAGAATATACATTTAAAGCAATAAATTTATTTTAAGGTTGGTTTTGGCTGCATTTCACAAATTGATATCACTTATTTTTATCAATCAATTTAAAGTATTTTCTTCTTTCAAAAGCTTTTTCTTAAAAGATTTAATTTATTTATTTGAGAGGTAGAGTTACAAACAGAGAGAGGGAGAGACAGAGAGAAAGGTCTTCCTTCCATTGGTTCACTCCCCAAATGGCCACAATGGCTAGAGCTGGGCCCATCTGAAGCCAGGAGCCAAGAGCTTCTTCCAGTTCTCCCATGTGGGTGCAGGGGTCCAAGCACTTGCACCACCTTCTTCTGCTCTCCCAAGTGCATTAACAGGGAACTGGATCAGAAGTGGAGCATCCAGGACTTGAACCGGCACCCATAGGGGATGCTGGCATCACAGGTGGCAGTTTTACCAGGTATGCCACAACACTGGTCCCTCAAAAGCTTTTTAAAAATGTATTTGACAGGCAGAGAGATAAAGTTAGATGATAGATAATAGATAGATAATGGATGGACAGATAGATGATAGATAGATGATAGATAGATAGATAGATAGATAGATAGATAGATAGATGATGGCCCATGTGTTGGTTCACTCTCCAAATGCCTACAACAGCTGGAGCGGGCCAGGGTCAGGACCCAGAGCTAGGAACTCTCAATCCAGATCTCCCATGTGGGTATTGGGCAGTCAACTACTTGACCTATTACCGTTGTCTCCCAGGGTCTGTACTAGCAGGAAGCTACTGTCAAAAGTGGAACCCAGGAATTGAATCCAGGTGCCCTTCCATCATATATTAACTGTTAGGTCAAATCCTGCCCTGTTTAAATGTTTTCTAATTTGCATTGGGATTTCTTCTCCCCTTCTCTTTTCTTCTTTGTCCAAAGGGTTATTTATATAAGTTTGGTGCTGGGGCTGGCGCTGGGGCTTAGTAGGCTAAGCCTCTGCCTGTGGCTCTGGCATCCCATATGGATGCCAGTTTGTGTCTCGGCTGCTCTTCTTCCGATCCAGCTCTCTGCTATGGCATGGGAAAGCAGTAGAAGATGGCCCAAGAGATTGGGCCCCAGCATTGATATGGGAGACCCAGAAGAAGCTTCTGGCTCCTGGCTTTGGATCGGCTTAGCTCCAGGCATTTGGAGAGTGAACCAGTGGATGGAAGACCTTTGTCTCTCCTTCTCTCTGTCTATAACGTTACCTCTCAAATAAATAAATAAGTCTTTAAAAAATAGAAAACATGTTTAGTGCTTAATAACCAAACATTTTGGAGATTTTGAGATTTTCTCATGATCTTACTGAGTTAGCAGCTAAATTCCCTATTCCTCTTGTGGCCAGGAAGTTATTTTGATTTCTATCTTTTGAAATGTGTTGTGACTTGTTTTATGGACACTATCAATTTCAGTAAATTATTGGAAATTGAGAAGAATATGTATTCAGTAGAGGTTGGGACAGAGTTTTACTTAGGTCAGTTAGGTCAAGTTTGTTAACCATATCACTCAAATCTTATATCCCAACTTACTTTTTCATACCTATCGCTGTCCATTGCCAATAGAAGTGTGTTATAATTTCCAACTATGGTCATAGAGTTATCTACTTTTTTAGTTCTGTCAGTTTTTGCTTTAAATATTTTAAGGCTAGAGTATCTGATGCATACACAGAATCCTATTGAGTGACCCTTTATTCATTATGAAGTATATCTTTTTATTTATTTATTGTTTATTGTTTGATATTAATGTAGATCTCCAGGCTTGGTTTGTTTTATGTTGTTTGCACAGAATATATATTTATATCACTTGCAAGGTTTTTGAAAGCACCATAAAGCTGGATTGTGTTGTTTTATCCAGTCTAATAAGCTGTGTTTTTTTTAAGTGGAATATTTATTCTTTTAGCACTGAGTAATCACTGGTATGTTTGGAATTTTATCCACCATGTTATGATTTACTTTCATGTTGTACCACCTGTTCGTGGCACTTCTCTTTCTTGGACTCTTTCTTTGAACTTTAAAACTTCTTTTGGATTAATAAAAAAAAAAGTATTATTACGTTGTGTCCTGGGTAACCTCATATTCTCTTATCAGTCATTTGGTGGTTGTGCTGAGTCATTCATACTTGACCTATAAGAATATGATATGTATACCTTCACGACATCGCAACGAATAGTATAATCTAGACATGTAATTATGGCTTCTTCATTTCATGCTATAGTCATCATGTATGTTAATTCAGACATGTTTTTAACCTCCTAAATCCTTTTTTCTGTTAATATTTGTTTAGATTTACCCACATGTTTCCTATTCTGATGATTTTCCATTTCTTGAGCATTTTTGTGTGTCCTGTGGGAATCATTTCCTTTCTATTGAATAAGCACTACTCTTCTTAGGAAGGATCCTATTCTGGGGATTCCCATTAGTTTGCATTATGATCGAATTTCAGTGATTACTTACCTGTGTCTGCATTATACCGCAGGGAACCAGGATTCCATAAAAGCAGGCACGGCGCCTTGCCCTCTCTGTCTCCCTGCGAGAGGCTCCTTTCCCAGCCCCAGGCTAGGAACCTTCTTTGATACCAACTGCTCACCTGCCTGTCAGCTGGTTCTCAGGTCAACTATTTTTAGACAGCAAATCCTATTGCCAGAACTCTCTTTTTAGTTAGATTTTCTGAAGTTAATAGTAATATGGGTGATATAATAATACGCACTTGTCATGTGTTTTTTATGTGTAATATTGAGTGCCCACATTTCATACATGGATTACTGCACGCAATTCTCACAGCAATGTTAAACAATGTTTCAAAGATCTCACAGTTAGTAACGGCAGTTCCTGAAACTCAAACCCAGTCTGGTTTATTCAACATGGGTGCAGTTGATATCTGGGCTGTACTACCTCTCTGTGCTCGCCTCCTGCTGGGCTGTCTGCACACATTCCAGGCCAGGCTTCTCCTGCTTGATCACTCTTTGCCCTAGAATCTGCCATGGAGCTAGGCTTGGAGCAGTTTCCTATTTTGGTGGCTGTGTCCAGTCTAAGTCCAATTCTACTCCTGTCCTGCCCATACCACTGCCCCCTTGCTTCCAAGCTCATATCCTGTCAACGGCATGTTGCTTCGTGCAAGCCAAAGGTTCTCACATGAGGATTAACCACTTACTACTAGACCTATGGCCTTGCCTAGGGATACTTTTTGCTGTCACAACTCCTGAGGGAGGTGCTAAGGCTATTTAGTAGGTAGAGGCAAGAGATGCTGCCAACTCTCCTACAAAGCATAGGATGGACCCATGACAAGAGTTATCCAACCTCAAATGTAAATAGTATTGAAGTTGCAAAATTCCTATCTGGACAACAAATATTTATTTTCTACTGTGTACCAGCTATGGAACTTGGCACAGAGAATAGAATGTAGAAACAATGCCCACCCTTAGAGAACCACATTCTATTGGGGAGGTTTTGTGAGTAGATAGGAGGTAAGCGCTAAGCAGTCTGGAAGAAGCCCTCCATCATCGAGGCTACTCAGTAGTTCCAAGAGATGTGACTCACACTTGAGAGATCAGGAAAGGCTGCCCGGAGTCACTGACTTGTGAACAGAGTGGCAGATGACTGGTGAAATATGGATGCTAGAGATGGTAAGAAGAAGATAAATATAGGAAAAGAAAGTGTTTTAGTTAGAGAGAAGCAACTTGAAATGTCTCAGAAGTGGTAGTTTGAAGAACTGAAATGTCTCAGCATAGCTAGAGCACAGTTGTTGTGGAGGAGGGACAGGGAGCAAGACGCGATGTCCAGGGGCTGGTGCGGTGGTGTAGCGGGTAAAGCTACACCTCCTACAGTGCCGCCATCCCACGTGGGTGCTGGTTTGAGTCCTGTCTGCTCCACTTCTGATACAGCTCTCTGATAATGACCTAGCAAAGCAGTGGGAGATGGCCCAAGTCCTTGAGTTCCTGCACTCATGTGGGAGACCTGAAAGAAGCTCCTGGCTCCTGACTTCGGATCAGCCCAGCTCTGGCCATTGTGGCCATTTAGGGAGTGAACCAGCAGATGGAAGACCTCTGTCTCTCTCTGCCTCTGCCTCTCTGTAACTCTGCCTTTCAAATAAATAAATAGCTCTTTAAAAAAAATGAAGCCCAGACAGTAAAATGGCGCCATATAGCAAGGGGCCTGATAAACCACAAGGATGATTGACTTTTTCTTAAGGGTGATATTGAAATATAGCTATGGTATAATCATATTGATAATTGCAAAAGATGGTTATGTCTGCAGTATGGAGGATACATCACAGAAGGGAGACACAAAGGACAGTGAGTGTCTATAGAAAAGACTTGCATTCATACAGGCAAGAGATGGCAGTGGATTAGACCGTGAGGCTGAGAGACACGTAGGGGTTCAGAAGATGCCAAAGGTGAGAGTTGGCCAGACTTGATGATTGGCTGAGTAGGGGGGCAATTGGGGCCCAAGACCAGGAGCAGGGATCATGGCTCTTTTGTTCACTGCTTGTTTCCTGCCTCTAGGCCAATGCCTCGCAGGTAGGATGAAGTCCATTAGTATTTGCTGTTGCTGTGTGCAAGTTCTGTTGTTGTGGTTGCTATGGACAAGGAGTACCATCGAGAGAACAAAGCACAGAAGGAGGAGCCGATGGGAAGACAGGAAGGGGAAGGCTTCAGGTGTGGGCACGTTGTCTTCAACAGGTCCAAGGGGAATAAACAACTGGGTAACAGAGCCTAGAGCTCAACAAAGATCACAGCTGGAAATAAACATCAGGGATTCACCAGCCAGAAGTGGTCATGAAACCCTGAAATTAGATGAATGACCCAGGAAGAATGAGTTGTGAGAGTAGAGGAAGACCCAGAGCAGACAATTGAGAACCATCAAGCTCTCAGGAGGAAAAGAAGAAAGATGACCCCAAAGCAAACCAAAGAACAGCGTCTAGAAAGGGGCTCTGAAGCCTGCTGGGATGGAGAAGTGACTAGGAAGAAGAAAGACAATACAGCATAGTCTTTTACTAAGCTTGCCTGCAAATGGGGCAGAAAATATTATGGAGATGTCTGAAGGAAAGGAAGGGAGGAAGGAAGGAAGGGAGAGAAGGAGGGAGGGAGAGAGGGAACAAGGAAACCTAAAAGATACTGGTCATTTGATTAAGAGCCCACCTTAAATCCAAGATAATCCCATCTCAAGATCCATAACTCCACTACACCTGCAAAGACTCTCCATATTCATATTCACAAATCATATCCACAAGTTCTGGGGGCTAGGACCTGTACATCTTTTTGGGGTCATTACTCTATACACTACAATCCGTTTTCAGATTAAAGTGGCAGTTCTCTACACAGCTGCCTACTAGAATCAATTCTAAAGATTTTAAAAATTCCTGAGAAATACAACAAAACATTTTGAGAATGGAACCCAAAGTTCCCCAAGTGATCCGAATGTCTGCCAAGATTGAGAAGCAGGGATAGAAAAGAGAGAACATCGACTGAGGAGTTAGAGCAGCCTGGGTTCCAAAGCTGCCTTGTTGTCTTAACCAGGTCTCACCAGCAGGGCCTCTTCTTCTATAAAACAGAGATAATCATACCTGCCTTGGATTATTGTGTTATTATTGAGAAGAGTAAATAAAATCCTTGATCTAAAGCAGTTACATCTTTGGCTATGTTGCATACTATACAACCTCACAGCGTCCGTACCCTGCAGCCTGTGGATTGAAGCCTTCTAAATGACTTTCTGCTGAGACTGTTGGCCCCACCTGGATCCATCCCTCCGATCACCTCTGATGCAGGTAGAATGGCATCCTTTTAAGCATTCATTTGTAGCCCCTCAGCTTTCAGAAAGGGATTTAACCCTGCCTTCCCCAGCTCAGCGCTCTCTTTTGTCCCAAGGATATGCATTCAATTGGCTACATGGGAGATATCTGGGCTCTGGTTATTTTCTGGGAAGTACAAATGTAAGCTGATACCCACTCTTGCTATTTAGCAGATATTCTGTGGAGCAAAATAAATTTCAAGGAAGATTGCTTCAAAGATCAAAGACATTCTGAATTCCATATCTTTTAAGCCTTTTTTCTTTGAAAAAAAAAAAAAAAGAAATGGTGTATTGAGCAACAAATTGTCAGGAACTGGTGGTACCAGGTTGGTTCCAGTTGTCCTGTAGCCTGGAGTTAGACAGGGAGACAAAACCAAACCAATGAAATCATTACCATACATAACATCGCCTCCGTGGCAAAGGCTGGCAAGGAGGCTGACATGAGACTACGATCCTCTAACAAGGTCAGACAGAGTCAGAGAGGTCAGGGGAAGCTCTCCTGAGCATCAGACCCTAACGCTGAGATGTCAGGTGTGACTGGAATGGACTGTGTGATGGCAGGAAGGGGAGCATTTCACACAAAAAGAAAAGCCAGCTCAAAAATGTAGTGTAGCAAGCGTGTATTCTGCTTGCTCTAGTCTTCTTTGCCTTGTTTTCTTTCCTTTTCCCTTTTTCCTTAATTGCTGGAGTTAAGATGGCCACCATTGCTCCAGACTTTGAATACTCAAGTCAGCAAAAATGGAAAAAGGATCGACACTAGCTCCATCTGTTCTATGGATCAGAAATGAGTCTTTCTCTGAAGTCCCCCCGGAAAATGTCCCTTCTGTATCGTTGCCCAGAGATAGCATAAATGCTTATCTTTTGCTCAGTTATTGACAAGGGAAAATGGAATCTACATGAGTGGCCTAAATCAAGAGATCTCACCTTTTCATTCTGAGATGAATTAGAAGTGTTCTAAGCAGGGACGCTCTGGCCGCAGGGATGCTCTTGGTACGCAATCAAACCCATCTACTCAGACGCTCCAGCAGTGCAAGTGCAAGATGGCAGACATTTAGGACATTACAACAGCAGGACTCCTAGGCTGATTAATTGCTCTGGGGGCTGGGTGAGAAAGCAAGTAGCCCCAGGGAGCAGACGTTTGTGACTCCCCCAAGAGCAAAGGTCTCGAACTTGGGCACCAGTGATATTTGGGACTGGATATTCTTTATTGTGGGTGGCTGTTACGTGCACCTGTAGGATGTCCTTTTTCTGGTGCTATAACAAAATACTTAAAATTGTGTACCTCTTATGGAATATAAGTTTATTTGACTTAGGATTCTCAGGGTTGGGAGGTTAAAGAATATGGCACCGGTATCTGCTGCATGTCAGAGGCTTGTGCTGAGTCATCACTTGGAGGAAAGACAGAACAAGACAACTTCAGTTCCTGGCTCTCTTCCTCCTCTTATAAAGCCACGGTTACACCATGGGGGCCACTCTGATGATTTTCTCCAATCCCACTTACCTCCCGAAGGCCCCCGCTCTGAGCACCACCAGGGTATGAATTTGGAGATTAAGTTTCACCGTGAGTTTCAGAGGGGGATGTTCAAACCATGGCAGATGCCTGGCAGCATTACTGCCTCTACCCACTGCACTAGATGACTCCCGGAGCACTCATTCAGCCGTGGCCTCCAGTCTATGCCAAGTGTCTCCTAGAGAGAAAAAATGACTCCCTGTTGAGAACCACTGCCTTAGAGAATTCCTGCTACTGGCTGTGACTGAGTGAGAAAACAACAGGTGCAGGGCTAGAGTGAGGTAAGGAAGATGCCCGGGGTGCAGAATTCCAGGAGGCACTGAAAGGACCTGAGGGTGGATGTCTCCTTAACTCTTGTGCTGAAGGGGCCACAGGGGCCTCTCCTAAGTTCTGAGTGTGGGGCATCAGACTGAGTTTCAGCAAGAATAAACCCTGGTGCACTTGTACTTGGTTCTTGTAGTTGAATGTATTGCTCTTCAATATTAATAGAGGAAATAGAAATCTGTGGAGAATTCCTACCTGTTTTTTGTCCAGAGAATGGACATGTTTCTCCTAAACCACTGGTTGATTTTTTATCGGATGAACACTACAAATTGCTGTGTCCTTTTGCTTCTCCTTTTCCATTGCTTGTGATTATATTGCTTCCTTCGTCACACTGGATCCCAAGGAATTTGAAAACTAAGTTAGTGTTTTTATCCCCACAAGAATCCAGGATTTTAATTCTAGCCTTATTCCTGATTATATTTTAAACTCCTGCCTGTATTTTTCCTTTCCATTTTGCCTCAGTTTTGAGCTGAGAATCTAACATTCTGTGTATTCTTGGAACATATCTGTGATGTATCTGGAGACAGTACTATGGAGGACCCAGCACCAGGAGGCCTGCGACACATAGAACTTTCCTTCTTTCGCGCTGAGATGAGGAAGCAAGGTACCGGCTGGGGCAGAGCTTTGTGAATGAGCAGATGCACTGCAAGTACAAGAGGAACACTGGGGGGCGCCGTGGCTCACTTGGTTAATCCTCCACCTGCAGCACCAGCATCCCATATGGGCACTGGGTTCTAGTCCCGGTTGCTCCTCTTCCAGTCCAGCTCTCTGCTGTGGCCTGGGAAGGCAGTGGAGGATGGCCCAAGTGCTTGGGCCCCTGCACCCGTATGGGAGACCAGGAGGAGGCACCTGGCTCCTGGCTTTGGATCAGCGCAGCGCTGGCCGTAGTGACCATTTGGGGGGTGAACCAACGGAAAAAGGAAGACCTTTCTCTCTGTCTCTCTCTCACTGTCTAACTCTGCCTGTCTAAAAAAGGAGTAACACTTGGGATGAGGGTGGTTTCGGGAGGCAAAGGAACTTGTCGCAGAAGATTTTAAAAGTGCACCCACTTCTCCAGGAAAATGTAAAGCATTCAGCGGTAGACTGTTGACCTGTGTCTCTGTTGATCTAGGCTCTTAGGGTTTAGAGGACTTTCATAAAACCCACACCAGGCCCCAAAAGCACTCATTAGTCTGTGCTCAAGTGCCTTAAGTGTCCTCGTCTTTCTCAATGGGTACATGTAATGGCTGTGGGTTGCGTTCCAGTTTCCAAAAATAAGGCACCAGCAGAATGACAAAGACCAAGAAGCACCTCACACACTGAAAGCTCAGGCTACCGTAAGTGATAGAACCAGGAGACTTGATCAGCAGACAGAGTGAGGTGGGGGTGGGGTACTCTAAATAGCCCCTGGTCTTGCCATGAGACTATTGCCTTTCATCATAATTCCTAAATCTTGGCAAGTGGCTCAGCAGCCTAATGTCGGGCTCTTCTCCCACTCTGCAATTTTGAAACCTGCTTGGCAATGGCACCCTGAAGAGCAGTTCTAACAATGCTGCAGCAAACTGTCCCCCGCTTGAAATCTTCAATTATATATTTACTGACTAATGGCAATCTACATCCCACCACTTTCTCCCTCTGTCTTTTTCTTATTGCTATATCATTAACTTCTGCAAAATTAAGTTGGGGACATTCAGTCCTCAGAGAAGCAAGGGAATAACAGATGGATTACGGTGAAGGCGATAAGGCAGGGAGAAGACAGTTTGACTTCCTTTTAGGAAAGTTTGAACCACACAGAGGGAAAGACACACATGCACAAGCACCAATAGCAGCAAATTTTGCAGAGCGAATTTCAGCCCATGGTGTGCTGACCTACTAGAAACCCCTAGGAAATTAAATAATCAGCTCTCCTTCGGGGAAGTGTGTAGGGGAAGTTGAAGTTATAACATGTTTTGAACAGTGTAAAGTATGGGGAAAATAGAAGATAATAAAATGCTATTATGTTCCCCAGCCTATTTAAATTCCTAATTAAATAAATAACAAAAGATTTCAGATGACAATCTACAATGTCTGTGTGTCAGGGACACTAGGGAGTGATAGTTGAAGCATTCTGCCAAAACATGGCATCTGCATTGTCTCATAGCTCAATAAAAGTCAGGCCTCTCAAAAGGTGCCTTTTGAAAGGTTTGTTTATCTTTGTCCACTCTGTTGCTAACATTAGCCTTACAAGTCAAGTCTGACTCTTATATCATAGTAGGTATTCAATATGTGTTTACTGTACCACTGTAGCATATTGTATTGTATTACTGTATTATTGTACCATATTGTAATATTATTGTTTACTGTGTCATATTATAGCTTACTGTGTGTATGTTTCAGAAGAAAGTGAATAAGTAAGAGCAGGTATCATCTAGAAGCTGTTCCCCAATAAAGACTTGCTAAGAGTTCATAAATTTTCTATATTTCCAGTGGAAAATGAGGACAGCAGATTTTTGTAGGAGGGTATAGTTTTCCAGAATTTATAAACCGACATTCTTTCATTGATCTTGTGTAGATTTCCACAATGTTCCTGTGTGAAAGGTTTTGTTATACAAACGTGGTGGACATTACTAGAAACCTCCTAGTCCAAGGAAGACCTCCTGCAAGTCGGGTCACACTAGGAGATGAGCTCTGGCCAATTGGCTGCTAGGGATGTCGGTTAAATCGGAGACAATGAGAAGATTGTGGGGGAGTTTCCAGCCTCCCTGCCTGGACTCAATGGCCAGTGAGGCAATATGTTCCACATGATGGAACTGTACGATGGCAGCTTCTCCACTCCAACTTTTATGTTTCCACACAGAGAAGAATCGCCATGCAGATATCCAGCCCCACAAGGGAATCAGCGTATATTGTGTTGTTACGTAAGATGTGGGCTTCTAGCGAGCACTGCAGCACCCATGTTTATGAAAATACAAAATTTTAGAAATGGGAAAACCAAGCCTCAGACGATTGTTTGAAACAGCTCCAGATCATATTGCAGGCAAAGGATGAGGTGAAATATGACGCCAGATTCTTCTGGAAGTATCTATCAATACAAAAGAACCACGGAGCCTGATGTGGCGCCTGAACTTATGCAAGTCTTTAAACCCCAAACTTAGTTACTGGCACTAAGAGGGTAGAGACTTAATCTAATTGTGGTGTCTTGGAGGAGGCCTGGTGGGAGGCCTTTGGGTCACCGGAGAGTGTGTCTTCAGAAGTGCAGTTCTTACTTCCAGAAAGTCTAATCCACAGGATGTTGGGAGGCCAGCTTCCCGCGGTCATTCAGTCCTTCAGGAAGATAAACAGACTCCCGTATCTGCAGCTCATGGCTTCCAAAGTCACCTGGGCTCTGTTGGACAGCCAGTACACAGGAAATAGCAAGTGTAAGGGACTGAGTTCACGTAAATGGACCACGCCTGGGTGTGACAGGTATAGCTTCACTCTCCCTCCTTTGTCTAGAAGACATCTACATGGTTTTGCCTGACTGCAAGGAAGACTGGGAAATTCAGTCTGGCTGGGTGCTTGGAAGTGAAAGAAAATTGGATTGGTAAATGCATAGCAGTCTATACTCCAGCCAGTCCTTCTAGTCACTGAACAACCCTTTCACATGAAACGCACGCACTTACCCAAGCCAGCCAGCCAGCCCTTCATTCAAGGAAGACCACCCAAAGCCTTGTATCATTCCTGTATCCAGCACAAAGCCCAAGATCTTCAGGTGACCATTAATCACCTCTCACATGTGCCAGTGTGGAAATAGTTCCTAGCAGCTTGAACTAAAAAGATAAATGTCCTGTCTTTGTCCATTTTCTGTTGCTAAAACCACAATACCACAGACTTGGTAAGTCATAAAGAAAGAGATTTATTTAACAAAAAGATGAAGTTCTGATACAAGGTCAAGTGGCCATATCTAGTGATGGCCTTCTCCCTGGCACTGTCCCATGGTGTTACAGGGCATCCCATGGTGAAAGACAAGGAACATGAATGTTAGGGAGTACGCTGATCTCTCTCCTTATCAAGCCATCAGAATTCAGAGAAGTTGCCTCCATGCTATAACCTTATCTAACCCTAAGCCCTTCCCGGAGGTCCTGCCTCAAAATCCCGTAGTCAGATTATGTTTCTGCCCTCCTAATGGTTCACACTGAAACAGGAGTTTTCAGAGACAAACTATATTTGAACCATAGCACTGCCCTTCCAATTAATGTAGGGACAAAGGATGCACAATTTTTCTCATTGAGAGAAGCAGAGAGTGGAAAAGCACACAGCAATCACTGGTTCCCTGTGGTTGAGGACTCCTGTGGGGTAGGTATAATGAAGACCCCTGGCTCCTTGCTTGGGATTATGGAAATTTCCTTAATTACGTCCTAACTGTCCTTTGCTCAAGGAACTTCCTTGCACACAGGGTCGATGGCACCTGGCTCACCCTCTAAATGGCTCTGTTTGCCTGTTATTTTTTGCATCTGAAAGTTCCCCAAGAGATGCCTACATTTTCAGCCTTTTTTTGCTGCTGAGGTTTGGGAGCTCAATAGTTGCTTGCAGTTTTGCACAAAGATTTGAAAGTCTCTGTTCCCGGTCTTTTTGGTCCCATATAAGTAGCTAGATATTTTAGGAGCGTTATAATTTCATGGCTTTCTTGGCCAACCCAAACTTATTTTCTAGATTAAGTTCTTAATCTACTTTATTTTCATGCTTCTTAATATCAGTTTACCTTGAGACCTTGGAAAAACTAAGTGGGAAGGAGACACTGTTAATTTCATCTTTGCTACAGGGAGCAGTCACCATGTTCAGCTGATGAGTTTTATGAAATCTTTGTCACTAAAGAGTTTGTTTCAATTATACCTTCTTAACATTTCAGATCTATAGGTAATGTGCTTTTCCTATCCTCGAGGCCAAATTTCTTGTATATCTTTATTTCCTTTCATTTTAATTAAGAATCAGCCAACCGTGTCCTGAGATTATCTTTTTCCTATAATAACTTCCAAATGACAAGTAATCTTAGCCATTTCTTTGTAATTCTTTCAACCCCTTGCCTTATATTCACTGGCTCAGCAGGCATGTCATATTAATGCCATGTTTTATGAACTGTTTCACTACAGTATTTGCTCTAAAGAGTATGTCCACTTGTCCTGACTCCAATATTTGTCTGTAATGTTCTCCCAAATTGCAAAGTTGATGCCACAAATTTTTGATTTCTCTTTCGGTTATACTCCAAGTCTGACAATAATTTCTTTATTACTTGGGTAACTCTAACTTCTATAAAAACAAACCTGAAACCTCAATGATTTATTGGATATCTCTCTCTCTCTCTCTCTCCCTCTCACATTACAAGTGGGGTCAGGGCAGGCACTGTGGCATAGCAGGTAAATCTGCCTCCTGTAGTGCCAGCATCCCATATGAGTGCTGGTTCAAGTCCCAAATGCTCCACTTCTGGTCCATATTGCTGTGGATTCATTTTGAGAGGAGAAGTGTGGTGGGAGCAAGAGGCTTGGAGTCACCACACAGACCCCGGGAGTCAGGTGAAAGCAGACCAGAGGCAAGCAGCCCACAGACTCATTTATTTCAGTTGGTACAGCAGCTTATATAGCCAAGGCAGCCAATCTGGTCAAAGGGTGGTCTATGCCTTAACAGCCCATTGCTAGGCAATATCTGAAGCCATCCAATCACAGCCTGTTGCCAGGCAGGCTCCATTGCCAGGTGGGTTTTGAAGCAATTCCTGAGTGACGCTCGCTTGCCAGTGGCCATCTTGGCATGGCATTCTCATTCCACCACAGGTCCAGCTCTCTTTTATGGCCTGGGAAAGCAGTGGAAGATGGCCTAAGTCCTTGGGCCCTGCACCCTCTTGGGAGACCCAGAGGATGCTCCTGGCTCTTGGCTTCGGATTGGTGCAGCTCCAGCTGTTGCAGCCAACTGGGGAGTGAACCAGTAGATGGAAGACCTTTCTCTTTCTCTCTCTCTGTCCTTCTTTCTCGTTCTGTGTAACTCTGACTTTCAAATAAAATAAATAAATCTTAAAAAAAAGTGGGATTGATATGGGGGCTCTTGTCTACAGACATTTAGGGCACGAGGCTCCACCATCCTTCGTACAAGTCTGCTTGGTCATTGACATCCAGCTGACAGAAACAGGAGGGGAGAATGAGAAAGATTTCTTTGGAGACTTTTATGAGCCAGATGTAAAAGCGGCATGCCCTAAGTCATTTCTGGCCACATTTCATCTAAGGCTGGAGTCTTTCAGAGTGGGTATGGCTGAAGCACAGAGGGGTGTGGAAGCAGGGGTTGGAGCGAGAAAGTGGTTACAATGAAGGGACATACCCTGGTGGTAAAGGGGCTGAAGTCAGATGAGTACTGATTGATGGAAGCAAATGAGGGAGGTGAGGGACTTGTGGGCTTTATGAGACCTAGAAGTAGGAGTAGTAAAGTGAGAAAAGGGGAAATATTGGAAGTTACGGCTGGAGAGGAGGATATTGCAGTTCATGGTTTCACCGATAGGATAGATCTAGGGGATAGCAAAATTCAAGTTTTGGTCAGAGAAGTAGATTGCTAAAGGCTGGAAGAGGGGTTTACCTTAATATGTCAGTCTTTATGTTTGCTGCTCAGAGACAATGTCCTGGTGCATGTGTGAAGCTAGGCACTTCTAGAGTCAGAAGTCCTGAGTTTGAGTCAGATCAGCTGTTTGGTCCTTGACATGTCAGCTCTATCAAACTAACTACTCATCTGGAAAATGACAAGAATCCCTTCTCTTTCACAGGGCTGTTTTGCTAACCAAAGGCTTGGATGTCTAAGTGCACAATATATTCTATGGCTCAAAGTAGGTGGTCGTTTATAAACTATATTCCATTACTTGTCATGCCTGACTGGCTCTTCTATTCTCAGCCTTCACTATCCACACATCCACCCCTATTCATATTCTAGCTCTGTGGAGCTACACAATATCCAGCACACATGCTATTTTTTTTAAAAAAAATATTTCATTTATTTATTTGAGAGAGAGAGTTACAGACAGAGAGAGGGAGAGAAGAGAGAATACACATTCTTTTTGAATGCTCTCCTGTAACATCAACCTTTCTTCCAAGTTCATCACACAGCCTTTAGTTGGGAATTTCTTTTATATCAAATTAAGTATTCAATTTCAGAGGTAATGCTGTGGTCTAAAGTTGTTCCATGTCACTAAATTCGCTTGAGAATAAGCAGCAACAGAAAACAAAAAGCTTTTTGTGATGGAAAGTTTTGTCCAAAGGTGGCAGGTGAGCCCTGCCTGTTACTATCACAGCCAGGCAGACAACTTATGATCATTTCTACTGGCAGTCCTCACACCTCTCTCTGGCCCATGTTCTCTTCAGATTAGGATGGTCAGTATCATCTGCAGTCTTAGAAATGCAGAACTGCAGGTCCAGGTCAAAAGTACTGCATTCTCCCAGTATGCATTTTAACAAGGTTTAATGCTCCATAGAGTTTACAAAGCACTGACCTATAGGAAACACACCAACTTTTTGTTCCCATTGTCTACAGGAAGAGGTCATACCTTAATTTAAGGTGTTCTGTCAGACACCAAGCAAAGCCTGTTTAAAAAATCCATCCTTATCTAGAAACGTGGAGCTTAACTTTTATGGTTATCTAATTCTCTTAAGATTCAGAAATGAGGGAAGTGAGACTGGGAGGAGTGAGTTTCTAAAAAGAATTTCTGGATCCACACAGCAAGATTTGGAGAGTGGTTTTACAATCTTTCTCTTGGGGTTGGTATTGTGCACAACAGGTTCAACCTACTGCTTGTGACGCCCCCATTCCTTATCAGAGAGCCAGTTTGAGTCCTAGCTACTCCACTTCCAAACCAGCTTCCTGCTAATGTGCCTGGGAAGGCTGCAGAAGACAGCCCAAGTACTTTAGTCCCTGCTACTGATGTAGGAGACCAGGATGGAGTTTCTGGCTCCTGTCTTCATCCCAGTCCAGCCAGGGCCATTGCAGCCATCTGGGGGCATGAATCAGTGGGAGGAGGAGCCCTCTCTCTGTCTTTTCCTCTCTCTGTCTATTATTGATCTGCCTTTCAAAGAAATAAATAAAGCTATTTTTTTTTAAAAAACAAACCTTTAAAATCGTTCTCTTAGGGTGCACATTTAGCTTACCACTTTAGGTACCTCAGTCCCATATTGGAGTTCATCGATTTGCTACCTATCTCCAGCTCCTGATTCCAGCTTCTTGCTAATGAAGACCCTGGGAGACAATAGTGACAGCTCAAGTAATTGAGTTCCTGCCTCCCACAGGGGAGACCTGAATTACATTCCCAGCTCTTGGCTTCAGCCCCTGCCTTGCCCCAGCTGTTGTGGGATTTTGAAGACCAAACCAGTAGATAGGACCGATCTCTCTCTTGCTCTTTCTCTCTGTCTCTCTCCCCATCTTTTTCTCAAATAAATAAAATATTTCTTTTTAACTTATCAGAAGATTTGCTAATTTCCCTGAAATCAGTTTTCCCACCACTCCAGAAGGGGAGGGATATATTTAAAAATCTCTTGCTGTGGTTTTTGGTTTGGATATGACCTTGGATGTTGAATGTCCTCCAAAGGCCCATGTAGCAAAGGCTTACTGTTGGGAGGTGGCCAAACCTTCAGGAGGTGGGCTTGGTGTGAGGTCCTCTCATCCTTGGGAGTGAGCCCTCAGAAGGTAGTTCTCATGAGTGGTTCTAAGAAAAGTCCAAATTTAGGCCCAACTTCTCTCTCTGTTTCCTTTCTCACCGCGTGATCCCTCCACCACACAGTCTGCTACTGACATCTGTCACCCAGGCCAGAGGCAAAAGCAGTGGAGCCACCTTATCTTGGACTTGAACCTCCCAAACTGTGAGCCAAACAGTTCTTTGCTCTTTATAAAGTTTGTTGCCTCAAGTATTTAGTTATAGTAATAAAAAGCTGAGTAATGCATCCCTAATATATAGATATTGGAGGTGGGGTCAGATCTGACTAGTGAGAAGACAGTTGTCCTGTGAAAATGGTCTCAAGTCTATGTTTGCTCAGCGAGTACTCCATTGCTATTACAGCATATGTCGACTTGATGTGATGGTAGTGATTGATAGAGACTATGGCAAATGCCAAATGCCAACCCCAAAGTAGCAGATTGGAAAGCAAATTTCCACACATGTAGGGTTCTACACGTTTTGTTGTACAGAGATTAAATGTGATTTCCAGTTGAATGGTCCATCCTCAAAAATAAAAAATAAAAAAATATAGTTTAATGATGGTTTCCTTTATTATCTCTAAAAATAATCTAGAATATTAGACCAGAGGCAGAGACCACAAATAGCTTATAAGATCTTTTAGCTCTTCTGACCACTCCAAGTTGTCTCCTTGGATTTACCCTGGTGATCAAGGGCAAAATACTATTCCTGGAAAGTTCCGTAATAACCAAGTGATCTACATATCAGTAAGACATATAGATATTGCCTAGCCTCTGATACAATGCTCTGAGAAGGACACAAAAACATTTTTGCAGTATTCTTACCAAAAATAGGTAATTTCATTCTATTTGATGTTTTCATGAGAAAACATCAAACAAAACCAAATGGGGGGCTGGTGCTGTGTCGTAGCAGGTAAAGCTGCTGCCTGCAATGCCGCCATCACATATGGATGCTGGTTCAAATCCCGGCTGCTCCACTTCCAATCCAGCTCTCTGCTATGGCCTGGGAAAAGAAGTAGAAAATGGTCCAAGTCCTTGGGCCCCTGCACCCACATGGGAGACCTGGAAGAAGCTCCTGGCTCCTGGCTTCGGATTGGCACAGCTCTGGCCATTGTGGCCAGTTAGGGAGTAAATCAGTGGATGGAAGACCTCTAAATAAAAATAATCTTTGTCCGGTGCCGTGGCTCAACAGGCTAATCCTCCGCCTTACGGCGCCGGCACACCAGGTTCTAGTCCCGGTCGGGGCACCGATCCTGTCCCGGTTGCCCCTCTTCCAGGCCAGCTCTCTGCTGTGGCCAGGGAGTGCAGTGGAGGATGGCCCAAGTGCTTGGGCCCTGCACCCCATGGGAGACCAGGAGAAGCACCTGGCTCCTGGCTTCGGATCAGTGCGATGCGCCGGCCGCAGCGGCCATTGGAGGGTGAACCAACGGCAAAAAAAGGAAGACCTTTCTCTCTGTCTCTCTCTCTCACTGTCCACTCTGCCTGTCAAAAATAAAAATAAATAAATAAAAATAAATCTTTAAAAAAATGGAAGGACAGTCCACAAAATGCTGGTCTTGTTCAAAAGTATCAAGGTTCTGAAAAGCAAAAATTTCAGAAACTGTCTTATATTGAAGAGGAAAACTAAACACAATCGGGAATATTAGAGTGTATCCTACAATAGAAAATGGATATTAATAGAAAACCTGGTGAAAGTCTAAATTCTGTGCTATAGTTCCTGGCACAGATATTGATTTTCTGATTTTGATAGTTGTGCTAGAGTTATATAGGGTGGTCACATTATGGAAGGCTGAGCGAAGGATATTGAGGCCTTTTTTGTGCAATTTTTGCTGCTTTATTGTAAGTCAAAATTATTTCAGAATAAAAGAAATAAACAAAAGATCTTTTATGCTTGTTTGTGGGGAAAGCTGGAAAAAATAAGTGCTTATCTTCCACTAGTATTGGAATGAAAGTCTTGAAAAGGATAAGAAAATAGATCAGGATAATGGAAATTGTGGCAAGAAAAATAGGGAAGTCCCCAAGAATAGTAGGAATATAGATGGTAGCTAGATACATGATAGATAGATAGATAGATAGATAGATAGATAGACAGACAGACAAAGTATTGCTGTGGCTGGATTGTCTCTTCCTAGAATCCTACGTTGACCATGGAGCCAAGGAGCCTCGCTGAACTGTGACTGTATTTGGAGATGAAGCCTTAAGAGAAGATGATTGAGTTAAAATAAGGCCATTAGGATGGATTCTAATCCAGTCTGAATGGTGTCCTTATAAAAACAGGATGTCTGGATCCACGAGAGACACCGGGGCTGTGCATACAGAGGAAAGACCACGTGAGGAGACAGCCAGGGGGCAGCATCTGCAAAGCAGAAGAGAAGTCTCTGGAGAAATCAAACCTGCCATCACCTTGATATTGGACTTCTAGCCTCCAGAAATGTGAGAAAATTATTTAAGCCACCCATTCTGTGTTATTTCATGATGACAAGTGTAGCAAACTAATACCATCATACATATTTTAACGACATCTATATTTCATGTGGCCTTTTTAGTCTTCTCTAAACATGTCAGTTATTTTTCTGCCTTCAGGGATGAACACACTTCTTTGCCAGACAGAAGGTATTTGGAATAAACTTTTGATATTCTTCAAGACCTGTCTTAAGTCTTTCTTTAGAGGATGTTCTACTCAGGTTTAGGTAAATATTAGATGAGATTTCTCACATAATCCTTAAAAGGTTCTTCAGTTTAGGGCGTTTCATTTTAAGAAGTACTTTGGCTAACCACCCTATGTCCAAAGGAAATGTATTTGGATTAACAGTGGTTTCTGAATCTTGTCCTACTGGGTGCAGTGGTGGTGTCTGGGTATGCTAATGTTAAAGAATAAAGTCATAAAGGGTAGGATGAGATGAAAACTTTAAATGTTTATAGGGCGTCCAGTGGAAATAATGAAGCTGATTTCATTTATTTTCAAAGAGCAAAATAGGACCAGCTGGATTTCAGTTAGAGGAACATATTTTGTACCAACATAAGAAAATATTTTAGAACATGTGACAGCATCCAGAAATAGAATAATTTGGCTTGAGCGGTAATGAGCTCTCCGTCACCAAGGGTATTTAATTATCCAGCGGTGTCCAGCTGCCAAGCGTTCTGTAGATCAGGCCCCTTCCTTGGGTGCAAGGGGGAACACCTTGAACTTTCAGTATTTGCCAGCTCTGAAAGTCTTAAAGGAGTTTAAGGATCACAGGACTGTGAAAGGATTCAGGATTTGAGGAATCTAGCCTGAACAGAACTGTCAAAGATGTTAGCAAAGCCACACCCCAGCAAGTGAGAGATTCAAAAGTTATCTGTCTATCTGTCTTGCTTCTACAGGGAGAGGATTCAACCCATCTGGGTAAGGGCCCAGACATGAGTACTTCCTTTAAAAAAAAAAAAAAAAATTCTTCTCAGGTCCTACCAGAGAGCAGTCTGGTTAGGAGCTGTGCTGTGGCTGAAGTGTTTAACAGTGTTGTATTCTAGCCTCTCCTGGCTCCTTTAAATTTCCAGCAATTTCCAAAGTCCTGGGCTTTACATCAGACTTTCTGACAAAGAGGATGGCATAAATTCTGAAGCATGCCAGCGCCAAGCCACCAAAGAGTTACAGACGCATCACAAGCGTTTCCACTGTCTACACTTGTCAGACAGCAATCATCACTCCCCAAAGCTAATGCAAAATATGTGCACGGGAACACCGCGCTACATAAAAAAAAGTTTTCTCCAATTTCCCCATTGCTTGATGAATTGCAAGCAGTTGACTAACGACTCCAGGCACTGCCCGAAGTTTTCTGTTCATCTGTCACCCTGCACAGGCAGCTGAGGCCTGAAAGGGGAGTCGCCTTTGCTTGGGGAGAGTGTAGAAAGATATTGTGGGAGTTGATAAGGAATCAAAAAAATAAATAAATAAACATGAGTTTTAGCAGCTGCTGTAATGCTGAGTTTAATTATAAAACTTAGAACAACTACCATTTATTGAGCACACGCCCACCTGTGATCCCAGCACGCCCGTGGCATTGAGTGATCCTAACTGGCAGCAGCCCTATGAAGTGGGTGCCATTTTCTCCCCTACTTGTACTGAGGAAACTGAGGCACCGAATGGCAGAGTGACTCTCACCAGGTCTCAGAGCTAACAAGTGGCAGAGCTGAGACCAAAAACAGGAGGCCACAGCTTCAATCCGCTGCTCCTCTTGCTCACACCGCCCCACCCCACCCCACACAGAAGGCCCAGCTTGGTGTCAGCCAGTGAGAGTGAACCTCACTCGGTGTCCCCTAGTTCAACCAATAGAAGGTCACCCTGCCTGCAGCTCACGGGAAATGCTGCTGTGACTCCGACACTGGATCGTGTGCAGTCCTGTGTCTCTGCTTTCATTTCATTCAGTTAGCTCACTTCTCATCTGTGCATGGGATTTTGCTTAATCACAGCAAAATAAAGCCAATTTCTCATTCGTTGCTGGAGTTACCTCTGCAAGGTGACTCTGTGTTACGCTGTGAAAGCCCTGCTGCCGAGGTCCTCCCACTCCTGGTTCTCCGTTGCTGTAGATGTAACAAGATGCTCGTCCCCACGTCCTGGCTTCCTTTTTTGCTTCTGTGCCTCATCTTTAAAAACAAAGCAAGGGGCCAGCGTTGTGGCGTAGTGGGTAAAGTTGCTGCCCATGACACTGCCATCCCATCTGGGCATTGGTTTGAGTCCTGGCTGCTCCGCTTCTGATCCAGCTCCCTGCTCGTGTGCCCGGGAATGCAGCAGAGGATGGCCCAAAATGCACCTATACGGGAGACCTGGAAGAAGCTCCTGGCTCCTGGCTTGGGCCTGGCCCAGTCCTGGCCGTTATGGCCATTTGGGGGAATAAACAGCAGATGAAAGCTCTCTTTCTCCCTCTTTCTCTGTAACTCTGCCTTTCAAGTAAATAAAAAAAGAAAATACATCTTTAAAAACAAAACAAAACCAGCCTCGGGAATATTACTTTGTGCCTAATACATACTAGATAAAAAAATACAAGAGGCCCTTGTTTTGGGGCTAAGCTCTTACACCAGGCCCCAACAGAGGACACAGAAAATCAAAGCAGACAGTCACACGGAAGTCATCAAGCTGAAACCAAACTGTTCACCGGGGTTCCTGAGCTATCAGCGCCAGGGTGCCAACAGCTGGGTTTCCGGAGCAGGCCAGTTTCAATTGGCACAATAATGAAGTTCCCGCGACCTTAGTGCTTACATGAAGAAGGATAACCCCAAGTAACCGGACGTTAACCAATCAGTTATTTCTCTATTCTCTCTCTGTGTGTTCCAGCTTACCAGGAAAGCAACTCTGGAATGAACAAGCCACTTTTTGTTTTTGTTTCTGCTTTCTTCAGTCCTGTTCTACCTGTAACACCAAACTCCTGCACTCAACTCATAACATTTGTGCTTTTTCATGGAGTGAAGTGTTGCGGGATTTTAGAAAGGAAAACAAGGAGTCAGTAATTAAGATCTTCAAATTCAATTGCAGTAATTTGATCCTTTGACACACATTTATTTGATTTAATGTATCAGATCATGTAACGGTAGTTGAACATTTCTCAACTGAGAGATAGTCCATGTTCCTGCATAGTAAGAGCTAATATCATCAATCCTTCTCAAATCAACTTATAAAACTATTACAATTCCACTCAAAATTGTAGGTTTTGTCTATATATAACGATTCTAAATGTTTTCTAGAAGAGATAACAGAAATATGCCTAAGTCATTTCTGAAGACAGGCAAGGGAGATTACACAAGTGGATATCTAAAATTATTACTAAATTTAATAAATAAACAGTGTGATACGGTTTGGGGACAGAAAGATCAATAGGAGATTCTTTTATTTCTGTCTTTAGTTTAGACTTCACCATGTTTGAATTTTCATTTGTAAAGGAATTTTAACTCCTTGAAAATCTGAAAATAAGTTTACAGTCAGATTGGGGTCATCTAAATGCTGTTGGTATTTTGTTGCTGAGGTTTTGATTTGTTTTGTTATTGGAGTATTTTCACATTGTATTTGATCTCATAGCAAAATCTCTGGTAATGTATGTTGGATAATGCACCTAGACACAGTTGGAGGTGGGAGATAGTGCAGGGAGTTTTCAACTGATTGATTTGATTAATGCGCTGTTTTGCGTCATTTCAGAGACATCTGGATGCAAACCCAGAACTCCCTCTAAGAGGGGTGCCCAAAGGAGCAGTGTCAGTGCTGGGGAAAGGAGAAGCAGAGCTCTCCTTATTTAGTCCTCCTGCCTTGGGGGGGTAACCACACCCATTATTCTTAGTAGTGAAACTCAATGAAGCTGGAGAACTAAACCCTAGCAACAGGAGAGAGAACATCTCTTTCTCATTTCTTGGATTCCTCACGGAGGATTTTCTCTGACCATCCCTGGCCTCTCACCCAGTCCACCCAGTGAAAGAAGGATCTGATTAGTACACTTGGAAAGAATAAACCACACCTGCAATACTCAGCACCCCCTCTTTGTTTCTCTTGGGTGCCGGCCAGCCAGAGGAGGGGAAGATTCCCCTGCACCTGTAGGCTTAGGTCTCCCCTGGGAAGGCAGCCCTGGGAGAGAGGAATTACCTGTGACCAAGAAACCCTGTTGAATTTTGGAGCCCAGTTAGGATGGCCCATTTGGCTCTCCAGTGCAGCGACACCCTCTAGCAACCTATTAACAAGCATAAAGGCAGTGTTTTGGCCCACATCTGCCCTACTCATTCTTACTGCTCTAGTTAGCACCCAAGCAGACAAGAAGATAGACTATGCATATCAGGCTTCGGCAGACCCTCCGACAGCCGTGTCTCATCAAGGTGGCTTCCTGGCCCTTCAGCTCAGATACCAACGGTGTGTTTTAGGGAACATTAGCTTCTTGGATGCTAACAGATACTGTTTGTGAAAGGATTACATGGTTAAGTGCATAGTGCTAGGTAGAGCAAGGTAAAATAAGTGCCTGTACCTCCTTTAAGTGGAAATATGCTCCGTGAATTTTAATGAGGAAATAGATCGTTAGGCATTTCTCAGATGTATGAACTATCTGAAAGAAGATTTTTATTTTCCAGAATCCCAAAGTATTAGTGTTCCATGGAACACATTTAAGGAAATGCTGGATAATTCCATTCTTGGTGTTGGGCCAGTTTGCAAAGACAAAACAAAACAGAAAGAAACAGCTGCCTATGTAGCATACAGAACTCAATGACAAATGAATTTTTAAATGTAAAGCATGAAAATCCTAAAGTGTTGGTAAATATACAATCTCAGAAGGCAGGAATTTTTCAAAACACTGTAGTGAAGAAAGAGCCACACCAAATAACAATTTTATCTGACATCAAATTTTATATAAATAACAACAATACAATGTACCATAAAAGGGAAAAATAACAAGTAACAAGCTGGAAAAAAGATAGGTTTGTACAAATATGTGACAGTAGCTTAATACATTTCATTTATGGTAAACTCTAACAAATGAATAATAATAAAAAAGATGAAAACCCCAGGAGTAAAATAAGAAAAGGATATTATTTGACAGTTCACAAAAGGCAATGTGACTAATAATTACAAGAAATGAAGTCTGATCTCACAGACAGCAAAATTGCAAATAAAAGTAGTGGTGGGGCTGGCACTGTGGTGTAATGACTAAGCCTCGGCCTGGGGCCCCGGCATACCATATGGGTGCCATTTTAAGTCCTGGCTGCTCCTCTTCCAATCCAGCTCTCTGCTGTGGCCTGGGGAAGTAGTAGAAGATGACCCAAGAGCTTGGGCCCCTGCACCCACATGAGAGACCCAGAGGAAGCTCTTGGCTTCTGGCTTCGGATCGGCCCAGCTCCAGCCATCACAGCTAGTTGGAGAGTAAAGAGGCAGATGGAAGGCCTTTCTCTCTGTCTCTATCTCTTTCTGTCTGTAACTCTACCTCTCAAATAAATAAATAAAATATTTTTTTGACAGGCAGAGTTAGACAGTGAGAGAGAGGGACACGGAGAGAAAGGTCTTCCTTCCGTTGGTTCACCCTCAGAATGGCCTCTATGGCCAGAGCCGCGCTAATCCGAAGCCAGGAGCCAGGTGCTTCCTCCTGGTCTCCCATGCGGGTGCAGGGCCCAAGCACCTGGACCATCCTCCACTGCCCTCCTGGGCCACAGCAGAGAGCTGGACTGGAAGAGGAGCAACTGGGACAGAATCCGGCTCCCTGACCGGGACTAGAACTGGGGTGCTGGCACCGCAGGCGGAGGATTCACCAAGTGAGCTTCGGCGCCAGCCAATAAAAATATTTTTTTAAAAAAGTAATGGTAAGACTTTTTTACTTAAATTTTAAAAAGTTACACCTTTTATTTATTTATTTTTTATTTGGTTAAAAGAGAACACCCAGCATCCACGTGGGAGACCCAAAGGAAGCTCTGGGCTCCTGGCTTCAGCCTGGCCCTGCCCTAAGCATTGCAACCATTTGAGGGGTAAACTGGTAGATGGAGGGTCTCTCTCTCTCTCTCTCTCTCTCTGTCTCTCCTCCTTTCTCTATTGCTCTACCATTTCAATACAGAAAAAGAAAAAGAATGCAAATTCACAGATATAACTATTCTGGGGAATAATTTTTTGTTGTTGTTGTTATTTTTTTAACTTTTATTTAATGAATATAAATTTCCAAAGTACAGCGTATGGATTACAATGGCTTTTTCCTCTGGGGAACAATTTGACAAAATATTCAGAAGTCTTAAAAATGTACATAATTTTTGAGTCAGCAATTCTACCTCTAGAAATTTATTCTAAGGTAATGATCACCAGTGTTTGAAAACATTTATATTCAAGAAAGCTACTTCATCACTGCTTACCATAACAATGTAATTATCCAAGGTGTCCTACAAGAACTGTGATTAATTCATGAGATAAAATACTACACAGTCATTAAAAATCATATTGTACAAGAGCATTTAATGATCTGGGGGATAATGACAGGATAAGTAAAAATGTATGTTGTAAGATCAGAAATACTTAAGAATTCCATTTATAAGAAAATATGTGAAGTAATGAAGGGTATGTACTAAAATATCCATATTGATTATGTCCTGGTCAGTGGGATCATGGGTGACTTTTTTCCTTTTTTGTGTGTTTTATAGTACTTTCCATTACTTTTTCTGTTAAGAAAAATAAGAAACATAATGAAAATAGATTATGCAAGAGTGCTTCAAAAAGTTCATGGAAAAATAGAATTGAAAGATGTTTATTGGGTCCAAAATTTTGTAATCATATGTAGTTTTTTTCAGAATGTATATTTTTTATGAACTTTCTGAAGTCTTGCAGTATGCATGGATTTTGAATTTTTTTACACAAAAATACACTTCCTTTAATTCTATTTTTCTTTTTTTTAACATTTATTTAGTAAATATAAATTTCCAAAGTACAGTTTATGGATTACAATGGCTTTTTCACTCCCCATAACTTCCACCCGCAACCCTCCCATCTCCCACTCCCTCTCCCATTCCATTCACATCAAGATTCATTTTCAATTATCTTTATACACAGAAGATCAATTTAGTATATATTAAGTAAAGATTTCACCAGTTTGCACCCACACAGAACATAAAGTGTAAAATACTATTTCAGTGCTAGTTATAGCATTACTTCACATTGGACAACACATTAAGGACAGAGATCCTACATGAAGAGTAAGTGCTCAGTGACTACTGTTGTTGACTTAACAATTTGACACTCTTGTTTATGGTGTCAGTAATCTCCCTAGGCTCTTGTCATGAGTTTCCAAGGCTATGGAAGCCTTTTGAGTTGGCAGACATCGATCTTATTTCGACAAGGTCATAGTCAAAGTGGAAGTTCTCTCCTCCCTTCAGAGAAAGGTACCTCCTTCTTTGATGGCCTGATCTTTCTACTGGGATCTCACTCACAGAGATCTTTCATTTGGGTTTTTTTTATTTTGCCACAGTGTCTTGGCTTTCCATGCCTAAAATACTCTCATGGGCTCTTCAGCCAGATCCGAATGCCTTAAGGGCTGATTCTGAGGTCAGAGTGCTATTTAGGACATCTGCTATTCTATGAGTCTGCTGTGTATCCCGCTTCCCATGTTGGGTCGTTCTCTCCCTTTTTGATTCTATCAGTTAGTATTAGCAGACACTAGTCTTGTTTGTGTGATCCCTTTGACTCCTAGACCTATCATTATGATCAATTGTGAACTGAAATTGATCACTTGGACTAGTGAGATGGCATTGGTACATGCCACCTTGATGAGGTTGTATTGGAATCCCCTGGCACATTTCTAACTCCACCATTTGGGGCAAGTCTGATTGAGCATGTCCCAAATTGTACATCTCCTCTCTCTCTTATTCCCACTCTTATATTTAACAGAGATCACTTTTCAGTTAAATTTAAACACATAAGAATAATTGTGTGTTAATTACAGAGTTCAACCAATAGTATTAAGTAGAACAAAAAAATACTAAAAGGGATAAAATATTAAATTGTACATCAACAGTGGGGACAAGGGCTGGTCAAGTCACTGTTTCTCATAGTGTCCATTTCACTTCATTCTATTTTCCATGAACTTTTCAAAGTGCCCTGGAGCAATTAAAGACCGCATTTTACAAAGAGCAAATTAGCAAAACATTAGCCTAACTTTTTTTTTAAAGACTTATTTTATTTATTTGAAAGACAGAGTTACAGAGAGAGGTAGAGACAGAGAGAGAGGTCTTCCATCCACTGGTCCACTCCCCAGATGGCCACAATGGCAGGAGCTGTGCCAATCTGAAGCCAGGAGCCAGGAGCTTCTTCTGAGTCTCCCATGTGGGTGCAGGGGCCCAAGGACTTGGACCATCTTCTACTGCTATCCCAGGCCATAGCAGAGAGCTGGATTGGAAGAAGAGCAGCCAGGACTCAAAACGGCACCCATATGGGATGCCTGCGCTTCAGGCCAGGGCTTTAACCTGCTGTTCCACAGCGCCAGCCCCAAACCTAACTTTTTTTTAATGTATTTGATTGCAGAGTTACAAAGAGGGAGTTCAGAGAGAGTTAGAGAGATCTTCCATCTGCTGATTCACTCCCCAAATGGCTGCAACAGCAAGGGCTGTGCCAGGCTGAAGCCAGGAGCCCATAGCTGCTGCTTCTTTTTTTTTTTTTATTTAATAGGTAGAGTTATAGAAAGAGAGAGAGAGAGAGAGGTCTTCCTTCCGTTGGTTTCCTCCCCAAATGACTGCCACGGCTGGGCTGGCACTGTGCTGATCCGAAGCCAGGAGCCAGATGCTTCTTCCTGGTCTCCCATGTGGGTGCAGGGCCCAAGCACCTGGGCCATCTTCACTGTCTTCCCGGGCCACAGCAGAGAGCTGGCTTGGAAGAGGAGCAACTGGGACTAGAACCCAGCGCCCATATGGGATGCCAGCGCTGCAGGCGGAGGATTAACCAAGTGAGCCATGGCGCCAGCCCCTCCAAGCCTAACTTTAAAGTGGTATGGATCATGGCTTTACTGCACAGGATAGAGCCCACACAGATAGGTGCAATGCAGTGTCATTTGTAGTGCAAATTTTTCCAACAATCATTCATGTATTTGCATGATCTGGACGAGTGGTGCTTTTGGTGACATATGAACCATGACCGTTATCTATCTTCAGGTTACAAGCCTGTAAACCACAAGTCAAACCATTTTCTGATGTGAACAGCCTTTGTAAATTCAGACTTCTCAGGTAATCCATGAAGTCCAAATTATACAGTCGATTCAGCTAGAACAACCATCAGTCTCCCAAGCTGCATGTAAACTACCCACATGATCGGAACATCTCCACAGCCCTCAGAACTGTTTATTTAGAACCTGGGAGGGAAAAGAAACCTGTCCCACTCAGATATCTCATAGACTTTAGAGAGGGCAAGACCGCAATTCTTCAGATAGCCTGAGATACGTTGTCTCAGGTCTTAGACAGAAACACTGGGTGTTGGGTTCAGACTCCTATTGTCCTGGTACGCTCGGTGAGGCCATGTCACCTAAAGCTGTTTTTTTCTACCTCTGTCTCTTTTAAAACACATCTGCAGAATTAAATTCCATGCACTGACAAGGACGCTTTCAAAAGCTCAGAATCAATTCTTCAATCATCCACTTTCTCAGCTGTGATTAACAACATGTGTCCCCTAATTAGGCTAATGAGAAATTGTTAATTGGCACACAGCCCCCCTCTGTGCACACTTGTTACTGTCACCATCACTGTGACAGGGGAAAGGATCAAAGTCAAGGTGACTTCAGTGACTTTAGCGTTAGACTTGAGGGTGAGGGCTGTCAGTGCTAGGAGCTGCGTGGAGGAACAAGGGATGAAACTTTTTTGCTAGTTTCCTGGGGACAGGGAAGGAAGAGATGGATAAGGCAACAGGTGGTCTCTCTCTCTCTTTCTTCCTCATGGAAGGGATGGTATTCCTATGTCTCACTTGCTTTCTGTGTGATGTTGAATCCATGTGAAGAAACTCCAGGGAGCAGGAATGCCTCTCCCTTTGTAGGAACACCATGAAGGAGTCCCTTCCCGCACCGGCCCCTCTGACTTCCTCTTGACCTCTAGTGGACAACAGCATCATTTCACCTTATCCTGAACCCAAGGCTGCTCGCGATCAGAGGGGCACATTGTTAGAATCTAGAGGAAGTGCATATTTCAGTAAGATTGTTTTTCTGCAACTGCCATCTTGGAAAGCAAGAACATGACTTGTCTAGTTTGTCCCTAACTTTTCTTGCACATCTCTGTATACCCAGAATGAGTTATTCTCAAATTTCTAGAACCTTCTGAAAAGGAACAGATGTCCTGCAAGGAGGAAAGGGGTTAGGGCTGATGCAGGGCCATCAGGAGGCCCTCAGCAGGAGCAGGCCCATACACACAGGGTGGCTAGTTCTAGGAACTGCAGCTGGGTGCCAGCTCACTGCTGCCCGGGTGCCAAGAAAGGCCAAGCCAGTATGGGTGAAAGTGCTTTGTGAGTACTCAGGGGGAGGGGCAGAAATCAGCTAGAGTAACACAGTAGTCCACTTGCAAAGAGAGAAGGGTAAGCAACTAATCGCCTACTTTGAAAAAGTCTGTTAACTCAAGTCTCCCCATGTGTTATTTCCAAGGCTTGTCCACATCAACAGGGCTGGTGGTCATGACCTTTGGGGCCCACGAGTAGAGCAGACTGGCAGAGATGCAGAACTGAAGAGGAACAAGAATTGTTCAAAACCAAAACCGAATCTATCTATTCACTGTAAAATACAAAGAGAAGACACTGGAATAAGTTCGGGGTGAGGGAGATTTGTAGAGCTCTACTTGTTTTTTTAGTGTGATGAAGATCCACCTCCCCTACTGCTTCTGTGCATTGCCATGGGAAGAGAGCTTGGACAATTCTACCTTTTAATTTCAATTTACCAAAAGAGCAAGTGGAGAAGACTCCCTATGTCATCCTAAATCAGGGGCAGGTCAGGGTGTAGATGCTCTTACCGCACCCACTTCATTAGAGTTGAAGTGACCATCACTGGGTCTGAATGGAAGAAAGTGGACCTGATTCATTACATCGGGCCACAGGAGTGTCCAAGGGAGGCATCCGAAGCAAGGTAATGAACACAAACACCTTGGCTTCTGAGCCCTCCCACTAAAGGCACTGCAGGCAGCCAGGCCACCAGAGCTCTTGGGAGCTTCATGGTGTCACTTCCACCACTCACTCTGTCCTCACTGCTCTCAGTGTGGTCATTCTGAGGACCCTCGTGGTGAGCAAAGAGGGCAGAACAGCAGTGCCCAGTTTATGGTGGGCTACTTTTTGCTCCAGAACGATGCTACACAGTTGGGTGGTGAGGGGATCCCCCTCACTGTTGAGAAGGACCTCTCAGTAAGCCTATGGTGATGCAGCACCCTTTGATCTTTCAGACTTGCAGGCCAGATTCCCAAGGATAGGGCCAGCAGTTGGCTCTCACACCTGCATGTGCTCTCCAAATCACTCTGCCCAGACCATGATGCGCCCTCATCTCAGGAGGATCTGGATCCTTACCCCTGATTTTAGAGAATTTTGATGGCAGAATGGACCTAGCATTCATTCTCTCAGCAACTATTTATAGAGTACCTGTTAAGTACCAAGACTCTTCTTGGCACAGAGGTTATAGCAGTGAATACAGTAGGGAAAATCCTGCCCTCGTATAGAGTGCAGGCTGGCAGAGGCAGAACGACTAGACTCTATAGTGTTAGACTTACGGCATATTAATATCTGCCGACCTAGGTATGAGACCGAATCCCTATAATGTAAAGGCAGGACCCTACCACTCATCGGTTTGTCTCCCTTAGTCCAAGGTGTCCTTGCCTGACCTTTATCAAGAGGAATTCAGTGAATGAGGGAGTGATAGAGCTGGTCCGACAAGGTTCTAATCACCGAACGCAAGAAGTCATTTGCTTCTCCAATGGGTAAAACCGTATTGGCCAGCGTTGTCCAGAGGGGTTTGTTTAGGGCAATTCCAGGTCTGGGACAGAAGGTAACTACCACTTACATGTAACTCCCCAGACCAACCGAAGCCCACCTGGCCATCATAAATTCCCTAAAAAGCACGGCATCGCCAGCCTATCAAAGAAAGGTTATAAGCACCACTGACCAACCAGGAACTTGGACGGGATCTGATCATATACCTTTCAGCCCCAATTTCAGTCTATAAGAACCTTCACCCCTAATTCTTTGGGGAGCCTAGGAATTAAGCTGTAGTTGCCCAGCTCCTTGCTCTGTACTTTGCAATAAACCCCTACTTTCTCCTAGCACCCCACATCAGTGATTGGCTTTCTGGGTGTCAGGCGAGCAGACGGGGTTTGGGGGTTCTGTAGCAATGTCTCCAGTTGTTCAGCAACAGATAGGGTATGTCGTATACTGAACAGTGATAAATGCTCTGGGGAAAATAGAAAGCAGGGAGAGTAGACAGAGAATGCTAGCAGGGTCATTGCAAATTGGAACGGCACAATCAAGAGAAAGAAATTAAGGAAATTACTGAGAAGTTGGGGAGTGAGTAGAGCTATCTGGGGTGTTCTAGGCATAAGATGGGTAAGGAGGAAAGACCTGAGGTTGATGTAGTTCCGTCATTTCTACTAGGCTAGGTGAGTTGGCCCAATTAGCATGTGAAAGGATGGTGGGGAAGACCTTGCCCAGCACCCACACTCTCCTGTGGAGAACTAGCCAGCTGAGGAGTAGGGTGCGGTGGGGGACTAAGGTGAAGGCAGCTAGGCCAGGTAGGGGCTATATATAGGAGACCTGAAGGTGCTTTTAACCACATACAAGGTGATCACAGAGGGGATGCTAAAACTGGGTTATTTTAAATATATTTTGAAAGTAGGGCCCATAGGATCTGCTGATGGACTGGGGAGACAGAACACCTTCTTCACTAAGTCTTCCAAGGGATCTTGGGGTCTCCTGCTGGTCCTGAGTTGGTGCTGGGCTTGCAGATGGGGTTCCTTCTCACCCTCAGCTCTTACTCTACACACAGGGTCAGACAGGACTCTCCTGACCCAAGGCAATTAGAAGATAACTCACTGGACATAAACCAGTTAAATGAGGAGGCATCTCCTTCCCCGTGCCTTCCTTCACTGGTCTCAGTGGGGTTTTGGAAGGCACAGCTCACCCACGACTATGTATTAGGAGCCCTGTGCAACCCTGTATTGCTCTTCCCTCCCCAACTCACTGCTTTCTTTGGATAGCCTAGGATCCGAAGTTATTTGTTTACTTATTTTTTTTTTTAAAAAGAGCACATTTATTGTCTTCCCTGTACAAGGTAGAAAATGTTAGTTCTATTACGTACTCCGTAAAAGGAGCTCAGCTAATAAAAGAAGGAGTTGGGGCGACTCCGGAGCTATCCGCCTCAGGAGCAGCACGGTTTAAGTAGCTCAGTTTTCCCTCACTTCCTTCCCAGTTCAGCTATCGCTACAGGATTTCTGCCCGCATCAGCGACTTTCCACCTCATCT
This sequence comes from Lepus europaeus, assembly GCF_033115175.1. Taxonomy (NCBI): domain Eukaryota; kingdom Metazoa; phylum Chordata; class Mammalia; order Lagomorpha; family Leporidae; genus Lepus; species Lepus europaeus. Next base: position 23,293,763 of record NC_084840.1, on the reverse strand, counting down.
TTCTTTCTCACAGGTAGTTTTGAAACCTAATTTCAACTTGTTTGGATGAGACGCCGGCACTTGACTGGAGCTCGGCATCCGCCAGCAATCTGGCGCTCTGTCCTGGCCGGTTCAGCTGCGACCGGCCAAATGATGGATAAGGGAGTGTTGGCGCAGGGCAGCGGAAACAGGTGTGCCCTGGAGCTGTGGCTTGCTTCTGTAGGAATTGTCTTCGCTGGGGGAGATTCGGTGTCGTCAGCTCCACCCACCCCAGTAGAGAAAGGAAGTTGCTTTTATACATCCAGAGAAAATGCAACACTTCCAGGGAGTAAAACTCTTCCTTTGAAATTAGCTTCCCAGTTCTTCTATTGTACAATGTGAAGATGCACATCTCAGTGCCCCAAGACACGTCCTCTTCAGGAGCGTGGCTTTGCGGCACATTCAGTCTTGGCTGGCAGCCTCCATCTTCTTCCCTCGGCCCCCACTCCCATTCAGTGAGATGGGATCTGGAAGGATCACCACCAGCACCCTCCACTCTAATGCATCCTGGCCATTGAATGGGGACAGGCAGGGCAGAAGCAGCTAGGCGATGTGGCCTTTCTCTCTGCCAAGCAAAGAATTTACAATGTGTTTGGAAGGAGGGGGAGGGCAATCAGATTTCTGAAGTGTTTGAGCAGCTGTAAGCTTATGCATATGAATAGAGGCTGCAGGTACAAAGCTGCCAGCCCCAGAGCAGAAGGCCACTGGAGTACACCAAAGGGAAGAAGGGAAGTGAGCTGGGGTGGGGGGTATTGGGGGAAATCATAAAGCTTGTATTAAGATGGTGAATAATAGAATTCAGAGGTTATCACCACAGTTGAAATGGAATATGAGGTTCTCACTTTCATTCTGTTTTAAGCTGCGGTGCACTGCTGATGTGGTTTATTAAACAGCTGTCACAATCCAGGCCCTTCAGGCAGATGCACTCAATGGGGTGTGAAGAAGAAATTCCAGTAGAGACAGACACAGCAACTGGTTTCAACACAGGCTCCCCATCTGCAAGTCTTCTGGTGCTCTGCCCCGCCCCCACCCCCACCCCCGTAGAAGGAAATGGAAAAGGAAAAGGAAAGCAACCACATAAAGCAAAGGCATAGGAAAAAACGAGCAAGAGAACAGGACAACTGAATAAGAGAGAAAGCATCTTCTTGTAAGTAATGCTAGCGTTTGTCTTGTCCCAATTAGTTTGGAAGAATCCAGTAAGCACCTAATGTAGATCATTGTGAAATACAGTCACTGTATGTGTGTGTGTAGATTCACAAATATATGCTAGGAAAAACCCAGAGGTAGATGACACAGGGCCTGTTCTTTGAAGACTGAGAATCATAGGTGACATTTGGGTGGTGCTTAGATCAATCATGGGAGAAGGTGGAGAGCGTGCAGAGTGGGGATGCTATGGTTTGAATGTCTGTGTCCACCCAAAATTCACATTGAAATTTAATCTCCAGTCCAATAGGGTTAAGAGATGGGGCCTATAGGACACGCTTAGGTCACAAAGGTTCCCCTTCAACACTGGGAGTAAGGCCTTTATGAGAGTCCTTCCTAGAGTTCAGTCCTGTTACCCTCCCATTCCTTCCGCCACGTGGGGACATGGCATCTGTCACCTCCAGAGGACGCAGAAACAAAGACTGTCTTTGGAGCAGACAGGAACCCTCACCAGACACTGGACCCACCAGCACCCCGATTTTGGCTTTCCCAGTTTCCAGAACTGTGAGAAATAAGTTTCTGTTCTTTATTAGATTTCTCAGTCTCAGGTATTTTATCACATAACAAACAGACTCAAGACAGTTGAAGACTAGAATATGCCATCCATCCTTAAATAGGAAGGATTTTTGTGCTGAGAACAGTTAAGCAGATGCAAGGAAGTTCTCTAGCCTGTATTTGTCCAAATGCAAGGCATAGATTAACAAAGGCAAAAGGTGCCCTACCACTTCCATCACAGAGAGCAAGGGTTAAACGTCAAGACCACTTTGGACCCTCTGGGGCTAGAGAGAGCCCCAAAGCCATCTACATGAACAAATTTCACCAACTATAGAGTTCTATCTGCTGTTAACTTGCCTTCCTACAAAGTGCTGCCAGTAGAGACTCAAAATATTTTTCTTTTGTCTTGCTACTTCTCTAAAAATGTGCTGTTGTCTGTTGGAGATGCTACATAAGGTACAGTTGAAACCACTCTAGAACTACTCATTCTCTGAGTATCTCCCAGGAGTGTAATAGTCTGTACAGGTTAGTGGTGTGTTTGTTTTCTTTCTTGTTAGTCTGCTTTCGGATACAAAGGTCATTCCAGTTAAGATCCTGTGAGGGCGGAGGAAATAATTATTTTTGTCCCCCTACAAAAGACATGCAAATTTTTGTCTTCCCTGTGACTTGAACACATGATATTAAGTGAAGAGTAATAGGAAGAGATTTGGAAAGAGGACTTGGGTAAGATGGAGAAGGTTCTTGGATAGCAACTTACGACATTTGGATTCAAGAAGAAGGTGAACCTTTGAAGGGTTTCAAGTAAGATGCAACCAGGTGGGCAAAGGACCTCTTTGGCTGCAATCCAGAGCCTGATTGAAGGGACACAAGACTGGACACAGTGGGAGCATCAGGAGACTCTGCCAATGCTCCAGGTGAGAGATGGTCACAGATCCCTCTGCAGGAGGTGGACTTCATCCCTCCCTAGCCCACTTGTTGCTCTCTGGCTTTAGCCAGACCAGCTGACTATGTGTCCCAAGGAAGGTAAGTGGAGAAGCAGGAACTGGGAGTGAAAAAACAAAGCCCAGGAAGTAGATTAAAGCTCCTGCAAATGTAACAGCTCCATCCAAACACTTGGAAGGCCATCAGCCAGAACAACTTTTCCAACAGTCCACCGAATACAGCATGCGCTTTGGAAGACACTGATTTCCACTCACAAGCTAGATAGTAATTATCTCTAGGTTTTAGGTTCCTTAAAATAGTATGGCTTTTACTTCTATTCATAAGTAGATTCAACTATTTTTTATGATACTATGCTATTTAATTGTTAACCACATCTTATTTTACTATCCGGAAATGAGATATATGGAGTATGCTTTAACATTGTTGAGTTCCAGAGGGAAGTTAAATTAGATTGTTAACTTTTTCCAACAAGAAGAAGATAAATACTTTAACTCACCCCATTCTTTATCTTCTAGTCTTTTTTCAGCAAGTGCTGCATGATAAAGTAATTGCATAATTAGGAAACAATGCCTTTCAAAGCCACACCTTGTTTTGTTCTGAAGAGGTGTAAGTGCACTGTACTCCCTTTTCAACTTGTTCCATGTGAACTAAAAAAGAAGCAAGGATTATAATTTTAGATTAATTGCACTAAATACATTTGGTGACCAAGATTTTCCCATAGGCATGGTTCCCACACTTTCCCAGAAAAAACTCAACATTGCAGGAGCTATGAAGAGATGGGATAAACCATCTCTCCCAAGGGTGAATCATCATTTATTTTTCATCTTTTAAATAGATCCTTGAAGGAGTGAAGAAATCTATTCTTTTTCTTTATATGCGTCTTTATATTCTTTCTTTATATGCATCTTTATATTCTTTTATATGCATCAGCATATAAAAGTGAAAAAACAATTGGTTGTTTTATCCTTAAGAGAGATTTAACTGCTATAGCACACTGGCACCTTGTGCACATTTGCTTAATAAATTAGCATTCTCACTTAAGTTGACCCGTGTAGTGGGAATACTAAGTTTACACATAACAAGGAGGAGATAGCAGAGCAAAGGGCCCCGAAACCTGGGGACAGCTGGGGAAGGTGATCACGGTTTCCTAGGTGGGAATGCCAGCGTCTCACTTTTCATCTGAAATCAAGCACTGGTTGATGAGAGTAATCTCACCACATGGGTAAGCTTCTTTATTTTTTTTTTAAAGATTTATTTGTTTACTTGAATGCCAGAGTTACACAGAGAGAAGGAGAGGTGGAGAGAGAGAGAGAAACACAGAGTGAGAGGAGAGAGAGGTCTTCCATCCACTGGTTCACTCCCCAGATGACCACAACAGCTGGAGCTGCACCCATCCGAAACCAGGAGCCAGGAGCTTCTTTCGGATCTCCCACGTGGGTGCAGGAGCCCAAGGATTTGGGCCATCGTCTACTGCTATCCCAGGCCATAGCAGAGAGCTGGATTGGAAGTGGAGCAGCTGGAACCGGCGCCCATATGGGTTGCTGGCACTACAGGTGGCGGCTTTACCTGTTATGCCACAGCGCCGGCCCCAGCTTCTTTTTGCTTTTTTGAGGTTATCAACTTACATGGCTGATCCCATATGGTCCTGTACGTTAGGGGGACAATGAATTTGCCTATTTGCTGGGTGAGGGGGAATCATGGTGAATATTTTTTTGGTCCTGCCAGTTTTCCCATCTGGGCATAAGATACATTATCCTCGACAGATCCATCGTTCCTAGGGGTATTGGGATGAGAAAATGGCATAACAGATGTGAATAGACTTAGAAAGTAGAAGCAATGTATATAAATGCAAGTGATTCTTAGTTTTTATTACAGAGATCCATCTAGCCCTGCCACATTATGACAGCATAAGCCCTATTAGCTACATGCATTATAATAACCTATTATTGCCAGAATCAGCCTTGGGTGGTAGCAGCTGGCCTTGGCTATTAGGCTAGAAATCCTTTGGATTTGATAGATGAAGTGTGGTTGTAAGAATAAAAAAGAATGAAAAGTAAGACTGGTTCCTGTTTGTCACCTGTGGCAACTAGTCCTTTTTATCTGTTTGAGCCCGTGAGTGTCTCCAAAACAGTCTGTGTCTAGATGATGCTTGTTGTAGCACATTGGAAGGGATATGAGGCTTCTAGATCCAGTGCTCTGCTTACTCCTTGGGCAAGACCTTGTCCTTAAAGTGTTCCCTGAAATAATACTTCAGAAGGCTGGATCGCTGAGTTAAGCCGACCGCTGCAGGACTCTTAAAATGTTCAACTGACAATGACAGTTTTATTTCAGCAGAGAAAATGGGTAGAGATTTGGGTCCAAATAGGGTGGAGGCCCTTTTAGCTTTCATATATCCATCCATCAAATGCGAATACTAAACATTCAGTATGTGCGAGGGCCCAGATCTAGGCAATGAGGAAAGAATGGTGAACAATGAAGTCCTTTTCCTCTTGGGGAGTACTTTCCAGGGAAAGAGAGGATACGAGTCTCCTGAGATTCAACCTGGCACTTGAAACAACACAGATTTACTTTCTTGTAGTTCTGGAGGCGAGAGGTCTGAGGCCATGGTGGGAGGCAGAGCCGCAGACTCTCCCCAGGGGTTCCAGGGGCGGGCCCATGCCATGCCTCCCTCAGCTGCAGGTGGCTCCAGCATTCCTTGGCTTGTGGTCATGTCACGGCCATCCTCAAGGCGACCCTCTCCAAGGGAAGACCATCGCCCTGTGTCCTGCATTTGCGTGGTCTTCTGTGTGTGGAATCTCTACCTCCCTCTTATCAGGAGAGTGTGTTTGAGATCTGTTCTGATAATCCAGGACAATCACCCCAATGCAAAATCCTCAACTTGTTCACGTCTGCCAAGATATTTTTTTTCCATAGACGATCTGTTCACAGATGTGGGGGAGTCATCTTTCTAATAGAGAGTGATAGTTAACAATTAGGTGAGCAGACTGATAATAGTTAGATGGTGTTTTATGCTACGGTAAGGGGAATCGGTGGGTGGGGTTACTCTTTAGAGGTGGCACCAAGAAGAGTCAAACTGAAATGTTGAAGGGAGCAAGGATCGAAAGGAAATGAGAGAGCAGACTCCACTGGAGGGCGCACCTGTGGGACAAGGTCTCCTCGCTACCAGGGCCATGGTGTGTGCTTTGGCTGCAGTCTGCCTTCCTAAGTACAGCCGTCTGGTCATCCTGCGCAAACACACTCTATCCTGCTGGGGGACCCCTGGCCCTGACGTCATCACCTCCTATCCTTCCCCAGTCTGGATGACTCTGAAGCACCCAGAGTTTCAGATTCAGTGCTGTAGCGGAACCTTGTGGAAATGGCCATGGGCTTCTCAGTTACCCCTCCCACCCCCCCACCCCCCCCCCCGGCCTTCAGGAAATTTTCTGAAGCAGCAAGACTGAAAACTTCAGAGGCGCAGGCCATACGCTTCCTTCTGCAGGACTTGCTCCTGGCTTTTAGGGTTCCCAAGCGTTTTTCTTTATCTCTTCCTCTTCTTCCTCCCCCAATTGTCTTTCTTAGCATTAAAAAAATCAGAAACATTTGATTTTTGGGGGCCTACTTCTTTTTTTTTTTTTTGACAGGCAGAGTGGATAGTGAGAGAGAGACAGAGAGAAAGGTCTTCCTTTTTGCTGTTGGTTTACCCTCCAATGGCCGCTGTGGCCGGCGCATCGCGCTGATCCGAAGCCAGGAGCCAGGTGCTTATCCTGGTCTCCCATGCGGGTGCAGGGCCCAAGGACTTGGGCCATCCTCCACTGCCTTCCCGGGTCATAGCAGAGAGCTGGCCTGGAAGAGGGGCAACCGGGATATAATCCGGCGCCCCAACCGGGACTAGAACCTGGTGTGCTGGCGCCGCAAGGCGGAGGATTAGCCTGTTGAGCCACGGCGCCGGCCCGAGGGCCTACTTTTAACCTATTTATTTCTTTATTTAATTTGAAAGGCAGAGAGACAGAGACAGATGCACAGACAGACAGACCTCTTATGTGCTGGTTCACTCCACAGATGGCTGCAATAGCCAGAGCTTAGGCCAAGCTGAAGCCAAGGGCCAGGAACTCAATCCTATTGGCAGGGATCCAATTACTTGAGCCATCACCTGAATATGAGAAAGGGTGCACGTAATTCCAGGAAGCTGGAGTTGAGAGCAGAGCTAAGTGTCAACTGTGGGCACTCCTACATGGGGTGTGGGTATCCCAAATAGCATCTTAACTGCTGTGCCAAGTATCCACCCAGGCCTATTTAAAAAGATTTTTAAGAGATTTGAGGACAAGTTTTCCTTCATTTTAAATTTCTTTATTGTTAATTATTATTTTTATTTATTTCAGTGGCAGAGAATGGAGAGAATTTGGTTCACTATCCAAATTCCTGCAGAGGCTGGGGCTGGGCCAGGGCTGGAGCCAGGAGCTAGGAACTCAATCCAGATCTCCTAGGGACCCAATTACTTGAGCCAACACCTGCTGCCTCCCAGGAAGAGGCAGGAACCTGAAACTAAACTCGGGCACTCTGATGTGGGATGTGGGCATCTTAACTTGTATCTTAACCAGTTGCCCAAACAACTGCCCTTTGGCCTATATTTTAAAGGAATGTTCTAGAAACGTATACCATTTATATTGAAGGTAATTAAAGTGTTCCCTTTCAGTCCTGTGGTCTTCCATAGGGACTTTAATTAATTTCAGTATTTCTGAAGGTAGCTGTTTCATTATAGAACTTGAGGGCAAGTCCCCTAGAGGTAGCATCTCCCATCTACATGAGCAATACATGGGCTTTATGGGCCCTGTGCCTGAAGGGCATCATTCAGGGAGGTTAATGGTGTCCTTGGCATTGCTCTAGGCAGTGACTTTGGCCTCATTTGAAGAGCATGTGCGGAGACCCTCTGTATGCAACCAAGGGGCTCTGTTCTCTGCACCTGCACACAGGCAGGGCTCGTGGTCCTGTCCACAGACATGCTGCCCTGTGCTACGCATGTCCCTGGGAGGGCACACATCTCTAAGCCAGCGGCCGTCATTAACACTGCGGATTGTATTTGTGGATTCTTGATAAATACGTTTTTTCATGGGCAGAGGGGGAAATCCAGGGGCACAGCTAATGGCAGTGGGGAAAGGGAACGTTGCCCCGGGCCTGCCCCCATGGCATGAACACAAAGCATGGCTGCAGGAGGTCAGCATGTAAAGGTGGAGGGCGGGGGAGTGGGCGCTGGAGGCCTGGGCTCATGGCAACACTGCTGCTCCGCCAGGCAGCTCGGCTGTTTGGGCCTCCTCAAAAGGACCAGTGAGCTAGATCCTTGTAAAAAAATAATAATAATAAAAAGGTTTATATTAGATGGAAATGTCCCGTTCAGTTGCACAGCTTATGATTTAATTTAAGAGCTTACATTTATTGAGTGTTTACTCTATACCAGGCACTTATTAAAAACTCTTCGTAAGCCTTTTATTTCATTCTCCTGATGACTCCCATGAGATACTTAATATTACCAACTCTATTTTAGTCATGAGGAAACTGAGGCTCACGGCCTCACAGCCCATAAGTGACTCGTCCAAGCTTAAGCTTCATGTCCGTCTGAGTGGAACGAATTCTCCCTTATCCTCCCTGCCCCACCGGCCCAGGTGTGCACGCTACACCACCCACACTGGAGACCCATTTCCTCTTACCCCCCCCACCCCCACCGCCTGCCTTGCCTCTAACAGAGACTTTCCTATGTTTTCCAGAGCCCCATCTGAAACTTTTTTTTTTATTTTTATTTTTTTATTTTTGACAGGCAGAGTGGACAGAGAGAGAGAGACAGAGAGAAAGGTCTTCCTTTTTGCCGTTGGTTCACCCTCCAATGGTCGCCGCGGCCGGCGCGCTGTGGCCGGCACACCACGCTGATTCGAAGGCAGGAGCCAGGTGCTTCTCCTGGTCTCCCATGGGGTGCAGAGCCCAAGTACTTGGGCCATCCTCCACTGTGCTCCCTGGCCACAGCAGAGAGCTGGCCTGGAAGAGGGGCAACCGGGACAGGATCGGTGCCCTGACCGGGACTAGAACCTGGTGTGCCGGCGCCGCAAGGTGGAGGATTAGCCTACTGAGCCGCAGCGCCAGCCCATCTGAAACTTTTAGCACTAGTTTACGAATGTCCACTTAACAATACTTGGCAGGCTTGCTGGTTTAACACCCAGTCGCTGTCCTAATCCAGGCCACACTGAACTTGAATTTAGCTGCTCTGGACTGGATTTTCCAGCCAATGCAATGAAAGCTTGGCTGTGGAGAAGCTGACAGGGACTGGGGTCAAAGGGCTCCCACTGTGATTAACCAGTGCTGAGCTCAGAGCTTTGGCCTTTGGTTCTTCCATCTGGGACTCCTCCTGCAGAGAGACACCGAGCTTGAAGGCAGAGAACACGGGACAAGGCAGAACCCCGGGGCCTCTGTCCAGGAAACCTGCCGAAGTCCCGTAGGCTGAAACAAATGCATGTCTTAGCATGGCCCATCATTTTGATATTTCTTTGACAATTTCTAACTGTGTAGAGAAACAACATGCCTCCCTTTGTATTCATGAATTCCAGCACACAGCGTCTGATTTTCTGCATGGCAGGAGTCAACCAAGCGCCCACTCTCCGTTCCCCAGCTCACTGTTTTAATGCATTTCATGATTTTGTTGCTTTGGTGTGCATTTCAAAATGACACATTTGATCAGTTCTTTAGGTAATATTGATGTTTTGCCCTTTTAAATGTGTCATTTGATTTTCTGATGTTATTCTCCATCTGCTTTGGTAACGCGTTCATTTAGTCCCAGCTTTTTATTAGGTCCCCAAAGGGTTACATAAAGGAATCTGACTTCAGGGTATTTTTTTTTTTTTTTTTTTTTTTTTGCAAAAATGTTTTTCTCCCTTCCTGGCTCTTGTATACTCCTAGCCTAACCTTTGCTAACCTACTTCCTCCTCTGCACCCCTTCACCCTCTGCTACACGTTACCTCCTTTCCCACTTTCTAGAACACTGAATAAATTCTTTGCTACGACAGCCTCAGACACAGGTCTTTTCTCCATCATATTCAAGTATTTCATTGTGCAAGGCCCATTGCTTTGCTTTAGCTGTTCCCTGTGGATTCAATCAAAGAGCAATTTTTAAAAGCAGGTATTGGGAGCGGACTGATGTTTTACATTTCTGACATGTTTTTAGTACCATTGTTGAAGACATTTCCAAACAGTAATTCCAAATTTTTTGATGGCAGCAACAAAATTCCAATGCAGTCTGTCCTTTTCTCATTGTTTTGATTTTTTTTTTTTTTTGGCTTTTCTTTTACAGGCTCTGATTCTATTTACCTTACATTCTCTGCAGGTTAATTTCCACCTTTCTGATCGCTTAACCTCTTCTTCCAGTACAGTAAATGCAGATGTTAGAGACATACAACAGAGCTGAGAAACTGATTGAAAGAAAACACACGGCAATTTCATTTTTATGAATCTGAAGAGACCTGAAAGGTAGAGTCAAGTAAATAATAAAAAATACTTTATTTTAGAATCGTTATTGTAGATTGTCTAAAAGCTTAGATTCTGCACAGAGAGACCCTGAAATCTGTATGGGTCTGCTTTGTTCAGTTTAAAGAAGTCCCTAACATAAATGCATTAACCTCTAGAATCTTTTAAGTAAAGATGTCATATTATTAATTAATAAGAGCCATGAATTCAGCTGGTATCAAGTATCTAGCTTGTCTCATTGATGAAATAGCTATAGATTCGCTGCTTTATGGAAATGAGCATAAAGTATATAAGATTCTGAAAATCACTGGGGTTTCTAAGTGGAAATGAAGTAGATGAGTTCATATGGACCAGATGCAAATCAGCATCTTGCAAATCAGTGGAGTAGTCTGTAGGATCATTTTACTTCTCCGCCTGGCTTGCCACACCACTGTGGAGCCCACTGTCCCTGCACGTTGCTGGCAAAGAAGTATAGTGCAATGGAAAGAGCACGAATTTTATTTTGACATAAAAGTGACTGTTACTTGAGTATGAGCTTTCGAACGGTCAGATTGCACCCCTCTAAACTTCTGACTTAATAAGTATTTCCATATCTAAGAAAAATGAGACTAATGCTCAGGTCACCTGCTTGCCAAGGGAAGGCTGATGTCATTTCCTGGTGCAACAGACGTTGTTAAAAAGCCCTGGGTGTGCTGCGTTAGTAGAGAGCTCCCAGGAGTGGCAGCAGTGTGGTCCAGTTACGCAACAGTGTAATGGACAAGGGGTGCTGTGAGTTTTTCTGTTCTGGGCTGGGGCAGCCGTGGGAACAGACACTAAAAGCATCTCAGGGAAAATGGAGGTGACTTGCAGGTCCAGATGGGCCAGGTCAAGCCCGTTGCTTAAGGGAGGTAGCCAGGCAGAAGGACGACAGCAGGAGGGTCAGGAGCTTGGTCACTCGCCTGTTATAGGTTGGCACTGATGCACTAATCTTGTCCTTAAACTTGCCCATCTCCCTAAGTACAAACATGTTCTTACCAGCCTGGATTCCCAAGCCTTCCTTTTCTTTTTCTTTAAAGGAAGACTAACGAAAATCAAGAAATTTCCATTTCTTATCACCCCTTCCCAAAGTCCATTCTCCTCTCTCCCAGCTCTGCTGTTCCCTAAGCACTTATCCCCAAACAGAACATCAGCAGCTCCACAAAGGCAGGCCTGTTTGCTCTGTTTTTCCACTGCTGATTTCCCAGAGCTTAGAAAAGAACCTAGTTCAGAGTTGTCAGTCAGTAACTATTTGGTGAATGCACAGGTAAATTATTAGAGGTTGCTAAGGAGGATCTTAGCAACGTTGAGCTCAAAAGCAAAGGACCTGGTAACCTGGGAGAGCTTCCGGAGAGTCCTGGCTTGCGTACCCCACATTTACCGAGTCCTCATTTTGCGCCAGGCCTTGTGTTCTCATTCCGGAGAAACTACCAGCAAACAGGATCGAGTTGTGGTCCTCAAGAAATCTATAAATAAATCATCACGTACCTGTATAATGAAGACAATCACAAAAGTAAGCGCAGAGGATCTCCTTTAAAAAAAAAAAAAGTACCTTAAAATAATTTTTCCATAATTCCCCTACCTAGGTTGAAATTCATTAGGTGAGGAAATCGAACAACACACCCATAATAATTGGTTCCAGGAGCAAAAAATATCCTGAGACAGAAAATCTATTCTGCTGCCCCGAAGGAGAGAAAAACATGGGGCCCCTCGTGGCCTCTTCCTGGCCTCGAAGAGGCTTCTGATTGTGACGCTGTCGCCACAGAATTGAGAGCTGCGTCCGACCATTCATAATCAGCCCGTTTCCACCGAGCCTCTCATCGTGGAAAATAAAATCGCTCACCCAAAGAGAAGGAAACTTGGCTAATTTCTCCCTGGTAAGAGTCTTTGAAGTTCAAAGGCATTTGAATTTGCATTCCAATCAGTGGTGACCTCAACTCTTTCTCCCAGCCTTTTACCAACTGGAATTCTTTTGGTTTGTACATCAATATCATAGTTCAACAAGAAAGTCACCCTGGTGGTGTTTTTTTTTAATGTAAAAAAAAATACAGAAAAACCCTGCATGAAGCCTTGAAAAAAAATGGATTTAACTAAAGGAATTTTTAAATTACTTGATGATTCTTGGGTAATTTTTGTTAACAAAAATGAGTATTACTTCATTATGGCACCTATTAGTCAGGTAAATAGTTGAATAAGTGACATTCTTTCTCTAGCTATGAGAGAAGCATTTTTGTTCTATAATTATGAGTAAGATTTTTCTATATGACTATGAAATTAATATTCTCTTATGACTCAGTTATCTGTCATTTAAGTTGTTTATATTTTATAAAGTGATGTCTGTTCTCCTTAATGTGAGAATTTTTATCAATGAACGATGAGGGGAACAGCAGCTAGACATTTCATAATTGGGGCATTTGACTAGCTGGCTATTTTTAAACACCAAAGATTTTGCTTGGAGCAAAGACTAGGCAGAGCTTCACAAATGCTTCCTCACAATCTTGATTAAGGGCCATAGGTTGTGAGAGTCTCCCATTTTTAGATGGAGAAACTGAGTCGAGGCTGAGGTCCTGTGTCTGAGTAATGAAATAGTTACAGCGTCTGTTGTAAACTCCTGGGAAGCCCTCATCTAGGGAGACTTTTGCTTCCTCTGTGGCAGAGGAGGTAGAAAGAGAATGCACGGTAGAATTTCCAAACAGGGGCAAACCCTGCTTTTGTTAGCGATCAGGTGCCTTTTTTACTGCAGGTGCATTGGCATTATTCTTTGATTAATCAGTGCTGGACAGGGCTTCTGGCTTAATCTCATTAGCTAATAGAGCTTCTGGATAATTAGCTTGATGCATGCAATTATCCTCAGATTTTAAGCTTTTTTTCCCCCCAACTTTGACAGCATTGGTACATATTTAATGCTTTGCAGTGCTGTGGCCCTTTTGAGACATTAAGCAAAATTCCCAAGTCTTTTCCTTGCAAGAGAGTATGGCAGCCTACCTGGCAATAGAATTATCTGAGATCCATCTATTAATAATACTCTTACTGCCAGCAACCTCTTATGCACACACATACAATCCAGCTAATCAGATCTGGAAGTACTTCCAGAACTTTCCATTTGGACTGAAGTCATGAGTCTCTAGATTTCATGATAAAAATTCCAACCAGGACTCAGCTGAAAAATACCAAAATAGAAAGAGAAACAACAGAAAATTCCAAATGACAAATAGCTGTGACATAATGGAAATAAAATTAAACCTTTGGCCCTTTAAATATTCACTTTCTTTTTGCAAAGAACGAAGGGACCTGTACTCCAGTCTTAATTCTGCTGCTATCTAACCTTGTGACCTTTGGGGAAGGTGTTAAACCTCTTCTGTCCTCAATTCACGTATGAGGGTACCTTAAAAAGTTCATAGAAAATGGAATTGGAAGATATTTTTACTTTGGTGCAATTTTCCCAATCTATGCATACAAGGAATCTTCACAAATTTCATTAAAAGTTCATACTTCTAACAAATATGCATGAGCGTCAAGATTTTTTTGGACCAAAATCAGCTGGTTTTTTCATTCTGCTTTTCTGCAAACTTTTTGAAGAATTCTTGTAATTATGGAATGAGGAGGATCATTCATTCAGTATTGGAGCTGGGCCTGTTCTAACAGGTGCTGTGAGGCCTACCAAGGCTTGTTGCCTAGTCAGCGTTCATTAGATAACTTCCAAGTTCCTTTCAAGTCAGGCAGCCTTGTGACTTCATCATAGTCCACTCATCCCTTCCTGTTTTTCCTTCCCAAACCCTTCAAGGTGTTCTAAGGAGGGAGGCAGTACACTGGGAATCAGTGCTATCATGTTTCCATCCACACATCTTAATGGTATTACATCCTTTAGAAGAGTACGAATATGACTTTTTGTTTCACCTAACTTTTTTAAACCTTCTCCTTCTTGCTCAGTCCCAGCTGTTGTGAGCCTGCAAAAAGGGATATGACTGAATTTATGCCTTTTAAACACTGAAGTGGCTTCAGTCTATACCTGTGGCTGTGGGCCAGGTCATTTCATTCCTCCCCTCTCAGCAAAGCACAGAGCTGAATTTAGACCCCAAACATCCATCTCTGGTTGCAGAGTAATGACCCTCAGCTGCTATATTTAAGCCGTTTTGCTTTAGGGCATTTTAGCAACCTTGCCTAAACCAACATTGTCAACTAAATAACCCCTGTGGACACTAATGGAACCTTCAAAATGAATTGTCCCATTATGAAAACTTATCATTTTTTGTTATTGCCTATGCAACCTGAAGTTTGATTTTTTTTTTCCCTTCCTGGGTCTGGTTGCAAAAATACCACAAAGCACCTAAGTAATGTTTCAACGTTTGCCTTGATAGGATTTTGTATAGCCTTTTCAGGGGAAGAACCATCAACCATGACTCAGAGGAAATGTGCTGCTGAAATACATTATTGTCCAGACACTGATGGCCTATCACCCAGGCACTGGGGGTCGGGAGAAGGAGTGCGTACTGTCTCGTCTGAGCCAATGCCAGTTTATACTGATGATCAATGCAGCAGCAAATAGATTGGATTTGTATTCTCCCCTTTAACTCCACCTCAGTAATATTCTTAATAAGAAAAGAAGCTCTCCTGATTTTTCTCAGCAGCCCCAGGTTCTCGCTTTCATTTTTTTTCCCCCCATGAGAGCGAGAAGGAGACGGAAACGGAAAACTCACTGATTTTCCTTGTCATATATTAAAAAGAAAGGTAGTGTTTGCGTGCCTACAAAGTAGGGGAAGTGACTACAAGTCATGTTTTTCTCTACTTCAGTTCTAGTCTAGAAAGGGATTCTTTTCTCTTTAAATTTCGTAAATGAGAGACGTTGGAGGATTTGCTAAATAGCTAAGCATTGGAGCATTTATATTGTTATTATTATTTTTATGCATGCTATTTTCCCTTAGCAATAGAAAGAAAAATAAATAGTCTTTTCATTGCCAGTTCTATTTTTGTTGAGGGCTTAACTAGAAGATATATCTAATCATAATGAGCAGAGTATAAAGAATATTAAGATTAAAAGAACTTATATTTTCCGTTATCCTCTCAACAATCTCCAGATGGATTTCCTAGGGGTTGCCTTCTAAATCTTCTTGCACAGTGAGCTGTAAATCCCAGGCCCAGCAAGCTTCTGGTTTGGCTGAACATAGTCTTGCATGTACAATATGTACAGCCTGAATAATGGCAGAAAATTATTCAGAGGATAATTACAGCAATTGATCTTGAGATGTTGTGTAGCGTCCTTCATAGATCATCCTTCAAAGCTTTTTGCAGGAATGGTGTCTATGCAGCCCATCAGAGGCAAGGGACTTCTAAAGTGTCCACAAGAGTAGCAGCCACCCGGACAGAAAGAGGGGACAGCTGCTAGGGCTCTCAGACCAGAGGTCAGAGACAGCTCCGAGATCCACGTGATCTTGATGGCTCCTGTGTGGACACGGCCTTGATCACCATCTCCAACCAGATCTCTCGTCCCAGGTATTGAGTTATTTGTTGGCCTCCAGCTTCCCGAGAGCCGTACAGGAGAACTCCCACCCCACTCTGGACCCTCCCGGGGAAGTGGGAGGGTGATGAGCTGGGCAGCTGTTTGACAGATTAAGCAAATGATGATGAGAAGTCGGCCCGCTTCACCACTGCCGTGGCACTGGCTGGGGATGCCATCCAAGGAGGACAAGGTCTCCTAACCGTGGTCCAGCAGGCCCTGCCATACTCCCACTGTTCCGTGACAAGCTCTGCATAGGAAGCAATGCTGCCACTTGACCTTGAGGAAAACACCCTAGGCCGTGTTTCAGGTTAGCATCTCTCCCACCAGAGAACAATGATTCGACTCCCTAGTGCTCCCTTTAATATGACCTCCATGCACACAGCTCTGTGGACACACTGACATACCAATACACACACACACACAAATCCTTCCTTTATTGTTCTCAACAAAGTAGACAAGGGAGCACATAGCAAGCTGAGCAGGCATACCTGCACTGGAGAGAGAAACAAACAGAAACAGTTATTTATTAAATGGCTCCATCAGGGACAAGGAAATTCGTGGCGTGAGAGCAGGTGGTTGGGAGAGGAAAGTCTGGGGAGGAGGAAAGTGCACCCTCTCTTGTCTGCAGCAAATTCTCAACAATGGCAATGACCTTCATGACCCAGGCAGAGCCAGGCTTGCCAGGCTCCGTTCACATCCACGACAATTATTATGATGCCTGGCCTGCAACATTTTACATATAATTACATAAACATCATACTGTAAGCTATATATGTTGTAATGTCTAATCACCCCATTATATAAATATTTTCAGTAATTATTATTAATCTTTTTAGAAATTGAACTGATTTGCATCAAGCTGATGATGGTATGATTTCTAACAAACTTGAAAGAGGCCCTGGTAACCAACCTAAAAAAATTGTGGCTGCAAGAAAAATAAATAAATAAATAAAGTGTGGGAACCAAATGATGACTGGCTTAATCTGGCTGATTTATGAGAAACAGAGATTTATATCCCCAGATACATATCCCAAGTCATTAGCTGGCAATTAACATTCCCCTACCTCTACTTACTACCAAAGCCTTTTTTCTCCTTAGACAAACTCCAAGAAGAATAATACCATCATCTATTTGTTTCAGAATTTGGGCATCCACAGCTTTATATGACCAAAGGTAAGGTTTCTTTATTGTTTAAATATTATTTTTTATTTAGTTTGAGAGGCAGAGAGACAGGGAGCTCCCATTTACTGGTTCCTCCTCCAATTACTCACAATGGCCAAGGCTGAGCCTGAGCCAGAGGTGGTGACTAGGAACTCAGTCTAGATCTCCACGTAAGTGGCCAGGAGTGAGCTGCCTGAGCCTTGTCTGGTTGCCTTCCTGGGTCTGGAACTGGGAGTGGGGCCAGGACTCAAACTCAGGCACTCCAGTACGGAATGTCAGTATTTTAACCACGAGGCCAAACCTGCACGCTGGGACTGAGGTTTCTGAAAATGAGATTGAACAAGATGTGTGTGCGCGCGTGCATGTGTGTGTGAGTGTGTGTGTGTCTGGGTTTTTAAATATTACTTAGAACAATACCCAAAGGTTGCTCTTTCACGTAGCATTGTCTACAATTTATGTATGAAATTATTGTTCTCTCCTTCTCTGTCAAAGACAAGAATGTTCCCCACTGAGAAGAGGAGCAGGATGTGTGTCTCTGTGTGTGTGTACGTGTGTGTTCACATGTGTGTGCATGCAGGAATAAGGAATTGTTGCACTGACGCATCTCCCTTGCCAACCACTCCAGTAGTGCATTATCCACTTTGACCCTGAGGGATGTGTTATGGGAGTAGAACTCTATTATCTCTGATTTCGATCCTAAAGGAAAGGCATTCAATTGTTTTGATACAACTTTGTTAAAACTTGGTGCAATTTTATCAGTGACAAATACGACTACGTTCTCAAACCCATTTCCGTGCTAGGACCACATGTGATAACACTTTATGGACTCGCATGTCCAAATGGATGTCATCCATTTCAGAAGAGGCACTTTGAAGAGCTGCAGGTGTTGCCTTCACATGCTCTGAATCCACAGGACGTGGATTAGGAAGTGGCCAGCCAGGCTCAGAAGTGAGTCCACTGCTAACGGTCAGGGTGCCCTTCATCAAGTCACTTGGCCCCTCTGAGTTTTCTCATTGTAGTGGGGAAGCTGGATGACCTCTGAAAGTCCTGCAAGCTCTAAAATTACATGAATCTCTGCCTTCTATAGTACAAACCTTGAGGGACTTTTGAAAATATCCCCTGTGCCTTACCATGTGCTTGTTTGAATTTCTTTGGCGGTTGCAATTTTTTTTTCATTGAAAGCAAATCTGATTTGAAACAGCCAAAGATGATCAAGAGCTGAGCACGGAGAATAAAGTCCACGATCAAACTGGTTATGAGCATTTGAGGTCAAAAATGAGCTGTGACCATAAACTAACATGATTGCTTTTTTCAACATATCATGGAAATTGACGTTGAGTACCTACGCCATAGCAGAGTTCCACAAAGAATTCCAGTCCTGACAGCTGAAGAGGACTTGTTCCGAAGGCAAAATGTTTTTCACTGGCCCAAGTGTGTTGTCATCTATTGCGCCCAGATCAAAATATCCTAATCAATTTGACTGCCTTTTTAAGTGCGTTTGGGTATGTCAAGTCAGATGTGTTTCTTAGGATGCTAAAGTGGAAAATAGTTACTGGGTAAAGTAGACCCAGACCTCTTCATTCCGGTAGAGACTTGGATCTTGAAGAGGATGTTGCTGGAATTTTCTCTCTCCCACACTCTCTCTTTTCTCTTGAAATTCCATTCATCCTTTTAGGCACTAATCAGGTGTTGTGTGCCCTGGGAAGCCTTTCCTGGTCCCACCTCTTCCTATGGGATGCCATTACATATTCTGCTGATGTCCTGTAAATACCAGCATGTCTTCCTGGCTAAATCTGAACTCCTTGACTGTAGAAGTGGTGCTTGTCTATGTCTGTAGCCTTATCACAGAGACCAGTTGTTTGTTTTCTAGATTCTCCATCCAATTTTACTAATGAAATAAGTGGAGAGAATGAATATGTACCTTTCACGGTTTCACCAGTTTCAGTCCTGCCTGTTTTCTGTCTTCACCTTTGCAGACCAGGAGAGCAGAGCCCCAACATGTCCTATCCCTCTAGGTGCTCTTCACTGGATCTTCTCCAGCCCTCTTTGATCTTGAGATGCGGCATCAGACCTGCCTGGAGAGCTCCAGGTGACGCCGCACCACAGTTGCACAGACCGAGGTGACCCTGGCATCTGTTTCTCTGCCTCTCAACCCAGGGGCAGCAACTTCCACCTCGTTGCTGGCACTCATCGTTGGTTCCCTGCATTACAGTGATTCATGGACAAGCCTCTCTCCCCTAATGGACTGCAGACTCCTGATGGCAATAGGATTGCCATATTCATCTTCCTATGCTCAAAAAGGAGAGAAGGTGACATACTCACTGGTCAAGGACAGCCACAGTCTCATGGAACAGCAACAACAGTAAGGATAATACACAACCATTTTCCAGGTCCCTGTCTCTCTGAGTGCTCTATCTAGGTGATCGTAAGATTTTCTCACTACACGTTCGAGATGGTCTTGGAATTGTCTCCATTTTATGGACAAGGAAACTTAAGCTTAAGTAGAGTAAATGACTTGTTTGAGATTATGCATGTAGCAAGTGACAGAGTCAGGATTGAATTCAGTTGTCCTTGGCCTTAAAAGGAGACTGGGATTACAATTCTGCAAGGCTTGCTAAGGGCTCTTCTGAAATAAAGTCTAGAGATCATTCAGAACAGGAAAGATTTTTCTTTAATTGGGTTAGATCAATGGTTCTCAACCAGAGATGGTTTTGCCCTCTATGGGATATTTGCAATGTCTGGAAATATTTCTAGTTACCACAACTGGGGAGGGATGCTATTGGCAACTACTGGGTTGATGCCAGGGATGCTGCTAAAATCCCACAAGGCACAAGAAAGAATCATCCAGCTCAAATGGTCAAAAATACCAAGAATGCAAAACCCCGGTTTAAATGATACAACAGAAAGAGGAAGGGGAGAAAAGCAGCCTGTGACAACACGGTGGCAGGGCTGGGGCAAGAACTTAGGCCTTCTACCTCTTAACCCCATTGCATTTCCTACTCTTTCATTTCCTCAATTTGTGGTGGAAATGGAAGCAACTGTTATGAAAATGCTCTATACACAGTAATGTTGCGGTAAGGTTGGGTTCTTGTCACTAGTATCACCTGCCTGTATCCCCTCCCCACCTTTAATTGGCTTTGCAGGAATTTTCTGTGCTGGTTCTATTTGCTCACCAAGTCTTCTCTTATGGAGTAGAGCTCTGAGTCTCCATCTCCTCAGCGATGCAGATAACTTGACCTTACACTTCTCTTCCATCCCTAATGGTTTCTGATGTCAAGTGGCCTTTTCTACAGACATGATACTCCAGGCTAGCACACTCAGGGATGGTCTTGACCTTTGGGACCTAACACTTGGCTGGTTCCATGAAAAAATATTGGATGTATCAAGTTGGGTCATATTTATAGCCCATTCAGGAAAAATATTTATTTCTTATTTTTGTCTTCTTTAAATGATCCTGGTGTTTGACCAGTTCTTCCATGCTTGAAATTCATCCAGATCCTTTTCCCATTATCTGCTCTGACCTGGTCCTTGATGTGGAAATATACCTTGTATAGATCTGACACCTGTCGGACTTTCCATCTGGATCCCAAGTCATGTGGCAAACACTGATGGTCCTGCTTGCTCACTGCACATAACACTGCAGGCGGGACTCTTCTCCTTCAGACTTGATTCCCTTCCCAAGCCCTGTACCCACCTAGACTGCTCACCAGCACAGGGAGAGTGGACATATTTCTCACAATGTGGTTGAGGAAAGACCAAAAGAATGAGTTTACAGTCAACTTTAGAGTCCTTCAAATATTATGTGTTCCCCTTAGAATTTAGAATACATTTCTCATTCACAAATTTCTCTGTATATTTTTGACTTATAACTATGTTCAGATTGTAAAGGATTACAAACAAGTAATCAGTAATCTAAATAAGTGAATAAATAAAAATTCTACAATTACCTCCCACCATGTGAGACAGCAGTGCCAAAGTAAATGTTGCACAATTCCATAATTCCAGCAAATAGGAACTTTTCCAACCTTTACTCTATTCTCAACCAAAGATAAAGAGAGAAGGAAAGGATCCATGCACACCTACCTGTCTGTGCATCTGTGTGTAAATATACACAGTAGGGGTACTCTTTGTGGTGAAGGAATCATGGTGGGGGGATATACGTATTTAATCTCTTTCCTTTTTCTCTTTTCTTTTTTCCCCTAATTCTCCCAATGAAAGATAATTGAATACAGTGATGACACAGGATGGAGTATTCTGATCCGAATCTATCAGGGTAGAGGAAAGCCAAGGTTTGGAGCCTTCCATATTGTACTTAATATCATTCAAGCCACAGTGTAGACTCTTGGGAACCACAAACCATGCTTTCAGGTCACAGGCACATGGCCAAGTATGGTTTGGTTGATGGGTCTTTCCATCTCTGTGAAATTTTTTATCTTGTCTGTGTTTTTCTTTCTGTCCAATATCTTAGAAATATATAAACTTTAAGCATTCTAGGTGAACTGAGTTCTGCAGATGGCCACCATACCCTCCAGAAAGGATCTGAGTTTGCCTTGGCTGCAAAGATCTAAGGTCCTCTCTTTCCAGGGCCCCCAGGAAGAATCGTTTTGTTGCGTCTTGGCAGATATTCACTGGGGCTCTGTTTGGAACCAGGGCTGAAAGACAAGTCAGAGCCAATGAAGAGAAACCTTATACTGCAGCCATATTCCAAGCTTTGATGCCAGCTGAATCTACCATGTTTCTTATTCTTGTTATCAGGAGAGAGTGCCAACAAATTCAAGCCCCACCGGTCATTTGCTTTTATATTTCAGGCTTCTCATTATGAACCGTTCCACATTTTTTTCTTACTAATTTGTTCTACCTCTGCTGCTCTTTCTTCCAAATGCCATCTGGAACTCCAATGCAGAAGTCAACAAATTCCTCTATAGCTGTAATTCCGCCATAGCCCATTTCCTCTCTCCCCACCCTCAAGTGGTGAGGGCTCACAGCACTGCCATGTGGTGTGGGTGTTGAGAGCTCAGGCTCTGAGTTCAAATGTTCTATATTCAGGTCTGAGTTCTGTCATTTACCAAGTATGTCACTTGGGACAATTTGCCAAAATTTTCTTCGCTTTCTCTTTCCATTTGTATAAATAGAAGAAACAATCCTCTTAGAATCATTATGAGGATTAAATGAGTTTTTCTGTGAAGCTCTTAGAATAATCTTAGTGCATTGAAGGACTTCAATGACAATAATATTCAGCCAGTCCCACAACCATTTCCTGCATTCCATGTGCTTTAGTATTCCATGTGACTTAGTATTGATTCTCTCAATGACGCGTTTCCTCCTCCAAACCTTTATTCCTTCACTCTCATGTGACAAGTACCCCTTATAAGAGACTCATTCTTTCAAGATGTGACACTCTCTATTTTCCTCATCCTTTCCATAATCTCACATTCACCTGAACACCTGTGTGGTGTCCTGATCCCCCAGTTCCAATTCCTAGCATCACACTGTGTGACATCTGTGATGAGATGAATACGTAGTAGTTCATTTCCTCAGCATCAAACCTCAACTGTTTGCCCTTGGACATGGCTGGAGGTGCGGGCACACCCTCACACGCTTTCTGCTGCCTGCTTGCTGTGATTTGGGATTGAATGGCTCCCTGTACAACGGAGGGGACAAATGTCAACAAGTTGTCTCAGGCCTTTGCTTAAGAGCACACAGTTTGTAAATAATTAAACCCAGACCTCCTGACGTCAAGTCCAGATGCCTCACATTGCCCAGAGATGCCTTGCGAGACTTCCTGAAAGTTATGCACATTGGTTTGATATTTTCCTAGCCACAAGAAACATTTAATGTCATCTGAGAGCTTGAAGATGCTATGTTTCCTCTTCCCAATAGATTGTTTTTATAATAGTGGTCTTTCACGGTCACACACACAGGTTTTCCATGAAAATTCTGTAACTCTTCTCCCACCAATGGGAATATATCTATAGTCCCATTTGGTCAGAAGGGCCCATTTTCCTAGGGCAGCAGCAGTAAAGGGAAAGAAGAAAATCTTCTATGCCTTCAGCCCAGTAGGATTCTCGCCCTGTGGGACATGCGAGTAGGCTTATGTTGTAGGCTGTTGTACAAGGTGCAGCGATGGCTTCCTGGGTGAATGTATTCCATGCACTTTGTTTTACATTTTCTTCATCACACGTGTAGAGGACCAGGCTAGAGGACAGCAGTATTTTATTTTGAGAAGATGTGAAACTCTGAAAGTGAGACTCTGAGCAGACTACCATCTTACCACAATCAAACTAACTGATCAAATTACAATTACTTATTTTTTGAAGTCCTACTATGTGTATGTACTGGGAAATACTGGATTTAACAATAATAGTAAAAAAATGTCAACTTCTACCTTGAAGGAGTTTACTTCTAGTTTTAGTCAGAGGGGAAACGAGGCAGCAAACAACAGTGATAATTTTCTTCTAACCTTTGAGTGAGACAAGGGATCCCCCATTTATGAAAAAACTTCAATCTTATGGATTTTATCTCAAAGACAACAGTCTTCCCAAGGCATACATATATTTCTTCTTCCTTTATGGAACCTGTTCAACACTGCTCTCGTGACCTCTGAGGTCCACACTAGGCTTTTTGTTGACACCTACTGTGAGAAAAGAAGAAACAGAAGAATTGATAGAAAATTTTCATAAAATTATACTAGTGAGTATCCTACGTTAATTATTCTATGGAGTCTGTGAACTATTGAGACTTGTGCGATGACCAGATAAACACTGGGGACAGTAGAGAATGTTTCCCATGTGGGGTTTGTGTACTTAGAGTAGTAGAAAGTAAATAGCAGGGAGGCAGATTTGTTTCATCTAAAGAAGAAGGCTTTAGCGTGTCCAAAACTGGACTTGCCTGTCATTGGAGACAGTGAATGCTCACCACTGGAAGTCCTCAAGGAGGAGTTGGAAAAATGCTCTCACGGATGACGAGGATAAAAGTGTCTTTCTGGCTAGGGATGTTGACTTTCCCCTTGAAATCTCCCATCTGCATGGTATGATCTCCTATTGCAGTTACGGGTCCCAGATGAGCAGTTCCTACTCAGATTCCTGGGGGACTCTGTTTTCCCTCTGTAGTCACAGTTCCAAAAGCCCTGGAGAGGTTTCCATGCAAATGGAGATGCAGACCGGAGAGGAAAGAAATATTATTTTGCAGCAGCCAGTGCTCCATCAAAACAGAGGCCTTGCGAAATGACGGCAGACATCAGTAATCGCTGCAGCGTTGGCCTTATTTATAGGTTTGGGGGAAAGATAAATACTGTACATGCACATTCTAATTAAGACCAACACTTCCCAGCATGCTTAGCTCTGCATCTCATTCCCCTTGTCATTGCCACCACAGCACTCATATTTCCCGTAGTATTCTCCTAGTTATTACTCATGCTTTGTTGATAAAAATGGATGGAGTCCCAAGGTGGCTGCAGGGGAGAGGAACATGATCCTCCACCTGGCTGGAGCCTGGACTCAGCCACACCACAGCTACATTGGCCCTTGTTTTCACTGACCAACCAGAGCAGCTTCAGCACTGGCAGTGAATGTGGGACTGAGGGTGACCTGGAAGGGGTCCCAGGTCACCCTGGTTCTGCGATGGAGGAGAGAAGAAAGCATTCGGTTCTGCTCACGTCAACTAAGCATCTGTTTGGTGAGGAGGGGGGAACGGGTCTGCTTCTACGAGGCACATTTCTAAGATAGATTTCTGAATGGCATAAAGCTAATTTTCTTTTTTGCAGTCTCCCCATCTATTTTATAATAAAGGACAGATAGGGTATATGCCACGGACACATGACTAATGGCCCTTAGGGAAAGTTCATGCTAGCTTTGATCTTTGGGAGAAGAGGGTATCATAATCTAATGTAGCTAATCATGTCAAAGGCAAAAATCAATAAACATACACTGGTCTCCTGGTATAATTAAGTCTACATAAGTTCATTTCTAAGCCAAATCAATCAAGAGTAGTCAATTTGGCCAGGAATTCACAAGTACCATTATTTTTTTAAAAAATCAAGATTTATTTTTCAAACTATTAAACCCTTTCTGTTTAAACCAAAACTCTCCTATTCTTGGTTCCTCACAATATTCTTATATAAATAGATGCAATAAAATTTGCAGGCTCTTCTTAGCAAGAGCATGAGTTTTTATTGCTGTGGGAGTAACTTAGTCAAACCATTTCTTCCCACACTCCCTTTCTAGGACAGCTCCTAGATAGCTTCTGGAGCTATCTTCAGATCATCCTCTGAGCATGGATACATATTGGGCAAGGACTAGGCAAAGATCTGGTTTCTAGTTTTTAGTTTCTTTTGGCCAAGATCACAAGTCAAAAAAAAGAATATAGATACCGAGATAGGAAAACATATGGCAGAAGGTAGGATGGAGGACGGGTCCTTCATTTATTGTTGACTCAAGGCTCAGTGAAACCTGTTTGGATTTTTCGCAGATTTTTTTTTTCTTTTTAACTATTTATTCCATGCCAAACAGGACTAGATTTATGCATTTGTAGTGTAAGTATGCATGCATGCATGTGTGTGCAGATAGACTGTCTATCTACATGACTGAGCCTCACAGTTAATCCAACAGTACAAATCCCAATTTTCCAGAGTGAGAAGTGAGAAGTTGCAGTGCACCGTTTTTCACCCACCGAGATTCATTTAGATAATTACGGAAACTTAGCGCTGCATTTTGGGCGGCTGCAGCATGGGGTGGGATGGAGGGAGGAAATTAATATTCACTCAGTATCTACTATGTAACTGACAAAGACCCAGACATCTCACAAATTTTCATAATGTGGCTAATAGTACCTATCTGTCAGCTTAATAATTTTTATTGGCAAGAAAACCAAAGCTCAAGAAATTAAGCAATTTCTCTACTATTTCTACCTTTGCATATATATATATATATATATATGTACAGATACATATGTTAAGTATTTTTTTAACTTTTATTGAATAAATATAAATTTCCAAAGTACAGCTTTTGGATTACAGTGCCCCCCCCCATAGCCTCCCTCCCACCCACAACCCTCCCATCTCCCGCTCCCTCTCCCATCCCATTCACATCAAGATTCATTTTCAATTATCTTTATATATAGGAGACCAATTTAGTATATACTAAGTAAAGATTTCAACAGTTTGCACCCACACAGAAACACAAAGTGTAAAGTACTATTTGAGAACTAGTTACACCCTTAAATCACATAGTACAACACATTGAGGACAGAGATGTAGAGGAAACTCTTCCGGAACTAGCGGGACATGGTGGACCTACATGGAGGGCATGAGCGCCGCCCACGGCTCGGGACCCTAGCCGCCGAGCCTATGCATGAGCGCTGGAAAGGGAGGTGAGGCGAAACTGCAGTAGCCCGAGACCCTGGCGGGGAAGCGGCAGGAAGAGCCTAGAGGGAACGAGGCTTGAAGCCCCGTGGGGGAAAGTTCACCAGCCTACCTAGAGGAGAAAATAAATAAATAAATAAAAGGGACCGGTACGGACATGGTTCTCTCTCTCCACTCACCTTATAAAAGTGGGGAAAACAATACAGCAGGTGCCATTTTGGACATATGTAACAGCTGCGCCAGCTCAGGGCTGTGCCCGCCCTCAGCCAAACAGAAAAACCTGACTCTGGTGGGGAGAAATAACAGGAGGTTAAGACCTAGTGAATGTGTGGAGCTTATGAACTGGACTATGGAAAAAAAAAAAAAAAACAGGGTGTGTGGGAGAACTCACGGTGTGCCTATGTTAAGTATTCATTCAGGATCTATTTAAACCTCTGGAAACTAGGAATGAAGTCTGTTTATCTGAGAAGACTTGTAAATAATGTGGTAAGATAAGAGATGCAAGAGGGTATGACCCGTGTTTAGCACAAGGCCTCATACAGTAGATGGTCTTAAAATATTGTTGAATGAAGGTCTTGGGAATCCAGAGCAGTCAACCTAGTTATGACAGAGTGAGAGAATAGTGTGGAATCAAGGCAAAAATCTAGCTGTTCAGCTCAGATGAAGCGCTGCTCACTAAGGGTACTCTGATTCTACAGATTGGACTGGAAGGTTCAGAAAATCAGTCAAGTGGTGAATAAACAAATGATCCAGCTGGATACTTAGTATCCAACCTAAAGTCAGCTGAAATTTACTCAGTAACTGCTATGTGCTATGTTCTTACTCCTTTAGTTAGCTTTCATTTTATCTTATTTGATTTTCACACAATCATTTCTCACAGTTGGGGAAATTGAGTTTCTGGAGGCTGTGAATTCTCTAAGGTCACTCACAAATATTTAACAAGTCAGAGTTTTTTTTTTTTTAACTTTTATTTAATGAATACAAATTTCCAGTGTACAGCTTATGGATTACAATGGCTTCCCCCTTCCCCCTCCCATAATTTCCCTCCCACCCGCAACCCTCCCCTCTCCCGCTCCCTCTCCCCTTCCATTTGCATCAAGATTCATTTTCAATTCTCTTTATATACAGAAGATCAATTTAGTATAAAGATTTCAACAGTTTGCACCCACATGGAAACACAAAGTGAAACATACTGTTTGAGTGCTAGTTATAGCATTAAATCACAATGTACAGCACATTAAGGACAGAGATCCCACATGAGGAGCAAGTGCACAGTGGCTCCTGTTGTTGACCCAACAAATTGACACTCTAGTTTATGGTGCCAGTAACCATCCTAGGCTGTCGTCATGAGTTGCCAAGGCTATGGAAGCCTTCCAAGTTTGCCGACTCTGATCATATTTAGACAAGGTCATAAAAGACAGAGTGAGGATAGTAACCAATGATCCTAAGAGTGGCATTTACCAGGTTTGAACAATTATACAGCATTAAGTGGGGAAGAGGACCATCAGTACACACAGGTTGGGAGTAGAGCCATTGGTGGTAGAGTAGAGGTTATGATTACAAAGGAATGAGGCCCAAGTGCACTAGACAGGGCCTAGAACAAAGGACAGAGTCATTATTAGAGGAGCTAAGAAAGGTGCTGTCTAAGCTACAAGTAATTTTTCTGATTGAGAGGCAAATAGAACCTGATAGAAGGGGCTTGATAATAATCTGGTGGGCTTTAGGCCTTGTAAATTCAGAGGCCCAAACCTATCTATCTCTTCACATGGGGTACCCAGCTGTCTTGACTCATTGCAGGGTTCTTAATGAGCCTAGTGAATTCTCAGTAGGCATCTGCTGGACCTATCCACAACATCTAGCAGCCTTTGACTTCTGGAGTAGGACTCTCATCTTCCTTAAAACATTGTCACCTCTTTCTCTGTCTGTTTCCTCTGACAATTCCTTCCCATTCTGCTGCTTTCTGAATGTTGCAGTGTTCATAGCTCAGTCTTTGTTCCTCTTCTCTTTTCTATCCACATTTATGTTCTTAGTGTGCTTACCTAGTCTAGTGGCTTTCAAAGTGATTATGAAGGCTCCAATATTTAGATCTCTAGACCAATATTCTCTCCTTAGCTCTCTTCAGCTCACCTCAGTCCTGCATTTCTGATAGTCCCTAGAACTTGGCCACACTTGCTATAGCCTCCATCTTAGTTAAGAGGAACACCACCCTTCCAATGGCTCAAGTTCAGGTTGACATTGTGGCTTAGTGAGTTAAACCTCTGCTTGTGACACCAGCATCCCACATGGGCATGGGTTAGGATCCTGGCTGCTTCACTTCAGATAGAGTTCCCTACTAATGTGCCTGGGAAAAGCACTTGAAGATGGTCCAAGTGCTCTCTGTCACACATGTGGAAGACCTAGATGCAGTTACAGGCTCTTGGCTTCAGCCTGGTCCAGCACCAGTTGTTGTGGCCATTTGGGGAGTGAACCAGTGGATGGAAAAGCACATTCTGTCTCTCTCTCCCTCTCCCCAATCCCTGTAACTCTGCCTTTTAAATAAATAAATACACTTTTATTTATTTATTTGACAGGCAGAGTTAGACAGTGAGAGAGGGAGAGACAGAGAAAGGTCTTCCCCGCCCCCGTTGGTTCACCCCCAAATGGTTGCTAAGGGCGGTGTGCTGCACTGATCTGAAGCCAGGAACCAGGTGCTTCCTCCTGGTCTCCCATGCGGGTGCAGGGCCCGAGCACTTGGGCCATCCTCCACTGCCCTCCGGGGCCACAGCAGAGAGCTGGCCTGGAAGAGGAGCAACCAGGACAGAATCCGGCGCCCCAACCGGGACTAGAACCCAGGGTGCCAGTGCCGCAGGCAGAGGATTAGCCAAGAGAGCCACGGCGCTGGCCGATAAATACATTTTTAAAGTAGTAAACCAAAACCACACAATTATCTTCAGTACTCTTGTACAGTTTGTATATAATCTGTCAGCAAATTCTGTTGGCTCTACACCTTCAGAAAATGCCTTGGAGGGTCTGGCCATGTTTTACCATTCTCACAGCTACCTTTGGCCAGATTCACTGTTAATCCTTAAGTGGATCACTGCAAAGGTCTTTCTTGGTGTGAACTTGTCCACCTTCAGCCGATTCTGCATATAGCAGCCAAAGTAACCTTGTAAAAGGTAAGTCAACTGGTGTCACTCTTCAGCTTAAAACCAATTCATTCAGGGTTAAAAGGCAATGCTCTTATAATGATGGACAAGGCTCTGTATGACCTGGCCTCATTAAGCAGTCAAACCCTCACATTCAGGCCTTGCCCTTACTGTTCTGTCTGCATGGAACCTACTTCCCCAGACATCTGCAGTGCCTGTCCTTCACCTTTCGAAGGTCAGTGTTAGCCATAAGATATAATTGCCATTGTTCTCAGGCACGTCTCTCTATCCCTCTTCTTGCCTTTACTTTTCTCCAGGGCACTTACACTGACCAAAACAGTCTATATTTAACTTGCCTACCTTTTAATTGTCTCTTCTCCCCATACTAAATGTGAATACCAAGAAGGCAGGGAATTTTTCTATTTTGTTTGCTATTACAAAGGAGACAGAGCATAGGACAAAGCAAACAAAAAATGTAAAATAATGAATGGATGGGTGAGAAAGGGAGCCAGAAGAATTCAACACACATAGGAAAGGGCATGGAGCTCAATATAACCTCTGATATTTAAGCCACCAGGATAGTTTCAGTGAGGGTCTGGAGAAACTGTGCACCAACCAATACTGAAACCTGTTCACTCATTAGACAACCTCTCCAGTATCCCAGTATAATGTCCTGATGCCCCAGGAGAAAATGTGTGACCTCTCAGAAACCTAACAGTCATGAACCATAAAAACTACTTATTATCACTTGTGTAAATACAGAGCATAAGTCTTGATTCCATTTCTCTTGTCACGATATACAAGATTAAAATAAGAAATGGAAAAAAAAAAGAATAACTTAGTATCTTTTCATGGTAATATCCATTACTTCCTGTCATTGTATCTCACCTCCACCTACATGACCCTAGCCCATTAAGGTACTTTCCATTTTTTTTTCTTTTTCATTTGAGAAAGAGAGAGACAGAGAGAGACAGAGAGAGAGAGCAAGAGAGAGAGAGAGAGTGAGACAGAGAGAGAGAGAAACTTCCAGTCTCTGATTCACTTCTCAAATGCCCATAACAGTTGGAACTGGGCTAGGCCTAAAGTGGGAACCAGAAACTCAACCCAGGTCTCCCATTTGGGTTGCAGGAACCCAGTTGCTTGAGTCATCGTGTGCTGCTTTCCTGGGTCTAAATTAGCAGAAAGATGGAATTGGGAGTGGAGCTGGAACTGAAATTCACGTACTCTGATATGAGATGCAGGTTTTCCAAGCGGCATCTTAAAAACTGCCAGGCCACTGGCGCCGCGGCTCACTAGGCTAATCCTCCGCCTTGCGGCGCCGGCACCCCAGGTTCTAGTCCCGGTAGGGGCACCAATCCTGTCCCGGTTGCCCCTCTTCCAGGCCAGCTCTCTGCTGTGGCCAGGGAGTGCAGTGGAGGATGGCCCAAGTGCTTGGGCCCTGCACCCCATGGGAGACCAGGAGAAGCACCTGGCTCCTGCCTTCGGATCAGCGCGGTGCGCCGGCCGCAGCACGCCAGCCGTGGCGGCCATTGGAGGGTGAACCAACGGCAAAGGAAGACCTTTCTCTCTGTCTCTCTCTCTCACTGTCCACTCTGCCTGTCAAAAAAAAAAAAAAAAAACTGCCAGGCCAAACGCCTTCCCCCATTTTTGGTAGACATCACAGCCTAGTAAAAACAATATATATCATGAAATCAGAGAGACTTAGCTTCATATTATGGTCATAATTGCTAGCCACGAATATTTATAAATTGCTTGATCCTTCTGCTCCTTGGTGCTTATTTGTAGAAGAGACAGGATAAAACATTCTGTAGGATAATTACAAGGATCAAATTTTATTAATGTAAGTCTATAATAAACTCATCAACAATGCATGCTCCCTTAAATACTATAATTGTCCATTGAAAGGATTTTATGTACTCTGTGTAAGAAGAGCAGATGTAGACAAAAAAGCAGACACTTGAAGCTGCATGTTGCATCAGAAACGAAAGGCCACAGCTTCTAGACTAATGTCTTCCCACATGTGTATAACTAACTGACACTCTAGTGTATCGACAGGCATTGTGCTACACTTGCTTAAAAGCCTAATGTCCCCACCTAAAATATATATTGCATGGGATTGCTGATTTCCATCTAGGGTCTGGTTTGTATTTGAGATCAGATACAAAAAATATAGACAGTTTTGTGTCAGCTCAAGCACGTTGGAAGGAAGAATTCCACCACGATCTAACCCAGAAATGTGGACCTTGGCAAGTGGTTCTGGCCCATTTCCATTCTTGTGCTGGTTGACCCATTAGCCTTGGAAACTGCATGGAAGCCCTTTCTGGAGGAAATGACTCCTCTCAGTTGCTGCGTCTGAATCTAGCACTATTTCTGCTTCTGGATTCCACCTGAGGTCTTAGCGTGCACCAGTCAGGACGAAGTCAAGTGTGGCTAACAGAATCTTCAGGAATTTTAGTGAAATCATGATGTCCCTGGGTGCCGTGGGTGTGAACAATACGATACTGAGGCCAAACGCAAGGAATAAAATGTGAAGATTGTTTGCGCAAACCATGACCTTATTCATGTTGCATCTTATTTTAAAAGCGTTTTCAATAGATATTCCTCCCATTACCACAAGAGCCAACAATTTTTCACAAACGGTGAGTAGAAGTTGTGCTTTTATTCACATTCATTATCTACTGTTTTCTCCCCCATTCAGACTCTTTCCATCTTTATAACAGCAGTAGCAAAAAGGGATGAGAGTTCAATAAGAGAGAAGGAATTGTGACTCCCAGGGCAGATGGCCATAATGCAATTTAAATAAAGGGTTTGTATTATCACATGTGTTTATGGTCTTTATTATAATTTTTTATTTATTTCCTTTTTTATTTGAGAGAGAGAAAAAAATAGCAAGAGACATTTTACATCCTTTGGCTCACTCCCCCAAGTACCCACAAGAGCCAGAGCCAGGCTGGGCTGAAGCCAGGAGTCAGGAGCTCCATCCAGGGCCTCCTCTGTGGATGACAGGAACCCAAGTAATTGAGCTCTCACCTGCTGCCTCCTTCCCTCCCTCCGTCCTCCTTAGCAGCAAGCTGGAAGCGGAAGTAGAGCCGGGACTCGGTACTGTGATAGGAGATGCAGGCATCCCGAGCAGCATCTTAACCAGGGAGCCAAACGCCCAGCCCGGTGTTAGAATTCTCGTGCGGGCATCTGATCAGCCTGTGCTTCCCAGATTTGTCAGCAGCTCAGACTCGCCTCAGAAGCTTCCAAAGACTACTCCTGCTGTTTTCTACCTCCCAGATACTGTGATGCGATCAATTTGCTGGATCTGGACCTCGGGATTGTTAAAAATGCCTAGGTGATTATAACATGCAGACGATTTATAAATCACTTCCACGAGCTCTTGATACGGAGCAGCCATCCATCAGGGAGGAGTCCACATCAACTAAGGGTTTCAGATTTTTCATGGAGCCATAGATAATGCTCAGACTGTAAGGACCCTCCTCAGTGTCTGCCATCAATAGAGAAAGCCCAAATAATTAATTGTGAAAGGTAAAGGATTATACCCCCGCCCATCTAGCCATACTCCAATAATAAGAGCATCTAAGTTATAGAAGACACTGCAGGCTGTCTGGGGGCAGCCACTTGACACCATTGTAAGGGCACTGCCAGGCAAGGAAAGGCAGCAGAAGGCGGCTGCGGTTGACGGCAGAGCCCGGCTCACCCCCATCCGCACCTGAGCATGGCTTGACCTTGATCTCCCTGAATGTTCTTTTCCATCCTTCCTGATGGATAACAAGGACTGCTCTTTCCACTCTGAAGGAGAGGGTGTCCTTCACAGGGAGGTTTAAGATCAACCCAAGACACAAGGAAGAATCATTTCAACAGCCCCCAGGGAAGCAGCAGGAGGGTAAACCACTGTACGATGTTGGGAAACTGTCCAGACAGCCCAGGAGTAGCTCCGTTCTCTAAGCCGAGTGCTCGGGTGATGTGTGCCTAAATACATCCTTCCTAAAGCTTACGTCGATCATCAAGAGTGGGGAACCGGGGAAAATCTAGACTTGATGGTAACCTCTAATAATCCTATGGGCTAAACTTTCCCTGGTTTGAATATCCTCCCTGGAAACTTGAAGTAGGACAGACGGTAATACATTTCAAATCATCGCAGCCGCTCCGAGCCTTCCCAGGAACACGGTCATTCCTGTGGAGATGGATGGCAAGACCGTCCCTGTTCCTTGTGTTGCTAAGGAACTTGGGAACAGAGAGCTGATAGGAAAAGGGGATCCTGACCAGAGTTAAGTCGGATCCGCACAGGAGGGTTTATGGTCTGGGCACTTGCATTGCTTTCTTTGTGAGCTCACACTGAACATGTGAGAACACGGAGAAGAGAGTTATCCAGCAGACATAGAAGGTGAGTCTTGTATGCACTTCAACTCTTTCCAGCAGCCATGTTCAAAAAGAAACAGGTGAAATTAATGTGGTCACATTTTATTTTGCCCTACAATAATTTCAACTTGTAGTCAGTATGATGGGGGATCTGGAGACGGAAGCAGAAGCGGCTCAACCCCCGCCCCACTCGCCCTGGGACTAGCCAAGATACGTCTCTTGGCATAGGCGCCAGACCCCGGAGAAGGCCAAGAAGTGCTCAGCAACTCCTGACTCTGAAAGTGGCAGAGCTGGAAGCTCCCACCCCTTACCAGTCCATCAAAACGCCCACCTGCCCATAATGCACCATACGTCCAGGATCTGCACGCAGAAGATATGAAAGGAGTGGAAGATATTTTTTCCTCTGTGGGTCCCGCGTCAAGCCAATGCACCGGTGCTTTGCTCTTTTCTTTTTCTTCTTTTCTTCTTCTCTTCTCTTCTCTTCTCTTCTCTTCTCTTCTCTTCTCCTTGCATGAAAACTTTGGCCTGCAATTAGACTGTCTATGCTCTCCCACCCTCCGGCTCGTGGATGGACCTTTCCAATGCAGCTCCTGTCTGGTTTCCCGTTCTTTGGTCCCCTCAGTTGGATTTCATCGCACTCACATGTATATGTATGTTCGTCCCCTCACTGCCAAATAAACTTGTGGTTTGGGCACAGTCCCCAGCTCTGCTTAGTGTTTCTGTCTTTGAGGGAGACAAGAGCCTGCATGAAAAAGTAATCAATTCATTGCCCACATCAAGTATAAAATTAGGGATCGGAGCTGTGGCATAGTAGGTTGAGCCTCTGCCTGCAGTGCCAGCATCCCATATGGGCACATGTTGGAGTCCCAGCTGCTCCACTTCTTATCCAACTTTTTGCTAGTGGCCTGGTAAAGCAGCTGATGATGCTGCCACATGCTTGGGCCCTTGAACCCACGTGGGAGACCAGGAGGAAGCTCCTAGCTTCAGATGGGCCTGGCCCTGGCCATTGTGGCCAATTGAGGAGTGAACTAATGGGTTGAAGACCTCATTTTCTGTCTCTCCCTCTCTGTCTGTAACTCTGCCTCTAGAATAAATAAATAAATCTTTTTAAGAAGTATAAAATGACTGTTGAATTATTTTTGTTCTTCCTGATTTCTAGTTGTTCCTTGCAACGGGGTGTATCTTCTGCGCATCCTTGGACTGGTCACACTCTAGTGCTCAACAGCCACATGAGGCCCCTGGCTGCTGTTGCTGCCAGAGCAAATGTAGAGGAAAGATTGCAGGCCTGCCTCCAGAAGCCCTGAGTTCTGATCCATCTTCAGACAGCGGGTTGTACCAGAGGGTCTCGAGAGCCGTCGTCAGCCCTCGTCTCCCTGGACTCAGTGGCGATTCAGGAATGTGGCTGCCCTGCACTGGGGGCAGGCATGGCTACACCTCTGCAGCTGGGTGTGCTCCTATTTCTTTGTCGTCTTGGGAGATTTAAAAAGCGTCTTCTGACCAGGTTCTGACCAGAGGGTAGGGTCTCTGTCCCACAGAGCAATGGGATTCTCCCAGATGCAGCTGAACCTCACCCTGCACGGTGCTGGCTCAGAGATGAAACCTTACTATTGAGCTGAGTGATCAGCAGGTGAATTAAATCAAACCCCTGACCCACACACAGACAGCAAAGCGCCCGGGATTAGCTTCGGACAGATTTATCAAAAAGAGCCCTGCACGCTTGCTGGGGCCGTTTCGTGCTGGTGGAAGTCCTGAGGAACCACTCGGCACCCCCGTTGCCCTTGGCTGTCCGAACTAGAATATGCTCAGGAACACTACAGCTTTGTCTTCCCGCCTCGCCTGGGGTGGCCCCGGAGCTATCAACAGCCTCTGTTCATTGGCCCGCTTTCAGAGCAATCAGCTCACACGGTTGTCTATTCAGACCTCAGCCACGGAACTGGGGTTTTGACTGGTGCGAAGCGGCAGCGGCAGCCCTGAAAGCCTTGAACTCAAATGAGCCACCTTAAGGCTCATCGCAGCGGTACTGCTGAAGCCCCGCACGACCCGGCGTCTCCACCCACCCCGCACGTCTAGACTTCAGTTCCTCCCCTTGTGAAACCGGGCTTGCTCTTTCCACGCAGGAGGTGAGGCTGCTGTTGATGGCAGCGTGGAAGAACATTTCACAAGGAGGCTTCAGAGTGATGCGAGATCCCACGGTGAATCCTTCCAACAGACCCCAGGGAAGAAGCAGGAGTGGCAGGGCTTGGTAAACATCCAGACAGCTGAGGAGCAGCGATGCCCTAATGGGCAGGTGGAGAGGGGAAGGGGGAGGGGTGAGAAGCATGGGGAATCCTTGCCGCCAGCCCACGGAATGCTAAGGGTGGCAGAGCCTGGACGCCTGCCTCGCCTTTGGTTCAGCGCTCTTGACGACTGATTAGCTGCAGAATATCATTTAAATCTCCTCTTAGAGCAAATCCAAGTCTTTAATCATTATCTCCCCAAACACCAAACAGCTCCAGACACACACACACACACACACACCAGCCTCACTGAGAGACTTGTCAAGACTGAAACAGTAATTCACAAATTCACTAAAATTCCCTGCTCCAGCGAGCAGTATGACAGCTCCAGCGACCGCGGTAACATTTCTATTCAAACTGGCTTTGGAGCCGAAGCTATAAATATCCTTGCAATATTTCCTGCTTCAGAACATAAAGACAGCTTTACAGCACTGATAAAATAGAAATTACTTTCTCTCTGAGGTCTTGCTGGAATTTTAATGTCTGTTTTGCAATAAAGCAGCTCCTACACAATTTGATTTGAGGGAAAGAAAACAAACGGTCTAATTTAGTTACAATAATGACTCTTCTTGTATTGTTTGCCCCACTTGCTTCTCTAGCTGCTGGGATGTTAAAGTTTGTAGCTCCGAGCAGAGGGGATGGTGTTTATGAGAATATTAAAATGGTTTCTTTATTATTTAAAGATACATTGTCTTCATCCCTCCTCACCATGGAAGGATCAAAAAACAATTTTTTTAAGGAGAATTAGAGAGAAGAAAATAAAGTTTACGGCCCTTAATAGAGCTTTGTGAAAATTGCTTGTTAGAATTGTAAAGCTGTTGACCAAAGACGACCCGATTTTAAAAGGCGTTTGGAACACGGGAGATCATAGCAGCTTTAATCATTCCATACATGTTACCCAGTTATTGTTAGTGCCTTCAAAGGATGAACAAAGCATCCTTTTTTTTTTTTTTTAACATCATACACATCCTTCCCTTTTGTAGATTACATGATGTAGAAGGAAAAGGAAAACAGAGATTTGTATTTGCCTGTGCACCCCCGGCGGAGGGCTTAGGAGAGTGGAGTTGAGAACGGAAACTGACAGTGGAGCATGCGTCTGGAGCCAGCAGTGGAGTGATTGAAGGCAGAGGGATTGCTCAGCTGTGATTAGGAATGTGGTGAATCCAATGGCCTCAGACTCCTTGACAACCTGTAAGGATTAGAATCAGGGTTCGAAACAGTGTGTCAGGGTTTGGGCTCCCAGCCGTTTGTCTCTGTACTGAAGAAGGAGTTCTCCCTGCTAGAGCAGGTGACTCCCTAACACCCTCCAAGCAGCTTCTCCATGCTGTCTCTAGGTCTGAGGGCCCTGAGCAGAACCATGAAGCTGAAGTCCTCCTCCATGATCCGCACCCCTTCTTCTGTCTTCTCCCCTTTTTGATTCTTCCTGATCCCTTTGCTTTGCCTTTTCCCCTTTGATTTCTCAAAAAATACCTCACTTCCCTCCATTTGACCGTTCTAACTGTGCCCACATCCCAGGATCATGGTACACCAAATTTCTTCCCTTCAGTCCCTCAGTGCTGCTGTACCAATTATAGACCCATAAAATGTTTGGTCTGGTAGGGAAAATTTGGCTATTCTATGTCCTTTTTCTAAAAAAAAAAAAAATGCATTCCCAGGACCCTGCAGAATCCACAGAACTGTCTCGGCAGTTGCCTGGTAAGGAGGAATCTGGTGTTACACTCCTACATCAACCACAGTAATGCACTTTTATCAGTTTAACTTAAGCAGGATGCAAATATTTTGAAAGGGTTCCTTTGCTTTAAAAACATTTGAAGCTTGCTGCTCCTGTTCAAGCTTTCATTGTGCACAAGAGAAAAAGAAGATGCAAATAGGGTAGATGCCCACACATTTTTGTTTCCCATAGGTAAGTTATGGCTTAATGGGAACAAGAACCCACGTTTCCTCACTGTTTCAAGTGATGGGGTACTAATCTCTAAGGAACTAATTCATACCACAGTGAAAACAGCTTTACCCATGTTAGAAATATGTAGCTAAAATACTAATAATAGCACTCAATAAATGCACAAGAATCATTAGACAAAATTCAACCTCTTTCTATGAGAAACTCTCAAAAAATTGGACATGAAAGGAATGCACTTCTATACAATCAAGGCCAGATATGACAAACCAAGAGCTACCATCATACTCTGTGGTGAAATTTGTAAGGATTTTCTTCTAAGATCAGAAAGAAGACAAGGATGGGGCATCTTCCTACTTCTATTCAACATAATGCTGAAAGTCCTAGCCAGAGCAATGAGCCAGGAGAAAATAATAAAAGACATCCAAATTGGAAAGGAACATGTGACATGGTTTGTAGGTGACATGATCTAATATGTAAAAAATTCTGGAGACTCCACTATAAAACCTATTATAGCTAACAAAGAAAGTCAGAAAAATTGTAGAATTCAATACAGTCACAGGATGCAAAAGCAAAACACAAAAATTGGTAGCACTTTTATATGCTAATAATAAAAAATTTGGAAAACACCCTCATTTACAATAGCTACATAGATGTAAAATAAAATATTTAGGAATAAATTTAACGAAGGAGGTAAAACATTTTTGCTCTGAGACCTGTAACACATTGATAACAGAAATTGAAGAAGATGCAAATAAAAGGAAAGATAATTCATGTTCATGGGTTGGAAAATTAATAGTGTTAATTAATATTAAATTAATATTATTAATAATATTGAATCAATTATTAATTAATAATATTTAATTAATAATATTAATTAATACAATTTAATTAATAATATTAATTAATATTAAAATGTCAGAAGTGATCTACAAATACAATTCAATTCCTATCAAAATTTTAATGACATTTTTCACAGAAATGGAAAAAACATCCTAAAATGTGTATGCAACCATGAAAGACTCAACTAGCCAAAATAACCTTGGGCAAAGAGAACAAAGCAGGAGGGATCCTACCAGCTGATTTCAAGATACTTTATAAAGCTGCGATACCAGTACCAGATATGGTACTTGTATAAAAATAGAATAGTGGAACATAACAGAGCCCAGAAATAAATCCATGGATTTATAGTCAATTGATTTTTAACAAAGATGCTGTAACAAAAGTGGGAAAGGATCATTTCTTCAATGAATGGCATTGGGAAAACTGAATAACCACATGCAGAAGAAAGATATCAGAACTGCATGTCATTCCATATTTATAAAACAAAATGGATTAAAAGATTTAAATGTTAAGATTTAAAACTGTAAAACTACTAGAAGAAAATACAGGGGGAAATTATTTGGGCAGCGGTTGGCTATGTCTATGCCCAAAAGCACAGGCAACAAAAGCAAAAATAGACAAATGAGATTACATCAAACTCAAAACTCCTGCACATCAAAATAAACTATCAACAGAGTGAGGAAAAAAACAACAGAAAGGGAAAAAATATTTTCAAACAATACACCTGTTAAGTCGCCAATATCCAGAATATGTACAGAACTCTAACAACTCAATGGCAAGAGAACAACACTGTTAAAAAATAGGCAAGTGACCTGAATAGACATTTCTCAATAGGAAGCATACAAATTGCCAATGTACATGTGAAATGATTATTAATAAGTGTCATAGAGCTATAAATCCAAACCACAAAGAGATATCACTTACATGTGGAACCTTCAAAAGTCAGACTCATAGAAGCAGGGAGTGGAATGGTGGCAACCAGAGACTGGGGGAAGGCTGACTGCCACTTGTGTGGTGATAATGTGTTCATTGTAATAAGAAACCACCAAGCTGTCTTCCAAAAATGCTTACAACATTTTGCAATCCCATCAGCACATGAGAGTTCCTTTTGGTCCACATCCTCACCAGCTTTTGGTGTGGATGGTGTCCTGAATATTGGCTGTTCTAATAGGTATGTAGTGGTATCTCATTGTGATTTTACTGGATTTCTGTGGTGCCACACACTGTGGGACATGTATTGTGTGCTCTCTTGCCATCTGTGTATCTTCCTTGATGTATCTATTAGGATCTTTCTTTTGACCTAGTTTTTAATCAACTTGTTTGTTTTCTTATTGCTGAGTTTCAAGAGTTCTCTTTATATTTAAGGTAGTAATCGTGTATCATACATATTTTTTGAAAATATTTTCTCCAGTCTGTGATTTGTTCTATCTGTATACTTAAGAGTATCTTTCACAGAGCAGGAAATTTTGACTTAAATATAGTCAGCTTATCAATTCTATCTTTCATGGATGATGCCTTAGTGTCATATCTGAAAAAGTCATCTAGACGTTCTCCCATGGTATCTGCTAGTACTTTTATGGGTGTTTTTTTTTTTAACATATAGGGCTGTTATCCATATTAGGTTAACTTTTGTGAGGGTATAATGTCTGTCTGTAGACTCATCTGTTTTGCATACAGATCTTTAATTCTTCCACCACAATTTACTATTTATAATTTCTATTATGAAACCACTTTCATACTGCTAAAATATAATTGTTCTCTGTCTTGACATGACCCAGGATAGTGTTCAGAAATTGTAGGTCAACTGTGCACCTTAGTACAAATAAAGGCACAGCCACCAAAATGTACTCAAAATTCTTGTATTCTTCCCCACCTTACAAACACAGAAGCAAGCAAGAGAGAAAAAAGGACGGAAGAAAGTAGAATGGAGGCGGCATAGAAGACAGAAACAAGTAAGAGCATGTTTTTGTAAAGCAGTAAAATTACTCATTTTACCAAGTCTCCATCCTAGGCTGCATTTATTTTAATAGCCAGTTATGTAAAATGGAAACTACATGTAAAGTACATAAACACAAAGTATGATGGTTGTCTCAAACAAAACAACTGTGCTATTATAATTTGTCTCTTTTCAAGTGCCGTTTATACTACAATGAAGTACTGACCAACAAGCAATGGTTATTTAGACGTGGATATTTGGCAGACAGTTCTCCGAACGTGAATTCAATAAGCCTGTCACTTCAAAGAAAACAACTGACATTAATTTTTTTTTGCAAATGATAATATTTGTGCTTTCAAGCAAAAATTAGAATTCTGAAAACGGTATGTCCCACTGGAAACTTGACAGCTTCTTAATACTTAAAACTCTTTGATGAGGTTAGTAGTGATATTAACGAATGAGCTGTTTTTGATATTAGATAGTGGAATATGTGAGCATTTGCAAGATCTGAATTATTTAAGGTACAATAATTTCCAAGTGACCAATACAGGATGTTGCAAAATCATACATGGGTAAAAGTTCCATTCAATATACAAAATAGATCAAGAGAAATTTCTGCAGCAGCATATGAAAAATTAATAAGGTTTCAGATTCCACATTCCAACAAGCATTTAAAGAACCATTTGTTCGGTTGTGGTGTAATGTCAAAGATGAATCTCCACAATTATTTGAAAAAATTATTAAAATACACCCTTTCCCAACTACATATCTGTGTGAGGTTAGCTTTTTTTTTTTTCATATAACTACAACAAATTGATTGCAGAAGCTTATTTGATATTATAGGTACTAATTATTAAGTCAGAAATTAAAGAGATTTTCAAATATGCAAACATGCACATTTTTTCCCTCATTCCTCTGTTTGGGCTGAGAAGAGGTCTTGAGATCCAGAGATTTGAGAATTGCTGCTGTGATGATTCGAGAGATTTTCAGAATGTGCCTCCAATTTCACTGACTGTTGGGGACAACTTATTCCATGTTTTCCACCAATTATCACCAGGACTAGCTCTAATTACCCTGTTATTTGATCCTTTATTAAAATCCCTTCACCTATCAAGGCTTAAGCTATGGAGGAAACCCACAAACTACACAGAGAGCTTCTGACTGGTGGCTTCTGAATCCTGGACACGCTCATCCATCCTTTCTGTCTCTTGTCACTGGGCTCCCTCCTGATAACCCCACATGAAGTTGTCACATGCTCTGGATGTTTTTACCAAGCCCATACAAGCCCACGAAAGCTCTTTGGG
This sequence comes from Lepus europaeus, assembly GCF_033115175.1. Taxonomy (NCBI): domain Eukaryota; kingdom Metazoa; phylum Chordata; class Mammalia; order Lagomorpha; family Leporidae; genus Lepus; species Lepus europaeus. The sequence continues at coordinate 23,251,846 of NC_084840.1, read as the reverse complement.
TTAATGGATCCACACAGATGTGGCCCAAAGTAGGAAAGTTTAGCAAAAGAGAACAGCCCTTCTCAGAAACTTGGCTTCTAGAAGAAATATTACAAAATCCGGAGACCTCTGCAGGGGAATAAATATATTGAATTAAAAAAAAATAAGGCCAGCGCTGTGGCATGGCTGGTCAAGCCACTGCCTGCAGTGCTGGCATCCCATGTAGGTGCTGGCTCGAGTCCTGGCTGCTCCACTTTCCAATCCAGTTCTATGCTATGGTCTGGGAAAGCAGTAGAGGATGGCCCACGTCCTTGGGCCCCTGCACCCACATGAGAGACCCAGAAGAAGCTCCTGGATCTTGGCTTTTGTTAGGCCCAGTTCTGGCCATTGCAGCCATCTGGGGAGTGAACCAATGGATGAAAGACCTCTCCCTCTCTGCCTCTACCTCTTTGTAACTCTGCCTTTCAAATAAATAAAATAAATCTTAAAAAAAAGAAATAATTTTAAAAAATTCTTCCTTTGTAGGGGTTGTAGGAGGTCAGAGGTAATGGCCAGATTCTGTGCAGTGTGTTCTGTGTCACAAACACAAACTTACCCCTGGTTAAAATATTTCAGGGAATATGATCTATTTTATTCTAAATAAAACACTAGGATAGGCAATTAGAGGACACTGGTTGCAGTCTTGGTTTTAGCACTCAAAAAAATTTGGGAGTATTCCATGTGCCATGCAAAGGTGGTGTGCTTCTTGCCCATGCCTTGGTGCTAAATAGGACGAATACTGGGTGAGGAATATTACAGAAGACACCTCGCCGGCGTGGCAATGCTCCTAGTACATGGGAAAGGCTCCACTGGAGGGGTGTCCGTCCTTCTGCATTAATATGAAAATGAGACATGTGACACTGGGAAAGTTGTTAATTGCTGTAAGGCCTTACTTTTCTGCCACATTCCTAAAATGGAGCCCTCTGTGCCTTCCTGGTGCATCCTCCAAAGCTGTGACAAGACCATGGGCAAGGTTGGGATGTCAGGAAGCCTGGGTTTGAATCCAGCCCAGAGCCACCCCCACTCTAGGGAAGTCACTTCTCTTTGTTTCCTCAGCTCTAAAACAAAAGGATAGGGCCAAATAATCTACCCAGCACTGGCACTCTTTGGCCTCTGATCTCCTATTTTCCTAGCAGTGATAAAACTCTCTTCTAGATTACTTATATCTTCAGGGCAGGGCATGGCCCAGAACCTGGGTCTTCAAGTTTCTGAGTGAAAAATGAATTTGCCTGTCTGAAAGTGTGTCATGGGACCCTAAACACCTGAAAGATCCCATCTCAATGACTCATTCATAAAGACCACACACCAAACACAAGAGGTCTCAGTATGATTTTAAAAATACCTTTATCGACACTGTCTTCTGAGGACTGGCTTCCTGGCATGATTTCAAATATTTCCTAGTCCCAGTGGACCGTAAATGCCACTGCCATCTTCTTAGTTTAGTCCTGGCAGCAATCACCAAGTGCAGGGGAGTGGGGCAATGATGAAAACAAGGTATTAATCAATCTCTCTCTCCAACTCCATTGAATTTTGGGGACAGAAAAATCAAGGCTACAGCAGGAACAACAGATATGTTATCTGCTCCATGCTTTATACCCATTTTATTAAAGCAATCATAGAAATTCAGTTATTAAAAGAAAGAAAAACATGCATTTCCTTCAAGCTTGGATAGCTTTTATTTTTCATCCAAATTATCTGAAACAAAATCCATGTCTCTGTTCGTCTTGTATATGAACAATGAATCAATCATTTTTATTGGATGTTTCTCCCCCTTTGCCAGGGTAATGGCCAGTTTCTGCACAGTTGATCATATCATCCAGGCTATTGATTTGATTTGGTCATTGAATGGTCCCTCAATGAGATAATTTCATGTTTTTCATCTTCTGAATGAAAATCATACTTACCTAGTGTTTCTTCACAATGGGATCAGTGTAGTATCCGTATCAAAATCACTGGAAATGTTTGTTATAAATATGGATGCTGAAGCCCCCTCCCTTGTCCTTCTAAGTCACAATCCCTAAAGGTGGGATCCACAGATCCTGTGAACAAGATCTCCAGCTGATTTTCTGAAGGTCACCAATGCTCTAACTGCCAGACACCACCGTCTTTGCAATCTTCATCCTATTGAAACTGACCACAATACAGTAGCTGCCCAGGTAGGTGCTTCATTCTTGACACTCTTTCTTTCTGATCCTGGGGACACTGATGTCTCCTCTCTGAGTTGCTTCTCCTTATCTGCCTTTTTTTTTTTTATCACTGCTTCTCTTCCTTTGGTTGTCAAAGTGTAGATTATGTTGATTGACAGTACCATTGAGATTACATCCCAAAGGAAAAGAAAGGAGAATAGGTTCTGGACAGGGAAAAATAAAGGTTGCCCATTTTATATCTATGCTTTTTGAGATCCTTGAGGTCAGGATCGCTTATCAATCACACTGAATTGTCAAGCCTTAGTGTAATGCTTAACACTGGAGAGGCTGTCATTCAATCCTGATGAGTTAATGAATTGCATAAGTAAATGCCACTGTTGTAATTTAGGGAATCCTAAGTACTAAATAAATTATTGAAATAGCCTCTTAGTCTCAATTCTCTCTAACCCATCTTCAGAACAGTCTTTTAAAGAAGGTAGATATTAATCAGCTTTGAGCTTCTGATTAGAAACATTACATAGATTCAGATACAAATTCACGTCCACGGAATTCAGCACTTTCTGAATGTACTCTGAAGTGTATCATTTCAGCATCTGCTCCTAACTCTCACACTGCCAATTACACTACAGTCAAACCATGACTTCTTCCCCTATACATGCTTTACACTTTCTTGATTCTAACTATTTGCTTATATAAATCCCACAAATATAAGTGATTTCCCCAAATTCATCATTGACAGAGAAACAGTCTTATGCGTTATTCAAATTTTGTTTGGCTTGTTACTTTCTGTAGTCAACAGTTATTAATTAGTTCATTCTAAGTAGAAGATACTGAGTTCGGTATTACAAACAAAAGCAAAGACCGCTTCATTGCCATCACGCCCTTGAGTTTAGGAACCACTTTATTAGACAAGCCTCCTACTCCAGAGGTTTATGTGAATGTATTGTTTGAAATATTCTAATATGTATTATATTTTATTTTTTAAAATATTTATTTATTTATTTGAAAGGCAGAGCAAAAGAGAGGCAGAGGCAGAGAGAGAAAGAGCGTTTTTCCATCTCCTGGTTCACTCCCCAAATGGCCACAATAGCTGGAGCTGTGCTGATCTGGAGCAAGGAGCCAGGAGCTGCTTCTGGGGCTCCCATGCGGTTGCAGGGGCCCAAGCACCTAGGCCATCTTCCATTGCTTTCTCCAGCCATAGCAGAGAACTGGATTGGAAACAGAGCAGCCAGGACTCAAACTGACACCCATATGGGATGCCAGCACTGCAGGTGGTGGTCTTACTGCTAAGCCACAGCACCGGCCCCTGCATTTTATTTTTCAAGTAATTGGACTGTCCTATTCCCAAGACTAGACTATAAGTTTTTAAAAATGAGTATTTAGTTTTAAAATTTTTATTTTTAGAGAGGCAAAAAGTTCCTATCTGTTGGTTCACACTTCAAGTGATTACAAGGGCTAGAGGTCAAAGCTGAGAGCTGGGAACTCAGTCTAGGTCTCCCATGTGAGTGGCAGGAACTCCATTACTATAGGCCATTATCCCCGGCTTCCAAAGTCTGACACGGCAAGAAGTTGTAGTCAAGAACTGAAGACAGGTACCAAATTGAAACCACTCGGGGCTGGCACTGTGGGTGCTGTGGCATAGTGGGTAAAGCCGCCACCCGCAGTGTCAGCATCCCATACGGGTGCCAGTTCAAGTCCAGGCTGCTCCACTTTCCATCCAGTTGTCAGCTGTGGCCTGGGAAAGCAGTAAAAGATGGCCCAGGTCCTTGGGCCCTTGCAACCACGTGGGAGACCTGGAAGAAGCTCTTGGCTTCTGGCTTCAGATTGGTGCAGCTCCGGCCATTGCGGCCATCTGGGGAGAGAACCATCAGATGGAAGACCCTTCTCTCTCTCTCTCTCTCTCTCTGTCTCTGTCTCTCTCTCTCTCTGCATCACCTTCTCTCTCTGTGTAACTCTGACTTTCAAATAAAATAAATAAACCTTAAAAAAAAAAGAAACCACTTGATATGGGTCATGTGCACCTTAGCTAGCAGACCAAGCATCTGCCCTGTTTAATGGTAAGGACCAAGTGTCACGTAACTTTCTAGCTCTGAGTATTCACAATAATATCTGCATATTTTTTAAAGATTTATTTTATTATTTGAAAGATAGTTACAGAGAGAGGTAGAAACAGAGAGAGAGGTCTGCCATCCGCTGGTTTACTTGTCAGGTGGCTGCAATGGCCAGAGCTGTGCCGATCCGAAGCCAGCAGCCAGGAGCTTCTTCCAGGTCTTCTACGTGGGTGCAGGGGCCCAAGGACCTGGGCCATCCTCCAGTGCTATCCCAGGCCACAGCAGAGAGCTAGATCGGAAGAGGAGCAGCCGGGACTGGAACCGGTGCCCAGATGGGATGCCGGCTCTTCAGACCAGGGTTTTAACCCATTGCACCACAGCGCTGGCCCCTCCATAAATATTTTACATGGGATTGGATTTAATCTACCCTAATCTCTTTATCTGAGAGAAATCCATAGTAAGAAGAGTACTCAAGGTCAAATAGCTCATTAGTAGCAGAGCCAGAACTAATACATTTACTTCCTGAAATGCTGTCACTGAAGTTCAAAAGTTAAAGTGAGAGAGGAGTCCTACTTGTGTCTTTCCATATTTGTCCCTCTCACATTGCATGTTTGTATGCTAGATCCCAATCACCAAATGGTTGTAGACAAACAGTTTATTTTATCTTTATGCTGATTCCTTTTCTCTCTAATGATTATTTTAACGTTTTTCTCTAGATTTCCTTCAGGTCTGCCACATATATTTGTACACACAGTATTCCAACTGCAGCCACATCTCGATTTTATACACAGAATGTAATATTGTCTACATCCCCAGCCTCCTTTCTGATCGTGTCCAGGTAATTGCCGGTCTTTAGGCAGCAACATCAGCTTGTACAATGACTGTTTCAGGGAAGGATACAAGAGTTCCAACATCACTACTCTGGACTGTAACTGGTAATGAACCCATCATCATACAGGGATCGTTCGTATCCTTTTTTTCTTCAAATGCATTCTCTGTAGAAGCTCACATTGAAATTCGTGGGCTAGCTATTGGCCCAGTCTCATAGCCTGTAATTTACTCTCACTGGCTTGGTGTATTGCTATATGGAAAAGCTGAGCTCCACCTGCCAACTTTATTTTGTGCTATTTTCAAAATAATTTCTTTCAAAAATAATATTATATATAATCAAGTATTAATATCCTAGTGATTTCTCTGTTATTGCTGTAGCATACAGAAAAAGCATCTCTGATAACACATATTTAATACATCTTTTCCTTCTTGTCTTTAGATCAGTACCTTAACATTAATGAAGAATGTTCTATTCATTCTATACTTAATAAGCTCTAAAAATTATTTAGAAAATTAACATGAGATGTCAAGAATTTTTACAAAATCATAGCCACTAATTTTCCATGTTTTTTTTTTTTTTTTACCAAGTTTTTCAAATAGCTGCAGTAGGTAACTGAGGCAGGAGTCCTTTCTCAGAACCACAATGCTTGATGCTTTCTTCTGTATCAGGGGCTTTACGCATGCTATGGAATCTTCCAAATACTTCGAGTAGACATTACACAGGCTGCCTTGAAGTCCACTAGAAGCTATCTAGCACAGGGTCTGGGACAGGGTGGTCTTTTCCTTCTGTAGCACTCCAGCATGCTTGTGATAGTTGTCTTTAGAGCCAGGATGGACAGAAAACTGAAGAACAAAGCATCTAGTTTTGGATTTTTCACTTGCACTGATGAGTCACTTCTCCTTTCCATTTTCTCATTTGGAAAATTAGACATTTGAATCCATTGCCTCTAGCCATATTTTCCCAAGTATTCTAAAGCCTATTTTGTCCCACAGTTTTGTATTCACTATTCATCTTTCACAACATTTACCAGTCTTTTCCTTGGGAGGTCTTTTCCTTGTATGGTTCATCAGTCAATGCTGTGACATCTGGTACATTTATTAAGATTCCATTCCACTTTCAGCAATAGACAGATCAACCAGACAGAAAATCAACAAGACAACAAGAGTTATTTGACACTGTAGACCAAATGGACCTAACAGATATCTACAGAACTTTTCATTACACAGATTCAGAATACACATTTTTTCACCAGTACATGGAACTTTCTCTAGGACAGACCACATGCTAAGACATAAAGCAAGTCTCAGCAAATTCAAAAGAATCAAAATCATACCATGCATCTTCTTGGAACACAATGGAATGAAGCTGGAAATAAACAACTCAAAAATCTCTAGAATTTATGTAAAAACATGCAGACTGAACAACATGCTCCTGAGTGAATAGTGAGTCATCAAAGAACTCAAAAGAGAAATAAAAAAATTTCTGGAAATGAATGAAGATGACAATACAACATATTGAAACTTATGGAATACAGCAAAGGCAGTGTTAAGAAGAAAGTTTATAGCAATTGGTGCCTACATCAAGAAACTGGAAAGGCACCAAATAATTGAGCTATCAGTGCGTCTCAAGGACCTAGAAGAACAGCAGCAAACCAAACCCAAAACTAGTAGGACAAAGGAAATAATTAAAATCAGAGAAGAAAATAAACAAAATTTAAACAAAAAATACAAAAGATCAGTGAAATAAAAAGCTGATTTTTTGAAAAAATAAACAAAATTGACATACCATTGGCTTAACTAATCAAAAAAAAAAGGGGAGAAGACCCAAGCCAATAAAACTAGAAATGAAAAAGAAAATTTAACAGACACCACAGAAATAAAAGGAGTCATCAGAAATTACTATAAAGAGTTTCAGCAACAAATTGGGAAACCCAGAAGAAATGGATAGATTCCTGGACACATACAATGTACCTAAATTGAGCTATGAAGACATAGAAAACCTAAACTGACCAATAACCAAGATGGTAATTGAATCAGTAATAAAGAACACCCAGCAATGAAAATCATGCGACCAGATGGCTTCACTTGCTTAATTCTACCAGACATTTAAAGAACTAACTCCAATCTTTCTCAAGCTATTCAAAACAATTGAAAGGGAAGGAATCCTCCCAAACTCCTTCTATGAAGCCAGCATCACCTTAATTCCTAAACCTGAAAAAGATACAACAGAGAAAGAGAACTACAGACCAATTTCCCTGGTGAACATACATGAAAAATCCTCAATCAAATCCAGTAGCACATCATAAAAATCATTCACCCAGAACAAGTGGGGTTTATTCCAGGTATGCAAAGTTCAACATTTGTAAATCAATCAATGTGATATATCACATTAACAAACTGAAGAACAAGAGCTATATGCATACCTCAATAGATGCAGAGTTTATACTCAGAGTTTTAGAATTAAAAAGAAGTTTTAGAGAGATAATATAGTAGAAGCATTCTCAGATTTTTAAATTAATAAGCCTTCGTTGTATGATGGTAGGAAAATGACTTAAGTTCTCTGATTCCCCATCTGTAACATGAAAGTTAAAATAAAAACACTAAACATTTGTGAAGACTAGTTTGAATTCTAGTTTGCACCAGACATGTTGCGTTTTTACAAGAAGAGCCACATGCTCTTTCCACTGGGCTGACTTTCCCTTTCTAAAACACTGTGCCGACGCTCTAACAAAGGCCTCTTTCCCATGATAGCCGCTTGGCAGGGGTTTTGTCTGAGTGCCTGTTCAAGCAGAACGTGTGATTTAGTGTTGCTTGTGAAGGTGAAAGAGATTTTGACAAGTGGAGAAATGGAGAAAGTCGGAGTTTTGTTCATTAACATGCAATCTTCTTTGTATGTGCGTAAGGAGTGGGAGACAAAGTAGGGAGAGTTAGACATATGAGTTATAAACTTGAAGCCTAATTTGGTTATGGAGACAGATCTGTGTCTGGCGGAAACACATGGCACCCCAGTCCTCAGGCCATCAGTGTTTGGGAAGCCTGATTCATTTAATTGGTAAATCATCTGTCTTGTATTGTCCTCCACCAGCATTTGCTGGGAGGCAGCTGCCCACCTTGGCTAATTTAAATATGATTTAGCAAGATAGCCTCCTGTCCCTCCTGCCAGGACATTCATAATCCCAGATTAATGTTGATTGGCATTTCCCACCCAGCCATCACTGACTCATAGGTAAGACGTTGCTACTGATCTATGCCGGGGGGAGGGGGTTATGTGAGGATGTCTTGATTCCCTCCCTTTACACAGAAGAAGGCTTGGTCCATTACCCATTTGCTAATTTTCTTTATTTGTCTGCAAGCTCCATGGTGCAAGCAGCTGTCATGCATGCATTTGGGGGCTCCCCAAAGCATTCTGAGTAAATTCCCACGATTCCAGGGTACTCTCCTGATTATCTTCCTCTTTTTCACAAAGGGCAACTAATCCTCTAAGTGACCAAGAAAATTATCTTTTCACCTCTTGAGAAGTCTAATGGAAAGGTCGTTTGTTTGATTCTATCAACGTATTTCTAGGAATCAAACTTGATGTGTAAAGCATTGTGCTGGCTACTGTGGGTTCCAGACAGATGTGTGGGTCACAGACCATGCCCCAGGAATCAGTAGTCTAGATGTGTCCACAGATAACCAACTACACTTGGAAATAATCAAGAGACTGAGCAAGATTTCAGTGACATCCTTGCTTGAACCCTCAGCTAGTTTTGCGACTTAGATTTCAACCCTCCATCCACTCCTCTTGCTTTTTTCCCCTTCTCTATAGTCCTTCTATTTCTGGTTTTCTTTCCTAGCTTTTTAAGTTAGCATTTTTTAAAAGGCAAATGTAGAAAATCGCAGATGAAACTGTAACTAACACTCATGTGCTTACCATTTAAATAAAATATTTTTTCATGTTTGGTTAAGAAATGCATTTTAAAAGAAAATGTAACTGCTATAATAAAATTCAGTCCTACTTCCTGTTCCAATGTTCTTCCTTTCTTTCAAGAAGTGAACACTGTCATGAATGGGAGAGGTAAGTATCAAATCCATATTTTTAAACTTAACTGTGTGGGTATCTACTGTAAAAAGGCACAATATCATCCTATAGTTTTTATTTGCAAAAAAAGCACCCTGTACATATCATTCTGTATTTTCCTTCTCTTTCAGTCCTATCATGATTAGCATATCTATGTTGTTGCATGTAATTCTAGCTTATTTCTTTTAATTACCATGTAACACATATTGCCACTCTATCCTTTTTTTTTTTAAGATTTATTTATTTATTTGAAAGTCAGAGTTACACAGAGATGGTTCACTCCCCAATTGGCCGCAATGGCCGGAGCTGCGCCGATCTGAAGCCCGGAGCCAGGAGCTTCTTCCGGGTTTCCCATGCGGGTGCAGGGGCCCAAGGACTTGAGCCATCTTTCACTGCTTTCCCAGGCCATAGCAGAGAGCTGGATCGGAAGTGGAGCAGCCAGGACTAGAACCGGAGCCCATATGGGATGCCAGCGCTTCAGGCCAGGGCATTAACCTGCTGCGCCAGAGCGCTGGCCCCCCTACTCTATCCTTTCTTAATGGATGCCTGGACTTGACTAACTTTTTGTTTTGCTTTTACAATAACGACAGTACTTCAGTGGCTTTCTTTGAAAACATTTCCCTTTGGGCATAAAGGAGTGTTTACCGAGTCTCCAGAGTGTTTACTGAGAAGCAGAATTGTCGGGTCATAGGTTATAGACTCATGCAATTTTACTAGATATTGTCATATTTTTCTTCAAAATAGTTACACCAATTTATAGTCTCACCAGCAGTGATTGAGAGTTCTCATTTCTCCTGTTCCCAGAAAAAACTGTATCCTCTGACTGTCTGACAGGGTTAAAGAGCACCTCAGTGTTGTCATTTGAATTCTCCTGATTAAAGGCAGGTAGAACATTTTTCCAGATTTATTTTTTTCTTTGGTTTTATCTTTATGAATTACTTTTTTGCATTTTTCATTCATTTATCTATTTTCCTTTTTCTAAATTAATTGATAAAAAGTCCGCTACATTTTGAATAGTAATGATTTGCCTATACTGTAAATCTCTTTTCTGCTTTGTGGAATTGTTCAATTTTGTTTATGGGGTCTTTGGTTGCACAGAAATTTTACATGTTAATGATGTCTGTTTTTGTTGTTTTGATTGAGACATGCATTCTTTTTTCAAGGTTCTATACTTCATTCAACATTATATTTCAGTAGCTTTAAGGGATTTTTTCACATTTAGATCTTTAAGACGTTTGAAGTTTATTTTTAGATGGACATTTAATTTTGCTTTAATATGCATATTAAAATACAATTGTTTCAACATCATTTTGATCCCAACTGATTTTGCATGCCTTTTCCAATCATATATCAAGGTCTTAGATTTGTTTTGATCTCTTTCTGAACTCTGAATTCTATTCTATTGAATCAATTCTGCACCTATACCACATAATTTTAATTTACATAATTTTATCAAACAATTTGATATCTTGTAAGATAAATTTGCAATTGCAATTTTGGCTCTATGGGTATTTATGGGGAAAATCCAACATTAACGTCTTGCTAATGAAATGTGACTTTAATGCCATGTATTAATAATGGTAAAGATATTCTTGGCATCTTCTATGTGAAGTGACTTCCAGAAAGAAATAATCTAATAACTATATTTATAAAGTTACAGACTTAAAAATAGTTCAGCAATGTGTTTTCACTGACATGCCCTTGCTTTAGCAAATGCTAAGGCATTGAGTTACCTCAACTTCAAGATCTTCTGCAAAAATCACACACTTTGGACTCTTCTTTATCTTGAGATGAATCCCTATTTACATCCTTTTCATTAAGAAAATAGTCTATGTCTCCAGTCTTTTTTCCAGAACCTGACTCATTGTAGATTCTGATGACCAATCCAAAAGATCCTTGTGCTGTGTCTCCCAAACACCAGACATCATCAGACTATTGATGATTCCTTGGATTCTCAGGGCAAATACATTCTCTAATCTCCCAACATGCTGCAACGATATTGCCTAATACAAAGTCAGATGCCAGACTCATATAAGCAAGCAGTACGTGTCCTAAAAGAAGCTGATGCAGAGATCATAGTAAGAATTAATGATCTAGGAGAATTCACAGGAAGGTGGAATTACATCTAGCTTGAGCAATCAAAGAAAATTTCACAAATACAGTATTTTAGCTGAAACTTTGAAAAAAGTCCAGATTTTCATATAAAGAAATTGAAAACAGCATTCCCGATATAGGGAAACCATGAGTAAAACTGTGGTAGCAGGATATCCACATAAGCCCATGCCAAGTTTGACTTAAGGTTGAAGAGAGGTTCTAGACCATTTATGTGGAATTTGCATGGAGACTGGGTGAGCGTTTTATGAAAGAAAGACATTTTTTACTACATGTACATCCAGTCTATAAACAAGATTGGAGAAACCAAGAGTAATTGAAAACATCTTTTATAGAGAGAGTCAGTTGAAGAGCTATACAATTCTCCCCTGACCCCTGTATCTATAGTGAGGTTTCTGTAGGGGAGTGCCTAGCCCTCACCTAAAGACAAGTGAAGATGTATTAATCATGTTCTTTTACCTTTTCTATTTTGATTCTTTGACATCTTGAGGGTCGTGCTTCCCCTAGGGGGGTGGCTTTCTCATGCTTACCTTGTTCCTAGTGATAGTGAACAACTCAGCTGGGAACACACTTTTTATACACAAACCAGACATACAGACCACAGCACCACGAATGCCTTCTTTATCCCACGCTCACCTTCTGGGTAACGAACGATTCACTTGCTTTTAATTTTTTTTTTTCCTTTTTAAACATTTTCCTAAGAAGAAAAGTTTTTGAATCATGTTTAAATATTTTAACTTAGGCACGAACAATATTGTTTTCAAACTTAAACTAGGTGAGCCTAACTTTTTGTGACTAGCTATAGGATTGCACTTTTGAAGATAAGGAATTGAATAAACCAAATAGAGTTTTCAAACTTTAATGATTCCTTCAGCACAAGATAAGATAATGATATAAGTAAAAGGTATAGCCAACTTTAATTCCTAGAACATTATCTCAAATGGTATAATATTGTGTCAGAAGTGGGTCTACCTCCTGCTTCCTCTAGGAAATATCACATGACCTTGGGCAAGTCATCTTCAATTCCTTTCTATGTGAAAATAAAACTTCAGTAAGTATAATTTCAAACCCTTTTACAGACTTAACAATCTGCCCACCATCAGAAGTTTAAATTTATTGCAAGAGCCTGTATTTAAGGATTTGTTTCATCTTGAAACAACATACGGTGGCATTATAAAAAATAATTTGTTTTCTAGGGACCATATTTTTTAAGATTTTTTTTTTATTTGAAAGTCAGAGTTACACAGAGAAGAGAGGCAAAGAGAGAGAGAGAGAGAGGTTTTCCGTCCGATGGTTCACTCCCCAATTGGCCGCAATGGCCGGAGCTGCGCCGATCTGAAGCCAGGAGCTTCTTCCAGGTCTCCCATGGGGGTGCAGGGGCCCAAGGACTTGGGCCATCTTCCACTGCTTTCCCCGGCCATAGCAGAGAGCTGGAGCAGAAGAGAAGCAGCCAGGACTAGAACCAGCGCCCATATGGGATGCTGGCGCTTCAGGCTAGAGCGTTAACCCACTGAGCCACAGTGCCGGCCCCCTAGGGGCCATATTGTAAAGTGACCCTTTTGTAGATGAAATCAGTTAATGTTCGTTTTATATTATGAAGAAAGAGTCCCAACATTAATGCCTTGTTACTGAATGGTGACTTTTAATGCCATATATTAATTATAGTAAAGATATTCTTGGCATCATTTATGTGCAGTGACTTGCAGAAAGAAATCATCTAATAACTACATTTATAAAGTTACAAAAAGGGCAAGCTTTTCCTCCTTCCTTTTACTCCTCTGGATTCTGCGGAACTTCTCAAAACGTAATCTGTCAGAGAATTAGAAGGACCTATTTGCTTCTTAATTCTCCTAATATCTTTGTGCTCCTGTTGTGTTAGTAGCTTTTCTTCTGCCTCATACTGGTCACCTGTTTTAATCATTCCTAGGCTAGGTATTGGATAGCTACAGACAGCCTCATGCACACCAGAGCTCACTGAAAGTATTCACACCAGCCAATTCCAAGCCTTCTTACCTTGTCTGACAAGTTCATTCCCATGGAAACCACAGTAAAGGCGCTGCCCACTTCTCTACCTTGTTCCCCCTGGCTCCTGACTAGCCATAGAGTTTGCACGTGTGGCTCTGCATGGCATGCCCTGCCTCCTGTTTCTAGGGATTAGTGAGTAAACTGAGCTCCTTCCTTCTCTACAGTTAGTTCATGTTTGTCTTTCTTGCCATACCTGATTTAAGAAAATCCTGGGTACCCTTAAGACAGAACATCATTTGGAAAGTTTGATAGGGGTCCATGATGGATTGAACCCATGCCTATGCATTCTAAAGGCTAAGAGGCTGGACGAAGCAGGCTGTGGCAGCGGCTGTTGGCATCAGCCATGACATTCGTGTCCAAGAAGCAGATGCCAAGATGGGCTTGGATATGAAGATGCTTACTAGGAGAACCACTTGTGAAAGACAAAGGGGTAGGGAGAAAGGACAAGCAAGGCCAGCTTGCCAACACAACGCAGGTCTAGTCTGAACAGAGGCAGAGAAGGAAGAATTGGGTAGGCGAGTCTCAGACTTTGCTTACTTCTGAGAAGTAACCCTGCATTTTAGATGGATGGATGGATGGATAATAGATAGATAGATAGATAGACAGACAGATATACAATCTGTCAGGTCCAGAGCACCGAGTTGCATCTTTCTGTAGTACCAGTCCAGTAAGACTTTTCCTGTTCCCTTACCTTTCTTTACTTTCCCTGTCCTTACCCTAGAGAGATCACAAACCTTAATTATTGTCTTGGGCAAGGAGAGACAAAAAGGGCAGAACTCAAGAAATGTGCAGGAGTAGATCCTTTTGCCTTTGCAGATTTCTCACGTGCAGTGGATTAATTCACATACGGCATTCGCCCCGGGAAGAATCTGAAATTGTGAGTTCATGTCCAAGGACAGTCCAGTCACCAGCGAGGGCTTGATCCTGGTTGTGGATCTGTGCCTCAGGCCTCTGTCTGGCTGCTCCCCCCTCAATCCTCACCTGTTGTCAGATTTCAAGTCTTGAGTCCTCGAACTCGCTCCTCCCCCGTCTGAACTTTCTTACCCAGATTAGATTCCTTTGTTCCTCTTTCATTCTCTGTTCTGATAGAGCAGTTCAGCTGCCACTAGCAGCATATACTGGCTTTAGAGTATTCCAGAGAAAACCATGCAACAACAAAGATGCCACTCTAAATGTTATGTCCTCCGTTTCCCAGGGCCCCTCGGTGCTGCCCAGCAGGCCTTCCGCTCCCTCGCTGTATTTTTTTCTCTACTGGTTTCAAATCTTTGAACACCGCTTCTCCTTTCATCTCATTTTCAGATATTCTCTTTCCCAATCCATGCAGAAAATAAAAGCCATCAGCTTTTATGCCACGAAATTTACCACTTGTATCTGGGTTATTGCAACAAGCTCCTAAATGTTTCTAGCTTTGTCACATTCCATCGGTCTCCCCCACTGCTGATCATTTCACTGCCATGCCTAAAATCCTTCCGATTGTAGCACGAAGCACCGACCGCCTCACAGGATGTGTGCTTCCTAAGAGACCAGCTCCTCCCACCGCCCAGCCATCAGCCTCCACACTCCCACTGCAATGAACCTCGGTTCCAACGCCGTGTGGTCCTTTCAGATTTGGAATCTTCTTCACATTTCCATGTCTCCCTACAAATTGTCCTCTTTCCCCTTACCTGGCCACTTGTTGTTTATCCTTTGTACTCAGCCTTTTCTTATGCCCCAAACCTGTGTCTGTTGCCTTTTCTATAAGGCTTTTTGTGTGTGCACATGACACAATAAGACGCATTACAGCGTATTGTAATTGCCTTGTCTGCCTCTCCTGCTCTGGTGGGGTCACACTTATATTTCTGTTATTTAGAATTTTATTCTGAGATATAAACAGAGTCCCTGGCAAGTGAAAAAAAATTACTCAATAAATGCCCATAGATTGAGTAAATGTGTACAATCACTCTGAAATGCTTTTGTCACGTAGGAGGAAAACACACAAGCATAACAAGGAACTTCATGGGACAGCTTATAATAAGGAAAACTTGGGTATGGATCTCTCAATTGAACAAGTTACTCAGAAACACACCAGCAAAATTGCAACACCATATGGGTGTTTGTACATGTGAAAATCATGCACTCAGATCAAAGCCACAGTGCTTATAAGCACCCAAAAATCATCAGATAATTTTGTGCTTTATACCATAAAGAGACCTGCAACTACAGTCGGCTAACTTTCATAATTAATATCTTGTAATAACCCAAATGCCTTTATTTCTATCTGAATCTCTATGATAAAATTGCTAATAGGCCTCTTTTTCAACATGAATAACAATTACATCTCCTCTGGTGAAAGATATGCAAGTATATTTCCCTTCATAAATGAGAGTTAGAGTCACTGAAAGCAACTCTTTTTATCTCTACAACTCTGTTGCAGTAAAATGGTCATAGAGAATTCTAGCAAAATGCCATACATTATTCCCTCCTTAAAATTAGCATCTTTAGTGCTACAATGAATACTGATTTACAGACTTCTTAAATATCCTCTTATAACATTGTTTTTAGCATAAGATAGCTAACATCTCTGAGTTAGAATGTATTCACATAACATTACCCAAAGCAGCTCCTAGGCTCAGTGGCTTTATAGCTGCAAGATACCTTTCCCTGCTGAGCTGAAAGTGAGGACAGCATGGCGAAAGGCCTTGCTTTCAAGTTTCGTTAGGTGGTGACTATACCCAAGCAGGGCTAATTGAGAGGGAGAACTGTAATATAGGGCATTTTCATCCCAAGTATCTTCATAGACTGCTAGTCAGCTGGTTTGGGGATTTTAACCTTTGGATTAATTCCGGGGTCTGATGTTTAGCCTGGTGGCTAAGATGCCCATATCAAGTGGGCTTCATTCTCAGTTCTGGCTCCCAACTCCACCTGCCTGCTAATGTAGACCCTGGGAGGCAATAGTTAAGGCACAAGTAATTATGCTTCTGCCTGGATAGTGCTCCCTGGTCCCCGCCTTGCCCCAGGCCAGCCCTTGCTGTTACAGGCATTTGGGGAGGGAACCAGCAAATAACAATTCTCTCTCTCAATCAATCAATAAAAAAATTTTAAAAATTTAAATGGAAATGAATTCAAAATTTGGTTTGTTTGCAGTGTCAGATTTAATACTCAGGAAAATAGCACACACAAGAGTGATTTATGCGTCACAAAGCTGGGGGGGGGAGGGGACGCTACCTCTGTGGTCTCTGTTCTCTGTGCCCCTGGGGGAAGAAAACTCCTGTAGCACTGGTGTCTGGGTGAGAGGCTGTGGAAGAAGGGTCTCTCTGAGACACTGTGGCTCATCTTGCATCCTGATGTCAGCAGAGACAAATGGAAACCTGCGTCCAGGCTGTGACTCTGAGCAGGAGCGCACGTCTTGAGATCTCAGCTTTTGCTCTAAAAGCCACTGTGGAAGCAACAGCAAATTCAGAACTCGCATTGGAACAGCACTCAACCATTTTCCAGGCACTCTCTGGGACCCTGATTTGGTCTCTGCAGCGCGAATTGGATCCTCTCTTCTTACCCCACCTTTTATAGGAAAGCAAACAGAGCTGTTACTTTGCTGTTTTATGGATAGGAACTGAAGCTTACAACAGTGTCATCGTTGCCTAAAATCCCATGATTAAATAATGATGAAGTTAACCTGAATAGCTGACTCCTGGTTTAATTCTTTTATTAAGCTTTTTTTTTTTTTTTTTTTTTTTTTTTTTTTTTTACAGGCAGAGTGGACAGTGAGAGAGAGAGACAGAGAGAAAGGTCTTCCTTTTGCCGTTGGTTCACCCTCCAATGGCCGCCACGGTAGGCACGCTGCGGCCGGCGCACCGCGCTGTTCCGATGGCTGGAGCCAGGTGCTTCTCCTGGTCTCCCATGGGGTGCAGGGCCCAAGCACTTGGGCCATCCTCCATTGCACTCCCTGGCCACAGCAGAGAGCTGGCCTGGAAGAGGGGCAACCGGGACAGGATCGGTGCCCCGACCGGGACTAGAACCCGGTGTGCCGGCGCCGCACGGCGGAGGATTAGCCTGTTGAGCCACGGCGCCGGCTTAAGCTTTTTTTAATGATTGATTTTTTAAATTTATTTGAAAGGCAGAGAGTGAACGAGAGAGAGAGATATCAATCTTCCATCTCTTGATTTTACTCCTTATATATATCTTCAAGAACTGGGTTAGGCTAGACTGAACCAGGAGCCAGGGACTCCATTCAGGTTTCCACATCCGTGGCAGGGGCCCAAGTATTTGAGCCAACACTGCTGCCTTCCAGGGTGTGCATTAGCAGCAAACTGGATCGGAATCAGATCAGGGACTCTGAAATGCGATGTGGGCTTTGCGAACAGTGGTTTGACTGCTACACTACATGCCTGCCACTTCTGGTTTAATTTTGATTTTAAATATTCCTTTAGCAACAATGTCCCCAATATGAGTACTTCTACAAATTTGTTAGTACATTCTTCATATTGCTCGACCACAAATTTTTAAAAGAGTCAAAGCCTTTCTCATTCTTGTCTCGGTGGAGGAAAAAAAGAGTGTTTGTACACATATCATAGAAGCCATTTTGGCTTTTTCCTCTTTAGAATAAATTTGCCATATTTAGCAAATGTTCCTGGCAGAGGACAGGCTAAAATGATAGCAAATAGAAAGATATGATTAATACTGAGGTAACTGAAAGAGAATGAAAAATTCTGAATCAAAATCTAAAAATGCAGAAAATTATAGAGATGAGCTTTAGAGAATACCAGATCTATTTATGGTAGAGAAAGGAATAATTAGAAGCCAGACAAACACATTTCCTTTGGCAGAGTGCTTAGAGTCACAAAGATCCGCTGAAGTAGGAGCTGTTTTCCTTAGAAGAGCTGAATTCCTCCCTGGCCAGTAGGCAGCGGTGCAGGCCTGCTTACCCTGAGTTGTCTTTGAACATGGCCCTAAGGTGGAGTAGGTCTTAGCTTTGGTAGTGAACTGAAATTGAAAATCTGTTTCAAGTAGGAAACATTGATGGAGGAGGTTGGTTCTCTGTTTTTGCACTAAAATTTTGTTTCCTAAGTCTACTGGGTGGTAGGATCTGGCTTTTTGCATGAAAATGGAACTGAATGCTTAAGTATGGAGTAGAAGTGAGAATGAAAAGGACAGATGGGCCAGTGGGCAGATAAGGACATCACCAATAATGGTAACAGGAAACAAAATGAAGAGAGCAAACACTTAAACAATTACTGAACACTTAGAGGAACATGGAATGACATTGCCAACACATGGCAGCTGGTGGTGAGACTGTAGCCTAAATTCAAAGGAGAGAAGTAAAATTTTTTGAAGTGGCATTGGAGAGAAAAGAATATGCCCATCACCTTTTCAGGCTCGCATGAAATGTAAAAGAACAAATAGTTCTTGAAAGAGAATGGTTGGTTGTTAATGGGCAAGATGAAGAAGCCAACGAGGCTTAGAATGCAGAAGACATCATTAATAAAGTCCTAGGTTCAATGGAGGACGGCCCAAGTACTCGGGCCCCTGCTGCCCATGTGGGAGATCTGCATGGAGTTCCTGCTTCTTGGCGCCAGGCTGCTCCAGCTCTGACAGTTGTGGTCTTTTGAGAAGGAAACCAGTGCATGCAAAATTTCTCCCTCCCTCACTTTCTCTGTCTCTCCCCCTCTCTCTGTCACTCTACCTTTCAAATTAATAAGGTATTTGAAAAAGATTCTTTAAGCTTCAGAAGCACACTGAAAATTTTGAGAGGATAGGGAGAGGTAGGGTATTAGTTACACTGGGCCAGTAGAGGTAGTGTAGTATGGCTTCTGGTTTGGGGTGATGACTGAAGGATAGCCTAGGAGGCTTAGGTAATAAGTAGTTTTAATCGCACCCTACTATAGTGCACAACAATGACAACACATGAGAATCTTCCATGTACTGGTACTTGGAAAAATAGCAACACATAGGAACTATCCTGATCAATTACTCTTGGATTTGGAGGCTGGTAATTGAGCTTCAATACCTCCTACAAGCTTGTAGTTAATTCTTGGTAGAATTGAGGATCATGGTTTTCTAAGAAAATGGGTGAGCCTCTGGATCTAATCAACTGTGTGTGTGTATCTGTCTGTGTGTGCACATGCGTTCCTGTCAAGATGTCATTTGTCATTGGGCCTTTTTTTAAAGAATTTATTTATTTATTTGAAAGGCAGAGTTACAGAGAGGCAGAGGCAGAGGCAGAGAGAGAGGTCCTTCGTCTGATGGTTCACTCCTCAAATGGCCACAATAGCCAGAGATGAGCTGATCTGAAATCAGGGGCCAGGAGCTTCTTCTGGTCTCCCATGCGAGTGCAGGGGCCCAAGCAATTGGACCATCCTTTGCTGCTTTCCCAGGCTACAGCAGAGAGCTGGATCGGAAGAGGGACAGCCAGAACTCGAACCGGTGTCCATCTGGGATGCCAGAACTGCACGTGGCAGCTTGTACTTGCTACACCACAGTGCTGGCCCCTGTCATTGGGTCTTCACCAGGAGCCAAACCCATGGAGCAATGGGATTTTGGATTTTCAACTCTAAAGGTATGAATGAAATAAACCTCTTTTCTTTAAAACTATTGAGCTTCAGGTGTTTTGTGAAAGCAACAGAAAACAGCCTAATAAAAATGGTGATGCTAACTTTGGCAAAGCTGTGTTCCTCTCAGAATTCATGTGTCAAGGCTCTAATGCCCAGTAGCTCAGAATGTGACTAGATTTGAAGAGTTTTTAGAAAGCTTATTAAATTAAAGTGAGGTCATTAGTGGTGAGATGATTTGAACAGGATTTTGTGTTAATGGATAGTGAATGAATGAATGAGTGGATGAATGTTGTCGATGGACTATAGGTTGAGGCTTGATAAAATTATGCTGTGTGGAGGTAGGGCCTTTGGGAAAGTGATTGATATGGATAATGTCGCTAGGACAGAATCCCATGGAGGAACCTAGGACAGGGCCCCTTGATTGAATTGTGCTGGGTTCGTAATGAGAGATACGTGGACATGGAGGAAAAGATGTTCCCCCGTCTCCCTTTCCTCCAAGCTCAGCGTGTGATCAGCCCTGTGTCCCCAGCAGCCCACATTAGATACCCCCAAATCAATGGGGCCATCTGAACTAGGACATTGACCCTTCAAAACTATAAACAGAAACAAATCTTCCTCCTTAGAGATCTTTAATATGCAAATTAGACCTCACAGAAATTCACCCTATAAACTAGGAGCATTAGAAAGCATGAGAGAATATTTTCAACCAGGACAGTCTGAGTGGTTTCCTGTTGCATACATTAGGGCTTGCAGGGAAATGCAGACTACAAATAGATCTTTCAGCTTCTGGAAACTTCCATGGAAACTTACAGATCTGGGACTTGCTCTGTTAGACCAACCCACTTTAATCCTTCCAGAAGGGAGTGCCCAAATGATCAAATTGCCTCCCAGCAGACCCCACCTCTTAAAGATTCCACCATCTCTCAATAGTGCCACACTGGGAACCAAACTTCCAACCCAGGAACCCTTGGGAGGCAAAGCACATGCAACCCCTAGCCCCAGCAATAAAGCTTTTTTAAAAATTGAAGTACAATTTGCAAATAGTGAATTTCACATCTTTTGGTTTATAATCCATTTTTACAATTTCTGCAATTCTCCATTTCTTTGTGTAGATTTAATTTTCTGTCTGGTATCGTATTCCTTCCGCCTGAAGAAATTCATTTCACATTTCTTATTGTACAGTTCAGCTGGTGATTTATTTTCTCAGTTTTTATTTGCCTGAAAAGCACTTATTTTTCCTTCAACTGCTATAAAATCCTGTGTTGGAAGTTTTGGAAATTTTTTTTGGTTTTGCTTTTGTAACATTTTAACGATGTTACTTGACTTGCATACATTTCTGATAAAAATCTGTTGGAATTCTTATCTTTGTCCCTCTATAGGCTTTGGGTCTTCTCTTTCCTTTGGCTGCCTTGAAGATTTTCACTTTGTTTTTCAACATTTTGACTTATAATGTATCTAGACTTTTAAATATATTTTTAAATTTATGTGGGGGGGGGGAGTGAAAGAGAGAGAGAGAGAGAGAGAGAGAGAGAATGACAGAGCTGCTATCCACTGGTTCACTACCCAGATGTTCACAAAAGTCAGGGCTGGGCCAAGGGTCAAAGCCACAGCAGGGAACTCAGTCCTGGTCGTCCTCACCAGTGGCAGGAATCCAGCCCCTTGAGCCATCACCTGCTGCCTCCCAGGGTGTGCATTGGCAGGAAGCTGGGATGGAGAGCCAGGGCTGGGAATTGAATCCAGGCAATCTGATCTGGGATGTGGGCGTCCCAAGCAGTGGTTTAAGCACTGTGCCAAACGTCTGCCCCTAAAGTTTATTTAAATTCCTTTTCCCATGGACTTTCACAGTCCTCTCATGTCAGACTATTTAATGTTTCTCCACAGTGCTTCTCTTCCATTCTCTTCACAGATTCTCTCTCATTCTTTTCTCTTTTTAAAAAATGATTTATTTTATTTATTTGAAAGGCAGAGTTACAAGGGGAGAGAGAGAGAGAGACAGGGAGAGAGAGAGAGAGAGAGAGGTTTTCTATCCACTGGTTCATTCCATGTCTGCAAACACCCGGGTCTGGGCCAGGCCACAGCCAGGAGCTAGGAGCTTCTTCCAGGTCTTATACATGGGTGCAGGGGCCCAAGGACTTGGGCCGTCCTCCACTGCTATGCCAGGCCATAGCAGAAAGCTGGATCAGAAGTGGAGCAGCCGGGACTCGAACTGGTGCCCATGTGGGGTGCTGGCATCACAGGTGGCAATTTTACCTGCTCTATGACAACACAGGCTCCTCATTCTTTTCTTTGTGTTTCAGTTTAGGTCATTCTCTGTATGCTATCTGATTCCTTCCCCAGCTGTTCCTGGAGTGTTGATAAGTCCATAGAAGGCGTTCTTTATCTTTACCATTTTAAATTAACACTAGTTTTAGCGTTTTATTTGATCCCTTGTTGTCGCTTTATCTCTCTGCTGAAATTCTCCCATCTGTTTATGTGTGTCATTCTCCTTTTCCACTGTATCCTTTAACATAATATTAAAGAATTATTTAAAAGTCCTTGTCTGATAGTTCCATTGTGAGTCATTTATGTGGATATGGTTTAGTGATTGCTATGGGTCTTGACAGGGCTGTATGTTTCTTTAAGTCCTTTGTGTTATAAAATTGAGTTAAAAGCTACATATTGAGTGTAAAACACTTGAGACTTAGGCAAAGAGTACTTATGCCTGGAAATGGACACGTGTCTTTTGCTAGACTCTTAGCATGGGGCCCTGAATCAATACCATCAAGTGCCTGTTGTGAAAGTGACCCTCGATGCAACATCGGCTTCAAAGCCATCTCCCATCACCATGCACTTAGCTTGAGGTCTAGGCTTGTGGTGGATTTTTTTCAGCATTTATGTAGGACCTTAATATTTAGATTTGCTTTGTGAACCTAGACCCCAGAGAGGGTCTGGCTCCACAAGCCTGCTCTGCGGGGCAGTCGATGGTTGCTGGTTCCTACTCAGCGCTTGCTAACCTGGTGGCAGGGCACTCCCTGCAGTTTCTCTTCTGCTCTTATGTTGGCCAAGTCCAGTGTTCATGACTTCCAAGAGTGGACTTTCTCAGGGATCCTAGCCATCCCTTGGTTGTAGGGGACTTCTTGAGATCTGAGCCCAGGACAGTTTTCCTGTCTTCTTCTAGGGGTAGAGAGTATTTCTGCTTTCTCCTCATAGCCTCAATAAGTCTTTTCTGTTGCCTTGAAGAAGATCACATTGGGGCCGGTGCTGTGGGGCAGCAGGTTAAAGCCCTGGCCTTGCAGCATTGGCATCCCAAATAGATGCTGATTCTAGTCCCGGCTGTTCCTCTTCCGATCTAGCTCTCTGCTGTGGCCTGGGAAAGCAGTGGAAGATGGCCAAAGTCCTTGGGTTCCTACACCCATGTGGGAGTCCTGGAAGAAGCTCCTGTCTCCTGGCTCCGGCCGTTGTGGCCATTTGGGGAGTGAACCAGTGGATGGAAGACCTATCTCACCCTCTCTCTCTGCCTCTGCCTCTCTGTAGCTCTGTCTTTCAAATAAATAAAAATAAATATTTTAAAAATTTTAAAAATAAAATAAAAAAAGAAGATCACATTTTCTAGCTTTCCTCTAGTGACTCAAGCTTCATTTTCCTTCTGGGAGAAAGATCTGGGCAAAGCTCTGTGCCTCTCCTCCTTCCCACAGCACTAGCTGGTCCCCTCCCTCAAGCCTGCAACACAAGGGATCTCTTTGAGGTCTGATGCCTTGGGCTAAGTCTTGATAATGAACACCCAGAGAGGTCAGAGAAAGAGGCTTCAAATGGACAGAAGCTCTCCTTGCCTCTATGATTCTATGTTCACACTCTGCTTTTTGCAGTTTGTTAAAAAAACTTTAGCTGGCATCTTACGTGCTTTCATGATGGCACCAAATTCCTTCAATTCTCTACCCAAAGTACCCTAGGACTTGATACCCTGTGTCTGCTAAGAGGTGTCTGTTTGTCCTTTGATTGCAGACTAGCTGGTTACCCTACAGGTTTAAGAAAAGCTGTGATTTTACAAATTATCAGTCTTTGATTCTTGTTAGGCTGGAAGCCATACTGCAGCTTTCTACATCCTACATGGATACTCTGATGTATTCATTTAAACAAAGCTATGTCTGTACTCACAGCCTCTCAAACCACAATATTCAGAATCACAATGGGTGAGGAGATGAGGCAACATATGCCCACTGAGTTTTTAGAAGATTGTCAATAGGTGTGATTTTACCTGAGTAGTTGGTCACAGAGGCTGATAGGAGAAAATAAGTACTGTTAGAAATGTTGATCCTATTTCTTTGGGATTTATCGGCATTCATCTTGAAGCATACGATTAACTTTTGCAAATGTTGCAGGAGCAGTTGGGAAAGTGTATTGGTTTTACAATGATTAAATTAAAGTGATTAGTTTTATGGTTGAGGTCTGGTTTATAGCAATTGAAATCCCTATTAATAAGTGAATTATATTATTAAAGTAAATTATTGAAAAATTGTGTGTCTAGTTTTATATTCTTGACTTGGCAAAAGTGTTTTTATCACTTTGTTCTCATACTTCTAATAATTTTAGTAAGAACTAACTCACAGGGGCCGACGCTGTGGCGTAGCTGGTAGAACTGCCACTTGCGATGCCAGCATCCTTTATGGATGCTGGTTGGAGTCCCGGATGCTCCACTTCTGATCCAGCTCCCTGCTAATATGCTTGGGAAAGCAGCAGAAGGTAGTCCAAGTGCCTGGGCCCCTGCACCCACGTGGGAAACCCAGAAGATGCTGCTGGCTCTTGAATTCAGATGGTCCCGGCTCTGGCCATTGCGGATATTCGGGGAGTGAACAAGCAAATGGAAGATCTCTCTTTCTCTCCATTTTTCTGTAACTCAGCCTTTCAAATAAATAAACAAATCTTAAAAACAAAACAAAACAAAAAAAAAACAAAAAAAAAACAAACAAAGAAAAACTTGAGGCCAGCGTTGTGGCATAGCAGGTAAAGCTGCTGCCTACAGTGCCGCATCCCATATGGGCGCCAGTTCAAGACCGGCTGCTCTATTTCCGATCCAGCTCTCTGTGGTGGCCTAGGAAAGTAGTGGAGGATGGCCCAAATCCTTGGACCCCTGCACCCACATGGGAAACCCCAAAGAAGCTCCTGGTTTCTGGCTTCGGATTGGCTCAGCTCTGGCTGTTGCGGTCAACTGGGGAGTGAACCAGCAGATGGAAGACCTCTCTCTCTGCGTAACTCTGACTTTCAAATAAATAATGAATAATAAATAAATAATAAATAATAAATAAATATTTAATAAATAACAAATAAATAGATATAAATAATAATAAATAAATCTTTTAAAAAACCCAACTCATAAAATAAGGGATTTAATATAATTTTTCCTTTAACATTATACACTTTTTGTAATGTAAATAAAGGTGTAAAATTGGGTATTATTTTTATTGGGTACTATTTTTGTCATATATCTTTTTTTCAGATTGTTTTTACTTTAGTGCTCTTTTACAATAGTTAAATATCCCAACATGGCTCTATGTGTGTGAGCTGTCACTGATTTTGAAGTCCTTTTATTCTCTAACTTCTTCTTTCTTGAGTTACCAGGCTTGATTAATATATTTGTCAGGTGGATTATGCCTTAGAATAACTTTTTCAAGGATGATACATAGTTGGAATATTCTTTTGAGCTCTTACATATATGAAAATATACTTCTGCTGCCACAACTCATAAACTCCTCTTTCATCTACAGCCGTTTTATATTGCTGGAAGCTGGAGACTTCCAGATAGTTCCAGAAACAAAATACTTATTGATGGGAGAAGGGGCTTTGATGGAGATATTAACTTTGTATCTCAGAAGTAAGTTCTCCCAAAGCAGAAGGAAGACCGTCAGGCTATTTGGCTATGGCTCGGGCTCCATACCCAGAGAGCAGGAGGGATCAGTTGTCTTGTGTCAGGTGTCTGATGACTTTCTACTTTGCTCAGACAAACCACATTCTAGAATATTTTCTTTCAGAAATTCACACTAGGTTGGATGATATGTAACATTGGGTTATTTTGTTGATTTCTGACATCGTTTTAATGGAGTTTCCTGCCTTTTCACAGATATTTCAATAGAAAGTTGAAAGGGAGTAAATTAGGTTTAGACATTGACCTTCAATAACCTTTAGAGCTTATGTCTTCATAAAACAAACACTTATGGAGTACCTACTTGAGGGCTCCATTATAACTTCAAAAAGTTTACTTAACTATGTTCAAAAACGTATTTAATCATTTTAGAAATGTATGTTATTTCAGAGTTTTCATTAGTAAGTTAGTCACGTGTTTAGAAATAATATGTTAGGGTAGATTCGTCCATGTGGAATTCCTAGGCACAAGGTTTTGACAATTTTAGTCTCTCTGGATACATAATGATAAATCACTTTCCCAAGTTGCTATTCAACTCCCAATAGCAAATGGCTAGGAGTGAAGGTTTAGCTCCTTAGCATTTCAGAGATTACTCGAACCATAGACCTGGCTACCAGGAGGGCACTGATACCAAAGAAATGGCCGAGCATAAAACTCTGCCATGGGCAGAGCGATGGGGCTTGGGAGAACACAGACGACAGTTCCGGGCTTGAAGGTGTGAGGGAGAAGTTCAAGGAGAGAAAGTCAGAGATGAAACTGGAGTGCCCTGGAGAAGCAGAGGAAGTGAACTGCTCGAGCTGGTAGGAAGTGAGAGGAGATGGGCTAGGAAGAAAAGGGAGACACAGGGTATGAACCCGATGCCAAGATCACACGGACAGAGAATGGATAATGCCAGGGTGTTTTTCTATGGGGGTCAGGACAGGGCAGCCTGATGAGAGAAGCAGAGGTCGCGAGGTCTCAGAGGGGACTTTTTCTTTTTTAAAGTAAAAAAGGATCCTTTTTTTTTTTTTTTTTTTTTTTGACAGGCAGAGTGGACAGTGAGAGAGAGAGAGAAAGAAAGGTCTTCCTTTTTGCCATTGGTTCACCCCTCAATGGCCGCTGTGGCCTGTGCACCGCGCTGATCCGAAGCCAGGAGCCAGGTGCTTCTCCTGGTTTCCCGTGCGGGTGCAGGGCCCAAGCACTTGGGCCATCCTCCACTGCCTTTCTGGGCCACAGCAGAGTGCTGGACTGGAAGAGGGGCAACCGGGACAGAATCCGGCGCCCCGACCAGGACTAGAACCCGGTGTGCCGGCGCCGCAGGCAGAGGATTAGCCTAGTGAGCCACGGTGCTGGCCCAATTTTTTTTTTTTTTTAAGAGGGGACTTTGAAAGAGTTGATCCAGACCCTCGGTGAGGCTTCCCTACTCTTAAAACTTCTACCCTTAGTACTTCTTACAGCCAAAGCCATGGCATTTTCCTGGGTTTCCCCATCGGCCGCTGGCCACAGTGCTTGGGTGATAGTGGGTACTCAATGAATGCCCGTTGCATGGTCGGTGAACCCAGTTCCTGTACTTTATCATAAAGCTGTTCCCATGTTCAGTGCAGAAAGGAAAACACTAATAAAATCCAAACCGCTAAGCCCCACATCCTTCACCCACTCGGCTGTCAGTGCCTCAAAACCAGCCATGGGCAACGGCCCAACGGCTCCACGCTGGGAGTCCAAGTCCTAGAAGAAAACAAGACTAAGCATATAAAGAAAGCACTGGGCAGGACTGAAGGCACATTTTATTTTTAAAATGTGATTAGGAGGGGCTGGTGCTGTGGTGCAGTGGATAAATCTGGCACTGCAGGCCGTAGCATCCCATATGGGCACCGGTTCAAGTCCCAGCTGTTCCACTTCTGATCCAGCTCTCTGCTATAGCCTGGGAAAGCAGTGGAAGAGGACCCCTGCGCCTGTGTGGAAGACTTGGAAGAGGATCCTGTGGCTTAGGGTTGGTCCAGGGTAGGGAGTGGCAGTGGTTTAACTAACATTCCTAACTAACCTCTCCCTTCCCCACAACAAAATGAAGCCCACAGAATAACTTAACTGAGTAGCTCATTTTTCCCTTTGAAAAGCCTGGCTCTGCAGGTTGTCCCCAGCCTTGCTGTTCCCTCTGTGATGTGGGCTTCAAGGAATTCAGCCCTAAGAGCTCAGTTTGCTTTGGAAGTCAAAAGTGTCTGACTTCGAGTCTCTCCATTTGTACCTGAAAAACACCCAACGCTGGCTCAAACTGCAGGAGTTTCCAGAGAAGTCTAATAACTCAGTAATAACAGTGGCTCAAAACTGTAATCTACTGTCCAATTGTCAAAGAATTCTGCAAGGTTTCATTACAAAATATGAGATGAGTATCTCACCATGCTTAATGATATGTGTGAATTTGACTGGGCCACAGGATGTCCTGGTGGCTGGTTAAAAATGATTTCTGGGTATGTCTGGAAGGGTGGCAGTGTGAGCTTACCAGCTGAACTGGTGGATTGCATAAGGCACGTGGCCCTCCTCCGTGTAGGGAGGTATCACCCTAGCCACTGAGGGCCGGAACAGAACAAAAGGCAGGGGAAGGCTGATCTGCACTCTGCCTGACTACTCGAGCTGGGGCATCAGGCTGCCCTCAACCTTGCTCCTTCTTAGGACTTCAGACTCGGATTTTAATTCATACAGTGAGCTCCCTCAATCTCAGAACTACAATACTCAGAACGGTGTGAACTACTCCCTCAGTACTCAGAACGGTGTGACTACTCCTTCAATACTCAGAATGGTGTGAACTACTCCCTCGATACTCAGAACGGTGTGAACTACTCCCTCGATACTCAGAACGGTGTGAACTACTCCCTCAATACTCAGAACGGTGTGAACTACTCCCTCAGTACTCAGAACGGTGTGAACTACTCCCCCAATGCTCAGAACGGTGTGAACTACTCGCTCGATGCTTAGAACGGTGTGAACTACTCCCTCAGTACTCAGAACGGTGTGAACTACTCCCTCAGTACTCAGAACGGTGTGAACTACTCCCTCGATGCTTAGAACGGTGTGAACTACTCCCTCAGTACTCAGAACAGTGTGAACTACTCCTTCAATACTCAGAATGGTTTGAACTACGCCCTCAGTACTCAGAACGGTGTGAACTACTCCCTCGATACTCAGAACGGTGTGAACTACTCCCTCAGTACTCAGAACGGTGTGAAATACTCCCTCGATACTCAGAACGGTGTGAACTACTCCCTCAATGCTCAGAACGGTGTGAACTAGTCCCTCAGTACTCAGAATGGTGTGAACTACTCCCTCGATACTCAGAATGGTGTGAACTACTCCCTCGATACTCAGAACGGTGTGAACTACTCCCTCGATACTCAGAACGGTGTGAACTACTCCCTCAGTACTCAGAACGGTGTGAACTACTCCCTCGATACTCAGAATGGTGTGAACTACACCGTTGGCTCTCCCCAGTCTCCAGTTTGCAGATGGCAGATGGTGAGGCTTCTCAGCTTCCATAATCATATGAGCCAACACCTTATAATAAATCTGCTTATATATATGCATACAATTTCATATTATGTTTCTCTGGAAAAGTCTAATAGACATGATGAGAAAAGTGTCCATTTTACAGATGAAGCTACTCTACAGCAGTCACCCCAAGATGATAAGCTAGTTGAAAGCAAAAGTGGGTGTAGGAAAGTAGAACTAACCAATGATTTCCTCTAACCTCACGCACTCTATTCAGTGAGGGTCAGAAGGGATTTAATGAGAGAATAGGCAAGCACAGGAGGCAAGTGAGATCTCCAAGGCTTGGTACACACTTTGCTGCTTTCCTAAAACATTCCCATCTCTTCCAGGGCAGGTGCGTCCCAAATCCCCCAAACCTTTCATTCTTTACTGAGCCATCTCCCAGGCATTCTGCAGTGGAAAACCAAACCTTCCTCTGTCCTTGCAAGTAGTGTGTCTATGAAGCAACTTCAGATGATTTTGACATTGTTTTTTTTGTTTTTTTGTTTTTTTGTTTTTTTTGCAAGAAGTCTATCACAAAGGGTAAAAGAGATGCCTTAAAGATAGAAAGTAAAGATAGCATACGATGCCAATTAAACCTGCACTTGCAGCATTGGGCAGTCTCACTTTAGCCTGGCACCCATTCGACATGAGCAAGGTTGAGTCTGTGTGGGAGAGGACTTAAGGGGGACATAAGAGCTGGAGAATAGTTCAGAGAACAGGAAAGACGACCTGCTCATTTGATGGATGTGCTGACTGAGGCCTTGAGACAGTAGTGGAGTCAGGTGTAGAACGCACATTTCATAACTGCAGGTTTACTGTCCCATTTACCCATCCAAACACCCACAATTGTGCCAATCTCAGTAGCAAGACACGCTATGGGATCTGGCACTTGGACATCACCTACAAAAGCGGACGTGCTCTTAACCTTTTTGGGAATGATTGTCTTCGTGCCTGTTGCCTCTCCATTCTCACCGGGGCCAACTTCTGTGCTGAAAGCCACGGTGCCACCATGATAGTGTCCAGCAAAGGCTGCTGCTCTCTGGTGCCCATGATAGCCCCAGCCACAATGGTATCACTATGAAAAGAAAAAGATTCCATAGTCTGATCAACCTGGAGTGTCAAATGGGGAGATGGCTCTTTTAAGAGTGTTGGAAGAAGAGAGTCAGTTCCCTCTGTATTTCATTCTGTCTATTATCCTGATACACAACTTCTATGATATTTCAACACAGAGTAAGTCCATCTCCTCATTCCTTGACGGAGTGCAGAATAACATTAACCAGATTGATTTCTATTCTCTCACCTCTGTGTAGTCATTAGCCATGTGTAGCCTTAATTAATAGCCACCAGTCATTATTAACTACTTAGTTATGATAAATCTGATCCTGGCAGGGAGTAGAATGCAGAGGACGCTTGCTGGTGTGTTGAGGCACAGAACTGGCCATCCTCTGTGCAGTCTTTATCTGTACAGACACAGCTCATCTTTCCCTTCCTCTGCAAGGATAGGTTTGTGTTGCAAGGCCGACATCTGTAGTAAGAGAGTGGTGATGCATTGCCCAATCCCATGGGACACCCCAAGCCTCAACTACCTGTGATTAAATCAGAGTGCGCCTCTGTCCAGACTGGTGCTTCTGGAAGGGAGAGCCAAGGAAATGGCATATAGAGAAGTCAGATACACAACATACGCAAATACAAATAAATTTAGCATAAAGGAGCCCGGATCAGCCCAGATTCCAAATGGCCTTTTTTTTTTTTTTTTTTGACAGGCAGAGTTAGAGAGAGAGAGAGAGAAAGAGAGACAAAGGTCTTTCTTCCATTGGTTTACCCTCCAAATGGCTGCTACGGCCAGCATGCTTCGGCTGGCATGCCGCGCTGATCCGAAGCCAGGAGCCAGGTGCTTCTCCTGGTCTCCAATGCGGGTGCAGGGCCCAAGGACTTGGGCCATCCTCCACTGTGCTCCCGGGCAACAGCAGAGAGCTGGACAGGAAGAGGAGCAACCAGGACAGAATCCAGCGCCCCAACCGGGACTAGAACCTGGTGTGCCGGCGCCGCAGATGGAGGATTAGCCTCGTGAGCCGCAGCCCAAATGGCCTATTAAAAAGTGAAAAAGTATGGGGCAGGTGTCAAGATAACGGCTCAGATGCCCACGCTCCATACCAGAATGCCTGTGTTTGCTACCTGGCTCTGGCTCCTGACTCCAGCTCTCTGCTCCTGTAGACCCTGGGAGACGATGACAATAACACAAGTAATTGAGTTCTGGTCACCTGTGTGGGAGACCTGTGTGGAGTTCTGGGCCCCTGGTTTCGGTGTGGCCTAGCCCTAACTGTTGCTGCCATTTGGGGAGTTAACCTGGTGATGGGCATTCTCTCTGTACATCTCTCCCATTCTCTCTCTCTGCTTCTGAAATAAACTTAAAAAGTGAAAGAATTATGTTAAATGTAATAACAAAGACATTTTACCTTGCTCATTAATTCATATTCAACTCTACCTATTTTGGAAGGATAATATTAATGCATCATTTTCATAAGAAAAACTAGTTGATTCCTGTGGCAGATTGTAATAATAAAAAATGGCACAGCAATATTTCCACAAAATATTTGAGAACCTTGCATTCTGCATCCAGAGGTAAGAAGTCTTCTTTCTTTCTACCTTGGTCAAGCTTAGGTCTGTGTCAACAGAAAACATGTTGAAGTAACAACACATGACTTGTAGGGCTATCTTAGTGTGGTGGAATGAGAAGGCCATGCCAAGATGGCCGCTGGCAACAGAAACTGCCTGGCAACAAGCTGTGATTGGATGGCTTCAGAAACTGCCTGGCAACAGGGTGTGATTGGTTAGGGCATAGACCGCCCCTTGACCAGATTGGCTGCCTTGGCTATATAAGCTGCTGTACCAACTGAAATAAATGAGTCTGCAGCCTGCTCCCTCTGGCCTGCTTTCACCCGATTCCCCGCCTCTTGCCCCCACCACGCTCCTCCTCCCAGAAAAGAATCCACAGCAACATTTTAGGAGATTGAGCGTTTGCCTAAAGCTCTCATTCTGTTTTTTAAGGGCCTACCCTGGAAAACAAGTCACCTTGTGTGAGGAAGCCCAGACATACGCACACAAGTGCATATACGTGCTGTTGTTGGGGGCTCCAGCTAAGATTTCAGCTGAGAGTCCACAGCACCCCCAAACATGTGAGCAAACAGGCTTTTGGGTGACTTCAGTTCCCTATCTGAGTTGCTTCAGCTGCTGTGGGTTAGATACAAGTTATCCCTGCTAAGCCTCGCTCAACAATCAGATCCATGGGCACAGTGAAAGCTGTCTTTATTTTGAACTACTGAGAGTAAGTGGCTTGTTATGCAACCGGAAACCGTGGGAAGGATTTGGGCATCCAAAGTGAAGAGCTGTTGGGACAAAGAGAGGGTGGAAGTGGGAGGCACTTGGAGAGCCTCAGAGCAGAGGCCTGTTGGCCAGAGGAGGTTGTCTGCGAGGGCTTACAGAAGGAAGGCAATGTTGCTGGGAGCTGGAGGAAAGGCGAGTCCGGATAGGAAATGACCTAAAAGTGAGCAGCAGCATCGACTGCAATAACACCGGAGTGAACGGTTCACCTAATGACCAGAATGGTCAGGCCGAGGGGATCCACTGTCAGGAATTACGCTAAAGGTATTGTCAAGCTTCTAGTTATTTAAGGTGAAATGCAAGAGGAGAGTGATAAGCTGAAGAGGAAATTGTTAAATACAAAGGAGTCAGGACTTATTGGTTGAAAACTTAAAAGTTCTTGTCGTGTTCAGCCTTTCCATATGGCACATATGCTAAAATTAAATGGTTTTCAGGGGCCGGCGCTGTGGTGTAACAGGCTAAGCCTCCGCCTGTGGCACCAGCATCCCACATGGGCGCCGGTTCACATCCCGGCTGCTCCTCTTCCCATCCAGCTCCCTGCATGGCCTGGGAAAGCAGTAGAAGATGGCCCAGGTCTTTGTGCCCCTGCACCCACGTGGGAGACCCAGAAGAAGCTCCTGGCTCCTGGCTTTGGATCGGCTCAGCTCTGGCCATTTGAGGAGTGAACCAGTGGATGGAAGACCTCTCTCTGTCTCTCTCACTCTCTCTATGTGGGGAAATAAATAAAAAATCTTTAAAAAAAAAAGAAAAGAAAAGAAAGAAAACATTTTTCAGCCAAAGGCCAGATCTGGAGATGTTACCAGGAAGTCAGATGGATGTAGGCACTTCCAAAAGTTCATGGAGACATGTAATTATAAGATAAATCTATTTTTGTGCAAAAAATGTTTTAACTCCATGCATCGTTTTTCACAACACATGTTTGCCCCTAACTTTAGAAGCCGCTTTGTTGTGAGGGCTAAAGAAGCAGCCAATGCTGTAACTGAAAAGCCTTATGTTGAGACCTCTGAGATATTTAAGAGGGTATCTCAAACTTGGAAACCGCAATACTGCAGTGACCTGAAGGTTATTCCTTACTGAGAATTTCTGCCTAAAAATCAGACTTTTAAGGCTCTTAGGGGTGTTGTCTCATAAGCCCATAAGCCACAAAAATTCACTGAATTAACCAAAGAAGACTTAAAAAGATAGAAACACATCCCATATTCATGTATTTGCAGCTGTAATATTGTTAAAATGCTAATGTGCCCTAATTAATCTGTAGGTTCAATATTATCTCTATAAAATCCCAGCTGTCTTATTTTAAAGAAATTTACAATTTGATCCTGCAATTCATATGGAAATTCAAGAGACAAAGAATAGTCAGAGTTATCTGAAAAATAAAACAAAGGTGGAAGATACATTTTCCAGTTTCAAACATATCACATGTATACTATAATCAAGACAATGTTGAAGTTACTCAAGGTTAGAGCCCTATGGAATAGAATTAAGAGTCTAGATATGTCATTTAAATTGGTGGCCAATTTATTTGTGAGAAGGTTATAGGACAATTTATTGAGGAAAGAACAGTCTTTTTCATAGTGGTGTTGGAACAATTAGATAACTATATGCAAAAATACATCATACTTTTAAAAAGATCTAAAAATGGATCACAGACCTAAATATAAGAGTTAAAAAGTCAAAACTCTTGTAAGAAAACACAAGAATAAATCTTCATGACCTTAGTTTAGGCATTGGTTTCTTATGTATGACATCAAAAGCAAAAGCAACAAATACTCCAAAAGTTATAAATGGGATTGTACAACAATTTTTGTTTTGTGATGCCAAAAAAAAAAAAAAATGAAGCACCAAAGAAAATGTAAAGAAAACCCACAGAATCAGAGAAAATATTTGTAAGCCACATATTCAACAAGGGATTTGTATCTAGAATATATAAAGGACTTTTTGATTAGACAATATAAAGGTAAATAATCCAATTTAAAAACAGACAAAGAATTTGAATGAACATTTCTCTGAAGAAGACACACAAATGGTCAACAAGCACATAAAAATATGCTCTACATCATTAGCTATCAGGAAATGCACATAAGATCTCATGCCACACTCATCAGGATAGCTATAATCAAAAAGGAAGATAATAATAATGCTCACGAGGATGTACAGAGATTGCAACCTTCGTCCCCTGCTGATGGCATGTAAAATGGTACAGCTGCTTTGGAAGACACTGTGGCAGTTCTTCCAAATGTCAAGCATAGGGTTGTCATATGACCCAGCTATTCTATTCCTTGGTACATATCCCAGAACATGCAAGAGAAGTTTACCAAAAATGTTCATGGAAGCATTATTCATAGTGTCCAAAGAGCGGAAATATCCCACATGTGCACTGACTAATGAACGGATAAGTAAAGCGTGGCATACGGATCCACAGGAGTTTTATTTGGTAATAGAAAATAAAATACTGATACATGTGACAACATGCATGAACTGTGAAAACAATAGACTAAGTGCAAGCAACTGGTTACACACTATATATACTTTTATTTATATAAAATATCCAGAAAAGGCAAGTTTCTAGCAAAAGAAAGATTAGTGGTTGCCTGGGACTGGCAGGTTTTGGAGGGCAAGGATGGGTGGTGAATGTTAATGAATACTGAGGTATCTTTGGGGGATGATAAAAATTTTTAAAGATTTTTATTGGGGTCAGTGCTGTGGCATAGTAGGCTAAGCCTCTATCTGTGGTACTGGGATCCCATATGGGTGCCAGTTCGTGTCCCTGCTGCTCCTCTTCTGATCCAGCTCTCTGCATATAGCCTGGGAAAGCAGCGGAAGATGGCCCAAGTGCGTGGGCCCTTGCACCTACATGGGAGACCAGGAAGAAGCTCCTGGCTCTTGGCTTCAGATCCTCACAGCTTCGGCTCTTGTGGCCATTTGGGGAGTGAACCAACAGATGAAAGGCCTTAATATATATCTCCCTCTGTCTGTAGCTCTACTTCTTAAATAAATAAATACATTCTTAAAAAATAATTCTAAAATTTTATTTTTTTAAATTTATTTGAAAGGCAGAGATACAGAGAGAAGGAGAGAGCGAGACAGAGAGAAAGGTCTTCTATTAGCTGGTTCACTTCCCAAATGGCCGCAACGGTGAGGACTGGGCCAGGCCAAAGCAAAAAGCCAGGAGCTTTCTCTGGGTCTTCCACATGGGTGACAGGGGCCCAAGCACTTGAGCCTTCTTCCACTGCTTTTCCCAGGCATATTAGCAGGGAGCTAGATCTGAAATGGTGCAGTGCCCATATGGGATGCTGGCACGACAGGAAGAAGCTTAAACTTCTACATCACAGTGCCAGCTCCGATAAAAAAAATTAAATCAGATTGTGCAAAGATTGCACAGCCTTTGAGTATATTAGAAACTATTTATTGTACACTTTATATGGCATGTGAATTATAGCTCAATAAAACAATATTTTAAAATGAAAAACAAGTCAAAGTTATGCAAAACAAGAACAGGCTGAGAAATTGTTATAGGTAAAATAACTAAAGAGACATGATGATAATACAGTGTGGTATCCCGGAGTGAATCCTCAGGACAGTAGTGAGAAAACTAGAGAAACGTGAGAAAAGTGTGCAGTTCACATTTTCAAAAAGAAGAGCGCTCTTGGCCTCTTAACAACTGCAGGCAAGAAACGATTGTTTCTAAGGGAAAAGAGAAGGATCCGTGAATCACTCCTCACCAGGAGCACCATGAATCAGTGGAGACAGGGTCCGGCTTGCGCATCCTTTGCATGGGACATCCACCGTGGACGCTGTGTTCCTGCCAGACAACCTGGATCAGGTGTGCACGGGTCAGAGAACTTGCGCCTTCAGTTGCCAGGTCTTCGTTTGGAGAACTCACCACAAGCCACGGGACGTGAAGAACACCCCGAGGGTGCTTCTAAACCTCTGAGTTTGACTCAGATTACAAAACCCCGACCCTGAGTTTGAATGCGATGCTTTAGAGGATCTGGGAGAAGGGTTGGGTGTTTTGCACATGGGAGAGTAATGAATTAGGCCAAATGAGGTCCGTGGCTGACAGTATTCTTGAAAATAGTCACAGCGTATTATTTCGTATCCTATGTATTCTCTGAGAACTTACCAGTCCCCAGGAAAAGCTGAAGCTTAGCGCCTCAAGTCTTGAACACGGGGAGGCTTGAGACTGAGCTGACAAATAGGATGAGATAGAAGAGATGGGCCGGCGCCGTGGCTCACTAGGCTAATCTTCTGCCTGCGGCGCCGGCACACCAGGTTCTAGTCCCGGTCGGGGCGCCAGATTCTGGCCCGGTTGCCCCTCTTCCAGGCCAGCTCTTTGCTATGGCCCGGGAGTGCAGTGGAGGACGGCCCAAGCGCTTGGGCCCTGCACCCCATGGGAGACCAGGAGAAGCACCTGGCTCCTGCTTTCGGATCAACGCGGTGCGCCGGCCGCAGTGTACCAACCGCGGCGGCCATTGGAGGGTGAACCAACGGCAAAAGGAAGACCTTTCTCTCTGTCCCTCTCTCTCACTGTCCACTCTGCCTGTCAAAAAAAAAAAAGAAAAAAGAAGAGATGCAGAGTGACTTCCCAGAACAGATTAGAAAAAGACACAGCTTCTCCCTGGAGTTCCTTCCGGGTACTCCCTCTTGGAAGCCAGCATTGTGTTGTAAAAATGCCCAGACCAGCCGCAGGCTGGGATTACAGCTTCAGGTAACAGTGTGTCACCATTGAGTGATGGCATCATCTGGGTGCATTTAGAGTGAGTTGCTCCTTTTTTCTTTCTCTGTAATTCAAAGAACAAATGACTAGCATCAGACAAATACATTATGCATTTTTGAAAAAATGAGGGACCAAAAATAACTCAGGGAGTAACCAAAGAAAGTGAAAAATATTAGGATTTTTTTCTGTGTATACAAATGCAACTTTAAAAAAAGGGAAAAAAGAAAAATTGTCAATTTTCTTTTCACTACTAATTAAAAATAGCCATGGCTCACTTGGCTAATCCTCCACCTGCAGCACCAGCATCCTGGGTTCTAGTCCCGGTTGGGACGCCAGATTCTGTCCCAGTTGCTCCTCTTCCAGGCCAGCTCTCTGCTATGGCCCGGAAAGGCAGTGGAGGATGGCCCAAGTGCTTGGGCCCTGCACCTGCATGGGAGACCAGGAGGAAGCACCTGGCTCCTGGCTTCGGATCGGTGCAACACGCCGGCCATAGCAACCACTTGGGGGGTGAACCAAATGAAAAGGAAGACCTTTCTCTCTGTCTCTCTCTCTCTCACACTGTCTAACTCTGCCTGTCAAAAAAAAAATAAAATAAAATGCCCAGACCACATGCAGAGTTCAGATATAACCAACCCCAGCATCCTTGCCCAGCTTTGGAGTGAAAGAGAGATCCTTCACATAGCTGCCTGAGCTAAATCAGACTGGAGCCGAAATAAGCTGTCCCTCCCAAGTCCTGCTCAAAATAAATGATACTTTATTTCAAATTGCTAATAAATACTTTGCCCTTGAGCAAAATGAATGTTGTTATTTTATGGCATTGGGTTTTGGGGGTTGTTTGTTGTGCTGGGAAGTTACACTCTGATGCTGAGAATAATCCCAGTGGCAGGTATTTCTGTGTGCCACTTAGCACTTTTTGTAAATTGAAATACAATTTACATAAAAAAGAACAGATTTCCAATCTTCCCTGAATTTAATGAGTTTTGACCATTTTATATACCCCTGTAGCTGCATCTCATAAGAATTAGAATGCTTCTCCTATTGCCAGAGAGTCCTCTTATCCTCTCTGTGTTAGGCGGGAGCCAGCTCTCCATAGCCCAAGGTTAATTGTGCATATCCATTTCCAACTCTTTGTTCAGTCACCTCATGTTGGCATCTAGAAACCTTGAAACTGAGAGTATTTGCAGCATGGAAATCAGCAAAGGTTACCAATCAGGACTTTGGTCTCCAGCACCACCCAAGCAAGTCGTTCAACATTTAACAGACATATTGCTCTTCACCTACTCCAGTCAAGTCTTCCACCTTTCAGAGCCAAATGCTTGTTGATTTCTCTCACTGTAGCTGGCTTTTCTTGGTTTTTGTGCTTCTCAGAATGGGAACCTACAGTGATGCCATGATGTCTTCTTCTATGTTTGCCTTCTTTCACTTGAAAGTGTTTGGGGCCGGTGCCATGGCACAGTAGGTTAATCCTCCGCCTGCAGTGCCGGCATCCCATATGAGCACTGGTTCTAGCCCCGGCTACCCCTCTTCCGATCCAGCTTTCTGCTGTGGCCTGGGAAAGCAGTAGAGGATGGCCCAAGTCTTGGGCCCCTGTACCCACATGGGAAGAAGCTATTGGCTTCTGGCTTCGGATCGGCGCGGCTCTGGCTGTTGCAGCTATCTGAAGAGTGAACCAGTGGCTGGAAGACCTTTTTCTCTGTCTCTCCCTCTCACTGTCTGTAACTCTTCCTCTCAAATAAATAAATAAAATCTTTTAAAAAATAAAAAAAGAAAAGAAATAATGTTTGGAAATTGATCTATGCTGTGCATGTGTTG
Organism: Lepus europaeus; assembly: GCF_033115175.1. NCBI lineage: Eukaryota > Metazoa > Chordata > Mammalia > Lagomorpha > Leporidae > Lepus > Lepus europaeus. The sequence continues at coordinate 23,212,768 of NC_084840.1, read as the reverse complement.
TTATCCATTTCTTTTTAACTGATGGTTAGCATGCATTGTATTTACAAACAACAATTTCATTGTCTTTTCTCTTATTTGATGGGCATTTGAGTTGCTTTCAGTATAGAATTATTAGAAACAAGGCCTCTATGATTCTGCTATACCTATCGTCCTGTGAGCATATGTTTTCAGCTCTCTTGAGTAAATATCTAGGAGTAAATTACTGGTTAGCATAATTAGATTAAAAAAAAAAAACATTGCAGCCAGTGTGGTTGTAACATTTTACTCTGCCAGGATCAATACACAAGAGTTCCAGTAGTTCCATATACTTGAGAAAATTTGTTATTATCAGTGTTTAAAAACTTCTTTGTTTTCTTAATATTCATTTGCAGCAGATTGAGACTATTCATATAGTCTTTATGCAAGTCCTTTGTCCTATCAATCTACCTATCTATATTGCCTGTCAGTAGTCTGTCCAGCCTGTGGCTTACCTATTGTTTTCTAGTTAATGCTTTTCACATACTGTAAGAAACCCAATTCTTTACCTGTAAGTCACAGAGATCTTCCTTTATGCTTTTTTTCCCTACAAATTTAGAGTTTTAGCTAATGTTAGAATTTATAATCCATTTTAAATTAATGTTAGTCCTTAGAGTTAGTAAAATAGGGATTAAGGATTCTTTTTGACTCATACTTTTTATTCTGATATTCCCGTACTGCTTAAAATTAATTTTGTCTTCTTAGTATAAACCTCTTCCCTTCCCTCTCTGAACTGACATGATGATTTGGTTGGAAATCAATAGACCGTATATAGTGGTGTATTTTGGACTATTTAAATTTGTTCTATTGATCTATTTGTCCATCTTTGTGGCACTAGTCTGTAATACCTATTGTGACACTACAGAAAATCTCAAAATTAGATAGCCCTGCAGCTTTATTCTTATTATACATGGTTGTCAAGGCTTTTTCAGATAACGTTAAATTTTGATGTAAATTATACAGGCTGTCAACTTCGCCAAAATAGCCTGCTGTTTTTTAATCAGATTGTCTTGAATCCATAAATAAATATGGGGATAATTAACAATAATAAGGTCTCTCAAATACGATGTATTTCTCAGTTTACGACTTTAAATTTTTCTTAGCAACACGTTCAGTTTTTAGTGTAGATTCATTTATATATTTCAGTGTAAATGGATTTATTATTGACTTTATGACTTTTGTAGGTTATCAGTGGTATATTCTTGTATTCTCTCTCATGGTAGGGGGGCAGAATTTAGCATTTTACCATTATTAAGAATGATGTTAGGTATATATTTCGCAGATATGCTTTAAAAGATTGAGAAGCTTCTTTTCTACTCTAATTTGCATTGAGTTATCATCATAAGTGGATGTTAAATTGTGTCAGTCTTTTCCTGCATGTGTTGAGACATGATTTTTTTTCTTTTTTCTTTTAATTATCATTAGTTTTAAACAGATTCAATGTGATTTGTGGACACAATTCTTTTTTTTTAAAAAAAGATTTATTATATTTTTATTTGAAAGATTTACAGAGAGGCAGAGGCAGAGAGAGAGAGATAGTCTTCCATCTGCTGGCTCACTCCCCAAATGGCTGCAAAGGCAGGAAATGAGCTGATCTGAAGCCAGGAACCAAGTGCTTCTTCAGGGTCTCCCATGTGGGTGCAGGGACCCAAGGACTTGGCCCATCTTCTATTGTTTTCCCAGGCCATAGAAGAGAGGAGCAGCTGGGATTTGAACCAGCATACATATGGGATGCTGGCACTGCAGGCAGCGGCTTTTCCCACTATGCCACAGCGCCAGCCCCAACACAATTCTAAGAACTAATGATATTCCCTTCCTCCTTCCCTGGTTCCCTCCCCCCATATGTCTTTTTTCTGTCTATTCTGTTAAAACTTGAAATCAGTGATTAATTTTTCTTATTGCATTAACTTATAAATCTTGATCAGGGTTTATTATCTTTTAATTCACTCCTAGATATTATTTGCTAATACTTTAAGAATTTTTATTTCTAGACCCATTAGGGATATCGATCTGTCAATTGCCTTCTTATTTGTACCTCAGGTTTTCATATTGGGAGTTAAGAAATATTCATTCTTTCATTTTTCTCTTAATTTTGTGCAATATTGGTATTACTTGTTCTTTAAATGCTTAATAGAATTTACCAGTGGATCCAGATAAATCTGAAATTTTCTCTGTGGAAATTCAGTTATTTTAATATATACTGGGCTATTTTAATATATATGAGGCTATTTAAACTCTATTATTCACTTTAGTATTTCACAGATAATTTGTAAATTTGTTTATTTGTCTTTTTTTTTTAACCAGAGTTACACAAAGAGAGGGAGGGAGAGAGAGAGAGGGAGGGAGAGAGAGAGAGAGAGAAAGATCTTCCATCTGCTGGTTCATTCCCCAAATGACCGACACAGCCAGGGCTGGGGCAGGCCGAAGGCAGTAGTCGGGAATTTCTTTCAGGTCTCCCAGGTGGGTGCAGGGGCCTAAGTACTTTAGCCATTTTCCACTGCTTTCCCAGGCCCATTAGTAGGGAACTGGATCAGAAGAGGAGCAGCCGGGATTCAAACTTGCACCCATATGGGATGCCATCACAGGTGGCAACTCTACCAGCGGCACCACAGCGCCATCCCTAATAATTTGCCAATTTCATTTGAGTGGTTGAATTTATTGGCATAAAATTATCTTGTTCTATTTGTTTTTGTACCTTTATAGTTATGTTGTCTTAATATTGGTACTGAATTTCTTCTGTTTGTTCTTGACAAATTTTACAACTGATTTATCAATTCTTTAATCTTAAAAAGCACTTGAATATCTTGATTTTCTTTTTGTTTACACTGCTTCATATAAAACAGAATTATATGAAATTGAAAGATAAATTTACTTTGATGTAAAATATTTGAAATATAGGCACACTTTTTCATAATAAGCACTTTCTACAAACTGAAGATCCCTTGTATAATATATAGTCTATGTATTTCAGAATGTATATTGATTTATGAATTCTAGTTTATCAAAAATTTCAAAATTCATGCTTTCTGATTCTTATTTAAGAAGCATTTGCCAAACCTAACATCACTGAGACATTTTCTTGACTTTTTTCTCAAAGATTTATATTTTTATATCTCAAACTTTGTTGAACAATTTTGAATTCCTTATTGAATGATGTGGTAGATAAGAATTGAAGTTCATCAGTGTGTGATCATTTCATTGTTACAGGGTTATAGTTTAAAAACATGGTATTTTCTCCAATGAATTGTCATGACAGCTTTGTTGAAAATCAATTAACCACATATGTGTGAGTCCATTACTTTTACTTAATTCTTTATTCCATTCCACTGATGTATTTACCAAGTTGTGCCATTTCACAGAATTAATTATTCAGCTTTAAATAAGTATTTAGATTGGGTTTTCCTAGTAATTTTTATACCTTTTTTTGTTCTTTTAAAGAGATATTTTGCTAAATCAGGACTATTACAATTTCATATAGATTTTATTTTTGTAATTTCTAGGAGGAAAAATGCTTATTTTCAATGGGATTTCACTGAATATACTTTAACTTCAGAGAACTGGCATCTTAAATGTATCAAATCTTCTGATTCATGAACGTATCAATTTAATTTTTAATTTCTTTCAACAATGTTTTACAATTTTCAGTATAACAAGCCTCATGCATCTCTTGTCATATTTACCCTGAATATTTGGCATTCTGTGACTTTGATAAGATTATTCATTAATTCCAGTAGCACTTTTATAGATTTCACGGTGACTTCTACATAGATACATGCTGCCTGAAGAGGATGATATTTTGGTCACTTATGATCTGGATGCTTTTTATTTCTTTTTCTTGTCTTATTTCATGGACTGAAAGGTTAGTACCCTGTTGTAAAATACTGATGAATATGGATCTTTTTGTCTTGTTTCTGATATTAAAAAGAAGCCTTCACTCTTTCATGATTATGTATAATGGTAACTGTAAGTTTTGTTCAGAGATGTCTTTTGCCAGGTTGAGGAAGTTCTTTTCTTTTCCTAATTTCCTCATAGCTTTTAACCTGCTAAAAACTGATGGCTGGCTGATGGATTATGTCCAATGATATTTCTTCAACTATGGAGAAAGTTGCTGCTTTTTACTTTGGTAATATGATTAATTACCAGGATTGGTTTTTAAAAATAATCAGCATTGAATTCATAAGCTAAACTCTACTTGGCACTGGTTTGTTATTTTTAAAGATTTTCCAAAGATTGTGCTGTCAGGGTGGTATTAGGCCTATATGCTGCTTTGGGAAGTTGAATTTTTTTTTTAGTTTTCTGGTAGAATTTGTATAGCATTGGTATTATGTTTTCCTAAACTGTGTAATAGAATTTACCAATGAATCTACACAAATGAAGTGTTCTTGGTAGAAATGTTGTTGACTACAAATTCAATATCCATAATAAAGAGTCATTTTGGACACATGCTTTTATCTTCATGGTGGGTCCCTCTTATCCCAAGAGGATCTATTTCAAGACCTCCAGTGGATGCCTGACAACACCAGACTCTAAATACTATGTCATTTCCTATGTAGTCATGTGTCTCTTAGTGCCAGGGAAGCATTCTGAGAAATGCATCAGTAGGCTGCCTTGTTATGGAAACGTCACACGGCGTACTGACACAGATGGCTGCAACATCACGAGATGGTGTGATGCTACGGAACTGCTATCACGTATGGCATCCGTCACAGACTGCAATGCCATTTTGCACATTGATGATAACGTTTGATTTATAAAGTAGGCATGGCAAGAGATTAATGATAGTTAATGTAAAATATAAGAATTATAAAATATACTGTAACAGAAGTTATATGAATGTGGTTTCTCTCTCTCTCTCAACTGTAGGTAGCATAAACAATGTGGATTTACTCAACAGGGGGATGATCTCCGGCCTGGGTGAGATGGAGCAGGACAGCATGAGGCCATGTGTCTCGCAACAGAAGTGTACCACACACGGATCGGTCATTTCTGGAATTTCCTGTGAGTAGTTTCTGAGTGCAGGTGGCCATGAGTAACTGAAGCCGGAGATGAGCGGGGTATATCGTTGTGGGCTCTCAGACCTCTGCATTTCAGGGCTACTTCACTCAGCTGCTCAGACACCAGCCTTTGAAGGGCAGCTGTTGTACATTCGGAATAGGGTCAGAATATCCTGGTGGGATTTTTATCATCCACAAGTGTCTGATGATGACCATGTACGCCTGCAGGGAGGACCTCTCTCTGCCTTCCTGCACTGCCCTTATGCTTGGCAGTGTTTCCCCTCCTACCCAGTGAAGGCCCAACAACAGCAGAGTTGAAAGTTTGGCTGGATTCTCCTTAGCCCCATTTCTTGTGGATTCCTTCTCATTTCAACACCCTCCCAGAAAGGATTGCAGCAGTTTCCTGCTCTCACAGGAAAGCAGACCTTTTACTGAAATCTACAGTTATTTCCATGACTTTTTCTCTGATGGTCTGGGGGAAAGAGAAACTTGCTGGCTTGGCTGGGTGGTCCTTATTATTAAGACAAGATTAGCAGCCGCACAACTACCATCCCAGCAGGCATGAGAGCTACTGTGCAACTTCTCTTTAGGAAAATACCATCACCTCCCAGGGTTTCTTCTTCTTCTCAGGTCTGGAGGGTGTTTAACCACACACACTCCACTCACAGCTATGCTTTCTTCACATTTTTGCCTTGTTTTCCTTGTTTAGATGGGAGTGACCATCTCTTGTGACTTCATACATGCTAACCAGAAATAGTATCATTTGTACTTTAAATATCCAAATGTGTATTTTTTCCTCTAAATAAAATATAGGCCTCTTGAGAATAAGCAATGTGATGTTATTTTTTATTTCACAGAATGCCTAGCCATTACTTGATACATGGTTTAAATGAATGCTTAACATCTTATCTAATTTTACAAATTCATTGGTGCTTCAGGAAACCTAGAACTGAAAAAGGTATAAATATTTAAAGCTTATTAGTAGAGCTACTATGAGGATGTGGATGGCCTGAATCCAAATAATGTATTTTTCTATTATATTGTATTTGACTTATAATCATGATGATATCTTACACAGTACTTATTTTCAGGATACTTTATCATCATCATCATCAAGATACTCCTCATCTCCTTGGTACTTATACTTTAAAAAAAATTTTTTTTTATTTATTTTTTTGACAGGCAGAGTGGATAGTGAGAGAGAGACAGAGAGAAAGGTCTTCCTTTTTGCCGTTGGTTCACCCTCCAATGGCCGCTGCAGCCGGCGCATCTCGCTGATCCGAAGCCAGGAGCCAGGTGCTTCTCCCGGTCTCCCACGCGGGTGCAGGGCCCAAGCACTTGGGCCATCCTCCACTGCCTTCCCGGGCCACAGCAGAGAGCTAGCCTGGAAGAGGGGCAACTGGGATAGAATCTGGTGCCCCGACCGGGACTAGAACCCGGTGTGCCGGCGCCGCAAGGCAGAGGATTAGCCTGTTAAGCCACGGTGCTGGCAGTACTTATACTTTTAAAATAATTATTCATGTGGGCAAGAATGTCATTAAAATGTCAAAGATGCCACTATAAACTAATGGGGAGGGGCTGGCATTCTGGCGTAATAGCTTAACCTGTCGCCTGCAACACTGGCATTTCATATGGGCACTGGTTTGAGTCCCAGCATCTCCACTTTCAATCCAACTCCCTGCTTATGTGCCTGGGAAAAGCAGAGGAAGATGGGCCAAGTGCTTGGCTCCCTGCACCCATGTGGGAGACCGAGAAGAACCTCCTGATTCCTGGCTTCAGATTGCCCCAGCCCAGGCTGTTGTGGCCATTTGGGATGTGAACCAGAGGATGGAAGATTTCTCTCTGTTCCCCCCAACCCTCTGTAACTCTGCCTCTCAAATAAATGAGATAAATCCTTTTTTAAAAAACTAATTGGGGGCCGGAGCCATGGCTCAATAGGCTAATCCTCCACCTTGCGGCGCCGGCACACCGGATTCGAGTCCCGGTCGGGGCACCGATTCTGTCCCGGTTGCCCCTCTTCCAGGCCAGCTCTCTGCTGTGGCAGGGAGTGCAGTGGAGGATGGCCCAAGTGCTTGGGCCCTGCACCCGCATGGGAGACCAGGAGAAGCACCTGGTTCCTGGCTTCAGATCAGCGTGGTGTGCCGGCCGCAGTGGCCATTGGAGGATGAACCAACGGCAAAGGAAGACCTTTCTCTCTGTCTCTCTCTCTCTCTCACTGTCCACTCTGCCTGTCAAAAAAAAAAAAAAAAAAAAAAAAAACCTAATTGGGGGGCCAGAGCTGTGGTGCACTAGGTTAATCCTCCTCCTGAAGCACCGGCATCCCATATGGGCACTGGGTTCTAGTCCCGGTTGCTCCTCTTCCAGTCCAGCTCTCTGCTGTGGCCCGGGAAAGCAGTGGAGGATGGCCCAAGTCCTTGGGGCCCTGCACCCGCATGGGAGACCAGGAAGAGGCATCTGGATCCTGGCTTCGGATGGTGTAGTTCTTGCCATGGCGGCCATTTGGGGAGTGAACCAACAGATGGTAGACATTTGTCTCTCTCTCTCTCTCTCACTGTCTGTAACTCTACCTGTCAAATAAATAAATAAATAAATAAAATCTTTAAAAAAAACTAATTGGGAGAAAAATGTATGTAGATATAAACTTAAACATCAGCTTAGTTATAGACTTGCTATGTGTACATAGGTTCATAAAACAAAATGGCATCAAATAGTTAAGCAATTTAAATGACTCTAAATGTGTAATTTAAACCCCTACTTTCTTTTTTTATAGCAATTCCATCTTTAATGTTGTATATTCCAATTTTCTTCCGTTTAATCTTGCTTTTCTTTCCTGATATGCAATCCCATCTCAAACAGGAGAGCTACTACTGTGCAGGTAATAGTTCTTTAATTGGAACACTTATGGGGCACACCAGAAAACGGTAAAGACTTTTAAGAAACAGCAAAGCTTTAATAGGTTCTTGTGTATTCATGTTGTAACCTAATTCGGCGCTCTTTCAGCAATGCCGGAGGATGTTGCTAATTTATGGCTGTGATGAGCAATAAAGCAATAATCGTAATCGAAAGGTGCAATATTCCTTGTTTAGGGGGCATTTATGGTTATGTATTAAAACTATAAATACTTCAAGAGGCTGCGAAACTGATCTATAGAAAATGAAAGATAAGGTCTCACTGCCTTCGAAAGTGCTTTTCCAGCAGAAATCTGAGCTTGACTTTCTGGTTTATAAATACAAACAAGGCAGAAGTGAAATGTTCGGCGCATCTGCCCATCCAGAGGGACCACTTACACACCCAGCAGCACTCAGACCTAATAAGAGCTGGAAAGCCCCGCTCCATCTCTAATCCCCGACTTCCCCTTTCCTTCCCTGTGTTCCTGTGTAGACATTGTTCTTCCTTCCTCTTTATACCCCTTACCTCGTGTCCTCCTTCCCGATTTCCCTCTTGCCATCTCGCTCACCGTTCCTCTTGTGACCACCTGTGTCCATGTTGGAGGAAAAGTGTTGGCTGTGCCCAGGAACAAGGAGGACCAGAGTGCACCCTCGTGGCAGAGGGACCAGAACTCCAGGTAAGTGTAGCTGCAGGTGAGTCAAGCCCTCTCTGGCTCCGGTCATCTGCAGCAGCCTTGACCTCCAGACGGCCCGTGAGAGCAAGCCCTGCCACCAACAGCAGCTCTACACTCCTACTCGATAACCTAGTTGTTTGTTTTTTCCTTAACTCTTCCCCATGTTACATTGTTCTGGTACCCATCAGTCTTCAGTCCTGTGTTTGAAACCACTTCTGTCACCTCTGTTTGATGGTCCAACAAATATCTTTAAGTTTCCTTGGCTTTCTATTTTATAAAACACTTGTTTTTGGTTTCCTCATATCTCTGGGTGTTATCTGTGCCCTGAACTCCAGGAAGGGAGGCAATGCAGGTGGGGCCGTTGATTTATAATCTACACAAGACCTTGCTCATTGTTGAGGTCTGGATCAGTTAGTTCCTCTGGCGAGGAGGCCCTTCTCAGCAATCCCATCATGTCCTACACACACCTCTGTCATCGCACCTTTCAGGTTATGTCTGCACAGGCATCTGGGGTTAGTTCCTGCGATCCCTCATCTGTAGTCCTCAGGAACCCCAGTTTGATTCCAATCCCGGACAGAGTATCTTTATGGAGAGACTTGTGTCCAGAGGAGGTCAGCTGGGGATAGACCTTTACCAGAGTTCTTAAAGCATCTTTCTTGTGACAAGAGATGGGGTGTAGACAAGGAGACAAAATCCACAAGTTAAGGCTCTCTAGCTCTCTGTTTTCTGAAAAGTACTCCTGCAGGAGCAGACGGCGAGCGTGGGCTCTAGGTTAAAAGGTGAGAGCCACAGGCCCCGGGAGCTGGCACAACTTCTCAGGCTCGTAGTGCTGTGCCCACGATAGGACAGAGGCCCGCCCAGGCATCTCCTGAGCAGGCTATGGCTGAAACCCCTGAGGTGACAGACAAGGGGAAGGCCATTCAAGGTTCACAAGAGGGGGTTCACATACGCCCCATGAGGCCAAGTGCAGGGAGCATTTTAAACGGCGTGCCATGGATGAACAGAAACCCTGCTGCCTTTCCCCTTGGCTCCCCTTTTGTTCTTCTAGCAAGGCTGAGGCAAAAGTGACTGCAAGCAAATTGCTCATTGGGGCCGCTGGCCATTTCAGAGCACACACGGCGGACTGTGTGTTGGTGACAAAGACTGGGGGCCCAATCCTGCTATCTCCCTCCACCTTGGGTGGCAGAATGAGGGTCTTACTCTAGGAAGGTGGACTCTCAACTGTGTCTGCCTCCAGTGACAGGTTGAGAAAGTCGCCTAAGACCTCTCATCTCCAAAGGCTTCATTCTCCGGCTCTGTCCAGACTGTCAAAGCCATGACAGTGGTACAGCATCCAGCATGACCTCCGGGGCTCCTCGGCACACTCTCTGGGCTTCCGCATGGGTCCCCTCACTGTCCTAGAGACCAGCTATCTCAAGTAATCATGCAATGTGACATTTAATTGCTTCGTTCACTCAACACAACATTCCCATGTCTTAGCTGTATCAAGAGTATCTACTGTGTGATAAGGACAAGCAACCATGCCAAGATTACTTACAACACAAAAACAGAAGATTATTCAACCAATAGGGGTGAAGAGATGCCCTATTGGGTAAAGAGAGTCTAATCCAAGAACTTGGATTCTAGACCAGAGACCCCTGCCTATCTCTATTTTCTTAGTGTCTTGTTGGTGGATGTTGTCACTGCTTCCTCCTTATACTCAAATCACCATATTCCAATCATCTAACTTGTTTGAATTCAGAATAAGGGACCTCACTGTGGCCCATTGCTTCAGAGTCTGTGGGTTCATCCTTGGCTTTCCCACATGAAACAAGTATCAAAAATAGCAAAATAACCCATGTCTTCGTGCACTATAGGCCATTTACATGCTGTTCCTGGACCCCACGTTCCTGATAATTCCTCTGATAGTTGTTTCTCTCTCTCTTCTTTTTAGCAAGAGGAGAGAAGCCGGCAGAATGACAATATTTTGCTATTTCAAAAGCTCAGAGCCACTGGTTTTCTATTTGCCTTCTCAATCTATCAGATACTTCCCTAGACACTGATGGCAGAAGGGCTGTCAGTGATTTAAAGAGAGAGACAGATGTGCAAAATTGTGGCTTGAAGCAGAATGCTAGCCTGGGCCCATTTCAAAAGAGACAGCCGTAATGTGCTAGCACATGTAGAAGAACAGGGCTGAGACAGCAAGATTGTCCCCCTTTTTTTCTGCATTTGTTTTATAAGGTACAGTGTTCTGGAAATGTTTCCCAGATGGGGAATAAATTGGAAGTGTATCCGTTAGATATTGTTCAAACCACACACACTCAGTTTTAAAAAATTAAGCGTGTATTATTTTTCTCCCATCTACATGTCAGCTGGACAGACCTGCTTATCTGCTCCTGGCTTGCTCATCTCCGCTGGCCTTGCTCATTTGTCTGTGGCCACCTGATTGGCAACCAGGGGCTGCCTAGACCAGGGCAGCTTCTCACACAGCTGGCTGTCAGCTGGGGTGAAGGGAATGGCTGGACCTCATGCCTCCATCACCCAGCGCTCTAGTCCAGTCTTGTTCTCACGGCATAGGAAGGAGTCCCAGCACAGAGTAGAAGTGCAAATGGCCCCTGGAGGTCAGGGCTCCAGAATCACTCACCATTACATCCGTGCATTCTGCTGGCCAAAGCCAAAGAGCAGCTCAGGTCCAGAATGTAGGGTAATAGAGTCTCCTACTGAAATAGCTGCAAAGCCTTGTTGCAGAGAACATGAACCCAGGGAGAGATGAGGAACTGCAGCCAGTTCTACAATCCATCTACCGTGATCTGTCCTCTTGTCACCATTGTTTGCACACTTTCTCTGAAACCTCAGTTGCTGTTAAGACCTCCATCAGGATCTTGTGATCAATATCGGGTTTGGACACCCCTCCTTATAATCCAGAGTCTGAAATCAGAAGACAGGATGTGGCCTTCAAACATCAAAGATGAGTAGGACTGAGATGAGTACAGCCAATACTTGCCCTAGAAAGGGAAATAACAGGAAGTGGCTACCCAGGAACTGGTCCATAGCAATTCTGAAATCCTCCTAAGCCAAAGTTTCTAAGCCCCTCATTCTGGATGTGGAGGAAGTTCCTGGATGGGGCCCCTGTTTGGCTCCCTTGTTCATTTTTTCTCCGTGGCTCTTTGTGCTACTCTGGGTGGGTTGTTTGTGGAGGGGGCTTCCATTTCTGTAGCATTCCTTATGGATTTGAACAACTTCCTCATTCTGTTTAGAGGCTGTCAGAGGAAAAGTGGTGGTAGGTTAATTACAAAAATCCACATCAAGAAGTGAAATTAATTTTCCTATCTCTTGAAATTGAACTTACTCTTATGATTTACTTTGGGCAATACCAGACAGCATAAATGATGTGGGTGCCAGTTATGGGCTGAGCTTCAAGAGGGCTTTCTTTGGATGCCTGGGAACAAGCCCAGACTAGCCTGGTGGAGAAGAGAGACAGTGTGGAGGAGCGTAGTCCACATAAGGCCATTCCACTGAGCCAGCCCCCAGCCCCCAGCCTACTGCAGATACAAGAAGCAGTCAAGCCAAGCCAAAATTAGCTTAATCTGCCCTAGAAGAACCTCATCAGACCTATAGCTCCATGAGCTAAAGTACATGTTTGTTGTTGCTCACCCAGGGATTTTGTGGTTAATGGTGTTGTTGCTAGGCAATATTACTGTGGCAACAAATGCAGGAGGGATTCCCTTGAATCACAACTACTAGCTTTTAAGCTCAGCTTGTTTCTTGAGCTGGGCAGCTGACGCTCAGGACTGATACCATCGAACCTCATGTGGCCACTTTCTCTGCTCTATTTCTTCTGCCTCTCTGTATTTAAGATTTGTATTTTACTTACAGTGCTTCCCTTTGTCTTTTCTCATAACGAGTGATGAGGAACACAGAACAAGCATCCATTTCACTGATGAAAAAATTTTGCTCAGAGAGGATAAGTGACTTGCCAGGTCACACAATGAGAAGTAAAATACAGCATATATATATTTCTATGTCAATGTTCTTCCATTAAAAATTATTAATTGGGGCTGACGCTGTGGCATAGTGGGTAAAGCTGCCACCTGCAGTGTCGGCATCCCATATGGGCGCCAGTTTGAGTTCCAGCTGCTCCTCTTCTGATCCAACTCTGTGCTATGGCCTGGGAAAGCAGTAGAAAATGGCCCAAGTCCTTGGTCCCCTGCACCCATGTGGGAGACCTGGAAGAAGCTCCTGTCTCCTGGCTTTGAATCTGCACAGCTCTGGCCATTGCGGCCAACTGGAGAGTGAACTAGTGGATGGAAGGCCTCTTTTCTCTCTCTCTTTCTACCTCTCCTTCTCTCTCTGTGTAACTCTGCCTTTCAAGTAAATAAATAAATCTTTAAAAAAATTATTAATTGCTTTGAAAGAAAGAGAGAGAGAATAAGAGAGAGAGAGACAGGGAGAGAGAGACAGGGAGAGAGAGACAGGGAGAGAGAGGTCAATCTCTCATTCACTGGTTCACTCTCTAAATACTCCATAATAGTCATCCAGGCTGAAGCCGGGAGCCAGAATCTCCATCTAGGTCTCCCACATGCATGGCAGGGACCCAACCAATCGAGCCATCACCTGCTACTATGCAGGGTGAGCATTAGCAGAAGGCTGGATTTTGGATTGGAGCCGGAGCTCAAACCAGGCACTCTGGCAAGGGATGCTGTCTTCCCAAGCTGTGTTTTAACCAAACCATCACACCAGAAACTCACCCTCATTTAAAAAAAAATCATATTGTATCATCTCATTTTGTCTCTCTAGCCTCACCTTCTGTCTCTTCCATCAAAATGGAAAATGTAATTTGGTAACTGATCCTCCATCTGGGAACAAGAACACCAACATTCTGACCAGTCTTGGTCCTTCTGCAGTTGCTTCTTATGTAAATTAAGTATGCCTTAGAAATCAGTCATCAACCTTGGCTGATATTTATTGATATTGTAAGATTGCGTGGGGAACAAAATGAAGGCTGCGCTTTACCTGTAACTCCAGAAAGTAGAACTAGGGCCACACATACAAGTTGCAGTGAGAAAGATTTCAGGTCAATAAGAGCCAGAGCTTTGTACCCAGCATGTCATTATCAGGGCTCCAGTATTTGGGGACAAGTAATCTGGATGATCCCCAAAGGCCCTGTCAGCTCTAAGAATTAATGACTCTGGTACACTAAATTTTTCAAAAGTCACCATATCAGGCCAGCCTAGTCTGAAAGGGAAATCTGATGTCACTATTGAAATATTTCTTGGGTTTTCCCTGACATTTTCCCTTGTTTGTCTCCCAAGGTGCCCGCTTCATCCTCCTGGTGCTTTCTCCACCATTTCATCTCACCCTCTCTTTGTGGGGGCTGAGACATAAGAAGAGGAGAGCTAGATTTTCCCCATGCAAAAAACCCCTACCTAGAGGTACTTTCCCAAGGCTCTGTATCCAGCTGCCTTCTTTTGAAGCTCCGTGGATTTTTCCCAGCATTGTCCATTGCCATAGCTTCACTGTGGTCTACACGCGGATCATCCCCAAGCTGTCATTAGTGGCAGTAGATGGCAGCCATTGTTGCTATTAGCCCACTCTTTCCAGCGGTCTCATAACTGCATCCACACACGGGCTGCAGATTGGATTTCCTCGTTTGCAGGGAGCACTTAGGGAGATCTTGCTCTCCTTTTACTGTTGTTTGCTCCCCAGCAAGTGACCGTTTTTCATCTCCATGGAGACACAATGAAAGAAATTTCCAAGCAAATTTGTTGTCTAATGATTCCAAGAAGGTACTTAGAACCATAAATGTCTTCTTGAAAATCTGCAGAGGAGCCAAGTTCTGTAAACTTTTTTCAAAATAGCACGTAGTAAATGAGGGGTCACTTCTCCAAAGGGAAGGAATAATGACAACATGGGAGCTCCCAGATTAAGCAGCTCCCCAGCAGAAGAGGTAGTAGCTTTGGAAAATTGCTTGGCAGGTTGCCAAAGAAATCATCAGCAAAGGCACGAGTGAAATTACATGACAGTTCCTCAAATGTGGCCCCGTGGGACTTCTAAGTGTCTCGGAGAATTCCTAAGCTGGGGAACCATGCCTGGCCTTGTTACCAAACTCCTCCTGATTACCAGATCTATTTCTCCAGAAACAGTATTGGCCCCGGACAGTTTAATTCTACCAAGGAAGATGAAAGATAATCAAATTTCATGAAATTACTTGAACACCACAAACTATGTTTGTTCAGGTTACACATGACTGTGAAACTCGCTGGATGCTGGGTGTGGGTGATAAAAGCAAACATGGTTGATCCCTACCTTTTTGGCACTGAGTTTGGGAACATAGTCAGCTGTTTAATAAATTCTCACACAAACAAATATTTAATTCCAAGCTGAGTAAGTGCCCCCAAAGAAGAGTGGAGAGTACCGTGAGAGATATGGAAAATGATGTCATTTGAATGGAGGCTTGGGAAGCAGAGGGTGGGGAGGGAATGTTGCAGGAAAGGAAACAGCACGTGCAAAGGCCCTGAGGTGGCACAGTGAAAAGCAACAGAAAGAAAGCCAGTGGGCTGGAGTGAGCAAGATCTGAGAGAACACTAAATTGAGAGCTGGCTCCCATCACGTGGGCTGTGGATGCCATGCCAAGAAGTCTAGCTTCTAACTTCAGTGCCGTGAGAATACATTGAAGCATTTGAAGCAGGAAAGTGCCTTTTCCACTTGGAACGGATCAAAAAATGTTTACAGTGGAATAGACCAGTAACTGAAAATGGTGAGAGGTGATGGTGGTGTGGACCAGAGTTGGCAAACGATGACCCATAAGCCATAACCAGCCTGTCACCTATTTATACATAAAACTTTATGGAGCGATAGCTACACGCATTTGTTTACACACCATTCAAAGCTGTTTCTGTTCTACATGGCAGAGTCGAGTCATTACTGTGGAGAGTCGGTGTCTTGAGGTCTGAAATATTTACTATCGCTCCCTGTGCAGAGAACACTTGCTGACTCCTGGTTTAGACTGAAGGGTATTGATGTCTCCACGAAGAAATGGACTGATCCAGCCGTTGGGCCTTCAGGCCACACGTCCACCTTCTTCTGAAAGCTTGCAAGGCAACGTCTAGACATGGACATGCGTTTCAGAGACTCTCATCTAGACCGGCGGAGATTTGTCTGAGTTTGTTCCTTGCATACTCGTTTGCTTTGGTCTTACTGATTTCACATTATTTTCATATTAGAGAATACCATTCATTAAGTCTCATTGCATTTTCATTTAGTGACGAGCACTCCCAGACGGATTAGACACAGTTTAGACACAGACCGTGACTGCAAGTTTGCCTCTGCTGTTTTTGTAAGATGCTAAATAGAATGTGACGCCTGTCTGCCAGCTTGGGAACAGAGCCTCCGGACAGGTGTGGGGGATTCCTGCGGCTGCCTGGTGCCCCCGGCGTTCCTGTGCGCAAGGCAGCAGAAGCTCAGACACTTTGTCTTTCTCAGGTTCTCTTTCTTCAATGGGCAAATGAAGGCACAGAATGTTCCGGCTCCTTGTGCTGCCTGGGTTTGCACCTTGACTTGCCACTGAGTAGATGGTAAAAGGATCACTATGATAGGCAGAGTAAGGCACGCAGCACAGCCAACAGCACAGGAAATACACTCAAAGCGTGAACTGCCTTGTCTTCCATGTTTTGTAAGAAAACCTTCATATAATGGAACATCTGTTGTGTGTCCCGAATGTTATAGGCCTCATTTTTTTAAAGATTTATTTATCTTATTTGGAAGGCAGAGTTACACAGAGTTTGAGGCAGAGAGAGAGAGAGAAAGAGAGAGAGAAAGAGAGAGAGGTCTTCCATCCACTGGTTCACTTCCCAGATGGCTGCAACAGCCGGAGCTGCGCTGATCCAAAGCCAGGAGCTTCTTCTGGGTCTCCCACATGGGCGCAGGGACCCAAGGACTTGGGCCATCTTCTACTGCTTTCCCAGGCCATAGCAGAGAGTTGGATCAGAAGTGGAGCCGTAGGGACTCGAACCAGTGCCCATATGGGATGCCGGCACTGCAGGCAGTGGCTTTACCCGCTATGCCACAGTGCCAGCCCCTATAGATCTCATTTTAATTCTGTCAGGGAGCCTGCGAGGTTGACAACATTATTGCTGTTTACAGATGAGAACACTGAGGCCTAGCACAGGCTCCTGGTATCAGCTCTTGTTGCTTGAGAGGATCACACTGGAAATCAAATGCAAGTCTTTTTTTTTTTTTTTAAAGATTTTATTGACTTTATTTGAGAGGTTGAGTTACAGACATTGAGAGGGAGAGACAGAGAGAAAGGTCTTCCTTCCGTTGGCTCACTCTCCAGATGGCTGCAATGGCTGGAGCTGTGCCAATCCAAAGTCAGGAGCCAGGCATTTTTTCCCAGTCTCCCATGAGGGTGCAGGGGCCCAAGGACTTGGGCCATCCTCCACTGCTATCCCAGGCCATAGCAGAGAGCTGGATTGGAATAGGAGCAGCCAGGACTAGAACCAGCGCCCATAAGGAATACTGGCGCCGCAGGTGGAGGATTAACCTACTTCACCTTGGCGCCGGCCCCTCAAATCCAAATCTTATGTGCAAAGCTGTACTTGCGAGAGCTGTTCTGAGCTCATTGTCGCACTCGCTTGTTCTGCAGAGCTTGGCCAGGCCTTCCAGAGCTCGATAACGTGGGTGCCAAAGGAGACAGGGAGCAGTGGGCTGCAGTCCTGCCATCCTCTGTTCCCGTAATGCTCTCAGGGATGCTGGAGCTGATCTGCTGAACTTTCCAGTACACACGCCAAGCCAATTTCCTTGACCGAATGTCACAACCTCTCCTCGTGAAGCAGGAAGGGGGTAGTGATCTCAACAACCTCTGGAGCTAATAGGGTCCTGATGGGATTAAAATTGGAATGGAAAATGGTTTCAACACTTCTGGATGCTATGCAAGGGGGCTTGATAGGTGTGGTACATGTTGGGAGGTTTCCAGTCTTAGCAGGTCCAGGTAGTACCGCAATGCTTAGAACTGGTTCTAAGCCCCCTAATGCCCAGGTCTCTAAACAATGACCTCCTTAATGTCACTGCCCCTCTCAGTAGCCCTCACTACTTTAGATTACCTTGGGAAAGGGGGGGTTCTCATTTTGCAAATACTGCTGGAATAACTATAGAAAGGACATATAATATTGTATATATTTTCTCCTAAAACTGGCTGAGAAAATTAAATTCTGCCCCTACTTACTCCCACCAAAAGTAAGCACTTAAAGAGCAAATGGCTAATATCCACATGGTCTGTGATTAATCAAATTCTAGATTCTCAGTGTAACCATCTTCATTTGATATTCCATCCATAAAGAACGCACAGTACACCACTCTGACAATGCTATGAAATTAGAGGTGAACAACATGTGACTCCTAGGGGGAAGAACAAAGGAAATTGTAACTCAATTTATTTTTTTAAGAAAAGTAGTTGTTATTTGAGTACATTTGCAGCAGTCAATAAAGCATTCCTGTAGGGCTGCTCCGTTCCTGAGTGGCCTTTAATTTCATTTGCATATTGGCCATTCAGCACTTTCTCCGAGCCTAATCAAACTTGCCAAAAAACAAACTGACTTTCTTTTGCCGAGGTGTTTGAGGAGGGACCAGTGAAGTATTGCAGAAAACAAAGAACTCGGGGTTACATCCCACCGGCCCCTGCTCATTGCCCGTCCCCAAGGCCTCATGCCCCAGGCTCTTAGATACGTGAAGTCAGGGGCAGGGTGCTCAGAGGGATGCAAGCTCAGAAGTCACAGGTTCTGGGCTCTCTATTTGCCTTGCTACTAACTAGTACTAATCTCAGACATGCCGTGAATAGTTTTTGTTTCTTATTTCCCCCCATTTTTGCTGATGGATCGATTGATACTTGAAAGGCAGACACAGAGATGGATAGAGAGAAATCTCTCATCCACTGGTTCACTCCCCAAATGCCTGCAACAGACAGGACTGAGCCCTGCCAGACCAAGGAGCCAGGAAGTTCCATGTGGGTGGCAGGGACGCAAGTTCCTGAGTCATTACCTGCTGTATCCCCAGGTGTGCATTAGCAGTAGGTGGATCAGAAGCAGAGGATGCTGGATTCGAACCAGGGATACTGATGTGGGATGCAGGCATCCCGAGCAGGATGTCAGCACCTGTGCCAAACACCCACCCTCTCCCCACCTTAAAAATGAAGTGTTGGCATCTAACTCTTCACACATCACACCCTTTCATGCCTTTGTTCTTGCCTCTCGTTCTTTCTTCAGGTGGCTATGTCTTTGCACCATTCCTCATCGTGTGAGTCTTTCTGTATTTAGGACCCAGCTCACCTCACACCTGATGGCTGCTTAGAATAGTCTGTTGTGTTCTGACAGCTCTGTGTATGCATTGGTATCTTTGTGTTAGGAAACCTTTGTGAAATCTCCAGGCGGAAGAGGGGTTTACATTTTCCTTCCAGCACGAGGTGCAGATTTATTTGATTAATGGGATGCAAGAGGTAAGGACAAAGTGTCGACTGGCTATTTTGAGAACAGTCCCCAAAAAATGGGCCATATGTTGGCACTGAGGGAGAGATCAATTAACGTCCAATGAATTCCCGTCTAATGGGACTTGTTGGAAAATACCATTTATTCTTTTGTGTATGTTTCTACATGCACATAAAATGGAAAATCCTACCCTGTGTGTCCTTATAAAGCAAAAACTGTTGTGATTGGACAGCACCATGGATCCCCAATTCTGTCACAAGGGCCAGAATGGTCTCCCTCAGCCCTGTGCTGCCCAGAGTTGTGGTTGCAGTACTTGTAGACCCGTGGGCATGGTTCTAGGGAATCGCATGAAACAGGGATCTAGAACTGCCCACACTGTTGATGAGAGCCGTCAGCACAGTGTCTGTGGATTTCTTGTCTTGCCATTCGGTGCGAGTGAAGCCGTTTGAATGATCGTTGTCTCTTTGCAATCAAAAGATTACGAATGCTGCCTACCTTGCAGAGAAAATATGAGCCTAAATTTTTCATTTCCTAGAACATTTTCTTTCCTACTATTTGCAAAGTTTGTCATAAGTGGGAATTTGTCTTATTTTTCTGAGTATCACAGCTTCCAACTGTATCTGACGTGTAACGTGTGCTCAGTCAGAGCTGGTGGATGAGATTAGCTGCAGTATAGGACCATGGGGTGGCAATTATGGCTGCGATCCTGGGTAAATCACATTTGTTCCCTGGAGTTCTGATATCCAGTCCATGAAATAAGGAAGTTGGCACAGATGATTTTTAAGATTCTTTAGAGTTCTAAAGTTCTCAATTTATTATAGTCCGCCTCTTCCTCCTCCTCCTTCTTCTTTTTAAACTCCATAGAGGCTAAAATGGTTTTAGCAAACCCCAAGAAGGAAAACTAGGATTGGAAATCTGTTGGTCCAGCTTTGAGTGGAGTAGGCTTCCACAGCTTTCCACAGCCTAGCCCCGAGGAAGGTGTTTTCCAGGATGCTGCTTTTTTTTTTTTGGACAGGCAGAGTGGACAGTGAGAGAGAGAGAGACAGAGAGAAAGGTCTTCCTTTGCCGTTGGTTCACCCCTCAAGTGGCTGCTACGGCCGGTGCGCTGCGGCTGGTGCACTGCAGCGATCCGAAGCTAGGAGCCAGGTGCTTTCTCCTGGTCTCCCATGCGGGTGCAGGGCCCAAGCACCTGAGCCATCCTCCACTGCCTTCCAGGGCCACAGCAGAGAGCTGGCCTGGAAGAGGAGCAACCGGGACTAGAACCCTGGGTGCCAGCTCCGCAGGTGGAGGATTAGCTTAGTGAGCCTCGGCGCCAGCCCAGGATGCGCTTTATTCCAGTCTCAGTGTATCATCTTTGACTCGTACTCGCTGAAGGGAAATGCAAATTACTCTCAGAATGAAGAAAGTAGGAACCGAGGCTGCCCTGGTAGTCTGATCTTAGAAGATACAACAACAATTGGGTATCCCATCAGATGGCGTAATTTAGATCATCATCCGCGGTCGTCCCGCCTCTTCTCCTCACCTCTCTAAGTGCACCCAAATGACAAGCTATACTGAGATGGATTCGCCTGCAATAGGATACATTTAAGTTCATCAGCCAGAGCTGGTGGGGAAAGCCACCCTGACTCCGGAAATATTCTCCTACTTCAAAGAAACCTGTCACAGGATCTGGGGAAAACTTCACACCCCTACAGGCCTGGCCATTGAGCTGAGCTTCATGGAGAAGGATGAGGTGCGGATCCACAGTTAGGAACAGGGGTAACTCCAGGAGCATACGGAACTCCACCACCCTCTGATGTGTTCCTGGATTCCTGGGCCATGCTCTTATCTCTAGGAAGCTGAAAAACTCCAGTTGGATACTAACAGCCTGAGTACCCCTGTATAGCTCTCATTCCTCTTAGAGTCTGTGCAAGGTGCAATATTTGGTCCAGAAGGCAGAAGCTTCTAACTAACGATGCACAGTCTTTCCCTGAGGGTGTGGGCGGGTTAAATAACCGCTCACGCTCACTTGCAATTTTACTCCAAACCAGCTCCAACTTTGCTATTCTCAAGATTGTGTGTATGCTTGTCTCTGTGTGTGTGTGTCTGTGGCTGGGAAATGGGGAGACAAATGTGATAGCACATTTTAAAAATAAGAATGTCCAGATAATATGATTTGACACATGTAAGTAAATATTTGCAGAGGTCCCAATTTTGAGCAACTTTATAGTCCAACCAGATAAAGTATGTATATAGAACATCCAGGCAAAAATAATAGAGCAGGCCGGCGCCGTGGCTTAACAGGCTAATCCTCCGCCTTGCGGCGCCGGTCCAGGTTCTAGTCCCGGTTGGGGCGCCGGATTCTATCCCGGTTGCCCCTCTTCCAGGCCAGCTCTCTGCTGTGGCCAGGGAGTGCAGTGGAGGATGGCCCAAGTGCTTGGGCCCTGCACCCGCATGGGAGACCAGGAGAAGCACCTGGCTCCTGGCTTCGGATCAGCGAGATGCGCCGGCCGCAGCGGCCATTGGAGAGTGAACCAACGGCAAAAAGGAAGACCTTTCTCTCTGTCTCTCTCTCTCACTATCCACTCTGCCTGTCAAAAAAAAAAAAAAAATAGAATGGGGGCCGGCGCTGCGGCGTAGCTGGTAAAGCCACCGCCTGCAGTGCCAGCATCCCATATAGGCGCCGGTTCGAGACCTGGCTGTTTCACTTCCCATCCAGCTCTCTGCTATGGCCTGGGAAAGCAGTAGAAGATGGCCCAAGACTTGGGCTCCTGCACCCACGTGGTCGACCTGGAAAGAGATCCTGGCTCTTGGCTTCAGATTGGCGCAGCTCCGGCTGTTGCAGCCATCTGGGGGGTGAACCAG
The DNA here is from genome assembly GCF_033115175.1 of Lepus europaeus. NCBI lineage: Eukaryota > Metazoa > Chordata > Mammalia > Lagomorpha > Leporidae > Lepus > Lepus europaeus. The sequence continues at coordinate 23,190,896 of NC_084840.1, read as the reverse complement.
TGGATGGAAGATCTCTCTCTCTCTCTCTCTCTCTCTCTCTCTCTCTCTCTGTCTCTATCTCTCGGCCTCTCCCCTCTCTGTGACTTTCAAGTAAAATAAATAAATCTTTTAAAAAAATAATAGAGTGGAGGAAAAACCAGAGCAAACTGTGGAGCAAATACTGACCTGGCTAAACAACACTAACGGGTTGTTCGTGTACCACTGCTCAGTGTCTGGATTCGGGCAGTTGTCAGCTATCCCTTATAGCAAACACTCATTAAACCAATGCCTGATATCTATGGAGGGGTCATGTGTCAAGTGCTGGCTTAGAAGCCAAATAGACGGTAAAAAGGGATGTAGACCTTGTAGACTGGAGTTTAAACTACTTGTGCATATTTATCCGTTTTCATCCAAAGCTGTTTCAATGATTTAAAAAAAAATTTAATGGCAATTAATGCATTATATAGTGCAAGGTATTACAAAGACAGAGTACTTGCAGCTTGCGCATAGTACACAAATCAGCATTATCGTCAAACTGTAAGAATGGGAAATAAAAGTTGAAACACTATTTTGGAAGAAAGGTGATGCTGAAGTCTGAAACCACAGATAGGTGGTGGTGCCGCCCGAAGCATACAGGACCCAGCTGGGCTGCAAGAAAGAGGAAGCTGATGGAGGAGGTGGCTTCAGATCTCAGACGGAGTGGGGACGACTCCACAAAGGTGAAGAGCACGTGACAAGCTGCAACTGCAACCCTTACAGGCAACAGTGAGGCCGGGGTCCATGGGCGAGCCTTCCCAGGGCCTGGCGCGCCGAGAGGCGAGGGGGCCGTGCAGGTGAGAATGCTGTCAGCTTCCACGTCAAACTCTCACAGATGCAGACAGGGAAGGCGTGGAGGGAGGGCTCTCATGCATGACCAGAAACGAGTGGTCACAAGGGCAGTTCACTGCTTATGCAAGAACACGGGCCGGGCACATTGGCTCTCAAGCCCTTCCAGTGAAATCGCCTGCTAAGACTCTCAGAATGGCTTCACCTAACACCCAGCCAGACCAATCAGGCCTCACCAGGCTTCACAAAGCACCGCACATGCCAGCGAGCTTCCCATCAATAACCCTTGGGGAGTTTTCTCTTCCCCAGTAAAACCCCAATCTTCTCTTTGCCCCTCAGTTGCATGGATGCCACCCTGGCCTGTGCATGTGTCCTGGATACAAATCCTATTGCTCGTTATTCTCCAAATAAGAGCTTTCTTCACGGAGATCCATCTCTCTGTGTTTTGTTTGACTTTGACACAAAGAGCCGTAGAACCAGGCCAGATTTGCTGGAAGCAGTTTGGCAGAACAGCAGGCTGAATTGTGGAAACGCACACACCTGTGTTTATCTTTTGGCTGGAGAAAACCCAAGAAGCGCAGGCACACAAATCCCTGGTCGTCAGGAAAATCCTAGAGCCTGGAATTTGGCCCTGTCTTTGCCCAACAGAAGCCTCCAGAAACAGCTTGTTGGGGGGTGGGTGGGTTGAGGTGGGGGATAAACCTCCTTTACAGATGAGTAATAAAAAGAAAAGCCAATGGAGGATCTGAAAATGATGATCAAGTATTTTGCCCGGGGTGGGGGGCATTGTGGCTCAACATGTTAACCCACCACTGGGGATGCCTGCATCCCATATTGGAGTGGCGGTTCTGGTCCAAGCTACTCTGCTTCCTCTCCAGCTTCCTGCTAATGCATCCAAGGAGGCAGCAAATGATGGTTCAAGTGCTTGGTCCTCTGCCACTCACATGGGAGCCCTGGATGGAGTTCTAGGCTCTGGGTTTTGGCCTGGCCCAGCCCTGGCTATTGTGGACATTTGGTCAATGAATCAGTAGATGGAAAATCTCTCTCTTTCTCTCTGCTTTCCAAATAGATAAAAATAAACATTAAAATATTTTGCATAAATAAAAGTCAAACAGTGGACTATGTGAAACAAGCACATTTTTAGAATAGTATAAGAATGTAAGACAACAGGAGTAAGTGAAGACATGGTCTCCAGAACCACACAATAAGAATGGCAGGTGAAAAAAAACACAGCCAGCAAGTTGAGAATGGAAGGAGAAAAATAAATTTGAAGGCTGACTTTACAATAAAATAAAATATTTAAATTGTTGGCTAATTTAAACAAGATAAAAAGGTAGAAAGCATAAACACACTAAGAAATAATTAGTGATAGCACCAAGGTCAGAGAGGAGCCCAGTTTCACAGAAAGGAACAGAAAAACAGAGAAGAATTTCTAGAAATTTCTAGAAAAAAAATCTAGAAGTTTCTAGAAAACTAGAAAAGTATTAGGATATGAAACAGACAAGTTACTACAAATGAAATAGGAAAACCATCACCTTACCTGTCTCCCACATGAGAGGCACAGTATGCAGTTTCAGAGTTCTATTAAGTTATCACAGAAAAGAATTAAGCTCTTCCAGCGCATGGTCAAAGTGATGAGAACAGGCAAATGGCTTCTAGACTGGTGGGACAATGTGTGTATGGAGACTTTCATTAAAACCAGGTAAGAATTGCATAGAAATACAAAACTGCCAGTGAATCCCATGCACCACTAGGTTGTAAATGTCTGAAATACGTTAATAAAAAGCACTCTGACAAGGCGAGGCTTATTTAAGGAATAGAAAGATAATCCTTAAGTAGTAAGCTAATATATTTTAATGCTTTTAAAGAGCAAAGGAGACTACCAGATAGGCTTCTCCATTGGTACTGAAAAAAAGACACTTTGCATTTACTTCTTGTTTTTTAAAGATTTATTTATTTATTTGAAAGTCAGAGTTACACAGAGAGAGAGGGAGAGTCAGAGAGAGAGAGAAAGAGGTCTTCCATCCACTGGCTCACTCCTTAATTGGCTGCAACGGCCAGAGCTGCACTGATCTGAAGCCAGGAACTTCTGGGTCTCCCACGTGGATGCAGGGGCCCAAGCACTTGGGCCATCTTCTATTGCTTTCCCAGGCCATAGCAGAGAGCTGGATGGGAAGTGGAACAGCCAGGTCTCGAACCAGCACCCATATGGGAGGCTGGCACTGCAAGCAGTGACTTTACCCGCTACATCACAGCATCGACCCCTTACATTTACTTTTATAAAAAAGAAAAAAAACCAGGGCAGGCATGTGGTATAGCAGTTACGATGCCACTTGGGACATCCACATTGCAATGGGAGTGTCTGGGGCTGAGTCCTGGCTCCACTTCTGAGTCCAGCTTTCTGAGAGGTAGTAGGTGATGGTTCACATATGTGGGTCCCTTCCACTCTGGATTGAGTTCCCAGCTCCTGGCTTTGGTCTGGCCAAGCCTCAGCTCTTGGGGACATTTGGGGAGTAAATCACAGGATGGCAGATCTCTGTCTATTTGATCCCTTTCAGATAAATTTTAAAAATGCAAATATTTTAAAGGAAAGAGAAATGTCTGTAAACTAAGAATAAATTAAATTTCTCTTTTAAAAGAATGTTTTACTTATTTATTTTAAAGTCGGAGTTACAGAGAGAGGAAGAGACAGGAAGCGAGAGATGGTCTTGGGCCGTCTTCCATTGCTTTTCTCAGGCCCTTAGCAGGGAGATGGATCAGAAGTAGAGCAGCTGGGACACAAACCGGTGTCCATATGAGATGCCAGCATTGCAGGTGACAGCTTCACCCACTACATGACAACACCAGCCCTGGAACTTCTTTAATGTGATGAAATATATCTCAACTTCAAAGGGAGCGTCATGTTTAATAAGGGAACACTGGAAACATTAACAATCAGAAAGCTGTAGAGTCAGGGAGAGCAAGAATGCCCCTTATCACGACCACTATTCAATATCATTGGGAAATAGTAGCAAATGGGATCATGAGAGAGGCAGAAATGAGAGGCTCACAACTTGCAAAGAATTTGTAAAGCTATCCTTATTTGCATACGATACAACAAAACTGTTACAAACAAGAGGCTTCAATGAGATGAAAGGGAACACCTTCAGTAGTGTTCTACATAAAAGCAGCCACCAGTCAAAGCGCTACTAGAAGAAAAGACACTATTTACAGTGGATTTTACAAGCATAAAATGCCTAGGAAGAAACTTAATTAGAGACGTGTTGTGTGTGGGTGTGTGTGTGTGTGCAATACATTACTAAGGCTGTGTAACAACTTAGGCAAATGAACAAGCGCGCTACAGTGTAAGACCATCCACTACTTCTGAGCTCAACTTCGACATTTAACTTGATTCCAATAACAATGGCAACAACGTTTATTTCTGGAAGCTGATATGCTGATTCTGAAATTCAGTGGAAAAAAAGAAAAGGAAGAAATTAAAATATATACAAGATAGAGAACAAAACCCTAGCATTACCAGACATTAAAATATATTACCAGGTTGCAATAAGAAAATGTTGGCTACAGTACCTGAATAAACTGGCAGCCAATTGGACAGAAAATCTAGAAATAAGCCAGAAGACTCATTTGACTTTAGTATGTGATAAATTTCCATTTCATATCAGTGGAAAATGATGGATAATTCAATAAATTTTGTTGAGAAACTGGGTCACCATCTGGAAAAAAATTTATGTTGGATTTATACTTTAAGTCTTATACCCGAATAAATTAAAAACACATCAAGGACTTAAGGGGGAAAAACTAAAGCCATAGAAATACTAGAAGAAACCAAGGAAAAATATTTTATAATTTCAGATATCAGGATGCCTGTATAATCACGTCACAAGTCTCAGCAACCAAAAGCAAAGACTGGTACATTAAACCACAGTAAAACAGAAAATATGGAAGATCACTTCAAAAAGTTCATAGGAAAATGGAATTCAAAGATTGGTTTGTTTTGGTTCCAAAAAAAATCTTATAATCTATGCATGACTTTTCATAGTAATATATATTTTCCATGAACTTTTAAAAAAATGCATTTGCTTGTTCTATTTGCAATACACACACACACAGAGAGAGAGAGAGAGAGAGAGAGAGAAAGACACAGAGACAGAGAGAGACAGAAAGAGACACAGAGAGAGAGAATCGTCCATCCTCTGGTTCACTCCCTAAATGCCCATAATAACCAAGCTTGGAAGACCAGGCTGAAGCCAGGAGCTGGGAACTTACCCCAGGTCTCCCATATGCAGGGCGGGGAACCATTATTTGAGCCATCATCCCCTGTTGGCTCCAAGATGTGCCTTGGCAGGAAGCTGAAATTAGGAGCAGAACTTAGACTGGGGCCCAAGCAGTCCTGGAAAGGCTTTTGAACGAATGTTCTCATTTCATCTTTTAGATCTTGGAATCATGTTCAGTATATTGTTAATATAAAAATATAGTTCAGCCTGGTATAATTGATTTATGCTGTGCATATGCCTTGAAGTGTTGCACTGTACTCAATAAAATATACAAGTATTACATGCTGATCATAAAATTTAAATAAAGATAAAATTCAAAACTACTAATTTAAACGAAGTTGATAACCAAAATAAGGACTTTTCCATAAAGCTAAATGTATTCAATTGTCACTGTATTTCAAAGTTTATTACTTTCAAAATATGATACTGATCAATAGTAGATACAAGGGTACTTTGAAAAGTGCATGCAAAATAGAGTAAAAAGGTAAGTGTATAGGACCCTTTATATGCATGGATTTCAAGTTTTTCTTTTTGTATCAAGACAAACATGTCTTTTAATCCCATTTCTCCATGAACTCTTTAAAGTCATCTTTTATTGGTTATATTTTCTATTTATGTCTTTGGTTTTCAAAATAAAAAAAAAAACTCTTTAAAAAGCTATACTATCCTGATTTATAGATCTCAAATACCTGCATGTGATCTTGATATTTTAAAATATTGTAATAAAAATGAAAAATCAAAGACTATGCATTGAAAATAGGAAAATGTGCATAAGGAACAAAAGTGACTTCTTACATCTTTATAAATAGGATTAAAAGGCATCAACATTTTCCTAGATGAGAGAGATGGGGACATCCAATTATTGCAAAGAAAGGGCATATAATATGAGGAAAACGCAAATACCTCAGAAGAACTGTGGAAACAGCTGTTGCTGAATAGTCAAGGAATGTAAAATACCGAAAGTTAATTATATGCTTTTTATAGCAATTTGAAATGGACCCAGTGATCTGATTCCATCATTTTCAAAACACTGACATATTTTTTTTCCAACTCTGCAGGGTTGGGCCACTAGCATTTGACAGGGGCTGTGGGAAAACTAGTTTGTAAGTCATACTTCTCACTCTACAGTTTGCAAATCACTTCCATTTCCATAGTTTTGTTTCTGAGGTTATTCAAGGCCAACATTTCTGTTTCATGTTTGCAGATCTGGAGTTGAATTTTGGTTTGCTTACCTAACTTACTCAAGGTTATATTGCTAACAGTTGTGGAGCTAGAACAGCAAATATGTGCTGGCTCATTTTTTGGCTCTTATTGTTATAGCCTGGATGTCTAGCTTCAATGTTTCTCTTTCCTGGAGGCTGCAGGATGGCCACTATGCAGACACTCAACATCAGCATCTCTCGCCTTAAGCCCCAATAGATTTCTCCAATATAATCTTCCTCTAATTGTGTCTTCTCTGTGCGCAGTCATTTCTTTGGTGTGCAAGAGTGGGTGTGTGTGTAATGATGTTATCTATATGCCATCAGGGCACCTGCACATTTGCATATGGGGAAAGAACTGAATAAAACATGAGGTATTTTATTCCAATGGGATGCAAGATCCTCAAAGGATATTTACAAATGTACTCAAGTCACTCAGAATCAATCAAACTCTGAATCAACAAATGTCCTTTGATTCCCTTGTATGTGCCTTGTACTAGGATAAATGCTGTAGGGGAAACAAAGAAGCAGGGGAGAGGCATCCCCCCCCCCAACCGCCCCCACCACATTGGAAGCAGCAGGTTAGCTGAGATAGCATCGTTAGTTGTACGTGGTCTCTAACCTGTGCCTTCAGAGCACGGTGCTCCCTGGGTTCCCCGCAGAGGTCTCCAGTTGGACAGAAGGGCAGAGCAGGAAAAGCTTATCTTCAGCCTAGTCTGTGCTTTGGGAAAGGTGGTTGGAAGGGGAGGTTTGCATTTCCCCTGTATTGGATAAACGCTGGAGCATTAGCCACGTGGACAGGGAGTGATGCGTGTTTACCCCTTTAGAGCTGTCCCCTGCTTCTGCTCCTCCTGTCTGTTGGCTCTTCTCTGCCCAGAAAATAAAGACTTTTTTAAAAAATTAGATCAGATGGGTCATTTTTTTTTGCTTGTAATCCTATAATGGCTTCTTCTTGAGCTTATACTGAAATTCAAATTTACCCTGGCCAGCAAGATTACTATTGGTTCCTGTCTCCCTCTCATGCCTCATCACCACCTCCTCTCCTCACTCCAGATGTTCAGAGGTGCTTCTGATTTTCTTCCTACCCCAAGCTCTTCCCCAGCTGCTGGTGTTGGCACCTGCCGTGTCTTCTTCATGGAGTGTTTGGCCCCCAGCTCTTTGCATGGCTGACTCCTCATCATTCAGGTTTCAATTCAGGTATTAACACTGATTAAAGACTGTCCACACCCAATTCGCCTAGAGTAAGCTGCCTGGCTCTCCCCTACACTCCATATGGCGGTGTGTTCTTTTCCCAGGGTGGTTATCACGATGCATAATTACCTTACCCCTTTGTTCACCTGCTCATTGTCTGTCTCCCTCAACTAGAATGTGAAAGCAGCAGCCTTGCTTGTCTGCCTTGTTTATTGCTGTTTGTGTGGTTCCTAGGACACCATGTAATATGTGTTTAACAAATATTTATCGAATGAATGAATGAATGAGAAGCCTCAGAAATAGAACACTTATGGCCTTCGCAATCACCTGCATCTTTTTATTGCTTCCTGACTCTGTTGAGCTGTTCCCCACAAATTACCCCACTCTTCCTGTGCCATCCTCACCCCAACAGTCCTCCTGCCACCCTCCTCCTGTGGCACCTCTTGCCCCAGGGAAGCTTAGGAGTATTCGAGCAGTAATGCAAAGAGGCAGAAGTGGTTGTAAGTTCTGAGCTTTTTGAATTTAAATCAATTTCTTTAAATTATAGCCTCTGATTTGCAAAAGCCAGGCTCTTTTCAGTATCAGAGGCAAAGCTCTGAAGGAACCAGTGCATAAAGCACATGCCACAAATAAGAGGCTACAAAAGAATAGAAGAGGGGCCAGCGCTGTGGCTCAATTGGCTAATCCTCCGCCTGCGGTGCCGGCATCCCATATAGGCACCAGGTTCTAGTCCCAGCTGCTCCTCTTCCAGTCCAGCTCTCTGCTGTGGCCTGGGAGGGCAGTGGAGGATGGCCCAAGTGCTTAGGTGCCTGCACCCGCGTGGGAGACCAGGAGGAAGCACCTGGCTCCTGGCTTCAGATTGGCGCAGCGCCGGCTGTAGTGGCCATTTGTGGGGGTGAACCAATGGAAGGAAGACCTTTCTCTCTGTCTCTCTCTCGCTGTCTAACTCTATCTGTCAAAAAAAAAAAAGAAAAAAAAAAAAAGAGCCTTCTGTCCAACCTTGGGGAAGAGATAAAGATGAAGGTTGTGCCTCTATGGGAGGAGGGGTAGCCAAGGATTGGGGGAGGGGTGCACAGGAGGAGACACTGGGAAATAGCTGACAAGGGGTGCAGTGTTCTGCCAGCTCCCCCACTGGGGCATTCCTGAAGGAGCAAGAGATCCCCAGTTAGAGAAGACTGAAGTTTTGCTACGCTGGGGGCCAATTCTCCTGGCCTAGCGTGGAGCAGCAAAGCTGAAAGAGGTAGCCGTGAGTTCTCATGCAGACAATTGTAGGTCCATAGACAACGGTGATGGATACACTGTGAGTCAGACTCATGGCCAAGACCGAGCTCAGCATGTGCCAGCAAACGGGGGAGGCAAAGAACGGTGACTTGATGTCGCTCCCCAGTCTCAGCCCATCACTCCGTGGATGCTTAGAAGTCCCACCCCGCTTCCAAACATTAGATGGCACCTGCGTAGAAAAGACACAAAGAAATGAACTCTTAATATGATTGAGTGTATGCTCAAAATGTTTTATCCTAATGTTGTGAGATTATATGAACATTTCCATGTTGTTGTATTTTGTTACCAGGTGATAATGCAACTTGAGGTCCAAAATTAAAAGCAGTTTAAAGAAAAGAAAACTTTTTCCCAGCTGAGTTTGTGGCATGAAATTACTACTCATTACACATATAGGAAAGAAGTCAGAAGGCAGCTGCTGTATGACATCCTACGAGAGGGACCTGACCGCGGGCAGACAGCTCTGAGGCAGATCACACCGTCGGAAACACGGGCTCTAGGTCTGGAGACAGACAGATAGGAGCTGAAATCTCCGCCTCTGATTTTAAAGATGGCAAATAGACACACGTTTATTTAGACTTTTGAGACCTAAGTTACCCCCTTTATGAAAACAATGCTCTCTTAACAAAATGATTTTGGGAATTCAATGAGATAATGTATGCAATTGTTTAGAACATTTCCTAATGTCAATAAGAGCTCCAAATGGAAGTTACTATTGCCCTCCTAAGTGGGATTCATTTTTATTCTGACCAAACCTAACACGTTGTTTTAACTACCAACATCTTATATTTTGTTTATGAATTTCCTATTGCATAGAGCATCATTTCTATTAAGGACAGCAATTCACTTAGGAGGGAATTAACAGCCAACATGGTAGATATGTAGGTTCACATTGTGAGTCAGCAGAATAGACATCAATTATCTTACACTGTGAATTGTAGAATTTGAATTCTCATGTTTAATTTAACCTGCTCCCAGAGAAAGAGCAAATAGCAACAGTAAACAAAAGCTCACTCTATGGCTCACTTTGCCTCAGTGGCCAACAGCATCCACTCGCTAGAGATTTTCCCAAGGATTCATGCCATACATTGTAAATACTAAGTTCTAGAATTTGAAGAGCTTTTAAAGAGGCCTAAGACAACATCTGGTTTAGCTTTCACGTTTAAACAGGAGACAATTGAGGCCTTGGGCAGAAGGGACGTGGTTGAGTTTCTAGTTATCGGTAGAGTTAAGATAAAGTCTATATTTGACAAGTTGTGCTATCTAACAAGCCACCCCAAAACTCCGACTTAAAACATCAAGAACAGATTTTTTGCTCTCAGGCCTAAAGGTCGAGTGTGGCTGGGATGATCTCAGCTGGGCTCTGCTGGGCTTGGCTTCAGGCTTTGGGCTGGGTCCAGGCCTGCTCCATTTGTCTCTCATCCACTTGAATCATTGGCTTCTAGGGCAGGTTTTTCTTACAGACCAGCACAGGAGTGTGCGTGGGCAAGCAGAAAAGAGATGCCTCTTGAGACCTCGGCTCAGAACTGGAATGCTGTTCCTGCCACCTGTTCTCCAGTGGCTACATAATATGCATTAATCCCCAAAAGCAGTGGGTATGGAAAATATTTGTCATGTGTTCCTGTGGCAGCACTTCCAAGCCATGTGGCCAAAGGCACGGAGATATAATTCTATTACAATGAGGATATGAGCGGTTGCAGTGACTCTGTAGGCCTTAAGTGTTCCTTCTCCGGATTCCCAGATAAGTTTCTGTCCCCGTGAAAATGTTCTAAGTAGGCCTCTCACCTGCTGTACTGAAAGCACAGTTGAAACTCTTTGTTGCTAAACCACACAGGTTCACACTGCACAGTAGGTCACCAATACTGCATTTAGAACACAACACCAGGAAATCCAGAAAGAGTCACGCAGAGCTGAAGGAATAAAATAATCATCTTAATAATGGTTCATCAGCCAAGAATATTTTCCACCTCCCTTCTACAAAACTGAAACTCTTAGTTTAAGTTTCCCCTTCAGCAAAGGAGGATTTATGGCTTCAGCCCTATCAATTGTTTTTTAATTAAAAATGTATTGAGGCCCTCGCGACAGGAGCACATAAAGCAGACATGCCAATGCTTGGCCCAGGCAGCCCAGTGTGTGTATATAAATTACATCTAGGGTGACTTGGGTCTGGCTGGGAGATACTGCAGCAACTCTGAGTTATACTTTCTCTGAGTCAGAATGACGGAAACAGACATGCTTCGAATATTTAAAGCAGAGGATGGATTCTCCATTTCATCAAGCTGGTTCCTTCTGTAGTTTTATATGTTGACCATATCTGCCACAGAGTGGGTTTGCTGCCATCAGCCCCACAGGCCCCTAGGAAGCCAGGAGAGGTGATCTGGGTGCACTTCGGAGTCTTGCCGTAAAACCCAAGTTAGCAGCCAAACCCCAAGTGCAACGCTTTCGTTGCTTTTGGTGACACTGAAGCCAGCAGAGATAAGACCTGATCCTGGGCTTAAAAGGACACACAAGTGGAGCCCAGCGACTTGGACTTCTCAGTTCATCCATGCATTGTCATCACCTTCAACCACGCTAGGAACTTAAATTTAAGCCCAGCAATGGAGTTCGGCTCCTAGCAAGAAAAGCGTGTAGGGAACACAGGAAGACAGCCCAGAGTGAAATGTAAGTACTTTGAGCATCTGTCTTCTAAGCCCAAGGAGAGATTCTGTCAAGTCCCTCTTGTTCTGATTTGCAAAACATGATGGAGAAGCAAGAAATACTTTCCTTTTCTCCCATGCCTAAGTGTAGGGTCGATTTTGGTGAATATTGGTACACAAACAATGTCAACCATTGTCAGGGGGTAAAGAGGGCCCTTTTTTTCTGCTTTCCAGGAGAGTGCTAGAAGTGGTTGGCTTAGACAGAGAGTAGGTTAAGAAGCCATTTTTAATGTCTGGAGAAGTTCCAAAATACTAGAATAGGAAACTAACTCTTCCAGTAGAAATTGCCCTAGGCTGACATCGTACCTCTATGACCCTAGACAACTTTCTTCCTTTCTCTGGGCCTCTGCTTTCCAGTCTTCCAAGTAAGGGGATTGAATCCATTGAACCATAAATTCTCTTCCAAATGTAATAATGACTGGGTTGGGGCTGGTGCCATGGCATAGCGGGTAAAGCCACTGCCTGCAGTGCCAGCATCCCATATGGGCACCAGTTCGAATCCCAGCTGCTCCACTTCTGATCTAGCTCTCTGTTATGGCCTGGGAAAGCAGTAGAAGATGGCCCAAGTTCTTGGGCCCCTGCACCTACGTGGGAGACCCAGAAGAAGCTCCTGGCTCCTGGCTTTGGATCAGGGCAGCTCCGGCCATTGCAGCCATCTGGGGAGTGAACCAGCGGATGGAAGACCTCTCTTTCTCTCTCTCTGCCTCTGTCTCTCTGTAAGTCTGTCTTTCAAATAAATAAATAAACATTTAAAAAAAATAATGGCTGGGACCAAAATCCTTCTTGATGGCCTGCCTGCACAGAGTGTGCCTACACAACAGCCTCCCCCCATGCTGCACAGTGTGCAGAATCAGCTCACTATCTGGAGAGAGGCCCTGCACGTTTGAACCATGGTTTATATCTGACCTGGAGGGAATCACGCTCTGAACTCCACTGGGATTTAGAAGATGCCGACTTAAAAGGCCGCAGTTAAGGGTAACTCCCATCAGATCATCTCTTGGGCACTCAAAAACTGTTGGATCAAGAACTAAACAGCTCCCCATTGCCTTGTATCCATTACACACTTGACTTCAACCCAATCCTCTTAGGTTGCCTTCTTTTCCTACTGTGGATCTTAAATGCTCTCTTCTTGTTCCCAAGAGGGACTCTGGGCAGTGGGCAGAGACACAGAGAGCTGTAGTGGAAACAGCATGGATTTTGCTATCAATTCCATGTGCTTTCAAGCTTCATATCTTCCACTACCCGAAAGTGTGTACTTAGTCCATGAATTCATTCATTCACTCACCAGTCTCTTCCTGAGTCATTGCTGTGTGCCGGACATGGCCAACCAGGCACTGGAGCAACAGTGGTAAAATCGATCTGCTTCCACTTCCTGGATTTTACCATTACACAGAAGAGGTAAGTAGGTCCATGACAATGAGCAGTGCCAAAACTGAAGTTAACATAAAGTGTTGTGGAAAAATAGATTATTTTTTCTCTTTGTATAAAAGCAAAAACAAAACAAAAATAAGCAGCTAAGACAAAAAGAACCCCTTCGTTATAAAGTAATGATATAAAATTATTCAGCAAACACATTTAAAGAACGCCTATTGTGCCTAGTAATTGACCTACAACATCATTGATCCTCAAAACTTGTTTTCAAATCATTGCAGCATTTTACGCACACTGTAGCTGATGTTCAGAGAAGTTCTATGGTTTTCTCCAGCCTGGAAGAACTGGGATCTGAAGCCAATTGTTTGCATGACTGTAGTACCCATCCTCGCTGCCCTTACAATGCCACAAAGCTTTCTCCTCTACATGTAGGCGCTAGTCTTTCTTACCCAGCATTCGCTCCAGAGAAGTCAGCGCAAGACGGTTGTCTCTGTGAGATAACATGACCCCACCACGTGACAAGCCCATGTCCCTCTGGGTCGCTTTCTTTGTCCTGAAAGTTCGGCCAGGTTAGCGGTGAGAGGACTAAACAGGGAAAGAGACTGAGGGAGTTTGGCTGGAACTTAATGAAGGTTTCAATCCGTGGGTTTCCCACCCTCGCTGGTGGTCACCGGTTTGTAAGACACGTTTCTCCACGTCACTGTGTCCAGCACGCTAAGGCCCAGGCTGCTGTGTTTTATCCCTCTCCTGATGCGAAATCTCTGAAGACTTGAAAGAGCAGGCCGAGAAAGCCAGGTACAAAATATAACTCAGAAAAGGAAGTGTAACAGGGCCCACCCTAGCTGCTGCCTAGTTGCCTTTGTAATGATTTTCTCCAAATAATGCAAACACTATTTTTTCCTGAGAAAATGAAATATGAGAGTGCCACATTCCACAGATGATGGGGGAGAACTCATAAAAGATTTTCATCTTTCCTTGTCAAGCTTCAGAAATGCAAACGGCCTCTTCCTCATTTTCTTTATGCCCTCGACTTCTAATTGAGGAAGCCGGCATCAATTATGCATGTGGGCACCGCTGGGGAGGGAGCGAGAATAAATATTTGGGGGGTATGGTTAGCCAGAACATCACTTTATCTTTGTGTCACTATAATTTCCCATATCGTAGTGCTTTAGATTAGAACATATGGCAATAAGGTAGGTAATGAGAACAACAATTTTCCGAAACAACATTATAACTTTTCCCTCTTTATGGTCACATTTAGTTACAGTACATGCTGCCATTAGGTGTAGAGCTTTGTAAAAGCAGATCTCAGAGAGAAGGGAATTCTACAACAAGCAGGCCCCGGAGCTGGGACTCTGGGCATGTGGACCAGTTAGCTTTTCCTAGAGCTATTATCTGGGACTCTGGGCATGTGGACCAGTTAGCTTTTCCTAGAGCTATTGTCCCAATTTAGGAGGGACCTACCATGCGCAGCGTTTCTAGCATACTCTTGAGAATTTCCAGGTGCTAAGAGGAGGCAGGGCTCAGCTTTGCTCTTCTCATTCAAAGTCCTGGCTTCAAGGAGAAGTCACTGAATGTACCACTATCATGGCAGAAGAGCCGAGCACCATTCGCCCAAGTGCACCTTAGCCTTCTGTTTGGGAGTGTGCATTTTCCATCCACCTAGGACCCACTCTCCAAAGCCAGTCACAGGCTAGGCCTGTCAGCAAAGCTGGGGACTTAGCAAGGACAGAGATGTGCGCTCTCCACACGTGGCAGGAAGTGGAAACCAATCAGTGAATGAGCAGGGCCAGTCCCCATGAATAATGCCAAGGTGGATCTAGAAAATCTATAAAGACAAACTCAGCAAGCGCCTCTAAAATCCAAGTCTAAATACCAGGCACTGGCCAATGTACTCTGGGGAGAGTGTGCTGAAGACGACCATTGCCATTTAGGGACTTTCAATTTCTTATTGGTTTTATTTTTTCTTATTTATTTGTAAGTGAGAGAGAGAGGACACATGCTCTCTCATCCTTTGGTTCACTTCTCAAATGCCCACGATGGCTGGGGCTGGGCTGGGGGCTGTATCCAATCCAGGTCCCCCATGTGGGTAGCAGTAACCCACTTATTTGAGCCATCATTGCTTCCTCCCAGGATCTGAATCAGCAGAAAGCTAGAATCATGAGCTGGAGCTGGGTACCGAACCCAGGTATTCTGTTTTTTTTTTTTTTTTTTGACAGGCAGAGTAGACAGTGAGAGAGAGAGAGAGAGACAGAGAAAAAGGTCTTCCTTTTCTGTTGGTTCACCCTCCCAAGTGGCTGCTATGGCCTGCGCATTGTGCCGATCCGAAGCCAGGAGCCAGGTGCTTCTCCTGGTCTCCCATGTGGGTGCAGGGCCCAAGGACTTGGGCCATCCTCCACTGCCTTCCTGGGATACAGCAGATAGCTGGACAGGAAGAGGAGCAACCGGGACAGAATCGGCACCCTGACCGGGACTAGAACCCGGTGTGCCGGCACCACAGGCGGAGGATTAGCCTAGTGAGCCGCGGTGCCGGCCCCGAACCCAGGTAGTCTGATAGAGGACACAGGCATCTTAATCCCTAGGTTAAATGCAACCTCCAGGAACTCTTAATTTTGAAAGATGACACGCAGGCCAGGAGTGAAGCAAACTAAAGGCCGCAGTGAAAACAGATCATATGCGCACTAGAAAGGAGACCTGTACAGTGTTACACGTTCTGCATGCATGATTTCATTTAACCTGCACAACACCTGGAGGCAGAGACCCTGCAAATGAGCAAGCTCGAGTATCAGACAATGTAATGACCCACCGCCTAATAGCTGGGAGGGGGGAAGCTGGGAGTCAAGTGCTACTCTGCTGAAAACGGATAGAATGATTCATTTTGCCTGGGAGAGATCAGGAAAGGAGCTGCGACAGAGGTGGCATTCCAGATGGACGCTGACAAAGGAATAGCACTTAGGGTACAAAGAGGAGAGCCAAGCCAAGTGGACAGCTTCAGGGAGCAGCCCAGTACGGTCCCAGAAGCCTGGAAGAGCCCAGAGTTTCCATGGAGAGGACAGGGCAGTCACCTGCGAGATTCAACATAAGAGAGGATCAAGGATCAGAACGTGCGGGGTGCATCCTGTTACATATTTTGTACTTTATACTGCAGGCAATGGAGCCATTAAAACTGTCAGAGAAGGAACTGATTTGGTCTCACCTGTAGCTTTAAAAAGATCATTCAGTACAAACATTCTCCGACACACTCCAGGGACAAGGCTGCCTATCTTTCTGGGATATTACACACACCTGTGGGCCTCTTTGTGCGATCTTTACCCCTTCAAGGCTCCAAAAAGGCGACTGAATTTTGAATGTGTGTGTATGTGTGTTTCTCAGTTCAAGGCTACATTTTTGTGTGATTTTCATCACATAGCTGCTTGCTCACAAAGATGAACACGTGGGCTTACTAGACCTCTAGGCTCCTAATTCCTTAAGGTTGCCTTGCCTGAATTTCCACTCTCCATGACCAGGTCAGTCTGTACAGAATGGGGCCCACTAAGAAAATAAAGCAGCGACTCTGTCTACTTCCCCTCACTCACTTGCTAAAATAGACACACAGGCATAGAGACACACACATTCATCACAGGTGCATAACTGGAATCAGCAACTACTAGAGAGAAGTCCCGTGCGGAAAGGAGCAGGATCGTGGCCAGGGGTCTCCTGCCCATTCAGTCAACTACTCTTTGGCAAGCCATAGCATCTTGCTGTTGCCATCACTCACAGCACAAAGGCGGGCAAGTCCATTTCTCCTGCTCTTGCCTCAGTCCTAGCCCTCGTTCTGAGATTACCGAGACCTGCGCTAATTGACCCTAATCTCCCCTGGTGCCCCTTCTCTGAGCATCTGACTTAGGACAGTGGGGGCCGCCATTCTGCTCCCAAAGGCAGGGCCCTTCAATATCCACCCTCTACCAGAACCAATGTCAAGTTCTGAACTGATGTCAGATCTGCAGACCTGCTACAGCCTTCCACCCTGTTCTGGTTGGCTGGCAGTGGCCATCTCCCACATCTGTCAGAGAATGCTGGCTCACGTGGCCAGTGGTCATGGTAAGGCTGGGTTGTTGGTTCCCCTCCCGTGGCATTTCTGCTTCAGGTGGCCTGGGATGGGATTCAAGATTTCGAATTTCTAGCAAATCTCTGGGTGATGCTGATGGGCTGGTTCCCCCACATTTCGAGAACCACAGATGATGCCACTTAGACCTGGGTCATCAGCCCCATCTCCTGGTGTTGCTGTAGGGTAGAGAAGGGGACACTTTGGAGATTTTTAGGCTTATTCGAACTTCTAGATCTTTCTGTTTACCCAAGTGATCCTGAGCTAATTGTTTAACTTCCCTGGAACTCAGCTTTGCATTTTAAAGCTAGTAATAACAATATTACTTCTCAAATGCTTTATGAGTAATGAGGAGGATGACCAGTATAAGGTTCACAGCACAGGGCCTGATACCTGGCTTCATCAATAACGATACTTTTCTAGTTCTTCTACTCCTGCACCTGACCGAGGTGAGCAGCTTCCTTCACGCTCATAACGGAAGGCAATCCTGCACTACCTCTTCCATTAAGATGGTCAACACAGCAGTGCGGTGGCCACAGCATGTAAACACCATGCTTTGCATGCAATGCTGGTGTGCTATGTCTGAACACAGCATCTGCCCATCACCATTTTCTTGCTCAGCCCAAAGCAATGATACGTCCATATGGAAGCTGTGCAGAAAAGAAAGTCATAAACCACGCTAATGGAAGTCTAAATTCTGCTTTAATGACTGCTCTATCTGCAACATTAAGTACAGAATGCCAAGGAAGGATGGCCGGTTTTAGAGAGCAGGGAGTGGGGCTTATCTGTGACTCAGTAAATCCTAGAGGAGCTGTGCACAGGGAGGGATTGTGAGGGGTTGGGGTTGAGCGCCGAGCAGAAGGGCAGAGGCAGCTGGGAAAAGCCACGCAGAGCCTTTAATAAAAAGCGATGGCTTTCCAAAACTAGGGTGGCTTGGAAGCTGGCATTTCTCAGGCTTATTTTTGGGATAGTAGAGGCTAAGGGATCTATGTTAGCGTTAAGATTCAAGGGCGTGCAGAAAAATATATAAAATATCTGAGTGGTTACAACTGTGCATCTGACAGGGAGGAAAAGTTCTACCTACCCTTCGTCTTCCCATTTAGGATGGAATTTCTAGAGCAAAGACTTAAAGGACATAATAACGCCTAATTCATAGCATTTTTTAAAGGTTAATGAGGTAATGCATCAGGGGTGCTCACCAAAATTCCTGATGTACAATAATTCTTCAGTAAATGGTAACTATTAGTTACTCTCACCCTGAAAGGGATTTTTTATTAAAATTAGTTAATGGCATCCTCCATTCCCACCACATGCATACACTAGATTTTAAGTCCTACAATGGCAGGGACTAGATCTCTCTAATATTCTCTATCCAATGCTGCTACAGTGCCTGGTTCATAGTAGAAGTGTGTTCAATATTTGATGAAAGTAGAAAGAAAAGAAAATGAAAAGAAGGAAAAGAAAAAGAAAGGCGTTGTGACACAGCAGGTTAAATCACAACCCAGCATCCCATCTGCAAGCTCCAGTTCGAGTCCCGGCTGCTCTGCTTCTGACCCAGCTCTCTGCTAATGCATCTTAGAAAGCGGCGGAAAATGACCCAAGTATTTGTCATGGTCTTCCCTGTGTCAAAGGCACAGGCCCAGAGCTCCTCAAAGCCACGCTGTTCGGCGTTCAGTCTTCACAGTGCTCTGACGCAAACTCCCCACTTCGCCAGGTCTTGCCTCGGCCCCTGCCCCGCCCCCGTGTCTGAGATGAATTGACTGCAGAGACTTCTGGCTCACAGTACATTGTTGGAAAGTTTGTGTCATAAACGCATCGATCCCGCCTCGTGCTCCCTAGCAGTCTCTCGGTGTTGAAGCCCTCTTTTAATCAAAAGTAAATTATGTAGAGGCCGCCGAGGTCAGCTCAGCCTGCCTCACAAAAAAGGCAATCCATCATTTATTTGTAAATGTCAGTGAAATCTGAGGATCAATATGTGTGCCAATGTGGATTATGTTTATTATTTTTCTGTAAATATCAAAGCTGAGAAATATTTCGAGGGGGCACGTAGGTGACATGGGACATCAGAAGCTAACCTAGGTACACCGCTGGGTGGGAAAAGCTTTTCAGTCTTTTTGGAACTTCCTTGCAGGAGAGAGCTGGGTCATTCCAGGTCTCATGGCAGGTGGAAAAGAGAAAATCACTCTTACAGTGACCAAGAGGGCTGAGGAATTTCCAGGGTGGATCTGCCCTGGGATGGAAATGGCATTTGTTGATTTATTACGAAGTGTGAGTTTGGGCACAGAAAATAAAAATAATTCCAAAGGATCCGATTCACCCGTAGGATCCCTGAAGGCAGAGGGCAAAGGAGTCCATGGTGCCGTCTGTCCCTGTCTTGGTCACCCTGATTAGGATGTGAGATGTGGGTGACGTCAGAGCCCAGGCAGTCCCGGGAGTAGCAAGCAGGTATTTAGGAGCAAGGATCTTGCTCTATGCTCCCTATCACTTTTCTTCCATCGATTCCAAAATAAGGGTAAAAGAGAACCTTGGAGGCTTCTGAGTCGGTAGGAAAACATAATCAACATGGTTCTTGGGAAAGAAACAACACGGATGTGTGTAAACCGTATCAGAAGCGTAAGAGAGCAAAAGCATGGAGGCCAACTGTGTAGATCAGGCTGGGTAGGCGCATGGAAAGATGACAGCTTTGCAATCCTTGCTGTGCTAATCACCAGACGCATGGACCGAGCAACGGCGATGCCTTTCAGGGCCTCAGTGTCTGGCTTGATACAGTGAGGTTAACAAGAGCAGCTGCATCTCCTAGGATGGGCTACAAGTACTGCAGAGGCAAACCACGCCCAGAACCACTGGAGCTTACAACAGTTTCCCTTGTGCTCATGCGTCATGGCCGACCCAGGCCAAAGGGAAGGGATGCTTGCCCTTCCTCTCAAACCAGTCTTGCTTCATGTCACAGGGTTCAGCTAAGCCTGGTCTCAGGTTGCGTTCAGAAGGAGGGGAATCGGATGTGCCTGGCAGAGAGCACTCCCTGCTCACACCGAACCCACAAGACAAATTACCACCTGCACTTGACAGGAGGTCATTCAGCAATGGCTGCTTATGTTGAATCGGCCCTGTGGTGTCAACTCTGAAGGCTGCATTTGGTCAGGGAAATGGTGTAGTGGCATACAGGTGTGAAGGAGGAGGACTGGAGGGAGGGCTCCCAGGGATAACTTTGTCCAAGTGTGGAGGGGCTGGACACTGTGGGACCCTCCTGGAGATGTGTCAGAGGAGGTGCCGGGGACAGGGACACCTACTGTGGAGATGGGGACAGTGGACACTGTGCTGTTGAGGGCAGGGGAGATGGGGACAGTGGACACTGTGCTGATGGGAGCAGGGGACGCCAACTGTGCTGGTGGGGACAATGGACATCTACTGTGGTGATAAGGACAGTGGACTCCAACCGTGGTGACTGGGATCTACTGCAATGGAAAACAGCAATTGAAATTGTGATCATCGAAGAGTTGAGGACATTTACTTGGCTTCCTCCCCTAGGTCTCTTGCCAGTTTTTGCGTCTCCACTGGGAGCCTTGCAATTGTGCCATTTCAATTAGATAACACGAGGTTTTTGGTGCAGGCCTGGTGCTCAAACTGTCTCTGAGACCTTCATGAAGCAATTGCATGCCCTCTCCAAGCTCTGGCAGACTCCTTTGTGAGAGAGAACAGTTACAACCCATCCTTTGTAAGACCTCTTTCAACACAGGTATACAGTCCCCTGAGGAATGCTGGCAGTGAGCCACTTGAGGGCTCTTCTCCTAATCCAAGGCATTCTAGAACATTCAACTTCTGTTTGCGCATTCCTGGGCTTCCAGGATCTATTTTCTCCATCCTACGGAAGACAAAAAGAAAAAGGTGGACTGCGTCAGGCTGTAATTTATGGTAAGTCATTTTAATGTTATTGGCAATAATTAAGAGAGGGAAACTCAGCTCATACTCTGTGCTTTCAGATTTGGAAAGCTTCCTGCAAACCCTTCAATGGGTCCTCAACAGGATCATTTCAACCATGGTGAGTGGGACTGGGAAGGAGACGTGAGTTTGCTTTGAATCCGTGGTGTGCCAGCCACACCTAAGCTCCATGGTAGAGGCAGGGATGCTCATCTCGTTCCCAGCTGTGCCCCCAGCCCTGAGAACAACGGGTGTCATAAACAGATGTTCAATAAATACCTGTAGGACAGACACAAGAATTGTGCAGAGAAAACTGATCCCGCCAGGTCTTCCCCTTTGCAGCCACTGCCATTCTGCTCCTGGAGGGCCAAATTCGCTGCCTCACAGAGGTCTCCAGTGTTGCCCTCTGGATCCTTCAGCCAACACACACAAAGCACTTAATCCACACTTAATCCTAGCACAGGTCCTTGGTGAGGATCCGCTAATCTGCTTTTCGCCACCTAGTGTCCAATTTTACAAAGCTGACTTCTGCTGAAGGTTCTTTCCAGAGAAGTGGAAGGTGGGCCTCTGCACCCCGTGGGTCTGGGCAACCTGGGAAAACATCTTTCCCTGCCCTCTTCTCTGGAGAAGAGAGGACATACTGCTGAGTCGCAGAAGACCTGTACCTGTTCTCAACTCGGGGGTTAGCCAAGAAAATGATTAAATGGTTCAGACAATATGTAGCTTCATATTTGAGGTTAATCCTGGAACCAGCCAATCTGGTATGAATCCCAGCACTGCCCATGCCAGCGGTGAGGGCCTGGAACATTACTTGTGTTTTCTTAATTTGAGCGCTCTTACGCTGAACACGGTTGAAAAGAATAGTGCCACCTCTTGAGGGAATGTGTAAACCAAAACCCATAGTAATCATTCATCCATTTATTCATGAAACAAACATTTATCTAGCGCTGTCAGTGTCCCAAACAGTATTCTGGTCTCTTGGATACAGCGATTCACAAAGCAGATGAAAATCTCTGTCCTCATTTGATCTACTTCCTCATGTTCAATAAATATTAGCTATTATCTTTATCAATGCTATACTAAACACGAACATTGCAGGACTTTTATCTAGATTAAAACCTATTTTCTGTCTAATTGATGCAGTCATCAAGTGTATTTACTCAGTACTCACGGTGTGCAGAGTCCTGAATTGGTGCCTATGGAGTGAAGAGGACGATGGAGGACAACTTGACCTTGGCCATGGAGAGGTTTACAGAGCATGTGCAAAGACTGACCAGGAGGAATGGACTCCTGAATTTAAGAAACATGTGTAAATTAAACACACTGCCCTTTCTCACTTGTTCTCCGTTATCTGCCAACAATAATAGGAACATAAATGGGTTTTCATTGCTGTCCGTTGTAATCTATCCAGAGAAACCACTGAACCATTCATCTGAAGAGAACCAGGGAGAGAAAAGCAAAAGCTTCATCTACTCCTTGGAAAAGAGCAGAGTTTAATAAGTAGATGGCTGCGGTTTTTAGATTGACAAGAGTCCCATCAAGCGGCCTGACAAGACAAGAAGCAGGTGTATCTGCTACATAACCCATGATGTGGTCTCACGGAGTTCTAGTCTGGGTATGCCAGTGATCCCATTATTCAGATCCTCTGTTTTCAAGAGAAGGAAAAAAAATATCAAGAGAGAAAGTGATTCTATCTGAGATGGGCCGGGACTAGCACACTTGTTCTTTTGTTGAGAAGGAAATAAATTTGGGGATGGAAAGAACTCTCTCCCAATCAAAGCTATTTGTGATAAATCCACTCCAAGCACCGACTCAGTCTTTGTGCAAGGGCTGCCTGTGAGACAGGCAACAAGCCGGGGGAAACCTCCCAGGCGTTTTCCTGGGGTCAGCCGGCAGCTGGTCTCAAGTGGGAAGGTGCGTGGAAGCCCTGGGTTCCAGGTCCTGCGTCATCGCTCACCAGTCCGGCACTTTGTTCAAGAAACCAAAGTAACGGAGAACTAGCGTCCTGGCGCTGAGCCTCGGCACCCCCTGCCCAGTTCACCGTCCTGCTTCAGGTCTCCTTTTGCCTAACTTTGGGCGAGGACACTTGGAGCCCAAGGGCCTTTGTCGTTACTTGCTTTTTGTGGGCCACTTGGTCTAGGGGCATCAGAGAGCGAGCACTCCGGTCAGGAGGGTGCTGGAGGTGAGATTAGCTACATTCCCGGGGCTACAAAAAGAAAGGGGGCTCCGTGGGTATTTCCCCCATACGTCTGTCTCCCAAGTTCAGAGAAATCTGCTGGTTTTCTTCTCCCAGATCCCTTAAAATTGCTCAACAGTTTGCACAAATACAATGAACAGCGATGAACATCCACTCATTGTTACTGGGGGTTGGGGGTGGGGTACTGAGAACAAACCAAACAGGGTGTGCGCATGTCTCTTCATTTCAAGAGTCCTTTCGATCCTCGCCAAGGACTTGGGCTGCCGTGGAAGAGACGAGTCCCCCCGGGTGTGGACTAAAACCCTTCTGCTTCCGAAGGAATCCAGATCGGCGGAGAGATTTTAAGAGGAGGTGCCACCTAGTGGTCACGAGGATGAACAGCGGAGAAGGCCACTTGCGAAGGACCGCAGCTGCAAACATTTATCTCCCTCTGACTCAGCGGCTGGGAGAATCATAGAATGTTTATATTGAAAGCAACCTCCAGAGGTTTCTGTCAAGACATCTGCCTGCAGCCAGCAAGGATAATATGTCTAGCGTTGTATAAAACGCTCTCACAAATACGATTGCATTTAAATTCTCACCTTGGCTCTGTGGATGTTGCTATCATCATTTTTTTTATCCCAAAGATGAGGACACCATCCGTCAGCAGGCAGGCTTCCTGGGCGAAATCCCTCCACTGGTGCAGGATGAAGCAGGAGCTAGCCCCAGGCCATACCTTCCCACCTGAGATCAACCACTCTGCTGACCCCAGGAAAATATGCGGAGATTCGGGGACTTTGTAAAGAGAGCTTGGTTTGTCACCAGCCCCTGTACAAAGATTGAGTCAGTGCTTGGAGCCAATTTTACTTAACTGATTTTGATTAGGAGAGAGTTCCTTCCACCTACAAATTTATTTCCAGATTTCTCAGTAAATGAACCAGTCAAACAGCCTCAACCTGTGGGAGTGAGGCAGCCGTGGCATGGACTGGCGTGGGGCAGGGGGAGGGGACAGGGCTCGCTGCAGCCCGGAGGCAGTGAACAATGGCTGCACCCTGGAGCACGGAAGAGACTGCTGGTTGTGTCAGAAGAGCCCTCGTAAGAGGAAATTAAGCCGGATATAACCCTGGTGCGGAATCACTGGGTACATCTCAGGTCCCTGGTTTAAATATTCAACAGTGTTCGGGGAGAAAATGAATTAATGAAGAGGGTCATCTGACAGCGGAACAAACTCAAAGTGCTTGAAAAGTTACAAAGTGTTCCAGTGCTTCCACTGGCTCAGCCGGGCAGGAAGCATCCCTTCTGCCCTAGCCCAGTCTGCCTCTCACTCACCCCCTGGGGCAGCTCCTGTAGGCGCAGGTGCAGGTGGCTGGACAGCAGCCCTTAGCACCGTGCGGGTCACAGGGCGTTGTGTTGGGGAGCAGCAGTAACCTGTGGATTTGTTGTTCTGGGAAGAAGGTCTTAGTGATGGAGCGCTTGACTTGTGGGCTGAAATAAGACACTGGGGCTGTGTTCGCTGCCTCTGGCTGTCACCCATTAGAGAGAGGGGCTGTTGGCAAAGGGAGAAGCCATCTCCATGTTGCTCAGGGATAGGGCCGGACAGGGAGTTTCCTAAGCTCCAGCCACAGGAGAGTGCAGAGCTGTTAGCGCCAAGCCCCTCTCCTGAGCTCTCGGCTCGCCGGCTGCCGGCTGCCGGCTGCTGGCTGTGCCCAACAGTTCCTTCAGAAGAGGTCAAGCCAGAGGGAAGCCCTGAAGACAGCACCTGCTTTCCTGCTTCCATCTCGAACCGGCACAAAAGCATCCGGGAAGATGACGGAGCTGTGATGCACCTGCGGTGCCTGCCGCTGCCCAGGCTATGAGCTCAGCTGACTTCAGCGTGCAGTGTATCCTCAGCCCCTCGCCCTGTGCCCCAGCCTGGTTCTAATCCCACGGGAGCAGGCAGAGAACCACATCTGGGGCCCAGTCCTATCCCAGTGCCTTTGTGGCAAAGTTCACGTGGTCTGTGTGGCCCATTTCTCATGGGGGGGGGGGGGGTCAGTCAGTTCCCTACACTCCTCAGTTCCCAGTTGCTTCCTTCCCTTTTCCAGAATTCAGGAGAGCTCCACTGTCAAGGTCAACAGACTGAAGGAGGAGACCTTAAAGGCAAGAAAGGCTAAGGTCCTTCCTTGCTCGGCGCTGGTCTTAGCCCCTTGTTAGCCCCAGACACTCCAGCGGGTGTGGAGCAGCTTCCCATGCTAGATCTACTCAACGCACTTCATGGACAGGTGTCCAAGGCTGGCCCACAGCCAGCGGCGATGTGTTGGTGCAGGGGCTAGACCCTCAGATTCTGAGACTGGCAGCTCAGGCGGCCAGCGCTTCACCACTAACGATAACAGCAAAGGCACCTCCAAGAGTTTTGTTTTTTTTTTTTTTTTTTTGGACAGGCAGAGTTAGACAGTGAGAGAGAGAGACAGAGACAAAGGTCTTCCTTTTTCCATTGATTCACCCCCCAAATGGCTGCCACGGCCTGCACGCTGCACTGATCTGAAACCAGGAGCCAGGTGCTTCCTCCTGGTCTCCCATGCGGGTGCAGGGCCCAAGCACTTGGGCCATCCTCCACTGCCTTCCCGGGCCACAGCAGAGAGCAACCGGGACAGAATCTGGTGCCCCAACCGGGACTAGAACCCCAGGTGCCAGCGCCACAGGTGGAGGATTAGCCTAGTAAGCCGCGATGCCAGCCTAAGAGCCTTGACAATAATGAGAATGTCACCGTCATCCAATCAAAGGCTTGGGATTCAGCAGTCAGCAGTACGGTAGACATCTCCACACCTGCCCAACTTGCAGGAGGGTTCACCAAGGTGTTTGCCTGAACCTGCCACGTGAAGCCTTGCAGGGCCCTCAGAGGGCTGAGGTCCGAACTTCCTGTTCTCACGAACAGAGAGATGTATTTGTCCCGCTTCTCACTCCATCGAGCACTTCTCGCACCTCCATGTCAAACTTCTGGCCAACCTACCCATACTATTTCTTGATTTTCCCTGCTACATATTTGTGCCAACACATGGACTAGATTTTTACCATCAGCAGCTTGGTTATGAAAGGAAAAAAGGGGTCCTGGGTGGACTCGAGCTCAAAGCCCTTCTCCAACACTCACTATATTATTAACCTTGGCCGAGTCTCTTTATTCCATTCCCCTCCTATAGAAAACGGTGGAGCAGAGGCCTGATAAGGGGTCTATGCGCCCACACTTAGGAAAGTGCTTGGTCGATGCCATTGTGCTCTATGGAGATGTAACACTCAGAGCCCAAGAGCTTAGCAGCAAAATACTCTAGTGGAATTCTAGCCGGGATAGGAATTTATAAGAATAATAAATTCTAAGCTCAGCTGTTGAGTAAAATATGTTTGCTGCTCCAAATGGGAAAAAGATGGAAATGGAAGCCAGCTCTGTTATGAACGAGTGGAAACAGAAAGGGCACTTTGTAAATGAGGACATCTATTTAGTCTAGGGAAAGAGTCTATCAGTAACAGAGGGGTTATGGCAGAAACTCCTGCAACCAGCCTTTGGCTCGTGCTGAAGACACGGCAGCCCGTGTTAGAGTGCCCGGGCTTGAATCCCAGCTTGGCTAGATTCCCACTTCCTGCTAATGCACACCTCAGGAGGCAGCGGGTGTGACTCACGTAGTCAGGTCCCTGCCACTCACTTGAGAGACTTGGATTAAGCTCCTGGCTTCAGCCTGGCCCAGCCCTGGCATTTGCAGAATGAACTGGAGGATGGAAGGTCTCTCTCTGCCTCTGTCTCTCTGCCTTTCAAACAAACAAATTGAAATGTTAAATGACAGCTCTCCCCATCCCTCCGCAAAAAGCCCTGCCCTAGCAGCCCCAGATCTGGGAGAGAGTCTGTGTGGCCGTTTAACCCATTCCTCTGCTCCAAGGCAGCAGGACTACATGGCTATCGGGTGGTGCCTGGGTAGTTGTCAGTGACAATCGACATCACCTTTGGAAGCTTTAGAGCAAAAGACAAAGAACATACTAGAACTTGAGTGTGACTTCAGTCAGTGCCCTGGAATGCATTAGATCCGGGTACAACAGATACGGGCGAGCTGATCTGGGGGAGCTGTGCCTTACCCAGACCATGCGCTTCCCCCAGCACCACGGAAATAGCCTGGGCCTGGAATCCCTCCCACAAAGCAGTGCCTGTCGGGACAGAAGCCTAGAGTGTACCCTTCTCTTCCACGGAGGAGAGCAAAACGCCATGAGAGCAGCTTGGATGGGAACAATATTTCAGGCATGGCTAGCTGTTAAAAATGAGCTAATTCAGAAGAGGCACATTTAAATAAATATAATGCAAAGGCATAATGGCACAAGATAATAGTTTTGAATGGGGAATTCTAATGACTTCAAGTGCATTTCACAGGGCAATTAATACACATAGCAAAGCTGCAGCATTCGACGGAAGGGGAGGGGAGACACAGGGTCAGGGGGAAAGGGGGAGATGACGGTGACTGATAAAAATAGGGTTTGATTTTCTTTGCAGAAGGAGTAATGCTTGCAAATATGATAAAAGAGAAAAATAAGTGTGTCACGTTTTATAATTCAGCTTGTAAAATTCAGAATGATTAGTTTTTGAAGAGGGCAATTAGTCCTCTTTTGCATATTCATGGGGATTTAATGAAATGGGGTTGGGCTTTCTCCATTCTTTCCTGGTTACCCCTTTATTACCCTTCCCCCAACACACACTCAGAGCACCTCGGATTCCCATCAAACTGGGGCCACCCGACCGGGAGCTGCTCTCTGCTGATTGGCAGGGACTCGGGCCCTGGGTCCTCTTTAGGAAATTATGGGTCTCTATTGACACTGCTGTCAGGTAACAGATGGCATGTGAATCTTCAGGAACTGAGCAAAGAGATTTTTGCTGACAGCCAAGAAGGCGGCTCCACAAGGCAAAAGGCCGGGCTCTGGGGTGCAGGGGAGACTTCATGGTTGCTGCCATCTCCCTTGTCGTTGATGTCAGGGTGGGTATGTGTGTTGGGGAAGACAGGGAGGGGAGGAAGAGGGAGGGAGGGAAGGAGGGAGGAGAAGAGAGGGACAAAAGGAAAGGAGAGAGGGAGAGGGAAGGAGAGAAAGAGAGACAGAGAGGACAAGAGAAAGGGGGAGAGAGAAAGGGGAAGAAAAAAGAAAGCAAAGGAGGAAGGAGACCTGGGAATCCCTTGCTGTCGGGCGCTCAGAACACCCCGAGAGCCATTTCGGGCGCTCAGAACACCCTGAGAGCCATTTCAGTGCAGCCAGTGAGGACAGAGACTTCTCCTCCTGCTTGTTTACCAAGTGTCCCCAAGAGCAAACACAACTAGAAACCGATGAACAAACAACTCCAAAACCCACACACGGTCAAAAACCAGCTCAGCACAAAAGGGAGTGACCCCAGTGGCTCATCAGGGCCGGGCCATCCTCAATAGCTGATGGTGTGTGTGTGTGTGTGTGTGCTTGGACTCCGTCATTTTCCTGATGTTTTGTGCTAAGAAACTCTTTGGTCAGCTCCCAAGTCTGTCGCCCCAGCATTCTAAAGCTCAGCTCCTGGGAAGAGTTTTGCTTTTCCTGACACGGCTGTGACTATTAATTCCGGCCTCACCTAACTTTCCTGGTGCTTTGTTTTAAAATGTGCTCCCTCTCTCTCCAATCATCACACACACAGAAACACACCAGTTCCTGAACTCACAAAAATATTTACAAGTGGTGTTTGCACAAGAATTTGCCCATGACAAAATCCCAGGCTGAGAAAAATCCCTTATTCGGGGGTCACAGTACTAGTAAGAGATCTGGATTGAATTTGAGTTCAGGTCCCTGTGACTCCAAAAATTCCACAACCCCCCACACCTCCCCCACCCCTTTATAAAGATTTGTTTATTTGAAGGCACTCAGAGTGGGGGTGGGAGGGGTTGAGGGGAGGAAGGAGAGAGAGATCTTCCATTTGCTGTGTCTTCCAACATCTGGGGCTGGGCCAGATCAAAGCCAGGAGCCAAGAACTCCATCCAGGTCTCTCACGTGGTGGCAAGAACCCAAGGACTTCAGCCCATTAGCAGGGAGCTGGATCAGAAGCAGAGTGGCCGGAACTCTAACCGATGCTCTGATAGGGGATGCAGGCATCCCACGCTCAGACTCAACCCTCTGTGCCACAATGCCTAGCTTCTAGGAGCTGGATACTTTTAAAGGAAATTTTTCTTATGTTTTTGTAACAGGAAACTGCTTTGGATGTCTCTCGAAAGGCAAGGAAAATTGGGGAAAGGATCGGACTGGAAGAAAAGAACACATACCCCCATCCTACTGTTCGTTAGGATGACCCTCCAGCCTCCTCCCCATCGCTTCTCCTGGTCTCCGCCTGCCTCCAGAGTGCACTCCAAGGCCTCCCCTGTGCGAAGGCCAATCTCTTTCCAGAGCAGTCTGGGTCTCCCAGGATAAGGCTAATTAATTCTGGGATTCAATCTTAGGAAGTCCAAGTCACATTTTCAGCAACTCCATTAGCAAATAACAAAGATGACATTTTGGTCTCCGTTTACAAGTCTCTAATCTGCCCTTCAATTACTTTAAAAAATCAGGTGAAAAAGAAGTATTGTCTGTTGCATTCATTCGGCCCTCAATGCTAACCTTTACCGAGGGCCTTTCTGAGCCAGTCATGGTGCTGGGCTTTTATACTTGCTACTTTCATCCGAGAAAATTACATCCAGTGGCAATGGGGTAGAAAAAAGTGCACACCTTATTATTCAATTGCCTGTGGATACTTAAAACACTCACAAGGAGGATCCAGGGACCGAACTTGGAATTTTCAAATCTTGAGCCTGGGGTGTAGGTAAGAGGGCATGGGCCCCTAAAATTGCAATTGCGTTTTCCAGCAAAGGTCCCTAGCTCTACTCAAATACTCACAGGGATTCTGGCCCCCGAGAAAAGTAAGCCCTAGGTTGGAAGGTCACCATGGCTGGAATCAACTTGCAAATAAAAACTTCAGTATCAGCTGCCAGAGTGTTACCCTATGTGACCGGGGTATACCGGGGGCTGGGAATCTACTTAGAATCAGGCAGAATAAATCCCGCTCACCTATAACTACTACTGAGCGTGTCTTCTGTCTTCAGAGGCAGAGTATAGGGCGGATCAGCGTCCAGCCCTTGCAACGGTGTGCTCTGTCGTCTCCTCTCCAGACCTTCCTGCCCAAGGCCTTGACCGCTGTTGTCTCCTCCCCACACAAATGCCCACCTGCCCAGGAACTGAACATCATTTGCCCTCACTTGCCTTTGTGGATGCCCATCCTGGAACCTCCTGCAATGACATTGTGTTCTCCAAAGATGGTGTTAAGAGGAAGTTGGGCTTTGATAGTGCATAGCATTTAATTCACAAATAAGTATTACATGTGCTCCCAGATGGCTTATTAGCCAGTTGTTACGGCCATCGGTATTTCAGCCAGTGAGAAGCCTTTCCCAAGGCTGCAACGTCTGCTGATGGGATTGTGTGCCAACCGTGCTCTCTGGAACACAGGAGACATCTCTGCTTTGGGACAGCAGGGAACTGATGGAGGAGAGAGGTGGTCAAGAGGCTGGAGCGAGGCAACAGGGTATAGACAGCAGAACGAGGATAAAGCACATCTGGGCAGGAAGACCGCGTCATTTGTCTCTACTCAGTGTGTGTACATCATCCCGGGGCAGTCAGGAACTCATTGCTTGTTATCTCGTGATTCCTCGAAGGTAGCACCTGTATGTATCTTGTTGTGTGTTGAAAACACACATTTGTGTTTTCACAACCTGACACATAGTAGATGGCAATTTATAGTAATGAAAAATGATCCAGCAATCTTCATTGTTTATTATGATAAATTGCAATAAATAGTAGCTGAGAGGAAGTACTCTTGTTCTATTAGATCAACCAGGAACAAAATAGGAACCAGTGAAGGGAGCCACTGCTGTGGTCCTGGAAAATCAGCCGGGCCAGGAGAACCTAGGTGGTTTGCTCTCACCTGTGACCAGGAGGGCTGGTCAGTCCTGAATCTGTGGCTGAGAGGAAAGGACAGGATGAGCCCCAAGCCCGACTTCTGACTTGTGCTGTCTGGGCAGTTTCAGTGGTCTGTACAAGTCTGAGAATTCTGCTTCCCTAACTGAATTTACCCCCCCTAGGTCTCCTGCTTAAGAGCCATGCTCAGGGCAGGTGTTGGGGTACAGTGGACTAAATTGCCTCCTGTGACAATAGCACCCCGAATCAGAGCACCAGTAGCAGTCCTGGCTGCTCCGCTTCTGATCCAGCTTCCTGCTGCTGTGCCTGGGGAGGCACAGAAAAAGGTCCAAGGTTGGGTCTCTGCCACCCATATGGGAGCTCCAGATGGGGTTCCTGGCTCCTGGCTTCAGCCTAGCCCAGTCCTGGCTGTTGCAGTCATTTGGGGAGTAAGCCAGCTGAGGAGCTCACGTGTGTGTGTGTGTGTGTATTTGTCTCCCACTCTCTCTCTCCCTCTCTCTTTGTTTCTACGCCTTTCAAATAAATAATAGAAATCTTTAAAGGAGAAAAAGCCACACTCATGAGGACTGGGACCAAGGCTGGCCTGGCTGAGCACTGGCCAAGAGCAGGTGTCGGGGAATGAATTTGGAACAGCAGAACCCAAACCAGAGAATGGCACTGAGGGCTGGGTGAAGACACAGTGTGTACGGGAGGACTGGACCCTGGTGGCGGCCGTGAAGGACCCAAGTGGCCGCAGAGCTGAGTGTTCTGAGTTAACAGAAGCAGAGGAGCGAGGAAGCAGACAGGATGCGTGTTCCACTCATCCCCGCCTCCCCATGACAGCACCCACTGCCGGCACCTCGTAGGTGCTCAGTTGAAGTTGAAGGAAGGCGAAGCCACCCACCGCCTTTCTCCCTCGGTGTGTGCTGAGCCACACCACGTGTGGGCGAGGGAGCGAAAGGATGCTCTCTGGGTTCTATTTTGGGTGTCTTCATTTCCTCCCCGGAGAGCCCTTTTTCCAATTATACCCTCCAGGACCAAGATTTCTTTTCATTTTCTCTCCAATCAAAGGAATTTCCCCGGGAGGTGGACTCCCTCCATACCAGCAATTGAAAGCTTCCCAGGCACCCAGGCCCGGGGACAGTGGAGGGTCCGGGATTCCCACCTCACTGGCTGCCAGGAGGCCTGGCTGTGCTCCCAGCCTCCCAGGTCCCCTCCCCCGCTCCCTGGCTCTCCCCAGAGCCGTCTGGGCCCCCACCCCCCGCCCCCAGGAAGCTGCTGTCTGTGAGATTGTACTGCTACAGTGAAGGGGAAGGAAGCACAAAAATAACTTCCGTAGACAATCAGAGCAGATTATTTTAATGAGGGCTTGGAAATGGGAAACAAACGATACCAAATTAGCCTCACTCCCATTCGTCAAACGGGTTGGGGGAGGCACCGAGCCTGGCCTGAGTCAGCAGTGGAGGAGCCCAGGCGGCTGCTGTGGCTGCGGGAAGGAGGCTCCTTCCAGGACCCCCCCCTCCCCCGCCGCACACGCTCCCCAGAGCTGCCCCTTCTGCCAGTTCTGTCGTCGCCAGAATGGCTTCCAGGCCATGGGCCCAGCATCGCTAGCCCACACCTGCGTTGTTGCATCTCCTCTAGGTAGCTATACCGATGAACCAAGGGAGGTCTGGGGGGCTCGCAGGGGGCCGGGGGAAGGCCAAGGACCGTCCCAGGTTGCACACATATCCCAGGTGCTGTCCCTAGACCGGAGAGCTGGAAGTAGCTGGGCCACATTAAAACAGAAAAGGTAGCATCTCCTCTCCCTCTCAGGCGCCTGCGTCTGCCCCGTTCTGACCAGTGGTATCTCCCGGCTGCCCCTGGGCAGTGTTGGCCTGCCCGGGATGGACTGTTTGCCACCACTCCCCCTGTGCAATGCTGGGACAGCAGGGCCCCCTTGGGCGGCGGGAGAGAGAGAGGCTGGGCGGCTCAGAGCCGGGGCCCCAGGTCAGAGTGGGGAGCAGAAACGGACTACAATAGATTATTACATTAAGCAAAACGAAATTGTTTCCCCGCTAGAAGGAAGGAAAGTCATTAACTCGGAGGGTCCAGTTATCACGGAAAATGATATCACATCTGCCGTGTGTTTGGGATTGCAATTTAAGAGGAAAAATTGGAAGAGAATTTGATGTGGGGTGAAAGGTGTTGGATTGACAGCTCGGGGAATTGGAATGTGATGTTTCTTTGCCTGCCTCCTGGTCTCTGTCTCTCCGTGTTTCGGGCTCTGTGTCTCCTGCCCCCTCTCTGACCTTCTTCCTCCCTT
This sequence comes from Lepus europaeus, assembly GCF_033115175.1. Taxonomy (NCBI): domain Eukaryota; kingdom Metazoa; phylum Chordata; class Mammalia; order Lagomorpha; family Leporidae; genus Lepus; species Lepus europaeus. Next base: position 23,157,659 of record NC_084840.1, on the reverse strand, counting down.
TCCAAAGGAGCCCATACATGGGAGGACGAGAGCCCAATTCAATCCCTTTCCACTCCTGTACACTTGGAGGCCCTTGGTTTTCAAATTCTTGCCCCTAGTTCAGTGATTCTTGCTTTGTAGGGAAATCTAGGGCTTCTTGAGCTACCTGCTGCCTGCTATTGCTACTTTTGGGGTCACTGTGTCAGAACAGCTTGGTTGAAGAAGGTGGGGTCAGCATCTGAAATAAGGAATTTGGGGTTAATCAATCAACCACAATTTCTTGCTGAGTGTTTAAGACACGAAGAACACTAGGTTCCGTGCCGTGCAAGACATCAAGATGAACTTGACCCAAATGCCTTCTGCACACACTCCCAGTGTAGCACACATGCTAGAGAGCGATGCAGAAATATCAGGCAGTTAATGATTTCAGTCCCTGAGAAAACTCTCTTCTTCTTGCTATCTTTTCTTTCTTTTTTTTTTTTATTTGACAGGTAGAGTTACAGACAGTGAGAGAGAGAGAAAGAGAGAGAGAGAGAGGTTTCCCTTCCGTAGGTTCACACCCCAAATGGCCACAAAGGCCAGAGCTGTGTCGATCCAAAGCCAGAAGCCAGGAGCTTCTTCCTGGTCTCCTACGCAGGTGCAGGGGCCCAAGCACTTGGGCCATCCTCCACTGCCTTCCCAGGCCACAGCAGAGAGCTGGACTGGAAGAAGAGCAACCGGGACTAGAACCCAGTCCCCATATGGGATGCTGGCGCTGCAGGAGGAGGATTAACCTAGTGCGCCGCTGCGCGGGCCCTTGTTGCTATCTTTTCATTCCCTTAACCCAATCCTGAATCCTTCTCTACTGATCCGGAACAGGAGTCATCACCGAGGCTGATTTTTAGTTTGATGTTTAGAAGATGAGAACTTACCGTGCAGAAGTCCTCTAGTCCATGGGTCTGTCGTCACAGCCCTCCACTATTCTATCATCGTGCCAGTTCCCATTGCTCTAAGGGAGGACCACAGCGTGGTGGGCTCGAAGCACAAACAGCTAGCTCTCACGGTCCTGCAGTCTGGCAGTCAGAAGCCAGCATGACAGCTTGGTTGAGTCCTTTCGAAGTTCCTCCCGATTCATATCTGGCTAGCCTCTTCAAGGGTGCTTGCCTGGTGGGCTGGGAGGGGATCAAGGCAGGGAGAGAGCTCTCTGCTGTCTCTTCTCCTGATGCACTAACCCCATTCAGGAGGGTTCCCCGCTCCTCAATCACTTCCCAGTGGTTTCACCTCCTGGAACTGTCACACTGAGGGGTAGGACCCGGGGGAAACAGCCATTCATTGTCCACCACTCATCACTCTCGTCCCTGGCTAGCTCCCTTGTTCTCTCTCCCAGTCTGGGCTCTCCTTGCTGACTCATTCGCTTTCCAAAAGCAATCTGTGACTCAGCACTGACGTTGTATCCTGCTCTGTTTCTACCCAAAGAGTCTCCTTCCTGCTGTAAATGATCATTGCATGTACATGTTTGTCCAGTTACTCATTTGTGGAGAAGCTAGGCTCTGTGCCGACACTGTGTTGGGCAGTGAGTCCACACTGGTAAGCATCAGGGTCTCCGTTACAGAGCGAACTCTAACTGGGAGAGGCAGGTGGTACACAAAAGAAACAAAATGGACAAAGTTATAAGTTGGGGCAGGTGTTTGGCTGACTAAGATGCAGGCGTCCTATTTCAAAGACCAGCATTGGATTCCTAGCTTCACTGCTGACTCCTGACTCCAGCTTCTTGCTAATGTGGATCCGGGGAGCAGTGGTGATGGCTCCAGAGGTGGGGTTCCTTCCGCCCACATGGGTGACCTGCACTTTCTTCCTGGCTCCTGGCTTCAGCCCCAACAAAGGATTGTGGCAGGCATCCAGGGAGTAAACCTGTGAATAGGAGTGCTCCCTCTTTGCCTCTCTGCCTCTAAATAAGTAAATACATATTTTTAAAAAATAAATATGCATGGGGCTGACGCCGTGGCTCACTTGGTTAATCCTCTGCCTATAGTGCCGGCATCCCATATGGGCACCGGTTCTAGTCCCAGTTGCTCCTCTTCCAGTCCAGCTCTCTGCTGTGGCCTGGGAAGGCAGTGGAGGATGTCCCAAGTCCTTGGGCCCTGCGCCCGCATGGGAGACCGGGAGGAAGCACCTGGCTCCTGGCTTCAGATCGGCACAGTGCACCGGCCGTGGTGGCCATCTGGGGAGTGAACCAACGGAAGGAAGACCTTTCTCTCTCTCTCTCTCTCTCTCTCTCTCTCTCTCTCTCTGTCTATAACTCTGCCTGTCAAATAAATAAATAAAATCTTTAAAAAATAAAAAGCTGCTGTCTTGCTCCAGGGAGCGACGGTAGCTTGGATCAGATGGAGAGGATCCGAAAGTCCCTGTAGACCGAGACCTTGCAGGCGACGTCCTCCCTCTGCCAGATTTTGGTGACGTTTTCTTGGGACACCGTTATTCCTATTCATTTCCACGTCATCCATGGCGACTTTGTTTCTCAAAAGAGGAGTTGTGTGCTCACAGCAGAGACCAGGAGGCCCACCAGACCCGGCTGCTGGCTTTCTGACCCTATTTAGAAAACTCCTCTGAGCCCTCCCTTAGATGAGAGGCTCACAGGGTGCACGGTACGCTGGGCACACTGGCCAAGCCACCTGCTCCGTGATTTGCCCAGTGTATCTAGTCTCTGACAGGCAGTGGAAATCTCCCCCTTGTGCCCCCTGGAGGCCAATAAGGAGGGCTTCAGAAGAGATCTGTGAACCGCGGAAGCATCGAATGGCTGTGGAGAAAAGCCATGCCAATTTCTATCGGTGTAGAGGGAGCTACTGACTAAGAAAGAAGTCATGCCTAGTGATATTTTCTCATGGGAAGTTTCTGAAATAATCCCTCTACTCTTCTATCTCCTTGTGGCTGCAATAACATGGGCCCTGCGCATTGAACTAGCAATCTACCGAATTATTTCCTCTCTCAACAAACATCACTCACGGCCCTATTATGGCTAGAAGGCTTTTTAATAAAACTGTCTGGAAAGATTGTGAAATAGACCTGTGGAGCAACCTCCTTAATACTTCCTTCTATCTTCCCAAAACTTCTCTCCCTTTCCCACGGAGAAGGTCTGTGCTTCCAATCAGCTGCCTCTTAGGAGCTCTAAGAGAGAACAGCTGAGGGCAGCAGGCCCTGCCCTCTGTAGCCACACTTCAAGGAACCGCTTTGCACAAACGCTTTGACATCGAGGTGCTTGTGAGATGGGCTCCCTCCTCTGAGCGCTTCCCTGTAGTCAAGGCACCCAGCGTTTCCCATTCAAGGTGAGAGTCAGGACCGATCCTAAGCTGTCTCTGCTGGCTACAGGCTGTCTCCTCTGTATTAAGGGTGTGGGTAGTTAACCTATCTTTCAGCCATATAGTCACTGTGTTCCTAACCAAGGTGGGAGTCCATGTCAGTGGAGGAAAAATCACTTTATATTGATTGAGAGGAAGATTCTTCAGCTATGAGAGAGAGGAACACATCAATGAAATGGGCACAAGTGACACTGTCCTGGCTCAATGGGATACTGGCAGCACCTGCCCCTAAGAAGTGGTGAGATGAGGGGCCAGCTTCAGGTCCAGATTATAGCATCTGTGGTTGTGTGGCAAGATCAAGTTCTATTTTGGTTGGCCTCAATATCTGAGACCCATATATCTTCCAAGGGATCCTATTAAAATCCCCTAAGAGATTCTGTTTCAATAGGTTCTGAAAATCTGCGTTCCAACAAGCAAGCTCCCAGCTTCTGCCAATGTAGCCAGTGCATAGACCACACACTGAGTATCAAAAGCACAAGCTACTAATGCTAGGGTCCAGATGGCTGTGGGTTTAGGATTCTGAGTACGATATGTGTGATCTATACCCACGTGGAACCTGGATTATCCATTGGTATTCCTGGGGGTTGGTGTGTGGGAGTTCGAGAGTCCAGACTCAGGAAAGTGATACAAAGACCTGGGCAAGAGGTCAGGCTCTCTGATGGACAGGCTGTGGTGACTGGAGAAGAAACTGACAGGGGATGTTGGCCCCAAATATCCAGGCAGAGGGCGGTTAGCCAGACTGGCCGTACCTGGGACCTGGATCCGGGAAGCAGAAGCCATAGAACATGAAAGCCAGCACAGGATAGGGGCTAAGGGCAGTGTCCACCAGTCAGGACGACTGGACAGGCAGCCAGATTGCGCCATTCACTGCCTCTGTTTTTTTCTTCTAGGAAAACTTACTTCTTGGGTTTGGAGGAAGCACTAAATAAGGTAGGCCACATGTTTTAGGTTCTGGTCCCCAGAAACAGACTTGAGGCTAATTCCTAAGCAGCTGGTTGATTACATGTTGCCCCTGGGCAAAACTGGTAAGGGAGAGGAGAGAGGGGACGCGGCAGGGGAAGGAAGCCAAGTGGGGATGCACTGGCCATGCCACACATGCGACTGCAGCTCTCTCCCCAGGGAACACTGCAGAGTAGCTTGTCCTGAACCAGGAGCAGGGTAGCTGGGTAGCCTGATGCTCTTCAGTCATTCAGGGCTGCCCACTGAAGGGTGTAGATTCCCCAGCACGTCCAGCTCTCTGGACGCACAAGAAAAGCAAGTTCTGGAACCCTCCAAGAAGGGGGTCTGTCAGGGGCTGGTGTCGGGAGCAGCAGCCCAGCTGAAGCTGAGCACACACGGCCCCTGGCACAGGGACGGAGGCGGTGCGAGGTGCATCCTGGTCGTATCCGCTAAGTTGTGAGGTGAGTTTAGCACCCTGAACCCATTGGTAAAGTCTCTCTTTGATTTTCTTAGCATGCAAATAAATACTAAGACAAAGAAGGAAGGCCAGAGGGGAGAGGAGACAGCAACCCCACGGCACACTAGTGGGTGGGAGTAGGAGCGGCAGACTTTTCTGGACTTGACCAATGCAACCCATCCCTGTGGAACCTGGAACCCAGTGAGCGCATGACCTACGCGGCCAGAGATCTGAGGACTGACGTCGGCTGAGAAGCGACCTCGTGAAAGCTGCCTCCAGGAAGGGCTTCGTGGCCCCTGGCTCAGCACTCACAGTCTATTTCTAGATGGGAGAGGCCATATTTTACTGCTGCGGTTTACGGAGCTCGACTCTCTCATCTTTAAAGTGAGACATCCTGTAGCTCTAAACTGTTCTGGTTCTGCAAACCACTAAATACAGGACAAACACCCCAGAAATACCACGCCACATTGTCCACGGTCACACAACCCCAGAGAAAGGTATTTTCCCTCTTACTTCAAAAAGGCACCAAGAGGGCCGGCGCTGTGGCTCACTAGGCTAATCCTCCACCTGCGGCACTGGCACCCCGGGTTCTAGTCCCGGTTGGGGTGCTGGTTCTAGTCTCGGTGGCTCCTCTTCCAGTCCAGCTCTCTGCTGTGGCCCAGAAAGGCAGTGGAGGATGGCCCAAGTGCTTGGGCCCTGCACCCACATGGGAGACCAGGAGGAAGCACCTGGCTCCTGGCTTCGGATCGGTGCAGCTCCGGTCGTAGCAGTCATTTGGAGGATGAATCAACGGAAGGAAGACCTTTCTCTCTGTCTCTCTCTCACTGTCTATAACTCTACCTGTCAAATAAAGAAAAAGGCACCAAGAAAGTGTGTGTGTGTTTCCTGCGCTGTACTCACCCAGCTGACCTCTTGTGGCTGCCTCTGTGTCCATGTTGCATATTCTGCCTAACTGTGATCGTTTAGTCAATCCATTAATATCTATCCACTCATAAGTGAGAGAGACTTAGAAAAGATTATCTGTACAAATAAAGACATATAAATAAATATAGAAGATAAATAAATAGGTGCGTTAAAAACTAGCCCAAGAACCTTACTCTGATTTTTGTATTTTTATAGCTTTTAGACTGAGACAGGATGAGAGGCAAAAACAAATTGTGTTCAGGCACAGTTCTGATGTTACTAATTACTCACTAAGATATGGATACGACTATTTTTGTAAGCAATGAATTGGCTCATTTAAAATTCCTTTGTTTTCCCTTTTAGAAGAAAGAGGAAGAAAGAGGAAAGTCAAAGGAGGAAGGAACAAAGGAAGCTCCCCCTAGGAAGAAAGATTCTTGCCAGCACATTTAAGAGCCTGAACGGTGCCAAGTGCCCAGAGAGACAGGGGCTCCACTTGCTGCACCATCAATAAGAGGGAAAGGGGGAGGTAGCACAAGGCCAACAGCATTTGTGAGTGAACGGCAAGATGAGAGAACCCTGACCCTGACCTCCTAATGCCACGGGCACTGAAGGTTATCTGAAGTCAGACCCAGGAAAGACCACCTGTGCCAACACAAGGGGGCAGGGTAGGCACTGTGGGGACAGCCCTGCTGCAGCCAGGTAGACGGCTCTCGGTGGTCAGAGGCCAGGACACCAGGCAGCAGGTGGTGAAGGTAAAGGGACCCGAATGGCTTTGGCTACCTATGGGAGAGCCTGATGGCAAAGGACTCAGGGCAGCTGCCAGGGTGACACCTAGGCAGACAGTGACTGGTCAGCGAGGAAGGCTGAGAGTTAGGTGGAGAGCAGAGCCCCTTGACCACACTGCTGGAGCTGAAAGACAGGTTCTAGTCCTGGGATGGGCGTGGGAAGAAGCATCCCTGCTCTGCGTGGCGTCAGAGGGTGGAGGAGCAGTGGAGGAAGGGCTGACCATGTCTGTTTCCTAGAGCGGCCAGAACAGAAGACCACAGAGTGGGCCTCTCAGGCCACAGAAGCTGATCTGCTCACAGCACTGCCAGCCAGAAGTCTGACCCCGAGGAGTCGGAACATTCGGTTCTTCCTGGGGCTCTGCAGGGGAATCTGCTCCACATGTGTCTTCCGGCTTCTGGTGGTGACTGGGGAGCTGGGACCCTGGCCTGTGGCTGCATCACTCCAGTCTCTGTGTCAGAGTAAGGGTGACTTTGCTTTCTCTTGCTATAAAGACACCAGTCGCTGGAGTAGGGCCTGCACTGATCCAGTCTGAGCTTGTATTGCTTTAATGGATTATGTCACCAAAGTACCTGAGTTGGTCAGGGTCTTCCAGAAAAACAGAACCCAGAGGAGGTTCTATACACATGCAGGTACTTTGAAAAGGGTTTCTACCAACTTTCTGAAGCATTTATGCACACACATAGGCACGCACACACACACATGGATGCATTTGGATATGCACACACATGATTTATGATGAAGGATTGGCTTACAGGATTGTGGGACTGAGACGTCCCCATGTTTGCCAGCTGGAGACAGAGGAAAACCAGTGGTGCACTTCAGTCTGAGCTCAGAGGCCTGAGAACCGGAAGCAATGACACAAATCCCAGACTGAATCAGAAGATCCCAGAGAGGAGGATCGATGTCCAAGGGCCGGGGAATTGGATGTCCCACTTCCTGAAGGCAGGGGGACCCTATCCCTCCTCTGCCTTGTGTCCTGTCCAGGCCCTCGATGCATAGATGACGCCCACCTGCCGTGGGGAGGGTATCTCCCTTTACTCACCCTACACATCCAAATCCTAGTCTCTTCCAGACACAGACACACCCAGAAATCATGCTTCTTAAACCAGTCAAGTTGACTCACAAAATTAGCCATCACCATCAAAGTCTGAGATGCTGAGTGGACATGAACCTTGGGGAGACACAGGATTCAATCCAGCACAGTCACCCATGGCGACCGGGGCTCCATGGAACAATGCAGAAGCATGAGTAGGACAAGAGTGCACGTTTGTGTTCTCGTCTTAGGAACAGGGCTGAACGAGTCAAGTAATAGCTACAGGACGTGGGAAATAATGGTTCTTGAGCTGATGATGGAGGCCAAGGAAGAGTGAGCCCAGCCTCATGTTTTAGGAAGTAATGTCAATGATCAGTTCATGTGTTCAGTCTGAACCTTGTTGCGGCTCCCACAGGAGGGTCCTACATGCATGGGCTCACCTCCTCTTCCTCCCCAAGATTCTGGCCTGAGGAAAGGCACTGCTCTTCACTAGCTCTCCTATCCTCGTGACGATCATTGCTGACTTGAGGCATCTTTCTTTTTCAAAATGTATTTTTAAATTTTATGTATTTGAGAGGTAGACAGAGAGAGCGGGGTGGAGGAGAGCGTGAGCGCTCACTCAGGGAAGCAATCCTCAAATGCCCACAATGGCTGGGGCTGGGCTAGGCCCAAAGCCAAAAGCTGAGAACTCAACCCAGGTCTCCCACCTGATGAGAGGATCCCTTTGGCTTGAGCCATCTCTGCTGCCTCTCAGGGTCTGCACTCGCAGGTAACTGGAGCCAGGAACTAGAGACGGGAATCAAGCCCAGGTACTCCGATGTGTGCTGTGAGCGCTGTAACCACGAGGCTAAATGCCCGTTGTTCTATCTGAGCAGGCCGGATTGTAATCCCACCTTTTGTACATGAAGAGGCATGGATCTTTGGTACTACTGGGCATGCTGACATGTGCTTTTATACCAGCCTTGGTTGTATTTTCCTAGATTATTTTGTAAATTTTAGGGCTCCCTTGAGACTCTGAGAAAGAGTGAGTGTTAGGGGAGAGATAAATAAAACCATTAGGAGTATGTCTAGAAAAGCAAGACAGAACTTAGGTGCTGAAATGACTCTCACTAGGTCAACACCACCAAATAAAGTGGGGAACAGTCACGAAGAGGAGTGATTGACTGATTGATCGACCCGCCCATGGGTATGGCTGTTGAATGAGAAGTTGACGGGAGGTTCTGGGGAGAAGCAGATAGAGTCACGGAGAGCAAAGAACTCTCAGAGAACAACCTCACATCGCTGCAGCAAGTCCAGACACTCAGATGGTTAACTCCTTCTGCTGAGCTGAAGCCAGAGGTCACAGGAGGGACTCCGGGGTTCCTGAGGCTCAGGCCCCCACTTGCACTAGGACAAACAGACCATCAGCAAGGAGGGCTCCTGGGGCTTCACCCTGGGAGTCTTCTTTTTGTCCATGCGTTGTGTACTTTCTGCCCCCCACTCCCCTCCACCCTGAACGCCCACTGCTGTGCAGGATCACGGGCAAATGTTTCTTCCCTTGTGGTCTGATTTTCCTCTGGGAAGCTGAGCAGGCTGGGGTTTGAGGAAGCAAAGCCACCCAGGAAGTGTGAGGAGGCAGGAAAGAAGAAGGACTGATGTGGAAAGTAGTGAGCCTCAGTTGTTCAGGATAACACGATAGTGCCCACCCACTCCCTTCTGTTTGGGCCCCTCCTCCTTTGTTGCCAGCACTGGTCTGCCTCTATCTGGAAGAGTCACCACGTGATGGGGGCACCAATCCTTTCAGTAGCCCTGAGATGTCAGACGTGTCGCTGGTCCATTCTGCAGGGGGCCGGTGGAGGGGAGGGGGGAAGCCACGTTGTAGTTACAAATAACTTGAGCCAGGACTTATATTTGGCTGATTCTAAATTCAATGCTCCGTCCACACTGTGGGCTCCATCACGAAGAGAAGAGCCTAGAAAAGCAACTGCCAGTTAGAGGCAGGTGTACTGGTGGTGATTACTCATCACTCGGCCCCAAGGCAGAGCCCAGAGAAAGCCTGAAACCGGGACTGAGGGCCAAGTCGTGGGCAGCAGGGCGACTGGCGTCAGGAAGACCTCTGCTGCCTTCACCACTTAATTAGCTGAGTGCCACACTCCATGTGCTGTTGTCTCTGGGACACTGGCAACTGGATGGCTTTCTTGGCTTTTCCTGCAGCGAATGGCTCTTCTTTCCAGCTCTTCCAGCCCCTGGGGAGGTGGATAGGAAGAGAAGGAAGCAGAGTAGCAGGGATTCTGTGAACACAGCTCCGCAGGTGCTCCCCTGTGATCCCCGGTTTCTCCTGCTTTCTCCCCTGGTGAGTTCCTGGGCAGCTACCTGAATGGCGCCTGCAGAATGTTGTTTAATTCCATCATTACTCTCCAAGGTGCGGGAGTCACGGTGCTGGCACCTCACTGCGTCCCTCATAGAAAATGCCTTTTGTGAAAGAAAAAAAAAAGGAGAGAGAGAAAGAGGGAGGAGAGAGAGCGCGCAAACTCAGTCAATGAAGAAACTGAAGGAAGTCCCCGGGGCTAGTGGGAGACATTGCCAATCCATCAAAGACTTCCAGACGCTGATAAAGTGCGGAAGGTACACAACACGCATCACACACAGGCACTGAGGAGCAAACAGGCGCCAAAGCTGTAAGAAGGACAAAAAAAACTTGATGTAAATTTCAGAGAAGCACAATTCTGCCCTCAAAGACGTTGAACGCTGGCTTCAGCCGCCTCCCAAGCTGTAGTGAGAGAAGCTTGAAATAGCTGTCAGACATGAATCACCCCTAAATGCTTCCCAACTGCAAAAGCAGAAGCTATACCTTTTGAACTTCTACTCCGTGGCGTCGGATGCAAAGTCTTCTGGGCTGGACACTTGAGCCCAATAAACGCAGGAGTGAATTGGATGTAGACTATGCAAGGATTTTGCTGATTTTCTAAACCATCAGAGGAAAGAAGGCAGGGGAGTCTCAGTGTGCCCTAGCACAAACCTTTGTGGGAGCCCTGCTGACAATGAACCCCACTCTAGGATGGAAATTCCCATCGCACAACCTGTCCTGCTCAGGCTTAGTTCCTGGCTCTGCCTCCCACCTGCACGTCACCCGCTCACCACGTGAGAAACGCAAGAGCACGAGGAGTGTGCCAAGCCCTCCTTCAAATGCCAATTATGACCCATTTCAAGATTCCAGACGCTGGGGCCGACTTCTGACGTGAATGAAGACACAGGAGAAATGGAGCTGGGAGGGAGGAAGAGAATTGGAACTAAGTGAGGAGACAGCGCTGTGACAAAGCAGGTAAAGCCACCGCCTGCAGTGCCTGCATCCCTTATGGCACCAGTTCCAGCTGCTCCACTTCCGATCCAGCTCTCTGCTATGGCCTGGGAAAGCAGTAGAAGATGGTCCAAGTGCTTGGGCCCCTGCACCCGCGTGGGAAACCCGGAAGAAGCTCCTGGCTCCTGGCTTCGGATCAGCTCAGCTCTGGCTGTTGCAGCCAATTGGGGAGTGAACCAGCGAATGGAAGACCTTTCTCTCTCTCTCTCTCTCTCTCTCTCTCTCTCTCTGTGTGTGTGTGTGTGTATAACTCTGACTTTCAAATAACTAAATAAATCTTTTAAAAACAATGGAAAGAAAGTGAATGTAGGACCCTTGACTCATTTGTTTATTTAATTTCCAGCCGCCAAGAGGGAGAGAATGAATGGACTTGAATGGACTTCACTCCTTCAATGTCACCCTTGCCTTCTGGCCCCCACCATCCTCTCCCTCTCTTCATCCTCCCTCCCTCAGTCCTCCATGCCCCTGCAGTGACACTTGTTACTACACTGATCAACAGTGGAATCTTTCGGTACCAAAGGCCCTTTCCAAAGTGCATATACAGTAGCTTAAGCAGAGTTCAAAGTTAAGGACTTTGGAGGGATGTTGACTGTGCTTGTTAAGGATCTGAGAACACCAGTGCCTCTCACTGTGTCCTTGTTTCGAGAGGAAGAGGGAAGAAGGCAGAGGGAGTCTTCTCCCAGCGATGGACCAACAGTAATAACCAGCGTGTTGGAAGGCTCATGAATAAGAGATTGCATCTAATCTCTGGGCTATGAATTATGCACAGTCTGTGGACAGAAGAGAGAGGCTACTTCCGACTTGACTCACCTCTGCCGATTTCACCTTCACGTCCCTGGGTGGCAGCAGCCATCGTATCTACTTTAATCTGTTGAAAAGGGGTTGGTCCAGGAAGAGAGGTCTGCTAAGAGAAAATGTCCTTGACTTTGGTGAACTCACATAATTCTCAACATTTCTTTCCCTTGATACCAATTTCAAATCACCTAAACTAATTTCCACTTCAAAACTCCTGACAGAGCCTTCGAATTGCAAATCCCAGTTGTTAACCAAGGGGGAAAAAATATGGGAAATGGAAAAGCAGCCAGTTAAGAGGGAAGTGGGCAGGGGAAGAGAGAGAAATGGAAATATCTTACGTGATCACCAGTATCTTTGATGAGCATCTGGATCTGCAGTCAACTTTAGCTGCCACTTCAAAGGGTGGTGTTTCTAAATCCTTTGAATAAATATTAGTGGCCATATCTCAGATGCACACTGCTCCGTGAGCCATACAATCCACTAAAGTGCTGTAATCTGACTCCGTCTCCATTTCAGCTCCGATAGGAAGCTGAATATCTCAGCAGCAGTCAGAAGCTGTCTATGGTTCTGTATCTGCTTGGTCTTGCACAAGCCTATCATTTTCAATACTGGGCAGCTGGCTCAGTGTATGTCAGTAGCGCGAGTACTCTGAACAAGATTTATTCATATTCTCAAGATCCGCAGGAAGCCAGAGCCCTAGACTATGGCCTGTGGGATTGAGTGTGTCATACTGTTTCCAGAAGATATAACTCTTTCTGCTCCTGCCTCTTTTCTCTGCAGACAACATCAGAGTGGAGACAGAAATGATACCCATTAAATTATCATAGCCTTATAATATTCCAGCATTATAAATAATTCTAACGATCTTTTGGTTTCATTTTTTTATTTGACAGGCAGAGAGCTAGAGAAAGAGCGAGAGCGAGAGAAAGAGAGAGAGAGAGAAAGAGAGCGAGAGAGCACTCTCATCTGCTGACTCATTCCCCAGATGACTGCAATGGCCAGCACTGGGCTAAGCCAAGGTCGGAGATTGGGAGCTAAATCCACGTTCTCTTGCATGTGTGTCAGGAAGCCACTTGAGTCGTCACTGTTACCTCCCAGAAGCTATATCATCAGGAAGCTGGAGCCAGGAACTGAGCCTGGAGTCAAACACACGTACTCCAGTGTGGGACACGCGCATCTTTACGACTAGGCTAAACACCCAGCCTTCAAGAGGTCATTTTATCCTTTGCTGTCTCTTGGTAGAACTTGCCCCTACACGGTCAAATAGCAAAAGCAACCCCTCCACCACCAAGAACTGCCTATATCTCTAAAATAAGACAACGGAGAGAAGAGAACAATATTTTTGAGCAGCTATTATTACATTGAATTTTTGCCTGGCCAGGGAAACAGGAGTGGTTAGAGAAGTGAAGAAACAGAATTCTGGGAGCCAAGTGATTTGCCTGGATTTCAGAACTGAACCATTGCAGTGTTTGGAACCTGACTTGCAGCGTCCAAGCCCATGTACTTTCTAAAATGCTAAGACCTCTGCCCTGAGGGAGTTCCCCCTTGGGTGGAAGTCTCTTACTGTCCAAACCCAGGAAGTATCTCCTTTGTCTCCTCTCTATTACACTGTGAACGCCTCCCACTGCCCTGCTCTGAGTTATCTTCAATACATCTTTAAAAATTAAATGGCATTTCAACCTTTAGGAGAAATGCCATCTAATCCCTTTGGGGCCATTGCCTCTATCATCTCATCATTCCAGGCATTGATTAGGTTTGCATTAGGGTTAGGATACTGATGAATAATGACAAGGGTAAGAGGAGGAGGAATTCTGTCTCATGACCAAAAGGAGGATGCTGCCTATCTGAAAATATCTTTTCATAAATTCAGGTACAAGGAACTCTATTACCCATATGCCACACGGTAATCCACCTCTGTCTCCCAAGGGCTCCCTATTACTTACTGAATATTTCGGGGGTTCGCTGTAAAGCCTTTCATTATCAAATCGTGTTAGGGGAGCAAGTGTGTAATGAGGAAATTGGCATGCGTCCCAGTGTGATCTGAGGGGCTGGGATTCAGCATGCTAAGCCACCATTCAAAATGTAGGTAATTAAAATTAATTAAAAATCATTACACAAACCTTCACTTTTGCAATTTCAAGGTGCAACCCAAGTCACTAGAGCTCATAAAAGATGTGTGTGCTGTTGCATCTACATGAAATATGTCCATGACCTGAGCACCAGCTGCAGGATTGTGCTGGACCAAGGCACCAAGGTGAGCCCCAAACCCCTGCTTGAAAGTGATCCATGATACATGACGTTGATTAATTCTTTCAGCCTTTGGTGATCAGCCAATGGTATTTATTCTGTTGCCCTGCTGTGTCCAGCATTGCCCAAGAGTATTGCTGGTTCAACCATGGATGGAGCACCAGATTTCCCCTTTAGTTGCTTGTGATCCAGTTGGGATGGGTAGGTAGTCAAGAAGCTTAGATTGACACACATGAAACAATGTAGAAGGGTGCATCACCTATCATCTCACACACATTACTGAACGCCTACCCAAAGGCAAGCATTGTGTTAGAACATGTGGTCCCAGGTCCTGGCCACACACAACAGCAGCCTGCTAGCTACACTCAGGGCCAACTGAGGAATCAAGCGTGTTACCCTCTTTGATTTAAGGATGAACATAGTGTGTTTTTAGAGTCAGCTGGTAGGAATAAAGGCACATATTAGGGATCTGTGATGAGGCTTGCTCCCCAACAAGGAAGGATGTAAAGAGTGAGACAAGGCATAAAGATCAAATGAAGTAAAATGCTCATAACCAGAACATTTTTCTCTATCACATCATCTAAGGCGATGGAGATTCAGTATCACGTGCAAGCACTGACCTCCTCAGTAGGCCATGCCTACCAGATCAGGAACACAAGCAAATGAGAAAATTGACAGTATAATTTCTATACTGTCTTCATGCTTAGGTACCCTCACATTCATTACACTGAGAACAGATGGTCTAGAGGAATGTGTACTTCATACAGTTGGGAGAATCTGAAGGGTCTGGAAATCAAACTCCAGGCCTGGCTGAAGGAGCCAGGGAAATTTATTCTGAAGAAGAGAAAAAAGGATGGGGGGAATGGAAATAATGGTGACTTTCAAGCACTTGGAGAACCATTACTTAAGGAGACAAATGGTTCTTTTATGTTATTTTTTCTTCCTGATAGAGACTCCTGGCAAACAAAGATCTAATATGGAAGCATAATGAAATGGAACAGGAAAAAGAGAGAGAAAGAAGCTGAAATTGAAGGAGAATGTTCCAGGGGATGGGCCAAGCTCTCTCCTCCCCATCACAGACAGGTGAGGGGATCCTACACAAACTCTAGAGCTAAATGGAAACATGCATTGGGAGCTGGAGCTAAAATGAACCAAAGGGTGGCTGAAATGAGGGGTTAGAGTTGAACTCAGCAGAAGGAAGAGTTTTCTAGTCATTAGAGCTGACCAGCCAACAACAAGCAAATAGGATGCTATGTGATGTAGTGATTTCTGTGACTTTGAAATGACCACACGGTTGCTAGAAGACCACTGTCAAGAATGCAATAAAAGCATTTCCTGCACAAAAGTAGAAGAAATATGACATTGCTTCAAATTCTTTTTCAACTCTCAGATTTCACGAGTCGTTGACATGCTTAAAGTTTTATTTTGAGTTAATGGGAGACCCAAGATCTGAACCCTCACCTTGGCCTCTGTACAACTGGAAATATTAAACACAAGACTTAGTTAAGTTTCAAGAAAAGCTATGGATGCAGGGATTTTTAGGAGCAAAGGGGCTCATGTGGTGCCTTGCTTCTCACTTTATGATGCCTGCAAGGGAGACCTGGCTATCACTGGGGTCTTCCTGCCAGGGCCTGGAAGAACAAGCTGCTGCCTGTTAACCTCTCCTTCTTTGTGAGAAGGGCCTTGGAAAATAGGGCACCTGCTTCTTGGTGGAAACCTCATAAATGTATTTAAAGACAGTTACCTTTCCATGCTCTGTGGTCTCCCTGCCTTGGACTACCTCCCTTTCTCCTAATAGGGAATGCAACTCATTTTAATAGGAGTGACTTCTACAGGTGTTCTGTATCTCTGCGGACAACTGCCAAGCTCCAGTAGCTCAAAACGTGATCATATTTGGAAATAGGATGTTTCAAGTATAATTAGTTAAGATGCGGTCATACAGGAGTGAGGTGGATCCCTAACTCAGTAGGACTGGTGTCCTATAAGACTATCATCTCCAGACTCCCCTACAGGTTTCCAAGCGAAGAAGGACCCGGGAACACCTCGATGGGGGGCTTTCAGCCTCCTGCAGTGAGAAACAAGAAGTTCTTGCTGCTTTAAGCTGCGCAGTTTCTAGTACTTCGTCATGGGAGTCTGTATTCCTTTTTTACTTGGAAGCAGACTTGCGTCCTGTCAGGGGGCCCAGGGTGAACAGGAGCTTTGGCGATGGCTTTTCTGGCTCTGCATCCCGCCTCCTGTGTTAGAGCAGCAGCATCCTCAACAATCGTGAGGCTGTGAGCAGGAGAGAGAGCAGGAACGAGCGTCAGGGGGAGTGGGCACCGTGCTCGCCTCGCTCTCCGTCCAACCGACTGGTCTGCCCAGCATTTCGGTAGTCTCACTGTGTGTAGGATAAAGAGAAGTGATACTGTGACGCTTTTCACCCTCCTGTGGCCAATTCTTATAGGTCACGAGAGGGCACAAAAAGATGACAAAGACCCTAAGCTGCTCAGACAGGAGTAGAAGGGAATCCTGTAGAGGCAGCAGCGGCAACCCAGAGCAGGGCTGCTCTCGGGAAGGCTGAGCCACAGGAATGGACCCGGAATGCTGATGAGGTAGAACTCAAGGGAGCCATTAGTGAAGCCGAAAGGGCACCTGGGTACCGTGAGTCCAGGGGAGGGAGGCAGGTTTGAGCCACAGGATGTCAGACCAGCCAAGAGGGAGCGGGCAAGGTGTAGAATCCAGGTCAGTACGCCCAGGCCAGCAGACAGTTCTCCAGCTGGGAGTGGGCAGGGCAAACACAAAGAAGGAATACACAAGCAGAGTAAATGGAACATCCTGAGACCAAAGTGGAGAGAATAAAGCCAAGTAGAGTCCCAGCCAGTGCTTCCAAGAGCAGAGCTGCCTGCCTTCTGTCCAGGCTTTCTTTCACAAGTCTTCTTGGTATGGGTTGTAGAGGATCTGAACATCATGCAAACATTAATTCTAAGACATTAGGATGTTAAAGCCTTGTATTCAGCTGGAGCACAATAAAGAGCAGTTTTTGCAATTATAACTATTTTTTCAGGCTAAGGCAGGCTCTGTGGGAGCTGGCGGTTGGCACATGCATTCCAGCTACTCATATTGAACTGTATTGTTTGTCTTAGAACAATAAACATCAGCTTCTTTCATAATTTGAAAAAAAAAGCACCCCAAATCCACTGTGGTTTGAAAACAGCCTGAATTTCACTGTCTTTCTGTGTTATTTCCTCATTAGAGCTTTGACCTACGCATTCCTAACCTGGCAGCTTCAGGTTTTTCAATCTACGAAAGAGAGGCATCCTGGTAAATACCAGCCCACCAAAGACGGAGGTTAACACATCTCAGCGGGAGCGAACAGCGGCCAGAAGCTACTCCTCTGCGGGGTTGGTATTGATGAGGGAAGGACTTAATGACCCATGGTGAGCACCACGCAGGAGAAAGCAGGGCGAGATCTCTCTCCAGAGTGTTCCGCAAGAAGCTACAAGCAAGCCAGAGAGAAGCTGCAGTACTGAACCTTCACTTGGTAGCCATGTTTTTCATTTCATCCAAAGAGGAGATGAAGGAAATGTTCAAGAATCGAGATTCACACTCGCAGAGGTGTACAGAGACCGAGTGCCTGCTTCCCTGGGGTGTGCACATTTTTACATTTCTAGCTCACTGTCAACACCTTTGATAAAGCAATTTGCTTCTATGTTAGTAAAAATTGCATAAATGTTGGCCAACATAATTGTTTTAGCAATCACTCCTGCAACTGGGAGTGTTTTAGAGAAACAGTCAAGGATACCACTGATTGAATGCCACCACCTTATGCTGAGCGCTTGGCTGGTGTGATCTTGCGGGGTCATTCCACCCGTCCCTGGGGTAGGTGGTACCATCTGCATTTTATGGAAGAGGACTCGGTCTCCTTGGGGTAAAGTTCATATCCAAGGCCACACGCTTAATCATCAATGCACCTGGGATTGGAAACCAAGACACTCTTAATTAAAAGAGACTCCAATGGTGGGATTTGAGCCTAGCTGGGAACAAATCGTGAAGTGGCTTTGGACAGAAAGAACTTCCCGTTGAGCACGAGTCAGTGAGGTGAAGAGATGGGAGTGAGGGAAGACGCAGCGCACATGGGCGTCCCCTCCATGGGGGACTCTCCACGCACCTTTCATTCCCTAAGCACAGCCTCACATCCAGCATACAGCGCGGGCACTGTCTTTGCTCCTTTACAGTGTCTCTCAGCAAGAAGTGCATCTTCACTTGTCTTATTTGACTTCTCTCCTTTCATCTCCCTCTCTCCACGCCCAACAGACTTTCCAGAAAGTTGGACCTCACAGCTGTAGCAGGGAACAAGTCTGTGTCACTTTGACAGATCATTTTCTCTGTGCTGACCTCTGGTTTGAGCTTTTTACATGGATTTTCCTCTTTAATCCACAGAATACTCATGAAGAGGATGACATTCTATCTCCATCTTATGGATGAGAATATTGTGCGCTCTCTCTCTCTCTCTCTCTCTCTCTTATTCCTTAACTGCATTGAAATATTTTCCCTTGGATTCAGGGATCATGACCGGGGAAGAGATAGCTCCTCCCAGAAGTAAGTTGTGAACACAGAAACAATTGCTTCTTTCCCCAATGCCACCATTCAGTGTGAAGATACTTCCTTTCGCCTGCAATCCCCCGACGTGTTAGCTCACTGCGCCTCAATGTCAGCGCACAGGCAGGGCACTGAGCATGCTTAGATGCCCACGGAGTTAGACACACCAGGGTAGAGTGAGCACTACATTTGCCCCTTGTTAAGGTGCTGATACAGATTGCCCCATCTGTCCTGCCCCTGTCGGTCTGTGTTTGAAGGAGGATTCCGACAAGTCTACGTAAAGAAGATGAAGGAGGCACCGGGGGCAGGGGACAATGGACTGGCTAATGTGCAGGAATAAACTTTACAACCCAGGGCAGCGCTGCCATAAACCTCCTTCCCACTGCGCAGCACAGGTTGTGATGGAAACAACGCGCCTTAGCCGGTGGCTTCGCTCGGGAACCTCAAGGGAGCTCTCTGGCTGGCAGACTTGCCTGTTCTCTGGCTGCCTCCTCCCTGCCTTGTGAGGCCCCCGCCCCTGAACCTGCAGTGGCTGTGAACTTGGGACAGTTTGGCGAGAGCTGTGGTGCGCAGGGCCTCCTCCATGGATGCTGGTGGCTGGGGCAGCTCCCTGGGGTTGGATCTTGAACTCAGTAGGATGTCACCTTCAGATAAGACCAACTGCTGCATTTTAACACATTTCAGACAACTTTCATGCCCCTTGTCTTTTATTTAGACCAATTTAAAAATTTTTTTAAAAACATCTCCTGTTTTCTAAAAATTGTCAAGTATGAAATTACCTATCTGGGTTTATTTTGACAATTCAGATGACAAAAACTCTAAGTTTCCTCGCGTCTAAATTTCATCATCAAACACAGGCTATGTCCTCTTGTTCTGCCTTTTGGAGGAGTGGTGAAGGGTATTTCACCGTTGTCTTGAATCATTTAGAGGGACTTGGGATTCAATTTAATACAATAAATATTTACTGAGCTCCTGTGTACCCGATAGGAGGATGCGTAAAAAAAAAGCCATCCAGCTGATAGACCAGGCTTCGTCCCAGCCTGAAGAAGCAGGACCCCTCATCTCTACACAAAATAGGGCCAATGCCATAGTCAGGTCATGAGGGCAGGGGTTTGGATCCAGGTAATCCTGTGGCGAAGGCGAGGATACTTGGGAGAGAACATTTACCCCACCGGGGCCTAGAGGGATGGATAGAAAAGTCTGGGTGAGCTGTGGCTCACAGGTCTCCAAGAGGAGAAAGCTGGTTGAAGAGTTAGAGACTGAGATTTCAGTCTGGTTTCTTTCTTTTTTGTAAGATTTATTTATTTATTTGAAAGTCAGAGTTACATAGAGAGAGAAGGAGAAGTAGAAAGAGAGAGAGAGGTCGGTCTTCCATTTGTTAGTTCACTCCTCAAATGGCTGCAACAACTGGAGCTGTGCTGATCCGAAGCCAGGAGCCAGGAGCTCCTTCCAGGTCTCCCACGTGGGTGCAGGGGCCCAAGGACTTGGGCCATCTTTCGCTGCTTTCCCAGGCCATAGCAGAGAGCTGGATCTGAAGAGGAGCAGCTGGGACTAGAACCGACGCCCATGTGGGATGCCGGCACTGCAGGTGGCAGCTTTACCCACTGTGCTACGCGGTTTCTTGCCTTTCACTGAGTTCTCACTGTATATCTCTTTCTTCCTGTGTCGTATTCATGCCTCCCTTCCTCCATTTGTTTATCTAATTGATTTTTTTAAAAAAATATTTATTTATTTTCATTTAATTAGAAAGACAAAGAGACAGAGAGAGATCTCCCACCTACTAATTCACTTCCTAAATGCCTAAATAGCCAACATTGAGTCAAGTCAAAGCCAGGAGCCTGGAACTCCAACTGGGTCTCCCGTGTGGACGGCAGGGGACCAAGTGCTTGAGCCATCATCTGCTGATATTTACTAAACGTATGCCCATGCTCCTGGCCTTGGAGTGTGCGCTGGAAATTCAGCAGTGAACAAGATAGAAAGGAGAAGTCCCATTGCTGTGCACTGAGAGCTTGTGTTGCCGCACAGCACATGGGTGGAAAGCTACCCTCCAGGGCAGTGGTTTTGGGAAGTGAGGCCATTCAGAGGAGGCCAGGCCATGAGGGTTACCAGCCTTATGAGGGAGACCCCGGAGAGTTAGCTCACCCCCACCACGCGAGGACACAGATGGAAGTTTTCATCTAGTCACCAGAAAGCCGGCCATCACTGGACTGCAGATCTGCTGGTAGCTTCCAGAACAGTGAGAAACCAGCTTCTCCTCTGTGTAAGGTATTCATTGTGGTATTTTGTTAGAGCAGCTCGAATGGACTAGACGCCCATCGTTATGGAGAGAACAGAAGATTAACTAACAAAGATGCGTTGAGTTATTCCATGATGCAAAACTTCAGAGACAGAGTACTGTAGGGGGCACTCGAGGTAGCAAAGGTGACAACCTGAGATCATAAAGTATCGCTCCACCCCTTCCCCATCCCTTCCCTATCCGACACCCATACTGCTTTATCTTTATTTAGAGTAATTACATATACCTAATATTTCATTATAATGCTCATTATATTTATTTCCTGTCTCTTTGATGTAAATAGAAATTCCATGAGGACAGGGGCTTTGTCTTACTCCCTCATGTATTCTTACAGCCTAGACTTATACCAGCTCCGTAATAGGAGCTTAAATTTCTTCTATCTGTCCATCCTTCAATCCACCTGCCATCTACTTACATATTTATTTCCTTATGATGGCCTAGACAATCTAATGAATCCTTAAAGGCAATTAATTATTTCCAAAGAAGTAAGTGCACAAAAAGATGCTTAATTAACAACATTGTCATCACAAAACTGTACATTAAAAGCACAATGAGAAATCACAGCACATTTATTAAAATGGCTAAAATCTTAAACCTTGACCAAGCCAAGTGCTAGAACAACAGGAACCCTCAAACACTGCTGGTGGAAGTATGCAATGCTATAGTTATGTTATAAAGAGTCTGACAGTTGCTGCAAAAGCTAATTATTAAATTACTGCAAGGTCCGGCCATTTTCCTTGAAGCTATTTACCCAAGAGAAGTGGACACATGTTTTGGTCTGGCAGTGTCCCCCAAATTTGTGTGTTGGAAATTTAGTCTCCAAGTCAACAGTGTCAGAAGGCAGGGCCTCTTGGGAGCTGATTAGGTCATGAGAGCTCCAGGCTCAGGAGTAAAGGATAGCCATCAGGAACAGACTTGATGGACCAGAGTTTGTCTCCTTTCAGGTGAAGACATGGTGTTCCTACCCACCAGAAAGAAGATACAACATTCATCTTCTGGTGGAGAGACTGGACTCTCACCAGGCAACAACACTGCTGGGGCCTTGATCCTGGCCTTCCTAGCCTCTAGAACTCTGTGGGAGGCAGGAGCTCGAGCACTTGGGTCATCCTCCACCGCCTTTTCCAGGCCACCAGCAGGGAGTTGGATGGGAAGTGGAGCATCCGGGACACGAACCGGCGCCCATATGAGATGCCAGTGTTGCATGCTTTACCCACTGCATCACAATGTTGGATCTCCTGTTCTTCATAAATTATCCGGTATTGAATATTCCATTAGAGCAGCACAAACTAAGACAGAATACAAGGACTTTTACATGAATATCCAAAGTGGCTCTATTTGTAGTAGTCAAAGATTAAAAACAACCCAAATGTTTATGAAAAGTTCTAGATAAACAAGGTATAATATATCCATACATTGTAGCACTGTGTAGCAGTGAAAATGAATGGGGTACTAAGGAGGTGAAGCCAGAGTCACAATGGAAGTATAGACTGTATGTGTTTATTGATATAACAAAACCTATAGACAATGCAAACCAATCTGTAGCGACGGAGACTGGTGGTTATCTGGGGGTTGCCTGGGGCATCCAGAGAGGGGCAGGGAGGGGATATGAAGGAACATGAGATAACTTTGGGGATAGTGGGTATGTTCCTTATTTTGATTGTGGCAATAATTTTACAGGAGCTAACTTATATAAAAACTTGAATGGTAAATTTAAATATGCATTTACCGTATGTCAGCCATGTCTTGATTTTAATTCATTGAGAAAAATTAAAAGTTCTGATTTTGAAAATTCTCCAGTTTCAAGGTCACTCTGTGAATAGTCGAGTCAGGCAAGACATTTGGGTTGACTAAGGATAAGACGTGTACCTCTGCCTGGGAGAAGCATGAGAGAGTGTCAGCTGACAAGGGCTGACAGCTTGGGTGTGCAAGTTGACTATGTGAATGCATTAGGCCCCCAACAACTGTGAGGTAGTTACTGTTGTTACTATTATTTTCATTTTCAGTTAATAAAATTGAGGCTCTGGAAATTTAATAATTTGCCAACCACCTCAGGACTATTAACTGATAAAACCAAAATTGGGAAAAATATCCATTTAATTTATGGGCTTAATCAGTATGCTTCTTAATCAGTATGCTTCTGATTTTTAAAAAATTGACTTGTTGAAAGAATTGGGAATACGTTGAAGACAATGAACCTGTTGGTGCCTTAATCATACACTTCCTAAGCTCTGGAACTGTGAAAACTTAATTTTTGTTCTTTATGCATTATCCAGTCTTTGACATCGACACTTAGCAGCACAGAGCTGCCTAAGGCAGGGGGCCTACCTCAGGACCTTTGCATCTGATGTCCCCTTCCCCAAATGCTGTCTAGTAGGGGTCTGTGGGGTTTGCTCCTCCTCACTCTGAACTCAGCTCAACTGTCAGGCCTTCCTTTGTGAACCCAGTAAAGCAGTCCCCCATTTGGCTCCCCAGTCTTTATTTCTATGATATCACCAAATCTTGCTATTCTCATAAGTACTTATCCCATTCTGAATGATTTTTATGTATTTATTTGATGATTGTCTGTGTCATCTCAGTATATTTCTTGCTCATTAGAATAATAAAGATGCCAGCCTGTCTTTACGATTGTATTCCCAGTCCCCAGAACAATATTGGGCACACAATAGACTCTTGATAAATACTGAGTGTACTGATTACAAGAAAAAAAAAAAAAAAAGGTCTGTGAGTTGCAATCCCAAACTTCACCAGCAGGAGTTACAGCCCCAATATAGGACAGCTGCAGCCACCAGTATGCCAAGTTGGATGGTAGCTACTACCCATATGTCATGTTCTAAGTTAATAATTTACTTCTTAATTTTTTAAGTTTAAAATTTCATAGTGAATGACACCAAATGATAAAAATCTGGTACATCTGATCTGACATCCAAATTATAAAGTTCCCTCTGCCTTACTTGACCTACACTCATCTAAACTCACTCTTCTATACTTTCCTAGGGTTGTGTGGACCTGCATGGTCTGGGGGCTGGAATCAGCATTGCTAGGCAGCCCCTTACCTTAATTCCTGCATCCTCTCTTTGAAGTTTTCTCCTCTCATGATTTGTTTCTGAAATAACCTCAACTTAAACTCTAAACGAGTTGAATATTCACAACTGCATCTGAGTATCACAAATCATTTGCTTCTCCAGTGCCTTTCCGAGGACGGCGCATTATAGCGCCTCTCTCTGGACTACTGAGCCTGCCAAGTCTCCTTGCTGGCTGCCAAGAATTAGCAGCATCAATACATACTCAGAAAAGCCTGCTGTAAATTACCCAAGTTTCCGCCCATTATAATCAATAAATAAATTATGGTGGTGCTGGGTGGCAGCCCAACTTATTAGGGGGTCTGTCTGGAGTCTTTTTAGAACCCAAGTTTTAGACAGCTCTCCTTGGTGATGGGCAAGACACACTCGGCAGACACCTAGATCAGAAAGTTGATGGGGCCAGAAATGAATAGACTACTCTACCTCAGCATTATCCAGCATTTCTGAGAAAACCTGTAGAACAGCAGACAGGAAACGAAAGAATTTCCCTTTCTTTCTTTCTTCTTTTTTTTTTTTAACAAACAAACTATCCCTTGTCTGTCTCTTTGTAGATGGGTGCTGTTGACAACACAGAGAGAAGAGAGTACCCAAACAATGAATCCAGCCCCTTGCCCACACGATGCAGGGAAAAAGAACAAAACCAAAGGAAAGCCATTGAGCAGACACAATGGCTTGTGTTCTGCCTTTCTTGAGGCACAAAGCTGGCTGGACAGCACTCCCCTCCCCACCCCCACCTCGCTCCCTCCTCTCAGCCCCTCCTTCCCTTGCATTCCTGCTCCCTGGCTGCCTGCCCTCCCTTCTCCCTTCCTCCCAAGGCGCAGTGCTGACTAGCAGGTTGCCAGTACAGATTGTAGTTTCAATCCACCAACTAGCATTGCAGCTCACGGAGGAACCTTGAATTGGTCAAACAGGTTGAAAGGGACATCAATTATCCTTGTTTGTAGGTAGGAAAAAGCTAAGAGTGGTGTTCCCAGGGAGGGGAGCAAGGAGCTCTGGGGTCCCTAGCAAGGCGGTGGTACCACTCACTCTGAGTCCCGTTCGAATGGACTGGACTTGGGCATCTTGAAACCTTGTGAGCTGCTTCGCGGTAGTCTTCCACAGAGTACTCTCAGGTGGTAACTTGCAGAGGTTTGATGAAGACAAGTGCTGAGGGGCCTTGACCGTGGCAGAAGGGGATTGGGGACAGAGCAATCGCAGTGTCACCTGTGTGGTTACATGCACAGGCGTGACATAGTATGCGCATGGGCATGAGGTCTAGTATGACACCTCACATTCAGTATGGGTTTGAAGACTATTTGTTGGATGAATGAAAAAACCAAAGAATATTTATGATATTTCTTGGCCTGTAGTTATCAATCATAGTCAAATTCACAGGGTCACCAATCTCTAAGGAATACAATGCCCAGTCCAATGTGTCCAGTTAACGTATCTCAGTCTTTCTGGAAGCTCCCACTTCTCAAAGATGGACAGAGCAGAGAATTCTCGTGCTCTCTGCGGGAGGGAAAAATGGGCATAAAGCCTGATTGCAGCACTGAGTAACAAGGAAGCCCTGGAAAAGTCACCAAGACTCTGGGCTCTGTGTCCCCAACTACAGGATGGATGTGGTTGGCCCTTCCCTCCTGGCAGCAAGGGAGAAAAGTCCCAGAAAGGCAGCCCGGGTGCAGGTGCATTGTCGCCGTAGAGTGTGGCGCAGACACTGGTGGCTATTTTGTTCCCTTTTGCTCTTTTCTGTCCCTTGGACAAATGTTGCCACTGAGGATGGTGACTTCTGTGTTCACATAACTGCTCTCCGGGTAAGCACTCCCTCCTCTCTGTGGCCGTGGTTAGTCATGGGTGTCTGAGCTCAGAGCCCTACAGGGACAGGAGGGGGACGGCCCAGGAGGGGACAGGATGCAGGCAGAGGCAGGGCCCCTTCCAGAACATACTGTGGAACTGGGTCAGTAGGCATGGCTCTGGCTTAAGGCAATGATTGGATTTTAGTTGTGGGTCTACATCTGTACTTAAAACAAGCATAATGTGAATCGCTTGATGTTTGTCTGCATGTGTGTGCTCCATTTAAAACTTAAACAAAATACAGTCATAAAACAGTACTGGCTCACAAACCCAGAGCATTATGAAACCAGACAGCAGGCCTAATGAGAACTAGAGTGAATCGAATGAGCAGCACTCCTCTGAGATTCATTTCCATGGCGCTTGGAAGGATGACGACTGGAGAAAGAGAGAGGGGTGGGGTCTGCTGGGAGTGGGAAGCCAAGGGAGTTGAGTGGACCACAGCAGCCAACAGGCATTCTCTCGACCCAGTTAAAAAGGCCCAAAGCCTTCGATCGGAGCAGGCATTTAGAGAAAAAGCCAGTTTTCTAAACATGGCAAAACAAAACAGAACAGAACACAAAATGCTTGCAGCTGAAGGCTCATGAACCAGTTTGATGCCTGAGTCATATCTGATGCCTGTACTGTCCAAGTGGCTCAGGTATCAGCACACACAGTTAAGGCCGCCCAGCAATACCGAGCTCAATGCTTGCCTACTGGACTTTTGCCTTTATGAAAAATTCAAACTGCCTCTGGCCTCCGCCTGGTCCCGGGGGCAGCAGAGTCCTTTTCTGTGGACCGGAAAGTCCAGGGTCTCTGGGCTCTCTGTGCATCACCTGCAGGCCCCAGGCCCCCTGGATGAAGTATGCTTGGCTGCCTTGACATTGCCTGTACTGCCTCTTGCTTCCCTTGCCTTCCTGGAAAGGCGGAGTTCAGAACCACAGAAATACAAGGTGAAAGTCTAGAAAGAGGTTTAGGGATCATTCAATCCAATGCCTTTACAGTTTCCAAAAAATTAGCCTAGGAGCCGGCGCTGTGGGTTAAAGCTGCTGCCTGCAGCACCAGCATCCCATATGGGTGCTAGTTCAAGTCCCGGCTGCTCCACCTCTGATCCAGCTCCCTGCTAATGCACCTGGGAATGTAGTAAAAAATGGCCCAAGTGCTTGGACTCCTGCACCCACGTGGGAGCCTGGGAAGAAGTTTCTGGCTCCTGATTTCAGATTGGCTTAGCTCCAACTATTGTAGCCATTTGCAGAGTAAACCATCAGATGAAAGACTCTATCTCCCTCTCTGTCTCTCTTTCTCTCTCTCTCTCTCTCTCTGTCTACCTCTCTCTGTAACTCCATCTGTCAAATAAATAAAATAAATCTTTAAAAAATAGTCTAGAAAGAAGATGAGGCACGCTCAGGATAGAGCCGCATCGAAGCAGCTAGCTTAGAACTAGATTCTGACCTCTGGCCCCATGGTCTTTGTGCAAGAGGGAGGACTGTCACTTCAGCTCCTTTTGGGTGCTTTGCACCTGTCAGAATCTATCTCATGATCCTTTCCTGCAGTCTTCCTCCAGTTCTCTTGATCCACATGCCCCTCCGTCCAGAAGAGACATCGAAACGGGCCATGAACAGTGAAGGCAGTGTGGAAGCAGGCAGCCTGGGTGTTGAGTATGGGAGAGAATCCATTGCATTTTCCCTTGAGAAGTCAACATCGCCGAGCCTATGCCACGATTTCAGGCCGGCCTCTCTGCCTCCAAGGGGAGCCTCCACTGCCCTGTACGTGGACGCAGCCATTCATAGACCAGCCACGAGTCCACCACATGGAAGTCACAGCTCCCTTGAATGAAATGAATGTGGAAGTAGTGGAAGTCAAGAAAGAAGTTGTGAATGAGTGTTCTGGGGTACACGGAATACAAGCACCCAACCCAGCCCATGAGAAAAAGGTTTTTCAGCACTAACACCTCAGCGCCTCGTGCATGTGTCAGGCCCTAGAATAAGAAGTTTCACTTTTGCATTTCTCCACCCAAAATAAAGCTTGAACTTCTCGCTTCCTCATCTTTTCACTTCAGCTCAGAGATCGGCAGCATCCTCTTCCACACCTACCCCGGGGCCATGTCTGGCCCCCTCCCCTACAGCCTTGAATGTCACAAGAAGTTCTGAAATGTACTCTGTTGCAAATATATTTTATCACTTTCCTTGCAACACCCACACATTCTTGAAGTTCAAAATCCACTTTGGCATCAACTGAGGGGCTCTTCTGGGGTCCAGGCATCTGTTAAGTTGGTATCACAGGCCCCCTAGCCCCTGGCAGTGACGGATCATTCCATCACACAGCAGCCTGGCCTGTTGGGTACATGTCACACTAGCCTTCCTGGATTTCAGAGTCAGGCTGTTGCCTACATTACGGAAATGCAAACACTTTATTTGAGATGAACTATAAATTTTAACTTATAAATTTCTCAATGTTTATCATTCTCTGGTTTTTGAGTCCCTCATCCTTAGCCACTGCCTCCCATGGCATTTCAGCCCTACCCTCAGATGCCAAGTGACATGGCTTTCCAAGCACGGCGGTTCCCCATGCCCTGATTTCGGAGATTTGCTGGTCACTTGTCTCCTCTGCCTTCTGAAGCTGAGTCTCCCCTTAGCTTCACGTTCCACCAGGTGCCGGCTTCTCCATTGCTTCATCCCACTTCTTCCCAGCTCTGCATTCTATGTGGTCCACTCACCGAGCTTGTACTGAGCACCTGCCGGGATCAGACACTGGGAGAGCACAGCAGAGTTCACAAAGGCCTATGAGACACAGTGCCCAAGCCCAGAGAGCTTCGAATCCAGGAGAAGGATTCAGAAAACACAGAAGTGATCACAGTGCCAGGAAGAATGTCATTCCAGCATTGCCTTCCAAGACGGGTGCAGAGTCATGTGGGAAGGCGAGGCGTCCTGGCTTGGGCAAAGGGAGGTGACATTTATGGTGAGTCTTGTAGAGTGTGGGGAATTTTAACAGGTGGAATCGGTAGGAGGAAATCTATGTCTGCAGGATATGCAGAAGAAGAGTAGAGTAAGAGTCAGGGTTGCACGTTGTGGTTTCTCAAACTTGCTCTATCAAGTAGGCTGCAAAAATAACAGAAAACTCAATTTAAAACTATTTGATAATAGGGATTTTTATTATTTCCCTTATCAAGCAAATGGCTCCAGAGCTGGTTAATTAAGCAGCTCAAGGATGGCATGGCTGGATGTCGAATTCTCTGCAGTTTTCTTAGCTTTCCCCTGCATAGTTCAAAGACAAATTCCAAATGTCTATGCAGCACATCTTCACAAAATAAAGTTCCAAGCAAAAAGGGAAGGCATGTCTTGGTCTGATTCTGTTTATAGACAAAACAGAACCATCCCCAGAAGGCCCCAGCAGACTCTATGTCTTCGGCCTGGGCAGCATTGCTGGTCTATTTCTTGGCCGATGACTGGCAGTGAGGAATGGAACTAACGCAATGGACTTGCACATAGCAGCATTTGCGCCTGAGCCCGGGGAGGGCTCACGACCCACTGGGCCATCAGGTCCCGAGATGCAACGGGCATTGGGAATGGCAAAGAATCAGTAGGTCTCTGCACACACGCGTTTGCTCTCTGTGGAGGCCCTTGTATAAACAGCTCCTCCTACTCAGGGCCGTATTAAAATCTTCACCTTCCCATCAGGGGCTCCCACAGGGCTCTCCGTGCCTCTAACCACTCTGAATTACGGAAGCAGTTTTGACATCTGCCTTCTCCTCTTGGCCATGGGGACATTGAGCTTAGGGATCTCTTCTCATCGGCTCTGTGTGCCCAGACAGTGCCAGGCCTTCATCACATCCCAAGATGTTTGTATTGAACTGCATATGTGTTTGGTGAATAAGCAATTAGGTGAGGAGGGTGGTCAAGAGGCTAGGGACCTTAGATGGAGGGGATTTGAGGTGGGTCTCACAGGATGTGTAGGGGGTTGGGGACTTCCGCTTTCCTTGGTTTCTTTGATTTTAACCACTGACCACACTCCACGGAGGATTTTGGGGTAGCTGGTGCCAGGGAGCTTTGCATCATCTTTAAGAAATACAAGTTTTAGAGGCAGACACACAATTTTCAGGCTGTATTTTACTAGGATGTGAGAGAGAGAGAGTCTGGGAGAGGGGAGGAAGGAGAAGTCCATCCTGGAGAAACTGATGAAACCTTCTTGGCTACTGAGCGGAATCTCTGATGTTTCATTCCGAATCTTCATCTTCAGCCACATCTTGACAATTCACAGTTTTTAATTCTGGGTGAAATCTCATAAGGAATTGATCACAGCCACAGACTTGATAAGGCTGAATGTCTTTACCTTGATAAAATCTCCTTCCTTTGATAAGCCATCACCAAGAATGTACAATCAAAAAAGCCACTTTGAAAATTACATCAAAGTCACCTGTCATCTTAGCCGGATAGAGGACAGCCAGTGGAGCTGCGACTGCAGGAGGAGCCCTGGGTCCTTGAGCAGGGGACATCCGTGCGGCCCTCCTAAGCTGTGGGAGGTGTTATCCTCTCGGTTCCGTCCTAATTCCTTCTATCACCAGCTTTGAGGAAAGCAAGGACATGAGGAGGCCGGTGGAGCAGATTCCAATGTCTTCTTTTGGGCCAGCCACCTTCAGCATCCAGAGAGTTGAGGAAGGTTCTGCAGGTACGGCCACCAAGGCTGTGTTTGGGGTGTGCACGGTGATGCTTCACAACTCAGGCTTCCAGGGCAGGAGTTTGGTAAAGCAGGGAAGATGTTCCTGGGATGCCCGCATCCCATGTCGGAGTGCCTGTGCCTCGGCTTTCAATCCAGCTTCCTGCAAATGCACACTCTGGGAGGCAGCTGACGGTGCCTCAAGTACTTGGTTCCCAGCTACCCAAGTGTGATACCTGGATGAAGTTCTTGGCTCCCAGTTTGACCTGGCGCAGTTATGGCTGCTGCAGCCATTTGGGAAGTGAACCATATGATGGAAGATCTCTGTCTGTCTGTCTCCCTGCCTTTCAAAAAAAAACGAAAATGAGTTAAATTAATATTTTAAAAAAGCGAACGAGAGAAAAAAACTCAGGTTCTGAAGCCAAGCTAAAGCTGCATTCAGATCTTAACTCTGCAACTTAGGAGCTGGTGATCTTGGGGAAGTTATTTCCTAATGCTCTTGGGGCCTCAATCTCTTCCTTGGCAACATGAGGGTGATATTAGCACCGGCCTCCCAGGACCACCACAATGAATAAAAGTCTTCAAGGGTACAGAGCCAAAGGGAAACCTATTCAATAAACATTGCGTTTTGTTATTATTATTATTCTCATTGTCCAGGCTGCTTCTTTGGAAACAAGTGGAGTGAGAACGAGAAGCTTCTTGGAGAAGAGGTATGCTTTTATTCCACACACAGCTCTACGGACTCAGTCCCCAAGAGCTGGCCTCCCCAGAAAAGGGACAAAACAAAGGCACAAGCAGAGAGCGAGGCTGATTTGCTTTGAAAAGAATCTTAGGACTGGAAGAGAAAACCAAATATACTCCATGAAATCGAGCTACAGATAATAAAAGTGTCAACGAGAGACAGCGGTCAGAATCCTGACTCGAAGAAAATCCATCATAGTTCAGAAAAATATATATTCAGGCGCCTTGTCAGTGTGCATCTCTCCCTCCCTGTGCCACCCCTGCAGCGGATCTGCTTTGTTTACTGATAACACAAAGGGAAAAGAACAGAAGAAAGTTTTTATTATCTCCAGGCTCAGCGCCGCGGGGCCAATAGAACCGTCCATGGAAGACTGCACCAGCGCCTGGCTCCCAGCCTCGGACTTCATCCGGGGATGGACAGCTGGGTGTCACTCCGTTGTTCCTGTGGCCATGGTGAGAGGGAGTGAGGAGTCCCCCGGTTCAGAACAAGGCATGGACACCCTCCCCAGGGCGGCCCTCTTCCCTGGAACCGCAGGGTCCCTGCAAACCCAGCTGCAGAGAATTGGACAAGTCTAGGTAGATGGGCCCATGGGTGGCACAGCCATGAGAACATCTGAGAACCCAGCCAGAGAGAAGCAGGGTAAAGAGCAGGCCTGAATGTGAGCTCCCTGTTGTGTGAGTCACAGGCCTCGGAGCACCCATCAGCCTGCACTGCCGGTGACCGGGGACGTGGACAGCCCCCCGGCCCTGCCTCCCTGTCTTGCCTGCTTTGGTGCCTGGCACTTCTAGCAGACTTAGTAAGAGAACAAACAGAACCCAAGGACAGCATGCCGTGTGAAGAAGCTGGGGAAGGGGTGGGGGTGAGGGGCGGGAGATGGGGGGTTGGGTGGGGTGAAGGGGTGAGGAAGGGGTGGGGGGCGGTGCAAGAGGACCTGTCTCCCTTGTGCCTTTCTGAGTCTAAACCTTGCTAGTGACACCTCTGAGGAAGAGGAGAAAGACCCTTCTCTGTCTGGTGTATGTCGTATGTCGGTATCAGCGGTGGGTCGGGGGTCATTCAGAAATGCAAATGACTCCCCCACACACACCCCAGGCCAGCAGACCAGACTCTCCGGATGGTGGGCCTGGCCATCGGATTTTATTTCCTTATGTTTCACGAGAAGTCCCCAAATCAAAAGCCAGTGTGGAGAAGGTGAGGAGTCAGGCGTTGGCCTGCACCCAGCAACCAGCAGCTCACTTCCTCTGCAGTGGCCCGTCTAAGAAGGGGCTGGACGTGGAGTGAGACAGCGATGGACAGAGATATGCCACCTTTAATTTTGTGCTCATTCATGCATGTTTTAGAGGCAGGAAGACAGAGATAGAGATTTATTTATTTATTGAAAGGAAGAGTGACAGAGAGAAAGGGATATATATATATATAGAGAGAGAGAGAGAGAGAGAGAGAAATCTTGCATCTGCTAATTCACTCTCTCATTGGACTCAAGAGCCAGGGCTGGGCCAGGCTAAAATGAGGAGCCAAAAACTCCATCCTGGTCTTCTACGTGGGTGGCAGCAGCCCAAGTACGTGGGTCATCCTCTGCTGTCTTCCCAGGCACATTAGCAGAGAGCTAGATGGGGGAAAAATGCAGTCAGGATTCAAACTGACACTCCAATATGGGATGCCGGCATTGCACGCAGTGGCTTAACCAGCTGCGCCGTCACACCAGTCCTTAGAGTTGACAGCGATAGGGATAGAGAGAGCTACAGATGACAGAGCCACAGCCAGAGATGAGAGAGACAAGGCCCAGGATGCCTGAACATTCAGTTATCAGGAATAAACTCCTCAAACACACGGTCTCCCACCCAGAGCAGGCGCATTGCAGTCCGCCCATTTTTTTTTTTTTTTTTTTTTTTTTTTTTTTTTTTTTTTACAGGCAGAGTGGACAGTGAGAGAGAGAGAGAGAGACAGAGAGAAAGGTCTTCCTTTTCCATTGGTTCACCCTCCAATGGCCGCTGCGGTCGGCGCACCGCGCTGATCCAAAACCAGGAGCCAGGTGCTTCTCCTGGTCTCCCATGGGGTGCAGGGCCCAAGCACTTGGGCCATCCTCCACTGCACTCTTGGGCCACAGCAGAGATCTGGCCTGGAAGAAGGGCAACCGGGACAGAATCCAGTGCCCCAACTGGGACTAGAACCTGGGGTGCCGGCGCCACAGGCAAAGGATTAGCCTAGTGAGCCGCGGCGCCGGCTGCCATCTGCCCATTTATTGGACGCCTTTGACGATGTGACCTATGAGAGGCCTGCAGCCACCACAGGCCATGAATAAAAGACTGCTCCCTGGATTTTTGTGTGGTGAGAAATTGCATGGTATCATGCATAGCAGCTTGAGACGATGCAATTTCCAAAACCTCCATGCAAAAATCCCTATGTTCAATCCAAATCCCTTAGCACGAGGCTCTATTTGGATTCTTATCCTTAGTGTATAGCTGTCTGTGGGCTGGCCTGGCCTGGAAAACAGCCTGGCTGGGTTCTTCCGTGGTGAGGAAGGTAGCCCAGTCAGCAAACTTTTTCCATAAAGGGCCAGATCGTAAATAATTTGGCCAGTGTTGGCCATGCCATCCCTGTGTGTGCCCACTCCACACTGTTCATAAAATGTGAACTGTGTATAATTTCTATGTGGCATGAAATATTCTTCTGCACTGGGTTTTAATTCAGCTAGTGTAAAATGTAAAAATCATTCTTATCTCTCTGGCCTTACTAAAACAGGTGGCAGGCCAGATCTGGCCCATAGCCTGCAATTCCCAGACTCCCGAGTTAGCCAAGGAGACGTTGTCTGGAGCTGCAGGAAGGGCCCCAGCCTCCGTGCTCTCAGGTTTGCAGGGGCAGAAGCTTGCAAGGAAAGCTCCTCCAGCTGCCATCACAGGATGGTTCTGCCCCAACTGGAACAGAGAAGGTTCAGCAGGGCCCCTGAGGCTCCAGGTCCCACGCTGAGACCTGCATTCCCATGGAAGGAAAGAGGCATGCAGATATGCAGATGGGTGCGGGTGGAGGGGATGAACAGCAGTTTTAAATTTTTAGCGGATGTTTGCAAGCATGGTGTCTGTTAGAAGCATCTGGCAAACCCCAGAAAAGGCACTCCTGATTGTGCTGGCTGGGACCTATTCACATGGAAATGTTTTTTTAGGGTATTAAGAAGAGGCAATATGCAGGGAGGAAAATAGAAAAAAAAACAAAAAACAATTAGTTTCTATTCCTGCAATAGAACTGTCAGAGAGAGAGAGAGAGAGAGAGAGGAAATCTTGCAGCCTATGTACTATCGGTATCACTTTCAAATCACCCCCCAACAGATTTTTTTTCCTATTCCACTATCATTGGTTTTGGAATTCCTCTCAACTGTTCAAGGCTTTCATTAAAATAATTTTTCATTCCACAGAATCCTCCAAACCACAAAGTCCATCGTGGCTGAGAACCAAGACATAGAAGATCCCAAAGCTCAAAGGAAGAGCGAGCGTGCAATACGGACTCTGCGTGTTCCTGCCGCCCCTGCGTGGGCTGCGAGTGAGTGCCCTGAGTCCAGCTGTGCGAAGCTTCCAGGTCTTCTAGCTGTGGCCCTAGATACATGGCAGCAGGGCTAGGGGGGCAGGCCGTGTTGCCAGTCCTCAGAGGGAGAGGATTGTGCTGACCAGGGCATGTGTATGAGAAGCAGAAATCATTTCTTTCCCTTGTACCCCTTGGGGTCTGCGGCTTCAGCTCTGCTTTAGAGCCAATGCCTTGTATGCCTGTTTCACCAACATGTGTTCAGATGAACACACAGCCAGCAAAACCTGAACGATTCTGCAAAGAAACTCTGCAGAACCAAAGCATTCTCAGCATTCTCCTCCTCCACCCAGCCTTGGCGCCTTAGCGCCCTCAGCCTGCTTCCTTGCTTGCCAGGCTCTCACAGGGCTGCCATGAGGGTTTCCAGACCGTGCCCTGCCTCAGGCAGCCGGCTGAAGCTGTCATGGCTGCAGTCCAGTTTACTTTCTGCTTAACAAACTGTGCACCCCAGGGCCGTGTCAGCTTCCTCAAGGCCACCTTCATTCCCAGAAAGGGCCACTCCTGGGACTGGCATTTGGGGTAGCAGTGACTTGGGATGCCAGCATCTCATATCAACGTCCCAGGTTTCGAATCCCGGCTCAGCTCAGCTTCTGATTCCAGTTTCCTGCCAATGTGCACGCTGGAAGGCAACTGGTGATTTCTCAAGTGCTTGAGTTTCTGCCGCTCATGTTGGAGACCCAGAGTGAGCTCTGGGCTCCTGGCTTTGACCTGGCTGTTGTGGGCATTTACAAGTGAACCAGCAAGTAGAGATATATCTCTCTCTCTCTCTCCCCCAAGCCCCAACTCTGATCACCCAAACATTACCTTTTTCTAATTCACGCTGGCCCTGGGAGTCTCATTCAGAATATTCACCACCCCCAAGATCTCTATCTCCTTACACATCTCAGGATGGTGAGAACGTATTACAGACCTTTCCCAGAAAAAGAGAGAGCTATCTTGGAAGGTCTGAATCCCCTAGGAAGGCAAACATAGTCAGGTGCAACGGATTCAAGAGCAACAGATTCAAGCCACCTGTAGACTGAAGGACACACTGCGCTTCCCCTCCTGGCTCTCGCCGCAGTAGTATCTGGAGCAAGTCCATTGCACATCCTGTCCTAGCAGTTTGCCTCCCAATAACTGCAGCCACGTATCTGACTTGCCCAGTCCAAGCATCAAAGGCACGCACCACACTCACACCCGGAGCAACACAGTTGGCATAGCCTGGAGCCCCCTAGAGACTGTGGTTTCTGCTCAGTTTCCTTTCCCCTGAGGTCCTGGGTTTCCTTCATTTTAATCCAATTAAAGAAAAGAAAAATCAGTACGTTTTTAGCACTAGTGAAAAAGGGCTCTATTGACAGCAGCTTAATCATTGTGCTAAGCGAGGTTAATTTCCACCCTTGGTCTTTAATAGGCCTGGTCCCAGATATGAATGTTTCAGCTGATGCCACACTCAGGTCACTCGGCTGCCCATTTTAATCAGAAGGCGTCCCCAGCTCTAATTCTTTATGTTTCTAACCACTCACCCAGGCTGCTTCTCTGGAGGAGGAAGTCATGAATTGCAAGAGAGATTCTGTCTGTGTGGAGTTTTCATGAAAAGACCCAGTCGGCTCTCAGCAGTGGCTCCCTCTCCCCAACTGTATTTTCCTCTTCCCAGTCTCTGCCATGCCGTTGTATGAGACTGTTTGGAGTGTGAAGCTACTGGCATGCCTCCCTCCTCCCTTGCAGCTCACCTAGGACCAGAGAGGCACCGCAGTGCCCTCTAACCTGAAGAAGCAGGGTTGAGATCAATATGAATTAAAAGAAAAATTAAAATGATAGCAAAGGCCAAAGCCCGCAAATAAAAATCCACTAGCTGCCGTGCTATGATTTGAATAGAGTATGACTCCTGGCATCATGTAGACATGAGCCTTCAAGTCATAGGTTAACGGCCCTAAGAGGGTGGAAATGTAATCCAATCATGGTGTTGAAGGAGGGGCCCAGGAGCCGGGGCAGCTTTGTGTTCCTCTACCCTCCTGGTCATCTTCTTTTTTGTTACTCCAAAGTGGAGTAGGCATGAACCCAATCCAATCTGTAGGTTGGCCGTCAGAAATGTCAAATACTCTCCCTGCTTTATCTGACTATTGGGGAAGTCATATTCCAGACCCAGCCTCAGGTTCCTCACCTGCACCAAAGGAGAGCTTGTCCTTAATAAGGAGGGTGTCAGAGCAAATGAGACCAGACCTGGGGAGCCCTAGGGTCCTTTGAGGTATGGGGAGCCACTCTAGTCTGCTTTTGCATGCCCCAGGAGATAGGGTGGGCTGCCTTCTACAAACTCCGACTTTCTCCTAAGTGCTCCTGGCTGGCCCACCTCCTGTGCTGCTACTTAGGTCCTCCTTTTGCCTAATGTCACCTCTGCCTCCTTATCACACCATCAGAATGCACGGTCCCCTTCCTCTCCTTAGCTCATTGGTTTAATTGAGCTTGTATATATTGCTTATGCCATGTGTCCTTTCATTGTGGCCCTTTGATAAGCAGCGTTCTTCTCAAGAGCTTCATGAGAGCAGGGACTATCTCTTCCTAGACTGACAGAGCCTAGCCCCGGCCTGAGCATAGGAAAGGTGTTGTTTTGAAGTTAATGAATTGGATTGAATTCGGTTAACTCTCTGAAAGGACCTTTATTGTAGAAGCTTCTATTGTTGCATGCAACCAGCATTTTTAAGCCCTCCTCTGCTAGACTCTGTGAGAGTTACAAAGACAGACTCTACCAAAATAGTCTCTCCATTGCTGTGACTATTTTTCTGTTTACTACTCTTTTTAAACTCTTTGTTGGTAACTTTCTAAAGCATGAGAAATCTTGATTTTTGTAGCTACTAGGTACTCATTAAAGGAATTGTCTATGTGTTTATCATTTTTGCCGATCACCACAATTCTGTAAGATTGTTATTTTTGACTCATCTCACAACTGAAAAGGTCAAGATTGGGTTGTGGAAACTATTTTGCCTAAGATCATTGCTATTATTTGCATATTTGTCTCCCCTAGCTCAGGAGTTTAGTTCCCAGAATCTTACATTCATGGGACTTAGGAGGGTGGCAGCTTGGGTGGTGATTCCCTTGGGTTACATTGTTAAGGTGGAAGTCATCCCCTCACTCTGCCCCTTGATCAAATCTTGGTGGCTTTCTAAGGAGAGATCACACGGACATGGATAGACCCAGGTGCTCCTCCTTCCCTGTGATGTTCTATGTCCTTGGAACTCTGGGCAAGGACACTACCATGAGAGGCCAAACCAATGGGGCCCTCCCAATCTTGGTCTATTAATCTCCAGAACCACGAGGCAATATAAACCTCTTTTTGTATAAGTTAGTCTGCCTTGGCTATTTTGTTATAGTAACAAAGAGCTAACTAATACAGTCACACAGATAGAAAGTGCCCAATTTAAGATGAAAGCCTCCTTCCCACTGTCTTTGAGAGTTGACTGTCATGTTGCTCAGTGACCCCACTTATTTATCTTTGTGTACCAAGACACACTGACTCGTGCATACTGACTTGCACAAGGTAGCTACAAACTAAATGATTGATGAATAGATGAAAATGCAGTCCCTCCACTCAAAGAACTTATTTACAATCCAGCAGCAGAGTCAATACATAAAGGGACTAAAAAATAAATAGCAATTCAAAAGATATATAACAGTCCAGTACGACAATACAAAAACTGTCAGAAGAGCGTATAAGATTAATTGCCAAATGAATGATACAGATAATAAGTGCTGTAGGGCTGGAATGATCTGGCAAAGTTTCATGGGGGAAGACAGAATGTTTTTAAGTGCAACTTTAATATTTATGAAGTGCCTCCTCTGGGCAAAGCCTGACATGCAAAGATCGACAAAATTCAGTCCAAGCTCTCCAAGTGCTTTGAGTGCAGAGGGAGAAAGATGTGTCAGGAGATAGATACAAAATGAGGTTTTGAGTGCAGAAAGGGCTACAGATGGACAGGGGAGCAGAGGAGATGGATGGCCAAGCACCTTCCCTTGCTTTTCTTTGCCTGTGGATTCCCAAAGCCCTTTAGTAGACCCTTGCTGCTCAAAGAGTGATCCAAGGACCAAACATGTTGGTCTCATTTGGAAGCTTGCTGGAGATGCCAAAGCTTGGAGCTCACTCCAGACCTACCGATTTGGTATCTGTATTTTATCAAGATCCAAAGGTGATTTCTGTACATATTGAAGTTTTAAAAAGGCTGATCAAGGTTTCGGAGCATTCAAGTATCACCTCCTTACCTGTACCACCTGTCCCGCTCCAAGGCTGCTACCATCATCTAGGAGGTGTTTAGTGTAGCAGGTTCAGGAACCTTGCTCTTGGTCCTCACACCACTGTTGGTGAATAATTTTTCAGCTGTGCTCTGTTTTTTCCCCTGAATTCTTGACTTACCCTCACCCTTATAGTTCACTTGTTGCACCCATTTTTTTTGTTGTTGTTTCAATAGCTAGGTAAATAAGAATTGCTCTCACTACTCAGTCTATTCAAATGTCAAATTCTTTGTGGAGCTACTGAGTGTGTCCAGGAGAAGAAATTATCTCTGTGCTTAAATATAGACTCTGACCCTCTTTCCTTCAGCCTGACCCCATCTTCTTCAGTCAGAATCACCAGCCGGGGGACAGAACAGAGAGAATGTTTTGTTTCTTCAGATGGAAAGGTATTGATCGGGCAGAGAAGGGGACAAAAACAAAAGGCAAAAACAGGATGGAAAGCAAAGGTATGCAAGTCTCAGGTGCATTCTGACCTGGATACACAGGGATTGCTTTAGTAGGCGTGGATCTCACCTCCCGGTGCAGTATGTAAGAGAGAAGATCCGAGACACTGAAGCAGGCATCAGGTACTTGGCGTTTGCGACAGGAGATGTATTAGCTGTGATGATTGAAAATCGACCTAATGGTTTTCCAAAACAATTTTGATATGAGGGGAAAATGGCCTGGCTAGAATCAAGTTAGAGCTGCTCACCATGGATGGTCTGGTAAAAAAAAAAAAAATGAGGCTGCCAAGTGAAAGAGAAAGGGGAGTGAATGGATGGGAAAGGGTGACAGCGTCCCTCCACAGTAGCCCAGAAAGTTTAATGAATATTCTGCAAATGCTTTTCATCAAATATATCATTTAATCTCACAGCAGCTCCATGAGAAAGTATTATGAGTCTTTTTTTACAGCTAGGTAAATTGAGGCTTAAAGAGATTAGGCAACGTGCCCTAATATCAACACACACACACACGTATAGTTAGCCTTCATTACTCACAAATTCCATATTTATGAATTCATATACCAGCTAAAATTCCCTTGCAAACCCAAACCATACTCATGGTGCTTGCTTTCGTGGCCGTTCACAGACGTGTAGAGGGTGGGGAAAGATTAGAGCCCTCCATGTGCTTGCTCAGACAAGGCTGAGTTGAAATGACACTCGGCCTTTCTGTCACTCAGCTCATCTAGTAGAAACACGTGTCCTTTTAGTGGTCTCTGTAGCCTGGTGTTTTGTGCATTTCTGGGTTTTGTTTTTGTTGGTGACGTTGCTATTCAAAGGTACTCTCAAGCACAGTGCTGAAGTGCTGCCCGGGGTTCCCAAGCACGGAAGGCTCTGATGTGCCTTGTGGAGAAAACGAGTGTTGAGTACGCTGTATTCAGGCATGAGTTACAGTGCTGTTGGCCATGAGTTCAACATTAACGAATCAACCATATATAACAAATAAGGTGTCTTTAAACCGAAACACACATAAAACAAGATTATGTATTGATTGGTTGATGAAAATGTCATGACCAGAAGCTAAGAGGAACCTAACCTTGTATTTCCCCTAGGAGCAATGGTTCACTAGTCACTAATTCAATGTTGATGGAGATTTTATAGAACACAACTACTGTGAATAATGAGCATTAACTGTGTTTTAAAAATCTTTGGTTGTATCTATGTGGATATAAAAAAATACGCAGAGATTCACATATACATGTGAAGGTACTTCAGCAAGTTTTCAGAAAATAGTTAAATGATATGTTTATTTGAAGCCAAAAAAGTGAAATGCATGTGTAGCTTTT
Source organism: Lepus europaeus (assembly GCF_033115175.1). Classification (NCBI taxonomy): domain Eukaryota; kingdom Metazoa; phylum Chordata; class Mammalia; order Lagomorpha; family Leporidae; genus Lepus; species Lepus europaeus. The sequence continues at coordinate 23,117,095 of NC_084840.1, read as the reverse complement.
TTACTATATGCATTTTCCATGAAATTTTTGAAGACCGCTATACACATACATATGTGTATACACACATGCACACGTATTTGTACATATACATACATGTACATATTTATCCTCAGGGAGACTACTGGAACAGAGACTCCAAAAATTATTTGTGGGAGTGGACAACTGGCCTACCAGAGAAGCTGCCAACTGGGAGACCTGCATGCTGTATCAGAATGTCTGATTCAAGATTCTAGCCAATGCACGCCTGGGAAGCATTAAGTGATGGCTCAAGTACTTGGGTGCCCAACACCCACAAGGGAGACCCAGACTGAGTTTCTGATTCCACACCTTGTCTTGACCCAGCCCGAGTCCATGTGGGCATTTGGGGGGTAAACCAGCCAATGGGAACCCTCTCTGTTTCTCAAACAAGTATTATGTGGTATATATCTCTGATTACCTTTTTCATAATAAAAATCACTTGTGATGAAAGGTAAGGCCTCTGGGGGACCGGCTGACGTGCCCTCTAAGACAGGGAGTTGTGAGTGAATACTAGCCTTTGTTCTGCTGGAGGCAAGTGTGGAGCCAGAGCCGCACCACAGCCTCTAGCAGGCCTCTCCCTCCCCTTCACCAGCATCTCCATGGAGCATGGTGGAACAAGGGCTTTTGAAAATATTGGATTGCAGAGGGGCTGAGATGTGAGTCTGCCCAGAGGTCCCCATGTTTGACACACTCTCGCTGTGCTCATGGTTGGAGACTCCTGTCGGTCACGCTCCAAGGCCATGTGCTTTACCCTACATTGCCACCCGTGTGCAGTGCCCGGGAGCTTTCTGTTTCTTGACTTCTAGAACTCCAGGGAGCGAGAAGAAAGATATGTCATCCTTCCATTCAGCACAATTCGCTGTCCTCCCGCATCCATCAGCATTTGTCTTTTCCCCAGGTCACATTGAAGCAAAAGCAGAAGCAGTCAGGAATCCCATTTTTCATTTAATCCTGGTGGATAGTTTTCTGTGAGCTTAAAAGTATCCTACAAGCTGAGCAGCTTATGACTATCTCTGCTGTTTTTTACCCACCTTCTGATAAAATGTATTTCAAGTTTTGTTTTTAACTTTTATTTAGCAAATATAAATTTCCACAGTACAGCTTATGCATTACAATGGCTTTTCCCCCCCATAGCTTACCTCCCGCCCGCAATCCTCCCAACTCCCGCTCCCTCTTCCATTCCATTCACATCAAGATTCATTTTCAATTATCTTTATACACAGAAGATCAATTTAGTATATATTAAGTAAAGATTTCAACAGTTTGCACCCACACAGAACATAAAGTGTAAAATATTGTTTGAGAACTGGTTATAGCATTAATTCACATTGAACAACACATTAAGGACAAAGATCCTATATAAGGGGTAAATGCACAGTGATTCCTGTTGTTGACTTAACAAATTGACACTCTTGTTTATGGCGTCAGTAATCTCCCTAGGCTCTAGTCATGAGTTGCCAAGGCTATGGAAGCCTTTTGAGTTCACGGACATCGATCTTATTTAGACAACGTCATAGTCAAAGTAGAAGTTCTCTCCTCCCTTCAGAGAAAGGTACCTCCTTCTTTGATGGCCCCATTCTTTCCACTGGGCTCTCACTCACAGAGATCTTTCATTTAGGTTTTTTTTTTTTCTTTTCTTTATTTTTTTTTTTGCCAGAATGTCTTGGCTTTCCATGCCTAAAATATTCTCATGGGGTCGGCGCCACAGCTCAATAGGCTAATTCTGCCTGTGGCACCGGCGCACTGGGTTCTAGTCCCAGTCGGGGCGCCGGATTCTGTCCCTGTTGCCCCTCTTCCAGTCCAGCTCTCTGCTCTGGCCCAGCAGTGCAGTGGAAGATGGTTCAAGTGCTTGGGTCCTACATCCACATGGGAGACCAGGAGAAGCACCTGGCTCCTGGCTTTGGATCGGCGTGGTGCGCGGGCCACAGGGCACTGGCCGCAGTGGCCATTGGAGGGTGAACCAACGGTAAAGGAAGGCTTTTCTCTCTGTCCCTCTCTCTCACTGTCCACTCCGCCTGTCAAAAAAAAAAAAAAATACCCTCATGGGCTCTTCAGCCAGATCTGAATCGAATGCCTTAAGGGTTGATTCTGAGGCCAGAGTGCTGTTTAGGACATCTGCCATTCTATGAGTCTGCTGTGTATCCTGCTTCCCATGTTGGATCGTTCTCTCCCTTTTTGATTCTATCAGTTAATATTAGCAGACACTAGTCATGTTTAAGTGATCCCTTTGACTCTTAGACCTATCAGTATGATCAATTGTGAACTGAAATTGATCACTTTGACTAGTGAGATGGCATTGGAAACAATCAAATACCTTGGAATAAACTTAACCAAGGATGTCAAAGATCTCTACAATGAGAATTACAAAATCTTAAAAGAAAGAAATAGAAGAGGATACCAAAAAATGGAAAAATCTTCCATGCTCATGGATTGGAAGAATCAACATCATCAAAATGTCCATTCTCCCAAAAGCAATTTATAGATTCAATGCGATACCAATCAAAATACCGAAGATATTCTTCTCAGATCTGGAAAAAATGATGCTGAAATTCATATGGAGACACAGGAGACCTAGAATAGCTAAAGCAATCTTGTACAACAGAAACAAAGCCGGAGGCATCACAATACCAGATTTCAGGATATATTACAGGGGCAGTTGTAATCAAAATATCATGGTACTGGTACAGAAACAGATGGATAGACCAATGGAATAGAATAGAAACACCAGAAATCAACCCAAACATCCACAGCCAACTTATATTTGATCAAGGATCCAAAACCAATCCCTGGAGCAAGGACAGTCTACTCAATAAATGGTGCTGGGAAAACTGGATTTCCATAGACAGAAGCATGAAGCAAGACCCCTACCTTTCACCTTACACAAAAATCCACTCAACATGGATTAAAGACCTAAATCTATGACCCGACACCATAAAATTATTGGAGAACATTGGAGAAACCCTGCAAGATATAGGTACCAGCAAAGACTTCTTGGAAAAGACCCCAGAAGCACAGACAATCAAAGCCAAAATTAACATTTGGGATTGCATCAAATTGAGAAGTTTCTGTACTGCAAAAGAAACAGTCAGGAAAGTGAAGAGTCAACCGACAGAATGGGAAAAAAATATTTGCAAACTATGCAACAGATAAAGGGTTAATAACCAGAATCTACAAAGAGATCAAGAAACTCCACAACAGCAAAACAAACAACCCACTCAAGAGATGGGCCAAGAACCTAAATAGACATTTTTCAAAAGAGGAAATCCAAATGACCAGAAGACACATGAAAAAATGTTCAGGATCACTAGCAATCAGGGAAATGCAAATCAAAACCACAATGAGGTTTCACCTCACCCCAGTTAGAATGGCTCACATACAGAAATCTACCAACAACAGATGCTGGTGAGGATGTGTGGAAAAAGGGACACTAACCCACTGTTGGTGGGAATGCAAACTGGTAAAGCCACTATGGAAGTCAGTCTGGAGATTCCTCAGAAACCTGAATATAACCCTACCATACAACCCAGCCATCCCACTCCTTGGAATTTACCCAAAAGAAATTAAGTTGGCAAACATAAAAGCTGTCTGCACCTTAATGTTTATTGCAACTCAGCCAGCGCTGTGGCTCATTAGGCTAATCCTCCGCCTTGCAGCGCTGGCACACCGGGTTCTAGTCCCGGCCGGGGCGCTGGATTCTGTCCCGGTTGCCCCTCTTCGAGTCCAGCTCTCTGCTGTGGCCAGGGAGTGCAGTGGAGGATGGCCCAAGTGCTTGGGCCCTGCACCCCATGGGAGACCAAGAGAAGCACCTGGCTCCTGGCTTCGGGTCAGCGCGGTGTGCCCATTGCAGCGGCCATTGGAGGGTGAACCAACGGCAAAGGAAGACCTTTCTTTCTGTCTGTCTCTCTCACTGTCCACTCTGCCTGTCAAAAAAAAAAAAAAAAAAAAAGATCATTTGCCCAACCAGATATCCAAGTGACTGCATTAGTGAACTGGTTAAATTCATAACAACACACTGATACAGTTGGTCACCATTCAGCAAATTAAAAGATGTAAACAGTGCTTTATTTCCTGACATGAAAGACAAACAAGATATGAAATTTTTTTTAAAAGTTACAATGTTTATTGCAACTCAATTCACAATAGCTAAGACCTGGAATCAACCTAAATGCCCATCAACAGTAGACTGGATAAAGAAATTATGGGACATGTACTCTATAGAATACTATACAGCAGTCAAAAACAATGAAATCCGGTCATTTGCAACAAAATGGAGGAATCTGGAACACATCATGCTGAGTGAAATAAGCCAATCCCAGAGGGACAAATATCATGTGTTCTCCCTGATTGGTGATAACTAACTGAGCACCAGAAAGGAAACCTGTTTAAGTGAAATGGACACTATGAGAAACAGTGACTTGATCGGCCCTTGTCCTGACTGTTGATGAACAACTTAATACTTTATCCCTTTTAGTTTTTTTTTTGTTCTACTTAATACTGTTGGTTGAACTCTTTAATTAACACACAATTATTCTTAAGTGTTTAAATTTAACTGAAAAGTGATCTCTGTTAAATATAAGAGTGGGAATAAGAGAGGGAGGAGATACACAATTTGGGACATGCTCAAGCTGAGTTGACCCAAATGGTAGAGTATTTCAAGTTTTTATCCTCTATCCTTTCCCTAATTTCCCAGACCCATCTCAGCTCTGGTTATTCCTCTATGACTTTCTCTCCTTTACAATCTATTTCCACTTATTTTCTATCCATTCTTTAATTCAATGCACTTCCACTACCAACCTGCTCCTTCCCCATGTGCTAAAATCTGTGGGTACCTCTTATTCCTATTCTATCATTTCTACCTTTAGCTTTTAATACCATTGACTGCATCCTCACCTTCAAAGCCTTGTGGAATAAGCAAAGAAAAATTGGGATCATAGAATGTTATGTCAGAGACCCCAAAGACCATCAGCCCAAACCACTCAGATCTGCAGGGAAAGAAAAAAGAAGGGCGACTTGCCAAAAACCACAGCTTTGGCTGGCAGAGGAGTTTCAGTGCTGGCTCCCCTAGGGCATCTGGGGTGTCAGGATCCAGTGTCTGATGTCCCAGGTTGGTCTCCCCCCACCCCCCGAACATTGTACAGCTCTCACCCTGGCCAACCCGATGAATGGCTGAGCTGGGGTATGTTCAAGGCAATAGATCTATCTTTTCTGTCACTTCACCCTTCTCTGCCTCCCAAGGGCCTCCACCCTGCAGGCTGGCCTCCTGCTGAACCTGACACCAGAGAATACCAGAAGGAGAAAAAGATTGAAAGTGCCTTGAAAATGCCACGCAATGGGGCCAGCGCTGTGGCATAGTGGGCTAAACCTCCACCTGCGGTGTCAGCATCCCACGCGGGCACCAGTTCTAGTCCTGGTTGCTCCTCTTCTGATCCAGCTCTCTGCTATGGCCTGGGAAGCAGTAGAAGATGGCCCAAGTGCTTGGGCCCCTGCACCTGCATGGGAGACCTAGAAGAAGCTCCTGGCTCCTGGATTTGGATCTGTAATTTGGGGAGTGATGTGGATGAAAAAAATTTCTCTCTGCCTCTCCCTTTCTCTGTCTGTAACTCTACCTCTCAAATAAATAAATAAAATCTTAAAAAGAAAAGAAAAGGAAGAAAATGCAATGCTGTGTTGGTAAAGGCAGAGTAGTCAGAACTTTATTGCCAGCCAGTGCCACGGCTCAATAGGCTAATCTTCCGCCTGCGGCGCCAGCACCCCGGGTTCTAGTCCTGGTTGGGGCGCCAGATTCTGTCCTGGTTGCCCCTCTTCCTGTCCAGCTCCCTGCTGTCACCTGGGAGTACAGTGGAGGATGGCCCAAGTGCTTGGGCCCTGCACCTGCATGGGAGACCAGGAGAAGCACCTGGCTCCTGGCTTCGGATCAGTGCAGTGTGCCTGTAGCAGTGGCCATTGGAGGGTGAACCAATGGTAAAAGAAGACCTTTCTCTCTGTCTCTGTCTCTCACTGTCCACTCTGCCTGTCAAAAAAAAAAAAAAAAAAAAAAAAAGAACTTTATTGCCCAGAGTAAAAGACCTTGGGGTATGTCAGAGTGACACCGCTGAGCTGTGAAAGGCAGTGTGTTTCTGAGTATCTTCTTCCTACGTGTACAGATTTCCTTGTTAGCTTCTGATGCCCGCCTTTGTAAGTACCATAGGCCTTTGTACTTCAGAGGCCCACAGTTAGATAGCGTAGGTAGAAAAGGGATTTTTACACCAAGACAAGGAGGGATGGGCGGGACGGGTCCAGTAAGTAATCCCCAAATGGGGCTACCTGTGTCTGGATGGGACATTCTTAGAAGCAACACCCAAGGAGTCCTAGACTCCAGCTTCTGCTTGTGGAGGCTCCCCCTTGACCTTGAACTTTAATGCTGATGAGAGGGCTCCATTGTGTTGAGTGCCTTGCCTCTGTGGGAGCTCACCCTCATCACGATCCACCCAAAACCCAGGCAGGGCACAGACCCCAGGACTGCCAAGATGTCCCTTTGTTTCCACAGACTCCCAATGTGCACTGAGAATCTGAAGGCGCAACCAGAAGCAGGCTTCCCTTCATTTTCAATCTCACCATCTTTTGCTAATAGACTTTAAATATAACAGCCTAATCCCTATTGTCCTTTAGCTTCCTATTTCTTTTTTTTTTAATTTAATTTTTATAGGGCAGCCAAGGGCTAGATTGTCTTTATTAAATTGAAGAAGATAATGCATGTGGCAAATGCTGTGCACATTCTAAAACACCACACAAATGTTAGTCATTATTATTGTCATTTATTAAGCAATGCTGATTCTCCTTAGGAAGAGGTTGGGGAGTCTATCTCCCTCTTAGCCACCCTCAGCATTGTGTGCTATGATTTTATGATGTAGGGGAAGTCAGAAGGAGAAAGAAAGCAATAAACTTCCCATACGCCAAAAGCTATCAGAAACAAAAGCACCTCCTTTTAGAGATGCGTTCATTCAGCAAATATTTATCAAGGGACTATTATTTGTGGGGTAATGCCATGGTGAGCTAAGGAGTCCCTGCCCTCAAGGACCTTAGCATTATGTACTAAGAAATTTATTTTGTAAAAATTAAAATTCTAATGCTCAATTGTATTCGCTATTATGAAATACTGAGAATGGGGTGCAAGGAGAGAATACAACAGGAGTCCTTAATTCGATGGAAAGAGGGATTCAAAATCTAATCTAGTGCCTAGCACTAGTGCAAGGGCTAGATATGGATTCGTTGAATACATAAATATATAAATGAGTTAATTAATGGGCTTTCCCTGTAAGTGATATTTAACTGGAAAACTGGAGGATAAATTAGAATTAGCCAAGAAATAAGGGTGAAGCCTTGAAAGAGCTAAAAAGGGCTGATAGACATGGTGAGCCAGGAACAAGGTGACGTGAGATGCAGGGATGGTGGCCTTCACAGCACACAGGGAGGAGTTTGTTCTGGCTGGGATGGCTAGTCTGTGGAGCTTTAGTCCAGGAGTACCTGCAGCTGATTTCTTTCTGAAAGGATCACTCTGACTACTGCTGAAAGAATAAAGCTAGACACTTGTGCACTCAGATTCCGTGTCAGCTCGCCTGGGTTGGAGTCTTGGTTCCGGCTCCAGCTTCCTGCTGGTGTGCACCCTGGGAGGCCACAGGTAATGGCTCAAGTAGCTGGGCTCTTGGCACCCACATGGGAAACCTGAGTGGAGTTCCCAGGTTCCAACTTCAGCCTAGCCCGGCCCTAGCTGGGTTCCTGCTACCCACATGGGAGACCTCAGTGGAGTTCCCAGGTTCCAACTTCAGCCTAGCCCAGCCCCAGATGTTGTTGGCATGAGCCAGTAGATGAGAGTGTTTCTTTCTCTCTCTCTCTCTCTCTCCCCTTCTCCTCCTCTCCAAAGCCTTAGGGATAAAGAGATGGAAGTGGGGAAACCAATCACCACGCTGTTGTAGGAGTCTAGGTTACAAATCTTGCACCACACAATGAGGTTTTAGTGGCAGAAGGGCCATGTGTACAATCATGGCCTCGTGAGGTTAAATTGCTTAGAGAGGTCATGGCTGTCTTAGTCTGTGAAAGCACACTCTATGAAACTGAAGACGCGCTGCTCAGAATGTGTTCTGTCGCTGAGTGCCACATGACAGTCACTGCCTGGGCTGGGGCAGAATTGGTGCATTTGGAAGGACGCCACCGGACATATGCACAGGTGTGTTGAGCTTAGAATGAAAAGGCGTGGCCAGCGCCACGGCTCAATAGGCTAATCCTCCACCTGCGGCGCCGGCACACTGTGTTCTATTCTCGATCGGGGCACCGGATTCTGTCCTGGTCGCTCCTCTTTCAGTCTAGCTCTCTGCTGTGGCCCGGGAAGGCAGTGGAGGATGGCCCAAGTGCTTGGGCTCTGCACCTGCCTGGGAGACCAGGAGAAGCACCTGGCTCCTGGCTTCAGATCAGCGGCCATTGGGGGGTGAACCAATGGAAAAGGAAGACCTTTTTCTCTGTCTCTCTCTCTCACTGTCCACTCTGCCTGTAAAAAAAAAAAAAAAAAATGAAAAGGCTTTTGAGGGTTGATTGGGAGGCGATGGAGATGTCAGCAGTGACTTCCAGATTTCTGGCTTGGGCAACTGCGGGAAGGCGAGCTTGGGCACTCTGGAGGACGTTGTGGTTGGTGGTGACCATACTTTCAGAAGAAAAAGTATCTTAGTGAGATGACGGCAGAATGTCATGTCTGGAAATTGTGAGATGCATCAGACACAGGATGTCTGTCTGAAACTCCTTCTGATCTGATTTTCAGATAAATAAAAGTTAAAAAAAAAAAAGAGGCAGGAAAGGTAGAAGCGCCCTTTTCATGCCTAGGGGTATGATTTCAAGGTTCCTCATCTTTGTCTAAGGTTTTATTTTTGACTGACACATAATTATACATATTTATGAGGTGCAATATGAGATTTTGATACATGTGTATATCTGGCGATCATGAAGTCACAGTAATTAACATTTCTATTACCTCAACCATTTGACATTTCTTATATTGCAAACATTCAAAATCAATGCTTTCTACATATTTTGAAATATACAATACAGCTTCATTGACTATAATCACCCTATGGTACAATAGAACACCAGAATTTGTTTTAATTTTTAAAATATTTTTAAAATTTTAATAGTTTTAATTTTTTAATATTTATTTTTTATTTATCAGAAAGACTTACGGGGGGGATCTTCCATCCACTGGCTCACGCTCCAAAAAGCCTCAATGGCCAGGGCTGGACTAGGCTGAAGCAGGAGCCAGGAGCTTCTTCCAGGTCTCCCAGGTGGGTGCAGGTCCTGAGGACTTGGGCCATTCTCCACTGCTTTCCCGGGCCCATTAGCAAGGAGCTGGATCAGAAGCAGAGCAGCTGAGACTCAAACTGGCACCCACTGGGATGCTGGCATTGCAGGCAGTGGCTTAACCCGCTATGCCACAATGCTGGTCCCAATTCCTTTTCTATAACTGTACATTCTTACATATTTTTAGATTTTTATTTATTTTAAGGAGAGGCAGAGAGAGAGAGAAAGGTCTTCCATCCACTGGTTCACTCCCAGGCCGGAGCTGCGCCAGTCCGAAGCCAGGAGCTTCTTCCGCGTCTCCCATGCTGGTGGAGGGGCCCAAGGGCTTGGGTCATCTTCCACTGCTTTCCCAGGCCATAGCAGAGAGCTGGATTAGAAGTGGAGCAGCCGGGACTCAAACTGGCACCTATATAGGATGCTGGCACTGCAGGTGGCGGCTTTACCTGCTACACCACAGCGCCGGCCCCAAAGATTTTATTTATTTTAAAGGAGTAGCAAGAAAGAGAAAAACAAAGAAAGAGAGAGTCTTTAATCTGTTAGTTCACTCCCCGAATGTCCACAGCAGCTGGGCAGGGCTGCAACAGGAGAAAGCCAAGAGCTCAGAACATAACATACGCCTTCCATATGGGTGCAGGGCCCCAAGGACGGGAGCCATCATCTGCTGCCTCCAGGGTGCGCACACATATGCAGGAAACTGGAAGCAGAAACGGAGGCAGGACTCAAACCCAGGCATTCCAAAGCAGGGTATGGCCATCCCAAGTAGTGTCTCAACCACAGCTCCAAACACCCACCTTCCCAACAGTCACTTTTTCCCGAGAGACCAGCCTCTTCCCATTCCTCCCTCCCCTTTTCCCTTCCTGGTCACTGTTAGTGTAACCACATGAACTTGAACTAAGCCAGCATCAGCTGCTTGTTTTCCTGGTGTCCCTGCAAAGCAGTGGGACATTTTTCTTTTATTATTCTTTTACTTCTGGTAATGTTTTGGAGAGTACCTCAATGATGTGCCAGTAATCGTCTCTTAATAGTTGTGGTAAAATATGCATAAAATTGTCTGTCTTAATCTTTTCTGATTGTTCCGTTCAGTGACATTAAGGGGAATCACACTGTTGCCTGCCCATCACCACTGTCCATCTGTACAACGCTTTTCATCACGCAAGACTGAAACTCTGCACTTGTTACACTCTACCTCCCCATCTCCCCTCCCCCAGTAATCAGCTTTTACACTTGGACTTAACATGTTTAATTACTTTATGATAAAAGATCTTCTGCCTTGAGCAGGGGACGAAAGGAGCAGCAGCAGAGGTGAGAAGAGGCAGCCACACCATCCTCAGTGGCAACTTTTCCCCGGGGCACCTGTCGCCCTGAAGCTGGCAGAGGGAGAGCGACAGAACCCACGGGGACCAAACCTGGGGCTCGGAAACCAGCTTCCTGCATGGCTTCCTCTCACCACCAACCACTCCTTATTCTGCTGTCCCAGCTAGGACCTTGGTGTTTCTGAGTGTTTTGTTTCGTTTTAACAGCTTTATTGGAATATAATTCACACAAGATACCATTTACCAGTTAAACTGCACAAGTCCATGGGTTTTAGTAAAGCTACAGCTTACAGCCATCAGCCCAAGCAATTCTAGAACATTTTAATCATCACCAAAAGAAACCTGTACCCCTTAGCTGTTCATCCCTCATCCTCCCCTCCACGCACCTCACTCCCGCTCCAGCCCCAGGCAACCACTGATCCACCTGCTTTCTGGATTTGTCTGTTCTGGTCACTTCCTATGAAGGGATCGTGCGCTCTGTGGCCTTTTGTGACAAGGTGTTTTATTTTAACTGAGGAAAGCATCGCCTCTTGCTAGGATTCCCTTATTAAGCTGTGAAAAACAACAGCATTGGCCCCAAGTCACAGCCAGATCAGCTGGGCCAATTGCACCTAGAGGGGTTGCGGGAAATCTCTCCTGGCCTCGGGCTCCCCTGGGGCAGGTGGATTCAGGTTGCAGAGCATCATTTTCGAAAAGCATAAAGGCCCTTCCCTCTGGCCCTGGGGCATTCCCTGGGGCTCCCTGCTCCAGGTGATGGGAAAGCCTCAAGCCTACAAGCGTTTCAGGTCCAATTCTCCACCCTTTGTAACAGAAGGAAGTGGGAGATGGATTCAGAGCTAGGGAGCCGGGCAGCTTCCCCCAGCGACTCCTGTTGGAGCCGCCAGGAGGATCGTGCCCTAAAAATCCTCCGCTAGCATGATGGCCATTCTTCCAGACAGCAATTCTTTTCTCTGGGCAAGTCATAAAACTCTGCCTCCATGTGTTCAGTGCTTGAGTTTACCAAGCACTTCGGCACATATTGCTTTTGCAATATCTTTCATTCTATTAGTTTTGATAGAGTACTATCCATCTGTTTGCTTGTAATGAGGTTGCTAAGGACGAGGTGCTTTGCCTCATTGGTGCTCCCAGACCACTTTCTACTTTCCTCTATGATAGCATTTATGACCTCTTATTATTGCTATTTGTTTACACAATCTATGGGTCCCTTTTGAATATGAGCTGCTACGGAGCAGAGGCCTCTGGACCCAGCATACTATAGGACACGGAGTAGGCAGACCATGATGGGGAACTTGCCTCACAACAACCCATTCTATAGGAAGAAGACAGGACTTAGAGACAGCGACTTCACCGTGGACTTGGTTCCACAGTGCACCTGCCCTTCAACCCAGGGTGCCTCTAGACTAAAATCTCTTTTCACTCTGCACTGTTGCTCCCTCCCAGCTGTACGGTTGTTTGCAATTTGCAAAGGATAACTGACCTTCACGATGGCCTTGACAGGTAGGCACAGTAGTTCAGAACTTAACGAGGGAGGCAATGGTCTCAGATAAAACTACGCGTAGATGTGGGCAAAGCAGCCGACGACCTGTGCTTGCAGAGCTGTGACTGAGCATGTGCGTGTCCCTTCCAGCCAGCTCTTCAGCTGTCTGAGGCGCAGCTGCGTAATCTCTAAACTGGGAGTGGTAAACCCCGCCTTGCAGACTTTCCTGAGAGTTACAGATAAGGTAACTATTGGCTCGGAGTAAACACTGACTGCGAGGGAACGGTTATTATTGCCAGTTTGCAATTCCAAGTCAAAAGCAACATCTACATTTTCTAGAATAGATTCCTTCTACTCTTGTAGCCCTGTGCTTTCTTTCGTAACATAAACACCTTGGGGGAGAACACTTTAACTTTAGAGCAGGAGGTATCAGAGAGGAGTCCTGGGGGAGAACAGCAGACCCAAACTTGGGGCTGGTGGTGACAAAGACAAATCCGACTGCTGTCACCAGTTTTCTCTGTGTGGTTTTCCAGGGCACAGAGATTGGGAAGGGGGCGGCTTGAGCGCCTGGATGCGTTGCTAGGAAGCCCACCCCTGCCCTCTTCCATTCTCCAGAGTCTGGGGACATGGAGCCCGAGTCTCCTGCAGGTCATGCCTGTGCTCCCAGGCCTTACTCTCCAGTCCCCCCTGGTTCTCTCTGTCCCTTCTGGGAGGACCTCTTGTGAGCTTACACCCTCCCTTGAAGCTGGGGAAGTGCAGTTCCAGACCGCTAGGGATCAGAGAAGCAAGTGCGTCCCCCCTTGTCTGTGTGTGTCCCCTCTCGCGTGGGGCCCTGGAAGATGAAGTGTTGGCTCTTGCCTTGGCCACACTTGGAATGAATTGCCCGGTGACTCTGCATTCATTTGGTGTTTATGGGAATATCATACGCAGTTCTGTCGACATTCCTTAACCATTATAATGCAGTTACCGGAGATAATGCTCTCCTAGTGCAATATGTTATCACCATTTTAACAACCTGACATACGATCGGCTCATATTATCACTTGAAGGAATCCATTAAGCAGCTAGGAGCTTCCAGGAGTCAGACGCAGACGCATCCAATGGGCAAACTTGTGCCACTTCGCATGCGGCTGACCTTGTCTCTCCCCAAGGGGCCTCAGGCAGCCACCCAAGGACAGGCGAGCCTGCTGTCTTCGGAGACTAAGGGTACATGGGACCCCAGACTCTGGGCAGAGGGAGACTCTCCTGCCTTCCTACACCCTCTTTTAATGGAGGAGGGAAAAGTGCCAGCGCCTGAGAGCAAAGCAATGAGGGGTAATCAGAGGCAGAACTCAGATGATAGAGCTGAGCTGTGCAGCTCTGCGGAGCACAGCAAACCACACAGCAGCCTGAGGCTGCGGCTGGAATCGCCAGTCGCTTGATTTGAAGGCGCACAAGAGCGTCAGCCCGTGTTTGTGGAAGGCATGTGGTTTACAAACTCTGCTGGCGCGTGCCCTCTCATCTGCTCTTCAACAGCACCTGGCAAGGTAAACACTGTCATTACCGCCGTCCACAGTTGGGGGAAGGGCGTTATTCACCAGGTCAGCCTCGCATGGTTGGTAGGAGGGGTAAGTGTGCTACCAAACAGAAGGTGCTGGCGTCTCCACCTCTTCCTCTTCTAGGACTTTCTATCTGGAGGGAGTGTCTCTCCATCTACCTGGTGCTTGATCCCAGAATGCCACGATCAATCAGAGCTTTTATTTCCGTAGGGTACAGGAGATGGGTGTCTTGTGGGAGTTAGGCCCTCTAAGTTCATTTTCGTTAACAGATGAGACAGGAGAGGAGCTGATACCTTGGGGGTAAAACCCTGCGAGATCTAAGTAGATAATGAAGTTGGAGGAAGGGGCAGAGCTGCCTTTTCCTCCTACAGCAGGTGGATTTCAGGAGAGGACCCCTGAGGCCAGAAGAGGGTGGGAAGTCCCTGCAGGCAGGGCGGTTGGCATTAGGGGAGATTCTGAATTTTAAAATAAAATGTAGTTTGTCCTCAGTGGGGACACAGCATGGACTTTTAAGAGCGGATTCTGGGCCTCAGAAGATAACACAGAGAGGGAAGATGCCAGGGTTAAGAGAGGAAGCCAAAGGGGGAAAGCGGTGGCCTGGAGCAGGTTCTCCTGCGAGAGCCATAGGGCGTGGGGGACACCGCGGCTCCCGTGGGAGTGGAGACGGAGGGCGGAGGAATCCTGACGCCACTTGGTCTGCAGGCTGCTCACAGCTTCAGGCAAGTTTACAAATTCAGCCTCGTCCAAGCCAGCGAGTAGATTCCCGCCGGCCTTCTTGGCGGCGGGGGAAGCCATTCTTGGTTTCCGCTGCCTACAGCGCCTGGCCGGTCGCCTTCTCCACTTTTCCCTTTTCCTTTGACTGGAGATCTGCGGGACCGCATTGGAGCAGGGCGGGGTCCGCGTCCCAGAGGCTCCTCCTCCACTACCCTCCCGGCTTCCCGCAGGCCCCTCGCCCTACTTCCTCCAAGGCACCCTCACTGCTAACAGGTGACCCCCACACCCATGGCGCACGGACCCCTCTGCCATTCTCCAGGGAGAAGCCCTGAAACACGAGTTTCCCTTTTGTAGCCCCGATCTTGCTATTGCTATCTTGGGGGCGTTCCAGGGGTCTTACCTGCTGCACCTGTATCTGTTTATTTTACGTTCCTCTGTGTCTCCATATTTCTTAGCAGACCAGAGGAGAGAAAGACGATGCCCTGGCGGTCTTGGGAGAGGGCCAGCTTTTCCTCCCGTACTCCTGTCCTCTCTCCTTTTTACGGTTTGTCTGAACAAAGAAGTACGGAGGCACGTAGCCTACAGAAAACAAACTCGGGGCTCAGCCCTGTATCTGGTGGAGCCAACGGGAGGCATTCGGTGAGCCACAGACAAAGTGGGCTTTACCTGATGGGGACACGGCCCCCGCCCCCTGGCTTGGGTTTGCCATGAGGAAGCCGGGATAGGATGCTGCCCCCTCTGTGGGTAATGGGGTGAAGAGGGGCACTTCCTCCGTGGAGCTGCCTGTGCCATCACATAAATTGAAGAAGACAGAATTACCATTGATACAAATTAAAAACAAATAAAAAGGGTACACAGAGCTGATTCTGAGAGTTCAAACTCCATTACCAGCTGATTTACTGATCAGTGACCTGTGATTGTTGGGGGGAGTGGGGGAGGGGGAAGGGGTCTCTGCGAATCCCGTCCACCCGGTCGCTGCGTGGCACACCAGTCGATAAGCTATTTAATTTAATGGGAAACAGTATTGACGAGCCAGAGAATTCAACTCACAAAAGATGCAGCTGCAAGGGGCAGATAAAGTCTTCAACCTGGCCTCTCTCTCGGGGTGTCCACCCCTCGGCGCCTCATCTGTCAGAATCAGAGGATGGATCCCTGGGATTCTGGGGGCATTTGGGTCTCTAGGGGCCAGTGCTTAGGAGGGATTACCAAGCCGAGAGATGGAGTCGGCCGAAGGGGATCGGAGTGCAGATTGGTAAGAAAACGGGACCCAGAGCTTCTAAACTTAGGACACTGATGTAAATGACCTTTCAGAATGAAGGTAGCCAGAAGGGGCGGGTTGGGGGAGGGGGAGCGGTCATTCTGGAAAGAGAGCCATCCGCTGGCTGCATCCCAGGAGGAGGATGAGCCTCTCGGTTTGTTTTGCTCCTTTTTAGGGGGTTGGATCAGGACGGCAAAGCTCTCAGAGCCAGGACCGTTCTCTGCCCGTCACAAAATTGAAGCTGAGAAACCCAAGATCACGCACACCATTAGAGCTGCACTGGAGAAGGCAGGAAGGGATTTTGGGAAAGAATCAGATAGGTGGAGGCTCGGAGCTGGAAGGGCCAAGGGGAGAATCCAGTCCAACATCCACCCCCCCCCTGCCCCGCACCCCTCCCTCCTTCCACCTTCCGCCCAGTGTACGTTTGGGAAAGGCACGCCTAGACAGGTCAAATGACAAGTCAGCCACACGTCTGTGGATGCTGCGTGCTCAGATTCAGCCAGTCACAGGCCGAAAATATTGCAGGCAAAAAAATTGCATCTGTACTGGACACGTACAGACTTTTATTTAGTCATTCCCTGGGCAGTACAGTATAGCTATTTGCCTGGCATATTCATGGCTTTAGGTATTATAAATCATCCAGAGATGATTAAAGTGTACACAAGATGTGCATGGGCTGCAAATACGATGCCATTTTATAATAGGGGCTTGAGCATCCACAGCGTTTGGCATCGGAGGGGGTCCTGGATCCCCTCCCCCATGGGTACTGAAGATGACTGTTTAAGTCACAAGGCACCTATGACAGAGCCAGACCATTGCACTCCAAGCACAGCACAGTCCCCACTGCTCTGAAAAGTGCAACGGATGCAAATAAGCAGAGAATTGTGGACTGTTCCCATCTTAGCACTCTCAGTGAGGCCTGGACCATAAACACAGAGATATGATTGTCAAGAATAAACAGCAGGCTGGCACCGCAGCTCACTAGGCTAATCCTCCACCTGTGGTGCAGGCACCCTGGGTTCTAGTCCCGGTCGGGGCGCCGGATTCTGTCCCGGTTGCCCCTCTTCCAGTCCAGCTCTCTGCTGTGGCCCGGGAAGGCAGTGGAGGATGGCCCAGGTCCTTGGGCCCTGCACCTGCATGGGAGACCAGGAGACGCACCTGGCACCTGCGCACCGGCCGCAGCGACTATTGGGGGGTGAACCAACGAAAAAACGAAGACCTTTCTCTCTGTCTCTCTCTCTCACTGCCCACTCTGCCTGTAAAAAAAAAAAAAAAAAAAAAAAGTTCATTTATAAAAATAAAGAATAAATAGCAAAGAACTGGTCTGCAGAGTTGCCTCGTGGACTAGGAGTTGTTTATTTAACAAATATTCAAGGAGTGTGCTTTGTGTCCTGGGTATTGCTCTAAGTGTTTAATAAGCATACGTTTCTTTCCTCTTCAGAACGGCCCTCTAAGGCTAGCGTGATCTTCAGCCCCATTTGCACAGATGAGAAAATCGAGGTATGGAGACATCCCTGCTAAGAAATGGGACAGCCGGGACTGGAATGCAGGCAGTCTGGCTCTGGAGTGCACGGAACATGCTCCCGTAATGACAGGGCTGACCCAGTGCCAGGGGTGGGGCGAAGCTCTGTGTTATGTACACAACAACACACAAGGCCGATGTGCTTATCCTCACCTGAGGAAGGAGGAAACCGAAGCCCCCAGGAGGGAAAGAAATGTTTACTTCTCACAGCAATGAAGGACCAGAGCCAGGGCTCGAACTCAGGTCTCTGTCACATCACAGCCCATTGTCTTCACCATGCCTTGAGAGGGCTCTCTCTGCCCTCAACAGAAGAGCTGGATTCTGCTTCAGATTCCACATTACCACCTCATCCTCCTGTGGTTTAGCCTCCCTGAGACTCGCTGCCGACTCCAGCAGCAGACAGATGCCAGCCCCGTCCCCCGTAGAGGTCTGAGCGTAGACACAAAGAGGGTCAGGTGCAGCATCATGGCAGTGGCCACTCTCGCTCTGGGCTGACAGTGCCACGATGCATCTGGCAGGTGCCTTGGCAGGTGGCTGTGTGCTCATCCCAATACAGGTAACTGGTGTGCCCAGGCGCAAAAGGTTGCAGTACTCTTGGGAGATGTCTTGTGCCATGGACTTGAGTGATTGGCCTATGGGAAGGGAGACGCATGAACTGACTTCTGTAGTCTCTGCAGAGCACAGCACATCAGGCCAACGGCTGGTGTCCGGGATTCCCTGGGCCTGAGTGTCTGGAAACACGGGCTAGGCACTTGGATGTCTTGCAAAGCTTAGCAAGGATGTCTTTGCCTGGTGGAGCGCACCATTAACCAACACACGGAAACAGCCATGACAGGCCAGGAGGCTTCAGGAGAAAGGGACAAGTGTCATATTTGATTTCCTCAAATAGAACTATTTCCTTGCTTTTGGAACAAGGGGCCTGCATTTTCATTTTGGACTGGGTCTCTGTACTAGTTTGCTAGGGTGTTATAACCAAATACCACAGGCCAGGTGATATTAAATAAGAGAAATGTCCTTTTCGTTTTCTTTTTTCTCTTTCTTTCCTTTGTTTTTTTACACTTCTGGAGTCTGCAAGTCCAAGATCAAGGTGTGTGCGGAGTGGGTTTCTCTCCATGGCTTGCAGATTCCGTCTTCGCGCTGTGTCCTTGCACGGTCTTTCCTGGGTGCTTGGACGTCCCTGGCCTCTCTTCACACGCCCACCCTGATGACCTCAACTCAAGGACATCGCTGCGGCTCTGTGTCCAAATCAGTAGCATTCTGACATGCGGGGGCTAGGACTTCAGTGTAGGAATTGCTTCTTGCTGCTTTCTCCTATGACAAGGACTTGGTCATTCGAAAGTAACTCCATGCTGTGTCAGAGGGAAGTGGATGGGATGAGGATGACAGGAGAAAGGGACTGGGCGGAAGTGATGGGGGAGCACTTGCTAATTTATGGATAATTAGGGAGCACGCCTCTGGGAAGCAGTATTCAGAGACCTGAAGGAAGTCAGGACACGAGCCAGCTGTCGATCGCAATGGGACAGAAAGGATCGAGTCGTTAGGACAGGGCCAGGCACCCAGGAAGGCTGGAACAGAGATGTGGCAGCAGTGGAGGCGGCAGCATAGCTTTTCTTGTTTCTTTCTCTATGGCTATTCTGCTGCAGAGAGCTCCCGCCACTCCTGGGGTCTGACCAAGTTCAAGGGTGATGTCTGATGAATCTCACGGCTGGCGGCTTGGTGTGTGGTGCTCCCAGAGTGACTGAGCCCTAAGCCCCAGCTGTGCCTCAGCCTACCCCTAGAGCCCCATGAATCCCATCCTGGCCCCATTCTGCATCTATGGCTAAACCGTGAGATCCCTGGTTTCTCTTTGACACTCCATCTCTGGCATGACTGAGGTTCAGCCCTCAATCCCAGGCTATCTGTTGATTTAGGGCCTCGCTCTGGTCAGTTCCTTCCAACATCTCCAAAGTTCCTTTTTCTAGAGGAGTGTTTTTCATCTTGGGGGTAATCCTACCTCTCCAGCCTGCTCCAAGAACACCAGCACTGTCCAGAGACATTTTCTGGTTGTTATAGCTGGGATGGTGTAGCTGGCACCTAGTGGGTCAAGGCCAAGGATGTAGCTAAATACCTTGCATGGCGGAGGACAAGTCCCCTAACTATCCAGCCCCAAATGTCACTAGTGTTGAGGTTGAGCAAACCTGCTCTGGAGGGCAAATAATACAAGGCAAAAGTAATGTATCAAATGCCAAAGACAGGGCAGAGCCAGGACATCAGTAAGGGATGCGTAACATAGACAAAAGATTCTGTAGGGCGGGACCTCCCTGCCTTCTTTATCACCCCAGTTGCTTTCCCCATGAACTCAGAGAGTAATACCTTGCACAGAGGGACCACCAGGAGCTGCAACCAGACCCTGAGTGTTGTGTGCGGCCCTGCATACCCTCCTTACTGGACAGATTGGTCTGGCTCCAGATGGACTTGACTTCACAAACCCCTTTGGAGACTGAACTTCGCAGTGCTCAATTCTCACTGCAGGGGCAGACTGACAGCTGGACAGCTGCCACTGGAGCTCTGACTCAGTCCAGCAGCCTAGGCCTCTGCAAGATGGCTACTGCAGAGTCCACCCCAGGGGAGACAAGAGGGTATCACCACGCAGGCCAGTCATGTCTTTCTACGATTCTGGTAGCAAAGAGAAACAGAGGCTGGGGTGAGGTGACAGTCTTCCAGTCTTGGAAAGCAGTAGCTGTGAAAAAGTGCTGGCCTTCTGAAGCACAAGGCACCAATTCCAGCTCCATCGCTGTGGCTTTCGGCCACTTGATTCTGGCCTTCGATAGGACCTCTATCAACTATGGTTTCTCCGCAATAAAAACATAATAACCGCTCTGCCTCCACGGCAGCCTGTTTTGAGAATCAAATGAGATAATAACTGTGAATATGTTCTGTAAATGGTAAAACATTAAACTAGCATTTGCCATAATGCTCTCTGTAGAACATTAATTCCATGGGATGTTAGGAAGATTCTCAAGTCAAAAAAAAAAAAAAAAAAAAGCAACAGTACAGTGAAAGCGTTGTTGTTGTTTTCCTAGTGATGGGATTTGTGACCATCTTCCCCATGCTAAATTGACTATGGAATCTTCTATTGCCGAGTAGCTTGCACAACTAGCTTTTTTTTTTCTTTCTTTTTTTGACAGGCAGAGTTAGACAGTGAGAGACAGAGAGACAAACAGAAAGGTCTTCCTGCCGTTGGTTTACCACCCCCCCCCCCCAAATGGCCACTACGGCCGGCGCTGCGCCGATCAGAAGCCAGGAGCCAGGTGATTCCTCCTGGTCTCCCATGCGGGTGCAGGGCCCAAGCACTTGGGCCATCCTCCACTGCCTTCCCAGGCCACAGCAGAGAACTGGACTGGAAAGGAGCAACCGGGACTAGAACCGGCGCCCATATGAGATACCTGTGCTGCAGGCAGAGGATTAACCAAGTGAGCCACAGATCCGGCCTCTCCAATGACTTTTAATCAATGAGTCCTCCAAGAGTGGTTATTCTAAGTGCTATTGGACAAGACATTTAAAAAAGATTTTTTTTTGACAGGTAGAGTTATAGATACTGAGAGAGAGAGAGAGAGAGAGAGAGAGAGAGAGAGAGAAAGGTCTTCCTTCCATTGGTTCACCTCCCAAATGGCTGCCAGGAGCCAGGTGCTTCCTCCTGGTCTCCCATATGGGTGCAGGGTCCCAAGCACCCACTGCCTTCCTGGGCCACAGCAGAGAGCTGGACTGGAAGAGGAGCAACTGGGACAGAATCTGGCACCCCAACCGGGACTAGAACCTGGGGTGCTGGCACCGCAGGCAGAGGATTAGCCTATTGAACCATGATGCCAGCCCCACAAGGCATTTTTTTTAAAGAAACTGCTTTTATTCTAAGAAAACCAATCTACAAATATTTAAGCAACATATTGATACTTTTCTCTATGACTTCTGACAGGGTCAAATATTTGTCCTCTAATGGGACACATTCAGTGCCAGCAGTGTGAATTCAGAATCTTTAAACTATTTCAGAGACTGTCATTAGCACTAGGCTATTTTCCACCAAATTCTGATATATTATGTTGAGCAAACTCTCTTTTTCATACAGTCTGACAAATGGAAAAATAATATGGACAGCATAACAGCTTCCATTTTGTCCAGACTTCCAGAAAGCTCCAGGATAAATTAAATGTTCAATCTCAATTCTCAATAATTATTAGAAGTTTTGCTTCCTCGACTCTAAGAGTGCATGGTTTTGATTTTATCTTTCTGTTTTGAAGATCTTGTTTTATCATTCACACTCTCAAGTACGTCTCAGAGCTCTTTCCTGAATTCCAAATCCCAAATATCCAGCTGTGCACTGGGCGTCTCTGCCAGGGCATGGCACCAGAACTCAAGCTCCTGGCTAAGCTCAAAATCACCCCTTTTCTTTCCTTTCTTTCTTTAAAAATCATGTTGATCCCCAGACCAATTCACAAACATTTTTAATTGTTTAAAAATATTTATTTATTTATTTATTTGAAAGTCAGAGTTACACAGAGAGGCAGAGTCAGAGAGCGATCTTCCATCTGCTGGTTCACTCCTCAAATGGCCATAGCAGCTAGGGCTGGGCCAGTAGCCAGGAGCTTCTTCCGGGCCTCCCACATGGGTGCAGGAGTCCAAGAACTTGGGCCGTTTTCTGCTGCTTTCCCAGGTGCATTAGCAGGGAGCTGGATGGGAAGTAGAGCAGCCAGGACTCTAACTGGCACCAGTATGGGATGCCGACGTCACAGGCAGCAGCTTTACCCACTATGCCACAATGCCGGCCCCTACTTGTCCTCTTAAGCAAACAAAATTATCCGGTGCTTCTGTCTTGTTGGGCACCATTCACTCATTTTTCCATCCACAGATTTAGGAGAGCTACAGACACCCTTCTCTTCCTTCTTCTTAACCCTTTGCACTCAATCCATTACCAGTCTGTGGACTTTGATTCTGTGGTTCCATTTTTTGGTAATCTTTATTTCTTTATTTTCATTTTTTTTGAAGAGCAGAGACATAGAAACAGAAAGACACACAGAGAAAGAGAGCTCTTCCATCTGCTGGTTCCCTCCCCACATGCTTGCCAAACCTGCACTGGTCAGACGGAAGCCAGACTGACCTAGCCAGCTCTTTCACTATAACAGAATACTCTGGACTGATTAACTGATGAGAGGAAATGTATAGCTCACAGTCTGAAGGATCAAGGCATTAGCAGATTCAGGGACCAGTGAGGGTGCCCTGCTTCTGTGGGTTCTCCCAGGGCAAAGGCAGTGAACGGGTAAACGGAGAGAACTCTGTGGTCCCAGCACGCTTCTCATCCACAGTGTTGGCTCCTTTGCCAAGCCCCACTTTTGAATCTTATCACCTAGGAGGTTTGGTTCCAGCCACGACTTTCAGAGGGGACACATATATTCCAACCGTACCAACCAATGATGCCACTCACCATTCAAAGCCCTGCTAGGCTTGTTCTCGCGGTGAGGATGCATTTAAGGCTCCTTCCAATGGTCCACAAAGTCACCTCCCCAGCTTTCAGCCCCAGCGTGTGGATGGTGTACAAGCTCACCAGTCCTCAACCCCGGGCCACTGGGCAACAGACGCGTGGGCACTGCGCACGCTCGGGACCCTTTGCGCGGTTCACTGCTCACCTCCGCAGCAGCGGGTCTCCCAGCACCGCACCCGTGCTCACCTCTGTGGGTTCATTTTTCATTTGGCTTTAGATCGTAATTTATGTCCCAGACATTTTGAATTACCTTCAATTTCACAATGGGAATCGATCTTAACTGTACACAATACCCGAGCCTTCTTCTCTGGGTCAGTAGCACCACCATTAAATATTGCAGCGACTCTGACTCAACCAGAAATAACTGTTGTCTCCCCCAAAATAAAGTGTCAGAGGAAAAATAAACTGCCAGCCTTTGACCTCGCGGGGCTCTCTTTCCCCTTGAATGGTACTTTCAAGCCCAATTCACCCGGCTAATACCTCATCATTCTTTGAGGCTCGGCTGGGGCTCCACTTCTTTCTCTGGCACACCTTTGCTCTTCCTCACCTCTCCCCAAGACGTATGCAGCCGTCTCGCCTGCTCACTTCCGATGCATCTTATACGGTGTTCCACTCTGTCTTCTCACGCTGGCTTGTAATTGTGCATGTCCTTGTCTGTATTACAGCCACCACCGCTGAATTTTAAGTTCCTGGAAGGCGAGAACTGCTTTATACCAATTCTATCCCCCAAATCTAGAACAGCGACTGTAACACAGGTGAGTGAATTCAACAGAAAGATGATTCAGGAAATAAACAAATGGGGGCCTTCTTGGAAATATATCAGTTATAGTGGGTAAGTTAAAATAGATGATACAGAAAATCATGGTTACTATTAATCCATTTTGTTGAAAAGTTGTTTGTGTCTCTGAATATGTGTACAACCAACAGCCTGATTTTCACCACTGTGTCAGTCATAGATAATTAACTGAACTTTTTTTTTTTAAATTTAACTTTTTATATAGCAAAGCTGTACAGGAGATGGCCAGTTGGGGGCTACAAAGACATGATCTCTGCCTCTAAGGAGCTTATCTCTACATATAAGAGGTCATTTTACAGATGATGCAACTGAGGCCCTGAGAGAATATGTAACTCTCAGTAGGTCACTTGGAGAATCAGTAGCAAGACCAAGACTCATATTGGGGCCCTCTGGCTCCCGATGACAATACTTTTTATTTCTATCAAACATGAGGGAAATCTAAAAACAACCTCCTCTTTAGCTCACGGGGTTATTATATGAAAGCCATAGAAGGTCAGAGAAATGGATGGAAAAGATCACGGGAAGATTAGGATCTGAGTGGCCTCAAAGAATTGGCTGTGCGTAAACAGAAAGAAAGCAAATTGTATTCTAGGACAGGAAATAGCATTAGCCAAGACTTAGGCTTGAACAAGTTGTAGGCAACCTTAACAAAGTAGAAAGATGAAGCACATTAATTATGCAGAATCAAAAATTATTAAAATAGCTTTAATCTACATTCTCCCAAGGGTTCTTGATTCTAAAAGGCAGTTTTTAATTCATGTTTTGAAATTGAGATCATGTTGTATGTACAATTTTGAGTGATGCTTTTTGCAAATTTATATGTTAACACAGCATTTCTTGTTATTATAAACATTATTTTGATGATATTCTGATCATTAGACAGATGTATGAGAGCTTAATTAAGCATTTCCTTTTTATTGCAAACTTGAAATTGTGTGCAGTTTTTTGGGGATTAGAAATGATGTGGGTAAGAACATCTTTGTCTGTTAAACTTAGGAGTGTGCATCTGGCCCAGCAGTTAAGACACTGGGTGGGATGCCAGGTCACCCCACAGAGCACCAGGATTTGAGTCTCAGCTCCAGCTCCGGACTTCATTTTCCTGCAACTGTGATGGCTCACTGGGTCCCTGCCACCCACGTCGGAGACCTGGGTTGATTTCCCAGCTTCTAGGTGAGACCTGGCCCAGTTCCAGCCATTGTGAGCCTTGAGCAGTGAGTCAGCCAATAAGAGCTCTTTCCATCAGTCTTGGTCTTCTTGTCTCTCTGCCTCTCAGATACATTTTTAAGAATTTTGAACTTCTTTACATGTTTACTCTCACTTCCTTCAGATAAAATTATACAAGTGGAATTCCTAGGTCTAAAGTTATTAATTTATTTTTATCCCCCCTCTCTCCAGGATGACAGAATGAATGCTTTCTAGAACTAGGACCCCCATGGTAAGAAAGTTAACATCCCTGTCCTCAGGCATCTACTTTGCAAAGGACAAATAACGAAGGAAGCTGGACAAATACACAAAATATAGTAGGGAAATTGCTTTAATGGAAAGGAATATAAATAAAATCTCTGGAGAATCACAGCAAAGAAAATGACCCCCTCTGTAGCTACAGTCGGGAAGGGAAGACATCGCGGGGGAATGGCTTCTGAAATGTGTTTCTGCTGGTTTCATTTTCCTCCGACACTTTATTTTGGGAAGACAGCTGTTACTTCTGATCAAGTCATAACTGTTGAGATATGGCAAGATAGTGCTACCAACCCAGAAGGGATTTTATATTTCAAATATGCACACTTCTGCACCATTGGGTAATTTGTTCATTAGCGGCTCATACAACCAAATTAATAAATACAAACTCTGAAGTAGTCTAAGCCTGACTTGGGACTGCTCAGTACGTTGCCAGTATTGCTCAACTCTGTACCACGTTGAGATGGGAAAGAGGCTGTTTCTATGTTGGGCAATTCTAGCAGCAGTGTCTTGGGAAAAGAATGAAGAAAGTCATATTTTCTAAGATTTCTGCTTCATATTAACCCTCGAGGCTGGATGTTTCCAGAATTTCTCAGTCTATGGCAGCCTGAGTGTCTCTAGAATTTTTTTCTGTGATGTCTCTAAGTCAAAGGAAAGAACTGTGCATCCTTTCAGTAGTTATGTCACATGCTTGTACATAAAAAGTATTTATGTCCTAACAGCATAGCAGATATTTGAAGAAATGGTCAATTAATTGAAAGAAATTAGCTGTACTTTATTCTTACATAATGACAGTAACCTAGAAAGGGGATGTGGGAGCCTGCGCAGAGCTTCTCAGACCTTGACATCTTATCAAACATTCCTCCTGGTATTTCCCGTTCCACATTGAAATAAACCCAGTAACTACAAAAGACTGATTCACAAACTAGGCTGGTGCACTGCTTGTTGGGAACACAAAATGGTGTGACTACTGTGGAAAACAGCATAGCAGGTTCCTCAGAATAATTAACCAGAATCCCATATGACCTAGCAATTCCACCTCTGGATATAAATCTACAAGAACTGAAAGCAGAGACTTGGGCAGAGACCTGCGCATTCATGACCATGGTAACATGATTCACAAGAGCCAGAAGGTGGAAGCGACTCAATGTCTTATGACTGAGTGACTTAACATCGTGTGCAAAGGCAAAATTTTGTTTCTCCATTCAACTGTCAATAGAATGCTATCCGGCCATAAAAAGCAACCCAGTTCTGATACATGTTACAACATGGGTGAAACCTCAAAACACTATGCTAAGTGGAATAAGCCAGACACTTAACCCAACCATTGAAAGAAAAGACAGATACTGTACGATTTCACTTACAGAGTGTTCAGAACTATAGAGGTGGAAGGGAGAATGATGGTTACCATTGGCTACGGGAAAGGATAATGGGGAGTTGGGGCTTAATGGGTCCAGAGTTTGAGTTGGAGGTAGTGAGAAAGCCCGAAGATGGAGTGAGGAAAATGTGTGGAAATGTGAGTGTCCCCAATGCCAGTGACCTCTCAAACTGGTGCACTTCATGTGATGAGCATCTTAGCACAATTTCAAAAAGCTGTGATGACAACACCTGGAATGTATTTCCATCTACCACTGAGGCCTGAGCTGCCTCCAGCTGTTGGCTTGCGTGGAGTCTGACAGAGGTGGAGCATCACTGGTTGCCCCTCAGTAATTCCAAATACTACATGGCACCCTTGTGAGCTTGCTGCCACGCTCCGGGGTGCCTTGGCACACGGTTGGGGACCCGCAGCTCTGGGCCATATTCTCTATCCTAAACTTCATTCTTTCTTCGTGTGGATCCTTATAGACGAAACAAAAGGGCTTAGAGGAGCTCACCCAGGTGAGCTCTGTTGCCACCTGGCTCTGCAGCCTAGGAAAAGAACTTTGTCTCCGCCATCCTCAGTTCTTTCTTTCAGTAAAGATAGTATGAGTGTACTTTGTGTAAGATGGAAATGAAAGATTAGTTTAATTTTGTGCAAAAACTTTTTTTATAATATGTACTTTTTGGAAACTTTTTAAGATATCCCCTTTGCACAAAAATAAACCTCAAGTGTAATTCCATTTTCCACAAACTTTTAAAAAAGAATCATTTATTAATTTATTTGAAAGGCAGAGTTACAGAGGGACAGAGCCAGAGAGAGAGGTCTCCCATATGCTTGCTTACTCCCCAGATGGCAGTAACAGCTAGAGCTGGGCTGATCTGAAGCCAGGAGACTGGAGCTTCTTCCAGGTCTCCCACACAGATACAGGGGCCCAAGGACTTGGACCATCTTCTGCTACTTTCAAAGGCTACAGCAGAGAGCTGGATCGGAAGTGGAGCAGCCAGGACTTGAACTGGCACCGATATGGGATCCTGGCACTGCAGGTGGCGGCTTTACCCGATATGCCACAGCACCGGCCCCTCTATAAACTTTTTAAAGTACCCTCATATATTCCACATCTCTTTCAAACTTGAAAATTCCAAATACAAGTCATCGTTATGTTCTAAATATCACTCAAAGGGCTCGGAAACTAAGCAGAGGTTTTCCCACTGCTCTGAAGTTAAAATCCTTGGATGACCAGCGAGATGCTGCTTCCTTTCCCTTCCTCGGCTCATTTCCCTCGCCTCTCTCACACCTCCCTCCTGGACCAGCCTTGACTCCTCTGTGTTCCTAACACATCTCACCTTCCCTCTCCAAGGTCTTTCCCCAAGCCGTACTTTCTACCTAGAAAACTGGCCCACACCTTGTTACCTAAGAAAACATTCCACGCCTGGTTTACCTGCGGCCGCCGCCCCCAACCTGGAACCTTCAGATGTTCTGAAACTGCCCGCTGGGATGGCTTCTTTGTAGCCATCGTCTCGGGCTTTTCTCTATAGGCTGGAATCTCTCTGGGCAGGCACCATGTCTCTTATTCTCATCATTGACACAGTCCTTCTCACGGCGTTTGACACAGTTCCTGGAACATAACAGCTGCTTAGGAAACACTAGGTGATCCTCACTCACAGAAAATACCAATATTGGCACAGCGGAAGCTGAACTAAAGGAAAGACCCAGACTGGCTGTATTGCTAGGAGCTCATTTCCCCCTCATTCTTCTTAGTGCCTTCTTTTCTCTTTTCCTTTCTTCCTCTTTTTTTTTTTTAAAGATGTATTTATTTATTTGACAAGAAGAATTACAGAGAGAGGCTGGAGTTGGGCTAGTTGAAAGCCAAAAGCCAGGAGCTTCATAAAGGGCCCCCAAGTGTGTGGCAGGGGCCCAAGCACTTAGGCCATCTTCTGCTGCTTTCCCAGGCATGATAGCAGGGAGCTGGATTGGAAGTGGAGCAGCCAGGACACCAACTGGCACCCACGTGGGATGCTGGCATCACAGGTGGAGGCTTCACCCGGTGTGTCACAATGCCACCCCAGACCCTTCTTCTTTTCTTAACCTCTCTCTCCTTGGGGGTTGCTTAGCACTCTCCTGCCAGTGACTGATAAGAGAGTGCTGTTCGGATTGGTGATCTGCCCAAGCTGAGAGAGGAGTTTCTATCTTTTCCTTTGCCAGGAACAAATGGATGAGGATTTTTAAATTGACTAAATATCTTTGGACGACTAAAACTCCAGCTCTAATGCCTCCCGGTCCCTACAGCATAAAAAAAAAAAAAATAAAGTTTTGCTTCCTGTGAGGCTCCTCCTGTCTCCTTTTAACTATTCACCGATGATTGGGGCTGCAGGAAAAATGCTTCCCTCCACCTGATTAGTGCATACCTCCTTTGTGCAAGGATTGAGCAAGTTAATTTTTTTCAGTGCTCACTGCTGTAGCAAATGCCCTGCAACAGAGATATCATCATTCCCATTTTATTCACAGGGACACTGACTCAGAGACATGATGGTCCTGATGCTACACAGCTAATGCTGTCCTCCGTGTAGCAAGACATCCCCTTCTCCCTTTCCCCTGTCCCCTACAGACCCCATTTCCACTTCTGGAAAATGAAACACTGCCAGTATTTCCCACTAGGGGTGCAGCTCCTTTTGTTGGGTGCTGTGGCTAGCGTAGAGCTGAGCCCCTATGATTTCGTCTACCACTTAACTGAGGTTGGCTGGAAGCCATCTCCCTAAAGGGCAAGCATCAGCTCATCGCCTTGTTGACTGTCCATTCATTGTGGTTAACTTTATTGGGATTGGGAATTGAACCACGTGGCAACAGGTGCCATGACATGTGGGAGCCAGAAGGGAAGTGAGAGGCCTTCCGCATCAGGCATTGCATGGAGCGGATCTGGTGCACAAATCTGGGTTAATTCTCTGGCCCCAGTTTCTGACAAGGGGCAGACAGGAGGACTGCTACCCCATCACTCTGCGATCGACATCAAGAGATCACTCTGCTCACCAGGCCTGAAAGGAAAGGGTAAGGCAGGAGACAGGGTCAGAATCACTCACAGCCACGGGAGACACATACAATGCGTGTAGGCCACCAGAATCTGCCCCTGCAAGGCACCTTCATGAACATTCAGCCCCAGCACCTCGCTTTACAGAGGGGGAAACTGAGGCCTCCCAAATGGGTACAGCTCGTCCTATAACACACAGCAGATCAGAGCAGGATTAGAAAACAGCTGACACAATTCCCCGTCTCTCACCTCCCAAGAATCTCCTGGCTTCCCAGTTCAGCTGGCTTAATTCCATGAACCACAAGCAAGCTTTGCTGGACCTTTAATAAAAACATTCTTTGATTTCATGTGCATGTGGTTTCACATTTTCCCCAAGAAGCAGCAAAACTTTTGAGAAAATGAACAGACTCACAGCTTCCTGAATTCCCACGATTTGTTTCTCTCAATCTTCTTTAAGCACCTTAGTTTGCAATCACCCTTTTTCTCTTAAAATATTCATTTATTTATTTTTTTCTATTCGAAGACCAAGACACACACAGAAATAGAGAGAGCAATTGAGAGAGAGAGACAGAGAAGTGGAGAGACAGAAAGAGATCTCCCACCCACTGGTTCATTTCCCAAATGCCCACAACAGCTGGGGCTGATTGAGGCCAAAGAAACTCATTCCGGATCTTCCACTTGGGTGGCAGAACCCAAGTACTTGAGCCGTAACCTATGGCCTCCCAGGGTATACATTAGCGGGAAACTTGATCGGAAGCAGAGGAGCCAGGACTCCAACCAGCCACTCTGATGTGTGATGTGGGCTATGACTTAACTGCTGCACCAAGCATCCACCCCGAAATCCCCCTTTAATCACATGTCCTCAGCAGGCAGGGAAGACCATAGGAGATGAGCTGGTGGATAGAGCAGCCAGAAGCTATGCGGTAAGAGATAGGTACAAGAAATCCGATTAATCCAGAGAAGTTGGCCTGATGAGAATCTAGTAGCTTCTTCTTCATCCTTAAATGATTTAAGAATGCCTCTTGGCATTTTAGGCGTACCGCACTCTGATTTTACGTTAACCAGCCAACTTTCTCTTACCGAATGTCCATTCCAGGGTAGGCAAGTATTTTTTACCAGCATCTCCACTTTCTCCTGCCTATTCATGCAATAGATACTGGGCACCTACTGTGCACGTGACATTGCTCAATAGTCTGAGAATATGAGGATAAACCAGCTGAGATCAGCTGAGACTGGTCCAGGCCAGAACAGAGCTTTTAAGCTTTGGCACTATTCACATTTGGGGTCTCTTTGGTTGTGATATTCTGCACACTGTAGGATGTTTGGTAACACCCCTAACTTTGACCCACCAGGAGCCAACACCTTCTGCTATCCCAGTTGTAAAAGACAAAATTACCTTCAGACATGGCCAGATGTTTCCTAGGCTACAAAATCACTGACACTTAAGAATGACTGGTTTAGGAAATACGCTTGAAAAAATCATGAGAAAAATAACTGGTTGTTTTGTCTTAGTCTGTAGAGTTTTGGGTGTAGTCATGTAGGAACAAGAAAACTGCCTGGCTTAAGCATAGGGTAAGGTAGGATAACTGAACAGCTCAGGAAACACGACATTCAATGAGGCTAAGCACGATGCTGTGAACAATATCACATGTACACAGAACCACGGGGTGAAACACACTTCCTACCATGGGTTGTGGTCAGAGAGGGCTGAAGGCCCTCTGAATTCTAAAAGGAAAGGCATAGAGCTGGGCTCTTGCCCTCACTCTGACACCAACCAGAACACTTCAGAAAGTTCTTGGAAAAGGGGGATTAAAAGATTAAGTTCATTTTGGTGCAAAAAAAAACCACATTGAAATCCATGTATCGATTCTTCATAGCATGCATTTTCCGTGAACTTTCTAAGTGACCTCATATTAGCTGAGTAATATTGGGTGTTTTTTCTCACCTTACTGAGCCTTCAACTTTTTATCTAATCAAACCAGGCTGTAAGATATACATTTGTAAAAGTGTGTTTTAAACCAAGTGCCATAGTAATCTCAACTCTGTCATCCGTCAATGGCTGTTTCTTCCGTGACAGGGTCCTCCCCTCCCCAGGGTGCTCTCTGCCCCACCTCCCCACCTCACATCAGACTTCATCTACCATCCAACATGCATGGTTCCAGCTGCACCTTGCCCACGAACTCCGTTGGCGCTTACTACATAAGCCAAAAGTCTGCTCATCAAATGCCACTTTGGCGTTTAATACTAATTCAGTTTCACACTCAGAGCCATTCACAGATGGTACGTGTTATAGTTTCTCTCTCCACCTAGAATTCAAAGCCCCTGAGAGCAGGGGCCACACTTCATCCTTACTGGCACCCCCAGAGCCGGCACACATTTCCCAAGATACACCGTGGGCCCTTGGAAGGACTAACTTGTCCACTGATTCTCCTCCCAATGGCATGGTGTCTGATGGAACAGACATAAGCCCCAGCCATTCTTGCCCATTGCCCAAATGATAGATAAACATTGGAATGTATTACTTGCCCTTGAATCGCCACTGGATCTCACATCCTATTGCCTTCATACCCCACCCACACCGTCACCTGAAAGACCAGTTCCAGAAATTCCCCTCCACCTGCTGCCCCTACTCCACTCCCATCCCCACCCCTCCTAAAACATACAAAGGCCCGGCCCCCCAGGGGTCATGGCCTTCTGCCACGTGTTCCATCATGTGCACGCGGGCAGTCTGTCACCCACCTCTGCGAATGTATTTTCTCTGAATAATTCGGTCTGGCTGTAGAGTTGTACACTGCCTCCTGTCTGTTCTGTGCCTCTTTTCCTAACAGTGTCCCCTCCCTCTCTACTTTATGGATTTTACCTTCAAAAGGCCACAGCCTCCTCTGTAAATTGACCTGCCCCTAACTGGAACCCTGCAAGTCCCCTCTGAGTCCGAGCCATCACCCAGCTCCACGTGTGTGATGAATATTGGAGACATCGGGCAGAATCGCAGCACCACGCTGACTGTTTGGGATATCACCCGATAAACCATTTCCTAAGAGGCGTATCACCCACCAGGAGAGCAGCAGCTCCCTGGGATAATTGTGCTTTTCAGCCAAAGAAGGCCTGGGGCACCTGACCGCCCCTCTACCCACAGCGCAGCGGCTTTGCACCCAGCAGAGCTGTCCTGGAGCCACCACGTTGCTCCTGCTCTTCCCATGGGAAAAGGCGGCTGGAAGGACACCCTGGGTGGGAGGCATTCTTGTGGCTGTTGGCCCGCTGAGGCTGGGCCTGACTTTCCTCACTGGCACGTGGCTCTCCGTCTCCCTGGGTCCCCCCGGGCTGACCTGACTGGGGCAGAATGGGCAGATCGCGGCCTAGGAGCATTCGCTGTTGGTTGTCAGAGCATCCACAGCACAGTGTGTGGACACTCCCTGATTGAGCTGGGTGTGTCTTCTTCTGGGACTGTTAGAACTCAGCTGTACAGGCTGTGTGAGCAGACAGAATGTTCCCTGGGTGGCTCATCCAAAGGGCCACGAGAAAAAGCTGCAGGAATTTATTAAATGAGGACCCAGATAGGAAATTGCAAGGCAGCCTTAACGTTGCCTGGGAACAGGCTGGGAGGATACCCTGGACCTGGGGCCGGAATATCTGAGCTTGGAGCCCACTCCTTTCTAGTAACTGGCTCGGTTTTTGTCACCTGTGACCTGTGTCACTCAAGGACGCCCTCAGAGTGAGGTTTATCCCCAGGGACAGAGGAATGGCCTCTCAGGGACGTGGGCAGCTTGTGAGATGATCCCTGGAAATTTCTGAGTCAATAGGATCATTGGGGAACAACGTGGAAGTCGTCCTTGCTGTGATGGTAGTTCTGGGAACGCGAGGGAAACCACGGTTCCCTTCACCCTCACTCCCTAGGGAGGGGCACAGGAGCAGCCATGCCAAGGACCAGAGGAAAAGGGGAATTCAGCTGTGCTTCCTTTGAAGAGGGTTCCTACGAACGGCCCTCTATCTGTAGTGGAGGCCTTGCAGGAAAAGGCGAATGTCTTTCCCTATGGAGATCTTGAGAAAGGACGTTGATAATAAGGCACCACCACTTGGCATTTTCCAGTTCACAAAGGCAGGTTCTCTGGACGCTTCTAGGAATGGAGTTGACAGTGACAGCTGTAGAAGTCACCCACCCAGAAAGCTTTTATTAAGCATCTACCTTGTGCAAGTCACGGTTCTGGACCTCAGGATGACAGCATAGCACAAAATAAGCATACTCTGGTATTTTCCTCTTCCTTCCTTCCTTCCTCCCTTCCTTCCTTCCCTCCCTCCCTCCCTCCCTCCCTCCCTCCCTCTTGGAACCTGCATACCTGTAGGAGACAGGTCACGAAGAATTTTAAAACAGAAAAGTGGAGAAAACTCTCAAGTGTTGATGAACACTGTGAGGAGAATCAAATGGAATAACTGCATAGACACTGTCCTATGGAGGATAATTACAGGTGCCGTTCTAGAAAGCATAGTTAGAGAAGGACCTTTGGAGACACTGACGTTCAACTAGAGAATGTAATGGAAGAAGGACAACTATATGTGGATCTCTGGGGAGAGTAGTGGAAAATGAAAGTAAATGCAAAGGCCCAGAGACAAGACGAGGCTTGGTCTGATGGAGGAATGACAAGACAGTTTTGACCTGCTTCTGTTCATACTAAATGCTTTCTCAAGATCCTATCCAAGGACAGGAGCTTGGCCTAGTGGCTACGATGCCAGGAAGTATGCTCACATTCCACGCTGGAGATCTTGGGTTTGAGTCCTGGCTCTGCTCCTGTTTCTGGCTTCCTGCTAATGTGGACCTTGGAGACCACAAGTGATGGCTTCAAATGGATGTGTCTCTTCCACCTGTGTGAAAGACTTGGCTTGTGAGTGGATGGAAGTGTTCTGTGTGTGTGTGTGTGTGTGTGTTTATCTGTATCTCTTTCTCTGCCTTTCAAATGATATGTTTTCCCCAGAATTTTGTATAGTTTTGTATAGATTTTTGTATAGTTCACTAAGAGAGCTTTAGTCTTTTAATTATTATTTGTCCATTCTTTATGGGTAATATAGCAGCAATGTAACCTTTCAAGTAGAATGACACTTGGGGTCAAAGCCTGATGAGGCCAGCATGCCAGTTGTTTCTTTTTCTTTTTCTTCTTTTTAAAAGATTTACTTAATTTATTTGAAAGACAGAGTTACAGAGAGAGGTAGAGACAGAAAGAGAGGTCT
This sequence comes from Lepus europaeus, assembly GCF_033115175.1. Classification (NCBI taxonomy): domain Eukaryota; kingdom Metazoa; phylum Chordata; class Mammalia; order Lagomorpha; family Leporidae; genus Lepus; species Lepus europaeus. Next base: position 23,082,566 of record NC_084840.1, on the reverse strand, counting down.
TCCATCCTCTGGTTCACTCCCCAGGTGGCCGCAACAGCTGGAGCTTCGCCCATCCGAAGCCTGGAGCCAGGAGCTTCCTCCGGGTCTCCCACGTGGGTGCAGGGGCCCAAGGACTTGGGCCATCTTCCACTGCTTTCCCAGGCCACAGCAGAGAGCTGGATGGGAAGAGGGGCAGCTGGGACTAGAACCGGTGCCCATGTGGGATGTCGGTGCTTCAAGCCAGGGTTTTAACCCGTTGAGCCACAGTGCCGGCCCCCAGCTGTTTCACATAAGGCTGAGGTGCTGGGAAGGGGCACTGGGGACTGTTTAGCCCCATCAGGCCTCCCGTGGCCTCTGTGCCCCCCGTTTGCCTGCAGGGCTGAGTGAGAAAAGGTGGTTTCCCTGTGAAGGCAAGGGTGAAAGGAGCTGCTGATGGCCTCATCCCCACGCTGTAGGACTCCTGCAAACTCCCCAGTGGAGAAGAACTGGCTGGGAACTGAAGGCCTGGAACGGAATGGGCAGCATAGGCTTTGTGGGATGGGGGAAGCACATGGACCTGCTTTATAGCTGCTCGCCTAGGCAGACCCCGACCCCAGCTAGATCGTAGGAATCCCTTCTCATAGCTGGTCTCTCTGCAAGTGCAGGCTGCAATTTCATCAGTCACCAACGTTCTTCCCAGAGAGATTGTCCCTGAAGCTTGAGCCACGCTTGCTTTGCTCTCCTGCCCGTGTCAGCTCAGTGCCACTTAGAGGAACTAAAACCACAGTATCCCTTGCTGTTTCCATTTTAAACTAGCTACTAGGAATCCTGTTGGCTCCATGTTGCATAGCAGGGAGAAAAATTGTCAAGAGTGAGTTTCTGGTTAGCCTTGCTCTTGGGACCCCAGAAGGCAGACATCGGAGTGTGTTTGCTGTGATCCCAAGTGGTAGTGGGCAGGGGAAATAGGCCAGAGCAAGAAGAGGAGCCAGAGAGATGGACTCTCCTTCCTCTTGGTGGTTTCTGCTAAACTGCTTTTGTTCCACACCTTCTCACCACTCTTACTCCACCAGTCCAATAACCCAGATTTCCATGTAAGAAGATTTTGAAAAGTAGCCCTATTTATCATTTTTTTCTTTGCCTCTGTCCATTACAGAAGCGTGCTGGGCGTGTGCTGGGCCTCCTGCTTCCTAGGGTTTGCCTCTTCCTTACCAACCTGTCATAACCTTTCCGTATGGTTACCCTCTTCCTCCATGGCCTCCATCTGTCTGGAGGTCAGTCAGGGACAGGCTGAACAACTCTTAAAAGAGACAATAACTCCCGCAGCCAGGGCATTTGGAAAAGCTTGGAATGCTCTTTCCCCGTCTAATTGGCAGGGAGATCTGCAGATTCCCCTACCAGCCGAATGCTGAGATGCGTTTTCTCCTGAAGCTTCCTCCACCCCTCCACCCAGTCCTCAGACTGCTGGGAGTGGTCAACTGTCCATCATCGCTAGATGTAATGGCTATTCTGGGGAAAGGGGAAATTTGGGCTCCAATGCTGGCTCTCCACAGATGAGCCATGTCTTCATCTGGGGCCTCAGCTGCCTCATTTGCAGAATCAGGGCAAAGCGATGGTTTTCAAATCCTGCTCTTCAGAGGCGCAGGGCTCTAGGGAGACCGGCTTCTGTCCTCACTTCCACGAGGGGAGGGCTGTCTATTGCACTTGGGCCTCTACATGGAACCTCATCCAGAGGGAAGCGTCATTAAAGACAAAACAAACCCGGAAAGCCGCCAGCCTAGATGAGCTCTAAGCTGTGGAAACAGAGGACGCCCAGCAGCGGAGAGCATCCTGGGACACACTGGGTTCACGGCCAGTTGATGTCTCTGCACAAGCATTGGGGAGAGTCACGCACTCCGAGTGTGGCCCCTGAGCCAGCAGCAGCCTCATTACTTGGGAGATTAAAGATGGAAATTCCCATGCCTACTCCAGACTTAGCCAGTAAAGTCTTTGGGGACGGGGCCCTGTCGATCTGTTTTCCCCCCTCCTCCAAGTGATTCTGATAGATGCTAAAGTTGGAGCATGATTGCCACGGAGCAATGGACTCAACCCAGTTTCACCAGACGCCTTGCTTTAGCCTTGGGCTTCCAAGGCCACGAAAGACACTAATTCCCAACTCCTGGAAGCATGCCAACTCAGCTTCCGGAGGTGAAAAGCCAGAGTCCTGAACGCTGACCTCTAGGGATAACAAGGCGGGGAAAGGCGCGGGCTGGGGCTTCGTAATTGCCTCCAACCAAAGGGCTGGTTCCTCTTCGCAGCTGCCTCCAGGACACCAGAGCGCTCCCGAAGGAGGTGCCTCACTTATTAACATCATAACTCAAGCCGGGCGCTTGGAGTCTCCACGCATGGAAAATTGCATTCTGTAAAGTGTTGAAGCTGCAGAGTCACCAGCTGAGTCGATAGACTTTTATTTTAACGATGTTTGTGATCAATATTTAAACAGGATTGACCCAGCCTGCTGCTAGAACACCTCTCTCCTTCCAGCTGCTTGTGAAGATAAAATATTTACTAGGGGCGGGGGTTGGGGGGCGGTTACCATAGTTTGAGGCCAAGGGAGGAGTTTGGGGGTAGGACAGGGCAAGAGTCCCATAGGGTGCATTTGCACGGAGCTCTAGGGGCCCTGGGATCTCTCAGGGCGGAAAGGGGCTTTTGTTTAGACGTTGCATGAAGATTAGGAGAGAATGAGTAAAGAATTTATGGAAAGATTTGGTCACCAGACGTATAAACTTTAGAGTATTAAGAGATTTTCTTGAAAGTAGCCCCAGCATATTTAATCTTCCTTTTATTGAAACCCAACTACAGTTAGCAGCCAAAAGCTTGACTCTAGTTCAGACGACTGAAATGTAGCTCCACGTGCTGTGTTTGCACAGGCGTGCCATTTAATATCGCCAGCCTCAACTTCCCCCTCTGTAACATGGTTCCTTGTGACATTCCCAGGAGAAACGAGGCCTAATGTGTAACACCGGAAATAGTGACTCCCCAGACCAAGTGCTCGGCAAGTGTCAGGGAATGGTTGGTGTACAGCTGGGTCTCAAAATACGGATCCATTTGTCTCCAACATCATCATTTCAAAGACTTACGTGATCCGTGCACAAGTGTAGGTAATGTTTTAGGACACGGTGTGGCCACAGTCTAGGGAACACAGGAAGTCCGAATAAAGAGAAACCAGGGGCCCAGGTTGTGGCACCAAGGGTTGAGCTGCTGCCAGTGAAGCTGACATCCTACGTAGGAAAGCTGGTTCGAGTCCCAGCAGCTCTGTGTCTGACAGCTGGGAAGGCAGCTGAAGGCGCTGCCACCCAGGGGAGAGACTGGATGGCGTTCCTGGTTCCTGGCTTCTGCCTGACCCAACTGGAGGTATTGTAGCCATTTGGGGAGTGAACCAGTGGAAGGAAGATATCTCTCTCTCTCTCTCTCTCTCTCTCTCACCCCACCCCCACCCCTGCTTGCTCTCACTTTCAAATAAATAAATCTTCTGTGAAAAAGAGAAAAAAAAGAAATGGATGGATAAATCAGGTGAAACCACTTGGAGAAGATCAAATGGAAGTTAGGCCTGAAGAGACACACAGGACCATTGATCAAGATGATGAGGAAGCGGCATGTGTGAAAGTATCATGTGGAGACCTGGGCCTCTTGGATCTGGGAACTTCTGCTCATGTCGGCACCTGGGAAATGTCACACATGCAATGCCTCAGCTACCCCAGAAACACGTGTCATCCAAGGAGGGGCAGTGAGAACCCTGCAAAGAAGAAGCCACTCTGGGGACTGGGCAAAGCAGCTCTGACAGGTGCACCAAAGCACCCCGGTTTTCCTGGAACATTAAAAGCCCTGAGTGCCCAAACCCTTCAGCTCCAGGCACACCAGGACAGCTGGTCACAGGAATGAAGGCACATTTCCCTAAGATCAAAGGAAGCCAGAGTTAGGAACAGCTTCTGGTCGATTGTGCCAACTTGAGAAGATCCGATCGGATTTGGCCATCAGGAGGCCCGGAGGATGGATTAACAAAGGCTGGGATGCCAGGGTGCAGGTTTTACAACTTGACTTTGCAGGTCTCGTGGCTTCTTCAGCAGGCAGGAGCTAGATGGAAGACACTTTTTAGAGCCTAAGAAAAAAACGACCAGGGCCACAACCAAGCCCCGCCCTCCTTATCTCCAGCGTGAGCAGTTAGAGGAGTTCAATACTCCAGTCTCTGGTGTTTGGCTCATAATGATTCTGATGTTGCGTGGATGGCCAAATGACTGACTTGGCCATTGATCGCGGGAGCCTGCGATGTGATGATGGATTGGGCCACCCTCGTGGCCGCCTGCGGGAGGCCTGATTTTGTGCAGAGAGCTGCTCCAGACACCCGGCCTCCCCTCCCCCGCCCTGGGCTGCAGGCGCTCTTCCTCCCAGGAGACCTTGTCCCTAGCCCTGATTGACTTCCCTCCCTCCTGCCCGCCCGCCCCCTTCCCTCCCTCCCTCCTCTTCCCGCTCACTCTTTCCTTCTTTTCATCCCTCTCTTTCTCCCTCCTTCTCCCCTTCCCTCTCATCTCTCTTTGCGTTCATTGGGTTTATTTCTTGAGGTCCATTTTTATTTCCCCGGGACTTGGCAGGAGGGGGGCACAAAAAGCCATCAAATAGTTTCTTTTAAAACACGGGCTGGAATCCAGAAGTCCTCTTAGCGGATCGCTGGGTCTCCGAGTCACATCTCTGGTTTTTGGCCCAGGGAATTAACTAAATCAAGGGGAGGGAATGTCTCCCTTTAACCCGAGTGCCGTGACAGGCCACGCTGAAGGGGATGGAGCTCTCAACCACTTTCTAACTGGAGATTTTTTTTTGTTGTTTCCAAGGTGCAGGAAATTGTATCTCCTAGCTTTAGCTTCACAAGCCGTTCTGTCGTAGGAGGTGACTGAAGAACTATTTCAGAGATGCAAAACAGATGCATACAGAAGATAGGCTGACTCCAGTTACTATTTGAAGGCTTGGACCAGAGCCAGCGGGGATTATTTTAAAAGCACAGATATATATTTAAAGCACAATCAGTCTGGCTCTCATTAAACGTGACTCTCTCCCTGGGCACACGAGTCGCCCGGTGGATACGGATGTGTGTCGAGATGTCTTCATCCTCCGCTCAGATGCAAGGATGGGCGTCTATGCTTTGGGTCTCTCCCCTTGGCAGCCACAGTGGGAACTGGGAGGGCCAGGCTCAGCCACACGCTGCCCGCCCGCCCCGTGACAAGTCTCAGCCCCATGCCTGGGCTCTTGGCTTTCTCAGTGTGTTTTTGTGTGAGATCAGAGATAAGAAAGCAAAACAAAAGCTCCATTGGGTTTGCAGCACACATTGTGCTGCCAATGGCAACAAGCCGCACGTGCTGTCATTGAGGCAGGGTGGCTCTGTCTGTCAGGATGACGTTTGGAGCCTATTGTCCCCCAGTCACCACACCCAGCCTCTGTGTGTGTCCGTGGATCCATCCATGTGTGGAGACATCTGTAGGAGCTCATTGGGGAAACTGTAGTTCCAGAACACTGTTCTGTACAAACTGACGGTGGCTCCTTTTTATGCCCAACAGATTGCTGACTGCATACACATCGAGGGAAATCCTTTTTCACAGTAAATCAGTGCCATCTCCCATATTTTATTTGTCCACGTCCTCTCTCTTGGACACCTGCCTTTGGTAGGTAATTATACCTGAGTCTCAGGACCTGCAGGGCAATATTTCAGAAACACTGACTACTTAGCCCTCCTTCCCTGGGACTCTGAGCTGCCCACGGCTTCCTCCCTCTTCATCCCCTGGCTGCTGTGCGTAACCTCGGATGTGCAAGGCTCTGCCCGATTTTTCCCCCTGTGTCTGATCATTTCTTTACTGAATCTTTACTTCTGAGGATTTTGGCTGAAAACACCCTGATAATGATCCTCAAATTTCTATTTTAGCCTTTACCTATGATATAGTTCCACATTTTCAGCCACATTCAGGATTTTTAACCTGAAATATTATGCCCCCAAATTACTGTCTCAAATCAATCCTAATGTGTTTTCCCTTCCAATTGATTTCTCACCCTTTATTTCTCACGTTACTAACCCACAACATAACCACCCCATGCCTCTCTCTTTTCACTTCCCATCAGTCCCAGAAGGCTGCCAGTCTTGCACCAAAGAGGCACACTTTTGCTTGCTCACCCATCCTTCAGCCAGCGAGTCCTTATCAATCCATGCCTAGGTCTCTGCAGCAGGTTCTGCATTTTCCTCACTGCCCGCTGCCATCTCTAATAGTCCTGGTGGAAGACTCTAAAGCAGCGTTTCCTCTCTGATCGGGACCCAGCTTTGTCCCTCCCGTCATATTCTTCTCCATGGGATGCCACAGCCACTCAGCATACCTGCTCCTTCCGGGGAGACTCACCCATGCAGTTCTTACCCCTGGCGGTTCCTTCCTCTTCTCTAATCCCCAAACCCCTTTTCCTTAGGGGTCTGATTCAAGTCCCACTACCCCGGGAGAAGCTCCCCCAACTCACTTTGAGTTGGCGTTCTCTCAGCGCATTTATTGGGGACACGTGTGTGTTCATGCGTGTGTTATTTTTCCAGATATATTCCACGTGTCTCGTAGTTGTTTCCCTTGTTGCGTATTAGATCACCTAATAAGGCAGACCATGCTAAAACTCATAATGCACCTTTTTCATTTTCTCCTTCACAGGATGAACAAGTATGATACTGACAGTACGAGGTGCATAGTGGGTGCCTTTTGAAAGGATTAATCAGGTTTTGGAAGAAGATGCGGTGTTAATTCCTGGAAGAGACAGAGACTCATCTGTGCTAATTCAAGGAACAAGGGGACGTCCCGGCTCCCATCTGAGAAAGGAGCAGCCCGATGGAAGTTGGATTCCCACTCCCACCCTGCTCTGCTCTCCGTGTGCTGCTTTTTCTCCCAGGCCAGCTCTCTCTGTGAACGGCCACCACCCTCTCCAGGTGGGCTTATGACTTTCCAGCTCCAAACCCATCAGAATGAGAAATCCTTTTTTTTTTTTTTTTTTTAAATGAAAAGCAGAGTCATAGAGAAAGAGATCATCCATCTGCCAGCTTACTTCCCAAATGGCTGCAAAGGCAGGGGCTGGGCCAGGCCAAAACCAGGAGCCAGGAGCTTCATCTGGGTCTCCCACATGGGTGCAGGGGCCCAAGCACCTGAGCCATCCTCCACTGCCTCCCCAGGCACATCAGCAGGGAGCAATCAACAGCCACAACACCGTCCTCAAGAAATGCTCATTCAAATGATTCCCCTGGAATTGATTTTAGGAATTTAAGCTGTTCATTCTGGGTTCACATCTCCACCTTCAGCCACCCACAGGGTGAAGCAGCTGACTGGCCATTCGCCTACTCAGGAGCCATTCACACAGATGACAGGAAGTAAGGATGAAGGGGTTCTCCCTCAGTAAAACGGAGGGCAGTGGGTGCCAGACAAAGGCTCATTAGAGGAGGTAACTCCCCATGTATGCCGACCTGCTTAGACTGGGCAGTCTGGAAAGGGCCAAGTAAGCCCGAGAGTGGACAACTGCAGAAGAAATGTTGGCTAGTAAATGCTTTTTCCTCCCATCGTGTACTGAAAGAAGATATTGGCTCTGGGCAGAATTCCATTCTCTGCGTAAGTTCTGCTTCCCTGTCGGATCTGCCCTCATTCATTCTCCACGGTAAAGGGAAACCAATTCAGCTGGAGATAAAAAATGTAGTCAAATTTTGTTGTAACCTCAGAACTAGGAAAACACACACACATACACACCACACACACACAGCTGAAATCCGAGCCACACTACAGGACTTCTCCTACAGGAGAAACTGTCCCTTTGCAGATTTCAAAAATATTCAGGTGAGTTAGATCGGTGTGATGAAATGAGACTAAGCCTGAACGTGTAATTAATATTTATTAAGTTTTTAATACAACAGACATTGTTGAGCTGAAAGGCTGATTATTGGTTCAAATTTCCTAACATAAAACTTGACCTTTCCCTGCTGGGAGGCCTTCCAGCTTTCTGAACAAAAGATAGAGCTACACAATTCCCAGGCCTAGGAGGTGGGGAAATTGGATGGGAAGAAAGAAATCCAAACTATGCTTTTTTTCTTTTTCTCCTTAATAGAATGAACAAATGCATTGATCTATTCTTCTCGCTCTGTTTCTGTATCATACAAATTCAAGAGAGCCTGGCAGGAGGCAAAATGTCTGTGTTCCCAATTGGGTCACCAAATTGGCCCATTAACCACATTTCAGTTTTCCTTCCTGCAATTGTTGGTGGCCTTCGCCCACTAAGTGGAAACTAATATCTTTCCTTCACATGGGGCTCCTTCGCAACACTGGGAAGCAGACTGGTGACTTCTCATATTAGAGCAATTTGTTCAAGGCCCCAAGGAACTCTGTAGCAACTTTGTCAAGCCATTTGCTTCCTCCCCTACCAAAAAGTTCAGGCAATAAGATTTGGACTAGGTGCCCAAGTTAGCTGTGCAGTGAGCCTGTCTTCAAAGCACTGATGATTAAAAAATTATACACCCATCACTTTCCAAGGGGCGCCATGGGAGGGGAAGTATTGGAAGACTTTACCCCTGGTTCCGACAACTTCTCCCCAAGAGAGGGTGGAAGAGCCTGAAGTCATGTGGCCATGGTTCTTCAGTAGAAAAGCCGATGAGTAATGATCCCCACCTAAGACAATGAGAGTTCCCTACCCACCCTGCACCAACAACCACCAAGCTTGAGAAAAACATTTTTCTTATTTTTTCCCATAAGGTAGCTAGAGACTTAGAGTCCCAGAATCATCTTCCCCATGAGGCACCCGATTGTTTGATTCTGTGAACTGACTCGTGTTGATGTAATTCTGCACAGAGGTTAGAGGCTCCACAGTCATGACCATCTGGCATCTGGGCCCTGCTTCCCAGGGTCGTGACCTCAAGTGTCCTCCCAGGGCTCCCCCAGCTCCATGAGGGGCTGACTCCAAGGCTTTGTGGGCCCGCCCTGGACTGGATTGACACAGCTCAGAGGAGATCTTGTCCTCTTGGGTCTTGCCTTCTGGATGGGAGTCTTCTTTTACTCTAGCTTTGGCTGTCCTGGAAGCTTTCTCTATTGGCTACTACCTTCAGTTACTACTCGGCTCCAGCCTCTGTCCTCATAGCTCGTGCCTACTTCCTGCCATCTCACCCATGACGAGAAGTCACAGGTCCCTTCTGGACCCAAGAGACTTATTTGAATGACAGTGAGCCCTGGGCCTCTGTGCTTCAGAATGCCAAAATATTAACATTTCCTTTTCTGTAAACTCCCGACCTCATAGGATGGGCATAGGGATTAAAGGAATAAATATATGTAAACTGATTAGAACCCACAACAGAAATCCTAGATGCTTTTATACTGTCGCCATCGTTATCCCAACCTGAGCTGTTTACTTGGATCCTCTTATTAGGTAAGTATTAGACATAAACTAAGTAACCAATTGTGATTTTCCAATTGAATTTAAAGGACAAACTTCAACAGAGACGTACCCCAACAGGCCAACTGATAAATACACTTACTCGAATTTTTCCAACCGAAAAAAGTTCCTATTCCATCCTGTGTGGCTGGAGACACAGTTTTTTTTTTTTGTTTTTTTTTTTTTTCAATGAAAATCAAGTTTATTTTTATCCCCATGGTATATCCACAATCTTCCTTTCTTCTCCCTTCCAATAATTCAATCCCAACCCAAAACAAGAGAATAAAAGACTCTACTTGGCAAGTGTCTTTCTGAAGCAACCTTTGAGAAAAGGAGGCAGGAGGAACAGCATCCATCTTTTAATTAGCAGTGTGCGTGCCGTCCAGCTGCTGGGCTTTGAAGCAAGGGCTGTAAGAGCAACAGGCATCTCTTTCTCCACCCTCTTTGATTTTCTCTCAACTACCCCTCCCTTTCCACCCCATCCTTCTGCAGCTAACATGCAACAAAATGTGATTATTTGCATGAAATCAATACCATGATTCACACACAAAAGCCCAGAAAAACCTGCTATGCAATTGTGTGAGTAATTTTTCATGAACCAGACTCCTAAGTGCTTGCCAACAAGCTAAATTATCCTCTCTTTAAGTGTTATATATATTTTTCTTCCCCCTTTTCTTCTTTTCCATGTACTTCTTAATATTGATAAGGTTCTCTCAGTTGAAGGGAGCATTTGCATTTTTCTTTAGTCTCTGTGTAGCAAGCACATCAAAAGGTCTAACTCCCCAGCCTCCCTACCTTTCCTCTCAGTACCTGGGCTGTCTCTGCCCAGGCGCTTTTTGGGAAGATGGTGTCATGTCAGAGCAGAGAAGCATGGGGCGATGTTTAAAGATCTAGATTTTAGATCTAATACCCAAGTCATATGACTGCTAGGTTTAACCTCTCATTATTCAATCAATTAGTCAATTAATCAGCAGTACTTTGTGGGCACTGCAATAGTCTCCTCACCTATACTAAGTACTTGGGTAACTCTGAAGCTAAAAAGAATTTTTAATTTAAAAAAAGTACATTGGTGTAGATAAAATGGACTTTTGAATACTAGCACTACTAAGTACAAACTTCCACTTAGGGGCAGTGGTGCTGCAGGTAAGAGTGGGTTCAGGGAGCATGAGGGTGACAAAGTAAGAACAGGTTCACAGAGAAGGGGGCAGACAACGGCCTGGAAGTTAGGTAGAATTTAGAAGGCAGTTGGCGTGGCAGGTGAGGTTGCTGCTTACGGTGCTGGCATCCCAATATGGGCGCCAGTTCGAGACCCGGTTGCTGAACAGCTCTCTGCTGTGGCCTGGGAAAGCAGTAGAAGATGACCCAAGTGTTTGGGCCCCTGCACCCACATGGAAGACCCAGAGGAAGCTCCTGGCTCCTGACCATTTAGGGGGTGAACCAGCAGATGGAAGACCTTTCTCTCTATCTCTCCCTCTCTGTCTGTAACTCTACCCATCAAATAAATAAATAAAATCTTCAAAAAACCAAAATGGTGGTAGGCAAGGAAAATCATTCTAAGCAAGAAGATTCCTTATGGATAAACAGTGTCTGAGGCAACTCCAATGAAGATGTGGTCTCAGATGGCCTGACTCTCCCTTGCCTGTATTACCTGCATGGTGGTGCTCAGGGGACAAGCCAGAGAGGAAGGGGACCAGCCAGAGAGGAAGGGGATGAGCCAGAGAGGAAGGGGACAAGCCAGAGGAATGGCCAAGAAGCCCAGACTGAACTTCCTTTCAACAGGTTGGAGAGGACACAGCAGACTTCGGGAAATAAAGAGGCAATTCTTGGGCTCTTCCTTTGTGTAGTAGAAAACCATACCCACTGCACACTCACACACATGCACAATAATAATCAGAGTTATAATGTACACATGGCTTTATAGTTTATTTCCTTACTAAATCATAAGCTCTCCTTGCTATACTGATAATTAAATATTATTTTAAAATATAACTTAATGGCTCAATGATCAATTATATTGCTTTGCCTCAGTATATTCAAATGCTCTCCTGTTATTGCCTGCTTATATTATTTCTGATTTTTCTCCATTACAAATAAATATCCTATAACATGAATCTTTTATAGCATCTGTAATGATTTTTTTAAAAGATTTTATTTATGTACTTGAGAGATAGAGTTACAGACAATGAGATGGAGAAGACAGAGAGAAAGGTTTTCCATCCACTGGTTCGCTCTCCAAATAGCCTCAATGGCAGGAGCTGTGTCAATCCAAAGCCAGGACCCAGGAGCTTCTTCTGGGTCTCCTACGTGGGTGCAGCGACCCAAGCACTTGGGCCATCTTCCATTGCTTTCCCAGGCCATAGCAAAGAGCTGGATCAGAAGAAGAGCAGCTGGGATATGAACTGGAACCCACATGGGATGCCGGTGCCACAGATGGAGGATTAACCTACTGCACCACAACACCGGCCCCACGTTTGTAATGATTTTTAAGACATGCTCCTAGATGCACATTACTGAATCACAAATTATGAATATTTTAAGACTCTTTACAAATAACCTTTCAGAAGCTCTGTACCCATTCTTATTATCACAAACTAAAAAAAGAAAAAGAAAGAAAATAGTGCTGACTTCATCAAAGCTGTCTCAATAGCACCTGTACTTTTCTTCTACTTAAAATTTAATTTTTTTCCAACTTAATACTTTATTAATTTTGAGATAACATTTAACTTTACATGGCATTCAAAGGCTTATTCACTCCACTAAACAAAGAGTTCAACAAATAAAAAAATAAAAAGACTATATTCCAGCAGGAAAACAGGCAAAGGCTATAAACAATAATCAAACACACAAAACGTTCAACTTCACTAATATAAACATTTTAAAATAGCATTAAACTATTTCATACATACAAAGGGAGTGTATTATTCTTTGCAGGTATCAACTTTACATACAATTTTATAATAATTTGTGAAAAATGTATGCACAGTGTTAAGAAAATCTAATCCAAAATGTTCAAATTTACTGTATGCTTCTTCCCAACCTACTCCATATCTTCCACCTCCAAGAGGGGTGACATTTGGTGCACCATGTGGGGTGCTCACGTCCTGTATCAGAGTGCTTGGTCTATGTTTCAGCCTCACTTCTGAGTCCACTTTGTCCTAATGTGCATCACGTGGGACAGTATATGAAGGCTCAGCTACTTGGGTCCCTGCCACCCATGTGGGAAACCCAAATGAGCTGTGGATTTCCAATGTCAGATTGGCCTAGCCATGGCTGTTGGAGGCATTTGGGAAATTAACCAACAGATGGACTATCTCTATCTTTCTGTTTCTCTGCTTTCCAAATAAAAATGGATAAATATTTTGAAAAAGAAACATACAAAATTATTATCTATTCCTTTTATAGTTTTGTTATATATGTATATGAATTAGTCAGTTTTTCATCATTATCATGAAATATCTGAAGGAAAAAGGTTTATTTTGGCTCACGGTTATGGAGGTTCCTAGTCCAAGATCTGGTGGGTCCCATCGGTTCAGCATCTGGTGAGGGCATTTTTGGCAGGCAAAATCCCACAGTGGCACAGACAGGGAGCACACATGTCTGCCTCATCTGTTTATGTGTGTCCTTGTAAAGCCACCAGAATAAAAACATGAAGCATCAGCCTATGCATCTGACACTATGTAATCTCTGCCCTCTAATCACCGTAACTCGATTAAATTCCTGCCCTCTTATTACCCTTAACGTAAGACTAAACTGCACGAGTTTAGGGGCCAAATCACACTTCAACCATAGGAGGACATATCACAAATAATCTTCCATTCAATTTAGGTTGTTTTTGAACTGTATAAATATGATGTCCTACTACGTTTCAACTATTTGCATCATCACCTCACTTTTTTCCATTATCGTGAAATAGCATTTAGCTGTCCGAGTGACTCACAACTTGTCTTCTCTCCTGTTGATGGCTGTTTGGGTTGTTTCCAGTCTGGGTCTAAATGCAGACAGTGTTACTGAGGATTCTTTTTCTGTGTCCCCTGGCATCACTGGGTGAGAGTTCTCACAGGCAGCGACTTACAACATGGGATATGTGTGGTCCTGGACAGGTTAGTGGTTTCCAAAGGCTTTGGGAACAGACAGCATTCAAGAATTGTTCACACACCATCGGTTTCTGTGCCACATTCTCCTGACGCCCATGTTTTCTAACTTCTCGTATTGTAGCAGCTATCCTCCCACTTTGCAAAAGGAAAACACGCCTCTTACTCATCTGGATTCATACTGTCATGCATTAAGCTGAAATATATATTTTTTTAAAACTCCAGGATGACAAACAAAGGGACATTTCAAAATTTGATGATAGTGTTGAGAAACCAAATGACTTTAATGAGTGGATAATAAATCATTTTGCAAGTAGCACGCATTCCAATTATTTGTTTTCCACAAAACCAAGCTTTCAACTGCCAGATTATTAACAATAATTTTTGATGATAAAATCATCAATCATAAATCACTGGGTGATACTTGGCACATAACTGGGGATGAATTCAAAGAACTGAGTGGCATTGCTAAGTAGAACGCCTTCCGTTTTCCCATTTATTCAGAGGAGCAAGGATTCTCAGCACTCACACCTAGAAAAATAATAAATAGGAGTCAATTTGAAGCTGTATTCTCTTATTCTAGACACAAATGATGTTTTTCATGGATTGAAAAGGAACTATTTCAGCAAGATACATTTATAATAAAATTTTAGTTTTTGTAATTAATATTAATTAACAAAATTTATGACCTCTATTGTTTTGAGTAATTTGTATTACTAATAACTATCATGTAAATTTAACCTAGAAGAAAATTTTAGTGCTAAAAACCTTATGATGAGACAGAAAACCTTTGAGAAAGTCAATTTACGCACATAATTTTGCTTTAAAGATGTATGGTACAGTAATCAGCCAAAGACTTTCAAGTATAAAACTATATTAAATTTGGAAAAATTATTTTGGGAGTCATAGAATAAAAATACAGGCTTCAGGAGATAAAAGTGATTAAAATCATTCAGTGTTAAAGAACATGATTTTTTTGTTTGTTTTTCCAAATCTAAAGTCAGTACATGGGGATGACTTTGGGGCTGCCACCTATAACTCCAGCATCCATATGAGCACCAGTTCCTGTCATAGCTGCTTCACTTCCAATCTAGCTCCCTAACGTGCCTGGGAAAGCAGTGGTAGATGGTTCAAGTGCTTGGGTCCCTGCAACCACGTGGGAGACTAGGATGGCTCCTGGCTTTGGCCTGGCCTAGCCCCGGACGTTGCAGCCATTTGAGGGGTGAACCAGAGATGGTTCTCTCTCTCTCTTCATAACTCCATCTTTCAAATAAATAAGTAAATCTTTAAAAAAAATTTTAAGTCTGTACATAAACAATTATATTTGTTGCCTTTATTGAAGTCTCTGAAGAAAAGTTCAGAAGAGATTTGGAAACCGTACAAGCAGTGCATAATTTTTCAGAGTTTGGGGGAAATGTGAAAGGTGAGGCATTTGATAATCACTACTCTTAGATGTGAAGTTGTGTGAAAAGAGTTGAACACCATTAACTTGTATTTCAAATGGCCCAACCCAATGATAACTATGAAGTTCCAATAGCTGCACCTCCTCCTAAACATTTCAGATTGCCGGAGTTTTCCATGTTTGCCAAGCTAGTGGGTATAAAATGGCATTTCACTGTGGTATTAATCTGCATTTTCATGAATTAATGAGGTTGAGCATATTTTCATACATTTATTGGCATTTGTTTTACTATTATTTATTTTTAAGCTTTGCTAATTTGATTTACAAAAGTGATGCCTCATTTGCATTTCTTTGATAACTAACAGGGTTAATACTTTTTCATATGCTGATTAGCCATTTTTATTTTTTATGTGAATTGTCCATTCATATCCTGCCCATTTTTCTATTGGATTTTAGGGCCTTTTATGAATTCGAATGAGTTCTATTAAGGCCTAAGCCCCTTACTTGTTGTATTTATTGTGTTGCAATCTCAGGATAAACCATACTTTGTTATATAGATACCATAGTTCTTTTAATATACTTATGAATGTGATCTGCTCATCTTTTGTTTGGGATTTCTACATCAATATTTATAACTCAGATTGTTCTGCCCGTGTTTGGCTCTGTTTTGTTTTGTTTTGTGGGGGTGGTGCTTTGTCAAGGTTTAGTATCAGGAAAATTCTTGCTTCTTAAATTGAACTCAGAAAATTCCTATTTTTTTCCTAGGGAGACTAATCAATTACACACTGTGGAAACCTCTTGTTGTTCAAAAAATTGACAGAAGACAACTAAGCAATAATCTAGGACTGATTTTGAGGGAGTGAGTACAGTAATTCTTAAGACTAGATTTTAGGTGTTAATTTTCTTTTCCTTTGTTTTTGAACAAAATTTAGTTTATGTACGATCTCTGGCAAGTCATATATTTCATGACAAATTTAAAATGTATCACCATTGGTGTGTGTAGTCTGACTTTTGAATGTTAAAATATCCTTTACACTGATCTTAATCTTTCCTCTTGCAAACTTGTGCTGTTTCTTACTTTGAAATACCAGAAGATTTTAAAATTTCTTTTTCTCAAAGAAATATCTTTTAGAAATGCTTATGGAATTATTGTTTATCTTATTTAAGATTTATCTATTTGCTTATATTTTTCCCTTTTAATTAAGTTTTTTAGATCTGTTGAATCAACTGCTTACTGGTTTAGTCTCCATTGTTCACTTTCTTGGTTTTAGTTCTTTGACCAGGGAGTTTCAATAGCCAACTAATTACTGGGTGCATCTTTCTCTTGTCATTGGTTAATCCTCCAAATATGTAGCTCCAATTCTTCCTTTCCTTAAAATACATGAAATGATTCCCCACTAGATACTGAAATAAATGTCAAGCTCAAACCTTGCATTTAAGGTCGTCTGTATTCTGAGAATAAAGCACATTTCTAAAGTCAGTCCTACGTCTACATACTACTCTAGAGGGGGTGGGGCATTCATTGTCAAACTTTCTCATCACCATACATTTGCCTGTGCATACTGGGAATGCCCCCTTTCCTCCCTTCACCCATGGTAGCACTATCACTTTTTGAAACTGTACGCAGACTTTCAGATGGTTGTGGCTCCCCGGGTTGCTGCGACCACACAGAGATGGAGCCATCAGTCTACCTTCCCCTTGCCAAGCCGTGAGCCGTGAGTGCTGCACACAGGCTAGGTGGGCCTTGTCTACCCAACCAGACCTTTTCTTGCTGATGTAGCAAATCTCCTAAGGGGCACCTCTACCCACAACAGCAGTTCTATAGAAGATAACCATATAGCAGCCAAACCTGGAGACATGTTTTAGTGAAGTGAGTCACTAAACCATTGTATTGGAATTGTTGGTATAAGCCAGGTCTATTCTGTGCAAATCATGACATAACATCATCACTGTAAGTAAATCTCTGAGCTATACCTATAAGTACTTCATACGTCTATACTTTTCTTATTTCTCTGTAAATAGGGAGAGAAGGAGATAGAAGAACACATTATATAAAGGTACAGAAACGAAGGGTATATTAACACAGGTACCGCCTACTAGAATTTTTCAATGTGCCTCCTATTTGGGTTTGTGGACAACTGACATAGCATTTTGACTATTACCCATATCAAGTATCAGGGTCCCGTGCCCTGTCTGTGGCCTCTTAGCATTAAGGCTAAGAAGAGGCAGAGACCCATCTGGTTCAAATAATCCTAGGATATTTTATTGACCTAATAATGTCTGAGACATGTCATGGGAGAGAGCAATGTGATGTTCCAAGCTCATCACGAAGACACACACTGTCACAAAGATTTTATAGCTCCCAGCGTTACAATATTTTCTCAAGTCTTCTCCCAGTTCTACTTGCTCTCCCATCACCATGACAACTCACATTTCATTAATAATGGAGACCCGAGGGAAAGCTTCTGGTGTTAACCTCTCTCAGGACTCACCTCCTACTTTAGTATTCCATGAAACCATTCTGACTCTCAACATGGCGCTTTGAACATTCCAAGGTATCTCAGTTTTGCATATCAGAGAGGAGGCTGAGTAAATGCTACAGACAGTGAAAATACAGATTTGAGCCAAGGTTTCCTTTAGCAATTAGCTGGGACAACAAATGGAACAAGAGAAAAGCCATTGTAAAAATGCTAAGACATTTGGATTTGGAAATCAATGTCTTCTCCCTGGTTCTAACACAGAAAAAGGGAAGAGACAGATTCAAAAGCTCTCTGACTACTTTTTCACTAGCCTTCCAACTGCAGGACTGGTGAGTGGGCTGGCAAAGAGAAGCATTTGTGAGCTGACTGCTCACAGGTGCTTAGCTAACTACTGGGGTCCGTGCTACTTTTTCCTGTATAGACTTGGCCAACTTTAAAAGGCCCGGTGGAGCTGATGTTGTGGCAGAGTGGGTTAAGCTACTGCCTGCCACATTGGCATCCCATATGGGCGCCGGTTCATGTCCTAGCTGCTCCACTTCCAATCCAGCTCCCTGCTAATTTGCCTGGGAAATCAGTGGAAGATGACCCAAGTCTCTGGGCCTCTGCACGCTCATGGGAGACCTGATGGAGTTACAGGCTCCTGGTTTCAGCCTGGCCTGGTCCCAGCCATTGCAGCCATTTTGGTAGAGAGCTAACAGATGGAAGATCTTTCTCCCCACCTCTCTCTGCAACTCCGCCTTTCATATAAATAAGTAAAACCTTTTTTTTTTAAAAAAAAAAAAAGGCCATGTGATACAATTTTTAAAATAATTTTTAAAGCATTTTGTTTCAGACTTGAATCCCAGCTCCATCCTTCATCAATTCTTTTTTACTTTTTTTAAAGATTTATTTTATTTATTTGAAAGACAGAGCTACAGAGAGAGGTAGAGACACAAACACACACACAGAGACACACACACACACAGAGAAGTCTTCCATCTGCAGGTTAACTCTCCAAATGACCACAATGGCTAGAACTGAGCCGATGTGAAGCCAAGAGCCAGGAGCTTCTTCCAGGTCTCCCACATGGATGCAGGGGACCCATCCACTGCTTTCCCAGGCACATTAGCGGGGAGCAGGATCTGAAGTGGAGCAGCTGGGACTTGAACCGGCAACCATATAGAATGCCGACACTGCAGGCCAGGGCTTTAACCCACTGTGCCACAGTGCTGGCCCCTCTCAGTTGTTTGACCTGAGATGATCTATTATGATTCTGACTTACTATTTATTTTCAATAAAATGGAGAAAGCAATATTTGCATTGAATATGAAATTTCTTGGGTATAACAGCCTGGAGTATGAAGTATTCTCAACAAATACTAGGAACTGCAATACTGAAAGTATCATCTTCATCATCACCATCATTGCCATCATCATCAACAGCTCTGGGTTTTGAGAGTAGCAGTCTGGAGCCCTCCCTGCGGAAGTGTTGTAGTCACATCTGTCCCTCCTCAGCCACAGTCCTGGATCCACACACATTGTCTAGCCATGGGAGAGATACAAAAATTAGTTCAGGATCCAATAAACCAAAAGTAAATTCAGGTCATGAAAATAAGTAGTCAGGGTTAACAACACAGCAACAATTCCGCTCTGACTTGCTGCCCTAGGACGAGCACAGTGAAGTCAGGATAAGAGTGTGTGTGCCTGAAGCCTTGACTACCTGCTGTCCTGGTGAGGGTCTCTTGGACCAGTATCGAGCCCTGCTGGTCCCGCCTTTCCGTCTGGGGGTCCTGGGCATGGGAGACGCAGGGGATTCCAAGCAGCAGAACGATGAGGCAGAGCAATGAGTCTCCTTGGCTCCTCCGACACACAGGGCCCTGTCCCCTGGGCTCATGCTAATAGAACCAATTTTAAGTTTTCTTCCTTTCACTTCCCATTACCTAATCTGTCCCTTACACATGGAGTCTTTGCTTCTGCTAGCATGTTTTTCTTGCCTTCTCTTTCTATTCTAGTCCCACTGCCACCATTCAACATCCAGCCCTTGTCAGCTCACGCCTGATTTAATTCAGCACCTTCCACACAGATGTCCCTGTCTCCAGGGTCTGCCGACTCCAATACGTCCAGCGCAGCTGCCAGGCTCATCTTGCTTAGGCAATGTTTTCATCACATAGCCGCCAGCTCAAGGGCCTGTGGTGGCTCCCAGCTCACCAGTCCCGCTCTCCCCTCCTCCGCACAGCCACCTCGGCTGCTGCCAACCTCACTGGCTTCCCAAAGCCCAGGTGGTTTTCTTTCCTAAGGACTCTCTGCTTCCTCCCTGATGTAGCTTCTGATTGCCCTTCCAAGTTTAACTCAAAATGACACCTTTCTACATATACACGGGGACTTCAAGAAGGTAATGGAAAAGTAGAATTAAAATCTAAGGTTATTTTGGTATAAATAATTTTTTTTTTGACAGGCAGAGTGGACAGTGAGAGAGAGAGAGACAGAGAGAAAGGTCTTCCTTTTGCCGTTGGTTCACCCTCCAATGGCCGCCGTGGTAGGTGCGCTGCGGGCGGCGCACCACGCTGATCCGATGGCAGGAGCCAGGTGCTTCTCCTGGTCTCCCATGGGGTGCAGGGCCCAAGCACTTGGGCCATCCTCCACTGCACTCCCTGGCCACAGCAGAGAGCTGGCCTGGAAGAGGGGCAACCGGGACAGGATCGGTGCCCCACCGGGACTAGAACCCGGTGTGCCGGCGCCACAAGGCGGAGGATTAGCCTAGTGAGCCGCGGCGCCGGCTGGTATAAATAATTTCAAAACCCACGCATATCAAGGGGGTCTTCAAAAAGTTCATGGAGATTCATATGAAGAAAGCCATGTGAGGCTGGCGCTGTGGCGTAGCAGGTAAAGCCACTGCCTGCAGTGCCGGCATCTCATATGGGCACCGGTTCTAGTCCCGGCTGCTCCTCTTCAAATCCAGCTCTCTGCAATGGCCTGGGAAAGCAGTATAAGATGGACCAACTGCTTGGGCTCCTGTACTCTCATGGGTGACCTGGAAGAAGCTCCTGGTTCCTGGCTTCAGATAGGCCCAGCTCTGGCCATTGCAGCCATTTGGGGAGTGAAGCAGAGGATGGAAGACCTCTCTCTCTTTCTCTCTGCCTCTGCCTCTCTGTAACTCTGCCTTTCAAATAAATAAATGAATCTTAAAAAAAGAAAAAAAAGCTATGCATGAATTTCAAAATTGTTTGCACCTACATAAATGTATGTTTTAATTTCATTTTTCCTCACATGTTTTTTAAAGATTTATTTATTAATTTGAAAGGCAGAGTTACAGAAAGAAAGGGAGAGAGAGAGAGAGAGAGAGAGAGAGAGAGAGAGAGAGAGAGATCTTCCATCTGCTGGTTAAATCCCCAAATGGCCACAACTGCCAGAACTGGGCCAGTCCGAAGCCAGGAGCCAGGAGCTTCTTCCAGGTCTCCCACGCTGGTGGAGGGGTCCAAGGGCTTGGGTCATTTCTACTGCTTTCCCAGATGCATCAGCAGGGAGCTGGATCAGCAGCAGAGCAGCCGGGACTCAAACAGGTGCCCATATGGGATGTTGGCCTTACAGGCAGTGGCTTTACCTGCTGTGCCGCAATGCCGGCCCCTCCACAAACGTTTTGAAGTCCCCTTGATAGAAACTGGAGTAATAAACTTACATGTAGCTTTGCCTGGACTTGGATATTTGTGGGGTTAAACATGATCCTCAAATCCATCCTGGTTGGCCAAAAGTTAGCTACTCAGTGCGGTCTTGCTTCTTGGCCAGATTCTGACTTCGTAACGTAGTTCCACGGCACAGTAATTCTCACCTGATGATATGTTCATTGGTAAACATTGTGCCTTCATTTCAATCTCTTTCTCGAAGTGCATAAAATTCCCCAAAGGCAGTGACTCTGCCTTCCATTTGCACCCTTCTGATTGCATATGCATAGCTGTGTGCATGGAACCGGCTCAAGAAATGTTTGTGGCTGCCTGGACTAGAGCTCTCGGATAGCCCCAGGAGAAATGACCTTTCTAAAAGAAAAATAAATTGCAAATAACCTCAATACTCAATCTTATAAATGCATTGCAGAATATCCTTATGATGTAATAGTATTCATACCCTAAAACCATTTTTGAAGGATTTTTTAATGGCATGAGAAAGTCTTGCTGTATAAACTTGCTATTATCTATAATAAGCATATACATATAATTTGTAATATCAGCTTTTCCAAAATAAAGATCAAAAGATGATAGGGAAAAAAGACATGAAGCAATAAAGGAGGGGAGGGAGCAAAGAAGGAAAGAAGAGGAGAAGCAGCAGGAAAGGGAGGGAGGAGCAGGCAGTGAAGGGGCGTGTGAAGAGCGGGGTCTCCAATTCGCTTGGGGTCATTTGCTTTAACTTTCTTCTTTAGGATTTTCTATGTCTTTAGAGTTTCTAAAATAACCCACATTGCTTTTAACTACAAAGCAGAAAACACAAACCATATCAAAGTTAAAATTGCTTTTAAAGATGTTTTATTTTTAAATAGTATTTTTAAAATATAGCATGGGAGAGAGACAGGGTAGGCAAGTGGCAAGGCATCGACGCTGACCAATAACTGGGAAAGTAAAATATTGATGTTATAGAAAGTTCCAGCTGCTACAGATGAGGCAAGAATCCCATTGGATTACAGATGGACAGAATCCCATTCCTGAGACCAGGCTGGAGGGAAGGTTCTTTTTTTTTTTTTTTTAACATGTTGCCAGACCCATGCCCTGAAAGACAGAGTTACCATATCCACCTCTGCCATCACACCAACCCCACCACGTCTTCTGCCATCACTGCCACCTCTACCACCGGTACTGCCATCGTCCCCCCCTCTGTGGCCCTCACTGCCACGTGTACCTCCACTACCCTCACCACCACCTCCACCATCTCCACCATGACCACTTCTTCCTCTGCCATACTCACCATCACCTACACCATCAACTCTACTTCTACCACGGTCACCACCACACCCACCACTCCTGTAACCATAACCTCTGCCTCCACCACCATCACCACAGCCTCCCAGCCACCTCCAACTCCTCCACCTGCAGCACAACCACCTCCACATGACCTCCACCTTCTGTCACCACCTCTGTCATCACTGAGCTCAACCAGGAGATGGGAGAAATCAAACTATAGAAAATTAGGACACAATCCCTGGAGTATTACATTTTAAATATTAAAAATAAACCTAACTTCCCTGTAGAGCTCAGAATAGATGAAGTTTGGTGAGAGCTGGCCAACAGAGCTGGGGAGGCGGGTCGGGTTTCAACATCTGAAGTCAAAGGGGAAAACTGACCGTGGAATGCGTCTCTCCCAAGTGTTGAGAAGTCACATTAAATTTCTCAGAACCAGGCCACTCCATAAATCCAGTGTTACATCACCTAGTTTGCTTTTTAAAAATGGAAAACTCTTGTCCACTGACAAGCAATAGAAAGCAAACGTGTTAGGTAGAGGAGAGTAGAGCAGGTGCACGTGTCTTCATGTGTGCACACGTACCAATACTCACGCATTCACCGCAGTACATGTGTGAGAATCCCTGAGCTCCAGGATGCCTGCAGCACCATTTGGTTCTGCTTAGGTTATTATATATTTTCATATACAAATTGAATAATAGCCACTTTTGCCCAGCAGCATGAAAGAATGTGCTGTTTCAAATTAACCTTGTCTCTAAAGGAAAACTTATATGCGTGACACGGTAAGGTGGAAAATGGCCTCTCTCGGCAGCCTGTCTTAGGAGTCAACCAAATCCGCACAAAGGCATCGTGGGTCTTCAGGAGCACAGGTGGGCAGTTGGGGAGGAGGCTGGTCAGGGCAGGATTCGCAGGCAGTGGTGAGTGCCTGGGAGCTAGCCTCTGCGGGGGCAAGGGCTCCTGGTCTTCTGTGCACATGTATATATCCACAGGATGTAAGAGTGGTAGCTCTCACCACTCATTCATCCATGTTGCAAATATTTGCTGGGCGTTTGCTATGCATCCAACATTGTCCCCAGGCTTTGGGAAGGCAGCAGTGAACAAGAGACTAAGTCTTTTTACTTTACTCTGAAAATGGGCGCTGGCATTTGGCCTGGTGGCTAGGCTACTACTTGGGATGCCCACAGCCCAGATGGGAGTGCCTGGGTTTGAGACCCCACGCCACTCCCAATCCCGGCTTCTTGTTAATGCGCAGCCTGGGAGGCAGCAGGGATGGCTGTTGAGTTCCTGTCACCCACGTGGGAGACCTGGACTGAGTCCATAGCTCCCGGCTGTGACCCTAGCTCAGCCTTGGAAGTTGTGGGCGTTTGGGAAGTGAACATCATAGGAGAGCTGTTTCTCTGTCTCTTTGCCACTTAAACAAATAAAACCAATTAATTGATTAATAGATTAAGAAGGATTTGATCATGAAAAGTCGATTACACATAATATAACCTCAGAAGTGGTAAGTGATCTGGGGAGGGGTGGTAAGGAGATAGAGTACGTCCATAGTACTCAGAATTCCATTTTAGAGGGTCTGATCAGTGAAGACCTCCCCATGGAGCCGATATTTAGCAGAGCCTTGCATGAGAGGAGAGGAAAGCCATGCAAATATCAGAGGAAAAGATGTTCCGGGCAGAGACAAGTGCAAAGGCCCTGAGGCCAAAACAAGTTCAGAGCATCGGAAGCTTTACAGCGTGCACAGCAGGGTGGGTCCCACCTGCAAGTTATGACGGGAGAAGAAGGAGGCCAGAGCCACGTGGAGGGAAAGGTCCACATCATGTAGGTGTAGGGGGCAGGCTTAGTGAATTAGAATTTTATCCTGACTGCACAGAAAGCAGTCACGGAGGGTTTGTGGAAGGATGTGTTTATTATGTGCTCGATGGAGTTTATTGAGTTTTCCCTGGGATAAATATGCATCCAGGGACGTCAGAGGCTCCACCTTGTATTCCAGCCACCACCTCTGCAGGGCCAGCTTTGCTGTATCTCAGCCTCATCGTGCACGACTCTTCTCTCCCCAGAGCCTCTCAGATTGCCTGCTTGGCACACAGCGCGTGCAACCTGCAAGCCCCAGGGAGCATCACCCTTGACCAACAGGTGACAGAAGCTAGGGCATATGTGCTCCTTCTTTCCCCTCCTCCCCCGGATGGCCAGTTCCTATCTGAATTTGTCCCATTTCCTTGAGATCCCAGTGGGACTGAGCGCCAGCCTCTCCTGCAGACTCCAACTGCGGAGCTCCTCCTGTGTCGTGTGCCCACGCCACATGATTTCCACTGCTGTTTTGTGTTCCTTCTGTCTTGGATCACACTCCGAAATAAATTCCCTCTGCAGTAGGCAGGCCCTGCATTGGGAGGAATGTGATGATCTCCGTTTTACAAACGAGACAGTCAGAAGTTCAGTAAATTGTCCAGGTCTCAATAGAGTCACAAGAGGGACCCAGGGCTAGCTGACTCCAGAAATTACGACCTTAACCACTGTTAAGGTGCCTCGTCCTCGGAATCCGGCAGGTGGCAGGGTGTCAAGTATGGATGGTGCTTCCTGTCGGGAGTGCAGAAATCTTCTGGCCACCGAGGAAGAGACAGCAGGTTGGCAAGGACGAGCGAGGTTTCAAGGGCAGAGCATCTGATTGGGATTCAGCCAGCACCCCAGTGTTGAGGAGAAGATCTGTTCTAATCAAGGACTAGTGGCGACTCTGGAATCCGTGGCTTGGGAGACATGGTGAGGGTTACAGGCAGGCTGCGCTCGGGGAGCAGGTGGTACCAAGCCCTCGCTTGGCTACACTGGATGCCAGCCCCGTGGCAACAGCACGTGTTGCAGAACCCACCCAGAAGGAGCCAAGGGAAGAGCCTCTCTTGTTAGGAGCACAGGCATGGGTGGGGTCGCTGATGTCCGTGAGATTTTTAAAGATAGATGCTGTCAGATGGGTAAGAAACAAAAAATCCTGCTAGCTAATAATAATGGCTTCCTTATTCAGCACTTACTTGTGCCAGGGACTGTGCTACGTGCTTTGCACCTGTTATCTTTTTCAGCAATAGCATGTGATGTAGATCCGGCGACAGTCCCCATTTTAGCAATCAGGATGAGTATGGTTTGCTCAGCAAATGTCACACGCTCACTAAATGATAGAATCAGGCCTCAAACGGGGCCGGCATGACACCAAAGCCTTTCCTTCATCTCTACTTTTCTAGAACACCTGGGTGAAGACTCTTTTTGGGAGATAATGAAAGGATCGTGGAAATGGTGTGGCAAGAGGGGACAGGTAACATGAGCCTGATGCCAGCATATACATTGAAGTAATTCAAAGAAGGCACGATTAGGAGAATATGTCAATGGCCAGGAAGAATCAAATATGGAATAAAATCAAGGTGATGGCCCATGAGTAGAAACGAGAAGCCAGGCTCTGACCCAAGGGAGGCTGTGAAGAAAGAACCCGGGAGACTGAAGCACTAATTAGACCAGGGCACCTGGCAGAGAAGGGAGCCAGGCAAGACTTGAAAGCTCTGATTCTGATTGATTGGCAATGGTGCCATTAATAGAAATAGGGACATCAGCCGGAGCCAGGGGAACTGGTGGATTCTGGGTGGGTGCCAGGGGCCCTTTTAGAACATGTCCCGCAGGTTAATTGGCGTGTGGGTCTTGGGCTCAGAAATGTGAGGAGATCTGGGGACAGTGATCTCTTAGACCGTCCCCATGGAGTGCCCAGCTTGGGGAAGAGGGCTCAGGGAGCCCAGCCCACGTGTGCAGTGAACTTAGATTCTATCACTTCTCTTGGCCGCCTGCTCTTTGCCCCCTACGCAGTCCAGAGATCCATATGACCTTTGGCTGCTCTGTGGTTTCCAACAAGAGATTCACACGTGACCCACCTTTTCCAGTTTGTTAGAAGCCATGTGACAGTAGGGACTGCACCTTACGCTCCTTTTTCTCTGTACCAAATGGTGTTCTAGTAGGTTGCTGGCACATTACTCTATGGGGCTTTTCATTTTTATAAGAACAAATTCCAAAAGGCAACATACTTCAGGGCCGTATGACACAGAAATGTCTAGAATCAAAGCCTTTACCTGAAGCCTTCCCCTGCACCGTTTTAGCCTGGTCTTTGGCCGACTTCCCTCCACCCTCCACCCTCCACCCTCTCTGCTTAGGATCAACATTCAAATCTCCTGGTCTTCCCTCTCCATTTTTCTAGCCTCAGGCATTTGAAGCTTAGGAGCGTTGCAATTAAATTCTCCCCTCCAGCCAAACTGACCCCAAACTGTCCTTATGAAATTGCTCAAGTTTATGGATCTTATTGCTTTTGTTTCTCCGTTTCCTATGGGCACACCGGGCACACCTCACAGGGAGAGCTGCTTTGCTCTGCTCCAAAAGGTGGGCACCTTGGGGCACCAAAGCCGCACTGGCCAGACAGGAGCTTAGCCTTTCGCTCTGGTCTCTTTGACCACTGCCATGGATCTATCAGTGCCTGGGGGCAGTTCAGGCCCTCAGCTAACACACGCAACAGGCGAGGCACATCTGCAAAACCCTCCTGTCCACTCACCCCACAGCACCTTCCCTGCCGACCGGTGCCTTCCGAGCTGCAACCAAACCCTTAGAACAGCATCCTGCAAGCTTGGTCTTCCTCAACCATTCAGCGCAGCGTGAATGCACAGGGCGGCTAACACAGGCTAGGCCCTGGGTTACTTGTGCAGGATCCCACGTAGATCAAAGCCCAGTTCTTCCTTCTCAAGGAGCACCCAGACTGGAGCTAGAGGCAGACATATCAATACAGACTCATGACACCGAAGGGTCTTCGGAAAGTGCATGGCAAATGCATTCTATGAGACACTATGGCCGACTTCAAAGTTGCTTCCACAGAGAAGCTTATTTTTGTATTACATTTTCCATGAACTTTTTGAAGTTTCTTCATGTTAGAGGGGGGCTTACAAGACCAATGGGGAATGGGTGCCCCTTGAAAGCAGGGTTATTTATTACCCATTGTGCAACTGGGCACAGCATCCATAGCCCACAGAGATGTCTTAGTTTCCGTTTCTTTTAAAATAAGAATGGATGAATACAAGAATCATGATGATGATTGCTTAGGGCCAATGCCAAGTCATAGCATGGCCATGCCTAGATACAGAAATGACTAATCGCTTAGGGCAGAGTAGGAGATATCTAGACAATGTGGAAGGGATGGAGTGTACTTCCTAGTAGAGAACCCAGCAGAAGCATGTGTCAGAACATCAACAACTGAAGGATGTGATGGAACTGCCCAGAGAGGGGGAGTTGTGAGAGATCAGGCAGAGACACAGGAAGAGATCTGCTATATTACAAATCTCGAATTGGTCCTATGAGCCTGTGCTCCTAACAAGAGAGGCTCTTCCCTTGGCTCCTGCTGGGTGGGTTCTGCAACACGTGCTGTTGCCACGGGGCTGGCATCCAGTGTAGCCAAGCAAGGGCTTGGTACCACTTGCTCCCCGAGTGCAGCCTGCCTGTAACCCTCACCATGTCTCCCAAGCCCTTAAGGATCTCACAACCATCACATGAAATCAGCGTTGCCAGCTGTGTCCCCGTCCCCTGATCGGGCTGTAATTTGAACATGATGTGCCTCCCTAACTCGTGCAGACCTGCATCCCAAAGTCACAAGTTAACAGACGTGGCAGGCTGCAGACTTGATCTACTTACACCGTTCAGGTGGTGCGCTGAGTGTGAGGTCCTTGGGTCATGGGGTTGGGGTGCGTCCTTGGGAGATAATTCTCAGGCAATAGTTGGTTGTATAAGCATGGCTCATGCCTACCTGCTCGTGGGTTGTTTCCTGGGTAGCTATGTGATTCCCCCTCTGCACCTGTTCCAACCCCAGCATCTCCCACTCTCATCAGACACCAGACCGGTGGAGCTGCCTGATCCTCAACTGAGAACCCTCAAAGCCAAAATAAACCTCCTTCCTTTTCATATAGCTTCTCTTAGGTATGTAGTTGTAGTCATGAAAAACCAACCAACACTCACAGCTAATATACCCCTTAGAACATGATCAAGGTGATTGCTATGGGGCAAAATGGTACTGCCCACCAGCAGCTCTCTATGCCTCTGCGCTGTGCAGATCCAGTGCCTTAAATCAGCAAATGGGTTTCCAAGAGTAGGTGAGGGAGGAGGAGGGCCCTGGGATTTCCATTGTACTCTTCTCCTTGCATCCAGGGATCAGCTTGAGCAGCCGGGAAAAGCGGATGAGGGGCCATCAGCTGCCGTTCTGCTGTTTACAATGTGAACCCTGAGGTCTACTCGCTCAATGACCATTTTTGAAGCCCGAAGTGAAAGCAAGATGAAAGAACAGGAAAAAGGGTTCATTATGCAGAACTCGTGAGCTTCCCCCGCCTCCTCACGCGTGTGTCATTTAAATACACTTGTGAGAGGTGTTCATTATTTCCCCCATTATTTAGAAATGTGCTTCAAAGACCCCTCAAACAGCATGCGCCATCACATTGTTTAAACATATGATTTGTTAAATCACTACCCTCGGAGCCCCGGAGCTCAGGGTTACATTGTCTTGAAGCAGACACAACTCGGGGGTCACCCCGCTGCTGAGGGCTGTCTCCACCGCTCCCCACCTCATCTTGGTGATTAATAAGGAACAGCTTCTGAAAGGCAAGGTCAAAAGGAGGACTCTGACTCCTGGAGCTGGCTGACCGTGTGTGTGCCCCTTCTTCCCTGAGGCTGCTCGGTGCCCAGAGAGCAGAGAGCCCACGGTTGTCAAGGAGCCTGGCCTCCACCTACGTGGGGGCTACCTGGAGGCTTCCAGAAGGATCCAGTCCTTGACATTAAAACTAGGTCGTTTAGGAAGAGTGGTTTACATGAAAATGGGAACGCACAAAAAGATGCATTAAGGGTTGATCATGTGCATTATCCAAGAACACCTGTTCCCCTGGGTACATGAAAATGTTTATTTACAGTTCTTTAAATGGTAAGATAGCAATGCTTATGGCAAGCCACTGATTATAGAAAATCAAACTCTGATGCATTCATTGATTTGAGAGGAAAATAAGAATAATGGGGAGAAAGGTTTCAAACTTTAAAAAAATCAATTTATGTAGATCTATCGAGAATTTAGCTGCTGCCGAAGGATAGGCTCGCTTTCCTTTCTTCTGTTTCTGGCATGGCGACTGTCGGCTCTCATCCACTCTCTGCCTTTTCCGTCCCACACACTAGTCCACGTACCTTGTGTCTGCACCGCTACTTTACAAGCCATGTAAAATTACTCAGGAAGCCAAAGGTGAACCCACAGACACACACACACACACACTCACACACGCACACACACAAACTACCCTAAAGGACCACAGGCAGCACGTCGCTCACAACCCCCCTCGATGTGGCTGTGGAAGAGCTTGGAGATCTAGAGCTGGTGGCTATGGTGTGGCTGGGAGCAGAAGCAGACTCAACTGAGTGTCCTCAGAATTCTTTCCTTCTCAGAACTCCTTTATTGAGTCCATGGAACTGCAGATCCACCGAGAGCAGGCTGAAACTTCTTTTTAAAGATTTGTTTGTTTATTTGAAAGGCAGAGGCAGAGAGAGAGAGAGAGAGGTCTTCTATCCCATGGTTCACTCCTCAGATGGCTGCAACAGCTGGAGCTGTGCTGATCCGAAGCCAGGAGCCAGGTGCTTCTTCCCAGTCTCCCATGTGGGTGCAGGGGCCCAAGCACTTGGGCCATCTTCCACTGCTTTCCCAGGCCATAGCAGAGAGCTGGATCGAAAGAGGAGCAGCCAATATGGGATTCCGGCACCTCTGGCAGAGGCTTAGTCTACTATGCCACAGTCTTGGCCCCCTCACTGTTTTTTAAGATTGAGTTTGTTCCATTTCTTGCCATGTTACAGTGGGCAAACCACAGAAATATCCGGGCTGGGATTTTCCCTTCCCTAATCATTTCCTTCTAATGGACCTTTCTCCAGTGAGGGGCCCAGACTCCACCTACCACTCCTTCCTGCATCTCCTGGGCCCGGAGCTCTCCATCTCCCAGGGGCATCTCCTGGGCTGAGCTCTCCATCTCCCAGGGGCATCTCTTCAGACACAGGCATCAACAGAACAAAGCAATCGTGTGGGCACCATCAGCTGCAAACCATCAAGAAGCATCCCTTCACAGGGAAGAATCTGGGGAGCCCAGCTCTGCCTACCGCACACTCATCTCTCTGGGACCCTGGAGAGCAGGGCGGCTCCTCGGAGAGTGCACTTCTCAGCCATCTCCATCATGGACTTTGCTTGGGCTCAGACCTCCAAGCCACAGGTGGATTCCCCGGGCCGCAGGAAGGTTCTGTCTCAACAGTGAATCCACATCTCCACTTTTCACAGAACATGGAAAGGACAAACACCAACCTTGGGCTGATTTTCAACTGAGCTTTTCCAGTTTTATTGTTTCTACCGAGACCTTAGGACCAAGATTCATGCAGGCATGAAGCTCGAGGACCATGTGAAGAGGAGCAAAGTGAATTTTTATTGAACATATCCGATTTCCAGGAGATGATCAAACCATCCTGAGCATAAAAGAGAATTCTGGGGGCCGGCGCTGTGGCACAACAGGTTAAAGCCCTGGCCTGCAGTGCTAGCATCCTATATGGGTGCCAGTTTGATTCCTGGCTGCTCCACTTCCAATCTAGCTCCTTGATAATGCACCTGGGAAAGCAGTGAAAGATGGTCCAAGTGTGTGGGCCCCTGCACCCACGTGGGAGACCAGAAGAAGCTCCTGGCTCCTGACTTTGGATTGTGCCATTGTGGACATTTGGAGAGTAAACCAGGGAATGGAAAATCTCTCTCTCTCTCTCTCTCTCTCTCTCTCTCTCTGTGTGTGTGTGTGTGTATCTACCTCTCTCTGTAACTCTGTCAAATAAATAAAATATATCTTAAAAAAGAAAAAAAGAAAATTCTGGGCCCTCAATATAAAATGTTGCAAAGAACCCACTCACTGTTCCTTATCTCTAAAAAGCCCTTCCCTCTGCAACCTCACAATTCTCTGACAAAGCACTGACCAGACCTGAATTCAGTTCCCAGTTCATCCATTGGCTAGCTGTGGCCGACTTATCCCTCCCCTCTGGTCAAGGTCTGTGTTCCTCTGTCAAAGAAAGGAAGTTGAAGATCCTTTTGGCCAGCTTTGATTCCTACAGTGCCATGACCTTGCGGGAGCTGCTGGAACACTCATGGCCAAGGGTACCCTGTGGCTGACCAGACAAAGGAACATGCTTCCGGAAGGTTCCTGCATTAACCAGTGGTGATGGCACCCAAGGTAGGCTTGCAAATCTTTGACTTCTGATTTCAGCCCTGACAAAGGAACTGAGGAAACAGTATTTTTTCTTCCCTAATAAAAGAAGAAAAGATTTGCTCCCTAGTTCATCATCAATCCTAGCTGGTTTTATATAAATGCCCCTAGAAAGCTCACAGTTGCACTCCTTGCCAAAACTGGCTGAGTTTCTGGCCGGGGCTGGGGAACAGAGGAAGAATTACGAGAGTGGTTGAACGCTCTGGCATGCGTGCCGCTGAGGTAGCCTTGTGTATCAGTAACGTGTAATGACAGCCTCCCATCTGTTCTCTGGAACTCTTCATCAGAGCCTGTGTCAGCCTGGAACTCTGGAAGGAGATGAACGCAAGGGGGCTGTTCAAAAGCCACACGTGAGCTCTGAAGTACCTGCAGCCTGGGCTCCCCCGTGGGTAGGCAGTGGGGGAGCTGGCCGGCTGCAGAGCTGAGGAAGGCTGTGAGGTCAGAGGTAGGAAGGGCCCTCTCCAGCCCCCAAGGCAATGCCCTCTGTGGTTAAGAGGGGGTCCACCCAGGGAGAAGTAACCACTCTTGGCGCCCCATCACTACAACAAGACAGCACAGATCCATCGGCGACTGAAAGCCTGATGGAGGGGCAGAATGTCACACCTCCCGCTGCCGTGTCTCTGCCCTTGGGAAAACAAGAGATGGGTGGGAGGGAGGGGAGATCTGAAACAGCTGATCTCCCCAAACTGGTGGTATTTTGAGAATAAAAGAAGGCAGAATAGGGTCTGGGTCCCTTTCAAAGGTACCGAGCTCAGCCCCCAGGAGTCCCGGAGAAACACTGCCCAGGGAAAGCAAGCAAACAGAATGCAATTTGCTGGTTGCCTTCAGAGCACTGACTCTGCTGTGAGCACCAGGTTGCCAGCATCCATCACCACACATCTGGGAGCCCAGAGCTGCTAGTGTCTGCCTCATGCAACTGATTAGCCAGCAAGAAAACATATTAGCTCGCCAATTTCCCCCTAGTGAAGCCTCTGCCTCAGGGGACAGGAGGGGACATTTCTATGGATTTGATAAACACCGCTGGGAATCTGAGATCACAGGCTTGGGATAACGAGGCACGGGAACAGGGGATTATGGGCTGTGTTGAGATTGACACATGACCATGAGAAGCCGTGGGGACAGCAGACTGCTGGGCTCTGGGCTGGGCCGAGGGACATGACCTGACTACAGGTGCCACACATTTCCTCCTGGATGGACTGAATGTATTCATGAGCTTTCCTAGCTGCCTCCTGCCTCTTGGAATTTCTCTGGTCAACCCTTTCTACCCCCCCCCCCCAAATTTAGATCATGGACAAAGATTCTTGAAATAAGAGGTGGATTGGGCCGGCGCCGCAGCTCACTAGGCTAATCCTCCGCCTTGCGGCGCCGGCACACTGGGTTCTAGTCCCAGTCGGGGCACCGATCCTGTCCCGGTTGCCCCTCTTCCAGGCCAGCTCTCTGCTGTGGCCAGGGAGTGCAGTGGAGGATGGCCCAAGTGCTTGGGCCCTGTACCCCGTGGGAGACCAGGATAAGCACCTGGCTCCTGCTTTGGGATCAGCGCGGTGCACCGGCCACAGCACGCTGGCCGCAGCAGCCATTGGAGGATGAACCAACGGCAAAGGAAGACCTTTCTCTCTGTCTCTCTCTCTCTCTCACTGTCCACTCTGCCTGTCAAAAGAAAGAAAGAAAGAAAGAAAGAAAGAAAGAAAGAAAGAAAGAAAGAAAGAAAGAAAGAGGTGGATTAAAAATGTCTGCTGAACTCACCAATCTACTGCTGAACATCCCTCTGAGAATGTTCCCACTGCAACGTGCATTTTGAAAGGTGTTTTATTCCATCCATTATTTCATTGACTTCAAATTTCCAAGTGTGTCCTGGAGCCCAGGCAAGGTCGTCAGCCTAAGGACAGAAGAGCTAGGAGCACACACTGACTATCAAAGAGAGGGAGAGCACATATGCATACAAGGACATCACAGAACAAATGCCGGCAATTTGAAGCAGGGATAGATGGCAAGAGATGAGTGTTGCTATGGAGAGAGAAGCTAGGGGGCTTGACCTGGTCAGGCAGGGATGGGGGGAGGGTAGTCTCAGGCAAGCTTTGTAGGGTCTGAGGCTTTGTGTGGAGCAGAGGGCAAAGGCAGCCAGGAAAGCAGGCAGAGTGAAAACAGGCCACCCCTGTCTCCCCGAGACCTTATCCTTACTCTGCCTCCCCACGGTCCCTGAGTTGGCCGTGGGGTTGGGCAGGGGACCCAGCATGAGACAAATCTTCTGCAGACCACAGCCAGTCCACTCTCAGGAGACCTGCTGAGTGTGGCCTCCCCATCAGAGGAGCCCCAAGATCATCCGGGAACTTGTTAGAAATGCAGAGACTCAGACCCACTGCAGACGGGTTCTGACTCAGAAGTTGCATCCAGCGAAGTCTAGAGATCCATGTGGGTGTCTGAGTGCAGAACAGGCACCCTGAATCCCTCCCCGGGGGTTCCAGGTCAGTCTCCTCTGCCTTCCTGCGAGGTGCACAGGACTGACTGTGGCCCGGGCAGGTGTTCGCAGTGCCCATTCACAAACCTCGGCACACAGAGCCTCCAGGTGGGCACCTGCCCTTGCTGGTGACAGGAGAGTGGCCCCATCTGGGAGTATTGCCTCAGGGCAGCCCCTCCGCTCCCACATGCCCAGCGTCTCACCATACAACACAGGACTGTGCAAGGAGCTGACAACCGGCCTTGTGGAGAGGAAATCACCCTGCACCGGAAGCAAAAGAACCTAGGTTCCGATTTATGACTCTGCCATTTCTTTACTGCCTTTTGACCTTGGACAAGTCATCATTTCTCTGGGCTCCAGTGTTCCTAGTTGTAAAAATACCTGTGCTTGGCTGGCGCCGCGGCTCACTAGGCTAATCTTCCACCTGCAGCACCGGCACATGGGGTTCTAGTCCTGGTCGGGGTGCCGGATTCTGTCCCAGTTGCCCCTCTTCCAGGCCAGCTCTCTGCTGTAGCCCAGGAAGGCAGTGGAGGATGGCCCAAGTGCTTGGGCCCTGCACTTCCAGGAGGAAGCAAAGAGGCTGGAAGCTTAGGCAGAGAAACCTGGCCCCTGGCATGCAGTCCCAGTCCCACTATTTAATTGCTGGGCGACATCAGACACATTCTTCAGCCCCTCTGCATTTACATATTTTATCTGTGAAATGGAAATAATAATAGTAACTGCCTCAAGTGGAATTGAGTTAATGTTTGAAAAGTGTTTAGAACACTTTCTAGCATATTGCCAACGCTACCTAAGTGTTTGCTAAAGACACGAAAGAAAGCACCTAGCAGAGTGTCTGGCCTAAAGCAAGCATCCAGGAAATGTTTGTTGTTTTTGAACTTGAAAATCAATAAGATAAAAATAAGCAGAGAGAGAGCATTCATGAGCCGCAAGGAACAGAGACCCAGAGTCGCCTCCAGTCAGTAACCCAAGTCCCAGGTGAATGTTGGGGGGGGGGGAGTGGAGTGGGTGAACTGGGGGTGGTGGGAGCAGGACAGAAAGGGAGTGGGAGCCAGGGAGGCATGGCAGGGCATGACGAGACAGGCAGACATGCCTGCCCTTTTGTCCCTGTCAATCACTTGCCAAGCTGACGACGTGCTGATGTCTGTGAGAGCAGAGACAGCACCGATCAGTGCTTGGATCTTAATGCATCAGAGCCCAGGGAGCCCCAGGCTCTCACCGGCTCCAAGTCACGGAAGAGCAGCCCCGCTTCCTGGCTCCCACTAGCGGGGTGCAGTTGCAGCACGAGGGTCTCTGTACCAGGGGCAGGGAAGTGATTCTTTCCTGGCCTCTACCTGCATCCTTCCTGTGTGTAAAGACTGGGGCACAGTAGGTTTGCCTGGATCCAGCCACTTGTATCTATAGCAGATACCTGTGCCTTAGTAAGCCTTGCTTCTCTCCCCACCTGGTCCATCCCGCCATTCGTAGCAGGTTCACCTTCAACAGCAGCTTTTCGTTTGTGACTCCCCCAGGTAAGACGTTTCACAGCCTCGTGTGAGTATTTCCTACTGTTTCACGGGGAAGCCACGCCACCTGCCTTTGTAGCACTGAGTGAGGTGAGTGGCACCCGAGCAGCCACCTCCTACCAGGCATTCACTGTTCACTAGGACTCTGTGCTAAGGATTCTGGAAACCTCATCTGGCTTCGTACTAACTCCATCTTCCCAACCATCCTAGGAGGTGGCTCCATCAGCCTGCATGCTCTGACCGTTGTCATCACCTAGTGAGTCACTGTGATGAGAACAGCTGATCCTAGCATACAGCCCAAGGTGCTAGCAACTGCACCTGTGCTTTTCAGTGTTTAAATCAAAGAACAGTACTTCCAAAGTTTGCTCGTAGGCATTATTTACAAAAACATACCTGTAGAGACATGTACTTGAAAAATTCTACATCAAGCTATGTGGAAAGGCTTCCTTATTGTACGGCTTCTCAGAGCCCTAAAAATGCAGAGAGGAATCGTGAGTGTTGGAAAAAGGGCCACCACCTATTTAAATGTGGGTTCTTACAATGTGTTTAGAAAGCATTCCTGCTGCCATATCATCTCTGAACCATGTGTTCTACGACATTTCAGACATCTTCTAAAAGTTCAAGGAAATATACATTATTTACTTACTGATGGATTTGAAAGACAGAAGGACAGAGAAGGAGAAAGGGACAGAAAGAGAGGGAGAGAGCTCCCATCGGCTGGTTCACTCCCCAAATGCCCACAGCAGCCAAGGCTGGGCCAGGCTAAAGCCAGGAGTCAGGAACTCCATCAGGGTCTCCCACATGGATGGCAGCAACCCAAGCATTGGGGCCATCCTCTGCTGCTGCCCAGGTGCATTACCAGGGAGCTGGATTGGGAGCAGAGGAGCCAGGCCCCTAACCTGTCTCTGAGATGAAATGTGGGCGTCCCAAGGTGGCCTAACCTACTGTACCGCAATGCCCACCTCAAAATGCATATTATGAAAAATCTACGTACAGATTTCAAAATTTTGCACAAAAATAAACATGTTTTAGTTTTTAAAAAATATATTCATTTTGAGAGGCAGAAAGAGAAAGAAAGAGAAACCAATCAGAGATCACCCATCCATGGTCACCCATCCACGGGTTCACTCCCCCCAGATGCCTGTAGTAGCAGGAGCTGGGCCAGGCTGAAGCCAGGAACAAGGAATTCAAGTTGGGGCTGCCATGTGGGCGGAAGGGGCTCATCTTCAGCTGCTTCCCACAGTGGGCATTAGCAAGAAGCTGGAGTTGGGAGAGGAGCCAGGACTCAAATCCAGAAAACACCTGCCAAGTGCTTGTCCCTAAAGTTATGTTTTAATTTCATGTTTCCATAAAGCTTCCAGAAGATCTTGACCACTCAGCCCCCTGCGGGCTCCTGGTCTCCTTCCTATGTCCTCAGCTCTTCCTGCCAATCATGCCTCAATGCCTGGTGCATGCTGTCCTTTCCTGGTTGGCATTTTCCTGCTTGACACAACTCCACCCTTGGAGGCCCAAGTCTGGGAAGCTCCAGCCTGCCTCACAGTCTGCTCTTCCCAGACGGAGTCTCACTGATGACCTCTTAGATACTCCCAGGTGTTCTATGACTGCTCTGGTTTCACAAAAGGCTGCCTTATGTCCTCACCTAGCCAGAGAGGTTCCTTAGGGTAAGAATCACAACCCAGGGCCAGTGTTGTGGTGTAAGAAGCAAAGCCAGCACCTGCAACACGGGCATCCCACGTGGGCTCCAGTTCAAGTCCTGGATGCTCCACTCTGACCCAGCTCCCTGCTAATGGCCTGGGAAAGCAGCGGCAGATGGTTCAAGTGCTTGGGTCCCTGCACCCATGTGGGAGTCCTAGAAGAAACTCCTGGCTCCTGGCTTCAGCCTGGCCCAGCCCTGGCTGTTGCAGCCATCTAGGAAGTGAACCAATGGATGGAAGATCTCTTTCTTTTTGTCTCTCCATCTCTCTCTCTGTGTGTGTATCTGACTTTCAAATAAATCTTAAAAGAAAATAAAGTAAAATTATACTAAACTGCATTTAAAGAAATCATAACCCATAGCTCCCTATTGCTCACATGGTACTTCCTGAGGACCAGCTGATGGAATATGCATTATTTAAAACAGAAATTGGGGTCTTCCTCCTGTGTGCCAGCCAGGTTTGAGAATGCAAGCTGGGAAGGATCATTTGGTAACAGCAGATAAACCACCCCTGGGGATGCCCACGTCCCAAATCCTAGAGCCTGGGTTTGATTCCCAGATCTGCTCTCCAGTCCACCTTGCTGCTAATGTGCACCCTGGGAGGCAGCAGGTGCTCACTCAAGTTGTTGTATCCCTGCCACCCACATGGGGGACTCAGACTGAGTTCCCAGCTCTTGGCTTTGGCCTGGCCCAGCCCTGACTACTGCAAGTGGGGAGTAAGGCAAAGGATGAGATCTCCATATCTCTCTCTCTCTCTCTCTCTCTCTCTCTCTCTGCCTTTCAAATAAAATTTAGTGAAAGAAGAAGCAGGAGGAGGAAACAAGCAGGGTGAAGGGCAGGCCTGCTTCATCCCCACCTGATTCCCAACTTGGCCAACGCGGCTGCCTCTGGGCTTTGGGGAGTCTGAGCCAGCAGGGCACCGAGACAGCCCAGGTTTCAGGAGCCTCTTGGAGGGCTCCAGTGACTTTGCTGGTTAGAATAAGAAGGCAAGCTATGCCAGGGGCCGGGGTCCAACCACAGCCAGGCAGACATGCCACCCCTGTAGGCCAGGGATGGGGGAAGCATGGGATACACTAGACTTCAAACTCTCTGCCAAGTCCAAGGGGAGGGACTGTGCAGCCTCTGGGATGATCGCCCATTTCTAATCTTTTTTTTTTTTTTTTTCATCCTGAACTTCAAGTCTCCTTCTGTGTCTCATTGTGTCTGTCTCCGCCTGTCTGTCAATTTGCCTCCCTTTTCACAAAAACCTGACTAAAACACAGAGCAAACTGTCTCTTTCCTCTCTGAGAGCAGAGAATAAAGCAGTCACATGTCAGGGGCACATTCTCGGGTTTTATTTTCGTCAGCACTATTCTCCCCCCCGTAATTGCTATAGAAACACCAAATGCCCTTGCACGCTTTTGTGTGTGCTGTCAGCCTTCACTGTAACTCACCCTCGGATGAACCTCTCTGGGGTCGGTGCTGGCTGCAGCACACGCAGGTGCCCGGGGAAGCAGGAGTGGGCTGCAAGACACCTTTGCTTTACGGATGCCGGACGTGCCTTCCCGAAGCTCACTGTCCCTCAATGACGTTCAAATGCAGCCCTGAGCATCAGAAGTCAGGCACCAGGCCGCCCAGGAAAGAGCACAGCCCGGCCAGGAAGCAGGTGGGAGGAGCTCTCTCTCTGCCTGGCTCTGGGTCGCACAGAGCACCTGCGCACGTGCACGCTGGCTGGGCAGAAGGCTCTAGCTCTTCAGCCAGAGGTCCTGGAGCTGTGCGCAGCCTAAAGCAGAAAGCACAGGCCTGTTGTTGAGCCAGAAGCCAATTTCCTCCTGCACTTGCACTTGCCCTTGGCTGAGGGAAGCCGGGGCAGGTCCCTGCAGGTCCAGCTTCTCCATTGCTGGCATACAAGCAAGGGCAGAGGAGGTGACTTTTTCCTGTATGAACTAACAGCCTCCTGCTACCCCTGGTCAGGGATTCTCACACCCAGGAAAGAGCTGTGGGAGAAAACAAGGATGGGTTACTTGGTGGTTGCAACCACAGCGAGAGAACACAGAGGCTCACAAGGCAGCGAGGCCAAAGACTTTCCCAAATGCCTTTACACAGGGATTTGATTAAGCAGAGACCGGCTGGACGTGTTATAGCCCTGACCCTCCATACTCCTGGAAGAATTTCACCCTGGCCAGTGCAGGCTGCCCAAATACACAGAGCGTGAGTGATGTATTCTACAACATTATGCCATAAAGCCTGAAATGAGCTTTTTTTAAAAAAGAAAAACAAAGCAAATCAAGATGAATAAATATTAATGAATCTCTTCCTCTCTGCAGCGAGAGGAACATGACGCAGAGCTAACTCTGCAGCCGGAGAACATCGGCACTGGATATTTGATGAGGCAGAGGAGACGGACCACCGAGATGGGGTCGCTCACCTCTGTGTGCCGTGGGCAGCACTTAGTGGCAGCCAGAGCCGCAGGAGAGGGGCGTTTCTTGGAGCAGAAGGCTGGATTTCCAGCAAACTTCCTGGAGTGAGTTGGCATATGGTGTGTATGATAACAGTGCTACATTCACCAAGCAATGACTCTCTGGCAGGTGCTTTGTGTATATTATTTCTACCAAGTATCTGTGACTATGTGTCCTAGGGAGCTTTGCGTCACCACAGTGAAATATCTGAGTCCGCTAACTTCATGGGGAAAAGGGGCTTGTTTAGCTTACACTTTGGATGTTCAAGTCCGGGGCTGGATGGCCCCTCTCGCTTGGGCTCTGATGAGGGCAAAGGAAACAGCACATTACAATGGGAGTGAGGGCAGCAGCTGAAGACAGCATTGCAACTGGAGCCCGGAAAGTGGGTGTGGCCAAACAGGCTTTTACAGCAACTTTCCAGCCGGAACTAAGGTGTCGCATAAGAACCACCAGAGGACCATGCTAGAAATACCCTATGCCCTCAGTAATCCAAGGGGCCCCACCAGGCCCCACCTCCTGGAAGGTTCCATCACCTCCCAGGAGTATCACTCTGAGAACAAACCTGTAACATATGGACTTTTGAGAGACACCCAAGCTGATATCTAAACCATAGCACCTACCTATTTCCTGTTGAGAAAGCTAAGGCTTAGGGGAAATTTCATGCCCTGTCCCCTTGCCCCTCATCACGATCTGGGAGTCAAAGCCAGGACTCTAGACTTCACAGCCCAGTGCCCAACTCCACTGTTCCACGTGGCACGTGTCTCCCGCTTTCCCTCCTCCTGCCTGCGTCACTTTTTGAAGCCTGGGCTACATACCCAGGGCTTGGTGCACACTTTGCATTGACTTAGCACAGGGATCCGCATCTCACATGCAGTAGGTGCTTAGTAAATGAATAAATGGTTGTTTGACTCCATTAGATAGTTGGAAACCCACGGAATAAACCCCGCCCCAGGATAGCCTGGCCTCTTCCAGGCAGATGCAAGTGACATCATCCTCCCAAGCACTATTGTTATCATTATTGCACAGCTGCCATGGCTGGAGCAGGTGACACAGAAATGAAAGGCCTGGCAGACAATAAGTGGTTCTTAAGCGACAGCCCCCACTTGAGCACCATCTCTTTCAAAGGGGACCCCTCCTCAGAGGCTGCCAATCACACCCCTTTCCTCGGGCACAAAATTCACTTAAGACTTTTTTTTTTTTTTTGTAAATTAACAAGTGGAAGAGCAGGCGCAGACTTCCTGCCGCTCCTCTGTCCCTACACAGATTGCTAAGCCGATCCACCTGTCAGTCAGAGGCAAATACCAGGTGTAAGCTTTGCACTCTTCGCCCTCAGAACAGACAGAGTTAATGGCCTTCATGACACCCTCGCTTCTGAAGGCTGTGTGAGAAATCCCGAGGACTGGGGAAGTCGGAGGGGACAGACAGGAAGACGGGCAAGGCGCAGGGCAGGAGGTGGGTGGTCGCTCGCATCTCCTTCTACTTGTGTTTCTACTCTCTCCATTTTCCCCGAAAGCTTTTCAAGTGTCCATGCTATTCTCAGGGATGAGCAGCTCTAGCCCTCAGGGTTGAGAGGAAAAGGGAAGAGAGAGCCAAATAGACCTACCTCTACTGACAGCTTGACTCACATTTGGAGGGCTGTCCCCAACCCCTCTCCAGCACCCGCAAGGAACCACTAGGCTCAGAAGCATCTCTCTCTACCCAGCATGATGCAAACAGGTGCCACCCAGGCAAAGGAGGAATCTGTGTTCCCCGGGGTTGGGCTGTTCATACCGTGGCTGTATGAACAGGGTGGAGAAGGGGGTACTGGGCCTGCAGAACCTGCCTGTTAGCGATGCTCCATGATCTGTCTGAGGGACCACTGTCCTTTGTCAGACCCCTCCTTCCAGCCAAAAGGGAATGGGAACAGGCTATGGAGGGAGGGACAACCAGCACACGTCAATTATCCGAGCGGAAGTTACTGGTCATGTTGCATGCCCACCGCTGGTTGGATGGAGACCCAGCCCCAGTCCTGGGGGAGCACACAGTCTCCACTGACCTGCCTGTCAAGTAGCAGATATTGCTGGAAGGACTTGAAAGACACCCCAAATGGAAAAAATGGCCAAAAGTCTCCCAACTTGAACTCTGTCCTGCTTTTTGATTCACGTTCCCTGGGCACTGTCCCAAATCTTACATTTGCTTTTTCTGGAATGATCCCTAGCTCGTGTACACCTCCCTCTCCACTGCCTCTCCTTACAAAAATACATTACCTCCACACTACCATCTTCTTCTAGTTCCTAACCCCAAACAGGCCAAGCTCTCCATCTCGCCCACGTCTATCTAACCTGCTTAACATTTACAAAGGCTTGCTCTGCGCCACCTGCTGTTATGGGTATTAACTATGACATAACACGTATCCCATTTTTTAAAAAGATTTATTTATTTATTTGAAAGTGAGCATTACAGATAGAGAAGGGGGTGTGTATGGGGGAGAGAGCTTCCATCTGCTGGCTCAGTCCCCAAATGGCTGCAATGGCGAGGGCTGGGCCAGATCAAAGGCAGGAGTCAGGAGCTTCTTCTGGGTCTCACACATGGGAAGCAGAGACCCAGGGACTTGGGTCATCTTCCACTACTTTTCCAGGCACATTAGCAGGAAGCTGGATTGGAAGTAGAGTAACCGGGACTGGAACCAGCACCCATATGGGAAGCTGGCATTGCAGGTGGCAGCTTAACCTACTATACCACAGCACCAACTCCACATATCCCATTCTATAAGTGGGAAAAACTGAGGCCCGACATGGCCGAGTCACTCCTCCTGCTTGAATACCAAACCCAGGCAGCCTGGCTGCAGAGTCCTCCGATGTGTGACCTGCCTTGGTTGTCACCCTCACCATCTCAGTGACAAACCTTTGTCCACGTCTTTCCATGAAGGAAAACAACACCAAGTCACCGAGTCCTGTGTGCTACTGATTGTAGCCTGCAGACTGCAGGTGCGGGGACACTTGGCCCCCTCCTTTCTGTCCTTACAGGTAAGAGCACCTGACACACCGAGCGTGGTAGAAGAGCCACAGGGCTCGGCAGACAATTTGTGCCGCTCCACATCCTAGGCACTGTTGGTTCGTGCGCACGGTTTTTCCCTGACTTCTAACGTGAGCATGCTCATAGTGACTGCAAACAGCTTGGGAATAGATGACGGATTTCCCAGCAGTCTTGAACTTGGGATGCAGAGGCTCTGCGGGCAGACTGATGTCCCACAGGCAGCCAGCTCCTGAAGGGTTTATCTTTAAGGACAAGAATAAAATCAGTTTTCTCAAAGCC
Organism: Lepus europaeus; assembly: GCF_033115175.1. Lineage (NCBI taxonomy): Eukaryota > Metazoa > Chordata > Mammalia > Lagomorpha > Leporidae > Lepus > Lepus europaeus. The sequence continues at coordinate 23,039,571 of NC_084840.1, read as the reverse complement.
TTCATCAGTAGCTTTGATTTGACTTCATGTTATCAAGAGGTCCACACCCCGCTTCTCTCCAGAGCATCAACTTTAATTTAAAAGCCTGTCAAAGATCTTCGAGGGCCTAAATCTTTCCCTTCCAGCTGGTCAGAGATATTGGCATATTAATCTATTTAGTAATTATGCGAACAAGCTCTGACCATGTGTTATTGGGAATTAAACTATCAAAATGTGTCCAATCAAAATGCCCAATTTCTCAATCCCATCCTGCCATTAGATCCGACACCCAGGTTAACTAGGAAGCAATGGGCCAGGTTGGCCAGGTGTCCCACTGAGTCCAGTCAAGGTACATTTGTTTCTCCACCTACTGCCACTATCAACTAAGGTGCTCATTCAGCAGTGGCTGGTCTGGGTCAGGATTCCCTTGGCCTGAACACCGCTGGTGTTGACTTAACTCAGATGCTACTGTGTCTCTTGCTCCTTGCAAGTGCTGTCCAAGGCCCGCTGTCAGCAGAGGGTCTGTCCCAAGAGAGTAACCAGGGGGTGAGAACTGCCCACCTGCGTTGAGATAGAGGACAGAGGCCTTTTCTTTGAGAATTGAAACTGTAGGACCTAGGAAACCACAGATTTGGGTTCTAGCCCTGAGGCTCTGACCTTCTCCGATGTGGCACAATTTCTAGGTAAACTTCTTTCTCTCCTGCTGAAGTGGCGCCTTCACCTGCTACATAAACATAACCCAGCCAGCGTGGCCAGGCCACTAGGGAAAGAGCAGAACTCAGGGAATTACACGGAATCTGTCTTAGTGTCCTGGGCCCCTGCTACTGACTGCATGTCTGAGTTTTCTGTGCTGTGAAATGCAGTAAAAATACCCACTGGGGCTGGCACTACGGCATAGTGGGCTAAGCCTCGGCCTGCGGCACTGGCATCCCATATGGATGCTGGTCCTAGTCCTGGCTGCTCCTCTTCTGATCCAGCTCTCTGCTACAGCCTGGGAAAGCAGTGGAAGATGGCCCAAAGTGCTTAGGCCCCTGCACCTGTGTGGGAGATCCAGAAGGAGCTCCTGGCTCCTGACTTTGGATTGGCTCAGCTCCGGTCCTTGAGGGGGTGAGGGTTGAAGCAACAGATGGAAGACCTTTCTCTCTGTCTCTCTCTCTGTGTCTGTAACTTTGCCTCTCAAATAAATAAATAAATAAAATCTTAAAAAAATACCCACCTTTCAGGGCCGTGATCACTGAGAGAGAGAACATCAAAGGTGCTTGGCTACCTGTGTCATGACTAAGCCTTGAGCTTCCTGGGTTAGATCAACTGGAGTTCGATTCCCGGTCTGCACTGTGCAAAATGCCAGCTATATGACTTGGAGCAGTAACCTAGGCTTCCCAAGCCTCATTTTCTTCATCTATAAAGTGGAGATAATAATAGAATACATTATTGTTAAATTATATAATTCATGAATGTGTTTACTAGCTTGCCTGGTAGATAACGACATAAATAAATATTCAGGAATATTGTTCTTATTCTTATGGAATGTGTGGTAGCCATGCAGTCAATATGGTTTCCTTCCCCATTCTTCTCTCCTTGCCTCACTTCTCTACTGCTTCCCACTCCCCAGGCTGGGAGGTATGTTAAGAGTCAAATAAGCCACTCCCCTTTGTAATATTAAGTCATTCCTTTTATGATAAAATAATGAGAAGAGCAGGATTTTGCAACTATAAACCTCATTGCTTCCTTAACAGGGTAGATCCTGCTACATGGGAGATATTTTGTTTTACTGAATACCTTAGGACATAAGGGTGGGAAAATGAACTCCAAATGGATTGTTCTGTGTAATAGGGAAAATAATGGCATCTCAAGAGTGTGGTCAGGAAAAGGCATGAAGAACGGAGGGTGAACCATGGTGGAGAGCCATGAGCTCCTTCTATCAGTCATTCAAATTATTAGTAAAGTAGACCCAGCGCTGTGACGTAGCAGGTTAAGCTGCTGCCTGCGACACCAGCGTCCCACATGGGTGCCGGTTCAAGTCCTGGATGCTTCACTTCCCAACCGCTCCCTGCTAATTCACCTGGGAAGACAGTAGAAGATGGCCCAAGTGCTTGGGGCCCTGCATCCACATGGGAGACCCTGAAGAAGTTCCAGGCTCTTGGCTTCAGATTGGCCCAGCCAGCTCAGGCTGTTGTGGCCATTTGGGCAGTGAACCAGCAGGTGGAAGACCTTTGTCTCTGTCTCTCCACCTCTCTCTGTAACTCTGCCTTTCAAATAAATAAAACTTTAAAAAATATTTTAGTAAATCCCCACCAAAGATTTGATTGAATTGATTTCTAATGATTGCTTTCTCTTGATGCAGGGTAGAAGAGAAATCAGATTCATGGACAAAGGAGCGAGAGTTATGGAGAACCCCCAGTGATAATTGCCTTTAAGAAATTCAGAGACTTAAATCAACAAAGGTTGACTGGTTGACTTCAACTTTTCTGTAAAATGTAGAAAATCACAACAAAATGTTAGCAGTACTCTAACAAAAAGAGAAGCTATGTAACTTACAACATAATCATCTTAAAGCCAAATAGATTTGCAAAAAAAAAAAAATCCAACAACAAAAAAAACCTTACTGAACTAAAATTCAGAAAATTGTGTTTCCTGATGGTTTCTATCATTATAGGATGGTGGGAGTGGGAGGAAATCACTGTAGATACACATACAAAGAAATCAGGAAAAATGTTTAATAAAATTTTAAAGGTCAAAAAATCAGATCGGAATTATGGTATAGAATACATGGGAGCCCTAGAAATAAAGCAAGGCTGAACTCAGTAACTCTTCTTTGTTGGCCTTCAGTAAGTGCCTGTGCAGAATTCTGGGGGAAGTCAGAGCCATGGAAATCTTCTTGCTGAAACCTAAAGAGCAGGGGAATTGACACAAAGTCTCCAGGAATATTCCAGTCCTATAAAATGTTATAAAAGTAACAGCAAAGCCTCCATCAAGCTTCATCTAGCTTAACTACAGACTAGATCAACTCAGCTCCCCACGCCAGAAGCCTGACTCAAAAAGAGAGCATCCTATTCCTAGAACGTGGCACTCAATTTTATTTATCCATTTGACTGGGATATGGGGTGCCCAGATGTTTGACCAAACATTAGCTTGTGTAAGTCTGTGAGTGTTTCTAGATAAGATTAACTTTGAAATCAGCAGACTGAGAAAAACAAACTGCCCTCCCTAAACTGGGTAAGTCCCAGGGCTGGTGTTGTGATGTAGTAAGAATTGCTGCCTGCAATGCTGCCAACCTGTATGGGCACTGCTTTGTGTACTGGCTGGTCCACTGTTTTTTTAAGATTTATTATTTATTTGCAAGGCAGAGAGAGAGAGAGAGAATCTTCCATCCGCTGGTTCACTCTCCAGGTGGCCGCTATGGCTAGAGCTGTGCCAACCCAAAGCCAGGATCCAGGAGCTTCTTCCAGGTCTCCCATGCATGTGCAGAGGCCCAAGCACTTGGGCCATCTTTTACTGCTTTCCCAGGCCATAGCAGAGAGCTGGATGGCAAGCGGAGCAGCCATATGGTACCCATATGGGATGCCGGCACCGCAGGTGGTGGCTTTACCTGCTAAGCCACAGCACCGCCCCCGGCTGTTCCACTGCAGATTCAGCTCCCTGCTAATGGGAAAGGCCCCAGAATATAAGCACTTGTGCTCCTGGAATCCATGTAGGAGACCAGGAAGAAACTGCTTGCTCCTGGCTTCAGCCTGGCCATTGCTGCTGCCTGGGGCATGAACCAGTAGATGGCAGATACCTCTGTCTTTCCATCTTTCTCTATAATTCTTACTTTCAAATAAATAAGTAAATCTTTCAAAAACAATACATAAAGTGGGTAGGACCCATCCAATCAATTGCAGACCTGGATAGAATAAGAAGAGTAAGAGGGAACTCCTCCCACCTGACTGAGCCAGCACACTGGTCTTCTCTGGCCTTTGCACTTGGGCTGAAACATCAGCTCCCTGGGGTGCTGGGCTGGGACTTTCAGCCTTGGTTTTGCTGGTTCTCAGGCTTTCCTCATGGATGGGAACGACACTTGGAGCGATCCTGGGTGTCCAGCTTGCTGACTGCAGACCCTGACACTGCCCACTCCCATAATTATACGAACCAATCCATATGTGGTTTCTCTGAAGAAACTTGGTATCCCGGCTACTACAGATAATAGCACCTACAGCTTCTAGTATGTTCTTGTCCATAGTGTCAGCCACGCAGTTAAAACCTATGACAAAATGTCAAGAGCCTGAGGGTTAAGTAAAGACTTAGAAACTTTCACAGACTTTAGAGGACTGGATCAGTAAAGGCAGTGTCACATCCTTTACTGGATCCTGCAGAATCAGGACTTGAGTGGGTAAAGTAGGAACATCTGGATAAAGACTGCAATCGAACGAATACTATCGTCCCAATATCAGTTTCTTGGTTTTGGTCATTTGATGATTGTACCTTGGTTATATAAGATGTGGACATCAGGGGATCTGGGCAAAGGATATAGTGAAACTCTTTATACTATTGTTGCAATTTTTGTAAGCTTTAACTTACTTCAAAATTTAAAAGTTTTTAAAATATATGAGATATAAAAAAAAAAAAGGCGTGTTATCAAGAGAGGAAAGAGTACACAGAAGCAATCATGGAAATGGTCCAGGTGTTAGAATTACAAGAAAGAAAGTTTAGGGGCTGGCATGGTGGTGTAGAGGGTAAAGCTGCGCCTACAAAGCAGGCCATCCATATGGGTGCAAGTTCAAGTCCTGGCTGCTCCGCTTCCACTCCAGCTCCCTGTTAATGGCCTAGGAAAGTAACAGAGGATGGTCCAAGTGCTTGGGCCCCTGCACTCACGTGGAAGACCTGGAAGAAGTCCCTGGCTCCTGACTCTGACCTGGCTCAGCTCTGGCCATGGTGAACACCTGTGGAGTGAACCGGTGGATGGAAATCTCTCTCTCTCTTTCTCTCTCTCTCTCTCCCTCTCTGTCTCTCTTTCTCTCTGTGTCTCTCCCTCTCTGCAACTTTTTCACATAAATAAATAAACCTTTAAAAAAGAAACATTAAAGTACTATGATCAGTACATTATACAATTATATGGAGAAGGTAGACAACATGAGACTACAGATAAGAAAAAGAGGCATTTTTAATTTCTACGAAAGAAGAAAAATCAAATGGGAATGCGAGTAATGAAATAAATATGAATGGAATTAAGAATTATTTTAGTGAATTATTAACAGACAATACCAGAGAAAATAGCCAGCAAACTTTGTGACGAGTCAATAGAAATTATTCAAAATGAAGAATATAAAGAACAGGGCCTTTGTGCTCTATGGGACACAATTAAATGAACTAACATTTGTGTAATTAGAATTCTAGGAAAAAAAAGAAAGAAAGAATTGGCAGAGAAAATGTTTGAAGAGGCTAAGAAATTTCCTAACTGGGTGAAGAACAAGCCCCAGTTACAGGTCACTCAGTGAACTCTAAGTGGAATAAATGCAAATAAAATAATATTTAAACACATTTGGAAAGAGATAGAAAAAAACACAGACAAAAAATAAGAATCAGATATCATGTGGGCCAAAAGACAATGGAAAAAGTCCTCCAGAGCACTGAATGGGAAAAAATGAAAAAAATCAAACAACCACTCACCTGAGCTCACATCCGAGAAAATATCCTTCAAAAATATGGGTAAAATAAAGGCAAGTTCAAACAGACAGAGGCTGGGATAATATGGCTTCCGCAAACAGCTACGAGGAGAAACGCTGCAGCAACCCTTCCCCTGGAGAGAAATGGCACCAGATAGAAGCCTGGTTATGCAGGAAGCAAGGGGAACACCAGAAGTGGTGAATATGCTTGTCAATCAGAGGTGTGGATGTTTAAAAAAAATTTCTTTTGGGATTTTAATCTATGTAAAAGTAAAATATATGCAAAAGAAAGGTAAAAAAGCTGGTGGATCTTGATTGGAAATATATTTTTTCAATGGCTTACATTTTGTACATTTACGTTATGCAAGCCATGGGATTTTTTTTTAAAAGACAGCTTCTGATAAGGTAAAAAGACACATTGCAATTTCTTACACAACCATATATACATGCTTACCAAAATTGGAAAAGGTTGGGGACCGGCACTGTGGCATAGCTGGTAAAGCTACCACCTGCAGTGGCGGCATCCCATATAGCGCTGGTTCAAGTCCTGGCTGCTCCTCTTCCAATCCAGCTCTCTGCTGTGGCCTGGGAAAGCAGTAGAAGATGGCCCGAGTCCTTGAGCCCCTGAATCCACGTGGGAGACCCGGAAGAAGCTCCTGGCTCCTGGCTTCCCAACAGGACAGCTCCGGCTGTTGCAGTCATCTGGGGAGTGAACCAGTGGATGGAAGACCTACCTCTCTCTCTCTCTCTCTCTCTCTCTCTGCCTCTGCTCTCTCTAACTCTGCCTTTAAAATAAATAAAATAAATGTTTTTTAAAAGAACAAATAATATAAAAGGCATAATAAAAATCAATAGAACAGATAAAATGAAAAGCTCAAAATTGATGTTTATCCACTAAAAACAAGATAGAAGGGGGAACTGGGTGACAAAAAGCAGATATGACTAACTTAAAATACACACACACAAGGACAGACTTAAATACAAATGTGTCCATAATTATGTTAATATCCAGTGCACTGAACACCCAGTGAAAAGGTGGAAATTTTGGCTGGCGCCGTGGCTCACTAGGCTAATCCTCCGCCTTGCGGCACTGGCACACCGGGTTCTAGTCCCGGTCAGGGCACTGGATTCTGTCCCGGTTGCCCCTCTTCCAGGCCAGCTCTCTGCTGTGGCCCGGGAGTGCAGTGGAGGATGGCCCAAGTGCTTGGACCCTGCACCCGCATGGGAGACCAGGAGAAGCACCTGGCTCCTGCCATCGGATCAGCGCGGTGCGCCGGCCGGAGCACGCCAGCCGTGGCGGCCATTGGAGGGTGAACCAATGGCAAAAGGAAGACCTTTCTCTCTGTCTCTCTCTCTCTCTCTCTCACTGTCCACTCTGCCTGTCAAAAAATATATTTATATATATATAAAAAAAAGAAAAGGTGGCGATTTCAAAACTGAGTAACAAAGCAAGAGTAAACTGTTTCTCTGTTTACAAGTAGCAATGTTGAATATAAAGATACAGGTTGAGAGGGAGAGGATGAAAAAGTATCTATCATGTGTGATGGACAGATTTGAAGGTTTCCTGAGACTCACATCCTGGTGTAACCCCTGTCGCCGGGATGAGGGCAGGACCAGTGACTTGCTCCTAACCGACAGGAGGAGAAGGCGATGAGACATCACTTCCATGACCACAATGCTGGAGCCGGGGGACTTTGATGCAGAAGGTGGACGATCTGAGAAGGACCACGTGGCAGTGCACTGAGGACAATCTCCAAGCAGCAGCCAGCTGGACACAGAGAGTGACGAACATCTGCAGTACCCATTATGTACCACAGCTTTTACTTTCTCTCATATTTAGAGAATCCTTTCTTGTTTCTAGTCATACTCTTTAAATTGGAACCTACTATGTCTGATCTTAACATAGCCCCAGCAGCTTTCACATGCTGCTAGTGTTTGCATGGTGCGTTAGTTATCTATTATTGCATAACAATATTACTATAAGGTTAGTGAATCAAAGCACGCTGATTTTGCACCATTTCTGTGGATCCACGAGTCTGATTGTGGCTTAGATGGGTTCCTGACAAGATGTCAGTCCTGATTATTGGGTGGAGCTCGGTTCTTGTCTCAAGGCTTGACTGAGGAGGATCCACTCGCACACTCACTTGGCTGTTGGGAACAAGATGGTACTTACATCCTCTTGGACTGACAACTCTGTTCTTCAATCAACAACTAGAAAACAGCTGGATTTCTCAGCTCTTCAGAATGTAACTGAATTTGCCAGGACTACAGGAGCTCGGAGGTGGATTCTTTCTCAGTCAGTCCATGGCTTGGTAAATCAGCCCTGGCCAATAATCCTGATGGAAGTCTTGCAGGGAACTCATCTAAGCCATGATCAGACCTCTGCCCGCATGGAAGCTGAGTGATCAACATGACTCAAAAATACATAGTAATATTGTCATGCAACGATTGGTTGCTAGCATACCATGCAAACACTTATATATAGAAGCTGATGGGGCTCTATTAATACCAGACAAGCTAGCTTTCTACCTGAAGAGGATTGTGAGAGAGAAAAATGTCTCCAAAAAATAAAAGGATTAATTTGTAGGGTCAATTTACCATGAGACATAAGAATCTTCAGTGTATATGTCCTTAATAACAAATCTTACAAATCATTAAGCAAAAAATTGACAGAATAAAGTAAAAATTGGAAGTTCACAATCTCACCCAGGAATTTTAACATCATTTTCTCAGTAATTTATTGAGTAAGTAAGCAAAATAATTAGTAAAGAAATCTACCCAGCAAAAGCGTCTTTTGAAAATTAATGCAAAGTAGACTTTGGGAGGCAAACAAAAGCAGAGAATGCGTAGAAAGTAGAAGCTCACAACACAAAATATTAAAGGAAGTTTTTCCAGAAAAGGATCTTGTTACCAAATAGAAAATTTGAGCTGACACAGAGAAATAAAAAGAGCACCAGAAATAGTGAAAATAAAGTAAATTATGAAAGACTATTTTCTTATTTCATTTGCTTTGAAAGAAAACTATCTAAATAGAAAATAATGTATTTTTGTGAATAGTAACATACTTAGAAAGCAAGTGTATAAAAATAATAGGACAAAGGGTTGGAGAGAATAGAATGGAAAAAGACAATGAAACCGGTCTTACGTTTACATGAAGTGGTAAAATAGTATTTTATGATACACTGTGCTAAGTTAAAGATACATCTTACACCGTAAAGCAACCACTAACAACAATTTTAAAACAGATACAACTAAAAAGTCAGAAGTGGAAATTAAATGGAATTACAAAAAATATTCAGCTTAAAATTAGCCAGGAAAACAGAGAAAAAGGTAACAATAATAAATGGATAAATTGAAAACAAACCAGCAGTATTGCACACTTAAATATAACTTTATATTCGCATTGAACGTGAAAAGTCCGCACATCTCAACAGAAAGAGTAAGATCGTCAGTTTGTGTAGAAGGCAAAGAACCAATATAGGTTCTATAGAAGTCCATGGGAAATTCAATTAGAACATAGGTTGGGGGCTGGCGCTGTGGCGCAGCACGTTAATGCCCTGGCCTGAAGTGCTGGCATACCACATGGGTGCCTGTTCTAGTCCTGGCTGCTCCTCTTCCGATCCAGCTCTCTGCTATGGTCTGGGGAAGCAGTAGAAGATGGCCCAAGTCCTTGGCCCCTGCACCCATGTAGGAGACCCAGAAGAAGCTCCTGTCTTCTCCTGGCTTCGGATCGGCACAGCTCCAGCCATTGCATCCATTTGGGGAGTGAACCAGCAGATGGAGACCTTTCTCTCTGTCTCAACCTCTCTCTGTAACTCTTTCAAATAAATAAAATTTTAAAAAAGAGCATCGGTTTATTTTGATGAAAAACTCCTGAAACGCACGCATACGTTTTTCACAGTGCACATTTTCCATGAACTTTTTGAAGAGCCCTCATGTACAGTATCTACAAAATTCCCATAGCACATGTGAAGGCGTGGATAGGAAAAGCCTGAGTAGTAACCTATACACGATGAAGACACTTCATCAAAACAAAGTGGAGGCGGAGTTCTTGGCATGGCGAGCACGCAGTGAGTGTTAGCTGCTGGTGGTGGTGTTGGCAATAGTGGTAATTAGAATGGGATTTGTAGCCATCTCAGGTAACTAGGAAAATTGCTCCCAGCTGGTGTAAGGCAAGGAGGGAAACCCGACAGCAGGGTGGACCCTAGGCATGTTAGCAAGTACCCACGAATTTGGAAATAGGTATCATTTATTGGCAGAGCCTTAGCAACCTACTGGTTACCTGGGCAGCGGGACCATTTCCTGCTCAGTGCTAAAATGACTTTTGTTGTTTAACAAAGCTGACCCTGAATTCAAATTTTGCTTTCTCACATCCTTATATAGGTGCCTATTAGCTTTTGTATTTTTCTATAACTGTAATTCTCAAGGGCCAAAGATCAATTTAGAAAAGTAAAGAAAATGTAAACTCAGACTATGTCCAAATCCTATTGAATTACATGATTTTGAAAACATTACTTACACCCGCCCAAATCCATTTCCTCCTCTGTAGAAGTGGGTTAGTAATCCTTATTCCACAGAGTTGTTGAGAGGGTTCAGTGAACTAATTTATGGGAAGCACGTAATACAATATCTGGCATAGAACACATGCTTAGAGTGTGTCCCCTCTTCCTCCAGTGTCCCAAGTTTTATGAGGATGCCCTAGGCATTTCACAGAGAACCCAGTCTGCCTTGGAGGTGGGGGACTCTGCCAGCCTCTGGGGTCCCTGAATGGGCAAGACCACCTCCCCCAACTCAGGCTTGCCAGCAGGAATAAAATCCTTGATGAGCTTCCATTTCTGTCTCTTCTGGGATAAAAACGAAAACTCAAGCCCTGTGTGTTTCAGATCCTCAACGTGATAAATCAGCCATAGTTAGTAACGATGGGAGAAGCAGGAATAACGGAGGGTTCCAGAACGGGAAGGAAGGCGGCAGCAAACCTCTGCAGTTCTTGAAGAGATGCAAGGTGGAGTTGGCCTGGACGGAAAATCTTAACCAGACTTGCAACTAAAAGTAAAACCTGCAAGCCCACGTTCTTCAAACACTTGTTCATGCATTGATTTAGTCAGTCACTCCTGCCTGTGTCCATCTTTCTTAGCCATAAATGTAGACTTTATCGAAGATCAACTATACGGCATTATAAAAGCAATCTTAACTGATACCCTACTTTCCAGGTAACACATTCTGACTCCTGACAGCAAGTGTATAAGGGGTTCTGCGTAGACGATTCATGAAATTCCTAATCCTCTTTACTGCCTAATATATGTACTTCGTTTCTGATCACGACTGCTCACAGAACGAGTAGGCTTTTGTTAGGGCTGGAACCGAGGCCTAGGTTAAATCTTTGCATTCAGAATATGGAACACAGATGAGGAAGGAGTCCGTCTTGGAAATACAGCCAGCAGGTGATCTGTTAGACTCATTAAGGGAGCTATCTGGTTCATTAGCCAATATCACTGGTTCAGCGGATAATGCATTTGATTAAACAGGTGAGGCATTATTTCTCTGAAAAATGAACCTCTCTCCACCCCCAGCCCTCACGCCCCAGAGTAGTGGGAGATGAACCAGCTCACAGCAACTTCGGTTTATTTCTGTAATCATCCTGATGTCTGTAGGGAGCGGCCATGTGCAGGTGTGTGATGCACACTGTGCCGTTTTAGGCAGAAATCGGCATTTGACGGTTTCAGTAAATCACTGTCACCCAGACTGGTCTGAATTCTGTCAGCAAAGAGGCCTCAGGGACCAGCATTGGGGTGCAGTGGGTTAAGCCACCGCTTCCAGTGCTGGCATCCCATAGAGCACCAGTTCCAGTCTTACCTACTCTGTTTCCTGTACAGCTCCCTAAGAATGCACCTGGAAAAGCAGTGCGTGATGGCTCAAGTACATAAGCTCAGGCCGCCCACATGGGAGACCCAGACAGAGTTCCTGGCTTCTGGCTTTGGCTTGGCCCAGCCCCAGCCATTGCAGCCATTGCAGCCATGTAGGGAGTGAACCAGCGGATGGAAAAAATAACTCCCTCTTTCTCTCTTTGTCTTTTCCTCTCTCTGTGTCACTCCACCTTGCAAATAAATAAATAAATAAATAATTTTTTTTTAAAGAAGCCTGAATTTGCTATGTAGACAGAACGGGGCTGTTTTTAGCCTGCTGAGATTCACAGCTATGAGATCTTTGCAAATCAGGCCTCTTGCAACAATGCTGGGTGTGGGGACCAAAATAGCAGTTCTGTAATCACTTCTCACTCTGAGTTTCCTCCTCTTTAGGTGGGAGGAGGAGGGACTAGAATCCCTGGAGGAGGAGCTGTTCTTTCCTTGCTAACATTCATGTCACCGTCAGGGACAAACAATTCCTGGGGGCATCCCAGGCTCAGGTTCTCCAAGTGCGCACAAACCTGAATCCTGGATGCTTTTAGCATCAGGAGGAGAACTTAAAGGCAGCAGAATCCCCTGGGGGTCTTGTTAAAATAAGTATTTCTATGCCAAATGGTACCGTGGTAAATGTTTAACAGTCAGCTGTCTTAGAAAGAAAAGATCTACCTTGCATTTACCAATTTCTATGGCATAAATACTCCCAGAATAGCAAGTCTTCATCCACCAGTGTGACTTCTCTGATCATGGAGCTGTGAAGACAGGCACACGGCCTGCTCTCGAGCGCTTACCCTTGTTCTTAGAGCCTCTTCCGGCCCACGGTTGCCTGCCCCAACCAGAAGTCACTCATGCGATGGGGCTTGAGAATTTACATTTCCAACAAGTTCCCAACTGGGCAGATGCTGCCAGCCCAAGAGCAGTAGGTGCTGGGTAGCCTAAGACTTTCCTCTGGCTTTGCAGCCCTACAGCCTCCACACAGCATCTCTTGGCACTTTTTCTTCCTTTCCTCCTTATGTCCTGGTGGGACCCCAGGCAGGTCACTGGGAAGAACTCTTCACTCCGAGCTCATGGCTCTAGGCTATAACATTTGGGGAAACTAAATACATCGTTTTATCCCAAAAGGAAGCCTTAGAGGAGGGGCCTTCAAAAAGTTCATGGAAAATATGTATCATTTAAAAAAAAAAAAAAACTATGCATGGATTTTAAGGTTTTTGAATTAAAATAGACTTATCTTTTAATTCCATTTTCCACGAGCTTTCTGAATGGTTGTAGTGTGTTAGCTCTTGGATGCATCTCTCCCTTTTATATATATGAGTGCCAGGAATCAGTCCGATTTGTCTTTCTGTTCTTCACCTAATACAGTGATAGTAGACATCCTCTGAATTGAAATAAGCACAGGCTTGCATCTACACAATACAGATCTCACAGTTCCTGTCACTCTTCCAATCCCTAATCATCCACTTATCCAGCTATTTATTAGTTCATTCATTTGCACAACAAATATTTGAAGCTCTATCAGGTACCAGTCTCTGGGTACGAGGGATACAGCAGTGAATGAAATAGACACACATGTGACCCCCAGAACTCATAAGATAGCAGGGGAGGCAAATATTAAATATCAATCACATTTGTGCTTGAGAGAGAAACCCAGGATGCTATGGGGCCCACACTAGTGTAGAGGGTTCCTCCAGTGTTGGGGGTGGAGGGGAAGCAAGGATTCTCTGAGGATGGGGGTTTAAATTGAGACATAAAAGATAAGTGCATTAGTAAGCCTTTCACGCTCCAAAATACCTGACAGAAGCTCTTTGGGGAGGAAGGCTGATCTTGGCTCCCAGTTTTGGAGGTCCACAGCCCAACACCAGGTAGCCCCTTGGTCTAGTGTCTAGTGGAACGCATGTGGAGGGAGGATGATATACAGTGCCAGAAAGCACAGAGAGAGGGGAAAATGAGGCCAGACGTAGCCTAAATAACCAACCCTCAAGTGAGAAGTACCTTCAAAGGTAATACTACCACTTAGCCCAGTGACCCAAGGACTTCCCACAGGCTACTTCTCAGACCCATGACTGTATCAAGTTTCCACTCTTAATCCACTGATCATTAACATAAGACTTTGGAGACCAAGGTCCCATCCCATGGATCTTTGGGGGACATCCAATCTATTTCCAAGCCACAGCAACAGGTTGGTTCACCCTCCAATGGCCACTGCGGCCAGCACATCTCGCTGATCTGAAGCCAGGAGCCAGGTGCTTCTCCTGGTCTCCCATGCGGGTGCAGGGCCCAAGCACTTGGGCCATCCTCCACTGCCTTCCCGGGCCATAGCAGAGAGCTGGCCTGGAAGAGGGGCAACCGGGATAGAATCCGGCACCCCAACCGGGACTAGAACCCGGTGTGCTGGTGCCGCAAGGCGGAGGATTAGCCTGTTAAGCCACGGCGCCGGCCCTGAATGGTTTCCTATGGGCAGGGGAAACCACGGAAAGAACACAATTCCCAAACCACATGCAGCTGAAGGAAATGTTACCTTTAATTGTGTCGTAGCCTGTGTTATATCAGAAGCACAGCACAGACATATGTCCCATTATGCAAAGGTCTTAATAGCTGTACTTGTTCTTAATGCTCTTGGGTGAGCCAAATCACCCTGGCTATGATACTCTTATCATTCAATGAAATCATAAACTACTCAAGGGTGCGCTGCTACCTTCCATGTCTTCTGTTGCCCTCTTTATAGCTACAGTGGTGATGTATTATTGGTAAACAGCTATGAGGTCTTGGAAAGAACACTTGACTTCATAAAATGAGACCAGGATTCCAGCTCACATACTACCACTTAGCAGCTGCGAGACCTCCGAGTTTAGGCACTTACTCTTTCTAAACTTGAATTTCCTTGTCTATGAAATAGGAAAATCACATGTATTTTATAAAGTGGTCATGAAAGGATCAAATAAAAAATACAGCAGGCAGATATTCTAGAAGGCTGTGCACATTTGAGATGTTTCTAATGATAGATAGAGAGGGTAGGTAGAATGGACCCAGTATTCACCCAGCCTGGCCCTCCTATTTATCATCATGATCAGAATAGCTACTCAGACTGCACATTGGCATTGCAGCCTCAACACTCATTTTGCGGGATGGCAATTTCATGCTAGGGCCTGGAAGCGGGGGCCCAGGACAGCACACATTCCTTGATTTCCTTTCACAACTTGCACTTCGCTACTTCTTATCTCCAAGGTGAACTCTTGTCAACACTTTTCCTTCTATAGCCAAGTCTGTTTACAGTTTCTAGAGTCAAAGCTCAGGGAAATACTTCTGCATACTGGAGTTCATGGACCACCCACAGGAAATGACCCAGACACTTACTCCATGTACGGATGGGTGGTCCCCACCCCAGATCTACTAAATCAGAATCTTATGAGCACTGAGGCTCCTGGCTTAGCCACGGGTCATAGAAGTCTCTGTTTGAACTCATTTGCAGAGAGGTGGTCACGTGGATCCCCCCAACTTGATCTCAGTCTCCTCATCGATACTCTTAGTTCCTAATCTCTATCTCCAATAGGAGTTGTGAGGGTTAAATAAATAAAGTATGTGCAGTGCTTAAAACAGCGCTTGACACTTAGAAAGCACTTGATAAATGGTCGCATTTACAATGTCACCCTGGCCTCTCAGCGGCCCTGTGTGTGGGCGGATGGGGAGCTGAAGGCCAGAAAAGCAAAATGAGTTACCAGAGGTCACACAGCTAATTAGTAGTGGAGCAGCACTGATGCCTAGAACGCCTAATTCCTAATCCAGCCCTACCTCCCGCACACTAATCTGCCTCCTCCAAGCCCTAACTTCCCTAAATGCTTTTCTTCCATGTAGTGGTCTCCAGGTGGCTGAGCAGCAGGCTCTACAGAGCTCCCTTTCGTTAGCGATGGATCTGGATGTTGCTTTGTATTTTGCAAACAGATAACCAGACTAGGCTCAGTTGACCTCTGGAATCCCTCCGGATATCATTGAGTTTGCGTTATCTGACAAGCAGCCCATCTCCGAACATTTAGTTACATTGCAGAGCCTCCACACTTGACCTGGACAACCCACCCCAGGTCTCTGAATTCTTGGCCATTCTTGCTACCAGCGGCTGCCGCACCTCACCCCAGTCCACCTTCCCTTTCTCAAGCACCCACAGACACCTCTGTTCAGCGGTGCCGAGGCTGGCTTAATGCCAGGCACGCAAGAGCACGAAGCCCAAACCACTCCCCTTGCAGATTGCAGCCCTGTCTTTTTGAGACTGGGGGAGATTTAATTTAGATAGAGATGGTTTCTTGTGATATGGATGTTCCAGCCTACCCTTGAGGAACAAACAAACAAGGCAGGAGCCTCTTGGAGCAGAGGCTGGAACGGAGCAGCATGGTCCCTGCATGCCAGAATCCTGCTTCTGCCTTTTACACTCTTGTGAAGAATTCAGGAACATCTGTGTTGACATATCCTTAAAACCCTGCAAGCTACTCCTGATCCACTTCCCATCCAGCCAATTGGTGGGGGGAAGAGGGAGCAGGTGTGTGATTTTCATGACGCAGTGCAGCCATTTCTGAGTCAATTGTTTGTTTCTTCAGAGACTGCACCTGACCACTGCTGTCCGCTTCACATACATCTGCCTTTCCTTACTCCCTTGTCTTGCAACCCACACACAAGAAAACTATGATTTCTTATTTGTAAAATGAGGATACTAACCTAGATGACTGTAAAGTTTATTCATTTTATTTATTTGAAAGGATAATGAGAGAGTAAGAGCATGAGAGAGAGAGAGAGAGAGAGAGAGAGAGAGAGAAAGAGAAAGAGAGAGAGAGATCTTTTCTATCCACTGCTTCACTCCCCAGATTCCCACACAGCCAAAGCTGGGCCAAGCTGAAGCCAGGAGCCAGAAACTATATCCAGATCTCCCACACTGGTGGCAGGATTCCAAGAACTTAAACCATGATCTTCTGCCTCCCAGGGTGTGCATTAGAAGGAAGCTGGATCCTAAGCAGAGATGGGACTTGGCGCGCAGCACTCGGATGTGGGTGGAGGCCACCTCTTGGATGTGCTGGGTGATGTACCGTGGACCTGCAGTTCCCTGCTGCTTCACTCCAGGCACTGGGCCAACCAACATGTACTGCAGCATCTTTAGCAGAGATTCTCAAACTTCTCCCACTCATGGCACCCTTGATGTTTTAGTAGTTGTTTTCCACAATCCCAGAGGCAAACAGGAAAGCCAAACATTTCTACTTATTAAGTAGCATCTTAGTCTATCTTCTAGTGAATACCACAGGCCAGGTGACTTATGAAGAACAGACACTTACTTGGTTCATGATTCTGTAGGCTGGGAAGTTCAAGAGGAGCACGGTGTTAGCATCCGTCCAGCATCTGGCGAGGGCTCTCTTGCTGCACCAACATGCAGCAGAGGACTCCTTTATTAACAAAGCCGCTTATGAGAGAATCCCTCAACCCATTAACCCATGAGTGGATAAATTCATTGCTGAGGGCTCTGCCCCTATGATCCAGTCACCTCTCAGAGGTCCCACTTCTCAACACAGATGCACTGGAACCCAGGTTTCCAACACAGGAAATTTGAATAACACATTTATATAAATGGATCCAAAGAATTTAATAGGTACTTATAGGCCAATAACAAAATAGCCGCTTCAAGAAGATACACAGACATTCAAACAACGTAGCATTCAAACGTCTGTCTTGGATAATACCAATTGCTCACTAATGGGATAGATGCTCCTGCTGAACACTGCACAAAGTTTCAAACTGTGGAAGCAGATTGGACACACCTCCCCCGTTTCCTGTCCCACTTTGGTTTTTGTGTGGTTCTTTTTAATCACAGCAGCCACCAGAAAGCCAGCTTTGTAAAACTGTGATATCACACCAGAAGGAATGTTGAGCACTCTAATGTTGGAACCGTGGACTGCCTCCAGTCATCATTTTGCACGGTGTCTAATAGCATCAAGTAGCATTATCTTTCCTTAGAAATGTAAAAATATCTTGTGGCATCTCTTTGCGGTAGGACCCTAGGGTTCCTCAACACAGAGTTTGGGCTGGGACTCTATAGGGCTACTTCCTAAACTCACTTCTAAACCTCCTCCTCTTTACACCTCGTGTATTACTCAATGGGCGATTCATTCCGTTCCTCGCCGATGTGACATTTAAGATTTAGAGGAGCTAGACACTGTGGCTCTCAGAAAAGTGTTTTGGGACAGTCTGATCTGAGAAAGAACAACTCACATTTTTGTCTTTGTCTAAGCCCTGAGACAAAACCGGAAGACAGCTTCTACTTAGTAATTCAGAATAATTGCCTGATCATGTTTGCTTAATAGGCACACAGATAGGTGAAAGCCTGCACATGCTGGTGACAGGGACAAAGAAAATAAAGGAGACCAGTTGTAAGATAATTAGGTTGACTGCAGACATGGGCTGGATTACCAGGGTAAATTTTCCTCCTTATATTTAAGTGCCTAAATATACACAGTCAGGACCAAATTGGGCATTAAGGAATATTTTATATAGTGTTGGGCATGGCTATGTGGCAGGTGCAACCCCAAGATTTTTATACTTGTAAATTCTACCCACCCAACAACTCTATCATGTAGGTAGGATTACATCCTCATCAAACAATGAAGAAGCCAGGATGCCCGCCATGTACACAGTGTTCATGTGTGAGGCTAGGACGTGAACTCACATCTTTCTGACTCCAGAGAGCCAGTGTTTAGCCACTTACACTGTCTCTGAATGTGTGCTTTTCCCTTGAGGATGACCAATGGCCACACAGCAGGAACACCCGGGAATTGTACCTGAGAGTTCCTGAACAAACCTATCTATGGGCCCCAGACCTGAGCCCAGGATGCTTTTACCTTTGTTTACCACCCATTGTATGCCTCAGTTTCCTGTGAGCCTGCTCCCCTCTCAGAGGCCACATAGAGGTTTCTCCCAGCTCATTCACCCCGCCCCTCAGCAATACTGAAAATGAACTCCTCTCCTGTAACTCTTGCTCTCTCCGCCCAACTCACAGGGCAACTGGGAAGGGAAGAGTAACAAGTGTCCTTTAAATGAGAAGTCAAAAGCTATCAAAGAACAAAGAAATGGCATTTGCCTCCCATAGAGGATGGATCAGGTAGGGGCCATGCTTTAAGTTATAGGGAATCCATTAGACCTGGCTCATGGACATTTATAATGTCCTAGAAATCCCAGCTCTATCTATAAAGCAAATATCAGGGAAGTAGCAGCTTCTCCACTCCCCAGCCACCCATTAATGCAGGTGGTGAAGCCCTAATGTTTTGAATTAGTTGTTGGTGCCTATGTGCATTTTCTCAGAAACTTCCTTTATTGACAACTTAAATGCATTAAGACTTTGGGAGTAAGACAAAGGAAAATCCTGGTAAGGAGGAGGAGGCTGCCTTGTGTTTGGTGGGAATGCTGGTTCAGCCCCTACCCAGGCTGTCGCCAAATGGCACCCACGATGGTTTCCTTCTGCTCAGATAAAGCCCTGCCCGGTTTCATGCTGTAGGCACGATGATTGCCTCCTGCAATGCGCCTCATCGTCCTCTGCCTACCCTTTATGGGGAACTGTTCTATAGTTTGATAAACTTGCACACTTGTGGGTAACCACCACCACAATCGAGACATAACAAAGTTCATAACAACGAACGGTGTCTCCCACTCTCCTTTGTAGTTAACCTCTACCCCACACAAGGCCTACCAACCCTTGATCTGTTTTCTGTAGTTTTGCCTTTTCTAGAATGTCAATTAGAAAAATACAGCATGTGGCCTTTAAATTTTGACTCCCTTCTCTTATCATAATCCACTTGAGATCGTCTGTGTTACTGCACGTGTTGGTACTGTGTTCCTCTTCTCGGTTAAACAGTAGCACATTGTAGGGCTGTGCCATGGTTTATGCACTCATCAGCTGAATGCTGTTCATATTAGCTCAAGTTTGCGGTGATTGTGAATAGATCTGCCACAAACATCCCCATACAAGCTTTTCTGTTACAGTAGGTTTTCATTTTTCTCAGAGCAATACCCACAGGTTGTTGCACGGTATGCATACATTTAATTTTATAAGAAGCTACAAAACTGTCTTCTACAATGGCTCTAAGAAAGTGCATTCCTGCAAGCAATGCATGGGCATGCCAGTCGCTCTGAATTCTCGCTAGAACTTGACATTGTCAGGTTTTTCTCTTTTAAAATTTCAATGATTCTATTCATTAATTTTGATCTTTTGAAAAAAGTATTTATTTTGAAAGTCAGACTTACAAAGAGGGAAAGATGGAGAAAGAGAGAGAGAGAGATTTTTCATCTGCTGCTTCACTCCCCAGATGGCCACAGCAGTCAACACTCAGACAGGCTGAAGCCAGGAGCTTGGAGCTACATCTGGGTCTTCCACACGGGTGGCAGGTGTACAACACTTGGGCCATCCTCTGATGCTTTCCCAGGCCATTAATAAGGAGCTGGATCAGAAATGAATCAGGACTCGAACCAGCTCCCATACAGGATGAAGGGTTACAGGCAGCGATCTAACCCTCTACAGTACAACACCGGCCCCTAATTTTTATCTTAACTTGAATTTACCCTAATGTCTTTTAAAATTATTCTGCACATTTTTGTTGGATAGCTTACCTTTAGATAGCTTGGAGAATTTTATTTTTCATTTGTTTTTAAATGTTTTATTTATTTATTTGAAAGGCAGAGTTATGGAGAAAGAAGGAGAGATAGAGAAAGAAAGATCTGCCATCCACTGATTCACACCCAAGATAGCCACAGTGACCAGGGCTGGGCCAGCCAAAGCCAGGAACCAGGAGCTTCAGCCAGGTCTCCCACATGGGTTCAAGCTCCCAAGTACTTGGACCATCTCCCACTGCTTTCTTGGGCCTTTGGCTGGGAGCTGGATTGGAAGAGGAGTTTCTGGGACACAAATCCGTGAGATGTTCGCATCACAGGCAATGGCTTAGCCCAATATGCCACAACTCCAGCCCCAAGAGATCTTGGAGAACTTTTAGGGGGAACTTCAAGAAGTTTTTTGAAAAATGAAATTGGAAGATAAGCATTTTTCACAAGTGTTTTGGAGTATACACAAAATATTCTGGATAGAAATCCTTTGTGTTTTACAAATATTTTCTCCTATTCTGCAGCTTGACTTTTCATTCTTTCACTAATGTGTCTTGGAAATAGACATTTTCAATTTTATGAAGTTTTATTTGTTGATATTTTATAGCTCATGCCTTTGATGTCACATCTCAAGAATCTTTGCAGAGTTAACAAAGATTTTCCAGTTTTTGCAGAAATTTTATATACTATAGTTTTAAATTTTATATTTGTTTATTGTCCATTTTAGGGTTTCACACATCATTTTTAATTGGCTGCCTTTTAAGAACAAAGAAGTAGAGGTAGAGAAATGTGACTGAGGGGTTGGACTTAGGACACGAATTTTATCACTATACTAGAAGCCAGTGAACAGGTTGGTTAAACCTTTAACTCTGAGATCAGGTGCCTGAAATTTGAATCTGTTGTCCATTTTCTAAATTGCAACATAAGGTAATTACTTAGACTTTCTGATCTTCAATTCTGTAAGCTGTTAATTAGCAAGGTGACGATTAGAATCGTGGCTGTTTCGTTGGCTTTTGAGGAAGGCACGGTAGCTCAGACAGATCTGGGAGAGGAAGGCAAGAACTCGAGGTCATACGAGGCGGGTTCCTAGGGTAGTTCATCAGTCAACACTAGAGTAACTGATGGGGTTCTAACATCAAGGAGCGCCCTTGGAGGGTGATTCACTAGAGGTCTGATCATTGCAGCTCAAGTTCAGCCCAGCCGGTCACCCTTCCTTCCTGCCCCACCATGTGCCTCTGTCTGCACCAGACCAACGTCCATCAAACACCAAACAATGGGGCCACCCAATCCTGTAACTGCAAACTGGGAGCTGAAATAAACCTCTTCTTTCCCAAAAAGCTTCTCTTGCGTATTTTTTAAAAAATAAGCTGACTAATACAGAGAGACTTCCAAACTCATTGCTAGATACAATCGAGCTTTGAATGATTGTGCCCTATGCTCTAAAATATTCCTGGAAACAGATGTCTAGAGATTTAGATGAGAGGCAACGTGACCTGGGGGGTGGGGATGGCAGACTCAAACTTGGGATCAAACCACAACTCAAGCTTTTACTTAATATGCTGCCCTGGCAAAGCGCTTAACGACTTCGCCTTGGTTTCTCGGTCTCAGAGTGAAGAATGTTAAGATTTGTTTTTGCGAATGTCGGAGAATATAATGAGTGTGTGTGAAGATCTGGCACAGTGTGGCAACTTTCATGATGATTACGATCATGTTTGTTCTGCCTTCCACAAGCCTTGTTTCCAAGATTCACAGCTCTCATTCGGAGGAACTCCTTCTCCCTCACTAATCAAAATGCCCCCTGCTGTTGGACCAGCTCATTTCTGAGGCTCGCATCCAGTCAATGGCCCTTAGACTATCAGATAGGCATTTAGAACATCCTGATGGCTTTTGAATTCTTTGAAAAGTACATGTGTATGTATAGTGCAATCCACTTGTGAAGAACTTGCAGCAGATCAATTACTGTAAATGCCCTAAACAGCCTCCATTGATTGCCACGTGTGATCTGAAGTTCTGATTAATAGAGGCTTTGTTTGAAAGGGAACAGCTTCTCTGAAAAAGAAGCAAAAAAAATTGGTGCCTACTGCTGCCAATATCCGGGCTTATGAGGCTGCAAAACAGCCGCCACGAGCACCTCCTTGTGTCCAGCTGCCTGCCACTGCAGAACAAGTTGGGTGCGTGTACCTTCTTGGGTGGGTTTATCTTCCAATTGTTGGAGCACTTAGAGGGATGCACTCGGGTGGGATGGTCTTGTTCCAGCATAAATTTTTCCCTGGTTGCCCCGGCTGAATGTGCTATTTTGTATTCCTGGGTGAGGGGCTATCTCCTGCATCTTAATCCCGTGCAGCCCTGGTGACCCTCCACAGTTCTTCTGTGCTTAGCTTTGAAGTCCCTTGATTTTGAGATTACAAACATCAGTCCTTCCACAATACTTCACCTCCTTTTCTGAGCGCTCGTGTGCATATCTAACCCCTGTGTGCACAGGAGTATTCATTTGCCTGGAAGTCTTAAAAATGCTAATGAGAAATTGGGTTGGAATTCTGCAGGCCAGGCTCTGACCTCAAATATTAATCACAACCATGTGGCCACGGGGAGCAGTAGCCATTGTACAGAGAAGACGCAAGCTCCCCCCGCAGCACAGGGAAGCAAACTAATCAAAACCAAACCCCATTGTAAAATATTCCACTCACCAGCAGGCTGTTCATCTTTCTCAGGTACACATCTTGTTTTTGATCAGACAGAAGCAGTGATCTGATCAACTTTTCGATTGAACAAGGAACAAAACAAGACACGGCCAATTCACATCATGTTTCTTGAGTGGTTTTCGACAGAAATGTACTTCTTTGAATTCCATTCTTGCTTATTCAATGTGATCTCAAAAATGCTTTTTCTGTCGCTCCCTTCTGTACCTCCCTACCTCCACCAACTCCCCTCCCACGTTCTTATATACTGAAGTGTTATTTCAACTCTGCAACTCAGCACTCCGAAAGCTGCATCTTATTTGCTCTGGTCAGTCCCTGGTGAGGAGGCTTTCTGGAGGGCACCTTTGCCAGGACGTGCCACATCGTGCTCTGGACCAGGCTGGCACCAGCCCCTAACCTGGGAGCATCAGTCACATGTGGCCACTCTACGCAGGGGCCAGTGTAGAAACAACTTCCATCTCCCTGACATCTGCCCCTTCTCTGTTCTTTAAACCCCTCCAAAATGTCAGGTCCCGAGCTGGGTACCTTTCGTTTATGGCAATGAATTTCCTCTCAGCAGTTTCTTACTACAATCATGTGACCTAATACTGCCATCTTTCTTTTAGGTGGAAAGATGGTGCAATTAGTAAGAGAGAGAGTAGAATATGAATTCAGGTTTTATGACCCCACAGCTTACCTTTGTCCTCTAAATTACCATGCGAGGTCCCTCCAGAAAATAAGGACTTAGTCACTGAACAGGGTTCTCTCCAGTGGGTTCAGAGATGACCTTACAGACCAATGAATACAGCATTTTATGTGAACAAATGAAAACATGGACGCTGAGGGGTCTAGGTGGACTGCACAGCTGTTGAGTGGGCAAAGCCAGGACTTGGCCTTGTGTCTTGCTGGCTCAGTCTTGCACTAATGGACAGTGCCATTCAACTGCCTACCTTCATTTCAAGGCTAAGCTTCAAAGAAAAGGAAAAAAGCCAAACCAATACCACCACTTCCTGGAGGAAGCTGCTTCTTCAACCCAGACACAAATCTTACCAGATCCCGGTACATCTTATGCTCATATATTGTGGTCATTTCACTACTTCTTAGGGCTTATTTTATATCCAATGTGTGACTTTTTTGTGAATATCAAGAATATAAAGGAAAAAAGGAAGCAACCAACTACCCACAACTGTCATGGGAAATTTGAACAACTCTGAGTTTTTCTTGCATTGTTCTTAGATTTCTGTTAAATATGCCTCCCACAATTCGCAGGAAAGTATTTCTCATTTCATCTGGAGTGAGCTGGTTTAGTAGTTTGCCTCCACACAAGAGTGGGGCAACTTCAGGAACATAGGAATCCAGACTGCAGCCATGTCTGCTCTCATTTCAGGGTGAGAAGGAGAGAAAATAAGACTAGGAGTGCCCAGCAATGAATCACAGACCATCACCGACATCCCTTTAGCCATCTAATGATTTCCTTTTCACGGAATCTATCCTCCAGGGATACCTACACCTCTGAAGACCTAAAAGAAAAAGGAGGATTTGTTAGTATTAAACTATGTTTTCACCTTGGGAAAATACCTGTCTAGAAAGGAGAATGAATGGCATATGTGTGTTGGCCGAATCCCTAGACCTGACTATCCAATTTGCATGTTCTTTTTTGAGGAAACAGACCAATTCCATGCCACACATACATTGAATTAAATAGGCAAGAGCTTTGTAATTGTCATTTCTAACTCTTGACCCACTCATAGGCAGCTGCTACCCTAACTAAGCTATGGGATATTACCAGTCAGTGCAATATTGGTTCATTTGTTCATTCAAGAAATGACACACATCATTCCATTAGGTGTCAGGGATATAACAGTAAACAAAACCAACAAAAATCCCTGCCCTCTTTGCTAGGTGAATAAAGACATTTAAAAAAAAAAAATAACCAGATCAAGTGACGGTCAGCACAATGATGAAAAGAAAGTGGTAAAGGAAGGTCTACAAAGATGGTCAGTACCACCCACCAGGACCCAGTCCAGTTCTGTCTGTCTGGTCCTGTTCCTACCCACCTCTCACCCTCTCCAGAACCCGCTTTGCCTTGGCCGGTTGCATAGAAGCCCAGAGATTCTTGTATCATAGGAGGACTTCTCTGACCAACTGTGTTGCTAGCCCTGCACCCCGGTGTCCGTCTGCTGCCCAGTTTTCTTCCTTCTTCCCGTTGTCCATTTCCTCCTTGCTGCTTCCAAAACCTCTCACTCTGATCCAGCCCTTGGGTCCCCCTGCCCAGACCAACACATGAGGCTCTGGGGTCTCTCTAATTTCCATCAGTCTTGCTCCTGTCTTCTGTTTCCTGCCACCCACCTCCCCCTTGTACTCAGTGGTCGCCAAACTCTTGGGATGGGTTTCCCTTCACTCCCAGATTCTGGAATCCCAGAGACAGTCTGTGGTTGTTACCTACACAAAGCTCACTCTGCTATCCATCTCCAGCATCAAAGTGGAAAGGAAAGAATTATTTCCAAATATTATAAAGCCAAAAATCAGCCATTTCCTCTCAATCCACATAAAGGTGGTGCTTTTACAAAGCCCTCATCTGAGAGCACAAGCCTGCCTTGGGCATATCCCACACAAAGCTCTGTGGCCCCACAAATTGAAATGTGTTCACAGAACAATCCTCCCAGGGAGATGGGGCTGCCCTGTTTATTCAGCCATATGCCTGATGTGCTTCGAGTCTCCTTCAGTCCCTCCCCTCAACAATGTCTTCCTGCAGCCAGGGTCCTCGGGTTAATTATACCTTCCTATATTTAAAATAATTTCCTTTCTTAATCCACTTAAAGTATTTGTCCTTCAGAATCAAAATGCTGGTCTCCCCCATCTGGATATGTCATATAACTGGATGCCTAAATGGATTTTCAAATGCGCTAATTACTTTGCAGCTCCTCGCTCTCGGCCAGAGCCACCCCCTCTCCCTCATCTCAGCCATGGCAGCCTCGCCTACCGCTCACTAGCATCACCAGCCTGGAGGCTCAGCTCCTTTTGTTCCTCTTGGTTAAGAAGCTGCCCTACACAGACAAGCCATGTGCTTATCCCCTGGTTTCCAGAGAGCTTCAAAGAGCAACCTCTGGGTCATTTTCAATGAATTCCCAACGTCCACCCCATTCTCCAGGTGAGAAAACCTACCTTGTGATGGTCATCGTTGATGATTGATCACAAATAGTGAAAGCTTAAAAATTAGCATGCTGACCTCTTATCTGTTAATAAGCATTGCATTTTATGGGAAAGCAAAATTGGAGAACTTTCAGTTATGTGATTGACCCTGCATACATAGGAATTCAGCTGCCTACCTTCCTTTCAAGAGTAAGTTTGTAAGCTGCATGTTTGCTCTGGCTTCCACACAGACCGTATCTGCAACCCCTGTGGCAACGGCGTATTCCTGTGTTTGAACAGTAGATTTGAAATAAACAAGAATAGCACAGTGATTGAAAAAGCAAAGAAAGAATTTGAGTTATTTCAGTTTTGGCATTCTATGTGACCACTTGAGTATTTATTTGTGTTTAATATTTAAAACCATGGGATAGAGTGTAAACTGTGAGATCTAATTATTTTTTGGTAAGGGCAAATTTTAGTTCACAACCTGAAATATTTTGTTGAATCTGAGCAATACCTTTAAAATGGACATGTATTCATCTGTTAATTTTTAAACTAAAATACAAATTAATAACAAAGAGGGTCTTATTAAAAATTTATTTGCCGGTTATGCATCATATACATTAAATATTAGTGTATCAGACCATTAGAAAATTGTCCAAGTTCAAACTATTGGGTAGATTTAATAATTACAGATTAAGTAGTTGTGCTTTTGTTGTTGTGGTTCCAGAAGAAACGTGAAAGAACCTGAAGTCATCACCGTATCAGTTCACAGCTTCTCTGAATTTTATAAAGAAATTTGAATTGAAGAATCAACAGAAATTCGTATGGACCCAGCAGCAAAGCTCTATGAAGAAAACCCCAAAGCACAGGTAGTAGAGCAACGTCCATATCTATTTTGAAATAAGTAATGTCATCAACACCACATGTGACTTAATTTCATAGTTGTCACTGAAAACAGCTGTGTTGTACATGGGAGGAGTTGTTAAAAAATTACAGGCTTCGGGTGTCAAAGGTGCTAGATACACCATCAACATCATTATTGCTCTAATTTAACACCTCCCTAATTACTGGCAAACTAGCATCTTTTATGTTTATTGAGCATTCATGTTTCTTCTTTCATGAAATGTCTCTGAAATTCTGTATGTATTTTTATTGGGATTTATGATCAATTTGCGCAAGTTCTTTTTGTATTGTTAGCATTAATCCTTTCATCCTAAAACACTGGTCTGTGCTTATGTTCCTGCATTCCCACATCATCTATCAGTATCTTGTGAGATACTACAAGGCTATCTTTTTGCTAATGACTTTCAGATTTATTGTATTGTAGTTAATAAATGGATTCTCTCACAATTCAGCAATGCCTTCATATTTTGAATCTCATGTCTTGATTAATAGTAGCTTTAATTTTTTTTTTTTTGGACAGGCAGAGTGGATAGTGAGAGAGAGAGATAGAGAGAAAGGTCTTCCTTTTTGCCGTTGGTTCACCCTCCAATGGCCGCTGCGGCCAGCGCATCTCGCTGATCCGAAGCCAGGAGCCAGGTGCTTCTCCTGGTCTCTCATGCGGGTGCAGGGCCCAAGCACTTGGGCCATCCTCCACTGCCTTCCCGGGCCATAGCAGAGAGCTGGCCTGCAAGAGGGGCAACCGGGATAGAATCCGGCGCCCCAACCGGGACTAGAACCCGGTGTGCTGGCGCCGCAAGGCGGAGGATTAGCCTGTTAAGCCACGGCGCCAGCCGAGTAGCTTTAATTTTTATGCAATGTCTTCACTTATTCCCAATTTCTTTTTTACAAGATGTACTTATTTGAAATTCAGAGCTAGTGGAAATGAGAGAGAGAGAGATTTTCCATCTGCTGGTTTACTCCCCAGATGGCCGCAACAGCAAAGACTGAGATAGGCTGAAGCTAGGCGCCAGGAGCTTCATCTGGGTCTCCCACATGGGTGGCAGGAGTCCAAACACTTGTACCATCTTCCACTGCTTGTCCCAGGCCGTTAGCAGTGAGCTAGATTGGAAGTGGAACAGTGGGGACACAAACAAGTACCCATATGGAATGTCACAGGCAGTGGCTCTACCTGCTAGGCCACAATGCTGGCCCCAATTCTTAATTTCTGAACAGCTATTTTTTCTTTCACTAACATTATTATGCAAGAACTTCTGTAACCAAGTGGAGGACTGGAAATACATTCTTCCTAAATAATAACAATTTCCAAGTGGCAAGACAAAATTGAAGAATAAAGATCTCTGAGAGGTGGGACACAAACGAGGTGAGCAATTGGCCCAGACACCTGTCTTGAGAGAGTTTGTAGAATGTGCTACAAAGAGGAGGAAGCCAGATAGCAGACTCCCAGGTAAAGGCAACAGAGCTACAAGGCAGCAGAGAACCAGGTCGCTAGAGTTAACAGAACAGAATATGCAAAGGTTCCTTTATCAACCAGTCAGACTGGAAAATTGCATGATTCACATGGGGTATTCCAAAGGGTCTTGCCTCAGTAGTGCAGAATAATCCATGTTCAGCCACACACTACTCTGGTGCCCCACCCCCCAAGATTAAAAGCAGATTCCAAAAGGGCCAAGGTGCTTCAAAGCAATTTGATTGTATTCAAGAACAAAGCTCGAGACTATGTGTAAGAGTGCAAAGTGTCCAGGGCCCAAAGAGGTAAGTTTGTGCTAACTGACCTTCAAGGAAAAATGAATCTCAAAGAATGAAAATGGCAGAAAAACACAACTCAAAATGTTGGGGAAAAAAAATCAACCAATGAGAACCAACTGAGAATAGCATAGAACTAGCAGACACATCATTAAAACAATTATAACTGGATTCCATATTTTAATATGTTAAGTAGAATCCTTTATTATGTAAAAGAGATACACATTGAACATCCCTGGATGGAAACTAGATGTGAAAAATACATGGTATGACATTAATAACAGATGAACAACTGCAGAAAACATAGTGAATTTAAAACTTAGTAATAGACACTACCTTAAATGAAAGACAGATACAGTAAGGAAAGAAACAGAAGCAATGAAGATGGCATCACAGAAATAAAATGAGCACCAAATGCTTCAATGTATGTAATTGGAGTTCTGGAAGGAGAAGAGGAAGATGACAGCACATATTTCCAAAAATAATATTTGAAGAAGTAATAGTCAAAATTCTTTTAACTTTGATGAAAACTACAACCTATAGATTGAAGAACTTCCATAAACCCAAAACACATGGAGAAAACTACACCTAGGCACATCATCATCAAAGTTCTCTCAAACAGAAATAACAAGAACAATCTTAAAAGTCACTACAGAAACAGACACAGTACAGAGGAAGCAAGATAAAGATGACAGCAGATTTCTCACTATTAATAATGCAAGCAGGAAGAGAGTGGAGCAACATCTTTCAAGCGCTGAATCTTTTTTTAAAACCCACTAATCCAGAATTCTATGCTCAGACAAAATACCTCCCAAGATTGAAGGTGAAATAAAGACTTACAGACATAATAAAACTGAAAGAATTCTTCACCAGCAAACTCATATTCTAAGACATGATAGAGGAAACCATTCAGAAAAAATAGAATGATATCAACTAGAAATATAAATTTATATGAAGAAATGAAAAGCAACAGAAAAATACCTAATGGGTAAATACCTAAGTTTCTTTCCTACTGAAATGATCATTGACTGTTTAAATAAATAACAACAATGCATGTGAAGTTTACTCCATATGCAAAAGTATGACAACAAACTTTGATTCAATATATTTTGTGCTACATACAAAAATTTAACCTAAACATAAATCCTAAAACTGTAAAAATTCTGGAAGGAAACACAGCGAAAATTCTGACAAAGATTTATTACATATGATACAGAAAGTATGATTCCTAAAAGAAAAGAAAAGGCACAAATTTGTCTTCATCAAAGACTTCAAAATCTCCCCTGAAGAAGATGGTAAGTAAATGAAAAGACAAGCCAGGGCCTAGGGGAAAATGTTTGCAAAACATAAAGCATTTGCATCTGAAACACACAAGGGTGGGACAGTTCTCCAGATGCTCTGGACCAACCTAGTTCCTACTCCTTCTTGCTTGTGTTTTGCAAGAATACCTATGGAAGGTGCTGGAAACGCATGTCAATTTGTAGGGATGAAGTGCCTGAAACAGCCCAGGCCATGGTCCAGGGTTCATGATCTTGAGTTGAGGAGGAGTGCCCTGGACAGCCCAGGCTTTGTTCCTTCTTCCTTGGAAGCAGGGTTTTCTTCAACACTTGCCTTAATGAGTGACACAGTGACTGAAATAGTTAACTTGCTGTAGGTCGCTTTTCAGAGTCACTCAATCACGCTACAAAGTGAGGCACACCCAATGGAGACTCCACTGGTCATGGGCAGCTTTCTTGAGCCTTGGGGCATGGGCTCTCATGAATCAGAGACTTCTTCTGTCCCTTGCTGTCCATCTGTAAGTAATGAAACCACTTTGCATAACTTGATGTATGGGAGTGTTCTGTCTCAGACACTCAGAAAGGTAGGTAACTAACCAGTGCATGGTTAGAACTCCCGTTTCTGGAAGTTGACATAATGATGATCTTTGTTACTCTCCATACACGGGGAGTCCTTTCTCGGTATTGGTAATTTGTGAACCTGCTTTACAATAAGAATTCTCAAAACTCAATAATGATAAACAGCTCAAAAAAGAGGGGGTGTGGTAAAAGATTTGAGCAAGCACTTTAAAAAAAAAAAACAGATTTATTTATTAGTTTTGAAAAAACACTTGGACCATCTTCTGCTGCTTTTCCCAGGCCAGTAGCAGGGATGTCGTTTGGAAGTGGAGCAGCCAGGACACCAACCGACACTTATCACAGGTAGTAGCGTTACCCGCTGTGCCACAATGCAGGTCCCAAGCAGACACTTTACCAAAGCATAGATACATCAGATATCATATGAAAAGATGTTTTCATCATATGAAAATATGTTCAACATCATTAGACCTTAGGGAAATGCAAATTAGAACCACAGTGAGACCACACTGCCAAGCTGTAAGAACATCTAAAACTAAGCAATTGCCCATGTGCAGTACTGTATGGAGAAACTGGGACTTTTGTCCACTGCTGTTGGGAACATAAAATGCTATAAACAGTTTGGAAAACACTTTGCAGTTTCTTAAAGAGTTCAATATTTACCAACCCACGTCTTAGCCATCCCATTCCTAGGCATTTACCCAAAAGAATTGAAAGTACATGCCCATACAAATTTTGTTCATAAATATTCTTAGCAGCTTTATGTATATTAGCTCAAAGCTGCAATCAACCTAAATACGCATCCACAGATGAATGTCTGGACAAATTGTGCTATATCCTATGCTGGAATACATTGGAGTAATAAAGAGTAATCAATTATTAATTCCAAGAGTAGTGGATAAATTTCAAAAATAATTGCACTGAGTGACAGAACACATAAAAGAGAGTATATATTTTCATTTACAAAGTTCTAGAAAATTGCAAACTAGTCTACAACGACTAAAAGTAGATCAGTGTCTGTCAGAGGGTGGGGGATGGAGGGAAATTTTCCAGTGAAGCACAAGGTGCTGAAAGTGTTCATTCTATTGATGGTGGTGATGCTTTAGTGGCTATATACGTAACTTAAAATGTATCTGAATCTACACTTGAAATGTGTACAGTATTTATTATATGTCAGTTACATCTCAATAAAGCTCTTTAAAAATCTGTTAGGTTTTAATATCTGTGGCACAGCAGGATACAGGATAACTACAGTCACTAATGTATCATGTGTTTTGAAATAACTAAATTTTTAAAAGATTAATTTATTTATTTGAAAGTCAGAGTTACACACAGAGAGAAGGAGAGACAGAGAGAGAGA
The DNA here is from genome assembly GCF_033115175.1 of Lepus europaeus. Lineage (NCBI taxonomy): Eukaryota > Metazoa > Chordata > Mammalia > Lagomorpha > Leporidae > Lepus > Lepus europaeus. The sequence goes on along the minus strand of NC_084840.1, from coordinate 23,007,759 downwards.
GAGGTCTTCCATCCGCTGGTCCACTCCCCAAGTGGCCGCAATGGCTGCAGCTGCACTGATCCAATGCCAGGAGCCAGGAGCTTCCTCTAGGTCTTCCCATGTAGGTGCAGTGGCCAAGGACTTGGGCCATCTTATACTGCTTTTCCAGGCCCCAGCAGAGAGCTGGATTGGAAGTGGAGCAGCTGGGTCTCGAACTGGCACCCATATGGGATGCCGGCACTGCAGGTGGCAGCTTTACCCACAATGCCATAGTGTCAGCCCCATAACTTACTAATTTCAAATGTCTCAACACAAAAAATGATAAGCCAGTGAGGTGATGGGTATGTTTAATTAGATTCATTTAATCATTGTACATATATACCAACATATCACGTTGTACTCTATAAATGAAATACAGTTATAATTTATCAATTACGGTGATATTAATAAAAATTATTACCTTGATTTCCTTTGGTATTTTGTCTAATGTCTTTTTTCCTCTTTTACTTTCAATTATTCTGTTCATGAGCTTTATGCACATCTCATATACAGCAGATAACTTGATTTTTTTTCTTTCTTGAAATATGCCTTTAGCAGAAGCATATAATCTGTTTACATGCATTATGTTACTGACTTGGTATGATTCTCTTAATGTATCCTGAACTTCCAAAAGATTTTTGTTGTTGTATTCTTTTACCCTCCTTTCCTGTCTTGTGAGTATCTGTCAGTCTCTTTCATTCTGTCCCTTTTAAAAATAGTTCCAGATTCCGTTCCTCTTCATCTAGTTGTTTCCTTAGCCCAGTGCCAACGGCTGAGAGCATAGCGTGTCTTGGTTGATGGCACGGTATCACTGTGAACCCACCGAAGGCCCCCATCCTCTCCTATGTAAAAACAAGCACGTATTTCTCATGTCATCATCTAGTGCCATGCCATATCCTCACTGTAATTTTTTGATGTATGTTATTAAATTCTCGCATATTCTCATAAAACCTGAATTGGTGTTTGTGCGTGTGTGTGTAACTTACATACATTGTATCATTCTAGACTTCATCCTGTATACTGCATCTTCTAAGGTCTAACCACATGACTATTTGTGCCTCATATCTCTGCCAACGCTTGGAATTATCCAGCTTTTCTATATTTGCCTATCTGATGTCTATAAAGTGAAAAACCATTGTCCAATTTTTCAGTTATCTGATTAGTAATGAGTTGGGCTCATGTGAAGGAGCTTTTCATATCTTCTGTTCAATTTCTCTTGAGTCTCAGTAATTTTCTAGTAGATTCATGGATATTTCTTATATATTTTAGATATTATTCTTGACATTTTTTGTAACCAATCATCTATTAACTTTGCACATGAAGTCATAAGCTGAAATCACTGGGTTCCAAGTTATCAGTTTTGGGTTTTGTAATTCTAATAGTCTTTGACAATTCCAAGTTCACAAAGCGAATTGTGATTAAATTGAGTGCTCGCCCTTAGGTTGAGAACTCTGTCATTGGTCGGAGCTCTTGTGCCTGTCTTCGGGTGGTGATCTGGTTTTGTTTTTCTCCGTACCTGAGCCAGGTTTTCCTGCAACATATACCCTCTTCAAGTTTCCATTTGTCCTTGGTCCTCTGGGGTTCTCTGTTTCATTCTTCCATTTGGCTTTTCCTGTAGTAGAGCCTACTGTTTTTACTGTGGCTTTCTGAAACAACACATAATTGTCAAGAAAATCTCTCATTTTTCAGAGTTGGCTTGGCATAAAAAAGTTTCCATATAAATTTACCCAAGTCCTTTAAACATTCTGCTGAAATTTTTATTAGAATTGAATTTATAAATGAACTTAGAATCAGTATTCTGTAATACTTTCATCACATCTTCTTCAAGAGTGTGAAAATGTCTCCATTTTTCAGATTTCCCCTTTCTGTTCTTTACCATAGTGTTGTTTTTTCCACAGAGATTTTGTGGATTCATTGTGAAATTCTGTGATCCTTCATTGCTTTTGTGACTCTTGTGAACATGTGACCAGTTGAATATTTTCTACACATTTTACGAGCTGATTTTTTATCAGCAATCTTGCTTTATATTCACCTGAATTACAACATTTTCCTAATTTCAGGCACTTTCCATCCAGACAATCATCTCGTCTGTAAATAATGACAATTTTATCCCTCCCTTCCCAGTTCTTTATGGCCCCTTTATTTTCTTTCCAGGCAGCAAGGGATCATGAATGCAGTCATCAGGATGAATGCCGGATGTCAAAGGCAACGTGTCCAAGCATCGCTCCTTAGATGCAGGGTTTGCTTCTGAGGCTTCTGTCAAGTTGACGGTTGAGGAAGTTTTTGTTTTTTAATCTACAGTTTGCTGGAGGTTTTTCATTATACATGTGGGTGGTTGTCTCTAACACATAAGGTAATGAGCATTTTGAAAACAGTATTTCATTTTCTTCAGACATCTTATTGATAGGTTATTGCTCTCAAAATATCTCTAATTTCTTTATAAGTAGCGGATTTTTCTCTCTAATTGATTCTAAGAGGTTTTTTTTTTTTTTTTTTTTTTTTTTTTTTTTTTTTTTTTTTTTTTTATCTGTGGTCCTAAAATTTTCCTGCAATGTACTTGGATGGGGCACTTTTGATTTACCTACTTTGGATTCTGAATTCTTCCTTAATCTGTAGCTTCCCACATTTCTTCAGGCCTGCTAATTTCTTCTAGACTACTACAATGCCACCATTGTTTTTTCTTCTGGAATTTCCGTCCCACAGCTTTTGAACTGTCACAATTATTTCTCCTCATACCTCTTATTCATCTTTTTATCTTTCTGGGAGATACTGTGTCAATTTCTCTAGCTCTGTCTTCAAGTTCATTAATTCAACATCTTTCCAGTGCAAGAAGATGGATTTCTATCACCAACTTCCATACTCACCACTGAAAGTTCCCAGGGAGTCCTCATATTTCACTGCACACAGAAACAGGAGGCTGTGGAAAGGTGACTCATCCACGCACAGCCACAGGGGACCTGCTAAACCTGGAAAATGTTTTAGGGGAAATTGAGAATCAATTGCAGGAACAACACAATGAAAGAGAACTTTAAAACGAATGTCAAGTTTTGTCTGACTTGTGACAGGTAGGACACAAATGATCCCATTAACATGTACTTGGGGACAATTTAGCCCTGAGACTTTATATATGGGCTTTAAAAACCTATCAGAAAGTATTCCTTTTAAAAAGCAATTTGGATTTTTTTTTTTTTTTTTTGGTTTTGGGTTTTGATTTTGTTATCTCAACATAGATTTAACAGTTCTCATGGCTTTGCAAAGGCTTAGATGATTTAGACTTTTAATCTGGATTCATTTGACCAAAACCCCACATGTGGGCCAGCACACATGAACTGCAGTCTCTCCCTTTTTATAAAGTCCTACCCTCTCTGTGCATGTGCACGTGTGTGCACACACACACATACACACACAGAGACACACAAACAAGAGGCAAAGGATACAACTGATTCATAATAAGAACTAGGATGGCAACAAGAAGTTGGAGAAAATGATACTTATCCTTCCCAGTGATAGAGAAGTGGGGAGGAATGGGGTCTTTGCCAGCTGTTCATCAACAACAAAAAGTTATATAAATTCACTTTATACAGATCTGCTATGTGAGAAAGAAAATTGAAAAAGAAGGTTTCTTGGAAACCTCACCAAAAATCCTTCTGCTATTCGAATACAAAATCAATATAAAACCTATCTGCCATGGCTCACTAGGCTAATCCTCTGCCTGCGGCACCGGTACCCCGCGTTCTAGTCCCAGTCGGAGCGCCAGATTCTGTCCCAGTTGCTCCTCTTCCAGTCCAGCTTTCTGCTGTGGCCCGGGAGTGCAGTGGAGGATGGCCCAAGTGCTTGGGCCTTGCACCCACATGGGAGACCAGGAGGAAGCACCTAGTTCCTGGCTTCGGATCAGTGCAGCGCGCCAGCTGTAGCAGCCATTTGGGGGATGAACCAACGGAAGGAAGACCTTTCTCTCTGTCTCTCTCTCTCACTGTCTAATTCTGCCTGTCAAAAAAATTAAAAAAAAAGATCTTCTGTATATAAAGATAATTGGAAATGAAAAAAAAAAAAACCTGGTGTTAAATTGGAAATGGCATAGAAAATTAATTAATCTTTAAAAAAATATTATGTAGGATCTCTGTCTTTAATGTGCTGTACACTCTTATTTAATGCTATAACTAGTACTCCAACAGTATTTTTTTTCACTTTGTGTTGCTATATGGGGGCAAACTGTTGAAATCGTTACCTAATATATACTAAACTGATCTTCTGTATATAAAGAGAATTGAAAATGAATCATGATGTGATTGGAAGGGGAGAGGGAGCGGGAAAGGGGAGGGTTGTGGGTGGGAGGGAAGTTTTGGGAGGGGGAAGCCATTGTAACCCATAAGCTGTACTTTGGAAATTTATATTCATTAAATAAAAATTTAATTAAAAATAAATAAATAAATAAATAAAATAAAAAATAAAAATAAAACCTATTCACCTGGATTCAAAGCAATCCTACCATCCATAAAATAACACCAAAACAACACATACTTATTAAAAATTCAAAATTAAGTTAAAACTTTCTTTTGGAAAAATGGTTAAAGTTACCACAAAAACTATTAAGTGTTGCAGATATATTTTCATAAATGTAATACATATATAATTGAATAATATGAGATTTTTTTAGAAGAGTTAAGTTTTAGGCAAACTAGATAAATTGATGATCAGAGAAGCTGGTTTCTTTCTTTTTTAACTTTTATTTAGTAAATATAAATTTCCAAAGTACAGTTTATGGATTACAATGGCTTCCCCCCCCCCCATAACTTCCCTCCCACTCGCATCCCTCCCATCTCCTGCTCTCTCTCCCATTCCATTCACATCGAGATTCATTTTCAATTATCTTTATATACAGAAGATCGATTCAGTATATACTAAGTAAAGATTTCATCAGTTTGCACCCATACAGAACATAAAGTGTAAAATACTGTTTGAGTACTAGTTATAGCATTAATTCACATTGGACAACACATTAAAGACAGAGATCCCACACTAGGAGTAAGTACACAGTGACTCCTGTTGTTGACTTAACAATTTGACACTCTTATTTATGGCATCAGTAATCTCCCTAGGCTCTAGTCATGAGTTGCCAAGGCTATGGAAGCCTTTTGAGTTCGCTGACTTCGATCTTATTCTGACAGGGTCATAGTCAAAGTGGAAGTTCTCTCCTTCCTTCAGAGAAAGGTACCTCCTTCTTTGATGGCCCCGTTCTTTCCACTGGGATCTCACTTGCAGAGATCTTTCATTTAGGTCCCCCCCCCCCTTTTTTTTTTCCAGAGTGTCTTGGCTTTCCATGCCTAAAATACTCTCATGGGCTCTTCAGCCAGATTCAAATGCCTTAAGGGCTGATGCTGAGGCCAGAGTGCTGTTTAGGACATCTGCCATTCTATGAGTCTGCTATGTATCCTGCTTCCCATGTTGGATCGGTCAGAAAAGCTGGTTTCTACCAAACAGTAGTGAACTGACAATCTACTTCAAAACAGTAAAGGGTGATAGTTTCCTGAGCTACAAATGTTGTGTATTATTTTTTAAAAAATATGTAATGGAGGTCAATACGTGATGAAAGTTAGTTGAATTTAGAGGAGTATCATAAACCATGCAAAACTATTAGACCAGAGAGAAGAGAGCTCTTCAACTGAGACAGATAAGGTATGAGCCACGAATATGCAAAAATGTTCACTGAGCACAGGGAGAAAGAGGGTAGGGGGGGCAAAGATTAGGAGAAACTACGAAGGAATTCTGGATGAATGAATAACAGCATAACAGGAAGGCAAGCAGGACCTATGATAGGAGCCCATGAAGGTGGTCTGCAGCAGAGATAAGAGGCAGGGGAAGGAAAAATACACCTTAGATACAGAGGTGAAAAACAGATGCTAAGGAGCAGAGGCAGGACTAGATCAGCAGTCCCAGAGCTAAAGACAGACAAGTGGCTTCAAATTTGGAGTGATTTTGATCGAAAGTCAAAAATGGTGGCCCACAGCCCAAGCAGCAAAGGTTCTCCTCTCTCCCTGAACAAAGAAGAGGCACTGTGAGTGGGATGATCAGATGGATGGGTGGTGCCAGGGTCTTAGTGCACCCAGTGCCTGAGCCTTAAAGGGTCTCTGAGCTCACGGGTATTGGCAAAGAAGAGCATTCGGAGAGAACTGTAATAACTTTCTATTGGTAAAGCTAAGTTCCCTATGGTAGGGGCACAGTGGAAGGTGACATTTCTAACAAAGAAGCAAGTGGTTATCAGCACAGAATGAATTGGAAAAACCCCCTCACTCGTACTGTTGTGTGATGGCAGTGGAGTAATTCTGAAAGCAAGCCCCTAGATGCGACTGAGTAGTGTGGAACCCCTCTGTCTCCCCTCTCTACCCTTACCCCAGTCTGGCTTTGCCGGCCTCTGCGCACTCACTGCACCTGCCCTTACCTGTCTCATAACACACAGAGTGGAGTGATGGTTCACTTCCTTCGTTCCTTCATGGGTTTCTGGAGGACAGGGGCACTCTTGTCTTTCATCTTTAGATCCCCACTACCCAGACCGGTACCCAGCAGGCAGAAGAGAACGTTGAATGAATGAAGAGCTATAAATGGCTGGCTAGCTGGCCAGATGTGTGGCTCACATGTTCACACAGATGTACACACGTCTAGGCGGTCTTGCTCACACACCTCCCAGAGCATGCCTCATGCTGGGCCCTGGGTCGTGTCCTCCTGGGCTACTGAACATAACCCCAGGAGAAGTTGCCTTCTGCTTCCGTTTCCTGTCTTCAGCTGCCAACAGTTCCAGCTCGTCAGCCACGTGATCCTGCAGTCTGAGATCCCGTCCCACGTCCGCCATCCATCTCCATCCTGCAGCCTCTCCCCTTTAGTTGTTGTTCAGCACTTTCTCTCGGTTTAAGAAGAGAGCAGCAACAATTTGCTTTCATGCCATGTTTACTTTATGCCTCTGCCCGATATCTATTTGTCATTTTTATTGTACCTTTCCCTCTCTCGTTCTGAATTCATCTTTAGGTGAGGCCTTGTCCTTACCATTTGCTTCCAGAAGAGAGAACAGTGTGTCTGGTGGAGCTAGGAATTGATTTCGCGGGTGTTGAACCCAGCTACATAGGAAATGGAACATTCACACACCCATCAGGGACTATAAAACTTAAACCTATACAGCGAGCGTGCGTTCTCCAAAGTACTTTCAAAAGTGTTATTTCATTCGAAGCTCACAGCTGTGATGTGGGGGCAGATATCATTACCTCTAACAATACATCGGGGGTTGAAGGAGAGCAGTGGAAGCCTGGTTTGTGTCTGAGCTCTTCCTATCTGCAAGTGGGACTCTGGATGAGTCACTGACTGCACCCAGCCTCTTCCTCTCACTGCAGTCGTGATAAACAGTACCCATCACTTTCCTACCTTTTAGGTCAGGACCAACAGGTGTAATAGTATATACCTAACCATCCCATGCAGCCATGGTAGGGCTGACATAAAGGTGGCGTAGATAAGACAACCTGTGAGGTCATGCAGCTTTATAAAATTAAGAGAAGATGAAATTGTGACCACTAGAGTATGAATATTACATACAGTCTATTGTCTCATATTTCAGGGAGGGAGGCGACAGTGCTCTTACCTCCCGTTTCACGGTTTCCCCCTCTACCACCTCCAAGCTCTCCATAAAATAGGACTGGTAGAGGGTCCTAAGGCACCTCTTCTTGTTAGAGGATGTCTAGTAAAACTGTAATCACCCACACGCGCATGCCCACGTGCACACACATGCATGCACACACATACACACACACACACACCCCCTTGCTATTTCTGGGTGGAGGAGCAACGCTTTCCCCACCCAGGAGAGACACAAACTAAGCTTCTCTCCACCTCAGTGACTCATGGAATGGGGGGCTTGGCTTGAGCCAGGGAGAAGAAATCCTAAGATCTCTGTGAGCACGTGCCACCTACCCAGCCAGGTGCTACGCAGCCACTCCTGAGAGCTGTCAGAGGGAACAATAAGGAAATTCACATCTGCTTCTTTTGTTTTGTTCTTGGATTTCTATGGTCTCTCATTCACAGCTCCAAGACCTGGGCAATTTTCTGAGTCACTGAATGATTCAACTCTCATAAAAGCTCTCTAACATACCCACAGATTTTCTTTCTGGCAAATATCTCGGTGGTTACCATCTGGGAGCCTTCTCTTAGCCCACATGTGTAATTTTGTCCCTGGGCTAACTGGTTTTTTAAAACGCATTTCCGTATGAGGTCAGAACTGGTCTGAGATACAGAGTGAGGAACAAGCTGCCCCCATGTGCAAGGGCGGCAAGGGGAGGATGACCTCCCGGAGCAGTGCTAGGCCAAAGACAATCCCGCACAAACAAGACGAAATTATATCCGCGACTCAGCGGTAACCTGCCGGAAGCATCTTAGCCTCCAAGCCAATTGCCTGCACCAGGAGAGTGATGAAACGGGCTCTGTGGATAAAAGCCAGCCCATCTCCCTCCCTCACTGCCCCGGTGTGCCCCTCTCTTCTGATAAAATGCTTATAATTTTTCTCCCAGCATGTAATTTTTTAATTATAATATGTTTGAAGAACATCAAAATGATTTGGCTGTTTGCAGGGTGATTGTTGACAGTAGAGTCAATTCATGTCTTCTCTGATGCGCTGGGCACCTAGTGGGTACCTGAGAAGTAATAACTGACGGTAGTGGCAGCGTCGTCCCTGTGGATGGGTGCCCGTGGGGAGGAGAAGGCCTGGCATTCCCGCACTGGTGCTGAACTCCTCCATCCCCACACATTTGGGATGGTGTGAATGGGGGGGCGGGTGGGAGTGGGGGGGAGAGAGAGGGAGGGGGAGAGAAGGAGGGGGGAGAGGGAGGGAGGGGGCAGAGAGGGGAAGAGAGAGAGAGAGGGAGAGAGGGAGAGGAGGAGAGAGAGAGAAAGAGAAAGAGAGGTGAGGGAAGGGGAGAGAGAGAGAGGAGAGAGAGAGAGGTAAGGGAAGGGGGGAGAGAGAGAGAGAGAGAAGGAGAGAGAGAGAGAGAAACTGAATTACTTACCCATGATTCAACAGACTGCAGAGAAACTTCTACTCAAAGACCTCCAATGAGTTGATTTTCCCTGGGGTTTGGAATGGGATAAAGCAATCTTTAAACAGAGAGATTCTATTTAGGATTTTTTTTTTTAATTTACCATAGTTAAAATAATCTCAAACCAAGTAAAACATATAATTTTCTGGACAAAAAAACAAACACACAAATAAAAAGCCACCCAGAGGCCGGCGCCGCGGCTCACTAGGCTAATCCTCCGCCTTGCGGCGCCGGCACACCGGGTTCTAGTCCCGGTCGGGGCACCGATCCTGTCCTGGTTGCCCCTCTTCCAGGCCAGCTCTCTGCTGTGGCCCGGGAGTGCAGTGGAGGATGGCCCAAGTGCTTGGGCCCTGCACCCCATGGGAGACCAGGAGAAGCACCTGGCTCCTGCCATCGGATCAGCGCGGTGCGCTGGCCGCAGCGTGCCTACCGCGGTGGCCATTGGAGGGTGAACCAACGGCAAAAGGAAGACCTTTCTCTCTGTCTCTCTCTCTCACTGTCCACTCTGCCTGTCAAAAAAAAAAAAAAAAAAAGCCACCCAGAATTTCGAAAAGATGGGAGGTGAGGAACAGAAGTGGAAAGACAGATTTAGAACAAGAGCTTCTACAAAGGATGGAAAAGGAGCTCCGGCTTCCGTCTCTGAAGTTCAGTGTGAGACGGGAAAACGGTTGGCCGCAGGAAGCTGTTCTCAAATTGTGCTGCACCACTCACCAGCTGTGCAGCTCTGAGTAGACTTGGCGGCAATAGCGTACGGACCGTGGACCACGTGCCTGGCGATGCTGGGAGGCAGCCATGGCTGTCCTGAGCGCAGTGCCGTCTCCCACACCGTGAGAACGCTCAGTCACAGTGAGCAAGGTATTACATCAGGAAGTTTCTGAGCCCGCATCCAGGGCAGCTCCCTTCCTCTGAAAACCTTAACATTATTTCAATGCGCAGCAGCAGGGACCTCTCTGAGTGGTGCTTTCTAGAAGCAGGTGGTTGGACGAGATGACCTCCGAGAGACTCCCTGGGAAGGAGCTATTGGTCTGCTCCTTGGAAGTCATGGCCTCCTGGCCCCATTTCCTGCTTGTCTGATCTCTGTGGGTTTTGTTTGTGTTTTTTTGTTTTTCCTGGAGTCAGCGGCGTGACCCTCAGACCTGAAAAGGATACTGAATTGCCAATTCAATTTACCTAAAACTGGTGGAGCCTGAAAGCTTGGCCTACATTGACATACAGCTAATCTAATACAAATTGATTTTGGTTTTAAATCCAAGCAAGTCAAGAAATCGCTGTGTATTTTTTCAGAACACAAAGGACGCTGCTTTGCTGTGACTGCCAAGTACCTGGCGTGGGCTTCTGGGGTCCCACTCCCGCTTGGGGTTCTTTGCAGCCCCGTTGATGCCCCCTCCCAGACCTGAGGCTCTTGCCCCCTTCATGGACCATGCCCCAAACAAGCCCGTCATGCTGCAGCTCCCCATGTGGTTGTCCTTGGAGCCCATGCGGCTCTGTCCTTGAGCCTGAAGCGGGCTCACCACTCTGACTCTGAGTTATTCCTAAAGCTCCGTCACCATGCGCTGCTGTTTGAGTAACCACATCCTGGGTGTGAGCCACTCAACAGAGACTTATCTCCTGAAATCTAGTGCAGGGCTCAGAGTCCAACAACCCAGGGCCCTTCCCTGCTGCCAATCATTCATCGGCTACTCCCCTTGCCTGACATTCCTGGACCCTCTGACGTGGGACCCCTTATTCGTTCATAGTCCATTTCAGACTTCAGATGCCAGTCTTTTGCCCAGACCACCTCTGGTTACCTATCTGCAAAGAATTTTCTAGAAGTATTCTTACTGAGCTGTCCAGAAGGCAACTTCAAGCTGGATTCCTAGATGTGACCACCTGGGACGACATGGCAAGAACAATCACAGTCACACCATCACAGCAAATTTGAAGTCCTATTTCAACTCTCTCGAGGATATGGACAAATGTAACAAAATTATAATATATACTTTAGGCCGTGATGATTAAACAAGAAGATGACACATTTTAATCACTTACCACAGGTTGACTGTGACGTTGTGATTTGTTGAAGTCCTGAATTAGCAGGGTGGGCTACGGAACAACTAAACTGGGTCAGAACCTAGGAGAACCCACTGACGGGTGTGGAAGCAGCCCTGGTGCAGGACACCTCCAGCTACAGGTCCTTGGGGAGAAATTTGGTCCAGGAGACCGAACTCTACCAGGAAACTATGGCAACAGATGGTCATCACCAGCCCCCAAACAGAGATCCCCGTCAGCACGCAGGAAGACTGGAAGTCAGCAAGGGGTTGATTAAAAGGTCTTGGGCCTGAGGCAGAGGATTTGAGCTCTTATTTGTGTGGTTCTTAGACTCTAAAATGTGTAAGAACTGAATGGAATGCTAATGAACAATGGAGATTCTCGATCATCCTTCAGGGAGCTTTTGCATCAACATGTGCGGGACAGAACATTTTTATTAATTTCTTCAGATGACTCTGATGTGGACGGGTTGAGGATCACTCCTGGGGAAACTTCAACGTGGAGAGACAGACAATAGCAAGGCAGGGCGCAGGAACAGAAGAACCGAGGTCTTCAGATAGTTCATTTGAGGAAGACTTAGGCCCACAAACTGAGTGAGCCTCACTGCAATGCTGGGACCTAAGCCTCAGGAAACAAGCTCTCCACAGGGGAGAGCTCAGGATTGAAAAACGAGTCAAATATACATGTATTTTTTCCTAAGCTCAAGAAAAATAATGATCACTTGGCCCAAGAGTTTGACCCTCTTTGCTTCTCACTCTCATCCATTCATTCAGTTGGCATTCATTTATTTGTTTACCTATTTGATTGCATCTTGACTCCTGCTTCTATTGTTCTAACTATGACCTCACTCTGAACCCAAGAACTTTGCCTAAAAGTCCTCTTAAGAACTGGATATACACAAAGTCTAATTCATTATCTCTCTCTTAATCTCCAAATTAACTTTCTCTCCTTGAATTCTACTCTCCAATGGATCAAGAAAAAAATAAGAATCACATTTTATATCTGCATGAAATGGCTTAGAATATCAAGAAGTTTACCTGTATTTGCTATGATAACTGACAGAGAGGAAAGAATTTTCTGTCCATTTCGCACACCTTGAAACAAAGACTTGAAGATGATCAGAAATTAGTACCCAGAGGTAGAGACGTGAGCCCTACTTACAGCTCTTCCATTTGATTCCCCATTGGTGAGCCAAGTGTCCTTCATGTGGTTTGAAAATGGGAAGTAGTGTAACTACAAGGGCCCAATTTCCTAGAGTATAATTTGTAAAATCCTTATATATAAAATCTAACTCATTGTTTACTTGAGAGAGAGAGAGTTCTCCCACTTACTGATTTACTCTGCATATGCCTGCAATGGCCGTGGGTTGGACCAGGGGCTGAAGCCTGCAGACAGGAATTCAATGCAGGTTTCCCACATGGGTGGCAGGGGCCAATTACTTCAGCCATCACCATTGTGATCCAAGTTCTGCATTAGCAGGAGGCTGGAGACAGGAGCCAGAGCCAAGTATTTGAACCAGGCAGTCCAGTATGGGTCACAGTTGTCTTAACTGCTAGGCCAAATGCCTACCCCGAAATAACAAGTTGCTTCAAGAACATAAGGAGGGGCTAGCACCGTGGCACAGTGGGTTAAGCTACTGCCTGTAATGAAAGCACCCCATACGAAGGCCAGTTCAAGACCTGGTGGCTCCACTTCCAATCATCCAGCTCCCTGCAAATAGCTGGGGAAAGCAAGGGAAGATGGCCCAAGTGCTTGGGCCCCTGCCACCCCTGTGGGAGATCGGATAAAGCTCCTGGCTCCTGGCTCTGGCCTGGCCCAGCCCAACTGTTGTAGCCATTTGGGGAGTGAACCAGCAGACGAAAAATCTCTGTCTCTCTCTGTCTCTCTCTCTCTCTGTATCCCTTTCTCTCTATAACTCTGCCTTCCAAATAAACTTTTTTTTTTTTTTTACAGTAAGTAAAGCCTACATCCCTGAAACTCATCTCCAACAATGGTTTGATGTAGTTGACTGTAATTCTCTTAGCAATTCATTCTTTGGAAACCTTACTTTAAAACATAAATAAATATTATTGCTAAAGGAAGTAATTACAGCAAAGGTTTTCGACCTGAGCTCCCAGGCCCACCACAGAGGAAAGAGGTCACCTATCCCTCTAGTCCAGCAAAAAACGACCTGCTTTAGTCAGAGAAACGACTTATGGTTCCAAGAAGTTCAGGGACTTCCATGCAACAGTATTTACAGAAAAAGTACTTTATCTTCTGAATTTTAAAAACCATTTGTAAGAAAGGAAAAAAAAAAACTGGAAACAGTCGAAATGTCTATCATCCTCAATTACAGGGCCTCCACACAGCAAAATGACAAGGAAGCTGTTAAAAAGACAAGACAGACCTGTACATTCTGATGTGGAAATATATCCCGACACATCCTTAAATGACAAAGCCAGGTAGCAAGAGCATTTCAGGGGTGTAGCTCTAAACGTGTTTGAAACAACATTCATAGGAAAGATCTGGATCTTTTGGCTTGTATATGAGGACTTGGAGTTATGCACTGAACATTTTACCATATTTTCTTTTATTGCTGTTTCCCTATAATGATCCTTGAATAAATACTATGTTATTGAGTTACGATGTCATTGGTCATTGTTAACATTTGATCGGATATTGGCTGTCACCTTCTTAACACAGGGACAGTTCTGCGGAAGGAGGGGAACCCCTGGCCAGGTACCTCTGATAGGAGGAAAAGGACCAGACAGGGGGTGTCCCCTGGTAGAAAGATCCCTGACCCGCTTGTGGCCCTGAAATTTGTCTGAGAAATAATACCCACTTGGCAGAAAACAAGACAGAAGGACTAAAGGACTCTCTTTTTCCATGTTTTTGCCTCAACCTCTTATTATGAGTATCATCGAAATGTCTGCCAGCCAGAACACAAGGTGCACAGGGCAGGGGAGCGAGAGTCAGCTATTGAAAGAGAATCGTTTTCTCAGAGGGACGGGAAGGCTGTTATTTGGGTTGGACAATGATTCTGGTGAAATCAGCCAGACTGTTGCTCAACTCTCCCCTTGCATAGCCTTGATATTCTCAGGCCATGGAGCCAGAAAGCCTGGGTTTTGTCCTCACCCTGCCAATTAGTAAACTTGTGACCTCTGTGTGATGGAGGAATCAGACTAGATGCTCTTTCTGTCCTCGTCAAACTCCAAACTCTGTTGTAATTCCAGACACAGGCATGCAGACCTCTGGGGGCTGCCCGCTCTCTGCTTCCAATTCCCCTCTCTTAAATAGACTCCAAGAAAAAAAAAAAATCTACATTCCCCACACCCGCGTTCTCTGCACCATGTCCTTGTGGGCTTGTGGCTTGCACGGACAGGCGCCTGCGTGCCTCATGTGAACCCGTGACCCTGGGCTTCCAGTGAGAGAGGAACCGGAGCTTCTGCACCAGACCCTGTGGAGCTCAGCTGTCAGGCCAGCCCATCACATTCACTGGGGCAGGGAACCATCCAATGTCACAGGGAATTCATTGCACCTTCGAGTGAACGCTGGGTTTCCACTTGGGACTGCAATTAGGTGACCCCGGCCAGCCTGGCTTTTGATGTACAAATCCCTCCCAGAGTCCCTCTGAGCTGCAGGGCAGGTGCGGGCCAGAGGCAGGGTCCGAGTGGAGCAGGCTGCAGGTCAGAGGCAGCCGCGCCTTAGATGGAGCCCATGCAGAGCTGCACAGTAAACACTCTGCTGGCTGCAGACTCTGTGTCCTGTACCCGGCGTGCCAGCATCCTGCTGGCTGGCTGTGCTGTCCCCTGGGTGGTCTTGGGAAACCGGCCGTTTGGAAAGTGTCAAAGAGCTCTGGAGTATAAACAGCAGCGTTCCAGCCGGCAGAGGCAGTGCACACGGGGAGCAGCAGGGGACTCCTGGCCTGTGTTTCTTTCCCTTGCATACTCAGGCAAGTCCCTTTAGTATGAACGGGACACTTGGTTCCTTCACCAGAACTGCAGGAACAGGGCCCCAAATCTGTGAAGAGCCTGACTTGTCCTCAATGTCTCTTCTCCCTCACCCCTGTCCAATCAACACGGATCCCATTTCTTCCATTTTCTCCAAGTTGTCGCAAAGCCGGCTACTGCTTTCCATCCTCCGTGCCTGCCAGTCTTTATCACCCCTTCATGAAGGATTGGTTCCAGCCACTCAACTGGCCTGTCCGTGCCCGTCCTGTTCTCAAAAATCCATTCTTTGAGTAGATAGTGGGCCTAGCAGTTAAGCCTACATCCCCTATCTGAGTGCCCAGGTTCAAGTCCCAGCTCGGCTTGGGATTCCAGGTTCCTGCTTTGTAGGTGATGATGACCAAACACTTTGGTAACCAGACTGAGCTCCTGGATCCCAACACATCTGGGGAGCGAATTTGCATATGGAACCACTTGTTCTCTCTTTTCTCTCTCCCTCTCTCTCTCTTTCTCTTGCTCTCAATAAGGAAAGGAAAATAAAATCCATTCTTGGCTTTGCTCCCTAAATGAGAAAATGCACCAGTGAAACTCTTCAAATCCGATCAGAAAACTCTCGGGAAAATATCCAGTGACCTCCATTTGTGTCCACACACAAAGAAAAACACCAACCATGGGGCTCCTGTGTGTGGCAACCCAGGCTCTAGGGCCGCGCCTTGACAGCAACAGCAAGAGCAGCTGTTGGGTATTAGAGGACCAGGCTGTCCCAGATAACAAAGGGAGCACTTTGCATTTGTGAAATGTTTGGAACACTCAGAGGCATCTAACTTGGTGCGGCTCGCTGAAGTCTCATCAGCGCTGTGAATGCCATTCCATCTGCAGAGAGCACGCGCCAGCGCCCCTCCCTCGTGCATTCCATCCTCTGTCACTCAAGCTCCAGCTGAGCAGCCCCTTCCTCTGAGCCCGCCTGTCCTCTGTGTGGCTAATTGCTCTCTGCTCCCAGTCCCCAAGGAAGCTTTGAATACCACAGCGCTTACTGCACTGCACTGCGACTCTCTGCCACAGTTTTCTTCGTTTGGTTGGAGCTTTGGGGAGGCGGGGACCATGTTTCATTCGGCCCTAGGTTGTGCCTTCCACTGTTCTTGGGGCTGGCACAGCTTGGTGTTCAAGAAATGAGTGAGAGAGAAGAGCACCAGGCGATGAAGAGGCAGGAGTTCAAGTAGCAAAACATTAACCTAAGAGGGGAGGTTGCGGAGGTCCCCTGGGACCTCAGGTTAACCCAGAAAAAGAGAATCTTCCTTCTCCCCTCACATCCCAAAGAAAAGGTGGATCTGGATAGGGAGCAGGAAGCAGGAGACTCTGACGATGGGGGTTGTTGCTGAAAAGAAACCTCACTCCTAAAGGGCCTGGGAGCTTTGCCTTCTTAAGCGTCACCTTTGCAAATACAAGTTTGTCTTCTCTCAGCTCCTAGAACGATGGTTCCAAAGCAAGCAAGCTCAATCTGAAAGGAAGCAGAAACTGGTCTTTTGTTTTTTTTCACCATGTGATGCAAACTCAAGCACTCCCTTTACCTGAGCCCACAGGCATAAGGGGAAGAGGCCTTACTTGCTAAAAGCTGCACCTGCACCTGCACCTCCAGGGTCCACCTGAACCTTTCACTTAGCTCCAGCCTGGCGAAGAGGAGCAATCCTCACCAGTCTTTTCTAGAGTGCAGAACTCTGAGCCTCAGTTTCTCTGTTTGCACAGCAGTGTAATAATGCAGGAATTGTATCAGTGTCAGGTTATGTTATTAATCTCATGGCCTATGAATTTGGTATTGTGGAGATAGCAAAAGAAAATCAAAAACCTAGTGCAGAAAAATATTGACTGATAATAGGAACCAAAACCTTCATCCACGGGGCAAGGAGGTCTCCACTGCTTCTTGAATTTTAATCATTTGAATTTGTCTGTCTCTCTAACCTGTGCAACCAGAGTCCCCGAGCTGTTCTCCCAGGAGCAGCTATTTTCCTCTCATCACTGTCCTAAGCCCCTTCTCCTAGAGCGAATCACTTTGTTGTCAGACCCATTTCTCAGCGGGCTCCTTGTCCCTCTGACAGCAGCCCCACTTCCTGGAAGCGACACAGAGAAGCCCAGAAATCCCAGGGCGCCGACCTTTCTCTACAGGTCCCCGAAGCACAAATGCATCCGGAATGTATTACACAACTGCCTGGGACAAAGAGACGGCAGGAATTCTGCAGTAAATGCAATGCAGAGTTTGACCCCAGAAGGTCACCTGATTTTTCCTTTCCATTATAACTGAGCCCAGTTTTCCCCAAGCATCACCAAGGTAGCACAACCTCCTAAAGCAGACCGGAACTTGAGAGTGAGGACCAAACTCAAGGTGACCAACTTCCCCTCCACAAGGGATGCCTGCACCTGTTCAAGCAAGGGTATGGGGGTGTCCAGGAGTGCTCCCTGCCTCACACAGCCTGATTTGCAGGCAGAGACCTCCAGCATGGAGTTGGCGGGAGAGGGGGTGGATTAGACAGAAGAGGAACCCCATTGCCCATGGAGCCATGCTGGTCCAGTGGGGTCCCAGGATCCCGGCAGAGATTCTCCTGTGGTTGTTATCGTCGATGCAGCTCCTCAGCTCTCTCCCCCCAGGCTCGCTGCCTGGATCATGGTTCAGTGATGGGGACTTGGGGACTCTCCTCTTCTAAAAGCTCTGCAGGTGGATCTTGCCAAGGGAGAGTGCAATTTGCTACATTTGCTGCAAAAGGATCAGACTCTGAACCTTTGTGAAAAATCTGTCCCCTCTCCCTGGCTCTCACTTGAGCTGCCTCCTCCATGTCTAGTGCCTCCAGCCAGCCCAGCACGCATACTGACACCTCCCCAAACCTAAAGTGCAGGTGCCTCTATCAAGGTATTTCTCAGGCTGTCTTTTCTGGAACATTCCATTTTCACCTGCTCCTACTGTTCCCATCCAAGCTCACTTCCCCTAAAACTTTCTTGTCCCTGACTTCTAGGGAAAGATGATACAAGGCTCTGTGCCTTCCGTTTACTATAAAAAAAGAAAAATGAGGTTCCTGCTCGCAGGAAGCTTTAAGGACGAGTAAGGAGACAAGACATCTGACCTAGGAGAGCCACCATAATAAGAGATGAGACACGACAAAAGCCAAAGTGTTTGAGAAGGAAGTGGGCACCATGAGCAACTGGCGTTTTCTGCAGGGTCTTTTGGTGTGCAGAGGACTGCAGAGACTCTGAACAATGGCCCCGAGGCGGGAAGGTGAGGAGGATGTGTAGAGGAGATGGCTTAGCTTCAAGGTGGGGTTCGCACACAGAGGGAAGAGCCTAGGCTCAGCCGGAGGTTTGCCTGTCCTCATTTCTCTCCTTCCTCTGAACTCCTTAATTTTTATGATCCAGGCCAATTCAATAGACCACTTTGCACAGATGGTTATGTAATTCTTGAATTGCTCTTCATATGTTTTTAAAAGCAAGCATTTCTCTCATTATAAAATAATTTCATTGGAGAAAATTTAGAAAATACAAAAAGGCAGTAAAATGGAAAAGCTACTCATAAATCTAGGACGTGGAAAGAACCACAGTTGGCATTTTGGTTGGTCCTGAAGTTCTTTTGCTCTCTATCCACATCTCTATGGGTTCTCCCTGACCCTGGAAAACTGAATGAAGACTGTGACACTGTATCCCATTTTTGTCACTTAGCTGAGTACCGTGAGCACAATCGCACATCACTGAGTGTCCCCTGAAAATATGTCTTTAAGGTCTCCATAACACTCCAACATATGAAGATGCAAGTCTCTGTTTAACCCTGTATTTCCCAAGTATAATTCTATGGGATGTTAAGTTTAAAAGTGTGTGTTAATCGCTTAACCCAAGTCAAATATATATTTTTCTATGGATTCTATAACTCTTAGAAGATTCCCCTTGCTTAGTATATACTAAGCTGATCTTCAGTATATGAAGGTAATTGAAAATGAAACTCGATGAAGGACGGGATGGGAGAGGGAGTGGGAGAGGGGAGGGCCATGGGAGGGAGGGAGGTTGTGGGGGGAAGCCACAACAATACAAAAAGTTGCACTTTGTAAATTCACATTTATTAAATAAAAAAATAACTATATAACAAACAAAAAAAAAAGAAAAAAATTCCAACATGGCCTTTGACTGCCAAAAAATAGAGGTACTGCAGGTAGCAATTTACAAGTGTATAGACTCTGGGCTATCTCTCTCTCCCTCAAAGACTTATGTATCTATTTATAAGTCAGAGCTACCAAGAGAGAGAGAGGTCTTCCCTTCACTGGTTCATTCCCCAAATGCCCCCAATGGCCAGGGCTGAGCCAGGCTGAAACTAGGAGCCAGGAGCTTCATCTGGGTCTCCCACATGGGTGCAGAGGTCCAAGCACTTGGCCCATCTTCTGCTGCTTTCCTAGGCCATTAGCAGGGAGCTGGATCAGAAGTGGAGCAGCTGGGACACAAACAGGTACCCATGCTGGATGCCAGAGTCACAGGTTGCAGCTTTACCCCCTATGCCACAATGCCAGCCCCAAGTTCTCTGTTTTTTTTTGTTTGTTTGTTTTTGTTTTTTCTTTTTCTTTTTTTTTTTTTTTTTTTTTTGACAGGCAGAGTTAGACAGTGAGAGAGACAGACAGAGAGAGGAAGTTCCTCCTTCCGTTGGTTCACCCCTCAAATGGCCGCTATGGCCGGCGCGCTGCGCCAATCCGAAGCCAGAAGCCAGGTGCTTCCTCCTGGTCTCCCATGCGGGTGCAGGGCCCAAGCACTTGGGCCATCCTCCACTGCACTCCCGGGCCACAGCAGAGAGCTGGCCTGGAAGAGGAGCAACTGGGACAGAATCCGGCGCCCAACCGGGACCAGAACCTGGGGTGCCGGCGCCACAGGCGGAGGATTAGCCAAGTGAGCCGCAGCACCGGCCCCCAAGTTCTCTTTTTAAACCAATGTCTCAAATGGTTTATTTTCTACAAACATTTGGGAAGTACTGGTTTAACTTTCCTCCCATTGTAGGGCATTTAGATCTTTTTCCCCAAGTTTTCACTATTATAAACATTTTGATAAAAATCTTTGTGCATAGAATTCAGGATCCCGTTCTTGTTATTTCTTTAGGGTAGATTCCTGGAAATAGAATTGTGGGGTCAAAGTGCATGACTTTTTATAAAAAAACATGCAGTTCAAATTTCCTCCTCCCTTTTCTCTCCTTCCTCCGGGTCTGCTCCCCTTGGCTACAAGCCTCACGAGCTTCATGCTGTGGGTTTTTTGCATCTCCCTAGTGTACAGTCTTCTGCCCTTTTCTTAGAAAATGCTTAGCAAATGTTTCATGCTGGCGATAACAATGATAAGGAAGAAGTATCAGGAGAAAGGGTAGGTTTCGAGCAGGATGCAATTGCAAATTTCAGTCGAAATCAAAAGAAAATAACCCTTAGATGGACGTTATTTTACGTCACACAGCCTGAGTTCACAGTCTTGAATTCGCCCTCTGTGTGACCTTTGTTTTATTTCAGAGCTAATCACACCTCACTCAGAGGTCTGCAGTGAACACTCAATGAGAAGAGATGTGTGAGGCTTACAGTGCGAGCCCGGCGCATGTAAGCACAGCAGTTATCATCATCATTATTATTACCATTAGTAGTAGCCAATGTTTGGAGTCCAAAGGAAAAGTGGCCATTTCTTTAAGAGGCTTAAAATGGACGAGAGTTATTCAGGACCAGAGCAAATCGCAGCTGATTCAAGCAAAGCTTATAGCTGCAGAGACACCCGGGAGCAAAGCTGGGAAATGGACAGACTCGGCGGGAGACCGCCACGGTGGCAGCAGGAGTGAGCCAGTGGGGAAAGACATAGTCAGCCAGGGACACCGGGGACTGCATTAAAGATAAAAAAAAAAAAAATCACATCTGCTTTGGCATGCTGAAAACTAACATTTTCACTCTGAACTCTCCTCCCATCAGAAAACCCCCTTCCGATGCCATTTTCCGTTCCAGGGATAATCAGCCATCTCCCCCTGGACACAACGTGGTGGCTACCAGCCTGGCTCTCACCTGTCTGTTCCCTGTCACTGCCTAATTGACAGCAGACCCTCCAAGCTGGCAGCCCCCACGGAGGCCCCGTCAAGAGCCGCTCCGAGCCTGGCATTTTCCTGGATCCTCGTTTATTTCACTATTTCAAAGAAGCATTCAGCTCCGTGTTGTTGAAACCACGCTGGCCTGTTTCTGGATTTCCCAGAATCAAAAGCTTGACCCAACCCAGAATCAAAGGCTGGACCATTTGGCTGCCTCTGGAAAGCCTGCAAACCTGTGACTCAGCGCTGAATTGAGCCTGGAGTAGTGGGGGCTGATGGCGCCAGGCCAGGGCCCAGCCCTCCTTCAGGGCCTCCCCTCTCCCCTTCCCTTCGTTCTCCAAGCTGCTGAGGCTTAACAAGTGTTAAAAACCCTTAGATCTATTTAGAGGGAAGGCCAATTTACTGTGATTAAATGCAAGGTAGCATTCAATTAGCAGAAGATAAACACAACGTATCAACCCACTATGATAATTTTTAAATCAAAAGTTAGAGCACACGTAGGCTGCTGCGATAATAATTTACTAATTTAATGATGATGAAGTTTTTTCAGATCTTGCCATTCTCTTGGAATGTGTATGAAGGACACCCCTAATGTTAATTAGAGTTCGCCTCATTAACAACTTAACCAAAAGACCACACTTTATGAAATTATTTGGGATCCTGTGAGGAAGGAGAGTTGATGGAAGCAAATTGCCATGAGTGTCTTTCCCATCAGTTAATGAAGGGTGTGATGTATAAATCATTAGCACGAGCCATATGGTGACAGTCGATAAAAGAAAGGGGAATTTGGAGTTTATGGATGGGAGCAGGGCAGATGGCTGGGAATTACGTGTGAAGGCACATGCCTCTTCATATATGTGCCCCTGGAGGCAACACCAACACACTGCCGTGCAAACTTTGGGGCGGTGGTGTTTGGCAGACAGCTGTTGCTTGCACCTCTGGGCTCGGCCTGCTATCCTGGGGATCACCTGGAGCAGATGAGCAAAGCTTTGCCAGCTCCTGAGTGCACAGGAACTTACAGCGATGCCCTGAGCCTGCCCTACAACAGGGGGAATCCCTCTCAGGTTCAGATGGGCCTGGAAGATGTGTGCACTGTTCTAGCATGGTCCAAACTGACTTGGGATTCCAGAGGCCAAGGGCCCCTGACAGCAAGGCTAGCAGTTTCCAAAGGTTGCTTCTCGTTGGAATTGACTGGAGATCTTTGAAAAATGCTAGCTTCTGGCTCTCAGTTGCAGACATTTCATCTGTGGGGTGTGATCTGAGGTTTTTGAAAGCTCCCTCCATCTGGGTGATTCTAGCATGCAGTAAAATTTGGGAACCAGTGCCTTATGCCTTGTAGCCTACTGTAGAAGAAAGATCTGAGCCCCGCAGCCCATGGTGGAATCTGGACACAACCCATTCCTGCTAGGCCACTGACCACTGAGATGTCAGATAGAAGGCGCTGGGTCTTTAGAATTTACCATGCCAGATGTGAATCTACCACCTCCACTTACTTTGGGCCATAACCCTCTCTGAGCTTTCTGCTCTATAAAATGGATGTAAGATTTGTTTTTTCAGATACTGAGGGGGAACTAAGTGAAATAGTAGGTAAAGAGCTTAGCACAGGGACCGGCGCTGTGGCTTAGTGGGTTAAGCCTCTGCCTGCAGTGCCAGCATCCCATATGGGTACGGGATTGAGTCTCAGCTGCTCCACTTCAGATCCAGCTCCATGCTAATGCTCCTGGGAAAGTAGCAGAAGATGGCCCAAGAGCTTGGGCCCCCGCCACCACCTGGGAGGCCTGGACAGAGTTCCAGACTCCTGGCTTCAGCCCTGGCTGTTAGGACCATTTGGGGAGTGAATCACAGCTAAGTAGATCTCCATTTTTATCTCTCCCACTCTCTGTGTCACTTGGCCTTCCAAATAAATAAAACAAATCTTACAAAAAAGCAAAGAAATCCCACTAATCTGAGCACACGCTCCTCTGGTCTCTGGCTGTAAACTTATTTTCCAAGTGTACAAGACTCCACCTGAGGCCAAGAAGGTTGGAGTCAACAAACTCCAGGCCAAGTTTCAGGCCTGCTGCTCCCCAGCTGACCCATATGGGTGCATTCGTTTCTTAACCATTCTGAATCTCCGTTGCTGCCTAAGAAAAGGTCTGAAGACCCTCTGAGTGTAAGGAATGACACGATTCAGTACATGTGAAAGTGAAGAGCACGGGGCAGGGCCACTGCCAGCACGCGCTGCCCAGTGTGCTGAATCACACGTTCTCAAGAAGCAGAGGTGGTGTGGTCGGGAGCCCGGGACCAGCGCTCTGGGATTCTAACACAGGAGCTTCATCAAATGCAATTCGTGGAAAGCAAACACCAGGTCTCGTGAGTTCTGAAAATCGCCCTCTACCCGCTTCCCGGTGTACTCGGATACCTGCGGGCCCTTTGTTCCATGCGAACCCTTCAGCTGCAGCTGAGAAAACCAAAAGGGCCAGACAGCAGCCATGCCTCCTGCAGGTGTCACAGTGAAGCCCCTGGATCAGAGCCTGGTCTGAGAACAGCAGGGCCCAAACCCCACCTGGCCCCAATCCTTTCTGTGGAAACCACCACCCCCCTCACTAGGCAAATCAATGGGTTTCTCCCCTCTCCGATAGCTGCATAGCTATTTGAATGTATCCCTTAACAGGTGGAGCTGTTGAACAAAAGGTCAGGGCTGATTTGAAGTTTGTCTTTATAATCAGCATTCGCTTTTTAAGATGCAATTCTCCCAACTCTGAGCCCCTGAAGATTAAAAAAAAAAATTACATAAATGTACAAATGACTTCATGACTTTGATTATACAACTTCTGAAGAAATATCCATATGAACTGTTAAGGAAGACTAAAGATATTGTGATAAAGAGGACCCTTTGAATTTGCTTTTAAAAAAAAAAAATCTATGTCATGAGATGAATGCAGGCAAAGCCTTGATAAAAGTCGTGTCATCCTTTTGCCATAGAAGCTGCGGAGCCATGAAAGGGGCCACGGGCTTGGAGATCTTTGCTGCCTTTTAAGTCTGGCTTATTAACATGCATCCGAGTCCTCCTGAAGACCAGCCTGGCCAAAGGTTATCAACAGAAACTTAATTTAATGAGCCCAGAACACGGGGATTGGAGCCCTGCAAAGCCAACATCGAGAGAGATTTGGGGCAAGGGCATTTCATTTCCTGAAGAGGAGAAACAAAGATAAACTCATTAAAGCAGAAGGCACTACAATGTGGGTCTGGTTCTCTCATTGTGGAGACTGAAACTCCATCCCACCCAGAACAGAACCTGAGGCTAACAAAGGCTTTGGGGGTAGAGCAGAGCCCCAGGGAAGGCTGGCTGACAGGCCCGCTGCAGCCCTGATGCACTCGGCCAGGCTTCCCCGGGGGCCGACGCTGTGACCTTGGCCTCTGGTGAGCGGTGGAGCTGGGCCTTTTATTCCAGCATGGTTCTGTGCATTCCAAGGACAGAGAATGCTACTCCTAGAGATGCGGCTCTGCTCCCCAGCCACGAGAAGGAACCCGTCCAAGCCCAGAGTCTGAGGACAGACACCCAATGGGTGTGCCTATAGGAGACAGGCGGGTAGCGTAAGCTCCCCAGCAGGCCAGGGGTGAGCTGAAGGGGCACACTGGGGCTAGAGGATGGCCTCTCCTGAAGTGTGACTTCTACTGAAGCGAATGGCAGCACCTCTGATCGGGCGGCTGCCCCACTGGGAGAAAGATGGGCTCCTGGGACTGACTGTTCAAGTGAAGTAGGAGATTGGAATGTCTATATGAAATCTAATTTTAAATTACCAAGAGATCATTTTTCTGTTTGTTGTTCTTGAACATTTTGTAGGCCAAGCAAAACATGTATGCAGTGGATATAGCCTAACACCTGCCAGTCTGGGGCCTCTGACATTTCATCAGAGGACAATTGCTTCGCTTGAGCTAGTCCTGGAAGCCAGAGGGAAAATTGCCGGGCAGATACAGAGTTTGCATTTGTTTCTACAAAAAGCATCCTCCAAGTATGGCTGTCGCCCATGGCCATGCATGCTGTATGTCGTGCAAGTCCAGGGAGCACCACTGATAACAAACTCCACATACACGTCACCTTGTGAAGTTTCATTATGCATCGGCACACAGCAGCCCTGGTTGTAACAGACGCCAAGTCCTTTGTCTGAAGAGGTTTCTGGGGAACAGAGAACAAACCCATTCAGATCCCATTCATTGAATCAGATGGGCCAGAATGCTTATTCTTGGCTCTCAAATGGGCTTTCATCAAAATCAACTACCAACAGCTCCTTCGTATTATAAAATATAGAATTTTATTTCTCACCTTGCTGCTCTCTAGTCACAATGACCCCCAAAACTTAATTACCACAAACCCGGTGGACTCTACTTCGGAAGTGATTCAGTCTGAATACCTTGAGCACATCCAAGTATGTGTATTTTTTTTTTTTTTAGAAATGGAAAAGCAAAGTGACATAAGTGATGGCTTTGTTTGTATGGTAGGTTTATGCCAATCTGTGTGCAGGAGTGGCTGGTGGGCTACACAGTCTGTACTTGTTTAATAAATCAATGAAACACGAGTGATTCCCTCACTGGCTTAGAGTAATCTTTTAGAAGACCCAGAGGATTCAAAGACCACGGTGATATGGGCTAGTGCGTGGAGCAGTCACCTGCACAGCTAACCTCATGGTAAATTTAGGACATAAAGGAAGCACAGAAATTGGCAGGAGAAGGCGTCTTGAATGAAGAAACAGTGATTTCCCTTGGAAGCTCAAAAATGACACAAATATGTGGCTGCAGCAAGAATCTTCAAAGAGAAGGAGAGGGCGTATTAATGAACATAATGAGCTGTATTTTCAGTGACTCCGAAAATATGTAACTAGTAATTGCCATAAATATTCAATAATAAGTCACATATAGAAAGACAAAGGGGGGGGCATACAAACACATTTGCAACAGAGTATTCAAAATGTATCATCAGGGGCTGGCGCTGTGGTATAGCGGGAGAAGCTGCTGCCTGCAGGGCTGGCATCCAATACGGCCACTGGATCAAGTCCTGGCTGCTCCACTTCCGATTCAGCTCTCTGCTATGGCCTGGGAAAGCAGTAGAGGATGGCCTAAGTCCTTGGGCCCCTACACCCATGTGGGAGACCTGGAAGAAGCCCCTGGCTCCTGGCTTTGCATCAGCCTAGTTCCTTTCTCTCTCTCTCTCTCTCTGTCTCTGTCTCTCTGCCTCTCCTTCTTTCTCTGTAACTCTTCCAAATAAATAAATCTTTTTTAAAAAAATTCATCCTCCTTGTTGGATTAAAACAGTGTCTCCATTTACCTAATTCCCCAAAGACAGAGTTGCAGTTCTGGTGGGCAGGAACATTACAGAAGAGGGTGGAGGTGGGATGCAAAGGAGGGTTAGATCTCTCAGGAGACCTGCTGGGCTGGGCTGGGTGGGCTGGGAGGCAGTGCCACACCACAACCGTTCTCAGGTCACCGGGCTCCAAATGTGGACCTTCCTACTCACTCAGGTGCATAGGGACTGTGCTAAAATGTTCCACACTGGGCCCGGTGCTGTGGCGTAGCAGTTTAAGCCGTCCAGCTCTCTGCTGTGGTCTGGGAAAGCAGTAGAAGATGGCCCAAATCCTTGAGCCTCCTGCACCCGTGTGGAAGACCTGGAAGAAGCTCCTGGCTTTGGATCAGGACAGCTCTGGCCATTACAGCCATCTGGGGAGTGAACCTCTCTCTGTCTCTGCCTCTCCTCTCTCTGTGTAATTCTGACTTTCAAATAAATAAATAAATCTTTAAAAAAAACTAATACACATTTAAAAAAAATAAAATGTTCCACATCTCGTTAGTTTTAAGAACATAACAACAACATACAACCCGCAAGACCTCCCTTCTCCTTGGTTCAGACTGAGTCAGCCTACCAAAAAAACAAAAAAAAAGTGTTCAAAGTAAGAATGGCCATATTGGATTTGTTTAATGGTTTACATGGGAGGGAAAAAAATGAACTGACACAAACAAAGAAACATTAGATCAGAAGAGTGCAAGCACCTAACAAACGTCTTCATGAAAAGTTAAAATAGCTGCCTCATTTGTCTGCAGCACGAGGCAGGCAGCACCGTGCCAGTGCCTCGAACTTTCCTTCCAAATCAGGGCCAATTTGCCAGCTTCAAAATAAAGAGAGAAAGAGAGGGGACCTGTCTGGTCAATGATTTATTGATGGAGCCGAGAAAACTCTCGTCCTATAAAATGATATTTTTTCCTGGGTTCTAACCCTTCAATCTTCTTCCAGCCTGGGAATGCATGTTTCTCTCCTCCATGTATTTTTCAGTGCTTTCCATTATTATATGACACTCCGTTCACCTCAATCTGCAGTGCCAGGATCTCAGTGGGGTTGCCCTTGCTCGGAGAATGCTGCCTCTCCGAAACTCAAAACCGATGCTTTGTCTCGCTTGAAGAGCTGAGCAGTTTCTCCTCTAGAATGGGGTCTTCCGGCCCACCCTGAGAAGAGCCAGAACACTGGGAAGCAGGAGCACTTGCCCTTGGTAATGTCTCCTGCTTGTATGTAGCATTGAACAAGCCAGCAGAGAAATAGGTAATGAGCAAGTGAGCCAAGACAGCCTGTATCTGGCAGAGGCAAAAATCATAGTCTGTATCCTTGGAGGGTCCCAAGTTGCTCCCGAGTATAGAATTGTTGTCCATAGGTACAGGCAGATTTGGGGAGGGGATAGATGAAGGATTCCATCCTAGGATTCCGGGACATGAGTTAGCCCAAGTGTTGGATAACTCAGTATGAATCAAGTGTTGATGCCTTAATAGAACTGTAAGCAGCAAGGTGTAAATTCATTTTCAGGATTACATAAATAATCTAACAAGATACAATGTGGCCCAAACCAGAGTGAGTCATCAGCCTGAGACTGAAAAATATAGCCACGCACTGACTTATCTGGCAATTCTGCCTGAGGAAGAAGCCTCATGGGGCAGTGCTTGCTTGAAGAATCATTCCTTTGAGTGGGTGTTCAGTGGTCTCTCATTCTCTGACCCTAGACAGACTTAGCAAACTCATAAACCAGAATCCAACTCAGGAGTCTTGAGGGAGACTTTCTTCGCTGTATCTTGTATGTGATGCGGCAGTTGCATTGTTGTACACCGTATGGTAATCCTGTGGCTTCTCCTGTTAGAGTGGGAGACTCGATCAAGAACAAGGTTCTCCAAGCTCTGCATCTTGAGCGCCTGGTACAGTGCCTGTGAGCCATAACCATCAGCTAATTCAGTTTGTTAGGTGCAGTTTCATTCTGATTCCCTTTCCTTTCCTTACCCTTTGGAGACTAACCTTCCCTTCTCTTCTTCCCCCTCCTCCATATATAGTTTGAGAGACAGATAAAGAGAGATTAACAGATTCCCATCTGGGGCCGGCGCCGTGGCTCCCTTGATTAATCCTCCACAAGTGGCGCCCGTATCCCATATGGGTGCCGGATTCTGTCCCGGTTGCTCTTCTTCCAGTCCAGCTCTCTGCTGTGGCCCAGGAGGGCAGTAGAGGATGGCCAAAGTGCTTGGGCCCCTGCACCCGCATGGGAGACCAGGAGGAGGTGCCCGGCTCCTGGCTTTGGATCGGTGAAGCTCCAGCCATAGCGGCCATTTGGGGGGTGAACCAACGGAAGGAAGACATTTCTCTCTGTCTCTCTCTTCCACTGTCTAACTCTAGCTATCAAAAAAATAAAAATAAAAAAAATAGAGATTTCCATCTGATGGTTTGCTCCCCAAAAGCCTTCAGTGACTGGGGCTGGGCAAGGACTGGAATCAGGACTCAGGAACTCAATCCAGATCTCCCACATGGGTAGCAGGAACCCAATCACTTTAGTCATCATCACTGCCTCCAAGGTGTGCATTAGAGGAAGCTGGAGTCAGGAGCCAGAGCAGGTAGCAAACCTAGGAACTTCAGTGTGGGATGTGGGCATCCTAAGTGGGATCTTAAACGCTAGGCCAAACACCCGCCCTGACTATTATTTCTGTCCCTCTGCCATTGCCCCTTTCAGGGATTTTTCTAGGTTCCTTCTTCCCTTCTTACCTTTTGTCACTTTATCTTCTTGTAGCTCTTTCCTACTTTTCAAGCGTTGGCCTTGGGCCTTCTAGAGTCCTGTGGATGTTTCCTAACAGAGTCCACCATCGGAAAAAGGCTTTGACATTTCTTGGCACCACTAGAGAGAAGGAAGGTTGTGAAGCAGGAAAGTTGCTCAAGGAGTAAGGAAAGGAGAAGGAGGCACCGGGATATTTTAGGTGTCCTGACAAGACAAGGCCCTTCTTAGGGAGCAGGGGACCCTGGGATTGCAACCAACTTTGACCTTCATAGACAACACCCCAGCATCCATAAAAATCTGTGCCCAGGAATGAGAGATTCCCTACCTTGGCCAGCTAAGGCCAATATCCACCATAATGAAAATGAATCGACTTTTTCATTACTCAAAAGGGTCCAACCAAGAGCCAGATAGTTTTCTTTCTTATCAAAGGATACTCTCAGAAAGTCCAGAAGTCAGAATGCGAATAGAATCTTCCAACGGCAGACTCCATTAGTAACATCTCAATGCTCTCTAAACATAGGCCTCCCAGAGATGCCAGATTCAGCAGTTCTGAGATGTGCCCATGGAGCCTGTGATATTAATCAAATTCATGAGGGACGCTGTGGCCAGAATGCTTAAGGCCAGTGCATCCTAACATGCTCTTCCTCCATTATGGGGAGAAAGCGAGCCCCAGTGTAACGTGACATCATCAATCTAAGTAGGCAAGTGGAATAGATTTCCCGATTACCAGGTTAAGTGATGCATCAAACAGGAGCAAGCCTGGTCATTGCTAATCATTTAAATTTAAGAAGACTGAGCTCAGTGACATTATCAGACCTACATTAAAGAGTGACTTCTCCCTGCTATCATGAATGCATTGGTGTCCCCTCCAGGATTTATTACCCTGGGAAGCTGCAGGATAGGCTGAAGCAGCAACTGTCTATGATACCCGCTCCCTATCCATCATCCCCACCACCCCTCTTCTGGTCAGCCTCAGGGCTGGGGCCTCTGCTCTCTTCTCTGCTGGGGCCCTTTCAGGGCCAAGTCCACAAGCAGATTGAAGAACACGCACCCAGACATGAATTGCTAGGACATCTTTGTTACATCCTCATTAATTCCCCAACTGGCTTCTCTTCCGTCCAGGGTTCATTTTGGGAAAACACAACGGTTTCTCAGACTGCACACTGCAACAGCCAGATGAGGCTGTGCAGGCTTCAAAGCCATTCTCAGAGACTCTCTTTCACTGTTACTA
The DNA here is from genome assembly GCF_033115175.1 of Lepus europaeus. Lineage (NCBI taxonomy): Eukaryota > Metazoa > Chordata > Mammalia > Lagomorpha > Leporidae > Lepus > Lepus europaeus. Next base: position 22,977,373 of record NC_084840.1, on the reverse strand, counting down.
CAGTGGGTACTAGGCGTGTAGACTTAGAATGAAATCCTCAAATGATTCTGAGTCACATATCAATAATAACCATTGGTTTGCAAAGTTCCTCTCCAAGGAAAATGAGAGAGTAGAGCAAATGCTTGAGGACCACCCATCCACAAGATCCCTAACCAGGGACCTGAGGGCTAGACCTAGGAAGCAGGGTAAAGGCTTGGGTCAAGAGCAATGCCTTGGGCATTATCATCTATGCCAGTGCTTCTCAAACTTCAGCATGCATGTGTGTGCGTGCTCGCATGTGTGTGTGCACGTGTGGGAATCACCTGGACAGCACATGAACTTGTAGCCTCAGATTCTCTGGGTTCGGGTGCATCCCGAGATTCTGCCTTCCTTCCCAGCTCCCAAGCCAGCACAGTGCTGCTGAACCTCATGAGCCACACCCTGAGCAGCAAGATCTAGGAGATCGGTTCTCAACCTCAGCCTCCCACTAGACTCTCCAGGGCCCACACGTCGGTATTTTTAAATCTCCCAGGTGTTGCATTGTACAGCCAAGGTTGAGAATCACTCGTACATACAGATGAAAAGCTCGTCCCCCTGTGAAATTCAGTAATTGCTGACCCCTCTCTGATGGACATTTTAGTAGACGCAGAAATCACCTTCAACCCAAACACACAGACTGAGTCCTTCCCCAGGGGCTGCCCACACTCCCAGCTCCAGGTGGCTTTGAGAAGTCACAGGTTAGGGACCCATCCACCCCAAACAGTCCCTCACCTGTGACCTAATGGGGACCAGGGATGTGTTGGCAGTATCTCTGGAGCCAAGATTCACAATATATGTGAGTTAAATTACTTGTAGCTTAGACAGCACCTTTCTTAGCTCCTCTAATAATGACTCTGTCCTTTGTTCTAGGCCCTGTCTAGTGCACTTGGGCCTCATTCCTTTGTAATCATAACCTCTACTCTACCACCAATGGCTCTACTCCCAACCTGTGTGTACTGATGGTCCTCTTCCCCACTTAATGCTGTATAATTGTTCAAACCTGGTAAATGCCACTCTTAGGATCACTGGTTACTATCCTCACTCTGTCTTTTATGACCTTGTCTAAATATGATCAGAGTCGGCAAGCTTGAAAGGCTTCCATAGCCTTGGCAACTCATGACGACAGCCTAGGATGGTTACTGGCGCCATAAACTAGAGTGTCAATTTGTTGGGTCAACAACAGGAGCCACTGTGCACTTGCTCCTCATGTGGGATCTCTGTCCTTAATGTGCTGTACATTTTGATTTAATGCTATAACTAGTACTCAAACAGTATGTTTCACTTTGTGTTTCTATGTGGATGCAAACTGTTGAAATCTTTATACTAAATTGATCTTCTGTATATAAAGAGAATTGAAAATGAATCTTGATGCAAATGGAAGGGGAGAGGGAGCGGGAGAGGGGAGGGTTGCGGGTGGGAGGGAAGCTATGGGAGGGGGAAGCCATTGTAATCCATAAGCTGTACACTGGAAATTTATATTCATTAAATAAAAGTTAAAAAAAAAGAAAAAAAATATGTGAGCAAATACATTGCTTATTGCTTACGTCAATTTGATTCAGATAAAGATATCCTAACCCACACTGTCCCCTGGCTGATGCAGAACAAGGAATTGGATTACACAGTGAATTCCCTCCTCATTGTGCAGAAGTCAGAAAAGCTACCAAATGGGCCTCAAGTCTATGCTACCCTCCTGCAAGCTCTCCTGGTATCCATTTCTTCTGCCACCTTCCTCTCTCTGGGAGGAATGACCTTAAGGGTATAACCCTGTTTCTACTCTCCCATAAGAAGAGTGACCTTGGAAAAATCCCTGACTGTACCTGAGCCGTGGTTTGCTGATAACTAGCAGGCTAAGAATAACACCCATACTGCAAGGCTTTTGTGTGCACCAAATACAATAATGGATGGCAAGCAACCTGCAACGGGTAAATTGCTCCAAAAATGTCGGCTGTGAGTTTTCGGTGCTTGTTGCTGACGTTAGGAAAAACAAGCAGTGATCTCAACAGTGGAAGTCTCCTCACCGTGACTGTCTTCTTCTGTCCATGGAAAATGCAGGCAAGGCAGGGTGACGCTCAGATGCTGGCAATGTTCCCACCTGTGAAGATACCCCTGCCTTATCTGGAGCCATCGGGTCAGGGGAGAGATGGAAGTCTCACTGCTCCTTGCAGGCCAGGGGAAGGGAGTGGGAGGAGGAGAAGGAAGGTTGCAGTCTAAATGATTTTTAATTACTTTCTGATTCAGTACATCATTAGAGAGACAGGGAAAACTTTTAAGACTTAAGACACAGTGATCTAATGCCATCGATTTTCACATATATTTTATGAATGATGAAATATGATGAGGCTGGAGGAAAAAAGCTTTGCAATATGATAGCACTAGAGAATAAGCAAGCTCATTTATTAAAAGGAGTCGAGTTGTAGACTCAGAGTTTCCCAAAGTGAGCATGTCCGCAGGTGAGCTGGGCCTGGATCCCCAAAGCTACTCTTGAGGCTTTCCCGATCCTCCCTTGACCACCAGAAGTGGTCACTATCAATTATAAATTCAGGAATGATTTAATCTGTCTGCTAAAAGGTAAGTGTCTGTATTTTTTCCATCGCATCCTCAGTCTCTAGCACAGGGCGTGGCAAACAGCTGGTGCTCCGTGTATTTCAAACGAATGAAATCCAAGTGCCTGGCATCACCCTGGGTCCTCCAGGAATAAAACAGCATGACACTTATGCTACCTTCATTGAGTTTATAGTTATCTGGAGACCTACATGCCAAAATAATTTAACAAGAAACAATTAGACAGTGGTACAGAATTATGCAACCAGCATCAAAGAGCTACTACAAACAATAAGATCCTAGCAGTGACCCAGCAAAGAAAAACTGAGCATTGGCTTGGGTTACACAGGATGACACTTTTTTTTTTAAGATTTTACTTATTTATTTGAGATGTAGAGTTACAGACAGTGAGAGGGAGAAGCACAGAGAGAAGTCTTCCATCCGCTGGTTCACTCCCTAGATAGCTACAACAGCCAGAGCTGCGCTGATCTAAAGTCAGGAGCCAGGAGCTTCTTCCTGATCTCCCATGTGGATTCAGGAGCCCAAGCACTTGGGCCATCTTCTACTGCTTTCCCAGGCCACAGCAGAGAGCTGGATCAGAAGTGGAGCAGCCGGAACTTGAACCGGAGCCCATTTGGGATGCCAGTGCCACAGGTAGAAGATCAATCTACTGCACAACAGCACCGGCCACAGGGTGACATTCTTGATGAGGGGTAAAGGAGACAAAATACTCCTGGACACAGGACGTTGCCTTGAGCGATTACGACCTCGTTAAACATTCAGTCAGGTGGCTTTACTTCCAATTGATAATCCTTCCATTCCTCTCTAAAGGCTAAAGTCAGTAAACCTGGGGCCAGCATTCTGGTGCAGCAGGTTAAGCTGCCGCCTGAGATGCCAGCACAACATTGTCCTTGCTTTGATCACCTTTTATTGCCAATCATCAGTGTTTTTACTCCATATATTCTGACAACGCTAATACCTGCCCTCATTTTGCTGATAGGGAATCTGAGGGACACAAACATTAAGTAATTCACCAAGAGATGTACAGTCTTTAAGTCTTTTTTTCTTTTTAAGATTTATTTATTTATTAACTTTTGTTTAATAAATATAAATTTTCGAAGTACAACTTTTGGATTATAGCAGCTTTTTCCTCCCATAACCACCCTCCCACCCACAACCATCCCATCTCCCACTCTCTCTCCCATCCCATTCACATCAAGATTCATTTTCAATTATCTTTATATACAGAAGATCAATTTAGTATATACTAAGTAAAGATTTCAACAGTTTGCACGCACACAGAAACACAAAGTATAAAGTACTGTTTGAGTACTAGTTATACCATTAATTCGCATAGTACAACACATTAAGGACAGAGATCCTACATGAGGAGTAAGTGCACAGTGACTTCCGTTGTTGACTTAACAATTGACACTCCTATTTATGATGTCAGTAATCACCCGAGGCTCTTGTCATGAGCTGCCAAGGCTATGGAAGCCTCTTGAGTTCGCCAATTGTGATCTTATTTAGACAAGGCCATAATCAAAGTGTAAGTTCTCTCCTCCCTTCAGAGAAAGGTACCTCCTTCTTTGATGGCCCGTTCTTTCCGCTGGGATCTCAGAGAGATCTTTCATTTAGGTCATTTTTTGCCAGAGTGTTTTGGCTTTCCATGCCTGAAATACTCTTATGGGCTTTTTAGCCAGATCCAAATGCCTTAAAGGCTGATTCTGAGACTAGAGTGCTGTTTAGGACATCTGCCATTCTATGAGTCTGCTGTGTATCCCGCTTCCCATGTTGGATCGTTCTCTCCTTTTTAATTTTATCAGTTAATATTAGCAGACACTAGTCTTGTTTATGTGATCCCTTTGACTCTTAGACCTATCATTATGATCAATTATGAACTGAAAATGATCACTTCGACTAGTGACATGGCATTGGTACATGCCACCTTGATGGGACTGAATTGGAATCCTCTGGCATGTTTCTAACTCTACCATTAGGGATAAGTCCAATTGAGCATGTGCCGGACTGTATATCTCCTCCCTCTCTCATTCCCACCTTTCAGTTAAATTTAGACACCTCAAAATAATTGTGTGTTAATTAAAGAGTTCAACCAATGGTATTAAGTAGAACAAAAAAATACTAAAAAGAATAAATTAGTAAGTTGTTCCTTGACAGTCAGGACAAGGGCTGATCATGTCACTGTTTCTCATAATGTCCATTTCACTTCAACAGATTTCCTTTCTGGTGCTAGGTCAGTTGTCACCGATCAGGGAGAACATATGATATTTGTCCTTTTGGGACTGGCTTATTTCACTCAGCATGATGTGTTCCAGATTCCTCCATTTTGTGGCAAATGACTGGATTTCATTGTTTTTTACTGCTGTATAGTATTCTATAGAGTATATATCCCATAATTTCTTTATCTATTCTACTGTTGATGGGCACTTAGGTTGATTCCAGGTCTTAGCTATTGTGAATTGAGCTGCAATAAACACTGAGGTGCAGATGGCTCTTTCATTTGCCAATTTAATTTCCTTTGGGTAAATTCCAAGGAGTGGGATGGCTGGGTTGTATGGTAGGGTTATATTCAGGTTTCTGAGGAATCTCCAGACTGACTTCCATAGTGGCTTAACCAGTTTGCATTCCCACCAACAGTGGGTTAGTTTCCCTTTTCCCTCACATCCTCGCCAGCATCTGTTGTTGGTAGATTTCTGTATGTGACCCATTCTAACAGGAGTGAGGTGAAACCTCATTGTGGTTTTGATTTGCATTTCCCTGATTGCTGGTGATCCTGAACATTTTTTTACGTGTCTGTTGGCCATTTGGATTTCCTCTTTTGAAAAATGTCTATTTAGGTCCTGTCCCATCTCTTAAGTTGGTTGTTTGTTTTGTTGTTGTGGAGTTTCTTGATCTTTTTGTAGATTCTGGTTATTAAATCTTTATCGGTTGCATAGTTTGCAAATATTTTTTCCCACTCTGTTGGGTGCCTCTTCACTTTCCTGACTATTTCTTTTGCAGTATAGAAACTTCTCAAGTTGATGTAATCCCAATTGTTAATTTATTTGAAAGGCAAGAGTTACAGAGAAACAGAGGCAGAGAAAGAGAGAGAGAGAGAGAGAGAGAAAGAGAGAAAGAGAGAGAGGTATTCCATCTACTGGTTCACTCCCCAGATGGCCGCAATGGCTGGAGCTGCACCCATCTGAAGCCAGAAGCCAGGAGCCAGGAGCTTCTTCCAGGTCTTTCCTCGTGAGTGCAGGGGCCCAAGGACTTGGGCCATCTTCCACTGCTTTCCCAGGCCATAAGCAGAGATCTGGATTGGAAGTGGAGCAGCCAGGACTTGAACCACCAACACAGCAGGTGGAGGCTTTACTCACTATGCCACAGTGTGGCCCCTCAGTCTTTAAGTTGTAAAACCAGGATTGGAACCCAAATCTATCTGATTCCAGGAAGGATGTTTTCACCAGGGTGTTACATCCTTCCCCTCATCTGCTCTGATATTAAACTAGAATTTTCCTAAGAAGGCACTACTGCTTTAAGACCTGTCTGGAGGAGGTGTAGTGGGTTGAGCTACCACCTGCAGTGCTGCTGCTAGTATCCCATGTGGGCACTGGTTTGAGTCCTGGCTGCTCCATTTCCAATCCAGCTCTCTGTAATGTGCTTGAAAAAGCTGCAGAGGAATGGCCAAGTACTGGGGCCTTGCCATCCATGTGGGAGGTCTGGAGGAAGCTCTTGGCTACTGGCTTTGGACCAGCCCAGCTCCAGGCATTGGGGCCATTTGGGGAGTGGACTAGGGATGGAATATTACTATCTCTAACTCTGTCACTCAAATAAGTAAATAAATAAATCTTTTTTTTTTTAAAGAGAAGACCTATCTGGAAAGAGTGTAGTCCATGTGGGAACTGGTAGCTATCTGCTCTTCAGAGCCGGGCACTCTCCCCAGGGATCTAGGAGCCTGAGATCCACCCACAAACAGAGATGAATCAGGTTTCAGAGATCGGTGCCTTACATGTGTGTCCCTGGAGTCCTTGACATGGTGATGGGCACAAAGAAAGAGGCTGATCACTTAGGAGGCTGATTCCATAAGGAATCCCACAGGTGGCATATGACAGTGCCAGAGTAGTGCGCTCCATTTTGAATACACTGAGACAGAACATCACAAAAGAAATTTTGGAAGACAATAAGGACAATGTGGCAGAAAGAAGACCAATGGGAGGTATCACTGCAGTGACCCCGGAGCCTGAAGGCCACACAGCAAACAACAGTGCCACAGCCGCTGCTCTTTTACAGGATGCCAACGTGAAGGTCATGGCTGGAGTGGTGAATAGGGGAGCACTTCTCATGGAAATGAACCAGGAAACCATAGTTTTTCTAAGAAATAAAGTATTGCTCCTCACCCCCAAAAATGGCAGAGAAGTCCAAGTGGTAGGATTCTATGACTTTCCACAAATCAAAGAATAACTGGCCTTTACAATGGCTACAGCACAAAACACACACACACACACACACAAAGTAAAAACCGTTGGGAAGGCAATGGAAAAACTGAGACCATTGTGCCTTGCTAGTAGGATTCCAAAATGCTTGGGCCTGGCGCTATGGTGTACTAGGTTAAGCCTCTACCTATAGTGCCGGCATCCAGTATGGGTGCTGGTTCAAGTGCCAGCTGTTCCACTTCCAGCTCCCAGCCAATGGCTTCAGAAAGCAGAGGAAGATGGCCCAAATGCTTAGGCTCCTGGACCCTTGTGGTAGTCCTGGGAGATGCTCCTGGCTCCTGGCTTCGGATCGGCCCATCTGGGGAGTGCAGCCATCTGGGGAGTGAACCAGCAGATGCAAGAGCCCTCTCTCTGTTTGCAACTCTGCTTCCGATATAAAACAATAAATCTTTTTTTAAAGGATTGAAAAAATGCTGTAGCTGCTGAGGAAAATAGTAGGTAAGCACTTCAAAAATTTTCACACAGAATTACTATGTGATCCAGCAATTCTGGTTCTAAGTACAAACCCAACATAAACCGGAAGCAGTGACTCAAAGAGATATTTGTACACTAATGCTCATAGCAGCAAATAAGCACAGAAGCAAAGGGGTGGAAACAATGCAAATGTATCAACAGATGAACTGAGAAACAAAGTGTAATATGAATGTGTACAATGGAATATTTTGCAATCTTTAAAAGGGATGAAATTGTGGCATGTACTGCACAATAAATGAACTTTGAAGACATTATGTCAAGTGAGTTACAAGAGGACAAATATTGTATGAGGTCGGTTATATGAGATCCATAGAAAGATCACATTTATGGAGACGGAAAGGAGAATGGCAGTTTCCAGGGACTGAAGGGAGGGCAATGGGGAGTTGGTATTCAATGGGTACAGAGTTTCCATTTGGGATGATAACAAGGTTCTGGAGATGCATGGTGGGTATGGCTGCACAACAATGGGAATGTACTTACTATCACTAAACTGGTTACGATGGTCAACTTTATTATATGTATGAGTACATTTTATCACAAGGGGGGAAACGTTGGAGTGGCTGGCCAAGCGTAAAGGTGGAAGTTGACAGGATCTTCCACTTAGTGTTGTGAGCAGGTGGGAGAAACCCAGGTATTTTCACCAAGGACAGCCCAACTAATTATTTTAAAGAGATTATCGTTAGGAAAATGAATGACAGACATGGGGAGGTTGATTGTCATGCTATGATCCACCTTATTAAAACTGAGAGTAGGATTAACAAAGTGAAAAAATTAACAAAGTGAAAAAAAAAGAATTTAGTAGCAGATTCATTAATTTAGCCCCCCAAGAAATGTCACCTTCAGTGTGGCCCATAACCAGCTCTGGTGCCAGCATGACATCAGAGTAAAAGGCACCTTTTAATTGTAATTAAGGAATTAAATCACAAGACTAGAGATAAGGATCAGTTCTTCATAGTGCGAGTTCTTTGACCTGGCTCTCGGCACCCAGGGAGTAAACAATCTTGCTTTCTGGAGTTTTTTAGTCAGAGGAAAGCATCAAATCTAGGTCAACATACACACAAGGAGTGGCCGCCAGGGCTCTGAAGCCCCTCTCTCTCTGCCTTCGGAGCCGCTGAGTCACCCCCCTCCTTGTTGTTTGCTGGGAAGTGTCTCATCTAGAACTGGAGATGCCTCAAGCCTACCAGCTTAAGCAAAACAAAAACCTGCAGTGCCCCAAGGCTCTGCCAACACTGCCATGGGGGTTGAGGGAGATGACTGACGTTTGGGGGAGACGAGTCTCACAAACATTTCTCATCTCCAAGATGTTACAACTCCTGATGGCTTCAATCTTTCATTTTAGAGATTTCTATTGATTGGGTAAGAATCACACACATTTTGTCCGCAGCACAGAGAGATCAAAGCAAACTTTTCCCCTAGTGCCATTTCCCGGGGGGATGGCAATGATTGATTTTTATTGGTTCAGCTTCTAGGATACTCACATCTCAATCCAGCCAATTTTCTTTGGAGAGAGCCCACTCCAGTCCACTTAATTGTATTTTCTAACCAAAGAGTTGAGAGAGATTTGTCATCTTTACAGTCCAGAGGATCTGAATCTCCATTCCTCTCTTCCAATTGTGTGGGCTCGTTTCTGACGTTGGTAATCAGAGGAAGGGAGCCAGGGCTTAGGGGAAAATCAAGTAAAAGTAAAAGCTGAAAATGCAGTAACCGTGATGCAGGAAGACACAGCTCATCAGGATGTGAGGGATTGGAAAGGGCTGAGGAGAAGCAATCTGCTCCATGTTTTCCTAACTTTTATTGGGCAACAATTACTCTAAGTTGAGTTCTTCATCAGGATATGAGCAAGGAGGCCTCACATATCAGCTACAAAAATCATCTCCTCAATTCTCTGATTATATTTTGCCTTCTGCTTGCTGTTGCTTACACTCTTCTCTGTGCTCCTGTGAACCTCTTACCACCCACGTCTGTTTATTTTAACCTGAGTTAACCTCACATTGAATTTTCCATGTCTCTCCTGTCTCTGTAGTAGCTTGTTCTAGAGGGTGAACATGAAGATCTAGAGCAGATTCGGAATACTCTCCAGCCTTGGGACTTTGGAGAAATTAATGCCCATAGAAAAAGGGAAGGACTCTCCCATTCTCTTGGCAGATAGGGTTCTTCTACACATTGCTGCTTTCCAACTCCCTGATTAGGCATTTGTGCCCAGGAAACAAGACCAGCCCTAATAATTTCTTCACATTGAACTTTTTCTAACCTATTACACACTATTGTACATAATTATATTTTGTGCATGGATTTATTTTCAGTTTTCCAATTAGGCTTTAAAAAAAAAAAACAGTGGTACTGCTTATTTTGCTTTTTCCACAAGACCTAGCAAACACAGTCTTGGGCAAAGGTTTGAAAATGTTATAAGCTAGAACCACACAATGGCAATAATGCTTATTTTCTTTATTTAAAAAAAAGCAGAGACTGTACAGCCAAATTATTACTAAACTTTAATGAAGTCATCACAGACTCTGTTTTTCCTAAAATGTGGCTACTTCATTTTCTTGTAATGTTCACAATCATTTTGTAAACCCCAAAAGAGGTCATCACAGTTTGCATTCATTTTTAATCTTTAGTACGTGGTGATTAATTTTTTACCTCCGTTTTTGTATTACCTAACATGACCTGCAGGTTCATTTACCTTACTGGCTTAACATGATGATTCTGATGGCTTCAAAAAGTACTACTGGTGACTCCCTTAAAGCAAAAGAATTTGCCTCCAACCAAGTCAAAACTGTGCAACCGCAGGTCTGAAGGGCATCACCCAACTGGAACACAAACGATTTTCAACACTGATAACATTTTACAGTGGGTGGCTACTTAAGGTGGCCTCTTTGGAGAAGATTCTGGGAGATAACTCTCCCTGAATATTTTCACCTCTACATGCCCCAGCCTTTCCTGGAAATCTGGGTGAAAAGAATGCTGGAATGGTCAGCAACATTCAATTAGAGATCGGCTGGGGCTCCAGAGAGATGTAGACATTCATCTTCCCCAGAGTTATAAGAGTTTCTGCTCTTTTCTCATATTCTGAGAGTGACGTCTATACAATTTCTTCTCTCCTCCCCAGACAGAATCTCTTTCAGAGGAATGGTATGAGTACAGACGTATCAGATACACTGTGCATACTCTGACTCCCATAATTTTGAGTTCCTCCTCTGTGGGACACCTGTGCTGCACCTGCAGATAATAGCATGCTCTTGTCACATTGTTTGTGACTGACTGAGTCACAAGGAACCTGCACCAAAGTAATAAATGGTCTATTTTCTAAGCAAAGGTCTAGAGTTCCCTTTAGTGTGTACACTAACAGCTACACAGGCAGGTTAACTTTTTAGCCTGCAAGTAGAGTAACATCTCAGCCTCATCATAGTTTTGGACTTCACAGAAGATAATAATCATTCTAACACTTGTACATTAATCAAACAAGCTACACTAATAAGAGCTTAATGATGGTGTAATTAGTTGAGAGGCCTCTTTGGGAATTGGAAAAGCCTCTGCGTTGGGATCCCATGTTTTTGTCTTACAAGTGGTTGCCTACCATATACAAGGAAGAGTCATTGCCTCTGGGGCCACAAGTGCAAATGCAAGACTTTCTCAGTCTCCATCTGCAGGAAAGATGAGATGTTTGCTCAGATAACCTTAAGGCAATAGAAACCTCACCTCTGTGAGAGCAAAGCACCTAGAACAAAGAGAGACAAAAGGAAGAGGCTGTTCATACTATTAGCTGTGTGCACTGTAGATAGGGAAAGGCTAATGAAGGGGTTCTTAGAAGGGAAATTTTTAATATTTGTATCCATCACTTAAGTAAAACCAGAGACTCCCAGCTTCCTGAATTTGTGGATAACACAAAGCAGGTAGGGATGGCTAGCCAACTGGTTGGCAAAATCAAGACTCTGTAGCATCTCTACAAACTGGGCTCCTAAAGAGAGCTAGCAAAATGAAACTATACAGTCATATCTGTGGCATAATGAGTGGCCTAACAGCAATACTGATGGGGGTAAATGGGTTGTAGTGGACTACGTAAGCTCAATAGCAGTAACATTGAACCCAAATGCTCATCTTCACCCTATTTCAAACTCCTTCATAGACTGTCCACTTTTGGAATCCACAGAAACCCTATGATGGCTGTATTGGGCAAATTCCTCTGTTCCCATAGAATAGATTGGGAAGATGATTCCAAGCTTGAGTGATTTGACCACGGTTGAGTAGCAATTAAAACAGGGAGGACCTCCTTAGGTCACATTGATGGAATTATGACATCACAGCCTCAGGGGCCCAACAGTCATCAGAATTCTGTGTTCAGATTCAGGTGTGCTGCTTTGTGAAGGATGTCGGCACAGGGCTGCGATCCATCCAGTGGAGGCAGTATTGATAATGAAGAGTCTGGACACAGTGACATTTAAGGGATGTTGGGAAGAAGGCAGCTAGGAAGAGAAAGCAAAGAAGAATTGCTGTCTGCAGATATCTGAGCTGCCATGTGGAAAGGAATTAGATTTACTCTGCAAAGGTTCATGGGGCAGAACCAACACTATTGCTTGAAAGTTACAGGGAGGAAGATTTCAGAGAACTAAGGGAGAACATTCTATCATTTAGAACTAGGAAAGATGAGCTTGCAAAAGAAAACCCATCAGAGGGCTGATTCCAGCACAGGCTGTGACCCGCCACAAATCACAATCACTGTAGAATTCTCGCCTAAAAATACAAAGTCTGTGGCTTCTAAGATCTCACCCAACTCTGAGATTCTACCACTTACATAACATCAGGAATACCAGGAAATTCAAGCCCAAGTAATAGATCCACAAGGTATGCTTAGACATTAAGAACCATGCTGACACTGTGAGTCAGCCCCGTGTTTGTGCTGCACAAACATCATAAATGATAAGGCTATTCACGTACCATGACTTCTGCTTTTTACTGGTCTTCGTAGCCTTCCATGAATAAGAAAAGGGCTTGACGTATTATCTCGGAGACATTAAGTGATGAGTTTAAGGTGCTATGGCAGGCTAGTGAGGAAATCAGAGCCAGAAATCCACTATCATCTCAACCTTCATTGAGATCTCTAAAGTAATATTAATAAAAAATTGTCTAACACTTACATAGATGATATTTTCTGTGTGCTATGCACTCTTTTAAGTATTTAACATTATTATCTTGTCTAATCCTCACAAGAACTCCCATGGGGCAGGAACTACTACATCTCCATTTGATAACTACAGGGATGCTAAGAAACAGGGATGCTAAGTGACTTGCCTAAGATAGCAGATATTTTGTGACACAGTTAAATTTCAAATCATGGCAATACAACTCCAAAAACTGTACTCCTAGCCAGTGGGCAATGTTGTCCCTCGAGATCCATTTCATTTGTGAAAGAGCAAGGGACTATTCCCGTATGTGCCCATCACAGCTTCTGTAGAACACATTGTCAAAGGAGCCAAATAACAGAGTCTGGAAAAGGATAAGTGATGAACACACTCCACCTCCCCGTCCCCTCAGCCTGCTCAGTACCTCCCCTCCCAACAAGAAGCTCCAGCCCACCAAGGTGATGGTGGGGATTAATGGAGCCAAATGGCAAACTTGAGACTCCGTGGTCTGGACCTCAGGTTAGACTACAGCGTGGCCTGGATTCAGCCAAACACGATGGAGGAGGGGCACAGAGCGGAAGCACAGACAGCAGAATGCGCGTTTGACCCTTAACTGGAGCGCAAGAAAGACAAAACCGAAATAATGGGTACCACAGATAACTGTTTATTCCTTTCCAGCACAAGCAAATAAACTGCCATTGGTGCCTCAAAACTTCATCCAGGGTAATATTCCTTTAATGGAATGCTTTTAGAGAAGAGTCATAAAAATAAATTGAAAAGTGCTTTCTGCTGGCTACAGCTGGCATAAGCAGCATCTGAGCAAACAGGATAACACAGGGCTTAACTTAGTATCGCCATTTTTATTACTCACCCGCGACAGGTCTTATAATAGTATAAATCCACTTAAAACACGGACTCGCCCCCCTCCATCGGCCTCGCTCTCCCCACCACCACACACCCAACAGCCTTCTGTGTTAATTCTGAACAGCATAATTACAGGTCCTTTTATGATTTAGGTTTGAGACCAATTAGCTGATACTGCAAGCCTTTCAAATGCCAGCTTCCCTCTCGGCACTCCCTGTTCTGCTGGGGATTTATCTGTGTGCTTGGAAAAGGCAAATGTTTTTGTGAGGAGCAGGGAAATCAGGTTTGTTTGTGGATGGGCTCCCTCCTCCCGCTCCTCTCTTGTTCTCACCTGCCTGATCTTGGGTGCACCTGGTCTCTAAAATGGTCATGGTGTGACATGCACCATGCATATTCATGCTGGGTCCCCACAGAGCCTCTGAGACCAGGTAGGGAGCTGCTTCTCCCTTGCAGGTGCATCCTCTGCAGGTGCAGCTGCAGACCTGAGCTGGGCTGGGGGTGGCCCCCACTTTGGAACCTCTTGGCCACCAACGTGAGGGACAAAAGTTCAGGAACTCAGAAAGGAGCCCCCCCCCTCAAATGGACCTACTATCCCCCTCCCCATCCCAACGCTATATCAAGACTACAACATGGACTTGAGGTCAAACCTACATAACACACTGACAAGCAACAGCTGAATAAGGCCCTGAGTCTCACCGGGGTACTCCAGTGAACAGAACAAGATTCCTGCCTGCCATGTACTTTTCACTGAATGGAAGAAGGCACAAGTCACTTTGTTACGGGATCCCAAGTAATCTGACCACCCAGGCATCTCCTCCGTAGCAGGCACTTATGACACAGTATCTTGAATCCCTACACAACTCTTTAAGATACATAAAACTAGGGACATTTTCCAAGGAAAACATCTGAAGCTCATAAGATGACATCTTCCAGTCATTGTCACAGGATCACAAAACCAGTCAATGACAACAACTGCAAGCTTGATTCTGGTCTAACACCCAAGGCTTTGCCACCATGGATACAGGGCCAGTGGAGGTGAAGTCAGGCAGGCATTCTGCAGGTTCTTGTGCATGTGGTTGTACAGGTGTTTATAGGAAGAAAAGTTCAAAGATACCTGAGAAAGGAAAAGTACACCAATTTGGATGGAGCAGAGGGATTAAAGATAACCATAAAATACTAAAATATTAGACCAGAAAGGGATACAGAGCTAATCTCAGCTATATGATTAAATTAACAATTCAACAGTGTGTTAGGATATTAGGCAGTCATTAAAATAACCACGAGGACTATGTAGAAATGTGAAAAATGCTAATGCTACAATGTTACATAAAAAGAAAATAATAACAAGCTAAAACAGAATATAAAGTACTCTCTGGTTGCAACTGAGTGAAAATTAGTATTGATAGTGTTTTCACATAAAATTCTGAGTTAAAATTGTTTAAAAGGAGAAAATAAGCTCCTCTCCTGGGCATACGCATGACTGTATTTACCCGATCCAGGCAGATGGCTTTCTCTCCTCTTTCAACAGATTTCCATGCAGGGAAATCAAGTGCCACCCCTCTGTTATTTCAGTGTCTTGCAACCCCATTTGCCTTACGCATGGCCTCACGTTCCCACTGGTGCAATTTCACCCCCCAGCTGGCTTCTGTCCCTGTGAGCAAACTGCCGTTTTAGCTTTGTTCACCTGCCCGGGGACCCGGAGATTGAGAAAGTGACATTCTCATTCTTCCCACCTCCTTGCACTCCCCATCCCTGCTCTTGCTAATTCTGATATGACTGAGGGGGTGGCAGGAGGGCAAGTAATGACTGAGAAAAAAAACGCAGTGTCATAATGCACCACGCCTGCTACTTTTCTCTCTTCAGCTTCTCTTTCATGCTACTTGCCATGATTCCACTTAATCTCCCAATATCATTCCTATCTAGTAATTTCTACAGGTTCCCACACTCGAGAGTCTCTGCCTCTCCTCTCCGTCTGTCATTGGAAGTGTTACCTGCCTTTCCTTTCAGCGGTGCTTGCTATTAACTCTGCACCTGCCCACCTGGTTCCCACCGGGAATAACATCACCGCATCCCATGCTCTCTCGCGAGTGGGCATCAGTAGAGCCTACTAAGCTGGGCTTTTGCCTGCCCTAGAGGCACGCTGTTTCCAGGATGGTGTGCAGTGCTGTCACCCCTGGTCATTGCTTAGCTGGGCAAGGGCCTGGAAAGCAGGGCGTTGACTGGGACAGGATACAAGAGTGGCTGTGATTAGATCGGGAGACATTACAAAGGAAGTGAATACAAGAAGGCAGGGTCACTTAAGCAGAAACAAGGACACTGTGAAGCCAATATTAGTTAGACCCCAAGGCTGTGACAGCTGTGACCCCAAGTCTGTGACAGCACCAGGGGAGGAATCTGAGCTTTAGTTTCCATAGAGAAGAAAAGCAGAAGCCTATGTAAGGTGTGGCTGAATGAGTAACTCGGGCTGCTGCCCCTTTGGAAAGTCTACGACCTCATACTGCCCTTGTGTTGCAGGAGGGAGGCACCTTGAACCTGAGACGTGACCTTTCCATATCAGGAGCACGGATACATCAGCCTCCCCTTCACCTTTCCAGCCACACATCCTGACTCCCTCTGCCCCCCCCCCCACCTCCTGGTTACATAACACCATTTGTCATTTCTCCATCCAAGTACAGGGCCTCGCTGCCCTGGACCTGAGCCATCCCCCACCCCAGGTATTCAAGAGCTCATTCTTTGTGCCTCTTGGCGATTTGTAACTTCACCTTCTGGGTCCCTATGCCATTCTGTAGAGACCTCTGTCGGAGAGCCTACCAGTGTGCTAGAGCAGTTGGTCTGCACCTCTCTCTCCCCGACTAGACACAGAGCTCTTTGAAGATGGAATGCATTTTCTTGTTCATTTCTGTATTCTCACGACTAGCACATTGATTGGTGCATCACAAATGCTTAGTATGCATTGCCTGAATGAATGAATCAAATATTATTTATTCCATTTTCACCTATTCTCTTCATTCTTCTCTCAGAGCTTGCAAATCAAGAGAGGCAACACCCTAACAAAAACACTATGACACCTAATAGATATACCCATTAACAACCAGTCAATGTCATCAGTTGGGAAAAATAATTTGCAGGCCCAGACACTGTGTTTCTGTTTAGCCCTTTATTCCCAGGGCTATCTGTCTAGGTAAGAACTCGAGCTCCATCAGAGCTGGGAGCATGGGCAAAGATATTTTCTGAGATGGACTCTGTAGAGTACAGAGTAAGATTGTGAAAATTCAAAACACACCTGGGAAATTCAGACAGGATCTCAATAATAAGAGCTGTAATCAAGGAAGAAACCCTTACTTAAGCAAAGAATTTGCCTTGGGAGTAAAAGGCTGAGCACAATGTTCTTCACACTCAGGGACTTTAGCTGACATTTCATCTTCATCCAAACAGACCTTGCTGAACAAGCCTCAAAAATAAAATATTTATCCTCTGCCCACCCTCTCTGGTCTCCCGATCAGAGAAGCAAGCGGTGGATAGCCAATAAAATGTGTGCAAAGATGGGCAAGGGAAAAAAAGGGAAGGATGAGTTCAAAATGAGCAGGGAGTGTCTTCCAAGGGCAAAGCGACTGGACCTGAATTCTCCGCAGTGGGGGGAACGCGGGTGGCAGTGACGTCTGCCTGATCTTGGCAGTTTATGATTCAGAGACGTCAGATGCTGAGATGTGACAGACACAGCCCCATGTTGGAGGAGAGCAGGAAAAAAAGTTTGATGCAGAATAATATACTTGTGCTGGGTAAACAACAGGCAGACACGCGTATCTCACAGTGCGATATAATGTCAGGTTTGGGATCAGATAAATTGCAAATAACAATGGAGAAACAACTGAACCTTGAGGCCTCTCAATGGATAAACCAGATGGAGTGGATAAAGACTCCGGCTGTGTGGAGAAGGCAGGGCAGCCTAGGCAGAAGAAGAAGAGGAAGAAGTAGTTGGGGTGGTTATGGAGTAAGAACTCCTGGATCAAAGGCTACAACCAGCTTCCCCAAAGTCAGAGAAAATAATAGCAAGAATTAATAAAATAAAAGTGTGGCAGAATCAACTGTGATAAGCAGGTAACTCGTTACCCTGGACGGCTAGGGGGCACAGTCCAAAGGCAGGCAGAAGTCCAAGTAGCTGAACTTACCAGCCTGCAAGGCAAAAAGTGGCCACATTCACAGAAGGTGCAAGGAAGCTTGGGAATTAGGTGCAATAACTTCCCTTTCCAAAGACCTCACATACCTTTCATCTCTCTAGCTGTTCCTTTTCACCTCCCTCTCTGGTTCCCCTTTTTTATTTTTAAAGATTCAGAGATAGACAAAGGGAGAGACAGAGAGAGAGAAGTCTTCCATCTACTGGCTTACTTCTCAAATGGCTGCAATGGCCAGTGCTGAGCTGATCTGAAGCCAGGAGCCAGGAGCCAGGAGCTTCTTCTCGGTCTCCCATGTGGGTACAGGGGCCTAAGCACTTGGGCCATCCTCCACTGCTTTCCCAGGAAATAGCAGAGAGCTGGATCAGAAGTGGAGCAGCCAAGACTTGAACCGGGGTTCATATGGGATGCCAGTGCTGTAAGCAGAGGCTTAACCTACTATGCCACAGCACTGGCCCCTCTGGTTCTCTCTAAATCTTAGAGTGGCAGTCTCGGGTCTGCTTCTCTGTCAGCACTCATCCCCTAAGTGATCCTAGTCAGTTCCCAGGATTTAGATACCAACATGCTGATGACTTCCATTTTGTATTCTGTAGTCTTGATTTCTCTTACAGCTGGGCTCCAAACTCACACACCCAAGTGCGAATGTGTTATCTCTACTTGAATGGCTTAAAAAGCATCTCAAATATTTCCTATCTAGTACAGAATTCTGGATTCTGTGTGATGCACCAAAACTTGTTCCTTCCCATCTGGCCTGTATGGGTACATGACCAAATGGCACCATCTTTGGTTCCTTTGCTTTTGTGTCTTCACCAACCATGTCCCAATTATTAGCAAGTCATGCCAATGTATTTATTAGTATCTCCATTCTGCTTCTTTCGCCACCACCCTAACTCACGTTCATCTACAGTGGTCTCCCAGCTGACGCTTGTTCTGTTCCTGCTATCAGAAGTCCATTCCTTACTCAATAGCCAAAGCGATCTTTATGAAAATTTCAGTTATGTACTTTATGTAAAAGGTAAAGAGAGAGAGGGAGAAACACACACACACACACACACACACAGAGAGAGAGAGAGAGAGAGAGAGAAGGAGAGCACTCCCATATGCTGATTTACTCCATAAACACTTCAACAGCTGGATCTGAACCAAGCCAAAGCCAGAAACCAGAAACGCAACCTGGTCTCTCGTCGGGGTGGTAGGGACCCAACGTCTTGAACCATCACCTGCTGCTTCCCAGGAAGTGCTTCAGCAGGGAGCTGGAACAGGGAACAGAGCTGGGATTCGAACCTAGGGACTCCAATTTGAGATGCAGAGGCACCAAGCAGCATCTTAACCACTATGCCCCAAACTCACCTACCCGTGGATATTTTAAATTTTTTTAAATAGTAGAAATTGGATAAATGTTTGTTAAATAATGCATAAGACAGAAAATTAGGTGGGCTGAGCTTTCCTAGGCTGATCACTGCGAGTGAGTGTGGCCTCACTGCCGACAGTCTTGGAATTCCATAGCGGTTCACTGAGCACCCTGCTGTGTTCCCTCGTATCACACCACAGCTTTGGAGGGGCTCCCTTGACTGTCCATCTGCTTGCCCAATTAAGATAGAAATCGTCAGCTGCATTACCCTCGCTCTTTCTCCCGCCCTCATGAAACATAATTAGTAAATGGCCATATGAATATTGCCAGAAATCTGGACATCTAAAAACATGTGGCTTGATAACAACATTGCTCGCTTTTCTCTCTGGCACTGAACGATGCACGGTGATAGTTACAGTGTCTCAGTTTAATAGAAAGCAGAGGCAATTCAGGATTTGGGGCCTGTCTCATTCCCATTACTGGAGCACATGGGTCAGTGGTCATGTCTATGTTTGCATTAAAGCCATTAAGCTGAGGATGAGGAGGAGTGGGAGCGAGAGAGTTGTGTATTTGCTTGTCTAGGATGAGTGCTGGAATCAGGGCTCTGAAGTGCCCCCGAGGACCCCGGACTCTGAATAATGTAATGATGTGCACTTCACAAAGTCCCATTGCATTCATTATGTCATTATTCAGCTCCATAATGCTACAGCTGTTGCTATTAACGTCTCTATTTTACCAAAGAGGAAACTGAGGCTCCAAGGGTGGAAGTAGCCGAACACGACAGAGCCTTGCTGTTTTCCTAGAAATCCTGAGCGCACTTTGAAATGAAGAAATGGAGAGAACAGCTCGCGTCTCTCCCCAGATGAGGGTACAGAAAGGTATTCCGGTAAAAGCACCTGTCACCATGGGAAGCCCAGAAAAGCCCCTGCCTCTCAAGCAAAGTGCACTTTCACACAGACCCTACAAGAGCCTGGAGGATTCCGGGTGTCTCCTCATGGCAGGGGCCCTGATTCCTGGTGCAGGACTCCCCAGGGGACCCACAGAGTGTCTTGCTGCCTGCCCTCCATGGCAGAGCTGTTCCTAGCTCCAGGGAGCAGGCGTCCTTGCTGCAGGGACAGCCTCACAGTCACACTCCCGACCCACCCCAGGGAGTGACTGCTGATTAGATTGAGGGCTCTGCCCACCCACAAGCCATCTACGGCCCCAGGCATTGTCAGCCGGCCCACCGTCCTCTTTGGCTCTCTCTGCTGTGTGTTGCGGTGCAGACAGAGGAAAATGACAGTTTTCATCATTTCCTGCTAAATGATTCAGTGCTGATTCAGCTGGTTTCAACTCCATAGCAATGCAATAGAGAGAAGAAGAAGAAGAAAAGACCCAGAATAGAAGAGCAAATGCTTATCAGCCATTCTGAGGTTTTGCTCTATGTAGGCCCCCTCCTTCCCCCTCACTCAGAAAAGTCCACGTGACCTTCTCCAAGGACATATGGCTGTCCTGGAGGACAGTCCCCTGGAGTCTATCCCTTTATCTGCCCTACTTACTCTCCTGGGGGTGGGGATCTTCTCTGGAGGAACCCATGGTTTCTAGTGCCCAGCAGTGGAAAGCAGCTGCCCAGGGGACACTCATCACACCTGGACTGCAGCGGCACCAGCTCTGAGGGAGCCAGGACGCGGGCTGAGTCACTTCCCATCCCTGAATCTCCGGTTCTCTCTAAGCAACAAAGACCATCAAACCCTCCCGGGATGCGTGCGGAATACACAGTGGTCTGGATAGCATTGGCAGGAAGCACAGGCGTTTTCTCTTCTAAAATCCCCAACTGACTTGTACCATAGGCTCTCCCTGGGTAAATGATGGTGGGAGGCTGGGCAACGTTAGGGCTTGGGGTCCCTGAAAGACCCCCAGGAGAGAGCTGTGCTCTGGACAAGACTTTGGGGGAGGAGGGCTTGTCTTATCATCTCTAGAAGGTCTGAGGGCAAGCAAGGGGACTCCTCACCTCTCTGCCTTTTTACACGAGGACATTTCTGGCTGTCCCCGACACACTGCCGCAGCTCACGCCGCTGTTCTCTAGCCTCCACCAGAAACCTGCACTGCTTTCGTCAACACACTTTATCTGCAAGAAATAGTCCCTGTGTCCCTCATCCACTGCCAATGGGCCATTCTCACCCACATCACAGTGCAGGTGTGCCCGCCTCAGCTTCGACTTTAGCGAATGAAGCCGGCAGGTGTGTGTGTAAGGGTCCTCCTGTGCAGACATCACAGCTGACATGGGCCTGCCCTCTCTTGCCTCAATGGCTGTGTCCATGCTGTTCTTTTCTCCAGCCTCCTCCAACTTCTTTTCTTTCCGATCCCTTGCTAACTCTTACTCACCTGTTAGGTTCATCACAAAATCACCTCCTCCAGGAAGTCTGCCCTCCCTCTACTGGAGGAACTACCTATTATACATCCCATAGTATCTGTGGTTCTTCACAGCACCCAGGCCTGACATCCGCTGAACAGCATCCCTGGTGGAAGTGTCAGCTAGCTTCCGTGTGAACAGCAGAGTTGGAGAAATCACTTTCTTTTGCAAAGCAATTGATTCTCTCCTTTGGCAGCTCTCAGTGTTAGCGAGCTGGTGCGACACTCTGAGCAACTCCTGCCTACCTCCAGGTGAGGTTACAGGTGTCCCATCCAGGTGAGGTTACAGCTGTGCCCATCACTGAGCATCTGCCCGTGTGCCCAGAAGGCACCTGCTTGGCTGCACGACTTCCTGTTCCCACCCCGCTCCTGGGATCTGACTTCTGCTTTCTACCCAGTGCTCTCAGCGTCTCCCCGGACACTGTTTCCCGCATCTCCTTTACCTCCATCTTTCCTGCTCCAGGCCCAGAAACAAGTCCTGGAATGAGGCCCCCTGGATGCCGCTTCTGCAAAATGCCCACCAGAGCTGCCTCTCCCCTGTGAGACTCCCTGCAAACGACCATGGCAACCGTCTTCTCCCTCCTTGCCCAGCAGCCTCTGGTCTTTCTGTTATGAATGCCTCTCATGCCACTGTATCCAAGCTCCCCAGGACCTCAGGATGATTACTGATTGGAACCTCTGGATACCGTGAAGTCATAAATCTCTGGTCTTGACCTGAGCCCCTAGAGCAACAGGTGTGACAATGAAGGCAGTGGGCAGCTCTCGGGCTTTCATGGCCAGCACAGAGCACTAAGACAGGCCTCCAGTCTTAGTGCTGGATAATGATTCTTTCTCACTGTGGGATGTTATGTTCAGCAGGGCAGAAGCTGCCCCGGGGAAGAACTAGGATATATACAATCTGCTCTATATTTAAAAAATGAAAAAGAAAATGGAAAAAAATTTCCCACAACTTCTCCCTTTCTGTGCTGTTAAGATAAACATCCTTTCCCCCAGTTCCACAGCCCGAGCCGATGGTGACTACTTTTCTCCCTGCAGAAATCACTTCGGGAAAGCAGACATTTAACATTTCCAATCTGTCTCTGAAGCTGAGATTAAATTACATTCTGTTTTGAAGGAATCGAAAACACACTTGTTAATATAATAAATGCCTTCCGTTAGTGCTAGAATTTGTCTTTGTTAGGCACATAATTCAAGAATTATCTATTACGGTAAAAAAAAAAAAATTGAGCCATCTGGGTCTGCGCTAATATCTGTAAGCAGTAAGTCTTCGATTTCCTTCATAC
The DNA here is from genome assembly GCF_033115175.1 of Lepus europaeus. Taxonomy (NCBI): domain Eukaryota; kingdom Metazoa; phylum Chordata; class Mammalia; order Lagomorpha; family Leporidae; genus Lepus; species Lepus europaeus. The sequence continues at coordinate 22,954,666 of NC_084840.1, read as the reverse complement.
TTCATTACTGGCGATTCACAGAGAGCAATCATTCCAGAATCAGAACTTGTTTTCTGTTGTCGGACTATTGTTCATCAGGATTTATGAAGCAACAAAAAGGCATTTCCTTGATTTTCATAAGTTAAGCTAACAGTCCGGTGATGACAAGCCCATTAAAATCCAGCAAGTTGGATGTTTAAGCTATGGAGTTTTAGACAATATCTATCATTTCTACAAAGCAGCTTTCTTTCCTCCTTCAATTTTCTGTGACTCATTTATTGATAAAAAGCACGGGGAAAGGCTTATTTGCCATATATTTGTTAAGCCATATACTTTCGCAATGCATCTCACCTGACAATGTGTAAAGGATATAAAGCATTGTCAGACTGACCAATTTTGATGATGTGGAGAGGAGGGACGGTAGGAAAATCACATTTCCTTCCACATCCACCCTGCCTGCTCCAAGTATTTTAATAATGCTGTTCTCCCTGGGATGTGGGCAGGGGTGGTGGAGAAGGGACAGCTGAGGGAAGCAACACTTTCCTGTGGAAGTCGCAGCCCTTCTACCACTGGAGGTGGGTGTACCATCTGCAACCTGCAGACTGTATGTTCTGAGAGTCTTTCTGCCACTCGGGCTGCTGGACGCATTTAGTGCTGGCTGAGACCTTGGCACTGAGTATGGGAAAGGAATCCTCATCTGGCAAGCAAATGCAACTTTTTGTGTGTCAGTCTTACATGTAGGAATCTCCCAGGTGTGATAGGGAATGCTCTTAGGAATGAGAGTGTAGTGTATTCTTGGTGACTCATTCCTTCTTTAGAGTTGTTTGCCAGACTTACCACTCTAACCATCCAAAGCAAAAACGGTGGAAGTCTCGTCATCCAGGAATTGAAAGCCTTTCGAGTCAGTCCCATCTTGAAGTAGCCCACAACTTGCTGGTGGTCATGACCTTGGTAGCAGTAAGAGCCCAGAGACACATGCTGACAGTGCTAGAAATAGAGAGGGGAGTGTGAGACACTAGGTTCTAAGAAGAGGTGAGCTTTCCACGCTGTGTGAGCTCACGGTTAACCTCTGTGGAGTCAGAGAGATGGACAGAGTTCCAGAGAGCCAATCATCTTACTAGGCTGGAAACACAGAGAGGAAGGGAAGGGGGGAAAGGGTAGAATTTGCTGCACTGCTATATTCTACACTTGATCTTTTTTTAAAAGATTTATTTATTTGAAAGCCAGAGTTATATAGAGAGAGAAGGAAAGAGAGAGAGTGAGTCTTCCATCCACTAGTTCATTTCCAAATTGGCCACAACAGCCAGAGCTGTGCCGATCCAAAGCCAGGAGCCAGAAGCTTCTTCCAGGTCTCCCATGCGGGTACAGGGCCCCAAGGACTTGGGCCATCCTTCACTGCTTTCCCAGGCCATAGCAGAGAGCTGGATCGGAAGCGGAACAGCCGGGACTCGAACCGGCGCCCGTATGGGATGGGCAGGCAGTGGCTTTACCCGCTACACCACAGCACCAGCCCCTCCACACTTGATCTTAACCAGAAGATGTAAAGCAACATGCGGCTGCATTCTATACACTCCACAAGGCTTATTTATATGTGTGTGTGTGATCTGTGGCTTTCAAAGATGCCTGAGCTGCTGCTCTCCCAAACATAGCTTCTCATGAACCTGATGCCACAAATTCCAGCTGTGATGGTGAGACGTGGATAAAAAAAAAAAAAAAAAAACTGTGTGCCCAATTGCACTTGATGTCTGTACCCAGGAGGTGACTGATGTGGAGCTGCCAAACACACAATCACTTTGATAGATGGCTGGCTCCTTGAAACCGTTTCTAAGAAACTCAATGGCTTCCTGTGGGATTGCACGAGATTCCAGAAAGCCTGGGTGTTGTGTCTTCCTGCCACGGCTGTGGCTGAGGTCAGATGCCGTCTGCTGTGTGACTAACTCCCTTGTCTGAAATGAAAACCAGCAGAAACAGTGACCAGACACACTTGGCTCGGACTGATTGGTAGTTTGATTCCCCACTCTGCCAATTTGTGCCTCTTACTCGCTCAGCCTGGTGGGTTAACACCATAAGGTTAATTCCCATTTGTTCCATTATTCCTCTTTATCTGGCTTCCCTGGGGGCACTCTATGGAATATTGGACCATGGACTCTACTTTTTTAATAAAACTGCCTTGTAATAAAATAATTTTTAAAATGATAGATTAGATCTTAAAATATATGAACAGCTTATGTTATCGCTTGCCTGAGAAACCTCACCCCTTCTGTACAACTCTGATGCTGTTTCAGATTACAGGGGAAAAAAATTGCTGTTGTGAGCATTTGGCTTCTGATTTTCCATAACTCTTATTTGTAAGCACTTTTGTGTTGGTACCTCCTTATAATTTACTAAGTGCTTGGCTCTTAAAGGGCACTTAGTAGAAAGAGGTGCAGAGAAATTACATTGGGCAATTATGCCAGTAAATTTAACTCCAGGACCCAGGCAATCGAGGTCACTTCTTGGTTCAAGTTTCCTATCCCTGCCATCAGCAACAGGTTGCCTGTGGGCTGCTCCTGACCATGTGGAAGGAGGCAGGGGGTGACTGCCTGCTGTTAAGCTGTCACTGTAGGGCTCTGATGGCCCTTGGCATGCATTAGTGAGACTCATTCAAGAGCAAAAGCAGAGATGGTACAGCCATGACAAAGCTGAAGAAGCCTAGATTACAAGAAGCCATGTGGTCTTCATTTCTTACGGCACTGACAAGCTCAGCCCTTAGAAAAAAATGTGGCCCCAAACTTTGCTCCTCTGCTTTAAAGAATGTGCCAGTAACTTTGCCCTTGACCTAAGGCCCTCCCTAACCTAAACATTCCCCAGACTCATGCATAGGACGTCTATATAATAAGTCTTCAAACTTATATACTTTTGAAAGTGCAAGAAGGAGCTGGTTATAGGCACACACGGGAAATGGGTGTAAAGAAGACCTAAGAAAGCAGGGGAAGAGGAGACACACTCCTGGCCTCCCACCTCCAGAGTGAGAGGGGATAAGACATCCAGCAAGTTGGAAGGAAGCATGGTTTGAGTCATCAGTTCTCAATCCTCTTCTCCACACTGCCTTTTCCAGAGAGTCGGTGGTTTGAGCTTTCTCGCTGCCAAGGAGAAGGGAGAAATTCACAATTATGTGTACTTTGCCTTCTGGGGAGTCGGTGTGGTGAGGCATCAAAGTGTGTGGGCTCTGCGGACAGACTGCCTGGGTTATACCCAGCTCCCCGCTGACGAGCTGGCTGACCACCATCCTTGGCAAGTTTCTATTTAACTTGGTTGTGCTTGAGTTCCTGAGTGAGTGCAGAAGAAAGACTCCAGGAGGCCCACACTGCTGTCCCTCCTATTAAATACCCATCCATGCCAGGCCCTACTGGGACCTTCCCAACAGCGGCAGGCATGCATCGTCCCCATAACCACCCATCACCACGGCTCTATACATGGCTCAGCCAAGACAATGGAACCTCTGAGACAGTAAGCATGTCTTCCCCAAGGCCATGGACCTGGCAGGAATTCGGACCTCTCTCTATGTGGCAAGGCCACATCATTTCTAGTGTGCAAAGTTTCTCAACTAGAGTCCATGTGGGTAGGACAGGGGTGTTCTGCTTCTGAGACCCCAAGTTATCAGACTCTCCTCAGCTCACCACCAGCACACACTCTCTCTACAGAAGTTTAGTCTGACTTGGTAGCTTTTCTTGTGAAAGTACTTCTGGGGGCCGCCGCCTGCAGTGCCGGCATCCTATATGGGTGCCAGTTGGAGTCTGGCTGCTCATTTCCGATCCTGCTCTCTGCTATGGCCTGAGAAAGCAACAGAAGATGGCCCAAGGCCTTGGGCCCCTGCACCCATGTGGGAGACCCGGAGGAAGCTCCTGGTTTCGGATCAGTGCAGCTCCAGCCATTGTGGCCAACTGGGGAGTGAACCAGCGGATAGAAGACCTCTCTCTCTCTCTCTCTCTCTCTCTCTCTCTCTCTCTCTCTGTCTCTCTCCGCCTCTCATTCTCTCTCTGTGTGTAACTCTTTCAAATAAATAAATCTTTAAAAAAAAGGAGGAAAGAAAGTACTTCTCCTGTTTTGAGACTTCGATGACATAGCTATGTGACCTAGGACAATGTATTTCATCTCTGCCCTACCTATAAAATGAGGTTAATATCCACACCTCCCTCCTGGGAGCTCTCTAAACGTTCAGTGAGCTCAAAGACGCAAAGCCCTCAGAAGGGTGCCCAGCCCGTGGGCAGTGCTCAGCAACTCGGCTGCGGATGTCACGCTGCAGGCTGACGAGGGGAAGTGAGAGAACAGGAGCGACAGTGACTTCATCACTGCGGCGGGGGACTGCGGAGGATGTCACAATTCTTCTGCCAAGCAAGTAAGAGGTGGGTGGGACAGGCCACAAGATTTGGCTTTCCTGCCCTCCTAAAGAACTTCCTTAAGGATCCAGTTCCCTTTCACTCACGCAGTAGCAAGCAATTTGTCCACATCCAGTATCAAGGAAACTCACGCCTGCCACCCCCGGCCTTGCTTCCATGGAACCCACAAGTGTGCAGCACCAGCAGACAGGCCCCTGATGTGTATCCGGGGTGTCTACGTAGAGTAGACAAGACACACACGCCTGGAGAAAGGCTCCTTGGCTGCAAAATGAGGAGGTTGGGCATGCTGGGCGATCTTTAAGGTCCTCCCCAGCTCTGGCATTCCAGGGGCCTGTGGTTCGGAGGTACCCCCAGATCGCCAGGCACCCATTAGTGAGCCGGTTGCATTTCTCACGCGTAATGGGCTGGAGAGAAGCAATTGGTGGGTATTAAAGTCTCAGGTCCCAAGCACCGCCGATTGTCCTTGCTGCTTATTGAGAAGCTGAAGGTCATGCTTTACCAGAGTCTTAAATATCAATCTCATCCATAAACCTCATTCAGGATGCCTGGAGAGTCAAAATCTCTTATTGGAGAAGAGAGCAAGGTGGGGGAGAGAACAGAGGACAATGGAAGACTGTAATACAGGCAGACAGCTCTTGGAGCCCAGCACCCTTGTTCTGTTTTCCTGTGCAACTGTGCTGCTTGATCCCCTTGTCATCGGGTTGAAAATTGTAAAAATTGCAGTTGCAAAACAATGCACTGTGTGTGTGGTTTTTCTATCCACCAGCTTTTAGAGGCACTAAACACATTGGAACCACTACACTAGCCAGAGACGAGCGCTGCAGTCATCAAGGGCAGCAGGTCCTGCTAACAGGGATGAAGGTCATGGGCTCTGCCCCTCCTGCCTGTGGAGCGCAAGTTTGAGACCAGGTAGGGGTGTTTGTGCATGGCCGGGAAGGGCCATCCTGCTCTGTACAGGGCAAAGTAACGGTTTCCCGGGTGGCACATTCAGCATGGAACTGGGCCAGAGGAGAGAGAGGTTTCTCCTAGTCCCTGGAGATCTCATTCAATTCCACCTGCTGTGGGGATTCCACTTGCCCTCAAGCAAATCATGTCTCTACAGGATCACAGTGGCATATTCAGCAGTCTAATGAGACCTTGGCAATGGGTCCTCCTGCCAGCTGCTTACGGAATTACTTGACTTCCTAGAGGATAGGAATAGATTCCAGCTGTCTCTCTGGTTCCCAGTCCATGACTTGGCTCTGAAAAGATGCCAGCAAGCTCCTGTGTGATTTCAGGAGGTTGCACTCAGGGGTACTGTGACTACAGCCCTGACAACAGGGTCACAGACAGCTAAGTGATCGGAGACCACAGCCAGATCAACCACCTGTTTCAAACCTCAATTAGGACACAGCGGTTGTGGGATCTGGACACATTATTTCTTTTTGGCCTCAGTCTCCCTGTCTTTAGAATGGGCAATCAAATGAAAAAGGCTGTGGAGGGGATGCTACGATTGTCTGTTCAGAACACCTGCTGTCCCCTCTCTCTTCTTCATCCATGACGAATGTGCCTTGAGGGGATGCCAGAGGCACCTGACAGCCCTTGTTCAGCACCCAAGGGATTTACCCTTCTGCATCTGCTGTTCAATCTGGCTTTGCAGAGGAGAGAGGTCACAAAAGAAGCCATCATCTCGCCATCTTGGTGAGATCAAACCCTGTCTCAGCTTGAAAACAAGAGGGAAGTGGGGTGGGTGTTTGGGGCAGGGGTTAAGATGCTGCCGGGCGGCTCCATATCTCGTATCAGAGGCCTGGGTTTGAAGCCTGGCTCTGTTCTCCATTACAGCTTCCTGTAATGCAGCAGGTGGTGGTTCAAGTGTTTGGGTACCTGCCACCCACATGGGAGGCCGGAATTAAGTTTTTGGCTCCTGGCTTTCACCTGGCCTGGTCCTTACTATTCTGGGCATTTGTGGAATAAACCAGTGGATGGGAGATCTCTGGCGCTCACTCATGCTCTCTCTCGCTTTTTGCCTTTCAAATATTGAAAAAGTAAATTTTTAAAGGTAATAATACGAAAGAAGCCAGAGGGAAGAAGATGGGAAGGGACCGAGTGTGGTGAAACAAGGGGAGAAGAAACGGAACAGGAGGAGGAGCTGCCTAGAGACCCACAGGAAACCTCCTCAGTCTCCTAGTTTTGCTCCCCTGGTCCCCCTGCCTGCTTGCCCTGCCCCATCCTTCCAGACACTTCAGTGCTCAGGGATAGAGGGAGGTGAGAGGGGACTGGAGTTCACCTAATTTCCCAGGTCCATCATAGCACCACGCCCTGCTGCTGAGTCCTGGATACTAAGAAGTCAGCCAGGAACGCGGCAAACAGTGGCACGGAGGAGGACCCCGGCAGCTGTGCCTGCTGATGGAAAAGGTGCTGCTCCCTCCTCCCGTGTCAAGATCTGACTTCTTCCCTGCAGCTCAGAGGCACTGAGAGTTCTGTAACTGTGTCGCTGACAGACGAAGAGCTGGTGCTGTCTCTGCAAAGGTTCAGAGGCCTGGGTGGCCAAACACGGAGGCCTCCCGTAGTTAATATTCTATGTGTCATTCCTCCTCCACCCCCGCCTCTTCCTCAACCTCTTGTTTCTCTTCTCCCCCTCCAGAAAAAGGCACCTGCTTGTACAAGGTCCTTGAACATCTGGAGGGAGAATACACTCACAAAGTAATCCATGCTCACTGGGAAAAACAGTATAGAGAATCGGTGAAATAAAAAGTTTATCATTGCTATGGTGGCCCAACCCAAGGAGTCCCCTGCTTGGGGCAGCCGCGTGGATCTTCTTCCAGCAGCTTCCCTTCCTACGTGCACACGAGCACAGCGCAACACAGCACAGAGACATTCACTTGAACAAAATTCACGCGCATGATGCTTCTTGGTCTGCAACTTGATATTTGTCTCCATAACAGATCCTGAATACATCAGCTCCCTAGGCCCTAACTAAGTACCAACACCCAAGTGGCTTCCCCAGCAACTTAAGGTCTCATAGCTCTGGAGGCCAAGAGTCTGAAAACAAGGTGCCGGCAGGGCCACGCCCTTTCCGCCAGCTCTGGGGCAGAACCCTCTCTCGCCTCTTTTGGCTTCCGGCATTTGCTGAGAGTCTTGGGTCCTGTCGGGCTTGTACATGGCTCACTCCAACCACACAGCCATCTTTTCTCTGTGTCTTCTCACTGGTCTCATTGTCTTCCCTCTGTGTACCTCTCTCTTGTCTACATTTCCAAATTTCCCACCAATCATACATAATGACCTCCTTCACCATGATTGCCTGTGAAAATATCCTGTTTCCAAATAAGGCCATATGCTGAGCTGGTGGGGGTCAGGACTTCAACACACCTTGAGAACAGACACAATCCAACCCGTGACCATGGGCATCCTTTTGAATCTACTTCGGTCTCATAATGACTATCTCATACCCCATAGATTTGCTGTGCTGTAGTTCACTTCTTCAAGTGAGGACATTTAGTCCCTGTTGGCTTTTGTCATGCCAGCACCTAGTAACAAAAATCCTCAAACCACAGCCCTCATATCCATGCACACTTAACTTCTGCAGTATGTTTTGGGTGGTGTTGTGATCTGAATGCGGAGGGCCCCTCCAAAATCCCTAATGCCCATGTGATGGTGTGAAGAGGTGGGGCCCCTTGGGAGCTTGACGGACTCTGCTTCTGTGAATGGGCTTAGTGCCCATATCAAAGGGGTCAAAGGGCTCCCTAGTCCCTGCTGTCCCTCCTGTCCTGTGAGGACGTAGCAACCCTCTGAGGACCACACTGCAACTGCCAAGGCCTTTCTGGCTTCCAGAACTCTGAGCAGTACATTTCTGTTATTTATACATGTCCCAACCTTGGGTATGTTGTTATGGCAGCCCCAAAATACCAAGACATAGGCGTTTCTAGAAGTAGAAGTTATGGGTCAAAGGATATGCACATCATAGGTTTTGATGGATAATGTAAAATTATATTTGTTTTTACATCAACGTGTATAGCAAAGTCCTTTCCTTCCATATCTTCATTAACACTGGGTGTCATCAATCCTTTATACTTATGCCAATCTTATCAGTGTAAAGACACTTTTTTCTTTTCCTTGTTTTAAAGTATTTTTCTAGGGGCCAGCATTGTGGCATAGCAGGTCAAGCTGACACCTGCAATTCTAACATCCCATATGGGAGCTGGTTCTGTTCCAGCTGCTCCATTGCCAATCCAGTTCCCTGTTAACAGCCTGGGAAAAGCAGAAGATGGCCCAAGTGTGTCAGTCCCTGCCACCCACATGGGAAACCCAGATGAAGCTCCTGTTCCCTGGCTTCAGCCTCGTTCAGTCTTGGCCATTGCAGCCATCTGGGTAGTGAACCAGTCGATGCATGATCTCTCTCTCTCTCTCTCTCAATCTCTAACTCTTTCAAATAAATAAATAAATCTTCAAAAAAATAAGTAATTCTCTGATCTCTAGTGGATTTTAACATAATATTTTTATAATCCATTTTATCCAGCAAATTGCATTTTTAAATACTTTGACCATTATTCCTTGGGGTTATATTTATTCACCAAACAAATATTTATAGGCTATCTACAATGTGCCAGTCAGAGTGCAGGGTTCCTTGTATGCTGTTTTTTTTCTTATTGGTTTGTAAATTTTTAGAGTGTCTCCATATTGGGGAAATGGTTAACTGACTGAGTTCTACAGCTAGGGTAAATCCTAGAATGGAAACAAATAGCGCTGTTATTGTCCTCAGTCCATTGTCTATAATAGAAATTCTTTTCTTACATTGTCATTTTGTATTTTGATTGTTGTATCATGTGCCCTTTACAACTTGTAGAAATTTAAGTTAATTTACTCCTACCTATTGTTTATTTATCCTGAATCTCTGTCTAGAAGGCTTTTATTTGATGTTTTCTTCTGGTACTTCTGAAACCTGGTAACTTTTAATTTCATCTTAATTATTGCTTTTTGCATTTATTTACATGTAGAATTTCTATGTGCTTGGTGTAAATTTTTCTTTTTATCTATAATGGTCTGCTGATATTTCAATATCACGTATGGATGTTTCCCTCCCTCTAATTAGTGTAAAGATATTAGCTAACATTTTATCATGCACTTTTCAGCCAGCATCCCCTGAAAGCAGAACCTGAGGCAAAAGCTTGAGTGCATTTGGAAATGTGAGTCCAAGAAGCAGGAATTCACAAGTGGGGAGTGAGAGCAGAGCTGTGCATGCCAGACAGCTGCCCTTCTGGGCAGTGGGTGCCTGACTGCCCTGGATTTGCCTCACTAAGGCATCACAAAATATTCCAGGAATATTACTAAGTGCCTGGGGGAAATGGGGACGAAGCATTTAATCCTGGTCTCCCGCTCCTCACTGGTCAAGGACAGTCCCACAGACACGAACTCCACTTCAGTTGCAGGCTGAGCGTGTACGAGCGCAGAATACATTTCTTGCCTGAATTCTGCAGCAGCAAATGAGGGGTAAGTGGTGGGGACCAGAGGCAAGTGCTGGCTGATTGCACCTGCGTAAAGCTGGTCAAAGCCCGCAGTGCACTGAGATGATTGCTTCCGAAAGCTCTTTAGCAGAAATAGTAAAGACTTGCGCTGTCCGCTGTGATAGTCACGGGCCGCACGGGAGTGCCGAGCCCTTAACATAGGGCTAGTAAAACTGCAGGGCTCAATCGGTATCCTTTAGCTGATTTTAATCCATTTGAATGTGAATGTACATAGTTACCTGTGACTAGTGGCTATATGTGGAACAGTACAGTCCTATAATAAAAGGTAGATGAAGAGTTTGAAGTGGTACATACGTGGTCCAATACACATCGCCAAGCACAGTAAACATGTAGCACTTTAAATGAGGTAAGAGTCTTACCTGTACGAGAGCACTGGAGAAAGTTCAGGGGAGGGATGGTGTTTGGTGCAGTGGTTAAACTGCTGCTTGAGACACCTGCAACCCATGTCAGAGTGCCTGGGTTCAAGTCCTGGTTCTGCTTCAGATTTCAGTTTCTTGCTAACGTGCACCCCAAGAAGCAGCAGGTGATTGGGATCCTGTCACCCCCTCCAGACACCTGCTCCTGGACTGAGTTTCCAGCTCTAGTTATGATCCCCTTCCCCTGCCCAGCCATTGTGGGTGTTTGGGGACATAGCCAGTGAATGAAAGTTCTCTCTCTCTCTCTCTCTGTTCAATATCTCTCTCTCTCTCTCCCTCTCTCTCTTACTCCCTCGTTTTCAAATAAATATAAATAAATATTTTGAAACTTCACAGAAAACAGAACTAGAAGATAAGAATTTTGGTACAAAAAAAGTTTCAAATTCATGCATGAAGGAGTCTTCGGAATGTTCAAGAAAATATGTATAATGAAAAAACTACGCAGTATTTCAAAATTTTATTAAGAGTTTTATTTTAAATGGCTTATAAATAAGATTGTCCATAAATTTAAGCTGCTAAAATCAATCAAAGATACATTTTAATTTGTGGGACCTGAATCTGTGTATCATATGTTTTAGACTTGTTGGTAGAAAGAAACTAAAAACATTTTAGATGGTTGTGCTTAAGTTTACTGGCTAAACAAACTACACCAAGTTAGATATTTAAGAGGTGTTTTCAAATACATGATTCTTAAAATTTATAGAAGGCATTGGACCTTCTGGTAAATGTTTTCTTAAGTTGTTATCTAATGGTTGAAACTGTTTGCTAAGTATTCATGTAATATTGCTATTGTCAGCAAGCGATCTAGGACTTGCTCCCTCATTCCTCTATTCTAAGCCCAACTTGTTCTTTCATTTCTCTATTCTCTTCAAGGTAGGAAACTAATTCTATTATGAAGGAATCTGTAGGATGCACAATTTAATCTTTAGACCTTATAAAAGAGATGGCTAACATTTTTCTGCAATAGCATAGCCAAAATAAGAACTTAAATAATAATCTCATAGCTAGATTCACTTCGCCATCAGCGAAGTATTCAGTAAGTAGAAAAAACCTCCCTTTCAGACCAAAGGGAAAGAAAGTTTTAAAGTGAGAATATAATTTTCCTCATGGGCATTGTCTACCTCAGAAAAACTACTACAGAACATGCCTGTGACTACAGACTTGTAGTTCAGGCCACCAAAGATTAGAGATGGGATATAGGCACTCCCTTGACTTGCATCCTCTGGTCTGCTTGAACACAAACCAGGAGGAAAAGAAAGCTCGGCATCAGAAGCAATGGGTGGCAGGCCTATTAATGTCTGATCTGTACAGTGATCTGCCCTCAAGCAGACCCAACAGGCCAGTCCACTGCAGTGGCTTTCAATGTGGTAAGCCTGGGCTTCAGCAGAAGTCAGCTTGTGAAGAGCCCTGGCAGTTCTGCCAAGAGTTGGATCACTGGAAATGGACCTGCCCTGGAGTCGAAGGATGCCCAGGTCAGAGCCACAGATCTTATTGGCTCTAAGCTGAAAAGCCCTTCACTCAGCCCAACTTCCAAAGTGACCACTGCAGCTGAGGGGATGGTCAAGTAGGGTCAGCAACATTGCAGGCAGAACTGTAAATTTCTTGTTAGAGATGCCACCTGCCTTTACCTGGCCAGCTCTCCTCCCAGGCCAGCCAAGTAATGAAAGTCAACAGAGTGCCTTCCCCTAGGAGGTTCACACCTCCCTTAGGATATACCCCATGTGAAGAGATAGGTAGGTCTGGGCCTCTTAACTTACAAGGCCTAAAGCCCAACAGATTATTATCAAGCCCCTTCTATCAGGTTCTATTTGCCTCTCAATCAGAAAAATTACTTGTAGCTTAGATAGCACCTTTCTTAGCTCCTCTAATAATGACTCTGTCCTTTGTTCTAGGCTCTGTCCAGTGCACTTGGGCCTCATTCCTTTGTAATCATAACCTCTACTCTACCACCAATGGCTCTACTCCCAACCTGTGTGTACTGATGGTCCTCTTCCCCACTTAATGCTGTATAATTGTTCAAACCTGGTAAATGCCACTCTTAGGATCATTGGTTACTATCCTCACTCAGTCTTTTATGACCTTGTCTAAATATGATCAGAGTTGGCAAACTTGGAAGGCTTCCATAGCCTTGGCAACTCATGATGACAGCCTAGGATGATTACTGGCGCCATAAACTAGAGTGTCAATTTGTTGGGTCAACAACAGGAGCCACTGTGCACTTGCTCCTCATGTGGGATCTCTGTCCTTAATGTGCTGTACATTGTGATTTAATGCTATAACTAGTACTCAAACAGTATGTTTCACTTTGTGTTTCTATGTGGGTGCAAACTGTTGAAATCTTTATACTAAATTGATCTTCTGTATATAAAGAGAATTGAAAATGAATCTTGATGCAAATGGAAGGGGAGAGGGAGCGGGAGAGGGGAGGGTTGCGGGTGGGAGGGAAGTTATGGGAGGGGGAAGCCATTGTAATCCATAAGCTGTACACTGGAAATTTATATTCATTAAATAAAATTTAAAAAAAAATGTTTTCAGTAAAATCAACTTGAATTTTCATTCCATTTTCTATAAACTTTTCTAAGTAGCCCTGATTGTCTTATTGAATCCTCACAACAACCCCATATCATATCTATCGTTGTTGATGCTTTATAGATGAGGTAGCTAGAGCTTAGAAGGTTTAAATAATTTTCCTATGGTTGCACAGTTGATAACTTGCCAAGGCCACGATTCAAAACCAGGCAGTGCAATTTTGGAGGGTGCACCTGCCATCACATGCTGCGAGGCCCCTTTGTCACTCAAGCCCACGTGCATGGTAGTGGCATCTGGAGATTTTAGTTGGCTCTTCCTGCCCCAGCACCATGCTTGCTCATCACTGAAGCTCTAAACAGCTTCGATTCCTCGTCATTGTTTAGTGCTTTATGACAGGACGTTTTAAGATATTTTTGATCATTAACTACCTTCCCTATCTGGATCAGAAGTAATTAAGAAAGGCAGAATCCAATTAAGATCCTCTGGGCTTCAAGTAATAGAAAACTCAACTTTTAAAAGGTATTTGTTATCCCATATTATAAGAAGTCCTGAGGCAGGCTTTTCTAGAATTATTTAATGCAACTGCTCTGAGACATAAGCTTTCAGATTCATTTCTTTTTTTCACTTCCCCAGAATATTGGCATTTGCCCCAAGGTTTGTGTGTTCACAGTCCAAGATGACTAAAGTACTTTCAGCATCACTCCTTCCACAGCCAAGACCAGGGGATGTGGGTTCGGTTAGGCCACATACAGTGTCTACTCCAAGGACAAAGGCAGCCCTGGTGCTATTCACAGGCTGTGTAGATTCAGGATTCAACGACACTAAAGATGCCCAAGACTGCCTTCTATTTAAACCTAATCTTACAACTGAAACCAAAACAGAGGTTGGTTCAGGGAGTCAAAGTACTCTGGTCCAAGAGCTTGGTTCTTCTACAGGTAAAAAGAAGCCATGCTTGGGTACCAAAGACGTGTGGTAGCTATTTGTTTCTTGGGAGAACTCCATTTTGTCCCATCTCCTCAGTGCTAAGAGAAGCTGACTGTCAACCAACTGGGCAGCAGCACTCAGTGTAGACTTGAACTAGAGCACTCGGAAATTTCAGATCTGGGGAAACCTGGAGGTCACGTGGTCCACATGGTTCACATTAAGAAGGAAGATGCCCCAGCCCGTTTAGAGTCAAGGTGAGGAAGAGAATCCTGACTCTCTAACCGTTCTGCCACGCCTCCTTCCCCTTGGTTAGTATCCCAGAAAGGAAAGACGATGAGTCATGTGTTATTACTTTGTTTTTCCTGTGACTAAAAGCCTTTAAACCATTTTTAATCCACTTCTGAAATGGATCCATGCTAACAAAGTCATCAGGATTCTAATAATTTCCTAGATGATTCTCATTATTTTACTACTACAGATGTTCTGTGAGATTATCTAGGCATCTGATGGTCATTGTAAACTAAAGCCTGAAAGATGAAAGACAAGAGTAGGGGCTGGCATTGTGGTACAGTGGTTTAAGCTGCTGCCTGCCAATGCTGGCATCGCATATGGGTGCCAGCTTGCGTCTCAGTCGCTCCACTTCTGATCCAGCTCCATGCTGGCATGCCTGGGAGAGCAGCAGAGGATGGCCCAAATACTTTGGCCCTTGCACCCACGTAGGAGACCTGAACTCCTGACTTCAGCTGGTTGCAGCCATTTGGGGAGTGAACTAGTGCTGGTAGATCTATCTGTCCTTCTCTATCTCTCTGTAACTCTGTTTTCCAAATAAATAAACCAATAAATCTTTTTTTCAAGACAGAGTAAAGCTTGTTGAGCATTTTCTAATTAAAATGGTAATATGTACTGATTGCAGGAAATTTGAAAGCCTTAAGAAAAATACAAACGGGGCCAGTGCTGTGGTGCAGCAGGTAAAGCCACCAGCTTCAGTGCTGGCATCCCATATGGGCACCTGTTGGAGTCCCGGCTGCTCCACTTCCAATCCAGCTCTCTGCTGTGGCCTGGGAAAGCAGTAGAAGATGGTCCAAGTCTTTGGGCACCTGCACCCACATGGGAGACCTGGAGGAAGATCCTGGCTCCTGGCTTCAGATCAGCACAGTTCCGGTCGTTGCAGCCAATTGGGGAATGAACCAGTTGATGGAAGACCTCTTTCTTTCTCTCTCTGCCTCTCCTTCTCTCTCTGTGTAACTCTTTCAAATAAATAAATCTCTAAAAAAAATACAAACAAAATCAACCAGTACAATTGCTGTTAACATCATGGCTTGTGTCTTTACAATTTTTTGTACTGCAAATTCTTGGGTACTTTTTAAAATTAAAATAGTTATCATACATTAGACTTTTTGCAATCTTTTCATAAAATGCAGGGGCTGGTGTTTGGCCTGGCAGTTAAGATACCATTGCCCACACTGCAGTATCTGGAATCATTACCCACCTCAGCTCCTAACTCCAGCTTCCTGCTAACACAGACCATCGGAGAAAGCTGTAATAGTTCAAGTAATTGGGTTCCTGCCACCTCCTGGAGGCATGAATTGAGTTGCTGGCTCCTACATTTTGCCTGAGTCCCTGCCATTAGAGGCATTTGGGAAGGGAAGCAGTAGATGCAAGTGCATGCTACTCTCTCTCTTTCCTCTCTGTATCTGTCTCTCAAATTAATTAAATAAAGTAAGTCATCATTAACCCAATCAATTATCTATAATTTAATAGAGATGTGTTACTAATATTTTTTAAAGATTTATTTATTTATTTGAAAGTCAGAGTTACAGAGAGAGAGAGAAGAGAGACAGATGTTCCATCTGCTGGTTCACTCCCAAAATGTCTGCAATGACTGAGGCTGGGCCAGACTGAAACCAGGAGCCAGGAGCCTCTTCCGGTCGCCCACATGGAGCAGGGGCCCAAGAACTTGGGCACTGCTTTCCCAGGCTCATTAGCAGGGAGCTGGATTGGAAGCAGAGCAATCGGGAATTGAATTGGTGCCCATATGGGATGCCAGCATGGCAGACAGTGTTTAATGAGCTACCCCACAGTGCCAGCGCTGGTGTTTTAATATTTTACAAGCATACATTTATGCAACTCCAAAGACAAAAGACCTATACAGCACATAGCAGGTGTCAGATTCCCTATTTCCCTATGCCCTCACTCACACAAAGGCTGATCATTCAATTTCAGCCATGGGCACCTTTTGCATAAACCAAGCTTGCCTTTGTGACTGATTTTATTTATCCTTCTTTATAACTTCCATGAATTCCTGATATGGCCAAGGCCATGTGAGGGGGTTCTGGCCTCACGCGGCCACATTGACATAGATTCAGCCAACAGTTTTGCCAAAAGATAAAGCTGGTGACAAGTCTGCTTAGAGGCCTGCATGCAACAGAGCAGGGAGAAGGTCTGAGGGGGAAACAACCGCTCCTCCTCCGGAAGCCCCGGGACAGGTGGAGAGGGAGCCCTGCCCTAATTGCTTTCACCTTCCTCTCCTGCACGTTCCCTGCTGGCCTCAGACCTCCCCAGGCAGGGGCTCATTTGCATTCGCTCTCAAACTTGCTGCTGGTGGACACACAGAGGTGAAGCTGGGAGCCAACGTAGCAGACTGGCAGGAGAGATGATTCCACACCGTTCTGGATAAGTGTGGTATCGGTGGCAGGGTGTTCCAGTGGCTACTAAATCAGTGCGAACAACAGGATGTTTTATTTCTTTCCTTGCAAGCTTGAATAACCTAATCCAGTCATAATGAATTCTGGGGCAGAATTAATGTAGAAGAGTAATGGTGATTAGGTAATTACCAAGTACAGGGAGTATTTAACCTTCTCGGTGACAAGACTGCCTACGACTACCTGATATCATATATGCTCTCGGAAATAATTAATAATTTTAAAATTATACAATCTCTATTACTAATCAAGAAATAAGGCTCGAGGAGCATTGCCAATCAAGTTAAGTTTTTCCTCTGCCCATGAGCTCCCTCTCTCTGGTGTCTCTGTGTGTCAGCCTCTTTGATTTTTATTTCAGGCTGACTAGACTTAAGCTGTGGCAAGTCTCAGAATATCTCAACAAGCTGAGACACATCACCCTCTAAAATTATCCACCCCGAATGAAATGCCAGGAAGTAACCTTTGGCCTTGGCCTTTTTTAATTGCAACTCAAGCCATTTTTAAGCCATGAGCTATGACAGCCCCATGCTCTGCTCCTCTTCATCTACCCTCAGCTCCCCCGCCCTTCCTGAGCTGTTTACTCTGGACAGGGTGTGTGTGTGTGTGTGCCCGCATGTGTGTGTTTTATGTACTGTATTACATCCTGATAAAAATGTCTTCCCCCAGACATATGGCTTTAATTCCACAAAATAGCAGCAGCCGTTTATAGACAGGCCTTACCAACACATAGATGCATGGATGCATGGCACACACATGGAGCACAGAGAGTGGAAAGATTCATCTTGCGCTGGGACAGAGATGTACAGCAGGAAGATTCCAAGAAGAGGAAACAGGAGGAATTATAAAATCTCTTTCTCTGAACCCCATACAAAAAACAACCCTGAGACACCAAGAGAAGAACCAACTTCTCCAGCGTCATACAACAAATTAAAAACAACAAAAAATTAACTAATTCTTGACTCCTGATCCCAGCATTCTTTACCCTAAACACAAGAGAGGCCAAGACGAGGGAGTCAGACAACAGTGCAGGGAATTTATCAAAAGTGTACTTCTGTGGATGCAGTCCCCCTCAAAATGTCCCCCCCACTTCTTCCCTTGTCTGACTCCAAGAGGCAGATCAAGTGCACTTCCTCCAGGAAGTCTGTCCTGTTGCACCGGGAGTTAAGGCCGCTTCTGTGAGCTCCCATAGCATGCTGTGCTGGATTCTAAACTAGTCTTTTTCACATTATTTAGTTCATGCCGGTTTTCTGATCTTTTAGTCCTCCCTAGATTTCAAGCAAAAGAGGATGCTCATTGTTCTCTGTGTACCCCCAGCATCGGCCCAATGCGCAGTGCTCAGATATCACTAAATTATGCAGAATCTCTTGGATCCAGGAAGCCATCACAAAGGCAAGGGGGCATATCTGTAGCGGAGTTCAAGCCATACAACTCATTAACAGTCTGGGACAAGTACATAAACAGGAGGGCAGGGGGAAGTGGTGACCAAAATGTGATCCTGCAAGACCAGCACAGCCCAGCCTCAGACATCTCAGACTTTCACAAAGCAGAAGTGCTGACCAGGGGACGTCTACTGACTTACAGCTTTGTCTTTGGGGGTGCACGCATGTATGTGTCTAAAATATTAAAACACAAGTACAAATCTACATATTAAACAAGTCCTAAGAAAGTGACTCCTCCCGTAGAGAAGAGCTGGAAGAGAGAGAGAGAGAGATCAGGAAAACTTGGATTCTGACAACAACCCAACACGGACAGCAGTCTGGGTGCTCACTTGGAATCTAAAGTTTGTTTTTCCCAAAGCTTTCCTGGGGGTGCGGGGAGACCTACAGGTCTGCCTACTGAATCAACTGACCACCTGCTTACTACAGACCTGGCCCCATGTGATTCATTTGTAGATACAGATTTGTAGTAGGGAGGTGGAAGTCTCTAACCCAGTTCTTGCCTTCAAAGAGTAGTCGTCAGGTGAAAGCACATTCCTTAAAATAATCATTCCTGACTTCCTTCTAAGAAAACACATGTAGGGGCCAGCGCCATGGCACAATGGGTTAATCCTCCACCTGTGGCACCAGCATCCCATATGGGCGCTGGTTCTAGTCCCGGCTGCTCCTCTTCCAACCAGCTCTCTGTTGTGGCGTGGGAAGGCAGTATAAAATGGCTCAAGTCCTTGGGCCCCTACACCCGTGTGGGAGACCAGGAGGAAGCACCTGGCTCCTGGCTTTGGATCGGCACAGCTCTGGCCATTGCGGCCATTTGGGGAGTGAACCAACAGAAGGAAGACCTTTCTCTCTGTCTCTCTTTCTCACTGTCTATAACTCTACCTCTCAAATAAATAAATAACCTTAAAAAAAAAACACTGAAGAGAACTCCATTCATAGCTCCATGATATTCATTTGCATGGTTTCCTTGCACACACTTCTTGCGGGGCTTGACTTGGAAGTCCCCTAATGGGGACAGGTAACCAGCAGAGCTCTGGAGCAGGGGCCGAGAGCGTTGCCTTAAACGAATGACTCTGCAGAACCGGGCTCAGGAAATGGCAATGTAAACCTTTATGCAAGAAAAGAGCTTCTGTGGGTTTGGAGAAACATTTGCAGGCAGTTTGGAGAATGAGTAAGAGTAAAAATCAGCCACCCCCAGAAGTTTATGATAAATGAGGCACTTAGAATGCATTCTGGAGACAAAGAAATCACCCTGGCTCAGCCAGAAATGCAGAACCTGGAGTACCTAGGCAAACAGTTCTCAGAAATTACTGGACAATCAGAAGCCTATTGGTTGTTAGATGAGCATGGCCACACAGCAGGTGCCCAACCTCCTCCCTCTTCTCTCTGCATCAGCGTCTCTTAGAAACCACCACCCCTCCCCTGAGATCTCTTCCCCTCCGCGCTCCTTAGCCTGGCTCCCTTTCAGATACTCTCCCACTCTGGGGAGCTATGCATCAGACCATGAGGCACTAACGCATGGACGGTTGGGAGAGAGACACAATGAAGTTGTTTCTATGTGGTGCCAGGATAATCAGAACCCTTGTTAGGGGGAAAAATCTATCTGATTGACAGTCAGCAGAAATGAAGCCTAAATGACAGACTATATTTATCACTTTTCAGCTAGTACATTTTGGTGTTAAAAATTGTTAAATGTTGGGGATTGCGTGGCTCAGGGTTTTTGTTTCACATTTGCTTGTTTACTTGTTTGATTTGTCTGCTGTAACAGTGGTCCATTTTTCCAACGTAATGTGCAGAAGCCAGTTACACAATGGATGCGAGCAGAGCCACTCTGGGTAGACATGGTGAAGGGAACAGATCCCTGCTTTTTCCTGCCCTTTCTCCCCCCAAGCCCAGATTCCTGCTTCTTCCTGTCCTTGCTCCCCGCCAGCCCCCGGTGGCTCCCAGCATCCCCACAGATGCTTAAGATTCAGAAAAATTAAAAAAAAAATCTGTTTGGGAATCACTGATGTTATTCTCCAAGCTCCTTGCTTTACAAACAAGGAAACAGGGACCAAGAGAACGGAACTGCTTCACTGACAATGGCAGCAGACCTGGAAGCAGAACTCGGGGCTCTTGCACTGCATCCCACTGTCCTTGCCTCCATCAGTGGGACAAGATCCCTCCCTGGGTTCTCTACATCCCAGGACACTGGAACAGGAGGCAAGAGGGGGAGGCAGATGCTCTGTAGACCGGCCCTCTAGCGCACACTACAGCTGCTCACTGCTTTCCTTCTAGGTACCCTCCCATTCTTTTGAAGTTCTGAACTGAATTAAGGTGAAAAACCAGAGTTAACCCTCTCAGATATCCTGAAAGAAGCAAAGATGAAAAATTGCCATCGGCATCTCTGATCGTCCATCCGTTTCTGCCCGGTCCAGCCCCACCTCTCTGGGAGGCAGGGGTCCACACAGCTCTACACCTTCCTTTCTTCATCTCTCTTCCTCTCCCTAGGGTCCAGGTCCAGCCCACAGCTCCACACTTGCAGCTGTCACTCATCCCCTCCATGTCAAATACTCTTGGCCTCAGTCCTGACTCTTTGCCCAGCCTCGGAGAGTCTCTCCTTTTATTAACAGCCAATAAGGTATTAATACATTCGTTGCCTCAAAGTGCACTTGTTAATGAGGGCCACAGACATTCATTTAGTGGAATTTGATAGTGACAACACATTGACATTGGTAAGGTTAATGATCCAATGCTTTATTTCATTGAACATGTTGAACAACACTTAGCACATTGATCCACAATGTCCTACAATCCATCTTTGCTATTACTTTAACAGTGCCATGGCACCGATGCCCTTTAAATAATTGGCACCATGAAAAGATGGACTTGGCCTTGTCATGTCAGATCAGAGCTTTGTTGAATTTGAAAGAGTTTGGTCTTTTCTTTATGTTTTTTTTTTCTTCCCTCTCATTTTATGTCCCTCTGATTGAATAGGGAGGCAGGAGTTTGCAGAGGCCAGAGGGGAGAGGCTGGCTGTACAGTGAGACACCATTCTGGCCATGCAGAGGCGTGTGGTGATTGCCGAATATTCTCCAAGCCTTCAGTTCCTTCCAAGAACATCAGGGATGCATGGCTGTGTTCAGGTTTCTCAGCTGCCTTAGCTCCCAGTGTCTTCGTCTTAAAGGGGGGGGGAGGGGGAGGATAACAAATGAAATCAAATTGTCCCCATTTGATTCAAAAATGATGGCTCCTAGCATCATCACATCACACTCTGCCTCTGGCAGCAAAGAAGTGACAACAGAAAAAAAAAAAAAAAAAAAAAAAAAAAGAGTGGGCTGGGATCTCCCGGAGCTCTGTCCACCAGGGCAGGTAGATCCTGGCTAGGACACTGCGTTCTAGAGATGAACTCTGGGCTGGCCCAGCTAGAAGCAAAGTCCAAGATCTCTGCACACTGTTTTCTGCCAGGGGAAGGCAGTGAGGTGCCACCCAGGTGGGCAGACCACGTTGGTAGAAAGTACTCAGGTGAGGCTGGCGCCGTGGCTCACTAGGCTAATCCTCCGCCTTGCGGCGCCGGCACACTGGGTTCTAGTCCCGGTTGGGGCACCGATCCTGTCCCAGTTGCCCCTCTTCCAGGCCAGCTTTCTGCTGTGGCCCAGGAGTGCAGTGGAGGATGGCCCAAGTCCTTGGGTCCTGCACCCCATGGGAGACCAGGAGAAGCACCTGGCTCCTGGCTTCGGATCAGCACGGTGCGCCGGCCACAGCACGCCTACCACGGCGGCCATTGGAGGGTGAACCAACGGCAAAGGAAGACCTTTCTCTCTGTCTCTCTCTCACTGTCCACTCTGCCTGTCAAAAATTAAAAAAAAAAAAGTACTCAGGTGAGGCACAGCTGTCTAGCAGGACTGGATTCAGGACACATCTCCTCAGCTGAAAGTGGGCTTTGAAAGAAGCATGAGAACTTTGAAAGGGCCTCTGGCACTCAGGATATGGGTGGTGGCTTGGGGACTACACAGAGCCCAGTGATTTCACTGAGAGAGATTTTGGTGGGGCAAGTGAAGCCAGTTAAGTCTTCCGCTGCACTTACTAGATTAAAAATTAAGTCTAGCCAAAGCCTTTCCTTGGTCAGAGCTGGCTAAAAATTTGAGAGAGGATGAAGAAAGGGGAGGTCTCTAATTCAGAGAAGAAGAAAGCCACCGTGCACTCTGTGAAGACCAAGGTGGCTGACACATTGAACCTGGCTTTACCACTTGCTTGCTGGCTGACTTCAATGACAAAACAGGTTACTAAACAGCTCCAAGTTTTATTTCCCTTTTTCTGCAAAAGGGAGAGGAAAGTAACTTTGCAGGGACATTGTGAGAGAGTTATTAAAACATGGGTGTGATGTTGCAGAACCGATGGAGACAGCATCTAACTATTGTTTGAAAGGAATGAGATGAGGCAGAAGCAGCAGACACGAAGCATGTCTAACATCATTCATTTAGCAGACACGCGATACACCAGACACTAAACTTGGAGTTGAGAAAACAAAGATAGACCATATGGTATCCTTGCCCCCAAGTTGCCCACAATCTAACAGAGGAAACAGACTGTGTATTTTTATGTCAACTGTGAAATACTTAGTCCCCAAGAAAAGAAAAAAAAAATCACAAATCTCCTTAAGGATAAATGGTGAGGCCTCTTTCTTCCCACTGTCTCACTCCCTCCGCCTGGCACCTTTCTAACTGTTTGCCCATAACTACATGGGTGAGTTTAACTCCAGAGCAAATTACTAGTGAGCCACACTTGGCCACAGAACGAAACATGCAGTATAATAAAGGTCACCCACTGAGATTGGTATTTCCATCTGTTTGACAACTGTGCCTTACTCCTCAATGGATTCTGAATTCAAAGGAGTAAAGGGGGGTATTATTTATTGGTTTGCCCAGTACCCAACAGGATACGGGTTGCTATACAGAAGTACGTGCGTAGCCAAGAAAGAGGGACCAGCATAGAGGGACTGACTCCATGCAGCTGGGTATGCATGTGGAGTCAGGGTGAGCTCCAGGAGAGGAGAATGGGCTTCCAAAGGAAAGGTGATTTGAAAAGTGACAGAAGAGCAACCAGACAATAGGACAGCAGGGACAGAGGCCTGCAGGTGAGAAAAAGCATGTGCTGAGACATTTCAGAAAGGGCAAAATGTGGTATACATTCTCAACAGCAATGTTAACTATCGTGTTTTCAACGTTGTACCAAAGAATGCTGGCTCCCAAAATAGCAAGTCTAAGGTTTCTTGCTATCAGAATTAACAATGCCCAAGTCAACCCAAGGAAGTAAAAACAGAGTGCTTCCCGTGCAAGCTGGAAGGACACGAAGTGTAGCGGGAGGAGGTGTTGTCTCACCCCAATAACTTGCAGCCTCAGGTTTGGGTCCCACTTTGCTGTTTTCAGTTTCCCCATGTGTCAAAGAAAGCGTATTGCGTAATCTCAAAGATAGATCCCAGCCCTGACGTCCCACGGAGTTGCCAATCTCACACACTGTTCTCGTCTGTAATTTTTTAAATCAGTTCTGTCCTGAGTTTTCTAATTCTCAACAGAGCACCCCATTCTCAGGCCTGCACAGATGAATTACTGATGTTCCAGATTTCACTCTGCCAACACTTGGGAGCAGATCCCTGTAAACCATCCTTGGCGCTTATTCCATCCTTTGTTATTCATACAAGGAGGAGTGGTCAACTTTGGAGACAGCAAACAAATACTGGCATTTGGCTGAAGGAATGTTTGGTTTGAAATCAAGTACAGTTCCTGAAGCCCTTCTCCTTCTCTTAAGAACTGCATTACCCAACAGTCTTACTTACAGACCCACAATCAAGGCCAACGCCGAGACTGTCTGCTGAAAGTAGGGCAAGTGTGGCAACGCTGGGCACCTCAGCCCCCGCACTGCTGACATTGGGGCTGGATGCATGTTTGCTGTGGGCGCTGACCTGTGCCTTGCAGGGTTTCTAGAAGCACTGCTAGCCTTTACTCCCCCTCTCCCAGGCTTTGAGAACCAAAAAAATATCTCCAGGCATTGCCCAACGTCCCTTGGGGCTCAGCACTGCTGTAAGAAGTCCTGATTCTCCCTACCTAAGGTGTGTGAATTGACTGTAGGCACACAGGCCTGTCCTCGGAGAGAAGTTCAAGAAAACACTTCTCTTTGATGCTACTCATTCCTGTGTTCACTCAGCTGGTGGAGCTCCTCCTGAGTGCTTGCTACGCTTCTTGGTTATTTCAGCTTTCATCTCCGGATTCCTAACTCGGCCTATTTTCAGCCCAACCACGCTGGCCTTCCCCCTGCATAGCCTCAGACGTCGCTCATGGCTCCACCACAGCCACCACTGCTGTGGTTCCTCGGCCTACAGCCTCCTCGTCCCTATGCCAGTGCTTTCTCCTGCTCCTCACCCACAGGAAATCACGCACCAACCACAGAAACTGCCCAGCTCGAAGCCAAGGCCTGCAGTTCCAGGTCTGGTTCTGCCACTTCTAGCCATGGGTCCTCAGAGGGTGGGTGCCACGCCCTCATCTGTCAAGTGGGCATGGGGACGGCACATCCCCACCTACCCACCCTGGATGTTTTGAGGGAAAACTCAAAGAGTGGCAGAGGAAGTGATCTGAAAACTAGGAGGCATCATACAAGAGAGAAAGATTGCTGTTACCATGATCATTATCTGTCCAACAAAAGACGTGGAAAGGGAATGGGTATCAGCACAAAGTGCCTACCCAGCAGAGAGAGTGCAGCTTGGGCAGCAGCACAATAACCATGGTGATTGGGCGCAGGATAAGGAATTGTAGGAGGAAGGCACAGTCCCTTTGCTGTTTTAGAGGCAAGCAAACTCAGTTCCTCCAGGAACAGGAACCAAAAGATAGGAAGCCCCAGGTGGCTGTGAGAAGGGGCTCCAGGGACCCCTGAAGCAGGGCTGCTTGATGAGATCTGTGGCTGAGGTTTCCAAGTACAACTGCAATAGAAGTACAGTTGTTCATGCACAGAGAAAACCAGGGATATGGTCTCTTAATGTACGTTAGTACTGACTTGGTGGTCCCTGAGACTTTCAGCAGTTCATCCAGGAAGAATGGCAAAGTGATTCCGTCTACCCTAGAGGTCCTGTCTATGCCACCCCAATGTCCCGATGTAACATCTCTGTATTCCATAAGCAAAAAATCGGTAACCTTTGAAAACATATGTGAGCATGAAACAGGCTAGCTCCTGAAATTGTCTTGTGAAGCATGTGTCAAGGTTACATTTTTATGTGATAATAATATTGATGATAGCATACATACCTGTCACGATTAGCTCGTGCCATGTACCACCCTAAATACTCTGCAGCTCATTCATTGGTTAAGAGAGACTGAAGATAACCATAGCATAGAGGACATCGCCAACCTTCTCATCCTACCATCTAGCCATCTCCATGGCTCCGTATGTGTCTGGATTTTCAGGGAAGATGGGATATTATGCCCCAAATGAGCAAGGGTTCAGGTACAACCCAGTAAAAGCACTTCCAGCAGTGATGCAAATGCCCAAGAGGTCAAGCAATGGTGTGTGGGCCTGGGAGGTGCAGCATTCATACTGTACAGCAGGTGGGGACGAGAACCAGTCAGCAACCATGAGAAATGGCTGAAAGGGCGAACTTCTCAGCAGAGGTGAAGTTAAGAACTCAGGAAGTTGGAAAATGTGTTAGCGTTTTGTTTTTCTTTTCTTGTTGTGAGACTCACCTTATGCCTGTACCGGAATGACTTATGGTGTGCTGCAGGTTTTTGAGGCTCTGTTCATATTCCTTTGTTATGTTTTTCTTTTTTGTCTTCATACTAGATAGCCTCAATTTTTTAAAGATTTGTTTATTCTGAAAGTCAGAGTTATAGAGAGAGAAAGAGAAAGAGAGAGACATTTTCCATCTGCTAGTTCACTCTCCAGATGGCTACAATGGCCAGCGCTGGGCCAGGCCAAAGCCAGGTGCTTCCTCTGGGTCTCCCACGTGGAGGGCAGAGGCCCAAATGCTTAGGCCAACCTCTGCTGCTTTCTCAGACCATTGCCAGGGAATTGGATCAGCGGTGGAGCAGCTGGGACACAAACCAGTGCCCATACGGGATGCCAGCATCACAGGCAGTGATTTTACCCACTATGCCAAAACACCAACCTCATTTTATTTAATTTTTAATTGACACATGATAATTGTACATACTATAGGGTTCAATGTGATGTTTTATATGTAGATAAATTGTGAATGATCAAATCTGGGAAATTAGCATATCCATCTCCTAAAACATTTAATTCTTTGTGGCAAGATCATTAAAAACCTCCTCTTCTCATTTGAAACGTATGAGGGACCTTAAAACAGTAACTGGAAATGTGAACTATGAAAAAACTATGCATGGATTTCAAAATGTCTTTCACCAAAATAAGCTAGTATTTTAATTCTGATTCCATGAACTTTTTGAAGTATACATTACTATACTCACCTTGCTGTGCCACAGAACAGAACTTATTCCTACCATCTAATTATAACCTAGAACCTGTTGACCCACCTCTCTTTACCAGCCTTATAGTCTCCTCTCTACCTTTATAGCATCAACATTTTTTAAGAAAGATTTATTTATTTATTTGAAAGTCATAGTTACAAAAAGAGAAGAAGAGGCAGAGGCAGAGAGAGAGGTCTTCCATCTGCTGGTTCATTCGCCAACTGGCTGCAACGGTTAGGGCTATGCCGATCCGAAGCCAGGAGCCAGGAGCTTCTTCTGGGTCTCCCACATGGGTGCAGAGGCCCAAGAAATTGGGCCATCTTCTGCTTTCCCAGGCCATAGCAGAGATCTGGAACTGGTGCCCATATGGGATGCCAGCACTGCAGGCAACGACTTTACCCACTACGCCACAGCACCAGCCCCTATAGCATCAACTTCTTTAGATGCCACGTGTGAGAGAGATCATGCAGTATTTGTCGTTCTGTGTCTGGATGGTTTTATTTAGTGTAACGTCCTGCAGGTCCATCCATGTTGCTAGACGTGACAAGATTTCATGCTTTTTATGACTGCATAGTATCCAATTATAAATAGAGATCACATTTTCTTTATCCGTTCATCCAACCGTAGATGCTTATGTTGCTTCCATAGCTTAGCAATTGTGAACAGTGCTTCAGGAAACTTGAGATCGCAGGTTCTCTTTGACATAGATTTCATCTCCTCTGGGCATACTCAGCAGTGGATTACTGGATATACGGTGGTTCTATGTTTCATTTTTTGAAGAAGCTTCCCTAAGGACTGTATTAATTTACATTCCCACCAACAGCGTGTGAGGGTTCCCTTTTCTTCACATTCTCACCAGCATTGCTGTCTTTTATCTTTTTCACACTGGTCATTCACATGGGAGGGGGTATTACTTCTTTGGGATTTTGATTTGTATTTCTGATAGTTAGAGATGCTGAAAATTTTATATGGTGTCTTTAGAGAAAATGCTTTTTCTGGATCTTTTACTGAGTCTTTAATCAGATAATTTGGTTCTTTTTCTATTGAACTGTTTCAGTTCTGTGTACATACTAGATATTAACACCCTGTCAGATGTATGAGTTAAACATATTTTCCCATTCTCTTCACTCTGTTCTCATTTCCTCTGC
The DNA here is from genome assembly GCF_033115175.1 of Lepus europaeus. Lineage (NCBI taxonomy): Eukaryota > Metazoa > Chordata > Mammalia > Lagomorpha > Leporidae > Lepus > Lepus europaeus. The sequence continues at coordinate 22,927,202 of NC_084840.1, read as the reverse complement.
TTTGCAGAAGTTTGTTCAGTTTGTTGCAATCCCATTTGTCTACCAGTGCTTTTGTTCCTGTGTTTTTGAGGTCTAGTTTTGAGGCCTTACCCCAAAAAATCCTTGTTCAGACCAATGTCATGAAATATTTTCCCTGTTTTCTTCTAGTAGTTCATTGTTCCAGATCTTCTGTTTAAGTCTTTGATCCATTTTGAGTTGCTTTTTACATATAGCTAGTCTAACTTCATTCTTTGTGTGTATATTCAACTTTCCCAATAGCATTTATTGAAGAGATTGTCCTTTTCCCAATGTGTTCTTTTTGGCACTTTTGTCAAAAATCATTTGGCTATGGGTACATGGATTCACTTCTGCCCCATTGGTCTACGTGCCTGATTTTATGACAATACCATGCCGTTTCTGTCTTGATAGCTTTGTAGTAGATGTCAGTTTATGACACAGCACAAAGTCCCCTTGTTCATCCAAGGGAAATTACAGGGGATTGAAATTTCATGTTTCTTTGAGTGGAAGGAGAATAACTTAGTAACTGCTGTTTCCAAATGTGCACAGGTGCATGACCTACTAATAGGAGCACCAGAGTCCTATAACAAAACATTTCCTGTGGCACTAAAGGAGAATGTTCTACCTCCTGAGAAGAGCAACCTGGTAGTCCTGTGACATTTACCTTTACATCCCTTACACGGCCAACTAGAGACCACGGTACCCTGAAATTTCCTTCTCTGTAAAGAATTGGTGAACACAAGTGATTCTGATACCTGGAAGTTGTGAGTTTTTATTTTGCTTAAGGTCAAGCCCTTCTCTACAAGCAAGCAAACATTTCATTTTCCGGGAGATGAAATGAGCAGCGGAGGCAGCCTTCTCTGACGTTCTGGCTGCAGGCGGTAGAACCAGCGTTGCGAGCGGGCCGTGGTTTAAACCTGAAATGGCGTCCCTGCGCGCCGCAGATGTGACCACTGAACAACTGACTGGACTCTGGCTCAGTCCGAGGAAACATCTTTGGCAGCTAAAGATGCCTTTCCTCAGCCAATGCTACCCTCCCCTACACTTAGGACCACCTAAAGAGGTACCTTTCTGTGTACGTGGGTACTCCCCAGTCAAGCACTTTTTACATTGTCCTGGTAATCCTTCCAACAGCTCTCAGAAGCAGGCATCGTTGATATTGCTATGATCCCTGTCTTACATCTCCTAAGACACGTCTGTGAGTGAGCCACTCATCTTTCCAAGATGGCCCAAGATCAGGAAACACCAGAGCACAACCTCAGCCTCAGTGCTCCGGAGAGCTCAGTGTCGAAGCACCGTGATTCCATACCACGCCTCTCTGCATTCCCTTTTTTAAAAATCATTTATATTATTTTTCAAATTTATTTTGAAATAAATAAAATAAAAGTGTGTGTGTGTGAAGAGAGAGAGAGAGAGAGAGAGAGGCAGGCAGACACAAAGAGAGCGCCCACTCGTTGGTTAACTCACCAAATGCCCACAGTGGACACAGCCAGTCTAGGATGGAGCCAGGAGCCAGGAACACATTCTCAGTCTCTCATGTGGGTGGCAGGAAGGCTATTAACTGAGCCATCACCACCACCTGTCAGAATCTTTATCGGCAGGAAGTTAAACTCAGGAGCCTGGGCTCAAACCCAGGCTCTCTGATGCGGGATGCAGGCATCTGAACATGAGGCTAAATTCCCACCCCGTATTCATTTCTTGGCTGTGGGTTCGGTAGCTCCGTTACAGGCCCCCTCTGCCCTATCCACTAATAACGCAAGCCCTCTGATGGCAGTGACTGGCTTCTGAGGCATCTGCAGTCCCCCAGCTCACATGGCTTCAGGCTGCTTCTTTCATACTTGCATACCAAGCATCAGAACTGTGTCCCAGGCTTCTGGTGCAGCTGCTTGACACACACAAACACACAGAAGCCTCAAAGATGCGATCAAAGTGGCACAAAACCTCCTGCTACCGGAGGAAGGGTCTGTCCTTTCCTCACCTTCCCTACTCCTCCTAAATGACTCTTGATTACACAGCAGCATCTGCTTCCTCGTGAGATGCATATGCTTCTTCCCCTGAATCTGAATGCCTGTCGAGCCGCCCATACAGAGAGCTGCATGCAAACACACAGCTGAGAGTTGTCTTTAGAAGCACTCCATCAATCAGATCTACAAGCTCAGCCTGCAGATCTATGGGAAGTGGCAGAGAGAAGCACAGGCACAGATAGGAAACGCCAGCACTCTCCAGTCACCTGATAGCTCAGAATCTCTCCATTCCTCTGGGTACTGACAACAAGCAAGCAACCAGCAAGGAGAAACGTTCCCTTCTTCCACTGGATAGATCTGCAGCCTTCCTGACAATGGGAAGCAAAGGGAATCTGGGTGTTGGGAGGAACCCACAGAACTTAAAGGAGCAGGTGGGACTCTCATCCCCATAAATCCCCACGTCAGTATCTGTAGGTTCCCCAAATTCTAGTCCCATTCTGCCTTCTATGGTCATGAGTGTCCTCACATCGCCCCAGCCCTCATAGGCAATGAGATCCCTGTAGTCACATGGTGCTTCTCACATATCTACTTCTTTGTGCCATGGTAGACTTACCATGTGTCTTCCATATACACGCTATTGAACAAATACTGGTAGAGTAGATTGGTGATAGTGACCACAAGAAAATCTCCAACAAAATAAGGAAAAAATTGTTAAAGCTGAGACTGCAGCCAGCACTGCGGCTCAATAGGCTAATCCTCCACCTGTGGCACCGGCACCCCGGGTTCTAGTCCCGGTCAGGGCGCCGAATCCTGTCCCAGTTGCTCCTCCTCCAATCCAGCTCTCTGCTGTGGCCTGGGAGTGCAGTGGAGGATGGCCCAAGTGCTTGGGCCCTGCACCCGCGTGGGAGACCAGGATACGCACCTGGCTCCTGGCTTCGGATCAGCGTGGTGCACCAGCTGCAGCATGCTGGCCGCAGCAGCCATTGGGAGGTGAACCAACGGAAAAGGAAGACCTTTCCCTCTGTCCTCTCTCTCTTTCTCTCTTTCTCTCACTGTCCGCTCTGCCTGTCAAAAAAAAAAAAAAAAAAAAGCTGAGACTGCAAGAGGATAGGAACAGTGGGGACCAAATCAACCAGCCCTTCGTGGAGAACGACACAGCACATGGCTGACCTCCTCTTGCTGGCCAGTGTTTCTGGTGAGGGGAATGTGCAATCTGCGGGCCAGTCACCACCGTGTCCCAGGCGCCTCCCCAGACCAGTGTGGGGCACTTCTCCCACCTATAATTTCAGTGTCTGCAGCAAAAGAGCAATCACAGGAAAACAGGCTCTTACTCAAGCCCAGGAACTTTATATGAATTATATCTGTTGTTGCAGATTTATTGAGGTATGATTGGCATATGATAAACAACACATATTTAACGTACACAATTTGATAAGCTCTGACATATATATACTATAATAAAGTTATCGCTACAATAAAGACCCTGAAAATGTCCAAAACTGCCCCAAATTTCCATTTGCCCTCCCTCCTCCACCCATCACCTGCCTCCCTGGGCATCCACTGATTTGTTTTCTGTTGCTACACATTTGTTTTGCATTTTCTAACTTTTTTTTTTAAATAAGTGAATCCGTCCATACAATTCCTCTCATTATATTGCTGAGTAATGTGGATCACAATTCGCTTATCCACCTACCTTTTGTTGAACACTTGGATTGTTTTCAGTTTTGCATTATTGCAAATAAAACTGCCTATTTGTGTATAATGTTTTTTGGACACGTGTTTTCATTCCTGTTGGATAAATACCCAGCAATGGGACCGCTGGGTTCTGTGGGAGACAGATATGGAATGTTAAAGAAATTGCCAGTATTTTTGCGACGTAGGTTGTCCCAGGGGTAGGCACTGCAGCACAGAGGGTTAAGTCACCACTTGGGACGCCTGTGTTCCCTATCAGAGTGCTGGTCTGAGCCGCAGTACCTCTGCTTCCTAACCAGCTTCTTGTGAACACGTCCTGGGGGGCAGCAGGTGATGGCTCCAGTACTTGAGGTCCTGCCACCCACATGGGAGACCCAAATGGAGTTCCTGGCTTCTGGATTTTGGCCTGGCCCAGCTCTGGCTGTTGCAAGCATTTGGGGAGTGAACCAGTGGATGGAAGATGTCTTTCTCTTTCTCTTCTCTCCCTCCCTCCCTTCCTCCCCCCCCCCCCACAAGAAAATAAAAATAAATATTTTTTTTAAAAAAACTGGTTGTACCATGGGACATTAGCACCAGCAACCCAGAAGCAATTCATTGCCAAATATCTTTAGCAATGCTTAATCAGTTATCTTAATTGAAATCCTATTTTGTGAGTTTTCTTTTTATTTTCTTTGAAGGACAAAAGTTTTAGTTTTGAAGCACAAAATTTAGTACCCTTTAAAGTACAAGGTTTTAATTTTGTTTATGTCTTATGGTTGAGACTTAAGGGTTCTGCCTATATTCTAGACATAAGTTCTTTATCAAATATTCCCTTTACAAATATTTCTTCCAATGCAATTTGTCTTTTCATTCCCTTAATACTAACTTTTGAAAAGCAGAGGTTTTTAATTTGCATTAAGTGTGATTTAACAATTTATTCTTTGGTATATCACCTGATAAACTTTTGCCTAACTCAATATTACAAATATTTTATCCTATATTTTCTTCTAGAAGCTTTTTACACTGAAATCTACAATGCATTTGAGTTAATGTTTCAAAATTGTGCGAAGTAGGGATTGAAATTTGCTTTGCTTTGTTTTGTTGACATATGGATATTCAATTGTTCAGAACAGCTTGTTGAAAGGACTATCCTTTCTCCACTGAACTGTTTTTGCACCTTTGTCACAAGGTTGTTGTCATATATGTGTGGCCTTCTGGACTTTATTGTTTTCCACTGGTACACTCATCTGCCTCTACACCAACATCATGTGTCTTGATTGCTCTGGGCTTATTAATCTTGAAATCAGGTAGTGTTTGCCCTCCAATTTTGTTCTTTTATTGAAAGCTGTTCAGCTATTCTAGATCATTTCTATTGCCAGCGAATTTTGGAATCAACTTGTCAGATTCTACAAGAAAGCCTGCTGGGATTTTGACTGGGATTGCATTAATTCTATAAATCAATTCAGAAACATTCAACATCTTGCCAATGTGATTCTTCAAACCAACAATAATGTATATCTATTTATTTAGGTCTTCTTTAATGTCTCTCGACAATATTTTGTAGTTCTCAGCATATAGATTTTTAACTTCTTTGGTCAGGTTAGCCACTATTTCATATTCCTTATATGATTACAAATGGTATTGTTATTTAATTTCAATTTCCATTTGTTCATTGCTAGTATGATATAAAATACAATTGCTTTTTGTATATCGATCTGGTAACACATGATCTTGCTAAACTCACTAGTTAGAGTAGCTTGTTTGAAGCTTCCATTACATTTTTTGTTACCAGTGACTCTCAGCTAGAATGGCTTTTACCTCCTGGAGACAAAAGTGGCAGTGCCTTGAGACATCTCTGGTTGTCATGGCTTCAAAGCAGACAAGAGGGCAGTGCTATTGGCATCTCACGGGCAAAGACCCACAATGTTGCTAAACATCCTTGAGTACAAGGGTTAGCTCAGCAAGGCAAAGACTCACCAGGCTGAAAATGTCCAGAAGAGGTCGAACGAGACTTCTATACACAATCACGTCACCTGCAAACAAAGACAGTTTACTTCTTCCTTTCCAACCCAGATCTTTTCTTTTTTACTTCTTCATCTTGCCTGATTGCACTAACCACAATCTATAATGTTGAACAGAAGAGAAAGAACAAACATATGTTTCAGGGCCGCCGCTGTGGCACAGTGGGATGAGGACCCGGCCTGCAGTGCCGGCATCCCATATGGGTGCCAGTTCGACTCCCAGCTTCCCTACTTCCAATCCAGCTCTCTGCTGTGGCCTGGGAAAGCAGTAGAAGATGGCCCAATTCCTTGGGCCCCTGTACCCACATGGGAGACCCACAAGAAGCTCCTGGCTTCTGGCTCCACAGTCATTTGGGAAATGAACCAGCAGATGAAAGACCTCTCTCTCTCTCTCTCTCTCTCTCTCTCTCTCTCTCTTTCTCGTAACTCTTTCAAATAAACAGAATAAATCATGGAAGGGAGGGAGGGAGGGAGGGAGGGAGGAACTTGTGTTTGATGTAGTGGTTGACATGCCGCTGGAGACACCGCATCCCACACTGGAAGGCATGGATTTGAATCTCAGTTTTATTCCTGATTCCAATTCCTTGCTGATGCACACCCTGGGATAGCTGATAGCTCAAGTAGTTGGGTTGCTGCCACCTATGTAGGAGATGCAGATTGAATTCCTGGTTCCTGGCTTCTGCCTGGCTTAGCTCCAGCTGTTGTGAGCATCTGGTGAGAGAACCAGCAGATGGAAAATTGTGTGTGTGTGTGTATCTGCCTCTAAAATAAATATATTTTTAAATAAGTAGATTTTTACCTATTCTTGATCTTCGGTGAAAAACATTCACTCTTTTCACATAAAGTATTTTCACATAAAAGTATGTCAGCTGTCAATATTTTTGTACATACCCTTTATCCAGTTGAAAATTTGCCCTATAGTCCTATTTTATTGAGAGTTTTTCAAGAATGGGTGTTGCAATTTATTATGTGCTTTTTATGGCTTTATTGAAATGATCATATGGATTTTTTTTTTTAAGTTGAAAATATGGTGAGTTGATTGGCAGATTCACTGGATGGTCTTCAACTGTTACATCACGTTTGCTTCCCTAGTGTAAACCTCTCTTATTCAAGATGTTTACTCCTTTTTGAATATTGTTTGATTGGATTTGACAAAAGCTGTCAACATTTTTGCATCTATGTTCACAAGGTACATTGGTAAGTATTTTACTTATAGTGTTTTTGCCTGGTGTTGGAATTAAGATAATGAATGGAGAATTATTTTTCAATTTTCAATTTTCTGGACCATTTTATATAGAATTGGTATTATTTTTTCCTTAAATATATAAGAAGACTCACTAATGAGGCTGTCTAAGCCTAATGTTTTCTTCGTGAAAAAATGTTCTAACTATACACGCAATGTCTTCATTTGATATAGGACTATTCAGGTTATTGCTATCTTTTTGAGTGTCAGTATATGTGGCTTTCAAGGAATCTTTCAGTTTTATCTAAAATGTTACATTTGTGGAGATAAAATTGCACTCAATATTCTTTTTAAAAAAAAGACTTATTTATTTTAAAGGCAGAGCTACTAAGAAGCAGAGGCAGAATGGCGGGGGGGTCCATCCACTGGTTCATTCCCCAGATGGTCACAACAGCCAGAGCTGCGTTGATCTGAAGCTATGAGCCAGGAGCGTCTTCCAGGTCTCTTACATGGCTGCAGGGGCTCAAGCACTTGAGCCATCTTCCACTGCTTTCCCAGGCCATAGCAGAGAGCTAGATTAGAAGTGGAGCAGCCAGGGGCTGGTGCTATGGCACAGTGGGTTAAAGCCCTGGTCTGAAGCACTGGCATCTCATATGGTACCAGTTTGAGTCCCACTGCTCCTCTTCCAATCCAGCTCTCTGCTATGGCCTGGGAAAGCCGTAGAAGATGGCCCAAGTCCTTGGGTCCCTGCATCCACGTGGGAGACCCGGAAGAAGCTCCAGGCTCCTAGTTTCGGATCAGCACAGCTTTGCAGTTGCGGTCATCTGGGGAGTGAATCAGCGGATAGAAAACCTCTCTCTGTCTCTACCTCTCCCTGTAACTCTTCCAAATAAATAAAATATTTTTTTTTCTTTTTTTGACAGGCAGAGTGGACAGTGAGAGAGAGAGACAGAGAGAAAGGTCTTCCTTTGCCGTTGGTTCACCCTCCAATGGCCGCTTGCAGCCGGCGCATTGTGCTGATCCGAAGCCAGGAGCCAGGTGCTTCTCCTGGTCTCCCATGCAGGTGCAGGGCCCAAGCACTTGGGCCATCCTCCACTGCCTTCCTGGGCCATAGCAGAGAGCTGGCCTGGAAGAGGGGCAACCTGGACAGAATCCAGCGCCCTGACCAGGACTAGAACCCGGTGTGCCGGCACTGCAAGGCAGATTAGCCTATTGAGCCGCAGCGCCGGCCTAAAATAAATCTTAAAAAAAAAAAAAAAAAAAAAAAAAAGGAAGTGTAGCAGCCGAGGCTCGAACTGGCACCCATATGGAATGCTGGCACTGCAGGCGGTGGCTTCACCTGCTATGCCACAGCACCGGCCCCTCACTACTCTTTCACTGCTTATAATGATGTCCCTTCCCAAGCCTGCTATTGGTACTTTATGTCTTTTCTCCTTGTTTTCTGATTAGTGTGTCTCTTGGAGAGAAATAAAATTGACAAACTTCTAGCCAGGCTTTTGTCCTATTTTGTTGATTTTTGCTTTGATCTTATTTCTTTTTTAACTTTAGCTTTAGTTCACCTTATTTTTCTAGTTTCTTTACACAGAAGTTGAGATCATTGATTTGAGACTGCTCTCTCTTAATACAGATATTTGGTGCTGTAATTCCTCCTCCCCCAAATACATCCCACAAATTTTAAAATACTGCATTTTAATTCAATTAGAAATGCTTTGGTTTCTTCCTTGAAATGAGGTATTTTAAACTGTATTACTTAGTTTCAAAATCCTTGAGGAGTTTCTTTATACTATTGATTCTAATTTAATTCTATTGTGGTCAGAGAACATGTTTTCTAGGACCTGAATTCTTTTAAATTTACTGAGGCTTGTTTTATGACCCAGAATATGGTCTATCTTGATCATCTGCCAATCTGCAAGAGAAAGCAAACCCCATCAGAGAACAGAGACAGAACGCAAGAAATCTTCCATCCACTGGGTCACTCCCCAAATGCCAACAACTTGGGCTGAAGCCAGGAGCTGGGAATGCAATGTAGACTTCACACATGGCAGGAACATGATCTTTGAGCCACCACCACTGCCTCCCAAGAGCCACATTACAGGAAGCTAGGGTCAGAAGGCAGAGCCAAACATCAAAACCAGGCACTCTGGTATGGGACACGGTGTCTTAACCACTCGGCAAAACACCTGCCCGAACGTGGATGTTTTTCGGATATTCATCTGTGATCAGTGTTCTGCACGCACCTGATAGGGAGCCCTGGGGTTCTCTCTGAGCAGTTCACTTATCAAAACTCTGTCTGGAAATTCCAGACACCTTGAACTCTTCGCCTTTCCACCCTGTATCCCCAATCACGAAGTCTGGCAAGCTCTGCCTGGCTTTCCTCTGCTTGCATCACAGACTAGAAACTCTTCAGGGCACCAAATTGGCATAATCACAGGGCTCGCCTCATTGGTTTTCCATCTCTGAGTGGCCACTTTCCTTTTTCCCTGTTGTCCAATGTCTTGAAACCATTGTTCTATATGTTTTGTCTGCTTTTTCTCTCTTTGCTTCAGATTGGATGGTGAATCTCATCCCTGTGACTCTATTTTGAAACAGAAGCCTCTATGTTATTTTTAAACTTCACAACTGCTCTGTAAGCATGATTTTGTATTAATAGTGTGCTTACGTTATGGGAGGATAATTGGAAGGACAGAGAGATTTAGTGAGCACTGCAGGATTCACCTGTAGGTCCATGTCAGTCCAGAGTCTATGCTAGCATCTTCAGGATATGTCTCATAGGGTTACGACACCGTATCTCATAGGCATGCCTACGACAAGATCAACCCCAAGTCATCCTCACTTGAGGCCCAATTCTGACGGCACTCACTCTGTTACTTCTTCAACCCTAATCCAATCAAACAGCAAGTATGGGTGAAGAGAGGAGGAGGTAAGAGTGAGAAGCTTCAGACTCCAGGCACAAAGGAGGAACGAGAACTCGATATCTAGTGGACATCTCCCCGATTTTCAGTAGAAATGGGGCTCCCAGCTACACAACAGTGATTCACTGGCAGCCTTCCTATAGCTGAGAAAACTTGGTAAGAATCAAATGCCAGGGAGAAACAGAATTATTGTTTTCTCAAGTGATTTACTGGGTTACATTTTGAACAGAATGGAATACCTCTCTCTCTAGCTCTACCTCTCTCTGTGACTGTGTCTTTCAAATAAATAAAATAAATCTTAAAAAAAAAAAAAGAGAGAGAGAGAGAAAGAAAGGGCCCTTAGAGCTGCTTCTTCCACAAAGATCAGAGAAGGTTCAAACATGAGGCCGTATCTAAGGCAAAGAAAGGCAAGTGTCCACCTCAAAACAAGAGTAAAGAGATAATAGTTGGGACAGGAAAATGAAGTCCAAGCATGAGCACCGAGCACCATGTCCTAAACAAGAGTATCTAGGAGACCACTCAATGCTGAGCCCACAATGTCAGGTTCAAGGGTGGCTGAAGGTGAGTGATGCAGACCTGTGCAGATCTAGGCTGGCCAGGAAAGGGGCAGTAACCAGCTGTGGCAATGTGGAAATGAAGAGTGGAAGGACTTCTTTGCTCCAGACACCCCGCCATGGTCGCTTTTCAAACTCAGTGGAGACTCTCGCATTAGTTACAGACAGCACATAAAACACACAGTCAGTGACACAGAGGAAATGGATCCAGGCACTGAAAACGGCTCAGCCTGGGAGGCTTGGTGACAAATTCATATGCATGGAGCTGACAGCATTTGAGGAGGCAAGTTTTTCATATAGAAAACATACACAACTGAAGGAGGACCGAAAAGTGTTCTCACTGCCAGGGTTTCTGCCATGGGCCTGGAACATAAAATCCTTTGAAAATAAAGGCCCTCGCGCTGTGGAGCAGCAGGTTAAAGCCCTGATCTGAAGCTCCAGCATCCCATATGGGCGCCGGTTCAAGTCCTGGCTGCTCCACTTCCGATCCAGTTCTTGGCTGTGGCCTGGGAAAGCAGTGGAAGATAGCCTAGGTCCTTGGGTCCCTGCACCCACGTGGGAGACCCATAAGAGGCTCCTGGCTCCTGGCTTCGGATCGGCACAGCTCTGGCCATTGAGGCCAACTGGGGAGTGAACCAACAGAATGGAATACCTCTCTCTCTGGCTCTACCTCTCTCTGTAACTGTGTCTTTCAAATAAATAAAATAAATCTTTTTAAAAAAAAAGAGAGAGAGACAGAGAGAGAAAGAAAAGAAAGGGTCCTTAGAGCTGCTTCTTTTACAAAGACCAGAGAAGGTTCAAACATGAGGCTGGATCCAAGGCTGCACTCCTTCCAGGAAGTGCTACAGAGGCATGCAGGAGAGGCCAGCTCCAGTAGTGTTCAGTGGGAAGGGCGCACCTTGCAATACATGGTTCACAGAATAAGACACACTACGTGTCTATGGGGCCTGTGTTGTGGCACAGTGAGTTAGCTGCCGCTTGCCACACTGGCATCACTTATTAGGCATCAGCCAGCATCCCGGCAGCTCTGCTTCGGATCCAGGTCCCTGCTAATGGGCCTGGAAAAGCAGTGGAAGCTGGTCAAGTACTCAAGCCCCTACCAAAGCCAGGGAGACCCAGATGGAGCTCCTGGCTCCTGGCTTCAGCCTGGCCCAGCCCTAATGGTTGTGACCAATTTGGGGTGAACCAGCAGATGAAGTCTCTTTCTGTTAGGGCTGAGAGGGCCTGACGGATGGCAGTAGCATTTCTCAGGTTCACTTCATGACTGGATCATTTTCATCCTCCGGGTCCCAGCTCAGGCATCGTCCTCTGAATAGCCTTTTCTCACTGTCTATTCTAAGGGGCCTTCTGTACCCGGCCCCCTCCCCACCCAGCCCCCACCTCATCCTGTGTCTATAACAAAACAGCCAAACTGTCTGGATTTGAATCTTGATTTGGCCACGAATTTGCTCTGTAAATCTTGGTATCTTGGTTTTTGTCTGTCACCACTTCCTATTGACAGAATGGTCTTAACAGCACCTATCTCTAGGGTCATTGTAAAAATTAACTGGCTTCATATTAAGGTATACCTACAAAATTGCCATTTTGTATAATAAATGCTTTTACATTATGTTCACATATCAAAAATTTCACACAGATCAGCTTGAAATACATGCAAGTCCTTAGCAGAAGGTAAGTGACAGAGGTTTTAGGTATTCTAATTCAATCTTTATAGGTATTCTAATTCAATCTTTAGTTACTTTGTTTATCCATTAATTCATCATTTATACCCTGCATTAGAAGGTAAGCCTCTTGCCCAGCCTTAGCCTTCTTCTTTGCCACACTGTCTACAGCATCTGGTACAGTCCCCAGCACACAATCACTGTTCAATAAATACTTATTGAGCAAATGGACAGGACATTTGTCTCCAGCCCTGTAAATGAGTCCTGGGCACAGGGATCCCTGCTGAGAGTCATAGTCCTGCGACCAATGGGATGGCCATTCTTAACCGATATGTCTCTGTGGACAAGTAACAGCAAAAATAACTCTGCAGGATCCCAGTACCAACCCACCAGGGCTCCTTGCTTGCATCTGCGCCCCTGCTGACTAGGTAGGGCTTGAGAGAGCTGATGAGTGTGTTCCCTGTGGCCTTCACACAGTCACATGCTCCTGGGCGGCAGACAACAATGCTGACTTCCCAAGAGCAGCAGAGCTGCACCGTGAATAAAGAGGAAACGCACCCTGTGTCTGTGTGTTTCTCTGACGGTTTGGGTTTGTGTATTTCGTGGCCATAATGACAGGGGTGAGCTAGGCTTTGGAGCCGAGTTCCCCTCTTTATCTGGGTCGCCTGGAAGCCAGCCTGGTGGGACAACTGCAGAGCAGAACCACTGTGGGAGAGAGTGTCTCTTAGTGAACCCATGGCCCAGGACCTAGGGACTCACATTCACATTTCTGACATGAAGGAGGCCTTAATTCAGGCCACACTGCACCGGCAGGTGGATTAGCATTTTAGGGAAGTGTTTTCTGTGGCCATCGTTTCAACTTCTGGCTCCTAGACGTGCCAAGGGCCCTGGGGTCTGGGCTGCTGGTGAATCCTCCATCTATGAGCTCAACATGCTCTCTCTAGGCACCAGGGCTACTCCTTTGCTTTGTAGAGCAGGGTTTAAGGCCAATAAATAAACAAATAAGCACCCTGAGTTGTCTCCCCACAGATACTTCCTGGAGGAAGGATGTGGGCTGGGTTGGTCCCTTTATGGAAGGCTTTGTGCTATCATTCTCCTAACAGCTGTGCGGAGTCCCAGAGGCCCAGCAGCCAGGAGTCGGAGGCCCAGAGAGGCGTGCAGGGAAGTCAGGCTGCGTCTGGTGGACCTCTCTCAGACCTCTGTACAGGACCTCGCTCCTCTCTCCCCCTTGGTGCCTGCACTTCTGTGCTTCCCCCCTATATTCTCCCCTCCCTGTTAGACTGTGCGCTCCCCCTGCCCTGCTTTCTGTTCGCAGGGCCTCGCAGTTTCTCCTCCTCTGCTCCCAGTGCACGTCAGCATCTGGCCCCAGAGGCCCGGCAGAGGCCCACACTCAGTTTCTGCAGCTCCTTCACTCTTCCCTGCACCACGGCCTTCGGTCTTATCCCCACTCCCAAACACTCCTTGCCCTTTTTAGATCTCAATTCCTTTCTTGGCCTTGCTTCCTCTGCCTGGTAACTCCTTCTTTACCCAACAGACTTGTTCAACTCCAACACACCTTTTAAGCATGAGCTCCAAAGGTCACTCCCTGACTCCCTTTAGCACATTCTCTCTTCTTGATCCAGGCCCTTAACATTACTAGGAAATTCCCTAGAATTCTCCTTCGAGACCTGGTACTTCTCCAAGGCAGGCATTGCATTTCATTTACCTCTGTGTCCGCGGTTCCAAGTATGGAGCTGAGATGCCACTCTATACTCGATAAACAAGAGTGAATGAATCCATGAATGAATGAATCTGAGGTGTGCAGTGTCAGGTGCTCTCCTCTAGAAGTTCCACGCTCCTGGGAACACTTGCCAATGCTGTTCTCTCACTTAGCGTCTTAAAGCAAAGGACCCTGCTCAGACACACTCTCGGCCTGCTACTTTGTTGCATCCAGTGTCAGTCTGGTGTGCAGAATGGAAGTCAGAAGGAACACATGGGGTAACAGAATGCCCCCCACGCGTGCCTGACAGTCTTTCACCGGAAATCCCCTGCACTCTTGGGCCTCCGACCTTGAACGTGGCAGTGCTAGGCTGCTTCTACTGACAGGGACTACCCATTCCTGACCAGTGTCCAGGGTGGGACACTTCAGCTTTTGGTTGGCTGAAGCTCCCACAGGGGAAGGGAAGCAGCTTCTGGCCTTCAACAAAGCTCATTGCCCAGGATGACCCCAGGTCCTCGTGGCCCCCATGCCCTAAGAGTAGCTCTGCTCAGCTCTCGTTCACTTTTCAGCGTGCCTTAGCCATGGAAAACCTCGGTTCTCACACCCGCCCCTTCAGCTTTTGCATTTTCATTCTAGTGTCCTAGTATTTTGCTTTGGCCATGCTCCTGCTTCCATTTCAATAGAAATACTGAGGCCTGGGATGTGGTTGTTCCCCTCCTAGCATTCTGACACTTAGCCTGTCCCCAGGCTCACTATTCATCCCAGATTGCCTGGGACAGTCCCGATTTACACACATTTCCCCAGTGTAATTATTAATAGCACCTCTTTCATTCTGATAAGTGCCCTAGAGTGGATGATAAATTGTAGGATCACCCTACCCATCTCGGGCTTTTCCTGCTTCTGTCTCGGAACTGACAGCTCACTCACTTGTCACACCCACCTTATAATATGCTGAGATAGGACAATTCCCATCCTGACCTACTTCTGTCTGTTCCCCAGCATTTGGGTTGCTGGGCAGAGTCAGTGAACGTATTAGAATGAAATTCCAGCCGGCTGCCCGTGTTTCACAGCCGAGGCTGCTCATTGCTCAATACACATATACACGCATACACACATGCACACAATGGAAACAACACCAGCATCTTTTTATTTAACAAAGAGACCTGCACGTGGTAGAAAGAGGGGGAGGCAATGGTCGGGCGGTATTACAATGATAGATGTCAAACAGTGACATAGAAAAGAATTATAAAGGACCAAAAGATAGTGCCTGCTGGTGATCAAACCCTTTTTCTCCAATGGCATGCAATCCATTTTCCTTTCAAACCCCAATCATAAAGGGAACAGACTTTTTTTTTGCACAGACATTGGCACAAATAATACTCACAAGGTCTGCCCAGCAGATTCTCATTACCTAAGCCAGCTTCCAAAGAGCTCTCTCCTAAGCTAAGCCCCACGAGTGGCTCACCTCATGGCAAGAGGGAACATTTGCCTGTTAGCAGTGTTTCATCAGCATAGCTTTCCATTCCGCTTCCTCTGAAACCCGCAGAAGCCTAGAGGTATTTGATCTAGTAAGCACTTTATGCTGAAAATATCCCTTACTTAAAATGGTTTCATTATGCCTCCCGAATGGCTCCGAATAGCACTCCAGGGTTACAAGTTTGTCTGACCGGGTAAAGGTATCCATTCCCACCCCCTACACATGGCCAGAAATCTGACTCACCCAAGAAGATCTCCTGACCTTCAAGTGGGGTTGGATGAAATGACTTTTTTCCTCTTGACAGTCACTTCTAACCAACATCTCTCAAATAAGCAGAAATATGAGCATAATTCTGTCCCAAGGACCATCAGCCTGAAAGAGAAACATACGCCCAGCTCCTCGCTCTTCTGTACGGGCTAGGGCTTCCCACACAGGCATCGTGACTAAGTTGCTGGTGTGCTGAGGCACAGAGCTTGTCTCTGGGTGGCCAGGCTGGGTTCTGAGGCAACCAGAACTCACAGGCTGATGTACCTAGGACTGAGTAGCCCCCGCGGCTTTACTCCAAGATACTGTCCAATTCAAACATGTTCATGTGTGCCATGGCAGGAAGACATTAGGAAGTACTGCCAGGAATCAACACACACATATGGCATTAGAACCAAATATAAACCTGGAGGTGAATTAAAAGGGAAAAATACATCATTACTATCAACATTAACAAGTCAAAAGAACAATGCCAGGTAGAGAACTGTGCAAATAATGTAAAATAAATCAGTTTTAAATAGAGCAATAAATGCCCTGGACATGAACACCGAGAGGAATCCATACGCTGTCCATTTTGTCACTGATTCTCACCACTTCTCACCTCCACTGTGGGTCAGATTTGCACCGTTACCTTCCGACGCCTTCCAAGTCTGAGAACAGGAAGGCAGCCGGACACTGTGGGAAACGCTTTGGCCTGGACATCAACCTGGCTCTGTAACAGTGGTGAGATGGTGGAAAACTCACCACCCCCTAGGTCTATTTCCTCATCCTTCTGTGAAGGGCTGCTACAGTCCTTGCAGTAATCAAAATCCATGACTCTTGGACGGTGGACAAACATCACTATCAGAAAGAAAAGAAAGACAAGAAAAGACGAGAAGAGACGAGAGGAGATGAGGAGAGACGAGAGGAGACGAGGAGAGACGAGACGAGAAGAGAAAGGAAAAGAAGAGAAGAGAAGAGAAAGAAGAGAGAGAAGAAAAGAAGAAAGGAGAGGAGAGGAGAAAAGGAAAGAAGGAAGGAAGGAAGGAAGGAAGGAAAGAAGGAAAGAAGGAAGGAATTAAAAAAGAAAGGGGAAATTGATTGGGTTTACTTAAATTTGAAAAATGATCCTGAGACTCAGGGCTGCTTCACTTAGCCAGCCAGGAGTAGAGACATGACCCGAGAGTAAGACAGGCCTCTGGGGCTGACCCATAATCATTTCTCCCCTCACTCCAGGCCCAGAGGAGGAGGACACTTGACTCCCTGCAGTTAGGCAGACCACGTGGCCCGTTCTCACCTTGACACTGAGTGGAAAGGATGCGTTTCCCTTCTAAGACTGTCACTGCCAGGGGGAGACACTTCCGCCTAGTGGTCTCCTGCCACAACAGTGGAGGAGGCTGTGTGTCCCAGATGGTGCAGCAATGGAGTGGTTCTCCAGCAGCCCTGGGAAGGAAGCAGAAGCCCCCGCCAGCTTTCTTGGGAAACACATTCTGGTTTGGGGAGATTTGGAAGTGGTTCATTTCTGCAGCACAATGTAGTTTAGCTTGACTAACACAAAGGAACTTCAAAAGTTAATGGAAAATGCATAGCAGGAGAAAATCATATGTTCGTTTCAAAATTCTTTTTCGCCAAAATGAGTTTTCTTTTTCTAAATATGCCCATTTATTTACTTGGGAGGCAGAGACAGAGAGGGAAAGAGAAACAGACAGAGCTCTCATCTGCTGGTTCAGTGCCGGCTATGGCTGAGGCTGGGTGGGGCCAAAGCCCGGAGCTGGGAACACAATCCAGATCTCCTATGTGGATGGCAAGAACCCAAGTGTTTGTCCCCCCACTCCATCTCCATTAACAGGAAGCCTCTGGGGCCGGCACTGTGGCGCAGTGGGTTAATGCCCTGGCCTGAAGCGCCGACATCCCATATGGGCGTCGGTTCTAGTCCTGGCTGCTCCTCTTCTGATCCAACTCTCTCTAGTGGCCTGGGAAAGCAGTAGAAGATGGCCCAAGTTTTTGGGCCCCTGCACCCATGTGGGAAACCTGGAGGAAGCTCCTGGCTTCAGATGGGCGCAGCTCTGGCCATTGCAGCCATCTGGGAAGTAAACCAGCAGATGGAAGACCTCTCTCTCTCTGTCTCTACATCTCTCTGTAACTCTGTCTTTCAAATAAATAAAATAAATCTTAAAAAAAATTTAACAAGGAGCTTGAATCAGGAGCCAGAGCTACAAATGGAATCCAGGTACTCCAATGTGGGATGCCAGTATCCCAACCAGTGCCTTAACTGTAGACCAAATATCTGCTCCTCAACTTCTTATTTAACTTCATTTTCAGTGCCCTTTTTGAAGTTCCCTAGTTCATTAACTCCACCCAGTCACCCCACTATGAGCATCTGGTTGTTGTTACTTGCTTCTTTAGGGAACAAGCCCCTGGGAAAGAAAAAAAGATAGCTGAGGTCCTTTTGCTACTCCTGTGTTTGGGCCATGTTGAGTGGCATAACAAGTAGAGAAATTGAGGCTGCCAGTCTAACTAGGACTTGGTGATTCTGATGACAATAGGAAGGTCACTGTTTCAACGCAGATTATGGGAAGAAAAACTATGAAAGAGGAAAGAAGCAACCACATCCTTTTGTTATTGCGTCACACTCATTCTTGGCCTCCCTAACCCAGTGTCACGTTCTTTGACCCCTTTCTCCGTGGAGATCTGGAGTGGCCCTGATACCTTTGTCTTTTGCTTGCCTGCACTTCCATTATGATGTGGAATTCTAATGCCAGAGGCCCCCTCAGCACCTCTGCTCCGTAGTTCCAAGTGGGTTGAATTGTAGCCGGCGGCAGGGGGTGATAAATGTAGCGTGAGCTGCCTTTCCCCCAGAAAACTGCAAATTGCCTGAGCAGCACAACCCACAAAAGGTTCCCGTGGAGTGAATTTATCTTGCATTGTGATTCCAAAGGGAAAGAGGAGAGACCAGCCATTCTATTTTTGCAAAGTCACTTTCCATCTTGTTCAACGTACAGTCTGCACATCTTTTAAAGGGGGCGCCAATGGGCAAGAAGACCAGCCCAGGAATGTAGAAAAGGGGATTTATTTTTAACACTGTTGGAGTTCACGACTGTGTGAGCATTTCAATTTCAAGCCCCTCGCTCCCGAGTAATCATAATGTGTTCTGCTGGAGTGTCTGTGGTGTCACCCAGTAGCACAGGCTGGAGGAGACCATGGCGTGGAGCGGGAGACACTAGCTCACAGCAGAGGGACCGCTTCCCTTTCTGTGGGAAGAGCAATGCTCCCATCAGTGGCTGTCGTTCTCTTTGATCCTTGCTGCCTACGTAGATCACTGCCTTCCAGACAAAATTGCATGAATTCTTCATGGGTCTGCCACAGCAGCTACCATTTTGGAATCTTCCCAAGTGTTGAAAGGTAAAAAGAAACTTGGTGTACGACAAGCTTCATTAGAGCACGCTTTACCGTCAGGTCTTCGGGGCAGGTCTTTCAGATCCGCCTTTCCCCAGCTCTTGGAATAACTGACAATAACAGCAGCTTTTCTCACGACAGCTAGGGTTTCTGTAGGACTTCCCAACAATACTCTAGCCATTGCTATTTCGTGACTCTCGGGTCTTTTTTGAGTTTTAAGATAAGTCCAGGGGCTTTCTTTCATTTTTCTTATTATCTGGAAAGCATTCTCTACTCTAAAAGATAGACCCAAGTCTTTTCCCATTTTTCTACCTACTCCAAAATAACTTCCCTGACAACTCCAACCCACAGAGATTTCCCTTCCTCCAAAAAGTGAATTTTTTTTTATTTTTTTTAACTTTTATTTAATGAATATAAATTTCCAGTGTACAGCTTATGGATTACAATGGCTTCCCCCTCCCATAACTTCCCTCCCACCCACAACCCTCCCCTCTCCCGTTCCCTCTTCCCTTCCATTTGCATCAAGATTCATTTTCAATTCTCTTTATATACAGAAGATCAATTTAGTATGAAGATTTCAACAGTTTGCACCCACATAGAAACACAAAGTGAAACATACTGTTTGAGTACTAGTTATAGCATTAAATCAAAATGTACAGCACATTAAGGACAGAGATCCCACATGAGGAGCAAGTGCACAGTGGCTCTTGTTGTTGACCCAACAAATTGACACTCTAGTATATGGCGCCAGTAACCATCCTAGGCTGTCGTCATGAGTTGCCAAGGCTATGGAAGCCTTCCAAGTTCACTGACTCTGATCATATTTAGACAAGGTCATAAAAGACAGAGTGAGGATAGTAACCAATGATCCTAAGAGTGGCATTTACCAGGTTTGAACAATTATACAGCATTAAGTGGGGAAGAGGACCATCAGTACACACAGGTTGGGAGTAGAGCCATTGGTGGTAGAGTAGAGGTTATGATTACAAAGGAATGAGGCCCAAGTGCGCTAGACAGAGTCTAGAACAAAGGACAGAGTCATTATTAGAGGAGCTAAGAAAGGTGCTGTCTAAGCTACAATTAAGTTTTCTGATTGAGAGGCAAATAGAACCTGATAGAAGGGGCTTGATAATAATCTGTTGGGCTTTAGGCCTTGTAAGTTAAGAGGCCCAGACCTATCTATCTCTTCACATGGGGTATATCCTAAGGGAGGTGTGAACCTCCTAGGGGAAGGCACTCTGTTGACTTTCATTACTTGGCTGGCCTGGGAGGAGAGCTGGCCAGGTAAAGGCAGGTGGCATCTCTAACAAGAAATTTACAGTTCTGCCTGCAATGTTGCTGACCCTACTTGACCATCCCCTCAGCTGCAGTGGTCACTTTGGAAGTTGGGCTGAGTGAAGGGCTTTTCAGCTTAGAGCCAATAAGATCTGTGGCTCTGACCTGGGCATCCTTCGACTCCAGGGCAGGTCCATTTCCAGTGATCCAACTCTTGGCAGAGCTGCCAGGGCTCTTCACAAGCTGACTTCTGCTGAAGCCCAGGCTTACCACATTGAAAGCCACTGCAGTGGACTGGCCTGTTGGGTCTCCTTGAGGGCAGATCACTGTACAGATCAGCCAGTAATAGGCCTGCCACCCATTGCTTCTGATGCCGAGCTTTCTTTTCCTCCTGGTTTGTGTTAAAGCAGACCAGAGGATGCAAGTCAAGGGAGTGCCCGTTTCCCATCTCTAATCTTCTGTGGCCTGAACTACAAGTCTATAGTCACAGGCATGTTCTGTAGTAGTTTTTCTAAGGTAGACAATGCCCATGAGGAAAATTATATTCTCACTTTAAAACTTTCTTTCCCTTTGGTCTGAAAGGGAGGTTTTTTCTACTTACTGTTTACTTCGCTGATGGCGAAGTGAATCTAGCTATGAGATTATTATTTAAGTTCTTATTTTGGCTATGCTATTACAGAAAAATGTTAGCCATCTCTTTTATAAGGTCTAAAGATTAAATTGTGCGTCCTACAGATTCCTTTATAATAGAATTAGTTTCCTACCTTGAAGAGAATAGAGAAATGAAAGAACAAGTTGGGCTTAGAATAGAGAAATGAGGGAGCAAGTCCTAGATCGCTTGCTGACAATAGCAATATCAAAAATGTTTTCTTAAGTTGTTATCTAATGGTTGAAATGGTTTGCTAAGTATTCAAAAAGTGAATACTTAGGATCTGAACCACTCTCTTGCTCCTCATTGTAGACATGTGCTAGTCTCCTGGTTCATATCTCAGGTTCAACCCTACCCCATTAAAAATGAGCTTGGGAGGTTGGTGCTCCTCTCCATAGTTCAAATTCCTCCTTGTAAAGTGGAAATAATAATCATGACGCCTACTTCATGAGGTCATTGAGAGGATTAAGTGACATAACGCATATAAAAGGTTCATCGCAATGTCTAACAATATTTGTAACAGTGTTTGTCCTTATCATCATTCTTCATTATAATTTATGGTCACTCCCTTTCTTATTTTGTAGATTTCTACCTGCAGCCCATTTAATTAGAGCCTTTGGGGGCACATCAGTGACTCCACTCCAGAATTTATTGTACCTAGGATTGGATTTTGGGGAAACAAAGGGAGAAGCCTGTAACTTTATATTTTGTGTATTTGGTTAGAAAAATGTTTCTGGATGGGCCAGTGTTGTGGTATAGAGAGTAAAGCCACAGCTTGCAACACTGGCTTCCCATATGGGTACCAGCTCCAATCCAAGCTGCTCCACTTCTGATCCAGCTCGTTGCTGATGGCCTTGGAAGGGCAGCAGAAGATGGGCCAGGTGGGAGGCCCAGTTGGGGTGCCTGGCTCCTTTGCTTCAGCCTGGCCCAGCCCTGGCTGTTGCAGCCAGCAGATGGAAGATTCATATTCTCTCTCTCTCTCTCTCATATATATATATATATATATATATATATATATATATATATGTATATATACTGTGACAGTCAAATAAATAAATAAATCTTTAGAAAAAAGGAAAGAAAAATGTTTCTGGAAAGTGAAATTATTATATATGGAATTTATTATACATGAAAATGCTTCAAGGCAAAGCAAATACCTGGCCACAGCAGAAATGATCAAGTACTCCTAAATTCAAGATGCCTCCTCCAAGGAATTGGAACCACCACCACAGATGAAAAGGCCCAGGCCCACACGTGAGACCACCTCCTCCCCAGCCACCCAGCTGCTCACAGGTGGTCTTCAGGGGCAGCCCAGGGCAGGCCCAGCTGTAGGTGCCTTCCCTCTTTGTGGAGGTGCAGACAGATTACAGACCAACCTTCTCACAGTTCACTGTGGCTTTCAGGGGAGATGGGGAGGGGACAAGTCACCACTTCACGGTGCTTGGTTATTACCCCAGTCTATTTTTATAGCTGCATTCATAATTGATAGATACAGATTATTTGTTCCCAGCCACGATGGCCTGGGAAAGAACACTTTTTGTAGGTTTAGAAAACAGCAAGATTCATGACAATTCTGCTTTATGGCTTCACGTCTGAAGTTGTCCTGTGTAGCCCACTGGAACTCCCAGTACAGTGCTGCACCATCCACTTCTGATGCGGAATGGGCTTCTTTCTCAGTTGGCCAGAATCAGCTAAAACTCATGGGCTCTTGAACACAACAGATCTCTTAGCTTCTGGTCCTTTCAAGCCAGGGGACCTGATTCCCCATCTCTATCCCTAACCTGCCACCAGCTCAGCTCCAAAGGTTATCCAATCTCAGCAAACCAGTCTAGTCTCCAGGGAGTCAGCCTCATGTGCCATGCGGTTGTTTTTAATTAAAGATTTCCAAACCAGCAAATGTTAACTTTAAGTACTGTACAAAAAAGGGTGCCTAACAATAAGAATCCATTCCCTCTTGGGAATATCAAAAACCACACATTGCCCATAGCCCATTTACAACTTTTTTGAAAATATTTTAACCACCTTTATAATTAACAAGGTTAAAAAATAAGAAATGAATAATAACAATCTGAGTTAAAAAATGAAACTATCTCATTATTTTAATGGTGTTTGAATTCAATACCCAACTCCATAAAAGGCTTTTTTTTTTACATTAAATTGCTTTTTTCCTCATTTTAAATTTTCTATTTTCTTTTTTTTTTTAATTTATCTTATTTATTTCAAAGGCAGAGGGAGAGACAGATAGACAGACAGAGAGAGAATCTTACATCTGCTGGTTCACTCCCCAAATGGCCAGAACAACCAGGAGCCAGGTGCTGCTGCTGGGTCTCCCCCGTGGTGCAGGGCCCCAGAACGTGGGTCATCTTCCGCTGTCTTTCCGGCACATCAGCAGGGAACTGGATCGGAGGTGGAGCAGCTGGAGCTGGAACCAGCAGCCACATGGGCGCCGGCATCCCAGATGGTGGCTTTACTCACTACATCACAACGTTGGCCCCTTTTTATTTTTAAGTCACCAATCTTGCCTGCTGTGCACATAAGAAAGTTCCATTTGTCCATTTGCAGATGGATTTGCCATTTATAATTGTCCTTGCCCTACACAAAAAATAACTTCTGGTACCCACCGCACCTTAGGAGTTGTTTTCCCGGTGGTTGAGATGGTGGTACAGAGGTCAGACGTCACCTTGCTGGCATTTTCCCCTTGGAGATCAATGGACAGTGAGGTCATGGACTTGCTGTTGCCCTCAGGCACAGATTGAGACCAGAACTAAATCCACAATCCTACTGACAGTGTTATGATCTATGCAGTGGAGCTAACCATCCACGAAGAATGAAAAAACCTAGATCAGGGTAGGGTATGATTACATAGTAAAGACGCTTGTTAGAACACCAGTGTGTAGCAAGAACTATTATTTGTCAGTAACTCTCTTCCATGGGTGGATGGGTGGATTCATCACACAGTTCACTGCGTGCAAACCAATTTAAATATTAGTCAGATTTGGGGATTTAGTTTTAGTATTTGTGGGAATGAACATAAGCCATAAGCCATGAAGCACTAGAAAATATTATCCATGAGATACAATAGACAAGTCACAAGAAGAGAAAGGGAAACCTGGGCAGATAACAAATTCTAAGATGCTTCAGAAGTATGTAGAAATTGAATTTCAAAATGAGCCTGCTTAAAATTTTGGAATTCACATATAATTTTTTTCATAATTCTAATTTCTCAGGAACTTTTTAAAATGATTTATTCATCCATTGGAAAGGCAGAGTTACAGAGAGAAAGGCAGAGACACAAAGAGAGATTATCCATCTTCTGGTTTACTCCCCAAATGACCTCAATGACAGGGGCTGGGCTAGGCCAAAGCCAGGAGCCTGAAATTCCATCCAGGCCTCTCACATGCTTGCAGGCACCCAATGACTTGGTCCATCTTCCACGGCTTTCCCAGGCATATTAGTAAAGAGCTGGATTGGAAGTGGAGCAGCCGGGACTTGAACAGGTTCCCATATGGGATGCTGCAGCTTAGCCTACCTCACCCAATGCCAGGCCCTTTCAAGAACTGGAAGATCTGACCGGTGCAGTGACTCACTTGGCTAATCCTCTGCCTGCAGCACCGGCACCCCCGGCTTCTAGTCCCAATTGGAGCACTGGGTTGTAGTCCCGGCTGCTCTCCTTCCAGTCCAGCTCTCTGCTGTGGCCCAGGATGGCAGAGGAGGATAGCCCACGTGCTTGGGCCCTGCAACCGCAAGGGAGACCATGAGGAAGCACCTGGCTCCTGGCTTCGGATCAGCACAGCACCAGCTATTGCAGCCATTTGGGGGGTGAACCAACGGAAAGGAAGACCTTTCTGTCTCTCTCTCACTGTCTAACTCTGCCTGTCAAAAAAAAAAAAAAAGAAGAAGAAGAAGAAGTGGAAGATCATGGATCTTGTATGCATGGATTTCAAAATTTTTTTATCTGAAATGAAGTTATTCTTCAATTCTATTTTCATAACCTTTCTGAGGTGCCCTTGTATTTGAGATAATGCATATATATAGTGTGTATACACATACACACACACACACACACGAGAAGATGCTACATTAAGTTGTCCTTCAATATCCTCACAGGATTGGTTTCAGAACCCTGGCACATGTCAAAATCCAAGCATACTCAAGTCATTTAAATAAAATTGCATAATATTTGCATCTAACCTGTGCATGTCCTCCTGGGTACTACAGATTATCCCTAGGTAACTTAAATAGTAATTAATAATTAATGATTAACATATCAAATAGGATAGATTTTAAATTTTTATTTTTTCACATTTATTTGAGAGGCAGAGAGAGAGGGAGAGAGAGAGAGAGAGAGTGCTCCTATCTGCTGGTTCACTCCCCAGATGTCAGGGCCTAGGCCAGGTAGAATCCCAGAGCCAGGAACTCAGTCCAAGTCTTTTACATGGATGGTAGGAATCCAAATGTCTAGGCCATCACCTGTTGCCTCTGAAGGTACACATTAGCAGGAGGCTGGAATCAGCAGAGCCAGGATTCAAACCCAGGTGCTCCAACACGGGATATGGGCAGCCCAAGCAGCGTCTTAGTTGCTGGGCTTAAGATAAATTCTAAAATACGACCAAGAAAAGAAAAGTAAATATCAATAAGACAGCATAAAACTATTTCTGTAATTTGTTATGTGTAAATAATTCTTAATTTTAAGGCTATTCCTGTAAATAAAGAAATGAAAGTTGGATCATGATGACAGGCAAAATTATGATTTCCAAGAAGAATACCACACGCTCTAATCCTCAGTACTATAAATATGCTAATGTATATGGTCTTAATTACATCTGCAACCATTTTGTCTTAAAATAGGGAAATTATTCCGTGTGTTGAGAGGAGTCAATGACATCGTAACAGGTGAGGAAAGCAAAATAAGTGAAGGGATCCTCATCAGAGATTCAAAGCACAGGAAGGATCCAGCACACTATTGTGGCTTTGAAGATGATGGGGGCCAGGGAATGAGAGAAGCTTCCAGAAGCTGAGAACGCCTTCCATCAACATCCCGCAAGGAAGTGCACGCCGCCAACAATTTGTATGAACCTGATTCGCCTGTCCCCAAAGCCCTGAGATGAGAACCCAGGCCAGTCAACACTTTGATATCAACCTCAAGATACTCCTAGTCCTAAAGCTGTTGGGATTCAGGTCCATGGAAATCATGAGATGGTAGATTTCTGTTGTCTAAAACTGCTGTGTTTGTGGTAATCTGTTAAGACAGAGAAAACCAAAACTATAGGTTTGGCTTCTGTTAGAAACGTTCTCTCCCTACAGGAGTGATGGGGAAACTCCCAGCCTGATTGGAGGTCTCCGGCCAGTCCCAAGGTCCCCTTACTGACCTCTGTCCATCCTTCTTCCCCAGCTTCTCCCCGGCTCCTCCTCTCTGCCCTGTGGTACTTCCCATCAGCCATGCCCCTCCGTTCTGTGGCAGATCTCATTCGTCTTCCCAATGTTATCTTCCTCCACAGGCAGTTCCGAGCGCTCCTGTTTGCCTCTCCACTCAAACAGCATGTCTTTGTGCACAAATAGACGGGGATGGTTAGAGCGGAGTCATTGGGGAGCCAAGGCCTCAGCATGTCATGGGTTATAAAACTTAATCCAGCAGAAGCTCTGGCCAGATAACAATTACTGTCCTTCAGAGTGAGAGGACTCGATGTTTCCTCTGAGCAAGAGTTTCTGCACTTGTGTATAAAAGAGAGCGTGCGCACACGCACGCACACACACGCAGGCACACACACTCAGGCCTGTGTGCCTGTCCAGAAGCTCAGACCAGGGGGAAACCTATTTTGTGTTTTCAGAATCCCCAGAAATCTCTGACCCTATCACTCACAAGGCTATTGTCCTCTGCTACATGCAGGGTAACCCCACAAGCTCTGAGCCTTCAGCTGATGTGTGCCCCAACCCAGATGGAGGAGGCAACTCCACGCGCCTGTGTGATGGCGCTTGTGACAGTAATTATCCAGGAATGGGACAGCAAGTCATTACCAGCGAATGAAATATTACTAGAAACAGTTAGTGTCCAATAATGAAGTTAATGGGAGATAATATGACAGTCATTAGACTGACATGGCTGTCTTCCTTGTTGAGGAAAGGGGCGCACTCCTCAGAGGCTGCCAACAAGCAGGCAGGATGCCTCTGTGCCAGCAGGGTTTACGACACCCTGCCTGTGCTGTTCTCCTGCGGATGAGCCAAGATGGGGGGTATGTCCCACTGGAAGTCCTCACCGGCTGGTCAGAGAGGAGCCCCCGGAGCTTCAACAATGCCGACCGTTGTGCACCTGCTTGACTGCAGGAAGCCCCAACGCATGGCCGTGGTTCTGTATGAGCTGTTTTCTCCACCTGAAGTGCCCCTTCGCCTTCACCTATAAAATTCCTACACTTCCCTCCGTCCGTCACTCAAATGTTCCTTCTGATGGCTACACTTCCGTAAACACACCGGGTGGATCTGGCCCCCCTGACTCAGAGTGGCTCACGGGGCCTGTGCGAACCCCAGTGAGCCCCTCTCCAGCACTGCATCGCCCTTAGGCACCAACACGTCTGGGTTCCCTGCTCTACTAAGAACGCCACAGAGGCAGGAGCTATGTCTACCCTGCACTCCCACAGCATCAGCATGTAGGAAATTACCCCTAGACTCTCTCCAAATGTCTGATGAAGAAGGAAAAGACGGGGGATGAAAGGGCCAAAGGAGGGAGGCAGGGAAGGTGTGAGAAAGCAAGTTTCTAATCCAGACTCTGCACTACATGACTCACAACACATGGCTTAATCCACCTGGTCCTAAATGTCTTCATGTTCCACCCGAGGGGGACCATCCCCACTGCTTCTGACTTTGTGGACTGGGGAGAGATAAAGGAGATACAGGATAGCACTTTAGGGGGAGATGAAAGAATTCAGCCATACAAAGGGGTTTCATCTGTGTGTTGTACTGGATGGAGACCACATCTTTTCGACATTGTAGTAAAACCGCCTTCAGTGTGAGCCCATACCTCCCTGTGTGTACCCGTGTGGACGCACGGACGCAGCTGAGAACAAACAGATCCGGTCTGAGTCGCAACGCAGCGCCGGAGCCGTGTGGGTAGCTAACGATAGCCCTGTTCCCGTGGAGCTTCCTTTCCCTTTAGCTTCACTCACTGCGGTTGGTACGAAGTGAAAATCTTTAAGGAAACATTTCTAGTTAATGGCCAAGCCTTTTGATAAGACAGAGAAAAGAAAAATGAAGAGTAATCATTCTTCCACTTGAATGTGCTGGTGTGCGGCAGTGTGTGTGTGCGAGACAGCAGTTCCCACAACACTGCAAAATAAGACATCACTTTCCAGGTGACCCAGCACTCCCTGGGAACTGTCGCCACAGAGATCCCCTGGCGGGAGGCTGAATTACAAACCTCCAAAGGCTTGGAGGTGGCTTGACGGGGTTGAGAGCCAAAAGTGGGGGGTTTTAAGTTCTCTTAACCCCACCCTCTCCCTACAGCATGAGCATAAAAAGGGTATGTCCTGAACTCTGCCCAGCTAACACACAGCCTCACCTGGCCTAAACACTAGAGACTAGTGACTTCCTCCCGAGTGTCTGCCAACCTTATGCCTTAGACGGGGTTCTCTAGATATACTGAGTCAGTAGATAGAATACAGAACTTTATTATAAGAAATGGACACACATAGTGACAGTGACGGAGGCTGCACAGTCCCAAGATCTGTCCCAGCAGGCTGCAGACCCTTGGAGAACCCATGCGCTCTTCCAGCCTGAGGACAAAGGCCCGAGACCTGGGACAGCCAACGGTGTGAGGCTGGAGACCACAAAAGAACAGGTGCTTCAGGCAAGCTGAAAGGCCAGAAATGACCATTGTCCCAGCCCACGCTGCCAGCCGAGAGGCCCTGCCTCTTAAAAAAAAATTTGAAAGAGTGAAAAAGAGAGAAGGAGAGATAGAGACAGAAAGACCTTCTACCCACTGGGTTCAATCCTCAAATGACTACAATAAGCAGGGCTGGGCCAGGCCGAAGTCAGCAGCCAGAAATCTATCCAGGTCTCGCGCGTGCGTGCAGGGCCCTCAGGGACTTAGGCCATCTTCCACTGCTTTCTCAGGTGCATTAGCAGGGGACTGGATAGGAAGTAGGGCAGCTGGGACTCTGTCGCTCCAATAATGGGATGTGACCGTCCTGGGCAGCCGCTTCATATACTGCACCACACCTGAAGGACCTGCCTCTTACTCAACCCTCTTGCTCTACTCAGACCCTCAGCAGATCGGATGAGGCCCGTCACAGTGTGTAGGGGGGACAACCTACTTTACCCATTCTATGGATTTGGGTGCTCATCACATTCAGACACACCCTCACAGACAAGTCCAGAGTAATATTGGGTGGAATGCCCGGATGCTCTGAAGACCAGTCAAGCTGACACATAAAATTAACTACAACAGCTGGGAACCCTCTTCTGCCAGCTCCCCGACTATGGCAGCACCAACTGCCACAGGTAGGAATCCCAGGGCTGGAGGCCTGGGTACCTCCTGGCTGTAATGCGCGTAGCACCTCTGCTGGAGCATCACTTGATGCTATCTAGACAACCATGGTGCGTAAGCCCCTTGGAGGTAGGCGCCACATCCCTTTTATCTTTATGTCGTCCCACTCCTTCTTTGCCATTCAGAAAGGGCCTGGTGCACAACAGATTCTATTTCTGAAACTAGTTTCTTCTCCTCTTCATGTACTCAGTACTATAAGCCAACTTAACATTAGCTTTTCCCTGGGCAATTCTCTTACTTTTCTAAGTCCTTGCTTCTGCCTAAGTTGTTTCTTGAACACACAATGTCCTCTTCAGTTCTACAGTCCCTGCTTCTTATCTCTCACAGCCCAGCTCCAATGACACCTGCTGACTACAATGCTGTGACTGCTTGTGAATTCAGCCTGTGAATGGTAGTGAACCGGGAGCTCATCTCCGCTGGCCGCACTGAGCAGTGAGCCTGCCCTGGGCCAACATTAGTCCCTCAAATTGGAATGAGAACACTGGGCTGCAGTCATGGAAACTTAATATTCCTGTCTGTCTGTCTGATGAGTCTGTTTTTTTCTAGGTTCTTAGCACACAAGCTTTAGAACTTAGCCCTGAATGCCAGCTTCTACCAGTCCATGGAGGTGTAGACCAGCTGAGAGCAGGAAC
Source organism: Lepus europaeus (assembly GCF_033115175.1). Taxonomy (NCBI): domain Eukaryota; kingdom Metazoa; phylum Chordata; class Mammalia; order Lagomorpha; family Leporidae; genus Lepus; species Lepus europaeus. Next base: position 22,897,332 of record NC_084840.1, on the reverse strand, counting down.
CCAACAGGGAGGAAAAATCCACTCCCCTGACACTGACACAAAGCCTCTAAAAGAAGATGCTCTGCTTCTCACCCAGGTCAGCTCCAGACAGAAGGCTCTTGAATGCATCACTTTAACTCTACAGCTTCAACTTTCACAGAGCAAACACAACCCTACAAAGCTACAGCACGGGCCTGGCCCAGTCTTGGCAACAGACTTTCCTTATGCATTTGGGATATTGGGTCATAGTGTTAACTTGTGATATGGTCTGAATACAGTTTGTTCCCCCAAAATCATGTGGGCATCTCATCTGAACTGTGAGATATTAAGAGGGTAGAAAGTTAATCCAACTACAGCATCCAGAGGTGGGGCCTTTGGGGTGATTAAGATTAGGAAAAGTCACTGGGGTAGAGCCCCATGATGGAATCTTGGTAGCTTTATAGGAAGAAGGAGAGAGACTAGACATGTGGATGCACAGATACACACACTCCCTGCCTCATGCCGTATAATGCTCTAAACCCCCTTGTGGTTCTGCCAGCAAGAAGGCCATCACCATATATGGCTCATTGATCCTGCACTCCAACACCATGAACCAAAATAAGACTTTTTTTTTTATAAAGTAACCTGCCTCCAGCATTTTGTTACAGTAACAAGTAGCTGACTAACACTACTTTCCAAAGACCCATGAGGACTCCAAGACATGAGTGTCTGAGCTGCTATAGTGAAAGTGCATATTCATGGAATAGTGTTAATGACCCTAAGGTGCATGGCATTTTGTTAAGTCTTCAACTACACAAAAGTTCAAAAGGGAGCTTAAGTAACTGCTATTTATACCAGGCTGTTTACCAACATAACTTGATTTGCAGCCACAGACATGACTCTGGACAACAACTTCCTCCTGTAGGCAGACTGTGGTAGCTGCAACCTCACTGTGATGATGCTGCCTATGTGGGTCACTGAATGGAAGATTGAGGTTGGCCTGAGATACCACACTTGTAATGACTGGAGGATTAATTACAACTAATTTGGAAAATGTGTTGGTGGCTGTGCATGCATTGAGTGGCACCAATTAAACTGGTGAAGGCAGGCACTTAGGAGGCCAGGCAGCCACTTCGCAGAGGGCTCAGGTAAGAAGTGAGCTAAGCTCTATGCACCCCACGCCTGGGCATTAGCACGAAGTATCCTCTCCCAGAGGTGGCCTCACACTGGGCAGTGATATTTAAGCAGAAGAGAATGAAGCATGGAACAGGGTCTGAGGGAAGAAGAAAGCCCTCATTATTTTTGCAAAATTAAACACACTTCCAAGAGTCTAAGGCTATTACCAGCTATTATCTGACATTAATATACAGGAGCTGATAATGGAAGGGGGTTGATGATCTCTTAGACTAAATCAGCATATACTTAAGCCACACACTTAAGATGAAGGCAAGGTAATTTGCAAATCGGGTCAAATAGAGATGCAGCCAAGCTACCCCATGATGGAATGCTTCTGCCCAGCTTGTGATCCTCAGGGCTCCCTCTGGAGAAAGCAGGAATTTAATAGGTAAACTCTTCCTCTAATGTTGGCATCCTCAAGGCAATCTTAAAAATTCATTCCTGACATCATCTAAACTCCCAACTCCTAGGAAGTTATATTTCAATTAGATTCCTAGTCTCCTTTCACTTTATGGCATATTTTGGGGTTTTAAAAACTTTATTTATTTATTTGAAACAGAGACAGAGAGATCTTCCATCTGCTGGTTCACTCCCCAGATGGTCTCAATGGCCAGGGCTGGGCCAGACTAAAGCCAGGAGCCAGGAGCCTCCTCTGGGTCTCCCACGTGAGTGCAGGGGCCCAAGCACTTGGGCTATGTGCCATTGTTTTTCCCAGACCATTAGCAGGGAGCTGGACTGGAGTGGAGCAGCTGGGACACAAACTGGCACCCATATGAGATTATAGGAGCTGCTACGCCACAATCATTTTTAGTATAAATAATTTGTATCATATTTTAACACATTTTTGTTTCGCGCCTTTTTTATTCCCACATCTTACATGGTTTTGGTTTTCTTTCCTAGTTATATTCCCAGTATTTTGTTTCCCATATCAGAGGTCAGTAAGCATTTTCTGTAAAGGCCCAGTTAGTAAATATACTTTAGGCTCTGCTTGCACTCTGATCTCTGTTGCAGCTACTCTACCACTGTAACACAATGTACCACAGGTAGTACATAAATGAACAGCATGGCTGGTTCCAATAGCCTTTGCTTACAAAAATGGGCAACGGCAGATCTGACTACTGGACAGTACTTTGCCAGCCCCTGGCTCATAGGACAAAAGCAGAGAAGATTCTCTCTACAATCAAGCCTGTCCAACCTCTGACTTCAACACAAAGAAACATGTCCTCAGTTCTGTAACGATTCAAGCAGAGGTAGACGGCCCACACTGGCTCAACCCCAGTGATGACACTGGCCCAAGGTACCTCTGTTAAAACAGAAGTTATGTCAGAGCATTCATCTGCGCAGAACCTCCCCCCACTCCACATCTTAGTCAAAAGCAGAGACTCTGGAGGGGGTAGGGGGTGGCAGTGTCGTGGCATAACAGGTCAAAGAGCTGCCTGTGATGCAGGCATCCTGGTTCATGTCCTCGCTGCTCCACTTCTGATCCAGCTCCCTGCTAATGTGCCTGGGAAGCAGCAGGTGATCCAAATACTTCCAGTGGATGGAAGATCTCTCTCTCTCTTTTTCTGTAACTCTGCCTTTCAAAAAACAAGAAAAAAAAAAAAGACAGAGGCTCCGCCTCCTCTGCATGACCGTGACCGATTACTTTGAGATCTTCTTTCTTCTGCTCTCTCTACTTCCAATCCCAGCCACGGGCTCCCTCATATTCCTTCAGGAAACCAGGAAGGCACCTGCCCATAAGTGTCCCCTGCCTGGGACATTCTTTCTTCCAAAGTCTCCAGCACTCATTCCACTCATTCTCTTCCTTTTTTTTTTTTTATTTTTATTTTATTTTATTTTTTTATTTTTACAGGCAGAGTGGACAGTGAGAGAGAGAGACAGAGAGAAAGGTCTTCCTTTGCCGTTGGTTCACCCTCCAATGGCTGCCGCGGCCGGCGCACTGTGCCGATCTGAAGGCAGGAGTCAGGTGCTTCCTCCTGGTCTCCCAGGCGGGTGCAGGGCCCAAGCACTTGGGCCATCCTCCACTGCCTTCCTGGGCTACAGCAGAGAGCTGGCCTGGAAGAGGGGCAACCGGGACAGAATCCAGTGTGCCGGCGCCACAAGGTGGAGGATTAGCCTAGTGAGCCGCGGCGCCAGCCTCATTCTCTTCCTTGAGGTCTTATTCAAAAGCCTCCTTCTTGATGCGGCTCTTCCTGTTTATCCTAACCTTTTACCTGGCCTCACCTAGCCACCTTCCTGCTTTTTTTTTCCCTTAGCTTTTACCATTATTTAGCATGTTAAACATACGTGTGAGTTAGACAGAGGGATGAGAAAGACAGAGACAGAGACATAGACATTCACTTACTTTACTTTGCATTTGTTTCTGTGTCCTCCCACTCCACCAGAACACGGATTTCTCAAGGGCAGGGATTTTATTTGCTGTGTTCACTGCCCTGTCCTCACTGCCCAGAACAGTGCTGAGAACACAATCAATAAATGTGAATGCATCCTGCCCACAACCCTAAGAGCATCTGCATGAAACTGAGTCATTTTTAAATTAATGTGGCTTCCTTTTCGTCTGAGCACACATTCCTTTATTCCCACCACAGGCATCGGCCTTGGCTGGGAAAGGCTAGACACTGTTACAAAAGGAAAAGGAAAAGCTGAGTCGGCATTCTGCTGCAGGGGTTAAGCAAAGGAAGGCCTAGGATCGAGTCCCGCCTCTGCTTCCAACCCAGTTTCTTGCTAATGGGCACCCTGGAAGGCAGCAGATGATGGCTTAAGTGCTTGGGCCCCCCTCCACCCATGTGGGAGACCCAGACGGAATTCCTGTTTCCTGGCTTTGTCTTGGCCCAGCCCAGGCCATTGCAGGCATTTGGGGGAATGAACTAGCAGATGGAAGATTGTGTGTGTATGTATGTACGTGTGTGTGTTGCTCTACCATTCAAACAAATATAAAGAAGTAAATAAACCTTAAAAAACAACCTAGGTGATATTCAATTTTGGAAAGTCAGAATCTAGACTACTGACGTTCTACAACAGCTGGCAAGCTAAGCCTTTACCCTGAGCACAACGACCCAAGACTCACGACCTTCTGCAGAGCAATAATTGATGCCAAACAACACATGGACTCAGGTAGAGGCAGGTTTTCCGTGGTGAGGAACCTGCTCTGTGAGGTGGAGGCCATGGCACAGAGAGGGAGAGCAGAGCCCCACCCTTGCTGGATCCTGGGTGTGGTGGTGGGAAGGGAACGAGGCGCAGGGAACAGCAGGGTCACCTCGTGGCCTTCTCTGGTCTTAAGCTCAGAGAGGTAGGAAAGGCGAACACACAGGCTGACAGTGGGAACAGCCCCGCATCCTGTACCTCTGGGAACTCTGGGAAGAACTGTGCTGAAGGCAGCCCCCAAGGCTGGGCCTCAGCCAGAGACCACTATTTAACTGTGGTCACACCGACAGTAGCCCTGATGCTCAGGTTGCAAGGCTGGGCTTGCAAGGAGTTCCTGGGTGAGATGGCTGCCTCACTGAGAGTCCTGCCTGGGAACCCCCCACGGCAAAGCAAGATGAGCCCACAGGAGGGCCTGAGCATGGACTTCTGCCTAGCCTGCTGAGCCACACTTGGGAGCCAAGGTGAGGCCAGTTCAGACAAGGAGCGCCCCTGGAAGTGCTGTCTGTGCCAGCAGAAATGGGCCTGAGTGGCAGCAGCCACCCCTCAGCCATCGCAACAGGTGGGAGATGTGAGTGCACGACACCAGCAGAGAGCAGACTCTGCCAGCCTGCACCGTGGTGGGGGTGGCAGGCAGCCCCTCACTCATGGGGAGCCTTGCTAGACCCCCCCATCTGCGTCTTCTCCCTGAGCCCACAGGAGCCCTGCATGTGCTGACCTCCCTTGCAGGTGGGTTGGGATCTTGCCACCAGATTCTGGGGAACACACGTGTGCAATATTGGGGTCTGTCCCCTGTCTCCGTGCACAATTCCCTGATGAGCCCTCCCTCCTCTCCACAGCACACTCACATGCTGTGTATTTACAGAGGGAGCAAGCGTGCACCATTAAGTCACTCTTGGAGAAGAGCCACCCCCGCCATGTCCAACGGTGACACAGAGAAGAAATAAAGCTTTGTGCGAATCCCCTGAGGTCTGGGAGGGGAGGGCTGTCACAGAGTCAATCGTTTTATATCATGACTTAGATACCTGCCCAGTGCCAAACCTATGCCTCTCTCTCCCCACTATGCCCACATGCCAGAGAGATGCGGACTTTTTCTATTTTTTTTTAACCTCCAGAAAGATTGGACATTACCTGAAGGAATTATTTAACTTTTAAAATTGGACTAAGGTTATATCAGACTGGACATTTAGTTAATTTATTTCCCCCACTAAGTGGAAGTTCGGGAGAAAGTCCAAATTAATTACAGACAAAAGTAAAATTTCATATTTTATTCTTCTGCATGTCCCTGTTAGGTTGGAAGTTAAATTTGTGATCCCATTACACACAATTTGGGAGAAAGGTTTGAACAGTAATTCTAACTTCTAAGTCTAGCTTCTAGGATTCTAATAAGTGAAAGTAAGGCTTGGGCACAGGAAATGCGCAAAGGGCTGTGAACAAGGACTCTGAAGCCCGCAGCGCTTGGCCCGCCTCTGCCTCAGTGACCTTGTGAAAGTCACTTACCCAATAAGAGCCTCGATTTCCTCTCCTTCCGTGCTGCGGATTCTGATTCTGCCGCAAAGGTTAGGTGTTAAATTACATCTAAGTCATGGAGCACCATGCCTGGCACAAAGATTAGAGTGGAAACAACAGTAAAAAGGGACAAACAGGAAGGCAGAATTCAACACGTACAGATGCGCAAGCAAACTGATGCACTAGGCCCTGCCTCCTGAGGAATGCCATACTTCTCAACATTTAAGAAATTTCTGTCCCACCCAGGCACATGCAGGCTCGCTCTTGCTCTTGCTCTCTCTCTCTCTCTCTCTCTCTCACACACACACACACACACACTCCCCATATAACTATTTTATTTGCATTAAAATTTTCTATTGAAAATTCTGAGAAAGGAATCGGGTCCTAACTCAGAACCAAGCTGGCAATCTGACGTCACCATCTTAGTGTCTGCTGGAACAAGCAGCGGCACCCCCACAGGGACCCCCTCTCCAGAGCCAGAGAGAGCAAGCAGGGAGAAGGATGGATGGAGGATGGATGGGAGGGAGGGAGGGAAAGCGAAGAAGGAAAGGAGAAAGAAGGAGTAAGAAAGGAAGGAAGGAAGGGGGGAGGGAAGTAAAAGATAAGTAGCTGTCTTCCCCTAGGTGGAACGTGACTCCACCCCACTCCTGACGATGCACACAGAGACAGCATGGCCACCACACAGAATGTTGAGGAAGGGAAAGTCGTGCGGTTTTCCTGCTTTTGCCAGCCCCAGCTGAGAGGAATCACCTCTTGCTGCCTGCAGGGGCAGCCCCAGTAGTAGTAGTAGTCCGTGGTAGACTGGGGCCATCTCCAGATGCGCTGTGCCGGCTGTGTCTAAGGCTGACTTTGCCGCCAGAGACCTTCTAGGCCCCTGGCTGCAGCCTTCCTCCTGCCCCCCAGTCTGTGTGGGCAGCGGCTCGGGGGCCACCCTCCCGCCATTTCTAACACCTGCTGAGAAGCTCAAACCCAGGCCCCACTGATGCCAAACTCTGCATTCTTAGTTTGCCTTGGCCAAGCCCTTCCCCAGAGCTAGAGCTGGCTTAGCAGCCACGACACACACTTGCCGGTATCTCCGTGACAGCAACCCAGACATGGTATCCATGGAGACAAGAAGCACCACCCCAAAGGTCCCCACCCTCCATGCCCACCTTGCCTTTTACCCAGAACAGACAGATCCACCCAGATTCTGACACCCGTGCCCCTTCCCTGACAAGAGCCAAGAGCCTGCTGGCCACCTGTAACAGGACAGAGCAGGCATCGAGCAGCTGCCCAGCCCAACCCGGCTGCACGCTCACCGGGGAGCTGGGCCTCCTTCACCTTTCTGGGCACACTGCACCTTCGCCTTTGTAATATGAAAAAATTTGACTTTACTTCACACCATGATCCTTCTGGTGTTTGCTAAGAAATGTATAATGACAAAAAGCAACTGTGGATTCAATTATTCCTTTCAATGGATTTTTACTTTATTAATTCCAACAGTATATCCGAGTATACTGCTATGTAAACACACACACATTTTGAAAATCAGCTCCACAAGTGAAAACAAGAACCATCTTTCATTCCTCCTGTAGGCATTGCTTAGCACACAGCCAGACAGATCTGTCTCCGGCCCTGCTGGGTGAGCACAGCTCACAGGCAGATTCTTGGCCACCAGAGAGGGTACCAGATGACGAGTGCTGAGGCTCTCTGCTGCTTTTCTGCCACCTTACACTTGACCTCTGACATGCCCTTGCATTCATCTAGACTTTGGTGAATTGCTTCCCACCTGCAAACTTCACCTCCTTTCTCCCTTCTCATGAAACCATGGGAAAACTCAAGCCAAAGTGACAAGCGGGCTGAGAGCACCTTTATCGTACTTTAATCTATAGAAAGGCTGGACCATTTTTAACTGTTGATACTTTCATTATATTTGGAAGGAATTATAGGCTCCAGCAGTGATTGTGGCATACCAGTACATCATGGCAATGATCTGGAACACCCCAGGATGGATGGTCTTCACGATGGTAAAACACTTTGACCAGGTGTTACTGTTAGCCAGCCGGTGTGTGTACACCCTGTTCCACTTGATCTTCACAGTAACCCCCTGAGGAATTGACCAGAGAGGAATCTGAGGCTGAGAGGTATCCAGCCCCAAGACTCAGGGCTAGTAAGTTCTGCATGTACGAAAACCCAGGCACTGACTCATTATTTTTGTCTGCCTGATTTTCTGGAGCAGCCCTAAAAGGATGGAAACTGATCACTGCAAAATTGCTTTGAGTTTTTATCATTGCCATTGTTATTTAGAAAATCCAATGCGATTAGCTGTGAAGAACCCACCCCTGTGAAAACAGTAACAAAAAACAAGTGACTCTGGCTTCCATACGGATCACTCAACAAGTCCACCATGTGTCTTTGGTTCAGGAATGAGCAGTGATCCTCAGACTTCCAAACCACACTGCCTGAACTCAAGTCACCCCAACTAACTGGGAAAACCTGAGCACGCTCCTCACCCCACTGTGGCTCAACTTGTCTTCATTTCTGAAATGGAATGAATAACAGTTCCTAGGAACTAACATACGGAAGTGTTAGCCCACTCATAACACGTGATAGGAACTATATATGTTAGATACCGAAGCATGTCCATTTTCTATATGCTTGTTACGATTTCTAGGTATCAAGAAAGAGCTCCCATTGAACGTGTCAGTCTGCCATCTAGAAACAAAAGATATGCAGTAAACACAGGTGGGGAGTAAAGACAGCTAACACTGGTGGCTGCATGGCTGCACACGTGTGACATGGTTGTGCATGCTCCTGTCCCTCAGCGCAGTGAGGAAGTCCCCACAGCCCCAGGGCAGGAAGCACTGGTCATACTGAGGCAGCCTGAGACGTAACTAGAGGAGGAGGCAGGGAAGCCCACCCGCCTCTGAGCCTGACTTGCACCCACACCCACAGCAATGATACAGTCATCTATAATTTTAACCAAACTCAGTGACATTTGGGAAGAAACTAAAGAGAAAACTCTCATGAGGAAAAACATGGCTCTTTGCCATTTAAAAATACCAAAATGAGCACATTACCCTTAGCATTTACATTGGATTTAAACTATTCCTTTATATTGGAGAATGTGTGAGATGAATTGCAAATGAGAACTTTACAAAATGCTCTGTTCAGGGTTGGCCACGGGGTGAGCGTGAAAGATCCCTACCTCAAGTAACTTAATGTCTAGTAAGCGAGATAAGACAGACATAATTTTCAATTCACTGTGGGTCGAATGCTGAGTAAAACGAATATGGGCAGGATTATTCCGTATGAAGAGGAGATGTTGAGCAAGGACGTAGAGGGGGAGTGGAAAGAGTAGGGGAGTAGTAGGTGGTTCTCTTCACACGGTTGTCAGTTAGGATTTCTGGAGTCCTGGGAGGAACTTGGTGGGGAAGCACAAGAAGCGAAGATCTGGCTCCATTTCAGACCGCAGATGCAGCTACACAGAAAGACCCAATGACTTGCTGAACATTCCAGAAAACTGCTCCTCCAAGACCTGCAGGTCCCTAGTCACTTCTCCATGCACATCTTCCAGAATGCACAGGAACTGAGGTCCTCCTCACGCAACGGACCAGAAGCAGGTGGCTCAACACAGCGACATGTATTCTCTTACAGAAATCTGAGATCAAGGCGTCACCAGGCCAGGATTCCTCTGAATTCTCTGGAGACGGATCTTCCCCTTGCCTCTTCCAGCCTCTGATGGCTCCAGGGGTCTCTTGGCTTGTGGGACACTACTCCAATCTCCATCCCTATCTCCACCTGGTGTTCTTCCGTCTGTCTCTCTGTGAGTCCCTTCATCCTTTAAGCATGCCAGTCATTAGATTAAAAGAGCACCCAAAATTCAATATGATTTCACCTTGAGATCCTTAACAAACACATCAGCAAAACCCTATTTGCAAACAGGACCACACTTGAATGTTACCAGTGGACATGGATAATTGAGGGCTACTAATCAACCCAGTATAGCAGCCATGAGGACAAACATGCAAGAGTCAAATGCCGAAGAGGAAACCTGACAGCCCTGTCCACCACCACCTCCTAGAAGCCGGGCACAACCACTGGCAACCTTCAGGTGCCCACCCAGGAGGCCCTCCTCACTCACATCCCTGTCCTACAGGCTTCAGCACTGTCCACGGAGCAGGTGGGAGCGCTGCAAAGGCCACAAATTTGAAGGGAGGATAAAATTTGCTTCGAACACATGCTCCATTGAGCAGGAGTCTGAGAAGGCAGAGCGTGCTTCCCTGCTCCCACAGGGCAGTCCTCAACGTGTGCTGAAACACTCCAAGGAGACTGCCGAGCTAGGGAACCATGACCTTCCATTAGCTGGGCTGGATGGAAAACAAAAGGCGGAGAGATCGGGAGCAGGAGGACCGCAGGGGACTGAGCCTCTGGGGCACCATGCTCAGTCTCACATCAGTGCAAGTGACACAGACCGCAGGCCCAGGAAAATTGATCTGATGACCGAGGGGCGGAAGCGAGCCAGAGAGAGGTGGCCGGGCAGCTCCCGAACACTCATTTCCAGAGGAAGGAGAGCTGGGGGACCAGCGTTTCTACAGTCCACGCCACACGCTTTCACGTACACATTTCATTTTCTCCAGCTGCTCAGGACTTCGCACCTGTGCCGGTCAGACTCCTAGGAGAGTGAGCACCAACGGATGCTTGTCTGAGCTTTGGGTCTACGGTGTTTTTCAATACTCAAAGGCATGTCTCACCAGCAAAAAGGTTAAGAAACACTGGATTTCCCTTCTCTATGTGAACTTAAACTTCTTCCTTCGGGGGCCTCTGCTCTTCTTCTCCCAGATGCAACACTAGAGGTGAGAGAGGAAGTGCTAAATAAACTCTTTGTTGATTGATTGAGAATGAAGACCAGAGAGTCAAAGAGCTCGGGCTCTCTCCTCTGCTTTTATCACAAAGCCCTTGGCAGGGGAACCTTTATGTAAATTGTTGATACCAGATGGGGAAAATTAAAACATGTGCTCCCTGTGGTACCTGCCAGTCTACAAAACAGGAAATGTTCACAGTGCAGACATGGACATGGCTGGTGTTGCTGGTCGCATTTAACAGAACACTTCCTGGTCGGCTGCCATGACAGAGGCTGGCACCGTCCATCAATTGGCTGTGGAATTGCAGTGCCTGACCCTCACCTAACTAGAGTTCCTACAACACGAGATACTTCCTTGTACAGGTTCAGTGTTCAGCTAGAGAAACTGTCCTGACTTGGTAAACGGTGAGACCAACCCTACCAAAGACCGACCCATTCGGTCTCCCCATGACTTGTTTTGGTATGGTCTATGAGCTAAAAATTAGGTTTAAAAGATTGCAGAAAAACAAAACGGAAACAAAATGTCCCTTTGGCCCCCTCCTCCACTCCAAAATAGAAAATGCAACAGCAAAGCATAAAATACTAACCCTCTGGGCCTTGACAGGAAATGTTTGCCAACCTTTGGCCTATGTTAGAATAAAATGAAACTTAGCTCCCAAGGGCTGCCATTGTGGCACAGCAGGTTAAGCTGCTGCCTGCATCCAATGTAAGTGCAGGTTCAAGTCCTAGCTACTTCACTAATTTTTTTTAGCATACGTACTCTTTTTTTTAAGATTTATTTATTTATTTGAAAGTCAGCATTACAGAGAGAGAAGGAGAGGAAGAAAGAGAGGAGGTGGGGAGAGGTCTTCCATCTTCTGGTTCACTACCCAATTGGCCACAACAGCCGGAATTGTGCTGATCCAAAGACAAGAGACAGAAGCTTCTTCCAGGTCTCCAATGTCAGTGCAGGACCCAAGGACTTGGGCCATCTTCTATGCTTTCCCAGGCCATAGCAGAGAGCTGGATCAGAAGTGGAGCAGGCTGGTGCCGTGGCTCAACAGGCCAATCCTCCGCCTTGCGGCGCCGGCACACTGGGTTCTAGTCCTGGTCGGGGTGCTGGATTCTGTCCTGGTTGCCCCTCCTCCAGGCCAGCCCTCTGCTATGGCCCGGGAGTGCAGTGGAGGATGGCCCAAGTCCTTGGGCCCTGCACCCCATGGGAGACCAGGAGAAGCACCTGGCTCCTGGCTTCGGATCAGCGCGATGCGCCGGCCACAGTGCGCCGGCCGTGGCGGCCATTGGAGGGTGAACCAACGACAAAGGAAGATCTTTCTCTCTCTCTCTCTCACTGTCCACTCTGCCTGTCAAAAAATTTTTTTAAATTTAAAAAAAAAAAAAAAAGTGGAGCAGCCGGGACTCGAACCGGGGAAGAAAACCCAGTGGAAACTGGCCTCTGAAAGCCGGGATTCAGAAGAAAGGCATGGAGGATGTGTGACCAGCTGAAAGCAAGTCTAAACCAGAGACCTGAAGACTGTGTACGGCTGGGAAAGAGGCCCTGGGTGAGATGCCAGGGGGCACTTTCTGAAGGCCAGAGAGCCCAGCAGCCTGGTAGCTGGAAGCTGAGGGGTGAGCTAGAGGCGAGCAAAGGCAAGAGCAAGGGGAGACGCTCTTCCCGCCAGGGGGCCATGCTGGAGGCCTGGGCGGGGAAGAGGACAGAGACACAGGGGCACAGCTGCTGCTGTTGCTGCCTCCTTCATTTTCTTCTCTTTTTCTTAAGGGAGAAATGAGGACTTTTCAGAGGCTCTGGGAACTGTACCAGGAGAGAGGAAAATTTGGAATCTAGAATTGGGAGGCTAAAAAAACCATGGAGCATGGCTTTTGAAAAGGTAAGAGAGGGAAGGCAAGGGTGTGGCAGGGGAACCGAGGTGGGACAAATTACCCAACACGAGAGCAAGGTGAGGCCGGCACTGTGGCGCAGCAGGCTGCCTTCTGCACTGGCTGCCATCTAACATGGGTACCGGTTACGGCCCTGCTGCTCCTCTTCCCAGCCAGCTCTCTGCTGTGGCCTGGGAAAGCAGCAGAAGATGGCCCAAGTCCTTGGGCCCCAGCACCCACAGGGAGACCCGGAAGCAGCTCCTAGCTCCTGGCTTCAGACCAGCGCAGCGACAGCCGCTGGCCATTTGGGGGAGTGAACCAGCAGATGGAAGATCTCTCTCTCTGTGTAACTCTTATAAATAAATAAATAAATCCTTAAAAAAAAAAAAGAGTAACAGTAACAATTTTGAGTTCTGCTGATGTATCACGCATACTTTACATACATTTACAAATATTCCATGCATATTTACATCTATTAATTTGCTCAATTTTCTTACTAATCCACACAATAATACTGTTATCGTTCCCTGTTAGCAGATACAGAAACTGAGATACGAAGAGGTCGAAGACCACGTACCTGGGCACCAGGGTGCGAGTGGTGTTTCTCAGATCCCGGACACGCTGGTCACGGCACGGCCTGGCTGATTTCTGTGACCTGGCAGGCAGGGACACGGGCCGAGACCCCGCGGGCTGCGTGTGTGCAAGTGCGCGGGGCCCTGTGGTTCAGCCTGGTGGCAGCCGCTGTGGCTGGGCGACCTGAGAGAGACGCAGCCGCCGCCTCTGCCTTCGCCAAAGGCACAGGTGCAGGCCAAGGCTGTGCGCCCCAGCGGCGGTCAGCAGGTGGGACCCGGTGGGAAAGCGCAGGGCAGACAGAAACCACGCGCACTCCAGGTGGAAAGCCTTCCACCCACCCCTCAGCGCTAGGGGTCAGCGATGGAGACCCGCCCACAGCTCACCTGCCGCTCCCCTCTGCACATGCGCACGGGCGTACTCTCGCACACACGTCCACGCTGACGCCGGGCTTACGCACACTTCCGCGCCCAGGCCGACACCCACGTCCACGCACGGATGGTTTCCGTTTCCGGGGCTTCTTGCACCTGACGCTTCCCTAATGGTCCCCTTTTTGCCTCTCCCGTGGAGCCCAGAACGTCATTGCCTTTGCTCCCCGCTCCAGTATTCATGTCTTCGAGTACTTGGGTTGATGGTCCAGGCTCTGGAACCACATTCCTTGAACTTAAATTCTGGCTCCCTCACTATCTCCTCTAGGGCTTTGAACGTCGAACTTCACCTCCCCATGCTTCAGTTTACCGACCTAGTAAGTGAGGACAGAGTAGGGCCTCCCTCCGAGGACTATTGAGAAAATTAAATAAGATAAAGCATATAAAGCACATTGCATAGTCCCAAGTGTTCGTGGGTACTAAAAACCTGATATTGTGTACATTCTTTAGCTGTATTCCCCAACTGTAGCATTTATCTCTATCTTAATTGAATAAATAATTGTGTAATTAGTTCTTTAACTCCTGACACCTTCATCTGAATTTAAGATCCCTGTGAGTAGAAAAATCTAGCCCCTTCCTCATTATATTCTGAGGGACCGAGAGGAACCAGGCCACCAGGGAGCATTTGTGGAGAAAGCAGAATTTATTTGACCAAGGCTACAGAGGCTGCATAGAAAGACAGCGGTTGATAACCCGTAGCCTAGGGGATTAAGAAGGACTTGGACTTGGAAGCCAAGTTGGTGACTTTGGAGAACCCTGTAGTGAGAGCAAAAGAGGAAGCAAATGCAAATACCACTGGAGATTTTATTAAAGATTGACAAGCATCTAAAGTTTACTGCCTTATTCAAATAAGAAAAAAAAGTTCTTTGTGCAAATGATATGGTGATGAGACAGGTCCTTAAACTATCATCAGCTTGCCCATCTGGAATGGTCAGCGTCCCCGGCTGAATGGGCAAAACCTGCTCCTGCCTAGCTGCAGAGGTGCGGGCAAGCGCCCCAGCTCCTTCGAATTGTTTGTTTGTTTGTTTAAAGATTTATTTATTTATTTGAAGGTCAGAGTTACACAGAGAGAGGAGGGGGGGGGCAGAGAGAGAGGTCTTCCATCTGCTGGTTCACTCCCCAATTGGCCACAATGGCCGGAGCTGAGCCGATCTGAAGCCAGGAGCCAGGAGCTTCTTCCGGGTCTCCCATGCAGGTACAGGGGCCCAAGGACTTGGACCATCTTCTACTGCTCTCCCAGGCCATAGCAAAGAGCTGGATTGAAGTGGAGCAGCTGGGACTTGAACTGGCACCCATATGGGATGCCAACACTGCAGGTGGCAGCTTTATCTGCTATGCCACAGCACCGGCCCCTCCTTCAATTTTAAAGTGGGGAAGTAGCACCTCTTTGCCGAGTTTTGATGAATAAATGAAAGTATGTTGATAAAACTAGAAGTACACTGTAGGTATTATCTAAACGGTGGCTGTTCTTGCTATAATAGGGATTCTTCACACAAAGGAGGTGTATTCCTGAGTGATGGACACAAGTGAGTTAGGGATTGAAATGCTCTACTGTGTTTACTCGGCGAGTCTTCTATTAGAGCCTCTGGGAAGATGTAAAACAACCCCGTGAAGTAACCGCACCTCCCGTTATTTAATGCATGTAGTTCTTTTGTGAATATTGGACTATGACAATTCATTACACTGTGACTGTACAAGTGATATCCTTGGGCAAAACTGGACACCTGTTACAGGGTTCCAGATCCCTCCTGGGCCAGTTCCGGAGGGAGAAGTCTTGTTGCTTTGTCTTAAGAGCAGAACTGGGGAGAGGCTCCTGAAGAGCCACAGCCCAGTCTTTCCTCGGATTTGATGGTGAAGACATTACAGCTTTGAAGAGGGTGGACCTGGGCAGTGCATTCATGTCCCGGTTAGTCCTCACTAGTTTGTGCCGCCTAGTTAATGAATCCATTTGTGCTTTGGTTTGTTGAACTGTAAAATGGGGCTGATAATACCCACCGCATAGGATTGTGGGAAAGAAGAAATGAAAGCAATGCATGTACGTCCCTTGGCAGTGTCTGGACTCTATTGGAGGTTAGCACAGGGCTGGCATTTTGTTGCAACTTCTCAGTGAGCCCCACCATGCTTGTGTGGACTGAGACGGGAACAGGGAGAATCTAGGCAAAGAGCTGTCTGAGTTTGCAAACCCTGTGGTCATGGAGGATGCAAACCTCAGCCTTTGGAGCAAGCAGGATGTGGGAACATCGGGAGCCCACAAGGGAAGTGGGCCAGGATATTTGATGCACATCTTGTATTTCCCAGGCTTCTCTCACCCAGGCTCTCTGTTAGTATTTTAAAAAGTCCTCCCAGCGATCCATCTTGCATGGGAGGAGACAGGGGCCCCAACAAAGGTAGCATAAGCCACCTGTGCAAGCCCACATCCTAGTGTTAGCTAGGAAGTCAGATATGAGCTTGTGTGTGTGTGTGACAAAGGCCTAAAGAGTTGACATCTAGGTCCACATATGCATCTGAAAGTCATCCCAATAACATTCCAGGGGCAGCCCAGTATTTGCATCCTGCCCTGCCCCTTCTGCCTGATAACCTGCCAGGTGGGGGTCCCTGCCCCTTCTGCCTGATAATCTTCCAGGTGCAGCCCAGTATCTGCACTTCAAACACACCCAGCCCCTTCTACCTGATAACCACCCTTCCTCTAAGGCTCCTCTAAGGTGGGGCAATGCCAGCCAGGCTTCCCCCTGTCTGATAACTTCAGAGGAAAACTCAGATAGGAATTTTTCATATTTACATCCAAAAAGTCCTTTGTTCCAAGAGGAGCAGAGGTGGGGAGGCAAGACCCATCCCCTTAAAAACCCCTCGCCTCAACGGGACTGTGTGCTCAGCCCTCTGCCTCTCTGCTGAGCGGGCCCAGGTGTACTCTCTCCACTCGACCATGTAACCTCGCTCTCCCCCAGTCTGAACAACTGGGCACTCTCTCTCAGGTTCTGTCTGAAGAGGTGCCCATCCGTTCTTATGGATGTCCCTGCTCTAATAAACCTTGCTATTTGTTTTCCACTTACTCTCTGTCTCACGCCTGAATTCTTTCTTGCGTGAACATAAGAACCCTGCCATTCACCGCCAGTAACACTAGGAGATCCCACAGCGAGGGAATCTCAAACATGGCCAAGTGGGCAGCACTCGCCCTGCGGCCCCTCCCACGAGGGGATGCCCCCTCCGGAGCTAGTTTTCAGGGTTTGGAGTTTGGAGCCTTTGGGAAGTGTTTCCACCTACACCTCTCCGCTTACCTTCTAAGTAGATTTATTTCCTGGAGGTGATCTACGTGAGACGCACCTGAAATCTGCCCAGGACTTCTGGTCTCATCACCCAATCGCCAGATGAGTAAAACAAGGACAGAGAAGCATCAAGGCTGTTAGTTACCTTCTGAAGGGTCTGGGGGATCAAAGTCTCCCCAAAGCCCCCTTAGCTCCTCCCCTCCCTCTTTGGATATTTTTTGGCACCTGATCTTCAAAATACAGCGCAATCTCCAGCCCCCCCCCCCCGGCACTGAGAGCTGTGAATTTCCTTAGGCTGCCTGTGCAAATGCAGGCCGGCCACAACAGCCTCAGGTCGCTGGAAGACAGCCCAGCCAGGCCTCGGGCAACACGTTCATGCTGCGGCCTCACCCTCCCCTGCCCTACTGCCCAGGTGTAATTTCATGTCCATCAGTTATATAGAGAAGGACATTTTCAGCAGATCAAAGGGATGTGGTGAGCATAAAAGCACCACTGTGACCGGAAGTGTGGTGCCCACTCAGAAAGACATGCTGCTGCTTTCTGGACACTTTGGGGGCTGGGAAAGAGTGTGGGCTGAAGCAAGCCAGCTTTGGACAAGGCAGGAATCTGCTACAGACTCGGTGCTGTCTGGAGCTGGGAGCAGTTCTGCGCTGAGTGCATTGGGTCTTCAGATCAGAGCTGATCTGGGAGCCTTGGGTTCACCTGCTCCATCACCGTCCCAAACCCCTTGTCCTCCAGCCCGGTGCAGCTTCCCAGACTGGAGAGCTCTAAAGGATTGTTTTGTCATCTGTGTATTTCAGGATATACAGTGTAGTTGAAAGGATCAGATTATTAAAATTAGTGAATAATATTAACTTACTTATTCAGAAGCGCAACCATCCAGAACACAGGCATAAGCAGAGGAGGACTCAGAATCATAATATGTGTCAAAAGTCCCTGCCCCAAATAAAAGAGGATTCTGGCTGTGGGCAATTAGCTATGCCTTGATCAAAGCAGTGGCTGTGGATATTTACTTTGTAAAAATTCATGGAGCTATGCACCGACATTTTCTGCATTGGGCTCCATGTTATATCTCAATTTTTAATAAAGATTACAGGGAAGCTCCTGTCATAGAATTATAAAATTTTATTTATAGCAACCTCCTCATGTCCTCTCTCAGAACCTGTTTACTCTTGTTTCCAACAAAGTGAGTTATATAATTTCCTGACCATCCTAACAATCGAGTGTTATCATGAAATGGACCAGGAAAGAAGCAGCCAGAAATTCTATTAGCCCTAGGCCCATAGAAAAGTCTGTCCTAAAATGAGGGTACAGAGAATAGAGAGAAAAACCAAAAACCAAAACACCAAAAGCTAACCCAAGAAGACACAAAGTGAGGCTACGTCAGGATTCTTGGCCTAGAAGCAGAAGATTCCATAGCACGCTGATGTCCTGAGGCAGCTTTAAAACCCAGCTTCTTTTTCTAGCTGTGTGGCTTTGGATGAATCACTCAGCCTCTCTGACCCTTAGCATCTTCATTTCTGAAATAGAATTAATAATAATGCCTATCTTGAAGATTAAGTAATAAGCGCTCACTGCAACAAAATGGAGGAATCTGGAAAACATCATGCTGAGTGAAATAAGCCAGTCCCAAAGGGCAAATATCACATGTTTCCCTGATCTGTGACAACTAGCTGAGCACCTAAAAGGAAACCTGTAGAAGTGAATGCATGCTATGAGAAACAATGACTTGATCAGCCCTTGTCCTGACTGTCGAGGAACAACTTACTATTTTATTCCTTTTAGTATTTTTTTGTTCTACTTAATACCATTGGTTGAACTCTTTAATTAACACACAATTATTCTTAGGTGTTTAAATTTAACTGAAAAGTGATCACTGTTAAATATAAGAGCGGGAATAAGAGAGGGAGGAGATGTACAGTTCGGCACATGCTCACTCAGACTTAACCCTAATGGTAAAGCTAGAAACGTGCCAGGGGATTCCAAATCAATCCCATTAAGGTGGCATGTATCAATGCCATCTTACTGGTCTAAGTGATCAGTTTCCGTTCATAACTGATCATAAAGATAGGATTAAGTGTCAAAGGGATCACATAAACAAGACTAGTGTCTGCTAATAATAACTGATAGAATTAAAAAGGAGAGAACAATCCAACATGGGAAGCAGCAGACACAGCAGACTCATAGAGGCCATCTGTCTCACCAGGCTAGGAAAGTATGTTTATATCTATGTGGGGAGGGTGTATTTAACTGATTGACACTAAGGCCGATAGTGTCTCAGTGAGAGCCAGAAAATTCTTCAAGGTAAGTGGAGAAATCATTGACAACCTCCTCTATTTATTAGTTTGATTAAAGTATAATTTACACAAGGTTAAGTATGCCTATTTTAAGTGTACAGCTCAACAAGCTTTAACAAATGGGAAGATGAGAAGACAAAAGGTCTAGAATGAGTCTGTCATGCTCAAATGTTCCCCATGTTCTTATTCCCAGAACATGGTGACAAAGGAACCACTGATCTTTCTCTTGGTATGCATTTGTCTTGACTGTTCTAGAGTTTCATCTAAATAGAATAATGCATAGATGTCTTCCCTGGTCCTTTTTTTCCATCTGGCATAATATCTTTGAGATTGATTTATGCTATCGTATATTTCAGTAGTTCATTCTCTCCTCATGTTGAGTAGGAGCTCATTGCTTAACTATATTACGATTGTTTTATCCATTCACCACTTGATAGACATTTGGGTTGTTTCTCTTTTGGGGCTATTATAAATAAAGCTGCTATGACTACTTGAATATTTTAAATAGATACAAAAGTATCTCAGAGTCATATGTTAAGAATGTTGTCAAACTGATTTCCATAGTCACTGTATCATTTTATATTCACACCAAAAATATATGAATTCAAGTTGCTCCACAGCCTCATCAACACTTGGGGTTGTCAGATGCAATTTTAGCTGTTCTATTCAGTAGATCATTTGTATTGTGTTGCAGTTTTAATGATGCTGACCATATTTTCAGGTACTCCTTGACCATTTACACATATTCTTTCATAAATAAGTTTTTTTGGTCATTTTTAACTGTGATATCTATTTTCTTATTGAACTGTAAGGTTTCTTCTGGATACGTACAAGTCCATCATCAAATATATGCAGTTTAGATACTTTCCCTCTGTGGCTTACAGATTAACAATTGTTCCATACTTCCTAAGAAAATATCTAAAATTGCACCTTGAAAGAGAGGGGAAATTTAGATAAATGAAAAATGGTAAATAAAAAATAAACAACAAACATTTTAAATACAAGGCAGGTTCGAAGTGAAAGTTGTAGAGAGAGTAAGATAGAAAAGTTTGAGACAGGTCGGAAAAGGTGATAAATTCAGAAATCCAGAATTGATTTTTATATGCAGTGGGAAGCAATAAAGATTTTTCCAATAGGCAACTGATAAAATCAAAGCTCCACTTTAGGAAAAGACTTATAAAAAAAAAAGGAGTGAAATAAAATCATTTTGAAGACCAGATGATAAAGGCAAGGAGAGCAGTTAGGAGGCAATTTCAACAGACCAAGTGAGAGAAAATGAGGTCCTGAACCAGAGTAATAAGAAGAAATTAAAATTTGTGAGACTCAATCAACAGAGTTTAGGAACTACTAGAAGTTAGGCATTGTTATTGTTCAAACAGGTTTTGGCTCACCAAACTCACTCATTTAACCCCCAAAGTCTTTTTGTTAAGGGTAAATGGATTAGTGGGGTTGGATTAAGGGTGGAGACTTGATCCAGTTATGGTATCAGGCAGGTGGGCCTCATGGGAGGGCTCTAAGTCACTGAGGACTTCCCTTCCAACATCCCGGGAGATGGATGGTTCTGTAAGGCAAGCATGCATCCTGTTCTCGTCTTCTTATTGGCTCAGCACGTGACCAGCACTCCATGGTCCTCTGGCATCACCGGATACCTGAATCAGCAGGGGATGATGTCACCAACCTCTAATACCCAGTCATGGACTGCGAAGCTCCCTGCTGCTGTCCAATGTCAACTCTCTTCCTTCTTAAGCTCCTCGGGGTTTTAGGCAAAGTAACGAAAAGCTGACTAACACAGGCACAAAGGAGTTATGTTACATGATGAGGGCCCTGATGTTCCAAACAGTGGTGTCATATAGCTAAGGAAGGCAGAGGTGGGTAGAAGCTCCTTCTAATGAACCTGAGTCAAGACTTGGACTTGTGTTGGAGAGGCCTCTGCCAGCTCTGGGTGGCCTGGTCCACCCCTAAGAAGCTGAAATGCATTCCTCCCCTTGGGAAATGGATCTTGAGATATGAAATTAGGATTTATCTGCCATCTGCAGAGAGAAGATTATTGACACCATGGGATAGAAATAAATATTTTGATATAAAATGAAACAAGCAAAAGAAAAACTTCAGTGACATTGCAGAATAACAGAAGTTAAGGAAACTACGAAAGTGGTACCAAAAATAGGAAGAAAACCAAAGAACTCAGCATGGAGAATGCCTAGGAAAATTTCAAAAACCTTCAGAGGGTTGAGAATTCAGAACCATCAAGAAAAGTGTGCACTGGGGCCGGTGTAGCAGGTAAAGATGCCACTTGCAATGCTGGCAACAAAATGGGCACCAGTTCATGTCCTGGCTGCTCCACTTCTGAGCCAGCTTCCTGCTAATGGCTTAAGGAAAAGCGATGGAAGATGGCCCAGGTGTTTGGGCCCCTGCCGCCTGTGTGGGAGATCCAGATGAAGTTCCTGGCTCCTTGCTTCAGCTTGACTCAGCCCAGTGGATAGAAAATCTCTCTCTCACTCGCTCTGTCACTTTCCCTCCCTTTCTCCCTCTGTAATTCTGACTTTCAAGTAAATAAATAAATCTTGAAAAAGAAAAGTACATTGTGTTCAACACACCCTATGCTCAACATGCCCGCTTTGAGAAAGAGAAAAGATGCCATATTTTTAAAATTTTCTTTTTACATGCCGTATATTTTAAAACATTGTCAAATTAAAGTAGTAAGCTTTAGCTAACTTTCAAGTTCATTTACATAAGGAAAAATGTGGAATTTCCAGATGATAAATGATGACCCCACAGAATGAACTTTAAAATCATCTTTTCTACAACCAAACAACCCTGTGTTCAAATCAACTCCGACTCAGAAGCCCAATTTCTAAAACCAGTAAAGAGAAGACGCTCTGGGATGGGAACGGAGCCTAACTATCTTGTGAGTACCCCACAGCTGATCAATAAATGAAAGATAGATTGATACACAGAAGTAGATATATGATTGACTAATAGATGACTGATAGATTTTTTATAAATATTTATTTTATTTATTTGAAAGAGTTACAGAGAGAGAGAGAAAGAGAGAGAGAGGTCTTTCATCTGCTCATTCACTCCCCAAATGGCCACAACCGCTGGGGCTGAGCCAGGCCAAAGCCAGGAACTCCAGGAAGTCTCCCACGTGGGTACAGAGGCCCAAGACTTGGGCCTTCCTCCACTGCTTTCCCAAGATTGTAGCAGGGAGCTGGATTGGAAGTACAGCAGGAGACTTGAACTAGCAGCCATATGGGATGTCAGTGCTGTAAGCTAGGGCTTTAACCCACTGCACTTCAGCACTGGCCCCCTAGATACATAGATCTGGTTTTTTAAATTTTTTTTTTTTTTTACTTATTTGACAGGTAGAGTTAGACAGTGAGAGAGAGAGACAGAGAGAAAGGTCTTCCTTCCACTGGTTCACCTCCCAAATGGCTGCTACGGCTGGCACTGCGCCAATCCAAAGCCAGGAGCCTGGTGCTTCTTCCTGGTCTCCCATGCAGGTACAGGGCCCAAGCACTTGGGCCATCCTCCACTGCCCTTCCGGTCCACAGCAGAGAGCTGGACTGGAAGAGGAGCCGCCGGAACTAGAACCCAGCGCCCATATGGGATGCTGGCACCACAGGCGGAGGATTAGCCAAGTGAGCCATGGTGCCGGCCCCGTAGATCTTAACCCCTTTATATCTCCAACAGACTGCAGTCCTCATGATAGCAAGGATGTGTGTGTCTGGTTAAGCCACTGCCTTATTAGAGTCTGAAATAGTGCGTGCACTTGTTAGTGCTAAACAGACATTAGTGAATAGCGGTAGCATAAAGAAGAAAGGCAACTGACATTTAATGATTCTGTGCTCTATACACAGAATGTGAGGCGATTTGCAATAACATGAATTTAACATATATGAAATGTTTGCCATATCATCCCAGTGGGGTGTCACTTAACCACAAGGATATCTCTTAAGGAACGTGTCGTAAGGAGGTCTTGTTACTGTGAAAACATCACAGAGTGTGTCTATACAAGCTAAATGGCTACATCACCACCAGATGATAAAATCTTATGGGACAATCACCATATACGTTGTGCATCCTTGACTAAAACAACATTATACAGCACAAAGCTGTATTGTTGTATATGTAAAGAAATAAGAGCTTCCCCCAAGAAACCTAAGTTGGCAGACCTAGAAAGACAATCTAGAAGCATCTGGAACGGACGTGCAAGACCTTCCTTCACTGTGCCAGCGTGTTGCACCTCTCTTCCCATTGCACTTGTGGATAATAACCTTGTCTGTGATGGTTGCTCTGGGATGGACCATCCCAGTTGAAAAGCTCTTTCCGCATGATGACAGTGAGCGTAACTGAGAGAGAAGAGACCAGTGGAGCAGCAGCAATAACTCAGTTCTTACTGATGGCGTTGGTATTCAGGATGAGAAGACAGATGGGGCCAGACCAATGCAGAGTAAACTGTTCTAATAATAGACTGTTATTCACACTTCTACCCCGACAAGGACCGGCAGGCACATGCTGAGCCTTCTGCTGGCCAACTCAATATTCTAGCATTTGCAGCAGGGTGTTTTGTGGGTCTTTAACATTACTATCTATTGCTATGTGAAAAATCACCCTGCAATTGAGAGATTTAGAAGAATAACCACTTGTTTCTATCACAACTCTGTGGATTGGTCATTTGGGCTGGGATCTGTTGAATGGTTTTCCTAATGTGAGACAGGTGTGGCTGATCCTAACACCTGCACGAGCATCTGTGGTTTGTTGCTAGGTTGATGTATTCATTTGCTTGAGTTGTCATCACAGACCAGGTGGCCTAAACAACAGAAGTTCATTTCCTGGAGGCTTGAAGTGTGAGATCAAGACAGCAGCAGGGTCTGGGTTCTTCCAAGGCCTCTCTCCTTGACCTGTGGATGGTCACCTTCTCCCTCTGTCTCCACAGGGGTCTTTTATACTTGTGTGCTCCTGTGTCTTAACTTCCTCTTCTTGTGGGTACACCAGTCCTAGTGGATTAGGAGCCAGCCTAAACACCTGATTGTCATGGATTAGTTCTTCAAAATCTCTACCTCCAAAGGCACTTATGTTGAAAGTCTAGGGATTAGGGCATAGTTCATCCCACAACAGCTGACAAGTGACTGAACGGAAAGGTCTCAGCTGACCTTGCTCAACTCTCTTCCACGTGGTCTCTCACCCTCCAGCTGATTACCTTTGATTGGCTCAAATGGCAGTGGCTTTCAGCATCCAGACAAAAGAATGAAAGACTTCTCTAGACTAGAGTTCATAACCTAGACTAGATGTTCTTCTCTAGACTAGAATTCATAACCAGCACATCACTCCTGCTGATACCACTGACCAGTGCGACTCACAAAACCAGCCCAAATTCAAAGGGTAGAGAACCAGTCCATTTTTGCAATTTGTTATTGCAATTCTCCCTTCTTCCTACTCCTTACCCGAAGGAAATCCATATAAAACCATTCTCACTGTTAGGCTGACCCTGGAAAAACACTGACCTAGTGAAATTTGTTCTTCAGCTTCATATTCAAGCCAACCTTAATTTCAGTGTCTCTCTTCTCTCTCCAACTCTCTTAAGCATGACTTGGATTCCCCTTCTTCTACATCAGAAGATACTCTGATGAAAGCATGTATCCTAAGAGTAAATAAGGTGATGTCTCTTCTAAAGGTAACTACATTTTTTTGACAGATAGAGTTAGACAGTGAGAGAGAGAGAGAGACAGAGAGAAAGGTCTTCCTTCCATTGGTTCACCCCACAAATGGCCGCAGTGGCCGGAGCTATGCCACTATGAAGCCAGGAGCCATGTGCTTCTCCCTGGTCTCCCATGCGGGTTCAGGGGCCCAAGCATTTGGGCCATCCTCTGCTGCCCTCCCGGGCCACAACAGAGAGATGGACTGGAAGAGGAGCAACCGGGACTAGAACTCGGTGCCCATATGAGATGCTGGTGCCACAGGCGGAGGATTAACCAAGTGAGCCACGGCGTCAGTCCAAGGTAACTACATTTTAGTAGATAGTTAAGTCTTACGTCAATCAACAGAGAATTTTTGGCAACAGGGTCAGAGAAGCATCCTTAAAGCTTGTGAAAATCATTTCTCTGTTGAGAATGAGAAGTGTCATGTGTGGGTTTTAGTCACTTTGCACATGCCAAATACATAGCCCCACATCGAGTGGGCCACTCAATCAACATTCATGAACATTTCAAAGTGCCAGGGAGAATGGAGGGTCTAAGGTCTCTCCCCAGTGAACGTTCATGGACAATTTAGTATGAACGACGAATCAGAGGAGCTGAGCCCCAAGTCTGTCTCAGCCACTGCCTGATGGCTTGACCCTAGAGAAGCTATGTTTAGCTTATCTGAATATCAGTTGCTTTCCCAGTTGCAAAATGAAAGATTTGATCAGACAATCTCTAGACCTGCCTTCAGTCCTCTCTTCCCGTGAATTCTAATAAAATCTTCAGCCAGTCGGCTCTTCCCAGCCAATCGGCTCCTCGGTGTGTCTGCTCTGCAGGTGCAGACCCACGCCTGGCTGGCACTTGGTTTAGGGCTCAGAATTAAGTGGCCGTGACAACTATGACCAGCCAGAACAGGTCGCAAACTGTCCTAGATTTTCTGTTTTCTTGTAAATGACTCTGGGGAGATAATAAAACTGCGACGTTTAGAAGGAATTGTGGATGGGTTTCTAGTCACCAAATATTTTCTGCCTCCCAGAATAGCTCAGTAATGAGGCTCTAAAAGGTTGGAGGCCTTCCTGCTCCGACTCTCAGCCCTGCTCCCCCAAGCAACAACCATGTGCCATGTGCATTTCTCTGTATACATTAGCATGCGGTCAATTGTATACATTTGCTCTATATACACAATACGTCTGCCTGCCCTGGATACACACAGCCATCCTCCAACTTTAAACAGCCGTCTGTATATACAATGTGGGTGGGTTGGGTTTGGGGCTGACCAGGACAGGGCCATGCACCTATATATTTAATGGTCTTGTCTTAACAATCTGTCATCACAACAAATGTGAAAAAAATAAACAGGGACCGGACCCATTTTTTTCTCTTTTTCTCAAAGTCAACATCAAAAGTTACTGAGTTGCGGCTGGTGCTGTGGTGCAGCGGGTAAACCCACCACCTGCAGTGCCAGCATCCCATACGGGCACCGGTTCAAGACCCGGCTGCTCTATTTCTGATCCAGCTCTCTGCTATGGCCCGGGAAAGCAGTGGAAGATGGCTCAAGTCCTTGGGCCCCTGCACCTGCTCCTGGCTCCTGGCTTTGGATCTGCACAGCTCTGGCCGTTGTGGCCAACTGGGAAGTGAACCAGCAGACAGAAGACCTCTTTCTCTCCCTCTCTCTCTCTCTCTCTCTCACTCCTCCCTCTCTATCTCTCCACTTCTGCCTCTCTGTAACTCTGTGTTTCAGATAAATGAATAAGTCTTTAAAACAAAGTTACTGAGTGATTTTGCTGTGCGATGTCAGACGTAGTGTTAAGAAAGGAGGTGCTCAAAGCTCTGCTTATTGCGTGGAAGGTAGTTGGTGTAAACTGTTTTGTCATCTCCTGGAACCTGTCAGGCTCAGCCAGCTGGGTGCACGTGGAGTGCCTCCTATGGCATTGGCTATGCATTTGTTTTCCAAACACCCGGCGCAGTCCTTCAAAGTTAATCCCAAGAGGTACATGTTTGGAGGCTGATCTGAGACTTCCCAAGTCAGCCAGCTTTTAGCCCAGGTCTCTATAGGACAAACAGGAACCGAGCTCAAAGGTGGATCACCTCTCAGAGCAAACATAAGCTCGAGTTAAGCTTCTGCCAGACATTAACTGAAAGTGAATCAGACTTTTTTTTTTTTTAAAGCAGCGACTGTCTTCCCGTTCATAAATCAAGCTGTTTCTCCACTTACCTTGGGGCTCTGAAATTCAGTATCTCCAATCTGGAGGACTGTGCTGCTGGCCCCCAAGAAGATATCGTGTGGCATGGAGTTCCAGAGGGTTCTCCTGGGGCCCTGGAACATTCTTCCATGGCAAGGTCATTGCTCTGAGTATTATTAACTTGGCAATAAAGAACATATGCCCATCAAAGTTCAGGGCAAGATCAAAAAGTGAACCAAAAAAAAAAAAAAAAAAAAGAAAGAAAACTGGCAGCACCTTTTAAGTTTCTATTCTCCCCAGTACTGAGTCGGGGGCGCAAAGATACAAAAACCAGGAAGAAGCAGCAGCCAGCATCCTCCTAGCCCTGGAAGGTAAGAGAGCAGCCCTGCAACCACTCAGTTGTAATATGAAACAGGATACAACTGAGTGTTTACATGCAGGGTAGCAGACCACACAGGAACTTGAATTCCAAGAAGGTGAAGTTTTTACAGGGCAGCAAGGGCCCTTGTGTCTGTAGAATTTGAAGGCAGCCCCCAGGATTCCCAGCCCCTGGTGTGCATACTACCATGTAACTCCCTCCCTGTAGGTGAGGGTGGGCCTGGCCTCATCAGGTGCACCCTTTTCAAAGCGGGACTGGAAGTCAGAGACAGAAGAAGTGGAAGCTTCCAAGCTGCAGCACTCCCATACTTGTGGAGGGGGTTCATGTGGCAGGAAGGGCTGTGCCCGGCTTATCAGCCGAGAGAGGCTGACCAGTAAGAAAGCAGGGACTTGCAATCAACAACCACAAGGCACTGGACGGTGCAGGCAATCTCCTAAGTTTGATGTCTCTGAGCTCCAGAAATGATGGCAGCCTGGATCTCACCGTGAGTTCCCCCTTGGGAGATCCTGCACAGAGCACCCCCTAAACTACCCAGACTCCTAGTTTGCAAAGACTAGGAGATCACAAACGGGTGTTGCTTTAAGCCACTAGGTTTGTAAGAATTCATCACACAGCAATAGAAAGCTAATGCAAAAGGCTTCGTAAGACATGAATCGCCTGAGTGGAGCCCAGAAGATGTTGACAATAGAAAAAATTTGGAGGAAGGCAGGCAGCGCACCATGGAGCTCCAAGAGGGAGGGTGCAGGAGCAAAAGTCCCGAAGTGATTGGGCACGTGCCGGGATGTCGTAGATGACGTCACGGAAGAGGAGCCGGTCACCTTCTTTCTCATTCCTGTGCGTACTGCGGCGCGTGTACCTGCTGAGCCGGCCACAGCTTATCACACCCAGCACAGACCAACGTCTATGGATTTTCATCAGTTATGCACCGACATCTGAGTAGCTTGGGGCAGCGTTGGCTTTCTCTGGGTAAAATCTCATGGAAATACATGAAATGCTTTCTGTTCCTGAGACTTGGAGGGTAAAATGTGAATTACTCAACTAGCATCCGAGGTCCTTCGCTTATTTCCCATCATTCAACCTTGCTGTGCTGTTGTAGCCAAGCCAAACCACACACACACACACACACTCCCCATGTATATGTGCACACACCCACTCTCCTACACGGCCTCCCATTGACCGGATGGCTCTCTCCACTCCTGGAGTGTGCAGCCTCCAGTCCTCCTATGAGACTCTGGTCAAGGGCAGCTTCTCTTAAGAGAGCTCTCTCTTCCTCCTCCCATAACACCCCAGGTACAAAGTGGCCTAGGCGATCCTGTAGCACGCTGGGCACACATCCTTTAGCAGCGAATGGTAAAAACAGCCGTGATGCTAACAACGTGTCGCATGTAGCGGGTGAATACCTGAAGCCATGGACTATGCCCCCTTTCTACACATTCCCAGGTTGTATTTTTATCCCATTTCCGATGTGTTTACGTGATTCTCCACTAAATGTTGAATCTGTCAAAGGCAAGGACGGTGACTTTTTCATCTGTGTATCCCCTCGGGCTTTGCTCGGGGTAGGAGGCACTCAAAATATATTTAATAAATGAGTTAAAAGCATCAAAAATAGGGCTGGCGTTCAAGCCTGCGGATCACAGGGCCCAGCGACTGGCTGCTGCCCCTCCATCAGGATGAAATGTGTGGAGAGGGCTTTGTAAAACTACAAAACACAATGGGAACAGGAGGCAGACGCCAGCCCAACTCCCCTTGTCTGTGCCTCTCTCTTATCTTCCTCCTGCCTCCTGCTGCCAAAACAATTGTAGATTCCATGAAAGCTTATCAGCAGTGCTCATCTACTCTATCTAGCCCAGAAACCCAAACATGGAGAGAAGAATGTGCAAGTGTTTAAGAACAGTAGGGCAGCAGGAGGCAGCGCAAGGGGAGAACGGGGTACCCAGCCGAGCAGGGCCCCGCAGGCTGGACCCCTACATGCACCCTGGAACACCCGGACATCCCAGGCAGCTGAGGAGAGCACCTGGCTCAGCACCCAGATTAGCAGTGTATGCTTGCCCAGGCCTAAGAATCTGTGCTGAACCCCAAGCATTGCTTGGGGAAACAAGGCAGGCGACTCTTAATAAACTGTAATAAACTCATTATCAGCAAAGGAAGTAGATTTCTCCCTATTCAATGCTGCTATTCAGAGGCGAGTAGCAGAATCATCTTTGCCTTTGTCTGCTGTCCCTGTGCCTCAGCACGGGCTGTGGATTGAATCAGCTACTGGCTAACATCATGCTCTGTTCTGTGACCCTAGGACTCAGCCAGGAAAATCAGAGAAAGAAATTTTTCCTCTCAATTTAATAGAACAGACTCCATCAGCACTTCATGTCGCCTTGTTATTTTTTCAAGTAGCGAGGTATACAATTCCCTCTTTGTTTTTTTATTTGCCTGTGATTTCCCACCCAAGCTTCCCCGCTTCTCACTGTCCTTGCTGCCCACTCACACCCACCCTACAAAGCCTAGAGCTTCACAAGTGAATGCTGGGTGGGATGAGAATGGAAGGAGAAACAAATACTGGCATCCACCTCGCCTAGTCAGCACTAGGTGTAGAAGGAGCAAATTAAAGCCAATTAAAGGTATAGCCCTCAGGAATAGATAGCGAGACCTTACTTGCTTTCCAGTAGAGGAGAACAAATGCTTATGGCTTTTTAAGCTGGGAAGCAGAGCGAAACAGCCCAGGCTCTTATGTTGCATTCGAAGATAATTCTTGCCTCTCTTTGGGTTTCAGTTCAAGAGACGTTATTTGGAGCAGGACTTGGTCCTAGGCAAGACACAGAGCTCAGAAAGAAATAGCGACTGACCTCCAGGAACTAATAACGTAGTAATAGAATGTGATAAATAAATAAACCAATAGCCCTAAAAGAAGGCAGAGCCAAGATAAATGCTGCAATAGAGGTGAAGATAGAAATGTATAAACAGGAAAATTAGATTTATGATGTACAGTCTTCTGAGACTTCTGTAGTTCCCTTTTCTGGAACACGGGGCAACCAAAAGTTATTCCAGTTCAGATCTCTGGAAAATATTTTTAAAAGGCATTCTTTTCCACTATAAAATAATGGTTGCATTTCTAAGAAATACCACATTATCAAAAATAGCACTAGAAAAACAACTATTCTAAGGTGGGGAAGGGGGAAAGGGCCAGTGTCAGGGACATTTAGGCATGCAATAATGAAGTTATTTTCCCTCCAGGAATTTCAGTAATGAAATTGTTTCTAAGAGGCCTAAGTGTATTTTGTTATCTTATTTAATACAATGGTTCATTGAAACTGATAAAAACAAACTTGAATATCCCTAAGAAAATTGGAGCAAAAAGCAAGACCAAAATCAATAAATTTCAAAACTATCAAAACTGACTGTGGCCCCGCTTACAATTTGGGACAGATTGCCTTACTCTGTGGTAGATATCCTGGCTTCCCAATCCCTATAGCATGCCTCCCCATGAGAGGCTCATGCAAACCTTCACGCATCCAATTCAGGAGTGATCATGTGACTTGCTTTGGTCAATACATGGGCAGAAGTGTCAGGTGCCACTTCTAGCCAGAAGCTTGCAAAGCCACCTTATGGTCTACCCTCTGCCATCACTGCCAAGAGTGCCCAGCCCGTGAGTGCCCCTTTAGTCCTGCAGCGCTGGAGACCATGGAACAGAGCCCCAACCTACTCAAGATGGGGACACGTCTCCCCAGAAGTCACAGGTGGAAATCCTGTTACTCAAGACGATGGTATTAGGAGATGGATCCTTTAGCTCCTAAGGGTAAAGTCTTCATGCATAGGGTTGTTAGGAGGAAGTCAGAAATGAGTTTATGTGTGTGTGACAAAGGCCTAAGGAGTTGACATCCAGGTCCAGCATCCGCATCTCAAAGTCATCCCGATAACCTTCCAGGTGCAGCCCAGTATCTGCACTTCAAACACCCTGCCCCTTCTACCTGATAACCATCTTCCTCTAAGGCTCCTCTAGGGCGGCGCTGTTAGGAAACTGGTGTAGTTTTAGCCAGGTGGCCGCAAGGCCCAGCTACCTGAGCCAGGCTCCACCCCTATCCTAATGGGATTCGCTGCTCCTGCTTCCCTGCCCGCACTCAGGCAAAGTTTTAAAAGGGCCTGTTCCTGCACACGTGCTCTCGTGGTTCTGCTTTCTAGTCTCCTCCTCTGGTCTCTCTTCTCCCTCCTCTCTGTCTCTCTCTCTTATGCTCTCTCTCTTTTTCCTTCGCCGCCCCTTCACTCCGGTCTATAGGGTGTTCCCCAATAAACCCTTTCCCTTACTCCGGTGTCCGGTGTGTTTTGCGACGGCTAACATTAATATATATCAGGCGCTACGCCAGCCAGGCTTCCCCTGTCTGATAACTCAGGGAGGGGTCTCAGAAAGGGGAAAGGGAGAGAGAAGGCAAGACCCATCCCCTTAAAAACCCTGGCCTAAATATAAACTGTGCGTTCTCTCTCAGGTCCTGTCTGGAGAGATGCCCATCCGTTCTTACGGATGTCCCTACCCTAATAAACCTTGCTACTTAGCTTTCCACTACTCTGTCTCACGTCTGAATTTTTTCTTGTGCCAAGACAAGGACCCTTTGCTTCTCCCGTAACAGGGTTGCTTCCCTAACATCAAGGACCCCAGAGAGCTGGTTTGCCTCTTCTTCCCCATAAGGACATGGCAAGATGACACCTCTGCGAACCAGGAAGTTGGCTCTGTCCAGATCCTGACTCTGCTGGTGCCTTGATCTTGGTGTTGCCAGCTTCCAGGATGGTAAAATACATTTCTGTTGTTTACAACCCTCCCAGTTTGTGGTATTTTGTTACGGAAGCCCAAACAGACTGAGACACATAACACAGAGGGAGAAGTAAACCTTTGTTGTTGCAAGCCGGTAACACTCGCCAGCCATTGGCACCACAGTATAACCCATCTTTTTTCTTACTGATCACAAGTAGGAAAGGTAAAGAAACATGAGCCCCACAGCCAGCAATCCAAACAAAACAGCTTCCAATCAGCCCAGTGTATCTCCTGGCCCTGGTCCTTGTGATAACAGCAGTTGTGGGTTGCACAATGCTACTATTTTTTGAAGATTCTATGCTAGGTGCTTTTCCTACATTGTCTCATTTAATCCTTGCAACAATGGCAGTCAGGAAGATATAAATCTCCATTGTATAGATAACAAAACTGAGAGCCATTCACCTAGTAAGTGCCAAAAGCAGAAATTTATTCTGATTCCAAATCCTGGTTTGCAGGAGTCTTCCACGGGCTAATTAAAGGATCAACCACACAAGGCAAACTCTGATTACAACTTTGAAGTCCTAACAACTGGGGTCAAGTTAATGCGATCTGAATGAAGGTGCTTAGCCTCCCCTAGGCTTGGTTTTCTCATCTGTAAAATGGAGATAACATTATCTTCAGCATTTTTAGGGAGGTAAACAGAGGAGGGATCTTTGAAAAGTTCCTGGAAAGCATGTGCTATGCAAAAACTATGCATGGATTTCAAAAATTTTTGCACAAAAATGAACCTATCTTCTAAATCCATTTTCCACAAACTTTCTGCTAGACCCTCGTACATACAGTTAGTAGCATACTGTCTGGTGCATATTAGCACTTAAATAATGATAATTCAAGGTAGCCACTGTCAGTTCTGCTAGGGCCTGGGTGTATTAGGACTGAAGAGGGAGAGATGAATTATTCCTGGGTCCACATGAGACCAAGGCATAGCAGAAGCACATGGGGAGAGAGGTGTCGTGCAGGCCACAGGACAGGATCAGGGTCAAGTGCAATGACCTCAGAAGGCAATGGCAGTGCAGTGCACTGCGGGATAGCAACAGCCATGCTTCCCTCCTCGGTGTAGGAGGCAAACACAAAGGGCCAGGGCCAGCCATCAGCAGGCCCCTAACAGATGGACCCAGCAAATAGAGGAACAGGTTGGGCACCAACGGCCAGAAAAAGAGCGTTTAGCAGAACAGGGCCTGGCTCTGGATGAAGGCAGCGAGAGATAGCGGCAAACAAGAGCGAGTGTGTGACAGGCCACGGCCCCTGCCTAGCAATGAGCTGATGGAGGCAGCTGATGGGACTAACGACAGGAGGTAATGATGATGAAAAGCACTTAAGCAGTGGGCCTTCACGTGGCGGGCGTTGTTGCAAAGAGGCCTCCTGCCACAGAACAAAGCAATTAGTCAGTCACCCTGCCACCCGGCCCCTCCTCCGCCCGCCTCCCTTTTCCCACCTTTCCAGACCTCGGACCATTCATCCCTTTGTCTCACCAGCCCAGACTGCGGCAACCCAGACCCCGCAGACAGAAACACACCAGCTGGAGCCCAGCCTGCACCGGCTGTCTCCCGAGCAAGAAGCTCCAAAGGCTGGCTGGGGTCAGGAAGGGAGGCCAGCCGTGGAGGGACCTTTCTGGCTCCAGTTTGGCCGCAAACTTCACGTGGAAAAGTCCCCTGTGCGTTGATAGGTTTCAGTCTATGGCATTGGCTTTCTCTCCCATAGTGCAAAGAGCAGACCTCCTGGTTTTTGCAATAGGGAGCAT
Organism: Lepus europaeus; assembly: GCF_033115175.1. Taxonomy (NCBI): domain Eukaryota; kingdom Metazoa; phylum Chordata; class Mammalia; order Lagomorpha; family Leporidae; genus Lepus; species Lepus europaeus. The sequence continues at coordinate 22,863,514 of NC_084840.1, read as the reverse complement.
GACTCTGATCTGCAAATGGAAAACTCATTTTGCGATGGGGCTTTCCTCTGCCCCTGAAGACACAGTTCTCAACTGGGAGTTGAGGGATCCTGACTTCCTGCTCTGTTTCTATTCATTCTTTGCAACTCACCTCAAGCATTCCCATTCTGGGACTTCGCTCCCTCATCCCCACACTGTCCCCTCCTGGCCCAGCCCCATTACAGCAGGATTGCAGTATAATCCTAGGTTGCAGGAGTGGCTTGTTCCTGCCTGCCTTCCTCACAAGGCCAGGCCCTCCCTCCCTCCCAAACACAAGGACTATCTTTAGTCTTCTCTAGCTACATCCTCCGTCTCCAAGCACGTGGCTGCTACACCTAACGCTTGGGCCACTTCTCTGAGACATGCAACTTTGAAATCTGCAAAGTGGGAGCAATGGAATGCATCCTATTATATAAGAGCATGTCACAAAGTGCACGGCAAAATGAAACTAAGAGATTTATTTGGGTGCAAAAAAAAAAAATGGAAAGACAGATGCAGATTTCTCATAACCCACACTTTCCACGAACTTGTTGAAGATGGTTCCTTGGTTACATTTTGTTTGATGTCTTGGGATCAAATTTCTGAGTGCAACTGGAGGCTGTTTGGAACGGCATGCTTGTAAATGACTTACAGTACGAGGCACTGCAGAGTTCTGCCTCCATTCATTCTCCCAGCATTTTTTGCAGCACAGTTTCTGTGCCAGATGCCATGTTGGTACAGATGGAGCCCATCTTGGAAGCTCCCACAGCTAAACACATGTCTGACCCACTCCAGCCCTGTACTTAACCTTGGGCCATGGCCCAAACTAACGGATGCATGCGCGCTGGGCTCTGCCTCATCTTACTGATATTTACACCAAAATCCCAGGCTTAGTACCGCCATCCATGGAAAGGTCAACAACCATAATTTGAGTGCCAACTACACATAGAGCATGGGACCAGACATCAGGCAGGAATGGATTAGAGCAATGGATATGGTATATAGTTTCCCTCATAAGAAGAAGTAACACAAATCAGCAGGAAATGCAAAGAGCAGGCAGATGCACGCTTAGAAGTTAAGTGGCAGTCATAAACGGGCACCAGAAACATCTTCAGATGTCTGAGTTTAGCTAGAAAGAACCAGAAGGCCTCAGGAGGCAGAAAGTACGGCTGGCACGTACAATGCCGGCATCCCATATCAGAGGGCTGGCTTTGTGTCCAGGCTGCTCCACTTTGCATCCAGCCTCCTGATGATATTCCTGGGAAAACAACAGAAGATGGCCCAAGTGCCTGGGCCCGTGCCACCCACGTTGGAGACCCAGATGGAGTTCCAGGCTCCTGACTTCGGCTTGGTCCAGATCTGGCTGTTGTGGCCATTTGGGAAGGGAACCAGCAGATAAAAGATCTCTCCCTCTCCCTCTCTCTCTCCCTCTCTCTCATTGTTTATAATGCACCCTGTCTATAGCAACAGCAAATAGGCTAAGACACCAGCCCCACAGCCCACACTTTGACTAGGAAATGACACAACAAGAAAGAACAACCTTAGGCCAAAGATTAAGGAACAGAAGAGAAAGAGGGAGGGCAAGAACAATGAGAAAACGAGAGAAATACGCAGAGACAGAAGAGTTAAATTCAAAGAAAACCTTTTTAAAATCCCGGAGGACAGACAATCATGTAGGAAGTGACTACAAAAGCCTGGAAGCAGAGTCCTGAAAACCCAGTCTAAGGTGGCGACTGCAGGACTGGAAAGGTGTAGATAATTCTGGAAGACTGGGTTAAAGGACTTGGATACCTGAATGTAGCAGGGGAAAGGGAGAGCAGAAGCCAAGATTTAGAGCTCAGGGGACAACTTCGAAAAGAGTTTAGAAATGTGAATTTTCCTGAGCCTACCAGCCCCTTCCCCCAAACTGCCACAGATTACAACAGATTCCTCTGAGCATCCAAAACCTAACTAGTGCAATTTTTTCCCTGTCTTATGAACAAAGAATGCTGGCAAACGGAAAGTGGGAAAGGATTTTTCTCACCGTAGGGCCCATATATCATGGCAGCTATATTATGAAGTTAGTAAATAATTGATCCCAGAAAAGCAAGTGGGGTTTGGTGGCTTCTGACCTGTCACACCTCCACCAAGGAGGCCACCTTGCACCACGACCACCACCCTGACTGCCCCCCAGGGGCTCTACAATGTGCAGAGTCCCCCAGATTCTGCCTCCCACCAGAGACACCAGCTTTGTTGAGGTTTAAGCACGTTCAAATCTAGGATGTGCCCAAACACCGCAGAGGCATTGTTTTCTCTCTCTGGGCCGTCCGTATGTTAAAAGCATCTATTAAAATGTGTCTGAGATGGAAGGCACCCAACACACTGTCATTAATTTAAGGAAATAAAATTACACCATATGAAGGGTTATCATAAGGAAGATGGTGACCAGCTGTTCTCCATCTCCTCTGGGTTCGAATAAGAGAAAGTGGGAGGGAGTTCAATTTGAAATTGAATCGGGAGTGGGAACTCGACAGAAGGAAGGAGGCATAGCCAATGAGGGCTACAAGACAGATGAATGCGGAGTAGTGGGAAATGGGCATACGCAATTAGCGTGGGGCTGGGGAGGGGCTGCAGGGCTGCAGGCAGCTCAGCCCGGAGGGAGGTTTGCTTTCCTCTTTCCCCTCGGCTGCTTGTGGCCATGGTTTCCCTCTTCTTTCACCCCTTTCCAGATCAACGGTGCTTTTTACGTTTTTGCTAAAATTAGAAACAATTGCATCTTCATTCTAATACAGATCACAGCTTTCCAGGAAGTCAGGGAGGCGGGAGGTGGATCATCAGAGCCCAGGCTCCAGCAGCATCCGGGCCAGGCCTGCCTGGAGAGACAGGACTCTCCTGGGTGGGGGAACTGGGCAGGATAGATTGGCCTTCTTGCTGAATTCAGGAATCTCTAATTCCGAACCTGCCCCCAGGCTGAGTCATCGGTTATTGTCAGCAACTCCCAGATCCTGCATCTTCTCGAATACCCTTTCTTCCCTTTCCCTTAGAGATATCCAGCTTAACAGGTTCCATCTCCATGTGTCCTTACAAATAATTCCTATGACTCATTTCCTCCCGAGTTGGAATTTAGATCACTTGTTATCTCTTCCAGTTATATTTGTAAATAAGTTGATTTTCAATAGGGAACCAGAGGCTGAGTTCTCTGGTCCAGAAATTTCCAATGAGCAGTAAAAGACATGGGAGATTTTTTTTTTTCCTCTGCAAGAGATTTGTCCAGATCCCAAAACTGAACAGGAGAAGGGGCAATTGGCTTTACCTACCTCTCAGGACTGTTTGATCTAAGGACCTTCAGGTTATGAGACTGACGCACTGCCTACTGCGCTAAGGAGGCAACTCTGGACTGTTTGATTATAATTGATTCTGCCTTTATAATTGAAACTCCTGTGAAAAGTGAAAGAAAATCAAGAGGCCCCTCCAAAGGAACTGGCCTACCACGGAGCACATCAAAGAACTGGGAACTAATCACTGCTGACTCTGTGCACGCTAGTGGTCACCCTAGAAAGGAAGCACGGTAAACACGAAAGCGCACGAATTGTCAGTGGAGGAGGAACACAGTACGGAGAGAGAGGAGGTGAGAGTTGGTTGAATGAAGAAAGGATATGTAAGAAAGAGGGCATTCGGTAAACACGAGGATGATGATATCTGGTAAAATCCGAAGTTAGAAATCCACAGAGCTCTATGGGTAGGAGTGAGAAAAAGCGTGGTAGACAGAGTGGTGTGAAGGAAGGCATGGCCTTGGGGCAGGGGGCCAAGAATGAGGAAGCCAGCTGAGCTGGGGCACAGCCAGTGGTGCAGTGAGACTGGAAATACAGGCCAGGCCGAGCCTGAGACGGTCCTGAGTGCCCACCAAGAGAAGAGGTTTCGGTCAAGCAGTAGGCATGGGGTGGTGTTGTCCAGAAGGACACGAGTCAGACATCACATATCCAAAAGATCCCAGCCAGCTCTGCTCTTCGTCCCAGCAAGGAGTCGTCCAATCCTTCCTCTCCTTACAAGGACTTTGTGGCTTTACCCCGCCCTTGAGCTGCACCTTCCTGAGTGGGCAACGCTTGAGCCCAAAGGGAGGGCGTGATGGCAGGTTAGCCTGTGTGGGAAGCCCCCTTGCACACCTCATCCTTTGCTTCTTAGAGGGCACAAGCTCCCCTTTTGGGTCTAGAACAGAAGCCATTCTAATGGAAAAGCACAGAAGGAGGAACGCTTTTGAATAATAATCCTTGGCATTCAGATTGCCTTTTTTCTTGAATCGAAGAACATTTCAGTCGAAAACCTGGCATGGCCCCCATATTGAGGACTGTGGGTATCCAATAGGAGAAACAGGAGCGCAGCAAAAAAGGAGGCGGGGGATAAATTAACTCCATGGATAGGCATGAAGCTTGGAGTCTGTTTCCATGCCCCTTCGAAGCAGGAGACCAAGCCCCTCGGTCTTTCTGGGCGACTCCAAAGCAAGCATGAACCCTATTTTCCAAACCAGCAGGAGCTTTGCCAACAGCAAGGGTCAGAGAGCCAATGTGGCTCTCCTCCCAATCAAAGCAACGTTTATTTTGTTTTTAAGTGTTGTAAGTTGGTTGATGGTAATTTTCTCCCCCGCTGACAGTCTATGTCAAAGTTGCAGCCTCATTGGAAATGGCTGCGATCTGAACTCTTTCAGAGAACAGAAAAAAATAAATAAATAAAGACAAGAAAGAAAAATGAAAGAAAAGCACACACAGCCCCCACAGAACTCCAGCTCTTTTCATGGACAAGTTGACAGAGTTCTTAGCTAGCATCTCTCCAGGTCCCCACCATAATTACAGGCTGGAAGGGGGAGTTGTGTTTCCTGTGATTAGAGACTGTTTTTGCCTCAGTCCGTTAGGGACAAAGGGGAGGAACGAATTTTCAAGCACTTGACGCCAAACATTTTTCACTAGGGAATGTTACTCTATTACTTGCAAAATAATCTCAAAGACAGTCATTTCATCATGGAAATGTTCTTTAACAAATTTACCAGTGACTTGTGCGGAGCTGCTTTTGATGGGTGGCACTTTGGCCATGATGTGCGTGAGTTAGCATCCTCCTCTCCTAAAACCATCTGCACCACGCCCGCTTCTCCATCCCTGTCCTGTGTAATTGATTCAAGCTCTCCCCCTTGCCTGCCCAGCAGACTTTGATGAAGACATATAGCTCACAATTCTTTAGCAATTCCCCTTCTCTTTTGCATCCAGGGAATCCATCAACCTGGAGAAAGAGGAGAGAAAGCCCTGGAGAGACAATAAGAGGTGAGGGTGATGACAGGGGTGGAGGGGGGAGGGTTAGCTGAGCAGCAGAATGGATCAGAATCAGAGAAGATTTCTTTGCTAAAAGAAATCTGTTTAAGGCTTGATGTTGGCAACTTGGCTCCTCCAGTAGGGAATAGGTGATGGGGAAAAGATACCTACTTAACATACCCTTAAAATGCAAGGTGTTTGAGCCAAGAACTTTGCAGGGAAATTTGCTCCTAACCTCCACTGACCTTTCCCAATATGGCATCATCAATGGCCCATGCACTATCTAAGTTTCCATCCATCATGCACTCCATTCTGCCTTGCATAGCTAACCAAAATTCCCCACAGCCTGAAAAGTACAGCTCAAATCCCATTCCCTCATGTGGTTCTCACCCATGGTATCCCAATCTGGTCTCTCCTCTCTGTTTTCACTTACGGTCATTACCACAAAGTCCAGCTTCTCATTAGTCAATGTCCCTCTCAAAAGCAGAGCTCTGTGGTGGCAGCAAGACCCTATATGGCTGATGTGGTCACCTCCATAAAACCAGTGACAGGCATGGCAGAGGAGGCACAGTGAAGGGGGGCTGGAGAACTTCCTGGGATGTCTGCTGGGTTGGAATCCCTCTCCATACAAGAATAAAAAGAGAGTGGGGTTGACACTGTAACTTGAAGTAGGGAAGGTGAACATTCCATGGGAAGAAGCCAAAAGGTTGAAATGGGGCCCTCAGGCTGCAGAGGGGTTTGCTCTCCTAAAAGTCTCATGAGGGAAGAAAATGGAGATGGGCTGTGTGTGTGTGTGGGTGTGTGCAGGCATGAAAACGATGCTATCATGACCGGTGTTTCCGAGTCAAATATACGCAGCACTTCCGTGGATACGAGTGTGTGTCGTCTGTGTGTGTAGAGAAAATGCATCTGTGGAATGTATGCCCATCCTAGGTGTAGAAATGAGATTGCCAGCACCACAGATGTCCTGCACAGGTCAGGTAAGAGAGGCAGGAAAAGGCCCTCATTTTACAGCTGTGGGAAAAAATGTTGGTCTTTCTAGTCTGGCCTCTTGACATACATCTTCTCTTACTCTCCAGCATACACATGCACGTGTGTGTGCACACGCTTTACTTAGCTTCTCCCTAACAAGTTGTTTCTTTCTTTGTCTGATTTGTCCCCATTTGAACCAGTAGTTCTCATTCTCTTCTTCCAAATTATTTGAAATCTGTCGGGCGTTCAGTGTTGTGACGAATGTTGTCATCTGTTGATGGCTCTGGCAAAGGCAGCCTGGTCCCTCTCTTCGCTCCTCTACATTAACATGCTGCCCTAGGTTCCCAGGCACACGCATGGTGTGCGCTGGGGCAGGAAGAGCACATGCATGTGATGTTCCCATTAGAACTAAAATTTCTAGGGGCCAGTGTTGTGGTGCAGCGGTTAAGCTGTCACTTCTGATGCTCACATCCCATAACGGAGTGCTGGTTCCAGTCCCAGCTGCTCTGCTTCCAACTCAACTCACTGCTGATGCACCTGGGAAGGCAGCAGAGGATGGTTCAAATGATTGGACCTTTGCCTCCTACATAGGCGACCTGAATGGAGTTCTGGGCTCTTGTTTGCAGCCTGGCCCAACCCTGGCTATTGTGGGCATTGGGGGAGTCAATCAGCAGATGGAGGTCTTTCTGTCTCTCCAGCTCTCTCTCTCTCTCTCTCTCTCTTTCTGTCACTCTGACTTTCAAGTAAATTAATACATAAATAAACCTAAAATAAAAGAACTAAAGTTTCTTAGGATCTAAGCAAGAAGAGTCCTTAAAACACAGTAGAACTTGATAAACAGTAATTGGTCAGTTGACCAAAATCAAATCTAGGTGGTAGTTATTTTCCACTAATGTCAGCTGTTGCACTCTCAGAAGACTGGAGGAACAAAGAGATCACTTCCTCGTTTTCCTTTGTCAATAACTGAGGAGACTTAAGGAGGTCAAGAAGTGCTTTGGGAACTCTCTTCCCTTTTCCCAATATCCTGCTTTGCGTCTGCCCTGGACATTAGCTCATAGCCCCTGCCTCAAGGAAGGCAATGCCATCCCCCATGCTTAACAAACTGAGGACAAGGATCTTCCAGATGTCCTGGAGTCATAGAATGTCCCCACCTGGACGAGGCCCCCACCATACAGGAAGCCAGCAAACTGTCCTTTCTCCATCTTCAAGTTTCTGTAATAAATAAATAGCAGATCTGGTGATATTGTCTCTATTCTTCCCTCCATATCTTTAGAACTAATTCTTTTTTTTAAATTTTTTATTTGACAGGTAGAGTTATAGACAGTGAGAGACAGAGACAAAGATCTTCCTTCTGTTGGTTCAACCCACAAATGGCCACCATGGCCAGAGCTATGCTGTTCCAAAGCCAGGAGCCAGGTGCTTCCTCCTGGTCTCCCATGTAGGTGCAGGGACCCAAGCACTTGGGCCATCCTCTTCTGCCCTTCCAGGCCATAGCAGAGAGCTAGACTGGAAGAAGAGCAACCAGGACTCGAACACAGTGCCCATATGGGATACCAGCACCGCAGGTGGAGGATTAACCAAGTGAGCCACGGCGCCAGCCCCCATATCTTTAGAACTAATTCTTTCCAAAGCAAACACCACAGACCATCTGATTGGTGATGCTGGAGGTAAAGGAACAGGGCACCTTGACTCAACACCTCCTGGGTATTGGAACTGCCCACCCACCGAGTTCCACCCCCCACCCCTAAGGATAATTCGGCCTCAGTTGGCCTCATAGTGACAGGCCTGGCAGTTCGTATCTGTCTCTCCCCACTACTAGGGATTAGCAAGCAAGAGAGAGGAATTTTAGGCAAGACTGGCCACAAATACAAACCACACATTGGCAACTCCAGTATTATCAATAAAAGCTTGTATTTTTACTTCCACGTTTGATTTTTCTGTCCACATCTCAATTGATTCCATACTCAGTAGGGACTTAAGGGGCAAGAGCAATTAGCCCCCAAAACCCCAACAATGAATGCGCGGCATTGAGAACCTTTGAGATAGGCACACAGACTGGCATTTGGAAATGAAAGTAACACATGGAGTGGCTGATGCGTACCTGCAGTGGGGCGGGGGAGACTTCACGCTTCCACGGGCCACGTGAGATTTGGCCTTTGTGGGACAGTACAGCTCTTTGTGGCTATGTCCTTGAGCAGTGGCTCTTTTTTGTTAAAGGTGCCAGGCTGTTTTTTTAAAAGGCCAGGCCTGTTCTTACAGAGACTGGCTTTTGCAGGCATAACCTGAATGGACCCTCAAAAGAAGCATGGGCCACTCAGGCCTCATGCAATATTTTATCACCAACAAATGGCTGTGCTTAGAGGACCAGAAAGGACAGCCCACTGCAAAGCCGAGGGGATGTCTTGCGAGATAAGATACCTGCGATCTAAGCTGTTTCTCCTCCTCCATTTTTTAAGTACGAATCAGTATGACAATTTTGCTATATTTCATCCCTTTATTGTCATAAATTTCTGTCTTTAATTTGTGATTTTATGTTGATTAAATGCATCAGTTAAGTCAAATGGAATGCAACCATAGAAGACAATCACGTGGAGCCTGAACATAAGCATTTTTTTAAGATTTATTTATTTATTTGAAATAAATAGAGTTACAGAAGGGCAGAGACACAGAGAGAGAGAGAGAGAGGTCTTCCATCCACTGGTTCACTTCCCAGATGGCTACAATGGCTGGAGCTGCGCCGATCTGAAGCCAGGAGCCAGGAGCTTCTTCTGGGTCTCCCATGTGAGTGCAGCGGCCCAAGGACTTGGGCCATCTTCCGCTGCTTTCCCAGGCCATAGCAGAGAGCTGGATCAGAAGTGGAGCAGCCGGGACTAGAACCGGCACCCATATGGGATGCCGGTATTGCAGACCAGGGCTTTAACCTGCTGCACCACAGCGCCGGCTCCCTGAACATAAGCATTTTAAGTGGCCCTTTTGGCATCAAATCTGGACAAAATGGGCCAAGGTGTAGTGCGTTCTCCTCAAAGGAAGAGGCTGAGCCAATGTGAGCCTGGATAAGTGACAATACTAGTGTTAATGGCTGCCATTTCTTAAGTATCACCCTCTGATGCACCCTAAGTGCTTTGTGTTACAACTATTAAAAGGTTGCTGTCACCGCCCCATTTTATGGATGAGCGCACTGAGGCCTAGAAAGTCTTCAATCGCCTTTAGTTCACTTTCAATGGAGGAGAGGACATAGTGTCACCAACAAACTTTCTTGGCTCCCAGGTAATACTTCAGATCATTTCTCTATACTTTCCCTGAGGGACTTAACATAGGGAATTGTTTCAGCAAAGCTAGCCCTATTCACTCACATTGTCTGGTTCTTCAAACTATGTGCAGGAGGTCCAGCTACCCAGTCTTCCTCAGCAGGGCACCTGCGCCATCAAGGGCCCCCCTGGCAGGAAGGGGCTGACCCCGACCACCCAACCATGCTCCCTCTAGGGGAAGCCACGCAGAGCAGATGTGGCAGAGCACCATGGCCTTGAGGCTTCTTGCAGCTGCACTTCCCCTGAGCCATCGACACCCACGCCTGCCACATCTGTCTCGTGTCTTGGGGCACTCAGTCACCACCCCCACCCCCACAGCCATGTGTAGGGGATCCAGGGCAGAGGCCACCTCTTCCAGTCCTATTCGACCCCAGATGGCCTCTGTGCCACAACGGCAGTCAGGAAAAATTCCTTTTTCTCTTTTAAAGGCAAGACTAAACTTCCCTCACTTGTCTCACTTGGTCCCCATAGCAGCCTTGCAGGTGGATGTCACTACTCCATTTGCAAGTGAACACAGGGAGGCTGGTGGGAGTTCAGTAGGTCCAGCCCTGTGTCACTATTAGGAGCTGGTAGAGCTGCCACTCAAACTCAGAGCTTGCTCTTCCCAGCCAAGACCTTCTCCCTACCCCCTGCACCTCACTCAGGTAAGAGTGTGTGGTCTATGGGATGATAAGATTTGCTAGGAGATGTTAACATCTTCTCTCTGTGTCGGGGTGAGGCAGGGACTGGCCCTACGCAACACCTACAAAGGCAGAGAAATTACAATTATATTTCCCAAGCTAGTGGGAAATGTAGGCGGGTCAAAGGATGGCTGGGATTTGAAGACACCCAGCCCCCATGCAGACTAATCTTCCTGATTCGGGGGCCAGCAGGGCTGCTTGTCAGCTTATCCAGGGCACATCGGATCGTTGCAGCGGGCATGGTCACTCCTAACCCACTGCACTAGACGTTAGATGAAGCAGATGTTTTAATTCTTGGGCTTGGCCAGCTCCGGAGGGGCCCAAGTCTCACGTGATTGTGGAGACTGTTGCCTGGCATCATGGGGTTGCTTATGCAGGTGCCCAAGGTGGAAGAAAAGGAGTGCCCAGGAATCGGACCAAGGAGAAGAGCCATGTCCCACCAGAGACGAGGCGTGGCTGCAGCGAAATGCAAGAAGAGACCCCTGAGACCCTCGAGGGTGGGCTGAACCTGCTGCTCCAGGGAAAACAGGCCAGGGTGTCCCCCTTAATAACTGCAGAAATCCCCTCTAGTCTTCCTGCTAAAGGATACGCACTTTTCATGGTTTCAGATGCGAATCTCTCATGAACTTTTCGCCTTTCCTTCTTGCCTTCATCATTAACTCCAAGACCAATGCTACAGCGATGCTGGGGCCACTTGTCCAGCCTGGGACCTTCCAAATGACATGAACACAGAAATGCCCCAGGAGGAGAGAGAAAGCCTTGCAGGTGCCGTGTCTCATTTGTTTCGTTTTTTGGAAATACTTCCTTAATAATGGTCACCTAACTCCAATCAATAGAGTATTTCAGTATTTTATTTTAGATTTTTAAAAATTTACTTATTAATTTGAAAGGCAGAGATACATAGTGGGGGGAGACAGAGAGAGAGAGGTCTTCCATCTGCTGGCTCACTCCCCAAATGGTCACAATGGCCAGAGCTGGGCCAGGCCAAAGCCAGGAACCAGGATCTTCTTCTGGGTCCTCCCACATGGGTAGCAGGGACCCAAGCTCTTGGGCCATCCTCTGTTGCTTTCATATGCATTAGCAGGGAGCTGGATTGGAAATGGAGCAGCTGGGACTCGAATCATCACCCATATGGGATGCCAGCACTGTAGGCCATGGCTTAACCTTCTATGCCACAGTGCCAGCTCCCCTAATGAATTTTTTAGACAGTTGTATCTTTTTTAAAGATTTATTTATTTTAAAGGCAGATTAACAAGAGGCAGAAGCAGAGAAGAAAGAGGTCTTCCATCCCCTGGTTCACTCCCCCAAGCAGCTGCAATGGCCAGAGCTGTGCTGATCTGAAGCCAGGAGCTTCCTCCAGATCTCCCACGTGGGTTCAGGTGCCCAATCACTTGGGCCATCCTCTACTCCCTTTCCAGGCCATAGCAGAGAGCTGGATCAGAAGAGGAGCAGTCGGGACTCGAACCAGCGCCCATATGAGATACCAGCACTGCAGGCAGCGGCCTTACCCACTATGCCACAGTGCCAGCCCCTCCCCTAGTGAATTTTAGGATAAGTTGAACTCCCAAAAACAAACTTTAAATACCTTTTACACCTGTGAGAGATGTGTCTTGAGAACGTCACAGCTTCCCAGATTTAAGGCTATTGCTATCTTATGCACAATAAGTCAGTGCATGTCTATGAGGAGATCTGCTTTCAAACAGATTACAAGGAGGCAGCCCGGCTTCCCTCATGGTCAAGTGATTTACCATCATTCACCAGCCTTGCAACATGTTGGATTCAGATAAGCTGATTGTTTGGCCCCAGAAGTGGAACCAGAACCTAAATATCTGGACTTGGAAGCCCAGCTCCCCCACCCCCACCCCCACCCCCCAGGTAACCTTGTGTGACATCTTTGGGTTCTGCCTGATTTCTAAAAATAAATGCAAGGTCCAACTGACCCTAGGTGTATTGATCACCGCATTTCATTTTTTTTTCCTACTCCTAGGCTGACATATGCTGTTGGCCTCACCCTAGCAGTGTCTAGAAATACAGATAAGAGTACGGGTTTGCTTATCTTCACATGGCCTCCTGTGCGGGGCCCGCTAAGATCACCGGGTGGTATTAGGAGAACGAACGATTTCTCTGCGGTAGAGCAGAGGGGCTGTAGCCCCCTTGGATGGCGCTTGCCCGGGTTAGCACAGGCCCATTTCAGGCTGAGAGTGAGACGCATCATGGGAAATTAGCTGACATTGGACTAGGAAAGGAGAGGGTTGTGTGGTTGCTTAAGCAGCGCTGGCCAGCCCCTGAGAGAAGGGCCTGCCGCTCAGGAGCGGAACCACCCCCGTGAACCAGCTGGAGAGGAATGGCGACGTTTCAACCAAGATTCATCGTCTCAATTCCCTAAGCCAGGACCGCTCGCAGAGCCTGTGTGTCGCAGAATCGTGATCTGGAAAAGGTGTTCCAGAGGTCAAGAAGTCCATTCCTCTGCCTTCGTTTCAGCGAAAGTATCTGGGCCTATGACTGGGGGAGGGTGGGGGGATGGGAGCAGCGCAAACCCCCCCAGGGAAAAATAAGCTTGCCCCCTTCCCACTGACCCTGCGCCATTCCATCCCTCCCACTGACAGGAAACAAATGCACGAAGTTGTCACCACGGGTGTGCACAGCCTCTCCCATGCCCCTCTCTCCCCTTTCCCACACTTTCTGTCGTCGGACTGATTTGTAAAAGCTGCCCTTCTGCAACCCCCAAGACAGCCAGGAGAGCTTTGTTTGACCTTTGACAGATGGGGAAACCGAGGCAGAAAGAGCCATTGAGCAAGGGGCCCAGAGGCCCGGTGCATTTTGGTTCCCAGCTTTGGCAAGCCTTTGCATTTCACTTCTCCATGAAGCAAAAGAATGGAAATTCTCTGTCTCTCGCTCCTCTGTAATTAAATCAGGCATTATCGCCACTTCAGCAGAACAACATTTGTTTAGGGAGAGAAAGGGGAACTCCTTGCATGGTGCAGCCGTCCTGGGAGCCGCCCTGACAGGAACAGCACCAGGCCATGTGTGCCTGCAGGCTCCCCTTTGTAGCGGGCGCCATTCATCAATGCCTGCCTTTTGGGGCCGCTAAGAGGAAGGCTGGAAAGAGAAAAAAAAATGATACAAGCTTCCAGAAACCCAGTGGTGTTTTTCCTCTATTCTTTTCATTTAAAAGTCCAAAATGTAAAGTGCACGGTTAAGCTAATCAGAGGGCGAATGCTTTCCATTTCAAAGCCCCTTTAATGGGAGGAGACATTTCACAAACATCCCTTCTGCAGGCATCCCCTCTCCCAGCCCATGAATAGTGACTGATGCTGCTTCCCATTGAAAGCCTTGGAGTAGACTGGAGTGGTGTGTGCAAATTCGCTCATTCATCTCCGGGGCCTGAATTGAGTCTCGCCACCACCGTGATCTGCAAATAAGACATTCTCCTTTTCAAATCTACTGGGCTTAAAGAAAGCCCAGTCTATGAAACACTTAGCAGACAGGTAAATTCACACCATTATGAACCATTATGAAAGGCTTTGGGGAAAAAGCTGCAAAAAACAAGCTTACACTGGGAGTTGGGATGCCTGGGTTCAACGCCATCCATGGCTCATTAATGGATGGGTGCGTTGATTCTTTTTTTTTTTTTTTTAAGATTTATTTATTTATTTGAAAGGCAGAGTTACGGAGAGGCAGAGAGAGAGAGAGAGAGAGAGGTCTTCCATCCACTGGTTCACTCCCCAGATGGTCTCAACGACCAGGACTAGGCCAGATGGAAGCCAGGAGCCAGGAATTTCACCTGAATCTCCCATATGAGTGCAGGGGCCCAAGTGCTTGGGCCAGCTTCCACTGCTTTCCCAGGCCACAGCAGAGAGCTGGATTGGAAGTGCAGCATCCGGGTCTCAAACTGGCTCCCATATGGGATGCTGGCACTGCAGGTGGCAGCTTTACCCACTACGCCACATCCCCGGCCCCAGGTGCATTGATTCTACTATCAATGAGCACATACTATGTCCCAGCCCCTCTGCAAAGGGTGCAAGTTAAAAAGTGAATAAAACACAATCTCCCTCAAGCATTTCAGGCCAGCCGAGCCTCCGATCAGCTGTGTCTTTGAGTCACTTGCTCGAGCGAGGAGGGTCTCAGATCTCCATTTTGAAGAAGAAAAATAATAGCTGCTTCCCTCAAGCTCTGCAGAACCAGAAGAGAGTAAACCTGTGCGGTTAAGTCTTTCTTCACTGATCATTAGCTCCTGTGGGGGAGTGGAGGGGCAGAGGAATAACAGCATTTTTGAGCTAGAAGGAGCCAAAGAAAACCACTGCTCCAACCTGTTCTATGTAAGGGAATCTGGGAGCAAAAAATATTAGGAGCCTGAGTCTGTTGAAAATCCATCAGGAATGAAAACAAAACAACTTTGAAATGATAGCGTAAGGAAGACGGTGAGGCTGGAATGTCTACCAGTTCGGGTGAGGTGGGTTGGGGCACTCAGGAACAGAAATTGGGCAACTTGGCCTCTGGTCTGGGATTTTTCACCAACACACTAACTCTGTCGATGAGTGGCACCTCTGGAACCCCGGTTCTGCCGGCCACCTGTAAAACCGGGGTCGTGGACGGCGGAACGCATGGGTGGCAATGGGAAGTCCACGGTCTCTGCCGCTTTTCAGCCGTGTGACTTGGGATCAGTGAACTCCAAGTCACACTCTGAGCCTTGGCTTCCACCTCTGAGGATCCGGCATAACTCTACCTCCCTGATGGGCTTCTCAGGATTAAGTATGGCAAAGTACGTAAAACACTCTGAACATGGCACTTGTTTTTTATTAAAATTTATTTTTATTTATTTGAAAAGCAGAGTTACAGAGCCACAGAGAGAGAGAGAAGTCTTCCATCCACTAGTTCACTTCCCAAATGGCCACAATGGCCAGAGCTAGGCTGATCCGAAGCCAGGAGCTTGGAGCTTCTTCCAGGTCTCCCACGTGGGTGCAGGGGCCCAAGCACTTTCTCAGGTGCATTAGCAGGAAGCTGGATTGGAAGTGGAGCAGCAGGGACTCGAACAGGCGCCCATATGGGATGTCAGCACTGCAGGTGGCAGCTTTATCCACTGTGCCACAGTGCCAGCCCCCGAACACGGTACTTTTAATAAATGTTAATTCCCTCTTCCGAGATAACCTCTTCTGGCATAAAAATTCTGTGACTAAGACACGGCCTGTTGCAATGCCGTCTCACAGAATCGTATTGACTTTTCTTCCTTCTTGCCCTGCAAGCTAGGAAGGAACAAGACACTTTGCTCTAACAGCAGGTGGAATGCAAATCTGAGATTATGACAACTCACTCAAGGTCACAGTCAGTTAGCCACAGAGACTGGTGTTGAACAAGTGCTTTTGCTCTTAGCCTGGAGGCGTTTCTCAAAGCAACCACCTGTGCCTAAGACAGGAAGCCCCCTTATTTCCATCAGCTGCCCCAGTGTGAACCCAGATGGTTTAAACGAACAGTGGAAAGCAGAGAAAGAACTCATATGTATGGAGTGCTAAAATTATTGCTGGGACCTCTCTTTGATCTCCATAATCCCATAGGGTAGTAAGTGTCCCCATTGTACCACTGAGAAGACAGAGGAATCCTGGGGTGAAGAGAGTCCCCCAGCACTCCCAAGAGTGGTGAGTGATGAAGATGGCATTCATGCTGCTGGAAAGGGAATGCTCTGACCTCACACCCGGCAGCCTCCAGTGCACCCAGGCCCAGTGGATCCTTGCTGCCAGCCGAGAGCTCTGTGCAGCCGCAAAGGGCTCAATCTCTAAGGCCACACCAGGAACTCTCACTTCTACTCCACAGCCCCATTCATGAGCTTTCCTATAAAGCCCCAAAGTCACACTCCCCAACCTAAAAGTTACTTATATTGTTCTCCTACACGCTTCCCCAGAGCGGAAGAGGAAGGCCGGTAGGACTGGAGCTGCCGTGGACAATGGTCTACGTCTTCCACAGTCCCTGGGCAAACAGACCTGGTGATTTCATTGGCTTTAGAGTCCCAGGGCTCCAGAGCATGTGGCATGCTTTAGGGCTAAAGCCGGCAGCTGATGATAAATGAAAAAAGACTTTCCAAACAGAATGAATGTAAATGAGAAAAGAAGCCCTTGGTTAGGGAAGTTACTCTAGCAAGTGGCTATATAAATGTCTTTATATTGTTATTTCCAATATTAGTTTGTTGTTCCTCCATGAAAGCTGATTTATTTGAAATGTTATTACTAGAAACACCCTAATCTTTTGGTAATAATTCATATACTGGAAGATTACAGTTTTGGAAGGCCGCCCAGCGCTGTCTGGAATCCTATTTATGGATTAAAGGATTTGAACAGCATTGCAAGCAAGATCTCTAAAGAGTAGGATAATGTGAACCTGGTTCCATATAAAATGCTTTACCCCAGCTATAGTAACCCCATTAAAGTCAGATTGTCAGAGGACACTGGGCACGAGGACCTGCATTCCACTACCAGGTTACCACTGCCCCTTAAAAGCAAGGATCTTCCAAGCCCGATTGGCCCTTGTTTCCACAGACTGCACTTAACTTTTTGTCTTTTCCCTTTCTCCTAGGACATGCCAGCCTCCCATGACAGGTCATGCCTTTTTGGAAGGCTATATCAAGGCGAATGAAGGAAAAAATAATTTATCCTAGCAAAGGCAGTAGGGAAGATAACATGGCTCACCCACAGAGCTAGGATGACATGTGCCCAGTGCTCTTTGTTCCTGGAAACCCTTGGCTTGAGGTCAACCCCTGCTCTACCAAAAGTGCCCCTTTAGTGCTTCCTCCAGCCCTTGACATTGGAAGAAACCAGGGAGAATAAATAAATCAGACAAGAGAGGGCAAGAGTTCCCATTGATCACAGTGAAGCCAAGGCCCTGGGAAGACCGCACTTAAGCTGCGAAGGCAGAAGAGCACTTGCTCCTCCTTGGAGGGTCCTTGGGGGCGCTGACCCTCTGATAAGGGGTGCAAAGGCCCCACAAGCCAGATACTCGGTCACTTGGTTCCACTCTTCATTGGCTTTGTTGCCACGGGCTGCTCGTTTAACCTCTCTGAACCTTGATTTCCTCATCTTTAAAGACGTCATATCTAGGTTGCAAGGCTGTTAGGAGAATTTAAGAAAGCCACGTATGACACACACAGAGCAGCCAAGGAATGACAGCCACTGCCACGTGTATAAGCAAACATCTGGTGCAATACTCAAAGATGGCCTCCGGTTTCTCAAGCAAAGACTTTTTGCACTTCACTCTTCAGTCACAAAGTCGTACAAGGTGCCCAACCCAACGTGCCGCTAGAATTGCCTGGAGCACGTGGAAGAAGAGAGGCAGAGGGAGGGAGGAGAGAGGAAAGGCAGGCCAATGTCACCTTCCCTTTCAGCAAAACCTCTGCCTATTAGCATGGAGTCATCAAGCACCTCGTGAACGTCATCTACCACATAAATAATGGATAATAATTCTAATTATACCACCATCTAAAACTTGACTTGAGAAGTCTTTATATTTTCCCTCCAACTTATTTCAGTCACCTCAACCAGCTTCTATTTTATTTTATGACCACCAGCCTCTGCTCAGTGATTCAGGTCTCAGTTCTGACTTCAGACAGAGCAGAGGAGAGAAGATCTCTCTCTCTCTCTCTCTCTCTCTCTCTCTCTCTCTCTCTCTCCCGACGTGAGTGAGGGAGCCAGCCCAGGGCAGTTGGGGGCTCCAGGGCAGCGTGTAACAGTATGCTTTTATAAGGTAGACCTTGAACCTGTGTGAGAATTGCTGGGGTAGGGGGAGGCCTTACTTACATCAGAATAGCCTAGGATGGGCCCTGGGAATCTGCAAGATGGACAATCTTCCCAGAGGAGCTTTATGTACCCTCAGCTCTGAGACTGGGTCATCCGCGGACTCCAGGAGGAAGGAGTGAATGGATATCAAAGTCACTCCGGACTGCTGGGGAGCGTGATGATAAAGCACGTTTGTGTTACGTTGACTGTTTACCAAATGCTTCCACAAACACTATCTCATCCTAAAGAGTGTGCATACAAGTAAAACAAATATATCCATACTACAAATTATTTACATTGGTAAATAATGCAATACCCCTCCTGGACCCGGCACTATCAGGGAAATGAATTTGCTAGAAAAATTGGAATTTAACTCTTTGAATGCCACGCATTGGAAACAATATATCACACAAGTGAATTTTTTTTTCTTTGAGTGAATTAAATGGTCCCCAAGTTAATAAACCAAGGGTCCCAAACACACGTTAGCAGGATGCTGACTTCGGAGGTCCATTAGTAATGCCTGCTTTTGCACCGAGCTGTAAACACAGAGGCATGGGGCTGAACTGTGGGCTCTGGTAGGACAAATGCTGTGCACCCCCATATTTTACCACCCCGAACTTGGGCTGTCGGGCTTGCTCTGTGTACTTCTCTTCGAATCGACTGTCAAACGTCATTTCTCGCCAATAAGACAAAAAGCACCTCCTCTCTCTTCCTTTCTAATTTGCTGCTTCCATTTGCAGGTAGAAGATGGAGAGTGTATTGCCATTGTAAGTACAGAGAGAGGAAATTAGCTGTGAGGTCTTGAGATGAGGCTCAGGGTGAGATTCATGACGCTGAGAGTGGGCTATGAGGCTGAGAGGGTCCTTGCCGTCTTCAGGAAGTTGAGGGGGCTCTGCATCAGCTGACCCCTAGCAAAGTAAAGTGAACACCTGCGAAGCTCTGAGGCTCTGAGAGCTGAGTGTCTGGCAGGAAGAGCATGACCAAGGGCCTGAGGCCACCTGTGTATTTGCTGGCAGAGCAAAGGACCATGGGAAAACAGGATGGCCCAGCAGGGGAAGATTTAATACTGCTGGGTGAACTGTAAGATTCTTTCTGTTACAAGTGTCAGATACACAACTTAGTTTCATTTAGGAACAAGGAGAATTTATTATCTCACAAAACTGGCAAACTGCTCTCTCTCTGTGGCTCTTATATCTGCTTCTCTGTGTGCTGACACGCTTCTTCCTGCTGCACCTGAAGTTTGTCTACACTGCAAGAATCACACCTGGCATTTGATGTTGGTGTGCGGCAGGAGTAGCTCTCCACAGGAAGTGGGAATTCAGTTTAGGGGAAGAAGGGCGATGATGCTAAGCGGACATCCTCTGCAGCAGAGCAGTGGGCCACGCCCCTCCCATGACAGTGCCCTGGGCTCATCAGGAGGGGCTGAGGGATCATCAAGGGTCCCCACCTGCCTGGGAGCAGAGATGAGAGAGCCACAGTTGCAGAAGTGCTGGTGCAGGAGATGTGGAGGGCCTGCCCCTGCAGGGTCCTCACCTGGAGACCCTCAGGACAGGGGAAGCCTGTGTCAAGGAAACAAGGGCACGCAGTGGAAACCGGTACGTGCGAGTGCTGAGTGACGTCTCAGCTCAGGGAGCTGCTTCCTAGAAGGGACCCCATGTGGGCAAATAAGTGCAGGATAACTGTGTGTCTGGAAAATCTCCGACGGACAGCATCGACGACTACCATTGATGATCTCCCCATCTCGGAGGGAAGGGGAATTGAGAGGAGGGCTCTAGGTTCACGTGTTCTCCCTTCCATCCTCACAACCTTGCCCCACTCCACCGAAACAAGCAAGAGGGACAACGGGGCTATCTTGGCCGTGACATGGTATCTGCATGTCTATATACACCAATGTGTGGGATATATATGTATATGTGTATATATGTATAAATATGCATATGTATGTATGTATAAGCTCATGGGAAATGTGTATTATGAAAAACTATTTTTGGATTTCACAATTATTTGCACCAAAATAAACTTATCTTTTAATTGCACTTTTTCACAAACTTTCTGGTGTGTGTGTGTGTGTGTGTGTGCGTGGTGACAACAGTAGAAAAATCTGGGAGTGGGCAGTGGAAGGACTCTAGTCCTCTGACCAGGGTTATCTGGGAGAGACAGTGGCACTCATGCCCCCCAAGTCCCCTGCTAAACCTGATGGATCACCATATGTAGCACCAAGAAAAACATCTCCCAAACTGGAGGTGAGAGAATGAAAGAATGTGGTTGGGGGGAGAGGGGGAGAAAAGAACAAAAAGTAGGAAGGTCGGAAGGGAAGGAGAGAAGAGGTTCACTGGGAGAAGCAGGCCTCTGTTGAAATAAGTCAAGCATTTATCCATGCAGTGTTCGCTGAGGACCTGCTCTACTGATCAAGGACCAAAGTTAAAAGGATGACTAAGACACAGTTCCCGCTCCCTCCCCCGCCCCCAACTGTCTATAGGCTAGCCAACAAGGCAGCAGAAAACAGAAAAGGGGAGGGAAACTGTCACATGAGAAGCGATTCCAAAGGTTGCTACTGAACACCCCAGACTCAGACATCTGGCTTGGGTCTGATCTACGGCAGCCAACCATGAATGACATCCAATATGAAGGGTACCTCTGAGACGAGTCCTAATGGATAGTAGAGACTAGCCAAATAAGGGGAATGAGGACTTTTTAAGTTCTTTTTTTTTTAAGATTTTTTTTATTTGAAAGGCAGAGTTGTAAAAAGAGAGATCGATCGATCTTCCATCCATTGGTTCACTCCCTAAATGACCATAACAAATGGGGCTGGGCCAAGCAGAAGCCAGGAGCCTGGAACACCACCTAGGTCTCCCACATGAGTGGCAGGGACCTAAGTACTCAGGCCATCTCCCACTGCTTTCCCAGGAACATCAGCAGGAAGCTGGACTGGAAGTGGAGCAGCCTGGACTTGAACCAGCATTCATATGGGATGCTAGCAACAGAGGTGGTGGCTTAATCTGATGGACCACAACACCAGTCCCCAAAATATAGACAGTTGACAGTCTTCTCTCCATTGTCACTTTCCTCTGCTTTATGTTTCAGAAGCAGGCCTGTGTTGCTTTAGAAAGAAGCTCTCTGCCTTGCGGGTGACTCACAGAGCCTGACAATGTCCCCAGCACCCAGCTAGTAGCTCAAGGACTGAATAGAGTATAGGACTTTGAGTCTGAAAAATGAGCTTCCAACAGTTCTCAAGGGATTTCAGTTAGCTGAGCCACCCTGTTACCCACTGCTCTCCTCTGCTCCTGCCCATGGGAAACCTACTGTGAAACCCTGTATGATAAGGCACAACTTCTTGACTGCATCATTTTCTCTTCTTTTGAGATGGAGGGCAGGCACAGGTGCAAGCATGGCAGCTGTAAACCCTTCAAGACATTCTGTGTCTCTCTCTCAGAGGCAAGACTTCCTTCTCATCGCCGCTTGTTTCAGGGAAAAGAGCTGAGTGTACATGGAGCCCTATCTGGTATGGGTGTTAAACATCCTATTCTATACATCCAAAGTGTTTAATGTTTGCCAAGAAAGGAAAGGCCTGAGGGTACAACGTCGGGAGAGCATTGTTCAGCTGGACATTTTGATCTGGTCTAATGGGCAGAAGAAGTTGCGTCCCTGACCTGGTTGAAGTATTTCTGTGGGAGATCATTTTGCTTCCAGCACTTGTCCAAAGGATCTCCTTCATCAGTGCTCTCTGATGTCTGAATTTCCACCATGATCCTGTCATTCTTCGAATAATAGCGTTCCTTTCCAATAGCCTGCTATGAAAATGTAGACCAGGGGGCCAGTGCTGTGGCGTAGCAGGTAAAGCCACCACCTGCCATCATCCCATATGGGCGCTAGTTTGAATCCCAGCTGCTCCACTTCCAATCCAGCTCTCTGCTAATGATCTGGGAAAGCAGTAGTGGATGACCCAAGTCCTTGGGCCCCTGCACTTGCGTGGGAGACCCCGAAGAGGCTCCTGGCTCCTGGCTTCAGGTTGGCACAGCTCCAGCTATTGCGGCCAACTGGGGAGTGAACCAACAGATGGGATTCCGCTTTCTTTCTCTTGCTTTCGCTCTCACTCGTGTGTGTGTGTGTGTGTGTGTAACTCTTTCAAATAAATAAATAAATCTTTAAAAAAGAAGATGTAGACCAGTCTGGAAGAGAGTAATGCCTCAGGCTTTGATCACCCATTAATTGCTCAAGTTTTCACCTAGCAAAGGTGAGAATACGTGGAAGAAGCTACCATCATATAAGCACTGGTGTCCAGGTGAGGGAAGATGAGATAGGGTGGGGCTTACTTTCTGGTGGGAAAGGATCATTAATTGAGAAAGTAAAAAAACAGCACCTCCTATATACTTCACTTTTCCTCTTGTTCAAGGTCAGATTTGACCCCAAGATCAGCCTTCACTGAATTTTAGGTGGTAGAGAAATTTCTAGAGAAATGAGAGGCCAAGGTTCAAGTGCTATTAAACCCCATTTCTTCCTAACACGGTGGACTGTGCATTGATGTTTTTATATCATGGTGTCAATGTAAAGATATCTTTATTTTTTCAAGGACCCTATCAGCAATTCTGCTAGACTTTCAGTAAACATTATTTTGCTGGCTGGCGCTTTCATTTTATCTTCTCTGCCTTCACATCTACCTACCCCCAACTAGGGGAAAAAGCTTTCCTATCTAGTCATTAATGATGTATACACAGTCACTTAAGAGAACTAGAGGAGTCATCCTTCAAGGAAGTGTGATTTTGAGGGTTTTTGTTTGTTCTTTTTTAAAAAAGAAAGACAAATAACTTCCTCCAGCTGTATATGCCATTTAAAATGTTTTCTGCATTGGATTTTCCAGTATCCTTCTTAGAGATAAAAGATCTCAGTAGAATGTCGTATTTTTTATTGAATTTAAGGGAGATTTAATTTGGGCTTGGAAAGGAACTTCTCAGAAAAAGAAGGCTGCTCTACCTCAGAACAGCCACCAAGAACAATGACAGGAGTTCCCCTTGCTGACTTCCTACTGAAATGGGACAGCCAAGGTTAAAATCCTGCCTATGAAGAGGGGATCCTGGCACCCATGACCACAGGAAGTCTCTTCCCAGGCTCAAGCCCCATAATCCCACATCCTAATCTCTCCCCTTAGGGATCCTTTGACAAAGCAAAATAAAGCAGAACAGGTTGTCCAGCCCATCCTCATTACGTGCCTGGAAATCTAATGAGACAAAAACCCATGTTTGCACAAGAAGTCAATCAGAAGAGTCCATCGCCACACATTCTGAGCAGAGCCCATCTTGATAAATAAAATGTGGCATTCATAACAAACAAACCAAAAAGCAGATAAAATATGAGAGCCCTCGGCATTAATGCTGGAAAACCTTCCATGATAAATAAGTAATATTATAATAAAAGATATTATAATGCATTGTCATCTGTAGGGAGAAATGTAATATAGTCTGAGGAGGAAGATAGATGGCTCAAGTTGTTTCTCTGACAGTGGAAGTAATAGCTATTGAATGTTATGTTTAGCATATCATAAAATCAGTGTTAGCAGGCAAGACAGCCCTCAAGCCTTCCTGAAGTTCACATTCAGCCTTTTGACATCAGCAAGAAAGAAGCCTGGGATGCAGCTCGCTTGGGATGGATGGCTTCGATTCAAACCAAATTGGAAGAGACAGAGCTTCCTCTCAGCCCTCATCCTAAAGTGGAAATGAACTTGAGGGTGACCAGAGTATGTCTTTCTTCAGCCCCTGTGCACCAGCCATTCCCAATCACCTCCCTCCATTTGGGAGAGCCAACTTGTACAGCTTGAATTCATGCAGCACTGGAAATTTTTCTGAAGATGGTGGGTACCAGATCTCTTTAGTCATTGGGTAGCCATGGACCAATCAAATTTGCTTCACAGGCGCTGAAAATCCTCCTTCTCCTTCAAACAGCTTTATTACGCTGCTGACAACTCATCCATTGTTTAGAATGGAGTTAGATCTCATCCACCTGAGAAGGAAGAGGGGGCTGTAGATTTCTGCAAGACAGAGCCTGGTGTCTATAGTCGCTAACTGGAGCTGTACATCCTTGCTTGCGGTAGGCACAGGGAAGTCAGTAGGTAGAAATAATTCAGCCAAGTGCTTACACAGAAGGGGGTCTTCACTTGTGCCAAGAACACACAAAAAGAACAAGATTGTATTTTGTTTTCAGGGTTTTATTTGCCAAGAGAGCCCACTGATCAAGTATCCTGGGCAAAATATCATTTTGCAGGGCTACCTAAAAATATCAAATAATGAACCAAGAGGAGTTTACTTGCTTTAACAAGTTTCTTCAGTCCAAAGCAGCCTGGGAGATGGACTTGAGGAGAATCAGGAAGACGGGTCCCCACCTCTGCTCTGGCAACAGCTGCACTCGAATCCAAGCACAGCTCTTTCTGGACTGCATGGCTTGGAATCGGACCTGCGACTCTGCTGTAAGTGATCTCAGAAGGACAGAGGAGGAGGACCAGGAGGAAGAAAGTGGTCTTACTTCCTGAGAGGACTTGACTTTATCTTCCATTATCTGCTTTGGCTAGACTCTTTGGCCTCCAGAATTCCTGTGCTGGAAACTTAATATCCAAATCCACACATTCATGATATTTGGATCTGCGACTTCGGAATGTAATTAGGGTTAGAGGAGCTCAGGAGGGCAGGGTCCCCTGACAGCATCAGTGACTTCCAAGGAGAGGAAGGATGAGGCAATAGGCTTTCCCTGCCTCAACCTGTGGTGCCCTCTGTCACGTTACAACGCGGAAGAAACCCTGCACCAGCTGCTGAGCGGATGCAAGCTCTGTGCCCTTGGACCTCCCAGCCTCCAGACCTAGAAGAAATCTACTTCTTTTCTTTATCAATGTCCCACTCGCAGCCACTCCATTAGAGCAAAGGAAGCCAGACGAAAACACTCTTACTCTCAAGACAGAAATTCCAACTGAAATCTCTGGTTCTCACCCTTGACTACCACCATCAATCTCAGAAAGGGAAGTTAAGTGTCCCTCACTTCCAAACTAGAAGCTAGAAGCCATCCCGGGTACCTGGGCAGATGGTGAAGATAGGTGGGTTAGGAGGCTGCTTGGGGGAGGATACACTGACCCTTAGAGGCAAGTTGACTTCTCTTTTCCTTCCATAAGTCCTGATTCATGAGTCTTACAGAGAATAGAGACACACACTTACTGAGAATCTTCTAGGCCAAAGGCTCTGTGCTAGGGTACAAAGATAGCCCATTTGCTCTCAAAGGACACTCTAGGAAACAGGAACAAGGCCAGCTAGTACAACCTTGGATGCCTCACCAGCTGAGCCAGTTTAGCTCTGATGGCCATGGTCGATCTCCATCAGTGTGAAGAGCAACACAGGAATGATTTAGAAGAGTGGTTAAGAGCATGGGTACTTGACTTGGCTTCCTTGGACGTCCTACATATCACTTCAACTACTTACTCTTGCTGTGGCAATTGGCAATTTGTCTCAAGCTCTCTGAGTGTTGGGTTTCAATATATAAAAACCGGATTATCATTGCTGCTACTTCGTACACAATTTACTGAGTTTATGGACTTTGAGCACTTAGCACAGGAAAATAGTAAATGCTCAATAAATGTTGGCAGAGAGGAAGCTGAAGATGTGCCAGGCACTGTGCTTGAAGATGAAACTCCACAATGGCTGATGCACAGTTCTCCAGAAGCTTAGTGTCCAACAGGAGCCAAGAATGGTAGCAAGAGGGCAGAAACACAGACCTGGTGGCCTGTTTTGGTTCAGATGTTAGAAATAAAGTAACTTCCTTGTCTGGGATTGTTTTTTGGGAGCAGGACTTTGGAGACAGGGAGATTTTGACTTCCAAGTGTGAACAAATGAAATACTGTTGCTTAGGAGGTACCTGGTAGAGAAGCAGGGATAGTGTTCATAAACCATTCCTCTTCTCATGAAAGCTAAGACTGTGACCTGCACAGTTAATGAATGAATGAATTAAAGCCTTTATGAAATGCTTATTACAGCTTTATGATTAGTGCTGGAGATACAGTGGTTGTAGAATAAATTGCTAGTGTTCACCAATATCTGTGTTTGCTTCCCAGGCACACACTTGAGACACACTTTGCAGTTGGGTGACAGCATGTGTCTGGGGTTCTGGCCAATGGATTGTGAGCGAGTGAGATATTCCACCAACAATCTGGCTCACAGAAACTTCCCACCAATGGTCACTTCTTGTCCCACATCTACCAGCTAAATTGGGAGCCCTTCAGAGAAGGAGAGGAGGAGGCAGACACAGATAGCATCTTAAGTCTGGGAGTCTTGGGGCTGCGTTTGGACTGCAGTAAGAAGGAGAAATACATTGGAATACTTGAAGATTGATCTGTTACATTTTTCATATCTAATAAAGCAATGAACAAGATAGACATCCCTGGTATTGTGAATCTAACAGACTCTTTATAAATGAGCAATTGAATAAGTAAGCACATGTAATGTAATTAATTTTAGGGCACTGAAAATGGGAACAGGAAGCAGGATGATCTAAGCTAATCCAAGAATTGGGAAAATCCTCCCAGAAAAGGTGCACTGATGGAGAGAGCTGGGGGTGTGTATTACTTTTCAGGATGCCATAACAAAGGGCCAAAGACTGGGGCTTATCCACCAGAAATGCATTTTCTCACAATCCTAGGGACTCAAGTCCAGGGTTGCTGGCAGGCCTGGTTCCTTCCAAGGCCTCTCTCCTTAGTTCGTGGGTGATTTTCTCCCTCGTGTTCTCCCTCTGCACGTGTCTGTGCCTTCATCCCTGTTCCTTGTAAGGACACCCATCATATTGGAGTAGAGCCCTCCGATACTGCCTCATCTCACCTTAACTGCCTCTTTAAAGGCCCTAGAGACAAATACAGTTGCATTCTGAGGTACTGGGGATTAGAAAGTCAACATGTGAATCTTACAGGGACACAGTTCAGCCCTTAACAGATAGGTGAGAAGCACTTACTAACTAGGGTAAGGGTCAAGGTGACCTCGGGTTCTCTTTCTGGCCCAATGGTGAGAGTGTCATCGGGAAGGCAGGTGGATAAGAAAGAAACTCAAATGTTCAAGGGCCAAAGTGCTAAACCTTTTCAAGTGAGGACTCTGATCACAGCCTGGCAGTAGTGCTTTGATCGCAGATTTAGAATTTAGGGTATTAAAAATCAAATTGTAGGAGGGAAAGAAGCAGCAGTGTACCTTGGCTCTCTGTAGATGGAGAGAGATTGAAACTGTGGTTTGTGGACTTGGAATCTGCATGGGGGCTCCTCTGCTTGCTAAGAAATCCCAGGAGGGTCTTTTAGAGTAAAGATTGGCCCCGTAAGTCAGATCACAAGAACGATAGTTACCTGGCCATGTACACAGATTGAAGATCAATGGCTGAAAGATCAATGTGAATAAATGATCTATTAATACATACAACAGGTTCCCAGCAATTAATCTTCAGAAGGATGACAGCCCGCCAGTTACAGCAAACTGCTGATGGTGATTGACATAATGGGATCGTCTGCAGCTGCCAGGCTGCTGAGTTAGTGATATTCACATTTATTTTCCTGCTTGGATTGAATGGCTTCTGGGGCAGCTCTAGAGATTGGGGCTGAAAGCATATTCCTTGGAAGACCAAAATAGGCTCTGTGGTAAGAGCAGGCATCTGCGAGCAGGTCCAGGACCAAGTGTGATCTATGGAAATAGAAGAGAGAGGGGCCCATTCTCTTTGCCAAATGATTAGACCTTTGACATCTGGAGCTGCGGAGAGGTTTAGAGAGGCTTGCTGAGAAATCAGAGCTGCTACTGCACATCTGGGGACTTCCACTGCGGATGGCAGAATCGTGGGTCTACGGGACACACTGTGTCCTCTCTCCTTGTCTTGACTCTTTCAGAAAAGCACCACACATCAACCCTGTGTTTCCGAAATAAATGACTCTGCACTTTGGATATCTGCCTCGTGAATTCCTGCTCATTTTTCAAAGCCCATCTCCTAACCGCAAACCTCCTCCAACAGACCTTCCTCAAGGGACTCTCTATTCCACTCCCAAAATATATCCCAAATCCATCCACTTTTCTCCATGTCCTCACCGCTTTCTTAGTCCAAGTCACCGTCATCATTCACTGCCACTCATGCAAGGATTTCTTACCAGACCCTACTGCTTCCAAGCTGACTCTATGAAGCCTGGTGTCTACACTAATAGCTAGAATTAATTGTTTGAAATTGATTTATCAGCACATAGTACTATATTTGCAGTCCAAGTAAAACTCCTTGTAACACTTACCGTAGACTGCCCAGCCCTAACAAGCTAGCTCTTGAGGACCCCTGTGTTTTCATCTCTTACCAAATTCCCCTGAGCTCCTGCTCAGACTTGTCTGCTCCCTGGAGCCCCACCTTTGCTGAACTCCCTCCCTCACAGTTCCGCAGGATCTGGTCATCCCATGGATGCTTCCTCACCAGTTAGATCCTCAACGAGGCCTATCCAGAGCAACCCACCCAGAACAGCTCCCACCCACTGGCCATAGTCATCACCACAGCACTCTCTCCATTGTCTTCATATGCCCATCACTCCCTAAAATCGCAAATGCTTGACATTGTTTGTTCATATCTTTCCCATTAGAAGGTAAGACCTATAAAAATAGAGACTTTTGCTTTTGGTTTCTTTGTGTTTCCCCAGCATGCAGGAGAGTCCCTCACACACAGCAAGTATTCAAATATTGCTGGAATGAATGAATGGCACCCTCAATCTTTCACTTATCTGAGTTTCCATAGTACCCTCCTCCCATCTCTATGAAGACATTCAGCACGTGATAGAGTAGGGATTTGTCAAAGTCTCATCCTCTCATTCTTGATTATGAGCCCCTTAAAGGAAAGGATGTGTGTTGTGAGACACGTGTTAGGGCACAGCAAGCAGCATTACCCACAGAGCTGCCACTTCTCAAACTTTCATGGGTGCACGGATCACCCAAGGATCTTGTTAAAATGCAGCTTCTGACTCTGGAACGGGACTCAGAACTCTCTATTTCTAACAAGCTTCCAAATGATGTTAATGTTGTTCGGTCTTGGCATAGTGTGAGTAGAAAGGTATATTTTGAGTGGATGGTTTAAAATATTGATTTTTCCCCCTTTCCTTGTATTTGATGCACAGCCTCATTCAGCACTTCTATGATGGATGTAAAATAGCATACATGATATGAGTGAGTGAGTCTAATATTCTCCAGTGTGTTGAAAACAAGTTGAGTTATAATGAATTAAGTAAATTGCTTGTCTAAGATCTCATACCAACTAAGCCTGGTCTAGAATCCTTGTCACTAGTGCTCTCCAGCCAAGACTTCCTCTTTCCAGCTGCTTCCCAGGATTGAGCTTTACATATTGAAGGCACGAAGGATGGTCTGCCAAGGGCAGAGTATCTCCGCAGTCTATAACAAGTGCTAAAGAAAGCCGAGGGAGCAATCACAGAGGGGCCATTGGTCAGTGACTATCACTGAATTCCTGCCCCTGTCAGCCTGTGTCCATATGGCCTACCCATCCCAGGGCATCTCTTTCAGCAGAAGCTGTCCTGTTTACAGGACACACAAGCCAACTTCTGAGAAGGGCAAGCCAAGGCCCAACTGAGAACTGTGAGGGAAGATAGGTAGTTATATTGGATTGAAAGTAAAAAGCTAGAAGACCTGGAATTATGAGAATGAGTGGGCAGAATCATATGAAGGAGGGCCTTGCTGCATTCCTTCCCAAACCTTGGGGCCACACTGCACACTGCAGGTTCACCCTTGGTCCCAGTTAGCATAGAGGGACCTTCAACTCACAGCCCATGGCTTAGCACTGGGACGAGTCAGGACCCCTTCATAGAGAAGTATACAGCATGCACTCATACTAAGGAGTCTTCTCAAGAAGGATCCACTTCTGGCTGGCAGGCAGGTGAGGACAGAATAGCTCAGCTGAGAGTGGGAAACATTTGGTCTGGTGGTTAAGATGCTTCTTGAGATGCCCACAGCCCATATTGGAGCACCTGAGTTTGAGTCCCAGCTCTGCTCCCAGTTCCAGCTTCCTGCTAATGTGCACCCTAAGAGGCAGCAGGTGATGGCTCAAATGGATGCCACACACAGAGGAGACCTGGATGGAGTTCCCAATTCCAGGGCACTTGAGGCGTGAACCCATGGATGGGAGAGCACACTTGTCCTCGTTCTCTCTCTGCCTCTCAAATAAATATAAATAAATAAATATTTAAGAGGAAAAAATAGCCCAGGAGACAGATGTGCACAATTTCTCATATTCCCTCAATAGCAACCCAGAAAGCATCCTTAGTGAAAGAATACGGAACACGGCCGGCGCCGTGGCTTAACAGGCTAATCCTCCACCTGCGGCACCGGCACACCGGGTTCTAGTCCCGGTCGGGGAGCCGGATTTTGTCCCAGTTGCCCCTCTTCCAGTCCAGCTCTCTGCTATGGCCCGGGAAGTGGAGGATGGCCCAAGTGCTTGGACCCTGCACCCGCATGGGAGACCAGGAGAAGCACCTGGCTCCTGGCTTCGGATCAACGAGATGCGCTGGCCACACCGGCCATTGGAGGGTGAACCAACGGCAAAGGAAGACCTTTCTCTCTGTCTCTCTCTCTCTCACTACCCACTCTGCCCATCAAAAAAAAAAAAGTTAAAAAAAAAGAAAGAAAGAATACGGAACACATAGGAGAAGCACGTGTCTGCAAACTGTACTTGCCAGGGGAGCTTTTCTCGAACTTTCTGCTTTCATTCTTATTTCCACCCCTGTGGGTTTTGAGAAACAACGATTGTTGCATTGGCCTTTCCAGTCATTCAGAGTGGCCTCAAGCCAGGCTTACAGGGGCAGCTCAGGAACACCCTCTAACCTGCCAGGAATTGTATGGTCTCTTCTTCACACATGACCCCATGAGTATGCGGTCCAAAGGCTTGGCACAGAAAGGTTCACCAGTTATTGTGCACCTATGCTACAAACAGCACGAAAAGAACAAGTTGTCCACGTGCACTTAAGTCAGACCAACACCCTGACTCTGAGTGCGGTGGGGCCTCAGAACGCAGGTTCCCTTGTGCAGAACTGACTGGCACCTTGCTGCTTACTCAGAACGTCCGGGAAGAGCAGCAGCAGCCAGGAGAGGCTGGTAAAGTCCAGATCTCACCAACCCCCACCCCGGGCTTTCAAGTCAGAATCTGCATGCTGGCCCAGTCCCTGGATGGCTTCACCCTGAGACACTTCTGAGACACTGGATACGCCTCTGATGGGGATAAGAGCTACAACCCTGGCCAACCGCAGATGACAAACTAATGATGAGTCAAGTTCCTTGGGACCTTCTCATTGAATCCTATTTTTCCCCATGTCTCGGCTATGGATCACTTGCTGTGCAGGGGCATAACTTGCCTTTCTGCTTCATCCAAAGGACATGGGACTATTTCAATCCTTGGGCACAGAAAGCAAGCAAGACAAGCTCAAAATTTCCCCCATGGATCCAAAATACAACAAAGAGTGGCCTCTCTCCTTTAAGGAACGAGCAGGATCCGTCGTATCTCCCCTGCGCCTTCTCAGGATGATCCCATTTAGCTCTTGCCCACACTTGCCCTCTTCCACTCCCTCCCGCTTCCTCCCTCGGAACAGCCACTGGCTGAAACCTGGCACATCAGAGAGAAGAGTCTCTTGCTATCTTCCATGGTGCCATCTCTCCCGATGGCTTTTAGTTACTGGTCCCTCCTGTGCATGCCCCCTTCTTCTGTCTGAGGCCCTCCAGAGCTGCAGGTGTGAGCACATTGGACCCTCCTCCTCCCTAGCATTCTGCTGGCATTAACCCCTCTTTGCCTGACTGCACATCACACCTCTCGTCCAGGAACCAGAAATGGCAGATGGCAGCTTAGTGTTGGAGACACCTTCACAGGTGAGTGCATATGCCCCAAGCTGGAAAGAATCCCATTGGCCACTACTTCATGGACTGCTAATATCCATGCTTGGGGGCCATGTGATGTAGTGAAAAGCTTCCATACTGGCTGGAGTTCAAATCCCAGCACTGCCGTTGAATATTTGTGTGTCTTTGAGCAACGATTTGATGTCATTTTCCCCTCTGGGTGCCCCGGCTGGGGATTCAGGATAATGATGCCCAGTTCCCAGTGTGATGTCTGGCACATAATCTTTCCAGTTTCCTAGGTTCCCCTGCTCCCACAAAGCTCTTGCTGGTTGACTGAGTGCTGGCTCTTGGCTCACCTGACTGCCAGTGGTTCTGGGTATGCAGGCTACATGCCTATGCCTTTGTCCTCTACATCCATAGGCAGCCCGTTGATCTATAGAATGGTGGAGGATCCAGATCCAGCCTGTCCCTATTTGTATAAAATTGTTCTGGCAATTGCAACCCATCAGAGATGCAAGAATTCACTGTTTCCATTGTTTGAAGCTTGGGGACAGCAAAGACCCCCGGGGGGCCCTAGCACTTTCCCAACTGCCCACACCCATGCCATTCATGCAGGTGGCTTTCTTCCTTGGTCAGCTTTTAGCCACTACTTGACATCTTCTGCTGCACACACAATCTGAACAGATCAATTGAGACTTTAATGAGGACTCTACAGTTAATTCCAAATAATTGTTGTGTTCTTTTAATCAGAGATTCATTTTGAAAAACCAAAAAGTCATAAGAATATTTATGTAACAGTTCTTTCCCCAGGGAGGCTTTGACTTGATGTTCCCAGGAGATGTGAACCCAACATAACAATTTTATTAGCTCTTATTAAAGCTTTGATACATGCACTTCAAAGGAGTGGCCGTTCTTTTCATGTGAAGTTCCGAAATCTCTCCTAGCATCTGTGCTGTCCGGAGGGGCAGTTGCTCTCTGCAGGTCTCAGAGCCAAGACCCTGGAACAAACAGAACTTTCTGACAATGCCAACCCTCCCTACAGCCATTTATTTTACGTTTCTCCATCTGCTCCTAAAGAGTTGCTGGAGTTAAGGGGGGGTGGTGGACAAGCACTATTTAGGGGTCAGTGAAGTCACCCTGGCCCAGGGAATAGGCTCATGAAGCAACCCCAGAGATTTCCTGATCCTCCCACCTGTCCTGGTTCTCAGATGAGTTCTTAAGCCTCTGCTTTGAAACCTACCAGTGGTCAGGAACCGGCTAAACCAAACATTGCCTTACTCACACAGAGATGACTTCTCACTGTTGGGGAGGGGGAATTTTCTTTATATTGCGTTAATATCTGCTTTTGTCACACCATTCATAATCACACCAGCTCTGCTTTCTGGAATACAAAGAATAATTCATCTTCTCCATGAGATTCTTTTAGATGTCTGAAGCCAATTGTGTTATTTCCCAAAATGTTCTTTTCCTAAACACATTACCAGCTTTCTCAATCAATCTTCTGTTGACAAGACGTCCAGACGCTTTTTAGAGCAATCTCCTTTCTTCGATTTGTTAGTACCCCTCCTAAGCCTGGAACCCAGACCTGACTAAAGTACTCTGAGTGACTTCTAGCTGGTATAGAGGAGGACAGTTCACTCTACAGATTGGACCAGGTAGGTAGAAATAGATAGATAGATAGATAGATAGATAGATAGATAGATAGATAATGCCGACACATTTAGATAGATGATAAGTAGATAGACAGGTAGATAATAGAATGATGGATGAGAAAGAGAGAGTATGTACACAAAGCCTTTGTATCTATTATGTTGACCTGGTAGAGTCTACAATCAACTCAAGCCCACTCAGATGTTTCCTGTATGGACTACACACCAACCAGTTCTCTCCTGTCCTCCATTTCTGTAATCAAGCTGTCTTTCAAACCTAAAGCTGAGACTCTACTTTTATCCTTGTCAAATTTATCTCATTAGTTTCAACACATCATTCCAGATATCAGATCTTTTGAAACTTGTTTATATCATTTGTCATTTAGCTGACCTGTGCTTTGTGTCATCACAAAAGTTGATAAGCACATGGTCGATGTTTCATTCAAATCATTGATAAATACTTCGAACACGACAAGGACAGGATAAAACCCCTGTTAGCTGATACCACACTCCTCCCTTCCCATCAAATGTCATTGAATGGCATTGTCCCATCAGCTGCAAGTACACATGTACCACCCATATTTTCCAGATCATTCCAGAAGGCATCAGGAGAAATTCTGTCATAGGCCTTACTAGATGCTTATGATTTGTGTCTACCCTACCTATTGCCACCCCCGCCTGTCTGCCAGTCTAGTGAAGATGTCAAAAGAGGCACTGAGGATGTTGGAATGACTTGCTTTCAGCAAATTGTAGATGCTTCTGGTGATCACCCATGTCTTTCTTATGTGTTCATTATCTACTTACTAATACGCTCTAGCACTTTTCCAAGAACAAGCCTCAGGATCACGAGTCTACAGTTTTTATAATTCATAGTTCCCCTTTCTTGAAGCTGAGGGCAGCATTTGCCTATTACTTTAATTCCTCATGAATTCAGAGAATACGATCAAGACTTCCCAGGAATATGTAGTCATACATTAAACCCAGAGCCCAAATAATTGAGGAATCTGCATTTTAAAAACATGTTCTTAGCCATAAAGAGAGGCAGAGATTAGGTCTCAAAGATTAACCTTGAATGTCTTAAGGACTTGGGGTCTAGGTCCCACGGGCTATTACACGACCAGGGATAGAGATCAAATTCTGTCTCTTCTTCTAACTAGCAATTCGTTTCTCTGGTTTTAGTTTCCTCATCTACAAAATTAGGGTATTTATTCCATCTCCATATTTTTAGTGACAGAAGAGTTTAATTGCTGTAGGTGACCATACATAGTACATATGTCTGATTTCCAACCCTCCCAATTCTTTGGAGGGTTTTTACAGCTGTGAGATCTTCATACACATCAGCATCCACAATCATGAATTGCTCCTCTTTCTGGAATGTTCATGTGATGAGAATCAAGTCCATTGTTTTAACAGTATCACTCTATAATGAATCTGCGCTAGGAACATCTTGTTACAGTCTCATCTGTCAAGAATGTATTACTAATGCCTTTTAAGACATTCCTCATAATATGTTCCTAGAAAATAATGCTGGGTCTAGATAACACTTATTAAATATTAGAAACATTGTCAAATAACTTCACATATAAGTAAGGTTTGAGAGGTTTGTATATGTTAACATACATGTATATTTTTAAGAATAATAAAACCCAATGCGAGTGGAAATATTTTTTGACGTTCTGTCAAATGCAACCTCCCCTATTAATGTTCTCTGAGATATTCCAGGGTGTATCTATTTATCCAAATAGAAATGAATAAGCAAAATGCAAGGATGTTGGAAAGCCATTTGAGAGTGAAGTCAGAACAAGCCTTTCCTCATTTTCTGACCTAGAAAAAGTGAAAATAAACCTAGAGCACCAAAAGAGGGGTGTAATTGTCCAGTTCTTTGGAATTTTCCACTTGAACACAACCTCAGGTTCCTATTGGTCAGCCTGTGGTGGATGGGCCCTGCAGAGCTGAGAAATGACGTTTCAGAACCTCCTTCACCTCATGACTATGACCTTGTGCTGCATACCTGGGGCATCCTGGGAGATGGATTCTTAGTTCATTAAGCCTCCATTTGACCCAGACTGACAAGTCACTGTTCTTAAAGGACCCATACCTGAGACCTGCTTTCCATGGACAGGTACACTGACTCTTCCTTCTGTAACCTCAGACATGGTACAGTCAACATGCTGCTGGCTTCTATGTATAAAAGAACCCCCCCCCCCATGCATCTATAGTCCTAGCATGCACACACACATACACACACACACACTACTAGCACTACAGAATAGCTGTTGCGAAAATTAATAGAACGGCTATAGAATTGTGCAAATTGCTAAGAAGAATCTACTATGTCTTGATACAAAGAAGACTGGGCTATCTTTCCCACCTTAACTGTCCTACCCTTACCTAAAATCCGAATTCTAGGTGGAAAGCTCTGATCAGTGGCTCTCAATCCTCACGGCTGATCAGAATCACATGAAGGGATTTTCAGCCTATCTTCTTCTAGCGGAATTTAAGACCTACCCACTGGATGAGGCCTGATCCTTATTACCTTTTAATTCTGGAAAGTCTCTGAAGCAATTGTACAGTAGATTTGATGTGGATCCTGCACCCTCTTACCATGTCTACTAGCAACTTTCACAACTACTCAGAAAACACTGGCTGCACAATTACATTTTTTATGCCGAAAGTCAATATGATAGAGACTCTAAAGGCAAACTGTGTAGGTTCAAATCCCATCTCAGCCACCTCCATGCACCGCTGTACAGCCAATCCATCTGTGACGAAACAAGACTGCTAAGAACACTACTCTGGAGGTCAAATGAATATTCTTACACATAAAGGGTACAGAATGATGCTTGGTTTATTCTGAGTATTCAGAAAATGTAAGTTCTTTCAGGCAAATGTGCTCTTGATTCTAAGATTTGAGTCTTCACAT
Organism: Lepus europaeus; assembly: GCF_033115175.1. Classification (NCBI taxonomy): domain Eukaryota; kingdom Metazoa; phylum Chordata; class Mammalia; order Lagomorpha; family Leporidae; genus Lepus; species Lepus europaeus. Next base: position 22,827,096 of record NC_084840.1, on the reverse strand, counting down.
CTAGCTGCATTTTCCGTTGAGACTGCAGCCAGCTCGACAACACACCGCCTTGTGATCAATTTTCTTCTTGCCCTGTCTCTGTTCCTTTTTACCACAGCCTTGCTTCACTAGGATTTCTCCTTCCACATAAACACAATAAAACATTTGCCATAAGTTTTATCTCAAGCTCTATTTTCTGGAGAAGCAGGTAAAGATTCTAGGATTACCAAGGCAATAACCAGATAAACTGACAGAGAGTGTTGTTATGCTTTCAAATAGAGAACATAAGTACCCAATGGTGGAATCTGGACAAGTACTAAAGGTACTGAGAAACACTGCTTGCCTTGAATGTAAAGGTTAAAGGCAGGGCCAGTGTGGAGAACACTACCTATCTCAACCCTCCTTGCCTCATACCCCCGGAAGAACTGCTAGAAGAAAGGTTTAGCTCAAGACCAAGAAGACCTCTCGCTAATGATAGCCCAGGAGGTTACTCGTGGCAGTGAGGCTGGTTCTAGAGGAGCCCCGGGGTCCCTAGGCAGAAGGCTGCCCAGCAGACCGAGCCTACACTAAAAGAAAAAAGAACTCTAGCTATTGAGGGGGCCTTTGTCCTAGGCAAGGGGACCCAAGGTCTACCCAGAATGAGAGCTCATGCAACAGCAGGGGCCTTTGCCTGGCTCAACCTCTCATCCAAGGTGGCACAAAATGCATTCTCTCTGTTCCCCACTCAAGGCAGGACAGAGGTGATCGGCCTAGGCCCTGCCTGCGTCTCTGGAATGGATTCAGGAACGGCGGTGGGGCCTTTCCCAGGGAAGGAAGAGAAGCAACAGGGCTGAAGTCCTAGAGATGCGGCAGCATCTGCTGCTAGAGAAAACACCTCTGCAGCCGCGGCAGGGGTCTAGGCACCGTCATGGTGGAACTCACTAAACACGCGGGGGTCTGAAGAGGAATACGGGTGAAGGACTGCATCCCCAGGGTTTTTCTAAGATTAAGACCTGCACTCCTCTAGGTGGGAGCAACAGAATGTAAATTGGAATGAGCAGCTGGAGCAAGAATGATTTTTCTTTCCACCTCCTCAGTCTGCCCCAGGCAGTCATTCTCACTGCAGCTTCCTGCTTGTCCCAGACCAGCCTTGCCCTGGTTCTCGCCTACACAGGAAGGGCATAAAGAGCCGTGGTATCAAGGCCGAGGGTTGCCTCAGCAACCAAAGTCCTTCCTCCTGATCCCTCACATCCATGTCCCTTCCTTCCTGGATCCACGTCTGAGCTCCCACTGATGTCTGTGATTCAACATTTTCTCCTGCCTTGTGCCTTCTACCTCTTAGGTCTCAGCTCAGCCTGTTTGCTTTTGCCAGGTACCACCTGACCTTGGCTGACCCAGCTGATTTAACAGCCTTCTCCTACAGTTAACAGCATCTGCATTTCAACTCTGACCCGGCGCTCCCCAGAACACACAACACCCCACATTCCAGAACAACAAATGACCCTTTTGGTGACAGAGTTCTAAAAGAGACCAAAAGCCTGTCTAATTCTGTTCATGGGTTTCCAAGCTAGATCCATTGTCCCCATCAAAGCACTGGACACAAATGAATCACCAGGATGGTCATGCTCTGCTCTGAGCCCCTCGGCCCACGCGCTCCCTGGTGAGGGAAGACCTAAGCAACGCTCTCTGACCCTGTTCATGTCAGGATGATTTATCCCCGGCTCTCTCTACTCCATTGCCTGAACGTCAGGAGCCCAGAAGCCTCATTTTGCCACTGACAATAAAGGAGAGGAGTGGTGATGCTGGGAAGTGGATGAAATCAGAGAGGGGAAAACAAATTAAGTCTCTCTCCCCGGTCTCCACCAGAGACTCCACCCCTTCCCTGGCTCCTTAAGCCCAACCACAACTGTGGGTAGATTCTCACTGAGGAGGCAAAAAGTAGTTTCTAGAGCCACCCGATTCACATTGCTTAAGCAAAACTGAGCTGTTTAAAATTTCAGATTTGTCCGCCAAAAAAATAATAATAGGAAGTTGTCTGGAGTGGAATGTGCTGACAGCAGGAATGTTTCCATACTAATTCATGTGTAGTAGATGATACTCTGGAAGTCGGCCCGACGGGCTAATGCAGACTGGGGCTGCTCTCCCACTGATGGCCAAACAATTGATGGGCACTTCTGCTCCATCATGAAATCAGATGGCAAAAGAAGAGGAGGTGACTCAAAGCAGGGGAATGGAAGCGGAATGCAGGAATGAAAGACAGTGAGCAGTAATGTGGGTCAAGTTTGAAGGGAACGACCAAAGAGACTTTTCAAGGTCAATCTCCAGTCTATATCAACTCCATCTTGACTTTCTGTCATCATTTTTTAAAAGATAAAGGAAGTGATCTGCACTGAACTCACCACCTGGCAACCAGATCTCCCTCCCAAAGAAACTACCTGCGTTCTCCAATTCTGCCAATAAGATCTGTACAACCAATTAGCTCTGCTCTTACTGCACACAGAACTGAGTGGTTGGAGCCAGTGTTGTGGCATAGCAGGTTCAGCCACTGCGTATGATGACAGCACCCCTTGATGGCCCAGGTAGTTTTGTCCCTTCCACTCACATGGGAGATGCAGTTGTAGCTCTGGATTCCCGGCTTCAGCCTGGACCAGCCCTGGTCACTGTGGCCATTAGGGGCTGGAGCCAGTGGGTGGAAGATAGTCGCTCTGTCTCTCCCTCATTTTGTCATCTCTGCTTTCAAATAAGTAGATAAATACATCTTTTTTTTAAGGGGGGGAAAAAAAAGATAACTGAATGGCCTTCTGCTCCATCCTCCCCGGTAGGTGTCATCAACTCTGGATATCATGGGTATGCCACAGATGACTGTGTTTCCCAGACTGGATTCACTTTGCTACCCAGAGCCTTGAGCCTTCCGTGCCCAAAAGTCAGTGAAGAAAAATTCATTTCTGAGTTAGGGTTTACACAGTGTAACTAGGTAGGAACATGTGCTGCCCCTAACTACATAACAAAGCAAAATCAAAATAAGTTTATAAATCCCTGTTAGCTTTCTTGAATTGAATGTGAATAATTGAAGGATCAGTTTTCAAGGCAGATACTTTTAATATTTTGTGATTAAAGTGCAGGAATCAGAGAGGAAGAATTTATAAAGGGTCTACCAGTTGCCATGCACAGGACTAGTTATTTAATAGCTTCTCACTTGATTTTCATAACTTGCTAAAATCAGTAATGTTACATTAGATGGATTATCTGTTAAATCTCTACTGCCAATGTGGTAGCCGTTATCCATATGTGACTACAGAGCACATGGAATGGGACTAGTCTAAACTGAAATGTGTTGTAATTGTACAAATATACAATGGATTTAGAAGAATATGTTAGGAAAAAAGAATGCCAACTATCACACTGGTAATTTTTACATTGATTATATATTGAAATTACATTGTGGGGAAAAAAGGGTCAATAAAATATATGATAAAAATTACTGTCACCTGTTTCTTCTGTTGTGTTTAACGTGGCCCAGGACAAGGATGGATTGGATTCAAGTGGTCAGAGTAAGCTGGGCCTTGGACCATCATCCAAGAGTCAGGTGTGGCAGAGATACCCAGAGAGCCATCTCCGCCCCTTACAATCTGTTCTGCCTTAAGTAAGTTAGTAACTGCTCTAGTCCTTAGTTTTCTCATCCAACAAGGTGTGGGGGGAGGGCTTAATAATAATGAATTTGGGGCTAGCATTGTAGGTAAAGCCACTGCCTGCTATACTAGCATCCTGCATGGGTGGCTGTTAGAGTCCTGGCTGCTCCACTTCCAATCCAGCTCCCTGCTGTTGCACCTGGGAAAGCAGCAGAAGATGGTGCAATTGTGTGGGCTCCTGTACCCATGTGGGAGGCCTGAAAGAAGACAACTCCTGGCTTCAGTCTGGCCCAACCCTGGCCATTGAGGCCATCTGGGGTATGAACCAGCAGATGAAGGTCTCTCTCTTTCTATCTCTCTCTCTCTCTCTAACTCAAATAAATAAAATAAATCTTTTAAAAATAATGGATTTATAAGCTTGCTGTGAAGATTAAATGAAATGACATCTATATAGCAGTGGCTACCTTACCTAGGATAGAGTGGGCTTCAATAAATTTGGATCATTACTATTGTCTATCAAAAGAGGAGGTTAAATTAGATGGTGGCTAATGGCTCTTTATGTCTGCTATTAAAAATTGCCATGGACATCGCTCTACAAAAACAAATTATGACTACAGAGGAAGCAATTCAACAATTGCTGGCTGCCTGGAAGTGGATCTAGCCACATGGATCCAAAATGTTCTCTGGGGATGCTGTTAGAGTCTTTTGAACAGAATTAGGAGAACTTCCCAACAGAGCACGTTCCATCTTCTCCCTGCTCTGGGTCTGGACTGTGCCACCTGCCAGAGGGGACCACCTGCCTCCCACCCTGAGTATAAGAATCTCCCACCAGCTCTATGCCTGACCACAGGGCCCGTGGTGCCCAGGTCCTAGAGGTGAGTGTGCTGGGGAATCAGTGGTGAAGACCTTGAACACAGACCCTGTCAAGAGCTTAGCTGGTCCCTGTGCAAGAGCTTGAGCAACGCTCAAAACCCTGACTGAAGAAAGTTTGGCCACGTAAATGAAGCTAAACAGAGGGCATCTTCTGACCTGTTGACCCCTCATTAGCTTCTGTGGTTCTCAGGAATGAATCTAAAATCTTTAACACCATCTGCCTGACCGGATAGGATCTGGCCCAGACCTGCCCCACCGGATCCCTGCCTCCTTCACTGGGCTCCAAGCAAGTAGGTCTGAACTCAGTCGCTCCAAAATGCTAAGGTCTTTCGTGCCTCAGAGCACTTACATAGGCTGTTTTCTATTGCCTCAGACTTGGTATGGCTACCTCCTACCTACAGGGTCTCCAGGTCTCTGCATTGCCACAGGTAGATGCTCTTCACTCCCCTCCCCCGATTTTTGCCCCTTATGGACCAGATCAAAACCTTCACTTTCTTTCCCTCTCAAGATCACAACTCTCATATTTTTTTGTTGCATCTTCAGCTCAATGTGTATGGTGCAAGGGGTCTTCAGAAACTTCAGAGGGGGGCAGGTGTCGTGGCATAGTGCGTTAAGCTGCTGCTTGGGCTGCCTGCATCCCATGTTGGAATTGCCTGGTTTGAGTCCAGCTGCTCCTCTTCCATTCCAGCTTCCTACCAATGCTCCTGAGAGGCAGCAAACGTTGGCTCAAATGTTAAGTCCCAGCCAACTCTGGACAGAATTCCTGTTTCCTGGCTTCGGTAGCTGTAGCTATTGCCAGCATTTGGAGATGGAGGATTCTCTCTCTTTCTCTCTCTCTCTCTGTCACTCTGCCTAAATCTTTGTTTAAAAAGTTCGTGGGAATGTACATTATCTTTTCATTCATATTTCATTGAACTTTGTTAAGTCCTGTTGCTTGTAGGCAACCAGATTTGTGAAAATCCAGGTTACATAGCTGGATCAGCATGGGTGGCCTCATGTCTGATTTAGTACTTGTCTGCCTTTCTACCACTCATGTTTTCTGATTCCTTCTCCAGAGTCTCAGACATACAGCTCCTCCTCTTTACCACTCTGGCAGTCCCTACCCTCACCCGGAGGTTTGAAATGGATGGACTGTGCTATGACCTGACAATGCAGCCAAGGCAAGAGTCGCATAGGGTTTGTACGTATACAAATGTACTGTAAAAATAATAAGAACAACAGTTAATATTTCTGGGATTTGAAATATGCCATGGACCATGTGCTATGATGTGTTTCTTTTTTCTTTTCTTTCTTTCTTTCTTTTTTCTTTTTTCTTTCTTTTTTTTTTTTTTTTTTTTGACATGCAGAGTGGACAGCGAGAGAGAGAGAGAGACAGAGAGAAAGGTTTTCTTTTTGCCATTGGTTCACCCTCCAATGGCCGCCACGGCTGGCGCGCTGCGGCTGGCGCATCGCGCTGATCTGAAGCCAGGAGCCAGGTGCTTCTCCTGGTCTCCCATGGGGTGCAGGGCCCAAGCACTTGGGCCATCCTCCACTGCACTCCTGGGCCATAGCAGAGAGCTGGCCTGGAAGAGGGGCAACCGGGACAGAATCTGGTGCCCCACGATGTGTTTCATTCAGCCTTCACATCCCCTCTCTGGGATGGGAATCTTGGCTGCTCCCATCTTGCAGCTGGACAAACTGAGACCTAGATTAGGCACTTTGCCTAATGCTACACAGCAGCGAATTACTGGCAGGAGCCTTAAAATAAAATGGTCTCATCTCAGGGCTCCTGCTCCCAGGGCTCAGTCTCCCTTAGCGCCAGGATCAGTTCCTCCAGTTAACTGTTTTCTGACTTCAGCTTCAGTCTGCTTCCCTCCCAACCCATCTGAGCTCTTTAAAGGAACAGTACCTTAGTGGCAATTTCCAAAAATAACCCCCAATACAGACAGAAGTTGTTTTCTCTTCAACATTCTGATGCTCCAGTTTGACCAATCTTTTCTCTCTGGTTCTCACACTTAGCATTTCTTTAACCACATGTTGCCCCCCACCCTCACCCCTTTCCATTGTTCCCTGGGTTTTCTTTGTTGTTTGTGTTGTTTTACCAAGGGCATTGTGATGCCTGAGTGGAGAAGAGAAAACCTGCATTTATGTAGTCCCTTCTAATTGTCAGCCATTGTTCTATTTCATATATATCAACTTATGCAATTGCCTAGTAACCCATGAAGTGATTGTTAGCACTCCCTGAATATACAAGATAACAAACATCCTCAGAGAAGTCAAATCGTTTGCCCAAGGTCACACAGCTACTATGTAATAAATGAAAATTTTCACAGCTATTTTTCTTTCATTCCAAACCCATGCACTTTCCTTTATACAAATTACATCCATAAATCCAAATCTTCCTACTTTGTCTAACAAGCCTTCTCCCCTTGCATTTCTATGCCTTCTGTGATCACCCTGCCCTCTTTCTGTGGGAAGTTTCCTGTCACTCAAGTCCAGCTGGACACTGGCTTCTGCTTCCATCTCCTCCTACCCTTTACACAAAATAATGTGCCCCCTTTCTCTTCTGGAGCAGTGGTTTGCCCCATAGAAATTGATGTTGATATGTATTCTTCGTCTATTTACATTTGCCGTGCGGCTCTATTTGCATATCTCTTTTCCACAGCCACATTCTACGGAGTGTTAACCAAAGCAAAAGTCCTGAGCACAGGGCTAAGAGAGCATTTTATTTAGGAGCTAGTCTTGTTCAAATGCAAATATGTTGTCACATATCATCACATTAGCAGAGAGTAGGACCCTAAGGGAATGGGACATAAGACAGACCTGCCTTAATAGGATAAGTGGAACCCATGTATGGGTAGGAGGCATGGCTTGTGATAGGCAGCTAATGGATGGGTGGTGGAAGTGGCGAGGAAACAGCCAAAGAGCTTTGAGAGGCCTGGAACACTCACAGGGAGAAGGGAGCCAGATGAGGTGGTGAGAATATTGTTCAAGAAAATGAATAAAGGACTTCACATTTTTATTCAGTCTGGTCCTGAAAATACCATTACCATTCAATTATGTTCAAAAAGGAGAAAGAGAGAGAACTGGAGGAAGATGTAATTGGAATGGGAGCCTTCTAGATGTCGTTGGTCACAGAGGACGTAGGTCGCTCACTGAGCCTAACAGGGTTGCACACACAGCAATGTGTGTGACACACGGTGAATCCATCATAGGCAGGCATAATTGCTTGGGTTTCTGACACTGTTCAAGACTGGCGTCTCCACTGGTGAGGTGAACACGCAAGAGGGGTCTGCTAAGATTAGCGAGGAGCCCAAGGAAGACCTGACTCGCAGGGTGAGTCTCAGGTTTTTCTCCATGGTGTCTGCAGGTCTTCCTTGGAGGTATCATGATTTGCATCTAGATGCCAGTGCCATACTGAATGACAAATGTGAGAGAGAGTTTGAGACTCGATTCAAGGGCACTGCTGGGTTAGATATGTGTATGTGGCCCAGGCATGAATGCCCGGCAGCTCTCGGTAAGAGCCAGGATAACATTCAGTTTGCAATCCCCTCCCCTGACCCTGTCCCGTGAAGGAATGCTTTGGCCTCTTCTCAGAATGGCCAGGTGTAGAAAGACAGCATCCAGCCCGAGCCACTGCTGTTAACACAGGTCCAGGCATCCTAGAGTGGGTCTGCTTCATGAACGCCGGATTCCTTTACGGGGAGATGCAGCCACCTCTACTGGCGAGCACAGATTCAACCCGCAGCTCCCTTCTCTGCAGAGTGGTCTCTGACCAGGGAGGAGCTCCCTTAACTCCAGGGCTACCCTTCGCCACCACCTCGGAGATCCAAAAGGCCAGCGCCTTGCCGCCGGCTGGGTCACATCTCGCAGGGTAATTTGTGCTGAGTTTCCCTACGGGACCGATGACATGGGTGCCTGGAGAGCAGATTCTTCCAGAGCCTTTTCTCCATGCCCCGCCCTACTCAGATCATTCCCTCATCCCCAAGAGTAGTCCTCCCCAAAAATCATTTGAGTAAGGATCTCCATCTCAGACTCCACTTCTAGGGAGCACCTGCTCTCCTGCCCTGATGGGCCAAAGCGTCTCTGGAGCTCGAGCCTGGGCGAATCCCAGGCCCTCTCCAGCTCCACTCAGCCCTCCTTGCCCTACCCAACTTCACGTCCTGTTGAGATGGGCCTGGGTATCTTAGTCCTTACTCCAGGTTCTTGACCCTACAATAAGAATCCCAAGCAGAGGCATCCATACATAGTGCACAAGTGAGAGCATGACTTATTTAAAAGAGAGTGGACATACGCTTATGTGTGAGTGTGCCCCACCCCATCATGAGTGGGCCAGAAAGTTGCCTATGACGAGAGAGGGAGAGAAAGCCCAAGAAGGGTCCCCAGCATGGTCAAGGGCAAAAGATTACCCTGCTTTTTTTTTTTTTAAGATTTATTTATTTATTTGAGGGGCAGAGTTACAGACAGAGAGATTTCAGAGACAGAGAGAAAGGTCTTCCATCCTCTGGTTCACTCCCCAAATGGCCACAACGACCAGAGCTGGGCTGGTCCAAAGCCCAGAGCCAGAAGCTTCCTCTGGGTCTCCCACATGGGTGCAGGGACCCAAGTACTGGGGCCATCTTCTACTGCTTTCTCTGACCATAGCAGAGAGCTGGATTGGAAGAGGAACAGCTGGGACTAGAACTGGTGCCCATATGGGATGCCGGTGCCGCAGACGGAGGATTAACCTACTGCACCACAGCACTGGCCCCGAGCACCCCTTTTATCTGCTTCTTCTATGAGGTAGAGAATGGCACCTTGATTGAATAAACAAACAGGGTGGGTCTTAACATGTGCGAACTTTTCTGGGATTTTATGGCGCCTTCACCTGGCCATCTCGGCATCTTCTCCTTCCTGGTCCTAGATGAGACACAGGTGCATTCTGGGAAGGAGGGTGTATTAGACTGACAGGTGAAGGCGTGAACTTACAGTGAAGGCTGGCAAAACGTCCAGCTCTCCTCTTTCCCACTCCCTGCCCAGTCCCTTCGCATCACTGTGAGTGGCGCAGCGAGACGCGTCCTCTGCTCTGGGCAGAGTTGCCCACTGAGGACTCTGGGGAGCCTTCCTGTCTGTGTTCTCTGTTGGATGAACCAAGCCTGCTCTGGAGTTCACCTCCACCGTTAGGAAATGAGTCTTTAGCCTGGCGAAAGCCTTGCTGCTCCCAGGCTCCTAGAGTCAGGAGGGGCTGCAGGCCAGAGCAGAGTCCTCCAGTGTGTGTAGAGGTTAGCCAGCCTGGATTCTTTGTAGCCATCAGTAAGCTGCCCTGGTGTCTCCCTTCATGATCTGTCCCCAGAAGCAGCTGGCCCGAGGGGGTGAATTGCTCCTTTCGTGGTCAGATCTTCCCCAGCCATTCCCCAGGTGATGGAAACCGCTGGGCAGAAATCGGGCAAAGAGGAGCTGGCATCCTCAGACACAGTCACCGAGGCCCTAGACGCGGGAGGCAACAGCCCTGCTCCACCTCTCCAGGGCAGAGAACAGAAAATGGAAGTCACAATATCAGGTCTCTGATGAACTGCATAGAAAGCAGGAATTTCCCCAGATGATTTGCTAATGCTTCACCCCTGAATGATGCAACCTACAGAGCCAAAAAGAGGCCACGCAGGACATCCCCAGGCCTCTATGGAAGTTGCCTGCTCAGTGAAGAGCAGACAATAGAGCAGCATCTTGACAAGCAGGTAGATCCGAATGTGAGAGAGGAAAGGCTGGGCTCCTCCTCACCCACATTTTTCACCACGATTCACTAAGGAAAGCAATCGCTCTCCTTTCCTGGTGACAAGAGAGGATTCAATGGGGAGTTTGGTACCCTGTCATTTAGTTTGGAAATGTCTCATCATTGCTAAATCTCCCCAGGATGTGGGGGATGCACTGCAAAACCTGGGGGTAGGATCAGCTTCTGGGGGCAGGAGCAGGTGCAAGGGCTGCTATCCCACAATGGAAGCAACGGGACCAAAGCACAGTGCCACCCCATGTGCCAAGCCCACCGCCAGTGCAGGCATGAGGAGTCAGAGGAACAGGCTGTCAGGTGGTCCCAGAGGGGTGTAGAGAACACTTGTTTCCCCCATAATATTATCTTTAGCAAGAACAAAATGTCTGCCCTCCTTCCTTAGGAATCTCTATATTTACCATGAGAATAGCAAAGGAGTGGTGATCCCATCCTCCTGAGCTCACAGTTTATTGTGAAAACAAGTTACCTACCCCATCCTTTTGGATAGTTTCTTTGTTTTATCATGAGCAAGCTAGATAGGATAAAGGATTATAAATCAGGTCATTTGATGGGTTTTGTCCCCACCTTGTAACTGAATGTCAATTAAAATTGTGCTTAAAAACTCATGCCAGGGACCACCTTTGGGTTTTTTTTTCCACTGTTGGAAGCCCCCCTCCATGCCACACTGGCTGGAGGTCTTTGACTCTAATAAATCTTGCTTTTTAAATCTCCCTGCTTGTCCGCTTGGAAATTCTTCCTCCACGTGAGACTGAGGTAATAATAAGTTTTCCTATAACTCATGGAGACACAACGCAAGCACGGGGACTCTCGGCCTCCCGCATGCACACCAGTGATCACCTGTGGATTGAAAAGCGCAGGACACTCTGTGGAGTTCATCCAGGAGAGGCCAAACCGGCTTCACAGCCTGCAACCACCCGGGAGGCACCGCACCTGCCCTTGCAGAGCCAGCCGTTGGTGCAGGCACTTCATGGGGCACCCATGCCCAGCATCAGGCCAGAGTCAGATGGTCCGTGACCTTCCTGAGCGGCAGTGCAGTACAGAAGAGGCAGCCTGGCGAGCTGGAGCCCAGAGCTGCCCAAAGTGCACTAGGCTGCCCAGGGGGGTCCCCATTGCCTTTCTTCCTTCTCTTTTCTCTTCCCCCTTGCTTCAGGACCGCTAAGGTCCAAGATTCTCCCTGTCAGCTCCCACTGCTCCAATGAAGGAGGCAGGCAGGCATATAGGTTAAAATTGATTAGGTTTGGCTGGCACCGTGGCTCAATAGGCTAATCCTCCACCTTTCGGTGCCAGCACACCGGGTTCTAGTCCCATTCGGGGCACCGGATTCTGTTCCGGTTGCCACTCTTGCAGGCCCGCTCTCTGCTGTGCCCCGGGAGTGCAGTGGAGGATGGCCCAAGTGCTTGGGCCCTGCACCCGCATGGGAGACCAGGAGAAGCACCTGGCTCCTGGCTTCGGATCAGTGCGGTGCACCGGCTGCAGCGCACCGGCCGCAGCACGCCGGCCACGGCTGCCATTGGAGGGTGAACCAACAGCAAAGGAAGACCTTTCTCTCTGTCTCTCTCTCTCACTGTCCACTCTGCCTGTCAAAAAAAAAAAATGATTAGATTTGTGAGCTGAAAGACCACACCTTCACGCCCCTGTGTGACCTCATGCTCCTACCTGGCCACACCTGGGTGCCCACCAGCCAATCAGGTTAATTAACCACTCCCCTTTGGAAGTGGGTTTAAAAGCCTGGGACACGGTGTGTCCAGCCCCTTCTCTTCTTCCCTGGCCTCTTGCCAGGAGGGGGCTTGCTGTAGCTCTGTGCCTCCAGGGCGTGTGGCCTTTGGCTTCCTGGCCTAGATGCTCCTCCACGTGGCTGGCGTCCCAAAGGAGAATTTGTACTAATGGTGAACTCACATCCCCACCCCCTGGCTCCCTCCATGCTTTCACCAAAGGCACCTCTTCCTGTGCCATTGTCTTGCAGGGGGCCAGGGGCCATGTGCAAGTATTCCCAGTCATCCAGTTGTGCACACATTACTGTGTCTGGCTGTATGAACTTGGTTATAAATATGTCTGGTAGGAGTCTGAAGTTCAGAATTGATGAGTGTGAGCAGCGAACTCTTCAAATAAACAAGCTTCCTCCTGGGGCCCTGAGAGGGACGCCACGACACGCAGGGAGAGTTTACATACCTCATTTTCACCTTCATTTCCTAATCGTATCTACTTTTATTTCTTGCCACATGAAAAATGGATGGGGAACTACTTGCTATTTTTGATGAGCTTTCTCTTTAACTATTATTTCCCCACCGGCTGCTTAAATGACAGGCTTGCTGTTAGGAGCAGCCAGAGCCAGGTCCAACCCATTCACTAAGCAGCCAAGCCAGCCAGGAAGGCCAGAGCAAAACCTGCCGCCCAAGAAACTCAGAGGGTGCGGATCCTCATGTATGAATTCAGCCTCCAGGCCTAGCGGGCCTCTGCCATACACAGCCTTTCTTAACATCCTCTGACTATGTGAGATGCTGGCTGACCAAAGTTTGTAGATAAAAGGAATTGTGGAAACCTGTTGGTTTCAGGTGTTTAATTGTCTTAACTGATGTAGAGAGCCTTTCTCAAATGGCCCTCTAGGGCTAGCCCTTGTATTCCATTATGGACATATTTCCTAATAGCCGCACTCAGTCTTGTCCTGGAAATGTTAGCCGGACCTCTTAAGATCATTTGCTACTCAAGACAAGATTATGTAAATATTTCATAAAAAGCCCTAGTAATAGTCACAAGGACAGCTAAGGACTGGCTGACCCTGTAAGACAAGCCTGGCACAAAGGTGAACTCTTTAGAGACACCAACTCACTTCATTGTCATGGTGGTGTGTCCATTATGCAAATGAGGAAACTGAGGCGGCAGAGCAGGTTAGTAATGGGCTAGCAAGTGGCAGAGCAAGGATTCAGGCTTGAAGAGACTGGCTCTGGAGCTCTGGCACATAACCAGGCCCCCATGCCACCCCTTGTGTTTGCAGGCATCCAGATTCTATTGAACACAAGCTCGGGTTCCTTGATAACCTTGGGACACTTCTAAAGTAACCAGTCCAACTGTCCATACCTCAAATGCCGACACAAGCAGCGGGTGAAGGCTATGTGGAAATCCAGCAAGTGAACCTTGTAGATCGCAGCGTGTGAGCAGCCTTTTTTTTTTTTTTTCAAAACACCACTTTTTTTTTTTTTTTTTTAATGTCCTTTGGCCGAATTCTGCCAGCTGGCTGCCAATATGGGAGTCCTGGTTCTAGTCCAGAATTTTACAGACAGTGAAACTGTAGCCCACAGAGGGAAAGGGTTTGCACAAGGTCACACATACCTAGCAAGAGAAGCAGCGCTGGAAGTCAGGGCTCTTGGTGCACCATCTTTTTTTTTTTTTTTTTTTTAACCAAAATCTTTCTCCAGCCTGCACTTCCCTGCCCCTTCCCCCAGCCCCATCTCTCTTATGCACAAGCAGAAAAGCTCTTATTCTATTTGCAAAGTAAATAGAGCTGAGATACAGATTACTCTCAGCATCGAAGCTTTTATCCAATATAAACAGAATCAGGGTAACTTGTTCCTCTCACTCCCCTCTCACACATACACACAGGCTCTGCGCCAGCACTAGCATAATTAGCAGAAGGCAAATAGAACTCAGGCATCCTGGCCAAACTGGGGAAACGCTGTAGATGTCCCCTATAAGCAGGGGGAACATTTCCTCCTGCCTTTTCTCTTCCTACGGAGCCTCAGGCAGGAATAAAGATTGCCTTGTTGGGAGTGAGGCTCAGGACAGAGCCCAGGTCCCTTAGTTGCAAGACAATGAGATTCGGGTTCTCACACAACCACTCTGAGTCTCGATTCACATATTCGCAGTGATGTGAGACCCAAATAGGTTAACTCAAAATAAAGATCTGGAGTATGGTACATTATCAATGTTCCTCATCTATTCCTGTGAGAGTTTTCAAACTCACCAGAGAACACACACACACACACACACCTATGCACAACCTCTTATGCAGTCATACCTATGAAAAACAATACACACGCTTGGGAAATTACATTTTTGGAACAAAGGAGTTGCCATTATTCAAAAGACTATTTTTTTTTTAGAACCAGCTCATCTCTGAGAATGATGTTAGAGACTCTAACCAATCTAACTCCGAGGGCAGCAACTCTTTATTTTCTGAAAGTGGATTGATTTGATTCTGGTAATAGCAAAAAAATCTTCCAGAGTTCTGGAGAACAAAGCTAAGCCGTAATCTCAGGATGTCGCTTTTGGATATGGAGAGCAGGGGGCAGAATGAAAAGGGCTCCAGATTCTGAGTCAGCGATCGGCCTGATTCTCCGTTCATCAGACCTGTGACTTCAGGTCAAGCCCTAGCTTCCTGCCTGTGTCAGTTTGCTCATCTGTGAAATGGGAATGCCAATAATCTTGCAGGTGACTTCTGTATATGAAAGATTGTCAAGGCCAGAAATCCTAAATGTCAGTTTTAAAATGTTAAAAATTGCAAAGGTGTGAACAGTAAATTAAATCTGAAGCCACCTCCCATACAGGAATTTAAAAGTCACTGACCAGAGTGCGAATAACAGTAACATTGCAGATCTTCCAAGTCAACTTTGTATGGCCACACTCAGATCTACATATTTCATTCATTCTTTCCTTCCTCATTTAATGCTCTTTGAGTATCTAGAAGTGCCAGACCCCCCTAGACTCAGGGACTATTGAGTCAAATGCAACATAATCCTATTTCTCTGAGAGCTTGTAATACGGGAAGGTATTAGGTCCAGTGGTTAAGCCTCTGCTTGGAATGGCCACATCCCATTTCAGAGGGCCTGGACTCATGCCTGCGTTTTGCTTCCAATTCCAGCTTCCTGCTAACGTACACCCTGGGAGGCAGTAGGTTTTGGTTCAAGTAGTTCAGTCCCTGCCACCTATGTGGGAGACCCAGACTGAATTCCATGTTCCCCGCTTTGTCTTAGCCCACCTCTGGCTGCTACAGGGATTCCAGGAGTGAACCCATGGATGGAGGATCTCTCACTGTCTGTCTCTATCTCTCTGCCTTTCAAATAAAAAGAATACATACTTTTCTTTTTATTTTAATTTTTTTTTTTTTACAGGCAGAGTGGACAGTGTGAGAGAGAGACAGAGAGAAAGGTCTTCCTTTTTGCCGTTGGTTTACCCTCCAATGGCCGCTGCGGCCGGCTCATCGCGCTGATCCAAAGCCAGGAGCCAGGTGCTTCTCCTGGTCTCCCATGCGGGTGCAGGGCCCAAGCACTTGGGCCATCCTCCACTGCTTCCCGGGCCATAGCAGAGAGCTGGCCTGGAAGAGGGGCAACCGGGATAGAATCCGGCGCCCCAACCGGGACTAGAACCCGGTGTGCCGGCGCCGCAAGGTGGAGGATTAGCCTGTTAAGCCACGGCGCCGGCCCAAGAATACATACTTTTGAAGAAGCTTGCAACAGAACAGCGCTAGACTTCTCACATGTATTTCTCATTTATCTCATTACTTTATAGTTAGATCTGGTATTTTAGAAAATGAAGACTACAAAAACAAATTTAGAAGCTGCTGAGGCTAGATGCCTCCCAATGTCTGCAAAAATCCCTTGGAAAAATAAAAGGTGCTCAGATCATGTTTGCCAAGGGGAAGAGTGAATCAGTGAGGAAGTGGATGAGGACCACAGAGATGGCAGGATGAAGGCACAAGAGGAAGATTTCAGGCAGAAAGCAAAGGTAGAACCAGGCTGGGAGAATCCACACAGTCCAAGAGGACACCCCCTCCTTGGCCAAGAGTCTTGCACCCACATTTTTTTATTCCCTAGTGCAGTCACCCTGAAAAGAGTGGACAACAGCCACTTGCAAGGGCCGTGCTACACTGTGTAAGGGAGCAGCCGTTTTTGAAAACGTTCCCTTTGGACTCAGTCTGATTATATTTTACATCTTTGCATCATGAAGGGTGATCCGGCTGCACACTGGAGGTGGCACAGAAGACCTGCCTGCCCTCGGCCATGCCAGTTTCCCTCTCTGGAAGTTTCTCATCTATGAAACAGAGGACCGGAGCCAAAGGCCCCCAACGTCCAGTGCAGCTCAGTTCTTCTGCGGTTCTTCTCCATGGAGGATGACACCCCAGAGGCCTGAGGGAGTTAATTCATCCTGCAGAATCTTTCAAACCTTGCATCTGCAAGAGGTGAGACATGGAATCTAGGGAGGAGCAGCCCCCACCCCCTTCCCAGGAAGACAAAGCTGCCCGTCATTTGCCTTTAATCTGTTTTCTTAATTTTCTTCCTAAGGAAAGTCACAGCTCCAATCAGCCCTCTAATCAATGGCTGCACAACTCCTGCACAAATGAGCCAGATTTATTAAAGGAGTCCTCTCTTCGATGGAAATGGGCTCCCTGCTGGGCCTGAAAACACAGCCTAAGATTGACTGCTCTCAGAATAGGTGGAGATGTAAAGGAAATGACAGCAGGCGAGTGCTGGGGAAAAGGGTGCCCAGGGACTCAGAATGAGCACCCGGTGTGGATGATCATCGGTGGGAACCTGGGTATTTGCATCGCGTCAGGCTGATCCCGGGGACAGTCACCAGACGTAACTTGCCAGCGAGAATCTTCTGTTACTTCTCTACGTGCCGCCGGAGAAGAAGGTCATAAAAAATCAGATGAAGAGAGCGACTCTTCCCAGTGGACAGCCTCACAGAAGCCAAGAGTTTAAAGGTTGTCCCAGCTGGAAAGAACCTTTGACGATGATGCACAGCTCTGGATGGGGGGTGTTCTGTGTTCTGTGTGGGGGCCCCAATGTTTCTGATGGATTGATCAATATTTCAATCCTATAAGGAATTATTCATATCAGATAAAATTAGATATTTGCATATTCATATTTGGGGGCTAAGAGCTCCTTGATGATGGGGGTGGACTCTGTATTAAACTTTCAGTTATTTACAATTGAAGCCAAGAGATATTGGGATGAGGAAAACTTCACCTGTTCTACAAAATAATGCCAAACTCTGCCTTCCTTGTGGATATAATTATATTTCTGGAAATTAGTACTATGTTTTCTAGGGAGGTGATGGGGAAACTGACTTATTATTTGTCTCCTCCTTAAAACCTCAGAGATCTAAAAGGTGTTGACCTTGAAACAGGAACAAAGGCACTCATATGATTGGTAGGTAGTTGGCCCCAGCAATGTGATGAGAGATTTATGGGGGGGGGGGGTGGCAAGGATGAGAATCCTGTTCTAAAATAATGGAAGCCAAGGTGCCTAGCATCCTGTTTGAAATTTCCTATTCTCTGCTTTAATTTCCTTCTGTTACCCTCAAATCATAATTTTATTTAAGATATCAGGCTGAGAGTGACCAGCCTGAAGAAACAAACTGGTTATGAGACAGTAAGGAGGATCAACCACTTAGAGTACAATCAGCTTTGTGTTACTATAACTAAGCACCAAGGCAAGCTACATATGAAGGAAGAAGGTTTACTTTGGCTCGTGGTATTGGAGGTTCACAGCCCAAGGTCAGGCAGGCACATTGGTCTGGCGTCTGACTAGGGCAGTGCATGCCTGGATGAGTGCCAGGAAGTGGGGAGTGTGTGTGTGGGGGGGGGTGTCCCTAATGATCTAAGGACCTCTCACTGGGCCCACCTCCTAAACATAATAATTGGATCAATTCTCCACCCTTAATCCATTAACCAATTAACCATTAACATTCATCCATTAAGGACCCAGCCTTTAACCCATGGGCCTTTGGGGGATATCTAAACCATAACACAGAGCAAGGTGGATGTAGAGACATTAAGAGTGAACCAGGATGGATTTGTGGGTATCTCAGTATACCTGGGGACACCACACATTCACACTAGCAGAGGAGAACCTGGTGGAAGGCTAGACTTTCCACAGTTAGGAGGAACAGAGGGCTGATGTTGATTCTGAGGAGTAAAGGAAGTTGGAGAACCTCTGCAGATGGGAGAACTTGGGGTCCCCTGGCTTCCACAAGGGACAATGTCCAGAGCAAGGCATTTAGCAACTTAGCCAGGGTAAATAACTACTTGGTGGTACAGCTGGACACATTCAAATAGAAGCTTGGTGATTCTTTAAAAATTTTTTCATTTTATTTATCTGAAAGGCAGAGTTAACAGAGAGACAGGGAGAAACAGAGAGAGAGAGAGAGAGAGAGAGAGAGAGAGATCTTCCATCCACTGGTTCACTCCCCAGAGGGCCACAACAGCCAGCACTGGGCCATGCTGAAGCCAGGAGCCAGGTGCTTCAGTCAGGTCTCCCACATGAGTGGCAGGAGCCCAAACACTTGAGCTGCTCTTCTCAGACTGTTAGCAGAGAGCTGGAAAAGAAATGGAGCAGTCGAGACACCAACTGGCACCCATATAGGATGCCAGCACCGCAGGCCGCGGCTCACCCCACTACACATCAACACCAGCACTGGTGATTCTTCTTGAGCTCTTTGTAACCCTGGACCCGACCACACCTCTGTGTGTCTAAGAAAGCACAACCAAGCTTCCAGGCACTGGCGCTCACCATGTAGAGAGGGGAGCAAGGGTGGAGAGGAGAGAAGTGGGAGGGAAGTGGAGAGGGAAGGAGGATTAACTCCATGCATAGGAGAAGGACGCTGTCCAGGGTCCTTCTGCTCCCTAAGCTTTCTCTTGGCCTGATCCTGGTGTTGCAGACTGGCAGCCTGTTGGCATTGGAAGGCTCCTTAGAGAGAAGTTGATTCCCTCCTTTTGCACATGAGGAAAACCGCCCCAACGTGCCGGAAATTGTGAGCAGCTAACCATCTCAGACCATTCAGAGGACGGGAACAAAAGCAACAGAGACAGAATGTGAAGGGTGAACGAGGGGGAAGAATTCCCTGGGGAACGCCAGTGGGTCACCCACAGGGAGTGAATTTGGGCAAACACTTGTAAGTCTTCCCATCCTGCCTACTCCGACCAGGCTTCCCACCTGCACCAGCTTTCTAACTTCCTTCCTTGGGCCTCTAAAGAGAGAGAGAACATGTCTTGCTACTCTCCATTCGATTCTCTTAACCTGTTCCCGAATCTCCCTTGTGTGCGTCTTATTTCCCCCAAACTCCCAGCATGGTAGGAACTGGATTCCAGGGACTGCACCATGCCACATGCTTCTCTTTCATAAACTGCCTACCCCCATTTGGAATAAGCAAGGCACACTCAATAAGTCCCTGGGAGAAACCTGCAAACCAGCTCATGGAGCAAGTTCTTGAACTGCCAAAGCAAACCAGTTCAAAGGTGGGAGAGTAAAACTTGGCTTTCTAATCTGGAAAATGGGGAGGGCTAGGCTCAGTGCTGTCTTGCCGTTGTCCCTTCTTACGTGAAACATACCACTTTGTGACCCAACTTTAGTGAGCGTGTTGGAATTCCAGAATTTGTTCGGCACATCCTCGCACCTTGTGCTTTCTCCCTTGTCCTGTCAGTCCCCTCTCTGTCATCCCCCACACACAGCCTTCCAGAAGCAGAACGCGGGATGTGACCAAGGTCTTGTAGGCTCCAGCAGTGACACAGGCAGAAATGTGCCTGGGGCCTATGAAGGCTGCTTTTTACTGCCTTTGAATTCAGTTCTGTTGACACTGAGTCTGAAATGAGGAGCGCGGATGCTGAGTGCCTCCGCGGACGTGGGAGCTGTCAGAGCACGAGTGTTCCATGCCTCCTGGGTTAGGGACCAAGCCGAGGCTGGGCGGCGAGTGGGTGATCGACTCCACTGGGAAGCACATCCCAGGCAGGCAGCAGCCTGGATGATTGTGCTGCTTGCTCGCTCACCCCACATCTCCTTCCCCAAATCCACTGACTAATTTCCCTCTTTATGTCTGTGCATTATTAAAATTTTGCTCGCAATAGAAAATGTTACCCTGCAGTCCTCAAGGTAACTAAGGGAGCATTAAAACTATTTTTAGTTTGGATTTTAAGCCATGTCTTCGCCTCATTTCAAAACACTGAGTGGAGAGGGGTGGGGAAGGACTCCTGCAGGCTTCTCCACCAGCTGGAGAAACAGTGGCGAAAGATTGGACAGAAGCAAGTGTGTTCCTGCCTACACTGCTCCTTCCACAGCCATTTGCTTGGCACAATGCAACCACTTAACCTTTTCCACTTAAAAAGCAGATTCTGAGTTTATGATTTTTTAGTTCCAGGTCCCAGCTCCACATCCCTACCAGGAAAGAAACACATCCAGTATCAATCCTTTCATCGTGGCAAATCTAAGCAGAGTCAAAGACAGACCCCTTTCTGGTCTCTATTCCCGACCTTTGCCCCAGGAATATACTTGCTTTCAAGGTGAACAGCCTTATCTTGGACCCAATTAAATATATATGCCACAGTGCCTGGAATGTTCTTGAAAAGATGTGCAAGGGGCGTACCCAGAAAGAGGAGGCGTCCAAGGATGAATTATTGATCAGGGCTCCTCCCCTTCACACACACACACACACACACACACACACGCATTCCCCAAATCTTGTGTGGTCTTCACAGAGTTAAGAAAGATAACCTCTCTGCTCTAAACTCTGTTTGGTGGATAGCAAGTGTGTTTACATCTCTCTGTGCCTCCTTTTGTTTGGTTTTCCACAAAAGCCTGAATCAGCAGATTTCAGAAGAGAGCTAAAACATCTGACAGGCTTAGAGAAATGATGTGTGCCACCTGAAAAATTAATTGAAAAGAGGGGGGAAAAAACCGACTTTTCACTTATAGAGCAGTTTTTGTCCCAGTCTCTAAACAGGTTATGGACATTAATTAAAGTTGCCATGCCTCGTTTGTCACCTTGGATTTTCTAACTCAAGTGGAAACATCAGATTACTGTTAGAGGCGGGGAAACTGAGGCTGATAGAATGGTCAATGAGGAAGTTAAGGGAACTACCCCCCACCGTGGACCCCTCCGATCTCACTCATCTCATGAGAACCACATGGAAGTGCCAAGCCAGGTACAGTGCACACCGCTGCTACATGGACCTCGCCAACATGGGCACTACTTCTTCATGTCAGCCAGGGTCCTTCAGTCTCACGTCAAGACACAGTCCCATAACACAACGCCTGTGTGATGTGTAACCACAGAGGGGTTGTCCCATCACTTTTGCTCTATTCTGTTGGTTCGAAGCCAAGGTGCAGGCCCCGCCCACACTGAAGGTGAGGGGATCACACAAGGATGTGAATGCCAGGAGGCCGGGCTTTGGGGCTCACCCCACATCCTGTCTGCTGCACAAAGGAGCTTGGGAATAGGCATTCTTCCGCACCCTTACATTTTGTGGTAGGCTTTTGAGAAAACAAAAGTAAAGATTGGGCAGATTATTGATGTTAGCCACCGTGCAGAAAACATGAAAGCCCAACCCAGCACTGACCTGAAACAAGATGGTGTTTAATAAAGAGCTCAGGGAAGCCCCAGTCATTTGGGCTGTTATTTATCTATGCGGTTGTAATACACTCAGCTAACACCCAGAGTACTAAGATGCCTACTTCACATCTCTCCTATCTTTAGTTCCGGGAAAAAGAAAGGGTAAAGGAGAGACATTCCAGTCCAGTTCGGTGAAGATCCTGTGACTGTCTCCTTATTGTTCGCACCATCCTAAAAGTGGAACTACCACAGAGAATGCTGGCAGAGCAGTGTAGGGCTTCTCAGAGCCTGGTCCTCCGCTGGATCCCGATCACCTGCAGCATGGTGAGAAAGCCGGGCTTCTGGCGCCGTCTCAGACCTGGTGCATGGAACTCTCTGAGTGGAGAAGCTAGTAATCAGCGTGTACCAAGAACCCTGAAAGAATCTCTTTCTCCCGAAGTTTGAGAAGCATGCAAATGACTCAACCAGCGTCCAGTGAGGCTGGGATGCGGGTTCTGACTCAACAGGTGGGGAGCAGGGCCTGAGATACTGCATTGCTAATGAGCTCCTGGGTGGTGTCATTGCTGCTAGCCCCAGTAGGAATACTGAAAGGACCAAATAAGAAAAATCACACCCTACCCAAAGCAACTGTGAGTTATTGGATTTTAAGTAACTTAAATATTTTAGGTGAAAATTTCTGAAATTTTTACCAAGCCAGATAGGGATTTTTTTTCCTTTTTGAAATTTTTGCACACGATTTCTTTAGTTTGGGAGGAAAACGATGTTTAGGCTTGGAGCAGGCAGGAAGTGAGGGGAAGAAGCTGAGTGCAGGAGAGTGAGTGACACGCAGGGTGAAACCACGCAGGTGAGGGACGCGGTTAGAGCGATGAGCACAGATACAGAGGAGAAATCGAGGGCCGAGGAGAGTGGTCTGGGAGGCTAGCACTTGGCCCACGCTCCCTCAGCAGGACCCAGGGGAGACACAGAGCACAGAGCATTCGGGAGCAGGAGCAGCCAGAGGGAGGGGAAAGAAGACAGGGATCCGGATCTGGGAGTTTCACCAGTTCCAAGTCAGCATCCACCAAGAGCCACTGGCCAAAGGCATGAAGAGCTAAGGGAACAAATGAACTTGCAAAGAGAAGATGGAGGCGGCAGGCAAGTTGGGAGGGAGATAGCCACCCATTAGAGCCCCCCAGAAGGTGACAGGGACCTCCCAAAGGCCAAGGTGTGATTTCAAGCCAGAAAGTAGATGCAGGGAAGAGACACCAGAGGCCCAAGGTGGCGAAGTCCTAAAAGGGGGTTTCAAAAGCTTGTGGGAGGAGCTGGTGCTGTGGTGTAGTGGGTAAAGCCACCACCTGTGGTGCTGGTGTCCCATATGGATACCAGTTCAAGTCCTGGCTGCTCCACTTCCGATCTCGCTCTCTGCTATGGTCTGGGAAAGCAGTAGAAGGTGGCCCAAGCCCTTGGGCCCCTGCACCTGTGTGGGAGACCCGGAAGAAGCTCCTGGCTCCTGGCTTCGAATCGGCGCAGCTCTGGGTGTTGCAGCCATGTGGGGAGTGAACCAGCGGATGGAAGACCTGTGTGTGTGTGTGTGTCTTCTTCTCTCTCTTTCTGTAACTTTGTCTTTAAAATAAATGATGACTCTTTTTTAAAAACAAACAAAAAAAGCAAAGTGAGATCATGAAGAGAATGAGAATGTTTTCTAATCCTACTTTTTAAAAAAAGATGATACACGTTTGCCACGGACTGTTTGAGACACCCCCTCCCTCCCTCCCCCCCCCCCCCCCCCGCTTAAAGCCAGCCCACTAAGTCCATCTCCAAAGATTCAGCCAAGTCATTGCACCTCAAGGAGTATGCACTGACTTTTTTCTAGTCCTTATTCCCTAAATACAACAACTACTTGCTTTGTGTTACGTTGGATGGAATATTGTAAGTAATCCAGGGATGAATTAAAGTCTACAGGAGGAAGTGTGCATGTTCGAGGCAAGCACTGTGCCACTTGCTACTCATGGAAGGAACTTGAGCGTCTGCAGATTGTGGTACCTGTGGGAGTTCTAGAACCCACTGCTCTCGCAGACTGAGGGGTGGTCTGAGCCCAGGAACTCCATGGTGGAGGGCCCAAGGCAGTGTGTGGGGCAGGGCGGGGGCTGCAAGTTCGAGTCAAGACACGGAGCTTCTCTGCTTCGTGTATTCACTCATTGCAGATTGTCTCCCAGATTCTGAACCCTGTGCTAAGCCCCGAGAAACATGAAATACTGGTGCAAATGAAAAATAGTGCAGAAATAATAATGCTGATCGTAATAACATTTAGAGTGATTAATTTGTATTAAGCATGGTCTATATTTACTCTTTGAATTTATTGGACACTTTAAATATCAGAACAACCTAGTAAAGTAAGTAGTGATTTTATACTATTTTTTTTTTACTATTTTTTAGATGTGGAAACTTAGGTAAACAAATACCAAGACCAACTTTCCTGCTTCTGCAGAGCTTATATTCTGTCAGAAACCCAATCAATAGAATGACTTTTTCTGACTTTTCAGTTGGTTTTCTCTTCTATAACCATAGCAAGAATCACTGAAAACATTAAGAGCTTGCCCTGAGTCACACATATTATCCCATCGGATGCTCATAACAACCTTATGAGGTAATTATTACTGTTAGCTCTGTTCATCAGACAAGGAAGCTAAGCTTCAGTGACACTAATTCATTCTCCCAAGATGCCACTTCTGTGACTTACGGGCAGACTGTCCCAGATGAAGATGTAACGACGTAACAGAAGCAACCTAGGAGACTGGACTTGGATCATCTCTGAGATGGCAGGTCCCATGGCATCCCTGTGAGTTCCCTGAACCTCCCATAGTTTATGGCTCAGATACTGGTATCTGAACTGTTCTGTGTGCTAACAAGCTCTAAGGGGCAGATGGAAGATAAGGTCACAGTGCAAGGATGAGTTGTGATAGAGGAAAACCCACTTGACCTCCGTGTGGGGCGGCAATGAAGAGCAAATTCCAGTCCTCCCACCTCTCGTCGGCAGCACACGGAGGGCTGTACCCCCACAGACTCCTACCCGGCACGGCCCGGGATGCTCTGTTCATCTAGGAGGCTCCGAGGTACAGGAATAATGGACTCCTTGTGAGCATGGGGATTTGTTTCAGCACAGATCCTGAAACCTTTGCTGATCGAGATGAGCAGGAAAGGATTTAAATTGAGGTCCTGAACTGAAAGCAGAACACATTAATCATGCTCATTGCTGGAGACAGAAACAAATTCATTTTTTCCTGCAAGGAGTGCTATCAAGCAGGAAATCAGGTCCACAGGTGAGGGAGGTGGTGAGGTGCCTGAGGGAAATGACAGTGGGGCTGGT
This sequence comes from Lepus europaeus, assembly GCF_033115175.1. NCBI lineage: Eukaryota > Metazoa > Chordata > Mammalia > Lagomorpha > Leporidae > Lepus > Lepus europaeus. The sequence goes on along the minus strand of NC_084840.1, from coordinate 22,802,228 downwards.
AGACACCAGAGCAGGTGCATCTCCAGACTCTACAGAATTTCTTACAGTGCAGGGCTTCAGAGACCAGGTATGACTTTTCGGCTGGTGGAAAGGATGACTCAAAATTTAACAGATGATCCAAAATTTGAGAGTTTCAACTTGTCCTGAGCCAAAGTGGTTCATTCATTCAACAAGCACTCAGTGAATGTCTCCTGAGCTTCAGGCCTACAGGATTTAGCAGTGCACCAAACAAAAATTGGCCTTGCCTTATTGAGTTTACTTCTTTAAGCAGAGAATAATCAAAGAGCCTCATGATTGTAGATAAGCCAATAATTAGACAAGACAATTTTGGATGGTGATAAACATGAAGGGCAAAGATAGGATGATCTGATAGAGACTGGCAGAGATGGCGCTAACTTAGACACCATTGCAGGAAGAGCTCTATAATGAGACGACGTTGGATCTGAGATCTGAAGGATGAAAAGGAATCCATGCAACCAGGCAAGGGGAAAAGAGTGCTAGGGGGAAGGAAGACCAAGTTCAAAGGCCTCTGGAACAGGAGCAAGCAAGCATCTCTTTGAGGACCTAACAGGAGGCCACCACCGCTGGTGTGTAATAGGAGGAGCAGGCAGGATGGACTTTGTCAGAGACAAAGCAGTCAGAGCACACAGGGCTCAAGTGTCACACCAAGGAGACTGAAACAGGGCTTTGTTCCAAGGGCAAGCAAAGTGTTTTAAGCAGACGAGGGACTTGATTTGCACTACAGTCCCTCTACTATGATGTAGAGAGTGAATTGTAGGGTCCAGAGCATGGCAAGAGACCAGGTAGAAGGCGGCTGCAATCATCCAAGTGGGAGATGGTGAAAATTTTGCACATAGATGGGGGTGGGGGGGCACTGGGAAAAGTGGATGAGTGGAGCAGCTGCTCTGGAGGTGGAAATGACAGTATTGCTGATGGATCAGGTCGATGTGGGAATGAATGTGAAGGTGTATTTGTGTCCTAGCATCACCATGCTTTTTGAACTTCGTGAATTTAGTTCTGCGTCAAACAGTGGAGACGTTTCCATGTGTGAAGTACAAGTCACCCATGTTTCTTCTGCTCTTCTCCAGTATTGATGGCCGTGACCAAAGGCTGGCCATGAGGAGAGAGAGAGAGAGAGAGAGAGAGAGAGAGAGAGAGAGAGAGAGAGAGATTGAGAGCAGCTGAGGGCTTGGATGAACAGCTTTGGGCTGGCCTCAACAAAAGAGTAGGACCTATAGGAAGCCAACAACACAGTGTTGGGTATAGCATATTAGAAGATGGTCTTGTTGACCATTCTAGAATGACCTCGTTCTCTCAATGAGGAATGAGCACTGAGACCAGATGAGCATTGCTGTGTGTGTGCGTGTGTGTGCATGTACGTTTGAGTGTGTAGGGGAGTTGAGGTCACCCTTGGGAAAGACATGGCGAACAGAGGCAGGCTGGTGGTCATCGTTAGATAGAAAAGGGCACCTTGGATTAACAAAAACAAAAATAAATGCATGTGAAAACTGAATGTCAAAGCTCTGTCTGACTCACAGTACACATGGGCTGAGGGTAAAAATTTGATCAAAACATGATTCCATAACCCAGGCTCATGCTGTTCTCAATACCACTATCACCCTGTTACTGCTATGAATGCCACTGTTGGAGCCCTGGCTGCAGGCAGACCTGAGCCCACACACACTGAAGCTGGGCTATTGCTTCACAGAGGCCAGGTCATGTGCCGGAGGGAACCCAGGGCAATTCTACCCTGGGTGCTCTAGTCAAAGCCACTTAACCATAAGGAAGGAAGATAGATGTTGTTATAAAATTTTTTTGAAAACAAAATAGAAACCCAGAGCTGAGTCTGAGTCATCCGCCCTGGGAAGCCAGGGAAATGCAATAGAATCCTAGGTAGGAGGGGGAAAAAGCTTCACTGAGGGGGAGAATGGACGAATTTCTTTTGTTTAGCATGAGGTAGAAGGCAGAGAGCCAGCAGGAAGGAGTAGTACCCTCTAACCCTTCAGACACAGGCAGGAGAAACTCCCTCCAAACCTTGAACATGTCCATGTCTTGACAAGTTACTTAACCCCTTGGGCCTTCCTTGCTATGTAATGATGGAAAGAGAAAACACATAATGAAACTCGAATTCTCTTGGAGCCGGCACCACGGCTCAATAGGCTAATCCTCCGCCTTGCGGTGCCGGCACACCAGGTTCTAGTCCCGGTCGGGGCGCCGGATTCTGTCCTGTTTGCCCCTCTTCCAGGCCAGCCCTCTGCTATGGCCCAGGAGTGCAGTGGAGGATGGCCCAAGTGCTTGGGCCCTGCACCCCATGGGAGACCAGGAGAAGCACCTGGCTCCTGGCTTCGGATCAGCGCGATGCACCGGCCGCGGCGGCCATTGGAGGGTGAACCAAAGGCAAAGGAAGACCTTTCTCTCTGTCTCTCTCTCTCTCTCTCTCTCTCTCACTGTCCACTCTGCCTGTCAAAAAAAAAAAAAAAAAAAAAAGAAACTCGAATTCTCTGGAGACAGGGGGCTGGACCAAATGGTTAAGATCTAAGAGGCCTTCAAGCTCAGGAGTCCATGGGTCCACCCATGAGGCAGCATCATGCAGAGATAGAGAAAGCAGGAGGGAAATAATATTCACACACCAACCCTGCCATGTCCCGACAGAAAAACCCTGGCCAAGTCACCAGGCTTCTCTCTGCCTGCATTTTCTAATCTGTGAAGAGAGGGTTCTAACAGTTGCTGTAGGATGGAATGCATTAACGAGAAAATGGCTATGGACAGTCCCTGGCACATGGTTATTGCACTGTAAATATTAAATGAGCTTTCGCTGGAAACCAGTCTTCTGTACTCGTCATCCTATCATTTTGGCTCCAAAGAAATCAACCCAAGATTCCTAGGCTCCCAGGATGATCTTCAGTTGTCCTGTCTAGTCTCCTGCTTCTATGGAAACTTTGTCTAAACTATCCCAAAGAGATAGGAGCTACCACATAATGTAATTTGGGGAAACACCCTGAGGTGTCTAGTTTCCATGGTTACCATCAGAGCAGATGGGCATGAATGTGACCAAGAGGTCCCTTTTGCATAGCAAAACTTGTAGATGTAACAGCCACCTTAAGTGAGGCCAATGTCAGAAAGTCAGACATTTGGGCCATTTTCAAAAATCAGAAAGCTGTCTAATGAGCCAACACCAGCACTCATCCCCCGATCAATGTTCCAGGGACTCATGAAGCAGAATAAGCTCTTCCCAAACTTGTTTTACTTAGTCAGGCCAAAAAGTCATTAATTAACCATTAGTCTCATTAGAAAGAAGAGACACGACTTCACAAAGCACTGGGGACTCACAGTTCTCAGAGCCAGGAGCAGAGGTTGTCGGGAGACACAGGAGGAGAACAGCAGCTCCTTGACCTGGCTTGGGGAGCTCGAGACAACCCAGAAGTCTCCCTTCCTTAGCCAACTTGGAATGTTTCTCTAACATGTGAATAACGAGTGCACGTGGGGGAGGCCATTATTTAACAAACCCAGAGGTCTTTGGAGCAATGGCTACCACATTCATTCCATTCATACCTTTCCTTATTTAAGAGGAAACCCAGGTCCAGGGAAGTAGAATTTGTCTGGGTTGCTCTCAGTAGAGAGGCTCGAAATAGAACTTTACCGTGCAGCACGCAGCTGCTCAGGCAGGCTCTTCTCTGATATTTTAAACAAGGGATGAGGGGAGGTGTCTCCTCACAAAACCTTTTTGGTTAACCTCCTTTCTTGACGCAAAGGAAAGATGAGGTTCTGGAAAAAAGAGGAACACCACTCTCTAAGTGCTCTCCCCGCCTCTGGCTCCTTCCCCTAAAATTCACTCCTGTTGCCAGCGTGATTTTTCTAAAACTCAAATCTACTTATGTCATTCCTCTCGTTAAATCCTTAAATGACTCCCCATTGACTGCAGGATAAAATCCAAAGCCCTTCTAATAAGGCCATTCATTAGCAAGCTCCTGCCTCTCTCACCAGTCCCAACCCCATCACCCCTGCAATGCGCACACACACTTGCTCTCCATCTGCTGGCCCCAGTAACCTTATGCTTTCATTCTCTTCTCTCCAAGGTGCTGAACGTGCTGCACACTGCCCACCCATCCCTCTCTAACTTCAATTTCTCCAAAGTCAGCCATCACCTCCTCCAGGATGTCCTCCCCAGCCTTCAGGCTGAATGAGAGTCTCCTGTCAGTGCCCTCAATGGACACCATCAAGGGGACACCCTCACCAGGACACTGCCACACCTGTAAGTTATCCATGTGCCAGGCTGCCTGTGAGCTCCCACTAGGACAGAGGCTGCAAATAGTCTTTTGTGTGTTCCCAGCCCTGGCACATGGGTAATGCCTAAGAGGTGGTTAGCAGATGTCTCTGTGTCACCTAAAGTAGCTCTCATTTATCTTTAATGATTTCGTATATAACTATTTGCCTAGAAAACAACAGGTGAACAGCTGATTACTCTGAAAGTGATTATCACCTGCTTTATCAAAGAGTGGTACCAACAACTCAAATCAACAGATCATCCAAAAGTATGTCTATTTTTCTAGCTGATTTGTGATACATAGAGCTACAGTACAGATGTGTGTGTATGTGTGTGTGTGTGTGTCTCCGTTTCAGGAGGGAAGAAGCATGTACAAGTATTTGTGTGGTTTACTTTTATAATTTAATCTTTGTCTTACTTTTAGTGTATATGTGCCTGTTCCCTAAAGGCACATATACACAAAAAATAAAGCGGAATAAGTGGCAGGAATTTGGAAGAAACGAATCTGGTATTGCAAATGCCTATAATATAGAGTCTTCAAAACATCTGTGGAAAGTGAAATTAAAAGAAGAATTTACTTTGGTGCCAAAAAAATTAAAACCCATGTAGTGTGTTTATAATACTTATTTTCCATAAACTTTTGGAAACCATTGAGTGGGTAACCCACAAGGCTGCTGCTCCCTGGGAAGTTAGCAAGAAGCTGTCAATGCCCATGATCCATCTATAGTAATTAACCCTTTTACTATAGTGCACGATGGACTGTACAAGCCACTTTTGCATTATTTATTGATTTCTCACAGAATTTATTTTATCTTTAAATGATGTAATAAGCAGCAATGTTTCCACAAACAACACATAAATTGGAACCTTCTCAAACACTTGTATCATCTATACTATGGTCTTCTCCCATCCCTGTCCCAAACTCTCCTGTCCCAAATCTCATCATGCCACACTAAAGAAACCGATCTTATCTCCTTACTGCCTATCTTTATTTCAATATCTTTAACTTTATGAAATAGGCATCATGCCACTTGCTATTGGGCTTTGATTTTAAAAAATTAATACATCCAAATCATTGTCCCTTTTGCCTGCTAAATTATATTCCTTAATATGATCATTTGTGGCAGTTTGCCCATTCCAGGCCCTCCCTCCTGGGTGCTTGGGTTGTTTGGTGTTTTGCTGGTACATAGCCCAGCTGTGAGCACTCCTGTCCATGGATTCCGGAACACAGGGGCTGGGGTATCTCTTGGATGTTCACTCAGCAGGGTAATTGCTGTGTGAGAGAGAAAGTGAATGTTTAGTATTGCATGTTTTCTTGCAGAGTATGGGAGCTCCAGTTACTCCATCTCCTCTCCAATAGTAAGGTTGACACAAATGACTGAGAGCAATAAATGCGAGTTTCCAACTAGCATCTTCTGAGCCAAATTAGGCTACTCACCTTATAGAATATTTTGCTGGCCTTTTATTTGAATTTCAAAGACTTGATGTGGCAGATGCTCTTCCGAAGATCCCACTCTTCCCTGACGCCTTGAACATGGGCTGATTCACACATTTTTATTACCTACCTGGCCTCTGTAGCCATTCGACTTTGAGAACTCTGTGATTCATAAAGTCTATAAATTTAGACACACACAAGAATGGTGTTTCCATGCAAAAATGCTTTCAAAAAGAATGCAGGAGAACTCAGTTGAATGCCCTGTAGGTTTTTGATAAATTATCCCTAAAAACCAAAGCTGTGGATATTCTGAACCCAACAAAGTGAATTATAATTCAGAGAATTAGTGGAATTCAAGTTCAGGTGACAGGTGCAATTGGGATGGTACTTGAAATAAACAGTTACTGAAGGTATATCTACTGCCACAACTGATCCTCACACCAACCCTTTGATGTATGTATTATTCTTCCCATTTTATAGGCAAGGAAAATGAAGCCTGGGGAAGGTAATTGGCTTCTCAAACTAATCAGAACGAGAGATGGGGTTTGAATTTATAGCTGAACAACTGAATTCAAAACCCTTACGCAGTATGCCATAGCACAATACCTCCCAAATAATACCCGCTGAGCGTCTCCTCTGAGTTCGAGCACTGACCAGCTTTTTGGAAAGCACCTCATCTAACCCATAATAGTTCTGCAAGTAGTGATAGCAAGAGGTTACAGCACCTGCTCTTGCTGTTTTGTAGATAAGGAGACCCAGGTCTGGAGAAATTAAGGGGCCCTGGGGAGTAAGGGAAGACACCCACCATATTCACACACCAACACCAACTCCTTAGTCCTCACTGGCTGAGCACTCAATAGAGAGAGTGGTTTTGGACATAGAAGGCCAGTGCAGTTCATAGCAGGAGGCCCAAAAAGGAGCTGTCACCAGCTGATACCATTTGTTCTTCCTGGATAGAAGCAAAATAATCCTCACAGCCAGGCAAACAAATGGGTGGTTCTAGAAGGATAGGCTTGAGAAAAAAGAGACTGGCTTTACCTCTACTGACCTGGAAACTCAGTACCCCTACCTGCACACAGCAGGGCTGCATTTTGAGGATAATCATCCTTTGGAAGCTTGTTCATACAGGAGACACACCCCAGGTCTGCTATTCCTTCTGGAAAAGAGAACAATGTTAGAAAAACAATTGTCCAAAAAAGTGACTTCCCCCCTATTAACAGTGACAGAGGGAATCCCCTCCTTGGGTTTTCTACGTCTTTCTCTTCCTCAGTGTAGGCTTGGAAGTTGGAGAGCTGACTGGTAGCCTTTCAGAATACTTAAAAATTCAACTTGGAATTATTGTAGTCCAGGTCAGCTTCCCTCCCTGCTGGGCCTTGCAGATCCTTACATTGTAGAGATCAAGAGGAACCTCCAGTTTCAAACTAATCCCCCAAGGCCATCTATGGATTGCTTACCAATAACAATTGTGATTTCGCATCTGTTGACACTGAGAACATTCCCAGAATGCTGAGCTGGCATGAGCACCAGCTTCTGCAAGCTCTGATAGAAGCTGTCCCTGGCCTGGACGCCTGAACCTTGGGAAGTCCTGGGTGAGGGCCACTTGCCTTCCTCCAGGCACAGGGCCAGAAACAGAAGGTGAAATGATGAATAAGCTAGGCCCGGTGTCAAAGACCTCCCAGTCTAGTAGGGAGGCCATGGTTAGAAGCAGCGGAAGCCAGAGTACTGCTGTCCAGTAATAGAAGCACCCTGCCAGTGCTGACGGAGGGGAAGACAGTGACGGATACCCCCAGCAGCCGAGAAAACCATGCAGAAGAGGAGACCTGACAGCAGAGCGCTGAGGACGCGGGCAACACTCCGTTTATCCTTTCCATCTCAGCCACGTTCCTAGAACTCTTTTGTCTCGGGCTACCTCTTGACCAAAGAGACACAGTCATTAGCTCTGGGTGGCAGAGAATGAAGGCTTTCATTTGTACGGCTGAGATTAGATGGCTCTAAAACTAAAGAGCAAATCTCTCACCCGGAAAGGCCTCCCTCCCGTGTGCTTGGTTTTCCCTAGAGTACGTGAAGAGGAGTGCTCTCCCCCCGCCCACCCAAGAGCTGTCCCCCTGCACGGACTGGTTTCGTGCCTAGGGAGACAGAGATGAACTGATGCCCTCCAGCAGCAGCACCTTGCCTCTCCTCTTGCTCCCTATTATTCAGCAGCGATAGCAACCTCTTCCATTGTCTCGGAATCCACAAGTTCAAGCTGGCATCTCTATCTCCTGTGACCATCAGATCACTAGACCTGGCTGCCTCTGTCGTCCTCTCCAGAGAGATCACACGTTGTTAATTTTGCTCCTGAGTACTGAGTGGGGGCTGGGAGAAGACTTGGCATCACCTGGCCCCAAGGCAATTTCAGCATCCCTACTCCTTCTGCCCCCTCCCTCCCACTGAAGTCAAACAAAGCAAAGCGTTGCATCCTCGTCTGTCCCTTTCCCTTGCACTATATAAAGCTAGTTACAGATGGCGTGCATGGACTGACGCTCCAAACTCCCCAGTGCCCACTCCCTTCCATCAAGCTGGTTCCTAAATCTGTGGCTGTAGCAGACTTCAGAAGAGGAAACGGCGTGATCACGCAGCGTGAGCCTTGGCACGCTGGAGTCTGGGCTGTGCCAGGGCCATGGTGCCCTAGTCTCACCCGCTATGAGACGGCACTCGAAATGGCATCTGGTTGCCCCACTGCCCGCGTGGTGGGAGCCTGGTGCTGGAAGCCAACTTTCCTCTTTAGTGCACACCCTGGTAAGGAGGCGAAGAAATTCGTAAGGAAGTGAGGGGAGGCAGAAAGAGGGAAATGATGGAGGGAATAGTAGCTGAGCAGCTTGGAGGAGATGACCTTGGCTACTTCTTTCTCTTCAATTTTTGCATACAGCTTCCAAGGAGGGGCTTGTGTTGAGCCAGCCAAGCAAGGCTAACAGAGATCATCTGAGGCCTCTCTCTCTTGAGACATGTGTGTCCCACTCTTGGTGCTGTTAATACTTAGTATTTAATGCTCCTTTCCCTACTCATCCCCAGTTCCATTCCAGACCGCTTCACAGCTCAATTCACACGTATGTATGGCTGTTATCATGGTCTGAACACTGGACAAAATGCTTCAGACTCATCCCATCAGGCAAAACTGAGGACTTGCGTTATTCCTCCCATTCTTCAGCAGAGAAAACAGAAACTGCAAAGCAATTGCCAGGATCGCCCAGCTCTTACATCGCAGATCTGTGGAATTGCAGTCGTTCTCCCCGAAGGATCTCGGACGCCTCAACTCGCTGTCATAACAGGGTTGAAAAGCGTTACCTGAAGCTTTCTACCTTGGAGATATTTACATTTTAATGGCCTGTCTCTTAATGAGGCGTCAATGAGCAAAGAAATGAATTGCTTGTAATGCTATTTGGGGCACTGTAACAGGTCACAGAGGAAACATGGGGTCAGGAGTGTCAGAGAACAGCGTCTATCTCAGCTCCGGCTAACGCAGCCAGGCCCCTCTGAAGGCAGACTGAAACTCGCATTTTGATTTTATTCCAATAGAAACTGGGCTTATTACAGCTTATGACCAAGAGAAATTGTGTGTGAATAGAGAAGCCTTCCTAGTGCGGGAGCCTGTGGAAGGTTGGTAGATGGCTGCACTGTGTACAGATGGACAGACACACACACACAGTAACACACTCACATGCACGCACATACACACACACATATGCACACACCCCTCTGGCCCTCCCTCCTGGGAGAGATTCAGATCTGCCTGGTCACAGGGAGAGGAGCAAGGTGACTTCCCAGGAAAAGTCTTGGTTCAATTTGGAACCCTTAACCTTGACTCGAGGTATCTCATTTTATTTCCCGGGACTTCCTACTGACCCACAGTAGTTGACAATTTCCGTCCTTGAAGCAACATTGGATATGCAAAGCTGGGGACTTGCAACACAATCTTTGAAAAGGAAAACATTTTCCCAGACTGGAGTCAAGAGTGAGTTGTCGCTCAACAATGCTTGGGGATTTAATTTCCACCTTCCTCCAGGCTCTCCGATCTTTCTGGAGGAGATCTCCAATGACAACCCGAGTTGACTTTCTGTCTTCCTGGACAATCTTTATAGGAAATCATTTCCCAACAAGCTACCAAGCACAGATCCTTGAAAGCAAACATCTTTGCTTGTCTTTGTCTCTTCCCTCTGGCTGTGTCCGGAGCGCTCACCTCCAGCTGAGGAAGAGACAAATGGTGCCGGCCAGCTGCATTCCTGGGACTCAGCTCACAGGGGCTAGCGTGCCTACTCCTTCCTCAGGTGCCCCCTCTCTCCTTCCCCTTCCTTCTCAGCGCACTCTTGGGGTTGCCCTACCTAAAAGAGAGGGAAGAGAAGAGCATGGTTGCAGGAAGGTTCTAGCTGACGGTCCATCATTCAGGACCCGCCCTAGGCAAGTCACGCATCAAAGTCACCGACACATTCATTCCTGAGAAACAGGCGCAGGTGAGCTGAGTGGACATGGGTTGGGACCTCCCAGGGGTCCTTGCTTTGTCCTCTTCAGTCTGTCAGTACAGATTGGAAGCCCTGAATGCTTCAGCTCCCCCCTCCTATGAACAAAGAGCTATGCTCTCTGACAAGTCTTTCTCAATTCGCTCTTAGTGATGCAAGGGGTGTTTTTTTGTAGAAGGTTTATTTATTTCAAGGACAAAATTATAAGGAGAGAGAGAGAGAGAGAGATTTTTTCCAACCACTGGTTCTATCCCCAAATGACCACAATGACCAGGGTTGGGCCAGGCAAAGCCAGGAGCCTGTAACTCCATCCAGGTGTCTCAAGTGGGTGGCAGAAGCCCAAGTATTTGGGCCATCTTCTGCTTTCCTGGGTGTATTAGCAGGGAACTGGATCAGAAGAGGAACAGCCAGGACTTGAACTGGTGCCCACAGGGTCCCAAGGTGCTTTTCATCAGGAAGTTTTCACTTAGGAAAGAATGCACATAGGGGTAGATGCTGTGTGCAGTGGGTTAAGCTGCTGCTTGCAATACTGGCATCCCATATCAGAGTGCTGGTTTGAGTCCTGGCTTCTCCACTTCTGGTCCAGCTCCATACTAATGCACCTGGGAAGACAGCAGATGATGGCCCAAGCGATTAGGCCCCTGCAAGCCACATGGGAGACCCTGATGGAGTTCCTGGCTCCTTACTTCAGTTGGGCACAGCCCTGGCTGTTGCAGCCATTTGGGAAATAAAGCAGCAGATGGAAGATCTCCCTCTGCTTCTCCCTTCCCCTCTCCCTCTTTGTCACTCTGCCTTTCAAACAAATCAAATAAGTCTTTATAAAAAATAGAAAGAGAGGATGCTCAAATAGGACAATGCTGAATCTGAATCTCAGAGGAAAAACCGAAAGCCCCATTATAGCGTCCTACAAGCCCCTCCTCGAGCTGCCACCAAGCCAACCTCTCTGAACTCTTCCTAGTGATGGTCCCTTGTTCACCACTGCAGCTAACATAGCCTTCTGCTGTGTCGCTTGCAGTAGAGTCTCTGCCAGGGAGCTACGTTTGACTTGAATAATGTTTCCCCAGAGCCCTGCCAGCTCGTTTCCTTACAACATCAAGTCTCTGCTCAAATGCTGTTTTTCAAGGGGGAGTCCCCTTCCCTAAGCACCCTAATGCAATACGGCTGCTTCGTGCGCTCCCCAAACCCCCTCACCTCTGCTGTAGTTTCTTTTCCCGTAGCCTTTGTCATTTTATAGCAAATGGCATAGTTTTCTTGCTTATTATGTCTATTCTTTATTTTCCCTTATCTTCACACCCTGATTAGGATGTAAGCTTGAGTCTTTTTTCATCCCTGACGTACCTCAGAGGTCTAAGATAATGTCTGCCACATAATAGATGCTCACGAAATGCTGGCTGGGAGAATGCTCCATGACAGGAGTACCCAGCCCTAATGCAGGACTTTCGAAAGCTCTCTCACACTGGATATCAGCTCCTTGCATGTGGCCCATCCACGCTGACATGTGTGGCACAGGCTCCCATTCCTCCCGCATTCCTCACAGCCTCATCATGAATCCCCTTAGATCTGGTTTCCTTCACACATTTCACATTTGGAACCCAAACGTGGAGAAAGTCCGACAGCTTTTAGCCTCCTGATTCATTTGCCGTGGTTAAAGTGAGTTCCTGTCCCCTTCAATTTGCACCTTTACTTGTCTGCAATTCAAGTTCCCCTTGCCACTCTCTAGTTCTGGTCTCTGGGGCTGCAGGCCACCTGCTTCTACCAGGGTGCTAGGCCCTGTGGACTGGCAACAGCTCCCACAGGCACCCCGCTCGGCTCGCCTAGGCCCTGGAGGAACCTAGGCCCTGGGAGGAAGGAAGCCTCCTGAATGTGTCTTCATTCATTGTTATCACGAAGACCTGCACGCACTTAAATCAACAGCAGCGCGCTCTCAGCTCCATCAGGAAACAAGTTTAATAAAGAATACGACACATAATTACGCCTCTCATTGTTCTGAATGTCAGCACTAACCTTGACTTTGTACAACAAGAGCAAAATGTAAAAACCAGAAACCACAAGGATGACAAAATGTCCCCAAATTTCACATGTGTTTTACAGCACATTTCTCCCGGCCTAACTTCCTGACAGTCAAAATCAAACGACACTTTCCTTTTCAACATCTACTCAATCTCAAGGCTGGTCAGCCATTTTTTAAACTGTCAGCAGCCACGATGCCAAGTCTAAGGCACAGAAACTCTGAGGTCTGCAGCCCAGGCTCGCTGATGTGTGCAAGGGCTGCTCATGACATCTGGGGGCTTCGGCGTCCTCAAGGAGCGCAGACCCCTCCCACGTGTCCCCACCATTCCCCATCCCCCTTACCCTGTCAGGATGGACCTACCCGCTTTCAACTGCTTTATTCTCTCCCCTCCCTTCCTGCAATATAAAACAGTAGCCTCTGTGTGCACAGCACTTCACAGACCCCAGGACATTGGCGCCTGTAACCTAATCTTACCCCCACACCAACACAGAAGAGGGCTCTTAGAGTTCCTATTTTGCTAGAGTGGAAACTGAAAGGATGAAGATACAGGGGTTCATCCAAGGCTGCACAGCTGATACATGGTGGGAGAAGTTCTCAGCCAGGCCCTGGGGCTCCCCATCCTGGGCTCAGGGTCCTTGTCCCTGCATCCTGGCTCTGTCACCAGCTCCTAGTGCTCCCTGGCTCTGCTCTGAACACCGAGGTGCTCCACTCGCCTCTTGCTGCCCACGCACGCGACAAGGCCGGTGCACTTGTGGATGGGCAAGCAGGCATCTCAGCCCGAGACACTAAGCGTGCTTCTCTGTGCAGTCTCCCCTTCCTCCTTTGTGCTCTCGCTTCGCACTGTGTCGTTTCGGTTACTTGCTGGTGCGTCGCTTCTCCAAGACAACAGCTATGTCTTATTCAGTCCTGATATCTCAGATTTTAGCACAGTGCTTGACATGGAAGTTTGTAACCAGGGTTGACAAGGTCTAGGATGCTGAACGAATGACAACCAGGCCCCAACAGGAGAAAGGAACAGAGGCTGTAGCTTTGCCCACTGGTGCCACCCCAGCCACTGGGACCTCCCAGAGCTCACCAGAGGGAGGCATCCTGGGCTGCTGCTTCTCAGCTGAGGATCCAGAGACCTGAGGACCCCCAGGGACTGTTGCTCCCAGGGGAGCAAGTCCACCGGAGGAGAGGAGTTGAGAAAGTGGGCAAGGGAGAAGAGCCATCGAGAGTGAGAGGCAGGAGGGGATGCAGGAGCAGCATCGGCTACATCACGCCTCTTGCCATGGCCTTAGTGTGGTACCAAGAGAACAGAGAGATTTGTCAACCTGAAGGAGAGCAGCACCCCTGGCGGGAAGGGCTGGGGTATAAGTTCAGCTGGGTCTGGGAGGCACTATGGGTGGCTCCATCAGTCAGTGCAGAACCCTGTCACTGTCAGAACCTCTCCAACCCCCCGGAAGAACAGGTATGTTCTCTCTGGAGCAGCAAAAGTCAATGCGGAAGCCAAAAGCAAAGTCACAGGGCTCCGTGGCCTAAGCCCAACAAATATGGTTTCTCTCCTCTTGTTTGCAACACAGATTTGCCATTTTTCCTGAAAGCCCCCAAACAGGATGTGTTGCTTCCCCAATAACACACAGTCGTTTTCACTGCAAATACGTGGTATTGACTGAACCATAGGGGTGGATGTTCACGGAGCCACACCTGCTCTGCTATCCAGCCCAAATGGTGATGGGTGCCACAGAGTTGCAGGCCATTGGTAGCCCATCCGTGCATGGCAGATGCGTGAAAGCCAACTGCTGCAGGCAGGAATGAGTAGCGGTGCGGCCCATCTCACTCGTCGAAGAGGAACGAAGCGCAGTCTTCGTGACCTGATTAATTACAGTCGAATTCTTATCCAGCCTGAAGTCTCCAGATTACCAGGGGTGACCCTGGGGCCAAAACTGGGAAGTCACGTGAAACACGGCTCTGTTCTTCTCCATTCTGGGTTATCAGGGACTAGAGAGTTTCCGTAACAAAATACTTTGATAGCTACAGGGAGCGTATTTTCTAAAATATAAAAATTGGACATATGCCTCGACGAGTACTTTGAGAGACAGAAGCAAAAAAGCATTTAAAGCTGGGACTATTTCTGAAAACTCTCCGGCATGTGGTCACTTCTACACATGGGCCTTCGCAAGAGGACTCCAGCACAAAGAATCCAGGATAAGCCAATTAGCACACATCACTAATTGCGACCTCTGATCCGGGGGAAGAAGGAGTCATCGGCACGGCTCAGCGGAGGCTCGTGGCAACTCTGCCACCAACCTGCTCCTTTGCTTCTCAGTACCCTCAAGACAAGGAGCAGACGCAGGAGCTAATGAAGTTGCAGGGGGTGTTACACACCGTCCTCCCAGAGAGCTAGCCTGTAGAGTGGGCAGGACAGTGTGGCTGCTTCCTTTGCTACCTACGAACTGCTGCTTTCTCACCCACAGAAACTGTAGTCCACTTCCATCAGCTCAACACCTGCCTACATCCACTTCCATCACAGCCTCTCTCTCTCTCCCTCTCTCTCTCTCCCTCTCTTTCTCTGTCTCTCTCTCTCTCTCTCTCTCACACACACACACACACACACACAGGGGATGGAAAAGCAGGCTCCATTTGGTTGTAACTCCTAGGAGGGATGCAAAACGGAGCCAAATTTGCATCCGATGCCAGACGAGCCCTCCGGCCCTTGAAACTTCACACCTGTCTCCTGCCAGTACCCAAAGTGCCATCTGCTTCCCCGGGAAAGCCAGACACAAGGCCCTTTCTTTATGGCTTCACTAGATGATGAGAAAACCTGGCATGGAGAGCCCTAATGGCTCAATAACTCTATGGTACATAACACACAACTCCATGACGATCCCAAGGAAAAGGCTTGGCAGGATTTTTTTTTTTTTAACAAATATTCAGGAAAGTGGTTGGGTGCAAAAGAGAAACCAGTTAAGGACTCAACTTAGTCCCAAGTTGTTTCTGTGGCCAAGAACTCTGCAAGTGAGGAGTTCTGTATGTGGCAGAAAGTTCTAGAAGGAGAGTAGTACATGGACTTCAAGAAGGATCATAGTACCCCCCAACTCTACCCTAAATGTGAGAGGTTCTCCTGAGGACTTTTCTCCCACCTCCCATTATCAACACAACACATCCATGTCTCCAACTCTGAGAGCAGAGGGCAAGGCCCTCTCCCAAGCCCACATACCTGCGCCTGAGCAGAGCCCAGCTACATTAGACCGGCAGATCTGAGAGGTGCTTACAGCCCAAGACTGTCTTAAGGCAGAGGCTGGATGAGAGAAGTGGCGTTGTTGGCATTTGGGAGCTGGATAAATCTTGGGGGGCGAGGGAGCTGGTGTCTACACTGTAAGATATCTAGCAGCATCCTGGTGTCTCCGCCAGAGACCCACTGTACGGCCAAGCCTGAGTCGTGGCGAGCAACGCCATCTCTAGACCTTGCCAAATGCTACTGGTGGGCAAGACCCACCCCTTGTGAGAGCTGCTGAATGGGGCGGTTCCGTGAGGCCTCACCAAGGCCCGTTCCTGAGGGACGTGGGGGCAGAGAGGGCTTGCACAGCACAGCATCAACCAGAAAGCATTCTGCCCGCTTGCGTCCGAGCCTGTGTCTCCCGTTGGAGTGCAGTTGGTGATGACAGGCCCCATTCCCGGCTGAGCTGCCTGTCTCTGCGGTGCCTGCCTGGTGCCTGGCACAGGACTGAATGAATGACAGGCTGGACCCAACGCCTCCCTGCCCAGCCCCGGCTCCCCGTGCCAAGTGCTGCGTCTTTGTCTCGTTGGTGGCAGGGGGAGGGAACATCTTCAGAAAAGTAATAAAATAAATGACTAAATCAACGGAACCTCTTGTCTAAAGAACACAGAGATAAGCTAAATCATTTTGAGTCCTGGGAAAATTATCTCCACCATCCTGGCCCGGTTTCTCTGTTCAGCCAGAAAACACTTTAATTCATCTTGTGAAATTTTTCATCCGCTGGACGAACATTAAGTCTTTCTTCTTCATCATCTTTTTAAATATTCCTCTCTCCACAAAGGTGAGTTGGCTCCCAGCTCATCGGAATAAAAACTGCATTAGCCTGGGTGCACGTCTGGCTCGTGGGGGTTGGCCTGTGTTCAGGGCCTTTGGAAGTATAAAGAACCGGGACACTCATTCTTCACGTAATTAGAGTTGGTAAGATAAACTGTGTGCATTTCATTAAGGGAACGGATCCATCAGAGCCAGGACAGGGCGGGAATCCCACGCTCACAGCACCAGGCTGTGGTCTCAAATTAATCCCCAGCTGATCAAATGCGTTCCTGTGGAGACACTGGTGAGCTGGGGAGTTTCCTAACCACATCCCACCCCTCCTCATCCATTCCTGTTTGTTAGTCTCTGAACCCACGTAGTCTGTGGCCTGGCTGCAGCCCAGCAAACACTCCAGCTCTCTTTTTCACACATGACACATGTTATCCAATTCCCCCTGAAGTCCCTACATGGAACGCCTGCTCCCTGCCTAATACGTTGTCATTTGCCAGCATATGTCCAGGAACGCAACCTCAACTAGGAGGACGTGGCTTCTCCATGCACTGAGACAGCTACGCTTTGGACCAGCCTTGCAGCAAGGATCAGCATAGATGGTTGGAAATCAAAAGAATAATCTAATTAGAAATCATTCCAATTTGGAAATCATTCATTTGGAAAGTAAGCAGACCCTTCGTAAATTCAACTTGTGTTGCTAAGCTATAGTAGCATTCTCTTCACAATCAGAGCCAAGCAAACCAAACGCTGCTTTTGAAATGGCAGGGAAGTCTCTGAAACTTTCTCCTTCGCTCCAGGATTGCCTGATGCTGCAGTCTGTGGCTGTGCGGCTTCCTGCTCTATCACAGGTCTCTATGGCACCCTCGTTTGGCTAACTTAGAGTTGCTATCAATTTCCTGTAATTTTCCTCTTGGCCCTCTTCCCTAGAAGATGCCCCTCTTTGGGGCTATTTGATCAATAAGGTGGAGGGAAAGGTAGGTACAGAAATAAGGCAGCTTCTGTCACCAGCCAGCCAGCGCACGAGTGACACAGATGTGCATCTCAAGCAAGGAACGGGAAGAGGAGGCAGGTGTGTGGCACGGGCCTGCTCAGAAGTCATGACTGCCCTTGGCAATGTGAGAGTAGCAGCCAGAAATAGCCCAGCTGCAGGAGAGGTTATGGAAAAAGGACTGTTCTGTCCAGAGATGCCCACATGCAGCCTGGTGCTCTCCTGATTAAATCCTTGCAGGGCTCGAGGGAGTGGCTCTGCTGAACCGCTGTGCCCATTCCTGCCACAAGGGACCGGCCAGGCTGCAGTGGCAGGGGGAAAGGGACTTCCGTGGTGTGGGGGGTTGGGAAGCAACGCATTCACCGTCTCTGGAGGTCTTTACAGCCTTCTACCTGGGGAAAACAAACACGAGTTCACCTGGGGAAAATCCAGGGCCACATCCGCAGGGCGGGGTGCACCGCGCTGCATTCTGGAGCAAGCTTGGGCCGCAGGTGTCCAGTAGCCCTCGGCTCTTCAACCCAGCCTGCCGCTCCCCAGGCTGGAGACAATGGCACGAGCGGCTGCTGGACAAACGCTCCCCAACACGTTCTCGAAAGAAATGAAATTAGAGGACACGCTGATTTTGGCTAAAGCGCTTCTGAAATCCACGCATCGCCTTTTCATAATATGCAGGATCCTGAACTTTGTGAAGCCCTCTCAGATGCGCGGAGTGCAAACTTTTTTTTTTTTTTGCAACAAGATAAAGGTTTTTTTTTTTTTAAGTCCGTTTTCCACGGGGCTTTCGCAGGCATCCTCGTGTGGCCGCATAGCTGCGGTGGAAATATTTTGTGATGTTTTAGCTCTCGTGGTCTCATCGGCGGCATGCGTGTGAGTGTGCATGCGCGCATGTGTGTTTCCTGGGCCATTTGTTCCGCGAATAAGGACGATCCATGGTGACAGGGAGCAGGCAGGGACAGCACAGGGGGTGGGGGAGGCAGTCGGTCCAGGCCTGCACCTCCTCCTCGCCATGACCTCAGGCATTTGGCGTCTGTGACTTCTCCCCCAGCGGCTCCTCTTCCACGCTGTTCTTTCCAGACCCTCTCCCTCTCTCCCTCCTCACCCCTTCTATGCCCGCTCTCCATCCCCCTCTGGTTTCTTCGATTTCAATGAGTTTATTGGCATGACGAATGCTGCCAAAGCCAATAGCACTGAGCCTCGGTGTCTGGGGATGGATTTCACAGTGGGAAGGGGCTGGCTGGGGCCTGCGCCCACATTCCCACCGCGGGCTGGTGCCTCTGGCTGAGGTGGTGGCTGGCTGCCAGCAGCCTTGTTCACTTGGGTTTCCAGTCTCGGCTGAACTCAGCCGTCCCGTCTGCAGACAGGGAGAGCATGCTCATGAGGGCAGAGGTCACGTCTGGAGTCGCAGGCCTAGGAGAGGCGCTCGTGATTGGCCAGCGATCCGTAAAGAAATCCTGTACCGTCCGCACGGGCTGATTCTGAGCCTCCCGCTGACACCGCAGATTCACACGCCCTGGGCCAGGGCCACGAAGGCAGGGTTCACACCCGACTGGAACGGGTCCTTCCGGGGTCTTCTCCACCGTTTCTACTACACCCCGCACACATGCGCACACTTGCACGTACATACACCCCCCACTAGGAGAACACTTTGCGGAGTCAGAGACAGACGGGGAAGAGAAAATGGGCTTTGCTGTAACTGGGGCCTCAGATACACCTTTCCAAGGCTGCTCTAGCCCAGGAAGACTCCTGCCTGGTGAGGGTCTCTTCTCAGGCTCCCATTCTCTCTCTGTCTCTGCCCCCACCTCATTACACACACACATACACACACACACACGCCAGCCTCAGCACAACTGAGTTTTCCCTCCAGGAGGCCTCAGCACATGGAAATTTCTATTTGCAATGAAAATCAACTTTAGGGAACGTCACAGCAAGGGACTTTTTTTTTCCCCTGGCTGCCCCAAGATTGATCTGGTCCATAGGATGCCCCAGATCATTGCATTCGGTAATTTCATTCTGCTTATGATCTATTTCTTATACGATCAATATGATAAATGCGCCCAAGAGCAAAGTGGGCTCCAGCCCGCCGCCGGTGAAGTGAGGAGAGGGGAGCGCTGGGCTGCCGCGCCGTTTGTCTCGTGAAGCAGAAAAGCAATTCAGCCCGACTGAAGGCTACCGACAAGGCGGTACGGCCTCCGTGATAAATGCAAATGATGTGGCTGCATTTCCCCCAACACGACAGGGGTGGGGTGGGGGAGGGGAGCCGAACCTGCACCCCCCCATCTCAGCAGCCTCCCAGGAAAGCACGTGGGAGCCAGGCCCCAGAGGGAAGAGCTAAAGTTTTGTTAAAGCATCCATGCTGATGGCAATCCCCTCTTCCTGGCTGGGCCGCGCGTGCCTCTGAGCCTTGCTGTTTTCTAAGCACAGTGCAAGGGAAACAAGGCATCCAGCGAGCAGGGAGCCACCGGGAAATCTGGGACCATGCACTGACCTGGCAGCCCCTCATCATCTTCCTGAGCACCCGAGTTTCCGTGGCTGCAGGTCACGTTAGGTAGCAGTCAGCTCCACCGCCCGCATGCTTACTCGGAGCCGGAGCCCTCTGTTTTCACACGAGGTTGGGTCCTTGGGCCAGCCCCTGAATCCTCTGCATCCAAGTTCCATCATCTGTAGGAGGGGATCAGTGCTGTCTCCGCGGCAGGAGGAGAGGGTCCTCATAAGACGGGAATGATGTAAATGACCGTGCAGCACGGACAAGGTCTTGGCTGTGGGAGGCGAGGAAGCTCCTGCACAGAGAGGGAGACACACAGCCTTCAGCAAGTTGAATGGGGAAGAGTGGTCAGATGCCTGAGCACGGGAAGCAGGACAAGTCAGCACGGAGACGAGAGTCGTGGACGCGGGAAGCAGGACACTAGAAAGACACTAGAAACAGCAGACTGATTCTAGTCCCAGGTGGAGACTGGAACCGGGACTCCACCACCCCCTAGATGTATGGCTTGCACAAGTTCCTTCCTCACTCTGGGTCTCAGTTTCCCCCCAGAGGAACACAAGGGAGTGGGGGGTAATCTCTTCAGGTCACCCCAGGCTCTGACTTTTTTTTAAAAAAGATTTATTTATTTATTTATTTGAAAGTCAGAGGTATACAGAGAGAGAAGGAAAGGCAGAGAGAGAGAGGTCTTCCATCCACTGGTTCACTCCCCAGCTGGCCGCAACAGCTGGAGCTATGCCGATCTGAAGCTAAGAGCCAGGAGCTTCTTCAAGTCTTCCACACGGTGCAGAGGCCCAGGGACTAGGGCCATCCTGTGCTGCTTTCCCAGGCCATAGCAGAGAGCTGGATCAAAGTGGAGCAGCTGGACTCAAATTGGTGCCCATATGGGATGTTGGTACTGCAGGCGGCAGCTTTACCTGCTATGCCATAGCGCTGGCCCCAGGCTCTGACTTTTTTTTTTAAGATTTATTTACTTGAAAATCAAAGTTACACACAGAGAGGAGAGGCAGAGAGAGAGAGAGAGAAAGAGAGAGAGTGTCTTCCATCCTCTGGTTCACTCCCCAGTTGGCTACAATGGCTGGAGCTACACCAATCTGAAGCCAGGAGCCAGGAGCTTCTTCTGGGTTTCCCACACAGTGCAGAGGCCCAAGCACTTGGGCCATCTTCTACTGCTTTCCCAGGCCATAGCAGAGAGCTGGACCAGAAGTAGAGTGGAAGGGACTCGAACTGGTGCCCATGTGGGATGCTGGCACTGTAGACGGTGGCTCTACCAGCTAGGCCACAGCGCCAGCCCCCGGCTCTGACTTTTGATGATGCTCTGACATTGAGGGTTAATGCGGATGCAGATGTTCCAGAGTGATCAGAGCTCCAGGAGATGAACTAGAAGTAAATTTCAGAGAAGGGGGAGGATACGTCATGGCCAAAAAGAAAGGCAGGGGCCTTCCGCCTGGAGAAATCAACCTTGCCAAGTCCCCCAAGTGGGAGAGGGCAGACCATGATCAAGGATGTTTGCAGGGTTCAGGTGGCTGGCACCCCACCTGAGAAGAAGGCTACGAAGAAAGGTCAAGAGGCCAGGCAGGTGCCTCTGACTCGGAGCACTTGTCCAGGATGTAGAAAGAGGAGGAGGACCAGTGCTGTCCACTGGGTGGGCTCTTCTCACTGGAGCTCAGAGGAGCCCGAGCTGCTTCCCCTCCACCCCTCCCCTGCATCCAGGGACCGAAGCTTTCTGGGGACTTTCTTGGGGGCAGGGCTCTGTTTCTAGTGTCCTTCCAGGAAATGGAATTTGAAGCTGCCCAGCCTCACGTAGGCTTGACCCCTCACAGACGCCAGCCCCTCGTGCAGCAGAAAGCCTGCGGCTGGCTGTGGAAGGTGGGTGAGTGGGATGTGGGGGCGGGGAGGGGGCTGTCACGGTGACACAGATTCCAGCGACAGCCTGCACTGGTGAGTCGCCACTCTCCCACGCTGCCCCTGTGCACCTGACGTCTCCTTCCGGCCTGCGGGAAGGGGCAGGCAGGAGGGCCCTTTGGTTTTCTCACCTGGAGGGCAGGGGGGTTGATGAACTCTGCACTGGGAGTGTTGATTAAGTGCCTACTGCCCCAAAGGTGAGCGTATGAGAAAGCAGTCAGGACAATTTGCCTGGACGTTTCCTGTTTTCAAAGGGCCCAAGGAACTGTGCTCTTCATAGGCAGTGGGTTGACCAAAGCTACATCCGAGACCATACCCAAGGGGACCGTTCATTCAGCACCTGTTCACCCACTGGGAATAGGACTGGCTGAGCGTCCCTTTTGAGGGGGTCTGAACGAGTCCACCCTGGTCCATGGCTTTGAAGGAGATGGAGGTCTGGGTGAGAGGAGGGCCGTGTGTGGCTGTTTGCGCTTCAAGAGAAGTAAAACTTAAGCATGGGAGCTGCTTGTGTTAGTCAAAGCTTTTTCATTTCCTCTTCCCCCAAGTTTCTCAGCCAGCACGAGGTTCAGAAGGGAGCACAGACTGGTATCAGGATCAAAGGGCAAAGCCCACCCTCTCTGACCTTTGTGCTCCCTTTCCAGTGCCTGGGGACTGTGAGCAAAGCAAAGCAAAAGTTCTGGGCTTGCAATCCAGAAAGGGAGAAATACGCTTGCTCCCCAGCCTCTCCCTTTTTAGTGCCTTTTCTATTGACTTGACTTCTTTGGGTTCTTGGCCTTGAAGATATTTCTGACTTGCTCTTTGCCAACAGTTCAGCTGCTCTTCTTTTGTGGGTAATGAGTTCAATTCACATGAAAAGCCAGAGCCTGCTTCCGAGGCACTTGGACAAGTCCCAAGCAGCACTTCTGCCAGTGCCACTTGCCTGAGAGTCCCTGTGAAGACTCCAGACAACGCACACCTTTCTCCCTCCAGAATAGTCTCGATGCTTCCAGAATAAGTAAAAAACCCAATATCGATGGGAATTTTCCAGTGGGACGACTTCCAATGTCACCAAGGACTTGAATTACCTTTCCCTAATTGGAAAAGTCCACCAAATAGCAGAGAAATGATCTCTTTCTTTTTCTCCCGGTGTGCCAATCGAAACACTGTGTGTGCCTAATCCGAAGCATGTCACGAGGCCTATTCCCACTGAGCTCAACCCCAGTAATTAGAAGCAGCCCTGCCTCCCCTTTGGTCCTGGAGATTTTCATCATTGGATTGCTAAGCCAAGACATACATTTTGCCAAGGAAAACTTTCCTTTGAAATTTCCATCTTATCCAAATAGAGAGTTGGAATTGACTCTTGGCAGTTCCAAAGATAGTTCTGAGTTTTGAAAAATAATGCATATGTATCAGCCAACCTGTGAGATTGTCCCCAATTAGGAAAAAAACCCAAAAAATTTGCACATGAACCCATCTTTCCTACGAGTAGACTGATAAAACCAGTGCACCTGTTCCAACCTCAGAGCCTGGTAGGTAGCCATCAACAGCC
The DNA here is from genome assembly GCF_033115175.1 of Lepus europaeus. Taxonomy (NCBI): domain Eukaryota; kingdom Metazoa; phylum Chordata; class Mammalia; order Lagomorpha; family Leporidae; genus Lepus; species Lepus europaeus. Next base: position 22,779,101 of record NC_084840.1, on the reverse strand, counting down.
ACCTGCCCCATTCCTCTGAACGTGAGCCCTGCAACTCCTTCAGTTCAAAGAAGTGTGTGCAGCAAAAGAGCAAAGGGAAGCTAGAATGAAAAGAAATTACTGGAGCTCAGAAAATTTTCGTTGCATTCTTCAAGGGGAGGCATTCTTGTTCCAGCTGTTGGCAGGATGGCAGTTTTTGGAAGGCTTGGTACAGCTTGGAGGAACTGTAGTGTTAGAAAACAAGGCATTTCCAGGCTGTCTGTCTCCATGGGGAGCAGAGTGGGTCTTCATGAGAAGAATCATGTTTATACCCAGAAGCTGATGAAAACATTTTGCAAAAGATTCAAACCAATTATCCGACCTGGAAAACGGAGGCTCTGCTCGCCACAGGCTGCCTTCTGCAGTGGAAGAGCTGGGAAAGAGAAAGAAAAGCCTTCCCGACTTGCTGCCACTCTGCAGAGCACACGGCTCCCCAGGCGGCCTCATCTCGGATTACTGATTTCTCTTCCAGCTGCCTGCCCAGCTCCATGAGGGAAAACCTTGCTGTGTCACATCCCAGGACAGTTCCCAGAGTGGGTTAAGAAAAACTACTTGGAATCGCAGACTCTCGTAGTTAGACGGCACCTTACAGTCCATGTAGTCAGCTCACCCATCTCATGCTAGAACGCCTGAGCGACCAGAGGGTATCACCAACCCCTGCCCACCCACCCTTACACACAGCTCAGGATCCAGGTTCTGCACAGGGTACCCAGGCGGCAACTACAGACCTCAAAACAGGAACTTTGCCAGTTTAGGGACTGAGCGTTGTGGTTAAGCTCACTGCTCAAACTGCCTGGAGTTCAAAGCCTGGCTCCCCAGTGACTCCTAGGTGATCTTGGGCAAGTGACTTGACCTGTCTGTGCCTCAGTGCCTCATCCCTCAGGTAGGGATAGTGGTAATACCCACCTCGTTTGGTTTCTGTGAAATTCAAGGGAGATAATAAAACACCTCGAATATTCTTGAGATGTCTTTCCCGAGATCATGCTCATTTTAAACATTTATGTATATTTATAAAGCATAAATATTAATATAATGAGACTTCATATATCAGGATAGTGTAATGAAATCACTCTCTTCAACAGTGATCAACGCAGGGTCATCCTTTCTCTCCGCATCCCATCCACTTGACCTACATCCCTCATTATTTTGAAGCTAATCGTATTTAATCTGTCAGCATTTCTGTATGTATATAAAAAAAGGACTCTAAAAGTAACAACCAAAATAGCCTTATCACACTGCCCTAAGATAGAAAAATAGTAATACTGAATAGCAACATATTGATCTGACCTTATTTACATGTTCCTTCTCTCTCTCTCTCTCTCTCTCTCTCTCTCTCTCTCTCTCTTTTATTTGAAAGGCAGAGTTATAGACACAGAAGGAGGGACAGAGAAAGAGATCTTCCATCTGTTGGTTCACTCCCCAAATGGCCATAATGGCCAGGGTTGAGCCAGGGGGAAGTCAGGAGCCTAGAACTCCGCCAGACTTTCCCACATCTGTGGCCTGGTCCAAGCACTTGGGCCATCTTCTGTTGCCTTCCCTGGCATACTAGCAGGGAGCTGGATTGGAAGTGGAGCAGCCAGGTCTCAAACTAGTGTTCATGCAGGTTGCTGGCAGTGGCTGTGCCACACGACTTCTCTCTCCCTCACAGAAATGGGACAGGGAAAAGTGCATAGACAGCGACTGATTGATGTCTCTTGAAACTTACAGGCATTACTTTAAGTTCTTCTCTTTTATTCTTTTATCCCTTGCAACTTTGTTGAAGCTAGGTATTTTTTTTATTCTTGTATGGAGCTTCTGATAGTCTGTATTTGGTGACCACTTGTCACATAACATGTTCCTCTGTGCCCCTGTATTTCCTGTAACTTCATAGATGGGTCTGTGGGCTTGATTCAAGGTCACTAACTTGACAAGACTACTTCATGAGTCATGGAATATGTTCCTAACAGGAGGTTCATAAGAGCTGGTTGTTTCTATTTTGTGGGTGTATGACATTACCAGTGTCAATTATCATTATCTAGATTTATTAACCTGCTGTTGAGTTGCTAAATAAAGCACAGATGTCCAGTTACATTTGTATTTCAGATAACATTGAACATTGCTTAATGTAAGTATGATCCAAATATTTCATAGGGCATATTTATACTAAAGAATTACCAAGGCTGGCATTATGGCATAGCATTTTAAACAGTCCCCTGCAATGCTGGCATCCCATCCCATATGGGTGCCTGTTTGAATCCTGGCTGCTCCACTTCTGATCCAGCTCTCTGCTAATGTGCCTGGGAAAGCGGCAGAAGATGGCGCAATTGTTTGGGCCACTACACCCACGTGGGAGACCTGAAAGAAACTTCTGGCTCCTGGCTTCAGCTAGGCCCAGCCCTGCCTGTTACAGCCATTTGGGGAGTGAATCAGTGGATAGAAGATCTCTCTCTGTCTCTGTTTTCTTTCCATAAACTCTGCCTTTCGAATAAATATACACATCTTTTTTTAAAAAAAAAAAGTGTTAGCATTTAGTATATTATTTAGTTGTTAATATGCATATTATTGGATATTGTATTTTATTATATTATTAGTTATTATTAAGTATTGCTGTTGTTATCCGAAATTAATATTTAATTGGGGGGGTCCTTAATGTTTTTACCTGCCGAATGTGGCAACCTTAATTAGGGGTTACAAACTGGCGACATTTTCATTCTATTGTTCCTCCTTTGTTGCTGGTTTGAAATATCCGTGTATTGAGATAACTTCCCTTGTCTACCGGAGGGGCCTGAGAAGCAGCTCCTACGTGAGAACCAAAGTAGATGCTTGATACTGCTTTCCTCTTATTTGTCAGTTTTCAAATTGATGAGATTGTTCCTTGGATGACTGGAAGAGGAATCCTATGGACTCTTTTTTTTTTTTTAAGATTTATTTATTTATTTGAAAGTCAGAGTTACACAGAGAGAAGGAGAGGCAGAGAGAAAGAGAGGTCTTCTATCCAATGGTTCACTCCTCAGATGGCCGCAATGGCTGGAGCTGTGCCGATCCGAAGCCAGGAGCCAGGAGCTTCTTCTGGGTCTCCCACACAGTGCAGAGGCCCAAGCACTTGGGCCATCTTGTACTGCTTTCCCAGGCCATTAGCAGAGAGCTGGATCGGAACAGGAGCAGCTGGGACTAGAACCGGTGCCCATATGGGATGCCAGTGCTTCAGGCGAGAGTGTTAACCCGCTGCACCACAGCACCAGCCCCAATCCTATGAACTCTTGACTATGAATCCACTTGTGAATTTCGGTCCTCTGTCATGAGACCTATTCCCTCAGGCCAGAGTCCTCTTGATGTGACAGCAGCAGTGTTTGGTGTTTAGTCTGCTCTCTTGTATGGCAAGGCTTTCCAGGATCTCCTAGTACATTTCCTCCCCTGGATCTGGAAGTTTCTTCAAGAAACACTGATTCCTTCCAAGAGAAAGTGATGTTTAGAAAATATAGTCTGGGGGACTGGCACGGTGGTATAGTGGGTAAGGCCGCCACCTGCAGCACCAGCATCCCATTCGGGCACCAATTCAAGTGCCAGCTGCTCCTCTTCCTTGCCGGCTTCCTTCTGATGCACCTGGGAAAGCAGCAGAAGATGGTCCAAGTCCTTGGGCCTCTGCACCCACGTGGGAGACCCAGAAGAAGCTCCCGGCTCCTGGCTTTGGATTGGCCCAGCTCTGGCCATTGCAGCCATTTGGGGAGTGAACCAGAGGATGGAAGATCTCTCTCTCTTTCTCTCTCTCTCTCTCTGTCTCCCCCTGTAACTCCACTTTCAAACAAATAAATTAATCTTTTAAAAAAAAGAAAAAGAAAATATAGTCTGGGAGCCAGAGACGCTCTAGAATGCTATTGGAATGCATATTATTTTTAGGTCTTTTTTTTTTAAAGACTTATGTATGTATTTGAAAGGCAGAGTTACAGAGAGAGGGGGAGAGACAGCGAGAAGTCTTCCATCCACTGGTTCACTCCCCAAATGGCCACAACAACCAGGACTGGGCCAGGCCAAAACCAGGAGCCAGGAGTTTCATGTAGGTCTCCCACACAGGTGGCAGCCACTCAAGGATTTGGGCCATCCCCTGCTGGTGCATTAGCAGGGAGCTGGATTGAAAGTAGAGCAACTGGGACTTGAACCAGTGCCCATATGGAATACCAGCATCACCAGTCTATTTTTAGTTTTTTTTTTTGTTTGTTTGTTTTAAAGAGAATCAGCACACATATTTTTTAAGAAGATGATATAGATCATGAATTTACAATCACATTTCCAAGAGAAGTTTGCCTTCACTTCATCAATCTCACATCCATATTTTTATCTCCAATAAGAAAAATCTCTGCTCTCAACAACATTCATGTAATTACCCACATAGGCCTCATCCACAAAACATAATATATCTATATAACATTTCTCATCCACAACAACTTCAGAAGAGCAATAATGACATTACCGCCAACAGCATGATTACTAAAAACAGCTTATGGTTTTGTTTGATGGTTTTCTTTGTCCTTAGGATATATCACACTAGGAATATTAAAAGATACTTATTTTTTTAATTCATGTGAAATATTTTCCCAAGTGGTTATGCTCCTCTAACTAGAAACACATTTAAGTTCTCTTTTTCTTTCATTTTACTTTCTAAATTTTTCGATGCTTCTCTTTTGTGTTTTGTTGTAAAATATTTAGAAAAGTCCAAAGACCAATCTACAAAAGATGTCTTAGAAGTACAGCATCTCTCGCTCTCTGCACTCTATTTCTCCTCTCTCGCTGACAGTGAACACATTATTTTTGCCATTTATCTTTTATTCATCTCTCCCTCCATATATTACCTTAACCAAATAAAGAAATGAGCTTGTATCCTTCTGATTCCCCAAGGTTCGGCTCCCCAGCGGCACGGCTGAGGCCTCACCCTCACACCAGAGCACGCACCACGTGGATTTCAGCCAGAAGTGGGTTCTGCCTGACCGCGTGCTGGGCTGGTCACAGTAACACACTGATACTTTATGGCTCTCTTCTGTTCTGATGGTTCACTCCTCAGTTATAATTGGTGGTGTCTGCGTTTAATCTGATTACCATTCATGACATTCAGATCTGCTTCTTTTGGTAGCAAAAAAATTGCTAGGATGTCTTAGAAAGCCAAGACCAACTCTTAAACATTTTTTTTTTTATATTCTGTACAACCACAGCCCCGATGAAAATTCGTTGAATTACATGCATAAAACAGTGTCTCTTCACCCTGGTTAGGCATCCAAATTACCTACACAGCTTTTTCAGCTTTAAAAAAAAAATACAGTTTGCCAAGTTCTACCAAGACTCATTGAATCTCCAAGAGTAGTTATCAATCATGTTTCAGTTGTGCATTTGGTTTGGGAGCCACTGACCACGAGTGTAGCGCCCTGGGTACAGGCTCAGGGAGCACACACAGACACCTGCCATGGCTGCTTCCGAATAGCATCTCTGCTCCCTGTGCTGTTTGCCAGGGTGCAAAGCTGTCAGCAAAGCCGACAGGAAAACTCAGCTAGTCATTTCATTTATCCTGATGGTTTTCTTCAGAGAAAACTTAAGGACAGTGGAGGGTGAGGTTTGTGCCATTGAAAGAGAATTGGTTGCATAGAAAGGTTAATTACTTTTTTAAGGTCACACAGTCTGTCAACACCTAAGGTGAAGCCTCTGCCCAGAGCTCCGTCCACCATCAGCAACGCCCTGGCTTCCCTTCACCAAGCCTGGGATTGCCCTGGAGCAGAGAGGATGCTAAGCCCCGCCTCCTGCTAAGGGCACTTTCTCTCGTCCCTGGACAGACTTAGGAGCCAGAAGGGACCGTGGGGATCTAGTAGAATTCCTAAAGTGTGAGAACCGTGGCCTGAGTGGGACAGTTACAGGCATTGCCAGGACGGAGTGAGGGAGGTGTGCTCCCCACCAGCACATCAGGCAGCCTTGTCCCCTGCCTTGTGCACGGCAGCCACGCCCACTGTCGTGCAGTCCCTGCATGCTACCAGCCGGTGCACCGACGCTGCTGCTGCTGCTGCTGAGAATGGAGCTCAGGGGGCGTCGCTGACATCCATCTCAGCCTGCCACCTAATGTGACATTTCTGCAAGAATCAGCCTCCATTGCCAGTGCCGCGTGCAGCAAGTGACACCCAACGTGAGCCAAGAGGAGACGGGGCGCAGGCTGGGAAAGGGTGCTCCGCTCCTCCTCTTGGAATAACTTTAAACACGAGCTCTGGGGTTCGATTTGCCTTGATCATCGAGCAGAGAAGAGAGACGGTGGGCGGATGGGACAGCTGAGGGCAGGAGGTGTGCTTCCTCCCATGGCCACCTTTTCACTTCTGTCCCCAGGGCTCTGCAGGCCAGAGATGGTCTAATTGGTGTCCTGGTGAAAAGAGACAGCAGCCCGGCTCGACAGAAGTGAGGCTTAGGGTTTTCTTCCATTGTGCGGGACCCCATAATCCTCGCCACGTCCCGTGCCCTACCCACAATCTGAACCAAAAGGGAGAACTGGAGGTGGTCCCCGCACTCCATCTGGCCATCCGGAAAGCTCTGGGGGAGGAGTCAGCACAGTAATAGAACGCGTCCATTAAACCCCACAGATCCTTTTTAATCACAGGCACACGCAAGGGACACGCCAAACGTGCACACCATTGCCTGTCTCAGGGTATTCACAGGGCTGGCTCCCTCTGGCCTCCCTGGCATCCACAGGCCACAAGGCCAAGGCTACGGAAGGCGGGGGTGGGGGGAAGGACCAGAGAGGGTGCACAAGCCTGCTGGTGAACTTGAATGCGTGCCTGAGAAGGGGGCTCAAAGGCTTTGAAGGCAAAGAGTCCTACAGGGATGCTAATCGTGAGTATTTCATTGTGGCAATTCTGGACCGTTTCTCTCGCTGGGATACACACAGCACTGGGGAAAGAAACCGCCCAGCTGTTCCCTGCATCACTACAAGGAAAGGGGTCAGTGTGAGAGAAAAGCCTTCAGCCCAAGGCTTTCTGAGAAATCATTGCTACAAGGTCCAAAAGGAAAACTTAGGCTAGAGTTTAAGAATTGTCCCGGCTAAGAGGACTGTAAAACTACACTGGTACTCAGAGTTATTGGTAATATACCCTAGACCCTTTAAAAGTTATAAGGTGATAAGTGCCCTTTTATTAGGTGGATCCACGATGATAAAGAATGACCACTCTCTCAGTCCACGTGACAGACGTTCTCACGGAAGCTGCAGCGGGGTTGAGTGGTGCCCCATATGTACACATCTTAACCCTGTTAACTCCAAATGTGATCATATTTGGAAAAAGAGTCTTGGCAGACGTAATCAAGTTAAGATGAAATTATACTGGATTAGGGTGAAACCTAAATGGCACAGTCATACTGGATTAGAATGAGCCCTGAATGACAACGACTGGTATAATGTTTTAAAGATTTATTTATTTATTTATTTATTTATTTGAAAGGCAGAGTTATAGAGAGGCAGAGGCAGAGAGAGAGAGAGAGAGAGAGAGGGAGAGAGGTCTTCTATCCGCTAGTTCACTCCCCAAATGATCGAAATGGCCAGAGCCAGGATCCAGGAGCTTCTTCTGGGTCTCCCCCATGGGTACAGTGGCCCAAGAACTTGGGCCATCTTCTACTGCTTTCCCAGGCCATAGCAAAGAGCTGGATCAGAAGTGGAGCAGCCGGGACTTGAACCAGCACCCATATGGGAGGCCAGCACTACAGGAGGTGGCTTTACCCACTAAGCCACAGCGTCAATGACTGGGATCTTTATAAGAAACTCATGTGAACACATACACACAGAAGATAGCCATGTGGACACACACATCTCACACATATGGACACACAAAAGATAGCCATGTGAGGACAAAGGCAGAACTTGGAGGGATGCAGCTCCATGTAAGGAACTCTAGGGATCTGGACGACCACCAGAAGCCAAATGAGGCAAGGAGGACCCCTCCAGAGCCTGCAGGGGGAACATACCTGCTGCCACCGTGAGCTCTAACTTCTGGTTTCTGCAACTCTAAGAGAGAGAGAGCCTCTACTGTAGCAGCCACTCCATTTGTTGGGTATTTGTTAGGACAACCCTAGCAAACAAGGCAGAGGACAAGGGCTTGGAGGTATTGTCCAAGAACAATGAGCCTCAGTCCCAGACCTGTGGGGGTGTCTTTGCTGGGACCTCAACCCAGCCCGGTTCCCACAGCGTCCAGTCACAAAAGGGTGATGGGGAGGGAGAGCTAGGGCGGCATGGAAGCCGCTGTAGGCCCTTTAAGCAGAACCTCACCAGGACCCTGCTTCCTCCAGGAAGAGCCGGATTCCTCACCCACACACTCCCTTCCCCCTCCTCTCCCCATGCCTGCTCCTGGGGTGGGAGGCAGCCCCCGGTCCCCAGAGTTATCATGCAAGACTCCTGAGTCAGGAGTCCCATTCAATCCTGAACAATTAGATAATCCAATCCACACTGCAGACGGCACACACTAATGCCATTAGAGGCCCCATCTCAGCAGGCGATGGGGAAGGGGGAACAGAATGGAGACACAGGACAGTGGGCTCAGTCTCAAGGTCACTGTGTCCTCCCAGATGGAGTCTCTTGACACAGATGGTTCTAAGGCCACGCCAGGCCCCAGGGGCCCAGAGCAGTGACGGCGTATGCTCAGAGGACAAAGAATCACCCAGAGGTGCGTAGGAGAGCAAGGCACCCTCATGGGCAGTGCCTGGGGCTATGCTAGGTCAGGAGGCCTTGTTTCAGTCTTAGCGCCAACATCTGTCAGCTGCATCACCTTGGACAGGACACTCAACCTCCTAGGCCTCAGTCTCCTCATTTGAAAGCAGACAATTACTCTGCCTTCTAGGATTTGTGGGATGAGAACATGGAACGCACGGTTCGCAGTAGGGCTGGGAGTCAGCCAGTGTTCGTCACGATCCCTGGGCACCGTTTCCAGGTAAGGCCAAAGCGGGAGCCTGGGGTGTGACAACTGTTCGGATCAAGGGTATGGAGGTGACAACAGTGCCCATGGTGCTGCTCAGATCTGTGACTATTTTCCCACGTTGTGCTGAGAACCAAAATAGGAGGAAAATGAGGAGGCTCCACTGCCCCAAGGCCACCCCACCACGTAACAATGACTGTCACATGTCACTGCACGGCAAGGAGCAGTTTTTCTTGGGCCAGTCATTGTGGGTTACAGGCCTCTTGTTTAATTCTCATCATCACTCTGTGACATCCACCTGCTTTCCCCATTCTACAATAAGGAGACTGAAGTTAGACAGAGGGAGAGATTAAGGGGCTTTGTGAGGCCACAGTGGAACAGGCCACAGAGTAAGGAATTGAATCTACTCTGAAATCTACGCTCTTAGGAGCTGCCATTGAACCAGCCATCTTTTCAATAGAGACCTCCTGTCTCTAACAATCCTGAAATTCGGTCAATAGTAACTTGCTGCACATATGAGTGCCTTCATTATCAACAGTACCTGTTACATGCAACCCTGACATTAAGAGAAGCCAGCAGTCATTTGACTTTAAGCTCAACCAAAGCCCAGAGGTGGTTCACAGGGCCTGGAGAGAGGTGGACAGAGAAACTGCAAAGCAGCCCAGCGCAATCTCCCAGCTAAGGGTCACTCCGGAGCTCATCAGCCAAGGGAAGAGGGGATGCACTTCGTCTACACAAGGTCAGGGGTGCTGGTGCCTTTCCCTGATGTTGGAACCGGCAGCGGTGGAACTCAAGGTGTCTTGAAAGAAGAAGCTGTTCTACCTCCTGACTAGGGGTGCAGAGCTGCATGGCTCCCAGCATCAGTATAGGAGGCACAGAGATGAAGGGGTTTGCCATTCCAGGCCAGCGTCAGAACCACGACTTCCCAAAGTGTGACTCCAGGATGTTTTGCCAGTCTGCGCCAGCTGGAAACAGCTGGGCTGGGGGTGTGGCAGGGGTGCCACTCCACCTTCAGTTCGGCTACAGAAAGCAGAAGTGGAAGCTGTATTCCCCGCCTTGGGAACACTGATCTAGCGAAGAAGATGAGCAAAACCAGGTGGCAAAGGGAAGCACGCTGACCTGAAACAGGGACAGGAGAGAGTGGATCACAGCAGGGGTGCACCACAGCAGAGGGTACGACCTGGAACCGGAACACCTGGGCCCCAGAAACTTCTCTGTCATGTGCAGGGCAGGTGATCTGCAGGCCACATACCCTCTCTGAGAAGCCTAACTAAAGCCAAACCAGATACCAGGAACGAAAGCAATTGTGCAGCACAACGGATGAGCACTAGCTCAGAGTCCTTTCTTAAACATTTTTGTTTGTTTATTTGAAAGATGGAAATTCAGAGACAGCAAGAGAGAGAGACAGAGAGATCATTTACGTACTGGGTCACTCTCAAATGCCCACAACAGCCAGGCCCAGGCCAGGCCAAAGCCAAGAGCTGGGAATTCAACCCAGTCTCCCACATGGGTGACAAGGAGGCAAACCACTGGAGCCATCATCTGCTGCCTCCCAGGGTGTGCATTTGCAGGGAGCTGGAGCCAGCACTGAGCCCAGGCACTCTGGTATGGGATCCAGGTGTTCCAAGCAGTGTCTGAAACCTCCGTGCCAAACGCCTACTCTGGAGTGTACCAATTCTTAAACACCACGTGACCCCAAGTACCATGAGCCAAAGTTGGAGATGAACTCTTTAGAGATGGGTCTTGAGCAGGTCTTTAGGTACTCAGGCATGGGATGTCACTGGGAAATAAAGGAGGGAATGCCTGCTCCAGACTGTAGGAAGACTGCAGCCAGCAGGGGGGATAAAATAAACCTAGCATTTGCAGATTTTCTATAGGGCTGGGAGTGAATCCGTACCCCTGGGTGGGAGGGAGGGGCTCTCAGAAGTAAGACTGAGGGGCTGGTGTGGTAGCATGGGGTTGGTTAAGCCTCTGACTGCAGTGCCGGCAGCCCACATGGGCTCCAGTTCATGTCCCGGCTGTCCTCTTCCAATTGGGCTCCCTTCTACTGCACCTGGGAAAGCAGAGGAGGATGGTCCAAGTACTTGGGCCCCTGCACCCACGTGGGAGACCTGGAAGAAGCTCTGGACTCCTGGCCAGCCAATGTGGCCATTTGGGGAGTGAACCAGAGGATGGAAGATCTCCTCTCTCTGTAACTCTGCCTCTCGGATAAATAAATAAATCATAAAAAAAATAAGATTGAGCCCAGAGGGTAGGACAAGCTAATGAAAAACCTGGAAAGATGGCCCTCTGCCCTTTGGTATTATGGATATAGGGTGTTATTTTTACTCCAGGGAAGAAAAAAAGAAAGGAAATGCATGCTGCTCACCCAAACATCAGGACATTCTGTTCTCTGAGATTGTGCTTTGTGAAAACGCTCCCCAGCAAGAGCGAAAAAGAATGATTAAGGGGAAAAAATAACTAGAGCCACGTTCATTCCAGCCCCCACTGGAAGCACACAGGAGAAAGTAGCCCTGTTTGCCAAACTCCAGAAAGAGACACGATTGATGGGATTGATGGGGGGGGGGGGGGGGGGCGAGAAGAGGGTCCAGGGCTGCTTTATTCCCCGGAGAAGGTCTTGCACATAAAGCAGAGGTGCAGCGGGCAGATGGGAAAACTACTGTGGCAGGGCTCTTTACGGGAGGAAAATGGAATTAAATACACGTTGCGTTATTCCTGATCTCTCATTCCCGCCTCCGTTTGCAGCGGGAGGCGGGGAGGGGGGGACTCCCCGGAGCTGCTGTTTCCTTTTGCTGTCATAAGTGCTCATTGACTGGAGCCGATCATTTCCAAACAACGGCCTGCAATTCTTCCACTGTCGTGATTAACACAGGGCAATCATTATTAGCCACACTGACAACGGCAGAGGAAGGGGCCACTGCCAGGCTGCCCGGCTTTTCCCAAGCCAGGAAAGTTCCCTGTCATTCCACCAGGGGGGGTGATGTCCCAGAGAGACCACGGTCAGCCTCCTGCTCCCTCTTCCCAGGAGGCCAAGAGCCGCCGGGGAACCCATGCCCTGGCAGGTGGCCAGAGCTGGGCTTGTCGTCACCGTCTCGGCGGGACCTTGTGCGGGATAATGCAAAATCAGGAACTCCACAAGGAAGAGAGGAGGCTGGAGCCCCAGGGGAGGAGCGGGAGAGGACAGGGTCCGCACCCACTCCAGGGTCATCTGCCTGCTCTTGGCCTTTGAAACATCAGAAAATGCTGTCGGCTGAATGAATCGAAGGGGCTGTAGCCACCCATGACTCAGAAAGATTCATAGCACTGCGGCCCCGAACAGGAGCGTTTATCAAAGGCAGGCAGAGCGAGAAATCATGCAACTTGAGACAATTCAAAGGCAAAAGCCGATTTCTCAGCTCTGCCCCCGGATTGCACTCCCTCGTCAATGTTTTAGGCACGGAGCTTGCTGAGGCATTAAAAGCAGCCCTGTTTAGTTTCAGCATCCTGTCCCCTCCTCCAAGGAGAGGCCGGGAACGATGGCGGCACAGCAGCGTTGGGAGTGCCTGGCACATGGGGTATGATTCCTGCTGCTTACAGGAGTGGAAACCAGGGCCAAAGGTGACTTGTGTGGAAGCGGTAGAGTCCTACGTGGAGCCGGGCTCCCTTGACTCTGGGGTGTGTTAGGGGGGCAGAGGGGTGTTCCAACCTTAGTGTTCTAGCGGAAAGAGCAGATCTTTCCCTTCCGGCATGGATTCCAAGTCAGTGGAAGCCACACAGAGGCAGGGCAGCTCTTGCTGGCCTTTCTCTTCCATCCCAGACACCACTCAGAATCCCCCGCAACAGCTTCTTCCACAAACGGAATCATAATGAACTTAATACAAGGCTACTTCAAAAGATTTGTGGAAAGATGGAAGAAAAAGATAATTTAGTTCGGTGTAAAATTTTTTTGAAATCTCTGCGGAGTTCTTCCATGACACTCGATGTGCTTGAATGTTTTAAAGATGCCCTTTATCTTTATGGTAATAAAAGTTATCACCATAACTTTTCATTCTATTTTTTTCCAGGAAGTTTTGTTAAGACTTATTTATTTTGAAAATCAGAGTTAGAGAAAGAGAGAGAGAGAGAGAGAGAGAGAGGCCTTCCATCCTCTGGTTCACTCCCCAGATAGCCACAACAGCCAGGGCTGGACCAGGCCAAAGCCAGGAGCCAGGAACTTCATCCGGGTCTCCCACATGGGTGGCAGGGGCCCAAGCACTTGGACCAACTTCCGCCGCTTTCCCAGGTGCATTAGCAAGGAACTGGATTGGAAGTGGAGCAGCCAGGACTTGAACCAGCACCCATATGGGATGACAGTGGCACATGACACAGTTTTACCTGCTACACTGCAGCACTGGCCCCTCCATGAGTCTTCTGAGGTCTCCTTAGACAACAGTGACTAGGGGGGGAAATCTGAGTGTGGGCCTCTCTTTCTAGGAACGTGAAACTCAGAATCCAAAATTCAGCGGTCCGGGCTATTCACTGCTGCATGATGGCGGGGGTGATGGGGCTGGCTGCGACCTGCCGAGAGCTTGTGCCACATCTTGTCTTGATTCTTCTTTTCCGACTCTGGTGGTCACACCTGGCCCAAGTGGACAGTACTGCAGCACTTTGCTCTCTGCAAGCCTCGTCCCCAGGCAGGGCCCTGCCTTCTCCACCAGTTTGGCTTAAACTCTGGCTTAAACTCTCCCAGACTTCCCTGGGCCGCTGCTCTGCACCACCTCGAACGAGACTGGATCCAGGTCCCTGGGGCAGGGTCTGTCTCACCTAACTTGCCCCCTCCCACCCCACCGTCCATCACACCCAAGGAAGCCCTGGCACGGTGCTAGGTGCTCCATAGAGCAGTCGGAAAGGAGACGAGGGGGGCGGGGCACAGAGAGGGCGAGCTTAATGGCCTGTCCCTATAGAATACGCAGTCGGAGGCAGGAAGAAATTCTTCTGCTATCATTCCTGTCTTTCTTTCTCCCCTAATTAGGAGAATCCGTGAGTTCAGGTCTGTTGGGGTTTGTAGGGCACGGATGCAATCAAGGGGAAGGCAGACTTTGGCGTTTTGCTCGCCCGGCTCCCCGTGGACTCCCACAAAGACTGCTGCCTTGCTCTCTCTCAGGGGTGGGGGCTGTGCATGTTGCGCCCAATTATCCCATTATTCTGAAAGGCAGGCGTGGCCGCCGACGTGGAGTTGTGCTGGCAGAGGGGACATCAGCTGGTGGCGATTCGCGTGTGTTGGCAACTTTTTTCCTCTGGGCCAGCTCTTCTTGTTAAACACACACACACACACACACACACCCTGTGAAAGGGGAGAACGGAGCTCATTAGGACAATTGTTGATGGTAATCATGACAACAATTACAACAAGCCCTCCTTTGTAAGAGAAAGTCACTCCTGACCCTCAGTAGGGCTGAAGCTTGGAGGTGCTGAGCCCAACTCCTGATGGATCCCATGGCATTGCCCTGAAGCAGGGGCCCTGGCTGCCTGGCTGGCTGAAGATGGAGAGGGAAGAGACCCTGGGCCTGCCACCTCCGGGCGTCTAATGTATGGGCTTGCCCAGGTCCATCACTTTCTCCTCCGGAGAGGAGAGCAAAACTCAGGAACTCAGACGTCACAGTCTGACCACATCACACACCACCTGCGTGGCCCATCCCTTGCCCTTCTGAGCGTCGGGTCTGCATTTGCAAAATGGGCTGATAATGCCCGCCTTGTAGGATTAGAGTCGTGAGGATTAGCATTAGCTCAGGGTGGGCACATGATACAATTTTTAAAAAACATTTATTTATTTGAAAGGCAGGGTTGCAGAGCAGAGATTGTCCATCAGCTGGGTCATGTTTCAAATGGCCACAACAGCCAGGACTGGGCCAGGCAGAAGCCAGGAGCCTGGAACACCATCCAGGTCTCCCATGTGGGTGGCGGGGACCCAAAGACTTAACACACGTTAGCAGGGAGCTGGATTGGAGGTAGAACAGCCAGGACTCTTACCAGAGCTCCAATGGGACACCAGCATTGCAGGCAGTGGCTTAACCTGCTGCACCACAACACCGGCCCGATGTGATACACTTTAACACTTATGATTGTTTTATGAGAGTTACTGGCAACTGAAGGGAAGGGATGATTTTGTCTAAGTGAAGAAATTTGGACAAAATAATCTCTTTGCTACTGGGTCTTGGAGTTTCTGATCTCAAAGGAATCAGTTGCACTGGTTTTGTGCAGTCATATCCACCCCAACCCAGAGGGCCTTAGGCCAGTCCATTTGTGAGACACAGATCCTTTGGGAAGTCCTAGCCCAGCTCCCACTGAAATTCCGAGAGCCACTGTCACCTGCAGCAGGCTGGATATCAAACCTAGAGAGATCCGTGACTTGGCCAAGTCAGGGGCTGCCTGGATGGGGAGGGCTGTGGAACAGGAAAGGACCCCAAAGTGCATCTTCAAAATGTATCTCAGCCAGCGAGAGTCAGGGTTGTTGTAACTGCCATGCAACTGAGGGGTGTTCCCTACGGCACCCCTACCCTTCTCTTCCTGCCTGGGAGGGTGTGTGTATGTGTGTATGTGTGTGTGTATGTGTGTGTGTCTGTGGACTGCCTGGCAATGACAGCCAGCTGCCCATACACATGCTTTGTGCTTCCAATTGGGAAGAAAGCTAGCCAGGATCCCTCTTGCTCTTTAGAATTTTCCCATGGAGCACTGAGAATGGAGATTAGGGTGGGGCTGGACAATGCAATCACCCCATAAGCAAAGGGGTATTTTGGGGGAGCTCAGCTGTGTCTCTGAAAACCAAAGCAGAGAATGAACTTTGGTTGCAACAATTGGGAAGCAGGATTTCCTCTGGATGGAACTTGGGGCTTTTCAGACAACCTCACCGTGATCTGGATGAGTACCAAGCAAAAGCCCTTTTGCAGCGTCTTGCGAATTTTGCAAGGTATGCAAGGCAAAGGGCATTATTTCCACATCATAGATGAAGAAACTAAGGCAGCTGAGACACTGCCAAGGATTGCATGACTAAATGGCCAGAGTCTCATTTTTTGGAAACTTTTTTAGAACAGAATCTTCCTTTCAACAAGAGAGGAAGACCATTTTTCAGAGCCACAGTGCAAAGCACAGGGAAGCAGCAAAGTCCTGACCCAGCGTCCACCCTCCAAGCCTGAAGCCCAGTAGTCCAGACTCTCTGCCCCCCACCGCAGCAAAGGTTCCAGGGCTCCCGAGGTTGGGGGCTGCCGTTGCCTGGGCTGCATGGACAATATTCTCTTCCCAGAGGGCTGCAGGATGGCAGCAAGGGCAGGGAGCGAGGCTCAGGCACGCAGGGACATAAGCTCTGCTTGTGGGAGGCTCCGTGAGAAAGGAGTGAGATCCTGCCTTGTCTAATTTGGAGCCTTAACAGGCTTGCTGCTGTTGAAAGTACCCAGGAAAGTGGGATTGGTGAAGGCGGCAGAGGGGAAGAGAGCAGGGTGATGCCTTTGGGAATGGTGCTGGGAATCCCGGAGCAGGTGCCGCATCCCAGCCAGGGTCCTGGGCTCCGGTCCCCTTGCCAGGCTGAGGCCCCGCCCAAGCACTCCGCTCTCTCTCCTCCACTCATAGGACTTGACCCGCACACTCGTGTCTGCCCTGTCACACCAACCCCTTTGTGCCCAACAATGTGGGGGGTGGAGGAGGCGGCTGCTCCACCGCTGTGGCTGCCGGGCAGTGTCTGTGGGGCCAAGGCGAGGTGCAGCGTGGTGGACAGAAGGGCCCCCTGACAAAGGCGACACTCTCCTGCCTCTCAGGGTGGCCAGGCCAGGACGGATCTATCAGGACAAGTGAGGAAAGAGAGATCGAGCTGGTGGTGGCAAGGGCCGTCTCAGTCTCTGAACCTGACACAAGCCTGGACGCAGCCGCTGCACCACCCATAGCTCGCCATTGAGGCTGGCAAGCAGGAGCCACTTGCCCTCCCACCACGGCCCCCCAGGCTCAGCCCCCAGCCCACTCAAGGCTCCCTGAACGTATGCACATGCACATACCAGCAGGCGGCCTGCCCACGCTAAGCACTGACGCCTTGCTACTCCCCACCTCTGAAGAAAGCAGACTTGATGCTTCCAGCCTGCCAAAGTGTGGCCAGCTTCCAGCACCAAAAATACCTCCTGCAATCCGAGGGGCTACTGTACTGGCATCTATCTATGCGGCTGGAGCTGCTGCTGTGACGGGGCGGGGTTCCCTGGGAGGGGGCCACTTGCCCATTTGGTTCTCCAGGTGGTAGAGCCTCAGCGCTTGCTTTGCAGGGTCAGGGCAGGCGGCTCCTGGGCTGAGAAGTGCAGCCTGCAGCAGCTCGGCCGGCTTCACCTTGCTCAGGAGAAAGACCATTTCTCATCAGACAGCTGCAGTTCCATTCTAGAATGCCGTGGCTCCATGCATTCCCACTCCTCCTGTCCTCCTGCCGGAGTCGCCCAGTGAGTAAAGAACAGATCCAGGCAGTGGACTAACAAGTCAGCCACCACCAGTGGTCTGCCTAGGCTGAGGTTCTGACACCATGCTCAGAAGAGGAGGCTGCCTGGAGGAGGTGACTGCAGGAAGGCTAGCAGAGAGAACCGTCCTGAGCTGGCTCTGATTTTCCAAAGACGAGGATTTGGCACAAGACAGATGTTTTCCCATTCACTCACGCATTCGATTGTTTATGAATTATGTAGTATTCGCCCACATTGGGCTGAGCTGCAGCTGGCCCTCGTGATGGAGATGAGGCACTGGCCAAGGACTGATCAGTCCCCAGGGACCTTGGGTTTGACATTATCTGAACAAGATGAGGAAGACTACTAGAGGGTCGAACAGATGCAAGAAAACTTGAGTTTGGCAGACATAGACGAATTTCAGAGCATGCAGTCTGTGAGGTTAGCTTTTTTTTTTTTTTTTTTTTTTTAACTAGGTGCTGGGAGTGGGTATCTAGCTTCGCGTTTAAGAGAATGGTAAAGATGACCGATCATGTCCTAGACATCTGAGCACCTAGGTTTGCATCCCAGCTCCAACTCCTGACTCCAGCTTCCTGGTGATGCAGATCCTGGGACGCAGCAGGGACAGCTCGAGTCATTGGGTTCCTGCCACCCAGGAGCTGGACTGAGACTTGATTGAGTCCCCAGCTCCTGGCTTCTACCCTAGCCCAGTCCTGGCTGGTTGGGGCATTTGGGGAGGAAACTAGCCAATAAGAGTACCTCCCGCCCATTCTCAAATAAAAAGTTGTAGTGTGCTGAAGTGGTAATTCTGTACCATATATAGTCCCATTAAAGGAAGAGAGCTCATAAATGTGAACTTAATATCTGTGGAACAAATGAATGAATACGTGCCCGGTGATCAAAAAGGGATTATCTGAGCATCTTTAAAGACTAGAGGTTCACTATCTCAGAGGATGTTATATCAAAACACAAACCAAGAACCTGAATTTGCTTAATTCCCAAAGTATATGATTATAATTACGTGTTTTACTAAGATCCGTATTTCTTCTAGCCTATTAACACTAAGAGTAACAGTGCCTCCATGTTAATGATATTGTTAATTCTCCAAATACTTTTACATACATCTGTTTTAATTCCCTCAGCTCTCTGGAGAGTGATGGTAGAAATTCCCAGGCAGATAACCAGAGACCTCAAGGAGTTAGGGAGCCTCCACTGGGGTGCCTGCCGGTGGAGCGGGTCAGCACGCCCGCATCCTGTCCAGGGGGAAGGCGGAGAGTGGGTGGCACTGCGCCCCACATCTGTGCGGTGCTCTCCTGTCTGTCCTTCCTTCCTCTCCCTTCTCCACCTTTATTCTGGAAGGGGAGAGAAAAACTGGGGTGACGCCTGGCATCTTTCATTTTATGCTTCATTCTAGAATTCATTCATTTGCTCTTCATTCTAGAATTTATGGGGAGTAATACCAGAAAGTTATTCAAATTGTACTGGAACCTGCCTAACAGGTGATTCAGTTGTGGCATGGGGAGCTGCTGTGACCTCTCTCTCCCAGTCACTCTGCACTTGACTTAGGACCAGAGGAGTCTAAGTTTCAGCTGTGAGCTTGACCAATCAGATATTGCCAACCCTCATGCTGGTGGTCTTACGGATAACTGACCAGACTGAGGCTCTACACATGGAACAAATGGAATAATGTTCCAGAATCTTCTAGCATCTTCTTTTTGAATAGAACTTTGTATATCACTGATGGCCTTTATTTAAAAAAAATTATTATCTATTTTTTACTTTAAAAGGCAGAGAGAGAGAGAGAGAGAGACTGACAGAAAGAAATCCTCCATCCACAGGATCACTTCCCAAATGCCAGCAGCAGCTGGCGCTGGGCCAGACATAAGCTCAATCCCAGTGTCCTGTGTAGGTAGCAGGGACCCAACTACTTGAGCATCTGCTGCCTCCAAGGGTATACTCAACAGAAAGCTGGAATCAGGGGCAGAGCCAGGACTGGGACGCGGACACTCTGACATGGGATGAAGAAGCTCTAAGCTGTTTTACCGGCCGTGTCAAACATCCCCCGCCCCCCACCCCCCACCGCCCCGCATCTTCTTAAAATCGCCTACATAAATAATTTCAGCTTAGAATCAGTTCACCCAAAGCTAAGCAGAGTCTACTTAATAATAAAGGGTCAATATGACGATGGCCTGCGGTGTTACCAACAATAACTGCCCAAGAAGTCCAAAGCAAGAAGCAGGGGCAGGTGCAATCTTCGTGGCCCCACAGGACTCAATCAGGAGCAATCTACAAAAGTTACAGGGACGCACCTTTTATTTAATTAGGATGCACTTTTGAAGCCAAAAGCTCAGCGCTGCCTATGTTGGAGCGGAATCTAGACTCCCGCAACTCTGTAAGGCGGGAGGGCCCTTGGAGGTGACGGCTGAGTGCCAACCTCCGCCGCCCCCACCCTGGCCTCTGTGCTCTGAATTCCGCGCGGCGCTCTTAGGGTTTCCGGAGGGACACTTTGGGGTCTTCTGTTTATACCACTGAGCACCGCGGCCACGAGAGGGCAGTAGAGGAGGCCGCTCGGAGCACTCGGACGTGTGGAGTAAAGTCGCGTGCGCTCTCACGGCGAACAGAGACCACGCAGATCCCGCGACCTCGCCGGGGTCCAGCTCGCAGGCCCCACGGGAGAGCCGCGCCCCCGGGGATGCGGGGACACGGCCATGGGAGGGTGCGCCGGAGGTGGCCGGCGGGGCCCCGACGTGTGATTGCCCTCGGAGTCCAAAAACCTATGCTCTCAGGTGATTCAAATAAGTTATCTTAACCGCCAGCGCTCTGGTTCCCCCTGCCAGGCGGGCTCCCGGGGCCCGAATCAAACGAGCTCCCTCCCGCGTCCCCACCGCCCCCATCCAAGGCGGGACTTGCCGGAAGCCCTGGGTCCCTGACCCAGCCGGAAGCTTGGGATTGAAAAGGCAGCGCTCTTCCTCGCAGGCTGAAAATAATCATTAATAGCAACAACTTCAAACCTCACCCGAGAGCCCGTTGGCTTTCTGAAATCCAAAGGCGGACATGTGCACCCCCACGCCCCCCCCCCCCACGCCCGGAGACCCCCGTGTCAGCCGCCTCGGCCGCGATCTGCTCCTTCCGACTCGCCCCTCACTCCAATCCAAGATCAGAGGGCGGCGCGCAGGACGCGCGCGGTGACAGGTGATGCCCTCACCCGCTCTGGCCTGCGCTCCCGGAGGCTGAGCCGCCGGGGCTCGCCCAGGCCCCGACCCGCCTCCCCAGGCCCCGGAGGCGTCTCCGGCCCCCTCCCGCCCCCCAGAAGGTGGCCGGCGGGTCCGCGCTGCGCCGGGCACCGGGCAGGCTCCGGTGCCAACCCTGCTGCTCCTTTGTTGACAGCTCGCGCAGGGGGAAGTCCGTGCGGGCGGGGCCGGGGGCCGGGGGCCGGCGGCGGCGGCGGGCGGTGCCAGCGGCGGGCGCGGCCCCAGCCCGGGCGGGCGCGGCGGCAGCGAGCGGGTTAAGGCGCGCGGCCTCTATGATAATGAGCTGCGCGGTAATATAGGGAGGCCGGCGCCGAGGGCTCGCCGCCGCCGCCGCCGCCGCCGCCGCGGGAGCCCGAGCTGCCGGGCGCAGCGGGTCCGCGCCAGACTGGAGCGGGAGGGCGGCGGAGCGCAGTCGCCGGGGACCTGGCAACCCGGAGCGCGGGCGATCGGCAGAGAGACCCCGCGAGCAGGGCAGCGGCCAGGAGCGCGGGCGCCCGGAGAGCGGAGCGCAGCCCGGAATCAGAGCTCCGGAGAGCCGGGCTCCCGGAGGAAATGGGGCTGTGAACGACCCGGCGAGCCAGAAGGGAAGGAAGCGCCGCGGTGGCTGATGTCAGAGGAGCCCGGAAAGTGGCGCTGGAAAAATCTGAAGACAGCCCGGGGCTCTGCTGCTTGCCCGGGAGGGACCTCGCCGGCCACCCCCACACGCCCCCTGGGCGGCAGCCACCGGCCGGGCTGCCGCGGGGCGACGGAGGACGGAGGGACGCGCGGAGCCGACGCCGAGGGGCCACTCCAGGAATACAGATAAGTGGCTGCCGGCTGGACGTGGGTCTTAATGCATTCGGACTCCATGTGGATCTGGTCGTCCCCGTGATTCGGAGCTGCGGGCAGGAGAGGGGCGCGCGCAGCCCTCGGCAGCCGGCGGCCGAGGCACACGGAACAGGCACGGAAGGGCAGACCGACGTCGCCGAGCTGGGTAAGCGGCGGCGCGGCCGGGCGCCCTCCGCCCTCTCCCCAAACGCGCGCACGCCCCCACCCACGGGCGGCTCCTCCCGCGCCCGGCCTCTCCCGGGTCCCGGCCCCAGGCGCCCGGGCTCGGCCACGGCGGGCGAGTCTCCGCGCGCGGGCTCGGCTACTTTGGCTACCGGAACGCGGCGTGCGCGCGAGTGCCGTGGACTCGCAGCCGCCGCCGCTGCCCGCCGGGCTTCCCCGCCGGCCGCCGGCTGCTGCCTAGCCCGGGACTGCGGGTGGCGGCAGCGCTCCGTGGCGCGCCTGCCTGCACCGAGCACCTGCTGGCACGCTGCGGCTTTGGGGAGCCCGGGGTGGGAGGGAGGGCGCGGCGAGGTTGCCCCGAGAGCTGGAGCCCAGGCAGGGCCTCCGGGGCGCGAGCAAGACCAGCCCCCGGCCACTGTGGCCCAAGATCCATGTGGGGGCGTTCACTCTGGTGCCAGAGTCCCCGGCGGCCGCTGGCCCTTCCTTCGCGATCAGGGACTTGGAATTAGGGGCAGGGGTATGCATCAGTGGCGCGAGTTGGGGAAGGCCCAGAGAGCAAGGCTCCGAATGAGGGGGTCGTGCTTCAGTGTAGCCCCCAGTGGGAGCGCGAGGGTGGAAGCGGGAGTTTGCCTCGGGTCCGAGTAGCCTGCGAACCATTTGCGACTGCCTCCCTCGGTGTGTTCTGGCTTGCCCCACCCCACAAGTGATGTAGAGGTCCTAGAAAATCCTGGCCCCTTCGTACCCACCCCACAGGTAGTTTCTGTAAACGTTCATCACGGTCTAGAGGGCCACAGGGAGTCACCGGAAACTGCCATTCCAGGGCGCTGAAAAAAAAAAAATGTCCACCTGTTTAGCACGACCCTTGCCCTAGGAGCTGCCTGTGCAAACAGGACTCAGCTCCCGGGAAAGGAACAGAAGAGATAATGGGGGAAGGGAACCGGGTAGCGGACTTGGGATTCCAGGTCAGTTAACGGTCCAAAATTGAGAACCCCCAAGAGCTGGCTATGGGAATATGCTCTGGTCTCCTGGAGGGACCCCACACTCTAGGGAATGTGGCACTGGTGGTGGGCTTGCAGGGACCTAAGGCAGGATGAGCTGGGGTCAGGTTGATGGCAGCCACAGGCATTTGGGGGTGGGTTACTCCCCCCAGGACTCAGGAGCAGAGGAGACACGGTGTATGGGCGACATAGCTGAGTCCCCGGGCTGGGCGCCGGTGCGCGCCTGCGGAGCCGGTGTCGGGTTCAGCTCTCCCCTCCCCACACAATAGCAGACTCCTGTCTCGCTGGGCTGCTTTCCCAGACCTTGAAACTTCACTCTTCCCTCTGGGCTGGCTTTGGGTTCTGGGGCCTTCCTCTGAGCGCCGACAGAAGAGACAGCCCGGGCGGGGGGGGGGGGGAGAATTCAGCTTTTCCTAATTGAAATGCACAACTGTTGTGCGATCACCCCAGAAAGCTCTGGAGTTGCTGGCAGCCCCCTCGCCTCTGACCTCCAGGCAAGGAGAATTCATTAACTTTCCCCTCTCTGCACGGAGCACCGTTCGAACCAATCACCTGTGATGTCCTGCAGCAGCCTGCAGGGGTAGGAGGCTGAGGACAGAGGGGAGGGACCTCAGGATCAGGGTGGACTCTGCCCAGACACCCTGGGGACCGGGCTGCCTTCCTGTCCCCTTCTTCCACCTGGCATTACCACCTCTGTTACCTCCAACTCGCCCTGCTCCAGAACTTGGCCCAGCCGGCATTACCTAGAACCAGTCCCCACTGTCGCACAACCCATCCTTTTCAGGGACCAGCCGTTCAAAAAGGGAGGGCAGTGCACACGGCCCTCTGCTCCCTCACTGTCCCCTGCAAATTGCATTAGGATGGGGGCAAATTGGCTTGCAGAGCAGTTGAATTCCATTTGGAGCCACGTGCAGGGGAGTAGCTGCGGAGAAGCTGTAGGGTCTGGAAGAGTAGAGGTCCGTGTCCAGGGTGCAGAGTCCAGCCAGACTGGCCTTTCTCTTTGCAGGGTGGAAGGGGGTCTCTCACAGCCTGGAACGGGGCCTCTGAGCCCCATTTGGGACGGAGAGTAAATGGTGAGGTTGCCCATCCATGGGCCAAAGCCATGTCATTGCCAGGCTGGCTCCCATGTCACAGCTGGCCCGCCACCACCCCTGTGTCTGGAACCCCAGGGAACTTTCACCCTCCCACTCTCTTGACCGTCAGGAGCTGCAGAGGTGGATGTAAAAGTTCACCATCTGTTGTCCAGAAGTCCGCGCTCAAAATGAGGTTTAAAAAGAAAACCGGTAACGAACAGCCCCTTCTCCGCGAGCTCCCTTTCTCGCGAACAAATACTTCTGATTATTCAGCTGATCTTTATTTCATGGGCATGGTGGACGCAAACGTGGGAGCGGGAGAGGAAACGGGTGACAATGGTTAAACGGACGAGGCAGCCGCCGGCAGCAGCCCGGACGCACCCGTTCAGGTACCGTGGAATATTTATGGCGCTGGAGTTGTCGCTGTTCGGGGCCTCACAGTCTCTGTCCTACCGCGTTTTCTATGATTGCTTCCCCAAGATATAGTTTGGTGTGGGGGAGGCAATCCGCGTCTCCAACATCACCCCCCCACACACACACACACACACCCAGCTGTCTTCCTGCATTGCCACACAGCTGTCTCTGCACACACAGACTGGGGCACAAATGGAGGCCAGGAGCACAAGCCAGCCCCCCACCCCACCCCCATTCTGATCATAAAGAGACTGGAGCATTGTGTTACAGTCTGTTAACTAGAAATAATTCAGGACTGTCCATAGGGAAACCGGTAGGAACAGGCTTCGAGGTGCTGGGTTTTACAGCTCATGTGCACGCCATGCCCCCCACCCCTACCCCCACCCTCACCCTGGGCAGTCTGTTATCAATTCATTATATGTGAATATTCTGTCCTCCCCTTCACATATGCTCAGTTCAAACAATGATGAATGGAACCATTCCCTTATGGGAAACAGTTTTTTCACTTAGTTACAAAGATTTCATGCCTGATTAGAGTAAATGAGGGCTGGGTGTGTGTCCACTTCTTTTCTGGTCATTTCTAAAGGTGAGCCCTGCGGAGACAGAGAGAAAGGGGTCAAACAGCTGGTCCCAAGGCGCTCGCCCGCAGGGGTGGCGGTGAGAGGGGATACCCCCTCCCTCCTCGGCTTAGCCCCAGGCTCCCCGGGCCCCCTCCCCTGGCATCTGGGCATATGGAACCTCTTTATCTAGCTCTGCACTGCTCCATCTGGAATTCGAGGGCAGAAATAGAGGCGAGAAAGTTCTTTGTTGGGGAGCAGGGTCCCTACTGGGGAAGGGAGTGGGGAGAGCCAGGTTTGGGCCTGAGCACTGCTCAAGTTCCAGCTCCCGCAGTTGGTTAACCATTAACCCCTGCCCTGCCCTGGCCGTATCTCCGCCTGGTTGAAAGCATATCTTTGGGAAACCCAGAGAGCCAGCAGGTGTTCCCCCTGTCCTCCCCAGTCCCAGGCCTGGGCCCTGGCCCCACCTACCTCTTTCCCTCCCTCTCCTCCCCCCCCCCCCGACACTTTGCTCACCCCATGCCAGCTGTCCCTTCACCCTGGCAGGCACTGTCAGTTGTCTGAGTGGCTGGGAGGCCCGGGAGCAGGCAGGCTGGTGGGAAGGACTGATGGAGAGGCACCAGCTGGTTTCACTCCGAGCTCAGGTACACACAGCTTCAAAGGCCGGAGTGTGCTTCCTGGGGGTGGGGGGGTGGGTTTGCCCCGCTCCCTTCTGCAGCAGCCCTAGTCTTCCCAGGGCTTCTCTCTGGCTCCGGTTCCTGGGTCCCTGTGCTGACCTTCTGAGCCTAGGCCTTTCCCAAGCATCTCGAGCTAGGCAGATTCCTGGCATTTAGAACCTCAGCGAAGATCAGCAGGTGCACCAAAGTGCAGCTCGGGATACAGGAGCAGGCGCACACGTGGCCAGGCGGAAGTCGAGATGTAGACAAAGTCTCGGATAAACAGAGAGCGGCAGGGTGACAGAGAGCGGGAAGATAAAGGCAGGGAGGCCGGCAAGGACAAGCCGAGCCCCAGCAGGGAGGGAGAGCTGGAGAGAGCAGAGCCACCAAGGCTCCGCTGGCCTGGGGCGGCTCTGGGCTCCACGAGGACGCCGCAGTAGCAGGTTCTCTCCACTAGAGGGGACTCGTGAGAATCAGGCTGGGCTGAAACAGTGGCTTTTGTGCTTTGGGATTTTTTTTTTTTTTTTTTTTTTTTTTGGGAAAAAATAGCTGAGATGCATTAGAAATTGCCAGCTGTCACTACCCAGAGACTGCAAGTGGTGGGGTCCTATTGCTCAGGGACCTCCGGGCCCCTGTCGTCTGCCTGCAGGGGCTGGGAAGGCGCCCGCAGCCTTAAGCCCTGTGAGCAGGGTCTTGGGCAGCTCCGGAGAGGCCTGCCTGGACTGGACAGGATGCCGGCCCAGGGGTGGGAGGGCGGCAGGCCTGGGCCTTCTCAACTTAGCGGGCGGTCCAGCCCCCCGCTGCGCTCCGACCTTTCTCGGCCAGCAGCAGAGGTGTTCAGCCCATCCCCAAGGCGCCTTCCCAGGCCCTCCCCGTGTCCTTAAGGGCGGATTTTCCAGGCACTCTCAGGTGGTGGCAAAACTGCTCCCGAGGAGACTTTTTGTAAAGAAGGGCTTTGCGAGGCGGAGCGCGTGGCAACGTTGTATCACTGATTTAATCTCTGTCTTCATGCTCTCTGTGGGAGCCTTTCTCTGAATTATAATTCCCCTTTTCATTTCAGCAGAGGACAATATTGAGAGAGAGAGAGGGAGAGAGAGAGAGAGAGGGAGAGAGCGAGAGATCGAGGGAGCACAGAATCCAGAGGCCTTTCTCATCCAAGGAGATAATAAGTGTCCACCGTTGGAATGGAAAAATCCGGAAGCAGGGGGCCTGACCATGCTGTGTGCCCTGATGCTCGATCTCCATCTCCATTTGGCTCCAGTTTACCTGGGGGTCGAGGAGCGGGGAGGGAGGACAGAGAAAAGAAAAAAGAAAAACAAGATAAATGTATCATGTTATGAAAGTTTAATCCCGCTTTTCCTTGGCTAAAATTACTTTCAGGATGAGTGATAAAAGGCAGTGGAGTTGCCCTTGGAAAGTTCAACTTGACTTTGAGAAGGAAGGCGGCGGGGGGGGATCCTGGGGGTTTAGAGTAAGGAGCTGCAAACATTTCTCTCCCCTCTGTGACCCTCCCCCTCCACACATATGCCTGCTTGCAGACACACATGCCTGCCTGCACACACACGCACTCACACACACACACACGCCTTCTCTCAAGCACTTCTCAGCCTCCTCTGAGCAATTATACTCCCAGGCTCTCTCTTTTTATGTTTAAACAGCCTCTTGCTTGCTCGCTCGCTCGCTCGCTTGCTCGCTCTCTCCACCTCAGTTTCGTGTGTGGGTATGGAGGAGTTGAGAGAGGGGTGAGAACCGCTGCATGACCCCCCCGCCTCTTGCTCCCCACACTGAGAGCAGGCATTGGAATCCGCTGGAGTTTAAACTTAGAGGATTGTGCACACTTGTAGAGCTACTAGCACAGGATGGCGAAGGAAGAGACGGGGCACTGGGGGGAGTGACAGGTGCATGAGCTGAGTCCCCACAGTGCCTGTGGGAGGAGGCAGCCTGGACTCGACGGGGGGCTCAGTGGAAGCGAGGGTGGGGAGCTCCTCAAAGCTTCTCTCCCAGTCTATGGGTGGTACAGGGCTCCGGGAGAGAGACTCGGGGGCCTGAGGACTTCGCAGCTCTGGTGCCCTACTGTGGCCAGCCCCTTAGTACCACCCCTGCCCAAGTTCTAGTCCCCCCGCCCCCGCCCCATGCTGTTCTCCTCTGTGGACTTGGGATGGGTAACACCAATAGTCAACATCGGGTACCCCCCAGGGTACCTGATCCCCAGGGCTTCCCGCAGTGTATTCTGTGTACATTGCATCCCCTTCCGGTGCAGTGTGGTTAGTCAGGAAACGTTAGTACTCACCCCGGTCCCTAGGTCCTCCGCACGGAAGTGCCCTGCTGTTACCGGATTGAACTCATGAGGAGCTGGGAGACAAAATTCACATCTGACCTCTACTCCCTGGCCGGGCAGGGGCGGCCACTCCGTGGGCCACCTCCGCCCTCCTTTTTGCTACCTGGAGAAGGATCTGAACTTTGGAGAATTAGGCAGTGTGTGTGACTGCATGTCTGGAGAGAAGGCGTTTGCGCATTCACACTCACACACACACACACACACACACACACCCCTTGTGAAGCTCTGTCAGATCTGCTCTGTGTCTGGCGCCTTCCCTACCTCCAGCCATTGCTCCTGCTCTAGCGGTGGGACAGGGGCTGCAGGGAAGGAAGTGCGGGCCCCATGCCTCCTGCACATCTCCCAGGAGCACACAGTTCGTGCCCGGCATGAGCAAGCACCTTCCAGAAACAGCTTACAATTGCTGTGTGACTGAGCAAGCTCAGTATCTCGGAGCAGGAGGCCAGGCCCGGGGTTCCTCCCTGCAAGGCAGCGAGGAAGGGCTGTGTACAAAAACAGGCAGGAGGACCAGGGACAGACAAGTGGCAAGAGGGGATGTGGCTGCTTTGAAGTCGTTTCCTGCTTCATGAAAGCGAAAGGCCTCGGCAGGGCTGGGTAAATATTGCGTTGACCTCTGACCTCCCACCTCCCCTCAGCTTCTCATTTTCCCCTCCAGAGGAACAAAGCTACCTGGAGGAGGAGAGCCTATTTTCTGAATGTCATGGAAAACAAACAGGGCTCTTAGGTGGAGCCCAGCCCAGGGCCAGGCAGGAAGACCCAGATCCCTTTCCTGGCCTGAGTTAGCAAAGGGCACCAGACCTCTGCGAGCAGCCAGGCCCCCTGAGATGTCCCAGTCCCCTGATGAGATGACCGGCCTGCGCCCCCCAGTCTCCCCACTGCTGTTGCCATCTCCTTCATTCTCTGCGGGATTAAAACCCACGCCTCCAGGGTGGCGGTGGCTGCAAGGCCAGCTCCCCTCTGAGGTTGATCAGGAAACGGAGCAAATCCCAGTCCACCGCCCCACTCTGGGTGAGCCTCCAGCTTCCTGGGCCTGGGAGCTTGGGGAAGGAAATGACCCCCGGGGCTTGAGATCTGGGCCCTGCTTCCAGGGTCAGAACAGATGGTCAGGTGTCAAAGACCAGGGCAACTGCGCTCAGGAACAAAGGGCTTCCCTTCACACTTACAGCTCTTGCCACTTCCTGAAAGATTTCTCACCTGTTGGTCAGTGCTCCCAGGAGAGGGGCAGGAGGGAGCCACCAGACGCTCCAGCAGGACTGGCCTCCGCCTCTGACCCAGCACCTCAGTTCCTCTGTCTGTACAATGGGGATGCATATGTCTTGTGACTGCCCCAGTACCTTTGTTTCTGGAACCACGCATAGGAAGATGGGGTTGGGGGAGTGAGAAAGGTGCTGATCACTATGAACATGGGAAGCTCTTCCAAAATTTAGAGCAGGAATTAAAACCAAGCTAGGACTGTTCTTTCTCCCTCTGTCTCTCACTGAATATTTTGGAATTTTCTGAGAGAAGTAAGATTCTATTTAGAGAACTTCTGTGTGCTAAGGTAGCAAGGCCTGAAGGCTCCGTGAAGCCTGGAAACAGGAAAGCTGATGGTGACCTTGGCAATGAGGCCACAGGCAGGGCTCGTGGTTGAGTGTTTAACCAGGGAGCTCGGAATTTGAATTCTGGATTTGCTGGATTGGGGTTTGGCTAAGTTGGCATTGCCCTGGGCATCCGCCACCCCTGGCCGGGAAGAGGCCAGTCTCCTGGGCCCCCAACACTCTAGGGCTCATGGCACCCCTGAAAGGGGGCTTCGGAGCAAGGGCAGGCACAGCGTGAAAAATACTCACAGGAGCCCAAGCCAGCCCCTGGGCCGCAGGGATCAGGACCTCTGCTGTGGCCCTCCTGCAGAGCGTGGGGAGGTGGCGGAGAGGGGGGCGTCCCCGTGCATCCACCAGCACTGTCCAGGGGCCTGCTAGGGAAAATGTGATCTTAAAAAAACCAAATGACATGACAAAAAAAAAGTTGTTCCCTGTAGAACACGTACGAGTGGTTCCTGAGTATTTGATAGCTGGTTTTGCCCAGGCCCAAATAATAGATGTGAAACCCAGGACCAGACTGGGTGAGTGGATGGCCTTGAGTCACACAGCGAGTCACTACTCACTGTTCTCTGCTTCGCCGCGAGGTTGGCTGGGCCCAGCGGCATCGGGCACGCTCTCCTCCTTGGCCCACTGAGCCGCCTCCTCTCGCCAGCCTCTGGCTCCCCCATCACATGCCCCACGTCGCTCTTCCTTGGGTCTGGGCTGAGGTGCATCTCACGGTGAAGCAGTGTCCCCCTGAGAACTGACCTGTCATTCTCTCTGCCCGTCTGCAGGCCCTCGGTGTGTCCCCCGTCCCTCGGTCACGCTGGGCGGTGCGGTGTAGCAAGGCCCCCCTCTTTCTCATAGCTCCAAGCAGCTTTCCTCCATCCACAGCAAGCCTTGCTATTTGCACAGTCAATGGCTCTGGCAAGGCCAAGCCGCCCCTCCCTCCCCGAGAGCACTGTGGGCACTGTTTGTGCTTCGGTCTCTATAGACTCAGCATTCACAACTTGAAGAGGCTGAGACAATGACCCGAGCAGCTGCCTGCAGACTGTGCTGGCTGGGAGGCGCCCAGAGCTCCCGACTCTCAGGAAGCTGCTGGGAGCCAGAGGCAGGGAGAACTGGGCCAGCCAGAGTTTGTGCACCGTGCACCTGTCAGCTTTCCCAGGCAGCCGTGGGCTGGTCCAGAGGGAATGAGGGGGACACCATTGCAGGCCACCTGACTGGCTCCTGTGGCACTTCCCCAGCATGGCTGGCCAGGCTTTCCACCAGCTGTGCAGTCCCTGGGGGGTGAGAGGGGGGAGGACAGTGCTGACTCCAGGGTGGCAGCCACTTTCTTGCCTGTTAGAAGAAAGTAAAGGAGTTTAGAGCTGGCACCGCCTAACCTCGAACAAGTGTTTTGTAGAGTACCTGCTATGTGCTGAGGATGATGGGAAGGAGCAAGTCACCGTCCAGGCTCTCAGAGAGCTTGCTGTGTGGCAAGGGAGTCGGGGTGTGCTCACCAAGCCTACTCACACTGGCCACTATGGGCATAGCAGAAGGAGGGCAGAGCAGAGCCCGGAAGGGGCCATCTAGGGAAGGAGTGAGCTTTGCGTCATCTGCGTCATCTGGGAATTCAAGCAGAGGTTGGAAGGGTTTCCCACTGGAGCAGAGAGACCTCCACCCACATCTCATCTGCTAAACTTGAGTGCCCCTGGCTGTGAACTCAGTGGAAGGCAGGGCTGTGTGAGTGTCAGGTCCATACAAATGACCTGCAGCCCCCGGCCTTCATTCCCAAGGAGGTGGAGTCGGGTCTCACACTGCTACCCCTGTGGCTGGCCTCAGAGCAGGGTGCCAGGAAGGCTAGCCTGGGATTAGCCCCGCTCTCCCCTGGAGCCTGAATTCTCCCGATCGCATTAAAATTAGCACTCCCGCTACAAGCCAGGGCAGACCCCTCTGAAGGGAGATTTGGTCAGCTCTCAGCTTGCACAGCTCTAACTTCTAATCATTGTCATAAGCAGGACGGAAGCAGCTGCTCACTCCAGTCTATTATCAGCTTGGTTGGAGACAGAGAAATTTAAATGACAGTAAGATGCTTAGCAAAGAAACGAAAAGTCAGTGTTAAAAATAAAGAAAACAAGACAGCTTGTTTCATCGAAATAGAAGGGTTATTAAACAGCCCTGAATTAATCAGTGATCTGCCATGGCTGGGGATTGAAGAGCAGCCAGGCCAGGGCTAAGTGCTAGGAGCAGAGGGGCGGGGGAGAGCAAGCCAGGCCAGGTAGGAGATGCCCCGTCTCCCGTCTCCCATCTCCCGGGCTGGCTGCAGGGACTGGGGCAGTGCTGCGGTGTTCAGGGGGCAGCTGGCAGCTGGCTTTCACCCCCGTGCCCCCTCCCCAACTGGGCAGTTTGGTGTGTGGGGGGGGGCTTTGGCACGCCAGCCTCTTTCCCTGCAGATTTGAGCTTCTGGACTACTGCCATCTGCCACCACCTGTGCCAGCCCCTGGGGCCCCTCCCCCGCCCCCCTTCCCACCAGCCAGACCTGGCTCCCAGCCCAGCCGCTTCTAGCCTCAGGTCTTCTCCCTCAACTTGCACAGGATTCCCCAGGCCCTCGACTGGGCTTGCAAGCGCCTTAGTCCCTGACCCAGTGCCCTGAGAGTGGTAACAGCATATCCTCAAGCGTGAGACAGGGTGGCCTCTGGAGTAGGGACTCTCTCCTTGGAGCTATGGGGTGGCCCCTGTGGCTCCAGGCAGTAGAGAAGCAAGGGTGATGTGTGGAACCGCGGGAGCCCCAGGCCTTGTCTCACCTCCACATCTGGGACCTTAGCCAAAATGTGGATCCGCATATACACCTAAGTCTTCTCACCTGTATCATGGCACGCTGAGGCCACTGTGGACCTCACAGGCTTGCTCGGTGACATCTGTTAAATTCTTAGGGGCCTTTCAAATCGCTGCACAAAGGCTAGTTCGTGGGTCAGTGGGGTCCCTTGGAGATGCAGGAGCACCGCCATGCTGCAGGGGGGCAGGACGTGTCTGGTGCAGGGAGGGGCAGAGAGTACAGCAGCACACATCTGGCCAGGGCCTGGGCGTGACCATCCATGTTGGAGCGCCCGTTGATCACGCCAGGAGCATTTGCTTTGCTCTTTGACCTCATCATTCTTTCTCCCCAGCCTGTGCCTCCCCTCCGCCCCAGCCAGCCCTGTCGGTTCCCCCCTGGCTGTTTACCCTTTTCCAGGCGTCTCTCTCACACCCCATTCATCATGGTGGGGGGGTGCGGATTCTCACTCAGGGAGTTCTTTTCATCTCCACCCCAGCGGGATGGGGCCTGTCATCCGCCTGCTTCCTACGGCACATTCTTGCGTGGCTCAGCCCCTCTGATAATTGTGCCCTTCACTTTCCCTCCCAGGAGCCTGGGGGTGCTTGATGTCCACCTGGAGCTGAGGGGCCCACCCACCGGCCTCCGTGTCTGTGTCCCCTGCCCCTCACGAAGGAGCTGGGGTCTCGGTGTCCTGCAGGCCGAGTGCACGGGCATTTTGGCACAGCCAGGACCCTGAGTTTGCACGTGGCGCTGGTATCCGGCTGCGTGGCCCAGCCCCTGCTGGCGTGTGTGAGTGTGAACATGCCTGTTACTCAAGAGACGCTGCACGACAGTGTGGGATCTGCTCAGCAAGAGCTGGGCGTCTCAGACAAAGAGAGGCAAAGAATAGAAATCGAAGGTGGGAAGGTACAGGGTGGGGACACCGCCTGCTGAGAGACGAGACACAGTTAGGGTTTGGCATGGCAAGGCTGGCTGTCAGTTCCGAAAAGCTCCAGAGACCAGGGGAGGCAGGGTGGATGAGGGAGGAAGAAGAATGCTTTCCTGAACCCGGGACAGACCCTATATGGGAAAAGCCCAGAGCATGTGGGGCACCAGCTGCTGGAGCTGAGACCCACGGCCCCTCCTCCCCGTGGCTCCGGCTCTGCTCCCTCCTAAACCGCCACAGGTGCCGGGCACACTTCAGCAAGGGCTCAAGTGGCCCTTAACTCACTCTCAGTGCAGGAGAGGAGGCGGGAAGGTGACCTGGACACCATGGGGACACCAAGATGACCAGCAGGAGAGGCTACTGGGGACCCCAGGTCAGAGAGGTGGGGAAGGTGGGACCTGCAGCACTAGGTTCTTTCCAAGCGGGCTGGGTGTCCCAAGCTGGGCACTCGGTGACCACATTGTGCAGTGACCACCCCTCTCCCAAGTTAGAATAGAGTTCAAGTTTGTCACCATCTTCGCGGTCAGCTCTGGCTGCCAAGGAGATGATGCCCTTGTACACTTGTTTCTGCAAAACCAGGAGCAAGAGTTACTGGTGTTTGCTCTGAAATTAGAGCATTTACAAAACAATGTCACATCCATTGCCCTGTGGATTCCCACCACAACCTCAGGGGCGGTCATTGCACAGCTGAGGACAGGGAGGCTCCGAAAAGGTGAGCGCGCAGGTTCAAGTTCACCACACATGTAGTAAGTGGTGGCAGGAGACTGGAGCCCACAGCTCCACAGCCCTGTCCCTGCTGCCTGCAGAGTCCCCGGAATGCCTTGACCCTCCTCTGTGAAAGGACCATGTTCTGACTTTCCCCGCCCACTCTGTTTTTGACCACGTGATGTGGCCGTCGGAGGCTTTCCTGATCTGCCGTGGCTCAGCATTTTCCTGCACGAGTCTGGATTGTGCTTTCTTCAACGACGCGGCGGGAATCTTCCCACTCTACCCCATCTTCCCCCTCCACCCCTTGCGCCGAGCCAGTGACATTTGCTCTCTACCCAGTGAGTCCAAAATAAATAACTGCCAGCATCTTTCCCAAAGCGTTCACCCTCATCACCACCTTCACAAAATCAGTTTTGTCAAATCCCTGAGCCATGCCAGCTCAAGGCATTCCTTAGGGCAGATGGGCAGCTGCAATGCCGGCCGAGGAAGCTGGTGAGCACCCTGGGCCCCCTTCCTGCTGCTCTCTGCAATCAGACTGAGCACATTCCTGAGGGCCAGTCACCACGTAAGGCCGGCAAGGGATGCCAGGAAGCATGGGGTACTGTTCCTGCCCTCAGAGAGCCTCCAGTGCAATGGGGAGAGCAAATACAGCCACATAAAGAAAGGGTGCTAACGTGTCAGTGCTTTGGGGCAGAGAAAGGTGACTGGGAGCAGAGAGGCCCTGGAGGCCTGATGAGGCTTGGAAGAATGGCCAGACTAAGAAGAAAGTGCAGAGAGACGTTCCAGGCGGAGGGACCACACAGGGGAAGCTGCAGGGAGATTTGGGAACTCAACAGTAAACCAGTGTGTGGGAGAGGCGGGCAGTGAGCCTGGAAAAGATGCAGCAAGAGCCACCTTGGGAAGGACTTGAACTTGGGCACTTGGCATCCTCCGGCAGCCCGGGCAATGGCAAGGAACCATAGGAGGAGCTTCACGGGTGACATCACACTTTGTCCGTGTGCTTAGTGAAGCTTGACAAGCGGCACAGAGAAGAGGCAGTGCAAACGCCCCTTCGCAGGACGCCGATGGCTGAATCGTAGCTGCCAGTGGCCTGCACCAGGGTCTGTCTCAGAGGAAGGCCTGCGTGGGAATGCAGCTTTCTGTCAGGCATCATTTTGGGGGGAAGCAGCACCAGGCTTCCAAAGAAAGTGGTCCATTGTGGGGAACCTTAGCTTCTGGAAACAGACGGTGTTAGAGATGCAACCCCAGCAGGCGCTAACGGTTGAAGCATCCGGGATGGGGAAGGCTCCTTGTCCCCAGAACCAGTTGGTGGCTGCTGTGTGAGGCCACCGAGGGCAGACGGGAAGGGGGGCCTGCAAGAGGAAATAGGAAGCCCTCTCACCTGGGGTCTCCTGGGGGCCAGAGGAGGGAGAGGAGGACAGCCTCCCTGGCAAGAGAGCGGGGGTTCAGGGTCAGCGGTGGACTGGGCGTTGAGACGAGCGCCTGGAGCTTTGTTTGGGATTTTGCTCAGCGCGCCTTTGTTTCTGGCCTTCCCTGCCACGAGTGTGAACTGGAGCTGTGTCATTATTCTTTGAAAGCATCATGTTTAATGGCAGCATAATATGCCATTATGTGGAGTGACTGTGATTTCTTTAACCATTTAGTTGGGCTTTTTTTTTTTTTTTTAACCCGCTCTCCTGCCCCATTTTAATCTCAAAAGAATCCCTGGCTGTCCCTTAGGAAGGAGGGATGACAAGGCAGAAGACACAGGCTCTTTGCAAAGGTCACTGGGGATTGCGTTGAAAGGGGACCACCAGCTGGCAATCTTGTGCCACTGCCAAGACTGCACCTGGGCACTGATGACCACAGCTCCTGCCCGCCCCCACCAGCCCAGCTCCATCACCCAAGCAAACGGTCAGCTCGGGCTATATGCAGGTGAGGCTGTGGAGCCTCAACTCTTGACTCTAAAAATACAGTCCTCGCCAAGTCTGCCTGAACATTCTGGTGAGTTTTCCCAGACTGGTGATAGGAGGGTTTGGCTGAAAAAAAAAAAAAAAAGAGTACATTTTACAAATCCAGGCAGTGTGGGAGAGTGGGGAGGAGTGTGGGGCTCGGAGTCACTGCTTCCTGCCTGGATGATGCTGGCCTTTTCCCACCTTCCAAGGGCTCAGTGTTTCCACCTGTGCAATGGGGCTAATCACATCCAGGCATCACCAGTCACCCACACGGATCCAGAGCCTCTCGAACAGCTGGCCAAGTGAAGGGCAATTCCTAAGCAGTGACAGCAGCTCCCTATTACTGGTTTAGTAATGGAAGCCGCAGTGGCGGTGGGGCTCACGGCCCTCAGGGCTGAGCCCCATCCCACTTTTATCCTTTCTCCTGCCTGTGGAAGGAACCTAGGAGCTGCTTTTCCTGTCCATTCCTCCCATGGCGTTACAAATACAGCAGCTCCATCACTGTAGCGGTTACACAGGGTCCTGCTCAGAGGCAGGGGAGAGATGGGGGCTCCTTTCTCAGATCCGCTTCTTGCAGACAGCAGGCACCTCCCCAGGCGTGCTCCCCGCAGCCTCAGGGCCCTGCAGATTCCCAGAAATTCTTTCCGCCCAGGGGAAGGTGGCCATGGCAGGGCTGTGCTCCCCCTGGGACCTCCCCCAAAGGGGGTTGAAGAGGGCAGAGCCTCAGGAAGCCTGGGGGGCGGGAGGCAGCTGCTTGAAATTGATGGCTCCTGTAGTTTGGTTTGCACCGTGCGGCTCTCTCAGCTCTGCCCGGGTGGTGACCTTTAGATAATAAAGGGAATTCTGGGAGATTCCTGACAGGCCTATGACATATGGGGCGGGGCTGCAGGGTCACACGGTGTATCTCCTTGCCCCCGGCCCCAGGGTAATGAATCTTGTTTTGACTTTGCAAAGCCAGTGCCCCAGAGAGGAGCAGAGCTGCCCCCTCCGCCCCCACCAGGCAGCCCCTGGGAGGGACAAGTGTGTGCCTCCGAACCTTTCATCATGGGGGGATAACTGCGAGCTTTGCAGCCCTGAGAGTAGCCGACAGACACTGCATGCTTTGCTGGGGCCCTGGGAGACTGGAGAAGGGAGGAGGGGGAGACAGCAGAAGGCACTCCCTGTGTCAAGAGCAGTGGTCCCAGGACAGGGCCCAGGGCCAGTGTGGGTGCTGGGGTGGGGAGCCCCGAGGGCCTCTCGCCGGGCGTCAGGAGCAGCCCATCAGGGCTGGGAGGCTGGCACCTGACCAGTATTCACTGTCCAGAAAGGTCAGGACCCGCTGTGCATGGAGAGCAGGCAGCAGCGAATCCCTTCCCATCCTGAAGCCGGGAAGCACAGAGCAAGTGGGTTTCAAAGCCAAACGACGCACAAGTTGCTGCCCTGGGCTCGCACAGAACTGCGGCCGGCCCGGTCTCTGAGATTCTGGGCCCTGGGACTGCTCATGGTGCACACACTCCTTTCCTTTCCAAGATCAACTCCCGAGCCACAAAGTCAGGGGCCGTCACTGCTCCTGGCTGCTGTCACGCGGGGTCACAGATGAGTGTTGTCAACAGCAGACGTTACTTCCTAGCCTTCCGAAGGCTGGGAAGTCCCGGATCCCGGTGATGGCAGGGTGGGAGCGAAGCGTCTGTTGGGCCCAGGCCTCTCTCCTGGGCTTGTTGATGGCCATCTTCTCCCCAAGGGCATTTGCATCATCTTCCCTCCGTGGGTGTCAGCCCCAAGCCCCCGAGCCCCAGGCTGTGGTTGCACTGGCCCACCTTAGTGCCTACATCCTGACACGTGGTAGGGACCATTCTGAGGTGCTGAGGGCTAGGACTTCAACATGGGGTTGCTGAGGGGACTCAATTCAACCCCAACACCTGCCATCCTGCCTGTTGCCCGTAGCTGGCCCCACACCTGTGCCCCGTCACCATGCCTCTGTCCACTGTGGAGGAGGCAGAGTGCCCGTTGCTGTTGTGCATGAACTTGGGGAGGGGGGTCCAGGGGCCTTTGCCAGGGCACCGCCAAGAGCGCTGCTCAGCTGTAACACACAGCCCCTCCCTGCTCACCCCCTGTCACCGGGACTCACTGGAGGTAGTCACCCAGCGCTGCCCTGACAGACCCTGGCGGGGGTGCAGTCGCACCCATGTCACCTTCTGCAGCATGTGGGCAGAAACCCTGTGCCTGCTCTCTCTTCTCGCTTCCCTCTTCCCTCTCTGGGGCACAGGATCGCCACTTAGCTTCACATAACAGCCCAGCGTCTGGGGAAAAAGTGACATTCGATTAATGAAGCAAACACAGCTGGTACAGCAGTGACATCTAAATTGTTCCTTTGGTCCCGTTATTTTCCATAGGAAATTCTCCCTCTCCCCTCTCCCCGCACCCCTCCCCCTCTCCCCTTTACATCGCGTGCATAAAATACGCTAATAACAATCTTGGTGTCTGGGCATGAGTGACAGCTGAAATAAGAAAAAGACTAATCGTACCTCCTGCAGCCCTGTCACATGGAGATTAAATGAGTCCCCCTACCCACCCCCTCCCTGCTCCCCACCGCCTCTCCCCTCCTCTCTCCCCTTTCTCTCTCTCTCTCTCCTGGTCTCTTCTCAATGAGAATCATGGGCATTTGAATAATAATATTATAGACGCCATCAGGGTGACAGTGGGGAAAAAATCAGCTCAAACCCATGATTATTTCTTCAATCTAATAATTATTTAAATACCAGATAACTCCTTTCACTCTAATTGAGGCCTTTCAGCTGCCGGCATCGCCAGGGCCTTCCCGCCCGCCCTCTTGCTCACCTTGCGCTCCCCAACGTGCCTGGACTACGATGGAGGTCGGGGTGCGCTCGGGCTGTTTGCATGTGCGGTGCACAGGGGACAAGCAGGCGGGCCGCGGAATCTCATGTCCGCAAGGTTTAATCCTTGTGACTTGTGATTCAGAGAGATCTTAGGCCAAATGGAGCCTTCGGAGGTCATCGGGACCAGTCTC
The DNA here is from genome assembly GCF_033115175.1 of Lepus europaeus. NCBI lineage: Eukaryota > Metazoa > Chordata > Mammalia > Lagomorpha > Leporidae > Lepus > Lepus europaeus. The sequence goes on along the minus strand of NC_084840.1, from coordinate 22,740,559 downwards.
CTGCCTCTGAGTAAGCTTCTCCCTAGACGGCTGCTGGGGAAAATCAGGGTCAGAAAAGCCCACGCCTCTGTGGCCGGCTGCTCCAGGGTGGCTCTCGGGAGAGGCTGTCCCCCTGCATGTCCGGCTTCGGTCTCTTCCATTGTAGCTGTGACCCTTTGGGGAGAAGGAGCTCTCTGTGCTTAGACTAAACCTCACCTGTCTGGGCTTGGGACCTCCGAGTCAGGTGACCTTGCCTGGGCCTGGAGGTGGAAAGAGGTCATTGTCCCTGCCACGTCAGGAGCCTTTCTGTTCTGTTCTCTGCCCCTTGATCTTGGGCCTGAGCTGGCCTGAGCTGCCCTGAGCAGCTCCTCTCTGTCCAGGCCCCATGCCATGCTCACTTCTGCTCAGCACGGGGCCACCACCAAAGACACGTTATTCCCTCTAGACAGGACAGCTTCAAGGGAGAGCGTCACCCACTCCCAGCCTCCCAGCCCCCACCTCTGAGGGAGGAAGGGCTGGGCTTTCTCACTGCAGCCTGGCCCTGGTTCCTTTGGGCTCACCTTGAGCCACTTGCTTTTTTTCCTGTGGCCTTTGGTTTCCACATCTTAAAAAAGGGTCATGATTGTAGTCATTCTGTTGTGTCCTTCAGCATCCACCCTGAACACCTGCTACAGGTCTACCAGTTGGACAGGAGAGCTGGGGCGGGGTCAGGCTCCCCTCCACCACAGAGGAGAGACAGGTCCTTCTCTGACGTCACAGACTTTAGTTTTGTGCCTTTCTCCTGGCTTCTAGGGCCAAGGCTGCAGCGGCCACCTTGTAGGTGCAGTAATAACGTTAAACAGCATTCACTGTAATGGTTATGAATAGGAACAGCACCAGGACGGTGTTGGAGGTGATGTCGATGGTGGTGATAGTGGTGACAAATGGAGTGGTGATGGCGGAGCCACAGATGGGTCCAAGCATGTGAGATCTGCTAATGTGGACTTTGGCCCAACTGGATCCTGAGTCTGACTCCTGTTTCCCTCGGTGGCTTTTGCAAAAATGGAGCCCACGTGACAGCACTGAAGCACGTGCACCCACCTCTCCGAAAAGAAGGGGACGGCAGGGGGAGGGAGTCCTCCGCTGAGCTCAACTGCAAATGCCTGATTGTTGCTCGCTCCCTGCTTTGTCACTGACATCTGCGGCAGCTGATCGGAAGCTATCAGATGCCTCCCCTGGCTGTCACCGGCACCTGCCTCCTGACTCCCGATCCGGGAGATGGTGTCATTGGGCCTTCCAAATAAAATATTTAGTGGCACTGGCTTCCCAAAGAGGCAAGCGTGGCCTCTCTTTGGCATCGAGACTGCTCCGGGTGACATGTCCTGGGAGGCCCTCCTGAGAGTCCCAGAGCAGCAAGCCCTGGTTTGAGGCCGGGAGTGGGGGGGAAGGAAACGGGTGGGAGAGTAGAGATTAGCAAAGTTTTGGCTTTGGAGAAGGCACGTGACAAGTGACTTCAGGAGCTAGGCAGAGAGAGGAGCTGTGACAGAAAGAAGGGCTATGGCGTTGCTAGTTAAAGTTGGGGTGAGCTGGGATTCCTAAGTCCCTGCATGATGATTCTGTCTCTTTAACTGTGGGCTTGAAACGCCCACCTTCCCAGGATGCACCTGTCACACGCGGGACCAGGGCACGTGCTCACACTGGTATATCCGATTGGGGGCCCACTCCCTTCCTTGTGAGAGAGAGGGAAGGCGGGAGAGAGCTCTCTTTTACCATGCACCCTGCATAGGGGCATCGCTCTCACCTTCATTCCTTCTGCCAGGGCCCAGACAGACCTCTCCTGCTCTTACCTAGAGGTACCGTTTTTGGATTTTTTTTTCTCTTTTTCTCATGGACAGGCAACGCTTTGACCCACTCATGATTTCTGTGTGGGGCAGCCTGTACTCAAGGGTGGAATATGTGTTTATTTCCTCGCTGCTAAATAAGTTTTGTTCCGGGGCCAGTGCTGTGGCTCACTTGGCTAATCCTCTGCCTGCGGCGCCGGCATCCCATATGGGCACGGGTTCTAGTCCTGGTTGCTCCTCTTCCACTCCAGCTCTCTGCTGTGGCCCAGGAGGGCAGTGGAGGATGGCCCAAGTGCTTGGGCGCCTGAACCCGCGTGGGAGACCAGGAGGAAGCACCTGGCTCCTGGCTTCGGATTGGTGTAGTAGCTCCAGCTGTAGCGGCCATTTAGGGGGTGAACCAATGGAAGGAAGACCTTTCTCTCTGTCTTTCTCTCTCACTGTCTAACTCTACCTGTCAAATAAATTAATAAATAAAAGTTTTAAGTAAGTTCTGTTCCTATCTCACACAATATTACCCTCCACTTAGTATTTCTATCTCTGTGGGAGGCAAAAACCTGGATTGGAAATTAATATGCTCATTGCCTACCTCAGAAGAGGCATCATAAAAACAAAACTCTAGGAGGAAATTGGGGTTGGGAGAAACACTAAGTACACGAAGTCATAGACATACATTCACTGCCCTGACTCCTACCAAACTGGGATGGAAAATTCACTTTTTTAGAAAACACAAGGTTGATTTATTTATTTGAAAAACAGACTGACAGAGGGAGAGACAGTGCTCTTCCATTTGCTGGTTCACTCCCCAAATGACCTCCATGACTAAACTGAAGCCAGGAGCCTGGGACTCCATCTGGGTCCCCTGTGTGGGAGCAGGAGCCCCAATACTGTTGCTTTCCCAGGCACGTTAGCAGGAGGCTGGATCTGAAGTGGAGCACCAGGACTCAGACCAGCACCATATGGGATGCAAGCATTGCAGGCAGCAGCTTAATCTGCCGCACCTCGTTGCTGGCCCCAGAAAAGTCACTCTTAGATTAGGAGGTGGCTGGAGGTGAGAAGCCAGAACTGTCACAATGAATTCCTCCCAACACAGGGGTCTTCTGAAAGTTCAGAGGAAATGTGTACTATGAAAAAAAACCATGCATGGATTTCAAAAAATCTTACTGCAAAATTAACTTCTTTTAATTTTATTTTCCACTTTTTTTTTTTTTTAATTTGGGAGGAAGAGACAGAGATAGAGACAGAGAGAGGAAGAGAGAGCGAGTGAGCTAGTGAGTGTGTTCCCATCCTGATTCACTCCCCAAATGCCGGCAACAGTGGGGTCTGGGCTGTAATTGGATCAGAGCCAGAATCCAAGGACTCAGTCCATGTCTCCCATGTAAGGTAGCAGGGACCTTCTTACTTGAGCCATCACCTGCTTCCTTCCAGGGTGTGCATTGGCAGGCAACTGGAATCAGGATCCAGAGTTGGAAATGTGGGGCACAGGCATCTTGACGGCTAGGCCAGACACGTGCCACTCCCCAAAATTTTGGAAGTACCCCCATAAAGGCTATTGCATCTCGAACTCTTCAGATGAGCCAGGCGCTATTCTAAGTCCTTCATTTGTATTAACTGATGTCGTCACCGTCATCTTTTGAAGCCAATGTTTGTATGAAACTCATTGTCTATGCATGGTAAAAGGGCATCAGTGAACGGTCAATACCCCCACCAAATATTCACAGCTACAGCCCCATCTGCGTGCAAGTCCCCAAGTTCAGAGCTCATATTTAACTACGACACTGCCCTGCCTCTCAGAAGCACAAAAGTGGGCCTCCTTCTCCCTTCCTCTGAGCTCAGACAGGAGGAGGCCTGATCCTTGCCCACAGCTCTGCTCCTTGGTAACCGCAGTGTTGGCATGGAAAGATGGAGCCCCTCAACTTGCCCTTGAGGTCAGCTGTCCTGTGAAGGCCATGCCCCAGGGCAGAGGGCAACCCTCCCCTCACTGCAGAAGGCCAGGGCATGCCTCCTGTTGGCTCCCAGGCAAGTGGTCCCTGGACCGGTGGGGTGAGTTCACCCGGCTGATCACCAGGAGCAGTCTACCCTGGGGTACTACACAGTGGGTGGGAGGGGATCAGACGGATTGCAGGGGTCCGTGGAGGAGTCCTAGCCTCTGTGGGCTCCCTGGGAGAGAAGAAGGCCCTCAGCTGCCATAGAACCGGACTCCAGGAACAGAAGGAACCAGGCCTTGGAGGATTGTCCATGGGGGAGAAGCAAGCTTACAGACTGACTAATTCAAACAGCTTTTATTTGATAATCAAGACACAGGTTCGGGGAGATGGTAGCCCCAAGTCATGTGACCATTCTTGAGAGACGCAGGCAGTCTGAACCTAGGGCTCATGAATCCCTCGCTCTTCACGCCTTCTAGCCGTTAGGCCAGTTTTCTCGTTCTCGTCCGACCCTTGCAGCAGCCTCCCTGCAGTCTGGGAAAGGCCGTGCTAGGACGTGTGCACTAGTATGGTAGAGACGCTCACTTTGGACCCATTCCCTTTCTCCTGCCAAGCGCTTCCTGCACTGAGCTTTGTCTCTGAGTCAGGGACATCTAGGGATCAAAGATCCACCTGTAAGGTTTATTCCACGGAAAGAGAAAATGCTAGGGGTTACTCTTCCAGAAGATCACAGCAAATGCATATTATGATTTTAAAAAATTCACAGATTTCACAATTTTTCAGCCAAATAAACTTTTGTATTCCTTTTTTATTTGAGAGGCAGGGAGATGGAGCCAGAGGGAGCTCCCATCCACTGGTTGACTCCCTAAGTGCCCACAGCAGCTGGGGCTGGGCCAGGCCAAAGCTTGAGCCGCAAATTCAATCCAGGCCTCCCAGGAGGGCGGCAGGGACCAAACAGCTTGAGCCATCACTTGCTGCCTCCCAGGGCGCACATCCACAGGCAACTGGGACTGGAAGTTGAGCCGGTACAGAAACCCCGGCTTGGGATTGTGGGTATCCCAAGAAGCACCTCAGCTCTTAGGCCAAGTGCCCTACTCACTGATGTTGTTTTCTCATGAGCATTTGGAAGTACCCTTGTGGAGGCAAAAACACGAATCAGAAGCTCTGGCAGGAATCCCCAAGGGATAATAATCGCAGTGAACATCCGTGAACACCCACTGTGCCGGCGGCCATGCCACAGGTGCCCTGCCCAGTCTCATTGGCTCCCAGCACAGCCTGACAGGTGGTGCCTGTGCGTTCTCCCATTCTATCCGAAAAGGAGAGGCACTTTGAGCATCCCAGAACCCCAAATGTCTGCCTACCACAGACCTCCCCCGGTCCACACTGTCTCGGGAAGATGATGGGCAGGGAGCTGAGGTGTTGAACTTTGCCTCTCATGGTGTCCCGTGCGTGCATGAGTCTCTGTCCCTACCCACATGCTAAACATGTATGTGCATGTATGCTGTGGAGAAGGCAGGAGTGTCACAAAGAGCACTTTCTAAAATCCGAAGCCCTGAGCAGGGCGTGGTGACAGTCACCTGCCTCCTCCCACCTCCTCCTGTGACGCATACTCAGGCCCTGTGGCCAAGGCAGCATTGTGGCTTCCCACAGCCCCCACCCCCGGGCAGCTGGAGAAGTTGAGGATTCTGTTATTTCCTTTCCACAGCTCCTCTTGAGGGACTCACGTCCTGCTACCGGCCTCAGGACATAGCTAAAAATAACCTCTGGTTTGCAAACTGAAAGCTGGGCCTGATGGGAAGCTTCGCCGGTGTGCGCGTGGGGCCGGAAGGGCTGTGTCAGAGCCGCCGGGGTCAGCTGCGCCCCATGCCCGCTGTTGCTTTCCTCTTTCCAAGGAAGCCGGGGCCCCATGAGTCACCCCGGACACCCTGGCGGAGACGGTTGGAGGAGGGAGGCCGGGGACCTGCTCTGGCACCATGGTGGCTGTGTGGCCCAGGCCGCGGAAAGCAGCAGAAGCAATGGGGAGGTTCTAAAAACCCTTGAAAACAAGGGGGATCCTCGAGGTAGCGCTACGTACAGCCTGCCCAGCCAGAGCGGGGAGTGCAAGGGGACAGGCAGGCTTCTCCCAGATGCCATGGGGCAACTTCTCTCCCCTCCCCGCCTGGGCTTCCATTGCCGCCGCCTCCCGGGCCCGAGTTCTGTCTTGGCCTTGTCTGAGAAGGGTGCGGACAACCCGCCCAGCTGCCGCAAAGGCTTCTGTGCATGATGGCTTGGGGCCTCCTCTTCCTGGTGCTGCCAGCACACCAGTCCCTGTTCAGAAGAGCGCTACTGTGGTGTCAGGACAGGCTCCCTTGCCCAGGAGCACCGCGCGGTTCCCTGGGATACAGATGGGGAGCACCAAGGCCCTGGCAGCAGCTAAGCTCTAGAGCCCGGGGTCAGGAAGGGCCAGAGAGTGAAGCAGTCAGGGCTGGCCGGGGACTCTGGGAATGGTCGGCAAAGGCCCAGGGTTGATTTCAGAGATGCTTAACCAGCCGGGGGGCCCAGCAGCGGCTACGGGAGACTGACCCTCAACTTGCCCACCCGTGTTCCCCCTGGTGGCTTCCTACCCCCAGTACTCCCACCCCCGCGGGCTGAAAGTGCACCCTCCCTCAGCAAAGGGGGGCTTCCCAAGACAGACGAGGGGGCAGTGGTGGGGTGTGCACCTGTCCACGGGCTGGGGGCTGGCTGCCCACCCCCCACCCCGTCCCACTCCCCAGGCTTCCTAGCCCCGCTGATGGCACCTGTGGGAATCTTACCACAGTGCATTTCACTTTTCTAGAACATTCTCAAGCTAGCGGGCAGAGATGCTTCTCTCTGGCCAAGAGGCCGAGGGGCAATGGTGGGGGGTGGCACTGTCATTCCGGGTGACAGCAGGAGAAAGGAAGGGAGGCCAGCAGTGTGAGGCGCTGGGAGTCTGGAAGGAGTCGCGGCTGCGCTCGCAGGAGGCGGGGAGGGCCTTCCTCACACACGGGTACAAGATGAGACGGGCGATGGGGTGGCAGGCGTCCTGACGCCGGAGTGACGGCCCGGGTGAACCTCAGCAGCCTTCCGACCTCTCCGAGAGATAAAAACCACGTCTTTAGAGGACAGAAATAGAGACGCTTTGTAAAGTTAAAAAAAAAAAAAAAGCATTTTATAGCGTAAAGGCTGGAGACCGAAATAGATAACAGGATTCCCTGAACATCCCTAAGAGGGGGAAAGTCTGTTAAAAATAGAAAGGCCGAAAGATAGAAAGCAGAGAGTCCCAGAGCTAGCCGGGCCCGGCCCTGGGGTCAATCCTCCCGGTGCCTGCTTTGGGTCTGACCACGCTGCCTTGTGTTTTGCAGAACCATGTGAGAGCCAAGCCAGGAAGCAGGAGTAGACAAGAACACAGAGCAGCTGTCGCCTGGCCCTCGGCCGTCTCAGGATGGAGCAGAGGCGGCCCTGGCCGCGGGCCCCGCCGGTGGACAGCTGGCCGGTGGTCCTGCTCTCCATGGTGTGGGTGCTGCTGGCGCCCCCGGCCACCGGCATGCCCCAGTTCAGCACCTTCCACTCTGAGAACCGGGACTGGACCTTCAACCACTTGACTGTGCACCGGGGAACAGGGGCAGTGTACGTGGGAGCAATCAACCGTGTCTACAAGCTGACAGGCAACCTGACCATCCAGGTGGCCCACAAGACGGGGCCGGAGGAGGACAACAAGTCCTGCTACCCGCCGCTGATCGTGCAGCCGTGCAGCGAGGTGCTCACGCTCACCAACAACGTCAACAAGCTGCTCATCATCGATGACTCGGAGAACCGCCTGCTGGCCTGCGGCAGCCTCTACCAGGGCGTGTGCAAGCTGCTGCGCCTGGACGACCTCTTCATCCTGGTGGAGCCCTCGCACAAGAAGGAGCACTACCTGTCGAGCGTGAACAAGACGGGCACCATGTACGGCGTGATCGTGCGCTCCGAGGGCGACGACGGCAAGCTGTTCATCGGCACGGCGGTGGACGGCAAGCAGGACTACTTCCCCACGCTGTCCAGCCGCAAGCTGCCCCGCGACCCCGAGTCCTCGGCCATGCTGGACTACGAGCTCCACAGCGATTTTGTCTCCTCCCTCATCAAGATCCCCTCGGACACCCTGGCCCTGGTCTCCCACTTCGACATCTTCTACATCTACGGCTTCGCCAGCGGGGGCTTCGTCTACTTCCTCACCGTGCAGCCCGAGACGCCCGAGGGTGTGGCCATCAACTCCGCTGGGGACCTGTTCTACACCTCGCGCATCGTGCGGCTGTGCAAGGAGGACCCCAAGTTCCACTCGTACGTGTCGCTGCCCTTCGGCTGCACGCGGGCCGGGGTGGAGTACCGCCTGCTGCAGGCCGCTTACCTCGCCAAGCCCGGGGACACGCTGGCCCGGGCCTTCAACATCAGCAGCCAGGACGACGTGCTCTTTGCCATCTTCTCCAAGGGCCAGAAGCAGTACCACCACCCGCCCGACGACTCAGCCCTCTGTGCCTTCCCCATCCGGGCCGTGAACCTGCAGATCAAGGAGCGCCTGCAGTCCTGCTACCAGGGTGAGGGCAACCTGGAGCTCAACTGGCTGCTGGGGAAAGACGTGCAGTGCACCAAGGCGGTAAGCGGCGCGCCCCTGGCTCTGCCCCTGCTTGTGCGTGGTGCAGAGCGCGCTTCCCTGTGCATGCCCTCTGCGCGCCTGCTCCCAGACCCAGGGCCCGAGGTGAGAGAGGCTGGTGGAGGCACTGTAGGCACTACCCTAGGCACCTGCAGGCTTCAGCGGCGAAGCATACAGCGTAGCTGCCTTGCTCGCTCTCCAGGAGCTTAGATGCTAGTGAGGCGAAAGAGAGGAACAAAATACAGTGGGTCAGACGGCGGTACCTGCTTGAGAGCCTGCAAAAGCAGGGAGGGGACAAGGCAGTAGCTGAGAGGGCTGACTCACCAAGAAAGTGGGATTTGAGTAGACTCGGGAAGGGAAGAAAGTGAGCCATGTGGGGATCTGGCTGGGGAAAGCATCCCAGAGAGAGAGACAGAGAGAGGGAGGGAGGGAGGGAGGTGCAAAGGACTCAGGGCATCCCTGGGGTGTTGGAGGAGCAGCAAGGGAGAGAAAGAGCAGGAGGAGGGGAGGTCGGTCACAGCTGCCAGGTACCAGAGCAAGCGCGTGTAGGCCCCGCCGATGACAAAGGAAGGGTCGAGCAGGTATCAGAGCTAAGTCAGACGAGAGGGCAGGAAGTCAAGCTTGACTGATAGATTAAACACCAGAGAAGAAGGATCAGGAGTCTGGGTGAGCGGAAAAGAGGAGGGGAAGGGGACTTAGGACTCAGACCCGAGGACAGCAGGGATAAGAAAATCCATGGCCGGCACCTGTCAGAGGGGCGGGATGCTGCCGTGGGGTGCTCGCCACACTCCACCTCTTCCCCCTCCCTCATCCGCACACACACCCCTGTATCCACTTAGCAAGTGCATGTTGAAGCTCATCTGAGTGCCTGGCGCCGCACCAGACACTGGAGATGCGAACGTGAAAACCAGGGCCACTACTCTTACAGCTCTCACAGGGAACAGAGAAAAAACCGCTGGCGGCTGAAGGAGCGGCTAAGAGTTTGGGTTTGTGGACAAAGAGCAGGGTTCTAATTGCATCTGTGCTGCTCCCTGCTTCAGAAGTCAGGTCCCAGGTTGATCTTCTCAGCTGAGAAACGGGAGCCGTGGCGGGATGATCAGAGGAGCCACACAGTGAGGTCAGCACACACCCGGCGAGTTCAGGAGCGTGAGTCCATGCAAGGTGCTGTGGGCTCTGGACCTGCAGCTGGGGGAGAAACGGGAGCCCGAAGCCCACGCGGCTGCCTTCTAGGACCCTACAGTGAGGATGCTTGCTCTTGCAGCAAGAAGACAGATTGCACAGGCTCTTTCCGTCCTTGGTCCAGGGGCATAATGGTTAGGATAAGGGGCCTTGAAGTCCAACAGATCCAGAGTGAAAACCAGCCCCCTGCTTACTTCCTGTGTGACTTTGGGCAAGTAAAGTGCCTGTTCTGAGTCGTGATTTTTTTCATCTCTGACACAGAAGTTGTGTTACCCTCTTTTCATGGCTGTTGTAAGGATCAAATAGGTTTATGTAGAATGCTTAGCACAATTTGGGGCATATAAGAAACATTCAGCAAATGGGAAGCAATGATTATTATTAATTAAATGCAGTCATAAAGAGCTAGCTATTTTCTTAGATGTCTTTTATAAAATAAATTGGACTAGGCTGGCGCCGTGGCTCAACAGGCTAATCCTCTGCCTTGCGGCGCCAGCACCCCGGGTTCTAGTCCCGGTCGGGGCGCCGGATTCTGTCCCAGTTGCTCCTCTTCCAGGCCAGCTCTCTGCTATGGCCCAGGAGTGCAGTGGAGGATGGCCCAAGTCCTCGGGCCCTGCACCTGCATGGGAGACCAGGAGAAGCACCTGGCTCCTGGCTTCGGATCAGCGCGGTGCGCCGGCTGCAGTGTGCTGGCTGTGGCAGCCATTGGAGGGTGAACCAATGAAAAAGGAAGACCTTTCTCTCTGTCTCTCTCTCTCTCACTATCCACTCTGCCTGTCAAAATAATAATAATAATAATAAATTGGACTAGGTAATCTGTATGTTTCTTCTGAGCACTGAAATTCTATGACCGTGGCCTTCGTGGAGAGGACATGTAAGGGTTAACCCCTTGCAGAGTGCAGCCAGGCTCCCAAAGCCCAGAGGGCTCTTGTCGGGAGGAAACTGCTGATTCCTGCCTGCCTCTGAGCCAGAGGAAAGAGGAAGACGACACCCTTCTCTGCTCCCGTGGCTGTGCAGAGAGACAAGCCCGGGCTAGTGACCAAGGGACCGCAAAGGCTCTAGGAGAAAGGTGACAGCAGGTGGGACCCGGACAGCAGAGGGAGCAGCCCCTTGTCCTCCATCGCTGAGGCACCACACTCCCTGGGACGGCCTTGGCAGCAGGGACCACAGAGGAAGGTCCTTAGAGGTCCATGGAATCCAAAGGATCCCAGCCCTGCGACCCGGAGACGTTCTGTGTCCTTGAAGGGGACTGAGGATCAATAAGAGAAGCTGTGGTCCCGGCAGGTGATGTTAACATGACCCGAGCACCGACTTGGGAATCTCGGATCCAGGGACGGGGAAGGGACTGTCACTCTCGGTAGCAGCTGCCTGCTAAGGGCTGTGCTGGCTGTTGGCACATTGTCTCACCTGGTCCTCACCGGGACCCCATTTAACAGATGGACAAGCAGAGGCTCACAGAGGCAAAGTAAATGGCTTCAGCCCATACGACTATAAACAATACAGCAGGGATCTGAATTCTACTCAGCCCAGAGCAAGTCTGAGTCCAAGCCCTTCCTGTTGAGCGGCTGGGCCTTTGAGGGAAGCCATGCTCACTGTTGGATCAAATGCATGGGGCATCAGGTATATGGGGATCTGCAAGGGTGTACAGCGAAAGAAATGGAGGAGAGGAAAAAATGCCGGCCAATTCCAGGGCCTCGGGCTCCAAACCATTTCTCTACAGTTCTGGAGAATCTAGAATCTGGGAGCAATGAGCCAAATGTTCACGACCAGCACATCGCTATGTTTCACTCGGTGGCTGGGGTGACACGTGTGGCCACGCTCTGCGGCCTGCAAGCCCCTGCAGAAAGTGGGAGGGGGAATGAAGGCTCTTGAGCTGACTCGAGCCCTCTCACTCAGCAGAGAGGAAGACTGGGCTCAGAGCGGGCGTGTGGGCACGACGTCTGCTGGCCGGTGGTAGCGAGGGCACTGATGTCTGGACCCCCTGGCTCCCCAGGCACCAGGGGTGCTGCCTCTGGTGTAGGCAGGAGGAAGAGGAGGAGAAAACGTGAGGACCAGTAAGGGTCCTGCACTTCCCAGGAGTTAGGAGTTCCCCGCACTGGCTCCATGACGTGCAGGTCGGGAGTCCGCCCCTGGCTCTCGGGCACCGCATTCGCCCATTCCCGTGGTGTAATCCTCTCAGCCTGGCTGGTCCCAGGCACCAGTGTCAGCTCCCCGAATACAGAGATGTGCGCAGCTGTCTTTCATGAGCTGGCTCCAGCACAGCCCTGCTCCTGCCCTTCCCGAGGGGCTCATGCTTCCTGCTGCGTGGGGCTCCATGTTACCCAGGGTTCAAGGGTCACCCTCAACTAATGGTTTCCATTCCTCAAGAAGAAGCACGCCTAGGGAGCACCACCACTCCTGCCGGCAGCAGGAGCAGCAGCAAACTCCGTGCCCTTTGAAACACAGAAGAGAATAGAAGGGAAGTCCTTGGTCTAAAAAAAAAAATCCCTCAAGCTGTCGCTTATAAACCATTTATTCCAAGGCAGTGGGGCTGTCAGTGAGTGATGTGTCAGCCTGCTCTTCCCCAGTGGGGGCAGGAGGGAGCGGGGCTGGAAGGGAAGCAGGGCGGGGCCCCGCAGGCTTCTCCCCTCGCTCTCTGAGTTTCCCACAACAGCCGCTTCCTTCCTCCCCTGGGACGCCTTTCCAGACCCAGAGAACGGCCGCCCAGGGCTCGGCTCTTTCTGGCCCAGAGTCTGCGGCCTTGTGCCACCAGACTCCATGTGGTGCAGTCCGCTGTGGGTGTCTCGGAGCCCAGCTCCACGGAGACACCGTGTGGACCAGGCCTGTCCTCAGGAGACATGCAGTCTCTCTCTCCCTTCCTCCCCTTTCTTCCCCCTCCCTCCTTCCCTTCCGCCCTCCCTTACTCCTCTCTCTGTCTCTCTCTGTCTCTCTCTCTCTCTCTCCCCATCCCTGCCCTCCCAAAAGAGTACTACTTTACACAGCCACTGGATGACGGAGCGGAGAGCAGGATTCAGCCCGCCTGCCTTCTGCCCACCATCTTTCTCTCTTGCTCCGAGTGCGTCCCCTTCGAAGGTTCCTCGGCCTCTCCCCACAGAGGCTCCTGCTTCAGGCACACCACCGCACCCTTCAAAAGCTTGGGGTGGGGGAAGAATTCTCTTTTAAGGGAACTTACCCACACACGGCTGAAGACAGCGCGTGCGAGAGTGGAAATAGCTGTGCAGCTTAACAAGGCTCTGTATACGCATTATTTCATTTGCTCCACCGTGTGTCCATCAGAAAGGTGAACAGCTATGAGTCCAGACCGTGGCTTCTGTAGATTAACTCACTTCTGCCGAGTGTGCAGCACTCTTCTGTGGTATTATGACACACACTCCATGCCCCCCATATGGTAGATAGCAGCAAATAGTTGAATGACTTACACTCATTGCACCCCAAAGACTCTGGAAACATAAGCCTGCTCAAGAAACCAGCAAGAAGCCCCCTCGAGGCTGGCAGAAACCAGGCGATGGCTGCCACCTCTACACCAAGTATCCTCTGAAGGAACCTTCGTCTATTAGAAGGATGTCCCAGCAGGGGCCAGTGTTGTGGTGGATCGGGAAAGCCAGTACCTCTGATGCTGACATCCCATCTGGGTGCTGGTTTGTGTCCCAGCTGTTCCACTTCCCATGCAGCTCCCTGCTAATGGCCTGGGAAAGCAGCAAAAGATGGCCCAAATTCCTGGTCCCCTGATACCCTTGTGGGAGACCCAGATGAAGCTCCTGGCTTTTGGCTTTGGCCTGGCCTAGCTAGGCTGGCTGTTGTGACCATCTGGGGAGTAAGCCAGATATTCTCTCTCTCTCTCTCTCTCTTTCTCTCTGTGTGTGTGTGTGTGTCACCCCTCTCTCTATAACTCTGACTTTTCAAATAAATACATAAAACTTTTTTAAAAAAAGAAAAAGAACTCCCACTCCCATAACTCTTTCAAATAAATACATAAATCTTAAAAAAAAAAAAAAGAAAGAAAGAAAGATGCCCCACAAAATGGCATGGTCCATAGAGACATTGAAACAGCTAGAAAATGAGACTCAGCAGTCCACTTTGCAAATGGACCTTGGCTCTGCTGGCAGAGTGTTGGAGGCAGGTGACTCCCGGGCAGTGGGAGAATGCGCTCATTCCTGTATCTGGTTTCCCAGGAGCCAGTATAGGATGTGTGGGCCAGCCGGGCCAGAGCCTTCTTTGCAGCCCGGGTTGGACCCTGATCCCCATAGCTGTGACTCTGAGGCTTGGTGTCCTCGGGCTTGGGGGGTGGGGCAAGGGGCTGTGGAGTGACCCCAGCCTGCTTCCACTGCCGTTCACCCCTGTCCCCTCATCTTCCCTCCAGCCTGTCCCCATCGATGATAACTTCTGTGGACTGGACATCAACCAGCCGCTGGGGGGCTCAACTCCAGTGGAAGGCCTCACGCTGTACACCACCAGCCGGGACCGCATGACCTCCGTGGCGGCCTATGTGTACAACGGCTACAGCGTGGTGTTCGTGGGGACCAAGAGTGGCAAACTGAAAAAGGTATGCATTTGTGAGCTCGAGTGTCTGGGCTATTCAGCGCCTCGCCTGGGAAGGCAGCTGGGGTGGAGGCTGGACTCTGGGCAGCTCGTGGCTTTCCACGGGGTGAGCAGGGTGAAATGGGGAGGTAGGAAGGGGTTAATTCTATAAGGTCACTTCTAGCTGTTTCTCCAGTCAATGAGTGTCTGGGGAAAGCAAATGTGTTTTGATATCACTCAAACTTTAAGGAATTAGGAAGGCCTAAGGGGGGAAAGTCCCTCAATTCCAAAATCAAGTGGCACTGATACTTTGATTGTCTGCATTACAAATCGCCTGCATCAAGAATCCCTCCTTAGAACTCACAGAGCTGGTTGCGTTGGTTAGAAGTCTTTGTCGCATACAAAGATCCTGGTTGGTGCAAATGAAGCGACCCAGATCCAAGTGGCCAGTATGCACGGTATTGCTGCTGTCTACTGGTCTGTGATGCTCAGATAAGAGGCCTGGCTTCCCTCTTACTGCAGCCAGACTCTTCCCTCCCCTCCTCTCCACCCAGACCTGAGTGCCAGGAGGAAGCAGGCATCTCAACCTGAGCCTCCCTGGGCACCTCTGCCAGCTGGAGGGAGCAGGCTGTCTGGCAGCACGGGAGGCCTCTGGGGCAGCCAGCGGCTTGTACCTGCTTGTCTGGTGCTCTGGGTGCAGAGGGAGCACAGTCTGGTTCATTATGTGGAATTAGAGCAGCCACATTCTTTCCGGTCCCAGCTAATCCCCTTTCCCCAGGCTTACCCTGCCGCCTCCTCTCCGTGGTCCCAGCACCTGTGGCTCGCAGCACCGGCAAGACCTCCTCACACCTCTCCTTTTGAAGTTGACCTCACCCCTAGAGCTCTTTCCTCCTAATCCTGTTAGAGCCTGGGGAGGCTTGTGTGGGGCTGTGGAAGGCAGGTGGCTGGGAGGGGACCCCAGCAGAGGTTCCATATTGTGCCTGTGCTGAGTTATTCCCACAGGAGGGGAGCAGTACCTGCCTGGGGTTACGTGGAGGTACTGAACATTCCAGGCCTCTCTGGCCCTCAGGATCCTGGAGCTGTTGAATGGTTTCCCTGCTCTCTGGAGAGGGCCCTAACATCACTGCCCCATGCTGTCCACTCTGCCTGGGGCAGGCTGTGGGCCCTGGCTTGGCTTTGCAGCATGTGGGGAGGGGGTGGGTAATACACCGCCTGAATTTGCTGGCCTCACATGGAAGAGAGGAGGAGGTGCACTCTGAGATTCTACTAAGATCCAACAGTGGCAAATAATCCTGGACACGGGTCAGCTTGGACCTCTGAGGCTGGCTTCTCCCTTGCCCAACCAGCTGGGCAACTTGTGCATGGTGCAGGGACATTAGGCCGAGGGGCCTGGTGGGAGTTGCCATCCAGCCTGAGCTCTCCTTGGCGCATCACGTACCCCATGGTTTAGAATCTGCCCCCTAGGGCTCCTCCTGCTGCTCTTCCACCCCTAGTGAACCCTTTAGTGTCACTGGCACGGCGGCGGCCTTCTGGGGGCCGGGGGTAGCCACACCACCCTGGGGCTCAGCAGTCTGTCCTGGCCCTTCCCCCACCCCCGTCACTGCTATGGGTCCTTTGTGTGGCTCTGTTTGTCTCCCTTCCTCTGAAAGTTCTCCTGCAGGAAGATCTTGTTGGATTGGTATTTTTCACTTTCCTCCCCCGTGAATCTCCTTGCCAAGGGCTCACGCGTGGGATAGGCCCCCAAACTGCTCAGCGATCATCCTGCCCCAAACCTTCATCATTCTCAGGGGGAAACTGAGCCCCAGAGAAGGACGGTGACCTGTGGAGCCTAGAGATCCAGGACAAGTTGCCTCTTGCCCTGACCCCCAGTTTAGCACCCTTGCTCCTGCAGGCAGCAGCGAAGGAGCCCAGGGATGGAGGCCGGGCGGGAACGTCGGGTTCAGACTTGCCGCAGAGTTCAGCCAGGGGCTGGAGCCTGCTCTCTCCCCAGCCCCCGGACCCCAGTGAAGGAGCGAGTGTGTGCCGAGTGCATGGATGGGGACTGAGTCAAGGAGGACTGACCCAGCCAGACTCTGGGGGAGCCTCATGCCCACAACGTTCCCGGGGGCTCTGCATCTTGCACAGCACACGGGGGCTGCCTGGCGTCTTCCCGAGCCACACACCCGAGCTGGCCGAGTGCTCTTGGCCCTGGCGGGCAAGTCACTGTGGAGGCAAGTCAGAGGGTTCAAGGGCAAGGCTGGGGGCGTGACTGCCCCTGCTTGTCCTGACCTGCCTCACTCTTTGTTTGGCCTTTCTCGGCTGTTCCTATGAGCTCACTGTATCCCAACTCCCCCCTTCCTACTCAGTGCAACTCACCCTTCCTTTCCACCCACATGTCTATGAGGTGCCCGATCTTCCCACCCTGCTCCTGCTCCCATTCAGTCACCCACCAGCCAGCGCCTGGCCCCACCCTCCTCCAGAGAAACAACCCACCAGGAATTTCTGGAATGTCCCCAGGAAACCCTACCATGGTCCAGGCCCTGTAGCGCTTTCAACACAGGAAGGAAAATACAGAAAAAAATAGCTAAGAGTTTGGAGAGGGGGGAAGCAGGGTGCGTCAGAGCTGCTCACTTCTCCCCTGCCCAGCCAGGCGTCTGTCAGACTGTCCAGCCCTCACGGACCGCTATCTGTAGGAACAGGATGTCCCAGTGTGTTGGCAAGTTCAAGGAGGCAGACTCGCTTGCCGTGGCTTCGCCGCAAGGTGCTCCTCTGTGTCATGTGCTCGCTCACCCACTGCTCCCGTGAGACACACTGAGAACACCACAGGCCAGGCCACCATCCACACAGCCACTGGCAGGTGGCAGGAGCAGGCAGGTTGAGATAAGACCCCAGAAGTGAGATGTGCTAAGGGTCAGTGCCTCGCGGGTGATGAGAAGTCAGGCAGAGATTCATCAAAAGCCTGGAGCCAGTCGGCTGAAACCAGCACCGCTTGTGCGACCCACCTCGAGGATGGAGGCTGCCAGGATGTGCTTAAAGACTGGGGATGAGAGAGCAGAGCATGCTGGGCCCGTGCACCACACTGGGCAGGTTCAGGTACAGGGCAGGAGCCTGAAGACCACACAGGTGGACGGTGAGGGTCTAAGCCCAGGAGGATCAAGTGCAAGGGGACTCGGGACTGTCGCTGACCACGGGCCAGCCCTGTGCCAGCTGGGTGACACAGCTCCAGCAAAGTTAATGGGTCGTCGCCATGCGAATAGACGAACAACACTGAGGTCGTGAGAAGCGGTGACTCCACTTCACACTGGAGTAAGAGCGGGTGTTAAGCAAACTAAAGGGCAGAATAAACAGGGGTTGGAAGGATGTGGAGCCCGTGCTCTGTGCAGGGTGTTTTTAAAAGGATGTTAGTCCAAGAAAAAAGCATGAATGAAACAGGACACGGAACAGCTCTCGCCAGATAATTTGCTGAGTGTTTATTACACGTCTGACGCTGTTTTAAGAGCTTTACATCTATGGACTCATTTAATCTCTTACTCTTACAGGGTAGGTTCTGTGCTAATGTTCGTTTTACAGGTGAGCGAGTAGAGGCCAAGAAAGGGAAAGAATTTGTCCAGAGCCACTGCGGGTTAATGACACAGCCAGGTCCTGAACCTTGATCGTCTGGTTTCACAATGTGCGTGCTGAGCGGCGATGCCATGGGAGATGAGTTAGACATGTTCCGTGTGGCCCCAGAGGGCAGAACGGGGTCAGTGGGGGGGAGGTGCAGCAAAGCAGCTTCCCTGTTAACAGCCAGTCTGCCCTGTGTAGGAGGGGACTCCGGGGCAGTGGCGACGCTGGACCAGGGATGCTGGGTGGGGGGAGCCTGCCCTGAACTCCAGGATCTCACTGGTGTTCCTTGGACTCCTTCAGTGGAGCGAGGCATCAGGGAGGAGAGGCGATGGCAGAGAAGAAAAGAGGGGGAGACCAGGGCACCCTGGGTGTGGGCTTTGATGCAGGCAGGGGACAAAACTGCTCAGGGCCAGGTGGGAGGCACTTGGCACACACAGGGGAGGCCTGGCCACGGCAGGCAGAGATGCAGAGGAGGGCAGCGTGGCATGTTCTGGGCACTATGGGCTGTGATGGCTTCCTTCCCACTGACAGGCAGGCTGTGGAGTCCACAGAAGAGATTGGGGTGCAGGAAGTGGCTAACGCCAAAGCAACAGGAGGGAGAGTGGCAACAGGGACCAGAAACTCAGCTGATGGAGCTCGCTAGGTTTCATGGGAGGTCAAGGAAGCGATTCAAGCACCAGTTACAGAGCACAGGAGGGAAGGGGCCAGGCTGAGCAGGTGCGAGACACCATGATGATGGATGGGTCAGGGTCAGGGTTTTCTGAGTTCTTCCTTCTATGTGCAGCTGCTGAAACTGCTGCTTTGGCCCTGTTTCACGTACCTACAGGGCTCCTGGAGGAGGCTGGAGGGCGGGGTTCTTCCGGGTCTCCAGCTCTCTGGCTCTCCGGCCCCTTGGCCCTGAGGTCCTCCAACAGTAGCAGAAGCTGCTGGAAACCTGGTCCACTGCTCATGTCCTTACCTGTCCCCTCATCCTGGATCCCACAGCATCTGACCTGGGAACACCTGCTCAGGTGTCCATCTGTCTTAAGAGTCACAGGTCCTGGAGGGCCTTCCTTATCATCCTCACGTCCCTCCATCCCCACTGCCAGCTCCAACATCTCTTACTCATTCAGTTGATCTCAAATGCATTGGGTATCTCCTCCATGCCAGACCCCTACATGCAGTGACCAGGATGGGGTCCTGGTGATGGAGCTGCTCCCCCGAGCCTGGCAGTCATGATGTGTTGGGTCGATCAGTGGGAAGGAGGAGGGCTGGGGTCGTCGAGGCAGAAGGAGTTGGGGAAACTGGGGAACTTGTGGTGGGCAGCAGGGAGAAGCTTTGTTTTGTGGTTAGCAGCGTTTGGAAGAGGGTAGGGTGGAGGAAAGGGACAGCCTTTACCCTGTTGCTGGAAGTTCCCAGAATAGCACAGCCCCCTGCCTCACCTGGAGCAGAGGTAGGCTTGTCTGCATTAGGGACGCAGGGGCAGGTCCAAAGTCCCAGGTGACCACTGCTCCCCCACCAGGCTGACTCCTGGGTCAGTTCTGCAAATCCAGAGATTTCCAAAGGTCTGAGAAGGGCCTCGGCCTGTTTTGGCCCCGCCTTCTTTGCCATTAGCTAACAGAGGCCCCTAAATGCCTAGGAAATTCTTTTGGGGGAAAAATGATTTACTTTACTTATTTATTTGAAAGGCAGGGTGAGAGCAAAAGAAAGAGATTGATCGATCTACTGGTTCACTTCCCAAATGGCTGCAACAGTTGAAGCCAGGAACCAGAAACTCTATCCTGAAAATGCCTTCTTCCTTTCCCTAAGGGATACACCAACCCCAGCTCTCCAGGAAGCGCTAACGTCCCAGCCCTATTCTTCTCTTGTAATCTTACAAATGATTTACTAAGCAAAGCCAGGAAAGTTGTGAGCTTCTTGCAATAAGGAGCCATTTGGGCCTTGGAAAGAATCCATCTGAAGCCTGAACATATTAACTCTCTAGGCCCCGAGGATCTGGCTGGGTTGCTTGAAGGCACTGAGTGTTTACAGGGTACCTTCCCGCGACCCCCTGCATCTCTACCCCATTTTACATGTGTGGATGACTGAGCCACTGGGGTGCTGCCAATCCTCCCCCAGACTCTGTACACATCCCAGCCCTCTGTCAGCAATGTTGACACTGGCGTTTAGACTTCCTGCCCCCAAACGTGTAGCCGTTGGTAACCTGGTCCTTGGCTCCCCTCGGCGGGTGGAGTTGCCTCGGCGGACGGAAGGCCAAGTTGGATGGAAAGCTGAGAAACATGCCTCTCCCTCTGTGCCAGTCCCATCAAACAATAGCCGCTCATTCTTCTGAGTGGAAATGATTCACTCGTCTCTCAGTGTGAACCCTGGATTGAGTCAACAGCCAGGACGGCGGCTCCAGTTCTAGGAGACGTAGGGGCCTCCTCCCCAGGCATGTCAGCAGTGCCGGGGGCTGGGGGCTGGGACTGGGGCTGGGGAGCAGGTGCCCTCTCCCCTTCCCCAGAGCCTGCGTGGAAGAGGTGGGTGCTGGCTCGGGGAGTTCACCAGCACATCCCTGGTAATGAAGTTGGCTCCCTGCCCGGGCTGCAGCCGCCAGACTCGCTGCTTGTTTTGTTGTTGTACAGGCCTCTTGGGTCCCACGAACTGATCTTCCGAAAGCTGGGAAAGACTGCACTTGATTGGCACAAGGAAGAAGGTGTATTGACAGCATCCCTGCCCCCACCCCTGCCAGCACGTCCTCCTCCTTGACCGTGACAGGTGTACACGGGGCTGTTGGTTCTATCCAGAGCCTCCGCTGAACACAGAGCAGTTCTGAGAAAGGACAAGCTCGGGCCTCGTTTCTTCTTGGCTCAGAGCTGACGGGCAGGGCAGGTAAATCACAGGGAACTGAGTTTCAGGGCCAGGGTTACAGGTGTGATACAAACCCATAGAATCCCAGTGGCTTAAAGAGGCCCTGCACAGTTCTCAAGGGGTTGAGGTGCCAGCGTCCTCCGAGCTCTCATCTTTAGGAAAAAACAGCCCACATATGGGCACGCCTGTGAGGCCAGGAAGCCTTCCTGCCTGTGGACATGGCCCAAGGACGTACATCTCAGAGTCAAGGGCACTTCCAAAGACCACCTGGTCTAGCCTCTCCCCTTCAGCCAGGACCCAGTTTGCGTAGGGAAGAGGATGTGGACTGACGGGTCCAGTCCTGACTTCAGCCTGCTAGCAGTGTGATCCGAGCTACCTAAAAAATGAAGAATAAAGGAAATACTCTGTGGGTGAACTAATACAAGGACACATCAGATAGTCTGTGGAAAATGGGATTAGGAGACTGGTTTATTTGGGAACACAAAATTTTGATATCTATGGATATTTCTTTTATGATCTCCCTTTTCCTTGAAATGTGTGAAATACCCACCTATTTACTGGATACCTAGGGTGTGCTGAGTGTATAGTAATGAGCAAAACTGTCAAAACTGTCTGCTCCAAGCAGATAACACTGAGGGAAGACAGGCAAAGCCCACCAGGAACACAGTACGCAGTGTGTTTAGAAGGTGACCAGTGCTCACGGCAAAAAGACAGCATAAGGAAATACTTCCCAGGAGAGCAGGGGTACGGGGCTGGGACACCCAGCACTGAAATACTACGACTACTGTCACCTAACTCGTGAGCCTCACTGTTTTCCTCTGTGAGCAGGGCAGCAGGTACCACTGTGCGGATTTGTTGTAAGGATTCCGTAAGACCACTGTGAAAGGTCCTGGAGGTCGTACCTGGCACTGAAGTGCTGCCTACTGGGTGGAACACCTTTGAGGCATCCCCCAAACCCCACCTCCTCCCTGGCTTCCTGGGGCGGCAAAGCTGTCGGTTCAGACTCCTTTTTTAGTGACATGTGTGCAAGGTCGGATGGAGGAAGAGAGTCCTGCCCCTTGCTCCCAACCCTGAGTCATGGGAAGAAATACTTAGAAGACTGGCCCAGCTGAGGTGGCCTAATCCGGCCCCACTGGACTTTGGCATCCAGTTGCTTTAGTCACCAGAGAGAGCTTTCCAAGTCCGCTATCACCAAACAATACACACCGGCCCCCTCCCCCAGGGTGGGGCTGGGGAAGTGTTGGTTCCGCTCTTGCAGTTTTGCAGAATTAACTGAAATGGGACCAGTCTCTGCCTGTGCATGCTCCCAAGCCAGCCATGACGTCCTGGTGCTGCACAGCTTGGCCTCACATGAACTGTGTGCACTCGGGTGGGGGTGGGGGGGAACTTACTCCCCACAGCTGGACCACTACTTCCTGCCTTCCAGGACTGCCCTAGGAATAGACGTGGGGAATGTAAAAGAGCTGGTACAGAGTCTGCCCGACAACACAGGAGGTGGTTGATCAATGGGGGCTGCGGCCGCTAGGACCTGTGTTTCTACCGATGTGACTGTTGCAATTATTATGACTATCACTCCTGTACTATCGCCATGTTTGTCTCCCAAGGGCCGAAATTCCTTTTGCGTCTATTAGCTCTTTAATCCCATATCATCTTCAGATGGTCAGGAGGTGCTGGGAGAGTTCTCAACTCTTGAAGGTGGTGATGCTGAAATTCAGAAAGGTTATGCACTTGCTGGGGCCCACGTGGTTAATCAAGGGAAGACACAGAAATTGGAGCCACAACTACAGATGTTTCATGGTGGACGCAGGCTTAGCGTACACCTAGGTCACTCGCGTGTGGCACAAAGTCCAAGATGATCAAGCTGACAGCTGTGGTTATTGATTGCCTCTTTCCCTCTCGTCCCCATGTGCCCTGCCCTTTCTTCTACTGAGGAAATATGAGTGTTTAGAGATGGAGGTGGTCAACTCGAGCTTGCAGTTCTGTCTTCCAAGTCTCTTCCTGGGATTCTGTCCTGGCTTCAGAAAGGTCCCTGCCCTCCATGGTGGAGGAAAAGTTCATGAGCTGATGCCACGGAGCTTGTCCCAACCAGCTGTCACCCGCCTATACTGGGTTCTGGTTTCCACTGCAAAGGCTGGTGCCACCAGCTGAGTGTCCCCACCTGACCCAGCAGGAGAAAGGGCATCCGCAGGCATTAGTAACAGATCAGTGATTCCCATGCTTGGCTGTTCCAGGATGGATGAGAGAGGAACCGAAGCCGGGGGGGCCGGGAAGCAAGGTCAGGAGTCTACCTTTCGATGTGTGGCACAGATTCAGTAGCTAGGGAGGACCTTGCAGACGGGTTGAGCCTGCTGCCTTTGGGCATGGGAGATAGGTGGTGTTCCATTTTATGGGCAAGACAGCTGAGGTCTGGGAAGACTGAATCAAAGATTCAGAACTACTCAGGTTCTTAGCAACAGAGGCAAGATTGGAATGCAGGTTTGTACGTGCCGATTTGGGGATCAATCATGTCATATGAAAGAACATTCCCTTTGGCCCGTCCCCAGATGCACGCGTTTCCTAAATAGAACTTGAGGTTGGTCTGGGGGTCATTCCCCCAGGGCAGGAGCCCAGCTGAGCTGTCTGCACCGGACAACCATGCAGCCGTGTCGGGGGGTGGGGCAAAGTGACTCACGTGCCCGAGCCCTCTTTCCACTGTCTTGAGGGACCCTGCCAAGAAGGGAAGGAGGCTGCTGAACCCCAAGATGCTTGCCCTGGGGCTAAGAAGTTCTGACAAGTCAAAGGGACGTCGAATAGGGAAATCCAGGCTCTCACGTCTTCCATGGTAGCTGTCTCTCCAAAGTTCTTGTTTATTTTTCTATAAATGAGACACCAAGCATAGGCTAAGCCCTAAACTACGTGTTTTTTCAGTTAAACCTTTTCCACCAACGCTGGCAAGGTGAGAATTAGTATTTCGTTCCTTTCACGTGCCAACGCGCTGAGGTTCCACAAAGTTAAGTTACTTGTCACGAAGCGCAGAGTTGGGATTTGAATCCAGAGCCCTGGATCCAGGCCTGTGCTTGTTCACCACTCGCGTTCAGCACTGTTCAACTTCTGTGTTCTCTGCTGGTCCCTCGGGAGCCTCCCACCCCGAGGCTGCTCCAAGAAGATGCCTGGGACAAGGCTGGACGGGCTCACACTTGGCACTCTGTCGAGTGAAGGTGCCCTGGAAACAGGGGACGTGGCAGCTGTCACCCCGGCACACGCTGCCCTGTGTCACTCTCCTCGGGCCTCCTCCTCCGGGTCACAGTGGGCGAGGTGGCAGCCCTTTGTGCCACACGCGGTCCCCGCTGACCCCCCTTTCTGCAGGCATCTTTGTTTGCCCTGAGCTTTCTGAAGGGGAGACAAAGGGGAGTTGCTGACAAGGCCAAAAGCTGCTGTGTAAAAGCGTGGGGCCTGGGCCCATCACCCACGCATCTCTTGGAGCCCCCGGGCTCTTCTTCAGAGTCATTGTCTGGGATCTTTTGTGTGCCAGTCATACCCATTCACAGCCAGCCGGGCAAAGGTTTTAGGGGGAGGAGGGGAACCCTGAGAAATGGAGTCATTTTGATCTGGCAAAATTGGAAGAGACATTAATGCAATAGTTAACAGCAGGCCGTGGCTTGGGGGGGATGGGCCCGGATGCTTGTTCTCTGTTTATGGGGCTTATGCAATTCCATCAATATTGATGCCTGATGCCTTTGATTCTGACACTAATCATTGCTATGAATTAAATTTGCAGCCATATAATTAGGATTGCTATTAATAGGGCCCTGAGCTAAGCACGACGATGTGGCGTGTCTTTTTCTTGATAGAAAATGGCATCCTTGGAACGGTGCTAATGGGGCGCACCTGGGATTTGCCAAGAATGATGTGAAAATTATACTTTCTATATTTGTATTGGACCTTTCCTGGAGTACCAGCAGGCAAAGGTGAGGCTTGGGAAGGTTCTCTCCACCCAGAGCGATGGGCAGCCGTTGGGGGACTCTGCTGCTCTCGACTTTGGGGGAGGAGACCCCAGAGCCAGCATTGGTTGCTCGTGGTCAAGTCTCATCTCATGGCCAGGAAGCTGTGTCCTTAAGTCTACTCTAATCCTAGCCTGGTTAGGCTAGGGGACTAGATACCACAATGATGTCTTTCTCGGACTTCAAGGTGGCCAGGGGCCCGCTAAGGGAAGGTGGATGTGCTCTTATGTACTAAGCTTGGTTGGAAGAGGCTGAGGCAAACCCCTCTTGGCAGGCCTAGCTGGGCCCTGTTTCTAGGTGGATAACTGAGCGAGCCTCCCACTCACAGCTGAATCCCAGGGCCCCACCCAGAGAGTTCCCTGGACCACCACAGCGTGAGCGCACTCTCCTGTGAGACGCTGTCCCAGGAGCCCACTCTTGCATTGTGAGCAGGCCTCAGCCCAGCCCTGCCGGCTCTCAGCGCCCCGTTCACCCTCAGCCTGAGTGATCACGTGTCATCATACCCAAGCGTTGTCCACCCTCCTCCAACACTGCCCGCGCACTGCCCTCCCCTTATCACGCAGAATAATAGCATGAACCTGTTGGCATAAGGGATGCATTAGTCCCTGCTCTTTTGACCTGCGGACTGAAAATAATTTTCTTCCAAACCATCAGTTATTGATTTTTCTCTCTTATATTTTAAGTCACTGTGAGATGACCAGGGTTTGAGTTCAAGTCCAAGCTCTATTACTTACTGTGTGTCCTTGACTAAGTTACTTAACTTCTTTTTTAAAGGGGGGATAATCATGTCTCCTTGATAAGGATTGTAATAAGGTAAATAGGCATCTTAACTCCTTAGCATTAGACTTCTACACTTAATGGGATCCTCTGGCCTGTACCCTTTCTCTTTCACCTCTCGTAATTACCAGCCACAGAGGACGAGAGAAGAGTTTTACTGCCGCACTCCTTCACACACACCTGCTCTCGGTACTCATGGCGTTCCCCATTCCCAGGGCCAGCACAGAGAAAATGATTTCTCCAAAGCAAAGGGCGCCCTGGGACCTGAATCCCAAATGCCTTCCGCCCTTTTCTCCCCATGCACAGAGCGGCTGACCAGGGGCTCCTCGCGCCACTACTGTCGTTTCTGACTTTCCCTTTCTGCTCAGCTGGTGCAGGGCCTTAGGGGGTCTGAACCCATCTTCAACTTCAGGGCTCAGCGCTCTACCATGACTCACAGGTCTTCTGAGCTTCAGGGTTGGTGAGTCGGGCAGGAACTTCTTAGCGTCATCCAAAACGAAGCTGTGTGTCTGCAGGATTTCAGTTCACTTCTGTTGTCTGCACGTGGGCCTATTCTCTGTAAGTGCGTATATAAAGGCACGTGTGTAGCTAGATAGCAACTGGCCAGGGACCAAGGTCTCAGTACCAAACCTTAGGGAGGGAACATGGTGTTTGGCTGAGTCCTCGAGCACTTGAATTTTCCATTCCTTCCCAAACAAGGATTTCACTGTCCACACTCGAAGTTGGTCAGGAATGAGGCTTCTTGTTGGGTGGTTGTTGGTGTTGCTGTTGTTTGGCTGCCACTAAATAGAGGACATCAGTCAGTTCCTGTAATATTGGAAACTAGGCTGACATTGGGCAGGTTCACCGGTACTTTCATAGGTGTTCAATCGTATATTCAATGTAACTACACTCACCTCATTCAATTATCTTGTCATTTGCAACAGCTTGGTTGGTGCAACCAAAACGCCCAAATTGACTGGCTCAATGAGACAACGTGGTGGACCTGATAACGTCCCCCACACCTCTAGGCTTTCCAGTGATCACTGCCTGCCAGCCATAAGATATTGGGTAGCTTCAATCGCAGACAGATTGGTGGTGTCCCCAGAGAAACGGCCACAGACAGAAATGGAGAGGGAAAAATATATCCAGGCACCCCCTACCATCAAATCAAAGAGATAAAAAATCCTGTCTCCTTGGTGCCTCCCCAATATTTATGTCTGCGCTCAGCAGACACCCCTGGGCTGCAGCCGGCCTGTGTATTAGCATTAGTCCATTACGCTTTTTATGATGCATGTTACCCACCCCCCTCACCCCTCCCCATACAACACTTTATGACTGTCCTTTTCATTTCTGGAAAGAGCTTCCCAGAATGGCAGATGCCTGCATTTCCCACTCTTTGGGGAGCTATTTGTAGGCAGCCTGTCCCAGGCTATAAACAACGGGAGATAAACCACAGCCACTGGCTGTAAATGCAGCCAAGGCCAAGGAGGTGCAGAAGTGGGAGGGGGTGGGGTGGGCTTGGTGGTGCCTAGGAAAGCTCAGTGGCTGGTGGATCAAGCAGATGCCACCTTTCAGAGGGCCACACAACCTAGCGGGCTGTCCTATACCTTCCCTCCTGCCTACCTCCCCCAACCAAACTGTGATGAGAACGAGCAGAGTTCCCAACGTGGAGGGGAGTCTCCCTCTGGCACCATTGTCTCTGCCAGCTCATGTACTACTTGGAATACTCTGTACCACTCACCTCCTGCTGATGCTTAGAGATCTTGGAGCAATTTCTTGCTGGTTTCTCCGCCTCCTCCTACCCATGCTCCTGTGACACCTCCCCTCTCCACTACTCCTCCCGTCCTTCATGGCCAAGACCAAGTCTTACCAATCCATCACCACCTCCTCTGGCTCATTAAAACTTCAGCCTGGACTCTGGTGGCCATGGCAGTGATGTTTATTTATCCGAGCTTTAGAGCTGCACCCACAAGCAAGTCACTTGTGACGCTGCAGGAGACGGCACCTGGAGCCAGCTTTGCTCCGTAAAAGGCACCCCTGGGAGAAGAAAACCAAATTCTGAATGAATAATTGGTCTAGTGGAGATTTCAGATTCTTCCTACACACACAAACAACCACCGAAAGCAAAGCGGGGGGTAGAGGGGTGGGAGGGGTGGAAGGACCGGCAGCAAAGCCCCGAATAATTAGCACAGGAGCTGGCTTCTTTCTCATCAGCCCCATCTCGCTGGCAGAGGGGCTGGTACTCCTTTTCTTCTCCTTATTTGGTTTAGGATTCTGCATCAAATGGAAGCATGTAGATGAAAGTGATGTGCATTTAAAATGTATGTACACATCAGACTGCTGGAGATAGTAGCTATTATTCTGCGTGTATGTTTTTTTGCAGTAAGCTGCTAAATTATTTATTGGGCACTGGGCTTTAATCTCATAAACCTGCCTGCAGGCCCCGGCACCGGCAGCCTGAGCACTGCATAGAGCAGGTACGGCGGGCAGGCTGCGCGGAGCACGCCTGCCACCACTGGAGGTGGTGATTGCTCATTTTCACTCGGCCTTTCCCCCAGATCAGCTCATTAACAGCAGGCAGACCCTAGGAAGAACCTTCTCGTCTTCCCAGCACTGCAAACTTGGAAATTGATTTGCATCAAGTAGCAGACAAGGGCCCCAACCTGAGCACAAAGCACCAGGGTAGCTATGGCAAGAGGCTGTTCTCAGAACCTCTTTCCTTGCCCGAGGGATGGAGCTTAGAAGACAGAGCAAATGACTCTAGGAGACCAGCCTTTGCTGGGTCGTCCAGAGCTGTCCCCCTAAGCTGTGAGCCCTGCTCGCTGGGCTCCCCTCCCAGGACTTAGACACTGATGACCTTGGACCGATCTTTCTGTGTCTGGGACCTCACATTTCCCCCTCTTAAGTAGAGCAATCATCAATCGCCTCCCTGGCTCCCAAGCCTGAGGGCACCTATCTTGGTATGGTTGTGCTGGTCCCTCTGTAAACACTAAGATCACACCCCTAAGTTTGTTCAGTGGTTTAAATTCTATGGAGCACTTTCATGTAGATTTCACCGATATTGAGGCTATCCAGTAATCCTGACAAGATGCCATTTGAGGATAAAGAAGCCGGCCCAGAGGGATCCGCGTTGGCCTTGACTTTGGAGCCTGGAGGCCCTTTGTTTGTCTACCCTAATGTCACCTACCTGTGTGAGCTACACTGGCACTAGACAAGTGTGGAGACTGAGGCATGATCTTCTCTGACATCCAGTGCCCTAGGGCTGTGTGGCAGTCCTGTTGGCACCAGTGCCCTTATTGTTGAAATTTGACGAACACTACAGGTTGTACTTTCCAACTGCGCAGCTCTGTTGTCTTTGAGCCCAGTAGGTGATGCCAGTTCTGTCCGGATTTCATTATTCACCATGCAGCTGAGGCCCTGGGGGAGGCAGGGAGGTCCAAGAGGAGGACACTGTGGTAGTTGCATGCGTGGGATTTTTAACCTGTGTTCCTGGATTCAGAGGGTCCATGACCTACCCCCCCCCCCCCAGAATGTTTTGCAAACATTTTGAGTTATCATTTTTGTGTCTAGAAGGCTCATAGCTTCCAACAGTGTCCCAAAGCCATCTATGACCCTGTAGTGTTGAGACCCTTTGTCCAGTGGTTTATTTTTTAGACAGTGTGCCTTTGAGCTCTGGGGTGACTCCTCCCATCCCCCAATTTCACCCTCCTTCAGTGAGAACATCTTGCTGTCATCTGTATTATATATCAGGGTCAGGAGTATAATTTTTGTTTGTTTAAAAAACAAAGGTCCAAATGACAGATGATAAAGTGTTGAGCTTGCTTGATCATCACTTGGTGTGTACTGGGGAACAGGCACACAGGCACCGTCCCCACCACCTGCCACACACACACACACACACACATATACACACCCTCCCCATGCCCAAACCTCAGCAGCAATGGCAACAGAAAAAAGCAAGCCTGAAAGCACTCAGATAAGGGACCAAAGGTGAGGCGGAGGGCCCAGGCCAGCAGAACTAGTTAGGACCTGAGGAAGGAGTGGCCTGCAGTCTAGGTTGTAAATCCCATTAGGCAGCAGAGGCTTGGGGAGGAGGCCCAGTAGGTGGTGCCAGCCAGATCAGGCCACCAACTAGGAGCCCTATCAGCCGGTGAGAATTAAGCCTCCATGGGCCCAGGGTTGGAATTGCCTCCTGGAACCCTGCTGTGTCTCCCTGCTCCTTCCCAGTCTAGGGAAGACACTCTGCACGTGTATCTGATCTCAGACTAGGAGCACTCAGCCTGCTGCTTGACCAACCAGCATCTCCTCTTCGTCAACCTGCCATGCCAACTCCTCCTCCAAGAAGCCCCATTCCTGGGTGCTTCACAGCACCCCGGTGTCATGGCTGTCAACGTAGAGCACAGTGCTAATTAGAGTCCAGGCCCAGGAGCCCAGGTGCCTGGGTTCCACTCCTCATCCTGCCCCTGCGTGTCCATGTGATGGGGTGAGAGTCACGTGGCCTTGTGTGCAGCTGCAGTAAATACTTCCTGCCTCGTGGCTTGTGAGGGCCACGTGAATGAACCTCACAAATCAGTGTCCGAAGCAAAACCAGGGTTGGAATGGTCCCGAGGATAATGGTGGGGGTTGTAACTGTGCCTTCGCTTTTCTCACTCCCTTGGTACATTCAGCAGTTTTAGGATCTGGACCGTGTTCATCATTGCAGTCAATGGAACAGACATTCAATAAAAAGTGTTTGTCTCTTTATTTGGAAGGCAGAGTTACGGTGAGAGAGGGAGGGAGAAGGGGAGGGGGGAGATAGAGGAAGGGGAAGAGGAGGGGGATGGGAAGGGAGAGGGACAAAGAGATATATCTTCCATCCTCTGGGTCACTCCCCAAATGCTCACAACAGCCAGGGCTGAGCCAGGACAAAACCAGGAGTCAGGAATTCCGTGTGGGTCTTGCCACATTGGTGGCAAGAACCCAAGTTCTTGGTCTGTCACGCTCTGCCTCCCAGGCTGTGCATCAGTAGGAAGCTGGATTGGAAGGTGGATTTGGGATGCCTGCATCCCAAGCAGCAGCTTAACCCAGTGCACTACAACGCCTGCCAATACAAGTCCGAAAGAAGGGGGCAAAGGACAACATCTTGGCACAGGAGCCATTCTCTGTCCCCTAAAATTTTAGGGAGTCTGCTTGATGTGGGCCGGCAGAGGCTTGCAGGTGTGTGCAGGCATCCCGGTGAGGTGGGACTTCGGGGCCTCCCATTGACATTTATGGCTGGCCGTGAGCAAACGACGGAGCTCCCTGGGGAGGGCGCAGGATTCAGGCAGCCCCATCTCAGGCGAAGAACTCAAGCCAGCATTGCTGCAGCCACATCCCTTTGGGGTTGTCCTTTCCCAGAGGGGGAAGCTCACAAATCTCACTTAGCTCACAGCCTTGCTCACCCAGCCATGTCCCCCTGCAAATCCCACCGGGTGCCAGGGCTGCACTGAAGGCAATGACAGCAGAGAGACTGCGTGAGGCACTGGAGGTGACTCCCTCCACCTTCTAGGGTCCGGAACTGAGCTGACAGTTCTCCTTCTGCCAGCAGAGGGTTGCAGATGCATGACTACGTCCATCACTCCTTAGTGGGTTCATTTGTACATTATTCATGCATTCAAAAAACAGTACTGCTATATAGGCACCTAGTCCATGTTTTCAAATATATTTTTAGTTGCTAATATCAGTGTTAATTACATCAACAGGGGGTTTTCCTGTAGACTTTTGGCAGTGTCTGGGATATGTTTTGATTATTGTGTCTGGGGCAGAAGGTGTTCCTGGCATCTCCTGGGTAGAGGCTCGTAATGCTGCTACACCCTGACCTGTAGCACTCGGGACTGCCCCCACAGCAAAGGACTTCCTGGCCCCCAGTGAGGCTGAGAAGCCCTGGCCAAGGCAGCCACCCTCCCTGAGTACGAGCCGTGTGGCACCCTCTGTCCTAAACACGACTCATTTCCTTCTGCCAACAGCCCTGCAACGTTGGGACCATGACTACTTATTCTTCCAGATGAGAAAATTAAGACTCAGGGAGATTAAATCAGCTCCCCATTCACTCACATCCTGTGTGTTTATCAGACAACTCTGTGGGTAAGGGATTTGAGAAGCAAACTCGGGCCCAAAGACAGCTTGGCCACTAAAGCAGGCTGATTCTCTGCCCAAGCGCATGAAATACGGAAGGGAGGGAGGGAGAAGTGTGAGTTTGGAGAGGAATTGCAGGTCATAAATGCCACTGGCTATGAAAAAAGATACCCGTCCTGCGCCTCCTGCCTTCCCGGCCCTCCCTCCACACACAGGTGTGCAAGGGAACAAACTGCTGGAGGCCTCGGTGTGTCTTCAGGTTTGCTTTGGTGTGGATGCTGATGCTGGATTCCACTCGCCTCCCCTCCCCCCAGAATGGTTCTTACCTTCCGGACAGAGCCAGGGCCCGAGCTGGGAAAGGGTGGAGCGCTTTCTCTCGCTCCTGGGTGTCTTGATAAAGATCTGCTCTCTGCCAGCCTCCAGCTCCTCGCGGTGCTGATCTAGTGGATGCTGTAGGAGGTGAGGTATTTTATGTGCAGCTCCTGACCGCCGGGCTGTTTGGGCAGGGGCGGTGTGTGTAATGGGAAGAATGTGGGCTCTGGAATCAGACTGTCTCAGGTCAAACCCTGTCTTTGCCACTGACTAAGGAGATGGTGTAGGGCCTTTTGGTGAACCCGACTGGGTTTTAGTTTCTTCATCGACAGAATGAGACACCTCACTCTGGGAGGTGAATGAGCTCAGATTTGTTCTTTTTTTATTATTATTATTTTTGATAGGCAGAGTGAACAGTGTGAGAGAGAGACAGAGAGAAAGGTCTTCCTTTGCCTTTGGTTCACCCTCCAATGGCCGCCGCTGCTGGTGCGCTGCGGCCGGTGCACCGCGGTGATCCGATGGCAGGAGCCAGGTGCTTATCCTGGTCTCCCATGGGGTGCAGGGCCCAACCACTTGGGCCATCCTCCATTGCACTCCTGGGCCACAGCAGAGAGCTAGCCTGGAAGAGGGGCAACCGGGACAGAATCGGTGCCCCGACTGGGACTAGAACCCGGTGTGCCGGCGCCGCTAGGTGGAGGATTAGCCTGTTGAGCCACGGCGCCGGCCTCAGATTTGTTCTTGTGTTAGCACAATGCATGGCAGCCTCTGCCCCAGGCCAGCTGTTTCCAGGGGCTCAAAGAGAGGGGCCAGAGGAGTCATTGTATCCTCCCAGTGCTGGGCCTCCTGTGGGACACTGGGTCAGCCCAGGCCCCTGGGCCAGCCTATGTCCTTCTCCCCATTAATTACAGATGTTATATATATCAGTCCTAGGACAGATGCCAGAGTGGGTTAAGCCACCCCTTGGGATGCCCACCTCCCATATCAGACTGCCTGGGATTGAGTCCCACCTCTGCTGATCCAGCTTCCTGCTAGTGCACCTGAGAGACAGAAGATAACAGCCCAGGAACTTGGCTTCCTGCTACCCATAAGGGAAACCCATGTGGAGTTCCAGACTCCTGGTGTCAGCCTGGTGGAACCAGAGCTGTTGCAAGCATTTAGGGAGTGAACCAGCAGATGGAAGATCTCTGCCTCTTTTCCTTTCAAATACGTAAATAAACTTTATGTAAATACGTAAATAAACTTTATGTATGAGTGTGTGTGTGTGTGTATATATATATATATATGTATGTATGTATGTATATAAAGGATATCATCCTGGAGATATCATTTCTAGAGAAAGAGCATGTCACCTACAGGTCAGGTGGTCTCGTAAAGCCCTTTAGGTCTAGGGGGGACATGGCAGCAGCTTTTCCTAAGAGCTTTGTCATGGTCACAACAGGGAGCGAAATGCAGTCTCTGGAGGGCAGAGCCCCTTGTAGACATCATCCCACAGCTCTGGGTGCTGGGGTTTCTCCAGGGGAAAGTTTGGACTTGAGAGGTTTGCATATTTGAGGTCGGAAGTTTCAGGGAACACAGCAAAGAATTCCGACTTCAAGTGGTCATGAGGTTTTCTTGTGGGTGCACTCCTGTGCAAGTTCTGTTGGTTCCGGATCCAGCCTCTCACCGGCTCTCTCACACACTGCAGAGCTGGGGTCAGCCTCTCTGGATTCCGGAACACGAGACATCCTGTGCTGCAGCCTGCGAACCATTACCTCTTCCAGATGTGGGATCATTACAGGGCTAAGCACCCCTGGGATCAGCTGGGAGCCCTTCCTCGGGGTCTCCAGGTCCTTTTATTTACTCCCCAAGCTGGTCACTAAGGACGAAGCAGAGAGTGGGAGACGCCGAGCGGAGGAGCTCTGATATTTACCCAAAGACACAGCAAAGCACTCACCATTCCAGTTCAACATTCTCTTGCCCTCCCTCTGCCTTCCTACAGGAAAGATTTTTTGCAAAACCACATTGCAATTCCCAGCACAGCACTCCAGCCCTTAGCTACCTCTCTGCAGATGTGGGGCCACCTACACCCCCCTCCCCATCCCATTTTCTCCGTCGCCACCTCCTGCCTCCAAGTCTCCCTTCCTGAAAGATGTTCTTGAAACTGTCATTAACCAGCTGCCAGCAACACCTGCTGGCGTTCTGTGTTGCAGGGATAACAACCCAACTTTGAAAAGAGAGACTGTGACACAAAAGAGCCTGTAGGAAGTGCAGTTGAGGGTTTGAGTTCTCTTGTTTTGGGGGGTTGCTTAATGCCACGTCACATTTTCTGTGTTTCTCTGTTGATTCTCCAATTCCTTTGCATTTTCCTCTTTCTATGTAAGAATCCCTTTTCCAACCCCTTCTTTGAAAATCAAACAGAAACCCTGGTTCGGGATTAAATATGGTGTCAACATGTGGCTGCGATCTTAATTCCTCTAAGAATTAAGGTCACCGGGGCTGTCTCTCCCCACCCAGGCCTTCAAGAGTGGGGAAAGAAAGAAGAATAGAAGAGGCAGCTTTTCCCTCCCCCCCTAGGCCTGCTTCCAACAGATGCTGATGCCAGGGATGGAGATAGTGCTCTGAGAATCTGTGCCCAGTGCAATACTCTCAAAACTCATTACCTGGCCTGCATTGCCATCCCGGGCTTGTGTGCCTCTGCTTCTCCTGTTTGTCCAAGGTGTTGTCACAGGGCAACCAACCACACCATTGCCCACTGCCTTCTTCCTCTATGTGCCTGCCGTGTGCGTCTCGCTGTCCTGCCCACAGAGACACAGTCACTGCCGGTGCTGGGAAGCACCAGCACCCATTCTCACCCACACCTGTGCCTACCGGCTGAGGTCCCAGCATGCAGCCTCCTGGACCAACCATGTCTGAAGGCGATAGGCCAAAAGCGATGGATGATTTTGCGTCCAGACAGAGGCCAGCTAGGAACAAGCAGCAGCTTCAGGAAACCGAGCTGTGTGTTCTGTGGTTGCCAGGGGGTGGGACACGAGCTGGCAAGGACTGGAGGGGCCACTGGAAGCAGGGTTCAAATGAGCTTTGTGGAGGTCGACCTGAAGCTGTACTTGGGGGAAGGCACAAACTGATGACTCTGCTGCTTTCCTATTGTGTCATGCAAAAGGCTTCTAGGGAATTCTTGCCAAGTCTTTAGAAGAAAAGATATATATAGCTAAAGATGTGTATATTTATAGAGAGATATATGCATCTATTTATGCCAGTCATGCCAATTAACTACGGGGAGGAGCAGTTGCCTCTAAAGGAAGAGCAGGGCACTGGGATCCCCCGCAAGCTCTTCCCGGCCCCTGGGAGAGGGAAATTCGAGCAGCGCCCAAGGAACCTGGGCCCTTGGCCCTGGTACCCAGAGGAGGGGCCTCCCTGGTGGAGGCCAGGCCCCCGAGCCAGGAGTTTTCCTTTGAGCTGTTTGGCCGGGTGTCTGTGGCCCCACGAGACCTTGGAAAGAAATCTGTCTCGGGGTCTGTTATCCCTGAGTAACCCAATCCTCGGAGCAGAGTGCGAGAGGCCAGGATGCTTTGTGGGAATGTGCAGGGCACCAAGGGGCTGCGGCGAGGCGTGAGGGCCCCTCAGACTTTTTCCCTCCACCTGTGGGAAGCGAGCCTTTGGACTTGACCTCAGAGGGGCCCACACTCTGGTTTTGGCACTGGGAAGCCAGCCAGTTTAGCGGGGACCATCTGTTCGCCCCCTGGGAGGCTCAGGGAACAGCTGAGGGATTGGGCTAAAGAGTCTTCCCGAAATCCAGAACACAAGGTGGGGGGCGGGAGGGATCGGGTGGTGCACGAGCACTGCCTGATTGCTCTCCACCGTGGGCCCGTGGGTGAGCTGGGTGTGCCCCGTATCCGCCCTGGGCATCTCTCATTCCATCTTCATCGTGTCAACACTCCCAAGGTGACTGGATGGAACCACTTGCATCATCCCCAGCCTGTGTCCCCCAGCCCGGTCCCTGCCTCCACCTGCTCTTGAGGAGGCCCTGGAGGGCTGGTGAGTAAGCTGGCTAATGACACTGCACCCGCCTTATCTAGGGCTGGCCTGGGTGTACTTTCCTTGACATTTTTAAAGCAGTAGGTGGGGGGTGGGAGGTGAATATTGCAAAACTCGTTTGGCTGTAGCTGCCAGGACCTTACCCTTCTCCCCAGGCAAGCGTAATCGCTCCGTGCTGGCAAAGACTCTCAGGGGCTGAAGACAGGCAACAAGTTGGCAGAATGGGCTCTGCCCACCCTACACGCATCCCTGGTGGTAAGCCTTGTACTCACCACCACCAGGCTATCCTGTGACCACCGGAGAAGTCGAGAGCGAAAGTCAGATCGCAGGGAGGACTTTAGAATGGCACTATCTGAGACAACTTTCCGTGCGGATGCAAAATGTGTGTGTCCGTGCTTGGTAGCAGCTGCTAGCTGAGGGCCTGCAGTGTGCAGGGGCACCTGTAGAGCGAGGCATCTGATTTTGCTTCATTTTCACTCATTTAAGTGCAAATAGCTACACGTGGCTAGTGGCTGCTGTACTGGTGGTAAAGTTCTAGAATACAAAGCAGAAGTGACCTAGAAGCCTGGGATTCCATTAAAGCCTTGAGGACTAGCCTCCCTCTTTCAGTCCCTGTTGAAAGGGGGCAGTTTTGTCTGGTGGCCACAGGGCAATTTCTGCCCCGGAGTGAGCCTGATTCCTAGCCTTAAGCCCCAGATGGACCTTTGTGGGACCTGCTCCCTGGATAGAAGAAGCCAACAGGTGGAGTAAGCAGGGGCGCTACCCCTTCACCCTCCATGCACCTGGCCCTGGCTCCCCACCCACAGTGTGGAGCCACAGCTGCACACATCTGGGTTCCCTCCTGCCGCTGCCCCTGCGTTTGTCTGTCAGCAATGGCTGTTGGCCGCTGGTGGTCAGCCGAGTCACCCTGCAGGCCTCCTGTCCCCCTCCCCCACTCTCCCATTCCTGCTGGGGGAGGTCAAAGGGGAAAGAGAAAAAGGCAGGAAGGCAGAGTGAGGGTGAAATGAAAAGTCAGTGACATTCGAGAGAGTGACTTCACGGGGCTCGCGCTGCCCACCCTCTGGAGTCAAGATGAGTCTCATCTGGTTCAGAAACCATCGACAACTCCCCCATCAGAGCTGCCAATCCCGAGTGCCCCACCCCGTCCCGTCCACACAGTAACACGTGTGCCTCGTCCCAAACCTATGTGACCTCCCGGGGAGCTTTCCCTGCCGATTGCAACCTGAGAGCCTCCAGCCATCTTTGTGTGCCTCTCCCTTCCCCCGCTCCTCCGGGGACACAGGAGGGCAGAGGCAAAGCTGCCTTTCTGGGCCAGGAGGTCAGCAGCCCTGGCTGCACTCCCCATGTGCAGCAAGCCTTGGAGGGAGAGGTGTTCGCTTCTCTGATCCCCAGCTCTTGGCCTTAGCTGGCTCCCCTGGCCGGGGCTGTGAACCTGCTATGAAGTTGCATGAATCAGCCAGGCTGTCCAGCAGCCACACGCTCCTCAGAGGGAGGCTGAACTGCCTGTCCCAGGAATAGGCTAGACCCCAGGGGGACCAGAGGCAAACCCACTCCACAGCTCTGTGCAGCCTGGAGGCTGCTCTTGGAGCCCGGCTTCGTTCTCGTAACTGCAGAAGAGAACGGGGGTGGGGGGGGACTTCCTTTAGCTGCTGACCTGTGGAGTGATGGCAGACACGCCTTTGTTTGCCTGTCTGCAAGAGGAGGCGATTGCATGATGAGACCCTTCCAGAACTACCACCCATGAATGTGATCCCCAACCTCTCTGCTCCTGTGGCCACAGCAGGGCATGGTTAGCAGCCCCGGAACAGCAGGGAAACCCCGTGCAGTGCTTTGCTGGTTCTGATTTCCCACGGCTGAGAAATGGGCTAGCCTTAGCCTCCTGAACTCGAGTGAGTCACCTCGCAGATTCTCAGCTCTGGAGCTGGACTGAGCTAAGCCGGACTGGACAGGCCGTGGGCGAGCAGGGAGGCACTAAGTATGGAAGCCCTTGCTGGCAGGAAGAAGCTGGGGTGAGATCACAGAAGGAACTTCCTAAGTCATGGACACTCTCAGGGGACTGCAGTGTTTCCCTTCCTAGCACAATTTCAAAATGAGAGCGTTGGAGGGGTAACATTTGCATCCTGAAAGTTATTTTTCAGAATATGCAGAAGAGCTTCAAAATGCCCACGGAAAAGGCAGAGTATGAACAAAAACAAAAAACTACGCATGAATTTCAAAACGTTTTTGCACCCAGAAAACCCTTTTTATTTCCGTTTTCCACAAACCTTTTGAAGTCCCCTCGTGCATCACTCCCCATCCACAGACCCCGTCTCCTCCTTGTCAGTGATCTCAGGCCCACAGGGGCCTGGTGTGCACGTGGTGGGACGAGGGGGGCTCCAGGAGAAGGGGGTCTTGCCAGACAGCGTGGGGGTGCAGTTTCGCTCCTTGACTTCTGCCCTTTGCCCTTCCAGCTATGATCCCTAAATTACTGAGCTGTCTAAGCCTCTCTAGGGAGGAGGGAAGCCAACAGGGCTGACGGGGGGCAGGGCAGAGAAAGAATGAGGTGGAGGTCAGGGGTCATTTCACAGTGTGTTTTGGCAGAGGGGGTCTGGGGGGCAGCCAGTGGGCTGGGACTTTCATCCTCCCGAGCTTCCCTAATGCAGAAAGCAAAAGCTGTCACCGAGCAGTGATTTGGAGCCCCTGCTCCAGGGGACGGGGATGTACCCCTGGAGATCTGGCAACCTCGGGGAGAGACTTCCCTGCACCCCCTCCTGCCCTCATGCTTCCCAGCCTCGGAGGTGACCACAGTGCCCTGCCCGTGGAGCTTTGCTGGGCCCGGAGGGCTGGGGCTGGCCTGGGGGAGGGGCAGGCACACGGGGCAGGCCTCAGCAGGTCCCTGTGGCCCCTCAGGCCTGGCTCCTGTGGCACAGGGAAGTCTAACGGGCAGGAAGAGCTCACAGACTCAGGCTGGAGGTTTCCTGCTGTGTGAGGGGCAGAGAGGCAGGGAAGGGGGGCTGCAGAGGAGCCCGCCTCCAGCAGCGCCTGCGCACAGGCATCCTCATGAAAACCGGAGCTGACCCTTTCCCCAGCGACCCCGTTTCTCTCATCACGGCCCCCTCCCTGCCCCCAGGTTTCCTCTGTTTTGGCTCTCCTGGGTGGCCCTGGGGTGAGGCGCAGTGGGAGTATACACGCAAGCTCCGCCCAATGAGCTGGTCTTAGGGGGCTGAGTCCCCAGACACTCGGCCACGGGCTTCCCGGCCACTTCCTAGCAGGATGGCTGCCCGCTGTGACTCAGTTCTCTCC
The DNA here is from genome assembly GCF_033115175.1 of Lepus europaeus. Taxonomy (NCBI): domain Eukaryota; kingdom Metazoa; phylum Chordata; class Mammalia; order Lagomorpha; family Leporidae; genus Lepus; species Lepus europaeus. The sequence goes on along the minus strand of NC_084840.1, from coordinate 22,701,663 downwards.
TGTGTAAAATGCAGATGACGAGAGTGCCCTCCCCATGTGGATGTGGGTTTCCTGTGAATTCAGTGTGAAGCACAGGGCCTGACTCCTAGGAAGGGCTCAGTATGCACAGTACAGGACCTGACTCCTAGGAAGGGGTCGGTATGCACAGTGCATAGTACAGGACCTGACTCCTAGGAAGGGCTTGGTATGCACAGTGCACAGTACAGGGCCTGACTCCTAGGAAGGGCTTGGTATGCACAGTGCACAGTACAGGGCCTGACTCCTAGGAAGGGCTTGGTATGCACAGTGCACAGTACAGGGCCTGACTCCTAGGAAGGGCTCAGTATGCACAGTACAGGACCTGACTCCTAGGAAGGGGTCGGTATGCACAGTGCACAGTACAGGACCTGACTCCTAGGAAGGGCTCGGTATGCACAGTGCACAGTACAGGGCCTGACTCCTAGGAAGGGCTTGGTATGCACAGTGCACAGTACAGGACCTGACTGCTAGGAAGGGCTCAGTATGCACAGTGCACAGGACCTGACTCCTAGGAAGGGCTCAGTATGCACAGTGCACAGTACAGGACCTGAACGCTAGGAAGGGCTCAGTATGCACAGTGCACAGTACAGGGCCTGACTCCTAGGAAGGGCTCAGTATGCACAGTACAGGACCTGACTCCTAGGAAGGGGTTGGTATGCACAGTGCACAGTACACAGGACCTGACTCCTACGAAGAGCGGCATCAGTGTTAGTTCTTTTCTTGTGGTTTGCCGGCTCTCTTCTCCGTTGGTGGCACTTGAATATACACATAGTGACATAGCACCGCAGTCACAACCATGGCCAAGGCACAGGCCCAGTGAGAGACCCTCTGCCCTTGGCCCCATGCCAGCCTCCCAGCACAGAGGTGCCCGCTCACCCCACCCCCCCCCCGATGCAGGGGCATCTCCTCGCTGACAGCCTGAGGACAGGTCGTTTTTCTTCCCCTTTCCTCCCTCCCCTCCCCCACCACCCTCTCCCCACTTCCCAGCCTTAATGATTTTAACATACACACAGTTCTTAAAAAAACGCCCCCAGTGAGCGGCTCCAAGCCTCGTGTCGTGCAGGAGAAGCGAGCGAGCGCATGTTCACAAGTCACAGCTTGTGATGACAGGGGCCTGGTGCTGATTTCCTCCGCGCTTGAAGCCGGGGTGGAGGCAGAGTGGGGGGCAGCCAGGGGCAGAGCGCCCAGCCTTGGGACCTTCCGGGTTCCCTGGAGACTCTCGTCCTGGGGAGTTTGGAGGAGCTGCCTCCAGGTGCCTGCGGAGGGCACCAGGCAACGAGGACGCCTCCAGGTGTCCCTGCCTGTTCTAGATTCTCACTCCATGCTGCCTCTGGTTTCTGTGGGCAGGGCCACAGGAGGAGAGATGTGCAGGGGGGGCTCCAGCCCCAGGTGCCCTGGATTTGCTCCGCCCACCAACACACACAACCTCTCTGCCTCCACTTTCTCTACGTGGCTGGCCTGAGAGGCCGACTCTCATCTGCCCCCAGTGCTGGCAGCCCCCAGGGCAAACCCCCACCTCAAGGGCTGACTTCTTGTCTGTGAACCCAAGGATGGTCTGGTGGGGCAGCAAAGCCGAGCTGTGCCTGAACGCCCCTGTGCCGGGGGGAAGGAATGGGCCCACGGCAGGGGCGTTCAGGCAGAAAGGGAAGCGGACAAAGAGCTGGGAGCCCCACTGAACCCCCTGGCATGGACACGGAGCTGGCTGGGCTCCAGGTTTCCCTCTAAATCAGAAGCAAATGCACCAGAGCTGCAACCTTACCCCTTGACTGAAGGCGGAAAAGTGCCTGTGTGACCTCACATTACTGGTGCTATTATCGTCATTATTGGTAATATCACCGTCATCAGTCTGTAATTTGCCAGTTTCAATGGCGAGGAGGTTTAGGACCCTCTGGGCTTTCACGTGAAAAGAAAATGAGTCGTGGCAGCCTCTCCGCCTCTCTCCTCCCCTCTTGCCACCCACAGGGCCTCTGCCCCAGTCTCGCCTCTGGCACTGGAGAGGCTCCCTCGTGTGGGCCCAGCACGAGGTCATGGTGCAGGGACAGTGTACCCTGGGGGTGAGATGTTAGGGCAGTGGGTAGGGCTGCGTCCCTCTTGCTCACGGCAAGAACAAGACTGCAGCCCATGCCCTAAGCCGGTGGGTCTCAGACTCCAGTGTGCACCAGAAGTTCCTGGGTGGTGTGTTAAAGCACAGATCGCAAGATGCTCATCGATCGAGTGGGGCCTGAGAATTTGTGTTTCTCGGGTGCTGGTGTCGCGAGTTCCCCAAGGACACCCATGCTGTGGGACTGGGGTGCGGGGACCCCCACTGCATTTTGCCAAACACTGCCCTGAAGTGTCCTCTTGGGATATGTGTACAAGTGAGTCACCAGGATGCCCCCTCTTCTCCCACCCTCTCCTGCAAAGAGGTGTTGGGTTCCCAGCAGGGGACGCAAAGGCCCAGGTCCAGTATGAGGTGGTGGTGGGGGTGCTGCTGGCTCTCACACGTACAGAAACCCTGGAGAGCAAGCGAAGGCAGGCAGCGGCTCTGTCCCCACCCCCTTGAAGATTCACTCCTTCATTGGCATTCTGTGCCCTCCGAGGCGGGGAGGCTGGGGCCAGCGTGACTCACCGTGTGAGCCTCTGTCGGAATGCTGGGCCCCAGCCAAGCTCTCCTCAGTCCGGCAGGCCCACCCTCATTCTTCTCCACCTGTTCCTCTAGTTGAGCTTCAGGCTGTGCAGAGTGGCGGCGTCCCTGTGCACACCCCCACTGTCACCCATCCGAGAGCGGGCACCTTGCATGCGTGCGGTCTCAGAGCCACACTTCCCCACTCCCCGCCCCCAAGGAGCTCCATGATTGTCCTGCAAAGCCAGTGCTATGCAAGCACAGCCTTTCGTCTCTTCCCTCCTCTCTGGAGGAAAAAGATCAGAACATTGGAATTGGCCCTTGGGAAGCTCCTGCCGGAATGCAGAGGCTGTGTGAGAGGCGTTGCATGGCACCTGCTGCAATGGGGAGTGTGTTCTGTCTGATCTTTGCTCAAGTCCTCAGGCTAAGGCTGCACACTTGTTTTGCAACAGCAAGTTTGGAAACTCAAGGCCCACACTAGACTCAAACACAGATGCCAAGAGCTGGGCAAAGTCTAACCAGGTTGGTCTCCCGTGTGAGGAAGCAGCAGGAGCTCCTGAAAGCTTGTTAAAACACACATAGCAAGGTCCCACCCTCAGAGTTTCTCATTCACTAGCACTGGGCTGGGCGGGGCCTGAGTCGCTCCCAGGTAGGGCTGCTGCTGCAGCCCATTGGTTAGACTTTAGCTGGCTGTGACTCCCTGTTGCTGTAATTTCACATTGGACCAGTTAACACCCTTTCTGAGTTCTTCTGAGGTCACTAAGAAAATATGTGACGAGCTTGCTAATTCCATGTTGTTTCTTCGTTCATTCAAGAGATAATCATCATTACAGTTGACACTCATGTGTTGCTTACTAAGTGCTGCGGCCCTAGAGCTCTGCACGTGTTAACGTGGAGTCCTTTTCATCTGTAATTATGATCCCCGTTTTGCAACCGAAGCACCAGAAGCAGAGGCGGTGAGGCTATCCGGCCAGTCAAGGCGGTGCAGGGATTGCAACCAGGCATCCAGCTCCAGGATCTTATCCTAACCAGGCTCTACCACGTTGAGTTGTGGATCAGAAGCTCCGCTGGGCTCTGAGTGTTAGATGGAAAGGATACGAGGCTGAATAAGTCAGTGTCTCACCTTGTATTGACAGAACGTCAGAGGATAGCACCAAGACAGAACGTGCTGGTGGCCCAAAGCAGAGAGAATGAATGACTTAAAAAAAAAAAAAAAAAAGATTTATTTATTTATTTGAGAGGCAGAGAGGGGGGTCTTCCATCTGCTTGCTCATTCCCAAATGGTCACAATGGCTGGAGCTGGGCCAATCTGAAGCCAGGAGCTTCTTCTGAGTCTCCCACATGGGAGCAGAGATCCAAGCACCTGGGTCATCCTCCACTGCTTTCCCAGGCCATCCGCAGGGAGCTGGATCAGAAACAGAACAGCCAGGACTCAAACTGGCACCCATATGGGAGAGGCCATATGGGAGAGGCACGCATGTGGTACACCACAGCACCAGCCCCCAGAATGAGTGACTTGACCTAGGAGAGGCAGAGAAGGCATGGAAGCGGGCCCTCAGGCTGGACTTGTAAGTACAGCAGTTGTGAGCTGGAAAATGGGCTGACAGCCACGGCGTTGCAGACGGCACTGTGAGAACAGGATCACCACCATTCTAGCACTTCCAGTGGCTCTGTGCTAACGGTGCCCGATCGATGCTCAAGAAGGCAGGGACTTGGCCAAAAGGGGCAAAGCTGCAGCCTGGCTGTGAGTGACCTGGAATGTGTGCTCAAGTTTTGGACTTCGCTGGCCGTGGGGAAGCCATTTAGGGGCTTTGAGCAAGGCAGACACACCACCACACGTGTCATAGTGAAACGACTCCAGGTTTTAGCCTGGGCTGCATTCCAGACACACCAAGAGCTGACTTCCCCCACGCCGCCGTCACACACAATTGGCTGGGCGACACCGTTCTCCGTAGCACTTTCTGTCTCCTGGACAGTGGCCTTGTCTGTTCCCTGCTGCGGGGACCATCCTGGCTGATCCTTCCCGTTCTTCTACAGGGCTTTTCCCACCTGTACCGACCTAACTCTGGCCTTGTCCCCTGCTGCCTTTGAGTTCCATTCTCTGGGACTCCGAGACATGTGTAGCCGTGTTGTGTGTGGCCTCACGGCTCGTGGTCAGGGTACATTTGGATGATGGTGGTCACCCCCTCCCATGGAAACAGAAGGGTCCCTGAGTTGGTTGCAAGCCGGGCATTGAGATTCCTCCTCCAATGCTGTTTCTAACCCAGCTCTTGTTGTCTGATGGGAAACACTGATGATGCTAACGCTAGGCTAGACGCGCCATCCCTCGCCTCCTGCCTCACTTGTTGCTTCAACTAAGTTGCTGGGCCCTTAAGTCATCCCTGACCGCAAGCAAGTTGTAAACTGCAAGGCACCCGGCAGACAGGGGGTGGGAGGAGGAGGCACGGGCTGGTTGCTTCAGACAGGAGCACAGTTGAGCTATCCATCAATTCCCGTCAACACCAGCGCAGTGGGAAGCCCACCTGCCTCTGGCCATGGACCCCTCCCCCATGTCCCCGGGCGCCTCTGCACACTCCCCCTCACTGCACAGCCTTCTATCTGTGGCGGGCAGCTTTTCTCCCATCACTCTGCTAAGAAGCCTGCCCTTTCTCCAGCCTGACCTCTGCCCTCTACTCCAGGGCCACAGGTTGTAGCTCCCACCGGCCCTGTCCAGGGCTGTAGATGACCTTTCCAGACTGCCTGCCCGTTCCCCTGAGAGCAGTAACCGCTGGAGTGGAGACAGCCGGCCCTGGGCTTCTGTCTTAGCTCTTCCGCAGAGGACATGGCCAAGAAAGAGGCTGTGGCCCTTGCAGACTGCTGCGATTTCCAAGGGCTCCGAGCACAGCCTGGCCTTTGTCACCCTGCTGAGACCCTACAGAGGTCATTTTACATCTGCCTCCGCCTCGGGCCCAGTAGCCGCTGGAGGAGCAAGGTGGCTCCTGCGCAGTGAGCCCACGTTTCACTGTGAGCCGCTCAGCGGGGGTGAGTGGGTGTAGCTGGGATGTGTCAGACCCACAGTCCCTTCTTCACTTATCACCTCCTTGTTCTCGCCCACCTCCCCCTGCCCTTAGCCTCCTCTCCGCCAACCCCTCCCAATGCCCCCCCCCCCCAGTGCCGTCTTTGAGTCTCCTTTAGATAAAGGGGCTCCAGGTGTTCCAGTTGACTCCACATACACCTTCCCCACCCCAAAGATTTCTGCAGGACCAGCCTGCTCCCTGTTGGGGGCGGGGGGCGGGCTCTGTTTTCGAAGGGGTGTGCGAACTTCCAGGGAGCTGCTAAAATGCAAAGCTCCAAGCACAGCTGGCTCCCAGCTGTCCCAGTTTCCCCCAAAGACAGCGATCAGCCAGGTCTGGCCGGAGAGTTCCCAGCACCAGGGAGGTATCGGATCAGCAGGGGCCAACTCTAATTTCCTTTGCCTCGCACAGACGCTGAGGGGGACCAGGAAACGGCAGCTCATTTCCTTGGGGGACTTCTCCTGTGTCCACCTCTGCTGTCTTTGACAAGTTGTCACTTTGCAGCCGTGAACTTGAGGGTTTTAGGGTATTGGGGTGGGGAGCAGCGCTGCCTGGGCGTCCCCATGGACCCGTGCGCTAGGCCACCGCAAAGGGGAGATGGGCCGTACGCACTCTGCCCACTGCCCATTGTGATGGCTCAGGAGTGCAGCCTCTTTTACCTGCCTCTCTGCCTGTCCCAGCCACCCTCCCCCATCCCGTCTCCCTCCCTGCCCCCACCACCAGCCTGCCCCCTCCAGATGGTCCGCACATCTGGCCCCTGACCATCCAGAGAGTTCGGGGGCACCTCCTTCCCGCCCGCGGCAGCCCTTACTTACCGCCTCCCACCCCCACCCGCTGGGACTCCTTATGACTGTCTTCTGCATTCCTGCCCCCCCCCCCTCCACTCCAGGTACCTCTGCACGCAAGCACAGTGCTCTTCAAAGATGTCCCTCTCTCCCACCCCTACCCACACGCGGCATGGGCTGTCAGGCCCTGTCCACTGCCCAGCCTCTCCTTCCCGAATTCCGAAGCCCCTAGCAGAAAGGAGCAGAGGCCCATCGGTGGGCAGTGCACCCTGCATCGCCCGGCAAGACTCGGACACATTTTCAGGCCAAATCACATCATGTCTCTGAGACTCTGGCCTCTGATCCACATTCCTGTCTCAAAGAGGCCTCTCAGGGAGAAGTCTGCATCTTCTGGGAGCCTCCCTTCCCTCCAGGGAGCCATGTCCTCCGAGCGCACGTGGCTGTGTGTGACCACCTGTTAGCATGGCAGGCCTGGGGGGCGCCCCCGGGCGGGCAGCGGCGCTGACAGCCGAGCAGGTATCACCAGGCTTCTGCTCACTGCTGCCCGTCCTCCTGCCGCTCAGGCTGCTAACGAGAGGGCTCGTCCCAGCGCCTCTCCAGCTCAGCCCCAACATGGCTGGTGACTGCTCGTTCAGCTACTAACGTTTTCCTTGGCAAACGCTCCACCCACCCTCGAGACAGCCTCAGCGTGCACAGAGCTGGATCTGCCTGCAACAGGAGCTGGGGCCCTAAATCTTTGGCAGACAGCTTGTTCCCGAAGGGCTGATCTTGTGTCCCACTGCAGACAGATCAGAGCGGGAAGAGTGCCGAGCTGGACTGCACGTGGCCTCGCTCTACCTCATGCTGGCTGTGTGGTCTCAAGGCCCTCACCTGCATTCTCTGAGCTCCCATCTCCAGCTCTTTTGTTTTTAATTTTAATTTTTTTTTTTTGATATGCAGAGCAACACACACACACATACTGAAATCGTCCAACTGTAGGTCTACTCCCTAAATGGCTGCAACAGCCAGGGCTGGGCCAGGCCAAAGCCAGGACCAGGAGCTCCGTCCTGGTCTCCCACATGGGTGCCAGAGACCCAAGTCCTTGAGCCATCACCTGCTGCCTCCCAGAGTGAGCATCAGCAGGGAGCTGGATCCGAGGCAGAGGCTGGACTTGAACTCAGGCACTCCTTTATGGGATGCAAGCATCCCAAGCCGCAGCTTTACCCACCCCCAGTTAACGAGCCTGGAGACGCTCAGGGCTTGGGGTATAATAATTAAATAAGATAATATATTCTCCTGTAAGCGCTCAGTAAATGCTATATAAGTCTAAAGTCTAAAGTGGGCTCGCAGAGCAGGGACCTGGAACCACAGACTTCCTAAGAGGCCTTGAGAGGCTCAGCGATCCATCCCCGGGTGTGGGTGTAATGGTCATGGCGCAGGAACACTGGGAAGCACCTGTAACGTGTCCTGTGCCTGCTCGTGTTCAAGGTCTCTGCGTGTATGAATTTATAAGCCTGAGCCAGCCCATCCTACAGACAAGGAACCTCACCTCCCATCCATGGTGAAGCTGAGGTCCAACCCAGGGAGATTGGTCTTGACCGTGACCCAGTGCTGCCTCCCACTCCTGCCAGGGAGGCCACTCCAGCCCGGCAAGGGCAGCGGCTTACACAGCTCACCCAGTCCAGGCGTTAACTTGCCTTCTAGGCCCAGGCTCTTCCCACAACCTGGCCATATTCTCCAGGAGGGGCTGGACAGACAGACAGCCAGACCGAGGGACTCGGTCACCCCTTTCTCTCCTGCAGCTTGACTGTGCCCTCTGCATACAAAAAGCAGCTTTGTGCAGGCTCCTGGTGGGGGGGGGGGGCTCCAGGAGCATCCCGGTCCCTCCCACCCCCATCTGTGAAGACGGGCAGCTCCTGGGCTCGGTACTGTCAGACACCATGAGGTCAGGCCCCTGTGCCCTCCAGGATCCTCTAGCAAGAGAAAGCAGCTTCCCCAGGACCGCTGCTCCCAAGGACTCAGGAGCCAGGCCCACGCCCAGCCTTCTCGGGTCCTGCTAGTCCTTTAGGCCGAAGCAGTGGCAGTGCCAGTGGCTGCCAGGCTCCCCTTGCTGCCACCCCTGCCGCCGCCACCCCTGTTCTGTGATATGGACAACTTGCCTCTTTCCCAAGTGTGTGTCAAATGCTGAGTAAACTTACCCACTGCCTTCAATCCCTGTCCCCGTATTGCGTCTTACCCTCACAGCAACACCTCCTCCAGGAAGCCTTCCTTCCTTGACTCCCACTGATGTCTCTGAATTCCTCGCACAACGATCCTGTATCGGGCATTTGCTTGCTAGCATTATTTCTCATTAGTCTTCTTTCCCTGCTTGTCTTCATCGTTAGATTGTGGGATGGTTGAGAGCAAGGACTGTGTTCTGTTTATCTTTTATGGCTGGGATACTTACCACCCAATGGGGAGCTTAAAAAACTTCTTGGTGAGTAAAATAACCAATAACGATCATTTGTTCATTAAAAACAACCCAGGTGATAGTAAAAGGCACTTAGCTTTACTTCAAAGGCCAACATGGTTTTGGGGTCATGGAACCATGCCATGAAGCCTTCTTTGAGCACACCAAACCCTCTCCATCCTCTCGGGGTCTGTCCAGTCCAGCTAGCATGTCCCCGGGGCCTGGTCCTGCCTGGGGGCTAGCCCCATGCCCCACACCCCGGCAGGCATCCAATCCCACAGAGCCCCCCCATCCCCTGCCTCTGTGGGCGGCTGCAGTTCAGATCCACCCGCCCCTGCCTGTCACTCTGCCTGTCAATCAGCAATCCCTGGAGATGGTCCCCAAGGCCCCTCCCAGGTCACCCCAGCCTCCAGTCACAAATGACTGCTTCCAGGCAGGCTGGGCTTTGTGTAACACTCCTTTCAATTGACTTTGGGCAAAGAAGAAGATAAATGACATTCTGCCTCTTTAAGGTAAAAAAGAGGCATTTTTAAAAAGACTTTTTTTTTTTTTTTTTTGCCTTTTAAGAGAAAAAAAATCCAAGTTATTAGGGGAAAGAGAATCATTTGACTTAAGCAGCCTCTGGCAGTCTGGTGATGCTGAGAACAATATACTGTCAGCATCTACCAGGTTTGGAAAACAAAGCCATCTGCATCCGGGCAAATGCAGGGGGCTGGGGAGATGAGGTGGGGAATATTTGATGAGGGGTGCACAGAGCACCCCACACCTAGCTGCAGAAGTTCTTGGAGGCCCTGCTTCCCATGATAGGCAGTACCTTAGCAAAGCCCGGAGTTTTCAGAAGGGGGTGCTAAGCCTGGAATTTAGACTTTTTTTTTAACAAAATCATCAGTGAGTATATTAGAGTTCAACTCATCCAAACCTTTTAAATAAACAAATGTAAGGCCGTGCGAGTGACTTGCCCAAAGCCACGCCCCGCCTATGTAGAAATCATAGCCAGTGTCCATCTCTTGTCCGTCTGGGTTTGGTCCTCTCCTCTGCTGGCTGTGGTCCTTTTCCCACCTGTCCACTGGCTGCTTCTGTTCTCCATCCTCTGTCCTTCCCCGCCTCCCTGCCCCTAATGTCTCTCTGTTCTCGTGTCTGCCCTGGTGAACCCCATGCGGCCTCCAGGTCTGAGTCCTCTCTCTGACCCGTGTTGCTTCTGCCTCTTGCCTGCTTGTGACCAAGGCAGAGCCCACTCCGGAGCCTGTTATCCAGGGGAGGGCCTCTGGTTTGTTCCCAATCAGGGCCAGATGCTGGGTTCTTGGGTCCAGCACCCACCCATCTGCTGTGGGGCTGGGGCTCTGCGACGTCAGGTCTATCCATGATGAGTTGAAGTTCTACCAGCAGATAAGGCCGATGGCCCAGAGATGCTCACGGCGCGTGAGGCTTCTGAACTGTCCCTGTGTCTTGTCGTCACTCCATTAATCTGCACTTGTTTATCTGTTTTTGAGTGTGTGTCATGTTGCCTCTGCAGCGCGTGGCCTGTCACTCCCCTCTGCCCTTGACTCTCAAAGGTCAGACTTGGAGCTGCTTCTTCCCTTGAGCTCTCTCTAGGGCACAGGGGCTGCTCAGTGCGGGGAGGGGCCTGCCCGGGCCCCAGCCCAGCTGCTCGAGGAACTTGATCTGGGAGAATCCACAAGAGACACTGAAGACCCTCCCCAGAGAGACACAAGCTGGGTGGGTGATCAGCTCAATGGAACAGAAAGCCCTGGAAGGGGAAGGGTGTCTTTGAAGGAACCTGGGGGTGGAGTCCAGAAGCCATGGTGGTGGAGCGGCCCAGGGATGGAGTCCAGAGGCCATGGTGGTGGAGCAGTCCAAACCCTGCCTCCCGGAGCTCCTGCTTTTTGCACCTGCTGTTCCCCTGGCCTCGTGTTCTGGGTGGAATTGCAATGCCCTGGGATGCCCCTGGCTTCCCACAAGTGGGTTCAGGCCCATTGACCTCTCAGGAGCAGAGCCTGTTATAATAAATAACAATAAAAATCCCACACCTTCTTTATCCTCCTCTGTCTTTATTTTCTCTATTTGCATAAAATTAAAGACTCCCCAAACTCTTAAAACGCTGCTGGAGGCAGTGGAAAGAGCATTTGAGTAAATGCTTGAGTTTCATGCCAGGCTCGCTGCATGCCTTGGGCAAGGCACTTAAACCTTTCTGAGCCTATTTATTCTGCAAATGGTACGGTGTACACCCGGCATGGGGTTATGGAAAAGACTGAGTGAGAAAAGCTTGGCGTTCATCAATTCAGTAGATATTTCTTAAGCACCTAGTATGTATTGGTCAGTGTCCTGGATCTTATGGATTTATCAGTGAACGACACAGATAAGAACTTGCGTGCTGTAGAGTGAGGTCTGAGAGGAGGGTATTCGACATCCCCACAGCCCATCCCCTCCTGCAGGTACAGGACCTGCAGTGCCCCATCTGGCTGTGGCTACCTACGAAGATGGGGAAGAAGAAGGAGAAATGCAGAAACACGCATTGAGTGCAGTTTCTCTTTCTTTAAAGAAACAAAAAAAAAATGTATTATTTGAAAGGCAAGGTTACAGAGATAGTGGGAGAGACAGAGACAGAGACAGATCTTCTATGGCAGGTCTACTCCCCAAATGGCTGCAATGGCCACAGCTGGGCCAGGCCAGAGCCAGGAGCTTCATTCAAATTTCTCATGTGGGTTGCAGGGGTCCAAGCACTTAGGCCGTCTTCTGCCAATTTTCCCTGGTACATTAGCAGGTGCAGCTGGGACACGAACCTGCGCCCTTATGGGATGCTGGCGTTGCAGGCAGCAGCTTTACCTGTTACACCACAGCGCTGGCCCCTGAGCACCAACTTTTTAATCCTCAGCTACAGCAGAGGATCACTGTCCCCACTGTCCCCCCAAGTTAGCAGAAGATCCAGAGGTTTGCGTGACTCACCGCTGTTCCACGGCCAGTTGGTAGCAAGCAGAGGGTTTAAGGCAAAACCTTGTGATTCTGAAGACCCGCCCCTTGGTTTCACCGAGCTGTATCCACACAGCACATCCTCTGCATCACCCATCTCAGAGCAGCCGCCCTAGCTCCCAACTCCTGGCCAGAGGGAACTCCATGGTGGCGGTGGCGGGGGGCCACTGGGAGCAAGGGCACGCACAGGTGCTTGTGCTTGCTGTCTACTGAGTCTGCGTGGGGCTTCCACGCTGGGGATCTCAGTAGGGAATTGGTATTTGGGCTGCTAAATAACCACAATTTGTATTAAGCAGAAACATAGTCATTATACACCACGTGCGCCCGACTGCGGCTCCCTGGCATTGCAGAGGAGGGCGGCTGATGGCACTTTGGCCTGTGGGCTGAGAAGCTTCTACCTGGGGCCCTGATGTGCCTTTTGAGGAAGGGGCCGGGGTGGGGGGGAAGCAAGGAGAGCAGAGGACCGGGGTGTGTGCACCTCACCCCCCCTCCCCTGCATCTCGGAGCCTCCCATCAGGCCATGCCAGTTTTCATTAGCACCGGGAAGCAGGCGTCCCAGTGCCGGGCAGAGACACACGTGCGGGTATTTAATTATGGAGCGTGTGCCGAGTAGATCATGGTGCCTCCAGGGAATGGCAGCTGCAGACAGAGGTGCAGAGCAACGCATTCAAAACTACTTGGTTAATGAAGGCCATCGCAGCTCACTTGGCTGCGCAGGTTGGGGGCACACGTTGTCCTGGTACCTTCCACTCCCCTTCTGTTCCTCTGTGTCCAGAAGCTCTGTAGGTCCTCCACCTGGGGCAGGCCCTGTTAGATGCGCTCTGGCTTGAGACTTAGCGAGAGGGGCAGGTGAAAACCCAGCCCCTAACTGACCCCCGCTAGTGAGGCTTGAGATTAGTGGCTGGATTCTCTTTGTCTCGCTGATGCCAATTGCCAGCGACCTAGAGGTGTGGGGAGGCGGTGAGCTGACACCCCCTCATAGCCCCAAGCTCCACGCTCTATTTTGGGAGCTCCCTGTCTCTCGCTCAGTAGCCTCAGGTGCACACGCAGGTGCACAGTTGCTGCAGCACACAGCTTCCCATTGTGCTGGGAGCGCAGTGGAGGCGGGGTGGAGTGAGAGGGAGCCAGGTGAGGTGAGAGCAACTGGAGCGGGAGCTTACGAATCCATTGACAGAGAGCCTGAGAGGAAGAACCCTGTCTCCTAAGTCCTTCCAATACGTGCCCCCCACCCTGCTCCACTCCCTTGCCCTCGGTCAGTTCTCCGGTCCCTGCGCGAAGCCCTCCTCCGGTGTCCTTTGCAGGACTCTTGACTGCAGGACTTGGCGCATTTGTTGCTTGTCTTTTCCTCACGCCTTCACCCAGGGAGCTTCCTTCTCTTTTGCACGCAGGCATCTGCCACATCACTCCAGGGGCCTTTGTCACCGAGCCCCATAGATGTCTGTCTCGCTCCCTCGCAACACAAGCTGCCGGTGGCAAGGACCAGATCACAGTCGACTTGCGGTGCCTGGTCCCATCCTCCATGCAGGAGGCATTTCCAGTGGCGCAGGCGGTGACAGACACACGCCACCCTTACCAGCTCTTCCAGAGCCCCAGCTGGTCCATGACCATGAACTTCCGCCTGTGGGCATCCCTGCAGGGGCCGGAGCACAGCGGGGGTTTGCACGACGCTGGCCAGTCCAGCACAGAGGCTGCTATGTGGGCAGCTCCCTGAGCCAGAGACCTCACAGAGTCCGTGCCTGGCAGTGGAATTGTGGGGACCGGCTGCTGCCATTTTTGCACAAGGTCCCAAGCAATCAAGAGTTCTTTTCTTTTTCTTTCAAAATCTCAGTGTTTGTGATTGTCTTGTTTCTGTGCCACGTGCTTCACAGGAGAGAGGTAACCCACCCTCACCATTGTATTGTCTTTGTAGAGATGGGGGCTGCTTTCCAGAGCCTTGCTCCTTGGACCACTAGCAATGGGGGCAGGGGAGCTGCCCCTCACGAGAAGTAACCCTCGGGTTTCATCTGTGCAGAGGAACTGGCCCTGGGCAGCAGCAGGAAGTTACCGTAAGCCTTGAGTCAGCGGGCCGTGGGAATTGGAGCACTGGTTCTCTCTGCTCAGAGAATGAGACCCCGGTCCTCTGGGCCACACAGCAGAGGGTGCAGACGCCTCACCTGGAGGCTTGTGGCTGCTGTCCCTCTTCCAGCTCTGCAGCTCTGGGCTGAAGCAGGCATGGAGACCAGTGGCCCAAGACCAGCCTCCTCCTGGGCCAGCCCTGGCCAAGCAGGGGCAGCTGGGCCTGTGGGCTTCAGGACAAGTGAAGCTGAATGAGGGTCTGCTCTGTGCTCTTAGGGAGGGCCCCACAGGTTTTTCCCTGATGGGAGGACTAAGGGGAGCGAAAAGTTGAGAGAACAGAGGATGCGAGAACCCTGGCAGGGAATCAGAAAGCAGCCGCAGAAGCCCACATGCGACTTCCTGGATGCATGACCTTGGACAAGTCTCAGAAACTCCCGGGGCCACGTTTCCCGGGACATAAGACTGGGACGGGGTCCTCCGCTCGCGGGTGTGGTGTACAGCTACAGGGCCGCCGGGCGGGTGGAGACCCTTCAGAGGCAAGAAACGGCTCTCTCACTGCAGGAGGCGAGGATTGTCTCCCATCCGCGACTCGGTTCCTCTCCCGGACGCGAGCAGGAGCTGTAAGATGAATCAGAGCTTGGGTACCCCAGACGCCTGTTGGAACATCGATGGTGCCCAAGCCAGAGGCTGAGGAGGGAGAGCCGGGTGACCCAGTCCCCGGCTGTGCAGACCTTGTGAAAGAGGCAGAGCTAATCTCTGCGCCTGCACCACGCTAGCCAAGCCCTGTGCAAATTCAAACTGAGGGTCCAGCGCCTTGGTCCCCGCCCCAGAGGCCTCTCATCCCTGTCATTCCCACGGCGCGGCCCCCACCTAAGCCTCTTTGCTAACAGGGTATTTTTAACCTGCCACCTCCTTCCGCTTTGCCGATCTGCAGACAAGAGTCCCTGCGAGATAACAGAATCCATTAGTGCCGCTACAGTCAGGCTGTGCCTTCTAAGTGCGTCCTTCGGAGCTCCCGCCTCTGCCCCTGGCGAGGGGCTGCCGGCTGGGCGGGGGGCCCGCGCCTGTGCAGGGAGCTCGGCTCCTGCACCCAAGCACAGCTGCCAGGAGTGTGTTTTCCCCTTCTTAGAATCGGAGTGTCCAGCGGTGATCCCTGGCCTTGCTTTGTAAGAAACCAAATGATCCCACTTGTAAGAATACTGGATACTCTCGTCTTCCCTCTAGGAGCTGGGAAGAAAGTGTTTCTTAGGAAATGTCTAGAATGAGCTCTCAGAGGAAGACAGCACGGAGCGGCTGCTGGGGGCAGTCCGCCCTCTTAGGGGATGGGAGCACTGTCTTCTCTTCTTGTTCTGGGGCACGGGGATGGGGAACTGTGGAATCTTGGGGAGGACTCCGAGAGGGGGCACAGAACTCTGTGGTCTGCCGTCTGGCCTCCGCTCAGGCAGGTGGAGCTGGTGGAGCAGGACAGAGCCTGGAGGCGCAAAGGAGGGTTGAGGTGCATTGGGATGGGTGGGGCTTTCCTGGGACAGGAAGTCAAGGTCACCCACACTGGGACTTCCATGGGAGCCTGTGAGTAGGGAACCTGGGCTAATGTTAGGGCCAGAGGAGCAAAGGTTTGCCTGGGGAAGCCATAGGGACGCCGAATCGTTCAGGCGCGTGGTAGCCTTGCTTCCCTCCCAACATGCACAGTGAGGGCCACACCCCGTGCCCTGACCAGTGCTCTCTCACCCCACACATGCACCAGCTCACGCCTGCCCAGGCTGATTTCCATCCTAAACTGGCCGTTGCTGGCAGTCCTTGGGGAAACCGTGGTGCAAGGTCTCTGCGCCGACAACCAAAGGTGGGCAGAGCGTGGGGAGGCATTTGCTGAGTGTTGGCATTTGCTGAGGTGGCAGGCAGGTGCCTGGTGCTGGGGACATGGGACTGAACGCGCCCAGTGACCCTGGGAGTCAGTGCACAAGTGGCCGGAGAGCTGTCGAAGCACCGTGATCACACGGAACACCTGTGAACAGGGACCCTGCAGTGCTGCGGACCGAGGGTCAAAGTCTTCGAGGGGACGCGCTATCCAAGCTGAACTGTTCTCTCGGTTTCACTCCCAAGGTGCACAGTGTAGAGCCCCCCTCTGGCCCCTCGGGGCCACCGTGCACATTTCTCACGGGCCGTCTCCCGCACCATGCCCTCCTCATTTCCCACGGTGGGGGAGGGGCACCGCCAGCACCCGTCTTTCTGTCTTCTGCAGCTCTTCTCCCCCTTGGCCTCCTTCCCAACCCCCTGCCCAGGCCTGGGCCGAGACTTCCTTACCCGCTCCTGACCCCGCCTCCCCCAGGTCAGCCTCCATGTCTTTGAGCCTTTGAAGGGCGCCCATGGCTGTGATAATGTAGCTCAGAGCAAGGTTCCAGCCTCCCTCCTCCAGACACGTTCCACCTCTTCCTCCAGCCCTCCCCAGCCACCTTGGCCACACTCGCACCCTGTGCTGCGGTCTTGCCAGTCCCTTCTGCCCTCCCTAGTGGCCTCTTCCTTGTCCATGCCTGTGCCTTGTCTCACGCTGTCCTGAACCATGGCTTCATGCAGAGCCTGCCTCCTCTGTGAAGCCTTCCTGGATTTGCCTCTTCAGAGTCGGTTGTTCATCCTACACTCATTGTTGGCTACAGCACTTAGTGGAGATGCGAGTGACTTTTGTGGGGCCAGCGTGCACCGTGGTGAATGCCGGAGATCTTGGAGCGGAAATGCCTGGATTGAAAACTTGGCCCTGCCTATGTACTGGGATTGCTGCTTTGACCGGTTCCTTACGTGCTCTGTGCCAGGGCTGTCATGGGCAGCACAGTGCCTGCCTGCTGTTGTGTCCCGTGTTGTCATGGGCCTTGCTGGAGTTCCAGAAGCAAATAGTTCAACCCTGTGCTCCCCCGAAGAGCCTCGGCTACCCCTCATTAGCTCCCCCAGGAAAGCACAGAGGGCTCGTGCCAGCAAGGACACCCGTGCTGGCCTTGACGTCCCAGGAAACTGAGGCCCGGCTGAGCTGAAGGGCTTGCCCGAAGCACGCAGCTAGAAGCCGCCCTGGAAGTGTGGCCATCGGGGACGTCACGCCGAGTCTAGCGTGCATCTTTCTGCTCCAGTAAAAGCTCTATTTCCAGCCCCTGTTTGGGGAAGAACAGATGGCCGGTGTCGTCTCCAGCCTTTTCTTGGCGTATCGTTGGGCCACGCTTGCAGGTCGGCCTCAGCCTCCTGCCTCGCGGCTGATGGATCTCGGTGGTCCTGAGCCCCGCAGCCCTTCCCATCACGGCGCCGGGTGCTTCAGGTGGAGAAGGTTTGCACTTGGCCTTGACAGAAGCTCCAGGGTGCAGAAGGGGACAAGTGAGGTCAAGGAGGGCACAGTCCGGCCCCGACCCCTGACCCCTGACTCCTCCAGTACCCCCCCAACCGGGCACCCCAGCCACAGTCAGGCTCTTCATTTCATTGTGGACTTGATGCAATCTGCAAAATGCATTAAACATGACACAGAGTAGTTGACGCGTAATTAATAAAGTACAGATTTTGGCTGGAAGCCTCCACTTAAAATAGCACCATGACTGTGGCGAGAGGAAGGGCAGGGGAGGGAGGCTCCGAGGAGGGCAGGCGATGAGGACCAAGACGGGGGTCTCTGAGAGGAGCGGGGCCGCAGCTCTCTCTCCCCCAAAAGCATGCGAAACTGGGGAGGGGAGGGAAGACAGCAGTTTGCTATTTTTGATCAAGGGGGTTGGACTGAGGCTCAGAGAAGCCAAGTCGGCCGGAGCCAGAGCCCCGGAGCTGGACCGGGACCTCTGACATCCCTCTGCACCCTCAGGTGGTCAGAGCCCACCCCTGCCTGCCCGCGCGGCACTCGCTCCTGAAGCCGCGCATCGCAGAGCCGGTTTTAATTTGAGAGATGTTTTAATGGCATTTTGAGACAGACTGTTCCCTCGCTGACTCTCCAGAGAGGCTGGAGGGAGCTTCGCAGCTTCTTTGAAGAGACACAAAAAAAGAAGCTTGTCCTCTGCCAGGCGTTCAGAGAGCGTCTGCGCGCTCGCCAGCCTGCACGGCGAAGGGAGAGGTGAGCGAGGGGCTTCTGCGGTTAATTCAAATGTCGGGCCCCCGGGGCATTCGCGATTGAAGCTGGAGCCCCGCTGCCTTCTGCCCAGATCCCAAACTGGTTGTCTGAAGCAAAATGCAAATTTCAGCCCAGCTAATCAACCCTGGCAGGGCAGCGTCACCTCCATCCTGCCAGTCATTAACAAACGACCCAAGGCAGACCTGCTCTGGACGGAGGAGCTGAAGACAGAAGTTTCTGGAAACTCCAAAACCAAGTCACCACCAGGTAGACCCTTGATAACAAGGGGGAAACTGAGGCTTGTTTATATATTTCAGGCCAGGGAGTCCTGTTGTCACTTGCAGTGATTCTTTGCTCACTGTACATGGCGGAAATGAACTTGACCTTGTTGAAACCATGGTGTGTGACAGTCGGGCCCTCTCTGACACAGGAAGACAGCCCTGGCTTCCGCGCCATCGCCTGTGCTGTGTTTGTGTCTCCAGCCCCAAAGCATAAGCACCACGCTGGCACAGCGCCGGTCCTCACAAATGTTGATGGCAATTAGGAGGCCAAGGCCAAGTGTGCACACTGAGCCTCAGTGTGTTCATCTGTAGGATGGGAATAAGTAGGAAGTCAACTTTGCCTGCAGCCTGTTAGACCACTGAACTCTTGGAGACCATGCAACAGAGACATGCTCTCGTGCCACCAGATACCTGCCTGCCTTCTGCTTCCTGACTCCGTGTTCTTTCCTCCTCCCCTGCCTGGGTTGGCACCTGCTGGACAGATCTGGCCGTCAGAGGGACGCAAGGAGTTGCTACCTCCACCCTTGGGCTCCCCATGCAGACAGCCGGTTCTCAGCTATCCAGAACTTGAACCCCAATCCTGATCCAGCTGCTTCTTGCTAGGGGGAACAGTCAGAGCTGTGGAGCCCAGCTGTCTGCTGAACTCCCAGCTCTGACCCTGAGTACTCGTGGTGGCGGGGGGGGGGGGGGGGTTGCTAATGCGGGAGAGAAGGGGCAGAGAAGGAGTGTGCTATCTCTGATGGCAGAGGCAGCCAGGGGGAGGCTGCAGCGAGAGGCGGGTTGGGTTTCAGTGGCATTCCACAGCGGCTGTGGCTGTGCGGCTGAATCCGAGCAGAGGGAGCTGCCGAGAGAGACAGGAGCCACCGAGTCGACTGTGGGCAAACCTGATAGCCCATCTGGAATCCATCCACAGCCTGGCTGCCTCCCCCGGGCCCCGAGCTCGTTGGAGGAGCCATGGCGGGGGAACAGGGCCAGGCACCTCCAACAGCAGGCTGGGCAAATCCCCCAGGTGCCAGTCCACAGGCCCCTGGCTCCGAGAGCACAGCCGCTCCCCTGGCTCCTGGCTTTGGATCCTGCTCCTTCCCTGCGGGGAACCAGAGTTGGGGAATCGTGACTGCAAGCAGCACAGACAGGAGGAGCCAGGGGTGGAGGACGCAGGCTTATGCAGGGAGCAAGGGGACCCATGTGGCTGGGGCCTGGCCCTTCGCCCGCGGCTCCAGCGAGGTGTGTTTCGAAACCTTGAGGGAGTTGTTTTCTTTCTTGAGGATGCACAGGGGCCGGAAGAGGAAGGTTAGCTGGCAGACGCGAACAGAGTATCATGACCCAAGCACACCCTGAGCAGGGCCGAGGACAGCCAGTGCCGCTGTACCCACACCTGCCCTGCTCCAAGAAGCTCCCCCCGAAGCCTGTGGGAGAGGGGTTTCTCCCGCTCCCTGGGTAACTGGGAGTCACAGTGGCTCTGTTGCCACCTGCCATTTCTTCTCCCTTGACCATCTCCGAACCATCACGTAGCAGGGGACCCCCGTGAGGGCCCCTGGCTCTGCCGTGCAGAGAAACACCCTCCCCTCTGTGAGCAGGAAGGAACACAGACCCTGGGAGGCTCTGCTGGTGTGCGGGAGATAGAGCCCCCCAGGGCACCACCACAGGGAGGACCCTAAAGGCAAGAAAAGCTACCTATTTGTTGGGTCAGGGGCAGCTCAGGCCACCTGGAGGGAACCAGGCCCTTTTGCCCCCCACAAATCTCTTTTAACAATAAACTTCGAGAGCAGCCTGTTTTCCCAGTGCAGCTTCCTGCGTGGTGTTTGCCTAATCTGTCCGTCCAAAATCCCTCTCCAAACACGGGGTTTCCTGCCCAGCGCTGGCAATCAGAGAGCTCATTATCTGGGATTAGAGAGGGAATAGGGGTTCCCTTTTAATTACAGGAAAACATTAGCCCCGCTGGTGGCGGCAAGGCCACTGGCATTAAAGTCCGGATTTGGACACAGGTCAGTGTGGGAGTTGGGAGTGACCCCGAGCTCTGGGGCTGGGGTCTGGGGCAGGTGGTGGAGGAGAGGGGGGCTGGGAAGAGCATCTCTCTTGGGGCTCTGGGAGGAGCGAGACTGTGGGAGAGGTGGCAGGGGAGACAGAGAACAGAGCATGCAGGAAAACAAGGACAACGGACAGGCAGGCACTCTGGGACTGACAGGAGAGAGACAGGAAGGGGAGAAGGAGAGTGCACGTGGAGTCCAAAGGAGACTCCGAGTGACCCAAGAGCCAGCCAGATGGCCGCATGTCCGGAGAGCACCGTTCTCTCCCTGCGTCCCCTGTGGGTAACATTTCTGCTCCTTTCTCATTCAAGGGAGGCACAGGGAAGCAGCAGAAGCCCCCGTCCCCTCCTCGTCTCCCATTTCTCCTGTGCCCAGCGCACTGTCCTAGCTCAGCTACAGGTGGTGCCACGCCTTCTACCTGCTGGGGCGTGCATGGTGCGGGTGGGCTGGGAGCTCAGGGCTCCTCTCCTGCCACACTGCCCTCGCCTTCTCTCCTAGGCAGGGTCTCTCCCGGCTCAGAAAAGCACTCACCCATTCATGTGTTCATTCAGTCTTTGATGTAACAAAGAGTTACAGAGCAGGGTCACAGCCAGACCCACAGCCAAGCTCTGGACTTTTATTAGCGCAGCAGGTACAAATCAACCCCGGGCCTTCATTCTGAGTGGTGTCTGCCCACCTCTCTTCCTCTCAGCCATCCTAGGAGTAGGCCACACCCACTAGAGACCAGCGCCGTGGTACAGCAGGGTAAGCCGCCACCTGTGACACCAGCATCCTGGCTTTAGGTGCCGGTTCGAGTTCCCGGCTGCTCCACTTTCAATGCAGCTCCCTGCTAAGGTACCTGGCAAGGCATGAGATGATGGCCCAAGTACTTAGGTCCTGGCTTCAGCCTGGCCCAACCCTGGCTATTGCAGTCTTTTGGGGAACGAACCAGCAGATGGAAGATGTCACTCTCACTCTCTCTGTCTCTCTCACTGCTGCGGTGCCTGTCAAATGAATGGACAAGTAAACAAATTAATGAATCTTTTCTTAAAAAAAGAAAGACTCACTGGCCGACTCCTATCTGTAGGGACAGAGCAGGCGAGCATGCCATGCAAAGACCTGAGAATACCCCGAGGCGAAGTCCCATGATGCAAAGAGAGGACAGGAGCACGCTTCTCTCTGTGTACTCATATCCCACTTCTTCCCAGAGAAGGAATGAAGGGTGACTCCTAATAAAAGATTCGGCAAACGTATGTCATGATGACTGGCTTGGAACTAGAAAATCCCAGCCACCAAAGGAGCTACAATTGAGTATCCCGTGGAGAAGGTCAATGTCAATGTCCAGGTCCAGCATCGGCTCCGGCCTCAGTGATGCCGCTGCCAATTTATAAAAGGGAGATGGACAGAGCTGGAGGTGGTTCCTCTCTGATAGGGGAAAGTGTGCTCACTGCTCAGGAGAGAGCGTTCCCAGGCATTCCCTCCTGCTGGTGATTTACCAGGGGGCACTTGTATGGAGACCAGAACAAGGGTTTCACACCAAAATCAGAGACTTCTTCTATATGGCGATTTCTGATATTACCTCCTGATAAAGTGCCAAGGCCATGCCTTGCATGCCCTAAACGGCAAGCAATAGTGTTACCCTCACGGGATAGCAAGCGACAAAAACAAGTACATAGCCCCTTAAGGAAAGTGAAGCTTGTCGGGTAAGCCTTTGCAGGCCGCGTTTGTGGCTTTCTGAAGCTCGAAGTTGACTCAAGGATAGAATATCATTTGCAGCACCCTGTTGTGCTTGGCACTTGGTTAAAAGTCGGATAAAGTGCACTGGATGGATTCAGCCTCTACGGCTGGGAATTTATAATTTATGTTGGCACTTAGGAAGGCTCTCAGACAACACAATAAGAGCATTAAAATGGCAGAGAGTAATCTGTTAACATTGTACTCAAGACAAAGGTGAGTGTATTTTAGGGAAGCAAATGGATTAATAAAAGATTGTATAACCAAACCGACTCAGATCCCAATCCCTGTCCACTACTGGCTGGCTGTGTGGCCTCAGGCAAGTTTCCTGCCCTCTCTGAGGCCCAACTTCTCCATCAGCAGAATTGGTTTGATGGATTGGAGGAGACAGTTGGTGCCAAGTCCAGTATGTAGTGTGTGCTCAGGAGGTGGCAACTAAATTCTCAGCAGGCTGGGTTCCTAGTGTGGGAGGGGAACCCGAACCAGGCAAGGAGGTCCAAGAGTTCTCTGATCCTCTCTGGAAATCTGGGGATCCATTGCCTCTTTTGAGAAGTTCCCTTAAAGCCACCAGTTTTCTAAGAGTTGGGATTGTCCAGAGCTGAGTTTGGAGCGATTCCAGCGTAGGGCATCTCTCAGAAGCCCGAGAGTCCACTCTTTGCTCTGCTTACCTCACAGCTTGACTGGGAAACCCACGGCCCTCCTTCCTGTCAACTTGTTTTCTTTCCTCTTAGGAAATCCCCAGGGCTTGGATGCTGCTGCCCTGGGAGGTCCTCACTTAGGTCTGTCCTTCCCGATCCGGCCTCATGGGCTCCCCAGAACTCAGCCTCAGGGCCCCGACACCACTCACTGTGCCGGTCAGGTGTCGGGTGGAATGAGGGGCTCTCGTTCTCACCTCTCCTGCAGGCATCACTTGTCCAGCCTCTGGATGGCAGCGCAAGTGGGTGAGGACAGAGCCCTGTGACACCCCCGGCCCTGCAGACACACCCCTGAGGCCTACCTCGGCCCCCGGCTCCCCTGCAGCCTCTCTCTACTCCCAGCTCGCTGCCTAGTTGTCAGAAGCCATGAGAAACCAAGTGCTGTTCAGTTAATGATTCCAGTCCCCGGAGAGGTGGAGCACTCTTTCAAGAGAAAAAAAATAGAGAGGAGTGGGGGCGTGGGAGTGGCGGAGGGGGCTGCTTTAGTACTTCACACAAAAGCCAAGCCTTAGCTCCTTGTGGCTCTCGTTAAAGAGCAGATGAGAAGTGGGCAGGTTTGCCCCGAGCTGCCTTCTCCCTGTGGGTGAAGACTGGAGCCTCCCCCGTACTTTTCTCTTTTTCACGACATGAAAAGGGTCTGAGTCACATCGCTGCTGCCCCTTCAGCCCCTGTTCCCAGTTCAGGGCCTGCGGAGACCCTCCCCAAACCACGCTTAGTCACTGGGAGGGAAGCCACCTTCACACGCAGGCTGGACACTTCCAGGAGACACAAGACACCTGCCCCATGCACCTGCTGCTCCTTCCGCCTCCTCCTGCTCCTTCCCAGCCTGCTCCCTTGGAGAGGGTCAAGTCGGGGGGTGAGGGGGGTCTGACCAGTTGCCCAGGTGCCCCCCTGAAGAATTCCCCTTGATGTCGCCTGCCTGATGTCTCTGCTCGGTCTGGTCCCTCCCAAGTCTGTGGCTTGAAGGTAAATTGATCAAAAACTCGTCTCCTTCACACATCCCTTTCAGGTTCCCAAACGCGTTCACGTTCCATATGGCGTGTTCCTGCTGAAGCCGCTGGTGCTGCCGGGATTGACTTTGTCGGTTTTGTAGATGAGGCAAATGAGAATGAGCCCCCTTGGCTGAGTGCCCGTGTGCGGGCCCCACCCCAGAGAGTGACGATGCAGCCTGCCCTGACAATTAGCACCCATAGGAAGGAAAGTTCTAGAACAGAAACCGGAACACTCATGCAGAAGCTGCCGAGACAGGGCCTGCGCAGCCTTTCATTTCTGTCAACTCCAAGTGCGATCTGGCTGGGGGTTAAGTTCATTTTGTTCCGCGTTGTCCCCAGGCTAGTTCTGTGGTCATGCTCTTCCACGGTTCCGTGGGTGCAGTGCTGTGGCTGTCAAGGTCCAGGAGCACCCCGGGGAGTGGAAGCCTCTTGGGGGCTGGGAGGGTTAACGGAAGGCCCTAGACGAATGCAGACTGCACTCTGTTAACCGTTGAGCCCAGAGAAATGGCAGGATAGAGTCTGTTCCTCACAAGGCCAAGGCCAAGCCCTGCTTCCTCTCCCCTTCCCCCCCCCCACCGCCCTGCTCTCACCTGTGAGATCCTGGTGCCCGCTGTGCTGTATCCCGCACTGTGCAGCTGGCGCTGTGCCCAGCAGCTGTGGGGAGTCAACGCGAGGAGGGACATGCACAGTGGAGAAGCAGGTGTCCAGGCAAAGAGGACAAGGTGACCGGGCAGTCTCGGAGCAGGGCGTGGAGAGCAGAGCTGGCAAATCAAGCAGATGGAGACAGCGTTTACGCCCCACCCCTCCCCCACCCCACCTTGATTAGGATGGTCTGGCCCCAGAAGAATAGCAATGAATTAATTGGGGGCCCGTTGTCATGAAGCAGCTCATTATTAAAGGCTCTGCCCTGGGAGGGGAGATGGGGAGAGGTGTGAAGGCGACAGCTACTCCATGAGCGCAGGACCCTCCCCCAGCTGTCTCTTCTGCCCAGGAAGTCCAAGGGACCAGAGCACATGTGGTGACTTCAGGGGTGGGAGCGGGGCTTCCCCTCCCCCTTACATTGCAGCTCAGGCCCCAGCTCTGACCCCATCTCTGGGACCTCCACCCTGGCCATCTGCCCACCTCTGAGCCAGAAGAGCTCCAGCCACAGTGGCCTGTGGCTGTTGTCACACCAGCATCTCCAGTGGTCTCGTGCTCTCCTCCTAAGTGCTTTTAGCCGTCTGTGGGGAGCCAGAAAAATGATTTTGTCAGGACCAGATGTGTGCAGGGCGGCTCCGGGCAGGTTTGGGGAGATTTAGGATGGGTGGAGCGGTGCAGAGCAAGACGCCGCTTTGCCTTCCAACATCTACCTGGAGGAGGGAACCAAGGCTTCGGAAAACGAGAGCCCGGCAGAGCGTCCATCCTGGCCCTCTGGTGCCAGCTGAGTGACCTGGGGGAAGTTCTCTCGCCCCCATGCCTCGGTTTGCTTATCTACAACCTGGGGCAGTGGTAGTGGCTGCCTCAGCAGGTGGTTGAGAGGAGTAAGTGGGAGGAAAGCCCCTGGCGTGATGTTTAGTAGCCATCGGGGTGAAGTCAGCATGAGCCGAGTGATGCCCCACTGCTCTCCTGTCTCAGCAGCAGGCTGCATTCCCCTGGTCAGCATGGGTGACACCCAGTCTGCATGTGCTTGGTGGTACGGAGTGCAGTGAGGAGCCTGGGCCTTCCCATCACATCCTAGTTTCTTTCTCCAGGAACTGAACAACCCTGGGAAAGCTGACTGCCTGTGTTCACAAGGACCATGCTGGGTTCTGTGAGAATCCAAAGGAGGGCTCTGTGCAGGCTTCATGGTGGAGGTGGCATTTGGGTGAGGTCTTGAAAGATACCGAAGATCTAGGAGGATATTCTTTTTTAAAATTTTATTTAAGGTATACAGATTTCATGTATTGCATATACACAGATTTAGGAACATAGTGAGACTTCCCACCCTACCCCCTCCCATCCACACCATCCTTCCTTCTCCCTCTCCTATTCCCACTCTTAATTTTTACAAAGATCTATTTTCGGCTTACTTTATACTCATCATATTAACCCTACACTAAGTAAAGAGTTCAACAAATAGTATGAAGAAAAAAACTGTTCCTTAACAGTCAAGATAGGGGCTGTAAGCGGTCATCGAATTTCAAAATGTCAATTTCACTCCTATAGGTTACCTTTTAGGTGCTCTGTTAGTTACCACAGATCAGGGAGAACACGGTAGTTGTCTGTTTAGGACTGGTCTATTTCAGTAAACATAATGGTTTGTAACTGCATGCACTTTATTACAAAAGCCAGAGTTTCATTTTTTTTTATCACTGAATAGTATTCCACAGTGTATGTATATCATAATTTCTTTATCCAGTCACCAGCTGATGAACATCTGGGTTTACTCCCTATCTTAGCTGTTGTGAATTGAGCTGCAATAATCATGGGAGTACAGGTAAATCTTTCATATGCTGAGTTCATTTCATTTGAGTAAATTCCCAGCAGTGGGATGGCTGGATCCTAGGGTAGATCTATATTCAGATCTCTGAGGTGTCTTCATGCTGTCTTCCACAATGGCTGTACCAGTTTATATTCCCACCAACAGTGGATTAGGGTACGTTTTCCCCCACATCCTTGCCAGCATTTATTGTTTGTTGACTTTTGTATGAAAGCCATCCTAGCTGGGGTGAGGTGAAACCTCATTGTGGTTTTCACTTGCATTTTCCTGATGACTAATGATCCTGAGCATTTTTCATGCGGCTGTTGGCCGTTTGAATTTCGTCTTTTAAAAAATGCCTGTTCAAGTTCTTTGCCCATTTCTTAACTGGATTGTTTGTTTTGTTGTTGAGTTTCTTAAGCTTCTTACAGATCCTGGATGTTAATGTTTTATTAGTTTCATAGTTTGAAATATTTTCTCCTACTCTGTTGGTTGCATCTTCACTTTGGAGCAAAGACATAAAGACATAAAGAGGGGGACAGAATTGGAAAATAGTAAGAAGGTACTCTCAAACAGAGGAGACTCAAGTTTTCTCCTTTACCAGTGAGTGTAAATACAGGAGGTGTTGTGTGTGTGTGCGTGGACTGTATGCAACGATTTACTTTTTTTAAAATATTCTAAAAGTAGTGTATGTTCATCATAAAAAATTAGGAGACTGAGACAAGCAAGAGAAAGAAAATTACAAATATCTGAAATTTAAGGATTTTGCCTACAGAAAAGGCAGGATCAAATAAGTGTTTTAAGAAGATTAATCTGGCAGTGTTGGGTAGAATAGATGAGAGCAGAAATATGCTGGAGGCAGGGAGAGTTCTCAGGTTATTGCAGGAGCACAGATAAGAGGCAATAAAGGCCCAGCCCCAGCCAAGAGCAACAGGGAGAAAGATACAGAGGCGTGGATGCCATCTCCCTTTCCCCAGTTACCAGGCGACTCTGCCACATGGTACACACATGCCCCATGGTTTTTCAAATGCCTTCTCCTTTCAGCGAGTCTCCTGCATTCAGACACAAGCCCGGAATCCGCCAGCAGTGCCCAGAGCCCTGGATCTGTCTCCCCTCCCTGTAGCTGCAAATGCCATGGTCACTGCTGGCAAATGCAAGAGATGACTGTTCCAGATTAGAAACTCAGGGCGATCCCAGACCCTTGAAAAGAATGAGTTAATTAGGGAGGGTAATAGCGCTCTTCAGGCCCCCAGCCCTTGCTCTTTTTCCACACTGCAGGTGGCCTTCTTTGTCACACTGGAGGAGACAGCTGTAGGATCCGTTTTGTTCCCCAGGGCTTATCTGCAGAGGCACGCAGCAGCACTTTTTAGTGTAGTTGTTCGTCTGGAAGCGGGCATTGTGCTCCTGTGTGACTTAGGGAGAACCACAGCCCCCAGGGAGAGGCAGAATGAGAAAGAGTGCAGGCTTTGGCGTCAGGCAGACCCAACTCTGAGTGTCGCTCTGTTACCACCTGCGGATCCTGGTATGGATACTTAACACTTCTTTCTCTTTTTTTTTTTAAAGATTTATTTTACTTATGTGAAAGAGTGATGGAGAGAGAGGGAGAAACAGAAAGAGGTCTTCCACTCTGATTCACTCCCCAGATGGCCACAATGGCCAGAGCTGGGCCAGGCTGAAGCCAGGAGCCAGGAGCTCCCTCCTGGTCTCCCATGTCCCTGACAGGGGCCCAAGGACTTGGGCCATCTTCTGCTGCCTTCCCAGGCACATAAGCGGGGAGCTGGAATGGAAGCTGAGCAGAGAGCTGTGATTTGAACCTGCTGTCTGATACGGGACGCTGGCATTGCAAGCAGACACTTAACCCACTGCACCACATCATGCGCCCTGCAGATACTGAACAGTTCTTATTCTGTAAAGCAGGCAGACCTACCTCGTACAGTTTTGAAATTTAATCACATTTCCCCCCTAACCTTTTGTGCACTGGCTGACATTGAATAGACGCTCAGGAAATATGATGAACTGAATTAATAAAAAGAGAGAGGAGCTACTGAAAAGCCCCACATATATCCAGTCCAAGGAACACCCGGTGCCTTTTCCGACCCCTCGCAGGGAGTGAGACAGGACATTTCCAAGGTAGTTGGCCTGTCTGGGGGCACACTAATTCCACCCTTGGACCCACCCATTGCTGAGCGTGGTGAGAACATCTGCACCCCCCTACCCATGATCCCACAGGCTGGCTGTCCATCACCTCGCCTAGCAAATGCCCAAGAGACATCCTTGCCTCCTGAAACCACTCAGGAACAGGCGTGCCCGGGAACAAAACCTGTGTGCAGTGTTTGGATGGACACCCCGAGCCCCCACACGGCTGCCGCTTTGCGTAAACAAAGATTCAGATTTGGCGGAAGCTCCTCATTATTCTTTATTAATTCCTCTTCCCCACCCCCTCCCCCACCCCCCAACTCTGTGCGCTCCATGTGAGTTATTGCTTCGCTGCTGCGTGATTTGATTTCATCTGGGGCTGCTGAATGCTTCGCTATCCCTCGCTGTGTTTGTCTTATTGTTTCCCCGAACAATTGAGGGCTTCCTCTGCCCCTGGCAGCTGTGCCTTCTTCCCTGAGCCTCCTGACCTGCCCAAACCTAGCACTGGGGCAGTGCTGAGAGGTGGGGCTGGGGCAAGGCCTGGCCCTGCGTCCCTGCCTTGCCCCGGGCAGCTCATGGCTCACCAGCTTTCAGCCCTAACCTATCCTGGGAGTTCAGACCCTCCACGAGAACCAGGAGCTCTGCGACTTGCTGCTTCCGGGCCTGGCGGATGTCACTCTTCCCTGAGTGGGAAAGGGCGGGGCCCCGGGGCAGGAGACTTGGAGCCTTGGCGAAGGGCAGTGCCGGTAGGAAGGCGTGCGGTGGAGGCCTCTGTGGGCATTGTGGGTGAGGGGCTGCTTGGCTGTCCCCCGGGCTGATGAAGAGCAGAGAGGCCATGGTTTAGAGACAGCAGAGAGGCCTCTGGAGCACCCCCTCCAGCCAGTCTCCCCACCATATCCGGAATCCTTGCCTTACTCATCGTAACTGCTCAGTGAAGGCGCACCACGTCCACTCTGCTTCCCGGCCAGGCTGCTCATTCTCAGGCCGCCCCGAGATGCGGAAGTCCAGGGAAGTGGCTCCTCTGCAGACTCCTCCCCCCCACACCCCAAGACAAAGCCCTCTACGGCCTGGCCCCTGAAATCCAGGGGTTTGGGGCGCCATGCCCAGTTGAATAACAAGGGCAGATATCAGCACGCCCAGAAATAGAAGTAGATGTACAGGGGAATGTCAGTCTCCAGTGTCAAAGCCCTGGTGTGTGAGCAACAACTCACAGGGGACCAGCGCTAAGAGCATCTGTGTGTGTGACTGCGTGGGCACTAGTGCACGCGTGTGGGTGCGTGTGTGACTGTGTGTGCAGGGGTGCGGGCAGCAGCAGTTCTCAAAGCTGAGCGCATCTTAGTGACCCTCTTCGTCATAGACAGGAGGTCACGGGCTGCCTCCCCTCTTCCTCTCCTCTCCCCGGCTGAGTGCAACCCACAGGCCAAGTGCCTCAGGCCCTGGTATCTCCCTCCAATTATCCAAGCGTTTAGGGCTGGGCTCCAGCTGTCCTCCAGGGAGCCAGCACCTGCTGAGCTGTGACTCTGCATGCCAGGCTAGCGTGTGCACAGCTCCGAGGGCGGGGCTGCTCCAGGCACCCCAAAGTTGCTGCCACTGCTGTCGCTTATGGGTGTGTGGGAGATTGTGTGTGCAAGATAGAGGGAGGAAGAATCTCAGAGCCTGAGTTTAGCAGACTTCAATCTATAAATAATTCGGGTCATGAAGCTCTACAAAAATAAACTTCAGCTTGAATCCTCTCGCAGCACTAAATGCACAGCTGTAAATACCTTCGCTCGTTAACTCACTCCCAGCTTCAGTGTGAGTGACACCAGGCCTTCCTGCCTCTCCCCCTCTAAATGCCGGAGCGCACACACACACACACACGCCATACACATACATGCCACTCCCACCGCACACTATACACGCATCACACGCAACATGTATGTATGCACACAAACACATGTACTACGCCTGTTCCATCTACGTGCATTCCACAATACCCCACACACTACACACATATATATGACCATGCACATTTGCCATATACATACACACTATCCACACTACATATACAGTTGGTGTGCACATATATACATATACATATACACCACACACTATTTACAAGACAAGGATACACACCATACACTTACACACCACACATAGTGCACACTTATGCCCCATGCACCACATACATGTACATGTGTTCACATATGCACTGCACACATACCTCACATGTATATGCGCCACACACACCATACATATATACATGCACACCTACATACACAACACAATATACACACATCACATCCACATGTATGTGCCACACACTGACACCACACACATAAACATACAACATAACATATACTGCACACATACACATAGCATAGATGTATCACACACATGAAATACCACACACACCTACGGAACCCACATTTACATACCGTACCATATGTCAATCATGCATATACATACTGTACCCGCACGCCACACACACACACACACACACATCCATCCACCACACAGAGTCCTGAGCAAAGTGGAATGGAACCACGTACTGAGGCTTCTTCCCGAGGGGATTTTCGGGCAGTGGGTGATCCGCTCCACTGAAATTCGTGCGGAGCCCTCACTAACTCAGCATCAGTCTCTTCCTCTCCAAACGCTCGGGTCTGAGAGAGCAAGTCCCCAGCCAGCCGGCCTGGAACCTTTATATTTATATCACACTTCACATTTTCCAAAGACATGCACATTTCCACTTGCGCGCTCCACCGGGGGCCTCGCTTTCCCCAGGAAGCCTCCCCCAGGGCCTCCTCCAGGCCAGGTAGGGCACTGCCCCTTCCCCACACTGTCCCCTTGGGTCCCCCACGCAAAGCCATCCTCACAAGCACAGCCCACATGTTAGTGAAGACGGCTGGATCATTTATCAGCGTCCCCAGCTCCTAACGCAGGCCCAGCTCGCAGGCAGCACGTCATAAATAAGCGGTGGACAGTACTGAAATTCATAGCTAATAACTCATTTCGTTTTCACAATATCCTTTCTGAGCTGGGAAGGACAGGAGCAGCCGCCCTTATTTGGCAGCTACTGAAACTATTATCCAAACAAGTCAAGTGTCTGCCTGAAGTCACCCAGGCAATTAAGAGAATGGGGATTGGGTCCCAGCTCTGCAGACGGGAGCCCGTGCCTCCCTCCACCTGCTGACGCCTGTCACACCGGCCTCCCTGCTACAGAGGAAGAGTCCCCCAGCCCACTGCTTTGTAGCAGCTCTCATCAAAAAAATAAATAAAATGACCACGACTGCCCGATCTCGTCCTACTCATAGCAAGGTGGTGAGAAGAGTTCAGAGGCTGAGTGAGGGCGCTGTAATTTGGGGTTAGAGAAAACAGGAGTGCAGAAGAGTTTGGAGGGGCCTGCAGGTAAGCAACTTAATTGGCTCTGCTGATTTCATTGATGTTCCAGTAAAGAGGCCGCCATTAATTTCTGCAGAGCCATAGCTGTGGTTTCAAGGAAAGGGTTGGGCATTTGGCGCAGCGGTCAAGACACTGCTTGGGACACCCTCATCTGATGCCCGAGTGCCTGAGTTTGAGCCCCACTGCCGCCGAGTCCTGCTCCCTGCCAATGCGCGTCCTGGGGGGCAGCAGTGACAGCTCAAGTGGATGGGTCCCAGCCACTCACGTGGGAGAGCTGGATGGAGTTCCCTGCTCCTGGCTTCCGCCTGGGCCAGCCCCAGCTGTTGCAAGCATTTAGTGAGTGAACCCGCAGATGGAAGAGTGACCTCTCTCTCTCTCTCTCTCTCCCAGCTTCTGTGCATGTGTGTCTGCCTTTCAAATAAGTAAAAAATTTAAAAGGTAAAACTAGAGGGGAGACACCACCAGGTTGCTATTTCCTGCTCATTTGCAAGGCCTGTTCACCAGGACAACAGGAAGGTGCTCTCCCCTGGACGCTGCTTACCTCCGGTGTTCCCGCCCCCAAAACAGCCCTCGTCCCGAAACGAAGCCCTCGCAATTGGGTTCTGGGTGCGTCACTGGTCATTGTCCCATTTGGGCCTAGGGGTCTGAAGGGAGAGAGTGGATGGGGGAGAATTAGGCTTCCAGTCGGCCCATCTCCTGCCGCTCTCTGCTCCTTAGCGTCCTCTCAGGAGTCCCATGGAGGCTGACAACCAGGGCTCCGTGGGTGACCCTGGCTCTGCCATTGCTCAGCCACGTGGCTTGGGAAAGCTGCCTGACTCTCATTCCTGAGCTGCACAATGGGAAGTCCTAGCATTCGCCTCGGGGGTCCTTGCCAGGATTAAATGCGCTGTGTTTGTTCCGTACTTCCAACTCTGCCTGCACATTGAGGAGCTAGGGAGGTGGTGGCTATTGTGAAATTCAGCAGGCGAACAGCTCCCTCTGCAAATTCACCAAGTCTCCCTCACTGCCCCTGGGCAGGGCCACGTGGTGCCGTGAGCAGAGGGGGTTACTGGGTGCTAGAGACCCCCCCCCCCAGGCGGATGACTGGCTCATGTGGTCACCTTCTATTATCAAGTCTTAGTAACAGGAAGTCCCCAGTCCCCATGTGTGGCAGTGTGGGTGCACTTTGTCTTTGGCAGGCCTCATGAACCTGGCCCTCTCCTCTAGCAGACCCTCTTTCTTGTGCAACCTGCCTCTGAGCCCCATCCCAACACACGGGTCCTGCTAACTTCTGCACACCCACTGTGGTCAAGCCTCCTGGGAGAGGAGAAACCCAGCCAGGAAAATAGGCTCGTGGCACCCGTGGCACCTGTCCCGGCCACCTCCCTCCTGTGCCCCAGCTCCAGGCTCCTCCTCCAGATGCTGGGACTGCACAGCTTGGTCTGCCAGTGGCTGCTCGTGAGTTGCATTCCTGGCCTACGTCAGTGGTCAGTGCACTGTTGTCCTTGGGATCACTCTAACCTGCCTTGGGGACACCAGCTTAAACACTAAGGAGAATTGTTACTTGGTGTGACTCCACAGGATGGGCACTGTTGGGTGGCTTTCAAAACCTCACTCTTGTTTAGGGACTCCCTGACTGTCCCCTCACCTTCCCGTGCCCAGCCAGGAGGGGGGCAACTTTCCATCCAGGACTGAAATAAGGGGGTGCGTGGGCTCGCACTGCAATGTGCCCTTCTCCCTCGGCCCTCCCTGGGCCAGCTGTGTCCCTCTGGGTGGGTCCCCTGGAGCTGGTTTGAGCCCCAGCACCCCCTGACTGGCGCCCTGGATGGAGAGGCTCCAACGCTCTGGCAGCTCTGGCCGATGTAGAAACCTGTGACTCTCCTGAGACAGGCACTGAACAGGTGCTTCCTCCTGTGATCCAGGCAGGGAAATCGAGTCTGAGAGAGGCCACTCCCCAAAAGTGTGCCGCTGGGCAGACCTCAAGCCCAGGTAGGACAGTGTCAGGGAAGAGCAGGATGCTTGGGTCCTCTGCCTACATCGCTGTGTGGCCCCTGTGGGGACGGCTACATGGCTGATCTCCTGCCTTCTCGCCAGCCCCCAGCGCACCTCATTCTCCTGCACCCCTGTTCTCCATTTCTCTGACCTCCTGTGCATATCTCCATGGATTCCCCAAGCTTTCGGCAGACAGCGTGAAGTAAGAGGTCAGGGGGGTGGTCAGTACTGCCCTTCTTCCCGGGGATTCAGACTGAATGAGCTAGGACAGCTTCATTCGGGTCCAGCACCAGCTACATCATCCATTCTGGTTTGGTTTGAGTGCTGATGTTTCAGAGTTCTGTGGACTTGATGCTGGCTTCTTCTGGTTTGCTTGGATTGGGTTGTAGACAGGAGATTTTAAAAGGCTTTCTCACTAGGCCGCTCTATGGTCAGGTCTGGCCCTAACTGGTTGCAGCAGTGTGATGTTGAGTTGTCCCTGGTTCAACTCCAGTGCTGATCTGGCCTCGAGGACAGTGTCATCCCATGGACCCCAGAGGGCACGCCAGAACTGGGACATTCTTCTTCCTTCTGATTTGGTCACCAGGCCTTACATGGCAGGTGCCCAGGCGCATGGTGAGTGCCAGGAGTACGTGGGCGCATAGCAGGTACCTGGGCACGTGGTAGGTGCCTGGGCGTGTGGCAGGTGGATGCTGCGGTTGGCACAGGGCAGCCGGGCTCCTGAGGCGAGGGGGCCGTGGCCCAGGCTGTGGGGAGGGCTGCTTCTGCAGCTCCGGAGCTAGGCGGCACCTCGAGGGAGGCTCCCATCTCCCTGGGGAGGAGCAGCCGTCCCAGAGAGGGGGGCAGGGGCTCTGAGATGTCTGCTCTCCAGTGGGGGACGGTGTTTCAGACCCAGACAGAAAGCTGAGCCTGAACCCCTCTTCTGGAGACAGAAAGCTGAGGACAAGCCCGCTGGGAGTCAGGACACTCAGTCTTCCCTCCAGCTCCCATTGTAGCCCGGGACCCTTGGGGCCAGAAAGCGCCTCCATTTCCATTCAGGGTCTTACGGATACTGGGTGTGTCCATCTAAGGGAGAAGACTGCTCTGAAAGCTAAGGAGAGCCCTTTTAACTGTGGGACCCTCTCCCAGCCAGAGACACTTGTTCTTCCGGCTTGGATCTCAGAGTAGCCTCAGCCCCTGTGACGTCATTGCTGACTCCTGGAGGATGAACACAAGAGGCCGCTGACCCCATCCCTGGAAGGAGGGGCCTGGCAGCAGCTGCCAAGGCCCTGGCTTTGGACAGCAGGAAGCCCACCAGCTAAGCAGAAACAGGGCACGAGCGGAGGTTGGGGGAAAAGGAAGAGGCCAGCTGTTCCTTACGTGTTGCCCGTGGTTTCCGGCAGCTGGGTCCACCTTTGGCGTGGTCCCTTGCTCTCCAGAGCTCTCAGTATGGGACGAGACAGGTGCACAGGAGAGAATGAGAAAGGGTACGAAAGAGGAGAAGGCTTCGTCTTCTCGTCCTTGGCCCTCTCTTTGATCCAACACTACACTGCCTCAGTGAGTTCACAGTTCGCGGCCCCACAACAAGCATTTCCCAGGCATTCCCTCTTCTCCACCACCACCCATGTGCCCAGGCTGTGCTGGTCCTCAGAGGGTTACAGGAGAAATGGCAAACCCACCCCGGCCTTCAAAGTGCTGACGGGACTCGCGTGCGTCTGAAGCAATTAGAGAACAGTTCCAGTAGGCGGTCAATACGTGTTCGCTGGGACGTATACAATGAACAAATCAATTGATTATAATCCCGGGACAAATGTCTGTAGAAATAAAGGCATCCACATGGGAGCAAGTAATTAGCCATTAGAGAAGCTGGGGAGGCTTCCTGGAGGAGGTGGGGCTGGGTCAGGAGGGTGCTTGGACGGGCAGAGGCTGACGGAAAGCAGCTGCGGTAGGGTGTATTGATCCACTGTCACTGTTTCCTGTTGGGAACAAGAAAGTGCGAGAGAGGCACAACAAGGCCTGCCAGCCGCCACCTCTGCAGGTGACCTCGGGGACTCTCCCTGTTGCTGTTCAGTATTCTGCACAGGGTCAGTGTGCACTCATACTTCTCAAGCCCCCATACCAGCATCATCAGCATCTCTGGGAATTTGTGAGAAATGCACATTCCCAGGCCTCGTTCCCACCAAGTCAGAACTCCTGGGGTGGATCCACGCATGTACTTTACCACACACTGGTTGTAGAACCACTGGACTACATCACTGTTACTCGATCCTGGCTACCAATTCAATCTGTGGGTTGAGGGAGGAGGGGTGGTTAAACCCCAAGACCGTGGCTAGGCCCCACCCATGGAGATTCTGACGAATGCATCCGGCCTTGGCAGTTATCTTCTGTAAAAGTGCCCAGACGAGTCCGATGTGCCGCCAGGACGA
This sequence comes from Lepus europaeus, assembly GCF_033115175.1. Classification (NCBI taxonomy): domain Eukaryota; kingdom Metazoa; phylum Chordata; class Mammalia; order Lagomorpha; family Leporidae; genus Lepus; species Lepus europaeus. Next base: position 22,665,654 of record NC_084840.1, on the reverse strand, counting down.
GTGACATCCAAGTCCTGTCTGACTTATTTTCCTGGGACGGGCTCAGAGAGACGGAGCCAGCAGTCCTGGCTTACCGCATCTCACCAGCTGGATTTGAAGACAGTCGGGGCGTGTTGTGCACAGAGAAAGACTTGCCAGAGATCTGAAAATCTTGATTCTCTAGATCACCAGCTTTTTGATTTTTGGAGAATTACCCACCATCCTCCCTGCTGTGCACCTGACTAAGGCAAGGGTCTTACATACAGATGTTGACAGTCGCCACCCCAGCCACCAGTAAGTGAGCAGATGCGCAGGCTCGCTTGCATGCCCACACATCCCACGGTGCTACAAATGTACGTAGATGCGAACGAGACTGCCACACTGGGCTGTTCAAAATCAGTCCTGAGAGCATCTATGCACACGCAAGTTAACCACCCGCAGGAATCCCAGGCCCAGAGCTCTCAGAATGCTTAGGAAAGCAGTCCCCTCGGTGAGGATGGGGCCAGTAGATGAAAGTGGTGCTTGTAGCTGGCGCCGCAGCTCACTAGGCTAATCCTCCGCCTTGCAGCGCCGGCATACCAGGTTCTAGTCCCGGTCGGGGCACCGGATTCTGTCCCGGTTGCCCCTCTTCCAGGCCAGCTCTCTGCTGTGGCCAGGGAGTACAGTGGAGGATGGCCCAAGTCCTTGGGCCCTGCATCCCATGGGAGACCAGGAGAAGCACCTGGCTCCTGCCATTGGATCAGCGCGGTGCACCGGCCGCAGCGCACCAGCCGCAGCGGCCATTGGAGGTTGAACCAATGGCAAAAAGGAAGACCTTTCTCTCTGTCTCTCTCTCTCTCACTGTCCACTCTGCCTGTCAAAAAAATAAATTAAAAAAAAAAAAAAGTGGTGCTTCTGTCTGTGGCGTAGTGGCGGGGGACGCGGGATGGTTGCCTGTGAGCGAGCCGATCCCCATCGAGGTAGGGCGCCCTCGGGGAAGGTCGGGCGCAGATGCTAAGGACGCCTTTGCTTCCCTTGCAGATCCGGGCGGATGGTCCTCCCCACGGCGGGGTGCAGTACGAGATGGTCTCTGTGCTCAAGGACGGGAGCCCCATCCTCAGGGACATGGCCTTCTCCATCGACCAGCGCTACCTGTACGTCATGTCGGAGAGGCAGGTGAGTGCTGACAGCGTCCCTCCTGTCCAGGGAACCCCGCGATCGCCTGGCACCTCTGTTCAGAAGTGGCTCCCTGGAATGAGAGCAAACTCTGGGCTTGCCGCGCGGGGGTCCTGTGGGAAGCAGTGGCCCTGGAGGCTTTTTGCAGGGAGCCAGGGAGCGGCAGCCGGGGGGCCAGCCACTTCCCGGAGGCTTCTGTCTAGGCCACAGCCCCTGTCTCGGCGAGTGATGAACAACCCCGCAAGAACGGGCCAGACTGCACAGAGCAGCTTGGTGTGATTAGGAGGGAGATTTACTGCTCTCAGGCCCACGGAGTCTGCAGCTCAAGGGAGCCAAGGAGGTGTAAATAATCCAGGCCCCCAGGCTGGGCCCACTCCTGGGAGAGACGGATCCAAGATAGGCCCCAGAAGGAGATAAACATCTTGGCCTGAGTGTCAGCCTGGTGCAGGGTAGAGGCTGGTCAGCTCTGGGAAGCTGAAGTTTCGCCTGCAGACATGGGCAGCCCTGCAGAGCGGACTTCCGCCCTCCATGCTCTCAGGGTGTATTTGCCCTGACTGTGGGTGAGCAGAGAGCAGGCCAGCGCACGCAGAGCTGTCGTGCGGGAGGGGAAGCGGGATGAGAGAGGATCCACAGAGATCCAGAAGGCAAAGCGTAGACCTTAGCAGAGGCTGGTCCATTGTGCTCACTCGGCCAGTGGCTAGCAGCTCCCCAGCACCAGCAGTGTTCTTGTCACTTGCCTGAGCAGGATGAGGATGGCAAAGGCCAAAGAAGGCACGAGCCTCTGTCCCAGCAGCCAAGGACGCCGAGTGGGGCTGGAGGACCAGCGAGCTTTCATAAGGGGCCTCCCCATTCCCGCGTGGTCTTCACCCTATCCTGCAAGGATTCCCGGAGTCTGTGATCGGCTTCCCCCTCCCCTCCTTTCTTTCCAAACATAAGGGATCTGAATCGAGGGATGAGGAGCGAGCTGATGGAGTAAGGCAGAGGAGAACGGGCACATGACAGCATCAAGGGGAGCAGTGATGCAGCTCTAACTGGAAAATTGCTTCCTGCGAGTAGATGACACAAATCGTATGCTAATTGCATGCAAATTACACCCAGAGCCTCTTGAACCCACCTGTCTTGCTCACCTTCTTTCATGTGGTCCCCGCGGTTGAGGCCTAAACAGGTCCAGATGGGAACTCGGTGGAGCTGGAGACAGCTCTGCCAGACCCGGAGTGGAACAGAGAGTCTTGGAAATGAACAGCGGCCCATCATCCCAATGAAATAGTCAGACATATTTATATGGAACAACGCACTGGAAAAGTCAAAGTCAGTGAGACTTGGTTGCTGCCATTGGGTTGATTACAATCTATTGAGGGAGAAAAACAGGTATCAAGGTAGTTATAATATTGGATTGAATTTTATAAATTATCTGCTTTTTTCCCTATTCTTTGTTTTTTTTTAAGCGATAAAAGTGGTAGATGTCCATCCTACAAATTCAAGCTCAGTATTGTAGAAGATAAAACAGCAACAGGTCATCCAATCCCACCACCTTGACATTTGGTGAATTCCACTCTGGATGCTTGGGCAGGAACAGACACAGCCAGGAGGAAGGGTGGCCGGGCGGCGACCCATGTAGGTAGATAAATGATGCTCAGAGGGAAGGCAGAGACCGAGGCTTTGAGCGGTGTTTTCAGGAGGCACCGTGTGTGGCTGAGGACCAGGCCGGTGCCCTGGAGTCTGAGCTGTGTTCTCTGAGCCCAGGGAAGTGGCCAGGAAGAAGTAGCAAATGGATGTGACCAAAGAGGCCTCCATGGGATGAGGAGGTTTATCAGGGCACGTATTTTTGTTGTGCCTCTTTCTCTCACATGGGATGTTTTTTGAAAATGCATTCAAAATAGAGCCAAAGGATAGGGGCTACTTCAGGGCTGGAGGCTGAGGAGTGGACTTCAGGGACCATACGGGCCTCTTGAATCCACATCTGATGCTACCTGCCCTGGCCCAGCCAAGGGGCCACATAGCTTGTGTAAGAGCATTCTTGCCTGCATCGTCAGCTTCCGCTTCAGGGGCCCACTTGTTATTGCAATCTACACCAAACAGAAGGGGTGAGGAGCAGCTGGTCGCTTGCACAGACATGGGGAGAGTTTGAGTCAATGCCACTGGGCTGTCTCTGGGCAAGTGAGCTATTAGTGGCCCAGGTGGAGCTGCAATCAGGAGGCGAAGCCTGGGGGCTCTGTGGTGGTGCTCTGAGGCCCGTCACCTGGAGAGCTGTACATCATGTAGAAACAGGTAGCTGGGTGACTTCCTGGGGCTGAGTCAGGAACAGAGCCAGGAGCAGCTCAGGAGGCCGATCCGCCAGCGGCCGGTGGGGAGCACAGGGTGGTCACAGTCACCCGCGTGATGCTCGGCAGGAGAGCACTTAGGAGCGAGGGAGATGGTGCCCTGGGCCTGGGCCAGCTGTGCTAGCATTTGGCCCTCAGGGCTTCACCCAGGAGCTGGGAGGGGCAGATGGGAGGGGACTGCAAAAAGTTCTTGGAAACTGGAATTCAACGATATGAAGTTTTTATTTCGATGCAAGAAATCTTGAAATTCGTGCGTAGTTTTTTTTCCTAAGAAGCATTTTAAAATGGACATCAGGAAGAATCCTTAGAGCAGGATTGTCCCTGAAGGCCAATACTCCTATTCATATCCCAGCTCTCATTTTTTTTTTTAATCTTTTAAAACTTTATTTATTTAATTCATGTGAAAGAGAGAGAGAGAGGGAGAGGGAGAAAGAGAGAGAGATTTTCCATCTGCTGGCTCACTCTTTTTTTTTTTTTTTAAGATTTATTTATTTACTTGAAAGGTAGTTACAGAGAGGCAGGGGCAGAGAGAGGGAGAGAGAGGTCTTCCATTCACTGGTTCACTCTCCTGTTGGCTGCAATGGCCAGAGCTGCACCGATCCGGAGCCAGGAACCAGGAGTTTCTTCCGGGTCTCCCATACAGGTGCATAGGCCCAAGGACTTGGGCCATCTTCCACTGCTTTCCCAGGCCATAACAGAGAGCTAGATTAGAAAAGCAGCTGGGACTCAAACCAGTGCCCATATGGGATGCCAGCACTGCAGGTGGTGGCTTTACCCGCTACGCCACAGCGCCAGCCCCTGGCCCACTCTTTAAACGCCTGTAACAGCCAGGGTTGGGCCAGGCTACAATAGATCCCATCTCACTTTTCTGCAGCCCCGAGGCAGGTCAGGGCCAGGTGAGGCTGAGACAGTAGCTAGCTGGGATTTCTCTTCTGCCTGCCTCACCTGCCACTCCAATGCAGGTAGAATTCTGTGTAGCCCCTTTCGGCTCTCACTGTTTGTGTTAGGAGGGTGAGGCTCTTAGGGCTGATTAGGCAGGTGGCCCCACAGCAGACCTCAGCCTGAGCTGGGAAGCCCTGTCCTAGTCCGGGCCTCAGCTCCTTCTCTCTGGCTGACCTGGACCCCTAGCTTCCCATCTTTAAAGACAGATGATAAATCTAGCTCTGAAGTCTCTCCAGGATCTGAGATCCAAGATCCTGGGCCTGCAACTTCTCCCTCCAGAGAAGGTAACAGCTACAGCTCAAGAAATGGGCTTGAGGTTAGAACCCAGAGAACTTGCCAAGGGAGGGATTCACATGGCCCTGTGTGCTATGAGCTCCTTCCCCAAAGGCTGAGCTCTCTCTTGAGGGAGCCAGAATGCTGGTTTGGTTCTGGTTACATGTATTCCTGCTCTGAGGCAGTGTTAGTCCACTTTCTGTTACTAGCACAAAATTCTTGAGGCTGGGTAACTCACAAAGAGGAGACGTCAATGCAGCTCACAGTCGTGGAGCTGAAAGGTCAAAGGGTCTGGCCCAGGCTTTGGGCAGAGCCCCCTGGCTGCATTGTGGGGTGGTGGGTGGCACCGTGGAGGGAGCATACTCACAGAGATTGTGTAGCGAGACAGAAACAGAGGCCAGAAAGTGACCAGACTCTTCCGTGGCAACCGTCTCGCAGGAACCAACAAGGGTTCCACAGAGCCCACATGAGTTCCTCCCGAGGGCAGTGGCCCCCATGACCTCGGCGTTTCTCATTTGCCCTCACTTCTGAAAGGTTCCCCCACGTCCCACCACCACCACGCTGGGGACCAAGCTCTCAGCACGTGAACTCCGGGGACACGTGTGAACCAGAGCCAAACCTGGGCACTGGGCAGCTGACGGCAGAGCTCTCTCAACGTGCTTTGACCTTGTACGGCATCGTGGGAATGGAGTTTCCATCACTCCACTGGGTGGCAGATCTCTGGGCGTCTGCTCTCGTGTCTGCCTTCACGTTGCCCCCAGCACGGGCCTCTCTGCTCCCAGACCCTCCCCCAAACACATGGCACCCATTACATCCTTGGGGCCACGTGAGCATAGAACCAAGTCCCTGTTCTCATGTTCTGCCTGGACAGATTTTCACCTCCCTACAGAGCTAGAACAATCCTATAGAGCACCTCTCTCTCTCCCTCTCTCTCTCTCTCCTTCTCTCCATCTCTCCCTCTCTCCATCTATCAATTAAATGTAATTAAGCAATGGGACTAGTAAGAAGTTTTGGATCGTTAGTGCCACTGCCTAACAAGTCAATGTTAATGTTCTGTTAATAGAGCTACAACCGGCCAGTCCCAGGGGAACATTTGGATCCTGATTTCCCAATCCCGTTAATTGCCCAGGTGCTCCACCGAGAAGATGCCTCGCTCTTCCCTGGAAAGCACGCCCCGCCTTAACCCACAGCAGATCCGCAGATGTTAGGAGCATGAGTGCAAGTGGCCCCCATACTCTCAGTGTCTAATAGAAGCCAGACGGCGAGTCCAGGGAAAATCAGGCCACGGGCCAAGTGCAAAAGCCAGCACGAAGATGAAAGGAAACTTGATAGCCCCGGTTTCCACCCAACTTGTCAGGCCGGCCACTCCCAGAAAGGGAATACAACTCCGTACTCAGGGTGGAGGGGCAAAGAGTACAGGGAGGGAAGCAATTATCCTATTTTATACTTTAATTAGTTTGAATTAGCAGAGGGAATAGAGGCATAAAATGATCCATCGAAGGGTGAAATGGAAAAAGGGAGTCACAGTGGAGAAAGGCCCCGTGCTGGCGGGATGGAGCCTTGGGAACGGCAGAGAGGCCGATGATGGGAGCGCGGGCTCAGAGCAGGTGGGGTGTACGGGCCTCTTCCTGCTTTGTCAGGGCCCGGGGCAGCAGGAGTGCACCACGGTGAAGTGCTTACACCCAGGAACCAACCCAGCCACCAGTCCATGGGCTCTGCGTCCTCGCCTATGGGTTCGAGAGTTGTTTAACTTCTCTAAGCCTCAGTGTCTTCACCTGTGTTATGGGCCTGCGCACGGTAACTGGAGATTGAGAGAGCACAGGGCACACAGAGGACCTGCTGCCGGGTCTGAGGCACAGTCAGCGTCGTCAGGAAGCGGTTGTGGATATTGTAACGATCAGGGGGGTCACTGGAACTTTCCTGGGACCTCCGAGCGGTCTAGCCTCACGTCCTCTATCGATTGTGGTGGGCCCCAGTTCCCAGTCTCAGGCGAGAATCTCAGACCTGCCGTTCCCGCTGCCCCTTCCCCAGGAAGACCTGAGAAGCAGGGCAGATGGCAGCCCTGGGCCGAGTCACTCCCAAATCTGGTATTTATTTTTAAAATCCAGGAATGTGCCCAGCAGACTAAACAGTCACACTCCCCTCAGGGCACACAGAGGCAGCCCCAGGCCCACGTGCGCTCTGGAGGTCAGAACAGGATGCATCTCTACGGAGAGCAGGGAGGGGGCCCCTGACCCTGGCATGCCCCAGCCCTCCAGGCCCTGCTCACCTGCACCTGTGGACGCTGGACCGAAAAGAGACCATCCAGGGGGCTCTCCATTGGTGGCCTTTCCGGATCCGTCAGCGAGTCCCAGGCTCATTGTGGAAGTGGAGGCTGTCATTGTACAGGCGGGCACGCTCAGAGCCCGGTGCTGAGTGTCCTCTGTGTGCCAGCAGCCGGCACACTGCTGTGGTTAGGTATCCCTGTGCAACCAGCCAGCCCGGACGTCAGGATGTACACCAAGCACGTGTTGCACACACTCACTGGCTGTGTGAGTCAGGAATTCAGGTGCGCTGGGCTGGCACCAACGGCCCAGATCATCTGGGAGTTTCTCCTTCCTCATGTGGAACCAAATAGAGATCTAGGAGCAGGGACCAGCTGGGCGGGTTGACCAGAATGCCGGTGACAAGGCTCCTCCCAGTGCCCTGAGCTTCCTTGCAGGCCTGGTGGTCCCCAGGGTGGTTGGACTTGAACTCAGCGGCTCAGGCAGAAGTCACAGTGCATCGCTGGGACCCGGCTTTTGAGGCTGCAGCCACTCGAGTCTTCCCCCTCACCTCTCCACCGTGCTGCTGCCTGTCGCCTGGGTGATTCTGGGGCAAGGGGACCCTCGGGGAACCCAGGCTCCAAGAAGATGGGTGTGTGGTCCCTGTCTGCCAGGGTCATGGAACCACTTGGCCTCAGAGCCGGGGCAGGCCCCTGAGACCAGCCGGTGTGGCCCCACATGGGACGTCAGGTTCGGGGACATTCTGTGGACCCATCAGCATCAGGCAGCACCCAGCATCCTGCCCCGGGGGTCAGCAGGCCCGGGCAGATTTCCGAGAGGCATGGGAAACAGCTTTAGAACGTGCTGTCGACTTGCTACGCCAAGTGAGGTGCCCGGCAAATGTCCGTGGGCCCCACAGTGGCTCCGGCCGGCCTTTGCGGGGGTCTCTTAGGGGCAAGATCACACTCCCTGGAGGTTGCGCCATCAAGGGACTCCTGGGCAGTCCTCCTGGGACAAGAGCATCTCGGCTCGCTCTGGAGCACCCTGGCTCCATGGTCCCCTGCAGTCAGCAGGACACTGGGGGCCACCCCCTAGGGGTACGGGAGAGTGACCTTGTCACCACCCCTGTCCTTGGTCATCAGAAGGACTCGGGCCTGAAGTGGTCGGAAGCAGCAATGTCTCTGAAAGACTGGGAAGCTGCCCTTCCCCGAAGACCTCGGGCGCCCGAGATCTCTCTCCTCCGGTAGCTGCCTGCTGGGTTGAACACCTTGTCGCTCGGCTTCCCTGGAGAACTGTTTGGGTTCCTTGATTTGGAGGAGACCTGGTCCACCGCTGCTCACCCAGATCTAGGACCCAAAGCAAGACCCCTCCTCAAAGGGGCCGCTGTGATGCGCACGGTAGTCAGTGTTCACCTGCGCCTAAAGCTATTCAACCGCCAAGCCCTGAAGGCACCGGGAGACCTTGCGGGAGGGAAGGAAGAACTGCGGGACCCACACTTGCAGATGTCCCTGCCTGTTTATTTTGACGTCTCCGTGCACATTTGTTTAGTCCGAGCACACCGGGCATGTGTATTTTGACAAGGCAAACCGAGTCCCAGTAACAGGACACCTCCCTTCTGCCTGGGGCCCGGACCAGGGGGGCAGGGCGGAGAGTGGTGGGGGGGGGGGGGGCTCGGGGGAGAATTACAGAGTTGGCGGATTAGGGAAGTGAGGATAAGCGAATTGCTGCTGCGCTTTTGTTTTAGAATGTGTCACTTTCAAGCCCAGCCTGCGATGCACATGTGTTTCTGGTTAAGGGCGCGGGACCCCAGTGTGGCCCAGGAGCTGAGCGCTCACGGGGGAGCTGTCCCCAAAGGAAGGGCTGCATCCTGCTTCCCGGGGAGGGGTGTGGGGGGCGGGTGCAGGCCCAGGGAACAGCAGGGAGAGCTGCGGGCGGGCAGGGTTCTGATTTTCCCCTTTTCTTTCCCCCATTTCAAACATCAAGGAAGACAGAGCCTGGAACTCTCTGGCTATTAATATTCGCACCGGAGCAGTTTCTTTAATAAATATTTTCACATGCAGGAAAGGAAATGCAAACCCACCCTATTAATCAGACGCTTGGCTTGCTGTGTTTAAGAGAGAAAGCGCCAGCCTCTTATTTCAAAATCCTTGAGTTTGGAAAGAAATGATTGAATACAATGCCCAGATTATGGTGCCGAAAACCTTCATTTCTCCAAGTGGGCAGGGGGCTGGAGACCTTGGCAGGGATTTGATTCCGCTTTCTAGGCAGGCCCAGCTGGAGGCCACCTCTGCAACTGAGGGGTGGGATCCGTGGGGTCTGAAACCCGGAAGGCACCCCCCCCCCCGCCCCGCCTCTCCCCACTCCGGGAGATGCAAGGGAACGGAGGCCCAGAGACAACAGCCACCTTCTAGGTAAATCAAAGAAAGCATCAGGGTTCAGCGCCACGAGCCTGGTCCAGCCCCGAATTCTCTTCCCAACTTGGCAACAGCCTCACTCAGCACAGGCAGGAGAAAACACTGGTTGTGTTTAAAAACTTTTAATTAAAAAAAAAAATTAAAAATAAGCTAGGCCCAGGAGAGTCCCTGAAGACATTCCCAAGAGTCAAATTAAAATAGAGAAAGATTTGCATATCATTTGCATACATAGACACATTCACTCAACAGACCATTAAGTGTCTACCATGTATAATGCATAGAGCTGTCCACTGACAAGTCATTTGCATATGCAGATAGAGACGGGGGTTCTTCCTAAGTAATATTCCAGCCAAGAGTCTCTTATTAATCAGGCCTGCCCTAAAGATAGGGACCTTCTCAGTTTCTTTCTGTTTCTGTTCCCATTCAGCAACAGCACTCTAAAGTATGCTTTTGTGTAGAGACAGATAAACTGGAATCTGAGTTTGCAGAAGAGCCGACAGAGCCCTGAGGGGCAGGCTCTGGGGCAAGGTGTTCCCAAGCAGGAAGGGGAAGGAGCAGATGGTGGTCCAAGATGCAGAGCGTGGGTTCCAGTCTCCCTGCTGACCTGGGTTCAAGTCCAGGCTCTGCCACTTACTGCTGTATGGCCTTGGGCAAGTTACTTCACCTCTCAGTTCTCAGCTACCTCATCTATAAAGTGGGTGCAATTATGACATCTGCTTAAATTTAATTAAATGGATTAAGTGAATTAACACAGGCCATAAAAAGCACTCTATGAAAAGGACTTGGCACATGTCACTTGCTTAATAGAGGTTGGGAGCAGTAATCACACTTGTGCGGTTGTGCCCCATCCGTTACCCCCAGGCCAAGCTCTGCAGCTCACACTCTGGGTTGGCCACACCTGAAAAAGAAACCGAGCCGCCCTGCCTGGCCTCTCAGCTCTCCCAAGTCTAAGATGTGTTGAAATCTAATGGATGCTGTGTTTTTCTTACTTTAGTTTACGAACGTGACCTCAGCGAGTCCCATGAGATAAGTGTTAGTCTCCTGGCCTGTTTTAGAGATAAGCAAACTGAAATTCAATCTGGTTAAGTCATTTGCCCAGGGCCACCAAGCTGGCGAGCTGCAGGGCTAAGCCTCTGCCCCACCCTTCCGAAACCAGGTCCTCTGCAGCTCCCAGAGCTTCTGCAGACAGCGCCCCCTGGCTGCCATTTGGTTGCAGACAGCACCTCCCCTCCTGCACTTCCCATACCTGGCTCCAAACTGAGAGCAGGAACTCCTCACCCCATACCCTCCGAGGTTGGAGGGTGCACTGTTTAGTTTTTAAAAACTAATCAAGGAGAGCACTGTGCCCCAGGCCCTGCGTGCCAAGAGGTACCTCTAGCGGGAGAGCGAGGGGAAAGCCCCCTTGTCCGGGGAAGGTACAGGGGTTGGGGGTCCTGTGTCCTCTAGGCATGGTCCCTTCTGCCGAGAGCGACACAGAAAGGAGTCGGGCATAGCAAGGTTGAGTGACCTGGACAAGATGCTCAGAGTCCTCTCGGGAGGCAGAATCAAAGAGGGAGGTCAGGTCTGGGAGGTGGCAGAGCCCACCCGCCCAGCACCCCCAGGGCAGCCCCTTCATGGCCCCCAGCAGAGAGGTCATGGTGCCCCTGCACACTGTCCCACCCCTTCCAGGAGAGCAGCTACAGAACACTGAGTGGGGGGGACGTCTGCCCTGAAACCTGATCCAGCCCCTCCACTGGGATTCCCGGGGTGAACCAGGCAAAGCGGGGCCAGTTCAGTCCTGGGCTCTCACGAGGGTCCCTGAGACTCCAGACAGTGCCCTGAGCTGAGCTCACTGTCCTGAGTCCAACCCAGCCAATCATGGGGGCCGAGTGGTGAGGCCCAGAACCGTGCAACCTGTTCTGCAGCTCCTTCCCGGAGCTCTTCCCCACGCTCCCGGCACTGAGTTTCGGTAATTGAATGTGTTTTATTTAGACCATAACATTTAGTGCCACTTTGGATTTCCAATTAGGCTTCAATCAGTCGCCGAGAGTCTGATCGTTCTGTTGTTTTGATCAACACAAAAGATGGCAACATCAGAGGGGCCATCGGGAAAAGTTATTCCCATTTGCTGATGACTGGCACGGTGGCCGTGAGGCTGAGAGGCAGCTTCGGGCGACATGGGAGGTTGAGCGGAAGTCGGGGAACCTTGGAAAGAAGCACATTGTCCTGGGGTCACCCCCAGAGGGGTGTGGGGCACAGGGCGTGCGGACAGGGCTCTGGGGGGCCTCGAGGAGGGGAAGGGGCTCAGGTGTGGACTGCGCCCCTGAGCGCCGTGCACGTGGGGTTCCCATGCCCGTGGGCAGCTCACTGCTGGTCTCTTTGGTTACTCCTCAGCCAGAGAGACCAGCTGCTTTCCCGACACACACGGGTTTTTTTCTTCCTGGCGCGTGAGTGCTGCCTGCCGCTCACACGTGCTGCCTGTCAATCAGACAAGGTTTCTCCTGGGGCTGGGCCTCGCAATGAACTTGAGAATCAAACTTTGAGTGGGTGGGAGAGGGAGGTGGAGGGATGGCAGACAGGGTGACAGGGGAGTGGTAAGAGTTGCTCAGAGGTGTAGCTCAGTGAAGGCCGACTAGAGCCTCAGTTTCCCCATTGATGAGGTGCACTTTGAACCTGCGAGGTGGCCATGACATTCAGTGCCGTCTTTCTAGCCACGAACATGTGGCCAAGGCTGTGTGCCCTGCGTCTGCGTGTGCATGTGTTTGCATGCATGTGTGTACCTGTGTGCATGTGTGTGTTGGGGGTGGGGCTGGCTCAGATGAGACCAAACATCAGACATTCCCGTGTGTTCCGGGGTGCAGAGGGGCAGCCTCACCGGCCACATCGCCACATGTACCCGCCGTGAGGCTCCTCCTCCAGGCTTGCACTGCTTTCAGAGCCCGGCGGAGCGGAGCTCTGCCTGTTGGCCCTTTGATCTGTGCAGAGCCGACAGCTCGGGGACCCAGCGACTCAGCCACAGTCTCCACTCCATCATGAGCAGGCCGGAGCCTTTGTCTCTGTGCATCGGTAACTTTGCCACCTCCCCTCCAGGTGCGTCCCACTGCCCACCTGGGCAGACAGGCTGGGGCTTGACATGCGCAGCAGGTGGAGGAGGACTGGCTGTGTCATCAACTGGTGGGGGCTTAGCAAACAGCCTGGGTCGGCCTCTGTGCTTCACGTGATGTCCAGTGATGGGAAGAGGGAGGTGGCAGAGGAGAGTCGGGCTAGGAAGACTGGACAGGGGAAATGGGCAGAGGGGAGAGCAACGTCTTAGCCTCTCGGCCACCCAGTGGCTCCTCCAACAACTCTGAGAGCCCACTGTGCCTACTGATGGCATAGAACATGGCCTCACAATCACACACACAGAGAGAGAGCGAGAGAAATCAGACAAGCATACAGCCAGCACAGCATGCAGCATGCTGGATGCCCATGAGAGGGCGCCACTCACAAGGCCTACGAGTCAAGGAAGGCTTCCTGGAGGAGGCCATGCTCTAGGGGAGGGGCTCACCCAGAGGTGATGAAAAGCAAAGGAGTGTGATAGAGTGATAGAGTTTGGAGATGTGAGAGCATTGAGGACATTTGGGGCATACTGTTGGAGCTGGAGGTGAAGGTTAGGAAGTGTTGATCCTGGCAAAACTTCCCTGGCACCCAGGTGTGCAGCTTCCAGGTTGGCTCAACCCCTCCCTCCCCCCACGGAGTAAGCAGCCTCAGTGCAGAGAGAAGGGGCTTCACACTCTCCCGGCTGCTAAAGCCTCGACCCCAGGCCCCACGTTCTCTGAGAGCAAGCCCACCCGTGGGCCCCAGGCAGGTGGCAGCCCTGAACCACATCGTCAAGTGTGAGCCGAAGCCCGTGGTCACCACGCCCACCTGCTCTGTCCACGCCGGCTTCCGGAGGATGAGGGCCCGGGAGAGAGGGCCAGTTTCCTTCAGCAGTGCTATCATTTCTATGGCTCTGATGGGCCACAGAGTTCCGGCCGGGCCGAGCTGCTGCTCTCTCCTCGAGAGAAGACCCAGTGCTGGGCGCTCAGTGGCCAGTGCTCGGCAGACACTTGTTGACGGAAGGGAGGGGGAGGAGGAGGAGCAGAGAGAGTCCGTGGGAATGCAGACAGCACAGGGGCACACCAGGCACTTGTCCTCCGTCTTCAGAGGCAATGAGACGTGCATGCAGGTCTGTCACTCTATTGATTTATCTGAGAGATGGAGACAAAGAGAGCTCCCATCTGCGGGTTCACTCCCCTGCGTCCAGGTCTCCCCCGTGGGCGGCAGGAACCAAGCACGTGAGCCATCAGCCGCCTCCGGGGTCGGCACTGGCAGGAAGCTGGAGTCAGGAGCCAGAGCTGGGAACTGAACGTGGGACACGGGCTTTCTAACAGCCGGCCCAAACGCCTGCTCCCTCCCCTGTCGCTCTTTCGCGTGGCCTGGCTTATCCTTGCCAAACCCCAGTTTTCTCCTCTGCAAAGTGGGGATCCCAGTAATACCTGCACCTACCTCAGGGATTGCTGAAATTCAATAATGGATAACGAACCCCTGCAAAATGCCTGGGCCGGAGCAAGAGCCAAACCCATGGAATGGCTCCGGCTAAGTCCTGTGCTCCCTCCTCGGGTCGCTCAAGAGCTTCCTCTTTGCTACCCGGAGCCCCGACTACTAACTTGCTGCTCATTTTTCATCCGCGAGTTGGCTGCCAGTTGCTCTCTGTCTTGGGAGACAAGAATAAGGAAGGAAACAGATAACTGTGGAGCCTCATCTGCCAAGTGTCAGCTCCTGCCATCAGCAGAGCTCTCTGTCTGCTTCTCTGGAGCGCCTGGAAAAATGGCCGTGACCTTTGATGGAGGGGTTGAGCTACTCAGCTCTCGGCCCTGGGTCTCTCCGCCCGCCTGCCAGCCTGGCAGCCCCGCCCCGACTCTGCAGGGTGAGCGAGCCGTGCGGGGGCCTCCTGAGCCTCTCTGTTTCCATGATCAGGTTCCTACAGCCCTGTGGGCACACAGAGGAGTGGCGCCCAGAATTACAGATCCGCCCTGCTCGCTGCCTCCACCAGGGTGGGATCCCAGGGCCCGGCTTCTCCTGGCCTCCCCTCCCCGCTCCTTTCCCTAAGGAGCTGCACTGAGACTCAGGCCAGCAAGCAACTGCCCCAGAGTCACTCCGGGGGTCAGCAGCCTTGATTTTGCCCTTGGAGCTTTACCAGGCGTCCTCTCCCTCTCACCCTTTCCCCAGCCTCCACCACTGCTGGCACACGCTCCAAGCCCGGCCACCCCTGGCCGCCAGGGCCAGCAGCTTTTTCTGCTTTGCTTCCTCCCCGAGCGCAGCCACGTAGTCTGCTCTAGCTCCGAGCCAGCTAAGCTGAGATGCGCAGTGCAGGGAGGTGGCACTTGAGACTGGTGACAGTTATAATGGTGACAGGGAGACAGGAGGCTAACAAGTGGGTGCTGACAGGAAGGCACGGCCCAGGGGTCCCTGGGAGGCCAGCAATGAGCCAGGCAGATGCAAACAACTAGGTCTTGATTGGTTGCAGGAGCTGTAGTGTAAACAGAACACACACATGTGTGTGAGTATGTGTGTGCCTGTGTGTGTGCACACATACGTGAGTCACACCCAAATCAGCTTCTGGAAAAAATTAGCCAGGGCAGAGTACAGCTTTCCGGCTCTCATTTCTTGAGGCGCTGGCCTTGGACTTGACAGAGCCCGCCTCGCCTGTGTCGGGGGCAGCAGCCCCTGCGTCGCCCTCAGACTGGGGGCATGGAAGTTTGAGCGCTTCTCTTGGAAGGTCTCTCCTTGGCCTGCGCTGTCAGCATCAATTTTCTGCAGGGAGTGATCTAACCTTCACTTACTCACTCATTTCTCTTCCCCTTAACTTCATTAGGTAAGATTTATACAGGTGCTGAATTGGAAAGGTCACCTGTCCCTGGGCCCAGGACACAGTGTGCCTGCGTCTCTTCCCAGGGGTGTGGCGGACGTGGGGAGGTGAGGGCCAGAGCGGAAGCAGAGCCCTGGCTCCCAGGAGGCCGGGCAGGCCAGCGGACACCACAGGCTCTGAGCACACTTCCAGGTTACCTGCTCCTGGCTGGGGTGCAGAGTGGTGTGGTGGGCGGGGCAGGCTCTGGAAGCCTGGCCTTGCCCTGGCTAAGCAGTGGCCTCCCCCAATCTCATTTGGCACTGGTTTCCTCTTAGGTGAATTTGCCAGTGCTGGTGGAATCGACTTCACTGGGTTTCTGCAAGGATTAAATGAGATGATGTGCGTGGCGCACCGAGCACGGTGCCCAGCAGGTGTCCACTGAATGGTGGCTTTGAGAAGGAGCTTCAGTGGTTGGGGATGAGTCCTGGCAGTGTCAGTGTGACGAGATCACCCCCACCCCGCCCTGGAGCCCAGTGAGCAGGGATCTGTGCGACTCCCCAAGTGTATCCCAGCACTGGTCCCCTCTCCAGAGCTGCAGGAGGAGAAGCCGTTGGGAACCAGTCCACTGTGTGCTGGTGTCAGACATGCTCCCCCAGGTCCAGCAGATGTCTGCAGGGAGCCAGGCTTTGCTGGGCTGCTGCTCTGCACCCTGGCCTGGTAGCACTCACCCTCCAGGCCCTCCCATGAGTCACTCACGGTTGCAGGCCTTTTCCCTAGCCTGAGGCCACCAGTCCCAGCCACCAACCATCCCTTCTCCAGACGCGCTCTCTCACTCTCACAGGGGAACAGGCTGCGGACTAAAGAGCCGTGTGGATATTTGAACCTGTAGAGACAGAGAGCATCCACTCGGTGCCATCTGCATGTCACCCTTCTTCCTTGTGCCCCAGCAGAATGCAAAGCCTCCAGTTCACCCCAATCAGAGCGCACATGGCTCTCTGAGTGTCTCTAATGTATGCCACAAATCAGGTGAATATCTATCCGGTGTCTTCCACCATTAGGCCCCAACTTACCAGGAGAGCAGGGACAGGTCGGTGCCAGGCGTGTCTCTGGAGCTCACGCAGTGTTTGAGAAAATCATTTTAATAGGAGCACACAGAGGAAAGCAGGCCGGCAAAGCTGGTCCGTGTGCCAGTCTGAGAATATTGGGTTTGAATGTGATCACAGAGGATTACAAGAATTCATTTTAGTTTATCTAATATTCTAATATTTGGGGCCTCCGGAATTCAACACGCAAATGTATGCTCCCAGTGCAAACTGGAGCATGCCCAGATGAATGGAGAAAATTCTAATCACCTCACTCTTTCCAGAATCCGATTTCCCTCATCTGGGATCACCTATTTGTTTGGCACTAACACATGAATTGCACTGGAGGGAGGGGCTTTAGGACTGGGTACATGTGACCGTTGTCTCCCCCATGCCGGAGGCCGGGGTTCGTGCACTGAGCACTGGACAGCCCCCAGGAGCGTGGGGACCTGCAGGCAGTGGCCCCGGGAGGCCTCGCCCATACCCCTGGTCCTAGGGCAGCCTGGGAAGCAAGGCACTTCTGATGCACTGTATTCACCCATCTGTCCTGCTGTTCCTGCGTGTAAGGGGATGCGTGGGGGGGGGGGGGGGGGCTCCTGCATCAGCAATGCTCGACCTTTCCAGAACAGCGGCGTGGGACTGTTGGTTCATGTCCTGAAGTCGGGTCCTACACCAAAGGCCATTGGTGCAGTTGTTACAAATTCAAATGACTCTGGTTCTGAGACTCCCACCATACCCACTAAGAAAACCAAGATGCTGCTCGCCGAAGAGCCCGCAGGAAGTGGTCAGGTTTCACACCTGTACTTCTCTGTCTCACCCCATTATCTGAGCTCTTCCCTGTCCCCTCACTGTGGCCACTACTGCTGCCATCATGCCCGGCCTCCCAGGACACCATACCTTGGAGCACTGTCTTGGCCTAGCTGTGGGTAATTTCTTCTCTCTATAATTCCAGCTAAATCAATACTGATATTTTTTTTTTTTAAGGAAAGAAAGAAGGCCTTGCATGTATAGGAAATATACTTTCTCAACTCTCTTTCACTGGGTTTGCCTGGAGCGTATGTCAGTGGTCTGGCTGATTCTATATTTCATGAAGTTCCGTGTCTTCACCTGTGGCCCTAGACGGACATCTGGTGGCCGTGGGTGATGCTGGGGGACATCCACACAGAGGGTTAAGCTGCATGTGTGTTGTAGTCTGTAAATACTTTCTGTCTTGGGGCTCAGCTGGGCGGAGCTGACACCTTGTCATTCCTGTAACTCTCAGGGGAGCTGCCCTAAGGAATAGACACATCTCTGTTCAGCTCTACAACAAAAGTGATTGACGCCTCCTGTGTCCAATAAATAGCCTAGTCCTTCCAGTCTGGTTTCCAAGCCCCTCCTACCTCGGGAAGTGCCTTTGGCCCAGGGGTGTTGCTTTCTGCTTTCACGCACCCCAAGGCTCCCATCTTAACACATAAAATCACTTCCAGCATACACAGTGACAGAGAACCATTAGCGGAGAGACATCCTCGTGGGTTGTAAAAACTGAGTTGGGAATTGTCACTTTTAAGAGGTGAGAGGGAGACATATGGACAGAATACCAAGACACTCTGATTTGTCTCTTAACATTAAATCTAAGCCATAAAACCAGAGACAGGAGACGCTTGCGTTTGGAACCTATTTTGTTTTCCCTTCTCCGTGAGAAGTGTGTGGCGGGTGCAAAAAGCCCACACTCGAAAACCTGTCATTTCACCGGGGCTTGGTTTCCCCAATGATGAAAACAAAGAATCCAACTGCCTGATGCCCAAGTCTCTAAGTGGATGACTCAGCTTCATTCGGTGAGACTTCTTGGGGGCAAGCAATTGGAACATTTCCACCGGGACACGTGCTCGTGTTGGGGGGTGCTCGGCTCTTTTCCTTTACCTACTTGCCTTTGAAGCAAGACATTTAGGACGTCACCCGTATATTCTAGAATATGAATGAACCCGGGAAACATTATGCTAAGTGAGAGAAGCCAGGCACAAGGGACCACATATAGTATGGTTCCACTGGTGTGTAATGTCCCACCTAGGCAAGTTCCTGGAGACAGCAAGTCAGCTGGGGTTGCCCGGGCTGGAGTGGTTAAGAGAATGGGAGTTATTGCTCAGAGCATGGGGTTTCTGCTGGGGGCACGATGACCGTATTCCGAGACTGACTTGGCAATGGTTGTTCAAACTGTGAGCATACTCCTTAATTGTGTGCTCCAAAGAAGGTGAATTTTCTGGTACGTGAAAAGCTCTTATTTAAGAAAATCTTGGGAGGGCTGTGCCATCATGGCCCAGCCCCTCCAGGACCTCTCCTTCCCCTGATAGCCAGCACCCAGAAAGCTCACGGGCTCAGTGGGTGGTGTCTGAGCCGTCCTCTGTCACCCCTGCCCCCTCCTCTCCCGGCCCTGGTCCACTACTCTTTCCTGGGTCTCTGATTTCCTGTCTCCCTTCTCTTCCTCGGGCGCCCCCATCCGGTGGGCTTTCCTTGTTTGCAGAAAACCAAAAGGGGTGGGGGTAGGGAACAAGAGGTGATAGTGAAAATGCCCAGTAATTATAATAATAAATTGTTACTACGATTATAAATTACTCTCCCAGCTTCCCAGGACTTAATTTAATCCTCACAACACCCCTACCAGGAGTAATCACCAGTATCTCACAGATGAAGGAACTGAAATTTAAACAAGCAGACTAACAGGACCACGGAACCAAAGCTAGGCAAGGGTCCAAACAGAATGCAAACCCTGGTCTGTCTGGCCTCAGGGCCTGTTCTCTCAATTGTGTTAGAGCCTTGAATAGGAGGCTGGGCTTGGTTGTTTGTTGACGAATTCTAACAGCAGTCAGACTGGACTCTCAGCCTGTCGGTAAGATGTTTGTGGCCCTTTGTGGGTGACGTCTGCATGGCTCTCCCTCACTGGGTTCTTATTAAGCGTCTAAACCTGCTAAGAAGTCTGTTGGTCATTTTAAACTCGGGATAATCTTGGGCTGCCCTAATCCTTCTCCCCCACCAGCTGATGGAGACCATGCCTGGTGGCCCGTCCCTTCTCCCAGCTGTGCACAGGCGTGTCTGTGTGTGAGTGACATGAGCAGGTGCAAGGAGCCCTGGGGAACTGTGTGTGTTGTCGGCGTGTTGGTATGTGATGGACCTATGTAGTGTGGTGTGGAGTGTGTGTGCTGTTGAGTGTTTGTATACCCGGAGCAGTGTGCGGTGACGGCTCACATACGCGGAGGTGTCTGGGCTTCTGATTCTTGGCATTCCTTTTTCTAAAGTCTAAGAATTCTTTTTTTTTTTTTTAAATGTGTCTTTGTTTATTTATTTGAAAGGCAGAATGACAGACAGAGGGAGAGACAGAGATCTTCCATCTGCTGGGTCACTCCCCAAATGGCTGTAACAACCAGGGGTAGGCCAGGCTGAAGCCGGGTGCCTGGAACCCCATCCAGGCTCCCACATGGGTCCAGGGCCCCAAGCACTTGGGCCATCTTCTGCTCCTTCCCAGGCCCATAGGCAGGGAGAAGATCAGAAGCAGAGCAGCTGGGACCCAAACCCGTGCCACAGTGCCAGACCCAAGAAGTGCAAGAATTCCTGAGTGGGGCCTGAATGTTTCTGAAATACTAAGGCCAGTCTCTAGACTCTCACTCTTCCCCTGGGGAGAGTGGACTGTGCTAAGTCCAGAAGGGGCCAGGGAACCATCAAGCTCCTCCCCCAAACACAGTCTTCAGCTCTGCCCCCCCCCCCCCCACTCCTCCTCAGGGCCTGGAGCCTCTGCTGAGACTTCCCTAGTACGGAGCTCTCCCTCCCTCCCCCCCCCCCCCTTCCTCCTGGTGGTGTTGGTTTATGGAGATTCCGCCCAGAGGGAGACCCAGACTTGTTTTGCTTTCTTGATAATTGCTTTAAATGTCTCTAAGGAGTTGGAAAGACATGGAATCAGAATGGGGACCTCCCATGTGTGCCCTTCCTCTGTCCCCAAAGCTCATTCTCTCTCTCCCCCCTTTGGTTTAGGGCATCTCCGCACCCAGGACACTTTTCACCCTGCCCCTTCTCAAGTCCTGCTCCCTCCAGGAAGCTTTCCCTGTGCCTGGACCCACAGTCAACTCCCACCTGCCTTGCAAGACTTGTAAGAAGGCACCACAGTATTTATTCCCTCTGGGGCTGGGTTATAACTCTGTTACACCTGCTAACCACATTTGGACTCCCTCCTTCCCTAGAGACTTTGGGCCTCGGGGTTACCAGACACGATGGTTCAGGTTGTGTACCGCACAAAGGCATCTGGCTGAGGTACAAGTGGGGGCTGAAATCTTGCCCTCACTCATCTCCCCAAGCCGTGGTGAGGGGGTGCCACTGTCAAATTGCGCAGAAGGGCTATCTCGGTTCCGAGCCTGGTGTCCTGGAGTAGCAGCAGAGGGGGCCACCTCCCCTTCCGTGCCTCTGCAGGTGTAGTGCGCCTTGGAGAACACAGCACCCCTGCCCCACTCTGCTCACCACTTAACTCCCCATGCCCTCCTTGGATCCGACTCAATGTTCACTTCTCTGTATCTGCCTTTTAAGTGCCCTCAGCCTTGTTCTTACGTCTTTGTGATGTCCTTCCAGCTAGTTAGCAAGCTTGGGGGCAAGAGGGCGTGTTTTCATTTCCTTTGCTGCCAGCCACCTCTGTGACACCTGTCACAGGACTCTGCTGGGGAGGCTGAGCTGGTGTTGTTGACACACTGAGTCACCAGCTAAAGGGGCAGTGACACCAAAACTCTGTGCTCACAGCCATGTGTGCGGGGCCACTGACCCCTCTCCCCAAGCACCAGCTCACCCGGGCATCCCAGGAGACACAATCAGGTCCACTCATTTCCCTCCTGCTCTGGACCCTGTTACCTGCAAAGTGTTCCTAAGGACTGGAACATTCCAGAGAAACTCGGCAAATCATGTGGCCTGTCTGTGTGGGGACACCAAATGCAAGACAGAAAAAGAGGAGGCAGCCCCAGGCCCTCACGGGATCAACGTCTCTTGATGACTTAGTGAGTGACCCCTTGGAGTTCTGATGTCCAGGGGCTGGGCAGGGACTCAGGCACGCCCCTCCCTGAAGGCGTGTTAGGCCAAGGTGAGGGGCAGGTGCAGGCAGAGCATCTGGGCAAATGGCCTTTAGCTGGGTCTGTGACTGCTGGTTGCCTTTAGAACGAGGCAGGAGGCAGGTGTGGGCCCCAGCGGCGGGCGAGGGTCTCCTGCCAATTCTGTAGACCTTCCCCAAGCCCCGCGGACCCTCCCACTTCCACCACGTGGCCGCCACACCCTCCCCGGCAGTGGCTCCCAGGCAGTGGCTCCAGGGCCATCTCAGGGCTCCTTCCCCTCCTCGTGCATCCCCCGCCGTGTGTATCCAGATTACGCTCAGGTGGTTAAAAGTCCAGGTCTAATTAGAGTTCCAGAGAATCAAGCCATTGTATTATTAATGATTCTCCGGCAATGTTCTGATTAAAACAGTAATTTTAATAAGCACAGCTCGATGCTAAGTGTTCACTGAGCACCTAATTACATCAGTTATAACTCCAAAATTATTTAAAATTCCACCTTTTTTCCCACCAGACCCGGCGTGCACCAAATAAAATAGAGACTCACACAACCCAGTGATTATTTCCTCTAAGTAATTTCTTAAGCACCTGTTTAAAAAAAAAAAGTCAAAAAATCTTTTGTCCCTCCTCAATCTCCTCCACCGTCCGTCAACCCCCTGTGACTCTCCCGGGCTCCAAGACTAAGGCTGCAGGCCCCAGCAGAAAGTCTGGAACAAGCAGCAATGAGGTGGGTGGAAATTGGACAGGCCCCACCTTCACCCTCCAGGCTGCAAAGCTCCAATCTCCTCCCGCTGCTCAGGCTGGGCTAGCCCCCAGGGTGGGGGCAGAGAGCACCCAGAGAACTTCTTACCTGGAGCCCGCCCCTGCACAGCATGCCCTGGAAGACAGAAACAAAGGCTTGCTGGTGGGAAGGTCCCCAAATTCTTTAGCCCCATGAGCCACTTGAAATGAAAAACGACTGTGTGACCCACTCACTCCCTGGGAGGACCCCAAGATTGCAGCACGAGTGGTTTGCTCGGGCATCTGAGAGCTGGCATCCGGTGCCCCTGCCGCGCGGGGCCTGCCTCTGGGGCTTCCGCATGAACCTATCAGAGGGTGGCTGGTTACAGCATCCCAAAGTCTTCCTTGCAAAAGTTTCTAGAATCTCTTCTTTCTTCATCCCCATCAACCCTCTTACTTCATTGCTGTGCGTCAGGAGTCGCAAGGCAATGGGCAGAAGAATGATGAACCTGGGTCTTGAGACCCTCGGAAAAGCTACATGATCACCTGGCACCTTCGAGTACAGTGCAAAAGCAGCCTTGTGTCTTGGTGCCTTGGTGGAGGCAATCATTGTAGCATCCAGTAATGTTACAGATGTGGAAAGTGAGGCCTGGCACTGCTGTGGCTGTGACGAGGCTGGGCCGAGTGCTTCTGATGTTAACAGTTGCATCATCTCCCCGACTCCAGGAGCCTCTTACACAGGGAAGCGAAGGAGGGCATACGGGGTTCTCATATACAGAGCTAGAAAGCAGAGCGCTGTGAGCGAGAGACCCACCTAAGGAGAGCGTGCAGTCCCAGCGACGGAGCAGGCAGTCGGATTTTCAGTTCAGACCTAGCAGTCACAGAGGTTGGTCAAAGAAGGCTTCCTGGAGGAGGGAGGGCCCAAGGACGCACAGGTGAGCAGGAGAGGGGAGGAGCCTCTGACTGCAGCCCTGTGTGAGCAGAGGCGTGGAGGCGGGACAGCACAGGGCACGATGGGCGGCCAGCCCGGAAGGTGGTGTCAGGACAGAAGAAACAGAGTATAAAGCCGGGGCCAGACCAGGTTTATTCAGAAAAATAAAGCTTGGGAGGGGCTCAGTCCCCAGTGAACACACGGCAGAGAGAGAGCCGTTACAGACTAGTGGTTTATACAGTACAAAGCATGGGCTTGGGGGTCTGAGCTCAGGCTGGGCTGCGGAGACAGAGGGAGAGTGTGGGCTCCTTCTAAAAGTCCTGCGAGACCACAGTGTGAGCTGGGAGGGGTTTGGGCTGGGGCTGAGCTGCTGAGCTGAGGGGAGAGAGCTTGGGAGGAGCGAGCTTGGGAGGAGCGGGGAGAGCTCAGGCTGGTGGCTGGGCTGATGGATAGTGGGATGTCCAGCAGTCCAGGCGAGGTGGGGCTGTTCAAGATGGGGTGGGGCTGTATTAACAGGGCGGAGAAGTGGGGGCCTGCTTGCTGTTACAGAGGTGAGAGGTCAACATGGACCTAAGGCTTTTTGTCCTTGCTCCAGCAGGTGGGATGCGTGCAGACCCAAGGGCCTGGGTGGGGAGATGTGTAGAAGGCTGGAACACTAGGCAGTGGTGTTTGGACTGTCAACCCCATCCAAGAGCAGTGTTTTCTTTAAAAATACTCAGAGGTTTTCAGCTGAGATGACTGAGACCAAACCCTACCTCTGGGACACCTTCCCTGATTCGTACTTTCTCTTTGCTTTATCACATCTCCACCACGGTGCTAATATTTTGTTGTAATCTGGAGTGTTTGTCTCTTTTCTGACAATGGTGAGAGTGCTTTAGGATCAGGTTTGTGTCTGTTTGTTCTTCAAACCTAATGAAAGCACAGAGTATACAGCAGGTGCTAAGTAGATATTTGTTAATAACTACCTTCTGTGTGCAAGGCATCGAGCTTAGTACCTTCTAACCATGCCTGCCTTCATGCCTAATAGGCAGAATGGTGTCCAAGCGATGAGAATGGACTCTGGTGAGCCAGCCTGAGTCCCAGCACCAGCTCTGTCGCGTACTGGTTAAATGACTTGAAATGAACTCACAAAGACCCCCTGAGCCTCAGTGTCGCCTTCCTCTGCAGGTGTAAGTCTGTGGCGTAATTATCATGGCCATTGGACAGATCAGTGAGTGAAGACCAGGGCTGAGTCTCTTGCCCAAGTCCTCACAGCTAAGGGGCAAAAGATCTGGAGTTTGGTGCCAACAGTCTGACTCTTGAAGCCCAGGTCCCCCAACCAGGACACCTTGAGATTTTCCAGAAAAGGAAAGCTGAAGTGTTCTCCACCTTCTCCAAACAGGTGGAAGGGGAGCCGGACACATCTAGAGTGGAAAGAACAGGAGGCAGGCTGACGAGGGCTGGCAGCCTCCATCCTGCTGGGCAGGTGTGGGCCTGCAGCGGGGACAGGAAGGTGGAGGTGGCCAGGGACACATCCTAAGAGGAGAACAAGCATCTCCTTTTTCTCTGTGTCTACCACCCTTGCCTCGCCCGGTCTGCCAGAAATCACTGTTCCTATCGGCTCCCTTGCCCTAGAGACCTGCCCATCCCTGGAATTCTCCAGGTACCTCATGTCGGTGCTTTCCTCATTCTGCCCTGTAGAGCCCTTCCTCCATTCCCGCCTATGAAGGCATCACCACGTTTCAGAGCCTGTCACTGGTGGACAACACCTTCCTGGCTCCTCAGTTCTCCCCGGCGTGGTACCGCGTATAGCCCACTTCCCACTTCCTCGCAGAGCTGTGCATGTTAAGAAGGGGACTAACTCACATTGTGACCCCACAGTACAAGACTGGATCCCTGCTCTGGGGACGGGCTGAGCACATTGATGAGCGAATGCAAGGATGGATGGGTGAATGGATTCATACCTGCGCGGACTGACTGAAGAATGGGTGAATGAACAAATAAACAAGAACCCCTCCTCAGTGCCCAGTGCACTCCAGCTGTGTACTGGGCTACTCGGCCATAAACCAGGTCTCCAAGAAGGCAGGGTCACATGGCCAGGCCAGTCAGCCCACACCGAGCAGTTCCCAGTATGGAAAAGCAGGCACTGAGGCCGCGTGGTCATCGCCACCTCAAAGGAATGGGTTTTATTTTATTTATTTATTTATTTGACAGGCAGAGTGGACAGTGAGAGAGAGAGACAGAGAGAAAGGTCTTCCTTTTTGCCGTTGGTTCACCCTCCAATGGCCGCTGCGGCCAGCGCACCGCACTGATCCGAAGGCAGGAGCCAGGTGCTTCTCCTGGTCTCCCATGGGGTGCAGGGGCCCAAGAGCTGGCCTGGAAGAGGGGCAACCGGGATAGAATCCGGCACCCCAACCGGGACTAGAACCCGGTGTGCCGGCACCGCAAGGTGGAGGATTAGCCTGTTAAGCCACGGCGCCGGCCAGGAATGGGTTTTATGCAATTGACCAGTTTATACAGGTTCCCAGAGCAACACAGAGGCACCGCGTCCAGCAAAGCGTGGGAGCCTCCTGTCACGTGACCGACTTGCCAGGCTTCAGTGTGGGAACAACATGGAGGGAAAAAAGGGAATTTAGTGTTTCAACCTAAGTATAGAAAACATTTTTCTTACTGAGAAATTCAGCATATATTCTCTCTCTCTCTCCCTCCCCCTCCCTTCCTCTCTCTTCCTCTCTCTCTCTCTCTCTCTCTCACACACACACACACACACATACACACACACACTCATCCACTCTCTTGCTTATTTTGTCCTAGAATCTGTGAATGACAAGAGGCTGCTCTGTGGTTCTCACGGGATCTAGTCACCAGGAATACCAAGGAAAGAGATTATTCTCAGGACATCTGATGTGTCAGGGCAGGCAAGATGCCCAAGCCTGGGATGCTTAGAAAAGAAAGCTGAGAGATGTACTCCATGGTTCTAGAAACCAGAATTCTGTTTCACCGCCTCAGGCTCCAATGGCTTCTCGCCTGTTTAGAATTAAAGCGCAGCAGAGACAGAGAGATGGAGGCCAGGCCCAGACCCAGCACCTGTGGACGGGGCTGAGCTGGCTCCACTCTCTTCCTGTGTGCTACAGGAGGCCTGGGCAGTTGGACTGGGCAAAGCCTGATTCCATCACGCACTGTCCTCCCCCCAACTCCAGAAACAAATTCCAGGGGAGATATCAAGGATGGAAGGGGAATAAACAAGGAGTCCCTGAGAAACTGCAGGTGCACAGCAACACCCCTGAGTGCCGGCATCACAGCACACAGAGCCGTTGGGCCAGAATTGGAGCTTGGTTGGGAGGCAATGCCAGGAACTGTTTGCCAATGAGCGCCCATGTTTCTGGTCCTTTTAGAAGCAGTAGGGCCCTAAAAACTGGGCTTCCCCTGCTGTAAGAAGACCACCCCCAGCTTAAATTCCCTCTCAAACCACACTAAAGTGAACTTCGACCTTCGACACAGACAACAGCAAAGATGTTTGCACCCCAAATCTCTGAGCAACCTCTTCTTGGGATCCTTCCCGTCATGATTGCCGCCCAAGCCTCTCCTTTCTAAAAGCCTTAGGTGCTCCCAAATTCAGAAGTGAACTTGGGATTAACTGGAGCTCAAACACCTCCTACCGTGCTCCCCTGGTGACTATAAAGTGGACAAGGCAGAACGGAGAGGGCGGGGCCCAAAGACTAGGGCCTGAGAGGCGGATGCCCGGCTCTCAGATAACATCAAGCTCCTGGGGTGAGGCTGGGCTAGGGCTCTATTTGTCCCGGAAACCAGATTTGGACAAACAGCCAATGTGAATGAATGAGCAGGAGTAGCCAGGTCGAGGGCTTCACTGCCTTGTCACCCCGCCCTTGCCATCGCCCCCTTTCTGCCCCTGGGGGAGAGGAGACAACATGGCCCTAAAAGGGGCTTTGTGGGCCCCCGGCTAATCCCAGGCATCTGGTTCCCAGGTGAGAGGTCTGTTTTAGTTGTTTCTTAGGCCCTATTTCCTAAATCCTTCTCATTCCCCGTTTCCTATCCCACCCGCACTCCCTAACTGAGTAAAATCCCCCGTTGTCATGGAGACAACATAGTATCAGCATCTCGGCTTCTCTGTAGATCCTTCTAAAACCCAGAACTGGAAAGGACCCTACTTCTGCCTCCCTGGTATTTCTGGCGCCGAAGTCCTTTCCGAGAGAAGATGGCGTGTTGTGCGGAATGTCTGATTGGCTGCTCTGTTGCCCACCTTCCTTGTGCGTTTGCCCAAGTTCCACCTTCGTCCTGAGGGGTCCAGGCTCAATTCAGTTCCTTTGAGCCAAGGATCTTGGGTTTGAGCACACATGCTACATAGGACAGGTCATGGGTAGGACGAGCCTTTGAAGGCCTATGATGCCCTTCACGGGAAGGACAGACATAATTCACCCATCTGAGAGATAAGCAGTCTTGGCCCAAACTGGCCGGGCCATTTGCTCAAGGTCAGCCCGTACAGGAGTGCCACACCTGGGGGAGGGCCTTCTGCAGCTTGCCCATGCAGACGCTGCCACCTCCAGTGGCAACTACCAAGTGTGTGTCCGTGTCTGGCCAGCCTCCGAACAACCTTGTAAGTTGATGCCATCACGGTGGCCGTTGAATGAAAGCTCCAGGAGCCGCTTCCAGCTACGTGGGGTCATAAGCGATGGAGCTGGGATTGAAACCGAGGACTGTGCCCCTCCAGGTCCCACTCCTCAACCAGTCTCGAACCCTGGCAGAGGACTCAGCTCCAGGAGGGGGAGGCTGAGGCCAGATCCCAGGGAGACCAGAGCAAGCTTCAGGCGACTTCTGCCACTGCCCTGGAGCTCCCCTGAGGGTTGCATTCTGTGGTCTGGGCCCAGAACTTTCTTTCCCCATTGTCCTCCCCTCTTTGACTCCTACAGGAGCTCTGCTGGGTTTTTATGAATGAGCAGGAAAAAAAAAATGTCTTTGAAAAGTTCAAACAACTTTGGACTCCTCTCTCTGAGTGATAGATAGCTTTAATTACTCGGAATTACTCAGCCACTGTGCTCTTCTCCCCGAAGTCATTAAAAATAGATTTCCTCTTTGAACTCCACCGCGCCCTCAGGTCTCCCAATAGTCAGGGGTTCTTGGGGGACAGCCCCAGGGCCAGCTTCTGGTCAGGAGGTTGCAGGTTTCTCTCTCAGTGCAATCACAGGCACCCCAAGCCCCAGCTGCTTGGGTCAGGAATGTGTGCCTCCTTTTTCTTAGTGATGTTGGCCACGTGGATTTCACAGCTGGAAGATGGGCAGGGGGCTGGGCTGTGGTTAGCTTACGAGGATTTCAGCGATCTGGGCACACAACTTGAATTTTTAAAGAATGCATCTCACCCTGGGAACAAACAATAATGAGTGCTTCTTATTAATTACGGAGAAGTTGTTCCCTAGGAAAGACCTAAGCTAAAAGTGTGAGCTCGGGGGTACGCTGCTCCCTGGCAAGCCCTTCAAAAGGTGGGACAGGTGTCATCTCCATTTGAATGATAAGGAAGTGAGGGCTTGAAGTAGTTAACCAGAGTGCCCAGGGTCACCCAGCCAACAGCAGGCAACCAGGACAGAAAGGCCCCTGCTGCCTCCCCCACCCACGCTGGGCTAGGGGAGGGCTCCACACCACCCGGAGGAGGCTCAGATGGAAACCTGGACCCTGCTCACAGCCTCTTCCATGGCTGTTCTAGTCCTGGTTGGCTTAGAAAAACAATCCAGCGGGGAACCTGCTACCCTCTCCAACTACCTCCCACTCTACCTCGCACTGGCACCTCTCCTGCTGCCTCACTTTTGATTACCCGGCTGCACTGTGGTTACACAACAGGAGCGGGGCGAGCTAAGAGACAAGCAGGGGTCAGGTGCCGACGCCACTGCAGTGCCTGCCAGGGCCCTGATGTCTGGAATGGAGAAACGTGACTCTGGACAGCCCTGGGAGAGGGGTCTTCCCTCTTCATCCCGCCCCTGCCTCCGCTCCACAGCCTCGGCGAGGCAGGCAGGCAAATCTGGACATGAATGCTGCCACCTACGTGGCGTGTGACCTGGGGCAGGTTACTTAACCTGAGACTGTTTTTCAGTAAGTAAAGCGGGACCCAGAACACCTCCCCAGCAAGGTTGGTTTTGGATTAAATGAGAGGAGATGTGCCAAGTGCCTGACGTGCAGTAGGCGCTGGATAAATGTCAGAAGCGGGATTGTTTCGGCGGCTTCGTTCCATTAGGCAAGCTCCGTCCACAAGCCTGGCTCCGAGCAAGGTGGCATGGCCAGCAGCTGACCCAAGGGCTCACGGTCTCGCCGCTGCCTCACACACCTCCCCCCAGCAGGGGAGACTGAGTTTAAGGTGTTGCTTCAGGCAGCCAGCAGCCAGTCAGCTCTTTCCCTCTGATGGCAGGGGACAGATGAGGGTGTTTTCCCACGGAGCAGATGGAGCACAAGCCATGTTAGGAGCAAGAGGAAGCCCAGCCTTTCCCCAGAGGTTCCACTTTGGCTTCTGTGCCTGAGAGAATCAGGCCAGCGGCAGGAGTTGGGCTGGGTCCCCAACCGTCAGTGCACAGTTCTCTCCCAGGGAGGACTCTGAAATTTGGCCATCATCAGGCAAAAAGGGATGGGTTGAGTCCCAGGCCTCCAGGCCTGTCCTGCTGATTGCACCCAATCACACAGGGCTGTCAAGATCTGGGGCAAGTGCGGACGAGAAACACCACCCACCCCTGCTTCCTTCAGCAGCCAGCTAGCAGGAGCCTGAGCTGCAGAATCCGGCATCCCCTGCCCTGACGCCGCCTCCAGCCTCCTGAGCCCTGCTCTGGCCTCACCTTGGGTCTGGCCTCGCTCTCTGTCTCCTGGAGCTCCCCAGGCAGCTCCTCCTTCCTCACCTCTCTGCGAGGGTCCAGTCATGGGCACTCTAGCTGGCCACTGGGCCACTTGCTGTGAGACCCGAGTTAAGCTAGACCTTGGGGGGCTTTGTTTTCTGGTGCATTCGGTGGTGATCATGACGTGGGATGACCCCTGTTCTCTCTGCGCAGATCAGACAAGGCAATGCATGTGAGAGTGTCTGGAAAATGCTAGAACCCACTGCCCGGAGACCTCAGCTTGGGCCCTGATCTCAGCCCACAGGACAGCCAGGCAGGGCCCCTTTTCTTTTTCTTTATATATATATATATATATATATATATATATATATATATATATATTTTAATAGGCAGAGTGGATAGTGAGTGAGAGAGAGACAGAGAGAAAGGTCTTCCTTTTTGCCATTGGTTCACCCTCCAATGGCCGCTGCGGCTGGTGCATCGTGCTGATCCAAAGCCAGGAACCAGGTCCTTCTCCTGGTCTCCCATGCGGGTGCAGGGCCCAAGCACTTGGGCCATCCTCCACTGCCTTCCCGGGCCATAGCAGAGAGCTGGCCTGGAAGAGGGGCAACCGGGATAGAATCCAGGTCCCAACCGGGACTAGAACCTGGTGTGCCGGCGCCGCAAGGCAGAGGATTAGCCTGTTAAGCCACGGCGCCGGCCGGCCCCTTTTCAAACTGCCGTCCTCTCTGTGTGTGTCCGTGAATGCGGCTTGAACACATTGGGATTGGGGAGAGAGGAGGACGTGGGACTGAGACCCTACAAACTGGAGGGAAAGCCAGTAGGAAGGGACCACCAAGACCCAGTCCTGTCGGCCTCAGCTGCCAGGAGCTCCATTCCAGGCCCTGGGGACCGGGGGCCGCTGCTCAGGCCAACTGCAGGCTCCAACCAGGCCGTCGGTGCCACCTCCCGCCCTCGCCACCTGGCTCCCAGCCACTGAGAAGGCCTCTGTTCTCTGCTCGCATGTGGAGACAGGTGTACCATCTGGCAGGGGGCGGGCAGATTCCAGGGAAGTGAGGGATTAAACGCTCCGCGGCCGAGGGGCCCCAGCAGCAGCAGCGTTGCCTGCCCCTTCCCTCTCTCCGCATTGCTGGCTTGTGTGGCTGCAGAGGAATCCTGCAGGCCTCCGGCACCCCTGGGCGAGCCGCC
The DNA here is from genome assembly GCF_033115175.1 of Lepus europaeus. Classification (NCBI taxonomy): domain Eukaryota; kingdom Metazoa; phylum Chordata; class Mammalia; order Lagomorpha; family Leporidae; genus Lepus; species Lepus europaeus. The sequence continues at coordinate 22,634,701 of NC_084840.1, read as the reverse complement.
GCATCCACCCCCCTTCTTCAGTTGCTCCATCTCCTTGATTTTGTTCTTACCCAACGCATAGGCGCTGAGAGGTCAGAGAGTGGAGCCCCCGGCCTCACAGAGGGTTTAGCTGAACCCAAGGGCTCAGTAAATGTTCAAGGACTCATGGGACTCTTGCTGGAAGCCTGCGGGGGACCCCTCTGGGTGGTGAGGACCCTGCAGCTCCTTCCAGGTGCCCTACGAATGCTCTGCACGCCCTGTGGAGCCCTGCCCACTTGGGTGCCCAGGCCGCTGAATCAGGCGCGGGGCCCCAGGGCCAGAGGAGCCGGAATACCATGTGAGTCACCTTTAATTAAGAGGATTTCTCAAGTAAATGACTTAATGGGACAGTTAAATTCATTAGAGGCATCATTACAAGGCGTCAGACCAGGCAGGAACAAATGGGGAGGGGAGGACGGAACCCCATTGGAGGCAGCGAGGCAGAGCCTGGGGAGACGGCAGCTGGGTGGGCAGCGAGAGGGCGTTCTCCCCTTGTGGGACCCTCAGGGTCACACCCACCTGCCGACCCAGCCACCCGCTCGTCCCAGCATTCACAGTGGAGGAGGCGGGGCAGGCACGAGCATAATTAAAGGACAATAATAATAAACAAACACTAATTAAAGCATCTTCGAATGTCCCATTAAGCTCAGCATGACACGGTGGATACTGCCCAGTAGAGAGCTCCCTCTCCTGCCTGGACTTCCGGCCCATCACCCCCAACTCACCTCCCCACCCCCACCCCCGGCATGGAGCTAGTGCCCGGCCATCACCTGGGTGTGCGCAGTCAGACCTCTGACTCCAGAGGTCTGAACTTGGTCCTCCAAGGCTCTGTAGACCTAGAATCATCACAAACAATTTCTCCAATAAGGAGACACCCAGGTCATGTTCATTCCTTCCCTAGCCCCAAAGTGGAGTTTTACTCCATTTCTTCCTGGCCCCAGCACCTGACATCTACAAAGGCTCCCACCAAGGCGCTGATGTCTCAAATTGGCCATCAGCTGGACGGTCGTCAAAACCCACGTCCTGGGCCCGTCTCCAGCGGTGTGGCCAGCTGAGTGAATGGGCTCTGGCTTGGCTTGGTAATGAGCCCACAGTGATGCCCACGGTGCTGGTTCCACAACCACAGGTTGGGAGCTGCAAGCCACACAGGAGGACGTGGCCAAGGAGGGACCAGCTGAAGGGCTCAGGGATTTCATGCATCCCAGCCCTGCCACCTTCATAGTCCTTCCCAGGTGAACCCGAACCCTTCCAGACTCACACCCAAGCTCCCTGGGCCTCTTGTGAGGTTTCCGAAGGAAACCCTGCCCTCTCTGGGTTTGCTGCTGGGGTCCCCCGGGCAGCGCCTCGTCCGTTTGCAGACTACGCCTCTCACGCCACCTCCCGCATGAGGGGCTGCACTCTCTCTCTCTGATAAACGAAATGTGGGCTACAGATGCAAGCCACATGTGTAATTCTAACTTTTCTGGCAGCCACATTGCAGAAGTAAGGAGAAACAGGTGACATTAATAATGGCTGTTATTTAACCCAGTGTATGCAAAATATTATCTTTTCAACATGTCGATGAAAATATTATTAATGTGTCCTTTTACTTGTTTTCTTTTCTGTACTAAAATCCTCAAACTCCAGTGTCTGTGGCATCCATGACAACATGTTCAGTTCGGCCCAGCGCCCCCCTCAAATGCTCGGTGTCCACACGGGGCCTGTGGCTGTCGGGCAGAACAGCACACACAGGCGGGTTTCCTGTTCGCTCTGAAGCCCCTCGGCCTGCTCTGGGCCTCTCTTAGAATACCTGCAGCTTTCTTGTTTTTGTTGCTCATCTTTTGCAACTTGAAGGCGATGGCTGTGTTTTCATGCACTTGCTGGTTCCTTGCACTCTTGAAGCACCTAGCGCTGGCCTGGATGGAGGATGTGATCAAGGAATCCTGGTTGGCGAACAACTGGCAACAAACACCCAGGGACACTGGCGGCAGACAAGGCCCGTGGGAGCGCCTGCCCTTCAGGGTCTCCTCCCAGACACTATGACATTTCTTTCTCTGGTTTGTGCATGGCTGTTAGATCTTACAGGAGCGAAGAATTCAAGTGTGAGAGCATACTCCCCTCACTCCTGTAAGTTTCCTGTTCCACTTTGCTCTTCAACTCAGTGCATTAAAAAAAAAAAAAAAAAAAAAAGAATCCCACCAGGAGGGCCCAGGAAACAGGAAAAATAGTTGTGCTCTTGGTTTCGTGTTTGGAGAAGAACAGGGTTTCACTATCTCCGCGGCACTTGGCGTGAAAGTGGGCTTTGTTGCCGGACACACTGCTCCCATTCAGGGCCCCCTTTCCCAGCTGCTCAAAGCCGGCCTGTGTTTTGACAGACGGCCCGAATGCAATGCACACAGTTGTTTTAATTCCCAGCCAGATGCAGACATCACTCACAAGGGGCCCAAAACCCCAGAAAGGAAGGCCGGGCCCTGGATGGCTCCTCGCGAGCCTCAGAGGATGGGTTGGAGGGGCCAGCGGAAGCCCGCCGGGCAGCCAGGGCCCTGCAGGTCCCAAAGGGCTGAGAGTCGCCCCACCTGGGAGAGGCACCTTGAAGTCTCCGACAGGCACCTGTGAGGCAGGTGCTTCTTGCAGGGATCGCCTGCCAGGAGGCAGGGTTCAAGGGCTGCTCTTGGAGTCCACAGGAAGGTGGTGCTGACGGCTGGATGTTATCACTCAACTGTCGGCTCACAGGGGACACGAGTCCCAGTCTCAGGGCGGAGTCGAACAAACTGTGGGAAACAGAATGCTAGATGGCAGAATGGGAAGGGCCAGAGGTAGCCTGCCTCAGAGGGCAGAGAGCCCTTTCACAGCCCCCTGGACAGATGTCACCTTCACTGCTCTTCCACGTCCCGGTGACAGACGGGGTCTCAGCCCATGGGGCCTACTGCAGTGTCGTCCAACCCTGACTCGCTTATATTATATTGAGCATGGCTGAACTCCCACCCTGAGCCATCCTGCAGCTTCAGTGCCCTTCTCACAGCTGCTTGAGACTCCTGGGTTCACAGCTGGTCCCCACTCCATCCTGGCCCGCTGCAGGTCACGTGTCTGCTTGGGCGACACCCCACTAGGGCAGGTTGTGGGGACCTGAGCTCAGAACTCCGCAGCATGGGGTGGCCTCTCTCAGTCCCTGCCCTGTGCACATGTCTAAGTGACTCATGCTCACGTTGGCCCCTTCGGCCATTACATCACCAGCCGACTCAGACCCTCAGGTGTATTACGGAGGAACCATCCGAAACCAGCTCCCCCTCCCAGCCACACACACACACACACACAGACTATCAATTGAATCTCAAGACTGTACACTTGTTATGTCTGCTATTTACATTCACATTATTAAAGGAAGGGTAGGACTGCTCAATGCTGATCCTGTCACTCACTCACAGAGAAACCTGGTGATCTGGCATGCTGAGCGTTATAATGTGGTAAGGACAGGTAGGGGCCTCTCTGTCTCCACCCCATCCCGTGAGCACCCAGAACTCAAGTTAGGCTAACCTTGTCCGGGATGGCTTTTGGCCATGACAATCCCGCAGCTCAGATGTCCTTCCAAGTTACCTGCACCTGTGGCGACTCACCCTTACTGCCCTGTCCATGTCCTCCCGACAGGTTGTATCTAAGCCACTGGGTTCTACAGAGCTCACACCAACCCCAGGACACCTAAAACAACGTAGAGCAAGCACCTCTCAATCTGTAGTTGCCAACTCCTGCCACGCTGTGGGGCTCTGCGTAGGCAGCAGCATACGCCATTGGCTATGGCCTCTTAGTGCCCGGCACCTGATTCCCCAGAGCTGACGTCTGACCAGCACTGGCCGAACCACAGCACTAGCATCCAATCCTGAGCTTCTGTGAAGGCGTCTCCATCACATTTGTCCTCTTGCCACGGCGGCGCACTCTGCTCCCGCTAGACCACAGCTCGTGTCATCAGCTGAGCTCACAAGTCCAGCGGGTGGGGGACCTCTATGCCCCAGCAAATGACAGCCCGTTCCCTGCCTGGAAAACGAATTTGCAGCCCAGCAGCCTCCTGCCCCAGGCAGTGTCAGAACCCCAGAAGATAGCAAGTGCATGACTTTGGTCCTCTGTCCTCGCCTGGCCTTTGTTGTCACTCGTGCTGGGCCAGAAGGCAAGAGTGATGTCCACACAGGCCCGGCTCAGGTCCCTGCAGGGCCAGGGAGAATTTTCGAGGGTTGCACTCGCTGGGCAGCAGGTTGTTAATCTTCAGATTCTCGCTCTCTGGGCAGGACAGGATCAGACGGGGAGCTCCTTGCCGCCGCTGTTGCCATTGAGCCAAATGTTTCAAAGGCTGGGAGATTTGCTTGGGAAACTGAATGCAGACATCAGAGAATGGGATAATTGGATCCAGGTGGGATAGTTGGTTGGCTATAAAGAGGCTGTGGCATTCGATGAATATTCGTGGAGGGGAGAAGTTTCTCCCTCTCTCCCTTCTCGGATGTTTGCAGCGCAGGCAGGATGTCACAGCCCAAGCCCAGCTGAATGCTCTTCAGATGAGTTTGTGCCACTCAATAGCCTTTCAACAGAGTTAACCATTTTCAGCACTTGCCCCTGGCTTGTCTGGCTCTCGGGGGTGGGGGATGTTACTCATATGCAGAAAGAGATCGGTGGATTTAGTTCCGGCTCTGCAAAGCAGGAAGTTTGAGCCCTGCCATTCCACGTGGCCGTGTCTGCGTATGTGGGCACGTCGATGAGAACATCAAGGTCACTGTTCACCCCCAGGGCTGCCTCTTAAGAGCTGAGGTGATATCACGCGGGTAGGTATGGTGAGTCTCAATACACATGTGTAAATTGTCACAACCTGACCTCACCGTGCCCCTTTGCTCTCTGCCAGGTCACCAGGGTTCCCGTGGAGTCATGCGAACAGTACACAACTTGTGGGGAGTGCCTGAGCTCGGGGGACCCTCACTGTGGCTGGTGCGCCCTGCACAACATGTAAGTGTGGATCATTCTGGAAAAAGACCTGGTGTACAGAAGAACCGGGGCTTTCCTGGCATGATGAGATGTGGCAGGAATTCAAATGTTGTCTCCAGCTTTGGGGGCAGGAAGAGGCAGCAGGGGTGGGGTTTGGGGTTTTCTCTAAGTGCAGGGTCCCTGTCTCTCTGCCGGTCCCTGCTATCTGCTCTGAGGGGACACACCTGCATCCCAGTGTTGTGAGAAATCTCACAGGGGAGCCAGGGATTCTCCAGCTATCCTGAGAACCAACTCACTGTAGCCTGATAGAGGTGCACCTGTCAAGAGCGGGCAGACAGTGGCGTGCTGGGGGAGGGAGGCCTGGCCCCGAGCTGGCTGCTGTGTGACCCTGAGCGGGTCCACTGACAACTCCAGGCTTCCAGTCCCCATTGCTAAGTAGGGAAAAATGCCTGTTTCACAGGTGAATTGTGAAGACTAAATGAAATAATAAATGCTTTGGAAATAAGGAAGCCCAGAAGAGGCTACACAAATCAAAATAATTATTATGGACTCTGTACCCTTGGGAAGACCCTTCTGGCCTCATTATTTCATGATTCCAAGAAGTCCGCATCTCACTCCAACTGGCCTCCTATCCCTATTCAAATATCTCCCCGCCATTGAATACCCGCTCAATAGAAATGCAAAATCACACAAACTTCCTAATTCCAAGAGCCCCAGAGGGAGAGAAAAGGGTGAAAACCCCACAGGCAGGAGCTGCCTACGAATGGAGTTGGAAACTCCGTGGCTGGGTGCCAGCCAGCCATGCATCTCCATGAAATGTGCCGGGCTAGGGGTGGAGGCGGAGGCAGAGGGCCAGGGTTCAGGGTCCTGCACAATAGCTCTTGGCTTCCAGCCGCTGCAGCAGGTGTTGGGAGGCTGGAGAGAGAAGGAGGGAGCCTGGCGCCTCACAGATGCAAAATCCGGACTGGATTTGAGCCCACTTCTCCTGGGTTCCCTGTTTGGGTTTTGGAGAGAAGCGATTCCTCCAAAAGTTTTGCAAAAATGCTCATAGCAAAACCCACGCAGCAAGTCTCCATTGCCATCAGACCACGATGGTGATGCCACACCAGCCTGGCACAGCAGGGAGTGCACTCTAAGTGCCATGAGGAGGTGGGCCCAGCAGCCAGCAGGCTGTCTCCTCCAGAGGTTCTCTTCCTCTAAAGAACCCAAGAACCCATGCAAGGGCCCTGGACCTCTGCTGTCCCATTCTGCAGTGGGCACCTGCAGCCGTACTGCCCAATGCCCGAGCTCCCAGCCTGCCTTCCCAGAGACAGTGGCCATAAGTGGCTGTGGCGCTTCTCACGGGTGGGATGTGGCAACACCACAGATCAGCAGTGACCCTTTATTCAATAGCAATGACCTCGGCTTCCCCCAACCCGTCCCAGTGCCTGTAGAGCCATCACCAGTGCCCAGCCTCCCCATGGCCCCAGCCACCTCTGCCTGCCTCCTCGTCTGGGTGGTCCACTGCTGAGAAAAAAGACAGCCATGTCAGGTCGGGAGAGCCCAGGTTTCCTCTGTCCCCCGATCTCCTTCCCGGTTGTCACAGAACCGTCCCGCCTCCCTGCACCTGTACCTGCCATAGCAGCTGGGGGATGACATTCTGCTGTTGGCACCCCCAGGCTGGTCTTCCCGAACCTCCAGAGCCTCCCCTGGTTCCTGCCTCGGCCTTGGTGACAGAGCAGTGAGGAGATGCGGCAGCCTCCGGCCACAGGCCCCACACACAGGCCTCTGTCCTGGAGGCCCAGAGCCGAAGGAGATCGCTGGAGAGCCTGTGGGGATTGGAAACCTTCTGGTCTCTCGCACAGGCTGCGCTCTTGCCAGTGTGTTATTGTCTCCCCGGCTATTTATCTCTGTTAGGGCAGTTGCCATAAATAGTATGATAAAAAAGAGCATTTCAGGGAGTCAATGAGATAAAGGCTGCAGTCAAGGGCTCACTTTAGAGCTATCTTAAGGATTCACTTAAACCTCAATAATTCTTCTCTTTGACAGCATTCATATTTAGATCCATTATGTGCCTGGAAAGGAAGAGGGGGAGGAGTTTGGGGGGGCCGGGATGGGAGTCTCCGCTTGCCAGTGGAATCTGGCAGATTCCTAGTGCAGACCCAGGAGCTTGGGGGCATGGCAGGTGGCAGCAGGGCACCCTCTGTGGGCACAAGAGCCTGCAGCGAGAGACAAAGATTTGAAGAGAAGCGGCCACCCAGGCCTTGTGACGGAGGCCACCCTGTCCGTCTCTGTTGCAAGGCATTATTTCATGACACAAACGTTTGTTTACAATCCACCATGTGACGGTAGAATATCCCAATGAGCTCCAGATTCCCAGGGCCATCAATCCGCGTGTGCAGGGTCCCCTGTACCCTGTCCCACACCACACCGGCCTTCTCCTGTTTTCTCCCTCATTCCTTGGCTCACTCGTCTGAGCATCCTACAGCGTTGTTAAGGGTGCTCTTTGAATGCACACTGCAGCATTAGTGTTCGGGATTTGTCCACTTTCTCTCAATTTGTCCTTAGCTGCCTGCGACAGAGATCACCGGGAGGCACCAAAGCCTTCTAGGCAAGCCACAGGCCTCTAGGCAGCGGGGGACAATGGAGCCCACCCCCTGGGCCCCCGTGGCCTGACCTCTGTGGATCTGTGTCTATGGCAGGTGCTCCCGCAGGGACAAGTGCCAGCGGGCCTGGGAACCTAATCGATTTGCTGCCAGCATCAGCCAGTGCATGAGCCTCCAGGTGCAGCCCAGCAGCATCTCGGTATCTGAGCACAGCCGGATGGTAAGTCACTCTGCAGGGGGTGGCACGGAGCAGGCGATGGGACGCCGGCACTGCTGTCACACCGCACAGGGATCTATGAATCGGTCAGCTGCTAGCTGCCCCAAGCAAACTTAAGGTGTTGATAGAAAACTTTGGCATCCCCTACGATAAAGGGCCCGGTCCTTCTCCCTCCTCCCGGGAGCTGATTCCCCACTGATCTGCTTTGTAAATCTATAATTTGCATTCAGTGACAAAAGCCTATGACACAATGTCATCCACCCAAATAGCACATGCTTTAGGATATGCTGTATTAACAATTCTCCGTTTGCTACAGCCCCTCACAGAAGTCTACAAATTGCCTTTGTGTGTGTGTGTGTGTGTATGAAAGAGCGAGAGAAAAACCGAGAGACTGGGCCTCAGTGTGAAGTCAGTGTGTGCTTAACAAGAATATTAAAGAGAATAAATCACACCCCAGCCACCTATCAAGGTACAACCCCAAATATTCCATGTCCTCAGGCCCTATTATTTCATTCCGAAGGTTTATAAGCATTCTCGAATGTTAATTAGTTAATGAACCTTCCAAGATTGGAGTTCATTCATCCCCACCAGGAGGTTCAGGCTCCAAGGGACCAGAGGGAACCAACAGGGGAGTTTGTCCTTAGCCTCCTGGCCCCATGGAAACGAAACTGGGGCAGAGATTTAGCTGCAAAGCACTATGCGGGAAGGCTGGACAATACCCGCCATGACCGAGCGTCTGCACAGAGACTCTGCCAGGTACTGGTGGACAGGCAGCCGGTCACGGGACCCCTGACGTGGAGCGCAGGGGTGTCACCATCATGATCCATGAGCAGCCCTCGGCACCAGAGGGAGCCCCTCGCGTTCTCACCCATTCCAAAACCAATTAGAGTCTGAACTGCAGTCATTGACGGCCAATTCATTTAAAAGTGTGTGGAACTCACAGCAGCCTTTCGCCATTAACTGTTTTCTCAATCAACACATTTTTCTGAGAGGCTCATATTTTCAGCATTAGAAGAGGGTCTGGGAAAGGAGGTTCTCAGGGCAGGCATTTTTTTTTTTAAAGATTTATTTATTTATTCGAAAGTCAGAGTTACACAGAGAGAAGTAGAGGCAGAGAGAGAGAGGTCTTCCATCCGCTGGTTCACTCCCCAAATGACCGCAATGGCTGGAACTGCGCCGATCCGAAGCCAGGAGCCAGGAGCTTCTTCTGGGTATCCCACATGGGTGCAGGGGCCCAAGCACTTGGGCCATCCTCCACTGCTTTCCCAGGCCACAGCAGAGAGCTGGATCAGAAGTGGAGCAGCTGGGACTAGAACTGGCACCCATTTGGGATGCCGGCACTGCAGGTGGCAGCTTTACCCAAAAGGCCACAGCGCTGGCCCCAGGGCAGGCATTTTTAACCATCAAGATGCCTGAGTCCCATATCAGAGTGCCTGACTTCCTGTCCCAGCTCTGCTTCCAGTTCCAGCTTCCTGCTGATGTGCACACTGGGGAGCAGCTAGTCCTTGGGTCCCTGCCACCCACGTGGGAGACCTAGATTGAGTTTCTAGCTCCTGGCTTGGGCCTGATGCAGTCCTGGCTGTTGCGGACATTTAGGGAGTGAGCCAGTGAGCCATGGGAGCTCTGTCTGTCTGTCGCAAATAAATTAAGAAATAGGAAAAGGAGGGGGAACCTTGGGGAGTTTGGAACTGCCTGGCCTCACTAGTTATAACCCATAGGCATCAGCAGACATCCAGACACCTTGAGCTCCTTATGGAGCTATTGTTCCAGTCTAGGGGCCATAGGAGGTGGCCGCTAGTGACCGGAAGGCCCGAAGGAGACAGAGAAGCAGAAACCCTAGGAACCCTGCGGCCTCAGCAAGGGGCCTCTGAAGGAGCGACAGCCACAGTGAGGCTCTCGCCACCTTCCAGAGTGAGGCTCTCGCCTAGTGACCTCTGGCTAAGCCTCCAGTTGGGTGGTTCCCGGCCAAGGCCTTGTGAGTGATGAGCTCAGCTCCTGACTCACTGCCAAGGGTACATGGATCTCTGTGGTAATGTTCATGTGAAAATGAGCAGGGTCTCAGGTAGATTGTGGTCCCCTTGCCTTCCAGGGCTTTCTGGAACTGGACAAGATAGAAAACTCGATTCATAATAAGAATCTTAATAAAGAGCAGGGGCCCCGGCCACGTAGAACAATTAGTTGCTGGAGTTGTTCAGGGGCAGAGTTGGAAGATCACCCAGACCAGCCCCCTTCTTTGATGGATGAGGTCGGGGCTGGGGCGGGGGGATCAGTGAGCAAGTGGGCCTCAGCAGGGCAGGCCTGGAGTCCAGCCCCTGAGCACTTCCCACTGCGGCATCCGTTTCTACTGAGCCTCTTTTCTGCAACCCCCCCCCCCCCCAGCTCAGCCTGGTTGTGAGTGATGCTCCCGATCTGTCTGCGGGCATCACCTGTGCCTTTGGGAACCTGACGGAGGTGGAGGGGCAGGTGTCCGGAAGCCAGGTCATCTGCATCTCCCCTGGGCCCAAGGATGTCCCCGTCATCCCTCTGGATCAAGGTAAGCAGTATCTTCCAGGAGAATCCCATGCCAGAGGCTGCCCTACCGTGGCGGAGCTGGGGGTGACAAGTGCCAGGAAGGTCTTCTTCTACCAGATGGGAATGTTTGCTTATGCAACTTGTTGTGAACGGTCACACCTGGAAGGGGAATCCAGGAAGACAGAAAAATCATGGCTGCCCTTTGGGTTAAAACTGCAGAGTGGGCAGAGTCCCTGCACACTGCAGGCCCTTCTAGGGATGGGAGCAGCTTCTGTCAGCTTCCATCAGGTTCTCACCACAGAGCTGGGGCTGGAAGCATTCTTCCCTAACAGTTCTGAAGTTCTTCCACTAGCTGAACACGCCTGACCAAGGCAAGGAACCCCCGGGAGTCTGCCCCTTCCTCCCTAGGGGTGAGACAGTTGGGTCTGCAGCATGGACTAGTAATGGACCAAAGGGAGTCTCCTGGGGGGAGAAGAAATTCAGGCAGGGTCTCTCTGCCACCTGCATCCCAGGAGAGCCCCAGGTGGCCCAAGGGTCTGCTGGTCCCCAGGTGTTCACTCTACTGCCTCCTTTCCATTTTTTCCCAGACTGGTTTGGACTCGAGCTGCAGCTGAGGTCCAAGGAGACTGGAAAGATATTTGTCAGCACTGAGTTCAAGTTCTACAACTGCAGCGCCCACCAACTGTAAGCATTTCTCCAGAGGAGCCTCACCCTGGGTCTGGACATTGGATGGGGCGGGGGGGGGGGGGTCCCTCCCTTGGTTCTGAGCTCCTTGAGGATAGGATTGCGCAGCAGTCCCCTCCACAGTGTCCACAGGGGCCTGGTGCAGTGTTCGCACAGAGTAACTGGCATTCGCTCCACACCGTCCCTGGTCTTATCCAGTCTCCCTCGGCCCCACCCCAGCACACCCCTACTCCAGTTCTCAAGCTAGAAAAAGGCTCATGGCCCAGGAGCCATAAGAAAAGGCATCCACTTTAAAGCACCTGGTGGTGGCTTGGAAGGTAGAGAATGGTGATGAGTGGAGTGTGGACTTGCATCTACACCCTGGTGAAGAGGGCCCGAGCTCCGGGCCTCAGCTGCGCACACCCGCAGAGGAGGAGCAAGGCTAAGGGGAGTAGCCACATTCCAAACTTAGCCGCAAAACCAGAGCAACTCCAGCCTCCGGAGGGGGCCTCCGTGCAGCTGGGCCACCTCCCGAGCCTCTTCCCATAGCTGCATGCCTACAGATTAGTGCCCACCGCTCTGAGATTGCACACGGTGCAGGCAGCTGGTAGCAGTAGGCCAGGAGTGGAGGACAGAGGTCCACCCTTCGTTTCTGCCCATCCTCTCTGGGAGAGAAATGAGACTTTGTACAGAAGCGTGGAAGCTCCCACACCGTTTGGTTCAGAAAGACAGGAACCCAAGTCCCTGCAGTAGACCGCATAGGGTCGTAGGACCAATGGGCCTGCACGTTCAGTGAGGGAGAAGCTGAGCAGCAGCTCCATGCCAGAGGGAGCCGTATCTGGTTCCACAGACCCATCCTTCCCATCACCTGATAGCTACATAACGAGCAGAGCCCCAGGAACATCAAACCTGCAGGGTACAAGCTCTGGGCACAAGGGGCTTGACCGTCAAGGTGAGGAGGAGGTCTCTTCAGCTAAGTCCTAGAGAAATCTCTAGCCATCGGAGCAGTCTCCTCTTCTCTGATCTGGACTGTCATGATTTGGGTCGTCTTCTGAAGTTCTAGGGTTTCTACAGTAGTCAAGGAAGGAGACGTATCTGAGCCCCATGGGGAGGAATCCACAGATGTGCTGAGACACAGCAAGTGATTAAAATGGCCTGGTAGGAAACAGGGCGGGGCAGGAAGTGGTGCAGCTGCAATGGATGAGGTCGGCCACTTGCCACTGCATTACAGTCCCAGCTGACCCTGTGTTGGCAAACACAAGCATCTCGGAGATGGCACCCCTCAAGCTCCTTCACAAACTAACCCAGGGCGACAGAACCCCTTGTTTGTGAGAGCATCCCGTTCTCCTTGCCAAGCCAGTGTGATGTCACCACTTGTAATGATGGATTGCTATGGCAACAGAGATGCTGTCACAGGCAGCAGGCTTGGGAGGAAAAAAGCTGGTCTCATTGATAGCAAAGATCTCATTTTGTTGCCAGTGCTGTCTTACCCTTCTCTATCTTTGATATTCATAGTTTCAAGCCACAGAATCACATTCAAGTGCTTCTTTCTAATGTGACAAACTGAGGCCCACAGACGATACATGCTGTGACGATGGTCACAAAATGAGCCCATGCAAGAGTCAGGTCTGGAGCCCCAATAGATATTGCTATGTGTAGCTCACTGGTCGGCTTTCATTATTTGTTTGCCAAATCCTAAAACGTTAGCAAGAACCAGCTGATCATAGGGAAGTTCATAAGCAAGATAATTTTGGACATATGCAGAAGGAGATATAAAAGATCACCAAGGGAAAACAATTGTAGCTGGGCTAATGCACTTTATAACCTGTGGCCCAGGAGCCCTGGGTGGCACCGCAGCTACCCAAGTGCAGTCGGAAGCCCACCAGGTGGCGCCAGCTCACAGATCTGATCCCGCCCACTCCAGATAGTCTCCTTGTGAAAGGGGAGCAGGCAAAGAGAAGGAAGGCCACCCCAGCTTGCCAACATGTTGGCATTACAGTGGTCTGAGTACACAGAGAGAGCCAGCATAATGTACACAGCCGCCAGGTGAAACCGGAGGGAAAGGAGGGCACACCTTGGCCAGGAAGGCATTGCCACACGAATATTCCATGGCTCCGTGCCCGGGCATCTTGGGGAGTAGGACAAACTTACCATTTAATACTGTTAATTTCCCCAAGCCCAGTAACACAGCTGCTATGGACCAATTGTTAACACTCTAATGTTATTTAAGAGCTTCAAATAGCAGGTAATTTAAGTGCTTGAAAAAAAATACATTTAGCTTTGTACTTTTCAAAAGCACTTCCTATACATTAGCTTGTTTGATACCAGGCAGCCCTGTGGTGCAGACAGGAATGGTTTGTTATAGTCAGATGAAGAAACTCGAATTCAGAGAGGGAAGTGCCTTCCTCAGGCAACAGCCGAGGAAAGACTGGCACCGGATATGCCCCATGTCCACCCCGTGCTCTTTGAGCTCCTCAGTCTGATAAGCACTGCCGTGTTGGTAAATGGTTAACTACCAGCATTCAGGGAAAACCCTAGTTTGCAATTTCTGTGGTGTAAATACTCCCACGGTAGCCAGTTTCAACATTTTTACCAGCATTGTGTCCACCAACTTGCAAAATTCTTATGAGCTAGTATAGACCAATGCTAGCACACTTCCACCTTATACGTTTACATGAATCCTACTCTGACCTCTTTCTTTTCCCTCTAGTTTTCTGATCCTATGAATATATTGGATAGAGAATTCATAGTTCTCAGTGCCAGGAAATCTCTCAACAATTTGCCTTCCCAAGACTGAGACGGTGAAACAGACTTCAGCAGGACACCTGGCTGCCCGGCCTGCCCTTCCCTCACCTCTCTGCTCCCTTCCCTTGCCTCTTACTGTCCCTGTCCTTGCAGGTGCCTGTCCTGTGTCAACAGCGCCTTCCGCTGCCACTGGTGCAAGTACCGCAATCTCTGCACTCATGACCCCACCACCTGCTCCTTCCAGGAGGGCCGGATCAATATTTCAGAGGTAAGAGGTCTTACCTTGGCAGGACAGTATTCCCGGGGAATCGTGGGGTCCCTCCTCCCTGCCCCAAATGGCTTGGCCATCTTCTTGCTCTGGCCAGAGATTCTACGTGTTAGAAATTCCCACTGTGACAAAGCTCAGAAGTCTCAATAAATAACTCCAGAGGCAGAGGCCATGTCCACTTGACTCCTAAGACTATGCATTCAAGACCTTGAAGGTAACTGGGGCTGAGACCACAAGCTTAGAGGAACCATGTCCACCAACCAGACTGCATGGTTCAGAAGAGCGTAGTGAATGCCACTTATTCTTTGAGTCTGACCCTTTGCTTGGCTACAGACGTTTTCAAGTTCAATGGAACATTCACTCCCAACCATTTTTTCATGCCAACTTCTCTTCCAACTCCAGAACTCGGAGAAATGCGATGATTCTTTGACTCTGCTGTATGACTGGGAGGGTGGTCTTGAACAAAGAGAAAATCAGCTGGTGAAAAGAAGCAGACATTGCTAAAAGACCTATGTTGTTATGTCAGCAAAGCTCCATCGCTAAAGCCCAGCCCCTCTCTTGTTATCAGCAACAGGAAATAACAAATCACTCATCTTTCCTTAGTATTCCACTCATTGGTTACGCATTGATGTTGATTGCCTTACGTATTCACAGCATATCTTGGGGCAGTGAGGTCTGCTGGATAGCTTCCCTTTAAAAAAAAATTATTTGAAAAGTAGAGTTACAGAGAGGAAGAGGAAGAGACAGAGGTCTTCCATCTGCTAGTTCCCTCCCCAAGTGGCAGCAACAACCAGAGCTGGGCTGGTCTAATGTCTGGAGCCAGGAGCTTCTTCCAGGTCTCCCACGTGGGTGCAGGGGCCCAAGCACGTAGGCCCTCTTCTGCTGCTTTCCCAGGTGTAGTCACAGGGAGCTGGATTGGAAGTGGAGCAGCCAGAACTCCAGCTGGCACCAATATGGGTAGCCTGTGCTGCAGGCAGCAGCCTCACCCAGTATGTCACGACACCAGCCCCAGCTCCCCTTTCTGGTGCTTAATGCTTTTCATACCCCAAGGTGCCAGTTGGAGTTAACAATTATGCAGGTCTCATGTATTCAGACAAGTGCCCGTGTACGCATGTACACGTTTCTCTCTTGCTCCGCCTCTCGGAAAATGCATCAGTCTTAGTAGTGACAGTACAGGCTTTGTGGATACCTTTCCCCTGTTACACCAAACTGTCAGCTCTCGAAGGCAAGGACTCCTTCTTGCCTTTGAATCCGCAGTGCCTTTTGCAGTGAGTATTTGTAGAATGCACGCACGAAAGAATGGATGAACCAGTGACCTCTCTACCTACATCCCGCTGGTGGGAACGGTGTCTTCCTGTCTAAGATTTCAAGAAAGGGTGTCTCTGAGTCTCCTAATTTGATTACGGCCCTGAGTGTTTCTGTGGCCAAACGTAAGAAAGTAGATCCTGAAAGGCTTCCCAAATACACACCCATCACCTTTAACTCGACCTAATTTTAGGAACAGAAAACAATGGAGTGTGCCTGAAAGAGGGCGCTGAGATGGTCCCCGCAGGTGTCGTGTAAAACAGCTGCATCTCCTGAAGTGTTCCGCAGCCAGGCGCAGCGCCCTGAGAACTGTCAGACAGGGATTTTCTTCCGGTCGGCGGCTGTGCTTTGATGCAGCTGGACCGAAAACACCGCACTGGTCTTAGTGGACACTGGCTACAAATTCCAGCCAAATGCCCTACCAGGCTATGAAACTGCTTTGGGCCAGCAAAGGGCCCAAGAGCTGAAAGTATGAGAGTCAGCCCTGCTCGGGAGCCAGTCCAGTGAAGGGAGACGAGCCAGGCTAGAAGGCACGGAAGGGCCAGGATGCCTGCTCAGAGGCACAGGCTGGGCGGAGAGAGCAAGACTGTGGCTGACCGGCTCTGAGCCTGCCCCTCACGTTGTCGCGTCTAGTTCTTGAGCTCCTTAGGAAAATCAGGCAAGGCTGACCCCAGCGTGTAGAGAGGGTGTGAAGTGCAGATCTAGAAAAGAAGAGCAGCTGCCTCGCTTTCTCCCAAGGCCACATGCAGCCTCAGCTGAGCCTGAGAGCAGCCTGCCACCAGGGTGATGGCACGGGGTGTCGCTGGCTGGCTCGCTGGGACCCAGAGCCGACTGCAAACAGCCCAGCCCCGGGCTCCTCTGTACCATTTGGAGGAGGCTGAAACACAGCTTCCTCTAGGCCAGGCTGAGCGGTGTGGACGGCCCGAGAGCTGGGCCACAGGGGAGCCGTGCCTCCCCAGGACTGGGGGTGACCGACCTTCCAAAACCCCGGGGGGAGCCCAGACACTTCCCCTCTCCTAAGTTCATTCTCAGTGCTTGATGTCTGCGCCTTGGGACTGGAGAGGAGAGGTCCCTGTGTGGCCCCTCCTTCTCCTTGTGTGAGACTGGGGTGGACGGGTACACGCATGTACTGTCTCCTGGCACGGCCCCAGAACCTGGCTCTTGGGAGGGAGCAGAGGGAAGCCAAGACTCCATCCAAGAAAAGCAAGAAACAGTGTGGATCTGCAGTCAGGTTGCAAGGCCACCGCCTTAGCTTCTTAGGATACTAACTGAGTGTGTAGGCACAGCCTCCTGCACATCCCTTCCCAGCGAATAGCCCCCCAGGCCTTGCTCTCCCGCCCAAACCCTGCTGGGGGGTCCCCACTTCTGAAATGTAAGGAACAGCAGCATGCACAAGCCCAGCTTGCGTAAGGTGCCCCCCATGCGCTCTCCTCTTTTAGGGAGCTGGATATGCATTTGCTGTCTCTTTGGGGGGTCCCGAGACTATCTCTGCCACACTTCCAGTAAGTCCCTCCCCAACTCTGAATCAAAGGCATGTGCCACCAGCTCCACCCATGGATAATACAGCAGTGTTCGCGTATCACAGCCTTGTCGCTTCCTCTCACGAGGCAGGAGTTTCTCGAAGCGGGATCCCAGGGACCAGCCACATCTGCACCACCTGGGAACTCCTTTGCAATTCAAATTCTTGGGCTGCAGCCCAGATGAGGAGGCTAAAGACAGCACCCCTGGCGTGTGCCGTGCCCGTTGACTCTCACCACAGCCCTGCAGCTGCACATCACTCCAGTTGACACCTGGAGTAACCAAGATGATAACATTTTTTATTTTTTGCCCAAGGCTACAGAGAATTCAGGCATCCCAAAAAGCTGAGTACAGTTGACTTTCTGTAGAAAATCAGGGCCCGGGAATGTGTTTGTCTCCATGGCCACGGTCACACTTGCAGAGATTGACTTCAATCCGGCCCCTTTGCTGTTGACCTTGAGGGTGCAGGGTGTGGCCAGACCAGCACAAACTTGTGTCCA
Source organism: Lepus europaeus (assembly GCF_033115175.1). Lineage (NCBI taxonomy): Eukaryota > Metazoa > Chordata > Mammalia > Lagomorpha > Leporidae > Lepus > Lepus europaeus. Next base: position 22,617,430 of record NC_084840.1, on the reverse strand, counting down.
CAAGTTGGGAAACTGTCCATGCAAAGATAGGCCGGCAGTACCATGTCCACATAAAAAAAGCCAGCCAGGCGTGCCCAGGAGCAACTGTGCTGGAGCCTAAAATACTAAATATACTCCTCATTAACATTCACTGAATGCTTATTACATATGCAGCATATATGTCTCATTGAAGAGCTATAGATAAACACCATTTACTCCTAACTACTCCATGAAGTGATTTCCATTACAGATAAATAAACCGAGGCTTGGATATGTTGAACAGTTTCCCTGTGATCATCAAATAAACGTGGAAATCAGGATTCAGTGTTAGTGTTCCGGGGCGGCCTTGAATAGGTTGGAGTCTGGTCCTGCTTTCTTACACACACATGCACACGCGTGAGAAGTGTGCAGTAATAATTTTCACACTTGGTCATCCGCTCCTGGCCACTTACAAGGTCCTTCAGATCCTGCTTTCATGCAACCTAGGGCTGTCAGACTCTGGTTTACAGATGAGGAAACTGAATTTCCCTGGAACCATCTCTCAAGGCCTTGCCAGGCAGTGGGCCAGAGCTTTCCACAGCTCGGAGCACAGCTGGTCTCCGGTGAAGCCAGCGGGGGTCTCTGCCTCCCTGGGCCGGATCAGGCCGTGGCGTGTTGTTAGCAAGCTGGTGCGCACAGGGGTACACGTGGCCTTCAGCTTTGAAAGCTCATCCTTCTCCATGGCTAAACCAGGCCTAGTGAGATGTAGATGCATAAATATCTTCTTTACACCCCGTCCCAGGGGAAAGACAGAACCAAATAAATCCGATTAGCTTCCCAGGAGGCTGGCTGCTGTCTCTCTTTGAAGACCAGCGAGTGAAGATAATGCCATTTCCACGTGGGAAGTCGAGTCAGAGCGCTAGAAGGTCCCCAGCTCAGGAAGCTGGCAGGGCACAGCCAAGCCAGGGGGAGCAGTGTGGCCTCAGGACGCCAGGGCCCTTGCCCACCCCTATGACCACGCTTCCTCCTCCCCGGCACCCCCTCCCCTAGCATATCCCCACAGATCACTGCCAAGGAGGTGATCCTGGTCCACTTGGCTCAGAGACAGAGAAAGAATAAGATAACCCAGAGGTCGTGAGAAGTCTGAAGGCCGGCAGAGCGGTTAGGAATTCAAGAGTACGAACGAGGGTCCCGACATGTGGGAATAGCAACTTGCAGTGGTTTGCTTTCTTGTTCTTAGGACCTGGATGCGTGTGTGCATGTGTGCGTGTGCGTGTGTGTGTGTGTAGAAGCAAGCAGTTTGGCAATAGTCTCATCATCACATCTGATTAAACACTCACCTTCCTCAAGCCCCTGAGGTGTGCAGGTTCCAACAACCTGGCAGTTCTCTGGGCTGCCAGCTCTCCTGCACCTGCCTTCAGCCCTTACCTCTGCCATTTCCACCCAAGGGTCATGGCCCCCTCACTACTATGGGCACCAGGACCAGCTCACAGCCCAACCTTCTGTGTCCTGCTTCTTCCCAGGATGAGGAGGGCTCACCTGGGACACCAGACTCTTCTGTCCTGTGCCCCGGAGAATAGAAGGAAGAGTCCCGTTTTGCCTGGCCTGAGATCCATAGCCAGACAAAGTAGAACCACACTTGTTCTGCAGCCACCTTGGAACCTAGCTAGGCAAGAAGACCTTCACGAGCATGGCCCAGAAACTTAGTCCCCAAAGGCCTGAAACAGCGGACCAGGGGAAGTTTTTCTAAAACCCTAGTGAGTATTCACAAAGTGTGTACACACACACACACACACAGTCATCTCTTGTGTCCATGGGAAATTGGTTCTAAGACTCCCACAGATACCAAAATTATGTGTAAATGCTGTGCAGGTAGCTGTCAAGCTGCATTGTGGGGGCATAATGGCAAGAATAAAGTCTCCATGTGTTCAGGGTTCAGGACAGACGAAACTTTTGTTTCGATATTTTCATTCTGTTGTTGGTTGAACCCATGAGCCCATGGAAACAGTGAACCAACTGCACTGTCAAAGTCAAAGAGTTGTACAATCTTATTTACTAGCTCCAGACATCATAAATCCAAAAGCACGTGGTGAAGACCCTGCTAACCGAGTAGCTCTGGGTTTGTTCCCTGAGCTCATTAGAGACAAGAAAAAAGAGCTCATCATTTACAATACATGAACTGGGAAAGGCTCTGAAAACCTTCTCTCTCTCTCTCTCTCGCTCTCTCTCTCTCTCTCTCACACACACACACACACACACACATACACACCATTATCCCTCAGCATTATTTCTAGCCTAAATTGAAATTCTAACTTACTAGATTTGCCAGAGTTTTTTTTTTCCCCACTAACAGGAAGTGGCATCTCCTTTTCCATAGGATGCCTGGTTCTCCCTAAAGTGGCATTCTTTTTTTTTTTTTTTTTTTTTGGCTATAAATATATGAAAGCCTCTGTCAGGAGTGCCTGCAGGGAACGAAAGTTGAAGAGCAGTAAAGAGTCAGTTTACGGGTTGGCAGCCTGAGTGACTGGCTCCTGCTCCCGCACCGGCACCCATCTGCTCCGCAGTGGCTTTGCCTTCCTGTCTCCGCTGGGAGCCCTGCCTACCTGCCTGCCTGGAGTCCTCACTGGTGGCTGCTGGGCGAGTGAGGATGGCACTGGGAACCCTCGGGGTGGGGAGGGGGGCTGCAGAGCCCCCAGGTAGATCCCCATAGAAAGATCTGCCTGGATCCAGTTCTCTGTAAATCCTCGAGACCCTTTAATAGGGGGAGTAATCACGTGACCCCACTCCCCACTCACCAGGATCATTTCCAAGCCCACTTTTGGGAATCAAAACCCTTCCCAGGGCTCTGGCTGCCTGCGGGGTGGGACAGGCTTTACACTCGTCTCTAAACTGTCTTCACTTTTTCCTGTCTACCCTCCCGCAAAGGCCGAGTGTCCACGACATGCAGGCATTGGAATGAAGTCTGGGGGTGCAGAGGTGGCCACCTCCCCCAGCAGCCCACAGCCCAGGGATGAAGGAAATCCAGACGTGGCAGCTCTGTGGCCTCTGTGCTCTCTTGGGGGGCCCATCGCCCAACCCGGAGCCAGTGGCCAGCAAGACGGCCTTCCAGACAGGCAGGGCCTGAGCTGAGCGTGAGGGCTGATTGAAGAGCCATCAGATAAAGAGGGCTGGGAGCAGGAGGATCAGAAGAGCGAAGGGCAGGCGTGAGCGTCTGAGAGACAGAAACGCACAATCACAGGCCCGGAGCTAGATGCAGACAGGGAGGCGGCCCGTCACAACTCCACGTGGCTGGATCATACGCCAGACACAGGCAAAGAGGTGGCAGGGGCCAGGTTGCCCAGCAGAGGCCCAGAGGGGAGAGTCCAGGCTGACTGGCTGTCCCAGATCCCGGCCCAGGCTGTGCCGTTGCTCAGCAGGCCCTGTGTGGCACAAGACTTCTGATAGGGACAGGTTTTCTGGTCGTCGGGAACTGTTCCACACATCAGCATCTTAGTAGTCATTGGCAGCAGCACCTGTGTAGGCCTTGTTGCAACAGCAGCCCCCACGCTTTCCCCAAGGGTCTCACTAAGAACCACCACCTGGGGGCAAGGGTTCCTTCCCCCTGGCTGATTGTTCCAGATACGCAAGGATGGTGCAAAGCAGGTGGTCTCCAGGCCTCACTGCCAGGGGCTCCTGCGGGTGAGAATTTGACCTCTGTCAGAGGAGAGGCGTCCTCCCCAGCGTGGTCCTTCCCACAGCCCCTCCCAGCCAAGCCTTTCTTGTTTGGGTTTTGTTTTCCAAAGCAACCCGGCATGGCATTCATTCATTCACGCAGGGCCTGGTAATGAAACGAGATCAAAAGCCAGAGCAAGTGTGCGGAGCATTGCTGGGAGGGCTTCATCCACCTCCTGGAAAGCCCAGCTCAGCTGGAGCCGGGAAGCTGACGCTGCCGATAACAGGTGCCTCAGGCGCTGGACACCATGAGGAGCAGAATAGGAGGGGCTGGGAGACCACATGAAACCGGGAGCCCAGCGTGTGCGGGCTGGGGACGGGACACGCGGAGGCGCTTGTATCCAGTATTGCAAGAGATACAATCTGCAGCACGCCGCAGCGGAGCTTGCAAATCGGTGCCCAAGTTGCATCACACACATGCGATCTGGGACAACCGGTGGGGTTGGATGAGAGCGGCGTCCTTCTCACGGACAGCTCACCTGGGCACCACAGGGTCTACCCATGCCCCGGCTCAGGGGAGGACAGTGTGAGCTGAGGACAGACCAGCCTCTGTGCTTCCTCCTCCTGCCCCCAGGACTGTCCCCAGCTGGTGCCCACGGAGGAGATCCTGATTCCGGTCGGGGAGGTGAAGCCAATCACGCTGAAGGCTCGCAACCTGCCCCAGCCCCAGTCGGGCCAGCGAGGCTACGAATGCGTCCTCAACATCCAGGGCACCATGCACCGCGTCCCCGCCCTGCGTTTCAACAGCTCCAGCGTCCAGTGCCAGAACAGCTCGGTAAGAGGCCCCTCCCGGAGCAGCCCGGGGCCTGGAAGTTTCCAGAAGCTTCCGGGCCCACAGACTGACCACACAGCCCCACACAGAGAGGAGCAGGGCAGTGAACAGAGTTCTGTGAGCCCCAGCGGCAGCAAAGCTGACAGTCTTGCGCCCCTCCCTGGGTGAAACCCCAACCCCATTGAGTCAACCCCAGGATCCTGTCCCCCTGCGGGATGTGAGTAAGTGGGAGGGCCTGACCCAGGAGGGCAGCTGGGGAGGACTGGGGCCTGTGACTCTGAGAGCAGCAAGGGTTAAACCAAACCCGGATAGCAGAAAGCGTGAGGTGTTTAATTATAATACCAGCCCAGCGAAGATCTTTTTATCTGCCAACTCCCTGTCTCTGACCATGGGGGGTCAGCTGGGGAGGGGGCTCCATGACAAAGGTGTTGAGAAAGCTAATTCACCCGGGAGACAGAAAGGGAATCTGGGCCTCTTATCAGGAAGCTGTCAGATTCCGGGGTCACAGGCGCTTGATAGAATTTGTAATGGGGAAGGCACCAGGCTAGGGGAAGGCAGGATGAGAGAGGGAAGCAACAAAGGAGACAGGCCAGGGGAGGGCCGGGGGCAGATGTGCTGGCAGACTGGAGCCAAGTGGCAGGGCTGTGCTGCACACAACAGAGTACCCGGGGTCTCCCCTACAGAGGTGCCAGCTTGAGGCTGGGCCACCGCAGGTCTGCCTCCAGAGAGAGCAAAGGGCTGTGAGGCCCTCTGTGGGGTCAGTCCAGGGGGGAAGTGGACTCTTGCCTGGAGGCCTTTCCTGGTGGGACTGACCGGATCTAGGCCCCAAAATCTGTGGGCCTGCTCCCCCAGTGGGGCATTCACCAAAGCAGGGCTCTCATGCGGCTAGAGACAGGAGCCCAAAGAAACACGTGGAGGCAGGGGTCACTGCCGGTGTGGGGCAGGGGTCACAGAGAGGAGGGGCCCTGGCTTCGCCTCTGAAGCACACGGCTTCCTGGAGAGGCCAGACTTGCCGGAACGGCTGCATGGTAGCTCCCAGCCCGGGTTCTGGACAGCAGGCAGCGAGACCAAGGACAGAGAGGTTGGGGGAGGGCTGAGGGATCCGAGAACCCCTGGGGAATGTGGGTCTGAGCTGGACTAGAAGGGCAAGGATGGGTGAGAAGGGTGACGTTCCTTACGACATGAACTCAGCCAAGACATGCAGAGGGGCGTGAGCAGGTATCTGCGACAGGTGGATTTGAAAAGTCTGTAGGAGACTGGAGAAGTAAGTTTGGATCAGATTATGGAAGGTGCTGAATGCCAAGTGGGAGGGTTTGGGTAGGAGTCTGGTGGCATTGGTGACAGGAGAGGCCATCTGGGGGTCCTCTGTGCAGTACAGGGGTGTCCTCTGCACCCCAGACCTGCTGTGGTAGACAGCCTTGCGAGCAGGTGCCTCCGCCCCCTGTCCCTGCAGTACCAATATGATGGGATGGACATCAGTAACCTGGCCGTGGACTTCGCCGTGGTGTGGAATGGCAATTTCATCATTGACAACCCTGAGGACCTGAAAGGTAAGCGGCTACTTCCGGGTAGCAGTTTGATCTTCGCACGACCTGGGGAGAGACTGGGGCTGGAGGGATCAGAGCCGGGCGGCCGCTGTGTCATGAATAATACACTCCCTCTGTCAGCGGAACTCTTCAGAGGAGCCGAACGCAACATTTGGAGCCATCAAAGGAGCCCTGTTTTATTACAGCCAGAGCATCTGCGGGCGGCCGCCGGCCCCTCCACGTGATTCTTTGGGCTCCTGTCGACTTTGAAGCAGCGGCGGAGCCTGACCTAGGAGGAGGGCAGGCAGGAGCGTCCCGCCAGGCGCTTTGGGAGGACAGACATGGTTTCCACGCAGGCTCTTGTTCTCCCGTCCTTGGCCCTGCTCACGGTCACTGCGCAGAGAAGGTTTTAAGGCTGCTCCCCTGGGCAGCAGGGGAGGGACCGGCAGGCAGACTCTCGCTCACATCTGGAGCAGAGATGCTCATGCTGGGAGCTGGGCTGGAGTGGGACCGGAGCGCCACGCGACCACCTCGACTCCTGGGCCTAGCCACACGTGTGGAGCTCCTCCCAGGGGCCAGGTAGCCCAACCCACAGTGTAGCAGAGACCAAGATTCCGTCCATCCTGCTCTCCAGAGCGGCAAAGCGACTCCCTGCCGATGAGCACTCGCTGCGGGCCAGTGAGCGTTTCGTGGTTTTTTTGAGATGTTTTTTCTTTGTCATCACAACTCGGAGCTGTAGGCACTATGAGTGTTCTCATCTTGTGAACAGAGAAACCAAGACCCAAAGAGATCAAGAAATTGGCCAAAAGCCAGAACGGGATCCAAGACAGTCTTAGCGTCCCCACAGTGGGGCCCCACGACTCAGGCCTCCGTGGGACTCCCACGTCCTCTCCTCCAGGAGATGAGGGGACATTCAAAAGTTTGAACGAGTGGGATAATGGAATCAAATGATAGGCTTGTTTTGGATTCTGGCACAAGACAATTGAAATCCATGAATAATAGTTTTTTTCATAATGTACATTTTTCCGTGAACTTTATAAAGACCCCTCATATACCCCATCCCCTCCTCCCACCATAAGCCACAGGCCTCAGGCAGCTGGAGGGTCTCAAGCCACCCCAGGCACAAAGAAGGTGGCCAAGGCCGAGGGTCTGTAAGTTTCAGTGTCTTTGGGGCTGCAGCTCCCCGTGCCCATGCCACAGGGGGCAGACATCTGGTTCACAGTGTAAGATGCTGCTTGGGATGCTCACACCTCACATCAGAGTGCATGGGTTCAAGTCCCGGCTCGGTTCCCAACTCCAGCTTCCTGCTGATGCACACCCGGGGAGGCAGCAGGTGACGGCTCAAACACTTGGGTCCCTGCCACCCACAGGAGAGACCTGGGTTGAATGCTGGACTCCCAGGCATCTGGGGAGTGAACCAGTGGATGGGAGCTCTTCTCTGCCTCTGTCTTTCAGATAAAATTTAAATCAATGTCTCTGAAATGAGGAGAAAGAAACTGGGCCCGAGGTGGGTTTTTTGGTTTTGTTTTTTGTTGTTGGTTTTTTTCTTATTTCTCCTGCCAAAAGGCCCCGTTTGCTCACTGTAGAGAGGTGGGAGACACTTCTCCTGCTGAGGGTCTGGGCTATGCATAGAGCTTGCAGCAAAGCGTCTCTGTCAATCTGTGGCATCCAAACCTTCCCTGGGCCTGGGGATGTTTCCCAAGCACCCTGGGTGCCCAGGAAGAGCCATCTCCACACCTGGCCCCACCTAGTCTCCAGTGTTCATGGACGCTGCTCCCTGTGCTGTGTAGAAGGGCCGCTGTGTGTAAGGACTTGGGTTCAGTTGCTGTCACTTCCACCTGCAGCTGTGTGAGCTCAGACTAATTACTGCTCCTCTTCACTGTCCCTGGCTGAGAAAACGAGGGAAGGATGTCTGCCTCCCAGGGCCAGCGTGAGTTTCCAATGAGCTGGTGCCTGGCACCACAGGGTCCAGTTTTATACATGCTCAATGTGTGCACTTGTTCGTGGTGAGCTTCCCACCTCCTGCCCTCTACCTTAGGAAGCCACAGGCACAAGGATGTCTAGATTTGATCCCTGTGGCTGGGACTGAGGGGTGCTGGTTAGAGCAGAGGAACAGAATGGAGACCAATGGGAGAATGAAAACATTGCCTCCTGTTGGGGCACACGCCCGTCCTCCAGCACAGATGCCAGCAGGGACACGCCACCTGGTCCTGAGCATTGCATCTGCTTGACTGGAAAAGTTGAAAAACTATTTTCTGAGTGCAATTGTTGTGCTCTGTCCATGGGAGGTTGGTTCTAGGACCCTCTGCGCATACCAAAACCTGCAGACGCTCAAGTCCCTTATATAAAATACTCTTGTGTTTGCATTAGAACCTACGCATATCCTTCCATTCATTTTAAATCATCCCTGCATTATTTATAATCCCTAATACAATGTAAATGCTACGTAAGTACTTGCTAATACTATATTGTTCAGGGATTAATGACAAGGGAAAAAGTCTGTATGTGTTCACTACAGACACCATTTTTTAAAAAAGATTTATTTATTTTATTTGAAAAGCAGATTTAGAGCAAGAGGGAGACACACACACACACATACACACACAGGGCACGGAGAGGGATCTTCCCTCCATTGATTTACTTCTCTAGGGCTGGGCCGGGCCAAAGCCAGGAGCCTGGAACTCCACTCAGGTTTCCCATGTGGGTGGCAGGGGCCATCTTGGGCTGCTTTCCCAGGTGCATTAACAGGGAGCTGGATCGGAGGTGGAACAGCCAGGACACTAACCAGCGCCCACATGGGATGCCAGCATTGCAAGTGATGGCTTAACCTGCTTCACCACAATGCTGGCCCCACAGATGCCATTAAAAAAAAAAAAGAAAAAAAAAAAAAAAACATTTCCAATCCATGGATGCAGAACCCATGGATGTGTAGGGCTGACTGTACTCCACTTCCGGAGAATTCTCTTAGGACTCTGAGTACAAACCACAGCAGCTTAGCTCCCCAGGCCCACACGGCTCAGATCCCTTGACTCCCTGGATCCACCAAGACTTTTAGCTCAATAGGACACAAAATCAAAGACTGAAGAGTTTGAGGACTTGAGATGTTACCCATGTGGCCGGTTTGTCCTGTCTGGGGAGACCCCTCCTTCCACAAGGCCTGTCAACAGAGCTGTCAGCCTCTTTCTTTATCAGCAGTGCCGCCCGCTTACAGCCACCTAAATTTCCTTGAGGCCCAGGCTGGCTTCTCTCTCCCAGACCCATGCAGTCTCCAGCGTGCCAGGCGAGCTCCCTGTCTTCTCCCGGCCTAGCATCTGGCAGCCCGGCAAGCTGGAGTTTCTGGAGTTTGAAGCACTCCCTTAAGTATGCTCTGAGAGTCATGACACCTCTGAGCTTCAGTTTTGCCTGTGGTGAGGAAATTCGCCTGTCTCTCTGGCAATGAAGGCCATCTGTGAGACTAAGAGACAACCAAGGAGCTTGAGTTCAAAGAAAAGATAATAAGCATGTATAGAGCATCAGATATGTCACAGGCACGGTGCTAAGTGCTTACTGTACAACAGCTCATTCAAACTTCTTAAGAAACAATGATTATCTCCACGTTAGAGAATGGGTAAACGTGGTTCAAGGAGGGTAAATACTTTGTCACACTGCTAGGAAATAGCGAAGCCACAATTAAAGCCCACATCTGATTCAATCTGGAGCCAGAACTCTTAAATAATATTATTTTCTGCAGTGCCTTTAAATGACTTGCTAAGAGGCTCGATTTATCAATTCCCCATCAGTTATTCTTGCAAAGATAATGAGGACCAGTGGTGTTATCCATGCCAAGGGCAGTTTCTGTTGCCAGGAGAGGGTGTATCAGGGACAGGCTCTCGAAACCCACTTGTGACTGTCTCCTGTCTTTGCAGTCCATCTCTACAAGTGTGCGGCCCAGCGGGAGAGCTGCGGCCTCTGCCTCAAGGCCCACAGGAAATTTGAGTGTGGCTGGTGCAGCGGCGAGCGCAGGTGCACCCTCCACCAGCACTGTTCCAGCCCCTCCAACCCCTGGCTCGACTGGTCCAGCCACAATGTCAAGTGCTCCAACCCCCAGATCACAGAGGTGAGTTCCCCAAATTCCCGGGGTGGGAGAGGCTGGCCTAGAGCTGACCGCAGGGCAATGGAAGGGATGTGCAAGTTGAACTTGTGTGGCTGAATTCTTGCTATAGAGTATATTTAACGTATGGGCTTGCAGGGTCCGTTGTGTGTGTCTGGGCAGCCCCTGTTCAGGCGTGGAGTGGATCCCATGCATCAGTGTGCACACACATCAGTACCATGTGCACATGACAAGGGAGGCAGAGCCAACCTGGTCTCTCTGGCAAGCTGGCTGAGCCAGGTGGGGACAAGAAATTGGTTCCACAGTGGGTGAACATTTCAGAAATCAGGTTTAGCTTTTCTCAGCAGAAATGTGACTTCAGGAGCTGCAATTAGCTCAAAGTTGCAAGGCTGAGAATGGAAGAAGAAAGGTAAGGCAGGTACAGCATCAGCCGCTGTACCGTGTCCCAAGGTTTACTCTCTGCCCCAATTTGTTTGTGCACTTGAACAGGAAGAAATAGGCAATTAATTATCCTAGGGGGAAAATGATGTTCCCCAAAATAGCAAATGGCCAGGCAAGATGTGGAGATGATGTGTATGCAAATGCAGCTGCTGCGTTTTGAGTAGCCTGGCAAAGAAGCTAATAAAGTTGGTGACATTGTGTGCCCATCACTTTTCGCGGCTCCTGGTTCAATGACTGGCACTTGTATTTTGGAACTAATTGCATATCCCTTCTGAGGACTAGGAATAAGGGAGGAGAAAGGGTCCCGCAGAGGTCTGCAGGGTTCAGAAAGCAGGGAGGGGCCACTCCTTCTCTCCTTCCTTGAGCTGATGTCCCTTTTCCCAGCCTCATTTTCCCGACTGGCCAAAGCAAACAACTCCGGTTCTGGACTGTGTCACCACGCATTGGGAAACTTCCAGAGCATTCCCACAATCAGATCAGTTCTTAAAAAAAACAACCTTCACAAACGAATGGGTGTTGTTAAGCTACGGATGGGTTATTTGAAGAGGGAGCAATTATTTATTCAATGGGCTTGGCACTGTTATGTTTAATCCTCACCACAAGTGTGGGAAGGAAATAGGCTGACGTCCCTTGTACAGATGAAGATGAGACTCAGAGAAATTGACTGACACGCCACACAAGTCCACGCAGCTGGGAAGAGGCAGAGCCAGTACATGAGCTCAGATCTGTGTAATAATGTTTCAAGTCTCCACTGCCCAAATACTATAACACAAGAAGTGGGGCTTCCCTTCCCTTAATACCCATGCCCTTCCCGGCTGGGGTAGACCAGGTAGATTCAGCACATGTACATGACAGCACGACCCCAGAAAAGAGCAGAGCTGTGGGACCGTGCATACCATGTCTCGGTCCTCATCCATCCACGGCAGGATGCTGATAGTCCAGTGTAGACGCTGGCCCTCCAAGACTGGGCTGCGTCAGTCCCCTGAGACTGCTGGACGTGGCCAGTGACGATGCCTTCCGGCTCTGCCCCATGCCTTTATCTTGCAGGAAGGGACTGTTGGCAGGGGCTGCTGGTGGTGCCCCAGCCTGTGCCCCCAGAGAACCGGCTCCCCGAGCTGCTCAAGGCTCCGTGCCTTCTCCCCGATTCTAGCGATTTCTGGCAGCGGCTGGCCTGAGCACTTACACAGTTCTGTAATTCTTACCACTGCCCATGTCAGTCTCTCTGCAGCTCAGCACCTGTGGTGCCAGGGAGCTCAGATTAGGCAGGGACTTCCTTCTGTGGGCACCCCCACCTCTGCCAGCCCCAGTGTCTGCCCCAGTGCCCCCGCCGTCTGCTCCCCGACTGGCTGCGGCCCCTGCTTAGCCCCAGGGCCGGCTCCTCCTTGGGAACTCCGCCTCCTGTGCCCCTGCTCACTGACCGGGGACTGCCAGGCTGCTCCCTTCACAGGGAACACCCAAGCTGCAGGAGGCTAATTAACCCCCTGAGGTAATTAGGCTGTAATTGATTTTCCCAGTGAAGAGAGCAGCAGGAACCAGAGGCCCCAAGTCTCCTGTTGGTGATTTTCATGTCAAGGCTGTTGAGAAATGAAACGGCCTGGGGTGGAGGGGGGGGAGCAAATCCATGCTGTGTCCCAAGTCTCCCCCCCCCGGGGGGGGTCATCACTCTGGACCAGGACCTGGGGGAGGGGAGCACCAGGGTTGGAAAGTTCTAGTCTCCGTCATCTGGAGCATTTGCCTGCCGCTTGCATCTCCTGCCCCAGTCCCATCCTCCTTTCCCTCGAACAGGCATTTTTCTGTTTCTTTAACTTTTCACTTTTGAAATAATTTCAAGCTTATCAAAAGGTACAAAAATAGTACAAAGAACGTTCCTATACCCTTCACCCAAGTTTTCCAAAGTTAACATCTTGCATAATCATGGTGCAATTAATCAGCATCAGGCAATTAACGTGAATAGAAAGATACCATTTAGGAGAAAGGCCTTATTAATATTTTCCCCACTGCCCACAGCTGTCCTTTTCCTGGTCCCGGAGCCAGTCTGGGCTCCAACCCCTGTGACCTTCCGTGGCCTCCCGCGTCCTTTAATCCCTGCTGGGTCTTTGCCTTGCTCAGCCTTTGCACAGCTGAGGGGCACGGGCTGGTCATTTTGCCAATGTCCTTCAATCTGGGGATGCCTGATGGTTCCTCCTGATTATATCCGGGTTATACATTTTTAGCAAGAAGTACCAGAAAAGTGTGGTGCGTACCAGAAAGGCACAGGAGCCGACTTGGAGGGGAGCCCAGTGGCCACATTCAGAGCACCCACCGAATAGGAGCCCTCAGTTCTGGTTGACACAGAGACGTAGATAAATAAGTTGATAGGTGACCAAACAAAAGGATCCAACCAGAGAAGTAAATAGTGGGGGAAAGTGGAAGCTCTTCTTACACCAGAATTCCAGCTCTCACTGTAGAAGGCACGACGGAAATAGAAACTCCCCACTTGGCAAAGTTCACGGTAGTAACTGTTTCGGGCAAGAATGGTCAATGGCTGCTAAAAATAGTGAATGAAAGTGCGGTGAGAAACAGGGTAATTGCATCGTCCTCAGTTATCTTCCCATGGAGGCTGCTGAGATACAAACAGAGCAGAGACACTTCCCGGTGGAGCAGCCGGGGCACTGCACCCTCAGCAAGCGGTCACAGTTAGCGTCCCCAGTGATGGGGGGACTCGACCCCAGGCGCCCCCCAATAGGACGCCCCGAAGAAGAGCGCAACGTCCTCTCCAGGGCGTTTTTGGCAAAGATGCTGTTTGTCTCCACTCGTTTGCTTTGTCTCCGCTTTCTTGGCTGAGCGCTTCGCCCTGGCGTCGATCTTCTCCCTAAACCTGAGCTCCCACACCCTTCCTTCGTCTTTGAACCCTGCTCTTTCTCAGTGCAGGCAACAATGCCAGTTACTACAGAGGAGTGAAGAGAGGAGGAGCCTAGGGTGGCCTCTGACGGCTGCTGGGGGTGGCAGATTTCCCAATCTTGGAAATAAGTGGGGGCTGCAAAGGGTGCTGCCCTGCCTGTGAACAGAGAATAAATGAGATCCCTCAGACGAGTTCTACTTTAGAGAAAGAAGAGGGTTCACGCAGAGTGAGGTGAACAGCTGTGTTCTCCCTCAGCCCCTCCTTACCCCGCCATCTCCTTGGCAACCAAGGTCACCCCTGGAGACCCATCTTGGATGGCAGCTTCATGTCGGACGAGTTGTATCGCCAGTTGAATTCCCCCGCCTGCATCTCCTCAGGTTAGGACCCCCTCAGGACCCACCGTCTGCTCCTTCTCAGCGGCTGCTGCTGGGATAATGATGCTGGCCCTGGGGGAGGCATCCCTTGGCTGCTCCCATTCCCAGCTGTCGTGGGGACGCCTGTGCACGTGTCACCTGTTCCACCTCGCCACTGTGTTTCTGCTGCTCCGTCCTTGCTTCAGGACCAGCCAGAATTTCCCAGGGGAGGATGTGCTGAGCCACCCCCCAGAGGGGAGGCCCACAGAAAGCACTGCCCGAGAAGCGGAGAGTTGGTAGGATCTGGCCAAAAGGGAAGGGATGGAGTATGTTCTTGGGTAGAGAGGCTCAGGCAGGATGGAGAGGCTGTGGATGCTAACGTGCCAGAGGTCTGCCCTCTGGTCCCAGGGAGCTGTGTCTCCTCCATGTCTGATGCTGCACATCCAAGATCAAGGGGTCAGCACCACTGGCTCCTTCTGAGGCTGAGACGGGAGCTGCTCCAGCCCTCTCTTCTCACTTCTGGAAGCAACGCCCTGGTCACTCCTTCCCATCCCTTAGCATTCCCAGGGCGTACCTGTCTCCGAACTTTTTAAAAGATTATTTTACTTGGAAGTCAGAGTTGTAGGGGAGGGGGTAGAGAGAGAGCAAGAGTCAAAGCGAGAGCGAGAGCAAGTGGGTGAGCGAGTGAGAGAGAGAGAGAGAGAGAGAAAGATGGATCTTCCATCCAGTGGTTCACTTCGCAGGGGGCTGCAATAGCCAGGGCTGGGCCAGGCCAAAGCTGGGAGCCAGAAGTTTCATCCAAATCTCCCAGGTGTGTGCAGGGGCCCAAGCACTGGGGCCATCCTCCACTGCTTTTCCAAGCCATTAGCAGGGAGATAGGAAATGGAGCAACCAGGACACGAACCAGTGCTAATATGGGAAGCTGGCATTGCAGGCAGCAGCCTGACCAGCCATGCCACAACACTGACCCCTCCAAATTTTTTTTTAAATGAGGACATAAGTCATATTGGATTAAGGCCCACTCTAATGTAACCTCTATACAGACCTTGTCCCCAAATAAGGTTCCAGACTGAACTACTAGGAGCTAGAGCTTCAACATTTCCATGGTGGGGGGAGGGGATAAAATTCAACCTACAGGCCAGCGCCGTGGCTCACTTGGCTAATCCTCTGCCTTGCGGCACCGGCACACCAGGTTCTAGTCCCGGTCGGGGCGCCAGATTCTGTCCCGGTTGCACCTCTTCCAGGCCAGCTCTCTGCTGTGGCCCAGGAGTGCAGTGGAGAATGGCCCAAGTCCTTAGGTCCTGCACCCCATGGGAGACCAGGAGAAGCATCTGGCTCCTGCCTTCGGATCAGCGGGGTGCGCCGGCCGCAGCACGCCAGCCACAGCGGCCAATGGAGGGTGAACCAACGGCAAAAAAAAAAAAAAAATTCAACCTATAATAGGATTTCTGAGAAAGGGAAGGAGATGCCACAGCTCCGAATAAGTTTCTTCACTCATCCAATGAGTGTTTCAATGTTTGCCGTGCATTGAGCCAGGCATGGCGGTTGTCACGTGGCTGGGTGGGCCCTAGGTGGGCAGGCAAGGGGATGTGGCCTCTCTGAGTAGCTCCAGCCTGTCCTGGAACCCTGGCCGCTTAGAAGAGGCTAGAAACTGTCCACGCTGCAGGACACTCTGCGTCCTCCAAAGGGCCCAGGGCGGAAACGGCTCGGCTGCACTCCGCAATTGTCTGTTGTATAGCAGGAGGGCTGCAGTAGGAATGCAGGTCTCCAAGCCCAGGCCAGAGCCGGGAGTGGACTGGCCACATCCCAGTTCCGGGAGTGTGCAGAACCACAGCTTTTCGTGAGAAGCCTCCTCCCTGAGCCCCTCTTTGCAACTCTGCATGTTTGCCCCTCCAAACAACCCCGCAAGGCAACTGAAGTTATCGTCGCTCAAGAACTGGCAAGTTAATCATTGCAGTCCCCCAGCTGACTGGTGCAGAACAGAGGTGGGAAACCAGGGCCACCCAGCTCCAGCAGGCGGACCCCACCCCGCCCTGTGTGAGCCTCCTCTTAGCCGGAGGGAGGGAGGGGTATTCCTTGACTGTGCACTCCACCTCCTCAGCCCAGCCCAGTATACCAGGAACGTCCATGTCCAGGATCACATTCTTCTTGGGAGATCCCAAGAGACAGGCACAGAAATGGGAACATTGCCCACCATCTGTACCAAGCCTCCAAATAGCCTTACGGTGTCTTCCTCAGTGTAGTCAGCTCCCCCACTCACTCCAGTGAGTAGAGGGGGACGATGGCCAAGTCTGAGTGATAGCTGGATCTGGATCCCCTGGCTTGGTGGCTGTGGCTTCCTAAGTGTCTCAGCCTGGCGGGAGAGCCCAGAGATGGGACACCGGTGGCTTGCATATGCAGCCGAGAGCAAGTTAGGCAAAAACAGGCTTGAGATGTAGCAATATGAGCCCCCGAGCAGGTACCCTAAGAGTGACTGGGAACCTCCCACTCTTAACATGTGAAAGAATGTTCTTCTGAGTTCCTTACACTACCTGCTATGTGACCCAGTAAGGCCACACTGATGCCAGGCAGCCAGAGTGTAGGGTCAGCAGCCATCCCCACTGACCACCATATAGCTTTCACTTGATGGATTTTTCAACCTCAGTCACTTCTCCAACTCCTCACTGGTCCATGCTTAGAAAATGTAAATTCTCTAACATTACCTTCTGTACATATACTGCAAAAGAAAATCAGTTGTAGAAAACCCTATACACCACCCTCCAAAACCAAGCATAAATAATTTTGCATAGTCTAAGAGTTTGAGATGGTCACCGCTCCTGCTGCTTCCTGCTCATTCTCCACACACCCAGGTGATACATAGATTGTTTTCTCCTGGCCTCTCAGCTTCAAATGCATTCAGGTAACTGGGCATCTGGGACATTGGCAGGTATTTATCCACAAGGCTGCACCTCTTTTCTGTAGGAAAGGCCAAATGCCGCCTGCCCCAGGCCAGAGCAACTCGCTGCAAAGTTCCCAACAAATAAATAAATAAGTCAGCCCGCTCTCCAGAGAAGCAAGCCAGCACTCTGATCTCCCGTTCATTTATTTGCAAGCCTCATTAATATAACATCTCAGCAACAAACAGCTAACGGGGGATGGTGTCAGGATGAATAATGGAGTCTCTCTGCTGAGATAACAATTAGGTTTTGAATGTACTATCAGCCAAGACAGAGCCAGCAAGCATGCCCAGCAGAGGGCCGGTGCCGCCGCTGCCGTAGACCCCTGCAGAGCGTGTGGGCTGGGCGCTAGCCCACTGTGAAGTGTGCCACACGTGCACCCATACGCACGCACACACTGCAGGCTGCGAGAGCATGTGACAACTTGGCTGTTCTAGAATCGGCATCCAGGAATCTCTGGGAGCCAGGGCGGAATGGAACTTGCAGGCGTGAAGTTGGCCCCACTGCCAACTCCGATGTCGGGAAAGCACCAAGCAACAGGAAGGCAGTGAGCGGATCAGTAAGGAGAGGATGACCGATGTCTCCATGGCCAGGCCTTGTCCCTACTGGCTTGTCCTTTCTAGGGGCCACTCGAGGAAGGAGCTCCCTGCACCCCCAGGCTCAGACCCGAGAGGGGCTGACACAGAGGTGACATCAGCCAGGGATGCTGAGAGACCAAGGCCGATGCTGCTCTCCAACAGTGGGGACTGAGAGCTTGCAGGTGACCAGCGAGGCTGTGCAGGCCCCTGCTAGAGGTAGCACTGAGTCCCACCAAGGACACGGCCCAGAGGCTCCGCCTGCACAGGTCAGCTATAGAAGCCAAGCTGCTTTCCCCCTGAAGTGCAGCTAGCCGGGCTTCTGCCCGCATCCCCTAGTCCTAAAAGAGTCAGGAGAAACATCACTGCCAACCTTCAGGGATGCTGGCCTCACACCTTGCCACCTTGCACTGCACGTGGTACCTCGCACAGACCTCCCCGCCACTCCTGTGATGCAGGAGTTTTTAATCACAGCCCAGTCTAACAGACGGGAAAACAAGGCCTTGTGCTGAACACTAGCTCCCGAGGTTGCCTTGGAAGTCCGTTCTAGAACAAGGACTCGGCCCTCAGCTGCCTGATTCTAGAGGCCCACATTTGAATGGGGGACTCACTGCACTCCTCCCTGTCTTTCCTGAGCTCTCTGAGACCAAGAGAGACCTCAACCTGCACCGTCGGAGGAGGCGAGGGAGCTGGCTGCCCCCAGCTCTTCCTCTCCTGCTGCAGAGAGGGGAGGACAGCCAGGAGCCGCACTCCCAGCCCTGTCTTTGGGTCTGCACGTGCACAGACAGGGAGGCCAGCAGGGCAGGCCCACAGCGGGGTGACAACAAGGAGGGCACACGCTGGGAAGCTGAGGGTACAGAGAGCAGGGGCAAAGGCAGAGATGCAAAGCCAAGTTCAGTCCTCCTTGGGAAGCCACAGGAGACAGCCTCAGCCAAGGGGAAGGGGCTGGCAGGCCGGAGAGGGGCCAGGCCCACAGACGGGGGGCTGCTAGCCCGAGGGCTCTGTCCCCCGGCAGGATCATGGTTAGCGCAGGTAGTCATGCAGCTCGGGTAGACCCGGTGGGGTTCTGCCACTCCCTGTGCAACCTCGAGTGAGTTATCTAACATCTCTGGGCTGCAATTCCCACCTGTAAAGTGGGAATAATAATACTTCTTCCTTCATAACTTACGTTGCGTCCTGAATGGAATGAAGTATATTGAGCCAGCCTGCACACTGGCTCCCCCGGCCGCCACGCCCGCCCCGGCCTCCCGCTGCCTCCCGCTCTGCTCCGTCCGCTCCCCAGTGCAGCCCCTGGGCTCTCCCCAGCTGTAATTAATCGGCTACATCTGCTCTCGCCCTTGGGCAGCGCAGTGGCACAGTTCCCGCCGAAGTGTTCAATTAGTGGCTGCAAGAACGAGGGCGCACGCAGCATCACGGCGGCCGCTTTCCAGGTCAGAGCACCCACGGAGGAAAACAAGCATGACAGAGTCTGGCAGGAATACGGATCTGGCTCGGTGTCCGGCGCTCGCCGGGGCTCAGCTGGGCTGTGCGGCTGGCGGGGCGGGGTCTGAGCCGGGGCACAGGGGGCTCCCCAAACCTTTGAGGGCCGCGGCAGAAGACAGGAATCCCCAGCTGGTCCCTTACTCTGCGCCCAGGTGCCATGGTGTGGGCATGCCTGCCTCCTTCCACACCTGCTGGCCGAGTCCTCCTGGCCTACGATGAACAGATCAACAAGTTCACAGGCGTGGCCTGGCCACTTTCTACATGGGTGTGGTCAGCGGCTGCCTGTAAGGCAGGGATTAGGGCTGCTAGACGGAACCTGAAAGTGTTGCCATGTTTCCTTCTGAATCTTGCAAACCACAAACTTTTAATTCCACAACCAGTCAAGATGCCAGTACCCTTAAAGTAAGGTGATAACAGCAACGGGAAGTCCTATTGAGTCAGAACTGAACACACAGCGCCTCATATAGGGGGAGGAATCCCAGGGAGGCAAGCAACAGAAGCGGAAGCCCGGCACAGAGAGCAAGCTCGCCCTCTGCTAGGTCCTGCCCGAGGCCAGGAGCCAGCACGGTGCATGGTGTCAGCAGGGGACCTCAGCTTCACGGGCCCTCCTCACTGCACGCTCATCCTGCAGGCATTTGCTCGGCCCCGAGCCTGGGTTGGGTCACTACGCTCTCGCAGGATGCCTGGAAACACGAGAGCCCCGAGAAAAGCATCCGAAATGATCAAAGGGCTTAGAAAACCGCCTCTTCAGAGGAGAGCCCAACAGAGCCGCAGAAGCAGAGGCCGGGGGTGACGTAATTGCTGTCTTCAGTCACTGCAAGGTGTTTGATGGGGAGGCAGCTGTTCACTGTTCCCATTGGATGAGGACTCAAGCCAGCGTCGGCTTGAGCTGCAGCCAGCGATGCTGAGGTTCAGTGCAGCGTCACCCCCAAGCTCCGCTCAGCACCTGCCTGCTTCCAGCCAGCCCTGAAGAACAGTTTGTCCTAGGGTCTGGCTAGGACCAGCGTTTCCCAGGGAGAGAGAACTGGGATATCTCTGCACGGTTGCTGCATTCCAGACAGTGTGCTAAGCGTTAGGCTGCCGAGAGAAGCCCGAGACAGCGTTGGGCTGTCCCCTGTTGCTGTAACAGAGCACCTGTGGCTGGCTGAGTCCTAGAGAAAAGAGGTGTCTTTGGGCTCATGGTCCCGGAGGCAGGGAAGTTCAAGGGCAGACTCTGGCATCTGCTAGGCTTCTGATGAGAGCTCCAAGCTGCTCCATGTATGGCCGAGAAGGGAAGAGCAGGTGGCTCCTTCAGGAGAGAGGAAAGGGGGCCCAACTCCAGGACAGCTGATCACTCCTTGGCGGTCCCATCCCTGGGAACAAAACACCCCCCATGAGGCCCCACCTCCCCCGCTGCCCCCATTGAGGAATCCTGCCACAGCAGGCGTTTTCATGGGAACAAACCACATTCGGACCTTAGCAGTCTCTGTCCCGGGAGAGTTTCCGTCTTAATGAGGAAGGGGGCAGGTTCCACTGCTCCCTCCAACATCTCCTGGCTTTGCCACTCAGGAAGGCGTGGGTGCAGGGAGGCACAGGGAAGGACATTGCCAGCTGTGAGGCCCCCGCCCCTCCAAACAGCATGCCAGGGAAATTCCTCGTGTTACCCTATACCTCTCCCAGGGCACAGGCAAGGTTTCCTGTTTTCAGTGAGAGCTTAGGAGAAGAGGCTGTTCTGCCTGCTGAGGGAGTCAGGGAAGACTTGCTGGAGGAGGTGTCTTTTGAATAGGGCCTGGCAGGATGGCTAGGTGCTTGTCAGTGGGCATGTTTGACCAGTGGAGGGAATAGCAAGTCTGACATATGTAGACTTCACATCCAATAGCTGTGGGGGCCCCTAAACCCCAGGGAGGGGCTGAGCCAGAACTCTGGGGAGCACCCAGTGCAAGGGGCGGACAAAGGAGGAGCACAGAGCAGTGTCAGCCTCAGACCCTCCTTGACCCCGTGCAGCAACACCTGCTGCTTCTGGCCCTTCCCCAGCTCCCGGGAGAATTCAGATTTCTCATCCCCAGTAGACTGTGTCTGGAAAGGCACAGGGCTGCAATGGGTCAGTAGCTGAAGATCTTCCCAGCTGATGTGACAGCTTTCCGTCCCCGACCCTCTCTCTCCACACCCCTCCCACACACTCACACAAACACATCCCAAACTGTCCAGCCATCTGTTTGCGTGGGTGTCTCTTTCAGAACCACTCCCCTGAAAGAATCCATTGACTCCGTTTGCCTCACAGCACCCACCCCGGGGTAGCTGATAGCCCGGGAGGAAGACTGAAGTCTGCCTCCCCCAGGGCTGGGTTCCTTCCAGGCTGGGCATGGGTGGCAGAGGGATGCCTGGCTCCGAGGTGCTTCTGCATGGGACCAAGGCCCTGCCCCCAGCGTCACCACCACTCCCCGCCCACACCGGGCTGCCCGAGACCTGTGTAAGAGCAGCCCGTCCCACCCTGGCTCACCCCAGCCTCTTAGGAGCTCCTGCCACATCGTGGGAAGCTTCCCGCTGTCTCCCTGCTCCCTCCAACATCCCAGGAGGCGTGGGTGCAGGGAGGCACGGGGAAGGACATTGCCAACTATGAAGCCCCCCGCTGCTCCCACCCCAAACAGCATGCCAGGGGATTTCTTCGTGTTACCCGGCACCTCTCCCGGGACACAGGCAGTGTTACCTGTTTCCAGTGGGGATAGTGAGAGTCAAGGTCACGGGGCTCCCAGGTTCCAGAGCTGGTCATCACAGGCAAGTCTGTCTGACTGCAGAGGGTTCGCTCCCCCTGCCCCAGACACAGCACAAGCATGGCACAGCCTCTCTTCCCTACCCCAGAGCAGCCAGCAGCACGGGGGCCCACTGCCATGCCAGCCAGGTCAGACAATCTGCCCATACCCCAGCCGTACATTGGGGGACTCCATACACCCAGCACCTGCCCTCTCCTCCTCACGTCGGAGGGTGGTCAGCCCCGCAGCTCATCTCGCAGCCTGCCCTGCAAGTCTATAAGCAGTCCCGATTGGCCTCTTTAGAGTACCAAGTAGAAAGACCACGTCTGGCTCCTGGAATGCAGCCCAGGTGTCCTGCAACCCACTGTGCTTTCCAGGGAGAGCCTTGGGCACAGAGTCCTGGGGCGGGGAGGAGACTTAGGATCCTGCTGCTTACCAAAGCGCAGAAGACGAGGCCGGAGAAGAGAAGGGCAGAGCCCGAGAGATCACAAAGGCCAGGCCAGGAATCAGTGGCTCTTCCTTGCTCGTGGTCAGAGCCATTGGAGCAACTGGCCACCTGGAAGTTGAGGAAGGTCACCCTGGCAGCTCTGGGGAAGTCAGCCTATGTGAGAAACGCAGAGAGCCTGTGGCTAGGGTAGCACCTTCTCCAGAGCGCACAGATGGAGAAGGTCTGGTGGCCTTGGGTGCTGGGCTTGGCAGGTGAGAGGACGCCTACAGGATTCCTGGCTGGGTGCTTGGGGATTCCATCAACCTTGAACAAGAATCTGGGAGGGTAACTGGAAAAGGAAAAATTGAGCATTCATTTTTTTTTTTTAGACATGTTGAGATTTGAGCTGCCCGAGAGACCTGCTTGTGGAAGTGGAGGGATGTCCAGTAGCCCTCGGGTATCTGGCTAAGGAGCCCTGGAGAGAGGTTTGGGGGCACCAGCAGTGCAGGTCTAGGGGGTCTTCCTTTAAATCAGGTCATTGCCGCCTCCTGGCTGTTCTGGAAAGCCAGGCTTCTACACATTAAGGAAGGAAGGAAGGAAGGAAGGAAGGAAGGAAGGAAGGAAGGAAGGGAGGGAGGGAGGGAGGAAGGAAGCCATAAGCCAGGTCCCTTTTAAGAACCAGGGCATGTTCATGGCTCAGGCGCCTCCTAGACCCCTAGGTGCTGGCGGTGTAAGCCTGGAAGGCAGCCCTTTTGAGCACCTGGCATCCTCAGGTGCTTGGCACGCCTTGAGGACATGGTTAAGGACCCAGGAGGACACTGGGGACCTGGTGTGGATTCCCTGGCTGGTAGCTGGCACTACCCTCCCTTTGATATGCCAAGATTAAAACACGTGCCAATAATTAACAAAGAAAGTCTATCATTCATAGTAGACGCTGATTCTGCCTCTGAGCAGCCCTGTGCGAACACACCAGCCCACGGTACCCCACACCCGTGGCCACGTGTCTGACCCCACCCCCTGCATGTTGGGAGGGGAAGGCTACCCGGCCTCCCCAGCAGGAGGAAGCCGCCGTGTGCAACCTGCCAGCACCGCCAAGGATCCGCAATGCCGTCCCCACGTGCTACCTGCAATGCAGAAGTATTTTTAGACTTTCCAGAAAGATCTCATTTCACAGTTTTTCTGAAAGGTTGTAATTAACCGCAGCGAGCAGAAGCATATATTTTAAAAATAAAAGTGGGGAAGGGAGAGAGAAGCAGTCCCGGCAGTTTTGCCAGTTCCTAGGTAGTGGGTTCGTGCCATCCAGGGGTGGGGGCCGGTCAGTGCAAGTGGATGGAAGGCGAAACAGGAGCTGGAAGCATGCTGTTTGCTAGTGATGCACCCTGCAGGGTGCAGGGGTCCCTTCCTGAGAGAACCATGCCAGAGGCCTGGGACATCGTGGCTCCCCAGAGACAGACCTGTCCTAATGCCGGCCCTTCCTTCTCCTGCTCTGTCTTCCAACACACAGAGCTGCCTCTGGGCCCCCCAGCTGTCTGTCCCTTGACCCAGGTCGGCTGTGTGGCTTATGGTTATTCATAAGGTGGAAGATTTGAGTCCCAGAACAGGGCATCGGACAAGCAGACTTGGATGAAATGAGCCCCCAGGGCCTGTGTGGCAGGGAGGGAGGAGGCAGCGCCCGCTGAGGCCAGCAGGAAACAGGAAGGCGAGAGGCCTGGGCTCCAGTCCTGGCCGTGCAGCCAACCTACTGAGAGCCTGGAGTCGAGGAGCGCTCCTGCCAGGCGGGAGGACAGGTGGCCTGTCCCAGCCTCGTTCCCACCGTCTCTCTGCTCACTGTCACCCTGGACTCTGTGGTCGAGTTGGCGGCAGAGCCCTTGGTGCCCAGATCACAGGAAGGGAGCAGCGCCCCTTCTGGCGGACAGGGGGTGGCAGCATTTCCCCTGTGCTCGCCTACAGTGGCCCGCTGACCGCTGCCCCACTAGACACCCCCACCCCCAGCACATACAGGGCCCCGGGGGAGACGGCCTGCAAGTGCCCAGGGGCACAGGAGCCCCATCTAGCAGATTCTGGTGGACTCCTGGTGACTTAGAAAATCCACAAGGGCTTCTCCATCCTAGCAGTGCCATAAGAATTTTGCAGCACGGTGTCAAGCACTTGCTGTTTGATGGTGCCCTGCTGCCATCCCTGGTCTCCTGTGCACACCCTGAATCACCCTGAATCAGCGCTGTTTAGGAGCCTCCCTTATCACTTCCTCCTGGTCTGTAAGTCCCCTGAGGGCAAATTCCCTGCCCTGTTCATCACTGTACCTACCAGCCAGGGCCTGACACACAGAGAAGGCCACACCAGAGCCTCTGGTGTACCGCCCTCTACACCCAAGCTCCCTTCAGGACTGGGAGAGAGGACAGCACCCCCTTGACAGCCACGCACTGGAGTCAGAGACTGGGTTGTGGACTGGATTGCGGACGACGGCCGGAGAACCAGAGGCGTCTCCCTTTCTGCCCTGAGCCCAATTCCCTTTCCGATCGTTTTTCTTTAAACACATGCATGCCTGCGTGAATGAATGAGTGATGGAGAGGATGGAGGAAATCACGGGAAACAGAGATGACGACAGGACCTGGGCAGGCTGCAGGGTGAAGAAAATGCAGAGTTGGTGCAGATTCTGGGTGTACATCAAAGTCCTCCCCCACTGGCGGGGAGGCACTGTGTCCCGTCTTCCATACTCCCGCCCCTCCCGGTCAGTTTGCTGACACCCTTTCCTCCCTGCAGATCCTGACAGTGTCCGGGCCACCGGAGGGAGGCACGCGAGTGACCATCCACGGCGTGAACCTCGGGCTGGATTTCTCGGAGATCGCCCACCACGTGCAGGTGGCAGGGGTGCCCTGCACGCCCCTCCCAGGGGAATACATCGTCGCTGAGCAGTAAGTCTGCCCTGCCAGCCCTCTCCCCGTCTCCCACGGCCCCCCCCTCCCGTGGACTCTGCCCAGAAGCCTGTACTGGGTGCTCTCCCACCCCACCCCAACCCCTCCCTCTGGGGGACCTGGTTCTGTCGCAGTCACTGTTCTCGTACTCCTCTGGCCTCACCTGTCCACTGAGCCAGCTTCTGTGACAAGCCCAGGCTCCTCCTTGGTCCCCCAGCTCCTTCCCGGCAGCCCCCATTGGAATGCATCCCGCACGGTGGGCTGCAGGCAACAATTTGTTTGGTGCATGGGGTTCTGACAGCAGCTTAATCCGAGCAGGGCCTCCGCCGGAGCAAATTCATTTATTTCACTAAGGGAAATGTCAGCTGGAAATTAGAAAATAGGCATGTAGTGGAGGACAGGCGGACGGGGCTCCAGGAGTGACATATGTTCCAATTCGGGCTGTTCATTTGGCAGTGGCGGCCGCTGTGTGTTGGTGGGCAGAAGGTGGGCACGAAGCTGGGGGCGGGAGGCAGGCAGGAGAAAGGGAGGGAGCGGCACGCTGGTCCACACGGTTCATCCAGCCGCCCATCTCCCCTGAGATCGCAGCTAAGAGCATGACCAGGGGCACTGACTCGGGGACAGGGACTTCCTCCCTGGCCCTACCCCCTGCAGCCTCAGGTCCTGCCCTGGCCTCCCAGGGCCAGCCTTTAGGAGCCACCATGCAAGTGACGTCGTGATGTTTCACCCACACTTTTTCAGCTGGTGGAGCACTTTCTCTTCCACTCTCAGCTGAAACTGGCAAGGACCCCTAAAGGTCAATGTTATGATTGCCACTTTGCAAAGCAGGAGAGAGCGGAAGACTCAGAGAAATGAAGTGACTTTGTCCAGGTCGCTCCGGGGGCTCCTGACCCCAGTGCAGGGCCGTTTCGCTTCGGTAACAGCCGTGGCTCGAGGCTCTGGGACAGGTGTTGCCTGAAATCCCCAGGCCTCAGCAGCGTGGGCCTTGGATTTTCAGGGGCCAAGAGAAGGGTCAGAGTCACGCGGGAGGGTTGGGTTCCGGCCGCTGAGGGCCGTGGGACGCCTGCCGGCCACAGCAGGGGAGAAGGAAGCACTCAGCTGACCCCTTGGCTCCTCCAGAGCTGAGCCTGCCTGACCCCTTACTCCTGCAGGGAGCGGGTCTTGGCAGCAAGGCCGGCTGGGCAACAGGGCAGAGCTGAAGGAGGGCGGAAAGGGCCTCAGTCGTGCCCAGCAGCTCAGTGGGGCTTCTGAGCCGGAAGAGCAGGCGAGGGCTGTGGGGGCGGGACGAGGACCTGGACAGTGGGCCCCAAATTCACTGCCGTGGGACACAGCCCAGCCTCCAGCCTTGGCACAGTGCCAAGAAACTCCAGCGGTGAGGGCTGGGGCTGGGGGTGGGACAGGGCAGGAGGTAAGGCTTTGAGCTAAGAATAGCCAATTCCTGGGCAGCTGGCCTTCCAACACCTCCTGCGGTTTGGATTAAACTGTGTTTAGCCCTGGCTCCTCTGCCGACCAGCCCCTCCACCTTACTTAGCAAGCTGTTGGGTCTCGCTGGGCTTGTCAGCCTCTAGTGCTCGCAGGTGCAAGGAGCTTTTAGTTGGATCTGCAGCATCAAATGTACTACAGGCGCCCAGGGCCCAAGCAGAAGAATGTGAGGGTGTGAAAGGAACCTGGGCTGGGGGTGGTCCCCCGGTCCCTGCCAAGGCTGGCCGTCACCATAGAAAGCTGCATGGGGACAGGCAGGAGGCGCAGGCATGCCCCTCGCCTCACAGGATGCAGCCTTGGTGTCCAGCCGTGTCAGGCTCATTACCACTCTTGAGGGTTAACATCATTAAGGCCTCCACCCGGGCAGGGAGCAGCAGGCACAATCATTACAGATGTCCGCGGGACATGGGTTTGGCCGCATGGGCTCGGTGCAGAGTCCCGGGCACAGGCACTGTACGGATTCGCCATATGCTTGTGCTGTGCCATCTATCACTCAGCAATTAGGCTAATGCTGGTTTAAAGGACTCTGCTTAGTCCTGCCGTCAGCGCCCTGCAGGGCTGGGGAAGGCCGGATGCTACCAGCCCAGGACAGTTTCTAGGCTATGGGTGCAGGTTGAAGTGGCAGCTCAGGCCCTCCTGGAATGGGGCCTCTGCATGAGGCAGCTTCAGCTCGGGGCTTCAGACCCCTTCTGGCTCATCCGCTGCACCTGTGAGCTCAGCCGCAGCCAGATGGATGGTGGACACGTGTGCCCCCAACTGCAGGAAGCAAGGCACCAATGATGTAGCTCTGTGGGGGTGGGGGAGAGGTGAGGGCCCAGATTAGTGCAGAGACTGGAGGCTATGCCTTAGCCCTTTTTTTTTTTCTCATTTGACAGGTAGAGTTATAGACAGTGAGAGAGAGAGACAGAGAGAAAGTCTTCCTTCTGTTGGTTCACCCCCCCCCCCCCCCAATGGCCGCTGTGGCCAGTGCTGCGCCGATCCAAAGCCAGGAGCCAGGTGCTTCCTCCTGGTCTCCCATGCAGATGCAGGGCCCAAGCACTTGGGCCATCCTCCACTGCACTCCTGGGCCACAGCAGAGAGCTGGCCTGGAAGAGGGGCAACAGGGACTAGAACTGGCGCCCATATGGAATGCTGGCGCCGCAGGCGGAGGATTAACCAAGCGAGCCACAGCACCGGCCCCATGCCTTAGCTCTTAAGCAAGTCACCTGGCTCCCTGATCTGCCAATACCTCATCTGGAAAATACTTATGAAGGGAGAGACAATACCTGCAGTCATTCCACAGTCCTTAGGATGTCCCAAGCAGGAAGCAATACCTCCGGTGGAATTGGCACCTCCCACCAACAGAGAGCTCAGTGGGGGCCTGATGTGACACCAGGAGCCCCTGTCAGCCGGGAGCTAGGCCTCGCAGTAGGGAAGCTGGAGACTTGTTTGGTCCCACTCCTCGTTCTGTGAGGGAGAAAATGTAGGCATCCGCAGCTATTGGCTCCCAATAACACACTGGGAACCCAGAGCCGCCGGGAACACAGACACCACTCGGGAAAGGTGGCGGCCCCAGAAATCAGAACACAGGAACCTGCCTGACTCCTGAGGCCTGGGCAGGGGGAGGCGTGGAGGGCACAAACTCCTGTCTGTAGCCATCCATAACCAAGAATCTGGGGGCGGGGGGACAAGAAGTTAGCTTCCAAATCGCAGCAACCCAGTGAGGCCTTCCCCACAAGCCCCTGCCAACAACCTCACCTTTCTGGCTGCTGTGATCCTACTGAGCCCCTCACCCCAAAGAGCACCCAGAGCATCCATGAAAACTGTTCTGTACAGCGTGGGCATTTGGCCTGGCAGAAACATCACCACTTGGGAAGCCTGCATCCCCTATCCAAGTGCCTGGATTCGGCTGCTGGCTCCACTCCTGATTCTAGCTTCTATTACTGCAGACCAAGGCAGCAGGTGATGGCTCAAGTAGTTGGGTCCCTGCCATACACATGGGAGACCTGAACTGAGTTCCTTGCTCCCTGCTGTGGGCATTGGGAAGTGAACAAGAAGATGAGAGTGCATGCTTGCTCTCTCTCTCTCACTCTCGCTTTCACTCTCACTCTCGCTGTCACTCTCTCTGTCTCACTATCAGATAAACACAACATTTGAGAGATCTAATGAGTAGAATGGACCGGTCAAAGGTGTGAGCTTTGGAGTCACACTAACCCAGATTCGAATCAGCCTCTGCCGTTTCCCATGGCTCTGGCATCAGCTGACATAGTCACTAGCATCCCCGAGCCTCCCTGTCACGGTGCATGGTGTATAAAATAGATACGAGGACCCGCCCTGTAGCTGAGCGCACGGGTGATGTGGGAGCCGGTTTTGTGGAGGGTGTAGCTCTTGCTGTTATTAAGGTGTGGTCTGTGGTTTGGCGTGACACTCATTACTCAGTTCACCCTTTCCACTCCATCTCCCTGAGCTCAGAGAACAAGGGCCTGCAACACTCACTCACAGCCTCCCCAGGCCTCCTTTAGGTACCAGGTCCCAGGAAGGAGGGAGGAGAGGTAGAGGCAGTAGACTGTCCACAATGCAGCCTGATTTCCTTAGGTCTCTCAGCAGTTTCTGCATCTCCCCATCCAGGTATAATTCCATAGCCTACTCCTGGGGTAAGGAGAGGCCCAGCCACAGTGCTGAGGAAGGGCACGCGCTGGCCAATGCCAGGTCCTCACTGCAGTGCATTCCCTGGGCCCTGCACCTGCCCTTCCACTCACAGACAACTGCACGTCCATCTCCTACCCAGAGCTCTTCTCTCAGGAGCTTGACAAGGAAAGCTTATTTTTTGAGACACAAGCCCTAAGCAAGAACATGTCCTAAAAAACACAGGGTGCCAAATGGCCTCAGCCCATTGTATACTCCCAATGGGGACGGCAGAATGGGGTGGGACAAGGCAGGCCCAGGAGTTCCTCTGAAAGGGGAGTGTTTCAGTGCTCCACAACTGTCCTGTGTTCTCATAGTTCCTTCTTTTTTTAAAAAAATAATTTATTTATTTGAAAGGCAGAATTACGGAGAGGCAGAGAGAGAGAAAGAAAGAGGTCTTCCATCCACTGCAACAGCTGGAGCTTTGCTGATCCAAAGCCAGGAGCCAGGAGCTTCTTCTGGGTTTCCCACACAGGTGCAGGGGCCGGAGGAGCTGAGCCATCCTCCACTGCTTTCCCAGGCCATAGCAGAGAGCTGGATCAGAAATAGAGCAGCCGGGCCTCAAGCCGGCACCTGTATGGGATGCCGGCACTGCCGGCAGCGGCTTTACCAGCTGCACCACAGCACCAGCCCCTCGTCTTTCCTTTCAACATGACATCAAGGCTGCTGTGACTTCTTCCTCTTCTTGAGGACCACTGCAGCTGAGTGATGGGTGTGGAGGACAGCGGAGGAGCAAGGCCTGTGAGAAGGGAGTGAAAGAGACCTGCCTCTCCCTCTGCCCAGTGTGCTCTCAGTCACTGACTCTCCTCTGGAGCCCCTTGAGAGAACAGGACCTGCTCTACAGAGCAGGGACCCATGGGAGCAGGTGTCAGGGCCTGGGAGGCAGGATAGGAGCATTGCAACTTCAAGCAAGTAGCAGCTTGAGAATAAGCGTGCATACACCTTCAACGAAGCTCCCCAGCACGCCACCAAGGAGGCTTAAGGAGAGAGTTACACGTCCAGTACTAACTGATCATCACTCTTATGTATTCCGGTTCATAATTAATTTACTATTTCTAGAGAAAGAAAGGGCAGGGACGTCATTCTTCCATGGGCATTGAGTCCTTCCTGCCTGCATCTCATATGCTAAACGTAATAAGACAGCTATTGCATGTTAAGTAAATATTCACCAGGAGTACAAGTACTTATTTGGGATTAGCTGCTAGCAAGGAGATGGAGATGGGCGGCATACGGTGTGTGTGAGCGCGCGGCGTGTTTGTTTAATGCAAGTTTTATTATGTCGGGATGAAAGCTCCGTTTAGTTCCCTTCCTTCCTGAAGACACTGCTGAGATAAGCATCGCGCGGTTACACACGGATCTTTCTCCCCGCACCAGGATCTTGCTGGGGATTAGCAGAGAGGGGATCTGTTTCCCGGGCTCCCTGCTGAGCAGACCTACCAGGAGCACCAGAGTGCCACGCTCTCTTAAATGGGGTGGGGAGGCAGGATTCTTCCTTCCCTCCATTCTGGAGTCCTTGCAGCTGAGCCTGGGGGTCTCTCCCACCTAACCCGGGCCCTGCAGTTCCAGGCAAGAAGTACCCACCGAGAACCAGGTCTCTGCCAGCCCTCCCTGCCCTGCAGCTGCCCGCCCTCTCTCCATGGCAGCCAGCGTCTAAATGTGCTTGTGTGATTTATCTCGGGCGCTGGGGCGGTGGCACCGGGGGTATCAATCCAGCCTGCTTCAGCACGTGGCTGTGGCCCCGCCTTGCTCCCAGCTTAAGTGCACACAGCCCTTGATTAAGCGGGAGTCCAGTGTCAACTGCTGGCCTAATGAACTGATCCCAGCTGCCAAGGAGCTATGTCTCCCACTTCGCTGGAAGCTCCCGTTCTGAGCTCTAGCTCACCGGATCACCCAGCCCCTTTTCACGACTCGTGGCAGGGAACAAACCACAATGGAATCAGCTTGGCAAATAGGCCAGCACCTGCTTGGTCTTTTTTGGGGGGAGAGAAGGGAGTGGGAGGGGTGTTACAATGTTGGCTTGTCACAGAGGAAAGGATACCAGCTAACTGTGGCCCCTGACCTCTCTGTTGGACACTCAGCTTATTCTGCACGTGCTGGGTGCTGCCCATTGTTGGGCACTGCATGGGACATGGACAACCACAGGCTTGGTCACAGAAGTGGGCAGCAGCGTGTGTTCCAGGCACATGGGCCTTCAGACGTGACTCAGTCCAGCCCTGGCGCTGCCTAGATGAGACGGGAGCCCAGAGAGGGAAAGCACTCTCCCCAGCTTCACACAGCTAGCTGGGTGCTTGTGCTGAGCCTTGGTCCAGCACCATGGCAAGACTGTGCTGACTCATTCTCTGTGAGCAAGGCCAGCAGCTCCTGCCAAAGTTCTCACCTGCAGCTGTGTTGTGTTCTCAGGATCGTCTGTGAGATGGGCCACGCCCTCGTGGGAACCACCTCTGGGCCCGTGCGCTTGTGCATTGGCGAGTGTAAGCCGGAGTTCATGACCAAGTCTCATCAACAGTACACCTTTGTGGTGAGTACTGGGGCCGGGTCCAGCATGGGCACTCATCTGTTCCAGCTCCTCCATGGAGAGAGGCAGACAACTCTCCCCAACCAGGCCTCTCCAGGCTTCTTGCAGACCATGTAGGAGACAGCAAAGGGGATTTCGGGCCTTGATGCTGTGCAAACCTGTCTTTCTGGGGAGATCCTGGAGTTGCAGAAGGCCAAGGTCAAGGTTCTAAATAAGGCAGCGTCGAGCCTTTCTTAGAAAGCAGAGCCCAGACGTGGGGCAGGAGGGGCCTCTCTGTCTTGCCCACACGATACCGTCCTCTAATTCCAGTCTAATGAGGATGCATCGCCCGAGGGGCCTCATTAAGTGGGTCTATATTTATGCACGAGCTTTGTTTTCTGCCAAGGATATTTTAAGTGGGAGTTTAGAAGAGTCGCTGAAGCTGGGAGGACTGTCTGCACAGGACCTCGGGAGCGAGGCACACCAGCCAGCCTGCCTGCATGTCGGGGCGGTCACACGCACACGTGCCCAGGCTCACACCTGAGTCTTCCCTTCCCACTCATGCCACAGGTGGTAGGACCACGGAAGCCTTCTGGGAGACTGGCACGAAGCACGAAGTTCCTCCTCCATCAATAACTTGCATCGCGCTGGCGCCATGGCTCAATAGGCTAATCCTCTGCCTGCAGCGCCGGCACACCGGGTTCTAGTCCTGGTCGGGGTGCTGGATTCTGTCCCGGTTGCTCCTCTTCCAGGCCAGCTCTCTGCTGTGGCCCGGGAAGGCAGTGGAGGATGGCCCAAGTCCTTGGACCCTGCACCTGCATGGGGGACCAGGAGAAGCACCTGGCTCCTGCCTTTGGATCAGCGCGATGCACTGGCCGCATCGGCCATTGGAGGGTGAACCAACAGCAAAGGAAGACCTTTCTCTCTGTCTCTCTCTCACTGTCCACTCTGCCTGTCAAAAAATAATAATAACTTGCTTCGCGGGCCCTCGAGTCATTCGAGCCTGAAGTCGTCCTGGATCCATGACTTCCTCCTGGGGCCCTGAGGCCCCTGTTCTGCCTCTCACCTCCATCACCATATTGCACATTTCATTAAACAAGCATTAGCACTAGCAAATGGGGTCAAACCAGCCTTGCTAAGAGTCTTGAAAAAAAAAATCATTAGATCATGGAATTCTTTTCTCTCTCGAGCATTTTCCTGCTTGTCCAGGGTTCCCCAGCCCCCGTCTTCTCGCCCTGGCACCTCCACTTTTTATCCATACTCTTCTCTCCCGGCTTGGAGAGAACCACAGCGTGTCTGCAGCCAACCTACTCCAGGACACAGGAGATGCAAACGCAGCAGGACCAGATGGACTGAGAACTGTAAGGGTGCGGGGCTTGAGACAGCCCTGCCCACCCTTCTCCGCTGGGGCGAGCGCAGGCCAGAAGGATCCAAACCTTGCCTTAGGGCCTGCAGCTAGTGCGTGGCTGATGAGGCCTGCAGCTCCCGCCTGCGCGGAGGCCCAGTGAGATGCACTCTTCCCTGCACGCCACCGGCCTCCAGGCAGAAGCAGTGCCTTTCTGCCCTAGGTCGGCTGCCGGATTTTAGGCTAAGATGTTTCTTTTAAGCTTCAGGCTTCATTTTACAACTTTAATGGGCATGCTGGAGAGCCCCAGCCAGTGCTGCTCCAGCGAGGGCTGGAGAGGCCAAGCCTAACATTTATGCAGGGCTCTGTGTGCCAGGAACCCTGCTGTGCCCTTCACGTGCTAGGACAGGGCCAGAGCATAGGCGCCTGGGCCCTGAGTGGAGGGCATTAGGCTGTCCATGACCCAGCCCAGGCAGGGAGGCTTTATCCAGCCCTATCGATTTTGTGCCAAAACAATCAGTTCAGACTCTAGGTAGTGAAGCATTTTCAAATTGTTCTCAATTTGTAAACTAATTGATAGATTAGTCAGTGTCACCTCTGCTTTCCCTTCCGTGTTATGAGCAGGAGACTCTCTGGGGAGTTAATTAATTCAGAGACCCAGCCCTGGCCAGGCCCCGAGACTCTTCTTAGACATGGCTGTCAGCTCCAGAACAAGCAGAGAGGATGTCGGGATCGGGAAGGGCAGGCACAGTACCTCCATCCGCAGCCTGAACGACGGTGCCTCCTTCTACCCTGAGGTCCAGCCTTGGTTCGTCCCTTTGAACAAGCTCTAAGCTGGAATCTGTGTTTTCTCTGCTTCCTTCCAAAGAACCCTTCTGTGCTGTCACTCACCCCCATCCGAGGGCCAGAGTCGGGAGGCACCATGGTGACCATCACCGGCCACTACCTTGGAGCCGGGAGCAGCGTGGCAGTATACCTGGGCAACCAGACCTGCGAGTTCTATGGGTAAGCTGCACTTGAAGGTGGCCTAGCGGGCTGGACCTCAGGGGCACCTGCCTGTTCGTGCCCAGGCCAGCTCCCTCACTGCTGCGTGAATTGGTTCTTCCCTGGCCCAGACCCTCTTCCAGCTGTTGTAAGAAATACACAGCACTTCTCAGCTCGTGCCCGTGAATCAGAGGGGCTGCAGACCTCTAACCTAACTGGAAGCGTGGGCCATGAGGACACCAGATGACGAGGGCTCCCAAGCGCTGCCCAGTCCTCTCGACGAGGACTTGAGAAACACAGAGGTTGTCTGACCTCGGCCCCGCAAGCCTGCAGACTCACACCTAGGGCGTGCCCTGTGCTCAAAAAGGTTGACACCTGTTTGCCAGTCACACCTATAGGTCCTGCAGATATAGAGAATCCTGAGATAATTCTGTAAGAACTCACGGGTGAGAACCCCATCTGCCCAGTATTATCTACAGGTAGATAATGTCCTGCTTGTTCCATGAACTTCACAGGGACAAGGACTGTGCATCCACTGTGTGTGTGTAGTAGGTGCTCAGTGAATGTTTGTTGACTGTCAGCAGTGGCTAAATACTCAGATTCTGGAAGAATCCAGGAGGAAGGAATTCGCCCAAGGTCCATGGAGTCCTGTCCCTGTCTCACAAGCTCTAGCTCATCCTTGCACTTTGCCCCCTACCAATCCGAATCGAGCTGGGTCTCAGGTGGAGAGGGGGTGGGGTGTGTTCTGCAGTGTGGAGTATGAAGCAGAGCAGAACACCCACGGGCGGTCCCTTCAGGCCCAGGGCAGCCCCTTCTCAGGCCGGCTGACACCCCCTGTTGCCTCTGCCTTTCTTCTCAGTCCCCTGCTGTCTCCCCTACAGGAGGTCCATGAATGAGATCGTGTGTGTCTCACCCCCATCGTCCAACGGACTGGGTCCCGTCCCTGTGTCCGTGAGTGTCGACCGGGCCCGCGTGGATAACAATCTGCAGTTCGAGTACATAGATGACCCCCGGGTCCAGCGCATTGAGCCTGAGTGGAGCATTGCCAGGTGAGGCAGACGCACCTGGCCGCCACCTGGTGTAGCTGCAGCCCACGGGCGGCTCCTGAGAGGGAGGCCGGTGGGTGAGGCTCACAACACCAGGTTGGAGGGGCTGTCCACCTAACTCAACCTCTGTTTGCTCCCAGTGGTCACACACCCCTGACCATCACAGGCTTTAACCTCGATGTCATCCAGGAGCCGCGGATCCGGGTCAAGTTTAACGGCAAGGAATCTGTCAACGTGAGTAGCAGTCGGTCCACCCCAGCACTCTGGTGAGCTCTGGGTTAGACACTGGAGCACCTGGGGACTGCAGGGGGACAAGACTGAGCCCAGGATCGTGGCCCCGAATTGCTTGAGCCCGAAGACGATTTATTTTTCTAATTATAGCCTCTCTTCTTGTCAGGAGGTGATGTGTGTCAAAGTTTTGAGCCTGTGACAACACACAAGGGCTCTCGCTTCTGGCACATTCGTTCGCTTGGAGGTCCGATGGGAATCAGTGTTAGAGGGGCGGTCATTTGGCACAGGGGTTCAGAAATGACTTGGGAAACCCACATCCCGTATCACAGTGCTTGTGTCCAAGTCCCAGCTCCACTCCTGCTTGCAGCAGGTGCTGGCTCGGACAGGTGAGTCCCTGCCACCTGCAAGGGAGATCTAGATGGGGTTCCTCGTCTCAGCTGTAGCCTCACCCAGCCCTGGCCATTGCAGGCATTTGAGGAGTGAACCAGGCTACAGGAGATCTCTGCCCATCTGTCTGTCTCTCTGCCTGTCTTTCACACAAATTAAATAAATAGCAATACAATGAAGATTTAAAATGCTGTCTATTTTTATAAAAAGAAGTAGTAGCACACGAGGAAGATGAGCGTGTTCTGGCTGCAGATTCAGACGTCTCTGCGCTGGAAGCAGGACCGCGCCGTCTGTTAGCTGTGCAGGTGTCGCCAAGTCTTTCAACGCCTCCTCGGAGCTGCGAGTGCTGGGAGTTAGCCTTGCCTCACCCACAGCACTGCAGCCTGTGATTGGCACCTGCCGAGTCTCAGTCACCAGGCGGCTCATTCCACCCCCTCACTGAGACAATCAGGGGAACCCTGCACTTTCCTGCTCTGTGCAAAGCCATCAAATTCCCTCCGCTTTTTGTGCTTTTTGAAGAAATTCTCTAGATCCTAATAGCAGAACCTCCAGTAATGTTACACATTTTTAAGCTTGTTCTCATGTCTCTATCTCACTCTTTTCAGCCAACGTTTTCTGAAACATTATTGTCTTCATAATCACAGTCCAGAAGATGCTATTATGGCCATTATTTTTTTATGTAAATTACTATTATTACTGCTGTGACCTTCAAGGTGCTGGCTGGGTTAGAATGGAGATGAGGAAGTGGTGTTGTGTCTCCCCTCTAATCCCTGACACATTTCCAGGCTTGAGGCTTCCTTAAGAAACCCAGAGGTCACAAAATGCCAGAGTGTATGCAGCTTGCCTTTGGGATCATCGGGTCCTCCGCCCTCCCCATGTAGCCAGAGGGATCAGTGGCTGACTCCCATCAGCAAGGTGACTGGTGTCTGGGCCAGGCCCAATGCCAGACCTCTGAACTCTTCATTAGCAGACCAGATGAGATGCCGGCAGAGACCCCGGGGCTCCTGTGTCTCCCCTTCAGTACCCACCATGGGCACAATGCTTTGAGCTACACAAACACCTGCCTCCTTCTCCCAGAAGCAGAGCTTGGTCCCTGGGTGAGAGCCTGTGCCCCCTCTCCACTTCCCCTGGGAGCTCACAGATTCCAACAAAACGCCCAAGAGGGTGAGCTGCTGGACTGGGAAGAGTGAGCTTACAGCCAGGAAGGATTGAACAACAAACAACAACAAGCAAATTAAGGACAAGTTTGAACATCTTGGTTTATTTAATGAGAGCTCAGGTTTGGCAGGGCCTGAGCATGGTTCGTGACATTCACAGGCCCGATCTCATAGGAAGGAGGCACAACACCATAGGAGGGGCAGAGGGAGAAGTGTGGTCTCCACAGGGAGCAGGACACAGGCAGGGCCAGCAGGTTTGAGTAATTTGGCTGGGCTCTGGGGCATCGGAGCTGTCCCCGGCTGTCTGGTCCTGGGTTGATTCAGTCTAGCCTGTGGCTAGGGAGCTGGAGTGGGAAAGGAGATGGTTTGGGGGTGGGGTGTAGTTTGGCTGGTTTGCTGTAGACTCACAGGGCACTGTGCAGCTCTGGGGGACAGCCCCTCGCAGTCAGCAAGGCGTTAGAATACAGAAAGCACAAGACATCCTGAGTGCAGAGGGGAGAGTGCTGGAGAGGGTATTTGTGACTGCACCCAGGGCTGCCTTTGTCATCCGGGAGCCACCTGCACTGGGAAGGCCTCCTCCATACTGGAGTTCAAAGCAGCATAGGCCCCAGGCACCTCCCCCCTCGTGAGGACTCACTTGCTGCCCCCCCGGCACAATCTCCCCAGCGCCTACCCCAGCCGCAGGCACCAGAACCACAAAGTTTCAGGGGACAAAGTCACAGTTCTGCCTGGTGGAGAGCCAGGGTCCTCGGTTCCCTGCTGACCTCCCTGGAGCAAAGGCAGGTGGAAATGCCACAGCCATCCAGCCAGGAGGCGCTTACCCTCTGCCCTGCACCAGCCTTCGGGAGGGATAGACGGAATGGCTGTGCCCCTGGAGCCCTGCCCACCTGCCAGGCCTCTGCTCAGCCCACCTGGGGCTTCCCCTCCCACTAGGTTTCCAGGCCGCCTCCAAGGATAGCAGAGGGTAGTGGAGGGCCAGAAAGAAGCCAGAAAACCCAAAGGAATGTTTGGCAAAGAAAGTGCGGATGCAGCCCGGGCAGGAAGCAGACAGAGGCCTGTTGTTTGGGAGTGATTTGCTTATTCACAGAGGCGCCCAGTCTAGGGAAAGTGACCCAGCAGGGAGGGTGATGGGGGCAGGGAGAGAGGCTCACTGTGGGCCTGGGATTGCACCCCTGCCTCTTACACCTGCCTGTCGGCCCCCCTTACTGGACCTGGGCCTCAGTGTCCCCACTTGCAACGAGAAAGAGGAGTTAGGTTCCTAAGGGGCCACTGCACCACAATGAACAGCAGACAAGCCCTTCGCTTTAATTAAAAAAAAAAAAGCTTTATTTATTTATTTGAAAGGCAGACTTACAGAGAGGGGTGGGGGTGGGAGGGACAGAGAGAAAGGGATCTTCCATCTGCTGGTTCACTCCTCAAATGGCCACAACAGCCAGGACTGTGCTAGGCCAAAGCCAGGAGCCAGGAGCTTCATCTGGGTCTCCCACGTGGGTGCAGGGGCCCAAGGACTTGTGCTACCTTGTGTCGCTCTCTCAGGCCATTAGCAGGCAGCTGGATCGGACATGGAGCAGCCGGGGTACAAAAAGTGCATATATGGGATGCCAGCATCGCAGGCTGCAGCTTTACCCACTACGCCACAATGCCAATCCCTTGGTTTAGATTCTTAAAACCCTCACCACCACCACCACCGGGCTCTGGAAAGGGAGAATTGAGTTTTGGACTCGAAGCTCTGACGTAATCCCTAGACATTATCTCTCTGCAAGTGTCAGCTGCTTTGCAATTTCACACGCAGTCTTGTGTTCTGAGCATGAAGCCTGCGTGGTGTGTGTTGGCCAGACACACACGTGCGGCTCTGCCAGAACAGCGTGTACTCGAGCAGCCCCAGTTCTCGGAGCTGCCCTTGGCTCCCGGGGCTGAGGCCGAGCTGTGCCGAGCAGGAGCCAGGAGGCGGGGCCGGCTGGGAGTCTGCGTCTTCCTCCCAAGCCCTAAGTGGATCCTTGAGCCGGCTCTTCAGCCTGGCTGCCGCCTGGGACAGCCCCAGAGCTAAACCTCTGGAGGGGAGAATGGTGCTGCTCAAGTTAGGCAGGGGAGAGGGGGGCGGCCTGGCCAGGTGGTAGTTGAGTGACTGCTCAGAGCACGGGATGCCAGGAACACACACACACACACACACACGCCATCTCAGACGCTCCTGTCCTACTTTTGCCCAAACGCGCCGTGCCCCCCCACACCCAGCCTTCCAGTTCCTTCTGCATGGGACTTGTTCTGCCCTCCCTGTCTTGGCTTAGGTTACTCCTACTCATTCTTCAGACTCTACATTACTCATCTTGCCCAAGCAAAAGCTTCCCTGCATCCCCCATCCCCCTCCTGCCCCTCCTCCCGCCCCCCTGTCACTCTGCTCCAAGCCCCACACACTCGTGGCCATCCTCATGCGTGCACAGTCCAGCCAGCAGCTTTCACAACCGTGCATGCCCGCTTCACAGTGCTGTGGCCCAGGCGCTTGGCAGGCACCGCCTCACCATCATGTCTGCCCCTGAGTGCAGACTGTGGCTCACACAGTGCCTGGCACACACGAAGGGCCTCACACGGTGCTGGTGGAATGAATGTCAAGGCGTCTCCCTTGACACTGTCCTTTCAAATGACACCAAGTCAGTGACCGGGCGACAAAAGCAGCAGAGGGTGGCCGCGGGCAGTGGGGGGCGCAGCCTCGGCCCACCAGACACTTGATGCCTGGGTGCTGCTCTGTGCACTCTTAGGTGTGTAAGGTCGTGAACACAACCACCCTCACCTGCCTGGCGCCCTCTCTGACCACCGACTACCGGCCCGGCCTCGACACTGTGGAGCGGCCGGATGAGTTTGGATTCGTCTTTAACAACGTCCAGTCCCTGCTCATTT
This sequence comes from Lepus europaeus, assembly GCF_033115175.1. Classification (NCBI taxonomy): domain Eukaryota; kingdom Metazoa; phylum Chordata; class Mammalia; order Lagomorpha; family Leporidae; genus Lepus; species Lepus europaeus. The sequence continues at coordinate 22,577,955 of NC_084840.1, read as the reverse complement.
ACAACGACACCAAGTTCATCTACTACCCCAACCCGACCTTCGAACTGCTCAGCCCTACTGGCGTCCTGGACCAAAAGCCCGGCTCACCCATCATCCTGAAGGTAGGTGCAGGGTGGGCGCCGGCCAGGGGCAGCGGGGGCTCACGGTGCCCGCCTCTCTCTGCTCCTCGCTGTACAAGTGGACTCGCACAGCCGCTGTCTTCCTCTAGGCGGCGCTCGTTTGCGGGTAGGGACTCATCCAGCCCTGTGTTCTGCATTTGGGATTCTTAGGAAAGTACTTCTGAGTGTTGCTGTTTGTTCTAGTGGGCTTTGGGATCCAGGGTTCTACTGTGTGTCGGGTACAACTGTTTCTACCTACTGCCTGCATCTGTGGCCACAGAAACCTGCCCCATGTGTGCAGCAGCCACGGTGCCCTGGCACAACCCATCCCAGTGTCTTTTTCCCCCGCCGCTGTCCTCACACCCCACATCCCTTGCTTGCCATTTTGTCTCCCCTGCCTCTTTCCCACTCTCCTCGTCAGTTTCTTTCTCCCTCCGACCCCGCCACCGTGGCCCCCTCTTTCTCTGTAAACCGTGGCTGTGTAGAAGTCCCCTCCGAAGGAAACCTGCCAGGGCGTGCCTGTCGGTGTTCGCCCTGCAGCCCTCCCCCGGCCCCTCCGTCTCTTGGCAAGCAGGCAGTTACCCTTGGCAGGCAGGTGCCAATGCTTCCGCTTGAGACTGATGCTCTCTGCAGGGCAAGAACCTGTGCCCTCCTGCCGCGGGCGGGGCCAAGCTCAACTACACGGTGCTGATCGGAGAGACCCCTTGTGCAGTCACCGTGTCGGAGACACAGCTCCTCTGTGAGCCTCCCAACCTCACCGGGCAGCACAAGGTCATGGTGAGTGAGCCCCTCTCCCACCTGTTACCCTGCCCCTTGTCCTCCTCACTGCGCACCCCCAGTCTACCACAGCCGGGCTCTGTGGGCCACGGCTTTCCTCACCTCCACGCCCTGCATTAAAAATGGGCAGAAGCTGAGCGCCCAGGGGAAGGAGAGCAGACGCCAGGGTGGGAAGCCGTGTCGTCTACAGACCTGCCCTGCGCAGCTGTGGTCTGTCCCGTCCTTCCTACCCCCGTGCGGGGTTGGTGGCACGCCCAGGCTGCGCACCTGTGTGCATCTGCGTGCATCTGTGTGTGTACAATGCACAGGTTCACGTGGGCGGGATGGTGTTCTCGCCGGGCTCGGTGAGTGTCGTCTCAGACAGCTTGCTGACCCTGCCAGCCATCGTCAGCATCGCGGCCGGCGGCAGCCTCCTCCTCTTCATTGTCATCATCGTGCTCATCGCCTACAAGCGCAAGTCGCGCGAGAACGACCTCACGCTCAAGCGGCTGCAGATGCAGATGGACAACCTGGAGTCCCGCGTGGCCCTGGAGTGCAAGGAAGGTAAGTTGAGGCGCCTGGGCCTTGTTGCCCTCCTCCCCCGCAGAGCTGCTGCCTTCCACTTGGACCTTTGCTTCTCTAGAAACTTCCTTTGCCCCTAGGGCCAGGAGTCCCCTGCAGAATGCCCACCGTGTGAGAACCAAGGACCCCTTCACTGTGTTAGGTCCCTCTGCTCTGACTCAACCCTGTTAGTAACAGCCCGGGCTGGGCCAGGAACTCCATCTGGGTCTCCCACATGAGTGGCAGGGGCTCAAGTCCTTGGGCCATCTTCTGCTGACTTCCTAGGCCCATTGCCAGGGCCTTGGGTCCGAAGTGGTGCTCTGATGTGAGATGCAGGTGGCGGGTTAGCCTGCCGTGTCACAACGCCAGCCCCTCAACCTCCAACCTGGCTGAGTCCCTCCGTCTGTCTCAGGGTCTCCCAGGCCCACAGTGTCTCAGGCTGCAGACTCCCCCAATGGGGGCATGGGGCCCCTGCCCCTTGCATGGTGGCCCCGGCAGCATGTGGGACTGGCAGCAGGAAAGGCAGCGGAGCTGTGACTTGCCTCCACGCCCACCGCCTCGCCTGGGTTTGCTTTCTGTCAGAGCCACTGGCTGAGTGCTAGCTGGCTTCCTTGGCCCTGGCCGTGTGTGGGATGGAAATTGTGTTTTTTCCCATCGCCCACATAACCACAGTCACGAGGTGACAAGTGTACCTGGTGTACAGGGTTGAGGACTCTCTGGGTAAACATCTCAATCAGGCATCAAAACATTTCTCCTTTCACTGCAAACATCGGAAGCAGGCCATGTGCTGCATGAGGTGGGGAAGATGGGCTGGGCAGGTGGGCAGAGGCTCCCCCATGGAGCTGCAGCTGGCGAGTTTGGGAGGGGTGGGCACAGGAAGCCAGGCCTGGCTCCCAGGGGAGGGAGGCCTGCAGAGCCCTGTGTCACCCAGCCTCACTCACCTACTGGACCCTGGTTGAAGGACCAGGGCACCTGCGGCCTTTGCATCTGATCTCTCCCTTGCTTGGAGAGCGGCAGCCGTGGGCCACTCTGGTTCTTGCTCGACCGCTCAGCCACAGCTGCCAGCTGCTTCCAGGACCTGCGGGGTCTTCACTGAATGGCTCATCACGTTACTGTGCCTTTTTCTCCTATCTATGTAGAAAGTAAAATTAGATAAAACCTAGAGGAGAAAAGGATAGAAAAACCACCCATCTTGCCACCACCTAAAAAACAGCAGCCTAGGATTCTGGCCCCACCCCACCCCCAACACACCCCTCTAGCCACCCGTTCCCCCCCCCCCCCCCGTCTCTCTGCATCACAGACCCTAAACCCCTCTGCTTCCCCGGCTCCTCCCCAGCTGGGCTGCCCTGAGCCTCCCTGTCCCTACTTACAGCTTTTGCCGAGCTCCAGACAGACATCAATGAGCTGACCAGTGACCTGGACCGCTCAGGGATCCCCTACCTGGACTACCGCACCTACGCCATGCGCGTCCTATTCCCCGGCATCGAGGACCACCCCGTGCTGCGGGAGCTGGAGGTAAGGACCGCCTCCCCCGTCCTGCCCTCCAGGGGTTCCCAGCTCCAGCCCAGGGGCCCAAGCAGCAGCAGGGGTGCTGGTGGGGAGGTGGGCCGGGCCTTGATGCAGCAAAGCCATCGCGGGGGAGGTCGGCCGAGGGGACACCTGGGCTCTTTGGGGTGATTCCAAGATAAGACTCGTTGTTTGCTATTGTTTAATTAATGACTGAATTAATTAACTGAGATCCTGCCTCATTCTGAAATGGATTTAAGGTGGCTTAGAGAAAGGCATGGGATTCTGCAAGGCTTGTTAGTTTGTGTTACTAAAGACGCTGACTTGGGGCTAGGGAGATTGGGGCGACTACTATACAGGAGTCCGATGGGTCTCTGTGTGCGTCCCTGGCGTCCCCTCCCCACTGAGCAAAACCGGGTGGAGTGGGCCTCCTGGAGAGGGTCCTACAGCAGGGGTCGTCCGTGAGAGTCTGGGGTGGGGTGGGGAGGCCACCAACGCCCGCCCTGAGGGAGCCCCGCCCGCCGCAGGTGCAGGGGAACGGGCAGCAGCACGTGGAGAAGGCCCTGAAGCTCTTCGCGCAGCTCATCAACAACAAGGTCTTCCTGCTCACCTTCATCCGCACGCTGGAGCTCCAGCGCAGCTTCTCCATGCGCGACCGCGGCAACGTGGCCTCGCTCATCATGACCGGCCTGCAGGGCCGCCTGGAGTACGCCACCGATGTGCTCAAGCAGCTGCTCTCCGACCTCATCGACAAGAACCTGGAGAACAAGAACCACCCCAAGCTGCTGCTGCGCAGGTCCGCCCCGGGGCGGAGCGCGGCGGTGGGGTTGGGGAAGCATCTGCCAGGGCCCAGGGCTGGCCACGCCCTCCTGTCTCCCCAGGGTGGGATCTGACCTTCCCCTGCCCCGGCAGTGTCTGAGCCGCGAGCAAGTGTGATGGAGGGTGATGGAGTGTGATGGGCTAGCCCCTCAGCCGGAACCGCAGCTTGGCCACCTGCTTGCTCTGTGTCTCTAGCCAGTGGCGCAGTCTAGCCACGTACAGTAGCCACGTACACAGTAGCCACGTGTAGCTGTCAATTAAAATGAAATACAGTGGCAGCCTCAGTTCCCCCATCACACTGACCACACACCTGTGGCTGGCAACCAGCACATGGGACTGCACAGAGAACATTCCCACTCTTCCAGAAGATTCTGCCCCTTAGCACTGTAGAGATTTGGTGCTGCCTACCCAGCTTCCACTGCACACCGCGTTTCCCCACAGGGGAGAGAGCTGGAGACCTTGGCATGTGCTCCGCCCACCTGCCCCACAGCTCTAGGGTCCTCTGGGCAGCAGGGGTTGGGATGCTGCACCCGGATCTGCTCTTCTGTAGCCTTCTGCAGGCCAGGCCTCTGGCTCTGGGCCCCAGGTCCCAGGGTGGGTGAGGAGGAAGGTGAGGAGGGAGGAGGAGCGGCTTTGTTTTATGAGAGCTGAGCCCCCTTCCTGCCAATCGGAGCATTAGAAACTCTCATTAAGAACTGTTGTATTTAAATTAGAGCTAATCTCAGGCACAATGCAGGGAGAGGGTGCTGGGAGGGGCCGAGGAGAAAGCTGCAATTTCTTCTGCCATTGTCACTCTCTCCCAGGCCCAGGCCTCTGAGGGGCCCTGGCAAATGCCTGGGATTGACTGCACATGGAGGCTGTAATTTGCACCACGTGCAGGGAGTTAAAATACCCCCTCAGAGTCCCCCACACACCCCCGCGGAGGGGAGGCAGCGGGGCGCCCTTCTTTCTTCTCCAGCCTGGGTTGGGGAGGTGGCTCTCGACCAAAAGTCCCCAGGCCAACAATGACAGCAGCTAATATGCACATCGTGCTGGGCATGTGTAGGGGGCAGGCACCGAGGCACTGTTCTCAGCACTTTTCCTATGTTAACCCATTGAACCTGAGGACGACCATGTGGGTTAGGCAGTGTTACTGCTGTCCCCATTTAGAGATGCAGACACTGAGCCCAGAGAGGTTACGTGACTTGCCCAAGGTCATCAGCCAGTACCTGGTAGAGGCAAGATTTGAACTCAAGGCAGCCTGATTCTGAATGCATGGAGGGGCAGCTCCCAGGAGCCTTCCAGATATGCAAACCAGAGTGCTAGGGCAGGTGAGGAGTCCCAGAGGGACAGGAAAACAGTGATTGATCACCCCAAGACCAAGAGGGTGGGGAGACTGCCAGGTGGGATGGGGTATCTGGGCCGGGCTCAGGCACAGCCAAAGTTGTTCCCACAAGGCCGGCCCAACCACTCCATCTGCGTGGAAACTGAGGCACAGAGGGAGCCACCCAGCCAAGGTCATGCTTCTAGTTGCTGGTGGAGTCTGCCCAGGACCCTGGGTTCTTTCACTGGCTGTGGGTCTCCACACAAGTCCAGGCCCACCCACGAGACCCCTCCATAAAGCCCAGTGCCTCCTCCTCCTTCTCCCTCCCCCCAGGACGGAGTCCGTGGCTGAAAAGATGCTGACCAACTGGTTCGCCTTCCTCCTGCACAGGTTCCTAAAGGTGAGGAGGGGGAGAGCAGGGATGGGGCTCAGAGCAAGAGGGCAGTGGCTGCTGCTCTGCGGGCCTGTGCATCAGGGCTGTAGGGACCCGCCCTCTGAGACCCTGTCCATCAGGGCTGTGTGAGGACCCGCCCTCTGAGATCCTGTCCATCAGGGCTGTGGGGACCCGCACTCTGAGACCCTGTCCATCAGAGCTGTAGGGACCCGCCCTCTGAGACCCTGTCCATCAGAGCTGTGTGAGGACCCGCCCTCTGAGACCCTGTCCATCAGGCTGTGTGAGGACCTGCCCTCTGAGGTCCTGTCCATCAGGGCTGTGGGGACCCGCCCTCTGAGGTCCTGTCCATCAGGGTTGTGGGGACCCACCCTCTGAGACCCTGTCCATCGGAGCTGTGGGGACCCGCCCTCTGAGACCCTGTCCATCAGGGCTGTGGGGACCCGCCCTCTGAGACCCTGTCCATCAGGGCTGTGGGGACCCACCCTCTGAGACCCTGTCCATCAGGGCTGTGGGGACCCGCCCTCTGAGATCCTGTCCATCAGGGTTGTGGGGACCCACCCTCTGAGACCCTGTCCATTGGGGCTGTGGGGACAGCATCCCACCCTCCTGCCTACCTGGACTCCAAGGGGAAGAGGCCGTCAGGGCAGGGCTGGACCACCCCCAGGAGGCCCTGCCCTCAGCGCCCCATCCGTGCCCGCAGGAGTGTGCCGGGGAGCCGCTCTTCATGCTGTACTGCGCCATCAAGCAGCAGATGGAGAAGGGGCCCATCGACGCCATCACGGGCGAGGCGCGCTACTCCCTGAGCGAGGACAAGCTCATCCGGCAGCAGATCGACTACAAGACCCTGGTGAGGGAGCTGGAGCTCAGGGCGCTCGCCCTCGTGACCATGGAGGCCGCCCGAGGGACCGACGTGAGGGCAGACCAGACCCAAAGGCCATGCTGGGTGGGCTCTGTGCCTCAGTTTACCTAGATACTGTTGGGGGAGAAGAGCGGTCACCCCCCATTAGGGACAGGGTGACTAGCCTTAAGGGAAATGTGGGAATGCACTGACTCCTGGCTGAAGCTCCGGGGAGGAGGGAGGCAGCCCTGATACACCTGGAACCGTCTCGAATCCCGGAGGTGCCTCGGCCTGGGGCTACAGTCCCCTGGATGCCATCCAGGGACCAGAAAGGGGAGGCCTGGTTCTCTAAGAAAGAAGAGGTAGGCATGATGACTTGGGCTGCTGTCTGACAGATGGCAGGAAGGAGAGAGACACTGGGGCCCAGAAAGACCAGAGGGGTGCCCCTGTCTTCCCTAAGGAGGGCGGACCCAGGGCAACAGCAGAATCGGAGGCTTGACCCCTCTGCCCCACCCCCCCCCAAGCGCCCCATGCACTGTGACCCCGCTCACCCTCTGTACCCACTGGCAGATCCTGAACTGCGTGAACCCTGACAACGAGAACAGCCCGGAGATCCCCGTGAAGGTGCTGAACTGCGACACCATCACGCAGGTCAAGGAGAAGATCCTGGACGCCGTGTATAAGAACGTGCCCTACTCTCAGCGGCCCAGGGCTGTGGACATGGACTTGGGTAGGAAGCCTGGCCTTGGCGGCTGAGGGTAAGGGTGGACGGGGCTTCCTGGAGAACACTCAGGCTGAGGGAGGTGGCCCTGCACACAGCCCCTCCTGGGAGCCTGCCTGGGTCCTGGCCAGGTGAGGGCATGTAAAATCCTCCTCCCTCCCTCTGGATTCTGCCTGCTCAGGTGTGGCTGTCCCTGGGGAGGCCCCTCGGCCCTCCTTCCCCGCCCTCTGCACCCCCTGCCTTGACCCCTAGGGGCCTTCATGTCTCCAAGTTTATCAGTGCAGCCGCTCAGGGGAGCCAGGTTGCAAGTCCCTAGAGAGGCAGGGCTGGGAGGCCCTGGGTCACAGCCCCCACCCATCTCACGGTGCTGCCTGCACCTCCCCTTCCCCCCAGAGTGGCGCCAAGGCCGAATCGCACGGGTGGTGCTGCAAGATGAGGACATCACCACCAAGATCGAGGGCGACTGGAAGCGGCTCAATACGCTGATGCACTACCAGGTGGGGGTCTGGCTGCCCTGGGGGGCAGGGGCTTCATGCTAGGGACCCTGGACTTCCCAGGGTGTTCCCTTGCCTCCAAGCCTTGCTTTAAGAAGCCCAGGAGGCGTTTTCTTCTCTCTTTCCTGCCCGTCCCTGATCCTAGAGCAGTGACCCATCAGAATCCCTGGGGGCCCTCAGACAATCGTGTGTGTCCCAACTCCACCCCCCCCCCCAAAGAGATACAAGTGCCCTGGGCTAAGACCTAGGCATTCCCACCTGGTGTGAACATGTCTACCTCTGCAGGAAAAGCTACTGTGGGGTGCCTGGCACGGTCTCCGTGGGGCACTATTGCCCCTATTGCATCCTATTGCACTATTGCATCCTACCCAGCTGACCTGCAGCACAGCAGGGAACAGGCTAGCCATGTCTCAGGTCTAACCTTCTCCCACTGACTACCTGGTATCCTTGGGAAAAACACACGGGCTGTAGGCTTTCTTCTCACCTGCAAAATGGGGCTCGTAGTGCTCGCTGCTCCCTGCAGGTGTGTGGAAGAGATTAAATGCAGTCGGCAAAGGGATTAGCACCTGGGCAGACACTGAACGAGCAGGCAAAATACTCCCAGGCAAGGAACATGAGATCCAGGAGGCAACCATTGCCACCTCTGCCTCCCTCCCGTGGACACCGCTCCCAGCTGGGGGTCTCTGGAAGATTAAGCACAGGTAGCCAGGTTGAGATTCAGGAAAAATACGAAAATAGAACCTGGAAATGAGAGACACCGAGGGAAATTAAACCAACCGGAGGAAGCGCCTCAGGCTGCGAGGCCCGTGGGATGGTCTGATTAGTAATCTCCTCCTTCGTCCCTGCCTCATGAAGGGAGGCGAGCGGAGGGGCTGGCAGGTGTACCGAGGGCCCAGCAGGCTGCACTCACAAGCACACTGCCAACAACCAGACCAGGCCACTGGTGCTCAAGGGAAGCTGGAGGCGCCGGGGACACCCCACCATGCTCCTCCAAGCCCTGTCCCCCTCACTAGCCCTCCTCTCTCCCGGCTGATACCCTGGCTGGCCCGCTGGCCCGGATGGAGTGGGGTGTTGTAATGGGAGCAGAAAAGGCTTTGGGAGCTGTATTTGAACCCGTGCTTCCCAACTCACTGGGGCGACTTAAATCTGTCGACCTCAGACCCCTCATCAGGAAAATGGAGACAGCCTAGCTCGCCTGACTCCATGAGGGCAGCTGGAAGGATTAGGAAGGAGCGAGGTGTCCAGGATGTGTGTCTGCACGCAAGAGGTTACAATGATCACTTCCTGTTAATGCCATACACACAGCCCTCCCCTTCACCTGGTGCTTAATACATCCAGTGGAACCATTGTAATGAACCACTTAGAGCTGAATGAGCAAGTGCAAAAGAGAACAGCCTGGGCCGCCCAGATTCCGCACAGCTCCTGCTGCCTCCAGTGCCCTAACACGGGTTCCTGGGCTGTCCATCCAGGGCCTCTCAATCAGAAAGCGGCGTACTCTCTCCTACGCTGCTCATCATATTCACACAAAGCACTTTCAACTCCCTGATGTCATTTCTCATTCATGTATTCATTCATTCCTCAAATATTTACTGAGCTCTGCTGAATGCCAGGCACTTCCCACAACGCCAGTCCTGAGTGACAGGGGACAGTAAGCGGCATTCCTCCCGTGGGGAGACAGTGAGGAGCTATGAGATGCTCCAACACCCGTGCTCATGGAGGGCTCGCCCTCGGCCTGCGTTGTCCTAACTCCTGTAATCCCCACAACAGACCCAGAGCCAGTTACTGTCTCCATGGACAGATGAGACCACTGAGGCACCGAGCTGGGAAGTGGCCACGCCAAGGCCAGACCCGGCCAGGCATCTGAAGCTCAGACTTGACATGACCTGGAACTGAGTAGAACGGCGGCCGTTTGAGCCACTTTGCCACTCTCCCTTTGGAGGATGAGAAACCAGACATGGTAGCAGACCCAGTTGTCCCTGGCAGTGGAAGCCTCTGGCCCTGCCAGGTTCGTTCCTGGGCTATTCAGTGTAAGGAGAATTCCTGAAAGTCAGGCATGGAGAGTTTCCCCCTCCATCCCAAACCTGGTGCTGATGGTGCCAACTGCTGAGCAGAGCGAGGGCTGCCCGGCCTGGGAAGGACCACAGCCCACGGCACGTGCAGCACAGGACCCTAGAGCCCTAGGCCGTCAGGTCGGAGTGCTGCCCTCTCGTTCCCCTCCCCAGAGTCAAAGGTTCTTGGAGCCCCTACAGGAGAAAATCCGCATAATCTTAATTAACAAAGCGATCTTCAAAAACTTCCCTGGCTCCTGCAGATTTATGGGGAGGGTAAAATTAAACACCACCACTAAAACCAGCTATCAGGGAATCTCGTTAGCACTAATGTTCATTTATAGTTTGACTTCCCAACATTTAATTCTTTTTTGGTGGGAGAGAGGGACTGACAATTTAAGACCCAGAAAGATGGTTTTATGACTGGTGCAGCTATAAATCAAACTTATAAAGTTCATAAAAATTGTTAAAATAAAAAATGGTTTAATAGGAATGGTTTATGGCCCATAACATTATTATAGCTGTTTTATTCCCTCTGCGTTAGGGATTTAATTGGATCGCCACAATTCTGGGGATTCTCCATTTTTATTGGATGGGGGGCAATCTTAAATCAAAATGGCCCCAAATGTCTTCAATATGGCTCCTCATTTGTCAGCCCTCTCCCTGCAGGCTGGGGGCTAAGGCTGGACACCTGTGCGCAGGGTGGGTGAGACACCTTCCGTCTTCCTCTTTGAGTCCCCAAGGGCAGCTGCCCATTTGGGGAAGCTCTTCAAGGTGGCCCAGGCCTGCTAGGACCCAGGCAAGGAAGAAATCAGAGCAAAGGGGGAAATAGCTTCCAACCGTGTGACTTGACATAAAATCCCCTGTTAGGATCCATAATGAGAAGAGTGTGTTCTCGGGGCTCTGAGAGATGTGGCTACAAATGGGCTCCACCATGTGCTCAGAAGATGTGGCTCAGCCTCTCTCCGCTTCTGTTTCTGCATCTGTAAAATGGGAATAATTAGCCACAGCTCAGAAGGCATCTGAGGCCACATCCAGCCCAGCTCTGCCCAGTGGGAGTCAGTCACGCAAGTCACGTGTATAGCTTTAAATTTGTCACTAGCCATATATATATAAAAAAAAAAAAACATAAGCAGGTGAGAGTCGTGTGAACACTTTATTTTATTTAACCCACTTAGTCTAAAACAATTGTCATTTCAATATGCCCTCGGTATCAAGATTATTAATGAGAGAGCTGATACTTTTATTCCTATTAAGTCATTGAAATCCGGGTGTATTGTAGTTACAGCACATCTCAGTTTAACTAACTGAGCTGCAGGTGCTGAGTAGCCTCTAGTGACAAGGACTACCAGACTCACAGTGTCGCTCTAGCCCACTTTTATAAAAGCGGTGATGCTTGTTTCTAGTTTTCTTAAATTCCTTGCTGTTTTGCGTTCCATGACCCTCTGGACGTCCTTGACTATTCCGCTTGCCAGGACACCCACATTCATCCCTGCTCTTGCTTCCGCACCCTCCTCAGGTGTCCGACAGGTCGGTGGTGGCTCTGGTCCCCAAGCAGACCTCCTCCTACAACATCCCTGCCTCTGCCAGCATCTCCCGGACGTCCATCAGTAGATACGGTGAGGACCGCAGGGCCTGCTCCCCGTCCTGGCAGCAGCCACACGCCCTCACCGCGGCCTGCCCCAGTCGGAGGCACATGCCCGTTTCTTCCATCGCCCAGCCGTGGCCTGAGGCACCTGTCTCCTCGGAGCTGGGGAGCAGGGGGCGCCACCCGTCCTTCCCTTGAGATCCCAGGCCTGGTGAGGGAGTTGGAGGGGCCCAGGACCAGGGAGACGCCTGGATGGGGGGGCTCCCATCTGCCCATTTGTGCCTGTTGTCCTGGCTGAATCATGAACAGTGCCTCCTTTTCCTGCGAACTGGGTCCCAGCGTGGACAGCGCAGTCAGCCGTCCTCACCCTGGAGCGCCCACTGGGCAGTGCGGTCACCACGCCTCCCTCTCTTGTTCTGTTTTATCTGGGCCACCCGCTGAAGGGCACCGCACCACTGAACAGGGCAGCTCCAAGAAGCACCTAGGAAAGGCTGCATCCCAGCCCCAAGCATAAACCCAAGGGGGGCGTTCTAGTCCACAGCTCCTCAGAGGCCACATTTTTCTATTAAAGCGCTTGCAACAGTGTCCAGGTGATGCATCACCTGTTGGCCATTCACTGCTGGAAGCAGTAGACAGGGGGTGTTCCCCACATTCCCTAGAGTCCAGCTCAGACTCGCTAAATCCTGTTCCTGAAAAAGGACTTTGGCTCCTCTGTTCAGTGCTGACCCGGATCCCTAAAGTGATCCACTAAATATGAGGTTCCAAGGACCCCTTCCAGTGAAATCGAGTTGGTTCTGAGTGGATGCAGCAGGCAGAGGGGTGGGGGCGGGGGGCATGCTGGAAGGATCGACCAGCAGGGATGATGGACTCTGTCACTCACAGCCCTGCACCGCCCCCTTCTGCTCAGACTCCTCCTTCAGGTACACAGGCAGCCCCGACAGCCTGCGGTCCCGCGCCCCGATGATCACCCCCGACCTGGAGAGCGGGGTCAAGGTGTGGCACCTGGTGAAGAACCACGACCACGGGGACCAGAAGGAGGGGGACCGGGGCAGCAAGATGGTGTCGGAGATCTACCTGACGCGGCTGCTGGCCACCAAGGTAACTCCTGCTCTGCCCAGGCCCCCCAGGGCTTGCTCCCAGGGGTGCGTCCTGCCTCGGCACAGCGCCATGGAGTCTGCTCTCCACCGACACCCACTGAGATGAGCTAGCGAGCTCTCCGGGGCCTCCGGAGGGTCAGGCCTTGCGGTTCTCTGTGGCAAAAACAGCGGCCACACCACTGCTTTCTGCCCGCCCCTCAGGACTCCCACGGCAGTCAGAGGCGTGGCTCTCTGACTTTTTACCCTGGGAAAATATTGTGGGTTTTTTGTTGTTGTTGTTGTTGTTATTTTTGCTAGTGACAGCTGCATGGATAAGCCAGCCTCTACCATCAGTGCCTTTTCTACCCCATTCATGGGAGGGAAAGCATAAAAGCCAATCCAGCCAGGCTCCCCTTCCCCCACCCATCCCATCGAAGCCAACCATTGCTGGGCATAGGGCAGCGTCTTCCAACCTCTCCCGCAGCCGACATGGCGGGGCTGTGAGCACAGCGGCCATGCGGCCTGTACTTACCAGGCCACGTGCAGTGTCAAGTCCTGCCCCCATCACTGACCCCGTAACAGTGCCGCTGAAATGCCGACATGATGGCCCCCAACTCACAACCTTGCTCCCAGAGCAGCCCATGAACAACCTCTGAGACCCGCTGTCCATTTTACCCCTGCCTAATGTGCCAACAAAGAGACAGCAGGGGGGCTAGAGGTTCGGCCAGCCCTCAGCAGTGGGCCTGGAGACCACAGTGGGACCTGGGCCCAGTCTTTGCCCTGCCCCAGAAACCCTCCAAGGCCCTCTGGATCGGGGCCATGCCTGGTGCCCTTGAAGCTGGGCCCTCTCCCCACAGGCCTGCAGATACCACTGGCCCCAGGCCACTCTGTCTTAAGTCCCTTCACTCCACCCCAGGAGGCACCAGTCCTCCAGCTTGGTCCCCAGACACCCTCTCCTGATCCAGCTGCCCACCCATGCCCTCTCCCCAGCCAAGCTGGACTCGGGGCACTTCCTGTTTTCTCTGGGGTGGACACAGTCGTGAGTATGTGTGAGGCCGAAGAGGCTCTCCCCAGGGATCCCGGGCCTACTTAGTCTCCTGCCTCCCTGACACCCTGACCACTCCCCTGCCCCACCGCTGCCCCACCCCTGCAAGGCCACACACTGCAGGCCAGTTTCCAAGGCAGGATGGGTGCAAGGCAGCCTCTGGTAGGCAGACTGCTGCCCTTTGGCCCCTGCTCACGCCCCTCCCCCACCTCTCCCCAGGGCACCCTGCAGAAGTTCGTGGATGACTTGTTCGAGACCTTGTTCAGTACTGTGCACCGGGGCAGCGCCCTCCCCCTGGCCATCAAGTACATGTTTGACTTCCTGGATGAGCAGGCCGACCGGCACAGCATCCACGACACAGACGTTCGGCACACCTGGAAGAGCAACTGGTAACCCCCAGGGGAGCGCCGTGGGAGGCACATCCCTCCCCACCCCCGAGAGGCCAAGAGCAGGGCCCCTGGGAGGTCCAGGGCAGCCAGTTGTCTGCCAGGGCTGGGGGGTGCGAGGCTCCCAGAACATGGAGCATACACATGTCCTGGAGAGCCAACACGGTCCCCAGGCCACCTATGTCAAGTCCTGAGCCCGTCTGGCTTGAATCCCATCCTTCCCGCTTCTACACGAGCCTGCTGACCTCACGGGTTTCACTGCACACTTGGTCTCTGAAGGCCTTGCTATGAACCTGGCGCTGCAGCTTTGAGGAGGCAGCAGGCAGAACGCCCCGTAGACAGGGCTCTTCCCAGAGGTCACCTCCTCATGTCCGCCAGCAGCGGGGAAACCACCACCCCCCAGGAGCCCCACACTCCCACCCCAGCCTCTCCCCCGCCTCCAGGCTTTGAACCTGGACCACAGGCCAAGCGGAGAGCTGACAGTCAGGTCAGACAGGGCCGAGCCAAGAGCCACAGTCAAAGGCTTCCTTGGGCAAGGAGCACAGAGGCGGGGTGGGGGGACGTCCAGGCATTCGGGTCGGGCAGGCAGCCCACGCAGCTGTCAGCAGTCAACGGCCTCCTCCGAAAACAGAGCCGACACAGATGGGCCAAGGCTGTTATCTGGGAATCAGAAGTCTTAGCAACCAACAAAACACTCCGGGAGCAGCCAGCCCCAGGCCCTGCCCCAGCCCCAGCCGCAGCCCCGACTGTTTCTTCCTTCTCCAGGGCGTTGTGGTGCCTGAGCCCTCCCGGGTCTCCGGCTTTGATCCCAGTGCAGTGAAATGGAGAGGCCCCGGTGGCTGTGGGCTGGGGAGCCCGCAGTGCACTTGGCTGGGGCATGCTTTGCAGCCACATTCCCGGATGCAGAGCTGTGCCTGTCTCCTTTGCTTTGGAGGGGGCCCAGCCAGCCCAGCTCTGGAAGCAGGCGACCTGGGGGAAATCCAGAGACAGTCCTGGGTGATGCTGTCTCTGTGTGCCCTCTGTTGTACTGTCCAGGGATGCACCGCCCTGGGGCTGTGGCGGGGAGAGAGAGCCCCCGCTTAGACCTCAGATGGCAAATGTCCCAGGCAAGATGAAGAGGAGGTCCCCAAAGCTTCCAGGGGAAGGGAGGGCCAGAGCACCGGGGGCAGCTCCTCCCAGGCTCCAGGGGAACCAGTGGCTCTCTTGCACTTTGGGGCACAAGCACAAAGTGTGATGCCAGAGCTTGGGGTGAGTCAGGCTGACCTTTCCCAAGGCCTGGCACTAACGAGATATTTGGGGGAGGTTCGGGATCCAGGACAGTCAAGAGCAGAGGAAGACGGGGAGGAGAGGGGTGAGCTGGGAACAGCATCTCAGGCTGGAAGGACAAGCCAGGGACAGGGCTCACACCACAGAGGACTCAAAAGAGAGAAAGCAGCTGGAGCAGGCCAGGTGTTGGGAAAGGACGCGAGAACAGCAGCTGTCTGGGTTCTGCAGGGAGTCACGGGAGCAGAGCAAATCCATTCTCCTCTGCTTCTGGATGCCCAGGGTTGCAGAAGGAAGTCTCCTAAGGCCAATGGCTTCCTCTGGGGGTGGGGAAACTCTGAGCGGGCAGTGAATCAGTCCCAGGATGCCAACAATGGCCTCCCCCTCTCCCACTGCCTGGGCCCAGCTACAGGAACACCCTGGGGAGAATCATGAAAGAGCATCCCCCCGGGGAGCCTCGGCCAGCCCTGGGAAGTGGCTGGGCGGCCGGGCTGGGCGGAGAGGGCAGGTGGTGCCCTTTGTGCCCACGCAGAGGCAGTGCCCGGGGCTGCTGGGCTGCGTCCCTGGGGACAATGGCCACAGGCACTGAGAAGGGACTCGGGGCCTGGTGGCTTTGTCTCATGCTCTGAGAAAACTTCCGTCCCCCGTTCCTAAGCTGCCCTGAACGCACAGGGCCTTTAGAAAAGGCTTCAGGGAGGGAAGAGAATCCAGCCACGCCCACCCCTGGATTTTTAGTGAACAGACTCAGTGCCCATTAGGGCCTAGCAGTGGCTCTGCTTTTTCTTCCGGGTCAGGAACAGCTTGCGCTAGACAAGTTTCTGCAACACTTGATCCACTTGCCTTTGGGAGAGACAGTTTGACACTCCGGGTGACAGGAGGGGTGTTCATGGGCAGCCTAAGGGGCAGGGCCAAGGTGCCTTCCTGAGTGTGGCCTGCCTGGTCCTGCAGCCTCCCCCTGCGCTTCTGGGTGAACGTGATCAAGAACCCACAGTTCGTGTTCGACATCCACAAGGGCAGCATCACGGACGCCTGCCTGTCGGTGGTGGCCCAGACCTTCATGGACTCCTGCTCCACATCCGAGCACCGGCTGGGCAAGGACTCACCCTCCAACAAGCTGCTCTATGCCAAGGACATCCCCAGCTACAAGAGCTGGGTCGAGAGGTCAGCAGCACCCCCGAACAGGCCCTGTGCCCCTGCCCCATTCCCCGTCCTGTGGGCATCACCGACCAAGGACTTGGCGTTTGCAGAGCCTACAGGGGCTCACGTTCCCTCCTTCTTCCTCATCCGAATTCCTGCTGTGCCCCTGCAGTCAGATGATGCCATACTAGTTGTCATCGAGTGAGCACACGCTAGGCTCCTAGCACTAGGATAAACACTGTGTGTGTGTGTGTGTGTGTGTGATCTCAACAGAGCTGTGAAGTGGGTATTGCTAATATCCTCATCTTACTGACAAGGAACTGAGACACAGAGAGGCCAAGTAATTCGACCGAGGTCACACAGAGTTGAAATTTGAGTCCCAGGCTGTAGCTGAAGTCTGGGCTTTCAACCCCTCTGCTGGTGCAGCCAGGAGCCTCCCCTAGGTGGGGTCTTCTAAAAAGCCCTGGCCTTAGGCCTCAGCCTCGGCTTGCTGCAAGAGGCCGTAGCACAGGAGAAATAGAGGCGGGAGCAAGTGGGGGCATCAGTGCTCCCGAGGGACCCGGGGCAGGGTGGATGTAGACAGGTGCTTACTGAGTGCTCATCGAGGGACCTGTCCTGTCCACGACAGATACTATGCAGACATCACCAAGCTGCCCGCCATCAGTGACCAGGACATGAACGCCTACCTCGCCGAGCAGTCCCGCCTGCACGCCGTGGAGTTCAACATGCTGAGTGCCCTCAATGAGATCTACTCCTATGTCAGCAAGTATAGTGAGGAGGTAAGACAGGGCCCAGCACAGGTGGTGGGCACAGTGGACTAAGCCGCTGCCTGGGACCCCCGCATTCCGATCTGAGTGCCCGGGATCTAGTCCCACCTTTGCTTCCAGTCATGCATCCTGGAAGGCAACAGATGATGGCGCAAGTACTTGGGCCCCTGCCACCTGTGTGAGAGACCTGGATGGAGTGCTGAGCTCTGGTTTTAGCCTGGCCCAGACTTGGCTGTTTCAGGCATTTGGGGAGTGAACCAGTGGATGGAAGATTCCTCTCTCTCTCTCTCTCTCTCTCTCTCAATCTCTCTCTTCCTGCCTTTCAAGTAGATGAGAATAAATAAATAAGCAAACAAACATTTTTAAAAAGCACAAGGCTCTAGAAGGGACAGAAACCAACCGGCAGAAAGCCAGGTGCATAAACAGGAATCCTGACTCAATCCTTAAATCCTTAAATAAAGAGTAGCTGAGAAAGCACTTTCATGCAATTAAAAGCCCAGGAGCTCCAAACCATTCTCAATGCGTTATCTAAACTCTCCTGATTCACTGAAGGCTTTCTTAGACATGTCCTTGTCTTTGGCTCACTGCCAACACAGTAAATAGCACTTTTAATAATGTCATGTGTCCCAGTTCAGAGTGCGGTATGATTCATTCCATCCTTCCTTAAACAATGAAGCTAACTTTTCTTTGCGTTTGGGCAGGGTTGTCATTTCAGACACAGGTGACCCTCAACAAGCATCAAGAACAGAACAGCTTCAGAAAGTTCACAGCCACGCATTAGCACTGAACTTGAAAGATAAAGTAGTGGTAGTAGGAGTAACAGTGACACTCACACAGCACTGGCGCCAGATGTGTCACACACGTCTGGCCCTGGGGTAAGACCAAGTGTAAATACTTTAGATGGGCCCATACGTACGTATATACAAGGGAGCTTCAAGAGCTCTATGGAAAAGGGGAATTCAAAGGTAGTGTTCATTTACCGTGAACTCCACGAAGATCTCTCATAATGCATCTATGTGTGTATGAGGACATGTTGGGCCACATGCATGGTGGAGGTCCCACAAGGTTACAATGGAGCTGAAAAACCCCTGTTGCTTAGTGATGCTGTAGCCAACCTTGTGTTGTTGTGCACTTTGTGGTGACGCCGGTGTGGACACATCTCCCGTGCAGTCTGTCCCACAAGCATACAGCACAGGTAGAGCAGGCCTTTGCCTGGTTAGGATGCCAGTTACAGTACCTGCATTACATATCGGGAGAACTGGGTTCGAGTCCCAGCTTTGGCTCCCAGTGCCAGCTTCCTGCTAACCCAGACCCTGGGAGACAGTGTTGATGACTCAAGTAGCCGAGTGCAGGGCACCCACGTAGAGACCTGGATGGAGCTCCAGCTCCTGGCTTTGACCTGGCCCAACCCTGGCCATTATGGGTATTTGGACAGTGAACCAGTGGAAGGGCACTCTCTCTCCCTCTCCCTCTCTCTCTCTTCCTCTCTCTCTCTTTCTCTCTCTCTCAGTGAACCAGTAGATGGGCACTCTCTCTCTCCCTCCCTCTCCCTCTCTCTCTTTCTCTCTCTCTCCCTCAGTGAACGAGTGGATGGACACTCTCTCCCTCCCTCTCCCTCTCTCTCTACTTTTTTTTTTCTTTCTTTTTGACAGGCAGAGTGGACAGTGAGAGAGAGAGAGACAGAGAGAAAGGTCTTCCTTTGCCGTTGGTTCACCCTCTAATGGCCGCCGCGGTAGCGCGCTGCGGCCGGCGCACCGCGCTGTTCCGATGGCAGGAGCCAGGTGCTTCTCCTGGTCTCCCATGGGGTGCAGAGCCCAAACACTTGGGCCATCCTCCACTGCACTCCCTGGCCACAGCAGAGAGCTGGCCTGGAAGAGGGGCAACCGGGACAGGATCGGTGCCCCGACCGGGACTAGAACCCGGTGTGCCGGCGCCGCAAGGCGGAGGATTAGCCTGTTGAGCCACGGCGCCGGCCTCTACTTTTTTTTTAAGTAAAGAAGTATAGCAGGTACAAGCATGTACAGTGCCTGATACAGACAATGATAGTGCACGACCATGTTCCTGGCTCACTTTGATGGTTATTTTAGAAAATGTTCTCTTCTACTTGTAAAAGTGCCGTAAAGCAGCCTGCAGTGTCAGGCCAGCACCACACACCCCCTGCCCGCCACGCCTCCCAGAGGCCTGGGTTCCTCCTGTGCCTGATTTCTCTCCTGCTTGCCCGTGTGCCCTAGGCTGTGCACACAAGGACAAAACCGCCTAACCCCACATGTCTCAGAATGCATCCCAGTCACTGAGAGACACACAGCTACGTGTGTGTGTATACATACAATCATTCATTCAGTCATTTCAGTTATTCCAGGTTAAGTTCATCAAGGCAGAATGGAAAGGTAGGCAGAGGGTGAAAGGCGCAGGTCCCCGGCACCTGGTGTCTGACCTGTGGCATCCCGGTGACTCCCCCTCTTTGGTTCCTCAGCTCATCGGGGCACTGGAGCAGGACGAGCAGGCGCGGCGGCAGCGGCTGGCACACAAGGTGGAACAGCTCATCCACGCCATGTCCATCGAGAGCTGAGAGCAGGCGCTGGCCTTCCTGGAAGAGGGACCCGTCCACGTTGTCGCGCCGGGAGTCTCAGGAGAAAGGACGCGTGCAGGGGGTCAGGCCCCAGAGCTGCTGTCCCTGAGACCCCCTCCCGGCGCCAGCTATGCAGTTCCTGCCGGGACCGACAGTGGGCGCCAACCAACCACCCGCAAGCGAGGACCAGGGCGCGGGAGAGGAGAAGGCGGCTCCTCCAGCGGAGAGGCACGCGCTGCCCACCGCCCTGCGTCTGTGACTGCTGCTTTGCATGAAAACTCTTTGATGTATATTGGGGAAATAATAAGAACTTTATTTAATTTTTTTTAAGAAAAAGGAAAAAACCCAGAAATAAAACAAAAAAAGCCGCCCTAGTCATCCCGTCCAACTTTTGTTTAATTCCGATTTCTGTCCCTTCTTTCTTATGTTCCCATCCTCCCTTCTTCATAGAACGCCTGTTTCCAAATGTCAGAACAAAAACCAAAAAAGCAAACAAAGCCTGCAAAAAGACCCGAGAGCAATTGGAGGAGATTTAAAAAAAAAGAATGTCTCCTTTCCCTCAAAATTGCTTTTCAATTTTTTTTTTTTTTAAGAAGAAGAGGAGAATGAGCACAACAGGTTCACGCTGCACGCTTTGCAAAGACAGAAGGCGCTAGAACCCGGAGCCATCGCGGCAGCCGGAATTGGAGGTGACTGTGGAGTTTGCAGAATTACAGCCTCCGGGACCCTGGGCTTTAGGCACCACACACCTGTATGCTCTCGTCTCAGCAGATCTGTGTCTGTAGCTCCCATGCTGTGGCCACTGTGAGGTTTTTTTTGCTTTGTTTTATTTAATCCCAAACCTCGACAAATGAGGACCTGGTCTTTGGTACTTTTCCTTTTGGTGTCCCCAAAGTTACTCTCACAAGTAGGGCACAGGTGGGCCTCTCCCAGACCAAACCTCTGCCCCTCGCACGCGAGGACCCTGGACAGCTCTGGCTCCCATCAGTCCCTGTCGCAAAGCAGGCACCCTGCCAGAGCGGCGGAAGTGTGAGGGCCAGGTCTCCAGCCGGGGCCATCTGATGGCAGGGGAGCGTGGCTGGCAACTCAAAAGAAAACAAAAATCAAGCACTGTTTACAGCAAGCAATACTTGAAGAGCGTAGGTTAGAGACACTGCAGTATTTATTATCGCGCTTGCTTGCTTGCTTGCTGTCTCTTGTGCCTGGAGCGGGAGAAGGCCCTTTTGCTCACAGGCGGAAGCTCTGGGCTTCAGCAGGAACAGCTGGGGCATCCCCACTTTCCTCTCCTCTTCTGCCTCCCTTTCGGCCTCCCGCCAGCTGGTGGGCTGGACGGACACATGGATGGTTTCTTCGCTGTCTCGCCTGCTAACACCGGAGACCATAGACAAGCAGCGATCCTGGGTCTAGTTTGCCAATCAAGAGACCAAAGCTCCATGCCTGGGTCCAAGAGCCCCATAGAAGCCCATAGGAGTAACCAGGGGAACGGTGGCTCCCAGGATCTTGGTGGCCAGAGTGGCTGTCAGGGTGTCAGGCCCGCGTGCAAGCAGCCAGCTTCGACTTCTCTGCCAGCAACACTGGAATGGGGAGAGTTTGACACACACAAAAAAAAGCAACGAGTGGTTCGGGGGAGGCAGCAGCGGCCCAGCCTCCCTTCTCCCACCTTCTGCCTGCTAAGGGTTCGAGAGTCCCAGGCGGCAGTGCTGGGAAGCTGGGCCAGCTACCGCAAGAGAGATGGTGAGGGTCGGTCCCCTGTGACGAGCCGGGCTCCGGCTTCTCTGCACTCCGCTTTACCTCCAAGCACTTCCAGCTTCCAAAGGCTCTGCTGACCAACGCCACCACCCAGGAAAGGCTGCAGGAGGAGAGCCCGGAGGCTGGCTTCCACCCTTGTCCGGCATGTGGCTCTGGATCCCCACCGACCAACAGCACATGCCACCTGCTGCCCTCAGCTCCAGTTCCTTGCCTCCACGCAGCTGACAAATAGGGAAAATCATCCAGCAAAACACTCAGGAAACTCGCTGTGTTCCTTAGAATTCACCACCAGCCATGCCAAGGCCGCTTACTTCTCAGCTCGGTTGGGATGAATCTTCTGTGATTGTATCGCCATTGAGACTGGCATTTAAGGCCTTGCTCCTCCAAGGAGAAGTATGAGGAAGGCAGACATCTCCGCACATTGTAACCAGCCCTGCCTCCGTTCACCTGCCCCATGGGGACCGTTTGCTGCCTCTGGGAGACACGCTTCCATGCTTCCACGAAGGGTTCTGGAGGCGTGGAGAATGAAGAGAGATGGCCGCATGGACCATGGAGAAGAATGTCCCCGGAGTCACCTATTTGGCCACAGCTCTCTGGATTGCAGGAGAGCTGGGGAAGAAGGTGGTGCAGGGGCTCCCTAAGAACGGGATTAAGGAAAACGAAAGCTCAGCGGGACAGCCAGGCCACGGAGGTGAGTGGCTGCCCTACAGCCTTGCCTCCTTTCCGGCTCCCCCTCTGTCTCGGCTCTAGCAGTTCTTGGCTTTGGTCCAGTGGAGCCCACATCCTGCAAGATAGGGAGAAGGGGGCATTGGCTCGCCGCTCTTGTCGCACTGTCACTCTGTGGGTGGCACCATGGCCCTGTGTTAAAGCCTCAGCCCCTCCCCACAGGAGCCATCCATCTTGGGGAGAGGCGGGACAGGAAGTCTCCCTCCAAGTCTGCCCTGCTCTGCTTTGTTTTGTGGATCAGCACAAGAGACGGTCTCTGCAGAGGGTGCTCGGCAGAACAGACGATGCCCGTGGACACAACGCAGAAGGAGCCCCTCCCGCTGAACCCTACTGCCAGCGCCTGCCCCCAGCCTGGGCCGAGTGCTTCCATACTGGCTGTCCTATCTCTCTCCACAGCACCTCACAAAACCATTTCCCATCCGCCACCGGCAGAGAGCGCCCCGCCTTCCAGGGGTCAGTCATTAAAAGCATGGATTGGCTGTTAGGCTGGCTTGGGGAAGAACGGTTGCCTGCATCCATGCATCCCAGAACCTTCTTGGGAAGCAACTATCGGTCGGGCATGGCTCCAGGTGCTTGAAAAAGCAATGAAGTAGACCAAGCAGGTTCTTCAGGCAAGTGTGGATTCTGGCTGCTGGCTCCTGCCGCCGTGTTAGCGGGCACGGCTCCCCTCCCCCACGGGCAAAGGAAGAAAGCCGTCCCACCCAGCTGCCTTACCTTATTCTGGGGACCCCCACCCCCAGCTACTACTGCTGCCACCTCTTCTGACAGCCCTTCCCCTGCTGCCTGTGACCCTGGGCCTCCCCCACCAATTCTACCAATGCGGACAAGGAACCCAGTCAAGGTCCCTGGCCTCACTGAGCAAGAAGCAGAAGCAATGCAGAGTGTGGGAGACTCCAAACCATACGGGCAGAAAAGAGAATGTCGGGAAGTCTCGCTGCTCCGTCTCCAGGGGCCTCACCTGCCCCCCACCCCCCCACCACAAGCCCACTCACTGCCGGAAATATCGAGCTGCACTGGGAGCGGCCACACTGAGCCACGCCTGAGACTCCTGGCCACAGACAGGGGTGAATTGAGCGCAGGGGGCTCACTGAGTGAGAAAATGCAAAGTGGCCCGTGGACAAGGGCCGCGGGGGACGCGGATGGCGTCATGGCCTCCAGATGCCTTGTCACAGAGACATGCGGGGAAGACCATAACTCCCGTCCCTTCCCAGTCTCCTCCCTGTGAGCTTTCAGCATCGGGGGCTCCAGATCCCCATGAATGAAGTCTCCCTCGTGCTGTTCTCTCCCCTGTCCTCGGGGGCTCCTCCTGAACGCGGTGGGGCGTCTCGAGAGACGAGCAAGACTACCGCGTTCAGACAGGGCCTCAGCCAAGAGCGTACTGGAGCCTCATCGGCCCCTCCTGGGCGCCATGTCGCGTTCCCCTCGCCCAGAGCAGCTCTCCCTTCCCGCTGAGCTGTGTTCTTTCTCTGCAGTACAGCCTGCTCCCTGCTGCCTTAGCCTCAGGAAGGTTCTAGAACTCAGTCAAGCTCCTCCCTCTGACCATATCTGCCTGGCATATTGGCGTCAAGGTGGAACACACAGGGGCATGTGGTCCTTGCCAGACGGGGCGGACGTCCTTGAGTGTGGAGGAAGTCAAGCTCCTGACCCGGGAGCCTGGGGCCCTGGGCCCACCTGCCTCCCCCAGTGCCGCCTACTCAGTCCCACTCCTCTTGACACACTGGAATCTGTATTATATATATTTTTAAGAAAATACAATGATGGTTGTCTGGTTTTGTTGTTTTTACAGGTGTTGTGGAATAAAAACTGTAAGAAAGTTAAGTATTTAAAATGTTCCAATCAATCGGGGTTTTTTTGTTATTCTAATATATTATTGTGTACCTATTGTAAATATGAAACACTCCTATTTTGCAAGCCAAGGATACAATTTTTACTGTTGTTATATATAAATAAAGTTTACTGGATAAAAAAAAAATGAAACCTTGGGTTAGCCTGCTTGTTCCAGCAGCTTCTATGCAAAGTAAGAGTTCCCAGGCCTGCTGAGGAAGCAGGGCACACACAAAACATGAGCTGTTTTGAGAGAGTTCTAGACTTCTCTAGAATTCTCTCCGGGACCAGAGCTTATTAATGTCCAGTCATCATTGCCATCACTCACACACATACCGAGAGAGAGAGAGAGAGAGAGAGAGAGAGAGAGAGAGAGAGAGAGAGCTCTGCCATGCAGCAGTGGGTGGACACTGCCCCCTAGTCCCAGGATCCCAGAATGCAGCTTGCCTCCCAGGGAGGCTGCAAGGGCAGCCTCTGGTTGAGGCCCCCTCCCGTGGTGAAATGACCCTTACAAGTGCCATCATGCACGTGTGCAAATGTTGGCTAAGGCGGACCCGGCACCGCAGCGAGCGCGGGGGAATAGCACCAGCTCTGCCCTCCGCAGCCTTGCCCTGTGGGGGAAATCCCAAGGAGTCACAGCAGGAAGGTTTCAGCCTTGGGTTGTTGCTCAGCTTTACCATTCGGTCCCAGAAGGAAAGGTAAACCAAGGGAAAGGTACTTGGAGGTCCCGCACAGGGGGGAGAAGGGGGCAGGCTCTGGGCCTGGGGAGAAGGTGCACGGAGCCCAGGAACGGAATGGAGAAGGTTGCCAGTTCTGCATGGGGGCTTGGAGGCAGGGAGCGAGTAGACGAGCCCTGGCCCTTGGGCTCCCTCCAACCTGGGGGTGCGGCCACCTCCCTTCCATGCACTTCCACGCCTCCTCACTCCAGGATCCAAAGCCACTTCCTGAAAGACAAGCCCATCAGAGGAGAAAGGCTTGAGAATCAGCCCACATGATGGCTCCCTGAGCGTGCAGGGAACCTGCTGTGTGTGTGCTCTTCATGTAAACGGGGCCCCGGAGAGCTTTCTACAGCCATGTCCTGGTACCAGGCACCAAGAGCAGAGGCTCCTGAGGCTCGGAGGTGCAGACCCTGCCCTCAGGGAGACCCCCATCTGATGGGGATGGCCCCAGGGAGAGGTCGGGAACTCACAAAACGAAAGCTCTTAAACAAATGCATGCCAATAAACACAAAATGTGCTAGCATTGCACACTTATCACAGACTCCAGGAATTCTTGTGGAGATTTTCAGTCCCTACCTAGGAGCCCAGGGCATCTGTGTGTCCCGCTAAACACACACACACGCACACACACACACACTCCCTGGAGAGAAGTCCTGAAACAGGGCACCTGAGAAGGGGGAGGAGCCCAGTGCCGAGGACTGTGGGTAATCCGTGCACTGGTTTCAATCGCACAGCGGCTCCAGGGTGTGCACCCCGATGTTGCAGACATTCAACCGCCCTGTGCTTCAGCCTCTGTTTCATTGCAGATGGTGCAATCATTTCTCATCTCAGCAACAGCAATGCCGTGGTCCCAGTGAGCTCCTGGTGTATTAACACGGTACAGAACGGGCCGGTTAGATGAGCCGGCCTCTGTCACTGCCTGACCAGGCCCTGGCTTCACAGACAGGTGGACTGGGAGGCAGGGAAACATGGACAGAGGGGACCATTTCTCCAAGTGGGGTCTTCCACCCCTGAGTTTCCCCAGCCAATCTTCTTGCCCACCACCCTTTCCCCCCAGAATGTTGGGGTGCCTGTTACACGCCTGCCCCAGCAGCTACTGTTCTCAGGGTGGAAGAGAAGGGAGAGCAGGGAGGTTACCAGGTGCCTGGTCTGTCTTGCTCACCGCCGTATTCCCAGGACACAGTACCTGGCCCATCAGCGATGCCCAATAAGTATGTTCTAGAAGGATGGACAGACAGGTGGATGAAGGGATGGATGTGTGAGGATGGATGAAGGCAGGCAGGCTGACAAGAATTTGCGAACCATCTACCAAGTTCTGGGCACTGGAACCTATTGTCTCTCTTTTTTTTTTCTTTTTTAAAGATTTAATTTATTTATTTGAGAGGTAGAGTTACAGAGAGAGAGAGGGAGAGAGAGAGAGAGAGAGAGAGAGAGAGAGAGAGAGGTCTTCCTTCCATTCATTCACTCCCCCAAGTGGCTGCAATGGCCGGAGCTATGCTGATCTGAAGCCAGGAGTGAGGAGCTTCCTCCGGGTCTCTCACGCAGGTGCAGGAGCCCAAGCACTTGATCCACCCTCTACTGCTTTCCCAGGCCACAGCAGAGAGCTGGATTGGAAGAGGAGCAGCTGGGACTAGAAGCGGTGCCCATATGGGATGTTGGCATCACAGGTGTTGCATTAACCTACTGTGCCACGGCGCCGGCCCCAGGAACCTATTGTCTCTTAAGAGTAAGCTTCTCATTCTCTTATGGTGGAATGTTCCATGTTTCAGTCTGAGACTCAGAGAGTTGAGGGATCTGCTGAACGTCACACAGTTACCAAGGGGTCGCATCACCGAAGTCTGATGGCAGGCTTCAAATCTCTTGCTTTTGACACTGCACACGATTGCCTTTTATCGGCTTTAGAGCCCTTGAATACTTGGAAGTGCTCCCCAGCCGTGCATCCTTCTTCTAACAAGCAGGTACCGTGGGAGCATGCTTCAGTGGTCATTAATATTCATTTTTTTTCCACAAAATCACTGTTCACTCACAGTGAGCACGGCGGTTGATGAGGTACGATCAGGCCTTTATGTGGGGGCAAGAACAAGTCCTGACGTTGCAGCTTCCCCTGAGTTTACAATCTAAGGGCAACGCTGAGTTCCTGCTCCACCGGCGGGCGGAGACTCATCCCTTTCTGTAGCGAGAACCAGTTACTGTCTCTGCTGCAGGTGCAACATGAATTTGCCGAACTGTGGCAATAGGATTCCTGGGGAGCGAGGCTCCCCAACTTGGGGTGAGACCTGCGTGAAAAGCCACTCACAAGAATGTAGAGCGGCAGGTGCTGCCTGTCACATGTGCTTGACCTCACAGACAGTGGGAGCCACCAACCTCTCTGCTCAGTGACTGAGCTGAAGGGCAGCAGCAGACCCCTCCCTGCCGCTCTGCACCAGCTGCTGGGAGCTCAGGGCCACCGCCAGCCCATGTGCAGGCCATTCCACTGTGGGTTAGACTTATCTTATTCCTGGCCTCTCTCTGTGCCCTTGCCTCAGTGACCGGTATTCCTCACCCCCTCGTGTACCCCTGGCTAAGAGCACAGACTTTGGGTTCAGGTTGTGTAAGGCTGATCCACTCTCAAACTGCGCGGCCTGGAGCAGGCTCCATAGCCTCTCTGTGCACCAGTTTTCAAATCTATTAGATAATATGTAGGGGTTAAATAAGGTGATGTGTGTGATAGGCTCTGTAAGTATTACAATAGGTAAACAGCAGAGAAAAAATTCACTATCCATCCCGCTTTGATAGGTCATTAGGCAGGACCTAGAGGCATGAAGAATTGGCGGCCTCCGTCTGTCTATGGGAAGAAGCTCAGTTAAAGATAAAAGTGTTCAGGGCCTGTGCTGTGGCATAGTAGTAGGTTAAACCTTCACCTACAGGGCTGGCATCCCATATGAGTGCTGGTTCAAGTCCCAGCTGCTCCACTTCCGATCCAGCTCTCTGTTAATGGCCCAAGCAGAAGCTGGCCTAAGTGCTTGTGTCCCTGCACCCCCGTGAGAGACCCAGAGGAAGCTCCTGGCTCCTGGCTTTGGATCAGCCCAGCTCTGGCCCTTGCAGCCATTTGGGGAGTGAGCCAGCAAATGGAAGACTCCTCTCTCTGTCATTCGCTCTCTCTCTGTGGGTGTGTAACTCTGCCTCTCAAATAAATAAATAAAATCTTTTTTAAAAATGCTCATAGGTGCTTGTGACGTAAGCCCTTAGGAGATGAGACGTGGATGCTGACTCAGCAGCATAGAGGATGAAGCAAGGCTTCATCTAAAGGCAGACCTGGCCATGACCCAGGCTGTGAATTTGCTGCAGGTGCAGGGAAAGCACCCGGGAAGTGAGTAAGGCCATGTGTCTCCGTGCTAAGGCCACAGCCTGATCCTGGTTGACTGCAACAGCAATAGACGGCCTCCTGGTGACCCGGTCGGGGGTCTGCAAGTGTTTGGGGCCTAGTAGGGAAGATGCCCCTTCACCCAGAGAGCTGCAGGCAGCAGAGAGAGGCAAGAAGGCTGCAGGCAGGGGCCATTCCCAGGTGGAGGCCAGGGAAGCCAAGTAGGAGACACAGAGACACCTCTCCATCCCCAACTGGTTTTAGGTAAACCTGCCAGTCAGTTTTTCAGACACAGAAATAACAGACCATCGTGTGTGTGTGTGTGTGTGCGCGTGCACGTGTGCATGTTTAGAGAGGAGACATTGTGTGGACTTGGACCATGCAGTTGTGGGGACTGGCAAGTCTAAAATTTGCAGGGCAGACCGTCTGCCTGGAAATTCTGGTGAGAAATGCAGTCTTGAGCCCAAAGGCAATCTGGAGGCAGAATTTCTTCCTTTTTGGGAAAACTTGGGTCTTTTCTCTTAAAACCTTCTAACAGTTGGATGAGGTCCACTCACATTGTGGAGGGTAATCTGCTTTCCTCAAAGTCTACTGCTTTAAATGTTAATCACATCTAAAAAATAGTGCCCCAGCACCATCTAGACTGGCGTTTAGCAAAACAACTGGGCACCCCAGCCTGGCCAAGTCGACAGGTCCAATTAGCCGTCACGGTGAGGAAAAGACAAGCCCATCTGTTCACAAAGCACCGCAACACCAAGTACACGTGGCCGGCAGAGCCATCCGCTCTGATGCTTCCTTATGATTTTTTTTTTCCCTCTTCGTTTCCCAGCAAAAATGGCCTTTGAAAGAAATGAAGGCTTCTGGTCAACCCAAGAAAGGGCAGCGGTCAGCAGCCCCTGCAGGGCCCTGGAGACCCAGAAGGACGCAGGGCAGAGAGCGTCACCTGCAGATCAGGGGAGGGGACACGCTCTGATTCATCCCCTGGAGTGGGAGGGCGAGGGCAAAGCCCAAAGCCTCCTCACTCCACCCAGTCTTGCTCCTGAACTCATTGCCTTCTGCATTCCCCCAACCACTCCCCGAGCAGCACATTCCCAAACCTGGGCCACTGGGAAAGCAAGTGCCAGGAAGCACAGAGGCTTTGGTTAATCCCGGGACCATCTGCTCTTCCCGGCTCAACTCACAGGTCCTCCCCCCTTGGTTTGACTCCATTTCTCAGTTCCTGATTTGTTATTTCGGGCGCCCCTCACTGCGATGACCTATTTTAGGAGAGCCCAACTGTAATTTTCCCTTTGCCACGAGCATCACTTTCATCCTCTGATATCATGGGGGATTCGCTGGCACTCCGGCCCTGCAGGGAGCCTGGCTGTCCTGGTGACGCCTCACTCCACAGCCGCCTGGGCCCCCTCCTCTGTGATGGCCTCGTACAAGGCCATGGTCAGAGCTGAGTCTCAGGGGACGGTGATGAGCCTGAGCTTCCGAGGCTACAGGGACCAGCCCAGGCCCCACTCTACGTGAAGCACCCTGGGTTCTCATTTCACATCCACCTCCCTGGTCAGAGGTGGGGATGGCCACACTTGGAGCCAGCCAGGAGGGGTGAAGCCGGGGGAGGGAGGGAGCAGAGCGCAAGAGGCCTGGAGCAGCTCGGGGAGGGGATGGTGGGGACGAGTGTGCAGCTTTGTGGGGTTTCAGCCCTGCCGAGGGGCATCCTGGGGTTCTCCGAGGCACCACCGTGGGTATCCACTCTTTCCCCCAGAACCCAGCCTGGGCTAACGAGAAGTTAGCCAGGCCCAGCTAAGAGCACAGTGGCCCGTCCCAAGGACAGTTTGAAAGATGGCGTTGCTCACCTGGATGAAGAACACCAGCAGCATGAGTCAGGGGTCCTCTAAAAAACAGGACAGCCTTGGTGCTCAGAGGGGACCCTCAGGACCCTTCCCCTTCCTTCTACAAAGCACAGTTAAACAACCCCAACTGGGCACCCACACAAAGAGGCAGAAGTCCAGGAGGCATATGGCAACTCCTTAGCTGGAAGACTCTGGAGGCTGGCAGCTGGGCTGGGCGTGGTCCTGACGAAGGGCCCCTTGGACGAGGAGGCACAGGAGGACCAGAGCCTCTGACGGTGACCTGATCCCCAGAGCCACAAGGCTCATGGAGGTGACGCCCACAAAGGCAGGGGATGACTCCAACCCCTCGGGCCACCACTGGACTTCCAGCGCTCCCTCCATCTCTGTGGTTTCATGCTGGCTGTGATGAGCAGAATGATGTCCCAGGTAAGACCTGAGAACCAGGGGATGGAACCCTCTCACACAGCACGGAGGAAGCCAAAGAGAAACTCGGGATCAGAACGCAAAGGCCGGAAGTCCCAGCCCAGGGCTTTTTCCAAAGGAAAGTCGGAGGAGTAATAATTTGTGCCATTTCATTTCCCATCCCTGCTCCGAAGCAAACTTTCCCTGTCCTCCCAGGACGAGAGCCTTCCCCACTGGGCTGTGCGTGCATTGCCCCCTCCAGAAAATCAGGTTTATAGTAAATTGGCAACATGATAGAATGGTACAGGTCACTGAAAATTGAATGGGGAAACTGTGTCAATGCCTCAACGTGTGAATCAGAGAAACTTCGATCGCGGTCATCAGCACACAGTGATTTCACAAGTGGAAAAGTACCAGGTACACATTGCTCATGGACCAATAGTAGAAGCGAACAGAGATGGTGTTTTTCCAGGAGTAAACATTCAACAAGTGAATGATTATACTCTAAAGTGCTGGCTATTTGCGCCATCTCAGCCGCTGTTGGGACAGAAGGTCACCAGGTTCACAGAGTCACTGCTTAAGCAACGGGCTCCCACCTCCCCTCTCCCACCAGACCCCCGGCACTTCTGCGTCCTCCACTCGCTGTATCCACGCTCTCTCTTCCACGCGTGCCCTCAGCCTTGACGCTCAGCAGGCCACCAGGCCAGCTTGCCTGCCTGGCCAGGAGGAAGAGGGAACAGAAGGGATCGCGGGGAGGCTTCTGCTCTGGCCAAGGACATATGGGCCCTAAGCTGACCCCAGGGACCTGGGTGGAGAGGTGACCGCTGGCCTCAGGTGGCCAGCTCAGGCGCAGGACTTCCCATCACCGCTCTGTCACCTGACCACTGGAGTCAGACACTACTCAGAGCTCACAGAGCCTGCAGCATTTTCTCCAGGGGACAAACTCCTCCCCATTCAGAAGAGTGCTCGGAGGATGCGCTGTGGGTCTGGCTGGTCAACCACCCATGTTGTAGAAGTAACCGCTGAGGGTTTGGGGTTCAGGCACAACTAGGGTGAGCGATGGGCTCTGGCCCTGAGTAGCTGGGCGATATTCCATACGCATCTCTCCTCCTCTGAGCTGGTCTTCTAATGTGTAGAATGGGGCTGCTGATAGTACACGTGGTTACGGCAGACATCAGAGCTGGCCAGATGCCAGTCTCCATCAGTCTGGGTGTTTTCTGAATTTCAACCCGAAGCCTGGCATTGAGCCGCTCTGTCCTAGTCCCCGGAAGCCCTGAGAAGCTTCTGACCAAGGAGCTGTGCGTTCAGGAAGCGAGTCCTGGTCTTCGAGAAAGCAGGCAGTGACTCAGAGCGGTCTGGAGGGGGCGGGACTTCCACCCAGTCCTGGGAAAGACCAGCAGTAATGAAAACCGGGTGAGCTTAGCATGAGAATAGACACATCAGTGGGATTAAATAGTCTAGAAATAGGTCCTGATATATATATAGAGAGAGACTTAATAAATGATTTTAGAAGGAATCACTGGAAAGGGCGAGTTTCTCCAAGAACTGGGCTTGGGAAACATAGGCGCCCTGACAAAGATTTCATTTTGATCCTCATCTCATAGTCGCACTAAAATTCCTTCCAGGTCAAAGAGATAAACTTGCAAAAACAACATAAAGGGGGAAATATGCCATTTTCTGAATTGGTAAGACTGAATAGTGAAAGATGCCAATGCATGATGAATTAAGACAGGTGTTATATCCACTCCCTTACAAAATCCCAAATGAGGATTTTTTTTTTTTCTGGAGCTAGACAGCAAGATTATAAAATTCATCTGGAGAATACATGAGCAAGAATCGTCTTTTTCATCTTTAAAAACAGAGTAATTACACTTTTGTTCTATTAGATACTAAAATGCCACATTTCAGATACAAATGTCTCATATTTCAAAATACATGAAAGTATAAAAATAGAATAATAAAATAGTGTGCTGTAACAGAAGAACCAACATAACAGAATAAGACAGTTCAGAATAGTCTACTGATATTTAAGAAATTTACTGTGCAATAAAGGTGGCATCCACATCAATGGAAAAAGAAAATATTCAGTAATAAATGATGCTGGGATAATCAGTTAACCCTTTGGTGGGATATCCTCACCAAGCCACATACAACAAAGCAAATTTCAGATAAATTAAAGAGTTAAATGTAAAAAGAATGAAACCATAAAATACTTAGCATAAAATGTTAAGTTGCTATGTCTATCTCAGTGTGGAGATGAAATTTCTAGGCTTAAAAGCAATTGGAGAAACCACAGAGCAAAATTGATATATTTGGCTGCATTAAAATTCAAATCATCTCTATAAAGAAAACACTATAAAAGTCAAAATAAACAGCAAAATCAACCTGAGAAAAATGTCTGCAACAAAAACCATCAAAAAGTTAATGTTCTTAAAATACAAAACAACATTTATTCACATTAAAGAAATTCACGAAACCCCAAAGAAACATGTGCAAAGAACACGAATAGGCTATTTGCAGAAGAAATACAAATGATGATGTAGACAAAGAAATGTGGACGCTCCCTAGTAATCAGCGCTTGTGAAGAAGGCACAATACTGAGCACAACGTTTGTCCTGTCAAAGGGGCAGATCCTGACGGAAGCCGATGCAGAGTAGTAGAGGAGGCCTTGGGGCAACGACAAGCCCTCTCACACACTGCCGGCACCCCAGAAATGCGCTCAGAACCGGGAAAGCAGTAAGTGTGGCAGTAAGTCCCCAGAGTCTTTTAAACAGTCCCTCTCTTTACTGCGATGATTCTACTTCAACTTTGAGCAAATGGAAGTCAGGACAAATACGTATTGCATGTGCATTTCTTTTATTGAGAATAATACGTCGGAACATGCCAAATATCTACCAATATAGGGAAGTTGAAATAAATTAGATGAGATGGAATGTTATATTCTCACTTAAGATCATATCCACGAAAAACATGTGTAATGGCTTAGAAAACCGTTCATAGTATGCTGCACTGTGGCCTGAATAGGGTTTGGGGTTGTGGAAGAATTTTGTTTTATTTCTTTTTTTTTATTTTTTAAGATTATATTTATTTATTTGAGAGGTAGAGTTGCAGACAGAGAGACCTTCCATCCGCTGGCTCACTCCCCAAATGGCCACAGTGGCCTGGTCTGGGTCAATCCGAAGCCAGGAGCCAGGAGCTTCTTCCGGGTCTCCCGTGCAAGTGCAAGGACCCAAGGACTTGGACCATCTTCTACTGCTTTCTCAAGCCATAGTAGAGAGCTGGATCAGAAGAGTAGCAGCCGGGATATGAACCGGCGCCCACATGGGATGCTGGCACCGCAGGCAGAGGCTTGGCCCACTACATCACAACGCCGGCCCCTGTTTTATTTCTTACCTCCCCCATTTCCCACTCCACCCCAATTGTCATTAAGTATGATGACAATCAGTATCTCCAAAAGGACAAAAATGCAGCACTCCCAAACTCCCCAGCCCCCACAGCCACAACAGGGACAGCAACGTTGCTTGTCCAGTCCCCCTCTTCCAGGTCCTAACTGAACCATGCCCACTGCTGCTGATGCCTCCTCCTCCAGGGTGCCCAGGCAGGGGGGTGGATAGCCCCTCACACTGGGTGTGTCCCGCACAAGCACTGATCAGAAGCCACAGTGATGACCCAGCTCAGTGCTGGCAGACACTACCTGGGCCCCGGCCTCACCCTGCCAGCCAACAACAGGGAGCGAGTCTCCCCAGTGAGCTGCAAAGTCACACGTGGGGTGCCAGTTCCATCTTGTCCCCCAGTGTGTCTCTCCAAGCCCCAGTTTCTAATAGGGGGATCAACAAATACTAAGTGGACAACTGCACCTGTTTCTTTTTCCGTGGAGTGGGTGAAATGAGCCCATTTCACAGACTGGCTGGGCGAACCAAAGGCAGTAGTGTAAGTAGCAGCCAGGCCCAGGACAGCCGTTCTGTGGACATTGGTGCCCCTGGAGATGACCTGGGGGGACGGCTTGAGGCTCCTCGCACTCCCAAGGTCAGACAGCTTTGCCGGAGGTGCCGGCGGTTTAGCCTTGTCACTTTGAGTTTTCTCAGATGGTCGGAAACATGTGACTTTTTCTCTGCTCCTGCTGGCCACCTCTGAATCGATTCTGCCACTGGTGGTGGGCAGTAAATTAATAGCCAGAAGCCCCCCACGACAGCAAGCTCCACAACTAATTGGCTCGATATCTCCCTGTTGCTGCATCACGTTGGGATTTTCTGGGTGAGATATAAATAAACCGATTCTATTAATAAGCCATTTGGCCATGGGAAGAAAAGACACTCGGGTGATCCCCAGGGACCCTGGGAAGCCGCTCAGTGGCCCATGGCACAAAAGACTTGATTACAGAATGAGGAATTCCGCTCCGTGCCTTCCTCCCCACAAATCCGCACGCCTGGCAGGCTCCTCCCGGGCCTGGAGGGTGGGTGGGCGGCGTAAAGCTTTGGGACGTTTAAAAATTAGAATTTAGATAAATCTGGGCATTCATTGGCCTGAGCGTGTCTCTGGAAAATAGTAGTTAGCAGGGTTGAACCTGCCACATTTTGGGGGCTTTATTGTCTCGTTATAATTAAGTCCTGCACAGAAATCCAATTACAAATGTTCTCAATCGCCCTCCAGCTAAGTGCCAACAGAAGAGGGGGAGAAGGCTCCCGGACTTAAATAACTCAGGATAAAAATTAATATCGTGGCTATGTTGGCTAATTAAAAGAGCCGCCTCTATTAGCGGGCCTTTATATTAATAAATGAGACTATTATCATCATATCCGACAACCACAGCCCTTATCAAATCCGCTCTGTCAGGCTTGCTCTCGACGGCAGGGGGGCACTGCCCTGGGTCCGGGCCTCTGTGGGAGCAGAGGGGACAAGGGCGTCCTTGTCCACCTCTCACTGGGGCGGGCGCGGGAGCATGCAATGCTTTGCACGCTCCTCACACCAGCCCTGATGCTGCGGGCTCCGGTTCCTGCTCCACAGTGGAGCACACTGAAGCTTGGCTGCTCAGGACCTTCCAGTAAGAGGCAGAGCCGGGGTTCACACCTGCAGCCTGGGGACCCTGCGTCCAGCACGCATCCCATCACCCCAGCTGACCTCCCTCACAGGGCAGACCAGACATGCAGGAGCTTCTGCTAGGTGCTGATACCTAGAAGGAGAGAACTATGCCCCCAGTAGATACTCAGATTTCCTCTGTTAGTGACTAACCCCCTCCTGGGGGTCAGGCACTGGACACAAGCACTTTCCCTGTCCCCAAGGAGGCAGCAGGTGTTCATGGAGCAGCACAAGTGCAAGGTACAGCACAAGAGGCAGCACCCAACCCCCACTGGGGGTAGGAAGGCGGCTCAGGAAGGTGTTCTGTAAGCTGAGTGTGGAGGGTCCAGAGAAGGAACCCAAGCCAGTGGGCAAGATAAGAGAGTTTAGCTAAGGAAACTTTGTGAGCAAAGGCAAGCGAGAGCGGGCATTGGCAGAGTCCACCGCGTCTGAAACCCACAGTGCAAGCAAGGTGTGCTGTGAAAGAGACGCAAGGCCGGAGAGGGACAGGGTCTTGGCCGCCATGCTCTCGGCTTGGACAGCTCACCCGAGGGCGCTGGGGAGCCAGTGGTCAGCTGGGAGTGTTGTGAACAGAACTGCCCTTGGTGGTCATGCCCGTGGGCAGGCTGTGCAGGATGAGCCAGCCTGGAAGCCGAGGGCCAGTGAGGACTCATTCAGAAGTGACTGGAGAGGGAGAGCCAGGACGGTGGGAGGTGGCCCCTTCCAGAGGAGGGTAAGGGACTCAGTGACTGACCACCAGTCTGCCACGAGGCAGCACCAGGAACCACGTCTGGCCCTAGTGTTTGACTTTGAGCAAAGTAGAGGGGGTTACAGAATATGGGAAAGAGAGGATGAGGAATAGCTGTGGGTGAAAGGTAGCAAGTTCAAGTTTAGACACAAGGAGCTTTCTGTTCCCAGGGGACATCCATGGTAGGTGTCCTAGAGTGTCCTAGGTGCAAAGATCGGGAGGTGTAGAGAGACCTCAGCCTGGAGCTGCAGGAACTTCCAGGTCATAAGTGACTGAAGTATGATCATAGAAGTCATTCCTCCCCCTGGGGAGGGGTGGAGGCCACACAGATCCCCAGGGGGCCTTAACAGTCTCCGTTCATCATTGCAATCTCATCTACCTTGCATCTCTTGTGTACTCCCCTCTTGTCACCACGCATTTCCATCCATCAGTATAATATCTCCTTAGTGACAGTAAATGAGGAATGTCAGGTC
Source organism: Lepus europaeus (assembly GCF_033115175.1). Classification (NCBI taxonomy): domain Eukaryota; kingdom Metazoa; phylum Chordata; class Mammalia; order Lagomorpha; family Leporidae; genus Lepus; species Lepus europaeus. Next base: position 22,541,706 of record NC_084840.1, on the reverse strand, counting down.
CAATTCCCATCCAGGGCTAGACACCCCCAATCCACACAGTAACACTGGATTTAATTTACGTCTTCACTATCTGCAGACAACCCAAGGAACACGAGTTGAATGCCAGTTCCATGCCCAGCCTTGGGCTGGCCTCTGATTCACTGCAAAGCCCAAACTATCATGAGACCACGGTGGCCAAGAAAAAGTAGCCTAACCCACGATCATCTTTAGAGATTATTTCAATACCCCAAGTCCCCAGTCTGCTGTGCTGGGACCCAGACTCAATCACTTTCATGTCTATATTCCAAATGTAGTGATGAGAATGAATGAAATGCTGGCTTAAAGAATGAGAACTCTTAAGTGAGCGAAGGGTAGGAGGAAGAGGGAGGAGAGAAAAATATTGGCGAACAACATCTTGTTTTTACAAAGCATGGGCCAGCTTTTCCCATCAGCTCACAAATGCAGGAAGGCCCTGAGTGACAGAGCGCTGAGAATGGAGAGAAAGGCTCCAATGCTGTGCATTTTCTCGTGATAAGAAGATTGTTCCAGCTTTTGTTGAAACACCTGCCGGAGTGTCTGGTTAGCTTTCCTGTTCTACTAAGTCAGCTTATTCTCTGATCCTGCCTCTGAGTCACCCTAGGGCAGGTGAGAGGCAGCCCGGCCCAGAGTAGAGTTCAGGAGGAGCTTTCTACACAAGACGAGGCAGTGAGAAGGCAGATTCCCACCAAGGTCAAGGCCACATGATAAGGACAAGACCTGGTCCTCAGTCAAAATAGCTAAATGAGGAGCCAAAGATACAGAACCAAAGCAAGAGGCTGGGGGTGGTGGGGCGGGAAGGCGGGGGACAGTGGAGAATGGGGGAGTCTGAAGACGATGGGGATCAAGAGCTGGCGATCACCAGGCACTTTAGTTGTCCATCGCTCCACGGCAAGTTACCCCAAAATGCAGGAACCTGAAAGCACAGGCATTGGCAGCTCCATAGTATTGGAGGGTCGGGCATCTGGGCGCACCTTAGCTGCAGGTCTCCGGCTCAGCTCTCTCGTGAGGCTCACGTCAAGCTGAGGGTCAGGGCTGGGGCCTCCTCCAAGCACTTGGCTGCGGGGTAGAGTGGGCAGGGCATCTGCTTCTAGGTTCACTCAAGCCTTCATCACAAGGGCCTCCCCATAGGCTGCCTGGGTTTCCTAAACATGGACCCTGGTGGCTGGAGAACAAGACTAAGAAACAAGAAGTGAGAGAGAACTGAGCGAGAGTAAGGACCCAAGGTGGAAGCCACAGGCCCTGTGTTAGCTGCTCCCGGTAGGGACTGGCCACCTCTGCTGGCACAGTGTCTTCATCGGGAACACATCAATCAGCCCTCCAGCCCCTACTGAAGGGACGACATGGCACACTGACCACCAAGAGGCCACTTAAGGGTCGCCTGCCCTTCCAGGATTGCTTTGAGAGTTCCAAGACCGCAGGTGCGGGTGAGCCAGGGTCATTCCTGGGACCCTCACCGGCTGGGGTATGTGGGCTCATCTTAATCTTTGATAGATGAGAACCTTGCAGAATTCCTGGCTTGCCTGTTAACCACATCGGTCATTATATTCCGGGGCAGCAGATAGAAGATGTAGACAGCAGATGTAACTGAATGCTGACTCTCAGATACTCACTCTCTAGAAGCTGGTTTTGTGATCACTTTGCTGATGGAATTATAACATTTGTTCCTCCCTATGCTACTCATGTCCCCTTGTCACAAAGTTCTCTACGGCTATTTGCTGTGCTGAACACAAGTCTCTTGTAGAGAAGTCGGGACCCTCGGACTGTCTGCACTTGCTCACAATGCCCCTTGATTGATCAGTCTTCTGGGAGCGGAGCAGCAGTGGCCCGAGTGAGCTTAAGAAAGCACAGTGGATTCCCCAGGTGGCTTGGAAAGACTTCCACCCTTCTAAAGGGATTTTAAGAATCAGCAGGTTCAGGGCCGGTGCCGCGGCATAGAGGGCAAAGCTGCTGCCTGTGACCCCAGCATCACACATGGGCACCAATTCAAGTCCCAGCTGCTTCACTTCCAACCCCTGCTAATGGCCTGGGAAAGCAGTGGAGGATGGCCCAAGGCCCAAATGCTTGGGCCTCTGCGTCCTTGTGGGAGACCCGGAAGAAGCTCCCTGCTCTTGGCTTTGGATTGGCCCAGCTCTGGCCATTATGGCCATCTGGAGAATGAACCAACAGATAGAGGATCTCTCTCTCTCTCTCTCTCTTTCTCTCTCTCTAACTCTGCTTTTCAAATAAATAAATTTTTAAAAATCAACAGGTTCAGTAAGAACACGGGGCATGACGTCAGAGTGATCACACATCAGGTCAGGGCATGTTCTGGGTTCAGAGAAGTCCAGCACAGTCCTTCCCGAACAACCTGGGACCTGTCACATCCCAAGCCACAGTCCAGCCTGGGACTCAGTCCTCCTGGAAAGCCTCGGCGAGCAGGGGGCGGGGAGTCCTGGGAGGGTCCATGAACAGAGCACACTGTGGGCCCCTGGCTGCATTTTCATGGGGAGATGGGTCTTTGGGAGATCTCCATGGAGATTCACCTGCCCATGTGGCTAAGAAAAACCAGGGACCAGGCCAGCTCTCTGGAGAGGGAATGGGGAAAGAAAAGTCTAAAGGATCATGGGAGGATATGCGGAAGGGAACGGGACATGACACGAGAGGGAGGCGAGGCGGCAGGGCCCACGGTGGCCAGCACAGCAGCCAGCTCACAGGGCCAGGGCTGGCGGAGGCATCTCCAGCAGACTGATGGGCCCCTTGTGGGAGGGGGCCCTGCCTCACCCCAGGCTTGTCAGTGGTGGACGCGGCCCCACTGAGCAGGCCCACGGTCCCTCTCTGCTTTGCCTCTTACCTGCCCATCCCACCAGAGCATCGGCGAGCTCAATGGGCCATCACTGTAATTTTCTGGGGCCTCTACACGACGTCCATTTCCATGTAATGCTTCCTTCTCTCTGCTTCTCCCTGCTCTGTGAGCACCAAAGCCCAACCTATGCCACAAAGGAGCCTCAGGATCATGGGGAGGCTGGGTCACTTTTCCTCCACCCACCCATCCCACTCCCTAGTCCCACCCCCTAGGCTCAGCAAAGGGCAGCTCCTGAGGCCAGAGGGGGCGGGAGAAGAAGCGAGGAGGGAGAGGCTGGGAATCAGGGCCCTGGCCCCGGCCACCGCTTCCACATCCACCACACAATCACAATTCCCCAAGCGGAGCTGACCAAAGCCCCGGCTGCAGCCAGTGGCTGTAGTGCCAGCCCGGCTCCTTGGAGCAATGACAGCCATGTGCTGCATTTGCCCGAGTCTGCAGCTGGGTGGACCGCTGTGGCTCCTGAGCTGGGGGGTCCAGCCCCAATGCCAACAAATGAGGACAAAAACTCCAGGCCTCCTCCCTGCCCTCATTCCCAGCCAACACTTGCTGAAGGCCCCCTGTTATTGAAAACCATGCAGTACAAACCCACCACCTTCCCTTTATCCTAAGGACACGGCAGCTGGCCAGCAGCTCAATGGCATGGCAACACGGAGATCAGCAAGGCCGCAACTCCCAGAGCCAGGACCACAGGGAACATTCCCAAGACATGGCCCAGCCTGGAGGAAGTCCTGCAGGCTAGGAACGGGGAGGACATGGGGCCAGAACTGCTCCCTGGGTTGGGCTAGCCCTTCGGGGCTGCTGCTCGTCCTGAGATGGTCCAGTTAGGAGATGCAGAGGTGTGTGGAGCTGGAGGCCCAGCCCTGGGCATGCACCAAGAGGGAGTCACAGGTGATCAGCACAGTGGCTGGGGACAGCCTCCCTGCAGGCCACGTGGAGGCAGGAGGGGGGCATCCGTGAGCTTTGGCCATCAGGGCCCTGGCTGCACATCCAGGTTCGGAGCAGAAATTAGAACGAGGCTCCAGAGCCGTGTGCGATCAGGGCACCTGGGAGGACCTGCGAGGAGACACAAGCAGTTAAGGCAATGCAGCCCCAGCAGGGAGGGCTCAGGACCAGCAGCAGATGCTGGGCTCCAGCGCCCTGCCTGGGCTCCTACGTAGGGGCAGAAATACAGGTAGCAAAAGAAGCCTGGCCAGGGCCAGAGGACCGACCTCTGACACTGGCTTATGTGACCTTGACCTCCAGTAGTTGAGGGGTAGCCGGTGCTTTGGAGGCACTGTCAGCAGGAAGCCAGGAAGCCGGGTCTAGACAGCAGGGGCCTGAGCCGCAGGCCGTGTAACCTCGGAGGCAAGGAGCAGCCGAGTCGGGGACAGGACTGGGTGCAGAGCGACGTCCTCCACACGCCAGCAGGGCAGCTTTCGGAAGGGAGCCTTCAGAACGGTAAGAAATAAGCCCTGTCTGTAGTACTGTATCATAGCCCCCCCACAGGCTCGGGGAACAGACAACCTGGCACAATAGCAAGATTAAAGTAACAACACCAGGAGTGGGCGCTCGGCACCACCGTGAAGACGCCCCTGGGTCACCGGCATCCGTATCAGAGTGCCTGGGTTCAAGTCCTGGCCCCACTCCTGACTCCAGCTTCCTGCTCACGCACACCCCGAGACACAGCAGGTGATGGCTCAGTCAGCTGGGTCCCTGCCATCCACGTGGGAGACCCAAATGGAGTTCCAGGCTCCTGCCTTCAGTGTGGTCCAGCCTTGGCTGTTGGAGGCGTTTGGGAAACAAACCGATGGATGAGATTGCGCGCTCACGCTCTCTCTCTCTCTATCTCTCCCCTCTTCTTTGTGCCTTTCAAATAAATAATGCACCTGACATGCCTGGGAAAGCAGCAGAGGGTGGTCCAAGTGCTCGGGCCCCTGCACCCATGTGTGGGAGACCCTGATGGAGCTCCAGGCTCCTGGCTTCGGCAGGGCCCAGCCCTGGCCATTGTGGTTATTTAGGGACTGAAGCAGACGGAAGACCTCTCTCTCTCTCTCTCTCTCATTCTCTATCTCTCTGCAACTCTGCCTTTCAAATAAACAAATAAATGTTAAAAAGAGCCTTTGTGCCACAGCCCCCAAGGGTGCCCTGGTGATGGAGCTGAAGACAGCGCCTCCATGGCCCCGGGCTGAGGACAGGCCCAGCAGCTCCTGAAGACAGCAGGCCCTCGCGACACCCCTCCTGCCTGTCACCTGGGACCCAGGCACTAAGGGGTTTCCAAAGGTGTGGAATTTTTCAGTGCAAAAAAACACAACAGGACTGGGCAAACCAGGGCAGTCGGTCACCTTATGTGCCACCAGCTGGGGTCACAGAGGCAGCCCACCATCTGTGCAGCGAGCAAGTTCTTCCATGCACACGAGGTGCTGGGAACTGTGCAAGATACACACAGGCAGAAGCACTGCCTCCCTTCTGGAAGACAGAAGAACCGATAACCACAATGAATCAGCGCAGGATAGAATGCACTAGACAGGGACCCCTGCTGCGGAGGGAAATGACACAGAGAGGGAAGATTCGCCATGAAGAGCGGGGATCGAGATCCCAGATGGGGGCGGGGGTGGAGCGAGGGTGGGCATTCCAGCGTGGGAGGCGAGAAAGTCAGGAAGTTATCTGGTGGAACAGCATTGCAAGCGGAGGGATCAGCAGTGCAAGGGCTCAGAGGCAGAGCTTGGCTGGCCAAGGGAGCAAACAGTAAGCACAAACATTACCAGAAAGACCAAATACTGTGGGGATCTGCTGTCCTCTAAAACGTTTGACGTTTTACCTGGAATGGGGTGGAGGGAGACACAGGCTCCAGTTCCTGTTCCAACCGGCTCACTCTTGCTGCCATGTTCAGAATAGGCCACGGTGAGGTGTGGGGGTGGGGGTGGAAGGAGAGAGAATAGCAGGGAGACCAGTAAGGAGGCTGTCACAGTACAGATGAGTGATGACGGTACCCTCGACGACGGCGGAGGTGGTGCAAGGGAGGCAGGTTCCTGCGCACTGTGAGAGCACAGCTCCCAGGTGCTCCTGGTGAGGTGAGCGGGGAGAGAGGACTCAGCGCGACTCCCAGTGTCGGAACCCACAGGGACCAGCGCTGGCTGCTCGCCCTGGGGAGTAATCGCTCAGACCCACGCCCTGCCGGAGACCGTGTACGTGGGACGTCGCTGGCTGTGCGTTAGAGGAGACGCTGGGCTTCACCAGGATCCTCACGGCCCTGGAGTGCGATCCTTAAGTGCACAGTTGATGCTCCTTCCTGCCAAGTCCTGCAGAGGGTGGCCAAGGTGGCCACCCTGGGGTCAGCTCTCTGCTCTGCTGACTCCAGGCAACCCCGGGAACACAGTTTCCTCTTAAACTCCTGGGGCCACAGCTTCCTCTCCCAGTGATTATTGTGAGAAGGAGACAGGGTTGTGTTTACAGAACGCTTAACAAGGACCTAGCAGATAAACCCTGCGTTCCTGGTAGAGCTGTTACCCAGCACGGAACCCTCTGAACCGACGGCGCTGTAATTCTAACAGCGGCCAGCAGAGGGCACCAGCAGCAGCAGACCGCGGCGGCGCTGCGAGGCTGAATTATCTGCCTTAAGGCAGTGCGCACCTGCGTCGCCCAAACAGCAAGCTGGGTTTCAGGCTTCTCCTCGCTCTTCTTGCTCCCCATCCCTATCTGCCGAATTCTGCACGTCCCCTGGATTCTTCAACTCACTGTGCAAAATAATTATTGCATTTGAGGTCGTCCTGGCACTCGGGGGCCTAGGGGACCCGCTGCACCCCAAGTCGTTCTGAACTCCCCCGGGGGAAGCATAACGGAAGACAGCACGAGGCTTCCAGGGCCTGGCACGGAGGGGGGGGGGGATGGAGCCGAGCGGAGATAAGGTTTGTCCAATTTGTTCTGGTGCCTGGAAATACCGTCTCTTATCTCCTCTCCCATTGCTACACCACGTCGCCCAAATTACCTCGATAATATATTTTTTAATTTAAGAATTCATTTTCACTTCAAGAAAGAGGAACACTGCAGCCAGATAAGAAACTCCATCTGTCTTCAAGAAAGAGGGTCGTGGATTTGGGTGTCACGGATCCTGTAACGTCTTGAATTAAGGTGCCACTTCTGAATGCTCTCTTCGCATTTATGGAAAGATTATTCTACGGAGGTGCATTTAATATTGTTAAAATAATGATTGTGCATGCTTAATACATCAATTTAAGTTATCATCTCCCATGCTCTAAAATGGGGGATAATGTCATAAATAATTACAAAGCATTTACAAATGGCGCCTTAATGCAAAGCACCCTGGCTAATCCTTTATCTTTCACAAACACAGAAATAACAATTAGATTCCTGGAATGAAAACGGGAGGTTATGTTCTAGAATGTGTCACTTCCTTACTGAATGCAAATAAGGAAGCAAGAAAAATAAAAATGGAGGGAAACCCTGGGTGGGAGCAGCACTGCCCAGGCCTTGCTGGTGGGCGGCGGGCAGTGGCACTGGGTCCTCCCGACACCGGGGCCCTTGTTCTGCAGGGACTAAGGTGGGAGTGGCCTGGGGAAGGGGGTTCTTTGAACCCCTGTGGAGGGAGGGTCGTTTTCGCCTTCTGCCGATTTCTTTTGGGAAATGGAGGAGCTACCGTGCAGAGGCCTGGTCCCACGGTCAGAATGAGAGGCATCTCCCCCTGCACACACCCGGTTTCGGCAAACCCACACAGCCAGGAGAACGCACAGGAACACCCTCGATGTCTGGCATTTGGAACCGGATCTGCCAGGGACTGGCGTTACAAGTCACCGAGAGCCAGGTGAGACCGGACCAACCAAGGCAATGCCTTCATCTTCCCTCCGTCTGCCTGTCAGTAACCCAGACCCGAGGGGGACAGGAGCTGACCCCCTCGGTGCGGAGTCGGTGTGGTCATGGCTAAAGCAGCTCAGGGACATTCTCACGATCACATAGAACCTTACTTCAATCAGCTGATTAAACTTAGATCAGCAGAAATTCAACCAAGGGAGGCTTTTTGGAAGAGGTGAGATGGAGCCAGGCCAGGTCCATAGAATCAGATAGATCAAAGGCAGGCTGAAGATGCTGAGAGAGACCACAGTTCCTTACGCACAGAAGGAGACACACTCATTGGTGAGCATCTGCCATGCCCATGAAGCGACAAGGGATTCCCGACTGGGCCACAGTCGCCTTGCAGCCTCGGAACCCAGCTCTGCAAAGACAGACGCTGCCTGGGCTACAGCTGTTGGAGCTGCAACATGGAGCAAACACACAGGTGAGGGTCCCCGCGCCAGGGCACCAGCCTCCGGTCACTGTCTGCCGCTGCCCCTCCAATACCGGCAGAGCTGAGGGAAGCCCTGCTGCTGACTCCCAGATCCCAGGAGGGGCAGGGCAGCAAGTGGAGCTGTGCCAACCACAGCGCCGGGGGGAGGCAGGCACCGGTCCCAGCTCAAGGCAAAGGCCCTCCGAGAAGCCGGGCCGTGGCAAGGCCCTGGGGCAGGACAGACTGCTCTCTCAGCCCTGACTCAGCTCCTGAGCCCTCCCCTGCCAAAGCTGGAGCCCACACTAGGTGGGCCCATATCTGTACCCTCACCCCTCCCCCAGCACCCCAGCTTCCCCCACCCCCATCCCAGGGGCCCACACCGGGTGCTCAGCACTGGGTTCCAGCCCCAGTTGCTGAGTGGCTGACTGTGAGCGTAAGGGTCAGTTATTCTAGCACTCACGGAGTCACTGGTCCTGGGGACTCCCAGAGCCCTCGTGCTGTCTGCCTCCCTCCTCTACCCACCCTGTGCCCCGCAGCCCCAGCAAACCGACTGGCAAAGCTACAGAACATCTCCCAGACAGGCGCTGATGACTGCTGTGTGCCTTTAAGGCACCTTCGGGAGTCCTTACCACTCTTTCCTCCAGGAAGGAGAGCTCCATCTCCACCCCCCGGAGTGTGGCTGCTCCTGGTGACTTGTTCCTAACAGGTAGACATGGAGAACGCAAAGAGCATCTCCCAGCGGAGACCCCAGAGGTAGCGCGGGGCGGCTTTCTGGAAACCACACCCTTGCTTCTCATTTATCTCAATAGCAAGGCACGTGCAGGCAGGAACATCAGGCTGGTACCCTCGGAGGGGACCTCGCAGGCTCACTTCCCCAGCAGGAAGTCTCAGTGACATCACACCCCACCCCCACGGGCTCAGGATGGAGGAGACTTCACCCCTGTGCTACTCTTCCTACAAACCCACGGCGTCTCAGATCACGCGGGGCCCCTGCTGGGAGGCAGTCCCCAAAATCCCTGACTCGTAACCCCCAACCCAGGGGTCACACCAGGGTCACACAAAGCAAGGGCAGGTGGAGACGCTGTCACAGGTGGGTGGTGATACAGGGAGACCATCGGCTTCATGGTGTCCTGCGTTGGATCCCAGAACAGCAAAGAACATTCCTGGGAAGCCAGAGAAATTAGAACAAAGTCTACAGTCTATATCAGGGTGTTGCACCAACACCAGTTTCTTCCTTTTGATAAATGTAACATCGTGATGGAAGACGTTAACCTTTGGGGAAGCTAGGCAAAGGGTATGCTGTAACCAGGGCTCTGCCTTCCCCTGGCCCAGAGGCCAGCTCCAGGCACCTCGCCTGGTCCCCCCAGGCCTGCACTCCGTCCTCTGGATCTGGGGGACTTTGCCATCCACCCCCCTCCGGGTGGGGCCTCGCAGCCAGACTGCGTCTTGGCAGGACCCACAGCCAACCGTCGAACTGTCAGTGTCCGCAGCACCTGTCTCCATCCCCAAGCAGAGCAACAGCGCCCCCTGGTGCGTGGCCCGGGCACTGTCCGTCTCCCAGCGTCTCCTCCAGGTTCGCGGCCCACGCAGGGTGGGAGCCTGGGCCGCACCGCCCTCAGCTGCCTCCGCTGCTCCGCCCCTCACAGCTCCCCCGCCCCTCAGATGCCCCCACCCCGGCGCAGACTGCGTAGCCTTGCCCGTGCGTGCCGCTCTGCTTCCTGTCCAACTCTCGCCCGAGCACCCCGTGGTCCGATACCCCTTTCTTCAACCACAGTTGGGAACCAACCGATCACCTTAATAATAGCTGGCCTGCAGAGCAGCCTGGGAGGAGAGCAAAGGCCCCTGGGGTTTTAAGCAAAAATTAGGCCAAATAGAGAACAGGTTCCATCAATTGCTGAACCCTTGAACATATTCCAGAAACGCTATTCAGAATTTTTCCATTAGTTTCTGTCTACTTGTTCTCCCTTTCCCAACCATTTTTCCTCAAACTCCAATTTTCAAAGTGAACAATTTCACCTGTTTTCCCCCACACGAGCATATTTCTCTTGTAATTACTAGTCTTGCAAGAGTATTGTTTTCGACTGGTTTCACGGCAAACGCACAGGATTTAATCTACACTGTATGTTAAATGGGCTCCTGGCAGCCGGCCCGGGAGCCGTGCCAGCGCTGAGACCCTGGTTGCTATGGGGAAAATCTTCACACGACCAACTCCAGTGAATTTTTGGAACTCAACCCATTTACACGTCGGGCACTGGCCATGCTGCAGCGGATGGTGATTTCGCTGGGTCGGGGACATGGGTCCTGGTGTCTCCCAAGGGAGCTCACTCAGTGCACAGCACACCCATACTAAGCTGGGTACAGGCAGGTCTGTGCTAATGCAGAGGGCCAGTGCAGCTTCTGCACCCCCATTCGGGAGGCGGTGGGCAAGGGAGGCCCAAGTCCACAGCCGGGGCCTAGGGGCGGCAATGACACGTGGCTCAATCAGGATCTGCCTGAGAGAGAGAATTGGTAGAAGACAGGTAGACAGATGGATGGACATGATGGACAGATGAATGATGATAGACGGGAGGTGATAGATAAATGAGCCGATAGATGGATCAGAGGTGAGAGATGATGATGATGATGATGGCAAATAGATGATAGATGTAGAGGATGATCTAGATGGATAGATGATGGGTAATAGATGGTAGATATGGATGGATAGATGGTAGCTATAGATGGATAGATGATATAGATGGTAGCTATAGGTGGATAGATGATATAGATGGTAGCTATAGGTGGATAGATGATGGATGCTATACATACATTCATAGATGGTAGATGTAGATGATAGACGTAGATGGGTGGATGACGGATGGGTGGTAGACAGATGATGTGTAATTGATAGGTGACAGACCGGTGATAGGTCTGAAGGAGCTGCACCAGTAAACACCTTCACAGCCTCATCTAGACTGGTGTTTGCCAAACTAACGGAGCACCGCGGGCTGGACAAACGGACACCTGAAATTAAGCCTTCCCTGTAGAAGCTCAGTGAGCCTCAGCCAAAAGGCAGCAGATCCCAACCCAGAGTGTGTGTGTGAGTGTGTGTGTGTGTGAGGTGTGTGTGAGTGTGAGTGTGTGAAGTGTGTGTATGTGAATGTGTGTGTACATGAGTGTGAGTGTGTGACTGCATGTATATGTGTGTGAGATGTGTGTGAGTGCATGTGAATGCGTGTACATGAGTGTGAGTGTATGTGATGGTGAGTGTATATGTGTATGTATGAGTGTGTGTATTGTGTGAGTGTGATAGTGTGTATGACTGTGTCTGTGTGAATATGAGTGTGTAAGTATGTGAGTACATGTGAGTGTATATGTGAGTGTTTATGAATGTGACAGCATGTGTGACTGTGAGTGTACGTGTAAATATGAGTGTGTGTAAGTATGTGAGTGTAAGTATGTGAATGTGACTAAGTGTGAGACGTGCGTGTGAATGTGTGTACATGAGTGTGAGTATATATGTGAGTGTGTATTGTATGAGTGTGACAGTGTGTGTGACTGAGTGTATGTGTGAATATGAGTGTGAGTGTGAGTACGTGTGTGTATGTGAGTGTGAATGAGTGTGACAGTGTGTGACCGTGAGCGTATGTGTGAATACGAGTGTGTGTAAGCATGTGAGTGTGTGTAAGTATGTGAGTGTGCGGACGTGTTGGGGCCCAGCCTTCCTGTCTGCTCTGGCCATTATCTGCAAGTCGGGCCGTTCGCTCACTCGGGACCAAGTGCCCACAGCACAGGAGCGAGTGTCTCCCTCCCCCTCCACGAGCCCAGCGCCTTCCTGGCAGCCACTTCGCCTCCGCGCTCCTGAGCGAGAATCTCTCCACTGGTGCCCCGGGAGCCTGGCCCGGACAGGCCCCAGGCCGGGCGGTCATCGCGGCGTCCCCTGGCCACCCCCCGGCCCTGGGGACCGCTGCGGCCCTGCCCCTGGCCCGGCCCGGGCTCGTGAGCAGCTGGCACAGCCACCAGAGCTGTCCATCAGCCTTCGCGGCGCTGTCACCGCGAGACGCGGTGGAACAAACACAAAAGACGTGACAAATTTGTCCTTTTCTCTTTCATAATTAACCAAAATATCACAGCATGTAGCAAGGCACGGCTGCTAATTAACAGACAGGCGAGTGGCGATTAAGAGACAGCGGCAGCCCCTTCTCCGCACCCCTCCCACGCAGGCTCCCTCCTCACCTTGCAGCCCCCCCCGCCCCTCCCCCGGCCCGTAATTATATTTGCAGGAGAGAATGATATTCTGGTCAGACACGACAGGCAAAAAGAGCCCAGTCCCCAGTGAGGCAATTAATATTTCACACCTGCCAAAGCGAAGTGGCAACAGCAAGGGGAGGGGGAGACCGGACCGGCGCTGGGGCGGGGACTCGGGTTGTCACCGGGCCAGGGTTTGCCGCAGCCAAGTGGGGACAGACCTTCTGCTGGGCTGCAAAAACGGGCAGGGCAGGCTGGCCGAGGCAGCAGCCCTCCAGGGTGCGAGTGGAGTGGGGTAGGGCAGGCGCCGTGCAGAACAAAGACCCTGCCGTTGTGTGTGCTCCTTGCTTGTCCTCCTACTTAGTTAGCCAACTCCCAGATCCGGCATGCACCAGAGTGAACACTCGGGCGGGGTGCGAATACAGCATCAGTGGGCCCCCACACCCATCTGTGCCCTGCCTCCCATCCCCCACTCCTGCAGAACCATGAAGCTGCCAGTGGCCCTGCCTGCCACCCACCCAGGGCCTCACCGCTGCGCCCCAGGAAACCTGTCTGTGCACACCCACTCACACACTCACACTTACACCCAGCCATTTCCAAATCAAACAATCAGGTCACAGCTACCAACCGATCGCTTGGCAGGTGCACTTGCATCCACTTTGCATTCCTCAGCTTAAGCACTGGCCTTACACATACCACGGGGCAGGTAACACCCCGGCACTTACATCTAAGGAACCCAAGGATCCTGATGGTTGGGCATCCTCTCGAAGTTATACAGTTAACAAAACTAAAATTTAGGCTCAGTTCTGTCTGGTGCAAAAATCGTGTTATTTATTCACAACAGCCAAAAGGTATAGGCAACCCAAGTGCCATGGCTGCATGAGGAACAGACACAGTGGGGTACAGGCGTACGATGGAGTAGTGTTCAGCCTCAAGAAGGGAGGATATTCTTTTTGTAATTATTTATTCTTTTTTTAAAATTTATTTGAAAGGCAGAGCGAGAGAGAGAGAAGAGAGAGAGAGAGAGAGAATCATTCCCCAAGTGCCTACCACAGCTGGAGCTAGGCTAGCCCAAAGCCAGGAGCCAAGAAGTCCCAGGGACTCGAGTATTGGGCCATCGTCTGCTGTTCAGCAGGAAGCTGAATTAGAAACGGAAGCGGGACTGGAAGCACTTCAGGCATTTCAGTACGGGATGTGCACACCCCCAGGACAGTGTAACCTGTGGCACCACAACACTTGCCCCAAGAAGGAAGTTCTGACATGTTCTACAACTTGGATGAACTTGGCATTATACTAAGTGAGATACGTCAATCACAACGGAGTAAATACTGTACAGCACTGTGTACTGCCTAGGTGAGGTTCCTGGAGTAGTAAAATTCCTGAAGACAGCAAGTGGAGGGGCCGGCGCTGTGGTGCAGTGGGTTAAAACCCTGGCCTGAGGTGCTGGCATCCCATATGGGCGCCAGTTCTAGTCCCGGCTGCTCCTCTTCTGATCCAGCTCTCTGCTATGGCCTGGGATAGAAGTGGAAGATGGTCCAGGTCCTTGGGCCCCTGCACCCACGTGGGAGACCAGGAAGAGGCACCTGGCTCCTGGCTTTGGATCAGTGTAGCTCCAGCCATTGTGGCCAACTGTGAAGTGAACCAGCAGATGGAAGACCTCTCTCTGTCTCTGCCTCTAGCTGTAACTCTGTCTTACAAATATATATATAGCAGGTAAAGCCACCATCTGCAGTGCCAGCATCCCATATCGGTGCCAGTTTGAGTCCCAGCTGCTCCACTTCCCATTTCAGCTCTCTGCTGTGGCCTGGGAAAGCAGTAGAAGATGGCTCAAGTCCTTGGGCCCCTAAACCCACATGGGAGACCTAGTAGAAACTCTTGGCTCCTGACTTTGGATCAGCACTGCTTCAACCATTTCAGCCATCTGGGAAGTGAACCAGAGGATGGAAGACCTCTCTCTCTCTCTCTCTCTCTCTCTCTCTCTTCCTCTGCCTCTTTGTAACTCTGCCTTTCAAATAAATAAATAAAATCTTTTTATTTATTTATTTATTTATTTATTTTATTTTATTTTTGACAGGCAGAGTGGACAGTGAGAGAGAGAGACAGAAAGAAAGGTCTTCCTTTTGCCGTTGGTTCACCCTCCAATGGCCGCCGCGGTAGCACGCTGCAGCCGGCGCACCGCGCTGTTCCGATGGCAGGAGCCAGGTGCTTCTCCTGGTCTCCCATGGGGTGCAGAACCCAAGGACTTGGGCCATCCTCCACTGCACTCCCTGGCCACAGCAGAGAGCTGGCCTGGAAGAGGGGCAACCGGGACAGGATCAGTGCCCCGACCGGGACTAGAACCCGGTGTGCCGGCGCCGCAAGGCGGAGGATTAGCCTGTTGAGCCACGGCGCCGGCCATAAATAAATAAAATCTTAAAAAAAAAAAAAAGAAAGAAAGAAAGTGGAGGACCAGCTACCAAGGACCGGGTGAGGGGAGGGAGCACGGGGAGTTCCTGCTGCTTGGGTGGAGTTCCAGTTTCGCAGAGCGCTGAAGACAGACAGTGGTGACAGCAGCCCGACACAAAAAGTGTGTGCAGCACCATTGCACTGTTTCAAAAGACTGGGTTCACTTTCGTGCTAGGGGAATGCGTACGTTTATCATCATCCCCAGCACCACTGACCGGGGAGAAGTTCCAGGAAGGACCAGGTGACCGGCACTAATGGACCCTATCCTACTGTGTTTTCTGTGGCCACAACAGAACACCTGGGATCGGTGGTGACCGAGGAGACGCTGCTCTGTCTCACAGCCCCAGAGGCTGGGAATCCAAGGAGGTGGCTTCTCGAGGGACCTCCTGCTGCTTCGACTCCTGGTGGAGAGCAAAAGGGAAGTGGCCATGCACAGCAAAGACCCACCAGTTCCGGCCCCGTCTCGAGGTAACTAATCCACTCCCGCAGGAACTGTGCTTGTCTCTCTTAACGCCCCACCCATCCCTTACAGACCCCACCTCCCAACACCCCGCAAATGACTATCAAATCTCAACGTGAGTCGCAGAGGGGACAAACCACGGTCAACCCACAGCACAGCCCTACTCAGGACCCCGAGTCTCCTCACCAACTTCAGGACAGTTCTGGGGCCTGGGCCATCATTGCCATCCCAGGGAGCTTCCGATGGCAATGGGGTCATCAGACAAGCACAGGTGTGTGACTCTAGAACAAAACAAGTTTATACAGAGGCAGGCTGAGGAGTAGAAAGGGTCTGAGCTTTGTGACCCCCACCCGGGGCTGGGATCTCCACATGGCCTCTTCCTCCGGAAGCTGGAAGCAGCCGCTCAGGCGGGGACAGGGGCCTCCCTTCCCACCCTTCCGGCCCTCCCACTCCTGATTTTCCGGCTCAACACCTCTCGTAGCAGTGGTCCACAGACCCCCGGGGGTCCCTGTGTGGCTTCCAGGGCTCCAGGAGCTTGTGATACTTCCGTGGTTACGTGAGGACATCCCTTGTCCCTTTTCACTGGGTCGGCATTTGCACAGGGTAGTGGGAGGGGTCCCAGGGTGGGGTGGTACACCATTGACCCCCACGTGACCCAAACAAGGGTGTCAAACTCCAAGAGTGCCCCTTTTATTTCTTCTGCACACTCACACGTTCTCAAGCCACCTGTATATATGAACGGTCTTCACGAGTCAGTGGAAACCACTCCACTCATGAGATCGCATCGCGTGAGTGTGCATCCCCTTAACAGTCCGCGGGACCAAGTGAGAAGCACACGTGGGCATCAAGGAAGGATGCTCAGGCGAGGGCTTGAGCTTGGACATGAACCTGCCCTGTCTTTCGGGGGGCATCATGTTTATTTGAGAGAACAACCGACACGCTCTAGTTGTCCAGGTTTACGTTTTGGGGAGAAATTGTCTTGACAATGAACAAAATGAGCCTGTCATTTGAAGGACACAACTGATCTGTGGCCAGGGATAAAATTTGAGTTTTTGTTTGACAATTAGAAGCTTGGAAAATCTGTGTTCAGTACCATGAACTTGACGCCTTCCCAATACTAAAAAATCTTTCCTGATGAGGTCAGTGTGATAGAAACAAATGTGCATTTGGGTTTTGTTTTTTGGGTTTTTTTTTTTTTTTTTTTTTTTGTAATCTTGTATAATGAAATGTGTCAGCATTTGGACGATCCACGTAACTCAGTGAAATAATATTTTCCAAATGTCCAAGGCATGATTCTACAAGATCAGCTGGGGAGAAAGAGCTGTTGGCAGTGGGAGAAGCACCAGCGTATCTTCAGACATTTCACACAGTAGAGTCTAAAGGCTCGCTGATAAGGTCTGAAATGCACATTATAAATAACCTTGAAGAAGTCAGCGTGTATAGCCTTGAAGACAAAGAGCCTCAATTACCTGAAAAAAAAAAAAACTATTAAAAACGTCCACATTTTCCTACTACATTTCTGGATGAGGCCAGATTTTCTTGACATATTTCAGCCAAAGCAGTGCATCCCAACAGATTGATTGGGAAGACGGAGGCAAGATCTGTAACCATGCGAAACACTGCCACTCCTCTCACTGGTGTCTTTTTGTTTTGGAGAATGTTGCCTTTCATAAAAATCTGTTGTTTGCATTATGTGTTAATGATGTGCATTACTGTCATGTTTAAATCGATCAAAAAAGTATCTTCTTAAAAATTTCAGTTTGTTTTTTTTTTTTTCAGTGCATGGAATCCAAAGCTCTTTGGAGCATTCGTTGATTTTTAAGAGTGTAAAGTTTTCCTGAGACCAAAGAGTTCAAAGTTTGAGAATCCCTGCCCAAGTTCAATGTTTCTCATCACCCTCTCCATACCTTGAACGTTGATGCCCTAATGTGCCTCCTGCACCCAAGTCCCAAGGTCAAGTTCCAGCCCCTAATGCCCACTCCAGAGCCCCTAAATATTTTCAGGGCTTCCACTTCAGGGTAGCCTATGAGGGCTCCAGCCTGCTCTGCCCTGCCTACCCTTGTCCTCTCTCTTCTCTCTCCCCCTTCCCAATCTTGTTTTCCTCAACAGTTCTGTGAAGCTGTACACAATGACGATCACCGACCCTGGACTGTTGTGAAGTTAGATGAGACAGGGCTATGCTGGATACGGTGCACCTGCAGACACGCTTGGTGCTCCTGGAGGCTTCCCGGTTGGGTTTGGCCATTGGGCTCCTCCTCACCACACTCACGCAGCTGCACACGCAGTGGCCCCTGCAGACCCAAGGATGTGACTCTGCTTAGCCCCGGGGCGCCCTGCCCCTCTTGGTGAGTTCCTCATCACCTTGTCTGAGTGTGTTATTTGTCTCCTGCAGCGACCTTGACCCATCCAGGGTGTGAAGCACCATAATCTTGGGTATGTCTGTACCAAAGAAAGGCGCTTTTCTGTCTGACCTGATCCTCCACAGCTCCTGGACGACCCCGGCTCCTGGCCCTCCCTCCTAAGGAGGCAGGCAGGCATAGGGACTTTACGCCACTTGACATGGTTTATTCTCAACATCACTTATGGTCAAGCTCGATACAAAGGGTTTGCCACAAAGCCCAAGGAAAGGGGACAAAAATCCCGCACCTTCCCATCTTCCCACCTCTGCTCACAGAGCTCCCCCATGCGAGTTCTTCCCCTCTGTCCGCCAAAACCCTCCAATGTCACCTTCCTAGAAGGCTTAGCACATCCCCCAAGCCATAAACAATGTCTCTCTCCTCTAAACACTTCTTTAAAAGCACTTATCTCTTTTCAACTCGTAGTTAGTCAATTTGATTCAACACACATATATCCACTGCTTAGCGTATGCCAAGCCCTAGGCCAGACACTGAGGAGTGCAGGAAAAGCTATTACACAGTAAACACCCTTAGGGGCCTCACTCTAGCTGGGGAGACAGGAGCATAAATATTTCCAAAGCAAAGACAGCGTTTGTGCGAAACTCTACAGGTCTTAGCTAAAGGAAACACTGTGGAAACATCTAGAAAGACATAGATGGATCAGGAATGTTGGGAGGACCGCATTACACTCTCAGGTGCAGGTTAGGGGAGGCGGCAGGCTTCAGGGTAAGAGAAGCCCAGTTCACAGGTGCAACGCAGACGCACGTAGCCACTGTGGGGGTGCCTGCTCCATCAGTGAGGGTGAGGCTGCTGCACCTGATACAGAACTCCCCACGTCTTGGTGGAGGAACTCGGAGGTGCCTGGTGGGCCCGGGCACCAGCTGACACTTGGGGACCAGATGAAAAGCCGGCAGGTGCTCCCCATGCAGAGCCACAGGACGCTGGCAGGATAATTCGGACAGCCAGGTAGAGCAGAGCCTCTGAGGGTCGCCAGGCCAGGTGCCAGCATGGACCAGGCTCTGTGCAGGAGACAGCAAGGCCATGAGAGATGATAGGAATCCCAGACACCCCTCTCCCACAGCTGCTCAGGGCCGGGTAAAGCCACCAGCATGGAGAGGACCAGAGAGAGGGAACAGACTTCACGGAGACAGAGCGTTCACCCAGAAAGCATGAGTCACCATTTCCTGCCAGGACAGCAAACAAGCCTAAGCTGTTGGCTCCCTCCCCCAAATTATCCTGGGGAAACCACAGCAGAGAAAGTCAGTTAGGGCTCTGCAGATGGGAAGAGAGAACTGGGAGCAGTGCCAGGGAGACACAGCACTCCAGAGTGGGGGTGTGGAGGGCTGGGGGCCGTGTGGGGGCACTGTGCCACTCCCCACACATGCACACATACACATGTACACAGAGACATACATGTACACACATGTAGACATACACAGATGTACACACCGTGCACAAATATACACACACAGGTACACATAGACACACATACACAGAAGTACACATACACACAGGTACACATAGACACACATACACAGATGTGCATGTACATACATGTATACATACACACATACACAGATGTACACACTGTGCACAAATATACACACACATGTACACATAGACACACATACACAGATGTACACATACACACAGGTACACATAGACACACATACACAGATGTACACGTACACACATGTACACATAGACACACATACACAGATGTACACATACACACAGGTACACATAGACACATACACAGATGTACATGTACACACATGTACACATGTACACACATACACAGATGTACACATACACACAGGTACACATGTACACACATACACAGATGTACACACCGTGCACAAATATATACACACACACACGCAGGTACACATATACACAACCTGACTCTGAGAAGCCCACTGCCCACCTAAAATAAGCAGCATCGTAGCCCAGGCCTTCAGGATGCAGACATATTTTTTTTAATATTTTTATTGCTTGTATGGTTATTTTAAAGATTTTATTTTTATTTATTTGAGAGGTAGATTTACAGATAGTGAGAGGGAGAGACAGAGAGAGAGGTCTTCCATCCTCTGGTTCACTCCCCAAATAGCCACAACAGTCGGAGCTACGCTGATCCAAAGCCAGGAGCCAGGAGCTTCTTCAGGGTCTCCCACATGAGTGCAGGGGTCCAAGGACTTGGGCCATCTTCCACTGCTTTCCCAGGACATAGCAGAGAGCTGGACTTGGAAGAGGAGCAGCTGGGACTAGAACTGGCGCCCATATGGGATGCCGGCACTGCCAGCAGCGGTGGATTCAGCTCGGATGCGGGCCTTTTTCAGGGAATCTGGAAGCTGCTGGAATCAGTGCTGGGTGGACCAGGAGATGCCCAGCGGCTCCAGCTGTTCTGGAGGACCTGCTCCACGCTCCCATCGACGCCCCCCAAACCTCAGGGCTGCTGAGTATTCCGGGGGATGGCCACAGAGACCCCCAGAGGGGCTCCACGGTGAGGGAGGGGCGTCTACAGGGACCTTAAACTGGGGAAGGGTGCAGCAGGGGCTGGGATGAACCAAGAGGTTTCTGTGGAATGTGGGTGCTCTCCTTGGGGCATCTCCTCCTCCCTCATGGAAGTGCACCAGGAGGCCATGAGCCAGGATCTCAGAGGCTTCCTCTCGACTCACTGCCACCGAGAGCCGCCGACAGCCCCAGGGGAATGAACACTGACAGGCCAAAATCATCTCCCCTGGAGGAAGAAAGCCTCCTTCAACACAGAGAACACACTGACCAGTGTGCACCCCATGAAGCAAGGTAATTCAGAAAGACGGACCAAGGATTTCTGTTCATTTATTTGCATGGGGGAGGGAGAGCGAGAGAAGGAAAGAGGGAGAAAAAAGAAAGCAAGTGCTAGCTCCTATCTGCTAGTTCACTCCCCAGGTGCTCACAAAGGTAGAGACGCCACAAGGTGGAAGCTGGGAGCCAGAAACTCAAGCCAGATCTCCCACATGGATGGAGGGACCCAATTACTTGGACCATCACCTGCCGCCTCCCAGGGTTTGCATTAGCAGGAAGCTGGAGTTGGAAGAGAACCCAAGAAATACCCATCACTGGATCAAAATTTTAAATAAGCAAAATAAAAATCCTCATCAAAAGAGATAATAGTACAATGAGCCAGGTGTAGTGCCATAAAAGAGAAACAAACAGAAACAGTGTATGTGAATCATAATTGAAATACATGGAAGGAACCAACAGTTTGATAGCTGTATCTGAAGACAGAATTTATTGTAAGCTGGAAGATCGCTGGGAGAATTCTCCCGAGGGGCAGCCCAAGATAAAAAGATAGAAAATATTCAAAGAGAAGGCCAGTTGTAAGTAAATAGAGGGCCTAGTATCCAAACAATAGGATTCGGAGAGGTCAGTGAAAATGCAGGGGAGAACCCGCGTCAGAAATGAGAATGAAGACCAGAAGCACTCAGGCCAACGCAGCTCACAAAGCGCCAAGTCGAATAAAGAAAGAGCCACACCAAGCCATTCAGTGAACCTAAAAAAAAAAGTCTAAAAAATTTCCAGAAGGAAAACTCGGTCACCTAAAATGGTAAATGCTCGCAATGTGTCGGATTTCTGAGCAAGGTATCGTGTACGGAAACACAGAGAGAGAAAGCTTCAAAGCATTAAAGGCAAAGCACGGTGAAAATTGTCACTTACGTGCAAAAACACCATGAAGTTATTCCCGGACATTTGAGGGCTCTGAAGAGGGGCTTCGCAAAAACCCTCTCGGAAGAGGAGTCGATAACAAGAAAATAAATCGAGGACAGAGTTGCAAGGGAAGTGTTGCGGGGGAAGGACCACATGATTTCATCAACTTTACGATTGTCTTGAAAAAGCAAGTGTCAAACAAAAGATAAGGAAAGAGAAAAGCCTATCTATAACCTCCACCCCAGAACACCTAAAGCCGTGGGTGTTCTCAAAGCCAACCAAGATAAATACAGGCTTTGCACTGAAAGGCAGCCTCCGCGATCATCAACACAGAAGACGGGAGTTTTAAATAAGTGGAGGAGAGTTTGATCTGCCCAACGGAAACCAAAGAAGAAGAAACGTTTCAGAAGAGAAGCAGCACAAGGAGCATAGCTTGGCAGAAGTAACTCCTGGTCCGGCAGTGCCAGGGAAGACCCAGAAACTCCCCAGACCAGAACAGGGCGGTGCTGCTGCCCCGGCAAGCAGGCAATAAAATCAAGTGGGAGACAGAAGTAGACCCAGGGGCGTCAGGACACATACTGTGTGAGAAAGACAGCAACCTCAGATCCCCGGAGAAAGGGTGGGGTATTTTTTACAAAAAAAATAATGTCAACATAAGAGGAGAGCCACTTGAGAGAAGGCCCAAATTGAAAGCATAATTCATGTCTACACGAGAATAAATTGCAAAACATCAGAGATGTCTGATGTACAAATGACAGCATAGAAATATCAAAGGGAAACAGATGAATTGCCTTGTAATGTGGGATTAGGAAAATTCTTCCTCATTATGGCACATCCAAAAATCAATGAAAGATATTGATTAAAATAACTAATAAAAACACTTTGGCATGGCTAAAATCACCATACATAAAGATAAAATACACATTATATCCTGAGAAAATATTCATAATGCATGTGACTAACAACCCTAGTACGTAAACAACCCATAAAAATCAAGGGAACAAAAAAGGAAGAAGATATATAAATAGTCCTTAAATATATAAAGAAAAGATACTCAGAATAAGAGAAATGCCAATTAAAACCACCCCAATGTCATTTTGCAATGCAATATTGGCAAAATTCCAAAAGCTTCACAAGGGAATGGGGAAAGAGGCACTCGGGTTCAGTGCTGGCAGGAGTGCAAAATGACACAACCCCGCAGAAGGGCTGTGGCAATATCCAACTTCACATCTGAAGTTTGACAGTATCTAACACAACCACATACACATTTACCCTTCATTCAGTATTCCTGCATTTACTCATTTATTCTGAAACTCCATCTCCAAAAATATGACATGATGTATACAGAGGTTAATCATTGAAATATCATCTACTAAAAAAAAAAAAAAAAAAAAAAAAAAAAAAAAAAAAAGAAATATCATCTACTATAACAAAATATTGAGAGCAATCTATATGTGTGTTATATTGGTGGAATAAGTCATTGCATAGTCACACAATGGAATTATATCCAACTATAAAAATGAGAAATATCTCTGTGACTTGATGTGAAATTATTCCCAGGATATTTTAAGTAAAAATTAGAATATGTTGTATTTTTGAGAGAAAGAAGGTAAAAGAAGATCAATGCCAGTTTTTGCAAAAGAAACATAGGAAAGGTAAATCAGAACCAGTGAAATTGGTTATTTTCAGAGAGTTAACGAAACTAAGAGGACACACTCCAAGTGTGTCTTAAGTTTTTATTTTTGATCCATATAAATATTTTACCATATGAAAAATAAAGTGATTAAACCAGGGGAAATCCTAAAACTGAATATAAGCAGAAAAATGTTTTTAACTGCATCAAAAGGGCAAGGTAAAAAAAAATCAATCCAAGTGATTTTGAATGTAGTATTTTTAGACTATCCATCTTCAGGGGACACAGTTTAAATAAAACACAAGCTGTTAATAAGTTTTGAACTAGGTTGGCGCCGTGGCTCAATAGGCTAATCCTCCGCCTGCAGCGCCGGCACACAGGGTTCTAGTCCCGGTTTGGGCGCCGGATTCTGTCCCAGTTGCCCCTCTTCCAGGCCAGCTCTCTGCTGTGGCCCAGGAGTGCAGTGGAGGATGGTCCAAGATCTTGGACCCTGCACCCAATGGGAGATCAGGAGAAGCACCTGGCTCCTGGCTTCGGATCAGCGCAGTGCGCCGGCTGCAGCAGCCATTGGAGGGTGAACCAACAATAAAGGAAGACTTTTCTCTCTGTCTCTCTCTCTCACTGTCCATTCTGCCTGTCAAAAATAAATAAATAAATACATAAATAAATAAAAATAAGTTTTGAACTTTATCTATGGTACTGTTTTAGTAATGGCATGAGTATAGCAATTCCAAACCTATTTTGAATGTATGATAACAATGAGCAAATGAGCACATAGCACAAGTCTTCCAAAACTTCACGGACAATGCATATTATAAGAAAACTATGTACGTATTTAAAAGCTTTTTGCACAAAAATACTCTTCTCTTTTAATTCCATTTCTGCACAGCTTTTTTGAAGTCCTCTTATAAACTGTTGTTGTGAGAACAAGAGAGATTCAGAACCTCTTAGAATGAGCTGCAGACAAGAAAATGGGGAAGACAGGAAGAGTCCTGTGGTCTTGGCTCAGATTCAGAGTTAGTGTGAACTCGTGCTGTTTGTTTATTTGTTTATTTATTTAGACAGGCAGAGTGGGCAGTGAGAGAGAGAGACAGAGAGAAAGGTCTTTCTTTTCCGTTGGTTCTCCCCCCAATGGCCGCTGCGGCC
This sequence comes from Lepus europaeus, assembly GCF_033115175.1. Classification (NCBI taxonomy): domain Eukaryota; kingdom Metazoa; phylum Chordata; class Mammalia; order Lagomorpha; family Leporidae; genus Lepus; species Lepus europaeus. The sequence continues at coordinate 22,517,595 of NC_084840.1, read as the reverse complement.
AGCGCATCCTGCTAATCCGAAACCAGGAGCCAGGTGCTTCTCCTGGTCTCCCATGTGGGTGCAGGGCCCAAGGACCTGGGCCATCCTCCACTGCACTCCTGGGCCACAGCAGAGAGCTGGCCTGGAAGAGGAGCAACCGGGACAGAATCCAGCACCCTGACCGGGACTAGAACCCTGTGTGCCGGCGCCGCAGGCGGAGGATTAGCCTATTGAGCCACGGCGCCGGCCAACTCATGAAGTTCTTAAACATCCGTTCTCCTCCAGCCTTCCTGAGAGACAACTGAAGTACACTGCACATATTTACAGCATGGGATTTGTTCAGTTTTCACAAGCAAATGTACAAACAACACCATCACCACAATCAAGTAGCAAACATGTCCGTCACTTCCAAAAATATCTGTGCTCTTGATCATCTATCTTTCCCTTCTGAGTAAACACTGGTCTGCCATCTGTCGTCACAGATCAGTGTGAGTTTTTCAGATTCTTACACAAATGGGATTATATAGTGTGTCCTTCCTATGCATACAATCTCTTTCACTGAGTACAATGATTTGAGATTCATCTAGGTTATGTATCAAAGTCCATTCCTTCCTATTGCTTCTAATCCCAGGATTGGAATGGCTCTGCTATTAGGTTCACATAAGCTTAGAGTTGCTGTGTCTCCTTGATGAATTTTCTCCCTTATCATCATGAATTGTCCCTTTGGGTCTGTAGTGATGCTCTTTGTCTTGAAGCCTACTTTTTATCTGACTTTTAACATCACCACTCTACATTGCTAATGCTTATTATTTTCATGAATATAAACCTGTCCATATTGTTGCATCTTGTGTCACTTGAAATCACCACGGGGCAAGGAGTTGCTTGTTTATCCACCCTGCCAATCTCTGCCTTTTAACTGAAGGCTTTAGACCATCAACATTTAATGTAATTATTCATAATGCTTGATTTAGTCTTACCACTTTGATACTTGCTATCAAATGGTCACCTCTGTTTTAGTTCCTCTGTGACCCTTTACAGCCTTCTTTCAGTTTATTTAAATGATTTTTAGTATTCCGCCTAAATTTATCATTGACATTTTGACTAAATGTTCTTGTAGTTTTTAGCAGTTGTCTTGGAGATTACTATAAATGCTTTCTGTATAAATTTATTTATTTATACAATTAGAGAGACAGAGAGAGAGAGAGAAATGGGGAGAGATCTACCATCCACTGGTTTACTCCCCAAATAGCAGCAACAGCTGGGGCTGGACCAGGCTGGGCAGAAGCCAAGAGGGAGCTGAGAGAAAGCGGAGCGGCTGCACAAGAGCCAGTGCCCATATGGGATGCTGGAGTAGCAGGTGGCAGCTTAACCCACCATGTCACAATGCTGGTCCCCCAAACTTTGTTACAGGAAAAGCTTTCTTAAGTCAAATTCTCTTAGTTTTCCTTAATCTGGGAATTGCTTTATTCTTGTTTTATACGGAGAATATCATGACTGGATTCAGAATTTTGTGTTGATGGTTGTTTTTTTCTGTTTGGCTGGTTTTTTTTGTAGTTGGTTTGTTTTGGTTTTGGTTTTTTGTTTTGTTTAGCATCACGTTAAAGATGTTGATCTATCACCTTCGTAATGGGTCAGAAGAAATCCATAACCATCAGGCTCTGTATTGCCCTACAGGGAAATGCAGTTTTCCCTCTGGCCTCTTTCAAGGGTCTTTCTCCGCCAAGATTTTCACCGTTGTACTTGTGATATCCAGATGTGGGTGTCCTTCAATTTATCATATTTGGAGTCCACTGAGCTTCTTTAATCTCCAATCTGCAAACATGGAATAAAATAAAAACTCAGGGGCCAGTGTGTGGCATAAGGGGTTAACTTCCACCTGCAATGCCGGCATCCCATGTGGGCACTGGTTCGAGCCCCAGCTGCTCCATTTCTGACTCAATTCCCTGCTAATGTGTCTGAGAAAGCAGCAAAAGATGGCCCAAGTGCTTGGGCCCCTGCACTCACATGGGAGACCAGAAAGAGGTTCCTGGCTCCTGGCTTCAGCCTAGCTCAGCCGTGGTCACTGCAGCCATCTGGGGAGTGAACCAGCAGATGGAAGACCTCTCTCTATTTTTCTCTCACCCTCTCTGTGACTTGGCCTTTCAAATAAGTAAAATAAGTTTGCTTAAAAAATGAAAATTCAATAAGATGTTCAGAGAAACATGGAGCAGATAATTGAGGGCCCAAAAGGGGAGTGGAAATTCTACCCTGAGGGCTAAGTCTGTGGGGAGAACTGGGACATAGAGTATGGGACAGAATGAGCACAGACAGACCTGCCACAGACAGAAGCTAGTTCCCTGTGCTCCAGGGCTCCAGTGTTCCCACACGCCACACTTTGCTTTTAGCCATTGTCTTTGTTTGGTGAAGTTCTCAGCGGCAGCATCAGCAGGGGCACACTTCCTCCCTCTGTGTTGCCTGTTCGAAAACAGAAATAGCATTTCTCACTTTCCCCTGTCTCCCGAGAACATCTAACTCAGGGCTTTGAGAATTTAAATAACGAAACACAACTGAACAAATGCCTGATCTTTGGACAGTATGTGGGAGGCTGATCCTGGCTGGTGGTAACGGAAAATGACAGCCACTGGGCCTCCCGGATGAAAGAGTGCAAACCTGCTTCCTTAGAAGGTAGCAAGTTAACTGGTTGAAGCAGTTGGAGACTCTAGACAAGAATAAGTTAAAAAGTCACTTTATCACCCAAACTTCTATCCATTAAAACGAACTCTCCAAGTCTTAGATGTTCATCCAGCACTAATTACTACATTTGAGGGGCTAAAATGAAGCCCTTTGTTGGTTTCTCCAGATAATTTACATATCATTACTTTACAATTCATGTTGTAATAATTCTTATTAAAATTAGTCAACGAAAATGGAATGATATTACCTCCAAGCTTTCAGGACTCTGGGGTCAGAGTCAGTAATATTTTTTTCTCCTTTCAAATTATAATTGTCAATTTAATATATATGTAGAACTTAATCGTTTGTTTTAAGATGGAAAACATAAAACTCAAATGAGGTGATAGTTACAGTTGCACAGGAATGGAGCCAAACCCACAATTGATGGTTTATAATCTAGAAGGTGAGAAGAAAAAGCAGAAAGAAGTGGAGAGAAACCAGCCAGAGTAGAGAAATAAAGCAAGCAATACCAAATGTGAAAGAGAAGGAAAACATCATTTTCTTTGTTAGCCAGCATCTTCCAAACAGAACAGGGGAAGTCCCCAACCCCAGGAGCTGCCTGTCACCTGCTCCATCTGTAGCGGCCCCTTCTCCGGGCTCCTGTGGGCTCCTGTCTCCTCCTCCCCCACCCCTTCCTCCCTCTCTCACTGGGTCCTGCAGGCCCACAGGTGAGACTCTGCCAGGACCTGCCCTGGGCCTTCTCTCCCTCTCCAGGCAAACCACTTGCCTCGCTCCCTCCCACTCCACCTCCAGACACCCAAGGCTGCTGAGAGGTGAGAAGGGCAGGTGTGTGTCGGGGAAGGGGGCTGATGGTGTTTGTGTCCCTGTCGTGGCTCTCTGAGTTGGGGTCTGGAGCAGCATCTACCCAGAAACCCCCACTGTAAGCCCATCCCCCCGCAGACAGAGGAACAGGCTGTGTAGTATTAACCAGTTCTGCGGGACCTCAAGAAGCCACTGGGTGCTCCCGGCATGACCAGAGAGCTGACCTGGCCGCCGCGGGCCGACGTCTCCGTTGTCAGAGCTTCTGGGAGAAGCAGGAGCCGAGCAACTGGCCGTGCCTCTGCCTCTGGCCTGGAACCCTGGCATTGGGGGGCAGGGACTGGCGTTTCCGGAGTTGCAGGTGCTGAGTCTCCGGGGTGCGCATGCGAGAAGGGGCAGCTCTTGGGGAAGCGGTTTGTGATCAGATGCAGACAGACAGACAGACAGATGGACCAGGCTCCTTCCTTCCCTGACGCCCCCACGACTGTCTGGGCAGACAGATGGCCCTTTCCTCCGGGCTTACAGATTAATGTGTGCCTCTTATCAATTACGGAGACAAGAAAGTGTAATTTTCTGCCCGTGTTTATACTGTTCAGGATTAATCTGCTGTAAATGGATACCCGTCAGACACTGCAGTGGGAGGGGGTGGGGCGGGAAGTGGGGAAGATTTTCCAGTGGGTATTGCCATCTGCTTTAGTAGGTTGTTTTATAAACCTGACATTCAATTTCTTCTGGAAGACCTGGTGACAGATTATTCTGTAACTTCCCAAATAATTACCACGGCCAGAGAGACGGAGACAAGGGGAGGAGGAGGAAGGTGGACCTGGGTGAGGAAGGGTCCCCAGCCATTTCCCAGGGTGGCCTGAGAAAGGCTGGGACCTCCGAGGCAGGGGCTGACAGAGGGGCCCTGTTTGCAAACCGCAGGCTCCTGCTCTCCCCAGCAAGATGGCGAATCCAAGTGAGCAGTGCTGTGCTGTCACCGTCTGTGCTGGAGCAGGGGTGCTGGGGACTTGGTCCTGTCGCCTGGGTCCACGCCCTGCCCTCTCCTTACCAGCTCTGAGAGCTGGATCCCGTTCTGCTCCGCGCATCTCAGTCGCTTCATCTGGAAATAGGACTTGCTGCTGAGTGTATTTGCTCTGAGAATCAAACTAGCTTCTCTCCGGTCCGGCCCCTGTGGGTGTGGATTTTGATGCGTTTCGGATGCTGGGGTCTGAAACTGCACGGTGGTGGGATCCGAGCGTGGGAGCTCAGATGCCAGGCCTCATCCCTTCCCTCCTTCCTCTCCTTAAAAGCCACCAGCCTCCCGCACTGGCAGGTTCACATCACATCTCCCCAAGCCCAACCCAGGACCCAGAGCTGCTGCCTCCTGGGTAGGCGGACGCACACAGGGAGCCGGGTGAGCCCTGGGCCACAGCACAGCCTTCACTTTGAGTGCCGGAGCGCAGGCATCCACAGAACCCTGAGTGCCTTCGTCTTCTGAATTTCTGGGCTCTGCCTCCCTTGACCTCCGTGATCTGATCTGTGCTCCTGCTGCGGTGAGGGTGGGACTGGTGTCCCCTTAAGACCAAAAACAAAGCTGGGATCTCTTGCCTTTTTTTTTTTTAAATTTATTTAATAAGGTTCAAAATAGTGTAGCAAGGCAAGAAAAATATAGGAAAATCCCAATATTGGAAAAGAAGAAGTAACATTGTTTATATTCACAGGTATCATGATTGTCTACATAGAAAATCCTAAGGAATCCACAAAAAATACTAATTCATGAATGTTCTAAGCATACAGAGTACCAAATCAATATGCAAAAATCAATTGTATTTCTATGTACTGGCAATGAACAATGGGAACCTAAAATTTAAAAAACAATTTTTTTAGAAATGTGCTTTCTTCACCTAGGCTACGTATTTGTTTGTTTGAAAAGCAGAGGGACACAAGACAAAGACCCAGGGCCAGCACAAGCGTGTTGCAGCGGGTAAAGCCACCACCTGCAGTGCTGACATCCCATATGGGCTCTAGTGCGAGTCCAGGCTACTTCACTTTCAATCCAGCTCTCTGCTATGGCCCAAGTCCTAGGGCCCCTGCACCTGCATGGGAGACCTGGAAGAAGCTCTTGGCTCCTGGCTTCAGGTTGGCACAGCTCTGACCATTGTGGCCAACTGGGGAGTGAACCAGCAGATGGAAGATCTCTCTCTCTCTCTGCCTCCCCTTCTCTCTCTGTGCAACTCTTTCAAATAAATAAATAAATCTCAAAAAAGAATAAATAAATAACAAAACTTGTCATGTCATGTCCATCCATGAGAATACATAGTTAAGATCCCCAAATTGACCAACAGAGTCAATAGGGTCCCAGTCAAAATCCCTGTGAGCATGTCTGTGGAAACTGACAAGCTGATTCTAAGGGTTGTATAGAAATACAAGTAACCTAGAGTAGCAAAAATATAACAAAAAGGAACAAAGTTGAAGGCAGGTGTGGGATAAAATTGAGACCAGCTAAGATACTCACTTCAGATGTACTACCCCATCAGAATAATAATACATTTAATTCAAAACCCTCAACAACGTCAAAATTTTATGAAAAACAAGATCAAAGTTTACACCATTCTTTTTGTGTTTGTGTTTTGTTTTTTGAGTTTTTTTTTTTAAGGTACAGAGAGGCAGAGGCAGAGAGAGAAAGAGGTCTTCCGTCCACTGGTTCTCTCCCTAAATGGCTGCAACGCCTGGAGCTGGGCTGATTTGAAGCCAGGCTCTTCCTCCTAGCCTCTCACATGGGTGCAGGGGCCCAAGGACTTGGGCCATTTTCTACTGCTTTCCCAGGCCATAGCAGAGAGCTGGATAGGAAGTGGAGCGGCCGGGTCTTGAACCGGCACCCATATGGGATGCCAGCACTGCAGGCCGCGGCTTTCCCTGCTATGCCACAGAGTCAGCCCCACACCATCTGACTCTGAGACTTACTAAAAGCTACTGTGCCAAGATAGTGAGGTGCAAGCAAAAAGACAGATCAATGCAACAGAACAGTGCTTCCAGATACAGGCCCGCACTTACATCATCAATTTATTACTGACAAGAGTGCAAAGGAATTCAGCAGGAAAAATGACTGTTTCCAACAGGGAGTGATGATGCCACTGGATATCCATATGGAAAAAAACCATGAGCCCAACTCAGCCCTTACTTCAAACTCTGCACAAAAATGGATTCAAACTGAATCGTAGACCTAAACCTAAAAACTAAAACTGTAAGAAAATATAGAAGAAATATTGGTGGTCCTGGGGTAGGCAAAGATTTTTTAGGACACTGAAAGCATAAACCACAAAAGAAAAAAATTGGCAGACTTCATGAAAAGTTGAGACCTTTGGTCTTTTTTTTTTTTTTTTTTTAATTTATTTTTGACAGGCAGAGTGGACAGTGAGAGAGAGAGACAGAAAGGTCTTCCTTTTCCGTTGGTTCACCCTCCAATGGCTGCTGCGGCCGGCGCACCGTGCTGATCTGAAGCCAGGAGCCAGGTGCTTCTCCTGGTCTCCCATTGGGTGCAGGGCCCAAGGACTTGGGCCATCCTCCACTGCACTCCCTGGCCACAGCAGAGAGCTGGCCTGGAAGAGGGGCAACTGGGACAGAATCCGGTGCCCCGACCAGGACTAGAACCTGGGGTGCCGGCACCACAGGTGGAGGATTAGCCTATTGAGCTACGGCGGCACCGGCGAGATCTTTGGTCTTCTAAAGATAACATTTGGGGTGGGAGTTTAGCCTAACTCCACATCGGGGTACCCGGATTTAGTTCCTGGCTCTGGCCCCTGACTCCAGCTTCCTGCTCATGCAAGCCCTAAGAGGCAATAGTGATGGTTTAAGTGGTTGGGGCCTTGCCACCCACGTAGGAGTCAGATTGCACTTCCAGCTCCCACCTTTAGACTGGCCAGGCCTGGCCATTTAGGGCATTTCAAGAATGAACCAGCAGATGGCAGCACTCTCTCTCTCTCTCTCTCTCTCTCTCTCTCTCTCTCTCTTTCTCTCTCTCTCTCTCTCCCCCCTCCAACCCCTTCTCTGTCTCCTGCCTCTCAAATTAATTAAAATTAAAATTGGCAAAATACCTAAACAGTTTACAAAAGAAGGTATAAAAGTGCCTAGCAAGCACATTAAAAGATATTCAATATCTTTGGTTGCTAGGGAGACACAAATTATGACCACAATGAGACACTACTTCATAACCCAATAGAGTAGCAGAGAGATTAAAAATATTAGTGAGGATGCAGAGACTCTAGAACTCTTACACGGAACATAGCCAGACAAAACTACTTTAGAAAAGAGTCTTGCGATTTCTTTAAAAGTTGAAAATACCAGGGGTCTTCCAAAAGTTCATGAAAATGCATATTTCGGAAAAAAAAAAAAAACATGTATGAAGTTCAAAAAATTTTTGCACAAAAATAAAATCACCCTCTCATCCCATTCTTCCATGAATTTTTTGAAGCTCCCTCATTCACCTACCATACATCTTGGCAACCATTAGCCAGTATTTATCCATGAGAAATGAAGATATATTTCAATACAAAGATTTATATGCACATGTCCATAGGAGCTTTATTTGAAATAGTGCAAGACTATAAAAAACCAAAATGCCTCTCAACAGATGAATGGCTAAACAAATAGTGGTACATTCACACAATGGAAAAAAAAAAGATTCATTTTATTTGAAAGGCAGAGTTACAGAGAAGCAGAAGCAGAGAGAGAGAGAGAGAGAGAGAGAGAGAGAGAGAGAGAGATCTTCCATCCGTTGGTTCACTGTGGCGTAGCAGGTAAAACCACCACTTGCAGTGCCGACATCCCATATGGGTGCTGGTTCGAGACCCAGATGCTCCACTTCTAATCCAGCTCTCTGCTATGGCCTGGGAAAGCAATGGAAGATGGCCCAAGTCCTCGGGCCCCTGTACCCGCGTGGGAGACCTGGAAGAAGCTCCTGGATCCTGGCTTCCAATCAGAGCAGCTCCAGCCATTGCTGCCAACTTGGGAGTGAACCAGCGGATGGAACACCTCTCTCTCTCTCTCTCTCTCTCTCTCTCTGCCTCTCATTCTTTCTCTGTGCAACTCTGACTCTCAAGTAAACAAATACATCTTTTAAAAAAGTAGAATAGAGCTTAGCAGGGAAGAAGTACATGGCCAAAGCTGGCTGCTGGGGTGATGCTGGTGGCGGCCTAAGGTCCTACACTCCAGGGGAAAGACTACAGAGGCTGCCGGGAGGGAGCAGAGAAGTGGGGTAAAACCATCTGACTGCAGCACCTCTTGCTGCCCCTGGGCGTGCGCCACGTGGCCTGCCTGGCATCTCAGCGCCCAGAGCTGCCCTGATAAATCACCACCCATTGGGTGCAAGCCAACAGAATTGCATTCTCTCACAGTTCTGGAGCTAGAAGCAGAATCCAGCAGGGGCTCCCTTGGAGGCCAAGGGTCCAGGGGAAGACCCTTGCTTCTTCAGGCTTCTGGGGGGCCCAGGAGTTCCTAGGTCCGCGGCAGCATCCCTCCAACATCTGCCCCATTTTCACCCGGTCATGCTCGCTCTGTACCCTTTCCCAGCGTTTTTCTCACGAGGACACAAGTCACGTGGGACTCAGCTCACCCTCCCTACTCCATCGTGACATCTTTAACCGGTGCACGTCTGCAAAGGCCCAATTTCCAGATACGGCCATGGCGACCTGGACCTGGGGCTGGGCTTGAACGTGATCAGTACAACCCATCACCTGGGTCTCCACCCTACACTGAAATGTGTCTGTGAGGACCCTCAGCTGCCCACCTGTGTCCAGGTGTGCGGTGGCCACGAGCAGCCGTGTGGATGTACCTGCGTGCTGGATGCTTCTTTAGTAACAGTCTGGCTTCTCCCCTCCCTGTTCCCAGTCTCCTCCCCTGCCTACTGGCTGCTGACCCACATGACATAGAAAGAGCTCTCAGGACTCTATACCAGGAAAGCGAGTTCCTTCGTGATACACATCTGACTACATATGTGAAGGCCGACTCCACAGCTACACACGCACCCGTGTGCACACTCACTTTCAAAGGAGCAGCCAGGTGCGGAGCTCAGAACAAGGCCTGGAGGAGGCTTCTGGATCAAGAGGAGCAACTGCCAAACTCCCAGCTCTGCTCACCACCAGGGGCTTCTACCCTAGAACCACATACGCACTGCTTGTCAGAGCCAGAGATTATCAAAGCGGGCAGAACATTCAAGACCACAGGCCAGCCTCTTCATTGTACAGATGGGATGACTGAGGCCTGGGGAGTATTTCGCTGTTGCCTACATACGTAGATCCAGAGTCTCCTGCTTCCTGGGGCTGGAGTTCTTTCCTGCCCCACCCCCTGCCTCACCCACTCCATCATCTTAGGCTTTGGGTGCCGGGGTGGTGGAGAAGGAGGCCAGAGAGAAGAGCCCATCTCCAGGGAAGGTTGATAAAGGAGAGAGCCCCAGGGGAGCACCTGGTGCGGTGCAGAAATCCGCTGTGACTGCTCTCCCAGGGAGTTTGGTGGCATCCGCTGGCCGCCCCAGCCCCTGCTGCCGATCTCTTTAACCCAGAGACCCTGTGATCCCTCATGCGCTTTGATCCTGCAGGCCCCGGCAGCTTTTTGTTCTATTATTCACTGCAGGGTGGACGCTGAGTTGTCTCTCCTTATTACAGGCCCTGGCAGGGCTGCCCAAGGCCACTGGACAATGCCCATCAATAAGTCAAGAGCAGCGGCCGGATTAGAGATGCCCTCGGGAAGGGATTTGCACCGTTTCAGAAGCAGAGTTTTCTACAAGAGCCTCCGTCTGGGAAGAGATTGCGAGTGGAAGAAGACGAGGATGACAAAGACCGCAGGACACGTGAAGATGCTGAGAGGCGTGTCTCCTCTGCCCAGGTGAGCGGCGAGCCTTGGAAGGCAGAGCCGGCCCACCTGCAGGCACAACAGGCACAGGTTCCGACCGAATGTGGCAGTGGCTCGGAGATCCTGTGCTCACACAAGCCCATCCGGAGATGCACGCCGCTCACACAAGCCCATCCGGAGATGCACGCCGGTGTCACACGCACACTAGTTTGGAGTAAACTCTTCTAATATATAAATAGAAGAATACACTTTAAAACTACGAAAAAGTACAGATCATGGAGTGGGCGTTTGATTTGGGGATAACATGCAAGTTAGGACGCCCTCATCCTACATCCAGACCCTGGGAAGCGGGTGATGGCTCAAGTATTTGGGTTCCTGCCACCCACGTGGGAGACCTGGATTGAGTGGTTCCTTGCTCCCGGCGCTACTCCTGTTCAGGTCTCAGTCATCCAGGCATGTAGGGAGGGGCTACTTCTCTCTCTGCCTTGCATAGATGCAAATACAGAAACCAGCAACACAGTTGTTTATTGACATTATCCGCACGGGGTGCTGTGCGTGGCGATGGCTACATCACCAGCAGGCAGGAACTTTCCAGCCCCAGTGGAATCTCACGGAACTGCCTTTGTACAGGCATCTGCCATGGACTGAAACATGGCTATACAGCATTTGACTGGACATGTGTGCCCCCCCCCCAGCACCTGCAAGACGTCCACTCACTTCGTGAGCAAACCTGTGAGCTAGTGCCACCGCCCAAGCCACAAGCCACTTCCTCTGAAAGCAGCAGAGGGTGCCACAGTGCTCTGACTGCACGGCACCCCGAGGTCACTGCGTAGACTGTCTCCCCACACACACCCTGAGGGCACCAGGTCCACACAGACACTTCGTTTTATGCACAGCTGTACCCCCAGCACCTAGCACACAGTAGGTCCTCAAGAAATGAATGAATTTGGCGTCCCGAGACCTGGGCTCTCATTCCAGCAGGACCCCAGATGGCTGACTGCCCTGGGCCACTCATGTCTCTCTAGATCTCAATTTGCCCTGCTCTCCAACACAGTCACCTAATCCAGACGTTTCTTAAAAGATGTATTTATTTGAAAGGCAGAGTTACAGAGATGGGGGAGAGACAGAGAAAGAGAGATCATCCATCTGCTGGTTCACTCCCCAAATGGCCACAACTGTCAGGGCTGGGCCAGGCCGATGCCAGGAGCCAGGAGCTTCTTCTGGGGCTCCCACATGGGTGCACTTTCACTGTCTTCCCAGGTGCATTAGCAGGGAGCTGGATCAGAAGTGGAGCAGCCGGGACTTGAACCAGCACCCATCTGGGTGGGCACTGCAAGCGGCAGCTTAACCTGCTGCACCACAATGCTAGCCCCTGGACATTTCTTATAAGAATGTGGTCCCCACCACACATCCTTGCCATGGGCCTGCCAGACCCATGCTCTGTCCCTGGCCTCTCCCTGCCCATCAGGAAGTGCTGTGACAGCCCATGCAGATGCTGGTGTGATGGGGCTGTTTTGGTTTTTATTTCCCTATTTATTTAAAAGGCAGAGTGACAGAGACACTCACATATCTTCCACCCACTGGTTCACTCCTCAAATGGCTGCAAGGGCCCGGGCTGGGCCTGGCTAAAGCCAGGAGCCCACGTGGGTGCAGGGGCCCAGGTGCTTGCTGCCTTCCCAGGTACATCATCAGGGAGCTCCATGGGAAGTGGAACAGCTAGGAGCGGAACCAGCAGGGCTCAAAATGGGATGCCAGCTTGGGCCTCAAATTCCCAGCGCTTAGAATGGGTTGGGACACAACACCGGTCCCCCGCAGTTTTACCATAAACCCCTGGCGCCTGCAGCCTGGGAAGTGTTTGGAGGCTACAGTAGGAAAGCTTGATGGTTCCCAGTTCTGTCTTCATTTCTGAAGCCGTTCTCTTCCCATCGGAAATCCAGCACAAGTCCCTCCCGTGGCATTGGCACGGAAAGCCTCGAGAAAAACACCAGGGCAGCCCCCCAGCCCTCCCCCGCAGACGGCCCTAGAACACACAGGTGGGACATCAGCCCGCCCTTGCGCAAGGACAGGAAGCCGGAGCCAGGCCCAAGGCTTCTCTTTCAATCCGGGGCTGGAAGGAGGCGTCTGCCAAAGTCACTGCCTGAGTCAAGGTCAAGGTCAACCCGGAATGGGGGGGCTGCGGCTGCCCCCACAGCGACCCCTTGGCGCCTAAGCCCACTGTGCCCCGGTAGACTGGGCTTAGCCTGCCGCCCCCTCCCCGGACGGAGCCGCGGGCGCCTCAAGGTCAGCGCGCAGCCCCGGCCGGGAGGGCGCGGCGCAGGTTCCCAGCACCGCGCTCACCTGACATTTACTTTACCGGCTGCGGGCTCCCACACAATACGGTACATGCCATTCGCAGGGGACCTTCCGTCGACTTTCCCAGAAATCCACTCCCAACAAACACACACGCACGGCTCTCCTGGCCCGGGACCGACCTGGAAAAACACAGCGCTTGGCCGCGCTCCCCGGCGGGCCCGCCCGTCCCCTCCCCGCCAAGCGGGCGCGTGCCGCTGACCGTCCACCGGAGGGCAGCCGCGGGCCGCAGACGCCCGAGCCGCGCCCGGCCCGCGCCTGCGCCCGCCCGGGGCCGCCCCTGGCCCCGCGCCCGGCCCCGCGCCCGGCCCGCGCTTCTGGCTGCCCGGGCGGCCGGGGCTGCCCTGTCCCGGCTTCCCTGAGCCGCGGCTCTGCGGTCCCGGGAGGGAACAATGGGCGGATTTCAGGCGTCCGGACCGGGAAGCCTGCCTCTGAGGCCCCAGAGACGCGATAAGGGGAACCGAGCTGCGGCTGTGGCCGGAGGGCTGCGGGCTGCCCAGCGCGCTCACTGCGCCGCTCGCCCTGAGCTCCCTTCCCGGCCGGCCGCCCCTCGGATGCCCCCTTCGCCCCTGCGGCTCCCGTCTGAGCAGCGTGGCTTCCATCTCTACTTGGAGAAATACGGGGACCTGGGTCCGGGGGGGACGTCCAGGTCACAGAGCGCCAGAGAAGGCTGCGTGCGCAGCGCTCAGCCGGGCACCACAGAAAACAGGGGCGAAGTGCGTGGTCCAGGTCGCGGAGTTTGGTGACCGAGGGCGAGTCAGGCCTTCCAGGTCCTTGCAGCGGCTTCCTTAGCCCCCAGGGTACAAGGGCCTCCAGCATCCGCAGCCAGCCTGCTTCCTCTGGTGCCCGCCCTTGGTGGTCCCGGCTCCTCCCCTTGCCCCAGGCTTTGCACATTCAGCCCCCTAGCCTTGGCTTGGCCACCATGTTCCCTAGACAGCTCCCCAGGAGGCAGCACCGTATCCCAAGGTAGCCCACTTAGGAGCCCCGCAGGGGGTCCTAATAAGCTATGGCGATCTGGGAGCTCTGCAAATGGCTGAGCAGTCAATCACACTACCCTATCCGGGCCTAATTTCATCGATTTATTTGAGCGGCAGAGAGAGCTGGTTTACTCCCCGAATGCTCAAAGCATCCAGGGTGGGACACTCAGCCAAGGGCTCTGATGTGGCTGGCAGGGGCCCAACAGACTGGAGCCATCACCTGCTGCCTCCCAGGGTCTGCCGTGACCCCAGGTTCCCGGATACGGGATGCAGGTGTCTTCGCCAATGCCACCCGCCCCACGGACTTTTCAGTTTTCTCCCACTGGCCCCATCACTCTTGTAAGTAAAGCAAGCAGACTTATGGCACAGAAGGGTCTTGCTACGTAGCAGAGGTGGGGAAACCAAATCTCACAAGGAAGGCACTTTGCCCACTCTTGGCAGGACGCATTTCTTGTCGTCCTTGTCTGGAGAATCATTTCTCCCCACTTTTATGGTCAAGAAGGTGCTTTCTAAGTCAACTTGTTCTCGTTATTCCACGGAGAGCTGACTGCAAAACAGGTTTCAAGCTATGTGCTGGGGGCCCCGTGGTGCAGTGGGTTAATCCTCCGCCTGCGGCGCCGGCATCCCATATGGGTTCCGGTTCTACTCCTGGCTGCTCCTCTTCCAATCCAGCTCTCTGCTGTGGCCTGGGAAAGCAGTAGAAGATGGCCCAAGTCCTTGGGCCCCTGCACCTGCATGGGAGACCCGGAAGAAGCTCCTGGCTCCTAGCTTTGGATCGGCGCAGCTCCAGCCGTTGCGGCCATCTGGGGAGTGAACCAGCGGAAGGAAGACTTTTCCTGTCTCTCTCTGTCTGTAACTCTACCTCTCAAATAAATAAATAAAATCTTAAAAGAAAAAAAAATGTGTTGGGAGGCAACTGAGGCAAGGGTCTGCATGTGCCAGAGCAGCACCATGCATATTGTTTATGTGGGTCTTTCTTTTGGGAAAGAAAAGGAGCCAAGGACCTATTAATGCTGGAAAAGCATTTCAAGTGGAGGAGGGTGTGGTGTGCCTGAGCTGGGACTGGGGTATGTGGGAACTCTCTGTACTCTCTGCTCGATTTTGCTGTGAACCTAAAAATACAGGGTATTGATTAAAATGTTTTGAAGTCTGCAGCGCCAGAGATTGTAGATTAGAGCAGCTAAAGAGCTGTGAACACTTGTTAACAGTTCATCATTCCCAGGGCTGGAGCCTGCATGGCCAGTGAAGCGCAGAAGGCGACTTCTCCAGCCCTTTGATGTGGGGTCTGCGCGTGTTGCTACCCATGCTTTCTTCCGCCCTGACAGTAGGGAGTTTGGTTTTTTAAAGGCGATTGGTAAGGAAATGAACTATTTTCAGCATTCGTCACATTTATAGCGAAAGTTGTTGCATTACTTCTTATTTGGAGAGTGGAGCATTTTATATTTCATTTTTTTTTAAAGTAATGGTTTTGTTTGTGACCCTAGGGTCTTTTTGTTTGTGTTTTGTAAATGCTGTGTCCCACCCTGGAGGAGTGTCGAGTTCCTAGTCCCCAGATTAGGCCACCTTACAGACTTTACACGAGTGATTGCATCAGAGGTCCTGAGATGATCCTGGCTCGTCCATGTGGGCCCAGTACCCTCATAAGAGCCCTTGTAAGAGGGGGAAGCAGGGTCGGAGTTAGAGATATGTCTGGAAGCAGAGGCAGCTACAATTCAGGATTCAAGGTGAGGAAGACTCTGCTGGCCACTGAGGGCTCTGCAGCTGGCCACGGAGGGCAGGCAGCCTCTAAAGGCAGGTCCTCCCCTGCAGGCTCGAGGCAGCACCGTCTGCTGACACCAAGAGTGTGGTCCAAGACGCGTCTTGGACTGCTGAGTTCCAGGAGTCTGTGGTCATTTATTACAGCAGCGGCAGGCAGCACACACACACACACACACCTCCAAAGGAAAATACTCCCCCCATAGACCCACGGGAGTAAAAAAAAAAAGAAGGTGGAGTGAAGAGGGGAGAGAAATCGGCTAGAGCTGTAGTGACCAGAAGACTCTTGGGCAGCCGTCATAGGGATGCTGGAGGCCACCCCGATGTATGCGTTCTGTGTTACTCCAAGGAAAGTGTAAATTGGCACCATGGGGATACACTGGTGTAGCACTTGCAAGCACAGTGTCTTTAATTTTAGTTTTGGTATAGCCATTTATTATTTTTAATTGACACATAGTTGTGTAATTTTTATGGGCACAGTGTGATATTTAAAATATGTGTAAAGTGTCAGCAGTAAAAAAAAAAAAAAAATGAAATCCGGTCATTTGCAACAAAATGGAGGAATCTGGAAAACATCATGCTGAGTGAAATAAGCCAGTCCCAAAGGGACAAATATCATATGTTCTCCCTGGTCTGTGACAACTAACTGAACACCTAAAGAAACCTGTAGAAGTGAAACTGACACTATGAGAAGCAATGACTTAATCAGCCGTTGTGCTGACTGTCGAGGAACAGCTTATTATTTTATTTTTTTAGTATTTTCTTTTTCTACTTAATACCATTGGCTGAACTCTTTATAGAGTTATTCTTTGGTGTTTAAATCCAATTGAAAATTGATCCCTGTTAAAAATAAGAGTGGGAATAAGAGAGGGAGTTCCCTCAGACTTACCCCTAAGGGTAAAGCTAAAAACTTGCCATGGGACCCCAAATCCCATTAAGTTGTCAAGTACCAGTGCCATCTTACTAGTTAAAGTGATCAGTTTAAGTTCATAACTGATAATAAAGATAGGATTTAGTGTCAAAGGGATCACATAAAAAGACCAAGTGTCTGCTAATAATAACTGATAGAATTAAAAAGGAGAGAACAATCCAACATGGGAAGTGGGACACACAGCAGACTCATAGAATGACAAGTGCCCTAAATAGCACTCTGGCCTCAGAATCAGCCCTTAAGGCATTCAGATATGGCTGAAAAGCCCATGAGAGCATTTCAGGCATGGAAACCCAAGGCACTGTGGCAAAAAATGACCTAAATGAAAGATCTCTGTGACTGAGATCCCAGTGGAAAGAATGGGCCATCAAAGAAGGAGGTATCTTTCTCTGAAGGGAAGAGAGAACTTCCACTTTGATTATGGCCTTGTCTAAATAAGGTCAGAGTTGGTGAACTCAAGAAGCTTCCATAGCCTTGGCAGCTCATGACAAAAGCCTCGGGTGATTACTGACGTCATAAATAAGAGTGTCAATTGTTAAATCAACAATGGGAGTCACTGTGCACTTACTCCCCATGTAGGATCTCTGTCCTTAATGTGTTGTACTATGTGAATTAATGGTAAAACTAATCTTCAAACAGTACTTTATACTTTGTGTGTCTGTGTGGGTACAAACTGTTGAAATCTTTACTTAGTATAGAGTTGATCTTCTGTATATAAAGATAATTAAAGATGAATGTTAAGAAAGAATAGGATAGAAGAGAGGGTAGGAGATGGGATGGTTTGTGGGTGGGAGGGTGGGTATGGGGAGAAGAACCACTATAATCCAAAAGCTGTACTTATGAAATTTATATTTGTTAAATACAAGCTTTCTATAAAATAAAATACATTGGCTGGTGCTGTGGCTCACTAGGCTAATTCTCCACCTTGCGGCGCCGGCACACCGGGTTCTAGTCCCGGTCGGGGCGCTGGATTCTGTCCCGGTTGCCCCTCTTCCAGGCCAGCTCTCTGCTGTGGCCAGGGAGTACAGTGGAGGATGGCCCAAGTCCTTGGGCCCCGCACCTTAAGGGAGGCCAGGAGAAGCACCTTCTCTCTGTGTCTCTCTCTCACTGTCCACTCTGCCTGTCAAAAAATAAAATAAAATAAAAAAATAAAATAAAATAAAATACATGTAAAGTATAAAATAATCAAATTAGGATAATTGATAGTACCCATCATGGCACACATTTACAATTTCTTTGTGTTAGGAGTGTTGCAAATCGTATCAATGATTTTGAAATGCACAATTAATTGTTGTCAACCATGCCTACCCTGTATTGTACTACAGAACTTCAGAAGCTATCCCCCATCTAACTGCACCCCAGCTACCTCCAGCCACACTCTCTCTATCTCTCTCCCTACCCCTCCCAGCCCCTAGCAACCACAATTGTAACCTCTGTTTCTCTGAGATCAACTTTTCATGAATCTGCATATAAGTGAGAACACGTGGTATTTCTCCTTTTGTGCTTGGCTTATTTCACCTGAAATAATGCCCTCTGGTTCCATCCATGTTGCTGCAAATGGCAGGATTTCATTCTTTGTTGTGGCAGAGTTGTATTCCATTGTGTCTATGTACCGCATTTTCTTTACCCATTCCTCCGGTGATGGCCACTTTGGTTGATTCCGTATCTTGGCTTTGTGAATAGTGCCACAGTGCCATGGAATGCAGCTGGCTCTTCCGCACGCTGATTTCCATTCCTTTGGATGCATACCCAGCATGACAGTCCCAGTCCTAGGTTTTTGAGGAATCTACATGCTGTTTTACATAATGGCTGCACTAATTTACATCCCCACCAACAGAGTATGAGAGTTCTTTTTCTCAGATGGTCATTCTTATCTCACTCTCACGAAAGATTCAAAGATGGCATTCATCTTCATGTCCCTGTCACCTCCAGTGTCCTATAGGAACAATGCCACCTCTCATATTTGTGATTCTTGTTGTAACTCCTATGGAGTCAGGCAAGACAGTGGGTGGTAGTATTCGCAACAGATTTCATTTCATTAAAAAAAAAACTAGCACCAAAATCTCTCTGCTACTGAGCCTCCTCTCATAGTGTTCTACTCACTTAATCTACAAAGTGAATCCTAGACACAGCTGGGATTGTGCTAGGGTGCTGCCGGCCTCCCTAGGATTTCAAGACTGAGCTCTGGAGGGTGCACTTCTTGTCTTCTTCTTCCCACACTGAAGCCGAAAGAAAATCCTTTTGCCCAGCTGGTGGTGAGAGGGAAACCCCACCACAGTGCTGTCCACGCTGAGCCACATGGCATGGAGATGAGAGGGAGGAACTCAGCCACCGTCCCCCACCCCACCCCCATGTCGGGGAAGAGAGGCAAGAAGGACTGCCAGTGGTCCGCAGTCTGAGCCCCTTCCTCGTTTTTTTAAACATTTTATTTATTTATTTGAAAAGTAGAGTTACAGAGAGAGGAAGAGACAGAGAAAGGTCTTCCATCCACTGGTTCACTCTCCCAGTTGTCACAATGGCTGGAGCTAAGCCCATCTGAAGCCAAGGAGCCAAGAGCTTCTTCCAGGTCTCCCACGCAGGTGCAGGGGCCTAAACACCTGGGCCATCGTCTACTGCTTTCCCAGGCCATAGCAGAGAGTTGGATTGGAAGAGGAGCAGCCGGGACTCGAACCTGCTCCCACATGGGATGCCAGCGCCGCAGGAGGAGGCTTATCCGATTATGCCACAGTCCAAGGCCCTGGGCCCCTTCCTCCTGCACCTGGACCCTTGCAGAGGGATGGTCAGGCTCTCACCCTGGCCCTCAGAATGCGGCCTGGGCACAAATGAGGAGAATGGCTCCGTGCCGTTTTACAGTTTCAGGTGTCCCTGCGTGGTACTGATGTTCTCATCCACAGAGAGGAATCCCTGGAGGTAGAGACGGCCTCAAGCCACTGGTGCCCACCTACCAGGGGCCCCCACTGGCAAGTCACCTTCCTGGATGAGAGTCCTTCTCCACCTGCAGCATGCAGGTAATAACACCTGGCCTGCTACTCGCTAGGGAGATAAAAATACAACACGGAAAGCACACGGAAAACAGCAAGCACTCAAATGGTAGCTAGAGTTATTATAACCAAGCATGCAAGAGGGGCTGGCTTTCGCTGGGGGTGGGGGGTGAGCCAAGGCCGCAGACTCCCGCCCCGCACCCAAGGGCCCGTCTGCTCCCCAGAACCCCAAGGCTCGAACCCTCCAGGTAGATCTTCGCCTGGGCTCTCGCAGACAGGAGCTGCCAGCGCGCGCGGCCCCACCCGGAGCCCGGAGAGCCCTGTGCCGGAGTCCAGCTGCACACACCTGGCAGCCGCTGTCCCCTGCTCCCGCCCCGCCCGCCACTGTCCCCCCCACCCCCCCACGGCCGCCGGCACACAGGCGCACAAGCGCACTGGGGGGCGCCTGCCCGGCCACATGCGCCTGGCAGTGCTCGGGCCGCCCGGGTGCAAGCGCTGGAGCGCTGCCTGAGCGCCGCACGGACCAGGGGCGCGGGAGCCCCGCACGAGGAACGCGGCGCAGGCTGCAGCGGCCCGGCCGGGCGGCGTCGGGAGAGGGTCCTGGCGCGGCGGCGCAGTCGGCCCTGGCCCGCGGCCCGCAGGGTTCAGACGGGGCCAAGGCCGCCAAAGCGCGGCTCGCTCGCGCCAGGCGCTGCAGCCAAGGCTGACGCGGGGCTCTGAGCAATGTTTGGAGGAGCCGGCGCAGCCCCCGGGGCTCCGCTGAGACGCGCTGCAGGGGCGGCCCGGCCCTCCCCGGAACGCTGTGCCAAGCGGCCGCGCCGTCCTCGACGTGCGACAAAAACGTCTCAGCTCCCGGGCCCTGCCAGGCCGGCGCCGGCCCTGGAGGGTGGGAAACGCCGGCTTCCGCCCCCGACTCGTCACCCCCACAGCCCTAGCTCGCAATTTGCCCTTCACGAAGGAAATGCACACGCGTGCCCCGAGTCAGGCAGGCCTGGCGCGAGGTGCGAACGGCGCAGCGGACAGAACCTCAGGACAGTGGGCAGCTGCCTTTAGGAAGGTGACAGCCCATGGAGCCTAGAAATATCTGCTCCGGGCCCTCGAGGGTCTGTACCCAGCCCTGCGTGTCCCTTTAGGTTGCTCAAGGCCGGACGCAAAGAACCATGCGTTGAACTGATGTTTTCACCCACCTGTCCTCTCGGGCTCTCCCGCAGCCTCCACCGCAGGGCGCGACTCTTATGTGTTAAAGGGGACAAGGCCTGGGGTCTGTGCCTGCTTGCCTGCTTAGGCTCTGGCACCAAAAGTTGAAGTCCTTTCTTTGCCTGTCCTGGTGGGAGGCCAAGAGTTCCCTCCACCACCCCCAGCATTCCTGTAGACAGGGGACCTCTGCTTCTCCCAGGGCTGCATCAATTAGGCCAGCCCGCCCCTGCGGTGGGCAGCAGTGGTGAGAGCAGATGCCAGACAAAAGGGTTCTTAGTGGCCTCCTTAGGTGCTCCCTCCAGTTGGAAGGAAAACGGGCACCCATTCCCCAAGCAGCGCCTCTCACAGTGCTGTCCCCAGCCCAGCAGCAGCATCGCCTGGGAACCCCTTAGAGAAGCACATTCTCCTCTCCACCCGAGACCCGTGGGGCCAGAAACTGGAGGAAAACCCCGGCACGTGTGGTTTCAAGGAGCCCTCCAGGTGATTCTGGGAAGCACCTGGAAGTTTTGAGAACCATGGTTCCAGAAAACCTTTGTCTGTGTAGGCTAGAGGTAGGCCCTGCCCCCCAAAGATAGGCTGCCTAACTGTTTAAGAGGCCCAGGAAGGCAAGAAATAAGCCCGGAACCCAGGACTAAGCAGCAGTGTGATACATGTATCCCTGAGTCCATTAATCACGGGCGAACATCCTATAAAATACCAGAAAGCAGGGGCTGGGGCTGTGGCACAGTGGGTTAAACCACAGCTTGCGATGCCAGCATCCTGTAACAGAGTGCCGGTTGAGGCCCTGGTTTGGACCTGAGCCAGCCCCAGCTGTTGCAACCATTTGGGCAGTGAACCAGTGCATGGAAGATCTCTCATCTCTCTCAGTGTCTTTCTCTGTATTTCAAATAAATTACATATATACAATATTTATAATAGATAGATAGATAGATAGATAGATAGATAGATAGATAGATAGATAGAAAGCAATGGAGACTTTTAGGCCCCCATATGTATGGCATTTACATAGCCCCTAAGTATCAGTTACTCTGTAAGGGTGCACCTGCTAAAAGCCAGGCCTCAACTTGCTCATGATGGTCTGAATGTGAGCAGACTCCTGGAGTTGAAGTAGATGCACCCAGGTCACCTCACGGACTGGAACATCACTGTCTTGGTCCCTGAGGTGTCAGGAGACACTGCTGCTTGCCTTTGTCCTGGCTAACAGGAAGCTAGTGCAGAAGGGGTTCGAGTACGGAGCTACCATGTGCCTCAAGAGAAGCTGCGTTCCCTACCCTGGTTCCCGCGACTGACCTAGGACAGAGCCTGGGGTGTACTTCCGGCCAGTGAGCTGTGGGAGGAGCTTGCTGGGAGTGAATGGAGGGAATTCACTCCTCCTGTAAGGGACACAGGAAATGGGTAGTTCCTTTTCCATCCCTGGACATCAGCTCTGGGAACTGCTTTGGTCTTCTAAGACCATAAAAGAAAATCAGCTAGAAGGGCGAGCACTTGAAAAGTTCTTGGAAAAGTGGAATTTGTAAAATATGCACATTTCCCACAAACATTTTGAAGTAGTCTCATATGGGGGGGGGGGGGCGGTGATGGGACAAATTCAGGAAACACCTGGGGTCTTCCTGACATAGTTGAGCCACTAAGTTGGTGAAGCCAGGGGGGAGGGGGAGCTTCTGTGGTTTTCTTATTAAATGAGGTTGGTTATATTTCTTATTTAGACCTTGTTTATTGGGTTTTCTGTTACTTACAGCTCAAACCGTTGGAATCAACACAATGCCTAGGACTAGAATCTCGCTGGAGTGAATAAGCAGAGGCAAGGTCTGGCCAGGGGCCACAGAGGGGTGTCCAGCAGACATGTGGGCTACGCGATCTGTCCCAGCGTTCCCAGTTCTGAGCCTCTGTTTCCCCATTGGTATGGCTCTGTCGCTTTCTTATTGTCTGCCCCCTCCTGTGTCTGCTGTTTTCTCTTTCTGCCAACTGACTGGACCTCTCTCTGATTCCCATTTCGAATTTCCAAGAATGAACCCTTGATTGGCCCAGCTCACTGCACAGCTTCTGATAGGGAAGAGCTTTTCACGCCAGATCACCTCATAGGGCACTGGGCAGTCTGCAGATTGGCGGTCCTTGAGTCCGATGTCACTTACCCCTTGTCCGATCATATAGGACATGGCCAACCCCTCTCAGCCTGAGACCCGGCAGAGGCTGTGGGCTGGGAAGGGTCCCTTGGAAGGAAGCAATGCTCTTGGCAGGTGCAAAGATGGGGCTGCCAGCACAGCCCACAGGGGAGCTATGAAATGGCAGAGCTGAGCCAACTAGGGTCAGAGCTGAGGAATCCATTTCTACCACAAGCCCTTTCTGCTGTAGATCTATGCACCCAAGGGTAAAGGAAGCCTGGCCAAAATGTCTGCCTGGGTGCCCAGCTCCACCCCAGAATGCAATGGTACTGCTCAGAAGATGTCCCCTCCCTGGGTGCAGAGACTCACGCACCCGCACAGGGCGTACTCACACTGCTGTGTCCACACTGTGCACGCCACACATGACTTTTCCATGTGGCACTTTATGGGAAATATTTTTGGAGTTGTTTTGCTGTTTAAGTCATTGTGAAACCCTTTGCAGAGCAGCACCATCTTGGGAGATGCAAGCAGCAGTCACAGCAGAGTTTTCAAAAAACATATGGGGTACAAGCAACAAGGAGCACGCGTGTGAACAATACTGCTCCACCACGCTCACAGCACTCATGTAGCATGAGGGCTGTTCTTGCCCTAAGAGCAGTCATCGCTGGAGTGCAAGAGGTGCAAACGGTGGTGTTTGCCACCTACTAGCTCTGTCCTTTCCAAGCCTCAATGTCTTCCTTATGTCTGATGATCCGTCCCTCGTAGGGCTGCTGTGACCCTCATACACAGTGAGACACAGAGAAGGTGTCCCGCACATCATGTGACATTTCAAAGACCCCTTCCCTGAGGCAAGGGGGCCACGCATGTACAGCCAATCATTGTCAGAAGCACCAGAACCATCATGGCACTGAGTGGACTCTGTGATATCTGTCAATAAATGAGCTTGGAAGCCAATGTGGCCACCAGATCAGAAATGAGAAATGGCTGGAAGGTGCCAAGCGGGCGGCAGGCAGTTGGGAAGAAGACACTTTCATTAATGTGAATCTGACCTGGACATGGAGAGAAAGCCAAAGGAGCCTGCAGCGCTGAGCCCGGTTATAATCCATCACTGTATGCCACGTGGGGAGTGAAATACCGAGTGGGACCCCGTGGGAGGAAGAGAAAGTGCGTGGGGCAGAGGTCACTGTGCCCTGTTGCTTGTTGATCTGAAGTCAGAGCTAAGAGATGGGTCAGGAAGAAGAGGATTTTCAAGACTTCGGAGCTGAAGGACCTTTGGGTGCGTGCTGAAAGATTTAGAAATTCTTGAGGCCAGAGTCTGGAATGCTCCGTTAAACACAGAGAGCACCTAGAAGTCGGTGTGGTTGCCGGAGTCCGCCCCCCGACGGGGAGCCGGCAAGTAGTGTTGGGGAGCTTTTCCCATGGGGTCTCGTGGCCCGTGATGTTACTTAAGACAGCAGGGAAGAACTGAGCCTTTTGCATCACAAAATAGGATTGCACCCAGAAGACAGGGATTCTAAGATGTTTATGTCCTTGACATCCATGTCCTGCATGGTCCTGGGGCCTGTGAACAGGATGGGTTTTGCTCCCCTCGCTGGGTTGTGTTACATGGACATTTGGCCTTAAGAAAGGAACATTCTCTAGATGAGCAGGCCCTAATCACATGAGCCCCTTTAAGAGCAGGGACTTTGTTCGGACAGAAGGAGAAGGCGAAGACTGGAAGCCTGAGAAAGATGTGGGGGAGCCACTCATCAAGGAATTCACTTGGCTCCAGGACCTGAGGGCAGCCACCATCCGACAGCCCGCAAGGAAGCAAGGACCTCCATCCTACAAGCCCGGGGAGCTGATTCTGCCCACAACAAGCATGGGTTTGCAAGTGGATTCTTCCCCAGAGCCTCTGGGGAAGAGCCCTGACCTTGTTTTTAGCCTTGTGCTACCTGAGCTGGGAACTCAACACCACCACAACGCATTGAGAAACTGCCTCCCCTACAGATCTGCAAGCTAATAAATGGTTTCGATCTTCTTTTCTTAAGATTGATTTATTTATTTGAAAGAGTTACGGGGGAGAGGGAGACACACAGAGAGAATGGTTGTTATCTTAAGCTGCTGCATTTGTTCTTTTAGAAGATTTATTTATTTATTTGGAAATCAAAGTCACAGAGAGAGATGGAGGGAGAGAGAAAGACAGGGAGAGAGAGAACTTCATCTGCTGGCTCATTCCCCAAATGGCCACAATGGCCAGGGCTGGGCCAGGGCTGGGCCAGGCCAAAGCCAGGAGCCAGGAACGTCTTCCGGGTCTCTTTCGTGGATGCAGGGGCCCAAGCACTTGGGCCATCTTCTGCTGCTTTTTCCAGACCATTAGCAGGGAGCTGGATTGGAAGTGGAGCAGCCCCATTCAAACCAGCACCCATATGGGATGCCAGTGTCGCAGGTGGAAGCTTTACCCACTATGCCACAATGCTGGCCCAAAGCTTCTGTGTTTGAAGTGACTTCTTAAGCAGCATTGAAAAACAAATACAGATCCATGAAGAAAGTCATGGTTCAGACTTAGAGCTAGAAATGTGCCCATCTTTATCTGATTTATTCTTTGATCTACAATCTGGACTGTGCTCAAGTGCTGATAAAATGTAAATTCTGCATGCTGCACCTGCTATTTAAGCTTTCGGAAACTATTTGATCTCCTCATATCTTAGTTCCTCCTCCACAAAATAGGGATCATAGTGCTCACTGCATGTAAGCCAGACTCATGTCAGGTCATGTGTTTCCATGTGCTTTATAATATATAAACTGTGCACAAAACTGAGCTACTGTTTTTATTAAACCAAAATATCCAGCGCGATGCCCAGGGCAGCCAGGTAAGCCAGTGGCGATGAAAGTCTCAGCTTGGAAAAATCTAGAAACCTGGTAGAGAGGAAGCTGTTTGCCAGGAGAGTTCTAGGTGGGAGGCATTGAGGAATGGCTGCAAGTGCTGTCTCCGCTCAAGTGTGCTTTCATTGCACAAGTGCCAAGAGCAGACTGGAAACACGCTCCACCACGCCTCAGCCTCACCAAGAACAGAGCTGAAAATCCTCGGCGAGAAAAAAAGTACTATGGCCCCCCAAGTGGCCAACAAAATTGCTTAGAGAGTGAAAGAGAAAAGGAAGCCACAATAGAATATGTTGTGCAATGAGACATTAGTGAGCGGGACCAAGCACCTGCAGCCCAGAGGAGAAGCACAAGGCTTGGAGGAGATGTTATCGTTGGCTAAAGGCGGAAGGGCGGTGCTTAGACACTGGTATGTGAGACGTCTCAAACAGGAAGAGAGCGCAGGAAAGAAAACCTGCGGGTGATGTGTGGCAGCATTTGGAAATCCAATCTGTAACGAAGAAAACTGGACCAAAGATGACTGATTAGCACCCCCAAGAAGAACAAAAAGACATATGTGAAAAGCAGCGTTCTCCCAACCGCCAACAGCATCAAATCAGCAGACGGGTGATTAAGGATCAGACCACAGTGGCTCTACAGAAAAATACGTTGGAGGAGATTCTGAAAAGGAAAACCCAGCACCAGCGCTATATTTATCCAGTAATAGCAGCCAAGGGTTTCGTTTCCTGTCTGCTCCATTGTTCATGGACCAGGAAGGTATATTTTTTAAAATGTGAACACAGCTAATATTTTTTTAAAAAACCATAAAAAGGTAAAATGCTAGATAAATTTAAAGAAGTATCTAAACACTTTCACAAGCACATATTTTGTATTCCATGGACAAAGCTAAGAATTCATTCCAGCAAAAGCCAGGGTACCCGGGCCACAGCGCAGCGCGCTATTCAGGATCTTGAGATAACTTGGAGAACAGGCTCGGGCTTGAGCCAAAGCTGAACTCCAGCATCGCACACTGGGAGAGCAGTGGTGGTTGCACAACAGTATGAATGCCACTGAACTGTGCACTTAAAAATAGCTAAAATGGTATATTTTATGCTCTGTACTCTACATATACAATTTTTGCCACAGGATAGTCCTGTGGCTCTATCTTTTAGACTCTTCCCTTTAGAACAGTAATAGCCAAGTTAGAAAAATGAATGCTACTTGCATTGTCATATTCCCTGCAGTTGGGCATGTGAGCTCCAGGATCTGTTTGCTGGGTTCCGATTTTGCCCCTGTCAATTACGTCTCACACTGTATAGGACAAGGTGCTCTGATAATGGTCCCTACCCCACAAGGTTGTTCTGTAGAAGCTGCGACGTGCTTACATCATATCTCTTCCAAAGGAAGTACTTTCAAAGGCTAGGTTATCATTATTCCTTGGTACATCCTGCTGAAGCGGTAGCGGAAGACAGAGGGAGAGACTGGAAGTGCACAGGAGTGATGGGAACAATTGATTCTGCTTTCCCGAGATGCTCCCTGCTAATGGCTCAGCCCCACGTGATCAAAGACAGCCAAGTGCTCCTTCAAAGTCAGCTTCAAGCCCACACCCTCTTCCCTATCTGAGGCAGAGGGGTCTTCCTGCACCATAGCACCAGGCTGCTCTCAGAACCGGCTCTTGAATGAGGCTTCCACGACGCTCATTGTTTCTCCTGCCCCAACTCTCACCACACCTCACCTCAGCCCTTCCGCCCCACCCATGCTGATCTGCTCACAGCTCCAGCTGGAAGGCTCCTATCTCACGGTCTTACTGTGAGAGACTGTCTACACTGGGAGATCACCTCTTCCGGGCAGATTTCTTTGATCCACCAGGGCTCAGCTAGATGTTTCTCCCATACACTCACATAATGATGTTTCCTCTCTATCGCACATACTCGCTCTGGGGTCACTGCCTGTTTGCGCATGTCTCTCTGATAACACAACCAGCCCTATTAATTTTTTAGCTTCAGTCCTAGCACAGGGCCTGCAGTGCTTGGCTAGTGGAAACGCTCACCAGCTGGTCGGTTTGCCTCTTTCAGACCCTAAGGCAGCCCCGACATTGTGTGAATGTTAATGGAGATTAGTAAGGGACGCACAGGTCCCAGACAAGGAGGTGGGTGACTGTTAGGTTCTGAGGGCCTCCTCTGACCCCAGACATCCACCTTCCGACAGATCACACACACGATCCAGTCCCTCTACCGTCGACCCGATTCAGCTTTCCTCCGTCTGCTGATGGCAGCACCATCTGAGCTACTGAAACTTCAAATCTATGTCACCCCTGACTCCTCCCATGGCCTCCAAATCACTGGAGGCCCTCAGTCCAGTCCCTTGACTTTATATCTGCACACGCTTTCCTACCCCCACTGTTAAAATTAAAAATGCTTTGTGGAAGAACATAGCTCAACTGAAGACTACCTTTTCCTCCACATGGGAAATCGCCAAGGATGCCTGGGCAGCTTGACGTCACTGCCTATGGAGCACAGACCCGAGGCTGGCCCCTGGGGCGAGAGGCAGTTAGAACAGCCAGACTCTCAGGGCAGACGCGTCACTGGCTGTAAATAGATTCAGTGACCTAGTGTCGCTTCTTCTTGAACCTCCGTAGCACTGAGAATAGGAACACGTGCCCCTGCCGTAGGAACAGGGAGGCTAACATTTCACCTTTGAACCAGTGGCATTTTCTCAGCATCTTTGACTAGGGGAGGTCTTAAGAAGCTACTGAATCTGTAGTTCAGCTATTGCCAAATTAATCTTAATTTTACCACAATGAAGTCATAGAAATAAGTAAGCATTCATCGAAATTTAAAAGGACAGTTCTATACAATCTTCTCCAACTGGATAAATGGAATTATTCATTTAATTTACATTTTCGCACTGTTAATTATTTGTATTACTCAATAGATGTCTTTTTTTGGAGAAAACATATAGAGCAGTAGAGAAGTTCTATTTGAGAAGATGGAGACAGGTACCCCATGACACCTCAGGGTAACCTTGTGTTTCCCCGAGTAAGGAGTTTGTAGCTCTCTGGGTACACTATCATACTCAGGGAAGAACAGGGCCATTACTATATGTTTACAGATAAGGGTACGGCAAAGAGTTCATGGAACAGTGGAATTAAAGGTGAGTTCATCTTAGGTGCACAAAAAAAATCTTTAAATCCACGTATTCAGAAAGATCATGGAAAATGTACATTAAAAAAGACCATGTATGGATTTCATATTTTTTCTGCATCAAAAAGCCTTTTATTTGTTTATTTGAGAGGAAGAGAGAGGGGGAGAGTGCGAGAGAGCCAGCTTTCATTTGCTGGTTCACTCCCCAAATGCCTACAATGAGGGGGGTTGGGCTGAAGCTGAGAGCCAGGAACTCCCGGACCTGGGTTGGGTGGATGTGGGTGGCAGGGACCCAGCTACTGCGGCCGTCACCACTGCCTCCCAGGTCTACAGCAACAGGAAGCTGGAATCAGAAGCTGGAGCTGGAGATCAAACCCAGGTACTCCAACGTGGGATGTGGCAGCCTAACCAGCATCTTCACTGTTAGGTGCTGCTCTAAGCTTATCTTTCAACTCCATCTGCCATGAACTTTCCCAAGTACTCTCCTGTATCCTTGGATGTCTCTGAGCCTCAGTCCTTCTCATCTGAAAAATGTAAACAGCGATAGCGTCTCCTTCACCGAGTGATTCCATCAGCGTCCAGCACGTCATTTAAAGGCTTGTTAATGCCGGCTTCCCCTGCCCCGCTGGCCGGGGCTCACTAGCCTCCCGAAGCGGTCAGCCTGGTTGTGCAGGATGGCAGCTACAGCACACAATGACATGTTTATTTCTTCCCCTCTTGTATAGAAAGCTTATAGCTCTGATTTGAATAAACAGTTCAGGAAACCATTGTTTAGAGGATTGGCTCGTTATTTACATGTCGTTAGCACGTGTCCAGTGATTGTTTAGGCATCTGGTATTTGAGAAAGTCGGAACACATAAATCACCCACGAGAGGCTTCTAGAATCATGTCATCTTGGGCCCTAAAGGGAGCCTGGCATTGCTTTTGCAGCCTCGCGGAAGCGATTTAGTAAGTATCAGGTTAGTATGTAAGGGCGGCTGCTCCTATTTAAGAACAATATGACAACCAACTAGCTGAATGACTGTTCTGTGTCTTGTCGAACCACAGTGGGAGATTTTCCACGTTGTTGCTCAATCCCTCATTTAAGGGCTCTACCATCAATTCCTACTTGAGTTGTCTGCAGATGACTTTTATCCTTCTTATTGTCAAGGAACAAAAATCATGCCATCCAACACGCTTAACGCTTGCTCTGGCTGCCAGAGAGCTAATAGCCAGTTTATTGCTGGTGTGTGCCAATCAATTCAATTCAAGGGCCTGATTGCCAGCTTCTCGCTGCATCTTCCCAATGCAGTCTGCCAGATTTTACCATTACTTTTCTTCTCCTGCACTGTATCCTCATCTTGAGTCCTTTCGAAGTCAGAGGCAGGACAGTTTTCAAATTTTAAGTTGAAAATATTAAATAACTCATTCAATTCAAGAATAGGAACCAAAGTGCTGGGTCAGTGTTATAAGCAAATGTGAGAAAATTACTATATAGATAATTAAGACTGTTGTTCAGAAAGGCTGACATAGAATTGCTAAGTAAGAAAAAACTGGAGGTGATTCATATAGATAGATGGCACATATGGGTAGAAGAACAAAGATATCTGAGAGTCAGACTCCCTGCTCCCTGGGTTTGACTCCCAGCACCAGCCTCTATCACTTGCAGGTCCTTGGCAAGTTATTTATTTTTTTATTTTATTTATTTTATTTATTTTTTTTAATTTTTTGACAGGCAGAGTGGACAGTGAGAGAGAAAGACAGAGAGAAAGGTCTTCCTTTCCATTGGTTCACCCCCAAATGGCTGCTACAGCTGGCGTGCTGTGGCCGGTACACTGCACCAATCCGAAGCCAGGAGCCAGATGCTTCCTCCTGGTCTCCCATGTGGGTGCAGGGCCCAAGCACTTGGGCCATCCTCTACTGCCTTCCCAGGCCACAGCAGAGAGCTGGACTGGAAGAGGAGCAACCGGGACAGAATCCGGCGCCCCAACCGGGACTAGAACCTAGGGTGCCGGCGCCACAGGCAGAGGATTAGCCTAGTGAGCCATGGCGCCGGCCAGTAACAGGACTCTTGACAGTGTTTGAAAGTATGGTCTTTGAAGTTTGAACAGTAGGCTTACATGTCTTGGGGCAGGATGGGACATCTTCCCAAAATGCTAAAGACTGGGAAAATGTTTAGTTTTGCCTCCTGTGAAGACAGCCTGACTCAAACTGTAATTTTCTAGAACATATGGAAGTCTTTAACCAGGCACAACTGGCCGGGGTAGAAGTAACTGCAATCATGTGAGAGGAGGGGGTCAAGCTCTGGTCATCCTTAGGACCCGGAAAGTAAAACCACAGTGTCCCTTCCCTGCCCGCTCTGCACGGCAGTCGGGGATACACGAGATTGCGGTAGGGGAAGGAGAGCTCTGCTTATTTCCAAAACAACGTTAAATGGAGACATGCTCTCTTCTTCCCACAAGCTCCCCGTGGAGCAACGTCTTCCACTCAGGGGCCAGCGTTCCCTGTACGTGTGGTCAAAGAGGAGGAGACCCAGCAGGAAGACACCAGCTTGAGGTAATGACCGCATATGGTGAGCAAGTCCCCACCCTGGCAGTCAAGAGGCAGGCTCACAGGTTAGGGAGGGGATGGACTCAGGGACACGTGCTACCTTGGAAGTCCAGCCTCCGCTCAGCCATCAGTCACTGTCTTCCCAGTCTCTGTGCCAGCAGCAAATGGACACAACACACCCTCTTGGCTGAAAACCCCTCAGTAGGCAGATGACATAGGGAAGAAAACAAACAAGCCTGTGATTTACTGTGCTTCAGACACTGTGCTTAATGATTCATGTGGAAATCTTATTTAATGCACTCTGCAACAAGCAAAACTATGGGAAGCATGGAAGCTAGCTTTCTCAAAGGTGAGACTGTTTTATTCTTGGTTTATAGTTTCCTTGTATTACATTCTTATTTTGAGTTGTCACAAAAATTATAGCTTAATCATATTTTTAAAATATTTGTCTACGTGTATTTTAGAATATTCACTTAAGGAATTGGAATTAAAAAAAAAAAAAAAAAACCTGGGGCCAGCACTGTGACATAGTGGGTAAAACCACTACCTGCAGTGCTGGCATCCCATATGGACACTGGTTCAAGTCCCGGCTGCTCCTCTTCCAATCCAGCTCTCTGCTATGGCCTGGGAAAGCAGTGGAAGATGGCCCAAGTCCTTGGGTCCCTGCACCCGCATGGGAGACCTGGAAGAAGCTCCTGGCTCCTGGCTTCAGATCAGCTCAGCTCTGGTTGCTGCAGTCATTTGGGGAGTGAACTAGTGGATGGAAGACCTCTCTCTCTCTTTCTCTCTCTCTCTCTTTCTCTCTTTTTCTCCCTCTCTAACTCTTGCAAATAAATAAAATAAATATTTAAAAAATAAGTACAGATGACTTTTCAAATTCAAAATAAAAGTGTGTTACTCATACAGAATTGTACAGAGGTGCAAGATCCACCTCTGTGATAGGAAGAGGTTTTTTGTTTGTTTTGTTTCTGCTTTATTTTTATTATTTATTTATTTATTTGAAAGGCAGAGTCACAGAGAGGTAGAGACATGGAGAGAGAGAGAGAGAGAATCTTCCATCCATGGTTCACTTCCCAGATGACTACAACGGCCGGAGCTGCACTGCTCTGAAGCCAGGAGCCAGGCTCCAAGGAAGAGTTTTTAAAAAATTAGGTTGAAAAAAGGTATTCCGCTGGCACCCCGGCTCACTTGGCTGATCCTCTGCCTGCGGCGCTTGTACCCCAGGTTCTAGTCCCGGTTGGAGCGCCGGATTCTGTCCCGGTTGCTCCTCTTCCAGGCCAGCTCTCTGCTGTGGCCCGGGAAGGCAGTGGAAGATGGCCCAAGTGCTTGGGCCCTACACCCAATGGGAGACCAGGAGGAAGCACCTGGCTCCTGGCTTTGAATCGGCACAGCACCGGCCATAGCGTCCATTTGGGGAGTAAACCAACGAAGGAAGACCTTTCTCTCTGTCTCTCCCTCTCTCAATGTCTAACTCTGCCTGTTAAAGAAAAAAAAGAAAAAGAAAAAAGGTATTCCACAAAGAATGGCAATTGCAATTTGCTGAAATAGAAAAAATGTGAAAGCTGATTATGTATATAACTTTTAAAAATTAATAATATGTATTGTATTAAGACAGGTTTTTGGCAAATACAAAAAAAGCCCATAAATTTAATTAGTCTACTTGACTATTTTCAAAAGTTAATGAAATTAGAATTAAACATATTCCCCCCCTCCCCAAAAATGAACACACTTTCATTAGGACCCAAGGTTGTCACTTTGCCCAAGTATTAAATTACATGGTTTCTCAGTCTCTCTCACACACACGCATATACACATACACTTTTAGACAGAAAAGTAGTAAAAAACAAAACAAAACAAACAAAAAAAAACACTGCTCTTTCAATTATAGAAATTTTGTTAGGAAATTATAAGGGAAAGACAAAAAAAGATAATTCACAAGAAGGGTGATTCCAATTAAGTCACCAAACAATTGGTTAAAAAAACAAGATCTTTTTAACAATAACAAAAGCCAACTGATCCAAACTCTGAAAATTGCAAAGTTTTGTTTTTTGAGTATTTTTTTGTTTTGCTTTTAGCTTCATATGAGTCACAACATATAAAATCTCCTGCCAAATTAGTATGCTTTTTCCCCCAAGGACTTTTTAATTTACAAAGAAATATTGTTCATTCACGGTTGAAAATATCAAACTCATGGCATAGGTATTTCTCAATATTTTACATCTGTCAAAAAATTAGTTTCTAACACAGCAAACAATTTTCCAGCTATGTTAAGTCAAAAATTCAGATTTATTGGAATTTTTAAAAACAAACTTGTGTCTCCTTATTTCTTTGTTTCACTGTATGATACATCTCAAAGGTATTTGTGCTCAGTTTTCTGAAGCAGAGCCTGTAAAATGTGTCCTGGATATGTTGTGTATACATGCAGCTGCAATGAATCATTGTAAGTTCACGAAACTGTTGAAAGAATGGGAGACTTGGATGTAATGGCTTTGTGACTTCTTTGCCAATGTTCTTTGATTGAGTTTAGTAGAATAGTTGTACAAAAGTTTACTGTACTGTTAACTACAATTCAAAACTCTCTTGAAAACAAAGGAATACCTACCAAGTGTTCAAAAATATAAAACACAACATGTCGATGGGGTTTACGTTTTCACAACCGTATCACAATGCATATGAATGAACTATATTTGGGAATGGAAAGGGCCTACCTGTGGCCTACCTGGACAGTTATGAGATGTTAGGTTGAAATGGAACTTCCCATAATTGAATCAATAATAATGGACTTTTTGATGATTTTTGCTATTGTTGTTTGGAGTCCAAATGTATGTGGGATCCCACAGTACCTGTCTGTGCCTGGCTTATGTCACACAACATTATGACTTCATAGTGTTGCAAATGACAGGATTTCCTCCCTTTCTCTAACTGAATAGTATGGATTGGGAATATGTACCAGGTCTTCTTTATCTGTACATCACTTGATGGACGACACTTCTTGGCTATGGTGAACAGTGCTGTAATAAATATAGGAGTACAGATGTCTCTTTGACAGATGGATTTCATTTCCACCGGATAAATACCCAGTCATAGGCTTGCTAGGTCATATGGTAGTTTTAATTTTTTGAGGAGCTTCCATACTGATTTCCACAATAGCTGTACTGAAATTCTTTCCTCCAACAGTGAGCAGACGTCCTCTTTTCTCCACATCCTTGACAGCTCTTGCTATCTCAACTTCTAGATAATAGCCACGCTAAGTTGAATGAGGCCATATTTCACTATGGTGTTTATTTGCATTTCCCTGAGGGTTGGTGATGTTGAGCTTTTTTCCAATGGCCAAGCTGCTGGCCATTTTTACGTTTTCCTTTTAAAAATATCTGCTCAGGTCTATTGCCCATTTTATAACTAGGTTATTTTTGTTCCTGTGCTGTTGAATTGAGGTCCTTGTGTGTTGTAGTTCCTGATCCCTGCCACATGTATAGTTTGCAAATGTTCTTTATGATTTTGTAGCTTGCCTCTCCACTGGGTTGCATGTTTTCTTTGCTGTGCAGGAGCTTTTTCATTTGATGAAGTTCCATGTGTCTATTTTTGCCTTTGTTTTCTATGCTTTCGAGGCCTTATACAGAAAATTCTTGCCCATGCCAACGTCCTGAAGCACTGGCATTCTGTTTTCTCTGAACAGTTTCACAGTTGCAGGTCTTACATTTCATTCTTTAGTCCATGTGAAGTAGCTTTTTTGGTATACAGTGAAATATAGTGTGGAGTGCTAGTTATGCATTTCATCATGTTGATATCCAATTTTCCCACCACTATTTATAGAAAAGACTGCCCTTTCTCCAATGTGTATTCTTAGCATCTCTGTTAAAGATCAGTGGGTCGTAGATGCGTGAGTTTACTTCTAGCCTTCCTGTTTAGTGAGTTTTCTATCTTCAATATTTTCCTTTTATCTGCTGACATCTTTTTTTCTTTCAGGGTGAAGAACTCACTGCTGTTTCTTACACGAGTCAATATACGGAAGATTATTTGTAATTGATAGTATTATATAAACTGACTGCAAAAGCGATTTCTTTTTTTCTTTGACAGGCAGAGTGGATAGTGAGAGAGAGAGACAGAGAGAAAGGTCTTCCTTTGCCGTTGGTTCACCCTCCAATGGCCTCCGCGGCTGGCACGCTGAGGCCGGCACTCCGTGCTGATCCGAAGCCAGGAGCCAGGTGCTTATCCTGGTCTCCCATGGGGTGCAGGGCCCAAGGACTTGGGCCATCCTCCACTGCACTCCCTGGCCACAGCAGAGAGCTGGCCTGGAAGAGGAGCAACCAGGACAGAATCCGGTGCCCCGACCTGGACTAGAACCCGGTGTGCCAGCGCCTCTAGGCGGAGGATTAGCCTGTTGAGGATTAGCCTGTTGAGCCATGGCCCTGCAAAAACTATTTCTAAAAAGTGAAGTGCTCTTATCAATGCTGACAGTTCCTTCCCAATACATCATTAGCATTCTGAGTCAGTGTTAATACTGAGTTCATACAGGAGTCGATGAATTTTCTGAACTTGGACAAACATGGTTTTGAAATTGATAGGTTTTGCTTCAAAGTCAGAGCAATTATGGCCAACTTTGTCAATCTGCACACAAGAAATAAGGAAAAATGACTTTCCAATGAACATGTTTGGAGCACTTTATGTACATGACTTTTCCAA
Source organism: Lepus europaeus (assembly GCF_033115175.1). NCBI lineage: Eukaryota > Metazoa > Chordata > Mammalia > Lagomorpha > Leporidae > Lepus > Lepus europaeus. The sequence goes on along the minus strand of NC_084840.1, from coordinate 22,481,829 downwards.
CTATAAATTTTATAAAAGAATATTTCAACTCAATTACTTCCCATTAAAAATTGAGCATCCAAATTTTCTATGTTGTAAGTACGCTATGCTTACTAAGAAGAAAAGAATCTAAAATGTCTGAATGTTTTTCATATTGATGGATGACATTTTGAAAGAGAATATTTTGAATGTATTGGGTTATATGAAATACACCATTAAAATTAAATTGCCTGTCTTTTCCTTACTTTTTAAATGTGGCCACTAATAAAGATTTAAACTACTGAAGCTGTCTTTCACACAGTGCCAGCCTGGGAGGGTCTACACAGATGGCCCCCTCAATAAACACTGATCTTCAGGGCTTCAAACATGAAAGAGGAGAGGAACCCAGCTGGGTGAAAAAACAGGGACCCCCCAACCACTGTAAGAACTCTTGGCCCTGATGGGACAGATAGGCATTTGCTGTACTTGCAAATGTCCTTCTGCCCTTTCCTCTTCTAAGCATGAAATAAAAAGAAAGAGGAGGGTCACTTCTGGAAACTTACAACCAGGTTTTCTGTGGAAGTCTAGCCTCCCGGTTAACATACGTCAGAGTCTATACAGAGATGCAAAGGGTGACTGAGAAACCTCTTTCTCTAATAAATCTGAGTAAGTAGCTACAGGCTTCTGCCCACAGAGCTGTAAGAAGCCTTGAAGCAGAGGGCGAAGAAACTCTGAGAACTCTGAAAAGCTAGGCCTTTTTGACACTGGAAAGTGTGAGTTCATTTTTATAAAATAAGGAAAGCGAAGGGAGAGGGGACAGAGGGAAGCTGGGGGCACAGGTTCCCAAGCACAGCTCAAAGTGACAAGCTCTAGGGCCCATAGCACGGTGGGGTGCCTGGAGTTCTCAATAATACATGACATTCTGTGTAGAGAACTCAACAGAGAAGATGGTAGGCCCCCAAACCCAAAGAAAAGATAAGGAAATGGAAAATCTATTTGCCTGGATTGAATAATTTGTCCTATGCGTATGTGTTGAAATATTGCACTGTACCCATAAAAATGTGAAAGCATTGCACGTTAGCCCAAAAATGTTAAAAATACGTAATCAGAAAGGCAGGTTCGGTGAAGAAGTGATTTCTTTTTTGTTTTGCTTTAAAAATACAGACAAATTAAACACAATGAGAAGTGATTACTAACGACCTAGTAATCTCTGCTTCTTTTTCAATCATCATACGTTGGGGGAATATCAGCGAGAGTGAGCCGCTGGCTCCCTTGTGTTGCTGGTCATGGAGGAGGAAAGGTTCTGTTTGTTTGGGGAGGTGGGGTGCTATGGAAAAAGAACCCACTTACCTTGTGGCAGATACATGGCATCCAGACGTGGAAACTGACAGGAAACAAACAGTTTCTGGATGCAGCTTCCAAGCCCAGCCTCTGTGCTCAGTGTGCGTCAGAGGCAGCTCTGAGCCTCAGTGCCTGGCGCCCTGCCCGGCACCACGTGGGCGGCCAACATCATTTGCTGGACTGAATTATAAAATGAGGTCATTTCCACAAAAGGGTTTGTTGTCTAATCAGAAGACAGAATGCAAACCATTAAGACATTCGAGAAATGCCATTGTCTTTGCTTTATGTACTGTTTGTATTTATTTTGTTAATAAAAGAAAACTTTCCACCTACTGTTCTGTTTGTTTTAGAAAAGACAGTGGGGAGGCAGGACACGGTGCAGACGCCCCTGAACTAGACCGGAACCCTGTCTTGGAGCTTTCCTTGTAACGACTTGCAGCCACTTCTCCCACACATGCGGTGTGCAAGTGGACAACGTGCTGCCCTGCACCTGCACACGGGGGGCAGTGAAGACTGACAACCTGAGCGCAAGTCTGGGCAAGAGGCGGCGGGCACCCAGCAGTCCCAGCTCGGCTGTTGGACCTGGGGGCTGGCTTCTGCCTGGGTGCCCTGTTGTGTTGTTCTGACCTTTGGGTTTCTGCTGTCCTCCTCTTCATGCTGCCAAGGGGAAATGCCTTCTAAGAAAGAGGAGAAGCCTGTAAAAAGGCCATAGAAGCCTAGAAAAGTCCAATCACGGGAAAGGAAGCCGAGAGTGGAAAAGCCTTTTGCGAGGAGATTATGGATCACAAACCTAAGCAGGTAGAAAGAAGAAGCTGCTTTGCACTGCGTATCAAACAATGTAGGGGCACATTGCCTTTGCTTATGCTCCCTAGTGAGTTCAGGATCTGCAACTGGTGCTTGGAATCCTTTATGCCTTTCAGAAAGCTCCATGGGTTGCGACACAGATTTGTAAGGGTGTACTAGTGATATTTGAGGCTGTTGATTGAGGTTTTCAGAAAAGCTTTTTTTTTTTTTTCTCATTTAAAATCTTGAACCGAAGGCACAAGTTATCTGCCATTTGAAAACCCAAAACATTTTCAAGAATAAATTGAGTTTGGACAAAGCATGATGCCTGAGGCCACTGACTGAAAGAAGAATTAGATGGTTTAAAGACAAAGAAGCAGTCTCATCTCTAGAAAGGCCTTTTAATAATAAAGAACTTGATTTTTTTTGTTGTTATTTAGAGATACTTGGCAAGAAAAATGACTCTAGATAATGTAGCATAAGAAAACTTCAAAGTAGTCCTCTGACAATGAAGTAAAGTTGGAATCTAAAGTCAAAATTTTTAAACACAGACACATACACACACACACACACACTTGAAATATGTAAGTCTGTTGTCAATGCTCTTTAAAAAAAAAAACAAAACCTGAATATGGAAGCCGTGGTTGGCCCATGCTATTGTGATTGTCCAGACCAGATTCTCTAGTTGTAGTTGTCCCAGGGTCAATACAAAGTTCCCAGAATTCTCAGGTAAAACACTGATTAATCTAGATTATTCAAATTCAGGAAACATTGGCTTCCCATTTCTTTTTTGGTCAGATTGAAATGCACCCTTGAAATGATCAAGGAGGTACTGCCAGTCTCCCCTGGCCACCATGGTCACCCAGTGAGCTTGCCTCTCACTGTGTATTACTTTGCGATTCTTTCCAATCTGCTGGGTCAGCAGGCCCTCCTGTGCTGGTTAGGGCCATTGCTCGAAGCTGCTGTGTTCTGCTCAGTTCTCTGGTTGTCTTGGGCGCATGTTCACTGTACTTGTCTCTGTATAGCTGAAAGTACAGGATGTTTGTAAAATGAATTACTGAATATGACATTATCTGTTGAGTAACCATTGCAGTCTTGAGACACTGAGAATCTAAAGAGTTCTGTCCTCAGTTATAGGAAGCACAAGATACCCTGAAATGTCCTGTTGTGAAGCAAAATAAAATATCACTGAAGTCCTTTTCAATGCAAACCTGAGCTCAGAAGAAAGTAAGAAAAATCTCTAAAGGAACAAGAAATCAAATCCATAAATCTGTGCTCAATGCCCAGCTGCCATGGGGGATTTTTCCCGTTGGTCAGGCAGAGATTTGGTTGAAAGGACCACTGGGAGGAGAAGCATGGGACACTCAATGAGGAACCTGGAACCACAGCCTCTGGAGGGCGCTGTTGGTGGACTCTCAGGGCTGCTTGCTTGGAGAGAAAGGATGAGAGAATACAGTCTACGGCATCTACCTGGAGGGTGGATACATCTTACTGCCATCTGTTTTTGAAACCTCGCTAAAATTAGAGCAAAGAGAATTTTTAATGCATCATCCACAAGAACAAAGCTTGCTGGAGAGAATCAATAAAGATAAAATATTGGAAGCTTGAAAACCCACAGCAAGTGGCGACTAACTCAGAAGATACTTAGAGGGCTGAACTCTAAGCCTCCATTGGAGAAAGCTGAAAAAACAGCAGAATTTTTACTGTGAAATCCCCAGAAAGTTCAGAATTGGCAAAGGGGATCTCTAGGAAGTGGAAGTAAAGCTGAAGTCAAACAGGAAACCGGCTGAAGGATGATTTAAGAAGCAGTTGATCCCCACATTTTCACCTCACCCATTCTGCCATGCACAAGTGACAGCCCCTACCCAAAAGCAGCCAGGTGACCAGAGGTGTGGTCACTGAAGGACAAGAAACAGGGAGTGTCTACAGTGCCAGACACCAGGCTCTGTTTAGGACAGGTCCATCATTCCAAAAATAGGAGCACGAATTGGATGCTGAGATCCCCAGCCCACTCCTCCCACTGGTTCCCAGGACACGTGCAGCTAGAACTAAACACCCCAGAACAAAGAATGGAAACCTGTGTGAGGCCCCCGACAAGCACAGAGGAATGATGTAAAGCTGCTGGTGCCAGAGGCCCCCAAACACGGGTCTCAGCTACAGCCAATCCCTCACTCTCAGAGCTCCCGGTTGGGTTGCCAGTGTTCCAGTAGCTAGAATACCCGAGCTCTATACCCATATGTATAAATAGACGACACAAGGCATTTTTGTTTTATGAACACCTCTGAGCACTCCGGGCAGCAGCAGATGATGACTCAAGTAGTTGGGTCCCCAGCACCCACGTGGAGTTCTGAGCTCCTGGCTTCAACCTGGCCCAGCCCTGGCCCATTGCAGGCATATGGGGAGTGCACCAGCAGATGACAGATTTCTCTCCTTCTCTCTCAACCTTTCTAATTTTTTTTTAATTAAAATCTTTAAAACAAAGGAATATGGTCCTAGGACTTTAAAAAAAAAAAGCCTACTAAGGAGCGGAGAAGCTCTATCGTACAAGTTTCCAGAGAGAAGATAACAAGTTGCATTTAAAAATAGGAATTTGAAGAAGTGTGAACATCTTTTTAATGGCAATACTAGGGCCTAAAAGACACTCTAGTGATGACGTCAAAGTTCTAAAGGCAATCAATTTATAATTAAGAATTCTATTTTTTCCTTTGTTTATGAAGTATTTATTTCAGACACAGAGAGTAATAGACACACAGAGAGGGGGTTTTGGGGGGCTCCTATCCAACTGTAAAAATGGCCGGGGCTGAGCTGGGCTGCAGCTGAGAACCAGGATTTCAGTCCAGATCTCTCACATGGGCGGCTGGAATCCCAGTCCTTGAGCTGTTACGGCTGCCTCCCAGGATCTGCATAGCAGGAAGCTGGAGTCAGGAGTCAGAGGCGGGAATTGGATCCAGGTGCTCCAATGCGGGACATGGGTGTCTTAACCAGCGTCTTCAACCAAGGCCGAACGCCCACTCTGTGGATTCTATTCTTTAAACTAAGTATGAGAGTAGACTACAGACAGTGTCAAACACCAAGGTCTTGGAAATTTGGCCTTAGTAGATGGCTTCTCCGAAAGCTAGGGGCGGTGTGCTTACCACAAATGAGGGCGTAAACAAGGAAGAAGAGGGGGTCCAGGAAACAGGGAGAGAAGCAAAGAGAATTCCTGGCCTGAGGGTGGGAAGAGAGCCGTCACAGAGAGCGAAGGTCTGGACCAATGCAGACTCAACAGCTGAAAGCGCCATTTCTTTGAGAAGATGAAATGAAGAGAGGTTGGTGCCTCTGAACGCCTTGAGAGCAGAGCTCAGCAGTGCTGGAGGGAGCAGGGCTGAATCAGTGACGGAACACGGGCATCAGAGCATATAAAACCCAAGACGGTGGCTGGTCCTGGGGAAGACAAAAAATAGTTCAGGAAAGGGGAAAAAAATCCCAAGTCCTTCTGTGCACCTATAAATACAGTGTGTGTAGTTAGAAAAGAGTAAATGTGAAATATAGATGGTACAGGTCCTATCCGGATGTAAATGAGACCCCCATTGTCTCTCCTGGAATTAACCCACTGGGACAAGAAAAGTGAACGGGACAATGAAGGAGGGGACAGGAGAGGCAGTCTGCCAGCCTAGGGAAGCTGCGAGTTATGACCAACAGAAAAAGTCAGGAAGCAGGAATGCAAGCATGCATTTTAGAAATGGAGCAGTGTCCCTGCTAATGTGCCTGGGACAGCAGCTGAAGATGGCCCAAGTACTTGGGGCCCTGCACCTATTCGGGAGGCCTGGAAAAAGCTCACGGCTCCCAGCTCCTGGCTCCTGGCTTCAGCCTGGCCCAGCCATGGGAATTTTTGGCCATTTGGGAAATAAACTAGTGAATGGAAGATCTCTCTCTCTCTCTCTCTCTCTCTCTCTCTCATCCTCACTCTCTGTAACTCTGACTTTCAAATAAATAAGATAAATATTCTAAAAAAAAAACAAAAAAAGAAAATAGGGAGGTGAATACCAAAAGAATTTGCAAAAGAAAGGGCTGTGATTTCTTTTTAAAGTTCCTGACTTTTTTCTACTCTATTTTCGGTAAGAAGCCCTATGAGAATAAAAGTCTTCAAACTATATAGTGATGCATTTTGATAAAATCTATGCATGTGTTTATCTGCATATGCATATGTGTGTGCATTTTGATTGGTCTATTTCTGCTTCTAGTTCTTTCAGATTATATGCACAGATAAACCACAAGGGAATTTTTCTATTTCTGGACTTTGGGGTAGGATGAGGTAGGGTCTGAAGTTAAAATTTTCCTAGAAGTCTTCACTATGAATCTAACCTCTTACGGGTATGGGTTAAGAATTCTTATGTCAGGGCCGGGGCTGTGGAGTAGCGAGTAAAGCCACAGCCCCTGTAGGCACTGGTTCAAGTCCCAATCTGCTCCACTTCCAGTCCCACTCCCTGCTAGTGCACCTGGGCAAGCAGCAGAGGATGGCCCAAGTTCTTGGGCCTCTGCACCCATGTGGGAGACCCTGAAGAAGCTCCTGGCTCCTGGCTTTGATCTGGCCCAGCCTTGGCTGTTGTGGTTATTTGGGAAGTGAACCAGTAGATGGAAGATCTCCCTCTCTCTCTCTGTCTTTCCATCTCTATATCTGCGTAACTCAACCTTTCTAATAAATAAAATAAATTTTAAAAAGAAAAGAAGATTTCTTATTTCAGAAGTTTGTTTACTGATGCATCCTGTGTTGGCACAATGTAAGCACTTGATAAATATTCGCTGAATGAGTAAGTGAATGAAGGTAAAATCAAAGTAATCATATACAATAACACGTAAGACAAAAGAAACCCTTGTATGTTGGAGAGAAATGGAAGTATTAATTTTAGACTTTGTCAAAATTAATATACTTAATATACAAAATTAATATACTTAACAAAAGCTGATTTGACCTCTAAAATAATTAAAATTGAATGCTAAATTGCAAAGCTATTGTAAGAGAAAAAAACTCAAATGAACAAAAGTGGCCAATCTGAAGGAATGGGAAAAAAAGAAAAAAGAATTGAAGAAGTAGAATAGAAAACATGGGGAAAGATGATAAACCCAAATCTAAATGGATAGGTTATCATAATACATGTAGGTGAATGAAAACTTAACAATAAAGGACAGAGATTAGTCAAATGGATTAGAAAATTTAACTTCAAACAGTTTATAAAAGCATACCTTAAATATAAGGACACAGGACATAGAAATGTTAAAAGTAAAAGTTCATGTAATCATATTAATATCAACCAAAACTTAAGCCTGGGCTTCAGCAGAAGTCAGCTTACGAAGAGCCCTTGCAACTCTGCCAGCCAAGAGTTGGATCACTGGAAATGGAACTGCCCTGGAGTTGAAAGATGCCCAGGTCAGAGCCACAGACCTTGCTGGCTCCAAGATGAAAAGCCCTTCACTTGGCCCAGCTTACAAAGTGACCACCGCTGCTGAGGGGACAGCCAAGTAGGGTCAGTAACACTGTAGGCAGAAGATGCCACCTGCCTTTCCCTGGCCAGCTCTCCTCCCAGGCCAGGAAGGTAATGGAAGCCAACAGGGTGCCTTCCCAAGGAGGTTCACACTTCCCTTAGGATGTATCCTATGTGAAGAGATAGCTAGGTCTGGGCCTCCTGACAAGTCCTTAAAGCCCACCTGATTATTATCAGGCCCCCTTCTATCAGTTTCTATTTGCCTCTCAATTGGAAAACTTAGTCGTGTTTAGGGAGCAGCTTGTTGGGTTCTCCAATAATGACTCTGTCCTTTGTCCTAGACTCTATTTAGCCCATCTGGGGCTTCACTCCTTTGTAATCATAGCCTCTACTCTAACACCAATGGCTCTACTCCTGACCTGTGTGTATTGATGGTCCTCTCCCCCACTTAATGTTTTATGATTGTTTAGAATTTCTCTACAGAGAAACCCCTCTACCTGCAAAAGTTGAGTGGCCTTTCTCCCAATCTTGGTTGAGATCAGCTTTGAACCACATCCATCAAACAGTCCTCACAAGGGTCCAGAGGGGCCCCCCTATCATTTCCACTCCTCTATGAAATCCTCTCATTACCTGGTTAATATCACCCTTAGGATCATTGGTTGCTATTCTCACCCTGTCTTTTATACTATAGCGTCTGTTTAAGTGTTTACAGCAGGTAATAATGGAATGAACCAAGGCCTTCAGCAACCAGGCAGTCAACCAAATGCTGCTACAGGGATATACTCGGCTCCCCACCCAGGAGACAGCGGCCTGAGACATCACCCCATGCCAGCGAAGAATACCTCGTCGCCCCATGTCAGCAGGAAGTAGCTCTAAAGACAGATCATCTTCCCTCTACCCCTCCCGGACTTTTGGGACTAATGTAATCCCATACAACTCCTGCTTTATAAAAAACAAAAGGAGGGAATGTTGGTAAAATGGCGCAGTCTTATGGCACGATCTACACCCTGACACCATCCTAGGCTCTAGCCCCCGCCGCCATTGCTGGAAGCCAGGTGACCACATGGCCCAACCACCGGTGTCAGCCCCACCCCCATTTTAATGGGATTCACTGCTCCTGCTTCCCTGCCCACCCCCAGCAAAGTTTTAAAAGGACCTGCTCCTAAACACGTGGCTCTCTTTCTTCTCTCCATCTCCTGACCTCTGTCTCCATCTCTCTTATGCTCTCTTTCTCCTTCTTCGCCCCTTCCCTCCAGTCTGATGGGTTTTCTCCAATAAACTCTTTCCCTTTTAAAAAAAAAAAAAAATCAACCAAAACAGACATTAGCACAAAAAGCATTTCTAAAGATTAAGAAAATCGTAAATACTGATAAGCTGTAATTCACCCTGAAAATGTAACAACTATTTCCTTTGCCGTACTGATAATAAAGTCTCAAATATTTTTAAAAAATGATAGAACTACAAAAATAACAAAAATCTATCTGCTTAGTGAGAGATTTTAATACAATCTCTCTAAAAATGATAGATCAATCAAAAAACTAGGTAGAAATAGGAAATTTGACATATTTAATGTGTTTATTCGGAAGCTGTATGCAGGACTCTGTTTCAATTAACTGACAAATATACATCCTGCTCAAATATATGGAAAACTCACAAGGATTAAACACATATTATGAGATCCTTAAGCAAGTCTGTGTGAATAGGAAAGTCGTCAGATCATAAACATCTTTCTGACCAAAATAGAATTAAGTGGTTTTTTAGAATAACATAACAAACACAAGAAGGCTAAAAAGTTCTAAAAAGCCCCTGGATGAAAGAATAAGTCTGGCGGAAATTTGAAAATACACAAGCTTAAATGATAATAAAATAATACATATCAAAAATGTGTAATGCAGCAAAGGTGATACGAGTGGGGATTTCATAGACTTAAATACTTATATTGGAAAATAAGAAAGAATGAAAGTTAACGAGCTAAGCACCTTACAGATTTTTTTTAAAAGAATGCACACTACAGAGCCAAAGCTTAAATTTTGAAGATTTTGACTAAATTGAATTTTAAAAAGCAAAGATAGAAGCTAATGAATATCAGGGTTTATAAATCACTCATAGCTGTAGATACAGAAAACGTTTCAGCATATTGAGACTAGTGTGAACAACTGTGTACATTTAAGCTTGAAAATGTAGATGAAAGGGAAAACATTATGTACTAAAAGTGACTCAAGAAGAACTAAGGGGTCAGGCATCTGGCCTGGTGCCTGGGACATCCGTCTGGGTGCCCACATCCCACATCAGGTACCCGGGTTCCACTCCCAGCCCCAGCTCCTGGCTCCAGCTTCCTGCGAATGTGAACTCGGTAGACAGCAGTGAGGACTCAAGCAGCTGGGTTCCTGCCATCCACACGAGAGGCCTGGACTGCATCTTGCCCCCAGTAACTATTACAAGTTGAACAAGTAGTTAAAAGTTCACCTGCTTATATACGTACTCTCACCTAAGACTCAGATCTTTGGTGGTGAGTTCCATAAACAGTCAAGGAACAAATAATTCTAATTTATGTAAACATGTCTGGATAATAGACAAAAAGTCAATACTAGCATATTTATTTTACCGGGCTAATACTCTTATAACTGTAAAGCAAAAATGTATTTGCACTAGCACAGTAAGAGAAAGAAAAATCACATATCCATTCATTAATAGAGATGCAAAGTTCAAGGCAAAATACTAGAAAATCAAAGCCAGCAACGTATTACCAGCCCACCATTACACAGACACAGGCTGAAAAAAATGCAAACTCCGTCTTCTATATTACCCACAGAACAAACAACGGTCACCTCAGAAGTTTCTGGAAAGAATTTAATAAAGAGTAACACTGGTTCATGCTAAAAGTAATGTATATTAATTAAGATCACAGTCATCTGCACATAATAGAAATCGAAGAGACTATCAAGAGAGAAAAGCATTTCTCTCTCACACAGGTGATATTCAGAGGCACACGAAGTGATGGTGCGGAGAGTGTCTCTGTAAGACCGTAGGAACCCTGGCTTCTCTCTGCTTTGCCACCGTGGGGCTTAGCTTCAACTGCGTGGTCCCACACAACCATCCTGGTTCTGCTTCCCAGCCGTCCTGTATTCTCCAAAGGCGGCCACGCAATCTCTCCCATCCTGGATGCTCTTTTGCAATATGATCTTTCCGTTCTCCCACCAAAGTGTGGAGTTCTTTCTCCACCCCCTTGAGTATGGAAGGATCCTGTGAGCATGTCAGCATTGGCCACGGTCAGGCATTGTCCTCAACTGGACTGGCACTGAGTGCTTCTACCCCCTTGCAGCCAGTCTCAGGCTGATTGTTATTTTTTTGCTTTTTTTTTTTTTTTTTTTTTTAAGATTTAGTCATGTATTTGAAAGGCAGAAATACAGACAGGAGAGAGCAAGCAAGAGAAAAAGATCCTCCATCTGCTGATTCACTCCCCAAATGGCTGCAGTGGCCGGGGCTGAGCCAAAGCCAGGAGCCAGGAGCTTCTTCCGGGTGTGGGTGTCAGGGGCCCAAGCACTTAGGCCATCCTCCGCTGCCCTCTCAGGCGCATTAGCAGGGAGCTGGATCTGAAGTGGAGCAGCCAGGACTAGAACCGGTGCCCACAGGGGATGCCAGCCCTGCAGGTGGAGGTTGAACCTTCTACGCCACAGTGCTGGCCCCCTCAGGGTGACTATCTTGAGACCATCATACTATGAGAGGCTTAATCATGCGGGAAGGCACAGAGGCGCCAGACGTAAGTGCAGAGGCCGCCTTGGAGATGGCCACTGGAGCCTTAGCTACTCCAGCAGTACTATGCGGACCTGAGAGGAAACACCCAGGCAAAATCCTGCCTGAATTCCAGACCCAGGAAGCTCTGAACCAACTGAAATGCTGGTTTTGAGCCACTCTGTGTGGTTCCTTTCACAGCAACCCACAGCCTGAACACTGCTGGTTTAAGGAGTCTTCCCAGCTGTCTCACACAGGGCTTGCCTTTGATTTTGTTGGCTCACACATAGTCACGTGGCCACAGCCAACTCTAAGGAAGTTCGAGGATTGCCGTCTTGTCCCTGGGCTGCAATGTTCTCAACTATGAATTGGGATTCTATTTCCAGGGAGGAAGTAGGGGGTACATGAGCAGAATGACATGGCAATCACTGACAAAATTACTCTGAAGTAGTGAATCTCAAAATGTGCTCCCTGGATCAGCAGCAACCGTGTCACGCAGGAGCTTGTTAAAAATGCAGGCTTCCTGCTCTCCTCCCCCCTCCCCCCCCCCCCGACCTAGAGAGCCCGCGAGGCCCCGTCGTCTGATTGCCCTGTGTGATTTTCCGGGTAATTCTGGTGCACACTGGGTCTATACTTAGAGAAAACAATCCTTCCCGGTAAAATGTCAGGAGAATTGCTTTTAAAATTAGGAACAGAACAAAGATGTCCAGCTCTGTGGCTTCTATCAAACATCATACTGCCTGTTCTGGTCAGTGCAGCGAGGAAGGGAAGCTAAATAAGAAATCTAAAAGGAGACATAAAACCATCCTATTCACGGTTGATTGAATATAAAAAATTGAGTATCCAAAATAAGAGTATAGGCTCAAAGTTGTTGATTATAAGAACATGAATAAAAATTGATTTTTTTCCATATACTACAACTCATTATTTGGATAACACTGGTAATGGCAAATATTAGTTATGTAGGAATGAATCTAAAAGAGAAAGGGCATGCATTTTGTTTAAGAAAATATATTGAAGCACTAAAAGACCTATATAATGAATTTTTTATGTTCGTGGATACCTAGATAAATAAGTAAATGATAGATTGATAGATGGGCTTAATATTAGAAAATTCTTGTCTCCCAAATTTAATCTTTATGGTTACCATAATTATAATGCAAATAAACCCAGAATGGTTCTTCTGGGTGAGCTGATTCTGAAATTTATATGCAAAAGTGGAAGCTCAGCAATAGCAAAGATATTTTTGAAGAAAAGGGAGGAGGTGGGAGGGATTGCGTTTACCATCCGTGTGTCAAGACTTATTTTGGAGGTGGGTGTTGTGGTGCAGCAGATTAAACCACCACTTGGGTCGCCCGCATCCTCTGTTGGAGTGCCTGGGATCAAGTCCCGCCTCCACTCCCAACCCAGCTTCCGGCTAATGTGCCTGGGAGGCAGCAGGTGGTGGCCCAAGTACTTGGGCCCCTGCCACCCATGTGGGATACTCCATGATGGAGTTCCTGGCTCTGGCTTCAGGCTGGTCCATGCCCAGCTGTTGGGGGCATTTGAGGAGTGAACCAACAAATGTCAGGTTGATATCTCTCTATAGCTTTCTCCTCATCTCTCTATTTCTCTCTGTTCCCCCTCTCTCCTTGTCACTCTGCCTTTCCAATAAATAAACTTCAGAAAAATATGTATTCTGAAGTTATTAAAGTAGATATATAAGCAGAATAGATTAAAACTCCCAGAAATAAATTCATGTGTACACGGAAAATCTAGGTGAGGTTAAAAGGATATTTAAGATTGATAAGAGAAAGATAGATTATTAATTAACTAGTGCAGGGTCATTTGCCTCATGCAAAACAATATTGTCTCCCAACATCACCACAACAGCAACAGGAACTGCAGTTGGATTACAAAGCTAAATGATAGAAAGCAAAACTTAAGTGTATAACACTGGGAACATAAAAGGTGCAAACAATAAATGGAAAGGTTGATAAATTCAACTACATTACAATTTAAACCTTGTATAGAACAAAAGAAATTCTTAAAAAAGCGCAAGTGACAAACTGGGAGAAAATACTACAATATGTAACTGATAAACAATTAATATCCTGAAAATATAAAGATCTCAAAATAACCCAATTGTCCTACATGTGTGAGGCATTTTGTAACCTAAAAATAAAAGATTAATATTAAAGTATTTTAAATAAACAACTGAAAATACATAGTTTTAACAATGAGAGGCAATCTTTAGTTATGCAGCCTTGCAGAAGATTGGTTAAGTTAATAAATGATAAAATATAAATGAGGAAATTTCTGGAATGCAGCTCAGGTATTCAAAGAAGTAGAAGATATGAATGAGAAGCTAAGAGATATAGACACAGAGGATATACTGAGCAGTTCTGGTGAATAATTTTTCTGAGCCTCAGTAAGCAAAGACAGCACATGGGGCAGAGGAACTATTTTAAGAGATAATAGCTGAAATTTTTCCAGATCTGATAAACAGGAACAGCCACACTGGAGAACAACTTGTCGTCTTGGCCCTACTAACACTGAAGATGTCCATTTCTCAACCACTCAGCAACATTACCCCCAGTAGGTACAGACCATAAATAATTTCTTGCTCATATATACAAGGTAATATGTACAAGAATGTTCATTGTGTTAGTGGTTGGAATTGGAAAGTACTTGGAATATAAATAGGAGAGAAGATAAATTGCAATTTATTCATATAATAGAATGCTATATATCACTAAAAATGAACAAATGGGAGTTACGTATATAAACATAAAGGGATAAATCAGCCAAGATGCAGAATACACACAGTAAGATGCCATTTGTTTAAAATACACAAAAGTGGGGCAGGTGTTTGGTGCAAAGGTTAAGTTGCTGCCTGGGTGTTTGCATCCCATGTCTGAGAGCCAGCTCCTCTGCTCCCATTCTAGCTTCCTACTAATGTAGACCCTGAGAGGCAGCAGATCATGGCTCAAGCCGTTGGGTCCCCACCACTCATATGGGAGACGTGGGTGGATTTCCAGGCTCCTGACTTCAGCCTGGCCCAGTTCTGGCTATTGCAAATATTTGGGAAATGAACCAGTAGATGAGATCGATTTCTTTCTCTCTCTCTCTCTCTCTCTCTCTCTCTCTCTCTCTGCCTTTCAGATAAAAATAAATGTAAAAAACATACGAGTATGTAACTCAGCATATATCATTCAGTGATAGTACAAATGAATGGTAAGTAGAAAGGAATTCTCAGGAATAATAAACACAAGTCAGGATGGCAGCTACCTTTGGAGGCAGTGGGGATTGGGAAATCATGAGGGACAGAGAAGTCTTCCACCGCATGGTAATGTATTTCTTAAGGTGAGAGGAGGGTTCACAAGTTTCTTACATTACTCTTTATAGCCTTTTTATGCCTGAAGTATTTCAAAATACATTTTTAAGCAGCTAAAAGACCTTTGAGATATGACTGAGAATGTCCAAGAATTGAAGTTATTTTAACTGAAATATTATTGCAGTATAATCGTTTCTGGGAATATTTAAAGATTCATAAAATACAGTTTATCCACCTGTTATTCTTGACTTTTAATCTTCCTTTCTCCCCTGGCATACACTGAATATCTTTGGACAACCAATGTAAAATATCTTCAGTAGTATATATATTTTCCTTTTTCCTCAACGTTTACCGTCTCCTTGGCCATCCTTAATAAATAAAGAAAGAAGCCCTGTCGCTTAAATACCTATTGTAAATTCCTTGCCTCTCTCTCAGCCAGCCTGAACCTCCTATCTCTAGCCCATCTCTTGTGCTCTTATCCACTATCTCAGCGGAGCTCAACCTAAGGTGTAAACAATCCATTCAAAGTTGACTTTAAAATAGCCTTGCAGCTCCACAGACACCTGCTGTACTTGACACAAGCTCTTTCCCCCTTGGTTTGTATGACACTCTTCTCTTGCTGTCCTCACACCCCTCTTCTTCTTCTGTATTATTCATAGTTACCAAGTTGTCACTTTTGTTATAAATCACATGACCGGTGCCAGCACTGTGACTCAGTAGGTTAAGCCTTCTTCACCTGCAGTGCCTGCATCCCATATGGGGCCATTTTGAGTCCCAGCTGCTCCTCCTCCAGTCCAGCTCTCTGCTGTGGCCCGGGAGTGCAGTGGAGGATGGCCCAGGTGCTTGGGCCCTGCACCTGCATGGGAGACCAGGAGGAAGCACCTGGCTCCTGGCTTCGGATCGGCTCAGCTCTGGCTGTTGCAGCCATTTGGAGAATGAACCAGTGGATGGAAGACCTTTCTCTCTGTCTCTCCCTCTCCTGTCTGTAAATCTATCTCTCAAATAAATAAATAAAATCTTTTAAAAATCACATGATCAAATATGTGTGGGTATGTTTCTGAACTCTGTTCTGTTGGTCAGTTTGTCTATTCTTGCTCCAAAACCACACTATCTTAATTCCTTTGCCTCTATAATAGATCTTGATGTTTAACATCATGGGGATACTTCAAAGACTAATGGATAATGGAACCAAAAGATAAGCTTAATTTGATGCAAAAAATTGAAATGGATGCAGATGAGGGGGGTCTTTAAAAAGTTCATGAAAATATGCAATATGAAAAAACCATGCACTGATTTCAAAAATTTGTGCACCAAAATAAACTTATCTTTTAAGTCCATTTTCTATAAAATTTCTGAAGTACTCATGTGTGAGAGCTTCCATTTTGTTGCTTTCAAAAAGATATTTCCTTATCTGAGAGGTAGAAATGGGAGGTGAGCTGGATCTTCCAGCCACTGCATCACTCCTCAAATGCCTGCAACCGTAGGGACTGAGCCGGACGCAGCTGGGAGCTGGGAGCCCCACACAGATTCCCACTTGGACGCCTCCCAGGGCTTGGACTGGCAGGAAGCTGGAGTCAGAATCAGAGCTGAAACTGGAGCCCAGGCGCTGTGAGCTGGGACACAGCATCCCCAGTGGTGTTTTAGCCACTGCACCAAATGCCACCCCTCAGGTTTGTTTCTCTTTACGATTTTCTTCACTGCTACCAGGCCTCTGAATTTAAATACACATTTTGGAAAAGTGCTCTTTCCCAGTGGATTTGCCATCCAAAGTTGCTGTGTTTTTTAAGAGTTATTTATTTATTTGAGAGTCAGAGTTACACAGAGAGAGGAGAGGAGAGGCAGAGAGAGAAAGTCTTCCATCCGATGATTCACTCCCCAGTTGGCCACAATGGCTGGAGCTGCGTGGATCTGAGGCCAGGAGCCAGGAGCCTCTTCTAGGTCTCCCATGTGGGTACAGGGGCCCAAGGACAAGGGCCATCTTCTACTGTTTTCCCAGGCCATAGCAGAGAGCTGGATTGGAAGTGGAGCAGCCGGGTCTCGAACCAGCGCCCATATGGGATGCTGGTGCTTCAGGCCAGGGCGTTAACCTGCTGCACCACAGCACCGGCCCCATCCAAAAGTTTTGAAAATTTTTAAGATTCTAAAGTCTGGGAATATCCAACTATTCTTACCTATTGTAAGATCTGACTTACGGGGCAGTCCTTTCTGTAGCCTGTCTTCCACACCACAGGCTGCTTTTATTCCCTTATTATATGCTCTTGTAATTCCTGGTGCATGTTTTTCTCAAGAGATCTTTTTCTAGAATAATAACAATATTAACTATTATGTGTGTGCTATAATTATTATTACTTGATACTTCAGCAGCCCCATATGCAGCACATAGTATATCATTTCACAGATTAGGAAACAGAAAGAGAAACTTACGGAGAGCACACAACTGGTCAGTTTTGGAATTCAAACCCAGGTCTGTCTGATTCCAGCGACTGACTGTTTTCTCGCCTTTTACTCCTCCCTGTGTCAGTCCTAATTACAGAATTCAGGGGGCGGGAGTTTGTGTGACAGCTGAGGAGGACACCAGCATCCTGAGTTGGAGTGCCTGGGTTCAAGTCCTGGCTCCAGCTTCCCCCGGTAATGCAGACCCCAGGAGGCAGAGGTGATGAGTCAAGAGACTGGATCCCTGTCACCCACATAGGAAACCTGGGTTGAGTTCTGGCCTCCTGGCTTTGGCCTAGCCCAGCTCAGACTGCTACCCACATTTGGGAAGTAAACTGGTAGCTGGAAGATCTCCCCAGCTCTCTGTCTCTGTGTCTCTCTCTCTCTCTCTCTCTCTCTCTCTCCCTTTCAAATAAACAAAAATAAAGTTGCTTTTAAATTCACAGAATTTAAATGCTGTTAGTTAGAGATTTGACATTTGCTTTCAAAAGCCTTATGGATTATTAACCCATAACAAATAATATTTAATTGATGTGAATAAGGTTTCAAGAGAGATTATAATTTTTGATACCATATCTACATTTTCTCATATCAAAAAATGCTGCTTCTGTCTCTATAACTCTGCCCTTCAGATAAATTAATCTTTTTTTAAAAATTCTGCTTATGTTTGAATAATTTATTGCTGAGTAACAAATCACTCCAGAGTGTACTGACGTCAGAAAGCAAGCATTTCACTCTATTCATGAATCCTGTGGGTCAGGGCACAGCAGGAAGGGCTGGTCTCTGCTCCACCACGCCTGGGCGGAAGGGTCTGGGGAGACTTCAGTGACTGGGGTGGAACCATCTGGAGGCGCCTTCGATTGTGTGTCTGGAGGCTGAGCCTGGAGGTCTGAGAAGGCTGAGCTCTGCCCAGGCTGTCGACCAAGGTGCCTGGCCGGGGTCTGTCCATGTGGCTGCTGGGCGCTAAGACAGGGAGTGAGTCAGCAGAGCTCATGCTGCTAGGGAAAGTGGAGGGGCTGGGGGGGCTTTCCAGTGTCACCTGGGAAGTCACAACTGCCACACACAGTCACCAACCAGCACAGACTTAAGGACGGGGACTTGGAGCCTGCTTCTCAACGTAGAGGTGTTAACAAATTTGGAGCAGTACATCAAAACCTCCAAAGCATACAGAAAGATCTAAACTTGAGTTTGAACTGAATATAAAGCTTAAAAACTTATCATGCTGCCCCCTCATTCATTTGTGCCAGCATTCAGAATTCTTCTCTGAATATTAGTCAAGAGGCTAGATCCCTGTCACTTGATTAATACTAGAACCCACAGGCTTATTAATATCCAAATTTATTAATAAGCATCACGGAGACATAAATGGCACCCCATACTCCAATAATATTTGGCAACCCAGAAGGGACTTCTAGGGGGGTCTGTCTCCGATAACACTCTGGTATCTCTCAATGTCATGGCCAGGAAGAGGACCAATCTCGTGCAGTACCCGAGCGATATGATGGGGAGTTTTCCTGAGTTCAGGCACTGGCCTTTGAATTATGGTAATAAGGAGGATGTGGGGAGATGGCTCAATGAAGATAAATGGGTGTTCTCAGGGCGCATTTGAATGGTAATAGGGCACATTTTCCAAGAACGTTCTGATCTGTGCTCTGCTCAGCACTTAGCTGATCTTCCAAGGCACCCTTGCTCCGCGTGTGCAGTCCTCAGACCACCAGCAGTAGCAGCAGCACCTGGGAGCTTAGGGAACGTGCAGAAGCCCCAGCCCTGGGCCAGGCTGCAGTATCAGAATCTGCATTCCAGCAAGATTCCCCGGGGTCTGGCTCATCCATTCGAATGCAAGGCACTGCTTCAGGAGGGAGGTGACCTTTCTCTCTGCCTCTTAGGGATTAGGAAGCCCTGAGGGTTAAGAAATTGGCTGAAGAGAACACCAGGCATGAGTTAGAGGAGCTAGAATTCACCTGCAGCTGCAACTGAGCGGTCACCTCTTTAAAGGGAGGTCTGGGGTTGGGGCACAAGTAACTCTTTAAATAAATGAGTAGAAGGGGGTCCGGATGGTCTCCAATACTCTGAAAAAGAGGCCTGGAGCGGGTTCTCCACTCAAACAGCGTTGTCCCACTACTTCATGAACAATCGGCCCCTGGCTTCCTCTGCTCGACGGGGCGGTCTTCGACAGGCAGGACGCGGCCCCTGCTCGCTTTCACAGATCCAGAACTTGGCAGAACTTGGACGCTCCGGAAGCGTGCACTCCTTCCTCGCTCCGTGATGGAGCCACACCGGGTCTGTGTGTCCCAGCACGTCCTGTGGGTTGTGTCAGCCCGGTGCTGAGCTTATCTCACTGTGAGAGAGGGGTGCAGGGAGGGGTTCCGTCTGGGCTCACTACAGGCCCAGAGGTTTCAGCTCCAGAAAAACCAGCGAGGCCACAGCTCTCTGCTACGGCTCTGTCCAGGAGGACACACATCTCAGGAGAGGCAGACGGGACACTCAGCACGGGGTGGCGGTGAGAGCCATCATAAGGACCACCCCCATTCGTGCCAGCTACTCTGGTATCCTTGTCAGCCAAGTGTCCTTTCCCTGTCTAACAAACCCTTGTTGGGTGATGAGTTTTCTGGCCACCCGGGGTCTTAGGGATGGCCCTGGAGTCACCTGAGGAGCCAGAGCGTGGAGCCCGCTGCAGAGCCCACCTCTCCCCTGGGGCCCGAGTCTGACTACCTCCTGGACCCTTCGCTCACCCAGAAGCCCTGGACTTGGTCTCGCCCCAGCACCCAGCCTCCCCGCCCTGGGCATGGAGAGTCGTTCGTGTTCAGCTTGAAGGCCTTCTCAGGGTGGCCTGCATACCACCCTTCCCCCACCCACGTCACTATTAATAGGGAGTAGCGTCAGAAACTGATCTGAAACCCGGGCGGCCCTTTGATCCCTGAGCAGAGGAGGAGGAGAGAATCGCCGGAAGGGACAGCCCAGGCCGAGGTGAGCCGGTCCAGCCTGCTTTCCTCTGGCTCCGGACGGTGGCAGGCTAGCAGGAAAGAGCTGAGCTATTCTTAGCCAAGGTGTAGGAGCCTGGCGGGCGCTGCCCCAAGGGTCAGAGACAGGAACTGGCCACCCACTCCGGCTGCTTCCCCTCTCTCCCTTGGCTGCCCCTCACACAAGGAAATGACCACCCTACTGCCCCCTGCTAGCAGCAACGACGGCCCAGACAGGGGGCCCCTCCTCTGTCGCTTCAATAGGAAGCACCACTCTGCCTGCCGCTTCTACAAGAGACCTTCAAAAGTGCATGGAGAATGCATATTACGGGGAAAACACTCTGCAGCATATCAAGATTTTTTTTTTTTCATCAAATTAAGCATATCTTTTAACTCCATTCTCCCATGAGCCTTTGGGAGCACGCTGTTACTTTGGTTTGTGGGTGCAGGTAGAGCAGCCATCAGTTTCTTCATAGGACCCTATTATCATCCTCAGATGCCAGGACTGAGGCCCAGAGAGGGGAAGGATTTGCCAGGGCCACAGGGATGTTCAGGAGCTCTCTCGACACCGTGGGTCCCAGATGGGGCAATGGTTTGTAAAAGCTGCAAGGTTAGGCTAAGGCTTCCAAATGCCAATCAGAGGACAAGGGTGCGACCAGACTGTCCAGGGCCTCAGTAACATGGAGAAAATTAGCATATCTCCAGCTAGGACCTCATGGTAAGGGATTTCTGAATTTATGTTCTTCTCTTGAGGCTGTAGAAAAAAAGACCTAGCTTTTATGAAATGTATATAATAGGATATGACAGTCTTATTTTAGTTCCTCATATTTAAAACAATTTTATTGCTAATGCGTGACATTAAAAATATATACCTACGGGATATAACAGAGTGAAGAATCCTCAAAGGAAAATGAAGACTGGGCTTATTCATTAGTTCAGTAAGTCTTCCGAGTATATTTTTTGGCCTATACTGCCCCAGCGCATGCAATATACATAGTTCGCTGCTCTGTTGCTTACAATCAAAAGAGGAAGACAGCAATCAGCTGGTAGATGTGTGGCTGTAGATTAGTAAGAGCTATAGATGAGTTGTTTAAAAGGGAATGTTGAGGGGCCACACTGTGGTGTAGCAGGTAAAGCTTCCGCCTGTGCTGCTGGCATCTCCTATGGACGCCGGTTCCAGTCCCGGCTGCTCCACTTCCGATCCTGCTCCCTGCTCACGTGGGAGAGCAGCAGAAGATGGCCCAAGTCCTTGGGCCCTTGCATCTGCATGGGAGACCCAGAAGTTCCTGGCTTCCGATAGGCCTAGCTCCTGCTGGTGTGGCCATCTGGGAAGTGAGCCAGTGGTTGGAGGATCTCTCTCTCTCTCTCTCTCTCTCTCTCCCCCTTTCAATCAAATAAATAAATCTGTTTTTAAAAAGGGAATGTTGGAGTGGGCTTTAGCCCAGAGGTTAGTGCATGAACGTGCCACTTTGGAATGTCTGGGTCTGAGTCCCAGCTCTGGCTCCTAACTCCAGCTTCCTGTCAATGCAGACCCTGGGAAGCAGTGGTGATGGCTCAAGTGGTTGGGACCCTGCCATCTATGTAGGTGACCTGGGGTGCATTCCCAATCCCTGACTTCAACCCCAGCCACTTGGGGAGTGAACCAAAAAATGGGAGTGCTCTCTCTCACTCACTCTCTTGCTTTCTCATAGATAAGTTAAAATATAAAAATAAAAGAGAGTGCTGGGAGAGAGACTGGAAGGGCTGGGATGGAATGGGACTTACTTCCCATCAGGAGGCCCAGGAAGACCGGAAGATGAGGAGGAACCAGAAAATGAACAGGGAAGAGGAGCAATTAGGCACGGAGGCAGCTTGAACAAAATCCTAACAAGTTTCAGAAACCGGAAGGAACGAGTGTGGTGAAGAGATTGGCGAGCAAGGCGATGTGCCGAGGGATGAGGCTGGGGGGCAGCAGGTTGGAGTCCAGCCCCTTTAGGTCTTACAGGCCATGGTAAAGAGTTTGGATTTTATCTTAGAGGAAAAGGAAATCACTGAAAAGCTTTCAGCAGGGAAATGAAATGGCCTGGCTTTAATTTTAAATACATTTCTCTGCCTGCTGTGTACGGATGAGAATGAAAATGGTCCTAGGGGGACCAGACTGGAGGCCAATGACATTCCAGGTGAGAAATATGGTCGCAGTGAAGTGATAAAGATGTGGTAGGCTCGAGACCACCTTAGAGAAGGTCATGTTCTACTTGTCAAGCAAACGGGTGCGCATGCGTGCACACACACACACACACACGCAAATCAGGGCATCTGGCAAATATAGTGAAGGCATATGTCTGGACAGAGTTTTGGAGAGGAGAGCTGAGAACATTCCAGGACCATCCCAACTCTTCGGTTCTAATCCTCTGGCATCTCCGTGGGGTCTTTACATGGTCACTCTGTTTGCCCCCTAGGTCCATCCAGCTACAGAGGACCCCTCCAAGCCCTGCCCTTGTGTCCCTGACCAATCCTCCCAAAGCCCCCCAGGTACGGGATGGCCATCTCTGGAGAAAGCACACATCTGGGAAGCAGCTGCCTGGCCACGCTCACAAAATCATCTCCTTCTAATCCAATCGAAGCTGGAATGGAGACGAGGCGTGGGGACCAAGGAAAAACATGAAGTCTGCTCATGATGGGATCTGGGTAGAGCGTCAGGGGGCAACACCCCAAATTTTTGGAGACGGGCCTCCAGGGTAGCCATTAAGATTTCAACTGGCCTCTGTGTCTTCCTCTGATCCCTGCGAGACCAGATGTGTCCCACAGCTGCACGCCATCTGCTACCCTCCACCCCAGAGGAAGAAGCTACAGTTTGGAGCGTAAAGAAGTCAGCGGGGGAGAGGGGCGGGGAGGTGGGGGGACGGAATGGTGCGGGAAGGGTGAGCTCTTCCGTGGCTCTGGAGGGCTAATTGTGAGAATGAAGAGCCTAGACTTCCCACGACGTGGGCAAACAGCCTGGCAGTCATCTGCACAGTGGCTCCCCCAAAACCCATGCTGGCGTGGGAAAAATGTTCAAAGAAAACTCACTGTGCTGGGCTTTCCAAAGTCCTGCCCTCCTAGATGTCCCGCGGATGCTGGCTTACAAACCGCGCCCTCCTTACTGGGTCTGTTCTCTGCTCTTCCTTCCCCTCTACCCCGAGCACACGCACCCCAAGTTCCCAGCCTGAGTCCTCACGAGCGGAACAGCATCTAGGTCCAGCTGACACATAATCCTCCCCACAGGGAGAAAGCTGCACTCCCACCCTGCGCATGATGTGACCGGCCCCCTCCCTGTGCTCCGGGGCTCCGTGCAGCCCAGACATATGGATCTTTTTAGAGACTTATGCAACTTGGCAGCCCCGTTTCACACCCTCCAAGCCCTGCTCCTCTAACACTGCTCAGCTGGGAGTGCACCCGGAGAGGGAATGAGCGCATCCACACGGGCCCTTTTGTTCTTGTTCTTTCCTTGTCATTTCTCCTGGCAACTCTCTGCTCGATCTGGAAGAGAAAAAGTGTTCCTCTCCTGGCTCAGTCTTTGGCTGAAAACAAGAAGGAGTGGAAAATGAAAAAGAGTCAAATAAGAAGAGAAAATGAGAAGGAAAAAAAAAAAAAAAAAAACAGGAACACAGAGCTGCACTGTGTTGGTTCTCGTTGGTTCTCCAAGACAAAGACTGGAAATCCTTCAGCCAACAACATGCTCCGTCTTGCTCCTCCTCCTGGCAATGTGAACGTAGATTCCAGCCTTTGTGCACATCCTGGCTTTGTGCAGTGCACAACCTGAGCGCTATCTGCTGCAACCCTGCCTCCTCCACCACTTAATGCAGCCTGAGCCTCTGGTGGGTGAATCCAGCCTTGGCTAAAACATGTCTGGGAAGGAGAGCTAACACTTCTGCTGAGAGAAAAAGATCTCCCTGTTCCGTCCAGCAAGACCCACAGGAGGCTGGCATGTCTTAGGGGAAAGGACACGCTTGCTGCCCTGGAAGGAGGAATGATTTCCCCGCTCAGGGACCAGCAGGCAGAACCTCCACCACTCCATCTTTCTCTCCCAGCAGGATCCCTCTGGGGACGGTGTGGGCTGCAAAACGCAAACCTTAAAGGGTGGGGCCATTTTGGATGAAGACCCTAAGCTAGGAGGGGTCCAAGAGATTCCCAAGAATCGGGCTGTCCTGGAGCCGTGCCCCCTTCTCCACCCAGGAAATGGTCTCTTCCAGGCTGCAGGACCAACTCAGAACTGAGACGTGGAGAAGTGAGAAGTGAAGACTGTTTGGCCTTTATCTTCCAGGACCAGACCTGGGCCAACCACCTGATTTTATTTTTGAGGGTTTCACGATGGGAGGGACCTGTACAAAGCTCAAGGGGATAGTTTGTGCAGATGTTTCCTTTTCAGCCACATTTTCCTGCCCCATGTTAAAAATAGCCACCTTCTTTGCTTTGACGTCCATAAAATGTATGTCATGAACCCTCTCCTTTTGGGTTGCGGAGGTGAGGGCCGTTAGGCGGCTGGTCTTTATGGTCTGTGGGACCACACACTAGATCCAGTCTTGGGTGCAAAGAGATCCAGCCCCTTGAGGCCATCTGTAGAGCAAGGGGCATTGCTTCATTCAGCCTACTCCAGAGCTGGAAAGAGAGTGCAGACAAGGAAGGATAGTTTGCTAAGTGGCCCCGTTTTTGTTTTCCTGAAAAAATCCTTCATCTCTGAGCTTTCTTGAGTCAATTACAGCCCCGCTCCCAGGGTAGCCTGATCTTGCTTTGATAGTAGCCTGGCTTTCCCGGAAACATAAATACTGCCCAGTAGCCCTCATGAGCGAGGCTGCAGCAGGCCTGCAACAACAGGAAGAGTTCTTGAAAGCTGACAAAAGACGCGGGGAAACAGGCAGAGACAATAGCTGCCATACACACTCGCTCACATCCACAAACAATGGATTTCTGATCCTTTCTCAGGGAGCCGCTTCCCAAGGCGTAAGGGCCCAGGGGCCCTTGTCACTGACACAGTCACCCTCTAGCCAAGCCATTTGCCACTGTCACATCAGCCATAGGCAACCCAGGGCCTGACCCATCCAAAGAAAAGAACTACGATTGTTAATAATCACTGCACTGTTTTCCTTTCAGGGAGTGAAAATGGCCAACTATTCATTGGTAAAAGTAACACGCACTTATTGCAAAACACAAGCTTATGTGCTTATAGGAATGAGGACGAAAGTGAAATTCACCCATAACTCCACTGCCCAGAATAATCGTTGTATATATATGAGACATATAGCGCCACCCACACTGGCTTTTCCCCTGTCCCCAACCAGCCTCACAGCCTCTTATGCCACTCGCATGTCCGGTCACCAGCTCTGCCCAGCTGTAGCCATCACAGAAAGCTTGTGGATTACGTGTGAGTCCAGCTGAAGTCACACATCTTCCTCTCTCATAAGCTGGTCCCATAGGGTGCAAAACCTGGGTGGCAGACCTGGGACCACGCTTTGAGGGGACACGAGGCATTGTGTTTTACACCTGTTTCCTGAACATGGCCACATTTCTGCCTTTAACGCTATCCCAAGAGGTCTGGTGACCTGGAGGGTCTGTGCTGGCCGAACAGCCCGGGGTGACTCCTTTCTAAGGAGCAGCCCACCAGCTCCAGGGGAAGAGAGGCATTTTCAGAAAGAACAATCACCGCCCCCCCCATCTGTGCATGTGTATGTGTACACATACACAAAGATAAGTACTTTGAAAACCTCCTAACTTAAATACAAAGGAAGACATAAATGATTCACAAGCAAGTAATAACTGCAGATAAAAATATTCAAGATAAGTGCAGATTAACAAGACATTGGGAATTTTATCAGTGACAGTTTAAAGACTTTGATGAATACATTTCCTAGGAAAATAACAAAATTTACTTAAGTTTTTTTTTTTTTAATCACAGAGCTCTCATAACAACTACAGAATTGGAAGCAATAGTCTAAAATAGCCCACACTGAATACCAGGCCCAAATGATTTTACAGGCAAGTTCCAACAAATTTGTACAAAGAGGCAATCATCTCAACCTCATAAAAACTCTCCCTGAGAAGAGCAAAGAAAGAAAGAAAGAAGCACTCTCCAACTCACTTTATATGGATTTTTGTAACCCCAATGCCAAACCAGATAATGACACCAAGTTAAGGAACAATTACAGGCACATTTCCTTTATGAATATAGAAGCAAAAATTATAAATAGATGATTGTATTAGCAAATTAAATTCTATAGTGTATAAAAATGTAATACACCATGACAGAGTTGGCTTTGACCCATGTCAGGAAATCTAGGAATGTAATTCACCACACTACCATATTAAAAGAGAACAACCATACATCATTTCCATAGATGCAGATAACGCAGTTGAAGAGATCACTATAAATTCATTATAAAGAAAATATCTATTCGTAAATTAGGAATGAAAGACACTGCCCTCAGTATGGTAAAAAGCACAGGTGGAAACTTCAGCAAGTGTGGAAACATCACTGGAAGTGCACCTTCAAGGTCTGGAACGAGGCAGGATCGTGCAGGGTCCTCACAGTTTTCATCCTTAACTTAGGGAAAACAAACCAGAGGCAAAAATCATCGCTATTTGCACTTTATCTTATCATTTATATAGAAAGCTCAAAGGATTCTACAAATATGTAGAAATGATAGGAGAATGGAACAAGGTATCTCCAAAATGATAAATACAAAACCGTGAATTGCATCTTTGTACACCAGCAATAAAAATAATTAAAAAGGAAATACGATTTATAATAGTCTTAGAGAACATCAATTGCCTAGGAATAAATGTGACAAAAGATGGATTAAGCCCACTACAGGGAAAATCATAAATTTTAAAGAAGACTCAAACAATGAGATATTTACCAAGTTTGCTGAATGAAAGATCCAGTTCTCTCCAAATTAATCTATGGAATAGTTTTGGTCAAAATCCAAAAGGCTGTCCGGGAGAGGAACCTGCTAAGCATTATGTTCGGAAGAATAAAGAGCCAAAACTATCCAGGTCCCTTCTGAAAATATTAAGGAAGGGAAGATTTGCTGTAAAGGTATCAGGGCCTATGTAAAGCTGAGTGGACAGGGCAGTGGCAAAGGCATGGGATGTACATGCTGCCCAATGGAGACAGAACCCAGACCCACATATATAGGAAATGCAGGTCCATGACAGAAACAGCATGCAGAGTAGCAGGGAGAGAGGAGACTAATCAGGAAATGAAGCTAAGAATATTGTTACATGCATAAAAATATATGGAACTAGATTTATGCCATTTACGTATCTTGCATCTCTAAGTTCCAACCTCACCCTCCAACACTCTTCTCTGTAATGCTGGGAATAACGTGTGCTTGCTCCATTCCGTGAGAATACCCAGTTCTTCTTCAGAGGACATGAAAATCAAACCTGATGGGTGAAATTCATTAGAGGTGTTCACTATAGATAATAAGGAAGCAAGTAATTCATGAGACAGGCAGAATTCAGAAGATGTGCTAAAAATAGTAACCTGCAAGAAATGCAAAAATGGGATAAATGAAATATGTTACAAGAGATGAATTAAGAGTATCTGCTTACAGATGGAGAAGGGCAGGCCCTTGAAGGAGGGGGACAAGAAAGGACCCCTGTTAGGACGCGGTCTCACTCTGCCTCTCTCCAACAAGCCGTGAATCACAAGGCATAGATGACAAACCTTGGGCCCAGCAACCGTGCCATTCCTAAACTGTCTTCCTATTTGTGACACCATTCTGGCACCTACAGACTCTGTCCCAGAAATGCTGACAAAAGGGATGGCTGCCCAGAAGGCTGGTCAGCTGGGAGAGTGGATCTGAGACCAGGCCGAGGCGTCCTCACACCTCCCAATACAGCAAGCACACGTAGGTTCCAAGCATATTCCGTCTGCTGATCTCCTTACTCCATCTCACTTCCAGTCCTCATAACCACCCCACAACCCCAGAAAAACACAAGACTCGGAGTTGCAGTATTTTAACCCTGTCTGCACCCTATTCTAAAGGTGTTAAAGTATACCAACTCTTTCCTCCTTTGTTCTGGCTCTCTGTTTTTAAATAGATTCAATAATGCTCCTGATTTTATTATCCTTGTTTGATCAAAGCCTTCCTGGTTGGTGGAATATCCTCCCATCAGGGAAGTAGCCACTGTATCTAGGTCATTTCCCATAGGGCACTAGGGCTGGGGGTCAGCATGTCACAAATTGCAAACTCCCCTGTCAGCTGGCCTCCACTTGAGTCCTGCCAGGTGAGGGCACTGGAAGATATTGAGAAGAGAGAGAAAAGGACCTCTGCTGGGATGCAGTTTCACATCGCTTCTCTCCAACATCTGAACACCTCCACCACCAGGCTCCCCTCCCTCCCTGCTGAACTGGAACCCAAACCCTGAGCACTTTGAAAATAACTTTGCAACATGGGAAGCATCTTAGTTTCAAACTATGAAGTTGGAAAGCCAAACTGAACAAATGTTTAATTACATACCTCCAAAAGATAAACTTGTGAAATGCCGTACTTCCATAGTTGTTCATAAATCCAATAAAGACTGAAATATAACAAGAAAGAAATAATATTGAACTCAGAATTATTAAAATTCTTACCACAATGGTTTGAATGCATCCTCTAAATTTCACGTGTTGAAAACGTAATCCCCAAGTTCCTATGTGAATGATATTTGATGGTGGAACCTGGGAAACGGATTGGATGACCGCTAGCGTCTGCCCTTGGCCATGGCTAATCCATTCATGGGTTGAAGGCTTATGGGTTATCAAGGGGGTGCTTTGTTATAAAATCGACCACCCCTGGCTGCTTGCTCTGTCTCGCCATGTCGTGATGCAGCAAGAGGGCCCTCACCAGATGCCTAGCAGCCACTGAAACCATGCTCTAGGAAGTCCCAGCCTCCAGAATCATGAGGAACATGAACTTGTGTTTTTTCATTAATCACCCAGTCTCAGGTACCTTGTTATAGCAACAGAAAATGGACTGAGGCTTTTACCTTATTTTTTCACATTGAAGGAATTATATTAATAGAGGATGAGCTCTGTGTGTGTGTGTGTGTGTGTGTTGGGGTGGAGTGGGGTAAAGGACATTAAATAGTAGTAATGATCATGACCCACAAAGATATATAAAGGGCCCAGCCATGTGTATCTGGTACACCCTGGCCTCGGTGTGGTGTAGCCAGCATCCTCCTACAACAATAGCTCATGAGACATGGCAAGGGAGCAGGGATATGGAGGGGCATCCCAGGCTAGACCTTTGAAGAGACAACATAGCTCAACTCTACCTGGCTTCTGAGAACGCATAACGCTGGGGTCCTTGGGTGCACTTGTGTCCAGTGGCCAGAACCTGTATTTGTGGGGGTCTGGGATAAGGATGCGTGTGTTTGGAGTGACGAATCTTAGCACTCCTGGGAAATATGTAGTTGTCAGTCATCTAGCTTCGTGGTTTTGGTGCCATCCACAGCTTCACAGTCCAAAGACTCCACTCTGGTCTCCCACACCTCGCCTCCTATGTTCCCTCCCCAAAGCACTCCTTTCAACCTAGCATGTCTTCCCTTGGTGACCAGGTCTTCTTGAACACCAGCCTGTGCAAGAATCATGAAGAGTACTTGTTACAACAGCAGATTATTGGCCCTCATCCTTGAGTCTGACTCTGGACCATGCTGCGTAAAACTCCCCTCCAGGCACCGGCACTGTGGTGTAGTGGGTAAATGCTGTCACCTGCATTTCTGGCATCCCAACAGATGCCAGTTTAAGTCCCGGCTGCATGGATTTCAAATTGTTGTACCAAAATAGGCCTTGCTTTTAATTCCATTCCTCCTCAAACTCGTCCCTATCCTCACTCACAATGCTCTCTCAAGCCATTGTGTCAGCTAGCTTCTCATAGATGCTCACTCTGCCACAGCATAGGGGCCGGTGCTGTGGCATAGTGGGTAAAGCCGCAGGCTGCAGTGCCGGCAACCTTTATGTGCTCTGGTCCCAGCTGCTCCACTTCCAATTCAGCTCTTCGCTGTGGCCTGGGAAAACAGTGGAAGATGGCCCAAGGGCTTAGATCCCTGCACCCACATGGGAGACCCAGAGGAAGTTCCTGGTTTCTGGCTTCGGGATCAACCCAGCTCTGGCAGTTTTGGCCATCTGGGGAGTGAACCAGTGAGTGGAAGATCTCTTTCTCTGCCTGGGCCTCTCTGTAACTTTGCCCATCAAATAAATAAATAAATCCTCAACAAACAAACAAACAAACAAAAACCTCCCCTCCATGGAATCCTTCATTCTCTCTCTGTGCTCCCAAAGGTAGCTAAGAAGTTCAGATACTGGAGACAAGGCCTTGCCTCTGTTTCCCATTGTCCAGCTATAGGAGAAAAATGGCATTCAAAGCAGCCAGAAGAAATTTCTGGAAACAAAGTTAGAACTAAGTGGGCCAACCTGGTTTGCACATCACAACCAGGATGACAACCCCATATTTCATTCACAATTTCACAGTGCTTGGGCCTGAAGGAGCTCAGGGGAATGGAGGGTATGGTGGCATTGGAGCTGACTCCTTTTCCCTGTGTATCAAGAGTCCCTTACTATGAAACTTAAAAACACTACTAGTCGAACAATACCCTATACCTTGTGTGAGTGCAGCCTGTTGAAATCCTTGCTTAGTATATACTAAGTTGATCTTCAGTATATGAAGGTAATTAAAAATGAAACTTGATAAAGGGCGGGATGGGAGAGGGGAGGGCCATGGGAGGGAGGGAGGTGGGGGGGGAGCCACAACAATACAAAAGTTGCACTTTGTAAATTCACATTTATGAAATAAAAAAAAAATTAAAAAGGGAAAAAAAAAAAGAGTCCCGAGGCCCAACGGCTGACTGAAAAATGCACATTGTAGCCCTTTCTGTCCCCAGCTACGGGCCCATGAGGTTGCATGTGGTCAGATCTGAATTGTCATTTGCACTTTGAAACAAATCCATACTGTGCCATTATGTTCAATCACAGTTGCACATTAAGCCTTTGCTTTTATCGTGCGATGAAACGCTTTGTTCCCTATCTAAAGGATCCTTTGGCAACAGGGTCACCATAGGGAGAATTTGGTTTTGGTTTTAGACCAGATTCCCTTCTCTGGTGCAACTCAAATTGACATAGGTCTGAGATAGACCAGAAAGAGAAACCGACTTTCCTAATGCCAGGATCTTCAGGGGTAAATCAGAAAGGACCCCAGGGTGTTGGTCTGATGGTCATTCCCTCCACACACCTCCCCCGCCCCCAGACTTGTGTGGCCCAGACTCCTCTGCCATCGACTGCCTGGCCTGCCTCTCCCCTCCTGCAGTTTGCAGCTCACAATCTGTGCTGAGGCTGGCTGCCCAGCTCAGAGTCTGCAGTGGGGTTCACCAACCTCAGGATGCCTAGGGAGGCATAGGCGTTTGGGGATTTATCAGGTTGTGGAGGGTGGGGTTGCAGGAAATGGTTTATTTAATGGGAGAGCAAGGTGAAGCCCCTAGAGGCTTAAATGGAGGGTTGGAGAGAAAATAACTGGGAAGAAAGCAAACCAGGCCTGGGGCAGTCCTTTGTCCCAGGATGGTGACTATCTGATCTCCAACTTGTGCAGGAAAAGCTCCCTGCACCTCACACAGGTCCTGGAAAACAGTGCCAGGCAAAGTGCACAAGGACACACTGGACGCCACACTCGATGATGTTGGTCCTTTGTGGGTCCCGCGCAGGCGCTATGCCTCGCAGGCCGCACCACGTCCGCCATGACCCTGAGTGCGGGTGTCGGAGCCGACAGGTGTAGCTTTGACCCAGTGCTGTACACAGTGCTCACGCTTGTCAGCTCGGTTCTGGCAGTGGGTTCCTCTACGGGGTTATCAGCTAAAACCTCGAATAAAAAGAAACAAAACCTCGAGGAAAGGAAAAACCCTCCGGGGACACGCGCCCCATGCCGTGCCCACCGGCAGGGCTGACACCAAGGGGTTAAAAGTTGAGTGGAAGTGGCGCCCGGAGAGGTAGGACCCGGGCCTCCGCAGAAAGCTGGGGCCGTGCAAACCTCCACCTCTTTTGGCCTCGACGGGCGGCGGCAACTCCAACCTCCCTCCCAGCGTCCTCCGCCTTTGGGAAGCTCAAGGCGAGGGGCCGGCCGGGCCAAGACTAACGAGGGAGGAGGGGAGAGAGGCGCGAATCCCCCACCCCCTCCCGGGCCGAGGGGGCGGGAGGAGCGCGTCCGGGCCGCCGGCCGAGCCGCGTCTTCCACTCTGCACCTCTTCGCGAGCGGCGCGGGAAGGATGCTGGTGCGCAGGGGCGCGCGCGCGGGGCCCGGGATGCCGCGGGGCTGGACCGCGCTCTGCCTGCTGAGTCTGCTGCGTGAGTAGCCGCGGCCCGCCCGGCTGCGCGGCGCCGAGCGACGAGGGCGCGCGGTGCGGGGTGGACGCTCGGGCGGAGGCAGCGGAGGGGACCCCTGGGCCGCCCCCGCGCGCTGCCGTCCGCGGCGGTTCCCTGCGGGAGCAGCGCCTCACCTGGGAGTCGGTGGGGGCGGGAGCGCGAAGGCGCCCAGGTGGGAGCCGGCCACCGCAGCTCTCCGCCTAGGGAGCGACAGAAAGCGCTTTGGGGGATGCCCGGTCTCTTCGCGGTGCCAGAGGTGCGGAGCGCACAGCTGGAGCCAGAGCCGCGAGGGCCCGGAGAGAGGAGCAGGAGAGTTTGCGGCTGTGGTTGGTTCGGAAAGCAGCGGCCCGAGCGAGGTGCGGGCAAGGGCGCCGGCGCCCACCGCCCCGCGGACAGACGTGGGCAGCAAGGAAAGCAAGGGAAGCCAAGTAGGGGCGGGCGAGGAGGCTCTGGGTCCCACGCCCGGGAGGAACGCCCGGGAGGTGAGCAGGGGCGTTTGGAATGAGAACAGTCCATGGAAACAAAACATCCTCAGGTTGGAGAGTGGGAAGCTGGGCGAGAATTCCCCCTCCAGACCCGGCCTGGGGCGCACTGAGTGGAGTTCCTACACCCGCCTTCCTTCGCTCATCACGAACCCACACTTGCTGCGTTCGGAGCGCCCTGCCCCTGCCCCCTCCACGTTCTGGCGCTCGGGTGGACGGGCCTGGACCCTGCCCACTGCACCTTATCTCAACTCTCCTGCTCCTGCTTAGGCAGAAAGAGAAACAATGGACAATCGCCATTTACACCTCGCTGCTTTCCTGGGGGCAGCGACCTCCCTCTCAACTCACTGAAGTCGCCCTCCCTGGTGCTCAGGGTTTGCTCCTGGTTCCCCACTACATCCTAAAGGCCACCCACCATGGCCAGCCCACCGGGCCTCCGCGGACTCCCTTGGTTCCACGGAGTCGCAGAGGGCTGGCTCCACGCTGGAGGAAGCCGTTTCGTTCTTGGTTGACCTGTTCAGCAGCTCTGGATATGCCTGTAGGGCAAGAGAAAAGCTGTTGTTGAGGTTGTGAAATTCTCCAACGGGTGTTCACCTGTGCCCTCAGCACAGGGGCGAGTGGGCTAGGGGCTGTAATTCCGATCAGAGGCCTCGCCCTCGACTGTTGCACAACTGTGATGCCCGGTGCTGGGCCGAGCAAGGCCTCCACCCCGTGTGTCTGGTCTGCTCAGCTGGCCCGCGTCCGTATCACCTTGGCCTGCAGAGGTGCAGGGGGGGGAACAAAGCAACCCCCACGAAACCTGGGGCAGATAGGCTGGGAAATGCCGGTCTAGAGAGCCTAGAACCCTCCACAGTCTCTGGGTGTGCGAGGGTAGCCCCAGGGACTGAGCCTTGTGTTGGGGACTGGGGGGAGGGGTGGAGAGGAGGTCCCAGGGAGGAATGTCTTTGTAACTGGTTCCTTAGTACAGTCTCTTGGGGAGAAGCACAGTGTATGGGTCCCTGTCCCCAGCCTTGTTGGACCTCTTGGGCCTATTGGAGCTCCATGCCTTCCATAAGACCTTTCTAGGCTTTCTGTGTCGCTGTGTTTGTTAGTACTGAGGAGTCATTTTTCTGCCCTGGGATGCACTGTGAGATGAGAGGAGATGACTATACATTGACATGCTATCCATGGGCCGTTACAAAAAATTCTGTGTTGTTCTCACTGTGCAATGTGTAGGGCAAGGTGAGGGGGGCAGGTCCTGTGCTTGTCTTGTCACTTACTTTGACGAAGAGTGCAGCTTGGGAAAAGGTTTTTTCTGTCCATGTGAGAAGTTGGCATGGACGTTAGCACAGCAGAGTGGGCTCTCCTTGTTGGGGTTGGGGCACATCAGTCTGGAGTCAGGACAGAAGCCGGGGGTCAACAGCAGCGCTGCCACACGGGTGTGCTTCCTCCACCCCCTGCCCCAGGCCCGTCCCTCCCCTGCCCCTAACAACAAGCCCCAGTCCTGCTCAGTCGCATTCCTCTTCTTCCTTTGGGTCCTTCGAGCCTGCTGACCCCACACCCATATCCTGTCTGGGGCTACTCTTAAGAGGGGAAAAAGAAAAGGGAAAAGAATTTTATCAGATATTTTCCAGAGGGGAGAGGACTCCACCCTTTGAATTTCTGCCACATGGCGACCAACGAGGAGCAGCCTTGGGGACCTCTGACTAATTCAGTGGTCGGCCCCCAGTGCTCCCCCCTGGTAGGGCCAACCCAGCTGGCACAGTCTCTGCAAACAGCAATGGGGCCTGGGGCCTCTTTCCCTTGTCCCTGTGGCTCCACCCCCGGGCCTGCCGTGAGCCTGTCCTCACCTCCTTCCTTCGCTTTGTCTCCAAAGCTCCGGGCTAGAAGTGCCAAACTGCGGCAGATAAACTCAGGCGCAGAGTCCTACAAAAACAAGCAGAAAGGAGGAACACAGTCCGCTCCTTAGGCTCTCGGACCGATTTCCTTTAGACCCCTGGCTGAAGGGTCTGGGCTGCCGGCCGCTCCCGGCTCCAGCCTCTGCGCACATGGGCCTCCCTCTTTCCTTGACTTTGGTTGATCTCAGTAAAGGGCTCTCAGCGTGGAGAGCTGCAAACGCGAAGGCATGGAAAAAGAACCAAACTCCACCCTTCGAAAGAAAACGCTGGCTGTCGCTGGGACAGAATAATCCTTATTTTTCTGGGCTTTGACTTCTCTGATGAGAACATTCTCTTCCCTCCTCAGCTGAGAAATGAAAACACTTCATCTACAATTCTTGGTCCCAAGGTCCCCAACTTTGTGCAAAGGAGAGAGAGAGAGAAGGAGAGAGAGAGGGAGAGAGAGGAGAGGATGCCTCTGGGGAGGGTGGAGACGTGATGAACAGGGGTGCCTGTCGGGTGCACATCCCTCCAGGTGGGACTCGCCTCCCTGCCCAGGTGGAGGAGAGGCCTTTTGGCTTCACTGGGAAGTCTGCACCTTCCTGGTCCTGAAAAAAGTTAACTGAAAACTGATCTGTCTTAGGCGAGTGGCATCTCTAGGCAGCTGGTCCCACTGTTTAAGAAACTGCCATCTGGGACCTTTAGGGAGAGCGCCTCGAACCCTGGACTAACCCTGGGTGTGCAAGGGCAGCCCCAGGGACTGATTTGCTGAGCCTCAGGGCAGAAGGCAGAGCCCTGGGTGGGTGGGGGTGGGGGGCAGGGGAGGGGTGGGCAGGAGGTGGGAGGTTCCAAGGGACAAACATCTTTGCAACACGGCTCATCAATACAAGGTTAGGTCACTGCCTCTGATCTTACCCTGTGTTCTCAAACCTTTAGTATAAATTAGCTACACACACTAGGCTCGGGATGGTGGGATTTGAGGGAGGCTAAAGGAATGAACTCATGAAGGGAATGAGGCCACTGGTACACAGGGTCCCACCCTGTCCCTTGAGAAGTCTTGGGATCTCGGGGCTCCACGGAGATTGGGTGAGGTCAAGACAAGCTATTTAAAGATAAAGGGGGAAAACTCAGGTTCCTGGGAGTGCTCCTGTCACAGCTGCAGGCTTGACTGTCACACCTCAGCCTCTGAAGCCCAGGAGGCAGCAGGCCCGTCCAGGCTTGACAGGGACCCCTGTAGGGACGTTCCCTGCGTGCCTACAGGAAGCATGGGGTTCCTAGCTCATGCCGTTTTTAAAAGTAACTGCGCCCTTTGGTTTTCTCTTTGTGTTGCAGTGAGGTTAGCCTTCTGTAACCTCTAATCACTGCTCTTCTGTTCTGCTCTTTGGACTGACACAGGTTTAATTTGCTTCTCCACTGCCACCCCAAACACCTTTCCATCCGGCCCCACCAGATTACAGACTCCTTGGGGCTGCTGACATTACAATGACACCAGCATCAGATGGGGGAGGACACCGCTCTTGCGTCCTCCTCTCTACGGAACTAAGAGCGACGGACCCCCCAGTTCTTAAGAAAAGTCAGAATGCTTACCCAGGCGGGGGAGCCTTGAAGGAAGGGGCCGCTCTCCCTCCTCCCCTTTTCCTCCAGATCAAGGGTTAGCAAACGTTTTCTGTAAAGGCCTGAATGCTTAAGCATTTAGACTATGGGGGTCATAATTGTTTTCGGCTGCAAATTCTCTTTTATTTTTTTCTTAGGACACTTCTAAAAATTTTTTTATTTACTTTCTTTTTCATTTTATTTGAAGGGCAGATAGATACAGAGAGAAACAGATACTTGCAGACAGACAGATCTTTCATCCTCTGCTTTACTCCCCAAATGACTGCAACAGCTGGGACTCGGCCAGGCTGAAGCCAGGAGTCCGGGATTTGATCTAGGTCCCCCACGCAGGTGGCAAAGACCCAACCACTGGAGCCGTCACCTGCTGTCTCCTGGGGTGCACATTAGGAGGAAGCTGGGAAGGGGAGTGGAGGGTAGACTTGAACCCCGACACTCTGATATGGGTGCAGGAGTCCTAGGTGGTGTTTTAAGGGTTGGGCCAAATGCCCGCCTTGCTGAGGACACGTGTGAAAACATGTAAAAGCCTTGCCTGACTCACCGGCCATACAGAGAGCCATGGCTTGACAACCCCCATCCAGATGAAATGACGCCGGGTGGGTAGCAGTGGGACGGGGCTGCTACAGCTCTCTGTATCCTGGGTATCCTTAAAGGAACATCCCCAGCCTAGCAAATGCCCTTGTCAAACAGCCTCAGAAGCAGCCCGCGGTGCACAGAGGTGTTGGTGTGTGCATGCCCTGCGCGGGCCACCCTTCAGTTCTCCTGCTCATCCTGAACTAAGCACCGTGCGTACACGGCCATGACAGTGGTTCCGCACCAAGACCTGTGTCATCTAACTGGGGTGACCGTTAGACCTATCCTGAGGAAACAGCCTTTGTGATTTGGGGCCAGATGGGTGACACAGATAAGCGTCTCAGGCTCTGGGAGAGGCAGGAGGAAGGGGGCCCCGAGGTAAAGATAGCCACTGATTCTTGAGCTTGTACCACACAGGCCAACTGCTTCCCACTCCTTAGCTGCTCTGTCCCTCCAAACATCCGGGAGTGGGGCACTTTGATCCCCTTTTGACAGGAAAGGTTGAAGCATTACAGTAGCTTCCTAAGCCCGTGCAGCTGGAACAGGGTGGGGCAGTGCTGGGGTTGTCCGCCTGCAGTATTCTCTCTGGACTGCAGTGTGCGCTCCTGCCCGTGCTGTGACTTCTTGGGCTAAGACACCCAAGGTCGCCCTCTTGGGGGAAAGGACGGGCCGGGAAGGGGCGGGGGAAAGGAAGCAGCAGCGATAAAAGACTAATACTTGGGAGAAGTCCATGAAAGGCAAGACCACGCACAGGAAGTCCCAGTGCAGGAATTTGGTCATTTACCTCACAGGTGGACCTCAGAGGATCCCAAAGCCTCTTTAAAGACAAAACAGTCTTGAATTTGCTAATTGTAGGAGAAATATTTTCAGAAGGCATTGCATATGCCTCTGCTTCTTTCCAGTAAAGAAAAATGAGTTTACCCTCCGTGCCTCAGATGCTTGTGAAAATGATGTGGCTGTGCGGAGATCAGTGACGTCACTGACACTTACTGAGCTGCCGTATCTACTCGCTCCCACCATGAGCGCTCCCAGACCACGTGGACTGTGCTACCTGCGTCTGGTTTTCATTTATTTCTGTTCCTCAGCTTTTACGTGCTGTTTCTCCTTGTTATTTGCTTCTAATAGCCTCTTCCTAATGTTCAGCTTTGGTTTGGGTGTAAGATCAGCAAACTCATTAGAATTGTGGGTAACCTGAGGATAATTGTCTCTGACCAGGTCCATGTGAGTTCCAGGTGACTTTTACTACATGCGTTTGGTGACACCTACAGCTGTCCCTTGGCGTCCCTGGAGGATTGGTCCCAGGACTCCTTGTAGATGCCAGACTCCCTGGGTGCTCAGAGCCCTTCTGTAAAACACTGTAGTATTTGCATGGGAACTACACACATCCTGCCATCTGTGGGTACTTTAAATCATCTCTAGAAGACCAGTAGCACCCAAGACAGTGTAACTGCCATGTAAATAGTTGCTAATTGTATTGCTTAAGGAATAGTGACAAGAAACCAAGTCCAGCACAGATGCAACTTTTCCCCAGGTATTTTCTATCTGGGTTGGGTGAAACCATGACACAGAACCTGCAGGTGTGGAGAGCCAACTCTGCTGGGCTTCTTTTTTATTTTATTTATTTTTTCTTTTACAGATAGAGTTAGGCAGTGAGAGAGACAGAGAGAAAGGTCTTCCTTCTGTTGGTTCACCCCCAAATGGCTGCTATGGCAGGCACTGCGCCTATCCGAAGCCAGGAGCCAGGTGCTTCTTCTTGGTCTCCCGTGCGGGTGCAGGGGCCCAAGCACTTGGGCCATCCTCCACTGCCTATCCAGGCCACAGCAGTGAGCTTGACTGGAAGAGAAGCAACCGGGACTAGAACCCGGCGCCCATATGGGATGCCGGCGCCCCATAAGGGCTGCTCTCCCTGTCTAGAATGGAGCGGGGAGCAGGTGCCATCATTGCCTCCTGGGATCTGAGATCCACACTGGCTGGAGGGCTGATGCTGTTCCCCCAAAGTTAGGGGTTACAAACACACATAGAGCAAGTCAAGGGTGTGGCTGGAAAAATAGCATCAAGAGATCCTTAATCAGTCTCAACTCTTATAATGTCGTTCTAACAAGTACCAGCGGAGCCCGAGAGACCGTGAAACCAGGGGGCTCACTTGCTGGTGGCCCCAGCGCTGTTCCCCAGGGGTTGGCTCGCAGACACCTGGCCAAGGCGTGCACTGGCTATCATTCAGCTCATCTGAGGGCCCAGCTTTGCCCTTCAGGCCTCCCCCATGCTCAGCATTGTGAACCTGCAGACAGATCCCACTGCCCTGTTCCTCGGGGCTTGGCGCAGGCGTGGTGGGAGGAGGCTGCTTGCAGCTGGGAGCCGGTCCCGGGGGCTCAGAGTTGCTTCACTCTGCTGGAGCAGGCCCCTCATGCTCAGGACGAGCAGCAGGTCTCTCCTCCCATCTGGAAGAGTTCAAGAGTGTTTGTCTGGGCGAAGGAGGCCCCTCGGGGGCGGGGTCCAGAAGCATGACATCACCGCAGCCAGGCCGGCTTCCTTTGGAGAGAGAAGAGGGCTGGGCCAGGACAGACCAGATGGGATTCCCAGGAACTGTTGTGTTGGGGAGAGGAGGGAGGAGATGGGCAGGAAGAGGGGTGTCAAAGCGGGGATTCCAGGAGTGTCTGGAGTGGCGCCTCCAGGGCGTGATGCATCAGTTCACTGTCTGAGTATTACTGCCACCTGCTCCCTGTACTGAATTCACGCTTTAGCGTGCGATTGGTCAAGGGGTCCTAGCTAAAGGGGGAAGAAGCCTGGTTGGGCTTCCATACCTGTCAACCCACCTCCCATCTGTGCCAGACAGGATCCCATCCTGTTCTCTCTACAGATGCGTCCACATCCTTGGCAGTTTAGACCCCTTCCGACCCCCTTACTGTGTCTACTCCAGAGTGAGCCACACCTAGCATCCCCGCACCCTTTGCCCACGTGAGCCATGGTCTTCTCTCGTGGCCACCGCCTTGGTAGTGTGGATTCTTCATCTGTAAGATGCAGATCATATTGGTGCTTCTCCCTGCTCTCCTGCTGCAGGCACCATCACTATTGATCTAACTGCAAATGGCTAGGCAGGGAGGCGGAAGTGGGAGACTGAGGTCCTTGTCCTGTTTATGGCAAGCCTTCTTGGCCTCAAGTTACTTTCCTTGAAGCTAGAAGTCTGGCTGCCTTTTCAATGCTGAGGGAAATAAGAGGTGTCCTTCTACCCTAAAAGACACACCCACAACACCCCGATCTCAATCAGGAACCCTGGGGGAGGAGCTCCAGGATGGCTGGGGAGCCTCTGGTGCAAACTCAGGTGCCAGGTCCAACCGAAGCATTTACAGGACCCGAGGCCAGAGTGCCGCAGAAGCTCACGCACACTCTGCGTCTCAGGTGTTCAAAGTTATAAATCAGAAACGACGTGGCCCCTGTCCTCTCACCTCCCGGCCATCGGGAAGGCTGAATTTCAATCAACCCTGGCATTCAGTGCCGCAGTGTGGCTGAGCAGGAGGAGACGGCCCCTGGTCCCTTCTCCCTGCCTGTGCTGTGGCCCCCGCTGTGCAGATCTTGTGTGCAGGCTTGGGACGCCCCCTCCCCATCCCCCACCCCCCGCTGCCGCCATAGACTTCAGCTGTCACTCCTTGTGACCGCCACTGCTGCTACAGTTCACCTGCAGGAGGGTGGACTGGTTCACAAGGCCCACACAGATCCTGGCTGTCAGCAAAGAGCCTTTTGGGCAAGAAGTTCTAGAACCTTCAGCCCCCTGTATATGATCTGGCGGAGAGGGTATGTGGTGGGTTGTCCTGAAGGTAGGGCAGGGTGTGGGCCCTCTGGGGGTCAGGTTGTGGGCACAAGCTTCTCCCTGCTGAGTCTAAGGATGCTCACTGAGCGCCCCAGAATGTTTAAAAGGGGACAAGAACACGCCCAAAGAGCTTCAGAGAGCCAGTAGGTCCAGGAGCGTTATACCATAGTAATTTAGTGTTTGTTATCACGTTGATTCTCCCAATAACCCATGTAAGGTAGACAGAAAAGATCCTCACTTGAGAGGTGGTCTAAGACAGACAGACAGACATGTGTCTACATGAAATCATAGTTGTTGGCAGAGCTACAGTGAAGCTCCCCATCTTCCCTCTAGCTCTGGTGGGAAGCCAGGGCTGTGTTCTCTGGTCCATCAGCTGGATTCCCAGCTCAGAGCTTCTGAAAGGAAATCTGGGGGTTGCCTGCTGCAGCTTTGTTCTCCAACAGAAGGAAAGGAGAATGGGTTGGGAGGCCACGAGGGGAGGGAAGAGAGGAGCTGGGAGTGGATGGAGGAGTTCGAAGGGGATTGCATGGACGTGGTGCGAGTCTAGTTATCATTCCGAGAGTTCACATACTGGATGGAGAGTGACCCAGAGAGAGAAAATGCCGTCCCTCCCATTTTAGGTCATTGCCGTGTTTATGCAGGTGTAATATTGTATTTCAGTATTTTACTAAACATGAACGTTGCCTTGTAGTTCTGTGTTGCTATAGTTTCCCTGTATTTGTTGTGACTTTGTTGACGATCACATGAGGATTATGGTATAGTAAGTGCAGCTACCACGTGCCCTACTGTTGTTCATTTGGTTGCATTCAACTTTTCCCTCCTGTAACTGATTCTGCGGTGGGCACTTGGATGTGTGTAAACTTTTCCTTCCCTCTTTTCTTAGGACACACCTGGTAGTTGGAAATGCATCCCCCGCCCAGCAGGATATTCCTGTTGCTGCCACATTGCCAGGGGCAGCAGGGGTGTTCCAGGTGGATCCTACCTAAGTCGAGAAGTTGATCCAGGGGCATGTCCCAGGGAAGTTAGGTTCTGAGTTTGCCTCTTTATTTTCCTACAGCCTCTGGGTTCACAAATACAGACAACTTGACTAGTATTATCCTGAAGCCAACTACCCAGGGGGTAATATCAGCTGTTACTACAAGTGTATCCACCCAGGAATCCAAAACACCAAGTACCACTGGAAGCCCTAGCCCCAGCCTCACCTCTCAGGACTTCAATGGGACCACAGCAACCATCTCAGGTAAGAAGGGTGCTTGTCCAGGCCCTGGAGAGATGCTACCAGTACTCGGGTGAAGCATCTGGGATGCTTGCATACCACGCCCCTTGCTTGAGCATCATGCTTAGAGCAACTTGAATAGGTTCTAGATACTTTTTCCTATAGTGGCAACTTTCTCAGGCTAATGCCTTGGCAGCTGATCCTGACCAGAAATGTG
The DNA here is from genome assembly GCF_033115175.1 of Lepus europaeus. Taxonomy (NCBI): domain Eukaryota; kingdom Metazoa; phylum Chordata; class Mammalia; order Lagomorpha; family Leporidae; genus Lepus; species Lepus europaeus. The sequence continues at coordinate 22,439,732 of NC_084840.1, read as the reverse complement.
TCCTGTACCCCTACTTTCTTTCATGCTGAATTCAGTTTGGTCAGATGAGGGCTCCATACAGGTCTCTGATCTCTTTTCAATGAACGAAACTGGATACATGTTCATATTAGGGGTCTTTGGCTTCTGTTTAGGGTGGACCAGCATCTGGGTCAGTTTCAGAATCCTGAGGACAACTCTAATGCATTTAGATTATTGCTGTGATTTCTAGCTGACTTGAAATGAGCTTGGTCAGGGTTTGGACATGAAATCGTGGCTATAGGCCAGCGCCGTGGCTTAACAGGCTAATTCTCCGCCTTGCGGCGCCGGCACACCGGGTTCTAGTCCCGGTTGGAGCGCCGGATTCTATCCCGGTTGCCCCTCTTCCAGGCCAGCTCTCTGCTATGGCCCGGGAAGGCAGTAGAGGATGGCCCAAGTGCTTGGGCCCTGCACCCGCATGGGAGACCAGGAGAAGCACCTGGCTCCTGGCTTCGGATCAGCGAGATGCGCCGGCCGCAGCGGCCATTGGAGGGTGAACCAATGGCAAAAAGGAAGACCTTTCTCTCTGTCTCTCTCTCACTATCCACTCTGCCTGTCAAAAAAAAAAAAAAAAAAAAAAGAAATCGTGGCTACCGTCCCAAACTCCCAGTTGTGCATCAAATCCCAAGCCTTTGTCATGAACTGAGACAGACAGATGGATGAGTGGGTATGTGTGCATATGTGTACACTCAGACTGTGATTTTGGTCTATTCCAGAGACTAGAGTCAACTTGACCTCTTCCCCTGGGACCACCCCAAGCCCTGGAACCACAAACGCTTCTGCACAGCCACAGACCTCCCTAGCCGTGACAATGCCCACCACCTTGGCCAACTTTTCCACTGCAGAGACAACCTTGGAGCCCAGCACATCACCTGGAAGTATTTCTAATCACACACGCAATAGCACCAGTCCCGAGATATCTCCCACCACATCCTATATGTCATCTGCTTCTACTCCAAGTACCGCCAAGGTGGGTGAGTTGGGCCCCAAATGGCAAACTGCCCCCCCCCCCCATTTCATCTGTCTGCAAGTGAGCTCTCCCCTCCCCTCCACCTCTCCTCATCCCAGCCAATGGGATTTTGGGTCATGTGGGCATCAGGGCGGAAACATGCCGGGTAAGGGTCGCTGACAGTGGGGTAGGGGAAGAAGGGATGATCTGTGCTTTGGGCTCTGCGTTTTTAGGGAGTAGGGAGTGAAGCAGGTTTTCAGGGATCCCTCTATTCTATGGTTCTTTCTAATAGCTATTGCCATGGCTTTGACCAGGGCAGCATTCTCCTTTGGGAATATTTGGAAATCATCTCCCAATGAATGGTGTTGCTTCACCCAAGGTGCTCAGGACAAACAATATGTCCTCTGTTCAATAGCTTGGTGGTTGGGCATGGCTAGAGGCAGCGAGAAGGTCACCAGCAATGGTCAGAACCAGGCAGAACAGGGACGGTGAGCTCAGCCTGCCCTTCTCAGCCCCAGGGCCTCTGGCTCTCAACAGCTCGGCAGGAAGGGCAGAAAATATGAGGGCGTGGAGGCTAAGGACAGGCACGAGGGGCCTGCCTGGTTTCTGTTTTCACACAAGCCAGAACAGGGATTTGGAGAGACTTGGGGGCTAGGGGGAAAATAGTGGTCACCAGGATCTGCCTGGCCATGCCATCATCTCCGTGCCCTATGGCCTTCCTACAAGTGTGTGCTGGACTCAGGGCGGGTGGGGAAACAGCCCCCTGGGAAAAGAGTCCCCCCCCCCCTCTTTTCTGCCCTTGCTAAGCCAGTGTTTACCAGGATTGCTAATAGCTGTTTGCCTGCAAGCCCGGACTAGTGAGGAGGGAAAGAAGGTCTGATTGCCTGGAGGAGGTGAGGGAGCCAAGTGGGAGAGAGAGGACAGAATACCCACTGGTGGAGACCAAGGTGGGAGAGGGAGACAGAGTACCCACTGGTGGAGATCGAGGTGGGAGAGAGAGGACAGAGTACCCACTGGTGGAGACCGAGGTGGGAGAGGGAGACAGAGTACCCACTGGTGGAGCCCGAGGTGGGAGAGGGAGACAGAGTACCCACTGGTGGAGCCCGAGGTGGGAGAGGGAGACAGAGTACCCACTGGTGGAGATCGAGGTGGGAGAGGGAGACAGAGTACCCACTGGTGGAGCCCGAGGTGGGAGAGGGAGATAGAGTACCCACTGGTGGAGATCGAGGTGGGAGAGGGAGGACAGAGTACCCACTGGTGGAGCCCGAGGTGGGAGAGGGAGACAGAGTACCCACTGGTGGAGACCGAGGTGGGAGAGGGAGACAGAGTACCCACTGGTGGAGACCGAGGTGGGAGAGGGAGACAGAGTACCCACTGGTGGAGATAGAGGTGGGAGAGGGAGACAGAGTACCCACTGGTGGAGATCGAGGTGGGAGAGGGAGGACAGAGTACCCACTGGTGGAGATCGAGGTGGGAGAGAGAGGACAGAGTACCCACTGGTGGAGATAGAGGTGGGAGAGGGAGACAGAGTACCCACTGGTGGAGACCGAGGTGGGAGAGGGAGACAGAGTACCCACTGGTGGAGACCGAGGTGGGAGAGGGAGGACAGAGTACCCACTGGTGGAGATCGAGGTGGGAGAGAGAGGACAGAGTACCCACTGGTGGAGATAGAGGTGGGAGAGGGAGACAGAGTACCCACTGGTGGAGCCCGAGGTGGGAGAGGGAGACAGAGTACCCACTGGTGGAGATAGAGGTGGGAGAGGGAGACAGAGTACCCACTGGTGGAGCCCGAGGTGGGAGAGGGAGACAGAGTACCCACTGGTGGAGATCGAGGTGGGAGAGGGAGACAGAGTACCCACTGGTGGAGATCGAGGTGGGAGAGAGAGGACAGAGTACCCACTGGTGGAGACAGAGGTGGGAGAGGGAGACAGAGTACCCACTGGTGGAGCCCGAGGTGGGAGAGGGAGACAGAGTACCCACTGGTGGAGCCCGAGGTGGGAGAGGGAGACAGAGTACCCACTGGTGGAGCCCGAGGTGGGAGAGGGAGACAGAGTACCCACTGGTGGAGATCGAGGTGGGAGAGGGAGACAGAGTACCCACTGGTGGAGATCGAGGTGGGAGAGGGAGACAGAGTACCCACTGGTGGAGCCCGAGGTGGGAGAGGGAGGACAGAGTACCCACTGGTGGAGCCCGAGGTGGGAGAGGGAGACAGAGTACCCACTGGTGGAGACCGAGGTGGGAGAGGGAGACAGAGTACCCACTGGTGGAGCCCGAGGTGGGAGAGGGAGACAGAGTACCCACTGGTGGAGACCGAGGTGGGAGAGGGAGACAGAGTACCCACTGGTGGAGATAGAGGTGGGAGAGGGAGACAGAGTACCCACTGGTGGAGCCCGAGGTGGGAGAGGGAGACAGAGTACCCACTGGTGGAGACCGAGGTGGGAGAGGGAGACAGAGTACCCACTGGTGGGCACTGTCCCTTATCCAAGATGCTTCCAACTAGTTTTCAGATTTCAGAATTTTTAAAAAAAATTTGGAATATTTGTGTATTCTTAATGAGATATTTTGGGAAAGGAACCTGAGTCTAATTCATTCATAGCCACATAGCCAGAAGGAATTTCATACAGTGTTTTTAATAATTCTGTACAGAAGCAAAGTCTCATAATGTCAGTTTCTCCATTTGTGGTATCATGTAGGGACTCAAAGTTTTTGTTACGGAGCAATTTAGATTTTTTGATTTTCAGATTAGGAACGTTCAGCCTGTGTGAACAAGCTCTAGTCCTCTGATAGATTCTGAATTTCCTTTTCCCTAGAACTTTTGGAGGGAGTGCCTCTCAGACATCAAACTCAAAAGGGGGTCGGGGAAAATGCTGGCCAAAGGTATGAGCTCATTCACTTTGTTTTTTGTTTTTGTTGTAATACAGGGAGAAATCAGATGCTCGGGAATCCGAGAAGTGCGATTGACTCAGGGCATCTGCCTGGAGCTAAATGAGACCTCCAGCTGTGTAAGTGAACCCCACCCCACCCCCACCCCATTGCCTCCTCGGTTCCCCTCCCACAACCCCTTCTGAACATCCTTCAGCCTTGCAGTGTGGGGCTGCCTTTTGCTGGGGGCCAGGCTGCATTCTAACAGTGAGCTTGGAGTTTATGGAGTGAGAGGCCCCATCTGGTGGACAAAAAAGGCAAAAGCAATTTTAATTACATTTCGTTGCTACTTGATATTGTCGTTTAAGTTTGCTTTTATGTGTAAAACAATCCTTCTCATTTCCAGATGTAAAGTAGCCACCTCAAATATTGGTTTGCTGGTTGTTATTTGCAGATAACCCTTTAATCCATATGGAATGTATTTGCACTAATGCTGTATTTTCCTTAACAGTGATTGATTTTTATGTATGTCCCAGGCCATATTCTTCAGATATATTTTAGTTTGTGCACATTTTTGCTTATTTTAAATTTAAAAACTTTGTACTTTTGATATCTAGCCAGGCAAGTCTTTCCTCATTATATTATAAGAAGTATAGTTTTCTTCATCTCTCTAGAAAATGTTCAAAGACATCTGTCAAGATGCAAAAGAAAAAAAATTCAAATTTTCATTGAAACTGCTCTAAAGTTGCTCGGTTTTATACCTCTTAGCACCTTTTGTAAAAAATGTCTTTTTCTATAGCTTTGCTGGCTTTATTAAGGTTAGCTATAACCTAGATTTTTTTCATAATATATTCTAATTGATTGTTGCTGCTATATCAGAAAGTTGATGGAGTTTTGAAAAGCTGTCTTGGGTTTGGCTGCATTCTTGAGATTGCGTGTTTATTACAGGAGCTCCTTAGCTCATTCTTTTTTTTCGTTTTTAAGGTAAGTTTCCGTGCGACCTCTTCCTTACTGCTGTTCTCTGCCCGTTTTAGTGGCTGTGGGTCTCAGTTTCAAGTCTGATCGCACTGGTAAGAATGTTTATAGCAGGCCATTAGATTTTAGTGGCGATAGCAGGCCCCCTTGCTTGGTTTCAGTAAATCCGAGGTTCTGACAGGAACAAGACTGTGCCAAAAGGATGGGCTGAAGGGAAGAGCTGTATTTACCTATAGAAGGAAGTGTTTTCTCAAACTGGAGATGCATTGAGGGAGACACACGTGACGTGGGTGCTGCCTGCCCTGGAGAGACTGCAACCTGTGGAAGGCCTTCACTGTGTACCTTGCTCAGTCCGACTTCAGATGCCTTACCTCCAGTCATCCCATTGGATCCCCAAGTAGACAGATCTTTTAAAATTACACCTAAGAGAACAATTTAACTTAGGATATTTAAAAACAACAGAAATTGAGAAGATGGGAGTTTGCATAAGCAGTAACTAGATACAGTTTGCAAAATAGCAAGATGTGAACATGCATTGTGCTGGTAATGCACAATGTGTTTTGCATGTGATAGTTCAACTCTGCTCATTAGGAAAAAAATGTCAGGTCCCTTGCTAATTGTAACCAAAGAAAAATGGCCATCTTTTTTTTTTCTTTTTCTTATCTTGGCTGAGCATTTATTTTCCTGGGTATCACACAGGGCTGTGCCAAAATGCTAATTCTTTCTAGAATGTAGAATGTTCTAGAATGTTCTTTCTAGAACGTAGAGCTAGCTGCAGGGCGTTCTGTGTGTGTGTGCTGCTCTTCCAAGTTCATGTTAAACAACACGTGGCAACAGGGGCATGGTACAAGACACATGCAGCAGACCTCGGGCCTCTGCGGTCTCGTTTCTGCTGCGTAGCCGACTTTGTGCCCCAGTTGAGGTCTCTGCTGTTCCTCTGAGACTGGCGTGCGTCGGAATCAACTTGTAGAAGAGCACGGTGGCCCCTGCATTGCATGCTCAGAGGCTTCTGCACTGCCCCGGCCCTTCTCTTCTTCCCCCGTGCTTGTCACCACTGTCGTCTCCTTTCTTTCTCCCATTCAAGTACTAACCAGGCCTGACCCTGCTTAACTTCCGAGATCAGACGAGATCGGGCAAGTTCAGGGTGGTATGGCTGCAGACCCCTTGCTTCCTGAGAGCGCCACTGTCCCAGACCCCAAGCAGCAGCGCCTCCTAGTGCTCACTAAGATAATCTTCCTGCCGCCAGAAATCCCTGTTCCGTCATTTGTACCCGCTGCTCGCAGTCCTGCCCCTGCTTCCGTTCCCTCGGGTCCTGCTCTCCCAGTCCGTCTTCTGCAAAGGCTTTGAGGGCCATGCCCACCTTTCCTTAGGGTGCATTTGTGCTCTTGGTGGCAGAGGGCCTTGAGGTGCTGGTTCTGAGGGAGGCAGGCTCGGGCCCTCCCCACACCTGCTGGGGAGCATGAAGGATCTGGTGTGTCCTAGCATCACTTCCTTGGCTATCATGTGTTGTCGGTACACGCCTGCATCTAGGGTGTGCCCATAACAGAAGTAAGCACGCATCCAGACACTCGTTCTGTACTGGGACGCGGTGAGAACCAATACGCCGGCTCTCGCTGTGGGATTATTTAGGTCTGCCTCCCGTGTGTGCATCCTGTAAACATTTCCATCGTAGCCTCCAGCACTCAGCAGCCAGGGGAACGGAAGACGACACCGCGTTCTACTTAAGCGCCCCAGTCACACCTCTGCACCCTCATTTGCTGTTCTGGAGTCAGACGTGCTACCGTGGTGCCACGAGGCCTCTTCCCCAGTTGTGACTTGTCCTCTCTGCCACCGTGTCAGGTTAATTTAGTGATGCTAATTGTGAGTCCTCAAATAGTTTCCAAGATACTCGATTCCAAATGGGTATGCTACACCCATTTGCCCAGGGAAATCCAACCAAATGTTTTTCAATTGTGGTAAAACAAGTAGAACGCAAAATCAACCACCCTCACTGTCAGTACGTGGACAATGAGCAATGCTGAGTGCGTTCGCACTGCTGTGCCACCAAGCTCCAGAACGCTTTGCGTCTTCCTAAACCGGAAGCTGTGCCTGTTAAGCTGACCACCACCCACCTCCTCAGGCCCTCGCAGCCATGATTCAGCTGTCGGTCTCTGAATTTGGCTACCCTGACTGCTCCTGTGAGTGGAGTCATAGCATGTGTCCTTTTGAGACCGGCTTGCATCACCTAGCATAGTACCTTGAGGGTTCACATGGGTCGCAGCCTGTGTCTGACTCCTCGCTTTTCAGGGCGGAGTCATCTTCCATTGTCCGTATGCTTCTTTCCCTCGTTTTCGTTCTCCACTATCCGTTGATGAACACTTGGGTTTCTTCCATATCTTGGCTTGTGTGAATGATGCTACTATAAACGTTGAGTGTACAAATATCTCCGAGATACTCTGATTTCAGATCTCTTGGGTGTGTGCCCAGAAGGGGAAGTGCTGGGTCATGTATGGCAATTCTGTGTTGGAATTTTGGGGGAACCATCATACTGTTCTCCATAGTGACTGCACCATTTACATTCCCACCAACAGTGCACAAGGATTCCAGTTTTTCCACATCCTTGTCAACTTGTTATTTTCTGATTTTTTAAAGTATCCACCTTCATGGGTATGAGGTGGTATCTCTGTGGTTTCTGTCTATATGTCCCTAATGACAGTGGTCTGAGCACATTTTCCTCTGCTTATTGACAATTTACATATCTCCTTATTTATTTATTTATTTTTAAAGATTTATTTATTTATTTGGAAGTCAGAGTTACACAGAGAAAGGAGAGGCAGAGAGAGAGAGGTCTTCCATCTGCTGGTTCGCTCCCCAATTGGCCGCAAAGACTGGAGCTGTGCTGATCCAAAGCCAGGAGCTAGGAGCTTCTTCCAGGTCTCCCACATGGGTGCAAGGGACCAAGGACTTGGGCCATCTTCTGCTTTCCCAGGCCACAGCAGAGAGCTGGATCAGAAGAGGAGCAGCCGGGACTCGAACTGGCGCCCATGTGGGATGCCAGCACTACAGGCAGCAGCTTTACCTGCTGCGCCACAGCACTGGCCCCAATGTTTCCTTATTTAAAAAAAGTTATTTATTTGAAAGGCACAGTGAGAGAGAGAGAGAGAGAGAGAGAGAGAGAGAGAGAGATCTTTCATCTGCTGATTCACTTCCCAAATGGCCACAGTGGCCAGGCCTTATCTGGCCTGGAACTCCATCCGGGTTTCCCCTTTGGGTGCAGGGGCCCCAAGCACTTGGGCCATCTTTCACTGCCTTTTCAGGTGCATGAACAGGGAGCTGGATCAGAAATGGAGCAGCCAGGACTTGAACCAGCGCCCACATGGCATTGCAGGCAGCGGCTTAACCCACTAAACCACAACACTGGCCCCTTTGTGAGTCTTCTACAGAGAAATATCTATTCTAGTCCTTTACCCACCGATTTGGTTTTTAGAGCTTTGTTTCTTTGGTCACATCTGTTTATATGTGGTGTTTGTGTAGACTGCCGGCTCTCGTGATGCTGTTGTGTTGCTCTCAGCTGAGGCAGGCTGCCCACAGCACAGGTCACAGCCCTTGCCCTCTGCCCAGACACTGAAGATCAATTTCCATGCAGAAAACATCAGTTAGAGATGAAGGCCTTCTTCCAGCCACGCGCCAGGAAAGAACCTGAGATCTGGAGACAGTCTAACTTCTTGGCCTTGGTTAGCTGTCTGCTTGTTTGCTTGACTTGTAACACGTTCCTTAATTACTCCAGTCCCTACATGGTGAGGCTCACACCAAAGTGGATAGCATTATTTTTAAAAGGGATTGGAGGGCCGGCGCCGCGGCTCACTAGGCTAATCCTCCGCCTTGCGGCGCTGGCACACCGGGTTCTAGTCCCGGTCGGGGCACCGGATTCTGTCCCGGTTGCCCCTCTTCCAGGCCAGCTCTCTGCTGTGGCCAGGGAGTGCAGTGGAGGATGGTCCAAGTGCTTGGGCCCTGCACCCCATGGGAGACCAGGATAAGCACCTGGCTCCTGGCTTTGGATCAGCATGATGCGCCGGCCGCGGCGGCCATTGGAGGGTGAACCAACGGCAAAGGAAGACCTTTCACTCTGTCTCTCTCTCTCTCTCTCTCTCTCTCTCTCACTGTCCACCCTGCATGTCAAAAAAAAAAAAAAAAAAAAAAGAAAGAAAGAAAAAAAAAAGGGATTGGAGGCAGAGGAGGGGATGGAGCCTAGAAATAGCATAAAGGTCGCTGGGAATAGTGCCTGCTTGCCACCCCTCCCCACCCCAGTGTTCGCTGGGCTGCTTTGACATGTTAAGAAGTCTACAGTTTGAGGGTGTCAATGCAGAAAGACCAGGTGTTTTTATTGCTTTTGCAAAGTAACACGTGTGTGCAGACGTGGTGAGGGGCTGGTGAAGCTGACTCTCCCGAGCAACACAGTGAGGCTGTGGCTTCCTCCTGCCCACTCGCCCATGGTGTTCACCCCACAGCCTCTCGTGGGGGAGGATGTTTATTTCCAGCATCCGGAGGAGCATTGTGCTTTGTTCAGGATCCACCTGCTCCTCTCTGGGCCCAAACACAATTCACTGGTGCTCTTAGATTCCAGAGTGGGAGCCAGGCTGCTGCTGTGCCCTTGAATTTAGTCCAAGAAACCAAGCCAGGGCTGGAGGGACCCCATGTGGGGGCCAGTCAGTGGGGACGTGAGGTTCAACAGCAGTCTCCTGAGTTCTTTGGTTGGTGTGGTGCTATGATCAGTGCAGTCCAAGTTCAAAATTATATAAGGCCCACCCTCCCCCCGCCACCCTACCCCATACACTGAAGAACATTCCAGTCTGATCAGAGAGAAATGGCAATAACAGTAAGACAAAATAGGATTGAAATGTGGAATCCCGATGATGTAGGACATAAGGTGTTGCTATTATTAACAATAATAGAGCCATCTGTGACCTAGGACCCACTAGATTGCCAACACCGGTTTGGGCTCCTTTCTTGGCCTCTCCCTTTAGTCACCACTGAGGAACCTGATGCTCCAGCTGGTCGCCTGACCTGCAAAGAGTTTAGTACACAACGGAGCAAGGAGTGATGCCCAGTGTGGCTGAAGACAGAGCGGGCTTCCCTGAGGCAGTGGCATTCAGATTGAGTCTTGAAAGGACAGAGAGTGCCAGGGCCAGTGTGTCCCATCTCCTTGTAACAGGGTGGCAAGGCCACGCGGCCATGCACCGGCAGCCCCACCAGTGTCTCCTGCACCTGTTCGATGTCCTTCAAGGCCGACTTCCAGGTGTTCCTGCAAATCCAAGGCAGCTGCGACCTTGTGCTCCTTTGCGTGTCCACAGCACTTCGGTGCTGCACGGCCTGTGGCCCTTACCATGTCCACAGCTCTGTGACCGCTTCCTTATCTTGTGCCCCTGTTGCTTCGTCTACAAAACAAAGACAATGATGGCACCCATCTCAGAGGCCTGTACAGCACTTAAACTGGCACCTGAGTCATGGTCAGCATGGTCTGGTGCCAGGGAGAACATGGCACTCTGGGAGAAGAACTGGTCTCTGGGGGAGAGACTACTGATCATACCCAGGGTGGGGTCCAGGTGGCAGACACCCTTTCAAAGTCTAGACTAGCGCAGAAGTGGAGTCTCCTCCAAGGACTTCCTGGGGCACCTGCAGAGGCAGCCCTGTCTCCATGACCTTGGCCCTTGAGCAGGGGCGAGGCTGGAGGCTCCCGCTGGCCTCGCGTCTCTGTGACCTACAGCTTGGCTGGCTGCTCCTGCTTTTCTGGCCTCAGCCAAGCCTAGTTATTTTCCCTCAACTCCCTCAAATTCCAGCTGGGGCCCGAGGCCAATCTTGACCTCGCCTTGTGCCGGAGCAAAGGAGCCTAGGTTTTCCTGCCTTAGGTCACAGCGGTAGGAAAATACCCAGGCTCCGTGCCAACTGGGAGGACCCTCTGGCCTTGCCACGGGCCTGCCCACAAACAGGAAGCTTTCTCCCTCCCCGAGGCCCAGGTCCCATGCCTGTCACACGCCCCAGCAGTTTTCCCCGAACAGGAAAACTGTCAGAGCTGTTCAGGCATTTCCTCCTCCGCTGCCTGCCATCCGGCCAGGGGAGAAAGCCTTCGTTTCGGTTCCTTTCCTGCGCACTTTGATTGGAAGCTGCTGGAATACATACGGCGAAGTGGGAGACAGGGTTTCCAAGGGCACAGCCAGTGCTCCCAGTGTACCGCCTTTGCCGGGACTCCCTTGTAGAACCATGAGCGTTCGTCTTCTGGATCTGCATCCCTGAGTGCGGAGGGCCAGTCAGCAACGGGAGACACCCCTGTGGACCGCCCTGAAACGCGGTTCCCTGCTTTTGATGGGAAAGGGGGATGGCAGACAAAACCAAGACAGCACACCGCTACAGTGGAGCAGTGCGCTTTGGGACACCCCCGTGGATGGCAGAGGGAGGAAGTCCCCGAGGACCCTTTGAACACAGGGTCACACATGTGCTCCTGGTTCCTCTCCTCCCTGGTTGTGACCTTGACACAGGTGCTGTGCTCGTGGTTATTATTGCATCGTTAGTAAGGTGATGTCTCCCGAGTTTCTTCTCTGACATCTTACATAGGTTTCGGTGCTGGGCCCCATTTGAGGTTTTAGCTTAAGACAAATGGCAGTGTTTTGATTTTTGTTTTCCATTTGAAGTTTTAGGAAGGCGCGACCCTCTTGCAAAGTGGACAGTAGCTTCAATGAGAATTAGGGCATACTCGTAATTTCATCTCCTGCTCTCCGTTTCTCTCTCTTCTCAGGAGGACTTTAAGAAGGACAAAGGGGAGGAACTGACCCAAGTACTGTGTGGGAAAGAGCAGGCTGACTCGGAGGCTGGGGCCAGGGTGTGCTCCCTGCTCCTCGCCCAGTCTGAGGTTAGGGCTCAGTGCCTGCTGCTGGTCTTGGCCAACAGAACAGGTAAGGGGCACACCTGTCTGGGGGACCAGCCAAGTGATGGCCGCACACTCTGGGTGCAGATCAGAGGCTGCAGGTGCGGGGGAGCAGGGCTTGGCTAATGCTGGGAGAGGCCCTCTAGAGATAAACCACTCTGGCCATCACGGCATCTTCTAGAACAGTGTGGGGAAGGTAGCGCAGGATGAGCTTATCTGGCTTCCAGATTTAGCAGCCCTATTTTTAATTCTAGAACTTTCCAGCATGTTCCAGTTTATGAAAAAGCACCAGTCCGACCTGAGAAAGGTAAGTTCCCTGAAGGGATGGCTTTCAGAGGAACCATGGGTCCGTGGTGTAGGAGAGGAGTAATTGCCGTCTCCACCCCCACTTCCCCCACCTCTCCATCCTCCTCTGCAAGTCTTCACCTGTGCTTGGACCAGAGAGTTTATGGGATGGCATAATTAAGAGATGCCCATCTTGAGTCTTGTTTCAAAGATCCTTGAGGACAATGTCCTCGTGGGCCTGTCCACTGTGGAGTCACACACAGGGGTCAAGAGTGGGCTGGGCTCTTCGTCTAGAACCCACTTTCCACGAGTGACAGCGGCCTTTGCTGTGTCTTCTCTGCAAGCTGGGGATCCAGGATTTCACCGAACAAGATGTGGCAAGCCACCAGAGCTATTCCCGGAAGACCCTGATCGCACTGGTCACCTCGGGGGTCCTCCTGGCCATCCTGGGCACTACTGGCTATTTCCTCATGAACCGTCGCAGCTGGAGCCCCACTGGAGAGCGGCTGGTCAGTGCTGGGGCCGGGGCCCAGGAAGTGGGAAAGGAGGAGAAGGGAAGGAGATGGACGGAAAGTTGACCCTAGGAGTGTTCTGGGCAAGGGAGGACAGGGTGAGGCTTGACCTGGCCCCCACTCTGGGGAGGTCAGTCCTCCGTCAGGACTGCCTGATTTCTTGTGGGACTTGGTCTCTGAGCTCTGGTGGCACGGAGTGGTGCCTCTCTCTGTCCTCTCTCCCCTAGGAGCTGGAACCCTGACCGCTCTTCAGAAGGAAAGGAGTCTGCCCATGCAGCCGCACCCCTGCCCCCCCACCCGGTACCTGCACCCCTGCTTACCAGATAATGCTCCTTTATTTATACACTGTCTAGGGCGAAGACCCTTATTACACGGAGAACGGTGGAGGCCAGGGCTATAGCTCAGGACCTGGGGCCGCCCCCGAGGCTCAGGGAAAGGCTGGTGTGAAGCAAGGGGCTCAGGAGAACGGCACCGGCCAGGCCACCTCCAGAAACGGCCATTCCGCAAGACAACACGTGGTGGCTGACACCGAATTGTGATGCGTCCGGGGGGTGGGGGTGGGGGGGCGGGGTGGTGTCTGCCCCTGTGCGGGCAGCGGCCCCCACCTTGCGGCCTTTCCTTTCCCAGGGCGCACACCTTGGCGGTTTGTGCCTGGGCCCTCCACCCAGGGAGAGGCAGGTGCACCCCTGCCCTCTACACAGCGGCCCTGGGCTTGTATGGGTCAAGGTGTGATGGGGAGAAGCCCACGTCCACAGGCAGAGGAGCCCTGGGGGAGGCTTCCCACTTGGACGCCTTCTTTCTCCCTTCCTCCTCTGCCTCACTGCAGGAACCCCCAGGGCAAAGGAGGGACTTTTCTAGGTTATTAACTGCCTCCCAGGAGGCTTGGAATTTTACTGTTTCTTCCTCATAGTTTCTTTCTCTCCTCTAGGGAAACCAAAGCAACCCTTTGCAGCTGCTCCCTTGTCACAGTATAGCCAGCAAAAAACGTGTTGTCTTAAACCACTTCCCGTATCCCTCTTCCAAAGACACTGTGGGCTGGGTCACCAGCTCGGGGCTTGCTCTCCAGGCCCCTGCAGGCCCCTGGTGCGCCCCCTATCTGTGCTCGGAGGCCTGCCCTGTCTTCTGGCTGCAGTCGGGAATGGGGTCCAAACGGCTCCGTCCTGGCCTTGCCGGGGCCCCCAGACACTCTCCTTTGTTCCTTTTCCTCCTGGTTCTGAGTGTACTGGGCCCTGGGAGCCGGTCCTTGAGCCCAGCTTCTGGACCTGGCTTCTCCGGGGAATCCCTGAGCTCCGAAGCCAGGCCCCGGCCTCCCACTCTGGCCTCCACGGCTTCCTCCTCCCTCCCTGACTCCTGGGTTGAGCTGTGGCCTCAGTCCCCCAGCAGATTCCTTTCCGTCTCCTCCCTTCCCACACACCTTCACTGCCCTGCACCTGGGGGTCAGAGCCCCAGGACACCCCAGGGGCCCCTCCCACACTGCCTCCTCTGCGGGTAGCCCAGTTCTCTGTCATCATTGTCATTTTTCCAGAGGGGTGAGCAGGGATCCTGGTTTCAATGACAGCTGGAAATAGAACTTTCCAGAAATGAAGGATTGGATGGAATTTTTTTTTTTTTTCTGAATAAAAATCAGTGTGTGTAAATACTGTAATTAAAGCAATCCTGGACCACAATCCTGTTCTGTGGCTCTGTCCCAGTGGCCTCCCCATGATGCCCCACTGGGCTGGGCCGTGATGAGGTGGGGAGGGGCTAGACTGGGGAGAGACTGGCCCCTCGCAGCCTGCACGGGCACCGGCACCAAGCAGGGTGATGAGGACCTGTGGCAGAGGTTTGCAGCCTTGAGATTGACAGCAGTCAAGTACAAAAGGAAATCTGCAAACCCCTGCCCACTGCCATAGCTCCCAGATGTCCCCCCACCCCACCCCAGGGCCCTGGGAAGTGGGGGTGGCTGGGGGAACACTCTCACGTGGGTCACCAGTGGCTGAGGCCCATGGGGCCTGAGCGAAAGTCATTTTTTCCATTCCTGCCTTTCCCCTGAGCAATCCCCACCCCACTTCTCTCTTACTTTCCTCCAACTTGTGTAACTCGGGGGAGGCCCAAGCAAGAGGCGGAGAGCCTTGACCTTGTCGGCCACTTTAGGGTTGGAGGAGGTGGGGTGGAAATCAGAGGAGGTCTGCTTGGCCGCCATCTCTCTGCACATCTGACCAGATGGGGAAGTTGGGGAGGAGGGGTGGGTACAGGGTACGGATGTCCACTCGTGGGAAACCTGGGAGGAGAGAGAAAGCAGCATCAGGCTTGGCAATGTGCATAGCACGTTAGCCTGAATCTGTTGGCGCACAGAGCTATGGGAGGAAGGGGGCTTTGTGTGCTGGGAGTGGGGTGCGGTGAACATTCCGTGATGGCGGGACAGCTTGCCTTGAAGACCCCCTTGCTTTTTGGAAAATAAAACGGTCCCTCCTTTGCCCAGAGCATCCTGGTGCAGCAATGGCTCCACCTGCTGGCCTTGCTGAGCTCCTGCCGTGCAAACTGCCTCTGTTGGGTTTTCTTCCCCGCTGCCCTCACCTTCAGCACACCCAACGCTCATTCAATTTGTCTCACACACGAAGCTCATATAACTACAGAAAGTCGCTGCTGGAGGAGACCACAACAAGGCATTTCAAAGGGTTCATGGAAAATAAAAATAAAGGACGCATTTATTTTGTTGCTAAAAAATTGAAATCCATGCATATACAGGGTCTTTTAAGCAATTCATGGAAAATGTGCATTCTAAAAAACTGTGCATAGATTTCAAGATTTTTGCATGAAAATAAACTTGTGCTTTCATTTTTCCATGAACTTTTTCATGTACCCTCAATATATCAAGTTCAACTCCCTTATGAATCCGTGAAGAATGAAAGCTCATTGAAGGGACATGGCTGGCGCAAGCACCTGACGTTCAGACATCCTCAAAGCAGCATCCTCAGTCCCCTTCCTCCTGTCACCGTGCTCTGCTGATGACATCTCGGGTTCCTCCAGCTGGGTGTCGTGAAGCCAAGGAAAGCCTTGCCAGGGTGGGAGCATTTCATCAACAGGTGCTATCCATCGTGGGCTGGCTCGGCAGGTCCTGAGCCTAGAAACAGATCCCAGGAGGCCATGAGGCTCAGCTCCCTCTGCTGTGCCCACGGTTAGCCCAGGGCTAGCCCTGGAGGACTGCATCATGCATTGTGGAAAGCACATCTGTGGCATCTCCTGCCAGGTTTCTGGGTAAACAGGAACTAACTCTGGATACACAGATCACCCCTGTCCTGTCCCCTCCAGCTAGATCATCCCACACTGCCTTGGCACACAAACCCTGGAAGAGCTGAGCAGTTTTGTGCAATCGGGTGCTGCTTCTGTTTCTACAGCCTGTATCCACAGAATTCCCAGACACTGTCAGTCATTCAAGTTTTAGTGAGCACTCGCCATGTGCCACATCTGGGGATGTGGCAAGTACTTGTGGAACAGACAATTCCAGCAGAGGAGAATGGTGATGAACAATTGTATCTCAGTAGACATACATGTATGTTTTCAAGTCCTCTTGAATATAAAATACAATAGTCCACCTTTACCTGCACAGGGTACACTCCAAGCTTCCCAGTGGGTGCCTGGGACAGCACTAAGCACTAAGCCCCATATGCAGTCAGTGTTGATGCCACCAGAGTTGATCTGATAACTGAGATGGTTACTAGGTGACTAGCGGGTGAGTAGCATATACAGTGTGAATACAATGGACAAAGAGGTGACTTATGTCCCCCCAGGCAGGACAGAGTAAGATGGTACAGATTTTACCACACTTTTCAGAATAGCATGCAACTGAAAACTTATGAACTGTTTATTTCAGGAATTTTCCATCTAATATTTTTGACCACGTTTGAGTGCAAGTAACCGAAACCACAGAAAGGGAAACTGAAGAGGGGGGGACTGATATAGATTGAGAGCCACGGTGGGTGTTTCACATACGGTGGTGACTCCCGAAGAGCGGACAGCACAGGTGCACCTGAGTGAAGCGAGGAAGCAGATCCCGTACTAGGCTGGGGGGATCACTCGGTGCCGAGGGAACAGCAAGTGCAAAGCCTGTGATGCAAACCCTGCCAAGAGCACGCAGCTCTGTGCTACCGAGGGAGGCAACATGGCCATGGAGACTGGACATGCGAGTGGAAGGGAGAGTGACTATAGCCCAGGGCACATCAGACCTGCGGTTGCAGAGACTAGGAGCCCCCGGGAAGGTTTTGAGGAAGAAGCCCCGTGACCTGAGATGTTTTCGAAGGATTGTGTGGTTGCTGAGTAGGGACTAGAGGCAGAGGGACAGGAGAGCAAGGAGGGAGACCAGCTGGAGCCTAGGGACCCTGTCGAGGGCAATGTGCATGGTGGGAGGAGGTGCTGTGTGGAGAAAGGGCAATGAGCAGAGTTCAACAGGTGTTTTCCACAAGGAGCTGACAGGACGTGCTCTGTCCATTGGCTCCCTCAAACCATAACAACAGCAATGATGACAGCAGCTGACACCTACCAAGTAGTTACAGTGTGAAGGTTAAGACACTGCACCAGGGGCTGGCGCTGTGGCGTCGTAGGTGAGCCTGTGCCTGCAGCTCCCGCATCCTGCATGGGCCGGCTGCTCCTCTTCCGATCCAGCTCTCTGCTATGGCCTGGGAGAGCAGTGGAATATGGCCCAAATGCTTGGGTCCCTGCACCTGCATGGAAAACCTGGGAGAAGCTCCTGGCTTCAGATCGACCCAGCTCTGGCCATTGCGGCCATTTGGGGAGTTTACCAGCGGATGGAAGACCTTTCTGTCTGTCTCTCCTTCTCTTTGTAACTCTACCTCCCAAATAAATATACAAAATTTTTTAAAAAGACACTGCAGCAGTATTGAAATGGTGCATTTTACTTAGTATTCACAGAAATCCTAGGAAGTAAGTACCGATTTTCTCAGGAAAGGAAACAGACTCAGAGTAACAAGGAGCCCTGTGAGACGCTGGCTGCAAGAGGCAGAGGTGAGAGAGATGCGGGTTTATTTGAAACCCAAGATTTAAGAATCTTCTGTGAATACTACAAGTTCATTGGGGGGCCCGGAGTTGGTGCAGAGCTAACTTACTGCTTGGGGTGCTCGAATCCACATCAGAGTGTCTGGTTCCAGCTCCAGCTCTTCTGCTTCAGCTCCAGCTGCTTGTTAGTGCCCACCCCGGGAGGCAACAGATGGCAGCTCAAGTTCTTGGGTCCCTGCCACCCACATGGGAGACCCAAATTGAGTTCTAGACTCTTGGCTTTGGCCCGACCCGGCCCTGACTCTGATGTGAACCCGCAGGTGGAAGATCTCTGCCTCTCTGCTTTTCAAATACAATGAAAATAAATAACTTAAACAAGAATACTGCAGGTACCTTCAAATAAGCAACCACCTCCAACAGAATGCAAGTGAGCAGGAACACAATGAAAGACCAAATGAAGAGCTGTGGCTGCAGAGGTGGGCGGTGGGGGAGATCTGAGAGGGGCCACGGACAGATGGGGGCTGAGTGGGTCTCTGAAGATGGATAAGATCTTGACGGCTCGATCCAGGCGCACGTGTGGAGGAGGGGAAACAGGGCCGTGAGGCTCCCAGTATGGCAGAGAAGTGGATGCATTAAGTGGCCCAAGTAACAGAAAGCTCGTGGGGTCCTGTGGGTGCAGGTGTTAATCTAGACCACAGAGGCTAATGTTATTCCGTAGAAAGGGGGGAGCCACTGAAGACTTGCCATTTACTCATTAATGTATTCATTTATTCAACAAATATTATTTTGCATGATTACTGCAAGCCAGGAGTTGTGCCAGGCACCTGGGATAAGACACAGTCCCTCTGCCAAGTCTTTCCAATGGGTGAATGTGAGGACAGATGACAGAATAGCACAATGCTGGGAGGAGCCCTGAGTGGGAGGGGCATGGAAGCCACGGAAGGTCATGGAAGGCTTCCCAGAAGAGGAGACATCTGGACTAACTCAGAGGGACAAGCTGGTGTTCGAGAGAAGGGAGAAGATGAGTGCTCTGGGTGAGGAAGGAGCTTTGGCCCCGGCGCAAGCTGAGGGCGGTCCATTCAGAGCTGTGGGCAACGCGTGGATGGTCCAACAAAGACGTGCTTCTTCCTCTTCCCTTCCTCTCCTTTGCTGAGACTCTGTTTGCTCCTTTGTCTTAAGCATGCGACAGTTGCTCACTGAGTGGTTCATGAAGACTGTTAAAATCCATGTGAGATGGTTCCAGCGTCTCTATCGTTTCAGTGTTGGTGCCTGTGAATTGTCTTTCCTCATTCAAATTGACATTTTCCTGGATTGGGGTGTTACCAGTGAGCTTAAACTGTACCCGGACACTTGGGATTTTTTAAAAAATACATATTTATTTATTTGAAAGACAGAGTTACATATAGAGAGGAAAAGACAGACAGATACACACACACACACACACGGGGTGGGGGGTGGGAGAGAGAGAGAGAGACTGATTTTCCATCCCCCAAATGGCTGCAATAGCCAGAGCTGGGCCAGGTCAGAATCAGGAGCCTGAACTTCATCCTGATCTTCCATTTGGTTTGTCAGGGGCCCAGATACTTGGGCCACATTCTGCTGCTTTCCCAGGTGCATTAGCAGGGAGCTGGATTGGAAGTGGAGCAGCCAGGACTTGAACTGGCACCCATATGGGATGCCGGTGTCGCAAGTAATGGCTTAACCCACAAGGGTGAACTGCAGCCCTGACATTTGAGGTCTTATATTGGAGATTGGATGTCATGTAAACCTCTGTTTTAGCAGGCCTCCTTCGATACCACACCGGGGGCCCAAGGTCTCCCTACAGTGGCCGACACTTGTAGGGCTATGTGGGTGGAAGAGGCGAGGCCTCCTTGGGAGGCCAGGGTGGAAGCTCAGGCCCAGCCCCCAGGAGTTTGCGATGCACCCTAGCGCCTGTCAGTCCTCACCTCCCCAAGGCCTTTGCTCATCCACTTTCTTTTCTCTGCCCTTGGGGTCTTCTTATGTCTGTTTCATGCGTGATGTCCAGGGTTTATAGATGTCCTAGTGAGAGGACTATGGAGCAGTGTATCTACTCCACCTTGTCTGGAACCGGAAGTTCTAGTGGAAAACACGAGGGATGAGAGGAAGTCACAGCCATGAGACTGCCAGTCGGGCAGGTTCTGAACTATTTTTAAGATCCTTTTACACTCTGAAAAATTACCAAAGACTTCAAAGGGTTTTGAATTTGAGGGTTATTTCTATCCATGAGTACGGTCTCAGAAATTAAAACTAAGAACATGTAAAAGTATTGATGAATTCAATTTAAATAACAGTAATTATCCCATTATGTGATCATGTTAGTAACAGTTTTCTAAATGAAAAATAATTATATTTTCACAACCAAAATCAATTAGGGCGAAGAATGGCATTGTTGTATATTTTGGTAAACGGCTCTAGTAACTGGCTTCATGGGAGACTGCTGAGTCTCATCTGTTTCTGAATTCGAGCTGTTGTGAATTCCAGCCCCTCACATAGCCTCAGAAACACTCCACTGTGCACCTGTGAGGGAATGAGTGTGAAAAGGTACATGACATCTTAGTATTGTTATGAGAACAGTTCTGACCTCAGAGAGCCCTTGGAGAGGTTTCAGGACCCCCAGGGGCCCCTGGGTCAGACTCTGAGCTGCTGCCCTAGATCCACAGTATCTCAGCAGCCACAACCCTGTGTGGCTACTAAATACTTGAAATGTGGCCAGTGCCACTTCCAGTTTTATGTCGCTTTAATTAATTCAGGTTTAAAACCTGGACCAGTACACAAGTTTCATTGTTAAACAGAGTCATACGGTTTTGGTGGGAATACATTTCACTTTATTTCTTGAAAATATAGCAGCTAAATTGAGATGACCTGCCAGCCCTGTCAGATTTTGAGGACTTGGAATAAAGAATGTAAGATTCCTCATTAAAACTTTTTTTTTATATTAAGTAGATATTGCTATGATAATATTTTGGATACATTGAATTAAATAACATGTCTTGTAAAATTAATTTCAACTGTAATTTTTTTTTTTTACTTTTTTACTTTTCACTATGTGGCTATTAGAAAATTGAAAGTGCTACACAGAGCTCAGAACGTATTTCAGCTGGGCAGTGTTGCCACAGAAGAATCTCAACGATGAAGGCTTTGTGTGCCACGTGAAGCTTTGTCTTTATCCTGCAGGCAACGTGGAGCCGCTGAAAAGCCTGAAGTGACATAACCAGATCTACATTTTGGAAAAAGCTCACTCTGGCTGCAGAGAGGGGCAGGGGTTGCAGGTGGAGTCAAGTGGGAGGTGACGCCTCACTGTGGGTAAGGGAGACGTGAGACCCGCAGGAAGTGGCTAAACTGCAGATGTACTGGGAGAGGAAGTCAACCGGATTAGGTTGGCAGGTGTGGTCTTGGCCTGCGGTTAGTATGGAGGACTGTCCTTACACGTAGGAGATGCTCGCAGAGGGCTATAGGGATGAAGCGGATAATGTCCACAACTGACTTTCAGGTGGTCCAGCACACACACACACACACACACAGTGCAGCTGTGAGAGAATAAGAATCAAAGGCAAGGGGCCAGCGTTGTGGCACTGTGGCACAGCAGGTCAAGATGCCGCCTGCAGCGCCAGCATCCCATATGGGCAGTTCATGTCCCGGCTGCTCCACTTCCAGCCCAGAACCCTGCTAATGGCCTGGGAAAAGCAGCAGAAGATCGCCCAAGTGTTTAGGTCCTTGCTACCCACGTAGGAGACCCAGATGAAACTCCTGGCTCCTAGATTCAGCCTGCTGCAGCCATGGCTGTTGTGGCCATTTGGGGAGTGAACCAGCTGATAGAAGATGCCTCTCTGGGTAACTTTGACTTTCAAATACATAGATAAGTCTATAAAAAGAAATGAAAGGCAAATAATAAGTTAGTGTTAGTATAAAAAAATTTGGGAGGGGACTTCAGAAAGTTCATGGAAAAATGGAATCAAAAGATAATTTGGGGAGGGGTACAAAAAATCTTGCAATCCATATATATTTTTCATTATAATATACATTTTCCATGAATCTCTTCAAGACTCTTCGTGCATATGGAGAGAGGAAAGGGGACACAATACAAATATGACATAAAACACTTGCAATTTTGAATCAAAGGGAAAGTCAGCTAGGAAACAGACAGTCCTTTTACTCTTCTGCAACCTTCCTGTTGGATAGGAATTGTTCAAGGTTGGCGCTGTGGTGCAGTGGGTTAAACCACTGCCTGCAGCACTGGCATCCAATATGGACGCTGGTTTAAATCCCAGCTGCTCCACTTCTGATCCAGCTCCCTGCTAATGCACCTGAGAAATCAGTGGAAGACGACGTAAGTCCTTGGGCCCCTGTACCCATCTGGGACACCCAGATGAAGCTTCTGCCTTTAGCCTGGCCCAGCCTGGTCAATGCATCCATTTGGGGGTGATCCAGAGGATGGAAGATCTCTCTCTCTCTCTCTCTCTCTCTCGTTCACTCTCTCTTGCTCGCTGTGTAACTCTTTTTTTTTTTTTTAAGATTTATTTTACTTATTTGAAAGGTAGAATTACAGGGAAAAGTAGAGACAAAGAGAGGTCTTCCATCTGCTGGTCCATTCCCCAAATGGCCTCCATGGTCAGAGCCGAGCTGATTCGAAGCCGGGAGGCAAGAGCCTCTTCTAGGTCTCCCATGTGGGTGCAGGGACCCAAGGACTTGAGCCATCTTCTGCTGCTTTCCCAGGCACATCAGCAGGGAGCTGGATTGGAAGAGGAACTGCTGGGACTTGAACCGGCACCCATATGAGATGCCAGCACTGCAGGTCAGGGCGTTAACCCACTGCACACAGCACTGGCCCCCTCTGACTTTCAAAAATAAATGAATACATCTTTTTAAAAAAAGAAAATTTTCAAGATAAAAACATGAGAACACTGAAAACAATAAAAACAATCTTAACAGATCTTGGTAACCACCGGTCAGCCACGAGAGAAAAGGGATGGGGGTCGAGAGTGATTTCCTGGTGCTTGGCAGCAGAGTGGACACTGTTGTCACACCCAAGATGGAAGCCCAGGAAGCAGGACTGGGGACGGTGACTTCAGTGTTGAATGTGTGGACAGCTCGGAGAGGGACGTGTGCCAGGGACACAGACATTGCTGTCCTTAGAATTGGGATGGTGATTCAAGTGCCCTACAGCACCACAGGCTTGTGCGGGGGATGGGGAGCCAGGGTGTGAGGACGGGAACCCGGAGAACACCCACAGATAAGGGCCAGCAAAGGAGGATGCTGTGGAAGACAATGTCCATGGTGGCTCCCAAGCCCACCTCTCCACGTTTCTACACTTGTGCAGTCCCCGCCCACATCACATCAGGGCCCATGGGACAAGAAGGGCAGAGGAAGGGTAAGTAGCTCCTGGGATTAGGTGTAGATGGCACTGGGGCCTTCATCTTGGCTGCACACGCTCATTCCTCTTGGGTCGCTGGCTCTGAGTGACACTACCTGTCACATACTGAGAAGTTCACATGAGGGAGAACAGGCAGGCCTTGGAAGAGGATCCTCATGTGGCGTCCCGTATCAGAGAACCAGTTCAAGTCCAGCTGCTCTGCTTATGATCCAGCTCCCTGCTAATGCACCTGGGAAAGGGAAGATGATGGCCCAAGTCCTTGGGCCTCTGCTACCCACATGGGAGACCTGGAAGGAGCTCCTGGTTCCTGGCTCCTGGCTTTAGCCTGGCCCAACTTTGGCATTCAGCCATTTGGGGTATGAACCAGCAGATGAACCATCTCTCTGTCTCTGGCTCTGTCTCTCCCCCTCTTTCAAATGAGCAAATCAATTACTAAAGCAAACAAAAATAAATAAATAAAGATAGCAGTCTCATTAGAATCTTGAGCCACAGCTGAAGATTCATTCGGCAAAATTTTTGTAGATTCCTGACCCTTGGAAACTGCCTGGGATTCTCAGTGTTGGCTTGGAACCACCGAATTTTGGGGTCATTTGTTACACAGCATAGGTACAGGAGATACAAACAAGGCAGCCAAGGAGATGTGAGACTGAGTGGCTGGGGTCACTGGAAACCAGGAAAGGGGCTCTTTCTGGAAGGAATGCCTGATCTGCAGTGCCAAGGCCACCATCACGTGGTAGAGACCTGGAACCTTCAGCAAGGGGGAGATCAAGTCAGTTGAGTGAGAGAGGCAGAAGTCAGACTGTTCCAGAGTGAAGAGCAAGTGACACACTTCTGGGGGAAAATCTCTTACGATACGTGTCCTGGTGCCACTTGCAGGATGAGATAGTCAAAGTCACGCTGGGGTCTATGGCAAGATCCCCCAGCCCACACCCACCTTCCTGACTCTCTTCTCTCATTCCACCTGCAGCCAGGGTCTTCTCTCCCAACAGCTAGGGTGCCCCAGCCAGCCTCCCCGCTGTGAAGCTGCTCCGCCTGGCTCTGCCTCACTCACCGTTCCTGCCTTAGGAAGAGAACCGACAGGTGGAAGTGAGACATTCCTTCCTTCATGCCACAGCTGTCTCTGAGCTCCTGTAGGCATTTGCTGCCTCCTGGCCGCCTTCTCACACCTCCATGGGCACCCAGCCTGCTGCGAGGGTTGTGTAGATGCGGCCAGCACCCTCACCCCCGGGGCTGGAGAGCACCTGCCTTTTCTTCCTGCAAGGGGCCCCCTGCCCAAGGTCAAGGTCAAATAAAGCACGGTAGAATTCAGCAAGTGCAGCATCAACAAACGAAGCAATCAAAGCAATCATTCGGCGGTGATTAATAGCAGCAGCACTCACGGGCTCAGGCGTGCAGCTATACATAGGTAGCTATTCCTAGTGCTAACTCTGTTTTAGTGTCTTTGGCCTTCCTTCTGTCAATCAATTCAGCTTCCTGTGCCCACCCCCGCCTGAGGAAGGCTCAGGCTCGCCATGCCCCTGGAACCCACTTCAGATCCTGCCTGAGATGCAGAAGTGGTCACATGGTGTCGTGGTCAGTCCCTGGCTTTGGAGCAAGACAGGCATGACTCCGGAGTGCACTGGACTCTGACACCAGCCCCGAGACTTCGAGCAGCTTACTCCTCGCTTTCCTCATCTGGAAAAGGGGGCGTAGTAAGGGTATCTAACCCCGTAGCATCCCTATACAAGTATAAGAGGGAGAAATGGATGCTATGCAAACTCAAAAAACATGGCTTCCATAGTTCTTCATTTTAGGGTGGGGCAGGCGTGATCACAGAGGCATCTGATCATTTGTCAAGGAAGCCACTTGGAGAAACTTTTTTGGTTAAAAGAAAACAGCAGAGCATCCATGCCCTCAGCTCCCACAGGCCCCACAGTGAGAACAGCCCAGACTGGAGAGATTTGTTCCAAAGAGCTAAATCTATTTGCATAATAAAGTAAGCCCAAGCTGATGTGCTCTGGAGGAAGTAGAGGACTGGGGAGTGAGGGAGGAAAGGGAAAAAGGCAGCAGGCAGGGCTGTGGCTGGCAGGAGGGTGCTGGGCATGTTGCTGGTGTGATTTGCAGAACCACCTGTTCTGAGTGGCACCATCAGCCTGCTAGGCTGCCCTTTCACCTTCCTCTGGCCACTGGTTGTCTGGTCCTGTGTGCAGGGGTCTTCAGGAAAAGAGGAAAAGAAGGGACTCTGCTCCCAGCAACTGACAGTGACGGAACCAGAGGACCGCATGGTCAGGGGGCAGGTGGGAGAGCCTGGCTTGGACTGCAGCAAGCATCCACAGGAGGGGAAAGGATTGTGAACAAGCCAGCCCATCCCCCAGGAGCCCCTGTGAATCCTGGGAGAACACAGAGTTCCCACAGAATTTGGTATGGGGACTCAGGCTATTAAAAGAAACGTGATTTAAGAAGGCTGATAAAAATCAAGTTACATAAGGATTAAATGAGAGAATGTGCATAAAGCAATTAGCACAGAGCCCAGCCCCTGATAAGCACTCGAATAAAGGTAGTCCTTATGATTATGATTTAGTGTTCAATTTCCTCTGTTCTTCACCCTCTTGAACTTCGAGGGCTCACACGCTACTTGAAAATTATGATACAGTCATTCTTCTATTCTACATACAGTCATCAAATTCCTTCTGGGTACCCAGTAAGTTAGCTTCAGTAGTAATTGTCACAGCTAACATTATTGAGGACTCGGGATGTGCTGGGTACCGTGCTAAGTACTCTCTGGTTTATCTATTTAGTCCTCCCAATAATCCCACAGAAGAACAAATATATTCCTACTTTGCAAACAAGGAGACAGAGGCATGGTGCGATCAAGAGACTCACTCAGATCACGTGGTTAGCCAGCCAGAGCGCCAAGGGTTGAACCAGGCAGTGAGGTCAGGTAGGATCCACGCTGTACTGCCTTGGAATGCAACTGCCCAGTGTGTGCAGCAGAGAGGGGAGGGATGGTGAGGGAAGGGCTGTGGGGAGGAAATTCTAGAAGAATAGGTAGGGCTTTCTTGCACACCCCGTCACCTCCCAGTCCCTTCCTAGCTCTGAGCTCACAGGATGAGATGGTATCCGGGTTCCAAAACTTCCATCTGATCGGAACAGCTCATCAGATGCCTTGACTTCTCCCATCCTGTTCATGCCCACCGTTAGCAGGAGACCGGACTCGAAGGCAGAGGCCTGGTTGAACCAGCCAATAGGCAATTAGAAGCTGACTATTTTCTATCATGCAGCACAAGAGCAATAAATAAATCAATCACTTGGGGGTGGGCAATGACTTTCCCATAATCAGCTATTAAAGGCTTGTATCACTAATTAGTCTATTAATTAGAAGAGTTTTCTTCCTTCCACACGTTATCAGCCTGCCAAGGCAGAGAAAACCCAGCCCTGGGGGGCAGGAGATAAGAGAAATACAGACAGACCCAAGTAGTAGATTCAAACAGCTAGGCTTGTGTGTTTTAAAAGCACAGATCTTAGTGCCCGGGGCAAATCCACCTGCTAGTAGGAAACGAACGTTTATCAAAAACCAAAGGGCTGTTGTCTTTGTTGAACAGAAAGGGGGAAAAAAAGATTTAATCTTTAAAGAGGAAAAGCAGCATTCCCACACAGGGGGGTCTGTGAAGGGCAGTTCCACTGGGTGTTCCCTGGGGCACTGGACAGAGTGAGAAACAAACAGTCTCAGTGCGCAGGCAGCACTCCGGCAGGCAGCCGAGGGACTCCACCCATGCCGGAGGCTCAGCTGTGTGGTCTGAGGGAACTAACCCCCACGGAGCCCCAGCTGCGCGCCTGGCACCACCTCCAGGCTCCCAGTTGGCACAGTCTTGCCCTGTGATCTCAGGGGCGTTGACAGAGTTACTCCTGGGAACTCCCCTAAGGGAGCCTCAGAAAGGACCCCTCCATGCCTAGCCTTGTCTTACAAAGTCAGGGGGCTCTGCTTGTGCCCAGAAACTGGCCAGTCAGCCCTGAGCCGCTCCAACGGGCTCCAGCCCCAACGCTGTCTCTGTGTCTCTGGGAGGAGCCCAGTGCGGGAACTGGAGACGTCATCCTCCTCCGCTCCCTTTGCAGCTCCTCCATCTGCCTGCCTCCCTCCCTAGTCACTAAGCAGACACCCCAGGGACTCAAAGGAAAAACCACAGAGGGGCAGGGGTCCCACCCACAGCCGTGGGGTTATCTCGTTTTCTCTGGGATGCAGCCACATGACAGACTATTTCCAATCCCCTTTTTGCAGAATGGGAGAGCTGCAGAGAGGTGGATATGGCTGGGCTTTCTCAAGCCGTGACAAAGCACTCAGTGAGCGCTTAGCGAATCTTTGCTGATAAGCAGGTTTGACCTCTGGAGGAAACAGGAGCTCTCTGGTTTCTGGGAGCCTCAGAGCACCCAGGGATCTGGCTACAGGGTGAAAAGGGGTAGTCAATCGAGGTGACCCCACTAGAATATGGGAAGGAGCAGAGCTGGGGAATGGGAAGGTCAGCTCCAAGGTCACCTGCCCCCTACCCCATTCCTTCCTGTGTTCCTACTGTTGCTATATGGTCCACTTTCCACTAGGAGCCCCTGCCCCACAAAAACCCTTAAGAAGGGTGGGTGGTGGGGATGGCACTGTGATGCAGTGGCTTAAGCTGCCACTTGAGACACCTGCATCCCCTACCTGAGAGCCGGTTCAAGTCCCTGTACTTGGCTTTGAATCCAGCTCTCTGCTGATGCTCCTGGGAAAGCAGTAGAGAGTGGCCCGAGTGCTTGGGCTGCTGCCACCCGTGTGGGAGATGGGGAGGGAGTTCTGAGCTCCTGGCTTCAGCCTGGCCCAGCCCCAACTGATGAGGGCATTTGTGGAGTAAACCAGTAGATGGAAAAGTCTATCGATCTATCTATCTATCTGTCTATCTATCATCTATCTATCTCCCCCCCCCCACAACCCTTCAATTAAATAAAAAAATTTTTTTTTAAAGAGAAGGGATAAGTGGTGACACCTGTAGGTAGCAGGACCCTTGGGATGTCAGCACGTGTGTGTCCCAACAATGCTCCCTACATTGGGGAAGGATGGGAGCAGCAGTGCCGGGTTCCTGGAAACAGGATTGGCACCCTTGGGCAAACGGCTTTTCATTGCTCACCTTCTGTTTCTTCATATGCAAAATGGACACTGTCAGCTGCTACTCCAAATGCTATTGGGAAGATCAAAGGAGGTAATCCAACCTGGCCCACTCACATACAGGGACTGGGAACTATAACATCACAAAGTGCTGCCAGAGGTCCCTCTGGCCACCTGCACAGCCCCTCTAAGCATCATTGAAGACCCAGCAAGACTGAAGCTCACCTGAAAGTAGTGGTAGTGAATGGTGCTGTCATCAAAGAATAGGGTTGGGGCACAGTGGGCTAAACCACCACCTACCACACAGGCATCCCATAGGGGTGTTGGTTTAAGTCCTGGCTGCTCCACTTCCCATCC
Organism: Lepus europaeus; assembly: GCF_033115175.1. Taxonomy (NCBI): domain Eukaryota; kingdom Metazoa; phylum Chordata; class Mammalia; order Lagomorpha; family Leporidae; genus Lepus; species Lepus europaeus. The sequence goes on along the minus strand of NC_084840.1, from coordinate 22,411,385 downwards.
AGCTCCCTGCGAATACACCTGAGAAGATAATAGGAGATAGCTCAGGAAATGGGAGGGGAGAGGAGGAGATGGGAGGGAAGAAAGGAGAGTTCTGGCTTCATGACCCAATTAGCTCCCAAAGCCAGGCCATCTAATACCATCTCATCAAGAGTTAGGATCTCAACGTATGAATTTTAGAAGGGCACAACCATGTTTTCCGTAGCAGATACGGAGGCTGTTTGGGAGTCTGGTAAAGTTCAAGGCAGATAGGCTAATGAGGATAAAGACAAATGCAGAAATCCAGGCAAGGAGCAATGGAATTTAAGGCAGGAATGCAGAGAAGAGCCTTCTTTGAGATCCAGGGAGGGTTCAGGAAGTAGAATTAGGATGTGGCAATGGGCTCTGTGCAAGGAGAGAGAGAAAGGAGATGGATGAGTGCTAGCAGGTGCACCAACAGGAATTTGTATGCCAACTTTATCCTCCCCACCCAGGACTCCTAAATTACAAGGCTGCCTTGCCCAGAAGAAGGAAGGAGAGATGAGATCTTGCCAGCCTGAGGATCCTGTTTTCTGGGATCCTAGTGTGTGCTCAGTGGAACGCCTTGCCGGGTGGAGGCGCATCAGGAAGGAGAAGAGGTAGGGATTCCTGTGGAGCCTGGTGTTCATGCCCCTGGGCCTACTCAGGCCTCCTGTTCCCTGGGGCCAACTTCTCTCTGATTACTGAGGCTGCTCCAGGAGGAGGGAACACTGCTGGGTCGCCTCGGACTTAGGGGACCCGCAGACAGGATACTCAAGTTGGGGCCACGCAGCTTGGAGGAGTGGCAGGGCGCCCCGAAACACCGTGCAATTTTGTTTCTGTGTGCGCGTGCATTTTTCTGGACAGAGGATCCACAGGCCTCCTCCAGGGCTCAAAAGGGTCTATATCTGAGAAGAGGTTAAAAAAAAAAAAAAAATCAGCACTCCAGGCCTCCCGAAGGAGAACTGTTAGGCTGGGGCCTCTCTGTGTGTTTGTTCTCTTTTGCACACAGGTTCGGGAAGTGATCAGGCACAGTCCACAGATCTCCCTCGGGGCGGGCCCACGGAGGCCTTGCAACTCCAGCCTACAGAGCGCCCTGCCGCTGCCCACCGCGAGCCCCCAACGCACTCAGGAGAAAGCAGAGAGGCCAGCATCTCACGCACCCACTCCACAATGTCCTCCACAGAGAAGGTGGGTGGCCGCCGCGCGGCCCCATGGCTGCGGGGAGTCATACCGCCTGTTCCCCGCTCCGCCGCAAACCTACAGTCAAATTCTGGGAATTTCCGACCCAGGCGGGCGGCGGGGCTGCGGCAGAATTTTCCCGGACGCGAGCGTGCGCTGCGCGACGCGGCCGCTGGGTGGCGCCGCGCGGGGCGCAGAGCGTGGGAAGCGCGGGCGCGCGGGCGGGCTGAGCTCACACGCCCGGGAAGCGGCCGCGGAGCCGGCGGCCGCAGCGGCTGCGCATCGCGCGCCCAGCCCCGGGGCTCCGGGGGGCCGGCGAGCCCGGCTGCGCAGTGCCCCGGGGCTGGGAGGTGGCCGGCGAGGTGAGAGTGGGGCCCTGGCCGGATGGGAGTGGGTGCTGCGGGGCCGGGCCTGCAGGACGGTCCCCGAGCGTCCCGCGGAGGGTGGGCTTCCCGGGGGACGCTGCCCGGGACCCTGGGCGCGCCCCGGCGCCGCTGCTGCTGCGGCGCGGCCTCCGCGCGCAGTGCCCTCGCCGTGGGGCTGGGGCCGGCTTGCGGCCTGGAGCAGCCCCGGGCGGGGCGCAGCGGGCCCGGGGGGGAGGCTCGGACGAGCAGCCCCCCGGCCCCGCGTGGGAGCCGCTGCCCGCTGTCCGCCCGGGCTGTGCGCGCGGCGCAGTGGGCGTGGTGCGCCTTTGCTGCAGAGGGGGCGCGCGGAGTGGAGGGCGGCCGTGGGGGCGGGAGCGCGGAGACAGGTGGTTGCGGGGGCGAGGGCTGGCGCGCCGCGACTCGCGACGTCAACGCGCGTGGCTCCCTCGCCCCCTTCTTCAGGGGGCGGCGCGGCGCGCGTGGGGGCGGCGGCGGGAGGCCCGAAGGGCAGGTGCTGCGGGAAGAGACGCTCCTGGGGCCCCCGCCTGTGGTCGGTGCCTCCTCTTCCCTCCTCCCCCGGCAAAATGAGGAAAGTGGCCGTGGTGACGCAGGTGGGGGACTTCGGTGGGGACCTGGCCCCAGACCGCCCCCAGCCGCCCCAGGCCGGCCGCCCGGCTCCCGCGGCGGGGGAGGGGTGCCCGCCGTGCCTGGGGGAAGCGCCGGCCACTGAGGCAGCCGCGGGGCCCGGGGACTGTGGGCTTGCAGTTCCCCGGAGGGTGTGGCGGGACGGCGGGGGTCTCCCTTGGGAGCCCACCTGCCAGCCCTGTGTGCGGCGCTTGACCAAAATTTGGGATTTGGCGTTTGCCAAATGTGCTCAATTTTAATTTTTCTTTCCCTTTCGGTTTGTTTTGCTTCTTAGAGGAACAGCAAATGACAGAGCAGAGGAACGGCTGGCCCAGCCAATCCCGGAGCTGCTGCAGCGCTGGTTCCCCAAACCAGCAGTCTCTCTGGTGGGAGGCAGGAGGAGGGGGCTGCTGGCCCACACCCCTGCCCGCCAGGACCCCCTGGCTGCCCCTCTGCGGCCGGGGCCGCTGGGCTGCCACAGCCCGATGGACGTGGGCTGCCCTGGGCCCTGGTGACCACGGTGCCCCCTCCCTGCTGCCCAGCGTGGGAAGAAGAACGCAGGGCCAGGCAGGCCTCGCCGAGCCCTCTGGGGTGGAAGGAGCAGGTATGGACAGGGCTGGGGCAGCCAGGGCCTGGCGTTGCTTTGGCGTGGGTGACGGGAGGGCTGTGCCTCCGGCCCTTGGGTTTGGTTCCACCCCTGGCCTGGCCCTGGCTCTCGACAACTGCGTCTGTGTGCTTATTGGTGCCACCATGTTATATAACGCTTATATAATCCCCCCGGGGCGAGTGCCGTGTCTCTGCTGTCAGGTCACGCCAACACCGTGTCCACGTGGGAGTCGGGGATCTGTGGAGGTTGTGGGTGGCACTGGCCGCCCCCCCACTCCCTACCCCAACCTGCTGCCCTCTCCTGTTCTAGGTGTGGGCAGGGGGCCTGGGAGAACGGGAGCCACAAGGCACTGGCTCTGAGAGGTGGCTAGGTGGGCTTTCTCCGCTTCCTGCCCCTGGGTCCCTCCTGCCCACTGGACTCTGGGAGAAGGGATGCCAGCCCTGGGTTTTGCTCTTTGTTCTTGGGGCTCCCTGGCGTGGCAGGTGGGTACAGTGGGATGACCCCAGAATGTTGCTGGGTAGGAACACACGGTCCTTGAGGTTGGCTGAAGAGAGGGGGACGTTTGCTCTGCCTTTAAGATATGGAGCAGCAGTGACTAGCAGGATGGTGGTGACACTGTAGGGAATTTGGACTGGGGCTTGGGCCCAGGGGTGGTCAGGGAAGGGTGTACAGGGAAGTGGATCAGACAGCAAAGATAAACATGGTGTTCTTTTACTGTACTCTCCACTGGGCTGTCCCTGGTTACCAGGGCAACAGAAGCAGTGATGAAAATCATGCCTTTCGTTCAGTGGAAAAATCTGGCTCCTCCTCCCGCCTCTTCCCTCTCTAATCGCCCGCGGCCCATTGGGAAGGGGATGCCTCCAGGGATCAGAGACCCCTCTGTGCCTCCATCATGCCCCCTTGCCGCTTGCGTTTTATCATCTGCCCCCTTCCTGCATCTCCTGCCCCCCACTCCCACCCCCTGGGCTCCCAGCAGTTCGCAGTTGCGTAGGAGTTGGAGTAGATGGAGGGGGAAGGGCATGGACGTCATCGCAGGGTAGGGTGAGCAGCGCGTGGGCAGAGACGTGGATACAGAGGAGGCTGGCGTTGGATGAGGGTCAGGCATTGGTCAGCTGGATGGAGCTTGTGTCCGGCATGGTGGGAGGTGGGGTGGGCAGGGTGAGGATGATGGAGGGCCTGCAGGGGGTGGCCGTCTGGCCTCGGGGTGGTGGGGAGCAGGGAGGCCCTGACGTTTCTTGAGCAGTCATGTCTCATGATGCAAGCTAGGATCCACGCATTCTGCATTTATTGCGTGTCCCCTCATTAGGCAAGGTTCTGGGAGCTGGGAAGCCAGGGGTCACTAGCCGTGGGCCTTGACCTTGAAGAGCTTGTGGTGCATGGAAGATGAGTGTATGGGGAAAGGTCTGGCAGCGTTAGAAGCCTGGATTTGGGCTCTCAAGCAGGAGATGGGCAGCATATGCCATGCGGGAAGTGGAGAAGCCTGTGGGAGTGGAGAGGAGGCGGTGGTGCTGGGCGCCCCTGTGGCGTGGCGACAGGGCATGGGAAAGAGAAGGTGCTGACATTTTAAGCCTGAGTGATTGATGGAAGTAGAAAGATTAGGGTTCAGACGTCTTTGGGAGGTCACGTTGGATTTGCTGGCAGACATGTTGCCGTCAAGATGGTGACGGCATCTGGGTGGAAACGTTGGTGGGCAGGCCAGCGAGCTTGCCGTGGAAGTCAGTTCTGGAGAGACGAGGGGGCGCTGGGTTATGAGGCTGGTCTTGCCGAGAAGGTGTGTAGGGATCCATTTTGGAGCCTGGAGCACTGACCTGGAATTAGGAGAGGCTCTGTGCCTAGTGCTTGCTCCTTATCCCGGGGCCTGCGCACACTCCTGGACCAGTTTCTGCCATAAATACCCACATCTTCCGCACGAATGCACAGCCCTCTTAAAGGTCTTTTCCGTTCGTTCTTCTCCCTGGTAATTATGTCCAGGAACAGCTGGGGGCAGGGCGGAGTGGGGGTGGGAGGGGACACAGCACACATGTATATGAGGCGATGTCAGAAAGTTTGTGGAAAAATGGAGTTGAAGATAAATGTAGAAGCAGGTGTTTAGGTCGTGATTAAGACACTGCTTGGGATGTCTGCATCCCATTTTGGCCGCGTGCCTGGTTTGGGTCCTGGCTGTCCTCCTGACTCCCGTGTCCTGCTGATGCTGCACACCTTAGGAGGCAGCAGGTCGTGGCTCACGTAGTTGGTTCCCTGCTTCCCTCGTGGGAGGCCTGTGTTGGGTTCCTGCCTCCCAGTTGCAGCCTGGCCCAGCTTGGCTATGGTGCAGGCATTTGGGGCAGTGAACCAGCAGGTGGGAGCTCTTTCTGTCTGCCTGCCTGCCTCTCTACCTCTCAAATAAAGTATGTAAATAAAATTTTTACAAAACCTTATTTTAGTGCAAAAATATCTTGAAACCCACAGTTTTTTTTTTATAATATGCATTTTAACGAGCATTTTGAAGATCCTTGATAGGCATAGATTTCAAAAATTTTTGCACTACAAGCAGCTTGTGTTGTAATTACATTTTCCCCAAGCTTTGTGGGTTCCCCTCACCCAGCTACTGCCTTGACCTTGGCCATGCTGTAGAAGCCGCCACAGGTCCTTGACCCCTCAAGCTGTACTCTTCGTATACTTCCTGTCCCTCTTCACTCTGGAGAAGTAAGAGCAGCAGACAGAGTCCGGCGACCGTGAACGTGTCACTTCCTTTGCCAGACCTTCGTGTCCAGACAAAGATCTGTTTTCCTCTAGCCCTGAAGACCTTGGACTTGCCATCTGTAGCTTTTTCCAGCTTTTTTTTTTTTTTTTTTTTTTTTTGAACAAGCAACCGAGATTTCTTAAATGCCTTGTGGAAAGTAGTAGCAGGGGTGGAGGCCTGGTCCCCACAGTTGGCCTCTGTCTTCAGAGCGGCTGGGAGCCCCCAAGGTGCACGCTGCTCACTGTCCCACTTTGGAGCACAGAATGGAAGAACGCCTTTTCCCAGTGATGAGAGCTTGGCAAACTATGGCCCGTGAGCTGGATGCCTTTTCAAAAATATGTATGTTTTTTATTTGAGAGAGTGAGCAGGATGGGGGTTGAGGGGGAGAGAGAGCACTCCCCCACGCCCACTGGTTCACTCCTCAAATGCCTACACAGCTGGGACTGGGCCAGGCCGACACTAGAACTTGGGAACTCAGTCCAGGTTTCCGGGTGGGAACCTGCTGCCTCCCAGGGTCTGCAGTAGCAGGACGCTGGAGTGAGGAGCCCGAGTGCATGTTTTTGTAAACAAAGTTTTATTGGGACAAAGACGATCACATTGTTCATGTATTGTCTGTGGCTGGTTTCACGCTGCAGTGGGCTGGGTGAGCAGTTGCAACAGAGGCCCTGTGACAGGCAGGTGGAAGGTATTTACTGTCTCGCTCTTTAAGGTATAAGTTGGCCAATCTCTGCACAGACTGCAGAAGTGCTTGCTCTCTGCTGGGGCTGCATCTACGGCTGTGCCTGGTTTTCTGGGGTTCTTGAATGCTGCTCTCAGCCTGCCCTGTGATCCCGAGATGACGCTCTGGGAGCTGAAGCAGTCGATTAGTAGAGTCAGCACAGAAATGTGAGTTATGTGTCCGGGAAACCCTTTTCATTTTTAGGCCTTTCCTTGGAGCTCCGGGGCGGCGGGGGGGGGGGCACCCTGTCTTGGAGCCGGGAGGCTGGGTCGTGGCCTTGCTTTGACACACTGCCTGCCCTCCCTCTCACGCTGATTTCCCACGCCTGGGCGGGGAGTGGGCTGACTCAAACCCAGTCTGGTACAGGGAACAGGAAGCTCATTGGTTGTCCCCAGTGTGCGGCATAGCTCCCCGGACAGCCCTGCTTTGGGCCTTCTCCCTCACTGCCCCTTTTCGTGCCCTGCACCTGCGGGTCAGCCAGGCGGGTCTGCCTGCAGGAGCGGGGCTCTGGGTGCGGAGCCTGTGGCCTGTGTGTCTGCTCCGGCCTGGGCCTGGAATCAGTATTTAGTATTTGCACAGCCAGCCTTTGCGGAGTCCTCCTGTGTCCCCATTTGCAGCTTTTGCCCCGGTCTTCGCGGTGGACTCCTGATTGGGAGCAGGACTCAGGGAGAGTGCTCGCTGCTGTGGGACAGCAGCCACTCAGCGGCGGGCCAGCTCTGCTCGGTGCAGATAGGAAGTGAGACTTGTTGTTGTGGCAAAGGGGAACTGGGTGCTCGGAGCGCAGGGTGGGGGCGGGGTGGGGGTGACTGGGGTTTGTTCCCACTGCAGCTGGAAGAGAGGGGGCTGGCTGTGGGAGGGGGGAGCAGACCCTCTAGAAGAGAAAGCCAGCAGCTGAGCACACCCAGAGCTGCTCTGGCTGGCAGCAGTAAGCCCGCCTCTGGAGCCTTGCTTCCTGCCGGCACCCCCCACCCCCAACTCCCCCATAAGCTGGATTTCTGACTCTTCTCATCCAAAAAAAAAAAGGCCTCATCAAAAATGCTCTGAAAACCTTCTCTTCGGTGGAGTTCAAGGTGATCCCATACTACACGGGCTTAAACTCACGCTGGGACAAGTGCACCAACTCAGAGAACCTTCGTTCCATCACCAGACACTCACTGTGTCAGGTTCTGAGGATTCAGTGGTCACTAACATGCCCACTCAGGTCTGGAAGGTTCCTGGACGGCGGGGCCAGTTTTAATTCCATCTGCATGGATCGCGATGTGCGTCTCGTGGTTGTTCACCCTCTGCTGGTACGGCCCTTGGCACACGGTGGGCGAGCAGGTGTTTCAGTGGCTGCCCTGTCCTTGTGTGTTCTTCGAATGTGCAGGGAGGAGGTACATGAGGGAAGAAGCGCTCACGGCAGGAGGTGCGACACGTTTAGGGACGATGGACAAACCTGGAGACTTCGGTAGCGGGACTGCCTTCCAGGAATTGCGGGTGGAGACGGGTTAAAGCTGAGGGCAGGAGGGGACCGGGTGGCTATAGAAGCACGAGCAAGGGGGAGCCTGAGCTGAATGAGGTGGAGCTGGTCAGGGAGTGTGAGAGGGGACGTGGGGAGAAGGCAGAGTGGAAGCAGGCCGTCCTCGTGAACGGAGGGCAAGGCGGGACTCCCAGCTGGTTCCTGCCGGTCCCAGCCACGAGTGCTCGTGTGGTAGAGACGCTCCCAGTGCTCTTCCTGTGGCTGGGCAAGCACAGGCAGATTGACCGTGGTCTGACGTTGAGGTTCCTGCCGCTGCCACGTGGATTTCCAACCTGGGATCAGCGCGGGGCCCCTCCCGTTTATTCCCCCGCCCACCTTTCCCCTAGCCGCCACTTTTCCAGATGTCATATCACTCGGTCCCTAAGTGCTGCGTTAGGTATCTATCAAAGATAACCTCTCTGAACGCTGTAGCGCAGTGGCATCACCCCACCTGGAAGAAGCGTCCTCATTCCTGCTGGTCTGTCTTGCAGTCAGCACTCGGATTTCCCTGTCTCAGTGTTGTTTTAAACAACAACATCTCGCAGTCTGTTAATAACGTCTGAGATCATTCATACAGGAACTGGCATTCTGTAGTTCTGCCTTTGAGGTGGATGTAGCTGCCCGTCTCTGCGCATTTGGCTGCTCCCAGCAGCTTTCCTGACTTCTTATTTATTTGAAAGAGTTACAGAGAAAGGAAGAGAGAGAGGGAGAGAGAAAGAGCGAGCTCTTCCATTCACTGGCTTACTCCCCAGATGGCCACAACAGCCAGGGCTGGGCCAGGCTGAAGCCAGGAGCCAGGAGCTTCCTCTTGTCTCTCATATGGGTAGCAGGAGCCCAGGCACTTGGGCCATCTTGTGCTGTTTTTCTCCAGGCCATTAGCAGGGAGTTGGATTGGAAATAGAACAGCCAAGACACAAACCGGCGCCCATGAGGGATGCTGGGTTGCAGGTGGAGGCTTTACCCATTACCCTACAACGCTGGCCCCGACTTTCCTGACTTTTGTTGAACCATTTGTGTGACTTTGAGCAGCCTTTGTGTTCTCTGCAACCTGTGTGGTCATTTTCCTTTCCTGCAAAGTTTCATGAGAGCATGCTCTGTGCCAGCACTGTGCTGGCCCTGGAACGCACACCCGTGAAGGGACAGAGGGACAGGCAGGGCTCGCCTTTTGTGGAGCATATGTCTGAGAGCACTTGTCAGTTGTCCCATCTTCGTTGTGTGACCTAATCATCACTATTTGACACAGAGCGAGCGAGCTAGCAAAGGAGAGTGAGCACACTCCCATCCACTGGTTTACTCCCCAGATGCCTGCCACAGCCAGCACTGGTCCAGCCGAAACTGGGAGCTGGGAACCCAGTTTGGGTCTCCACAAGGGTGGCAGGTGCACAATTAATTGAGCTATGACTTCTGCCTCCCAGGGTCTGCATTAAGCAGGAAAGCTGGAATCAGGTGCTAAGGCCAGGCAATGAACCCAGGCACTCGTCGTACCAGCATGTTAGCTGCTGTGCCGAATGCCTGCTCCCGTAGCCGTCGGTTCTGTGCTGACGGATGTGCCACGTGGGAGGGCGTGGTGTCCTGGTTCTCCAGCTGTCATCTCGGGAGGCTGATGAGAGGTGCCCCAGAACTGTTCGGGCATAGGGCAGCCGTGGCTGGCGTGTTCGGTACCTGGCAGTGGTGCTGCTTTGACTCTTCAGCTGGAAGACTTGAGTGTACGTGGCTCTCCCAGTGCAAATGCAGCTTGCTTAACTGGAGGATTGTAGATCGGCAAATGGAAATGTTGAAGAGATGCTCTGAATTGGCAAGGGCTTTTGCAGACTCAGACAGGTACTGGCAGGTTTGAGCAAGCTGGATATTTTGGTGACCCCGTGGGCTTCAGGTGGGCTTGGGGCTTTTGGATATTTCAAAAATATGTGGACCAAAATAAATATCTTTTTTAAAGATTATTTATTTATTTACTTGAGAGGTAATTACAGACAGTGAGAGGGAGAGACAGTGAACTTCCTTCCGTTGGTTCACTCCCCAGATGGCCACAACGGCCGGAGCTCCGCTGATCCGAAGCCAGGAGCAGGAGCTTCTTCTGGGTCTCCCACGCAGATGCAGGGGCCCAAGGACTTGGGCCATCTTCTACTGCTTTCCCAGGCCATAGCACAGAGCTGGATGGGAAGAGGGGCTGCTGGGACTTGAACCAGCGCCCCTATGGGATGCCAGCACTGCAGGCGGAGGATTAACCTACTGCGCCACAGCGCCGGCCCCAATATGTCTTTTAGTTCTACTTTTCCACAAACCTTTGGAAGTATCCTTGAGTCATAAATGGACGGTGGGGTTCACCTCCTGCCATGGAAGGCCCCGTGGTGTGGAGCTCGATGATACTTTATTTTCTTCCAGTTAAATGGCCTTTAATTATGCTGATCTGTGCCGGCACTTGAGCAGTTCCCTGTGTGTGTGTGTGTGTGTGCAGTGTTGCTGTACCAGTAAGACATTATATGCAGATGGCTGGTGCTAAGTACTTTCTGGCTCCTCCCTGCGTAAGCCCTTCGTGGTCCTGTCTGAGGGAGCCCCTGTTCGCTGCTAAGGCTCACTCCCTCTCACGTTCCCAGGATGTCGTCCCGGCCTTTGCCGTTCCTTCTCGCAGGGTCAGTATCTCTCTCTCCTGCGTGGTGGCCGTGGCACTGCGTCCCTCACCTGGAACAGCCTTCTTTGGCCCCACCTCTCCCAGCCACTGCCCCGTTTCTCAAGATTCCCACTGCTTGCTCTTCTCGCGTCCTCCCATGAATTGGGCCGCTCGTGGGGCACGCCCGTGACGAGGTCCGTGGTGGTGTCCCGGTGGCCGCGTGCAGCGTTCGACACAGCTGCCCGAGCCCTTTTCCCGGGAGCTCATTCTGTGTGCCTCCTACACCTCCCTCCGTGGCTGTTGCTTCTCAGCGTCCCATCTCCCTGGTTTATAGACTTTCGAGAGGGCCCTGGGGTCCCTCCTGTGCATCTTCTCTCGTTCTCTCTCAGATCTCTCCTGTCTTGGAGCTTTAAACGCCGTCCCCATGAGTGATGTCAGGAGTTAATTTGAAGTAACCCTGAGGAGGAAGATTGACCCTCGGTTGGTCTGTTGAAGCTGACTGACAGGTGCCTGCTCGTTTTATTACGCTGTTCTCACTGGCTTGGCCTGTGTTTGAAGTGTGCCAGAAGGAAGTAACTTACAAACATCTGTGTGCTGAAGATGCCCCATTGTCTGCAGCCCAGGCACCGTCCCGCGTGGTGGACGTGTGTATCCGTCTGCCCACTGAACATTTCAGCACTGGTGTTCGTAGCTGTTCTGCACTGAACATGTCCCAAATGGAACAGTGCGCCTTCCAAGGCAAATACGTTCTTCCTGCAGGCTCTGCATCCCGCCTGTGGAATGCCGTCTTTCCAGCTGCTCATCCGAAACACCTGTGGTCATGCTTGACTCTCCTCTTTCTCTCTCCTCTTTCTCTCTCTCTCTCTCTCTCTCTCTCTCTCTCTCTCTTTCTCTTTCTCTTTCTCTTTCTCTTTCTCTTTCTCCCTCTCATATATTCTTTGTCTAATCTGTCAGCAAGTCTTGAGGATGCTACCTGCAATTATATCCAGAATCTGACCTGTCAGAGCTACTTCTGGTCCAAGCCATCCTCCGCCGCCGTCTGCCTCTCTCTTGCCCCTTACGGGCCGTCAGCCCCATAGCAGCTGGAACAGTCCCATGAAACCAAAGTCCTGGCATGCCCTGCTGTGCTCTGAACCCTGCCGCGTCTTCCCTTCTCCCTCAGGGAGAGCCGTGGTCCTGTGTGGCCCCTGAGGCCCTGAAGCTTACGTCAGAACCATCCAGTAGAAATACAGCGTGAGCAGCACCCATGTAATCTAAAGTATTCCGGTAAAGGAAAATGAAGCAGTTGAAATTAATTTTAATAATGTATTTTATTTAACGCACTATATAAAATATTTTTCTTCTGAGATAGTTACATTGTTTTTATTATTATTTGCACTGAGTCACTCTTAGGACTGTCCACGTTCTGTCACTTGGCTAACGGCAGCCGTAGTGGGCAGCAGAGGTCTCTGCGGCCTGCTTCTGCTTTACCTGCGTGTCCTTGCCTCCTGCTCTTCCCTTCTTGCTCTTGGGTGCAGCGTCTCTGGCCTCCTTGTGTCCCTCAGATTACTCAGCATTTCTGGTCGCCTCCATTGGAACGCTTCTGCCCACCTGCCCCAGGGATGTCCCTTCCTTCTTCCCTTGTGTCTTAGCTGCCTCAGTGGGGCACCCCGATTCTCTAGCGTTGGTCGAATCCCCCCCTGCATGTCTTCTCCCCTAAGCACCATCACCAGTTAACATAGTACAGGTTGAGTTTCCCTTATCCAGAGCGCTTGGGAACAGAAGTTTCGGATTTTGGACTTTTTCAGATTTGGGGATATGAGGGAACCCAAGTCTAAACAGAAAATTCATTTCTGTTTCATGTATTCTTTATATGAGGGTACTTCAAAAAGTTATTGGAAAGTGTGTGTTATGAAAAAAAATTGGGAATACATTTTGATTTTTTTGTACCAAGATAACAGCTTTCCATGTTTCCATGCGCATTTGGAAGTGCTCCCCCATACCTGAAGGAAATGTGAGTATATCCAGTGTGCTGTGTTTTGACTATGGCTGTCACAGAAGGTCAGCAGTGGAATTTTCCACTTGTGGCGTGGTCATGTTGGTGCACTAGAAGTTTCAGAGCTTGGAATCTTTCCGATTTGGGATTTTCACATTAGGGATGTTCAGCCTGTATGTATTTCTGTTTACCTGTCTTCCACCCCTGCCCCCCAGTATGAGCCACAGCTTGAGAGCAGGGAATTTTGCTGGTTTTGTTGCTTGCTGTTTTGTGGAGCGTGCTATGGTGCCTGGCACATATGACATGGATAGATACATGTTAAAGAATTAAATGGCATGGATGATGAAGAATGACTGTTTTTAGATAGGAGTAAAGCAGTTGGGTCTGTTTTATTGTTTCAGAATATCTTAGTGTCATACAGCAATTAGAGGCTCTGGTTCAAATCCAGATACTTTAAAAGAAACCTCACAAAGATGTATAGCCACACGTGGTAGAAATGCATTCTAGATCATACTTAATAAACATTCATACTTGATTTTTATTCAGATCTACCAATTTGTGAAAGATTTTTGTTGAAATGTAGCTAAGACGTTTTGGTCTTTCCTGATACTAGTCTGTTGTTCTGAAAATGTTTGTATTTTTATGTTTTATTTCATCCATGGGTTCAAGAATTCTGAAACACTTCATTTGGGGAGATTTTAAAAGACGTTTGGGTATTCTGAGTGTAAGGAGAGGTAGGAGAATGTTAATGGTGATTTTTAAGGGATTTATTTGAAAGGCAGAATGACAGCGAAGAGACAGACCCTGTGTCCGCTGGTTCACCCGCCAAATGGCTGCAACAGATGAGCCTGGGCCAGGATGAAACTAGGATCCTGGAACTCCCTCTGGGTCTCCGCATGTGTGACAGGGGCCCAAGCACTCCACTGCCCTCCCAGGCACAGGAGCAGGAAGCTGAATCAGAAGCCAAGCAGCTGGGACTCCAACCAGCTGTCCGCTATGGGATACTGGTGCTGTGGCTTCACCTGCTGTGCCACAGTGCTGGCCCCATGACGACATCATGTGGGCAGCATCATCCCATGCTGGTGGAAGTGATTCCTAAGCGCCCAGTCTCGAAACGCTCTTGCAGACAACAGTGTCTTGCTTACCCATTGAAAAAATTCCATCTTCGCCTGAAAGGAACAATTAAAAATGTAATTGCTTTAAAAAATTCATTAAGTAGCTTTCTACTGACAGGAAAAGTCAGTAAATTTTTAGAACCCTTGTTTTCTGGTTTAAAAAAAAGTATAATTCCTCTTTAAATTGAGCAGCTCCCATGAGACACTCAATGGCAGTGTGATCAAGTGATTTCCAGGGCTCACCCTCGGGTGGGAAGGGAGTGTCATAGTTTTGAAGATGGTTATCTTTAAATTTGCCTAAATTTAAATTTGCTTAATAGGCATGTATCAATTATACTTGGTCCCTTAGATCATTGGGCTGTCACTTGTCACTGTCCATCCTTCCTTTTTTTTATTTTAAGATTTATTATTTATTTGAGAAACCGTTACAGAGAAATAGAGAGAGAGAGGTGTCTTCCATCTGCTGGTTCACTCCCTAAATGGCCACAATGGCCAGAGCTGCACTGATCCAAAGCCAGGAGCTGGGAGCTTCTTCCAGGGCTCCCACGTGGGTGCAGGAGCCCAAGCACTTGGGCCATCTTCCACTGCTTTCCGGGGTCATAGCAGAGAGCCAGATGGGAAGAGGAGCAGCGGGGACATGAACTGACGCCTTTATGGGATGCCGGCGCTGCAGGCAGAAGCTTCACCAACTAAGCCACAGTGCTGGCCCCACTGTCCATCCTTGTGCACTTGGACCTCAGGAGGATGCGCAGTAGGTGACCGTAACCCTGAGCCCAGACTGCAGGAGTGCACCGGGGTCAGCTCGCTTGCTAAGTATTGGTGAGGTTTAATTCTTTGGTTTTCATTAAAAAATAGATACAGACTGGCTAATTCTTTTTCGTTCTCATGGGCCTCATCCATGCTCATCAGAGGTGATTGATCTGATTGTTTCTCCCTTGTTACCCTCGCCTCCCAATTTTAGTATATGTGCTGCCGAAGCGAGCACATACCCTCGCCTCCCTAACCCACCTCTAATCTGAGTGAGGTTGCTGCTGCCCACAGTACCTAAGAGTGCTGGGTTTCACCCGTGTTCATTGACTGAATCATGCTGGTGAATGGACCCATTCTTCCCCCCCAGGATTGCAAGGTTGTTTCTTGGACATCACCGAAGTCCAGTTGTCGGGTTGCTTTAGTGGCTGCTGGAGTCACTTCTTTGGCTCTTGGAGCTTTTTGTGGCGTTAGGGAGAACAGCGCGTGGTCTCGATGCTGTCGGCTGTGCATCCTTTAGGTAGTGAAGATGGTGGCAGGTCCAAGCTGTGGCCCTGTTGTGACACAGGACGTGGACGGCTGGGCTTGGACGCTGCCCTGGAAGTGAGCTGGAAGACGATGCTGCCGGACGGGAGGGCCGTGGTTGCTGGGATAGCCAGCTTTCTTCTTAGCGAGAGAGGGGATGGGTCTTTGAAGTGTGGTCTGTGAATTCTGTCATTTTTCCGGACACTGAAAATATTTGTGCAGCCATCCAAGAAGCGTGCTCTGTTGCCACCTTGATAACCCGAGAGACAGAGCCGCTGGACACGTGCATCTGAGTTCTGCGGGTTGCTGTGGCCAGTAGTGCCATTTTAAGGACGAGCAGCAGCAATGACGATGTAGGCTGTGGCCAGGAACAGACGCCTGTGTGCTTCCTGTGTTCCCTTGCGTGGCCGGGTACCAAGGCGCACCCCCGTCTGCTGTTCTGTACTGCTCAGAGCACCGGTGGCCCCACAGCCTCTGCTCATTGGTGTGTTTTGGTATAGAACGTCCTGGGTGACAGATTCAGTTCCTTTTTGGGGGATGGGAGAGGGAGGAACAAGTGAGGGAGACAGGACCTCCTGACCTAAAACAGAAGACAAAGAATAAAAGGACACAAGTGATGCGTGAGACAGCGTTCCGTGAGCTGGCAGGTGGGGGGAGGGGCGGGAGCTGGGGTCATCTCTTGGGACACAAGGCAGCTCCTTGTGTCTGGTCCATGGCTGTACCCTCGGAGCCTGGCATGGTGCTCACGTTGGCGGTGGGGGGACTTCACCTGAGAGCACAGGGCGGGTGCTTGCAGGTGTAGGTGGAGGAGGGCGTGGCTTGCTGGCAGATGGTGGTTCATGTGCTGGGAAAAGAGGGTGTGTGTGTGGCAGACAGGGGCTGTGCACTGGGAAGCTAGACACAGTCCCAGGAACGTCTTGATTGGCTTTCTGAGAATTTGGGGCTGGTGGCTTTTAGCCTCTTGTGCCCTTTCTCATTCTGAGACACCATCCCGAGGAGTAAAGCCGAGCTGTAGGCCCCGTGAGCCGTCTGATGTTCAGTGAGCTCCTAAGATGGGGATGAGATGCTTTTTTTCCCCCTCTCCTGTATCTTTGGGACTTGTGCAATTGTCCCGCTTAGGAACTCTGGCTTTGAGGGGGAGGGGTTGATGGGTGGCAGGCACCCCAGTGCTCCAGTGAATCTGGAGAAACCATGGAGAAGGAGGAGTCTGGCATGGATGAAGTGAACCAGTATTTGCAGCTCTTAGCATTGAGCACAAAAAAAATTTACCTGGGGAAAAATAGAAAAGAAATCAACCTTTGAAACTTACTAATTATGATGTTTTTCTGTGTCATGGTTTCCAACTCAGATACCCAGCCAGGCAGTAATTACAGATATAAAGAGGCAGTGTGTTGCATTTCTGGGAACAGTGAGTATGGAAGGGAGTCATTAGGGTTTCATATTACCCTAGGTTAGGATTTGGAGAATTCCTTAGATGTTCTGATCCATCAGGGAGGGCTGTCTGGAGGCGGCAGTGCAATTTTGTAGGCCTCTCGGGAAAGTAGAAAGACTGGGCTGACCATGGCTTGAAATTGCATTGTCTTTTTCCTGTTGTCCAGAAGCCTCCTGTGAAAAATATCCCTGGACAAGCCGTTAAAAACACGCAACTTCCTGTCCTGTAGGGTTTTACAGTGTATCTGATGTGCAGATAGGCTGATGGGAGGGGAAGAAAGAAGCCCATGTGGCCAGCCCGGGTTTGGCATCTCTGCCTGTGTGTCACAGGTTAGTTCCTGTGGTGAGAGGCAGGGCTTGTGCTTGTGCTTAGAGCCTGGGCAGCCCTGGAGGGCTCCCTTCGGAGTGGCCCAGGGGAGGTGCTCCTGAGGCTTGCGCTGGGGACAGACCTGGGGACTCTGGGCGGCACTTGTTGCTTGAGAAAGGACTGAGCCACCGGGGTTCAGATGGTTCCTGGCCCCTGCCGGAGGTCTCACCCATGTGCTTGGTGGTCTTCTGCTTTGTGGGGAGGTTCTGCCGGGGTCACAGTTCTCTCCAGAAGAGCCTTTTTCATTTCCCCAGAGTGATGTTCAGACTGTGGGTCCAGACGCCTTCATGGCTAGAGTCCAGCATTAAGAAAAAGGACTAGAATAGAAACTGCTGGATTGCGTAGTGTGTGGTAAAGATGAGTGGTCTGAAACCTGAAGTCTCACACACCCGCACACACACACACACACGCACACGCGCATGTGTCCGTTTGGGCTGAATCAACAAGCATAGTTTCTCTGTACTGTGGGCCAGGGTCCCGAGAGTTTGAGATACACTGTCCTGGAAGGATTTCTTTGCTCTCAGCCTGGCCAGTGGTTCCAGCTGCTGCCCAGGAGGCCATGTTGATAGAGACACTTGTGGCGAGAGGGCTTTTTTTTTTCTCCTTTTAAGAAAAGATTTATTTATTTGAAAGGCAGAGTTACAGAGAGGGAGGGAGAGACAGAGATCTTCCATTTGCTGGTTTACTCCCCAAATGGCTGCAGTGGCTGAAGCTGGGCCCATCAGAAGCCAGGAGCCAGAAGCGTCCTCCAGGTCTCGCATGTGGGTGCAGAGGCCCAAGCACCCATTTGGGCCATCTTCCACTGCTTTCCCAGGTGCATTAGCAGGGAGCTGGATAGGAAGAGGAGCACCCAGGACTTGAACTGGTGCCCATATTGGATGCCGGCACTGCGGGTGGCAGCTTTACTGCTGCACCACAAAGCCGGCCCTGAGAGGGCTTTTTTTTTTTTTTTTTTTTTTTTTTTTTTTTTTTTAAGAGCAGCTGGAGTCAGGCCCTGACGGCGTGACCCTGGGCTTGCCTGTGGCTATGCACCCTGCCGGCTGCTTCCTGCTGCAGAGGAGCTGGGGAGAAAGGCCAGGAAAACCTCAACCAGGGGTGAGGAGCACAGGTCGCCCTCTTCTCCCTGGTCACCAGGCTGTGAGTCCTAGAGTGCAGGTGATCAGCCCCTTCCCCCTTATCTTGGGTCTCACCTTTGTTAGCTATTCTCTCACTCTTTTGAAATTTTCTATTTTAGGAGCAAATCTCCTTGTATCCCGCCTACTGGGGCCAGGGCAGGGAGTGGAAGGCCAGTCTCTGTTGTTCGGTTCCTCAGGCTCATTGGATGGGAGGTTAGAGGTCAGATCGTCTTGGGGGCACTCTGGACGCGTGGCATGGGCACCCCTGTGCCGCAGTGGTTCCACTCCATCCGTGATTCTCTGGCCCTGTCTTCCCCCCAAAGGAGAGGAGCCTTCCCTGGCTCTCAGTCCTTCCTCCTTCCTCGGGCGGCACCATCCGGCCTGCCGAGTGCTGACCCACTTGTCCTCCCTCAAATAGAGGCTTAAATTAGGACCTTTAATCTGTAAGAGGCTTACGGACTGTTGGGTGGCCAGCTGCTCTGGGCTCCTGTGTGGGCAGGGTAGGGCTCTGCCTGGCTGTTGTTGGGTTTTAGGGAGACTGGGGGTTGCTGGTTTCATGGCAGGAGCCACGGATCCTAGGAGCAGGTGGGCAGGGTCTCCCAGGTTGGGATGAGGTGATGGTGCATCCTTGTCATGATGGATGCTGTGGGCCTTGGGGGCTGGGCCTGGGGTGTGGAGCCTTTGTCCTGGCTGCTGTGTCGCCAGCTCTGCCGGCTCAGTGTGTGCCTTTCAGTCCATCAGTGATTGTCCATCCAGTGTTGTGTGTCCAGTGCAGTGTGGTGCTGGCTGCCCATAGCAGTCCTTTCTCTGTGGCTTCTGCAAAATGCCCGAGTCTGCACCATGTCCTGAGCCATCAGATCTGGAGGTTCAAGGGCAGTGCGCTCTCGAGTTGGCCTCCGTGGAGGCCCCTCCTTGGCTGGGTCACCCGTGGCGGATGACATCCTGGTGGGCAGGTGAGGAGGCTGCAGGCCCGGGAGAGAACAGAGAGGACCAGGCATGCTCTCTCTGAGCACTGTTCCTGGAGGAGTAGCCAGGAGCCCACGAGAGCTACGTCAGTTCCTTCTGGGGCAGCCCCGCAGGGACCTAACCATCTCCCACTGGGCCTCACCTCTCTGAGGCCCCCAGCACAGTCACCTCGCCACACCGGGGTCCAGGCTTCCAACCCCGGAGTCTTCGGCAGCCGCGGCACATCCCGGGCCCCGGGCCTCCCAGACGGTGCTCTGTGTCTTCTGAGGCAGCGAGGCCAGGATGTAGCAGCATGTTCACTCATCCCACTTGGCGGTGGCTGCTCAGAGAGGCAGGCATCGTGGGGACGCGGTGCAGGGCACCTGAGGAGGGCAGCCCTGGGGAGGTCGGAGCTGTGCCCTCAGTGGTGGGGTGTGGAGAGGAGGACGTGATATGGAAGGTAGGAGGCACGGCCGGACAGGGCGGGTGCCCACCTGAGTGCCGATGCTGGGGGCCACCTCTGGTGCCCTCCTGCTTCCCAGTTCAGCCCTGGAGACTCGCTCCATGGACAGTGCGGACCCAGCTCCTGGTTCCCGCTCTCCTCCGCCTCTCTACAACAGTGGAGCGTCCTGGCTTTCATTGAGCACTTACTACATGCGCGTCCTCCACGCCCCACCTGGACGGTCTCATGATGCCTGCACAGCAGCCCTCTGGGATGGGTGTTCCGTCTTGCTGCATGCGCTTTGTAGTCGGTGAAACAAGGCACCGAAAGGCCATGGTGACACACGGTGACAGAGCAAGGAAGTGATCTGGTTAGGACTTGGCCCCAGGGCGGCCGAAGACAGAACTCTATGAAAGCAGAGGCCCACGCGCCCCGCTCGCCGCCTGCTAAACCTGTCTGAACATCTGAAGCACCTGGGGAGCTTTGAAAGTTCCCGGAGCCCGGGACAGCGGCAGGGAGCCCTTGGGGAGGGACGCGGGCTTTAGGCGTGTTTGATGCTTTCCAGGTGACTCCAGCGGGTGGCCGGGCTTGGCTGGAACCACTCTCTTAACCTTTTTTCGGGCCGTTTTCACCTCCAGGGTTACCCAGAGCGCTGTGGGGAAGCCATCCTCTGGTCCTCTCCCGAAGGTGTCTCTTGTCCACTCGCCACGCGTGTGGGGCCCCTGACCTCGCAGCATCGCGACTCCCAGTGAAACCTTGGGAGCACGGGTGGGCAGCGGGAAGGTTGTTCTTTCGGGATCGGTGGCCCATTTTCACCCCGAGGGCCGCCCGGAGTGCAGAGCCTGCGTCCAGTGCTTGGAGACAGCCAGCGCCCAGAGACCTCCAACTGTGGTTTCTCACGTCTCTGCTCCCCCGGGGCCCCCTGACTTCAGCAGGGAAAGGAAGGGGTCACGCGAGGGCAGATCTCTTCTCGACAAGTCCTGTTCCTCTCCGTCTGTCCCCGGCTGAACCTGAAATGGACACGAAGAGCAGAGTCGTTTGGGTGGCTGGGAACAGCACTAAATTTAGCAAAACTGTAGCTCGCGGGGGGCCGGCCTGGACTGAGCCAGATCTGGCCCGAGTGGGCCAGATTTATAGTCAGCAACGTGGTCAGCGGTGGCTCTGCCTGGGCGAGGCCATGGCCTGGAAGACCCTCAGTCTGTCCTGCTGACCTCCCTGGCCCCGCCCCCTGAGGCCTGGCTCCGCCCCAGCGCCCAGGCTGCTCCTCTGGGTGAATCCTGCCACCCTTGGCTGTCCCTCACGTGTGCGGTTCTCATTCTGGTACCTTCCCTGGGCCCTGGCTGCCAACCTCGACTGCTCCCGGGGCCCTGGTGGGCCAGACCTGAGCTTCCCTTGCTGAGAGCCCTCTGGTCCTGGAGGATGAGCTGAGCGCAGGAAGGGGCGGGGCTGAGCTGGGCCTGCCCTCCTCCCAGCATCAGGTGGGCAGGTGGTGTGTGCACACCCAGCTCCTGAAGCGAATGACCATGTGGGTGGACGGCATCTCTTGGACAGCTGGGCAATTCCCTCTGGTCGGCTCAGTCTGTGCCCTGATGTGGGCTGGGCGTCTGGGAGTGGACAGTGGGGACTTTAGGGGACCCCCCTCTTCCCGCTCCTCAGATCTGGTGGTCGCTTCCCTGCAAGAGCTCTGTTTCCTAATGCCCTTTGATCATGACCAGCTAAATCTTGCAGACTCTTCCCAAAACGGCTGATTGCACTGTGAAGCCGGGGCTGGGATGGCGTCCATTGACGTGACTTATCATGTAAGGTGGCGCCTCTCAACCAGAGGCAGTTTCGTGTCCCCTGCCTCCTGTCCCTGGCTCCCAGGCTGTCTTTGGTAACACCGGGAGACCTTGGTTGCACACCTGAGAGGTAGAAAGGGTGTTAGAGGTGTCCAGTGGGTAAAGACCACGTGGTACTGAATGCCCCCAGTGCGTAGTGCACAGGGCGGCCCTCCCTGTAGCCGTCAGTTGTGCAGAGCCTGAGTGGCTGTGGTGCAAGGATGCGGTTTTGTAAGTGACCCCGAGAGGTCGTCCTCATCCAGCTCCCTGCTTCTCTTGGAAACGACCGGAAACCAGAAGCTGTCTAGCCATTGCCTCCCTGTGCCCGCCCTTGGCATCTACGGGGAACCTTGGCGGTGAAGTCCTTCGGTGTCTTGTCCCTAAGGCACCCACAGTGTCCTGCAGGAGCCGCAGCTGTGTTCGAGGTCAGGCACAGGGCTGCCTTTGTGCAGCCACATCACTGGTGCACCCGGTAATTCTAGGAAATTGGTTCCTTTGGGCACTGATACCTTCAAGATGAACTCCAAGGGCACCAGGGAAGCCTTTCCAAGCATGCATCTTGTAGGAATGATCGCAGTCTAGCCTGGGGCTGTTTTGCTTCTCTCTCCCTTTCTCTCTCTCCCTCTCTCTTCCTCCCTCTCCCTCTCTCTCTCTCTCTCTCTCCCTCCCTCTCTCCCTCTCTTCCTCTCTCCCTCTCTCCCTCTCCCTCTCTCTCCCTCTCTTTCTCTCTCTCCCTCTCTCCCTCTCTCTCTCTCCCTCCCTTTTCCTCTTTCTCCCTCTCTCTCTCCCTCCCTTTCCCTCTCTCCCTCTCCCTCTCCCTCCCTTCCCCCCTCTCTCTCTCCTTCTCTCCCTCTCCCTCTCTCTCTCTCTCTCTCTGTGTGTGTGTGTAGTGACTTGATGTGTAGAGCATGATGTGTTTGCTCTGCCTTGCAGAACTGAGTTCTGCTTGCTAGTTTTCTTAAATGTGGGAAGCATGTACTCCTCACCCCAGAGGACATGGTGTGTCTCCCCAGTGAGAAAGATCCTACCTGTCGCCAGACAGCTCCGCAGCCCAGCATCTTGCACCTGCTGGCGCTACAGCTGGCAAGGCTGCTTGACGGAGGCCAGGACAGGGGCAGAGGTCTCCCCAAGTGCAGACCATTGCTTGCTCTGGACGGAGGAGGGAGGGTAGCTGTGTATGGATCCTAGAATGTGCTGACTCTTTAAATTGCAGGACACGTTCAAGGTTCTGTGTGTGACCTCACTACCTGGAGTCTTTGTGACATCAGCAGTGGCACGCTGTGCCTCGGGGGAAGACGGCGTGACGGGAGTGTTACAGGAGGAGACTGGCAGAGCAGAAGACCCGGTAAGGCCAAGCAACCTTGTTTCTCCTTGGCTCCAGTTTGCTTCTCGTTATTGTTCTCGGGAGTCTCCCTCAGTTTCCCCGTGGCTTAGGGAGGCAGATATGTTTTTGGATTGAATCTAAGCCAAACAGGTAATTCTGTTAGACGAGTGGATGACGTTTGGCACATGACATTGGGGTTGGCTGTTTTTGTTGAATTTTTCTTTTCTGTCTCTCTCGTCGTTAATGGGTTATGCGGCAGATCCCTTTGATGTTCCTGGAGTTCGCCACTCTCCTCCCCGGGCAAGGGGCTGAGATGCGGCTTGGGGCTCAGGACCCAGATTCTAGTTCCTGCTCTCTCAGCCGACAAGTAAGGCAGTGGAAGCTAAAAGCCTCAGGAGCCCCGTCCACGGTGGTAAATATTTGAGTGGATGGAGTAGGTGAGGGCGTGTGTGTTTAGAAACTCACGCCCATGAGCTGCGCTGGGCCCGGCTTGCTCATTCCTGCCACAGGGCAGAGTACACCCAAGGCTACATCCTCTTGTTCCGTGGCCGGCTGAAGTCACTTCCTTATGTACCCAAGGCTGCCCACACCCTGCCGCTATTTCCTGTGCTGGGTCAGGAATTGCCGGTCACTCGTCTGCTAGCCGCTGGGTCGCTTGTACTCATCCGTCAGCATTCTGGATCCCTCTGCTGTGTCCCTGGGTCTCCTCACAACGCGCCTTCTTGCAGACCTGAGCTTGGTTTTGGGTCCCCAGCCTCTGCTGGGGCTAACCACTTGCAGACGGGCTCCGTGGCAGCCACCAGAGATCGAAGTCCCTGGTGCTGATTGGCGACAGTGTCACCTCCTTGGCCATTGTGGTTTCCACTCCTTTTCACCTGTGGCCTCCACCACTTCTTTCTCATTAAAAATCTTAACTTCTCATAAAAGTTACTCCGTATGTCAACACATGTTCACAAAACCCACATATATTTTCCAACTTGACTTCATAGAAACATAAAGCCTGACAAGTTAATTTGGAGTTTTGGAAACATGTTTATTTTATGTGCTGTTGGAGTTTTGTGGATTAATGTCTCTGCCGTTTATTAAGACATGGCAGAAAAGTGCCCGGAGTCTGGGAGCAGAGAGCAGGCACTGAAATCTGTTGGTGCTGGGGCAAGAAACATTTGGATAAAAGTTTATTCTGTTTTCTCATCTGTCTCGTTAGCCTTTTTATTTTTTTTCCTAAAGATTTATTTAAAAGATTCATTTAACAGGAAGAGTGACAGAGGGAGAGAGAGAGAGAGATCTTCTGTATGCTGGTTCACTCCCCAAATGGCTGCACTGGTGAAGACTGGTTTGGGTTGATGCCAGGAGCCTAGAATCCCAATCAGCTTTCCCACGTAGGTGTCAGGGTCCCAAGTATTTGACATTGCTTTCAGCCTTTTGGCTAAGAGCAAGTGTAGTATCAAGTATTTGATACCTTTTCAGGTGCATTAGCAAGGAGTTGGATCAGAAGTAGAACAGCAGGGGCTCAAACCAGTGCACCAGTATAGGATATCGACCAACCAGAGGCTTAGCCCACTGTGCTATACTGGTCCCACATTAGCCTTTTAATAAAGTAATATTTTTATTAACATATGCATACAGAAAAGTGAACAAGTTGTAAGTGTTCAGTACCAAGTGTTCACAGCCTACAACTAACACCTGGATCAGCCAAAAAAAAAAAAAAAAAAAAAAAAAAAAAAGAAACAAAAACCAAAAAAACCCAGAAAAACAGAACATGGCCAGACCCTGCAGAAGATGCCTCACTTGTTTTTGCAGTTACTGACACTTTTCCAAGGGTGACCCCATGTTGGCTGCTGAAATCATAGCGTAGTTTTACATTAGTTTCGCCTGCTCTTCACTGTTGCACCAGGGAACTCACACAGTTTCCTTCTGTGGTCTGCCTTCTGTCACTCGTCATTTTTCTTGTGCTATTCATCATGTCATGAGCCATTGTAGGTTTCCATTATCGTGGCTGTGTCATATTCCATATTGTTACCAGACCAGTTTGTTTTCCATTGTATAGCTGGTGGGTGTTTGTGTGCAGACTTTGCACTGCTGTGAATGTGTTTGTGCATATCCTTTGGTGAATGAGTATGTATACATATACATATACATATACATATACATATACATATATATATATACACGGGTATAGTTATGCATCATTGTACATACATACATGTGTATAGACACACACGTATATGTTGGGTAAAGACTCAGGAATGGAATTGCTGGATCATAGTTTCAATAATGACAAAGCATTTGTACCAACTGTGCTCCCACTAGTAAAAGAGTTCTAGTTGCTCCAGGTTCTTGCCAGTATCTGAAATTACCATCCTTTTTCTCTGGACTCATACTGGTGGGTATCTCGTCACGTTGTGCTTTTTTTTAAAAACAGATGCACTTCTTTTTTTTTTTTAAGTTAGAGTTTCAGAGAGGGATAGACAGAGAGAACGAGATCTTCCATCTGCTGGTTCATTTCTCAGATGGCCACGATGGCCAGGACTGAGCCAAGCCAAAGCCAGGAGCCAGGAGGCAGGATCTTCATCGGGGCTGAGACATGAGTGGCAGGGGCCGGGTACTCGGGCCATCCTCTGCTGCTGTTCCCTGGCTGTTAGCAGGAAGCTGGATCTGAAGTGGAGCAGCCAGGACTCGAACTGTCACCCATATGGGATGCCAGTGTCATAGTCAGCGACTTTACCCGCTATACCACAATGCCGGCCCACATATTGTGCTTTGATCTGAGTATGCATTTTAATGATGGCAGTTGGGTCTCTTCTTTTGAAAAAGTGCCTATGCAGGTCTTTTCCTCATTTTTCTCTTGGATTGTCTGTCTATGTTGTTGGGTATACCAGGTACCTACAAAGATTCATGGAAAATGAAATTCAGAATGTCTATTTTGGCACAAAAATTTTGAAACCCATGCATAGTTTTTTCATAATGTGCATTTTTCCATGAATCTTTTCAAGATCCTTTCATGAATGGATTTGAGGATTTTTTGCGCCAATATAAATTTCTCCTTGACTTCCATTTTCCATGAACTTTTTGAAGTACTCTTACATTTTCTCCTTTCAGTGGCTTTTGGCATCCATACCTTTATTGATATAGGGTTAACCCACGTGAAAGCATCGGCATTGTATAGAGTGCTCTGTATAGCGATCTGCTCTCCTCTGGCTCTGGTGAAGTGGAGACGGCATTCCATCAATGTGCACCCACAAAGGCACTCTGGGGATTCCGGGTGGGGCAGGGACTCTTCACGTTCCTGGCATATAAAGTGCTGCTGGTGCCTCTGGGAGAACATCAAAAATACGGTTCCTATCCAGGGGCTTACTCCGTGCCATGTTGTGCTCTGAGCGTTTCCCATGGACTGTCTCACTCCCCCCAGCGAGCTCATCAGTGAAGTACGGTTCTTAGCCTCATTTTCAAGTGAGGCCAAGAGAAATTTCGTGATTGTCTTGGGCCATGCAGCCGAGAGTCTGTCTGGTAGAGCCTGTGCGCCTAGCCACTGTGTATGTAGAAAATTGCATTTCTCAAAGCTGCTCTTTCTTATAGAGCCTGGGGTAGCACCCAGCACATAGTACTTGCTCACTCAGTACCTGCTGAGTGGAGAGTGTGGGTTAGGTAAGTCTTCATTGAGCAGGGAAGTGTGTATGGCAGGGCGGTATTTCGGTATGGAAAGCAGTCGCATTCCATCCTGGTGTATCTTTGCCTAGAGCAGCGTCTGTCACCAGTAGTCATCGTAGTGCACATTTGTGGAGTGAATGAATCCATCACAGGCAGACTGTGAACCCTGCCTGGCAGATGGGCTGAGCTCAGAGGACTGTGCGGGGGCCAGGACCCCGGCAGGCTCGTCATCAGTAGGGGCCGTGCTGATGGCCCAGGGAGAACTCAGTCTGGCCGGCAGCATCCAGTTGTACAGCCGCAAGGCAGCCCCGTTCGCGGCAGCAGAACACAGTGTGATGTCAGCAGGCGAGGTGTCCCAGTTACAGGCAGTCAGGTCAGGAGAGGGCCCAGCAGGAGAGCAGGGCTTGCAGGATTCAAGGTCAGGTAATCCAAAGTCACAAGGTTGCAAGCAGTGAAAGTCCAGGCTGGCTGGAGACAGAAGCCAGGGAGCCCTTGGAGGGAGCCAGTGCCCGGGCCGCGTTCCCCTCCTGAATGAGGCCTTTCTTTTCAGGCCGAACTGAGGGCCTGGGAGGAATAGAGCAGACCTCAGGCCGGGCGGGGTGCGGGGAACTGGAGACTTCTCCAGCGCTAGAGCCAGAAAGAGCCTTCGCGAACGCCTTGCCAAGCTCTTCGTGTGACGGGTGAGGAAATTAAAGTTTAAGTGAGAGATTGTTCAGCAAGGGGTAGAGAGCCAGCCCTGGAGCCAGGCGTGGTGCGGCTTTCCCCACTGCTTGTTTTCTAGCAAGAAAGGAGGGGCATTGGGAAGGGTAGTGCCGGGAGGGAGGATGCTCCATGGTGCAAGCCTCAGAGGGGAAGGTGGAGAGCAGCTGGATGGGCCCAGGCTGGAGGAGGGCCTGGAGAACAGCCGTGCCCGGGTGGGAACACCAGGGCCCCGCTTAGATGACGGCTGCCATCTTGACCCTTCAGTAAGTTCTGTGAGGACAAAGTCTTTTTTTCGTTTATATTGAAGCATACAGAAAAACGCTTGGCGGATGAGGGCTTGAAACTTTCTAAGATTATGGTAAATACACATAATGGAAGTGACTTGCTCATTTTTAAGTGTTCAGCTGAGTTGTGTTGGGTGCCTCCGTCCTGCGGTGCAGCCATCACCACCCTCCATCCCCAGGACCCTGTCCATCGCGCAGGACTGAAGCTCTCTGCCCGTTAAACAGCAACTCCCCATGTCCCTCCCCCAGTCCTTGGCTGCCACCCGTCTACTTCCTGTCCTGATGCTGTGATCGGCAGTGTTGTATGAATGGGACCTGTGGCGTGAGATCGTGATGGTGGTGTTAGGTGAGGTCTTCACTGAGGAGCCAAGTCCGCTGGCAGTGGGAATGAGTCATAACGTTGTGCTTTTTCCACTGGCGTATTTCACTTAGCATGCTGTCCTTGGTTCATCCACGTTGTGGCGTGCGTCCGAATTTCCTTCCGTTTGAAGGCTGAATTCCATTGTGTGGTTCTACCCCAGTCCTACCCCATTGTGTGGTTCTACCCCAGTCCTACCCCATTGTACGGTTCTACCCCAGTCCTACCCCATTGTATGGTTCTACCCCAGTCCTACCCCATTGTATGTTCTACCCCAGTCCTACCCCATTGTACGGTTCTACCCCAGTCCTACCCCATTGTACGGTTCTACCCCAGTCCTACCCCATTGTACGGTTCTACCCCAGTCCTAGCCCATTGTACGGTTCTACCCCAGTCCTACCCCATTGTACGGTTCTACCCCAGTCCTACCCCATTGTACGGTTCTACCCCAGTCCTACCCCGTTGTACGGTTCTACCCCAGTCCTACCCCGTTGTACGGTTCTACCCCAGTCCTACCCCGTTGTACGGTTCTACCCCAGTCCTATCCCATTGTGTGGTTCTACCCCAGTCCTACCCCATTGTACGGTTCTACCCCAGTCCTACCCCATTGTACGGTTCTTGGATTACTTACCCGCTCAAAGATTTCAAGGATTTCCATATTTGCTGCTCAGCAGTGACTGGAATGGATCCTGGCTTCAGTAGGAATCAGTAGGTAATTGTTGTGTGATTTTTCTTTACATTGAGCATGGGAGATACTCAAGTGGGCTGTCCAGCAGGTATCCTAGGGTGAGCCTGGACTCGAGGGTGAGGATGACCGTCACAGGTGAGGGATGAAGCTGTGGTTGTGAGGGTGCTTCCAGGGACACGGGTTGAGCAAAAGTGGCAGGGCCTGGAGTTAGCCCAGTGGGTGCAGAGTCATGAGAGGCAGGAGAGGTGGTCTTAGCATAGTACCTTGTACTTAAAACAGGAAATTAAAGAGACAGGGGTAGTGAGTAGTGTCCAAATCAGGAAGGGTGAGGTCTGAGGACAGAGCACTGGAACTGACGAATTGGCAAATAGTGTCAGGACGTGAACTCTGACATCATTGTTGGGCCCAGAAAGAAACTTTTTTTTTTTCTTTTACCAACAAGGGTTTATAAAAACCCATTTATTTATTTATTTGACTGGCAGAGTGACAGAGATATCTTCTATCCTCTGGTTCATTCCCCACATGGTCAGGACAGCCAGAGCTGGTTCAGGAACTTCATCTGGGTCTTCCACATGGGATGCAGGGACCCGAGTACTTGGGCCATCGTCTGCTGCCTTCCCTGGCACATTAGCAGGGAGCTGGATCAGAAGCAGAGCAGTCAGAACTTGAGCCAGTGTTCCAGTATGGGATGTTGGCATTGCAAGTGGCAGCTTAACCCCCTGGGCCACAACACCAGCCCTCTACAGAGACTTCCATAGAGAGGTGGTGGCACAGGTCCGAACACATGGTCAGAAGAAACATACCTGAAGCAGCCAGAGTTATTAAGTGCCAGGCAGCAGGAGAAGCCCTGAGACTGGCTGGGCAAGCAGCAGTGAAGATTCATTAGCACAGATCTTTCTGAGGCTTCGTGGAAGTCTGGAACTTGACCATGCACTGAAATTGGGTTGTGCACCATCAAGAGTTCACTATCAAGAATATGAGGAAGTGGCAGCAACAGTGGGAAAAAACTTTGTAGAAAAATGGACATGTCCAGGGGATAGCAAGGGGACCAGAATGAGGAGATAGAGGGCAGGGGGAAGTGGGAGATAGGCTGGCACTGCTCTGATTCCCTCTCCTTGGGTAGCCGGAGTCGTAAACACCTAAAGGCTGCACCTGACATAACCCAGCAGCCGTGTTTATCATTGCTGGACACCAGAGAGTTCCCAGGGCAGCCGTGGCCCTGTGTGTATACTAGGATTTCTAACCTGGGCTCCAGTAGCCGTGAATACCTGGCTCCGTGTGATGGACACCCCTGGCTCCAATGTGAGTGTGTCCATTTCTGAGTCCGAGTTAGAATCAGAGTCTGCATTTGGTTCAGCCAGCATTCACTGAGCACCATCTGAGAGGTGCTGGGACAGAAAGATAAAAGGCCGAGGTGAAGAAGAGGTGAGAGGTGAGCCTTGGCTGTACCTAGACACGTAGCAGAGTCTCCGGGGACGTTCCTTTCTGCAGAACCGGGGAGAGTTGGGTGAGAGACCATGAAAGTGGATGCCCTGTCTGCTCCCACCCCATTCTGAGCTTCCTGCACGGATGCTGGGCACCGAAAGCTGAGTCCTGGGGCCCCTCAGCCATCTACACAGCCATGTGCCCTGAACAGCGGCGATGCGGGGATGCGGGGATGCGGGGATGCGGGGCTGGGTCCTGGGAATTGCTGGGGGAGCTGTCACCATGCAGACTGCCTGCTCTGCTGTGGTTGTGACATCACTGGACGAGAGAGTCTTACTGCTGAACTTTGCTGAATGGCGTTGTCGGTGATGCGTGCCGACTGGCGTTGTCGGTGACGCGTGCCTGCGCTGTCACCTGTCCCCTTCCAGAGACGGCCGCTTGGTAAATCCTTAGGTACACCTGCAGGGTTGGCCTCGGCTCCCTCAGCACTGACTTTTCAAGCTAGTGCCGCCAAATCTGGGCTGCCCAGAAGCTGTTTTCTCTCAAAGAAAATGCCTGGAGCACCTGACAGGGTAGAAACAAGGGACCCAAGCACGTGGAGCTTGAGATGCCAACCGCCAGTGCAGGAAACTGCCGACAGCGTGAGGCGTGGAAGCCAGGACCTTCAGGGAGACTGCAGGCCTCTGCAGGCCCGTGCCTATAGCATCTCCTGCGCCATTGTTCACCCCAGCCCCACAGCAGGTTCCCGTGTGCTTCCTGAGCTGGCCCAGCTCCCAAGAGCAGGTTTCAGGAAGTCTGACGTGCAGACAGTGGGATGGTAATGAGAGCTGAATTCGCCAGGTGTCTGTGGCATGCCAGGTGCTGGGCTAAGTGTGTTTAGTATATGAACTCATTGAAAGCTCACGGGAACTCTGGGGGGTAATTGTTATGCTTGACAGATGAGGAAACCAAGTCACAGAGAATACAGTCCCTCCGCCTGAGAGCACTCAGCTAATAATATGCATAGGCAGAAACGGATCCAGCCTGGCTGCGGCCCCAGCCCCGCTGGGGATGTGTGGGGGCCTCCAGGGGCCAGAGCAGAGAGGTCAGCTGCTGACCAATCAGACGCCTAGATCCGGTTTCTCCCAGTTGGAGCCAGCGGCTCCTGCTGCTTCAGGGAGGGATGGCTGCCCTGTTGTGTTACCCAGGTTTGCCAGCAGGATTAGCCTCTACCTCGTGTCAAAACAAGCCTAGCAGGAAGAAGACCAAGAGACAGCTCATGACTCCAGCGGAAAGAGCTCCGATGCGGAGGCCGCATGGCCCAGGCTGAACCCCGGCCGCAGCGTGTGTTGCTGAGCGGGGCCCTGAAGACCCCTGGTTTTCCAGGTGTGGACAGCCAGGCCCAGCCCACTGTGGCACTTGGTCTCCGGCAGCCTGCCTTCTCAAAGTGGGAGAGCCCTTGGCGCCCTGCGGAGTTCAGTGGGGTTCTGGCCAACTCTAGGCAGCCCGGGCACCCAGGGCGACTCCAGCGTCCCCTCTGCAGGGGAAAGATTGAATTTGAACCAGTTTCCAAAAATATGTACATTTTTTATTGCAGTGGAACCCTTCCTTAATACTGAGCATGAACTGATAGTGTGGAGTGTGAAATGGTTAAAGATAGAAGTGTCAGTTTCAGAAGCGGCGGTAAGTGGGGCGGTGGGGAGCCTTGGGGAAGTCAGACTTCTCTCCGAGCTCTTCCTGGAGCCTGCCCCGTGCTGCCCTACGTGCCCGAGCGCCCGTCATCCCCACCCCTCGCGTCATCCTCGCTCTTGCCGTTCTTGTTGAAGACTTTGCATTCTTCAACTTCTGTCTCCTGGTGGAGAATCTGCCTCCCGTGGTTTCTTTCCCTTCCAGGTTCCTATCACATTCATTAACTGTTTCAGCCACTGGACCCCCTCTACTGTCCAGGGATAGGCGAACACATATTTACAAGCTGTCTGCACACATGTGACATTCGTGTTGTGTGCATACACATGTGGTTCATGTATGTGTGTGCATCTGTACCCATAAACATGCAGGCACATGGCCTTTGAAGAAACAGTGTATCTTTATGTTTCTCAGTGCCTGGCACATAGCAAGTCCTCAGTAAAGTTTTTTAATCCCCAGGGTTGTCTTCTGTGTCCCTCCCAAGTGTCTTGCCTGTGTATGGTAGTGTTCTGTGGCTGTACAATATGCCACGTGAATCCTCCATCGGAGTCTCCATCCCGCCAGATACTAGCCTGGGGAATACGCTTAGCTTTCTCATCTTCAAGGTGGAGGTGATAATGCGTACTGAGGGCCTGTGACGTTGCAGGCACTGTCCCAGGCCCTGGGCATTCAGCACTTGACAAAGCAGAAGTCCCTGTCCTAAGGGAGCTAATTCCAGCCATTTTCAGGAAGAGCTGCCCAGAGGCGCCTGAAGAAGAGGAGGAGCAAGGAGTCCCTTCAGCTTGGTCACTCACGGGTGGGGCCGCAGTGGCATGGCGCCGGCCCTGGCGGACTGTGTGTGGCACAAGGACTCGCTGAGCAGGAGTTCTGCTGTGAGATGAAGAGCAGAGGAAGAGCTGCCTGTGCAGGGGAGTGAGACCTAGGAGCCAGGGCGCCGCACCTGCCCCACCTTCCCAACACCAGGGAAGACACGCCTGGCCCCTGTGATGTGGACCGGGGCCAGTGCCCACTCCTGCAGCCTCACTGCAGCGCCCACTCCAGGCAGCCTGGCTGGCAGAGGCTTACAGCCCTGCGGGGACAGGAAGAGCAGCTACTGGAGACACCCTGAGAATCTCCCCCACCCCACACCCAGCCTGTGCCAGGGCTGGATGCTGAAGTAGCAGGGCAGGTCTGGGGGTGACGTCCCCTCCAAGTGCCCTGGAGGAAATGGGGTGGACTTGCTGTGGACTGCAGTTCCCATCACCTTACGCTGTGACAGGTGCTCAGAGGTATGTCCCCTTTGCTTGCTGCTGTCTTAGAATGACAGGGGGTGATGTGTCTCACACACACACACACACACACACACACACCCCGAGCAGCTCCTCCATCCCAGAAGTACCCTCTCCCAGGATGTGCTGAGAGAAGCCGCTGTGGCTTGGCCATCCTGGATTTGACTGTAACGTGATGGTGGCCACCTCTGACCACCCTGCTGGGCCTCACTCAGATCCCACACCAGCCTCTTTCCCAGAGATGCCCAGTGTCCAGGGACCTCTGTCCCTCTCTTAGCGTGGTTTTGAGCAAGTCATACTTGACCTTTGCCATGCCTCAATTTCCTCTTTTATAGAATGGGGCTGGTGATAGTTGTAGTTACTTTGAAGGATTATTGGATTGATATTATCAGGATCGAATGTGCATGTAAAGGCTTTAAAATCATGTCTAGCTAAGAGTTAAATGTGCTTTTTTTTGTCTGTTAGTACATGCTTTGCCACATTATACGGCACTGGTGGACTGGTTTGTCTTGTGAGCTTATTCTGGGCAAAGGATTAGGTATTTCTTTTTTTAAAAATATTTATTGATTTCTTTATTTGAATGATAGAATGAGAGGCAGAGAGAGAGACAGAGGTCTTCCATCCACAGATTCACTCCCCAAATGACTGCAATGGCTGGGCCTAGGCCAGGGCCAAGCCAGGAGCCAGGAACTCCATCCTGGTCTCCCATGTGGGAGGCAGGGATCCAAGTACTTGGGCCATCACCTGCTACTTCCCCAGGCACCTTAGCAAGGAACTGGCCCAGAAGCAGAGCAGCTGGGACCGGAACTGATGCTCTGATACGGAATGGTGGCATTGCAAGTGGCTTTGTAACCGCTGCACCACAATGCCCGGCCCATCTGAGGGGTCTCTGAGTCTCAGCGCCTGGCCCATGGTTGGCACTCCATAAATACGTGCTAAAAGAACTCTGACCTCAGGATTTCGGCTGCGATGTGCGGAGACACAGGGCAGGGAAGCGTCTGGCAGGGGCAGCGAGGGTGGTGGTTAGAGGTGTGGTGTACGGGGAAGTGGTGAGGACGGGTTGGAGAGAGATCAGGAACAGGTACTGGCAGAATGTGTACCCAAGGCATGGCGAGGGGGCAGTGAGCCGGCATGGGAGGTTTCTGAGCAGAGGAGGGACTTGAAGCTGCAGGATTTCAGAGACGATAGTGCAGGGAGCATTGAGACGGGATTGGAGGAGAGGGAGCCTGGAGCCGGCCGGGCGACCAGTTGGGAGGCTGCTGGGGACACAGTGCTGGGAGTCACGCGCTGCGTGGGCAGTGTGTCCTATCCACCCCCTCCCTCCTGTGCTCAGCCCGAGGAACCAGGCCAGCACGCTGTGACCTTCCTCCGTCCAGCCCTGGCTGTTCTCAGCCCTGCACTCAGCTATTTGCGGCCCACTCGCTCTGACACACCTTTCGTGGGTTGCCGGGTTACCATGCACCCCCGCCCCCACCCCCCTGCTCCCCAGCCTCGGTGTGTGTGTTTTTATTATTTTCATCTCAAAGTGAGAAACAGGGAGACTGCTGGAAGTAGGCCATGTGCTTTTATTTGCTCTTCTCACCAAGGACAGGCATGTTCCAAGCCCTGCGACAGGGCCCTGGCGCTCTGTGGAGGGGGCAGGAAGCGGCCTGTGGCAGAGGCGGGGACCCCACCCCGGGAAGGCGCGGCGTGCTCAGCCCTTCATGCGCCTGCAGCTGGTGGCCATTGTGTTTGTGGCCAGGGTAACGCAGCTGGGAGCCTTTGCTGGCCCTGGCACCCCAGTGTGTCCATGCTGGACACTGCTGCCTCGGGGCTGCTGTGCGTGGGAGCCCGGCCTCAGCCTCCCTGGCAGGAGAAGACAGATCCCAGCCCCTGGGGACCCCAAGCACAGTTGCAGCCCTGCCTGTGTCGCCAGGCTGCTGCTGGTGCCTGTGTCTGCCGACCCATGGCCACTGTCATCGGCAGGGACAGTGGCTGGGGAAAAAGGAAGTTGCTCTCAGTGGGCCTGTGCCGAGCACCTGCTGTGTACGGAGTTTGGTGTTGTAGTGTCCACTGTGACAGGCATGTGGAGCTAAGGAGACGCCGTAGCCCCTGCCTGGGCTGTAGTAACAGGAACGGCCGTCTGTTGAGTCTTTCCTATGTGATGGGCATCACGCTGGGTGCCTTGCATATATTATCTCATTTAGTGCTCAGAGTAGCCACGTGTCTCAGTTGTCACTAGCACTGTTTTATGGATGAAGAGGCCGTAGAAGATGAAGCTGATTAACTTGCCGCAGGTCGCTGAACA
The DNA here is from genome assembly GCF_033115175.1 of Lepus europaeus. Lineage (NCBI taxonomy): Eukaryota > Metazoa > Chordata > Mammalia > Lagomorpha > Leporidae > Lepus > Lepus europaeus. The sequence goes on along the minus strand of NC_084840.1, from coordinate 22,376,939 downwards.
GTGTGTTTCTCAGATTCCAGGCCCTTGCTCTCTCTCTCAGTGCTTTGTTGCCTTTCAGGTGTAGAGACCCAGAAGGAAGGATATTCTTTGGGAAATCCTGAATTCACGCCCTCACTCTGCTTCTCACTAGCCGAGCGATCCTTGGCTCACTTCCCTGGCTTCTCGCATTTGCTCATCTGTAAAATGGGAATAATTGTGTGTATGTCACAAGGCTTCCGTGGGGCATGAAATATGATCATTTATCATGGAAGCACTTTAAAAAGCAGAAATGATTATATGTACATTGCACCTTATTTAAATGAGTCAACAGTAAGATCATTTTAAAGATACTTACATGAAGATGTGGCTCGTGGGCACTCGGCTCTTTTTTTGTTGTTTTTAAGGCTATGCTTAGTCCTGCTTTTCCACCAGGAGCTGTCAGGTGTGGAGACAGGGTGTAGTTTGTCAACGAGGAACAGGAGCAGGGAAGTTTCCCAAGAGGGGAAGGGATTCGTTAGTGTGTACAGCTCAGCGGCTGGGAGCCTGGGCTTGGAGTCTGTGTCCCAGCTGTGCGTCCTTGGACGCGCTTGCAGTTCTGTCTGGCAAAGGGGAGGTCACACAGCACTGGCTCCATCCTACTCTTGGGAAGGGCCCAGCACAGGGCCTGACACGTGGTCATGCCCAGTGGATGCTGAGGGCCATGTTCATGGTGGGGACACCCCGCCTGGGGAGGAGCAGAGCATGGGGTATGGTGGCCTGAGGGGTTGGCCTTATTTGATGCCTCTCCCAGGAAGGGGACAAAGGGACATCCATGTTTGGTGGGACTGAGGGCTGAGGTTCCTGGGCAGCCTCGGGAGGAGACTAGACCCCTGGGAAGGGCCCTCATCTCCCACCGGGGCAGGGCAGTGCTGGCCAGGGCTGTGGGGCCCAGTGAGAATTGGGAGGGAAGCGGTGTCCGCCTCCCTTCCTCCTGCAGACCCCAGGGCAAAGGCTGTGTCCTGGAGGTCAACTGGCCAGATCCCAGCCTGGGCCGGAGCAGGTTACAAATCACAGGAGGACGGACACATTCCACGGTGAGGCCTGGCTTCGTCATCTTGGCAGCAGAGCAAAGTTTACTCAGAAGAGTTCCTGCCATTTTTTAACTTGTTACTTGGTTCTGTGTGAGAGAGGAAAAGGAGGTGCGGGGAGCCAAGTGCTGGGCTAGGGGTGGGGCTGGGAAGGAGGTTGAACGTGGGGAGCTGGGACATGCTGCTCCTGCACAGGTGAGGCGTAGTAACTGGGGACGGCCTCCAGGCAGGCAGGGGTTGGCCGTGGTATCGCGGCATTTTACGGTGCTAAAAAGGAGGAGCTCGCCTGGCTGTTCCGGTTGCGTAGGAGTTGGCCCAAGGAGGTCGTCCATTCCTGCGTGCATCGGGACATGCATCGGGCAGATGGTGGCCGGGCATGGTTGTGCCCTACCTGTGTGGTCACAAAGGGCCGTAAGATGCAGTCCAGGCCCGCGAGAGGCTTCCTGGCGGTGAGGCTGTTTTATAACTGTTCCCAAATCATGTTAGCTCTGGGAGCTATTTTAGGAACGCTTTTAGTTATGAACCATATCTTATATTTAATTTTCATTCTCTTTCCCCTCCTGTCCTGGATTCAGCAGCGCCATCAACAAACACTGCATGCCTGGTTTTGGCTTAGGGGGTGCAAGTTCTCAGAAGAATGGTGAGGTTCTGGCTAAAGGCTCCTTAATTCACCAGAGCTGGTACCGGGAAGAGCCTCGGAGGGACTTGGGCAGCCCTCAGTCCTGTGTCACAGGACCCAGAGTGTGTCGGTGTTTGCGAAAGGCCCAGAGCTGGGTGCCCAGGCACGTGAATTCCAGCCCACCCAGGAGTGCCCAGTGGTTCGTGATGCTCCTCCTTCTGCATACCTGCTGAGGGCGCTGGAGAGCACTGTGTTCTGTGCCTGTGCTGGGTGAGGACGGCTTCCCACTCTTCCCTCAGCTGGAGTCTGCGGTTGTAGCCACTGGGAGCTTTGAGTGCCGATCCACCTGTGCGATGCGATGGTTAGCACCCATCATCTTTGCTGTCAGCCTCGTGTGGGTCCACAGGGAGAAGGAAACCACAGAGAAGGTCCTCGTGGCTTGGAGTGGGGGTTGCGCTGGTTCTAGGTCAGAGTGAGCCGCCCTCCTCCTCCAGCTGGAGAGCGAGGTGGGCCCTGGTGTCTGGGATGCGAAGGTTGGGTGTCCCTTTGTGTCCACTTGGGGACCCTTTCCTGAAGCTGGAGACAGAAGAGTGAATTCGTGTTTGATGAGTTCACATCACAGAAGGGTGAGAGTCGCAGCGACCTCCAGGGGCCAGTGCGGGCAGGGAGGAGCCTGGGTTCCAGGGAGCCTGTTCCCAGTGTGTGTTTTGGGGACTTGGGGTCATTATGTTGATGGGAAGGCCTAATCCAGCCCAGTCAGGCCATCAAGAAGTATTGATTGAGTACAGCTAGGAGCTTCACTTCGGAAAGAGTGAAAAAGAATTCTAAAGCTTGCCTGGGCCCTTCGTTTGAAAGCTTCACACTAATTGGAGGCACCAGATGACCACCTGGGACATGAGACCTGACAGCTTATTATCAGGCTCTAAACTGGAATGGGGCTGCGAGTGTTGCTGGCATTTGGCGAAGGGAGAACAGTGGTTGTGGTGAACATGTGGCCTGCAGGACTACCATCTGTCTCGCCCAGGGGAGCAGGGAGAGTAAGAGGTAAACATGTTGCTTTGTCCTGTAGAGTCAGTGGGTCTCGGACTCTGGTCCAGCACCCACAGTGTCCCAGCAGCTTCCCTTCCCTTGCTTGGAAAGGTGGACAGGATCCACCAGGCAGCACTCAGCAATGGAGCAGGTGACCACTGGGACCAGTTCCCAGTCCTGGGAAATCGAGCGCAGTAATGAAGATAATCTCTGTGCAGTGGCTCCATGTGTTGCAGGTGGGAATGATCCAGCAAGGGCGTGGAGGCCTCAGATTGGGAGGGAGCGACTCACAGCAGGATGTTAAACAGGCTGCGTGTGGGTGGCCGTGGAGGGAGAGGTAGGGACCCCCGCAGGGGTGGGTTAAACAAGAGAGCAGGCCTGAGGAGTACAGAGGAAGAGGGCTGTGCTGCAGGTCAGAGCTGGCTGAACTTTGGCCTGCTCAGGCCACTTTGGGAGGATTGTTCCAGTTCTTGATCCCAATTAGGAGAGAAAATGCCAAACTAGAGCAAGTTCAGGGGAGAGCTGCTGGCGTGTGAAGAGTGGTGAAAAACACGAGGACATTTACCCCATAGAGATGGATTTTGGTTGCAGGGGCTTTGCGGGGCGCAGCATTGTCTTTAAGGGACAGTCAGGGAGGTGGCCGTCAGCCCCTCTGGTGCTGCAGTAGGCAGCCCTGGGGTCACTGTGTGCAAAAACAGGGAGTGGATGGTGACGCACGGAACTGACAGCCATGCCCCGCGCAGCAGCAGGGACGCATTAGGAGAAATGGGTGGTCGGGTGTTTTTATCACTGTGCAGACGCCATCGAGCGCACTTGCACATGCGGGGACGGTGTGGCTGGGTCCCTGGACATGGCCTCTGGATGTATGACAAAGACGCAGCAGACCCCTGCCACAGGAGGCGGCTGCCTGCCCACCGTGGCTTACCATTACACAGAGTTTTATGAGAAGGAGTACACCCTAAAATCCATACACAGGGGCTGGCACTGTGGCATAGCGGGTAAAGCCGCTTCCTGCAGTGCCAGCATCCCATATGGGCGCTGGTTTGAGTCCCAGCTGCTCTACTTCCTATCCAGCTCTCTGCTATGCCCTGGGAAAGCAGTAGAGGATGGCCCAAGTCCTTGGGCTCCTGCACTTGCGTGGGAGACCTGGAAGAAGCAACTGGCTCCTGGCTTCGAATGGGCACAGCTCCAGCCTTTGTGGCTGTTTGGGGAGTGAACCAGTGGATGGAATACCTCTCTCTCTGCCCCTGGCTCTCTTTAACTCTGCCTTTCAAATAAATAAATCTTAATAAAATAAAATAAAATCCAAATATGAAGAATATGGGAAATCCAGAACCAGTAGCATAGTGGTTTATTTTCAGGAATTATGTTCCGTCTGTAGTTGTGTGGCCGTACTCTTGGATGACTGGCAGGGCGGTAGCCATGCTCACACCAGCGTCACCAGGCACATGTGAGGGTGCTCTGTGCGACGTCACCGGACAATAGGAAGTTCTTAGCTCCATTGTCATCTCATGGAGCCAGCGTCATCCATGTGGCTTTGCTCTGCAGCATGTGACTGGGGAGGATGAGAGGGGGGATGTGGGGACCCAGTGAGGCAGGGCGCCCCTTCTGTGCATCGTGTAGTGTTTACCTGTAAGCAGGTGACCACCGTGCAGGGGTCACAGCCACTTACGAAGAGTGGTGGCCTCTGGATCCTCCCATCTCACAACAGCGTCCTAAACAGGTAAGGATGAGCTGCCTCATGTTACAGGTGAGAACCTTTCAGCTGGGAGATGAAATAGCCCATGCAGGGTTCCGCACCTTGGACTTGAACACAAGGCTGACTTTCTGTCCTAGTATAGGTGAGGCCAGAAGGAGTTAAAGGTGCCTTTCTTTAAAAAAAAAAAAAAAATTTGAAAGGCAGAGTGACAGGGAGAGAAGCAAAGAGATCTTTTATCTGCTAGTTCACTCCCTAAGTGGCTGCAATAGCCAGGTCTGGGCCAGGCGGATGTTAGGAGCCAGGAGCTCCATTCTGCTCTCAAGTGGGTGGCAGGGACCCAACGATTTGGGACATCTGCTGCTTCCCTCCCAGGTGCAGTTGCAGGGAGCTGGATCAGAAGCAGAGTGCCTGGGAATCGAACCGGCCGCTACGGGAGTCCGGCTGTCACAGGCGATAGCTTAGCCTGCTGAAGGGGCCTTTCCACCCCAGGGTTCTAGAGGCTCCACCTGGGCGGGAGCAGGCGGCTGGCCGTGGGTTTGGGGCAGGAATGGTGACTACGTCCGTGGCAGTGGTCTCCCTGTGCTTGCCTTGGCCGCTGGGGCAGGGGTGCCCCACTTGCTGCTGGGGAAGTGGGCTGGGGAATCCCAGGCTTATCTCAGCACCTCAGCTCCTGTCCTGTTCTTCAACCTCTGCTGACTCAGAAAGCGCTAGTGGGATTTTTTTTTTTTTTTTTTTTTGAGTCAGCCTCTTCAGAAACTTCTCGACTGTGTCGTCAGCACACTCCGGCTGCAGCCGCCACCCCCGTCTCCAGCTCTGCCCACCAGAACGGCGCCGCGCAGGTGTCTCAGTCCAGTGGACGAGACCCGTCTTGTTTGGGGGCTGTGGTGTGATTGAGGGGCCGGCTGTACCCTGACCCTGCTTCCCCCAGCTCAGCAGCTTCTGATGGCAACGGGTCACGTTCCTCCAAGAGTACCATGCGCTATGGCCGCCATACAGCCCGAAACGTTTTTGGAATAAAGGAAGGGCTGCCCCTTCTGTGGGACTGGCCTGCTGTCTCAGTGCTCACTTGGGCCTCTGTCGGGTGCTGCAGAACACTGGGGTGCTCCTCTCCCCCTGAACTGCATGGCCTTGGGGTACACCTCCGAGAATATCTTGTATCTGCTAAGGCATGGCTGGCATGGCTGCTCTGCTTCTGGAGAAAGAACCTCCGGGGCCTCTCCCAGGTCCTGGCCCAAGAATCATGGCCATCCACCGGTCCCAGGGGGCTTTGGAGCGCCGAGCCCTCCAGAAGAGTCTTGTTCCAGTACAACCACAAAATGCAATGGCCGCCTACAGAGTTCTGGTCAACCGCACCTTCCCGCTCCGGAGCCCTGCACACGCACAGGATGTGTTGATGGCGTCACAAGGTTTCATGAGACTTGACTTCTACCATGGCTGCACGCTGTGAAAGTGCCGGGAGCGTGTGTCCCAGATGCTTCTGCAAAGTGCCGTAAGCAGCTGTGACGTTACGCGTCATAAGCTGCCCCAGCCCCTTGCCCGCTGCCAAGTGAGAGCCTTGGCCCTGGAGGTCTCGTCCCTGCCCCAGCTCCTCACGAGGCGGCACTTGGCCCAAAGCCCAGACTGTCCTGGCTGGCCGAGCACGAAGGCCCTTGGTTTCTCTCCTCCTCTGTCTTAGGCCGTGGGTGCCGATGTGGCCCCTTGTGGGGTGTAGGATCATGTAGAAGGGAACACGCAGGCCGGAGTGGTTTGGGGAACCCCCGTCCCAGCAGTGCTCACAACTCCCTGCTCTCCAGATCTGACTCACTTAAGCAAAGCAGTAGTTCTGGGGCGGGAAGGAGACTCCATTTTTAAGTCACATGGCGCCAGGCTCATGTGGTCACACAGAGGTCGGTGCAGCCCCATGAGTCATCCGTTGCCCGGGTTCTGAGGGCCTTGGAGACACCTCTTGCCCACAAGAGCTGCAGTCACATCTCCGGGCACTGGTCTGTGCACAGAGGATTCTGGTGCGACCCTCCCACATCCCCGGCCATGCCTGGCCTGTGGCCCAGGCCTTAGTCCCGCTGCTGGGGAATGGGGCAAAGCTCCTTTCAGTCCCTCTCACGCGGCCCGGCCACACTCCATGTCCTGGAAATTATTTCCATCCGTTGACAGGGCCAGGATTTTAAGAGCAGCCAGCCAAGAGGCGCCTTGGGTTACTCCCTTAGTCGCAAGAAGACTTTATCCCCTGTGTTTTGGGCAGCGCTAGAAGCCCCAGGTCTAGGGTTGTGGTCTGTGGCTCGTGGAGTGGCCATGGTCAGAGTGGCAGGTGCCGGAGCCCTTGCCAGGCTGGGGTTTGCAGGAGGCCGAGCTGAGAGCCCGCTAGGGCAGGAGCTTGGATTTAAGGATCAGTGCGGCCTGGGACAAGATAGATGTTTTGGCTTTCCCAGCTCGGGCAGGACACTTCGGAGCCTGGGTTTTTGGCCCGCGACGCAGACGGACTCGGGCTGCCCAGGAGGAAGCTTGTGCTTACAAACAGGGCACGCCAGGCACGGTATCTGACCTCTCCCCCAAACAGGCCCGCTCATGAAACTGCCCTTGGGTGTGTTCCCCGCGAGAGAGCATGTTGGTGCTGGGGCTCGCTTCCGTGTGTGCTCCGAATTCAGGTCTCGCCTTGGCCTTCACTCGTCTTCTGTCACCCTGCAGTCCGGGGAGTCCCGTGTTCCCAGGGCCAGCGCCTGCCAGGCCGCTCTCTCCCCGCCGCCTGGCTCCTGCGGTATTCTCTGCCCGCGTCTGCAGCTCCCCTCTGCCAGGACCTACCCTCCAGCACAAGCTGTCCCCAGCCCTGTCTCTCGGATTTTCACTTGGCTCCCCGCACCGCTTTGTGTCCTTGGAGTGTTTGTTGTCACTGCAGGGCCTTGTTCGCGGCGGCTCCGCCACTGGGGGGAAGTGCCCCAGTCCGCGGGTTTGGGCTTTGGTGGCAGGAGCTCCTCGGTGGCTCTGGGGTGTGTCCTCCAGGCAGCTGGCCACATCGCAGTCACTGGTCAGTGTTGATCTGAGCTGTCTGCAGCTGCGATCCCTGTGCAACCTTCCCCGCCATGGAAGCCATGCAGGCCTTCCACTGAGAGGTGCCGTTCCGGACCCCCGCCCCGACCAGCCCAGCAAGTTTTCGGACTCTGTGATGAGGGATATTTATCAACTCCATGTTTTCGTGTCATCTTAAAGTCCCCCGAGATTTGGAGATTCACCTCTTCTCAGCAAGTGTTGGCCGGTCTTGGTATTTTGGCTCTTGTTTGACTTCTCCAGGCCCCTCGTCTTATCTTGGACCTGCCACCTGGACAAACTTGACCTTGTCTGCTTAGTCTTGTTGGTGTGACGTCTGGCGCTGGAGTGCCTGGTCAGGGCTTGGATGGAGCACTTGAGAATGCTTGGCCATTGGCGGCCCTTTGGGGGCATAACTGGGCCTTTTCTTGTCCTGAGTACATAGTCGTCATCCTCATCTCATGGCAGTTGGGGCTCGATGAGCACCGGCTTTGTGCCGGGACCTGTGCCGAACACCTCCGTGTTGCGCAGTAGGCTCTCCGAGGTTCTCACGAAGAGGACCTCGGCAAGGTCAAGGTCAAGTACGCTGTTCAGGTTTATGTACCTAGTGGTCTGCGCTAGAATTCAGATTCAGATCTTATTTTAGACTTGCGCTGTGCCTCCGTCTTTGGTTGGATGTTTATGTGCTGTCTTTGCTTAGTGATGCGTACCCGGTGATTGCTCGCTGAGTGGCGAGGTTCTTCCCTTGTCCGGCTGGTTTCCGGCACTCACTGGGAATGATAATGCCCAGCGTTTTTTGAGTTCTTATAGTGCTGGACTCTGTGATAAGTGACCATGTCAAACGATTTAATTGTCATAGCACATGGAGGAAGATTAGCCCCATTTTGCAGATCAAGAAACTGAGGCTCAGAAAAACTAGGGCAACCTGCCTGCTGCTCGGAGCTGCACTCGGGACGTTGGGGTGCAGTGCTCTCTGCTCGTGTGACTCTACTCCAGATCACGCCATTGCTGGTTACAGAGAATAAGGCTCAGCGTTTACTGCTGTGCCTGTCATCTAGCTGTACCCATTCTCAGCTTGTGCGGCTTCACCTTGGACTGTTCCTGCTCTCCCTGTTCTGAGACGCTCAGGCTGGGTCCCCGTCCCGGCCTCTGCCTATTCACGCTCCGTCTACCTCATACATTGGCTGCTCGATTTATATTTTTTAAGTAAAGATTATATATTTATTTGAAAGGTAGAGATACAGACAGAGAGAGCGAAAGACAAACATCACCCATCCGCTGGTTCACTCCCCGAATGGCTGCGACAGCTGGAGCTGGGCTGATCTGAAGCCAGGAGCCAGGAGCTTCTTCTGGGTCTTCCATGCAGGTGCAGGGGCCCAAGGACTTGGGCCATCTTCTGCTGCTTTCCCAGGCCATAGCAGAGAGCTGGGTTGGAAGAGGACCAGCTGGAATACCAACTTGTACCCTTATGGGATGCCAGCGCCGCAGGCAGAGGCTTAGCCCAGTATGCCAAAGCACTGGCCCTGTCAAGTTATACTTTTAAAATTTAAGACTAGTGATGTATACTGCAGTAGTAGGCCCATTTGTCCATCCTATTTCTGACCAAAGGAATGGAGTAGGGAGCCCTGAACCAGACCCCTGCATGTCTGGAGGGCTGATTTATGACAAGGAGGTCACCGCTGAGCAGTAGGCAACGGATGGTCATTGAATAAACAGTGCTGGGTCAGCTGGGTGTCTGCAAGCAAAAAAATGCATCTTGACTGCATACAAAAATAAGTGCCAGCGAGAGCATCAATCTGAATGTAAAAGTTAGAACAGTGAAATTTCTAGAAGAAAATACCTGTATAACCTTGGAATAGCCATTCATTTCTTTCTTTTTTTAAAAAAATTATTTATTTATTTATTTGAAAGAGAGCAAGAGAGGGAGAGACACAGAGAGATCTTCCAACTGCTGGTTCACTCCCAGCATGGAGGCAATGGCCAGAGCTGGGCCAGGCCAGAGCCAGGGGCTTCCTCCAGGTCTCCTGTGTGAGTGGCAGGGGCCCAAGCACTTGGGCCATCTTCTGCTGCTTTTTCCCAGATGCGTTAGCAGGGAGCTGGATGGGAAGTGGAGCAGCTGGGACAAGAACTGGCATCCATATGGGGTGCCGGTGTCCCAGGTGGCAGCTCTGCCTGTTTTGCCAAAACCCTGGCTCCGTGAAGAACTTCTTATCACCGGGACTTGAGTAGACGGGAATACAGGCAAGCGGTTGGGAAGATGGCTGCAGAGCCCAGACGAGCAGTTGGGAAGATGGCTGCAGAGCCCTTCCCTGGGGGGTTCACTCAGGCCCACAGTCTGCAGAGCACCCCAGCAAGTCCCCGGCAAGAGGAGAACCCCCCTGCCCGAGATGGGCAAGTGCGTGTTCCGTCTGTTGGGCTTGTGACATGCCTGTAGCTTTCTCTCCCGGTTCCGGGTTTTCAGCAGTGTGTCCTGGATCATTGGCACAGCCTGGTGGCTGTCCCTGGGAACTGTCTAAGCCGGTGGCTCCCGCAGGCCCTTCCTTCCCTCAGGTCTGTCTTTGGCCCTCGGCGCCTGCTTTCTCACCAGCGTGCCTTGTCCTCTCCTTTGGCTCGTTAACTTTTCATCAGCTAGGCTGAGAATATTTCTCTCTGGCCTCTCTGCACACCCTGGTCCCCTTCCTTTTTCATTTCCCCATTTGTACCTTCTTGTTCAGCCTAAAATCTCGTGGTTGTAAAGCTGTCCTAAAATATCTCAGAGCCTTTGGGGGAGTGGCGTTGACCTGCGGGCTCCAGAGGCCGAGGCCTGGCAGCCAGAGTTTACCTACGGAACTGTCTCATCTCAGCTGTGTCCCTGTCGTCTGAGTCCTTGCGACTGGACCAGCAGAGGCCCGGCAGGGACTTGGTCGTGGTGTGGGGTAGGGAGGCCCCGTGCCTTGGATGGGCAGCTGGATTAAGATAATCCCTTCCAGTTTCATCCTCAGAGCCCTGAGCAGCTCCTTTGTGGATGTCCAGAGCAGCAGCTCTCGAGTGGGAGAGAGCAGGGATTGTGGGAGGGGTCCACGCCCTTCCCGCTGGTCAGAGTGGGACACGTGAGTGCGTTCATGCACTTAAGTGACTGTCACCTAGCCCCCACATAGGGCTGATGGACAGCGTGGTCGACCTAAGGCTCAGGGTGCCCTCGTTCTGCCCCATAGCACCTGCAGAGCAAGGATTTCTTCTCTGGTTGCCGCCGTCTTCGTTTGTTTTATGGAATTTCTCATTCTGGCCACACTTGCTCCCCCTTTTCATTGCAAACAGACTGTGTTCTGGAAACATTAGGAGCCGGCGACTAAAACTGGAAGCTCTGTGTAGGTATGTTTTGACTTTTAACATTTTTGGACAGTATTTAAAAATCAGGGGTTTAACGTGGTAATGCCAGATTTCCGTCTTGCCCTGCGAAACGGGCCAGTCTGGATTCTCCGGGTCTTCATTCCCCGGGAGCCCTGAGCAGGCCATGCCAGGGAGGGTGCCCGTCGGGAGTGGTACAGGCTTTCCACCCGGCACCTTGTCTTCCCTGCTCACGGCACTCTTTTATCCCTGGTCTGGTCCCCAAAGGCATGGGAGTTGGTGACTTCTGAGGTGGACAAAACGGGCTTCTGTGAGCTAGCCTGGGAACCCCGTAAAATGTTTGATATTTCAAGGAGGAAGTGGATTCCAGCTTTGAAAGGGCAGGTTTTTGAAATGGCAGCAGTGCCTGTATGGGGGTACACCTGGGGACCTCACCTAAGGTGCTGGACTGTGGCCTGGACTCCTCCTGTGCTATTATGTTGCCCTAGCACACAGTAGGTGCTTAATAAATGATTTACCTCTAGGGGTCACTGAGCAAGTGTCCCTCCCAGGCAGTAAACAGAAATGCCACCTCGCTGTGGCCCCGAGCCCGCCCGTTCCGCCTCAGACCGGATCGCCCGCTGATTTATCTGGAACACCCACTCCTGCTGCCGAGAGCCGGAGAGGGTTTGGAATCGGTCCCCTGCATGGCTGCCCTGTCTTGATAGCACCGTAAAGACCCAGTGCCCGTAGAGCCGGCCCTGGTGTGGGACAGGGGCCAGGCCAGGTGGAGCCTGCGTCCCTGGCGGATGCCCGCTAAGCTGGGGTCTCTGCCTGGTACCGAGCACGTGCATTCCACGCCCTGGACAAGGGCAGGTCAAAGTTCAGCTCATTCCCTTCCAAGAGGAAAAAAAAAAAAAATTCTCTGTCTTTGGCATTGCAGAGTTCTGACCCAGATCAGCCGGAGGCCGCGGACGGCTCGCCATGTCTGGAGCGTTTGTTTAGTTCCCGGGGCCTGCAGCAGCAGAGAGGCCGAGACCTGCCGGGCCCGAGCTGAAGCCCTGCCTTTCCAAGCTGGCCCTGGCCCCGGCCTCCCCGGGCCTCTGAGGGTGAGTGGAAGGAGCCAGCACCTTCTCACTCCGAAGTTATCTTCACCCCCTGAAATCAAACACTGCGAGCGGCACCCTGGTGAGGCCGCTTCCTTGTGTGTGCTAAGTAAACATCCTCCCCTGGTTTTGGAACGAATTCATTTCTGCTTCCTGGTCATCCCATTGGTTTTTTTGTTTTTTTTTTTTTCTCTGTTCCCGGTGCCCCACAGAATCAGGTTAATAGAAGGAAGATCTAGAATTGGCCAGAGGCGCGCAGAGTGACTGCTGTAATCCTAGTAAGATTGTGAGAAGGGTAACGAGGTCGTGGGAAGGAAAAGGTCTCGGTGGAAAGTGCGGTGGTGACAGCAAGCCTGCCCACGCACAGCATCGTCATCCTGCAAATCACAGTGGGTCCACGCCACACCCGAGCCCGGGACCTACCTGTGCCTGTGGTGGTGAGACCGCCATCGGCCCCGCGGCCGCGTGGTCTCCGCCCTCTGTCCCTGCCCTGCTCCTGCTCTGGCTCTCTGGCTGATCTGCCTCTTCTCTCTGGCTGCCACCCACCCGTGACATCTCCATCGCCATGGCACTGAGCAGCCACGTCATTCACCGAGTGTGCGGGGTGATGGGCCAGTTCTGTGCGGGGCCTGCGTCTCTCTGCTTCTCCCTCCTGAAGGAGGAGGCTCCCTGGCAGAGCGCAGAGCCCTTTGTTTATTTGATCCTGGGCTCTTGGATAAATCAGGAATGTCCTGACATGAACTTAGGCATGTTTTTCTTCCATGGAGAAGGAAACTGTGGCAAATGGGATTTGAGCAAGCAGAGGACCACTCCAGGGAACTTGCTTTAGTGCCATCAAGGCCACATTCCTTTGGTCATCAGACCAGTAGGTGACTTCTTTATTGGCATGCTCAACTCTAGAGCCCAGAAGGTGTGAATTTGAAGCACTTTCCCCCCTGCTGGGAGCCTGGCACAGAAGGTCTGGATTTCTTTTAAAGCTCTGTGGTGCCACGGGGATCTTCCAAGTGGTCCTTCTTTCCGTGGGTTGAAAGCTTGGGCCGGAGCCGTTGCTTGAAGGAGCCTTGGGAAGCGCAGAGGGGATACGGTGGCCGGCTGCCTGGCCTCTCGATCTCGCCTCGGCGCTCTGGAAGTTGCAGGGTTCTCGATGTGCTGCTCTCTGTGAGTCAGCTGCCCCAGGACCCGAGCTGGTTTCTTCCCTTCTGGCCAGGTCCCCGTTCACGGGGCGCGACTGCTCGTCAGAAACCTCTGTGGTCTGCATTCTTGGGATGTAGAGGTGTGGGAACGGAGGCTTCCTGGGTGTGTCTGGCTAGGCCGGCTCTGGTGGATTAGTATCTGAGCTGTTCTTGGAAGCGTGTTGGGGTCTGGGGGGCAGGAAAATCTCGGGAGCTCTGCGTGTTGCTGCCCTGGAAACCTGTCAGCATCCCAAACCAGCTGCAGCCAGTCTCCGGGGCAGAGGCCCCAGGTGGGTGCACATGCGTGCGTTACCCTCGTACAGCCGCTGGGTTGGCTGCTGGGTGCCCACTTTCCATGCGTGCCTGTCCCAGAGAGGAGAGCGCCGTCATTGGCCACTGCAGGCCCGGGCCTGGCCGTGGCTCTGTTTTGCTGCTTTTCATGTTGTGAGGAGGATCTTCTTGGGAACAAATGACTCAGCAACCTGAATCTTGGAGACTGTGTGGCTCGAGTGTCTGTTCAGAAAGCAGCTAGATGTAGCTACCTAGGCCCTGCCACGCTGGGCCCGGGGTTCCCCTCTGGATTCTCCAGGCTCTGGTTCGGTGTGGTTTTTCAAATTCCTGCGCTGATAGCAGGATCTCACTCGTGGGGTGAGCAGGCAGCAGGATCTCACTCGTGGGGTGAGCAGGCAGCAGGATCTCACTCGTGGGGTGAGCAGGCAGCAGGATCTCACTCGTGGGGTGAGCAGGCAGCAGGATCTCACTCGTGGGGTGAGCAGGCAATGTTTTAATTATGCTTTTTGTCCTTAGGAAATTCCAGGGAGAAAAAGGTCCTGGTTTGTAGCCAAAAAAAAGCCAAAAACAACAACAGAAATGAGCTACGGCTCCAATTCTGGACTTGTCTGTGGCGGAAAGAGTTAAAGGGACGGGGGTCTCAGGGTGAGGATTGCTTGTTTCTACTGGCTGGGAGAAGCCCCTGGGTCTCGAGAGATGATGCAACGTTTAGCATGGGGTAGCCCTGTCTGGGCTCTGCAGGCTGCCACTCGAAGAGTTAAGCGAGTCTTGTGGCTGGGAAGCCCTCAGGGAACCGATGGGCCTGCAGGGACCCAGACCTCCGAGCCTCTGAGCAGTGAGGTGTGGGAGAAAGGGGGCTGCAAAGTGTGGCCGGGGAAGCAGAGTGTAGGCCCAACTTTTTTTTTTTTTTTTTGCCTTGTTTGACCAGCCTTGGCACTGCCCTCCGGCTCTCCAGGGGAAAAGCTGCAGTTCTGCTCTTGCAACACAAGGAGCAGACTGGAGAATTTAGATCTGCGTCACAGAGCTCAGAGAGAGAGAGAGAGAGAGAGAGAGAGTGAGAGAGCAAGCAAGCGAGCGAGCGAGCTCCGTGGATAGGTCTGCTAGCAACAGCCGTGCTGCAGCAGGGAGAGAGAGAAATCAAGAAACAAGTCATAGCAACACCGGGCACCAGGTTCTGCCAGCTCACTTGCCAAGCGTTCAGAAATCTGTCGGGGGCCGGAGGCCTCTGGGTAGCCTAGGCTAGGGCGATGACACGCAAGGTGGCGCGGGCGGTTCCCGCGGGGAGGAGGTGGGGGGGGCAGGGGTGGGAGCAAGAGGTTGCGGGGCGACGGTGGAAGGTTGAACGAGACCAAATTCTGGAACATTCGGGACTGCGGCACCTTACGGCCGGACCAAGATTTGGGTCTGCGCAGGCAGCGATGGGTGGTCCTACGGGCTTCAGGACTCAATGGCGTCATCCCCTTCTTCCCCCCACGTACGTATTTGCTGGGATCCGGGGCAATGTCTCTGCGTATGTGGGTGCTCTTTCTTTCTCGCTTTTTGCTGTTTTCTTTTTTTCCCCTTGGAGGGAGGATTTTTTTTTTCTCACTTTAATTTCTTTTCCCTTAGTGTGTATCAGCTGCTCAAGCCTGATCAGAGGTAGAGGAGCGAGAGGAGTGAACTGTCCCCTGGCTTCCCACCTGACCTCCTAGCTCTCGTCCCATTCCCTTCCAGTGGACAGACAGACCGACTGACTGACTGGCTTTCTGGGCTGTTGGGGTGTCAGTGTCCATCTGTCTGTCTGCGTAGGTCTGGCATGGAAGGCAGGGAATGAGGAGGAGACGTGCTAACAGGAAGGCGAGAAGCAGGTTTTCTAGGGGTTCCCCTACTGGAATGTGTGGCCCTGGGCATGTGGGGCTGGCAGGGAGTGGGCGGCGGGCTGGGGTGTGGGCTGCGAGAAGTGGGGCAGAGCTGGGAGGTTTGTCACTGCGTAGTTGGGAAAAGTGGAGGCTGGTGACGCAGTCACTGTTGCATCTTGGTAGGAGCTCTGTGGGGACAGGTAGTGAGGCTCCCCGGTCTGTGGGACCGGCCGAGAGGGGCCGAGGATGAGCCGAGAAGGGACTAGCATTTAGAGATTAAATGTCATCCTCTTGGCGTTGGAAAGTTGTTTACCTTGCGCTCTCTGTGTCTCCATGTTGGCTCCCTTCCAGTTCACATGTGATGGCCTTCCCTGTACTGCTGCATCATTAACTAAGTGACTGAGCTGGCCTTCCATTGGCCAGGGGAGGGCTCTCACTCCAGACACCTCCTCTGATTGGTGGGTGGGCCGATGGCAGGTGAAAAGCTTTTTTTGATTGGCTGAGGACTGGGTATCAAATCTGAATTTGCATTTCACTTGCTTAAAGGGGAGGGGGGAGAAGCCCAGCAGCTTTCTAAAATCTCTTTAGGGGTGTGCGTAGGCTCCGGTGTCTATGCCTGCCTTTGACTGCCCAGTAGAAGCCTCCTCCTGGGCCTTTTAAAATTTCCTGCACTATGAGGAAGAAGAGCTCAGGGCTCCCCAAACTTTTTTTATTTTTTATTTTTGGAGGGAGGAAGGTTGGGGGAGATGGGTGCGCAGAGCGCTGGCCAAATTGGAAGGAGATGTTTGCCCTTTAGTTTGGTGTCGGAAGAGGGAATTTTCCAATCGGCCACACCTCAGTGTTGCGGCAAAATAATTCTTGGCTCCCCTGGAAACGCACAGCAAGGTAGGGCAGAGCTGCTGCTGCTGGCGCTGCCACCACCCCGGGCTTCCTGCTGCCTCTGGGCTGCTCCCCGGGGACGCGAGATTTGCATTGACGTCCGGGGCTGTCCAGAGGTCCTCAGGAGCCAGCCGTGAGATGAGCCCACTGTGGGGAGGACCTGCCTCCTGGAAGCTGCTGCTCCCTGGTGCCAGCAAAGGTGAGGATGGAGGCCGGCCCCGGGAACCTGGCTCGGGGGCTGCGTGTTTGGTGGGACTTTCCAGAAAAGCCAGGGGACGGCCAGAGGTTTGGAGGTCCCGGGTTAGAAAGGGTTGTCAGTTTGGGGACAGAAGAGAGTGAGAGTGAAACTAGGGCAGCAGGCTGTTGGCTCTGCTCCGGGAGGGAGGCCTGAGAGGTCCAGGGTCCCCACTCCCCATCCTGGCCTCCTTGCGGAGCCCTGTTTGTGGGGAAGGGGTTTCCCAAGCCCTGCGACCCGCGGCGCGCCCCCGCCCATGACTGCGCATCTGGGAGCGCAGTGCGCCCTGGGTCCCTGGCCCGGGACGAGCACCCGCCCTTCTCGTTACATAACGGAGGGCATGGCGTGTGCCTTCTCGGCCCTTCCTTGCAACCCTACCTCCTGGATCCCCAGGGCCACAGAGCTGGGGGGTGGGGAGGGGGGGTCTGACTGAGGAGCCGTGAGGATTTCACTCCCTGGGAGGGCCGGCTCTTGTCCAGTGGGTGACCGCAGCTAGGTCTGAGCAGGGAAATGGTTTGCTGTCCGGACTCGGGGCCCAGGATGCAGGATGCCCTTCCCAAGGCCCTGGGTCACCCATGGTGCCCCAGGGCCTCTCCGGGGGAGGGGCCGGCGCCTTTCTTTCCCTGGCGTCCTTTCCGATTTTTGAAGGCAGGGCTCAGGGAAGAGGTGTGAGAGTTGGGAGAGTAAGGGCAGGTGTGAGGGCCCAATGGGAGGAGCTGGCAGTCTCCGGAAGCCCCCAGGTCCCCGTGGCTGCCCCTTCCTCGTCTGGGTCCCTGGTCTTCTTGGGCTTCTCCATCGGCTGCCATTTTGGAGGCATTTCTGCTGGGCTTGGTGGCGTTGGTGTTTGTAGTCCTGCTGTGCCAGTTCCGCAGAGTGGGCGGGGGGCGGGGGCGCTGGCGGAGCGGGGGGCGCAGGCGCAGTGGTGGCTGCCGCAGTGGAGGTGGCCCCAGGGGCAGGACCGCCCAGTCCCACCCTCGGACGCAGCCCCGGGAGGGGGGTTCGGGTGAAGGCTTCTGCGTGGGGACCTCACCACCTTGGGGCCCCGGCTTGGCCGGAGCATGGGCATTGGGTTTTCCGTGGCCCCATCTGCCTGAGGCTGAGGGCATCAGGGGTAGATGGCTGCATTGCGGGGAGGGTGGGGGCAGAGCACGACCCCCAGTGTCTGATGCGTCACACCTGCCTGAGGTCTGGGTGCCCCGAATGGGCTGTGTCTCCGGCTGCCTGCCCATAGGAGCAGGCATGAGGCTCTCAGCAGCGTGCGGCATGTCTTCGGAAGGCTCTGCCCTCTCGCCGTCTTCCTCCCGTGTGTGCCCCCTGTGCCCCCTGCCTGTGCTGTGGGTCCAGCTGTCGTCCTGCGGTGAGGCTCCCCGCTGACTGCCCTCCTCCCCAGGCCCCTCTGCGTGCAGCGGCCATCTTGTCTTTCTTGCTCACAGATGTAAAATGGTTTCTCCTTGTTCCCAGAATAAAATGCCTCCCCTTTGCACGAGGCTCGAGGCTGTCTGTCACCGGCCCTCACGCTGCTGCTCCAGGCAGCCTCGCTTGGTTTCCCTGAGTGGACCACGCGTTCCAGCAAAACCAGGCTCCTGGTTTTTTCTTGTTTTTCCTGTGCCCCTGTGTTCAGCAGGGGTGGTCCCCTGCCATCTCGCCTCTGCACCCACCTGCGGCAGCCTCGGCACCTCCACTGCCCTGTCCCAAGACCCTGGCAGGGAGCAGCCCCCATACCCAGCGCTGCCCCTGGGCCAGACTCCCACACGCCCCATCCACCCTCGGGTGGGACTTTTTGTTGTGTCACGGTTCTTTGTGGGGTATCGTCTGCCACCTCTTGGGGTACGAGCTCCAAGAGGGAGGCTTAGGAAGGGAGGAGGAGCGCAAATACATATTTGGTGCCTGCTGTCTGCCAGATACCATGTTAGGCTCTCGTCGGGGAGCTCATGGCGTGCTTTCCCGTGGCTGGTAAGTGGCCGCTCGTGGTTGAGCCCCAGCCTCCCGCAACCTTTGCGTTTTTCTCTCTGTATCCTTAGTGTTTGCAAGATGCCTATGAGGAGGTGGCTCCCTGCTATGTGCCTATTTAAGGAGTTTGTAAGTCCCGTGTGGGAGCTGGGGGGCCGGTCTGCTTGTGTCCGTAGCTCTTCCTTCCGTGCCTACCTCTTTAACCTTCTCCTCTTCTTTGCGACCAGGCTCACTCAAGATGATGGCTTGTTTGTAGCTGAGATTGAGGTATTAACAAGCTCCAGGTCTCCTGGTTGCCTTGCCCTGGAAGAGGAAGTGGAGGTGGGCTGGTTCCAGCTTCCTCAGAACACAGTCCCAGGGCAGGGAGCTGGGACCTCGGAGCTGCACAGACCTAGGTCTCGTCTCCTGCCTCTTGTTAACTCGGTGGTCTTAGACAAGCCGTTTGATTGCTCTACATCTTCTAGTCCTCGGCCGGTGAGATGGAGCCACGGCAATCCGTTCTGTGGAAATTCCTAGTAGATACCTATGCAGCTCACTTCTCCTGCCTGGTGGCTTATCGGATACCTAAAACATGGGTATGGAGGGTGGCTGGAGCAGAACCGGGGGCACGGTAACCCAGGCAAGTGGGCACCTCGAACCTGCGGGAGGTGGTGTCCCCACCCACTGGTGGCCGTGGAGTGGCGGGCGGCGCCGTGGTGGCAGAGTGAGGGTTAAGCAGCGAGCTCACAGCCTCTTGGTGCCAGGTTCGCTTCCCTCCCTCCCGCATCTCAGCAGTGGCTGCCTGCTTCCTGACGCTCTGGTCCCGTGGGAGGGGAGGTGGGTACCCTGAAGCCCCTCGTCACCAATTCCGGGCCGCAGAGCGGAGAGTGACGACAGCCAGCCAGTCGTCAGTCGACGGCAGTGGGGACCCTGGTGACGGCTGCTTTGTTGTTTTTTTCCTCTTTGGAAGATGACTCAGTGTGTCGGGAGCCGGGAGATGGAGCTCTCAGCCGAGTGGCCAGGATGTTCTGTCAACATGAAAGCAGCAAAAACAGCTCAGCGGGGCTCTGAGCCGATCCTCTCTGCCCGGGGTCATTTTCAGGGAGGGCTGGGCAGAGGAGGCCAGCCCCGGGCACCAGGACGCAGGCGACGCCAGGTAACTCAACAGGGCTCTACGGGCTCTCGGATTTTAGAGACTGGCGAGCAAATACAGCTGTTTGTGTTGTCAGTGAGCTTGGCAACAGGGTCATTTTTTGAGCTCTTCTCCCTGGTCCCAAAAGACAGACATTTTCTCAGGACCGGAAGGGAAACCTGCTGGGATTTCTCGCCATGGCTCTGTCTGTGGTGGTCTTGGTGGTCGTCCCTTGCAGTGCAGGTGTGGGGCAGGCAGAGGAGGTGAGCTCCAGCCGTCCGGGACCCCAGGAGCAAGTGCGGCTGCGGAGACATGGCGTCTTAGGCGTTCTCTGCCGGGCGGGCTTTACGTGAAGCCTGTGTGTCCCCCTTGCCGGCCCTCGGCCGAGGGCAGCCTAGGCTCCCTGCCTGACTGTCCCAAGCCGAACCTGCTCCTTCGTCTTCCTCATTTCCTTCTTAGGTGCAACAGTGGACCTGGAGTCCTTGACCTTTTAGTGTTTTTGCGCATCATCATGGCGGCCCGGGTTCTAGACTCTTCTTGATTCTGCAGCATTGCGCCACGGGCGCGTGATTCCCCCGCGGCCCCGCCCTGCGGGCCCCGCCCTGCCCCACCATGCCTTCTTGGGAGCAGGAGAGAAGACGCACCCACCTCCACGGCCACCACATCCTGGCCGGACCACCGTTCCCGGCCGGAGCATGCAGCGGAGGAGCACCTGTCTGCCTGGCCGGGTGCCCCTCCCCTGTCTCCTCTCATGCTAGCCCTGACATTTGTCACCGGGCACCACCTCCTCTCCCCAGGGACCTCCCAGGGTGACTCACTTGGGATCTCTGGTAGGAGTGGCTCCTGGGCCCCGAGAACCCGAGGGGCCAGGGGGACTTGACCGAGGTCACAGCCGAGAGTGGAGCACGGCAGGGGATGGGAGCCAGGCGTCCCCACCCAGAGTGCAAAGGCGGCCACAGCCCCTGCACGTCATGTCTTTTTGAGCCCGAGCGCACAGCAGCTTGACCTAAACAGATGGCGTCTATGTGGGCGTTGGGAACTTCAGTGTCTCTTGTAATTTCTTCATCGTGGAGCGCACACAGGATGAGCGCCTGGATTCTGTGCTCCACGGCTCTGTTTTTCTGAACGAGGTGATGGACAGCCCCTCCTTGGTCAGACCCACTGGCACCGGCCTTTCTCCAGGACAGCGGACCCCCGGGTCACTTTTGCCTGTCTGTGTCTTGCTTCTTTGGCTGCATGATGGACAGCAGCTTCGGGCCATGGCCCAGGGGCCACGTATCAGGCCCAGAAGGGGTCCCGGCCAGGGAGAACGCAGTTTGCAGCTTGGTTGGCCCTATGAGCTGTACCACCTGCCTCCCTTCTCTCGTCCCTGCAGAGCAGACAGGAGAGTGCGGCTGGCTGCATGAGTGGGTGACAACCTTTTGGCGACTCAGGCTCAGCTGACGGTGCCAGGGTGCAGAAAGAAGCCGTCGCGGTGCCGGATGGAGCGGCTCGCTCGCGTTTATTTGGAACAGAGGAGGGAGACGCCTGGCAGCCCCGCTCTGCAGTGAGTGTTCGTCTGCTTTCTTTTACATTCTTTTATTTCTTCGAACATCGGAAGTGGATGGATGTTTATTGAGCACGGCCAGCTGTGCCTCCCTCCATTCTCCTCCTGCGCCCCCCTCCCGCGGCCCTCCAGGAGAGAGGACTAGATTGATTTTCTGGTGCTACTGGAGAGCTGCAGAGGAGTCCGCATCCCTTCATGTTGGGAGAAGCTGATTTTCTCAAAAACGGAGCCAACAGCCTGCATCCCTCAGGGCGCCGTGGCCACAAGGACCCTGCGTGCTGCACGGCCCCCGGCCCAGAGGTGGGGCTCCCCGCTGGCTGACCGCAGGAGGATGGTCCTTGCCAGCACCTAGCATGGTTCTCTGCCAAGTTCTAGCTCCAAATCTCTAGGCTGGTAGGGAGCTAGACTATATATAGCATCGTGCTAAGCAATTCTTATCAGACGTGTCTGCCCTCCCCTGCGGGAAAGGAGCGCTTCTATCAGAGAACCCGAACCTAGAGAGAGTGAGCTGTCTCCGAGGGCCTCTGAGGCTGGGAAGGCGTGCGTGTGTGTGTGCATGTGTGTGCACCTCTCCCGGGGTCTCGGCTGCCAAGCTCACTTTTCTAGCCCCTGTTCCAGAAGCCGATAGAGTCGAGGGTCCCGCTGGATGAGGGCGCTGATGTGGGAGGGGGCCCGGAGGGGCTAAGGGGGTCCTCCGGAGACAGCGTGCGTCTGCAGGCACGGCTGTGCCCTGCGTCGGAGACCAGCCCCGGTGTCTCTTCGTTTCCTGCTGGCCTTGCCTTGCCCAAGGATGTCTTCTGACCTCGCTCTTCCTCCTTTCAGAGCTCTTGCGGTCCCTGCCTTCCTCCGCCACTTCCTTGAGGATATTTGAGGGCACGCTCGGCCGCCGGCGTCCGGGAGCTAGGCCTGCTCGGGGTTGCTGGGAGTGGAGCCGCCGGCTTGTGTGGCTCTGGGGCCCGCGTGCTGATTGATGTGACGTGATCCCATTCTTGTCAGTGAGTCAGCACCAGGCTGCTTGCTGGAAACCAGATGCAGCAGGAAAACAGAACCTCACGGCCTCCCTGCGTCCCAGGTGAGTCAAGTGTGACGGCCCTGGGGCCCTTTTGCGTGAAGGTCATCTCCCTTGCTGGGGTGAGGGGGATTATCCAACTTCTCCATTCACAATCTCCCAGACAATTGCTCTCTTCTTTCCACTCTCCACTCCTGGCTTTTCTGTGAATGGGGTTAGTAACCGGCAGAGGCTTGGGGGAAGGGCGGGCAGCCGAAGACTCGGGCCGCTGGGATGTGTGGGAGATGGTTGGGCAGCGCTGCTGGGTGTGGCACTGGCAGAGCGCGGGACCTCCCACAGTAAGCGAATGGAAACTGTCCTCGGTCCCCAGCAGCCAGCCGGAGACTCAGGGCTTAACCCCTGTGCGATCCTGGAAGCCTGCCTGGAACGCGGGCTCTCCCTTCCCTGTTCCGTCTTGCTGCGGCACCCTGTAGCCTCGATGGGTGGTAGCTGGGGCTGTGGCCCGCAGTTCCGATGGGGCAGAGCAGGGAGCTCTGGGACGTCCCCCTATTTGTGGAGTTTCTTTTTTGAATAAGTCTCTTTGTCCACTGCCTTTGCCTTTAAAATGAGGTCTGGGCCCAGTAAAAACCATCGCAAAGCATCTCTGGGCTGTTGGCATAGAGAGGTTTCTCTGCCTCCCCTGTTGCTGGTCCGGCTGATAGAGGTCGATGACTACAAGTGACCACGGCCAGCAGAGCTGGGGGAGGGGGGTGTGTTGTGGTGTGGACAGTGCGGAAGGCGGGCGGTCGGCATCCCCGGGAGCTCTCCCTGCATCGGGAAGATGGCTGCAGCGTTCTTGGTCAGCAGGGCCAGTTGGAGTCAGCCGGCTGCACGGTCCTCTGGGGTCTGGAGATGAAAGGATCTAGCCAGATGATTTTCCAAGGCACCCGTGCTTGCCCACCGCCAGCCGCACTGTGGGCTCGCTCTCCTGGTCTCGCCCTCAGCGTTTCCTCTTCTCCCTGTTTGACAGGAGTCTGAGTTGGCTGTGAGCAGCCTCTGAGATCCTGGCCGAGCGAGGACTCGGGACAGCTTGGAGGAGTCCAGTGTCTGTTCCTTCACGGAACCCGCCCATCTCAGCTCCTCCTGCAGGCATGTGGCGAGGGGCGGCTGGGGTACTGGGGCTGGAGCAGGAACAAAGAGGAGCCGTGAGCTTGGGTGCAGGTGAAGGGAGCAAGCCAGGTCTCTCAGGATGTGCCGGATGGGGTCTGGCCGCCGCCTTGGCCCTCACACAGATGGCCTGTCCCCCGGCCTGGCTCCAGCTGAGCTCCACTCCTCTCCACAGCCCCGTCCTTGGCCAGGTTGGGAAGACCAGGACAGGACGTGAAGGGGAAATTGGTTTTGCTCCTGGTTATGCCGTCGTCTCTGGGGCGTGTTTCCAGAATTGGGGTTGGCACTGCCCTGCTGGTTTTCCTATTTTTGTCCCTCGTCTAGTTCTTTGCACCCTGCTCACCAGCCTGGCTCCTGCTGCCATGACACGGGGCATTGTGTGCTGCCAGTCAGGCGGGTAGGACAGGCGGCACCCCTGCCAGGGGGCCCCGGCGTATCTGGCACTTTTTCCTTCACCTTTGAATCCTTGAGGCCTGGGAGCCAGGAGGCAGCGTGGGGCCGCTCCACCTGGGATCCAGCACAGGTTAACGGAGCTGCTGGTGCCGGAGCCCAGGTGATGTGGCTTGGCTGAGGTCGTGGGGGAGGGGCCCTGCCAGGGGCCCTGATTGGTCAGCGCCTTCTCTGTTCTCCGGAATCCTGCTCTGGTCAGGCCCCTGAACCGTCTGATGCAGATCTCGGCTCTGTCCTCTGGCTTGAGTGCCTGTGACGCTGCAGCCACGGCTTGAGCCGGGCCCTGTTCCTCAGCCTGGTCACTTCTCTGGGCCTGTGGCCTCCCTCTGAGATGTGTTAGGCATGCCTCCCGGCCCTGTCCGCAGCAGGCCCTCCCTTTGCTCTGCCGTTCCGGGACCTGGAGCTACTGTGAGACAAGCGTGCAGTGGGGTTGGACTCTGGCTGGCTCCTTCCACCGGAGCTGTTCGTGGGTGCTAAAGCCAGAGAACACCTCCAGGGCCCCACAGTCCATGCAGGTTCCTGTGGGGCGGGGCTGGAGAGGGACACGCAGGGAGGACTGGTGCGTGGTCGCGGCACAGGAGCAAGGCCCAGAGGACATGGAGGACCGTCCATGCAGCCAGGCCTGCCTGCTGTGGTCCCAGTTGAAGGGGGCATCCCCTGTGAGGGCTTTGCGTCCGAGTGCCTGGTGCTGCAGGCAGCGTGGTGCCCAGATCAGGGTGTGTAATGAGGCATGAAGGCATGAGATGGACATCAGCGCTCTGGCCGTCCAGGACAGGGGAGGCTGACCTTTGCTAAGGACCTGCCCACCCTTATCTGATTCCGTCCGCCCAACAGCCGTATGACGTAGGAGTCGTTTCCCTTTTATGGTTAAAGCAAGCGTGATCATTTCGTGACTTAGCCAAGGTCACGCACTGGAGATTTCAATCCGGGCACTTTTGACTCCCAAGCTGTACTTTCTCTCCATCGTCTAGAGCTGAAGGCAGGCATTTTTGTGAGCTGAGATCCTCACAGCACCGATGCCGACTGGCATGAAAGACAGACCCCCCGCCCCCACCCCACCCCCCACCCCCGGTCAGGGAACTTTCTGGTTGCCGGGGATGGCTATGCTGTGTTATTTTTTGGGGAAAGCAGGGCAGGGGCAGCTCCCCTTTGGTATCGGGGGACCAGCAGAGCTGAGCAAGGCAAGTTCATTCGTTCTGCAAATGTATCCAGAGCCCTTAGCAGGTGTTGTTCTAGCCTGTGGAGAGTCATAAGTAACTCCTCTGAAAAAGACTGTAGGAATATATAAACCAGGCCTATCTGGAGACTGTGTGAGGACGGTCGGACAGGGGGTCCAGGTGACAGCCAAGAGGGGTGCAGAGACTGAAGGGCCCCAGCTAGTGGGAGGCCACAAAGATGGAACCCCCATCCAGACAGTGGGCACGAACAAGGATCCTGACCCCCTCGTGTTTCCTAAGGATCAGGAAGATCCACCCTCTGCTTGCGGGAACTCGGGTGAGCCTGGGTTGAGATGGGGTGACACCAAACCTCTGGTCACCAGCGGACCATTTCTTTCCCATTTGCCATGGCCGCCCTGGCTTCTCTGCCCCAGCTGGGTCACCGTGAGAACACATTCAGGTTAGGCCTTTGCCGGCTCACCAAATACGTGCCTGTGGGAGGCAGACTCAGGGCTCAGTCTTGCTTGCCCAGCGGGACACACAGCTCCGCGAGCTGATGCCCGTGATAGGGCTGGGCGTGGGGGTGAGAGGTCGCTCTGCATCAGATGCTCTGAGTGGCTTTGCCCACGTGGGGCTGCGACTGGGTGGTGCAGGAGACTGGGAGGACGTGTTTTCCATGTGTGCAGCGCCAGGGTCCAGGGCTCATTTCCTTGAGGGGACGGGCTGCCATCTCGGCCTGCGTCAGGCCACAGGATCCTCCCTCTGCCCATCCGGGTGTCTGGCCCACCTTGCCCACGGAACCTGCTGCCTGCTGCCCGGGATCTGGGCTGGCATGAGGAGGAGGCAGTGAGCGTGAGGGGCTCAAAGAGGGGGCATCTGCATGGGGTCCCTGGTAGCTGGGAGGCCACTCCCAGCGTGGCACAGTGAGCAGGGCTTGGGGCCGGGGCTCGGGCAGGAGAGCCATTGACTATTCAACTGTCCCGTCAGGCCCACCTTGTCATTTGGGCGCTGCCTGTCTGGTCCACCCTGGAACCCATGAGGGCAGGTGTTGGTGCCCTCATCCATGATGAGCCGGTCGCAGTGTCCTGACTGCTTGTGCCGGCTTAGCTTGGCTCCCTCCCCGCCCCACCCGGGCCCGCTGACTCCAGGTGTCCTCTCCCGGTGGAGCAGGGACAGGAGTGGGGCCCTGAGGTCTGGGCAGTGTCCTCCGTCTCTGAGGACTCTTAGGTCCCTTGTTCTGTGCTTTGCGAGGGGAGGGAAGCCTTCAAATGCGTGGCTTCTCCTGTTCTCTGGCTCATTAGACTTGTTGGCGCTCTCTGGGGAGCTGGTCCCACTCCTTCACTGGGGAGAAGCCAGCCACCCACCGCGTGTTCCTGGAGAGGTTTCCTTCATTTGGAAGCTTCTGGAACATCTGGCTGCGCTTCGGCTTGCACGTATAGGCATGATAGTGCTGAGCTCCGTCACTGGGAGTCCTCGTTGCTGAGGGTGCCCAGGCCAGGCCTTTCTGATCCGAGGTGGGGAGACTAGGTATCCTGGACAGGGTCCCCCCAGTCCTGAAGCCGTGGTACCTGGCAGCCACGGGTGGAACAGCGTGAGGTGTGGGTGTCAAGGTGGAGAGCGGGGCAGGAGTGGGCCAGGGAAGGTGCACCAGTGTGGACAGCAGACCTGGAACTGGAGTTTCCTTTTGCAGAGAGAACTTGTGGAAGCTGCTGCTGTTTGCATATAAAAAGAGAAAACAAGATGTTCCTTCCAGGAAAGGCCGAGCTACTCCAGTCCTGTGTTCCGTTCCTAAGGTCACCACTGCCTGCCCTGCCTTCCAGCACTAGGGACATTGACAGGCATTGGAGAGGTGAGTGTGTGCGTGTGTGCGTGTGTGTGTGTGTGTGTGAGAGAGAGAGAGAGAGAGAGAGAGAGAGAGAGAGATGGGAGGAGGCGGGGCCGGCCGTGGGTTGTGAGGGAGAAAGTGAGGGGTGGGAGAGGAGCACCAGCCCTGGGAGCCCCAAGCTCTGCCCGTGATGCTGAAGGCACAGGCGCGTCTCCAGTGGCCATGCGATTTGGAGGCAACCCAGAGTCTGAAATAAATTAGTTAATGGTGAAATGAGAGTTGTAGTAACTGTGGAAAATCATGCATCCTTTTGTGTTGTTATCACCTGCACAGTTCCCAGCGCAAGGCTGACACCAGGGACCCTGGGCTGTCTCTTCACACAGGGGTGGGGAGCACCCCCCCTCCCCCCGCCACGGGCCATCTAAGACCCCTGAAATCACTGGGTCTGGTCTGCCAAGGCAGCGGCACGCAAGACTCGAGGCCCCATTTAAACCTATCGCAGGCTCGTTTTTAGGTCCGTCGTTGCGTAAGGCCTGCAGATGATGTTATAAATGTCCAAATGGCCTTTGGCAGAAAAAAGCTTCCCTTCCCGCTGCTCACGTCAGCCTTGCCAGTGGCTGCTTCCTTTCCTGTTTGCCGCTCTGGTTCGTGAGGTATATGCGAATGTGAGTGCGTACACCCCTTGGCATGGGGCAGGGGGTTGGGTCCAGGACGTCCCTCCCCTGGTCTCCCCAGCCCTGGGTGCCAAGAGTCCCATACACTTCTGTGAACACGGTGTAGTAGTTGCATATTACCCACATTCCTTCGCGTTCTTCCTATCATCTTTGGATTACGTGTAATACCTAGTATGGCGAAAAGGCCGCGTGGATAAAGAGCAGTCGTACTGCCTGAAGAATAGCAACATGGAATAGAGCGTGCATGGGCAAGCAAGTTTAATACACGTGTGTTGTCTGTGGCGGCTGGGGCCGGGAGCCCGCAGCGGGAGGGCCGACGGCCTGTCCCCTGCAGTTGGGGGCGTGCAGTTGCCCCATGGTCGCTGGAGGCCGTGAACGCGTGGCCTTGATTCAGGTGTGTGAGCACGCCGCAGTCCCGGGTGGGAGGGAGCTGCCTGCAGAGCTCGTTCCCAGGAGTCCAGGACTGACGTGGCTTGGCCCGGGGCCTGAGTGGCCGAGACCTAGGGTGTCCTTGCCGGGACCGCCCCACCCCCCGTGCTGTGTCGTCTGCCCAGAGCTTATCATCTGCTGTCGCTCCTCAGCTCGGACCCGAGCAGTGACCACGGCTCACCCTGCCAGAGGACGGGCACAGGCAGGGCGGAAGGGAACACAGGCTCCTGGCCACTGGCCTCCCTCCAAGACAGGTGAACTTTGTGTTCAGAAAGGAACTTCTTTAATCTTTTGGCCTTTAATAGAAGTTATTTGTATTTTCTCTCCTTTATTTTCCCTCCTCTCTCTCTCCCTCCCTCCGTCCTTCCCCTTCCCCCCTCGCCACCCCCCCCCCCCAGCCTCCGAAGAATTTAATCTGCTGGACAACAAACAATACTGTTATAAAACTTTGAAAACAAGAGGGCGAGGCCTCCCTGACAAGGAGAGGGGCATGCCGGGTAACAGCCCGGGGGAGCGTGCCAGCCCCGAGATGGAGCCGGGCAAGAGCCCAGTTGGCTGGGTACCTGGGCTCCTGCCCCTGCCCAGCCCACTCGCCACGCCGTCCCCCGTCCAGGAACCGAAAGGAAAGGGGGGCACAGAAGAGCTGGGAAAGGGAAGCTGTACGCGCTCTCCCTGATCTGATGGGAACGCAGTAGACTGCAAACTTCCTCCTCCACCTTCTTCCCCTCCCTCCCGCCCTCCCCCCTCCTCCCTCCTCCTCTGGCTGCCTCCTGCTACTCACTGTTCTTGAGACTGGCCGGCAGAGGTCCTGATAACCCAAGGAGGCTGGGACAGCAGTGTTGTCAGCCCAGCAGAAGCCGGGAAGAAGGCAGGCCTGGGGCTGCCTGGCCCTCGGTGCGGCCTAGCCGCCAACCCCCCAGCTAGGGAGGTGGAGCCACGTCACAGGGTGTGCCCTGGTGCGTGTGCTCTGCCAGGTGTGCACCTGCGCCACGAGGTGCGTGGCTATGCCCCGGCTTCCTGGTGCTGCGTCCTGCGGCCGAGCCAGGCCAGGATGTCTGGCTTGTGGACATGGTCTCCGCTCCACCTCGCTGCTGTTCTCTGTCCCAGGAGGAGCGGAGGCTGTGCTGCACAGGCTGGGCATGCCCCTGGAGTGGCTCTGGGGACCGAAGTGAGCTTTTCCCAGCTGGCAGGTGCGTGGGCCTGTGAGAGTGGCACCTGGTGGGACACCCTGCCTTAGTTACAGCGTGGTGGCTGGAGGAGGGAGCGACCCAGCCCTGCCTCGGGGGAGGGGGTGGCGGGGGGCCTCTGGGCATCTCCCCCTAGCCCTGCGGAGGTGGAGTCCCTGTGAAGTTGAAGCTTCTCTTCTGGTGCATCTCCCCTAGTCAAGCAGGTGAATCGGGTGTGACGAGGTGGTGGCCTTCCTTTGGGTTGCGTCGGGCGGAGCCTGGGAGCTGTGTGGGGGGTGTTGTTTGTGTAGTGGGTTGTAGGCATACTGACTTGTCCTTCCCTGGGGAGCACTGGCTTCCTGGGCGGCAGCACAGGGCCGTGCCTGTCCTCTGCGAGAGCTGAGCCCCTGTGTCTGGGAACATGGACACCAGGCTGCGGTCCTCCATCCCTGCCCTCTACGCCTATCTCAGGTCAGGGCCAGCTGGCCACCATGCCTTCCTCCCTGTCTGGCCAGCAGTCCCCACCCAGGACCTCCCCTGGGGAGTTTCTGAGATTTTGCTGATGGTGTCGAGGAAGGGACAGAAAACCTAGCTTGTTGGGAGTGCAGCTGCCTAGAAATGTAGGCCTGTGGAGCCCAGGGAGCTAATGCCGGGCCCATGGGTGCTTGGAAGGCTGTGACTTCTTGCCCTGTTACGCGAGGGGCCCAGAGGGGATGGAAGATGTTACTGGGGTCCAGGGCCTGGGGCGAGCTGTGGTCAGGGTGCTGCTGGGATGGAAGCACCTGATGGAGATGGCCAGGGGCTGGGGGCCAGTCGGCTCTGGGCCCTTCCACGCATAGCCTTCAGTTTATCACTCTTTCCTCTGATTCATTAACCACCACGAGCTGGCAGCAGGCCCCGCCCTGACAGCTAAAGACAGAATGTCCAGGACACTGGGCCTGGGCCGGAGCCGAGAGTGACAGGAAGCTGGGCCGGCCTTTCCGTCCATGCAGACAATACCCCGGGACTGTCTGGAGGGCAGGTCGTTCCCCTTTTGCTAAAGGGCCTGCCCGGAGCCCCTCTCACCAAGACGAGCTCTTCCCCGCTGCCAGGAGCCCTGAAACCAGCATTCCCAGTGGCAAGAAGATGGAGGATCTGGCTCGGCTTCCGGCACCTCCCCCAGTCTGGCTGGAGCTCGCATCCGTC
The DNA here is from genome assembly GCF_033115175.1 of Lepus europaeus. NCBI lineage: Eukaryota > Metazoa > Chordata > Mammalia > Lagomorpha > Leporidae > Lepus > Lepus europaeus. Next base: position 22,347,053 of record NC_084840.1, on the reverse strand, counting down.
ACGTAAGTAGCGGTGACTCAGCACCCAGCGCTGGGTCAGGAGGGAGACGCTGCTGCCTTGGCAGGAACCTTCCCACGTTCTGGATCGTGCACGCTGCAGCCGCACGGAGCAGGCAAGCAGGATCTGGTTGCTGGGGGCCCGCATCTCTTTGCTCCGTGGGTTTTTGCTTTTGGCGGGGGGAGCCTGGGAGAGGCATCTCATGGATCAGGAACCCCTTTGCTTTCTGTGTTATTTTAGGAGCACCCTTCTGGGCCCAGGATGTGTAGGGCTCTGAGAGACATAGCCTGGCTCCAGTCAAGTAGAAGCTGCCTGTGTAGTCTCCACCCCGTTTTCGGCCAAAGGCCCGTGAGTGGGATTTAACCCTCGGATGGGTCTTGCTTGGCCCGCGTGGCGCGTGTTTGCGTATCTGGTTTTGTGTGTCCTCAGACAAAACACGGCCTCCCCAGGCCACTGCGTGCTGCTGCTGTGGCTGCTGCCCAGTCCTCCTCCGAGCACTGGGCTGAGTGGGACGGTCCACCCCGGCCTCGGCTCTGCAGACGGATTCACCGAGGCCCGTTCAGGGCAAGCGGCAGCTCCCTGCTCCCAGAGCTGGCGCCAAGGCGGCATCGGAGCCACTGTGCGACCTTTTCTCCACCGCCAGGTCCCTGCCCAGGCAGAGGAGCGTCCTGCGGTGAGGGGCGGGGAGCTGCTGAGCACGGAGCCCATCGGGCTGGGGCTGGGGCTGGGGCTGGGGCAGCGCGCCAAGGCCTTCGCCCCCAGGCAGTCTGTGGGCTGAAGTGGCAGAATCCAGTGGCTCTGAGCGGGCCGCGGGGCCCTCGGCAAGCTGTGTGTGCCGGGCCACCTCCTGAGGGTTCTGGCTGGCCCTCAGGCTCCGTGCCTGGGACTGGCCGTCCCTTCCAGCAAGGGCAGAAGCGCCACTCGCTCCAGGGCAGTCCTCGCTGAGCTGCCTGTAGGAGGAGGGGCCCTTGGTTCTGTGGCGAGAGCTGGGATCGGCTGGCCCTTGGGAGCTGAGTGAAGTCTGGAGGGTAGGAGATTTCGGGGTGAAGATTGCTATGGCCCCTCCTTCCTGAGAGTACCTATAGCCCGCATGCCAGTGGTTCCTTGGCCTGTCTTCAGGGAGCTGAGCATTAGGTGGTAGCCCCAAGAGAGGGGAGCCAGGACTCGGGGCTCCGGTGCCTGCCTCTTAGTTCTTTCTCTCTGTGGTGGGGGCCCCTAACTGTACAGCTCCTCTGCTGGCGCTGGGCTTTGTGGGTAGCAGGAGCGGTGTTACCTGACCGCGGTGATCAGGCAGGGTAAGTGCTTTCTCAAGGACAGGGCACCCGAAGCCTCCCCCAAGCCAGGCAGGACCGGGACGCTTTCCTTGAGCTGAGGTGAGAAGCAGGACGGGGGTACGGGCAGGGGGCACTGAGGGCCAGCAGCTAAGGGCAAGTGTGGAGAGCTGGGAGTGTTCCAGAGAGGGGACAGCACAGCCGGGTCTCCTGTGACGGCACAGGAGGTCGCCAAGGAAGAGCGAAAGTAAAAAGCCAAAAAGCTGAGGACTCCCAGACAGGACCCTGTGCACCCCGCATATCACAGGATTTGGGCCCTCGCTAACAGCTCTCATTCTGCACACATGCCTGCCGTTAAACCCCTCGCTGTTACCTGCTTCTCAGGGCCCAGGTGCCTCACTCAGAGCCAAGGGCTGCAGTAGGACCTGCTGGGTGGACTCCCCCACCCCGCGTCTCTGTGTCAGGCTGGGGAGGGGAGCAGAGCAGTGCCCCCGAGTCACCTGTCCCCTTGCGGGACCAGAGTCCTGCCCCATCACCCACCCACGGGTAGCGCGTTACCTGTGGGGCCTTCAAAAGGATTGTGAGCAACTAGAATAGAGAGGCACGTTTCTGTTTGTTGTCAAGAGGAGCCGAGAGAAGTCCCTGTGCGTTTTCTCACAGTATGCACTTTCCGTGACCCTTCTGAAGACCCCTCCTACGCAGTCAGCACCATCCCGCTTCAGACACCCCCCCCCCCCGAAATACCGCCTGGGGCTCCCCTCCCTCTCCTGTTCATGATTAAGTCCAAGAACAAAATGTGAGGGCGCTCCAGGCTGTAGGGAGGCCCTGGGGGACAGACGGGCAGACGTGGGACCTCACGTATGGGTCATGTGACTACGGACTAGTGCCTTAGCTCCGTAAAGATCAGTTTCTTCTGAAAACAAACAAACAAAAAAACAGAATGACCCCTGCTTTCTAGGACTGTTGTGAGAATGAACTAGGTCCACATTTTCTTTCTTTTCCTTAAAGCTACACATACTGTTAGTGCCAGGATCCAGGAAGAAGACAAACCCAAAGCTAAAGGTCTGAAGAATTGGCAGGGAACCCGAAATGTACATCCTGTACCCGTTTCTTCCTCTCCGTTATGGTATCAGAGGAAACACTTCATAAAACCAGAAGTGGTGATGCAAAGGAAGAAATCTGATTTGGAGTTCAGTTTGCAAATCTCATTTTCAGGCAAATTTGAAAACAAAATGAAACTTGATTCTTGTGTTAGAGGATTACCTACTTGGTGCAGTTACAGGAGACTGGTTCTTAAATTCTCATCGCAGGCTACATCAGATTGTCAGTGAAGGGGTTCATATTTGAATGTTCTGATCCTTGCATATGGGTGGGAGGGAGGAGCCGACGCTCTTTGGCAGCAGGGCACGTGGGGGTTGGCCTGGCCTGGGTGAGGCTCACCTTGGGGGTGGCTGTGGCCTCCTAGGCAGGTAGGGTGCCCAAGGAATGCCTTGCACGCTGGGAAATACCGTACAGTATGGATGCGATGGTTAATGTATTTTGATACTAGCTTGGCTCCTTAGTTCTTCGTAAGTGTAATAGCTCGCGTTGCCTGGTCACAGAATTTGTGCATTCGCATTGCTCTCGTGTATTGGAGGCATTGGCCCTGACTGGCATGTTGCTTTGGGCACCGCTGGGCGGCCCCTCCATGTCTTTTTCTAAGAGGGCTTCATGCCCCGTCACAAGTGGAGCTGCAAGAAGATGTTCCTCCTCGGGCTTCCGGTCGCATCTCCCTTCTGTCTGCGGTGACAACCTCTTCTTCTGGAAGCTGGTTTCACATGGTGGCTTAGATTTTTCCATCTTTGTATCTAGCACCATTTGAAATCAGTGTTTTAGGAGTAAGAATTGCAGCACAGCAGGGCGTGGACGTCAAGGAACTGCTCTCGTGGAACTGGCTCCTCTTCCCTGGCCACCTGAGCCTGTGCGAGAAGCCGGGGGGAAGAACTTGAACAGCAGAGTCGCTCTGGAAAACGCTGTGTTGTTGGAGGGCTGCTGGTGGGAGGGTAGTGTGGAACGCGGTGGCTTGAGCAGGAGCAGAGGTTGCGATGCTCTTCCTGTTGACTGCTCACAGCCGGTGACGGCTGATGCGCTGGCAGGGCTTGGAGCTGCAGTCATGTTAGCAGGTGCTGACGTATTGGGTATTGATTGTGACAGGCGAGGGGGAGGGCCGTGTGCTAGAGGGCTGTTCCGACCACACCAGCACTGGCCGCCCGCCCCCAGAGGATGCCCCAGAGCGTTCAGCTGTGGTTGCCGCGCAGCTGAAGTCAGACTTGTCACCTGCGCACAGGTGCAGCCCTGGGAGCGCCACCGGCCCATCTCTTACACAGGCTGACCGATTTCTCCTGGTGTTCAGAGTCTGTTTTTGTCTAGCACCATTTGAAATCGGTTATGATGTAGGGGGAAAAGCAGCGACCTCCACGCCTCGCGCCACCGCCTGTGGTGTCCTGGAAGACGAACGGGCAGAGTGGGGAAGAAGATCACACCTCCCCTCCTAACTTCTTTAACTGCATTTATGATAGCGTTATTGCAGAGGTAAGACGTAAAGTAATGGATCTGAAAGCAACAAATCACTGTAATTTATCTGATGCCCTCCGTTGTGTTTTCTAAAGTGTGGAACTGCTGTAGATTGAATAAACTTGGTTGCTGTTGAATTATCTTTCTGTTAAGCCCAAGCCTATTCATACATCCTGACCTTAATAAATAATTTACTATATTCAATTTATTATGTCTGTGTTTTTCATCTATTATTTTCCATTCATAATTCCATGACGATGAGAAGTGGGTCCTGAAAAATTAATTCACTGTGCAGATCCTCCCTATGTTTGAAGCCCATTAAGGAATTCTACGAGCCAAGAAATAAAGTGAGAGAAGAGATGACGGAAGAGAAGCAGTGCGGACAGGCTAGGCGGAGGGCGCTACTTACTAAAAGGGAGAACTGTCTTTGCTTCCAGAGGGGCTGCAAGACGAGGCCCTGTGCCAGTGAGTGTTCCTGCAAGAAACTTTTGCTAACTGAACATATTGTCAGAGGGTCCTCACAGGGGAGCGGCACTGATGTCATTTGCATCACAGCAGATGGAGTTCTACTTTTGGCTGGGAGTTTATATCAACCCTTGAAAACAGGGTGAGCCAGTTTTGTAAAGCTATTCGGAGATGAGCCAGATTTGACTTGGTAGGGGATCCAGCTTGGAGAATCTTCAGAAAGGAAGGCTGTGGCCCCTCAGCAGGGGAGGGGGAGGCTTTGTCCACAGGAGGTGCGTGGCCGACAGTGGACTACCTGCAGCACGATTATTTCATGCCAGTGGCTCTCAATAAAGGAAGGCAAGTCAGCCACCTGGGAAGCCTTTCCTAGGCCCCCAGCCCACCATTCTTCCCCCAGATGGCTGCTCTGCCCACGGGGCTGGGGCTGGGAGGCGGATGAAGCATTCACTGGGAAGACTTCCCAGGGATTGGGATGCAGCCCCTTGCCGCAGCTGCAGCGCTCTCACAAGCTGTTTGTGGGAAAATCCACATTCCGGTCCTGGGGAGGGTGGGGTGGTGGGAAGTGAGGACCCTAGATGGTGTCGTAAGTCGGTCCATTCACCTCCCCGCTGAGGTGGGCTACTCTAATCCCTGCAGGTGTGACAGTTTGGGCTCTGCTGCAAGAACACATTAAACAGATGCTGATTCACCGCCCCTGTCTGTTGCCAGGAGTCTGCCCCCAGGTGATCCTAACTGGCCCTCAGATGAGCAGTAAGTGTGTCCTGTTGAGTTTTTCATCATCACACACAAAAACAATGATGTGGGACATCTTTGCCATAAATTAAGTTTACAGTGCTCCCAATGCCTGCTTAAATCCTACGCAGCAGAATGTGGCTGGGGTATCTCCCGAACAGGAATGTTTGGTTTTATCCATCTGTATACTTACAGCCCTATACCTGAAATTATCCTGCTGAGGTTGGTTGGTTGGTTGGGTTTTTGTTCTTTTTTGTTTGTTTGTTTTTGTTTTTAAGGTTTGATTTGGAAGGCAGAGTCACAGAGAGGGAAAGACGGATCTTCCAAACTGCTGGCTCACTCCCCAGATGGCTGCAACAGCCCTTACTGGGCCAGGCTGAATTCAGGAGCCAGGAACTCCCTCTGGGCCTCCTGTGTGGGTGGTAGGGGCCCATCTTCCACTGCCTTCCCAGGCACATTAGCAGGGAGCTGGAAGGGAAGTGGGGCAATCGGGATTCGACCTGGCATTCGTGTGGGAGGCTGGCATCACACAGCGGCTTAACCCTCTGCACCACAACGCTGGCCCCATCTGTTTCTGAGTGGAGGAGACATACTAGGCTGAGACACACGGACACCTGGATTCACTGGCAGTTTCCATCCGTGGAGACACATGCTGATGTGTGAGACCACAGAAAGCTTTGGCTACTTGGGATGAAACAGGTCAAGTGTGCAGCCTGCTAATTCCCTGTGCAAGATCTTGACCCAGACCTTTATGAGGTGCTGACGTAGGCGAGTGTGTCTGTCTTTTGGGGGGGGGGGGGGGCGGTTTAAGAGTTTAAGCTGAGCACTAGAAAAGTTGGGTCTAATCCAGTAATGCCCCACCCTAGCTTCCTCTTGCATTCACCCAAGGAGCCTTTAAATTAGTCATTGCTGGTCTCACCCCAGCTGGCCCTGGTTTGGTTGGTCTAGGAATGGGGCCTGGGCCTGTTTCCGTTCTAGTTTCCCTAAGCGAGTATCACAGGGAGCCAGGGGCAGGAGCCACATGTCTGTGATCTTTCTGAAAGTATGGGCTGAAGACTCCCTGTCACTGTGCTGTAACAAATGACCACACACTTAACTAAGATTTATTTGAAAGAGCAACACACACACACACACACTGCTTCCATTCACTGGTTCATTCCCCAGATGTCCACAACAGCTAAGTGTGGGCCAGGCCAAAGCCAGGAACTGTATCCTGGTCTCCCATATGGGTGGCAGGGGCCCAAGCGCTTGAACCATCGTCTGCTCCCTCCCAGGCATTAGCAGGAAACCGTATCAGAAGAGAAGTAGCCGGGACTTGAACCAGCGCTCCGGTACTGATGCCTGTGTCTCAAGCAGTGGGACTTAATCAGCTGTGCTACAACACCGGCCCCCAAACCTAGGTCTAAGAACCACATTGTTTGTTGTCAACAGTGCTGGAGGCTGGGAGTTGGGAGTCAGTTCCCTGGACTGAAATCAAGGTGTTGGCAGGGCCATGGATGTGTGAGAAGTTGTACTGTTTTCAGCCTCTGGAGCGGCATCCTTTGGCTCACCCCTTCCTCCACATTCGAAGCCGGCAGCTTAGCCGTCTGCTCCAGCAGTCACATCGTCTAATGCAGTCAGATTCCCCTCTGCCTGCCTTTTACAGGGGCCACTCTGCTCCCATCCAGGGCCCCACCTGAGTAACCCCATCTCACAGTTCTTTCTCTCATCATCACAGACCCAGTTACTCCAGAAAGAAGTGTTCACAGGCTCCAGGTATTAGTACCTGGACGCTTTGGAGGTCATTATACCCATAGCCTGCCACAAACAGCAATGCTAGGAGCCCATTAGGCACCCCTCCTGGCACCCACTAAATCTGCATTTGCTCTCCAAGTGAGTCACCTACTACTAAAACTTGAGATGGTTGAGGTTATGGGCTCCTCCTCAAGGGATTCTGCAGTAATTGAGTCCTACCCTCAAATACAAACTTAGAGTATTTTTCTTAAGAGCCTTTTCAGGTGGAGGTGTGTAATCGGATGACAGAATTTTCCCAAACCCACATCTGAGCATTAGTCATCCCCTGAATGCCCGGTGAAGCTACCAGCACAAAGCAGGGTGCCGGAGCTCCTGTTTCAGTAGTTCAGCCCAGAGTTTGCCACCGCCATGTGCTGTGATAGTTTGTTAAGAGCTCCATAAGGGAAGTCAGTTACCAAGTGGCTTCTCGCATCAGTTCTACTATCTGTAGAGGGCTTTGCACTACACGGTCGGGAAGCAGGGTTGCCCATCCTTGTGGCAATATGTTCAGCTTCTGCTTGGTATGGAAACATAAGGGAAGGAAATATTTTGACCAGAGATCCCTAATATTATATTCTCCCCATTTTCAAGCAGAGTTGAACCCTTTAAAAATATAAACTTTTTGGAAGACAACTTCTTAGAGACGAATCCAAAGTGAAATTAAAAATGGCTCTGGGAATCAGCAATAAGTGAACTTTGAATGATGGGTTTGTCGGTCGGGAAAGGGACTAGCAAGAGCCCCGCCAGTCCACAGGAGGGCAGCAGTGCTGTGACTTAGCGAGGCCCACGCGTCAGCTTGCTGGGTCCTTTCCTGAATGTACCTAGAAATTCTGAGGAAAGCAATGCAGCTTGGGGGGAGGGGAGATCCATCTGTCCAGTCAGTCAGTTTTTTCTGTAAGTTAACAAACTGTGCAAACCTCTTGAGTACAAGTATACAAATTTTGTAAATGCATAAATAGCTCATTGCTGGTTAAAATGTTATCTGTTGGGCATTACTAAGTTGAAGAATATCACAGAGTTGACAACTTCAAGAAGCAAATGTGAATTTTTTTAAGAGATTATTTGAAAGAGATCTTCCATCTGCTGGTTCACTTCCCCAAATGGCCACAACAACTGGAGCTGGGCCAGTCCAAAGTCAAGCCAGGAGCTTCTTCCGGGTCTCCCACGTGGATGCTGGGGCCCAAGCACTTGGGCCATCTTCTACTGCTTTCCCAGCCCATCAGCAGGGAGCTGGATCAGAAGTGGAACAGCTGGGACTTGAACCAGCCTGGGATGCCAGTGCTGCAGACAGCGGCTTAACCCGCTGCTCTACAGCGCTAGCCCCAGCAAACATGAGTTTCCTCCAATCTTAGGTCTGGAGCATTCTTGCAGAAGACTGACTTAGTAACCTTAAAAGCTTAAAATCTCTCCCTGTATATATTATATGTTATGCCAACTTTAAAAATATACTATAGCCTCAGAGTAAAGTCAGAATTTTCTAAAATGCTTTATTTGTAGTCAATAAGATGTACATGCAGTGTTGATAGGAAGCAGGGAGATCGCTTTTATATTTTTAAACCACAGATAACCTTGTTCACATAGCCAGGCAACAAGGTCTTAATTCAAGTCTTTGAAATTTTCAGTTTCTTGAATAGGCTGAATTAAAATAGCACATTTGTTTTTGCCTTTCTCCTGTGTGAAACTTTCTATGGAGAAACTGACTGTAGGGGTTGGGAATCATGACTGTGGATGGAGGTTCTCCATCTCAGCTGCACATCAGAATTGCGTGGGACACCTTTAAAAATCCCATTCCCCATGCCACATCCCAGATCAGTGACCCGAAATCTCCCTGGGGGAGGGTCCAGGTGTCGGCAGAGCTCCCCAGGCGTTCCACTGTGCCGCCGTGGCTGAGACACACAGGCCTGGCTTGAGAGATGCTGCCATCTGATTGAACTCACTTCTGCAAAGATGGCAGAAATGATTTCTGCGTGAAGAAAAATCCTGTTGGTCATACAGATCAAGGTTGATACTTTGTTAGGACTTGTGTTTTGATTCAGTCTTACATAATGCATTACAGTGAAGTGGGAGAGCCATCGTCCCATGATGCACCTGCTGGGTACCTGTGTGTGGCCAGTTCCCGGTTAGGGAACAGAGGCTTTGGGCGTCGGGTGGAAATCAGGCTGAGCTTCATGGAATGGGCACTACCTGGACAGGGCAGTCGTTATTCCCAGCAACGATGGGGCCAGCAGCAAGCACAGGGGCAGAGGTCTGGCATGACAGCAGTGTAGCAGAAAGGAGAGGCGTGGGAAGGGGAGTTAGGATCTGTTGGTGAGCAGGCTTTCCAGTTTCATGCCAGGAAATTTGGACTTCCCTCCCCTGGGGACAGGAGGGAGCTGGGGTGATCTGGGAGTGGAGAGGCTTGCAGGTACTTGGGAGCCTGACACATGAGGGCCAGCAGCAGTGCCTGTGGGGGTGGCATGGTTAGAGATGGGCCCCAATTAGACACTCTTATTCAAGATAGAACACACTAGAAATAAACACATCATCACAAGCGAAGCATCTCAAAATGTACAGTTTTATTTTTACCAGACTTAGAGATCTGGTTTTTCAAAAAATAAATAATAAAAGAGCTCTGTACATGAGACTTCTCATTTTACTGAAAATACATTTTTGCAATCAAAAGATAATTTTTAATTCAAATACGCTTCTTAGCCTGGCTTAAACAAATATGAGGTTGATACAGTTAAATTTTAAGCAGAAACTGCTATAAACTATTTTAAGCACAAAAATATTTGGTTGAAAACACATCAGGTTTATAAAAAACAGTACCACCATTCTTTGCTTCTGAGCAGTTGCTACATTTTTGAAGAGACATGTGAAAATGGGTATTACTTTCAATTCTGCTTAATTCAGAATTCCTGCTTATTTCTGCTCAAATGTTCTCTTCCTAATGCAGCTCACTAGAGAATGCAAGGGGCACTCAGCGTGTGCAGTAAACATGTGTCTACACAGAAAAACAGTATTATAGTGCTCCACTCCTGATTCCCCAGCCGTAGCCTCCTCATGGCACTGTGTCTTTGGCCCACTAAGACAAAAGTTGCACAACTGGAATCTGAATCGAGGAGTGATCTCTCCCCTATGCCCGCTGGCTCCTTCGACAGTCACTGTGAGAGAGGACTGGGGTCTGTTCTGTGTGAGTATGAGGTGCTGGGGGCCGGGCTGCCTTTCCTCAGCACTCGGCACAGCCAGCAGCAGACGGACGAAGTGGGTTTCCTCCTCCTGAGAGCTGTGGCTCCCTTCCTACTCTGCCTCCTGGGGGACGAGGTGAGACGCACACAGTGCAAGGTTTCCACCACAAGGCAACACAGACCCCGACACAGCCTGGGGCTCCCTGATGAACTTGCAGACTGGACCACCTACTTTCACACGGTGGCGTGCCCGAGTGAGAAAGCCAGCGCAGCCAGCACTGGGGTGGTGAATTCTCCATGGAAACCACAGGGTGATGGTGTTCACTGCGTACCTTCAGCTGACATTTTGTGCTGTCAATCCTCGCACTGTTACACCGGGTGCCGCTCATTCTGCCACCCCCACTGAACTCTTAGACCTGCGTGTTGGTATTATTTTAAAAAGGGGAGGGTGGGGGTGGAAAAAATGCCATATGTAATCATTCCAGTTGCTTTTTGTTACAAAAGTTACACACAAATAGAATGTTTTCCTGTTAGTTTTTGACTTTCCAATGATCATCTCACTGGAGGAAGTCAACCTTGTCCCAGCCTTCAGTGTTCTTGACGTCGACTGATGAGAGCAGTAGTGGACATATGTCAGGGCTTGTTACAAACAGCAGTATTTAAAATACATTGTCGAGTTGTTGAAAGAGTAAATCTTTGAACAAACATCTTAGGATCGCTTTACAAACATAGTTTCATTTTTAAACTACATTTCTCTAAATTTGTGGATTTTGTAAAATGAATCATTTCCCTTCATCAGGGCCACACCAGGGATACTGCGTTGACTTTCCCTGGAAGAACAGCATTGGTTATGGGAAAACAGGCAATCTGTTCACAACCAAATTCATACGTTTCAAATGTGCACCAGAGGCTGGTTTCTATCCAAGCCATATTCACATGTCTGCACTGTGACTCAACAGGTGCACTCGTAAGAAAACAGAGACTGTCTGGCTTCTGAAGGTTTCAACAGGATCAGCAGGTAATGGGTAGGCCGGGTTGTGGAAACCATTGATAGTGCACTCTGCAGGACGGGGGAATTGGTGCTGGAAGGCGGTGTACCCAGCTGTAACCTCTCTCTTCCTGCAAAGCAAGCTGTAAAGATAGTGTTAAAAGTGAATACAGTCAAGTACACAAATTCACTTCCAGAAGCCCAGTTAGAAAATGGACGATTGAAAAAACCAAAAGCTGTTCATACTGTTGAGTCCCAAAGTGATTCTTTTAAAGTAATCTCAAATGTTTGCCCACTCTCACACTACAGAATTATTCTCACCTTGTTGCCAGTGCCCTCCAAGTCAAGAACAAGAAGGTTGCTACCCACTCAGTAGTAAAGATGTCCTCATTGTGATTCAGGCCCACGGGCAGAGGCTGGGAAAACGTGTGGCCCTAATGCCACAGTTCTAAGTCTGTGGCTCTGGGATGGAATGTTGGAAACGGTAGTGGTTCTAGCAGAGTTCAAGTACAGAAGTGCCTTATTCACCTCCTCACCAGCCAGGAAGTTGGGTGTCCTGGCCAGAGAGTCTCCTGCATGACTCAGGTTTGTCTAACATTTATTGTAACAGAGGTTACCTGTCAGATCCCTTACTGTAGGCTCAGTGTTGTCTGAAGAAATGTAACACTGGTCACATAACGTCATTTAAAGTTTTCCAGATGCCACATTACACAGAGTGAAAGAAATGGGCAAAATTACAACAATATTTAGCCCATTCAAAATATTGTCATCTGACTTGTATTTTATGTTGTTTTGAGCTAAGTCTTTGAAATCCAGGGCATATTTCACACTAAGAGCACATCTCACGTTGAGTGAGTCACGTTTGAAGTCCTCGGTGGTCACACGTGGCTGCCGACTAGTGGACAGCACAGCTCTAGGCCTTGCCTTGGTAAATTGGCCACACTAGACCAACTCAAAGTAAATTTGGAGCAGTCAGTTATACACAGTCTGTGTGTCAGGTCTAACGCCTTAGGGATGCCTACCCAGTCAGTGTAAGTTGGGGTACTCTTGGGTTCCTCTGTGGAGGAGCCATTGTTGTGGTCTTCTGTGGGCTTGTGACCTAGGGACTGCTATAGTGAGTGATTTAATAGTCTGTCCTGTCACCGAATTCTCTACAACAGTTTCATTTTTCCAAAAGTCAGTAATTTTTATTTTACTTTTTGGAATAGAATACTTTTCTTTGAATAGGATTTTTGAAAGAAATGCAACATGTGCAAAAGACAAAAAGCGTTAAGGTAAACATTTGTGTGATAGTTCCAATCTTTTGCAGACAATAAAAATTTGCAACTGAATTTACCAGCTACTGTTATTTTTATACTAACTTCAGCATTCATTGTATTCTCTTCAAAATGTTTATAGACACCTTAATGCTCAGAATCTGAAAGCTACATTTTTGGTTGGCTTTGGCTTCAAAAGCGTCCTGGGGAGGCCTCAGACCCCCAGTTCTGGTTAGTGTATTTGTTTTCCCCTCTGGCCCTGTGGTCAAAGATACCACTTTGCTTTTACCAAGAAACTCTTCTTCCCTTTGCCTTGTCCATCTTGTTCCCAAACTCTTGATCATAAACCAGGACAGGACCTCTCACTCTAGCCAAGGTGGGATACAATCTTCCTGTCTTCTCAGCTCGGCAGACACATATTTTAGCACTGAGGACCAAATCCAATTCATTTCAAATAGACAGTAAGCTGGAGACTGACATTGTGGCTTAGTGGTAAGCCTGCCTCCTATAACATCGGCCTCCTGTATGGGCATTAGTTCATGTCCTGGCTGCTCCACTTTCCTGCTAATGGCCAGGGAAAAGCAGCAGAAGATGGCCCAAGAGCTTGGAAGACCACCTGGAAGACCCCAGATGAAGCTCCTGGATCCTGGCTTTGGTCTGGCCTAGCCCTGGCCTCTGTGGCCATTTGGGAGGTGAACCAGTAGATCTGTCTCTCCCTCTCCCTCTCTCTCCCTGACTTTCAAATACATAAACAAATCTTTAAAAATAATAATTAATAAAGAAGATGGAGTCAAAGGGTTTAAGGCAATTTAATCCACATTTTTTTTTTTGAAGTCTGGGGATTTTTTTTTTCTTTAATATGCTAAAAAATATTCTGGCGCAGGACAATAAATTCTTTTACAGAGTTACTTAACAAATTGAAATTGAACACATTTACAGAAGGTCTCTGTAACAGGGCACTTTTCCTGCCTGCACTTAGAACGAACTGGATCTGTTAACTAGTTCCCATTGAGCTCAGAAAATCTCCCTGCTTTGTATTCAGAGCTGTTCTGGAAGGTGGTGGCAGCTTGAGAGTCTGATAAAAGGATGAGAGAACATAAGTTTGTTTCGGGCTGTGTCAAAGCAAAAGCCTGCCAGGATACATTATGTTAAATTTAAAAAAGGAGTGGTGTAAGAAAACATCAATAATTTAGCAAAAGGAGCAGGAATCTTCAGTTTCCTCTTTGATGTTGACTGCCAACATATCTTAGCTCAGGTTACTGATATCTAAATATCCACTGAATATTTTTCAGAAGAAAGGACATCTTTGAAAAGAAACGAAAGACAGCAGATGCCTTTTAATGATTAAAACAAGCAAACCATTCTCTCGTCTCTTCTTCTCAGAGGGAAGTGAATTTTACTTCTGTTTAGCTCTCATCAGTTAGGCGTGTGCTGGACAGAGGGAGGGAAAAGCACTGAATAAAACACAGTGACATCAAACCCCAAAGAAGCAGGAGGAGCGTCCCACGTGGGACAGAAGCAGCGATGGAGGGAGGGAGGGTAGAGCCGAGAAGCTGGCTCGTGCATTAAGATTTTCTGATTCTAACTCGGAGACTCAACATGAATTCTGCACAAGGAGCTACTTTCTCTTTGAAGTCATACAGGAGTGTGTCTTCCAGCTGATGGGCAGGTTCTATGTCTCTGTACAGTGTGTTTACCTTTGAAACCATTTTGCACAAAGCAAATAATGTAAGAGTTCTTTCCAAGAATAACAGACTGTGCAAAGACAAATGGTCCCGACTGTCTCTGAGGGAATACATCGAGTACATGTTGAGTGTATGTAACGTTGTCCTAGAAACCCGTTTATGACAAGTCATACATTTTCACATGCATCTTCAGTTTTACCCTGAGTGAAGTTTCTTTCTAGGGGCACGTTTGCTTTCAACTTGAGGGAAGATCCTTGTAGAACATTATTATATAACCTCCCAAATTTCTGGGATGCATTTAATTTCATAAATATACTTTCTAAACCAATTATACAATCTTTTGTTAGGTATTTTTTTGTTGTTCAAAATTTTTTTTGAAAGTGGAGCAGGCATTTAGTGTAGCAGTTAAGATGTCTGTGTCTGCCATCACACTGCCTGAATTTTTTTTCCCAGTCCTGGCCTCTGACTCCAGCTTCCTGCCAGCGGAAACCCTGGACGTTAGATCGGTGATGGCTCAAGTAGTTGGCCTCCTGGATTGTGTTCCCAGCTCCCAGCTTCAGCCTTGGCTAATGCTGCTTGAGGAGTAAACCAGCAGATGGGAGCTCTCTCTCTCTCTCTCTCTCTCTCTCTCTTTCTTTCTCTTCCTCTCTCTCTCTCTTCTCAAGTAAATAAAATTTATTTTTTAAAAACTTTCTAGATTGGTATGTTGAATGCTCATGAACTTGAAAGTCAACTAGAAAAAATGTTCATGTTAATTTGATCTCAAGTTTTTCATCCTTTGTCATTACACCCCCGACTAGTGTGCTTGAATGAAAACATTCCACAGCTGGCTTACAAATGACAAAATAATTGGATCAACCAGTGTTAACATAATATTCCAAGTAGGTTTAAGTTATACCAAATAGTAACTATCTTTATGGAGGAGAGAAAACTAGTCACAGGCAATAAAAAATTAATTATAAACAATTATCATTAGTCAATTCTCACCTATCCAGGGATGATTTAACCAAAGTAAAGAATATGCGTTTATGGAAAAAATGAGTCAGAGTAGGGAATGAAAACATTTCTGTAAACAAACACCATCTGTGGTTCAGAACTACATAGCTAAGACTTGCACAGACCCAGGGCAAAGACAGGGCAAGGGCTGTGGCTTCCAACAGTGAAAGAATTAGTGGGGCCAGCGCTGTGGCAGTGTCCTAAGCCTCCGCCTGCGGCACTGGCATCCCATATGGGCACCGGTTTGAGTCCTGGCTGCTCCTCATCTGATGTAGCTCCCTGCTATGGCCTGGGAAAACAGTGGAAGATGGCCCAAGTACTTGGGCCCCTGCACACACGTGGGAGACCCAGAAGAAGCTCCTGGCTCCCGGCTTCAAATTGGCTCAGCTCCAGCCATTGCTGCCATTTGGGAACTGAACCACCAGATGGAAGACCTTTCTCCGTCTTTCCCTCTCACTGTCTGTAACTCTACCTCTCAAATAAATAAATAATAAAATCTAAAAAAAAAAAAGAAAAAAGAATTTGTTAAAGAAGGGAAAAGGAAGGAGCGTGTAGATGGCACCTGCTTTAGTCTAGTTGAGATTCTATTCTATTCTAAACTGAGAGCTAAGAAACAAAACTACAACAGAATACTTTAACCTTTTGGCCACTGTTCATCAAGTAATTTAAATGATGTTGGATGATCTGAAGACTGATGACTTCTATAATTTTTGTACTTTAAGCTGAAGGCTTTAGAAAAGTAATTGTGTTTCCAAATCATCAAAAATACCAGTTTACACCAAATCCATTTTGGATCAAGCTTTAGCAACAGTTTGGGGTTATATATGCATGTTTGGTACTCCATTTATACAGTTATCCCTAGAGGTAGAAAAGTAACCCCATACGTTTTATTGTCTTGTATAAGAAGTATCCAAGGCAATGCCATATTGTGAAGTATACATTCAGTCTTCATCCCTGGTTGCTGGAATGCAGCTCCTAATATCTTCAAAGTGATATGTCTTTTTGTAAGCTACTGAGTTGTCTACAGACTAGTATCTTCTAGAAAGCTCCAGAATGGGAGCTGGTCACCAAGATGACTGAGGTAGAATTAGAAGGTTGGAACTTTCAGTATCTATCCCTCTCCATCCACGTAACCTCCAAGGAGAGAGGGCCTGAAGGTCGAACTGATCACTAGTGCCCAGTGATTCAATCAACCATGGCTTTGTAATGAAGCCTCCACAAAAATTATAAAAGGACTGGGTTAAAAGAGCTTCAAGTCACTCAACAAGTGGACGTTTCTGGAAGGTGGTCACCTGGAGAGGGCCTTGCATAGGAGCTCCACCCCTTCCTTCCCCCATACCTTGCCCTATGGATTGCTTCATCTGTGTCCTCTAATATCTTTTATAATAAACCAGTGAATGTTCTTCCCAGTAGACCCCAAAGAAGGGGTTATGAGAACCCTGAGTTATAACTAGTGGGTCATATGCATGGGTAAAGCACCTTGGAGCTTGCACTCAGCATTAGAAGTGTTTGTGTTTATGTGTGTGTGTGTGTGTGCGTCAGGGGTGAGGTAGTCCTGAAGACAGAACCCTCCAGCTGTGGGGCGTGGTGCTATCTCCAGGTAGACAGGGTCAGAACTGAATTGAACTAGAGGACACCTGGCTGATGTCCCAGGCTTGCTGGGCGTGTAAAGACAATCTTCCCACATTCTTTCATGAAAGTCTCATGCGCTGACTGTTGATTGAGAGTATAGGAGAAAGGAGAAGCTACATCCATCTAATCCCATCTTCTTGGAAACTGCAGCCAGTTTTTTAGGGGGAAAGACTATTAAATGGTACAAAGAAAATAATAGAAATCTCAAAGCCAGGTATTACCTCATATTTTTAAAAACATACACACAACATGGATTTTAAAAACCCCCAGTGATATTAAACATCAGAAAATTTTGCCAATAAGCTATTCAAATTTCAATAATATGAGTGGACACATTAATAACCATCTACACCCTAGTTACTCAGGTGCAGGATCTCAGGCTCCCAGATCCAGTGAGTCGAGCATCTTAACATCCCCAGGTGATCTGCATGCAGGTTAAAGTTAGAGAGGCACTTCTCTGAGTTCTAAGGAAGAAAGGTATGCCACCCCACATGAGAGGAGGAACCACAGCTATCAATATGCGACTCAAAAGGCTCAAAGCGTTAGGACTTCCGTGTCCTGAAGCCAAACAACCCACCAAAAGAACCCAACTTTTGATTCAGCCATTATGCCTTTCTAATGGAGTAGGTCGCTGTCCATGAAAGAGCAACGTATATTCTAAAAGATTCTTATGTAGTTTATATTTTAGTTAAAAGGCAGTTAGGAATGTCCTCTCTCCCAATTTTTTAGAACTTTTTTTTTTCTCAAGTTGTGCTCTTGTAGACAGGATTCATTGTGGTGCATAAATATATAATATTGTCCCACAATATTTTAAACTTTTAATACAGCAATGTTCTGTTGGATACCCACACTGTAAAATGTGGGATTTAGGAGAAAAAAAATCACAAAGCAAACTATCTTGGGATCTCAGATCACTATTGCCACTGAAACTTTAATTTGGGAACACAACAATCAGCTGATTGTTCAGCTTTAAAAAATTCCCTAACTGGTAGCTAAGGAGGGTTTGATTGACACTTGCTAGAGAACCTTTGAGAATTTTGATGCAGTGATTTGTTAAAAGAAGGCAAATGAGAAACAGCTATTTTGCTTCCCTTTGGAGTCATTTCTACACCAACCTGTTGGAGTTGTAAAAAACAAAAAACAGGCCGGTGCCGCGGCTCAATAGGCTAATCCTCCGCCTAGCGGCGCCGGCACACCAGGTTCTAGTCCCGGTCGGGGCACCGATCCTGTCCCGGTTGCCCCTCTTCCAGGCCAGCTCTCTGCTGTGGCCAGGGAGTGCAGTGGAGGATGGCCCAAGTGCTTGGGCCCTGCACCCCATGGGAGACCAGGAGAAGCACCTGGCTCCTGCCATCGGATCAGCGCGGTGCGCCGGCCGCAGCGCGCCTACCGCGGCGGCCATTGGAGGGTGAACCAACGGCAAAAGGAAGACCTTTCTCTCTGTCTCTCTCTCTCACTGTCCACTCTGCCTGTCAAAAAAAAAAAAAAACAACAACAACAACAAACAAAAAACTCCACTGATTGTATTTCCTACTCACATTGTTGCACATATATAATTTAAAATGGGTCAGCATTGTGGCATAGCAGGTTAAGCCACTACCTGCAACACCCGCATCCCATATGGGCGCCGGTTTGTGTCCCAACTTCCCCACTTCCAATCCAGCTCCTTGTTAACGTGCATGACACATCAGCAGAAGAGACACAAGTGCTTGGGCCCCTGCTCCCCATGTGGGAGACCTGGATGAAGCTCTTGGCTCCTGGCTTCAGCCTGGCTTGGCCAGACCATTGCAGCCAACTGGGGAGTAAGCTACTGGAAGATTCTCTCTGTGTGTGTGTCTTTCCTTCTCTGTAACTGTATACTTCAAATAAATAAGTCTTTAAATAAATAAATATATGCACATACACAAATGACAGAAATATCAAATATGTGTATCATGTGTTCCATAAACACAAGATTTAAGATGAAAAATGGGTGCAGGCATTGTGGCCTAAGAGGGTAAAGCGTTGCCTGCAACACTGGCATTCCATATAGACGCCGGTCCCAGTCTCAGCTGCTCCACTTCCAATCCAGCTCCCTGCTAATGGTTTAGGAAAGGCAGTGGAAGATGGTCCAAGTGCTTGAGCCCCTGCCACCCACGTGGGAGAACCAGAAGAAGCTCTTGACTCTTGGTCAAGAGCTGTGGCCATCTAGGGAGTGAATGGAAGATATTCTCTCTCTCTCTCTCTTTCTCTCTAACTTTTGAATCAATCAATCATCTCTAAACAAAAGATGCAAATGAAGGAATTGTGGGTACTTAGAAAATAACCAGTATGAAAAATGTTTGAGCTCTTTGTGAATGAAGAATATACTTTTCTTATATAGCTCAAAAAGCACCAAAAAAAATCTTAAAATTACTAGATTTGATTTTAAAGTCATTTCTAAAGCTACGGGGAAAAGCAAAACAGTAAAAATGCACATTATCTGTCAGAAATTCCAAAGCATTTAACTCCAGGATTTATCGTTAATATTTTATTAAATTGTAAACACTTTCATTTAAATTTAAGTTTGATATTTCAGAACTCTTTTCCTTAGAAGATTTGTATTTTTGCATTTTTTCTATTCCCCCCCCCCCTTTCATTTTTATAGTTAAAACCCCATCAGTCATTCTGCAGCCTAATAAATTAGGAGGATATAGAGGAAAGTCAAATAGTGTTGTCATTAACTTCCCAGATTGACATCTATGAGTAGCTCCAAATGAAATCAAATTGGATTATCTAAATGAAACACCTATATAGCTTCTTACAACTAATTAGGTTATACAGACAAATGGAAGCTTGCATCATACAAATTTCAGGGACTATAACTCTCAAGGCCTCCTTGAAGAAATGCTTCCATTTTGGCTACCAGTCCATCCAGGAAATGTGCTATAGTAAAGTATAGTCAGGGTGGCCTGGTAGTGGTCCACGATTCACTAATGAACTGTCAAACCTCACAGAAGTCTGTCTTCTTGTCTAATAGCTGCTGAAGCAACACTGCACAGATTCCACACATTGCAATGATGTTAGAAGTAGTTGAAAATATTTTTAGAAAGGAAACGCAGTTTTGTAGGGCACGTGAGTGCTGGCACATTTTTAAAGAGAGCATGCAATTTAGAGGACAAACTTAAGCAGCATCCAAGTGTGTCAAGGAGAAGAGGGGCCAGTGAGTTGGAAGAGACATGCTTTAATTACCCTTTCTTCTTCCGGCCATGAATACATTTGTACAGGCAGGTGCAGCATACTGCAATCCCAGCAACTACAAGGAATCAGGAAGCAAACAACATGTGACTCTGAACACGACTTACATTGATTCAAAATCTACCAGAAATAATTTTGGTTCTATTTCAGTGATCAGAAAATGTTACGTTATTGAAGCACCTATACATTTCTGTTCCATCCAAACTCTTCATTACCTAAATCCTGTTTCCTGCAATTGCTTAGTCTGCAGGAAGTCAGAGGAGAAGCCTTGCTTAATCCAGAAGATTATTAAAAGCATATTTGGGGAGCAGACTGGCATTATGAATCATCTTGAGGAAACACATATTAGGAGTTCTTACTAGATGTGTATATAGAGTATGAAACAATGTAAAATTACCAACTCAAGGTAGTAAATCATGGAAAGGGTCTCATTCCTCTAGGTTGGTTTACTTAAACTATACAAACTATAGAAACTGAAAAATATTAGGAATAAACACATTGAGTGGGCATTTAGCCTGGTGGTTAAGACATCTGTGTCCCATGTTAGAGTGTCTGGCTTCGATTCACGGCTCTGGCTCCTGACTGCGGGAGCTCATGCAGACCCTGAGAAGGAGTGGTAATGGCACAAGCAGTTGGGTTCCTGCCACCCCAGTGGGAGAACCAAATTAAGTTTCTTGTTCCCAGCGTCAGCCTGGCACAGCTTTGGCTGACGGAAGCATTTAAGGAAATGAACAAGCAGATGCGAACTTTCTCTTTCTGCCTTTCAAGTACAGAAAAATTAATTTTTAAAAAATTTCAATTCTTTACAGTAACATTTCAATTTAAGAGGTTCAAATGGGGGATACTTACTTGCAGTAACAACAATCAGAGCAATGAGCCATGCATCTAAGAAAAAACAGAAACAGTTTGAAAATGTTGAACATAAATGAGTCTCCAGATAGCAGCTGTATTTTCATTTACATCAGCTCACATAAACCCTACAGCAAAATACAGGCTGTCTAGTTCTAGCATTTGCTTGCTAGTACACCTAAGTTACTCTGATCACAGAACCCTTCTAAGCAAGTTTCTGGGTTTAGGATCCAGTTGTGAAACCCTTAACAGGAATATCACTTTCCATTGTGTGTTCTGAGCTTCCACATCAACTTATTTAGTAAAGGCTTTTAGAATTCACTAGAGAAAAGTCATTCAAAAAATATATTATCCCATTGTCTGCGGTTTCCTTCTACATCCATTCTATCATTTCTGATTTTTAGAAGATCCTCAAGGTGGATCTGTAGGATAAGTCATAAATAAATTTCTAATATCATCACACAGGTGCTATTTGTGGGGTCTTCATAAATAATGAAGATCTTATTATCAACTCCTTCCTCCCCAACTCCACTCGCTTTAAGACATAGTCCTTAGTATAGGGAGATTCCCTCTAGAAATGGAAATGAAACACCAGGGTTCATGGGCAAAGTTATGCAGAGAAACTTCAACATACATTTTTGACTAGCCAGAAAATACTAAATAATCCTACAAAATCTGAATTCTTAGAAGTGCTTCTGTTAGCAGTTCCTTTGCTTCTGAATTGTCTTTATTTTTACTGAGTTGCTACAAGTCAGAGCATAAACTATTGTGTTTAATCCAGCGCCTCTCATTTCACACAGTTACCAAGCATTTAACAGCTTAAAAACAGCACTGGATTTATTGATAACAATGACAGTTTGACCACAGAGGTGGAAGATTAAGTGTAAATAGATAGTCCCTAACAGTGGGTGGTTCAACTTGGCATTTTTTGACCTATGATGGTACCAGAGTGGTAACATTCAGTAGAAACTGCACTTCAAATTTTCAATTTTGATATTTTCCTGGGTGGGAAACGTAGCACGATACTGTGTCCAAGTGCTGGGCAGGAAGCAAGCCACGGCTCCCAGCCAGCCACGTGATCTCAGGGGAACCAGCCAGTACTCCACAGCAGACTGCTAAACGAGGATGCTGAGTGGCAGGTGCATCAGTGCACTTTCAACTCACAAGGAGTTTACCGGAGGAACCCCATCATGAGTTGAGGAGCGTTTATAAAGCTGTATTCTCTATTTGAAGGTTACACATCTGTGGATTAGTGAAACAGCCACAGAAAATATTTTTAAAATCACTACATCTGTATTGAACATGTGTTATTGATCCCTAAACAATACACTATGATACCAATTTAAATACTTTGTTTGTACACTGAATTAGATATTATCGATGACCTAGAGATGACTTAAAGTATGAGAGGTTATATGCAAATACCATACATCTTATATAAGGAACTAGGACATCCTCTGGTTTGATATCTGTGAGAAGTGGGGAGGTCCTAGGATCAGTCAGTGGATACTAAGGATCAACTGTACTAAAAAACAAGCCAACAGTGAGTTTTAGAAAAGACTAGCCATTACTAAACTACTCTACTAAATGGAAAGTAATGGATTTTTCTCTCCTTTTCATTATCAAGAAATCCTTACATTTCAGTGAACTTTAATTTTCACAATACACTTCATCAATTTCTTTAATATATTGTCTGATATGTGTAAACCTATAGAAAGTGTGCCAAACTAGCCTGTTACAGAAAAAAATTAATGCAGCTCATACAGGAAGTAATAAGAAAGAAAATGTATCAATTGCCATTGTAAAATAACACTGTCATGTGGAAAATGAGTTGTGTTTTATGTATTTTAACCTACATATAAGAACAGAATTTAAGAAGGTTACATCCCCCTACTAGGAATCCTCTTGGGTTCTATTTTCATGTAAACTCTTAAGACAGGAGTAGAGAATGTCTAGTCCATGGGTTGTATAAGGCCCACAAAATCATTTGATCTGGCCCTGCCAAGGCAACTGCGGGCAGCACTCAAAATCCATTAAATCTATAGCAAGCTAGTTTGGTAATTTTGTATGGTCCTCAAATGGTGTTATAAATATCCAAATGGCTCTTGGCAGAAAAACGGTTCCCTACCCCTGCTCTAACATATCATAATGCAGGATTAGTAACCAAAAGCAGTAACCTATATCCTCGTTAAATATTTCACGGGGTTCAGGATATCCTAGGGGGAGAAAGAAAAGAAGAAAATGGGGTCAGTAAAACCACATTAATAATAAAATAAAAGAATAAAGCTTAAAATCCTTTAAATTCATAGGTTGATTTTTTTTAGCCTGGTATAAACCTTCTTAAAATTTCATTTTCTTATAAACCATATTAATGTTTCTCATTTAAAGTAGTGTGAGAAAATTTTATGTTTATATTTAACATCATTATATATATATTCTATGGTATAACATGCAAATTTATCTTTCATATTTCCTGAAAATTAGTCTGTGAATTCAAGGCAATTTTAATTAAAACTTAAAGATAGAGGCAGGCTCAATAAATGGTTTAGAAGGTGATCTGGAATGGAAGGAAACTTCCTCAACATAATAAAGCCCAGAGATGAAAATCCCACAGTTAACATCATTCTCAGTGATAAACAACTAAAGGCCAGGAGCAAGACAGGGCACCTGTGTTTGCCACTTTTGTTCAACATAGTACTGGAAGTTGTAGCCAAAGCAACTAGGCGAGCAAAAGAAATAAAAGGGATCCAAATTGGGAAAGAAGTAAAATTACCTCTGTTCACAGATGACACGATCTTTTATGTAGAAAACCTGAAGGATTCCACATACACACATATGCAAACACCTATTAAAACTAATAAATGAATTCAGCGAAGTTGTAGGATTCAAAATCAACACACAAATATCAGCTATAGTTCTGTACACTAACAATGAATGATCCAAAAAGGAAGTTAAGACAATAATTCCATTTATAATAGCATCAAAATAATATTGCCTTTGGGAGTACACTTAACCACAGAGGTAAAAGACTTGTGCACTGAAAGCTACAAGACACTGTTGATAAAAATTAAAGATGTAAATAAATGGAAAGACTTCCTGGGTTCATAAAGGATTTACTATTTTTAAGCTGTCCATACTACACAAAATAATCTACAGATTCAATGTAAACTCTATCCAAATCCTAATGGTGCTTTTTACAAAAACAGAAAAATCCATCCCCAAATTCATGTGAAATCTCAAGGAAACCCAAATAGCCAAAACAAGCCTAGAAATGAAGGGCAAAATTGAGAGGACTCTCACTTCTTGATATCAAAACTTACTACAAAATAGAGATGGTGTTGTGGTGTAGTGGGTGAAGCCACTGTCTGTGGCACTGGCATCCCATATGGGCACTGGTTCCTGTCCTAGCTGCTTCACTTCTGATCCAGCTTCCTGCTAATGGCCTGGGAAAAGCAGCACAAGATGGTCCAAATATTTGGGTCCCTGCCACCCACATTTTGGTCATCTGCTGAGTGAACCAGTGGAGGGAAGATCTCTCTCTCTCTCTCTCTCTCTCTCCATTATTCTTTTAAAATAAATAAATACATAAATATTTTTTAAAAATTACTACAAAACTATAATAAATATAATATAAACAGATATATAAATATAAATAAATATAATAAAAACAGAATGGTAGGAGCTGGTGCTGTGGCATAGCTGGTAAAGCTACCGCCTGCAGTGCTGGCATCCCATACGCTTGCTGGTTCAAATCCTGGCTGCTCCACTTCCAATACAGTTTCTGTTAATGTACCTAGGAAAGCAGTGGAAGATAGCCCAAGTGATTGAGCCCCTGCACCCACATGAAAGACCCAGAAGACGTTTCTGGCACCTGGCTTTGGATCGGCCCAGTTCCAGCTGTTGCTGCCATCTGAGGAGTGAACCAGTGGATGGAAGACCTCTCTCACTCTGCTTCAGCCTCTCTGTAACTCTGCCTTTCAAATAAATAAATAAATCTTAAAAAGAAAGAATGGTAGCAACACAGTGATAGACATGGAGCCCAACAGAGTAGAATAGAAAACTTAGCAGTTAAACCCTATTGAATAGGGTTCAATGATTTTCAACAAGAGTTTCAATAGCAGCCAATGTAAAAAGAGCAGTCTCCTTAACAAATGGTATTGGTAAGATTGGAGATACCCGGGCAAAAGAATGAAGTTGTACTGTTCTCATATACTTAAGTTCAGATGGACCAAAGACCTAAATTAAGAGCTAAAGCTATCAAACTCTGAAATGAAAACACTTCATGACAATGTTTGATGAAGAGCAGCACTTCAAACCTTTTGGGGGAGAGGAAATAATGTTGCTTGCCCATTGGATGGGGTATGGAGAACCTTGTCTCACTCCATATACCACAGTGAATTTCAAATGTAGCAATAATCTCAATACAAAGCATGAAGTCAGAACACATGGTTGAAATTTTTACCTGATTCCAGCATGGAGAAGTAAAGTTTCATAAGAAATACACAAAACTCAGAGTCATTGGGGAAAAGTTGATACATGCACCTGCCTGTTTGTATGAGATTTCTGAACACATCAATGACCACTTATAGGAGAGTAGTTAAATTGTGGCACATATTCAAGTCACCATTACAAAAGCCCAGGAATCTAAACAGAACCTCAATCCAAGACACAAAATGGAGAAAGTGCAAATTGTAGGTAATGTTATTTTTGTTTAAGAGGAGGAAAAAATACCAGACTATACGTCTGACTACTCATAAAAGGATGCTGATGTACAGAAACATAAAAGGAAACTCTAAGCCACTGGTATGATTAACTCAATGAACTTGAAAGAGAAATAATCCTTACTTTATACTTTTGTAATGTCTGAAATTATTAAAAATCAATTCATATGATACTCATGTTGGTAAAAGTTATAAAAAACAATCTGTGTCCAATTGTACAAAAAAAATTCTTAAAACTGACTAGTAAATTCAAACAAACAAAAAAACCCTAGGAAGAAAATGTTCATTTGAAAAAGATTTAATATATAATAAGCTCTCAAAAACTGACAACAAAAATAATTTTTGAAATATAATAGAAAATAGGGCAGAGGACATGAATGAATAAATATAGGTAAAAAAAAGTTTGGCTTTACTGAGGCTTAAAGAAATCCAAGTTAAAACATCATTTTTAATACATGCCCTATGAAGTTGTTAACAATATCAGTAGGATAAAGAGTTACTGAACCTGGATAATTATAAACTGGAGGCTTGGTTGGATGAGTAGGCCTAGGACCTAGAAAGACAAATTTGATTTTATCAGTTCATCAGCCTTATCAATATATTATTAAAGATTTAATTTTGATAATTTATTTTTAAAAAAGATTATTTATCAAAATGAAAAATACATACTCTATGGATGTTACAGTTCTGGGAATGTAACTTGTATGTACATTTGCACAAGTGTGTATGCATATATGCACAAAGTACTCATTTGTATTTTGGGATGGAAATCCTAGAAGTTAGATACTAATAAATCATATAAGTAATGTGTTTGGGGAAAACACATATTTTTTAAAATAAACAAGAATCCTAGTAGTATCATACTATGTAATTTACATGTTGCTCATTCTGCTTGGTATTTCTTGGACTTATCTTTCATATTAACACACTTAGATCTATGTTAACACCATTACATATTGTTATGGATACTTTTCACACAGTCTTTTGCTAATGATGACAAAAAGTGATTGACAATCCTCAGGAATTTTTGAGTTTTTTTAAAAAATAAATTCCTGTGGTTTCTCTTCTTTATAATGTTTTTCTCATTTGATTCCCTCTTCACCTTCTAAACACTCAGCTAAATCATTGTTTTACAAATTCTTTATGAAATAGTTATAGTCAACTCTTTGGACAGAGAGTATCAACAAACATAATATACCATATACCCACTCAGAACACATAAGTAAACACAAATGATTGATTCAAAGAGTATAAACCTCACATGTAATCTTAGTCCACCAAAAAATCATCACCTCCCTACCCTAAACCCCTTAGAACTCTAATTGAGTACCTTAATTAGGTACTCAAAGAGGCTAACAGGTACCAAATTCTTACAAAATTTTAAAAAGATATTCTGATCACTATGTTACATGTGCAATTCCCCGAAATCTTCAAAATATTAGAAATAGAAAGTCTATTCATGCAATGGGTCTTCAAAAAGTTAATGGAAAATGTGTACTCTGAGAAAAATCCACATATTTTCCAATTTTTTGCATCAAAATCTTTGAATTTCATTTTCCATGACCTTTTCAAAGTCTCTTTGTAGAAACAAATTAGGACAGAGTAGTTGAGAATTATTTGACTTCAAAACCCTCATTAACCACAGGAAAACTAAAGCCCATTGAAATGATGGTAGTTGAGTCAAGTAGAGCCCAACCAGGAACCTGTGTGTCCAGGCTAAGGCTCTTCCCACCATTCCTTTTGCCTCTTCTGCTGCAACCAAAGTGGAACCGGAGACAGCAGCACCGAAGTCAGGAAGATAATTCCTTCCTTCATATTGGAAAAAACCCCTCTAGCCTGAAGCTCAACAGGTGATTAGTAGCACCTGCAAGTCCTTTCCTTTTCATAAGTAAGGACTGTTCCTTCAAATAAAGCTGCTCCGTAAAGAGATAAAACAACAATTATATGAGGTGGAGAAAAGGGCCAGGGAGGAGGTAGAGAGATGGATCTCCTAGGAGAAAGCAATTTCCCAGTTTAAATGCACCGCATAAAAAAAACTAGGACATTCCAGGAAATGGGACATAGTCCTGCCTGGGAAGATCCCCAGGTCAGCTGTCAACAGATCTATGCAAAAAAAGAGTAAAATAGCAAAGTTGAGGAAGCAGTAAACACGTATTAACAAAGAGAGACCATGGCAGGAGTCGCTGTGCACTCGCTCCCCATGTAGGACCTCTGTCCTTAATGTGTTGTACTATGAGAAATAACAGTACAACTAGTCCTCAAATGGTACTTTATACTTTGTGTGTCTGTGTGGGTGCAAACTTGAAATCTTTACTTAGTATAGAGTTGATCTATATATAAAGATAATTAAAAATGAATCTTAATGAAGAATGGGATGGGAGAGGGAATAGGAGGTAGGATGGTTCGGGGGTAGGAGGGCGGACTTGGGGGGAAGAACGCTATAATCCAAAAGTTGTACTTATGAAATTTATATTTATTAAATAAAAGCTTTCTACTAAAAAAAGAGGCTATGGGTCCTCCTCTTTATTGATATTAACTCAGTAGGGACATGAGCTAATATATTCTCTACCTTTAAGAGGTTCCTACCTACCAGGCACTGTGCTCAACAATTTAAATGCATCCCACTTAAACCTTACTATCACCTAGTGAAAAAGATACCAAATCATTTTACATGAGTAAACACACTTAAAAATTATATAACTTTCCCAAGTTCACATTCCTGTTCATCTCAGGATGATGGCAAATAAACTTCCAGGATCACTATGAATAGCAGCTAAAATGGCTATAAAAATATCCTTCCCGTTTCATTCCTAACAATGAAATGGGTGGACATCACCATAAACTTATGGGATGTTTGCAAAAATCCCCAGGAATTAAAAGGATTTTTGAAAAATACAAATAGGAATTACTACACCCCAGGCCATGGAATCTGGAGGTTTTGTACTGGGAGAAGTCACCACTGGAAAAGAAAATCACGTGGATTGGACCACGCGGGAGTTGTTATTGTCATTTTCAGCAGAAATTTGAAAGATGTTTGAAAAATACACGCAGGAATTACTAAACCTGAGGCAGTGGAATGGAGAGGTTTTCTACTGGGAAGGATCACCACTAGGAAAGAAAATACTGTAGACTGGATCAACCACTTGGGGGTTAATGTTCACATTTCACTCACATGAACTACACCTTGCATTTTTGACTCACTTAGATGAAAGTGCTCATGCTTCAGTTTACTCTGAAAATGTTATAACCCACTTTTTAGAGGTAAAATTATTCAATGAGAAACTTACATACCCACATGAAGCACATAATGTGGAAAAACGTACAAAATCACAACAGCTGAGTTCTCTAAATTTTATGTCATACACCTGGCATAAAAATTAATATGAGAGTTAAATGCTACAATTTATTCTTTTCAATTATTCTGTATAATTGATGGTTAATGCCAAATAAATAAACTCTAAAAAAAACAAGAAGAAAAACAAACAACTTTTGTACCTTTCACACATGTTGGAATCGGGGGCTCCCAGGTGCTATTGCTGTTACAGACAACAGTGTCACTGCCTCGAACATGATAGCCCAGGTTGCATTCAAACATAACTGTTGCTTGGTAGTAATATTTCTTCCTAAATCCTGTTATCTGTCTTCCATTTTTTAATTCTGGATATAAACACTTGACCACTGAAAAATCAAGAAACCTCAGAATAAATGGAAATACATTTTTTAACATAGGACCAGAATAATTAGTACAAAGTAATCATTTCTAGTGGGAACAAAGTGACAAGGAATGGAATGCAAACTGTTAAAAAAAAAAAAGAAAAACTTTTATGTTAAAAAATTGTTTTATGTGGCATGTTGGGTCAAGCTGTTGCCTGCGACAGTGGCCTCCACTTCCCATCCAGTTACCTGCCAATGGCCTGGAAAAAGCAGAAGATGTTTGGGCCCCTGACACCCACATGGGAGACCCACAAGCAGCTTCTGGCTCCTGGCTTCAGCTTGGTCCATCCCCAGTCATTGCATTCATTTGGGGAGTGAACCAGCAGATGGAAGATCTCTGTCTCTCCCTTCTCACTGTAATTCTGACTTTAAAAAAAAGTAATGTAAAACAGTTTAATTCCAAAAAAACTCCATAGAAATCTAATGACCATTTCCCCCCAAAAAAAAACCAGAATATCATTATAGTTTATTGGTCTTGTTTTTCCCCATTGCTGACAAGTTTTGAAAAGGTCTCACTATAAGATACAAATTTGGCTTAAGTTCAAAAACAATTTTTTTCAAGTCCATACTGTCATTAACAGTTCTCTACTTTTTGAAAAGGTAGGAAAGATTTTTCTAAGAAGGTAATAATTTAGCTCAAATTTAAAAGCTGAAAAGAAGCTAGCCATGCAAAGATATATCAAGAAAAATTCCAGGCAGAAACAACATATATAATGTTCACGGGATAAAATGCCTGTGGAGTTAGGGCAGGGTTTTAACAACCCAGAGCTCAAGAAACAAATCTAGACACAAGCAGACAGGCCTGAAATAAAAGTTAAAATCAAGGCTTAGCTTTCAAATCAGTGGTCTCTGGTATTTCCCATTTTGCCCTATTTCTTAAGACATCAAATGTGGCTATGACCTACTAGATTAATTTCAGGATCCCGTTCATGGGCTTGGGAAAATTGGGGAAACAGAACAAAAAGGCTGGGCTGGGCACAGTTAAGGCAAGAGAATATCCCACAAGCTTAAGTCTGAGCCATAGACCAGGGCCGGATAATGTACAGCCGGCTAAGCCAGGCTGGTGATCTTCCTTTTCCCCCGTGGATCTGCATTTCCATCTGGTATCATCTCCTTTGAGCCTGAAGAACTCCCTTCTGCAATTCTTGTGGTGCAATCTCACTAGTGACAAATTCTCTTAGCTTTTGTTGATATGAAAATGTGTTCATTTATTTCACTTTCAGTTTTCAAAGAGTCTGCCTTGATACAGAAGTCTGGGTTTAAGTGTTTTGTTTTTCTTTTAGCACCTTTACAAGCATCACCGTGTTGTAACTGCAATTTTTTTTAATGATTTATTTATTTGGAAGGAGGGGAAGAGAGAGAGAGAGAGACTGAGAGAGAGAGACTGAGAGAGAGAAATTGATCTTCTATTTACTGATTCACTCCCTAAATGGCCTCAGCAGCAAATATCTGGGGCAGGCCAAAGCCAGGAACCAGGAACTCCATCCAGGTCTCCCACATGGGTGGTAGAGGTCCGAGTACATGGGCTATCTTCTGCTGATTTCCCAGGCACATTAGCAGGGAGCTAGATCAGAAGCAGGGTAACCAGAACCTGAACTGTACTCCCATGTGGGATGCCAGTATTGCAAGTGGCAGCTTAGCCCTCTGTACCACAATGCCTGCCCCTCTGTAGTTTCTTTTATTTTATTTTATTTTTTTTACCAGGCAGAGTTAGACAGTGAGAGAGAGAGAGAGAGAGAGAGAGAGAGTTTTAGATAGTGAGAGACAGAGAGAAAGGTCTTCCTTTCATTGGTTCACTCCCCTAAAGGCCACTATGGCCGGCACTGTGCCGATCCAAAGCCAGGAGCCAGGTGCTTCCTCCTGGTCTCCCATGTGGGTGGCAGGGACCCACGCACTTGCGCCATCCTCCACTGCCCTCCTGGACCACAGCAGAGTGCTGGACAGGAAGAGGAGCAACCAGGACTAGAACCTGGAGCCCCAACCAGGACTAGAACCCGGGGTGCTGGTGCCACAGGTGGAGGATCAGCCAAGTGAGCCTCGGGGACGGCCACTCTCTGTAGTTTCTTAAGAGAACTCAGCTGTGATTCTAAATTGTCCTCATCCTCTCAAATGTAATTTGGTTTGTTGATGCTTTTATCCCTCTTACTGGTCGCTTTTTTTCTTAGCTTTGCTTTTTAGTAATTCAAATAATTCTCCACTCCCCTCTCTCTTCTTTCTCTGATTCTCCAGTTACCTGAATGTTTGACAGCCTGATGCTCTCCCGCATGTCTGTAAGGTTCATACTTTATGTCTTTCTTCTCATATCACATTGGATGTCCACTGCCTTGTCTCAGGTCACAGATATTTTCTTATTGCTGTTGTTGTGTCCATTTGCACCTAATGATTTTTTTTAAGCTGGGTTTATTGGATATCATTTACATGCAGTACATTCACTGTTTTCAAGTGTACAGCTGTATACGTTTTCACAAATGTGAATAATCTTCACATAACTACCACCAAATAAACATACAGAAAAAGCTCCATCACTCTTCAAAATGCAGTCATGCTTCTTTATGACTTATCTTTCCTGCCCCAGCCCTGCAACATGCCAACCACTGGTCCCTCCAGCTTTCCTTAGTACGTCACAGACTAGAGTTATAACCTTCTGCTAGTGACCTATTTCACTTAGATTGATGCTTTTGAGAGTCGTTGTGTTGCTGCGTGAGCCGGTCACTCACTCCTTTTTGTTGCTGAGTATTATTCCGTCATTTGGATGTAACGTAGGTTGTTCCTCCAGCTGAAGGACAAGTGGGTTTCCATTTTGGGGTGATGATGAATAAGACCTCTGTGAGCATCTCCACACAGAGTCCCGTGCGCACATTTTAGGTTCACGCGGGTTGCTTGGCCGTCTCTTTTTAACTTGGTGGAATTGCCCAAAGTGTTCCAAAGTAGTCATTCCACTTTGACATCTTACCAGCGATTTTTGAGAATTCCATTTCCTGGATATTGTCAGTTGTTTATGTGTTTAAATTCTAATAGGCATTTAGTGGTATCTCCTTGGAAACAGACAATTTGATTTCTTCCTTTCCAGGCCATCCGCCTATTACTTTCTTCTGCTTATTGTACTGGATATCACCCCCAGGATAATGAGAACGGAGTGGTAAGAGTGGCCATCCTTTGCCTTGGTCATTTTTTTAATCTGATTATTTTTTTAAATAGTTTATTCATTTATTTATTTGAAATTTTTATGTGGTTTTGGTATCAGGGCAATGTTGTCCTCATTATTGGGTTGCATCTTCTTGAAAATCGTGAAGAGTTGTTATAATTTATTCTTTACATCTTTGGGAGAATTCCCCAGTGATGCTGTCTGGGCCAGCAGTTCTCTTTGTGGAAAAGTTATTAACTACAAATTGTATTTGTTTAATAGATATAGGACTATTTAGGTTATCTATATCTTTCAGTGAGCTTGAATATTTTATATCATTCAAGAAAATTGCCAATTTTGTTTTTAAAATGTTTTATTTATTATTTATTTGAAAAGCAGAGCAAGACACACACACACACACACAGATATCCCATCTTTTGGTCCAGTTCCCAAATGCCTATAATGGCCAGATCTAGGCCAGAATGAAGCCAGAAACCCCAAACTGAATCCAGGTCTCCCATATGTGTGGCAGGGACCTGACTGAACCATCCCCACTGCTTCTCAGGGTGTAGATCAGCAGGAAGCTGGGACTGGAAGCAGAGCTGAGACTTGAATCCAGGTATTACAATATGAGATGCAGGTGTGTGACCTGCTTGTCTCCACCCCCCAATTTTATTTACAGACATATAAATAAATATATATACTGCCAAATTTATAAAGTTGCTTGTATTTTCCCTATTATCCTTTAAATATCTGCTGGTTATTGCATGGTATCCTCACCCTTGATATTGGTCATTTCTGTCTTTTTTCAATCTATCAGTTTATTCATTTTATCAGTCTGCTCTAGGAACCAGCTATAAGTTTTATTAATTTTCTCTTCTTTCTTTTTTTTTACTTCATTGGTTTTGTTGTTATGTTCACCACTTCCTCATTTTGTATTTAAACTTTTTCTTCATTTTTAGTTTCTTAAGGTGGAAGCTAAGCTTACTTGAGACTTCTTTCTCCAATGTAAGATTTCATGTTATAAATTTCCCACTAAGCAATGCTTTAGCTGTATCCCACAAGTTCTGATATTTTGATATACTATGGATTTGTTTTATTCATTTCAAAATACTTTCCTATTTTCTTCCTTTTTTAAAAAAAATGCAAGTTACTTCGAGATGTCTCATACACATTTCACTGATTTGGGAATTTCCTACATATCTTTGTTACTGATTTCTACTTTCATTCCATTGGGATTAGATAATATACTTTGGTTTTTCTTAAGAATTTTTTTTAAAGATTTATATATTTATTTGAAAGTCAGAGTTACACAGAGAGAAAGGAGAGGCAGAGAGAGAGAGAGAGAGAGAGAGAGAGAGAGAGAGAGAGAGAGGTCTTCTATCTGCTGGCTCACCTCCTAACTGGCCGCAAAGGCTGGAGCTGTGCTGATCCAAAGCCAGGAGCCAGGAGCTTCTTCCAAGCTTCCCATGTGGGCGCTGGGGCCCAAGGACTTGGGCCATCTTCTACTGCTTTTCCAGGCCACAGCAGAGAGCTGGATCGGAAGTGGAGCAGCCAGGACTCGAACTGGTGCCCATATGGGATGCCGGCGCTTCAGGCCAGGGCATTAACCCACCGTGCCACAGCGCCGGCCCCAGATAATATACTTTGAATGATTTCAATTTTTTGAAATTTATTAAAAGTTCTCTTATTTCCCAGACTACTCTTCACCTTAAAGTATACCCTATATGCACTTGAAAAACAAATACACCTGTTCTACAGGAGCGCCTCTTCCAAGGTGCAAATTCCCTCCAGTGTCTCCCTGCTTTTGGTCACTATTCAGTGCCTTAAACATTGGAAGTTTAGTTTTTAAATTTAATTTTTATTTTTTTATTTATTTGAAAATCACAGTTACAGAGGGGAGGGGGGAGAGAGAGATCCTCCATCTGCTGGTTCACTCCCCAAAAGGCCACAATGCACAAGGCTGGGCCAGGCTGAAGCCAAGGTCTCCCACATGGGTGCAGGGGCCCAAGCACTTGGGCCATCCTCCACCACATTCCCAGGCACATTACCAGGGAGCTGGATCAGAAGAGGATCAGCCAAGACTCGAACCAGCACCCATATGGGATGCCGACTTCTCAGATAGTGGCTTTACCTGCTACGCCATAACACCAGCCCCAATTCGAGGTTTTAAAAATATCTTTTGCCCAGAGTTTATCATTCTCATCAGTGAGAGATTTAGTCTGTTAGGATCTATGCTACCTATGTCTATAGTCAGACATCTGACATTTCTTGCAATACAAGATAAAACTTTCTTGTTTTTAAGCCAATAGGTGCTGAATTTTTTGGTTCTTTCAAAGCAATCCTAACTCCTGTGTACACACAGTAGTGCAACAGTGTACACAAAGGAATGCCAAGAGCACAATGAGGTGAGGGGTATGGCTTTCTACAACGAGAATTATTCTTTGACTTGACCTATACTCAATTGAAAGCCAATTCTACAGTAGGAGGAAGCACATATATCTTAGGTAAAATGTTTCCGAGTATTGACAAATGACAAATAGGAAATAAATTGGAAGTTGATTACCTCTACATTCTGGAGGACTGCTACTCCACACTCCATTGGCGACACAATATAGTGATTTTTCTCCAACGAGTGAGAATTCATCTTCCCCATGTGAAGGATCACAGCTATAAGTTACTGACTCAGCATACTCAAATATATCTACATCACTAAAGGTGTATTTTCCATCTTTTATTTTTGGAGGTGGTGAACACAAAATCTCTTAAAAAAGAGAAAAAAGGGAATGTAAAGGAAAGATAAAAACCGAGGCAACATCGTGAACTTCTATAAACTGACTTCCAAAAAATTATCAATATAGGAGTTCTCTCTTTTTTAAAAAAAATTTTAGTAGATTTCACAGCTAGTTAGGAATTCAGTATCCATTTATAAGAAAATTTTCTTACCCCAAATTCAAACTGTTAACATAGAAATGAACTTTCAGAACAAGACTCATTTTCTTAAGGTGTAAAACACCTACATTTATTTGCAAAGCCATGCTAAGTTTTGTTCACATCACCATAAGAGATGCTGACAATTTGATGAGAAAATATATTTATGATTAAAAATAAAACTGAGTGCTGGTTGAGAAATGCTTTACAATTTATAAATATATCCATTCTCTGAATTGGCGGTTCATGATAATACCAAGATAGCTTTTTTCATACTCACAAATGTACATTGACTTTTCCCAGAGGCCTACAAATTATGTGATAACCCAAGAGGTCAAATCCAAAAGTCTTCCTTTAAGGCAGACAATGAAGAAATTTGCAACAGTTAAAAGCAATGTTACTATCCTGACTATGTATTTTGTTTGGGGAAATTTTTATTTATTAAAAGATATGTTGCATAGGTTAATATTATCAATTTTTTATCCTTAAAAATGAATTAATAATTATTTTTAAAAACTCAGCTTTAATTCTAATGTAATAAACACCTACAGATATAACCCACATTAACAAAAGCTCTTTAGAGTCCTCCTCTAAAATCATAAGGGATTCCTGAGGCCAACACATCTGAGAATTGCTGGTCTACATTTTACAAGAATTCACTTACTTTCACATCGTGGGACAGCATGGCTCCAGAATGTCCTTGCTCCTTTAAGTTGACAGAGTATAAATTTTCTACCAACTAGGTAATAACTAAATAAAAGCAAAAGTTACTGTTTTCTTTAGCAGTTAATAAAAGGCACAAAATAACAAATGCGTTCTTCTATGGTTGTTTATCTATGCTGCCTAGCTTAAGGGAAAGGTTTCTTAACCAACGTTTAATGAAAATGCTAAATAAATCTTCGTTTAATCCAATAAATATTCGAGGATTAGAACACACCCTTGCCATCAGCATAGATGTCTAGAAAGATCTGCTGTGGCTGCCAGCCTGGATTCTCTGCTGTTTTCCTTCATGCTCATTTCTCTACTTTGACTCACACATTCTGCTCAGCGAGGATGAGGACTGGGTAGGGAGAGGAGGCCCTGGAGCTGTCTGCCTGGCTTCCAGTCCTGGCTCCACTCCTTACTGGCTACTTGAGCTTGGGCAAACCGCTGAATCTTGTCTTGCTCACTTCCCTCCCTCGGTGAGAAGGGGATAGCAGCACATATTGCTGCAAGACGAGAAGAGTTAGACCCAGCCTGGTGCGTCTTAGCCCCGAGTGATAATCCTGCTATCAGAATCTCATTCTGGGAATAGCTCAGGAGTACTTGCACTCAATGATTCTCCCCTGATAATTTACATACTTAAGAATCTCTCCTCCTCCTGGGCTCTCACTGTCATGATCATGTAGCATTCTCTTTTGTGGTACTTCTCATTCACTGTTACACTTGGGCAGCTCTCCTTATATAGTGTGCTTCTCAGTAAGGCTACCACTTCTCTGAGAAGGATCCATTGTCTTAAACGTTTGGTTCCCGAAGTTTCTAGCGAGCTCTATGTAACATTAGCTGAATGTTCCAATATTTTTACTTGATCAAGTTAAAAAACAGTCAGTGAAACTGCTTGTACGTTGTCATAGCTTTTCCCCTAAGGCTCATTGATGTATTATATTACCATGCACTCTATTTGTTCCCTAAACACAAAGTTTTTATAAATGCCCATAATCCTCAATATATACTTCTAAAGAACCTCACAGAACAGAGGCAAGTGTTTGGAGCCCAGTGCCCCTTTCAGATGTGCTGCCCTCCTTTGTAGCAGTCTAAAAAACGAGGTTTTCCAACTGAGCAATCTTGATCAACATGATGGTAAAGACTAGCCAGCCAATTTTGGTTTAGTTAACACCTTATAGCATTATCTGGATATAAGAAAATCCTTGGCTGGCAAAATTCTACCTCTTGGGACTGCTTTGTGGCAAAGCAGGTAAAGCCGCCATTTACAGTGCTGGCATTCCATATGGGTGAGGGTTCGAGTCCTAGATGTTCCACTTCTAATCCAGCTCCCTGCTAATGTGCCTGGGAAAGCAGTGGAGGATGGCCCAAGTGTTTGCACTCCCCTGCACTCTTGTAGAGACCCAGAAGAAGCTCCTGGTTCCTGGCTTAACCTGGACATTACAGCCATTTGGGAAGTGGACCAACAGATGGAAGACCTCTGTCTGTCTGTCTGTCTATCTCTGTCTGTCTCTGTCTCTCTGTAACTCTGCCTTTCAAATAAATAAAATCTTTCAAAAAAAATTTCTACCTCTCATTTTTGAGAGTCCTATTCAACTCAATAAGCTAACAGTTTCAAACGGGGTTCACTTGGTTATGAAAGATAAAATCATCATGATTATCATAGGCTTATTATTAGGTATAGCAAATATTATTCAATTTTGCTTTCCTTTGATTTCAATTTCTTTCTATTTATTATGCACCCCTCTTGTCTCCATAAAATGTCCAAGAGTTGTTTGGCTAGAAGTACAACCTCTTTGAGAGGAAGCAGAATGAAAGCAAGTTTATATGAACACTTAAGAACAGGAGCAAAACAGAAATGGAGTTAGCAACATTTACCTTACGTCCTCTAAGGAGCAACTTACTCACCCCTCATCACACACAAAGTGAACCTGATGGCCCCACGCGATAGTTCCATTTACAAGGTGTTCTCTGCAGTGTGGGATGGTTGGCAGTTTGGGGCATTTTAGCTCTAAAAGAAAATAATTTTAAAATAGTTCTCAAAATCCAATTTCAAATATTTGAATCAAAACCAAAATTCTACATTGCTCTTTTGAATTTGTGGGAATATTGTTTTTTGCTGTAACTATTGCAAGGGCAAATCTAAGCTTGGCATTTACTCAGGCAACCAATTGCCAAGAAAATCATTCCCTGGCAATTTCTCAAAGTGCCCCCCGCCAGATATATTTCTATCTAAAACCTCATTTCACATGAGAAAATCATCACTGTAATAGTGGAATATGCACCCTAAAATGTGAAAATATTTAGAGCAAGCAAAAAAAAAAAACTGTTTTAGTTACTTACTTTCACAAGCCCAGTCAGTGATAGGAAGCCATGAGTTGTTCAGTTCACAATATGTAGTCGTGGTAAATGTATATGCATGTTCCCATCCTTGTTTACACTTGTAATTTACACGATCTCCAGGAGAATACGAGGGCTTCTGTTTACCAACCATCTCCATAGCCTCAAATTTTGGTGGTGGACCACAGGCATCTAAGGACAAGGGAATAAAAATAGGAAGATAGGTGAAATATTGATACCATTGTCACCAGCCAGGAACTGTGATTTGGCAACAAGTAGTACAGAAAGCACGGATATGGATGGCCGGTGCCGTGGCTTAACAGGCTAATTCTCCGCCTTGTGGCGCCGGCACACCGGGTTCTAGTCCTGGTTGGGGCGCCGGATTCTGTCCCGGTTGCCCCTCTTCTAGGCCAGCTCTCTGCTATGGCCCGGGAAGGCAGTGGAGGATGGCCCAAGTGCTTGGGCCCTGCACCTGCATGGGAGACCAGGAGAAGCACCTGGCTCCTGGCTTTGGATCAGTGCGATGCGCCGGCTGCAGCGGCCATTGGAGGGTGAACCAACGGCAAAAAGGAAGACCTTTCTCTCTGTTTCTCTCTCTCTCACTATCCACTCTGCCTGTCAGAAAAAAAGAAAGAAAGCACGGATATCATATGTCCTTGACAAACTTTTCAATCAGTATTCCATGTGTTTACCCAAGGTAGTAGTAGAGGAATGTGACTTTTTTAAAATACAGATTTATTTATTTATTTGAAAGATAGAATGAGAAAGAGAGAAAGCAGAGAGAGAGAGAGAGAGAGAGAGAGAGACAGAGAGAGAGAGAGAGAGAGAGAAAGGAAGGATATTCCATTCGCTGGTTCACTCTCCAAATGTCCTCAATGGCCAACTCTGGGTCAGGCCGAAGCCAGGAGCTTCCTCTGGATCTCCCACATGAGTGCAAGGGCCCAGGGACTTGGGCCATCTTCCACTGCTTTCCCAGGTGCATTAGCAGAGAGCTGGATCGGACTTGGAGAAGCCAGGACTTGCCCACATGGGACACAGGCACTGTAGGCCTCAGCTTAACCCACTGCACGATGGTGCCAGTTCTGGAATGTGCCTTTTAAGCCAACCATTTTAAGTACATACTATTTGTTTTTGGTTTGTTTGGGAAGAAACTGAGTTTTCATTCAGTGGTAAATTGAGCAGACTGCATCAATGGTTTTGATCTTAAAATACATACTCAGGGGCCAGTGCTGTGGCGTAGAGGGTAAAAGCCACAGCCTGCAGTGCCAGCATCTCATATGGGCACTGCTTCAAGTTCCAGCTGCTCCACTTTCCATCCAGCTCTCTGCTATGGCCTGGGAAAGCAGTAGAAGAT
Source organism: Lepus europaeus (assembly GCF_033115175.1). Taxonomy (NCBI): domain Eukaryota; kingdom Metazoa; phylum Chordata; class Mammalia; order Lagomorpha; family Leporidae; genus Lepus; species Lepus europaeus. The sequence goes on along the minus strand of NC_084840.1, from coordinate 22,307,590 downwards.
GGCCCAAGTCCTTGGGCTTCTGCACCCACATGAGAGACCCAGAAGAAGTTCCTGGCTACTGGCTTTGGATCAACACAGCTCTGGACATTGCGGCCATCTGGAGAGTGAACCAGTGGATGGAAGATTTCTCTATCTTTCTAACTCTGCCTCTCTGTAACTCTGCCTTTCAAATAAATAAGTAGATCTTTTAAAAAAAAAGTACATATACAGGTATGTATCTTTCCCTACTTTTTCTAAGTTCATTTCAAAACTGACCTCTAAGAGATCTTCTACATTACGAACTTATCACTGCTCAGATGCCTCTTGTGTACTTTGAAACACAGACTTAGGACAGCTGGTCACTTAAGATTCAGTCTCCTCCTAGAAGGAAAATTCCTGGGGATGGGCCTTGTGGTGCAGTGGGTTCAGCCACTGCCTTTGATGCCTGCTTCCCACTGCTCCAATTCCGATCCAGCTCCCTGATAATGCATGTGGGAAAATAGTGGAAGAGGACCCAAATGCTTGGGCTCATGCCACCCATGTGGGAGATCTGGATGGCTCCTGGATTTGGCCCAGTTCAGCCCCAGGGGTTGCATTCATCTGGGGAGTGAACCAATGGGTGGAAGATCTCTGTCTCTTCTTCCTCCTACCCTTGCTCTACCTTTCAAATGAATAGAATAAATCTTAATAATAAAAAAGGCAAGTTCCTCAAGGCCAGGGACCATAGTGGTGTTATTCACTACATGCTGGCCCCAGACCCCGAAGGTACTTGAGAAATGCCATGGAGAAGTTGTTACTAAATAAGCATTGTGGGCCGGCGCAGCGGCTCACTAGGCTAATCCTCCACCTTGCGGCGCCGGCACACCAGTTTCTAGTCCCAGTCGGGGGGCCGGATTCTGTCCCGGTTGGGGCGCCAGATTCTGTCCCAGTTGCCCCTCTTCCAGGCCAGCTCTCTGCTGTGGCCCGGGAGTGCAGTGGAGGATGGCCCAAGTGCTTGGGCCTTGCACCCCATGGGAGACCAGGATAAGCACTTGGCTCCTGGCTTCAGATCAGCACGGTGTACCGGCCTCAGCGCGCCAGCCGCGGAGGCCATTGGAGGGTGAACCAACGGCAAAGGAAGACCTTTCTCTCTGTCTCTCTCTCTCTCACTGTCCACTCTGCCTGTCAAAAAATAAATAAATAAATAAATAAATAAATAAGCATTGTGGGGGGTGGGGGATGGACATTTGGTGCAGTGATTAAGATGCTGCTCAGGGGCTGGCACTGTGGCATAGTGGGTAAAACTGCAGCCTGCGATGCCAGCATCCCGTATGGGAGCTGGTTTGAGAATCGGCTTCTCCACTTCCAATCCAGCTCTCTGCTATGGCCTGGGAAAACAGTAGAAAATGGCCCAAGTCCTTGGGCCCCTACCTTCATGTGGGAGACCTGGAAGAAGCTCTTGGCTCCTGGCTTCGGATCGGCCCAGCTCTGGCTGTTAAGGGCATTTGGAGAGTGAACCAAATGGAAAACCTCTTTCTCTCTCTCTGCCTCTGCTTATCTGTAACTCTGCCTTTCAAATAAATAAATAAATCTTAAAAAAAAATTCTGCTCAGACACCTGAATCCCATATCATAGTGCCTGGGTTCGGGTCCTAACTCTACTTCTGATGCTCCTGCTATGTACACTCTGGGTGGCAGCAGGTGATCACTTAAGAAGTTGAGTATTTGCCACCCGTATGGGAAACTCAGATTGAATTTCCAGCAAATTACAGAGCAAGGAGTTAGGCAAGTACTGCTTAATTCCCGACTCCTCAAGGAAGTAAAGGCAGTGCATCAAAGTTGGGGGTGAGCAGGGCGTGACCCTCTCCTGTGTGGGGCCCTAGTTGGTCCACAGTGCAGGTGGCCTTCCTTTGATTGTCCAGTGATGGGGCCAGTGTGTTTCCTTTGGAATGGCAATGATGGGCTCCAGTCTGGGTGGGTCTGAGGGTAGACTGGGATTACTTTGACTGGGGTCTGTGAGTCCCTACAAATCTCTCAGAATAGAGGCTGACATGGAGAAGAGGACTATTCAGGGCGCCTTACCCTTGTGGCACTCCCTTAGCTTAGTAAGTTTATCTTCCTAGAGGATCTGCCAGCTAAGGCAGGGACACTGATAAAGTGAATATCAAAAGCAATAGGGGCCGGCTCACTTGGCTAATCCTCTGCCTGCAGCGCTGGCACCCCGGGTTCTAGTCCCAGTTGGGGCGCTAGATTCTGTCCCAGTTGCTCCTCTTCCAGTCCAGCTCTCTGCTGTGGCCTGGGAGGGCAGTGGAGGATGGCCCAAGTGCTTGGGCCCTGCACTCGCATGGGAGACCAGGGGGAAACACTTGGCTCCCGGCTTCTGATCGGGCCGTGGTAGCCAATTGGGGGGTGAACCAATGGAAAAAAGGAAGGCCTTTCCCTTTCTCTCTCTCACTGCCTGTCAAAAAAAAAAAAAAGAGCAATAGGGATAAGGGTCTCAGTGTTGCTCTCGTTTCATGTCCTATTCTAAATTCTAAGCTTCTCTCTGTATACACAGTCCAACATTTATTTGATTCATGTCCTGCAATCTCTGTGTTGTCGATGAATTTTCACCATTTGCATCGTGCTGACCTTGACATCTAAATTTCCTCAGTCTACCACCTAAAACAAAATAAAAGCAAAGAAAAGCCAACCCATTCTAGTAATTAAAGCAAACAGAATTAGTATAGAGTTAAGATTTACTGCTAACATTAAATTGACTGAGTACCCTAAACCAGTCATTTTCAGTTTACAATAGAAAAAGGAGGGAGGGAGAGAGTCCCTAGGAACACTATGCAATTCTGCTCTAGATACAAATGCTAACATCATGCTAGAATTTCTTGGAACTGCCAAGATGGAAATCAGGTAACAGTATGTCAAAGACAAAACTATACACGTATTCTTTGTTTTAGATGTTCGATTTGAATAACTATTGACAGAGCTAAAGAATGCAAACTCAACTCACACGTACAGTGTTCTGAATGAAAGAAGAAATGTCAGTTAGATGCTTTAGTCCCATGTAGTCCATGGGAATTTGAAATACTTGAAATATTCTTCTCCCTAACACATATCGAGACAGAGATATGCTTCCAACAATATTCAGAGTTTTAAACCTTGGGACTGGCAACTAGTGGGTTACAAACCTTATACCCTGTAATAAATAATTATCTCACTTTTTTAATAATTCAATTTCTTCTCTTCATCAGATCACTGAATTTTCTTCCTGTGAAGATTCTTCGAAGTAAACATCCCCAGCTCTAGGAAAATTATCTTGAGTTCTTTTTCTAGATATTTTATGAAGTGGTTACGTTGCACTGCTACACTGTAACAAGAGATGTCACTATTTAATATGATAGGCTGTCTCAGGCAAGTTTTCAAAAAGTGATTTCTCTCCCTACCCTGGATCCACTGAATCGTTCACCTTCTCTACATTTATATCTTCTTGCAAAAATTAATTCTCTGTCACACCCACACTGCCCAGACTGTATCACCAGAAGTTCCATATCATCAGGTGTGCACACCAGAATGGCAATGAAACATGACAGCAGGTCATTTCCGATCCTCAGCTGCTCTGTCCTAGCTTGTCAAACATGTTTGGAAAATAATTTCGGTGTTACCTGAAGGCCCATGTGTTAAAGTCTCGATCCGCAGGGTCTTATGTGAATAGACTAAGGATGGAACTTAAGGTATTTTCAGTGTCGAAGCTGGGGCTTGGAAAGTGATTAGATTGGATTCGGTTTTTGGGAGCACCTATGGTGGAATCATTGTGGCTATGTGGAGAGAGACACATGCATGCGCAAAGAGTGAGCATGCTCCCTGTATCTCTGTTTCCTGACTCACCATGTGACCATCATTCCGCCATCCTCTGGACTTAGCAAAGGCCTGAGCCAGTGGGGCCACCAAGTCTTGGACTGTTAACTTCCAAAACTGTAAACCGAGACCTGCTTCCTTCCTTTATAAAGCTCCTCCCACCTGGAGGCAGGAGGAATATTTTTCTGGGCTCTAACCGTGGTCAAAATATTCTCTTTAATCTCATGGTACTTAGTAATTACAAAAGAGTGTTGAGACTGAGGTAAAAAATAAATAAATAAAAAAGGACACTTGGAGCCACAGGTGTCACCAGATATCTGTATTCTAATGGGGAGCAACAGAGAGAAAAGATAGATTTAGAAGGGAGATTAAAAGTGGGGTGGGGGTAGGTAGGCTTTGAGCGGGTGCGATATCTCTGAGAGGGTGGTGGGGAAGGTTGAGGGGAGTGGTCCAGCGAGAGCAGACACCCCAAAGCGGGGAAGCCTGGCCTGCCTGGTGCGCCGAAGAATCTTCCCTGCTCCTGTCACTGTCCTGTGCTGTTAGAAGACCATGCGCTTTCCTCCAGGGCGTGTCTCTGAGTTTATGGTAAATGTTTCCGTCAGGATTAAGCCTTGGTGCATGTCTGCCACTCCCTGAAAGTTTTAGCAAACATTTTTTGATTATGTTCCTGGCACTGGAGATACATCAGTGAGCATAGTCCCTGCTCACACTCACGCACATAGGAGGGTGCTTCAGAATGTTTGTGGAAAATGGAATTAACAGGTGAGAGATTATGAAATCCACGCATAGTTTTTTCATAATAACTTTTCAGGAACTTTTTGAAGAGTCCTGTTATATGTAATGGGATCCTAATTATGATAGCTGGGGCAAACACACACAAAGTATATAGAAAAACACAAAAAATATACCAAAATGTTAAAAGTGGTTTTTCTTTGTGTACATTGTGTTCAATATTTTAATGCATTTTAAAGTATTTATTCACTCAATGAATGAATTTATTCAAAGAACAGATTTAATTATAAGGCTGTAGGGAAAACTCAGATTAACCTGATTTAAGTCCCTTTCTTAAAATGCTAATCTCTCACTAGGGTTGGCAACAGTGTGGTTTATGCTCCTCCGGAATTGCCTCAAATGTGACTCAGCCTTATGAAAACAAGGAAAATAACGCCATAAACTCTTTTTTTTTTTTTTTTTAATTTTGACAGGCAGAGTGGACAGTGAGAGAGAAAGAGAGAGAGAGAGAGAAAGGTCGTTGGTTCACCCTCCAATGGCCGCCGCGGTAGGCGCGCTGCGGCCGGCGCGGCGCACCGCGCTGATCCAAAGCCAGGAGCCAGGTGCTTCTCCTGGTCTCCCATGCGGGTGCAGGGCCCAAGGACCTGAGCCATCCTCCACTGCCTTCCCGGGCCACAGCGGAGAGCTGGCCTGGAAAAGGGCAACAGGGATAGAATCCGGCGCCCCGACCGGGACTAGAACCCGGTGTGCCGGCGCCGCAAGGCGGAGGATTAGCCTAGTGAGCCGCGGCGCCGGCCACCATAAACTCTTTAGGTGATAGAATCGGATACCGTCTGAATTGATTATGAATGGGAAAAGAACTCCGTGGTTTATTAAAAAAAAAAAAAAAAAGCAACTGTTATGTAAGCCAAGACTCATAGTGTCTCGCTTCACTGGAGGTCCCCAAACGGTGGCGCGCTCTTACCGTTCCTCCCTGCTGGTAGCTCCGGGCCTGCAGAACCGCAGCCGGAGCACAGGCCGAGCCCGAGCCGGCCCGGAACGCAGGACAGCGAGCGCTGCAGGGCGGGCCGCTTCCGCCACGCAGCCTCGGAGCAGCGCTGGCCAGCGCATCTCAAACCCCGCAGCCTAGCACAACCGGGCACGGCAGGCTCGCCCTGTGGGGAGCACCCCCACTCACCGAGGCACCGGGGCAGGCAGGGTAAGCTCAGCGCGGGCTGCAGCAGCACCTCCACGCACCGGGGCAATCCCAAGTGCAAGCAGGCCTTTCCGTGGTGCACCTGTTCGTGCTCAATCCCGGAAATGCATTGCAAACTTGGGCTAGGGACAGTGCCAGGCGCCGCGGAGACGCCCCCGGGGCCCGCCACCCGACGGCCAAGCACACGGTCGCTCGGGTGCTGCGTGGTCCCCACAGTCCCCCGCCACACGCGCGCGCTCCCGGAGCACAGGCACTGCACCTGCCGGAGCCGCGCCCGCCCGAGCTCCAGCCTCGCGGCCGGCGAGCGCGCCCTCTCCAGGGTCCTACCCGAGAAAGTGAACAGCAGGAACCCCACAGTCACCAGGAGCGTCCCAAGCACGCGCCACCGTGAAGGAAGCGGACTCTCGCGCCGCACCGACGGCTCCTTGCTCGGCGCGGAAGACGCCGTCATTTTTCCAGACCTGGGCGAGGAAAACTGGCAGCTAACTGAGCAGGGGAGCCCTTTTTGAGTCCGGGGAGCAAACGCAACAATCCCCAAACTCACAAAGTGTCCAGGCCGGGGGCACGACAGGTGGGCGTGGCCTGGGCGGAAGTGACAGGAGGCCGAGCAGGCTGGGGCCAATTGGCGGGCGGAGGGGCGGGGCCTCAAGCGGACGGGCGGGGCCTGGAGGTGCCGGAGCGCCCCGGGTCAGCGGGCTGGCCAGGGCCTCGCGGTTCTTTGCAGACCGCGGAGTTTGTAAACAGGGCCGCTGCCCTGCCCAGGAAGGGTGGGAAGAAACCAGCTGGTGCTGTTGTCATCGTTTCTGGGAATTCCCCCTTGAAGAATGAAGCCTGGCGGGCTAAAGAGCGAGACCCGGCGCGCAGGCCGCGGGTGGCGGTGGAGCCGCTTCCCTCAGGCCCCGAGGCTGTCCGGAGCGGCGGCCCCGGGGATGGCAGTTGTCAGGCGCGGTGGGGCGCGGAGGCCCTGGAGCAAGCTTCGCTAGCACAGAGGCGTGGGAACGCGAGGACGCGCGGTTCCGGAGTCTCGGCGAGCGGCCGGCCGCGCTGAGGAGAGCGGCTGAGGAGAACTCCTGTGGTGAAGCGGCGAGACCGCACAGGCGCCGTGAGGGAGCCTGCGTGACGAAAAGGGAAAGTAAAGAGCGCGTGGAGTGGCCGGCACGAAACGGGCGGACGCGTTCTTCCTGTCAGACAGGCGGAGTGAAAACATCAACCCGTGCGAGTGGCTTTTCAGGACTCTTAGAGCCTTTCTGAAGGGAACAAGCCTTGTGGGCCACCCGTGCCCCTCAATTTAGACCAAAGACATCAGAGCTCTGAGCGAAGGTTTATAATTTCAGGAAAAAAATAGAAATCCTAGAAGTGGCGAAAGCATTAAGGAATTTATGGTAGGTATCTTTATGTGTTGGAATTCAGGGCATCAAGTATTGTAAGAGTATCACCGTAAGAAACTGTGATGTATTTGTATGCAGGAAAAATCAACTCCAAATCCGTACACGGCTTTTATTAAAACAAACGTATCCTGGTGTTACCCATAAAAAGAGACATTGGAAATACACCCACAATAACATCAGCTGATAGGATTGTAGACATTTCATTTTCTTTAGCATTTTCAGCTTTCTACGTTTTCTATGTTGATCCTATGTTACATTCAGAATAAAATAAAAAGTTTTAAAAAATTCAACCTGTATATCAAAGACTGTTTTGTTCATAAAATCGTGAATTACACAAGACTGATGTAGGAGAGGATGGCATGGAAATAGAGGGTAACCATATAGATCTCAAAGAGGTCTTCTGGAATTATACAACTTTATCGCTACTACAGCTCTGTGTCTGAGAGGTACTGAAAACTTTCTGGTTTCACCAAATCATGCAATTTCTTCTGTCAGAACAACAATGAAGCAATTGATTCTAGGCAGAGCATAAAATACACTATGTGTGAAGGTGATGTATAAAATCAACACCTGAGAATCTTGGAGGATAAAATCCAGACATATCTCAATGGCAAGGAAAGGAGGAATTATTATTTCTATTAGTGCCTAGAGTTATGCAAGGCGGACACGGTCTGTGGCTCAGTGTCAGCACTTACTGGTGAAAACAGAATCACTTTGTTTCTGTATAACAATAAATGCTAAAAATGTCCCAGGCTTGGTAGTAACGTCACTTGGATTTTTTCTTCCAAGAAATTTTAAAAGAAAAATACATGGCTAGTGTTTAGTTTCAGGTGCTGGATTACATTGATGTCTTATTGGAACTTGTTTCAATTAGAATTTCTGTCCTTCTGGTTTCTCAAGCCATTCTTAATGTACTTTCACATTGAGTTTTGTAAAACTAATTGTAATTTGACCCAGTAGAGGCTCCATTTGAAATGTTCGGAGCCTTGTTCCCAATTTTGTGGGCAAGTTCCATGAACCAGGAGTAGAGTTTTCTTGCCATATTTCCAGTGCCAACTCATCTCAAATGAACACCTGGTAAACACTGTATGAGATAAATGAGTCTTGTTGTCAAGAGCAGTTAACATGTCTCTGCCAGTTCTCTCCCAGCGTGAATGTATCAAATGCTGGAAAAGTTCTGACTTTCAATAATTTTAGACACTAGGAGAAAAAATGGGATTTGTCTCTAAAAGGAATGAATGACAACTGTCTGCACAGAAAACTGTTCTAGTTAACCATCATAAGTTTACTTGTAGAGTGGAACTACTGTCTAACCCATTAGCCTTGAGGTGGTTTTAGTGGCTAAGTTCAAAGGGAGAGTTTTGAGAGTGAACTTCCTGAGGGGTAGAACTCAAGAGTCAATGCTTTGAATGAAATAGGGAATTAGATACCAGTGGTTCCTCTGATTCCCCTCAAAGATTTTGTCAAATTGTCAAAGAGAAGAAAAGGAGAAAATGGAGGATCTATGTATTTGTGGGCCAAGGTTTAGAACCCTGTGTACTTTCCTTTAAGGCTTTATGAAGGGCATTGGAGTAGGGGTGACATGGAATGCCATTAAATGGTAGCCAACTTCTTTAAAATTTAATGTTAGATGATTCTCTACCTCTGAGTCTATTTACATTATGCTTTTTCAGAAACGGGTGCTGCAGCATGAATGGACGTCTGCTTGTACCTGGTGAGTACCAGCCAGCCAGTTGGCTTTCATATTCAGTTGTGCCAGAGTCCCTTTCCCCTTAACCATCAAAAGCATTACTGTGGTATGCCATATCTGAGACAGGGATTCTGATAACAATCAAGGAGAGCAAGAAGGACATTTCTCAGAAAGGACATGTATTTATTTTTGTATCTTCTTTGCTAATAAAGGTTTTAGAAAGGTAAATTGGTAATAGACACTATATTCCATAAGTAGATTTGCAGTTAAAGTCTCATTCCTTTCTCATTTTAATGGTGGAGACAGAAAACTATTTAAATGTCATAGATTAACTAACTTACATCTCACACTTAAGTGTACAAAAAGAAAAAAAAAAACAGTAAATGAAAGAAAATAAGCCAGCACTAGAAATATCTTAGGAGAGTAATTGGACCAGCCTGTACTTTTCAGATAAACAATAAGACCAGAGGTTAATAGAAATGCTTAAGAATACAAATCATGCTAGACAAAATAGCATTTTGCCCACAGTGTATATAGTATTTCCCATGATAACTGACATAATAGAAAAAAAAATTGTCTTTCTTGCAATTAAAGTCACAGGCATCAGATACTTATTAGTCATATTGCTCCGTACTCTATTCTGAAGGGAAAAAAGATTTATTGTAATGACAGAAAGGCAAATCCTCAAACAACTGATTTCTAGCCCTTCTTTGAGTTACTTCTTCAAAATCCCAGGAGATAAGAGAGATTCATTAAAGATGCAACTTTAAGGGGCTGGTGCTGTGGCACAGCAGGTTAATAACCTGGCCTGAAGTGCTGGCATCCCATATGGGTGCCGGTTCAAAACCTGGCTGCTCTACTTCCAACCCAGCTCTCAGCTATGGCCTGGGAGGGCAGTAGAAGATGGCCCAAATCCCTGGGCCCCTGCACCTGTGTGGGAGACCCAGAAAAAGCTCCTGGCTCCTGGCTTCGGATCGGCGTAGCTCTGGCCATTGCAGCCAAGTGGGGAGTGAACCAGCGGATGGAAGACCTTTCTCTCTCTCTGCCTCTCCTCTCTCTGTGTAACTCTGACTTTCAAAATAAATAAATGTCTTTTTTTTTTAAAAAAAAATGTAACTTTAAGCAAAAATCCTATCTGACTTATATTTTCATGTATGAGAAGTCTTAAAAAAGTTCATGGAAAATGTGTATTATGTAAAAACTATGCATTGAGTTCAAACTTTTTTGTACCCAAATAAACATCTTTTAATTCCATTTTCCACAAACTTTTTAAAGTATCCTTGTAGCCTTGAGTTACTTGCCCTTCTTTCTTGGTGATCTGACTATAAGTCATTTGCCCTTTTTATTTTTTAGTGTGTATGGTAGAGCTTGGTCTTTCAATTTGTAAGTGCTAAGTAATAAGGCAGTTAACCTTTGTGACATAAGTTCCTTTTTTCTTACAGTTTTTGTTGATTTTGCTTATATTTTTCCCTATCTTGTATGATTTTACATTGAAATTCAAATTGATATCTGGCTCACTCCTTTTATTGGTGTCGAATTTATATCAAAGTAAATGTGGCAGAATATACCTTTGAAGCGACTATTAAAACACAGAATTGGGGCAGGCAGTTTAAGCCACTACCTGCAATGCCAGCATCACATATCAGAGTGCAGGTTCAAGTCCCAGCTCCTCCTCTTCCCAGTCAGCTCCCTAATGATGCACCTGGGAAAGAAGCAGAAGATGCCCAAGTACTTGGACCCTTACTACCTATGTGAAAAACTCTCCTGGTTTCATTGCAGGACTGAACCAACAGACAGAAGATCTCTTTTCTATCTCTCCTTCTCTGTCACTTTGCCTTTCAAATAAATAAATCTTTTTAAAAATGTTTTAAAAAAATAATAGAAATTAGCAGTGGCCATATACAAAGCTGTCATTAGAACACCCAGAAAGAATCTGACATTTTCTAGAGATTATTAGCATGGTCTGTAATGCCATAAAATTTTTTTTATCCATAGAAGCATGGCCTGATTAAGGATCACAGGGCCACTTATTTAAAAAGTGTCAACCCATGTTTATTAACTCGATAAATTCTTTTTAATTGACACATAAAAAATTGCACATATTTATGAATTATATGTATTAATTCTTTGAGGTAAAAATATTAAAAATCCTTTCTTCTAGCTTTTAAAAAAGATTTAATGCATTATTGTTATCTGTAGTCACCCTACTGTGCAATAGAACACCGGAACTTACTTCTCCTAACTGTAACTTAGATCCTGTTGACTGATACATTCTTTTTTTTTTTTAAAGATTTATTTTATTTATTTGAAGGACAGAGTTACAGAGAGAGGTAGAGACAGAGAGAGAGGTCTTCCATCTGCTGGTTCACTCCCCAGATGGCTGCAACGGCTGGAGCTGTGCCAATCCGAAGCCAGGAGCCAGGAGCCAGGAACTTCTTCTGGGTCTCCCACTTGGGTGTAGGGGCCCAAGGACTTGGGCCATCTTCTACATCTTTCCCAGGCCATAGCAGAGAGCTGGATCAGAAGTGGAGCGGCTGTGACTAGAACCAGTGCACATATGGGATGCTGGTGCTTCAGGCCAGGGCTTTAACCTACTGCACCACAGTGCCGGCCCTGACTGATACATTCTTAACACTTGTACTTATCTCATTAATGTAGGATATCCTCAATCCATATAAAGGTGAGCTAATATGGCCAGCATTGTGGTAAAGCCACTGCCTGTGATGCAGTGTCTTAGCTGCTCCACTTCTTTGATAATGGCCTGGGAAAAGCAGTGGAGGATAGCCCATCTGTTTGGGCTCCTACTATCCAAATGGAGACCTAGATGAAGCTCTTGGCTCCTGGCTTTGGCTTGGCTCAGCCCTGGCTTTTGTGGCCATCTGGGGAGTGAACCAGGAGTTGGAAGATCTCTTTGTCTCTCTCTCTCCTTTTACTCTTTCAAATAAATAAATAAATATTTGTTTAAAATATGAGCTAGTTACCTTTAATAGTAATTATTTAAATTTTTAACATTTTAAATACAGAACATAGTATAAAGTACTTTTGAAATAGATTAGGAAATATCCTAAGTTTAATTGTTTTCCCACATTTTTTTTTTTGGCGTAGTCTTGACCACTGTCCCCCATAATCATTCAATGTATTTTTAGCAAAAAAATTATTTTCCTTTCCTGGAGAAAATGAAAACTAATGGAGCATATATTTATTCCAATCTATTTAAAAGAAATAGATTTTGCTCCATAAAATGCAAGGGAACTTTTAAAGAAGATATGTGTGTATAAAGAAATAGATAAATTAGCAAAGATTGGCAGAAAATGAGTTAAAATATTAACAATGGTTATCACTGGTCATATAATTACATATGACTTATTATTGTTTATATCTCTCTGCATTTCCCAAATTATCCTTAATGAGCCTATTCTATATTGTAAACATTTTAAAATAAGAAAAATGGAAAGCTCCTCTGCATCCCTTCTTCCTTTAGTAATGGAAATTATTTTCTATACCCTAAGTGTCCTCTCTCTTTCTGAGAAGATAATGTGTGTATTAGCACCAGGGAGGGAGTGACAGAAATGCAAACTAAGGGGAAGGAAGCTCTGCTGGATATGGGATAGCTCCAGAATCTTCTAGTGCATATGTTTGCCTCTGTGAAGTCACTTCAAAGACTGTGAATCTCAGACATCACGTGGTTAAAAAGACTTGGCTCTTTTCCAGCCAACATTTAATTCAAGGTCTTTTCCAGTTCAACAAGTACTGTGTCAAGGAAGGACACTGAGATAATAGGATATTTTTATTTTGATGACAGCATTATCAACAACTGAACTGCTGAAAATTTATAGGCTGAATTTACGTGCTTATTTTACATCATGATGTTAATATTACATGTAAATTTCAAGTTTATTAGAAGTGTTTATTGCCCTCTGTTGTGGTTGCTATGTGTGGGCACATGAAAGTATGGTGTAAGTTGAGACACTGAGTAGATAAGAGAGACTAACAGTAACTTGACCTTTTCCTTTTTTTTTTTTTCTTCTTGGTAAAAGAAAAAATATCTTCAGAGTTGAGCAACTAAAAAAAGAGCACTCTGCCTTTCAAATGAATAAATTAAAAAAAAAAAAAAGCCTTCTTCCAGAACACATGCAAGTTGTTCCCAAGGCATAAAACATTTCCTTGAATGTTCTTCTGAACCATGAGGAGAGTCTGCTTCAGAAAGCAAGTCTTCTTCCCCTACTTACAATGAAGCATGAGCCAGGGAAGTATAGTTGGTCCAGTGTATCCATATTCTTCGCTGGCCTTGCTGGAACCTTTCTTCCCAAGACCAGGAATGCTGTCCTTGTACCAACAGATAGGCCTCCTGATGAGGCCCACTGGCTCACCTGATCCTATCATCATTCATTTTTTTTTTAAAGATTTATTTACTTATTTGAAAGGCAGAGTTACAGAGAGGCAGAGGCAGAGAGGGAGAGATGTCTTCCATCTACTGGTTCACTCCCTAAATGGCTGCAACAGCCAGAGGTGGGCCGATCCAAAGCCAGGAGCCAGGAGCTTCTTCTGGGTCTCCCACACTGGTGCATGGGCCCAAACACTTGGGCCATTTTCTACTGCTTTCCCAGGCCATAGCAGAGAGCTGGATGGGAAGTAGAGCAACTGGGACTCCAACCAATGCCCAAATGGGATGCTGGCACCACAGGTTGTGTCTTCACCCCCTGCGCCATAGTGCTGGCCCCCATCATTCACTTTCTATGTCACACCTGCTATCTGCATTGCCTCCCAACATGTTCTTGTCATGTAACACAGCTGTGTCTTTAGAGTCTGACTCTCTGCCTGCATGACCCACTGTGCTCCAGCACCTGACTAGGGTGCACAGATGGTATACTTTGTGTAAACTTTTAACTCATTCCTTGTCTGCCATATTTTGTCACAAATCATTAACCTCATTCCTGTGAAACGTGGTTAAAATTCCTATGTTAACAAGGAAAGACAAAACTGTTCAGGACTTCCTATCTTTGTATTGACAGGTGATCAACATTCAATGTACACAATTTGAGGTATACTCTGATGTAAAAGAGTGATTTCAAAAACACTTATCAAAATGAAATTTTGATAAATTCATTTGAAAGCATTTACTGAATACCAGTTATTTGATTAATTCTGTACCCAGATGTTTTGAGAAATGTTAACAAATGGTCTTTACTCAAAGTCAATAATTTGGCATGGGAAAGAAAACACACATAGGTACAATGCATGGTACATTATATGTGGCTAATGAATATTTGCAGAATGAGCAAACAAGTGAATGCAACTGAGTTAATAGGCAAAAAACACATAGCATGTTGAATACTATGGAAAGTGATTACATGCAGTTCCAATGACTGGAGAAATGGTTGTCATTTGGTGAAAAACAAAGAGGAGTCAATAAGATACAATAAATGTAATCTTAAAGCATAATCCTACAAACGTAAACTAACATGCAAATAAGTTTAAAAATACAAGGTTATCAGTAGACTGTATTGCAGGTAATTTTTATATTTTTAATTTTCTCTGTATTTTCTTTTTTAATAATGTGCACATATTACTCTTAAAATTGTTTATTTTAAAGGCAGTACAGTCAGGAAATGCTGCGAGATTCAAAAAGAGGCATCATTTTGGACTGGTGTTGTTCAGCAGAGCTTCTTGGATGAGTGAATTCTGAGCTGGGTCAATGAAACTTGAATAGGAAGAAAGGTGGAAGAGAGTTTTAGGCAGGTAACCTGGCAGGAATGTGTCTAGATCAAACAATATTTTAAGCACCTTTGTGGAATATTTTAAAAATGAACTCTTACGAGAATGATCATTGCCCTCACAGTCTACTGTTATTTTATCTGTTTGTAATTCATGGTAGTGTGGCTGACCTTGAATCAGCTCTGCACAGCTTTTCTATCACAGCTCTCCAAGAGCAAAGGAAAGTGAGGGCCTCATCTAAGAACTTGGATGCTTAACTTAAAGCATCCCTAAAAGTGCGATACCTTTGGTCTTCTTTTATCTTAAAACCTCCTGCATTATTTTCCTTTCACTCCCTTACAAGTATATTTGTGCTAATATAGAAATAATGCTATTTTCCTTTCAAACTATTGGAATAGCATTAGGAAAAGATATTCTCATAGGAAGCCATGCTATTGTTATCTCGTGACTTTTTAAATCTCCTTGGTATTACCAACAGGCACCCCAAGGCATATGCTAATACCTATTAGAGAGGAGTCAGATTAGATGACCATTAAAGGCCTTAAAAAGTCCAGATCAATTCTGAATTTTTAAAGAAAAGAGTGCATATTTCATTTGTTTTTGTAAATAGTAATGAAAAACAAATTATATAATAGAAGCAAAGTGACCAGGAAGCCAGAAAATAAACAGAGGGCACTGAAAGTTCATTTCTGTTATGGCAGAAAATACGATGCAACCAGTATTTTTGTTATTTAGTGAAATTTGAGTTGCCTTTGCTTCTATCTTGGTTGACTATAACATGTCTTTTCTATCACTTTACCTTTCCCTGGGACCTCTTCCATGTTCTGCTGCTGAATTTAGTATGTTTGACATCTGTGTAGAAATAAAATGCCAGGTTCAGTTGAATGCACATGGATATGAGAAAGAAGTAGGATATAAAGAAAGTACATTTGCTGACCAATGTGACACTGTGTCTGTATTAGGAGCAGCCTAATTCCATTTTAGTATATATAGCCCTGTGGTTTCTGAATATGTCCTGAGGATCTATGGAGAGGATATTTTAGGATTCCTGGGCCTAGCCAGAGTAAGCAAGGGCCAAATGAATTGCCCTGTGTGATGACAAAAAAAATGCAGTTTTAAATTTGCAAGAGGCCCAAGAGTCGGAATGAGGTACCCTGAGAAGGCAGTCAAGATTTGAACAAATGAAAGGTGCATCTAATGAGAGAGAGGCCTGAGGAAAGGGTGGGAAGATGAGACTGAAAGAGACTGATCATATGCTTTTATGCAGGGGGCAACAGCCTCTCGCTGGAGGGCCAGCAGTTACAAACAGCATCTGGAGGTGAACAGGAAGGCAGGAGATCTCTGTCTGTCTCTCTGTGTCTCTATCTCTCTCTGTCTGCCTTTCAAAGAAATAAAAATATAATTAAAAAAAAAAGAGCTGCTGCACATTTACAGGAAATCAGAGTAATCACAGCAAATGCTTGCATTCCTCAAGAAAAGGAAAAGCATGCTATTTCCCAAAAACTCACCTCATAAACACATAAGAATACAGGGTTGCTTTGAAAACATAGTTCCTGTGCACAGCACTAACAGAGTCATCATCCCAAATCATTGGAAGAAAACAACAATCCAGAAAAATAATGCAGAGTTTTCAGCTCCTAAAGTATTCTCTCAATTCTTTGGTATCAGGAACCTACATAGTACAATATCATATTCAAGTTCTGTTTCCACTTTTAGCATTGGTTATTGAACACATTTTGAATTTAGTGTTTGTAGAGGTACCTGCTATGTTCTTGATCCGATAGAAGAGTTTGAGGATGAACACAGATGTCTTCTTGAGGATGTAAGTGGATTCTCACTTCTTTACATTTTTCATCCATATTATTGCTAATTGGTAGAGGGAAAAATTGAATTTGCTTTAATCATATAAGTTTTGGTTTTGAAAGAAATCAGTGACTTTCATTTTGAGATTTAAAGGATAATTTGCACCAAGTTCCTAATATCTTTGCAAGATATCTAAAAAAGACAAACATAACCAAATTTCATCTTTCAATACCAGGTAAAAACTTTAGAGAATCATGCTAAACCATCCTATGGGTTGTTCCAGAAGACTCTAAATTGTTTATAGCCAGATATCTATGCTGTAGAACAATACATTTCACTATTTCTAAAATAATCTTGATTAGTAAATATGGCCTGCCACAAGAGTTTGACACTTCAGGCTCATACTAGACATGACCATATGGCAGCCTAAGACACAACTAACTTTGTTTCCTGCAGTGCAGAAGCATGTTTTGTTTTCTGTCCATGCAGTACCAACAGTTGAGCAACAGATGATGTCATAAAGTTACAGTCAGCTTTCTACATCCACGTGTTCTGCATCCACACATTCAACCAAGCAGATATTCAAAATAATCGGGAAAAAAATCCCTTGCATCTGTACTGAACACAAACTTTTTTTTCCTTGTTATTCCCTAAACAATACAGCCAACAACTATTTACCTAGAATTTACACTGGATTAGGTATAATAAGTAATCCAGAGATGGTTTAAAGTCTACAGGAGGATGTGTGCAAGTGAAATATAAATGCTGCACTACTAGGAACTTGTTGAACAGCCACAGACCTACAGGGTGTCCTGAAATCAATCCCCTGTGGATATCAAGGAACAACTGTATGTCAGAACTGACAGTAGAAAGAAGTATTTAATAATTTTTAAAGCATTACTAACAGTGATAGAATAGCTAATATGGTCTGACATTCATCTTAAGTGAGGTACTGTGTTAAGTAGGAACTATTATCTCCATTTTGCAGGCAAGAAAAATGAAGTTTAGAGAGAATCAGTGTCTTGCTCCAGTTCTCATAGCCAATAAGTGATTGTGAACACAGATTTACTAACAGCAAAGTCCATGCTCTCACATGGCATGCCACACTGCCCCTTTGTGCCTTATTTAATAAAACACCTCATTTTATGTAAATGAAATGATAAACACTATAATACCAGTACCTTTTTTACACATGAGTTGGTATTAGGGATTTAAGAATGGAAGCACAAAGAGATTCACCACTTACCACCACTTCCTCATCACTCAGTAACTCTACATTCTCATGGATCTAAGACTGAGGGCAGCACTTAAGACAGAGAATAAGACTGAGCCAGAGGCCAGAGTTTGCATGGATTGCAGAGTCAAACTTGAAAGCCATGGAGGAGGAAGGGTGGCGTTATGTGGTCAGGTGGCATGGGTTTCCAAGAAGGCATAGGTAAGTGGTTAAACGAGTAACATATGAATGGTCTTGGGTGAGGACTGATACCTGGGGTGTGGTCCAGATGGCCTGAGGGAGTATAGGTTGAATGAATGGCTGTTGGTTGGTTATTGGTGGTTAACGTGAATATAGGAAAGTGCAGGAGCCTTTACAGTGGATGGCCTTAGTAGTTTGATCCCTCCAGGCATCATACCGCTGAAGGCTTTTTCTGACTATGGAGAAGAGGACTGTTGTGTAAAATGGGAATGGGTTTGAGGCAGCAACAAGAGTCCCGGATAAATGGGCTCTGATGGCGAAGTCTCATGGTATTCTTCCTTAGTGATTCGTCATGACTTATTCTGGGTAATGTTCATTACAAATTATTGTCATAGCAAATGCATGGTGAAATATCAACATGTGCAGGTTACAGCTTTTTTTTTTTTTTTTTTTTTTTTTTTTTTTTTTTTTTTTTTTTGCTAATGCAGTGTTAAGCTAGTGAGGTGGAATTATAGGAGTAACTTGCAAATCTGTGTGAATGAACAGGAATGCTTTCATTAAATCTCAATGTGGAGACATGCTCTTGAAGAAATAAATTTATTTTCTTTTAGGCTAGTAACTCAGAAGGAGTCAAAAAGGAGAGATTACCTACTATTCTCTAGAAAGATACTGGTTCAAGATACCAGAGTAGTTAAAATAAATCCAGAAAAATATAGGGCAAAAATATTGAAAGAAAAAAAAAACCCAAGCTTTGTATTATATATAGTTCTGGACATTATATCTGTGATACACATTCAGATTCAGAAATGAACTAACATCAGCTAGCTTTTGGGGCTCAGTATTTTGAATCAGATACTCAAGACTAAAACCCTCAATCCTAAAAGTTTTCTGTTAGTATGACTTTAAGCAAGCCACTAAATATATCTGTACCTGAGCCTTCTCTACTTTGAGATATCATTATTAATGGACTTACGTACTTCACAAAGATGATAGTAAATGGGAAAGAATTTTATAGAAAACAAGTTAATAGTTTTTTATTATTACTTGACTACTATATAAGTAGAGATTTAAAAATCACTAAATAATTATTTTGTATGGATGTAGGTGGTCTCAACTCGTAGTCTGGGGATGGTGCATGTTTAGGCCTGAGTGGAGATTAAGAAAGACAAGAGATAATGTTAATTGTGAGGGGAAGGCCAAATTGGTAGAGGGAGGTACACAAAATAATTAGATATAACAAATCTGGGAAAACTGAGGATTTAGAAGATGTGTGAAATGATCAATAATGTGCTCTAAATTAAGACAGGTTTGCTTTCCAAATTTGGTATTGGTATAATGGATTAAATGTTGGTAGTCTGTCCCCCAAATTTATATGCTGAAATTCTCACCCTCAGTGTGGTAATATTAGAAAGTCTGGCCTTTGGTTAATTAATTAGCTTATGATTATGGGGTTCTCATGAATAGGATTAGTGTCTCCCTCACCCCATTTCTGCTGTGTGAGAACATGGTAAGAAGACCACAAGTGGACATGTGACTTGTTAACTAAGAAGCCAGCTCTCACCAGATACCACATTTGCAGGTGCCTTGATCCCCAGCCTCCAGAACTGTGGGAAACAAATGCTTTGCTGTGTAACTCTGTGGTATTGTTGTTGTAGCTACCCACATGGACTATGAAAGTATATTAGAACAATGAGCAGCCTTGAAAACAGGGGTAAGCTTAGGACAGGATGTACTATGGAACTTGATAGAGAGTTATACTAGAGAATGTTCCTTTTGTGGTAGTGCTCTTAGTGGTATTTTGCACACTTACTCATTTAGTAAGTATGTCTTTGTGCCAGAGACATTTCAGGTTTGTTACATACTTGTGGTGAGACAAAAATTCCTCTTCATGGAGTTTACATTCTATTGGAAGGACAGAAAATAAACCAAGGAATGTAAGAACTTAATTAAAATAAAAGGGGATATGCTATTAGATATAGAGCAGGGTAAGTGAGATTGGGAATATGGGATGGGGTGGGGGGATGCAGTCTTTAGTCATTAAAGTAGGCCTTACTGGGGAGTGTTTTTGAGAAGGCGTTTCCATGTGTATTCTTTCGGGTTTTGTCTCATTTTAGTTTTTTGGTAAATCTTCAGACTGCTTGTACAGTTTCTGAACTGCCTTCTCTATCCAAGGAAGATTTCTGCTTGCACCCTTCCAGGTCTACTTTGCTCTGACATCTCCTATAGAGTAGGCCAGTTCGATGTTCCTCTGTCTCTGTCAGTCTTTTTTAGTTCAGGGATAGACTACTCTT
The DNA here is from genome assembly GCF_033115175.1 of Lepus europaeus. Taxonomy (NCBI): domain Eukaryota; kingdom Metazoa; phylum Chordata; class Mammalia; order Lagomorpha; family Leporidae; genus Lepus; species Lepus europaeus. The sequence continues at coordinate 22,287,556 of NC_084840.1, read as the reverse complement.
CTGGCTAGTCAGCCATGAAGCTCTCTACACACTTCTGTCCTTCTCATATGACTTACTTCCTCTTCACTGTGATGACCATTCGGTTCTAGTCATCCTGTGAGGAAAGCTTAACCTCTAGATAAAGAATAATCAATAATCTTCCCAGCTTAGCCACACCCACATAGCTATGGCTCCAGCCACTCAGGGAGGTGTAACTGAATGATTGATCAGCCCACTGCTTCCCATGAGAAGGGACTTCTTCATTCTGATTATTTCAATTTAAAACCTTGTCTCTTTAATTTAAGTTACTTTTATTTTTTATTTGACAGGTAGAGTTACAGACAGTGAGACAGAGAGACAGAGAGAAAGGTCTTCCTTCCGTTGGTTCACTCCCCAAATGGCCACTACAGCCGTCTCTGCGCTGATCCGAAGCCAGGAGCCAGGTGCTTCTCCTGGTCTCCCATGCGGGTGCAGGGGCCCAAGCATTTGGGCCATCCTCCATTGCCCTCCTGGGCCACAGGAGAGAGCTGGACTGGAAGAAGAGCAACCGGGACTATCACCCGGCACCCATATGGGATGCCGGCGCCGCAGGTGGAGGATTAACCAAGTGAGCCATGGTGCCGGCCCCGTTATAGGTTATTTCTAACATGAAAATAAATGGCATTAAAGGGGCAGCGTCATAGCCTAGCAGGTTAATCTGCTGCCAGTGACACCAGCATGCCAGTTCATGTTCTGGCTGCTGTACTTCCAATCAAGCTCCTTGCTAAGGTGCCTGGGAAAGAACTGGAAGGTGGCCTAAGCGCTTGAGTCTCTGCCACCCATGTGGGAGACCTGTAGGAAGCTCCTGGCTCCTGGCTTTAGCTTGGCCCAGCTCTGGCTGTTGTAGCCATTTGGGGACTAAACCATAAGATGGAAGATCTCCTTTCTCTTTCTCTTTCTCTCTCTCGTCTCTCTGTCTCTCTCTCTCTCTCTCTCTAACTCTGCCTTTCAAATAAATAAATAATTTGAAAAAAAAAAAGAAAATAATGACATTTTGTTGCATTAATGCACTCATTATCCCAAGAAGCGAAGAGACCAAAAATGAAAATTTAGGCCGGCGCCGTGGCTCACTAGGCTAATCCTCCGCCTTGCGGTGCCGGCACACCGGGTTCTAGTCCTGGTCGGGGCACCGATCCTGTCCCGGTTGCCCCTCTTCCAGGCCAGCTCTCTGCTGTGGCCAGGGAGTGCAGTGGAGGATGGCCCAAGTTCTTGGGCCCTGCACCCCATGGGAGACCAGGAGAAGCACCTGGCTCCTGCCATCGGATCAGCGCGGTGCGCCGGCCGCAGCGCGCCAACCGCGGCGGCCATTGGAGGGTGAACCAATGGCAAAAAGGAAGACCTTTCTCTCTGTCTCCCTCTACTGTCCACTCTACCTGTCAAAAAAAAAATAAAAATAAAATAAAATAAAAATTTAAAAAAATAAAATAAAAAAGAAAATTAGAAAATGTTTTGAAAAAGTAATGGATTAGGGCCGGCGCTGTGGCATAGTGGGTAAAGCCGCTGCCTGCAGTGCTGGCATCCCATATGAGTGGGTGCTGGTTTGAGACCTGGCTGTTCCACTTCTGATCCAGCTCTCTGCTATGGCCTGGGAAAGCAGTGGGAGATGGCCCAAGTTCTTGGGTCCCTGCACCTGCATGGGAGCCCCGGAAGAAGTTCCTGGATCCTGGCTTTGGATCAGCACAGCTCCAGCTGCTGTGTCCATCTGGGAGTGAACCAGTGCATGGAAGACCTTTCTCTCTCTCTGCCTCTCCTCTCTCTATGTAACTCTGACTTTCAAATAAATAAATAAATCTTAAAAAAAAGAAAAGAAAAAAGTAATGGATTATATGCATGTAATAGCTTTTGTTGTAAGTTACTCCCTGACTTTTGAGGCTAAGGAGGGCTACAATCTTTTCTCCTACCATTTCCATGGTGGACACAAGTCAGAGAGAGAATAGTTTGCCAAAAACATTATACTTTTAAGAATGTGGAAAAAACAGGAGACAAGTTTTAAGAAATGGAAAACATCATATGAAAAAAGATATATGTTCTGCTGCTGTTTGTATTAGACAAGACAATCATTTGTACAATAATTTTCAGAAATGATTAGTCTTGTTTTTGCCTAAGCATGATTAAATATGAGAAAACAATCTGAAATTAAATAGGTATAAACAAATAGATAGTTAGACTTGGGAATTTGAGCCTCCAGTTAATTAACAAAAAATAAGCCATAGGGAAGAGAAATAAAATGCTGCATAATGAACTCTGATCAATGATAGAACAAATAACCAAGAGTGATGCATAGACTGTGTCCCTTGGTAACCTCATAGCCATCTCAGTTTGTGCAAGTGCACTCCATGATGTTTGCACAACGGTCTTTTAATGACACCTTTCTCAGAACCTATTCCCACTGTTAAGCTATACTTGACTGTTGCTAAAGAGAGGAGGTAGGAGATCACATTAAATATTTCCATGAGGAAGAGAGATTATATTCCCTGGGTGGTTTTAACTAGAGATTGGTTTAAATATAGTGAATTAGAAGCCCCAACTACTTTAATTCAGCCATAATTAAAGTTTTAAAAAATTAACTCACAAATCATAGTGATTCTGAGTGAGATATGTTAGGGGGAAGCATGTATTGATGAACATGGGAAAGAGTATTGTCATGTCAACTTACAAAATATAGAGAACCGTAGTTAGGAACAATAAAGGTTTAACTTAAATGTAAATCTCTATTAATTCCTTATTTTATCATGCACTTTAGTTCTGGACCAGGTGGTTTCACGGTGAACATTTACTTTTTAAAAAGTTTATTGACTCGGGGGCCGGCACTGTGGCATAGCGGGTAGGGCCACCACCTGCAGTGCCGGCATCCTATATGGGTGCTGGTTCTAGTCCTGGCTGCTCCTCTTCCAATCCAGCTCTTTGCTGTGGCCTGGGAAAGCAATAAAAGATGCCCCAAATCCTTGGGCCCCTGCACCCACATGGGAGACCTGGAGGAGGCTCCTGGCTCCTGGCTTCTGGCTTCGGATTGGCTCAGCTCCAGCTGTTGTGGCCATCTGGGGAGTGAGCCAGCAGATGGAAGACCTCTCTCTCTCACTCTCCCTCTGATTCTGCTTCTCTCTCAGTGTAACTCTGACTTTAAAGTAAATAAATAAATCTTTTTTAAAAAAAAGTTTATTGACAGGGCCAGGCACTGTGGCATAGCCGGTAAAGCTCCATCTGCAGCCCCAGCATCCCTTATGAGTGCCTGAGTGCCACTTGAGACCCGGCTTCTCCACTTCTTTTTTTTTTTTTTTTTTTTTTTTATTCTTTTTGACAGGCAGAGTGGACAATGAGAGAGAGAGAGAGAGAGAGAGAGAGAGAAAGGTCTTCCTTTTGCCATTGGTTCACCATCCAATGGCCACCGCGGCTGGCGCGCTGCAGCCGGCGCACCGCACTGATCCGATGGCAGGAGCCAAGTGTTTATCCTGGTCTCCCATGGGGTGCAGGGCCCAAGGACTTGGGCCATCCTCCACTGCACTCCCGGGCCACAGCAGAGAGCTGGCCTGGAAGAGGGGCAACCGGGACAGAATCCGGTGCCCCGATTGGGACTAGAACCCAGTGTGCTGGCGCCGCAGGCAGAGGATTAGCCTAGTGAGCTGCGGCGCCGGCTGGGGTTCCTGAGAGGGCAGTGGAGGATGGCCTGGGTTCTTGGGCCCCTGCATCCACGTGGAAAACCCGGAGGAAGTTCCTGGCTCTTGGCTTTAGATTGGTCCAGCTCCAGCTGTTGGAGCCATTTAGGGAGTGAACCAGCAGATGGAAGATTCATTCTCTCTTTTTCTCTCCCTCCCTCCCTCCCTCCCTCCTTCCCTTCTTCCATTCCTCCATCCCTCTCTGAGACTCTGCCTTTCAGGTAAATGAATAATTCTTAGAAAAAGTTTATTGACAACCCTGTGAAATATCACAACTTCAGCATCTTTAAAAGTTGTTATAAGAAACCACATTCGTTTGCATTAGGCAAACTAATGTAATCTGTTCTAGTGAAAATAGCATTTGTTTGGGATGTTTGCTATAGGAAACTGTTCACTAAAAGCCATAAACTCTTTTTCTCACGGGTATAGATTATGCTTGTTACCTTTATATCATTGATGTCATTGACTCTGACCTCACTTTTTTTTTAAGATTTATTTATTTATTTATTTGAAAGGCAGAGTTACACAGAGAGAGGAGAGGCAGAGAGAGAGAGAGGTCTTCCATCTGCTGGTTCACTCCCCAATTGGCTGCAACAGTTGGAGCTGTGCCAATATGAAACCAGGAGCCAAGAGTTTCCTCCAGATCTTCCACATGGGTGCAGGGGCCCAAGGACTTGGGCCATCTTCCACTGCTTTCCCAGGCCAAAGCAGAGAGCAGGAAGTGGAGCAGCCAGGTCTTGAACCAGCACCCATATGGGATGCCGGCACTACAGGTGGTGGCTTTACCCACTACACCACAGTGTCAGCCCCTCACTGATTTTGTTATAATTTAATCATCCACGGGGCCAGCACTATGGTGTAGCGGGTAAAGCCACCACCTGCAGCAACAGCATCCCATATGGACACTGGTTCGAGTCCTGGATGTTCTACTTCTGATCCAGCTCTCTGCTATGGCCTGGGAAAGCAGTAGAAGATGGCCCAAGTCCTTGGACCCCTGTACCCATGTGGAAGACCCATAAGAAGCTCCTGGATCCTGGCTTCAGATGGGCCCAGCTCTGGCCATTGCAGCCACCTGGGGAGTGAACCAGTGGATGGAAGACCTCTCTCTCTCTCTCTGCCTTTCCTTCTGTCTTTGTGCAACTCTGACTTTCAAATAAATAAATAAGAACTTTAAAAAAAATCATCTGTTACAAAAAATGGGCATGTTCTCCTCCATGTCAAAAGATGTTTGTTAGATTGTAATTTTTGCAAGGTTTCTGCAAGTTTAAAAAGTAAATAGAGGCCAGCGCCGTGGCTCAATAGGTTAATCCTCTGCCTGTGGTGCTGGCACACCGGGTTCTAGTCCTGGTCGGGTGCTGGATTCTGTCCCAGTTGCCCCTCTTCCTGTCCAGTTCTTTGCTGTGGCCCGGGAGTGCAGTGGAGGATGGCCCAAGTCCTTGGGCCCTGCACCCTCATGGGAGACCAGGAGAAGCACCTGGATCCTGGCTTCGGATCAGCGTGGTGCGCTGGCCGCAGCACGCCAGCCGCAGCGGCCATTGGAGGGTGAACCAACGGCAAAAGGAAGACCTTTCTCTCTGTCTCCCTCTACTGTCCACTCTGCCTGTTTAAAAAAAAAAGTAAATGGTGTTTACAAAAGATCTATTTATTAAAAATTTTAAATGTTTATTTTCATCTACTCAAAAGGCAGAATGAGAGAGAGCAAGTGACTGAGAGCCTAATATCTTCCATCCACTGAATCACTCCTGAAAAGCCTGCAATAGCCAGGGCTATGGGAGACCAACACCTGAAACCCATAACTCCATCTGGGTCTCCCATGTGGGTTGCAGGGACCCAAGCACATGGTCATCATTTGCTGCCTCCCAGGATTCGTTAGTAGGAGGTTGGATTGGAAACAGAGCAGCTGGGACACAGACAGGTACTCTGATATGGTATGCAAGCATCCCAAGTGGCAACTCAACCTACTGTGCAACAATACTCAAGATTTCTTTTTAAAAAATGCCCAGTGAAGGGGCTGGTTTGAGTCCTAGCTGCTCTGCTTCCAGAGAGCTGCTGCTAATGTGCTTGGGAAAGCAGCGGCAGATGACCCAACTACCTGGACCCCCGCCACAAACATGGGAGACTTGGAGGGGATTGTGGGCTCCTGGCTCTGGCTTGGCCCAGCTCTAGCTATTGTGGCCATTTGGGAAGTGAACCAGTGGATGGAAGATCTCTTCCTGTCTCTTCTTTTCTATGTGTCACTCTACCTTTCAAATAAACTAAGTTTTTTTTTTTTTAAAGAAATACCCAATGCAAAGTCTCAATTCTTCCACACTGGCAGACTGAAATATGGGTGCCAGTAGGATACACTGTCTAATATCTATTGCCATCATGGAAGCTGTGTTCAAAGTTAGGGTCTGTAATATGTCAGCAAAAACAGTATTTCCACCTCATCAATACCATTTACCTTTCCCCCAAACTCATCTATTTCCTCTCTCTATAAAACTCAATTTCTAGCCGGCACCGCGGCTCACTAGGCTAATCCTCCGTTTTGCGGCGCCGGCACACCGGGTTCTAGTCCCGGTCGGGGCACCGGTCCTGTCCCGGTTGCCCCTCTTCCAGGCCAGCTCTCTGCTGTGGCCTGGGAGTGCAGTGGAGGATGGCCCAAGTCCTTGGGCCCTGTACCCCATGGGAGACCAGGAGAAGCACCTGGCTCCTGCCATCGGATCAGCGCGGTGCGCCGGCCGCAGCACGCCAACCGCGGCGGCCATTGGAGGGTGAACCAACGGCAAAGGAAGACCTTTCTCTCTGTCTCTCTCTCTCTCATTGTCCACTCTGCCTGTCAAAAAAAAAAAAAAAAAAACAACTCAATTTCTTCCTAAAATGCTACATCCTAAGTGTTCTGCATATCATATATATTTCCTTTAGTGTAAATACTTCTCTGTGTAAAATGTGTCAAGGGCCTTCTGTATAAAAAAACATTGCCACATCCATTATCTAGTTGTGGTTGTTTTCTTTTTAGGTTCTCTTTTCCTTGCTTTTGGCTTCCAACAAGAGGTAAGTATATTCTACAGCTCCTAGGGCAATGTGGCTATACTTACCCTTTTTTGTGCTTTAGAATCATCCAACAGGAAACGATGATGGTTAAAAGAAAGAAGACCATACCAAAGGAAATGCCTAGGCAGTAAGACAAGGTAATTAAACCCCCAGGAAACATAACACAGAGGTCTTCAAACTCTATCTTAATATCTGCTCCCACTATAGGCTGCCAGTGACTTTTTTAGAAGTGACTCTAAGTTGTGCTTTATGCCAGGTTTAACCTAAAGCGTTAATTTTACTACTACAGTGTTATAGTTGAAGGATGAGCAGGGCAGTTTTGTCACCTTTAGTCCAACAGCAGCCTTTCAACAAGTTGGCCAAGGAGAACCAGCAATGGGGCTGCTGGGCTCCAGCTCTCCACCACCCTGCCCAATTCTCTATGTAAGATGTAAGACATGGGCTAGTCTATGCCGTAGAAATTCTCTTGGAAGCAAACTCTATTACAAGAGCTTCTTATATAAGCAGATCATAGAATGGACTGAGCAAACTGGTATTGTGGCTTTCAGTTTGTACAAATGGCCATGTCCACCACCCAGAAGCATATTCCCAGGCCATATGCCAAAGATGAAGCTATACTCTCCAGACACATTAAGATAAAGAGTTTTTGACAGCAAAGGACAATTATTCATTCACAGTGCTTCAAAGACAGCGAAGGATGCAGTCAGTGCTCATGAGGAAGCCAGTTTTCCTACATCCTGGCCCGAACTTACCATCATTTTCAATTTCAATTTCAACCATTTACAAGATATTTTGATCTTCCTTTTTACATTTCATTCTTTGTAAGTGGACACTTACTGTTCAGGATGCTAGAATTCCTCAGCAAGCTCTTCAAACAACTTACCAAGTATGAGAGCATCATGCTGGCCTAAAAGGAAGACAGAGCATCATCTGGCACCCAGCACACTGAACAGGAACTCACCAGGACAGTCCATCCTGGGTTCCCTTCAGTACACAGTCCAATATTTTTTTCTAACATAAAGAACCATTGGTTTCACTGGCACAAGCTCGTTTTATCTTGTGCACTCAATGAAAACTTTTTTCTTTTTAAATTAGTACTTTTATCATAAAAGTGGTGTAACTAGCAATTTATAAAAAAAGAACAAGACTATCACCTATTATGCTCATCCCCCAAAATGTTTTGGTATCTTTTCTTCTGCTTCTTTGCATCTGAATTTCTACATATTTATATAGTAGGAATGCAAGTTACAACAGAGGAAAACTAATATAATCTATTCTAGTGAATGTGGCATTGTATATTTAATAATTTTTATGATATATTTGTTTCTAGTTTCCTTTGGCATGAAAATCTTAATAAATCATATAAAATATTTTAATTTAAATCATTTGATTGGATTTCTAGAAGAACTCACTGCCAAAGATATTTGTATTATCCTCTATCAGCAGTGCACAATTATTTTTCATAAGAGTTTTTGCAAATTTTCAATGGTACCGTCAACATTTGAAGACACCAGTTTCATCATATTCTTGCTTTATGCTGGGTATTCACCCAGAAACCTTTTTGTTATTAGTTTATTTATTTATTTTATTTATTTGACAGGTAGAGTTACAGACAGTGAGACAGAGAGAAAGGTCTTCCTTCCATTGGTTCCCTCCCCAAATGGCTGCTGCGGCCGGCGCTGCACTGATCCGAAGCCAGGTGCCAGGTGCTTCTTCCTGGTCTCCCATGTGGGTGCAGGGGCCCAAACACTTGGGCCATCCTCCGCTACCCTCCCAGGCCGCAGCAGAGAGTTGGACTGAAAGAGGAGCAACCGGGACTAGAACCCGGTGCCCATATGGGATTCTGGCGCCGCAGGCAGAGGATTAACCAAGTGAGCCACAGCGCCGGCCTGTTAGTTTAACGGGAACACACACAAAAATAAGATACCTTGTTCTTTTCTTTTGTATTTCTTTGGTTCTAGTGAGGTTAGTTTCCATATATTTATTTCACAGGGAAAAAGATATTTATACCTCTCTCCAACTTGTGCATTCTAAGACATTTTCTGCCTATCCCTGCTCTCTTCCAGGGCTGTGTGGTGTTGAACCAAGCAGAACTGGAAAAACTCCACTTCCTTAGAAATGGCGTGGGGTGCAGGGGAAGTAGCCACCATGGGCTGGTGGCTTTGAGAGACAGTCCAGGCAGGAGAGAGAGGGGCTGGGTTCACGAGTGGGCACAAGGGAACAGAAATGGGTAAAGTGGGTAGTTGTACTTCACGCCTCCCTGAGCAGTTCCAGTGAAGACTTCTCTTAGTTTTTACATCTTTTCTGGAGTTGAACTTAATTGTCTGGGGGGGTCACACAGTTAAAATATGGGTTATGTGTTTAAGTCTGGCCTTAGGGGAAGCTGAAGACCAGTCAGACCATTGAAATGGGGATGACTACCTGAGAATTCCAGGAAATTCTTCATTCTCTGATGCCAGTAGGCACAGGTTCCTTGTCCTATTTTGAATTGCTATTCTCAGAAATTCCCTGTGGCGTGTTACTCGCAGCCTGAAGCACCTCCACAATTTCCTTCCGAGGAAGGCCTAGGACAAGTATCTTGTACAATATGTCCTAAGCCTTAGGAAAGATATTGTCTCCCCACCTCTATTTGCCATGGTCTCATCTTTCTTTGCCTGCTCTACTTACAAAGCAGAAAAATTTCAAAGACGAGATGGGGTAAAGAGACTAGAACAAGGCTGCTAAGGGGCCTGCTTTTAGTCTGAGTCTTTATAAAGCCCAGAGGGACTAAAGAATAGTCCATATAGGATCCAGCCCATCTCATGAGGGGTCTATACAAGTTCCAAGAGCCTATTGGTTAATAGTTGGCCCTTTCTTGCTCTTTATAGACATTTCCTTAGTTTACCTGAAGAAATGATTATCGTCTGGCATTTGGGACCTTGGCCTCTATAGCTTTTCATTTCACTTTGACTACTACTGAGATAGTCTCTCTTAGCTGATTATATATTTAGGAACTTTGTCGATTTCTTTATTGTTCCAGTACACAGTCTCAGTAGATAACATGGATTGCCTGGTTGAACCCAGGCCACCCTAATTTTGTAGACGTGGGCATGTTACTTAAGTCTTCTGTGTCTCAGTTTCTATATCTGAAGAAGGTAAAAAGACTACCTTCTTCATAGGTGTTTTTTTTTTTTTTTTTGACAGGCAGAGTGGACAGTGAGAGAGAGAGATGGACAGAGAGAAAGGTCTTCCTTTACTGTTGGTTTCACCCTCCAATGGCCACTGCGGCCAGTGCACCATGCTGATCCGAAGCTAGGAGCCAGGTGCTTCCTCCTGGTCTCCCATGTGGGTGCAGGGCCCAAGCACTTGGGCCATCCTCCACTGCCTTCCCGGGCCATAGCAGAGAGATGGACTGGAAGAGGAGCAACCGGGACAGAATCTGGCACCCTGACCGGGACTAGAACCCGGTGTGCCAGCGCCAAGGCGGAAGATTAGCCTATTGAGCTGCGGCGCCAGCCATCAGAGGTTGTTATGTACATTAAATTAGCATTTATCTAATACTTAGCAGTAGTTCTAAGTATTTAATATTTGTTAACTTTTACAACTTGGCTATCATAACAACTACTACTTTTATGATAACACTATTAAACACTATTTGTTATATTCTCCATGTATTTCCACTTTATTGACTTCTTCTTTTTCAAAGAACATAAATGCAAGGACAAATTAGTTGGTAGGACAAAAAAGACAATTTTTCCTATTATAATTCAGTTCAAAAAGTTGGTCTCCTTTTAGCTATTTGACCAATATTCTTTTATTTATTTATTATTTATTTTTGTTTAGCTTTTCTATGGTTTGATTTTTTAAAAACTTATTTATTTGAAAGTCAGAGTTACACAGAGAGAGAAGGAGAGGTAAAGAGAGAGAGAGAGGTCTTCTATCTGCTGGTTCACTCGTCAATTAGCTGCAATAGCTGGAGGGAAGCCAGGAGCTAGGCCCCACATGGGTACAGGGGCCCAAGGACTTGGGCCATCCTTTATTGCTTTCCCAGGCCATAGCAGAGAGCTGGATTGGAAGTGGAGCAGTGGGGACTCGAACTGGCATCCATATGGGATGCCAGCGCTGCAGGCAGTGGATTTACCCATTATGCTGCAGCGCCGGCCCCCCATGATTTGACTTTTAGAAGTTTTAACTCTTTATCTTATCTCTATTTATTGTAACATAAAAAGAAAGGCTCTAAATTTTTTGAAATCTTACTTTCCTTTTCCTATGGATTTATGGTATCCCTTTATTATGAGACAATTTTATTTTTATTTATAATAACTTTTGTTTTATTAATATCAATTATGGACTGGTGCCATGGCTTACTTGGCTAATCCTCTGCCTGCGGCACCCGCACCCTGGGTTCTAGTCCCGGTTGGGGCGCCAAGTACTAGTTCCGGTTGCTCCTCTTCCAGTCCAGCTCTCTGCTGTGGCCCAGGAGGGTAGCGGAGGATGGTCCAAGTGCTTGGGTCCCTGCACCCACATGGGAGACCAGGCAGAAGTACCCGGCTCCTAGCTTCGGATCAGTGCAGTGCCGGCCATAGCAGCCATTAGGGGAGTGAACCAACGGGAGGAAACCTTTCTCTCTGTCTCTCTCTCACTGTCTATGGCTCTCTCTCTGTCTCTCTCTCACTGTCTAACTCTGCCTGGCAAAAAATTTAAAAATATATCAATTATGTCTATTCTTACACTGTAGTATGAAGTAATTTATGTAGGATAGCTTTATATTTTATTTTTATATTTGGCAGAGTTAATTTCCCAATTTTTAAAAATTTTCTATCAGTTCCAGCTAGATTTTCAGGATATTCCAAAGGTAGAAAGTCAGTTAGTGACCAAGATTTTCTCAAATAAATGAATACAGTTTAATTTTAAGGAAGTGCCAAATTTATAATTTAGAAATATTTTTAAGATCAGCTTAGTTAACAGATTTAAGAACCAAATATTACAAATGGAAGTCATAAGAGTTGGGAGAGGGAAAAGCCTCTCACTAACTTGGATTAAGAATGGACATTTGGTAAAACGGTAAAGATGCTGCTTGGGACACCCGCATCCCATATAAGTGTATCTGGGGTCGAGTCCCAGCTCTGTTCCTGATTTCAGCTTCCTGTTAATGCACACCCTGGAAGGCAGCAGGTGATGGCTCAAGTAGTTGGATTCTTGCCATCCACATGGGAGACCCAGACTGAGATCTGGGCCCTTGGCTGTGACCTGGCCCAACCCCAACTGTTGTAGGCATTTGGAGACTGAACCAGTTTATGGGAGATCTCTCTGTCTGCCTTTCTCACTGCCTTTCAAATACGAAAAAAAGAAAAAAATTAAAAGAAAGGTTATGCCTTGTTAATTTGGCTCATCTGCGGCTCAGTGTGAACAAGTTTTAGGATTTCCTAGTTTGCAGTACCTCCCAGTTGCCAGTAGAGGGATACTCTCCTGTGAAGCTCAGTGGTACTGGATTTCCAAACATGCTACACCAGCTGTGCTAGCTTAAAACCCTGTAGTCTACAATAGTGAGGGAGACAGGCCAATGCTCTCTGAATCTTGGAAGATGCTCCCTGACCCATGCTGAAAACATTTCTTCCTATTCTACCACCAATGTGCTTCTGGATTTTAAGGTTCACAGGCTGTATTACTGTGTGAGGCTTGCAACCACAGACTGATGTAGATGGAAAAGTTAGAGGGGCTCTGAGGCGAGGTGGACTGGTGAGAAGTGTGGGAGCAATTGGCTCTTTGGGAAGAGGAAAGGGCTCCTATTGTACTCTGTAGCTCCTTGCATATGCTATAAACATCACACTACACTAGACGTCAGTAGAGATGAATGAACGAACAGTAACCATGACTGGGAAGGGCCTGTATTCCCTGCACTTGCACTTACGAGATGTACATATGGCCAGAGGAGGGTCCCATCTGTCATCCACCTGGCACTGACTCCGGGGACTGCCTTCCAGAACATATCCATCTTCACACTCCAAAGTTACATTCTCTCCATAGTGATAGATTTTTCTCATTTTCAACCCCTTTTGGAGCCCATCCATAAGCTGTGGGAGGCCACATTTTACCTCTGAAATTAGAAAAAAATCAGAAAGAAATTGATGTTTTATCATTAGATGAAACTCACATAATAGAATGACCTGAGACCCCAGACCTGCTTTGCTCCTGGCTAAGATGGGGCATGTTTTCCATCAAGAACTGTTGACCTTCCTCCCCCACCACCTTGTGAAGTAAAATTATTTGTCTTTTATTTCTTAGGTAAAGTAAAGGGGTATGGAGTATACTGTGTATCCACTTTTGATTATTAACAACTCTAACTAGAAAGTTGTAGAAAGATTAGTAGAAGTTAAGATAACCATGTGCTAGCCGTGGGCCCAGGTCTAAGCAGGAAAAGAAATATCATATTCATTCTCTTCACATATACAGCAGAAACTGGCATTTTTGCTTTTGATTAAATTCATGTTTCTGGCCCATTTCTATACATAGAAGAAAGAGGTTAGTAAATCAAAATTCTGAATTTAAAGTACCATTTTCCACTCAATTTTCTTTATCTCACTTAACTCATCCTTGGCTTCCTCTGCCCAGCCATCTAATACCTCCTTCAACTTCAAGTGAAACTTGCTCTTCAGTTGAAATAGTATCAAAATTAGTCTAAAATATTTTTCCCCTTATAAGGTCCAAAAAGATAAAATGGTATTTCTTGAAGTATAATCTGTGGTCTTCTTCAGAATATTCTGATTGGTAGGTTGGTTAAAATAGACTGCTGACCCTATCTCAAAACTGAGTTAGAGCCGGCGCTGTGGCTTAACAGGCTAATCCTCTGCCTTGCAGCGCCGGCACACCGGGCCGGGTTCTAGTCCCGGTCGGGGCGCTGGATTCTATCCCAGTTGCCCCTCTTCCAGGCCAGCTCTCTGCTATGGCCCAGGAAGGCAGTGGAGGATGGCCCAAGTCCTTGGGCCCTGCACCCGCATGGGAGACCAGGAGAAGCACCTGGCTCCTGGCTTCAGATCAGCGAGATGCGCCAGCCACAGCGGCCATTGGAGGGTGAACCAATGGCAAAAAGGAAGACCTTTCTCTCTGTCTCTCTCTCACTGTCCACTCTGCCTGTCAAAAAAAAAAAAAAAAAAAAAACTGAGTTAGATTCTATAAGAATCTATCTCTTTAGGGGTTGGTGTTGTGGTGCAGTGGGTTAAGTTATGCAGTGGGTTAAGTAACCATCTGGGACGCCAGCATCCCACATGAGTGTAAGTTCAAATCCCAGCTTCTCCACTTCTGATCCAGCTTCCTGCTAACGTGCCTGGAAAAGCTGTGAAAGATGGTCCAAGTCCTTGGGTTCCTGCTACCCACATAGGAGACACAGATGGAGTTCTTGACTCCTGGCTTCAGCCTGGCCCAGCCTTGGTCATTATGGCCATTTAGACAGTGAACCAATGGATTGAAAATCTCTCTGTCTCTCTGTATAACTCTGCCTTTCATATAATAAATAAATAAATCTTTAATTTTCTCAGCTAATGCTGAAGATGGAGAAGCTCTCTAAAGCAAGCCTGAACTGGACAGTTACTAAGACAAAATTAATTTGACACAAGTAAAAACAAAGCAGTTTCCAAATTAATAAAATGCTCTTCTTTGATTTCCAGGAAAAGAGCCTTCCCAGAGTGTGGGCTTGTATCTTTGAAATGTTTTCTGACTCCTCACACTTTTGTATACAACTAAAGCAGGTTGGGGGAACTTCCAAGTGTCTCTGAAACCATGTGTCTTATGCAGTTTCTTCCTGTACATAGCATGTAATAGTCTCTCACCATCTTTGTGGTGGGCCCAATTTTCTTTTTCTCTAAAGTGAGAGGGCTATGAGCACAAGGATTCCCGAGACTTTGAGGATAGGAAGGACCCTATATTCCTGCAACCAGGGTAGGCATAGGACTGGTTTTTCCTTAATGTTTGAAGCACAGGCATGTTTGAAGTCCCTCCTCCCTCATCTCTACCCTTCACCCAGCATTTTTTTAGAAAGAAAGAATAGATAAGTCGAGAAACAAAATGCAAAATCACCTAAATTACAGTTTTATAAAGTTAAAACAACTCTACTTCAAAGGAGACAGTGGGGCAGGCATTTGGCCTAGCAATTAAGATATCCATGTCTTATGTTGGAATCCTTGGGTTTGATTCCTGACTCCAGATGCCTGCCAGTATCAACACTGGGAGGCAGCAGTGATGGCTCAAATAGTTGGCTTCCTGCCCCCCATTTGGGAGACATAGATTGAGTTCCCCACTTCTGGCTTTGGCCCTGGCCCCAACCCAGCCCTGGCTATTGTAGGCAATTCAGGAATAGAATAGCAGATGGGAGATCACTCACTCTCTTTCTCTCTCTCTCTCTATTTCACTCACTCACTGTTTCTCTCTTTGTCTATCTCTAAAAATATACAAAAATAAAGTAAAATAAAAGAAGACAGTACACAGCACAGTGTTCAAAAGCAGGGGCAGAGCTGGGAACCAATCCTGTGCCTCTACTCACAAGCTGTTTAACAGGGACTAGTTGCTGGATCTCTCTGACCTTAATTTTCTTCTCTGAAGGATTACAAGAATAATAATCCAACTTCATCAAATTCTTTGAGTGTAACACAAATGAATTTTTCAAAGACCTTAGTATCCTGACAATCATAGACTATTATTTTTAGCTTTTTAGAACATTGTCAAGGAAGATTTTAAATTGAGGTGTCATTTTTGCAAACATAGACAGGAAAAAAGGAAATATTTCTTGGTAACTTTTTGCACAGAACATATGAAATACTTGCTTTTTGGTCTTGAGGACTATAATGAGGCTCCTTTCTTGGTAATTCTAGGAATCAATTGCTCTTGACCTCTTTGCTGCAGTGTAGTGGACAAGACTTCACAATAAGGTATACTTCTAGTTCCTTAATTACCTTCTAAGAACACTTGTTAGGACTGCTCATAACCCCGTGAGGTCCTTAGAACTATCAGTTAAAAGCCAGTAAAGCATTTGAACTTGGTGTTTGTTGTTTGTTGGATTACTGGAAATTCCTTCTTATATTCCTACTTATTTGGTAGAGTTGGTGATACTCGGGCAGCCTTCCTTTCTATGTTTTGTTCTGCTTTTCTTTTCCTTAATATTCATTTCACTCTCCTCTCAACCTTATTAAATTACCACCACTTAAATGTCCTCTCAGCTTCATGCATCAATTTTTCATAACAACCCAACATGAAAAAGAAGCAAGACACCTTTGCAGTAATGATCCAGTTGGCTCCAGGTTCCTTGGTCTGAACAGAAAATGAAGGCCTTTCCCACCAACAGGTAGCCAGGGTCACAGGTGTAGTTGACAATCATTCCAGGGAGAAAAGGAACATCATGTCCTCCAGTGTGGTGCCCTCCCTGGATCTTGGGTGGAGGTGGGCATGCTAGGATCAAGTTCCCACACAAACACAAGAAAAGACATTCAGTTAAACAGAAGTATGAATAAATATGCCAACACATCCAATCATATTCATATCTGGCTGTCAGGAGTACATGATAACCTGAGGTAGGCAGGTCACAAGCCACCCACTGTTAGCTGATCAGTCAGTGGAAGACTGATTCTTTAAACCAAGATCTCTCAGCACTTAAACGCAGTCCTTTGTAATCTCTACCTGTAAACTCTTTCAGACAGGGGCACTGCACTGATCTACAAGCTACCAACTCAGTGCTGTTCTGTCTTTCCTAGAGGATGGAGCTCGTGTGGGCAAGCACAGCCACAAATGAGCCTGCGATATCAGGTGCTGTCATTTGAGGACATGCTGATTTATTAAAGGAACGGGCTACAGATGCCCAGAGCATAACATTAACCTCCATTTCTCAGGGACATCCGGTATTGTTACTGAAGAGGTGAAGGGCCAACCAAAAATAGTCAGTGGCTTGACAAAAAAAAAACAAAAACAAAACAAAACAAAAAAAACTTGGAAGTAACAAAACTAGTATAAATACCTACATCTGAGTTTCTTGAATTACTTATCAATTCTGAAGTAAAGTATGCCATCAATATGTAATTTTTCTCAGTATACCCAATCTAATAAGAGTATTTTCTTTGGCACTTGTTTTCAGTGTTTGAAAATATTTTCTGTACAATCCAGACTTCTCCAATTTTCTCCATCCACCACCTCCTTACCATCCCATACTCCTCACAGGAAAAGCCATTAGAATACTTGGTTGTTTACCAACTGGCACCCAGCACAGCACACCAAGACCTCTCTGTCACTCATCTGGGAGATAATTCTGTCTGTGATGTAACAAAGCTGTGTTCATCAGCAAAGATGATTATACAGTAGAAATCTGGACATTCTTTCCTGGACATTTAGGATATGTGGAAGTGATACTGACCAACAGGAACAGGAAGTTCACAGCTAGGGGCAGGGTCACTCCAGATCCCATTCCCTTGACTGTCACTCATGCAGTGGATGGTGCTCTTCCCAATGAGGGTCATCCCTCCTTCAGGATGGGGGTCACATGTGTAAGATACTTCTTTTCCATAGGGAATATCTCCCAGAGGAGGTCCTGTGTGTCTCCCATTAAGGATAGCTGGAGGATTTGGACAAAAGATTTCTAGAAAGAAGACAAAAGCATGTCAATCAAGATGACTACAATAATGGTATTCTGTGACAGTGTTTCTCTTAGAAAGAACATAATGAATATGAATGTAATTTAAATCTGCCAGGTTTTTGCTGAGCAGGAACAGAGGTGAGACCTAAATTAGTTGGATCATTCAGATAGCTAAGTTTTTAATGAATTGGAAAGTAACTTATCTTTTTAACTATCTTTTTTTTTGCCCGCTTTACATCACAAATAGTAAGAGTCCTAGGTAAATAATGGGATACAAGACAAACAAGATTTTTGGCTCTCAGAGATTATAAATTCCAGGGAAATCTCTATGAAATTTGTTAAACATGCACTGTCATCTTCAGAAGATAAAAATGTTCCTTGGTGACTTTAAACAATTATCACCAGTAATAATATTAACATTCAATAATGTCATCAAAATACAAAGATACCTATTAGACTCCTTATTCCCAGATTAAATAGATTCAGATAGCTTTTTGTTTGTTTTTTTCTTTCTTTCAAAAAGAAGAAAACTGTGCTGTCATTTCTTTTTTTATTTCTTTTTTTATTTTTATTTTTTAATTTTTTTTGACAGGCAGAGTGGACAGTGAGAGAAAGAGACAGAGAGAAAGGTCTTCCTTTTGCCGTTGGTTTTTTTTTTTTTTAAAGATTTGTTTATTTATTTATTTGAAAGTCAGAGTTTCACAGAGAGAGGAGAGGCAGAGAGAGAGAGAGAGGTCTTCCATCCTCTGGCTCACTCCCCAGATGGCCGCAATGGCCGGAATTGCGCCGATCCGAAGCCAGGAGCCAGGAGCTCCTTGCAGGTCTCCCACACAGGTGAGGGGCCCAAGGACTTGGGCCATCCTCTACTGCTTTCCCAGGCCATAGCAGAGAGCTGGATCGGAAGTGGACCAGCCGGGACTTGAACCGGCGCCTATATGGGATGCCAGCGCTTCAGGCCAGGACGTTAACCTGCTGCGCCACAGCGCCAGCCCCCTCTGCTGTCATTTCTTACTGCTTTTAGTATATGTTTGGAGCAATTCTTCTCCTTAAACTAATTAAGTGCTTCTAATCTGATGTGGATGTAAGACTAGATACCCAAGTTTATCAGAATTGTGTATTTAAACAAAACAAGGGCCTTAACTACATCAAATAATGATTGACTTTTCCTATCTGAATTATGTCTATCTACGTTGTCCAAAGTTTACTTATACATTTATATTCAGCGTTATGTGTTTCTGGAAAGTTGAGTTTGTTTGATACCTGAATTTCCTTTGTATTGAATGTTCACAAAAAATTATACCATAATACTCAACATCCAAATAGATTCTATCAAGGTATTTTAACAAAAACCAAGTTAAAATGACCACCTTTCAATCATCCAGAAGATGGAATTTTTTGAAATGTCGTGTTGGAACCGTGTTTGGCCTACTGGTTAAGCTGTTAGTTGGGATACTTGCCTTCCATATTGGAGTGCCTGAGTTCAAGACCCTACTTTATTCCTGACTCCAGTTTCCTGCTAATGCTGACTCTGGAAGGCAGCAAATGATAGCTGAAGTCATTGGCTCCCTGTCACCCATATGGAAGACCTGACTTCAGTTCACAGCTTCTGGCTTCGCCCTGGCTCAGCCCCAGCCATTATGGGCATTTGGGAAGTGAACCAGAGGATGGGACCACACTCTCACACTCTCCTTCCCTTAAATAAATAAATAAATAAGTCAAGTTTAAAAAAAAAATAAAAAAGGTGTGGCTTACTTGCTTGCATTAGTAAACAGAATAGGAAAATCAAATGTCTTGGCATATAAAATGTGTTCTTTATCAAATTCCAAATTATTGGCATGCTTTATTTCAGCAGTGGTTTGGAAATGTAGGGTCCTTATCATTTCAGATGCTGACTCACCACCCCAACTTCCTGCACAGGATAATTTGTCAGAGAATTGTTTTATCTATGACACATCATTCTTTAGCAGACTATTTTATATGGCCTACTTTCTCAAAATTTGTTTGTTTTCTTCTCTTTTGTCTGCTTCCCAACTGGAAAAATAAATTTCATGAGACCAGGGCCAAACCTCTCCTCTTTCTGACTCTTTCCACCCCTGGAAAGCCCTGGCACATGGGAAGCTGTTCATCAGTAAATATCACAGGCTAAGCAACAGATAGAACAAATAATGTAGACATCTGACAGGGTAAGAGGACATAAAAATTTAAGAGATTGCTCTGTGGTGACAAAACTAAAAAAAATGAATAAAGAAAATTTGGTATACCTTTTTTTTTTTTTTTTGACAGGCAGAGTGGACAGTAGAGGGAGACAGAGAGAAAGGTCTTCCTTTTTGCCATTGGTTCACCCTCCAATGGCCGCCGCGGTATGTGCACTGCGGCCGGCGCACCGTGCTGTTCCGATGGCAGGAGCCAGGTGCTTATCCTGGTCTCCCATGGGGTGCAGGGCCCAAGAACTTGGGCCATCCTCCACTGCACTCCCTGGCCACAGCAGAGAGCTGGCCTGGAAGAGGGGCAACCGGGACAGGATCGGTGCCCCAACCAGGACTAGAACCCGGTGTGCCAGCGCCGCAAGGCAGAGGATTAGCCTGTTAAGCCACGGCGCCAGCCCGAAAATTTGGTATACCTTTATGTCATCTTCTTCCCCCCACCCAGAAAATTCAACACTGTCATTAAACTAGTGATTTACAGATCAGAAACATAAAACCATGATTTAGAAGACCTATAAGACCTTCCTTGAAATTCTTAGAGCAAGGAAAAATTTTTTTATTAGCAATTCAGTTAAAGATGCAGACAACAGGGAATTCCACGAGGCATAACACACTGGAAAACACACACACACACACACACACACAAAACAAAAATGAGAGCCAGGCTTCACAGGCATTCTTGCTACTCACGTTCACATATGGGAACACTGCTGTTCCAAAGGCTTTCCATTCCAGCCAAGACACAATGACTGGCAGAGCTGCCCCTTAATCGGAACCTAAAGGAAGAGGAGCATTGGCAAATGGGTGAGCAGCTCTCACATCCCCCTTCAGCTCTTGAATGTTAGATGCTCAGCTTCCTCACATCTGCCTAGCTACCTTTGCTTCTCAGGTTTAGGCCCAGCTGAAAGTGCCAGCTCAGTAGCTGGTAGAAACTCAACTGCCAAGTTATTCTGAAGAAGCACAGCATTCTATGAATGGTAAAGCAATTATAGCTCATGTGCTTAATTGTCACACAGACTTCATCATCCACTGTCATCTATGGAAGACACTGAACACTGAACCAGGCTTGTCTTTGTGCACACAACCATTCCCTTCCAAGGTCATCTCTCACTGATGGCCCCTGACATCCTCTTACTCCCAGGAATGGGTCATGAGGAAGCACAGCTCTTGATTTTGGTGAGCAAAGCAGAGAGCATCTGGAAAGACAACAGGCAATGTTCTATTGCTGGTACATTTGTATCAGGCCAGAAGAAGGCTCACAGAAAAATATTGAGCCAAATGTTCTAGGAAAAACATGCAGGGGGTGGGGTGCAGTGGGGAGAGGCAGAGTCTTTGCCTCCCTGAAATGCCTAGATATTATTGGGTCACATTGTCCTTCTGAAATTGTTCTGAATTAAGAAATCATTGGGCAGTAGACCAAAGATCTCTTGGAAATTATTAAAAATAGATGCTTGAGTGACCAGTCATGTTGCCTCCCACAGACAGATAGTACATACCTTCCAGAATAGCCAACTGACATAGAGGACTAATAATATAAAACATTAATATCACCGGCACTGCGGTTCACTTGGGTAATCCTCCGCCTGTGGCGCTGGCACCCCAGGTTCTAGTCCCGGTTGGGGTGCCAGATACTACTCCCGGTTGCTCTTCTTCCAGTCCAGCTCTCTGCTGTGGCCCGGGAGTGCAGTGGAGGATGGCCCAAGTCCTTGGGCCCTGCACCCACATGAGAAACCAGGAGAAAGCACCTGGTTCCTTGCTTCGGATCAGTGCAGTGCGCCAGCCGTAGCAGCCACTTGAGGGGTGAACCAATGGAAGGAAGACTTTTCTCTCTGTCTCTCTCTCCTACTAACTCTGCCTGTCAAAAAAAAGTAATATCAAAGATTATGATCCCAATGTTAGAGCCTTCACTGAAATGAAGTATGATTGGATGAAACATGCTATCCATGCACTATTATAATTCTGCTGTTGGCTGGGAGTTTTTAAAAGATTTATTTATTCATTTGAAAGGCAGAATGACAGAGAAAGAGAGATCAATCTATCTTCCATCTGCTAGTTCACTCCCCAAATTCCCATAATGGTGTAGGGTAGGCCAGCACAAAACCAAGAGATCCATCTAGGTCTTCCATGTGGGTGGCAGAAACCCAGGTACTTGGGCCATCAACTGCTGCCTCCAGACACTCTAGTAGGAAGATGTATTGGAAGTACAGAGTAGCTGGGACTAGAACCAGGCACTCTGATATGGGCTGCAAGTATCCCAAGAGACAGCTTAACTGCTATGCCACAACACCCACCCCAACAATCAACAGATTGGCGTTACTGACTTACCATAGTGCAGACAAATTTTGTTTTCTTCATCAAAAATCTTTCCTGGCAAAACTTTAATATACATTTTAGGTCTCTAAATAACTATTTAACAATTCATTTCAGATTTTAACACAAATTCAAGAGCAGAGACTTTACCTGTGTTTGTACTTGACACTTAGTTATGTGTGTCATGAAGTCCCCACCTTTATTTCAAAACGTTGATCTTCATGGAAACTTCTTTTCCATTAGGGCATCAGTCTCCTTTTTGCGTTAATCCCTGAATTCAACAGTCACTATCCAACACTCAGTCTCTGCTCTCTACTACAGGTCTTACTCACCCTTCATCACAAATGAAGGTCACTTTTGCCCCAAGCTGGAGATTAAGTGGACGTACCACACGGCCATTGGGGAGTTGGTCCAGGAAGTCATCGCATGATCTCACTAGGAGGAAAGGATAACAGGAGTAAGACTGCAATGTGAAGGGCAAAGAGATTGATCTGGTAACGAGACCAGAGTCGAGGCATTTGTACATGTCGGGGCCACAGGGCTCCAGTCTCCTTGGAGTGTACAGCGTGGAGAAGCATCCCCTCCAAGGTGGTAGCTGGGCTCACAGATGTAGATCACTTCTCACCTAGTGGAAAAGCATCCTTTTGCTTAGCGTGCACTCACCATGCAGAATTTCTGAAGGTGTCTGACACATTCCATAAAGGACAGATCCGAAGTGCTTTTTAATTATCATCTGTGCCCAAAGCTGACAATGCTCTTGGCTTAAAAATTATAATTACAGAGTTAACCTGTAGATGTTAGAGCAAAAGTTCTGGTAGTTCAGTAGTCAGGGTTTATTGACAAGGAAGCTAAGGATGCAGAGCAGAGCTCACCAACACCTTGTCTGTGTTTTTTTCTGCTGAAATGTGCTCCTAAGACCTCAGGGCTTTCGGGTTCTGGCTGGTTAGTACACAGCTGTCAGTGCTGGTGGCTCATCTAGCCTTTCAGTCTTCATTTAGGACAACAACAAGGGAAGCCTTTGTACAAGCCTCATCTAAGAGACCTCTCCTAGCCTGCTGTGCAGTCAGTCACAAAGTCCCTTCATTTCCCCAGTTAGTCTTTCCACTACCACATGGCTCAGCTGGAAACTTCCTTTCTGTCCCTCCCCAGTTCTGATTCCTCCCACTCCACTGCCATGCCAGCCGTGTCAGCACAAGACCAGAGAAGCCAATGAGAACAAAATCCCTTAAAGGAAAATGAGCAAACTACAGTCTTTGTAGTGACAGAACATATTGCTTAGAGAATCCTTTGATTCAGATTTTGGCTGTATCCATACATACATTGCCCAATTGGTGTGTGCTCAGGGCACCAGCATGCCATTGAGCCTTGATCAGAACCATGGATAATTGAAAAAAAAAAAAAAAGAAACAGAACACAAAGACATTTATTTGGATTTGAGCAAAGCATTTCTTCTTTCTGAGCCTGTTTTTTTTTTTTTTTTAATTTGTTTGCTTGTTTTAGCAATAAAATGGAAGGAGCTGGAACAGTGTGATTGGCATCCAAGGCCTTTTTAATCCAATGCTAGCATTTTGGTTGCCATGGCTCTTCATCTGCCTACTGACCTCCATGCAATGATGGAAATAGGATCATTTTATTATGCTTTGTTGTTTGTCACGTATTTCAGTACACATTATCATTGGGTCTGGAGCCAGAAGGCTCTTGAATTAATAGATCTTGCTCTCTCTTTCACTAGCCCTTTGACCTTGAAAAATTTATTTCACATTGGTAAGACTCAGTTTTCTAAAGGTAAAATGAAGATCAGAATAGTTGCTACCTCATATATTTGCTGTATTAAGGCATATAAAATGTGTAATATAGACATAGAATATATACATAGAATATAGACATAGAATAAACCATTGTTTTATTATTACCAGATATAAAACATAGAGCTATTATTATGTGTATTATTGTTTATTCCAATTTCATAGCTCTTTTATACACACACACACACACACATATGCTTATCGCTTCTATAATTTCAATGCCTACCATTTATACTCCCTTGTAGCCCCTGGCAACAGTCTCAGAGGATCAGACTCACCCCTGGAGCAGCGTGGCAGCTCAGGTCCCCATCTGTTGTTGGCGTAGCACTGCACAGTGTTGGATCCTTTCATGACAAAGCCAGGCTGACATTTAAATCTCACGATCTCATTGATCAAAAATAAACTCCTATTTCCTGTGACTCTTACTCCATTTTCAACTTCTGGAGCTGTGCATTTATTAGCAGAAAAACACTGAGGAGGAGGGCTGCTCCAAACACCGAGATGACTGTCTTTGCTGGTACAATATATTGATTGTTCTCCCACAAGGTCAAACACCTTTTCTCCACCTGGCCCAGTGTGGCACTGGTAAGTCACCACCATTCCATAGGGAAAAAATGTTTCATTGTGGCTGTAGAAGGTTCCGTTGGGTATGACTGGAGGTGGCTCACAAGATATAGCTGGGGAAAGGGAGAGTATAGTAAACAGAAGCTTATTTATTTATTTTTCAGTATGAATTATTTTACTATGGATTTAAATAACAAATAACAAAGAACCAAATGACTTCCTAAACTATGGCTAATTATAATACTGTCATTTTCTTCTAATGTTTGCTAATAATCAGACATGTTTTTTACATAGCTGAGATGTACATGTGTGTGATGTGAATTTTGTTTATAATAAATAATTCATGTGAAAATCCCATCCCCTGTATTATTACAGTTTACATATTTGTGATTTTAAGTGGATAAACTATGTGATTTTTGTCATAGATTTTTAAGGTATTTACCTGCTGCTGTATTATTTTTTATCATTTATTTTTTGTAATGTTTAAGTATATATATGTATGTATTTATCTACTTATCTTTAATTATTTGAAAAGTACAACAGAGAGAGGGATCTTTCAGCTGCTGGTTCACTCCCCAAATGCAACAACTGAGGCTGGGCAAGGCTGTAGATAGAAGCCTGGAACTCCATCCTGGTCTCCCAGTGGTGGCAGGGACTCAAGTACTTGAGGATCACCTACTACTTCCCAGGATGCCATTAGCAGGAAGCTGGATGGAAACAGAGTAGCTGAGACTCAAACTAGGTACTCTGATATGGGATGCAGGAATCCCAAGTGGCAGCTTAACAGGCTGTGTCACAATGTCCACTCCTTTTAACTGGTTATTAAATAATATCTTTGCAGGTTAAATACACTGCCTCTGGCATTGCTTATCAAGAAAAAGAGAGAAGAAAATATAAAAGATAAGACATGAGAAGTGAAATAATCACAAAATCAGGGATAATGAGATGAACACCATGTGTTAGGATTTGAATGTAGTCCTGTCTCCTCTCCAGTGTGGTAGTTTAATCCCCAATGTCATATGTTAACGGTGTTTAGAAGGTGGAAATGTTATCTGAGTAAGGTGTTTAAGGTGGAACTCCCATGACTGAGTCCTGGGAGAGAGTGACACACACTCACAGACCCACAGGCATGTTCCCTGTCTCTGCCAACCCATTGCTATAAAGTGACACAACCAAGGGAGGCCCTTATGAGAGCCTGAGCCATGCTATCTGGACTTTCAGCCTCCAAAAGTGTAAGCTAGATAAACCTCTTTTTTTTACAACTCATTGTAGTAATGAGAACCTAACTAATCTACTATGTTCAATAATAAGATAATGTTGAAAACATGGGTAAAAGTGACTGTACATATGCAGACATATCATCAATGTTGACTCAATGAGTGATTATTGACCTATAGATATATTAATGGGATAATTTTTCACAGGAGAAAACCCCCAAGCCAAGAAAAAATTTTATAGTAAACTGATAATTCCTTTGCCACTTGAATTTCTTCAGAGGATTTAAATAAAGTAAGCACCTTATATAGTTTCTCATTCATGTTTTGGAATCTTTAAAAGTCTGTTATTTCATTTTTGTAAACACAATGAACATATTCTTTGTAGGAAATATATTTATAAAATAAGTACAAACAAAAAGCAAATGATAATGATCCAAAGAAACAATTCTTAACAATTTAATGTATGCCTTTTCTGATACATATGTGGACACATGCATGTGTACATATGGATATATTTTCTGTATCATATTTGGTGACAATGATATTTCAGGCATGAAGACATATAGACATACTGTCTATTTCCCCTTAGGTGCAGCATCTCAATATTTAATTCCATTTTTAACCTTTTGAAAAAACTTATGATAGTCATTTTATATAAGCCTTATTTCTCTTATTACCTATTTTCAAACTGTGCTGCACATTTAGGCTGTTAACATTTTCCACTATCATAAATATTGTTGCCTTGAGTATCTTTGGAACAAAGTTACAGAAAAATCTCATTATTATTTTCTTTCAATAAATTCCTGGAATTGGAATTGCCAGGTAGAAGGATATCTGCCCTCGGGTTTTTGTATCTATTGGTCATTAGCCTTCCAGAAGTTGGTTCCCATCAACTCTGAGTGTGCTGGTAATTTCTTCATGGCCTTAGCACTCTGCCAATTTGCAATCATTCTTCCCTGTTCCTCAAAGTTTTGGAGGTTCATTTTAAAGTTTCACGTGGGAAAGAGAGAGATCAACCAAGAATGAACACAAAGGAAGATTGGACCTCAAAATGGCTAGAGTGTGGGGACACTGCTAAGAATTTTAAGATCTCTTCTTATTTGGAATCAGAATATTAAGGAAGGGAGTAGCTCAATTTTTGGAATTGTGACATGTAAGAGTTGGGAAAGACAGATGTAATTTGGTATATCATCTTTAAAATTTACTCACAAAGGAGAGTGGCCATTATACTGGAGAGAGCTGACTATCAGCATAGGAAAGTAGAGCCATTTTGTCTGAGTTCAAGTCCACTTTCAGATAATTCACCCTCTAAGATAAGGAAAAGCCAAGATCTGAAGAGTATAAATTCTATTTTCAAGTATCTGAGAAGATGCTTTGTACAAGACTTTTTAACTCCAGGAATAAGCAGGATTAAATGGAAATATATGGGGGTAGGGGTGAATATTTCAACTCACTCTCACAGATAGGTGCCTGCTTATCCCATGTCACGTTACTGCCCAAGAGGAGACAAGCAGCAGTTGGGGAACCGACGAGGCGATACCTAAAACAAAGCACGAACAATGATTATACTCCACACCTATTAGGCACTCAAGTCACCATTTGGAAAATAATGAGTAGATATCACAAATTGCAGGACAGATTACAGCATGCCAGGCCTCAGAAGGAAGGAATTCCAACTCCATGTACAAAGGAGTCCCGCATTTCTAAAGACAAGCTTCACTCTTTACCTCCAATCCATTTTTATTCATAGTCCCTCGCAGCTGAATGAGGCATTTCCCTTATTCATCAGTAGGCATTTTGGTACTTATTTTTCCCAGGTGTACTTCCATCCAGGAAATGACAAGTTCCTTGATTAGCAAGGAACCTGTCTCATGGAAATACATTACACTCAATAGCTTGTAGCCCAGAGATCCTCACACATGGAGCGCATAAGCAGCCCCTTTTGGGGGACAAAAGGAATGATGTTTTATCCTGAAGAGTCAGAAAATGAGAGCCAGAGACAATAGCTAAACATCTTCACATTTTAAAGGTAAAAGATGGGGATAGTCGCCCACACTGCTGTAAAACCATGAAGAGTAGGCCACAACATTTGGAATATTTCCTTATTTATTTTTTTTAGGATATCTACAATGTTACTATGAGAAACATCACTAAAAATGCTAAGCTAAGCTATTCATGTGTTCTGGCGCACAGGAGGGAGAAATCTGAAGAAAACCGAGCAGCCACAGTGCAATGCCTTGTAACAACGAGGCAGTTACTGGAACAGCGAAACACTCTTGCCCTAGCTCATTTAAGACATGTGATCAGAGCAGTGACCATTAGTAGCAGACTGCTGACGTCATCCACAGAGTCACCTTTCCTCTCTTTCATTAGTAATGGAGGCCTCTATTTTGCACCAGCCCGTTAGCCACCTGCAATGAAGACTTCATTTCTCACCTTCCCTTACAGCAAGCTATGGATACTTCCAGCAGGTGGAAGTGGAGTGTTCCTGTGCATCTCCTGGAAAGTGTCTTTAAAGGGACTGTTGCCCCTTTCTTCCTCTTTTCCAGCTGGAATCTGGGCCCTGAGATGAAACAGACTCTCATTTTCATGGAATCAGAGTAACAACACGGAAGGAACCCAGGTTTCTATGGGTTGCCGTATGAGCACTGGATTCCTTGCCATTATGGTTGTTTGTTTTTGTTTTTTTTTCTTTCATTTTTTAATTTTTTCCTTTTGATTTTTTCTTTTTTGTTACTTTCATGGTTTTTAACTGAGGCATAAAGAAGCCACTGTCCCAACATCCTATTATTTGACTTTTTTTGGTCTTTCACAGCTGACTCTATCTTAGCTGGATTATACCAGCCCTTCCTGAAACAGTGACATAAATCTGAAGGAGCTGTCTGAGTCCACCAGGGGCAGTGGATGTTTCTCCAGGCACAGTGAATCACTTTTGTGGTCAGGCAGCAGCTGAATTTTACTTATGGCTAACTTATTCAGTATTGGCTATGTGAAAAGATCTTTTCAAGTGCGCCAAAAAAGCCTTAAAAATCGGTTCAAACAGGCTGAGGACCACTGAATAAAAGATGACAATCCCTCCAGCATGTGTGGATCTCTCTGCCTCTCACCCTTCAAAAACTGCCCTAGGAACACAGGCCCATGGGTACCCCTAAGTTTTGACCTTATAGAGGTTGTTCTTATATGCTGAAGAAGGTTCCAGACTATGTATGGTGGCAAAAACGCGGTGACATCAGAGATGAAAAAGGAAATGTAACAACAGATACCACAGAAATAAAAATAGTCATCAGAAATTACTACAAAGAGTTGTATGCCAGCAATCAGGGAAATCTGTCAGAAATGGATAGATTCCTGGACACATACAACCTACCTAAATTGAACCATGAAGACATAGAAAACCTAAACAGACACATAACCGAGTTAGAAATTGAATCAGTAATAAAGGCCCTCCCAACAAAGAAAAGCCCAGAACCGGATGGATTCACTGCTGAATTCTACCAGACATTTAAAGAACTAACTCCATTTTTTCTCAAACTATTCAGAACAATTGTCACTGATCAGGGACGATATTTGTCCCTTTGGGACTGGCTTATTTCACTCAGCATAATGTTTTTCAGATTCCTCCATTTTGTTGCAAATGACCAGATTTCATTTTTTTTTTACAATTATTCTTAGGTGTTTAACTGAAAAGTGATCCCTGTTAAATATAAGGGTGGGAATAAGAGAGGGAGGAGATGTACAGTTCGGCACATGCTCACTCAGACTTACCCCTAATGGTAGAGTTAGAAACGTGCCAGGGGATTCCAATTCAATCCCATCAAGGTGGCATGTACCAATGCCATCTTACTAGTCAAAGTGATCAGTTTAAGTTCATAATTGATCATGATGATAGGATTAAGTGTCAAAGGGATCACATAAACAAGACTAGTGTCTGCTGATACTAACTGATAGAATTAAAAAGGAGAGAAGATCAAACATGGGAAGTGGGATACACAGCAGACTCAAAGAACGGCAGATGTCCTAAACAACACTCTGGCCTCAGAATCAGTCCTTAAGGCATTCGGATCTGGCTAAAAAGCCCATGAGAGTTTCTCAGGCATGCAAAGCCAAGAAACTGTGGCCAAAAAAAAAAAAAAATGACCTAAATGAAACATCTCTGTGAGATCCCAGTGGAAAGAACAGGCCGTCAGAGAAGGAGATACATTTCTCTGAAGGGAGGAGAGAACTTCCACTTTGACTATGGCCTGTCTAAATAAGATCAGAGTTTGTGAACTCAAGAGGCTTCCATAGCCTTGGCAGTTCATGACAAGAGCCTTGGGTGATTACTGATGTCATAAATAAGAGTGTCAATTGTTAAATCAACAACGGGAGTCACTCTGCACCTACTCCCCATGTAGGATCTCTGTCCTTAATGTGTTGTACTATGTGAATTAACGGTAAAACTACTACTCAAACAGTGCTCTATACTTTGTGTATCTGTGTGGGTACAGTATGTTGAAATCTTTACTTAGTATATAGTAAGTTGATCTTCTGTATATAAAGATAATTGAAAATGAATCTTGATGTGAATGGGATGGGAGAGGGAGTGGGAGATGGGATGGTTATGGATGGGAGGGCGGTTATGGGGGGAAAAGCTGCTATAATCCAAAAGTTGTACTTTGGGAATTTATATTTATTAAATAAAAGTTGAAAAAAGTAATCCTGTTTTTAATTTACAAGTATTAATTTTATACATTTATGGAGTACAACATAACAGTTTGCATCATGGAATGATTAAATTAAGTGAATTAACACATTCATCATCTCCCATACTCATTTTTTTCACGGTGAGAACACTTAAAATCTACTCTTTTAGCAATTTTGAAATACAGCAATGCATTACTCCTCACTATAGTCACCGGGCTGTGCAACAAATCTAACGTGCTCTGCCTGTCTAACTGGGCCTTTGTGTCCTTAGCCCACTTCTCCCCATCCCCTGCTCCCACTCCTTGATCCTGCTAACTGCCATTCTACTCTCTACTATTATGAGTTTGGGTCTTTTTAGATTCCACCTATGACTGAGATCTAAATTCTTTGTTGAAATTTGTGCCTGCATTATTTCACAGGGACTATTTTTGAAGATACTATAAGACATGAACATGCTCCGGCAGTGATTGTCTTACACTTTCTGAGGTGACGTCCATTCTTTCACTGACGTCTATAGAAGGCTTCAATAAAGAGGTTAGGCTCCTTCCTGAAGGCCCCTACTCTAAAAATAAATGTTTTCCGGCTGGCGCCATGGCCTAACAGGCTAATCCTCCGCCTTGCAGCGCCGGCACACCAGGTTTTAGTCCCGGTCGGGGCGCCGGATTCTATCCCGGTTGCCCCTCTTCCAGGCCAGCTCTCTGCTATGGCCCGGGAAGGCAGTGGAGGATGGCCCAAGTGCTTGGGCCCTGCACCCGCATAGGAGACCAGGAGAAGCACCTGGCTCCTGGCTTCGGATCAGCGAGATGCGCTGGCCGCAGCGGCCACTGGAGGGTGAACCAACGGCAAAGGAAGACCTTTCTTTCTGTCTCTCTCTCTCTCACTATCCACTCTGTCAAAAAAAATAAATAAATAAAATAAAATAAATGTTTCCATACATGACAGAGTTGTCTTATCTACATTCAATCCCCACTAATTCTCCAAGTAGTTTCCCAAACAAATGCACTTCTTTTCCTAAAAGAATAAAATTTTAGCATCTTCAGATATTTTGTAAGTCAGATGACTCATATCAGACATGGTTTTAAATCCTTTTTAAATAATTACAAATTATATTGTGAAACTTTGCTAATTATATATTACTCTGTAACATCAGTTTTAGCAGTTGCTTGTTGGTTATTACCTGGATGGACTATAACTCATATAACAAATTCCTTATTCTTAGAAATTAAAGTGGTTTTTCATTTAGATGGTTAGAAAAAAACAAAACTACAGTGCATGTTCTTGTACATAAAAAAAGAAGTGAAGGGCCAGCGCTGTGCTATAGAGGGAAAGCTGCCGCCTGCAGTGCCAGCATCCCATATGGGTGCCAGTTCGAGTCCTGGTTGCTCCACTTCCGATCCAGCTCTCTGCTATGGCCTGAGAAATCAGCAGAAGATGGCCTAAGTCCTTGGGTCCCTGTACCCATGTAGGAGACCTGGAGGAAGCTCCTGGCTCCTGACTTCAGATTGGTGCAGCTCCAGCTGTTGCAGCCAATTGGGAAGTGAACCAGTGGATAGAAGCCCTTTCTCTCTCTCTCTCTGCTTCTCTGTAACTCTGCCTTTCAAACAAACAAATAAATCTTTTTTTTAAAAAAAAAAAAGTGAGATGAAAGCTTCACTGACTACAAAGAAAATTTGAGAATTCAGATTTCATATCTACACAAGAGAAAAGATTTGTGGATTTGGGTGAAGGGCTATGCACGGTATTATTGCCAAATTGCCTTCCACAAAACTGACCATGACCTATGTAAGGCATGGCAGTGACCCTTCTCTGATGCCAAACTAAGAGGCAAAAATGGCATTCCATTCTTAAAGTATGTTTCTCATGTTACAAGTGAAGCTAAACTCATATGCTCATTTGACTATTTCCATTTTCTCTTGTAAATTATTTGTAATTTTTTGCTAATTTTCTATTTAAGTATTTGTCTTGTTATTATTGATGTGTAAAAAACTATTTCTATATTTTTACATGTAGAAAAGTTTGCTTTTAATTATTTAGCTTTACCAATCTTGTCCATAGAAATTTTCCTGTAGGGGTCTCACATCAGAAACACATCTGACGGAGGCCGGCACCGTGGCTCACTTGGTTAATCCTCTACCTGCGGCGCCGGCATCCCATATGGGCGCTAGGTTCTAGTCCTGGTTGCTCCTCTTCCAGTCTAGCTCTCTGCTGTGGCCCGGGAAGGCAGTGGAGGATGGCCCAACTGCTTGGGCCCTGCACCCTCATGGGAGACCAGGAGGAAGCACCTGGCTCCTGGCTTCGGATCGGTGCAGCACCAGCCATGGCGGCCATTTGGGGAGTGAACCAACGGAAGGAAGACCTTTCTCTCTCTCTCTCTCACTGTCTGTAACTCTACCTGTCAAAAGAAAGAGAGAGAGAGAGAGAGAGAGAGAGAGAGAGAGAGAGAGAGAGAAAGAAAGACATCTGACTAAATATTCATCTAGCACTTTTATTTATTTTTTTTAGCATTTAATCTTTAACATACACAGACTTTGCTTTGGTCTGAGATGAGGCAGGTATCTAACTTTATCTTTTTGGATATTTGCCTTGTGAATAAATAATTCCAGTTTTCTATGTCTTGAAATATAATTTTATAATTTTAAAAAGATTAATTATTTATTTGAAAGACAGAGTTACAGAGAGGCAGAGGCAGAGAAAGCCAGTACTCAAACGGGCACCCATATAGGATGCCAGCACTGCAGGTGGCAGCTTTACCCGCTATGCCACACAGTGCTGGCCCAATTTTATCATTTTTAATTTAATTAAAAAACTTACATGTATTTCCTGGGTTTCACATTTTGCTCTATTAATCTGTATCCCTGTTCATTCATTGTGTCAATTATTTTATTTTTTAAAACATAGCGGTGAGAGTGGTATTTAGCTTAGTAGGTAACATGCCTGCCTTTCTTACCAGAGTACCTGGGTTCAGTTCCTGGCTCTGGTTCCTGACTCCAGCTTCCTGCCAGTGCAGTCCCTACTAGGTAACAGTAATGGGTCAGATAATTGAATTCCTGCCACCCATGTGGGAGACCTGGACTGCATTCTCAGCTCTTGGTTCTGCCCTGGCCTTTCCCCAGACATCATGAGCATTCGGGAATTAACCCGGCAGATGGGAGTGCACACTCTCTCTCTGCCTCTTAAATACATTTATTCTTTACAAAAAAGAAGAAAAATAAAATATAAGAGTACTTCATAAAGTTCTGGAATTAAAAGATAAGTTCATTTGGGTACAAAATAAATTTGAAATCCATGCATAATCATTTCATAATATACATTTCCATAAATTTTTAAGAACTTCATACATTTACAGCACTTCCATTATGTAATATATTCTGGTACCAACATGCCCTCCCTCTTGTTATTATTTCAGGAAATTCTACTAATGAGTCTCACAACATTTATAATCATCTGTCAAATTAAAAAAGAATAGTATTGGAAATCTGATTGAAATTCCATTAAATTTGGTTATTAATGGATAGCTAACATCTCCACCACATTAAATACAATTTTATATTCTGTATTTATTCAAGCATTTTATGCCCCCCCAAAAGCTTTAAATCTCCTACTTTTAAGTCTTACATATTTATTATTAAATTTCTATCTAGGTGATTTTATTGTTATTGTGAATTGTATTTTTCCCCATTTTGTTCCATGTGGTTAGGCAAAGTACTTGAATAGAAATTTCTCCAAAGAAGATATATAAATGGGCAAGACCACATGAAAAGATCCTCAAAATTGGTGAAATGCAAATAAAACTAACTTCATATCTATTGGGATGGCTATTATGTTTTTTATTTTAATAAAAAAACAAAAATTGTTGGTGAGGATGTGGAGAAACACTTGTATGCATTGCTGAAAGGAACACACATGGTGCCGATCTTGTGGAATAACAGTTTGTCAGTTGCTCAAAAAGTTAAAAATAAAATTATCATGTGATGGGGCTGGTGCTGTGGTGTAGCGGGTAAAGCTGCCACCTGCAGTGCTGGCATCCCATAGGGTGCAGTTCGAGACCTACTTCACTTCCGATCCAGCTCTCTGCTATGGCCCGGGGAAAGCAGCGGAAAATGGCCAAAGACCTTGGGCCCTGTACTTGCCTGGGAGACCCAAAAGCTTTTGTCTCCTGGCTTTGGATGGCCCTAGCTCCAGCCATTGCAGCCATCAAGGGAGTGAACCAGTGGATGGAAGATCTCTGCCTCTGCCTCTTTGTAATTCTGCCTTTGAAAATAAGTAATTCTTTTAAAAAACTATTATGTGACTCAGTAATTAAATCCCTAAATGTATACCCCCAAAGAACTACAATTAGGGAGTTTATCAGGTATTCTGCCTATTTTTAGAATGTCTCAGTAGCTTGTATTTTCCCAATGAAATGATGCATTCACAGATATTTTCAATTTTATTAGGATAGAGAAAATATTTTTATAAAGTAGTGAATTTCTTCAATATCTATGGTTATGTCTTTCTTATTCATGTGTCTTTGTAGATGTTACTTTATGAAATTACCATTGTCCCAGTTCTGTTTATTTTAATTAGTCCCCTAAAGAAACAGTTCTTAGATTTGTCATTTCTATTATTTTCTATTTCTTTATTTATAAATTTATCTTCTTTATTAATTCCCTAGTCCAACAGCCTTTATATGCACACAGGTACTTCAAAAAAATTCATGAAAAACTGAAATAAAACATGTTTATTTAGGTGCAAAAACAAATTTTGAAATCCATGCATGGCTTTTTTCATAAGAAGCATTTTCTTTTTTTGTTTGTTTTTTGTTTGGTTGGTTGTTTTTTTTTTTTTTTTTTTTTGACAGGCAGAGTGGACAGAGAGAGAGACAGAGAGAAAGGTCTTCCTTTGCCATTGGTTCACCCTCCAATGGCTGCCATGGCCAGCGTGCTGCAGCCGGCGCACCACGCTGATCCAAAAGCAGGAGCCAGGTGCTTCTCCTGGTCTCCCATGGGGTGCAGGGCCCAAGCACTTGGGCCATCCTCCACTGCACTCCCTGGCCACAGCAGAGAGCTGGCCTGGAAGAGGGGCAACCGGGACAGAATCCGGTGCCCTACTGGGACTAGAACCCGGTGTGCCAGCGCCACAAGGCGGAGGATTAGCCTATTGAGCCGCGGCGCTGGCCATAAGAAGCATTTTCCATGAAGTTTTTAAGACCCATGTACTCTTATGTTTTTAATTTCTTAAACATTCTTAGGTAAGATGTTTTGTTCAGTGGTCTGCAATTTTTTCTTGTCCAGTAAAAAAAAGCATCAAAAATTTCTCGAAGGACAGTTGTGGCATCAGTGCCCCAGCAGCTTTTCTGAGTTCCATTTCCATCAGCATTCATAATGCAGGAGCCGAGTAATACAAGGCGTATTCCTAGCAGCTGGAGGCAGACTTCAATGTTCAAATTCTAACCTCAACCTCTGGCAACTGAGTCTGGGCAAATTAGTTCATCTGTTTTATCTTCTGTAAGATGAGGGCTATGAATAACATCTACTTCAAAGGATCATTTTGAAGATTAGTAGTTAATTAACATAAAACACTTAGAAGAGTTTTTAAGGTACATACACTAGTCATTAGCTATTGTTATTCTACAGGTAATCAGCAATGATTTTGTTAATTTTGTTCCTGATCAAAATCCAGTGTACTCTCTTTTCCTGAAGCTGTGATTTCTTATTCTTTTACTAATTCCTAGTTTTATTATATTTTATGGAGAGAATATAATTATTTTGATCTCTCCTATGATCAAATTTATTGAGGTATATGCTGTGCTGTGATAGATCAATTTTATAAATGTTTTTTGTAACTTTTGTCAAGGATATAGAGTTGAACACACATATATCAAAGCAGCTTGACTTCATTTTTATTCATACACATTTGCCCAAACTGAAGTTTTCAACTATGATTATTTTACCAATTCATCTTTTTTACTTTACTTAAATACTTCTCTGACTGAATTGTAACAGGAATTGAAGAAAAATAATTTAATCCCTTCATCTAATCAGCAATGGGCAGAGTAGGGCCCAGGGCCAGTCACATCCTGCATCCGCTACAACAGCAGTGCTGAGTAGTTGCACTAGACATTGCACGTCCACTAAGCCAGAAATATTTACTCTCTGCCTCTTAACAAAATAATTTACCTTCACTTGGCCAAAATGATCTGTTTCATCCGTCCAGGTAAGCCTCTATTCATTAACTGTCTGGTTATTTAAGTTGTACTTGTTTTCAGAAATTTAACAACATGATTTTATAAATCAATATATCCACTCTTCATATATTTGGTCACTCTTACTCCAATCTCAGGCAACCTCAATGTTTTCCAAGCACATTTAAACACACAAATATGGGATGTCTCCTCCAAATTTGTTATTGTTTTTCAGAATTGAGAAGACACTCCATATGCTCTGCTGAAAATTATTTTTCCCAATTAACATCACATCACAGTCGCCCATTCAGGTCACTAAACAGAGATCTAATTAAGTCTTTCAAATTGCTGCAAAATATTTGGTATAAATATCTCATAAAATGTATTCGATCGACTGCTAATAAAAGAATATCAGGACTGTTTGCTCCTTTTCTTATATAAACAGTATTCAATAAAGAAACTTCTGTAACACTTTCGTAGGTGTGGTATTACTCAGTCAGGAGACATTTGTGCTTTCACTTTTTGTGAGTGGACTCTAGCAATTCACATTCCACTGAGCCACTGTGACAAGGCTCTGAATTCCTATTTATGTCACGTCATTCTTTTTAAAAAATACAGAGATGAACATGAAAACCTGAGATATTGTTCCTTTAATTTTCATTTCCCTAAATCATAGAGAGGTTGGGCATTTTTGCTTAAATATTTAGCAGCTATTTTTATTTTTCCTTTTGTGAATTGCCTGTGCATATTCTTTGCTCATTTTAATATTGGGTTGTCCATCGCTTATCAAAGGTTATGCACCCTTAACTTTTTCTCTGTCTTACCTGATACAGTTTCCCTGCAATATATTGTTTGCCTTTACATATGTTATATTTTCTCCACACTAGAATTGTTGTTTTCCCATCTATTAGTGTATTGACACTCAGATCTAATGACTGATCTTGTTGGCAAGGCAGCCACCTTCTTCCTCCCTCAGCATTCCTTTCCTGGCCAATCAGAGACCCAAGTTTACCCTGGTAAACTGTGTGTTTGGTAAAAGGAAATTTCCTTTTCAGGTGGTAGAAGACTTAGTAAGGGTATGTGTACTGTACAGCTATGTCTTTATGAGCTCTCCTATCCAAACACATTTATTTGATATGTTTCCATATACTGTTTGGTGCTCTATTGTTCAAAACTTTTTACATTTATTATATACTAGAACAGGTATCAATATCTTAATAAATTATTTTAACCTATATGATACTTTTTGACTTAAGTACTTATTTTTCTCATATTGAGGGTCCTGTTTCTTTTTCTTACCTGATATTTGCATCATGTATTTTTAAAGTTTTATCTTTCTGTTGTAGCAAAAGAGAAATAACATTAATTTTGTCATTTAAGCCACATATAGATTTTTTTTTTGACAGGCAGAGTTAGACAGTGAGAGAGAGACAGAGAGAAAAGTCTTCCTTCCGTTGGTTCACCCCCAAGTGGCCGTTTCGGCTGGTGTGTTGCGGCCGGCGCACTGCACCGATCCAAAGCCAGGAGCCAGGTGCTTCCTCCCGGTCTCCCATGAGGGTGCACGACCCAAGGACCTGGGCCATCCTCCACTGCCTTCCCGGGCCACAGCAGAGAGCTGGACCAGAAGAGGAGCAGCCAGGACAGAATCCGGCGCCCCAACCGGGACTAGAACCTGGAGTGCCGGCGTCACAGGCGGAGGATTAGCTTAGTGAGTTGCAGTGCTGGCCCATTTATAGATTTTTAAAAAATTCTTTGGGAGGCAGAGAGAGAGAGAGAGCAAGCGAGCAAACTACTGCTACCATCTTCTGACTCACTCTACAAATGCCAGCAGCCACAGGGATGGGACAAAATACCAGGAACTGGGAATTCAATTCAGGTTTCCCAAATGAGTGGCAGGGATCCAGTTACTTTAACTGTCATCTACTTCCTGCTAGGGTCTGCATTAGGAGGAAGCTGGAATCGAGAGCAGAGCCTGGACTTGAACCCAGGTACCCCAATATGGGATGCGGGGATCCTAATCCAAGTGTTAATCACCAGGCCAAATACCTGTTAAACCACTTTGAAGTGGACAGTTTGGTGGCATCAACTGCATTCACAATGTTGTGCAATCATCATCACTATTTCCAAAAATTTCACCACCCCAAACAGAAACTGTCTGCACTGAACAATAACTCCCTGCTTTCCGTGCCCCTCTGGACTCTGGTCACCTCTCTAATCCAGTTTCTGATCCAATTAGTTTGCCCATGCTAGGGACTTCATACAAGTGGAATTGTATATTTTTCCTTTTGTGTCTGGCTTATTCTACTTAGTATGATGTTTTCAAAAATTATCTATCTTGTAGCATGTATCAAAACTTTATTTCTTTGCATAACTGAGTAATATTCTGCTCTGTACACACACACACACACATACACACATGTTTTGTTTAGGCATTCATCTGTTAGACTTTTGTTTCTGCCTTTAGGCTGTTAATACCCGTGTTTGAATATCTGACTCCCTGCATTTCATGTATGGTTTAGAGGTTGGCATTCTGATCTGGGAATCATATTCAACCAATAGTGCTCCCAACTCACCCTTCATTACAAGAATAGTTGATTATTGATCCAAGCTGGGTATCTGTATTTATATGTACCATTCCATTAAAGGGTTCTGGAGGAGTTCCACATGATTTTCCTAGGGGAAATAAGCAGAATTGGGGACTCAGTGTAGAGTTCAATTTACCTTGGATTACAAGGTTCAAACTAGACTTTACCATACTGAAAAGTCTGTATTATTCTGACTGTTCCAAATAATTGACCATCCCAAGGAAATCTACAATCTGACTTTGGAATCCAGCAGCTACAGAGCACTACATACAGAGGACTACCATGCATCTCCCAATCAGAGTAAATAATAGAGCTGTGCTCTCATTCCACCAGCCTAAATCAAAGGCCTCAGAATGTGAAATTTTCCTTTATCTTTAAACAAGCACAGTTCACTGTGACCTACATAAGTTTCCTTTGTTCCCCTGTTTAATTCATTTCATAGTTTAAGTCATCAAGCTTTATCTCCAGTGAACGCAGCTTTTCTTTTCAAATACTTTTATAAGAGCCTTTTCCATGAAATGAATATCTAGTTGAGATTTTAAAACTTCAAGCAGTAAGAAGGGGTGACCCCCAAGACCATCCTCCATCAAAACTCTTTGAAAAATATAGCTGCCTTGCCTCTAAAGTTAGAACAAATCAATCAAATCCCACAGATGCTTTTCCTACACGAAACAACTCCCAGAGCAGAATTACTCACGTCTACAGGTGTGCTCTGCACTTGACCACACCAAGTTTTCAAGGCAGGTGATGGAGAAGGCACTCCCCAAGTACCCCGGGCCACATTCATAATTCAAGGATGTCCCAACTGGGAATTCAGACATATCAACTGGAATTGTAGGACTGGCAAATGGAAACTGCTCTGGGATGCTACAGCGACCTGGAGAACAAACCCACAGGGGTATCAGTTAGCAGAGACACTCCCAGCCTTCTTTCTCCTCTTCTCTAGTCAAGCTGATAAATAGGACCACAGAAACAAAGAGACTTAACATAATGCCAAAATATTTTCTTCCTCTACAAGTTCCCTTACGATGGTACATTCCAATGACATCTATGCATTAGGAAATTTTTTCTGTTTAGAAGATCAGTTTCCTGTTCTTTCTGCTCTAGTTTCATATGTCAGGACTTCTATCTGAGTTATTAGATCAGAATTAATCCTTCATACCCTCATATGTTAGTGTTGATGTACTTTTGTGCACCAAAAATAGTTTTCCATCTTTCTCCATCTACTCCTCCCTCAGGATGCCCACCACAGGCTGCCTCTCAGGCACTGAACAGAAGTTACCACTTGCCATGGGCTGAATGTTGCATCCATCCAGAATCTCAGAATGGGGACTTATTTGGAATGGTGGCCAATTAAGATACAATTAAGGATCTCAAGATAAAATCATCCTTCTATCCTTATAAAGAAAAAAAAAGAGGAGGGTTGAGATATTGTGACACAGAGAAGGCCATGTAAAGATGGAGGCAGGGACTGCAATGATGCATCTCCAAGCCAAGGAATGGCAGGAGGTCCCACAGGCTGGAAGAGACAAGGATCAGGGCGTCCTGAAGGCCCTTAGGAGGGACGGAACTCTGCCAACATCTTGATTTCAGACTTCAAGCAAACAGAACTGTGAGAGAATGAGTTTCCATGGTTTTCAGCCACCTGGTGCGTGGTATTTGTTACAGCAGCCACAAAAAACTAATGCACCACTCTTCTGAGGCTAAATCAGTCATTTTAGGAAAAGAACAAGAAAGACAAGACCATCAGGCAGCCTCCTCCAAGACCTGTGTCTTCTTTATGAGGTGATATTTTATGTGTGCTATATAAACATACACGTGTGTGTGTTTGTGTGTGTGTGTGTGTAATTATTTGAAGGAAGAGAGAGAGATCGATCTTCCATCTGCAGCTTCACTCCCCAGATGTCCACAAGAGCCAGGGCTGGGCCAGGCTAGAGCCAGAAGCCAGATGCTTTCTCTGGGTCTCTCTGCTGGTTGCAGGGGCCCAAGCACTTGGGCCATTCTCTGTGGCTTTTCCATCCACATTAGCAGAGAGCTAGATCTGAAGTGGAGTAGCTGGGACTCAAACTGGCATCCATATGGAATGCTGGCATTGTAGGTGGTGGCTTACCCGGTTTATACCACAATGCTGGCCCCCTCATTTTTATTTTTTCTAGGATTTATTTATTTGAAAGGCAGAGTGACAGAGAGAGAGGAAGAGCAGACAGTAAGAGAGGGATGCAGAGAGAGATCTTTCATCTGCTGGTTTACTCCCCAAATAATCCTAACAGGCCAACGCCAGGAGCCAGGAGCTCCATCCTGGTTTCCCTCATGGGTGGCAGGGACCCAAACACTTGGATTGTCTTCTGCTGCCTTCTCTGGAGCATTAACATGAAGCTAGATCGGAATTGGGTCAGCCAGGACTCAAACTGGTGCTCTGATCTGGGATGCCAGAATCAAGTGGTGGCTTAACCCTGTATGCCACAACATTGGCTTCTGGGGCCCATCTATTTTAACTAGTGTATAATGACATTTTCATTTATGAGAAAGTTAAGTTCATAAGCACACATCCAACTCTAACTATAGAAACGTGAGGAATTGGGACCAAATAGTCTGAACCCATTTAATATACAGAAGTGGGTACTGACCAACAGGAACAAGAAGTTCACAACGAGGGGCGGGACCACTCCAAACCCCTTTCCCTTGACTGTCACTCGTGCAGTGGATAGTGCTCTTCCCAATGAGGCTGAAGGTCGTCCCTTCTTCAGAATGCGGGTCACATGTGTAAGATACTTCTTTTCCATAGGGAATATCTCCCAGAGGAGGTCCTGTGTGTCTCCCATTAAGGATAGCTGGAGGATTTGGACAAAAGATTTCTAGAAAGAGGACAAAAGATGTAAGTTCTTCAAAATTTTAACTGAAATGATTTTATAATTATGGGATTCTGTGATTGGGTTGCCAATTAAACAATTCCTTTTTGCTTAAGGACAATTGAAACTGGAAAATAAATGTACTAGGCCTGTGCTGAAATGAATTAAATTAAAGTTTATTTCAAAAGTCTAAAAGAACCTTAAGTATCTAGAATTATTCAGATGGGATTTCTGAATAAAAATTTAGAGTGTATTCCTTTAAAATAAACAAAAATATTCTTGGTTATACTAAAGTCAAGTCACTCATTAATTCCATAAACATTTTTGGAGCACTATTGACTGTCAAGTAATATTTTAAGCACAAAATGAATATTATCCTTGACATCTTTGACATTTATATATCTGTGATTTAATTTTTCTTGATGATGCCAGCCTATAATTCTCAAAATCAAAATGAATGATTAAGTAATGCTGTCACAATGAAATGAAAAGTGCTCTGTGCTCTTGTTCGTGTTTCAAAAGCCCCAAGAATGTCAAGCTTTGAGAGAAGAATGTTCTCATTGAAGAAACACAAATTTATTCCTTTGAGTGTTTTCATTTGGAGACACTCCTTCCCCATGCTAACTTTATTTGGATTTGGGAAGGAGATACTAAGAAAATACACTCAAAAGAGTTATGGATAAGCAGAACAAAGGCTTAACCAATGTTCACACTCTAGTAAGTCATGTTAGGTATATCTTTGGGTTTATAACAGTACCTCTTAATAAGTGTTACAGGAAAGTTAGGATTGTCACATAACTGACTTCTAATTATGAAGGTTGAAATTATAAAGTTTCATTTTATAAATCAGTATAAAATGCAAATAATTTTACATTTAAACTTTAAAATTTTAAAGCAAAGTATTTCTGAGAGCAAAATTCTATTATAAACATTTTTTTTTCAATAACTGTGATCAGAGGACAAAACAACATCCTGTTTGATTTAGTGAAGAAATAGATTGGATATATTAGTGTTCTATATTTAAGGTACTATTTTGCTGTCATCTTATAAGTAAAAAATAATCCACTTGATCCCATTTCCCTCTCCAGCTATAGTCCTATTTATCTACTCCCTCTACAGGAAAACTCTAAGATGTGGTCTGTGATGTGAGAGT
Source organism: Lepus europaeus (assembly GCF_033115175.1). Lineage (NCBI taxonomy): Eukaryota > Metazoa > Chordata > Mammalia > Lagomorpha > Leporidae > Lepus > Lepus europaeus. The sequence continues at coordinate 22,244,728 of NC_084840.1, read as the reverse complement.
TCTTCCCTTGCATTCTCCCTTGAACTCATTTCAATCAGGTGTTTGCTCTGTCACTCTACTGCACCTGCTCTTGTTAGGACACTTATTCCTCCAAGTCACAAAATCTAATGATCAGTTTTCTGCTCTCATCTTATCTGACCTCCCTGTAGAATCTGAATAGTTAATTATCCTCCTCTGTTGAGAAGAATGTCTCCTCTTGGCTTCCAGGACACCTCTTTCTCTTGTTTTCTCTCACAATAGTGCTGCTTCAACTTAATCCCCTTAGAGGATTCCTTATCTTATCAGCTTCTTAATGCTGGATCCCTGGGATCCACCCATGTGTCTGTTTTCTAGCCATGCTCACTCGTACAAGATCTTGCTTAATATCAACTTTAATTATAATAGGTACAACATTGGCTTCTAAATGTCCACAAGTCCAGTGTAGGTCTCTCCAAGATGCCTATTTGAACATCTAATAGGAATGGTAAGCTTACATCCCAAGTTCAATCTTTTATTTCCTCCCATTGCAAAACTTGCTCTTCACAGTTTTCTCCTCCAATTCAGTTCAGGAAAATTCTACTCTTGCAATTGCTTGGGCCAAAAACCATGAAATTATCTGTAACTCTTCTCTTTTTCTCACACTCTCGGTCTAAATAATCAGCAAATCCTATCTATCATCTCTACCTCCAAGATATATTCAGAATTTGACAACTTTTTGCCTCCCCAACTGTTTTCCTGGGCCAAGATAGCTCATGAGATAGTTGTAATAGTCTCCCGATCTGAACTCTCAGACATATCCACAGATTTATTTGGCTCCACATGCCTTTTGTGTCCTTTGTTGATTTCTTAATTGAGAACAATGATTAAAAAAAAAAAAAAGAAAATGCCAGGAACATTTTTGCCGTGTGGCCTTGTATCAGAGTCCCATGTACAATTAAAGTTCATCCCCTATCTATGCACACTGATAGTCAACTAATTTTTATTAATGTCCACACAGTTCTTTCTCAGAAAGGACTTCCTTATTTAAAATTGAAACTTTATTCTTTTCCTGGAATTCCTTATCCCCATTCACATAACTATTTTATTGAATTTCCTTGCATTTTTTTCTTAATAATACTTGGTATTATTTGGAATTTTTTTGTTGGCTTGCTTGCCTTTATCTGTGCACAAAAATCTAGACAACATGGGAGCAGGGATGTTGTCTGTCTTATTTACAGATGTATTCCTACTGCCTACAGACCGCCTCACACAATAGGTGCTCAAAAACCTTTTTTAGAAAGAGTGAATATATGACTGAAATGACAATTAACGAAAGGATATAAAAGTTGAACATGATTTTACTTTTGACAGGAAAGAAAAAGGAGAAATGTGGCAAGGCAAATGCCATAAATTTATTTCTAAACACAGTCCTCCTCATTTATAGCACATATAAATATTTTATGCTCATAAATATTTTATAGGATGACACCCAAAACATTTGATGCTCGGGTTTATTTTCCTCAGAAACATTCCTCATAACTATTCCAACAGAGAACTATTTCTATCAAAAATAGACATAAACAGGGGGGCAGAAATATAATTTCATGGGTGAAAACGAGAGAGAGAGAGAGAGAGAGAGAGAGAGAGAGAGAGAGAAAGAAGCAGGAGAAGGAGGAGGAGGAAGAAAGAAGCAAGAGTGAGCTCCAGGTCTGAGCAGGTGCTCGCCTACTCACGTTCACACACAGGCACGCTGCTGTTCCAAAGGCTTCTTGTTCCCACCAAGACACAATGACTATCAGAGCTTCCCTTTAAATGGAACCTGAAGAACAAAACCAGCAGCAGCAGTGAGCACATCATTTCTTTTTTTTTTTAGAAGATTTTTGTTTAATGAATACAAATTTCATATGTACAGCTTTTAGGAATATAGTGGTTCTTTCCCCATTCTCACCCTCCCATCCCTACTCCCATCCCACCTCCTGCTCCCTCTCCCATTTGATTCTTCATTAAGGTTTGTTTTTAATTGACTTTATATACAGAAGACCAACTCTATACTCAGTAGAGATTTCAACAGTTTGCACCCACACAGACACACAAAGTAGAAAATACAGTTTGAAAACAAGTTTTACCGTTAATTCTCATAGTACACCTCATTAAGGACAGAGGTCCAACACGAGCAGTAAGTGCACAGTGACTCCTGTTGTTGATTTAACAATTAACACTCTTACTTTTGACATCAGTGACTACCTGAGGCTCTTAACGTGAGCTGCCAAGGCTATGGAAGCCTCCTGAGTCCACAAACTCTGTCAGTATTTAGACAGGGCCATATGCAAAGTGGAAGTTCTCTCCTCTCTTCAGAGAAAAGTACATCCTTCTTTGACAGCCCCTTCTTTCCACTGGGGTCTCACTCACAGAGATCCTTCATGCAGAACAGTTTTTGCCACTATATCTTTGCTTCCCATGCCTGAAATGTTCTCATGGGATTTTTCAGCCAGATCCGAATGCCTTAGCAGCTGATTCTGAGGCCAGAGGAGCCATCATTTCTCTCTTCTCTTTACTGAATAATCTCAGCTTCCTCCCCAAGAAGTCCTAAACTCATTAGCAATTGGACTCCTAAGCAGCTCGTTTGGTTCCTCACTGGCACAAGATGGGAAACCAAATCATTTAGGAGAAAGTACAGCTTCCAGTGAGGGAGAAATCAACAACTGGTAAAGCTGAGTAACCAGACAGACACCATCACCCCCCCCCCCCCCAACCCCCAGCCAGAACAGAAGAAAGAACAGAAAACACTACAAGCGTTTCCTTGGACTGGCCTGGGCTTTGGGAGGTCACCTTTTCCCTGACTGCCCTCTGAAAGCCCCCTCAGAGGAGACACATTTCTTTTAAAATTTATCATTTATTTTCATTGTATTTGATGAGAGAGAGAGAGAGAGATAGAATGAATATCTTCCATCTGCTGATTCACTCCCCAAATATCTGCAACAGACAGACTGGAGCCAGGAACTCAGTTTGGGTTTCCCATATGGGTAGGAGGGACCCAAGTACGTAAATCATCACCTGCCGCCTACCAGCATGCACATTAGCAGGAATGTGATCAAAAGCAGAGCCAGGACTCAAACTCAGGCACATTCTGTAAGGGATGGGGGCCTCCCAAAGGGAGTCTTAACCACTGCACCAAATATCCACCCCAGAACTTTATCTTCTAATGCAAAATGTAGCTTTCCCCCTTTTGAAGACAGCAGATCAGGAAAACAGCCACTGTTTTGGGGTGGCAAATTACTAGGAAAGATATCAGAGGCTATGATTTTTGCCACTGTATCCTTTAATTATTGAAAGGCAAAGCCAAATTACCCTAGGAAAAAGAGAAAAAGTTGAGAAGGGAGGGCTCTTGGAAAGAAATCATCCCCAAAGGACGGGTTTATTGTCAGATCAATGGCTCCTGAGTTGTCGCCGGGTGTTCATTGAGTGACTGGAGTTTTATGTCAAGGAGTCCTTAAAATAAACTGAGAACAACTGCTCTGTGGTCAAGGTGTTTTTTATCTGCCAGTGGTCCTGGGACATAAAAAAAAAAAACCCAAGAGCATTTGCTGCTCTATAGACTGATGATATCCCCTGAGACGTGGACATCAGTCTTCATGCTCCCTCCAACACAGACTAACACTCATTAAATGATAAATACTTCGATGTTTACAACTTCTACTTACTATTTCATTCCTATCCCAAACTCCACTATTAATCCATTTAAAAGTTTTGTGAAATAATCTTTGTACGGTATTTATCTTATATGTAACTTTCTCTTTTACATCAAAGTTTTTTTTAACAACCCCCTAGAATATTTGTCTCTTTATGCCTAGAATACTGCTTATCCATATACTTAATGTTTCACTATGGAGTCAAGATCTGTTGTATTTTTGCTGTTCATTATATTTAAACATCTATTCATGTTCCATGTGATTCTTACCGTACTTTCCAATCATTGTTTTAGATAGTAGTCTTTTCTATTCTTTTCCACTAGTTCAGTCCCCCTTTGTGGATAAACTCCCATTATCCAGGGTCTCAACATCCAGCACTAAGTCCCTGGTTCTGTGTTGGGTCACACTCACCCTTCATCACAGACAAAGGACACTTTTGCTCCAAGCTGGAGATTAAGTGGAACTAATATGTGGCCATTCGGGAGTTGGTCCAGGAACTGATCACATGATTTCACTAGGAGGGAAAAGAAAAACAGGAGTAAGACTGTGGTGTGGAGTGCACAGAGATCGATCTGGAAACCAAACAACGGTCTGAGCACCTGCACACGTTGGGGCCTGAGGGTTCCAGTCTCCCTGGGGTGTACAGCGTACAGAAGCAGCCCCTGTGAGGTCGTAGCCGGGCTCACAGCTGTAGATTACTTCCTGCCCGGGAGAGAAGGCATCCTGGTGGCTTGGGGTGCGCTCACCATGCAGGATTTCTGGAGGCGGCTGACACACTGGGAAAGGGACAGATCCAGAGTTCTGGTAAATCAAGGGCAAATATCTTCCTAATCTCTATGCTTCCTAGGTTGCCTGAGGATCCTACTTAGGGGTTCAGGCATAACAGTGGGAGTCAAATGATACTTCACTCTCTCACTTCACTGATTTAAAAATTAATAAAGAGGACATGTAGCCCAAGGTAGAGAAAGAGAACCTAGCTTTCCCCAAAACTAAGTTCCAACTTACTTATCAGTCCCCAAGCACTGAGATTCCTTCTCCTAGCTCTGGCTATCCAGTAGAGTTATGAGTATTGGTGCATTCTTCACCTACATATCTCATTGGAAAACAATCGCAATTTTTGGTTTCATTGTTCAGGTAATGACAAAGTTGCCTGAGCCTAAATCTATTGAATGGATTTCCCCTTATCTGTCATTGTACTCCCGTCATGAAGGTACAGCGATATATTCCTCTTTTATCTCTGTATCTTTTTGTTCTCCCAGCTGCTGTCTCAGTACTTGCACAAGGCTGACATGAGTTGGTAGTTATAGGCTCTGTCCCTACGTTCCAGCTACAATGCCTACCAGTCCACTGCTAAGCAAGCAATTTCAGCAAGCTAACAAGGACAAAAGCCACTGAGTCAGTCAGCCCTGTACTCAGAGGGCGTAGTGCTTAGAATCTGACTCAAGATCTGCCTTCATTTCTAATCACTGTGGTAGGTGCTTATGGCACCAGAACCCATTTAACAACAATCAAATCTATACTTAATTAGAGATGAATGGAAAATCTGTTGGACTTTAAGTTGCTTTCACTCTTTACTTCAGATTCTTAATGATAAAATGTGGGAGGTGAGAGGCAGGTATTTGGCACAGCAGTTAAAAGTCACCATTTCATGACACCCACATCTCATATCAGAGCGCCTGGTTTGAGTATCGGTCCCTTGGCTTCCAATCCAGTTTCCTACTAATGCTCACCCTGAGAGGCAGCAGTGGGTGGCTCAAACTCTTCTCCCTGCCACCCACATGGGAGACCTGTAACCCCTCCTATGCCCCAGGAGACTCACCCCTGGAGCAGTATGGCAGCTCAGGTTCCCATTTGTTTAGAGCTTTGCACAGCACTTGGCTGGGTCCTTGCATGACAAAGCCAGGCTGACACTTCAACTCCACGATTTCATTTAAGGAATACAAGTTCTTGTGATCAGTTACCATGATTGCGTTTTCCACGTCTGGAGGTGTGCATTTATTAGGTTCAATGCACTGAGGAGGGGGGCCGCTCCAGACGCCAACCTGATCATCATGGCTGGTACAATATATGGAGGGCTCCCCTATGAGGTCAAACAGCTTTCTGCTTCCTACTCCAGCTTTGCAAAAATAGGTCACCACCATTCCATATAGAAATTCTTCTCTGTTGGTACTGTAGAAATCTCCATTGGCAATGGCTGGGGGTGGTGCACAAGGAATACCTGGGAAAAGAACAGCAAGTTAAATAAATTTTGATTCCTTAAAGCTATATTTAATTATGAAATTTGGTAACTTGTTTATTTTTTTAAAAAAAAATGAACTCCATTTACCAAAAAGTCAATATTTATAGTATAGCTGTTATCTGATCTTTGCTAATATGCACACATGATTTTATATAATTGCAAATTAATTAGGTTACCACAATATTCTATGTATTGCTCTTTTTGGTTAATATTATTTCAATAACTATGTCCTTCTATAGTCCACATATTTACTTCTCATTTTAAATGCAAATCTAATTGTGTTATTTCACCATTGTTGATTGAATTCTTTCTATATAGAAGGCATTCAGTTTTATTCTCTGTTATGAATATGGTAAAGCATGTGGTATAGCATCTTTATCAAATAAGTGAAAACAAAAACTGTGGCAGAACTAATACAGAAGACTAATCACAAATATGCAATATTAAATGTAATAAGCATAATAATTATAGATCCAGAAATACTAAAAAGATCTGAATTCCTGGATTAAAGGCATGTATTCAGTTTAGGGTATTGATAAAGATTGTATGCTGGCCTTTTCACCCTCCCCCCAATGTGTTTCAAAGTTGTTGATTTTCCTACACCATCTCCAAATCCTGGCTTATATCTTTTTACATGCTTTGTCCATTTTCCATTGCTCATTCCTCTATGCTCCTCAAAGTTTAGGAAGTTTCCACACAGCTCACAGGGGACATGGCACCACTGTTCAGACAATGAACCAGAAGAAGAGAGAGATGCTCGCACACGTGTATGATGAGATCTGATAGGAAGAGCAGCCTGCACACACGTATTATGCTATCTGATAGAGCTGTCAGGGAGGAAATGAGGTTCCTTTCTCTAAATTTGTTTGTTTATTTATTTATTTATTTATTTATTTTTTGACAGGCAGAGTGGATAGTGAGAGAGAGAGAGACAGAGCGAAAGGTCTTCCTTTTTGCTGCTGGTTCACCCTCCAATGCCCGCTGCGGCCGGCGCATCGTGCTGATCCGAAGGCAGGAGCCAGGTGCTTCTCCTGGTCTCCCATGCGGGTGCAGGGCCCAAGGACTGGGGCCATCCTCCACTGCCTTCCCGGGCCATAGCAGAGAGCTGGCCTGGAAGGGGGCAACCAGGACAGAATCCGGCACCCTGACCGGGACTAGAACCCGGTGTGCCGGTGCCACAAGGCGAAGGATTAGCCTGTTAAGCCACGGCACCGGCCAAATTTGTTTATTTCATTGAAGAGAATAATCTTCAAACTGGGAAATGTCCAGCCAGCAAAAGGAGAAGTTTGGGGCTATTTAAAACAAGCTGAGGGCCGGCACCATGGTGCAGTAGGTTAATTCTCTGCCTGCGGTGCCAGCATCCCATATGGGCGCCAGTTCTAATCCCAGCTTCCCCTCTTCCAGTCCAGCTCTGTGCTATGGCCTGGGAAGATGAGCCCAAGTCCTTGGGCCCCTGCACCCACATAGGAGACCCAGAAGAAGCTCCTGGCTCCTGGCTTCAGATCAGCACAGCTCTGGCCGTTGTGGCCATTTGGGGAGTGAACCAACGGAAGGAAGACCTTTCTCTCTGTCTCTCCCTTTAACTGACTGTAACTCTACCTCTCAAATAAAATAAATAAAAAAATCTTTAAAAAAACCCAAGCTGAAGACTATATTTTAAATGCAATTATACGAAGTGAAGGAAACACCAGATGGATCTAGAAGGTTGGAACACTCTGATCAGTTATAAGAATATAATTATACTCTGCAAATATTGGAAGGAGACCATTCCCAAGAGGAATGAGATTTAGTCTTTGTAATTCCAGGTGGGATAAATGGTGAAAGAGATTTCAACTAACGTTCACAAATTGGTGGCTCCGCCCCCCATTTGACAGTATTGCCTGAGAGGACACATTCGGCAGATGTTTGGCCAAGGATTCGGTACCTAAAAGCAAAAAATGGAAAATAATTATTCTGTACACATTCTACCAACTTTCCTACAGCATATACATGTGGCAAATCTGAAACATTAGAAAGTGGGAGAAGGTATAAGGCCTAGCCTAAACTTCACATGTTGTATCCAGCTTTTCTCATTTCTCTCTCACCATTGAAAGTGATGCTGCTTCTCCACTCCAAATGCTAACCAGGCCTGACCCTGGGTAGCTTCCAAGATCAGAAGAAATCAGATGTGTTCAGGGTAGTATGGCCATAGATGAGATATTTTTTCCCTAGCTCCTCATGGTCACATTTGCTTCTTAGTTCCTTGACTACATTGTGGGTTATACTAGGCACTAGAATAAGATTTCTTTTTAAGATGTGAACATTTTATTCAGCAATCATATCCTGAATTTACAATGAGAATGCAAAGGCATGCATGGAACATGAGGTATATGCAAGGAGTTTTATAACAACAAAAATGAGAGCAATCTAAAATACATCAATGGAGAATTAGTCAAATAAATTATGATGCATATCCTCAAGAGAATATTATACAGCCATTAAAAATAATAAAGGTGGTTATAATAAATACAAAAGTAGGTAGGACTTATTTGAATAAGTATTAAATACAGAAGAAACAAAATAAAATTAGATACATTTATTTGTGAATATATTCACATTGATCCACATAAAGATCAATACAGAAAATAGTTTCCAAGATATTTAATCAGTTGCTATATGGAACATGTGAAATTTAATAAGCAATTTTAGTTTTAGTTTCTTTTAGCTTTTCAGCATGGCATATTGTTTGTGCCTATGTTAAGATATTTTTAAAAAATTTATTTGGAAGGCAGAGTGACACAGAGAGAAGGAGAAAATCAGAGAGAAAGAGATCTTCCATTTGCTGGCTCACTTCCCAAATGGCTGCAAGAGCCAGGCCTGGGTCAGGCTGAGACCAGGAGCCCAGAATTCCATCTGGGTCTCCAACATGGGTGTACTTTGGCTATCTTCTGCTGCCTTCCCAGGCTCATTAGCAGGGAGCTGGACTAGAAGTAGACCAGACAGGACTTGAACTGGCACTCTGATACGGGATGCTGGTGTCTCAGGCAGCTACTGAACCCACTGCACCACAATGCTGGCCCCAAGTAATTTTCTTCTTAAACTGTTTTTCTCTCAAATTATTGTTGCCATTTTTTTGTATGTGCACACACACATACACGCAACGAATGAGTAACACTGCTGTGTCATTTCATTTGAGGCATGTTTCTTGTAAAGACCACAAGATTCGATGGGTCATGATTCTATTTAATGACTTTGTCTTTCAGCAGGAAGATTACAGTAAATTTACTGAAACAAATGATACACTTGATCTTGCCTCATCACCATCCTGTTCACTACCTCCCACATTTATTTCACAATGTCCAAAGATGAGGATGAAACAATGACTAAGACCAATCTCCCCAAACACAAGGGGGCCTATTTCTTAGAAGAGACAGATACACTCCTTGCTATTCCTTTTCCTTCTCTCATTTGCTATATGGACAAGATATGTTCAACTCCTCTTGTTGTTTTAATAATTTGGAGTTAATGCCCTATCTTTTTCCATCAGGACGTTCTTTTCATACATATATGTGTCATATGTGTGTGTGTGTCCACAAAAAGATACATTGAACTTTTGTATCCTGGTCTCTCAATGTGACCTTTGTCTGGAAATAGTCTTTGCAGATGTAATGAAGTTGAGGTTATTAGGGTGGGCCCTAATCCAATATGACTAAGAAGAGAGAAGAGAGAACTTTGAACATGAACTTGCACACAGAGAATACTGTGTGAAAACAGAGACGCACAAGGAAAATGGCTATGTGACGACAGAGATTGGAGTGATGCTGCCACCTGCCAAGGATGGCCTGGAGCCACCAGGAGCTGAAAAAGGCAGGGAGCATCCTCCCTAGAGAGCTCAAAAGAAGTATAATTCTGCCAATACCTTGATTGTGGACTTCTAGTCTCCAGAATAAAGCTCTAAAAAATATGCTATTATAAGTTATCAATTCTGCGGTGCTTGGACACAGCAGACCTGGCAAACTCACAGCACTATAGTCAGGAATATTTGTCTCCTAAATGGCTGCCCCGTGAGCTTCCTTTCTCCCAGCAGTGCCTACTCTGCGTTAGGCCCTTAGTGGGCTTGCACTCACCCTCCCCTCACTTCCTCCTCTCCCTCCCAGTGAACACCTGACGTGTCTGGTATGCACTGCCTTCCCTGACTTTCAGCAAGGATGTAGACGTTTCTCCTGAAGGTATCCTTGTGATACCTTTATTCACTTCAATCAGGAGTTAAACACCTAAGCCTTTTAAGACCAGATGGTAATAGCCTACTTGTCCTCTCTGAGATGTGACTGGAAGGTAATATTTCTGTATTAGGGCTGTTCTTATACCTAGAGCTGTTGCTGCCAACTCACCCTTGATTGCAAGAATAATTAATTCTAGCTCCAAACTTGATATCTGTGATGACATGTACCATTCCATTCTTAGGATCTGGAGGGTTTTCACATGATTTGCCTACGAGAAAGAAGCAGAATGTTGGAACCAGGTAGAGTAATATGAGGGTTTTATTTGTTTGTTTAGTATAAAATGTCTCCACCTGACTCTTGCTTACTAATGAGCCAGTGCAGTTTTGACAGTTTCACAGGTTTTGCCACTTTGAGGAAACTTCCCAGACAGCTTTAGGATCAACCACTCTTAAGTACCCCAAACACCTCCCTGACAGACATAGGAGAGGTCCAGCACAGGCTACTCACGGGCACAGACGTCTTTGGGCCTTGACCAGACCAGATCTTCTAGACACTTAATAGAGAAGGGCCTTCCCAAGTACCCAGCACGGCATTCGTACTTCAAAGATGTCCCAATGGGAAACTCAAATTCGTTGGTTTGGGTTTTCAGTTTGGCAAATTGAAAATGTTCCGGGGCTTTACAGTGACCTGGAGATGAAGAAATGAGGACTATGTGAGTGATCCCAAAGTGGCCAATGATTTTCACTCTTGCTGGATTTGAGGCCAGAAGAAAACAAATTTTTTAGCTATTGGCAAATAGTTTCCTTGTAGTTTTTGGAGGGAAAGTTCCATAAGTACATGGCCCTCAGGAAATATACCGCCTGGAAGGCTAGTCTGCTATCTGGTCTTTCTGCTCACATCATTTAGGGCAAAGGTAGCTCCAGTTCAGTTTTTCACCTTTTTAGGGAGCCATGAAGCATGCCCCTTGCCAAGTTACACCATTCCTGTCTTTTTCCCTTGTAACTTCAACACATCAAAACTCTAACAGAGGGCTCAGTGCATAGATGCAAAACTCATTGTTTCTTGGTACAGGGAAGCTGCCACCCATTTTCTAGGTCTGATTCCCAAGCCAGCCCTTTAAACAAAGAGGAAACAAATAGCAACTCCTTAAAACAAGACAAACAACAAAAACTAGAATCCTCATTATAAGGGAACATTTTGAATTAAATTCTGGCTTTAGATCCATATCCCCATGGCTCAAGAGCTCTAGGCCCAAGGATTAAAAGCTTACTTTGGATTCAAATTACCTGAGGTCAGAAAGGTATTCAAGCTTGGAAAATAGGAATAATTTCTACCTGGTTTTAGCAAAACTATCTCTCTTGGCTTCTATTTCGGTGTCTTCCATCTTCCTTCTAATTATCTAGTCAAGCAGTAAATGACATACTAGAACTAATGCTGTGTGTGGACCATTCTCTGTGAGAAGATTTATGAACTTACTTCTCATTTCTTGACCATAATTGAATTTTTCTTATTTCTTATTTTCTTCAGGGAAACTTTATGTATCTATATTACTCATTCTTTACATCTGAGAGCTGGAATGTTAGCTCTACTAGCTTCCAGTGCATGGAGTGTATCTCATGATAAAACCTGGCATCCCAGGGCAACTCACACATGACATTGGTGTGGCAGGTCTCCAGTCCGAAATACAGCTTAATCAAACTGGGGGTGCAATCTGAGAATAGGGTTCTGATCCAAAAGTATCTACAACCTGAAGATTGCCTCACTCTGTTGATTCAACAAAGCGGGACCAGGTTATATGTGTTTGTAAATGCGTACCCCATAAAGAAGCCATAATGTTGGAGAGGGATGGTGAGAGCAAAAATGGGTTCACAGTGACTATTCCTTTTAGAATTGCTCTTCTCTCCCAGATTCCTGCAGTGGTCAGTGTGTTAAACCAGGCCTATGGTCTCTCCTACAATTTGCTTCCTCTTTCCTCTCTTTACTGCCTGAACGTGGGTGTCTTAGTGGGGGTTGATGTCTTAGTCATCCTTCTCCAGAACTACCCAATTTCTTTATCTTGCATTTTCCCTTTGCTTTCTCTCTCCACCAAATGGGAAGTCTTCAAAGGCTAAAGCAAATAACCTTCGTTTTAATTCAGAATTTAGCTCAAGGAGGCCAAGGGAATCTTTGTGGCTTGTTGACAATGCAGTCCAGTTTTCAAAGAGAATATACAGCAGTCTCTGGCCAAATAGGTTAATACAGAGATTTTGCCTGGTCTGTGCATCAACTCCAAAACCTGTGAAGATGCTTGACTTATGCTGTCTGAGATTCATGGAGACTTGTTTTTAATTCCTATGACTGGCAACAATGTTCTTTCTAACTAAGGACCTTCACACCATCTGCCACCTTGACCCTTCTAGCATTCTCCCCAGCAGCAAAGGATATCAGAAACTTCTGTGTTGCCTTCTTCTAGAACCAGTTATTACTGGCTTGGTGTTTGTGTCAAGGGAACACATAACTAAATACCACACTGTAATTATAGGCATGCAGAGGGTCTGGTTTAGATATTCTGAGTCCATTTGGGATGTGCAAAATTGTGCACTAACCTGGACGTCCACAGCGAGGGGCAGGGCCACTCCAAATCCCATTCCCTTGACCATCACTCATGCAATGGATGGTACTCTCCCCCATGAGGCTGAGGGTCAGTCCTCCGTCGGGGTGGGGGTCACATGTGTAAGTTACTGCTTTTCCAAAGGGAAAGACTTCCAAAGGTTTCCCTGTGTGTCTCCCATTGAGGATGGCTGGAGGACTCGGACAAAAGATTTCTGGAAAGTAGATGGGTTTCATCAAGAGACTTTACCGGGGGGTTCTGCAATCATAGAATGCTGCGACTGGTGCCACTTAAACAATGATAAGGAGATAAAAGTACACATGAGGCCTTTAATGAGATGGACTAAATAAGATCTCAATCAAAGTTGTTGCAAAAGTACAAAAGAAATGTGCCTATCCTGAATCTTCCAGATCATTACATTTTTTAAATTGAGTATCAAAACATTTAAAGAAGAAATAGCCACTTTGTGGAGTCATTCATTCATTCAGCATCTACTAACTGAGCACTTAATCTGTGTGACCAATTAAACAGGACCCTGGTGACAAGGCAGAAAAGAGCACAGACAAGGTCTTTGTCCTTCAGAGAATTTACATTCTTGTACCAATCATCTTAAATAGTTGAAGCCTTTCCTCGACAACTTATTGATATTGATCATCAATATCGATCTCAATGATGACTAATTTTTTTTTGACAGGTAGAGTTATAGAAGAGAGACAGAGAGAAAGGTCTTCTTTCCGTTGGTTCACTCCCCTAATGGCTTCTACGGCCGGAGCTAAGCCAATCCGGAGCCAGGAGCCAGGTGCTTCCTCCTGGTCTCCCATGCAGGTGCAGGGCTCAAGGACTTGGGCCATCCTCCACTGCCCCCCCGGGCCACAGCAGAGAGCCGGACAGGAAGAGGAGCAACCAGGACTAGAACCTGGCACCTGTATGGGGTGCAGGCGCCAGAGGCAGAGGATTAGCCAAGTGAGCCACGGCACCAGCCCCAAATCTCAATGATGACTATTAAAATGAATTGAAATATGCACAGTCGTAGTAAAAAAAAACTAAATGGATTCAGACTGCTTTGCTTTTCAAAATTTCTGGGTCTGTGTATGATTTATTTTCTCTTACTTTCTGCAAGATTTCAAGTTGTTCTTTCTGTTTTCTGAGTATCAGTGTAGAACAGTCCCTTCCTCACTTCTGATTGACATTTATAATTAGGCTTGGAATATGGAAGAAGCTGCTTAAGTGAGTAAGCATTGCGAAAAGACAGAAAGCGTGGGTAGTACAATCAATAATTGAGCTCTCACGCATGACACTCCAACAGCCACTGTCATGTTGCTTCAAGGAAAGGAGAAAGGGAAAAGGAAAAGAAAAAATTTGTCAAAGCTTCGCATTTTCTAATCTCTCTTGTCCTGGTGGAAACCACACAGGCTGTGTCATGTAGAACACATAATTCCAAAAGACTCAGCTGACGGTCCCCAAGCCAGGAGGTGCACACAGTGAATCACAACAAGGTGCTATTAAAATAAGCAATTTCTATCAGCCTTTCAGACTAGAAAATAGAAGAAGCAAAACAACAGAGGCCATGGATCAAAATACTAAACTAATCAAGGAGAGAGATGGGCCTGAAATGATATTCCTCTACTCACGCTCACATACAGGAACACTGCTATTCCAATGGCCTTCCATCCCAACCAAGACACAGTGACTGGAAGAACTGCCTTTTAATCGGAACCTAAAAAAGAAAATGGCCATGAATAGGCAAGTTGTTTTGGTCAAAGTGCCATTCAATTTGCAGTCTGAGACTCAGCCAAAAACTCAGGATTTTGAGAATCTGAAACCAGCAGGTGGCAGAGTCCTTTTGGGAAAATCACAGCCTCTGGGAAGGGAACAACACAGAATGGTAAAGCACAGTGACTTGGTCACATGGTTGTCCTGGCTTGGCTGAGGAAGACAGCCACGGTGCAGCTGCCATCTCTCTGACCTTGGACTCAGTGTCACTGCTCATACCGTGAGGAATCTGGTAAACTCATTCACTGTCATCGCTGAAGACCTGGGCAATATCCCCCTAATGCGATGTTAGACAAGCAAGGGAAACAGCTCCCATCTTGGACTGGAAAAGCAGAGTAATTGGAAAGATGACAGAGGTTGTTCTTTAGTCTCTATGTTTGCGTTGGCTGTGAAGAGGGCTCACAACAGCAAGGTGGGCTGGTGAAGAGTAAGTGAATATTCTAGGGGAAAAGGGAAAGAAATGACACAACCACTTTTTATGAAATCATCTAAAATTTGCAATGCACATTGGGCCCTAAATCTTATTAGGTGCTGGTAGTTGGTGGCTGCCAAGGATTCCTTGGAACATTCTGAGAGCAGGAGCTTTGTTGCCCATGGTTGATAGTTCCCAGGCAGAATTATGCACACTGTGAAAAGTGCTAAATTCAAAAAACCAAGGCAATAACCTCTGCTAGAATATTAGCACCAGCCACCATGATCCCATTTCAGAGTCCAAGGCCCATTACTAACCAACCATGTGATATATGATTGGGGTGTTTCGAAGTTTATTCTTGGGGCTGACACTGTGGCATAACAGGTAAAGCTGCTGCCTGAAGTGCCAGCATTCCATATGGGCACTGGTTCAAGTCCCGGCTGCTCCTCTTCTGATCCAGCTCTCTGTTATGGCCTGGGAAAACAGTAGAACATGGCCCAAGTCCTTGGGCCCCTATACCCGCATGGGAGACCTGGAAGAATTTCCAGGCTCCTGGCTTTGGATTGGTGCAACTCCAGCTGTTGTAGCCATTTGGGGAGTGAACCAGAGGATGGAAGACCCCCCACCCCCATCTGTAACTCTGCCTTTGAAATAAATAAATAAATAAATCTTTTAAAAAAATAGTTCATTTGTCCCTTACTCTTACTTACTATAAGCCCTTCAAAAAGTTAATCTTCCTGAACATTTAGATTTATTTATCTTTATTTATTTGAATGGCAGGCATGTGCACATGCACATAAACACACACACACAGAGGAAGAGGAAGAAGGAGGGGGAGGGAGAGGAGGGGAGGAAGAAGGAGAGAGAGGGAGAGGGAGAGAGAGTGAGTATTGATCTTTCATCTTTGATCTTTTCATTTTACTCCCCAGAAGGCTGCAATAGCCTGGCTAAAGCCAAGAGCCAGTAACTCCATCAGGGTCTCCCATGTGGGTAGCAGGAACCCAAATACTTGAGCTGTCACCTGCTGTTTCCCAGGGTGCACATTATCAGGAAGGTGGATTGGAAGAAGAGATGGGACTCAAAGCTAAGCACTTGGATATGGGATTCAGGCATCCCAGGCAGTCGCTTAATCCTGTGTGCTGTTTGCCTCTAAGTATTTTTTAAAGCCACATCAGACCTTCCCTTTTTGACAAACCTCTAACCTTAATATCAACGCCCTGCTAGTCAGACAAACCCACACTCACCCTTCCTTACAAACAAAGGACACTTTGGCTCCAAGCTGGAGATTAAGTGGAAATAGCACATGGCCATTAGGGAGTTGGTCCAGGAAGTAATCACAGGATTTCACTAGGAGGAAAAGAAAAACAAGAAGTGACAGTGGTACGTGGAGAATAAGGGCACAAGCTGACAACGCCGGGTGAGCGTTCAGGCACCTGCACATGTCGGGGCTGCGGGGCTCCAGGTTCCCTGTGGTGTGCAGTGCAGGGAAGCAGCCCCTCTGAGGTCATAGCCAGGCTCACAGCTGTAGGTCACTTCCTGTCCAGGGGAGAAGACGTCCTTGTTGCTCTGGGTATGTTCCCCATGCAGGATTTCTGGAGGTGGCTGACACACTGGGGAAAGAGAACCAAAGGACTATTAATTGTGTGAAATTAACTTTTCTTCAAAGAGGATAATTACAGATCTACATGTAAAAGAAAATTTGGTAGACTACCACCCTTATTTTACTGATGACAAAACACACACACACACACACACACGGTCTCTTTAAAAGCCACAACAGTAGTACATGAAGAACTGACTAGAACCAAGGTATCCTTAGTTCACTGGTTTCCATATGAAGAACCCATGTATACAAAAGAGTGCAAGGCAGATGGTTCTTTCTAGAATACTTCCAATTTCTGTTCCCCTAGTTAAAAAAAAATTGTTAGGATTGATGGAGCATTAAGTCTTCATACTTCCTTTTCAGGAAGTATCACCAATGTGCAGTTCCACACCTGAGGAGTGCCCATGCCTGTGTCATTAGTGGATTCCCCATCACCTGCCACGCCCTGAACACACAGGTTCATGTTTCTATTCACACCTCCTTTCAAGTCCTCTCTTAGTGGCCATCTGGCTCCGGTTGGTGGGGAATTTGTTTCCTTCCATGCTCTACAGAACCAGGCACTCCTCAGCTACCCATCTCATTGCAGTGAGAAGATGGGCAACCACTGAACAAGCTCTTCTGGAAACCCTACCATCACCAGCAGGAGAATGCATGGCATATGGAATGTTGTTCCTGAGTCTCTTTTAGTACAATTGGTTTGACTCAGAGAACCAGAATGCATTTGGGTCTCAAGAAAATTATAATTGTAAAATAAAAATAAGTCATTTTACTTCGGCCTTGGGCAGGTTAGTTAATTCCCATCTCTGGACTGTTTTCTGCCTAGTGTGAAATGGAGATTGGCCTGGAGTAACTGAGTTCCTAAGGAATTTAAGAATATTCTGAAACTGTAGAATCCATTTTCAGGGCTCAACACCCCAGCATTTCCCTAGACAAATAAAATGCACTGTGATGTGATAGTCAAGTGCTGTACTAGTTGACTGACGGCTGGCTCCCCTGCCTCACACTTCTATGTGCTCCTTTAACTGCTAGGGGTAGAAGTACAGAAACTACAGGTGCTTGCCTTTCTTGGCAGCTGGGCTGTGGCTCCTTCTACTAGTTGAAGGCATATATAGCACATTAAAAGGTTGGCAGATGACAGCAACCATTCTGTTATGAGGGGTGGCTTGGGCAGTCGTAGCTCTCAGCTGCAGCAACTTTAATTCTGGCAGTACCAATGACTTTGGCTTCAGCAACATCAGCTATGTTCTGGCAGCAGCAGCGGTGGCCAGGGCTGGTCCTTTCAGCAGTGAGCACAGGGTGCTGTGCTCCAGACCTGGAGCAACAGCCGTTATGGCAACTCTGCCTTCCTGCATTTGCTCTTTCTGTCCTTCCAAAGTCTTTCCAGCCTATTACCTGCATGAAACCCCTCATTCCTTGAAGAATCGAGGGTAGCTCAGGTTTCCTGATGGGCCCAAGCTCTGAAGTCAGGCAGATTTGGGTTCCAGTCTTCAGTCTGCAAGTTAGTGTTGGTTTCATTCAACTTATCTAACCTCTCTAAGACTCACTTTCTCTGTAAAACATGGGAAGAATGATAACCGCCTAGTGGTTTGGTTTTAAGGGTAAAATGAACATGTAGTCTGTATTATGGTTCCTGGCTGGAGGACTCATTCATTGCATATGTGCAATGTATACAATTATCATGCTCACAGGTAACACACTGGAGGCTGCAAACAGTGATTTGGGCAGAGACCTGTTTATTGGAATCTCGAGGAAACATCATATTCCTTGCCCACCTTCGGCTTTGCTTCTCCATTTGAACACATGTGCACACACACACACACACTCACACACACCCAACCCTTCTCGATTTCATGTTCTCTCCCAAGAAAGTTCACTCATCTGACCTTCTCACCACCCACTTCTCCCATAGAACAAACACTGATCTCCCCTGCAACAAGTCGCACCACTTGTAGCCCCTCCAAGGCCCCAGTGAGACTCACCCCTGGAGCAGTGTGGCAGCTCGGGTTCCCATTTGTTTAAGGCTTTGCACAGCACTTGGCTGGGTCCTTGCATGACGAAGCCAGGCTGACACTTCAACTCCACGATTTCATTTAAGGAAAACAAGTTCTTGAGCTCAGATACAATGACTGCATTTTCCACGTCTGGAGGTGTGCATTTATTGGGTTCAATGCACTGAGGAGGGGGGCTGCTCCATATGCCAACCTGATCATCATGGCTGGTACAATATATGGAGGGCTCCCCGATGAGGTCAAACAGCTTTTTCCGGCTCTTTCCAACATTGCAGGAATAGGTCACTACTGTTCCATATGGAAAATCTTCTTTATCAAAGCTGTGGAAATTTCCATTGGCAATGGCTGGGGGTGGTGCACAAGAAATACCTGGGAAAAGGGAAAAGCAGATTAAATACCAATGAATTTTAAATAACAAGGAAGAAAAAATCTAACAAGGCACTAAACTGTTGCTATTTTAAAGTTTATTTATTTTTATTTATTCAAAAGGCAGAGAGAGAGAGAAAGAGAGAGAGAGATCCTCTATCTGCCGGTTCACTCCCCAAATACCCACAATACCCAGGACTGGGCCAGGCCTAAACCAGAAGCCAGGAATTCTGTGGGTGGCAAGCACCCAAGTACCTGGACCATCATCTACTGCCTCCCAGGTGTGCATTAGCAGGAAACTGCATGGGATATGGAGGTGGGACTCAATCCCAGGCATTCTGATATGGGATGCAGACATCCAAGTGGTGGCTTAATCCACTGAACCACAACAGTAATTATTTGATTTTTGCTAACACATAGGTATGTTTTCACAAAGTTGTAACTTAGGTGGTCATGTTAGCATGTGTGTCTGCCTTTCCTATTTATATTATTTCCCACAAACATATGCATTTATTAACATAATCCACATTCTCTGAATTTTTAAAAAAATTAATTTCTTTATTTATTTGAAAGACAGAATTATGGACAGAGAAGGAGACAGAGAGAGATAGATCTTCCATCTGTTGTTTTACTCCCCAGATTGCCATAATGACTGTGGCTGGGCCAGGTTGAAGCTAAGAGTCAGGAGCTTCATCTGGGTCTCCCATGTGGGTACAGGAGCCCTAGCACTTGCACCATCTTCTGCTGCTTTTTTCTTAGACCATTAGTAGGGAGCTGGATTGGAAATGGAGCAGCCATATGGGATGCTGGCATTGCAGGCAGCAACTTAACCTGTTACACCGAAATGGCGGCCTCCATTTTTTGATTTTTAATAGCACTTTGATTAGATTATTTTAGAGTTCACATGGTTTTCCTCTACTCTTTTCTACTTGCTGTCTTAATTTTCTTTTGCTGTTATTAACTGAGTATAGCTTTATTTAAAAAAAACACAAGAAACTTCACCAAAAGGTAAATGATAAGGAGAGAAACTACAAATACATAGCAGTGGGAAACAGAATTTGAATATATTTGAACACATGAGAATAGTTATGATACTGAAGATAACTCTAAATAACACAAATGAAAACAAAAATTGGCAATATTCACTTATGACGATGTTGAAAGTTAGAATTGACAAACTTGTAAGAATGGAAAAAGAACTCATTGATAAGTTCTATCAAACTAAGATAAGATATATCTCCAAATATAATTTCAAATTTGATATCATAACTTGATGGCTATGTAAAAGCAATCATATATTAGTCTACAAAGCCTATAAATAATTTTAAAATGCAGAAGTAGCATATTATATCATTGTTATTATATTGCTACATTGCTATAAAATAGCAAAATCTCATAATACTTGAAACTAAATAATTAAAATTCTTAAGGAGATCAGCTGCCACACTTTCTCTCCACACAGAAAGATTATAAATGCTGGAAAGTTTAAAAATATATATCAGAGAGCTAATAAAATAGTTAAGCCAATATGGGCCAAGGTGTGGGAGAAGATGAAAATTTAGGCAAGAGTTGGCTGATTTCCCCTTGGGAATGGGAAGCTGACTGGGAATGGGGAAATGCAATGTGTGTAGACTTTCAAGTCTCACAAAGTCAAAGGACAAAAATTGGAGCCCAAGGCCTGCCAATTATGGGAGCTCTGTTAATATCTTCTGATGTTTACAGAGACCACAAGGTGCTCGGTCGTGGGAGTCAAGTTTAATTGAAAGTAAACTGACTACCTCAACAAGTGGAGCTGTTCTTCAACTATTGCAGATGGTTCAGAAAAATCACAGCTCCTTAGAGTGAATTAAAGTATGCTAGACTGCCAGTGTCCTCTAGTGCCAGACAGAAACAAAACAAAATCCCTCTGGAAGAAAGGAGGTATCAAGACCTCGAAATTATTTCTCTGGAAAAATTTTCAGATAGTGCTCACATCCTCAGCACATATAGTAAAATTAGAATGATACAGAGAAAATTAGCATGACCCCTGTGCAAGGATGACATGCAAATTCATGAAGCATTCCTTATTTTTAAAATATTCAAAGATAGTGCCTGATATACAATTAAAGGTAACCAGAGACTCGAAGAGATAGCATGAATAAAAATCAGCACAATCTACAAATATTGGAATTTTCACTCAGAGACTTAAAATAACCATATTTACTTGTTCAAGGACGTAATACACAAAACTGAAACATTTGGTAGGAACTTAGAGACTATTAAAAAGAACAAAGAAAATTTGGAAAGGAACTAGATATAAATTCTAGATTTGTAAAATATAATCACTGAAATTAAGAATTTGGATAGGATTAACATCAGGTTAGACACAGTTGAAGAAAAATCAAGGGCCAGTGCTGTGGCTCAATAGGCTAATCCTCTGCCTTGCAGCACCGGCATACTGGGTTCTAGTCCCGGTCTGGGCGCTGGATTCTGTCCTGGTTGCCCCTCTTCCAGGCCAGCTCTCTGCTGTGGCCCGGAAGTGCAGTGGAGGATGGCCCAAGTGCTTGGGCCTTGCACCCCATGGGAGACCAGGATAAGCACCTGGCTCCTGCCTTTGGATCAGCGCGGTGCACCGGCTACAGCACGCTGCCCGCGGCGGCCATTGGAGGGTGAACCAACAGCAAAGGAAGACCTTTCTCTCTGTCTCTCTCTCTCTGTCCACTCTGCCTGTCAAAAAAGAAAAAAAAAGTATATATAAAAAAAGAAAAATCAATAAACTGGAAGCTAGAACTGGATAAAGTACGCAGAAAAATGCACAAAGAAACAAAAGGATCAAAATATTAAAACAGAAACTTAGGGGGTAGAAGGATCTGTTTAAGTAAAGTCCCACAATGAGAAGACAGAGAGAATGGGGCATAAACAACTTTTTAAGAAATAAAAAATTGAGAAAACACATCGTCAAATCATAGATTCAAGAGCCATATAAATGGAAGTATTTATGTACGATGCAAATACAAATAAGTCTCTCCCTTGATACATTATGATGTAAAATCAAGTAAATTTTTTTTCAACTTTTATTTAATAAATATAAATTCCCAAAGAACAGCTTTTGGATTATAGTGGCTTTTCCTCCCATAACCTCCCTCCAACCTGCAACCATCCCATCTTCCACTCCCTCTCCCATCCCATTCTTCATAAAGATTCGTTTTCAATTATCTTTATAATCAGAAGATCAATTTAGTATATACTAAGTAAAGACTTCAACAGTTTACACCCACACAGATACACAAAGTATAGAGTACTGTTTGAGTAGTAGTTTTACCATTAATTCACATAGTACAACACATTAAGGACAGAGATCCTACATGGGGAGTAGGTGCAGAGTGACTCCTGTTGTTGATTTAACAATTGACACTCTTATTTATGACATCAGTAATCACCCAAGGCTCTTGTCATGAACTGCCAAGGCTATGGAAGCCTCTTGAGTTCACAAACTCTGATCTTATTTAGACAAGGCCGTAGTCAAAGTGGAAGTTCTCTCCTCCCTTCAGAGAAACGTATCTCCTTCTCTGATGGTCCCATTCTTTCCGCTGTGATCTCACTTGCAGAGATCTTTCATTTAGGTCATTTTTTTTTTTTTTGCCACAGTTTCTTGGCTTTCCATGCCTGAGAAATCCTCATGGGCTTTTTAGTCAGATCTGAATGCCTTAAAGGCTGATTCTGAGGCCAGAGTGTTGTTTAGGACATTTGCTATTGTGTGAATCTGCTGTGTATCCCGCTTCCTATGTTGGATCGTTCTCTCCTTTTAATTCTATCAGTTAGTATTAGCAGTCACTAGTCTTGTTTATGTGATCCCTTTCACACTTAATCCTACCATCATGAAACTGATCACTTTGACTAGTGAGATGGCATTGGTACATGCTACCTTGATGGGATTGAATTGGAATCCCCTGGCACGTTTCTAACTCTACCATTAGGGGTAAGCCCGAGTGAACATGTGCCGAACTGTACATCTCCTCCCTCTCTTATTCCCACTCATATTTAACAAGGATCACTTTTCAGTTAAATTTAAATGCCTAAGAATAATTGTGTGTTAATTAAAGAGTTCAACCAAAGGTATTAAATATAACAAAAAATACTAAAAGGAGTAAAATAGTAAGTTGTTCGTCGACAGTCAGAACAAGGGCAGATCAAGTAATTTTTTTCTCACAGTGTCCATTTCACTTCTACAGGTTTCCTTTTAGGTGCTTGGTTAGTTGTCACAGATCAGAGAGAACATATGATATTTGTTCCTTTGGGACTATCTTATATCACTTAGCATGATGTTTTCCAGATTCCTCCATTTTGTTGCAAATGACCGATTTCATTTTTTTTTTACTGCTGTATTCTATAGAGTACATATCCCATAATTTCTTTATCTAGTCTTCTGTTGATGGGCATTTAGGTTGATTCCTTGTCTTAGCTATTGTGAATTGAGCTGCAATAAACATTGAGGTGCAGACAGCTCTTTTATTTGCCAATTTCCTTTGGGTAAATTCCAAAGAGTGGGATGGCTGGGTCATGTGGTAGGGCTATATTAGGTTTCTGAGGAATCTCCAAACTGTCTTCCATAGTGGCTTTACCAGTTAGCATTCCCACCAACAGTGGGTTAGTGTACCTTTTTCCCCACATCCTCACCAGCATCTGTTGTTAGTTGATTTCTGTATGTAAGCCATTCTAATGGGGGTGAAGTGAAACCTCATTGTGGTTTTGATTTGCATTTCCCTGATGGCTAGTGATCCTGAACACTTTTTCATGTGTCTGTTGGCCATTTGGATTTCCTTTTGAAAAATGTCTATTGGCTGGCGCCGTGGCTTAACAGGCTAATCCTCCACCTTGCGTCGCTGGCATACCGGGTTCTAGTCCTGGTTGGGGCGCCGGATTCTATCCCAGTTGCCCCTCTTCCAGGCCAGCTCTCTGCTATGGCGTGGGAAGGCAGTGGAGGATGGCCCAAGTGCTTGGGCCCTGCACCCCATGGGAGACCAGGAGAAGCACCTGGCTCTTGGCTTTGGATCAGCACGATGCGCCGGCCGCAGCAGGCATTGGAGGATGAACCAACAGCAAAAAGGAAGACCTTTCTCTCTGTCTCTCTCTCTCTATCCACTCTGCCTGTCAAAAAGAAAAAAAAAAAAAAAGAAAAATGTCTATTGAGATCCTTGGCTCATCTCTTAAGTGGGCTGTTTGTTTTGTTGTTGTGGAGTTTCTTGATCTCTTTGTAGATTCTGGTTAATAATCCTTTATCAGTTGCATAATTTGCAAATAATTTTTCCCACTCTGTTGGTTGCCTCTTCACTTTCCTATTGTTTCTTTTGCAGTACGGAAACTTCTCAATTGGATATAATCCCAAATGTTAATTTTGGTTTTGACTGCCTATGCCTCTGGGGTCTTTTCCAAGAAATCTTTGCCTGTGCCCCTACATCTTGCAGGGTTTCTCTGATGTTCTCTAATAATTTGATGGTGTTGGGTTATTGATTTAGATCTTTATTCCATGTTGAGTGGATTTTTGTGTAAGGTCTAAGGTAGGGGTCTTGTTTCATGCTTCTGCATATGGAAATCCAGTTTTCCTAGCACCACTTGTTGAATAGACTGTACTTGCTCCAGGAATTGATTTTAGATCCTTGATCAAATATAAGTTGGCTGTAGATGTTTAGATTGATTTCTGGTGTTTCTATTCTGTTCCATTGGTCTATCCATCTGTTTCTGTACCAGTACCATGCTGTTTTTGATTGTAACTGCCCTGTAGTATGTCTTAAAATCTGGTATTGTGATGCCTCTGGCTTTGTTTTTGTTGTACAAGATTGCTTTAGCTATTCGAGGTCTCCTGTGCCTCCATATGAATTTTAGCATCATTTTTTCCAGATCTGAGAAGAATGTCTTTGGTATTTTGATTGGTATCACATTGAATCTATAAATTGCTTTTGGGAGAATGGACATTTTGATGATACTGATTATTCCAATCCATGAGCATGGAAGATTTTTCCATTTTTTTGGTATCTTCTTCTATTTTTTTCTTTAAGGTTTTGTATTTCTCATCGTAGAGATCTTTGACATCCTTGGTTAAGTTTATTCCAAGATATTTGATTGTTTTTGTAGCTATTGTGAATGGGATTGACTTTAGAAGTTCTTCCTCAGCTGTGTGGCATTGCCTGTGTATACAAAGGCTGTTGATTTTTGTGCATTGATTTTATATCCTGCTACTTTGCCAAACTCTTCTATGAGTTCCAATAGTCTCTTTTTATTTATTTATTTTTTTTTTTAATTTTTGACAGGCAGAGTGGACAGTGAGAGAGAGAGACAGAGAGAAAGGTCTTCCTTTGCCATTGGCTGCCAATGACTGCCACGGCTGGCTCGCTGCGGCCAGCGCACGGTGCTGATCCAAAGGCAGGAGCCAGGTACTTATCCTGGTCTCCCATGGGGTGCAGGGCCCAAGCACTTGGGCCATCCTCCACTGCACTCCCGGGCCATAGCAGAGAGCTGGCCTGGAAGAGGGGCAACCGCGACAGAATCCAGCACCCTGACTGGGACTAGAACCCAGTGTGCCAGTGCCTCAAGGCAGAGGATTAGCCTTTTGAGCCACGGCGCCAGCCTCCAATAGTCTCTTAGTAGAGTTCTTTGGATCCCCTAAATAAAGAATCATATCATCTGCTAAGATGGATAGTTTGAGTTCTTCCTTCCCAATTTGTATCCATTTAATTTCTTTTCCTTGCGTAATGGCTCCAGCTAAAACTTCCAATACTATATGGAATCGCAATGGTGAGAGCGGGCATCCCTGTCTGGTACCAGATCTCAGTGGAAATTCTTCCAACTTTTCCCCCATTCAATATGATGCTGGCCATGGGTTTTTCATAAATTGCCTTGATTGTGTTGAGGAATGTTCCTTCTATTCCCAATTTGCGTATTTGCGTATAGTTTTCATCATGAAAGGGTGTTGTATTTTATCAACTGCTTTCTCTGCAGGTAGGAGTGGTATAGAAAAGATGGTGCAATATTTCATTGTACTACTCAGGATGGCATGCAATTTAAAACTTATGGATTATTTATGTGTGAACTTTCTCATTTAGTATTTTTCTTCTTTTTAAAATATTATTTAAGGTGTAAAAATTTCATGTATTTCATATACACAGATTTAGGAACATAGTGGTTCTTCCCACCCTACCCTCCCACCCATGTTCCCACCCTTCTTCCTCCTCACTCTCCCATTCCCACTTTTAATTTTTACAAAGGTCTATTTTCAGTCTATGTTATACTCATAAGATGAACCCTACACTAAGTAAAGAGCTCAACAAATAGTATGAAGAAAAAGAGCACTGAGCCACAGTTGATTTCAGGTCAACTGATACCATGGACAGCAACATTGAGGCTATGAGGGACATTACTGTATTTAGGAGGGATGCCGAGGTAATAGAGAGGGGCAAGAATTCCCTATGAGGGAAATATAAATAAATGTTTTTATGAAAAAAATAATACCTTGTGAAATACAAAGTATGTGTAAAAGTATGACAATAAGAAAGAAAAGGTGTGAAGGAATAAATGTAGTTACACTGGGTTCTTGTGTTCATGAAAGTATAATTGAAATTAGATTATAATAAATCAAAGATATATACTGTCATCTTTGATTAACCATTAAGGAATAAGAAAGTAAAGTATAACTTTAAAACTATTGGGAAGAAAATATGTGATAGCAAAATACTTGATTAATTTAAAATGTGAGAAATGAGGACTGAAAGAACAAAAAATGAGAAAATAGAAAAAAGTAACCAGGTTTTAGGCTTATACCAACTACATCAGTAATCAAATTAAACTTACATGTTCTAAATGCCGCAGGTGAAAACAAAGATTTTTGGACTAAATAAAACAACAGAATCTGACTAGATGATACTTGAAAGATACAAGCTTTAAATATAAAATGGCCAAAAGCAATAGTGTGTGTGTGTGTGTGTGTATAATATAAAAACAAAGAACAGGGGTCCGCACTGTGGCAAAGCATGTAAGGCCGTCGCCTGTGGTACCAGCATTCTATATGGGCACCAGTTTGGGACCCGGCTGCTCTACTTCCAATCTAGCTCTCTGCTATGGCCTGGGAAAGCAATAGAGGATGGCCCTAGTCCTTGGGCTCCTGAACACGCATTGGGACCCAGAGGAAGCTCCTGGCTCCTGGCTTCAGATTGGCACAGCTCTGTCCATTGTGGCCATTTCAGGGGGGAAGACTTCTCTCTCTGCTTCTGCCTCAGCCTCACCATGACTCTGCCTTTCAAATAAATAAATAAATCTTTAAAAAAATGAAAAATAAAATGATAGAGGAGTTAACTAAAATTAAATAAAAAACAAAGAACAGCAACAACGTTGGTATAGCTATATTAATAACAATGAAGATTTTAAGGCAAGTAGTGTGAGAGGTAAAGAGAGAATTTCATTGTGAAAAAAGAGGTAATTCAGCAGGAAGGTACAATAAACCAAAATTTTATTGCATGTAATAACATAGGTTTAAAATACATGAAGTAAAATTGCTATAACTGAAAAGACAGGCAAATTCATAGCCACCATTCAAGTTTGTAGTGAGTTAAATGGTGACTCCTCCCCAGCCCAACATATTTGAGGAGGCCAGATAATCTGAGTGCCCAAATAGGACAAGGTGATTAAAAGAAAAGCAAATTATAATCCAATATCAACACAATTTTCCAGACAAAATGTTAGGAAATTCAATCCAACTATTTTCAAAGTATGATACCAAGATCAAAGTGGGGCTTGAGTTGGCTCACTTAAAAATATTAAACAAACCTTACAGTGCTAGAACAAAAGAGATTGGCAAACACACACATACCCCTCACACAGGATAATCATATATAACACATCATGATCAAGATGCGTTTCTTCTAGGAATTCAGATTTAGTTTGCCTCTAAAAAATCAAGCAATATATAACCTTAGAAGTAAAGGAGAAACAGGGGCAGCAGTTTGAGTTCCTGCTGCTCCATCTGCTCCCTGCTCATGTGCCTGGGAAAGCATCGAAAGATTGCCTGTTTGTGCTCCTGCCACCCATGGGGGAGACCTGCATGGAGTTCATGGCTCCTGGCTTCAGTCTGGCACAGCCTTGGCAGTTGCAGTCATTTAGGGAATAAACTAGAATATCTTGATTTCTATCTCTCTCTCTCCCTCTCTCTAATTGCCTTTCAAATAAATAAATCTTTCTAAAAAAGGAGAAACAGGTGATTATATCAATATGTACAGTGATAAATTAGAATATACGTTCATAATAACTCATTTAGCAATCTTTTTAAAAAAGATTTATTTATTTAATTTATTTGAAAGGCAGACTTACAGAGAGAAGGAAGAGATAGAGAAAAAGAGATATTCCAGGCTGGCGCCACGGCTCAATAGGCTAATCCTCTGCCTAGTGGTGTCGGCACACCGGGTTCTAGTCCCGGTCAGGGCGCCAGATTCTGTCCTGGTTGCCCCTCTTCCAGGCCAGCTCTCTGCTATGGCCCGGGAGTGCAGTGGAGGGTGGCCCAGCTCCTTGGGCCCTGCACCCCATGGGAGACCAGGAGAAGCACCTGGCTCCTGCCTTCGGCTCAGCGCGGTGCGCTGGCCACAGCACACCAGCCACAGCGGCCATTGGAGGGTGAACCAACGGCAAAAGGAAGACCTTTCTCTCTGTCTCTCTCTCTCTCTCACTGTCCACTCTTCCTGTCAAAAAAAGAAAAAAGAAAAAAAAA
Organism: Lepus europaeus; assembly: GCF_033115175.1. Classification (NCBI taxonomy): domain Eukaryota; kingdom Metazoa; phylum Chordata; class Mammalia; order Lagomorpha; family Leporidae; genus Lepus; species Lepus europaeus. Next base: position 22,216,157 of record NC_084840.1, on the reverse strand, counting down.
AGAAGACATCTACAAGATAGGTTAGCAAATATTTCTGAGAGGAGGAATATATCATATATTAGACTAATATACAGCATCACCTAACTTATGACCATAGTGACATTGCACTACAGTATGAAGGAAATAGTCTTTCAAATATTTCGTATTAGATCAAATGCCTGCCCTCAGTACAGCACAGTGCTGGGTCCTCCACAGCTTCATGAAACTTGACACATATCAATTTTAAAGGTCTTTACTAGTTTTCCTAGCAGAAAGATTATTATACTGAGGACGGTAGAACCACATAATTCCAAGTTAACTGATATAAAAAATAAAGGTTAAAGGATCTTATGCAGTTAAGAGCCCAGATTTAGAAAAGCTGCATTCCAGGATAAGGAAGAACTTAAGGAAATTGTTGCACCTCGGGAAAATTTGACAGCATGACTGCTGTCTTCAGCTTCTTGGAGGAAAGACTCTACAAAAGGAATTCAACAAATATTCCTATAGTTCCTAAGGAAAATTAGACTCTACTAATGAAAAGTAACATAAACTTATTTCCGCTCACTCTCACAGATTGGCGTTTCATTGTCCCAGGCAACACCTTCACTTGAGAGGAGGCATTCAGCATAGGGCTGGCCAATGAGCCGATACCTAGATGAAAAGAATAAGGCACATTATCATCTAAATACCAGGCAATCTACCTGCTTACACTGCTGCTTCCCAGAGATTATAATCTTGGAGATTTCAGAAGGAGATTTTCCACTTTTCATAAATTGCAGATCTTCTTGATTTTCTTCATGCTTTTTTATCTGGATGGGGTTTCTCTTCTGTATTATAATATGACATATTTTTGTATAACCTAAGGGAAATTATAGTTATTTCCTACAAGTCTCACTTTTTAAAAGCTATTCAAGTTTCTTGAGTGCAAACTCTCTCCCTCTCTCTTTCTCTCTCTCTCTCACACACATACACCCACACACACACATTCATGCACACATTCATACTATAGGTATTTCCTATGCCTTTTAAGAATTAATGTGTGAATTCATGAGTGAGTGAATGTTTTATTAATGACACTCATCAAACTGGAACCAGAAGAAATCCAAGTTGACCAAAGAGAGTTGAATGTTTATATTTGATCCTTAAAATGTTAAAGCCAACAATTCTCAATTAGAATGCTACGAACTCTTCAAAGTGTGCCATACATTTTAGAAACTTGTAATATTCATTTTACCTGAGATCATGTACATATTTCATTAGATTGAGACCCAAGCTTGTCATTTTTGGAGGGGGCAGTAATATAAAAGGTACTGTTTTTACTTTCCAATTCCACTTGCTCATTGCTGGCATACAGGAAAGAGCAGCTATGCTGTTTTATACACACACAGGTTCATGCACCTACCACTACCATAAGAACCAGAGTAACTTACTGTAAGGATTTGTGAGTTGTCCTTGTGTGATCACACCTTGCTCCTCTTCATTGCCAGTGCTCCACCCCCATTCTTTATCTCTGACAGCCATAATCTGATCTCCATTTCTAAAATTTTGTCATTTTGAAAATCTTGTATAAACAAAATCATACAGTATGTAACCTTATGGATTAGCTTTTTTTCATTCAGTGCAATCCCCTGAAGATTCATTTAAGTTATTCTTCATCCTTGATGTTGACTTGTATTCCATGGTATGCATCTACCATAGTTCACTTAACCATTACCTACTGAAGGACACCTGGGAAACTTCCAGTTACTGACTATTATGAATAAAGCTACTATGGAGATTCTGCACAGTTATTTTGGCAAACAAATTTTCATTTCTGTAGGAAATTTCTGGTTCTTTAGTAACTATATTTAGTTTTAAAGAAATTTCCACAGTATGAGGTGGTATCTTGCTCTAATATGTATTTCCTTGGTGACTAAGGATAAATATTTTTCACTGCTTATTGGTCCTTTGTAGTTTTTCTTTGGAGAAATGTCTATTCAATCCTTTGCCTATTGTTAAATTGGTTTGTCTTTATATTGTGGAGTTGTAAGAGCTCCTTCTATATTCTGGATATGAGAGCTTTATAAATCTATTATTTGCAAATACTTTCTGTCTTATGGGTTGTCTTACCACCTTCTTGATCGTGTCCTTTGAAGAACAAAATTTTTGTTACTGTCTTGAAGGGCAATTTACCGATTTCTCCTTTGATGTCTTGTGTGGCAGAACAAATTTAGGCAGTCTTCTCCAACAAGCTTAGCTGATCACATTACAAGTAAGGCTGAGGCTCTGCCTCCACTTTGTGCTGCCTTCGGGCAAGCACTGATGGTAGAGTCATACCCTTTGAGCACTTTGTGCTTAGCAGTTTCAAACACTCTGCTATGGGGCAAATTGGGTCCACAAAAGTATATGTTAAGATGTAACCCTCAGTCCCTGTCCATGTGATCTCATCGGGAAATAGGTCTGACCTGAGGTGTAACTAAAAGGAAATATTTCTGTATTACAATTGTTTCTGAACCAAGAGGTATTGCTGCCAACTCACCCTTTATTGCAAGAATAATTAATTCTGGACCCAAACTGGATGTTTGAGACTATATGCACCATGCCATTAATAGGGTCTGGAGGATTTTCACATGATTTGCCTATGGGGAAGAAACAGAATGTTGGAACCAGGTAGAATAATATGATCTTTTTTGTTGTTATTGTTTTAATTTTGATACATAAAGGCCACACCTGACTGTTGCTTACTGGAAAGCTATGATGGTTTCACAGATTTTGCAACCTTGAAGAACTCACTGAACAGTCTTAGGGCCAGGTACTAGTTAGCATCCCTTTCCAAAAGATCTTCCCGCCTGTCCTGTCTCATCCTTACATTGTGCCTCTCCGAAAAATGCTACATTTCATTTGTCACTGAAGTTTTATGCTTTGTAACTCAGAGTCTAGTTACTCATTTTCTAGTTATTCAACACACTTTTTTTTCCCTTCTGAATCAATTGGTACTTAGTTCTAGTTATGAAAATGGGTTACCCCTAGGAAATGGGGATTTTCCTTCCATCATGCCTTGTGGTAGTCATCTCTCATGAAATTAACCTATAGGAAGGTTCCAGGAACTCAAAGCACAAGCGAGACATGATTTATAAGAATAACGAACATCACAATATTGGGCAAAGTGATTAAGTCATATGTGTCTTACTCGTAAAATCTGAAGAAATTGAATCAGACCTTACAATGCATGACCTGCAGAAAGGAATTTCTAATCCAGAGCTACTCAGCTACTCACGTTTACACTGGTCTTCTACCTTTGTCCAGACCGCGTTTTCTTGGCAGGTGATATAGAACCGCCTCTTGATGTAACCAGGACGACATTCATACTTCAGTCTTGTCCCAATGGGAAACTCAGACTCCTCCGTTGGATTTGTAGGCTTAGCAAAAGGAAACTGTGGGGCCTTGCATTGACCTTGGGATCAAGACCGCAGCAATGTCAAGGTTAACAGAGAAGCTTCTACTGCATTTCCTCTTTCATAATGGTACACTTTCATAATGGTAAAAATGATTGATTCCTTTAGTGGCCACCTTAGAAAAGAGCTTTTTAAAATTCTTTAATCAGTATCCACTTGTTATAAAGTCTTTGCTATTTTGAAGGCAATTAAGGTATATAACAGGGTACTTCAAAAAGTTTGTGGAAAATGCATGTTATGAAAAAGCCTTGCATAGATTTCAAACATTTCCCCCCCAAAATAGACTTATCATTGAATTCCATTTTTCCCACAAACTTTTGTAAATCGTATACAATTTTCCACTGAAGGGGAAACTCCGGTTCACAGCTTCAAGTTCTAGTCAATCAGAAAGTGTCTGCGCTTGCGCTTCCTCTCTCCCATCCTCATGGACCCTTCTATCCTGCAACAAGACCCACTCATGCATTTCACCATCCATCTTCACTCCTGGTGGCCCACCTACCTCCAGAGGGTCTATCATCCGCTTCTCATGCTGTTTGTAGCATTAGCATTGGTGGAGGTCTGTTGCCAAGGGAAAAAGCAGCCCAGACTCAACAACTAATGCTATGCTTCACTTTATGGAAGCATACATTATCTGATGCACATTTTGAATTAAATAATAGACAGCTACCTCCCTGTTAAGATCTAGTAGGTTAAGGGAATAAGAAATGTTATTTTTAGTCAAACATCTTATAATCAAGAGGTATCTGTTGGGAAAATATCATCATTTTACTTTAGTTTTGGAAATCTCTTCCTGTTGTTTTATTTTTGCTTCTATTCCTCCTCACTACCTCTGCTAATTAATTCAAATTATAAAGGCTACATTGAGATCAGATTGCTTTTTATTATTTCTCAAGGAACCAACTTTCATCTTTGCTGATTCTGCTCTAGTTTTATCTTTACTGCTATTTTATCTGAGTTTATTTATTGTTCTTTGTTTAAAATATTTTTTCCTGAGATGATTACCAATATTTGAAAACTTTTAAGCCTGTCATCTTTTCCAAAATACAAACATGAAGCTATGACTTCTATTCTAAGCATAGATTTGGCTGCAGTCCACAAACTTCAATGTGTCCTATTTCTTTTTTCAATTCAAATTGTTTAATAATTGCGGTTGTGATTTGTTCATTGACCTTTGGTTCACTTAGAAGTGTTTTGCATAATTTACAAACATTTGAGGAATTTAGGGTGATAAATACCCATTGTCAATTTTTGAATTGAGTCTTGTTTTATGGTCCCATTTATGGTCACTAGCAGTAACTGTAGCATGTGCACTTGTGGGAAACAGTGCAGCAGTAGTGGTGCAGTGATTTGAGAATATCAGAGAGTTCTAATTAGTTAGCCATATCTGTTCAGATCCTCTAGACAGTGTTTTTTGGGGGGAGTTGCTTATTCTACCAAATAATAAGAGTTGTGTTAAAACATTTTGTTTTATCTTACATTTGCCCATTTCTCCTTCTAATTCTATCCATTTTATATTATATATTTTGAGTTTATTTTATTAGATCAAAATTTTTAATTACTATGTTTTGCTGTAAATTGACCCTCTATCATAATAAGAAATTAGTCTTTAGTAATATATTTTTACCTAAAATTTACCTGTCTACTTTATTTGGAAAACCAATGAAAAACAAGGCAGATGGCACCTTTAATTTTATAATATATCAACAATTATTTTAAATGTAAAATAATGATAAAGTTTCACATAAAGTTACTTTAAAGGCAAAGATTGTGACACTGTCCCATTTTATAAAGCAGCTTCATTTTGGTTTGTTTTTGCATAATATGTTTTCCATCTATTAATATTCCTCCATTCTCACTGTGAACATGTGTACTGTCTCTTTTAATGAATCATATAGTTTTTAAATTACTGAGAGTTTCTCAAACTTAGTCCATAGCACCCTTACAGTTTCAGTCATTTATTCCTAATCTAAAAGAAATACATAACAGTACCATTTATTAAATAAGTTCAAACACTATAATAAGACCGTCTATCACAATCACATAATAATAGGATGTTGAGTATTGCCCAGCTTCTCCAACTTTGGAATCAGACTGGGAACTGCCACTTCCTTTCCTACTCCACATCCATTTTCATGTAATGCTCTTTTTTTTTTTATCACAACTGCTGAAAACCTAGCTTTATAAATATACAACATCATCAAGAGGAACCTAGTGTGATCTAGTGTTAAAACCAGGAGCTATTCTGAGCTAGTAGTTTGTAATTTACACAGTATCTGAGAAATGACAAGTATGGTCATCTCCACTGAAAATTTAAAATCTTGATTTGCCACTGTGGGTCTTCCATGGCCCTCAAGGCCCCTACGTCCACAGTTTAGGAAATGTCATCCTGTGACAATCTTTGTCTTTCAATTGGAATTGTGTGTCAATATTTAATCAACTATTTGGGCTTAAATCTGGCATTTTATTATTATTTATTTGCTTGCCTTTTCCATGTTGTTTATTCTATTTTTCAATTACATTTATTATATTCTGTTATTTTCTTTTATTAGATTATTAATTATATATTCTTTTATTTTTCCTTTAGTGATACCATGATCCTTAAATGTAAAAGAAGATTTATTTTATTTATTTGAAAGGTACAGTGACAGAGAGACAGGGAGAGGCAGAGACAGAGAAGGAGTTGTGGAAAGAGAGAGAGAGAGAGAGAGAGATCTTCCATCAATGGGTTCATTCCCCCAAATGACTGCTATAGCCATGTCTAGGCCAGGTCAAAGCTAGGAGCAAGGAACTCCCTTCTGATTTCCCATGTGGGTTGGGTCACCATCTTCTACTTCTTCAGCCATATTAACAGGTAGCTGGATGGGAAGCAGAACTACAATGCTACAAGTGGCAGCTTAACTTGCTGTGCCACAATGCCAGCCCCAATTCTTAACATATTAACAGCTAATCAGCAGTTGTCATTTTACCAACAAGACAAGAACCATAGCAAATGATAACTCCCTTTATTCCTTCCTGTCTTTTGTCCTATCATTATTGCTATTTCAGTTCTAACTATTTTAAACCAGCACTTTCCCAGTCAATGTAGATGCTGCAGGCTGTTTGTTGGACTCTACCTATTTGCTTCTAACATCATTAACCCTAATGGTAAGAGACTCTGACACCAAGCTCAGTTAAAATTTTGAAAATCTGTGTAGAAAGGTATAGTGGGCTAAGTAATGACCTCCCAAAGATATACATGCTTTAATCCCTGGAGCCTTGAATGTTCCCTTTAAGGTATAAGGACTTTGCAGATGTGATTAGGAATCTTGAGGTGAGCAGGTTGTCCTGGATTATCTGGTAGACCCTGATGTAATTGCAAGAGTCCTTATTAGAGGGAGCCAAGAGGGTCAAAGGAAGCAGAAGACGACTATTTGAAGGTGCTACACTGCTGGCTTTGATGGTAGAGGGAGGAAGCTAAGAGCCAAGGGCTGTAGGCAGCCTCTGCAAGCAGAGAGAGTAAGGACACTCGTTTTCCCCTGCAGCCTCCATGTGCAACTGAGCCCTGCACATGATTTTAGACTTTGGTCTCCAGCAGTGTAAGAGAACAAATCTTTTTTAAGCCATCAAGTTTTAAGTCATAGAGTTTGGCCGGCGCCACAGCTCAATAGGCTAATCCTCTGCCTGCGGCGCCGGCACATGGGGTTCTAGTCCCGGTCGGGGCGCTGGATTCTGTCCCGGTTGCCCCTCTTCCAGGCCAGCTCTCTGCTATGGCTCGGGAGTGCAGTGGAGGATGGCCCAAGTGCTTGGGCCCTGCACTCCACAGGAGACCAGAAGCACCTGGCTCCTGGCTTCGGCCGCGGCGGCCATTGGAGGATAAACCAACGGCAAAGGAAGACCTTTCTCTCTGTCTCTCTCTCTCACTGTCCACTCTGCCTGTCAAAAAAAAAAAAAAAGTCATCAAGTTTGTCATTAACATTAGAACATTTATCATTAGCACTGGAACAATCATGGTGTATAGTGGCAAAAACTCTGGATTCATTCAGACCTTTGAACCCAATGTCTTCCAGCGAGGAGGTCTTAGATGAGTTACTTGATGTCTCAAGCCTCATTTGATCTTCACAAAAGGGAAGGTGGATTTACTAGCAGGCTTGCTGGAAGGATCGCAGGTAGCATGTGCAAAGCACTTAGTAGCATGTCCTACACAGAAGACACTGGTAGGTTGTTCTTAGCATACGTCTCATTGGAAAGGAAACATGATAGCCGATTCAACATTCTGCCAGAGTGGTCATGCTCACTTTTTTCCCCCAGAGTTAATTTTCTGCCCAACAGGGCAGAAAATGAGCCCATTTGTCAGGAAAGCACTGGAGGAGCTCAGTGACGGGTAACCTCAGAGCTCCCCTGAGTATGGCCCAGATGCAGCCTAGGGCGTATGGTCTGAACCTCATGCGCTAGCTGCACGACACAGGATTCCACAGTTTCCCTCAATAGATATTAGACATGCATCACATGCTTTTTCCCTCTAAATTTATACCTAGCCGAGGTGTTTAACACTTGCACTCAGTGCTTATTTGTTGCAATGAACAAATAAATGATGAATTGCCCTAAACAACTTAAACTCAAAGAGTCCAGGAACTATGATTCAGTGGGCCTAGAAATTGGGTTTTTTTTATAGTCATAGGTTATTTTTTGATAGATCCCAGCACTCCGAGAGCCACTGAAGGAAACCCCATTGGTAAAACACGGGTGCCGTGAGTTCCGATGTGATGCCTTCACCTTGTCTCTAGTGATTTGTGGGGTGAATATGACTTGGTATTTGTCTCATCCATGGATGTGGGTAAGGGAAGAGGTTCCAGATGAGGCTTCTGGTGCTCAGAGTTTTAATGGGAAGAGGCTGGACAGAGCTCTAAGCCACAACATGTACCAACATCCTTTCCTTAACTACCTAAAGTTCTTCCCTGAATTGTAGCATAGAGATAGTATGTGTAATAGCGAAAATTAGATGTGCTTACAGCCCAAACAAAAAAGGAGTATGCGAGCCTCCAATACAGGAAACTTGATCTTGTTTTGTTCTCTTGCTTTACTTGCCTCAAATTATGGCGAGTTCAGTGATAAATACATTAATTCAAACTGCATAGCTTTTTAAAAAATGTTTATAGCTTTTTTTTTTACAGGCAGAGTGGACAGTGAGAGAGAGAGAGACAGAGAGAAAGGTCTTCCTTTGCCGTTGGTTCACCCTCCAATGGCCGCTGCGCTGTGGCTGGCGCACCACGCTGATCCAAAGCCAGGAGCCAGGTGCTTCTCCTGGTCTCCCATGGGGTGCAGGGCCCAAGCACTTGGGCCATCCTCCACTGCCTTCCCAGGCCATAGCAGAGAGCTGGCCTGGAAGAGGGGCAACCGGGACAGAATCCAGCGCCCCGACCGGGACTAGAACCCCATGTGCCGGCGCTGCTAGGCGGAGGATTAGCCTATTGAGCCGCGGCGCCAGTGTGTTTATAGCCTTATAAACAAATATGATTATTACATAGACAATTGATGAGTATCTAAAGTACATAACCTGATGACTTAACACAGACACATACCATGAAGTTGTCACTGAAATTGGGACCATAAATGTTTCTATGACATTCTGCATGGCTCAGGCTCCCTCATGTCCTTTGACAATCCATCCGTCCCTCTGCCCCCTTCTCCAGGCAGTCTCCCACCCGCTCTCCTACTACGATTTCCTCGACTCTCCAGAACATCACATCAACAGAATCACCGAGGTTTTTTGTTGTTATTTTCGCTTTCCTACAGAATAATTATTTCAAAATCCATCCAGATTGTTGTACATATAAAGAAACCTTTTCTTTTTATTGCTATGTAACATTCAACTGTATAAGTGAATGCATCGTAGATTAGTTTATCTAGCCATCTGCTGAAGGACATTTGCGTTGTTTCCAGTTATTATTACAAATAAATCTGCTACATACAAGTCTTTATGGGGACATATGCTTTCATTTCTCTCAGGTAAAAACCTGAGAGCAGAGTACTGAGGCACATGATAAGTGTGTGTCTAACTTTTTCAGAAACTGTCAAACTGTTTTCTAAAGTGGTTGTATTATTTTATCTGCTGATGAGCTGTGTTTGGGAATTCCAGTTATTCCATTCATGGCCAGTGACTGGTACGGTCGATCTTTTTTATTCTTTCTAGTTAGTATATGTTGATATCTCATTGTGGCTTTTATTCTGGATGACACAGCCCACTTGTAAATACCCCTGACTCAAAACTATCATTCAAGCCAGGTTGATTTGTTCTGTGCTATAAGCAAAACTAACTCACGATTGCCTCTGTAAGTATAAGCTGCCAACCTGGGCTATGCTCTGCTCCCCATGTGATATCTTCTACTCTTGAATGAAGGGAGCTGCAAATACCTTATTTAAGCACCCCTCTCTGTTAAAAGAGAGAGGGAGAGAGGGAATGTGTACTTTAAAAAATGTAAACTTATAAATTATAGATGTACACCAGTATATTGTGATACTTGTATCTAAATATCCCAACTGCCCTTCTACCTTGCTTTACACAGCAAGGGTAAGAAAATAAGACTGTCATGGAGACCAGAAGAGGGCGCCAGAGTCCACCCTTTTTAAAACAACGTTCTGGTGGTTCTTAATTATTACTTTGGCGGCCCAGGATGTGTTCAATATCGGTGAAGGTTCCCTGCAAGCCTGAGAAGAATGTATTCTGCTGTTGTTGGATGAAGTAGTTCATACAGGCCGATGAGAGCTCCCTGCTGGCACTGTTGAGTTAAACTGTGTCTTTACTGATTGCCTGCTGTATCAGCCCATTTCTGATAGAAGGGTGCTGCAGTCTCCTGCTGTAATCCTGGGCTCATTTCTTTCTATTTGCTGTTCTATCAGTCTTGCCTCACATATTTTGATATTCTGACTTAGATGCATACACGTTGTTACATCTTCCTAAAGAAATTATAATGCTTCTCTTTATCCCTGGTTACTTCCCTAGCTCTGAGGTCTGCTCTGTCTGAAATTAATAGTTATTCTAGCTTTCTCCCAATTAATATTAGCATGCTATATTCTTATCTATCCACTTACCTTTAATAAACATGGGTGTTTATATTTCAAGTAGTTTACTATAGACTACAGAGTGGGTTCCTGTTTCTCCAAGCATTCTGACAATCTCTGTCTTTTAATTGGTGCTCTTAGACCATAGGTGTTCAGAGTGATTACCGACATAGTTGGTTTGCTATCTACCATGTTATGATTTTCTATTTGTTGCCTTGTTCTTTGTTCCTACCTTTGTCTTCCACTCTTTTTCTGCCTTTTGCAGTTTTAATTGAACATGCCATATGGTTCTATTCTTTATTAGAATATCAGTTCTAGTTCCATTTTTCTTTTTCTTTTTTTCTTTTTTTTTTTTTTTTAGTGATTGCCAGAGGGTTTGCAAGTATTTATAACTAATCCAACTCCATTTTAGAATAACACGTTACAACTTCACAGGTGATGCAATTATCTTATAATGAGAGAATCTTAATTTTTTTTTTTTTTTTTTTGGACAGGCAGAGTGGACAGTGAGAGAGAGAGAGACAGAGAGAAAGGTCTTCCTTTTGCCGCTGGTTCACCCTCCAATGGCCGCCGTGGCCGGCGCGCTGCAGCCAGCGCACCGCGCTGATCTGATGGCAGGAGCCAGGTGCTTCTCCTGGTCTCCCATGGGGTGTAGGACCCAAGCACTTGGGCCATCCTCCACTGCACTCCCTGGCCACAGCAGAGAGCTGGCCTGGAAGAGGGGCAACCGGGACAGAATCCGGTGCCCCGACCGGGACTAGAACCCAGTGTGCCGGCGCCGCAAGGCAGAGGATTAGCCTAGTGAGCCGCGGCGCCGGCCTTAATTCCTTTTTTAATTAGACATAAATACACCCATGGATCATTGTGTTCAACCTGTGTCTGGGCTCACTCTTTAAACACTGCTAAAGCCAGGCTTCCTCCACTGGCTTTTCCCATCACTGGAACCAAGATTTCTTCCTTTTCAGTTATCCTGTAGCCTTCAGGCTCTCTTGCGTGACCTCTTAGTCATAGCTTCTCAGATCTGCCTGGGGCTTTTCAGGTTACAAAACACTGTCACATAGGCCAATTCATCTGATTTTCACAATCGCCCTCTCCACACAGGGTGCCAGTCATGTGCATTTTCTGCAAATGGACCCTGAAGGTCAGGGCTGCTAATTGACTTGCAGAGTGGGAGCCCTTTAGCTACTCCCCTTGTTAATAAGTATCAGGAGCTAGAAAAATCAGGATCCTGGCCTCCGAATCAAGTAGACTTCATGAAACTCCACCTCCTACTTCCCTATACTCTAACGTCTTGCGGGTGTTGCTTTCTCTGATAGGCCTTTCCAGTTCCCAAGTGTTGTGGTGGAGACATTCCAGCGGCATTTCTTTACTTAAATTACTTTCCTGTCCAAACTACTAGTTTAGTGTAGGCTGTTTTGCACTTGAAGGTTATTATGATAATCTCAATATTATTATTAGTGTTACTACTAGTAGAAGTTAATGGTGTCTGGGATTGTTTACAGCCGTAACTTAATAAACACCGGCAAACTGTCACAAAATGCCAGGAAGAAGGGAGTCAGTACTCCCAAAGACCACAGATATTCCTAAGCAGTGGCAACAGATTGCTTCGCCGCCTGGGCCCTTGTTCCTTCTAAAATGAGCAATGTACCTTCATCACATCACTTCCCTGACAGGTTACTTTCTGACGTCTAAGGAGATCGGATATACATCATCCCCTCTGTGGAAACTTGTTTTTCCTTAACTCCCTGAGAAGGAACAAGGAAACAATACATGCAACACGTGTAGTGGGGAAGAAACTGCATTGTTAGGAAAAGCCCGGACACTTCCACGGACACCTGCCAGTGAATGGGCAAGCGAACTTGGGAGGAGGCCAGAATGAAGGAAAGCATCAGAATCGAAGGTGTTCACATACTTGAACTTCAGAGGAAGGAAGCGAAGATGTAGACTCAAAATCCCCCTACTAGTTACTGATGGGTTTTACCTCCTGCCTAAAATAACTCTGCTGTGCCCTCCCCTGCGGCCAGATCCACCGCACCTTCTGCCGGCTCTCCAAGCCCCAGATTCCTGGCACGGGAACTGTCTGAAAACAGTTCAATTAAGCGCATGTTGTTGTTGGCTGCACTTTGGGGCGGGGAGTGAGTCCAGCGAAGGCGGGGCAGTTTCCAGGTGATAACTGTACTCCTAGGAGTGTTTATCTGGACACCCTTGATCCAAGTGCAAAGGCAATGACCGCGGGCGGGGTAGATATTAAGTGACCGGCGCTGTGTTAGGCACCTGACACGCCGCTGTATGCCATGTAGGTAGACACCCTGATCATGATGCGGAGATACTTCTCCATTTTACGGCTGAGGAAGCAGACAGGTGTAGCAACTTCCCTCCCAGTTAAGTTTCTAGGGTTAAACGCAGGTTCGTCGAATTTCCAACCCCGCCTTGCCTTCGCCACCGCCACGCTCCGCTGTGACTCCGCAAAGCCACGGATGCACGCGCGGCACCCGCTGAACCTCTGCGCCCCGAGCCGCTGCAGACGCGAACTTGACCCTCACCCAACGACCGCGGTCACCGCCGCACAGAGCGAGCTGCGCTCCTGCGGGTTCCCGCACGCGGAGTCCAGCCACAGCAGTGCGGTGCCCCCCGCCCGCCCGGAACCCCTGCCCGCCCGCGTCTCACCCCAGGTTGCCGGCAGCGCCAGCAGCAGCACCGCAGCCGCCAGGAGAGCTCCCCCGCAGAGGGACAGGCGAGGTGGAGGCGCCGGGCTCCTCGCGGAAGCGGATCCCATGCTCCCCCAGCGCCTCTAGAAACTCGGCGGTGGGAGGAAGGAGAGCACGCGGCGGAGCGGAGAGGCAGCGGCTGGGCTCCGCGCCTGAGGTCTGGAAAGGGTTGCGGAGGTTCCGGGGCAAAAAGCTTCCGACCACAGCTTCCCCTAATGAGCGCGGTCCTATTTACTCCCCATTTGCATTGTTTCTAAGGAGACTCCCTCCCAGAGAGCGCCTTAGAGACCCAGGTGCAGGCGCAAAATCTGCCGGTGCCTCAGTTCCCAGAGGAGCTCCACTTGGGGGCGTGCGGGTCGGAACAAAGGCGGTGCTGTTGCAATTGGGCTTGCGCCCCGGCAGGAATCCGTGCAGCTGAACCGCCTACCGGGTGTGCGGAGTCCAGGGGGTGCCCCCATGGAGGACCGACTTCTGCTCAGTGCGTTGACACATCCGGCCCGTTAAAAGATTTCCGGAGAAGATGTGACCCAGCAGATTTACGGTGTAAAAACATAACCCTCGGTGGAGTCCGCAGACCAGGTTAGAAGAGAGCAATGGTGGGTGGGGGAGTTGGGAAGGAGACTTTGCCATCAACCCAGTGAGATTCGATGGTGGCCTTGCCTCGGTTGATAAAACGGACACTTAACAAAGACATTGGAGATGGAATGGTCAGATTTGCTCATGCATTGGATTTTGATTACTTCCATTTTCCATTCAGCAAAAAGAAAGAAAGCAAGATTAGCAATGGCCAGAGGCACTATTTGTTGAAGTGAGAAATAGGGGAAAGGGAATAATTCGGGACAAGCGGTTAAAAATTCAGGGTTGAGAGAAATGAAGTGTGTAGTAGACTGAATGCCACCCCCCCGCCCCCGCCCCATGTCCACGTTCCAATCCCTGAAAGCTGTGAGTGTTACCTCCCCTGGCGAAAGGGGCTTTGCAAATGCGACTAAATCCAGGAGTTGGGAGAGTGCCCTGGGTTAACCCAGAGTGATCCTAGAGATCCTATAAGAGGAGGGCAGGAGCTCAGCATGGGAGGAGCAATGATGAAAGCAGAGATCTCAGTGTTGCTGCTGCTACCTGGGAGTGCCTGTGCCTTCAGCTGGAAGACAGACTCCCTGGGGCTTTCAGGAGGACCAGCCTTGCCTGCGCCTTTTATTTTCACAAAAGAATAGATCTGTGATCTTGTAAACCGCAGGACAACGCATTACAGCAACAGTGGGAAGCTAATGGGAGGAGGAGAGGGATTAGGACCACCAGGGGAGAGCGGCCCAGTAAAGAAGGCTGGAACAGACTGAGCATGCGCTCATGGGGTCTAGTCAAAGCCAGGAGACCAGGGAATGTTTAGGGACAGGTTGGGGACATGGGTACTTTGTTGATTGTGAGGCTGAGCTTCCAAAAAGGCCTGACCAGAGGACTTCTGAAAGAGGCATGAGAGCAGATGGTCAGAATCACTGATGAGGCTGTGGACGGCGACTCTATAAACAAAATGAAGATCAGAATGGAAAGTAAGGAACCAGATCCTTGTGTGTCACATACATCCCTCCCCCACTGGTCAAGCTTATGGATCCCTTCACAGAACTATTTTTAACGCATAAATAGAGTGCACAGAAATGTGAAGATGTTATCTACCAGTGCATCTATCTATCTATCACTAGTTCTAGTCATGGACTTTTGTAGGGCCATGGCCCCTAAGAAAGAATCCCAGATTCACCAGTTGGTGGAAGCAAGAGTCAGTTGCTTCTAAGGCTGGAGTTGGAATGAGTTGGTGGAGAGGGGAGTAATTCCAAATGCCAAGTGCTATAGAGAGGGGGAGAGACGAGGGTGGAAGAGACATGAGTGTTGTCGCAAGTGTTTTAGTAAATGTGCTCATTCCTTTGTACTCCATGCAGAAGAGTTATTTCTGGAGGGTAGATGTTCAAGGCAGAAAAGTTCTATGCACAGTGCATCTTCATGAATGGAGACCCACAAGTACATAGTCCTGCAAACGGGTGCTACTAGTGTGCCCAGCCTTACTTCACCCAAACATTCTAGAACACTGCTTTATTGAAGTCTCAGCTCCACCCCTCACTTACTGGGAAAGGGCCATCTTCCAAAGGCCTAGTATGCTTCCTATTTTTCATTAGTTTCCATTAGCATCTCTCTCAAGACTCAATTGCAAGACATATCTGCTTTGATTATATCATCCACGATATTTCCACTTCAGTCCCTCTAATACCCTTCCTCAAGGAGCTGATCTCATCCTTTCAAGTTGCTCTCAGGGCCATGGGAAAGGGGTGAGAAGAAGGTTCAATTCTCCAGCCTTAGTCACATGCTGTCAGAATGTGCCTCTCCTTAACTCTTCCTTTAGCCCACATCTCCTGTCATATGCTTTCTCCCCTCATTCCTGGAAGCTTTCACTTCCATCTCCGGGCCATCTTTTCCACTCTTACTCCTGTGGCAGTCTCTGCTGATTTGTATATTCACGGCAATAGTATTTTCACATACTTGGCTTTGGTGCCTTGACATCTGATCTTGCCCTCCACTGTATCCTACAAGTTATGCCCATGTCTGTTCCCTGGAACATGTCAATACAACTGCATTCCCTGTATAATCACAAATACCCCACTCTCCAGCTACAACCCCACACTTGTGATTCAGCCCCTTGTACCCTGAAATTGAATCCAAAAATCTTTGTATCTCTCAGTGCCTGAAACCTGCTGATCCAGCCACCATTTCTCAGGCCTCGTCTCCTTCATTTATTTAATTTTTTATTATTATTCAGGAGGCAGAGAGACAGAGATAGGTAGATAAAATTCTTGCCTGGTGGTCCATTCCTCCAGTGCCTATAAGATCCAGGGCTGGAGCCAGGAGCCAGGAACTCAGTCGAGGTTTCCCCCTCATGGGTCAGTTATCCAACTGTTGGAGCCATCATCTGCCATCTCCCAGGGACTGCATTGACATAAAGCTTGTATCAGGACCTCGAGCCAGGAACTGAATCCAGGCACTACAACATGGGGGGACACTCTGATGTGGGATACAGGTGAATGACATCTTAACTGCTAGGTCTAAAACTCCCCCTTCCCCTACTGCTTTGTGCTTCATTTTCATCCTCACCACGTTAAATGCCATGTTCTTTCATGATAATCACTATTTTGCACACACCCTAACCCCCCTCAACCTTATCATATTTGTTAGACAAAACAACAACCCTAGTTACACTCAGTTCTCGGTTATGTTGCCTCTGGACCTCTGAAATTGAATGTGGCTGGAGGAAAAAACGTGTCCACGATGACTAGTCTTGCTTTAATGACATCTTGGTTCAGATGTACCATTCTCATTCTGCCTGGTGCACCACTATTTGTCTAGTTCATTTACACTCCCATTCTCCTAAAAGACTGTTGCTTTTTTTTTTTTTACATTGAACCCTGACACCACCTCCATTATTCTTAATTTCTGTTTATAGCTTTGTTTTTTTTTTTTCTACTGAGAAAACAGAAGCAATGAAAGAGAACTTCTGCTATCTTCTGTCATCACCCAAATGCCTGTATTTGGCCTATGTGGCTGGTTATCCTCTTAGTATGGCAGTGCCATTCGCACCCTTATCCAAGAATAACCTGAACTCATGCACTAGATTTGATATGCTCTTACGTGCTCAAGGAGATCGCTGCAGAAATTCCCTCTCCAGCATCAATGATTCCCCCTGTTCTGCTGGATTCACCATGGAAACAAGCCATTTCTTCAAATACAGCAGGTGCACTTTCTCCTTGGTTCTCTACTCCCCCAACAACGATTAATAGCCCTTTTACCTGGACTGCTGTTTACATGGGTGAATGCCCACATGGCTCTTTCCTCACCTGCATGGGTTCTTTTGCTCAAGTGTTACCTTCTCAATGAAACCTTTTTGGCCACTGTTTAGAATGACACATTCATTCAGAACTTTCTTTCCTCTTTTCCCACTGTATAGGCTTATTTTTTCATTTTATTCCCATCATGCTTAGTATTTCATTCTATTGCCATCTGAGAACATGCCTCCTGTTGGTCTTTTCCCACTGGGCTGAGAGCTGCATGAGGATGCATCGATCTGTCACTGTCACCTCCCATGATCTGACCAGTGCTTAGCATACACAGGATTTCCCTGACCATTTACTGAATGAATGAATGAATGAATGGGTGCAATGATAGAGACAGCTAAGGTCAACCACTCTTTCAGAAACTTCAGTGGTGCAGAGATTTAGTTTAAAAGAGAATCATGGATGGCTTGGTGAAGATCTGAGTGGAGGATGGGGTAGGTATCTCTTACTTTAAATGAGTCCCTTTCTCTGAAATTTGCCCCCAGATTTTTCCCTTGGGAAGTCCCCTCTTTACTGCGGTTCAGTGGGGGTCAAGTACACTATGGTTTCTCAGTTTCAATACTTTTCATGTTTTGGAGCAGATAATCATTTGTTGTGGGAATGTCCTGTGAACTGTAAGATGTGTTGGGGTAACTCTGGCCTCTACCCATGAGGTCCCAGACACTTCTCCTCTGCCAGTTATAACAACCAAATATGTCTCCAGACAATGCCAGATGTACTCTGGGGAACACAACCGCCCCACTGTAGAATGAGATGGACCAATACCAACCCCAGCTCCAAGGCAATGCAGGCCGCTCAGGCTTTGTCATATGTCTTTATGTCACTGTCATAATAATTGGTTCATTTGGGAGAGCATGACCCTATTTGGAGAAATGAGCCATTGAGGGGACTTTTGAAGGGGATACTGGACAAGCAAGCTCTTTGTGATGAAATGCTGAGCAGACAGCCAGGGATTTGACATGGAGAGCAGATATTTTGCCCATTTTTTAGGAAGTGTCTGTCAGACAATGAAGCCATCAATGGAAAGGAGAACTAGAGGTAGAATAGATTGAGGACACAATTTGAATATTTAATTCCTGTTTGACAGAAGACAAGTACAGCCTTGGTCTTTTACATCCTATACCATAACATTTGGATCGGGTCTAAGCCAGAATGAGATAGATTTCTGTCACTCCTGGCTTGGGAGGTTTGTGGGTGGGTAGAAGGAGCAATGATGGGACAGGATATCACTGTTGGAGCAGTGTCCAGGGAGAGACAGATTGGGGGAGGAAGGAAGAAGGGCATGAATGGAGCAGGCAAGCATGGAGGTCAAGGGAAAGGAGGCTTGGAGAGCTGTCCTCAGATGTTCTCACATCTGCTCAGAGAAGGAGAAATGAAGGTAGAGTGGAGTGGATGGGTTGGAGTGAGTGAACAGGTAATGTGAGGAAGTGCAATCAGTGCTGAACAGTGCCCCCTTTGTGGTAAATATCCCAAAGAATCAAAAGTAGTGTCTGAAGAGACATCTGCAGCACAGACAGCTTCGTGGCAGCATTACACACAAGAGCTAAGAGGTGGAAGCAACACAAAGGTCTTTCCATGGATGAAAGGCTAGACAGGATGTAGTAGCTACAAGCAATGGACTATATTCAGTCTCAAAGAGCAAGGAGATCCTGTCACGTCCGCAACATGGATGAATCTTGACGACTTTGTACTAAGTGAAATAAACCAGTCAGAAATGAATACTGCATTATCTCACTTACATCAGGTATCTAAAATAGTCAAATTCTTGGAAACAGAAAGAATGGTGGCTACTAGAAGCTGAGGAGATAGGAAATTGTTATTTGTGTTCCTAGAGTTTCAATGTGACAATATTAAACTTGCTACAATAGTAAATAGTTCTGGAGATCTGTTGCACAACCACGTGAATATATACTTAACCCTACTGAACTGTAACACTTTATACTTTAAAATGTAAGATGATAAATTTTATGTATTTTCTATCACATAAAAACAAAAGCAGATGCTGACTGCATACCTAGTCTAGGAGACGGTGGAGAGGGTGAATTTGTAGTTACCAGTAAGCCAGGTTTTGTTTTCCCAATAGTTTAAATGCTAGAACAGAGGAAGTTAGTAGATGGATGTACAATAAAATGGAGGAGGACAAGAGGGTCAAGGGAAGGTGTTGGGTGGGAAAATCCGAGAAAGTCTTGAGGGCAAGGGAATTTAAGTTTTTGGTTGAGAATAAGGTTATAATGACTGAGTTGTGGGAAACAGAATAAATAACTATTAAATTATGAACTCTAAAAAAAAGGACTATATCTGTTATTCAAGATTTGCCTCCAGAAAAAAATTATATAAGTCAATTTAATAGATATAATTTATTAATACATTATTAAATGACATTTTACAAGCAACTAGAGCTTATGACAAAACTGCTAAGGATATATCCAAAGCTTGAGTTGTATACCAAAAATTTAGAATTAAAACTTGACTTCTATAATTTCACAATACTTGTGAAAATTGGAATTACTGAGTGAGCATGGAAAGCATGTATTGTGAGAAAACGCGAACCAAGTGGGGATACAAGTGAGATGTTTAATGATTTTGGAGGAGGAAGCTGCTATTAAAATACAAGCACACTTCCCAGTAAGAGTATGGCCATCGTAACCACAGGAAATACCTCCCACTTGGTTTAAATAATTACAACCACATTATAACTCAAAGCATATGGTAGCAGTAAGTATGTCTTATGAAAAGAAGATGGGTCTTTACATGAGATCTCTTTTTAGTGCCTTCCTTTTAAAGGTGACACTTTGAGATCCATATAGTTGCTGATAGTTGGCTTCAGGCACATATCCCATCAGAGACTTCAGAAACTCCTTGAAGAGCACATGGCAGTGAGACTGGGCTCCTTTCTTTACCATCGAGCCAGTGTTCTCTGTTCTGCTAGAGAAAAGGTGCATTTGGAGGTTATATAGCTTATGAATGATTTCATTGACATTGAGACCACAAAGAGAGTTGCTGATATTAGCGTGGTTTCTTTCCAACCAGTATTCAATTGGATTCTAAGCACGGAACACACTGAAATAGATCACTTGTGTTCAGGAGGTGGCATGAACAGCAGCGGTGCAGCTCCAAGTTTAAGCAATCAGAAGTTAATGTTCTCTCTGTACACTGATTATAGCTGTAATCCAATGAAGCCTTGAGTCTATTAGAAGACATTCTTCTACTAGGAGGTCTTTCTTCAAATAGTATGATCTGGAACAAATAAGAACTACAATTTATATTAATGAATATTAATAAAACCAAATAAGGAAATGTAAGCAACATTCTCATAGTCATGCATTCATTCAATAACTATTTACCTAATGGCTTGCCTCTGGGCCCGCCCTAATCTTGATTGGCGTTCATTCTGACATGGTCTCCCTTGTTCTCCCCTTTCCTTTTCTACAACTCATCACAGAAAGTAACCTGCTCTTCCTCAGCTGCCACAGAGCTGTCTGAAGCCTCATTTATGGTACTAAGTAAGAGGGGAGAGGTGGTAACTTTCTATTTTATAGATTACACCCATTTGGGATGCCAGCTTTTCCTGCTATGCCACAGTGCCAGCCCCATCCTTGACTTCTAATGTAGGAGGATCCAGGGCTCAGTACTGACTGTCTCTCCCCTAGCCTCTTCCACCCTCTTAGTGGTCTTGTTCAGTGTCGTCATTAGGTATAGCCATACACTGATGAGGCTCAAAACTGCGTATTTTCCAGCCTGGATCTATTTCCTGATAGTCAGACTTGTATATCAGCTACCTTATTGACACTTCTACTTGGATGTCTATTAAACATCTCAAATTAACATCTCCAAAATGGAACTTCTAATTTTTCTCCCTAATCCTGCTCTACACATTCTCAATCATGATATTTCTAGCCTTCCACTTGCTTAAACCAAAACCCCTTGCATTATCAATGACTCCTTTTCTCTTTTACACTGAGATATCGTTGGTAAATCCTATTGTCACTCTTTTGAAAATACATACAGAATCTGACCGCTTCTCTCCAACTTGGTGGTAGCCACTCATGTTTTCTTGCCTAGATTATTTCAATGTACTCTTCACTGATCCCCCATCTTCCATCCTTTGCTTCCTGTAGTCTCTTCTTATCAGTAGCAGTTAACATAATGTGTGTTGCTTCTCTATCAAAACCTTCTAATGTTTCCCATCTTAGATAAAAACCAAGCTCAACTCAACACACTGTATGATTTTCTTCTCCCCACTATCCCTTCCTTGTTTCTTGATTTCCTCTCTACCCGATTCCCCTGTCATCATCCTACTGGAGGTTACCCCGGGCTCATGCTGTGTCTCCAACACAGCAGGTACACACCGCATTATGCCCTCTGCATCTCCTATTTTTTCTTCCTGGAATGTTGTTTCCCCTGCAGCCACTCTACTTCCCTCTGATCTTTGCTCAAATGCCATTTTCTTAGTAAGGACTTCCTGGCAGCCACCTTGTTCTCCTTATCCCCTTTTATTGCCTTATTTCTTTTACAGTATTTTGCATCTTCTTACTTGTTTTACTCTTAGTTGTTTTGCTATTTAAATATTTGTTGAATGGATTTAAAGAACTGGAACATTGTTTGGCAATGTATACTAGATAAATTAACATTTGCTATGCATGTTTGCCAAAAACTTACACAATAGTCAGAACCATATATATTCAGTACTTTGCTTATTGGCAAGGATAAACTGAAGGCAGTTTTGACATATTAAATTAATTAAAACATTTCAATTTCAATAGGTACCAGTTGGTCTTCTGATTAACTTGCTGGGTTGTATGGATCAATAGGATATACTTCTTGTGTTTCTAAATGACCAGCTCCTCCTTTAGGGCTTGTATTTGTATAATAATTCCTGAATTGGAGAAAGGAGGAAAAAAAAACAAAATCTTTACTCATTGACCACAATTCCTATAAGGATGTAACAGTTGTTTGCCACTCATAATCCCCAGTATAGAGTAATTTTCATGGATGAATTCATCTCATTTCTTTAAGAATCCCATGAAGTAAATCAGGACACTGTCTGTTTTAAAAAGGCACAGAAAATAACAAAACAATGATGGGCTAGGCTTGAAGTGTCCAAGTCAGAAACAGACATTGAGTGGCCTTACCCCAGATCCTGGACTCTTAATAGCTAACAACTACAAATTTTAGGAAAAAAAATGGAAAAGAAGCTTTTATTTTAGGATGTGATCATAACTTTACCCTTTTGGGACACAGACTTCCAGACTAACTTAAAAGAAAATTTTTATATATATTTAATTCAAAATTCTTACAGTCAGACAGCACTAAAAATTTTAGATGGTTTCAGGAGAAAGTTTTCACTTTTACCCTTTGACAGTGTGCCTCCACGACTGCTTGTAATGCCACATTGTCAGAATTAGTGAAAGTAATAAAACAATTTATACTATCATGTAGAACTCTAAAGTATTCTAAGATTACTGGGGAGGAAAGATTACTGTTAAGGGGACAAAAGGTAAGCCACTCACTGTCATATCTGAAAGATCAGTTTATTAGAAATATATTAATAACATTATAAAATGGTAATTTTAGGTCAATATGAGATTTAGACTTTGTTAAGATATTTTAGATGATCAGAAAAGAACACAGTTTCTTTCAAATGTTTTGATGACTTTTAAAATATTTAACTTTATCATTAGACATTCATTTTTAGATGATATATGAATATAGTATATGAATTATATGATATTATATATGAAATATATTAATTATATTATATGAATTATATGATATTATATATGAATGACATGACATTACTCATGTCATTCATAAAAATTATTTAAGGCAACTCAAATACCTATATCAATGAATCAGAAAATAAGCTGGAAGATGGTAATAAAACAAGTGAAACTTATAAATTTAAGTTAGAATATACTTTTTTTTTGACAGGCAGAGTTAGACAGTAAGAGAGACAGAGAGAAAGGTCTTCCTTTTCCATTGGTTCACCCCCCAAATGGCCGCTACGGCTGGCACGCTACACTGATCCAAAGCCAGGAGCCAGGTGCTTCCTCCTGGTCTCCCATGTGGGTGGGTGCAGGGCCCAAGGACTTGGGCCATCCTCCACTGCCTTCCTGGGCCACAGCAGAGAGCTGGACTGGAAGAGGAGCAGCCAGAACAGAATCCAGCTCCCCAACCGGGACTAGAACCCAGGGTGCTGGTGCTGCAGGCAGAGGATTAGTCAAGTGAGCCGCGGCGCTGGCCAGAATATACCTTTAGTTTGTGTCAATTTAAGCTCTTAAATGCCTGATTAGGACAGGATATAATCATATTAACAAACAGTAGCCATACTGAAACATCTGAATTCTCTGAGCTTGTAGGCATTTCTCAAATTTGCAAATTTTCCTGCACATGCAGTGCTGTGATAGCAGTCTTAGTGTCATGAAGGGAAGAGATAGATACCACATTTCCTACTTATTTAAATTTCCAATTACTCTTAGCTAAAATTATCTTCCAACTTCCTTTGAGGAAGGCCATGCAAATGACACCCCCCTCTTTTTTTTTTTTTTCTGAGAACTGTGCTCCCTTGAATTCTGTGAAGTTACTCTCTCCTAGTTTTCCTCCTAGTTCTGACTGTTCCTTCTCCTCCTTCTTCATCCCCATTTTTACCTTTTCTGTGCTTTTTGGTCTCAAGGCACCTGCAGTGATCTAATCATCGCCTTCCTGAGCCCAGGCCCCGTCCCAGTCCTGTATCGTGGGTGTCAGGTCACCCATGTGACAGGTCAGAGCCGAGCTCGTCATCGCCCTGCACGAACCTGCCCTTCTCCCTGGGGGAATCACTGGGTCTACCCAGGCACCTCCATGTGAGTCCTTCCATGTGCCCCCTTCTCCTGTACTCAGCAAGTCGCTAAGTCCTGGAAATTCTCTCCTCTTAGAGCAAAGATACCTCTGGTATCTGTTCCGTCCTCTTGATCCTGATCCCTGCCACTGCTGCCTTGTTGAGAGCCTAATCTGGCCCTGCTTTTGAATGAAAATCTGAACACTTTATTCCCTGCTAAGACCCTACACGATAAACTGCAGCTCCTTGTCAGGCACGAAAGTCTTTGGATGATCTCGCATCTGATGACCTTTCTAGATTTCTCCAATGTCTGTTAAATGGACACTTATTTCCATGTGATACTAAAAGCCTTATGTGAAGAAAAGCTAACACTTATTCTTTCTCTGGGTGAGAGAGAGGTTGTGGTGTGAACAATTCTATAGCCTACCTGCAAAAATAAATAGAAGAAAGGAAAAGAAAATTGAACTATCTCAGAAAAATACTGTACTACTACAATTATTAATAGAGTATCTCTGGCTCATAGAGACAAGCAGAGCAGTGGAACACAATCTAATTCCATATCTATGTTAGCTCACTTGAACATCTTTCTGAATGAGAAAGATGTTACAAATAAAAAGGTGTACCATCTTTCTGAATGAGAAGATGTTATAGGAAAGATGCCAGTTTTGCACAGACTAATCTATAGTTTTAAATGTAATCAATGTGTGTCTGTTTTAGGAAATGACAAATGATTCTAAAACTCACCCATAAGAACAAAAGAGAGATGAAATTCCTTAAAAATTATAGTGGGGGTTCTTGTCCTACCTGATATTATAGTAGGATAAAACTATACTAATAAATAGAAATTGATTTGTGATGGAAAGATAAACAGACCAATGAAACAGAAAAAAAAAACTTAAAAAAACAATGTATTTAGAAACATTAAAATTTTATATATGATCGAGTAAGAACAAACTTTTTGAGAGGTCATTTTGTGATACTTATTAAACATTAAATACTCATACATTTATCCTTGGTAACTCTAGAAAGTGATTATCCTAAGGAAATAATTACATACAGGAAAAATTCTATCAAAAGTTTTCCTCATCTTTATCAACAAAATAAATGTGGAAGCAACGTAAAGTTTCTGCACAGAGAAATCCATGTGATGGAATAACAAGCTATTAAGTTCCTCACTTTATGATCTTTCTTATGAATCCCACATTACTTTGTTCCTTTTATCACCTCGCATTATTCATTTCATACAACTCATGCTTCTTCCAGGCAAGAAGTCAACATCTTTTGTGCATTTTGGTCAAACTTGCATTTGAACTTACCGTTCTCTGTGTTTTGATATCATGAATAAGGTGACGCTAACCAAGAAGATAAGAAATACAGAACCTGCAAAAATACCTATTGGAAAAAAAAGAGCAAACATCAATGGCTAGAAAAATTTGGGCTAAATCATTTTGAAGTAATTGGGACAGATGTTACATGACTTTTATACTTAACTTTTCTCGGTCATAAACACTGAAGTCTTGAGTAATCCTATCTGGGCTTAAGTCTATTCTGTTTTGATCTGCTTTTTGTTTAACCTAAAGCCCTGAGCATGTGACCACAGGGGTCCAGCCGACTTTCTGTTAGAGCTTTCTACGTCCTCCAATTTTGTTAGTGACATTCTTATCCCTGTGATGAAATTAGGAACACAGGATCCCAGGATCCCATCCTTTTGCATAAACACACCTAACTCTCATTTGTGAAACACATTTTCCTGTAGCAGAATAAGCCAGCCTGTTTTGACAGCAAAGTATGCAAAAGACCAAGACTTAGTGAAAACTCTATTTCAATCGAAAAACTGGGAATAGTTGGTTGTTTAAATCATTTATCTAACTCTAAGTAAAAGTGATATTTTATAACGGGAGGTATACATTAAAATTTCCATAAGACACCAAAAAATATAATTTCCTGGGAGGTGAAGAGAAAACCAATGGGTAGAATATAGCACCTTTAAGTGTTTTTTTTTTTTTGCTATTTTTTAGTTTTCTGTCTTTTTAAAATTTTTATTAATATAAAGAGAACAGATTTCATATATTTCATAGATACAACTCTTAGAAGATAATCATATTCCCCTCTCTCCTTCTTTTCCTCCCTCAATCCCCTTCCTTCTTTTTTCTTTAATTTTTGCAAAAACATCATTTCAGTCGACTCTATAATCACAGGCTTAATGCACCACTAACAATAATATTCAACAAATATTTTTACAAAACATCCTAAGAGCTTCAAATATTCAAGAAAACTCACCACAAAGAAGAGGAGCAAGTGGAGCAGGTGAGCCTAAAGAGAACATGAAATCATTGAAAACATTGGTCTAGCAGCAAGATCCCCTGGTGCTCAAAGTCCTGGGTCCTGTCCCAGAAGTCAACACTCACTTGTCATCTAAGTCTAGGTAACAGACACTGGAAACCTGAGCTGTCTCCACGCTTTTCTCATGTAGGGGCTCACTGGGGCTTTTTTTTCCCTTCACTTTCACTAGGCAGATTAGGGGGGTTTTCCAATGAGAAAAAACAACACAATAATCTTCCATGTAACAATCAGCTTTGAAGTCAGTGGTTCCTCAGGTTCTCTTACAAATACTTCGCGAGTTTTGGGAGCTCCCTGTCAAACCGGCGCACACTTACAAATCAGGACCTAGCTGGCAGGGAAGTCTCTGTAACAAGTCCTTCCAAAACAGATGGTTGATATTTTTCAGTTTTGCTCCCTTTCAGTTCTTGCTCATATCTCTTTTTATTTACTTCTCCTGCCCTTAGAAAGTTGTGCTTTTTCTAGACTAGACCACCAACTTTTTTTTTTTTTTTTTTTTTTGACAGGCAGAGTGGACAGTGAGAGAGAGACAGAGAGAAAGGTCTTCCTTTTGCCGTTGGTTCACCCTCCAATGGCCGCCGCGGCCACCAACTTTAAGTGCATCTGTTAGCGTACCGCTGGTCATGACGATCTATTTCACTGAAAACTCGGGGGTTGCTGTGTTAAGCTCCCTTATTTTCCCCTCTCCAGAGACAATGAGGCCCTTTGTACTTACGGGATCTGCAAACAGCCAGGGGAGGGTTCCACTGGTGGTCGTCTTGGCACTGGCTCTGGGGGCTGCCTTCCAGGATATACCCATCCTCACACTCCAGAGTTACAATGCTTCCATACTGATATGTTTTCCCAGGCTTCGCAGCCTTCTGCATTCCAGTCATGGCTTCTGGGTAGCTACAGTTTACCTCTGGAAGTAAAGGATCTAATTGAAGTCGAATCACATGTTGTCCTCTCACCAAAAAAGCAGACTGCCCTTAATGAAAAGGTTTAGGAAACCAGTGGATTTCACCCTCAATAAGCAAAGGTTCATTGGCATAAAATGATATCCTAGGCACATATTTAGTGGCAGCCACCTTTGTCATTAACCTCTAGGCAATCTATTATTATTCTCTTTCCTTTTGCTTCAGAGTCTAGGCCAACAGTACTGAATAATACGGCTTCCTAGAGAAATGGAGAGGGCTGAACATGTAATGAACTTTCTGAACTATCATCCTGGATTACTGCTGCTAGTCTTACTCTCTAATCCTTCACACCAATGCATGCATTGCTATTTCTTCTACATATTTTCAGTGTAGGGGCCAACAGGGTAAGATCTTGCATTTGAGTGGCGACTCTAGTGCTTCCTCGCTGTATGACATTATGTAAGTTACAAGTTTCTCTATGCTACTGCAACCTCATCTATAAAACAAGGATGATAATGACATCAACCTCCTGCAGATCTCATTCGAGTGAAGGAGACAATGCATGTGGTATATTGTGTACCATGGCTGGTATATGTTAAACGGTGCTCCACAAACATTGGGTGCTAATTTACTGCTTCTAGTTCATATGCATTATGATAACAAAAATGGCTCTCTGAAATTTTTTATAAATATATAACAGCATCCACACCACAACTCATAGGAAATATAGTCAAAAGTCCTTTGTGCTTTTTATTGGCATTTTTGTCAAATGCATACTAATCATAGCAGTCACCACAGTGTATATACAATCTGTACTTTAGTAGTTTAATTTATAAAAGTACTTCAACAGTCTGTATGTAAATGATTACATACACAGCCATTCGTCAGATAAACTACAGCCTGAGTCATTCTTATTTTGAAATATTTAGATTAATTAATGTTTAATACAGTTAAAACATTTAATAATGTATTGGTTTAACATTAGACTATCAGTGACTCATTCAATGCATTAACAAAGGGAAATTTAGAACCATCTGGTTATGTAGATGCAGAAAAGTGTTTTATAGAATTATACTTGTATTAATTCAGTTAAATGAACTTAATTAAAAGATCCAACTATTGCATTCCTTTGATTGTTTTAAGTTGAAATCACCTATCTGAACTATCCATTTAGGACAAATTTTATTTAATAAGAAGATGGAAAAATAGACAATGCACCTTTACAGTAAGGGGCAGGTTGGCTCCAGGTTCCTTCATGAGTGCAAAGAAGATGTGCTTCTCCCACCAGCAGGTAGCCTTGGTTACAGCTATACGTGATCGATTTTCCAGGGGGAAATAGAGTTAGATGTCCACCATTATGACTTCCGTTGAGGATTTCAGGTGGAGGCTGGCACCTTAATAAAGCTTAGAGACCAATAAGAAAGGATCTTTAATTCAGCACAGAGGAATGCGTAGCCAACACTATTGATAGTGATACAGACAGGTGACAGGAAACAAGGCTACTAATTGACATCTAGACACATACATTCATCCCATGTAGACCAGGCACTGCTAAAAAGAGATGTGCATCTCCCACCTAGCTCATGTATGATCTGAAGTGTCAAAAGTAAGATACTGAAACATTGGTGGCCATGGTGCGCAACTGGAATCTATCAGCCAACAACATACTCTCCTTTTCCCTTTGAAGAGCAGACAGGCTGCAGTCTAAGGATCACATATTCAAATGCCTCTCAGAGCTAGCAAGGGAAGTTTCCACATAAGACAATTCAGAGAGCCCCTATCCTAAACATGGCAGCCACTGCTCACTCACATTGCCAGGGCCTTGCAGGGAAGCAAAGCGGGCTCTCCTTGTTTGCAGGTTTATTAATTAGTCTGGGCTATTTACTTTCACTTAAATGAAGAATACTGTGCTGGCCAAAGAAATCTGTTCTAGGGAGTGAAGATCAGCTTTCAGGCCGCCCGTTGGCAGCCTGTGCTATAGATGGCCACTGACAGGAATAAGGCTGCCATCTGATAACTAAAATGACAGGGAAAATGATTCAGTGGGTTTGATGGCTGGCTTCAGCCACCAGAACACCCAAAGCTCTCTTTCTGGCTGATAGCACAGCCCTCCAAAAGACAGAGGTGCTACAAAACTACATGGCTGCTTTAGACTTTAGGTGCTTTTATGTAGGCAAAATGGCAAGGATGTATTCAAAGCTCCTTTTTCTTTATTTTGTACAACATCCCACCTTTCATCCCTGAAAATCTCTTACCCTTCTTAATGCAAGTTGGTACACCTGGAATCCATGTGTTATCAGTATGACACCTAATCAAGGGACTGCCAATCAGGAGGAAGCCAGGATTGCAGGCAATGTACACTGTGTCACCGTGGGAATATTCAGAGGCAGTTTTATTGAGCTTGTGGCCATTTCTGACATCTGGGTCAGGACACTGAGTTGCAGGAGGAGAGTGCAAGCACTGTGGGGGAGGGCCGCTCCAAGACCCACGTCCTTTGGAATCACTTCTGCACTGCAAAGTTTTCTTGCCCAGAAGGTAGAATCCTTGGTCACATTGATAAGAGACTTCACTGGCATAACGAAACTGTTGTGTCATCCCGCTGGTATGCCTCCCATTTTCAATCACTGGTGGAGGTTGACAGTGAATAACTGTGAAAGAGATACAGGGAATTCTAGTTTGGCTAGTACATCCAAATGGACAGTCTTAACTCAGGTACAAAGACACCACACTAATGTATATACTTCACATAACTAGAAAGTTATTTGAATTCTGGAACCTAGATTGTGCTTTTAAAAAAATAGTTCTATTAAATGTTGTAGTTATACGCACAATAGACACTCATTCCAAAGAAATCCAAAAATACAGTAAAATATTAATAAAAGAAAAAAAATGTAGCTATGTTACCATGACTTAGAAATCTGGAGTTTGCTTTTTATCTCTAGCAAAATTAGCAAACAAGTGGCCAATACCCAGTTCCTACTTGACAGCATTGTTTGCCAGTGCTGACTCAACACTGAAAGATTTCCCCATCTTACCTACATGGTGGGAGACACATGGATTTGAAATAGTTGTGGTCAGCTATTCAGAGGCTGATGTCTGACCCCCTACTGCCACTGTCAGTGTTTTTTCTAACCTACCTTCACAAACTGGAGTCTTTTGGAGCCAGATTCCTTTCTCAACATCCTGACACTTGTGATAAACATATTCAGCCAAATGGTACCTAGACAGAAAGATTATGATACATTTTCTTTCCAATACCATGTCTTTACAACCTAGCCTCTTCAAACCACAAACATATGAAAATTCTCAGTCCTCCAAATAAGAAAACTCATTAGACTTAGAGTCACTGGCAGGACAGTGCTTTCCATGTCAAAAAAAAAAAAAAAAAAAAGACTGAAAAGTTAGGGATGCTGTCTAGGGACATTGGAACTTCCCATTTTCTGTGGGTATAGTAGTGAAGACCCTCCAAAGGGAGTCACTCAGGCAAGCTGAGGATGGAGTTAATGCACAACCCAACAAGAGGATCTTTCTTTCTCAGAATGGATCAGCTTAGACTCACCCATCTTGACAGGTCGTATTAACTAGTTCCACACGTAAATCAGCTAAAGATTCTTCAGGATCTGTCACAGGACGGCATGCCTCTGGAGGGGCAAAGTTGGAATTAGTTCTAGATGCTTCATACCCAAGGGAAAGACAACCCTAGGGCTGAAAGTACCTTCACAGCATGGGACAGAAGGACTCCCAGCTTCCCAAAGACACACAGTGAATGGATTTGTTTCACACAAGCAAGTACTCAGGGTCACAAGCATAGTCTATACTCATCCCAGAGACAAAAAGGACCATACTTGCACCCGAATGCTGACCATGTGGGAGC
The DNA here is from genome assembly GCF_033115175.1 of Lepus europaeus. NCBI lineage: Eukaryota > Metazoa > Chordata > Mammalia > Lagomorpha > Leporidae > Lepus > Lepus europaeus. Next base: position 22,185,202 of record NC_084840.1, on the reverse strand, counting down.
CCGGAAGGTGGCTGGCAGCCTGAAGACCCCCCACATAAATACTAGCAGAGAGATTTCTACTCACACTAAGCATACAACACTTAACAACAGACCCTCTGCAGCTGTGAAACTCTAATTCATCACTGAGTTTTTTTCTGTTCTTTTAAAGAAAGTAGGTCTCTTTACAAAGACCCTTTCATTATCTACTCTGAATATGTCCCAGATCCAAGCCACCATTTACACAAAGAACACACTCAACACATCTGGAGCATTCTACTACAGGGTGGAAGAAATGCAAAAGTAATCTAAGCCCCCTTGTCTTTTTCCATGACTTTGGGTGGGAGATACAAAACAAGAAGAGGTAGCACCTTTCTACTCCCCACCCCAGTGAGTTTTTACCTTTTTCACAAACTGGTATTTCAGGATCCCAGACGTTATTGGCCTTGCAGCGAATCTGCCTACTGCCCTTCAAAGTAAATCCAGCGTTACACTCGAATGTCACACTATCATTGTAGAAATACGGGGCTTCCTTGCCAGCTATCCTGTGTGCATTTGCAACGTGGACGTGTGAGCACTGGACATCAGGGGTGGAGAGAGAGCAGAGAGGAGCAGGGCCACTCCAGATGCCCCTCTTTTGATCATCACTTGTGCAGCGAATGGTGGGCTCCCCAATGAGGCTGAATTGCACTCCTGTCTCAGGCCCAGGATTGCATGTGTAAGTGATGGTGGTTCCATATGGAATATCTCCTGAGGGACTCCCTGTGTGTGTCCCGTTGTAGATGGCAGGGGGTGAAGAGCAGGTGATCTCTGGAGAGAGGAAAAGATACTACAGAATTCTGCTGCAGTTTTAGACACCAAAGAAGATAAACAAAGCTGGCTATGCCCCTGTTGTTTTCTGGAGGGTATGGGTGAGTTTACTTGGTGTGAGTTATATCAAAGCTCATGATGTATGTAGAATTCTATTTAAACCGATGTCACAGGAATGAACTATCTATTAAAAGTGAACCTGCTGGGGCCAGCATTGTGGTGTAGAGGGTAAAGCTGCTGCCTATCCCAGATGGACATCAGTTCGTGTCCCTGCTGCTCCACTTCTCAGCCAGCTTCCTGTTAATGGCCTAGAAAAAACAGCAGGAGATGGCCCAAGTGTTTGGGTCCTTGCCACCTATGTGAGAGGCCCAGAAGAAGCCCCTGGCTCTTGGCTTCAGCCTGGCCCAGCCCTGGCCACTGTGGCCATTTGGGGAGTGAACCAGTGAATGGAAGATATCTCTCTTTGTCTCTCCCTCTCTTTCTATAACTCTGGCTTTCAAATAAATAAATAAACAAATATTTAAAAATCTCTCACTCTCTCTCTCCTCTCCCCCTCCCTTTCAAGTAAATAAATAAATATTTAAAGGAATTTTTAAAAAGTGAACACGTTAACATGCTAATCCATATCATATAAGGCAGTAAGGCCCAGCAGTCAGTTGCTAATTTAAAAAAAATAATTGTTTTTAAATACTCAATAGGGGAATAAAAGGCATAGGGGATAGAATTCCACTTTCTGGGTGCCATCTCTGTGCAAGTGATAGGATAGTGTAAGGGTTAACTGAGAATATTTACTGTTGATTGGGCCTACTTTGTGCCAAGCAGTTTTGTCAACCAAAACGGATGTTGTCTTGTGCAAATTTAGACTGTAGTCCCGTGCCAGCTTAACAAATGAGTGACTAGTGCTCAAAGAAGTTATATCAACTGCCCAACGTCATACAGCTATTATGCAACAGAAACAGAATCTGAGTTCCAAACTGACATCAATCCCCTAAACTCCCATAAACCCCCAAATGAAGGGTAGTGTCTCATATACTTTTTACTGTCATTACTATTGTAACCGTAAATAAAAAAGAGAATCAGTCTTTAAATACATTTAACTTAACAAACTGAAGTAGGAAAAGGTGACAACAGGAAGACGTGGCAAAACTATGCCCCTCTGTCAACAAAGTTAATAGAATCTAAGACTCTACTTCCCATAGCATCACCTAAGAAATCTCCCAGGATGTACACAGATCTCACATTATTTTAGCTCCTCTGTCATTTTTGCTACTCACCTTTACAAAGACGAGTCTCCATATACCAAGGAACTGTACCTTGACATAGCTGATAGACGCTCTCACTTAGCTGGTACCTAGAGACAAGAGAGTCATTTGGCCATCTGGTGACCACTAGACCAAGCAAGAGCTTTTTTTTTTTTTTTGACAGGCAGAGTGGACAGTGAGAGAGAGAGACAGAGAGAAAGGTCTTCCTTTTTTGCCGTTGGTTCACCCTCCAATGGCCGCCGCGGTAGCGCGCTGCGGCCGGCGCACCGCGCTGTTCCGATGGCAGGAGCCAGGTGCTTATCCTGGTCTCCCCTGGGGTGCAGAGCCCAAACACTTGGGCCATCCTCCACTGCACTCCCTGGCCACAGCAGAGAGCTGGCCTGGAAGAGGGGCAACCGGGACAGGATCGGTGCCCCGACCGGGACTAGAACCCGGAGCAGACTCACCACTTTCAGGACAGAAAGCAAAAGCAACAAAAGTATAGCCAGCCTCAGCACCACCCATCTATTGCACAGGCATAGTTCCCATGCATAGAAGTGTAGAATGACTGACACTTCAAAGATCACGTGACAAGGAAGACCTTTGGCATAAACTCTTACATGGAGCTCACAGTGTGCCTGATAAGCCACACACAGTTCAGGCAGCCACAGCCTTCACTCACCCTTCATCACAAGAAGAGCTAACATCTGGTCTAACAAATCCATCCTGGGGTTTTTTAAAGAGTTGATTTCCTATGGGATCACACTCCGCCACTAAAAAAAAAAAAAAAGAGAGAGACTAGGATAAGAAATCAACTCAAGGCAGCTTAAAATCAGCAAAACATCTACATTTGAAGCTTGGTACCTTTGCATTGTGGGGCAGTGGGTGTCCACTCCCCCTCAGAGGTGCACTGTATGGATCCTTTTCCCACAAGCACATAGCCAGGGTCACACCTATACTTTACAGATGTTCCAGGGTCAAAGTGGGCCAAGTGCGTATCTTCCTTATGCCCATGGAGGATTTTAGGAGGGGCCTGGCATTCTAAGAGAAAGGAAAATCAAAACAAAACAAAACACTTGTAAAGGAAGCAATAACAGAAAGAAACAGACACAGAAATTGCCAACAACACTGCAAGTCCACTCTGGTTGCAGTTATATAATACAGGGGGCATCTTACAGCTCTGTTTTTGAATAACTTTAGATGAGTTTCTCTCAGTCTTTTGTCCTTTCCTGCACATGGGCCACTGCAGGTCCCCTTCTGTTCCCACTTGGTGCTATGACTCCTGTCCTGTCTCTCCCCACCTTAAGGAATCATCATGTGTGTTTTTATGGGAGATTCTGATGTACTCCTGGAAAGAGGGCTTCTACGATTCACCATTCAGACCAACAAGCATTTTTCTCCCAGTTTTTTTTTCTTCCAAAGAAACAGGCAACTTAATGATCCCTAATATTTTTCCCCAAGCATATTCCCACAAAATGAAACGTGCTGGGGGGGGGGGAGAGGGCAGGGCTGGGGTGGAGGGGATCGTGCTGATAGATCCCCTACACAGAGCTCACAGTATTTGGTATATGTGAGGGCAGCAGCAATTAGAAAAGGCCTTCCTTGAGGCCCACAACCTCTTCCTCTACCTTGTCAAGAAGGAGCATCAGTAGCACCATTTTGAGTACTGGGACACCTACCCTTTTCTTTTTTAAAAAAGATTTTATTTAGTTATTAATTAAGAGGCAGAGTTACAGACAGAGGGAGAGACAGAGAGAGAGAGAGAGGTCTTTCATTTGCTGGTTCAGTCCCCAGATGGTAGATCTGAAGCCAGGAGCCAGGAGCTTCTTCCAGATCTTCCATGCGGGTGCAGGGGCCCAAGGGCTTGGGCCATCTTCTACTGCTTTTCCAGGCCACAGCAGAGAGCTGGATCAGAAGTGGAGCAGCCAGAACATGAACCGGTGTCCATATGGGATGCGGCAGCACCACAGAGTGAGGCCTAGCCTCCTATGCCACAGAGCAGCCCCAACACCTACCCTTTTCACAGACTGGTACCCGCGGCTCCCACGTGCCCTGGGCACTGCATCGGATTCGCTGGCTGCCCTTCAAGGTGAAGTCAGACATGCAAACAAATACCACGGTGTCATTATAGGAATATCGGGCTTTCTGCCCAGTTAACAATCGGCCTCTTCGGACCTGAGGATGTGGACACTGAATGGCAGCAGTATCAAGTTCACAGCGTGGGGCAGGGCCACTCCAGATCCCGGCCTCATGGCTGTCAGTTGTGCAACGGATAGTGGGATCCCCAATAAGGATGAAGTTCACGCCTCTCTCTGGACCTGGGTCGCAAATATAAGTGACTATGCTTCCATACGGAACGCTGGCTGAAGAGCTGCCTATGTGTCTTCCATTGTGAATAGGAGGCGGCCGTGGGCAAAAAATTTCTAGAGAAATCACAGAGAGAAATAACAAGATCACAGGTGTGCTGCAAACAAAGGAAGTCTTAGATTTGCTTAACACCACTCTCCCCACCCAACTCCAAAATCAGAGAGATCTGAATCTGTAATGAATCGATTGAGGCAGCTAATGCAATTTAAACTAAAAGTATGACATAAAAACTTCATTCCTGAGTAAATCTACTGTGCTGATCCTTGGTTTCTTTTACCAAATCCACAACCTCCTTCATGTATATGGCTGAGGTAGATGACTTAAAAAGTTTGCTTTGCACTCCTGGAATTGGCCTATTTCACTAAGCGTAATGATCTCCAGTTCCATCCATTTTGCTGTAAATGTTGGGAAACTAATAAATAAAGTATAAAAACTATGTGGATGTTGCACCAATAGGAATTTAGTTATAAATCTTGCTTCACTGAACATACCATTTAAATGACAATATAGTCTTCTATCCCCATGCTATGATAACTGTCTTGAATCCCTCTGTGATATTAATATCTCTGATTTCAAGGAAAAATGGTTTATATGAGTATGTATGTCATGTCTACATTTGAAGTGAATGGGGAAAATGTTGAAAAATTGTAAAATGAAGAAAAAATAGAAAGTCTGCTTTGCTTTCAGAGAAGGAAAAGTCTAGAAACCTGCTTGACTTGAGGAAGCAGAGCATAAGTGGGTAACTGAAGGGCGCTTCAGTGAAGACTGTCGACCCTCTCTAGCAGTTCTTTGTTCTCTAAGAGTTGCAACAATAGCATTGGCACCGGAAGCTTTTAGTAGAGTTGAGAACACAGGGTGCTGCTGAACCTCTGACCAACCCACGGAGGCCTTACTTACTCTCACATACAGGCATCTTGGTCCAAACAGCTCGCTGTCCAAGAATCACACACTGACTGGTCGGCTGGCCTTTTAATCGATACCTAGAGACAGAGGGTTGCCATTCAGGACTGCTTGGCAGCTTGTACTGAAGAGCAGCAGCCTCTACTGAAACACCCAAGGCAAGTGCATTTAATGTGTGTGTGCCTGCTCTTTCTATCAGCACAACCTCTCACAACCTCACACCAGGCTGTCCTTAGACCTGTACAGAAGAGTCTTCGGCAGTTTCATAGTCCGTACCATGCAAATACAAGCCAAGTGAATTAACTCTCATTCCCTCTGGATACTCACCCTTCATTGCAAGAAATGTTCACAGTTGCACCAGGCCAAAGACTTGGAGGCTGTTTGATCTTCCCGTTGAGCAACTGTTTTGGAGGTTCACATTGTGCCTCTAAATAAACAACCATTAATGAGCAAAGCATGGCAAACAAGACAGCTCAAATCCTTACAATAGATGGACAATTTAGGGTACCTTTACATGTGGGAGTGTCAGCACTCCAGTCTCCTGAAGACAAACACTTAATAGTCTCTTCTCCAACAAGCAAGTAGCCAGGGTCACAGCTGTAAGTCACAGACAATCCTGGGGCAATGGCGCAATGGGAGCAATCCCCCACTGTGTGATGTCCATTGGGGATCTGGTGAGGTGGTGGGCACTCTAGAGGGAAATCTTTATACAGGAAAAATGTCATCAGATGATACATCCTTGACAATCTGGGTGCTGATTTAGGACAGAGCTCCAGATACATGACAGCTGATCAATGCAGCTGATCAATGGTCACCAGTCACCAGTAGCTGTCAACTCAGCCTTTTAGAGATCAAACAGATGTTGTTTAGTGACCTCTATTCTCTGCCATGACCAGCACATTTTTCTCATTTTTAGTTATACCATATGAATTACATTACCCCAAAAAAGTCCATTTTCACACTCTATTATTAAATCTTTTCTCTGCTCCAAAATTAGATTGTTATCATTTACAGGGTTATCCTTCCAGTCACCACTAACCAAGTGTTTTGGGACTCCATGTGTGATAAACACACACACATACATTGTGGGTAACTGAGATACATCCTTCTATGCCTTTCTTCCTTTCCTTATATAGTGTGTATGTCCACAATGTCTTTCCATGCCAATGTAGATAGGTCTACCTACATCTTTGTAAAAGTGTAATTATTTTCCATAGCCACTCCATTTGTTACTATCTTAGTATCTCCTACCTCCAAGACTATATATCAATTAATATATATCATATATATTTAATAGAATTATATTTCAAAGACAAAAGTTTCTCAGCTCTTTAATCCACTTAAAATTGATCAATATTATTCTTTATTAATAAAATATATGCCTAATTTTGATGGTATAACTTTTGTCTAGTATCAGCAAGCCTTATATTTATATGCTTGAAATAGCCACACCATAAACCAAATCAAGTGAGGAAATGAGTAATTTGCAGGAGTCCTGGCTTTCAGTCATTTGATTTGGAACATGATGGCTCAGGAGGCAGTGTGGGGAAGAAGCAGATCACTTCAGAACACACTGACGGAGGCCCCAGGGTGCACAGCATCCCTCATCACCAACAGCTGTTGATTAACAAATTTTCCAGCTCCTTGGGTGCAGGTATGCTATTAGATAGCACATTTCTCATTTTACATAACTCACATATATAATGTAAAACCACACAGTTCCCACAGCTGGCCTTGAACTTGTAGAGCTCATTCCACTCAGTGATTAATACGTTCAATTCCATTTTCCCCTTATACTCCACTGATGCTCTTTGAGTGAAGTTTTATTCCTCCACAACTCAGAAAAACCCAGAAACCACAATTTCCACCTCTTCCTTTATTTCCTCCCTCCACCTGCATTGCTCACACAGCCATACTGTTCTTGCTTAGGAGGGTGTAACACGACGCACAGCAAAGCCATACTCACTACTCTCGCAGGTTGGCAGTTCCGATGGCCCCCAGGTCTTGTTTGCTCGACACCAGACAGATTTGTTTCCTTTCATGGTGAAGTTGGCTTTACAGGCAAATACCAGAAGATCACCATGTATGTACGGTGACTTGGTCCCTTTCACTTTGTATCCCCCAGGCACTATGGGCTCAGGGCAAATCGAGTTTTTATTGTAATATTCACATACAGGAGCATCTCTGTCCCAGACTCCCTTCACTTGGTCTTTAGTTGTGCAAAAAAGCGTTTTTTCTCCAATGAGACGGTAAGTGGGGGGACAAGTGTACCTCACAACAGTGCCCACATGTACAGGGCCAGGATGGTAACTGACTCGGCCATCCACAATAGGAGGAGGAGGGTCACAAAAAATCCCTGTAAAGCAGAAAAGAAGCTTTGTGGGCAAACTGATCGTGACATTAAAAAACAGTCAAATTTAGATAAAAGGTACAAATATAGGTCATATCACTTCTTTAGAACCAGGCCTAGAAATCTGTACATTTCTGATTCTTAGTCCCAAATCCCCTATTCCCAAGAGCCTAAGTTCTTACCTCTTGTGCCTCAGTAAATAGACCAATATGAACATTCTTGATTATATAATAACCACAAAACAGAATTTATTCAATTGTTCTGAGTCCAGTTGATTTTAACAATGAAAAACAAGCACAGATAGCACATGAAAATGACATATTAATGACATGCCAATTATGTGTGGACTAACAATTACCATGGACTAATGAAATTTGGGCTCAGAAGAACTGGTTTCAGCTCCCACTGTCATCCAATATCTGTGTGATGTTAGCCAAGTTTTAACCTCTATTAGCCTTGGTTTCCAAGTCCACAGTATAAATCAAGCTACTTCATAATATGAAAATCCAGAGAGATAAAGAAACATGAAAGGAGCCTATGATTAATCAAGTCTGTATTTTAAAATTTATTTAATTGAAAGGCACAGAGAGAGAGAGAGAGAAAGGGAGAGATGACAGATCTCCCATCCACTGCTTCCTTCACATGTCTGCAACAGCTAATGCCATACCAAAGCCAGGAGCCTGGAGCTCAGTCTAGGTGCCCTACATGGGTGACAAGGACTCAGCTATTTGATCCATCTGCCGACTCTCAGGGTATGCATGAGTAAGAAGCTGGGATCTGGAGTACAGCTGGGATTGTAATGCAGGCACTCTGAGATGGGAAGCAGGGGTCCAAAGTGGTGCCTCAACCACTATGCCAGACACCCACCCCTCCATAGCTGTTTTAGACACACAGCTGGAGCCACAGGTGGTGTGAACACATTCAATCCTGCTACTAAAGATGCTACAGCTTCACTACAGACCATTTGGCATCCCTTGGTGCTGGACTCCTTTGAAAAGCCACAGGACATGAACAGAAACGATCACCTCATATCTTGTATTGTCTTTGGGCTAGTGGGCATGAAGAATATTCATAGTTTATACATTTGCACACGTTTTCTGGGTGAGGCTCAGGATAAAGGGAAAATTGCGATCCTCCAGATCTCAGTTAGTTTGCATTTTGCTCCAAGAAGACTTCTTGGGTAGAAGAATTGGCATGGGAAGACCCAACCAAACCTTCTCAGCACATCACTGCTATATTTGGTTTCAGTAGGGACACTTTCAAAAGCCTTTATGTTTATACATACAGAATTTACAATATAATGTATAGTCAACTAAACAAATGTTAATACCTCTGGTCTGTATTCTAGAACATAAAGGAGAGGCACATATCTGCTGAAAGCACACACATGGATAGATGCTATAGTATAAATGTATGGAAGCACACCAGAGATCAAGAGGCAAGATTTGTACTTCATTGCTTTGGTTTTATTTTTTATTTTGACAGGCAGAGTGGATAGTGAGAGAGAGAGACAGAGAGAAAGGTCTTCCTTTTTGCCGTTGGTTCACCCTCCAATGGCCGCCACGGCCAGCGCATCTCGCTGATCCGAAGCCAGGAGCCAGGTGCTTCTCCTGGTCTCCCATGCGGGTGCAGGGCCCAAGGACTTGGGCCATCCTCCACTGCACTCCCGGGCCATAGCAGAGAGCTGGCCTGGAAGAGGGGCAACCGGGTTAGAATCCGGCACCACAACCGGGACTAGAACCCGGTGTGCCGGTGCCGCAAGGCGGAGGATTACATTGCTTTGGTTTTTTATTCATAGTCACAGCCAGGAAACAGTATTCCCAAGGACTGCCCTTCCTTCTGGGATACGCTGACTAAAAGGTTTGCCTGTTTACCATGAACCTTAAACAAGAGAGTAGAAAATGTTCCCTGGAACAAATCAATTCTCAGTTGTGCGGAATTAATCACTTCTCTAAAATTCATAGTTTTAAGGGGGTCAGTGTTTTTAAGCATTTCTGGCTTAAGGAAAAAGCCAAAGGTTGTTTGTGACTCAGCTCATCCACATGATGACTTCAGCCTTAACAAGTGAATTCTTTTTTTGAATTTCCCCTTTCTCTTTAGCATCCAAATGCAAAGATTATCATGATCTTCTTTAGGAAATAAACCTCAGTTCCCATAGAAGAAGACTTCATTCCCTAAGTTCACCCTAAGTCCCTCTTCCCGAATCCTAAATCATTCCTCTCCATAATAGAAGCCTTAGCTTATGGACCAAAACCTTTTGTTTTCCAGTGACAGAACAACAATTCGGAGCTGTGGCTGGTCATGCACAATGTCTGTACTTGGAGCAAATCAAGAGGATCTGGTTAATGACAGAGTTCTTAGTCACAGCAGGTAAGGAAAAGGAGAGAAAAATATCAGAAAGCAAAAAATGAGTTATCTTTAGAGATCATGCTTTGCAGTGCTTAGCCATGGATCCTAGGTGTCCGTGCAAGTCCCATTACCTCACACTTACCACTGCACCACAAACCAAGGAAAGTTCTGCCCCAAGATGGTGATTAGGAGGAGGAACCATGCAGCCGGTGAAAACTTGGTTTGGAATGGCCTCACAAGATTTCACTAGAAGAGGCGAGACTGGCATGTACAGAGTCAGGAAACATTGGGTTTCCTTTAGAAGGAATGGGGCTTTAGGAAGCTTCCCATCTACAGGGTGTAGGCTCCAGATTCCAGGTTCCCAAAGATGCACACTGCAGAAGGTTAGTTCCTTGAGAGCACACTCAGGCTTGAAGCCACAGGACACTGCCTGTGCAATTGGAAAGAGATCTTGATCCATTTGTTATAATTAGCAGGGTGGATACACGGAGGTAACACACACCCTGAGGAAAGAACAGGGCCAGTTTTTGTGTAAAACAAGAACTTTCTTCTCAGAAACTTCCAGTCTGGTTGGGGTTGGTAGAGGTGGGATGAAGGAGCTTGTGTCAACTCTTCTAAGGGAAAGCAGAGACTCCTTTGGATGTGGTGGAATGGGACAACATGCATTGCATTTCTTCAGGAACTATGAACCATGCAACTGCTTTTTCTGCCTTGATCTTTGCCAGGACACATTATTCTTGCTGGTTATTTTCCTCTCCTCTCCCCTCCTCTCCCCTCCTCTCCTCTCCTGTCCTCTCCTCTCCTCTCTCCCCTCCTCTCCTCTCCTCTTCCCTCCCCTCTCCCCTCCCCTCCTCTTCGCTTCCCTCCCCTCCCCTCTCCTCTCCCCTTCCTCCCCCTCCCTTCCCCTTCCCTCCCCTCCCCTCCTCTCTTCTTATCTGTTAAGATTTATTTATTTGAGAGGCAGAGTTATAGGGAGAGGGAGATACAGAGAGAGAGCTCTTCCATCTGCTGGTTCACTCTCCAATTAGCCACAGCAGTTGCAGCTGGGTCGATCCAAAGCCAGGAGCCTGGAGCTTCTTTTGGGTCTCCTATGTGGGTGGAGGAGCCCAAGCATTTGGGCCATCTTCCACTGCTTTCCCAGGCACATTAGCAGGGAGCTGGATTGGAAGAGGAGCAGCTAGTACTTGAATGGGTGCCCATATGGGCTGCAGCACCACAAACAGTGCCAGTGTCAGGCCCATTGCTCATTATTTTCCATTTCATTCAATGGAAAGAGTCTGAGATATCCTCTCACCAATAACATAACCATAGAAACTTAAAAAAAAATTATTTGCTTATTTGAAAGTTAGAGTTACCAAGAGACAAAGAGGGAGAGATAGAGATATATTCCATTTGCTGATTCACTCCCTATATGGCTGCAATGGCCAGGGCTGGGCCAGGCCACAGCCAGGAGCCAAGAGCCAGGAGCTTCTTTTGAGTATCCCCCATGGGTGGCAGGGGCCCAAACACTCTGGCCATCTTCCACTGCTTTTCCAGGCCACCAGTAGGGAGCTAGATCAGAAGTGGAGCAGCTGGGGCCAAACCTGCACCTATATGGGATGTTAATATTGCAGGTGAGGATTTACCCGCTATGCTACAACACTGGCCCTGAAACTTTTGTTATAGGTTTTCACCACTCAAATCTACCTCTCTCCTGTCCCCAAAACAAGATTGCTGAGGTACCTGAGTTTTTTGAAAGGCGCTCCCAAGATTGCTAGGTTTGTAGGAAGTCAGACACTTCTCAATAAGAGTAAGGGAGAAGAGGGGATGGAGGTTAGAAGCCCAACCTGACTTCAAGCTTTCTTCCACAAAGATAATGTTTTTCAATATGACAATGCATAATATCTATATGGTATTTTGAATCAAATTCCAACCTAAGAAATTTCTACCAATAGCATGGCCAAAGAATGTAATAATCCATTGTATCCTCATTTACATAAAATCTAAGACATATGTATATTAATATCTTTATGTTTTCATAAGAGGTACTGAATCACACACACACACACACACAAACCCACAAGTGCGACAGATGGGGGGAGATAGGATGAGCTCCCCTACAAATTCCCAGTCAGGCCTGGACCAGGTCTGCATTAGTAGGAAGCTGGAGTTAGGTGCTGAAGCCAGGAGTTGAACTCAGATACTCTGATGTGGGAAACAGGTGAATTAATCAGTGTCTGAACTGCTAGGCTAAATACCTGCCCCTTGTCTTTTTCACACAAAGCATCTTGTAACTCCCCCTACATTAGCAGAGATATAGCAACACCCTATATTATAATAAATTTCCTACATCTTTAACATTTAGATATTACCTTCAGAGTTTATTTTTGAGTTCTTTGACAAGGAAACCCAACCACATATACTATCTTCCTTCAACTCTTCCAATAGGCACCATCATCTATTCCTCCAAAACACTAATTTCATATCTAGGTAACCAAAGTTTCAGGCCCACACACCTCCAAAGCCACTTGACAATTGAGAATTCCATTTGCTGTTTGGTGCCATACCACTTTGTTGCCTTTCATAATAAAACCAGGCTTACATTAAAACAACATTGTATCATTTAAGAAAGACCAACATCCAATCCAGATTTTGTAACTTCATTTCCAAATTCTGGAATCTGACTAGATAATTCTCCAAGGGGAAGGATCCTCCAGATTCGACTTGATTGTTCTTGCTGGTATGACGTGTTGACTTCTCACCACAAGATTAAACAGCTCTTCCCTGTTCTGTACAATCTGGCGCTGTTGAGTGATGGCCATTCTACAGTAAGAGCTCTCTCTGCTGCTGCTATTAAAGTCTCCATCGGAGATGGCTAGGGGCCACCCACAAGAAGCAGTGTTTTTTGTTGTTGTTGTGGGGAGGGTAGGTGGGAAAAGAGAGAAGGCATTTAAATGCTGTATGAGGGTACTTTAAAAAGTTCATGATAGACCGGCATCGTGGCTCATTTGGCTAATCCTCCGCCTGCAGTGCCGGCACCCCGGGTTCTAGTCCCGGTTGAGGCGCTGGATTCTGTCCCGGTTGCTCCTCTTCCAGTCCAGCTCTCTGCAGTGGCCCAGGAAGGCAGTGGAGGATGGCCCAAGTCCTTGGGCCCTGCACCCGCATGGGAGACCAGGAGGAAACATCCAGCTCCTGGCTTCAGATCAGTGCGGCGCCAGCCGTGGCAGCCATTACAGGAGTGAACCAATGGAGGAAGACCTTTCTCTCTGTCTCTCTCTCTTACTGTCTATAACTCTGACTGTCAAAAAAAAAAAAAAACATACTTCTAAAAAAAAGTTCATGATAAATATGTTATGAAAAAACTTGCATGGATTTTAATTTTTTGCAATAAAATAAACTTATATTGTAATTCCATTTTCCATGAACCCCAATATGTTCTGAGAATTTTTCTTCACTCAGCCTACATTTTACCATATTATTGAAATTCTACATCCTGACCTCAAAAATGTTTCCAAAAAGGGAATAGTCAGGTGGGAAGATACATGGAACTGACTGATGAAAACGTAAAACTTTATGAGTTGGTTGCTAGTCCCCACCCCAAAGTACAGATAAACAGTTATGAGAGGCACCTAGAGTGGCCTACTTTTTGCATGGAATAAAATTGACAGGGCATATAATCTCATAGTAGATTTGGGATTTAACCACTTATTCACCATGAAATAATTCGCATCAAAGCATAATAATGAAAGGAAAGTGGTGATACTGGGGCCTCAGAGGTAGATATATAAATCATAGCTCTGGGGGCCAGAACTACCCAAACCCAATTAACCCAGCATGGTCCTTATTTTGATGTATAGATACCTGCTTTCCCTCTAGAAGGAGGCACAAGAATTAAATAGGATCAAATAACAGATTGTGTCACTCATAGCCATGAAAAGACATGTCCTCATCCCAGGTTAGAATGTCATCTGAGATAATCCATGTAGTGCATGGGTCACCAAAGAGCTGCGATCTAAAGACAGAGAGATGATTCCTCCTCTGCCAGCTTACTGCATGTTAGAAAAGCCCCATCAAGAATGGCAAGGGACAGAACATCACGTATGACAAGGAATGGGGAAAGATTAAGGTCTTAAAGGATTCGACAGTCTAAAGGCAAATGAAATCTGACCCCTAGTCAGCAGATTGGAGATTTAAAGCTGGAACTTCTTTCTCTACCAGGGGTTCTCTCTCATGAGCAAGCCTAATGAGTTGTCTCTGGAACAGACCAAGATGATTCCTTCGTGCTTATACATTTTAAAGGGTAGATGGCAATCACTCAGATTGCCTTTGGAAAACTGATGGCTTCGGGTTGGAACTACTGTTCTAGTATCACATCCCCTGCAGATGCCTCTACACAACCCACCCTCTATTACAAAAAAACATGTAACTGTTGACCCAAACACAATGCCCAGGGATGGAAGCATGGAAGCATAAGGAGTTCTCTTGGACCCAGATATGATTTACCTATGAGGAAAAACAAAACCAAAGAAAACCGAATGTGGAGGGCTTTTTTAAATTAAATCCTATCATTGGACTTGCTGATGAGCCCATTTACATTTACTCAAAGAGACTTTTGACAAAGTGCGTACCTTCCAAAGGGTCAGTCAACTCTAGAACACTATTTGCTTAAAGTTCACCATCTGTATTTCTGAGAATGGATGCAATGTGGTCAATTATAATTGATCATTTCCATTTCCCCTTTTATGTTCTGTCAGTTGATGGCATCATCTACCAAGTCTCTTGGTTTAAAAAAAAATTTTAAAAGCCTATAGGCATTATTTTGTTTCTGTAACTCATTCTCTACCCAGCTCCTTCATTTAATTAGTCACCAAACTTAAGACTGGACTCTGGAAATCACAAACCAACCCTTTGGTCACTTCTGTAATCTCTCATTGGATTTTTTTTAAAAAGGATTTTATTTATTGTATTTGAGAGTTACAGTTACAGACAGTGAGAGTGAGAGTGAGACAGAGAAAAAGGTCTTCCTTCCGTTGGTTCACTCCCCAAATGGCTGCAACAGCTGGAGCTGTGCCGATCTGAAGCCAGGAGCCAGGAGCTTCTTTGGGGTTTCCTACGTGGGTGCAGGAGCTCAAGAACTTGGGCCATCTTCTACTGCTTTCCCAGGCCACAGTAGAGAGCTGGACTGGAAGTGGAGCAGCCGGGACTAGAACCGGCACCCATATGGGACGCCGGCACTGCAGGTGGAGGATTAACCCACTGCACCATGATGCTGGCCCCCTCTAATCGGATTATTGAGTGACGCGATATCACTTTCTATCTCTGACCTTCTTGGGCCTAGTACAGCCTCTGTATTGCTGTAGAGATTATGCTTCTGAGGCACAAATGTGGTCATGTCACTCAGCGTTTAACAACACACAACAGCTTACCTTCGTTTATAAGGGGAAAAAAATGAATGGCCTTTGGCAATTAGGCTGCAGTCCACTTACTCCATTACTGTTCCTCACCATATGCACCACATTCCAACCACACTGATTTTTTTCCATTTTCCGAACACATGATTTTGTTTATACCTCAATGCTTTTGTATATGCACAAGCATCCTCTGCCCAGAAGGCCTAGATTTCTGTAATTCTCCTAAATAGCATTTATTATTTTCTTCTCTGTGATCTGCTGCCCCTTTATCTCTATCCATAAAATAAATAACATAGTTCACATTTAAGGTTCAGTCTTTATTTCTAGCTTGGAAATTCATTCTTCAAAGGCAGAAAAAGAGTGTTTTTTACATCCCTCCCAAGACTCACTGTGTAGTCTAATGCTTCGTATCTACTACTTAACTGAGAAATATCTCTTGAATAAAGTACAGAGGAGGTAAAACTAACGTTCCTTGTTTACTCACTTACATCGTCATTCGAAATCAGTAGAGGATACATACAAGCAAGTCACAGAGGTACAGAATAAATAGAGACGGCCAGTTGTAGGAACTTAACATCCCAAACCCAAGCCTTCAGGAGTAAAAGAAAACATGGAGAACCCACACGCTTCCTTCAGCTTTGACATCATACTAATTCACTGGCCTTTCAACTGGAAAATAACAGGTTACCCCATGCAGAAATCCCAGAGGGCCCAAAGACGCTGACAGGATTCCTCACATCCACAGAACTGTTGGTTGTCTGACCACATACAGGTCTCTAAGCAGGTGATCAAGAATGACCTCGTCAAGTGCACACAGAGACACCTTTATTTCTAACATGTCCCAAGAAAATGCAGGCTGATCACTCTGAATTTTAGGCTTAGCAAAAGGGTACCTTATTAGGAACATAAATCGACTTAGAGGCCAAAAAAAAAAAAAAAAAAAAAAGAACACCAAAACTATAAGAAGCTAAAACTTCTCTGTTTCTGTTTTATCACCAACAATTCTGACAGCTTTAGAAAGTAAATATACCCTGGGCAACATTTTCTGGAACAATGAATACATATTTTCATAGTATGGATGAATGTGCAGGGACGTTAGCTTCAGAGTTTAAATAATTTTTAGGATAGACTCTAGAGGAAGACCTGGAGAGAATCATTTGTCATAAAATTCCAGAAAGACCCTGAGGTTGGTCCATCTTCTTCGAACCTGAGAAGCAGAAACAAGTGGAGGATTTTTGTTTGTTTCACAGCTAGGTCAGAGCCTGGAGGAAACAGCAGGGGCATCAGTTTTGATTTGGTTTTTTGCTTTTTGGGTTTTATTGGGGGGAGGGGTTAAAGAAAAAACATTGTTTTCTCAGCTTTATTGAGGTATATTGGTGTGCAAAACACTGCATGAAATACACACTCTCTAGTGAATTTGGAGCAAAAATATTAGTTTGTCATAAGACTAAAAACTTGTAAATAAAAATATTATAAATAAAATTTTTTCTGGGATAGCACAGAGACTAAAGCACATGATAGATTTTGTAGAGAGCTCAGTTCATGTGTGGCCCCTTAAAACTGATTTAATGAGGGGCCAGCAATGTGGTGAAGCAGGTAAAACACCACCTGCAGTGCCGGCATCCCATATGGACGCCTGTTCGAGTCCCAGCTGCTCCACTTCCGAGCTAGCTCTCTGCTTTGGCCTGGGAGAGCAGTGGGGGATGGCCCAAATCCTTGGGCCCCTGCACCCACATGGGAGACCCAGAAGAAGCCCCAGCTCCTGGCTTCGGATCAGCACAGCTCCAGCCGATGCAGCCATCTGGGAAGTGAACCAGTGGATGGAAGACCTCTCTCTCTCTCTGCCTTTCCTTCTCTCTCTGCGTAACTTTGACTTTCAAATAAATAAATAAATCCTTTAAAAAAAAAACTGCTTTAATGAACTTGCATAACTATCTTGATCACTATACCTTCAGGGCCTAGAGAGAAAAAAAAAGTTTATTATTTTTCATAATTTTTTCCATCAACCTAGTAAATATGTCCCCAAAGAGAGTGTAGTAAATACTTTCTGGTGAGCATAAGGTAAAAGGAAGTAATCATTTCAAGACTGTTTTCGGGTGGCTCACTTGGTTAATCCTCTGCCTGCAGCGCCAGCATCCCATATGGGCACCAGGTTCTAGTCCTGGTTGTTCCTCTTCCAGTCCAGCTCTCTGCTGTGGCCCGGGAAGGCAGTGGAGGATGGCCCAAGTGCTTGGGCCCTGCACCTGCATGGGAGACCGGGAGGAAGCACCTGGCTCCTGGCTTCGGATTGGTGTAGCACCGGCCGTAGTGGCCATTTGCGGGGGTGAACCAACGGAAGGAAGACCTTTCTCTCTGTCTCTCTCTCACTGTCTAACTCCATCTGTCAAAAAAAAAAAAAACTGTTCTCTATGACTTAATAATAATAACAACACAATAATAATGAATGTTTTTCTAGAAGATGGAAAAGAAACTGTAGAAACCATATACTTCAGGTTGGCCCTGGAGAAGTCATCTTTCTAGATAGGAGAGAGAGTTCGCATTTCAACTCCCTAAATTTATATGCGGTTCAGATGCTTGTCCAGGCAGAAAGAGTATCTAGCTGTGAAGTCCTCCAAGAATATCAGTAGATTCAAATATCAGACTTACAAATTTTCAAAACAAGTCTGAGATGGGTACAGGTGAAAGTCGAGGAATAAACATGGACAGACACAGAGGCAAGCACAGAGCCTCTAAGGTCACAGTCAGACGTAGCTTTCCATGGCCCCACCTGCTACGGGAGAAGCCACACAGACTGGATCTAAGAATTGCCATTGCTGTTGGACCCAGGTCCCACATCGATCCCCTTGTATTGGTGCCTCTTCTCCTTTGTTCCCTCCATGAGTGCACACAAATGTCTCCAAGTGCACACTCAGGAAAAAAAAATCAAGTTTCTATAAAGAAATTCAAGCATTGACCTCAACAAATACAAATTTCATGACCTGACACCACTCCTACCAGTCTCTTAATAAGGTGATTTAACCTATAATTATAAAATGCAAATAAGGACAATACCAAATTACCCTCCATATTTTGGAAAAACTGTTTAAATTCACAAGACTTAATCAGTAGCAATGACAGACAGAGATGGACCCAAGATGTAGAAGCAGCAAAAGCAAAGAGTGCATCATAACGTGACCTTCCATGGTGAAAGCAGACAAGAGTCACAGTTTCTGGATGAGCGATAATGGAAGAGTGTCATCCCCAGTAACAAGAGGTGCGGATTCTCTCCCTTGGGGACACTGTTCCTGCTGGCAATGAGGTTGTCGGAATCCCTACTCACAGGACAGAATTTCCAGAGATCAGTGTCTCTTCCTATCAGCAAAGGGAAGGTCAATCCATGAACCACTAAATGATAGGAATCTTCTGTGGGTCGCTGTGTGCTCTTCATAACTTCCTACAACCTGGAGTAAAAGTCAGAGTGGATCACGACTGGGTTTAAAATAGAAGATGATGGGAAAGACAGTCACATGCACTCCTCAAACCATGTTATAAACGAACCAGGCAGAGCAGTGTCTGCAGAGGCAGGATGCATGTTAAGTCTTTATTTGGGCCCAAGGGGCTTTATCTGGAATGGCTTAGAGATTCATTTGAAATAAAGAATATATGGTAATAAAAATAAAACCAAAAAGTTGGCCAGGAAGCAGATAGAAGGGGAAATTATGATTGAGGATAATAATCAAACACCGTAATACTGGGTTTCCTGGCTAGCTGATAAACAAATTTTGAATGACAGTTATTCATATTAACCAAGGCATCGTCCCTAGCACAGGAGATGCATCAGTGACCATCAGAGCCCAGCTTCCTGCCCTTAAAAAATTTAAATTCCATAGAGGAAGACAGGCCATATATAAATACCAGGAAATAGATGACATGGTGCTGATAACGAAATGAGCAGAATAATGTGTTAGAATGCAATGTACCTGAAGGAGGAGGAGAGAGGTCAGCAGGCAACTTCAGTTATGACAGTTATGACGTATGCACTGGAGGCATAAGAAGTGACACTGAAGTTGTAACTGAAAGATAAGGAGGAGCCAGCCAGGCAAAGGCTGGATACAACATTTTAGGCAGAGTCCTCCCAGCAGGAATGGATCGGATATGCTGCGTGGATAGATGGAGGGCAAGGATGGCTGGAACACAGTGAGCAAGACTGGGAGGTTCAAGATCCAATTAGAAAGCTCAGCAAGGGGGATCAAGTAGGGTTCCCTGGACCACAGAAAGATGCTGGGTGCTATCTTCAATGGATAACACTGGAGAGGCCAAACAGGAGAGCCACGTGACCTGATTCACTTTTTTAAAACTATTCTGGCAACTGCATGGAGAAGGGCTTGGCATGAAGTTCAAGGCAAACAAAATGAGGTTTAGACCAAAGAGAGGCAATTAGAGAAATGAATATATTTGGAAAACATTTCAGAAATCAAATTAGCAAGATGTTCTGCTGAATTAGATGTGGGGCTTGGGAAGATTTGCTAGGAGTTTAACTTGAGCTACTTGATTGATGGGAATAGCATGGACTGGGATGGGAAAGCCTGGAAAAGAAATAAGCTGTACATACAGGTACACATGGTGGGCAGCAGGAATGTGTAGAGACTCAGTTCTATTTCAGATTTTTTTTTTAATTTTTTATTTTTAGACAGGCAGAGTGGACAGTGAGAGAGAGACAGAGAGAAAGGTCTTCCTTTGCCGTTGATTCACCCTCCAATGGCCGCCACGGTAGGTGCACTGCGGCCGGCGCACCGCGCTGATCCGATGGCAGGAGCCAGGTGCTTCTCCTGGTCTCCCATGTGGATGCAGGGCCCAAGGACTTGGGCCATCCTCCACTGCACTCCCTGGCCACAGCAGAGAGCTGGCCTGGAAGAGGCGCAACCGGGACAGGATCGGTGCCCCAACCAGGACTAGAACCCGGTGTGCCGGCGCCGCAAGGCGGAGGATTAGCCTAGTGAGCCGCGACCGGCTTCTACTTCAGATTTGATGTATTTCACACACCTACTGAGCATCCAGATGAAGATGCCAAGGAGATGGCTACAGGTACAAATCTGCAGCTCATGAGAGAGGTTAGTACTACAACAACATATAATAGTATATGAAGCATGAGAATGGATGAGATCCCTTAGGAAGGAGATAGGGAGAAGGCAGAGGTCCAGGGCTAAACTTTAGGACCTTGGTGTGTGTGTGTGTGTGTGTGTATAAAATATTTATTTTAAAGGCACAGTTACAGAGAGGAAGAGGCAGAGTAGGGGGTGGTCTTCTATCCACTGTTTAACTCCCCAGATGGCCACCAACGGCCAGAGTTGTGCAGTTTTGAAGCCAGGAGCCAGGAGCTTCTTCTGGGTCTCCCAGTTGGGCACAGGGGCCCAAGGACTTGGGCCATCTTCTACTGCTTTCCCAGGCCATAGCAAAGAGCTGAATTGGAAGGTGGAGGGAGCATCCAGGACTCAAACCAGTGCCCCTATGGGATGCTGGCACTGCTGTTGGCGGCTTTACCTGCTACGCCACAGCTCCAACCCCATGAAAGTCCTGTTTTGGAAGATGAAATCAAACTGTTTCAAGATGGAGGAAGTAATCACTTTTGCTGAAAGATTGAGACAGAGAAAGACAGAAATGAGCATTGGATTTGTCAGCGTGAAGGTCAGTACTGACTTTGCCAACAGTAGCTTCGAGGGCATGAAGCTTATCTGAAGTCGGCCAAGGAGATTAGAAAAAATATGAGCAAGTAGAAGAGGGATAGAAAAAATAGCATCTCACTGGGTGTGAGAAGCCCTCCCTGTCCCCCACAAAGGAGGTGCTGGGTCATAGTTAAACACTGATGAGGATGACCCAACGGAGGGCAGACAGACAATGAGACACAGGGGCTACCTGCAGAAGTCAGGTCCTTGCAACAGCAAGAGGGGGCAGGCTGTGACCATGAACACAGCAGAGACATGGGCTCGTCAAGGGCAAGGATACTGCTTCCACTGCTACAGAAAGGGAGACACTCTTTCAACCAGGAGTTACTGAATTCCTAGTTACAGGCCAGTGCTAGGGATTCAGATCAGACAGCAGACCCACAAAGGCCATGCTGTCACTGGAACGTGTATTGCAGTGAGAGGACAAGGTAAACACATACATGAGACTTTCAGATGGTGATTCACAAAAACAGAACAGGGTACGTGTTATACAGTGGCTTGTGATACAGACTACTTGAGATGCAGTCAGAGAAGAGCGACAGTGAGCTGAGACGCGGA
Organism: Lepus europaeus; assembly: GCF_033115175.1. Taxonomy (NCBI): domain Eukaryota; kingdom Metazoa; phylum Chordata; class Mammalia; order Lagomorpha; family Leporidae; genus Lepus; species Lepus europaeus. Next base: position 22,163,559 of record NC_084840.1, on the reverse strand, counting down.
TGTTGAGAAGTGTCGAGAAGGGGCCAGGCAAGAAGGGGCAAGAATGCCTCATCAGGGAGGGTACATGGTGCAAAGTGTAGGCTGTGCTCCAGCAGTAAAGAGAAGGCCAGGGTAGCTGCAAGCTGGGGAGTGAGGGGACGCCGAGAATTCCAGAGTCAGGCAATTGAGGATAGGGCCGTGGATTTCACTTTGGCAGGGTGGGGAGACCTTGGCAGGTTTTAAGCAGGGGAGAGAGGGATATGATTCCAGATGGTGGTAGATTTGTAGACTATCTGATTAGAAAATGAGGGAATTCCTATTTCGTGGTTTCATTTCTTGGTGTGGGATGAAGCTAGGTTGTTAGCGAAGGCTCGGAGAAATCAAAGAGTTCGGGGGGGGGGGGAGTTGAATCCATTTATGCAAACCGACAAAAGGACAAGGTGGGAGAAGAAAACACTGCAAAGGTCCTTTGTCTCCTACTGACTTCGCTCACAGCCATGCACAGTGAAGACACTGGCTTCAGAGTCTTCCAGAGAGCTTGCTGAGTCTGCACATCCCGGGCCACACTGGTAACCTGTAAACCTCTGGAGGAACTGACCAAGAACCGAGCGATGATCTGGGGAGGCTGCAGAGCAGCAGTAAAGGCAAACGGAGTGGAGAGGGCTGGGTGATGCACCAGTAACAGGGAGTCAGAAGGGCCACAGGATGAGCACGCATGCGCAACAGGGAGCAAGGTGGGGTACTGGGCAGGCTTGGTGAGATCCAGTCACAAAGGGCTTGCAGGCTGAGGAGCTGAGGGTTTTGCCCACAGGCAGCAGGGGTCCAGTTTTGGTTGTTTTTTTTTTTTTTTTTTTGTCACAATTCACTTTTATTAATAGAAAATAAACACTTATTCCAATTTCAAAGTTGTTATACTTGAAGTTGCTAATAAAAAATGAATTTAAAATAATCACTTAATAATCCTGCTTTGACTTAGACAATGAAACTGTGGCTTTAAAAAAAAAAAAGTATTCAGCACCAGTTGCTCATAGGTCTTTCAGAATTTGTTCTTAAAGTTCCTGGAACTCTCGTGCATGGCTGAGAGCTCCCAGCATTGCTGAGCTGTGTGACGAAGCCACTGTGGGACAGCCACTGGGAAGTTAAGCAGTCATCCTAAGACTCAGTGCACACTCCACAGGGTCACTCGGACTGTACACCAGCCTCTCCCCTCCGCTGTGGCTCAGGAGGGCCATGCTTCCAAGCACTGAGCTCTGAGGAGGCTGACTGTTGTGTGCTGTCAGAGTGGTCTTCCCAGCTAATACCAGCACACATCTCTGCCACAGATGGACTTGGTCCTTAGTGTCCTGCGATTTTCAGACATTCTGTAAGTCGTTTGGATATTCAAACACTGAGCATGTTTCAGAAGGCTCATTACTCTGGCAGGGTGAGGGTCTGCTGGTTAGCTGGCTGAGGGACAGGTCAGTCAGTCCTGAAGCACACTGAGAGTACTGTGTTACGTAAACCAATACCTACGTCAACTAAATGTCTATAAGTAGAAGTAGCTGATGAAATTAAATCTAACGTTACAACAAGGGGGACAGTTTAGGTTTTTGAACAAGAGAATGGAATAAAAAAATTTATATGTCTACAAATATATAATATTTTTTCATGATTAGAAAGGTTAGAGAGTGGTAGCAGAGGGAGCTCAGGGAGACCAGGCTGTTACACTGGCGATTAAAATGCTTAGGGTTGGGGCCCACACTGTGGCACAGCTGGTTAATGCCCTGGCCTGAAGCGCTGGCATCCCATATGGGCGCTGGTTCGAGTCCCGGCTGCTCCACTTCCGATCTAGCTCTCTGCTATGGCCTGGGAAAGCAGTAGAAGATGGCCCAAGTGCTTGGGTCCCTGCACCCGCGTGGGAGACCCGGAAGAAGCTCCTGGCTCCCGGCTTCAGATCTGCGCAGCTCTGGCCGTTGTGGCCAACTGGGGAGTGAACCATCAGTTGGAAGACCTCTCCCTCTCTCTGTCTCTCCTCTCTGTGTAACTCTGACTTTCAAATAAATAAATCTTTTTAAAAATGCCTAGGGTTAGAATATTGGCATAAGAAGGAGAGAAGGACCAACTGAGGCACGGCAGCCCAACCAGCTGGTCCTCAAGAGTCTGGAGTTAAGGGACCCGGATGGTGTCCCTGCTCCTGTGCGGCACGCGGACTTGGAGAGGACGATGATCGGCTGCGCTGGTGAATCAGTTGGTAACATCCTCTCTGAAATTTAGAAACAGGAATGCAACACTGCGAGAAGTCAGGTGTGGGAGGTGTTACACAAAGCTGTGGATGTGTGTTGATTCTAAGGGAGACCACGGGTAGCAAAGGGAATGAGAGATGAAGAAAAAGATGTGGGGAGGTGTTCCAGTAAGGGTGAGAGACCGTTAAATGCTGGGAAAACACAATGTTAAGTCATAGAAGAACCGATACATGCAACATCCCAGACACCTTAGCCAGCTGCGAGATGGGCGCCTGAACGCTGGCTCAGACCTAGGACTGAGCTTAGTAGGAAGTACCCGCTAGGTTCCACTGGCAGCTCAGGGAGGGGGCAGGGCAGGTCCCATCAGTTTCATTTCACTGTTGAAGAAATCAAAGACCAGGAGCTAAATGACCTGCCCAGTGTCGCCCAGCTGCTGGTGTCCCCGTGGCCAACACCTTGTAAACCCGGAATTCACTGTGCCCTGCAAAGTCAGCCCCGTCTTTCAGCCCACAGAAATGTAATCAGAACAAGTTAGAATACTTCTGTAAAACTAAGGCGATCTGGGGCCGGGGTCCAGGGAAAAAGCTAAGATGAATGTTGGTGGAACGTCCTGAGTCCCGCACCGTTCCACGAGGGAAACCGCACTAAGGAAACTAGTTTAAATTCACGTCCCGGCTTTTAAAAATTGACTCCAGATGGTTAAGGTTTAGGAACTCTTTAGCAATGATCCCATCACAGTAAATAATAACAAGAATAAAAAACTCTAAGAACCTCGCTTGGACACCAGAGCGTGACCTTCTTTAGGAAACGGAGCTGGGCAGTCTCCACGCTCGGGCTGCGTGGGCTTCCGTTCCTCCGCGCGCGCCACTCGCGCACCTGCTGCAACCCGCGAACCACCTCCCTCCTCCGGAGGAGAGAGCGGGACGTCAGCACCGTGCGGGGCCAGCCGAACAGCGCCGCTCTGCACAGCCTCCAGTTCTGACACCGGTCCCACTCCAGGGGCCCCAGGAGACCGCAGCGGCTCCCCAAAAGTAGCGGGAGACCGCCAGGTGTCCGGCACTGCCCCACTGGTTTCTCGCTTCGGGTTCTCTGCACAGAGCCCCTCCCTGCCCCCCGACGCGTCCCTACCTCGGTTCTCCCCCGCCGGGTCACCGAAGACCCCAGGCGCGAGGACGGCCAAGAAAACCCAGAGCGGACCCGCGGCGCCCATGCCCCGGCTGCAGCCCCGGCGGCGGGGTGCGTTCAGGCACGCGGAGCGGAGCGACAGACAGCTGCGAGACGGGGCAGGCGGGCTCTTAAATAGCGGCAGGCACGTGTGCTCAGTCTGCGCGCACACCTGCCTGTGGTCTGGGGGGCGGGCGTCCGCGCCGGCGAGCGTGGCAGCCGCAGGAGGGGCGCCCCTGCGCCGCGGCGGGCGGCAGCCTCGGCCCGCCTGGCTCCGGCTCAGCCTGGGTGCGGTGGCTTTCCAACTGGGAGCGCGCCACGCAGCACGCCCACTTTTTTTTTTCTTTCTAGAACTGAAACACAAGTTTCACCGAATGTTCGCTCGCCCCAGTGCGATGCTGTCCGGTCCTAGGCTTTGGTTTGCACAAGTCCTGGTTTGCATCCTCTGAACCCATTCCGAGATCCCTTCGTGGAGTCAGCCTCCGGCGTGAGAAAACAGTTGAGGTTTCTTTCCTTCGAGCGGAATTTAGAAATCGCTCATTGAACGCTGAAATGGTGGCCACAAAAACATTTCAAGATATAATACAGCTAATTCCCAGAAGCTGACACTCCAGGTCTCTGAATGTTAATGTTTTGCAATGTTTTCCTTACCGCTCTTTCTAGACATAAAGATATGCACGTGTACACATTCAGGCCTCTGTTTATAATTATGTAACTATTGCTTGGACATTTGTCTCTGCTCCATGTGTTCAGTGTGTTTTCTAGAAACATGGGAATTCTCACCCATCACTTCAGCACAGTGGTCAAAAACAAGAAATTAGCATCAGTACGGTGCTGTTTTATGCACTAGAGGCTTGTGCAAATGTCAGCATCCATCTCAATATTCCTCACTAAATCAAAACTGAAAACCAATATTTTTTTTCCTGGTCCACAATCATTCCAGGATCATGCACTGCATTTGTTCATTGTACCTGGTTTCCTTCTGTAATCTTTGACATTCTTGTAGACTGCCATTTAAATCGGGTATTTATCGCACAGTAACAAATTGCCTTAAACCAAGTCAGGACTACCTTTATCGGCCACCCAGTTTCTGTCGTCAGGACCGTGACAGCAGCTTGGAGAGGTTTGGAACCGACATGAGGTCAAGGTGAAGACCTCCCCAGAGCTGCAGCCTCTGAGGAGTTCATTGGGCCCAGCTCCACCAGGCGACTTCACCAAGTGGCACACTTGCCCCCTGGAGCTTGAATGATGGGTTCCCTCCCATCATGGAACAAGAAAGGCAGATGCCACATGTCCTTGTGGTCTAGCCTCTCCGGGATACCCCATTGATTATACAAAGTGGCCCTTTCCGGTGTGGGAGGGCATCTCTACGCCCATATGAACACTGAGAGGCAGGGGTCACTGGGGACTGTCCTGGAGGTGTTTGTCTAGCATTTCTGCAGGATTTCAGGATTAGACCCAGGTTACACTTTTTTTTTTTTTTTGGTAGGAGAATCCTAAAGAAAGAATACTGTGTTCTCAATGGGAGCTGCATGTGAAGTGTTGGGCCTCTTACTGGTCTGGTGGCACCGATGGTCTGTTACATTGGTGTCTTCTCAGTAAAGTAACTGTCTTTTCTTTTGTAATTAATAAATATTTTTGCAAGGAAGTAATTTAAAACTGTGCCACTTCTGCCTCTTTCATCATATTTTCACCCCTTTGTGTTAGCATCTATCGATGATTCCTGCCTGAATCAATTATTCCTATTGATGGCTGACAAGTGGTATTTTAATTCAGTCATTATTACTGTATTCATCGGCCAGCATTCTCCCATAAAGAATAGCTTTCCCTTCCCCTCTGCTTGCTTATTCGTTCATTTGTCTATATCAGTGTGGATCCAGTGTCTATAACCATGTGAACTTTCTTTCCTCAATGGGTCATATTCATTACAATCATTACTTGTTTTGGTGCTCAAATGGCCCCTGAGGTGGCCAGTGGAGGTCGGCAGAGTTCCTGTGTCCCTTTGACCTGTTCCCAGCGTCTTTCCTGTAAGAGGCCCCAGACTCACCTTGCACTTTTCCACATGTGCAACTGAAACTCGTCCTTCCTCCAGGGACTGCTGGTTGTTCCTTGGCAGAGAACAGTATTAGGGAACCAAGATCTGGATGTGTTCATTGTTGCGCATGTATCGCTGCTTCTATACCCTTTGGGCAGAGCAAGGAGATCCACTCCTGTGTCTACTAAAGTCTGTTTCTGCCTGTGTTACAGACTCTTCTAATTTCAGTCAATGACCGTAGATTTCTTTCCATCCTTGCTCCTTTCTCTTTGTAACCCCCTCTCCAACAGTGAGACCCCAAATCCACAGATCGTTCACTCATTTTGTCAATGCTAGAATATGCAGAAAGCTTAGAACTGCTAACTCCATGCCACGGTGGAAATCAAACCTACACATTTTTAAAGTTTTATTTTGTTTATAGCCTGAAAGTATCAAAAACACTACTGTGTTCAAAAGTTACTTACTTATCCCTCCCTCAGTGCAACCATCTTGTTCATTTGAAACAGTCACATTAATTTGTTTCTCTTTACTTTCCATTTTAGTTCTCCCCATTTCTAATTTTTTGTGTAGATGAATCATTAACACAGTTCTAAAGGTCAGAGACATATAAGGAGTTATGATCAGAGAAATGTCACTTCTCCTCATCACCTCTCTTCTCACCCACCCCCTATTTGCACTTAATTTCAGTAGTTTATGGTTTATCTGTCTTTATTTTTGCTTGAATGAGTATTTGCCTTAATGTCTTCTTCATTACTGTCTCAATCCGTTTTCTGCTACTGTAACAGAAAACCACAGACCAGGTAATTTATAAAGAAAATACGTTTATTTCTCAGTGTGAGGCTGGGAATTCCAACACCAAGGTGCTAGCATCCGGTGAGGTCATTTTTGCTGTGTGGTCATGTGATAGAGGGTGCTATCATGGGAGAGCGCAGGAGGGGGGACCCATTGCCGCAACAGCGTTGATCCATTCAGAAGGGCGGAGTCTCCGTGACCTTATCACCCCTTAAAGGTTCAACCTCCCTGCACGCCATCACTGGCAGTTACAGTTGAACAGTCTTAGAGGGGACATTCAAAACATTGCAACTCCATCAAAGAAAAGAAAGCATGCTCTAGGTACTCTTGTTCTTGGCTTTCTGCGTTAAACAGATTTGCTGGCATTCGCTCCATGTAACTTCAGAGACACTCATTTCTTTTGTGTAGATACGTGTTACTTCACTGTGTGACTACACCATAGCTTCCTATGGGCAGTTTTCAGTGTTACAAGGAATAATCTTGTGCATATTTATTTTTGTGTTGTTGTAAGGATGTTTTGGTCGGATTCCTAGCAGTGAGATTGCTGGGTTACATGGTAAACACCTCTGTTGTTTTGTTAGATACTGCCATAAATCCCCTCGGTGAATTGTGCCAATTTATGTTCCTATCAGGAACATATGAGAGCACCTGTTTCCCCAAACTCTCACTAATCTAATGCGTTGTCATCACAATTTTAAACTTTATTCTAAAAATGAGAAATTGCATCTCATGTAATGTGATTCGCATTCCTTTCATGAGTGCGCATGGACATGTCTTCATAGGTCCAATAGACATTCTTACTCTGTGAATTCTGTGCTCATGGTTTTGTCATTTTTCTGTCATGTATTTTTGTCTTTCCCTCCCTCAGATTTCCACATTTCTTCATATCTGCAGGATTACTGGTCTTATCTGTGAGGTTATTTGCATTTATTTTCTTCTTGTTTGCTGGTTGTCTTTTGACATCATTGGTGTTGTTTTGCTTTATAAACATTTTCTACTTTTAAGTAGTCAACTTGATCATCTTTTCTTTATTATGTATGCATTAGAAGCAGCAGTTTAAAGTCCTTTGTCTCTTCTTCCTTTATTTTGCTATTAGATTCAGGAAATGTTTGGTGATTATTCTTGTGGCATGCCTGGATTTCCAATATATATTCTTTTTTTATTATTATTATTTGAAAGATTGATGGGGAGAGAGAGAGAAAAAAAAATCTTTCATTTGTGTCACTCCCCCTATGCCTGCATATGCCAAAGCCAGGAAACTGGGCTTCCATCCTGGTCTGTCATGTGGGTGGCAGGGACTCAGTTACCAGTGTCATCCCCTGCTGCCTCCCAGGGTGAGTCTGTCTTCTGCTGATTTTGCCTTCTTTCCTTGTCTGGCCACAGTGGCTCTTCTGTTCCAGAAAACACTTCTCCTGCTCTAAGGAGTATTTGCCCACAGTGTATTCCTGAACGTCCCAGAGGCCAGCGCCCTCATTTCTTTCCAGTCTTCTCAGGGAGACAGTCCCTAGGTAAGGTCTTTTTTTATTATTATTTATTTAGTAAATATAAATTTCCAAAGTACAGTTTATGGATTCCAATGGCTCCCCCCCCCATAATTTCCCTCCCACTCGCACCCCTCCCGTCTCCCGCTCCCTCTCCCATTCCATTCACATCAAGATTCATTTTCTTTTTTTTTTTTCTTGGTATCATTCTTTTTTTTTTTTTTTTTACTTTTTGACAGGCAGAGTGGACAGTGAGAGAGAGACAGAGAGAAAGGTCTTCCTTTTGCCGTTGGTTGACCCTCCAGTGGCCACCACAGCTGGCGCACCGCACTGATCCGAAGGCAGGAGCCAGGTGCTTATCCTGGTCTCTCATGGGGTGCAGGGCCCAAGGACCTGGGCCATCCTCCACTGCACTCCTGGGCCACAGCAGAGAGCTGGCCTGGAAGAGGGGCAACCGGGACAGAACCCGGTGTGCCGGCACCGTTAGGTGGAGGATTAGCCTAGTGAGCCGTGGCCCAGGCCTAAGATTCATTTTCAATTATCTTTATATACAGAAGATCGATTTAGTATATATTAAGTAAAGATTTCATCAGTTTTCATCCACACAGAAACACAAAGTGTAAAATACTGTTTCAGTACTAGTTATAGCATTACTTCACATTGAACAACACATTCAGGACAGATCCTACATGAGAAGTAAGTACATAGTGACTCCTGTTGTTGACTTAACAAATTGACACTCTTGTTTATGGTGTCAGTAATTTCCCTAGGCTCTAGTCATGAGTTGCCAAGGCTATGGAAGCCTTTTGAGTTCGCTGACTTCGATCTTACATTTTTACCTACCTTCTCCTTCCTGTTGTAGCACTTGGCTCTATTGAATACATTACGTATCTTACAATGATATCGTTTGTGTCTGTCTCTCTATACAATGCAGGACCCGCAAAGACAGGAGTTTTTGTCTCTCTGGTTTTAACTATGTCCAAGTCCCTTAGCTTTAATAATATTACCTAGAACATGCTAGAAACTCAATAGAATGGTTTTGAAGAAATACATTCCATCAGGGTAGTGGATTGGTGGATGGAGATTCTGCAGTTTAACCACTATGTACTACACTTAGTACATTTAGGTACTAACCAACTTTTTGTCACTAAAATGACAGTTAACTTTACAGAGACAAGGTTTATTTAGTTCCTAGTATTCGACGATTCAAAGTCCAAGATCTAGCAGGCACAGTGGTTTGATCTCTGCTAGGGTAGCTGATGGCAGCACTTCATGCTGGAAGTGTGTGTGTGAGGGAACTTACATCACCCAACGAGACGTCAGAGAGAGGGAGACTGGGCCCCCCAAGCCGGGCAAGGGTATGTTCCCAATGGCCCAGGACCTCCAACCAGGCCCCATGTCTCAAAGATTCCAGCACCTCCCCATAGTGCCTCCCTGGGGACCAAGTTTTTAAATTGAACTTTTGGGGGATGTGCAAACCACAGTAGTAGGCATTGGAAGGACTTTGTAGTTGTTTATATTAAACAAAATCCAGAATACACTGGGGTCGGTGCCAGTGAGGACAATAGAAAAGAAAGATCTACATGGAACTGAAATTGAAGTGATTTGTATGTGTTTGCAAAAGTAGCTTGCCCTGGAGCAAATGTCAGTGTTTTCGACAATAATGAGACTGAGTTTTCGGTGTAGGGATTTTCACAAAGAAGGTGATGTACTTGAACTTGAATTAAGCTGAGGAACCTGGAGGAACCTGGTCCTTGGCTTTTGCCTGAAGGAAACACCTCCCTCCACAGAGGAAGTATTACTGGGAAGGCTGTCAGGGTTTCACACTTTCAAATTAACCTCAATGGTAAGCCCATAATCAATGCATTTGATACATTTAGCAGATATTTTAAAATATTTTTAATTAAATAAAAAATAATAAAACATTCCATTAGCCTGATAATGGTCTTTACAAAAACCCTCACAACAATTATTCTTTATGGTGACATATTAGAACCATGCTATATTTTTTTTTTATTTGACAGGCAGAGTTATAGACAGTGTAAGAGAGAGAGAGACAGACAGAGAGAAAGGTCTTCCTTCCGCTGGTTCACTCCCCAAATGGCCGCCACGGCCGGCGCTGTGCTAATCCGAAGCCAGGAGCCAGGTGCTTCCTCCTGGTCTCCCACGCGGGTGCAGGGCCCAAGCACTTGGGCCATCCTCCACTGCCCTCCCAGGCCACAGCAGAGAGCTGGAGTGGAAGAAGAGCAAACAGGACTAGAACCCGGCGCCCATATGGGACCATGCTATTTTAAAATGGATTCATTTTAAAGATAAGATATTTACCAGAAATGAGTATAACAAAATATGTGAAGAATATTTATGTAGGAAATTGTAAAATGTTGTTCAGAAAAATTGAATCTGACTTAAATAAATGGGAAAATAAGCATATTCACAGATAGGGAAACTTGGTAAAAAAAAAAAAAAGTGTCAACTCTACCAACTGGTCTACACATTCAGTGCAATTTTAACCACTATGTACTACACTAACTACATTTGACAAGAGACCTAACAGTGTCTAAAATACATAAAAAAAGAGGAAAAGAACAGGAATAGTCCAGGTAACATCTAGTAATATTCCCTTTCTAGGTATGAAGCTATAAAGACTCTTTAGGATGATACGGTGTTGGCAAGTGCGTGGACAAATAGATTAACGAGAAAAAGAGAAAAACCTCCTGGGTAGAAATAGACACAAAGCATGGATGGCACAAAAAGTCGCTGATGAAGAAGGAATTGTTCAACAAATGCTTTGGGGACAATTAATTACACAAACAGAGCCATGAAATTCGATCTCTATCTTACTTTAATTCTATTCACAATACTGGTTTAAATATGAAAGGCAAGATATCAAAACATACAGGAGAAAATACATGTGAAAGTATTTTTATGATCTCGAGGTAAGGCAGTATCTCTTTATTTCATCACTTATTTTTTAAAACCTTTTTTTTTTTGTTATTTAAATATTTCATTGAAATACAGCATAGATACCAAGAAATGCATATAGGTGTACAGACAAATGAGTTTTTGGTATTCTTTGCCTTTTTTTTTTTTATTTTTGACAGGCAGAGTGGACAGTGAGAGAGAGAGACAGAGAGAAAGGTCTTCCTTTTGCTGTTGGTTCACCCTGCAGTGGCCACCACGGCCGGTGCACTGTGGCCGGCGCATCGCGCTGATCTGAAGCCAGGAGCCAGGTGCTTCTCCTGGTCTCCCATGTGGGTGCAGGGTCCAAGCATTTGGGCCATCCTCCACTGCACTCCTGGGCCACAGCAGAGAGCTGGACTGGAAGAGGGGCAACTGGGACAGAATCCGGCGCCCCGACCGGGACTAGAACCCAGTGTGCTGGTGCCGCAGGCGGAGGATTGGCCTATTGAGCCGCAGCACTGGCCAGTTTTTGGTATTCTAAGCATATTAATAAATGACACCCAAATTAAGAACAAAACACTACTAGCAGCCCCAAGAGTCCTCACTATCCGTCCCCTCCATTTTTTTAAACTGGAGAAAGAAGAGTATATTGTCATTTGGGTGGTATGATTCTGTATGGCACGATTTGTAGTTACAAATACCAAATGATATGGCATCCACACAATAGAGAAATGAAAACGGCATAGGAAAAGACCAATGAACTTAACTATATAACATCTAAGAACTTTTTTCTTTCTGTTGATTCCCTGTTAAATACGTGTAATTGGGGGCTGGCACTGTGGCATAGTGGGTTAGGCCTCCACTTGCGACGCCAGCATCCCTTGCGGATGCCCGTTCATGCCCTGGCTGCTCCTCTTCTGATCCAGCTCCCTGTTTATGGCCTGGGAAAACAGCAGAAGATGGCCCAAGTGCTTGGGTCCCTGCACCCATATTGGGGACCTGGGAAGGCTCCTGGCTCCTGACTTCAGATCGGCTTAGCTCTGGCTGTTGTGGCCAACTGGGGAGTGAACCAGAGGATGGAGGAACTCTCTGTCTCTCCCTCTCTCTGTAACCCTGCCTCTCAAATAGATAAACAAATCTCTATAATTGCTCTTTAGATGTCTTTTTCTTCTGAAGCATCTTTTCCATGACTTTGTTCCACTGGAGTTGTAGCTGGTGGTCCTCTATGTTGCTATTGATTTGAGGACTCTGTAGGATGTACATATTGTAAACATCTTTCCCCACTTGGCAGCTTGCCTTTTCAGTCTCTCTCTCTCTCTCTCTCTCTCTCTCTCTCTCTCTTTTAAATTTATTTATTTGTTTACTTATTTGAAAGATACAGAGAGACAGAGAGAGAAAGGCCTTCGAACCACTGGTTCCTTCCCCTATGGCCAAAACAGCTAGGGCTGGGCCAGGTTATGCTGTCTTCAATTGCCTTCCCAGGTGCATTAGCAGAAGGCTGGATTGAACCTACATTGTGATATGAGATGCTGGCCTTGCAAGTGGTGGTTCAGCTCAGTGCACCACAGTGCTAGCCCCAACAACTAAGAACTCTGTTCATTAAGAGATACTATTAAAAGAGAAAAATCATATGCATAAATTAAGACATTTGCAATACATACAATTAAAAATGTTATTATTCAGATTATATGAATAACAAAAGAACAGAATTCTACTTTTAATAATATTATGAGCTAGGTTAACTGGATAAATCATTCCAATGAAAAGAACTCTAAGTGTTGCAATCTGTATGTGTGCATACATGGATGTGTGTGCACGAACCTATCTCTATCTATCTATCTATCTAGAGATCTCTTTATACATAGTCAGAACAAGTAAGTGAAATTATCAAGGCTAAAGGAGAAAACAGTGGTGCATTTTAGATGTGCAGGAGAATCAGGCTTTGATTTTTTACAGACTTTGGAGCCACTGGATACAGAAAGCAAGGCTCACTAGGATAGCTAGAACAAAAAGTCAGCAAAAAGTTGTTAGGGAGGATGGAGAGAATGGGATCCCTCATACACTGCTAGTGGGAATGTAAAATGCTGCAGGTACTTCAACAGTATGGTAGCTCTTCAAACAGTTAAACCCAGCAATTTTACACCTAAATGTATACCCAAGAGAGATGAAAACATAGTTCACACGTGTACACACATATACAAAAAAAAAAAAAACCTTGTACATGAAAGTTTGTAGCTGTATTATTCACAATAGCCAAAAGGTGTCAAAAATCCAAATGTCAAAAAAGTAATGAATGGTGATACAGAAAGTGGGATCCATCCATACCATGGAATATCACTCAGCCATAAAAAGGCAGGAAGGACTGATACATGCTCCAACATAGGTGAGCCTTGAAAACCTGCTACATGAAAGACACCCGTCACAGAAGACCAGACATTACATGGTCCCATGCATATGACAGTGCACAGCAGAGCAAGGAAAGAAATCGCGTAATCATTGCTTACCAGTGGAGGGCAGGATAAAAGGAAGCAACAGGAGGATGATACTGAAGGGTATGGGTTCCTTCTTGGGGTGATGAAAGTGTTTGAAACTGACTCTGATGACAGCTGCACATGTCTGTGAGTATACTAAAAATCATTAAATTGTATCTTTTACATGGATGAATTGAATGGGATGTGAATTATAGCTCAATAAAAGTTCAGGGGTCAGCATTTGGTACAGCAATTAAAATGCCATATGAGACACCCATGTCCCATATTAAGAGTGCCAGATTTCAAGTCCCAACTATGCTTCCAATTCCAGCTTCCTACCAATGTCCACCCTGGGATGTGTATATAATGGCCTAAGTATTTGGATTCCTGCTACCCACGTGGGAGACCAGGATTGAGTTCTAGGATTCTGGCTTTGGCCTGGCCCATTCCCTGGGTGTTGCAGGAATTTGGGAAGTGCAATGGTGGACGGAAGATCTCTGTGTGCCTGTCTATCTGTCTATCTGCCTCTGTCTCCCTCTGTCTCTATCTCTCTGCCTTTCAAATAAATAAAAAGCAGATAAATAAAAATTAACTTAAAAAATCCATGGAAAATAGAATTGAAAAAAAGAGAAAAAATAAATAACTTTTTAAATTTTTTTAAAGATTTATTTATTTATTTATTTATTTATTTGAAAGGCAGAGTTACAGAGAGGCTGAGGCAGAGAGAGAGAGAGAGAGAAAGAGAGAGAGAGAGGTCTTCCATTCGCTGGTTCACTCCCCAAGTGGCCACAACAGCTGGAGCTGGGCCGATCTGAAGCCTGGAGCCAGGAGCTTCTTCGGATTCTCCCATGTGGACACAGGGGCCCAAGCACTTCGTCCATCTTCCACTGATTTCCCAGGCCATAGCAGAGAGCTGGATAGGAAGTGGAGCAGCTAGAACTCAAACCGGCACCCATATAGGATAAATTGAAAATAAATAAATTGAAAATTCATACCATGTGATTTATATAGGAGAAGTGAGTACCTTACAGAACACTGTACCTGACAAACATGGCATACTTCTTTTTTCTTTCCCAGGTTCACAGGGAAAAGTCACAAAAAGTGAGTAGATTATGGGTAGGTCTCATAAAGCTTCTTAGATCAAAATCATTCAGGACATGTTCTCTGACCTCAATACCATTAAGCTAGAAATCAATAAGTAGACAAATATATTTTGAAAAGAAAGATATATCATGTATCTTGGTCAGAGGAAACAAATCATAACAAATAACATATATGAGCATGTATTTTAGACTGAACCAGAGAGGAATGTTGCTTATGAAAATTTGTGAGATGTACCTAATGGAAGTTCTAGAAGGAGATTCTCAGGAAGTTAGAGAAAGAAAGTAGAAGGAAGGAGATACTAAAAACAGGGTGAAAATTCACCAAATACAAAACAGACAAGAATCAAATTGGGTTCTTTTAAAAGTCTATTTAATTTTGAAATGATTAGTGAGAGAGTACAAGAGTAAATATAAATATTAAAATAAAAGCAATAAAGAATATTAGAAGTGTACAATGAGTTATTGCTGCAGATGGATCCAGAAGACTTGGTAAGTTTGCCTAATGAAGCCCAGCCAAAAGCCCTTAGCAAAATGCTTCGCAGTTTGTGATTTATCCAAAGATATTATCTATTACTATGATCTGTTTTGGAACTTCCGAAGTTCTGGTGAATTGTAAAAGAGACTCATATCAAACCACGTGCAACCAGCACTTTGCAGTTCCCCTTCCTTACAACAAAATTATCTTCACATCCAGCTGACCCTTAGATCATAGCTTGTGGATGGATTCTTACTCCAGCACAATGAAGATGCCATTGTACAGATGTGGCTAACACATCTGCAGGTTGTGGTCTTTGGTGCTGCTGGGATCTGGGGCCTGGAACTCATTGGGGATATTGCTAAGGACACACACACACATACATGGCACAGTGCACATGGGTCACTCCAAGAGAAGAAAATCATTTTCCATGACAATTTTTCTCATGTCAGATATCTTAAAAATTGATTTCAATGTTTTATAATGAATTAAACTAATGCTACTTGAAACATGGGTATCTTGACTATAATGTAAAAGTCATTAATTGAAAAAAAAATATTCCTAGAGATTTCTTGGAAAAATATCTGGTCAGTTAACTTGAAGTGCAGAAGAGGAAGTGCTCCCTTTAGGGGCTTTCCACGCTGGAGAGAAGGATGGAGAATGTTGGTGTCTCCACAGTGAGAGAAGTTCATTCAGAAGTCACCGAAAGAGGAATATTCTCTGCAGCATCTGGATAAGCAGCAGCAGGGTCCAGATCCCAGCGAGGGGACCTCCTTTCCCTTCCCGGCGCTGGGTCGTTTCAGTGGGTGGCTAGTTGGAAAGCAGTACCCTCCATGGTCAGTTGTCCTGCAATCCTTGTGTCCCATAAAGTCATCAGCAAGCTTCCCCCGGAAATGGTCAACGTCTTGACAACCCAGAGCCTTGAGAGCAGGCGGTGTTGCTGGTCGTGATGTGGTGCGGGGTGGGCTGGAGGACGGGGCCTGGGGACCTCGCCCGGGGCTTTCCAGGCTGCCTCACGCCCTGCAGGCATTTCATCACCTTTGCTTGCACTCCTTCCAAGCCGTGGCAGACTGGGATCGGGCTGTTTTGGACCTGTTCTGAGGACCACATTTACCGTATTTAGTCTGCTACAGGTCCTGTGTTTATGGCGTGCTGAAGCACACACTGGCCCATTCAGAGTTCCCAGGGGTGCAGAACATCCGAATGAGGTCACCCTGAGTCCATCAGACGACGCTGTCATCCCCGGGTCCCATCTCCGCCCCTGCGGTGGCTGCTGGCCATGCTGAGCAGAGCAGCGAGGGGCCGTGGGCAGTGCAAGGGCTGTCCTTCCCCACTCCTCCCAAGCCTCCTCACCATTTCCTAGTAGCCCCTTTGTTTCCCTAACTGGAGTTGATCCAGATTTTAATTTAAACAAAGGTCTTTGGCTTCAGGAAGACAAAGTCTTAATCATAACCCCTCTTCTTTATTTCTATTTTACTCTGAAATGTGGAGAAATTCTTCAGTTGATCTTCCTAACCTATGGTTCACTTTAAAAATAACTTAAATAAACTAAATTACTGCTGACATTAAAGAAAGTCCCAAACACTTTCTACAAAATTGCATTAAGAACTTAACTTGCTTTTAATTTACCCAGCAGCCAAGTATTTTTCAAGTGTTCTTTGCTGAAAATGTGAATATTGAGGAAAGAAAGTGAAAATTTCTACAGCTTATTGGTAGTTCATTGAGATATATATTCAAGGTTATAAAGAAAGTCAAAGTGGGATTTTAAAAAGGTATTTTTTAAAAATATTTTATTTATTTGAAAGGAAGAGTTACAGAGAGAGAGGGAATGGCAGAGAGAGAGAGAGAGAGAAAGAGAGAGAAGATCTTCCATCCATTGGTTCACTCCTCCCAGATGACCACAACAGTGAGGGCTAGGCCAGGCCAAAGCCAGGAACCTGGAATTCATCCTGTTCTCCCACATGGATGGCAGGGACCCAAGCACTTGGGCCATCTTCCCCTACATTTCCCAGGTACATTAGCAGGCAGCTGGATGGAAGTGGAGCAGCTGGGATTTGAACTGGCACTCATAGTGGATAGAGCATCATAGGTGTGGCCTAACTGGCTGCACCACAACACCAACCCCTAGAAAGGCATTTTTGAAGACCAAGAGCATTTGGTATTCTCCTGGGAAGCACAGTGATTTTAATAAATTGGAGTTCAGAATGTGTATTAAGAGAAATTAGAATTATTCTCAATATTGAAAATAAGGAGTAATCAAGTGAAATAAGCTTGAATTTCATTAAAATCAATAATCTGGGGCCAGCACTGTGGCATAGTGGGTAAGGCTGCCACCTGCAGTGCCAACATCCTATGTGGGTGCCGGTTCAAGTCCTGGCTGCTCCACTTCAGGATCCAGCCATCTGCTGTGGCCTGGGAAAGCAGTGAAGGATGACCCAGGTCCTGCACCCATTTCGGGGACCCAGAGGAAGCTTCTGGCTCCTGGCTTTGGATTGGCATAGCTCCAGCTGTTGTGGCCATCTGGGGAGTGAACCAGCGGATGGAGGCTTCTCTCTCTCTCTCTCTCTCTCTCTCTCTCTCTCTCTCTCTCTTCCTCCTCCTTCTCCTCCTCCTCTCTGTAATTCTGCCTTTCAAATAAATAAATACATCACTTTAAAAAATCAATAATCTGTAAAACTGGTAATTAATATATACATAAAGTAACACTGTGAAAACTTAATTTGTTCATTACAGAAATAATACAGGGCCAGCACTGTGGCACAGCAGGTGAAGCTGCTGTCTGGAGCAGTGACATCCCATATTGGCAATGGTTCAAGTCCCAGCTGCTCCACTTCTGATCCAGCTCCCTGCTAATGTGCCTGGGAAAGCAGCGGAAGATGGTCCAAGTGCTTGGGCCCCTGCACCCAAGTGGGAGACCTGAAAGAAGCTCCTGGCTCCTGGCTTCAGCCTGGCCTAGCTCCAGCCATTGTGGCCATTTGGAGAATGAACAAGCAGATAGAAGATCTCTCCCTTCCTCCCTCCCTCTCTTCCTCTCTCCTTGTAATTATGACTTATAAATAAATAAGAAATAACATGCATGCAAGTATATAAGCCTATATAAGGCCTATTAAAGCAATCATAATCTATCTGTAAGAGCTACAATCAGCATGTTCACTTGAGTTAGGATAAGATTAAAATAAAAGCAATTTCTGTAAACTTAAAAATAACAAAAATCCCAGCAAACTAAACCTAATAAAACCTTTATTTTATTTTGTAAATAGTTCCAAAATTCCCTTTCTATGTTCTTTTTTTGAAAATGTATTTTTATTTATATGAAACGCAAAGACATACAAACAGTCAAGTAGGTTTCCCATCTACTGATTCATTCACCAAATGCCTGCAACAGCCAAGGCTGGGTCAGACAGAAGCCAGGAGCCGGGAACTCTGTCTGCATCTCCCACATGGGTGGCAGGTACCCAAGTATGTGATCTATCATCTGCTGCTTCCCAGAGTGTGCACTAGCAGGGGGGTGGAATTGGGAGCAGAGCCAGGAATTCAACTCAGGTGTTCTGATCTGGGATACAGGTGTCCCCAGCAGCATCTTGATCAGTGTTCCGAATGCCTACCCCACCCTGCCCCCCAAGATCCCTTTTTAAACTTTCCAGATTACTGATGAGCACAAACAGTGTGAGAGTACTAATCATTAAGTAGGACAAGTAGAAGTAGATCAACGATAGCCAATAGCTGAAGGTCAAGGTTCGGAAAGGGTCTATAACTTACAATCACTACGTTAAATAGTACAAGACAATGAGGGAGCCCCAGTGAGCGAACAGAAACACATTCACACAGAGTCGATCTCACTTTTAATTCTGGTTAATATTGGAGTAAAGAAACGTAAAATCAGCTGTTATAGCAGAAAGGGAAGTCAGACAATCTATCATCCCCCAAACTATAAAACTCCCAGGAAGTCTGTGACTTCTTGCCAGCTAATGTATCATCTTAAGAGGCAAACTGGCAGGTCAGCACTGTGGCGTAGTATGTTTAGCGTCCATCTGTGGCACTGGCAACCCATATGGGCACCTGCTCCTCTTCCGATCCAGCTCTCTGCTAATAGCCTGGGAAAGCAGTAGAAAATGGCCAAAGTTCTTGAGCCCCTGCACCCATATGAGAGACCCAAAATTTCCTGGCTTCAGATCGGCTCAGCTCTGGCCATTGTGACCATTTGGGTAGTGAAGCAGCGGATTTCTCTCTGTCTCTCCCTCTCTCTGTCTGTAAATCTACCTTTCAAAGAAATAAAAAAAAATTAAAAAAAAAAAAAGAGTCAGTTGGCCATTTCAAGTTCCACTGTCAATCTATAGCAAATCAAAGGAAACAAAATTCTTCCTTCAGACCTTTTAGGAAAGAGCTCTTGAGTCAAAGTTAAACGAAAATACTAATAAACCACTATTTAAACACATTCACTATTCCTGTTAGTACTCACTTATCTTTTAACATCATGGAGGTCTTCAGCCATCGTAAGTTACAGGTCATAATTCCCCAGTATTTTGTCCATGATATATCTAACAATTTTACCTCTTCAAAACACTTGGTAGAAGAAGTAACATATAAGTAGTAAAATGTGGACTTGCTCCAAGTGTCCAGACATGAGGGTTTCCTTCAGGGATCTTTTGTCTTGCAAGCATTGCTACTTGGTTGACAGTGGTCTTGGAACCTCAACAGCAGGCAGGAGGATGTACTGATGGAGTCTGCGGCTCTTTGCAAAGGTTGTAGAACAGGGCCCCCACCAGGCAGGAAGACCCGTGTGCTGGGAAGCCTGACTTGGGCCAGACTTTGGTCTCTGCTCCAGGACCAGAGCAGCGCAAAGCTGCAGTCACACAAAGAGGCTAAGCTTCAGCCCTCCCACCAGGCTCTTTCGTGCTGTTTCTGCCTTCCACTGCATTCATTCTTAATTGTTCTCTCATTGCATCACTCTCTCCTCTGAGCATTGTTGTCGTGCTTCTCCCACTTCCCTGGACCGAAGTCTATTTGGAAAAATGAGGACAATTCCCCTGGATGGGAAGTCACTTTCCAGTCTGTGCATAGAATAATGCATCACACAGCTTCCTCCGAGCCTAACTTCTCTTTCCATGACTGACTTGCAGCCGGTCCTTTTCCTCCTCTCATTATTCTATCTACTGTACTTACTGCTCTATTAACTATTTCTGCCAGCAGTAACGTATTACTGAAGGGAAAGTCTTCTTTTTTACTTATTTTACTTGGAAGTCAGAGTTACATATAGAGAAGAAGAGGTAGAGAGAAAGACAGAGAGAGAGAGAGAGAGAGAGAGGTCTTCCATCTGCTGGTTCACTCCCCAATTGGCTGCAATGGCTGGAGCTACACCTATCCAAAGCCAGGAGCCAGGAGCTTCTTCTGGGATTCCCTTGCGTGTGCAGGGGCCCAAGGACTTGGGCCATCTTCTACTGCTTTCCCAGGCCATAGCAGAGAACTAGATAGGAAGTGGAGCAGCCGGGACTCAAACCAGCGCCTATATGGGATGCCGGCACTGCAGTCAGCAGCTTTAACTGCTATGCTACAGTGCTGGCCCCAAGTCTTTTTCTTAAAGATTTAATTAATTAATTAATTAATTAATTTGAAAGGTAGAGTGATGGAGAGAAAGAGAAAGAGACAGAGACAGAGAGACAGAGAGAGACAGAGACAGAGACAGAGAGATATCTTGGTTTACTCACCAAATGACCACATTGGCCAGGTCTGGACCAGGCTGGTTGTTTCCCACAGGTGATAAGGGCCCAAGCACTTAGGCCATAGTCTGCTGCCTTCCTGGGGGCATCAGTAGGAAGTTGTATGGGAAACAGAGCAAGCAGGACACACTGGCACTCTGACATGGGACACTAGTGTCAGAATGGTAGCCGAACCCACTGTACCACAAAGCTGGCCCCTGGAGGGGAAGTCTTGTGGAATTTGGAGGAGTCACTAAGGAACTGAATGTTTTTCTTATCATATTGATGAAGTGGACAGCTAACAATGATATGGACAGGATTTGCCTCTCCAGGGGTGCCCCCAAAGGTACAGAATACAATGTCCACTGTCCTGGCTGACTGATTCTTTGAGAAAAAAGAACTTTTGAAAAAAATGTTAGAGGAAAATGGGTATCATAGAATATGTATGAATTTCAAAATGTTTTACATTGTCTTAAATGTATCTCTAATTCCATTTTCCATCAACTTTTTGGAGTCTTTTCATGGTGATCACCATTTCTCCGTAACAAGCCTTCCTGAGGGATTTCTAATTTGAGAAAAATCAACCTGGAAATCCCACACTGAAATCAGTGTAACTCGGTTTGTGTTATGCTTCTCTTTGTTTTCCTAACAGTTGAAGGGACTCCTCCGGGTTTTGAAAGCTGAGACTCCAAGGGAACTGGCAAATGAGCTGCTGTTCACTTCTGTTCCATGTAAGAGCCTTGCTCCCATGGGTTCTAACACTGAAATAGGTTTTGTTTTTTAAAAAATCATAAGCAAACAAAATGATATTTTTATGTGTTAGTATTAATTAGTTTTCTCATTTATTGACGCATTCAACAAATGCTTACTTGAACACATGGGGTGGGCCAGGTACTATTCTAATTGCTGTACAAAACAGACAAACACTTCATCCTAGTGTAATTAGGTGATCCCAAAGGTTAACTGCAGGTCACAAACTTCTGTGAATAACAAAATGATTGTGCACATGTTCTAGTTCCCAAAAGGTTTCAGTGTCGGTGAAGCCTCATCCTCTTTCCAGGAAGCATCTTTTGTTGTGGAAGGTGATGTTGTGAGTCCCCTTCTCTGTCTGACCATCATGGAATGGAATTTTCTGGTAGGTAAAATGTGAGGTCCATAAAAATGATGAAAACCCTTCTCCTCTGCTGTTGGTTAAGACAGAGGAGTGCTTTTCTTTCAGTGCTGTCCATTGTTTCATCCCAATCCTCTTCTTTCCCAAAGCATTAAATTGCCTACATTTTTTCACTTTCGGCTTTTATGTACCAAGATACTTTAATAGTGTCCTCTGAGAATTCTTTGTAATTTGTAATAATTCATGATCAAGTAGGTATCTGATTCTACATTTCCATTGACAAGCACATTTTTGAAATATTCGCTTCTGAAGAATATTTTTAAAACTTATTCTATGCTAAATAATCGTGCTCAGGCTAAAAAATTTCATGATCCCTGCTTCCCAGAAAAGGAAGATAGCATAGCCAATGAATGTATGAGAAAATGCTCAACCTCACCAGTAACTGAGGAATTGCAACTTAGAACCAGCGTTATTTCATGCCTACGTGCTGGCCAAAGGTTAAAGTCTGACAGTACCAAGTGTTGAAGAAGTTGTCACTCACAGGGAATTTTCACATCTGGCTGGTGGGAGAGTAACTTGGAACTACTCTGGAAAGCAATGTGGGCCATATCTGTTAAAGTCTTTTAAAGATAGAGTTTTCACTTTAAAATTGTATGTGTAATTGACCCAACCATTCCACTTTCAGGTATATAGTGCACCCAAGAGAAACAAGTGGAAGTTGCTTTTATAGGAACTTCTGGAATGTGTATACTGGTGACAGTGATTGAATTAAAGCTACATGTATCAACATGGGAATTCTCAAAAACATAATCAAGCAAAGGTGGCAAGCGATAGGATATGTGTAGGCTGGTATCAGTTCCCTAAAACTTAAGAGTCTGTATCCATTTCTGGTGGAAGGATAAAACATACATAGAAAGGGTGAATTCCACCTGAGGAAGAGAGATCACCTCTAAGCAGAGAAAGAAAGAAATTGCATTTGGACAGGGCTGTACAGGAGACCTAAATGCATACCTGTAATTTTATGAAAATATCTGAATATACAAAATAGTAGGATTTGACAAAGCTTGGTCTTTTAGGGGCACATCCTGTTGTTCATTAGTCACACTATTTTTCTTGTATGCTTGAAATCTCTTGTAATGAAAAAGAAAGTATATGTCAACAGAACAAAAACCAGAAATCTTGAGGTCAGAAACCAGAAAGTTGCCATTGTGTGCCCATTCTTGTCCAAGCCGGCACATGCTGGATTTGGAGGGACAAGGACGTCTACTTACCAGGGAAGCCGTCATCAGGTTACGGCAGGGCCTAGATCAGTGGCTGCACATTAGAACTGCATGAGAGATTTACAGACACCTAAAGCTTACTCCCGGAGCTGCTCTCTGAAGGGTACCAGTATTTTTAATAACGCTTCCTACGTGATTCTGTGCAGTCAGAGCTGAGAGCTGTAGGCGTGAGTGAAATAGCTCTCTCCTCAAAGTTCAGCTTTAAGAAGCGACCTCTGATGTTCTCCCATGTAGACCTTGCTCCAGGGCGGGAACAAGTGGCTTCCTGCAGGAGACAGGAACACACTGGTCGCTGGAAAATTCACACCCTCTATAAATCCTGTTTCTTGGGGGTTCTACTATTAGAACACCATCTGTGGTCCTTCCGCTGATGAGAGCCAGACTCTGGAACTGTGAAGTCAAAGCCGAGGTCTCTCACTGACACCAAGAAGTCTTGACTGAGTGACCAGCCAGCCTGCTTTTCTCACCACCTCACGCTTTGCTGCTACCTAATTCTGTTGTTCCACATAAAATGCTTTGAGTTCACAGTACGCTCCAGTAAAGCCCAAATATCTCGACACAGCCCGTGACACTTCCAGTACGGATCCTTCAGCCTCTTGCTCTCGTCCTCCCCTCTGGATGCCTGCACTGCTTCCTAAACACTGAGCGGGCCACGTCTGGGCTTTTGTCCTGTCCCCTGTTCCCTTGCCTGGGCCGTTCCCCACCTCCTTTTCCACACTGCTATCACCACCCCTCTTTTAAAACAACGACTCCATCTCTCGGGTGTCAACTTATAACTCACATTCGGGGCTGGCACTGTGACGCTGCCTTCAGTGCTGGTATCTCCTATGGGCACTGGATTGGAAGGAGACAGCCTGGACTCCAGCTGACTCTAATGCTAACAGCCTGGAAAAGCAGCAGAAGGTGGCCCAAATGCTTGGGCCCCTGCAGCCACGTGGGAGACCCGGAAGAAGCTCCTGGCTCCTGGTTTGGCCTGACCCATGCCTGGCTGTTACAGCCATCTGGGGAGTGAACCAGCAGGTTGAAGAGATCTCTCTCTCTCTGTCTCTCTCAATTTATTTCTGCCTTTCAAAGAAATGAAATGAGTCTAAAAAAAAAACTCAACATTCGCTTGGGGCCTTTCTCTGCTCCCCAGGTCTAGATTAGTGCTTCTACCAGTGGCCTGTTCTAAATGGTGCTGGAGCTAGAAGGGGGTGGGGGTGCACTGTGGGTGCTAACAGCTTGCGGTCACATTTCTATGTCTATACCAGCTCTCCTCTATCCACGATATTCCTCCACAAAGGAGATCCATCTCTCACTTACCCATACAAGGCCACTTACGTTTGCCCAAATGCAAAGAACTTCCTTTCAAAACTTGGAGTCTCTGCTCTATTTTTGTTGCTGTTTGCAATGTTTTTCCCTCGTTCTTGTAGTAGACAAACATTAATTGAGAACTTGCTCTATTCTGGGCTCTGTGCTGATCTTGAGAAAATAACCTTGACAAAGATAATCAATTCCTCCTGATCCTTGTAGGTCTCCCTCTGGGCCTTTCTTCTTCCAAGAGGCATCCCTCACACCTCACAACCAAGTCGTAAACTCCTCCCTCATCTCCCACAGCACCCAGGACTACCCCCATGTTCCCAGAGCTTCTCGCTCTGGAGTCATCTGTGTCTGCATTCCTCTGTTTGCCTTCAGACTTTGAAATCTGTGAAGACAAATATGCTTTATTTACTGGCATATCCCCACTACCTAGGCAATGCCTAGCATCATAGTTGAAGTTCAACAAATATATGTGGAAAGAATAAACATTTTCTATAACAATGAGCAGGAATTTGGAATTTTGAAGGTTGATGATGAGATACCCCAGTGCACTCATGCCATCAACAGCCCGGGATGTGGAACCAGCACGTGGGGAAGACAGAATGTGAAACATAGACTGAAGTTTTTTCAGCACAGGAAGATAAGTGGTGAGTAGCATGATGACTTCTCTTGGTAACGGCACAGAAACAAAAGAAAAACAGAAGCACAGAGACTGTGTTTGGGTGGAAAGCCCCTGTCCAAGATGAAAGAGATTGTAGCAGAAATGCTGTAGCTATCGGTGCCACCTTGAGATTTCAAGTAAGGCTCTTGATAGCCCACACTGAGCCCCTCTGTCTCTGGGCTTTTTCTCATCATTGGGGGTGTGTTGGGGCCAAACGGGGCAAGTCAGCAGTGCTGGAAAATCATGCTCCCATAAGCTGTTCTCAACTGATTTCAGGCAGGAAGTTGGTGGAAAACACCCCACCTTCTCTACCCTTCTCTAAGAATAAATTTGGGGTAGGTTCTCCCCTGTTCCTCAGAGCCCCAGTGGGGTTGAGTACCAGTCGTCCTCAGCGGTGCTTGTGTGATGATGCCCGCTTGATTGCCGCTCTTCCCTTTCTGGTCTCACTTCCCCATGCCTGACAAGTATTTCCTGGAATCACCTCCTCTATAGACTACTTATGCTTCTATCTGCTTC
This sequence comes from Lepus europaeus, assembly GCF_033115175.1. Classification (NCBI taxonomy): domain Eukaryota; kingdom Metazoa; phylum Chordata; class Mammalia; order Lagomorpha; family Leporidae; genus Lepus; species Lepus europaeus. Next base: position 22,138,373 of record NC_084840.1, on the reverse strand, counting down.
AGGGGAAACCCAAATCAAAATAGGGCTAATGAGAGAAGCATGTAAAGAATAATTTAAAAACTTGGGACATCAGGATGTCTGGGACTTAGAGAAATGGTTTAAAGGGAAGGAGGTCTTTTGCCGTGTGTGCACTGCATAGAGCGCTCAGGGTGGGATCAAGACAACTCAAAACTTCTGCTTTAGTGCATTTGTGGGAGAAGCCCAGGAAGATAAACAAGAAAGACTTTGCTTGGCAAGATTGAGAATGTGCGCAAACTTCTTAATTTAACTTAATGTATTTATTTGAGAGACAGGGCACAGAGACAGACATCCACTGCCTCACTCTCCCAGTGCCTACAATGGCCAGGGCTAGGCTGAAGTCAAAGCCAGAATTCAGGAACACAATCCAGATCGCCTCTGTGGGTAGCAAAAACCCAGTCACTTGGGCCATCACCACTGCCTCCCAGGGTCTGCAATAGCAGGAGGCTGGGGTCAGAAGGCAGAGCTGGTCTTGAACCCAGGCACTCTGATATGGTACATGGACATCTGAACTGGTATCTTAATCAGTAGGCCAAATGCCAGCCCCAAGAATGCTCACAAACGTTTTCCTTCTACTTCTAATACCACCTGTTTTGGGAAGTTGCCATTTATTTCACACAAAACTCATATTCTATGGCATGTCATGTTTTGCAGCTTTCTCAAACTAATTTGGAGTTTGAGGGTCAACTTCATTAACCCAGCCAAATGCTCTTTGGTTCTCATTATAATTCTATACATTAAAGATGTTTCACTACAAAAATTCCACATTTCCTTCACTTTTGAAGTGAAGGATCATTATATAATACAGTGCAATTGTGTCCTTATATGTTTCCTATTCATGAATCAGGTCATTCTTCTAAAGATTCCTAGCTACTATAAAACTATTGTTTAAATCCCTTCTCCCAAAGTTCCATTATTTCTCAGTTCTCACTTTTGATCAAGGAGTCTATTTAACTATTTAAACAAATATTTATTATTTGAACAACTTTATAAAGAATTATCCCATAAGTCATTCTCGTTAGGACAGTAGCTGCATTTATTTTGTGCCTTAATTTTATCAAAATGCAAAAAATACTTTTTCTACAGTTATAGTAATATTGTATATTTTGTCAGATTATTGTTTAAAATTACTTCCACACCAATTATACATTGTTGTACCTGAGCCAGTACGGAGGAGCCCCACACATTGGTACAATTTGATGGTCCTTTATTGCCAATGGTGGAGAGTGGGCTCATGCCCTAAAGAACTCCCAACCCTGAAGCTCAAAGCAACAGGGTTTATAAAGGAAAAACCACAAAAACGGGAGGGGGAATACATGGTTGCTAGGATCAGGGGTGGGGGGGATATATGGTTGCTAGGATTGGGGGGAATACATGGTTACTAGGGTCAAGCTAACCAAAGACCTATGTAAAACTAATATCAATTACAATCTTGATAAGAGACAAATTACAATCTTTGCATTAATCCAGGTGCAGCCTATCTGCTTTAAGCTTGAGCGATCATGCTGGGGAGCTTCTATGCTCTGCCAAGTGGGATGCAGTGTGCTGTTGTTGTATGAGAATTGTTGTTGTCTAAGTTTTAGATCATAGTTTCAGACCAGAATCTCATGGGATGGGGGTGGGAGTGCTTTCTCAAGATGGAGTCTCTTGGGGCCGGTGCCGTAGCATAGAGCATAAAGCTGCCACCTGAAGTGCTGGTATCCCATGAGTGCCAGTTCGAGTCACGGTTTGAGTCCCAGCTGCTCCACTTTCAATCTAGCTCTTGGCTATGGCCTGGGAAAGCAGTAGAAGATGGCCCAAGTCCTTGGACCCCTGCACCCATGTAGGCGATCTGGAAGGGGCTCTTGGCTCCTGGCTTCGGATCGGAGCAGCTCCAGCTGTTGCGACCATCTGAGGAGTGAACCAGGAGAAGGAGGCTATTTTGTAGGACAACTTCTACAAGAGACTCTACCTTGTTATATAACAGACCAATAGAAGATTGGAGGTGGCTGATGTTTACATATGGGAAGTACTTAGCTCACCCTGAACCAAGGCTGCTGTGCTGAGAATAGCAGTGGCTGCACACTAGCCCAACTAGAATGAGAACTAACAGGAAGGCAGTGCGATGTTGGTGATAGTTAAGGCCAGGGGGGATTACATGATGTCCCCCAGGCCCACTGTAAGCATAGAGCTGAAGAAGGACTTGTACAGTGATATAAAGGCCGGAGGCTTTCGGTGTCAGTTGGAATGGGAGGTGCTAAGAGCTTGTTTTCTCTCTGGTGGTCCCGGCCCCATCTGCTGCTAGCTTGTGGAAGGAAGATTTGACGATGTGGTTGAACAGGATGTCATAGTGGGGAGAGGTGGGAGCAGGTCTCATAGCAAAGCTTTCTGTCACAGCTTACAGCCTGTATGCACCAAACATTTTGCTAAACCCTGAGGGGCCCACAGACACTTAGCCCAGCTGGATGGCCTCAGCTCTCCCCCGCCTTTAATCCACAAGACTACTACTGTAGGGATCTGGGGTGTCGGTTTCATCTTGGCTACTTCCTGCTGACAGGGGTCACTGTCCTGGGGGCCCCATAGGGTGCAAAGTGGGGAATGGCAGTCAGAACAGGGCTCTAACAGGAGGTGGCCTCTCAAGGAGGCTGCAGTGCCAGCTTGCAGAAACTGCTCTCATCCAAGGTTTTATGTGCATTGCCATCTAGAATTTTATTATAAGTCTGAAAAAAAAAATGAATCTAACAACCAGATTAAATGTACAGGATCTAAAACAAAGCATAGAGTTATTATTAGAGGACCTATGAAAAGTGCTGTCTAAACCAGGAAGCAGTTTTTTCATTTAGTGGCAAACAGAAACTGACAGGAGGGGATTGATAGTAATCATTTGATGTTAAAGCCTGGCCAGGTATGTGAGGCCTAGACCTATCTAGCTCTTTACAATGGAGTACTGGAAGAGACACCATAAGGGAGGTGTGACCCTCCTTAGGGCAGGCACCCCGTTGACTCCATTTCCCAGCTGGCCTGGGGGCAGAGCTGGCCTGAACAGGAGGTCAGTATAGACTAGGCAGAATCTCCAAAAGCAGACCTACAGCTCTGCCTGCGATGCTACTGACCCTAGGCTGTCCCCCTGATGGCGATGGTTACTTTGGAAGCTGGGCAGAGTGAAGGACTTTTAGCTTGGAGCCAACAAAGTCTGCAGCTCCGACCAAGGAGTCCTTTGGCTCCAGGGCAGTTCCATTTGCAGTTGACACAGCTGTGGGGGGCAGAGCTGTCAGGGCTCTTCAGAGGCTGCCTCCCATCATGACTGTGTCTGTCCGAAGCCCTGGCTTTCCACATTAAAAACCAATGCCATTCGGAGTGGACTGGCCTTGTTGGGGCTCTGTGATAGCAGACAACTATCTAAAGCTGTTATTAATCGGCTCTCACCTATCCTTCCACTACTCCTGCCGTCTAGCTTGCTCTCCGTTCCCGGTCTTTGTAAAGTAGACCACAGAGGAGGCCTTTAGGATGTCGGCCGAGGGAGTGCTCAATCTCATCTCTAAACTTTGGTGACCTGAGCTAGAAATCTGTGGTCACAGGCATGTTTTGACACTGTTCTTCCTGTGAGATAGGAGAAGGAAAGTTATGATATTTTTTAGGTAAGATCAAACATGATGACCATTATCCAAAGTGTCCATAAATTTTGAAGTAATTAGACTTTTGTATCTCCACTTTGGTTTGGTTTGTAAAGGGAGGTTTTGCGTGTTTACTATGCTTATGACAAAATAAATCTGGCTGTAGAATCATATCATAATGCTTTTATTTAGGCTATGTTATTTGTTTTTCTGCATGTGGCCAGGCTATTTGGCCTTTTATATGTGGCCAAGCATTAGTACCGAAAATGTTAGCCATCCTTTTTATAAGGTCTAAAGAGCAAACTGTAGATCCTGATGGAGAATTTAGAATAGAATCAGTTTCTCATCTTGAAGAGAATAAAGGCTTCTTAGACTGCTTACTGTCAATAACTTAATATTAAATGAAAACGGAAAGCAATTTTAACTGTCAACAACTCAGGAAACTATCTATCAAAAGGCCTAATGTTGTTCATAAATTTTTTAACACAAGTATAACTTGTTTGACCAGCAAACTCAAGTATAAACATGTCAATGACTTAAAAAAAAACATTTTTGGTTTCTTTGTACCAACAAGTTTAAAATATCTGATACAGAGATTTACTTAGGTCATGTGAACCTAAAATGTATTTTGGGTTAACTTAGCAGTTTAAAATTATGACCAATCTTACCTATAAGCCAATTAAGACAGAGTTCTTAATAAATTTTTCCATATAGACATAAAATATGTACACATTTATAACATATAACATACATTATAGGATAGAACAATAAAGTAGTTTTAGTAGTAGCTTTTAAAATTCTTTAACTGTTTTTTAAATAAAATAATTAATTAATTAGAATTATGTCCTGCTTTTAGTAACCTGAATCAACCACACTTTTTCTCAGTTGGAACCTGTTAAACTTGGCTTTATCTAGTTGCAGAGCCGTCCCAAGGTACTGAATACAATAAAGGTCAGGAAAAAGAGGACACATTTAAAGACAGAACCAACAATGTTTTAATTTTCATGAGCTGATTTTTAGTGTTTATAGCAAAATACAAAACTGAATGACAAAAGACTTTAAATAGCCATGGTTAAAACTTATTAACCAACGAGAAGAGGCACTTGCTTACTCTACATAGTATTTTAGAAACACCTTAAGATTGTATAAAACCTTTATCCTTTTTAGTCCTCTGGGCTTTTTTTATTTTATTAAGAAAACCATCACGACTGATAACACAACAAAACCATTAGGCTTTTTCAACTTTTGGACATTTGTATCAGTAGCATTTTACATTATGACGACTTAAAATTTAGTACCACTTCACATCTTGACAGTATTTTTTATATATAATCTAAATAGCCTAATTAGTTGGGGTTTATAACTTTGAATTTTTGAATGCCTGTCAAAGATGTCAAGAAGGTTTAAAATATAATATAGGCCAGATTTGATCATTGTTATAAAGTGATGAACCAAATGTTTTTGAATGAGTATATATTTAAACAAACCATAACTCTTTTAATAAAAACTTAGCTGTTTTTAAACAATCAGAACTTAAGAGTGTTTATAACCTGGAACAATTTAAAGAAGTTACAAATAAGGAAGAGAAGAGAACTTACTGGAACTGGCTAGAAAACTGACAGAGTCACCAATCAAACAAAAACTGTTTACACCTGGATGTCTTAACATGCTGATATTATACCGTACGTTTATCTGCATTAAGGTCAAAATTGCATTTACATGAAATTTTACTCTTTTTATAAAATTCTAGCTGGAAATCAGTGACATAAACCCAAGATTGCAAAATCTACCTTAAGGGACTGTAACAAGAGCTGATTATCTAGTGCTATTTTTTTTAATCTGAATCTATAAAAAACCAAGTCACAAAGCAAGTATGGTAGGTTACAAGGCAATTTTTTAAAGGCAATGATTTCTAGATTTAACAGAGAGAAATTCTTGAATGTACACTGAAAAGGTATTGACTTAGACTGAGCAGAGCCCACGTTCAATGGAACAGACCGAGAGACTCCAGAGACAAAGGGATAAAGGAGACAGGCAGGACAAGGAAAAGAATTCACCTCCTGGGATTACGGATGCAGACAGAACATCAGAAAGTGACCACGAAACAGGAACAGAAACCAGTTATATCCAGCAAAGGTTAATAAGCCTTTTTTTTTTTTTTTTCTTACAGGCAGAGTGGACAGTGAGAGAGAGAGAAACAGAAAGAAAGGTCTTCCTTTTGCCGTTGGTTCACCCTCCAATGGCCGCCGTGGCTGGTGCGCTGCGGCTGGCGCATCACGCTGATCTGAAGCCAGAAGCCAGGTGCTTCTCCTGGTCTCCCATGTGGATGCAGGGCCCAAGGACCGGGGCCATCCTCCACTGCACTCCCGGGCCATAGCAGAGAGCTGGCCTGGAAGAGGGGCAACTGGGACAGAATCCGGCACCCTGACCAGGACTAGAACCTGGTGTGCCGGCGCCGCAGGCAGAGGATTAGCCTGTTGAGCCACGGCGCTGGCAATAAGCCTTTTCGTAACTAGACCAGAATCTCCTGTCCTAATGTTTCAAACAGGAGACAGAGACAAGAATAACAGTAACGACAAATAGCACAATGACAGAAAAGAAATTATATCCAGGAAAGGCCTTTCTTTTACCAGACCAGAGTCCCACTTCCTAACGCGGTCATGCTCAATCGGAAGGGGACTTGTGTTGGTGTCAGACATCCAAACACCCAGAAGGTGCCACCAGGAAGTAGGAGTCGACTTACCAGAGGACCTAAGGCCAACTGGCCGGGGAAGAGGTGGAGCCGAGCCTCCCAGGTTGGTGGATCAGAGCATGGGGCCCTGGGACATCATTGGGAGGCGCCTCCCCTATGGCCAGAGCACTGACCGGGAAGCATCAGTGCGAGATCTTCCCCCAGGGGTGGTCTCTGAGTCTCTCTGGGGCTTCTAAATGTGGTGCCTGAGCGAGCGCAAATAGAGGAGCCCCTCACATGGGTACAATTGGACGGTCCTTTATTGCCAGTGGTGGAGAGATGGAGCGCCGGCTCATGCCCTAAAGAACTCTCGACCCCGACCCTGAAGCTCAAAGCAACAAGGTTTACAAAGGCAAAATCCACAAAAACGGAAGGGGGAATATATGGTTGCTAGGATTGGGGGGAATACATGGTTACTAGGGTCAAGCTGACCTAAGACTTATGCAAAACTAATATCAATTACAATCTTGATGATACACAAATTATAATCTTTACACTAATCCAGGTGCAGCCTATCTGGTTTAAGCTCGAGCGATCATGCTAGGGAGCTTCTATGCTCTGCCAAGTGGGATGCAGTGTGCTGTTGTTGTATGAGAATTGTTGTTGTCTGAGTTTTAGATCATAGTTTCAGACCAGAATCTCATGGTGGGGGGAGGGGGTGCTTTCTCAAGATGGAGTCTCTGGTGCTCTAAAATGGAGTCCCTACTGCCAAAGTGACACTTCAATATCACAACAACTCATATATATCTTTGTTTTTTAAAGATTGATTTATTTTGGAAGTCAGAGTTACAGAGAGAGATCTTCATCCAGTGGTTCACTCCCCAGATGGCTGCCACAGCCAGAGCTTGGCCAGGGCTGGGCCAGGCCAAAGCTAGGAGCTTCATTTGTGTCTCCCATGTGGGTAGCGGGGGCCCAATCACTTGGGCCATCCTCTACTGCTTTTCCCAGACTATTAGCTGGGAGCTGGATCAGATGTGGAGCAGTCAGGACTCAAACTGTTGCTCTTATAGGATGCTGGCATAGCAGGCGGTGACTTTACCTACTATGCCACAATACCAGTCCCCATATATACCTTAAAAAAGAAAACTTACTCTGAGTTTTAAATTTTCTTTAATATACACCCAAAATCTCCATATGTAGCACTTTGGTATTCACATCATATCCTATTAAACGTATTCCAAAATTTACTTAACCATTTATCCAACTTAACTATAACTTCAGACTCTTTTTTTTTTTGACAGGCAGAGTGGACAGTGAGAGAGAGAAACAGAGAGAAAAGTCTTCCTTTTGCCATTGGTTCACCCTCCAATGGCCGCCGCGGTTGGCGCGCTGCGGCCGGCGCACCGCGCTGATCCGATGGCAGGAGCCAGGTGCTTCTCCTGGTCTCCCATGGGGTGCAGGGCCCAAGGACTTGGGCCATCTTCCACTGCCTTCCTGGGCCACAGCAGAGAACTGGCCTGGAAGAGGGGCAACCGGGACAGAATCGGTGCCCCGACCGGGACTAGAACCCAGTGTGCCGGCGCCGCAAGGCGGAGGATTAGCTTGTTGAGCTGCGGTGCCGGTAACTTCAGACTCTTATTCAAAAAGATTGAATGACAACTAGTTAAATTTTATATTCTTATAGCATTTCTATATGGTCTTATTTTTTGTTTGTTTTGTTTTTCAGTTTTATAGATGGACCAAAATCCTATTTCCTTCTTAGATAATTAATGTACCATAATAGTCCCTCCTTGACATTAGGTTATCTGAGGCCTCTGCAACCTTTATCCTAATTCTAAAATATCTCTGTAACTTTAAATCATTCTAATGCCTACACTGGAATAGCACAGTTGTGGTAGGAGGTGAAGGCAATGCGTTTTGTCTAGGTTTCAGCCCTTCTCCCACAGCCTCCCAAAAGCTTACAATGTCTTTTGTGCATCTAAAATCTCTTCCTTGGCAGTATTGTCTTCTTTGCATATGAAGTTTCTGGTCCTATTTATTATGTTCTATTTATGATGGAAACGATATCTCAATAAATACTCACGCAAAGGGTCCTAGATTCAATTTCCATCCCAATAGCCAGAATTTAGGCTCCTGTTCCTTATAGTTGCTCTTGAATGACCACAGTCTTGGATTCCTCCCCATGCCTGTTTTCTCCACGTGGAACATATCACCACTTAGTTCTCATTGTCAGCACAGGCCACGTAACCGCTGGACACGTCTGCCCTCACCACCGCCTACCTCCCTTGAACAGGGCTACTCTTCCTGGGAGTGGATTGCCTTTTCCTCTACAGCTGAGAAAGCAGGCCCAGCTTCTAGCCCAGGCTCGCACTAGGGAAGGACTTCGATCAATTCCCATTCCTTCTCTGGACCTTCATTTTCTCACCTGTAAGAGGGGAGTTGCACTCAAAGTCCTTAAATGTGATTTCAGCACCTGTGTTGGATGGGTTTTAAGTCTCTCCCTTAGCACTTTCAGGATGGGTCTGCAGAAAACAGGTCTACAGCCCCACCTGCAGAAACTCCACCTTCGTCCCTGTTTCTCAGGTCAGCAATTCTTGCTCTAAGAACGCGAACTGCCCTCTGAGGCCCCAGTGTCACATGCTCAGTCACACGCACTGGAGCCGGAATCCAGAAGCAGATAACAGATATCTCAGAAACAATTCCTGAGCGCTCCTGACGTATGTTCTTGTCGACTAAAGGACATTTGTGCCTTGTGAACATTTTAATAATAAGTGATTTTATTTCTAATATGTTTTTGAAATGTGTGCCTATCAGTACAGCTGGATGGTTGGACAAAAGATCCTTTTCTCTCTTGGAAAATCCCTCCATCAGACCAAGAAAGACCGGTGCTTTCTGCAGGATAGTACAGGGATATAATATTTGACCCTGGGACTTCTGTGACATCTGAAAAACATCAATGTTCTTAATCTCCTGAGATAACTACACAATAACAAACTAATAGTTGTCTTTTTCTAAATGCTTCCAATTTTCTTTCATATCATATTTTAGCATATTCTTATAAGTTAACCAATGTTAAATTAATAAATATAAATTAAATCTTAACCACACTGCATACTTTGGAAGGCTGTGTGGCCAATAGCATCACTAATTGTAAGCATTTGTAACCATAGGCTTCTGTTTGAAACAGAATCTTATAAATAATGATTCTGTGATTTCTGAACGTAGTTAGTCATCACAATGGCCCAGGAGCATGTTCAAAAAATACAGGATCGGGGCCAACGCTGTGGTGTAGCGGGTAAAGCTGCTGCTTGCAGTGCTGGCATCCCATATGGGCACCAATTTGAGTTCCAGCTGCTCCCCTTCCAATCTAGCTCTCCACTGTGGCCTGGGAAAGCAGTGGAAGATGGCCCAAGTCCTTGGGCCCCTGCCACATGGGAGACCCGGAAGACTCTCCAGGCTCCTGGCTTCGGATTGGCCCAGCTCTGGCAGTTGCATTTTGGGAGTGAACCAGCAGGTGAAAGAGCTCTCTCTCTCTTTCTCTCTCTTTCTGCCTCTGTAACTCTGCCTTTCAAATAAAGGTCCCTATGCCTTGAACCCATCCCCAATGACTTAAAAGCTCCAGGTAAATACCTAGAATTTGTGTTTTTAATGATTTTCCAGGTGATTCTTTTGCTGTAGTCAGCTTGGAATCAATATTTGAAAAATTTTGGGGTGCCATTAACATTTCATTCCTCTGTCTTTAAGGCACTTTGCTTTTAACAGTACTGCAAATAACTGCCAGTTCTCTCTTGGCTTGAAGTTTGTTGAGGCACTCTCTCCTTTCCTGTTTGGCATGCAGACAAAATCTGTCCACATATTCTTTTCTTTTCTTTTCTTTCTTTTTTTTTTTTGACAGGCAGAGTTAGACAGTGAGAGAGAGAGAGAGAGACAGAGAGAAAGGACTTCCTTCCGTTGGTTCACCCCTCAAATGGCCACTACAGCCGGCACTACACTGATCCGAAGCCAGGAGCCAGGTGCTAGGTGCTTCCACCTGATCTTCCATGCGGGTGCAGGGACCAAGGACTTGGGCCATCCTCCACTGCACTCCTGGGCCACAGCAGAGAGCTGGAGTGGAAGAGGAGCAACTGGGACAGACTCCAGCACCCCGACTGGGACTAGAACCCAGGGTGCCAGCGCTGCAGGTGGAGGATTAGCCTAGTGAGCTGCGGTGCCGGCCCACAAATTCTTTTCAACCACTCAGTCCTGCCCGTTGGAACTACCATAATTAATTTACTGCTACCTCCCATAATTGACACCAGTTTTGAAGTCTTTCTCTTACAAAGGCCAAATATTTTACTTCCTTAACCATATTATATATATATACATATATATATATATATATATATATATATATATATATATGATCCAGGTTTTTGTGCCATCTCCTTCATTCACTGTTGGATACAACCCACCTTGCACGTGCACCTTCTAAAATGTGGAGGGCAAAGCTGACCTCAAATCATGCAGCATCGTCAGTGAAAAGAGGGACGAGAGTACCACCTCCCACTTCCTGAATTCTGCATGTGTACTAATGCAGTCCAAGAGAACAGAAGTGACTTAGACAGCTTCATCACATCATTGGCTCATATTGCACTAATTGCATGGTGAAGTTGTTTTCACATGTGTCAGTTCCCATACTGAACTTACGCATTTGAACATTTGAAGATTTTTTTAAATTAGCCACGTATCAGTATTTTTAGTTATTTGTAGTAGTTCTTCATGCTGGATTTGACGTAAAGTCAATATCATTTTGGATCCTTGTCCTTTCAACCACCTCCAGCGATTCATCCCTGCTCCATATCGGTCACAAATCTGATACACATGCCATTAAAAAGTCTGCCGAGTTACTGCGACAAGTCACAGAATCTCTACTTGGAGTGAATGATTGATTGTTAGGAATAATTATTTCTTAAGGATTAAGATAAAAATAAAATGAGTTGAACTTCAGCACAACCCTTAAATCAATCATATGCTTCACAGTGGTGTTTTGTAGTTGAACTGTATTCTAAACCTGTGGGCTTTAAAGGGGTTTAATGTCTTCTACCTGGAGCTGTAAAAATCTTCTTGCTGTTTTAATCTAGTTATTCTCTGGTTGCCCTGAGTTACATAATTAAATTCACTTCCTCCCTTCCCCCATGGGTTTTGTTTTAAATTCTCATCATATAGGAAATAGGAACCAAGGTACATTGCACTTGCTTTTCAATTCTTCTTTTTTCCGATCCTTCCTTGGTTGAAGAGCAACTTTGAAAATTTAGTTTTAAGTCTCTGATTGTTATTTTAGTTGAAAAATAACCTAATATTAGGAATAAACATACAATCTAAAATAAGATGAATATATTATCTTTAAACCAAAATGCAAAAATCTTTCTTCTTTGTGGCATGTGAAGATGATTACTACAATACAAAGTTAGTTGTTGAACTCCTGTAGAAATGTGAAGATACTGTAACTAATCCCAACTCTTTCCCATCCGAGTTTATAAATCACTTGCAATTTTTTCTCTTCTTGAATTCCTTTTTCTATTTTTGAAGTTTTTGCTACCATGATCCTTAATCCAAGCTTCTACAATAGCCCCCATGTTAGCTCTCTTTTCTAAATTTTTTTTTTTTTTTGAGAGGCAGAGTGGATAGTGAGAGAGAGAGACAGAGAGAAAGGTCTTCTTCCTTTTTGCCGTTGGTTCACCCTCCAATGGCCGCTGTGGCCGGCTCATCGCACTGATCCGAAGCCAGGAGCCAGGTGCTTCTCCTGGTCTCCCATGCGGGTACAGGGCCCAAGGACTTGGGCCATCCTCCACTGCACTCCCGGGCCATAGCAGAGAGCTGGCCTGGAAGAGGGGCAACCGGGATAGAATCTGGCGCCCTAACCGGGACTAGAACCCTGTGTGCTGGTGCCGCAAGGCAGAGGATTAGCCTGTTAAGCTGCGGCGCCAGCCTCTTTTCTAAATTTTTAAAACTCAGATATGAGAATATAAGGATTTAAGAAAATGTTGAAATGGATATCACAAATAGTCATAGCACTTTTCCAGTAAAGTCCATTACACAATTATAATCATGTCACAATAAAATTATTATCTGAATATTGCTCTTATAATAGAGAAATCATCCAATAGGTAGCCTCCTTTTTAAAAGATAACAAGAAGGTAAGATAATTGTCCTAAAATTCTAAAATCATTCAAAATCCATACATTCATCCCATGAAATGTAAATCTGGGCTCCATTTGCTTGTAGTTCCTGACCCATTCCCCCAGGAGTCAAGCTGGCTGGTTTGAGATGTCTAACTGTGGACATGTAGGCCGCAGAACTGGCAAGGCTAGCGGCAGACCGCCGAGAACGCCTTCCCCATCTCCCAGGGCAGTGGGTGACATCCTCGAGCAGTTGTCAGACCCACTTGAGGAGCTTTTTGGTTTTGGTTTTTATTATACAAATTCCCACACCCCACGTGAGAACCACTGCTTGGGGTCGATGTGGGAAGACTGAGAATTTCGGATTTAAGAATCTCCCCCAGGTGATTCTGATGATCAGCCAAGGTTGTGAACCACAGCCTCAGGAAATTCTGGTAAATGGGTGAGAGAAATTTGAATGCCAACAAGAGGAAGTATGCCACCCTAAATATAAATTTTTACAGTTGCAACCAGTTAAAACCATGTAAATGAAGACTTTGAAAATGGATTAAGAGCCGGAACACATATTTTCCTATTGGATTTATTTTAAAAATAGTTGAAGTCTCAATGTGAAGGTTAAAATTGTAATTATATTAACTTCGCAGAGTGAATAACGTTCAAAATCTAGCATGGTTTCAAGATGCTGGGGGCCAGTGATGTGACGTAGTGGGGTAGGCCGCCTCCTGCAACACCAGCATCCCATGTGGACACCCATTCAAGTCCTGGCTGCTCCACTTCCAACCCCGCTCCCTGCTAATGAGCCTGGAAAAGCAGTGGAGGATGGCCCAAGTGCTTCAGCCCCTGCACCCAAGTGGGAGACCCAGAATAAGGTCCTGGCTCCTGGCTTCAGATCGGCCCTGCTCTGGTTGTTGCAGCCATTTGGGGAGTGAATCAGCAGATAGAAGATCCTCCTCTGTCTCTCCCTCTCTCTCTCTCTCTGTAACTTTGCCTTTCAAACAAATAAACATTAAGAAAAGTAAAATCTTTAAAAGAAGAAAATACTTTCAAAAAACTCCCTTGGTAACACACCAGATTTGTTAGGCTGTAATATTGAACCACTTCCAAAATCGCTAGTGTCAACATCCTGTTCTCTGTATATAACTTCCTCTACATTCTGCTTACTTATCCAAAGGTCAAATGATTCCAACCTTGTTTGACTTCATTAGGATATTCTGTCCCCTGTCCCCATTTTCCTAACCCACCTGCCCACTCTTTCTTCAGTGATCTCCTTCCTCCATCCAGAGACTAAACCACAAGATCAGCAGCACTCCTGCCAATCCACCAGCTGCTTGCCTCTCCATTTCCTTATCACAGGTGTTTAGAAAATCCTCAACCTGGACCAATACTGCCATGGGTAGGCACACAGTAGGTTATACTAGTATATAAGTTCGGGGTAACAAACAACAAATAGGTCCTCAACCTTGTTTGGCAACCTTATTGCTTTCCTCTTGTAAATTCCCCTTCTCAACAATACCTTTGTACTTTCTTTATATGTCCCTCCCCTCCAACTCTATTGCCCCTTTCCTGGCCTTCTCACCTCATTTTTTGCTGAGAAGCCATGGGAGATATAACCCCCCCACGTCTCTGCTGCCAATCCTGTGAACCCCATCTGCGCTTACTTTTCCTCTTTCAGCCCCGTCTCTTTTCCTACTTAAGGTTAATCCATTCACATGAGAGTCTTGGATTCTGTTTTCCTGATTTTGCAGAAATAGTTCATTATGAAACAAATTCCTCTCCCTCACCTGTGTAGTCAACTGCTTCCTAACACGGGGTCGTTCCTGGTGACATTTAAGAATGCTAAAAATGTTTGAAAATGATTTTGGCCCAATTTTTTCTACTCGGATACCCTTTTTCTTTACTTTTAGGGCCAAGTTTCTTAACCTCCAGACAGTCATAAATGGCCTTCCCTTTTCAGCACTGCTATGATCTGGGTACGAATTTGGAGGCTAGCTGTCCCCTTAAGGCCCGTGAGTTAAAAGCTTGGTCCCTTGTGTTAACGGTACTAAGAAGATAGAAACTTAATCCAACTATGGTTTTTAGAGGTGAGGCCTTTGGGAAACTGGATTGGGTCCTTAGGGTAGAGCCCCCGTGACTAAATCCTGGATACTTTGTAAGAGACCACATAGACACTGTGTGTTCTCTGTCCTTTGTCATTTTCAGGTGTCCTATACCACCACAAGACTCTACCAGCAAGAAAGCCCTCACTAGACGCTGAACCAATGGGACCATCTAATTTTGGACATGAACTTCCAAAACTGGGAGCTAAATAGACCTTGTGTCTTGATAAAGCTAGTTGCCTCGTGCATTTCATTGTAGTAACAAATAGTTGACTAATATACCTTTTACTAACATTCAACCTACTCCGATTTGGTCTCTGCTTTTCTCACTAAGGTTAATAATAATCATTCCACATTGCCAAACCCAATGGACATTTTTCAGCTCTTGTTAGAATTCGACACTAACCACTCATTTCTTTTTGAAAGAGTTGATCTGCTGGCTTCCATGGATAGCTTCATCTACTGGTTTTCTACCTAGCTCTCTGGCCACTCTTCCTTAGGTAATTCTCACTCTCTCCATTTCTTCCTTCCTTCCTTCCTGCCTTCCTTTCTTTCTTCTCTCTCTCCCTTTCAGACTTACCCTTCTCTACATTTAATCTATGGGTTCAATGTTAGAGTTTCTTAACACTCAATCATGGGAGCTGTTTTTTTTTCTTCTTCTTCACATTCTGTTATATATCTACAGGCAATTACTTCTGTTATCAATTATGTTACTTGAAAAATTCTAATCCAATCCACACCTCTCTTCTAAGTCTAAAACTCTTCATGTATTATTTCCTTTTTTAAGATTTTATTTGTTTACTTGAAAGTTAGAGAGAGGCAGAGAGAGAGAGAGAGAGGTCTTCCATCCACTGGCTCAATCCCCAGATGGCAGCAATAGGCCAAAGTTGTGCCAACCCAAAGCCAGGAGCCAGGAACTTCATCCGGGTCTCCCACATGGATGCAGGGGCCCAAGGACTTGGGCCATCTTCTACTGCTTTCCCAGGCCATGGCAGAGAGCTGGATCAAAAGTGGAACAGCCAGGACTCGAACCAGGGCCCATATGGGATGCCAGCACTGCAGGCGGTGACTTTATCCACTACACCACAACGTCGGCCCCTCATGTATTATTTTCCATCTCAGTGCGATTCTTCAATCTCACTACATCAATAACCAAAACTCTAGCCTTCCCATCAAAATTTGTTTGCTCCCTCTGATATTTCTAATCTTATTAAAGGATCTTACCATGCATCTATTTACATAATGTACCAATTTCAGATTCAACCTTGATATCATTCTTTTCACACTCTAATATTGTATTCATCTTCTAAAGATCCATCTATTTTTATCTTTAATGCATTTTTTACCCATTCACACTTTTCATATCTTCCACGTCCATATTCCAAGATATCGCCATCTCTAACTTAAAATAATATACTAGTCTTTGAATAGATTCCCCTTCAATTTTTGTGTCCCCCATTCTAACCCATTTTTGATACTACACCAAGACTGATCTCTTTAAAACGCAGTTCTCACTTTGTTCTTCTTGGCTAGAGTAAGTTTCTCCCTATTATTGAAATAATGGAGAAAATGTCATCCCCATAATACACCAATCCCTAAAGCTTTACAAATACTTAAAGCTTTCTATCATTATTGAGCTAAAGACCAAAATCCTCCACATTTTTAAAATCCTTGATTACAAGAAGTTCTTGCATTGTTTGGCCCTTGATTATCATTCTAGCTCACTTTATATCAATAACATCCTAGTTTTTCTCTGTCCTAAATCTTTTTTGAACTAGAGAGGTGATCAAGGTTCTTACAGACTAGATTAAGACAGAGGGTTGAGGAGTTGACATGATTCTAAGTAGAGAAGCAAAGTGGATTGACAGGCTTCCCAAGTGAAGGTCAACTGACTTGGGTGGTTTCCATGAACAGGAAAAAAGAAAAATATTTTTTTGGAACATTAGCTGTGTAGCAGGCAGGAGGAGCTGTACTGACTGGCTCTAGCAATTGGAGTTATACTTCAAGTTAATGATAAGCCAATATCATTTCTCTGACCATTTATCTTCTGATTGGGTCATGTAAGGTAATTGAATGAAGATGCTGAATGAAGTTCTGAATGTTTCAGGTGTTTTTGATGGTTACACTAATCTCTGCAATTGCTCCAGGAAAGTGGTATTGCTTTTCATTTATTCTTTTCATAAGTAGAAACAGGGCTGAGAGTTTCCACTTGGCCTTTCCTACCAAGGAAATACACTGAGTAGGCGGGAAAAATTAGTGTGTTCATCAGCCCTCAATTCAATGACTTGGAAAAAAGTATGTAGAGCTTTCAAACTGTTGAATATGGACATTCCAACTGTACATTACAGAATTGGAAAATAGCTGTGAAATGTGTTCAGGGACCACATCTTCTACCATGATGTGGCCCTGAGTCAAACTCCACTCATCATTCGTCTGAATCAGTCAACCTCAATCAGTTAGCCAATACCAGGGAAATCTGTGGCCAACCATTCTTATTACTGCTTTGACTGAGGTGTTAATTACAATAACCACATCCATCTGGTCTCTGCTGAATGAATGCTACTACGTGGTCTTTACCACTTCAGGGTCCAATCAGCCCCACTGAATTAAAAGAGGCCTTTTCAATGGCAGAATTTCCCAGTGTCACTTCTGGCTTGCAAAGAAAACCCAAGGCAGAGGACTTAAAGAATGCAGGAAGTCTTCCAAACAAAGTATTTCTCAAGTTTTGGAGAAGTTGTATCCTCAGGATTTCATGGGACATAATTCAGTGGCAAGTGAATTGCTTGCACAAAATCCATTTCAGAATTCCAATATCTCTTTGTGTTTTCATAATAAGGAAAAAACTTATGTATTTATCCATGCAGTTACCATTTATGGTACTCTCGATTCACTTGTATAGGTCATTATTTCCATCTAGTATTTTCCTTTCTCCTAAAAATTATCCTTTACTACTCTCCCATAAAGTAAGTCTGCTGGTGATTAATGCAGTTTTTCTATGCCTGAAAAATTCTTTATTTTGCTTTTGTTTATCAAAACAAAAGATATTTTCACTGCAATTATAGATCACCAGTTTTTTCCTCTAGTATTTTCTAATTGTTGCTGTACTGTATTCTTGTTGGCATCATCTCTAACATAAGTCTGCAGCGTATATGGTATATACAGCATATGTGTGTGTGTGTGTGTATACTATATCTGTATCTCTCTTCCCCTGTACATAAGTGGCTATCTCTAATTGCTTTTTTTTCTTTTTCTTTTTCTTTTTCTTTCTTTTTTTTTTTTTTTTTTTTTGACAGGCAGAGTGGACAGTGAGAGAGAGACAGAGAGAAAGGTCTTCCTTTACCGTTGGTTCACCCTCCAATGGCCGCAGCGCGCGCACCGCGCTGATCCGTAGCCAGGAGCCAGGTGCTTCCTCTTGGTCTCCCATGTGGGTGCAGGGCCCAAGGACTTGGGCCATCCTCCACTGCCTTCCTGGGCCACAGCAGAGCTGGACAGGAAGAGGGGCAACCGGGACAGAATCCGGTGCCCCAACCGGGACTAGAATGCGATGTGCCGGTGCCGCAGGTGGAGGATTAGCCTATTGAGCCGCGGCATCGGCCTCTAATTGCTTTTAAGATTCTCTTTTTAATTAGTATTTTTATTTTGTTAATTAATTTAAAAGGGAGGGGAAAGAGATAGTTCAACTTTTTTTCTTTCTGTTTAATTTTGGGTAGTTTCTATACTATGTCTTCATGTTTACTAATCTTTTTTCTACAATGACTCATCTACTGTTAGCCTTTTCTAGCATTTGTTTAATTTGGGACATTGTGGTTTTCACCTCCAGAACTTCAACTTGGGTCTTTTAAAAATTCCTCCCATGCCTATAATTTTATTTTGTAACATATGAAATCTAACTATGTTTGTTTTGATCTTCTTGTCTACACATTTCAACATCTGTGTCAGTTCCTGGCAGATTTCAATTGATTGATGTTATCTCCTCATTAAGAACAGCATTTTCTCTCTTTTTTTTAAAGATTTATTTACTTATTTGAAAGAGTTACACGTAGAGAGAGAGAGAGAGAGGTCTTCCATTTGCTGGTTCACTCCCTAATTGGCCGCAATGGTCGGAGCCTCGCCAGTCGGAAGCCAGGAGCCAGGAGCTTCTTCCGGGTCTCCCACATGGGTGCAGGAGCCCAAGGACTTGGGCCATCTTCTATTGCTTTCCCAGGGCACAGCAGAGAACTGGATCAGAAGTGGAGCAGCCGGGACTCAAACCGGCGCCCATATGGGATGCCGGCACTGCTGTGCCACAGCACTGGCCCCAGGAACATCATTTTCTTGCTTATTTCCATGACTGGTAAATTTTGATGGTGCTAACCATTGTAAATTTTATCTTGTTATATGTTGGATATTCTCATCTTACATAAATTTCTTGAGCTCTGTATTTTTGATACAATTGATTCACCTAGTTTACTTAGTTTTACTTTTTTTAATTTCTTTACTTTTTTGTTTATTTGTTTGTTTTTGCAATAATATCCCTCTTCTATTGCCAGATCTTTATAAAATAATTTTCTTTTTCTGAAGAAAAGAAGCCACAATCAACAGCAATGTGGTTTTCATGTTTGGGGAAACAGAAGAGTAGGAGCCACATGATAAGAGAAATGATAGCAGGTGCAGTGTTAGGAATGTAGAGCACACCGGCCAGTAGAACTTTCTGCAATCATGGAATGTTCCAGATCTTCAGTCTCTAATAAGACAGCCACTAACATCATGTGCCTATTGAATATCTAAATTGTGGCTAGTGTGACTTGGCTTAGATTTTCAATTTTGTTTAAATTTAACCAGCTTAAATCTAAATAACCACATGTATGTAGTAGTTATAGTATTGGAGAGCACAGAGCATCCACAGGGGAAAAAAAAAAAAAAAGAAACAGATAATCATGGGGTGGGTGACAGGTCGAGTAGTGGCAATGCCACCTGGTCTGCCCACAGCCCATATCAGAATGCCTGAGATTGATTCCCAACTCCACCACTTACTCTCATTACCTGCTAATGTGCATCCTGGGAGACAGTGGTGATGGCTCAAGTGACTTGGTCCCTGACACCCACATGGGAAATCCACACTAAGCTCTTGGCTCCTGTCTTTGGCTCGGCCCAGCCTGGGCTGTTGCAGGTATTTGGGGAGTGAACCAGAAAATGGAAGATTTTTCTTCTTTTATGTCTCTCTTTCTATCCTCCTGCCCTCAGATAAATAAAATAAATGAAAAATTTAAACAACAAAAGATCAGAAGTATATAGGCATGTTCCATGTCATTCAGAAAATTCAGAACTAGCAGAGAAGGCACTGAAATGCTGGAAATTACACGAAATTTATTTAGTTACCTAAGAAAGGGATATGGGAACATTGACAGGAAAGAGACTTAAGTGAAAGTAATGATAAAAATTCATGAAAAGTG
Organism: Lepus europaeus; assembly: GCF_033115175.1. NCBI lineage: Eukaryota > Metazoa > Chordata > Mammalia > Lagomorpha > Leporidae > Lepus > Lepus europaeus. The sequence continues at coordinate 22,118,405 of NC_084840.1, read as the reverse complement.
TAATTAAATTATAAGCTTATTTTTCTGCAAAGGAATCTGAAACCCACATGTATGAGAGGTCTTCAAACAGCATGCAGAAAATGCCCATTATGGAAAAATTATTCATGGATTTCAGTTATTTTTGCCAAAATAAATATATATTTTAATTCCACTTTTCCATGATCTTTGTGAAATGCTTGTATGAACTTCAAGTTGTAAATATCTGTCTTAGAGAAAAGACTGAAAGAACATACCTATATATTGAAATGTTGACTTTGGGTGGTGTAATTAGAAATAATTTCTATTTTTCTTTATGCCTTCTGCAGTTCTCAAAATTTCTAAGTGTATACATTTTTCAATTTTTATTTTTAAAGATTTATTTATTTATTTGGAAGGCAGAACAACAGCAAATGAGGAGGAGACAGAGACAGATTTTCACTCCCACAAATGGTCACAATGGCCAGGGTTGGGCCAGGTTGAAGCCAGGAGCCAGGAATCCCATCCGGGTTTCCCACGTGGGTTGCAGGCACTTGGGCGATCATCTACTGCCTTCCCAGGCACATTAGCAGGGAGCTAGATAGAAACAGAGCAGCTGGGACCCAAACTGGAGCTCTAATATGGGATGCTGGCATCGCAAGCAACAGCTTAACCCGCCGCACCACAACTGGCCCCTAAAAGTCATTATTCTTCTATTTGTTTTAAGTCTGATTTGACTGGATAATATTTTGAATATTTACGGCCTTCCCTGTTCCCTGACTCCAGCAATTTCTCCATTTCCTCCCCTATGCAACTGATCTGATGCTGACCCTACATCATTGTTCATGGGAGATGTAGGGTTGGCCAGAAAGCTGGATGATCTCCCGTCTTTTATTTGAGGATGCAACAGTTGGCGAAATGTTTAAGAGAAGTTACGAGTTTGGAAGAAACAGAAGAGGGACGGTGAAACTTCTTTTGGAGAACAAAACAATCCCCTGTGTTTAAAAGAGAAGTCTGTGTGTTTCAGAGCACAGTCATCCTCAATATCCCAACGCATTCGTTCTGGGACACCCTTATGTTGTCAAAACAGAGGATGCTCAAGTCCCTTACATAAAATAAAATGTATAGTATTTGAAATAACCCCTACACATGCTCCAGTACAGGTTAAATCATTTCTAGGCTATTTATAATACCTAATGCAAAGCCAATGCTATGTAAATAGTAGTTATACTCTACTGGTTGGGGAATAATGAAAAGAAAAAAAAAAGTCTGTACAATTTTTTTTCCTGAATCTGTTTGATCCACAGTTAGCTGAGTCCAAGGGTGCTGAACCCAAAGGTAAGGAAAGCCTGCGGTACAGGGGTACAGGGTGGGCGTGTTGGTAGTGTGATGACTTGAGTGACAGGGCAATGGCCGCACACTACATCTAGGGAGCAGAACTGATAGACTCTGGGGACCCTGCCTTACAAGAATGCCCCATGTCTCAAGTGCAGTGTGAACGCCACAGAGACTCGTCAGCCCTGAAGGTGTCAGACAGTGGCAAAGAACATTTCACTGACGACCTGTACACATCAAAGGGCCTAGTGACCAAAGTCCCTCAGACTCTGCCTCAGCCTTGGCACGAGTGTGGAGGACATTAGGAGGAAGGAAGTGGAATTTTCCACCACTAATTAATATATTCATTTAAGATTAATATATTAAAAATGGTGCTGAGGAATTGGAACCCTTCTGTATTGCTGGTGTAAAATGTAAAATGTAAATGTAATGTAAAATGGTGAGACTACAGTGGGAGACAGTCTGGCATTTTCTTGAAGTTAAACACAGAATTATTATACAACCCTGCGTTTCCACTTCTAGGTACAGGACTCAAAAGGATTGATGGTAGGAACTTTAACAGATAGCTGTGCTCCCACGTTCAGCACAGCAGTGGTCACGACAGCCAAACAAAGCAAATGTCCATCAACAGAGAGTGGATGTTTAAAAGGTGGTGTATCTGGAAAATGGAATATTCGGCTGTGAAAATGAATGATGTTCTGCTACACGCCACAGTGTGAATGAACTTTGGAAGCGTGCTTAGTGGAATAAGTTAGACACCAAAAAGCAAATGCTGTGTGATTCCATTTGTATGAGGGACATTGAATAGGCAAATCAGTGAGAGTGAAAAGTGGGACAGAGCTGACCAAGGGCTGGAAGAAGGTGGAGAATGGGGAGTTATTGCTTAATGGATAGATTAGAAAGTTCTTGAAATGGATAATAATGATGGTTGTACATCATAGCAAATGTACTTAATGCCACGGAATTGTATGCCTAAAGAGAATTAAAATAATACACTTTTGTTATACCTATTTTGCTGCAAAAAAGACATAAAATACTGTGTCAGATGTTTTCCTGTTCTTAAGTTGTGTTAAGCAGATTCAGAACAGCCTAGAGCTAACTTCAATGCTAAGGCAATAGCCTTATGGGTTTCTACCTGTTGCCCATGCATTATGAGGCCTTCTCATTCTAGCCAGTGAGAACACAAATTCTCCCCAGCCTCGCTGAGTTTCAAGAACGTTCTGCCTATGTCTTTCTGGTGACCGTTTCTCTGGCCTCAGGAAATTGCCTGTGCGTGTGTTGATAGTACCTAGCCAAAGATTTGAGAGCACCTATCTGTAGGTCTCTGCAGAGCCTTCCTCTCTGACACCCGGCCCTGCACATCCCAGCCACCCTGCTCTGTCTCCTGCGCTCAGGGAGACCGGTGGCCTCTGGGCTGTTGCCTGGTAACCGTCTCCAGGTTGCAAGCAGGTTGCATGGTGAGGCTCCCCCTGTCTCCAGGATCGCAGCCCTGCGCTGGCTCTTGCACAATGCCTGCGTCACAGCGGCCCTCGGGTCTCCGGAGCTCGTTCTGTCTGTAGCTCTCTCTACGAAGCACTATGTCTAGATAATGCTGGCCACCTGTGACTCCCTGGCACTTGGTCTCTGTCTCTTCACGTCCAGGAGCCCTCTGCACTCTGCGCGGACTGTCCCTCTCTCCACTGCGCAGAAAGCAGTGTGGGGCTCCTGGTGCTCCCCCCGGCTCAGGTTGGCCGTCTGGAGACCACTGCTCTGCATATTTTATCTGGCTCACTCACTGTAGAGAGCAGGGCACCCTCGTACTCGTTCTGCTGTCTGCCTGGAGGAGGAAGTGTGATTACTAACTTTGTAAGCTTTAGAATTTCTGATTGGTCCTCTCCTGGACAAGTTTGATCCCTTTCTTCTTGTATTTGGGGTTTCCTCCTTCCTTGCCTTGGAACATTGTAAAGACCCCTAACTTCAGGCATTGCTGTGTTTTTCTGTTCTCTGTGTGTCTTTGGCTGCCGTGCCTCTGGTCCACCCATCTCGCAGCTGACTTTTTTCTAGTTCTTTGTCTCCTCTTGTGGATTTTCACCAGGGATTCATCTTTCCTGGGAGTGGCTGCCCCCGGAATGAAGCAGGCGGGCGGTGGAGATGTCTCTCTGGGGCCGGAGGGTGTTTGGCTCTGCGAGGGCCCCAGGGGTTTCAAATTATATAAGAACGTAGCAGATGGGGCTTTCCACACGGTCAGGCTAATGCAAATTCATACGGCAGCCACAGCAAGGTTCCCAGGTGAGCTTCCTGCCTCGGTTTCTCCTGCGGCCAAGTCCCTGGCCTGCTCCTGCGTGGCCTCACTGCCTTGGTGGAGAGAGTATTCTAGTTTCCTCTTCATAGAATTGCTTTCAGATTTATTAAAGGGCCGATCTCTGGATGCCAGCTTTTTCTGGGACTTTAGATTCAAACCCAGAACCCTGGTACGTGCCATGACCAAGGATCCCATCGGGGATTTACCACATTCTGGTTCCTTCATAGGTCACTGGGTTTAGCTCTTGCTCATTACATTGATTTTGAATATTCTATAAATGTCTTCTTCCTGGGGATTTCCTTCTCTAAATTTCAATCAGCTCAAAAAGCTTGTGGGAACAGGCAGTTAGCCTAGCATCCCACATCGGAGCACCCAGGTTCAGTTCCCGGCTCCGGCTCCTGACTCCAGCTTCCTGCTCTTGCAGGCCCTAGGAGGCACTGGTGATGACGCAAGTACATGGGTTCCTGCCACCTACAAAGGAGACCTGGATTGCATTCCCAGCTCCCAGCTTTGGCTCAGCCTGGCCGTGGTCGGCATTTGGAGAGTGAACCAGAGGATGGGAACTCTCTTTCTGTCTATCTGCCTTTGAAATAGAGAAATAAAAATTTTATGGAATTAAAAGACAAGTTTACTTCAATGCAAGTATTTTTGAAATCCATGCACACTGTAAAAATTTAGGTTGTTGTATCCGATTTTTCTAATTATTTTGTGCAGATTAGCAAGCTTCAAAAGTAGGCCTGGTCCGCCTATTTCTCTGATATATGTCCGGTTAAATTCATCATTCTGCCTCTGAGAATTCTAATTCTGCCTGAGTCGTGGATAGACTCTTGATGAATAGATTGTTCATCTCATGCTTTGGTCTCCAAAAATGTTACCTGCTAGTATATGCATCTTTATTATCTCCTTATTTCATATTTATTATCTCCTTATTAAGCCTCTTAATGGCATGGGACTATCTTTTTATCTATTTATCTATTTGAAAGGCAGGCAGACAGAGACAGCGAGATCTTGCACCCACTGGTTCACTTCCCAAATGTCCACTACAGTCAGAGCAGGGCGAGGTGGAAGCCTGGAGCCAGGAACTAGATCCAGAGCTCCCATTTGGTGGCAAGGACCCAGGTATCTGAGCTGCCCCTGCTGCCTCCAGGGTGTGCATTAGCAGTAAGCTGGACGGAAGCCGGGGTGGGACTGACACTCAGGCGTTCTGACAGGGCATACAGACATGCCAGGTGTTGCCTTAACCCCTGCACCAAGCGCCTCTCCCAGAGCCTGTCATTGTAATTTGTACCCTCCAGGACTCCTAATGGAACATGGCCTACCTAATACAATGTTGAACAAGTATCTGCCAAAATGAACAAAAGATATTTTCTAAAATTTGATTAAGAACTTGTATTCACCAAGTTCAATCTCTTTAAAATGAAATTGAAGACACACTTGTCCTTTCTTGTTTGATTCAAGGTAATTTTTAAATATCTCAGTACGTAAGTGATCACTTAATGTGGAATGACGTTTTATTGTCTCCATTAGCCAGATGAGAAAATGTAGCATTAGGAAAAAAAAAAAAAAACTCAATAAGTGGTATCTCCTCAAAGAAGCAATGCTTCCATTAAGCAGAGCTAAAAGTGATCAACTAGACCCAAACCTTTGCATTTGCTACAGTTATGTAATTCAGGTTCCTAAGGATGTAGAGGGAATGATACAACAAACATCCAGCCCTAAAGTCTCAGAAATGGGGGTGGGAGGCAATGAGGAGTGCGTGGTGGTCTCAGGAGCTGTCGCTGGGCTGCTGGGCAGCAATGCCAGGATCTGCAGTCAGCGCTAACAGGGATGCAGGGGCAGGAGGTGGGAGCCATGGTGAGCGAAGCCTCTCACACCTGCTTGCAGGGGGTGGGGCGGAGGGGGGCAGGAGGAGGGCGTGTGCTGCGCAGTCCTGAGTGGAGGCTTTAGGAGCAGCTGGAAGCACGCCCCACCCTCCCGATCTGAGAACCCCCTGCCCCGGGACACTAAGCTGGGAATTGATGCAGCTGGGTTACCCCCCGATTTCCCTGAGGCAGCCAGGACACTGGTGACCTTCTGGAAAGGAATGAATCACTTGGAAAACCTGAGACTGAAGAGTCTTTCAGAAAATGTTTGTAAGTGGAGGGAGGCACAGAAAGGATTGCAGGAGGGGGAGCGTGACCCTGATTAGAGAAACTTGAGAGGGGGCAGCCAAAGAACTGGTTTGAAGGTCCATTTCCTCTTAGAGGGATCTTAGGGAGCCTCACTCGGAAGGATCCAGGGATGCTGCCGGGGCAGGTAGGGGGCGAGGGTAGGTTCTGGGGGTTGGGTGGCCTCAGCACGAAGCCATCATGCAAGTCGTTGCCTCACGGGGGACAGAGGGCGATGTCCCACCCAGGGCCCAGAGGGCGCCTGATAGGAAACCTCAAGCCGTGCACTGGAGAGAAGCTGAAATCGCCCAAACACCTGCCATTTCCATGAAATGAAGACATCTAGCCTGGCGTTTACTAAGTCAACGAGAGAGGAAGGCTGGTGATGGCAGCAGCAATTCTCCAGATCAGGACCCCGCAGTGGAGTGTCTGCCATTTTGCTCTTGTAAAACCAAAGATCAACTGCGGGCCGGCGCTGTGGCTCAACAGGCTAATCCTCTGCCTTGCGATGCCGGCACACCGGGTTCTAGTCCCGGTCAGGGTGCCAGATTCTGTCCTGGTTGCCCCTCTTCCAGGCCAGCTCTCTGCTGTGGCCCGGGAGTGCAGTGGAGGATGGCCCAAGTGCTTGGGCCCTGTGCACCCCATGGGAGACCAGGAGAAGCACCTGGCTCCTGCCTTTGGATCAGCACGGTGCGCCGGCCACGGCGGCCATTGGAGAGTGAACCAAAGGCAAAGGAAGACCTGTCTCTCTGTCTCTCTCACTGTCCACTCTGCCTGTCAAAAAAAAAAAAAAAAAATCAACTGTGCTGACAATGACTAACCCTCAAGGAGAGGAGGGCTCCTTTCTTGGAAGCGCTTGCACCAAGCTTATGGGAGACTCCCCTGCAAGGGCTGCTCACAGAACTGCTGCATTCCAGTCCCAGGGACTCAGCGGCAAAGCTCAGCCGAACACTTCCAGGTCTTGATTAAATGATAGACCCAGCTCTCTACCTTTGAGTCTCCCCACTTCACCCCATTAAGTTGGTAAGAGAGAACTGGGGTCCTGAGAAGTGGGGAGCTAGCCCAGGCTCACATAAGCCAGTGACAGCTGGGCCTGGGATCAGTCAGCCTAGTAACTTCTGCTGCCACCCAAAAGCTCTTCTGGGCTGGGGAATATGCTGACATTGGCCGATCTGTGGAATACAATTGAGGTAATTCTGACCTCAGGTAGGAAATCACTACAGGAAAAGCAGTGTACCAGCCGATGCTGATGTATGGGGATAGGGAGGGAGGAAAGTCTAGCTTCCAAGGTCAAGTTCAGGCCCTCTGTTTGGTCTAAAACAGAAAGTTGTGGTTAGTTTGAGTATGCCTCATTGGATTAGGCCGCAGGCAATTCCCGTGACCTCCGGTTTTCTGCAGTGACTGATAAGGAGACAGTATGAGATTAACTTTGGGGTTTTGCATCTCGTCATTTTAACCGCAGTTCGTGCAGGGCCGGTGCTGTGGCATAGCAGGTAAAGCCACTGCCTGCAGTGCTGGCATCCCATATGAGTGCTGGTTCAAGTCCCGACTGCTCCACTTCCAATCCAGCTCTCTATTATGGCTTGGGAAAGCAGTAGAAGATGGCTCCAGTCCTTGGTCTTCCGGAAGAAGCTCCTGGCTTCTGGCTTCTGATCGGCACAGCTCCGGCCATTGCGGCCATCTGGGGAGTGAACGAGCATATGGAAGACCTCTCTCTTTTCCTCTCCTCTCTCTCTCTGACATTCAAATAAATAAATAAATAATTTTTTTTCAAAAGGCAGTTTGTGGATTAGGTGGGGGTCAGGAGACAAAAGTCAAGAGAAACAAAGGTTGCGATGCAGTTGCTCTGCTTGGTTTATGCCCAGCATCTGCTTTTCTCACGTAATGGTGCTCAGGGTACCACTCCGCTTAGACCGGGCGGCTGCTTGTTCAGCTGTCACAGGACCTTGAGAGGCAGAAGAGGAGGCGACTCAGCTTTGGTCGCGCTCCTCCATTCCTCTCAGCTCACAGCCTCATACAAGCCAGGAGCCCTTCGAAGGGAACGGAGTGAAACCGGGAAGCCCCTGGCCTTGCTCTTCACAGCGGAGCCCCAGCCCCAGCGCACGCACTCCCGGCTCACCCTGCCTCCTGTACTCGGCCAACACGAGCAGGGACTTAGTTTACCTTGCCCCTGTGGACAGACGCTCGTCTAGTTCATGGTGAAATCCTGGACCTAGCACAGATTCACCCAGTAGTCTTTTAAGAACTTAGCCACCAAAAGGAGAAGGGAAGGCCGCACAACACACGTTTGAATAGAGCGTACACATGTCAAGGCTTTCAGACTTCTGAAGTTTTTTAATCTTGAAGGTCAGCTACATTCAACCCAATGTACTTCCTTTTCATGAAGTATTTCTCCATTTTTCTTCCCACATAATTCTCAACTCGAAGATCACCTTATTATCTGAACGAGGCGTCTTCAAAAAGTTCATGGAAATACATATTATGAAAAGACTATGATGGCGTTCACCATTTTTTTGCACCAGAATAAACTTTTAATTCTTTTCCATGAACGTTTTGAAGTTCCTTTGTATTATATAGCTCTACACTTACATTCCTGTAGGACTTAAGCATCTGAACACATATTGGTGGCTTCATCATAATTACAAACAGGCAAATCTGATACTAAGAGCACTGAATTTGGAATCAACAAATATAGAATAAATCCCAGCCCTTCCTTTACCCGTCTCTTGGGTTTGAACAGTTCTAAGATCTCTTCGGCCCTCATTTCCCTCCTGAGACAGAGGTGGTGAGCACCTGCCCCTCCCCTTCATGGCCCTGTGGGAAGGGTGCAAGGAGAGAAATGTCTGTAAATGCAGGAGCAGTGGGCGTTGTCCGTTGTCGTGTGTGTCGACATTGTCACAGAGAAAGCAGCGAAGATGCTGACTTAGTGAGCAGATGGAGAGTCATCCCAAGGACGAGCACATGTCAGAGCTGGGACTCTTTACCGAGTTCTGGATGCTGCACATAGCCTTGGCTGAGGGGAGGAGCTCTGAAGTTCCCGCGGGGCTGAGAAGAGGCCCAAAGTGAGTGCACAAGCAGGGGCCACCGGTGTCTTTAGTAGACACTAGAATTTAAATTTATAGGAAGAATCTTTTTCTGAAGATTTATTTATTTGAAAGGCAGAGTTACTGAGAGGCAGAGGCAAGAGAGAGAGAGAGAAGTCTTCCATCTGCTGGTTCTCTCCCCAAATGGCCAGTGATCAGGAGCGAGGAACTTCTTTGGGGTCTCCCACTTGGGTGCAGGGCCCAGGGACTCGGGCCATCTTCCACTGCTTACCCAGGCCATAGCAGAGAGCTGGATCAGAGTGGAGTAGCCAGGACTCGAACTGGAGCCCATATGGGATACAGGCACTGAGGGGCTTTACCCACTACATCATAGCACCCACACCTAGGAAAAATCTTGTGAGTACTTGAAAAACGTGATGCTGACTAATTTGCCTGAAGGACTACACAATTTAAATGAACGTCATTGGCAGGAAATGTGACCACCTTCCTGTGTAACAAGATAAGCTGTGGTGACCCAGATCCTGTGTGCCCAGTGACAACCACAGTTTCAGGGTGGTAATGGCTTTACTAATTGTACAAACACGCAGACTGCATTTCTGCCACTAGGTGGAGACACAACCGTAACTGATCAAAGTCCACTGACCTAGTTAACAGAAAGCAAATTCATGGCTTACAATAATTATATTTGGAAAAGAATACAGTCATTACAATACAACCTGATTTCAACCATCCTTGCTATATTTATATTTTAAAAGATTTATCCATTTACTTGAAAGTCAGAGCTACACAGAGAGAGAAGGAGAGGGAGAGAGGGAGAGAGGGAGAGGGGGAGAGAGGGAGAGACAGAGAGGTCTTCCAGCCACTGGTTCACTCCCCAGTTGGCTGCAATGGCCAGAGTTGAGCCGATCTGAAGCCAGGAACCAGGAGCTTCATCCGGGTCTGCCACACAGGTGCAGGGGCCCAAGGACTTGGGACATTTTCTACTACTTTCCCAGGCCATAGCAGAGACCTGGATTGGAAATGGAGTAGCCAGGACTTGAACTGGCGCCCACATGGGATGCTGGCACTGCAGGAGGCAGATTTACCTGCTACGCCACAGTGCTGGCCCCCTTGCTATATATATATATATATATATATATATATATATATATATATATTTGACAGGCAGAGTTAGACAGTGAGAGAGAGAGAGAGACAGAGAGAAAGGTCTTCCTTTCCGTTGGTTCACCCCCTAAATGGCCACTACGGCTGGCGCACTGCACCAATCCGAAGCCAGGAGCCAGGTGCTTCTCCTGGTCTCCCATGCGGGTACAGGACCCAAGCGCTTGGGCCATCCTCCACTGCATTCCCGGGCCACAGCAGAGAGCTGGACAGGAAGAGGAGCAACTGGGACAGAATCCGGCGCTCCAACCGGGACTAGAACCCAGGGTGCCAGCATTGCAGGCGAAGTGAGCCTAGTGAGCCACAGCACCAGCCTCCCTTGCTATATTTTTTAAAGATTTAATTATTTAAAAGGCAGTGTGACAGAGAGGGAGAAAAAGGAAGCTCTTCCTCCTGCTGGTTCACTTTTCAAATGACCACAAAATCCAGGGCAGGACCAGGCGGAAGCCAGGAGCCAGGAGCTCCATCAGGGTCTCCCACATGGGAAGCAGGGGTCAAAACACTTATGCCATCTTCCACTGCTTTCCTGGGCCCATTAGCAGGGAGCTAGATCAGAAGTGGAGCAGGCCGGCGCAGTGGCTCAACAGGCTAATCCTCCGCCTTGCGGCGCCGGCACACCGGGTTCTAGTCCCGGTCGGGGCACCGATCCTGTCCCGGTTGTCCCTCTTCCAGGCCAGCTCTCTGCTGTGGCCAGGGTGTGCAGTGGAGGATGGCCCAAGTGTTTGGGCTCTGCACCCCATGGGAGACCAGGATAAGCACCTGGCTCCTGCCATCGGAACAGCGCGGTGCGCCGGCCGCAGCGTGCTACCACAGCGGCCATTGGAGGGTGAACCAACGGCAAAAAAGGAAGACCTTTCCCTCTGTCTCTCTCTCACTGTCCACTCTGCCTGTCAAAAAAAAAAAAAAAAAAGAAGTGGAGCAGCCAGGATGGGAACCAATACTCTGGTATGGGATACTGGAGGCTTAACCCACTGCCCTAAAATGACAGCTTCTGTCTGATTTTTTGATGTCCTGTGCTTGGTTTTTGTTTTTTTGTTGTTGTTGTCATTTGTCTTTTAATTTTTTTAAGATTTATTTGTTTATTTGAAAGTCAGAGTTATACAGAGGCAGAAGCAGACAGAGAGGGAGGGGGCAGAGAAACAGAGAGAGAGAGAGAAAGAGGAGTCTTCCATCCACTGGCTCAGGCCTCAAATGGCCACAATGGCCAGAGCTGGCCAATCCAAAGCCAGATGCCAGGAGCTTCTTCCAGTCTCCCATGCAGGTGCAGGGGCCCAAGGACTTGGGTCATCTTCCACTGCCTTCCCAGGCCATAGCAAAGAGCTGGATCAGAAGTGGAGTAGCCGGGACTCAAACCAGAGCCCATAGGGGATGCCGGCCCCTCGTGTGCTGGCTGTAATGCTCCAGAAATCTGTGATCCTGTCAATACGAAGATCCCGGATGCAGATCAATACTGCATCCTGTAGATGCAGTGCTTACACCTCCAGTCTCCGGAACTGAGCCGCAGAACACGGTAGGTTGTAAAAGCCAAATAAAAATAGTATAGGTAAGGTTTTTAGAAGAGTGGTCAGGATGTAGTCTCCTCTCTAATAAGGAATATGAAAAAGCTTAACAAATATAACAACAGAAATTTTATATATACAGGAGCATTACTTTCCGTCTTAGAATTCTGAGGGTTTTTTTTTCCAGCAAAGCCTGCATGAAGTATTTGCCTAATTGATTTTGTTTGAGATTCTGTGACCCTATTCACTATAGATTAAAGAATATTTTCAATTTCCTTTATTATGTAAATATTCTATTATGATACTGTGCCCTCAAGCATATACATATTTATATATATTATATGTACTTACATAATACATCTTTTTATAGAACAGATATCATAAAAGTGAAATTTTTTGGTTAAAATCTACTTAAAAGTTAATAGATACTGCCAGATTATTTTCCAAGTACTTTCCTGCTATTGAAATTCACACCTCCATCACCAGTGTTCTTGTATATGTTTGTTTCATCCAACTCTTTTCAACACTAAATGCTTGTAAAATTTTGCCAATTCGGTGAATGAAAATTAATCTGCATTTTTTTATTTGCAAGTCTCTGAATGCCTGTGAGGTTGAGCTTCTTTCCTAGAAATATGAACTGTTCCCTCTGTAGTTGCCTATTTGTATGGTTTGCCCATGTTTTATTTGTTTATTAATGTATACAGAATAGAGCTTATGAATTTCACAGATATGTTTCTAAGTGCCCAATTTTTTAAAAAATGTATTTATTTGAAAGGCAGAGTGACAGAGAGAGAGAGAGAGAGATCTTCCATCCAGTGGTTTACTCTCCAAATGGCCACAATGGGCAGGGTTAGGCCAGGAGTCTGAAACGCAATCCAGACCTCCCATGTGGGTGCAGGGGCCCAAACACTTGAGCCATCTTCCAGGCGCATTAGCAGGGAGCTGGGTCAGAAGCAGAACGGCTGGGACTAGAATCAGTGCTCTGATATGGGGTGCTGACACTGCAGGCAGCAGTTTAACATGGTGTGCCACAACACCAGTCCCTTGTCCAATTTTTAAATTGAATTGCTTGTCTTTTTTTTTTTTGTAATGTGTAGAGTTCATTTTACATTAGTTATTAACTTATCTATTACATCAGGTACAAATATTTTCTCTCTGGCTTATATTGACAATGACTTTTGTCACATAATTTTAATGGAATCAAATCTTTTCATTTAAAATCAGATTTTTTTTTGGTCTCTTATTGAAGTCTCTTCAGCTGTTATTCTCAATTTTCATCATATATATATATAAATATATATATACACACAGAGAGAGAGAATAAAATTACATGTGAGAGTACATTAAATATTTCCTGAAACTGTAATTAAAAGATGTTTATTTTGCAATGGAAAAATGTGAAATCTATGTGGCTTTTTCGTAACACGTATTTCCACGAACTCTCTGGAGCCCTTCATATGTGTATTCAAGTTTCGGCTCACCTAGCTTTTCCTTATACTGTGCTGCACGGAGTTATCTGTTGTGAAATGCGGACCTGTACCCTTTGTGATTAACTTGAGTCTCATGGTTTGATAGATCCTGACTTCAAACAGGAGGGAAATTAAACAACAACACACGTGGAGAGCAACGGCAGAGCCCTGGGGCTCAGCATCACCTGGCCCAGGGGAGGGGCGACTTCTTGTGCGGCTCTTGGGGAGGCCCTGGGAGTTGCAATGCTGGGATGATTCGCAGTCTTCCTGAGCCCTAAACACAACACAGTGCCTTTTGTTTGAATCGGCTCTCCAGAATGAATAGTTCTCTTGTCCGGCTTTGATTTTTTTTCTTCCCTGCAGTAAACAATTCTGTTTTCTTGGTAGCAGTGTGACATATCGTCTCATTGCAGATGATCAGAACTGACCAAAAGACCATTTTTCTCCGAGTGGGACTTTTAGCAGGGGAAAGCCTGGGCCGCCTGCTGAGCTGTATGCTCCCCAGGTTATGGTCTGCCCCCTCCCCATCCCCAGAACACCCACCCCTGCTGCCAAGACCTAAACGTCACCCCATGGTCCCTAACACCAGGGGTCATCTAAAAGTTCACAGAAAATGCATATTAGGAAAAATGATGCAGGGATTTCAAATTTTCTGCACCAAAACAAACTTTTCTTTAATTCCTTTTTTTCCTCCACAAACGTTCTGAACTGTCTGCTGAAACTATGGGCTTGTGATTCATTGTTTTAATAACTTCTGCCCCGGATAGAATACCTAAATTCATATTATCTGTTTCCATCAAAGAGAAAAACAATACTTGTGTCGGGGGCAGGTGCTGTGGTGTAGCGGGTAAAGCCACCGCCTGCAGTGCCGGCATCCCATATGGGTGCATGTTCGAATCCCGGCTGCTCCACTTTCGATCCAGCTCCCTGCTGTGGCCTGGGAACGTAGTAGAGGATGGCCCAACTCCTTGGGCCCTTGCACCCACGTGGGAGACCTGGAAGAAGCTCCTGGCTTCAGACAGGCACAGCTCTGGCTGTTTCAGCCATTTGGGGAGTGAACCAGCAGATGGAAGACCTCTCTCTCTCTCTCTCTCCCCTTCTCTCTCTGTGTCTCTCTGTAAATCTGCCTTTCAAATAAATAAATGAATCTTTAAACACACACACACACTTGTGAACCTTGCGCTCCAGGGGAGAGTCTTGAGGTTCTCTTCTTTCCCACTGTTGCAAGGACAAAGGGGACCGCAGCTTTGTGGGATTCCAAGTTCCCACGGGGCTTAGAAGGCCTCCCCTCCTGGATTGCTGATTGGCTGGGGTTGCACGGCTCAGCTGTGCTGGTGCGCTCCGGGTGCCGGGAGCAGAATCCGCCGCGGCAGGTGCACGCCGAACCGCCCGTCTACACGGCTGGAGCTGGCAGTTACTGAGGCTGGACCACCCCTCCTCAGGACCCGAATTCCTGAATTTGTATTCCTTTATCGTTGGATGAAGTCTGCGCGGGATTACGTTCCTAACAGCTGCATTTCCGGGCGAGGACCCTCGTCTGACTGAAAGCGGGCGGGGTGCGGGGGCGCGTGCGAGCCGAGGCCCCCAGCCCCAGCGGCGGGTTGTGTCCTGGGGTGGTGGTGGGGAGAGCCCTGGCCGCTGCGCATGCGCGCCCGCCCGCCCCGGCGTCCGTCCTCAGAGCAGGGCGCTGTTGCCCCCTGGCGGCCCCGGTAGGAAGCCCCGGTCCAGGGCCGGCCCCTGTCTGCCGTGGTCCAGGCTCCCAGCTCTTGCCGCTCCTTGCTCCCTCTCGCAGGAGAGAACCACCGGGCAAGCCCTTGGCCCAAGCATCTGCCAGGACCCCTGGCGCCCCCTCGGGGGCTGCAGCCTGGAAGACGCAGGAGCGGCTGGGTTTCCTCCTGAGAAGTGAGTTGGGCTAGTGAAGACGACCTGGATAAAGCCCCGTTTCCACCGAGTTCAACTTGACCGACCCTGTGCGTGCATCTAAAGACAGAAGCAGTGAGCGCCCTCCAGGGCAGCGCAGGGTCCAGGGTCTTAGTATAAAACGACCACCGAAGGCGCACACAGATCTGGGGGAAAAGTTCCAAAGACTCCAATACAATTAAGAAATCAAGATAACGTTACTGACGTCGAGAGGGCTTCGCTGGGGAATGAAAACAGAAACCATGGGCAAATGGCAGTCACACACATCTGCCGGAGATATTCAGAGGACCAGGTCTGGGAGTGTTCATTTCACAATTTTTGCCTTCCGAAGAAAAATATGGATTTATGCAGCTGGGTTATAGCATCAGTGGCCAAAGATAACATTAGGCTCTCACAAAAGGAGTAAGAAAATAAGTACATGTAGCTGTAGAGGAAAAGAAACCCAAACCATGAATGAAAATCTTAATCCTGGTATCAATGCTTTCTATCCTCAAGGAAGATTTGGAAGAGAAAAAGGAAACTCTAGCCACAGCTTAAGGCCTCAGGATCCATGCTGGATTACATGAGGGATTAAAAAAAAATAGATACAAATGAACAGAAATCTAGGAATTGATAGTCACGAAAAGGCCAGGGACCGGTGCTGTGGAGTAGTGGGTAAAGCCGCCTGCAGTGCCAGCATCCCATATGGGCACCGGTTTGAGACCCAGCTGCTCCACTTCCAATCCAGCTCTCTGCTATGGCCTGGGAAAGCAGTAGAAGATGGCCCAGGTCCTTGGACCCCTGCGCCCGCGTGGGGGACCCAGAGGAAGCTCCTGGCTCCTGGCTTCAGATTGGCACAGCTCCGGCCATTGCAGCCATCTGGGGAGTGAATCAGCGAATGGAAGATCTTTCTGTCTCTCTCTCTCTCTGCCTCTCTGTAACTCTGACTTTCAAATAAATAAAATAAACCTTTATTTTAAAAAAAAAGGCCAAAAAAAGAAAAACAAACGTGGTAGGTATTAGACCTAAACTTCTATTTGCAGTGACACCTAACACACATGGGAATGACTTTAGAAAGTGCTTTATTACTATTGACTTCTATTTTATTTCTATTTCATTTCATAAGCACGGAACTTGCTATGAGCCAGGCAATATTCTAACCACTCTACAAATACTGACAAGATGGCCTGGCTTGCAGCCACCTGCTTCTGTGGCTCACGTGGTGGGGCGGGCAGGTGGATGTGAGTGTGTGTGTGGGGTGGGGGGCTCTCTGGCATCTCTTCTTTTAGGGGCACTATTATTTTTGGTGTAGTTTCTAGGAAGCTACTCTGCTTCTACTGTTCCAAGGCAACCGAGCCGAGTGTCATTTTTGTTAGATTACTAGAGATTATTTACATATTTCCAGGGCAAGGCACTGGGCAGCCCACTTCCACCACTAACCCTGGGGCTTGCAAATCCGAGCGAGCCCCTGTGACGGCTCTGGCCTGTAGCAGTCGCCCTGGCTCCCACGCGCCCCTACGGCGTGTTAGCAGTGGCGGAGGGGAGGGCGGTTGCCAGAGTGAATTTTGTGGGTTCTTTTCCTCAGCTCAGTATAGAAATAAAAAGCCGGGAAGCAGTTTGCAAAGAAGTAGACACTTTTCCTTGATTGGCAAGCGACAGAAAAAGCGTCTAACCCAAGAGGAGAGCAGGGCTGTGGCTTTGAGGACGTGCCCAGGTTTTTAACGCCTTCTCTAGGGGTGCCCCTTGGACAGGGGGTTTCACATGCGGTATGTTGATTGGCGTGGGGATCATGGAGATAGCGGGGGATCTCTTGGAGACGGCCTGACTCCCCCTAGGGGCTCAGGCCCCTCCTCTGCCAGCTCTGGGTGAAACATGGCCCCCACCCTGTAGGTGTGAATTAAAGCCGCAAGGTCACACAGGCAGCACAAGAAGCTGTTGTGGGGGGAGAAGCCGGCCCGTCTGGAGACAGGCTTCCCAGCCCCAGCGGACAGCTTGCTTGTGAAGACATTCTACCCACATCTGAGGGGCCCACAGACCCCCAGCCCCGCTGGACCACCTCACTGGAGCATCCTGGGCAGCCACGCCCGCTGGCTGGCTGGCAGCTCTCCAGGTGTGGCCGCTCCTATGCCCGTGCCCAGCGCGCTCCAGGCTGTTGCTGCACATCACAGAGAGCCCCCACCCCCCACTGCCCGTTTCATCTCCATCACCGAGACACAGGCTGCTTGCCCTGGAGGGTCTCGAGCCGCGGGGGCAGTCATGGGCCTTCCCTGTGGGCCGGCAGCTCTTGCATCCCTCGCATGGCCTTCCCTGCCCTCTGCTGGCCGGGTGCGGAAGGCGGGGAGGCCGTGCGCACAGCTAGAAGTCCCAATGATTTGGGCCTTGCAGCTGCGGTTCTCATCGAAGATGCAAGCTTTGAGAGTCTTTGGAAGTGACCACGGGTGGCAGGTGGAGGTGCAACTTTGTGAGCCACGAAATAATGACCACCAGGTTAAGTAGAGTAGGGACCCCCAGGGGCAAACAGAGCCATGTGATTTCATGCTTTACGAACAGGTTCTAAAGAGACATGGCAGGGGCCGGCGCCGTGGCTCACTTGACTAATCGCCGGCATCTGGCATCCCATATGGTTCTAGTCCCGGCTGCTCCTCTTCCAGTCCAGCTCTCTGCTGTGGCCTGGGAGGGCAGTGGAGGATGGCCCAAGTCCTTGGGTGCCTGCACCCGCGTGAGAGACCAGGAAGAAGCACCTGGCTCCTGGCTTCGGATCGGCGCAGCGCCGGCTGTAGCGGCCATTTGGGGGGTGAACCAATAGAAGGAAGACCTTTCTCTCTGTCTCTCTCTCAGACATGGCATTGTCATCTTCTTTCGCTGGTGGTAGGTGATGTATCACTACCCAGAAAAGGCACCCTGAACACATTCACCAATAAAAACACGGGGGAATCTAGGACCGGGGAGATACGGTGCCTGGACGCTATGAAGCATCTTCATGTGCAATGTCAGCACCTTTGCTTCCACCAGCTTAAACGTATTGACTGGTAAATGACCTCGCCTCCCATGGGGCCGTGGGTTTTGCAATCCATTTTTAAGTCAAGATTTGCCTGGGACCTCACCTGCCCCGAGGCTGGCCCTGTGTGTAGGAGAGCAGGTGCTGCCTCTGCTGCTGGCTCGGGTGCTTGGTGGGGTGGAGGGCGGCGCAGCACCAAGCCCCAGGCGGAGTCCTTCCACTGGCCGGCCTGCCCTCTGCTCTGTTTCCTGGGCCCATCGCTGGTCTCCAAGACCAATGCCCTCCAGTGCTGACGCTGCTCTGTACACATCCAAAGCCAGATCTCTCCCAAATCAGCATCATTTCTGTTCAGTTCCCATGCCCTTCTGTCTTGCACAAAATTTAATAAAAGCTGGCAGTTTCTGGGTGTGTGGTGGGCTACCATGTTCATGGCAATCGCCAAGCCACAGGTGGAAATCCTGGCACATTCTATACAAAGCTGTTCCTTGGATAGGCTTAGAGAAGCTACCTGGAAAAGTGGAACCAGAAGTTAGCCTGCCTCCCTGGGGCCTGCTGTGGGTCGTGACTGATCGTAAATGCTGGCTGCATTGTCAGGGTAAACCATGGGGATTTTGATAAAGAATTACAAAGAACAGAATATCAGAGCAAGCCGGATAAAGAATTTTAAAAGGACAGGGTTGGGCCTTTAGCATAGGAGGTAAGACTTCTGCACCCCACGCTGGGGTACTGGGTTTAATTCCCAGCTCTGGCTCTTGTCTCCAGCTTCCTGCCAATTCAGCAGTGATGGCTCGAATCACAGGGTTCCTTCCACCCTCGCAGCAGACCTAGACTGAGTTCCCACCCCTGCCCTCATCTTGGCCCAGGCCTGGCTCTTTAGGGAGTGAACCAGTAGATGGCAGCTCGCTTGCTCTCTCTCTCTCTCTCTCTCTCTCTCTCTCTCTCTCTGCCTCGCAAATGAATGAATAATTGTTTTCATCACAAAAGAATTGGGTGTCAGTGTAAGCTCCATGTAACTACTAATGTAAAGCATTAGTAAAGCAGACACTTACTTGAACCACAATGACGGACACCTGAGCTTCAATCGTATAGAAATGGTACAAGGGCCGGCGCCGCAGCTCACTAAGCTAATCCTCCACCTGTGGCGCCGACACCCCGGGTTCTAGTCCCAGTTGGGGCGCCGGATTCTGTCCTGGTGCTCCTCTTCCAGTCCAGCTCTCTGCTGTGGCCCCGGAAGGCAGTGGAGGATGGCCCAAGTGCTTGGGACCTGCACCCGCATGGGAGACCAGGAGGGAGCACCTGGCTCCTGGCTTCGGATCGGCACAGCGCGCCGGCCATAGCAGCCACTTGTGGGGAGAACCAACGGAAGGAAGACCTTTCTCTCTGTCTCTCTCTCTCTCTCACTGTCTAACTCTGCCTGAAAAAAAAAGAAAGAAAGAAAGAAAGAAAGGGTACAGAAAATCCTCCTCTGCTTTGTCACCATTTGCTCATCGCCTCTGTACATTTCTACCCAAATCATATTTGCTTTACTCAATGTTAAAATTTAAAAATTATTCTGAGTTTATAAGTTGACATGTCCCTTTGGGTCCTTTATGTAATTTTCTTCCAGTACTTCAATTGTTTTCACATCTGGGTACGAATAGAAAATAGTGATGTGTCTATGTCATCCTATAATACATAGGAAGTATTTGGGGCTTTTTATAGCTTGAGGGGAAAACTCACCATATTAAAAATGAATAGCTATTGTAAGAAAAATACAAGGATTAGGAATGGCATTCTATATTGAATTTAAGTGAAATATCCAAATGGAATATTTTCAGAATTGTAAATTAGAAACTTCAGCTTTCTCACCCGTGGAGTTTTGTGTATGTGCTCTTCCATTTGCATTTTTGGTTGGCTTTGTTTCTAGAGCAGTTTTTGGTTCACAGAGACTGAGCAGAGGCCCACGATTCCCATGCACTCCCTGCCCTGCCTCTGACAGGCATGGCCCCGCTAGCGACATTCTCCACCAAAATGGCCCTACACTGATGCTCACTGTCACCCCAAGTCCATGGTCTGTGTTACAGCTTATTCCTGGTGTTGCATAGTCTATGGGTTTGGGCAAACGTGTAGGAAATGTACACGCCACCGTAGCATCATATAAGATAGTTTCAGTTGTCCTAAAAATGTCCTCGTTCCCCTCCTATTCGTCCCTTCCTGCCTCCTGAACCAGGGTTAGGGACCGACTGGCCCTGCCAAGGCAACTGCAGGTGGGCTAAAAATTCCAATAAGTCTATAGCAGGCTCTTTTTTTTAAAAAAAAAAAAAAGATTTATTTATTTGAAAGTCACAGTTACACACAGAAAGAAGGAGAGGCAGAGAGAGAGAGAGGTCTTCCATCTGCTAGTCCACTTCCCAGTTGGCCTCAAGGGCCGGAGCTGCACCGATCCGAAGCCAGGAGCCATAGCTTCTTCTGGGTCTCCCATATGAGTGCAGGGCCCAAGTACTTGGGCCATCCTTTATTGCTTTCCCTGGCCATAGCAGAGAGCTGGATCAGAAGTGGAGCAACCAGGACTTGAACCGGTGCCCATATGAGATGCCAGCACTGCAGGTGGCGGCTTTACCCGCCATGCCACAGTGCTGGCCCCAGGTTCCTTTCTAAGTTGATGATTTTATATGGTTTGCAAATGATGTTGTAAATATCCAAATGGCCCTTGGCAGAAAAAGGTTCCCCACCCCTGCTCAGACCCTGGCAACCACTGATCTTTTTTTAGTTTGCCTTTTCCAGACTACCATGTAGTTTGAACCATTTAGTAGCCTTTCAGAGTCCCCTCGTTCACTTAGTAATATTCCTTTAAGTTTTCTCGGTGTCTTTATGGCTTAATAACTCTTTCTTCTTCCCTCTCTCCCTCTCTCCTACCCTTCCTCCCTTCTTCTTGTGTGTCAAGTTTCACGAAACTGAGAAATAAATATGGGTATATAAATGATTGAAAAGGAGCACTCTTGTCCATTACTTATCAGAGACAAAAATCCTATGATTCGGATACTTGGATTCATTTGTTACCTCATGCTGTTTGTTTTTTGTTAGCACTGAATAATATTCCATGGTGTAGTAAGTGTTCCAACGTTTATCTACCCATTCGCTTAGAGAAAGAAGTTTCTTTCAAGCTTTGACAATTATGAATAGAGCTGTCATAACTATCCCTGGGCAGCTCTGTGTGGAAATGAGTTTCCAACTCCTTTGAGTAACCCCCAAGTACGAATGCGGAGCCGCGTAATAGGACAGTGTAAGAAGTTGCCAAGTGTCCTCCAAAGAGCCTGAGCAATTTTGCAGTCTCGCCAGCAGTGGATGGGCGTTGCTGTTGCTCCGCGTGGTTGGCAGCATGGGGTGTCGTGAGTGCTCTGCGCTGGGCCATTCTGATGGATGTGTGGTGAGCTCTCGTGTTGGAGTTGCACTGTGCGTGGAGCACCTTCTCACATACTCACTTGCCATCTGTGTATCTTCTTTGGTGAAGGGTCTATTACAGTCTTTACTCATTTTTGAAAGGTTGTGTTTTCATTTGTATTTAGCTCAAAACATTTTAAAATTTTCTCTTAGATGGCTTCCCGTTTTTCGCTTTTAGAGTTTTTTTTTCATGTAGTGCTTGTACATTTTTATGGACCACCATGCAACATTTCAACACTTGTACACAGCATAAACAAATCAGGCAATTAGCATTTCCACTTCCCGATCTGTTCCTCATATCTGGAGCCTGCCCCTGCTCTCTTCCAGCTGTTTATAGGGTATACAACTTGTCCCAGTGCGCCATGGAACACTAGCATCTACTGCTTCCAACTAACTGTGTTTTGATATCCATCACCCAACCTCCCTCTGTCCCTCTTTTCCTGGCCCTTCCTGGTCTTTAGGTCTAAGGTTAGGAAGTTTTGTTGTTGCTGTTTTAATGTCCACAGATGAGAGAGAACATGCCTTATTTGTCTCTCCATGTCTGGCTTCTTTCACCCAACATAGTGACTTGTAGTTCTCTCCATTTGCTAAGAGTGTCAGGATTTCATTCTTTTGATGCCTGAATAATATCCATTGTGTATATAAGTACCCCGTCTTCTTTATCCATTCATACATCAGTGGCATCTAGGTTGATTCCCTATCTTGGCTATTGGGAACAGTGCTGCAGTGAACATGGGAGTGCCGGCGTTTCTCTGATAGCCTGGTTTAATTTCAGATGCGTGCTGTTGATGGAGAACCGAAGTTAGGGTTCACACAGCAAGTCAAAGTGAGGGCTGAAACTGGAAGCCGTTGGAATTGGCTGCTTTGCAAATGCCTAGCTATAGGCTTTCTGCTTTGGGTATGTGGACCGAGTCAGGTTAAACAAGACAGATTTATGTTGTGGTTATCAATCACACTGAAACTCAAGGCAGAGCTGTCAACCGTCACAGACTTGGTTATTGATTAAGAGGGGTCCACTACAGCCCCGCACTCCCATGTTATCTATATGCAGAAGGAGGCAAACAAGGGCTTGCGAACCATTTTTTCTATGATCGCCCCAAGTTGTAGCGCTTTCTCCTGAAGGCACTCCCTCTGTGGATGTTTCCTGGGCCACGGAGTTTGCTACCGAGAGCTGAATCCGGGGAGCTGGCTGTGTGACGTCTTCCCTGTGCAGTTGGCGTGGCAGCTGACTCAGGCCTCTGTGGTCCCCATTCCACTCAAGGCACGATCCCCAGGGGCGGGAGAGCTGGGTCATAGGGCGGCTGTACGTTTAGCTTCCTAGGAGCCTCCATCTGCTGTCCACGATGGCTGCCCCGGTTTGCATTCCCACCAACCGCGTGTAAGGATTTCCTTTTCTTTGGATTCTCCTGAGCCTTTGTGGTACTTTGTCTTTTTCATAAGAGCCATTCATTGTGATTTTGGTTTGCATTTCCGTGGTAGCTAGAGATATTGAGAATTTCTTCAAGTATTTGTTGGCCATTTATGTTTCTTCTTTGTTGAATTGTTTTTTATTTATTTTTATTTTTATTTTTATTATTTTTTTTTAATTTTTGACAGGCAGAGTGGACAGTGAGAGAGAGACAGAGAGAAAGGTCTTCCTTTTTTGCCGTTGGTTCACCCTCCAATGGCCGCCACGGTAGGTGCGCTGCAGCCGGTGCACCGCACTGATCCGATGGCAGGAGCCAGGTGCTTCTCCTGGTCTCCCATGGGGTGCAGGGCCATGCACTTGGGCCATCCTCCACTGCCTTCCTGGGCCATAGCAGAGAGCTGGCCTGGAAGAGGGGCAACCGGGACAGGATCGGTGCCCCGACCGGGACTAGAACCCGGTGTGCCAGCGCCGCAAGGTGGAGGATTAGCCTAGTGAGCCGCGGTGCCAGCCTGTTGAATTGTTTATACAGTCCCCCCGCCCATGTCTTAACTACAATGGTCTCCAGGCTCATTATTTTGAGCCACTGATATATCCTGGATAGTAGTCCCTTTATTAGATGAATAATTTGAAATAGTCTCTCCCATTCTGTTGGCTGTTTTTTTACACTGTTGATTGTCTCCTGTGTTATGCATAAAAAGATCACTTTTTAAAAAAAATTTATTTCAAAGGCAGAGTTACCCTCAGACCCTTCTTCCCCTAAGTAGACAATTAATCTCTGATCTGTTGCCCAGAGGTGAGGGAGGAATGGAGTGAGCAGTCATGTGGTCACCTGCACCACAATTCTAGATCACATGTAGAGCCCATAGCCCACCAAGATCAAGTACAGGGTAGGGTCAAGGTCACTTGGCTACGGGCAGCCTGCTGCTGATGTGGACTTGCAGCCCAAGGTTGCCACAGCCAACGACAGCGAGGCTGGCATGGAGATAAGCCCAGCCGACTGGGGCCACAGGTCTGCTCCTGGGACTGAAGGCTCTGTCATCAGACTCTGGCGTGGGGACAGGGACAATTACAGTCTTATCTGTGATGGTTTTACCAGTTGCCAAGACACAGTCCTGCACCCACTTTGGCACCCTAACTCTCTGACGGCTGGAGTCTTCCTTCTTGCTGTGCCCATGGCTCGGGGAGGGGTGGTGAAGGCAGTCCCTTGGCTGCCTGGGTTGACGCTAAGCTGGGTTGTACTTGAGTCTCTCAGTCGCTGGGCCTTGCACTGTCTTGTTGATGTACAAGGCTGTGAATGATGCTGTCCAAAACACAAGCCTGTCCCACCAGGGCATGGGTCTCCACTTCATGCCAGGACAGGCAGAGGCTCCATCTGTGAGCACTGGCCTGGGTTAAGGGCTTCTGTTCTCTCTCTGGCGCTGGGTCTCACTGCAGCAAAGCTGGCATTGAGCTTCAGGGCAAAGCCCAGAACTCACTTTCCTGCCCTACTCCTCTGTGGTTGAAGTTTGACTGCTCACTGTCTGCCCAATGTTGGAGGCGGGTAGTGGAGGCACTTCCTTGGCTGCCTGGGCTGACAGTAAGCTGGCTTGTACCCGAATCGCACAGTTACTGGGCCCTATGCAGCCTCCGGGGTACACACCGACCGGGCCCAAGCCGTGCTGATGGTGATGAAGGCGAAAATGAGTGTGAGGATGCAGGGCTCCGCCTGATGCTGGGACACAGGTCAAGGCTGCATCCGACAGCGTTCGCCCGAGGACGGAGGTCTTTATCCAGCATTGGATTTCACTGCCGCAAGCCTGTGTCTAAGCTTCCAGACAGAGCTCTAAGCC
The DNA here is from genome assembly GCF_033115175.1 of Lepus europaeus. NCBI lineage: Eukaryota > Metazoa > Chordata > Mammalia > Lagomorpha > Leporidae > Lepus > Lepus europaeus. Next base: position 22,093,960 of record NC_084840.1, on the reverse strand, counting down.
TCCGTTCACCACCCTCCTCCCCAGCAGCTGGAGTGTTGTACCACTGTCTGCTGGAGGTTGGGGCACAGGGGAGGTCCCTTGGCTGTGTGGCTAAGGAGGTCCAAATGCCAATCCTGTAGTTAGTGGCCTGGGGCAGAGGCCATGGGGGGGCCTCATCCAGCTCTACATTGCACTGTAGCAGGTGTGGGCTTTATTGCCCCTCCCTCCCCCTAGCAGGAGGTATGTGTGTCCTTGTTATGCTTCTTGGAGCCAGGAGACGGGTGATCCAGCCACTCTTTCCTCTCTGATTTTTCAGTGCCCCTTTCCTTATTGTTATACTAAAACCAGGCACGTGGGGTCTCCCTGCCTGGCTGCCTGAGTTCTTGAGCAGGTGACTTGCTGCCTTGCTCCGACCCTCCATCAGTGTTTTAGAAGCCCTCCGTCATCCCAGGGATTCCTTTTGTCTTCTGCTATTTAGAGTTCCCAGGAAGTTTCATTTTGCTACCCTGGCAGTTTCAGCTATCTATTTAAATTCTGTGTGCACACTGCCAGCAATAATTGGCGCTTATGTCATATAGAAATAGTAACCACTTGTACATTAGGTAATGAATCCTCTGTGTTTGGGCCGAAAGTCCAGTGGATCCACTTCGGCCTTCTAAGTTATCTCAGAGGGGAGTGACGCCTCATGTGTCTCAAGGCTGCACACTCTGGGCTGCCATTTTTTTCCAGCTGTCTGTAAAATACACACACCTTAGGATGTCTCACAGCAGAAGTGCTTCTACGTGTACATTTCTTAGTCTTTTTTTTTTTTTTGCAGTAATAATGTTAACAACTCCAAAATATTCGTGGCTTTCAAAGACAAACGTTGTCTGCACTTTTAGGCCTCAGTTCAACAAGAGTTTAGCTAGGCTTTGGCTGGGATTGGCTCCCGGCCTCTGGTTCTGGGCTGATAATTCTTTATTGTTGGTCTACCGGGAACCTGATACTGCTTCTCTTGTGACCACTGATAGGATCAGAAGGGTCCAAGCCAAATTAAATAAGACAACTGACGCTTCTACTTGCATTGTTTGCTAACGTTCTATTGACTAAAACCAGTCACATAAGCTACCTCAACATCAAAGTGTATTTCACCAACTATAATGGAAGTTAGTGAAAAGCCACCTGGAAAAAGTTGTCCAGGCATAATTCTATGAAAGGGAAGGGATTGAGGGTGGGGAATATTAATACAATCTACAAAACAGTGAAACAGAGACAAAAAAAGGTGCTTATAGAAAATTGTAAATCACAATGTGAGAGACAGTCAACACCCTCAACATTTGGAGATAAACAGTGTAGCCGGTTCAAATGTCCATCTCAGTATTACTCTTGTAGCAAACACAGTTTCAGAGACTGCTTTGCAAGGCAGTACTTCATGGCACAGAGGAAAGAAACTGATTAACATAAAAATAGTTAAGATTTGCGGGATTGTGGAATTGGATTAGCCACGGCTCAGGAAAGAAAGCAGGACTCTCTCAGTTTATTTGGAAGAGCGAGCCGGTAAGGACAGAAGTCAGAATTCTCCCTGCACTCCAGACTTAAGATCACACTTTTGAAATCCTGGACTTGAATTCAGGTAGCAGTTGTTAAGCCACTACTACCTCTTCCACATATAATTTTTGGTTAATCCTATGAAATTGAAGACTAGACAAAGAAAGGCCATGAAAAGCCACCACACACATTTACCTGGGTCTGGTTTGGGCTTGCTGAAGCAGCAGTGGGGGCAGGAAGGTGGCCTATGCCTTATTCTGATCTCCAAATATTACATGTATGCTCATGTGTCAGACTCGATTTCCCACCACCCTTGAAGCTTCAACAGAGTCTGAGAAATACAATTTATACTTTCCCTGACCTCTTACCAAATTGTGAAGAGGTGGTTAAGAGAGGCAATTTCTTTTCTATATAAATTTTAGAATCAGTTTCTTTTTTTTTTTAAGATTTATTTTTTACTTATTTGAAAGGCAGAGTTACAGAGAGGCAGAGGGAGAGACAGAAAGAGAGAGAGAGATCTTCCATCTGCTGCTTCACTCCTCAGATGGCTAAAAAGGCCTGCCCATGAGCCAGGAGCTTCTTCTGGGTCTCCCACGTGAGTCCAGGGCCCCAAACACTTGGGCCATCCTCCACTGCTTTACCAGGCCATTAGCAAGGAGCTGGATTGGAAGAGGAGCAGCCAAGACACGAAGCAGTGTGTATATGGGATGCTGGCACTGCAGACTGTGGCTTTACCCTCTGTGCCACAGCACCGGCCCCCCATCATCTTCAGCAGTCCAAGCCCTCCATCCTCATCTCTTCAGCACAAATCCTCGACTCTTGGTGATTTCTCTGGATGGGGATGCTCTGGGGCCTCCTCTCTCCCCAGTATGTTCTTTGCCCATCACTGTACTTCAGCCTCTCACAGCCATGGTTCTGCTTAAGCTCCAGCGTCACCTACACTACGAGCCCTCTGTATTAGTTTAGCTGATGTTGATTGCAATAACCTGACAAAGCAATGCCCGGAACAGAAGCCCTCAGGGGTGATGGGGTTTATTCCTTCCTCACCCACACTCTTCCCCATTTGCCGGTCTTCTGTCTTCAACATGTGAGCTCCTAAGGCGGTGATGCACTTCATCCAATCCGTGGAGGGCAAGAGGCAAGAAGGCCCGGGAGCGCGGCCAACCCTCCAAGTGGCCCACGTTGCACGGCTGAGAACCCAGCCCCACGCCCACACCTAGCTGCCAGCATGCTGGGAGATCGGCCTGGCTGTGTCCCCGGAGGAAGAGAGGAGATGGGTTTGTGGGCAGCTCTGCCTTCTGGGCATCAGGTCTCCAGCTGACTTTGTTAAATTTTTTTCACTTATTAAATGTATATAAAGGGAATGTTTTCTTTTAAAAAAAGATTTATTTATTTATTTATTTGAAAGTCAGTTACACAGAGAGAGAAGGAGAGGCAGAGAGAGAGAGAGTGTGTGTGTGTGTGTCTTCTATCCGCTGGTTTACTCCCCAAATGGCTGCAATGGCCAGAGCTGTGCTGATCCGAAACCAGGAGCCAGGAGCTTCTTCCGGGTCTCCCACGTGGTTGCAGGGGCCCAAGGACTTGGACCATCTTCTACTGCTTTCCCAGGCCATAGCAGAGAGCTGGATTGGAAGTGGAGCAGCTGGATCTCGAACCAACGCCCATATGGGATGTCGGACTGCAGGCGGCAGCTTTACCCGCTACGCCACAGTGCGGGCCCCAGGGAATGTGTTTTTCTATTTACCACTTGTTGAATTCTTTATTTAGCGGAGGGTTAAGTTTGTGATAGTAAGGTAAATTGGAAGTATGTCATTGTGAAAGTCAAAAGAAAGGAAGGAGCATGGAGGGTGGGGTGAGGAAGGGAAGGGAGGGGAGTGGGGATATCTTTATGCTCTTAAACTGTACACAGGAAATGCAGAAAGTCAGTCCTCTCTTTTACCCTCATTAGGCATCCTGACTTCTTGTCACCACATACAACCATTCGAGTTCACTCTGGCCGGCACCCCGAGACGACCAGCTCTGGCCAGCACCCCGAGACTAGAAGCTACTTGACCATCTGACCTCACCACGACCTATAAACCTGATCCCACCTCTTTCCCCTGTTCCTCGCCATGCCCATGTCCTGCCTTCCTCTCCACACGGCCGGGGCTCTGTGGTCTCATCTCAGACACGCTCGCTTTATCACATTCTCTGGAGGGCAGCCAGGCCTGAGAAATCCAACCATCTGACCACCTCGGCTAAGCCTCACAGCAGAAAACTGAGACCCAAGCGTTACGGCTGTGGTTTAAACTACGCGCAGCCGTGGCCCAGCACCGGGCCCTGGCCCATCTGCCACTTCCACCGTTCCCGCAGTGCCTCTCTCCTCCCCTCCTCAAACACGCGCTTCGATGTCTTCATTCTCCTGAGCACCGGGCTTTCTGTGTCACTGAAGCAATCCGAGGAGACTTCCCAGCGCGGCCACCACAGCCACAGCGCCGTTCCACGCTGCCTTCTCCCCCGTCCACCATGAATCGTCTGCTCCGTCTGCTCCTGAGGCCCGTGTCTCCACGTGTGCGCCGCCTGGCTGGCTCTCTTCTTGGCAATTTGCTTATTAATTCCTCAGTGCAACCCTACAGGGGAGACGCTGCCCCGGGGGGACTTCAGAAGGGTTGCAGAACATGGAATTAAAGGTCCATTTTAGGACACCAGCGCTGTGGTGTAGCAGGTACAGCTGCTGCCTGCGACGCCAGCATCCCATATAGGTGCCAGTTCAAATCCCGGCTGCTCCGCTTTCGATCCCGCTCTCTGCTATGGCCTGGGAAAGCAGATGAAGATGGCTCAAGTCCTTGGGCTCCTGAACTCATATGGGAGACCCTGAGGAGGCTCCTGGCTTCTGGCTTCAGATCAGCCCAGCTCTGGCTGTTGTGGCCATTTGGGGAGTGAACCAGAGGATGGAAGTCCTCTCTCTCTGGCTCTCCCACCCTCTGTCTGTAACTCTACCTCTCAAATAAATAAATAAATAAATAAATCTTTTTTTTTTAACAAAAGTTATTTTAGCATAAAAAAGTCTGAAATCTATGCATATGACAGGTATTTTAAAAAGTTCATGAAAATAACTATTATGGGGGCTGGTGCTATGGCACAGCAGGTTAATGCCCTGTCCTGAAGTGTCGGCATCCCATATGGGTGCTGGTTCGAGACCTGGCTGCTCCACTTCCGATCCAGCACTCTGCTGTGGCCTGGGAAAGCAATAGAAGATGGCCCAAGTCCTTGGACCCCTGCACCCGCATGGGAGACCCAGAAGAAGCTCCTGGCTCCTGGCTCCTGGCTCCTGGCTTCGGATTGCTGCAGCTCCGGCCGTTACAGCCAATTGGGGAGTGAACCAGCGGATGGAAGCCCTCTCTCTCTTTCTCTCTCTGCCTCTCCTCTCTGTGAAACTCTGACTTTCAAATAAATAAATAAATCTTTTAAAAGAAAGCAAGTAAGCACAAGAAAACATGCTCAATATTAAAAATAAATAAATCTTCTAAAAAATGTATTATGAGAAATAATATGCATGGATTTTGAAATTTTCTTTGCATCAAAAAAAACTTGTCCTTTAATTCCACTTTTCCATGAACCTTTTATCTTTAATTGATTCATTCACTCATCAAAAATTTGTTGGTTTGTTTGTTTGAGACTCAGAGAGACAAAAAGAGGGAGAGCTCTCAATCCACTGGTTCCCCCCTCCAAACATGAGCGAGGGCAGGGGTTGGGCCAAGGCTGGAGCCAGGAGCTGGGAACCCAGTCCACGTCTCCCACATGGGCAACAGGAACTGGAGTCTGCCCGCTGCCTGGCTGCTGCAGTCAAGTGCCAGAGGTGGGTACCAAGCCCAGACACTTCGACACAGGTGTGGCTGTCTTAACCACCAGGCCAAGTGCCTGCCTCTGATCCCCACTTCATGGATGAAATTCATCCTACCATCACAAGGTCAACCGCGCACACGGACAGGGGACGCCCTGGGACTCACGGGGCTGAGAACTGGCAGAGTTCCGACGAGCTTGAGCGGGCTGATCCCAGAATCCGTGCTCTTTGCCAGCAACCCTGCTTCTCGGGAGGGAGCCAATGCCCTCCCTCCTCCTGGAGGGTGCCAGCAGTTCTCTCCTGTCTCTCCCAGTCCGGTCCATCAGCACATCACACGATAGAATTTCTCATGTATTTTAAATTCAAACACCATGACCCCACATTGTCTCCAGCTAAGCAGCCCATTTCTCTGCCCCAACCTTCCTGCAAAATTTCTCAAACACTGTCCATGTTCCCCGGGTCAGTCGTCCCCCCCCCCCCCCCCCCCCCCGTCTCTCTCCTCCCCGTCTCTGCCGAATCCTCTCCAATTGAGGCTTAGACCCACCCGGCTCTACTGACAGAGCCTTGGCCAAGGCCACAGGGGCTTCCACACCATACATACACTAGGGTTGCATCCGAGTCTTCATGTTACTTTTTCAGCTGGGTTCCTTAACACCGCTCTCCTAACCCTGCAGCCCCAACCATCTTCAAAATACAGTTAAAACGCTACACTCCCACCACTCCCCCGGGACCCTGCTCACCCCAGACACTGTCCGCACACAAGGCTTGGCGGCTGTCACCGACACCTGTCCGATTACTCCAAGGAGGCTTCGCTCTTCCTGCTTCTGCTGCTGACACCACCCCCACCCCGCCCCCACCCCCACAGCTCGATCCTTGGCCAGGTAGGATTTCAGAGAAAGCAAGGGCAGTTTCTTCAAGCAGTTCTTCCACCCTGTCACGGCATTCCCCTGTGGCTAGCAAGACCAAAGTCTGGCCACCTGCTTGGAACTGAATGAGGAAGAACTTTGACATTTTAGGAACATGATTCTACCAGAATCAAAAACCAGCTACTGCTTTTAACCAGTGGAGTGGGGGAGTTGAGATGGGAGTAGTGGCAATGGGAAGCAGACTCGCCACCAGCTCTTCCCCGCGATGAGTTAGATGGACAAGGAGAAGTGGCCAGCCACTGCTGACCCAGGTGCACAGGAAGAAGGGGCCCCAGGGGAAGGCTGCTTCCAGATCAGGCAAAAAAAAAAAAAAAAAAAGAGGGGACACTCAAAGCAGGAGGCTGAAAACCAGGCCTTTAACCGAGGAGAGCAGAGCTAGGGTGAGATAAGACAAAAACTATTCATGGTCAAGTGTCCCAGGGACTCTGACACAGGTGGAGTATCCCTCACCCGAAATGGCTGGAAGAGAAGTGTTTCAGACTTGACATGTTGAAATATTTGCACGCACATCATGAGGTTTCTGGAGGATGGAACCCAAGTCTCAACATGAAATTCATTTGTGTTTTGTGTCTTATTCACATAGCCTAAACGGGCCACTTTGTACAGGGCTTGTGTGTGCCTGCATTTTGACTTGACCCGTTGCGCGGGGTGAGATGTGGAATTTTCCACTTGTGCTCTCCGGCTGGAGTTCAAAAAGGTTCGGCTTGTACAGCATTTCAGGGTCTGGGTTTTGAGACTGGAGATGCTCAGTCCGTAGTGATAGCATGCCAGATGTTGTAAGTTTCCACGGCCAGCCAAGTATAATTAGCTACAAGTAAGCATTAGCCTCCAGAGAAATAGCAAGACAACATTTGCAAAGAAAGCAAAAGTTCATTGCTCACCTTGAGAAAAACAAAAACAAAAACAAAAACTCAACCTCAGGACAACAGGATACAAAGTAAATACAGATCCTCCAAGAAATCCCCATTAACCCCACATGCTCCGGGTTTATTTTCTTCCATGTAACTGTTAACTCTTTTTTTTTTTTTTCTAGGCATGAACAAATCTCCACTTTTCTTCTTCTATTTATTAAGATTTATATTATTTATTTGAAAGGCAGAGTTAGAGACAGAGAGGACGGAGGTCCTCTTTCTACTAGTTCACTCCCCAAATGACTGCACCAACCAGGTCTGGGCTCCAGGTCTCCCATGTGAGTGCAGGTCCTTGGGCCATCATCCGCCACTTTCCCAGGTGCATTAGCAGGGGGCTGGATCAGAGGTGGAGCAGCTAGGCCTTGAACCACTGCCCATGTGAGATGCCAGCATCCCAGACAGCGGCTTTACCTGCTACGCCACAGCGCCAGCCCCCAGGTTCTTCTGTTTAACACAGCGGCTTTATCATACTCACCTGGGAACACCCCATCTGGATTAAACCCAGGCATCTGCCTTTCTGACTGGCCTCTGGGTGGCTAAGCGCAACTAGGTTTAAATTCCTGTGCACCCCTCTCAATGGTAAGAAAGGCTAACTCAATGGATTCTATTGTCAAAGTCCAGTATTTCTCACCTGCCCCTACGATTCTCTAACTTTTAACTAGAACAATGTGGGCTAAAAACCTGCAGTTCCTCACTGTCGTGATGTGATGTGCCGGCCCCACCCCAAGGCTTGCCTCTTCTCTGTGATTGCTGTCTGTCCTGCCCTGTCCTCCCATCAGCACCGTGTCTTCAATGCCTCCTTCCCCAGCACCCATTCCCTTAGCCAACCCAGCGAAAGCCCCCACTGTGTTCTGCAGAGGTGTGCCCTGCAGCGCTTGGGCATCTATGATCTCTCAGGAGTGCTGTCCGGCCCATCCTGGGGGAGCTATCAGCAGCCTGAGGGCGCGGCAGTCATCTTGGCACTGGGTAATCTGCACATACCAGGCTCTGATCATCTCTCAGCAACTGACTTGACCTTACCCTTGCTACCACAGGAAGCATCAGCTGTTACCAGACAGGGCAGACCCTCACATGGAATGAATGAATGAATGAATGAATGAAGGCGGCAGACACATGATCCCCGGACTTTTTAGGAGAGTTCAAAGAATTTTCCACTATTACAAACTCTTAAGACATTGTTAGTCTTGTTAGTTGTGACAATTGTGCTTACACAGAGAAGTGCTCTTTTTGTGAGATATGCATATCGGAGTATTTACTGTAAAATGCCATGAAGCATATAGAATTTGAAATACTTCAACAGCAGTGTGACCAGACAGTCACTTCATTCCGGTTATGTGCATATTCTCATCTTTTTGGACATTCAGAATGTAATTGGTAAGATGACAAGAATATATTAAGAACCTATTGTGATTGGCTCTATGTAAATCAGTAACAAATAACAGTAATGCTCCACTGAAGACCGTATTATAAGTCTGAGAAAGAAATATACAGGATAATTTAAAAGGTGCCAAAACCGAGTCATACTAGGATAATCAACAGACAGGATTCTAAACTCCTTATGGGAAGTAGAAGGGGGGTTTATTACTTAGAAATATTCACATTTAAGAAAATAAATTTCAAATACTACATGAGACCAACAAATATGATCAATTATTTATTTCTATTTTAGGGAAAATAAATTTTTTCTTTACATATATTCTTTTGATTTTTCTTGTTACACATGTAAAAGCAGTATGTCCACTGAGATAAATAAATATAAATAAATATTACAAAAGAATTAGGATTTACAATTTGGCTATGAACATCTCACTTCAGAAATACAGAATCTTTCCTCATGTTGATACTGTAATTTCTCTGGACACTTTTAAGGATCTTAAACAAAAGAAGACACCTTTCATGGGCTCTTTCATCAAAAACTCAAAACAAAACAGATTATCCTAAGGGCAGAATTTCAGCAAACGCATCTTACAAGTAATGGGCTAAATCTTGGGTCTTTATCGGTGTGTGTGCAACAAAGGAAGAATGAGCTGTTCATTCTCTACGCCTCCCTTGCCACCAAGTAATCCAAGAAAACTCGACATTCCTGCTGGTTCTTTCCCAACCCTTGGCCAATCCACCCAGCTCCATGTTAGTGGAATCCGGGAAGATGAAGGTGCTCTACAGCCAGGGATTATTTTACAATGAGGCTCACTGTCCTTGGGAATCTTTGCTTGGAAGAGACAGTTTTTCTTTCTTTCTTTGTGATACCCAATGAATGTTCTAAATCTTAAAGTTTCCTTTGCAAGTCAAAATAGCATCACACATCGAGCGAAAAAGGTCACAGACTCCCTTTTCTTCATGCTTCCATTCGGGGCATGAACAAATGTCTACACCTCTTCCAGCTGTCCATGTTTTCAAAGGCTTTAGGTGTGTTGCCGGGACCAAGTCCTTTCCCCTTGCTCTGCTCACACTCCTAAGAGATCTTAAAGACGATACCATGTAGACCGAAGCACACTACTGCATTTATTACACTCACTCCTCCAGAAAGTTCTAAGAGAATGGAAACAGTCTGTGCACTTGTGCTCACTCTCTTCCTTCTCTTCTTTGGCTAACGCAGCTAGCCAACGGTTATTAGCAGCACAAGCAAAACTGTCAATGTTACCCATGTGTGTCCTGAAAGTTAAAAAAAAAAAAATCAAAATAGTTTTACTTACTGGTGAGAACCATTAATTTTTGGTTGCTATGTGATCAACTTTAAAAAAAGACTGGGTTATTTGGGGTGTGGAACAAATGCAAAATTAGTTAAGGGACAAAGTATGGGTAAACTCGGGCAGGGGGAGTTTAGTAGCGATAGCAACAATTAAAATATCACAGTTGAGATTTTTAGTTTCTTGAGATTAACAGCAGCCAAGCTACAATCATTGAGGATCATTTCCGATTAAACCAATGGAAAAGCCCCTGAGCACATGTAGAAGAGAGGAAAGAGTTATCCAGGGATCACGGCACTTGGAAAATGTGACAGATACATTGACATCCAGTCGTTTCAGCTGATGGCTTTGTATAAAGACATAAGAGATGACTTTTAAGATCTATAAACATGACATAAAATATCTTAACACATATTACATTTCCTAAACACTGGAAACTAAAAGCTACCAAGCAGAAGGAGAAACAAATACAAGACAGGCTGATCATCTCATGATGCAAACTGTCGCAATGAAAACATTTTTATTTAAGCCCTGATGTATCATCCCTTCCCCATCTCCAAATACCTGTGGCATTTCAACATCTAATCGTTACCATCAACCAAGTGCAAAGCACAGGATGAGATGATGAGCATAGTACGAAGCAGTCAAGAACAGATCACCTGTGGCGTGGTCGTGAGACCCCATGTGTTAGTCACCCATTCAAGAAAGCAAGCTATTCCAGCAATAATAGAGCCCCAAGCCTCTATTATCATGTTAGAATAACAGAGAAGCCCTAAGCCGACTGCGCTGACGGATACTTTGTAAGATACAGAAATGTGATTAAACTATAGATACCTTTTATAATTTATCAGAAGGTCTTACTTCTGAGGCATCATCAGTCACACTTAAATTATGAAACTTAACATTGAGTGCCTTGTTCTCATTTGTGTTATAAGTGCTGGATGGTAGAAAAGGAAAACTAATTCAATATATTAATTTTAATTTCAATCACAAAGCAAAATTAAGCATTCATCTACACTCCCATCCCTACACTAAGAACTTTCACACAAACCTCACATTTCTAACAGAACAGATCCCTTGACTAGCCAACAGAATGGTCAGAAGCAGCTGGCCCCAGGGTCACACTCACTACGTGCCCTGTCCTATTTCACGTCCAAGTTTCAGTGCGGTCAGTGTGAGGTCAGAATAACCAGGCACGGGTAGAGCTGGCTCCTTCCCTTGATGGCTCACACTTTCAAAATCAGGCAAGGGGGAAAAAAAAACAACTTTTTTTTGATGTGCATATGAAAATCACGAATTCTTTCTTAGGGATCTGCATGAATTTTCCTTTGATTCAGAAGTGGAGCTGTTAGATTTACTACAAATCCCCAAATGCCATGCAGAGCAAGTACTTCCTCTATGTTCTAGCATGTTTCTTCCTATTAAAACAGCAGAATCCATTACTTCAGCCATGACCACGAGAGAGCATGTAGCTAAGCTCATTACACTCTGCTCCCTTCTGATCCACAGACCCCAAAGCACTGGCTGTGGCCAGTGGACAGAATGCTATAAATGTATCGTCTACAACGCGATGACCTGGTATCGCTCTGTAGGAGAGCTGGAACAGCCATGGGAGGTCCCAAGACTGCAGGATCATTTTTTCCCCCAGATCGGTCTTGCTGAGGCATCATCCAACTGCACTCACTCCATGTGACACAGAACTCTGACTGTATCGCCTGGGCACTGACACGGGCCTGGTGCCACAGAGCAGCAGGTTAAGCCTTTGCCTGTGGCTCTGCATCCCATATGGTTGCCGGTCTGAGTCCCGGCTGCTCCACTTTCGATCCAGCTCCCTGATAATGTGCCTGGGAAAGCAAGGAGAGATGGCCCACGTGCTTGGACTCCTGCAGCCACATGGGAGAGCCAGAAGCAGCTCTGGGTTCCTAGCTTTGGCCTGGCTGAGCCCTATTACAGCTGGAGAGTGAGCCAGCAGATAGATGTCTCTCTCTCTCCTCTCTCTGTAACTCTTTCAAAAAAAATAAATCTTTTAAAAACTTTCTGAAAAATCTGGGCGGAAAATGGGATCTTACTACAGTTGCTAACATAGCATCTAAACTAATTTACTATCTGTAAACTCCACACTATTAACTCCACACCCTGCCCAGACCTATCAAAAATCTTTTTACCAAAACTTTTATCAAAAGATTGAACCACTTAGTGATTTACAGAATGCTTATAATATAGTTTAATTTATAACAGGCTTAAAGATTTTATTATTTTAAAGAGAAAAGGAGTTATAGTGGGTGAAAAATAGAAAGCAAAGATCATGCAAAGAAGTAAAACAGGCAATTTAGTAGCAAAATTAAAAATATTAATTAGTGAAAACGTGGGCAGGCATTAGGGCAGCTTAGAAATAACCAAAGTTCCCATGAATTCCACAGTTTCCTGAAGAGTTAACTCTACAAAAACAGGTCAATTCAAATCACCCTCTGTCTACATCAGGGCCAACCATGACACTGCACTTAATATATGTGGATTCCATGCAGATATTTCAAATAATACTGATGAGTTTTTTCATGCTGCTGCTTGAATGTCCGAGTGCTTACTAGGGCCAAGCATGCTCTACCGTCAGCTGACCACTCGCTTGCTTCTGATCTAGACTCCCATGAGGTGGGTGCTGTATTCCCCCCACTTTCCAGATGAGAAAACCTGTTCAGCTGCTAAGAGCCAAAGCTTGGAAATGGGAGGCCGGGACTCCAGCCCAGCAGGCAGGGCCTGCCCTCTTCACCCCTAGGCTGCTTCTGGCTGGACTGGCATCTACTGGTGAACCTAACTCAGAACAATGCCTAATCACGGGCGATTTAACATGAGGTTAGAAACTGTCTCTCGATTTCTTTGCTTCTGTGTAACACACAGATACCACCATACGCTACGGAGCAATGGTGATTTACTACAAAAGACTCTGGCTTTCAAATCACTTTCCTTTGAAATGTGGTTAGTGGCTTCCTACTGTGCGAGGGAGAGAGGGAGAGAGGGAGGGAGGGAAGAAGTCTTTTCATCCAAGATGGAAATTACAGATAGATGGAACAAAGAGCAAGAACATCAAAGAATGCAATACAGCCAGTATCAGGTCTTACTGGAAAAAAGCTAAGAATAAACTTTTAAAAGTCACCAGAATTTCTGCTCACCCTGATTTTCCATAGTCCCAGAAAATTTTGACTAGAATTAGGATACCAACTATTACAGTACCAGCAACAAGTCCTTGAGAGGGGAAAAACGTGGTAACACAGTTAATAGAAATACAAGCAATAACACACATGTACACTGCAGGTTCACAGTAAGATACACGCTGGTTGAAAAGCAAACTGAAAGAGAAGACGTGAGCTGCATTTTGCCCACGGCTTTCTTCCATCCCAAGTTTGACCATAAACACTGCATGTTACTTGTCCTATTTTCTTTGAAAGAAAGAACATGTTTAAAGTGTCACAACGTTCAAACACAACCTTTTGACACATGTGAGGGGATTTCAGAGTCTCAGCCTAACCATGCTCAATGTTCAACATTCTGATCCCTGATCACTCGAACACGATGATCAGGTGAAATCTGAGACCTAGCAGGTATTGTGGAGGTCACGTCACGTTGTAGGTGCGTCAGTGGGTCTCAGAGAGGTGCCGGCTGCCCGTGTGGTTAGTGAGAAGGCCTTCTACTGAGTTCACAGTAGAGAGCACAGCCATTTCCCCATCGAGGTAGACTGCGGGGTGAACTACACTCTCCGCGCCTGTAGAGTGCGCCTTCCAGGGCTCAATCCATCACTCATGACATGTCATTGCTGTGTTTACTTTTAAGATTAAAAACATTATTTTGAGCTGAACAGCAGCAATTAATTAGCCAAGTAAGCTGGCCAGCAGCCAATCACGTTTACAACTTGTTTTCCACATGGTTTTATTTCTCTAAACCACTCGGTTCCCGCCCCTGTCCCCCACTTCCACCTCCACGTGCAGTGTATTCCAGTTTACTCTTCTGAGCTGTACTGCAAAGGAAATTCAGCTGACATGAGTGAAGCAACTGGAGCTAATTATATCAACAAACTACAGACTATGCCAAACGGATGCATGATTTAAAAAAAACCTACTTCCATAACAGGTACATTTTTATAGTATTTTACCTAATCCATTTTTTTAAGTTGCTCTCCTAGCACTGTGTCATTGGCTTAGAAAGATTATCCACAAATAACTCACAGCTCTTCTCCCCTTCACTCGTTCCTATTAGTCTCATCACTTATCTCACTTTCAATTTAAATGACAAATGGAAACAGACAATTCTCTCAAAAGTATTCAGGAACCCGGATGACACAAGTAAAAGGCTATTCCAAGAACACCGGTCAATAGACATTTGTAATTCTAGAAAAAGTTTGCGGAGGCTGCATGAATTAACAGAAAATCAAAGCAAAACACAGGAATATGAGAAATAAAATTCAACATAAAAATTAACAAGTGCATATTATCTCCCAAATTAGAAACCAACAAGACTTTCAGGCATATGGGCAGGACTCTGTGAGCTCAAAACTCAAAAAATCCAAAGGTGAATCAGTGTCAACATAAGATTCGCACAACTTGGCAACAATGAAGTATGAAATGATGAAGTTATAATTATGATTAAAATGTCCTGGTCATTCAACTGAAGAGCTCTAGGTAGGAAAATCAAGTTAAGTTTAGAAGGCATGTTTCTTTAACAAAAAGGAGTATTTAGTAAGATTCCCATTGTGTACACGTAGGACTACACGAAACGCTGAAGCCATCGCGACCTGTCCTCACTGGTCACCTTCAGTCATCAGCACGGTGGCTGGCAGACCACGGAAGCAGGCAGTACACACTAGCAAATTACACTGAAGGATACCTGTGGCTGCAGGTGAGAAAAGTTAGACCAAAAAGGGGAAGTCAAACAAGTCACTGTCAGAGAACACCTGATTTCTAACTCCAGCGTCAAGCCAGATCATGTGAACAACATGATTTTTTTTTTTTTTTTTGGACAGGCAGAATGGACAGTGAGAGAGAGACAGAGAGAAAGGTCTTCCTTTGATTTTTAATAAAAATATGAAAATCTATATGAGATGGGCAATACACAGATAAAAGTATCGTCTCCACTCCCAGAGAAACTGAGGCAGAATCCTATTTCCAGCGCTGGCGTGAATTCAGTGATACCCATCTCTCTTCCTGAGGAGATGGGGGCTGACAAGGCTTCCAAAGGTCTCACTGGCCTAGGATTACAGATTACTGTTACGGACAGCTGCGAAGGCTGTGGGTGGCTTCTGTTCTTGCCTATAACCCTGTTTTAACATACCAGATGACAAGGCCTGTGCACAGGGACAGCACGCTGGAAAGAAGACTTCCGGAGATGGAACGAGAACGCACTTGGGTATACTTTACACTCTGATTTACAAAGGCAGATTCCACACCACCTCCTCCCGACATCCACAGGGGCCCCTAATCGACGGGGGTTATCTTGAGATGTTCTGTGTCTCTGTACTCTTGCAAATGTTTTAAATAAAAGAGATTCACACACGTCCTCTTCCAGATCAACAGGACCCTCTAACATATCCTGAACTAGATTACCTGAGTATCAGGGAAGGAGCTGTAATCGCTGTCACGTGTAGCGACACGTTTGCTAAGACACAGAGAATACTCTACTAGCCCCTTTGCACTTCACAGACTGACTTCAGATTCAAGGACACTTAGAGCTGGGCGAAGCTGCCACATGCGCCACGTTCAAGTAGATGGAAAAATACTTCACACTAAGAATTCTCTGTTTCTTGACTATTCCTTCTTTATCCTTGTGGGGGGTTTATGATTGTCACAACACAGGATCTCCCTAACGGAGAGAAAAGAACTGCAGAATTTTTACAGAATCAGGGCTATGAGCAGATTTCAAAAAGCCTGTGGAAAACAAGGCCTAATATTTCTCCAAATGTGTGACTCACATCCGATGCATTGTGATCCGAGATGATCTGGAGTGTGCCCAATAAGCCATTAACTACAGGATTTTTGAATTAATAAAAACCTGGTTATTATACAACCAAAAAGTCAGTCTATTCTGTTGCAAAAGGTGTCTGAGGTCTACACACACACAGCTCAATAGTCTAACTCACTTGTGCCAGCTGTCACCTCGTCACTAGGACGAGCATCCTCCTGTTCTTTAAGGGATCTAACACTGGAGAAACGGGGCAGCGGCCTCCAGCGACTGCTGTCTCGGGGACCCTGGGCAACTGACCAACCTGGCAGAACTCCAGGTGTCACAGCTAAAACCTACGCTGCAGGATCGCTGTGAGAGGCAAAGGGAAACAGCAACTGCCACACAGCCATGCAAGTAACACCTGTAGCCTACTCTCTGGGGTGGCCAGGGGAACGGTCATCCGGTCAGAAGCTTCTCTTGGGAAAATAAGAGTGACCGCACGTGATGACCTCTGCTCGTCACTCAGCCTCTGGCACTGAGCTTGGAGCTTGTGGACCCATTATCGCACTGAGCATCCAAGACCTGAACCAGCGATCGTGATCTCCAGCTCCCAAATGAGACCCTGGGACTCACGGAGCTCAGATTGATCACGTGGGTTGAAGAATTACTCAACGAGAAACCTGGGATTCAAACCGAGCTCGGACAGACTCCAAGGCACCAGGTCTTCCTACATGACGCTGCCTTTAGAACACAAAGACAAAGGCATTACTCAGAGGATGTATTCCCAACCGAGCTGATGTCACCTCAAGGTGAAAAAATTCACTCTCCTTTAATGTCTAAAGCACAGATGGAGATACGCGCTTCAAATGAACAGATTTCTAGTGGATGTGTGCAATTTCAATCTCACAGAGGAAGGGTGAGGATTAAAATGCCTAAAAATGTTCTCTGTAGAAAGAGGGCAGGAATGAAAAGAAAATTGAGAAATAAGGATACAGAACCAGTGGGAAAACATCTTTAAATTCACAACAGCAGCACTGTTTTAAGGTAACACTGGGAGTTCCGTGAGGATGAACCAATCTCTCTTTTTCAGTGGCATGCAAAAGGAAAAATGTCAAAGGATTAGAAAACTCTAGCATGACCTGCCGCATCTACTAGCACTACAGTGAAATTAACAAAAGCAATCTCATTGCAACAGAGGTTACCTAGCTGTGAAGTAACAAACTGACCGGATTCGTAGAATAAACTTAAGAAATAAAGATAATTTTCAGGTTTATATCTTAAAAGTTTAAGGTTACCCAAAGTGTGCTGTATGTCTGATTTAAGAAGGAAGGAGCTCCTCTCTCCTTTGGGGTACACGCTGGAATTACAACTGACCATGGGAAAAAAATGTTTCCTGGGAAATCTATGCTTCGAGAGATTAAGGAAAAAAACTAGCACTCGAAACTTCCACTCAAAGTCATCGGGTGGGCGAGAGAAAGCTCATCGATGAAACTCACCCCTGTGTACACATTAAACCATTAAAGCATGCGATCTTCATTTAGAATACATTTATTTCTATTTAAAATATAGAATGAACAAAGTAGATTCCAACTGTTGGAATCTTTCAAGATTAGCTTAGGAGAGGTTCATTCAAAATATAAAGAAACCATAATAAATAATAATAGTAGTAACAATAGAAATATAATATCTGTTTCAGTTGTAGTGCTCCTTAGCATGCATAAGGAAGTTTACGTATAAGTACAAAATGTTAAACACTTTTTAATAAAAGTATATATTCTATTGGACTTATCTGTAAGCCAACTCTACCACAGTCCTCCTTGGCAAACAAAGGAGTTCCTTAATCTTGTTAAGGCATCACATATCAGACAAGATGTCTAGGACAAATCAAGACTGGACCAAACGCTGGGAGACACTGTGGCACAGGTACAGACTGAGTGTGTATGTCTGGGGCCTCCTGCCCACCACAGAATACTTTAAGACAACTTTGCTTCAAATCATTAACAGGAAGGGGAGAACAGCAAGGTGGAGCTGATGGAAGCCCTCTGTTTTCTTTGGGCTAGAAGAGAAATCTGGAATGGTCAGGGAGTGGTTTCTGGTCACCCATGAAATACTGGAGGCTGGCTGTGATGACTGAGGCCCTAGAGGGGAGCCCTGAGACAGTGGGCACGCAGTGACACTCGAGCCATTGGCCAAAGGATCTGCAGCCATCCTGAAATGACCCTGGAGCAGGAACAAGGCTGGGAAGACAGGGGAGTGTACCGAGCACCTGCTGGGGTCCACAAAACCTGCCGGTAAAACCCACGCGCCCGCTTTCTCGCAGGCAGCCACACACACTGCATTTTGATAGTTTTCCTAAGACAGTAAAAGGACAATATTCTCTTCCAGGAATACGGATTGTACATCCCACACTGATGACAACTGGTTTTGACTGCCTGAGAGCCAAACTTACCAGATATAAGATTGGCAGCACCTAAAGAAAAGAAGAAAAAAAAAATACGACGTTAAACAATTTTAATGTTCATTGATCTGCTAGCAATTTTACATATGTAGGTACCTCAATAAACTACACCTGAGAGCTCCTAGGCGATCCAACTACAAGGATGACAAATGTATGAAAACAATTACATATTATTAATCAGTAGACACAGATGTCAGTGTCTATACTTGATCAGCAGAGTCAACACTGATCTCTCAGTCTGAGAGTTTACCTCCGAGTCCTTCCAGCACACTGCACCCACAGGCAAGTCACCTCACTGTAACATCCTATTTTTTCCGTGCAAAAATACTGCTCTGAAGTGAAGGGAACACACCTGCTCGGAATGCCACTTAGAACAGGCAACAGCACACGGCAGCAAAAGCAGGATGCGCAGCCAGCAAATGTGTTGAAATTCCAGTTTCCTCCCTGTGAGCTACCCAGTGTATGTGAATGCACAAGTGAATCTCTAACCCTTGAATTCCTCATCTACAACATAAACCTAAAAACTCTTCTGGGAGGTTGTGGCAGGGACTGGAGCCAGCCAACAGGAGGAGCAAGGCAGGCACAGGCCACGGCAGCACATTTCTGTGAGTGGTAGAGACGGTTTTTTAAATAAGAACTAAATACAGTACAGCTTATTATAAATGTCACATTACATTAGCATAGTATATTGTGAGTATATTGTATCATACCTTGAAGTGATAAGCCAACCGCACAAAAGAGAGGTTTGAGGCTGAATACTGTTTACATTTGATCATAATTATCATTAGGCTTAAATTCATTGAATTAACTATATTTTTAAAAGAAATATTTCAACACAGCTAGTTCTACAACTTATATACAGAGAAACTTATTTCTCTTTGCCTCACCCTATTAAAAATTAGATGCATCCAATCTAAATATTCAAGACTCAAATATATCATAGGAGGTAAAAAGCCCCATACCAGAGTTAATATTAATAAACTAAATTTAAATGAACCAAGCTAAGTCACAAAACCAAGGCTGAGCGGAAAAAGTTGCATAATGAAATACACAACACATTGTTTATGTTAGTTACAAAAACATTCAAAACAGTATTACAGATCCATACATGTCCCACAAGAATGGAAACATCACCCTAAGAGCAGTAATTAACTGTCTTCAAGGAGAAAAAGGGGCAGGAAATGTACAAGAGAACACTATTATCTGTAACGTTTAACTTGTAAAAAATATCTGGGCCTGGGGCCAGCACTGTGGCACAGCAGTTAAAGCTGCCTCTTGGCGGCACCTGCATCTTATGTGGGCTGTGGTTTGAGTCCCAGCTGTTCCACTTCCAATCCAGCTCCCTGCTGATGGCCCTGGGAAAGCACTGGAAGATGGCTCAAGTCCTTGGGCCCCTGTCACCAACAATGGGAGACCTGGAAGAAACTCCTGGCTCCTGGCTTCAGCCTGGCCCGGCCCTGGCTGTAGTAGCCATTTGGTGAGTGAACCAGTGGATGGAAGACCTCTCTCTCTCTGTCTCTCCCTCTCTCTGTTCACTCTTTCAAAATAAACAAATCTTTAAAAAAATTAAATACCTGTGTCATGGTAAAATACGTAGGGCTCAAAATAACAATTATAAAATGTATGAAAATAAGATCATAATGTGTGAAGTTGTAATTTAAAAAAATTATTTGATGCCATTAGAGAGTGGCCAAAAGCAAGCAGTAACTGCATTTAACCTGTTAAAGGAGAGGTTTGCATAGCAGGTGCAGATTCGCGGGTAAGCAGCAAGGGGGCGCTCCTGAGCAACAAGGTATAGGGGGCAGCCAGCTCAGTCTCTGGGTCTCCAGGAGTGGGAGGACTGTGTCCAGGACCCACAGAGCCTCGGAAAAGTGAGCGGCTGGAGGCTGGTTATCCATTTCTTGGCTTTTGTGGTGGTTACAGAAATATGTGCGTTAGAAAAGTTAAAGAGGTGCACATTAACTCTTCATCAGCGTCCCCACTGCTGGGCTAAACACCTGCCCCATGTACACCTATCTCTTCTGCAGTTTTCTATGTGAGTGTTGACTTCAACTGGAAAACTGGGAAAACTTAAAAAATTATCTCCTAGACATTTCCCCTCCAAAAAAATACTTTTAAAAATACGTCGTCCCCATTGGAAAGTAAGGGTGTCTATGTAAATGATTATAGGCTGGGCAAGCTGTGAGGCACAGAGACATCCTGGTGGCCTGATGCAGCATTAAGTAGCAAGGATTTCATTCATTTGTGCAACAGGTTATTTTTTTTTTTGACAGGCAGAGTGGACAGTGAGAGAGAGAGAGAGAGAGACAGAGAAAGGTCTTCCTTTGCTGTTGGTTCACCCTCCAATGGGCGCTGCGGCTGGTGCACCGTGGCCGGCGCACCACGCTGATCCGAAGCCAGGAGCCAGGTGCTTCTCCTGGTCTCCCATGAGGGTGCAGAGCCCAAGGACTTGGGCCATCCTCCACTGCACTCCCAGGCCACAGCAGAGAGCTGGCCTGGAAGAGGAGCAACCGGGACAGAATCCGGTGCCCCGACCGGGACTAGAACCCGGTGTGCCGGCACCGCAAGGTGGAGGATTAGCCTATTGAGCTGCGGTGCTGGCCACAACCGGTTATTTTTGAAGCCTACAGGATATTGTCTTCCATTTTCATACAGTCATAATTTATTAACCTTAAAATAAAGTCAAGTATTTGTTAAAAAAAAAAAAAAACTCTACATTTCCAATTACTTAGAAGACACTGAAATGCTCTCCTAAATCTGCAACTCTAGGGAGCCTGGAGAGACTTCAGCATGGTTGAGGGATGCGTCTCCATCAGTGAACCACACCCTAGAACCAACCTCAAGGACGGTACAAATCTGGTTTTTTGATGGGGTCTTGAAGAACTCCATGACTCCCAAAAACAAGCAGAGAAAACAGAATTTCTTCATCAGCCGTAGTCTAGCATTGCTTTTATGGGGACACCACTTTTTTCTGTATTACCATGCTTGTATTCTACAGATTTTTCCTAGCACAGTGCAAGCCTGCCTCCGAGGAAGGTCAAAGCATTTGTATGCAAAGCCCTAGCTACAATAAGTTACCAACCACCAGCTGAGCCTTCCACACTTGGCCAAGTGGACAGCACACAAGGCCCACATTTAGGAAATCTGAACGGTGTCAACTGACCTGAAGGCGAGCTTCCTTTGCCTTTAGTTGTGCCTGTTGTGTACATACGCGTGGTTGCCCTGGGAACAGGTACACTCTGTGTGGCTGTAACACGAGCAGAAGTAAATCTTGGGGTACTGTGGAGACCCTTGGTCAATGGGGCATGAAAAGTAGTGGACTTTTTTGTTGACGAAAAACTCTGTGTAGGCTTTGAGACAGTGAACCTTTGGACTGCTGGTGTGGCCCGCGAAGCAGGAGGCGTAGCCATGCTGGGGCTCTGGGCAGCTGCGGGCATGTTTGTGGGTGAAACGTCTGGTCGGGGGGATGTCTGAGCTGCTGCTGGGGCCTCTGTGATGGAATCGTTTGTTATGGTGGGTTTCTGAGATGTTGGTAAGAGTCTTGGAGCTGAGACAGGTACTGAGCTGGGTTTCTGTGGGGCAGGTGTAGCGTCTGGAGCTGAAACAGGTTCTGTAATGATTTTCTGTGGTGCAGGTGTAGCGTCTGCAGCTGGAACAGGTACTGTGCTGGGTTTCTGAGGTGCAAGTGTAGTGTCTGGAGCTGGAACATGTGCTGTGCTGGAGTTCTGAGGTGCAGGTGTAGCAGAAACAGGTACTGTGCTGGGTTTCTGAGGGGCAGGTGTAGCATCTGGAGCTGAAACAGGTTCTGTAATGATTTTCTGTGGTGCAGGTGTAGCGTCTGCAGCTGGAACAGGTACTGTGCTGGGTTTCTGAGGTGCAGGTGTAGTGTCTGGAGCTGGAACATGTGCTGTGCTGGAGTTCTGAGGTGCAGGTGTAGCAGAAACAGGTACTGTGCTGGGTTTCTGAGGGGCAGGTATAGCGTCTGGAGCTGAAGCAGGTACTGTGCTGGGTTTCTGAGGGGCAGGTGTAGCGTCTGGAGCTGAAACAGGTACTGTGCTGGGTTTCTGAGGGGCAGGTGTAGCGTCTGTAGCTGGAACATGTGCTGGGGTGGGTTTCTGAGGTGCAGGTGTAGCATCTGTAGCTGAAACATGTGCTGTGCTGGAGTTCTGAGGTGCAGGTGTAGCGTCTGGAGCTGGAACATTTATTATGGTAGGTTTCTGAGGTGCAGGTGTAGCGTCTGTAGCTGAAACAGGTACTGGGGTGGAGTTCTGAGGGGCAGGTGCACCGTCTACAGCTGGAACATGTGCTGTGCTGGAGTTCTGAGGTGCAGGTGTAGCGTCTGCAGCTGGAACATTTACTATGGTGGGTTTCTGAGGGGCAGGTGTAGCGTCTGCAGCTGGAACATTTACTGTGGTGGGTTTCTGAGGTGCAGGTGTAGCGTCTGTACCTGGAACAATTACTTTGGTAGGCTTCTGAGCCGACGGAACTGTTGTGGATTCCTGAACTTCTGGTGGAGGCTTGGGAGGTACATGTCTTCCTGTGGAAGAAAAATGTAAAAGAAAAGATTAGCTAAATATTGCCGTCTAAGATGTTTTAGCCATGGCTTGTTCTATGGCTATTTTCTTGTTTCTCTCCACAAACACCTATGTAGGACTTCTGGGAAACCAAGTCCTAATGTGCATTTCCCAAGGAGCTGAAATGCTATATGTTTCTGCTTTGACAAAAATTACATCTACAGGCAACTGAAATAGTATGGAGGTTCTTAAGATGTTTTTTATGTGAAAAAAGGAAACCAGTGTTGAAGGCAGTAGTGATTTAATTCTGCGACACACACCTATCTTCTCATTCCAAAAGTGCCGTCCTTAGCTCATGCCAACACCAGAGAACAACGGGATGCGATCACTGGACCGACAGATGTCGGGGCAGACCCGCTCTCCCCAGTCTCTCCAGGAGCTTTCAGAGGCTTGGGAGCTTTGTCTTGTTTCACTTTGTTTTAAAAGCGATGTGTCAGTCTGGCCAAAGAGAAGTCCCCTTTCTCCTGGGGTGCTGCACACCAGCTTTATCTATGCTATTTTCACTCCTTTCCAGGCTTTAGGCCAGATAACAATATGAAACTCCTGTTACAGATGCAGTCTGAGAATCTAACCACGTAGCAATGCCTTCCGTTTGGGGAGCCTGTTTGCTGCCCTCCTCAGGCGGGGCTCAGCAGTAGCCTGGTTTCACCACATACGTGGGGGCTTCAGAAAGAGTGCTAGCAATGGAATTACAGGATGAGCTTATTGTGGTGCAAAACAAATGCTGGAATCCATGCAATTTCTTCATCACATACATTTTCTTTGAGCTTTTTGAAGACTCTCTGTATACATGGATTTCAAAATTGTTACACCGAAACAAACACCTCTTAATTCCATTTTCCATGAACCTTAGGAAGTACCCACATTCTGAGGGGCCTGTGGCAGGTTCTCTAATCCCTCTGAGCTTTGGTTTTTCTTTTCTGCAAAATGAGGATAAAACAGAGCAACTTGCTTAAAGATTGAGGGAACTCATTTCGGTCAGGGATTTCAGTGTCTGTCCCGGAAGCCACAGGAGACAGCGTCCAGGACCACTACTGCCAGCCCCACCGCATGCGCTGTGCCTCCATCTGCTCCCCTGGCTCCTCTCACAGAGTCTGTGCTGCTGGTGGTCTCACGTCAGGCCCAAGACAAGGCCTCGGCCCACAGGCAGACTTGGCACATGCTCCCAAGGGAAAAAGACAACTGCTCACCCCCAAGGGTTTGCCTTCCCTCCAACCACAGAACTTGAGTTCACCCAGTCCTGTTGCTTCCCTCGCTGTACCTACGACTTTAACGATGGCTGTTTTTTGGTTATCTACCCGGGTGTTGCGACGGGAATATTGACTGGCCTGCCATCACCTACTTGATACTGCCCTATAGCTTTAAGCTCTAAATAACTGATGCTTTAATGAAACAGAAAAATGGAAACAGGAAAAGGAAATTGAAATAGAAAAATAAATATGAAGATCACGCCCCCACCAAATTTCACTCATAATGAAAAGAGTTGACGGGGCCGGTGCTGTGGCATAGCAGGTAAAGCTGTCGCCTGCAGTGCCGGCATCCCATATGGGCGCCGGTTCAAGCCCTGGTTGCTCCACATCCGATCCAGCTCTTTGCTATGGCCTGGGAAAGCAGTAGAAGATGGCCCAAGTCCCTTTCACCTGCGTGGGAGACCCAGAAGAAGCTCCTGGCTCCTGGCTTCAGATCAGTACAGCTCTGGCCATTGCAGCCAACTAGACAATAAACCAGCAGATGGAAGACCTCTCTCTCTATCCCTCTCTCTCTCTGTTTCTCCTCTGTGTGTAACTCTGAATTACAAACAAATAAATAAATCTTTTCAAAAAAAAAAAAAGTTGAAACAATAAAGTTTAATTTCCCCATTTAAACGGCCACATCTCCTATAATCATCATTATCATTAGAAGTGTGGAGAAGCAGCACACAGATTAACACTTGTGGGAGAGGAAACTCGCGAGGACTGTTTGGAAGCAATGTTGCTAACAGCTGTGAAAATGTGAATGCATGTGCCTGTGGATCTCCAGTAATTATTCTGCAAGGCATTTATGGCACAGGCGCACCTGCACAGGTACACCGACAGACGTGTAGCGTTTATTGTAGCATCACTTATCTTAACAATCTACAGAAAACAAAGTAGGGGATTGCGTAGGGGATTGGTTACATAAATAAAGGAGACATCCATACAACCAATCTGACAAATAAAAGAAATGTGTTGTTTATTTATAATCTAGAATGAAACACAAGAATTTAACAACAACAACAACAAAAAAGAATGGTGACTTCTTTAAGAAGTACGGATAGAGAGATTTTTCCTTTTCATCTTCATCTCCATGGAGTCACTATTATGTCATTGCTTATGAATAATATTTGTAATAAAAGTTACTTTTAATAAGCAATGCTTTGTAAAAGTTCGTGCCCACAGAATCCCGTTACTGCTATAAAGGTAGCATGTGCTGGAGTCATGCTGGCACCCATCAGAACTTAAACAAATGCCATCTGTGTAACGTTTGACCCAGCTTTATGATGGCTTTGAACAACTCTAAGTATTTACTTATTTACATTTGAAAGGCAGGGGGAGAGACACATAGTGACAGAGAGGTCTCCCATATTCTAGCTCACTCCCTCAACACAACAGCTGGGGCCAGGCCAAAGCCAAGAGCCTAGAATTCAATCTCTATCTCTCAGGGGGTGCTAGGGACTTTAGCACTTGATCCACCGTCCCCTGCTTCCCAGGGTATATACTAGTGGGAAGCTGGAATGGGAAGCAGAGCAGGACCTGAGCCCAGGCACCCCAGTATGGAGTGCAGGCATCCTACGCAGCCGCTTATCTGCCGTGTCAAATGCTCACCCTTCAATATCTCTTTTAAAATATATTTAGGGGCAGGTATGGTGATGCCACGCCACATTGTAGTGCTTATATACATAAAGTCTCACTGGTCTACCTCTTCATCTTTTTTTTTTTAATTTTTAAAAATTTTTTTATTTTTGACAGGCAGAGTGGACAGTGAGAGAGAGAGACAGAGAGAAAGGTCTTCCTTTTTGCCGTTGGTTCACCCTCCAATGGCCGCCGCGGTAGGCGCGCTGCGGCCGGCGCACCGCGCTGATCCAATGGCAGGAGCCAGGTGCTTCTCCTGGTCTCCCATGGGGTGCAGGGCCCAAGGACTTGGGCCATCCTCCACTGCCCTCCCTGGCCACAGCAGAGAGCTGGCCTGGAAGAGGGGCAACCGGGACAGAATCCGGCACCCCGACCGGGACTAGAACCCGGTGTGCCGGCCTCCGCAAGGCGGAGGATTAGCCTAGTGAGCCGCGGCGCCGGCCTACCTCTTCATCTTTTAAAAATATTTATTTATTTGTTTGACAGTCAGAGGCACAAAGCGAGATAGAGACAGAGATATCTTCCATCCTCTGGCTCACTCCCCAGACAGCTACAACAGCCAGAGCTGAGCCAGGCCAAAGCCAGGAGTTTCGTCCGGGTCTCCCACATGGGTGGCAAGGGCCTAAACACTTGGGTTGTTTTCTGTTGCTTTCCCAGACCATTTGCAGGGAGCTGAACTGGAACTGAAGCAGCCGGGACACAAACCAGCACACATATGGGATGCTGGCATGGCAGGCAGTGGCTTTACCCGCTACACCGAAACACCAGCCCCTCACTAGTCTATTTCTGATCTAGCTTGCTGTTAACAAATCTTGGGAGGCAGCGGATGATAGCCCAAGTGCTTGGACCTCTGTCACTTATGGGGGAGACCTGGATGGAGTTCTGGGCCTCCGGTTTTGGTGTGGTCCTGCCCTGGTTATTGTGTGCATTTGCAGCATAAAACATCGGATGGAATCTCCCTCTGTGTCACTCTGTCTTCCAAGTAGATGAAAACAGTAAATATAAAGGCACATTTTTAATTCTTGAAAAATGTCTTCTAGGAATTGTGAGCGTATAGTCCGGACGCGAAAGACACTAAGGAGAAATGTGCAGGAGGATGAGAAAGCGCAGTCAGTAACAGGGAGGTTCTGGATGCAGAACACAAATGAGAGAAACCCTGTGAAGCCAACAGCTCGGCGAGGCCTTCCCAGCTGTCCCAGGCACGACCACTATTTAGAGCCAAGAGTCTCCTTCCAGTGTGACAAAATAACTTTATATATTCTCTGAATAAGCAAAGAGCGATATCTGTATTAACTTACTGAAAGGAACATGATGTGAATGGCAAATTTAAGTTAATTCACTACAAACGTAAGATATGTATCCCATATATGCATGTGCAAACCATAGACTCCTTTGAAAATTTGCTAAAAAAACTGTCCCATGGGAAAATGCAGATCTGCCTCCATGCAGCATTTTACACTCACTTCTCGGGGAGTCCACGGTCCCTATACAGGGTAAGAACCAAGCAAAAATGGGAGAATCCAAACTGATTACCTCTGCACTCAGGTGCTGGGCCGCTCCACACTCCTTCTTCATTCTCTACGTCGCAATAAATAGAATGCTGTCCAACCAGAGTGAAGCCTCTGTTGCATTCATATGTTACAGTCTGTCTATATACATAAACGTTAAATTCTTCTTTAATCATTCCATTCTCAATCTTTGGAGGTTCTGGACAAAAAATTTCTTTAAAAAAATTGCAACATCTTTTAAATAAATAAAACTTGCAAAGTATTTTCACAAATAAGTACGACTAAAACATGTTAAAGATTCTATTCAAAGACATCAAAGTCTGCCCTCTTTCTAAACTCAGCATTACCCACAAAGGAAACACAAATGTCCGATAAGTAATAGAAAATATATTTGGCACACTGAATACAAAGGCAGTAGAATGTGAACGCTAACCTTGAGACCCAATTACAGAAATAAGATTTAGAACATGCTTGTAAAACAAAAATGACAATAAAGCCTGCACATGTTACTTGTCAAGCTGGTGCCGGAAAATAACATACATGCTGACACGTTGTAGGAGCTGAGAGGTCGAAGCGGCACGAGAAGACGTCAGGGAGTAAGCACATGGAGAGCTTAAACCTCAGACGAATCCTTCTAAGAGCAGAAAAGCAGGGTCTTTCACTCCAGGGATGGGGTGGGAGCAGGAGGATGACACCAAATGAAAGGAGCCAGGAATCGGGTGGGATGCGTGAGAAGAAAGGACGGGTCTTTTGGGGTGCAGCAGGAGGCCTTGGATGTCAAGGTCACATTTTGACCCCGAGAGCTTTTTCACACGTATTGACTCACAGAGACTTTGCTTCAAAATAAACCTTCCGGAGCAGGTTTTAAATTTGTAAAACAAATTCAAGCAGGGTTGCTCTAGTTATACAGAGGCCTCTCTCTCTCTGGAAGTTGCCCTGATAAAAAAATTCAACGGTTCTACATCCTTTAGAGACATTGTCATTTTTTGTTCTTTTTTTTTTAAGCAAGAAAGCAATGCGATCACCTGTGCATCGAATTGCATTACACCAAATGCACTTAAGTTTGCACAGAACACCAGCAACTTTATAGACACTTTCAAAGCAAGGCCCAAGAACAGGCTATTCTGACAGCACTGAGTTAGGGTCTACACACATCACCGGGTTCAGTCTCGGCATTTTCTGAGTAACTAGCACATTAACCATTGTTCTACAGGCAGAAATGCGACCCCAAACAAGATCCAGGTCCTCTGTCTCAAAACCCAGTGGAGAAAGAGACCCAAAGAGCTCATTTCAATACAAAACCGGAGGGCCATCGCCGGAGCGTACAAGTGGCATGCGGGGAGGACAGGCGAGCAGACGGGGAGAAGTGCCTCGAGGCCCAGAAGAACCCAGTCTTAGAAGAGAAAACAGTCAAGGGAAGGGGCTGCAGCGCCCACGACAGCAATGACACGGAGCACAGGGAAGCCTGAGGTACGTGGGAAACTCAAGGCAGCTGGCAGAGACACAGCACGAAGCATGAGGGCAAGACAGCAACGTGGAGACGCAGGTACACACGCTGAGGCGCTTGGCCTTGGTAGGGATGGGAAATACTCAACAGCTTTCAGAAGCAGAGAGACAAGACACATCCGTGTTGCACACCCAGCACTCTGGGTAGAACACAGGGGCAGCATCCGGGGGTGCAGGAATGCCTGCAGGAGGCCAGTGCCGGGACTACCACCCTGAACGCAGTCCACTGGGGTGCCTGCCCCAAAGCGCACCCTTTGAAGGCTGTGCTCCGGCCCTCCCCTCCCTACTCAGTAGGGCATCTACAGGGCTCAGAGACATGCTCACTAAGCAGCTGTCCATTCTAGAACATGCTCTAGAACTAGTACCCAGCATTCCCTGTACCGAGACCACTTTCAGGGCCCATATTTTTGATGGTGGTCTCTACTGCTGAAACGCTCACCTCTGACCCAGAAGACAAGGGAACTGGGACAAGGGTCACAGCGGGCACGGCCTGGGCACCCATGTGCCCCTTGTCGAGACCCCTCCCAGTGGGACCGCTCTCGTTGCAGGACGCAGAAGCCGATGGCCGCTGAGTTGGAGCGGAGCATAAGAGCCAAGAAGGACAAAGTGGGCCTCAGCGCCTTCACGAGGAAGAGCGAGACCCCACAGCGACAGTGGGACGAGGGCCTGGACCGGGCGAGCATGAACCAGAGTGGGTTTGCAGAGCGGAAGCTTGTCTATGCTGGAACAGACGCCTGGGTCCACAGTTGTGCGACACGGATGCTGCTGGCTGCTTAGGCAAACCCTGGCCTCAGACCAGGGGGCTGCTTCTCCAAACCAAAGGCACATTTCCTGGGCCAGAGCCGGATACGGTTCCACCACCCTTTGCTTTCCAGCTTTCCTTTGGCGTCATTTACGACAGCCCACGGCGGATACCAGGGGTAGGAAAGGAGGCCTGGGCAGAAGCCATGAAAACTTAGGGAGAAAGTGCGGTCATAGACGCTCGCGGGGGGCGGGGAGGGGGGGGGGGCGCGAGGATGCTGAAGTAGAAAAAGGATGAAAGGAATAAAGGCAACCCTTAAGAGGGGCACATTACGAAGAAACTAGCCCTGCATTTTGAAATTTTTTGCACCAAAATGATCGTTTAATTCCATTTTTCATGAACTTCTGGAAGTGCTTTCAAACATTCGAGGGGATTCATCCATTTGTGGTATTTTTTCTGTGCCCTGTCCCCCTTGAGGAAGTTAAGACTCTTAAGTCCAGAGACTGTGTTTCTTCTTCATTGCATAACCTTAGCTCTCTGATGATGACAGATCACACTTGCTAACGGTTCAGATTTTTATCTCATTCACAATTATTATCCTAAGGAGAGGAAACGTAAGCAACCCTGGCTCTCGGGAAAATGCTGGCTTTGGAGTAAGAGACCTGGGTTACATCCTCCACTGCCGACTGTTCCCGGACAAGGAGTCTCAGATCACCAGTACTTCCTTCCGTAAAACTTACGTGCTGGTGGGGGTAGGGAACCCCTATCCAGCTTCTCTGCCTGTTAGAAGGAATGGTGTAATAAGTGACCAAGCACAGCACAGGGCTGGCCGTTGTTTAAATCCTCATTGTGTCGTGAAAGATCCTGAGGCTCAGAAAAGCTTACTGGTCTGTCTCCACAGCTAATACCTGAAGTAACATCGCTACTGTCAGCCAAGACACTACCAACCCTGAGAGTTTCCTTTTTGTTGGAAATCTTACCTTGGCACATTGGCAACCGGTCACTCCACCCAACACTATTTTCTTTAACAACACAGTAAATGGAAGATGCACCAATCAATTTATACCTAAAGCCAGAGGGGAAAAGAAAAAAAATTAAGCTACCTTTACAAATCTTTGACCTTTCTCCAATTCTCCAGAGCAGCATTAAGCTATGTACTATACCTGTAGGTAGAGGCCAATCAGTAGGTGATAAAAGTCTGGGTGACAATTTGAGGGAAAAGAAACAATGAAGTTTATTTTTATTTTTATTTATTTGTTTTAACAATGAGGCTTAAAAAGGTGACAGTCAAAGGGTAAAACTGTGTAAGGTGTGGCCCATGCTTCATTTGCATGGCATGGATGCTAGAAAACGTTATGTGTTGTAAAACAGTCGTAAATGACATAGATGACAGAGTATTTTATGTATCTGAGTTTGTATGAACTTCATAGAATGTTGATAAGGAATTCAAACTACTTCCCAGATTTCATATTAATGACTCAATCAATATCTGTTTTTAGTACAGGATACAATTGATACTGATATTTTTATTTTATAACTAATAGGTAACACATAGAGGGAGAGAGAAAGTGAGAGAGGAGAAAGGAAGGGAGGGAAGGAGGGAGGGAGGGAGAGAGAGAATGAGAGGAAAGCATAACTGAACTTGCAAATATTAGATAAGAAAATAAATGTAAAGTTTTCCAAAGTTTTCAATGAGTGACTTCCTTTTCCCTTTATAGGGAACTTTAAAAGGTCTTAGATAAGAATATTTTCACATTAAGAATAAATGTTTTTAGCCCATATTTCCTAACAGCATGTTTGTACATGGAAAAACTCACATGCAGATTCATTATTTAGGTCAATTTAAGACAGGTTTCATATTGAACACTTTGAAGGTTATTATTCCTGCAAAAAATTTTAAATGCGTCCAAACTTTTCTTTCCGAATCACATTTACAATTTCATATTGACAGGAAGGTGTTGTGGCGCAGCGGGCAGAGCTGCTGTCTTTGACACCTGCACCCCACAGAGAACTGCTGGCTTCAATCCTGGCTGTTTTGCTTCTGGCTCAGCCTCCTGCTAACACATCTGGGAAGGCAGCGGATCATGGCCCAAGTACTTGGCCCCCACTACCCATGAGGAAGACCCAGATGGAGTTCCTGGCTCCTGGCTTCAGCTTGGCCTACCCCCCGCTAATGTGGCCATTTGGGAAGAGAACCAGCAGGTGGTCAATCTCTCTCTGTCACTCTGCCCTTCAAATAAATCATTTAGAAAAATGATCTTAAGTCACTTATGTGCTGAAATCTAAGAATTTGAGCATAAGGCTTGTTTCGCTTGCTTCCAGTTTGTGAACACTGTCACGAATCGAACAGTCTCATCTCAAATACTAATTTGTTTCTTCATCGTATGGAGTTGTAACCGGACAACACTTACCCTGTGTTACATGAGAAGGAGATGGAGGAACCAAATAACAGGTCAGTTTCTATCTTGACATTGCCATTTTGCAGCTCTCCAGGATTAGGACATGCTCTTTCTAAAAGAGAAAACAAATTACTTTTTTTTTCATTAAATTATCAGGCACACACCACAGAAGGCATTGTGTGAAGTGGAAGATATGCAGCCGAGCTTGACTAAGGTAATCATTTCACCACGTATATGTACATCAAAGCATGATGCTGCATACTTCAAATACTCCTATATACAATTCTTATTTGTTAATATTTCAGTGAAGCTGGGAAATATTTTGATCAGGTTTATGTAAATTCATGAACTGTTAACATTTCTTACCCAAAGTCTTTAATTCTACCTTCATTTTATGATGTTTCAAAAAAGCAACATATTTAGAATCATGCTTGCTTCATTTGAGGTAACCTCAAATGAATTAAATGTAAAACTTGTAAGTACTCCCCTCACATACATATTTGGTTTGACTGATTTCAGATAAAATGACTCTAGTGATTCTACTAAGAATCATTCCAGGGGCAGTGATGTGGCACAGCAGGCTAAGCTGACGCTTGGCCATCTGTCTCCCATATCGGAGTGCCAGGGATGGGGCCCACCTCTGCTTCTGTTCCAGATTCCTGCTAATGCGATCCAGGGAGGTAGCAGAGGACAGCTCAAGTGCTTGGGTTCTTGCCACCCATGTGGGAGGCCAGGGTGCAGTTTCTGGTTCCTGGCTTCTGCCTAGCCCAGCCCAAGCTGCTGCAGGTATCTGGGGAGTGAACCAGTAGATGGAAAATCTCTCTCAGCCCCTCCCTCTCTTTGACACCCCACCTTTCATATAAATAGGTAAATATTTTTTTAGCAAGGAATCACTAAGTAGTAATATTACAGAACACAGAGTTCCTGCACCAGTGAAAGGAGAGATGCTGTTTCCTCCAAACACCAGAAGAGAGGGGAAAGCTTGCTGGGCTCATACTCACTTTTACAAAACTCGGCAGGTTTGGACCATTCTAAATTGTCAAGGCAAGTGAGTGTTGCGGACAGGTCTCGTTCCCTTCTGAAGCCCATTCGGCACTGGTAGTCCACCGTGGAGTTGACTGGGAAGTAGTTCTGATTGCTGTAAGTCTTTTCAAGGGATGCAAAGAGCAGTCTGGGGGGGTCATTGCAGCTGCCTGGAAGCAGTGAGGAAGCCAACAAGGAGAGCAGTATGACCTCGTTTGCATCGTGCTTAATTATCTGGACCTTAGGTCACTCCCTTCCCATGACTCCTCACACCCACCCAGCGTCTACATGGAGATCCGTGATCAATACACTCCCAGATGAACCTCCATTTCCTAGTTACCAGAGGCCTGCGAAGCAGGTTTAATAGGCAGAAATTCCAATCCCCACTATTCAACAACTGAAACCCACTGGAACTGCCTGGCACAGCTCCAGGACTCCATAAATACTTCCCTTATCTGCCCTAAGGAATTACTCAGTACCATGTGATCAGGGATAAAGGAGGAGAAATATTTGCTCACTCCTGGGGGCAATGTCCCCGGGCAAAGACAGAAACAATCGCTAACATTTACCCAATGCTTCCGTACTTTCCTCATACCCGCTCATTCAACCCCTGTAACAATGCATTAGGACAAGGGTGGGCTGGGCGAAGAGTGCGAAGTGTGTACCAACTGTCAGCAGCCAGGCAGCTGTGACTCTGGGGACCCCCGGTCCACTGCAGGGGCCCTGGCTTTGTACCCGGAAGGCTGCCACTTCTGCAGGACAGCTCTGATCTTCAGGAAGCCCTTTAGCTTCTGGGAGCCCAGCCGCAAAATGGGGGTGACAGCCCCTACCCCCCTCCTAGGGTTGTCTGGGGGATTAGCTAACAACACATGGGGAAGAATTATAAACTGAAACGTGATGCCAACGTAATAGGCTATACACTTGTTGCCTTCTTAAAAAATAAAACAAACAGAAATCCTATTTCACAAGTGATTTCACCAAGCATGTGTGACATTTCCTGTGAATACTGTAGTTCCTTCCACTGATCCAAGCTGTGTCAAGGCAGCGTTGACTCTTATCTTTGTCTTTACTTATCCTGCGCTGTCTAACCAGGACTCCGATGACTATAACGGAGAGAAGAAATTCCTGTCTCCTGGTGACATCACAGCCATTGTGAGGCTGGAGTATGACCCATGACCCACACGTCTGCGGTATGCCGGTCGAAACAAACCAGCTATATGGCCAGTCACATCACAGAAACCAGCGTGACGGGTGCGCAATACTGAGGATAATGCTAGATGGCTGTGTTATTGGTTCTGAATAGAGTTTGGTTCTTTATTGGTGAAATGGCCTCAGGCAGGTCCCTCGGGAAGTGTCCACCGCAGAAGACAGCTCCATGAGCACCCCTGACCTCCTGACCCCACGAAGGCCTACACTAACATATGCAGTCATGTCTTCATTTTTTACAATCATAAAAGTCAAAAAGAAAACACATAACAAAATTTGTAAACAGAAAAGCAGCTCCCAGAGTTCAGGTTCTAAAGAAGAAATGTTGGGGCAGCCGCAATAAGGCGTTCACATTTTAAGCTAAGTGTCATAATAAAACGGCCCATAACTAGAAAGCTTGTCAAGTAAAACGCCAAGGTTCATTTCTGATTGAGTAAAATCCGTCAATAACTCCAGCATCACCGGGTAGACAGCACTGATAGCGCACAGGCAGTGTCAGTGACGTACAGAGATCCACAGTCACCACTCCCCAGCTGACTCACCCAGCACCACCTCCCTCGGCCCAGGGGGAGGGCCCTGCCCTGCCAGCACTTCGTATCCTTCATGTTGCATTCCTGTATTTAAATAGGGTTAGGTATGTTTGACACAAACCCCACTGTGTTAGAACTGCCCAGGGTACATAGAACAGGTGCATGCTGGCTTGGTGTAGAGTGGCAGCCGTGGGCCACAGCACACAGCCCACTCCACGTAGCTTTGTCTCTCTGATGTCCACACAGTGATGAAATCGCCCCAGCATGCATGTCTCTGCACTTAACAGATTCTGAAGTACACACAGAGAGCTTTTCAACATGCCATGCCAGGGGCCAGTGCTGTGGTGCCCTGGGTTAGACCAACGCCTGCAGCGCCAGCATCCCCTATGGGCAGTTCATGTCCCGGCTGCTCCACTTCCAATCCAGCTCCCTGCTAATGTGCCTGGGAAGGCAGCAGAGATGAGCCAAATGCTTGGGCCCCTGCACCCACGTGGGGGACCCGATAAAACTCTTGGCTCCTGGTTTTGGCTTGGCAAAAGCCCTGGCCGCTGGAGCCATTTGAAGAGTGAACCAGCAGGTAGAAGATCTCTCCCTCTCTTTCTCTCTCTCTCTGACTCTGCCGGTCCAAAAAAAAAAAATCTTTAAGTAAAAAAATTGCCATCATAGAGTTGTATTTGGTTAAGTCTTACTTAAAACAAAATGTAAGAAAACCTCACCTAGGCTACGTGTCTTGAGGTAATAGACAAATATATTCATATACAATGCACTCCCTAAACGGATCTCATTGTTTAACTTCTCTGGGAGTCTGGCAGGTGCAGTGCTGCCTTCAATCAGCTGGAGCGTGAAGGGCCAGGGGGCTGTACCCGGGACTTAATAAGGCTGGAAACCTATCAATCAGCAGTGCCTAACGAGAGGTGTAAAATAACCTTGCCAAGACGCACGCCTTCCCCACAACCTCGCTACAAGCAAGCAGGCACTTACGGTTACAGAATTCTTTCACCTCTGACCACTGGTTGTTTTCCTGGCATAAGGAGGAGTCTGGCTTGCCCGGAACTTTCACGAAACCTTCATTACACTTGTACCTTACCGTGTGCTGCACGGGGAAGGTCGAGAGCCCTTCCAGCACCGGCTGGGCATTGGGCACTTCCGGCGGCAGGCCGCAGTCACCTGGCGAGAGAAACGCAGGCTGCAGCCAAACGGCCCCGCCGCCCTCCCAGGGCCGCGAACGTTCCCACCCAGGGCGGAACCGGCAACACCAGCTCGCCAGGCCTCGCATCTTGTCAACCACTAAACCCGGAGCCAAAAAAAAAAACCTCTCCCCAAGTTGCTCGGAACTCCTTGCGCGTCTTAGAAGCCGTCCGCAGGTGCACCCAGCCGGCGGGCTCCGCGCCGGGCTCAGAGCCCACGGAGCGGGGAGTGGGCGGATACCAGGTCCCCAGAGAGACGAGTAGGGGGCCAGAATTCGAGGCGGGCGTCCCCAGGTTTGGCTGCTCCCGAAACCCAGCCCTTGGAGCCCTCAAACGCCGCCCCTGCCCCCTAGCAGCCCGTGTGCGGGCTGGGACCCGGCCCCGCGGGCCGCCCGAGCGCCGGTCAGCAGCAGGGACCCTCAGCCTGCGCCCGGGACCGTGTCCGGGGAGCCCCGAGCCTCAGGTGCTCCGCGCGGTCCCGCCGCCGCCCCGCCGCCCCGGCCCAGGCCGCCACTCACCCTGCACGGCCGGGGCGCTCAGCAGCAGCAGCAGCAGCAGCAGGGGCCGCCCGCCAAGGACGCGCAGCACCGCGGGGACGCTCGGTCGCGCGGGGCTCATGGCGCGCAGGGGCCGCGACTCAGCCGAGTGGACAGCGAGGCCAAGCCGGCGGGACAGGCAGCGCGGCCGCAACAGCGCCCCGCACCGCGGCCGTGGGAGTTCATGGAGCGCCCGGGGCGGGGCGGGGCCGCGTCACGGCGGGGCGGGGCCGGGGCGGGGCCGGGGTCCGCGTCACCGCGGGGCGGGGCGGGGAGGGGAGGGGCGGAGCCCGCGGCTGGGTTGGGGCCGGCCCGAGGGGCGCTTCCCTTCCGCCGTGGCCGGAAACGTAAATATGTGCTTTGCGAGTAAACCAGGGGCCGGGGCCGGGGGCCGGGGGCCGGGGGCCGGGGGCCGGGGGCCGGGGAGGCCGGGGGCCGGGGAGGCTCCGGCGCGGCGGGGAGGCCGCGCGCGCACCGGGTGGGTTTCTGAAAAGCAGGTGCAGCGAGCGGCCCGGCGGCTCCCCCTCCGCTAGGATGGCCCCGGGGTTCCACGTTGGGGTGGTTCTGTGGTTCTGGTCCGGCCCGGGGGTGCCGCCGGGGCTGGGGGCGGGCACAGAGCCCCTTGGCCGCGGCTCCCCTCGGTGCTGAGGGTCCGGCGGCCGCGGCCTGCGCAGGTCTCCTGCGCCCTTAGGCGCTGTGAGTGCCGCTGGGATCTGTGGCCCTCCTGCCTCGTGTGCTTTCCTGAGCGCCCTGGGGCCCTGCGGTGGCTGCTCTAGGATGTATCAGGGGAAAAGTAAGTTGCAGCAGCAGCGTTTTCTTAGACTCGGGCTCAGTGGCCTGGGCCCAGCCCTGGTTGCCCAATGCAGGAAGCAGTGGCGCACGGATTCCAGGAAAGGAACTCCATGAGCTTTTAGTAAAGCCTCCACCGGCTTAGAACGTTCCAGATGAGAGGTCATGGTGAAGGGCAGGCTTTTCTTTTTTTTTTTTTTTTTTTCTTTTTAAATTTTTATTTAAACACAGTTACAGGGAGAGAGAGAGAGAAAGGTCTTCCATCTGCTGATTCACTCCCCAATGGCCACACTGCAGCAGCTGGATCAGGAGCCAGAAGCTTCTGGGTCTCCCGTCTGGGTGACAGCAGTCTAAGCCCTTGGGCCATCTTCCGCTACCTTCCCAGGCCATTAGCAGGCAGCTGGATCAGAAGTGGAGCAGCCAGGACTCAAGACAGGTGTGCATATAGGATGCTGTGTGGCAGGTGGAGCCTTTACCCACTGCAGCACAGCGCAAGCCCGGGGGCAGACTTTTCAGACCACCTGGTGTAACCCTCGTATTCAATATTAAAACATCTTACTCCCCCCACCATAGTTGATATAAAAACACAAGTTGTCAGGGCAGCACTGCTTTAGTAGCGCCTCCCAGGGCCTTCACCACCATCCCCTCGGCCATGTGGTTCTAGATAGCTGGTCTCCACGGCGCTTGGGCTCAGAGGAAGGCTGTGAAAGGCAAGGGGGTACAGAGCTGAAGGTCAAGGCCAGTGATGGCGCTGTCAGAGGCCTCAACACAGGCCTGGCTCCGTGTTCAGTGTCTGCTGCAGCTTTTTGTCCGAGAAAAACAATGAGCTCAGCAAAGCATCAGAAAAAAATGATCTGTCACCCAACTTGGCTTCACTCAGTGCTGTAAGCGTTCACCTTCCAAAATACTTTGTTTTCGGTATTCTGTTTTCCAAACAAAACTTTTATGAGAAATAACTGGGTGGACTTTTAAGTAGCACTCAACAGCCACCCAAGGGATTACAGCATTCTGAGAGCAGGGAGGGAGAAACAGACGGAAATGGTGCATTTATGCAGTTTGCAGAGGGCTCTGGAAGAAAATCAGCATTATTAAGAAAAGTCCACTCTGCACATTTGTGACTTCAGAAAGCCTGTCGTGTGTGGTAGCCTCTGTGGGTTTTGTTCCAGTTGCTTCCTGCAGGTTCCATTTCACCAACACAGCTGCGTTTTACAGGTGAGGGAGCAGACGGACAGACGGACTTACCAGAACAGCGTAGACGATAAGGGTCCAGGCCAGAATCCAAACCTACTTTGGTTCCAAAACCTTGTCTGCTCTTACACTGTCGTATTGGAATCAGCAGAGATTTCTTTTTAATTGATTAATTTGAAAGGCAGAGTTACAGAGCGGGAGAGACAGAGACCTTCCATCTGTTGGTTCACTCCCCAGATAGCCACAAAGGCTGGAGGTCGGCTGGTCCAGAGCCAGGAGCTTCTTGGGCCATCTGCTGCTGCTTTACCCAGCATGTTAGCGGAGAGCTGGATTGGAACTGGAACAGCCAGGACTCAGACCAGCGCCCAAAACCCCTACACCACGACGCTGGCTTCTAAAGAGTCTTTGTTGGGGAGAGTGAGTTGGAAGTCATTCAGGAACCCAGGGCTCTTCTGGGAGGCGGTGCGGAGCCTGTATGAGCCCTGATCTGTCAAAAGCTGGGTGTGCTTTCTCAGCCGTGTCGCTGCATTCTCCAAGGTCTCAGTTCCATGTTGATCAAACAATTTGGGGCTAAAATAGCCTCTCCAGGGCTTTCCAGATTCAAAACAATACGTTTATGGAGTTACATTCAAAACAACAAGGATAATGGAAAAATGGGTCTGTGGTTTTGGTAGAGCAAGAGAACACAGTTGTCAACCTTGTCCCAAGAACCACACAGTCGTTAGCAGAATGTCCTTGTCCTTGTGCAAGGCAGAATTCAGCTGTGAGATGGAGGAGTGCGAAGCAAGGTGGCAGGGCTTGATGGGGTGGGACCTCCTGCAGTGTGGACGGGCCCCTCCCCAGGAGGAATGAGGGGGTGCCCACTTGACATTTAAACTGGGGTCTATTAAGGCCTGCTTCTTCCCACTGTTTCTCCTTCCCCTCCTCCTTCTTCTGGACAAAGGGCTTGCTGAGTGTGAAATGGGTAAAGTTCCTTGCAAGGTTTTCTTGCCCAGTGTTACCAGACAGAAGATTCCCCTCCCTTGGGGGGAGGCTGGGACCACCTCTGAAGCTGCTGGGGTGTGAGGAGGCCTTGTGGGGTAAGCTGCTGGAGGCCGCTGCATTCCGCTCCACAGGTGCTTTGTTTTCCTTAGACCCCTCTCACACACAGGCTAATTTCGAACTTCTAGGTAAACGGTGGCTAAGTCGCCACAGTGTTTAATACGTTGGGGACTGCCTAGTACTCAGCAGTAGACTAAGCAAATGTCATCCATCACTTAGAAGGAGGTTTCTATGTGATAAATGCTTTGAAAATGGCCCAGCTGGAGCTGTGCAGGGGTTCAGGAAGGAGAAAGGGGACATGACAGTTGGGATAGCGGAGGCTAGTGGCCCAGCGATTGTGCGAAATCTGACATGTGAGTATCAACGCAGTAGGGCAGGAAACATGGGAAGAGGTTAAGGATGGTGTGGGCAAAGGTGTGAGGTCAGAAAAGCTCAGGACGATGCCCAAGATAGTTTAGTTCAGGCAGGGTGAGGGGTACTGCACAGGAGGAAGCCACAAGGCAGGCTGGAAAGAGGCTTAGAGCCAGGCCCACTTTAGATGTTGCCTACCGGATGCTGAAATGGGAGTGACCCGGTGAGCCAAGACCCAGCCTCGCTGACTGCACACTAGTCCAGGCGTTGAACCTTAGAGAGCGGAAGTGTGTTTCATTTTAGTTTCAATGGAACAGTCCTATTACTCTGACAAAAACCCTTGGTCTAAATATTGTGTGTGTATTGGGGGGAGGGGTTCCATTTCTGCTCTGATCCAAGAAACCTCAAGGGAAGAACCAAAGGTCTTGGGTACTGATTAGATAAAGAGAAAGAAAAACAAGGGTGGAAGATGACTCAGAAATTTGGCGTCTGCGATAAGGGGCCCTGTGTCAAAGAACTGGCCGCTCCGCGGTGAGGAGTGCCTTCTTTTTGGAAAGAAAGAACAGGTCTGGCTTTATGTGTGTTCCATGTATAATGTGTTGGTACAGTGTCTCGGCAGGCAGGACCCAGCTGGAGATGGAGACAGGAGAGGCTGAAGGCCAGGAAACCAGGGAACAGAGCACACGGAAATGTAGGGGCCCCGGGCTGTCACCGGAAACCGAGGTAGAGAAAGCAGCAGAGGGAGGAGACAGGGCAGCTTCCTGAGAGCCGAGGACCAGCCAGATGGCACGGCCCTCCTTGTGGGGCAGCTGGTGTTGATGGGGGTTAAGTAAGGAGCCCCAAACCACAAGGCTTATGAGGGCAGAGCAGGGCCTGGGCACCTGGATGCCTCTGTTGATGGCCCAGCCACTGCTGTTTTGCAAACCCTGCTTATGTGTTCGTACCCAGGACTTTCTCT
Organism: Lepus europaeus; assembly: GCF_033115175.1. NCBI lineage: Eukaryota > Metazoa > Chordata > Mammalia > Lagomorpha > Leporidae > Lepus > Lepus europaeus. The sequence continues at coordinate 22,053,313 of NC_084840.1, read as the reverse complement.
GTTGCCAGAGTACTCTGTCAGCGCCTCACCCGAGGAACCATTTCCCACCTAAAAAGCCAAGGAAAAGCAGAAATGTTGTGTTTAGGTATTTTCGTCATGCAGCTGCAAATACAGGCAGGTCAAGCTCTGCAGATTCGTGAAGTGCCTTTTGTAAAAATAAATGGAAACAAACGAGCAGACTCTTTCTTTTTTTTTTTTTTTGACAGGCAGAGTGGACAGTGAGAGAGAGACAGAGAGAAAGGTCTTCCTTTGCCGTTGGTTCACCCTCCAATGGCCACCGCGGTTGGCGCGCTGCGGCCGGCGCACCGCACTGATCGATGGCAAGAGCCAGGTGCTTCTCCTGGTCTCCCATGGGGTGCAGGGCCCAAGCACTTGGGCCATCCTCCACTGCACTCCCGGGCCACAGCAGAGAGCTGGCCTGGAAGAGGGGCAACCAGGACAGAATCCGGTGCCCCGACCGGGACTAGAACCTGGTGTGCCGGCGCCGCAAGGTGGAGGATTAGCCTAGTGAGCCGCGGCGCCGGCCCTATTTCTTATTTTTTAAAGATTTATTTGAAAATCAGAGTTACACAGAGAGAGGAGAGGCAGAGAGAGAGTGAAGGTCTTCCATTCGATGGTTCACTCCCCAGATGACTACCATGGCCGGAGTTGTTCTGATCCGAAGCCAGGAGCCAGGAGCTTCTTCCAGATCTCCATGCAGGTGCAGGGACCCAAAGACTTGGGCCATCTTCTGCTGCTTTCCCAGGCCACAGCGGAGAGCTGGATCAGAAGAAGAGCAGCCGGGACTAGAACTGGCACCCAAGTGGGATGCCGGCGCTTCAGGCCAGGGTGTTAACCCGCTGCGCCACAGAGCCGGCCTCCAGACTACTATTTCTTATAAAGGAGTTTTACTTGCCAAGAACTTGCTAATCAATGTGTTAGTGAAGGCAGCAGTCGCTGTAAGGAAGAGTGCAGTGGGGCCTCACATGGGGGCAGAACGAGAGGAGACAGAATGTGAACTCACAGCCAGACCGAATTTATTCAGGGAAAATAAACTGCAGAGGTCGACCATCTGCCATCATGCTCACATCCCGAACACGTGGCAGAGGCCCAGAGCCCAGCAGGCTGGGCCCTTTAATCTCTTAGGTGGGCCAGGGGTGGGGATGGGGGTCAGTAGGTGGAGATGAGCTTCTCCATACTGGTTCTTCAAGTGTGGCCCACTGGCTTGCAAACCCAGGGAAGAATGCAAGGGGTGGGGTGGGGAACAGTACAGGGTGTGAGGCTGAACTTGAAAGAAGGCAGGGGGATCAAGAACCTGAAATGGCTGAGGCTCTGCCCTTGTTCCATCAGGCTTAGTTTTTTGTTTTAAGTAGGTGAAGGTTCAGCGATATTTACTAAAAGGGCCCCAATGCCTGTGCCTTTGTCACCTGCTGGAAGGGCGCCTTGACCTGGAGCTGGCTGCTCTGTGTGTGAGAAGGTCTGAGCAGCCAAAGGCAAATGTAACTTGACTCACGTGAGCAAATGTTTCTTTGCAAAGCCTTCATTTTCTGAGATGGCAGTGAGTTTTTGCTGTCAAAGGAGACGTAGAGGCAGAAGCAAGACAGCGTGTGGGTACGTGAGTGAAGGTGTAATGGGAGATGCTTTGGGGGGCCCGGGACTGACACCGTTGCTCCCTTGCTTCCTGTGTAGCCCAGTGTTAAACTGCTGGGTGACACAGCTTCCTCAATGATAAAGCAGGTGTGATAATACTGCCTATCCCATAGGGTTTGTGAACAGTAAGAGAGACTGTGCAAGCAAAGCATTTGGCTCGTGGCTGGTCCCAACAAATATCACTGTTGCTCAACAGATAGCAGCAACACTGAATATCAGTGACTGACATGGATGAACATTGACTTCATGCACTTGGACTGGCCCACTTTTCATATAATCCATACCAAGAATATGCCATGACACACATGTGCCTGAAACATCTGTAAAAGAAGGAAAATGTTCAAATGAGATGCTAACAGAGCTGAGGTCATCTAGCTGTTTTTCTTCTTTCTCCACCCAATGCAGTTTGGTTTTTTGGCTAAGCTTAGGTCATTTGCAAAGACTCAGAATTATTTAAACATTGGACTCTTTCCCTACCTCCACTGATGTCCCATCTGCTTTGTTTGCCTTGATTTATGATCCTGCAAGTGAAGAAGTGGATTTACAGTCTGAGCTCATCCGAATTTCGAGGGGAGAGGCAGGGAGGGATTTTCATTTAAGGATCACCCATGTGTCACTCTCAGTTTGAATCCTAACCTGAATTAACCTGCTGTATCCCATCGTCCTTATATACAGGACACCTATGAACATTTAAATTGAGCAGTAATTTGCCACTTATGGTAACTACGTACCTGTGTCAATTTTGTTGTCATATCTGCAGAACTGAGAATTTGGGACTTGTTGGGTTAGCCGTCACAGCCATGCCTTGTAAGCCACTGTTACATCCATTTTCACCTGATGAAACAGACCTTGGAAGATGAAGCAAACAATACAGACGCCAAAGCCAATGTGGCTTGAACCCAGATGTGGGTGGCTTTACAATTCTGCTCCTCCCCTTATGTGTATTGTATCTTTTGACGCATAAGAAAAGTGAAATGTTCCTTGATATTTCTCAGAAGAATTCATTAGCAGATATTTGCCTGGTGCTTTTCTTTCAGTTGTCCACCAAAAGCCATTAACTAAATGGTGAGCATTTCCCTAGGGTACATCATCCTGTCTCCTAAAGCCAACGGGAGTGCTGAGAGGAAGGTAATTTACCTCCAGCAAACAGCAATTGTGTGTCTTTCCTGTAGGCCCCATCAAACACCACGCCCCCTCAGGTCTGTATTCTGGCCTTTCCTGCCCCTGCCTGGGCTTCCAGAGCGCGCAGCCTCCTCACTGTCACTGAGTGTGGCAATCGCGACGGGGATTTTGTGTCAGAGTCTGTACAGAAAACAGCTACTTTGGAAACAACTCTGGCACCTACTTATGAAGGTTAACAGGTACATATGCTAGGACCCGGAAATACCATTTCTAAGCATGGACCCAGGGAAAATAAACAGAAGTGCACATGAGAGTTGCGTGTAAACACGCATTGTAGGCCGGCGCTGTGGCTCAACAGGCTAATCCTCCGCCTTGCAGCGCTGGCACACCAGGTTCTAGTCCCGGTCGGGGTACCGGATTCTGTCCCGATTGCCTCTTTTCCAGTCCAGCTCTCTGCTGTGGCCAGGGAGTGCAGTGGAGGATGGCCCAAGTGCTTGGGCCCTGCACCCGCATGGGAGACCAGGGTAAGCACCTGGCTCCTGCCTTCGGATCAGCGCGGTGCGCCGGCCGCAGCGGCCATTAGAGGGTGAACCAACGGCAAAGGAAGACCTTTCTCTCTGTCTCTCTCTCTCACTGTCCACTCTGCCTGTCAAAAAAAAAAAAAAAACAAAAAACAAAAACAAAAACAAAAAAACCACGCATTGTAGCCGCAAACTGAAAGCAGTTCACCAACAGCTGACTTGTGGGACTTCCTTTCATGCAATGGGCGGCTGCTTGGCATTAAAAAGGAACAAGTTAATGGCAAACAACAGGAGTGAGTCTGAAAAACATGCTGAGCGAAGGAAATGAGACACTGAAGTTACGTACCCTGTGACCCCACGTGTGATGTTCTATCTAGAAGAAGCAACATTAATTGACAGTGATAGAAATCAAATTAATGGCTATTTGGAGGGAGAAGAGGTAGGAGAATTGACTGAAGAAGGACCATTTTGGGGGAACAAAGGTATTCTGTACATTGACTGGGATAATGGATATCTGATGTATGCATTTGCCCAAACTCATCAGACTGAATCTATTTGGCCCTGCTTATTTGCAGGTTCCTCATCCATGGATTGGAAATACTGTACTGAACATGTACAGACTTTTTCTTGCTTTTGTTCACTACCGCATGTAACAGCTTCTTACATAGCATTTACATTGCATTGAGTATCATAAGTAATGGAGACATAGTTTAAAGTATACAGGAGGATATGGGTAGGTTAATGCAGATGCTACCCCATTTTATATAAGGGACTTATATTTTTTAAAAATCTTTTCGAAAGAAAGAAAATGTTTTTATCTACTGTCTCTCCCCAGCTGCAGCCAGTAGCCAGAAACTCAATCCAGGTCTCCCAGGCTGGTGACAGAACCCAGTTTCTTGAGCTATCACCACTGCTTCCCAGGGTCTACATTGGCAGGAAGCTAAAGTCAGGAGCTGGAGCCAGGAATTGCACCCAGGCACTCCAGTGTGGAACACAGCATCTTAACCAGTGGACCAACTAAGCATCTGCAGGTTCTGATATCCCAGAGGGTCCTGGAACCAATCCCCTGCAAATACCAAAGTGCAATCATACAGTAAATATTTCCATTTGTTCTATGTAAATTATGCCTCAATGAAGTTGCATAAAAATCATAAATGGGATCCAAGGTTTCAGTTGTGTAACTGGTGGGCTTTGGTTACAGAACCAACTAGGCCATTATATCAAAGATAGCACAGCCAAATGCACTTTTTCTCTGAGTTTTAAGTAGTGTTAACCTTGGATATGAAATCATCGTAGCCTAAAAGGAATGGTGTTTCCAGGCTTTCCTGACTTCCCAAAAGACTTAAGTTCTCATGAGAAAACTGGAAAAATGACAAAAGCAATTATCAGCATGTTGGACCTGCCACTGGATTTGGAAGTGTAGCCTTCGTTGTTTCGTATTTTCTGAGATGCCCAGTGCCAAACTGGCAGGCTCACAGTTACCAGAGCTTCCACAGGAGCTTCTGATTGGATGTCTCGCCAGAGGAGAGCTAAGAAGAGTCTGCTATCCGTACCGTTTTCCTCCCAGCCTGCGCTCCCTGCTCCGTCTGAAGTGCTGTGTTCTCAGAGCTGATGAGAACTGATCATGTCTGGGTTAAACGCTCATGTGCTCAGTGATGATTTTCAACAAGATAAAGTCCAAGCTGCTTAGCCTACTTTCATGGCTCTTTATAGTTTGATATGAGACATTGCCTGCCTTGCTCTGCCTGATCTCATTTTTTGATGAACTCAACTTCCTAAGAACTGATTAAGTCACCTTGCTCGATGATCTGTGACCTGCTACGGTTTACCACCTGTGCTTCCTGACGCACTCCTGGGGAATGCCTGGCCCCACCTTGGCCAAGGGAGTGCTTCCTTTGCCATGAGCCCACAGGGCTCTCACTTGCATCTGAGGTCAGTGAAGCGCTGATTTTCCCCGATGTGTGCTTGCATGCGTTTGCAGGGTCTTCCTAGTTTTATGTTTAGATGTGTCTTAAATGTTTTGTTTCTCCTCCTGAACATAAAGCAGTTTGACTCAGGGGACAACAGCACAGACGCTCAAGCCTTCTGTTTGGGTTTGAATTCTGCCTCCAAGTCTTGGTCAAGCTTCTTCATTTTATGAGCCTCAGTTTTCTCATTCATAAGACCGAGCCAATAATAGGATCAATCTCACAGGCTTGAGATAATATAGGGACTTAGTACAGTCCCTCATGTGCTCTTAATGCCAATTAAACATTAGCTGTCATAGCTGTTATTAGAAACTAAGGGGGGCCGGCGCTGTGGCTCACTTGGTTAATCCTCCACCTGCGGTGCTGCATCCCATATGGGCTCTAGGTTCTAGTCCCGGTTGCTCCTCTTCCAGTCCAGCTCTCTGCTGTGGCCCGGGAGGGCAGTGGAGGATGGCCCAAGTGCTTGGGCACCTGCACCCATGTGGGAGACCAGGAGGAAGCACCTAGCTCCTGGTTTCAGATCGTCATAGTTCCGACCGTAGCAGCCATTTGGGGGATGAACCAACGGAAGGAAGACCTTTCTCTCTCTTTCTCTCTCTCACTGTCTAACTCTATCTAACAAACAAACAAAAAAAGAAACTAAGGAATATGTTTGATATTTCTTATATCTTGCACAACACTTGATAGAAACTTTTAGTAAAGAATGATAAGAAAAGAGGTCATCATGCTGACCTCGCCCAACTTCATCCTGTCTTGCGGCCTGGTGGTGGTGAATCATTACCTAGCATTTCAGCTTTTTGCGGAAGAATATTACCCCTTCTCAGAGGTCCTGGCCTATTTCACTTTCTGCCTGTGGATAATCCCGTTTGCATTCTTCGTGTCGCTTTCGGCTGGGGAGAACGTCCTACCTTCCACCATGTAGCCAGGAGATGACGTGGTCTCCGATTACTTCACCAAAGTTCACCAAAGGCAAGCGGGGCAAACGCTTAGGCATCCTGGTTGTCTTCAACTTCATCAAAGAGGCCATTCTGCCCAGTCGTCAGAAGATATACTGACCCCTTGGGGAGGGGATGTGGGAGCCAGCTCAGGAGAGTAGGCCCCTGGGCCTCTGGCTAGATGTGGGTTGGGAGCTAGAAGACAGCTTCTTCCAGTCCTGGCTTCCCTCCCCTCGACTGGAGCCCCATCCCGCCCTCCTCGGGGCTCAGCATGGCTCAGAGATAATGCTGCCAGAGGCTGGAACCAGAGAGGGCACCAGGGAGGGGGCGGAACCTGCTTAGCCAGGAAGCCGAGGTGGCCAGGAGGTTGTGGCCCAGCTGCGGCAGGCCGGGCAGGGTCTATGAAGCTGGAGAGCAGACAGTGACAAGTTCTCTGGGCAGATGGCTGTATGGAGGGGCCAGGGCTTGCCACTTCCAAGAGAAATAGTTTTTGCTGTTGAACTGTGATTTGTGTCCAATTGCTGATTCCCGTTTGAATAAAGATTTAGGTGGCACTGTTTGCCTTAAAAAAAAATCATGGCAAATCATGGGGAACTTACTCATATTCTGTGGTGTATCACCACCGTGTTCTGTGATGTTCATACATTATTTTACTAAATATTCACAATAATTCTTTTCCCATATGGTGTTAGGTGTGGTTTTTGAGTCTTAGGTTGTGTGTGTGTGTTCATGTGCTGGCAATGGGAGTAGTACTAGTAGTTACTTCAAAGACATGAAACAGTATTTCCCTGACCCAGGTAGCAATTTTCAGTATTGTTTGTTTGCTTGTTTTTGGTGAGGGACACAGAGGGTTTACTACGCAAGGGGAGAGGCTCAGTCCTTGGGAGCCACTTTCTTCATATCAGCAGGGACCTTACTTAGCTCCTCCCACTTCTTCTTCCCTGGGATGTGTCTCCACCCTCTTCTGTCTTCCCTCCCTTCCTCCACTTCCTCCCCTCCCTCCCTTCCTCCCTTCATCTTTTCCTTCCTTCCTTCCTTCCTTTTTCTCTTTAAAAGCATATGTATTTATTTATTTATTTGAAAGGCAGGGTTGGAGAGAGGAAGAGACAGAAAGATATCTTCCTTCTGCTGGTTTATCACCCGAATGGCCTCAACAGCCCTGTCTGAGCCAAACAGAAGCCAGGAGCCTGGAACTGCATCCGGGTCTCCCATGTGGGTAGCAGGGAACCAAGTACTTGAGTCATCTGCTGCTGCTTTCCCTGACCCATTAGCAGGGAGCTGGATTTGGAAGTGGAGCAGCTGGAATGTGAACCTGTGCTCCTATGGGACGCCAGCATTTCAGGCAGTGGCTTAACCCCCTGTATCACCATGCCAGGCCCCCTATTTTTTTCTTCATGGGTTTGAGGGCCTGTTTGTCCTGGGAGAGCTTGAGCAGCTCTGTGGCAAGGTCCTGTATGGGTCAAAACCTCCGAGATTGTGTCACGCAGGAACTTGGTGAGCTTGGGGAGGCTCCTGCTATGGCAGCTGTGCCTCTGTTGCTCACTTTCTTGGTCACCTTGTGACCTTCGCTGAGGCCCGCAGCCATGGGGTAGCAGAGAGGCATGGCTGCTGCTTTTCGTTGGCTGCTTTGATTAAAGGAATTTTCAGTGTTTTCCCACTACACTGTGGGAATATAACTATACTTTAATAGTTCTATTCTTCGTGTCTATTTTTTAAATCAGTTTTATAGATTTTTTGTTGACTTCTGTTATGGGAGATTAGAATTTAACTCTCTTCCACTTCCACCTCCAATGCATACATCCCATCTCTCTTCCTCATGCTCCCAATAGAGTTATATTATAATTTATAAATTAGCATCCAAGAAAATTAGCATCTAAGATATATACTATTAGTACCAAACAAACATACGTATACAAACTAGCATGTGGAGCATTGTGAAATTTCCCTTTTTGTGCTAACTTTTTTAATATGTCTTTAATAATTTCCTCATTCAATTGTTTGCTTGGTTTTTCTATGTACCTTTCAGCATCTCTGCACAGAACCATACAATACCTTAAAAGGTGGTCAGAGACATCAAGTGAACTATGAGTTCCATCGTTTTCTTCTTCCTAGGGCACAAACATCTTGTCTTCCGTCAATCTGAACTTCTGTCCTTCTGGCACTTACTAATACCATCATCCTGATAATTGCCTCTGCCTCTTTAGTTATTGTTGATGGAGTCCCGGCCTCTTGGATCTTTGTCTCCCTTTTCTCTTGTTTCCTCTCATTTTAATAAGGCATGTTCTCTAGTAACTTTCTCAAGAAAAGGAGCATATATTTTTATTTATTTCTTAATGTTTATTTATTTGAAAGGAAGCATGACAGAGACAGAGAGGGAGGCAGAAAGATCTTCCATCTACTGGGTCACTCCCTAAATGCCCACAACAGCCAAGGCTGGGCCAAGGCAAAGCTAGGAGCCTAGAACTCCATCCAGGACCCAAGTACTTGAGCCATCACCTGCCACCTCCTGGGATGTACATGAGCAAGAAGTGGGAGCAGATGGGATGTGGGATCCCTAGCAGTGGCTTCATCTGCTGTGCTACAATATCCACCCTGGTGTAGGTTTAGAAGACCAAATTTGAAACACTTTTCCCTAGAATTTTGGACGCATTTCTTCACTGTCTTCTATTTTCAGAATTACTAACTTTGGGATGTCATTCTTACTCTGTTCTTTTATTCTCTAGAAGATTGAAAATTGTTTTTATTTCTTCTCTTTAATCTTGGAACTCTAAAATTTGATCACAGTGTGCGTTGCGTTAACGTTATTTCTCTCACTGTGCTGGACTATTCCATCTAGAAATTCATGTCTTCCAGTTTTGAGAAGTAGTCTTCTATTCTTTTATAACTTCTGTGTTCTCTTCCTAGAACTCTGATTCATAAGACTGTCAGCTCTATAACTCCTATAAGCTCTCTACACTTTGTATCTCCTATTTTTCATCTCATTTATTTTTTAGCATTCCTCAATTATATCTTCCAGCCTTTCTATAGAGCTGTTTTTATTGCTATATTTTTAATGTCCATGAGATATCCATGAACTCCTACTTATTCTCTAAATAAACTCTCCTTTTTAAACAGTGTCCTTCTCTCATCATACAAAGAATATCTTCTTTTATATCTAATTATATTGATGATATAGGGTATATTGTGGTTTTTTTTTTTTTTTTCTGTCTTGATGGGGTGTTTTCGTCTATGCCTTGTCTGTTTATCTGCTGAGTTCCTTTTTGCCTGAATTTGTTCAGTAGTTATGGCCTGTGTTTCCATGATGCAGGTTTTCTCAAGTGTATTACGGCCCATTACGCTCCTTTAATATTTAAGAGACTCTAAAAAGCTCGTTGCAAGTTCCTTGGGTATGATCTCGGCTGAATTCTTGATTGGCTTAAGTGTGGGTTTATTGGGTTGGGCGCCTGGCAGCATGGGACGCAACCCCATATGTTATCATCTGAAAGTTTTTTTCTTCTAGATCCACCTGCTTCTCCAGAAAGAAATCTCTCAAGTGTTGCCTCGGGTGGGACAGGGAGACGGAAGTCTCAGTACTGACGCTCTGGGATGTTAGTGGGAGGAGGACAAGGGTCCCGCTCCCAGGGATGGCCTTTCCTACCCAGCTCCCTTCACTCTCTGGTATCAGACTCAGAAACTGCTCGTGTTGGACTTTTCCCACTTCGTGCTCCCTGCTCTTTGCAGGGTAAGTTCAAGGGCATAGTCGCTTAAGTGCTCTGTGTATCAGAGTTTCCTGCAGCTGTATCCGCTTTTCGTAGACTTTCAGTTGATCCTCCTCTTTACAGTTCAGTCCTGCATGCTTATTTTCAGAGGTCCTGGTGCCCCCCAGCTCTCAGCCCTTTTGAGTTCTCCAGGGTAAGCAGGTGACTGCGGACAGCAAGGTTTCAGCTTTCTACTCTGTTAATCAATAACCATTCAGCCTCTAGTTTCTCTACTCTTGTCATCCTCTTCTCTTTAAATCTTTAAATACTTTTTAAAACCATTTTAGAAATATTAGAAATAAGCCTGAATATTTATTTCATCACTTGTAACCAGCAGTCACTGTATACTCGTGTATATTTCCTTCTTTACCATTTTATGTGATGCTTTCTATTGTCACCTAGGGAACAAAGACTTTTTAATCACCCAATATTTATTTAACATCTGCTAGGAACTTGGAAAAAACTGGGTATACTAATGAAGAATAAAGAACAGAGGCAAAATATTCCGTGTCCCTTGGACAGAAATATCTAGCGAGTGAGGCTGTGCATCAGCTCTTTCTTTTTAAACGGCTTGGAGAGGGATCTTCTCATCCAACAATGCTACTTAAAATGCAAGGAGTGGATCAACTCTTGTTCCCTAAAAGCCAATTAACATAGATTCTACGCCTGTTTCTTACTAAACTCTCTTGACAAAAGGCTAATTCAAGGCTCAGGGTCGGATGGAGACAGCAATGCTCCTGACAGTGGACAGAACTAATTTAAATTCGTTTATTCAGTAACTGCTTATCCCACTGCCTACTTAATCCCAGGACCTGGGGGTAGCTGGCCATTTGCCACAGTGATTCCTGCAGGCACAGTGGAGGGGAGTGTGGATCCACACAGAGGCTTCCTGCTCCACGGAGCCAACCTACGAGGCTTACCAAGGACCACGCATGTGCTGGCAGTGCTCCAAGCACCCGTGTCTCCGTTTCTCGTGAAGTGCTGTTCAAGAAAGTTTTCATCCCTTCAAATACGTGACTGAAGTCCACGTTTCCAGAAGGGACTTCCAAATCATACTTTTTCTGTGATGGTATCAGCGTGTACTGGACAGACACATTGGGTTAGAGACATGTCAGTGGTTTGGATCTAGTACCTGAAACGGCGTGGCTATCTGTTCTTTATGGAACCAAAGCAAGATGTTAGAGGTATAAGCACCTGGAGCAATGCCATCTGAAGTCGATTTAGGCTTCCCCATTGTTTCTTCATTTCAGTCCAAAATTCTGTCCCCAGAGTATATGATTTATTTCCTCAAAGTCCCACCACCTACGGGTAGCATGACTTAACTCGGCAGTGTTTACCGTGAAGAAAATCTGAATTTCAGCGTGTTGTGCATGGAGCCTTTTGTGCGGAAGGGCCCCCAGAGTGTCCAGTGCGTTTTCAGGATGTGCAGACACATTGTGTTGAGGCTGTGTCACAGAGGTCTGCGCACTGGTCTGGAACATTGGCCAAGCGCCAATCCCGCTCCTTGGGCACTGGATCCCCTCCCGTCTCCTCTGTCTAGAACATTCCGCAGCGGTTTTCTCCTTTCCTAGCTGCATTGTCAGTTTTTTTTCTCTCAGTTGGATTTTTTTCTGTAAACACAGATAGGCACCCATGTACCTGACCTTCAGAAAAAAGCCAGAAATCCTCTTGGGTGCCCGAGGGCCCTGAGCCGTCTTCTGAGGATTTGCGTATCCTTGCTGCGTCTGATTGTTCTCTTCCTTGAGTCTGTTCCGGTCAAGCTCTGTCCACACCCATTCCTCCCTTGAAAGGCTCACACTGAAGTCACCAATGACCCTCACGTTGTTAGACAGTCATTTCTTGGCAACAGCGTAGGACCCCGCTGACCACTTCCGTCTCTGGAAAGAACGTTCTTCCCTTGGACGCCGCGTTTCCTGGCTGTGTAGTTTCAGTTGGCTTTGCTGACTCTCGCTCCTCTCCTCAAATTCTAGCCCAGGGCCGGAGTGCTCCGTCCTTTCGCCTACCCCTTTCTCTGCTGATGCTGCTCTGATAACACCCAGTTTTATCGCATTAAACGCCATGATTCTCCAGATTACGTCTGCAGTCTGGATCGCTCTGCTGGATTCTAAGTCTCAAATTCCCCAGTGGACGTCTCCACTTGGAGATCCAGCAGACATTACAAGCCCAGCTGCTAAAAAAACAGGGGCTCTTTCTGTTCACTGCCCCTTCCCACCCCATCATGGTTTCCCCCATCCTGGTCAATGTCAGCCTCAGACTCTCAGGCCAAAAATTCTGGGCGTCCTCTTTGACATCTCCCTTTCTCTCACACTCTGTATAGGATCTTTTAGCAATACTGTTGTCTCTATCTTTAATCACAGCCTAGGGGCCAGCATTGTGGTGTAGCTGGTTAAGTGGTCACCTGCCTCACTGGTTCAAATCCTGGGTGCTCCACTTATGATCCAACTCCCTGCTAATGCACTTGGGAAAGCAGAGGAGGATGGCCCAGATGTTTGGGCCGCTGCACCCACACAGGAGACCAGCAAGAGGCTCCTGGATTCAGCCTGGCCCAGCCCTGCCCTTGTGGGCATTTGGGGAGAGAACCAGCAGGTAGGAGATCTCTGTCTCTCCCTCTCTCTGGCTGTGTCTCCCTGCCTGCACCCCTTCCAGCGGTATCCCAGCAGCCTTCACTGCTGCGGTACAGCCTGCTGTCGGGTGTGCTGTTCCTGCCTTGTTCTGGGTGTTCTCAGCACAGCAGGCACAGTCACCTCCCAGCTCAAAGCACCAGCGGCTTCCTGCCTCCCCCAGGATGAAAGCCCAGACCTCACGGTGGCCAACAGGACCCTGCAGGATCCTGCTTCCCTCGCCTGTCGTCTTCACTCGCCGGCCCTCCCCCAGGGCCCTCCTGCCTTGGCTACATTGGCCTGTTTGAGAAAAGATGTCCCTAAAGCTCATTTCTTTCCTTCCCCAAGGCTGCCACTCAAGTGTTTCTTTCTCAGAAGGGCTCTTTGCCACTGTCTTTGACAGCGTGGCCCACTCCACATTATCTAACCTACTCCATTGTTTTCTATTTCTTCAATGCTTACGTCTCCACCTAACATACTATGAGTATGCAATTTTTACTCATTAATTTTATTTATTGTGTGTGTCCTCATGCTTACATGTGAACTTTAGCCAATGAGAATTCTTCTGTTTTAACTCTAAAATCTTTGATTCTAGAATAGGGCCCAGTACATAGTAGGTGCTACTTGTTGAGTAGAGGAATTCGTGTGCAGGGTTTTTGAGATCTGAGAATTCCCTGGAAAACACCATGCTCACAGTTCGTGCTGAAGTAGCAGGCGGTCTGGCAGTCTGGGGCTGTGTCTTGCAGGCGGCCTCCACCTGGAGTGCACGGGCTGCTCTCCACCGCTTCCTCTGGGCCTCTCACCCGTGATGGTGCTGCGTTGTCCAGTGCTCTGCAGGAACGTCCATTTCGATCCTCCTTGTGTTGTCAGGAAACAGTGCTTTCTCTTTTTCTCCTGCGTGAAGATAATTTCAACGCAGCAGGAAGAAATTTAAGGGGAAAAAAAAGATTTTGTTTGTGTCTGTTTCATGGGAGCTCTGGAGTTCATCTCCAGCTTTGCAGACTGCTGTGTGTGCTGTGGCCCCTCTCCAGGTCATCATCGCCTTTCGTGGCCTTGGTGAACACCTAGACATGGGCTCCCAAAATGGACTTCCAGCTGAACTTTGCTAAGTTTCAGACTCACATAACCGAATGTGTTACAGAGCGCCTTTCCCATGCGGATCTGCCTAACTGCTGTCACTTTAGAATTCAGATGACATCCTGTCAGCTTCATGATAGCTTCCAGGACCTCCCACCACACACCTTGTACAATATTCTCTTACACCACTTCACCAAGATCTGCAATTATGTGTTCATGCCACCAGATCATGGCCTCATAAGGGCAAGGACTAGGAGTTAATCATTGTATCTCAGCATAGGACACATAAGATATGCTCAGTAAACACACACATGAACGTGTAACAAGTTGTCAAGGACAGACAGTCGGTTCCTTTCTCTTTTCCTAGCAATCTCTGTTGCAGGGGTTGTGCCCTTCATAGGCATCATCTCCTGAGCTTTGTGATTTTGATAATAATAAAATAACAGGTCATGCAGCTGTGAGTGAGTGACTACACGGTTCTCGGTGCTCTCTAGGATTTCTGAGGCATAGGCATTGTGCGTGGCGTATGTGTGCTCCATTGTACCATTAGCTGTATTATAGAGCTGAACAAATAAACCGCTCTGCCAGGCACAGAGCAGAACAGTGGCGACCCTAAAACTGACACAACTAAAGGGGCAGAAAACACGACGGCGAGAAAACATACGAGCAAGGGAACAAGTTCATTTTCTATTTAAGGTTTCTGAATAAGTTGAAAAATTCCACCCCAACATCAGATTAACTTTTGTGTTTGTTCTGCGCTGTTCATGTCAGACCATTTCTTCTCCTCCCTCGTGAGAAGAATTTCCCTCCTAGGGAAGCAGTTCTCTTGAGCAATATTGTTCTACGCCCTCTGCCTCCGTCAGCTACTGGCTGCTCTGTACAACCCCTCTTGATTTATTGAGGAATTTGTCATCCGTATAGCCTTGCTGTCCACCCAGCATCCACCCATTTTTTTAGGATGATGTCATACCCATGTTGGATACCCTGGACACGTATTTCCATGACTTGGTTATTTCTAATGACTTCCTCTACTGCAACCAGCCGTTCCCATAGACACACCCTGGAACTTATCATCACCCAGCATTGCTCCGGGTCTGTCTGAGAACAGTTTCAGACACCAGACTCTCTGAGCGCAACCTCGCATCGATTACTCTCAATCCGCTGTCCGTTGTCTTATGGAGACCTGCAAGTCTAGATTTCCTACTTCCGACCTCTCTCCCAGCTCCCGTCTGTCTTCATTCCTCCCTTGCCTCGTTGACATTCTCTGATCCATCGCATCTCTCTTTCCTCCCAGGATCCTGAACTTTCCTCCCTGATTGTTCGTAGTTGTACCTTCCTGACCAAAGCCCAGAGCTGCACGCATCCCACTGTCGCCCGTTTCTAAGCCTTCAAGTGACTGTTGGAGAAAACAGACAACAGGAAACCACCGCCCTGAACTTCTAACCGCCTACGCTTCCCTGTCAGCTCTCCCACCTCCGCCTCCCCTGCTCCACACCTTCCGCCAGCCGGCCCTCTTCCCGGCATACCTTTTCCTGACCCTTGCCAGAACATTCCCTCTGCTAATCCCCTTGGTAGATGCAAGGCAAGCAGCTGCTTTCCCCAGGAACACACTCTCCAGGTCTGGCTTGGGTGATGTTCTGGGGGAGAAGGAAGGCTTTGTCTCCTAGCACCCTGGAAGCTGCTGCTCTGCTGTGCCTGCATCTCCTCACCTTCCCCAGCGCCACCCACCCAGCGTCCCCCTCTGCTGCTGGGCGCTCCGAGGATGAACTGGCAGCAGCTGAGGCAGGCACAGGTTTCAGCAGAACTGTGAGCGTGGGGAAGGCCACACTTTCCCTGTCTTTTTACTCTCACCATTCAAAAAAAAAAAAAAAAAAGATACATTAGATTTTCTGCAGAGTTGATAGTAGATAAAGAATTCTGATTCCATGAGGGGAAGTTTTTAAAAATGAAATAAATCACTAACAAAAACTTGACTAAACGTAACTGCAGCCACTGTCCAAGAGGAAACAGAAATAAGTCAAATTAGCCTCAAGCAGTGCCCCCGTGGACAGGTCCCTTTTCACAGCATTGGTCCTGGCCCACGGGCTGCAGCTCAACTCTCTCTTCCTCAAACCCCTGAGTGTGACTGCCCGCCCCAGGTGAAGGAAGCCCCACCCCTTCTCCCCTCCCCCACTGCGGTTAAGTCTGTCTGTGGGATCCAGTTCCCATTCCCCAGGTCGTCAAGTGTGTAGACAGGACTACAAGGAATGATAGTGAGAGCTGGAGGGAAGAAGTCCTCTCTCTTGCTCGCCCTTGTATTCTGAGACCTCTCAGAAAGCTTGAGAGCTGGTAAGAGTTGAGAAAGTACTTGAGGCAGTGGAGAAAGGGCAGGGTGGACACTGGGGCTGTCCCCGCGTGGCCTTTCCCTGCGTGGGGTGTTTGGACTCTTTGCTGACAAATGCAGGCCACCTTGACTTCATCTCGTCCTTTGGGCCCACGTACAGTTGCCGTTTGTCCCTGTCCCTGAGGTTCTTGGTCCACCTCTGGCAGGTGGAGTAAGTGGGTCTCCGCCATGGGTCTGGCCTCCCTACAGAATGCTGTATTCCTCACATTTGCCCCCACACCCTACACAGAATAGCAAAGTAAATTTTTTTTACTTTTAACAGCAGGAACCAAGGGAATGGCAGCATGTCACAGACTCTGTGCGGGCTCCCCCAGCCCCCTGCTAGTGTGCAGACACATCCATATCCAAGAATCCTGCTCCTCTGACAGGCAGCAACTCTTGTTCCAAATCTAACTCCCAGCAAGGGAGACAAGGAGTTGGTAATTGCTTTACACATGATAATAGAGCCCAGAGCTTTGGCTCCCCACTGCCTGCTCTGACTGCAAGACCAGAAACTCCCACTGTGGCCTGTGAGGACCTGTGCAAAACAAACAACATTTTAGCTCCGAGGAACTAGCTGAGCCCATCATGGTAGGAGACAAAGATACAGAGAATCAGCCTTTGAGGAGGGATTCCCCTTCACGCTGGGCTTCTCAACAGCTCTATTTCCTCATTCTTTAAAAAAAATTGTTTATTTGTTTGTCTAATTTGAAAGAAAGAGGAAGAAAGAGACACATCTGTTGGGCAACTCCCCAAAGCCCACAACAGCCAGGGCGGGGTCAGACCAAAACCATGAGCCAGGAACTCCACCCAGGTCTCCCACGTCACAGGCAGGAACTCAAGTACTGAGCCGTCACCTGCTGCCTGCCAGGGCGCGCGTTAGTAGGAAGCCGGATTGGAAGCAGGGTAAGGGGGTGGCCTGATACTGGATGTGGGCATCCTGAGCTGGGATGTGACCGCTGTGTCAGCACCCACCCGTATTTTCTGATTCTTACTCTCTCAGACTACAGTTTGTCTGAAGTTTCGGAGAACTGCCCTCTGTGTTAAACACTACTTTTTGGCCTTGATTCCACGAGTGGACCCTGTGTGCAGTTCTGTCTATTATAATAATTGATGGGACTCCATGGTCATTCTAAATTCCGTACTGTAAGTATGCAAAGCTAAGGTACACGGTATGTATGCTAGTATGGAAATGTGTTATGGACTTCCTAGGAGACGGGCAGACTGCCCTGACTTGACTCAGGGACTCTTCCGGGCTGGTGTAGCGGGCCTTGGACGAGGTCTACAGCCCTTCCATCGCCCTCAGCCTGAACTTGTGGTTTCCAACCCAGTATTACAACCCTATTTTTGGCCGTAGTTTTTAATTGGAAAAAAAAAAAAAAGATATAGAAAGCTATCAGGAATTCACAACACTCTAAAATTAATTTTAATTTATCAATCACAGTCACATCCATATATTTTTATAAATGTCAGTTTATTAACGGCTGCATAGAAGGTGGTTTGCCCAAGCGTGGGATTCCTGGGCCTCGCCGGGACTCACGTGCCACGCCCGCTGGGCCTGCTGTCCTCATCTGCCCGTGAGCGAGGGCCGGCCTCCTTCCCGGCGGCTGCAGAACTAGGGCCTCCCTTCTTTTTTTTTTTTTTTTTTTTTAAGATTTATTTATTTATTTGAAAGTCAGAGTTACACACAGAGAAGGAGAGGCAGAGAGAGAGAGAGAGAGAGGTCTTCCATCCACGGGTTCACTCTCCAATTGGCTGCAATGGCTGGAGCTGAGCCAATCCAAAGCCAGGAGTCAGGAGCTTCTTCCGTGTTTCCCATGCGAGTGCTGGTGCCCAAGGACTTGGTCCATCTTCTACTGCTTTTCAAAGCCATAGCAGAGAGCTGGATTATAAGTGGAGCAGCCGGGACTCGAACCGGTACCCATATGGGTTGCCGGCACTGCAGGCAGTGGCTTTTTACCCCCTATGCCACAGCACTGGCCCCGTCTCTTACTTCTTTTTAACTGATCTTTAATACTTGTCTCCTCTAGGAAACTTATCATGCTTTTTCTTCTATACAGTCTTTTAAAACCATTAAGGGTTTTTTTGTTTGTTTGTTTGTTTGTTTGTTTTTTGACAGTCAGAGTGGACAGTGTGAGAGAGAGACAGAGAGAAAGGTCTTCCTTTTGCCATTGGTTCACCCTCCAATGGCTGCTGCGGCCGGCGCGCTGCGGCCTGCGCACTGCGCTGATCCGAAGGCAGGAGCCAGGTGCTTCTCCTGGTCTCCCATGGTCTCCCATCCTGCACTGCCCTCCCGGGCCACAGCAGAGAGCTGGCCTGGAAGAGGGGCAACCGGGACAGAATCCGACGCCCCGACCAGGACTAGAACCCGGTGTGCCGGCGCCACAGGCAGAGGATTAGCCTATTGAGCCGCGGCGCCAGCCCACCATCAAGGTTTATTGAACACCTACTATGTAGTCCAGAGCTGTGCTTGGCATACCCATGCAGTTACATGTAGCCTGCACAATGGGCCTTTGAAGTGACACTTTAAGGATGTTACTATTAACACCACTGGAAATAAGAAGAAAGTATTGACCTGGTCAGGTTGCAAAGTTTTTCACTAAGAAAAGCTAAGTCCGGGACGGCGCTGTGGTGTAGCTGGTAAAGCTGCCTCCTGCAGTGTCATCGTCCCATATGGGTGCCAGTTCGAGTCTCAGCTGCTCCACTTCCTATCCAGCTCTCTGCTATGGCCTGGAAAGCAGTAGAAGATGGCCCAAGTGCTTGGGCCCCTTCTTCCAGGGAGACCTGGAAGAAGCTCCTGGCTCCTGGCTTCGGATCGGCCCAGCTCCAGCTGTTGCAGCCAACTGCGGAGTGAACCAGCAGATGGAAGACCTCCCTCTCTCTCTCTCTCTCTCTCTCTCTCTCTCTCTCTCTGCCTCTCTGTAATCCTGCCTTTTAAATAAATAAATAAATCTTAAAAAAAAAAAAAAGAAGCTAAGTCCCAAACACATCTTTAAGGCCTCTAGTTTCTCCACGTTGTAATGTGTGTTAAGACAAGCCAAAGGCCGGCGCTGCTGCTCACTAGGCTAATCCTCCGCCTGCAGCACCGGCACACCGGGTTCTAGTCCCGGTCGGGGCGCCGGATTCTGCCCAGTCACTCCTCTTCCTGTCCAGCTCTCTGCTGTGGCCCAGGAGTGCAGTGGAGGATAGCCCAAGTGCTTGGGCCCTGCACCCCATGGGAGACCAGGAGAAGCACCTGGCTCCTGGCTTCGGATCAGCACGATGCATCGGCCACAGCGCGCCGGCCGCAGCAGCCATTGGAGGGTGAACCAACAGAAGGAAGACCTTTCTCTCTGTCTCTCCATCTCTCTCACTCTCTAACTCTGCCTGTCAAAAAAAAAAAAAAAAGACAAGTCAAAGTGCTTTCAACATCTCGGTGGGTCACATGCACATCAGGTGGCCTCACTGCTCTATCGATTCCTGATCTGGACGGTGGAGAAGGGCGAGGAGAACAAGTCGGACAAACCAAAGAGCTTATGATCTAATGAACATAATAAGTTAGTGCATTTGTGAAAGATGACTTACGTCATCCCAAAAAATCGTTTTACTTTTAATGCATATACAAGTTTTCCAACTTTTTAAGAAGTAGTCAAGGATGTTCCCCCTTATCCACCAAATAGAGGCTTACTACATCCATCCACGTTCATTGAGTAAAAAGCACTCAGAGTCAAATTATAGAGATGCTATAGTTACTTCCAGTTCCGTAACTGCTAAAGCCTTGCCAGGAATATGCAGGCCTCTGTGGGAGTCCTGTAACCAGGCAAACAGACATTGCTATGGCATTGTCCCTTGGAACAAAATAAGGCCCAAGGTCTTCAGGGAGCTGAGGCCACTTTGGACTTCAGATAAAATTGCAGTCTAAAAAAGTCAACCACAAGGTATACCAAAGGCTACAACTCACAGACGCGCCCACAAATACAAACACTTGGCTTCCATCGTCAGCATTCTAAGTATGTAATTTACTCCTCTGCTGGGATGTCTCCTCTATCTTTTGACAGAAGAGTGGAACTCCAAGTTTAAATATTTATTTTGGAAAGCCAGGTTGACTAATTTTAACACCGTAAACAACTAAAAAGAAAAGAAGGCAGCCCAAGAGGTGGAAAGCTGTGTGTCTTCTCACACGTGCCTGGAAGATCGCTGAGCAAACACCAGGAAGCTGTAGGCTTTAGAAGCAGTTACAATAGAGTGAAGGGGCTTTGATGAACCCGCTTGAACAAACACCGCCAAAGCCATTGTATTGGGATTTTAAGCCTAGGTGAAAATACTGCCAGTAGGGAAAGAAAAAAAGACACTCTGCACAGCTGGGGTTTTCATTCTCTTTTGAAGCAAGACCCTACGACTTCCCAAGCGCTGCTGGCCTAGCACAAAATCCTGGGCTAAGAATCAAGAAACGTGACTTCTAATAACACATCTCACATTATTTCCCAGGCATACTTGAGGAAAGCCAAAGAATAATGGAATTACAGCCTGGAAAGAAACTGCAGAGTTCCCCTCACCCATCACTTCATTTTACAGCAGCTGACGTGGGGCTGAAACCCATTTGTGCTTTGCTTCTTGCAGCCTGTGCCATCCTGATCACTTCCCCCGTCTCCATCACAGAACTGGGCTGAGGATCCCATGAGGAAGGAGGTTTGAGAGTGTCTCATCACTACGCCCTCTTTCTTCCCTGGATTCCTGTGCTACTTACTTTATTCTTGTTGTTTTCTCTTTTTTGTTTTGTATTATAATTGCCTCGCCTTGTTATACTACATTTGCTTACCTGTTGGTCTTACTTGTTATACTACATTTGCCTACCTGTTGGTGCTTAAAGGCAAGAACACACACTATTTGTTGGCTGTATAGCAACAACTGAAATTCACTGTGTGGTTGCTGTGTACCAGGTACTAGGCCACTGTGTAGAACAATCCTCAGAGGTAGGCAGTGTTAAGCTAACTAAGGAAGTTGAGGCCCAGAGGTTAAGCTGCTGCCTAACAACACTGTAAGAAGTGGAGTAGGGACCAGACTCAAACTTCTCTGACACCAAAGGCCTTATTTTTCTAGGCAAACATGCTTGTTTAAGTTAAAAGTGATTTACTTATTTATTTGAAATGTTAGACAGGAGTAGGCATTGTGGCACAGGAGGGTAAGCTGCTGGGTGGGGTGTCTGCATTTCTTATCAGAGTGCAAGTTCTGGCTGCTTGGCTTCTGATCCAGCATCCTACTAATGCATCCTGGGAGGTAGTAGAAGATGGCTCAAGTGTTTGGGGGCCTACCATCCACGTAGGAGACCCAAACGGAGTTCTGAGCCCCTAGCTTTGTACTAACACAGCCCTGACCGTGGGCAGCCATTTTGGGAATGAATCAGCAAATTGAAGATCTCTTTCTCCCTTGCTCTCTCTTTCAAGTAGACTAAAAAAAAAAAAAATCAACATTAAAAATACATTTGCATTATTGTTTTTTTAAAATGTTAGGCATAATTAGGACAACCATTGTATTTCCCCCAGGGACCCAGGAGATGTGTATAGGAAAAAATTAGAAGAGGTAATGGAAGAAAGAGCCTTTTGATATTATTGAAGCCAAGTGGGAGAGAACTGGAAAACCATCGCACGGCTCATACTCCAAGGTACCGCACAGGAAATGTCACTCCACTTTACCTTCTACCCCTTCCCTCTCCTAGTTACTATGTTCTTAGGCTCCTCTCTTCCTAGCCAAGTGTAGCATGAATTTCAAGTGTCAGATCCCCTCAATCTGATCGCAGTGCCATGGGCTAGGACAGCACTGGCTCTCAGGACTTAATTCCATAATGAGTGGAAAGCCACAAGCCATGCCCTCAGGGAGCACTTGAACCCTGCTCTCTGCAGCGTCTGCACTTTCATGGGGCACCGGCCACCAAGGATACCTGGCATTAAACACAGCTGCAATTTTAACTGGCAAATCCTCCAGGAAGATACTGTGTTTGTGCCTTTCTCGGGTGTGGCCTCTGATTTTTAACCCTTTTTTCGCTGCTATCTTTTCATTATACCTTGTTAGAAAAGGCAGAGTCCACGTGAAGAAAAACTCCAAAGAACAACTATTCTGAGAAGGGGAAATTTGAGCCACCTGTGCTTTAACCCCATTCATTACTTATTGATTGTCTACCGTGCACAAAGCTTTGTTCAATGAGCTTTATGTTTTTTCCAGTTCAGATTCCCAAACAGACTGGGTGAGAGCTAAAACCTCCCCTTTGCAACTATGTCTGCATTTTCCTACACTCTCTTTTTTCCCACTTGCTGTGTTCTTTCTCTCCTCCTCCAAGTCTTACATAAATACTAATCATCTTTTTAATCTGTCAGGCAAAAAAGCAATTAAAAATGTTTGAGTAATGATATAAATTCACATATGATCCAAGGCTACATTAAAGGATGAGTTTTCCCAAGAGAGCTAATATTAATCTTTTATACAATCTTTTTTTTAAAGCATCAAAAATTGTATATTTTGTGTGAATATTTTTGGCACTTTTCAGTTTGGATCTCACCTCCAACCATTACACACTGATTCAGCCACAAAAAAAGTCTTTCAACCTATTGATCAAAGTCAAGGCGCTGGATTGGCACATCTACCTCCCACGCCCCATAACAAAAGAAAAATAAGCAAACAAAACATGGATTGCCAGAGTTCTTGGTTTTCCAGCAGTTTGAGGTTTTTTTTTCCTCCTAAGTCACTATTAGTTAGAATTATCCTAAAAACAGGAAACAGTTGGTGTCAATTAGTGATTACATATGACAAACTAAATAAGGATTCCATCTTATTGATATTAAGTAAATTGAAAATATATAAAGGGTAGAAGAGAGGGGAAAACCACTACTAATTGCACTGTTAAAAATGGCCACTCAGTATGTTAATGTACTTCCTCCCAACTTTTTTTCCTTCGTTCCTTTGTTTACTTAATATTAATTATGAATATTCTTCCATGAATAAAATTCTTCTGAGATAGTCACACAACAGTCTATTTCTAGCTGGTCAGTGACTTACTGATCATTCTCCTACCATTGGACGCTTAGGTTGTTTGCAGTTGTTCACTACTTCAAATGAGAGATGAATATCCTATATGTACATTTTCCCAAAATTTTTTTTAATTAGTTTAATATCTACAGTATTGAATACATTTCATTGGCAATGAGAATAATTGACAAGAACTCCTTAATGTGTGCTGTTTTGTTTCTGAAGGTACAGATGCTGACATTTTTTCAATAAAAATTCCGTACATTATGAACTAGAGGAGAAAAACGACCTGGAGCAGGACCACCCTTCAATGTGGAGTCACCGTCGCATTTTCCCAAAATTTAAACTATTTCACTGGCAACTCCTTATCTTACACTGTACACAAAAATCAACTCAAAATGGGTTAGGGACTTAGATATAAGATCTGAAACCTTCAAACGAAGAAAACACTGGGGAAAAGATGCATGGCACAGGTCTTAGCAATGATTTCCTGGGAGTGTTACCAAAAGCACAGGAAACAAAAGTAAAAATAGACTAGCGGGACCATCTCAAATTTAAAAATACTGCTGTGTAGCAAAATAAAAAATAAAAAATACAGATTGGGAGAACATATTTACAAACTATGTACCTGACAAATAAGGAACTTCTATAATTTAGTAGCAAAAACCCACATAATTAAGAAATGGACAATGGAACCAACTGGACATTTCCTCAGACAACATACAAATGGCCAGTACATCTCTGAAAAGTGCTCAACTGGTCATCAGAGAATGTGAGTTAAAAATGACAGTGCAACAGCCCCTCTCTCCTGTTAGATGGCTATTATCAAAACAAATAAACAACAAAAACAAAAACAAAAAGTAGCAAGTGTTGGTGAGAGATGGATAAGAGGCACGCCTTGTGCACTGTTGGTGGGAATGTAAACTACACAGCCAGTATGGAAGTTCCTCAGAAAACTCAGAATAGAGCCACCCTGTGATCCAGCAATCCCTTCTGAACATACATCTAAAGGAATTGAGATCAGGATAGTGGAGAGCTATTTCTAATCTCCTGTTCTTTGAAACACTATTCATAAAGGCCAAAATGTGGAAGCAACCTGAATGTCTATTTACACACGAATAAATAAAATGTGGTGTATGCATATGGTGAACTACTGTTCAGCCTTTAGAAGAAGAAAATCCTGCCATTTGCATCGGCGTGGATGAACCTGGAGGGCATTATGCTAAGTGAAATGAATTAGAGCCAGAAGGACAAACATGGTAACACTTTCACGAGGAAACTAAAATAATTGAACTCAGAAATGCAGAGTAGAATGGCGATTGCCCAGGGCTAGAGTAGGGGGAAATGAGAAGCATTAGTCAAAGGGTGCAAAGTTTCATGTACCCTCATTGGTGGAAATGTAAATATTGGAAGAATATACAAAATGAGTAAGTCGGAGATCTATAGTATAGCATTGTGTCTGTAGTTAGAATACTCTGTTATATCCTTAAAAATTTGCTAAGGAGGTAGATCTTAAGTGATTCTCTCTCTCTGTTTCTCACAGATACACACACACACACACATCACAATGATAAGGGAGGAAACATTTGGGGGTAATGGATATGGTGTGGTTGTGGCGTTGATTGTGGTGATGGCTTCACAGGTGTATACCTCTTTCCAAACCCATCATCGTGTATATAGCACATAGGTACAGTTTTTTAAATGTCAATGACACCTTAATATAATAGTTTTAAAATAATTTAATTGGGATGCTGTCTTATATATAATTACTACATCAAATGCTTTTGAGATGCATTTCCATATTGCTTTCCCATCCTGCAATCCCAAGAGAAAGAAGCCAGTGTTGCCACACCCGCAAATGTGTATTGAGTTCTTGTATCGGCATTGCTGATCCATGAGGAAGGATCGCTGGCACACTCCTGCGCTCCCACGACTCTTGTCGCAGGCTTGTCGTCTAAGTATTTACCTTAGCCCATTTTTGTGTCCTGGAAACTTAATTTGCTACACAAAACATTTCCAAAAGCCTAACAAACATTTCCTGTGTACCTACTGTGTGCAAAGAACTGTGCCTAGTGTTATGGGAAATACAGCCCTTGCCCTCCTTGTAGGACAGGTAAATCGATTCCATGGCCTCACTTCCCACTCTTTTGCAGTGGTTGCACAGCTAATACAGAGCAGGAAGCAGCAAGTGCCAAAGAAGAGGTGCAAAGAATTTCAGGAGAGGACACAACAGAAGGAAGCATTTGAGGAGATGGGGCTATCTAGCATCCATTGCTTTGGGCTTTGTCCATTTTGTATTAGGAAGAATACAGTGCTGGAGATAAAGGCCTTAAGAACCTGTCAGAGAAACAGGACTTCCTTTAGAGACTTTGGATTTTTCTTTAAAGTATTGAATACAAGGGAAAGAAGAAGCACTTATGTTCTGCCTTGTTTCCATTGGCGTACTGTCCATGGCGTGTCGAGCAGAACAGATAAACATATTAACGCTCTGCTTTGCAAATGCCATTGCTCCCTATCTATTTTAATATCTCTTTCCCTAAGCTTAATAGAAATGAAATTGTTCTTGAGGTGGAGCCAAGCAAAAGGAAAGGTTGAGACTTGGGCCTACAGAGCCCCATTGTGTGTGTCTATGAGGGCTCTTCAAGAATCTCATGGAAAAAACTGTATTCTGGGATATATACACATGGATTTCAAAAGTTTTCCCAACACTGTAACCTTATCTTTTATTTCCGTTTTTCCATGGACCTTTTCCCACTTACTTTTAAGGGAAAAGTAGAGCTCCAGAGGGAGGAGGAGACAGATCTTCCATCCCCTGGTTCACTCTCCCAAATGGCTGTAATAGCCAAATCTAGGCCAGGCTGAAGCCAGGAGAAGCCAGGAGCCAAGAACCTCCCCCTGGTCTCCTACAAGGATGGCGGGGACCCCAGGGCTAGGGCCGTCATTCACCGCCTTTGCAGGCTCGTCAGCAGGAAACTGGATTAGAAGCAGAGCAGCCAGGGTTGGAACCGCTGCTCTACTGTGGGATGCCGGTGTTGCAGCAGACTTAACCTCCAGCTCCACGCCAGCCCCTCCGTGAACTTTGTCAAGTATCCTTGTAAATGATACAAAAAACAAAACAAAAAAATAACTGCTGGCCACATGCTGGTATTTAAGATTTTAAATTATTGGAAATTAAATAAAATGTAGTTACTGAGTCACATTATTCATATTTCAACTCCTCAGTAATCCTCGTGGCTCGTGGCGACTGCACAGGATAGAGCCTGCGCAGAATATCCATTCTGCCATTGCAGAAATTCTGTGGGACCCTGATGCTCTGGTGTTAGGGATCAATACAAGCTCACGCAAATTATTAAGTAGTAACATAGGCTCATGCAGGTTGGTTGTGCAGTTGGCCAGGAGTCGGAGACTTTATAATCCTACATGCAAATCCCAGTCTTCTACAAATGAGGAAGAAGGAAGTGCTTCTCCTGTCTTCTAGGAATAATTAACACCAACTGCTCTTTCAACACCAACTATTTGCAGAACATTTCTGTAAAAGGTAATCTAGAATAAAGGCAAAGAAGACGGAAATCCTAAGCAGGAAGTTGGCTAAGGTTTTCTGGTTCGGATGCAAGGACCACAGATACCAAGTCCCCCATCCCTGCCCCGGGGGAACGTCCCGTTTTCTCGGCTAAAGTCCGAACAGTTCTCCCTTTCCTGCTCCCAGTTTCCTGGTTTGGGTGATAACTCATAGGCTCACCCCCTTAACGGTCACATTTTCTGTTTTCTTATCCTTTGTAGATAGACAAAAAATAAAAGCCTCCTTAATGCTGGTTTCCTACAGCCAACTTTTCCCAAGCCACATTTGGGTGTGTGTGTTCACAGTCCATGAAATTGTTCCCTACACAAGGAGGGCCAGAGTTTTATATGGATTCTTACTCTTCTGGTTTTCTCTTCTTTAAGGATAAACAATCAGAGGCAATATTGATTATGTATAGAAATACATGAGTGACTTTGGGAGATATGAACTACATCAAGTGCTACTATTATTTATGGTATCAGCATCCATGAGTTAGAGGAAGAAAAAGAGGCCTGGCATGGAAAGAAATGCAGAAATAGAAATATTTCAGAGAAAGAGCTGACCTGAGAGGCAGAACACATGAGCCCCTTGCTAGTTTAGACTTTATATTAACATCAGTTTCCTGTTTTATGTCTTGGGTCACCCTCCAATGGCCGCTGCAGCCAGCACACTGCGCTGATCCGAAGCCAGGCGCCAGGCGCCTTCTCCTGGTCTCCCATGCGGGTACAGGGCCCAAGGACTTGGGCCATCCTCCACTGCCTTCCCGGGCTACAGCAGAGAGCTGGACTGGAAGAGGGGCAACCGGGACAGAATCCGGTGCCCCAATCGGGACTAGAACCCGGTGTGCTGGCGCCGCAAGGCGGAGGATTAGCCTGTTAAGCCACAGCGCCAGCCTCTTTCTTTCTCTCTTCCTTTCTTTCTCTCTCTCTCTCTTCCTCTCTTTTTTTTTTTTTTTAATTATTTATTTATTTGAAAGAGTTACACGGAGAGAGGAGAGGCAGAGAGAGAGAGAGGTCTTCCATCTGCTGGTTCACTCCCCAATTGGCCGCAATGGCAGGAGCTGGGCAGATCTGAAGCCAGGAGCTTCTTCCAGGTCTCCCACGTGGGTGCAGGGGCCCAAAGACTTGGGCCATCTTCTACTGCTTTCTCAGGCCACAGCAGAGAGCTGGATCGGAAGTGGAGCAGCCAGGTCTCATATCCATACATATATGGGATGCCGACACTGCAGGTGGCGGCTGTAACTGCTATGCCACAGTGCCAGCCCCCTAGAGGGGTGTAAAGCATTCTTGACTTGAACCAGTTTCAGTTTCTGAACTGTTTTCAACTCCTCAGATGTACCACTTTCCACTTCAGTTCCCAGATTTTGTGTGTGCTCTCCGTTCCTTCTACAGATTTCAGTGTGCCACTTCCTCCTAGAAGTCTCTGATTCTCTGAATCAGGTCAAGTGTCCCCGTGATGCGTCTACTTTCCTCATCCAAGCACTGAGCTTTCGTTTCTTATTTCCTTGTCCAAATCGAGACTAAGTTCTACGAAAATTGAAAAATTTCTATTTAAATTCTATTTTATCCACGTTATATCCCTAGCCCTGGGAGAGAAGCCATATATTGGAGCTCAGTTACATTTGTGGAATCAATGAAGGAGCAAGCCCGTGTGTAACCTCTGTCTCGAAGGATACAGAGCCAAATATCTGATTCCTGTGCCCAAGGAGCATGAAGGTAAGACCAAGCTATGTCCGTAAGGCAAAACCAGTTCCACGAAAGAGACACACAGCATCTGTGGGAATTCAGAGGGAAAGAACAGCACATCAGAGATAAGACCTCTGGAAAGAGGGTGTCGTTAGGGGCCGGTGCCGTGGCTCACTAGGTTAATCCTCTGCCTGTGGTGCTGGCGTCCCATAGGGGTGCCAGGTTCTAGTCCCGGTTGCTCCTCTTCCAGACCAGCTCTCTGCTGTGGCCCGGGAGTGCAGTGGAGGATGGCCCAAGTGCTTGGGCCCTGCACCCCATGGGAGACCAGGAGAAGCACCTGGCTCCTGGCTGGGTGTCTGGGTTCAACACTTGGCTTGGTCTTCTGACTCCAGCTTCCTGCTAAGGCAGACCCTGGGAGGCAGTGGTGATGGCTGGAGTCGTCGGGTTCTTGACACTGGAGGCCTGGAGTGAGTTCCCAGCTCCCTGTTTAGATCCAGGCCCAGCTCCAGCCATTGCAGGCATTTGAGGAGCATAGCCAGTGGGTGGGGCTCTCCTTTTCTTTGTCTGTCTGTCTCTCTACTTCCCAGTGACTTAGGAAAAAAAACCCTGCATCTGTATTAACTCGCATAGACTTCTATTTTCTTGTTGTGATTTCCTAAAGATAAACTATAACAATTACTTCCCTAGCAATCGTGTTGTATTGGGTGTTATAAGCAATCTCGAAATGGTTTGAAGTCTACAGAAGGATGTGCTATGTTGCATGCAAACACTGTGCCATTTTATATCACAATTTGAGTGTCCACACACTGGGACATCCATGAGGAATCCTAGAACTGATTTCCAACCCACCCATTCCACTGCAAAAACCCAGGGCTACCTGTGTGTATAAGAGGTTGTTTTAGGGACTCAATACTTGGGCCAGTGACCTAAATGGGATGCATGTAGGGGAATGGAACGCTATGGCGTAAGGCAAAATGTGTGTGTGCTGAAGTTCCCCAATGTAGACAGAGTGCTGGGGGAGCTGAGAGGAGGAGGCTGGAGGATAGAAACAGAGAGAGGGCAGGGAGTCACTTTGGGTGTCTTTTCCACCAGGGTGGAGGACATTCAGTCCCCACAGCTGTGGATTTTAATGAACTTCTTGGAACTTGCCTTTGTTTCTCTTGTTGCTTGGCAACTCTCGGTGTGGCTCATGAGATGGTCACCGCTGGGAACAATTTTTTTTTAAAGGTTAAACTTTAAATCTTTAAATTTACATGCAGACCACACATGCAACACTTTCCTCTGAACAATGGGCAGTGACCTTGAACTTGCTAGGAGTATTTAACCAAAATTTTACTTTTATGATTGCTGTATCTGCAGGGGTTAATCCCTGGACTCTTGGGTGACTCCGAGGGACATTTTGAGCTGGTTTCTTCCAAAGGGAGCGCTGACTGATTAGAGGGAAATTCAGGTGCGATCTATTTATTTCCCCTCTCCCTCTGGGACTCCTGCTTTGGGGATTCCAGCCTGCACTGCTCCCCAGAGCCCCGAGGAGTGTGTGCCAAATGGCGCACCTCCCCCAGCTGGCTGCTCCACCCCTCGGGATCCTCAGAGTTGCTCAGCACCAGCCTGAGTAGAGATTTAAGGGAGAGAGAAGAAGGTTTTTGTCTTCAATTAACCTGAAGCTGGGACCTGGATTCAAACTCCCGCCATGGACTCAAATACGTCATACGTGTATGTGAGGGTCCAAGGGGGCTTGGGGCATCAATCTCAAGTGCAACTGCTGACCTCACAAACGTAAGGGTTCCCCAAGTCAGCAGCATCATTAATTGCACTTAGTTCATGATCTCTAAGACCACTGGAGCCAGCACTACCCAGCAGCTTCTAAAATATCTGCGGTTACATCAAGACCCATATACTTGTGGGTTCTGTGGTTTATGGAATTTTCAGGAAACATGGGAGAAAATTGATAGTGAGCTTATTTTTTCTTGGGAGAAGGATATTCGGGGGGAGAAGGAGCGTTGATAAATTACCTGTTGATCTGTGACTACAAAATAATGCAATGATGAAATCAACTCTAAACGCCCAACTCCATGTCCTCCTTATCAAGTTTACAGATACCAGGTGGTACAGACACAGGACAGTCACCCACCTGTGTGCCAATGACTTTGGAATCTCTCCCCATGTTGTAGTAAAGTGCCCGCTTTGCAGATGAAGTGTGTTGCAAAATCTAGATGCACTCATGGTTTAGAGCAGGAATGAGGCCATAGATACACACTAAAGACCCCCAAAGCATTCCTTTTCTTAGTTTAAGCACAGCTGATGCAAAGTCAAAAATACTTCCATGTCTTATGTCCCTGAATTTAATCAATGCATCCAAAGACAATTATGCTGAGCAAATGATTTCTAAGTTGTAAACCACATGAAAATCTGTGGGAAAAACATATTACCCATCAAAAAACATCTGCAACTTTATGGCTAGTTAATGGGAGTGTTTGGTTTTTATTAATAATACTTTAAAACAGATATACCAGATTCCAAAAGAGGATGGGAAAGAAGAAATAACCATGCTCTCGGAGGGAATTCACAAAAGACACACCCATATTATGGCATATAAATATCTTACGGAGCTATATTTTATAAGCTGAACTCTTACTGCCAGAAATGGAAAGTTAAGATTCTGGCTGCTGTTGACTCTGAGCCACAAAACAATTAATGACCAGGTTCCACGCCTTTCCCCTGCACCAACTCGCAGAGAAATCCCTCACGTTACGTGAAGTGGCAAGTTTGGGGGAGGGCAGATTCTGGTCAGAAAGAGCTGTGCCCTTCTACCGGGCTGCTTGCCTCGCTCAGTCTGTGCGCAGCCTGGTGGGTCTCTGAAAGACTTGCCTCTGGGGATTGCCAGTGATATTACAGGAAAGGAACAGGAATTGAAAGTGGGGAGGGAAGCATACAGCTGGCTACCTGCGGCTCACAGGAAAGTGCTCATGAAGCCTAGCCTGCTGGCTGCATATTACACACATCTGGATGACCCTGCTTCTGAGCGGTCTCCTTATTAGAGCCAGAGAGAAAGCCAGAGGAGAAGTTAGAAGACAGGTGCACAGCCAAGAACTCAGACACTGCTGAGGCCATTACCTTCTTCTTCTTCTTCTTCTTCTTCTTCTTCTTCCTTCTTCCTTCTTCCTTCTTCTTCCTTTTTTGACAGGCAGAGTTAGACAGTGAGAGAGAGAGAGAGACACAGAGAGGAAAGTCTTCCTTCCATTGGTTCACCCCCCAAATGGCCGCTACGGCCGGCACGCTTCACCAATCCGAAGCCAGGAGCCAGGTGCTTCCTTCTGGTCTCCCATGCGGGTGCAGGGCCCAAGCACTTGGGCCATCCTCCACTGCCTTCCCAGGCCACAGCAGAGAGCTGGCCTGGAAGAGGAGCAACCAGGACAGAATCCGGTGCCCCTACTGGGACTAGAACCCGGGGTGCCGGCACTGCAGGCGGAAGATTAGCCAAGTGAGCCGCGGTGCTGGCCACCATTACCTTCTAATCATTCTAGGACTAAGAAGGCACAGGCATTCCTTCTGCTGGGCAAACAATCCTTTTGCTTTTTCATATTTCTTTCATTATCTACATCCTTAGACTTTCCATCCCCTGTTCCCACCGCATCTGAGTTCTCATGTTGTCGACATTTTTTTTTTTCTGCATTTTTTCCCAACATCTGGAGAGCATGCCTTTTGGCAGGCCCAAGTCAGCCCAGTTTCACACGAGAGGTCCTGCGAAGAATGGAGAGAATGTCTGATTTCAGTTCCCAGCCGTCGAAAGAGACACTGCTGGGCATCTTTAAGTGCTTCTGGCTGAGCTCAGGACATAGTTGGATGCAGCAGAGCTGGGAGAGTTCCAGCTGGGTATAATTAGAGTCCTGGAGTCACAAAGACAGATTTTTTTTTTTGCTTTGTTCTGTTCTGAATCCCCCTCGGCACTGTGTTTTCCCCTGAGGTCTGAACCTCAATGAGGCTCAGTGGATGTAAAATAAACTTGACAGTGACACGCAACCTCCTTCCCCCATCCCTTTGGCCCACTGGGGGCCATGTTGCTTCTGGTCCATACTTAGTTGGACTAATAGGGATCAGCGATCTTGAAAAATTACAACATCAAAAGTTCTTAGGAATTCTTAAGGGAAAAGGAAAATTAGTAAGTGTAAAGTTCAAGGCCCAAATCCTATCTCCTTCCCAAAGCTTTCCAATTAAAATGGTCTCTCTTGGCCCTGAGTTCCTATACTCTGCTCTGATACGCACTCAAAAGATCTGAACTGTTCACTTAGTTGTTGTACCGTTGATGTCTCCTCCAGTGAAATTTGGGTTGTTGAAGCATGGAGGCATTGTTTTAGCTTTCTCTTTACATCCCAGTAACACTTGCTTCCACAGGCCCACACTAATGAATGATGGTCCTTCCTCCCTCCTCTTCTGTAAGTCCCATCAGATTAAATCGATTCCCTCAACAGTTGGCACTCTTGGGTCCAACTAGCAAACTATTTTTGTGGTTCTGGCTGTTAGCAGCACGAGACTGACTGCAGTGAAGTCCGGCGGGTGTTGTCTGGGGAAAGAGTCTTAGCCAGAGACAGTCGACTTGCTCTTGCCACGCTAGCTCTTCCACCTGGCAACAGCCTCAGAGGAAGAGGACAGAACCTGTTTTCCAACTGCAGTGCCATTGAAAGCCAAACAGAATGCATGCTGTGATGACAACAGCTAAGTTCTGATAAAAGTTGGGATTAAGACTTCGAGAATGATGCTCTTTCTATGTCTGACTGTCCTGGAGCATGTTCCCGTTTGCAAACTGAAATCTGGTCAAGAAACTCCAGCTGTGGTCAATTCTGGACAGACAGGTCTTGGGCCAAGTTTGTCTGAAGTGTGCCTCACACACTCACTCTTCCATTCCCACCCCAACTTCCATTGCTTTCTCCACCCTGAATCGGCCAGTTCTCCAATATCATTTTGGACTTAACAATCTACTATAAAACAAATGTGGCTTGATAACTCTGTCCCGAGAGGAGGAATCCCTTTCAGGAAGTACACAAACAGAGAGATGATGCATGCAAATACATTTTTAATGACAGAAACGAAAGCATTAGCCCAATCTGGATGAAAAATAGCATATCTATTTTTTATTTGAAGGTAGGCAACGCGTGACAGTGAGTACTAATGGGGCCAACTCTGATTGTAGTAAATGGTTCTTGTAGAACTCAGAGGAGAAATATTGCTGCCTAAATCACTTAGGCTTGTATTATTTTAAAAGGGAGAGGCCACCTCACCCAGCTGTCTGATGATCCAATATCACGGAATGGGGACAGCTGAAGGTCACCAATGAATCTTAGTCCTGGGACGGTGATGACACTTTCACTTTGGAGGGCCAGGTTTGCCTGGCAAGGGCAAGCAACTGCTTTAATAAAAGTAAATGCAGCACTCCCAAGCCTTTGTCCAGATGGAGCCCAGCAGCTCACCCAGTGCCTCTGTTCCTCCCTCGTCACCTTCTGCTCAAAGCTCTTCTGTTTTGATTCTTCCTGCCGACCTTTACTGACCCCCTCATTGAACTCTTTGCCCTTTAATTTGGGCCAAAGTGTGTTTTCCCCTTTGCACAGCTAAGACAGATGGGAGCTTTCAGAGAACTTTTTCTACATACCCGGGGAAAAGAGAAAGATGGAAGAAAGAACATAAAATGTATTAGTACACAAAAACTCTCTGACATGTAAAATACTATTTTATGATTTTTTTTAAAAGATTTATTTATTTATTTGAAAGTCGGAGTTATACACAGAGAGAAGGAGAGGCAGAGAGAGAGAGAGAGATCTTTCATCTACTGGTTCACTCCCCAAATGGCTGCAGCAGCTGGAGCTGTGCCAATCCGAAGCCAGGAGCCAGGAGCTTCCTCTAGGTCTCCCACACAGGTGCAGGGGCCCAAGGACTTGGGCCGTCCTCTACTGCTTTCCCAGGCCATAGCAGAGAGCTGGGTTGGAAGTGGAGCAGCCGGGTCTCAAACTGGCGCCCATATGGGATGCCAGCGCTCCAGGCCAGGGTGTTAATCCTCTGTGCCACAGTGCTGGCCCCCTATTTTATGATTTTATATATGCTGCTGTGCACTCGGGGTTTATAGATTTTTGTCTTATTTTATGCTCTGAGCTGGTTTCACTTAGTGGCTGATACAAAGCTATGGTTTTTCCGCCTGAATTCTTATTTCCAAAGCTCTGGCTGAGCTTCCTAGGGAGGGAATCATGTGATCACCCCATGTCTCCTAGACATCTTGGCTCCATTCCCTTTAAGATCAAGAGAGGCAGCTTCCCGTGCCTCCCCTCCCCCTGCTCAGCCAGAACCGGTAAGATCACCTTCTGTATTCTGGCTGGAGAAACACATATTTTAGCCAAGAGATTGAAGCCATTAATGCCCCTGCTTTAGGTGTGATTTCCATAATCCTATAACCCGGAAGCTGCCTTCACCCTGTGGAGGTTCAGTGATATAAAATGCCAGAAGTGATGAATTAACATGATGTTCGCATGTCCATACGGTGACAGTGCATGAGGGAGGGCCAGCTCAAGGGCTGTGCCTTCCCCCCTAAAACTCAGCATCAGACACCCAGCATCCTGCACATTAACCTGGGAACAACATAGGCTTTGCTTCCCCAGAGCTCATTTGTGGCCTATGTCATTAGGTTGCTGATTGAAGCAAATAACCTTGATGACTTTTCCACCACTATACTTCTTAAATAAAATGACGCCTACTGCTTTGTTTATGTAAGGTTTCCACCACTGGAGTCTTTCCTTTCTCTATTCACATGAGTTGAGCTTGCCCGAGCCCACACAGATCCCTAAATTTTGGAGTATTTGGGAAGGTTGGATGAGCCTTTATAAGAAGACAAGGAGTCAGAATTGCTATGGACAAGTTCAACGTACTAAATACAGAGAAAGTAATATTTTGGGCCTTACTGAGGGTGAGTATATTTGTCACTCTGAGTTCAAGGATTCTGACTGCATGGCAAATATCAGGAAGCCAGTGGGTAGGACAAGGAATCTGTTGAGCAAGAGCTTCCGCCTCTTTAAACACAAGGGCGAGTCCCCTCAAATGAAAGGCTTTGCTGCTCACGTCTGCTCTCTGATGCCTGGAAAAGCAGGATGCGGGCTTCTGACATCTTGACCCCAGAGCGTCCATAAATCTGAGTTCAAGCAAAAACAAAGCTTTATTCACTGGAAAAAGGAATTGCTCTACCAAACTTTCATCGCTTAGCTGTTGAATAATCAAACGCAGGGCTGTTTATTTGGCACAAACTACGCCTACATGGATAAATCCATCAACTTGCCATCTCCTGCCACCCACCTGAACCCCCTTAGCTGGGAGGACTTGCCCCAGCTGTCCCCTCCCCGCCCTGGTGCTGAATTTCAGTCCGAGTCAACCTCTCAAGCCTTCAGTTTCCTTTGCCCTTGCTATCTGCCCCTACTACCTGAAAAAAAACAGACCAAGCCAAACCATCACCTTCAAAATAATCTAAGGGACTCGGACCCTGTGCTCCGTCAGTTTGCTAGCAGGCCCAGCCCACACCTGGCCTGTGACCGACTGGCCGTTAGTCTCTCTTACCCATCTTATCAGACAGAAGTGCTGTTATCTTGATGCCTCCTTTTTCTTGTGAAATTCTCACTACTTCTGGCTTTAGGGTAGAAAGGAAATGTGTGTCCTGTTGAGCCTCTCAGCCCAGTTCCTACTCAAAGTCTTTCCAGCCCAGATCCTTGCATTGCATTGGTTTCCAGAATGTACATTCATTGCCCTAAAGACCTCTGCTGATGAAAATTCTTCCTTATTTTTCTTCTCCATTCGTATTCCTGCCATTCTTCATTTCGTGGAAGAACCTTTTTAAAGCAGCCCCCATTGTGTCCAATAGGTTGGCCTCCTGAGCATCTTTATGACCCAACTCCTGCCTCTCAGCTCAGCCCATCATCTGCTCTGCACTTCACCAGCGTGTCCACACTGACCCGAGCCTCCCGGAAGCCCCAAACCCCACCTCCACGGTCCCTGCTGATCCACCCCTTTTTTCTGTGTATCTTTACCCACACAGTGCCATTTCCCCACAATCACTGGATCAAGTTTTTTTTTTTTTTTAAGAAATTATTTGTTTTCATTCTTTATTTGAATGGCAGACAACCAGAGAGAGAGAGAGAGAGAGAGAGAGAGAGAGGTCTTCCATGTGCTAGTTCACTCCCCAAGTACCTATAATAGCTAGGGCTGGGCCAGGCTAAAAGCAGGATCCTGGAAGTCATTTTGGCCCTCCCACACGGGTGGCAGGGACCCAAGTGCTTGAGCCACCACCTGCTGCCTCCCAGGTGTGCGTCAGCAGGAAGCTGGACGTGGGAGCGGAGCCAGGACTCACACCCAGGTGCTCTGACAGGAGCTGTGGGCATCCCAAGGTTCGCTGTAACTGCTGCACCAAACAGCTGCTTCCTGAGCCAGCTTTTGACTATCAGCAGGGTCTCTGGCGTCACGATCGATTTTTTTCCCACTCATTTTCAAAAGATTTATCTATTCTTTGAAAGAGTGATAGGAGAGAGAGAGAGAGAGAGAGAGAGAGAGGTCTTCCATCCGCAGGTTCACTCCTCCAGATGGCTCAATGGCTGAAACTGCGCCGATCTGAAGCCAGGAGCTTCTTCCAGGTCTCCCATGCAGGTGCAGGGACCCAAGGACTTGAGCCATCTTCTACTGCTTTCCCAGGCCATAGCAGAGAGCTGGATCGGAAATGAAGCAGCCAGTACACAAACTGGTGCCCATATGGGATGCTGGCACTGCAGGCGGTGGCTTAACCCGCTGCACCACAGCACCAACCCCCTTACTCATTGTTTTGATTAGTTACACAGTTCCCAACTTCACCCTGAGTCTACATTTTTCAGTGGTTTCCTATAACCACACATTCACTCATTCTTTGAACCAAGTTGTTTCAAGCACTCACTGGTACCAGGCATTGTGCTAAAGGCTGGAGTGTGGCTTAGGAAAAAGCTATTCTGCAGCCAGGGCACTGACAGCCTAGCAGAGGAAACATATTAGGTAGACATGGAGAGCCAAACCAGGTACGGGTGAAGATCGTGAAGACAGAGATCTGTGGAGGAGCCGCTCCAGCTGGGAGGATCCTGGAAGTGCTCTCTGAGGAAGTGGCATTAAGGGGAGGTGTGAGGGGTGAGTAGGAACTTTCCAGGGAAGAGAGGATGGACAGTGTGCGTGCAGGGCCTGACACAGGAAGGGGGTGGGCAGAGTTCAAGGGCAGGAGAGCCCAGTGTGCAGGGCTCGCGAGCAGGCGGCTCTGGGGGAAGGCGGAGGGTCGGGTGAGAGTCTGATAAAACCTTGAAACTCACATCTCGATGTTTGGAACTTGTTCTGGGTGTGATGGGAAGGCCTTAGGCTTTGGCTTTTTTTTTTTTTTTTAATGATTTATTTGTTTATTTGAAAGGCAGAGTTAAATATAGAGAGAAATCTTCCATCCACTGGTTCATTTCTTAAATGGCCACACAACCAGGGCTGGGCTAGGCTGAAGCCAGGAGCTTCTTCTGGGACTCCCACATGTGTGCAGGGGCCCAAGCACTTGGGCCATCTTCTACTGCTTTCCCAGACGCATTAGCAGGAAGCTGGATTAGAGGTGGAGCAGCCGGGACTGGAATTGGTATCTTTATGTGGTGCTGGGCTGCGGGCCTTGGCTTAGCCCCTGCACCACAGCACCAGCCCCATCCTTAGGGGTTTTAAGCAGCCAATGAGGGTGATGAATGCTACATCTGAACAAGACCTCTTAGTCTGTTCCATGAAAAATGAATTAAAAGGGACAAAGCCAGAAGGAGCACTGGGGAACAGTCAGAGATAAGAGTGGCCTGGATGGCGAAATGGCAGGAACGACAGGTGTGGAAGAACTGAACATGTGTTTTGGAAGAAGCTGCCTCACATACTTGTGAGGGCCAAGGCCAATGAAGAACGGGACGCCCTTGCCCAAGCGCAGGGTGTCACACGAATGCCACCATGGAGCAGGTGGCTTTGTCTATGCAGCATCCGCACAAGACGTGACCGAGGAAGCCACATTGGAAAGAAGAGGCCAGACTTGTGCTGTTGCCATAAAAATGTTCAAAGACAAAATATACACATGTATATCAGGAGGAAAACCAATTTGAGAGTAGGTAACCCTGAGAATCTAAAATAGGGAAAGAAACCGAACGTGGCTTCTAGAACTCTCTGTTGAGCTGCGGGGAGTCGATGGTGCTAATGTGACTGGGACAGGGAGAAGCATGGGAGTCGGTGGCTACAGGCTGGGCATGGCAGATGAGTGGGGAAGGGCTGCTTTGTGGCCACCTCAAGTTCAAAGTTCCATGTGAGATTTCCCAGGTGGAGATGTCAACCCTGCGGGCTCTGCCCACCCTCCGCCGTGTCCTTCCTCCCATTATCCAGCTCTGCCCCTGCCTAGCGTCCTGTCTATGGACTCTGCGCTGAACCGGGGCTGTGCACGCCTGGACAGGACGTGAGAGCAGCCTCATAGGTGCCAGAGACGCCGGCCATGCAGCGGCATCTGTAATCCATTTCCTTGGAAAGCAGCGCCAGCCGTGGGCAGCTGCACAGCCGGTTTCAAAGATGGGGAGTGGGGCAGAGGTGCCAGGGGCTGCTTCCAGGACAGCGGCTAGCCAACCGGTCTACCTTGTTGCACTCGCCCCTGCTGACAGCTTGATGCTGATAAGTACGGTAACTTTGGAGGCCACGTTGCTGAAAGTAATGGAGACACAGGAGCAGGGGCCTGAGTCCCCAGATCACTGCCTCGGGAGAGCTGCCCAGTGACAAGCACGACACAAAAGGAAGAAAGACGGTTCTGTTGTGTTACATCATTGGAATTTTTTTTAAAAAAATTTATTTTATTTATCTGAAAGAGTTATAGAGAAAGGTGGAGCCAGAGAGAGAGAGAAAGAGAGAGAGAGGTCTTCTATCCACTGGTTCACTCCCTAAATGACTGCAATGGCAAGAGCTGAGCTGATCAGGAGCCAGGAGCTTCCTCCCGGTTTCCCATGTGGGTACAGAGGCCCAAGGACTTGGGCTGTCTTCTACTGCTTTCCCAGGCCATAGCAGAGTGCTGGATCGGAAGTGGAACAGTTGGCTCTCATATGGGATGCCAGTGCTGCAGACTGGGGCTTTAACTTGCTGCGCCACAGTGCCAACTCCACACCATTGGGATTTAAGAGCTTATTTGTTTTAGCAGCTAGAATGCCTTCACCCATTTATCTAACTAACATCCATTTTCTATGGTTGCTTGAATATCTTTTATATCATGAATTGTAATGGGATCTGATTTATGTATTTTGGAGGGAACATCAAGACACACCATGTGGTCCTTTGGAATGGATGGAAAGAGAATAAGATTCTTGGGTGCCTGTGTCTAAAACCTAAACGAAGAGGAAAGCTCAGGCTGTAGGGCCGGGTGTTTTAACAGATCTCCCTCCCTCGGGGAATTTGGTCAGAGACAGAAGGAGCTAGGTCTTTTTCAAAAAGAAAGGCTACCTTGTAGGGGTCCAGGGATAGAGCTGCTTGGAGGTTGGGTCCTGTAAGTCAGACTTAAAAGATGCGACGCTTCGTGGGGGAGCCCTGCTCCACTGGGAGTGCAGGGAACGGGAGTCTCCGTGCAGGGGCTCCTGTAGGAACAGGAGCCTCCCGCGGGCCGAGAACCAGGGGAGCCAGGACCAAGGTATCCCGAGCAGAATCCACCCAGAGGCCGAGGCCACCCAGGAGGGAAATGGGAGGCAGCAGTGGCGGGGGAGTGGGTGATGTCTAAAAGAGGAAAGCAGGGTCAGGCCAACAGCGGCGACGGGAAGTCCCCCAGAAACCCCGGGGCAGCTCACCGTCTCCGTGGGGACTGCTGGATCAGCCCCTCTGAGTGGAGAGGAGGAAGGAGGAAGTCGTGGGAGAAAAAGCTTTCCTGGTGACAGCGTCCAGGCAACAAAAACCATTAAACTATGTGGTCACTTTTTTTTTCCTGAGGCTGTCCTAGCGATCCTCTCTGTTCTCTTTATCCTTTCGCCCCGTTCATCTCTCCCCCAAATGGGTGTGCATTTTCCTCTTGTTCCGGAAGGTGCTTTCTTCAGCGGCTGTGTCACCACTTCTTCCTGTGGTCAGGCTGTGGCCATGAACCCCCCCACCCCCCGCTCCACCCTGCACAGGTTCCCCGGGCTGGGACCACTTCTACCCACAGGCCCACGCCTCTTACTTCCTTTTGCTCTGACTTCCTTCTGGGAACTTCATGATATGCTGTCTGACGGACTTTTCTAGATTTTAAAACATTTGATAACTGAAATCAATCCCCCTTGTGTCCCCCACCCCCGCCCCTCATCCTGTCTTTCTTCCTTTCAAATATCCATTCACTTCCTCTGTGACAAGGTGCCCGTTCTGCGGGTGGGGCTGCCGTTTGCAGGTGGGCTGGCTGCTTCTGTGTTCCTGCCTTGAAGATCCCCCTTTCCTGTCCCGGTACCCACAGTCACCAGTCCAGGCTCCCGCATCCGCATGAACCGGTTACCAAGTCGTGCGTATTTGTATCTAATTCTAGTGATCTCATCGGTTCTCTCACCACCTGTTAGAAGAAGGTTGTATGTAATTTCACTCCTCCCATCTCGCCTCAAGGGATCTGTCCTGCAGGCAGGATCCAGAACATTCTCTCTGACTTGGGTATCTTAGAATAATCTCTCTAACTCGGGTATCTTAGAACAATCTCTCTAACTGGCATTTCCCCCAATTGAATTGTCGGATGCAACTGTAACCTATGAGTAAATTCTCAACCTCTCACATGCTTGGACGTCCTTTCTTACAGCATCTCCCTGGCCCAATTTCCCATCTCTCACTCAAGCCACGCCACGCCACCTGCCGGTCTGCATTCGTGGCAGTCACCCTGTCTTGCGTCAGTGCCTTTGTGTGTGTTGCCCTGCTGATGGGAAGCCTGTCTCTGTCCACTCCCTTCCAAGGTCAAGGACATGCCTTTGCCTATGCATTGACACATTTTGGGAAGTATATTTTTCACTTCTCAGTGTGTGTAGGTTATTTTCTACTGTGTGTGTTATTCCACAACAAATATCCAACAGAACTGTGGCACGATGGGCACAAGTCTGGGGATGGACAGTTGGTCCACATCCGTGGACCTCATTATAGAATTATAATAGATGATCAATAAATATTTGTTTCTTCAGTAGCCACAACCTTATGAACTAGATAGTATTTTTAAAGATTTATTTTTTAATTTATTTGAAAGGCAGAGTTACAGAGAGACAGAGGGAGGGGAGAGGTCTTCCATCCGCTGGTTTACTCCCCAAATGGCCGCTACGGCCAGAGCTGCGCCGATCCTAAGCCAAGAGCCAGGTGCTTCTTCCTGGTCTCCCATGCGGGTGCAGGGGCCCAAGCACTTGGGCCATCCTCCACTGCCCTCCAGGGCCACAGCAGAGAGCTGGACTGGAAGAGGAGCAACTAGGACTAGAATCCGGCGCTCATATGGGATGCTGGCACCGCAGGCGGAAGATTAACCAAGTGAGCCACGGTGCCAGCCCCAAATTATCTTTGTTTTTAAAATTCCCATCAGTCAGGCTTACACAGTTCAGTGCTCACTTTTATAGATATGGTATCAATTATTTCAAATATTTTAGGAGACTTTTTATTTCTGGCTTCCATGTTCCAAAAAGTGTTTCCAATTTTTGCAGTGCTCATGTTCTGTCTTTGGGTTTTATTTTTCTTATTGCTATTTTCCAAATCGGGAAATTCTTTGGCAGTATATTTAGAATGTTTAAATTTAGATGGTGCATTTCATCATGACTTCCTGCCAACAGGGTCACGTCATCCTGCACATGCTTTCAGAAGAATTGTCACTGCCCTTTGGCAGGGGCTGCCAGCCAGCTGGTCTTTCTGGTGGTGGTGTGGCTGCATTTGCATCACACAGAGATCTCCCCAGAGCCATGCCACAGTCAGCACGGGCTGGGCAGGGGAGCTCCTTTCTTCTAGGTGATAATGCATGCTTTTCCTTTATCCTTTTTCTTCTTTAATACTGGCTAACACTGACGATCCAGACTAGTGAAGAGAATGAAGGTGATCTTCGATGATAGGAAACAGGGCAACAGCATCTATCATAGGTGGCAGTGGGGAGGGACAGTGAACTCCAACAAAGTGATGACTCCAGGAAGCTTAACTTCTTGGTGGAGGCTGAGGTTGCAGAAACATAAAGACACAGAAAAAGAAGTAACTATAAGTCACGGC
The DNA here is from genome assembly GCF_033115175.1 of Lepus europaeus. NCBI lineage: Eukaryota > Metazoa > Chordata > Mammalia > Lagomorpha > Leporidae > Lepus > Lepus europaeus. Next base: position 22,010,876 of record NC_084840.1, on the reverse strand, counting down.
AGAGGCTCATGGGAAAACAAGGAGCTAGGAGCTGAAATAATGGGAAGGTTCACTTTGCAATTTTTCTGCATAGTTGTTCATGATTTTTTTTTTTTACAATAGACTTGATTAAAAAAAAATGCTCTAAAGTACTAGTCATCTTAGTTCCTAAATTTTCGATGCCCCGGAGTGAGTGTCTCTCTTGCTTTACCCTGGTTCCAGCCTGCAGCTCAGCGTGTTGTGAGAACAAAAGTCACCGAGTTAACTGTTTTGGCCTCTGCCAAGATTGCAATCTGCGAAACAGAGAGAAGAGTCAATGAGTTTTCTGACTTGGCTCCTCCTTTTTGGGTTCTCAGTGAATAAATGAACATGCTTTTATTGTTTTGTTTGTTTGTTTTTACCTTTAAGAGAATGCTCTGAAGGTCTACCAGAAAGCCCTATCAAGTATTTATAAAATCTAAAGTTTGGTGTTGTGTGCATTGGTTTGGTAACATGGGAAGAAAGAAAAAATAGTGCCTTATAGAAAGTGAGTGTGTTCGTGGCGAGAGAATAACATGATGTGGAGAAAAATACTTGGCCGGCAAGTTGACACCCAACTCTTCTGCCTGCATGGTGCATCGTTGTGGGATAATTATTCCCAGCGTCAGTTTGGTTCATTTTTTTGTGACCTTGTTCAGGGCACACAGCTGTGGAGCGCGCTGAAAGACGTCTCCATTGTGTGTTAGATTCCACGTGTAAGTGGAACCATGCAGTACTTCTGTGGCTGGCACAGTCCACGTAAGTCCACTGAGCGTAATATCCTCCAGGCTCACCCATATTTTTGAAAAGAGCAAGATTCCTTTCTTTTATTATTTTTAAAGAGATTTATTTATTTATTTGAAAGTCACAGTAACCCAGAGAAAGGTCTTCCATCTGCTTCTTCATTCCCCAGATAGCTATCTGCAACTGCCAGGTTGCATGTGGGTCTCCACACAGGTGCAGGGGCCCAAGCACCTGGGCCATCCTCCACTGTGCTCCCAGGCCACAGGCAGGAGGCAGAAGTGGAGCAGATGCTCCGGACAAGAAGGGAGCAGCCGGGAATCAAACCAGCATCCATCCGAGATGCCAATGTCACAGGTGGTGGCTTTTCCCACTCCGTCACAACACCAGCCCCTCTCTTTTTAAACACTAAATAATATAAATGCTACAGTTTCTTTATTTAGTTACCAGTCAATGGTCATTTAAGTTGATTGCATATTTTGGCTACAGGTGCTGATTGCATTAGGTTTGGGCATATATACCCACACAGGGTTTGCTTAGTCATATGGCAGTTCTTTTTTTTTTTTTTTTTTTTTTTTTGGCCGTCCTCTTGTCCACATCTCTCTTTTTTTTTTTTTTTTTTTTGACAGGCAGAGTGGATAGTGAGAGAGAGAGACAGAGAGAAAGGTCTTCCTTTTTGCCGTTGGTTCACCCTCCAATGGCCGCTGCGGCCAGCGCATCTCGCTGATCCGAAGCCAGGAGTCAGGTGCTTCTCCTGGTCTCCCATGCGGGTGCAGGGCCCAAGGACTTGGGCCATCCTCCACTGCACTCCCTGGCCACAGCAGAGAGCTGGCCTGGAAGAGGGGCAACTGGGACAGAATCCAGCACCCCAACCGGGACTAGAACCCTGTGTGCCGGCGCCGCAAGGAGGAGGATTAGCCTGTTAAGCCACGGCGCTGGCCATATGGCAGCTCTATTTTGAATTTTTAAAAATATTATGTACTTACTTGAAAGGGAGAGAGAGAGAGAGAGACTGAGAGATGAGAAATCGGCCACAACAGCCAGGTGTGAGCCAGGCCAAGTGGAGCCAGGAACTCCATTCAGGTCTCCACTGTGGGTGGCAGGGGCCCAAGTACTCGGGCCATCATGTGTTGCCTTCCCAGCCACAGGAACAGGAAACCAGATCAGAAACGGAGCAGCTGGGACTCGAATCGGCACTCCCGTGGGGGCCACCAGCGTCGTGAGTGGGAGCTTAGCCTGCCGCACCACAGCGCCAGCCCGTGTTTTGAATTTCTTGAGGAACTTTCCTGCTTTCTTCCGTAGTGTCTGCACCCATTTCCAGTCCCACCAGCGGGATAGAAGGCCTTCGTCTTCGCCACACTTTTGCTAACACTCACCTATTGACTTCCTGATTATACCCATTCCAGTAGGGGTGGAGAAAGATCTCTTTGTAGTTTTGGTTTATGTTTTCCTGATAATTAGAGATGCTAAATATCTTTTCATATACCTATTGGCCATTTGGATATCATCTCTGGAAGGAAATTTATTTGCTGTGCTTTTTTTTGCTATTGATTTGTAAGAATTCTTTATATAATTTGGATATTGTCCCTTTGTCAGATAGATTATTTGTAAGTATTAATCTGCAGACTACCTTTTTAATTTGTTGACTGTCTATTTTGCTGTGCAAGTCTCATTTATTTATTTTTGCTTTTTTTCCTGAGCTTTTGGTATGATATCCAGAAAGCCATTGCCAAGGTCAATTTCAAAGAGCTTTTTTTCCCTATGTTTTCCTCTAGGAATTTTAAATAGAACAAAGAGCAAACGAGTGGCTGCTGAGGCTGAAGAGGAAGAGGAAATGAGGAAGAGGAGGTCAAAGGAATACATTTGCAGTTTCATAGGCGGAGTCTAGAAATTTGCCAGAGAGCACGAGGACTAGAATTAATTAGGGTGTGCACCTGAAAATTCGCTCTGAGTGTAGATTTTAAATGTATTTTCCACACACTTAAAAAAAACTTACTATGGAAGGTGGAGGACATGTGAATTTGTTTGACTATGATAATCATTTCACTATAAACATCATGTTGTGGGGCCAGCACTGTGGCATAGCAGGTAAAGCCACAGCCTGCAATGCCAGCATCCCATATGGGCACAAGTTCACATCCTGGCTGCTCCACTTCCCATCCAGCTCCCTGCTGGTGGCCTGAGAAAAGCAGCAGAAGACAGTCAAAGTGCTTAGGCCCCTGCTACCCATATGGGAAACTCAGATGAGGCTCCTGGCTCCTGGCCCCTGGCTTCAGCCTAGCCCGGACCTGGGTGTTGCAGTTGTCTAGGGAGTAAACCAGCAGCAAATGGAATCTCTCTCCTTCTTTCTCTGTAACTCTGACTTTCTAATACATAACATCTTTAAAATAAAAATCATGTCACATACCTTAAATATGTGCAGTAAAAACGAACCAAAAAGGAATGTCGGTGTAAATTTTGACCCGTGATGGTGAGATTCCATGCAGGTGACCAAGTGGCTCCTGGAAGAGGGAAGAACTGGAAGCGTAGCTGTACCCTCAAGGAGAGCAGCTGGAAGAGGGGAACCTCTGGGCGTGCCCCGGACACACACTTTGGCCTAAGGCCAAGTGGACAACTGCTTCCTCAGAGCAGAGGCCAAAACATACCATCAGAACCATGGAATGTATTTGGAGTTTACAGGGGAAAAAACCAAACATTTACCCCAAGCTGTCTAATACTTAGCATAAGTATACTATGAAAACGAAGTCGTCTCAATAGGCTAATCCTTCGCCTAGTGGCATCAGCACACCGGGTTCTAGTCCCGGTCGGGGCGCCGGATCCTGTCCCGGTTGCCCCTCTTCCAGGCCACCTCTCTGCTGTGGCCAGGGAGTGCAGTGGAGGATGGCCCAAGTGCTTGGGCCCTGCACCCCATGGGAGACCAGGAGAAGCACCTGGCTCCTGCCATCGGATCAGCACAGTGCGCCGGCCGCAGCGCCCCGGCCGCGGCGGCCATTGGAGGGTGAACCAACGGCAAAAGGAAGACCTTTCTCTCTGTTTCTCTCTCACACTGTCCACTCTGCCTGTCAAAAAAATAAAAAATAAAATAAAAATTAAAATTAAAAAAAATAAATAAATAAATAAAAGAAAACGAAGTCGTGAAATTGCTAAGGGTTGACATTCTCATACAGGAGCAGGAGCTGCCAGCACTACTGGCTGCCCAATTGCTCTTCTGTGCGTCTGACACTGGGCAGGTGCGAACTCTTATCTGAGGTCAGGGGCAGAACAAGACACTTGGGATGACCTCATTGCTCCTCAGCAAGTCTTCTTTTCTTCCTGTGTCTGATAATAATTTGTTGTGTTCAGACCAATGACAATTTACAATGAATATACTCTATGACTTCGAAGATTTTCTTAAGATGTCAAAATTTTAGGCAGGGGGCCAGCACTGTGGCGTAGTGGGTAAAGCCGCCACCTGCAGTGCCCACATCCCATATGGGCACTGATTCGAGTCCTGGCTGCTCCACTTCCAATCCAGCTCTCCGCTATGGCCTGGGAAAGCAGTGGAGGATGGCCCAAGTGTTTGGGCCCCTGTACCTGTGTGGGAGACCTAGAAGAAGCTCCTGGCTCCTGGCTTCAGATCAGCCCAGCTCCGGCCATGCAGCCAATTGAGGAGTGAACCAGCAGATGGAAGACCTCTCTTCCTCTCCCTCTCTCTGTCTCTTTGTCTCTCTCTGTGCCTCTCCTTCTCTCTCTGTGTAACTCTGACTTTCAAATAGATAAATAAATCTTTAAAAAAAAAATTTTAGGCGGCATCTTTGACTTTAGTGATTCCCTGTGTGGCTTGTTCATAAAAGCATAGGAGCCTAAATGAAATAGAATAACACAACTATTAAAGGTCACCATAGTTAACCTAAGTGCCAGAATATCAAATAATTCAAGGAAAATTATCACTTTGATACAATCTAATTTTTGTGCTTCGCTATATATCCATTCACTTTTATTAGATATTTATGGATTGAAAAATTATGCTTTCCTGGTACTATTTAAATAATACACTTTCACTATATACATTAAGTGTCAAATTATTCCCCTACTTATTTAAATATTTAAAGTATTTTTTGTACATGCAATCAATAGTAACGGTCATCATTAATCATAGGAGTACATACAATAGGTATTTGTAACAATACGTGTGGAGTGTATTTATTCTTCAACTGACCAGGATAATTTTGATACAAAGCTGTAAGGAGGGCCAGGCCCTTGGCAGAGCAGTCAGGAGGCCTCTCGGGATGCCCACACCCCCTGTCAGTGTGCCTGGCCCAAGTCTCATTCATTCCACTTCCAATCCAGCTTCTTGCTAATGTGCACCCTGGGAGGTGGCAGGGGGTGGCTCAAGAATCTGGAATCCTGCCACCCACACTGGAGACCCGGGTTAAGTTCCTGGCCCCTAGCTTTGGCCTGAACCAGCCCTGGCTGTTGGAAGCATTTAGGAATTAAATCAGTGAATGGAAGACTCCCACCCCATCTTTCAGACAAACAGCACACCAGGAAGCTTCACTCTGAGTAAAATAATTACCTGTATTTTAAAATGTTCCCCAGGGCCGGCTGGCATTGTGGCATAGTGTGTTAAAATGCCACCTGCAACACTGTCATCCCATGTGAGTGCTGGTTCGAGTCCCGGCTGTTCCACTTCTGATCCAGCTCTCTGCTATGGCCTGGGAAAGCAGTAGAAGATGGCCCAAGTGCTTGGGACCCTGCACCCACGTGGGAGACCTGGAAGACGCTCCTGGCTCCTGGCTTTGGCCTGGCCCAACCTGGGTATTGCAACCATTTGGGAAGTGAACCAGTAGATGAAAAGACCTCTCTCTGTTTCTGCCTCACTCTGTAACTCTGCCTTTCAACTAAATAAAAATAAATCTTAAAAAAAATGTTCCCCAATGACTACAACTCTGAGTGTTTTTCTATATTACCAACATTGCTATTCTGATTATCTTAATCTCCAGAGATCCACTGGACTCTGCCCATCATCTTGGAAGTGCACCCAATAAGCTTGGATTATCCCTAGACAAGCTCTGGGTTAGCAGTCAGAGACCAGGCTACCAAAATTCTCTTCCCTTTGGTAGCCCTAAAAAATTGTAGCAATAGCTGAGAACCCCAGGTTAGACACACCCCCAGAGAGCGTTCACAACGTTTTGTGTGGATGGGCACTGGTCTTCCACCTCTGGGTAAGGCAGGGCTCTGGAAGTACCATCTTCCCACCATCCCGAATCACTCACAACGGAGAGAAAGGGCATGATGAGCCCTGCGGTCACTTTAGATGGTTCTCCCACACAAATTGTGCATTCTGGAATAGGGAAAGCCCTGGGGGCTAGGCGACAGCAAGGAGTGTTGGGAGGCTGTTAAAATCAGGTCCTGAGAGAGAGAGAGAGAGAGAGAGCCGCTAGCAGAACTTCTGCTAATGAGCCCCCAAGGGTTGCCACCTCCTAGAGGGGTAGCTCAGTCCTCTCTCTGTGCCATATTGTCCAGGGGCAGTGAACAGTGACCATCAACTAGACCCAGCCAATGCTGTGATAAAGGAAACAGACTGACAGCAACCGAGCCGTTCCCTTTGGCGGACCGGGAGCACTGCTCTATCAGGTCGGTGATGGCATTTCGGGTCCTAGGGGATGGGAGTGAGGCTGGGGAGTCCTGGTCTCCAGGGGGCCAGGGAGCTCACGATGAGATGCCACACAGGGACTTGGGTGGCAATAAATAGCCACATACCTGGGGCCACGAAACAACTGAATTACGCCTCGCCGAATACGGCCCCCTGTTCCCTGTCGTCACGCTACCCTAGGCCCTGCAGTGTTGGCCTGGCTTCCTAGCTGGGAGGCAGCAGGTCAGGAAACTGTCAGCAAGGGCCTGGCTTTTCCAGGTCCCTCGCCCTCAGCTCCCCAGCGACGCTCTTCTCCTCACTTAGCACCCACTCCAGCGCCCACCCCAGGCTTTGTCGCGAGCCGGGACTGCTCAAGGATGAAATTCTGGACCATGACATGTGCCTTTCCAGTTGTCCATTCTCGGCCTCCTGTGCTGGACACGTTGTGTAACTTCACCGTCCTCTCCCTCGTTTGCAGCTTTTATTTTCCCTCCCCAACTGATCCAGGGATGCACCATGCCAGCCTTGCACTAATATCCCAAGCACCTTTGTTCCTTCATCCGATTCCCAGCCTTGGAAGGAACAGGGATCTGCTATTCCTGTCACCAGAGCCCCAGGAGAAAACCCAGAAGATTAAACAGCTGGGCACCGCCCTGAAGGTGTGGTTCCGCCTTTAACAAGGGGCGCTTATGGCCAGTTCACCCCTGCACCTGCTGTCCGCTCCAGCTGCTGCCTACTCTTATCTTTCCTTTCTTTGGAAGGCAAATAAAATTTTCATTTGTCTTTAAAATTGTTCATTTTAGTGTTTTTATTATTGTTATAAAAATATTATGTTGGGGCCGGCGCTGTGAAGTAGTGGGTAAAGCCACTGCCTGAAGTGCCGGCATCCCACATGGGCGCTGGTTTGAGTCCCGGCTGCTCCACTTCCGAACCAGCTCTCTGCTATGGCCTGAGAAAGCAGCAGAAGATGGCCCAAGTGCTTGGGTCCCTGCACCCACGTGGGAGACCTGGAAGAAGCTCCTGGCTCCTGGCTTTGGATCAACACAGCTCCAGCCATTGCAGCCAACTGGGGAGTGAACCATCGGATGGAAGACCTCTCTCTCTCTCTGCCTCTCCTCTCTCTGTGTAACCCAAATAAATGTAATTTCAAATAAATGAATAAATCTTCAAAAAATATTGTGTCATGTTTCATTTCTATGTTAAATGTTAAAACATGTTCAGATATAGTATAAATAGTACGTAAGAGTAAAAAATGTCAAATGAATATTTTCTCTTCCTAACCACCTCCCAAATACATAGCCCAGAACTAGTGGTGCTGAGATTATGTGCATATGTGCATGTAGTGTGCATGGATGTGCAAGGATTTCCGACACACATGGGGTCACGTGACAGATGCTGTTCTGTTGCATGCTTTTTTCCATGTTCTGCATTTCAGACTTCGTTCCACATGAGTGCAGGCAGCTATACCTCATTCTCTGAAGACCTCATTCATCTGAGTCACTGCATTCTGCAAATGTGGCTCATATTTTTCAGAATTTACTCTAGCGATGTATGGACAAAGAAAGGTGAAGGAATTATACTAATATCAAAGTGTACCTGAGAACAAAGAACATTCTCAGAGATAAAGCATCAAGTCATCAAGAACTTGTACAAATTCTGAACATTCAGGTCCCTAATAAAAGAACTTTACAGGAAGCAAACACTAAAGGCTCCACCCCTGTAGTGTGGGCTTCAGGACCCCTCTGTCAATAACTGGGAGAACAGCAGGCAGACATGCAGCAAGGACAGAGAGGCCGGGAGCAACACCAGCGGTCAGCTTGACCTGATTAGTGTTTTTGGGGAAACACCACTCAACAGTCATAAAATACAACTGTTTTTTCTTTGTTTGTTTTTTGTTTTTATTTGACAGGTAGAGTTATAGACAGTGAGAGAGAGAGACAGAGAGAGGTCTTCCTTCCATAGGTTCATTCCCCAAATGGCTGCTATGGCTGGCGCCACACCAATCCGAAGCCAGGATCCAGGTGCTTCTTCTTGGTTTTGCGTGAGGGTGCAGGGGCCCAAGCACCTAGGCCAACCTCCACTGCCTTCCTGGGCTACAGCAGAGAGCTGGACTGGAAGAGGAGCAACCGGGACTAGGACCGGCGCCCAGATGGGATGCCGGTGCTGTAAGCGGAGGATTAACCAAGTGAGCCACGGCGCTGGCCCCAAAATACAAGTTTTTTCAAGTGCACCTGGAACCTGTTGTAAGTGACCACATTCTGGGACATAAAACAAATCTCAATAAGTTTTTAAAGAATTCAAATCACATAAAATATATATCTGTTCACAATGTAGTTCAGTTAGGCATCCATAACAAAAAGGTATGTGAAAAATCTCCCACATATTTATAAACTAAATAATCCACTTACAAGTAACCTACACATTAAAGAAGATGTTTAAAAGGAAATCAAGCATCTGCAGCGCCAGCATCCCATATGGGCACTGGTTCGAGTCCTGGCTGCTCCACTTCCAATCCAGCTCTCCTCTATGGCCTAAGAAAGCAGTGGAGGATGGCCCAAGTGTTTGGGCCCCTGCACCTGTGTGGGAGACCTGGAAGAAGCTCCTGGCTCCTGGCTTCAGATTAGCTCAGCTCCAGCCGTTGCAGCCATCTGAGGAGTGAACCAGCAGATGGAAGACCTCTCTCTCTCTCTCTCTCTGCCTCTGCCTTTCTGTAACTCTGCCTTTCAAATAAAATAAATAAATCTAAAAAAAGAAAGAAAGAAATAGCAAAGAGAAATCGAGAGCAGATCAGTGAAACCGAAAGATGGTTCTATGACAAGAGCAACAAAGTTGATAAGCCTGATTAGGAAGGAAAAAGAGAGAAGATATGAATTGTCAGTCTCAAGAAAGAGAAAACTGACTTCACTACAGTTCTACAGATATCAAAACGATGATAAGAAATGCTAACCACTAGGTAGGTAAGTAATGTATGTTTGTGTGAGTATGGAGAGAAAATAACTTTTGTGCACAGTGAAATAAACTGACAGGGCAACTCCTTTCCAGGGCACACATGCAAGACAAAGCCTCGAGCAAGTTTGTAAAGAGAATTGTGCGTGGATATTCTTGACAGAATCCTTTGCAGTAAAGCGGAGTTGAGGCAACCACGCATTCATCCCAAGGGGAGAGGCTAAGCAAACACGAGGGGGCTATTGGCTATGGAATCTAAAGTAGCACTTGGAAACAGGGAACATGACAATACGGACACGCACACCACCTGTGTGCACAGTTATCACACACGTGAGGGTGCATCCCTGGGGGTGGGAGGAGGGCCATGGGGAACAGCCATCAAGAGACCAAGGAAAAAAAGGGAGAGGAGTGTTCCTACTGGCCAAGGACGACAGTCTCTTAGGAGCTAGGGAATGCAATTGACCAAACTCTGCACCTGACATCCAGAGAGAGAGAGAGAGAGAGAATCATGTGAACACTCTCATGTCACCCGGTGTCCTTCACAGCCACGGAAGTAAACTAGAAAAGAAGCTTAGCGAACTCTAGGAGGTGGACTTGTGCCGGGCACTCATAGCTCATGATGCAGACATCCAAATGCAAATTAGGACAAGCTGATTTTTAATAGGTAATTATTTATTCCAGATAGCCTGACAACTCCAGAAAACTAAAAACTTTGCAGAGTGATAGTGATACACATTATCAATACTTCCTCATTCTAGGATCACTCTCTATACCAGCAAGTTTCACCAGAGGTATTAACTGTAAGGTATGATGATGCTTAATGGAGCTGATAAACTAAAACTTTTCCTCCGTAACTATCCAGAAAGCACATCTTTTCTCCATCTTCTTTGGGAAAGCGCTATTGTGTAGTTAAATGTATCTAATGCCCTTGGCTCTCTCTTGCTCCAATTTTTCAATCCTCAGAGATAGTTTGTGTAATTCCAGGGCCATTTTTGAGTCGCCGGGATCCGGGAGACACTTCAGGAGGTGTTGGCCCTCTAGGACTTCCTCACGTTCTAGGACTTCCTGAAAGAGAAAATAAAGAGGTTTTTGTAAAGTTCGCCTTTTGATGTAAGGGGAGCCTTAAGATAGGAGGAGAATTGGAAAATGAAGAATAACCCAAGAGAGATGGGCAGGAAACTCCAGGAAAAGACTCTGGATCCTAGCAAAATCCAAGGGGTCTTCAAAAAGCTCATGGAAAATGTGTATTATGGCTGCTGGCACTGTGACACAGCAGGTTAAGCCACTGCCTGCAATGCTGGTATCCCATATGGGCGCCAGTTTGAGTCCTGGCTGCTCCTCTTCTGATCCAGCTCCTTGCTAATGGTCTGGGAAAGCACAGAAGATGGTCCAAGTGCTTGGGCCCCTGACCCCAGTGTGGGAGACCTGGAAGAAGCTCCTGGCTCCTGGCTTCCGCCTGCCCCAGCCCAGGCTGTTGTAGCCATCTGGGGAGTAAAGCAGTAGATGAAAGATCTCTCTGTCTCTCTCCCTCCCCCTGTAACTCTGAGTTTCAAATAAATAAATAAATCTTTAAAAAAAAAAAAGAACTCACTGAAGGAGCACTATTCACCCTCTCGCACTTGGGCACAGCTGGGATCCACGATCTGTACTGTGAACAGGAGATAACCTGGGAGCCAACCATCTTGTAGCCAGGGTCACACTGGATGGTCAGGGTGTCAGGAGTGATGTACTGGTCCCTCTCCACAGACAGCTTTCCATTTGGGATCCTTGGTTTTAGACACAGGGCTGTAACCAAAGCAAATTATCTTAGCATCTTGTGGACTGCTACGAAGACACATTTTGAGATGGGTAATTAATAAAAGGAATAAGAAATACTGCTGACTTCTACTTGCTTTTTCTAATTGCCACCACATCTGCCACCATCATTACCACCTCTACCAACCCAACCACTGGCTAGTTTGGGTGTCAAGCACCTGCTACCTATCAGCCTATGTGCGAGCGTATTATGTGTATTACTTCATGTAGCCTTCTGCAATGTACACCCACTGTATAGACGAGGAAACCAAGGCAGGAAGAAGCTACGTGCCTCACCCCAACTCACACATCAGCTGTACTGTGGCAGCCCGGGTGTGCAGCCTGGGTGTCTGGTCTCAGACTCTATACTTTCTCCTTCTGTGCTCCAGGGCTTCATTTCCTGCCTCCATTTTCCTTTGTGTAAGATGAAGGTAACGGCAGAGACTTAGCTCCCAGAATAAGCAGTAAAATGATATAAGAACCTAGAAACATTTTCTTATGTTGCCATCACAGCCACTGACCCACAGGGAGGTTCACCCCCTGGGTCAGCAGTCCCAAGAAAGGTGCTCCCTAAGGACCCAGGGTCCTCTTCCTTAGATAGGTGGGCTTCTGCCGTAACCGGCCACACTCAGGCTCAAGCCTGACCCCCGGATCTCTGCTCTGCCTGGGGGGATCCCTTCTCTCAGAGCCCCCTGAGCTGCTCTGCAGGGGTTGCTGCTGGGGGGGGGGGTGGTGAGTTACCTTCACACCGAGGAGCTGGAGAGGACCATTGAATAAACTTGCAGGAGAGAGTGGCTGCGCCCACCAGCGCGTAGCCTTCCTGGCATTCATACTGCACGGTGGTAGGGATCCCCAGAGTCCTGTCGATAACTTTATAGCTTCCGTGTGGAATCCTGGGAGGTGAAATGCAACCTTGTTCAGAGAGAGACAGACAGGTTTATCCGATTCATGAACAACAACCAAGGGCATTTGTTGGAAGACTGTTATCTTTCACAATTAATTTCATTGCCCATTGGAAAAAAAAACCTTTCCAATTCACAAAGTGGGGGTGTCTCCTCCCCCATAATACCCTATGGGGGAGAGTCAAGGAAAGTAGGTTGTGTATGGGCATCTGAGGAAGATAGAAGTGGCTCTTCATCTTATATAGAATATTTCCTCTGATAATTTAAATATTTAACAAAATATATTAAGTGCTTAATACGGTAATGTTTGCAGCACTTAAAAAATGTAAACTCACTTTTAAGCTACCTCTCCCCAAACAACCTGTTGAGGTAGGCATTCCTTTTATTATTTTTTAAAGATATATTTACTTATTTGAAAGGCTGAGTAGCAGAGAGAGAAGGAGACAGAGAGAGACAGAGCTTCCATCTGCTGGTTCCCTTCCCAAATGGCCACAATATCTAGGTCTGGGCCAGGCCAAGGCCAGGAGCCAGGAACTCCATTTGGGTCTTTCAGGTGGGTGGCAGGTCCCAAGGACTTGGTCCATCTTCTGCCATCTTCCCAGGGGCCTTAGCGGGAAAGTGGATGGGAAGCAGAGCAGCCAGGACTGGACCCAGTGCTCCAGCATGGGATGCCCATTGCAAGCTGTGGCTTAACCCATTGTGCTATAACATAGGCTCCAAGGCATTGTCATTATCAAGCCCAGAGAGGTGAAGCGGCTTGCCCAAGGTCACACAGGTAGAGAGGAGCAGTCAAGGTAGGTTAGCACCACACAGTCCATGCTGTGCCTTGCTGACAATGTATGCTGCTGGGGACAAAGAAGGAGCTGTGCTTATATTTAAAGCTCAGAGTCAGCAACAAAGAGTCTTTATTTTTTAAAACTGAAGTTGCTCACAGAACACTTGCGAGGCAGACATTTAGCTGGTGGTGGAGAGGCATCGCTTCTCTCCCCCGGCAGAGCCTGGCTTGGATGCCTGCTAATGCAGACTACCTGGCCGCCCAGGCGGGAGACCTGGATTGTGTTCCTGGGTCCCAGCTTTGCCCCTGGTGTCGCCCCAGACATCTGGGAAGCAGACCAGCAGATGGGAGCTCTCTTCCTCTTGCTGTCTGTCTCTCTCAAATAAATTTTAAGAAGGAAGGAAGGAAGGAGGAAGAGAGGGAGGGAAGAAGGGAAGAGGGAAGGGAGGGAGAGAGAGAGAGAGGAAAGAAGAAAGATATTTGATAGTGACATTGTTCTGTGAAAGCTTTAATGACTGCAAATCCAGAATCCCAGCACCCTCCCACCCTCCAACCCCAAGAATGCCCTGTGCTTCGAATCTTATAGAAAAGAATCACAGGGAAATGTTTTTAATTACTTACTAAACTGCAGAAATCAAATCTTATATTTATGCAGTTACAGTGTTTTATGGCTCAGAGAACTTTCATATGCATACTTTGTGAATTTAGATTCGAGCTCGTTTCCTCAGAATTTGTAACAACAATAACAGTCTCACTTTTGCCTTATGGGTGCTAAGACTATGACAAGTGATTAAGAAACAAAACTATAGCGGGGAAAATGAACTCATTTTAAAAATAAAGGCATTTTGCCAGCGCCACGGCTCAATAGGCTAATTCTTTGCCTTGCGGCGCCGGCACACCAAGTTCTAGTCCTGGTCAGGGTGCCGGATCCTGTCCCGGTTGCTCCTCTTCCAGGCCAGCTCTCTGCTGTGGCCCGGGAGTGCAGTGGAGGATGGCCCAAGTCCTTGGGCCCTGCACCCCATGGGAGACCAGGAGAAGCACCTGGCTCCTGGCTTCAGATCAGCGTGGTGGCCATTGGAGAGTGAACCAACGGCAAAGGAAGACCTTTATCTCTCTCTCTCTCTCACTGTCCACTCTGCCTGTAGAAAGAAAGAAAGAAAGAAAGAAGACATTTGGGGGTCCAGTGCTGTGGTGCAGCTGGTAAAGCCGCCACCTGCAGTGCCCGCATCCCATGTGAGTGCTGGTTCGAGTCCCAGCTGCTCCACTTCCGATCCAGCTCTCTGCTATGGCCTGGGAAAGCAGTAGAAGATGGCCCAAGTCCTTGGGCCCCTGCACACACGTGGGAGACTCAGAAGACGCTCCTGGCTCCTGGCTTCAGATCGGCACAGCTCTGGCCATTGTGGCCATCTGGGGAGTGAGCCAGCAGATGGAAGACCTCTCTCTCTCTGTGCCTCTCTTTCTCTGTGTGTGTAACTCTGACTTTCAAATAAATAAATAAATCTTAAAAAAAATTTTTTTAAAAAGGCATTTTAAGTATAATTGCTTTCGTATTTGTGTAAGACAATGAAGTTACTTGCAACTTGTTCTTATCTATTTACTAGACTAGATTTCTAGGAATTTATAGAAAGCCACTTTTTTATTAGTGCTAATAGTATTGACCTAAAAGCATCAAAATCTTTAAAAATATTGTATAGTTAAAGCCTTCCATTAATAAAATATAAACCAAACCATGCAAGGCACCAATTAATAAAAACAATGGATTTATTAACTTTAACAACCAACACGCATCCATTGACTGTGTCTCCTACAAACTGACATGAATTACTACAATTTGCCCAGGCTTTATAAATCCCTGATACGGAATACATTTGTTTGCGATGCTCAGCTAAGCTCCCTTCTCTCTGCGGACTGCACAGTTCGCTTGTGCTTTCCTGGGGCCTCGTGCACCAGCGCTTGCCTTACTCACCGTGCAGGCTGGATGGGCAGAGCAACAAGGTCAAAACTCCAAAGAGGCGCCCGCTTCGGGAGGTGCTGCCCGGCGCAGGCCACATCGCGCCTGGGGACTGGGGACGGCGCCAGCAGAAGCTTCAGGCTCGCGGATTCCACCTAGAAACACCTGGAGGAGCTGCCAACCCGCCAAGCTGAAGGCCAACCTCCCTCTACGCCGCGAACCCAAGGTTACCAGGATCAGCTGAGGATGCCGGGAGCCAGGATGGTAAAAGAAATCGCTATCCTGAAATGTAAGCAGTTCATTTCTGAGAAACAAAACAAACTAGAGAAGAAAAAGGACTTTGGCTTAAAGTGGGCGGGCCCAGCACCCTGAAAACAAACTGATAAAGCCAGAAGTCTGAGCATTGGGGCTGGGGGCGGGGGGGAGGGGGAGGGGGCCGCCCCTGAGAGGCACCACCCACTGGAGAAAGGTTGTGAAGTCAGTTTTGAGTCAACAAAGGTGAGAGAAAAACAATCAAGACAACAAGCAACAGGGAAAGCGAAGTTTCCTTGCAGATTCTAAAGAGGGGAAAGAGAAATATGAAAAAACTCAAGTAGGCCTGACAAAATGACTCCTTGTTGTCTTTCCTGATTTACCGGAATCTCACGTTAATGCAGTCCCCGTCTTTTGAGGCAGGGAACAGTGGTGCGTCAAGTCCTGGAAGCAGGCACCTGCACACACGGGAGAGGCTGGCAGTGGGGCACCGGAAGACAGAGATTGCACGAGGTCTTTGAGGGTATTTGCATGGTGCTCGGTCAGCCTTGTGTCAGATCTCTGAGCAAAGCTGTGAACAAGTCGTTTAGGTGCCTAATTACGGTCTTTCAGAGATATGCCTACGCTAACTAAAGGAAGACAAATTTGGAGAAGTGCCTAAAAACGACCTCACCCAGTTCAGCTTGAAAAACTGTTAACAGGAGTTCAAAATCCAAAGTGCTTAGCACTCACTTACCAGAATTGAGTGGGTTATGATGTAATATTGACTATGGCACGATTCAATTTCAACCTTCTAGAAAAGCAAGGAGAGCAAATACATCTATCGTGTTTACTCAACTTTAGAAAGAGAATCCAAGACAGCAACTGAATATTAGGTAGAAAAAAGAAGCCATTGACAGCACTCGCTAGAAGACTATTTTGAATTATTCCTTCTACCTAGTAAGTCCCTTCTGTGTTCTAAATACTTTCCATGAAAACCCAAAATGCTGAATATGAGGAAAAACAGAGAGAGCTGCATTTTCTGTATAGCAGTGTTTGCTTGCACCAACGCTACCCTCCCACTGGTAACGATTATAGATTATCAACAAGACAGGGAAGGAAATAGAAATCCTACCTGAACATAGCAGACAGTGAATGGAAGTAGATCCAACCTAGACTGCTAACTCTTCCCCAGAAGCACGAGGAGAGACTCCCATATTGTTATGTCTTCCAGCCTGCGGAGTGATCACAGTTGGTGTGGGACAGAATAGCTAAAATTCTGATAGCAAACCAACAGCCTTTCTGGATGGAGAAAGAGTGCTTGGGGCATTAACAACCCATGAAAACTGATGGGGGACCTGGAAAGAGACAGCCCAAGAGCACGAGAGCCCATGCTGTGTACAAACCCTGCCCAGCTCTGTGGCTGGTCTCCGAGCTGCCATGGCTGAGACAGACTGAAAACAGCACGGCTAAGGAGAAGAGAATTGAACTGAAGCTTGAGCTGCTATCCAAGAGACAGTCTTCAGTTTGGATACAACCCAGTTAACTGCTTAACTGATAACAAATAAATAAGCCAACAAACCCATTTATTAAAAAGATTTATTCATTTGAAAGGCAGAGTTACAGAGAGGGGGGAGAGACAGAGAGAGGTCTCCCATCCGCTGGTTCACTCCCCAGATGGCTACAGTGGCTCGAGCTGCGCCGATCCGAAACCAGGCATCAGGAGCTTCTTCCGGATCTCCCACATGGATGCAGAGGCCCAAGGACTGGGGCCATCTTTTACTGCTTTCCCAGGCCATAGCAGAGAGCTGGCTTGGAAGTGGAGCAGCTGGGACTTGAACCAGTGCCCATATGGATTCCTGTACTGCAGACCAGGGCTTTAACCCACTGCACCAGAGCGCCAGCCCCAGTAAACTGAAACATTTTTAAGGAAAAGGAAAATCTATAGAGACTGTCCTTAAAATGATGCAAATGTTGGGATCAGCAGACGAGAGTTCTAAAACTACTGTAATTGTACTTAGTGATGTAAAGATATATGTTGCTTGTTAATAAAATGGAAAGGTAATGAATTTCAGTAGAAAACTGAACTAAAAAAAAAGATCAAAAGGAAATTACAGAACTGAAAATTACAACTTCCAAAATTGAAAAATGTCGCTGGAAGAACTTAGCAGCAGATTGGAAATGGCAGAGAAAAGTCATGGCACTTGGGGGTCAACAATAGGAAGGCCACAGTCTGAGGGACACCTAGAACGCATTCGTACAGAAATCCTCAGGAGCTCACAAGACAACATCAAATGATCTATTGCACATGTAACTGGAGCCCCACAAAGATGGGAAAGAAACGGGCAACATACAATCTGAAAAAATCATGATCCAAAATTTCTCAAATCTAGAGAAACGGGGTCCCTTTACAGATACAAGTCATTCCGCGACACCCAAGCGGGACAAATGTGAAGCCAGCCACGCGTACACACGCCACAGTCAAACTACTAAAATCCAAGATAAGGAAAAAAAACCTTGAACGAATCTGGAGAAAAATGGCTCTGACCTACGGAGAGTACTGTGACTGGTAACTAACTTCTCATCAGAAAGAACAGTCAGGACACAGCGCACCCACACCTTCCACGTGTGAGAGATGAACCGTGTGAGCAGGGCAGAGAGAGGCGGATGGTGCTGGAGTGACCACGGAGGTGAGACCACAAGGGGCCTTCCACGCCGTGATCGGAGCTTTGAGTTATTCTGTGAAGGAAACTAATCAAGAATCTTGTACAGAGGAACAGCCGCATGAGCTCTCCATGGCCGCTCTGGGAGGCAGGGACACAGAAAGAGGTCTTCCATTTGCTCTGGTTCACACACCAAATCCTGCAATGGCCAGGCCTGGGCCAGGCCAAAGCCACCAGCCGGGAGCTACTTTCAGGTCTCCCACTTGGGTGCAGGGACCCAAGCACTTTCCCAGGTGCATTAGCAGGGAGCTGGATCAGAAATGGAGTATCCAGGACTCGAACCGGTATTGGAAGCCAGCGTCACAGGAGGCGGTTTTACTATTCTGGAACTTGAACCGGTACCCATGTGCTGGCACTGCAGACGATGGCTTACCCTGCTGTGCCACAGCACCAGCCCCAAAGCAAAAATGTTTTATGCTAGGGTGAGAATGATAGATGTGATTGTAAAGGACAGAATTCAGGATATATTTGGATTCCATTGTTCGTCTCTGTAATCATTTCTTTGTATGTACTTTCAACCTCCCTTCTTTAACCACTCTTGAACATTCTTGCTTGAAAAGACTTCTAATCCTGCTTGGGAAAGAGGGAGGTGAAGCTGGCATGGTGACACAGCAGGTTACGCTGCAGCACGCAACACCCACAGCCCTGAACCACTTCCAGTCCAGCCACAGCAGAAGATGACTCAAGTCCTTGGGTCCCTGCTACCCACATGGGAGAGCCAGATGGGTTCCTGCTTCCTGACCTTGGCCTGGCCCAGATCTGGCTGTTGCAGCCATTTGGGGAGCAAACCAGCAGATGGGAGATCTCTATGTCTCTCTCCCTCTCTGTCACCATGCCTTTCAAATAAATAAATAATTTTTTTATATAAAGAGAGAGGTGAGGAATAGTGGAAGTAAGAGACAAAGGACTACACAAAACAGTTTTATGTAGTCCTTTGACTCTTACTTTAGTCCTTTGACTCTTACTTCCACTATTCCTCACCTCTCTCTTTATATAGAAGTCACTGTGTACTTAACATCCCATGTGGGATCTGTCCTTAATGTGTTGTCTAATGTGCAGTGATGCTATAACTAGTACTGAAACAGTATTTTTACACTTTGTGTTTCTGCGTGGGTACAAACTGATGAGATCTTTACTAATTATATACTGAATCGATCTTCTGTATATAAAGATAATTGGAAATGGGCCGGCGCCGCAGCTCACTAGGCTAATCCTCCGCCTTGCGGCACTGGCACACCAGGTTCTAGTCCCGGTCGGGGTGCCAGATTCTGTCCCGGTTGCCCCTCTTCCAGGACAGCTCTCTGCTGTGGCCAGGGAGTGCAGTGGAGGATGGCCCAAGTCCTTGGGCCCTGCACCCCATGGGAGACCAGGAGAAGCACCTGGCTCCTGCCATCAGATCAGCGCGGTGCGCCGGCCGCAGCGCGCCTACCGCGGCGGCCATTGGAGGGTGAACCAACGGCAAAGGAAGACCTTTCTCCCTGTCTCTCTCTCTCACTGTCCACTCTGCCTGTCAAAAAAAAAAAAAAAAGATAATTGGAAATGAAAAAAAAAAAAAAAAAACCAACCTGGTGTTAAATTGGAAATGGCATAGAAAATTAATTTTTAAAAAAAAATATTATGTAGGATCTCTGTCTTTAATGTGCTGTACACTCTTATTTAATGCTATAACTAGTACTCCAACAGTATTTTTTTTTCACTTTGTGTTGCTATATGGGGGCAAACTGTTGAAATCGTTACCTAATATATACTAAACTGATCTTCTGTATATAAAGAGAATTGAAAATGAATCATGATGTGATTGGAAGGGGAGAGGGAGCGGGAAAGGGGAGGGTTGCGGGTGGGAGGGAAGTTTTGGGAGGGGGAAGCCATTGTAACCCATAAGCTGTACTTTGGAAATTTATATTCATTAAATAAAAGTAAAAAAAAAAAAAAGAGTCAAAGGACTAGATGGAGATCTATTTTGGGTTAAAGAATTGTTAAACTCTGTGTCATTTAAATTTCAAATGCATAGCATGTTGTAGAAATAATCCCACAATTCTAACACAGTTTTCCCATTTTCCCACAAACATTTCAAAGCAGGAAGTTGAATGAATTATATGACTGATCTGACACACAGCACAATGGAATAGAGAAGAGATAAGCCTGTGGTCTTGAGCCTTGGAGAGGACGGTCCTATTTAAGAAAAATACGACTCAGGTGCAAACAGTGAACATGGGATACGCCCTGTGGCCTGTGAATCTGGGGCCAGGGAATGTCTGAGCCGCCGCACCTTGCTGCAGCTCAGGAATGCGTTAGGGTTGGGCTGAGCGCTTACTGTGTGTTGATAAAGTCCACTTGCCCAGGATGTACCAGGCTTGGCCTAGATCAAAAGAAGTCGGCCTGTCGAACTGCTGCAGCCTTGAAGGGTGCCATGTCGAAGGGAACACTGGAACTCCCAGAGCTCCCACGGGGCTCATATCCAGTCAGATGGAACCATCCCAGTTGTGCCTCTGCTGTGAGGATTTTGAAGGCTGGAGACTCACCGTGTGCCTAACATGGAAAATGTGACCAATCTCTTTTACATCCAGACCTGAAGAGTTCCCTCTATTTTTATAATTAATTTTTAAAAATTTATTTGAAAGGCATAGACACATAGAGACAGCCAACCAGGCAGTCAGAGGCACCATTCACTGGTTTACTCCCCAAATGCCCATGACCGTTGAGGCTGGGCCACCATGACGCCAGGAGCCCAAACTTCAATCCAAGTCTCCCACGTGGACGGCAGACCCCCTGCGTGCACATTAGTCAGGAGAGGAGCCAAGAACCCAGGCTCTCCCATAGGGGATGTGGGTGTTCAGGCAGCATTTTTTTTTTTTTAAATGCTTCACCAAATAAGTTTAACAAGTAAAAAGCAAAAATACCCTAGTTTAGTGGGAATGTAGAAAATGGCTATAAACAATAACTGAATAGAAAAATGACCATTTAACCGATTTACAATAATTTGGAAGTAATCACACATCATTGAAACTATAGTCGTATAACATTCTACACCATTGCTTTGACAAAGGTATAAAATAAAGTTTTACAGAATTGCATTTGCAACAGTACTTAATAAAAACAGGTATTTCTCTCTTTCTTGATTCTGTTTTATTTTTTAATTTTAGCTTCCACAAGTAAGGGAGAGCACGTGGCATTTGTCTTTCTGTGTTCTGCTTATTTCACTCCACAGCATGTCCTCCAGTTGTATCCATTTCAGGCAGGCTTTTTTTTTTAATGATTTATTTATTTATTTATTTGAAAGTCAGAGTTACAGAGGGTCAGAGGGTTCACTTCCCAAATTGCCACAATGACCAGTGCTGGGCTGATCCAAAGCCAGAAGCCAGGAGCTTCTTCCAGGTCTCCCACATGGGTGCAGGGGCCCAAGCACTAGGACCATCCTGTGCTGCTTTCCCAGGCCATTAACAGGGAGCTGGATCGGAAGTGGAGAAGCCAGGACTTGAACTGGTGCCTGTATGGGACACTGGTGCTGCGGGGAGCAGCTTCATCCCCTACTCCATAGCACAAGCCTCTCAGGGCTCATCTTAATGGCTGCTCCAAATGCCATCCCTTCTATAATTTTTAGATATAAAATTAATCTGATTAATTAAACTCCAAGCACCTGAAATTCCCATCCATTAACGCCTCTTCTTGACATTTGTCAACACTGCAAATACTATCATTGGGTAGACAGTGGGGTTGATGCAAATATCCCACACCCATTATGTATAAGCCTCTGGGAGGAAAAAGTTGGGACAGTGAAGGGGAGAGAGATGCTATTATAAAGTCCAGGTAATTTTATCATCAGAGTTTGAGATAGCTACAACCTCCTGATGTATAAGAGGTAGTAGACCTTCCCAGGGAGGCAAGAAAGCTCCACTTTAACTCATAAGGATCTGGTCCAGTGAAATAATATTGGAATAAGGCCAGCGCCATGGCTTAACAGGCTAATCCTCCGCCTTGAGGCGCCAGCACACCGGGTTCTAGTCCCGGTTGGGGCGCCGGATTCTATCCCGGTTGCCCCTCTTCCAGGCCAGCTCTCTGCTATGGCCCGGGAAGGCAGTAGAGGATGGCCCAAGTCCCTGGGCCCTGCACCCGCATGGGAGACCAGGAGAAGCACCTGGCTCCTGGCTTCGGATCAGCGAGATGCACTGGCCGCAGTGGCCATTGGAGGGTGAACCAACGGCAAAAAGGAAGACCTTTCTCTCTGTCTCTCTCTCACTATCCACTCTGCCTGTCAAAAAATAAATAAATAAATAAAAATAATATTGGAATAATACAGACAACCACCACCACCACCACAAAATCAAATATCCTCTGCACAGTTTGCTGACACGGTGAACATCAGTGAGCCAACAGAGGGAGCCAGAACGGCAGAAATGGAACCTCTGGGTTCTGGGACTTACAGGTGTTCTACGGAACTAGTGACAAAGTAACCTTGGTGATGGCAGATGTAGCAAAACATGACAGCCAACAGGCACATTGGAAAGATGGATTCAAGGGTGAGGAGACGTGATTTGCCCTAGATAGAAATGTGTTGTTGTTAAGAGTGTTCTAAGTAAATGAGAAAAACTTTCATTACTTCCCAGATCACTAGAGTATGGAAGATCAACTTTACTTTCCAATCTTCTAATTTAATTTTTATTGAAGTATATTGAGTCTGATATCTCAAATGAACAGCTAGCTGACTTCTCATAGACTGAGCACACCCTTGTAACACCACCCAGAGGAAGAAGCGAAGCATTGCTGGCATCTCCAACGGCTTGCTCATGCCCCAGCCCGAGGGGAACTGCTATTCTATGAATATTGAGGATCACGTTGGCTTGCTTTTGTGCATTACAAAAATGAGACAAAGCAGTTGGTACTATTTTGTGTCCGGCATCAGCTACGTTTTGAAATTCACCCATCTAATCATTCATCTCCCTGTTTTGGTGCATACCCTCTGTGATGCACCACATCTGATTTGTCTTGGGCAATGTCTCTGCATGTCTCTCCTTTGGAGATGCCCAGTGTCTGCCAGAACAATGTCTGTGCTTTCTCCCCTATTGGTCTCTCTGCCATGATTTTTCTGTTGAGTGTTTACCACTTATCTGGGCTATGTAAGATAAAGAAATTAGTGTTTCTAGGTTTATGTCCAACTTACTTCCCTTTCCATATGTCAGCCTCTACCTAAATCCGGTTCATTTTATGCTGCATCCTTTATAGCACTGTGATTCTATTACATATCTATGGTGACTGCTAGTTGGTAGTGGAACTGGCTTCTACCACATACCACACACACCATTCTACTCACGCATCTTGTCCACAGAAAGTGCTCAGTAGTCAGGTCATGAAGGGATGCTTGAATTTTCATGAGCTTAGCACAAAAACCAATTCAAACAGCTCTATGGCTGATCAGTTCCTGCCCATACTACCACAAACCCTAACAGGTGGTGTGTTCCTTTCCAGGTTTAATAGGAGGATCTAGGCCCATGAAAGTACCAATCAAAATCAAAACCATCTCAAAACAGAGCAAAGCTGGAGTACTAATGCTACAAGATTTCAAGAATAATTACAAAGCTTAACATACTAAGACAGTGTTGAATGGGCACAAGTAAAATGAAGGTGACAAATGCAACTGCATAGAGAATCCAGAAATATATGTGTATATATATTTATATTTATTATACATTACATTATATACATATAGAGCATATATATTAGAAATATATAAATATACTTATAATAATTATATTTAAAAATATACATTAGAAGTATATTATATATGGCCAACACCACAGCTTCACTAGGCTAATCCTCTGCCTGTGGCACTGGCACCCTGGGTTCTAGTCCCAGTCGGGGCACCGGTTCTGTCCCAGTTGCTCCTCTTCCAGTCTAGCTCTTTGCTGTAGTCCGGGAAGGCAGTGGAGGATGGCCCAAGCCCTTGGGCCCTGCACCCGCATGGGAGACCAGGAGGAAGCACCTGGCTCCTGGCTTCGGATCGGTGCAGCACGCTGGCCATAGCGGCCATTTGGAGAGTGAACCAATGGAAGAAAGACCTTTCTCTCTGTCTCTCTCTCACTGTCTAACTCTACCTGTCAGAAAAAAAAAAGAAGAAGAAGTATATTATATATAAGTATATATGTAGATTTCATTATTTTAACTTTAATTGTGATAGTTTTGACTTTAGTGCGCTGCAAAGACTCTTTTTTTCAATGTACATTTCCTTAGTCAATTGGAGAGCTGTGGAGAAAAACTGTACCTTGACTCCTACATTACACCTGCCCAAAAGCAATCCAGTGGATTCCAGATCTGTATGAGAAGAATAAATCCTTTAAATAACACAAAGAGGAGAATATCTTCCTGTTCTTGAAATACAACTGTCCTTCACAAAAATCATGGGAAATGTCATCAAAAGACAAAGGCTTGGGGGCCAGTGCTGTGGCACAGTAGGTAAAGCTGCTGCCTGCAGTGCTGGCATCCCATATGGGCGCCAGTTCGAGTCCCGGCTGCTCCACTTGTGATTCAGCTCTCTGCTGTGGCCTGAGAAAGCAGTAGAAGATGGCCCAAGCCCTTGGGCCCCTGTACCCACAAGGGAGACCAGGAAGAAACTCCTGGCTCCTGGCTTCAGATCAGCCCAGCTCCGGACATTGTGGCCATTTGAGGAGTGAACCGGCAGATGGAAGACTTTCTATCTCTCTGTCTCTCTCTCTATCTGCCTCTCTGTAACTCTGCCTTTCAAATAAATAAGTAAACCTTTAAAAAATTGAAAAAAAAAAAGACAAAGGCCATTATTCATGATATTTTTGAAGACCTCTCATTTACAACAACAATTATCAATAATGGAAAGAAGTCAAAAGAAAGTGTTCACTATTGAAATAACATTTCCCTTTGTTTAAAAACACCATGAAGGGGGCTGGTGT
Source organism: Lepus europaeus (assembly GCF_033115175.1). Taxonomy (NCBI): domain Eukaryota; kingdom Metazoa; phylum Chordata; class Mammalia; order Lagomorpha; family Leporidae; genus Lepus; species Lepus europaeus. The sequence goes on along the minus strand of NC_084840.1, from coordinate 21,986,285 downwards.
TATGGCACAGGGAATTAAGCTGCCATTCATGAAGCTGGCATTGCATATCAGAGTGCAGGTTTGAGTCCCAGCTGCTCTGTTTCCAATCCAGCTCTCTGCTAACGTACCTAGGAAGGCAGTGGAGGATGGCCCAGGTTCTTGGGATGGCCCAAATACCTGCCACCCACATGGGAGAGGCAGATGGAGTTCCAGGATCCTGGCTTTGGCCTGCGTGAGTCCTGGAAGCTGTGGCCATTTGGGGAGTAGACCATCAGATGGATGATCTCTCTCTGTCTCTCCTTTTCAAATAAGTAGATAAATATATCTTTAAAGAAAAGTCATCAAGATTCCTCTTCAAAGAAAATTTACAAATGGCCAGTAAGCACATGAAAATCTGTTCACCATCATTAGTCATTAAGATGACCCAAACCAAAGCCACCACTCTCCAGCTGTTAGGATGCAGATCATTTTTAATGGAAAATAACGCGTGTTGGGGCAAATACACAGACATTGGAAAACTCATTGCTGCTGGTGAGGAGGTGCAGATGCCGCAGGGCTACAGTTTGGATAGAGTTTGGGTGTCCCCAGGGTCCTATTGATTAGAGGCTTGGTCCCAGGGAGGTGGTATTGGGAGGCTGTAGAACCCTTGAGGGTGAGGCCTTGTGGGAGTCCTGAGGTTGCTGGGGGCATGAGGTAGTTCTCACCCACCCCTTGGCGGTTCTCGAGAGTGGGTTGTTATAAAAGGAGAAAGCCCAGACTCCGCCCTCCCACCCACCCGGCCCTGGTTCCTGGTTTGAGATGCAATCTGCTTGCTCCCACAGACGTCCCCACCACCGCCATCCTCCGCCTGCCATGGGTCCCTCTCCAGATCTGAGCCGATGCAGGAACCCTGCCCTGGAACCTCCAAGGCTGTGGGCTGTTCTGCATAAGTAGCCTGTGTCAGGTACTCCCCTGTACTGATGGGGAGCTAACTGACAGATGTGAAAACAGCTGGCAGTTCCTCAGAGAGCTTCCGGGTGATCCAACCGTGTTCCCCAGAGAGAGGCCAGGGAGATCAGAAGGCACGGGTTCATACAAACACCTGCAGATGAACGACCTTAGCGGCACGAAGCAGGGGAGGAGTGTGGTATCCCCTGGCATTTGAGTGTTATTCAGTCACTAACAAAGAATGAACTAGTGGCTTTCAAAAACATAAAGACCCCAAGAATACCCAGAGGTGGAAGAGGTTCCTGTGGGTGAGCCCCCAAAGAGCTCTGCCCCGCCCCCTCAGATCTCTTTCCCATTTCTGTGCACCCTTCTACAGGCGTCCGTCGCTGTCTTTGCCAAAGGCCGCACCTGCTGCTGGCTTGAAAGGAGTCCACTCAGGCTCCACCCATGGAGAAAGCTGGGTACCCAGGGCTTCTGTGTTCCCTGTTGTCCATCCTCAGTCACTGGCTGGTACCGCGGAGTGAAAGGCCAGTTCCTTTGTCCGCAGCTGGGGCCATCGCGGAGGTTTAATTTGTGGTCCACACAGTTCCCCCTTGGGCTAGCGCCATGCTGCCCTCTGCCTCCACGGGTCTTTGTGTGACAGCACTGAGTGGCCTCTGCTCTCTTTGGCCCAGCTTGCTCCTGTTCCTGTTTCTCCTGGGAGCACTTCCTTAAGGAATGACCTGCGCGTGAACCTTCTGCTGCTGCTGTAGAATCTAAACAAAGCCACTTTAACCAGGGCACTGAGGAACGATAGCACTGGAGTGGAAGGTTTGATTATTCCCAGGGGACCTACTCGGGTTACCCATAGATCAGGCTTTGGAATGGTTATTATTATTATTATTTTCAGTTTTAAGCTTTTCAGTGAGAGAAACGTATAGGAGACTGAGGGCTCTATCTAAAAGAGAGAGAAGTCTGGATTCACACTGAGCAGCAGGAGCCAGCCACATGGAAGAACATGCAGGCCAGAAAGCATGGGGCAGGTGGCCTGAAGACCGCGTGCCCAAAGGCACGGCGGCAGCAAGTGGGTCCAGGGAAAAAGAGGGCTGGGCCCACCATGTGTCAGGCCTTTAATCCACTTCCAAAGGGGAGGGGTTAATTAGTTAATTAGTCTAATCAGGTGTGATCAGGTAGGGGGATGAGATCACACAGGGGCATGGTGAAGGCGTGGTCTTCCAGTTCACAGACCTGATCAATTTTATCCTGTATACCGGCCTACATCATTCCTCCCTCTGAGACTCCATTCCCTTAATCTTAAGGGATGTTGAAGGGTGTAGAGTCATCACTTCTTCTGTAGCTGCTTCCTGGTTATGAGGGGCGTAGTGCAGGCTCTGCCTGTCCTGGCTCTGGAAGTCTGTCTATCTTAGCTAATAAATTCGCTTTGTGAGCTGGAGCAGTCTCGGTCACCACCAATGTCGGTGTCCCCTGCATGGTCAGTTATTGCCAGAAGTCGAGTTCTGAAACATGTAAGTTTGTTAATTAGCATAAGCAAAACTGGAACAAGACCAGTTGTGAGGAGAGTGGCCCATAAGATGGAAAGAACACATCTTACGGTGGGTGGTGATAGATTATAAGCCCATTTAGCTTAGAGAATTGTAATAGAAGATAAGAGGAGATTTATTATCAATAACAGTTCCCAGAGACGATCAAAAGAGGCAGGTGCCACACGTCTGCCTTCTGGTGCAGCAGCCTTGCTCTAACGAAGGCAAAGGCTTTACTTACCTTTTTTGTTTTGATGAGGAACTTAAGGTCTCAGATTGGCTTACAGGAATAATCAGGCGTGTCTTCCGAGTTCACCTGTGAAGATCAAGGTTATTATTCTTGGGTGAGGGGATGGGTGAGAAGTTACCCTAGAGAGGCACTACTTGGGCAAGTCAGGTGGAACATCTTGCGGGGGAGGTGCCACGTTTGTCCTGAGTCAGGCTGGGTAGGAAGCGAAGATGCAGGAAAAGAGACAGCCAAGGCCCCCCGGTGTATTTTTGAGGACTGTGTATGTCCTGCAATATAGTAAAATAGAAAAAAATTAGCCAGATATCTTAGGAAGTGCTATAGCACTCATGGTGAAAGCAAAGACAATCTGATTTTTCACAGAGGATTATTTCTGTCCGTCTGTCCACCAAATTCAAGACAGCAGGAACTTAAAACCGAGCTAAGATAGAAATTGTCCTATTTCCGCATCACCAGTGCCACTAAGAACATTAACAAATTCTCCCTAACGCGACATTCTTTCCCCTCCCAGTGAAGGATGTGGTAGAAGCAGTAACGTTGCTAAAGCAAGAAACGTCCCCAGTTCTCCACTCTGGGGAAACAGACGGTGTCTCGCGTTCCAGCTCTGTCATCGTTCAGGACAGCTACTACATCCCCTCTGGGTTTGGGATGCACTGGGTGAGTTTCCCGTCTGTGCGCATTTGACTCGCAGCTTTCAGGGATCTTCTAAAAGAAAAGGTGGTTTGGGAGAGGCTTCTCTCCAAACGGAATCCAAAGATCTAAGATTCCTTCAGCGTGCATCACGGTTGGAGCATCAAAGCCCCCTGCGGTCTGCTGGGGGAAATCCACACGGTCTCTCTGCATCCCCCCGCCCCGCCCCTGAGGGTCTAGGCCAGCTCTGCTCACACACAGAACTGAACACCTGCGCGGCAGCTGGCGAGCACAGCTGGAGGGGAGGCTCTGATGGCCCATCGGAAAGGGAGCAAATGACAGCGTTTGCTATGGCAACTGCCAGGGCATCCTCATCTAGGAGACCCTCATATTTAGGGCTTTGGTCCTTCTTGCTATAAACGAGAGAATCAGACATCGCCTTAGCAAAATCACCAGCGGGCCCCAAGGGTGACAGTGTTAATTCTGCGAGTGAGGTGAGAGAAGTGAATCCCGACACAAGTCAGATCTCATGGACGCTCTCTGGGATGGTGCTCGGAATGATGCTATCATTTTTAAAACACGACAGGACCCCTTGAATTGTGCCACCCACACACTCACACTTGGGCACTCCTGGGTACCACGTTTTGTTCTCTGAGCAGCGGATGCCTTGGGGACTGACCACACCATAGCCATAGTCACACTACCTGGTGGGGTGTTCATCCCCAGCGAACAGATCCTTATCCACTGATGGCCATCCAGACACAGCTTCTACAGAAACATAATTTTGATCGTCCTGTGATTCCAAAAATAAGATTCTGCAATACCAACGAATAATGAGGGTGAGAAGCAGTGATAAACTATACCCGGATGTTGAGAGTTGCCCATCTATTTTTATGACTGTAATAATAAGATTAATAAAAAGATATGCACACATTACATAGCAGTATATGCACTGATGTGAAACGCTGTTATCTCCATTTTGCTTGAGAAATATCAGGTAGAGAGAGCTGCTGTGGCATGTCTAAGGTGACATGACTTTCAGGTGGCATGGCTATGAGATAAACCCAGGACTAAGGTCCTACATTCTGAGTTCTCAAAACTCTTGTATCTCAAAACCTTGATCGTTTTTATGATTTATCTTCAGTATATAATTTTTGTTCTCATATCCTTGATATCTTCCTGTGTTAAACAGAAAAATTACTTCCTTGGGTTGCTGTTGGCAGAGTGGGAGAGAAGGCAGACTTAGTCTCGATGGTCAACCGAAATTCTCCTACCAGGTCAGCTTCTTCACGAGAAGACGGCATGCAGGGGCTCTCCCAGAGGAGCGGGGCCTCGAAAGATGTTCTGAATTTTCCTGTAAGGGTCCTCATCAAAAGTGAAATATGTGCTTACAAAATTTTACTGAATTCTTACTGTTATTTGCAAATTAAAATTGTTACTGCTAAGTCCAGAAATAGGATCTTATATGGGTGAATATCTGAATTATTACAAAGATAGCTCTACAGAGCAAAGTGGAAACTCTGGTCTATTTAATACATAGGGCAAAGTTAACTGAATAGCTATTGGGAAAACAAACCCTGACCTCTACTTTCCACCACAAACACACAGGAATCCCAAACGATTTGGAGATACCAATGTGAAAGCTGAAACAACAAAATGACGTAGGATATTTTTGTGACTTTGTTGTAGGCAACTGATTCATAAACAGGACCCAAAATGCACTGACATCAAGGGAAAAATGATGAATTGAACCAAATCAGATTGTAGAACTTCTGCTTATCCAACCTAGAACTCACACACTCATACGCTACTGGTAGAAATACAGACATTCGCAATCATCTTTGAACACAGTCTGGCATCCTCTCCTAAAAGTGAGTATGTGAATACTCAAGCAGTAGCAATTCCACTCCTGAATTTATTCCCAACAGAAATGTTTGCCCGTTTATACTAAGACATACACACAAGAGTGTTCAAAGTAGCCTAAGATGTGAGACACCCATACTTCTATGTAAACTGTAGTATGTCCATCCAAAGGAATCGTATACAGCAATGACAATGGCCGAACTATCACCGCACCCAAGAACATATGTGATTTTCAAAGACATACACCTCAGGAAAGAAGCCAGGCACAAGAGAATACACACATGATTTCCTTTATATACCTTTCAAGAGTTGATAAAACTGGCCGGCGCCGTGGCTTAACAGGCTAATCCTCTGCCTTGCGGCGCCGGCACACCGGGTTCAAGTCCCTGTTGGGGCGCCGGATTCTATCCCGGTTGCCCCTCTTCCAGGCCAGCTCTCTGCTATGGCCCGGGAAGGCAGTGGAGGATGGCCCAAGTCCTTGGGCCCTGCACCCACATGGGACACCAGGAGAAGCACCTGGCTCCTGGCTTCGGATCAGCGAGATGTGCCGGCCGCAGTGGCCATTGGAGGGTGAACCAACGGCAAAAAGGAAGACCTTTCTCTCTGTCTCTCTCTCTCACTGTCCACTCTGCCTGTCAAAAAAAAAAAATAATTAAAATAAAAAAAAAAAGTTGATAAAACTAACCCTTCATGTTACAAGTCAGAACAGCTGGGAGAGGATGCGTGGACCGCTTGGGTGCTGCCAACCATGGTGCTTCTTGTTGAGTGGGAGCTCTCATTGGAGGGATCATTGTGAGGATCATTGAGTCTGAGGTTTGCACACAGGTCTGTAGTGCATTCATATTACAAAGCAAGAAGTGCCCCCCTCACATGACCTTCAGAAAGGCACGCACTGGTCACAGTGGAACGGTAACCTGTGTCATGCTTTGCCCTCTTGAAATACTATCCCATGTGCACGTACTGATTATACAAATTTGGTAAACAAATGAAGTGCAGGCTTCTACATGCTGCCACTGTGGGACTTCCTGGTGGGTCTGCCTTCTTCCCAGGGTTGGAGTTCCCGTCACGTGGAGGGGTGGAGACGACTGGCGCATTTCTGCTGCTGACCACGGCTCCCCACTCAGAGCGCGTCCATCACCACGTTCAGAGAACCAAAGAGTAGCGAAGGGTCAGCAGGCACTCCCATCTTGATGGGACCCATGGGAGTGTGAGGAGGCACTCTGCACCCTTAGATGCTTAGAGAGGAGGGTGGGAGAGAACAAGGCAGGGTTTCATGTAAAAATTCAGACTGAGGGACCCTTCCCATTACATAGAACTAGATCGTTAAATTATTGCATCATGGCCGGCGCCGCGGCTCAGTAGGCTAATCCTCCACCTTCCGCGCCGGCACACCAGGTTCTAGTCCCGGTCGGGGCACCGATCCTGTCCAGGTTGCCCCTCTTCCAGGCCAGCTCTCTGCTGTGGCCAGGGAGTGCAGTGGAGGATGGCCCAAGTTCTTGGGCCCTGCACCCCATGGGAGACCAGGATAAGCACCTGGCTCCTGCCATCGGAACAGCGCAGTGCGCCGGCCACAGCGCGCCTACCGCCGCGGCCATTGGAGGGTGAACCAACGGCAAAAAGGAAGACCTTTCTCTCTGTCTCCCTCTACTGTCCACTCTGCCTGTCAAAAAATAAAAAAAATTAAAAATTAAAAAAAAAAAATTATTGCATCATTTTCCTATAGTTCACGTCCTGGACAAAATCACTGACATTTGACACTGCTTGTGGACTTTTTGAATTAGAAACACTAATTCAGCCCCAGGGAGTCGCTCTGAAGCAGAACATATTATTCAGTAATCACAAGATGAAAGACAATGCATACAGGGGCTGGCGTGGTGGGCTGCATGTTTTGCCACTGCCTGGGATGCTGGCATCCCAGGTGAGTGCTGGTTCGAGTCCCGGCTGCTTCACTTCTAATCCAGCTCCCTGCAAATGAGCCTCGGAAAGCAGCAGAATATGACCCAAGTGCTTGGGCCCTTGTCAGCTATGTGAGAGACCTGGAGTAAGCTCCTACCTGCTGGCTTCAGCCTGGCCCAGCTGTTGCAACCACTTAGGGAGCAAACCAGCAGACAGAAGATTCCCTGTCTCTATTTCTTCCTTTCTCTCTGTAACTCTCAAAATTAAAAAAGAATGCCTACAAATTAGGTCAGGATTTGCCTCCAAATTATTCCAATTCTCCATTTTGGTGCTATAATAGCTATTCCATGGTGTATATTGATAAATATTTTTAACATGTTAGACAATTAATTCAGGGGGCTGACGCTGTGGCATAGCGGGTAAAGCCACCTGCAGTGCCGGCATCCCATATGGGCGCCAGTTCGAGATCTGGCTGCTCTACTTCTGATCCAGCTCTCTGCTATGGCCTTGGAAATCTATAGAAGATGGCCAAAGTGTTTGGGCCCCTGCACCCACTTGGGAAGACCTAGAGGAAGCTCCTGGCTCCTGGCTTTAGATCAGTGCAGTTCTGGCCATAGCAGCCAACTGGGGAGTGAACCAGCAGATGGAAGACCTCCCTCTCTCTCTCTGCCTCTCCTTCTCTCTCTGTATAACTCTGACTTTAAAATAAATTAATTAAAAAAAAGAAAATTAATTCAGATATGAAATAATGTTTAATGAGAAAGAAAAAACATCACTTTTCTAAAAGGACATTTCCATTTCATTAATTTCACAGTGATTAATTCCCATAGTGAGAATGCTTCAAGCAGGCTTTTTGCCAGCTCACTCAAACCCATACACTTCCTTCATTTGTAAAAATTTCCTGCACCTTTTTAAAAATATATATTTATTTATTTAGTTGAAAGGCAGAGTTACAGAGAGAGAGAGAGAGACAGAGAGACACATACACACAGAGAGAGAGGTCTTCCGTCTACTGGTTCACTCCCCAAATGGCTGCAACAGCTGGAACTGGGCAGATCTGAAGCCAGGAGCTTCTTCCAGGTCTCCCACGTGGGTGCAGGGGCCCAAGGACTTGAGCCATCCTCCACTGTTTTCCCAGGCCATCAGCAGGGAGCTGGATCTGAAGTGGAGCAGCCGGAACTCAAACAGGCGCCTGTAAGGCATGCCAGCACCACAGGCATCAGCTTGACCCACTGCACCATAGCACTGGCCCCGAAAAATTTCCCACATGTTACTAGCAATGTTTACATGACTATAATCTTCTTAGTTTACAGAGTGCTCAGTATTTTCACTACATGAAATGTACTCAATATTTGTTGTAACAGAAAATATTCCTGTTTATGGCCGGAAATTTTTCCAATGTTTAGGAAGGAGGGACACTACTCCACAGACACCTGACTGTACGAGGCCTGGAGCAGGAGTGACCCACACAGTTCTGTGCAGGGAAGCTCCCGGGAGCAAGGAGTGACTGTGTTGGAGGGGGCGCCTTCAGAGCCCGCGGAGGGACACCCGCCTTTCCTTCCCTGCTCCGACCCAGACCAGTGCAACCGTCCCCATGTTAAAATGCAAAGGGGAAGAACCCAGTCAATGGCTGGGGCGAAGACGCTCCGGCCCTGACCAGAGTCGGACCTGAGGGTGCCGTCCTCAGGGCGGGCTTCCTCCCCCGCTCCTCCCCACGCACACGGTGCCACAGCTGGGCTGCTCGGGGAGGGCAGCTTGAGAACACGGCCTGGGAGCCATAGCTTGTTCGGAGGTGATCCCAGCCAGGGGAAGCCAGGGACCAGTGAGGGCAGGGAGGCGGGGAAAAGCTGACGGTTACAAGCAGCAGGGCCTCAATTCTTTGGGACCACTGAGAAGTGTGGAGAATGCCTGGCGAAATTATCTGTGTGATGGACGGGGGACCGGGCTATTTATCCATTGGTTTTCAGTCCCCACTGGTTTGAGATTGTCCTGAAGGCCAGTAACCGCTCCTCAGTTCCAGCTGTGCTCCTGCAGCTCAGAGAACGCCCAGAGGCAGATGAAATGACAGATCCGATACTCTCTCCAGAACACCATCATTATAAATCTAAGTCTGGGGGCCAGTGCAGTGATGTAGCAGGTAAAGCCACCGCCTACAGCTCAGGCATCCCTATGGGTAGTAGAGTTGTTCCACTTCAGATCCAGCTCTGGCCTGGGAAAGCAGTGGAAGATGGCCCAAGTGCTTCGACTCCTGCACCCACGTGGGAGACCTGGAAGAAGCTGCTGGCTCCTGAGTCCTGGCTTCATATCAGCCCAACCCTGGCCATTGCAGCCATTTAGGGAGTGAACCAGCAGATGGAAGACCTCTCTCTCTCTCTCTCTCTCTCTCTCTCTCTCTCTGCCTCTGCCTCTCTGTCACTCTGCCTTTCAAATAAATAAATCTTTTAAAAAAGAAAAAGAATTAATTTCTGTGCTAAGGATAAAAGCATGAATGAAATGTATGTGTTTAAGAAAAAAAGAAGAGAGTTTAAAGAGAATACAGAAGTGGTAAATCTTCCTATTGCACGGCAGGAATTCAAGCAAATAAACAAGCAGACAATGGACTGGGGCCTCCTCTGGAGAAAGCAGACAGCAGGAGAGGAGATACCAGTGAACTCTGCTATGTGGGAATCTTTCCACACTGATTACGGCAGAGGCTAAGCTTCACACTCAAGGACACAATGGCTAGCCAGGCAGAAGTTCCTCTCTTTCTCCTGCACTCGTCTAGAGGTAGCAGTGTATTCGGGTTGGTCATCAGCTCTGATTGGGGAAGACAAGGTCGTCCAGGGACCAGGTCCCTTCCTCTTCACAATTACAACATCTGCAGGACCCTGTGCTCCTCTGCTGGGCGGAAGCTGACCGGCACCTTGTCAGCGTTTTGGCCCCCAGCAGGAGGAAGTGGTGGGCAAGTGATTTCCTTCTTAAGGAAGTGATCAGGAAATTGCTCCAAGGGAGAGCCCAGCTGAGCAGCCAGGTTTCCTGCTGATACCTAAAGGAGTGAGAGGGTAACTTAATAACCTTGTTAGCCTTGGGGCCAGTGCTGTGGTGTAGCGGGTAAAGCTGCCGCCTGCAGTGCTGGCATCTCATATGGCTGCTGATTCGAGCCCCGGTTGCTCCACTTCCACTCTCTTCTGCTTTTCTGCTATGGCTTGCAATTGCCTGGGCGACCTGGAGAAAACTCTTGGGTCTTGGCTTCAGATCGGTGTAGCTCCGGCCATTGTGGCCATCTGGGGAAAGAAGTAGTGAATGGAAGACCTCAATCTCTCTCTCTCTCTCTCATACTCTCTCTCTCTCTCTCTGCCTCTCTGTAACTCTGTCTTTCAAATAAATAAATAAATCTTAAAAAAAAAAAAAAAAGCCTTAAGGCCTCCTGGTCTTGGTTTTTATTTGTTGGAAAGTTTTTAGTCAATTACTCAATGTATTTATTTATTATTGGTTTGGTTAGGTCTTGATACATCATATTTGTATAGGAATTCATGCATTTCTTCTGTTGTATCCAAGTTGTGGCATATAACTACTCATAATTGTACCTTAAGATTATTTTATGGCTGAGTCATCTGTCATAATGTCTTCACTTTCATTTCATTTTGTCCGAATCTTCTCTCTTATTTTCTTAGTTACCTTAGTTAGAGGTTTGTTGATTTTGTTTATGCTTTCAAACAATCAATTCCTGGTTTTATTGAATTTTCTACAGTGCTTTGTGTTCTCTGTTTGATTAATTTATGTTCTGGTCCTTGTTATCTCCTCCCTTCCGCTAACTTTGAACTCAGTTTGCTCTGTTTTTTTTTTTTTTTTTAATTTTTAAAATTTTTTTTTGCCAGGCAGAGTTAGACAGTGAGAGGTAGAGTCGGAGAGAAAGGTCTTCCTTCCATTGGTTCACCCCTCAAATGGCCGCTACGGCTGGTGCTGCACCAATCTGAAGCCAGGAGCCGTGTACTTCCTCCCGATCTCCCATGCGGGTTCAGGGACTCAAGCACTTGGGCTATCCTCCTCTGCCCTCCTGGGCCACAGCAGAGAGCTGGACTGGAAGAGGAGCAACCGGGACAGAATCTGGCACCCCAACTGGGACTAGAACTTGGTGTGCCGGCGCCGCAGGCAGAGGATTAGCCAAGTGAGCCACGGCGCCAGCCAGTTTGTTCTTCTTTTTATAGTTCCTTGAGGCTTAATGCTAGGCTATTTGTATGGGATCTTTCTGTTTTCTTTAATGTAGGCCTTGCTTGCTATCAATTTCCCTCTTACGACTGCTTTTTCTGCATAGGTTTTGATATGTTCCTTTTCCACTGTCATTTATCTCAAGATATTTTTAAATTTCCCTTTTGATTTTTTCTTTGATCTGTTGGTTGTTTGGAGCATATTAATTTTCAAGTTTGTGAATTTCCCAAGATCCTTCTTATTCTTGATGTTTAGTTTCATGTCATTGTAGTTGGAAACAATACTAGATATGATTTTAAGTCTTGTATTGTGGGACAATATATCACCTATCCAGGAAAAGGTTCCATTTGTGCTAGAAAATAATAATTATATTCGGTACTTTTGAACAGAACATTCTATTTCAATCTTTTAGTATCATTTGATCTAAAGTACAGCTCAAGTCCAGTATTTCCATCTTAACTTACTGTCTGGTAGATTGATCAATTATTGAAAGCAAGAGTATTGATGTCTCCTATCACTGGACAGCTATCTAGTTCTTTTTTCATTTCTATTAATATTTGCTTTATGTAGTTAGATGCTCCAATGTTGGGTGCATATATGTTTATAATTTTATGATGACTGTATTCTCATCATGAATTGGCTGCTTTAAAATTAGGGAATGACCACTTTTGCCTTTTGACAACAACTTTTGAATGGTTCTATTTTTTTAATATAAAAAATCACTACTGGCCGGCGCCGTGGCTCAACAGGCTAATCCTCCGCCTTGCGGCGCCGGCACACCGGGTTCTAGTCCCGGTTGGGGCACCAATCCTGTCCCGGTTGCCCCTCTTCCAGGCCAGCTCTCTGCTGTGGCCAGGGAGTGCAGTGGAGGATGGCCCAAGTCCTTGGGTCCTGCACCCCATGGGAGACCAGGAGAAGCACCTGGCTCCTGCCATCGGAACAGCGCGGTGCGCCGGCCGCAGCGCGCTACCGCGGCGGCCATTGGAGGGTGAACCAACGGCAAAAGGAAGACCTTTCTCTCTGTCTCTCTCTCTCACTGTCCACTCTGCCTGTCAAAAAATAAATAAATAAATAAATAAATAAATAAAAATCACTACTGCTTTCTTTTGATTGATTGGTATTTTCCTGGACTGTCTTATGCCCCTTCACTTCCAATCTATTTGCATATGAGAACTTAAAGCTTAAATGAATTTTTTCAAGGCAACATAGAGCACAATCTTATTTTTTAATCCATTCAGCCACCATATGCCATTTGATTGAAGAGTTTAATTCATTTATATTCAAGATTATTGTTGATTACCATGGATATTGGTGCCAGAGAGACCCAGAGCTGCTGGGCTGATGTGATCCCATTGCGCTGAAGGCAGCAGGTGGCTTGCGCTCCCCTCTCTGCGGGGAAAAGTTACAGCGGTAGCTGCACAGAGTTCCTTGCCTTGTCCCTCTGCAGTTCCAGGAGTTCAATCTCCAGAGACAGCTTGTACACCTCCAGGGCCATCTTCACCTCGTTTGGTTCTGCAAGACACTGCATGAGTCTTCTGCCCGCAAGTACCTGCTCACAGCCTTCAGGGACCTCCTGGAAGAGACACAGGCGGTGTGGCTGAGTGGTTTCTCTCCACATCGGGCAGGAGGGTGCACCCTGATGATGGCAGGGCCACAGGGTCAGGACCCAGACCACCCTCAGCCTGGCGCTTGGGCAGGGAAAACCAGCAGTCCTCTAAGTCCCACAGAGCCTTCCTCAGTGCTCATGGATGTGCTCTGGCCCGCTGCCCAGAGGCCTCCCAGGGGCAGAGGCGATTTCTGCTGAGGTGCACAGACGGAGAGCAGGATCTGTACAGACCACAGGAACTCAGCCTGGCTGCTGGGACTCCCGGGTCTAGGGGACCCTGCTCTCCGTGGGGCTCAGCATTTCTTGATCTCCAGTGAAGGTGGGAAAACCTGCCACCCTCCCCCACCCGAGTGCTTCAAGGCAAACACGGAGAGTGTCTCTGAATGGCTCCCACATGACTCTTGGCAAAGTCAGTGTCCCCATTGCTGGCCAGGACAGAGCTCCGTGGGGAGGCCATCAGGCTGAGGGGTGGACAGCACAGAACTCCCCTGAGTGTGTCACTCACCCACTCACACTTGGGCACCTCTGGCTGCCAGTTTCTGTTCTCTGCGCAGGTGATGCTTGGGGAACCGACCACACCGTAGCCAGAGTTGCACCGCACAGTGAGATTTTCCTTCTCACCATATTGGGCTTTAACCACAGACAGATTTCCATTTGCTATTTCTGGTTTTGGACACAGAGCTATAATGGAAACAAATTTTAATCCATCAGTAAATCTAAGACAAAAGACACAGTAACAGTCTGGTACAATTTAATGAAATCTATTTAGGTACTGCTAACTTTTCTGTCCTTTTGGAAACAATAATATTGGTAACGTTTTTATTATTTCCATGTGACTACGTCTCACGTAGCCCGATGATGTGGGTACTGTTATTTTTCCTATGTTATCTAACGGAAAGCTGAGATATACGAGGTTAAGGAAGTTACCCAAGCTCATAAAGGTTTTCAGTCAAATGCCAGGATGTGAAGGTATGTGAGCCCCAAGTTGCTAGCCATCAAAGCCCCCTTCTCTCACCATTTGGATTGCTGCTAGGATCTCGGTAGGAAACTCTCCCTCTTTATTATTATTCTCTTGTGTGCAACACACAATGGCAGCCGATGAATCCTGAAGCTATTGTCAGTAAAATTATATCTTAGCTGGATGCATGTAGAAATTAGATCAGATTGGGACTCCTCCTGTCCCCGCTACAGCCTGCGAGTCCCCTGCGCATACACACGCCTGCAGCATGGCAGGTGGTGGCCTGCACGAAGCAGCTCTCCCTTCCTGCTGCGCGGCATTAGCCCAGGAGAGCCTACATTCGTCCCACAGCAGGTTTCCATGAAGATTTGGCCACAGGCCCACACGAACAACACGCGTGTAACAGGCAAGGACTCCAGACTATGTCAGGAAAAACATACAAGAAACTGGGACTGGGAATGGCTTTCCAAAGGTTGAATTTTGTGGCTGTCAGAAAGGAAATGAAGGATTGCATACGCCCTTTGCCATCTGCAAATACGAATTATTTCAAATGAACCAAGTTAGTGTGTTCCTCCTGCCTCTGGGAGGGAGGAATGAGCTAGCCCCCGCCCACCGAGACAGGGCTGATGCGGGGCTGGAGTTACCTTGACACACTGGGGCTCTGGGAAGCCAGCGTGAATAAATGCAGAACAGTTTCCTCTCTCCGACCAGAGTGTAGCCTTCCTCACACTCATACATAATCTCCTGTCTGGAAGGAGTCGTAGACAGAACTCTGTGGCGCCCATGGGCGACGCTAGGCGGCTGTAGGCAGTCTTCATGGTGAGAGAAAAAGACAGCGTGAGCACGTAGAACTTGCCACGTCGTGCGCCCCAGAATTTGTGTGGTTTGTAGGCGGCTTCCTTGTGTGCTTCCTTCTCTGCCCGTAAGATCCCCCGGCCTCATCCCTGCACCTGTGTTACCCTCGGGTGAGCCTTGGGCCAAGGAAAGCCTCGAACAGCGAGCCCTTAAGCTCTCCCACTTCACCGACAAGTTCGCTCCACTCGGCCTCCTGCAAGAACCGTTGGCATGAGAGCCAACATACATACATATATGTATATGCATACTATGGTATCGTACTCATGCTACGCTCAGTTGAGTTCGGGCTGCATAGCCGAGGCTCCCATCTCTGAGAAACTGGAAAGATGTTCATCAACTCACAATCTGAGTTCTTACACCCAATCAAAATCGTCCGATCTTCTCGTCAAGAAAACATCGACCGTATTTTGAAAATATTTCAGAAGAGAGTTGTAGGAAGAATAAACGTGATGATTTGCATATTGAAATAATAAACAGGGCACGGTGTGGAGCACCAGGGCCCACTAACACCCAGTGGGAAAGTGAAATCAAATAAAGCAACCGGAATGTCAGACGGAGACCGCTGCTCGTTTCCTCCTGGTTGAAATGAAGTAACTGTAGCTTCAGAAGTGGATGTTCACCAGAACTAGAAGTTTTAAAACACTGACTGAGGCACAGGTGTTTACTTAGAAGACCCTCTCCTCGGCGTTCTCCTGGGGACTCCACTCTTACCTCACAGGAGTCCTGGTCACAGGTTAATTAATCAGATCATTAATCTGCCTCCCAGCTGGTCTCCAGCTATGGCACACACATTGCGTAGACCTGTGCTCCTAGATCTCTCTGACCTAGAACGTCAAATGCCCTCTCACTTCTCTGCCTGCTCAAGTCCCATCTGCCCCGTGTGCGCTTCTCTCGCTTCCCCAGCAGTCATCATTTATTTCTCTGAGTGACTATGGTAATTATTGCGAGAAAAGTTTCAATCATATGCAGCTATTCTGGAGTTCTTACTGTAATCTAGACATCATGCATAGCATACATAATATTTATAAATATGTAATACATGTACTTTTATATTCTATATATTTTAGTGGACAATACCCTATGGTAAGATGTATATCCACATAGTATGTGTATACTATGACTTTAAATATATTATGGATACAAGGTATCCATAATCTAGATTCTCCCTCTCTCTCTCTCTCTCTCCCCCTCTCTATTTCTCTCTCCTTCTCTCTCTCTGACATTTTTTTAAGAATTATTTTATTTATTTGAAAGACAGAGTTACAGAGAGAGGTAGAGCCAGAGAGAGAGAGGTCTTCTATTCCGCTGGTTCACTCCCTAAATGACCACAATGGCCAGAGCTGAGCTGATCCAAAGCCAGGAGCCAGGAGCTTCTTCCAGGTCTCCCACGCAGGTGCAGGGGCCCAAGGACTTGGGCCATCTTCTACTGCCTTCCCAGGCCACAGCAGAGAGCTGGATCAAAGAGGAGCAACCGGGACTCAAACATATGTGATGCCGGCACTTCAGGCCGGGGCTTTAACCCACTGTGCCACAGCGCTGGCCCTTCTCTCTCTGAAATTTTTTTTAAAATCTAAAAAATAAGAAAAGCAACTCTGCAATCACCAAGTGATATTAAGAAACTTCAACGTCTGAACTACCTGGGATCATTCTGGGGCTCTGGAAACTAATCTTGACAAATTGTCTCAATGCCCTTGTGAGATGACGGAGTGGCACGTGGGGGCTCCACACTCCACCTGATTGGCTCATAACCCTTGCATCGTTAGAATGATTACTCCATATCACAGGAACAGGAGACACAGACTCCACAGAAACCAGCTAAGCTTCTGGTGAAACCTTTTCTTCTCTGTTGAGTGAGTTAGGAATTCTGCATAGAATATTCTTTTTTTTTTTTTTTTCGACAGGCAGAGTGGACAGTGAGAGAGAGAGACAGAGAGAAAGGTCTTCCTTTGCCGTTGGTTCACCCTCCAATGGCCGCCGCGGTTGGCGCGCTGCGGCCAGCGCACCGCGCTGATCCAATGGCAGGAGCCAGGTGCTTCTCCTGGTCTCCCATGGGGTGCAGGGCCCAAGCACTTGGGCCATCCTCCACTGCACTTCCTGGCCACAGCAGAGAGCTGGCCTGGAAGAGGGGCAACCGGGACAGGATCGGTGCCCCGACCGGGACTAGAACCCGGTGTGCCAGCACCGCAAGGCGGAGGATTAGCCTAGTGAGCCGCGGCGCCGGCCTCTGCATAGAATATTCTATTATAAATGGTCTGATACACGGTATAAGCCCAGGCAGGGGTGGCGAACCTCCAGCCTAAAGGCCATATGAGGCCCACAGAAGCATTTGGTCCGGCCTTCTCAAGGCAGTACAGGCAGCACTCAACATTGAATAAATCGAGAGCAGGCTAATTTTTAAGTCAACCATTTTGGAAGGCCATGAATGATGTTACAAATACCCAAATGGCCCTTGGCAGAAAAAAGGTTCCCCCCCCCATGGGAGGGACATATGTGTAAATATCTTTAAAATATTCTTAGGAAGATTTTCTCTTACAAAATGTACCAGGAGAATAAGAAAGAATACTTTTGTTAGCACTTCCATTTACAAATTAAAATAATTATTCACATCAACATTTATAAGCAGCAATCTGCGGGTCCTTGCAAGTCCTTTCGGTACTAGTTGACTGGAGACAGTAACTTCCCCAGTTGCAATGTGACTCCTCACACTTGCATGGCGTTTTCAGTGAATATACCGCTTTGCGATTTTACTCTGGGAAATTCACTCGTTATGTAAGACCCCTGCTAAAAGTAAATATTAAAATAATATTATAGTAAAGGGTTAAAAAGTTTAGCTGCTGGCGGTAGACATTCCTTAAGATAACTGTGTCTCCACCCGCCTACAGAATAACCTTGGGAAACTGCTCTGTGTAACTGTCTCACGAGATAACGCTTGCAGAAGTCTGAAAAGAGTTGCAATAAGGTTCTGTAACTTAGTGACCATTGTATAAACTTACCCCTTCCCTCGCTAAAAAATTGCGTCAAAAGTTTGCATGCCTGTTGCCCTTCAAAATAGCTAATCACCAAACGCCCCGCATACATATGTTAATCAGGTAGCTCTTGTCTTTAAAAACTGCCTGTAATCCCTGCTCGGGGCTCGCTCACTCTCTCTCTCTCTCTCTCTCTCTCTCTCTTTCTCTCTCGACTGCCTGTGGTGCTGGGGAGCCCGTTTGTGCAAACACCTAATAAAAATCCTCTTGCTCTTGTATCTACCAGTCTGGAGTTTGGGTCTTTGGGTGACCACCCGAGCGTGTTGGATTCCCAGATTTGGGGTCCTTCAGTTATATACAACAAAATTTTGCTTTCTTGATGGCAAAAGTGTTCTACCCAGGCCAGCGCCGTGGCTCAACAGGCTAATCCTCCACCTTGCGGTGCCGGCACACCGGTTTCTAGTCCCGGTCGGGGTGCCGGATTCTGTCCCGGTTGCCCCTCTTCCAGGCCAGCTCTCTGCTGTGGCCCGGGAAGGCAGTGGAGGATGGCCCAAGTGCTTGGGCCCTGCACCCCATGGGAGACCAGGAGAAGCACCTGGCTCCTGCCATCGGATCAGCGCGGTGCGCTGGCCACAATGTGCCAGCTGCGGCGGCCATTGGAGGGTGAACCAACGGCAAAAGGAAGACCTTTCTGTCTGTC
Organism: Lepus europaeus; assembly: GCF_033115175.1. Classification (NCBI taxonomy): domain Eukaryota; kingdom Metazoa; phylum Chordata; class Mammalia; order Lagomorpha; family Leporidae; genus Lepus; species Lepus europaeus. The sequence continues at coordinate 21,967,950 of NC_084840.1, read as the reverse complement.
TCTCTCTCTCACTGTCCACTCCGCCTGTCAAAAAAAAAAGTGTTCTACCCAATCATTAATGCAACAAAAACAATTAGGCTTATAGAAGAACTAGTTGCCTAAATATTTAGGAGAAACCATTTAAATTTCATAACTGAATATAAAAATTAAGCATATTTTTGGTCTGTCAGTTCCTCAAGGATTGGTAATATTTTGTTTCCATGTAATTATACCCTCCATTGAAAGGACTAAAGCTATTTTAAGGCATTTTTAAATAATGTATTCCAATGTATTTTTTCAAAATTGAACTGAATCACATCTATTTGATTCTACTTAACTAATTCTTAGTCAAAATTTTCTCTCCTAACTAGGTTTACATTCTTCCCTCTTCTCCATAAACCTGCATACTCACCACAAAGGCCAGGTGGAGCCCACAGGAGGCACAGGGCCTGGAGGAGGCACAGAGCTGGGAAAACTTCCTGCAATCTGGGGGTCATGGTGCAGAATCTCAGAGCAAAGCACCAAGGTTCAGGATTTCCGGATGCCCCAAACCAGGCTAAAGTTGAGGCTCCAAGGAAGTAGCAAAGCAACGCCCAAACTGAGGAAGTAAGTCGTGGCAAGAGCACAGCTTTAAGTCACCGGAGAGGAGGGGCCTGGCTGTCGACCAGAACCGGGACCCAATGGGAGCCGTCCAGTAATGCGCCCAGTCTCTGGGAGAATGAGATGAGCTGGACAAGAAGGCTCCCTGGGATTCTGTGGGTGTTTTGTTTATTTATTTATTTTACAGGTAGAGTTTACAGAGAGAGAGAGAGAGAGAGAGAGAGGTCTTCCATTCTGCTGGTTCACTCCCCAAATAGCTGCAACGGCTGGAGCTACGCTGATCCGAAGCCAGGAGCCAGGAGTTTCTTCCTGGTCTCCCATGTGGATGCAGGGGCCCAAGGACTCAGGCCATCCTCCACTACCTTCCCAGGCCACAGCAGAGAGCTGGACTGGAAGAGGAGCAACCGGACTAGAACCTGGCACCCATATGGGGTGCTGGCGCCGCAGGCAGAGGATTAACCTAGTGCGCCATGGCGCCGGCCCTCTGCGGGTGTTTGCAGTGAGAACCCCAGGACTTGTTCACCATCTCTCTTCCACTGGTAGCAGGGGAACCAGCTGGCTGCCTGTGTCCATATATACGTCATTCACCTGTGAGTAAGTGAGGTACAGCCGTGCAGCAGGTTCTTCAGGGGTCAGGCAAGATGCTGAGGCATGCTCTACACCATGTCCCCAAGGTGTCACTTGCATGACTTCCCAACTTGAAAGTGAAAGTTAGAAAGATCTATAGGTGGGGCCGGCCCTGGCCTGAAGCGTTGGCATCCCATATGGGCGGCTGGGTTCGAGACCTAGCTGTTCCACTTCCAATCCAGCTCTCTGCTATGGCCTGGGAAAGCAGTGGAAGATGGCCCAAGTCCTTGGGTCCTTGCACCCACGTGGGAGACCCAGAAGAAGCTCCTGGTTCCTGGCTTTGGATAGGCGCAGCTCTGGCCATTGCGGCCAATTGGGGAGTGAACCAGCGGATGGAAGACCTCTCTCTCTCTCTCTGCCTCTCCTCTCTCTGTGTAACTTTCAGTTTCAAATAAATAAATAAATCTTTAAAAAAATAGAAAGAAAGATCTATGGGTAAGTTTTCTTCCCAGACACGTCACAGGCTAGCTGGAACAGGAAACGTGTGGAAGTCTATGACTGTGAAAAGACAAAAGTACAGACCAAGCAACAACTCTTTCCACATGTATGGGTTTTGTTGCTGTTTCTGCAATGCCAAATGAATCATCTTCAGTGCTACACCAGTTGGAAAGTAGGGGTAAATTTCTCAGGGCAGTGTTCACAGCACAGATAAAAGTGTGTGGAAACTGAGTGGTAGACAATGAGGCGTTACTGATGGACAATGTTTCAGGACAATGTTAACACATTTTCAAAGATGCTGGGTCAGAGAGAGGCACCTCGCTCCCCAATATCATAAGTCGGACAAAAGCACTAAAAGATATGTTACAGACAGCACACATTTTAATCTAAGACTCGGTTCATTAATAACTGTCTCAGTGGCTATTGACCCATTCGTAATTACCTGGGTCTTATGTTAGGATTACTTAGTCTCCATGGAGACAGATGAAGTTGCCAACGTGCTTCTCCCCATCTTTTACCCTCTGGACCAGTTGTGACTGTCTGTGACTTGAAGATACAGAGATATTGTGCAGCAAACACTCATAAATGCTTGAGAATGACCTTCACCACAGAGCTGAGCTCTCGTGAGTGCAATAGGCAGAGAACAGCAAAGTGCTTAGCTCTCAGAAATAAAGAGGAACACTTTACAGTGATGACAGCACAGCTAAATTTCAACCGTGCTAGAGAAAAAGGAAAGCAAATAAGCCTACCATGTGTTTTCATCCTTTTACAAAGACCTCAAATACAATCTATGTTGGATCATGGAGGTCACTGAAATAATTAAATAATGATCATTGAATTAACACCATTCTCAGAAGTTTGTGCTTATTAATCATGTTCCAAACTTTCACATACACTGTCGCTATTCATTTCTTATTTTAAAAGATTTATTTATTTATCTGGAAGGCAGAGATACAGAAAGAGGTAGAGATAGAGACAGAGATATCTTCCATCTGCTGGTTTGCTCTCGAAATGGCTGCAATGGTCAGGGCTGGGCAAGGCCAAAGCCAGGAGCCAAGAGCTTCCTCTTGGTCTCCCACATGGGTGCAGGGGCCCAAGCATTTGGGCCATCTTTCTTTGCTTTCCCAGGTGCATTTTCAGGGAGATGGATCAGAGGAGGAGCAGCTGGGACTCAAACTGGCACCCATATGGGACGCCGGCAGTACAGGTGGTGGCTTAACCTGCTACACCATAGTGTTGGCCCTGCTATTAATTTCTTATAGCAAAGCTATCGTGGCCATAGTTGTAGCACAGCAGGTAAAGCCACTGCCTGCGATGCCTGCATCCCATAAGGACACCAGTCCATGTCGGTGGTGCTCCACCTCCAATCCAGCTCCTTGTTAATGACCAGGGAACAGCAGCACAGGATGGTCCAGGCTGTTATCTCCAGCTCTGAGCCTTCCCAGCTCAGGCCCCAGACAGGTGGATGAGCAAGTCTTCAGCTGATTCCAGCTCCCAGTCTTTCAGCTGCCCCAGTTGATGCCAAGCAGAGCAAAGCCACCCCTCACCCCAAATCCTGCATGCAGGATGTGTGAACAAAATGCACATTACCCTTTGAAGCCACAAGTTTTAGGATAGGTTGTTATGTACCAATCAGTGGCATTAGAGAATTCTGTACATTAACAAAAAATGTTTTGGATCATTTTAATGAATGCAGAAAAAAGAATTTGCTAAAACTAAGTATAGATTTCTTTAATGGGGTGCAGAAAAGCAGGAATCAGCAGGGAACCACTTGATACACAATATATGTAGGGGTTGGTTCCAGGACTCATGCAAATAGCAAAATCTGCACAATGCTCAAGTCTCTTAAAAGTGTAGTGTCTGGATATTAACCCAAGTACATCTTCCTGTGTACTTCAATTCTTATTTATTTATTTTCATTTCATTGAAAGGCAGACAGAGACAGAGAAATCTTCCATCTGCTAGTTCATTCCTCAAATGTCCCCAACATCTGGAGCTGGGCCAAGTTGAAGGCAGGAGCTGGGGAGCCCATCTGGGTTTCCCCCTTGAGTGCGAAGGGCCCAAGTACTTGGTCATAGCTGTTTCCGCATGGGTGTGCATTGGCAGGAAGCTGGATCAGAAGCAAGGTCAGCAGGATTCAAACAAGGCTCTCTGACAGGCAATTCAGGCATCTCAAACAGCAGTTTAACCATTGTGCCACATGCCTGCCCCATCCTGTGTACTTACAATCATCTCCATATTATTTTTTGAAGGTTTATTTTTTATTTATTTTGAAAGACAGATTTACAGAAAGGTAGAGAGAGAGAGAGAGAGAGAATCTTCCATCCTCTGGTTCACTCCCCAGATGGCTTGCAATGGCAGGAGCTGAGCCCATCCAAAGCCAGGAGCTTCTTCCAGGTCTCCCATGTGGATGCAGGAACCCAAGGATTTGAGCCATCTTCCACTGCTTTCCCAGGTGCATTAGCAGGGAGCTGGATGGGAAGTGGAGCAGCCGGCACTTGAACTGGCGCCCATATGAGATGCCAGTGCTGCAGGCTGGGGCTTTAACCCACTATACCACAGCATCGGCCACTCCATATTATTTTAAATACCTACTACAATGTGAATCTAAATTAGGTATACTTTATTGTTTATAGAATAATGATAAGAACAAGAAGTGTATTTACCACAGATGAAATTTTTGTTTTGAATAGTATCTACCCATAGGTGGATGAATCCACAGATGCAGAACCCACACACTCAGCCAGCCAACTGTATTGTATTGGTAATGCAGAAGGTGATACTTCATTAAAAATAACAATTTATGTTTAGGAAAAGACACCTTAGGAAGCCTTACTGAAGTTAAAAGGCAGACCCTAAATCAGAAAAAAAAAAAAGATAATTGCAATACATATCTCACAAAGGACTATCATACAGAATATATTAAAATGCCTACAACTAAATTAAAATTAGGTAGATGACCCAATGAGAAAATGGCATAAAAGGCTTACAACAGCACTTCATAACAACAACAAAAAAATCTAAATGGGAAATAAGCATATGAAAAGTAGCTCAATCTCAGTAACCACTAGGAAAGAACAAAAATAAAGAACAAAACTAAAAGCACCAGGTGATATCCCCTCACAGCAGAATTTCTCAAAAGAAAGAGACATAATCAATAGCAGGTGCTGTGCAGAAGGCTCACGCTTTAAAAATGGAAGTGTGGTTTGATTCAACCACTTTGGAAAATCACCGACCAGGTACACAGACACCACCTTTGAGCCAGCAACTCCACCCTTAGGTGGAGCTACCTACTGAACGAAAATGCATGTGTTCCGCCAAAGACCTGAACAATGCGTTTATACCAACGTTGTTCGGAATTGCTGGAAAACTGAAAGACAAAACAAAACAAAGAACAAATACCATTATCGGTAGACTAGAGAAATCAATCCGGTGTGTTCTGTGTGCTAGGATGCGAAGCAGTCATGAAAATGTGTGAACCTCAGCCACATGCGACATGGACGACTCTCACCAATGTAATATTTAGGAGAAAAGCTCACGAGGGAAAGACTGCGGAAGGTGTGATTCTGTTTCTACAGAGTTGAGTCACAAGAGAAACGGCTCTGGGCGGTGAAAATCGAGGAAAGAAGAGTTGTTTTTGCAGGGGTAGGGTGCGGAGTCAGTGCCTGGAAGAGAGCTCCAAAGGGCTTTTGCTGCAGCCTGCTGCACACCCTGGTTTCCTGCCATCCAAGTATGTTTGCTTTGAAAATTCTTGACCTTGTTTCTCTTTCTATAGGTAAAGGGTAGGTAGGTTTTGAATATAGGAGGTGTGGAACGAAGACATTCAGGAAAAGGGAATGTCCTGGCTTCCGTTCTTTCTGAGGTACCCAAGAGAGGAGGTGCTGTGAATTACACACTTTTCAGGCTGTGAATTTGTGGACTGGGGGCGTGTCACGTTGACGGAACAGGCTGATCAAGATGACAACACAGACAAGCTGATATGTGGTAGATTTTTATTTATTACCCAGCACTTCAAGTCCAGGAAAATAGACACCTGAGGCATCAAAGGCTGGATTTTTGATAATTATTCGCTTTCTGTAGCAATTATCATAATCCGCTTATCAGAGCCCAGACACTTACTAACAGGAATGCTGGTGCTTAAAGAGGAGTAGGGTTGCTGAACGCAGATTCTGCATATTAATTTAGGGGTAAAAATGACCCCTTACTTTTCTTTCCTTTGGAGAATTTCTGATTGCCATTTTGCGTGTTCTCTTGCTCCAGGCGCTCAATCTCCAGCGACAGCTTGTACACACTCAGGGCCATTTTCACATCCTCCGGTGTGGAGAGACACTGCAGGAGTTTTCTGCCCACCATCACCTGCTCACACTCTTCAGCCATCTCCTAAAAGTGATGGAAAGAAACAAGCATGGGACGGGGTGGTGCCTTCGAGAGAGAGATTCCTGGGAAAAGTGAGGTTGCCCTGAGGACTGATGGGAGAGGAGATCAGGAGAACACTTGCAGGCCAAGCCCAGATCTTCTGGGCAGCAGCCACGCACAGCTGCAGCAGGCAAGAGGCAGAGCTGCAAGGGAGCCCCAGAGCTCCTCCACCTGCACAGCTGAGGAATGGGGCTGCTGACCAACCAGAGACAAGGGGTGTTTGTTGTAGAAAATGTAGAGCGAGACGTCAGGATACCTGGGACTATGGAGCCCTCTTTTCGAGAATCTGGGCTCTAGCAGGAAACTCGCCTCTCCCGACTCACCGCTGGTCTAATTTTTAAACTTACGCATCCTGACGAAGCCAGACGTCACCATTGCTGGCAGGAACAGAACCTCTGGGGAGGCCATCAAGGTCAGGGGTGGACAGCACAGGACTTCCCCAAACTGTGCCACTTACCCATTCACACTTGGGCACCTCTGGGTACCATGTTCTGTTTTCTAAGCAAATGATGCTTGGGGGACCAATCACTGCATAGCCAAAGTCACACTGGATGGTGATATTTTCAAATTCCGCATACTCATCCTTATCCACGGACAGCTTTGCATTTTTTATGTCTGGCTTCAGACACCGCGCTGCAACGGAAACAATTTTAAGCATGCTCTGTTTTTCAGAAAAAGACATCCTGACAGCACTGCATAATAACAATGATGGGAATTTTTGTTCATAATTACATTCAGATTCAACAGGTTATCCTATACCCTTTCAATTAATGTCATTGAAATAGTAATAATTAACATCCAGTGAGCTAACACGACATGTCCCTCTATGTGCTAATCTTTTTTGTTTGCACTTTCCCACTTAACCCTCAGCACAAGTCCATGAGTTACATGCTCCTATTATGAGCATTTTTCCAACCAGGAAACTGAAATGTTAATTTCCTTGGTATCCCTTAGCTCTCAAATGGCAGAATTTGCGCTCTTAATTCCTACCCTCAGCATCCTCTGTCCGGGTATGATGCTGAGTAAGTTCTCCTCACTGTCTTTGTCTCCTTGTCTCCGTGGGTTAGCTAGAGACAGTGCTGACTGTTAGCAAAAGGATGTAAGCACCATGAGCAAGGCAGAGACAGACAGGTTCTTGGCCCTTCTTGTCTATACAACAGGTAGACCAACCAGCATCACTTTTAGTTCATCTGAAGTGAAAACGGAAAAGTCATAAAGCAACGGTGTCCTTCATGAAGCTTTTGTGGAGATTTCCAACAATTCATGATTTGGGAATTAGCACTTGAGATACCTTTTTCTTGGATAGTTGGGTTTCACTCAAGAGACTCAAGAAAACTTACTGAAGTTGCCCAAGACGTCGCCTCTAGATAATCTGGGAAGATACCTAAGAACCTAGCATGACTGGCTGCCCATGCGTGGGGTAGGTTGTGGCTGTGGAGGGCTGAAGTGGGAAGTAAAGTTCATTTTCATTGTCTCTGTCAATGACTTGATGTTTACTGGTGTGATTTAAATAGTCAATAGTCGCAGCAATCCTACCAAGTTTACATCCTTCACACTTTTTCATTTTTAATTTTATTTGAAAGGTAGAGACAGAGACAAAACAGAGTGACACAGGCAGAATGAGCTCCCATCTGCTCAAATGCCCAAACAACTGGAGCCAGGAACTCAGTCTGGGTCTCCTATGTAGGTGGCAGGGACCCCACTACTGGAAACCTCCCTGCCCTCTCTCAGGGTCTGAATTCAAAGACATCTGGAGTCCAAGGCAAACCCAGGCATCAGACCCAGGCGTTCTGACGTACGAGGCAGGCATCTCGGTCACTAGGCTCCACACCCAGCCCAGTCACTTCCAGAGTTAGCTTTGTAATAAGCAAGTGCCTTAGTCTGCTTTCTGTTGCCATGGGAGAACATCGCAGACTGTAATTCTTACAGGACACAAGTTTATTTAACCATAGTTCTGGGAACCGGCAAGTCCAAGGGTATAGCTCCTGCATCTGGTGAGTGTCTTCATGTTGTTTCATAACATGGTGGAAGGTGGAAGGACGAGAGGAAGCCAGGCTGATAAAGCGAGACTCATGGACATTGGGATGAAAGCCTCCACTGGCCTTTTTCTTAAACCCTACAAATTCACCCAGCATTGTTCCTATTTAAACAAACTAGTTAACTCATCTTGCCTAATACGCCCTATGTGTTTCTATTACATACTTCCTCCTGTGATTTTTCCTTATTAGAATTCTCTTGGGGGCCGGCACTGTGGTGTAGTAGGTGAAGTCACTGCCTGCAGTGCCGGCATCCCATATGGGCACCAGTTCGAGTCCCAGCTGCTCCACTTCCGATCCAGCTCTCTGCTATGGCCTGGTAGCAGATGAAGATGGCCCAAGTCCTTGGGCCCCTGTACTCGTGTGGGAGACCCGGAAGAAGCTCCTTGCTCCTGGCTTCAGATCAGTGCAGCTCTGGCCATCGTGGCCAATTCGAGAGTAAACCAGCAGATAGGAGACTTCTCTCTCTCTCTCTCTTTCTCTCTCTCTCCCTCTTCTTCTCTCTCTGTGTAACTCTGACTTTCAAATAAATAAATAAATAAATAAATCTTTTTAAAAAATGAATTATCTTGTATCTATTCATGAACTCGAATTTCATTTTCTCTGTGAAGCACATTTTGACTACAATGTCTACTCTTTCCTTTTACAGCAGTTGTTAGCAGTCAATTACTTGTGATTACTTAGTGAGTTCTCACCATGTGCCAAATACTTTGCTAAGCTCTTTCAGGCAGGATCCCAGTGAAACCTCACAACAACCCTGGCGTTGGATATCATCCTCATCCTTGTCCATGTAACGGAAGAGAAGCTTAAAGGAGTTAGGACATTGTCCCAGGAGCACAACTATTAGGCGCGTAGTGCAGGATTGGATTCAGATCTGTCGCCATTCACAGTCTTCGCTCCCTTTCAAGTGCATTTCTGTTTTTTGTAGTAGCTGTCTAACAGCTGTCTGATAGTACCCATCACATTCCTTTCTCTCTGCTTTGATATCAAGGGTCACGCCTTGTAAGAGTCTATGTCCCTAGCAACCAATTTCTTTCTTTAAACATTGATTGTGGACATGACATTTTCACCTGTAGGTAAGTCTAGAGCTCATGTATAACCTTTAGCAAAATTCATTTCAAATACTCCATAAAAGGTAACTTTCAATTTTTACCAACACAAAAATAAATATATATGCTCAGCATTGAACTATGCTGTGAGGAAAATAAACCTAAACAATGTGAATGGTTGACATCTGTCACAGCCAGTTGATGATAAAGCACCAAAAAGCTCACACAGAGAGTAGATTCAATAGAGAAGAGAGACATAGCATCAGCTAGAGTATTAAAGGAACATTTTTTTATAGAAGGATGGAGAAGAGATTGGAAAGTTGGGTAGAAAGCTTGGATTGGTAGATGAGAAGTAAGAGAACATTTTCCATGGAGTAACAGTAAAGAAAAAGCTTAAGGCTTCAAAGACTGTTAACAGAGAAGAGATGACAAGGAGAAAAAAGTTTGAGGCTGGCTTTTCCTGCTGAATGTATTACCCAAAAGGAGATGGCATGAGAAATCATTGGGTTAATGACGCTTTGCATGATGGGGCACTGTCTTTCAGGATGCAGTAGACATTGAGCTATTTGCCAGTACCTGTTCACCCAGTAACTAGAATACACAGAGCCAGCAACCAAACAGGTTGGTTGGCATAACTAATGCAGTTAGCCACATCTAGGATGTACTTTTCCTACTTCCAACTTTGGACTCTCCTAAACCGGAAGTCCTTCCCAGGGACTGGGTAGGGGAAGGAATAATTCAACAAGGAAACACCCCACTAAGCTTGAAGCAGTGGTCCTCACAAGATGGCATTGGGCTCTTCACACAGGTGAGAAAACTTGGGGGCAGAGAAACCGTTACTATATGGGTAGGGCATTAGATTGTAGTCACCACTAAGAGCCTGAATGATTGTGACATTATTGAGTGAGGAAAGACTATATTCGGAATCCAGCGTCTCTTGATGCTTCCATACCTGGAGGCAACAGTGAACGGACAGTTACTAGACACCAAGACGTCTTCTTTGTGAGGGATGACAATCAGGGTGAGCTCATCTGTCAAGCAACCTGCAGCAACTCAAGCACTGGCTAAAGTAGGGAAGAATCTAGAATGGGTAGTACAGCAGATATTACCAGTACCCACAATAGCCTCAAGGTCAGAGAGAACTTAAGGCACTCACCCTCCCTTACAGTGATTTTTAAGGCCTGGGGCCAGAGTTACTTTGAAGAGTCGGTGACTCTGCACAATTAATGTGAAGTGGGAGCAGAACCGAGTTAGACAGGGGGTTGTGGTGGAGCAGATGTCACGGTCATGTCACAGCGTTTTGGGCCACCTCGGATTACAGTGTCAGGTGGAGTGTACTTAGATTTTTTTTGTAAGTTTATTTCATTTCATTTGAAAGGCAGAGTGAGAGTGAGAGAGAGAGAGGGAGAGGGAGAGGAAGAGGGAGAAGGAGGGAGAGGAGGGGAGCAGAGAGAGGGCTCTATCTTCCATTTGCTGTTTCACCCCTAAATGACTGCAATGGCCAAAACTGTGCCAATACAAAGCCAGGAGCCAGGAGATTCCTCCGGGTCTCCCATGTGCGTGCAGGAGGCCAAGCACTTGAGACATCTTCCTCTGCCTTCTCAGGCACACTAACAGGGAGCTGGATTGGAAATGGAACAGCTGGGACTCGAATCGGTGGCTATATGGGATGCCGGCACTGCAGGCGGTGGCTTTACCTGCTACACCACTGCACTGGCCCCCAGACTTAGATTTATAATGATGGTGTCTGGAGAGAGTATCGGATCTGTCATTTCATCTGCCTCTGGGCGTTCTCTAGCTGCAGGAGCACAGCTGGAACTGAGGAGCGGTTACTGGCCTTCAGGACAATCTCAAACCAGTGGGGACTGAAAACCAATGGATAAATAGCCCGGTCCCCCGTCCATCACACAGATAATTTCGCCAGGCATTCTCCACACTTCTCAGTGGTCCCAAAGAATTGAGGCCCTGCTGCTTGTAACCGTCAGCTTTTCCCCGCCTCCCCGCCCTCACCGGTCCCTGGCTTCCCCTGGCTGGGATCACCTCCGAACAAGCTATGGCTCCCAGGCCGTGTTCTCAAGCTGCCCTCCCCAAGCAGCCCAGCTGTGGCACCGTGTGCGTGGGGAGGAGTGGGGGAGGAAGCCCGCCCTGAGGACGGCACCCTCAGGTCCGACCCTGGTCAGGGCCGGAGCGTCTTCGCCCCAGCTATTGGCTGGGTTCTTCCCCTTTGCATTTTAACATGGGGACGGTTGCACTGGCTGGGTCCGAGCAGGAAAGGAAAGGCGGGTGTCCCTCCGCGGGCTCTGAAGGTGCCCCCTCCAACACAGTCACTCCTTGCTCCCGGGAGCTTCCCCGCACAGAATTGTGTGGGTCACTCCTGCTCCGGGCCTCGTACAGTCAGGTGTCTGTGGAGTAGTGCAAACAACGTGTACAGGAGAAATGACACAATGAGACAAAATGAGAGCTCCACTGTTTGCTCTCACAAGATAACTGTTGTAAGGTTTTCCTCCCCCTGTCCTCGGTCCTGAGCTGCCTTGCGAGCAGCCAGTGCTATGCATCTGTGACCCTGTTTGCACCACGCATCTCAGGAGAAAAGCCTCACCCTCACCTGGCTGTAAGCCACTTGATCGTTCAGGAAGCTAAATGACATCATCAAATACTCTTGACATTCTCACCTGGCTCACACTCGGGCATTTTTGGATTCCACGTGCCGTCCGCCTGGCAGGAACTCCTTCCATCAGGAGAGATCGGGTAGTAGCCTTTATCACACATGAATGACACGTAGTCTCCATAGGCATAGACACATATCCCAGTAAAGTCTCTCCTGTCGCTTATGATAATGATCTTCTCCATGTCTGGTGTTGGGCAGCATACCCCTGACAGATGAAAACAATGCTCAGGTTAACAAAATCGCTCGGTGGATGCACCTATAGCTGAAGCCCTGACTGCCTCCTGTAGATGTTCGTAATGAAACTCATGCAAGCCGAGAACAGAGTGGGGGTTGACAGGGGCTGAGGGGAGACGAGGACGTGGGAAGTTGTTCAACAAGCACAAAGCTGCAGTGGTGTGAGACGGTCAAGTTCTGGAAAGAAGCTGAATGACATAGTGTCTATAATTAACAAAAGGATAGATTCCACGTTAAGTGTTTTTATTACGATTTAAAAAGAGAAAGAGAGGGGTGGATATCTGGCACAGCAGTTAAGATCCCACTTGGGACACTCATATCCCATACCAGAGTGTCTAGGTTCAAGTCCCAGCTCTGTGTCCAATTCCAGTTTTCTACTAACGTGCATTCTGGGAGATAGAAAGTAATGGCTTGAGTACTTGGGTCTCTCCCCCTGGGTGGGAGACCCGGATGGTATTCAAAACGTCTGGCTTTAGCTGGCCAAGCCCTGGCTTTTGTGAGTATTTGAGAAGTAAGCCAGCAGATCTCTCTCTCTCTCTCTCTGTCTACTTGTGTGTCTCTGTCTCTGTCTCTGCCTTTCAAATAAATAAAAAAGGTAAAAGGTAAAAACAGAGGGAGAGGAAGCACAAAATATGAGAATAAGACCATCCACAAAAGCATAAATCTGAAAAACTACTCGGATGAAAATGCTGTCCAAGGACTGGATAAACAGCTAATTTCCCTTTCTCAGACATTGATGCACACCCACGAGCAGCAAGAACATTGAGGAAACCATGACTGCCGGACAGAATGAACAAGGTGCTGGAGACTGACCACGAAGCAATGGATGTGTGTGACAGCAGAGGACTGAGAAGACCTATTTTAATGAAATTTAGCAAACTTCAAGAAAACACAGAAGCAACTCAGAGACTTGACAGAAAAACTTAACAGAGAAATTGAAAAAAAGATTACATCAAGCAGAAATCTCGAAGCTGAGTACAATAAATGAAATGGAAAATGCTATAGAAAATGCCAGTAACAGAACTGAACAAATGAAAGGACTAGTGGGTTTAAAGATGGGCTATTTGAAAATACACGTAGGTAGAAGAAAACTAAAAAAGAGAATTAAGGAAGCTATAGAAACCATGGGACAGTGTTAAAAGAGTAAATTTTGGGGGCTATGGTGGTTCAAAATAGCCATGAGAATGCCAGTGTGGTAGAAAGCTTATTAAAGTAGATAACAGAAAACTTCTCGTACCTAGAGAAGGACGGAGACACCAGGTCTGTGAAGGTCAAAGGTCAGCAGTGAGATGCGATTCAACCAAGTCTATCACAAGACTTAGTTTGGTTTAATATTATTATTTATTTATTTGAGAGGCAGAGTTACAGAGAGAAGGAGAGAGAGAAAGAGGTCTTCCATCAACTGGTTCACTCCCCAAATGGCCGCAACGGCCAGAGCTGGGCCAATCCAAAGCCAGGAGCCAGGAGTTCTTCCAGGTCTCTCACACAGGTGCAGAGGCCAAAGCACTTGGGTCTTTTCCACTGCTTCCCCAGGCCATAGCAGAGAGCTTGATCTGAAGAGGAGCAGCTGGGATTCGAACCAGTGCCCATGAGGGATGCCAGCACCACAGGCAGAAGCTTATCTTACTGCACCACAGCACCAGCCCCCAGGTGTATTGTTTTTAAAGGTTTATTTTATTTCTTTGAAAGGCAGAATTACAGAGAGACAGGAAGTGATGATAGAGAGACAGAGATGAGGTTAGAGAGAGAGATGGGGAGGAGAGACAGAGAGAGAGATATCTTCCATTTACTGATTCACTCCCCAAATGATCCCAACATCAGGAACTGGGCCAGACCAAAGCCAGGAGCCTAGAACTCCGTCTGGGTCTCCCTAGTGGATGGCAGAGGCCCAAGTCCCTGGGTCATCTTCTGCTGTTTTTCTAGGTGCATTAGCAGGGATTGGAAGTGGAGCAGCCAGGACAAACTAGTGTCTATATGGGATGCCATCACCACAGGCAATGGATTAAACCACTATGCCACAACACTAACTTCTGCAAGTGTATTCTATTATTGCTTTTTCTTCTTTGTTTCTTTTCATTTCTTTACAATAAAAGTACAGTTGCTATCAGCTCAAGACAACTTGATATAATAATCGAAATAATTTTGGTAAGCCTAAAGTAACCACAAAGCAAAAACCTGTAATATTTTTTTTTTGACAGGCAGAGTGGACAGTGAGAGAGAGAGACAGGGAGAAAGGTCTTCTTTTGCCATTGGTTCACCCTCCAATGGCCGCCGCGGCCGGCGCACCGCGCTGATCCGCAGCCAGGAGCCAGGTGCTTCTCCTGGTCTCCCATGCGGGTGCAGGGCCCAAGCACTTGGACCTCCTCCACTGCACTCCTGGGCCATAGCAGAGAGCTGGACTGGAAGAGGGGCAACTGGGACAGAATCTGACACCCCGACCGGGACTAGAACCCGGTGTGGTGGCGCTGCAGGCAGAGGATTAGCCTAGTGAGCCGCAGCGCCAGCAGAAACCTGTAATATTAAAGGATAAGTAATACCAATTTTTCTCAAATTATTCAAAAAAAGAGGGTGAAATTCCTCTAAATTCGTTCATAATGAATACCAGGTTATAAACAGGTAAAGAGACAATTAATGAACTTTATACTGTTAATAAAACATTGGGAGACAGAAAATTCAAAAACACAGATAAGAGCATGGGAAATATAGAAGATCTTGTAGGAAGGCTTAACATGAATGTAGCTGAGGCACCAGGAGGAGGGGGAGAGAAAAGTGGTCTGAGGGGCCAGCCCTGTGGTATAGCTGGTAAAGCCACTGCCTACAGTGCCGGCATCCCATATGGGTGCTGGTTCAAGTCCTGGCTGCTCCACTTCCCATCCAGCTCTCTGCTATGGCCTGAGAAAGCAGTAGAAGATGGCCCAATTCCTTGGGCCTCTACACCCACGTGGGAGACCTGAGGAAGCTCCTGGACTCCTGGCTTTGTATTGGCACAGCTCTGGCCATTGTGGCCAATTAGGGAGTGAACCAGCAGATGGAAGATCTATCTTTCTCTCTCTCCCTCTCTGCCTCTCCTTCTTTCTCTGTGTAACTCTGACTTCCAAAATAATAAATCTTAAAAAAAAAAAGTGGTCTGAAATTAAAATTTAAGAGAATATTTGAAATGGTAAAATGTTTTAAGTTGAAATTTTTCAAAATCAAGGAAAGGCATCCAATACTCGATTCCATGAGCACTCTGAAGCACAAGCAGGATAAACAAAGAATCCAACCGTATCTGAACAAACAGCTGCAATGGGCAGACGTGTGGTGCAGAGGTTGGGTTGCAGCCCGTATTGGAGTGCCTGGTCCGAGTCCCTGCTACCCCACTTCCTATCCAGCTTCCTGTTGATGCACATCTTGCTAGGCAACAGATGATGGCTCAAGCACATGCATCCCTACTACCCATGTAGGAGCCTTGTATGGAGTTTTTGGCTCCTGGCTTTGGCCTGGCTGTCATGGGTATCTGGGGGTGAACCAGCTGATGAAAGAGCTCTCTCCATCTGATCTTTCTTTATGTCTCTCTGCCTTTCAAATAAAGGGAAAATAAATAAAATAATTTCTTTTAGAAAAGAGAAAAAATGCTAAAAACCCAAAGACAAGGAGAACATTTGAAAAATAGAGAAGAAAACAGATAACTCTCAAAGGATCAACAGTATAAGGCCAACAGCAAAATTCCCAACAGAAATCACTGAAGACAGAAGACAGTTTAGAATGAAATATTTCACATGTCAACCTAGAATTCAATAGATGGCAACCTAGAATTTTATACCTAGCAATTATAGCTTTAGATATTAAGGTGAAATAAAGGCACATTGAAGCAAACAATTCATCAGCAACATACCACACTAAAAGAAACTAGAGTATTCACCAGGCAGAGAGACACAAGACTGCAGAATCAGCGGAGAATAAAAACCAGTAATCATCATTATGTGAACTGCCCAACTAATGTGCTTTATTAAGATAATAATAATAATAGTAATAATATGGAGTGTAAGATATGAATATGAGGTGTAATACTCATAGAATTGAAATACACAGAAGAATAAGGAGTAAGTCAAGTTAAAGGTACTAAGGTTTTGCATTGCCTCGGAAGAGACAAAACAATAAGCTTAAAAAGTAGAGGAACTGGCACTGTGGTGAAATGGGCTAAGCCTCCACCTGTAGTGCTGGCATCCCCTATGGGCACCAGCTCAAGTCCTGGCTGCTCCTCTTCCAATCCATCTCTTTGCTTATGGCCTGGGAAAGCAGTAGAAGATGGCCCAAGTGCTTGGATTCCTACACCCATGTGGGAGACCAGGATGAAGTTCTTGGCTCCTCGCTTTGGATTGACCCAGCTTCTGCCTTTGCAACCATTTTGGGGGGTGACTTAGTGGATGAAAGTCGTCTCTCTCTCTGTGTGTGTGTCTCTCTCTGTCTGTCTGTAACTCTGCCTCTCAAATAAATAAATAAAATCTTTTTTTAAAAAAAGTAAAAATTGTATACAATAACTTTTTTTTTTTTTTTTTTATTTTTTTGACAGGCAGAGTGGACAGTGAGAGAGAGACAGAGAGAAAGGTCTTCCTTTTGCCGTTGGTTCACCCTCCAATGGCCGCCGCGGTTGGCGCGCTGCGGCCGGCGCACCGCGCTGATCCGATGGCAGGAGCCAGGTGCTTCTCCTGGTCTCCTATAGGGTGCAGGGCCCAAGCACTTGGGCCATCCTCCACTGCACTCCCTGGCCACAGCATTAAAAGTAAAAAGTAGATAAACACCAATCAAATTCCAGGTGAAAATGGGAAAGACAACAAATAATAAATTCCAAAGAAGTCAATAAAAAATAATACAAAACAGGCAGAAATGTAGTAAATATTAAAACCACAAATTCCAATATATCAATAACTACATGATCTGCACACAGCTTACATACACCAATTAGATCAATAGAAATTGTCAGGTAAGATTAGAGTAGCCAACATTATCCTGCTTCTAAGATACCATGCAAAATTAGAGAAAGTTTGAATGTAAGAAACTTCAAGAGGATTTACCATGCAAACATTAATTCAAATGGAGGTACATTAACATAAAGTAAAATTTGAACGTGAAGCAATTACAGAAATAAAGAGGGCCATTTCGTAATAATAAAAGGTTAAACTCATCAGGAAAACATGCCTTTCTAAATTTAGCATGCAGCTTCAAATTTTTAAATGTCATCTCAAAATAAAAAATGGAAAAAATTTTTTTTAAAAAAGTAAAAAGATGAAAGAGAAACCCACAATCTGATCAACATTTGTCAGCAATTTAAAGAAAAAGCAGATGAGACAGCAGTGTAGATATAAAAGATTTTCACCATACATTAAAAAAATTAGATTTAATTGATATCTGTACATTACAACCAACAACTGCAAAATATGCATTTTTTCTGAAGCACACTGAAGATTTACAGTAATTAATTGCATGTTGTTCAGTGAAGCAACTTGCAGCAACTTATTAGGATTGAACTCGGTATTTTCCATAGAAAATTGATGCACATATGTGTACATGGGATGAAGTTCAAGTTCACTTACTCTCACACCCTTTGGAAGGTGACCATGTCAGATTTTCCTGACACTTCACAGTCAGAGGCTCAGCTGGAATAACTCTATAGCCAGGGTCGCACTTAAATTTCAACTCAGTTCCAACTTCAAATATTTCCGGACTCCTTGAGGTATAGGCAGTTTTCTCCCAGGAAGCAAAGGGAAGTTCTGGTAAGTCAATACAACTATCTGATCGTGAAGAAAGCACAAGAGCAAAGGAAAATTATTATTGGGGTGGACAGAGTATCCCAAGATCCTGAACAGTAAAAATATGTCATACATCCATTCCGAAGGAACCAGATGGTAAGAACTAAATGGAAATTCTAGGAACATACGTGGCAGCATCATGGCCCAATAAACTAAAGCTAATGCCAAGGCTAAACATGTGCAGTACTGTTGAGGAATTAAAATGAGAGACATCGCCTTGGGTGATGACACTATCACCCGGAAGTTCACGGTTTGGCCTCAGGTCAAACCCCACTCAAATTTTGCAGCAGAGCCTCAGACTTGTGTGTTGTTCTTTCTATTTGAACTCATGCAGAAGGGCCATGTGGATTGAAGAGGGGTTGCATGAGTGCCACGTTGTATATTTACCTACTTCTACGACTACACGTCTGGAAGGACACCTAAGTCCTTGTGATGGCAGAAGGGAATACACAAACCACAACATAGCAGTGGCTTCCACTCCTGAGCAAGCATGTGAACTTGGCTGAGAAATGTCTAAAGAGAGGGTTATTTCCATTTTCCAAAAATACTCATAATACGTTGATTTTGTTAGGATAAGCAACTTCCCTATTCACTGATGTAAAATGTGCATAACAGATAAATAACAATAATTACAAAGTCATTGGCATCACAATTATATAATACATACGAAATCCTTTCAATAACACTAAGAGATTACCAACAAGAAAATCTTCCTTTTAACAAGAAAACTATGTAATTTATGTGATTGTTGGGGTTAAACTGGGATTGTGCCTGTAAGCACACTACACTCACACTCCTGGATAACTGCAGATGCCAAAAACTCAAACTCCTCTGTGGTCCGTACTCACTGAGTTCACAGGTGGGGACAGAAGGGTGCCACTCATTGTTAGCTTCACAGTGGACTCTACTGCTGCCTCTGAGGGCATAACCTTTCTTGCATTTAATGACAATGACATCCTTGTAAGTATGAAGGGATCCAAATCCAGAGACAAAAATTCCATTTGGAATCTGTGGCTGATAACAGAAAATTTCTATAAAGAAATATACAAAAGATATCTGTGTTATAAAGGAGAAACAACAATAAACATATGAATGCAGCTGATGGCTGTGGCTCCAAGGAGGTCTGATGCAAGTTTACATCAAGTAGACACAAAAGAAATAATGGACAAGTGAACACCCACTTCATTACCCTGATGATGTACTCTTCATTACACTAACGGATGCACTTGTATGTGTATGTGTGTATATATAGATCAAGTAGATACAATAATTTTATGCATATACTTTGGTGTGTGTGTGTATATATATATACACACACATTCACACATACACATACATACACATACACACACATTTCATTTTTTAGGAATTTCAATACAATGAGGTCCCATGTTGGTCATGTGGATGAAGGTCTCCAAACTTCTCATCAATATAATCTAATAATATCTAAACCCTAAAACCTAGATCTCAAAGTTCTCAAGTCCTTCTATTATCAGAACTTCATTTGATTGTGTGTCAGTGGTTTGCTAGAGTTGAGTATTAGTTTGTGTGTTCCCCAAAGATCCCTGTGTTGAAAGCTTGATTCTACAAAGTCTCTTGTTAATGATTAATAGATTAATATTGATGGTTAATGAATTAAATGTAGAGACTTACTCCAGTTACGGTGTATAAGAGATGAGTCTGGTTGGGGAGGGGTTGTCTTTCAGTCACTGGAGGTGTGCCCTTAGAGCATCTCAAGAGGAGACTGGCTATAAAAGCCGAGCTGAGCCTAGCTTATCTCTTTCCTTCCTGGTTCATGTCATCCTCCTGTAATCGTTCCACCATCCAGTGCTTCATCAGATGCCGGATGGGTGAGGCCACATGATCTTAGACTGTCAACCTCCAAAACCATGAGCTGAAATAGGCCTTCTTCCTTCATGAGTAGCTTCTCTCATGTAGTTGATACAGTGATGAGAAGGTGACTGATACAGTGCCAAATGGTAGTGATATGGTGGCCATGAAGAGGCAGCCAGAGCACTAGAGACCTACAGCCCCACAAGCAGAGAGCAGTCTCCCGTCACCCATGGGGTCCCATCAGCCTTGCCCCCAGCTCCCTCTCCCTTCTCTGCAGGTCTGCTTGCCTCCAGCTGAGCGCATCTTTCCTTCTTGGCTGGATGGTTCCAACAGGCACTCACCAGGTACACTTTGCCCCACTTCACATTGTCCTTTTAGGGGCTCCCTTTCACCTCCCATCCAAACCCCTCCAGAGTGACATATGAGGCCCTTCATTATCTGGTCCTTGTCAACCTTTCCAGCTCAGCTCTTGTCTTTTCCACTTCTCAAAGCCCTGTCTCCAGGCTTTTGAACTCTTTGCTATTATGCTCACTCATGTACCTGTGTTGGCATGAGTCAAAGCAACAAATGAGCCTGCGCTTTTAAGGCACTTCAATTGCAGAAAAGAAAGATTCCCTAGACCAGCACGCTGAGTCATTCGTAATATTGACATAACCTCTCTTCTGGCTTCCCTAGAGGGGTCAGGGTGACGAACCCTCTTTGGCTTTCCTTTGTGATTAACCTGCTGATGTTGGCACAGTTCTGTCTACTCCATAGGCATACTGAGTTGAGATTTTTAGTGTACACCCAGATTTCCAATTCTTCCAGAATAAGCAAAAGAAGATGATTACCCAGTTCCTTGGCACTAGGCAGAAACAAGGGGCTAGTTCTGGCCAAAAGGCTCTAATAACAAGGTCAAAAAATTTAAGAGTTGGAATTGACCCTCCTTGCTCTCTTCCCCTGCTGAACTAGTTGTGGAGCTTTGGACAGGAGGTATCAGAAGATCTAAGTCATTTGGATTACCACATACATGATCATTGCCATAGGAAGTCTCCCAGGCGAGCAGGAGGAGCTTGAAAAGCTTTTTCTATAAAAAGTCTTTGGGATTTGGGTGTGGATTATTTCCACAGTATAGCCTCCACCATCCTGCTTTGTATAACATGCGATGATATTAGATGGACAAGTGAACATCCTCTTCATTGCATTGATGACTTCTCTCCAAATCTTTCCATCCCCCATCTCCACTAAATATATTTTTCTTTTAAACAAAAGAGAACAAACCGAATTCATGCCTGTGACTTACTTTTGCAGGTAGGAGGGTTTGGGCTCCAAACACCTGTTGTGGTGTTCTCCATTACGCAAGAAATGGAAGCCTGGCCCAAGAGCGAGTAGTGGAGATCGCAGCTGTAGGTGACCGTGGAGCCGTACGTGTACACAGCCTCGATCCCATTGTGCTTCCCATTGCTGATTGTAGGAGGCGCCTCGCACTTGACAACTGCGATGAGTGAGCGCAGAGAAAGAAGCAGGCAAGGCATTGTTACAAATCTAAAATGCACGCTAGGGGCCAGCACTGTGGCGTAGCCGGTAAAGCCTCTGCCTGCAGTGGCTTTCCATATGGGTGCCGGCTCAAGTCCCGGCTGCTCCACTCCCGATCCAGCTCTCTGCTATGACCTGGGAAAGCAGGATGACCCGAGTTCTTGGGCCCTGCACCCACATGGGAAGACACAGAGGAAGCTCCTGGCTCCTGGCTTCAGATTGGTGCAGCTCCGGCCGTTGCAGCCAATTGGGAGTGAACCAGGGAATGGAAGACCTATCTCTCTCTCTCTCTCTCTCTCTTTCTCTCTCACTGCCTCTCCTTCTCTCTCTGTGTAACTCTGACTTTCAAATAAAATAAATAAATAAAATGCATGCTAACTCTAATGCAGGATGTAAGAAACAGTAACATTTCACAGTGGGGTTATTACCGAATATGGTTTTAAGTGTGTAGTTATTTTAAAAAAAAGTCTTTACTTACTTACACATTCTGGGATATGATCACTCCAGCTAACTCCTTTCCCATGGACTTCACAGCGACTAGTTGCTGAGCCAACTAAGATATATCTGAAGAAGAGAAGTCAAAGTCATCTTACTGTACACATAGATTGCTGCTAAGATTTTGGATACATGGGCTCCTCATTCCTACTGTAAGATGCAAAAGTAATGCTCTCACCCTGATTACTATTCAGATCTGCTGCAGTTAAGTATCATCACATCAAGCAGAATCCTTATCTGTCTTTTCAAAATTCTCTCATTCACTTAAACCACATGACAAAGCTTTCTCTTGGAGAGAGATAGTGCTGTGACCGTAGCTACAGTGGACTTTTTTTCCCCTCTCTTTTCATATTCTGCTAAGTAAAAGTAGGCTTTGTGGCTAAATCAGGCCTATGGTTTGTTTGTTTGTTTGTTTGTTTGTTTTTTTGACAGGCAGAGTGGACAGTGAGAGAGAGAGAGACAGAGAGAAAGGTCTTCCTTTGCCGTTGGTTCACCCTCCAATGGCCGCCACAGCTGGCGCGCTGTGGCCGGCGCATGGCGCTGATCCGATGGCAGGAGCCAGGTGCTTATCCTGGTCTCCCATGGGGTGCAGGACCCAAGTACTTGGGCCATCCTCCACTGCACTCCCTGGCCACAGCAGAGAGCTGGCCTGGAAGAGGGGCAACCGGGACAGAATCCAGTGCCCGACCGGGACTATAACCGGGTGTGCCGGCGCCGCTAGGCGGAGGATTAACCTAGTGAGCCGCGGCGCCGGCTGTTTGTTTTTGACAGGCAGAGTGGACAGTGAGAGAGAGAGACAGAGAGAAAGGTCTTCCTTTGCCGTTGGTTCACCCTCCAATGGCCACTGCGGCTGGCACATTGAGCTGATCCGAAGGCAGGAGCCAGGTGCTTCTCCTGGTCTCCCATGCGGGTGCAGGGCCCAAGCACTTGGGCCATCCTCCACTGCACTCCCGGGCCACAGCAGAGAGCTGGCCTGGAAGAGGAGCAACCAGGACAGAATCCGGCGCCCTGACCGGGACTAGAACCTGGTGTGCCGGGGCCGCAAGGCAGAGGATTAGCCTAGTGAGCCACGGCGCCGGCCCCAGACCTATGTTTAACTCAACAGATAAATAATGCTGGCTGAAGAATTCCAGGGACTAAGTGCGGGGAAGTGGCTAGAATTGTGAGACCTTGGGAAAGGAAGAGGTCTGCAACCTCCAAGCCTGAGCGCCCACTGTAAGTGGTCAAGCCTTAGCCCACAGGGCCCACCACCCCAGGGGGTTCACGCTGACCATAGACACTTGCCTGACCACCACTCCCATCGTCCTCCCTCCCTCTCCCAATGCCCCTTTCCTTCTTTCAAAAGTTCTCCTGCTAAATGGTCAATTGGAAAAACCCCTTTGAGACTGGGATGTGCACTTTTCGCCCAGGATTGGTGGCCTGAATAAGCCCAACTTCTTCACATCAACTCTTGTCTCTGGGAAGTGGGCCTTCCAGGGGCAAGCAGCCTGATTCTTCCGGTTTCACTTCCAACCCATAACCAATAAGGAATATGTGGTAAGATTTGCACCCAAAATCCTTTTTTGAAAAGATTTATTTATTTATTTGAAAGCAGAGTTACAGAGAGGCAGAGGCAGGGAGAGAGAGAGGTCTTCCATCTGCTGGTTCACTTCCCAAATGGCCACAACGGCCAGAGCCGGACAGATCTGAAGCCAGGAACCAGAAGCTTCTTTTGGGTCTCCCATGCTGGTGCAGGGGCCCAAGCACTTGGGCCATCTTCCACTGCTTTCCCAGGCCATAACAGAGAGCTGGATCAGAAGTGGAGCAGCAGGACTTGAACCGGCACCCATATGAAATGCCAGCACTGCAGGCGGCGGCTTTACCCACTAAGCCACTGCACTGGCCCCTGTGTCCAAAATCTCGAGATTCCGTTTGAATCCTGTACTGTTTTCTTTACAAAATGCTAATCAAGCAGCACATGAAAGGCACAAGGTTCACCTGAGTTTGTTTCATAGTTTCCACGGATAAATGATCGAGATATATTACTGACACTAATTACTTTGACTTTTGTCCTTCCTCTGGCTTCTAAAACTTGCCTGACTCTCATCAACCATTAATTCCTTGATCATCATCTCCTCGCTCTTGTTTTTAACAAGTCCCAGTCTTGCTTCCAGGACTTTTTTCATTAAAAAAAAAAAAAAATAGATCAAGATACCCTAAACATCGGTGAGTAGTTTCTGAATAAAATATCAAACAAAATCCAGAAACACTTTTAAAAAATACATTATAGGGGCCGGCGCTGTGGCTCACTTGGTTAATCCTCCGCCTGCGGCACCGGCATCCCATATGGGCACCGGGTTCTAGTCCCGGTTGCTCCTCTTCCAGTCCAGCTCTCTGCTGTGGCCTGGGAAGGCAGTGGAGGATGGCCCAAGTGCTTGGGCCCTGCACCCGCATGGGGGACCAGGAAGAAGCACCTGGCTCCTAGTCATTGTGGCCATTTGGGGTGTGAACCAGCAGATGGAAGGTTCTCTCTCTTGCTCTCCCTCTCTCTCTGTAATCCTTTCAAATAAATAAATCTTTTTTTAAAAAAGACTCAGAAAACTAGGACTAGAAAGCAAAACTGGTAACAGTAGTGAATCATCAATGGATGAATAAACAACACCACCATGGAACACTGGCTCAACAGTAAAATGCAACCCTTGGTGCAAGAATCATGCTGAGTGGCAACAGCCAATGTCAAAAGGATACATAGTGTGTGATTCCATGCATGTAACCTGAGATTAGAGATTGGCAGACTAGGGAGGGGGAGCGGTGGCCTTGGCTGTGAGGGCATCCCATAGGCATCCTGTGGTCCAGCAGCTCTGTAACTTGACTGCAGTGGCAGTCACTGGAATCCGGTGCATCGTAAAATCACCCAAGACTGACCACACACACGTTCACATGAGCGAGTCATGCAATACCAGTGAAACCTTGCTAAAGTCAAGGGATTGTATCAGTGTCCAACTTCTGGTTCTGATGCCAAACTATTGTCAGGGAAGATGTATGGTTGGGGAGGGGTGGTAAAAAGGGCACATGGAGTCCATGTGCTTCTTGTGGCAATGGCCTCTAAATCTATACTGACTCAAAATAGAAGTGAAAAAATACAGCAGGGTTTATTTTCTCCTCCTCACAGGTCCAAATTCAAAAGTTTGATAAAATAATCAATCATGCGTGTTGGAGAAACAGACATTTGTTTCAATTACAAAACTTCCCCTAGTCTATGCAGAACAATCTGACAAGTTTTACCAAAATTTTAGAGTATCTCGTCTCTCATCCAATGATCCCGGCTTTGGGACCTTTGTCTTCCTTCCAACATAAGACGTAATACATATTGAAGCTTACATGTCAGAGCACCATACATATCAACACAAGATTGGAAACACACAAAGGTCTGTCAGTAGAGATCATTAGAAAAACTAGGAAGAGCTATGATACCTGCTCTGGAAAGTTATACAGCTGTAAGTACACACACGGTGGATGAGCAAACAGTCGGTGCATAAATATCAAGGATCCAGAGTGGGTATCTTAGATAGTTCAGTCTAATACACACAATAGTCTCAACCGGCTGACTTGAATAACACAAAGGGGCCTGGAAGCCCAAGGCCAGGGGTTGAGTTCCCCTGAGGGCACTCTTGTCTTGTAGATGGATGCCTTTGGCTGTGTCCTCACGTGGCACAGAGGGAGAGAGCAAGGAAGCTGTCTTTGGTTTCTTTGGTGAGTCCATAGCAACATTATGAAGTAAAATTCAAAGCAATGTATCAGTCAGGTATCTTCTGCATAACAAATGGGACAAAATATTAATAAAGAAATTTGCGATGAGTATGGCACTGTGGGTGAAGCCGCTCCATGCTGCAGTGCCTGGGACTGAGTCCTGGCTCCTCAGTTCCCAATCCAGCTTCCTACTAACGCGCACCCTGAGAGGCAGCCGACGATGTCCCAGCTACCTGGGTTCTTGCCACCTCTGTGGGAGACCCAGACGCAGACCTGGCTCCTGGCTCTGGCCTGGCCCAGCCCTGGGGGCACTTGGAAGGTGAACCAGCAGATGGAAGATCTCTCTCTCCCTCTCTCTTACTGCTTTTCAAATAAAGCAGTAAATAAATAAATAAAACTTGCACTCACTTTTATCTGCATAGGTGAGCACTGAAATGATGACCCAGAAAGTAACAAAAGTCACTTCCTGCCAGAAGACGGATGCGAATGGATGAACAGGGATGGGGTAGAAGCTAGAAATCTTTATTTTTATTATTGAAAAATATGAATGCATTAACTACTCATAAAAATCAATTCAAAGGAAAAACACTGCTTCTAGGTTACCCTGTATACTCACCCTCTTAAACATCTGAATTCTATGATTGAACCAAGGTGAAAATCTGTTTTAACTTCCACTTTCCCATTGATTAATTCCCCTGGGTTTTTGCATTGTTTCTCTAGGAGGAACAATAAAATGATGATTAGTGATAACAATTATAAGATATGATATTTTAAAATAAAGTCTAGTTAATTAACTCTTGATCCCAGAGATATTTTTTCAATGCTTATTTCTAATCCCAACATATTTATCTTGAAGGTAAATAAATGGAAACTTGTATCCCATTTTTCTGACATATTTTAAGGAGAAAAATAAAGTGCTTAGTTTTATTTGCTCAGTTAGACCACTGTTATAATAAATAATGTGGTTTGTTGACCAGTTGTTTATTTATATATATATTATAGTTTCATAGTTTTATATATATATATATATCTTCATACTTTCTTTTTTTTTTAAGATGTATTCATTTGTTTGAAAGTCAGAGTTACACAGAGAGAGAAGGAAAGGCAAAGAGAGAGAGAGAGAGAGTTAGTTCTTCCATTCTCTGGTTCACTCCCCAACTGACCACAATGGCCAGAGATATGCCAATCTGAAGCCAGGAAGCCAGGAGGCTCCTCCAGGCCTCCCATGCAAGTGCAGGGGCCCAAGTACTTGGGCCATCTTCCAGTGCTTTCCCAGGCCATAGCAGAGAGCTGGATCAGAAGTGGAGCAGCCAGGACTAGAACCGGCACCCATACGGGATGCCGGCACTGAAGGCGGTGGCTTTACCTGCTATGCCACAGCACTGGCCCCTATATTCACACTTTCAGAAATGTATGCCCTTGGGATCAGGCACACTAATTAAGCCACTACTTGGGATGGCTGTATCCCATTTTAGAATGCCTGCGTTTGGAACCTGGGTTCAAATCCTGGCTCTACTTCAACCCATCTTTCTGCTAATACGTTTCCTGGAGACAGCAGGCAATGCCCACGTAGCTGAGTCCCTGCCACCCCCTTGGGAGAACAGACTGAGTTCCAGACTCCTTGCTTGGGAGGTCTGAGGAATAAATCAGCCAACCAAGGATCTCTCTCACTCTCTGTCTCTCTCCCTCCCGCTCTCACTTCCTTTGACTTTCAAATAAGTAAAAATAAGCAAGCAGAAGTTTAAAGATGTATATCCTTGGTCTCAGGCAGACAGAAGAAAAAAGAAAAAATGGATTCTATGTCCACACTATTAGAAAAATATCTCTCGGTGTGTTCCCAACTGACCCATTCCAAATAGCACAGATCTCAGTTTTGAAGACTACTTTGATCAAAGTACTTAAGGAATTTAGAAAGTTCCTAGGAGAAGTTTCTAGAGTCAAAAAGGTACAGGCAAGAAGAATAAAAGTTGATACTCACTGGCACAAAAGACATTGTAGTTCCATTCACCATTAGCATTACAGCTAATCCAGGTTGAATTGATTTTCTTGTAGCCAGCATGACAGTTGTATTTCAAAGTAGTTCCAGGTTTGAAGCTTGAATCATAAAACGGGTTTATTGGAGAAGCAAACGGTATAATGGGTGGAGGATCACAGTCACCTGGATACCAAAGGGCAAGGAGCTTCAGAAGTTTTATCGTGGGACAGAGCATCTCAATGTTCGGTACGCAATGTTTAAGACAGGAGCCATGCTTTTGTATTCTATCTGTGATGGACCATAGTGAGTGATCCCTCATAAATGCTTGTTGATTAGGAATACCAACATTAATAATGAAAAAGGCAAAAAGAATTCATCCATCCTTCGATGTGTATGCAACAATTTATCGGAAAATTGATGAAACAGAGCTGAAGCTCATCATTCTGTCAGATTGCCCACATCTGCCTATTCAGACACTAGCATCTTTGTTGCACCTTATAACCCTGCCTCTTGCCTTGGCAGAAATATATTCTGGTTAATAATAACAACACAAGACCAATTGGACCCAGGGATGAGAAGGGCTATTTTCGTTTGTGTTCTTTTAGACTTACATGATTTTAAATGTAACTATTCTTCAAAAATAAAAATGTTTTTCAAAATCATCGAATTGAAACCCTTGAAAAAGTGAAATCTTACTTCTACTTCCCTGGCAAGAAATACTAACACAAAGTTCTAAGGGCCTTTCCCAGACACCACCTTCCGAATAATCACACAGCAGGGAATGATACCCAATGTCAAGCTGATAGATTACATATGAGGGACTTTGAAAAGTTTGTAAAAATTGAATTAACAAATAAGTTTGTTTTAGTGCAAAAACATGAAATTCACGCATACTTTTTTCATAAGATACATTTTCTGGGGCTCCCCTTTTTTCATTCCATGATATGATTGTTTTGAGATGAGATTGTTTGTTGGAGATTCTTTGAGGTGAAATTCTAAGAGAGTATTAAAAGTGTCTATAAAAACAGCCTTTTGGACATTATGACAAACTCCCCTATATTTCAGGTGGCCATATCCACCCCAACAGTGTTAAAGGTGAGTATCTGTTGGATGAGTCTTACAATAAGATGTGTGACAAACTCAGTTCTGTAGTGACACTCTTGCACGTGCCCCCCATCACTCACCACGAACAGGAGCCAACAGAACAGCCACCAAAGTCATTCGGAACAGAGTTGGATCCAAGACTTGCCACAGTCTAGAGACAGGCCACGTTGCCTTGTCCCCTCCTCTATGGAGAGCGGACTTCCCAAGGAACACACATGGGGCGCCTGGGGAACGCATCCCCTAAGGCTTCTTCAATATTTTCCTGCTTGAAAGAATTCAACTTAATAGACAATCACGGAATTACTGTTTGTCATAATCTACTAGGAAAAATCACATGGGAACCATCTTCAAAGGATTACAATCAAGAACTAAAGAACAAACAATGTGAGCAAATATTTACAGCCAAATACAGTTTTACAGTGACTGCCTTAGGGGCATAATTCATGAGAGCAGCTAATTCAAGATCGAGAAATGGGAGTGGATTTTTTAAGATGGCTTTATTTGGAGATATTGGCGTGCACTCTGGAATGTTGGGTACAGGACGTTTTATACTGAGGGTAGAAGCTGAGTACAGACACACCAGTGAGAAAGTCAAGGTTATTTCTGGGAAACAGCGGTTGCTACTTCCACTTGTTTAGAAGGTAAGGGACGTGTGTAGGAAGATGGTAGTAAAGATAGGGACCAGGTTAGAATGGGTTTGGCTGAGTTTTCAGTGATGATGTTAGGAGGTTGGGTTTTTAAATGGAGAGCCACTATTCTTGCAGGACAGGGTCACTGTGCTTCCAAAGGATCCCTGTGGCAGAGGAGCACAGATACACTGAGGGAGGCAGTGAAGAGAGACCGGGAGGTTCAGTCCTACAGATGAGCGCAGCCTCACCTCACTGCTGCTGCCAACGCCACCCCTGGAAATCCTTTTGCCCAGAGCACTTGCCCCGATGAGACCTGAGGGCACGCCAGCCCATGACCTGTGCCCGCAGCACTGCTGCTGCTTCCACCAGAGTCCCCACGACCACTGGCGTCACTCTTGTAGAGCCTTGGGACTCGCACCTGCAGCCCACACCCCCCGTGCCGTGCCTACCACTGGCGTCACTCTTGTAGAGCCTTGGGACACACTCCTACAGCCCACACCCCCCAGTGCTGTGCCTACCACTGTAGGCCTCATCACGACTGATCTGTGCTTGCCCATGAGAGCCTGAGGTCATAAAACCCCGTAGCCTGTGGACATTGTCAAGTATTATTGCTACCTCCATACACACTTGCAGTATAGACCATTGAAGCACTTACAAACATCACTGGTGTTGCTTAAAAATTGAAGAACTTACAGGGAGGCTACATTTCTGTGCTTACTCAAAAATGAAGCATCCAACCCACACCCTACAACCTTCCATTAGAGAAAGTCTTTCCTTGTAAAAACTACTCCATTGAAATAGAAAAGATAACTGTTAAGGGGCCGGCAATGTGGCGTAGCAGGTAAAGCTGCCACCTGCAGTGCCGGCATCTCATGTGGGCACCAGTTGAAGTCCTGGCTACTCTGCTTCTGATCTGGTTCTCTGCTATGGCCTGGGAAAGCAGTAGACGATGACCCAAGTGTTTGGGCCCCTGCACCTGCATGGGAGACCTGGAAGAAGCTCCTGGCTCTTGGCTTCAGATCAGCCCAGCTCTGGCAGTTGTGGCCATTTGAGGAGTGAACCAGCAGATGGAAGACCTCTCTCTCTCTCTCTCTCTGCCTCTCTGTAATTCTGCCTTTCAAATAAATAAATAAATATTTTTGAAAAATTTTAGAAAGATAACAGTTAAAGCAGATGCAGAGACATCAACAAAGGGATATAAGAATTACAGGCTGCTTTTCAGATAAATAAATCAACCTTAAAAATAAAATAAAAAAGAATAGCAGAAAGGCAAGGACTTAGGGCACTACCAAAGCTACTTGATAATTTTCCAGAAACAGATCACAAAGTCAAGGAAATCTATGAAATGTCCGAAGAGGAGTTAAAATAATAATCCTAAAGAAACTCAGAAAGATACAAGAGAACAGCAGTAGAAAAGTCAATGAAATGAAGAAAACAACTCATTCAACACATCTTAAGAAAGAAACCTTAAAACTGAAGAATACAATGAGTCAAGTAAAATATTACAATTAACAGCTTTAACCACCAGACCAAGTGAAAGAATTTCTGTACTTGAAGACATTAGAATAATTAATGCAGATATTTAAAAAAAGGAAGAAGAATGAAGAAAGCATCTAAGACTTACGGGACACCATTAAACAAAGTGGTATTTGAATTATGGGTTTTGCAGAAGGAGAAGAGCAATGGAAAACATTGACAACCCTGTTTCAGAGCAATGGACGTCCAGATCCAGAAAACTCGAGGAACCCAGGTAGACTCAACCAAAAGGGCCGCTCTGAAGCATGTTCCATTCAAACTGCCGAAAATCAAATACAAGGAGAGAATTCTGAAAATAGTACAAGATGGGGGCCAGCTCCGTGGCACAGAAGGTTAATCCTCCGCCTGCGGCACCAGCATCCCATATGGGCGCTGATTCTAGTCCCAGCTGCTCCTCTTCCAGTCCAGCTTTCTGCTATGGCCTGGGAGAGCAGTGAAGGATGGCCCAAGTCCTTGGGCCCCTGCACCCATGTGAGAGACCTGGAAGAAGCTCCTGGCTCCTGGTTCTGGATCGGGGCAGTTCCAGCCATTGCGGCCAATTGGGGAGTGAACCAACGGATGGAAGACCTCTCTGTCTCTACCTCTCTCTGTAACTCTGTCTTTCAAATAAATAAAATAAATCTTTAAAAAAAAAATCTTGAAGAAATCCCATAGCTAGAACTGGAAGGACAATAACCAGCATCCTGAAATAACTGAAATAACAAAGCTCACTGGCAAAGCAGATCCACAAATGGAAAAGAGAACAGGGCAGGCGTTGTGATGCGGTGCTTTGGCCATGACGTCAGATTCCCATATCCCACACCAGAATTCTGATTCAAATCCCAGCTGCTCTACTTCTGATTCAGGTTTCTGCTAATGAACCTGGAAAGCAGTAGGTGCTAGCCTGAGTACTTGGATGCCTGCTACTCATGTGGGAGATGCAGGTGGATTTTCTGGCACTGGCTCTGGCCCAGACCCTCCTGTTGTGAGCCCTTGAGGAGTGAACCAGTAGATGGAGGATATTTCTCTCTGTGCCTCTCTTACACTCTGCCTTTCAAATAAATAGTGAGTGAAATATCTGCGGTGGGCATTGTGGCACAGTGAGCTAAGCCATCACCTGGAATGCCCACATCCCCCATTGGAATGCCAGTTGCTCTGATTCTGACCCAATTTCCTGCTAATTTGCATCTTGGAAAGGAATAGATGATGACTCTTGTGCTTGGACTCCCTCCACCAACATGGAAGACCTGAAAGGGATTCAGGGTTTCTGGCTGCCACCTGGCCTAGCCCTGGTTGCTATGGGCATTTGAGGTGTGAATCAACAGATGGAGGTCTCTCTCTATTTCTGTCTCTATCTCTATCTCCCTTTACCTTTCAAGTGGATAAAAATAAATTAATAAACATTAAAGAAGAGATAATAATCAAAGTTTATCACTACATAAAATCATCAAACTACAAAAATAAATCACATGAGAGGTGGAAACAAAGAATAGATAAAAATCAGAAAATAATGAATAAAATGACAAGATTGTCTTATCTCTTGTCATCTTATATGGTCTTATCTATCGATAATAACCTCACATGTAAACAAATGAAAACATTAAAACAAAAGATACAGATTGGCTGAAAAAATAAAAGTCCCAAAATGAGGGGACTTCAAAAAGCTCATGGAAAATGAATTGGAGAAATCTATTCATCTCTGAGTGATTTTCTATGTACCTGTATGAAGCCACTTCCAAATTGTCCTAGAAAGATGGAGTTGAATGATAAGTTTATTTTAGTGAAAAAAATTTTGAAATCTATGCATAGCTCTTTCATAGCATAAGTTTCCCATGAGTTTTCTAAAGATTGCTCAGATATAACTGTACAAATTCCTTATGGCAACTGTCAACAAAAGCAGTAATCTACTGGATCAAAGCAAAATTTCCTGAGCATGGCTCTTTCCATCACAAAAACGAAAATGGAAGCATTACTATAATGTTTCTTGGCTCTGGGCATCCTGTAAGCAGAGACTTCTTCAAGAAAAAGCCTTTAAAGTCATTTTCACCCCTGAGCAAAATTCTCACCCTAAATTTTACAAATAAATCTTTTCCCAAAGTGATATACAAAATTAACTTTCAATGACATACATCATTTCACTTTTTCCCCTAAAATGTTAAGTAGATTGAAATGTGTGTACATCATTATCTAGTCTTAATTGTAGTCATCACCAGCATGTGTCCACTCAAGGCGGGCTTCTCACAGTCCCTCTCAAAGCCAGCAGTGCCCACTCTGGAGCAGGAGGTGGTGGTGTTAGGGAGGAAGCTGATGGTGCCTCTCCCGCTGTATGCCAGACTTAACTCATCCATCGAGTGAAAACTCACAGCAGGTTCTTAAGGAACTATGGGAACTCTTGAACCAGGCCACAGCTCCAATCCCGTCTCCTGCTTCCTGCAGACATGCATACCTCCCATCCCACATGCTCTTTTCATGTCTTCAAGGATGGCTGTACCCCTAAAAAATCAGCTCACGTAATATCGATTTGTTTATAGTGATTTACATTGACCGGGTCAGTCTGATCTAGAACCATCGTGAAGAATCAGAAATTTAAAGCTCTGAGGCGTTCACGCTTCTTCCACTTCTTCCTTGAAGGGTGACAACTTGTGTGAGTTTCCACAGTGAGGGGCTTCCAAGCATGTGGAGCTTGATACTAAACCCAAGACGGTCCAAGGCAAACCGGGCCATTGAGCCACCTCAGGCTCCTCTTTCTCTGCTTCCTATGCCCCCTCTCTCCCTGCCCCGGTCTTTGCTTCCTCTCAATTTGTCTGCCCAGGGAACCCAGCACAGCCAGAGGGAGCTGCAGCAAGACAAGCTGCACAGATGAAAACAAGATGGCGTCACTGGCCAATGTATTAAAACCTTGCCAGCAATAAAATTATCATGAACCATATGAAAGAAAATCTTAAGTGACTCCGAAGTCAGCAGTTCGGTAGCTATGATACATGGATCATTCAGTAAAGTTGGAAAAATCCAGGCAAGAATCTTAATAACACTAAAATGTTGGCAAAAGAGCACATGCCTTTAAAACACTTTAAAGTATAAATTTCTCCTATATTCTCAGAGTATGTACTTAAACTTATAAGAAAAATGTATGTATTATGCATATTATGATGGAAGCCTTTATACACAGCCATAAATATATGATCATAGCACGTTAAATTCTACATGCTCTACAGATTAAACATTTAAAAATACTGCTAAGAAGTATATATATTCATGGTTATCTTCTTGAAAATACATTAATATCCTTAGATGAATTACTGAAGAATAAAAAAAACTAATAATTTGATCAATTTAGCAAATTCATGCAAGGCAGTGATCTGTCAGGATTCAGTACTAATTCAAGAGATTTCTTTGGCAAATCTGTGTTGAGTAGTTTGATGGCCATGCCTGTGCTCTGCCTGTCCTACACAACCTGAGGTTCCCAAATTCTTTCCTACCCTTCTTGCCCCTGCCAGCGTCTTCCATGTCCCCACCCCTTCCTCCAGCAAGTCCTGCTCATTTTTCTCCAGGCACCTTTTCAATGCCCCGCCCATCCCTCAGTCCTAACTCCACATTCCAGTTAAAACCTCCTGATTATAACCCCATTCTCATTCTGACTTCTCTTACAGCTGAGGTTGGCCTCTCCATAGGTACTAAGTTACAGTTATAAGAAAGAAATCCTCCTGTTCTGGTGCCCAGTGGGGTAACTCTAGATAGCACTAATGTAGTGTTGTTTTTAAACCAAAGGAAGGCTACACTCAAGGATTTCAAATGTTTTAAATAAGAAATTGACAAATATTTAGAAAATGGAAATGTTTACCCTGATCTGAACATTCTCCATTATATACATACATCGCCACATGATACCCCAAGAATATGTATAATTTTTATGTATCGGTTAAAAAAACAAAAATAAAAAAGTATAATCTTTATGTATCATTTAAAAAACAAAAATAAAAAATATTAAGTGCCATGGCTACATGCCTCACCCATGATAATCTATCATCAGTATTTTTCAGGAACTACTCAAATCCTACTTTGCCAAGCGGCACGTCCAAGCTCATTAATCATTAGATTTACTCTCACAGAGCTGCCAGCACCCTCCTCATTGCCTGCCACAAATCTCCAATGTTTTCCAGTATGTGTTTAGGCTAGGAATTCCTTGCCCTCTGTTCCAAACCCAGTCAGCAACTTTGGGGCAAATTAAATAAATCAAAGCTGTCGTCCCCACCAAACCACGGGCTCCTGGAGGTCAGAGGGTAGGAGCTGCTTCATCTCTGCCCAGAGTCCTCACTTTGGCCTCATGATTGCGTGGCTGCCTGCACGCTGCACTGAGCTGCCTAGCACCATGGGGTGGTCCCATGTATCACCAGCCCATGAGAGGATCCAGGTTCAAAGTACGGTTTCTACTGAGTGTGTATCACTTACATGCCACCAAAAAGTAAAAAAAAAAAAAAAAAAAAAAAAAAAAAGTTGTAAATTGACGCATCATAAGGTGGGATCATCTATGTCATAAATAATGCTGCTATGAAGATTTATGTAGATTTTTTCATGTTCAGATATGCTTTCCTTTTTCCTTGGGCATATAGCAAGGGATGGACTTCCTGGATCATATGGTTAACTCCATGTTTCACATTTTTGGGAACTATCAAACTGTTTTCCAAAGTGACTGCATCATTTTACCTTCTCACCAACTACTTTCAGGGATAGGAAGTAGACAGGAAAGTCACCAACACTTATATTTCAGAATCAAGTAGAAATAACACCTTATAGCTCTAATCTGCTTTACAGCTTATTTCATTGGTAATTATACTTCTTCATTTATAGATAAATTTAGCATTTCAAAAAGTGCTAAGTACTTTCTGTGTCACACAACCCATGTTCTTTCTACCACAAATACAATCATCTTGAAAGAATTTCTGCTGAGTAGACACGAGTATATTTCTCTGCCTCATCATTTGAATCCTGCACGTCTCAAAGCAACGAAACCTCAGCCTTTCCCTTAAGATACTCACAATAAACTCAAGACTCTGAGTGTCCTGGGGAGAATTTAGTCCACCACTAAAGAGAAGACTCTAGCGTTGCCTTGGGCTGTTTCTCTGATCTCTGAGGGTCCCAGCCCCTTCTAGAACAGAACTTACCATACGGAACATTCTTTCCTTTCAAGCAAACACTCTACCAAAAATCTTTGGAGTTCCAGCAATGTGGCTGGTGTTTGGCTGCCCAGGGCAAGGTGAGTGTGACTGGATAAGGAGCAAATGACTGACCGCTGAGAAAAGCTGCCAGTGTATAGTTCATCTCCCCCTTCTCCTTAGCCAGGCCTCAAATTTGGTAAGTGTCATACTCTTTACTTTCTCCTTTGCCTGTCTTTACCAAGGAGGGACAACTGGAAAGGTGGTTCTACTGACCAATCCAGAAAGGACACAGTCCTCTCCTCCCTCCAGACGCACAGGTTCTGTTTTCATATTCAGCCGATCACTGACCATGCATTATGTGGTTAGGCCGTCGATGGTTGTCTGTTCTGAACTCGTACAGGCCATTTTTTCTTCTTATGATTCCCCATAACAGCTACTTACATAGCATGTACATTGTTGTAGATATTGTAAATAATCCAGAGATAATTTAAAGTATATGGGAAGATGTACCTAGGCTTTATGCAAACGGTATGCCATTTTGTTGATGGGACTTGAGTGTCCTTGGTTTTGATCTTCCTAACCAAAGCCCCTTGGAGATCCCAAGGGAAAACTGCTATTTACTGCACCAAGACATAGAGCTAGAGGCTAGGAAAACTCAGCATGTGAGTCCACCCTGTTCTGGGGTCTCAACTTTTTGCTGAAAAGTGAAAGCACTACAATTCACCATTCCTAACTCATCAGAGTATGACAAAATTGAAAGAGCTAGCTCTCACAATGGAGGTCCAACAACTGGCAAATAACACCCACATTAAATCCAGTCCTAGCAACCAACAGTGGCTCAGGAAGACCACACTCTCAGGAGAAAAGACAAAAAAGTTATAGAACACAGCCACATATCACTCACACCTGCATGTCTCTGGAAACAGGTTTTATTTGGAAACCAACACACTAGACTCTCAACATTTGATTGCTGTAAACAATGATAATTTCTAGATCGGCACTCTGATTTCAGACATAGAGAAATGTTGAAAATGTATTCTTTGAACATCTTATGTTGTGCAGGAAAAAATACCCAAGAATGTAGGACATCAGGCGATACAAATACTCAATGCAAATTATATTTAGATACTGAGGATTGTTATTTCCATCCATTCTTTACATGGAAGCAATAATATTTAACAATTGAATTATAATTATTGAGAATGTCCATTAGTTAACAGGTATGCACAATGTTTACTTACTAATTCCCTGAGACAGGTAGTATAATTTTTTCTGTTTTATCAGAAGCAAAGAGTAAAGGACAGAGTTTGAATAACTACCAATAGTCCTATAAGCCCTTAACTGGTTATAGCCAGGGCATAAACCTAGGTTTTGGAAATTTTTCTATGAAAGTTGAATACGAGCTTTTTCAGGCAGCTTTTGTTCCAAAATATATGTGCAGGAATATTCACAGTTGTGTAAAACTGGGAACTAGATCACCTAAATTCTATCCTTATGAAGCGGGTAAAAAAATCACAGTCTATCCACAGTATAGTATAATACACAGCAATGAAAACGAGTGAGCGACAGCCACACACAACACAGATGAATCTCACCAGAGAAGCAAAAGAAGTCAGACATGATGTAATGCATACTTCATGGCCCCATTTATAAAAAGAGAGATCTATGATAAGAGCAATTAGGGCTCTAGGTTTATTTTTCTGATACTACAGATAACAGAAAGGAAATGATGGCCACAGATCGGAAGAGCGATGTTATTTGAAAAGAAAGGACAGGGTCTGATAGGAGGAGGTGTAAGCAAGCAGGCTCTAGGGCGAGTGAGGCATCCTAGGACCAGGGTATCTCTAGAGAAAATTAGAGCTGTCTTTGGAGGAGGACAGAAACAGACAGGCAGATAAAATCGGAAATACTATAGTATTTTTAGTACTTTATATGCTGAGTACTTTATATGCTGAGTAATAACTTATCTAGCAATACCCTTAGTTTCCAAATACCCTCGAAAGATTTGGATTCAGAAGGGGATTTGGTTAAATCCAAGCACATGGCTATATCAATTGTAGTCTAAAATCAAATCTGATGTTGGCATTAAAGCTCGATTTTAAACATATATATGGTGATTAGAACATGTCAGTATTATTAAATATTTGCTTCCTCAAATATTAGCCCTAAAAAGGTGTTGTGACCACCCTTGTCAACACTTACTGCTATGGTCAGACTCCCTCAGGCTTTTGTAACTGAAAAGGGGGGACAGTAGTATATTTGTGGATGGGACTTCCAATATTTCCTTCTTGTCATAGGAGTGAGAAGCCCAGTCTGCTCCCCTGACCTCATGTCGTGCCCTTACCGTCTCCCCCTCTGGCATCCGTACCTCCATAGATCCAATCCCGCACACTCCCGGAGGACTGGCTCTTGTCTACTAATGTTCCGTTTCTGAGTTCTCCCCACAGGGAGCACATTAAATGTCCACAAATAGCATGCACTTTTAGGGTGTACTGCTTTTAAGCATTACATCAGAAATGTAAACATTCCAAGGGAAAAGAATAACTAATTTGAATATAATTTTAAAATCACCTGTATTTGGGGCTGGCCCTGTGGCATAGTGGGTAAAGCTGCCGCCAGCAGTGCCGGCATCCCATATGGGCACTGGTTCGTGTCCTAGCTGCTCCAATTCCAATCCAGTTCTCTGCTATGGCCTGGGAAAGTAATAGAAGATGGCCCAAGTCCTTGGACCCCTGCACCCGCATGGAAGACCCAGAAGAAGCTCCTGGCTCCTGGCTTCAGATCGGCACAGCTCTGACCGTTGTAGCCAATTGGAGAGTGAACCAGCAGATAGAAGACCTCTCTCTCTCTCTCTGCCTCTTCTTTTCTGTGTAACTCTGACTTTCAAATAAAATAAATAAATCTTTTTAATAATATTTATTATATAATATAATAAATAAATATTTATTTATTTAATTTGAAAGGCAGAGGCAGAGAGAGAGGTCTTCCATTAGCTGGTTCACTCCCCAAATGGCCGCAACGGCCGGAGCTGTGCTGATCCGAAGCCAGGAGCTTCTACTGGGTCTCCCAAACAAGTGCTGGGGCTCAAGGACTTGCACCATTTCTACTGATTTCCCAGGTCATAGCAGAAAGCTGGATTAGAAGTGGAGCAGCTGGGACTAGAACCAGTGCCCATATGGGTCCCTGGCAGTGCAGGTAGCAGCTTTACCCACTATGCCACAGGGCCAGCCCCACAGCAAATGTTTTGTAGTTAATTCTCTTAAGCTGAACTGAACTTTAGAAACAAGTTAACATTCCATGTAATGTTACTCACTTTTTAAAAAAAAATTATTTATTTGAGAGGTAGAGTTACTGACAGAGACAAAGAGAGACAGAGAGAAAGGTCTTTCATCTGCTGGTTCACTCCCCAAATGACCGCAATGGCCAGAGATAGGCTGATCCAAAGCCAGGAGCCAGGAGCTTCTTCCAGATCTCGCACATAGGTGCAGGGGCCCAAGCACTTGGACCATCCTCCACTATTTTCCCAGCTGGATCAGAAGAGGGGTAGCCAGGACTTGAACCAGCATCCATATGCTGGCCTACTGCGTGACAGCGCCAGTCTCCACTTTACCCATTTTTCACTCCTGGTGTAATTATTCACTGCACTGGTTTATGGTAGGTGAACCTCTGATGAACTAGTGATGCCAGAAGGAAAAATATTTCACTTAGCACAAGGAGACAAACACAACTGCTTTGGCTTCTAGGAATATGAGCAATCATTTCAGGAAAGACGGTTCATTCAAGGTTGACAGTGATGGAAATCCGCTAAGGGATAGAAGAAAACAGAATTCAAAAAGAATGAGTAAACAGCGAACTCCTCATCTTGCAACGTAAAAATTGCAGCTGTGAAGTCAGGTTGCAAGCAGGCAGAAGACCAGAGGATTCTTCTCTGGGGAAATTAAGCAGTAGCCAAGAAGAAATTAATGAACACAATGGGGCTGGCGCTGTGGTGTAGCAGGTCAAAGCCCCGGCCTGCAGCGTCAGCATCCCATCTGGATGCCGGTTTGAGTCCCGTCTGCTCCACTTCTGATCCAGCTCTCTGCTATGGCCTGGGAAAGCAGTAGAAGACGGCCCAAATCCTTGGGCCCCTGCACCCTTGTGGGAGACCCAGAAGAATATCCTGGCTCCTGGCTTCGGATCGTTGCGGCCAACTAGGGAGTGAACAAGTGGATGGAAGACCTCTCTGCCTGCTGGTTCACTCCCAGAGGTCCAAAGCCAGGAGTCTTGAGCGTCTTCTGGACCTCCCACATGGGTACAGGGGTCCAAGCACTTGAGCCATCTTCCACTGCTTTGCCAGGTGCATTAGCAGGGAGCTGGATGGGAAGTGGAGCAGCCTGGTCTCCAACTGTGGCCCATGTGGGATGCTGGCATTGCAGGAGGTGGCTTTACCAGCTGTGCCATAACACCAGCCCTGGTGAGCAAGTATTAACAAAAGCGAGTGCGTGAGATCACAGTGCCAGACAATTACCCACATCTAAACCCAAGAGACAAGTCCACGCCTTCCCCTCCAGTCGCTGAATAAGGAGAACCATGGCAGGACGTCACTCCCACAAACAACAGAGACGTCTGTCTGCTTTGCTTACACTCAGCTCCTGCAAACGTGTACCAACACTGAAAATTCCATTTCTTTGCCTGTGATCTATGTGCTCACCTGCTGATTAGACCATGGTGATTATCTTTCTGTATATTCTAAGACGTATTTTAAGTTTCTGCTCTGAATTATCCAGACTCCTTTGCTGCCTCACTCAAACTAAAACTGAGCAGGAGGTTGAACAAGTTCTTCTTCGGTAAGTTCTGATGTGACGTCCCTCAGCTTTCTAGGCTGGCCCGGATTCCTAACAGTGTCTTGGCTAAGATCATGTTTTGAGGAAATAATGTAGAGAAGAGGAGACACGGCTGGGCAGGGAGACTGCAGTCGATTAGAATGACAGGTGACACATAAAACCACCCAGCAGGGGCAGCTCTGGGAAAGGCTACCGGTGACCTGACTTACGCCCTTGGCCTACCCTGGGAGTTTCGGTCAGCAACCCGTGGGCACCCCTGACTTCAGGCTCAGGACCTGCTGTGCTGGCCCACAATATGGGTATGGGGCACCCATGCCAAGAAGTAGCAGGAAGGGGACTGGCGAGCAAACCCCCCAGAAGGACCATTCAAGTGCGAATCCTGCCCATCCTCAGCATGATAGCGCCCCCTCCCCCCCGGTGGGGGGGGACAATAGGAAGCCCCGCCAAATTCTTCCCTCCCAGTCTTTCCGCCCACTCACTCACTGGGTTCTCTGGGACTACTTTCCAAGGAAACTTGTTGCCCACAAACACGTGTCTCGGCAGAGCCCCACAGTGAACATCCGGCAAGGGGGGATGTCGCAGAGAGTGGGTAGGCATGTTCCGTGACAGTGGGCAGGCACGTTCCGTGACAGCGGGCAGGCACGTTCCGTGACAGTGGGCTTCTCCAACTATCCAAGTCCCTGCAATGCCTGATGTTCAATCCCATGAGACAGAGACATCAGGGGAAGCGATGACAGAGGCACAGAGCTCCAGAGAGCCCTGGGATATGAAGTGACAGGGGTGGGGCTGCTCCTCTTGTGGGGTACTGTGGTTCAAACCATTGTAACTTAACAGCAAGGGAAACGGTGACCAAGCCACAGGGAAGACGTGGGAAAGCACGTGGGTCGGCGGGAGGGCTTCCCATTTGTCGGTCATGCAGAGCTCCTTCTGCAGGGTGGGAGCAGGAGGGGAGACAGCTGGGGACCCCTGGAGGAGGGCAGCAGTGGAACTGGGGCCCGAGGGACTCCACGTGCACAACAATTTGGGGCTGTGTCGGCATTTCATAGAATCCTGGGACCCGAGGGATGCGCAGGTGTGGGACAGGGGAGGCCAGGCAGCCCGGGGACACACGGCGTGACCACAAGTGCAGATCTACGCAGTGAATCAGAATTGTTAATTACAGAACGGGTTTGCTAAGCACCCTCAGCTCACAAAGGACCAAATGATCACAAGACAAAATAGTTTCAGATGTGTAGATTCTTTTTTAATAGGGAAAACATATTGTGTGTGCATGTTGTATGTCCAGAAAAGCAAAAATATGAGCCACAGGATGATCACTAGTTCCAAAATCACAAGTCACTAGACTTTAACAAGTGTTGATTACCATGGATATTGGTGCCAGAGAGACCCAGAGCTGCTGGGATGATGTGATCCCATTGCGCTGAAGGCAGCAGGTGGCTTGCGCTCCCCTCTCTGCGGGGAAAAGTTACAGCGGTAGCTGCACAGAGTTCCTTGCCTTGTCCCTCTGCAGTTCCAGGAGTTCAATCTCCAGAGACAGCTTGTACATCTCCAGGGCCATCTTCACCTCGTTTGGGTCTGCAAGACACTGCATGAGTCTTCTGCCTGCAAGTACCTGCTCACAGCCTTCAGGGACCTCCTGGAAGAGACACAGGCGGTGTGG
This sequence comes from Lepus europaeus, assembly GCF_033115175.1. Classification (NCBI taxonomy): domain Eukaryota; kingdom Metazoa; phylum Chordata; class Mammalia; order Lagomorpha; family Leporidae; genus Lepus; species Lepus europaeus. The sequence goes on along the minus strand of NC_084840.1, from coordinate 21,925,680 downwards.
CTGAGTGGTTTCTCTCCACATTGGAGGGAGGGTGCACCCTGATGATGGCAGGGCCACAGGGTCAGGACCCAGACCACCCTCAGCCTGGCGCTTGGGCAGGGAAAACCAGCAGTCCTCTAAGTCCCACAGAGCCTTCCTCAGTGCTCATGGATGTGCTCTGGCCCGCTGCCCAGAGGCCTCCCAGGGGCAGAGGCGATTTCTGCTGAGGTGCACAGACAGAGAGCAGGATCTGTACAGACCACAGGAACTCAGCCTGGCTGCTGGGACTCCCGGGTCTAGGGGACCCTGCTCTCCGTGGGGCTCAGCATTTCTTGATCTCCAGTGAAGGCGGGGAAACCTGCCACCCTCCCCCACCCGAGTGCTTCAAGGCAAACACGGAGAGTGTCTCCGAATGGCTCCAACATGACTCTTGGCTAAGTCAGTGTCCCCATTGCTGGCCAGGACAGAGCTCCGTGGGGAGGCCATCAGGCTGGGGGTGGACAGCACAGAACTCCCCTGAGTGTGTCACTCACCCACTCACACTTGGGCACCTCTGGCTGCCAGTTTCTGTTCTCTGCGCAGGTGATGCTTGGGGAACCAACCACACCATAGCCAGAGTTGCACCGCACAGTGAGATTTTCCTTCTCACCATATTGGGCTTTAACCACAGACAGCTTTCCATTTGCAATTTCTGGTTTTGGACACAGAGCTATAATAGAAAAAAATTTAATCCATCAGTAAATCTAGGATAAAAGACACAATACAGGCTAGGATTAGAATGATGTACAAGGCAGGCGCCGTGGCTCACTAGGCTAAACCTCCGCCTTGCGGCGCCAGCACCCCAGGTTCTAGTCCCGGTCGGGGCACCGGATTCTGTCCTGGTTGCCCCTCTTCCAGGCCAGCTCTCTGCTGTGGCCCGGGAGTGCAGTGGAGGATGGCCCAAGTGCTTGGGCCCTGCACCCCATGGAAGACCAGGAGAAGCACATGGCTCCTGCCTTTGGATCAGCGCAGTGCGCCGGCCGCGGCGGCCATTGGAGGGTGAACCAATGGCACAAGGAAGAGCTTTCTCTCTGTCTCTCTTTCTCACTGTCCACTCTGCCTGTCAAAAAATAAAATAAAATAAAAAGAATGATGCACATGTCATTGCTACTAATTTTTCTGTTTTTTTCTGTCACTTTGATAATGATATTGGTTCACATTTTTCTTGGATCTGCAACCTCCTAGACTTTATGCTAAACACTATATGATTGTTCAGTTAAAGACCCCTGGAGCCCTACAAAATCACTACTGGTCTTCTCAGTTTATCACAAGAAAGTTGAGGTACAGAGAAATTAAGAAACGTGCCTAAGATGGAAACATCTTTAAATAACACGAAAGGATATTCTTTAAAGGGAATGTGGCTCCAAATCCCCACTCCCAGTGTTGACTGCTGCATGACTCGGTGCGAAATTCTCCCCCTGGCTTATTATTGTCCTGTGAGGAGGAGCAGAACGGCAGCAACGTGGGGCATGTTGGTCACATAACGTGTATGTCTGTAAAAACTCCAACCAGATAGGACTCCTCCTGTCCCCACTACAGCCTGCGAGTCCCCTGCGCATACACACGCCTGCAGCATGGCAGGTGGTGGCCTGCACGAAGCAGCTCTCCCTTCCTGCTGCGCGGCATTAGCCCAGGAGAGCCTACATTCATCCCACAGCAGGTTTCCATGAAGATTTGGCCACAGGCCCACACGAACAACACGCGTGTAACAGGCAAGGACTCCAGACTATGTCAGGAAAAACATACAAGAAACTGGGACTGGGAAGGCTGAATTTTGTGGCCGGCAGAAAGGAGATGAAGGGTTGCATACGCCCTTTGCCATCTGCAAATACAAATTATTTCAAATGAACCAAGTTCAGTGTGTTCCTCCTGCCTCTGAGAGGGAGGAATGTGCTAGTGCCTGCCCACCGAGTCAGGGCCCATGAGGGGGCGGAGTTACCTTTACACTGAGGCGGTGCCTTGGACCAGATGGAGGAACTGCAGGACAGTTTCCTCTCTCCGACCAGAGTGTAGCCTTCCTCACAGTCGTACACCACCTCCTGCGTGAAGGAAAACGTGGAACTCACTGGCCTGTGATATCCGTGGGCAATGGGAGGTGGACTGTCACAACCTTGGTGGCGAGACACAGGAGGAAGAACACGTCAGGCTGTAGAACCTGTCAGGTAGCACGTCTAGAATGTGTGGGGTTTGTCGGCGGCTTCCTCTTGGCCGTCCAGCTCTGCCCACGGGGTCACGGGGCCAGCCCCAGGCATCGGCTGCCCTCCCTCCCAGAACCCTCAGGATGAGGAACGCGAGGAAGTTGTAGGGTCCAAGCCCTGAGGCTTTCTTGCCATCATCTGAAGGGCATATTCAGTCCCAGATCACACAGGTCACACATGGGACAGATCTCAGCTTAAATAAGGGGATCTGTGAAGAACACCAAACCACTTCTTGCCCTAAAGTATTTAAGATGATGGAGTTTACAACACTGAACATGCAGAGGGTCTCTCTGCTCTTCATACGTGCCTGATTTCCAGACAGAAAGTCACCAAGACAAAAGGTCTTTCTCCCTGGCCTGTTCCCCGGTGGAGCAGAGAGCAGAGACGTGAATTCTCACTTGATTGGCAGCTCCATGATAGCGCCAGCAGGACCTCTCCCACTCCCGCGGCCCCACCCAACCACCCCGCCCCCCAGCTGCACTCTTCTTGGTCTTACCCCTTCTCCGAAACCCTAGTCATTTCAAACAGCACTCAAGTTAAGGGCTTTCAAAGAGTTCTTTCCAGAAAGAGTTTTTCTCCCATATGAGGGGCGGGACATGCATTGTTAAATGTGCCGTATTGTTTCAGGAGAGTGTCCCGACTATGAACTTATAAGGATTGATGAAAAACATTTTTTTCCTCTGTTACCTATGTGTGTATCGAGAAACTATAAGAATGTTAAACCAATTCATAACCTTTTGGACATCATTCCCCAATCAAAACTGCCCCCTCCACCAAGAAGTTGAGGTATGGAGAAATTTGCCTAAAATTTGCCAGACAGTCACTGACTGACAAGGAATCCATTTCCCAAGAATGGAGATACTACAGATTTTAGGAAGTGTTCACAGTGACCAATCCCCCTGGGCTTCCAGAGGACTTACGTTTATTTACAATAGGTAACAGCTCGCTGGCTAAAAAGTACACAGTAATCCAGAGGCTGCTAGACAGAGGGCTTGAGTTGACCTTGACAGCTGGAAGCGCTGTGGCTCTCCCCACAGACCCCCTGTGCTCATTCTATCATCCTTGAAAGTGTAATCAGAACAGATAAAACCCGGACCCTGGTGTGCGTGTGTGACAAGAGCTGCTGAATACAAGAAGGCCTAGTGGAAGTGGCTGATAGCGCCTATCCACTCCACCAACTCCCCAAGGCAAAAGAAGCAAATTTAGAAAAGGAAAAACAAAACAAAACAAAAATATTCTAGTTTGTGGTGTTTGAGGGGAAATCAGTTCCCCTCTTGAAGAGCTAGGCCCATGGGAGTCATCGCCATCATCCGTCCATTACACTCCCCAGTGAAGGGTTCTAGAGGATTTGCAGTGTATTTGCACTTTAGTCCTTATTGCAGCCACTTCACCAGATGTGGTTCCTTTGCTGGAGCAGAGGTAAGTGAGGTCACGGATTCAGCAAACGTCTTAGCTTCCAGCCGTATCAGATAAAGGTCGAGAGCATCCATTTTCAGTTTTGCCCTGAGCTATGGGAAACACTCCAGCCCCTGTCACAATGCAGCCTGAAGCTACACAGACCACCTGGATAGCCACAGAACACCACAGTGATACACTCTATCAAGGACATCATACTAATTCTATCGATGGAGCAAGGTAGCTAAGGTGTCCATACGCTGGACTATAGAAGAAAAATTCTCAGGAGTTTGCCACAGCAATAAAATGTTTGGAGGTCCAGGATCTAGGGGTCACTAGTCTAGCCCATTCAAACTAAAGTCAAAGGGCCGGCACTGTGGCGTAGTAGATTAAGCCTCAGCCTGCAGCACCAGTATCTCATGTGGAAGCCAGTTCGAGACCCAGCTGCTCCATTTCTGATCCAGCTCCCAGCAATGGCAGATGGCTCAAGTGCTTGGGCCACTGCACCCATGTGGGAGACCCAAAAGAAGCTCCTGGCTCCAAGCTTTGGTTCAGCCCAACTCCAGCCATTGCAGCTATATGGGGAGTGAACCAGTGGATAGAGGATGCCCCCACTTCTGTCTGTAACTCTGCCTCTCAAATAAATTAAAAAAAAACTTTTAAAAAAAGTAAATAAATCTTTTTTTAAAAAAATTAAAGTCAAAATACTGTAAAGTGCACACTCCACCAGAAAGAAGGAAGCACAGCTTCTAGTAGGCCCTCGAGGATCCTAGAGACACACTCCATGGCTGGCAGTGCTGTTCTCACCTGTGTGTAGGGGACACAGAAGAGTGCCAGGTTTGGAGTGGAGCCCAAACTAAGAAATGACTATGCAGCAGGTCTAGACTGCAAGGAACTCATCCCTTTGCTTGAGCCTTAGACCTCTGCAGAAGCTCATCATATTTTGCAGGTGATTCTAATAAGAAAAGACGCAACACCAATGGGACAACCATACCACACACCCTTGAGGTTTTGAAGCATGGCCGAGCACTGCGACAGAGAATCATATGATTTTTGAAATATAATTCCTGGCATGTCACTTGAACTTGAAAAAGACAAAACTCCTGACACTGGGTCATCAGGTGACCCCGTAGCCAGAATCATGTGTCATAAGCTTGGTCTGTCAGACCCATGAAATTTAAGGTCAGTGGGGGAACAATCGATTTTAAGATGGAAGTGGGGCCTCTTGGACTGCACAGGAGTAAAACCGGATGGCACAGCCGAGCTACACAGACAGGAAGTCTACCCCATGCTTGTGCCCAGCCACTGCTGCCTGGGAGCCTCTCCCTTAGCTCCCACCTGGGGCTCATGGGTTATCCTTTATAGCCGACTGCCAGAACAGGGAGAAGCCTGAGCTTGGGCCCTACAGGAATGTTTCTGGTCTGTGTACAAGATCAAACAAGTGTAAGCTGCCTGCATTACAGCCAATCGGGGTGGTCTTGAAAGACAGTAGTAGACAGAAATCTGCCCGGTAGGCAGAGCTGTAGGTGGTACCGCTGAAAAGAAGTGGGCTACAGAGAGATCAAATTAGGATTCATGGCAAGGAGTGGATGGATTGTGCAGTCAGAGTCCTGTAAGGACAAAGTCTGGAAGATTGCGCTCAACGGGAATGAGGGTAGAAGCAGGTAAGCGGGCACACAGGAGTGGGCAGGAAGTCTGAAGATTTTTATTTGGTATGTTAATATGTTGACACCAGAGCATCCCCACTAGACAGAGCATCAACCAAGCGAGCAGAGGGGCAAGTATTTGGTGTGGTAGTTAAGACACTGCTTGGGACACCCACTTCCCAGATCCGAGTGCCTGGGATCAAGTCTTAGTTCTGCTTTGATTCAAGCTTCCTGCTGATGTACACCCTGGGAGGCAGAAGGTGATGGCTCAAGTACTTGGGTCCCTACCACCCATATGGGAGACCCAGATTGAGCTCCTGGATCCTGGCTTTGGCCTGGTCCACCCCTGGTTATTGTGGGCACCTGAGGAGTGTATCAGTGGATGGACAACCTCTCTGTCTCTCTGCCTTTTGGATATTAAAAATAGAAACAAAAACCAAGCAGAAAATAAGTCAGCTAGTTGAAGCCAGTCACCCTCTGTCATTGGCTTCACTGGTGCAGACCCAAGAGGAAGAAGAGCAAAGTGGCCATGATGGACCTAAAAGCAGGGACTCCAGTCACCCAACTTAATTACCTCTGGACTTCCAATCTGCCAACAACAATGCTATACAACCTGTTGCCACTTGGTAGCAAACAGACTATACTGGACTCCTTCTACCCTAGAAGGAATAGCAATTTATTTGGACAGAAATAGACAAATATTAGAGGACTAGGTTTGCCTTTCCTGCCTGCAGGACCCAAGTCAATACTCCTATCTGATGGGTTACAGAGAGTCTGAGCAATTGGTAACTGAAGGAATTAAGGGCACGGCACCCTAAAATACACCAAGCTGTGGTGTTGCTTACTTCTGAGCTGAAGGCACTTGAGACGCTGTAGCTGCAGAAAGAGCTGAGTAGCTGGCCCTTTCCTACGTGGAGTAAGTCATGGAAATTCCTTTGAGAAAGACGCCTCCCCTATACCGGTGCCAGAAGATGAGCTTTGCTGCCAGAGACAGGCTGACACTTGTTCCGGTAACCTTATCTTCCCCTGGCTTTACACCTGCCATATATATTCCAGCACCTTCCCTAGCGTTAACTGCCCCTTCTCTGGGTGATGAGATTCCTTTGTATGCTCATTTCCTCATGAATTTGTTTGTCTAAAAGGTATAAAAAGCTTTCTGCTTTCAGCACTTTGGGGGGTTTTCACTTTCTTTTGCATGTTCTCATATGCATGTAAAACTTATAAAATTTGTATGTTTTTCCCCCTGTTAACTGTGTCAGAAACCACCTGGGGAAAAAAAGCATGGCATTGGGGCGATGGCCATAGAATCTGCCATACAAGTCACACACCGTACCGCCCAGAACCTGACACCTGTTAGATGTGGGAATGCTGTGTTAAGGCGCCCATGAAGTGCCAGCTGAGAGGCAACAGTTTACAAAGCTGGGCACTGTCTTACGAATTTTCCTCAAAGATCAAGCTTGATGTAGCTGAGTCTCCAGTATAAAAAATGCATGGGTCCAGAAACCAAGTCACTTTTTCCAAATGACTCATTCAGAAAATTTGTGCTTACCCTCCCCAAAACTCAGATCTGCAGGTCTAAAACTAAAGTTGGCAAAGTGGAAACATTTCTACCATGGGAAATAGGATTTTTCGTATTGACTTATAAGCTGAAGCTAACGCCTGGCCACTCTGGGCTCCTTTGGCGTTGGAAACAAAAGGAGAAATTATTATGCTGGCAGAGTAATCTCTCCTGAGCATTGAGAGTTAAGGCTGTCAACTGCAGAGTCAGCGGGGAGGGCTGCGTCCAGCACCCCCATGCCTTGGGGACAGGCAGGGGAAGGCTTCTCACATCAGGTAACTCCCAGGAGCACTTACAGTCAGGGTAAGTGACTATCGGAGGAGGTACAAGCAAATTCAGAAAAAGCCAGTCAATCAACTTGGGCAAGACTTGTTCTTCCAAGAATGACACAAGAACACGAACTAAGGGGAGAACAGAGAATGAATGCAAAGAAACAAAGTCAGTTATGGAAAATTCCAGCGTGTCATTCAGACGTGGTCTATTTTCACTGATTCAGCAAAGAGGAGACCAGAAAGACCCAGAGAATGGATATACAGAATGGGGAGGGAAAAAAGAGAGCGCTGGAGCCACACCAAGACTCACACAGGAAATACAAACTCTTGTATCACATTTTAACCCTTCTCTTAATAATCCCCCATCATGCTATTAAGATCATTCTAGAAAGTCTTACTGGGACCACACAACGGTGTGTGGGGACTCCATGTGCCGTCTGCCTGGCAAGTGACTGGTGGCCTTTGCTTCTGATAACATGAATAGAAAACTTTGTCTCTATAGAAATAGGTGCAATTGTTGGCCTGACGGTTTCTTCTATGCTCCGTGATTGCACCATTGTCCAGCTTCGGGGGTGGGCAACAAATTGCTGAAAAACAGAAAGCGAGGCCAGTAGTCAGAAAATCACTGTGTGCAGGCTGCTACAGCTAACAGTTGCATTGCTACTTTTTGATGATCTCACCACCAAGGAGAGTTTGGGGAATCAGAGGAAGAGATAAGATGCCGGGAGCCCACCCTCCCTGTCCCGGATCAGTGAGGACTCAGCTATCCTCTCCCCCAACTAAGCCTTTTCATTAGGCGCCTCCAAACCAAGAAATAAGAATGAACTTGCATAAAAATTTTCAAAATTATCCAACATCAATGACAAATGATAGCCTTTTACTTAGGGCTGCACTAGGTGTGCATCATTCTTAAGCTCAAATGACATATTTCTGCAGCCACAAGGAAGATGGACCTTCTCAACGAGTACACTCAGCTGACAATGTACATGAATCAATTGACGTTAGTGCTTATGGCTGTCATAGTTCTTCTTTGATGCAAACTTTAAGAGAGAAATAGCAGTTTGGATTCTTTGATTTGTTTCTTGTTTTTAGGAGTTTAGGATCCAAAGAAGGCACAGAGATGATGGTGAAGGCAGAAAAGATGTCTAGAGGGGAAATAAGGGTACAGCCCACCTGGACAGCGAGTGGGGCTCTGAAGTGAGTGCAGCTGGCCACAGCCCCTTTGGAAGCTATTTCTTAGGGGAAGACCTGTGGATGTGCAGAATGCCACATGGCCCATGATAAGTGGGCTTCGACATGCGGACAGCTGCACTGGCCCTGGTAACTGAAGCTCCTGATTTGCACTCTATGAGGTTGCGTCAGTTTGTGTGTCCCAGGAGAGGCATTGGTGAAGGTTGGTGCCAGCTGGTGGAACACCCGGCACAGAAATGTCACCCAGGTCTAGGTTACCTACCTGCACCCAATTCTATCAGGTTGAAAATGAACAATTTGTGACCCAACAGCCTAGCAGATTCTAACTTTTTAATATTTTATTATAATAAGAGCTGATAAAGTGGGGGCCAGTGTTGTGGCATAGTGGGTATAGTTGCCACCTGCAATGCTGGCATCCCATATGGGTGCTGGTTTAAGACCTGGCTGCTCCACTTCTGATCCAGCTCCCTGCTGGTGCACCTAGGAGAGCAATGGGGGGTCCAGATTCTTGGGCCCCTGCACCCACAAGAGAGACCTAGAGGAGGCTGACAGACCTAGAGGAGGCTGTTTGATTCATTGGTAGAAATACTTTAAGACAGAAACTAATATTGCCTGATGTCAGATAAAACATAGAACAGAATAAAATGCTCTATTCTCCATATAAAAAGCTGGACAGAGCACCGTAATACGGTTTTGTGGGCATACTCAAATTCTTTCAGTGCTCATTTCTTCATGAGCTATAATAAAAACACTCAGGGCCAGCCTTGTGGCGTAGTGGGTTAAGCTGCTGCCTGCAAAGCTAGCATCCTATACGGGTGCGGGTTCATGTCTTGGCTGCTCCACTTCCCATTCAGCCCCCTGCTAATGGCCTGGGAAAAGCAGCTGAAGATGGCCCAAGTGCTTAGGCCCCTGCACTCATGTGGGAGACCCAGAAGAAGCTCCTGGCTCATGGCTTTGACCATGGCTTTGACCCCAGCCATTGCAGTCATTCGGAGGGTGAACCAGCAGATAGATGATCTCTCTGTCTCTCCCTCTCCCACTGTCACTCTACAACAGCAGTAAGTTCTGATAAATATATTTTTATATATATTTATATTTATATTCATTTTATTAAAACTTCTCATTCTATTTCCCTAAAATGAGTCCAATACTAACAATTAAACTTTAAGTCTTAATATTAAACAAGTGATACCCTGATAGGTTGATCTACGCTACCACTTTTCGTGAGTTGTGTATTTCACATATATTTCAGATTCTGACCTGCAGCATAAAATTGCCTGAGTTTTATAGCATAAAATTCTCAGCATGTTCTCCTCTAAAATAGCAGGGTTCTGATGGATGGGTAGAAGAAGGTGTTCGCTCCTTTGCTTGTCAATTTCACTGAGGCCCATAAAATAGCACTCCCATGTCCTAAAGCCCCTCCCTCATTCCCACAAACAGAAAAAGAGGTGCTGTTCCTAACAGCGGAACTGAAGGAAATCTCCTTTCTATCCCCCGAGGGAAGAATCCTGGGTCAGGAGTTAGGACCTGTCCTCCAGGACTAGGTCTGGAGATGCAGCTCTGTCAGCCTGCCAGCCTACGGCTCAGGGGGCATGAGACAAACCCACCTAGCAGCTGCTTGCGGCAATGAGGGTTCCATAGCCTTTCCTTCGGTCAGGGACCCAGGAGTCTCCCCTGGGGAGGTGAGGTGGACTCCGACAGCAACTGAGCTGTTTTCCTCACTCCGTTCTACCAGCAATGACGCTAATGCTCAGTCTGCGTAACGTCTGACTATTTCTCCCTTGATTCTGAACTGGGATGAGGACGGTTCCATTTCTCGGCACCCCAAACTCTGAAGATCTTTATGATCCTTTCTTGCAATAATAGCTCACCATCCTGTCAAATTAATATATTTTACATTCATCTGGAGGAATACAATTATATTCACCAAGGTGGAGAATCCTAGCACCAGCCACACATTTAACATACAAAAATATCTTAAAAATGGTAACTCACCTTCACACCCTGCGAATGGGCTCCATCTCAAATCTTCCTGACAAGTCACAATTATAGGCTCATCTGTAACAGGTTTGTAGCCAGGAAGACACTTGTACCTTAACTCTGTTCCAACAGAATACACGCCCTCGTTTCTTGACCACTGATACCCTTCCCGGGAAGCGTGTGGAACATTCGGTAAGCCAAGACAGCTATCTGCTCATGAAAGAGTAACAGGGGAGAAGGACAAGTCACCAGGGCTATCCCAGCAGTGAACCTGGCCCATCAAAGGGTGGCGTGTGTTCCTCAGTCGGGAGCGAATCCGCAACAGCCGCCAGACAGATCAGCCACAAGAGAAACCAGTCACCTAAATGTGCATAGCACCAGCGAGATGCTACCAAGTGGTTTCTGGGTGTTGTGCCAACTATTCATGACACTGACTCTCCTTCCTCTTCACTATAGGTCGGGAAGTTTAGTTTCTGAATTGAAGCATTAGGCTTGCTAGGTAAACATGGCAGGAAAACAGTCACAGACCAACAAATCTGTGTTTCCTGAATAATCGGGGAAAACCAACAGTATCCAGACAACACCAGGAACTTCATTAGTAAAGGGGTTGGCAAGAAGGAGCCAAGCTCTAAGCATTTGTTTTAGCCTGGGCTTTGGGGCCTATTCTTCTGTCTCTTTCTTGGTGCTGCCGATCTACGTGGTATAGAAACAGAACACAAACATCTACCCAGCTGGATGTGTACAAGATTTTGTCTTCAAACTTTTGAGATAGCATACAGGGCAATTTGCTTTTTTAACACTTTTATTGAAATTCAGGTCACATAACATAAAATTCACCCATTTAGAAAGTACAATTCAATGATTTTTAGTGTAATCACAAAATTATTCAATCATCACCCTAATTGCAGGATAATGTTACCACCCCATATTTGTTAATAGTCACTCCCTAACCCTCTCCACCTCCTGCCTAGGTGCTGGCAATCACTAATCTACTTTCCTTTCCCTAATTTTTGTAAATTGAATCATATAATGCATTTGTTTTTGTGGCTGATTTCTTTCTCACAGGATGTTTTCAAGGATGCAGCATGTATCAATACTTTACTTATTTTTACTGCTAAATTATATTCTGTCATGTGGAATACCACGATTTTAAAATTTATCCATTAGTCAGTTGATGCGTATTTGGGTTGTTAGGCTTCTGTGAATCATACTATCACATCTGTATTTCTCTTGGGTAGATGCCCTAGGAGAGTAATTGCTGGGTCGTACAGTAACTCTATGCTTAAGCTTTGGAGGAACTGTCAAAACCCTTTCCCAAAATGGCTCAAATCCATTGAGTTCTTGTGAATTCTCCATTTTACTCATTGTACTTTTCAACTCCAGGACATCTATTTGATTTTTAAATCTTTTCTATCTTGATTGATATTTTCTTTTTAATGAGACATTGCCATAATACCTTCCTTTAACTCTTTTAATATTGTCTCTTTAGTTCTTTGAACACATCTATGATAGCTGTTTTGACCTTCTTTGACCTTCTTTTCTGCTAAGTCCAACCTCTGGGCTCCCTCAAAGGCAGGCTCTATTGTCAGTTTTTTCCTATTTTTATGGGTTACTCTCTCCTGCTTGTGTGTATGTCTGACCTTTTTTTTGAAAACTAAACTTATTAGATAATATAACAACTTCAGATCTGATTCTCCCTCACCACCTTCAGGGCCTGTTGTGTTTTTCTTGTTTGGTTGGTTAGTACTTTGGTGACTTGACTGGACTTATTCAGCTAAGTCTGTTTACCTCAAAGTCCACAACATCTAGTGACATGTATCAGAAGACACAGCCTTGGGCATGTACAAAATCTTCCTAACCATGAGGTATGACGTGGTTTTCTCTTTGTCTCTTTCTCATTAAGCTTTTGGCCGATCTGCCTCTGTTGGTATTACATACCGCTGTTAGCCTCCAGTAATTGTGATCTGATTGCTCTATTGGCTTTGTACAACTCCCTGGGGCATAAATTGCTCCACAGTATGATCCAATTAAAGTCAAGTCCCTTGGCAGAGGCAGGGTGTTGACAGCTTAAAGAACGTTCCAATCTCCCCTGGCATAACGTCTATACTGTAGATAGGGGCTGGGGAGAATAAGGTAACTCATTCTTCACCAAATGACCCATCATGGTATAGGAGCCATTAAGAAGGGAAGGGGTAGAGCAGCAAGTGGTTCTGCACCGCAGCTGTTCCCACTTCCAAATCTACCGGGAGAATGAGGATTGCTGATTTTCACCAGCTGTCAAAACTACCCTCAATAGCCCTTCCATTCTAGGAAGACAGGGAAGACGGGAGATGCCACTCAGATGTTAAGCCCACGGGAAAAGTTCTCCTGTACCATAGAGATATGCAATAAAGAGAAACTGAATTCTTCATCAGCTGCTCCATCTGAATCCTCTCTATATAAAGGGAGTTGGAATGGACAAACAGGCACTGGTATCTGGCTGTTGGTACCTGTGTAATACAAGCCATCCACAGCATGGAACTTTGGAAAATGCTATCATATGGGTTGACTGCCAAATTTATCTTTTCTACCTCAGGGAGCTGGAGAAGGTGGGAGCTACTGACTGTGAACTCACCAAACAGTTCCCCTACAAGTTAGCACCATTGGGGGTGGTGTGCAGTCCTTAGTTCTAACACAGCGGCCTCCCACTGTTCAAGTCTCCATAGCCTTGCTGAACAGATGCTTCTCAACTTGCTGCGAGCCCTTTGATCCATCTCTGGAGACCTTGACGATTTTCTTTGCTAATTTTGCCCAGATTACTAGATGCCTCTCCAGGAGAGAGGTTTCCCCCAAGCGCCTCATATCAATGTTCCAGACATTCCCAGGATAAGGTTCTTGACATCTCATGAGAGCAAAAATAAGAGCACAAGGCCTCAGTACCTCCTTTTCCTTACAGTTGATTGATCTTGGGCAAGTCACTTGCTCTCAGAGAAGTTTCCTTGTCTGTAAATGGGGAGCACTAATAGTACCCACAGTTGTTGGTGGAATTCATTAACTCTTGTTATGCACCAAACCCAGTCCCAAATTATTATTATTGTTTTGTCACTATTTTAATGATCTGCATGAGCTTATTATTTCAGAGCATCAGAACTGTATGTTTCTGACCTCATCTATATAATAGTTGTAAGTTAGAAAAGACACTCTTCCTAGAATACTAATCATTTCTTCCCAAATAATTATCCTGATACCATGATTTGTTAGAAAAAGACAATTTTCTATCAACTGCGGGAAATTGCTGGAATAAATTAACGAATCCAGCACAATGGCAATGTCTTAGAGCTGGAGTGAGCACTACCCGCACGGTCGTGTGTGGCAGCCTTCTGTGATGTCAAGTGACCTTTGCAGAGTGAACTCAACAAGAAAAAATAAAGTTATCAACCTCAACTTCCGTTTTTCCTGTGATTCATGCGAGGATGTGCCTACACCAACGTTTCCGGTTACCTCTAGATGCGAACATTGAAATCCCTTCCCGGTCCGTACTCACTGAGCTCGCAAACAGGAGGAGAAGGATTCCACTTGCTGTCAAGCTCACAGTGGATTAAACTGCTGCCTCTGAGGACGAAACCATCGATGCAGGTGTACATAATAGTATCTTTGTAGTTATAGGTGGGTCCAAACCCAGAGATAATCTTCCCATGTGGAACATTTGGCGGAGAACAGATGATTTCTAAAGGTTCACGAGAAAAGACAAGAGGATTTAGAAAAGGAAATGGAAATCAGGATATTATTGCTGCTGTTAATGTAGTTATAAGCAGAATACACACACCTGATATGAGTACATATCAAGTAGATAGAAGGGAAATATTTTAATGTAATATATAATATATAATTTATATTTATATATAGTATATATTCTAATATATAATTTCAGGTTTTAAATGCTTCTGTAAAATGACTTTTAAAAGCCTCAGTAAATCATGCATTCTTCTATGAAATGATTGCAAAAAATCCCTTCAACTTACCAAAAACAAAATCTAGTCTTGTGTAACCCAGGAGAAACACATATCCCCTAGGTCTACAAAGTTCTCTGATAAGGGCCTAATTTCCCGAATGATCTTAGTTGTGGGTCAGTGGCCAACGGTGACAGTATAGTGGCCACGAAGAGGCGGCAAGACCAGCAGAGACCTGTGGCCCCACTAGCAGAGAACAGACCACCCCCCACCTCGCCCCACATCCAGTCATTTGGATCCTGGCAATCCTGTGTGTTATTTCTCTAGGAGAAGGGAGTGGGAAATAATAGCCAACTACCGACCCTTCCAGCACACAGACAGAGGTTGGGGGAGGGGGGATCTAACTACCACCTCTCCCTGCACTGTGAAGAGAGGTGGGGGATCCAATTCCTGACCCCTTCTGTGCCCATGGACAGAGGCAGGGAGCAATTCAATGACGACCCCTGCTACCTGCACTAGGTGAGGGGCCAGGACGTCTAGAGAAGGGAGCAGGGAGACAGAAAGAGCACAAAAGACCAGCCCCAAGGGACAAAGGATTCCCAGCTCTGGGACCCCTCTACCACACAGGGGAGCTTCTGTCACTTATTGCAAACAAGTTTGCTTTCCCACACCCTTGCACTCTCTCCTGGACTTTTTATTTCTATGCTGAGAAACAAGTCCACAGACCAGGGAAAGTAGCTCCCCAACCAGGACGTGGTAGTTCCAACATTAATTTGGAGGGTCACAGTCAGGTCACAGCAGGTGGCTATCAGTTAAGTTTTGGCCCATTTCAAATTGCTGTTCATCCTCCAGCCAGAATTATCTTTCTAAGATGCACCACATTTACTTCCTTGGTTAACACCTTTCAACGCCTCCCATTCACCTTCCCTCTGAACTCTTGTAAGTGACACAAGGCCATTTATGATTTGTCCCCTGTAAACGTGTCCAATCAGCTACTGCCATTGCCATCTCTTGCAGGCCTGACTCCAGGCACTTTGCACTGTTTGCAGTATCACACTCTCCCCAGCACCCAGGTTGATTGTGTCCTACGATGACGAGACGGAGTAGTAAGTGGTAACATGTAAGCACTTAGCAGTAAAGGGAAATGCCTTAGCGAGCGAACTATATCACAATATACCTTCTAACTCCAGGACTGCTTGCTTTGTCCTGTTGACCTGCTGTTTAATGGGCTTTGCTTGCCCTGTAGGCATATGTGGTTAACATTACAAGTGCTAACCAGTATTTCTGGTCCTGCTTCCTAAACAGAAAAAGACAACTTTTCTCAGTCCTCTGAAGATAGGTAGGGCCTACATGCTGCTTGTTCTAGACAAAAGACTATTGAGGGAAAATACTCTGTGATCACTTCAAGGCCAAAGCCCTTAACCGCCAATGCACAATTTGCCTTTCTCTGTTTCTCTATAGACCGTGAGAGCCCATTTGGATTTGGCGGTTCTATAAGATCAAAGCAACCAGGACTACTGAGCTGGTTCTTTAAAAAAAAAAAAAAAAAAAGATTTATTTATTCAATTTGGAAGGCAGAATTACAGAGAGGCAGAGGCAGAGACAGAGAGAGAGAAGTCTTCCATCTGCTGGTTCACTCCCCAATTGGCTGCATCGGCTTGAGCTGTGCAGATCCAAAGCCAGGAGCCAGGAGCCCAAGGGTGCAGGAGCCCAAGGACTTGGGCCATCTTCTACTGCTTTCCCAGGCCACAGCAGAGAGCTGGATCAGAAGTGGAGCCACCGGGACTTGAACCAGCGCCCATATGGGATGCCAGCACCGCAGGCGGTGGCCTTACCTGCTACGCCAGAGTGTTGGCCCCCAAGCTGCTTCTTAAACTAACATAGACTACTGCTGCCTTGAGAGTCTCCTAGGCATGCAGCAGATTTGATATGAATGAGAATAAACTTTTACTTCACCAACCCATGAGATCTTGGTGCTGTTTGTTGTATTATATTCTAATACAGCACGCAACGAGCATCCAGTGGCCAAATCAACAGTGCAGTAATGAGCTTGTCCTTGAATTTTTCCATTTCCCCAATAGATGGACCCTTCTTCTTTTACGAGAGAGAACAAGCAACCCAAAACAGAATTGACCATTGGAGCTCACCTTTGCAGACAGGAGGGCTTGGGCTCCAGACGCCTACTGTTTTGTTCTTCACCGTGCAGGAGATGGAGGCCTCGCCCAAGAGTGAGAAGCGAGGATCGCAGCTGTAGGTGACAGAGGAGCCGTAGGTGTGGATGTCTTCATTTCCACCATTGTGCTTCCCGTTGATGATGTCTGGAGGGGGCTCACACTTGACAACTGAGAGGAGTAAGGGAAGGCAGAAACAATCAGAGAAGGCCCATCACAAATCTAGAATTCATGCTAATCCTATTGCAGGGTGCAAACAGCAGTAAAGATGCATAGGGCTTTTTAATCACCGAACATAATGTGTAATCAAGCTAGAAAAAATACTTACTTTCACACTTGGGGAGCGGATGACTCCACTCAACTCCTTTTTCTTGAATATCACAATGACTAGTGGTTGACCCAATTAAGATATATCTGAATTAAGATAGGAACAATGATTTTAATGGGATTCTTCCTACCCTAAATTAAATTGGACAAAGAGACAGAACAAATAGAATGGTTAGTCAATATTCAAATAAAGAAAGAATGTTCTCTGGGACATCACTTCCCACTGAGCACTTGAAGCAGTAAGATTTCATCCGGCAATGAAATGAAATGTGTCTGTCCTTTTTTTTTTTTTTTTTTTTTTTTTTTTTTTTTTTTTTTTTTACAGGCAGAGTGGATAGTGAGAGAGAGAGACAGAGAGAAAGGTCTTCCTTTTTGCCGTTGGTTCACCCTCCAATGGCCACTGCGGCCAGCACATCTCGCTGATCCAAAGCCAGGAGCCAGGTGCTTCTTCTGGTCTCCCATGCAGGTCCAGGGCCCAAGGACTTGGGCCATCCTCCACTGCCTTCCTGGGCCATAGCAGAGAGCTGGCCTGGAAGAGGGGCAAGCAGGATAGAATCCGGCGCCCTGACCAGGACTAGAACCTGGGGTGCCGGCGCCGCAAGGTGGAGGATTAGCCTGTTAAGCCACGGCACCGGCCATGTCTGTCCTTTCATTCTGTAATCTATTGAGCATCTAGATGTCAAGCATGGAGCTCAGCCAGGGCTCAAGCAGGACCAGGGAAGACTCACTTGAGTGTGTTCCGCAGTGGTCTTCGGTCATGAGCACTGTTCTCACAAGACACAGAGAGCAGTGAGACAAACTCAAGAGAGCCACAGAAATGGGGCCTGAAAACAGCAAGTGTCTGGTGTATGGGAGTAAGCCACACATCTGGGAGTCAGCAGGAGACTATGTCGCACAGACTGCAAGAGCCTGGGGTCAGTGATCTGGCCAGGACCGTGCTTCAGGTACAATTTGACCCTGCAAGACCTCGAGGAATGTTGTTCACTTGAGGCTTCTTCCTAGAAACCCACAAGCTGTAGGTAACCAAGACCTGGCAAGGACAGCTTTAGCAACAACAAAAACAAACACTACTAAGGAGCGTTGAACATATAGATCTAAGACAAAGACAGTCAGGGTTAAGAGTGACTGAATGAGGGGTTGTGGCCGGGATGCATCAGCATCCCATATGGGCTCAAGTCCCGGCTGCTCCATTTCTGATCCAGCTCTCTGCTAATGTGCCTGGGAAAACAGCAGAGGATGCCCAAGTACTTGGCCCCTGCACCCAAGTGGGATACTGGAAGAAACTCCTAGCTCTTGGCTTAGGACTGGTACGACTGGCCCAATTACAGCTGCTGCAGCCATTTGGGAAGTGAACCAGCAGATGGAAGATTTCTCTCTCTGTCTCTCCTTCTCTCTAACTCTGCTTTTCAAATAAATAAATAATTCTTTTTAAAAAATGACTGAATGAAATACAAATATTATATGGGTGTGCAAACAAAAATACATGGAACATAAGAAAAATGTTTACTATATACTATTAACTGTCATTAATCGGTTTTGTAATATTTAAAACAATTTTTTAAATTGTTAATTTACCTTAATTCATATATTTATGTTTAAAGCATATAAAGAGAAGCATAATAAATATTCAAAGTGCTTATCAACAAAATGAGAATTCAACTGATTTGCGCGATGGTGGTATGGAACGAATATGTACAAATTGGGTATAAGGTAATGCGTCAGAGAGTTGTTCAGAATAGTGCAGGATAGGAAATACACAGGCATCCATCAAAGAGGTTGACGAACCTTGACACATCTACATGTGAAATTCTTGTGCAGTTGAAGGAAATTGGGCAGAGCCGTCTCTATCCACAAACCTGAAATGTCTCCAGTATATATTGATGAGTAAAAAAAACCAATTCAAAACTACATTTGTTATAAGCATATATGTTAATCCCTTAGCTTGTATTGAGGTAAGGAAACATTAGGAAGATACTAAAGAGAGGGAATAAAAGTGGATCCTTATTTGAGGACAGGAGGGAATTGGGTGCCTGGAGATTGGATGGAAGCAAAAATTGTCATTGAATACCTTCTTATATCATTTACATTTTGAAACATAAGCACATTTTAGCTACTTTAAAAATTAACTTCAAAGGATTGTTTCTAGATTACCTCACACTCACCCTTCTGAACAGCTGAATTCTATTTGTGATCCAAAAGAGAAATCTGTCTTAACTTCCACTTGCCCATTAGGTAAGTCTCCTGGGTTTCTGCATCTTTTCTCTGGGAGAAAAATCAAAATGATAAGTAGTGATTCCGCATACCGGCAGGTATGGTGACAAAAAGCAGACCGATTGATCTAGTCTCACTGCCACTTTCAGAAAGGCTGAGAGGCTCAGACTCAAATTACTTCTGATCTTGACTCATTGGATTTTTATTTCACAGGGAAAATGAATGCAAAACTTGATCTCACTTTTTTCTAATACATTTAACAAACAGGGAAAAATACACAATTAATCACTGTGATAAAAACATCTATGATCAAATATTTAAGACGATGGCCAGGGGACTGGGAAACTTCGGTTCACTGAACTGAGGTTCCTCAAAAATGTGTGTCCTTGGTCACAAAAGGCACAAAAATAAGGTACAGATTGCTAACCCTTATTACTGCAGAATGCATTCCTAACTAACAGGAGATCCGCTTCTTGCTAACACCACAGGTGTTTTGGGTGAGATTTCTTGGGAAACTGTATTACCCCTTTCTAGCCACCTAACTTCTTATAATTTTTGTAAAAGTCAACCTGGTTTTCAAGATATCACAATGAAATTTGTGCTTCACTTCTTGAAAGAAGTGTCGGTGAGTTACGTCACCGAGAGCAGTAGACTTCTCGATGTGATTAGCTAACTTTTAATTTTCTCTTCTTTATTCTGTTTTGTTTTAGTTCTCAAAAAGTAGCACATGTGTTCATCCACAAACTGGAAGATTCTTGGTGACTAAAGACTCAGGTAGCACCTGGGACAATTTTCCAAATATGGGCCAGGCAGACATGCAAACAATAA
Source organism: Lepus europaeus (assembly GCF_033115175.1). Taxonomy (NCBI): domain Eukaryota; kingdom Metazoa; phylum Chordata; class Mammalia; order Lagomorpha; family Leporidae; genus Lepus; species Lepus europaeus. The sequence continues at coordinate 21,905,956 of NC_084840.1, read as the reverse complement.
CGTTGATACTCACTAACACAGAAGATCTCGTAGCTCCACAGACCTCTGGGTTTGCAGGTTAGAGTCGGATTTACACCATTCTTCATATAGCCAGGGCGGCAGGTGTATTTCAGAATAGTTCCGGTTTGGTACTCGTTCTCAGACAATTCATTTATTGAAGAAGCAAACAGCAAATGGGGTGGGGGACCACAATCGCCTGGACACGGAAATGACAAGGAGTACCGAGCGTCACAACATGGCCACAGCGTCTTCGTGCCTCAGTTAACTGACTTTCAGATCAAGACCATCTTTTCCCGCCAATCTAGAAAAATCATAATTCCTATTTTCTCTCTGTTCAATGGATCCAGTGATTGACCAGTAATAATATTTGTTTATAAATGATAAGGATATGGATAAACGATAGTGACAGAGATAGATTTTTTTTGTATCCCTTTTCTACTATATATGAGACAATTTGCCTAAAAATGATGACAAACATGAATTTTTCATCAAGTCCCCCATCTCTCTAACTCTGATGCATCTGGACGAAGTCAGGAGTTCCTGGGGCTGGCGCTGTGGTGTAGCAGGTAAAGCCACTGCCTACAGTGCCAGCACCCCATATGGGTGCCGCTTCGAGTCCTGGCTGCTCCACTTCCAATCTACCTCTCTGCTATGGCCTGGGAAAGCAGTGGAAGATGGCCTAGGGCCTTGGGCTCCCCGCACCCGCTTGGGAGACCTGGAAGAACTTCTTGGCTCCTGGCTTTGGATCGGTGTGGCTCCAGCCGTTGCGGCCAATTGGGGAGTAAACCAACGAATGGAAGACCTCTCACTCTCTGACTCTCCTTCTCTCTGTAATTCTTTCAAATAAATAAATAAATCTTAAAAGAAAAGAAAAGAAAGAAAGAAAGAAAGAAAGAGTTACACAGAGAGAGAAAGAGAAGCAGAGAGAGAGAGAGGTATTCCATCCACTGGTTCACTTCCCAATTGGCCGCAACGGCTGAAGCTGCACCTATCCGAAGCCAGGAGCTCTCTCTGGGTCTTCCTCGCGGATGCAGGGGCCCAAGGCCCTCGGCCATCCTCCACTGCTTTCCCAGGCCACAGTAGAGAGCTGGATCAGAAGTGGAGCAGCCAGTCTTGAAGTGGCACCCATATGGGATGCCAGTACTGCAGGCAGTGGCTTTACCTGCTATGCCACAGTGCCGGCCCCCATCTGACTTTCAAATAAATAAATAAATCTTTAAAAAAAAAAAAGTCAGAAGTTCCTATGATATTGCCTCAACAGAAATATATTATTGCATTAAAAATAATATTACATAATATTGTTCACAGAAAAGAAACAGAGTGGCTAGAAGATGGGCAAGAATGACATTTTAAATGTACATGTTTTGTGACTTTTGGATTTTGAATGATGTAGAGAAGGAAACTTGTAGTCTTTGAAACATAAAATCTTAATCTGACTTTCCTTGCATCAATTATATACTGGACTGATTTATCTTTTTAAAAAATTTTTAAATTTATTTAATTCATTTATTCGATAGGCACAGAAACAGAGATGCAGACAGACTGGGAAAACTTCCATCACTGGTTCCCTCTCCAGATGCCCACCACAGCCAGGGCTGGGTCAGGCCAAAGGCAGGAGCTGGGAACTCAGTGCAGGTCTCACGCACGGGTGGCAGGGATTCAGCTACTTGGGCCAGTGCCTGCTGCTTTCCAGGACGTGCGTCACCAGGAAGCAGGAGACGGAGCTGGACCACACTAGGCACCCTGATGTGGGATGCAGGCATTCCGAGCGATGTCTTAACTGCTGGGCCAAACTCCTGCTCTTGAGTTACATTTTTTTTTTTTTTAAGATTTATTTATTTATTTGAAAGTCAGAGTTACAGAGAGGCAGAAACAAAGAAAGAGAGAGAGAGAGAAAAAGAGAGAGAGAGAAAGAGGTCTTCCATCTGCTGGTTAACTCCCCAAGTGGCCCCAACAGCCGGAGCTGAGCCAATCTGAAGCCAGGAGCTTCCTCCGGGTCTCCCACACAACTGCAGGGACCCAAGGACTTGGGCCATCTTCTACTGCTTTCCCAGGCCATAGCAGAGAGCTGGATCGGAAGTGGAGCAGCCGGGATTGGACTGGTGGCACTGCAGGTGGAGTCTTTACCTGCTCCACCACAGCGCCGGCCCCATGAGTCAGGTTTTAAGAACCCCAGTGACATTTTACACTTCACTGCTCCATTCTGGATAAACCCACAGGCAATGCAAAGTGTTCACTTAGGCTGATCAGTAATACAGATTTGTTTCAGGTCATGGTTAGGAGACAGATTGCTTTAGAAATTCCTGGAGAAGAAATTCTAGGAGGAAATACCTAAAAAACTGCCTCTTTCACACGTAAAGAAAATTCCTCTAATTCCAGCAGGTCAAAAAATCCCTTGTCGCTGAGTCTAGAAGCTCGGCCATCTCTTTTTCAGTCTTCAAACTGAGCATGCGAATGATCTGAACAATTTCTTGTCAGTCTGAACTTGCTTCCCATTACCTACCAAGAACAGGAACCAACAGAGCAGCGACCAAGATCATCTGGAACAGAGTTTGATCCAAGACTTTCCAGGACCTAGGGACTGGCCTGGCTGCGATGTCCTCCGTCCTAGGACAGGTCCCTTTTGGAGCTCTTGGGATGTGCATGATCAGCTGCTTCCCCAACACTGTCTGCTGAAAGAACTCAATGTAATAGACAAAGTCATTGAATCGCTCCTGATCGTAAGGTACTAGGGCCAATGACGCGGGCATCCTGTCTGCCAGGAAACTACAGCCTACAGTGGAAGAAAGCGCAAGGGCACGAGCATGACGAAACGAGACAGCGTTTTGGCCCCTGGAAGCTCTCTGCTTGGCAGAGGGGCTGCCCCCCAGGGGAGAGAGGGCTTCTCCAGGAGGCTGCAGCTGAGCGCTGCACACAGAATTCTTGTCTGGTCTCCGTGGCAACCCTGGGTACAGTGAGACCCGGTGCAAAGCCCAGAGTAGAGAGATGCTAGGGCCCCCAGGGGCTGTCCCAGGGATTCCTCTTCCCCCCAGCCAACACTGTGTCCCTGGGAGCTCATCCATGGCTTTGGCCATCATAAATGAAGCAGTCGCACACCTCTGGGCCCTGCAGACGCTCCATAAGCTCAGCTGTTAGTAATTCATTATCTTGGGGCCAGCACTGTGGCGCCGCGGGTTGACGCCCTGACCTGAAGCGCCGGCATCCCATATGGGCACCGGTTCTAGTCCCGGCTGCTCCTCTTCCGATCCTGCTCTCTGCTATGGCCTGGGAAAGCAGTAGAGGATGGCCTAAGTCCTTGGGCCCCTGCACCGGTGTGGGAGACCTGGAAGAAGCTCCTGGCTCCTGGCTTCAGATTGGCGCAGCTCTGGCCGTTGTGGCCAATTGGGGAGTGAACCATCGAATGGAAGACCTCTCTCTCTCTGCCTCTCCTCTCTCTGTCTAACTCTGACTTTCAAATAAATAAATAAATCTTAAAAAAATTATAATTTATTATCTTACACGGCCCTGTACCTTTCTACATGGAAGTTGTCAACCAATCAGGCCTGTCTTCTTCTTTTTTTTTTTTTTTAAGATTTATTTATTTATTTTGAAAGGCAGAGAGAGAGAGTAGTCTTCCATCCTCTGGTTCACTCCTCAAATGGCTACAATGGCTGGAGCTGCGCCAATCTGAAGCCAGGAGCCAGGAGCTTCTTCCAGGTCTCCCATGTGGGTGCAAAGGCCCAAGCACTTGAGCCATCTTCCACTGCTTTCCCAGGCCATAGCAGAGAGCAGGATCGGAAGTGAAGCAGCCGGAACTCGAACTGGTGCCCATATGGGATGCAGGCACTGCAGGCAGCGGCTTTACTCCCTACACCACAGCACCGGCCCCAGGCCTGTCTTCTTCACTCAGGTTTCTAACTAGTGGAATTGCAGGGTTTAACCTTAAAACTATAAGCCTTTCTAAAGTTGATGAAAGAAATCTCAGGCCAGCGCCGCAGCTCACTAGGTTAATCCTCCGCCTTGCGGCGCCGGCACACCGGGTTCTAGTCCCGGTCGGGTCGCCGGATTCTATCCCGGTTGCCCCTCTTCCAGGCCAGCTCTCTGCTATGGCCCGGGAGTGCAGTGGAGGATGGCCCAAGTGCTTGGGTCCTGCACCCCATGGGAGACCAGGAGAAGCACCTGGCTCCTGCCTTCGGATCAGCGTGGTGCACCCGCTGCAGCGCGCCAGCCGTGGCGGCCATTGGAGGGTGAACCAACGGCAAAAGGAAGACCTTTCTCTCTCTTTCTCTCTCTCTCTCTCACTGTCAAAAAAAAAAAGGGGGGGGGGGGAAGAAATCTCAGAAAATCTTTGCTCTCCCTCTGTAGCTGCAGAGAAACAGATAACATCTGCCTTGCAACTGTTGTTTCTAACAAAAAGCCCTTCCTAGACTTTAGAGGTTGTTGCTCTACCACTGACAGTGGCCTTTCACCTTGAGAAAATCTGCAATCCTGGCCCATGTTGTGGCACAGCCGGTTAAGCAGCTGTCTGTAACAGCAGCACCCTGTGTCTACAGAGCCCTGGTTCCAGTCCTGGCTGCTCCACTTCTGATCCAGCTCCCTACTAATGTGCCAGGGAAGACAGCAGACGATGGGCCAAGTCCTTGGGCCGCTGCCACTCCTGTGGGAGCCATGGATGGAGTTCCGGGCTCCTGGCTTCAGTCTGACCCAGCCCTTCCCATTGTGGTCATCTGGGGGAGTGAACCAGCAGATGAAGATCTCTCTGTATCTCTCTCTTTCTCTCCTTCCACCTCTCTATGTAACTCTGCCTTTGAAATAAATAAATAAATCTTAAAAAAAATAAAATCTACAATTCTGGTTATCTTAGCAAATTATTTTATGTAATATTTGAATGAATACTTCTGTTTTCTAAAAGTTGTGAAAACTCAGGAGTTTTCTTTGCAAATGCAGAAATACATGATTACATTTTCCTCTTCATCTGCAATCCCGAAAGTAAATCAAAACTTTTGACCATGTTAGATTTCTTATATCAGTTAAAAAAAAAAAAAAAAAAAAAAAAAAAAAAAACCACGATTTAAAAACCTTGACTCACAACTCCTAAGGTTCAGATCAGTATTTTCAAGCAGGCCAACAGATCCACAGATCACCAACTAAATTCAATATCTTCCTCCACCTCCCCTGGACCTCCATGCCTTCTCATCAACATTCCAGACTAGAAATCTGACGACTCCCTGCACCCTCTCACTTGCCCCATTTCCGTCCCTAGAGCCTCATGTCCTGTCCAGCTGGCCACAGCCACGGCACTAGAATCTGCTCTCTCCTCCTCTCCAGTTCCACAGTCTAGGATCAGGTTCTCCCAGTTCCCTCCACCCTAACCTAGACCACTGCAAAAGCCTCCAGACATCTGTCAGCCTGCTTCCATGTAGATGTCATTATATTGCAAAAAAGAAATTTAAAGTATGTCATTTTGCTTAAAAACTCCCATGGTCCCCAGTTCACGCAGGTCCTCATTCCTCGCCCAGCTGCCCTCACCTTTCTCAAGTGGAACACTGTGCTTCAGCTTCGTGAACGTACTCACCGTTCCCAAAACACACCCTGGACATGTTTAAGCACCTGCAAGCATTTGCACATAATGTCTCCTGTGCGCCAATGCTCTTACCTGTAATCTCTCCTTTATCACCGTCCAGATGAACCGTCACCTCCTTGGTGCAGAACTGCCTGACCCCACCGAGAAATGCCAGGACTTGCAAGGTGAGAGGCCCCGAGTTTGAGTTCCAGCAACACCCCGGTCTAATTCTCTGATCCTGAAGCCCCTGCTTCCCGGAACTCAGTTTGCTCGCCTCTAGGGTGATGACATTAAACGTAGAGGATCTATGTTATTCCTTAAAAGCTCTGCCTTTCTATAACTCCCCACTGAAAAGCTGAGACTACCATACCTCCTACTTCAATGACATCACCTGTTTAATTCCTAGACAAATGAAACCAACTCAAGAATTATCAACCCGGCACGTGTCTTGTGAAAAACGCCGTCAGCACCGGTCAAGGCAGTTCAGTTTGAGAGATGCTAGGAAAATCTTCAGTCCCCAAATTTCTCCTGCTAGAGGTTATTTTTAAGTTAAAGTGTTTCTCGAAATTCTCCTTTTAACCTTCAGGTACCTGTGGAAAAAATAATTCTCTCTGGTCTCAGGGAGAGTGTTGTCTTCCTTGTACCTGGACTCTCAGTCACATCACGTGCAAACTCCGGACGGAAGTTACGAGACAGGAAGTTGGTGTAGCGGTTATGAGGCTGCTTGGGACACCCACACCTCATATCAGTGTGTCTGGTTTGAGCCCAGGCTACTCCGCTCCCAATTCCGGTATTCCTGCCAGCGAGCCAATTCCGGTGTTCCTGCCAGCGAGCACCCTGGAAGGCAGCAGGTGTTGGCTCAAGCACTCAGGTCCCTGCCACCCACCTAGGAAACCTTGGCTGAGTTCTTGGCTCCCAGCTTCGAACTTGCCTAGCCTGGGGTGTTGTGGGCATTTGGATAATGAACCAGCAGATGGGAAATTCATTCTCTCTCTCTCTCTCTCTCTTTTTCCCACCTGTCTCTCTCACTCTCTACCTTTCAATAAATGAAATAAATAAAAATTTGGAAACAGAACTTGCTTCCACACTGCCCCTTCACTTCCTAGAATCTCTTAATTTCTGTCAGCTCCATCCTTCCATGCCTGTTTTGCATTTCTGATGTATTTCTAAGCTTAACCCATTAAGTCTCAATATTCTATGAATATTGACACAAAATTCATACAGGTGCATTAAAACAGGATTGAAATCATAATCTAGAGCTTATATGCCCTTTATTATTGTTAAGAATGAAAATACAGATTGTTCTACACATTTAGTCAATCTTTTTTTTTTTTTTTTTTTGACAGGCAGAGTTAGACAGTGAGAGAGAGACAGAGAGAAAGGTCTTCCTTCCGTTGGTTCACCCCCAAAATGGCTGATACGGCTGGCGCGCTGTGCTGATCTGAAACCAGAAACCAGGTGCTTTCTCCTGGTCTCCCATGCGGGTGCAGGGCCCAAGCACCTGGGCCATCCTCCACTGCCTTCCCAGGCCACAGCAGAGAGCTGGACTGGAAAATGAGCAACCGGGACAGAATCCAGCACCCTAACTGGGACTAGAACCCGGGGTGCCGGCGCCGCAGGTGGAGGATTAGCCTAGTGAGCCACGGTGCTGGCCCACATATAGTCAATCTTACATATAGAAGCTGTCCTATAAGTAAGACATCAGGCAACTACGATATTCTTCCATACATTACACAACGGACAAAGAAACAGCAGTCATGACCTGTTCAACAGTTATTTCCAGTGGAAGGAGCAAAACACTTCAGACAAAAGGGCAACACTGAATTTCTGACAATATGCTATCAGTTTTACATGGCATGGCTCATCTTGACAAGTCGCTGCTCTTGCCATTTGAGAATAACACAGCTTCTCACGTGAAATCTGATACCGTCTTGGACAGTAGTAGGCCCAGGAGTATGGCACTTTCTTCCTCCTGCTGTGTTTCCTGGCATCGTTTCGATGTGGGCAGCTGGGTAGTGTTAGAGAAAGGAGGTGAGGTCCTGCTGGTGCAGCCACAAGGCAGTTTGACACCTGCAGCTGATCTGCTGATTGACAGCTCTAGCCTACGACCAGACCTGCACCTCATTGATTGACAGCTCTAAGAGATCTGCGGTTTGACAGCCACTCACTGTGAGATGGCTCTAGCTGCCCACACTCAGCCTTGGGACAGCTGTGGCCGGTCCCCATGTGACAGCCCGGCCCAGCCTACGTGACAGTCCCCTTCCTGCACACCATCCCAGGCAGCCTTCCATGCACTACCAACACCCCCTTCCCACGCAGTAGAAACCACAAGTTCCCCAAGACTGCAAATGTACAGCCAACGCTAGTTGCAAATATCCAGTATGGCTGCAAAATGTTCCCTGCAATGACCTTATGCCATTATAATAAAATTACTGGGGCAGGGGGAGCACTCCCACTCCTATCACACACCTGATGCCAGGACATGGATATTTCCAAAAAAAAAAAAAAAAAAAAAAAGACACAGAAATGTACAACACTCAACTCTTTTGAATATGCAAATTAAGCCCCACCCCAGCCATCACCTCCTAGTCCTCTGGATAGTATAAAGAGGCCTAACTCTTGTGAGGATTTTGTCTGTTTGTGAGGGTTTGTTTCCGTGTTTGAAGTCAGTCTTTGCGTTTAGGATTTTTCTTCATTCTCTCTCTCCAGTTTGCCTGTACTTTTCCTGTGCTTTGAATAAATCCTTTTTCCCCGCACATCTTCTTAATTAAAAGATTTACTTTATTTATTTGAAACACAGAATGACAGAGAAAGAGGATGGGAGAGAGAGAAAGAGATCTTCCATCCACTGGTTCACTCCCCGAGTGGCCTAGAGGGTCAGGGCTGGGCCAGGCAGAAGCCAGGAGCCAGGAGCTTCATCCAGGTCTCCCAAGTGGGTGACAGGGATCCATGTACTTGGACCACTTTCTACTGCCTTCCCAGGAACGTTAGCAGGGAGCTGGAGTGGAGCAGCGGGAACTGGGACCTGCTCTCTGATACGGAACAGGGCGTGGCAGGCGTCGGCTCAACCTGCTGCACCGCACCACCGGGCCTGCACTTAGAGTTCGTCCACGTGTGGAGGGAAGAATCTGGAACAAACCAAGCCAGGGAGCCCAGAGCCCACGACAGTTTTCAGTATGCTAAGCAGGTGTCTCGTTTGAAATGCAATCGATTTATGAGGTTTTTCTTGTCTTTGTTGGCAAGTTTGTGAATAACTCATGAATTTACAATACGCATCTCAATTACTTGAATGAAGAGAGGGCAGTAGAATGTTTTACCTCTAAGATAAGTGGAATGTCTAGAAACCAGTCATGTTTATTCACTGAATAATTGTCACCACTGCAGTTGTTACAACTCCATACCTTTGGTTGAGTCACGTTGGTGCTACTCTCTTTTTTCCATCATTGAGCTTTGCCAAGTGGTTCCCCTGTATAGTGGTTCATTCCAACAGTGACACATTGGTTATCTAACCATTTTACAATGAAGATTTCATTATTTGTATCGAATCTGTAATCATATGACCCTCTGTTTTCATCAGTGTTGTGCACTTCAGAGGAAACTTGCTTAGTTTGTCTTTTTTCTTCATGCTGCCTATAGGTAGGAATCCAGTATTCTGAAGATGTATCAACAAGTCATGAGCAGTGAGCAGACCATCAACAAGAACAGGTGTGACCATGGATCTCTACCAGTTCAAGCATTTATAAAGCTACTCACAAACACACAGGTCACAGCTTCTCAGCAGATACACAGCTAGTGACGTTTGAGCCTATGGTGCAGCAGTATGTTACCACGCACCTACCATGCAGGCCACATTCAACCAGGGTCTTATTTATAGGAGAGCTGTCTTAGAGCATTGACCACTTGAAACACAGTGCATTCTTTGAAATGACAACCTGGTTCTAGAAAATAATTTTATGAATGAAGTTCCTAAATTAGATGCTGGGTATATATATAATCTTTTGCTTAGTTGACTATTTAGTAAAAGTTACTTATGTGTAAAGTTTATGCATTTCGCAATAAATTTAAAATATTTTCAAACACTCCAATAATCATTCACCTGTTACTTTTCCCAAAAGAATAGAAATCTAAAATATAACATTTATTTCAAAGTTACTATACGGGCATATTTATTGCTCAATTTAAGTTTTTATAGGATGATGGGACACAATAGGTTAATACAAACTTTTCACACTTCTCATTCTCCTGTGCATTCTACTCTTCATTTTCCTGGTATCACCACATTTAGGGACAGAATAGGAACCAACAAAGAGACGAGTGCCTGGAGACTCAAACAGAAGAGAAGGGAACTACATCCTGGCTAACCAAGGTAGCCAAGAACTTCAGTAAGGAAGGTGCAAGCATTGTCCAATTCAGAACAGGTGGGAGACACAAGGCCGACTGGGACTTCCCGCTCCAGACCCTACCAGAGGCGGACCAGTGTCCTCCTGTTGCCAAATCTAAGAGCCACAGCTGTCAAGGGTGGGGAGTTGGAGCCTTACAGAATCTCCTTAGAAAGCGGCACCCAGTTTCAGAATCTAGATTGTGAAAACCCTGTCTCCGTGAGCCATTAGGGAGGCCTCTCTGGGGAGTTGTGAACGATCCACAGACCAGCACACGCATCTTACACTGCTCTTCTTCTTTAGTTTGTCTTGTTCGTATGCAATATTATTATCCTCCCATTTATAATGTAAAAAACTGAGGATCAGGAGGGGATAAAAGCACGTTTTAAGTCACACAACCGCCTGCTGCCAGTTTCTGTCTCTGTCTTACCCTTACAATCCTGCACTCGTTTCAAAGCCACAAACCACCAGCCTCTCCCCAGGGCCCCCGAGCCCTGAGTAGCCCACTGACCTGCAGCAGCAGAGGGAGAAGTGGCAGACTCTGAAGGTGCTTTGCGCGGTTTCCCAAGGAACAAGACACCCTTGACCTCTGCGGGCCGCAGTTCCTCCGCAGGTCAGAGTCTCTCACAAGGCCCCGAGGCTGGCCAGAAATCGCTCCGCCACAGACATCCCTAAATTGCTGCCATGCTGTTGGCCGGACAGGGACAGCTGAATGGCAGTGGACGAGCAGACACTCCCTGCCTGCCCGGTCAATGATTAACAGCAGAAACGAAGCAGCAGCAGAGCGGGCCTGGACTCTTTCCTCTTCGCTCCTCCTCGTTGTTGATAACATGTTGCAATCGTTTTCTTTTCTTCTCTGCCAACCATTTCCCCTAAGTGAAAGGTAATTTGAATTTGATGTCAAAATTCTTTTTCCTTTCTGCAAACACAAGAGGGTTGTGCCGGCGTAATCCAGCTGGCTTGGAAATCTTGGCTGCTCCAGAGTTCAGAGAAGTTCTACAGAAATGATCACTTCCCATGACACCAGGCCTGGCGAGCTTCCCTGGGACTCAGGGACAGAGTCTTGCCCTGTCCTGGTATCCATCCCATTCCAAAGAAGTATGGAATACGGGAACTCATCAGATATTCATTGAGTTCCTGCAGTGTGTTCAGTTGTCCAGACATACTCAGGGCTCAACTGATGTTAACCTCCATCACCACCACTGCATGTTGGGCCCCATAGGACCTCCAGAAGGTGTTCTACCATTGAGAGCTGTTCAGAAGAATGCAATAAAAGACAAACTATTTACCTTCATGTTGATCCAGTAAGGACCCCCAGCCCCAACATCATCCGTTATTAAAGTTTCCACTCTGTGTGTTCAAGAAATTGCTATGAAAAAGCAAATTGTTTCTGACAATTTTTTCTGGAATAAACATCTAACGTCACATTAAAGGTTCCAGAAAGGAAGACGTCTGTGTATAGCAGGCTGTTAATCGAGGAAGCCTTGACCCAAGATGTGAGTTAGGCTGGGCTTTGAATAGGAAGTAGAAATCATTCGATGGAGAGAGGATTCTACGTGTAAATAAAGCAGGTCTCAAAGGTGTGGGACTGATGGTACAGGAACAAGTATAGAAGAGGTTTGCTGATCGTCAGACTTGAGAGTTAATTTAGAGAGAATCCCACCTTTAAAGCTGGGTCTTTTTAAAAAAAAAAAAAAAAGATTTATTTAATTTGAGAGGCAGAGTTACAGGGGGAGAGAGAGAGAGAGAGAGGTCGTCCATCCTCTAGTTCACTCCTACCCAAATGGCCACAATGGCCAGAACTGGGTCAAACCGAAGCCAGGAGCCAGGAGCTTCTTCCGGGTCTCTCACATGCATGCAGGGGCCCAAGCACTTGGGCCATTTTCTGCTGCTTTCCCAGGCCACAGCAGAGAGCTGGATCAGAAGAGGAGCAGTGGGGACTCGAAGCAGCGCCCACATGAGATACCAGCACCACAGGCGGAGGCTTAGCCAACTACGCCACAGCGCTGGCCCCAAGCTGGGTCTTCAGAGTACTAGTTCCCGAAGCACTAGAAGACGTTTTGCTTTCCGTGGTGATTGTTGCAAACTTTTCTTTACAGCTCAGCACACTGTCTTACTCTCAGCAGACGATCTTGCCTCCTTCCTTACTGAAAATCATTCTATATCAGTTTCACCAAGCTTCCTCCCATTACTCCTGATTCGGGGTGGGGGTGGGGTTTCTTCTTCTCTACCTCATTGTCACAATGTGCCTCTCGTCCTGACGTGATCCCTCCATCTCGCCGGAACCTCAAACTCCGTTTTGGTCTTCACTGTGATGCTGAACTTCTCCCAGCCTGCTGCGGGCATGCTGCTCTGAGGCATGCCCTGTCCTCAGACCCAAAATCCCCTTAATTCATTTCCTGTGACTTCTCAGTAGTCTTTAAAAAAAAAAAAAGATTTATTTATTTATTTGAAAGTCAGAGTTACACAGAGAGAGGAAAGGCAGAGAGAGGTCTTCCATCCGATGGTTCACTCCCCAGTTGGCCGCAATGGCCAGAGCTGCGCCAATCCAAAGCCAGGAGCCAGGAGCTTCTTCCCGGTCTCCCACATGGGTGCAGGGGCCCAAGGACTTAGGCCATCTTCTACTGCTTTCCCAGGCCACAGCAGAGAGCTGGACTGGAAGAGGAGCAGCCGGGACTAGAACCGGTGCCCATATGGGATGCCGGTGCTTCAGGCCAGGGCATTAACCCGCTGCGCCACAGCGCAGCCCCATCTCAGTAGTCTTTGACAGCCCTGCTGTTGTTCTTTCGGAAAACTCTCTTCTGCTTTCGCCCCCACTGCCCTAAACACTCCAGGTTCCCTCAAGTTCTAATACCTCCTTCCTCCCTCTCATCCCTCAATAGACATACATCCCAGGGGCTCCCCAACCCCCAATTTTTTAGAATAGATTTTTCTGTTCACAATTTTAATGACTTCCCTCCTCTCGCAGCGTTCAGCACTCGCGATGAGAGGACGTCCTGCTCTGTGTCTCTGCTCGCTCTCCGAAACTCAAGACATGTGGAGGGTTTTGCTCACTGGACACCTCACAAGTGGCTCATAGTCAGCACACGCACAGAGGACCTTGTCATCTCCTGCCCAGGACACCCCAACTTTCATCTGGGCTCTCAGTAACGGGTTTCAGACCCCCTTGGAGCTCTTTCTCCCCCGCCCTCCGAGTGTCAGTCGGTTGGCAAGTTGGCTCAGACTTTCGCAGGCTGTCTCGTGCCTTCTTTACTCTTTCCCCTGCATCAGAGCAGCTGGGGTCATCATTCTTTCCTGTGTAGCTGGCTTCATCTGTCTTGTACTGCTCTCACAGAACACCTGAGGCTGCCTAAGATGTCTGTTTCTTCTACCTGGAGGCTGGGGATGCAAGGTTGAGGGCCTGCAGCTGGCAAAGGCTTTCTTAGCATGTCATCCGATGGTGGAAGGTGGAGAGACAAGCGAGCATGCTTTCAAGAGAGAGGGGGAGGGGACTGAACCCATCCTTAGTTATCATGGGAATGTACTCGCATGGTCACTAACCCCAGTCTTGCCATAATGGCATAAAGCGGGAGGACATAGCCCTCATGACCTAACACAATCACCTCTTAGAGGTCTCCCCACTCGACGTTGTCACACTGGGGATTAAACTCCCTACACGTGGATTTTGGGGGACATACTGAAATCGTAGCCATGGACTATTACAGGAACCCTTGTATTGGTTTCTGCCCCGGTTCTTCTTCTGCTTCAACCAATACAACATATTGTGGTGAGATAACTCCTCCTCTTTGCCCTGTTCTTAGCATTCGCTTGCTTAAAAGTATTCCATGTCTCCTTGCTGCCTATCAAAATGAGTATAAGTTCTCTACCATGCCATTCAAGGCTCTGCGTAAACTGACTTCAGCCTGTCTTTCCAGACTTCTCAATCACCTCTCCCCACTGCATCCAGACCAACCCAGAATGTGTGCTATTCACAAAACATTTGCCATTTTTCCTGTCTCTGTACAATGCTTTTAAAAATAAGTACTATCTAGCCGGCACCGCGGCTCACTAGGCTAATCCTCCGCCTTGCGGTGCCGGCACACCGGGTTCTAGTCCCGGTCGGGGCACCGATCCTGTCCTGGTTGCCCCTCTTCCAGGCCAGCTCTCTGCTGTGGCGGAGTGCAGTGGAGGATAGCCCAAGTGCTTGGGCCCTGCACCCCATGGGAGACCAGGAGAAGCACCTGGCTCCTGCCATCGGATCAGCACGGTGCGCCGGCCGCAGCACGCCTACCGCGGCGGCCATTGGAGGGTGAACCAACGGCAAAAGGAAGACCTTTCTCTCTGTCTCTCACTGTCCACTCTGCCTGTCAAAAATTTAAAAAAAAAAAAAAAGCACTATCAAAACATTTCAAAACATTAAGAAAGTTAGCACCTCTCCCACAACCATTCTAAGACAGTGTTTTCATCGGGACCTGTGATTGCCTAGACCTTTCCCACAAGAGTAGAGGGCTTAGGGGCCAGCACAGTGGCTCACTTGGTTAATCCTCCACCTGCGGCACCGGCATCCCATATGGGTACCGGGTTCTAGTCCCGGTTGCTCCTCTTCCAGTCCAGCTCTCTGCTGTGGCCCGGGAGGGCAGTGGAGGATGGCCCAAGTGCTTGGGCTCCTGCACCCGCATGGGAGACCAGGAGAAGCACCTGGCTCCTGGCTTCGGATCAGCGCAACATTTGGGGGGATGAACCAACGGAAGGAGGACCTTTCTCTCTGTCTCTCTCTCTAACTCTACCTGTCAAAAAAAAAAAAAAAAAAAGAATAGAAGGCTTACATAAATGCATTAATAAACATTCTACTCTTTCCTAAGATCGTGTTTTTAACATTGTCCCTTGCACCAGTTGGATGAATCTTGGGAGTGGAGTTACTTCGAGAGCTCATGACTTACTTATGCCATTTCTTGGATCTCCTTTCTGCCCCTCCTTAATGCTTGGTCTCCAAACGTCTCCCACCCTTGAAGGCCGCATGACCACGGCTTCCTCCCTCGGAATGCCGCAGCTTCCTCCCACACATGGACTCTTCCTCTCCTTCGTGGCCCGTGGCACGGCCCTGGGGGATAGCGTCCAGTTCCCTGTAACCACCCCAGAACAACGCCCTGTGTGTCCGCTCAGAGCGTGCAGCCTGCTTCAGAGACCGAGTCTTGGGCTGCTTTGTGATTTTGCCTGGAGGTTGGCCAAACTTTCAAGGCATCTGGGATATTCTGGTTATGTGTCATTGCGCTTTTCCTCTGTGTTCGGGTGAGGGTCAGGGTGAAGATGAGAAGCTTATCACGTCAGCTCAGGATGACGCCTTGGCAGAAAGCCCTAGAACTCCTGTTCCCACTACCCTCTGAAAAAGGACAGACATTCACTGTGAGGCACCACCTCAAACCTCATCCGAAAGGCAGCCCAGAGCGTTCCCAAAGAAGGTCCTACCCGGCTCCGGAAACCACACAGAGGGGACTCGGAAGGGAGTGCGGGTCCTTGACCGTGCATCTGCCTCAGTGGGTCTTTCTAAGGATGGAACTGTTCCGAGCTGATTACCCCAAAATAAGAGGTAAATTTTTGCCTCCTAAGTTTTGGTTAACTTGAGGTTAATTTTTGCCTCATTACGTGCGTTTCCTATTAAAAGATGAGGTACGCTCTTGGCTGAAATCCACCTTTCCTCCTCCTCACACACAGGAAATTAAACTCTCGGCTCCTCCCTGTTGCCAATTCTTATCTTAAAGAAACAGCTTCTACGTTGGCCTTTTCATATTCTGAGTAGACAATTCACACACACACACACACACACACACCCGTGGTGCCTTATACAATCGCAGTTGGTTACCGGAAAGCTACATTTCAGTCCAATAAGAAACAAATCGGAAACCAATTTCAGAACCAAGAGGAAAATTGATTCACAGATGCCTTTTTATTAGCAGACTGCTTAGCTCCCATGTTGCACCAACATTTTTGCCTCCGGCTCCACTTTCTTCATCTTTAGAGAATATTTTAGTCCTCCCATTGTTAAGGTATTTCCCCTTAACCTTTGTGTAAGCTCCTCTGGGTTTTGGCAAAGGCTGCTATTCTCCCGAGAGGCAAGCTTAAGAAGGAAAAAATGTTTAATTGCAGCTGAAGGACTGAGACCAGCTATACACTCTGAGCCAGGAAGGCAGCGTGCAGAGCCTCCAATCGGGGTAGGGTGCAGAGTTGGGGCTCGGAACCAGGGGGCTTTCAGTGAGGATCTGGCTCTTCAACAGGATGGGTCGTTTACATATTTTGATAAAGCATAGTTTTTAATACTACCCCAGAGCAAGTATAGACTAAAAGAAGCGTCTCTTTGAAAAGGGATCTGTTTGGTGTTATTTTTTAAGCCTTCAGAAATGTAGGGACTTTTCACAACAGTATGTCCAATCGCAGGCATTGAGTGTCATGTCCCTTGCTCTGTAAGACTCGTGAGACTGCAGCTCCTGTCAACATGGGACTTCGGAGAGATTCGTGTGGATGGTGGTAAGTGAGATCATCCATATATAAAAATGTGAGTTCACTGTTTATGAACGCCCTTCTTCAGTCAGGCCAAAGCCAGCCTATCCAAAGACATATTTACAGAGCCCGTGCCAGGAGCCAGTCCCAGGCCTCGGAGACCCAGCCATGAACAGACACCCTGCTTCTCAAACTCAGTCACGGAGGCCGGTTCGGCAGCTTCCTGGATCAGCTCACAGGCCGGAAGTGTCCGCTCCACTCCCTGTGAGCGCACTGCTGCTTGTGGGGTGCCCATTAAGTGGTACCTGGACAGAAGCCAGAACACCACCTTCCCAACGGGGCAGCTGGGGCTGGTTTTGTGTAATCACGAGCCAGTGTCTCCCACGGGGATGGAATCCACCTCCCTCTGCCTGAGCCCTGATGGACACTTAGGTTATCTCAGTGTTACAAAACAGCTACAAAGTAAAAACTCTCTCTGGAAGGTGGGGAGGACCCAAGTGGTGAGTCACCCCATCAACCCCAGAGAAGTGAGGGATTCTGTCAGGACGCTAATGCACACACCACTGGAGCGGGCTGGGTGAGGGAAGCAGCATTTGCTGGTTCAGTAACCCAGATGCCACCGGTCATCGAGGCTCTAAGCAGAGTAGGAAGTTAGAGACATCCCCTCAATAGGTCTTCACGTGCGGGCTAGGAGGGAGAAAGAGCTTCATCAGAACACCATGACAGTCGGCTGCCAGGTCTACTAACTGAAATGGCAGTGACACCACACGATGCGGAGCTAGTAAGACTGAGACCGTGAGAGAGGACGCGAGGAGGTCCCTGAGGTGGGCGAGGAGGCCATCGGAATGAAGGCTTGATCTTGATTAGAATGCTGTGAGGGTCCACAGACTAAAGCTTCGTACTTCTGCACGTCTGCATTTTGTTATTGTATTCTTCAGTTCTTTAGAAAAACATACATGTGTAGTATTTATGGAGAGAAAAGTCATGCTTTAATTAGGATACATAGGAAACTTCAATAGGACCAGTCTGTCTTCCAGGGACTGGGGAGAGTTAGCAGTGGGCGACATCAGCTGTAAAACCAGAGAACACTGACATAGCAGAAAATCCAGGGGCTGGTCGGGGCATAGCCTGGGCCCTTCCCCAGAGCAGTGCTGCCAAGGGCCAAGATCCCACCCTTGAAAGGCTACGTACGCTTTCCCCTCCTCACGGTGAAGAGGAGGCAGACCCCGAGGTGAGATCTCTGCTTCAGGACAGCCATGGACTGGATTCCCAGGAGGACCACAGCCACCTGGAGAAGGGGCTACAGGAGCAACAGCTGTGAGGGCCAGCTCTGCTCGGTGGGCGCACCCTGTAAGGACACCAGCTAGCCTGCACCTGCCACTTTCACAGCAGCACTGGTGGGACCCGGCACATGTTCTGCATCCATCGCTTCCTCCACCAAAAGGACCCCTCCCCCATTCCCGTGATGTGAGAAAGAAAGAATGAAGTAGGATGTGAATTTGGTCACACGAGTAAAGGGTAAAAATCCCAGCATGCCTCACTCTAGGTATGCCAGACAACACCACAGTCAGGCATCAGTATAGCAATAATAAAGATGACACAGACCAATTACTCTCCACCTTTGTAAACAACAGCACACGTGAGCTTTGTAACCTTGCCAAGTCACCTGGATCTCAGCCATCACATTTGTAAATTGAGAACGTACATTTTTCCCAGTTAAAAAATTATAGGATGGGATTGGTGTTGTGGTGCAGCAGGTTAAGCCACCCTTTCAGATGCCAGCATTTCGTATCTGAGTGTTGGTTTGAGTCCCAGCTACTCCTTTTTTTTTTTTTTTTTTTTTTTTTTTTTTTGACAGGCTGAGTGGACAGTGAGAGAGAGAGAGACAGAGAGAAAGGTCTTCCTTTCCGTTGGTTCACCCCCCAAATGGCCACTGTGGCCGGCGGGCTGTGCCGATCCGAAGCCAGGAGCCAGGTGCTTTTTCCTGGTCTCCCATGCGGGTTCAAGGCCCAACCACTTGGGCCATCCTTCTCTGCACTCCCAGGCCACAGCAGAGAGCTGGACTGGAAGAGGAGGAACCAGGACAGAATCTGGCACCCCAACTGGGATTAGAACCCGGGGTGCTGGCACCACAGGCGGAGGATTAGCCAAGTGAGCTGCAGCGCCGGCCCCAGCTACTCCACTTCTGACCCAGCTGCCTGCTACAGTGCCTGGGAAAGCAGCTGATGATGACCCACCAGGTGGGAGACCTGGACAGGGTTCCTGGCTCCTGGCTTTGGGCTGGTCCTGTCCTAACTATTGTGACCATTTGAGAAGAGAACCAATAAATGAAAGATCGATCTCTCTCTCTCTACTTTTGTCTCCCTTTCTCTGTTGCTATTACTTTCAAATAAATAAATATATCTTTTTTAAAAAGTTATAGAATGGATGAAACAAAATGATGCATTTGCTTCAAAATAATAAAGTGAGGATATAGATGGAAAAAGATTAGACACACGTCGATAACTGAGGAAGCTGTGTGATTAGCATATGTCAGTGAACTGGGCTCTTCTTTTTGTATAAAATTTTGTATAGCATTTGTATAAAAATTTTTCTATAACATTAAAAAAATGAATTAGTAAGGCTACTAAAAATTACACTGAAAAAAGTAGTTATGATATATGGAAAAAAGTCTTTTCTTCTAGGAGGAGTAATTAGCTCTATAATCCAGCTGAATTAATGCTGATAAAGAACTGACCACATACCGAGAAACTGAGAATGGTTTCTTAGAGTTCTCATGTGGCCGGCAGGAAGGGGGCTCTGAAAACTAGGGCAGGATGGCGATTCAGGCAAAGAGGTGGGAAGCCCACCAGAGGCGGCAGGCACCAGTGGCGGCCTGCAGATAAGGAGTTTCCCTCCTATCAGGGGCAGCCCTTGATGTGAAAGTCTATCCATCCAGCCGGTACCATGGCTCACTAGGCTAATCCTCTGCCTGTGGCGCCAGCACCCCAGGTTCTAGTCCCGGTCGGGGCGCCGGATCCTGTCCCGGTTGCCCCTCTTCCAGGCCAGCTCTCTGCTGTGGCCCGGGAGCGCAGTGGAGGATGGCCCAAGTGCTTGGGCCCTGCACCTCATGGGAGACCAGGAGAAGCACCTGGCTCCTGGCTTCAGATTAGCGCGGTGTGCCAGCCGCATGCCCGCCGCCCACAATGGCCATTGGAGGGTGAACCAACGGCAAAGGAAGACCTTTCTCTCTGTCTCTCTCTCTCTCACTGTCCACTCAGCCTGTCAAAAAAAAAAAAAAAAAAAGTCTATCCGTCCACCCGCTTTACCACAGACACTATTGGCCCCTGGGGAAGTGCGGGCCAGCTCTCGGCTGGAAGGAGAAGGAAGGCAGAATCTCCATGTGAGCGTGCTGGATGCCACAGGCCGGCCCTCGCCAGCTTCCTGCATCCCACTGTCTTTGCAGGGTTGCTGATCCTGATGCCTCGTATTCTTCCCTGTCCTTGCACATCCCACAAGGTTTTATATGCAAGAGGATAGCAAGAATTTCATTCAAATACAGCCACACGTTATCCATTCCTAAATAGACAGTCCCCTTCCCAAAAGCAGTTCTGAGGTTTAAAATGAGCCACAGCTCTCAGGATTTTGACATTAGTGCATTTTTTGCTCTCAGAAAAAAGGGAGAGTGAACAGAAATCACCCACTTCAGGGATCTGCTAAAGCCCCTATGGAGGACAGAGTATTAGCTCAAGTACTTAGAGATTTTTTGATAAAAGAAATATCACAAGTTTACATGTCATCCAAACCTCAGACACTTGTCTCAACGCCCACAAACTACTATCAAGTGCCTGTAGACTGAGTTTAAGGGAAGCAGACCGATCATCGAGAGCAGACGTCAGCCCTACAACCACAAGACCTCACGCACACTGAAGAAATTTCTGGCGATACCTGCTGGACCCAGGCTGCGACTCGCCCATCCAGATACCTGGCTTGGACCAAAACAGATCTACCCTCGGGTACGACCGACCAACCACCGCGCTGCTGGACAAGAGGCTATATTGATTTCCCTTCCCTGGGAGGAAGGGGGAAATCCTACCAAAGGAAATAAGAATAGCAGGAAGGAACTCGGTACAGGGAGGGGCTTTGGAAAAACACACAGCACGGTATAAAAGAGCTACCAATTTCAAAACTCAGTTTCCAAAATGTCCCGGTTTCTGGGAATGCAAATCAGTTGACCAGTCCCTTTGAACTACAGGTTTCTCCTTCCCCAACAGACATGGGCCAAAAGGTCTTTCCATGACCTTGACTTCTGTCAATATTTGTTAGTGCTTGTGGTCCGCCTTCTGCAACTCTCTCCAACACTGGAGGCAGAGGGTGGAGCACCCATCGATGGCGCTTGCCAAGTCAGTGCTGCCTCCTTCTCTTTCTCCCAAGGCTACTCTGACAGCCGGAGGGGAGTAAGCTACCCTCACCTGTCTCTGTGCCTGCAGGTCGACGGCTTCCCTGCAAGGAGCTGGTCCTGACTACTTGTAAACTGAGCGCACCAGCAGGGCCACGCAGCCCTCACTGGCCAGGCCTTGCCGGGTCTCCCACCCGTGGCCCTGCTAGGGGCAGGCTTTGGCCCAAGTGCAAAGGGAACCCAATGAATGAAGAGAGAGACAAGGGGAATGCCTGATCCCAGGAATCAAAGCACATGAGACAGCTCTGGGGCTCCCAGGGCGTCTTCTTCACGAGTGGACAGCACTTAGTGGGTTCTCCGCGTCCGGGTCATGAAGCTGGTGTAAAATACCGTCACGATTTTCCATTTCCATACAATAACAAATACAAAACATCTAAGGATGCAGGAAAGTCTCAAATGGTATTCCTTGCCCTACTCATTCTCGTGACATCATCATGATTTGTTCCCGTGCCTCTCCTGAAGGGGATCGGAATATGGACCCCCAAACCATGCTGCATTACCAGGGAGACATCAGCTGGAGATATCCCCAAGTCCACAGCTGCAGGGGGCAGGGGAACAGCACTTTCCTGCAGCTCTGCTGAGCTGGTGAAAGGCAGCAACTCTGGCACCTAAGGGTGCTGTGAATTCCGCTGTGGGGCAGATCCACTCCCAGCAAGGAGCATGGAGGTAAGACCTACCCCAGATCCCTCTCCAGAACAGATTTAAGACCACGAGGAAGGCGGGAAGGCCCAAACTTCCTTACTTCCTGTTTTTCCTGTTGAAAATCCATTTATCTTTCCAAAAGGCCATCTGTCTTCCTACACGGACCTACACAGACCTTTTTCTCCTCTTCATCCATTAAGATGGTTAAAGGGGCCGGTGCTGTGCCCTAGCGGATGCCTGCAGTGCCGGCATCCTGTATAGGCGCCAGTTCAAGTCCTGGCTGCTCCACTTCTGATCCAGCTCTCTGCTGTGACCTGGGAAAGCAGTAGAAGATGGCCCAAGTCCTTGGGGCCCTGCACCCACGTGGGAGACCTGGAAGAAGCTCCTGGCTCCTTGCTTCAGATCGGTACAGCTCCAGCCATTGAGGCCAACTGGGGAGTGAACCAGCAGATGGAAGAACACGTGCTCTCTCTCTCTCTCTCTCTCTCTCTCTCTCTGCCTCTCTGTAACTCTGCCTTTCAAATAAATGAATAATCTTAAAAAAAAAAGGTGGTTAAAAACAATTCCCACCACCCCTTCATCCCTGAGTACACGGTGTATTCACACTGCACACATCATTGTTTTTTTCTGATCGTGTGACTCACACATCCCAGCCACCAAATCTACGTGGGTGAAGGGCAGCACTTTTCCTCCCCTGCTTGTGCACTAAACTGTTAATAGTTCTGAGACAGGACCTGTGCCTCGTGGTGTGAAGCAGAGCTGTCTGCTCAAGGAATAGAAGCCATGCAGGAACCAGCAGGAAGATCACAGGCACCCGGAGACTCTACCACAGCCTCCTGGATCCGATCCCATCATTCATCACTTATCATAAACTGTATAATAGGCATTTTTTAAAACTATCTTTTCTCAACTAATGTGTGGATTCCTGTAGTCTAAGGACCTTCTAAAGCATGGTTTTCAAAAGGTGAAAAAAACCATGACACTTGTGTAAATACAGTGTGTAAATAAATACTATGCTTTAGGCTTTACTCAACTCATTTAGGAGTGGGGGACCATTGACATGCTGCTCACGGGGCAGCAGGTCCGATAGAGCTCCTCAGGGCCAGCCTGGGGAGCTCGGGGGCCGAGCGGGATGATGAGTGTCGGCGGCAAAGGAACCACACCAGAGCCGGGAGATCAGTCAACACCCAGGGCGCAGCCGGGTTCTCGACTTTATTGGGAGGGGAAGAGCTTTTATAGACACAGAAAGGGGGCTGTCTAGGGCACAGGGGAACCGAGCCAACCAGCTGAAAGGTAAGGCAGGACACGAGCCGGGCACGCCCTCAAGGGCCTATCACAGCCGAGGACACATACTGTTCACGAATACGGGAGTCTCCTGTCAGGCTAGGTCCCTCCCCCGGGGGCCATCTTGGATTGTTGGAAACGCTGAGTCACTGGGATGCGGAAGTGCGGCAAACTCGAGCTAAGGCTTAGAGGCCTTGTCGAGCGAAGGCTTCGCAACTTTGGGCGCCCCCTCCCCGCATTGACAGGCTAAGAGTGGGTCAAAGAAGAATTTGAGGAATCGAGACCCGTGCGGTCAGTAAGTGAAAAGCATTCTGAAATGACTCTTGTAATGCACAAAGCTGGTGAATAGCTTACAAAGTAACACAGTGCAATGCTCGACATTGACTTTTCTACCTAATGGAAATTAATGAAAGCAAAATGGTCAAACGTCATTAACTTTGTATGCTCAAGAATCATTGTTCTAAAACTCCTTCATAGGCCTGTCTTTTTACTAGACATTCTCTTTTCTTGAGAAATGTAACAAAGCCTAGCTAATGCAAAGTCAGCAAAAAAATTACATGCCCCTACAGAATGGTAATCCCCAACCTCCCAGAGAATGCCCATGAACCACTGAAACATGATCCAACGGGTTCTTTCTGCTTAGTTCCAGGTTTTGAATAATTTTTTCAACCTCCCACATATTCCACTTCTTGAGGAATATACACCCTTCAGTGTCTTATATAGAGACAGATACATAATATCTGTACAACAAATTGTCTACAAGGAAAGAAAAAATCTGGACATAAAATAGAGGATGTGTTACAGAGAATCATTGCAAAGAATCCTTCATCTCAGATTCAGAACCTCGAGGGCTTCAGGAAGGTCCCATATCGCTTATACTGTGGCCGTACTGATATTTCTCCATAGCAGACAACAATATTCACTCTGAGAGACAGATAGAAACTATAGCCTCAAAAACTTAATCAAGTTTTGCTGTCAAACGATTTAGAACAAAACTGTTGGATTTTAGAATGGAAGATGTAGAGGCTGCAGGCTTGTGTTTTATTACGAGGACCCGACGCTGGATAAAGCAGGAAATGAGCATTCGCAGGCTCTTCTACGCCCTTGACCATGAAGGACAGTTCGCTCTGCTCCACAATGTTTCCTGGAGGCCCACAGCTACAGGGCAGGTGAAGAAGCCATACTAGGACTGGTTTGATTGCTTTTCAAACAAACGGGGAGACAGGAATACAGGAAGGGACCAGGCAGTAAGGGAGGAGGGAGAGAGGCAAAAATACGAAATGCCCGTCTGGGAGAAGGGTTGTATGACCTAGGAAAAGGGGCAAACATGTGATGAGTGTGAGGCCTGCGAGAATGGGTTGTTTAAGAAGACCTACAGTGGGGCTGGTGCCGTGGCGCAATAGGTTAATCCTCTGCCTTCGGAGCCAACATCCCATATGGGCACCGGTTCTAATCCCAGCTGCTCCACTTCCAATCCAGCTCTCTGCTAAGGCCTGGGAAAGCAGTGGAAGATGGCCCAAGTCCTTGGACCCCTGCACCCGCATTGGAGACCTGGAAGAAGCGCCTGGCTCCTGGCTTCAGATCGGCACAGCTCCAGCCATTGCAGCCAACTAGGGAGTGAACCATTGGATGGAAGACCTCTCTCTCTCTTTCTCTGCCTCTCCTTCTCTCTGTGTAACTCTTTCAAATAAATAAATAAATCTTAAAAAAAAAAAAAAAAAAGACAAAGGAAGGAAAGAAGCCTTCCCAGAGCTTTCTTTACTTGGCTAAAAGCAGAAAGTGCTGAAAAATGTGGACTGCTAATAGGTTCCCTCCCCTGAGGTTTTTTGTTGTTGTTAAAATTTATTTGTTTATCTGAGAAGCAGTTACGGAGAAAGGGGGAGAAAGAGACGTCTTCCATCAGCTGGCCCACTCCCTAAATGGCTGCCAGAGCCAGAGCTGGGCCGATCAGAAGCCAGGAGCCAGGAGCTTCTTCCGGGTCTCCCACGTGGGCTTTCCCAGGCCACAGTACAGCGCTGGATCAGTTTAGTTTCTTAGTTTAAGTATTTGCCCTCCCAAATGTGCCACTCTATAAACTCGAAAGTCCCTTCCTGGCCCTTGTCTAAATGGTATGGTTTTGTTGTTAAGTTGATGCACTAGTTGAATTCTAATCACCCCTTATCAGGAGATTGCCCTACCCTGCAGGTGCACTGCTGCCGACCAGTAATGCATTTTCCTCCTGCTAAGTGTCTTTTGTCAGCCTAATTTACAGGATCCCAGCCAGAGGACCTAGGGAGGTAGAAGCCAAGAATTTGTCCCTACCCTACAAAACCACGCAGCCTAATCTTATTTTTTTCTTTTAAGATTTTATTTATTTGAAAGGCAGAGTTAGAGAGAAGCAGAGGCAGAGAGAAAGAGAGTTCTTCCATCCACTGGTCCACTCCCCAAGTGGCCGCAATGGCGAGCTGCACTGATCTGAAGCCAAGAGCCAGGAGCTTCTTCCAGGTCTCCCACATGGGTGCAGGGGCCAAAAGCACTTGGGCCATCTTCTACTACTTTTCCAGGCCATAGCAGAGAGCTGGATTGGAAGTGGAGCAGTCGGGACTTGAACTGGTGCTTATATGGGATGCCGGCACTGCAGGCGGTAGCTTCACAAGCTATACCACAGCACCGGCCCAGCAGCCTAACCTGACAAAGGCTGTGGCTTGTCTTGCCATTGGCCCTTAGACTGACTACAATGTTCCAGTTGCCTCCTGAGGCACTGAGCTACTCAGTACTCAGTACCCTGCTTCTTCTGTAATTAAACCACAATGCCAGTTGGCACAAAGCCATCTGGAATTATAAACAATTTTTTCCAATCTGTCTTGGAGCTATATATATATACATATATATATATATAGATGTATCCATGTGTCCTATGGGATGTGAGTGTGTGTGTGTGTGTGTGTATCCCTGTATCCCATGAGAGTGAGAGTAAGTGTTGTGTGCAGCATCTAGGTACTATCCCTTAAAAAGTTTTTTTTTTTTTTCTTTTTGCATTTCTTCTTCCTGCTAGCTGGAACGCAGACATGATTCCTACAGCCGGAGCAGCTACCTGGTATCGTGAATGCTACACATTTTAAGGATGAGTTTCGAGGCCAGGGACCCCAAGGATTGCAATGCCTCCACGCCAGTTCTAGGAAGCACACCCCACATCACTGTAGGTGAGACAACACCCTTCTGTCCCAGGTGAGGAGCGGTTGTTTCAGGTTCGCTGGCCAACTCTAATGTGAAATGATGAAAGCAAGAAAATAAAGATGACCCGGAGTCTGAGCGAAATGACCCAGGAATTTAAATTCAGAAAAGCATATTTAATAGACTGTATTGAACTACAACCCCAGACTGTTTCCCAACCCATCCAGAAATCCTAAGGCAAGCAGTGGATGAGGGGGAGACGACCTAAGAAGTGAAAAGCAAACGCAAACAGTGCGGTCAACGCATCGCTGATGAAAGAAACCTCAGAGGATAAAGCACTGTTCTCTGCAGGTGGACTGGCTGGCAGGTGAACATTCACCAGCTGGGGTTCAAGGACAGACCTCACATTCCTGCAAGAAAGTCCCTTACAAGGAGACACTTACCTGAAGAAGATAACCAGGTTTTCACAGGCAGAGCACTGCACATAACCAAAAAGGGCGTTTCAAGCCTTTGGAAATTAGAAGGGAACGGCCGCCTGTCTGTAAATGGTTGTGATAACACAGCTTACAACGGCTTGGTGAGAATAAAAAGGGACGGACTTTGTGCTTTGATGTTTTGAAGAGAAAGAAGATATTACTCCCTATGATTGACATTATCTCACTACAATCCATAAAAATCTTAAATATATCAGTGTCCATAAAAAGTTTTTTTTTTTTGTTTTGTTTTTTTTTTTTGACAGGCAGAGTGGACAGTGAGAGAGAGAGACAGAGAGAAAGGGCTTCCTTTTGCCGTTGGTTCACCCTCCAATGGCCGCCGCGGTAGCGTGCTGCAGCCGGCGCACCGCGCTGTTCCGATGGCAGGAGCCAGGTGCTTCTCCTGGTCTCCCATGGGGTGCAGGACCCAAGGACTTGGGCCATCCTCCACTGCACTCCCTAGCCACAGCAGAGAGCTGGCCTGGAAGAGGGGCAACCGGGACAGGATCGGTGCCCCGACCGGGACTAGAACCCGGTGTGCCGGGGCCGCAAGGCGGAGGATTAGCCTGTTGAGCCACGGCGCCGGCCGGTATTTTTGTGTTCAAATAGTCCCCTCCTCTGCTGAAAAAAGGGTCGAATGGATGTCATTTGATTTTTACTTCTATACATCAAAGGAGATAGCTTGTGGATTACCACCTGGCACCTGGTTTCCTACCCTGAGGAATGGGTTTGAGGTCATGACCCTCCTAAACTGTATGCAAAACTTTTATTTTTCTAAGCTTTTCTGGGAATAGAGTCCTTAGCTTGTCAAATACTACTTGTAAAAGTGCTTGCAGATCTTTCAAAAAAAAAAAAAAATGGTGCAGGGGGTTAAGCTGCTGCCTGCAGGGCCAGCATCCCATATGGGCTGCTCCACTTCCCTTCCAGCTCCCTGCTACTGCACCTGGGAAAGCAGCAGAGATGGCCCAGGGGAGAACCACGTGGGAGACCCGGAAGAAGCTACTGGCTTCATGGGAGCCCAACCGCAACCACTGTGGCCATTTGGGGAGTGAACCAGTGGATGGAAGGTCTCTCTCTCATCTTCTCTCTTTGTAACTCTGCCTTTCAAATAAATAAAACTTAAAAAAAAAAAAAAAAGACACCCTAGACATCACACTCATTATTACTCATCCACCTCAGCATTTATGACCACTATCTCTCGTTTACTTTCAAACTTGGAAAATTCATTACTCATTTTGATTCTATCAGAACTCCTGAATTTAGATAACTTGGAAGCAGCTGTTGTTATTAAGGACATTTTTATTTGATATCTGTTGCTCCTGCCCCCTAAGAGAGTGTTCTAAGTTCCTCTGTGATGCACATTTATGTAATTCTTATCTAATCCTGGTTTTGGCCAAGACCAGTCATCAGGAAGACAGCAGCCCCGGCAGGGAGAGATGGGTTACAGAACTGCTTTTCCTTTCCAAAAAGAAGCGCTAGAAAACTGGCAGTGACATTGCTTTAGGAGCTGCCTGGCAACCTAAGGGTAATCATTAACTATTTGTTACATAAGTGAGTAAAATTCTGGAATGCCAGTAATGTGCACCTGTAACAATCCTACTGATATCATTTTTTAAAAAAGATTTATTTATTTGAAAGTCAGAGTTACACTGAGAAAGGAGAGGCAGAGAGAGAGAGAGAGAGAGAATCTTCCATCCAATGGTTCACTCCCTAATTGGCCACAATGGCTGGAGCTGCACCAATCCGAAGCCAGGAGCCAGGAGCTTCTTCCAGGTCTCCCACACGGGTGCAAGAACCCAAGGGCTTGGGCCATCTTCCACTGCTTTCCCAGGCCATAGCAGAGAACTGGATCGGAAGTGGAGCAGCTGGGATTCAAACGGGCACCCATATGGGATGTCAGCACTGCAGGCAGTGGCTTTACTCGCTACGCCAGTGCCGGTCCCTGATATCATTTTGAAATGCTAGTGGATCATGACAGACAGTAATCACTGGTTAAAACATAATTATAGTTGGAATATATATACAATCTAATAATTTGAGAATATTTTGTGTATATATAAAGTATCATGGTGTTTTTTTTAAGATTTATTTATTTATTTGAAAGGCAGAGTTGCAGAGAGACAGAGGCAGAGATAGAGATCTTCCATTTGCAGGTTCACTCCCCAAATGGCCACAATGGCCAGAGCTGGGCCGATCTGATGCCACAAGCCTGGAGCTTCTTCTGGGTCTCCCACACGGGTGCAGGACTCCAAGCACTTGGGCCATCTTCCATTGCTTTCCCAGGCCATAGCAGAGAGCTGGATTGGAAATGGGGCATCCAGGACCCAAAGTGACAGACACCCCTGGGATGTTGGCACTGCAGGTGGTGGCTTTTTACCTGCTACACCACAGCGCCAGCCCCACTAAGTGTGTGTTTTTTTTTTTAAAGATTTATTTATTTGAAAGGCAGAGTTATAAAGAGAGAGGGACAGAGAGAAAACACAGGGGGAGACCTTCTATCCGCTGGTTCACTCCCTAAATGGCTGCTGCGGCCTGGGCTGCAAGAGGCCAAGGCAAGGAGCCAGGAACTCCATCTGGGCCTTGCACGTGGGTGCAGGGATCCAAGCACTTGGGCCACCTTCAGCTGCTTTCCCAGGCACATCAGCTAGATCAGAGGTGGAGCCACCAGGGCTTGAATCAGTGCTCACATCAGGTACTGGCATCACAGGCAGCAGCTTAACCTGCTACATCACAGGGCCAGCACCATGTACCAAATGTGATCTTCTTTTCTGTGTGATTATAACGATTACATTTTTAATGAAAAATAGCCTTTATTGTATTCTGTTATTACAAAAACAATACATATGACTCACATATTTTAGCATTGATTTTATTTATCCAGGAGGTAAACTTTTCTGCAAATAAATGCATCTCCTGGCTTATAATAAAAATCCACGAGAAAAAAAGTATTCAAAAAACCCTACTGTGCCTTAACACAGTTATTACCCTTTTAGAGAAGACGATATCCATATTTTGGAAATTTAACTTAAGGTGATACCATGGACATCATTAGACATAAAAGTTCAGGCCACCTACATTTCTACCAAAAAACTGACAACATACATTACATTACATTCTGGTTAAATACATGCAAATGCTGATATGAGGACTTAAAAATGCCTTACACAGATAGAATAAATAATGAAAAATGTTTTTTTCTGATCATCAAAAGATAGCATAGACAGATGCAGAGGGAGACCTGCACCACAAGAAGCAAATCTGTACAGCACAGCGCGCTGCAAGCAGCCAGCTGAGAGTCACCGTGCAGAGCTGGGTGAGGAGCCCGTCGGAGGCAGCTTTGTGCGTGTGAAAGCAGCTCCCGGCTGCCGGCTGCTGAACTGCCTGCAGCCCAGCTCTCTGCCTCCGTGTCACCCACAGCACGGAAGACCCACGTGGGGAAAGCCGTGCTGCACGGCCTTACTTGCTACTTACTCTCTTGCCCAGTATGTGGGCATCGGAGTGAAAAGAAAAAAAAATTAAAGCTAAAAATGCATTATTCTTAAAAAAAAGGTTTTGCTTGCAAGATGTAATATCCTTCAGGGATTGCACACTCCATCCAGAGCCCTGACAGGAACACCATTCACAGACAGGTTTGTACATCGGACAGTCACTGGCCTGGGGAGCAGCGCGGCTCATCTGTAAGGGAAACCAAATGCCCAACGCTTGGAGGCCTTGGCTCTCCTCCTGCTCCTGTGAAGCTCCACGCAGGAGACGAGGTGCCCGTAACAGTGACAACTAGCCAAGACAGAAGCATCCTAAGACCACTGCCCTCAGAGGCACGGCTTTCTCAGAGACTGCGCCATGGTGACAGAACGTGCAGAGGCACGTGTCTCCATGCATCTGTGTGAAGTCAGAAACTCTCCCTAGCAGAGCTGATTGTGAAGGAGCTGTCTTTATTTCTTTGGGTGATGTCAACAGAGCCCTACTCTTCTCTCTGGTCTTCATCTCGTACAAGCCAGGAGAGCTGCATCAGGTAGGAAACACAGTAGCTACCAAAGAGAACTTAGATGGGTACCCACGTGAGGGATCTTGCTTCCAGAGTCCGCCCTGAAAACTTTGTGAATGAAAAGGGTGCTACTGACACTGCCTCCTCCATTGCTGCCGAAGACGGAACTTCTGACACCTCCATCCTCCTGCTGGGCGTCTCCTGTCCAGTGTGGCAGAAGGTGACTGCCAGGGCTCTAGCCTGCTCTCCCAGGATGGCCACAGAGGCCAGCTCTGTGCCTGGAAAAGCTTCCCTGGAGTTCCGTCCTCACTCTTGCAAACTGTATCTGAAGAGGTGCATTGTGCACTGTGGAGAGGCAGTCACAGGAAGGCGGTAAAATGCTTGAAAAGAACAAGATAGGCCGACGTGGCCAAACCCAGCAAGGAGATGATAAAAACTAAATGGTTCGGGCTGGCAGGTGTTTCGAGGCACAGGGAAGTTAAGTTTCAGTGTTAACTGATATTCCCGCTGGGCATGAGGGGAAGAAATACGGGTGACTGTTTTCTTGCGCCTTATTTTGGTGGCGCCAAAAGCTGAATCCCCACTGAGCTTCCTGTCCTAGTCTCTGTGGAGCTGACATCCCAGCTTTCCAGTAGATGCCCGTCCCTCGGAGAGGTCTGGCCTCAGCCTCCACATCAGGAGGAGAGCGATGTGGGGGACGCCACGGAGGGGGCTCTATACACAGCCATTCGCTGCTACCTATGGGTCAGAAGGAAGAGAAGCAGAGCCATTATGTCCCAGACAGCAGAAAAGTAGAGGAGCCCTCCCGCCTTTCCACTGCTCCCCCGTGCCGCTCACCCCCATATCCACACCCACGCATGGACGCTGGGGAGTCAGGTAAACTCAGCTTCTCTCCCTGAGAAGCTGACCTCGTCAGACCTGGACCACAAGCTACGTACCCAAGCTATGAAACCGAAGTAGCCAGGACCCCGGCAGTAAAAGGAGAATGTGTTGGCAACATCAGCCAAAGACCATGCCACAAGAGTGACACTGCAGCCTGGGGGCTACTTGGCCTCCGAGAGGGTCCCTACCGTGGCAGCTATCCCAGTCCTGCTCTGAAGTCAGGGATCAGAGCAGAGCAACTTCCTCCCATTCACTGAGACTTAACGTTCCACCTCGTGAGAAATTCTTCCCCTTAGAACAGTGCTCCCCAAGTGCTGAATGTACATAGGAACCACTTCGTGATCCTGTTAGGAGGAAGATTCGGGCTCAGCGGGTCTGCAACGGAGCCTGTGATTCTGCTTTTCTCTTGAGTTCCTGGGCCACGTTAGGATTCCAAGGACTAAGGCCTGAGAATGGTGAAAGAACCCCACCTGCACATTCGCCCATCCCAGAAGACGTTAAACACTGCTCTGCACCATTGACTACAAGCCCTTTACAAAACAACAGGCAAGCTGTATTTTAGAAGCAACAGCCCAATAAATTTTCAAAGTTCTCCAGTGTTTTTCTTTGTACTAGATAACATGAATTACATGTCACTAATGGGACTTAGAGTACAGTGTGGTCAAATGTAGTTTGTAATTCTTATAGAGGTGCCAATAGGTACACACAAGTACACCATGTTTTCTTCCATGATGTCCTTCCCATCTCCCCCAGAAGGTGGTGGAAGTGAGCCATGCCTATGCCATGGACTCAATCACACTGAAGTGGGTTTGCCCAAGTCTCACTGTGCAACAAGAGGCAAAGTTTTAGGGGGAAGGGGGGACAGTAGGGAACAGAACCCAAAACACAAAACAAAAAACCCAGGAGCCTTCTGAAATGTTCAAGTTATTCAACAATTTTATTTACCCAGTCTACACACATACGCAAACACGCACACACACACACACACACACAAAGCACATTTCAAATACAGTTGTACACGCCTCTGGTGAATTTTCTTATCAGTGTCACCAATTAAATCAGAACACCACTACAGATTTACATTCTGACTTTCAACAGAGCAGTGCCTAGGGAACCACAACAGAACTGTTCCTGGCTTCCCAGTGCAGCCCATTCCCATCCAACCCAGTGGGCCTCAGCCCTCCCTCACTCCCACCTCCCTCCAAAGGGCACTGCTTGTGATCAGTCCTTTGCTTTTGCCACAGTAAAATCATCACCATATCAGAATGAGTTAATTGTCTGACTTCAATATCAAACAAAATATATACAACAAATCAAATACAATCACATTGAAAGTAAGTAGATATTGGACACCGATATCCAGTAAAAGGCTGACTGGAAAGAACACATGTACCCACCCATTTCTTCATCACAAAATCTCCTCTGTATTTCTATTTATTAGATTAGGAATAAAAGCCAAGTTCACGCAGACTAAAAACAGCACCACTACCCAGTGGAACGCGACACTCCTCAACAGAGTCAGTTGCGGGCATAGAAGGTTCAGAAACAGAGGGTGACACAAAGCCCTGCCCTGAAGGGCACTGGGTGAGCTGACTTCAAGTACATGTCACAACTTCAGGCTCTGAACACACGTTCCCTTGGATGAGTTCACAAAATACCATCCCAGTGATACTCAACCATCATCTTTTACAAAATGATGAGAAGTTGGCTGCTAATGGACAAGAAATGTCTATTAAGACCAGAGTGTAGAATTTCCCTAGAAAGAGAAAGCAGGGCCTGTTGAATTCTGTTCTTCATAGACAGGCGCTGTAGACCGAGAATTACGACACGTGTGCACAC
This sequence comes from Lepus europaeus, assembly GCF_033115175.1. NCBI lineage: Eukaryota > Metazoa > Chordata > Mammalia > Lagomorpha > Leporidae > Lepus > Lepus europaeus. The sequence goes on along the minus strand of NC_084840.1, from coordinate 21,872,865 downwards.
CACCAAGCTACAGTCAGAAAGCAGGTGCACTGCTGTGAGTCTGTCAGCCAGCACACAACCCCTAGAGTCCATCAGAGAGGATGCAGAGACCCTGGGGACTGGGAGTCTAGAGTAAATTCTTGGGCACACGTCTAAGGTTTGTGCCATGGCCAAGAGAAGCCAAAGAGCCCGCCAATGCTGCAAATGGACTCAATTGTTACATATTTTTAAATTTCTGCTTAAAAATTTTTATTTATTTATTTGAAAGTTGGGGAGGGGTTGTAGAGATCTTCCATCCACTGGTTCACTCCTCAAATGCCTGAAACAGCCTGGGTTGGGCCAGACCACTGCCAGAAGCCAGAAGTTCCCTCCATCCAAGTATCCCGCATGGGTGGCAGGAACCCAGGTACTTGGGCCATGATTCTCTGCTTCCCAGGCACACTAGCAGGGAGCCGGATCAGAAGTATGGAGCAGCTGGGACTTGAACCAGGCACTACAGTATGGGGTGCAGGCATCCCAAGGAGGGCAACCCTCTGTGAACACCTACTCTTGCTATACATTTTAAAATAAAAGTATTTCTTGGCCGGCACCATGGCTCAATAAGCTATTCCTCCACCTGCGGCGCCAGCACCCCAGGTTCTAGTCCTGGTCGGGGCGCTGGATTCTGTCCCTGTTGCTCCTCTTCCAGTCCAGCTCTCTGCTGTGGCCCGGGAAGGCAGTGGAGGATGGCCCAAGTGCTTGGGCCCTGCACCCCATGGGAGACCAGGAGAAGCACCTGGCTCCTGGCTTCAGATCAGCGCGGTGTGCCGGCCACAGCGCACCAGCTGCAGCGGCCATTGGGGGGTGAACCAACAGAAAAGGAAGACCTTTCTCTCTGTCTCTGTCTCTCACTATCCACTCTGCCTGTCAAAAAAATAAAAATAAATAAAAGTATTTCCAAATACAAGCAAGCCAAAATGCACAGTAGGAAAGCTGTGTAAATCTATCCAATTTTTTGACAATACAACACAGCTTTTGGACTTGGCAAAGATAGTAGAACATGCCTAAGATCCCCTCACCCACATACACTTCTCACAGTTACTAAGTGTGCTTCCCTTGTCCTCGGGCTAAGCACCGCTGTTTCCTGATCACTCAGAATCCTGCTCACAGGAAAACCACAAGGTGGCTTTATCCCCAAACAGCTGTGCCAAATGTTCCCTCCAAACCTCACTGCCTCTGAACATCAAGCGTGGCTTGCAAGGGTTTGGCCCTGCTCTCACATGAGACAGACATCCAGGCGGGGAGCACAAAGACAGGCCATCCTTAATGCTCAGTTCTTGGGAAACAGACAAAAAAAAAAAAAAAAAAAAAAAGCCAGAGACAATGATATGGGGCATGGGGCAGATCATGCCTAGCACAATGCATGTTTTTAAAAGATCTTTCTTCTATTTTTTCAACTACCCCTTTATCAAAACAACAGATAACAGAGACAAAAAGTAAGTGCTAAATTCCAACTGGAAGATGAGGAGGCCGGAATGGGAAGTGGCTGCTCTCAAATCTGCCAGGGATTTCTTCAATCAGCTCTGAGAGCAAGAGAACACACACACACACACACATAACATCATGATTTCCTTTCCCTATTTTACATCAGTAGATTAAATGCTGAAGTCTCCACCGGCTTCCTATTCAACAGAACTCAGCGCATCAGCAAAGGGCAGTGTGGGGCCCAACCTTTCCCTGTTGAACTTGGGGTTGAGACAGCACAGCAAGGTGCACACACCATGAGTACACATTCAAGAAAGCAGGGGAGAGGCTGGGAGAGCACAGACGGGAAGCAGGCTGTCTCTAAAGCTTGGAGTCAGCGCTCAAGCCCACTCTATATTTTCCTGATGAACTTCTCTGAAGGTTCTTAGCACTAAAACCTGAAAGACGCTGAAACCCTTGCGGGTTGTCAAATTCCAATTGCTCGTGTCCTATCTGAGGGCAGTAAGACCACCTCAGCTCCTGCGGGGGGAAACAGACCAGCAAGGGGGCTGGGGAGAGTGGAAAAACAATCAGCAGGCTGAGAGCCAGAGTGAACGTTCCCTGGACCTGTCTCCAGTGCCGGGGTTTTAACAGGCTAACAGTGTGCTACTTCACCACAAGCCCCCTCTCCTGATTCATGGTGAGTGCAGCCCAAATCCAGGGTCTTGAGATCACCGAGTTCCATAGTTCCATCTTCTCACTCAGTACTCTCACCTCGCAGCACAAGCAAAGGCTGAATTGGGCCATTCGGGCCACAGATGCCACTACCCAAGCCCAGCAGACCAGGCGACTGCGTGCACTGACCTCCCAGACCCCACTGCAGAACACCCCTCTCCAGACCCCCGTCTCCCAGCAGCCCCAGGACAAGAGAAAATCGAGGAAGAGCAATCTGCTCTCCACTGCCGCATCACTCTACACTCGGAGCTCTCTTCGGCAAGTGCTCACTGGTTATACAAGTCCTGCTTCCCAGGAGAAGGCCCCGTTCTACTACTTCCGTGTGTCCTTCCCCCACCAGCTCAAAGCCCCAAAAGCAAAGATACTAAACAAACCCACCCCCCTAAAGCTGCCAAAACCAACGCCACTAAAGACAATGTGTGACGGCAGGTGACTCTGTCTCGGACACAACTTCAGGAAGAATCTAGCCCCCCTGACTGTGGACACTGGCTGCAGGATTCTACTGGACACGTAAGAGCAAAGGGCTCAAGGTCAGCAGTCAGCTCCCAGTGCTGCCGATTTTTATCACTGGTGCCTCTCTCCAAGGTGCTTAAAACCCTCAGCTTTCAACCAAAGACATTTATTTAATCTAGTGATTTCTTTTAATTACCCTGCAAAGTAAAGTGTCAGAGATGGGACAAGAGCCTGGAACAAGCCTTTAATAAAAAGGGTTGTTTGACGCAGCCTGCCTTCGAGGGGGTGACTTCATTTCAAACTGTCAAGTGCTCAAACATCTAACTGCACAGAACTGTCCTTTCAGAACCAGGAGGCAATTCAGAACTTGCAGGCTGACACTTTGCCCGAGTGTTTTCCCACCCAAGTTGACAGGGTGGAGCGCTGAACCTTGGGAATGAATCAGAATAATCAGGGAAGCTATTAAACACCACATGTCCAGGCTCCAACCTAGATGCAATGAGCCACTACTGAGCCTGACCCAGGTGGACCCAGACATGTTGTCCCAAAGTTCTAAAGAGCTCTCTAAAGAACACTCCTGGGTGAGAACCAAGACGAGTCTTCTATTACCAAACACGACCGTCCTCGGAAAATTGCTGACTTCTTCTAAAAGACAAATTCATAACTTTGCAGTGAGGAGCCACCCATCTTTTTAAAAAAAATCTCATGAGAATTCTAGACTTGCCTCTCGGCAAAATATACATATCCACATTCATGCATTTTGTCTACTACACTGGGACCGAGAGAAAGCCATTACTGGCCACCAAGGGGCTATGGATTTAAATATTTCCTGTCTAACCCTACAAAGAAAATGACAGAAGTGAATAAATAAAACAGTAAAGAGTCAGACTCCAGTGTGCCAAGGACTCCTCTAGACATTAAGATGAGATAGATTCTCCTTATGAACAAGAATACTCTAAATGAGAGATTAAACGCTGATCAAGCTTTTTCCATATTTGGGGGGAAAAAAGGTTGCTCCTGGAGGGGCGGGGGGAAGAAGCAGCTTTTTCTTTAAGTTAAGGAGGCTGTGCTGAAAATTATAGGAAATGGGGCCCTTCAGACCTCGGCACAACTCAAGAAGAGCAGGACACAGGCTTGGCATGGAACCTGCTGTGATTGGCAAAGAACCTGAGCACCACAGGCGAGGAGAGGAGTGCTCCAGGAAGCGCTGTGCGAGAGCTGGAGACCGCCCTGCTGGCCCAGCCCACCCTGCAGTAACAGACGATCTACTCTGGGCTCTTCAAGCTAGAACACACACCAAGATGTCGTCCACGTCCCCGGAGCCAGCTCCTCTCACAGCATCAGAAACAGGATCACTTCTTAGGAGAGGAGGCCAGAACTCTCACCCTATGTGTACTTGCAAGCGCCAGAGCATTCTCTGGGTGTGCAGCCTGGGCTGACCCTTACAGGACCTGGCTGGAGAGGAAGGGAGAAGGCAAAGGAGAGTCTCCCCGAGTCCTGATCCCTTCAGGCCCATGGGAGAAGGCAGCGTCGGGGCCTAGCCTTCTCCTTCACCAACCACCCCTTTTCCCAGACAATAACACTGGACAAGCCACGGGTGAGCTGGACGAGGAGAACAACCAAGCGAAGACTATGAAGGAAACACACATTCAAGAGACAAAGGCGAAGGATAAATGGGCTTTCGTGTCTCCCTGCACTTACCTGCCCCTGTCACAGCACCAGGACGGTGGGGAGTTGGACACGGGAAAGGAGCAGGTGTAGGGGCGTGCTTGGCCCCGGAGAGTGTATCCTGTTCCTCCTCCTCCAGACCACCCCAGCTGAGCGCCTGTCCTGAAAGACCCAACCTGCCAAGCTGCCCCTGGGCGAGGCCGCCGACGGAAGCTGGTCCACAACACAGACCCAGGATCTGTGTTCAGATTAATGGTGAAGTGGCAGGGCGCAGGTGATTAGTGACAGGGGCAGGAGGCCAGGGCGGAGGGACACACACGGTTACACCACCGGAATGCGGACTTGGGTCTTCGGCTGGTCGGCCCCTTCTTGCACGTCCAGGGCACGAAGAGGGCTGAGGGGCTTGAGGGGCCGGCTCCCAACACTGTAATTTCTTGGACGCCTGATTGTATTCGAACTGGACAGAGGCGTAAAGCTGTTCCTTCTCATCCTTACAGGGGTTTGGTTCTTGGGGAAGTTGTTCTGATTGGAAATGGAGGGACACCACACAGATGAAAGCCAAACCAAAAGCTCACTTGCACAGGCTAAACACTGCCTGCAGCCACACAGCTTCCTCCACTCCTGCTGCTCCACATGCAGGGACTCAGCCTGATCCCCAGCCCCTGGGAGCTAAAAGGGTTGCAGGGGGAAAAGCTCCTTGAGCCTCACATCCCAAAGCATGGAGAGTGGCTCCAAGGAAGGGGCTTATTTAAGATAACGCAGATTCCCAGGGACGGAGCTAGGATCAGACCTAAACCTCATGACCCGACCTCATTGGCTCCTGTGGACCCTGCTTTCTAAAGGGAAACCTGGGGGTGGGGGTAGGGGCGGGGAAGGGGCGATGTTTGCATTTTATTTCAGCCAAACATTTTTCATATTTAATTGACCTCCTTAGGAGCCAGATTTCAAGGTTGATTCATGAAAGAGAGATAATTTTAAAACATGTAATCTCAACATCTTTTCCTTTGGGAAGTCAGCAGACCATCTAGGCCGTGAGATCTGCATGTTTTCCTTTTGTACGGTCTCTTGGTACCAAAGGTTCAAAGACGCAAGGGAACGGGAATGTGGCAAGTGCATCCATGGGAAAATACTTACAGTGGGCTTGTCCCGGTGAGTGTTCACGGCCTCCACGCTGAGCTGAATTGTTTCTACTTTGCACCCTGACAAAACAGAGCAAAGAGAAGCAGCCTTCAGGCAAAAACGCTCTATGGAAAACTCCCTGGTTTCAGTCCGGGAAAGCACACCATAAAGGTATGCGTGCATTCCCAAATACAGGCACCCATCCACCCCTTCAAAGATGGAGGGCGCTGAGGGAACTTCCCTGACGTGCACGGTGACGACGCTGAACTTCTGGGCCACCTTCAGAGAAAACTCAAGCATCCTGACCTCCGCCAGTCCCCACCTCGTGCCAGCCCCACGCCCTAGTTACCGTAGGCCACGGGAGTGAGTTTGAAGATGGTATGGAGAGGGCACTTCAAGTACGGCAGTTCATCTGAAAGCAGAGAGACCAGGTGAGGGGTCTCCTACACTGCAGAGTGAGGTCAAGGTAACAGATGGGGTCTGCAGCGTGTGTGAGCTTTCTTCACCCTGACTGCCACCTGCAGTGGCACACGTGCTCCCTGGTCCCCAGACGCTCAGCAAGACCACGGAAGCTACCCAAACTCCTGAGGAAATCGGGCCATTTTAGATCCTTCCAGGTAGACGCAACAGGAGTAAGTGCCGCAGCCAGGGCCCCGCGGAAGGGGAGACTTTGGCCCTCGGGCAGGCTAAGGCCGCCTGCAGGCTTCCCAGCGGTTCAGGTGGATCTGGCAGGAAAGCAGCACTTCCTCACGGCTCTGACCCAGATGCCAGTGCCCCAACCCAAGGAATAGAGATGCTTCCAAGAGACCACCCTCCCACGGCCTCAGGGCCAAGCTGCGAACGTTCAGCTCGACACAGGCCTTTCAGACAGAAGGGGCCAACGAGCAGCGCAGTGGCAGCACCCCGCCGGTCCCCTGGGGGTTTGGTGGCAGCAGAGCGAATTCAAGTAGGCAACCCAATAGCTGCTGCCTGGAGAATGAACTCTAATTAGAGTGGAAGAAAGAGACAGAGTCGCAGTAAGCCCGGCCCCTCTCTCTGCCTGTGCCCCAGCCCCTCCCCTCAGCGGGTACCTGCGCCCTTGTCCAGGAAGTAGGCCAGGAGGCAGCGCATGACAGCCTGGTGGGAGATGACCAGGACGTTGCCCTGCCGTTCCAGTTCCATGATGACAGGCTCGAGCCGCTGCACCAGGTCCTGGTAGGACTGTGGGGGAAGCGGGCAGGTTGGGAGGAGGCCAGGCCCAGCTGGCAGGACCCATGGTCGAGAGGCCACTTCTTCCTCCCGGAGGCTCAGTGACTGTGTCGCCCGCTAACTGCCCCCGCCCTGCTGCCTTTTCAGAACACTCAGGACTTGTAAGAGCAATGCTGACACTGGGAAAACCAAGGTCAAGGAGAAGTCTGCATCCAGCCGGTGGGGGCGGCAGGCGCTTACTTTTCCTTCCCACAGGAAGGAAGGAACGAGAGGAACAGGCAGAGTCTAGGACAAGAGGCTGCTAGCAGTTTCCTGGCCCCCATCATCCTGTTTCATGCACTCCTGCCTTGCACATCCCTGCAGTGGGAAACCCCTTGACCAGGAAGCAAACTGACCACCAGAGACAACAGGAAATGATTCATAACCCCATATCCCATGTGCACTTGGTGACCCTTCCTGCTTGGAGGGAGGTAGAAATGAAGAGGCAGAATGAAAATAAGTAAAAAGGATTCTACAACATACTCAACCCAGGGGATACCTTGTCACCCTCTGCCCTGGAGATCTTAGTATGACCCAAAGGTCGGAGGATAAATGAGCCCCGATCCTCCTTTCTAATCACCACCCAATCATTCGATCCTTCTCCCAAACGAGGGCCAAGCCCCAGCGCAGGGCTGGGCAGCCACGCCACGCAAGGGCAGTCTCACCTCGCCTCCTGGGTACCGGTACAGATACTTATCTTGATCTCGAAGTGCAAACTCTTCCGGGTACCGCTTCTCAATCTCTGCGTAGGTCATTTCCTCGCACACGCCCTGCAAAGAGCCATGGGGTAGGGGTCGACTGACCCGCTCTCGCCCCACGCCAGACTAGGAACATAGGAGGGACGATCACGAGTTTCAGACTGTGTGCCAGGCCCCGCGCTGGGTCCTTCCATGCTTTGCAGCTGACTGTGACCAGGATGGCACGGTGTCTGGGATCACGGGGTGAGGGCCCCTGCAGAAAGCAGGCAGCTCCTCTAGCTTAACGTCCCCCTTCTCCTAGCACTGGGGAGGACAAGAAAAGTCAACAAGAGGAACAGAAGGAGGTAGCACGGAAGGAGGGAAACTGAAGGCACTGAACACCTTGCTGAAGAATAAAGAGGCAGAGAGGAAGGAGAGAAATAGAAATGTCTCAGGCCAGCGCCGTGGCTCAACAGGCTAATCCTCCGCCTAGTGGCGCCAGCACACCGGGTTCTAGTCCCGGTCGGGGTGCTGGATTCTGTCCCGGTTGCCCCCCTTCCAGGCCAGCTCTCTGCTATGGCCCGGGAGTGCAGAGGAGGATGGCCCAAGTGCTTGGGCCCTGCAGCCCATGGGAGACCAGGAGAAGCACCTGGCTCCTGCCTTTGGATCAGCACGCTGCGCCGGCTGCAGCGTGCTGGCCGTGGCGGCCATTGGAGGGTGAATCAATGGCAAAAGGAAGACCTTTCTCTCTGTCTCTCTCTCTCGCTGTCCACTCTGCCTGTCAAAATTAAAAAAAAAAAAAGAAAAAGAAAAATAGAGATGTCTCCTATTACAAGAAAATTTTGAGGAAAGAATTCACCAGAAGAGCTGAGAAAAATACCTAAGCAACAATTAAAGAACTGGGTAGTTAACTATTCCTTTCTCCCAGGAGGAAAACATATCAAGGAACAAAATAGGCCTGTTCAGCCTCACTCCCCCTAGATGCCAGAGCAATGAGGTCAAACGCTGGCCTGGGTCCCACTGTTGGCACAGGTGCTGAGCAGGCGGGAAGCTCTGATTGGAGGGCCAAGTCCACCTCCTTTCCAACCCCTCAACTGGCCACAGATCCAGATTCTGCAGTCTTGATGTGCGGTTCTAGTTTTCTAGAGAGATCTGCCCACAGAGTGACTTCTGAGGGTCCCTGTCTCAATAGGTGATTCTTACTGGCTCCCCTGGCCTTCAGAGCATCCTACTCACAGCATCAATCTCATTCAGGATCTTCCACTGCTCATAGGTCACCCCGAGAGACTCAGCGGTCTGGATGGTCCTCTTCAACTGGCTTGTCCACACTTTCAGATCTGCTATCTCCTGTTCCTTCAGAAAATTCCTCAGAGCCTGAGCAAACTGGGGTTTGAAAATAAAAATTATGAAAAGAAAGAAAATACACACACACACACACACACCACCACTACCACCACCCCCCACCACCACCACCACCACACACACACAACTGCTAACTTGGCCTGTAATGTGCAGTGTGGGGAGCCATGGGCCAAATCTGTAAGGTGCAACATAGTTAATATAAACCCAAGAAGAAATGGACCTCAGCAGGAACACCTTGTACTGTGCTGAGAACACAAGTCCTGCTGAATAAGTAATGGTTGAATGATCACAGCAGAACTGGTTCCAAGTCACCCACACTTCAATACAGACCTAGAGGCAGTGAGCAAGGAAGCATCTTTGGCACTTGCCTGACTGCCTGGAACTACAGCGTAAGCCCAGACGGGACTTAAGAAGGGGATGAAATAGATGACCTCTGCCATGCCCTTCCAGCTCTAAGCCTAGGAAATCCAACGCTGGCCAACTACTCACCTGCTTTCCCCGCGCCGAGAGGCCGGAGTCACCCCCGATCTTGCCCACGAGATTGAATTCACTCTCCCCATGCCGGCAAAGGTAGATGGTGCGGGGCTGGACGTGGATGTTCATGAGGTAGTAGACTATCTTGCTCTGGATGTAATCCTGCACTCTGTTGACCAAAAATCGCTGGCCCACATTTATCACCTTGATGAAAGAGAGGTCTCTGGAACAGGATAGAGGAAAAAGAAAATTCCCAGGCCATGCAAATCTGAGTAAGAACAGGAGGAGACCAAGCTCTCAGCAGATCTTCCTCCTCTCCTGTGTCCTCCCCACACTTCCAGAACCGAGTGGCAAGAGACAGTGGAAGATGAAGCACACTTCCCTGTGCTCTTGGTCAGTCTGTACCCTTTCCTCTATGTCTGCACTGTACCACACAAGTAGATAAACACAGTAAACAGAACTCAGCTTCCACTCAGGAGCTAGACGAGATGTCCTGAAGATTGCGCTAAGACCAAAACTTGGTGAGAAGACAGGCTCCACCTGAAGTTGGTAAAACCTGGCTAGAACACGGCACCAACAACCCGGGGAGAGAGGGAGGCTGCGGAGCCATACAGAGACAGCCACACACTCCTTCCATCCGCCTAATCGAGCCTCTCTCAAAGGCACTCCAGGAACTGTTTGCTTTGCAGCCATCGTGGGATTTCCCTCATTATAAAAATAGTAAGTACTTATTCCAAAAAAGAATTCAGGAAACAAACAAACAAAAAATAAGCTAGAATGATGCAAGTCACCCACCACCCTATGACCAGAGATAACATCTATGAAGACACACTGTCATACGTAACATCCTTCTAGGCTGTCTCTCTGTGTGAGACTTTGGGCAACTGAAGAATGTACTGTGCTATCATATCCAAGGTAGCAGTTTTCAACCTTTGTACTAAGGGCACACCTCCAAACACTGGCATTCAGGGCAACCCACTTGAAGCAGCTAAAGGCCGACCAAGTTCACCCGGCCCACAGGGATCTAACAGCGTGCCAAGTGCATCTGTCTCGGAGATGGCTTGGCTGCAGGCCCACACCTGTTGACTAGAGCCAGTGACTGCCCTGAACGTCCGCACTTTCAAAAGTGCTTCCAAGTGCACCATCTTTGTTCAACATGGACTTGACATTTGCTATGGCTCTTGTACCTCCCAATACAGTGTATCTCATCTGAATTCCATACCACACTGTCAACAGACACGTCCATTGGAATGACAGGCAGCATCTATGAGAATTCCTCTGAGTCAGGCATGTTCCCAAGAGCTTTACGTGTAAGACAGATTAGATGATAGATAGGTAGAACATGTGCATAGAAAGAAATATGTAATACGTGGGGTTCAAGTGTAAGATGCAACCTGCATAAAAGCAACACGTCCACACCCAGTTTCTCTGGGATGATGTAAACACTAATAGTCTGGACTAGCAATTAAGGGACAGAGTGAGGAAGGCACTGCTCCCGGAGGAGACTCTGCCTCAGGCCCTTCAAATCATGACCCTAACCCTTACTTGTCATAGTTGTCTGGATCCAGGGGTCGGTAGGTGACTTTGTAGCACTCAATTCTCTTCAGGAAGTCCTCCATCACATTCTCCCTGTTCCTCTCGGGATAGTCGGGGCTCGACACCTTTACCTCCTGAAAGCACAGGAACAGCACGAGCCCTGTCACAGAGCTGCGCGCGCAGCTCTGCCACACGCGGCTCTGCTGCAGGAGAAGTCCGACGCCCAGGAAAGCGGCCCTTCTCTGCGGCGCTGGCACTCCCCGCCGCTGGGAAGCCCGCCCCCATCCTGTGACCCTGGCAAGCGAGAAGGGAAAGACAACTGGGGAGTCATGTGCCTGCCCTTGGCTGAAGGACACGGGCAGTCACGCAGCTGAAGCCGCCCCATCCATCCCTCTACGGACTCTCCTGAAGGTAGAAGGGCTCCAATTGTTCCCCACCGTTGCTCAGAATAGGGCGTGTAATCCAATGCCTGCCTTGGGACCAGGTGCCTTCGCCTCCGATCACCCCAAGTTCCCACAGTGCTGGGACAGCACCTCCAAGAGAACAGCCACAGATGTCCACCTCGTGGCAGGACCCACTGAAGGGGCCCACGGAATGCAGTGACCCCAGAGGGCGTGAAGAAGACAATGCATAGCACACTGACCAGACTACTGGACACCTGCTGGGCAGGTGGCTTACTGTGAGATGGCCCCAAGAGATAGTAAAGAATATGATCTATCCCAACACCCAAGTCAGAGCACTCAAAGGATATCCAGGACACAGAGCCAGGACACCTACAGTCTAGGCCTCACTGTCCACTCAACAGCTAATTCTTACCTGACTCTCAAAGCTCCCATCTCATCTCCCAAGGGAAGAGGGAAGCACTCACAGTGCTCTGACAGACAGAACAGAACTCTCTGGTGTCAACCGTGTCAGTTTCTCTCGTTCACTACCCAGAGACACAAACCAGACAAGACACAAAAGATGAAGAGGAGGCAGTATACAGGGCTGTCACTCACCATGATATTGGCAGCGATAACATCAGGATCATCACACACAGATTCCACAAAGAACACCTGGCCATGGAGAGAAGGAAGTGATGAGGGAGTCAGAAATGTGCCAGGCTACTAATTAAGAGCGCATGCTCACCTATCCCACCCAGCCATTTCGTCTCCCGTAATTTTGCTCTTGAGAAAGGACCTAAAAGAAAACGCTCAAGGACTGGAGGTATGCCCCAAGAGAAGGGCTCAGGAATCCAGCCCTGTCCCCACCCACCAGGTCAAACTGATGCATGTCCCCGTCCTACTCCCCACCTCCACTCTACCCTTTCTCCTCCAGCACGGAGTCAGAGCTTACCTTGAAGGAATTCTGCTGTGCAAAGTTCAAAATCAAATCCCTCCTTTCCCGGGTGGTATTGGTGGCATCAAACACCTGGGAATAAGCAAACAAGGTAACTGAGTGGGGCCTGAGAAACGGAGCCCCACCAGGGAAGACCCAGGGTGGGACTGAGTAGGCAGGCTGCAGACAGGGGGAGCCCACGGAGAAGAGGCGGCTCGGGCTTACCGCAATCTGCCCGTTCTCCTCGGTGAGGTACGCCTTAACATCTTCCAGTGCCACCAGAGCACACTGTCTGTCGAGAGCAGAGGAGATCAGCAAGAAGAGCTACGCTCAGCGCAGCCACTGACACAAGCACGTGGGTTACTGCAGGAGCCACATCCCTTGCTACCCAGGTCCCCGGTGGTCACAATTTTTCTCTCTAGAGCTCTCACCCTTGCCACTGAGGATTCCACCACACCCAGCATCTTCCTCCTTCCCCTGCCCAGTGCACACACCTTATCCCTCTTTAGGCCTGGCCTACAAGCCTTACTCCACCTCCCCAAGCCCAAGGTGAGCTGCCCACCAGACACCCTCCACTTCAAGTGCTCACAAGGAACAAAGCCCTGTCACATCCAGGCACACGCTGGCCCTGAGGTCAGGCGTTCACAAAGACTCACTTGCGGATCTTCATGGCCTCCTCGTTGTCATGCCGAAAGAAGTCGTAGGACTTGTAGGACTTGACCGCTTTGCGCCGGTACACCCCCAGGTTAAACACTGCAGAGACACCCAGATCCTTCAGAAGCAAAACAACCTGCTGGCGCCACCCAAGGGGACTTCTTGGCCTAATGTGGCCAAGGCGATGAGAAAACCACCACAGTGTACTGGGAACAATCCCAGATTAAGAGGTCAAAAGAGTGGGTTCAGGTCCTGACTTAGCAGACTTTGGACAAGTCTTAAGCTGTCTAGGTTTCAAGTTCCTCATCCACTCTATTTCTGTTTCACAGGGGAACCACTAGGGTAAAATAAGATGAAGTACATGGGAAGGCTTTGAAAATATAAAGCTCTATATTCATTAATTCTTTTTTTTATTTTTAAAGATTTACTTTATCTATTTGAAAGGCAGAGTTACAGAGAGAGAGAAAGAGAGAGATACTCCATCTGCTGGCTCACTTCCCAAATGGCCACAATGGCTGGGACTGAGCCAGGCCAAAGCCAGGAGCCAAGAGCTTCTTCCTGGTCCCCGACATGGGTGCAGGAGTCCAAGCACCTGGGCCATCCTCCACTCCATCCCAGGCATACTAGCAGGGAGCTGGATTGCAACTGGAGCAACCAGGACTCAAACTGGTACCTATATGTGATGCTGGCACTATAGGCAGTGGCCTAACCTGCTACACCCCAATGCTGGCCCTGTCTCATTAATTCTTAATATTTATTTCTAACAGCAGCATTCCCTCAAAATAAAGTCATTCTCCCCAGGCCAGGAGAGAGAAGTCTCAAAATAGTGACTAAATCCAGTGAATCAGGAAGTGCCCACTCTTTTGGCTGGGAGCACCCCACAACCTTGATGCCAGGGAGACAAGTCTCCTAGAGGCCGTGGGGATGGAGAACTCATCATTGCCTTTCCCAGGAAAACTTACACCTACCTTTGGTGGGCACCCCAATCCAGTTGAGGTAGCGTGTTAGTTTCTTGGAAACATAGGTCTTCCCCCGGGCTGGCAAACCAATCATCACAATGAGAGTTGGGGAGTTGGTCATGTAGGAGGCCCAGGCTAAAAGGAAACAAAACAAGGCGGAACTCAATGACCAGGGGCCTAGTAAGCCTTATGAAATGGGCTAGGGACTTCATGTTCATGTCTCGTTTAATCTCATAAACTTGCAGGGAAAAGCTCCAGGAAGAATGGAAAGCAAACGGACATCTTGGGCAGACTCTTTGGAAATAGAATTACAGGCCATGCAGATTCCTAGAAAGTATCCAACTAAGCCATGTCTTTTCCACATGTTTGAAGTCTTCAAGGAGGCACCCAAGGTGGAAAGGGGGGTGGGAGTGGCAAGGGTAAGAAAGTAACGAGGATCCCCTCCTTACCAGGAGAACACCTAGTCACAGGACAGGGACACAGCTGCGAAGGAAGGGCTGGCGCCTAGAGATTACGTGCAGAACTGAGCTGGCTCCTACAGCAGGTGCAACAGCGTCCATCTTGGGAATCTCGCCCATCCCTTCAGTGCCTCAGGTGAGGCCTGGCTTGGCCTTGAGCTGTCACGGCCTTGAGCTCCAGCTTCAGCCAGACTTTCTACAGCATAGTTAGAGTCTGGGGGCAAAGCCTACTGGATACAGGTTCCGAATAGACCCTGGGAAGTCTCTGGTAGAGACAGCCCACAGGGGCATCAGGGCCAAGTGGCCCATAAGAAAAGACGACGGAGAAGCAGGACGTCACTGGTCCGCCCTTGCTCAGTAAGCTAACTTATGTCCGCAAGCTCACTTAGAGAGGCTCATCTCTCTGGGCAAGATGCACCGAGGTCAGGCGACGTTCCAGAGGACACGCAGAGAGTCAAGGGCAGAGTTGGTGCTGGAGTTCAGACTTTGGGCTTCACGCACAGCTTTTCTCCAGAAAAAGCAGCCCCTCCTCAGCTTACTCACAGGCCCGGCTCCTCCTGCCCATCAGGACACAGGGCAAGGGACAGAAAGGACCCCACTCTGCTGCCAGCCCCTTTCCTGGGGCCAAGACCCAACCTGAGGTCATCGGGAAGGGCTCAGGCTCTGCCCCTCTGATAAGTGAGGCCCGGCACAGGGATGGGAACGGAGAGCAAGACCTCACCGTCCACATCCCAGCACCGCTTTCTAGAAGGTGCCCTGCGGGCTGCCGCTGCTTGTCTACACTGGGACAAGCCGACCCTGGAGGACTAAGAGACAACTGGGTAGAAGGGAGGTGCTCAGATGTGAAATTAACCCTTCATCTTTGGAGGGAGAACTGTAAAAAGGTCTCAGTGGAGAAGTAGAAAGGAGAGTTTCCGAGGGGTGTTGGGCAAGAAGTACTGCACAGCCAGGGTGGCCCCGGCGGTGAGGGACAGGTGGACTTCAAGATGCAGGGCCAGAGGACGTGGCTTTTAGGCTTCTACTCACTGAGCCCCTCCAGGGTAGGTAATGGAGCAACGTAAGTAATGTTCCTCTGTCTAAAATCGTTACTCAGAGGTAAGCAAACACCACCGTGCGGCATCAGCGGTATTGACCCCTGGCTGCTGGCCGCGCTGCAGGGGATCCACTGCGCGCGTTTGCGGAGCAGAGTCCCCCTGAGCCTTCGCTTTCTCCAGCTCAGTGCACACGCTCTCCGTTCCCCCAGGGTTTGCCTCATTACCTGCGCTTCATGGCCTGCTCTGTCTACACCTTCCAGCCCATTAGGTGCTCCCCACAAAGGCCCCGCCGCCCTCCCTAAAGCTGAAAATGAACTGATACTTGGGAGCTGCCCTGAAGGCAACCAGGGAGCCAGATGCTCTGTGTTTGCCACCGGGGAGGAGAGAGCTAAGAACAATGTAAAACCCTGACCCCTGGGGACTGCGCCAACGCCCGCCGCCCGCCGCCTCTGCCCAGAGCACACCACACACCGGCTGCCACCAGGGCTTCTGGTTTTCTAAAGCACAAAACAAAACCCCACTTCCTATCTGAAACCGCCACACTGGCAAGAATAGGAACATGCCGTCCTGCCCGTTACAACACAAAACCACCTTGCAGTCTCCCTGCCACCACCACCACCAGCTTAATGTGTACGGAGGACGCTTGGTGCTGACCGATCTCCGAGACTGTGGAACACATTATGCAAAGCAGCTTCAGTCCCCAAATCCTCTTGTAGCGTCTTTTCATAAAGTTCAACTCACATCTCAACCTGAAATCTATGTTCCCTTATCAGACATGCTCACATGGAATGACAGCCTCGTAACTGCCCCCCAAAAACAGAACACCTCAAGCCCCCAGCAGTTGGGCTTTGCCCACAGTAGCAAGTCAAGGTCAGGGCCCTGCCCAAACTCCTGGTCTCCTAATTGCTGGTCCCAGCGGCTGACTCTCGTGCCTCACATCAGCTCTGCACAGAGGGACTCTCTGGGAAGCACAGCTTTGCTGTCTTCCTTATTCCCGAGAGCGGCTCCAGGACAGCAATGGCTCCCAGCCTTCTCTCGGTATTCATTCTAAACAGATCCAACATTTTGCAACATGCGTCCATAAAGCATGCTTCATGACTGACACTTTTATTTATCAAGAATCAGAACAACTGTTAAGTATCTCCTGCTGTTTGCCTGTGGGCATGAAATACCCAAGTTCATATGACTGCAGCCAAACACTAAGTGGACACTTCAGTTACCCGGTGCGGCTACGGTTGAGAAGTCCCGTTTCCTCCAGGTAACCTGAAATACTGCAACACTGGTCAGCACTTCCCACATCTACCTTTCCTCCTGCCATGTCTGTAGGAACAGCTGCTGGCACAAACACGCAAAGGTGTATGTGTACAAGGACGTTCACTGCAACAGTCTGTGATGATGAAAACCTGGAAACAATTCGGTGGGAAACTGACACACCCATCCACGCAGAATGAAGAAACCTGGATTCCCCAACATGAAGCAGTAAGTTTTTCACAAAAGGAAATGGCAGATCGGATAGGGACAGGAGGAACCTGTGTTCATTCACAGGATGCCCAGAACCCGACGTCTGCAAGCATCAGGCTTAGCAGGCAAAGGAGAGGTCGTAAGAGGTTGTTTTTACTTTTCACCTCCTTTTTTCCCTCTTTCTGAATTGTTCATGGATGTGTGCTGCTTTGTATTTAGGGAAACGTGCCTGTAAATAACCTGCCTGCCTCGGATCTACTCAAAATAAATAAAAAGAACAAACAGCACGCAGACACTCCCTGCTCCTGCTTTCAGAGGCCTCTGCGCGGCTCAAAGGCACCTCCCCCCCAACTCCCGGAGCAGCTGATGGCCCAGGAATGCTCCTGCAGAGCTCTTGGCTCCCCGGGCCCATTCCTCAGCCCTGAAGTCCTGCAGCCCAGGCACTCCCCAGAGTCAGTTAGCCAGCGCAGGTGTAACCAAGCAGCAAAGGGACCCCAGCCAAGCTGCGCAGGAGCAGCTGCTGGGGCGAACGCCACGCAGCCAGGGAGCCTGTTCCAAGGCCCATTCTCTGTATAACACAATGAGGTAAAGCTGGATTTTCCAACACAAAAAAAGCCTGCAACAAAGCAAATTAAAAAAAAAATAAAAGGAAATGGCAGAACAGAATATACACACGTCACTAAGACAGACCTGAACTAGACATCTAAAGAACCACATTTACATGTCTCTGTACACGTAAAAGAGCACATGTTCTCCTCGCTGGATTCTTCTGTATTTTCTACCAGAGTCTCACAGCCCAGACACGAGATAAGACCGGGGCAAATGAACGAGGGTAGCTTTGGGACAAGCGTAGAACAAGCCATCTGGAGAAAGAGGTGGGGTTTGGGAAGGAGAAATTAGAGTCCGGAGCAGAAATCAGAGTCTCGAAGACAGAAAAGAGCCTGAGATTAGGGCGTCCGTGACTGATGGAAACCCCAAGACAGGAAACTCCAGGAGAGCCAGGCAGGCGGGCGGGGAGCAGAGGACGGACCCCAGGGTCAGAATCCCCACAGTGACAGAGTCTGCCCGTGCTCTGCCCTCCAACTTCCCGCCCTCTTTTGGGTCCAGCGTCCCAGTAACACGAGATTCCCCTCTGCTGGGGTGCAAGCCTGGTCCCCAAACCTGGGTTAGGATATTGTCAAACAAGAGGGGAAAACATTCTCTACTGAAAAAATAAGTCTTCACTGGGTGCTTTAAACACTGAACTCCCAGCACGGCGATTGAGCATCTACATAGAATGTTTCAACCATAAATACAAGATGAAGAAAGCCACCTGTGACAGAGACCACACACCAGCTGTGTGGCCAGCACCTCCATAAGGGGTCCCTACACTGTCTAACCCAGCCCTCGGGTCACTCCTAGGGCAGACGCCATCGGCATCCTCACTTGTAAGAGGGAGCAGAGGGAGGCACAGGGAGGCGGGGCCACGTGCTGCCAGGAGCAGGTAAAACCGTCACTCAAACCCAGTCTTGTTGCCGAAGCCTCCGGCAATCCGGGTTCTCACTCATGGGGCACTTTGCCCTTGGTGCCTGGTGACAATGCAGAGGTGGCCAACCCCAGGATCACAGCCAGAGCAGCTGTTACTGTCCAGTAGGTCTCATGGGCAGCGGTAAAGAGAAATCAGCACCATTAATCATGAAACTGACAGACGCATGACATCAAGGTGGAGGAGCTCGGACCATGAAAGGATCCCCGGCTCCTGCTGGCCAGCTGTTTGCACTCGCTGATACAGACAACCCCTGAAGTGAGAGGAGCCCACCGACAGGTCTCCACAGGCAAGGTGCCAGCGGGGAGCAGATGCAACAGCTTCTCCCAGACATCTGGGGACCGGCTTTCCCAGATTTGGGGAAGCTACGGAACCTGCGATGATGCCTGGAAATGCAGGTGTGTGGGGACAGGGAGTGGTGCTTCTCCCTCTGCAAGCCCTCCTGCTCCAGCTGACTTTTAAAAAATTAGCTTGGACGTGCTCCTGAGAAACCAGTCCCCAGAGGAAGGAACTCGCAGGGAGAAGAAGTTTGCAAAGTACAAAGCCTAAACCTGGGAGAAAGTAAGGCGCTTAGATGCGGTACGAAGTCACAGTCAGGGCCCGTTCCCCTGAGCCTAGGAATGCCGCAAGGCAACACTGACCCGCACCTGAAATTTCTACAGTGAGCGGGGCACTCCCAGACTTGGCCCAACAGAGAAAGGGGAACCGCTAACAGCACCAGCCCCATCTAACTTCTGTGCCTGGTCAATCTGCCTTACTTACCGTGTGCACAATGCTTGCCCCAACTTGGAAGATCAAATGAGTGTACAGGTCACGCAGGACGTACAGATTCCTGGGCTGCCCCAGCCTTCTTGCCCCAAAATCAAACATTTCACTGAAACTACTTGCTTCAGACAGGAAACCGTCCCCTTGGAGATGGCACTTTAAATCCCCAAGTCATGGAATGATTTTCCAACCCTACCAAGAAGCAAAGTTGCATTCCCAAGATAACATCCCGGCAGTCGGCCACCCTTCTCTGTCCCAGAACTCACAACATTTCTTGTCCGCCATGCGAAGACTGGTGGTTCGGTTGCTGCTGTGTTCCGAGGGAGACCCGAAGTGCCCAGACATGGTGGCTCTCCGGCAGGCGTCTGGAAGGAGGGGCAGGAAGACGGTCTTCAAAACAGTGCAGAGGGTCAGCTGGGTTGCAGGAAAGAACCCTGGGTCAAGAGTCAAGGCCAGCTCTCTCTCCCACAGAGAGGAGCTGCCCGTCCTTGGGGAACCACCAGCCTCCTCGGTCCCGTTTTCTCACTTACACAGAGGGTGGTGCTAGAACCCTACTGTATTGCTGACTTGGGAGTCTACCCTCATAGACACTTTTCTCTCTTTCAATCCTAAGTAGAGCGGATGTTGCTACCATTATTACTTCTGTCCCATTTTACAGATCGAAAAATCGACGTTGCTCGATTTAAGTGGCTTGTCCAAGTTTCTTTGTGACTTCAGACTGCAGTTTTCAGGATCTAGGGGCGGGAAGGCTGGGAACAGATCGCTACCAAGAAGGCATTCTCAGCGCTGGCTCTGTGGCACAGCGGGTTAGGCCACAGGCTGGGACGCTCACATCCCAGAGAGCAGTGCTGGCTTCCGTTTCTCTTCGACTTCTGATTCCACTGCCTGTTAATGTGCATCCCGGCAGGCAGCAGGTGATGGCTTAAGCCCCTGCCGCCCACACAGGAGACCCAGACGGCCGGCTGGCCCAGCCCTGGCTGTTGCTGGCATTTGGGTAGTGAACCAGCAGATGGAAGCTCTCTCTCTCTCTGCCTCGCAAGTAGATGAAAATAAACATTTTTAAACAGAAAGTAACTTCAATCCAAAGGTAGATTCAGTACTTTCAAAAACTGAGAAGAGTGGGAAAATTTCAAACACGTTCCCTGGGCAGAAGCTGCCCCTGGACGGCCCTACACGTCGTCTCTCCTCTGAGCTCTCATCCTCACGCCCGGCCCTGCAGCCTCTCCCCGCTTATCCGCTAGGATTCTAAGGGAGGAACACAGGAGGCAAGGGTGGTAAGTGACTTCCCCAAGGTCACCTGCAGAATAAGGGGGAAATCCTGGGGTAGGAAAGCCCAGAGCTCGCTCCCTAACCCAGCCTACACGGGGCCCGCGAGGGCAGACGGTCCCACCCGCTCAGGGGCCACGCATTATTCCTCCACGACCACACAAATCGTCCAAGCCGAGCCGCAGGTGCGGCTCCCAGGCCCCGGCCGCCCGCACGCCGGGGACAGCCCGGAGGCCCGGCATTAACGCCCGGCCCGGCCCCTCATCCGGGTGCGTGCAGCCCCCCGCGGCCCGCCCGCCCAGCCCCTCCCAGGCGCCGGCAGCGCCGGCTCACCCCGCGATCTCTCCGGACACCCCTGCCGGCTGCGGCCCCGGCGCTGCCCCGTAACTCGGGAGACTGGAGCCGTGGCTGGGGGCCGGGCCCCGAGTCCCCGGCGGGTCACGTGCCCGCTGGCTCCGCCCACCCGCGCGTCGGTCCTCACCTGGGGAGAACCTCCGACCAACCGGGCGCCGGCGGACGCGGGGGGCGAGGCTCCAGGCGGAAGCGCGGACCCTGGCCCCGAGGAAGGGTGAGACCAGCTCCCGAGTCTCCCGGCTCCCGGGCGGGCTGCATCGTTGCTAGGTAACGAACAGGGCTGGGGGCGGGGCCCACTGAAAGCCTGACTGTGCTGTAAAAACTCTCGCGAGACTGAACCGCGCTAGCCGGCGTCCGGAGAGGTTAACGCTTTCATCCCTGAGCCCCAGGCGGACCGCGTGGGCGGCAAAGCTGAGAGGCGCCGGGAGTCGGCGTCCACCGTGCTCTTGCGGATCACGCCCCGAGTGTCCGCGTGCCGCTCCCGTGGGTCGGACCGTGCACCCTAACCAGGGACCCGGGGCTTCCCCCACCGTCCCGCCCCCGCGGCCGCAGCTGTGACGGTCGTGCGGCAGGCCCGAGGCGCTCGGCGGCACCGGCGGGGGCCGGGGTGGGCAAGGAGTTTGCAGCGAGCAGGGGCTCCTCGTGGCCACTCGGAGGCGGCGGCGCCGGCGGTGAGTCTGCACGCCCAGGGGCTGCCCTCGTCCCGCTGCCCCGGCTGGCCCGGTGAGGCTGGAGGCCGTAGACCCTGCAGCTCTGGGTCCGGGTGCAAATGCACTTCTTGGACAAGCGCTCCATCGCGGGGCGTCTTCACCCCCCGACCTGGGAGCTAAGGCGTCCTCCCGAACGGCTCGACCGTGTAGCCAGCTGCTCTTTGGGCGAGCGGCAGCGGCCCTCCCCGTGCCCGGCCCCGGGTTTTGGGCCCACAGCGTGCAGAAGGGCCACCTGGCCCCGCACTGTCACGTCGCCGTGACACCCAGCGCGAGTCTCTCCGCGCCCCCGCGGGCACCGAAGGCGGGGACGCGGCCGGCTCGGGGTCTGCCCGCCCGGGAACTGCACAGGAAGCTCGACGCCCTCCCTCCTCCTCACACCGCGCCCCCCAGGCTGGGGCCGACCGCCTGCTGCCGCGGGGACGGGAGGGTCGGGCTTCCGGCCTCGAGCCTCCGATGGCGTCCGACAGCCCCGCTGACTCACTGGCCATCGCTAGCATTCCGAGCCGTGTCGGGCGGAGGCCCCGGCCTAATCACTGGCCGCCGACATTCCACCCGGGAACTCCTTCCCCGCCCTCTTCCCGCGCCCTTATAAGGCCGAGTCCAGGGGTGCTTTAGGGATACGGGGCGCCTCCTCGTCCCTGCAACACCAGCGGCCACTTTAAGGCAGGTCGCGCTCCTGCAAGGGCCGAGGCGGAAGCCGCCCCCAAAGTGTCGCGAGAACTGTAGCCCGCGCCGACTTCTCGCGATGTTTGGCCCCGCGAAGGGTGGCCATTTTGGAGTCCACCCGGCGGCTGGTTGCCCCGGCGGCGTCTCGCCTCCTGCGGCCGCCACCAAGGCTGGCCCCGGGGGTGTCTGGCCTGTGGGCGGCCAGTCCGACACGATGTGGCGGCTGCGCTGCAAGGCCAAGGATGGCACCCATGTTTTGCAGGGGCTGTCCAGCCGAACCCGGGTGCGAGAACTCCAGGGCCAAATTGCCGCCATCACCGGGATCGCCCCCGGCGGTCAGCGAATCCTCGTCGGCTTTCCGCCCGAGTGCCTGGATCTCAGCGACGGGGACACCGTTCTGGGGGACCTGCCCATCCAGTCAGGTGAGGGGTCGGAGCTGGGACCAACGGGAAGGCCTGAGGGGCGCGCGCGGGGACGGAGACCCAGGCAAGGCAGGTGGCTGGGGCGCTGACGGAGGCCGGGCCGAGTGTCCGGCAACTCCGTGCCTTTACGCAGGGCTGGAAGAGAAGCCCAGAGCCCAGGAGTTCGCCCTCCCCGGCCTGCCTTCTGGGCTTCCCTGAAGCTAGCTCAGCCTTGTTTCCCCCGTGCATCCGCAGAAGTTGGAAAAGGTAGGGCCTGCATCTCGGCCCTGAGCGCGCTCGTTCCCGGCGTCGCTCTTTGGCCAGCCGGTCTGAAGGGTCCAGGGTGCTTCCTTTGGCTTTCCTGGTTCGTTTTTGCAGTCCCCCGCGTTGAATAGTTAAGTTTAACAGGTGCACGCCTCGTAGAGTTGGCTTGTCAACATCCGCGGAGAGCTCTTTCAAGTCCTAACCGACAGTAATTATTTGTGTCCAGTGTTAAAACTTGAACATCAACGTTGTAATTAAAAGCTTTTTGTTCTTGGATCCGGGACCTTGTAAACACCAGCGGGGCGAGAGAGGCCAAGTTTCAGGAGGGCGAGAGCCCCCTAGCGGCCGGTCTAGGGGACGCACCCTCCGGACGAGGCTTCGCAGGCAGTTTTGGTATAAATGTATCTTTTTAAGGAAGTGTCGCGGTGTAGGCCTCTGGCTTGGCTTGCTTGGGATGCAGCGTGAAGCCTGTTCTGTTTTCATCTTTGTGAACATTCCGGGTCAGGTGTTTCTAGTGTTCCTAGGGGCAGCAGTGTTCTCCATCGTAACCCCAGCTTCTGTTTGTAATTTACAGACTTGGCTAACCTCATCTGTCATTTCTCTGCAGTTCTGGATCTGTTTTATTTTTAACAGGCGACATGCTGATCGTCGAAGAAGACCAAACCAGGCCCAAAGCTTCACCTGCATTCTCAAAACACGGTGCTCCTAGCTATGTCAGGGAAACGTTGCCTGTGCTTACCAGGACTGTGGTCCCAGCAGACAACTCCTGCCTCTTCACCAGCGTGTACTATGTGGTTGAAGGAGGCGTCCTGGATCCAGCTTGCGCCCCTGAGATGAGACGCCTCATAGCACAGATCGTAGCGAGCGATCCAGACTTCTACAGTGAGGCCATACTGGGAAAAACAAATCAAGAGTACTGTGACTGGATCAAAAGGGATGATACTTGGGGAGGAGCGATTGAGATCTCCATCTTGTCTAAATTTTACCAGTGTGAAATCTGTGTAGTGGATACACAGACGGTAAGAATCGATCGCTTTGGGGAAGACGCAGGGTATACCAAAAGGGTCCTGCTAATTTATGATGGCATCCACTACGACCCGCTGCAGCGAGACTTCCCGGATCCAGACACGCCGCCTCTGACCATCTTCTCCTCGAATGATGACATTGTCCTCGTACAAGCACTGGAACTAGCAGATGAAGCTAGAAGAAAGAGACAGTTTACCGACGTCAACCGCTTCACCCTGCGATGCATGGTGTGTCAGAAGGGGCTGACTGGACAGGCAGAGGCAAGGGAGCATGCCAAGGAGACAGGCCACACCAACTTTGGAGAAGTGTGATCTATGCATGATGAGGGTGGAAGCCTACTACCTCACAGATCCAGAAGGCTCTGGGTTTTCCAATAAGCTATTCCTGACCCTAAAGAACAAAGGACACAATGCTTGAACCACACCTTGAACTTGAAACCACTAAGACACTGAAATTCCTTGTTAAGATTAAAATTAGTGTGCAAGTTTACAGATGTGTGTCTACAGTGGTGATGCCTGCCCTCTTTCCACGGGGGTGACAGAACAGGTGGCCCCCCACCTGCTGGAGATTGAGTTTCAGTATTACAAACTAGCACCCGCAGCTTTCACCCGTAGAAGAAGAGAACACCACATTTCGAGTAACGTTGACAGCCTCTTGTGAGGCCCGGACGTGTACCAGTGTCTCCAGTAATTGAGTCCTTTTAACAACTCTGAGTGAGTTAATAGTTTCTAAATTATGAATTGATTTATCAAACGAAGAAACTCAGAATTGTCAAAACTGATTTTATATTGCCATCTGGTAGACTTTTTCAGTGTGTACTGAACCACGTCTGAGTACATAACGAGCAGTCTTGACAGGGCTGAGTACGTTCCTAGAGAATGTCGCTGACAGCAGGAGCGCCAGTGTCCTGCTGCGGATTGCTGGTGTGTGAAGTAGAATGTATGAGGAAAAGGTGCCTGAAGCAGCTCCCTGCGGCTTCCAAGGACGTCAGCCTCGTGTGTCAATGCACTTCCTGTGCTGGTCTTTGTCACGTTGGGTACAATTTTAAAATTAAGCAGGGTAATTTTTTTTTTTTTTAATCAGAGTTCCTTGAAATTCCAGTATTTGACTTTTGCTTTCTTTACATAAAAATTTGGAGGGATGTAATTTCCTCAGCTTTTTGTTAAGAGCACTTCCTCCAAAAAACATCTTCATCCAAAGTGAGAATGCTATGCTTCGGCTTGTGTTTTACAAGACTTTGCATACCTAAACAGTGTTTGGTGTTGTGCCAGCCCTGTCCCTCCACTAACACTCTTTTGAATAATTCCATATTTCTGCAAATTAGCACTTTGCTTAATCTGTGATCTTGTACTTTGAAACATTTTCAAAGTAATTGGGATAATGCTGTTGAATGAATTTGTTTCTCTTCCAAAATATGAAAGTTTTAAAACCCTTGCCTTATTCAGCTTTCTCTGACTTCTGCTTCTTCCTACTTGCGTAGATGTGCAGCCATTTGCTTGGCGGCCTGGTCGCTGAGGCACAAGGCATGCCCTCTGACACGTGACTGCACTCCAAGATCTTCCACATAAGATTTTCTACCTCTTTTCTTAATTCCTATGAAGATCAGGGATGCTAAGTTAGAGTTTGTTATGTATTATCTCACACCATGTGAAGAAGCTTAATGTTGTGAAGTTAGTTTTGATGAAGTATCTCTTAGGAAACCTATGGTATACTCTAAAGCACTTAATATCTCTTCAGCATATAGTCTCAGCAGATGTTTTTAGAATTGAGTTTTACTTTTAGCATTAACACTCGGTGAAGGTGACCATGTGAACAATTTAGGGGGAAAATACTTGAAGGAACAATTCACAAGAAATGATTCAAATCATGAAATGAGGTTGCTGGAGTACCTCTTGAGTGCATATCTGTTTTAGGTATTATAAGTTATTATGGTCAGTATAACTAAAAAGTGTTTCATTTTCTATTTTCTGAGCCTTAAAAATAGCACTTGTGAGCTTACAATAACGTTTGGCAATCATGTTACATGTGAATGAATATGGTTGAAGTTCTGTCCCTATCATCTGGTCTAGATGATTTTTGTATGATTTTTATTTTCCTCAAAAAAAGATGAAATTTAAAAATATACTTTATGAACATGCCACCAGGTGACATTGACCCGATTGAGCTTTCTGCATCGTTAGTCACTAAGCTGTCTTCCCTTTGCCATTTCCGGAGCCACATTTGATAATTGCTTACTGAAATTTTAGATCTAGAAATTGATTCGTGCAACAAATATTTATTCAGTATTTTATCATGTTGCAAGCATGGTTTGATATGTTTCCCAACATAAATTTCTCGCTTTAAAATAGAGTAAATATTACCTACAATGGATCGATTCAGCAAATACAAAGGAAAGAAATGGAGCGAGGATATTCGACAGCAGTAACAGCCCCTGCCCCCAACCCCCGCCCAGGGTCTTAAGAGTTTTGATCACATATTGTTAAGTATTCTTTTGGGGGATCTTTCTTTGTCTGGGTCAACTAGGTTGTCCAGTCACCAGGTGAACCCTGATAGTCAGGTCACTTTAAAAAAATGACTTTTTAAATTATTTACTGAAATCGGTCGTTGGTACTGTAATAGTGTTCTGATCATGGAAAATTCGAGATGAAGCGTGATGTGCAGCCTGTGCGGTTGAGTTATTGAGAATGTGAAAGCTTCTGCTCACGCTGCACTGAAGCTTATGGTCCTGGCAGCGTTTAGAGTCTTCTTACTACGCTTATTAATATTCCTTCAGTTTTTGGGTGCCATACCAAAAGAAAAAAAAATTTCCTTAATTAAAATGGACCATTTTCAGTAGTGGAAGAAACAGATAGAAACTGCTCCCCACACCCCAACCTGTCTTCCATTCTCTTATCTTTGAATTCAAACTTAGAATTATTGCCATGAAAGTGCATTCCTAGACAGAGTGCAGGTCAAATTCATGTCCCTTTGGGGGCCTCGTGATGTGATAGCCATGTGAAGACAGCAGTATGTTGTGCATCTTGTGCTCATGGTTCATTGTTGATTTCATGTTCACCATGAAAGAGAAGTGGGTGTAGTCAGGTGGCGGCATACCCTTGAAGCTTGGCTGCTGGTCAGCTTGGGTCTGTTGTTAAGAATTAATGCAGTCATGCCACTTGATTTCCATTGAAGTTCAAGACCCAGCAGAATCATAAACAGGAATTAACATTGCATTATCTATGTGTTTATACCCCTAAGTGCCCATGCCAAACTTGCTTATCTAGCTTATTCCTTCGGGGTGTTGCAAGTTGCTCTAGCTAAACATAGTTTTGTGTGTCTTGAAAAAATTAGAATGGAGGAGTATGTAATATTAAGCAACAGAGTGGCTTTTGTTTTTTTATTTTTTGTTTTTGATAAATCAGGTGGCCTTCCTAAATTCACGTATTTTAACATTTACATTCTTTCATCTGTTGACACACATTTATTATTTACAGCACTTTAAAAACTATGAAATAAAAGTTTACATGCTAGCCCTCCCTAGGGATCTTGTTGACGACATGATACAATCGTGAGCTGTTGGCCATGAGCTCTTACTAATCCACCGTCGTCATCTGTGGAGGTATACCGAGTGACACATTCAACATTCTAATGTTTTGATAACCACAGAACTCAGTTTCAGTAACTCTTAGCATGATCTGTGTCCTAACACTAAAATGTTATGACTACAATGTGGTTGTCCATTATCATTCATTGTGTGGTGCAGTATTCAAATTTGTCCTCTGCACAAAGATGACAACTTCTAAAAGATTAGATTCTTAAGCTTCTTAGTTTGTTCCTAAGCAAACTTACTTTAAGGAACCTAATTTTTGAATCAGGCCTTAAAAGTCATATTCAAGTAACATCGTTGTGAAGTCTAAAGTAAAACACTTGATTTGATTTGAATAAGCTAAATTTATTAAAGATGTTTTCTTATTAAGCATTATATTTCACATTTAATCAATGTAAAAAGAATGTGAAACTTCCCTGATTGTGGGAAAGTGTTCTGTTTTTTCTTCTCCAAAAAGTAGCTAGCATTTTATTTACAGTGCTGTGAATATGTGGCTGAGAAAAGTTGTTAGGGTGATACTGACTAGTGAGGTCATGAGTTAGGTCCTGATTCATGTGCATTTAAAGGACGCTGAGAACCCTCCCCTGGTATCTCCAGAGTGAAGGGTGAAGCAGAAGAATAGAATGCCATTTAAAAAAGGAGACGTCCAGAGACTGTTCCTAGTCATGAATTGGGCTTTTCAAGCAATGCCTTTCTGTCACCTTAACCCTTTCACCTCCATTTTTGGGCACAGAATGTAGCAGGGCCATAGGTGTAAAAGTTTGCCGTTAAAGTATAAAACCATAAATATAAGCATTTTGCCATGATACCCTTTATACTTAGATTTCCAAAAGTACCTACATGTAGGAGTTTAGGTACAGTGAAGCTATGCCTTGGTCAAATTGTGGGTAAGCAGAAGTGTTTAGAATTTCTACTACGATTAGATGCGTTTGACTTTTTAACAGGTATAAGATATGTAGTTTAATTATAGCCCATAAGTTACTTAAAGGACCAGGGGACCTAATTCTTGTCATTTTCCAGTTTTCATTGGTGCCATTTAAGACTCCAGCTGTTTACAGGAAATAATATACTTAGCAAAGTAGGTTTTTTCCTTGAAAATTTTTGAATTCAGCTTAAAATATAGAGTCTGCAGAGCTTGTCCAGTGACAGAGAATCACAACTGTCCCGTGGTTGCTGTATTGACACGGTCAAGGCAGGGGCTCCCAGAGCCGGAGGAAAACCACACGAAGAGACCCATCAACTAGATCGAGAGCTGTAGAATGACTCAGAAAAGCAGTAGGGAGGGAAAAATTAACAACAAGGTTGTTTCTCTTGGCCTAAAAAATATATTTTTATTAACAGAAAATTGACAGTGTTTTCTTATTTAAAAAAAAGTGTTTTGTCTATTTGCCAGCATTTTTTCAAAGTTAATGCACTGCTGCTACCTGGAAGATGTCTAATTTCATTTTGTGCAACTATTATGTAATTTTGCTATTGTCATGAAGATGCATTGATTTTATTTATAAGGTGTATGATTTTAGATACCTGAACGCTGTATGAAATGACTTGTTTTAAAGGAATAAATCAAATGAATACATTGTTGTTTGAGCATATTGTGTGTTCTTGGCAGAGGGCCAGTGGACAACTACTACACTCAAGTTATCTGTAATCAAAATAGTGTCTTTGACTTAAATGCCAGAATCTGCCAAATCCTGCCCGAGGTGGGTTCTAATGAATTAGAAGCTGAAGGGTTTTTCCTTTTTTTTTTTTTTTTTTAATTCATTTGAGAACTTCCATCCACTGGTTCACTCTCCAGATGCCTGCAACAGCTGGGGCTGGGCTGGGCCTTGCAAAGTCAGGAGCCAGGAACTCAACCCAGGTCTTCCATGTGGCTGGCGGGGATCCAGTCACCGGAGCCATCGCCACTTCCTTCCCGGGCTCTGCATCTGCAGGAAGGCGTGAGGAGCCAGACTCGGGTATTGAACCCAGGCACCCCGAGCAGCAGCATGACACCTCAGCCAAACACGCCATCCTGCCTCTCTTTAACACCAGAGTGCACTGGAAATCTCCTTTCGTTGAGACGATTTTTCTAAATCGGTTCCTGAAAGTTAGCTTTCAGTGTCTGTTGCTGAACAATTGGCCAAGTGGAAAGGCTGAGTGTTCCTGTTTAGATAAATTTGTGTGAACATAGCAACATCTCTGAGGTTTATTTGATCTTTGACAATGTCAACATTTAAACATTCATTTGAAACAACACTTTATTAGGATTAATTAAACTACTATTTTCTTTCTCATTGAAAGCTTAAAGATTATGAAAGTATAACCATAATACTGCTGTCAGTCTGTGCACCAGGACAACCAGTCCACCATGTGGCTTATAAAGAGTACCGTGAGCTTGTGACAGGATCCTGTTGAACAATTAACGAGGCCCATAATGCAGTGCTTCTCGCCGTTGGTCATCGCATTACCCGAGGACATGTTAGAAGTGCAAACTTTCACAAATCAGAAGTGCAGACACCCAGCCATCAGTTTGAGAAGCACACTTTTCAGCACATTAGCTTGGAGAGATGTCTGATGACTTAGATCAGTCTTGTATCCTTGGCTCATGCAATTCATTTCCATCTGCCTACTTAGAGATAGTTAATGTATTGATAATGGAAGTCCAGGAAAGACTAGTACAGTGACAATTCAAAAAGCATGTTGAAAAACCCTGACATTGAATGCCCATAAATGTAAAGTCTAAAACAATCCGAGTCCAGCATGAAGAAAACCTGTCTTTCAAGCTGACTTGATGAAGATGTAGCAATAACACTTAATTCTGATCCCACCAGGGTGACATGGCGTGGATTGCAGAAATAACTGTGTCTTAACAGTTACAAGATTGGAAACTGAAGCCACAGTGTTAGTCCTGTGCAGTGAGGGTTTGTGTGTGGATTTTACAGTTAAAACAGGGTGTGAAGCAGGGTAGATGACTGAAAGCTGGAACGAGACAAGATCACAGATCGACACGTAGACTAACCTCCAATCTGGGGAAATGTGTGAGACAGACTTCACTCCGTGTTGGCAGAGCCCATGCTCACTGACTGCTAGGGTGCTGCTCTCAGGCTGCGATCTGCAG
Organism: Lepus europaeus; assembly: GCF_033115175.1. NCBI lineage: Eukaryota > Metazoa > Chordata > Mammalia > Lagomorpha > Leporidae > Lepus > Lepus europaeus. Next base: position 21,842,649 of record NC_084840.1, on the reverse strand, counting down.
TGTGCGTGGTTCACGGGGTCCATCTGTGGGTGGACCCCGGACTGTGACTGCCGTCCCATTGTTCTGCTTCGCTGTCAGAAGTGCTGGTCCAGCATCTCAGCCACCCGTTCTGAAAGGCGGCCCCTGGTACTGGGCACACCACAGCAGGCCTGGGTTGTCATTCCTGATCCTTCCCTGCTTTTTGGCCACCTTCAGTAGCAGGAGGGATCTTCTGAGTTACCCAGTCCAGCATCGCTGGAAATGGAAGGCCTCACAACACATTGTAAGAATCAAAGGAGTGGGGTGGCGCTGTGGCGTAGGTGAATTCTCCACCATCCCATATGGACACCGGTTCAAGTCCCGGCTGCTCCTCTTCTGATCCAGCTCTCTGCTATGGCCTGGGAAAGCAGTAGAAGATGGTCCAAGTACTTGGGCTCCTGCAACCCATGTGGGAGACCCAGAAGAACTCCTGGCTCCTGGCTTCAGATGGGCCCAACTGCCCAATGGTAGTTGGCAGCCATTTGGGGAGGGAACCAGTGGAAGCCTTTCTGTCTCTCCCTCTCACTGTCCATAACTCGACCTCACAAATAATAAAAATCTTAAAAAGAAGCAGCTACCATAAAATTTGTAAAAGAATATTAGAAATTGAAATATCAACTTTGAAATTATTGTTAACAGTTTTTCCATTAACAATGGAGAACAGGAGTGGTAAGAATTGCCAGAACTTACATAGAACTATCCAAAAGGAAAAGGTACTTTTTCAAGTAGCCATGAAAATTTCTTGCACAATTCATTTCTATCCTATTAGAAATCTATATTGACTTAAACAGAAATGTGTCCTTTATCATGGAGGAAGAATCATTTTTTAGAGCATGTTATATGGGCTCTTTCACGGAGTTGTCTGTCCTAATCACGGACAGAACTTTTCACTACTAAAATTCCAAAGCCTGCTACTATGACATAACAGCTTTGCCTTGGGGTTGATAAATCTTCCTCAGTGAATTACTTCCCCCAGAGTCTGAGTAGTACTAGGAAGTAAACTGTTTAAGTCTTCTAAACATAAAAGCTAAGCAACACTTTGAATTGTGATAGCTAACTTAGCTGATTAGAAAAAAGCTGAATTCTAACTCAGCAATCCTATTGACTCCATGGAGCACCCCCTTCCCAAAAGAAGTTCCAGAATTGGTGATGTTAGCATTTCTTGAAACCAAAGTAGAAAAAAAAATACCTTAAGAGATGGTGGATTGTCTAGTTAAGAAGCAGTGAGACCTCTCAGATCTCTTCCACTCTGAGCAGCTAAGGGTTTACCACATCCTCTCCTGGAGAGGGTAAAACAGGTCTCTGTCCTAAAGGGGTGAAGTGAAAGTTTGTAAACTGCACGTTGACAATGATGGCCTTCCGCCGTTAGGCTCCTAGACTGCTTGCTGCCGGAAGTGTACTGTGCAAGCAGGATGTCGGAAAATCCTTCTCTGAAGAACCTTTGAGGATCCTAGCCAGGCCAACAAAAAAGACTAAACATGCTGACGTTAAAGATTTCCCAAGCCAATGGCCCTGCAAGATCACTCTGCAGTATTGTTCACAGTTAAAATCAGCCCAGTCATGCCACAGAGCTCTGTGTTGCCACATTCTTAAACTTGAGTAGATAGCTACGAATACTCAGACATCTGAAGAGATCCTTTATTAAAAACACAAAAAGGCTGGTGTTGTGTAGCAGGGTAAGCTGCTGCCTGCGATGCCACCATCCCATCTGTGCACCTGTTCAAGAGCTGGCTGCTCCACTTCTGATCCAGCTCCCTGCTAATGAAATCAGCAGAAGATGGCCCAAGTGCTTGGGCCCCTGCACCCACGTGGGAGAGCTGGAAGAAGCTCCTGGCTTTGGCCTGGTCCAGACTCGGCTATTGTGGCCATTTGGAGAGTGAACCAGGAGATGAAAATATCTCTCTGTGTCTGTCTCTCCTTCTCTCTCTAACTCTACCTTTCAGATAAGTAAATGCATTTTAAAAGGGAAAGGGACGGAAAATAGAAAAGATTTTGACTATGATAGAAAAAGCAATTAAATTTTCAGAGAACAAAAAAATTCTTGGGAATTAAAAATGCAACAGCAGAAAGAAAAATGCAACCGAGAGCAGTAAAGCAGAGAGGTGGTGTTCAGAAGATCCAACACCCAAATAACAGAAGCTCCAAAAAGAAAATGGGAGGTAGAAACTCATCAAAGAAATCAAGAAAATACCCCTGACTGGAGGGTCCTGCGTTTCTAGAAGGAAAGGATTTTCTGAGTGCCTGTCACAGTATGTAGATCTGCAGGAAAAATCATCATATCATTGCAGCATTATTCGTCATAGCTAAAATTTAGAGACCCAGATACCATGGTGAGTGTCCAAATAAAATGTGATATGGCCGCACAGAAGAATAAAAAGAAGGTGAAGACCTGATGGATGCTAAAGTCTGAATACCTTGATTTTTATTTATTTATTTGAAAAAAGTTGCAGAGAGGGGAGAGACAGGTCTTCCATCCACTCATTCACTCCTCAGATGACTGCAGTGGTGGGGTTGGGCCAGACTGAAGTCAGGATCTTCATCTGGGTCTCCCAGGTGGGTGGCAGGGGCCCAACCACTTGAGTCATCTTCCCGTAATTTTCCCAGGCAATTAGCAGGGAGCTGGATAGGAAGTGGAGCAGCCAGGATTGAAACTGGCACCCATATGGGATGCCAACATCACAGGCAGTGGCTTTACCTGCAATGCCACAACACTGACCCCTGAATGTACTTTTAAACACTATCTTAAGTGAATGAAGCCAATCATGAAAGAGCATACATTATGTAATTCCATTTACATGCACAACGCAGAACAGACAAATCTACAGAGACAGATGGTTGCCTAGGGCTGAGGGAGTGAGTGGAGGATAAGGAGGAACTACTAATGAGTAAGGGGTCTCCTTTGTAGTGATGAAATGTTCTAAAGTTAGATTGAACTTTGTACTCTAAATGGGTGAGTTTATTATATGTAGATCAAATCTCAGTAAAGAAGACTAGCAAGCATCCATATATACATTAAAATCCATAATATTTAAATTTTTTATTTGAAAGGCAGAGTTACAGCAAGACAGAGATCTTCCATCCACTGATTCACCCCTCAAATGCCCACAATGGCCAAGGCTGAGCCCGGCCAAAGCCAGGAGTCAGCAGCCTCTTCCAGGTCTCGCACGTGGGTGCAGGGGCCTGGGAAAGCAGTGGAAGATGGCCCAAGTCCTTGGGCCCCTGCACCTGTGTGGGAGATCAAGGAAGAAGCTCCTATAGGTACAGATGCGATAGAGACAGCAATATGTGAAAAAGGCAGAGTCCTAATCTTGTATAGTAGAAAGTCAGGAAAAATATTAAGACGTAGCATATAGAGGCCAGCCCTGTGGCGCTGCGGGTTAACGCCTTGGCCTGGAGCACCGGCATCCCATATGGGCGCTGGTTCGAGACTTGGCTGCTCCACTTCTGATACAGCTCTCTGCTATGGCCTGGGAGAGCAGTGGAAGATGGCCCAAGTCCTTGGGCCCCTGCATCTGCGTGGGAGACCCAGAGGATGCTCCTGGTTCCTGGCTTCAGATCGGCACAGCTCCAGCCATTGCAGCCAAGTGGGGAGTGAACCATCAGATGGAAGACCTCTTTCTGTCTGCCTCTCCTCTCTGTGTGTAATTCTGACTTTCAAATAAATAAATAAATCTTTAAAAAAAAAAAAGACATAGCATATAAACATGTTATATGGTCCTGAATGCCAGAATTTGGAGAGCAAGAAATTGTGCATTTATGTGTGATCAGGTATCATTGTTTTATAACAAGTCTTATAGAACTATTTGTATAACTTTGGTGGGGACAAAAGTAAATAAAATTATTAAAAGTGTGAGTAGAAGGTGAAGAAATGGATTTAATGTAGGTAGACACCTAAGAAGTATGCTTGAGGTGGGTGTTTGGCCTAGTGATTAAAACTGGCTAAGATGCCCATGTCCTGGGTTTGGCTCTGGATCCACTTCTTGCTAATGCAGACCCTGGGGGGCAATGGTGATCCCAGGAATTAGGTTCTTGTCACCCATGTGGGAGACCCAGACTGAGTTCCTGGCTCCCAGCTTCAGCTTCAGCCCAGCCCCAGCCATTAATGGGTGTGTGGGTAGTGCACATTGGAGAGCGCTCATCCCTCTCCCTCTCTCTCTCCCCCTCTTTCTCTCTCTCTCTCTCTCTCTCCCTCTCCCTCTCTCTCTCTCCACACACACACACACACACACACACTACCTGCCTCTCAAATTAATTAATTAATTTAAAAAGAAAAAGCATACCTGAGAAGGGGAGCCAAAGAGCATCAGACATAGCCAGAGGGAGATAAGGGCTCAAGAGGAAGAAAAAGAATTTTGTTCAGCTTTAAACTACCAGTGATGGGGCTGGCGTTGTAGTGTAGTGGGTTAAATCACCTGCAGCACTGGCAACCCATACGGGCACCGGTTTGAGTCCTGGCTCCTCCATTTCCAATCCAGCTCCCTGCTAATGGCCTGGGAAAACAGCAGGGGATAGGCAAAGTCCTTGGGCCCCTGCACCCACATGGGAGACCCAAAAGAAACTCCGGGCTCCTGGCTTTGGCCTGATCCAGCCCCAGCTATTGCAGCCATCCAAGGAGTGAACCAGCAGATAAGAGATCTCACATGTTGTTTCTCCCTCTCTCTCTCTCTCACTCTGCCTTTTAAACAAATTTTTAAAAATCTAAAAAAAAAAAATTGCCAGTAATTCATGTGTATTGAGTTCCAGTGACTTCTAAGTACTATACATGTATTAAATATTTACTATTAGTATCATTGACCCAGTTTCATAAATAAGGTAATGGAAGTTTCGAAAGGTGAAATAACTTGGCCAATCCATACAACCAGTAAGTCGAAAGCAAGGACTCAAACCCGGGATTGTGGTTCCTGATACACTGCCCCAGAGCATAGCACATGTGAATGCTGGTGGGAATCAAGTAGAAAGGTTAAAATGATGATGTAGAAGAGACTGTTCCCAGGAGAGAGCTAGTGGGGTGAGATCCAGAGCACATGGCAATGGTGGGAGGGTCCAGGAAGAACATTCCCTTGTTGTACCAACAAAGAAAAAGAAAAAATATGTATAAAAGAAGGGAAATGCATAAACTAATGATGGAAACATGGAGTTCCACTTCTGGGGTACTGTTTTCTTACTGAATTTTTCAAACTTTGTAGCAAAGTTATTATTGAAAAATGGAGAGAGTTAAAGAGAGGTGGAAATTTGGAAGGCAGAGAACCAAGAGCGCCCTCAGAAATGGGGAATCCAGCCTCCTAGAGAAGTGTAGCAACTGCTTGGCAGTACAGAGTGCCCTTTGGAGATGGTTATGCATGAATTTATGGTGGGACCAATCTGCCTGTTGTATGATTGACAAAGAGGTCTTAGTGGCTTGCAGGAGTCCAGTGAAACCATGTGAAGAATAGGAGATGCTTACATGGGAAGTAGAGGAGTAAAGTGGACACTTCTTGGAATGAAGCCACAAGCAGGTGAGATACAAGTGGTTACAGTCCGATAAGTCTGTCTTGCTTGTAGCTGTTGCCATATGATTTGTGTTCCACAGTTTTGTCTACTGTGAATGATGACTTTTTATAGCAAGTAAAATAAATAGTAATATGTTCATACTGATAGGATATTTTATGCAAATTCTATAAAAAGTATTTCAAGAGATAACAAATTTGGGAAGCAAAATAAGTTCTTTTTTTTTTAAGATTGAGTTATTTATTTGAAAGGCAGAATTACAGAGGCAGAGAAAGAGAGAGAGAAGTCTTCCATCTGCTGGCTCACTCCCCAGATGGCAGCAATGGCTGGAGCTGTGCTGATCTGAAGCCAGAAGCCAGGAGTTTCCTCTGGGTCTCCCACGTAGGCGCAGGGGCCCAAGGACTTGGGCCATTTTCTACTGCTTTCCCAGGCCATAGCAGAGAGCTGGATTGGAAGTGGAGCAGCTGGAACTCGAACCAGCCAGCGCCCATATGGGATGCCAGCACTGCAGGTGGCAACTTTACCTGCTACACTGCAGCACTGGTCCCTAAAATAAGTTCTTAAACTGTCTATTTCAACAAGTCGTTCTATCTAGAGCTCTTATAAACTGCTAGGAGATGCAACTCTGACCCAATAATGTTCTACGGCCTTTCCATTATTTGAATATTTGCTCTAAGCCACAGTTCTTTGTAAAGACTTTTATTCATTAAATAATTTTTAGGTGTCCATTATAAGAGTAAAGAACATGAAGAACGTTAGAAACATTTTAAGGAAGATAAGGAATCAGTCAACACATTACTAGAAAAGTGTTAAATTATAATGTGGAAAGCCTCATCAACCAGGCAGGGGCTTTAACAGTATCCTGCACTCAGGTATAATATGCCATTAGATGTCAAAAACCTCTGAAAACAATCCCAATGAGCCACTACCCAGTTCTTCTAAAAATAACACATAGCATGCCAAGCATGAAGGACAAGATTTGAGGCAAAAAGCAAAATTGTAGAATTATAGCAGGTCGATTACTCATCAACACAAATTCAAAGAATGGATGTTTTTTAAGATTTATTTACTTATTTGAAAATCAGAGTTACACAGAGAGAGAGGAGCGGCAGAGAGATAGAGAGGTCTTCCATCCTCTGGTTCACTCCCCCAGGTGGCTGCAACGGCTGGAGCTAAGCCATCCGAAGCCAGGAGCCAGGAACTTCTTCTGGGTTTCCCATGTGGGCGCAGGGGCCCAAGGACTTGGGCCATCTTCTACTGCTTTTCCTGAGAGCTAGATTGGAAGTGGAGCAGCCAGAAACCAAACCGGCACTCATATGAGAGGCCGGCACCGCAGGCAGCAGCTTTACCTGCTACGCCACAGCACTCGCCCCTCAAAGAATGGATTTTTTTTTTTAATTTTTTTATTTATTTATTTTTTTGACAGGCAGAGTGGATAGTGAGAGAGAGAGAGAGAGAGAGAGAGAGAGAGAGACAGAAAGGTCTTCCTTTTTGCCGTTGGTAACCCTCCAATGGCCGCTGCGGCCAGCGCATCTCGCTGATCCGAAGCCAGGAGCCAGGTGCTTCTCCTGGTCTCCCATGCGGGTGCAGGGCCCAAGCACTTGGGCCATCCTCCACTGCACTCCCGGGCCATAGCAGAGAGCTGGCCTGGAAGAGGGGCAACCGGGATAGAATCCGGCGCCCTGACCGGGACTAGAACCCGGTGTGCCGGCGCCGCAAGGCGGAGGATTAGCCTGTTAAGCCACGGCGCCGGCCAAAGAATGGATTTTTGAAGACGTTTCTTAAGCAAAGGACTTAGCTGCCAAAAAATTTATCTTAAGTTTTGGCATATGTGTGTGTGGTGGCAGAATTACTGTGAAATATCACGTTACAGACTGTTTTGAAAGAAATGGGACCTGAGCGGAACCTTGAAAGGTAAGACAAAGCCAAGAGGAGAAGGGTGGGAAGGGGATCAGCAAAGGATACAGCATGGCCCAGAAGCAGGACAGCATGTGGTTTCTGAATTGGATGTGTTTTCTGAAAAATTGGATGTGGCCATAGGAAAAACTGTGAATGGAGGAGCAGGTGTTTAGCCTAGCAAGTAAGATGCCCACACCCCACAAAGCAGTGCCTGCGTCAATTCCCAGCTCCAGCTCCTAACTCCAGATTGCTACCCACGCACACCCTGCGGAGGAGTGACGATGGCTCACGTAATTGGGTTCCTGCCATCTACATGAGAGACCTGGATTGTGTTGCTTGCTACTGGCTTCAGCCCATGCTCAGTCCATCCATCCATCCCTCCCTTTTAATTTTTAAAACTTTAACCCGTTCATGCATCCCTATTCACATCATAATAGGGACTTACAGTTTCATCTTGGGTGTCATGAAAACCCATCAAATATCCTTTTTTTTTTTTTTTTTTTTTTTTTTTTCTGACAGGCAGAGTGGACAGAGAGAGAGAGAGACAGAGAGAAAGGTCTTCCTTTGCCATTGGTTCACCCCCACAATGGCTGCTGTGGCCGGTGCACTGCACTGATCCGAAGCCAGGAGCCAGGTGCTTCTCCTGGTCTCCCATGCGGGTGCAGGGCCCAAGCACTTGGGCCATCCTCCACTGCACTCCCGGGCCACAGCAGAGAGCTGGCCTGAAAGAGGGGCAACAAGGACAGAATCTGGCGCCCCGACTGGGACTAGAACCCGGTGTGCCGGCACCGCTAGGCAGAGGATTAGCCTGTTGAGCCACGGCGCCGGCCTCCCATCAAATATCTTAAGGATAAAAATGACAACCTGGGTGTGCACCTGCTTGTTGGAAGATGTGTAACAAGTCTTCCCTCTCTAACAGTCCATAATCCTGCAGTGAGGTTCTGAACGAGAGTAGAGGGAAGGAAGCATTGGAGACTGACCTGGGAGCTCTCTCCCAGACACACTCCAGGGCTGCTGTAAGTGCTGAGAAGGATATTGTGTTGCGATTAATTGGGATGGGGATGGAGGAGAGAGGACAGGTTCGAGGCGTATGGAAGGACAACATGAGCTCACTTTTGAACATGTTAAGGTTTGATGTTCCTTACAAAACTCTCTGATGTTAATAAGTGATCTCAGCCTTCAGGCTTTCATTATCACTGGAAGGAAAAGACAGTTGAATTCTCCAGACTCCCATGGTAGGTGGGCCAAAGGACACAGGTCGAAAAAAGGGAAGGAGAAGAAAAAGCTACTTCCAGAACCTACTTAACGACTAAGTAATTTCAGAATTTCTTCATCCAAATCCACCTAATTCTATCCTTTAGTTCCCATTTAATTATTTTACACTTAACAAAAATATACTTTGGGAAGAACTTGGTGATCTACTTGATGTCTTGATCTGGCCTATCAATCCCATGGTTTAAAGCCAGATCAGAAACACCCTCGTCTGAATTCCTCTCCAGCCATTGTCTCTTCACCCCATAGGCTCTACTGAAATAAAATCGTCCCTCCCCCAATATTTCGGAGGCCACAAATAGAAATATTATTATTTCAACAAATAGTACTATGAAAATCATAGTCACTAAGTACTCCCTAGGGATGTGATTGTGTATGTTCAAAGTAACATAATTTTCCCTCTGGAGAGGAAAGCAAGAAGGGCACGGATTGGATGTGACTTAATGTGAATGAATAAGTGTCCAGAATGGAGGTCCTCAACTAGTTTGCAATGTAGTAAGGGGCCCAGCGAAGACAGATTGGCCAATGACTATTGATGATACATTTCAGTTTTGAAGTGGTATCAGTTGCTGGCAAGTGCAGGTTCATGCCAAGCACCCGGGCGGGGCAATGAGGTGACTCAGTGGGGAGGTTCTACTAAGAAAGGAAACAAACAAGCCTCTGACAGTCAGGGAGGAGACTGTGCCACAGCAGCTAGTGAGGATGGCGGAGTCAGGGGAGCAGGTGAGTCAGGTGAGCTGGGCGGCCACGGGACTGCAGAGTTGGGTCATCAAACAGGAATTCGTATGCAAAAAGCAGAGTCACACACACTCCCCCATCAAGGATGGCCTACATCAACCAGGGATGTCCTGCAGGCCACCTCCCCCAGTTCTCTTGGGACCTTAAAGGTTTGGTTTGCTCCAAGCAAAGCAAAAACAAGATCAATTCCATGAGGAAACATTTAAGGACATGGAAAATGGGAACCACCACGATTCCGGATAACTGTTTTAGCTAGGATGTGTGTTTTGAAAGGGGGGTGGTGTAGAAGCTTGTTAGTGACTTCCACTATAATGGTGATATTTTATTTACCAAACTGGGTGTTGGACGCAGTGGTATTATGCTTGTGCACTGAAATATTTCATAACTTTAAAAAAGAAAAGGCCGCAAGGAAAATGAGGCCGGCCAGTGGGGCTGGGAGTCTGTGGGCTCCTTCAGACACAGGTAGAATGTCCTTCACAAGCAGGCTGCCAGCAGGGGCTGGAAAGCCTGTCTCCAGGCCAACTGGCATCTCCCCACTAACAGCTTCTTGTGCTGCATGTGTTTAAAATCACACCTTCAGGGTGGGGGCAATCTTTCACCCACAGGAGAAGGGGCTGAGCCCGTGGGGAGTCAGACTGGGTCCAGAAGACCCAGGCTATCTCATGTGACCTTGTGGCCTTAAATCACACCTTCAAAGTGGGGGCAATCTTGTTAGCAGAGGAGGGGGTCTGAGCACCTAAGGAGACAGACAGTCTCCAGGAGACCCCCGCTATCTCCATGAGCCCCAAGCCAATCAACATACAGTATGTGAAACCCCCATCCAATGGGCACCCCCACAGAATGACCCAATGAACAGAGAGTAACGCCTTAAAACCTGACAAAGCCAGTGTCCCGCCTGGGCACTCCGCCTGGTCTCCTCTCAGACCAGATGCCTTCTCTGTCCCTTGCCCATCAAAAGTTTCTGCCTCTTTGCAAATTGTCTCCCAGCTTTTTATTCCTATACTAAGCTGAGGGAAAGAACCCACGAGACTCGCTCCAGCAACCGCCCTCCCCTCCGTGACTGGTGGCAGAAAAGGAGGAAGGGAAAGATTTTGTCTATGTCTGCTTCAACTTGGGAAAAGATAGGGCCCCCTCCTAATTATCCTAATTTTCTTATCAACTGAAAAACTGTCCACAGAAAGCTTGTGCCTCCTGGAGAGGTTCATGCTCTGAAGTCAATTCATTTTTTAGCAAATGTTCAAATCACACAATGAAGCTGCATCAACTTCAGTGACTCCGACCCTGGGCGGAACTCTAGTTACATTAAATTTCTGACTTGGAGATGCTCTTCCTGTTTCGTTAGTATTGTGACATCATACACAATACTGAGCCCTGAGTGCTCGCTCAGCTCTGTTACCTGGATTCTGCTGCTGCGATGCTGGGCTGTCTCAGGCTTCTTCAAACCTCCTTCCTGCTCACGAGTCTTGCCCCACTTTTTCTTTACCTTGGCCCCAGGACCACTGCACCTCTTATTTCCTACCCAACTATGACCACACAAAGAGAAAAGAGGAAAGCTATGTGTCTCCTTGTTATAAAATATAAAATAGCTACAAGCCAGACAAGAAGTGGGAAAGGATGAATCTAATTATTAGAATGAGACCTGCAAATTATCTTTGAATTTTGTATTTCCCACTTGGGATTTTTTTTTTTCTAAAACAAAGGCAGCTTGGTATCAAGCTGATGCATGGCAGACTTTGATAAGTCCCTGCTCTGCCACTTCTTAGTTACACGGTCTTTCTCAAGTTATTCAGCCTCCTAGTAGCATGTAGCTATTAATATTAGCTCCCTTTTGAAGTTGAACCACAGATGAAATGAAATGATACATGAAACTGCTTAGCACAATGGGTAGCACATAGCAAGAGTTGAATACCTGGTGGCAGTTGTTATGTGCGTGGGTTTTAAATTTTTTTCCTACCCTTTTAATGCTAATAAGTGAAATCCCTGGAAAGTTGATGGGTATGGGAATAATCTACACACAGGAAAAACCAGCTTCCAGGAAAATTCCCATCCGGCAAGAGAGGCCCCCACACCCGGAGCAAGATACCTTCCTGAAAGCTGTGGATTCTTCTTCCTATTCATTGCTCCCCACAGGTGCCAAAAATCTGCCCAGGAAAGGAAACAGGAGCTGCTAAACTGGTTATTTTGTTTTTATTAGTACTCATTGCAGGCTTCCCTGGGCAGCCAGAAGAGACCAGAAACCCAAATACCAAAGCGCATGTTCCCTCCTTCAAGACTGTCCAATCACATGTTGATCAGCACAGGGACCTCTTGGAGAACAAGAGGGATTCATTTCCCCCAGAAGAAAATGAGGCTAGGAGGTGGTTGGCGAGTGCTGGGGTGAGGGTAGCACCTGGCAGCCTCCCTTGCTCTAAGAGGCCCCCCTCTGTGGACACGCCGGAGGGGTGCCGGATTATGAGCTGCTTGGGAAAGCCTTGGGATGAGGGTAATTCTGAATAGCTAGAAAGGCTTGTAACAAAACCGGTCACAAAGGACTTTACCTGGAGAATTCCTAGGACTACTTGGCTCCGTGGAGGAAGGCCGTTATCGGTGGGAAATCACGTTTCACACAGACCCATGGAGAAGCTCACTGCCAAGGGGACTGTAGGTGCTCCCTTACATCAAGAGTTTAAAGAAAAAGTATCTTTGGCCTCCTGGTTCCCTGCCAACTCTCCTTTCTTCCAGCCTCAGCCCAGATCGGCTCCTTCTCCTTCCAGCTCTCCTCCGGGAGCCTCTGCACTGGCTGCGGGTGGGGGAACGGGAAGGCAGGAGATGATTGGCCAAGGGAGAGCAGCACCGCCCTGCTCATGCCCCTCCCCACCCCCTCCCTGGAGAAACAGCTGGAATGAGAAATAGGCAGGGGAAGCTGGGATTGGCTGAGAGTCCGGGGCAGGGTGGGGCGAGGCAGCTCCTATGAAGCATTTACCTGTCTAGGTAAGTCAGAAGGAGGTCAAAAGGAGAAGAAAACAGTAGGCGGCCGGCCGGAGACTCGGTCTCTCTCTCCATCTCTGCCCTTTGAAGCCAAAGGGTAGCCCTTTCCTCTCATCAGCCCCCACCCCACGGAAGGTGAGTTAATCACTAACCAACTAGTGCTTGTTCTGCAGCAAGAGGAGGGCTTTGCGGGCTCCAGGGCTTCAGGGAGAAGGGGGTGTCCTCAGCTAGGGGCGCTCCCCTCTGCTCCTCAGTTCTCGGAGTCCGTGCTGGGCTCAGAGCAGGTTGGAAGCGTCTCCACATGAGTCCTTTTGTGGACACCAGGGCAAGGGATGCGTCTTGTTCCCTTACCAATTTAGGTTGGGTAAGCAGATCGCGCAATCAGCAAGAAAAGTAAACAGGTTGCTTTGGGAAATTTCCATCTCTGAGCAGGTGAAACTGAGTTGTGATTGTTGGAAGGGGAATAGTTAGAGGGAGTCCAAATCAGACATCATTGCCCAGGTGAGTCGAGTGCCTTGGTTTCCTGTTGCATTTGAAACGGGAAATTCTGCCTTGGCTTTATCCATCCAGCATCTGCCTTTATTTAAGTAAAAGGCGCAGTGTGCGTATGTGTGATCAGGATATGTTTGATCATGGAGCTTTCTGCAGCCAGGTGTGCCACGTGTGAGCTGTACCTGGTAGTCTGTAAGTGGACAGGAGGTTTGCCCACGTTGGGAGAGCTCCAACTCAGGCTACCAGCCCATGTTTGGAAAATCCACAGGGAATCCAGCTGCTCAGCGGAGTGTCTTTGGGTTCAACTCCATTGATTTTCTGACTGCGCCTGCTAAGAGAGACAGAGACCAGCAAACAGAAAGCTATTCAGCTGTGCCAGCCTCGACACATTCATATTCCGTGGCAGCATGTCAAGTCCAGTCAGAGCTCCAAGTGAGACTCAGGCCAAGGTAGCGTGGCAGAGATCACCAAGGGAAGAACCAGATGGGGTGGTGGGTTTGCTGTGTTTTCCCTCGGGTGTGCCAGCTGGCAACTGGTGTGGGAAGCTGGATGTAGAAGTGGAGGCTGTGTAGCCCATTAGTGCTCCGTGATCTGTCCTGGAGGGTTGGCACTGTGGCCCAGGACGCCACCTCTCTTCCTCCTGCTGCAAAGAGGGGTCGGGGAGGACCCCCGGGCAAGGCTCTCGGGTCCTGGCATACTCAGTCGGGGCCGGTTTCTGGTCCTGGCACCTGGAGCTTTAGGCTATGGCCTCCCCTGCAGAACCAGCCTGCCACACTCAGTGTGGCGTCCATGGAGGACTTGTCCCCAGGAAAACAGCAGCAGCGTGTCGCACAGCTCTTCTGCGCAGTGGGTATTTCTATCCATGCCTTGCCTCAAACCCGCGGGTGAGAGAGAGATTCAGACATTGCCTGAACATGCACAGGAACTTGCCCGTGTGCTCACGGAGAGGCTGAGAGGCCCACGGTGCAAATTTTGGTCTTGCCAACATTTTCGTGGGATGTTCTCCGGCCGGAGGCACTTTGCTGGGATATCAGCAGAGGCAGAGGCATCTGATCTGAAAGATCTAGAACACCTCTTTGAGGAGAGAGCAGAGCTCCTGGAGGCATGGGGTTGGACTCCTGGGAGGAAGATGATAAGGGGGGCCTTGGTCTGGTCTGTTCCAGCCAACCTGGATTGGGGTTCAAGCCTGCTCCCCATGCCGCCACTTTAGAATCCACATGCTGCCTATTTACTCTCTTCCAGGGCTTGACTGGTTTTAGTGGAGTAGTTAATATTTAATGCACCTTTGGTGGCCCTGACTGTAGCCTGTGTGTATTCTTAACCCATTCCCTCCTCCTTATTAGTCCCCAAAAGAGGTCAAGGGTGAAAAGATACCAAATTCTCACCTTGAGTGTCTTACTTGCTTATCAGATGAGAAATGCCTCAGGTTTCGATATAAGCCCCAAGTTTCAAGGTTGTAAAGTTGCTGGGAGGCCAGCCAGGCTGCTGAAGGGTGGGGAGAAAACCAGGTGTGGAGGTGAGGGGCCGGCACCTGGAGGCTTGCTCAGCTTTGGGTCAGGTTCAAATTCATCTCTGCCCAATGACGTGATCTTTGGTGGCATTTCTTTACTCTGGAAATACCCTCTGTAGCTGGGGCAATAAACTGGCCTGGAAGAGTAAAGCTAAAGCAGGTGGCTTGCAGGGCTCAAGGTACGAAGAGGAAAGGGAAGGGCGATCTTCAGGCTTCTAGTATTTAGTTAGGGATAACCGGTGACACTTGTGACACTTCTTCTGGTTCATGCCTCTCTTGCAACTGCTCAGAACTTGACATGGCCCCTGGAGAGGCCAGGCCGCTCAGGCTGCCCTGTATATGCAGCTATGGGTCACGCTCTACAGCCCTTAGGAAGCGGTAGGGGGAAAAGCTCCACTCCCTCCCTCCTAAAATGAGGCCAGTGTCGCACACCGCCTGTGCTTCCAGCTTGGTCTGAGGATCTGACGAGCACTCCATGAGCCATGCCATGCTGTGCTCTTGCCAAGTAGTTCTGCTCCTGTCACTCTTGTCTTTTCCAGCTGTTTCAGACCATCCTGGGTCCTGCAGGGAGCATGTGCTAGGCTTCCCTGGGTGGAAGAGAGCCAGGCAAACCCTGCAAAGTCTGAAGCCTACTTAGGAGAACTTGGGCAGTCATTTTGTCTGAAAGTAAGCGGCTGCATCTGCTCACCCATGCGCAGAGAATATCCTGTTAATTACAGTGAGTCACTCTAAAGATTGACCACCCAATTCTGCAGACAAGAACATTGGGCCCCAAAACCAGACCCTGGGTCCTACCCTGACCTCTTGAAAACGATGTCTTCGTCATATGTGGATTTGTACCGCCAGTGCATACTATAAAGGACTAATAAATATTAGTTTAACTGAAGGCGTTGCCCACATTCCGTGTATTCTCAGGGAAATAAAATATCTAGGAAAAAGCTTCCAGTTAATAGGTCAGAAGCCAAGAAGTCTTCCAACTGTTCTACCCAGTAGACACTCGAACAAGTGACAAGTTGATTTATCCAGCGTTGTTTGAGTGCCTTCTGTGTGCTTAGGCTCAAGAGAGATGGATTACCTTTGCTATATTGGCCTCAACCCTACAGAATGCTGGGAATGGGTTATGACTCCTTGAACCTGAACCGTCATTCATGGAGTGCATAGCTGAGATGACTGAACTTTATCCGCGTGACTTCTCATCTTCCTGTTGCTTGAGGTTCTGGGTGTCAGGGGACGAATCTCATGAAGAAACTCTGCGAAGCCATCTCACCAATGTTGATTTACCATTGGGCTTCTCTGGTGTCTGTGTCCCTCTGGCCAACTCCTTGACCCCTGAGAAACTCTGGACCCTGGTGGACCACATATATCTTGTCCCAGTCCTGCCCCACCTGAGGGCTCCTCCCAAGCAGAACGTTGCTCCTTGCGGCCTTGTACTCACCAGCACTGTAGCACTGGGTGGCTGACTCACCTCACCCAACCCAAACCTGACTCTGGCACTGGAAGCAATTACTTGCAGGGGCCAAAGGATCTCTCCCATGGCATCTAAACCCCACATCCTCAGATCACAACTAGAACACAATTTTTTAAAGGTTCATAAATTTGAAAGAGTTACAGAGAGAGAGAGAGAGAGAGAGATCTTCCATCCTCTGGTTCAGTCCCCAGATGGCTGCAACAGCCAGGGCTGGGCCAGGTCAGGAGCCAGGAGCTTCTTCTAGGTCTCCCACATGGGTGCAGGGACCCAAGGACTTGGGCCATCTTTTGGTGCTTCCCCAGTGCATTAGTAGGAAGCTGGATTGGAAATGGAGCAGCCGGGACTTGAACCACCATCCATATGGGATGCCAGCATTGCAGAGGGTGACTTTACCTGCTACCTCAGAGCCGGCCCCTAGAACTCACTTTTCTATGACATATTGCCTAATAATGGTAGGGTAGAGAAAGACGGTAGAAAGTGTCGCTTGGTGTAAAGGGAAATAATGTATTCGGAATTAGACAAACATTTTTTGATAATTCTAGCTCTCCCACAAGTCTCTGTTTGACCTTGGGACTTTCTTTTAATCCAAATTCTTTTAAAATTTCATTTTAACATGGAAGAGTCACCCCTGGCCAACTCCAGTGGAGTGTTCCTTGGGATTTTCAAAGGGAGGACGGCACTGCCTTCCTTTTCTCTGCTTGCTTTCCCGAAGGAGCTGGAGCTGGGAGGGAGCCACGCAGGCCAGCCCTCTCATTCGTTCAGCTAGGGAACCTCACTGGGAACATGTGCAACAAGTGAGGAAGCGGTATCAAGAGGGAAACTGGGTTTGTGTCAAACACTGCAGGTGCCCTGCTCAGGCCTCCCAGGCTAGGGCGATGGTGGGGTTGATGATGTTGACTGTGATAGCCGCTGACAGTCACTGGGCCATGCACTGAGCAAAGTGTTTTGCATGGAGTGTTTGATTATATTGTATTCTCACACGGCCATATGAGGTAGGTACTGCCAGGGGCTCTCGTCCTCTTCCATTTAACCAGAACTCTTCTCTTCTAAACTCTGATTTCCTTTGCCTCAATGGAGTCTGATCCTCCATGGAGCCTATCTTTTTCTTCTCACAAGAAAAGTAGTTATTGGCTTATTCTTTAAATGTTTGAGAATCTACTACCAACTAAAGAGCATCTCATTTGATTCCTTCATTTCCCTATTTAATGAGGGAAAACAGACCCATAGAGTAATTTGCCTTAAGTGACAATTCCATAAATGGCTGGAGTGGGCGTTGGAACTAGACCCAGCACCCCAGCTAGTAACCCCTGTAGCATTCATTGTTTTCGGCCATGCAGATGTAGGTTAAGCTGCCTGTTTCAGAGAGAAACACAACCCCGAGAAGAGACAGGAGCTGCCTTCTGGACGCACAGCCTCTGCACCCCTCAGTGCATCCTTCTGTGTGCATGGCATCCAGCCTATGTGTCCGTCTGTGCAGGCGGGGGTGGGAGTCCCACGCGTTCACGGCCCCCTCCCCGCTTTCTGCTTGCTTGGTGTCCATGCCGCGGTGCTGCCCCGGGGCCTGGGCGAGAGCCTTGCAGAAGCTTTGGCTCACTCGTGGCTTTGATCTTCTCTTTTCAGGCCCAGCCTGGGACATTCTTCACTTCCCTTCGCTTCCCCTCTGGGAGCCCCTTTTGCCACCCCTGCACCTTGCTTCGGGCAATGCCCGAGAGGGAGCTGTGGCCAGCAGGGCCTGGCTGGGAACACGTGACCTGCGTCGGCAGCTGCGACAGCATGGTGAGCGCCACCTCCACCCCTCCACCTGCTCTGGATCTGTACGTACTCTCCCTCCCGCAACCTGTCTGCTGTCCGCACACCTGCCCGCACACGTGCCCCGCCCCACCCCGCCCTGCTCTGCCATCAGTCATCGCTCACTGCACCTTCTCTTTCATCTTCCTCATCAGCAAGTGAATCACAAAATCCGTGGGTGCTTCCTGCCTCTGAGTCACCCCTAGGTCTGTAAAGAATAGGGTGCGGTAACCTCAGAGGGCGACAGGATGAGGGAGACCCTCCAACTCCCCCCACCACCAACACGGCCAATCTTCACTGGGTCAGGGGTTGGAGCTCGGGAGAGAGAATGGGCCGTGGTCTGAGCTGTGATGAAAAGTAGAGTGCAGAGCTCTGTAGCAGTGCCTTCTCGAAGCTGTCTGCCTGGAGCAGTGTCACATCAGTCTTTGATGAAGACGCAGAGGCTAAGTTTTCACATCAAACAGCCCTGGGTTCCCTGCTCAGGAAAAGCTCTCTGACCTGGAGCAAATCACTCAGTTTGTAAAGTGGGAATGACGTCCACCCCGAATTCACAGGATTCTTCCAGGGGGTAAATGAGGCGCTTGTAAAGCAGTTAACACAGGTCTCTTTGGGAAAAGGAGGCAGCCCCGCGGGGAGCAGACACCAACAGCCTTACAAGTCAGCGCGTGTCTTTGTGAGTGGTGTGGAATCACTTGTGATTTTCCTGGGTACGATTTTCAGTCTCGGTTATTTTCAGCCTGGAGTAAAAAAATAAACCAGTCCTACGTCCGAATGGAAGCATGTCCTTGTTGCTCTGCCTTGTCGCACATATGCCAACCGTGGAGAATTTATACTTCACTGTTAGCCTGTGCAGGGGTCTGAATAGTTAAGGGTAATTACTCCACTGCAAAGTGACTGGTGAAATGGGGTCTTTACTGTGACCTCTGGAGCTTGATATGTAAAAGTGGAGGGGAAAGGAAAAACACACACACAAATACGCAGATCCAAAGTATAGACAATATATGCATAATTTCCTTTTGACCCTAGGTGATGGACCCAGCCAGACAGCTTCCTGTTAGGCTGCGGCCAGTATGAATAGGCACATGCCATCGTCCACCAGTTAAGAGTTTTCAAAGTGAGTCAGCCACAAAAGAGAAACTGAGTTGGCCTATGCGTGGCAGGGCTATTTTAGTAGGAAGAGGGAAGTAAAAAAAGATCTTTGCTCAAGTAACTCCTGGAGTTGGCTTCCGGCTGCCGAGGGCTATCTTTGGGGCTTCCCTTCCCATATGGACCCC
The DNA here is from genome assembly GCF_033115175.1 of Lepus europaeus. NCBI lineage: Eukaryota > Metazoa > Chordata > Mammalia > Lagomorpha > Leporidae > Lepus > Lepus europaeus. Next base: position 21,823,736 of record NC_084840.1, on the reverse strand, counting down.
CATCAGGCAACTGGCAGATGAGCCTGAAAGGGACAGGGGCAACTGGAACAACCCTCTCCCTCCCCCCAGGATGCACTTAGGGCCGTCGCAAAATACGTCCTGGCTGTGTGGGCCTGGAGAACGTACAGCTCAGAGGTGTCCCAGATCATAGGAAGAGGAAAGGCTACATCGAGAAGGCTCGGGCCCAGGTCCCGACATTCCCAGTTGACCTTTGGTTTTCCTCCAACCTCCTTTGAAGAGCAACAATGCCATCAATCTTCCTGGCCTGGGAAGGCATGGACAGCACCATCTGAATCATCTTCCAAACAGCCTGTGCGCTTTCTAATAATAGAAATTTCCTACTTTACTATCGATTTAATATTTAGTGCAAAGTTGCTTTCCCCTCCCTCATACCACCCAGTTCCTGCACCTTCCCCTTCAGTTAATATTTGCTAAAGAAATGCAGAGTTATTTGAATGTTAGCCAGAGCCAAATGCCATCAAGAAAGTCAACATACAAGGAGAAAAAGCCTGCATGGAATGCATTTCAAAGTCAAGTATAAATTATTCAGCAAATGTATCTGCGGCTAGTCGAGCCGCTGTTCGCATTGGCCTAGCAGCCAGTACTTGGCTGCATTTGCATGTCCTTATAGTGACTTTGACATACCAAATCAAGTATGCAGAAGGTCTTTGTAAAGTTAAAAGCAATACCATGCAAGTTTCATGTCAAATTGTCGCCTCTATGATCTGGAGCTAGCCCAGGGACACACAGGGTGAGACACTTGACAAGGTTCACACAAAAGAACTGGGATGTGCACCCGGGACTGCGGATGATCTAAACCCAGGAGCCAGCAAAGGGAAGACTGTTGCACCTGCCTGCCCAGGCTGCAGGGCTGGGTGCTGGTGGACCCCCAGTTCTGGCAGTCTGTGCTCTCTGAGGCTCCGCAGCCTCCGGAGGACGCAGCTCCAGCAGGTCGGCAGAGTCGCGGGCGGATGGTTTCCCGCCCTCCAGCATTCCTCGCCACCACAGGGTGGTTCTCAGGCCCGGCCAGTTTCTGCAGAGGGACCTCCCTCTCACAGCTCCTTCTCCCCACAGAGTGACAGCAGCTACGACTTCCTGTCAGCAGAAGAGAAGGCGTGTCTGCTCTTCCTGGAGGAGACGATCGGCTCGTTGGACACCGAGGGTGACAGCGGACTGTCCACCGATGAGTCTGAGCTGGTCCCAACGCCCCGCGGCTTCCGAGCGCCGCCCAAAACCCAGCCTGCCCCCAAGGGTAAGACGGACTGTCTGCGACAGCACCTGTCAAAACACCCAGACGATCAGCTGCTCCCAGGGGCACAGCAGAAGGGGCAGCCGCACTCTGCTGGCCAAATGAAGTCGCTACAGGGGGAGAGGCAGCGAGGGGGCGCTGGCCAGCCGGCTTCTTGTCTGTCCATGACGCGTCGGAGACCTGGGAAGGAGAGGGGTTTGAGCAGCTCCCTTTCTCTCATGGAAAAATCCCGGGAGAGACGAACAGAGAAGTAAGCGAGGACACGAGGAAGGCCTGGGTGATTGCTCTAGAGAGACCGAGTCAGTCCAGCGAGCTAATCTGGGTGGCCCAGAGGACAAGGCTCCAGGAGATAAGATGAGGGAAGGGGCCCTGTTGGAGAGGGTGGAGAGTCAGTGGTGTTCAGCTTTGGTAGAAGGGAACCGAATGGCACACCATGTGGCCATGTGTATGGGGCCACACGTGCCAGGGTGTGGGAAGCACCTTGCTCCCACAGACAGAGCCACTGGTATCGGGGCTGCAATCATTCACTCATTTAATAAACATTTATCGACACTGTATCAGACTCTCCCTGAGACAGAGCAGGAAGTGGGGCCAGGGGGCCTCCCTGCTCCTTGATGCCAACTCCCTGGCTCAGTGGGCCTAAGCACCTGCCTAGCCTGCTAGAGAAGCCGTGTCACTCCCTAGTGCAGGGACACTGCACCTGCTACAGACTTGTCCAGGTGCTTGTGAAAAGACAAAGTAGAAGGCAAAAGCCTGGTGAAGTCAAGAGCAAATCACTTGTTCACCAGTTGCCATTAGGCTCAGTCATCTGGGAGCTGGAGACAGAGCGAACCATCCAAGGCCATCCCTACCTCCCAGGGGTCTGTAGATGGTCAGGGAGACCCCGAGTCAAGGGTGTGGAGCAGTCAGGGGCTGCTGTCTTCCCAACCATCATGAAAAATGAATCCTTAGTCGAAATGAATCTGTTCTCGCTGCTCCATCAGTAAGAGTGCTACCCCTTTAAAAGCAAAGAAAACCAAACCAAATCAAACAAAATAACACCCATTTGCTATTGGTTGGAGATCAGAGTTCAGGGAGTGTTTGCTTTTTCTCTGCCGCAAGGCGCTCACCCCTGTTGTCTGTCCTCTCCTTTTCGCCTGTTCTCCCTGAACTGCACAGGAAATCCAAAGGAGACGATTGCTGAGCAAAGACCAGAGCCAAGGACAGTGACCCAGGCCAGCTCGTCCCATCCTCCTGAACCCCAAGGTCTGGGCCTCAGGTCTGGCTCCTACAGCCTCCCCAGAAATATCCACATTGGCAGAAGCCAGAACCTCGGCGGAAGCACCAGCCAGACTAACAGCCACACCCCCGGAGAACCTGCGGGGCTCCCAGAAGTGAAACAGCTGGGCAGCTGGCGCGGTGAGCCCAGGCCAGGCCCAGCCGGCCCCCGGGAGGCTGTCCCTGATTTGGACGTGGCGCCCATCCCCCCACCGGAGGCTTTCCGGGACACGCAGCCAGAACAGCGCGAGGAGGACCACCTGCCCAAGAGGCCAGGAGAGCAGAGTCAGGCGCCCCACGCCCGGAAGACGGAGGAGACTTCTTCAGAAGCCATGTCCCACAAAGCCAATGAGAGAGGCTCCGTGGGGCACCCCCAGCCCCTGGCATCAGGGAGCGATCCGGGCACCCAGCCAGCTTCCCTGGCCGCCCCAAAGCCCCGGAAGCTGCCGCCTAACATCGTCCTGAAGAGCAGCCGGAGCAGCTTCCACAGCCAGCCCCAGAACTGGCTGTCTCGCCACGCCGAGGCTGCCTCGGGGGAGTCCGGCCTGGGCCCCTCTTCACTGCAGGAGCAGAGGCGAGCACGCAGAGAGGCGCTGGAGAAGCTGGGGCTGCCCCAGGACCAAGAGGAGCCCGGCCTCCACCTGAGCAAGCCCGCCAGCTCCTTCAGGCTCAGGGAGCCTCGTGCTCAGGGCCCTGCCCCAGGCGCAGCCCCGGGTCCTGCTCAGCCTGCGGCTCCAGTTCAGGTCTCAGCAGCTGCGGGGAAGGCTCCGGCTCCGGCTCCAGTTCCGGCTCTGTCTCGGGGACCTGCGCCAGCAAAGGCTCCGGCTCCAGCCCCAGCTCCGGCTCAGGGGTCTTCTCCTGGCAAGGTTTGGACACCTGCCCAGGAAACCCCTCCAGGGAAGGTGGCAGCTGCCAAGTCTATGCCGATTCCTATCCCAAAGGCCTCGAGGGCAAACAGTCCTCTGACTCAGCCCAAGCTAGATTCAGGGCTGACTCTCCAGGACAGCAGCATCCCCGGGTTGAGACAGATGAACTTCAAGTCCAACACTCTGGAGCGCTCGGGGGTGGGGCTGAGCAGCTACCTGTCAGCTGAGAAAGACCCCAGCCCCCAAACCAGCACTTCTCTGGGAAAGGGCTCCTTGATGGACAAGATCTCACCCAGCGTCCTGCGCAATTCCCGGCCACGCCCCGCCTCCTTGGGCACCGGGAGGGACTTTGCAGGAATCCAGGTGGGCAAGCTGGCTGACCTGGAGCAGAGCTCGAGGCCCCTCTCCTACCAGGGCCAGAGCCGGGACAAGCTTCCCCGGCCCCCGTGCGTCAGTGTCAAGATCTCCCCAAAGGGCATCCAGGATGAGCACAGAAGGGAGGCTTTGAAGAAGCTGGGACTGTTGAAGGAGTAGGTGCAGAAGCCAGGGCTGCCAGCCCTAACCGCACCCCTCTGCGCGAGAAGAGATGCCAGGCTCTCCTTCGGAGCCATGGACAGCTCACACACAGGCTTGGCCAGGCATGGGCTCCTCCCCCCGGGTGATGACAAGGGAGAGATTTGAGTCTGAGCGTACGCTGCACTGAGGGTGGTTGTTGACTAAGTTCCCGTGCTCACGCACACACACACACGCACACACACACGCATTGTATGATAGGCTGTATATACCTCTGTAGCTATTTATACAAGACTGGGAGTTTCTGTCCAGAGTTCTGCTCTCCTTGGAGATTTTCTGCATTGGGTCAAGTTCAGCTCAGCCAGAACCAATGGAGGTGGGTGGCCAGAAACAAAGTCAAGTGAGATATGGATATGCCAAGGACTGCAAAAAACACTACATTTGGCAAGGCCAGGGGCCCATGAAATGGGGGCCTCCAAGAACCCCTACAGCAAATGGAGACTGACTCTTGCCTTGCCAGACCCCTCTCTCGGCTCAGGCTCTCTGGACAAGGCCTGGTGCCAGGAGGAGCTGCTCTGTTATCTCTTCACCCACCGCCTTCTCAGGATCACCACTCCCAAGGATGAGGCACGCTGCTATAACCAAGCCTCTTGGTTGACTGACAGCAGACAGCTCCTGTTGGCCTGAGAAGGCAGGGTAAGTGCCACACACACCGTGCCTCCCCAAGGGAGAGTCCCCATCCTTGGGCTCCATACATTCCATGATACCCTGTGCTGTGGTCCAAGACTCTCAAATCCCCGTTCTTCCTGCTCTCCTGCTCCCCAACTCCAGGGCTCTGTCAACACTGAGCAGAGAGCCCTGCCCGGAGACTTTGTATATATACCTAAGATCTTGTCCGTGTGACTGTGGGTCGTTTTTATATGTCCTCTACTCCAATGGTGGGAAATTGGCCCAGAACCTTCACTTGCTGTTCACAATCTCTCAGAGCTGGAAGCTGTCTTGGAGAAGCTTCGCCATGGGGGAAGAGAAGTGGTTCATCCACAGTCACTCTGATGCTTAGTCCCTGAGCTGAGACTGGAAGCTGGGGCTGCTGACTCCTGTTCCGTGGACACTCGGGGTCTGCCACCCCTTAACCAGTGCTCTTGGACATCTGCACAGCCCCCGAAGGGTCCCTTCTCACCATCAAAGACTCAAACCTGAGTGACTGCAAGATCCTAAACTCCCTTCTGAAGGACCAGAGATTAAATGTTGTTCAGGGTACTATTTCACACTGTGCGTGTTCATTTTCTCCTTGGAAAGCAGCTATAGAGTAACTCATGGCGGGAGCACCGCTCCCTCCAAATTCCTGACCAAGTCGCACGACGTGGGCACTGCCCAAGGAGGGTGCTGTGGGTGGCGTTGGCCTGTGATGATAAGTGTGGGGTTAGACGTGCCTAGACATGACTCCCGTGTCCGTGGGAAGTGAACCTTACTCATGGCCAGGACCTGCAGGAGTCCAGGAGACCGGATGCGAGGGGCAGATAAGGGGGATGTTGTTAGAAAGTGCCTTTTAGTTCTGCTGGCCTTACAGAATCACCGCCAGAGCCTCTGAGAAGGAAGAGAAGGTTAAGGTAAGACCAAGGAATGGTCCCACCCTGGTGTGGAATGTGGGGTGTGGGTGTGGCAGTTTCTGTGTACACCCGTCTCACACACACTCACACCCACAAGCCTGGGGCCTCGTTCCTGGTCCTGGCTGAAGAGCTGGTAAGTTCCAAATGCTGGGGACTCCCACAGCTGGCCATCTTACACTCTCCCCCCCTAAAAAAAAAAGGAGAAGGCCACCTTCTGAAGTCCTGGTGTGACAGGCTGAATTCAGTTGAGCTGTGTCCCGTGGGGATTTTAAGTCACATTGCTTTATTTCCTAGTCACTAACTGCCCTGGTTAGTAGGGAACCAAGAGCTATGAAGTGAGCCCTGGGGGGAATCTGGGGCCTGCCATCAACACAAGGCTGACCGACACTGGCTGGTTAGGAATGAAATCCCGCTTCAGACAAGACAGCATGGTCCACGAGCCCGCACCCATCTGCTATGCGTCCTCACCCAGTGGTGTCCTCACGTCTCCGATTTTCCCTTCCCTGGTCATCTGAAGAAGCCAGACCCCCCTGCCACCAGGTCCTAGAATTCAAGAATAGAAAAATAAATCCAGGGGCCGGCGCCATGGCTCACTTGGTTAATCTGCCTGCGGCACCAGCATCCCGTATGGGCTCCAGGTTCTAGTTCTGGTTGCTCCTCTTCCAGTCCAGCTCTCTGCTGTGGCCCAGGAGTGCAGTGGAGGATGGCCCAAGTACTTGGGTGCCTGAGCCCACATGGGAGACCAGGAGGAAGCACCTGGCTCCTGGCTTCGGATCGGCGCAGCACTGGCCGAGGAGGCCATTTGGAGAGCGAACCAATGGAAGGAAGACCTTTCTCTCTGTTTCTCTGTCTCTCTCTCTCTGTCTCTCCCCTGCCCCGCCCCCCATCTATAACTCTACCTGTCAAATTAAAAAAAAAATAAAAAAGGCTGGTGCTGCGGTTCAATAGGCTAATCCTCCACCTGGGGCACCGGCACACCGGGTTCTAGTCCCGGTCGGGGCACCGGATTCTGTCCCGGTTGCCCCTCTTCCAGGCCAGCTCTCTGCTATGGCCTGGGAGTGCAGTGGAGGATGGCCCAAGTCCTTGGGCCCTGCACCCACATGGGAGACCAGGAGAAGCACCTGGCTCCTGCCTTCGGATCAGCACGGTGTGCCCGCTGCAGCGTGCCAGCCGCGGCGGCCATTGGAGGGTGAACCAACGGCAAAGGAAGACCTTTCTCTCTGTCTCTCTCTCTCACTGTCCACTCTGCCTGTCAAAAAATAAATAAATTAAATTAAATTAAAATTAAAATTAAAAAAAAATCCAAAGGTAATCATCCTCACAGGAGAGGGCGAGGGGGCCTAGCGAGGACACCACCACGTCCAGCGAGGCAGGATTATTTCTGTTTCTACACACGTAGCATCATATCCATAGAGGATTGTGCCTCATTCAGCTGGACCTGATGGAGCAGGAGGGGCGTCAGAGTCTCTCTTATCCCCTCCCAAAGCATTTTGGGAGGACATGTGTAAAGGCGATTCATCTGGTTTTAAAAACCAAAGCAACAGCTCTACTTCTAGTTGCCCTGGAATCTCTGGTGCACCCTGCCAGTGGCTCGCTGCTTGGAGCACACACCACCCACTAAATGCAGGAGCTGGCCCCTCCCCGGGCTGGCACGCTGGAGTCTGTGCACTCCACACACATGAATGGCTGCTCCTCTGAGTCACCTCCCACCCATGTGCCACCCTGAGAATCCTGCCCTCTGATTACACAGAGACTTCTCACACAGATTCAGGGTGGGCCCTCTCACCTCTATGTGCCCCCTTGCACACTGGGAAGTGTGATCTGGCAGAGGCCACCTGTAACCTGGGGGTGGGTAAGTGCTCAAACCTTGGCATTTGTTTCCTGGAAGGAAGGGCAGGTGAAAGGCTGGGGATCAGGAAGCTGTAGCTGCTCTGGGCATCACCTGGAGGCAAAGCCTGAGGCATCTACAGGTGTGTGGGTGTGGGAGACGACCCCTGCCATCCTCTGACCTCTGACTGTCTGTGCGGCTGGAGAAGGCTCATACTGTAATCTCACGGACCGGAAGAGGTTGGGACCAAGGGGATGAGCAGGAACATCTGTGTCTGTCTCAGCCTAGGGAGGAACGCAGATAACTTCGTGTGAGTGAGTCTGAGCATATACATCTGGGTTCAAGTTCAACCTCTGTCACTGATCAATCAGGCACCTTCTGAACCTTGGAGTTCTCATGTGCAAAATGCAAATAATGCCATCCGTTCACAATGGTCGGGATGAGTAAGTGATAGGAACTATGCCAGTCTCAGTGCTTGGCACAGTGCAGCTACTCGATAAATGATGGAATTCTGTTTCAGGTCCTCCAAGAGCTCACCCGGCTCAGTTCTGAGAGGAAATAGACAAGGCCTTGCTGCAGGTGCAAGTCCAAAGTCACAGCTAGGCTTTGCCACACCCAGGTGACTCAGCTTCATCCAGGCCATGATTCCTAGAATTTAAAAAAAAAAAAGGCATCACCATGAACATGCTGCTTGTGTCTTGGTGTGGACTGAACCAGCTCCTTCCAGCATCTGTGTGGTCAGATCCAGCCTCCTCCACTGTCAACCTCTCGCTGCCCACAGTCACACAGTTTACTTCTTGCTTCCTATAACTCCCTTCCGCCGTGTGCTTTAGGGAGTGTATGCTGTTCTGTAGTTATCTACTTTCCCCATGGAGGGAAAAAGCAAACTATTGTAGCAAGAGGAAGCTCTGGCTATAATCAGGAAGCTATAGAAACCAGATGGAACACTTTTTTTTTTTTTTTTTTTAGATAAAAGGTAGGTATCTTTCTGGAATGAGTCAGTCATTAATTATCAGGAGGCAGGAGATAGATGAGCTCTCCCAAGGCCTTCTGATAGGCCCTGTGAATTGCGGAAGTCACCATCGCCATCATAGTACCAACAACTCATGGCACACAGGTGAGATCAAAACAGATGGCATTCGATCCCAGGGTGTCACCTCTCTTGCTGATTACCTAGCTGAATTATCCCGCACCGCCTGTGGTGACTCCCGAGTGCTGAACGGTGTGACACAGGGTGGCATCCTGGCAGAGCTCTGGACCAAGTGCACTCCAGCAGTCACTTCATGTCACTCACAAGCTGGGGCCTGGGACCCGACTGTCCCCCAGATGTATGCCAGCCTGACACATATGTTTCTTTAAGTCCAAACAAGTGAACTAAGAAAACCAACATCCTGGGGCCAGCATTGGGTGTAGCCAGTTAAGCCACCGTCTGCAATGCCAGCATCCCCTATGAGCACTGGTTTGTGTCCCAGCTGCTCAATTTACGATCCAGATCCCTGCTGATGCACCTGGGAAAGCAGCAGAGGATGGTCCAAGTGCTTGGGCCTTTGCCACTCACATGGAAGATCCAGGTTCAGCTCCTGGGTTCAGCCTGGCCCAGGCCTGGCTGGGGTGGTCATTTGAAGAGTGAACAAACACATGGGCAATCTCTTTCTTCTTCTCCCCTACCCACCTCTGTAACTCTGCCTTTCTTTTTTCTTTTTTTTTGGACAGGCAGAGTGGATAGTGAGAGAGAGAGAGAGAGAGAGAGAGAGAGAGAGAGACAGAGAGAAAGGTCTTCCTTTTTGCTATTGGTTCACCCTCCAATGGCCGCTGCGGCCAGTGCATCTCCCTGATCCGAAACCAGGAGCCAGGTGCTTCTCCTGGTCTCCCATGCGGGTGCAGGGCCCAAGCACTTGGGCCATCCTCCACTGCCTTCCCGGGCCACAGCAGAGAGCTGGCCTGGAAGAGGGGCAACAGCGATAGAATCCGGCGCCCTGACCGGGACTAGAACCCGGGGTGCCGGCGCCGCAAGGCGGAGGAATACCATGGCGCCGGCCTGTAACTCTGCCTTTCAAATAAATCTTTTTTTTTTTTTTTTTTTTTCAAAAAAATCAACACTGTGACAAAAAGTATCACAGCATAGTCCAAGGTAGACTACACCCTTTAGGACCTAAGAACTGTAAGGAAATGTTTGGGTTTTCTCACTCAGCTTACCATCTAAGGAGAAAATATGCACATAGGTGGAGATATCCGTAGATGATAGGTAGGTAGGTAGGTAGGTAGGTGGATAGATAGATAATACAGAAAGATTGACATCTCAGCAATCCTGTGTTCTCAATAAAGGTAGAATTACCTTTGTTTTATAAATGAAGAAAGCAAGTGTCAGAGAGTTTCTGGAGTTGTAAGAAATAATGAAAGAATCGGGCTCTTGGTTCAGTGCACTTGTTTGTTCACCCATTCATTTCAAAACCAGGGTCCTGAGTTCTAGCTGTCTGTACAATATTGAGAAAACGCAAATAAACAAGGCCACTCCAGATCGGAGAGGAGCCTCCAGTCTAGCCGGAGGAAGAGACAATGAAATGTGTCTACAACAAAGACAGGAAGGACACAGAACCCTAGAGTATGGAGCTGTACGGGAGGAAGTAGGACAACTGGGAGAGAAGGTGTTCCAGACAGAGGAAACAGGATGTGCCAAGAAACTGCGGAAGAGTGGGTTATATTTGGAGAACCGTCTGGGACAGGCAGTGCCAAAGGAGGAGCCAGAGACACTGGCAGTTGGGACTGCTGGAGGGCTTGGGAGCTGCAAAGAAGTCTCAGCTTTATCCTGTTGGCCATGGAGAGCAAAGAGGAGTCTAAAGTAGGGATGCAGCATCATCAAATTTGGGTTTTACAGACGCTCTGGCCTTATGACAGTGATAGTGAAACCAGGAAAACAGCTCCAAGTAACAGAATCCCCAGCGGCTCCCATGAAAGAAGGGGGCACATGTTTCTTCCACATGAGAAATCGGAGGCTGGGTGGCTCTTGGCACTGCTCAGGGCTGGCCGCAATGGATTTCTCTGTCTTTCCCTCAGCGATTACCAGGTGGTGCCCCTGGTTGTGGGGTTGATATTCAAAGGATGAAGATGGGAAAGAAAAAGTGGCAGCAGCTGTTATCTGTTCCTTTTAATCAGAGAGCAAAGTCTTTCCCAGAAACTCTTCAACAGACTCTTTTTTTTTTTCTTTTGACAGGCAGAGTGGACAGTGAGAGAGAGACAGAGAGAAAGGTCTTCCTTTGCCATTGGTTCACCCTCCAATGGCCGCCGTGGCTGGCGCATCGTGCTGATCCGAAGCCAGGAGCCAGGTGCTTCTCCTGGTCTCCCATGTGGGTGCAGGGCCCAAGGACTTGGGCCATCCTCCACTGCACTCCCGGGCCACAGCAGAGAGCTGGCCTGGAAGAGGAGCAACCGGGACAGAATCCGGTGCCCTGACCGGGACTAGAACTCGGGGTGCCAGCGCCGCAAGGTGGAGGATTAGCCTATTGAGCTGCGGCGCCGGCCTCAACAGACTCTTTAAGGTCTCATTGGCCAGGACTATGTCACAGGCCATCTCCAACTAAAGGGACTTTCCTATCCTCTCTACTAAAAGCCAGCCTGGGAGAAGGAGCATGTTTGAGTATTCCACTCACTAATCCACAATGTACCCAGTAGTCCAGGTATCTGAGTGAGAGTTTAGATAAATAAGTGATGATTGGGCATTGGAATCAATTCTAAAAATGTTTACAAAGCTAACCAGCACCTAGCGACTTAACAGATACAAAGAATAAAGGAGAAAGAGGAGTTCAAATGATGCCCCATTGCTGGCCTGAACCAGGGGATGAATTCACAGAGGTGCTATAGGAGTAGGACCAAGGGGAAGGGAAGATTCCAATTTGGACATCGTGAACTTGGGGTTGCAGTGGGACTTCGAGGCTGACATGGCCCCAGAGAGATAGACGGTGGGGCTGCAGCTCAGGAGGGAGGCGTAACTGGAACCACCAAGTACAGATGACCATGGACCTTGAGTACGGCAGAGGTTGTCGAGGAAGGTTCAGGAAAATAAGAAGAGCAGGTGTCCTGGGTGGATCTCTGGGCACACTGACACCTGAAGGGAGAGGAGCAAAGTGAGGACCACGCAGTTTCCATTTGATCCTTGCTGTGTCTAGTACTATCACACTAAAAAATTAATGACTACCAAACCCAAGCCAACCAAGCCAAGCCAAACCTTTCTTAACCCTGCATCCTCTAAGGCAGGGTTCTCCAACAGATGTTTCTACAGTGATAAAAATGTGCTGTATCTACTCTGCCTGGTTGAGTAGCCACTTGTCACACAAGACTATTAAACCCTTGAAGTGTGGCAAGCATGACAGAGGAACTAAGTTTTTAAATTTTCTTTCATTTTAAAAAATTCTTTTAAACTTAAATTTCTGAGTAATGGCTGTGGTATTGGATGGCACTGCCTTAGAGTCCAGACCCTCTCTGCTGCCCCTCTGGAAATATTCTTTGAAATAGTCCCGAACTCTCCTTTCTAATCTTGACCTCACTCTTCCTCCTCCTTCAGATGGCTTCTGTCCCCAGCCTGCTCTCAACACCGAGCTTGTCGAAGTCACTGATGACGCCACGTTGGCGGACCCAACAGCATTCCTGACTCTCATCAGTTGATCTCTGGGCAGCATTCGGCACAGCTGGCAGCTCCCTTCTTTCCTGGGAGTTCTGTGCTCCTGCTCGGTCTCCTTGGCCACCTTGTCCTCCTGCGCCCCAAGGTTCTGTCCAGCTCTGCCTTCTCAGATCTGTCCACAAGTTCTCCTGCATCAGCTTTGCCCCAGAAGAGGCTCCCCACTGGCCGTTTCTTCTGCTGAATTCTCGTCCTCTCGTCTTCGCGTAGCTCGTTCCTTTCCGTCTTCAAGTCTCGGGCTAAGTTCACATCTTCGGGGAGAGCTTTGCTGAACGCTCATTCCAAAGGTGACGCCCCACCTTTTCTTCGATGGTGCCACTTTAATTCTCTCACTCACTCTAGCACTCACCGCGATCTAATCTTCTCTTATTTAGTGGTTTGTTGGTTTATTTGATTTGCTTCCTGTTCTTTCAACCAAAAGGTAAACTCCATGAAAGCAAGGAGTTTGTCCATCTTGTAGAAGAATTCTTGGCACACAGAAAGCACTCAGTAAATATTGATCTAATGAATATAAGAAAAGCGTCCTCTGAAACACAGGAGAGAGAGATGGATGTTGAGAAAGCTAATGGGAAAGGGGGCTCCTCGCACGGGATGTGGTCGGCAGCAGCAAATGCCCCCGGCCCATCGAACACGACGAACGCCACACCATTTCCACAGGATTTAGAAATGAAGAGCCCTCTCACAGATGCAGCAAAACGATTGCAGTGGAGAGCTGAGTGTGGGAGCCTAACATTAGCAGCCCGTGCAGATCATGGAAGTGGAGACAGTGCACCGAAGTGGAAGCTTAGTCATGAAGTGGGGAATAGAGCTTCGGAAACTGACAAAACGTGATCCATGGTCCAAGAGGGCACTTTTTCTCATTTGCTTTATTTAAAAAAAAATAAAAGATTTTATTTATTTATTTATTTGAGACAGAGAAGGAGACAGAGGCAGAGAGTTCACTGGTTCACTCTCTGAATACCCGCAATAGCCAAGGCTGGGCCAACCTGAAACCAAGCGTGGGCCCTCAATCCGCGTCTCCCCTGTAGGTGGCAGGAATGCAGCTACCTGAGCCATCACTGCTATGTCCTGTGGTCCCCATCAGGAGGAAGCTGGTCGAACCTTGGCACACTCTGATGTGGGATGCGAAGTCTTAGCTTCTAGGCTAAATGATCATCCCGCAACTTTTTTTGTGGAGGAAACGAGAGAGGGAGCGAGTTCCCTTGTGATGGGTTTTTATTTTCCCTTTTAATTTGGAGTCAATGTGACCCATTGAGAGTGAGGAAGTGGGGCTGTGGCACGGAGCGTGACAAGGAGGAGAAGGTACAGAGAGCCAATGTGGGAGATGAAGTTAATTTAGCATGATGGTGACAGAAGAGAACGTGTGGTGGCACACAAGGCCCGAGTGAGGCCAGGCATCATCTGTGTGTCCTCTAGAAAAGACCAGGTGCAGGGAAAGAAGGTGACCCAGTCAGGGACAAGAGAACACAGGGTTGTCTCCACCCCGGTCCTGGGACGGAGGCCTCTCACTCACCATCCCACAGGGACCACCTAAAACATCCCCAGCAGAGAACAAGGGTTCTGACCACTTGCTCCATGTTCTACATGATTAACCTAAACCCACAGCTCTTGCTGCCGTGTTGCCAGCTTCCAGCACCTGAAATCACCCCTTCAGCATCCCTATAGTATCCGCAGGCACCCTCAGTACCGGAAGGATGCCCAAAGGGAGATACCGCACGGAAGAGCAATACTACACTGATGGGGCAGAAAAGGCCTGGGGTGAGGACAGTGTTCATGCTGCCTCCCAGGGTCAGCCAAGCCCCACGATGTAGGGCACTGGGAGGTCTGGGCACCGCGTCTCAATTAGGGCAAGAGGCAGAAGGAGTGCCCATGGGATGCCGGGGACACGGTGTGGTTTTGTGTCTGGTAGAATAGGTGGTTATGGAGGGGGGTGCTGGCGTGGAGGGCTTTTATTTGTGCCAAGGTGGAGGTCTTTCCTTCGTGGCTTCTTCCCCTCCGAGTGATCACTTCTCACCAATGGGAGCCGGGGGTGTCAATAATCACAGTGGGTGGCGGGGACCCCAGTACCTGCGCCACCACCTGCTGCACACAGGGCGTGCACCAGCGGGAAGCTGGAATTGCAAGTGGAACCAGATCGTCGACCCATGCGCTCCTTAGGATGCAAGGCCTGCAGTAGGCATTTTAACCACTGCACCACATGTCCACCCCAAGAATAGAAGAGGGGGAACTGTGTTCTAGATCAGCAGCCATGGTTGGGCAGTGTGGGTTCTACCAGGAGAGGTGGAGAGGGACAGCTGGGGGCCAAAATCTGGTAGGCGGAGCGTGGAAAAGTCTCAGCGTCTCCGTGGGGCTCCCCGTGGGCCCCCAGCTCTGCCCCTTCGGAGTCAGCAGCAGCCTCCTGTGTTTGCTCCAGGGCTGCCCCTGCCCAGGCTCCTCTCCAGATGCAGGGAATCAAGAAGCAGCCAGGTCAGAGGGAGCAGTGGGACTGGAGCCCCAGGGAGGAGAGAAGGAAGCGGAGGAACCAGCTGGACAAGGAGGCGGGATTCTTGTCATTCCCTTGCCTGGCCGGGGGAGCAAGCCAGTCTGGGGGCAAGTGAGGTGAGGGTGGATGGGATTGGGAGGGGCTTCCCCGGAAGGCTGGGCTTTCAGCCCTCCCCGAGCCGGAAGGGGGTGCCGCTTTGTCTCCCTAGGCTTCCATCGCATTTTGAAGAAGGCAGGGGGCTTCCTGGGCCCTGATGTGTGCAAGGAGGGGTGTAGTGAGTTTCTTGTAGGAGGATGAACCTAAGGGGAGAAGAGAGGCAGGGGAGGTAGTGGATCCAGCCAGGTGTCAGCAGGCATCAGGGGACAGGCCCGTCCCCTTGGAAGGTGAGAGCCTTGTGTTGCCTGGGACAGGAGCAGCCTCCCAGGAAGCTGAAAGAGCCCAAGGGTCCTCAGTGACCACTCAGCCTGAAGTCAAGCCCAGCTCCCACCCTCTGGGCTGCTCCAGACTTCGTAGGTTATCTCCATCCACTTTCCCAGATAAGGGAGCCAACATTGACGTAAGTTAGACAATGTGACAGGTAAACAGTGCTAAGGTGGGACATTTAGTACCAGCGGGACACAGAGTAAAAACTGATTTGTAGGTACCAGGCAGCAGTGAAATACTGGAGGGAGACCCAGAATGTGTAGGGAAAGACAGACCGCAGGCCAGCAAGGGAGCAGCAGTCCCAGCTCCTTGCCAAGCTTAGCCACGCCTCTGCTGGTGTGCTGGGAGCGCCACCATCACCCCCGGCCTGGTCCCAACCCACCGCCCCCCAGGGGCTCATGCCAGGTGTAGACTCCACCTGTGCCCTCTTTGGTTCGGCTGAGCCAAAGCTG
The DNA here is from genome assembly GCF_033115175.1 of Lepus europaeus. Lineage (NCBI taxonomy): Eukaryota > Metazoa > Chordata > Mammalia > Lagomorpha > Leporidae > Lepus > Lepus europaeus. The sequence continues at coordinate 21,808,384 of NC_084840.1, read as the reverse complement.
AGACCGTTTCCAGAGGCTTTTATAGGACTTTATATGGAAGGCAAAGCCCACAAGCAAGAAAAGGAAGGAGACATGAAGTGGGAGAGTCTGGGGCACAGACCCTCCATCGAGCATAGCTGTTGGTAGAGCCGGCCGGCAGGCCTGCAGGTGCCACTGCTATGGTTGTGGCTCAGGGGACTCGGGGAGCTGGGTTCACTACCCTCTACTCCCCAAGCTTCTAGCACCATGTCTGGTGCTAAACTCCTTGTGGGAGTTTAGTAAGTGTGTGTTGAGTGAATACATGGATGAATTCCTGGCGTGTAAGGGCAAGGAGTGGCTTTACTCCCCAGCCACTTGTCTGAACACCTGGTCGTCCCCGGGAGAACCAGCTCTTCTCTCCCAACCCCCATCCTCAGGGGGCAGAGAATGTGCCAAAGTGACCATCACAGCCGGGCTACAATGCTGGGAAGGAGTCAAGGGCGTTTGGATCCTTTCCCTAGGGTGAGTTTCATTTTCAATAAAATGAAAAGCGCTCCTCCTGGAGACAGGGCCATGGCCCTTTGCCCTTCCTGACAGCCTGACCTGCTGAGGGTGCTACTGCTCCCCTCCGCTTGCCATCAGCCCTCGATGTGCCCCTCTCTGCCTCCTCTGCCCCCCTGAAGCCTAGGCCTCCCCACACAGGCCTTCGGCTGCAGAGGGACCCATGGCAACTCTGACGTGCCCAGAGCCAAGCAGATGTGCAGCAAAAGACAGTGTGAGAGCCCCAGCAGACCTGTGTGCACGGACACAGGTCCCCAAAGACACCTGGAGCACTGTAGCCTTAGGCTACTGGGAGGCATAGGCTACAACCAGACATGATTGATTGATTGATTGATTTGAAAGGCTGAGTTACAGAGAGAGAGAGAGATGGAGAGACAGAGAGATCTTCCATCCACTAGAAGATCCTTCCATTGGAAGCTTCCTCCAGGTCCCCCACGTGAGTGCAGGGGTCCAAGCACTTGGACCATCTTCCACTGCTTTCCCAGGCCATTAGTAGGGAGCCTGATTGGAAGTGGAGGAGTCGGGACTCCAACAGGAGGCCATATGGGATGCCAGTTCTACAGACAGTGGCTTAAACCCTTGCACTGCCCCCAGCCCAACATTTGGTAACCAATTTGTTCTGTGACCACTGCACACATACTGCAACAATGTAATGAGACTTTTACTTTTCTTTAAAGGCTTTGGCACAAATAAATGAAAATAGGAGGGAAGTTCAAAAAAGTTCGTGGAAAAATGAGGTTAAAAGATACGTTTATTTGTGTTCAAAAACTTTTCAAATCCATGCGTATGGGGGGGGTCTTCAAAAATTTATGGGGAAAGTATGTTATGAAAAACTGCTGCATGGATTTCATATTTTTGTGCCAAAATGGACTTTTAATTCCATTCCTCCACAAACTTGGTGAAGGACCCTCGTCCCTGTCCTCACTCACTGATTCATTCTTAAGCCACTGAGGCAGCCGGCTTGTCGTGGATGCTCGTTCTGCCACAGCACAGGAGACGCGTCGCTTCTGGAAGCTGGCCAGCGAGGAAACCTGGTAGGCAGGTCCAGGCCTCTCCTTTTCTTTTTCTTCCTTTCTTTCTATCTTTCTTTCTTTCTTTCTTTCTTTCTTTCTTTCTTTCTTTTTCTTTCTTTCTTTCTTTCTTTCTTCTTCCTTCCTTCCTTCCTTCCTTCCTTCCTTCCTTCTTTCTTTGACAGGCAGAGTGGACAGTGAGAGACACAGAGAGAAAGGTCTTCCTTTTCCATTGGTTAACCCTCCAATGGCCGCAGCCGGCGCACCGCGCTGATCCAAAGCCAGAAGCCAGCTGCTTCTCCTAGTCTCCCATGCGGGTGCAGGACCCAAGGACTTGAGCCATCCTCCACTGCACTCCCAGGCCACAGCAGAGAGCTGGACTGGAAGAGGAGCAACTGGGACAGAACCCGGCGCCCCGATCGATGGACAGGGACTAGAACCCAGTGTGCCGGCGCCGCAGGCGGAGGATTATCCTAGTGAGCCACGGTGCCGGCCAACGTCTCCCTTCTTTCCACCACTGCATGTGATGATCCACACGTCCAGTTTACAACACAGGTGTGCCACAGATGGCGAACTGATGGGAGGGAGATGGGCTGAGGGGAATGGGGGCAGCATTTGAACGCGGCTCGCTACTTGGCTATAGGTAACTCGCTTTTTGTCAAACACACAATGGGTGTGTCTGACTGCCTCTTCGGAAAGTCAGCAGAGGCAAAGCCAAAGGCAAAGCATTCAGGGTTGCAGTAAGAATTGCTCGGCACACTGGGACTCAATAACTGAGCGAGGAACTGCTCAGAATGGTCAAGGCCGGGGGGGGGGGGGGGTGCAGCTCACACCAGTGTCCACCTAGTGCCGGGTGAGGCCATGGCTGCCTGCCCTGGGTTGGCCAGGCCATCACCATCCCTCTCCAATACCAACAACCATCCCTTGCACCAGAATCTTTTGGAAAATAAAGCAGAGTCAATCATCTCGTTTGGTTGTCAAAACATGGGCGATGAGGAAGGAGCAATTTAAGGTTTTATTTTACAGAATAAGGAAGTTGTGGCTCCAAGAGGTTGACTGATCTCAAGTCCCAAAGTGGGGTTTCCAGGGCCAGAATTCGGCTCTCCAAACCCACAGCCTGGCCATCTCCCAGGCTCTAGACCCCTCTGGAGCCGTCTCTCCACGTGGCTCCCCCGCACACTTGTCCAGGCCTGAGCTTCACTGCTCCCCACCTGGGTGCTGCAGTGGGCAGCGCAGGGCTCAGCTCAGCATGCCTGCCATCATGCCGGGTCGCAGAGAATCACCACCTCTGACCCCACTGCCGCCACACCTCCTACCTGGGCTCTGTGTCACCCGTACCTTGCAATACAGAGGAAAGGTTGCTGGGCCTGGGACAACACAGCCTCTCCGGGAAGAAACCATGGATGAGTTGCTTCACCTCTTTGCACTCCAGCTTCTTTATGTGCAAGAACAGCGATACTGGTTCACACCTTTCAGTGCTGTTGAGAAGGTTCAATGAGATTTCTTCCAGAAGGGCCTGATGGGTGCCCTGCAAATGCTGTAGCTCGCTCTCTCTCTCTCTCTCTCCATCTTTCCTCTTCCTCCAGTCTGCCCCACCCACATTCCCTTCTTCTCTCCTCTCCCCTGCAGTTCATCCTCCAACGTGCCCAGATGGTCTCCCCCGGACTCCGCTCACACCCCGCTGCTCCCTTGATCCCCAGGTCCATTCGCTTCTCTGTCTGGCTTCCAGAGCCCTCAGCTCCTGCACCTGCTCTCGTCTCCAGGCTTCTCCTCCTACTGCACAGCCTGGTGGTGGGCGCCCCTGGGCGCGCCCCTTGCGTCTGCTGTCTCGCTCTCTCGGTGTGCCCTTTCCTGCTCTCCTTCTCTGGTGGCTTCCCTACCTGCTCCCTGCGTCTCCCCTCCTCGGATTTCCAATTCCACCTCCTGTTTGCATCAGTGCCAATTCCACTTACTGTCTGTATCATGAAGTCAGAAGCAGCTCTGTCTTCAGGCCATTTCTCGTGTGTCTTTCTTTTTCTTAAGAACTGTACTACCTGTTTCTGGAAGGCAGACCAAGGGCTCTTCCTGGGCCAGTGGAGCTGGGTGGATACACAAGCTGAGATCCAGGCCTGGGTCCAAAGCCAGGGTCCAGCCCTTACTGACTGAAACTTCAGGCACCTTGTGCTTCTGGGCTGTAAAAGGAAACATTTACCGTCTTCATCAGAAGTTTGTTTTGCTATTGCATTTGTCCATTGAACAACTATTTATAGAGCGCCCACTGCACGCCAGGCCTTTCTGATACACATGGATTTATCTAAACCTTGTCATGTCAACATGATTGGTTTAGCCCTGGAGCTCCAAACTTTTTTATAAAGTTTTTGGAGACGCAATGAACCAATTAAGAGTTTGTATGAAGGGACACATAGAGTAGGTGCCCAGCAAGTTTTTGCTAAATCTGAGTGTTAGGGCCTGGACAGATATTTATGAATCTAAGGGACTCACTCATTCACAGTATATTGAATATACTGTAGTGAGCAGAGTTCAAGTGTGTTTGTCCCCAGGGATTACTTAGTCCAGCAAAGGACAAGACAGCCATTCCATGGACACACTGGTTGTTCGTTACACTTGTGCTGGGTGCAATGAAGGGGACGGACGGGCACCCTGAGGGCACAGAGGGGACCTAACGTGGGGCAGGGTCGGGGTGATTTGCTGAAGATCTTGAGCTCACATCTGATGGATCTGAATAATGAGCAGGCATAGAGAGAAGAAAAGGCTTGGCGGGGGCCGATGGGAATTCCAAGAAGTGGACGCAGCAGGAGCAAATGTCCCAAGGCAAGAAAACAAGAACTCGAGCTTCGCTGGGCAAGTAGTGAGGAGAGGGGGCTGGCGAGGCTCAAGGGGGTGGGGGGGCTGCACCATGGCACGCAGAACCTTGCTAGCCAGGCTGAGGAATTTGAATTTTAGGCACAGTGTGGGGCAAAGGTGGGTGGTTCTGGGGTCTTAGGCCAGGGAAGTGATGCAACGCTACCTGTGGTTTTGAAAGCTCCCACTGCCTGCTGTAGAAGAATGGGTGGAAGAGCAAGGGTGGATTCAGGAGGGGAACAGAACGGAGTTACAGAAAGCTAACGCCTGACGCTGTCCCAGCAAAGGACCCGAGGCGTCTGGGGCCTGAAGCCGACTTCCAGGACCAGCTCAGAGCCGCAGAAGCGGCCTCCTGGCCTGAGCACCCCCGGCCGACCCACTGTCTCCTGCTCTTCCTTCTCAGTGGGACAGCCTGCTTGGGGGTGGGGACAGGAAAAACCCCACAACCTCCCCCATGCTCTCAGATGCCAGCTAACCCACAAACTGGTTTGAACTTGTCTGTTCAGCACTGGCTCCAAGGCAAAGACCCGCCTGGCCAGGCTGGCTCGGAGTGGCCTCTCCACATTCTTGGGCCCACACTCACCCTGGGGAGGCCAGGCGGAGACGGGGCCCTCCTCCACCCCTTCCTGCCCAGGTGGCTGGCAGCAGATCAGCCTCTGCTTATGTAACCTGGGCCCAGGGCATTGCTGCATTCGCTCGGTTGGACTGGGTGGCTCCCGGAGGTGGGGCTCATAGGTAGGCTGTGGGTTACAGATGTGGAAATGGGACCCCGTTTCCAGTTCCTCTAGTTCTACCCACGAAGACCCAGTGGTTGCAGCTTCCCACACATACAGGATCGAACAGAGCCCCCAGTGCTCAGTGCTCAACGCCCTTCTCTTCCGGCGGGAGGCACTGCAGGAGACTGGTTCAGACCCCTGCTTGGTGACCAGCGCAAGCCACTGAAATGGGGAACGACCACTCCTGCTGGGTGCAGCTGCCACGGAAGAAAGGAGACTAAGGTGGAGGTTTGTAGGAAAGTTAAAAATGCAGTACCTTGGGGCTGGCATTGTGGTGCTGCAGCTTAAGCCACCACCTGCAAGGCCAGCATCCCATATGGACACTGGCTTGTGTCCCAGCTGCTCCACTTCCCATCCAGCACCCTGCTAGTGCACCTGGGAAAGCAGTGAATGATGGCCCAAGTGCTTGGGCCCCTGCCACCCATGTGGGAGACCTGGAAGAAGCTCCTGGCTCCTGGCTTTGGCCTGGCCCAGTCCTGATCATTGTGGCCATTTGGGGAGTGAACCAACAGATAGAAGATTTGTTCTCTCTCTCTCTCTCTCTCTCTCTCTCTCTCTAATTCTGTCTTTCAAGTAAATAAATAAATCAAACCTATTGAACAGAAGATTCATCACACTATCAGTGGTAATGCTACCCATAAAAGTCTGTGTTCACATGGACTCATCACTGGCTGTCAGAGCACTGAGACTCCTTTAGCTACAGCCCAGAAAACAGTGCTCCCACAGGCTGGGCTGAGATTTCCACCCTCAATCTTCCCTCCGGTCCCCAATCCTGACGTAGTCCAGGCTGCAATGGAGGATCAAGCCTTCTCAGAGTTACTCTGCACCAGGCTAGGGGCACGACACCACCCTCTCTCTGCGTGAAGACACACATATCCTGAAGCTCTGTTGACTAAAGCAGCAGACACTTCCTTGGGGGTGGGTGAAAGTAGTCACCAGCCCGGCACAGGCCACGGAGAAGACTCCGTGCCCCGAGACAGGCAAAAGGATGGTGGGAAGGTCAATGAGAGGACAAAATAGAAAGCAGCGTTTGCACCTTCCAGGGTCCAACCTCCTTTCTCCCAGGGACTCCCCTTCCCCGTAAGTCTTCCATCGGGGTTTCCGTATCTGTTGGAGTCATGCGTCTAAACTAAGGACACGCATACTTCATTACAGCCCAACCAACCGGGACCAAGGGCACTGACCTGTGGTGCACCAGTACCACGTTCACTGACTTGGTGCAGGTCGGGAGAACGCATGCTCACCGAGAGGTTACAGAAGTCCAAGGTGGGAAGACGCCCTCCATTCAAACAGGCACCAGAGACAGTGGAGGATCAAGCAGTTTATTATGTCAGCAGGTTCACCTGGAATCATTTCCTGAGAACTGAGCGACAATCCCAAGTTTCCTACAGTATTTATAGGTTCATCAGCGTCAGACGTTAGCTGGTACAGCATTGGTGGGTTTACATTGCAGCCTGCGTGACCTAGGACCGTACTTCCGATGGTCGGTGGGCCTGGGATGTTTGTGGAAGAGATACCAGGGGCAGATTTATCAGGGCAGGTGTATGACTGGAGTTTACAGAAGCGGAACTTAGGACGTCTTCCGTCCCTAGACGGGATCAGAGTGGGCAGCTGCTTCCCTAGTGAATTGCCAGCAGCCACTTTTCAAGGTCTGTGTTGGGAGGAGGGGTCTGCTTCTCTTTATTTGTCTCTGGTTCCTCTACAGAGAGGTAGGAGAAGAAGGGGCTGGGTTCCTGTTGTGGGGTGCTCAGGAGAGCCGTAGGAAAGTGGGGATCCGCTGTGAGTGCTCGCTGCCTCTGACACAGGATTAGGCTGTGCGGACATCACGCAGGGTTGGACGCTGTCAGGTTGCAGTTTGATTGTCCCCAATAATGAGACCCATGTGAGCTAAGTGACTCTGGGAGTATCCTTGGTGACAGCTGTCACTCAAAGACAGAGCCACTACCTGGCTGCCCCGGGGTTGGGGGAGGAGGAGCAAGGCTCCCATTAACTTCCCAGCTGGTTCCCCCGTCTGTCCTCCAAGCTCCGCCGACGGCAGGGCTACTCTTTAATTTTTCATTCTAGCTGATTCTCGCTCTTGGTTTGGAACAGATTTTGCACTCTTTCACCTACCGCCACTGGTCACAGGCCCTTGGGGTTGGATGGTTGTCCTGCGTAGGTCACATAAAGCTTAGGGACATGGCTCCTGGATCTGGACTGACGGCACTCACATCCTGGTCCTGGCACTTGCTTACCCCTGAAAGCTCAGAAGAGCTATTCACCGTGTCCGGCCCTCAGTCTTCTCATCTGTACAATAGGAAAAGGGAGAAGCTCTTGATGGGCAAAGTACTACGCGTGGAGTTCTTAGGACAGTGCTGAACTCAGTGTTCAACAAGCATTCATACTTTTTATCACAATTTTAAACGTAACCTGACTCCCGATGACAAATGACAAACTGACTCCACACGTTGCTCCTCTCCCTTCGAAGAGCCCTTTAAATACTAATAAAGGATTAAAAGGTGTCAGCTCTGAGCAACAGAGGGTAGGAGATGCCCTCAGATACTCAAAAGGGAGCAGGGGGCGGCGCTAATGATGCAGGAACTGGAGACCTGGGCGGGGAGGGGGGCTGAGCAGGGGGCGCCACCACGCTCCGCGGGACCTCAGGGATGTGGCCCCGACAATGCCGGGGAGCAATGAGGATCCCAGTGCGACATGGACTTGAAAACAGGGATTCGCTCAACTGCTGCACCCAGAGTAGCACCTGCTTCCCACGGCTCCTTGCTCGAAATGCATGGGAGCCACGTGCCAGCCTCCCCAGGCTGTGAAACAGAAACCAGAAACAAAGACCGCGCCCCCCCCCCCACTTCCGCAAAACAGTCAAGGACTGGCTCCCTGAGAAACTGAGCGATCCCAGAGAACAGGCCTTCCTACAACGGCCTTGGGTGTCTCCCATGTACCTGCTGGTTCTCCCCGAGGGTTTTCCTTGAAGTGTTCCCTGTCTGTAAGAAAGGCATGAGCTTTAGTCAAAGGCGTGAGTCTCTAAGATTCACCCCATTAGCCCGAAGCAGAGCACATACATGCAACTGGAGCTCCCAGTCTGATGTTTTAACCTAGACAACCAGGATCACCAGATATCTTAAAATCCTTCCTCAGAGAGAGAGAGAAAATTGTAAATAAATGCATAATTTAGGTATGAATGGGGAATTTTTAAAGTACTAAGTAAAGTTAGTCACTGAATCTCAGAGATTTATTGTATCCATTAAGAACAGGGCAGGAACTAAACATCAGGTGTTGGAATACACTGGAAGGTTTCTCTAAATGCTAACGAAGAGTTGAGCCGCATCAGCCCCAGAGCCCAAGAGAGAGCAGTAGAGGGGCCGCCAGACAGGGAGCGGCCACCAGCACTGGGGGAATCAAGGGGGGTGAGGGGGAGACTGCTGAAGCAGAGATCAGGAGGCCCAAAGGGAAGGGAATTAGAAAGAGAGGCCCTGGGGCCGGTTGCTCTGACCCAGCTCCCTGCTACTGTGCCTCAGAAAGCAGCGGAGAATGGTTCAAGTCCTTGGGCCCCTGCACCCACGTGGGAGACCTGGAAGAAGCTTCCGCCTGGCTCAGCTCTGACCTTTGCGTCCATTTAGGGAGTGACCTGGAAGATGGAGGATCAGTCTCTCCCCCCCCCCCCATCCCGCCTCTGCCTCTCCTCTATAATTCGCCTTCCAAACAAATAAATAAATCTTTTTTAAAGATGGGGGGGGGGGGACTCAATTTTTATTTATTTATTTATTTATTTATTTATTTATTTAAGGGGCAGTTACAGACACAGGGGGGAAGGTCTTTCATCTGCTGGTTCACCCCTCCCCAAATGGCCTCAACAGCCGGAGTTGGGCTGATCTGAAGCCAGGAGCCAGCAGCGTCTTCTGAGTCTCCTGCTCAGGTGTCTCCAGCTGCAGGGGCCCAAGCACTTGGAACATCCTTTCCTGCTTTCCCAGGTGCACTAGCAGGGAGCTGGATCGGAAGTGGGGCAGCTGGGACACCAACTGGTGCCCATACGGCCACAGGTGGGGCTTAACTTACTACACCACAGAGCCGGCCCCCAGGGGGATCTCGATTTTTAGAAGTTAGGAAACATATGCGCAAGTGAATATGTGTGGATCCAGATAGATAGAGGTCAGAGATGAAACTCACTTTGAAGGATAATTCGCACAGTAAAGTCAGACGGTGAACCCCGTGTACCCCCCCCCCCGACCAAGCTTGAAGGAGAGCAAGTTGCCAGTTTCCCCGACAGCTATGGGACCCCCCCCCCCCCCCCCGCAGTGAGCCTCACTGATCACATCTCACTCCTCCGAAGGGACTCACTATCCCAAATGCTCTGTTTAGTTTTCCTTTGGTTTTCTTGATACACATCCACTTCCAAGGGTATGCAAAAAGTTTATGGAAAATGCATATTATAAAAAAAAGAGTTACTCATTTATTTGAAAGGCAGAGTTACAGAGAAAGACAGGGGAGAGACACAGAGATATTCCATGCACTGGTTCACTCCCCAAATGACCAACATGACCAAGGCTGGGCCAGGCTGAAGAAAGGAGCCAGGAGCTTCTTCCAGGCCTCCCATGAGGTTGCAGGGGCCCAAGGACTTGGGCCATCCCCTGCTGCTTTCTCAGGCACATTATCATCAGAAATGGAGCAACTGGGACGCAACCAACACCCACACGGGCTGCCAGCACTGCAGGTGGCAGCTTAACTCGCTACGCCACAGTGCCAGTCCCCAATTTATCAATTTTTAAAAATTATTTATTTGAAAGGCAGAGTGACAGAGACAGGGGGAGAGAGAGAGAGAGTTCTTCCATCCACTGCTTCACTCCCCAGATGGCCACAGTAGTCAGGTCTGGTCAGGTTGAAGTCAGGAGCCAGGAACCCCATCCTGATCTCTCACATGGGTGGCAGTGACCCAACTATTTGAGCCATCACCACTGCCTCCCAGGGGCTGTGTTAACCAGAGGCTGGAATTAGCATCAGGGAATGGAAGGCCTCTCTCTCTCTGCCTCTGCCTCTCCCTCTCTGTAACTCTTTCAAATAAATAAATAAGTCTTTTTAAAAATTGTTTAACATTCCATCATGATTTATGATGGTAGCACTGTAGATATTTTTAATAGGTTTCCTTGATCAAGTAAAGGAAGTGAATTTTTATGTCTAGTTTACTAAAATGCTGATTTTTATTAGCAATGAACAAATGCTGGATGTCATCTGATGCTTTTTTTAGATTCAACAAGATGATTATCTCTTCAGATCTCTTGAGGGTACACATTATGCTAACATGTTTCCTAATATGGCTTTCTGAAATAAACCCATATATTTTTTTTTAAATAGCCATATTATGCTTGAAATATTTTATTTAATTTTTTCACCTGTATTAATGAGACTTGTCATTTTTCCTTTCCGTACTGTCTTCGGGCAGTTTGGGGATCCAGGTTCCATTGGTCTCATGAAACTAATCTGGGAAAATTGTCTTCCAGAGAGTCTGATTAAGTTTGGGCTGTCTGCCTGTTTCCTGAATGCATGGCAGAGTTCGCTTGTCGCACTGTTTGGGCCAAGGTTTTCTTTATGGTCCGGTTTCTGTCAGTAAAACCATTCAGGCCTCTATATTGTGTACAGGAACTGTCACAAGTTTCCCCCAGGACTGTGCTCATTTCAAACCCAAGAACCCAACTTCCAGGGCATCAGGTTATTCCCAACGTTTCCGTGCTGTTTTGTGATCCTGCAATTAGCTCCCTTTTCACTCCTCACAATGCTGGAATGATCTGGTCAAAGCTTTGTAGTGATGTTGGCTCTCCTGGGTCTATTTTATGTTTTCAATGTCATCAGTGTTGCTCTTTTCCTTCTCCCTCTCTCGGATTTCTTCGGTGGTTCCTTCTCCAATGTCTATCTGGATTTTTAGTCAAACTTAATCCTCTTCTAATGCAAGCAACTGAAGCTTACCCATTCCCCCCGAATTTCCACTTTCCTTTTGAAATTTAGTATTTTTATTATTAAATTTAAATACTTTTATTCTTCACATTGTGAATTTCTACTTTAACCTCTAAGATATTTAAAGGTCTCTTAAAATCTCCAAATACAAGACTTTTCAACAGCAGGTATGTTCTTGTTGTTGACTTTGAAATATAATTATTTTGTGATGAGGTAGTATGGCCTGTTTGATGCTGATTCTTTGAAAACTGATTTATGGAGGTTCCTTCTTTAAAAGAGTGTGTTTTCTTTAATTCGTTGTAGTTTTTAACATACGTCTATTAGAGCAATCTTGTTAGTTGTGTAGCGATAGTTTTAGAGAGAGGGTTTTAAAAGAGAGAGAGATGGTTTAAAAAGTGCAAAAACTGGAGATGTTTACCTATCAAACTTCCTTTAGCTGGTCAGTTATTAACAGTGTGCACAAGCTGATAAGAGAAAGAGGAAAACATGGGACCCAGGAAACAGTGGCTGTCACCCAGGGAAACAGTGACACCTGGATGACAGCTGTGCAGCAGGTCTCATGAGCCCACCACCCCCGCCAGGGCAGGGCGTTCTGGGGCTCCAGGGAGAGAATGTTCAGCCAAATGAGGATTCAATGATCCAACAGCACCCTGGAGACTTTGGGGAAACGCGACCCAGGTCAGACTCCTGCCCTCTAAAGTGTCATAGTGCATTAGAGGTGGGGGGCTGTGAGTTTATCACCGCACCCAGAGCACGTGGCCCCAGACTGCCTGCGTTGGCCCCCATGGAGCAGAGACTGGATGGACTGCAGGGAGCTAACTTAGCAGTCACTCATAGGGTACCCTCTAAGCAGAGCAGGGGTCACAGAGACGGGCTCTGGTCTCACTTCATCAAGAGTGGTCTCCAGAGTTAGCCCCCCCACACACACACACACAGGAATTCACAGGAGGAGCCATGGAGGCAATGGCAGAAAATGATAGCATTTCTTTTGTTCCTTTTGTATGTGTGTATTCTATTGCACACACTAAATTAATAAGGCAGGAAGTAGATGTGTGTGTGTGTAGGCACACACACGGGGTGCATGCATTCTCAGATTAGCTGGTGAGGTGCATAATTATAAATACTTGGAGAGTCCCAATGAACATTAGCTACGCAGGAGAGACACTCAGGTACCCTCCCAAAGTCACGCCGAAAACTAATGATGGCAACAATTGTTGCACGGTGATTGGCTGCTAAGGGCTGTGTAGGATGGAATGTTCTTAATTATTCATTCATTCATTATTTCTGTTAATCCTCAAGACCATCTTTCAAGATGAATAGTATTTTTCTCATTGAATAAGTGAAGAAACTCAGGTTCAGAGAAGTTAGGCAACTTGCTTCAAGTCCTGTAATAGGGCGGAGCTGGCATCGCAACCCAGAGAGCCAGGCTCCAGTGCACGCGTTTTTCCGTTAGCTGGATGCTGCTCTACAAGGCCCCACGTTGCCTTCTGTTATGGGCTGAATTGTGCACCCCTGAAGGTCACACATTGAAATCCTCACCCCCGTGCCTTGAGCGGGAATGGGTCTCTGCAGACCAAGTTGTCATTAAGATGAGGCCATGCTGGAGTGGGGCGGGCCCCCAGCTAACACAACCCCAACCTGTGACCCCTGAAAAGAGCTCCTGGTGAGGAGACGGATGTGCACGCAGGCAGAGACTGGCGCTAAGCTGCCACACGCCTACCGACAACAGAAGCTCCAAGAGAGGCCCAGAGCAGAGCCCTCCGCAGGGGTGCTGACTCCTTGACTGGGGACTTGTAGACTTTCCCATTATGAGACTGCGCATGCCCGCAACCTTACCAAACGAATTCTCCAGTTACTAACATGCTTGTAGGTTAGATTACCCTGGATGATCGGAGCAGGAAGTGGAATTTAACTTCTCATCAGTGTAGGTTTAAATGCAAGTGACTCATTGGCCAATACTTTCAACATACCCCGAGTGTATTCCTAATTCTTCCCGAAGACTCACACAACAAAGGTTAGTCTTACCGAGATGAAGGAAATAATTGGAGGTGAATTAACTTATTCACCAAATTATAAAACAAATTACAAACAGTGTCAGCTAAGCGCCATTTGTCCGGAATCCTGCAACTTGGGACCACGCCTCCTCCGTGTTAGGAAATCTGACTCCTGCAGCCTAACAGCGCCCCCTACAGGCGGCAGGGATGATGGCTGGCCTGGAGGCAAGAGTTCTGGACCCCTGGTCCAGGTAGAGCAGGGTAACATTAACACTGAGCTTGGCTTAAACGCGGTGGATGACAGTATTTTGTCTCTACTTTGTCCCCAGACCCCATCAAGACGACAAAGAGTTTATATATATTTTTTTTAAAAATCCACAAGAACGCAGGAAAAGGAAAAGGAGAAGACAACAGATGAGGGATGTGGGAGAAGGCGGAGAGCTGAAAAGCAAGAGGAGAGGGCAGCTGGGTCAACGGGGCAAAGAACAGGGGAGCCCAAGCCTGCAGGGAAGGCGGGCCTGGGAGAAGCCAGCCCTGGGCTGCAGGGGCCAAGAGAGGCGCAGGAATCAGAGGAACGTGACCCTCCGTGGGTGGGGTCGAGGGCAGGCGAAGAATGGGACCATTGACTGCAAGGCTGTGCAGTAAAGACTCCCTCCCATCTCAGGAGGGGGAGGAAATAGTTTTCTACGGAGGGGATTTATGATGGAAAAATTCAAGACCGGGAAACGTCAGCCACCACGAGAACTGGGGGTGAACGGGCAGCCTACACTGAGGCGCGAGTCCACAATGAGAACTGGGTGCAATCAATGTTTCTGTGCCTCCGTGTTAACACTCACGTGTGCACACATGCAGGGACCACCAGACGTTGCAGGAAAGCTTCCAAAAGGAGAGTCGGTGAGCAAAGTAAAGCAAACAGGACGAGGGAAACGTGGAGGAAATGGACACAACACAGGGATTAGAAGAATCCTGTATCAATAATTTTTTAATCTACAATTAATATCCTTGGAAGGTATCAGAATCACGAGTCAAGAATGGCATGTTGTGTGTTTTAAAAGGAAAAATTAGAAAACAAGAGAAAATCCTTGTAATTACAATAGGATAGCAGGGATATGACATATATATTTTATCACACACAATAGAATAATATGAGAAAATACTGCTTTAGGGAAATCGCCTTTGTCCCTGGCCCTCCTGCCCCCTCTTCCATCTCACTAGGGACCCTGGTGACATTAGGGCCTCTGGATGAGCCAGGGTAGTCTTCACGTCGCAAGATCCTTACCTTGGTCACATCTGCTACATCCCATTTGCCAGTTAAGGGGAGATGTTCACAGGCCCCGGGAGCGAGCATGTGAACACGTCTGGGCCCTGGAGGCAGGGGCGGGGCGGGATTATTCTGCCTACGTCAGAGGTCCTTTTCCATGGGGTTTTCAATGGCTTCAACTTGTTTCTCCTCCAGGTGAGGCCACACTACCCCTGGTCCACAGGAAACTCATTCATTGCCTGGGCGGAGTCCGAGGTGCAGACCCACCTCAGGGCGGTAACTCTCCCCGCTAGATCCAGAGCAGCCAGCCAGCCTGCCTCGCCTCTGCCCGGACTCCGTGGGTGGGAGTCAGATGTTGTCTCCATGTGGGGAACACAGTCCAGGTGCTCAACCGAAGCCCATCTCACAGAGCTAACAGGGAGCAAGCACCACCAGCCTCCTTCCCTGGGGTAGGAGGGCCGGCCAGCCCAGTGCTCTGCCTCCCCCACCCCATCTCCACCCACCACCCCCTCTCTCACACCCTCAGCATGAGGAGTCCCTCAGTGGCGCAGATCCACCTCTCAGGTCACTGTGGGATCACTGCTCTCTAGTGTCGTGGTGATCTGGCTGAGCTAGCTAACCGAATCTGGTGTTACAAAGACACGAAACCGGAACACAGGGCGGGGAAACCCAAAAAGGCGAGTAATAGAGGAACACGTCCACACGACCAGTGTCCCTGGAAGTCACTCCTCACTGAGGACGTCCAGACGTTTTCCAACGAGAAGATGCCGTCGTCACCGCCAAGACTGGAGGTCCCCCACTCTGAGACGGCCTGAGAGGACCTGCTTAAGCCTTGTGTGTACGCGAGGGGACTGTCCATCTGGGGATGGCAACTTTTCCAGGTGCATTTGGCGAAATCGTTGGAAGGTGTGCAAAGGTGAATGAATGAGAATATCCACTGAGACGTTATTTATGTTATGGAAACAGAATGTCCTATTGGTTGTGGACCAATAAAGACAAGTTAAATACACACAGTCTCACTATGGGATATAATGCTTTGTAAGTATCTGAGGTGAGGTTAAGGAGGATTAGTAATATCAACAAATAAGTCTTGATAGGTTAGCAAATGAAAACGTGTATTTACAGGTTGGTCTAACTTTGTGGGAAAATATTTATGAGATATTAAAATTGAATATATTGGGGCCAGCGCTGTGTTGTAGCAGATAAAGCCACCACTTGCAGTGCCAGTATCCCATATGGGCATTGATTTGAGTCCCAGCTACTCCACTTCTGATCTAGCTCTCTGCTGTGGTCTGGGAAAGCAGTGGAAGATGGCCCAAGTCCTTGGACCCCTGTACCCATGTGGGAGACTGGAAGAAGCTCCTGGCTCCTGGCTTCAGATCCATGTAGCTTCGGCTGTTGTGGCCATTCGGGTAGTGAACCAGCGGATGGAAGACCTCTCTCTCTCTCTCTCTCTCTCTCTCTCTCTCTCTGTGTATGTGTGTGTCTCTGCCTTCCTGTGACTCTGCCTTTCAAATAAATAAATCTTTTTTAAAAATTGAATATCTTTATTTGGTGCTTTGTGAGTGAATTTTAATTGTCTTCTCTGGATTTATTGTGTCTTTAACATACAGCTGAAGCTGTGTTATTGTTTCTACAAGGAAAATCTAAGTTTTTTAAAAAATATTTTAGTTATTTATTTGACAGGTAGAGCTACAGAGAGACAGAAAGGCCTTCCATCCACTGCTTCATTCCCCAAATGGCTGCAACCAGGAGCCAGGAGCTTCTTCCAGGTCTCCCATGTGGGTACAGGGGCCCAAGCACTTGGGCCATCTCCATTGCTTTCCCAGGCCATAGCAGAGAGCTAGATCAGAAGAGGAACAGCCAGGACTCAAACCAGTGCCCACATGGGATGACAGAGCCACAAGCATAGGCTTAGCCTACTATGCCACAGTGCCGACCCCTGAAAATCTAGTTTTTAAAAAACTATTTGCTCCTGTCACTGCATAGCCACCTTTAGAACGTGGTTTTGATGTAGATACGTCTTGATGGGCATGCTTCAGGCATTCTCTCCCCATAGAAGGCAGCAAGAACATTAAATTAAATGATTTCCTTAGCATAAGCCCCAAATAGTGAGATTTCTAGGTTACACGGGCAAATCGCTTTTGTAAAGCAACCATTTATTATTCTGCAATAATAAAGAGTTCTGTTATATAAAGGTTTTATAAAAAGTTGTGGAAAACGGAATTAAAGGATCATTTATTTTGGTATTAAAAATTTTTGAAATCCATACATAGCTTTTTCATAACACATTTTCCATGAATTTTTTAAGAACCCTCATAGAGTACATACTATCCCTTTTGCTTCTCCTATGTGCTGGAAATATTTTCCAAGTCCTTTTGCACCCTTGTTTCGTTACCGATATTGCTGTGGTGTGGAAGGGGGGTTTTAAGCGATGCTGGGTTTCTCTTTTGCTCATTCCCTGCTATGATTTTACAGCTGAGAAATGTGCTCCTTCAGGGACATGGAACACACGCACTCCTGCTGTCTGTTAGTTTTTAAAAATGATTCCATTTTTTGTCAATTGTTCAATTAATTAATCCACATGAGTTTTTTTTTTTTTTTTTTTTTTTTTTTTTTTTTTTTTTTTTTTTTAGAGATGTATTTGAAAGGCAGAGTGACAGAGAGAGAGGGAGAGAGAGAAACAGAGACAGACAGAGAGAGATCTTCCGTCTGCTGGTTCACTGCCCGGACGGCTGCAGCAGCAGGGACTTGACCAGGCTGAGGGCAGACGCCAGAGCCCCAGTCAGGTCTCCCACGTGGGCGGCAGGAGCACAAGCACTCGAGCCATTTTCTTGGGTCACCACCACACACACACACACACACAAATACACATACTCTTACAATACACACACTATACACAGTACACAGAGTACACATACACTCACATACACACTACACACCCACTCACATACACATACACACACTCTCACAATATACACATACACAGTACACAGAATACACACACACTCACATACACACAATACACACCCACTCACATACACATACACACACTCTCACAATACACACATACACAGTACACACACATATACAATACACGCACACTCACATACACACAATACACACCCACTCACACACTCACACACACACTCTCTCACAATACACACATAATACACAATACATACACATACACACACAATACACATACTTACACACACTTACACACATACACGTAAAACATACACTCACACTCACACACAATACACACACATACACACACACTCACAGATACACGCACCATATAAACACGTACACACAATACACACATAGTCACACACAATATATGCACACACTACACACACTTACACACACACTACACAAACGGATCATTCCAAGTTTTTGTTCCTTATTGATTAAAAGGCATCTTCAAGTCAAAGTCAGAATAGAACTGCAAGTGCGTTTGAGGTGTGAGCACCCACAGGCAGTGGAGAAAGAGGGCTTCCTTCCATTTCTAAAGTCACGGTGGAGGTCAGTGTTGTGGCGCTGCTGGTCAGGCGGCCGCTCGGGCCACTGCCGGGCCCTCTCTGGGTGTGCCTCCAGTCCTGGCTCCTCCGTTCCAGTTCAGCTCTGAACTGCGTGCGCTTGGGAAACACTGGGAAACGGCTCAGGTACTCCCACGGGAGACCCGGGCGGCGTTCTGCACTCCTGGCTGGTGCGGCCATCTACCGAGTGAACCAAATATCTCTCCCTGTCTTTCGGTCATTCTGCCTTTGAAGTAAACAAATAAATCTTTTTGAAAGCAGTAGGCATGGTTGGGATACTCTGTTCTTCGTGTTGCTAACCTTGTGTGAGGTGTGTGAAGTCCAGCGCAGGTCAGATAGGAAGCTCCAGGATGGCACAGGTGTGGGAGAGTGGCCGCTTGGGAACGTCCCCACCCATCACCTGCCCTCACACCCCCTCGGGGTGACCACACATTGCCTGTGGCAGCCCTGGTTTTCCCTACCAACCATTAGAGGTGCTTCCTTCAACTCTCTCAAGTATCCCGGTCCGAGACAACTCCACGAGCGCTCCAGCCATGGAGTCTTTTGGGCACCAGGTGGCAGCAGCTGCCCACAGTAGAAAAAGTACTGCAGGGCCGGGGGGTTGGCTTAGATAACACTGAGTGTTGGGGTCAAGTCCTGACTCGGACTCTCCGTTCCAGATTTAATGTGGACCCTGGGAGGCGGCTGGTAATGGCTCAAGTAATTGAGTCCCTGCCTCTTGCATGGGAGAACTGGATTGAATTCCCCGCTCCCGGCTTTAGCCTGGTGCAGTCCTGGCTATAGTGGACATTTGGGGAGGGAACCACTGGATGGTTTCTCTGTCATTTACCTGTCTGCTTTTCCCTTCTGCCTCTCAAATAATAACAACAACAAGAACAATAATAAAGTAAAAGACTTGTTTCCAAGTAAATTAAAAAAGGAGAGGGGCAGGCATTGTGGTGCAACACTGGCATTCCAAATGGGTGCCACTTCTGATCTGGCTCCCTGCTAATGGCCTTGGAGGAGAAGCAGCAGCAGATGTCCCAAGTGTTTTGGCCCCTGCCACTCATATGGGAGACCCAGAAGAAGCTCCTGGCTCCTGACTTCGGCTTGGCCTAGCCCCAGCCATGTGGCCATCTGGGGAGTGAACCAGCAGATGGAAGATCTTTCTCTCTCTCTCTCTGTCCCTCCCTCTCTCTCTCTCTCTGCAACTCTGACTTTCAAATAAATAAATAAATAAAATGTTTTAAAGAGTGAGCGAGAGAGAGAAAGCACTATAGCTGAAGTCTCTTCCAGTATCTGTGGCAGCGAAGATGGCCCATGAATTAGCCCAGGGCAGGGCTCAAAATATTGCACCAGACTGAGGGAAAGAGGGTATCTTAGAATTCAAGGACTATAATGGGTCACCTTGTCCATCCCCTGCTACAGGGCGAGCGCCACAGCCTCCTGCCTAGCCTAAGCCCCTTGCAACATCTCCGGAGTGAGCCAGCACATGAGAGCGATCTCTCTCTCTCTCTCTCTCTCTCTCTCTCTCTCTCTCCCCCTCTTGAATAAATAAATAAATAACTTTTTTAAAAGTTGTTTTGATTTTTTTAAAGATTTATTCATTTACTTGAGAGGTAGAGTTACAGACAGAGAGAGGGAGAGACAAAGAGGTCTTCCATCTGCTCATTCACTCCCCAAATGGCTGCAGTGGCCAGAGCTGGGCCGATCTGAAGTCAGGAGTCACGTGGGTGCAGGGTCTCCCACATGGTACAGGGGCCCAACGACTTGGGCCATCTTCTACTACTTTCCCAGGCCCTAGCAGAGAGTGGATCGGAAGTGGAACAGCTGGGACTTGAACCAGTGCCCATATGGGATCCTGGTATTGCAGATGGCAGCTTAACCCACTACACCTTAGCACTGGTCCCAATAAATAACTTTTTAAAAAAGATACTCCCACACACATACTCATGCATACCATATAAAATTATTCTTGAGAGGCTGGCATTGTGGCACAGTGAGTAGAGCTGCTGGCCTGCCACTCTGGCATCCCATATGGGTGCCGGTTCATATCCCAGCTGCTCCACTTCTGATCCAGCCCCTGCTAATGCTCCTGAGCAAGCAGCAGAAGATGGCCCCAGTGCTGCGGTCTCTGTTACGGTGTAGGGGCTCAGAGGAAGGTTCCTGGCTGCGGTCTCTGCTACGGTGTAGGGGCTCAGAGGAAGGTTCCTGGCTGCGGTCTCTGCTACGGTGTAGGGGCTCAGAGGAAGGTTCCTGGCTGCGGTCTCTGCTACGGTGTAGGGGCTCAGAGGAAGGTTCCTGGCTGCGGTCTCTGCTACGGTGTAGGGGCTCAGAGGAAGCTTCCTGGCTGCGGTCTCTGCTACGGTGTAGGGGCTCAGAGGAAGCTTCCTGGCTTCGGTCCCTACTACGGTGTAGGGGCTCAGAGGAAGGTTCCTGGCTGCGGTCTCTGCTACGGTGTAGGGGCTCAGAGGAAGCTTCCTGGCTTCGGTTCCGCCCAGCCCCAGGTGTTGTGACCATGTGGGAAGTGAACCAGTGGATGGAAGGTCTCCCTCTGTCTCTCTTCTCTGTGTCAATCTGAGCAGCCGGCACTGTGGTGTAGTGGACTAGGCATCCCGCTCTCTGCTGTGGCCTGGGAAAGCAGTGGAGGATGGCTCAAGTCCTTGGGTCCTGCACCCTCATGGGAGACCTGGAAGAAGCTCCTGGCTCCTGGCTTTGGATCTGCTAAGCGCTGGCCATTGCAGCCATTTGGGGAGTGAACCAACAGATAGAGTACCTTTCTCTCTGTTTCTGTTGCTCCGCCTCTCAAATAAATTCGTAAAAAATCTTAAAAAATAAATAAGTAAAAAATCCTTAAAAAAGGAAATAAAATGAATTTTTTTTAATAAAGGAAATACTTGAAAATGGAATTCACTTTGAATGAGTTCCCTGTCACTGGAGATCACCCAGCTGAGGCTGAATCCCCACATTTTAAAGAAATCTCCAAAGGCATTGTGCATTGAGTAGAGATTTGAATTAGACCGCTTCTAACTAAGACTGCCCATTTTATGATTTTATGATTCTATAAAAACCCTACCCAACTTCTCCAGCCTGTTGAATCACTTCCCTCCTTGGAGGTCTTAATTTAAAAAAAAAAAAAAGATTTATTTATTTGAAATTCCGAGTTACACAGAGAGAGAAAGAGAGACAGAAAGAGAGGTCTTCCATCTGCTGGTTCACTCCCCAATTGGCCATATCTGTGCCAATCTGAAGCCAGGAACTAGGAGCTACATCCCGGTCTACCACTCAGGTGCCATCTTCTACTGCTTTCCCAGGCCACAGAGGAGAGCTGGATTGGAAGTGGAGCAGCCGGCACTCGAACCAGTGCCCATATGGAATACCGGCACTGCAGGCGGCGGCTTTACCCGCTACGCCACAGCGCCAGCCCCCCTAATTTTAAAAAATATGAAAGTACTGTGTATATATTTGAGTTCTCATATTCATTTCACATCTGGGTAGTAAAAGAAGAAAACCCAAGCAAACAAAGGAAGGGTCATGCTCTCTGAAGATAACTTGTTTCCCAAACTAAGTAATTCTGACAGTGTAGACCTCAAAGGCGAAAGTTAAAGAAACATCATTTGTTTAGAAGTCAAATCCACTTAAATCAGGAGGGGCACCACTCTCCACAGAGACAGGTTGGACACTGTGGCGAGGACCCCCGAGGAGATATGGCCTTGCTATTCAGATGGCTCCTAGAAGCATAAAAAATGTGATTGCTCAGGCCAGATGGAGTTGAAACACCAGTGCCACCCCAGCAGGTGCCGGAGGAAGAAATGAATAGCCGAGGGAAGTAAGCATGCTACCCTGGGTCTATCCTCCATCTGATGACCTACCCGGCCATTCCACTCCATGAGAAGACCCAAGAGAAATGGGTTACCGAGAAGGACGCCGGCATTACTGCCAGGATTAGCTGGGGCTCTCTCTACAAGCCAGAGCTGGTGGGAGAAATAGGTAGAGAATTTGACTCAAGAATACCAATAACCAAAGAAGCCAGGTGGCAGTACTTGCCTACAGAAGCCAAAGAACAATGGGGTTGGAGTGACAGCCAAAGAAATCTGACCCCCAGGAAGTTATGGGGATGATTAAAAAGAACACGGTGTCCCTTAGTGGCAAAACAGATACTCAGCTAGCAAAGGTGTTCCTCAGCTTGTACCATTGGAAGTCAAGAATGGGCGATAAGGAGGCCGAGGGCAGTGGCCCCAATAAAATCCCATGATCCATTAGCTGCTTTCTGGACCCGGGCCTGTTTTCAGACTCGGACTTGGCCAAGTCCCTGGGAGAAAGAACTGCAACTCCAGCAAATGTACAAGTAATGATCCTGTAAGTCCTTTGCCAAGGGACCTACTGTCCCTTATGTAGGTGACTGCGTGCCATGGAAAGGGGAATCCCAAATATCCTAAGGATCACTGGACACAGGATCCAACTTGACATGTTACCAAAGCACCATTATGGCCCCCATTCTGATCAGTGGGCAGAGGAGAGCCAGGTAGTAAATAAAGGCTTAACCAAGGTCTGAAACCCTCCGAGCCTATAGAACATTGCCACTGCTTCAAATTAAGAGCTAACTACTCTCTCCCTCCCCAATCCCTGCTGTCCACCTTCCTTGAAGACAATCCAGAGGACCCTTCCCACCATCTCTGCTCTTGGTAACTAGGGTGATCATTAGGGCCAAGTCATCACTTAACCCTGGAGGGTGTGTGTTGGGTTTGATCATGGAAGAAAGGGACTCTAGACCCTTATACCCAGTGGTAACTTCTCCAGCCTCCGCACGTGTAATTGGGAATGATATATTAGTTGGATCAATGGGTCTGAGACCTGTGGATTAAGAGCTATCATAATAGGGCCAAGTGAAGCCCTTGAAACGGCCCCAGCCCCAGCCAAGAGAGTAAATATACAATAGTACCGCATGGTGGGGTAATTCTGGATATTACTACAGATCATTAGATCATGTACATCCACATGGATGAACAGCAACATACATCTTTGGTTTTCTTCCAGGGCATTGCTAACATCCCTGTCCTCTGCCCATTTTAGTCCCAAAGAATCTGAGTCATCTAGACATCCTAAAGAATGTCACCTTGATCCATCATCCTGCTAATCAGGCTCCATGAGCAAGAAGAGGCTGGCTTACGGGAGGCCTTGGTGAGACACAAGTGGCTCAGAGGGAGGAGGGCAAACCCTACTCAGGTTCGGGGAACTGCCTCTTGGGGCAAATTTTAGGGGTCCAGGAAATCTCATCCCAAGTGAAAGACAAGCCATGTCTCACCTCTCGCACCACAGTGAAGGAATCAAGACACCTGATGGACCCCTTTGATTCTGCAGGCGGCGTATTCCACACCCGGGAATTCTGTTCTGGCATCAAAGGCTGCCATCTCTGAGTGCCAGCAGAGCAGGCAAAGGCCCCGAAGCAGGTCCAGACCGAGACAGGCGCAGCCCTGCCACGGGCCGGTAGAGGTACAGGTGTGAGAGAAGCCACCGTGCAGAGCTAGGCGAGCCTCGGGAGGGACTCGCAGCCCAGTCACACAGGCCCCATGGCTCCTCACAAGGCCACGCCATCTGCTGCGGAGACTCACATTCCTTTTGGAAAACAGCTGCTGGTGTGATTCCGCCCAGGTAGAGACACAGGTCCTGAACACAGGACTCCAAATGGGTTTGTACCTGGAACTGCCCATCATGAGTGAGAGCTATTGCACTCACCAAGCCATAGGGTCAGGCAAGCCCAGTAGCAAGTCATCATCAGTTCTATGTGGTGCATGTGAGACAAGCACAAGGACCCAAGCACAAGCCCAGATCTTCAGACCAATGCCTATGACTGCACCCAAAGCACTACATGGAAGCACACCTTGTAAGCAAATGGCAGAGGAGGGGAAAAAAACACTCTTGGTTTGCAGTTGGGTTGGGTTGGTATATGGCTTCAAGTTGAAAGGGAACAGTCAGTGTAATACAAGGTGGGGTGTTGAAACATAGTGGCAAGGGAAGTTCCTTCCAGTGGTCAGAGTTCTGAACAGTGAGTGCACTGGTCACCTACTTTGCACAAAAGGAAAATGATCTGATGCTGGAATACGTCCAGAGGTCTGAATGGAGAACAATTGAAAGATCAGGGTTGAGATGCATGGATGGACGAGGGAGTAGGCATGAAGTGTGAGATCTTTGCAACAGAGGCAAATGCCCACCAGAGGGAATCCACCATGGGCAAGACACTACCCTAGCAAGCAGACAGAATGGCTGGGCCACCGACATCAGCCCAGTTCAGTTATCGGCCACCTTGGTGCTGGCACAATGAACACCCAGAGAAGGAGCCATAGAGAGAGGGATGGAGGCTACGTGTGGGCCCAACAAACAGCGTGGTCTCCCACTCACCAAGGCCACCAAACACCCACCCAGCCAGCAGCAGCACCATGACAAGAACCCTCATACAGCACCATTCTTCCAGAACATTCTCTGTGGTGGGACAGTAACTATTGGGACTTTCCATCCAGTAATGATCAGTGATTTATTATCACAGGGTCATGTTCATGGCAAACAGACTCTGAACCAAGTAACCCCAACCAGTAGGAAACACATTCATTTCAGTCTCCAGGCTCGTTGCTCCAGAAGATCACGCTCACAGCTTCGGGCATGTTTTCCCACTACTATCCACACCAGCAGCTTGGCATGAGCTGCAACTAAGCTGGTAGGTATTGTTGCCTCGTCTCTGAAATGAAGGCCTGGGATCCCTCGCTCTGCTTTCACCAGCAGCCTGAGCATGAACTTAAACAGTTATCACCGCTCTAACTGCCTTTGGAGCGCCTGCCGGGTTGAGAGTTGAGTGTCGCTGGATCACAAGCTTTGCTATCAGCTAAATGATGGCTTCGGTTGTAAAAGCCTGCAAACTACCATGATAAAATGATTATTTGTGCTATGCAAATACTTTCTTCCGTTGTCATTTGGAGAAGTGACAAGTCTCATAGTTCACCTTCCTTTATGAATTTCCAAGTGATCAAGGATTGGTAGCAATGCAGGTGTTTTTAGACAACGTTTTTCTGAATATTTAATGGTGTGACCTGAGAAGGAGGTGAACTTGTGCCAATCCAGCATCTAACAAGGATTAAAGAAAAGCTTGCACAGTGGGTATGGTGAGCAGGAAGCTTGACCGCCATGCAGAGAAATGTAAGGCTTGGCTACCAAGGAAGGGGAGAGTTGGGGGAGCCCCGTGGCTGCAGGAGCTGCTCTGGCCATTGTTCCTCATCATACGTTAGAGATCATGTTATACAGAAGAGGCTATCAATCTGGATTGTTTTATTGCACGAATAGCCTTCCTTGCTTTGGTTACCTTTCTGTTTTGCTTACTGTTACTCTCATGTATGTGTTTAGCAAAAAACATCCCTTGTGGAAACTGGGGTAAGGGTACTGGAAGCAAGGTGAGGGGTGGGGTGTGGCTAAAGTTCTTCCTCGAGTGGACATTTGGCCAAAGGACTACTTGTCTTGATTCTGGAGTGAGGATCCTGAATTCGGAAGGTCACAGTGTCACAACCTGTGTAAGGAGGCCCCTATGACTTTGTGCCAGACGAGAAAAGTCAGTTACATCCCCAAGACAAGCGATCAGCATGCAACCCTCTCTCCCCAGAAAGCTTCAAACAGGCGAGACTGTGGCTGGGAGTCAGTGCTCCGGAAACTACCAGTGTGTGGCAGCTCATCGCACTCTTAGGCCCTCAGCAATCAAAGAGTCTTCAGAAGTAGAAAAAGACACCTGCAAAGAGGCCAAAGGGTGGCCTTTTCTATAAAATTATGGAAAATGAACACATCTGGCCCTGAAAACAAATGTAATCCAGAAATGACTTTACACAAATTGATTTGCTTTTAATCTTTCAAATGTCAACATTATGAAAAGAAAAAGAAGAAGGAAGGTGGGGGGAGGCAGGAAAGAAGGAGGGAGACAGAGGGATTGCCTCTTGGGACGCCGGCGTCCCATGGCGGAGTGCTGGTTCAAGTCCCAGGTGCCCCATTCCCAATCCGGGTGGGGTCCCTGCTGATGTGCCTGGGACAACAGCAGCAGATGGCCCGACTGCTTGGGCCCCTGCCACCCATGTGGGAGACCCGGATGGAGTTATTGGCACTGGATTTTGGTCTGGTCCAGACTCGGCTGTGGCAGCACTTAGGAAGTGAACCAGCAGATGGAAGATTCTATCTCTCTGTCTTTCTCTGTTGCTTTGCCTTTCAAATAAATGAATGAATCTTTAAAAATAAAAAATGGAGGGAGGAAGAAAGGAAAGAAGAAAGGGAGGTAGAGAGTAGTAGGTCTCTGAAGAAATGAAGCCCTCTAAGGACTTTTGCTGAGGGTGTGATGGTTCCAAGGCCTGGCTCCGTGTGTCTGTCTGTAAGGGCGCTTTCTGTATGATCAGCTAATGTTTCCTGCGTGTTTCCTGCATGCTGGGGACTTGAAGTTACATGATTTATCACATGTAATCCACATAATAACTTTATGAGGTAGGTGCTATTATTTCCTGTTTAACAGATTAGGAAAACAGAGTTTAGGGATAATAAGTAACCTTGCCTCTACTATTTTCCCAATTAAAAGTAAAACTGGGATAAGAGCTTGGTGGGGGAGCAGGGGAGTCTGACTCCAGAGTGCATACAACCAAACATGATGCTACCCCACCTCCCGAGGAGCTGGCATTCGAGAATCTAGCCAGGCATCAGGCACCCATCTACCACCCACGGCCAGATCATTCCACTCTGAGGATGAACTTCTGAAGGCAGGACCACCCTGTGCAGTGCTTCAGGTTGTGCACTGATCAAGGATGCCACATCTAAGGGAATGTCATTCACATTGTAGAAGTCTTCTACCCTACATGGGAGGGGGTGAGGAGCTGGAGGCCAGGACCAGAGTCCCTGACCTAGTCCTGGGGTGGTGGCACTTAGAGCTGTGCACGTGGCCGCCGGTGCACGTGCAGCACAAGACTGCCTGCCCTAGCCATACTCCACGCCTGCCATCGAGTTGTCTCTCTTCCTCTCCTACTGTTTCCAGGGACTCTATTCCTCCTGCAACCCTGCACAGGGGACTGCATCACCCATACACGCTGCCATCTGCGGTTGTTCAAACTGCGCAAAAACCAGCCAACAGAATTCGTTCTGTAGAAAGTGGTGCCCCTTCTGATTGGCCCAAAAGTGCCATATTATCTACGAGGGGTACTGATCAGGGTCCTTGACTGCAGCCCGCAGCACCCCCACTCCCTTAGCTCCTTAATTATTGAAGGCGTGGGCTGTGTCCGCCCTCTCAAAGTCAGGCCAAGGTCAGCAGAGGTAGGAAGGTGATAGCTTTCCCAGGGAAAGAAAACCCACTCCGAAACGACTTTCCACAAGGGAATACGGGGGATCTTCTGCGTGTCGTGCCACCCTTGTTGGCATTCTCCTTGCATGGAGACACCGCAGGGCGCTCTGCATGGGCCGAGAGGTAGCAACCATTGGGTCTCGCCGCCGTTGAACGGGAGTCAGGGGCCCAAACTGCCCAAAATGCTTCTCCATGCGAGGTGGAGGGGCCAGGTCAGCCGCAGGGCACCAGCTACCAGGCGGGTGGCAGGGGAATTCCTCTCCTGAATTTTGAAGTTTTCCTTCTCTGTTGCCCAGGCTGTTGCATCACCATCTGGACGGTGCCTGGAGGGGCCAGCAAAGCTGGGGCATCTTAAAAAGTCCGGGACTCTGTTCTGGAGGGGACAGGAGAGGAGACGGCATGGGGGTTGGTGTGTTTTCCTTGGAACTACTGTCGCCTTCCCTGGGGAAGTGCTGCAGGAGTAAGTGACAGTGACAGTGAGAGCAACAGGGACCCAAGCCTGGCTCCCTCCCATAAGTCCTAGGATCCAGACAGAAGGGATTTGGTGCAAGTAGCAGGGAGGTGAGTGGTAGAGCTACACCTTGCACCTGCGTCTTCCAGCCCCTGCTCCAGCTGCTTTCCAACACACCACACCACCTCCTCCTCTCTGGATTTAACGAAGAGCATCTAAAAGACATTCAAATACCAGCCTCTCCGAAAAGTCCAGCAGGATCTCATTCCCAGCGGGATGGATGCAGAAGCCCCACCAAAGCCCAGAGAGCCCAAGGTGAGATGAGGCTTTCCTTCCTGAAGGTGGGTTTGCAGAGGCAGCCAGGCATGCCCTGGGCCCTTCCCAGAGCTCGGGTGCTCATTCCCATCGAGCCAGGAGAGGATAATGGAGTTCGGGCCCCTCTCACCTGTGCAGGAATGCACAGGTCCTTAGAAGCCTTACATAACTGAAAGCGAACAGACGTTAGAGAGAAGAAACATGGCGCTCACTCAGGCCAAGGGCTTCCTTTGCAGTGGAGAGGAAGGGAGGGTGGCCAGGACCACAGAGCCCGGCTTGGGGCTCTCCACTCTACACCACACCGCCTCCTTTTGGTCTGCTGCTCAAAGAATGGGGAAGAGTGGTCAGGGAGGTGGGAGGGGAGTGGAGCTCCGAGGGGCACAAGGGACATGGGTGGGAAGCTATGCAGCAGCCTGGACTGAAGATGAGGTGCACACCCCTCCCTGCAGGACCGGAGGGCCAACAGGGTCCCCCCAGGGTGGCCTCAGCCCTTAAGATGCAGTGCACAGCGATGGAGGTCTGTGGCCCTAGCTACTGGACTGGGACTCCCTGGCCCCTGGATAAAGGATTTCTGAAGGTCACTGTCAGCGCGGGCACTTGGAGACATGCCGTTGAATGTTATCCGTCCAACTCCAATCAAGGCTGATAATTTCTCTGGAGACATTTTATCTCACACTCCGAGCTTCCTCATTGCCTCTTGGAGGCCGTTTTTGCTCCCGAAGCCAAGAGATTGCTGCACCACTGGGCTTCAGGGGAGCAGGGTGGCGTGGCCTGGGGACTTTGACCCCGACGTGTGCTGCGTCAACAGTTGGCACTGGGGGAAAATTAGCCCACGAGGAATCTAGCTGCCGGCCCCAGCATTAGCTGGGAACATCAATCAAATTGTGGATTAGGTGAGGCACACCCTGGGAGGGCTTCCAGGCGGCGGCATCAGGGGAAGAACTGAGGCAGCCATGGCAGTGTCAAGATAGAGGGCGGTCAGGGGGCGATGAGAGCCGGTGGGCTTCTCCCAAGCTGACCCCTCTTTGGGCGCTAGCTGGACTGGGCAGCCAGGGGCCTAGTGGAGGTGGCTGGGCAGCGCCAGGCGGAGCTGGCAACTCGTGGCTGCAAGGCCAACCCATGCACCCCTCTGTTCCCTCCTCTCTGCTCTCTCTTCCTTCTCCCTTCTTTCCCCATTCCTCTTCTCCCGCTCTGGCTTCCCTCCTGCACAGCCTACAGCACAGACTGGCGAGCGGCTTGATCTAGTTCAAGGACAAGGGTTTCCTTGCCCAGGGGCCTGTGAGTGGCCTGTTGGTAACATCAGTGACTTCAGAAAGTTCCTGGAAAATTGGATTAACAGATACATTTATTTTGGTGCAAAAAATTCAAAATCCACACGTATAAGGAGCCTTCAAACAGGCTGTGGAAAGTGCACGTTATGAAAAAACTACTCGTGCATTGCCAGCTGTTTTTGGCACCCAAATAAGCTTAGCTTCTGGTTACATTTTTTTTTCCCATGAACTTTTGGAAGTATCCTCCTAATTAGGGTAGCAAAAGGAACTGGTTAACTACAGGTCCCAGGAACTCCAGGCAGTAAACAGAATCAAAAGCAGATTTTTAATCAAACAAAAAGTGTCCGTGACTATGCTACGGGGAACACAAGAGAAGGGTAATGTACAATCGCAGTTCCTTAATCAGCCAGTGGCAAGAGGCCATTGCGGAGTGACCGACAGCGAGCTCACTGAAAACGTAGGGGGTTCCTGCGTGCATTGCACACTCACAGTGTGCGAGATCCTGCGGGGGGAGAGGGAGGCACAAATCCTACCCCCGAACGGGTCCCCGGGCCGGAGGGACAGACCAGGGTCGGTGTGGACTGGAGCACACAGAGAGTTTTCTAGAAGCTGTGAGAAGCAGCAGAAGCGGCCCGCAGGGCAGGAAGATGGCTGCCCAGCCTGAGCGTTAATCTTGCACTCCTTGTAACTGACAGGGGACACAGGAGCTGTGAGAGAGAAAGCTTCCCCCCAAGGAACTGATTCCCCTCCTGCAAAGAGGAAGGGGTGGGGAGGGAAGGGGCAGGAGACGCCTCTCCACTACCCAGCTCTGCCAGCTGGCACAAACAAACCCAGCTCTCTCACTCCCCTGGAGAGGAAACAAGGTAACTTCTCCAAGGTCCCACAGCGCCCACTGAGGTTTGAACTTCAACGGTGTGGCTCCACTCCGCAAAGTGAGAGCTCCGCGCTGGCGAGTGGGTGCCAGCCGTGCAAGCCCACGGAGGGGCTTTCCCCTGCTGTACACACAGAAACCTCAAGTGCAAGGGAAATTTGAAGCCTGGTGGCCGTGAGCCAGGCCCAGTGTGCACGCTCAGGACTGTGAGGATGGAGTGCTGCTTTCTCGGGCAGGGAGCTCTGGTCTCGCTCTCAGACCTTCCCGGCCCGGCCCCTGAACCCAGAGCACTGAGCTCTCCAAGTGAGCAGGTGTGGGCCCCAGGTCCCACCGCCACCCGCCCTAGCTTCGCACTCGCTGCTCTCAGGCCTCTGCTCATCTGTAGTGTTCTTTGCAGGTTGCCAACCGGAGAGCAGGATGGAAAAAGCCCCTCCTCCTCATCCTGTACCTGCTACAAGGTGAGCCCCAAGCACAGCCCAGATTCAGAGCTTGCAAAATCAGACGCGAGCCTTCCAGGCTCCAGAGACTCCTGGCAGCCACTGCCGTGGCTTTCTCTCCTGGGTTCCCAGGCCTTACACAGTGGTCAGACCTGGGCCCTGGAGGAACGAGGGCAGGAAGAGCTCACACAGAAGGAAGCGTGTCTGATCTGACGATTTCTAGAATATGCAGTTTCACGATTCTCCGTGTCTCTGCTCTCCTCCATGTAAGTTGAGGACATGCATTTTCTAGATAAGGTTTCCAGAGTGTGCAGAGAGCAGCGGGATCAGTGCTCCATTCCCACTGAGACGTGTGCAAACACTTGGCTCTAGGGACATGAAGAGCTCCAAGTGAACATGGAAACTTGTGGATAAGCAGAAGTTGCAGTCGCTCACATATGGCAGGTCCACCACAGGTCAGGCAATGGAAACAGACACAGGGAAGACAGGGGCTCTGCCCTAAATGTCCTGGCTGGCTGGTGGGGTGCGGATCAGACTCAGGTGACAATGGCCCCGCTAGGGATTAGTGTAAGCGGATGCCTAGAATGTGCAGTACCTAGAACCTAGGCCCAAGCAGACGCTTAACAATGACGGAAGGCTTGAGTGAAAATACAGTGACAACGCCCCAAAAGGATCATCAACGACAGTATCTGGCATATAAACAAGTCAGAGTGTCATGAATCAAAGGGAGCCAATGTCTGAGCGCCGCCCCCCCCCCCCCCGCCCCCGTGGGCTATAATCTCCCCACTTCCTTGTTTTGAGCACCCTTGCCTCTCTAAAACGTTTTCAGTATAACAGGCTTCCCCTGCCTCGGGCAGGCTCCTGCTGCCTCTGCCAGCGTGTGGACAATCGTCCTCCACGAATTGCTTTACAGCACAGGCACTGAATTTGACCATTTCCGGTGTCCAGTTAAATGTTTTGCTCCACACTCTCATCTTCATTCCAAGATACACCTTCCCCCGATACAGTCTGGGGATGCGATTGCCACCTTCACCATTCCTTTTAAAATTTCATTGAAAGGTAGAGTGACAGAAAGGGAGAGACAGAGAGAAGTCTTCCATCTACTGGTTCGCTCCCCGCTCTTCCAATGCCTGTGATAGCCAGGGCTAGGCCAGGGCAGAGCCAGGAGCCAGGAACTCCATCTAGGTCTCTCACATGGGCAGCAGGAACCCAAGTACTTGGGCCATCATCTGCTGTCCCCCAGGTGCACCAGCAGGAACCACGGAGTAGCCAGGACTCGGATGCTGCATTCTGATACGGGATGCAATCCAGGTGTCCCAAGCTGGGGTTGAACCTGCTGTGCCACTGGCCTGCCCCTGCCTTTGTTCCTCCCTTCTCCCTCCCCCCACCCGCCCCGACCTGGGCAGGTGCTGCTTGGAGTGGGGGGAAGCAGAGGCGGGAGAGCACACAGCTCGTGCTTGGCGAGACCACCCGGCGCTCAGGCCCGCCAGGGGTGTGGGGCTGGCTGGGCACCGCTCCCTCCTGTGGATGCTTTTGTGGACCCTGGACGGCCTCCTCATGCCAGTCTCCTCCCCTCGCCCAGGTTCTTCTTTGGCCCCTGCACCCAGAGGATCCCATCTCAGAAGCCTGCTGC
Source organism: Lepus europaeus (assembly GCF_033115175.1). NCBI lineage: Eukaryota > Metazoa > Chordata > Mammalia > Lagomorpha > Leporidae > Lepus > Lepus europaeus. The sequence goes on along the minus strand of NC_084840.1, from coordinate 21,776,195 downwards.
AGGTTAGCTCGCTCCCGTTCAAGACGCACCTCTGCACCGTGGAGACGCTCACACCTTCCTCAACCCTCTGCTGGCAGGAGGCACACTCCTTCACAGGTGCGACCCCTCCCCTCTGTGTCCTGCCACAGGCCTTTCTCAAAGCAGATCGGGCTCGGGTCCTTACCCTCTCGCCCGCGGGCATCACTCATCCTTTCCCAATGGAAGCCATGGCCACAGACGACTGCTAGGAATGCTAGGTGGATGGGAGCCAGGGGCACCCGCCTCCACCGAAGGGCATGAATTGGCATCCAGGTCCCCGGGAGGGCACCACATGGATCCTAAAATGCTAGCTTGGCCTATAGCTCACATAGGTGGCTAAAATGAAACTCCAACAACCTTGATATTTATATATAACTAAGAGCTACAGTTCAGTAACCTACCAATAAATTCTTACAGTATTGGTTCTTAACTCTGGTATTAATGTAAATTACATGCAAGAGTTGATTAAAACTCTTAATCAGCCTCTACTAACAAGCCAGCTGGCCCTGACCTGCCGATTAGTGCAAGAGTGCTCTTACTAACTACCAGGTAGAGCCTAAGATTTCCTGAAACCTAGGCCCTGAACACTTTCCAGGGTGTCACCACTGTTGTCCTGGAGTAGTCCCTGAATGTCCTTGTCTCTTAAAGAGAGCTTACCATTCAACTCCATCGAGAGGCACAGCTTGGGCTGTGCTGTTTATCCAACCTATTGCGATCCTTGATACATCCATGGTGCTTCTGACCCCCACTCTTTCCATAATTTGACCTAAGACACAGATAGAGCAAGGAAGGCACCATGAGCATGTGCCAAACGCAACCCCACAGGACTCTGCTCAGGAGGTACTTGCCTTAATGTGCCGCTGTGCCCATCCGGAAATCCCTTAATAACTTTTAAACAAGGGATCTTGCTTTTTCATTTTGCACAGAGACCCACAAGTTATTTAGCTATTCCTGGAAATAGGGGATTACACTTTCTTGTGTTCAGAAGCCCAAAGACACAGAACAAATGGATGGGTGCCAGGAACTTATGTCCTAAAGCAAGAAGTTGAGCCACCTGCAGGGCTACAAAAGGGGTTGGAAAGCTGGTTCCAACAGCAGTGAACCTGCAGCCATCCAGGGCAAAGGAGGAAGGGTGAAGACTCCTCAGGGGGTGGAGAGCTCACTCCCAGCTGTTTTGGAGAGCGACGTCAGTGTGTTGTGCTTCCCTCCACCTGCCCAGCGAGTGTGGGAGGAACCACTCCCTCTGCACTTTAAGCCAAGCTAGAGAAGGCACTTCTAGGAAGTCACTCAACCAGCCTGCCATACGTCCTAGGTTTCTTCTGCTAGGGGACAGAGGTGTGCTTCCTGTGCCCCAGTGTGGGGCCTCCACCGAGAGGGCCACCCAGAGAGGAGTGTGACCCCGAAAGGAGGAGCCGATGGCCAGAAGTCCCCGGCCTGGTGGTGTGGCCAGAGGAGGCCAGCACAAGGAGAGGGAGTTCTGACAAAGGGGCCGCTGCAGCCAGACGCCACCAAAACGACATCTGGGAGGCAACACTAAGGTGGCTCGGGATGCTGCCACACACAGAAGGCACTGGGACACATGGTGACTGCTCACCTCTCCTCCTCCCCCTCCACGCCCAGCCCCAGAGGGGCCCTGAGCAGTAGAGGAAGGGGCAGAGCCAAGGAGAGACCCGAGCGTGTCCCCTCCTCCATGGCCTCAGAGCCCCATCGGAGGTAGGGGGTGGAGAAGGAAAAGGCACCAATTGGATAAGAGGGTAGACTTCTAATCTTTCACTGGACTGGGCCAGACGTGTCATCTTGGATTGGACTTGACTTATTTTCTAAGAGCCCATGAAACCAACTCTGTGTACATAAGATTGTGCCTGAGATTGCATCACGGAGCAGAGAAATCCACAGAGAAAGAACAAATAGGCAATAAGAAAATAACAAACTCAGTTTCTGTTTGCAGAAGTCACTAAGGACACTAAGTACACTGGCCACGGACTGGGGTTCGACCATGTTGTCTTAACGCCAAAGCCGGCATTTTTGCAACTCTGCTCATTCATGCTTCTATAGTGGCACTTGGTTTCTTTTTTTAAAAAAAGAATTATTTTTATTTATTTGAAAGACAGAGTTACAAAGAGAGAGGTAGAGCCAGAGAGAGAGGTCTTCCATCTGCTAGTTCACTCCACAGTTGGCCGCAATGGCTGGAGCTGCACCAATCCAAAGCCAGGAGCTAGGAGCTTCTTCCGGGTTTTCCATGTGGGTGCAGGGGCCCAAGGACTTGGGCCATCTTCCACTGCTTTCCCAGACCATAGCAGAGAACCAGATTGGAAGTGGAGTAGCTGGGGCTCGAACCGGCGCCCATATGGAATGCTGGCCCTGCAGGCTAGGGCTTTAACCAACTGTGCCACAGCATCAGCCCCAGGCTCTTTCTGTTTCTGTAGAGCAGTGGGCAGTGTGAGAAATGTTCCCAGAGCTGATCCACCCTGTTCCTACTGAGCGCAGCAGGATGCTTGGGCTTTAGGGCCCGGTCTCCTTTTCAAAGGAAAAAGCGAGTCATACGCTCGCGCCGTGTGGCATCTCTCTCTGAGCTTCCCTGCAATCAGAGTGCTCGCGTCAGGGGTTGCTCGCCCCTCTCACACGTGCTTAGCTGGCATCTTTTTAAGCAGCTGCGTTGGGGCACAGCGGAAGGAACCCAGGCCCCTGATGGGCTGTCTGAGGACAGTGGGCACAGCAAGGGTTAGCCAAATAGCACGGCTGCTATTGCATTCTCGTCTCCCACTTGGTAGGGGGCTCTCTGATTCAGCCTGTTTCCTACCATGGGCTGACCCCCAGTGGCTGAGCTCTGCCACTTTCTATACTGATTCTGCTCCACTTTTACAGTGGCAGCTGGGGCCTGACCCCTAATTCTGGCCTAGTGTGGGCCCCGGGGGGCCCCAACAGTGACTAGACTCATTGCTCCCTCTCCAGTGACTTTTTTCTCTGCCTGCAGCTGCACATGCACTAAAGAGCCCAAAGCTGGTGTCTGGGAAGCTTGGGGGAGCCGTCACTATCCAGTGCCACTATCCCCCCGTGTCGGTCAACAAGCACCAGAGGAAGTACTGGTGCCGCCTGGGACCCCCGAGGTGGATCTGCTATACCATCGTGTCCAGCTACCACTACACGCACCGTCTCTATGGCGGCCGCGTGGCTCTAGCCGACTTCCCACAGAGGGGCGTGTTTGTGGTGACGCTGTCCCGGTTGTCCCTGGATGACGTGGGATCCTACCGCTGCGGCATCGGAGACCGGAACAACATGCTGTTCTCCAGTATGAACCTGACCCTCTCCGCAGGTGGGAGCTGGCGGCCAATGGCCACGCTGGGTGATGTGAGGGCTAGGAGGGGGAAGGCACAAGAGACGGCACAGAGGCCCCGGGGGGCTTCAAACACTGGGGGTGAGTGGGGGTGGTGGTGGGGGGAGTGATGATGGAAAGCAGGCAGCAAGGCGAAGCCTCCAAGGAGCAGGCTGTGGTTTCGAAGGGAAGCTCGTATTGGCCTGCTCTTTGCTCTGTGTTGAGACTCCTGAAACAGGCTACTTACAAAGACAAGGGGTTGATTCAGCTCAGAGTTTTAGAGGTTCAAGGCCATGGTGCCTGTGCAGGCTCAGTTCTGGTGAGGGTCCCCTTGGTGGCATCCCACTGTGGTGGGTGACCACGGCAGGAATGACTGATCCCATCTCCATGCAGGAAGCTGGAGAGAGCAGGGCCCAGGGGGTCAGACTCAGGCCTCTAAAGCAATGCTCTTGAGAGAGCCAACTTACTCTCCAGAGGTGACACCCTGAGCGACCTAAGGACCTCGGGCAAGGCTCCACCTCCCAAAGGCGCACACCGTCTCCTGGCACTGTCACCTGGGAACTAAGCCTCCAACACAGAAACTGGGGGACACTCACACCAGAGCCACAGCAGAGCTTGGGAGACACGTCCCAGCTGAGTGCCTGTTGGCTGTCCCATCCAGCTCTCCCCCAGGTTGCGGGATATGGACCCAGTGACTGCGTCCTGACGGCTCTGTGGTCAGACACACAGCACAACCCAGCAGCTATGGAAAGCAGGACAGACCCTTGTCGAGCCCCTCAGCAGACACTCGAGGGTCCCCAGGCCATGCCCCGGGCAGCAGGTTCCAGACAGCTGAAGGGAGGCAGGTGTGCAGGGCGCAAGGCTGGGCACGCTGACCGTGAGAGGCCGCTCTGCAGAAGGGATGCACGCTAGCAAGCAGCAGATCAGTTTCATCGGATGCTGCCATCCAGCCGTCTGCTGTGATTGGCTGTTCCGCTGGAGAGCGTGCTTCTTGTTCTGCTTGACTAAAGAGCAATACTTGGGCTGTGGGCAGCGTGGGCATGTGCACGGGGCTTGGCAAAAGGAGACAGGAATGTAAAATGTCTCTTTTTTTAAAAAAAATATTTTATTTGAGAGGCAGAGCTACAGACAAAGAGAGGGAAAGACAGAGAGAAAGGTCTTCTATCCACTGGTTCACTCTCCAGATGGCCGCAATGACCAGAGCTGGGCCAGGAGCCAGGGGCTTCTTCTGGGTCTCCCATGTGTGTGCAGGGGCCCAAGGATTTGGGCCATCCTCTACGGCTTTTCCAGGCCACAGCAGAGAGCTGGATCAGAAGAGGAGCAGCCGGGACACAAACTGGTACCCATATGGGATGCTGGCGCCACAGGCAGAAGCTTAGCCTACTACGCCACAGCGCCAGCCCTTGTAAAATGTCAATATTTGTAACTGACTGCAACCCATCTGGTTACCCACACTTTTATTTTATGCAACGTATTAGCCAAAGACTGCGTGTCTTAGTGAGGCTGCATTCCATCCAGCAGGTAGCCTGGATGGCTTCCAATGCGGTCTCCTTCTGTCCCCACAGGTGGTCCCAGCACTGTCCCGACAGCCACTGCGGCAGCTGGTGAGCTCAGCACAGCATCCAGAGGGACGGCATCTACGGCAGCCAACAGATGGACCCCAGGAACCGCCCCGGCTATCAAAGTACAGGGGACAGAATGGGAAAGAGTTGCCCCAACTTCAGGAAGCAGCAAAACCACACCTCCAGCTAAGGGAAGACAAACCCCAGGAACAGCCAGGACAGAAGCTCCAGGGACAGGCAGCCAGGGATCAGGTCCCACGGAGGCAACAGCTGCCTCTCCAGCGAGCCCAGCTTCAACAATCAGAAGCATGCCCAAAGCAACAGATGGTGTTTGGGGGTGGGGCCCCAGAAGCTCAGTAACAACGAGGGCTGAGATCAGCGAGGATGGGAGGGTGATGACAACTACTGAGGCCGCTAAGCCAACGGCGGAAAAAGACAGGGTCTGGGTAGATCTGAATACAACCGGGGAAGTCACAGGAGCCACAAGGCCATCGGCCGTGGTCTCAGGAAGCTTGGCCTGGGAAACTCTCCAAGAAGCAACATCACTCGTTTCTAAGCAACAAGCCCTGGATGCCACTGAAGGAACAAGCCCAGCCACGGGGATGTGGACCTTGGGAGCCACCAGCGTGGATGCAGCAACTGTGGAAGGAGGCACTGATGGAGACCTGGACATTGCCTCTGGGGACAGTGGTCCCCAGGCAATGCCAAGCCAGGCCCCAGCAGCAGGCCCCGGGAGGCTCCCTGGCAAGGGGTCTTCTGTGAAGAGGTGAGCCCTTCGCCCCTTCTCTGGGTTGGGGCCCCATCCGTCCCGTCCTCTGGCCCCACCCCCTCTGCTCACTTCTCTCCCGTTGCACCTGCAAGGCAGTGAAGTCATGGTGACATGGACACTAGGCCCGTGCCCGCCCTCCCTCCCACTCTCCCTCCCTCCCTCGAGGGTCCTGGCCCTGGGAGCATGAGCTGAGTGTTCTCCTGTGGGTTTCCAGTACAATCTAGAATGGTGGAATATCTAGGCTGGAACCTTGAGGCTTTTTAATTGTTAAGAGGAGGAACAGGGGTTCCAGAGAAAGGAGGTAACTCTTTGAAGCTGCAAGGAAAGACCGGGGCAGAGCCAACTCCGAGGCCAGAATCTGACGTCCACTCTGTCCTTTCTCAGTAGCACACAGTGGGGCCCACTCCCAGGCGGGTGGAGCAGGGAACAGCGTGGGCCTTGGGGACCTGGTCCTGGTCCTGGCTCCGCGACTGACCAGCACAGGACCCGGGGCAGCTAGCCCACCTTGGCCTCAGCTTCCACACCTGGGGAAGGGGGGGGATGTTGGCCGAGCGGTCTAGAATCTTCCGTCCAGCTCCAACTTCATTGTCCTGTGTTCTCCCAACCCCCCCGGCTCCTCCCATTCCAGCGCTCTCCCAGAAGAGGCCAGCAGCTCTCGGATCCTGGCCCTGGTCTCCACCATGCTGGCCGCGCTCCTCCTTGTGGCTCTGGCTCTGCTGCACAGGAAGCTCCGGAGGAGGAGGAGGAGGAAGAGGTGGAGGAGGAGAACCTGTGAGTGGAGCCGAAGGAGCTCTGAGGCCGGGCTGAGGGGTGCTCTCGGCTGCCCGACACCCTCACGCCTGGGCGGGGGTGGAGCCGGTGCCAGGACTTTCCCATGTAGAAGAGCTAAGTTCTACTCTGAGCCATTTAACTGCTTTTGGCCTGGCTTCTTTAAAAAAAAAAAATGTATTTATTTGAAAGGCAGGGAGAGAGAGAGAGAGAGAGAGAGAGAGAGAGAGAGAGAGATCTTCCATCCATTAGCTTACTTCCCAAATCCCTCGAATGGCCAGGACTGGGTCAGACTGAAGCCAGGTGGCTGAAACTCCATCTGGGTCTCCCACATGTGTGGCAGGACCCCAAGCACTTGGGCTATCTTCTGCTGCTTGCCCAGGTGCGTTAGGAGGGAGCTGGAGTGGAAGTGGAAATGGGGCAGCCGGGACTTGAACACCCATATGGGATGCAGGCATCCCAGGTGGTGGCTTAACCCACTATGCCACAATGTAGGCCTCTTGGCCTGGTTTCTCAATCAGTAAAATGGGAAAACATCCGGCACGGTACTTAGGTCTCACCAGCATCCCAGAGCTCAAGGGGACACTCTTTGGAGGGTGCAAAAAGCCACGTTGATAGGCCCAGGGACCACATTCACAACTGCAGAGGAGAGAGCAGGGGGCAGCGCCCAGCCGTGGGGTCACCCTCTGCATGGTCCCACTGCACCACCCTCACAGTACTGGGACCAGGTTCAAATACTCCGAAAATGAGTGCACCATGGTGTGTAGACCTGGTAAAGAGAGAGTGGGGTTTCCCGGGAGCAAGTGGAGAAGAGCTGGCTGCATCGCCGTTGCTCTAAGGGCTCAGTCGCTGTCTTTTGTGCTGGGGGGGAAGTTCTCGGGAACTTGAGTGAACAGGGCTGCTTCCCAGAGAATCAGCTTCAGCCCCCTCCACACCCGCCACCCTCACAGCCTGTTCTGTGTCTCTGCAGCCCGGGAGGCCGAAAAGGCACCAGGGATCACCCTGGTTCAGATGACTTATGTCCTGGAGCTGCACCAGGACCCGCCCTGCGTGGAAAGGAAGATGCTCCATGGTGACTCCCATGCTGTCCAGCCCAGACCGATTGTCCCCGAGCGGGACCCAGAACCCTGAGAGTGGAAAGGTAAACCACTCAGTCACCGTGGACAGCACCTCCATGACCCCAGCCTCTTCTCATCACCCCCTCCCACTTGCCCCCTGCACCTGCGTGACAGAAGCTAATGGAGCTGGGGCTCCACCTGGAGACGCAAAGCCTGACCATCTGGAGCCTGAGAAGGTCAAGGATTCTCCTCGGCCAGGCTTCCAGAGAGGAGTTACTAAAAACCCTCTAAAAAGGCCTCCGAGGAAAAGTGTGGCATTTCCATCCCTGGCTGCTTGCAAGAGGCTGCCTGTCCCTGGGAAACACCACACACTCTCCCCCATGGCTCCCGCAGCTCCTGCTGGGTGCCCCCTTCTCTGACGGCTGTCGGCGCTCAGCCTGCTCTCACGTTCAGTTACGGTCACGGATCCCAGGCCCGCCCGCCCAAGAAGGCTAAGCTCCTGTAGCGCAGTCACCGCGTTTTGTCTGTCTTAGCGTGTCCCCTAAGTGCTTCCAACTCACAGGACCCCCAATAAATACCTGTGACTGACTGATGGGCTGGCTGGGAGGTCCTGGGCTCCGTGGCCTCTGGGGACCCTGAGCCCCCTCTGGGCTTCTACCCCTTCTCTTGGGAATCCCCTAGTTGACCCCATAAGCACAGTTCCTATGGCGCCCACAGGAAGAACACCCATTCCTCAATTCTTCTCTCTCTCCCCAGCGGGGCTCACACTTATTATGCTACAGACCTCTTGACCCGACCGAGATTTTCCGGGATTTTCCTAAATTCACACAGGAGGCGGGCCTTTTTCACTAGTCTCACCTTCTCCATAAAGCCCCTCTTGTTCAGCTGCTGGTAAATCCTTAGCACCAGGGACAGGGGTTGCAGCTGGACAATGACTGTTGGGGGTGGGGTGGAGGACAAAGAGGGATTCTATGTGGCTTCCGCCTGATGGCCGCGTTACCACACACTCGATGGGGAACTTTCACTCCACTCTTGACCCCACTCTCTTCTCGGGAATTGCTCTGTGCTGTTGCCAGATCGGGCAGCGAGCTCTCCGGACTCTGCCTCTGGACAGAGGCCTGCAAGCAGTGGGAGCAGGAGGGGAAGAAAGGCGCCATATTGCCAAGTGGATAGTTCCAGAAGGCTCAGCCCTGCCTCCTACTCCACCAGCAACATCAGAAATCCTTTGGTAATACCTCCCCATGTTTGGTCCTGAACCCAGACACTCTGCCAAGAAAATCAAAGAGGTGCTGTTCTCTGGTGTAGTGATAGGGACTCCCCATTCTGGGTAGAGAAGTAGAAAAGTTGGGTGCACCTAAGCAAGTAGAACCACAGAATTTCTGAGCTCATGGATCCGATGAGATTAGCCCACCTAGAAGTGAGCTGAGGCCCAGTTGGTTTTTTTTTTCCCCTTTTTTGAGGGGTTTGGTGGGGAGATGTGCTTTCCAAAAGTCACTCAGTTGACCCAGAGTGAGGAGTACCAAAGAGAACTCATGACCCTGGCCCCGGGCCTCGTCCACCTTGCCACCCTCGCTGATCAGTGTAGGAGTGCAAAGCAAACTGTCAAGAATCAGCGATAACAGCCTTCCCTCTGGCTATTCTCACACGGCTCATCTCGGTGATCTGCCCAGAGAAAGTTTCCCGGAGAGATAAGAAAGACAGCACTATTCCGTGCAGCCAATGAGGAAGCAGGCTCCGAGAGGGATGTAATTCGGCCAAGGTCACAGGGCTCGTTAGCGGGAGGAGGGGCCCAGCGCCCAGGCTGTTGGTTCTGCCTCGGCGGTGTTTACCAGGGGCGTCCCCAGAACACTAGGTTCTCCGGCTGTTAACAGGCGTGTTGAGGAAAAGAAGGTTAGTAGATCAAAGGAGTCGGGCAGGCAGGGCTAGACAGTGGATTCTCCAGGGCAGGATTTTGGAGTCGTCAACATAGGAAGGTGCACGGTGGGTGACCCCCAGAGAGCCGTGGGCAAGGGTCTTTCCCCGAGAGTCTCAGATGGCATGACGTCATGGGGCTGAGGTTGCACAGGTCACTCCTGGCCAGAGGCAGCCCAATGCCTTAAACCAGGGCTTGGCCTGTGTTTTCTCTAAAGGGGTGGACAGTAGATCTTTTAGACTTCGCAGGCCACACCACCTGTGGCAGCTACTCTGTCCTGCTGCCCGAGCCCCGAAGCAGCCAGAGGCCGCACATGCCCCAAGGGCTGGGCCTGGAGTGGGCAGAACCCGACCTCCAGGCACAGAAGGCAGGCACTGGCTCCTGAGCCACAACTTGCCAGTCTCTGCAGTAAGCCCCAGAGCCACGGGAGGCTCCCCTGCCCCACTCGGTGTGCAGAACCAGACCCTCCTCCTGCTCAGAGCCCCCCTCTCCGACCTCCCCCCCCCCCCCCCCCAGGGCCTGCCTTTCCTCTGAACTACTCTAGCACCCGGAACATCCTGTCTGACTGCCCTGGCTGGGGGAGGGAGGCGACAGAGGAGGAGAGCAGCCCGGTTAGGGTGTGGGTCGAGTGGCGCAGGAGTGTTTCCAGAGAAAGGGTGTTTTAGAGAAAGGCGGGACCCACTGGCAGGAGGGGCCAGGGCGAGTTCAAAGAAAGGGCCAGCACGGAGCCAAGATCAGAGTGTCAGGGCCAAGAGCTGAGAGGGAGGCGGAGATAAGGCCTGGGTGAGAGCCGAGCAGGGAAGGAAGTGGGGAAGCCCCGGACTTACAGCTCTCCTTTATGGGCTAACCGATGCGTGATGGAGCAGGAGCATGGCCTTAAAGCGCCAGCAGGCAGCTCCGGCCCTGGCATTGTCGCTGACTTTTTGGACATCTTGTTTCCCAGCTAGCAAGTGGCCCACACCACTAAGATGAGGGACAGGGACACGCTCATCACTGGGTTGGAATCGGGGCAGCCCGCATGGGATTTCTAACCCAGGATGGGGGGAATTCAGGTTCAGGGCACAGTTCTCTGCCCCTTCTTCTACTACTGCCACTGTTGCTTGTTAACATGTGACAGTAACCACCGTCCCAAGTGATTTCGCATTCTGTATGCCACTGGATGCAGCATCTGTGTAGGTAGATACAATCATTCCCATTTTACAGATGAGGAAAGTCAAGGTCAGGATAATGAAGGCGTTTACTGGGGAAAGGGCCAGCTGGGACTTGAACACAAAGTGGTCCCCCTCTCACGTGCTGCCTCCCTCCTGGTTTGGATTTAAGGCATAGCTATCTGGTTGGATGGCTTCCTGGTTCAAGTTCTGAAGGCTCAGTTCTTTCTCTCTCCGGGGCGCATGTACGGAAGTTTTCATAACCATTTCTGCGAATTTGTCATCTTTAGTTACTGACTAGTTTATTCCTGTCCAGGCCTAATGAAGTGTAAAACCAGACAAAGAGCCAGAGCTGAAAGCTACAAAGCTGGCCACCAGCCCTGAGGTCCTTTGCTAGCATTTCTGCAAACAGAGCTCCTGTGTTACAGATCTGCGGGCACGCCCGTGTCCGCCAGGTTGTGCAAAGCAAATGTCGGATCTGGATCTTCTCCCTGCCTATCACTCACGTTCTAGGGGTTCCTTCTCCTCTTCTGGTAGCTAGCGTGGTCTGAGAAAGCTAGAATCAGTTTATTAACAGACACAAGGGGGAAGGCACCTCCTGGGAGAGATCTACAACGCACTTCTGTGGCATAGATGGAGATGATTTGAGGGTCCTCCCCCTGGACAGGTAACCTAGAGCGCCAAGCTCAGAGACTGAGTGGCGCCTGGAGATTTGACACAACAGGAAGTGGACTGTGGCTGGCCTTGCACGCAGGGTCCAATGTCGGCCAGCTGCCCATTTTTTTCATTATGTAACGCAGCATGGCTCACAGGTGCAGTCCCTCCAGGCAGGAAGATGAGCTGTCCCCCCAGTGCCTGCTCCCCAGGGGGTCGGCTGGGGCCCAGGTTGGCAGCAGAGAGGACCCCGTGCCACAGAGGACCCCTGTGAGCCGTTGTTTGCCTCCAGATCTCTTTTCCTTAAAGACGCACTGTTCAGGGCTTAGCATCGGGACCTGTAAGTTCTGCCTCTTCCCATTTCTGGCCCCGTTCCTGCTCCTCACTTCCTGGGCGCCTCTCTCTAGATCTACCGGTTCTGCTCTGAGCATGGAGGGAGACCAAACAAAGGCGGTTTCTTGCCCTGAGTTGCACAGTCCCAGCTTCCCAGGCCTGAGTGTATTAGAGAGACAGGACAGCCGTGTGCAAAGGCGATTTCCAAACTGCCCCGCCATTCGTCCAAAAACATGCTCTTCAGGACACAGGGTCAAAGGCAGTGGGCTCTCTGGGGCCTGACTTGGGAAGGGCAGACTGGTTAGAAAGGCAGCCGCCTGGGACCTCCTGCTCTGCCAGCCCTCCCCAGCCCACCCCAGCCCGCCCCGACCTCTGCAGTCCAGACAGTGGAGAGCTAATTACAAGAACAGCACCAGAAAGACACCAACTGGGGCTGCAATGGGTGCGGGTGCAGGGGCCTGGTTCTCCCAAGACCGCCTGCCAGGCAAACTCTGGGCTGCGGGCCAGGCCCAGACCAGGAACAAGGAAAGGGCCAGTGGTCAGGAGGACCCCCCAATGGCTTATGAGAGAGGCTGGTCCTGTCACCTGACACTCACTTGTTTACTTTGGATGTTAGCTCCGAAAAGTCTTCCTCCTTGTGCTCCTCCTTGGCCGGGGTGTGGAGGTTAGAAAGGGAAGGAGAGTGGCTGGGTGGCCTCAGAAGAAGCTTGCCTGTTTGTCCCTGCCTCTCAAGCCAAGAATAAAAGGAATCGAGAGAGCCGTTGGGCCACGGCCAACATTCCACGTCCACGCTCCCTCAAGTTCAACTGCACCACTTCCCGTTCCCCACAACAGCCTCCTTGAAGGCAGACACAGCAAGGCAGGTGGTCTGGCAGAAGGAGGGGACTCAGGTGTGCAGGTGGGCAAGAGAACAGCTTGGAGACACACACGTATCCATGTGACCAGGAAGGCACCCTCTCTCAGCCCACCCAGACTAGAGCCACCGGCCAGGCCGCAGCCTTCTTGCCCTCTTCGTACCCCTAATCCACCACCCAGCTTGGACGTCTTTCCCATTGAGGTTCTTCTTGGCAGTGCGTTATGTTGTGAGATCCTGAGCCCCTTAGGCAGGACCCTGGGGGAGCCCCAGAGAATCACCCGATAGGCAAAGATGAAGTCCATAGTGAATTCTCCTCCCTCCTGCACCTGCTCCCTCCTTGGGAGACTCACTTGGGAAAAGGCTTAGGCCTCTGAATATAAACCTGGACTCATAAACCCCCCAAACACTCGCCCAAGCCCAGCCAGCTGGCCTATTCCAGTTCCCACGCTCCTAGTGGGAGTCCAAGTGGCAGCCACCCTGGGGCCCATGCTGGCTGCTGGCAGTGGTCTCATCAGTAGCCCGGCAACAGGGCTGTAGACCCCACCTGTGCTCTTTTCCAGCCCAAAAGACAGGACTGGGACAGGACTGCCAGTTAGGGACAGGAAATGCTTGGTGTCACCATCCAGGCGGCTACTTACGGCATGGATAATCCCAAATAGCACTCCCCTGGCATCTGCGTCACCCACAGGAATGCCACAAGTATAGCTGGGAAGATCAGAGTGGCAGGGCATCAGTGCTCCCTCTAAAAAGAAACAGGATGACCAAACTCCATCCCAGAATCCTGTGGCTCAGACTGGAACCCGAACCCTTCTCCCCATAGGGTCAGCTGGGGGCTGATTTTTTCCATTGCCTCCAGGCAGAGTGTTAAGCAGCTAACGTGGCTGAACTGCCCCCTCTGCCAAGGGCTGGACCTTGTGCCCAAGATGGCTCCCTCCACTCTCACCAAAGCCAAACTTTCCTGTCCTGGTCACCCTTCCCGTGTTCTACTCTTCCTCCATAGACAGCTTTAAGGAGAGACTGAAATTTGAGAAACAAAAGCAAAATGGCATGGACTGATTAGAAAGGGACCACACAAAAGAGACCTCAGAGGGGTTCCAAGAAGCACAGGAGGTCCGAGGGAAGGGAAAGGTGAGCTACTAGCTGGTATCAGGGCCAGCGCCAGGATCTCAGTATCCAGGTCCCAGGCCAGTACTTTTGTGTCACCGCACCAGTAAGTATAGAAAGCAGGTGCAATGCGGTATCACTGTGTTCTCCCTCTATTTATTCTGGAGAAGATGGGAACACGAGGCACTGAGTTATTCCTGCAAGAGAGGCCAGTTTAGCAGCGGTTCCCTTAAAGATGGGCTGCGCTTCCTTTTCCCCTGGAAGCTGTGCGAGCTGGCCAAGGCCTCTGCGACCTGGATTAGAAGCAATCCTATTGCCCGCCTATATCTGCTGTGCTGGTGGACTCTCCCAAGGGCACCTTAGAGTTCAAGGGGAGTGGCACGTCCTTGAGGTGAGTGCTTTTCTGTTTCAAGGTTGGACTCTCCAAAGCAGATGCACTCGCTGGGCAGTAACAGGAGTGCTGGAAATGTGATTGTTAGGCAGAACGACCATACCAGGCCCCCATCCAGCAAGGATGTTGAGAGGAGCAGGGAACTGGGGAAGCCTAGGAAAATGTCGGGGCGCATGGACTGATAAAGTGAGGTAATGCAGCGGAGTGGGGGGGGGGGGGCTTGAATTGCAACACAGCGACAGGAGACAAAGGGGAAATCGAGGAAACCACAGCCGTGTGCTGGGCTCTTCCGTGTGTCAACTCACGTAACCCTCACAACCTGAGCTCGTTCCTATTACCCTGAAAGGTAGAAAGCCAGGCTCCAGGGTGTTAAGCAACCAGTCCAGGGTGGCAGAGCTGAAGAAGTGGGACCATCTTCCATGCTAACGTTTTCCAGCTCCAAGTCCATGAACCTTTGCCACATTAAAAACCACTCCAGGGGCTGGCGCCGCGGCTCACTAGGCTAATCCTCCGCCTTGCGGTGCCGGCACACCGGGTTCTAGTCCCGGTCGGGGCACCAATCCTGTCCCGGTTGCCCCTCTTCCAGGCCAGCTCTCTGCTGTGGCCAGGGAGTGCAGTGGAGGATGGCCCAAGTCCTTGGGCCCTGCACCCCATGGGAGACCAGGAGAAGCACCTGGCTCCTGCCATCGGATCAGCATGGTGCGCCGGCCGCAGCGCGCTACCGCGGTGGCCATTGGAGGGTGAACCAACGGCAAAAGGAAGACCTTTCTCTCTGTCTCTCTCTCACTGTCCACTCTGCCTGTCAAAAAAAAAAAAAAAAAAAAACACTCCAGGAGTCACTGGCTTAAAGACCCAGGGAGGGGTGGGGAGATGCGAGTCGCGGTCGCGGTTCCCTTTTGCAATGGCTGATATTGCAATGGCTCTATATTCTAGGCTTAACAGAGAAGGCTGGATTACAGGCATGGCTGACCTGGGGTTAAACATTGACTCCATGGAGAGCTGCACGTGGGAGCAGACAGCTGGCTCTCGACAATATTCATCAGCCCACTCGTAGCTCACCCCTCTGGCCGGGGCAACACTAGTAAGAACCCATCCACAGAGGGCTGAGGCATGCCAGGTGGGCAGTGGAGAGTGGAGAAGAACTGATGGCCTGGGCCTCTCTTCTCTGTCGGTGATCGGGTCACCCACGGCCCAGGCGCGTCAGCCAGAAGAATGGCTCTGTGTGGACACTTGGCCTCCCTTTCCACCCCCAGTCTTCTCTGGATCAACCAAGGATGTAAAAGGAAGACTCATGCTGTCTCTGGAAACATGGTCCAAAGGATTCATCCTGAGAGCCAGGCCTTGGGGAAGTGGGGGAAAACACTCAAGAACCTCTGTTTGAGACCCTCTGCGCCATTACCTCCCTGTGAAAACCTGCACGAGTCATTTCAGCTCTCTGCCCGCACTCATCGTTGTCCCGTGGGGAACGACTCTGGGTTCTGAAGGCCCGAGATCTCACACTTATCTGCAGCTGAATCATGAGCACGTATGAGATGCCAGCCTCTATATCTATTGTCCCTAATCTTTATAACATCCTTAAGGAGTGAGTACAATTAGCCCCAGAAACACTCAATAACATGTCCAAGGTCCCCTTGGCTTGGATGCGAACCCAGGGCGGCCCAAGTTCACAGCCAGCACTCTTCTCACGAGGCTGCGCCCGCCCTCCATGTGTGCTGCCCCCAGGCCCGTGCTGCTCGTCGGCCCTATGGGGTGATGACTCCCCCTTGCTTAGACTAATGCCCCCCTGGGAGACGCCAAGGATTCCACCCGCAAACACGGACACTCCCGCGTGTCTCCAATTTCCCCGGACTTCAGAGTGGCCACAGTAGATGCATGTGGTCGCAGAAAAATAATCCCCCCAAAACGCCTACATCCCAATCCCTGGGACCTGTAAATATGACCTCATTTGGGAAAGGAGTCTTTGTAGATGGGGTTTTTAGCTCAGGAATTGGAGATGGGCCCTGGTGGGCCCCATGTGTGACCGCAGATATCCCTCTAAGTGAAGGACAGCGAGAGACTTGAGACACACACGCAAGGCAGTGTGAGCACGGAGGCAGAGCTCGGAGCCATGCCGCTGTAAGCCGAAGAGCTCCAAGGGACGCCAGCAGCAGCCAGAGATACCAGTCTGCTTCTCCCCCAGGGACTGCCTAGTGGGCTGGCCCCTCGGTTGCCAACCTCTGCCCTCCAGAACCAGCAGAGGATGCACTTCCATTGTCTGGAGCCACCAGGGTTGTGTTAACTTGTGACAGCACACCCAGGACACAAATACAGGGCTCAGCTCAAGCAAAGGACCCTAGAACTCAAGCAACTTTGGGAACCATTCAGCCCTGCCTTCTCACTTCCCAGAGTGAAATTCTGCACACCTACACAGGAGCGAGGGACTCAGTATGATTGCCCCGCAAGTTAGAAGCAGAAGCAGGCCCAGACCGCCTCCCTAAACCTCCCCACACTGACCTGGCCCACGTCCCAGCATCTCAAGAGGCAAACGAGAAGCCGTTCCTTTTCTTATAGATTTTCTTGTGTTATTACTTTAAAGGCTGGGATGCAGGGGCTGTGTAAGGGACACAGGGTTTCAGATTGGGGAACCACTTGTGAGAGGGGAAGCTGGTGGCTCCAATCTTACCACCAGCATGTGGCTCGGCCCAAAACAGGACGTGGGGTTTTGACTTCTTTTTCTCTTCCCTTGGTCCCACTTCTCAGTCCACGCCCCCCTCCCCAGCCCAACCCAGCTTCCCAAAGCTGGATCTATGGGACACACAGCCTTTGGGTATGTGCCGTGTGTGTGTGTGTGTGTGTGGACACATGCCTGTTCTCAGATCGCTGCCATGGTCTGCTAGGACAGCCCGGGATTCTCCTAGACTATGCATGAGAGTGCGACCCATTGAGGGACCCTCCATGGCGGGAGATCAGCATGGGGAGGGAGACCGTGAGGAGCCACAGCTGAACAGGTGCATTCCCCACTCCCCGCCAGGCCTCTCTTATGGTTTCTACGCCAGTCTTCTTAAGCCCTACTCCAGCCCTGACAACCAGACACAAGCTGTTCCCTGCTTTGGAGGGAAGCAGATTCCTGAAAAACAAGAAAACAGACCCTCCAACTACCCTGCCTACTGAGCTCGAATACAGACAGGGTTGGATGGAAACCTGAGACAGCAGCTGGCCTCTGGCACAGCAGGCGTGTCCCCGCTGTCTCCACTGCCCCTCACACCGGCCCATAGATAGCGACCCCGAGAGGAGTAGGATCGCCGAAGAGGACTTGGTGGCCGGTGTGTCTTGTGCCTCCCACGACTGAGTCCTCGGTCCAGTGGAGCAGAGAGGATAAACGATGATTTCATCACTGGAAATTCCAAACTCAAGAGGGCTGCACCTTGCCTGTCCCGTATTAGAAAGACAGGGGCCCATACTCTTGCCAATATCCATCATGCCCCCCAGTTATCTGGGGGTGCTGGGGAACAGAAAGCCACAAGGGCTGTTCTTGGGAACTGGGCTCTGCTGCACACCCAAAGGCCTCAGAAACTGCACATCAGCTTCTGATCTTGAACTTGAACCCGAGAGGAGGACAAGGGATGGCTGAGGGGGCTCGGGAGCAGGGAGAGAGAGGACACAGAGCAGCCACAGACCCCTTGCGATGAACAGGGATAAAGGCCCCAGACCAGGCAGGACAAGCACAACTCGGCAGACAAAACTGTTTCCTTCTGGGGCACCAGGCCAACAAAGCCGGGCCAGAAATCAAGACTCGAGTAATGGGCTGCTCCGTCCCACTGCCCCAGCAGGAATGCTGGCGACGCCACACCATGACCACTGACCCCAGACTTAGCACAGGCCCCAGAGGAGAAAAGGGAACACAAAGGAAAGAAAATCCAGAAAGAGACTGAATTTTCTATTTGGAGTCGAGTGACGGCCGTTGAACTGGACCGAGTTTGCCCGGAAATGACTGGGCAAAATAAGGGAGAAAAAAGTTACTTACACTGCCGGCTAGCTCGGGGTCTGAAATCATAATAGAAAAATAGGGTTTCTGGTCTTGCCAGTCCAATCCGGGCCCCAGGTGAGAGTGGCTCAGTAAACTCAGACCCAGGCCCCCGCTGCCTTGTGCTTCTGCAGGGCCCTGTTTCCCCTTTTCTCTTTCCTCCCTGGGGTTGGGGCTGCAGCACTCGGCAGCGAGAGCCGGGATCAGCCCTGCACAGGTAGGACGGGCAGGATTTCCCGGTGCGTGAAGGGTGGGGGGCTTCTGTGTGTGTGGTGGGCCGTGGACGTCCCTGGAGTGGCACAGAACTGCTGCGATCGTTTGGGGAACGCCTGGGAGTCCCAGCCAGGGCTTGTTGAAGGAAACCACCAAGAACTAACTAGGGCGAGGACGGCAGTTGCGACCCCCGCTCTGCAGGCTGGCCTAGGCCCTTCTGGCTATGGAGCCGGGTTCCAAGCTCAGCTGACTTCAGGGGAGCCCAGGAAGCAGCCAAACTCTCTAATTCCTTCAAGCCATGAAAAATGAACAGCGTTGGTCCTCTAGGTTCCTAGAAGCTCAGCCTTTCCATTTCTGGCAGCTTCTGGAAGTGCAGGGGTAAAAGGTGGACTTAGTGCAGGCTAAGTATCTTAGCGAGCCGGGGGTAGCGGGGGTAGGGGTCCCAGAGGGACCGGGATATGAGACCAAGGACGGAGAGAGTTGTTCCTGACGCCCGTGCCGAGTGAATGTCAGCCTCATGCCGCGCGTCAGGCCAGCGGTTTACGTCCCGTATCTGGCTATCGCTGCTGCCTGCAGACCTGCTGTCACTGTCCCTGTTAGAGATGGAGAGGGACATGCAAGGACTTGCCTAAGGTCTTGCAGCTAGAGGTTCTTCGTGTTGGACACCGTGGCCTGAACCCTGCAGCTGCAAGGTCGAGGGATTCCCAGAGTCTTGCCAAGGTCAAGGGAAAGCAAATGGAGGCAGCCAGGGACTCTGGGGTGACAAAGAGCCAGGGATCAGTGAGTCACGTGCCCCTGGCTGGCCGCCGTGCCTATGGGCGAGTGGCCCTTTAAGAGCCCAGGTGTGGGTCATGCCCCAAGCAGAGTTTCAGTTTTGGCAGCACCATCCAGTGCTCTGCCGGCAGCTCCCAGAGAGGCCGGGGTTACGGGCTGGCCAGCAGGCTGTGCCCCCGAGACCGGTCAGCAGGAGGGGAAGAAGTGGCTGAAAGTAAGTGTGGGGTCCCCGGGAGGAGGCTATCCTGGGAGGGACCAGGCTGGAGGCATTCACGGCTCCCAGCCCCTGGAAGCGTGGGGTGAGCAGGGCAAGGTGGGTAGCCTGGGAGGCTGCGCGAGCTGGGGCGCACAGGTGCAAGTCCCACGCCATGAGTAAGGATGCCAGTGCGTGCAGCAGCCTGTGCTGCAAGGCGTGAGCCTCTGGCAAGGAACACCCGCGGCCAGCACCCACGGCTCTCTCAGCTCGGTCCTCGCATCCTTTAGCTCCTCCAGAGTCTGCTAACTGTGTGGCCTTAGGCGAGTCCCCTGGTCTCTCTGAGCCTCAGTTTCTTAGCCTGTGAAATGGGGAAAGAAATCATATCGTGCACTCAGGGCTGATGTAGGGTCAAGGAGAAAATAAGTGGGAAATGACTTTCTAACTTCTAGCAGGAAGTTAGTTGCTGGGGTTTGGCTTTTTCCAATTCCGCTCAGTTTCTCAAGGAGTCTTGAGCCACTGGCCAGATCTGGTCCCGGACAGGTGCACATCGGGTGGGTGCTGGCACGTAGCAAGTCCTCTCCGGGTGTTTGAAGCTTTCCACATCCCGATCCCTGGGGAGGCCACAGGCAGCCCCCTTTCCTGGGCTTCTAAGGTAGAGCCTGATTTCGACACAGCTTTGCTCCAACGGGTTCCTGGCATCTGAGACACGTGAGTATCCTCATCACTATCTTGCCTTTGCCCTTGCTCCGAGGTCCCCACAGGCTAACGGGCCCCGCCACCAAGCCGTCCCAGGCAGCATCCTCAAGTCCCGAGACCCCTCCAGGAAGCCCCAGACACGGCCCCCCTCCTCCCGCCCATCCTGAGAGCAGCCCCAGGCCAGCACTGGCAAGGGCGGCAGCCGGTCAAGCTGCAATCCCAGCCCCAGTTCCCTCTGTTCAGCTGCCACCTGTGCCTGGGGCCCCGCACGCTGCTCACCTTCCATGCCCAGCCCTCGCCTCACCGTCTCGCCTCGCCAAGGGTCTCACGGCTGCCTTAGCATCTGGAGCTGCTGTGCCGATCGCAGGGTCAGGTAGAAGGGAGGTGTTATCTGGGGCCTGGAAGCGGCAGGGGGTCTGCCCAGTGACATCTGGAGCTGCCCGTCACCCTTCTCCCTGCCCCTGGACGTGCCAGTGTTGCAGAAGGACTGAACCAGGAGTCAGGAGAGCAATGTTCTCTGTGCTCCTTGTCTGTCTCTTGGCACCGCTGGATCTCGGGGGGCTTTAGTTTGTAAGACGTGAGGCCACCTCGCCAGCCACTTAGTAAACCCACTTGGCCTTCACGGCTTCATCCCATTCCCACCCAAAACAAACCTGGGAGGAAAGAAGAGTGGGGCTCACGCGCGTCCAGTTCACGGTTGAGGGAATGAAGACCGCGCGAGTTGATGCGAGTGGCATTAAGTGCGCCCAGCAAGGGTGACCGACATTTTGGGACAGCCATTTTGATATGGTCTTGAGGACATTTGGCCAGCACCTAAAAAAGAAACTTCCTAATTAAAAAAAAAAGTTATTACACGTTGAGCATCCCTAATCTAAAAATCTAAATAATGCTACAAAATCCAAAACTTGACGCTCACTTGACTTCATGTGAGGGGTGCAGGTGGAGTGAAAGCGTCAAATAAGACTACCTTCAGGCTTTGTGTGTGTAAGGTGTGTGTGAAACACAAGTGAATTTTGTGTCTAGTCGTAGGTCCCATCCCAAAGATATCACAACATAAATATGCAAATATTCAGAATTAACAAAACTCCAAAATACTCCTGTCTCAAGCATTTCGAATAAAGGATGGTCAACCTACGTTACCTTGCACGGGGCTCAGAAGAGCCCTACGCAAGCCCTGCCCTGTCTCTGGTGGGCTGGGCTGGGGTCCAAGAGGCCTCAGCACTGACAAATTACGGAGTATAAAGAAGTCTTGGTATCAATGTATTTGGCTATTTTTAAAAATTATTTATTTATGTGTTTATTGGAAAGGCAGAGAAACATAGAGACACAGATAGACAAGAGCTAGTTCACTCCCCAAATGTCTGCGACAGTGAGGGCTGGGCCAGGCCTAGGCCAGGAGCCAGGGACTCCATTTGGATCTCCCATGTGGGTGGCAAGGACTCAACGACTCGAGCCATCAGCTGCTGCCCCCAGGGTGTGCATTAGCAGGAAGCGGAATGGGGAGTTGAGCCAAGTCTCAGCTCTGAGATGCAGGGGTCCCAAGCAGCACCTGGGTTGAGGAACAAATGCAACGTCTCCTACACATAATGGGTGCTGAATAAGCAGCAGCTAGTATTTTCTAGAAGGAAATTCTCTGTTGGCACCTACGTCTGAGTCCAGGCGTCTTCCTGGGAACTTCCTTTCCTGTGAAAGGTGGAGAAGAAGGAACTAAACTGACCCTCTTCTCTAAGACCGAATATCCTGCCCCTTCCTCTTCCGACTGCTCCCTCTCAAAGACATGGCAGAGTGAGGAAGAGCCTGTGCCCTGGATCCAGACTCTCATCCCTGTCACCTATCAGCTACGAGATCCTGGGCAAATTTCTTACCTCTTGGTGCCTCAATCGTCTCATCTGTGAAATGGGCTTGCATATTTTATTCCACCTCCTAGAGAGGCCGTGAAGAGTACACGAGTTAACACATGTAAAGCACTTGGAAAAACCTCAATCCGTGTTCTTCTAACCTGGTCCGTGGCGCAGCTCTCCTCGCTCAGCCGTGTGGGTCCAACCTGGGCAGCCCACTCCCAGGCTTGCGTCCCCCAGGGTGCTGGGCAGACAGGCGTGTGTTCTCCTCATGCTCGCTGGCAGGACTCAAGAGCAGATCTTAGAGAGGAGAAGGGGAAAAGAACTAGCGACCTCCAGGCCTGTCGCTGTGTGAAGGACTTTACCTACTGCTTTCTTCTCACCCTTATGGTGACTCTGTGTCAGGGACAGTGGCCTCAAAATCACACAGCCACCAAGTGAGAAAGCAGGGAGCCACGCCGAGGAGTCACGACTTTGTGGCAGTCTCGGTCAAGTGCACCCCAACTGTAACAGTCAGGGCCACAGAGCCTCCAGCCCAGTCCTGTGTAGCTCTCCTGTAGAAGAGCGTCTTATGCTGCTTGCCATGCCTCCCTATGCATTATCCTATTACTCTCTCTCCAGATTCCCCCAGCCTGCACTAGCCATCCGAGCCAGAAGAGACAGGGAGTATTACACCCATTACACAGACGGAAGAGCTGAGTCGGCACCTTTCCCCAAGTGATTGAGCTCTCCTTGTAGCCTGAGGCAGAGCAGGACACTGGATCATGGGTTCTCTTCTATCCCCAAGACAACCATTTCCAAGCTCTCTCCGGTCTGTTCTTGGTCCCTCTACCCGTGAGAGATGAGAATGAGAGTCCCAGATGGACCCAGGCAGTGCCTCTCCTAGAAGCAGGGGAAGGAGGTGTTCAGTCCAGGCTGACCAGAGCCGCCTCCCCAGCCAGGCCACTCACCCCCACTCCCCAGAATGCCAGGGCTCCCTGCCTCTCCAAGTTCACGTTCGCAAGTTGTCAGAAACAGACAACTTGGCTTCAAGTCTCCTAGTGCATGCTGGCTGTCCCCTCTGAAGCCCCGGGGGCTGTGAGAGTCCCAGCTGATCCTGGGACTAAACAGACGAAGATTCCAGAATTGCTGCAGGGCAGCCAAGCCATGTGGCCCAGCAGAAACCGGCCATCAGGGACCTAGGACTGGGAGATCCTCTCGGGAACAGGGGTGCAGGAGCTGCTAGCAGAGAACGCGTGCTCCAAGGCGTCGCTTTGGGCAAAGAAGAGTTCCTTACCGCCGAGAGCGGGAGTGCCCTCTCCCGAGCATTCTCTGCCCTGGGACTGGGCTCGGGGCCTCCCTGCCAAGGTGAGCCTCCGTCAGATCTGTCCTTCTAGCTGGGCCTGTCTGATGCTCTCACCCCCGGCTCGAGACTGTGCAAAGGTAATGGATCCAGGCACATGTCCTCCCCCAACGTGGGCACGGACAGCCACCCAAATGTGTCACGGAATGAGAGGAACCCTGGCCTGGAAATTGAGACCCCCACATTGGTAAGCCTGGCCTCTGACCCTGTAACTTGACCGTCCCGGGAGGGGCCTGCATCCCCACTCCTGTCCCACAGAAACATCAGGAAGCCTGCTCATCTACAGGCAAAGACAGGGGTGAGAATCAGGGACAGCGGCTGCAGGGCTGGGCTCCTAACAACACATGGCATGTTTGCCTCCTCCCTCTGACCAGCACAAAGGTGAGCTGCAGACCCCCAGGACCCTGTCACCAGCCCAGCCTAATTGTAGCAGGGAAGACAGATTCTGGCCCTGGTGAACCCCTTCAGTGTCCCCGAGCTCATCATGGTGGGGCTGACTCTGCACTTGGCGGAGGTCCCACTCCTCGGACTGATGGGAAGGGTCGGGGGCTACTAAGCAGAAAAGAAAGTCGCAGGGAGCCACCTGCCAGCCTCATCGCCCCGCCCCCCTCCCCTTTCTCTTCCAGGAACCCAGAACAGAATGCCTTTATCTCCACAAGGAAATAAAAGGGATCCTTGCTGGGAAATTCCCCCACGGAAAAGAAATAACCAAGATAAACAACTCTATTGCCTTTGGCTCAGAGCAGTAGGGGAGCCTCTGGGAGCAGGAGGGGGAGGGAGCGGGGCCGAGGCATGTGGGTGGCCTGGGAGATAGAGCCCAGGTCCCCTCCTGCCTGCAGTGGCCTTATCTTTATGGGTGCTCATTGCTGCCCAGGGCCTGTGATCTTTGCCTTCTCCTTTAGCACTCTTTTGTCAAGTCCACACCAAAGTGTAAAGTCTGTCACGTGGGGACACCTCTGTCCTCCTCTAGGCTGAGGTTTGGGCCCAAGGACAGCTAGAGCCAGGGCAGGGCCCTGGGACCTTCAACCCTCCCCAGCCCCGGGGCTGTGTCCCTGGTGGTGACAAAGTCCGGGAGGGCAGCTTATCTCAGCTTCTCCATCTGGGCCTGCCAGGGCTCCCCAGACAGGACTGCCCAGACCAAGCTAGCTGCACTTTCAGCCCTGACCCTGTAATTGAGTCACCGGGAGACCCTAGGCCTATCATTCAGCATCTCACGATGTCAGTCTTCGTACCTGTAAAATGCTGGGGTTCCACCTGTCTGCCTTACTTCAAGGGAAGCTATAGTGCAAGTGACATTGTGTCACAGTGTGCTCTGATAAGCCACAGAGGCTCTTCCACAGCCACAGTAAGCATCAGGGACAAGCACTCTGCCGTGTTTGAGGAGTGACACTGAGCAGCGGTGACACTAAGAGCATGGACCCTGGGATCAGACAAAGCTGGCTTCAAATCACACACACACTTAACCTCTGTGTGGCCTTGAGCAAGCTATTTAATCTTCAAGCTTTCGTTCTCTCCATATAGACTGTATGTGCAGGGGTGATGAATTTAAAGGCATGTAACACATTTAATTTGGTGCTTGGGACATGCTGAGAACAACCGGTGGCTGACATGTCCATTTTCATTACACTGACAACCTTAATAATCCCTAGACCTCCTCCATGGTCTTGCTGATTTCATGTGAACACAACACAACATACATACGTCAGCCCCTCCACTGCCCAAGGAGGCAAGGAGGGCAGCTGTGACAGAACCGTGGGACCACCTATTGGTGGTAATCAGTCTAATCAATCACCCAGGGAGTCGTTGCTGAGTTCTGACAGTGTGCCTGGGACTGTGCACAGTAAAGGACCGTGAAGCTTAGTTAAGGAAGAAAAACTACTTATAACTATTAAGGAACAATAGGCACTGCAGGACGATGGAACTTGGAATTGTGTAGGGAAAGCTAGAGCCATTTGTTCATTCAAGAGGATTTACGTCTGCTCCTGGAGATATAAAGCCAAGTGGGTGATACAGAAACCCTAAGGTCAACCAGACTTGGAAGGCAGAGGAGCTTCATCTGCTTGTATTATTGTCTTGCAGTCTCTCCCGCATTGGCAGCCCAGGCCTAGCGCCCTCACCAGCCACCAGCCATGGCTCTCTTCTTGCTCACCTGCCTGCTGGCTGTCTTCTCAGGTAGGTGTGTGGCCAGGCCAACATCATCCAAGCCCCCTACAGAATCCAGTTCCCTGGGGCACTGAGATCAGAATTGTCCCCGGGGAAGCCCCCACAAGTTGCACTTGGTTGAGGAGCCAAGGCAGGGAGGCCATGTCTTAAATGAGCCCTGGGAGTTGGGGCAGGAATAACAATTCTGAGCTCCATAGCCGGGGTCTGGGAAGGGTCTTCTCTGGGAATGAGAATACCTTGACCTCAAACCAAGCAGACTTCTTATGGGATTTGGGGCGATCTCTTATCCTTCCCTGTTCTCAATATTTTTATCTGGAACCAAAGAAAACCATCCATAGAGTGTTGCAGAAATACAAGGAAATAACAGGAAGTTGTGTCTAGCACCCTACAAAAGTGGCAATGTTTGGTGGGGGGAGGGCACAGTGAGTTTATCACACAGTCCCCACAGGGGCTAGGATCGATGAGTTATCACAAGACTGTAATAACAGGCGCCATCCTTATCCCCAAACCTGGCAACTGCCTGGCTGGAATTGATGGTAAGTAGTTCACTGGGGCCCATGTGTTAGGCAGGCTTCACCGCCCCAGGGCCTCAAAGTGTCCCATCTCCTGTCCCCACAGCGGCCACAGCACAAAACTCCTTACTTGGTCCCAGCTCCATATTTGGTCCCGAGGAGGTGAATGCTTTGGAAGGCGACTCGGTGTCCATCACATGCTACTACCCAACAACCTCCGTCAACCGGCACAGCCGGAAGTTCTGGTGCCGGGAGGAAGAGAGCGGCCGCTGCGTGACACTCGTCTCGACCGGCTACACGTCCCAGGAATACTCCGGGAGAGGCACACTCACCGACTTCCCTAATAAAGGGGAGTTCGTGGTGAATATCAATGGACTCAGCCAGGACGACTCGGGGAGCTACAAGTGTGGCGTGGGAGTCAACGGCCGTGGCCTGGACTTCGGCGTCAACGTGCTGGTCAGCCAGAGTAAGGACCCAGCCCCCAGGGCTCCCGGGGGAAGGCAGGGGGACCCGGGAGGAAGAGCTTCCTGACAGGCAAGGGTGTCCTGGCTCGGGAAGCTTCCTCCTCCCAAGGGAGAGAATTTCATGCTGGGACGCGGGAGGCCGATGAGGCTGCCTGGGGTGGAGGCAAGGCGGGCTGGGTCTTCCAGGCTTCTCAAATGTTAGGCCAGTACAGAGGCCCTGGCTCAGGGGGACACCAAGAGGCCAGCGTTTCTCCCTGTGTCTGTTGCAGGTGGGAAGGGACGGGACGGGAGAGGTTGGTAGGGAGCCTTACAGTCCTGCTGCTGCTGATTTTTAAAATTTTTTAGATTTATTTATTTATTTGAGAGGCAGAATTACAGAGAGGGAGAGAAAGGGAGAGAGGGAGAGAGTGAGAGAGAGAGAGAGGTCTTCCAGCTGCTAGTTCACTCCCCAAATGGCTGAAATGGCTGGAGCTGGGCAGATCCAGAGCCAGGAGCTTCTTCCAGGTCTCCCACCCAGGTGCAGGTGCCCAAGGACCTGGGCCATCTTCCACTGCTTTTCCAGGCCATAGGCAGAGAGCTGGTTCAGAAGTGGAGCAGCCGGGACTAGAACCGGCACCCATACGGGATGCCGGCACTGCAGGCAGCAGCTTTACCCGCTGTGCCACAGCGCCAGTCCCCAGAAGGCTGCTTTTAAAACGTATATGTGTGTGAGTGTGAGTGTGTGTGTGTGTGTGTGTTTTACCAACTCAGCATCAGTTAGAGCCTTGTTTCTAAACAAAACACCATGGTCCAAATGCTTGGGTCACTGAATAAGCCTATTCTGAGAAAGAGACAAGAAGAAAAGCTCTTTGCTACAAGGAGTCAGCAAGGAGGGCAAGTTAGATGTCCAGGGCACAGGGAAAGGGGTCTGAGGGAGGAAGTCCGTCAACCCCCTGCCCTTCTGTCCCTTTCAACACACATTCTCCTGGACACCTGCCGCATATAGGCGTTGTGCTGGACTATGCAAAGCAAACGTGAGAAAGCCACGTCTCTGTGCCCCAGTCCAAGGAGAACATACAGGACCCCCTACTGTGCTCCGAGATGCAGAGCCGAATGGGAGGGACCACAGAGGAGAGGGGTACTACAAGCTGGGGAGGCTTTGTGGAGGAGACAGCAGTGAGGCTGTGCCTCGGGAGGCACTGGGAGTAGAGGGTGAGACCGTTCTTACCCACCATAAGGGTCATGGTCTCCACCTCTGTAGCAAAAGTTCCTGAGAGAAAAGTTTTACCTGCAGAGGATCTTCAAATAACCCTCCAAAGCCAGGGGAAAGTGAGCTGACTGAGTGCTTGGGTTCAGTGAAGTCAGGATGCCTGGGTAGGAATGCGAGGTGACACAGCCGGCCTGAGCCCACAGAAACGGACGGCGTGGGGAACCCAGCGGGCTGTCCGCCCAGG
The DNA here is from genome assembly GCF_033115175.1 of Lepus europaeus. Classification (NCBI taxonomy): domain Eukaryota; kingdom Metazoa; phylum Chordata; class Mammalia; order Lagomorpha; family Leporidae; genus Lepus; species Lepus europaeus. The sequence goes on along the minus strand of NC_084840.1, from coordinate 21,748,675 downwards.
CTCCTCTCGGCCCTTCGGCCGCAGCACCTCTCAGTCTTGGGTATTAGGCAGGACCCTCTGGAATGCAGGTCTTAATTTTTTTTTAAAAAAAGAGATAGATTTTATTTATTTGAACAACCAAGTTACAGAGAGAGAGAGAGAGAGAGAGAGAGAGAGAGAGAGAGAGATCTTTCATCTGTTGATTCACTCCCCAAATGGCCACAACAGCCAGGGTGGGCCAGGCTGACACCAGGAGCCAGGAGCTTTCTTCCGGGTCTCCCACAGGGGTGCAGGGGCCCAAGCACTTGGGCCATCTTCTGCTGCTTTCCCAGGCGCATTAGCAGGGAGCTGGATCGGCAGTGGAGCAGCCAGATGAACCGGTGCCCATATGGGATCCTGGTGTTGCAGGCTGCGGCTTTACCTGGTCCGCTACAATGCTGACCCCATCTTAATTTCTTGATGGCCACCTGTTACATAGAAGGGTTGGGGAAGGTAAGAGCAGTCTTTTTAGGTCTTGTGCCTGGATTGGGGGGAAGGGCTCTCTGGTTTCTAGGAGTTACCTTGGAGAAGAGGTATATCAGTGTCTACAGCTTGCCTTGGGTCAGGATTGGGGGGAGAGACCCTGCTTCTGGGACCTCCACCCTGGGGCACTGTTTTCTGAACTCCATCAGACACCCTGGAGAGGGCCTCTCTGGAAAGCAGCCATTGCAGGTCCCAGGCCCACCCAGACCCTCACTGGGAGGAGCAGGTATCTACAGTGCAAGGAAAGTGGAATCACACCTTGCCCTGCCCTCCCCACCTCTCATCCTGCAGAGCCAGAGGCCGATGACGTTGTTGTTTACAAACAATATGAGAGTTATACAGTGACCATCAAGTGCCCTTTCAATTATGCAACTAGGCATCTAAAGAAGTACTTTTACAAGGTGGAAAATGGGAAACCTGTACTCATCATTGATACCGGCAGTAAGGAGCCAAAGGACCCCAGGTATAAAGACAGAATAACGTTGGAGATCCCAAGTACCACAGCAGAAGAATTCACAGTCACCATCAAGCATCTGCAGCTCAGCGATGCTGGGCAGTATCTCTGCCAGAGTGGAAACAACCCCGATCCTGATAAACAGAACGTTGACCTCCAACTGCTAACCCCTGAGCTGCTCTATGGAAACCTGGGGGGCTCGGTGACCTTTGAATGTGCCCTGGACTCTGAAGAGGCAAACGCGGTAGCATCCTTGCGCCAGGTTAGGGGTGGCAATGTGGTCGTTGACAGCCAGGGGACAATAGATCCGGCCTTCAAGGGCAGGATTCTGTTCAAACCCAAGGCTGAGAATGGCCACTTCAGTGTGGTGATCGCAGGCCTGAGGAAGGAAGACACAGGGGACTACCAGTGCGTATACCCCGATGGTCAGTCTGGGGATGGGCCCATCCAGTCTTGGCAACTCTTCGTCAATGAAGGTGAGACCCCAGAGCGGGGGTGGGAAGGGGCGGGGCAGCCTGGCAGGTGAGCGCCTGGCTCTGCTCATCAGTGATCCACCCCACACTGATGAGCCTCATGCTCCGTGTGCAGCCTTTGGGATTGCAAGTTCCTAATTGTTCTTCCTCGTATGTCATGGCAGTCCCTGCTGAAATGGAATGAGGAGGTGCGGGCACGAAGCACAGAGGGTTAGGTTGTAGCTTGGGATACCCACACCCCATATCAGAGTGGGTACTCCCCACTTCCAATACAGCCTCCTGCTAACGGGCTTGGGAGGGAGCAGATGGTGGCCCATGCCACCCATGTGGGAGACTCGGATGCAGTGCTGGACTCAGAACTGGCCCAACTCCAGCTGTTGCTGGCATTTGGAGAGTGGACCCGCAGGCGGAGATCTCTCTCTTTCTCGCTCTAGGTCTCTTGCTGTCTGTGAGTGTGTATATCTCCTATCTCTCTCTCACTCTGATTTTCAAATAAACAAACAGAAATCTTAAAAAATGATAGCAAAAAGGAATGAGCAGAGTGAAGGTGGTGACTGAGGCAAGACTTGCAGGGTTCTGTGTCTCGGTGCCGTGGCAGGCTCTGCAGTGGCTGGCTGTCCCCTCCCCCAGCCCTGAGCAAGGTGGGTGCCCATCCCCCACATTCAGATGGGAGAAAGCTGGGCTCCCCTCGTCCTCCAGGCTTTCCCAGAGGGGCAGCACCCCCCCACCCCAGCTCTCCATCTCCATCGTCCGCTCCCTCTCACCAGGACCTGGCCTGTTCAGCCCTTTAAGGTGGTGAAATCCCCAGACCCCGCTCTTGCATAGAGTGGTGCTCAGGAGACCCAGCGAAGCAGCCCTGCAGCGCACAGCCTCTGTCCTGGCGCCTGCTCGGAGGGTCACCTGCTCTTGCACCGCCTTTCCACGGCGGCCTGCGTCCTCGCCAGCTTCCTCTGCTTCTGCAGTCGCCCGGGGCTCTCTCGGGACCTCAGTGTCAGCTGCTTGGCAAGCGGCTGTCCTGCTCAACAGTTAGCTTGCCTGTGCCACACGGCCTGAGTCTCGAACCCACATTCTAAATACACTTTCTGCATCAGGAACCCGTCAGACAGACAGAAACTTACACAGAGGGAGGTTTTGTAAGAAGCCAGAGGAAAGAAGCTGGTGCTCTTCTTTGAACCCCTTCTAGTCCCTGCTCAGGATAAAGTGGGGGAAAGAGGGGTGGGAGTTGTGGCACAGAGGGTTAAGTTGCCACCTGCAACACTGGCTCCCAGTGGGAATGCCGATTCGTGTCCCAGCTGCTCACTTCCGAGCCAGCTCCCTGCTAATGCGCCTAGGAAGGCAGCAGGGGAGGACTCAAGTGCTGGGGCCCCTGCCAACCCATGTGGGAGCCCTGGATGGAGGACCAGGCTCCTGGCTTTGGCCTGTCCCATCCCCAGCCTTTGCAGCCACTGGAGAGTGAACCTGTGGATGGAAGATCTCTCTCCCCCTCTCTCTGTCACTCTGCCTTTAAATAACTAAAAGAAAGGAGATGTCCAGACTGGTGGGGAGGGTCTCCGGAGTCTGGTCCCCAGGGCTCTGTGACATCGAGGAAGTCCCTTTGCTTTCTGAGGAGGGCGGGGTGTGGCGAGGGGGCTGAGCTCCTGGGAGAAGGTTGTGAAGCCATGTGAGGTGACTGTGTGTGGCCACCCTTCCAGCTGTTTCTGTCTGTGCTTGCAGAAATCGTGGTGTCCCCTGTCCCCACCGTGTTAAAGGGCTTTCCAGGAGGCTCTGTGACCATACGCTGCCCCTACAACCCGAAGAAAGACGACAGCCTCATGCAGCTGTATCTCTGGGAAGGGAGTCAAACCCGCCATCTGCTGGTGGACAGCGGCGAGGGGCTGGTTCAGAAAGACTACAGAGGCAGGCTGGCCCTGTTCAAAGAGCCTGGCAATGGCACCTTCTCCGTCATCCTCAACCAGCTCGCTGCCGAGGATAAAGGCTTCTACTGGTGTGTCAGCGACAACGATAGTCCCTGGACGACCTCGGTGGAGCTCCAGATTGTTGACGGTAAGAGCTGAACTGGGACAGGAAGGGAGGAAGCCTGCAGAGCTCTGAGCCTGCAGAGCCCACCCCCAGCCATCTTCCTCCTGCCTTGCCTACCTCCATGCCAGTGGGACATCCTCAGGAGGCAGCCTACCCACCCCGAGCCACAGGTGCAAACCTATACCGAGCACCGAGCACCCTCCCAGTAATCACAAGGAGCACCTCCTAAGCTCAGGCACTCTGGCCTCTTTTGCAGTATGTGCTCATCAATTGAAGCATGTTGAAGATAGCTCTTCACATTGAGTCCAAAAGGAAGGGGAGGGCATTTGGCACAGTGGTTAAGACACCACTTTGGGATGTCTGCATCCCACATCGGAGGGCCTGGGTTCAATTCCAGCTCTGCTCCCTCTTCTGGCTTCCTGCTGATGCACATACTGGGAGGCAGCAGGTGATGGATCAAGTAGTTGGGTCCCTGCCACCTGTGTGGGAGACCCGGATGGAGTTCTGGACTCTTGCCTTGGGCTTGGCCCAGTTCTGTCTGATGCAGGCATTTGCCAAGTGAACCTACAGATAGAAGATATTTCTTTCTCTCTCCTCTCTCTCTCTCTCTCTCTCTCTCTTCCTTTAAAATAAAATGAAAATAAATAAATAGAGAGAAAGAAGAGTCAGGAGAGCACGCTGAAGTCCAGGTACAAAGTTCTGTGTTTGATGACACATTCTGGATTGACCATGATGGACAGCTACATTAACTACTGCATGTGTTCAGCTTCATGTACAGGGCGATTCAGAAAGTTTGTGGAAGGGTGTAATTAGAGGGTAAGTTTATTTTGGTGCAAAAATTTTTTTGAAAACCATACGTAGATGGGTCTTCAAAAGTTCGTGGGAAAATGTGCATTATGAAAAAAAATGCATGAATTTCAATTCTTTTTGCACCAAAATAAGCTTATCTCTTAATCCCACTTTTCCACAGTTTTGAACTTGACAATGCTATCAGAAAGTAAGTGTGGACAAAGGTCCCACTGCAGCCACATCCTCGTGGCAGCTCAAGTACCAACTTCTGTGCCTCTGGCTTCCCCTCCCCCTCCAGGAGATCCAAGCCCCACGATCGACAAGTTCAGTGCTGAGCCGGGAAAGCCTGTTGAGATCTCCTGCCACTTCCCATGCAAATACTTCTCCTCCGAGAAGTACTGGTGCAAGTGGAACGAACATGGCTGCGAGGACCTGCCCGCTAAGCTCAGCTCCAGCGACGACATTGTGAAATGCAATAACAACCTGGTCCTCACCCTGACCTTGGACTCGGTCAGCAAAGATGATGAGGGCTGGTACTGGTGTGGAGCGAAAGACGGGGACGAGTATAAAGAGGTTGCGGCCGTCAGGGTGGAGCTGACAGGTGAGTCTCCGAGGGCAGAGCCTGCGCCCCCAGAACCCCAAAGCCCCTAACGGCTTCTCTGCCAAGGGTGGCCCTGAGGTTTGGCTACAGGAGGCTGGGTGTGGGGAGGGAGCGAGATCAAGTCCTTCAGAAAAGATGTTCCTAATAACCAGACAAACTCAGTAAAACCAGTTGCTCTGCCATCTGCCCCCAGCGTTAAGACAAGTTAACGCTAAAGACAACCAGACTGCTGCCCCTGCTCCACCTAGAGGCTCCCTAAGCCCCTAAGCACACAAGTCCGGGCGCGAGCTGCGATGCCTGCTCTCTGAAGAGGGCCAGGCCCTTACAAGGTCCGAGCAAGAAAGGGAAGGCAACCTCGTCCACGGGGTTTGCATTTAAGCCTCTTATTAAAATGCCATACGACATGCTTTATTCGTAACGCGGCCATTTCTAGTGCCCTGGAGATGCTGCGGTGTAAGGGGCCCATCCCCAAGATACCACCGGGGGGCAGCATGGTCACACTGAGCCCTGTACTTAGTGCCGAAGCTGGGAGTCAGCCCCCATGCACACCTGCACTCTGACTCGGAGCCCCGAAGGTGGAAGTGAACTTGGTAGTAACCGGGCAGAGACTGTCTGTGACGAGCCAGAGCAGGCCACCCCTCCCTGTCTCCAAGCTCATCCCAGATCCCACCCCCCACAGCCTCGAGGTCCACCCCCCCCCCACTGCCCCCCACCTGATTCTGGGATGCCTGATCATGTCTCAGTCCTCAGACCTCCAGACCTGGAGGAGGAAGGACAAGGACAAAAAGTATAACCCTGCCACCCTCTCCCGCCCCACACTGTTCACCCCCAGACCCAGCCAAGGTAGCTGTCAACCCACCCAAGGCAGCTGTCGACCCAGCCAAAGTAGCAGTCAACCCAGTCAAGGCAGCCCCCGCTCCTGCTGAGAAGGCCAAGGCCGTGGTGCCCAGTGCCCAGGAGAAGGCAGTGGTACCCGTTGTCAAGGAAGCTGAGAACAAAGTCGTCCAGAAACCCCGGCTCTTCGCGGAGGATGTAGCGGTGCAGAGTGCCGAAGACCCAGCCAGTGGCAGCAGAGCGTCTGTGGATACCGGCAGGTGAGCAAAGATGGGGTCCCTGCTCAGAGAACGCCCTGGGGAGAGCCTGTCTGCCCCTGGGCCCACAGCTGCCTCTGGTGTCCCCCCGGGGGAGGGCCCTGCGGTGACTGCTGCCTCCTCCGTGCTGCTTACCACCCCGCTCAATCTCCCAGGCCTGGGGGTGCAGAACAGGCCCAGTCCTCGCCTTCACCCTGCCTGGAGAAGCAGGTCTAGGGAGCTGCAGGGGCGCACTAGGTGGGCCGGGGAGCTCCGGCCCAGCCACCAGAGCACCCACGCCCCTGGGGCTCCTTTGCGGGGATTAACCAACGGTCTCCTTTCTCCAGTGCTTCGGGACAAAGCGGGAGTGCCAAAGTGCTGATCTCCACCCTGGTGCCCCTGGGGCTGGTGCTGGCAGTGGGGGCCATGGCCGTGGCCATAGCCAGAGCCCGGCACAGGAGGAACGTGGGTGAGTCCCCAGGTGCCCCTGCCCATGATGTCCTGGCACAGCTGCCCACAGAGGAGGCTGTGTCCTGCCTGCCTAGGCACAGACAAGGGATTCTGGAAAAGATGACCCCACCCACCCCCGCATGGCAAATTCAGTACCTCTGCTCAGATTCTGCCCCGGGGAGGCCGTCTCTGCCGGCTCAGGGTCCAGGTTCAGAGGCCAGGCCACAGAAGAGGAGAGCAGGAAGCACAGGCCCGAGTCTTGGCCCGGTGTGATCACCATCAGGACCTGGGCATGTCCCTGGGCCTCAGTTTCCCCCCAGCTCAAGACAGGGGCAATAATAGCTGCCCTACAGAGCTGACATGGGGACCACATGAGGCGCAGGCACTGAACAGTCACTCGGTGGCAGACAAAGGCCGAGGGACAAGGAGTTGATCACCGTGGAAAGGGACTGGGAGGAGGCTCTGCCCTCTTCCTTCTGCTTTGGGTCCTGGTCAGAGGGGAGCCCCCAGGGGCCCCCACCCCTTCAGATGACCTGTGGGGCCGCTGTGCTCAGCCCAGCTCAGGCCAGTCTGCTCTGGCCCGACCCAATTCCTCTTTGTCCCGGACAGACCGGGTTTCCATCGGAAGCTACAGGACAGACATTAGCATGTCAGACTTGGAGAACTCCAGGGAGTTCGGAGCCATTGACAACCCAAGCGCCTGTCCCGACGCCCGGGAGACGGCCCTCGGAGGAAAGGATGGTAGGTCCCTCACTGGAGGGAGTGCTCCACCCCCGGGGAAGGCAAGAACCCTGGGCAGGGGTACAGGGTGGGAACAGGGCGCGCGCAAGGCTCACCCACCCCTCTCTGCTGTGTGCAGAGTTAGCGACGGCCGCCGAGAGCACCGTGGAGATTGAGGAGCCCAAGAAGGCAAAACGGGTAAGGGTGAGGAGGGGGAAGCAGGCCCCACCGCGGGCGGGCTTCAGGAAGCTCGCGCCCCACGTGGCGGCTGAGCCCCAACTGGGGGAGATGGTGCTGTGCCCCGGAGGACTTTCTGAAGGAGAGGTGGCCCCTCCTGCTTGGGTGGTGTGGGTGAGGATGAGGCTAAGAGAGGGGTGAGCTGCGTTTCCAGGCTGTAACCCTGCAGCGGGGAGGGAAACTGAGAGGTGAGGAAGGCAGGTGTGTGAAAGATGCGGGCGCAGGTCCAATGCTGGTCCCGGGCTGTGGAACCCGTGGCCCTAGGGTCACCCGGCCCCCCTTGACGGGGCGCTCGGACCAGCTTTGGCCTGGCTGTGGACAATGCTCGCTTGTGGTGGGCACCAGAGGTCCCTGCCCACCTGGACCAAGCGCCCCATCACGCAAAACCCCACCAGAAGCAACTCCTGCCTCTGAGCTACATATTCACTGCCCCTCGGGCAGCGCTCAGGGGCCCTAGGGGGGGGTTTGGTGGCTTCTTGCTGTTGTCTGCTTTCCCTCCAACATCAGAGGCCCCGGCCCTGGGTGCCAATGTGAGAAGGAGTTGAGTCAGCCCTCCCCTCCCACCCGGTGGTGCTGAAAAGCAGCCCCCCTGGGCCAGTGGAGAAGGGAAGCCGCGAACTCGCCTTCCTGGCCTTGCCCGTGGCCTACGTGGGCCCCGCTTCCGGGGACAGGCCCGGGCAGCAGAGATGGTTCCACTCCACATGTCGGAAGGAGGTAGTGAGACAGGGGCAGATATTTTTAGAGGCTGCAACTTTCCATTTCTCAAAATTAGTCCCCCTTTGCTGAGCGGGGGGGCTGGAATGAGGACCTGGGTCACGCAAGCCGGGGTGACCGGGGCTGGGATCCCAGATTCAGGACCCCAGGTGCCTCCCCTCGCTCCTGCCCCCGCCTGCTGACTCCTCTCTCGCTGCCTCCCCAGTCATCCAAGGAAGAAGCCGACCTGGCCTACTCAGCCTTCCTGCTCCAGTCCAACACCATAGCTGCTGAGCACCAGGACGGCCCCAAGGAGGCCTAGGCACAGCCGGCCGCCGCCGCCACCCGTGACAATCACCTTCAGAATCACGTTGATCCTTGGGGTCCCCAGAGCCGGGGGGCTCGACCGCCTGCACCCCCTACGCCCCCACCACCTAAACTTCCCTACCTGTGCCCAGAGGTGTGCTGGTCCCCTCCGCCACGGCACCAGACCTGGCTCAATGCTCCTGTTGGGGTGGGGGTGTGAGGGGTTCCCACTTGCAGCCCGGTTCTCCCGAGAGAAGCTAAGGATTGAGGTCCTGGGGGAGGGGCCTCTCGAAGGCAGACAGACCAGAGAAGGAGGAGGAGCCCTTGGATGGGAGGCCAGGGGCACTTTCCGGCCACCCCCTCCCTCCCTGCCCCCACCTTCCTTCCTTCATTCAGAAGTCCCAGTGCCTGCTGCCTAGGGTCCAGGCACTGGCCACACACCTGCTTGAAGCCATTCTGCAAACATTACCGGAGGAAGCCAGGGCTCCTCCCGGGCTGTGTGTCCTCACTCAGGCCTCCTGTCCTCCCCAGTATCAGGAGACGTCAAGCATCTGAAGGCCATGTGCCCTGGACATGTCTGCAAGTCACCCCAGACACACGTTCTCGCCATTTCATGGACGAGAACACTGAGGTTGTACTCAAGGACACCCTGTGAGACGGAATAGCAGCAAACTAGATTGGCTTCTGCTGTCCTCTTGGCCAGAGTCTCTCCACAGGAGCCCCTGCCCTGTTGAAAGCAGAGTTTTAGAACACGGAAGAAGAAGGGGGGGATGGAAATGGACACTGATCTCTCCCAGGCCCCCGCAGGGGAAAAGGTCCCCTCCCTTTCTGTCACTCTCGGGGATCTACGGAGTCGAGCATTCGTGCCCCGTCTGTCTGAGGAGTTCCCAGTGGAAGGAATAAGAGGGTGTTTGTCAGCGCCGGGGAGGGCCTGATTCCCAGACAGCTGAAGTTTAAGGTCCTTGTCCCTGTGAGCTTTAACCAGCACCTCCAGGCTGACCCTTGCTAACAAATCAGAAATGTGATTTAATCATTAAACACTGTGATTGCCACCGAGGAGGCTCGGCTGCGTTTGTCTCTTGTACCCTCGGTCTCCCAGACAACACTCCCAGAACCTGCTGCTTCCATCCCAGACTTCGGCGCCCCAGGACTTGTGTGTCCACACCAAACTTCCCCCACCACCTCCACGGCCGGCCTGAGCGGTGCTTGGGAGAGCGCCTAAAAATAAGACCCAGATGCCCTTCAATTAAAGAAACGTCCCATGTCCCCACCAGTAGTCAAGACCTTCAGCGCCATGTTCCAGAACACGAGACCGTACAGTGGGAGAAAACTCAGGGCAGCTAAGACCGGCGCTCCTGCTGGACATCTTGGTAAAGCACCCAGGAAGTGCTTACTCTTTGTTGTTGGTGTTTTTTTTTTTTTTTTTTTTAGCTTCATTTGTTTATTTGAAAACCAGAGTCGCAGAAAGAAAAAGAGAGGCATATAGAGAGTGAGAGAGAGATTTTCCATCCAGTGGTTCACTCCCGAAATAGTTGCAACGGCCAGGGCTGGGCTGGCCCAAAGCAAGAAGCCAAGGGCTTCAACTGTGCCTCCTATGTGGGTGCAGGGGCCCAAGGACTTGGGCCATTTTCTGCTGCTTTTCCCAGGCACATTAACAGGGAGCTGGATGGGAAGTGTTGCAGCTGGGACTTGAACCAGTGTCCACATGGGATGCTGGCATTGCAGGCACCACAATGCTGCCCCCAGGGGGTGCTTATTAAATCTCACACCTCCCAGGGTCCCTCACACAAGACCAAGAGGCTGCTAATCAAATCTGGTGACCACATAAATATGTCCTTTCCATAGGATTTTCAACTGGAAGCTGATTAAGTAACAGCGTAGGGTTTATAAGAGTTCATCTAAAGTCTCTTTTGGAGGCACAGTGCTTAGCTCAAGGATCCTCTTGCCTATTCAGATGAGTTAGCCTAGGTTCTGGCACCAAATCATGTCTCATTTTATAGCTGAAATTCTCCCCGGGCAGCTTGCGCCCTGCCTCATCCCTATCTCTGGGGACCCCGTGTGCAATTCTCCCAGTCTGCCCAGGGTGAACCTTGCCTTCACCCAGGCCCTGAACCTAACGCCCCGGACACTGTTTGCTTTCTGTGCCTGCCCTTGCCAGAGCTCCCTCATCCTCCGCTGGTCTCCGCCTGCCAGCCCCACCAACCGCAGTGCCCAGTGCAATCGCCAAGGTCCCTGCTGGGCTCAGAGCCTTAAGCGCCTGCCCAGCAGCTGAGGCTGCCATCAGGAATGTTTGTTTCTCTCTTCTCTAGGGTGGGATGCATATTCAGCGTCTCCCAGAAAAACCGCAAGTTATGGCAGACATCACCCCCGCCCACGCCCCACCATAGATGCACACGCACACGCACACACACACACACACGCTCCAGGAAGCACTCTGTGACCCACCAAAGGGTTCGATTCAGCTTCTGTGTTGAAGCCAACACTGAGCAAGCCAATCCTGAGCTCATGTACCCTGGCCCAGTTCCTGAGGTCAAAGGCCAAGAAATGTCACCAACAGGTGACAGCGAGGATCGCAAGGTGCTGCCCAAAGTCCACCTGCTCTGGTGCAATCCACTGTGCTGAGAGGTCTTTATGAAGAAACAAGATGGTGGGACTGGCACTGTGGCATAGTGGGTAAAGCCACCACCTGCCACACCAGCATCTCCTATGGGCACTGGTTCGTGTTCCGGCTGCTCCAGTTCCTACCCAGCTCCCTGCTAATGGCTTGGGGAAAGCAGCAGAGATGGTCCAAGTGCTTGGGCCCTTGCACCCACTTAGGCAACCCAGAAGAAGCTTCTGCCTCCTGGTTTCCACTTGGCCCAGCCTTGGCCGTTACAGCCATTTGGGGACTGAACAAGCAAGCAGATGGAAGATCTCTCTCTCCCCCCACCCCAACCCTCCCCCCACTGCTTTCTGTAACTCTACCGTTCAAATAAATAAAATAAACCTTTAAATAAATAAATATTTCAAAAAAAGAGGAAGGAAGCTGGGCAGGGTTCCGGGCAGACAGGAATCGAGGGTAGGGGACCACTATTCGGCCCAGCACAGGGAAGGGACATCAACAATGGGACTGACGCTGGTGAACCAATGAGCAATGACAGTGCACAGCCAACACTCAGGGCACGCCTTAAATATATGGCCACAAGGAAGACTTTCCCCATTTCTTGAATTATTTTGGTGGTTCTTCACTGAAAGTCCATTATATAATGAAATGACTGTGCATTACTGAGCCCCAGCAGGGGTTAGAAATTTGCTTACAGCAATTGGTTTTGTTCTGTAAAGCTAAAAAAAAAAATTTAAAAAGATCTCTAATTTGTTTAAGACACGAGATAGAACATCTCTCCCAAGAGCAGTAGGCAGCGGAGAGGAGTGACTGTGCTGCGGTCCCCCGGCCAGGGAAGCGAGGAGAGCGTGCCTCCCCACTCCCAGCTTCCCCGGCATGATTAGCCGTACAGTAGACGGCAGTAGAAATAAGAAGTCATCTCATACGAGCGAGAAGGGGTCACACAGCCCAGCGGCCCCAGCCGGCCACGGGGCTGCAGCAGGCAGGGAGTGGAGACCGCACAGTGAGCCAAGCACTTCTCCAGCTTCTCCCCCAGGCTAAGGAAAAGGGCCGGCAGGGCTGGCACTGTGGCGTAGTGGGTAAAACCGGTGCCTGCCACGCCAGCATCCCATATGGGCCCCGGTTTGTGTCCTGGCTGTTCCACATTCTGATCCAGCTCCCTGCTAAAGGCCTGGGAAAAGAAGAAAAGGTTAGCCCAAGTGCTTGGGCCCCTGCCACCCATGTAGGAGACCCGGATGGAGCTCCTGGCTCCTGGCTCCTGACTTCCACCTGGCCCAGCACTGGTCACTGCAGCCATCTGGGGAGTGAACCAGTGGATGGAAGACCTCTCTCTCTCTCTCTCTCTCTCTCTAACTCTGACTTTCAAAATAAATAAGTAAATTTTAAAATAAAGAAAGGAGCAGTCAACCCTTTCTCTCGAGAGCCAAAACTCTTTGTCCTAGACATGGGAACATGAATATTCTAAAATCCAGAGTTTTGCTGATTAAGCACATTAAAATGTGTCCAAAATGCCTACCTATGTCGGGTTTCAACCTTTGAAGACCAACAGGAATACACCACATTCAGGAGACAGATCCTAGTCACCAACATTCTGCCACGTTTTTCTAGGAGAAAGTCATACGTAGGCCCGTGGTAAGGGGTCCTGCTCCTATGGAGTGGCTCGCTCTAGGACAGGCAAGGCTGTGTTGAGTCCCTGGAAGGATGCCAGAGCCAGGAGCCTCTGCTAGGGCCGGAGGAGGGGCTCCTGGGCACGTCCATCAGGCGAGGGGATCCTCATGGTCTCTGCTGTATGGAACAGGAGGGCTGCTTACGGGTGGGTGGAGTCCCTCCACTTGGAAAGGCCCAGGAGGTGGCACTTTGGAGCCTGCCCACGTGAGACCCCAAGGGAGAGAGATATAAGCACACCACACTGCCCACCAGCACACATTCCCATGCTAACATCACACACATCGCCTACTTACACATCACACGTGTTGACACGTCACACAACATGCCTCATGTGCTCACAACCACACCACACTGCCCACCAGCACACACTCACATGCTAATGTCATACACATCACATATACACTTGTGGCTACACATCACTCACACAAAGCACAACACACATCACAAAGCACACACACACACATATGTGCACATTCCCATCCACAGTCACACACACACACACACACATCTCATTCCTTCATTCCTTCATTCCTTTGTATTTGCTCTTTCCCTCCCTACCCCTACCAAGCAGAGCCTAGCCGTGGTGCATTGGAATGGGGAAAGGAGGGAGCCGACCCCACTGAGACCTTGGGCACTCGGTCCCCTGACACCTCGGGTCATTTGGCCGCTGGAAGATATTACAACTACAGCTGTTTGGCCAGTGGAGGCCCAGAGAGGGGTGGGGCAGGGCAGACCCAACACCCCCACGCACGCTTCCTCTGCACCTGCTCTGAGCACCGCGTTCAACTTCCACCCTGACCTTGTTGTTTTGTGCTTTGGACAGCATGTGACAAATCTGGCACATGGGAGCAAGTGCAGGGGTGTGTGTCGCATGCTGTGCCCTTGACTGCTGAGCAGCCAGCGGCCCTGGCAGCCTCCCCCTGCCTTGCCCCACCAACCATGTGGGAACAGCCTGAATCCCCCGTGGGCACAAGAGGCCGCTGGATCTGCAGGCACTCAGAACCACCATCCCAGAATGAAGCATCCAGAAACAAGGCTCTTGGCCCCCATAGGTTACAGCCCTGCACCCCTCCACACCACACGGCTCTTAAAGCACTTCCATGGTTGCAGTTTCTGCTAGGTGTTCCCAAAACTGTGGGGGGTGGGCAAGGCAGGGGCCAGCCCTGTTTGGTCAACGACAAAAACCAAGGTCTAGGGAAGCTTACCCACAGCTAGAACGTGCCAGGCCAGGACAAGAACTCAGGTCTCTGCCCGACATCCAAAGCTGTTTGCCTGGGGCCAGCACTGTGGCGTATGGGTAAAGCCATTGCCTGCAGTGCCCACATCCCATAGGGGCACCAGTTTGAGTCCCAGCTGCTGTACTTCTGACCCAGCTCTCTGCTATGGCCTGAGAAAGCAGTGGAAGATGGCCTAAGTGCTTGGGTCCCTGCACCCATGTGGGAGACCTGGAAGAAGCTCCTGGCTCCTGGCTTCGGATTAGCCCAGCTCCAGCCATTGTGGCCATCTGGAAAGTGAACCAGCAGATGGAAGATCTCTCTCCCTCCTAATCTCTCTCTCTCTGCCTTTCAAATAAATAAGTAAATCTTTATTTAAAAAAGAAGAAGCAAAGAGAAGAGCCGTTTGCCTGATCCTGCATGGCCTCGGCAGCTCCCTCTGTCCTCCAGCACTCAAAGGGCTCCGCTCTTGGGCCCTGTGGTCCCAAAGGATGGTGGCCCTGCCAGGCCACTGAGACTTCAGGCAATGACCAGCAGTCATGGGGCAGCAGTCTGGGCCCTGCCGGCAGGCAGTGCTCAGAGGACGGTTGGGTGAGGGGAGGGCTGAGGGGCGGCCGAGGTGCTGAGCCGGCTTAGTGAGGCCCAGGGACGCTGTTGGCAGGGTGGGAGTGGGGGGCTCACAGAGCCCCACCCCCATTTATTCCCCACATGAGAAAAGCGAGACTCACAGAAGAGCCGAGAATCGCTCAGAGTCCCTGCTCAGCATCTCCACTCATAGACGCCCAGAGGACTTTGTCCACTGGTTTACTGGTGATGGGGAAGGGTGACAAAGAAATCATCTGACTTGAGTCCCAGGCCATGCCGTCTCTACCAGCTGAGGCAGACTGGCGATGAAGCTTTTTCACCCTGAGGACGGGAACAAGGCAAGGCCTGCAGCCCAAGAGTCCAGTAATATCTCCTATGGGGCGGGCCCTGTGGCGGGGCAGGGCAGGCGCTGTGGTGGGGCAGGGCAGGCCACAGCCCACACCAGTGTGCCCATGTTCAAATCTTGCCTCCACTTCTGATCCAGCTTCCTACCAATGCACACTGGGAGGCAGCAGTTGATGGCTCCAGTACTTGGGCCCAATGCCATCCAGGTGGGAGGTCCAGATGGAATTCCTAGCTGCTGGTGTTGGCCTGGCTAGCCCTGGTTATCACAGGCATTTGGAGTGTGAACCAGCAAATGGAAGATCTCTCTGTGTGTGTGTGTGTGTGTGTGAGAGAGAGAGAGAGAGAGAGAGACTGCCTTTCAAATAAATGAAAACAAGCACTTGAAAAATACATGCTCCTAAAAAGCATGGGATGCCTGTCCAAGAAAAAGTGCCAAGGCAAAGAAAGGCCAGGCCTGTACTTGCTACCAGCCTTGAGGGTGTCTAGAGACACCTTGAACCCCGGTGACCTGCGCTCACACAACACAACATGTTTTCTCAACTCCTGACTTCCGCTGTGGTTTGCTGGCATTTTCTTTTTTAGCCTAAGACAAGCCAGCAAACAAGACAGGTTGTCATTTCCTCATTTGCAAGTCTTGTTCCTCAACGAGGCCAGAGATCTCCCGGAGGCTCCCCTCTGTGGAGGACTCCGGGCGAGCAGCGGGTCTCTCTCTACTCTCCTGCGCCTCTTGGATGGGATCCTGCCCGGGAAGGAGCCATGGACTTCCGCCTCTGGCTGCTTTGCTTCCTGCCAGGTAAGACTTGGGGAAGCACCTGCAACTCCCCGGGAGGCTGCAACTGACCACAGGCAACCTCCAGCTCGGATGCTTCTGGACAGACTCAGATGCAACCCGGAACCCGGGGCAGGACAAGGTTGGGAGCCTCCCTCTCCCCCTCTCTACTCCAGACGGTTCTCCTAGGCGCGCCAGGTGTTAACTCTCGGGCTGCAGGTGTCACCTCGCCTGCACAGTGCAGCCCACTCTTAGGGATGGAAAGGCAGGTACCTCCAAGGTTCTATCCTCGCACCTCCACATCTCAGCCCTGAGTTTCCAAGGCGCCACTCTCAGGGAGGATTCTCTTCCCCCTTTCAGTAGCCAGCACCCAGTTGCCAAATCCTGCATCTCGGCTTCCAGCTGTCATGGGGCACCCCGACTTCAACATCATCCCCTCCCAGGACCTGAACTGCAACACCACAACACTTTCTCTCAAATTCCTCCTTTCTCACCATCTGAACCGACTGTGCATCTGCCCTGTCTCTGACATTAGCCACAGATGCCAGGAGGCCTCTTGACCACCTGCCCCGACTTTGATTCACCCCACAACTGACTCACAATCTACCCATTTCTTAACTATCCCTCCCACGCCTCCAACTCAGCCTGCGTGCAACTCCCAATGAATCTTCCTAAGGCTCAATGCTGATCACAGGGGTCCCCTTACCCAGAACCTTCCATGGCTCCCAGCACCCACTGAGCTAACTGCACACACCTTGGACTGCCCTTTGACCCACCCAGCCTACCATACCCCCGCACTCTCCCAACCTCCAGCCAGCCCAGACTCTCCCTAGGACACGCGCCAAGCACCCCTGCCACCCGGCCTGCGCTTGCTGTGTGGCTTCCACCACCAGCAGCACCCTTGCTCTCACCTTCACCTTTTATGGGTCCTTCAAAGCTCCTCTCACATTCCATCTCCCTCTTGTAGACTTCCTGAGCATCCTCTTCCGAACTCCAGTTGCCGATCAGGTTCTGTCTCGGGCCGTGGCTCGGTGTGTGTCCATCTCACTTGGTTTATGAAATGATAAGTTGCTCTCACGTTAAAATGGTTGCTCTTCATTAGCTTTCCGTGTGGTATCTAGAGTGTGGAAGAAACGCAAATATTTGTGGCATTCGGGATGGAAAAGTGTTAACAGTCCAAAGGAACAGTGCTTTACTGGTGGGGAGAGACCAGCCCCTGGGGGCGGCACACGGTGGAGGGCTAACAGCCCAAGGCCTGAGAAGGAACAGGGGTGATGGGAGAGGAAGACCCTCAGGAGAGAGGCATCTCTACATAGTGCCACCTCAGTCTCTCCTGAGCAGGGTCACCATCCCAGCTGGGCCCCTTCCTTCTCCAGGCATGCCCGACCCCCCCCCAGGGGGGTGACTTCTCAGGCCCACGGGAATGCATCCACCCCATGCCTACATCCACACCCCCTCGGCTCGAACCACAGTTTGCTGTCCAGAAGATTCTGGATGCAGTTTAAAAGCTTCTATCCAGGTCTCCTTATTGAGGTTGACACTGATGCTTGTAAAAGGGGCACAGGTGGCTTTTCAGGGAGGGATGGATGTGTGTGTACACGCATGCTGCAGACCCAGTGTGTGTGTCCCCCGTCCCAGTGTGGGGCAGGCAAGCATCAGGGCTGAAAGGAGAAGGAAGATGGCAGGAGCTGGGGGCAGGAAGCTTGCATAGCCATGTTTCGGGCTGGACATCCATGGAGTGTGTGGATTTGCCAAGCTAGGACGCCGGCGCCGTGGCTCACTAGGCTAATCCTCCGCCTTGTGGCGCCGGCACACTGGGTTCTAGTCCCGGTCGGGGCGCCGGTTCTGTCCCGGCTGCCCCTCTTCCAGGCCAGCTCTCTGCTGTGGCCAGGGAGTGCAGTGGAGGATGGCCCAAGTGCTTGGGCCCTGCACCCCATGGGAGACCAGGATAGGCACCTGGCTCCTGCCATCGGATCAGTGCGGTGCGCCGGCTGCAGTGCGCCAGCCGCGGCGTCCATTGGAGGGTGAACCAACAGCAAAAGGAAGACCTTTCTCTCTGTCTCTCTCCATCACTGTCCACTCTGCCTGTCAAAAAAAAAAAAAAAAGATAGGAGAACTTTTTTAAAGGATAGGGAAATACAATCACATTCAATAATTTATTCGCTTGATTTATTATGCATTTTTTATTTATTTATTTATTTGACAGATAGAGTTAGACAGTGAGAGAGAGAGAGAGAGACAGAGAGAAAGGTCTTCCTTCCGTTGGTTCACTCCCCAAAAGGCTGCTACGGCCGGCGTTATGCCAATCCGAAGCCAGGAGCTAGGTGCTTCTTCCTGGTCTCCCATGCTGGTGCAGGGGCCCAAGCACTTGGGCCATCCTCCACTGCCCTCCCAGGCCACAGCAGAGAGCTGGACAGAAAGAGGAGCAACCGGGACTAGAACCCGGGGCCCATATGGGATGCCGGCACCGCAGGCAGAGGATTAACCAAGTGAGCCACGGTGCCAGCCTTGTATTTTCATTTTGTTCAAAAGGTAGACAGACACGGAGTGATCTCCCATCTGCTGATGTACCCCCAAAATGTCCATAACAGCCCAGCCCAAGTCGGGATCCCAGAACTCAATCCAGGTCTCCCCCACTGATGGCAGGGGTCCAAGTACTAAAGCCATCATTGGCTGCCTCTCCAAGTGCACAGTAGCAGCAAGCAGAATTAGAGGCGGGGAGCCAGGACTCAAACCACGCACTCCAACGTGGGATGTGGGCGTCCCGAGTGGCATCTTTTTTTTTTTTTTTTTTTTTTTTTTTTGACAGGCAGAGTGGACAGTGAGAGAGAGAGACAGAGAGAAAGGTCTTCCTTTGCCATTGGTTCACCCTCCAATGGACGCCGCGGCTGGCACACTGCGGCCAGCGCACCGCGCTGATCCGATGGTGGGAGCCAGGTGCTTCTCCTGGTCTCCCATGGGGTGCAGGGCCCAAGCACTTGGGCCATCCTCCACTGCACTCCCTGGCCACAGCAGAGAGCTGGCCTGGAAGAGGGGCAACCGGGAAAGGATCGGTGCCCCGACCGGGACTAGAACCCGGTATGCCGGTGCCGGAAGGTGGAGGATTAGCCTAGTGAGCCGCGGCACCGGCCCGAGTGGCATCTTAACCACGCACCAATACTCCCGGGTTACAACTTTACAAGGCTCTGATACATGATATTTGGGCCTTCATTTTCACTCCTCCCTCAGGTCTCAAAATGTTGGGATGAGCCTGCTCCCCAGGCATGAGCCCCCATTGACTGTTCCCTAGACCCTATATGGAGTTCCATTGCAAAGCAAGGAGGCAACACAGCGTGTGGGCTTTCAAGTCTTTTTATCTTGACCTACAACAATAACACATGCACACACACACACATATGCAGCCCTAAGATGTAGTCTTTTTTTTTTTTAAAGATTTTTTATTTATTTATTTGACAGGTAGAGTTACAGACAGTGAGAGGGAGAGACAGAGAGAAAGGTCTTCCCTCCGTTGGTTCACCCCCCAAATGGCCGCTATGGCTGGCGCCACGCCGATCCGAAGCCAGGAGCCAGGCGCTTCCTCCTGGTCTCCCATGCAGGTGCAGGCCCAAGCACTTGGGCCATCCTCCACTGCCCTCCTGGGCCACAGCAGAGAGCTGGACAGGAAGAGGAGCAACCGGGACTAGAACCCGGGGCCCATATGGGATGCCGGCGCCACAGGCAGAGGATTAGCCAAGTGAGCCACGGCACTGGTCCGAAGGTGTAGTCTTGATTCTGTAATACAAGGATAGGTATTGGCCCCCACAGCTGGATGGAGACTAGTCCTATTTTCTGAACTGGGAAGAGTGGTCAAGGAACTGTTGTGTGCTGTGAGTTCGCCATACATTTTAGATACGTGAGTGACAATGTCTAAGAGGAAAAGCTGGTCTCTGGGGTAGATACAAATTCATGTTTAGGTGACGTCTGCCGAGATTTGGAACTAAAAGCCACCAGAGTCAAAAAGCTAGAGAGGGGGGAAGGGGGAGAAGACAGAAGATTGGGCCTACGCTGGGGAGAGGGATAGGGAAGGGGTAGGGGTTAGGGACAGAAAAGGAGCAGCCACGGCTGGTGTGGTGTCCCGGAAGCCAAGAGGGGACAGTGTCCACAGGAGGGCTTGATTCTGTCCAGCGCTGCCAAGACAGCGAAGAAGTGACCACCGCACGTGGCGCAAGGACAACCTCATGACGCTGACAGGAGAGTTTCCGTGAATGCTGAAGACAAAACACTGACGGGCGCAGACAGCAGAGAGGCTGGGAAGAGCAGACATGAACTAGACGTGATGAACTTGATTTCGCACCCGGGAAACGACACAGAACCGGGGTCTCAGGTGGAAGGGAGGCCAAAGGCCCACTGCGGGATCTTCAACGATGGGTGATGTGAGAGCACAGGGCAGGGGCTTATGGCAGTGCTGGGGGAGGAGGGGGGACCAACAGTGCAGGCAGAGGAAGGGATCAAGGTGGGAGAGAAGTTCAAAGCCAGGTGAGAAGGGCAGGCTTAGGATACTGGTGAAGGAATGACCTTTGATGGGAGGTGGGACTGTCAGTCATTGGACACACCAATCACTGGGGCAGGACAGAGGGTCAGCAGGGCCTGGGCACCCGAGGTTGCAGTACACAGAGGAGGGGGCTGTTTCATAACCCTGGGTCCCTTCTGATAAACAAAACCTTGGCCAGCTCTCCTCTTGCGGAGATGTTTGCCTTATCTGTGTTTGTCAGGTCCCCCTCCTTCTCCCGCTAGGAGCCCTGCAGCAGAGCCCATCACCAGCATGTCCTCAGCCACCCACGGACCTCACCTTACTACGGGCTGGTTTTGTGCTCCCAACACACGCTTGCATTTCCAGCCCATCTGTAATGATACCCAGAGCCACTCTTCAAGGCACATACGTCCCCCTAGCTTTACCCCGGAAAATCAAGTCATCAGTTTAGACATTAGTGCCGCCTGCTTAGTAGCTTTCTAGAAGAGTAACATGAAACAGATTAGTTCTGGTAAACACCTTCTCCTGGGCCTCCCATTCTTCCCTGGAATTTCTTGTGCGTGCCGTTATAACTGAGGGGACTTTCAAAAGTTCTTGGGAAGGCCGACGCCGCGGCTCACTAGGCTAATCCTCCCCCTTGCGGCGCCGGCACACCGGGTTCTAGTCCCGGTTGGGGCACCAGATTCTATCCCGGTTGCCCCTCTTCCAGGCCAGCTCTCTGCTATGGCCCGGGAGTGCAGTGGAGGATGGCCCAAGTCCTTGGGCCCTGTACCAGCATGGGAGACCGGGAAAAGCGCCTGGCTCCTGGCTTCGGATCGGCGCAATGCGCCGGCCGCAGCGGCCATTGGAGGGTGAACCAACGGCAAAAAGGAAGACCTGTCTCTCTCTCTCACTATCCACTCTGCCTGTCAAAAAAAAAAAAAAAATTAAAAAAAAAAAGTTCTTGGGAAAATAGAAGTTTATTTTGGCGCAAAAAGGATGTGAAAAAAATGCATGCAGAGATTTTTCATAATGTGCATCTTCTGTGAACTTTTTGAAGACCTCGTGCATCCCAGGACTGCAGAAATGCAGGGCACGTGGCTGTCTTATCCTCTAAACACCTGCTCTCTGGCTGGAATCTTGGGCAACACTGCCGTCTTAGCATCGCAACCCAGGAAGTTACACTTATGTCCATCTTTTTCTCTTCTAACTCTCGGGCATAGGTTAAAAAGTTACCAAAAACTCCAAGGAGAGCTTTTTCGATTTTTTTTGTTTTCATTTCTCCCGGACTCTGGTCATTTTCACATCACAAACAACGTCCTTGTTGACAGGAGCTCATTGTACCCGGCAGCTTGCCCTGTGCGTCATGTGTCACCCATCTGGTGTTTGCTCAGTGAGGACCCAGCAAGGCAGGGCTGCCCCAGCAGTCAACCCTGAGCAAACTGAGCCGCCGGAGGTGTCCGCACAGGCAACAACCCCCTCTCTGCCCCGGGGGCGCTGCTCCCGTTTCATAACACCTTGCTCCTGGAGAAGCACCGTTCATGCCTCCTCTCCGGCCAGATCGGTCTCACCCAGAAATACCCACGTGCTTCCACACGGAGTGCTCAGCTTCCCACAGGGGTGCAGGCCCTCCGGACGCACAGGTCGAGCCCCTCACCCTCTCACCCGGAACATTGTGAGCGGGTCACCCTTCCCTTGCCACGTTCCCGTCGTGAGACTAGCTGGGTTTTTCGTGTGAAAGTTTCCATGTCTGGTCTCGAGTTTCGGGCAGGCCCCTCTGCCTCTGCCTCCCTCATCAGCATTACTGCCCTCGTAGACCTCGGCGCTTGCCGTGACAGCCACTGATGCCCCTCTTGACCCTGCCCCGTGTTCTCCCCTCCACTGCACGTCCACAGGCAGAGGCCGGAAGTCCCTTCTCTCTTCTAAAGATTCCCTTGGCGCTCTTTGGACTGAAGTCTTTGGAGTTGGTTGGTTTTTTTGTTTTGTTTTGTTTTTTGACAGGCAGAGTTAGACAGTGAGAGAGACAGAAAGGTCTTCCTTTTTCCATTGATTCACTCCCCAGGTGGCTGCTACTGCCGGCACGCTGCGCCGATCTGAAGCCAGGAGCCAGGTGCTTCCTCCTGGTCTACCATGCAGGTGCAGGGCCCAAGGACCTGGGCGATCCTCCACTGCACTCCCAGGCCACAGCAGAAAGCTGGACAGGAAGGGGAGCAACTGGGACAGAATCCGGTGCCCCAATGGGGACTAGCACCCGGGGTGCCGGCACCGCAAGTGGAGGATTAGCCTAGTGAGCCGCGGCGCCAGCCCGGAGTTGCTCTTAACACATGCTCTGTAGCTAAATCTCAGGAAGTCTGAGGACTCTCCTCTGCCCAGGTCACAACTTCCATAACACATTTCTCCCAGAAAGTCCCTCTAAGACTGCACCATCCCTCTGCAAAGCCTGGGTCAGGCACCATCCCTGCTCCATTCCAAGGATGCCTGTGCTTTTTCCATTCTGAACTTGATCATGAACTTTGTGACACTGTGCTGTTGTGGTTGTCTACTGTGCCACTCACTGGACCATTCATTCTGGGAGGGAGGGACGCCAGCTATCTTACTAAGATATGAAAAGCAGTCTATGAACACTTGGTGAGTGATTTAAGAAACAGAGCTGTGCAGGGATGCTTGGACCGCTGGATCCGAGCCAAACAAGCAAGGTGAGAAAACCCATCTGGGTATGGCCCAGCCATGCCTCCCAACACCGCGAGTCACTGAAAGCATAAACAACATTTGTGGTCACCAGGGGCATATTCTTTCCCCTTGGAGAGTGTGGTGGCTTTAGCTATATCCTCAGGGTTTGATGTCCGGGTCCCTACACCATTGGGTTTGGCAACGAGGCTGCTGCCGAGGGTTAAGTTAAGGGTTGGGCATGGGGCTAGGGATGCACGGACAACTGGCCTCAGATTGTGAAGAGAAGCTAAGAGGCTGAGAAGCAAACGTCAGGAGAGGGCTGAGGTTAAGGGCTGTCCGACGCCGGGCTCAGTGGAGCGGGGGCTGGATCTGGGAGTGAGTATCTAGCCGGGCAGGGCAAGGCTGGGCAGAGGGCTGCGGATATGGGTTGAGACAGAGCAGGGCTGGGGCTCCCTGTACATTAACTCCCTCTCCCTGCAGTAGCTGGGGCTCTGAGGCCCCTCCCAGAAGTCCAGCTGGAGGCCGAGCTGGGTGGATCCGTGACCATCAAGTGCCCACTTCCTGAAGTCGAAGGGAGGATGTACCTGTGCCGGCAGATGGCTGAGTCTCGATCATGTGCTACCGTGGTATCCAACCACTACACCAAGGACGAATACAAGAGCCGCGTCACTCTGACGCAGCGCTCAGAAAAGCATCAGTTCCTGGTGAGGATGACCGAGCTGACCGAAAGAGACAGCGGAATCTATGCCTGCGGAGTGGGCATTAACACAGACCATGGCAAGACCAAGAAAGTTGCCCTCAACGTCCACAGCGGTAGGTGCCCCGGCTGCACGGAGCCTCGGCCTGCCCAGAAAGCATTTCTAAGCGGGAAGATCGGGGCAACCGTCTAAGTGCCACAGTCCCCCAGACTCTCAGTCCAGTAAGAACTGGGGTCCACACGGCTGAAACTGCAGGCTCCATTAGCTTCACACTCCAGGATTTTCTAGAAGGTCGTTAAGTGTCCCATGTAATTGTGCCGAGAATAACATCAGGGATGCGTGCACAGCAAAGACACAGTCATTATTGGCCAAACGCATTGCTTTAAGGGCTGGTCCTGGGTTTCCCCCGCACCCTGCCTTCCTCCTCTTCCCCACTGATGCCCGCACACACGCAGCTGGGACGACACAGCCTAGAGTCGCAGCCCCCTCTGATGACCAGGGCTAGGAGAAAGAATATTTCCTTCTGGGAAAACCCCACCTACATCCTTTTCTGCTTCTCTCGGTGGACACTGCCCTCCTTCCCCTCACTGCCGTCCGCCCTGGCTGGGTCAGCAGCCGCTTCCCCAGGCCCCAGTCTCTCCCTAGGGATCACCCGCGTCTTCCTCTCGCCTCCAGCAGAGTATGAGCCATTCTGGGAAGAGGGGCCGACAACCAAGCCTCTGAAGCGGCTTTATAGATTTCTGCATCTGCAGATGCCTCACGGGTTCCAGAAGCCTGCCCCTGGCAGCCCTTTCAGATTAACACCCAAAGGTCAGTCCACCACCGTGGGAGTGGGAGATGCGTGTCACTGTGAAAATGGAGGGTGGGGTGCGTGTTCCGTTCACAGCGTGGCTGGCAGAGATGATTCGCAGCCGTGGACTGCCCTGCGGTACCTGGCTGCGATCTGCTTTCTGTATCCTTCAAGCCTACCCTAGGGCCGAACAGCGAGCCCTGGTTGTAGAACTTAGACATCACCACCAGGGGGCACCACAACGAAGGAAGTGCGGGCTCCATTCACAAAACCTACCTCTTTTTTTATGAATGACTGCAAGAAACCAAGACCAGGCAGACGGTTCCCAGCTGGAGGCCGCTTTGTCTTTGCTCCCCAAAGCGCTGTCTTCTACCTGCTGTTCCCTGGCGATTTTAACAACTCTATTTTTTTTTTCAGTAAAACGAGTAATAATCATACTGACAATACCTTTTCAATTTTAAACGCATTTGACACGCTCTATTTCCATCACACCCTCACATACATTTGGCGAGGTAGCTGGATTACACTAGGGGACCCTACTGGGAACCAAAGGGGATGCTGTAACCTAGCAGATCATATAGCCAGGGTTGTGACAGATCAGAGGATAAAGCCCCCAGATACAGCACAAGGCAGACTGGGATCAGAACTATAAGCAAGGTTTTTCTTCCTGCTCAGAGGAGTGCAAATTCTGCCTAGGAAGTCAGGGAAGGCTTCCTGGAGGAAGTGGTATTTGCAGCAAATATAGAAAGAACTGGCTGGGTACAGATAGCATGCTAAGGAAGCATTTCAGACCACAGGTGGTCTGGGTAAAGGGAAGAGTGCAGTGGGGAAGAAGATGGTGACCCAATCCTGCTGGGCCCAGAGCCGCAGCAGGTACAAAACAGCAGTTCCCCTTGCATCTCCCGCAGTAAGCACACCGGCTCAGAGCACCGAGGCCCCTGCAGCCCACCGGCCCTCCCCCACCACCCCGACTGCTCGCCAACCTCGAGTTTCCAGAGCGTTTTCCGGAGCAGCCGCCAGGCCCCCCACCCTCCCGCCGTCTGCCTCAAAGTTCTCGGCTCAGGGGGGGCTGCTCAGGCCCTGGACGGCCAGCTACAGCCGCCACACCCGGCTGCACAGGCAGAGGTAAGAGGCCTCCTCCAGCCTGACCCGGCGGGATCCCAGGCGAAGCAGCTGCAGCTCAGAGACCCACGCATCTTCCTAAGCGCCCGCTGTAGAGCCCCTCCCTGGCTTCTCCGGCGACGCCCCCGCGGAATACCCTGCCTGGGCGGGCGCACTGTTCATGCACTTCCCCAGGCTCCCGCCCCACCCTGAAGAGAGAGGGGGGACCCAGGGCGTTCAGTCACTCAGAGGATCCGATTCTGTTTTGATGGGGAAGAACCAAACAAGGAAAAAATTAAAATGGACTGTTAGCATCATTTTCGCCCACTTAGTATTGTTTTTTCAATGTGGCTACTAGGAAGTTTACTATCACCTGTGAGGGTCCCCGGCTTAGGGACAGCACCGGTCTGAACGCCGGGGTGCAGTCCGGAGAAGTTCTGTAATACACCACGAGGGGGCAGCATGATCGCAGACGCCAAAGAAAACCTAGCCTACTTGGAGAGACTTTTGCCTAAGCGAAGACCACACACGGTAGTAAGGAAGGAGCCTCCGACGTCAGTGGAGTTCCGTAGGTGGGGAAACCGAGGCCACGAGCGCTAAGGAGCTTCAAAGAGACCCCGAGTGCTAGCTCAGTCAATCACAGCGACCTGCCCGCAGAGGCGGCGCCGAGCGCACCGGGCCAGCACCTTCCTGGCCCTGCTGCGTGCGCGGGGCCCCCGCCATCCCCAGGGCGTGAAAAGACCGAGCCACGCATCACCGCGGTCTCTAGATAGAGACGCCAAGTCTGGCGAGGGCGGGGGCTGCCCCCGGCACGCACGCAAGGAGCGGGACCTCAGGGCGCATGGCGCCGGCTTCCCACGGGGGAGCGGGGTGGGGGAGACAGGATTCCAGCGCCTTCCCCGCAGAGGGCCCGCTGCGAGAAACCCCCGCGCTCCCGCCCACGGAGGTGCCTGGAGCATCCAGGCCTCGCTGTCCGCGGCTCCAGTCCGTCCCGCGGGGCAGCGCGGGCAGCGGCTCCGTGAGCCCACGTAAGGGAGATAAGATCCGCGGCCAGGAACGCGCAGAATCCGAATCCGCACCCGTTTCCCGTCTCCACAGCCAAGTCTCTGCGGGGAGAGGACAGGGTTTTAAGCTCCCCCAACCCCAGGGGCCACGCCTCCGAGTGTCCTCCCGCGCGCGCGCGTCCCGCCGCCGACCCCCTCTTCGTCCCCTCCCCCGCAGGGCCCTCAGCCACGAGCCGCCGTCCGGCGCGGGGGACCAAGGCCTCCACATCCTCGTCCCCAGCGGCCTGGCCTTCCTCCTGCTGGCCCTGCTGGGGCTGGTGGTGAGGAGGGCCGTGGAGAGGCGCAAGGGTGAGCTGGGGCCCGGGCGCTGATGGGCTGGGCTGGGGTCCCCGGGCCTTCGGGCCCCAGCCCCTCACGCCTGCTCCTCTCTCCTCTCCTCTCCTCCCGCTGCGGCCCGGCCGCGAAGCCTTCTCCAGGCGGGTCCGCAGGCTGGCCGTGAGGATGCGCGCCCGCGACGCGACCCGACGGCCCCGCGCGCAGCGCTCCCGCACCTCGTCGCGGCCGCGCTCGCAGAACGTCTACAGCGCCTGCCCGCGCCGCGCTCAGGGGCCGGACGCTGCGGGTAAGCAGCCGGGCGGGGCACAGCGACCCGGGGCCGCGGGGTCAGCGGCTCCTCCCCGGGCGCGCCGCCCGCCCTCACCGCGACCCTCCCGTTCCTCCTAGGCGCACCGGACGCCCCGCGCGCCGAGCCCGCAGCCTCGGCACCGCCCACCCCGCCGCAGGTAAGCCCTGCCCTCCCTGATGGGCCACCGCGGCCCCGCAGGTGCAGGGGAGCGGGTCCCCGCTTTCCCAGCGGCTCCTGGCGCCTGGGCCGAGGCGCGTTCTGTGGGCCTCCCGACAGGGTGGGGGCGTCGGCCGCTGGCTCCCCGGGACCTGTCGCGGGGCTGTGGGCGCGGCCTGGCTCTGCGATGCATGGGTGCTGGCTGCCCGTGGCTCAGCAGAGTGACAGCCGTAACTGCCAATCCTGGAAGGGGCTTGCACGGGGGTGGAAGCCACGCGGTCTCACCTTGACTTCGGGAGAACGTTCCAGCAACCTCTCCAAGGCCAGGATAACCTGGCCCAGGGAGGAGTCCCTGGGCAGAGCTCCCGGAAGCCGCCTCTCCATTCATCTCCCTGTCCCCAAGCTGAGAGGAGAAGGCATTTTATTCTCTAAAGTGGCCCGCAGTGGCTAAGAGGCTGCCTACCCCAGGGAGCCAGGAAAAACAGTGTTGTCAGGAAAGTGCCCACTGCGCTAATCCAACAGACTCAGAGCCGGGGGCCTGAGACATGGCAGGACAGTGGCCTCTCAGGGGATGCTAGGGGCAGAGGGACCGGCGCAGGGGGCCTGTGCCACCCGGCCTTGCAGGCACCCGTTCTCTGTCCGCCATCCCCTGGTTGGTGCCAGGCCCGGGGTGGGTACGGAGTCACCAGCACATGTGCACACGCCCGTGCAGGGAGGGGACCGTGACCTGAGGCTCCGCACGTCGCCGCCATCCTTGGCCCTACCTTAGTCCTGTAGCCGCCCCTGCCTTCCAGGGCGGCTGGACCGCTCTGCCTCATGCTAAGGCGACAGTGGCACCCAGCAGCAAGGAGCAGGGCCGCCCAGGTGCCTTGAACTCCTTGAGCTTGCCATGAGCCACCGCTCCTGGGCGAGGTCACCGCAGCTTAGGGAGGTCTGGCAGTGCCTGTCCACCCTGCCCCTCCCAGCAGCCCCCTCTCTGGAACTGCCCTGGGACCACACAAACCCTCCGCTGAGCTTGCCCCTTGCTCAGTGCGCTCACCCTGCGTCCCTACTTGACACTCCCACTCCCGTGGGACTCCTGGGCAGCAAGGTGCACGTGCTCACTGAGGGAGCCGTGCAGTATGTCCATTCTCTAGGTCACGGGCGTTAACCCTGAATGAGGGACCGTAACAGGCAGTGGAAGGTGCATTTGTGCCGTGAGCCGCTGCTGCTTCCCTTTGTCAAAGCACTGCGCGTTGCCATTCCTCTCTGGGAGTGCTTCCCGAGTGCCTGCGGCACTGCCGTGGACTTCCGGTTCTGAGACCTCTCAGTGCACGGTCATTGTGCTACGTAGGGGGTCATCGGCATAGCCCTGTACCCCAGGATCGGACCATCGTGGCGTTGGCGATCCCGACACTTCCAGCACTGCTGTGCCCACGTGGCCACCTCCCCTTCCGCACCCAGCCCATTCCTGGAACTCACGGCCAGGCCCAGCCACGGCCAGCCCAGCCCTGGCAGAGGGGCAGGGGGTGACTCACGCATCTTCAGAACCCCTTCCTAGGAAGGGGTCATGTCACCTTGTCCCCAAGGCTATCCCCCTCTGGCAGCTGGGTCATCTCCAGGCCTCGTGCTTGGGTGATGATTGTAGTCTGAGGCATTTCCTGCCCACGTTAGGTCCAAGGGTTTCCCAGCCATCCGGGGTGAGGCATCACCCTAAAAAATCCCGGGACTGGCTCACCTGCGGGAGCTCAGCCACCTCTGTGCCTGTGCAATCAAGACCAGGATCCCCTTGTCCCAGCGTGAGAGACACCCAAGTCACCCCATGCTGCTCCAGTGACGCCTCTTTGGTTGCGCCCAGGTGTCTGAAACCCCCTGGCCCCAAGCCGCCACTCTGCAGACCAGCTGTGAATATGTGACCATCTGTCACCAGCCTGCTGCCAAGATGGAGGACCCTGATTCAGACAACTACGTCAATATTCCCTACCTGACTCACCTCCCCAGCTGTGCCCCGGGGCCCGGGGCCTGGTGCTAATGAGCCTTATCTGTCTGCCGATCTCCTGCACCTGCTCCCCGTGTTCTTGGAAGCCGGGTCACCTCCCGTGCCCCGTCTCTGGGTGCCCTGAGCGTGGCCCTGCTCCCAGCTCCTCTTGCACACCTTTGCAGTCAGCCCCTGGAGCTGCCAGGTGGGCTCTTGCCCCCACGCCACCTGCTCCCTTTCCTGGCCGTCAGACAGGTGCGGACTGCAGAGGGTGTCCTCACCATCTCGCTCACAGCCCTTGCTGCCCTGTCTCGAGGCACAGCCCTCACTTCAGGCCCTTGCCAGCTGTGGGTCTCACCCAGAGAGAAGACCCTCGGGCCGCATCGTGAAGTTGTGCCTCATCCCCCTGAGCTAAGAAGGGGCCTGGTGTGGAAACATGCCAGGGCGGGGTGGGGGGTGGCGTCTGTGCTCTGATCCAGGGGCTGGTCCTCACCAGTGAGATCCTGCCCGCTTACGCTGGGGGGATGGTGTATGGTTCCCATTAGTGAGCTGTCCGTAGACCCGTAAACCCTCTTTCCCACAGCTCGTCCCCTCTCAGTGCACATGAGTACCCTGACCCCATGGCCCCCACTTTCACATCCTTGTGGCCGCCCCCCCCAGCCCTCCTCCCGCGTCCTGGTGCTGCCACTTGGGCACGGATCCTAACTGTGGCCCGTTGCAGTCTTCCGAAGCTATGTCGTCTCCCTGCTCTCAGAAGAGCAATCATCTCTGCCAGTTTCAGACAACATATAAAGGGACTGGGGGGAGGGGGAGGGCAGTCGGGGTGTCTGGGGGGCTGGAGGCTTCACAGTGCCACTCATGCTATGGAAGAGACAGCCCACCGCCTGCGTGGGCTCCTCCTGCGTTGGTGGAGTGAGGGCGCAGCGGAGCCCGCGTCAGCTGCGAGGTGGAGGCAGAGCCAGAGGCCGCAGAAGGCCTCGCCTTGCTCTTGGGAAGGAGGCCTTTCCCAGATGCCAGCACCCGCCGGAACAAGAAGGGGAAGGCGGCCAGACGTGTGCGGGGCCGCCTTGAATCAGCAGGGGACGTCACCGCAGACCGCGCAGTGCCCCCAGCTACGAGGGCACCACCCTCTCAAGCGGCAGATAAAGGAAGAATTGGAACAAGAATAGACGTGCACCCAGCCGAGGAGAAGGGCAGGCAGGGGCGTGGGGGGCGTGGGCCGGAAGTGGAAGGCGGAGTGGGAATCTGCTTTGAGCCCGGCTCTTTAACCTACACTTGATCTTCTGTCATTTACATTTCAAACTGGTGCCCCTTACGACCCCCCAGAGCCCTGGCCCTGCGCTTATAAAATGACGTGTTCTCCAGCCCTGCGGTTCTGTCGTGTGTCCCTGCCTTCCTCGTTCCTCTCAATCCGAAGACAGGCCCAAAGTCCAATTGATGAAGCAGTCACCGAACACCTGCCCCTGCCCCAGGACGCTGGCCCTGGCTGCCTCCCTGGAAACTGGGAGCTCACGAATCAGTGCAACTCTGGTTGCAACCCAGGCAGCAGTTAAAGCTGTGATAAATCCAGGATCCACTGGGCAGATGGTGTGCAGCGTCCCAAGGAACCGTCCAGGCCTGTCCCTGGAAGCAGGGACCGTGACAGCCCCGTGGTCATCATGTGCAGTGCCCATGGTGAGAACAGCAGAGGAGGGGACACTCACGTGACATGACACAGAGGAGGGAGGAGGGCTCCTTGTCTGGGCGTTCAGAGCTGGGGGAATTTCTCCAGCCAGCTCCGGAGAACCTCCATCTCCCCGAGGCTTTGATCAGATGGGAAAGGAGACTGAAGTTCAGCCATGTTCGCTCTGAGTTATTTTCTTTCCCTGCCCGGAACAGGCCCAACTCCAGGTCATGGGCCGGATCCCCTCTGGGTGGCCTCTCACCCTCAGCTGCCCATCCCTTGTCCCCCTCTGTGTGTGTCAGAGGTGAGGACAAGCAGGCCAGGGAGTAGCAGGGTTCAAGGGCAAGGGAACAGCGTGCAGCCCCCTAACGAGCCCACCATGGGGTGAACATGGCCCCCAGGAGTCCGCCGTGCAGAAGAGTGTGTGTGTCCTTCAGGCTATCGCAATCATGTATGGAGGGAGAGAGCTTGGGATGAAGTTTGGATTCTCTTGTCATACCTTATAGAATGGTGCTAGAACTTCCATCCCTCTTTTTCCAAACTGGACCACTGCAGCGGTATGTGGAGTGGAGGTGAATGTGTCCTTGCTCCTCCACTCCTGCCTTCAAATTGCCCAGCTCAGGTGCCCAGGAAACCCTCCTGCAGGGAAAGTCCCCGAGAGAGAAGTCACCTTGTAGGAAAATCAGATCGCATTGGAACTGGAAAATTAGCAGAGTCTGTGGGGTTTATGCAAAGCGTGTGCTCAGTGAGGAGCGTGCACCTGCGCTCCTGCTAAGTCGGGCTCGGGGGTGGCTAGTCCGGCGGCCTCACCTGCAGTCCCTTCTGCCTTACGTCTCTGCAGTAGCTCTGCGTGACTCTTAAGCAAGGCTCCGAGCGCTCAGCACCTGGTCTCACCTGTCTAAATGCTCCCTGGGACAGCGGAAAACACCTGTTCCACTCTCGCTCGTTTTCCCACTGGATACCAGAAAAGATAGGAAGTTGTGCCCTGTGTGAGTTGGGGGCAGAGGCCAGGGCTGAGCTGTGTGTCCTCAAGGTGATCTGTGGCCAATTCCCCGCATGTACCTGGGGCTGCCTCCTGCAGTCCAGGGAGGAGTGGCTGTCCCCACTTCACAGGGAGTGAGACAGAAGCCCAGGGAGCTTGAACACATCACCAGGCGCCCCCGGCTATGGGGAGAATCCACAGGTCCCACCCTTGATTCAAAATAGAGCTAAACTTGAACTCAGAAC
Organism: Lepus europaeus; assembly: GCF_033115175.1. Classification (NCBI taxonomy): domain Eukaryota; kingdom Metazoa; phylum Chordata; class Mammalia; order Lagomorpha; family Leporidae; genus Lepus; species Lepus europaeus. The sequence goes on along the minus strand of NC_084840.1, from coordinate 21,716,799 downwards.
TGCAGTGTCCAGGAGTCAGGAGTAAAAGCCAAGCCCCGGGAAGGGGTGTGCACCATTCTCAAAGCCTAGAATGTTCCGTGTTCTACTCTCTATGGCTTGATAGTGACAAAAAGTTTGTTGGCCAGAACAGAGAAGGACTTCAGGATCCTGAACCCACTGTTTTGTTGGGGTTACTTTATGAAAACTGTATTCAAATAGAACTGCAGTGGAGTGTGGATGAGACAACAGCTCTCCGTGTCCTGGGGAGGGAGGTCTGGGCCCTCCTGCACGAACCCACCTGGCACTCCAGGGCAGATGAGCACAGAAGAGGCGGGGGCTTCTAGGAGAAGATGGTGCTCAGTAGGTCCAAAGGGGCCTTCAGGGAGCAGGTGGAGCAGCCCCTGCTTCATAGGAGGAACCCAGGCCCGGGGAGGGAGGTGACCCACCTGGGTCACACGGCTGCTCAGTGGCAGGCCCAGGCCTGCTCCCAGCACTCCTGACTCCCCATCCAGCTAATAGTCTCTTTCTTCCACACCACAGCCTCTCTAGTAGCTGTAAGGAAGTGATGGGCCCTGAAAAGCACTTGAACTTGTGCCTGGTGGTTGACAGTTGGCAGGAAAATGAGAGATGAAAAAAGAAAAAAAAAAAAAAAAAGAGCAGAAACTAACGGCCTCAAATCAGAAATTGTACTCCAGCCTCCTGGCGCTTCTGAAGCTCAGTGCAGGGATCAGGGCTCAGTGCAGGGATCAGGGCTCAGTGCAGGGATCAAGGCTCAGTACCTTTGTGCTCACTGCCTGGATGAGGGATGAGAAGACGATAATGGATGAGAGAAGAGGGTGGGAATGGAAGGGGGTGGGTACACTTGGTAGATGCCCGTTGGGCCCATACAGCTAAAGAGAGAAAGATTGGCAACAACTGTGGGTAAATGTGAGAAAATGTTTGCCCTCCTGGGTCCCCAATCTTGTTTAGGCTCAGCCCAGGGCAGAAGTAAAGGGATCCCATCACCCTCCCTAAGAAGTAAAGGGATCCCATCACCCTCCCTAAGACCACCCCCACCCCACCTGGTAGACCAGCGTCAGGGGGTGGGGGTGGAAGTGGGGGAGCCATCCTTCCCCAGGGTCTGACTTCCAAGACATTCTACAGAGTCTCTCTCTGCAGCATGATGCTGTCCTGAGCTTGCTCTGGGAAAACAAAAAAAAGCCTCCAGTTCAGGGATTGGTGTGGACACGCTTGCAGGTGTGTGCCACTCCCCAGCTCCTGAATCTACCCAGTCTGTGAGATGTCAAGGGTCAGAGAGACCACAGGAGGAGCCAGAGGGCTGTGCTGGCCTGGGCCCTAAGCCCAGACCCCCAGAAGCCATAGACTCCCAAGAGGGCTCAGAGCCTTGACATGGCCTGGATGAGGGCCCTGGGCCCACTAGGAGCAGGGTTTTGCCTCCATAGTGGTAAGAAGAGGTGTGGGAGGACCCAGCTGCCTCTTGCCTTGGGGTATCTGATTCCAGTCCTTGAACTTGGAGCCAGAGTCTGCTCAGGATGACGCCTGATGATGCCAGCTGTGTTCTTCATTTTCTTTGCACTCTGTTTATCTGGCTGGAGACGGACCACATCCTTTTTTTTTTTTTTTTAAGATTTATTTATTTATTTGAAAGAGAGGCAGAGGCAGAGAGAGAGAGAGAGAGAGAGAGAGAGGTCTTGCATCCGCTGGTTCACTCCCCAGATGACCACAACGGCAGGAGCTGTGCCAATCCAAAGCCAGGAGCCAGGAGCTTCTTCCAGGTCTCCCATGTGGGCGCAGGGGACCAAGCACTTGGGCCGTCTTCTACTGCTTTCCCAGGCCATAGCAGAGAGCTGGATTGGAAGTGGAGCAACCGGGACTTGAACCGGTGTCCATATGGGATGCCCGCACTGCAGGCAGCAGCTTTACCTGCTATGCCACAGCGCCAGCCCAACCACATCCTTTTGATCCTCATGTGTCAAAACGGGGCTGGTGGAGCCTTCTGACCTCCCCAGGTATGAGAGGGGAGGAAGTGGGGCTGGCGTTGCTGCGCAGTGGGGAATGTCTGTGCATCCCATGTCAGAGCACTGGTTCCAATCCTGACCGCTCTCTGTGCGCACCCAGCTCCCAGCGAGTGTGCCTGGGAAGGCAGCAGACGACGGCCCAAGTACCTGGCCCCTGCTACCTACATCGGGGATCAAGATGGAGTTGCTGGCTCCTAGCTTTGGTCCAGCTCCGCTCTGGTCATTACAGCCTTTTGGGGGAGTGCCCCAGCAGATGGAAGATCTTTGTCTCTGTCTCTCCCTCTGTCTGTCACTCTGCCTTTCAAATAAATCTATCTCTAAAATAGGGCTCAAGTTACTAGAAAGCAGGAGAAGCTGGAGGAGCTGCAGGATCACAAAATTGTGTCCTCCCACCCCACAGCCCGGGCCCAGGGTCACACTCCACTGTGGGGCGGGGGGGATCCACGGCAGGGCCCAGTCGGAATTCTGGGCCCCCATCCCTGGCTGCAGGCTCCAGAAAAGCAGCATCAGACTCAGGGAGCAGGAGGAGGGACCGCCGTGTGCATTTCAGAGCCCAGCTGTGGCCATGGGAGGGCCCAGAACTGTGCTCCCTGGGTCTGCCCAGGCCGGCCGCAGGAGCACACAGAGGGCTCCGGGCCAGCACATGACAGGAACCGTGGCCTGGGGTGGGGCTGAGGTCCTTCTACCCCACAGCCTCTCTCCATCTCTCCACCTGCCCGCCCCACCCACACACCCAACACCTCCTGCTGTCTCCCTTACGGTGCTCACTCAGCTCTGACCTACTCAGAATTTGTCCAGAGACAGTGAGGAGATCGTGGGCGTGGGGCTGGGGGAGGTTCCTAATGTGTGAAGCAATGTGTGTGGGGCGCCCAGGCTCTGGAGGGCGCAGAGCCCCACCAGCCGGGAGCACACCACACAGATCTCGTACCCAGGGGGCGCCGTCTCGGAGCCCAGCAGTTCATCCCGGCCCATAGGGCAGGACACGCACTCACTGCCCCCTCGGCTGACTGATGGGCTCACTGGGTCTCCAAGAACTCCTTTTCAAGGCACTGTGCCAGAAGGAGGAATTCGGAGCCCCCGTGATCACCTCGCAAACCTGCCCGTGGCTGGCGGGGCAGAGGCCTCCACCGCCCCGGGGGACTGGGTGGTAGCTCACAGCTTGGCTCTCCAGCGCCCTCTCTCTGTGTTGCTAGTCCTCCTTCCCTCCTGATGCCCCTCCTGTCTCCTCCCACCCACAGCCACCTAAGACCTGGTCTTCTCCCAGGCCCTGGTCTCACACCTGAAGGAACCGTCCCCACCCTAGACTGTGAGAAGACCAGAGAAGGCCAGGGCCAGCACGCACAGTCCTCCCCCACTGCAGCAGCCTAAATTCTCCCTGGTGGGTTGGAGAAGGCAGCTGCCCCAGCCCCAGCCCCCTGCCCCCTCTCCCCAGCCCCCAGCCCCCAGCCGTGTCCACGCCCTCACAGAACCACTCAGAACGCTGACTTCTGCTGCCCAGTTTCTGCACCTACACCCTTTAAAAGGATCTGGCCCGTGCCTCCCCAGGCACAAGTGCAAGGAGCGAATCAGAAATGACCGAGCTGCCTTGTGAACTCTGCACACGTGCAACCAGGTTATCAGTGTATGCAGCGCACACCCGTCTCCCTGCTGTCAGAATGATGCAGTAACCGTGCCCTCCTCGTGGCGAAGGTTAGCCCCGAGCCGAAGGCTAGCCCCTAAGTACCTCTCCTTGAATCCCTTAGGGATGGCAGGATGTTTCCTCAGGTGCACCTACCCATGCTCCCTAGGGTTACACCCACTCAACCAAAATATGCCTCTCCTTGGGTGCTGGCAGCTAGGAGAAATAAGGCAGCAGGTGCATGGAAGGGTCTGGAAAGCTGAGGGGCCCTGGTGTCCTAGTGGGCGGGGCTCAGCCTGTGCTGCGCAGCCCGGGATTCCCAGAGGGATGCAGGCCGTGGGCATGTCAGGAGCACTGGTGTGGTCAAGAGATGGATGTTTCTGCAGCCAGAGGCCCTTGGGCTTGGCTTGCGGGTGTCTCAGTGAAGGCACCCCTGGGGCAGTGTCTCCCACAGCCTCGTCTTAAGCAGCAGTTCGCAGCCAGGTACCTGGAGAACCCCGGCTGTGCCCGCTGTCCTGGAGAGGCTGCCATGCTCCTGAGAGTACTAAGACTTGGAGGAGTCCAGTGGGGTTGGTAGGGGGAGGGAGGGAAGCAGTGTCTAACTTTGTCTAACCCAGCATTTCCCTTAAGTGTTCGGTTGTGGCTCTGGGGAACACATTATAGGGAATTCTGATCTCCGAACCAGGGAAAGACAAATGCACCATGGGTCGAATCCAGCCAGAGCTGGGCTAAGGTTAGCTCAGCCCCGTGACCTAAGAGTAGCTTTTATTTATTTATTTTTTTAAAGAAACTAAAAAGGGCTATGAGCCAAAAATTCAACACACTGGGGCAGGCATTGTGGCACAGCAGGTTAAGCTGCTGTCTATGACGCCAGCATCCCATGAGTGCAGGTTCAAGTCCCAGCTGCTCCACTTCCAATCCAGCTCCCTGCCAGTGCACCTGGGAAAGCAGCAGAGGATGGCCCAAGCCCTTGGGCCCCTGCACCCACGTGGGAGCCCAGATGGAGTTCCTGCCTCCAGATTCTGCCTGGCCCAACCCTGACTGTTGCAGCCATTTGGAGAGTGAACCAGTAGATAGAACATTCTCTCCCTTTCTCTCTCACTCTGCCTTTCAGACAAATAAACAAATCTTTTTAAAAACCCTTCAAAAATCTGTCTAAAGACCCTGCTCTAAGTCACCCTCCTGCAGGCACATTCTGAGAGTCTCCCTGAGCCTGGGCCCAGGAACATGGGAGCGGGATCATGGTGTGATGGCAGGAACTCCATCTCTCCAGCTCCCTGAGAAGAAACAGTGGGGACGCTGGGCCCTGGGCAGGGCCTTCCCAGGCTCTCTGGTGCAGCACACCCTCCCTCACTGCACTCCAGTGTTTGTTTTCTTGGGCACAGTCCCTGGCCAGCGACCTGCTCTGCCGCTGCTGCCATCAGCTTGAGTTCTCTGTTCTCAGAGGGCCGGAGTCTTGCCCTGTAGCTCTCCCCTTTCCCTTGGGATCGTAAGCATTCCCCAAATTCCCTAACTACTAAGGGGAAATGATGCCAGGAGACAGAAAGAGGACCAGGTGAGAGTGTGGGAGCTACAGGTGTGGAGGAGGTGGGGAAGGGAGGAGAGAGGAGGCAGGAAGTGGCGTGTGATCCCAGATGGCTGTGTGCTGGCAGGCTGGCGCAGAGGTGGGATGCGGCCGGAATGGGAAACAGCTCCCTGTGCCTACGGAAAGGCTAATGAAACATGGGTCACCAGGCCCAAGTGTTTCTGGGCCTCAGCCTCAGGGAAGCCTGACGAAGCTCCGTTACCTGTGAAGCGAAGGCAGGGAGAGACCTTGGATCTTGGGCCCACATCAACTGAGACTGCTGATGATGGGCACAGGCTCCAGGGACCAGCAGGCCAGGCTCAAAATGAGATTAAGCCACTTGGGAGGTCCGAGCCTCAGCTTCCCCACCTGTGAAACAGAGACCTTGGCCGGTGCCGCGGCTCAATAGGCTAATCCTCCGCCTTGCAGCACCGGCACACCGGGTTCTAGTCCCGGTCGGGGCACTGATCCTGTCCCGGTTGCCCCTCTTCCAGGCCAGCTCTCTGCTGTGGCCTGGGAGTGCAGTGGAGGATGGCCCAAGTGCTTGGGCCCTGCACCCCATGGAAGACCAGCAGAAGCACCTGGCACCTGCCATCGGATCAATGCGGTGTGCTGGCCGCAGCGCGCCAGCCACAGCGGCCATTGGAGGGTGAACCAACGGCAAAGGAAGACCTCTCTCTCTGTCTCTCTCTCTCTCACTGTCCACTCTGCCTATCAAAAAAAAAAAAAAAAAAAAGAAAGAAAGAAACAGAGACCTCATGGGGCCGTAGGGATGCCATGATGCAGCCCCCAAAACCAAGGGCAACAGTGGATTCTGGGAGCTTGCTGGAAATGCAGAACCCACGGCGCTTCCCCAAAGCCACGGACTCGGAGTGTGCGTTCTGAGCCACGCGCGCTCGGGGGGAGCTTTGTGTGCATCAGATTTTGCGGTGCATCTACACACAGCGTGTTCAGAGGCCAAGCCCGGGTCTCCCGAGTGGGAAATGCTTAGCCAAGCAGGAATCTGAGTGAAAGGAGGAAGGGCTAGAGCAGAGATTCTCAGGGGAGCAAGTTTGCTTCCAGGGGACACGGGGCAACGTCTGGAGACATTCTCAGTCTCCGTGATCCAGGAGCGCCACCCACATTCAGTGGCAAGGGGACAGGGAAGCCACTGAACATGTTGCAATGCACAGGGCAGCCCCTCACTGCGCAGTTTCGTAACGCAGCATCAGCTGTTGGTAACGCTGAGGTTAAGAAGCCCTGGACCAGCCGGCACCGTGGCTCACTAGGCTAATCCTCCGCCTTGCGGCGCCGGCACACCGGGTTCTAGTCCCGGTCGGGGCACCGATCCTGTCCCGGTTGCCCCTCTTCCAGGACAGCTCTCTGCTATGGCCCGGGAGTGCAGTGGAGGATGGCCCAAGTGCTTGGGCCCTGCACCCGCATGGGAGACCAGGAGAAGCACCTGGCTCCTGCCATCGGATCAGCACGGTGCGCTGGCCGCAGTGTGCCTACCGCGGCGGCCATTGGAGGGTGAACCAACAGCAAAAGGAAGACCTTTCTCTCTCTCTCTCTCTCTCTCTCTCTCTCTCTCTCACTGTCCACTCTGCCTGTCAAAAAAAAAAAAAAAAAGAAGAAGAAGAAGCCCTGGACCAGAGGGAAGCAGGAAAGAGCTAGAACAGGAGCAGAAAGTGACCCTTCCTGGAGAGGGGGACACTGCCCAAAGGCTCCAGGTGGCAACGGGTGGGTGAGGTCTGAGTTTTCCGTTTGGAGAATAAATCCACTCAAATTCCCCCGTCCCTACAGATCCTCTGACCCCGTGTAGGAGGAAAGGACTGGACCGCGGGGCCTGTCCACTTGGGGATGAGGCATTAAAGACCTCCCCCATCTACTGAATCACCCGAGTCTCTGCCAGTGCCCTGCAGGAGAGCGCAGTGAGCAATGAGCGTGTGGACGAGAAGGTCCTGTGAGCACACGAGAGGAGGCGGGTCCGTCACCATTCTTCTTCCAAGGAACTCAGTATCATCCTTGTCCTAAAACCCATCTTCTCTCTCCCCGTTTGGCTGGGAAGCTTATGTGACGACGGGTGGGGATCCCTGGGCGTTTCGTTGGCCCCTTTCCCTGCGTTAGCCGCAGCCACCCTGGGAGCAGGGCGAGGGGTGCGCGTGCACAGGCGGCCCCCGAGGCTGGCACGCGGTCGGTGGTGTCATCAGTGATCGATTTGTGCAGCATTTCCAGAGCTGAAAGCACACAGACGTGGAGTGTTCTTACTTCTCTGCCGAGTGAGTTCCCTCCTGTAACACTCCTGCGCCCTTGTGAGACGGGAGGACACACGGGATCGCTCTGCAGATCGGAAAGCCGAGAGTCAGAAAGGGACGAGGGGCTTTCCCCGGGCCACCTAGACGAAACGACAGAGCCAGGGCGGCGGTGCAGGTCTCCTGGCTGTCAGTCCAGGATTTTTTTTCCCCAGACACACTTTGGTGCAGCTTCACAGTCCCCCCTACATGCATTCTTCCACTGAGCGACCACTTCCTAAGCTCCTGGCGAGCATCGGAAGGCACTGGACGAAACAGGAGTGGCCGTGATCAGTTACCTGAAATGTCCAGAACAGACTAATCTGCAGAAAGGGAAGATGGGTTCGCAGTGACCAGGGTGGGAGCAAGGGGTGGGGCGGGAGGAAGGAAAGGCAGTGGCTACTAAGGCGTCTGATGTTTCTGTTGCAGACCAAAAAAATTCTAAAATTAGAGCATGGTGATGATCACGCAGCTCTGTGAATATATTAAAAACCATTGGATTGCACACTCTAAACAAGTGGCCTCTAGATATATGTTATAGCTTAATAAAGTTATCAGAAATGAATTCAAATTTGCCCCTTGGGTTGTAAAGGTGCAGTAGATGGAGATATACTTGTGAACAGGTAAATGCGACACAGAAAGCTGGAGATGGGTGAACTCCAAGACCAGGCGGAATCTCCCCAGTGTTGGCAGAGTGCAAGGAGCTGTGGGGGGCTTTCCAGGAGAAATGAGCTCATGTGGGGGCTGAGGAGGAGTTCGCCAGCAAGCTAAGAGGGTGCTTGACTTACTGGGGACACCTGGGACCTCCGTAAGTTTGACAGCCACACAGCTACTGGAATGGACCACAGAGAAGTTTCTGGAAGCTGCTGGAAGAGAAAGGATCATTAGTTGTTCTTTTGCCTAATACTTCTTGGAAATCCATGGGAAGGGGAAATGTTAAAACAAATTCGGAGCATGTAAGGGGCCCAGGGTACAGCTCACCCCACAGAAGGGGGAGAGAGGGCTCAAGGTCCTGTCTCCAAGCCAAGGCTTCCGGACAATCACAGGAAAAACAGCCACAAGAGACAGCCGGCTCTGGAAACTGCATGGCCTCCCCAGAGCCAGGCCCCCTCCTCCCCCAGCCTGCAGAACGTCCCCTGTGGGTCCCATGGCATTGTGCAGGCTGGGGAAAGGACAGTCCCAAAGTCGCCCGGGAAGGTGCAGCTGAGGATCTGGGGCCTATTCCCCCTGTGTCTCCCACCTCGCGCACACACAGCAAGGCTGCTTCCTCTATGTGAGAATGTCAGAAAGAGAGAGAGAGAGAGAGAGAGAGAGAAAGGAAGAAAGGAAGGAAGGAAAGAGGGAGGAGGAAGGAAGGAAGGGAGGGAGGGAGAAAGGGAGGGGGGGAGGGAGGGAGGGAGGGAGGGAGGGAGGGATGGAGGAGCGAAGCTTCAGTGGGAAGGAGCCAGACCCCATTCTCAGGCGGTGATCGGGGTCCAACTCCTAAAATAGCACCTCCCCAACCTGATCCATTCTTTACAGCTACAAGGAGCCTTCCAGGTTCCTAGCCTGCGCTCCAGTGGAGGGGTGCTGGTCTCTCTCAGGCACTGACATCTCCCCGTGTGCCCTGGTAGTCCCTGTCACCAGGCTGTGAACTCCCCAGGGACCAGCACCGAGTTTTACCCGTCTCAATTCCCCTCCGAACCTGGGACAGGCAGAAGCTTAGTCAGCATTCACTGGACAAGTGAATTTCCTGTGACTGCAAAGACAGAACTCCCTCCCTTTCCTAGCATGCCACGGTTAAAACCCTAGGAATCTCCAAAATGACAAACGTCTTTTTTATGCTAATGAGCTGACTCTGGGGATGGGTTCCCGCTTGCTAATGGAACCGACCATGTGATTGGATGGAATGTTCAGCTCCCAAACCTTCACCCTGGAGAGCTCCCCTGGGAGTGCCTGGAGGTGCCTGGAGGGTGGGGCACCCAGAAGCTCTGCGCCCCTGACCCATCACCTTGCCCTGTGTCCCTCTCCCATCTGGCTCTCCCTAGATCGTATCCTTTCATCAGAAGCGGGTAATGTAGACAGTACACTGTCGTCCTGAGTTCTGTGAGCCATTCTGGAATGTGATGGGTGAGAGAGGGGTGCTGTGGGAACCCCCAGTTTACAGCGGGAAGGTCAGAGGCACAGATGACGACTTGGACTTGAAATTAGTGTCTGAAGTGGGGGCATCGCATGGCCCTGAGCCTGCAGGGGCCGGCGCTGTCTCCAGGCAGACACCGGGTGGGTTCCACTGAGAACCGGAGAATTGCTTGGGGCAGGAAAGAAAAGCCTCACACATTTGGTGGCCAGAAGAACTGGTGTGAGTGGAGTAGATTCGGTACTGCTACCTAAGTAGACTGGCCCCAAGTCTACTTATGAACCAGGTCAACTAGCATCCCGGGCCACTTGCTCAGAGGTCTCTGGCAAGCACCCCCCACCCCCCACCCCTGCACCTGGAGCGGCTTCTCACATGCCCCACGTGTAACAATAAACACTCATGAAGTCATGGTGATAACATGACAGAACCCCAGGGAAACGCTGTCTGGGACCGGGCCAGCCCTGGAGAGGGTCCTGGGCTGAAGAATGTCTTAGTCTTGTCCCTGCCGCTGCACCTGCTAGAATGAGCCCCCGGCCTCCTTCTGTGCAAGGAAAACGACCCCTATTTCATCTCCCTTGCAGACCTGGTTGGGAGATTCTATTAAATGTATCTTCATCCTCAACCCCCAAATCATCGCTGGCTCCTAACAAGGAAGCTTCTCTCCTCCCTTCACTCACCCACAAAGCTTAGTTCTTTTCCAGTTTTGCCATTTGTAGTTATTTATTGTCAGTTACTTGAAAGGCAGAGACAGAGAGTGAGCCTCCATCCACTGGCTTAAAAGCCCACATCAGGAGCTAGGCCAGGCTGAAGCCAGGAGGTCCTGGCTGGGTCTCCCTCTGGGTCTCCCTCAGGGGAGCCATCATCTATTCCCTACCAGGGTGCACATCTGGAACCAGATGCGCAGCCAGAACTCTGACCCAGGCACTCCGACACGGGATGCAGGCGCCCAAGGCTGCGTTCTAACTGCTGCCCCAGATGCACAGCATCATTTGTGCTTTTGTAAAACATCTGCTTCCATGGCCGCCCATCCCTACTGCCCGACACAAAGCCTTCTGCCTATTAGTGTTCATTAAACATGGTTGTTCATAAATCAGTTATTCAAGATGAGGGAAATGGAGTGCCCTTAAGGAGTGGGGCGGGGGGGGGGTGTGATGATTAAATTCCTTTTATTTCTGTGCAATCCTCTGCTGGTTATTTCTATCCATGAAATCCCTTGGAATAGAATGCTATTTCACCACTAAAAATATTTTACATTCACACTCTTTTCAAAGGTTTTATATTATTTTTGGCTTTTAAAAAAGTTATGGGTGGCACATGCAGTAAGATTTCATTTTGTTAAAAAATAACATGGGCGGGGCCGGCGCTGTAGCTTGGCGGATTAATGCCCTGGCCTGAAGCACCGGCATCCCATGTGGGCACCGGTTCTAGTCCCAGCTGCTCCTCTTCTGATCCAGCTCTCTGCTATGGCCTGGGAAAGCAGTAGAAGATGGCCCAAGTCCTTGGGCCCCTGCACCCGAGTGGGAGACCCGGAAGAAGCCCCTGGCTCCTGGCTTCAGATCAGCTTAGTTCCAGCCATTGCGGCCAGTTGGGGAGTGAACCATCGGATGGAGGATCTCTCTCTCTCTCTCCCTCTCTCTCTCTCTCTCTCTCTGCCTCTCCTCTCTGTGTAACTGACTTTCAAATAAATACATAAATTTTTAAAAAAAATAACATGGGCACATTTTGAAAATGATCAACAGATACAGAAATGTTAACAGGATTATCTTTCAGTGCTGAGATAATTTGCCTTCTCTAGCACTTATGTCCGTGTTTCCCAAGTTTGAGACAGCCTGCGAGGCTTTCTGAAAGTTCTCTAAATGTAAATACATCATCCATTTCACCACGGCCCGCTGCAAACTGGTGAAGTTCCCTGACGCACCCTGCACACTCCCTGAGATCTGGTTCTTTGACCTCGGCGGCTTCCTCCTCCGGCCACGCCCCCACAGGGCCTGCTGCTGGCCAGAGCCCTCAGCACCCCCTGCGCCTCTGGTTATCAGGATCTGGATGCCCCCGCCCCCTGCTGACCGCTCACCACTCTCCACTGCCTTGACCCGGAAACACGGGCTGTGCTGGTGACTGTCCAGGACAGATTGCACACATGCATACAGGTGTGTAAGTATGTGTGGATCTCGTCAAGAGGGCTTATGTTGAAGGATTCCAGGGCTTATTTTTGAATGATTCCAGGCTGGGCAGACTTTGCATCATTGAGTTATTTTGTAGAGCTCACATAAAGACTCAACAAACACCTACTACTTTGCAAGGAGAGGTTGAGATTGCATTAAAATGTTTACCCCTTCTTCAAGGTCTCTCTCTTGAAGTCACTCCCCAAAGCTACAAGCAATTCCAGTCAACACCTGAACATTTGGAGCTCTTTTTTTTTAAAGATTTATTTTATTTATTTGAAAGACAGAGTTACAGAGAGAGGTAGAGACAAAGAGAGAGGTCTTCCAACCGCTGGTTCACTCCCCAGATGGCTGCAATGGCCAGAGCTGCGCCGATCCAAAGCCAGGAGCCAGAAGCTTCTTCCAGGTCTCCTATGTGGGTGCAGGGGCCCAAGCACTTGGGCCATCTTCTACTGCTTTCCCAGGCCATAGCAGAGAGCTGGATCAGAAGAGGAGCAGCTGGGACTCGAACTGGTGCCCACATAGGATGCTGGCGTTTCAGGCCAGGACTTTAACCTGCTGGGCCACAGCACTGGGCCCCAGAGCTCTTTTCTTCATAGCATTTCATCCTCTCTCAGTCTCTTTGCTCTCAGGATCCCAACAGTCTAGGGGACGAAGCCTTAGCTCTGGACTGAGATGTTAGACAAAGGGCAGCACTTTATGGATCTTCTCACACTGCCCAGCCCAGCACGGCAGCTTGTTGAACAAATAAATACTGAACAAAGCACCCAATGTGGAAAGTGCCCAAGATAGTTTGAAATCTGTGTTTTCCTGGGTTAATCTCATCACAGGAATCCCTGTTTCAAATCTGAAAGTCCTCTAGGTTGGGCATCCACCTGAAGCTATGGTAGACACCACAAGAGCTCCCTCAATGTATAGCTTTCCTCCCCTTGGAATGCAGGGAAATTGTATCTCACTGTTCCAGTGACGCTAGGCATGGCCATGGGACCAGTGACCAAGGTGAAGGCACACGTGTCAGTTCAGCTGGACACATTCAAGACCCAGCGCACAGTGCCTGTGCCGTCTCATCCCCTGGGTGATGAGACAGCATCCTGGGTGGCAGCGCTCCCTTCAGCTGGGATCCCTGTGTGTCCATGCTGAGCACAGCGCCCTGGATAGCACCCGCTGGACACGTAAACTAAGTGAGAAATAATTGTTGCTGCAACAAGCCACTGAGATAGTAAGACTGTTAGCCCTCACAGAAAAGCTTAGCCTAAACCTGACTACTACAGGGGTATGTCAGGGGAGAAGGATTTCGGCATTGTGATGTTCTTTAAAATGAATTCATGCTCTGCTATAGACAAGGGAATTTTGACTACTATAAACAATGCTGTAGATTGCTGAGACAATGTATTTGGATTCTGCCATAGACAAAGCCATGATTCTACATGGTTTTTATTAAGTTTTACAATGTAAACATTTAAGTTGTCTACTTATTTGAGAGGTAGAGATAGGTCACTCCCCAAATGCCCACCACACCTGGGACTGAGAGCTGGGAACACAAAGCCAGGTCTCCCACGTGGGTGGCAGGAACCCAATTCCTTGAGCCATTACCACTGCCTCCCGGGGTCTGCATTAGCGAGGAGCTGCAGGCCGCAGCAGGAGGCGGGAGCTGGGGTGCAGGTGTCTCCCCCGCGAAGCCGAGCTAGCCCACTCCGTCTGCGCGCTGTCTGGACAGCCCATTTGAGACATGCGGAGTCCTCAGCTCCATCTTCGGTGGGCAGGACCGCTTGCTGCTTGTGTGCAGCATTTACTCCGCACTCCGCACGGTGAGGGCAGCGTAGAGCAGGGTGGGACCGGCGCTCGGCCGGCAGTTCTCTCAGGGATCTGTGTGGGCAGCAACTCCAGTATGGAGGACGGATGAAGCCTTGAAGCCCGTCGGTAGAGGGCCTGCTGCTCTGGGGGTGAAGCAGAGGCCCTTGGACTTCCAAGAGCCCAGGACACCAGTATGTGTGTAGAACAAACAACCGCCGTACACACCACAAAACACCCTAGCACATACACACCTACACCACATACACATACCACTCACACACACATACACCATGCACACTCACACTACATATGCACCTATACCACACACACAGCACGTACAACATACACATCTATACCACATACACACACACCACTCACACCACACACACACCGTGCACACTCACTCTACATATACACCTATACCACACACACAGAACGTACAACATACACATCTATACCACATACACACATCACTCACACACACACCATGCACCCTCACACTACTTATACACCTATACCACACACACAGCACGTACAACATACACATCTATACCACATACACACACCACACACACACACACCATGCACACTCACACTACTTATACACCTATACCACACACACAGCACGTACAACATACACATCTATACCACATACACACACCACACACACACACACACCATGCACACTCACACTACATATGCACCTATACCACACACACAGCACATACAACATACACACCTATACCACATACACACACCACACACACACACACCGTGCACACTCACACTGCTTATACACCTATACCACACACACAGCACGTACAACATACACACCTATACCACATACACACACCACTCACACACACACACACACACCATGTACATTCACACTACTTATACACCTATACCACACACACAGCACGTACAACATACACACCTATACCACATACACACACCACTCACACACACACACACACCATGTACATTCACACTACTTATACACCTATACCACACACACAGCACGTACAACATACACACCTATACCACATACACACACCACACACACACACACCATGCACACTCACACTACATATGCACCTATACCACACACACAGCACGTACAACATACACGTCTATACCACATACACACACCACTCACACACACACCATGTACACTCACACTACATATGCACCTATACCACACACACAGAGCATGTACAACATACACACCTATACCACATACACACACCACACACACTACACAAACCATGCACACTCACACTACTTATACACCTATACCACACACACAGCACGTACAACATACAGGTTTATGCTACATACACACACCACTCACACACACACACACACCATGCATACCCACACTACATACACACCTATACCACACACACCCCACATACAACATACACGTCTACACTACATACACACACACCACTCATATCACACACACCGTGCACACTCACACTACATACATACCTATACCACGCACACACCACATATACTCCTATACCACACACACACACCACTTACAACATACACGTTTACAGCACACACGCACACACACACCACATACACTCACACCACACACACCCATACCATGCACACTACATACACACCTACACCACACACACACCACATACAGCAGACACGTCCATACCACCTACACACACAGTACTCACACCACACACCCGCACCACACACATTCACATCACACACACTCATACCACTCACTCTCACACCTCCTACATGGATTCTAAAACTGGCTGGGAAAGCAAGCGAAGGCGTGGCAGATCTGAGCTTGCCCGAGAAACAGGACTGTGTTCCTGCGAAGACTTACAGAGATGCTTGCAAGGAAAGATAGACGACCTGGTGCTTCCACCAAATCCGCTTTTTCTTTTGGCTCCTCGTCTGCAGCCTTTGCCCGGGGCTCGGGGATCAGACCCAGGGAATCACCAAAAGTCAAAGGAATGCGGAAGCCCAGAAGCCGCTTCCAGCAAGGGTGGGTGAGGCTCTCCCCATTCAGTCCCTGCCTTTAATTTCTGAAAAATATCCTCTTGGGAAAAGCCGTGACTCATGATTTCACAGAGTGCATCTTTTTCATCACAGGAGTATTTCCTGCCTTGCAAAGTCACCTTCCGTCCTCCCACGGTAGAGAGCTGGCCCCTCCAGAAAGTGGCTCTTGCTTCATTCTGGTTGAGCGAATTCTGTTTGCCCAGCACAAAATATTTTTAAAAAACAGTTTTGAGGCGTAACCTCAATGCCCATGTTTCTGTAGCCTATGACTAAAAACTTAGAGCTGGAAGGTTTGGGGTTCTGTGGTCCCAGCTGCCATGGAGACGCAGCAGGCTCTAGCAGGATTTCTCTCCCTGTAGTATTGTGAACTTTCCCAGTGGCGTCTTTCTCTTAAGTTCCTGAGCACTCTGGCCTCCAGGACTGGACAGGGCAGCCAGTACAACCTCTGCCTGCTGCCCCATGCAGCCACTGAGGATGGGGCCATCCTCTCCTGCTTCTCGGTGCCAATTGGCTCCTGCCAAGAACTGCCACGGTCACATTCCCCCAGTAGGCTGTGTGGACCCAGAGCTTTCTAGGGTTCAGGTCAGCAGCATTCTCAATGTACACATGCCCTAGGATGCCCACGTATCTCCAGAGTGGGTGGTTTGGGAGTGCTTCTGGTGGTGTGAGACCTGATTTCACCACTCTCAACGGTGGTGCCAAGCCCAGCCTGCCATGCCAGACTCCTTCCCTTCTCAAGGTGAGTCTTGGAGGGGCATGGGCTGCCATCAACCCCCTTGCAATCCAGCTTCTCTATGCAGTGGTCCATCGTCAACGTTTATGAATGTCTGAGCCCCAGGTGTGAACAGAGTTCAAGGCTTTTCTCCAGAACTTTCTTCAAGCCACTGTAATTCAATGGAGGCAAGTGAGCATTTATGGAGAGAGACGTTGGCACCTTCCCCTGGCTTGGTTTGGGCTCGTGGAGGCAAGGAGTGAATAGAGAGGTTAAGTCTCCGCTCTCGTCCAAGAAGCCAGCCCGTGGTGATATGCATGACAGACAAAGCACTTCAGCAGTTTGGTACATGCAAAAACCCTGAGCTGGGTAGACCAGATATCGGTATCTTGATTTCATGGATGAAAAAAAAAGAAAAAGAAGCACAGTGATTTGCCTAAGCTCAGACAGCTAGAAAATGGAACTACCAAGAACTGAGCCCGGGTCTCCAACCCCAAGTCCAGGAAGCTTGGAGACAGAGCTGTGACCGTGCTGCCCATGGAGTCATACTTCGTGTCTGGATTCCTGGCCCTGCAGGGTTCTGGCTGCGTGGCCTTGGGTGAGTCACTTGATTCCACTGTACCTCAGTTTCCTTGTGTGTAAAGTGGGACTAACCATACTGCCCCCTTCATAAGCTTTTGTGAGAATTAAATGAGGAAATACAGGCCAAAGGGCTAGCGCTGTGGTGCAGTGGGTGGAGCTACTGCCTGTGGTGCCCACATCCCTTTGGGTGCTGCCAGTTCAAGTCCTGGCTGCTCCACTTCCAATCCAGCTCTTTGCTATAGCCTGGGAAAGCAGTGGAAGATGGCCCAAGTCCTTGGGAAGACCTGGATGAAGCTCCTGCCTCCTGGCTTCGGATTGGCACAGCTCTGGCCATTACGGCCAATTGGGGAGTGAACCAGCGGATGAAAGACCTCTGTTTCTCTCTGTCTCTCCTTCTCTCTCTGTGTAGCTTGGACTTTCAACTAAATAAATAAATCTTAAAAAGAGAGAGAGAGAGAGACAGAGAAAATACAGGGCAAACACACAGAAGAGTGCCTGGCACAATAGTAAGTACCAGCAGGGAGTTGCTCTTAAAATGCTAACATCATTTTCCCATATTGTCATGTCACAGTCAGTGCCTTTCACTAACAAAAATAGCTAAAATCAGAGAGGCCAGATGGCTACAATTTTTTGCTTTTTTTTATCCTTTTTTTTTTTTTTTTTTTGGACAGGCAGAGTGGACAGTGAGAGAGAGAGACAGAGAGAAAGGTCTTCCTTTTGCCGTTGGTTCACCCTCCAATGGCCGCCGCGGCCGGCGCGCTGCGGCCGGCACACCGCGCTGATCCCAAGACAGGAGCCAGGTGCTTATCCTGGTCTCCCATGGGGTGCAGGACCCAAGCACTTGGGCCATCCTCCACTGTACTCCCTGGCCACAGCAGAGAGCTGGCCTGGAAGAGGGGCAACCGGGACAGAATCCGGCGCCCCAACCGGGACTAGAACCCAGTGTGCCGGCGCCGCAAGGCAGAGGATTAGCCTATTGAGCTGTGGCGCCGGCCAATTTTTTGCTTTTTAACTATTATTTTTAAAAGGACAATTATCTGATAAAGTGTTCCTAACAGTACCCCCTGTTAGAAACAAAATACACTGTGGTGAATCCCAGTTTTTATCAGTCTCTTTCCTACAAAGCTGCTTTAAAATGGGAAGACTTTGGCCCCAAAACAAGTCATATGAGGATATAATGTGAAATTTCAGGACCAGAACTCACTGAGCCAGCTTTCTTTTTGATTAACAATGTTAATAAAGTTAAATGAAAACGGCCTCGTTTCCTAACGAGCCAAGTCGTTTTGTTCTAAAATCATTATGCATTAAATGACTATTTCTGCTTCCCCCTGATGTTTGACATCTGCAAGTGTTTCTATTCTATCTTCATTTTTAATACTAGCTTTATTGAGAGAGAATTCACATTCCATAAAATGAACCCTTTCAAAGTGCACAGCTCAGTGTTTCTCAATATATTCTCAGAGTTGTGCAACCAGCACCATTAACTGATCTCAGGACATTTCCGTCATCCCGAAAAGACACTTGGTACCTGTGCACAGTCACTCCCCGCCATCCGTGGTCCCTGGACACTTTCCTCTGGTTTCCTTTCTATCCCGATGGCTTTGTCTGGTCCTATCAGTGGAATCACACTACAAACGTTTTCTAGAAGTCGAGCCATACAGCGTGTGAGTCTTTGTGGTTGTCTCCTTTTACTTAGCACCCTGTTTTCTAAGTGCTTTCATGCTGTAGCACACGTCAGCACTTCATTCTTTTAGTTGCCAAGTTCTGGTTCTTTGGATGCATAGACCACATTTTGTCCATCCACTTTATCAATTGATGGATATTTGTGTTGTTTTCACTCTTTGACAATTATGAATAACACTGCAATGATGTTCACATACAAATTTTTGTCTGGGCATGTCTTCAGTTCCTTTTCAATTCCTAGGGATGGAATTGCCAAGTCATGTGGTAACTATGGTAAACATTTTAAGGATCTACCACACTGTCTTCCAAAGTTCCTGAACCATTTTCCAGTTCCACAGCTATATGTGAGGGTTCCAGCTTCCTCACATCCTCATTAACACTTATCATTTCCTATCTTTATATATTTTTTCCATTCTAGTGAATGTTTATAGCAATTGCACGGTGATTTTGATTTGGGCTTTCTTAATAGCTAAGAATATTTGTCATGTTTTCAGGTGTTTGTTGGCTATTCCTACATCTTTTTTGGTGAAATGTCTATTCTGTCTGGGTTACGTTTTTAGCATTGAATTTTAGGAGCTCTTTAGACACGCTGGATACCAAGTTCCGTATCTGATATGTTATTTTCTATTCTATGGGCTTCTTTTTTTTTTTTCATTTTCTTTAGAACACAACAGTTTTTAATTTTGATGAGGTCCAACTTGTCCATTTTTTTCTTGTGTTGTTTGTTCTTTCAGTATCATGTCTAAGAAACTCTTGCCTAATCCAAGGCCATGAAGATTTACTATTTTCTTTTATAAATTTTATAGTTCTAGCTCTTACTTCTACGACATTCACGCATTTTGAATTAATTTTTGTTATGTTAATAGGTGTCCAACTTAATTCTTTTGCATGTGGCTATGCAGTTGTCCCAGCACTGATTGTTGGAATGGCCATTATTGCACCTTTGTGGAAAATCAAATGACCTTACACTTCTTTTGGAATTCTCCATGCCAGATTATTCACCTGTACCAGACGGTCTTAATTCCTGCAGCTTTGGAAGAGGTTTGAAATTGAGAAATATGAGTCCTCCAACTTCGTTTATCCTTTTCAAATTTATTTAAGCTATTCTGGAATCCCCTGAATTTCCATATAAATCTATGATCATATGGTGCTTAATTTTATGAGTCAACTTTTCTGAGCCACAGGCTACGCAGAAATTTGGTTAAACATGACTCTGGGTGTGTCTGAGAGAGTGTTTCTGGATGAGGTTAACATTAGGATCAGTAGACTGAAAAGACAGGCTGCCCTCCCGACTGTGGGTGAGCCTCAGCCAGTGCAGAATAAACAGGCTGAGTAAGGGAGAATTCCCTGTCAGAACCTCCTTCACCTGGGGCACTACTTTTCTCTTGCCTTCACACTTGGAATTGGACTGGAAGTCAGAGAACTGGCTCCCCAGGTCCTCAGACCTTCACAGTTGGAATAGAACCATGTCACTGGCTCCGAGGTTTCCCAGCTGGCCAGCTGTGGATCTGGGGCATTCTTGGCCTTGTAATCCATATATACTTGTGGTTCTGCTTCTCGGGAAAATCCTGAACCATTAATAGATCAACTTAGCCATCTCTGCACAGAAACCAGTTGAGATGTGGACAGGGAGTACAATCTGTATTGGCCATCATTTATTTATGAAGAATATTTTCTCTGATTATAGAATTCCAGTTTGGTAGTATTTTGTTTTCATTGTTTATTGTCCCACTTCACTCACCACCACCCCCAAAAAAAATTAAGGACAGTATTTCTTTACTTTATGGCCATCACCGTTTCTGCTGAGAAGACAGCTGTCAACCTTAGAGTCATTTGGAAGTAGTTTGGTTTTTTTGGTTTTTTTTTTTCTTCTGATTGTTTCTTGGTATGGTCAGTTTTCAACTCTAGCTGTTCTAAGAGATGGGATGTAAGATTTCCCGTGGCTTTGATTCGCATCTATGCAATGACAAACGATACTGAGATTTTTTACCTTTGGCATCTATTAATCTTCTTTGGTGTCTGTTCAAGTCTTTTGTCCATTTTTAAGGATTGCATTGTTTTATTTTAATTTTAATTAACTCACCTGTTAGGTGAGTTTGGAGCATTCTTTCCGTTTTCTGGACACATGAACTCTATTCTAGGGAGGATTTACAAGTATTTCTCTCATGCCAAGTTCATTCTCTTGGGTATCTTTTTATTATTATTATTTGATAGAGCTAGACAGTGAGAGAGAGAGAGAGAGCGAGAGAGAGAGAAAGGTCTTCCATCCGGTGGTTCACCCCCCAAATGGCCACTACGGCCAGAGCTACGCCAATCTGAATCTAGGAGCCAGGAGCTTTCTCCAGGTCTCCCACGCGGGTGCAGGGACCAAGCACTTGGACCATCTTCTACTGCTTTCCCAGGCCATAGCAGAGAGCTGGATTGAAAGTGGAGCACCCGGGTCTCCAGCCGGCGCCCATATGGGATGCCGGTGCTTCAGGTGGTAACCCGCTGCACCACAGCACCGGTCCCTAAATATTTTTTTCTTTAAACACTTTCCATTCTCTTACTCTTGAATTCTTTGTTCTTGAGTTCTTTGTCCTTGACAAAGTGTTTTACTGAGCTGAGAAGAAGTGGGGTGAAGAAAGCTAAAAGCTGAACGAAACACAGTCATGTGGCCCAGGAACATAAGTATCTGGCGGGAGAACCGTCCCTTTGCTCTCCCTCTCCACGGAGACAGACGACAACCACAGTTACAAAGGACAATGCTGGGAAAGGCCTGGATCCACGAAAGCAGAGAATTTGGGAAAATCCCAATCAGATGCACTCACCTCAAAGTCCGAATCCAATGTTGGTTGCACATCCGGTTTCTAGAATCCAGAATCACCTGTCCCAATCCTTGTGTTTCACAACTGCAATGCAGGAAAGTGAGAAATAGAATGAATTTTTTTCTGCTCTTTCATGTCACCCACACTTGGATCTCATTCTGAGAAAGAGCTCATCTCCCATCAGATGGAAGGCTTGTCCAGCTTCCCTGGCAGCCAGAGCTTGGCTCAGCTAGGCCTGCCCAATCAGATGCACTCACCTAAGCTCTGATTCAAGGTCGGTGATACAGGAACGAGGCAGCGATGGCAACAGCTACATCTGGAGCCCTGAGTCAGTGGAGCACATCTGGTTTCTAGAATCCAGAATCACCCATCCTTTCATTGCAAACGCAGTGTGGAGAGAAGTGGAGACCAACCCAATGCAAGCAGGGAAAAGCTATTGTGTTCAGAGCTTGCTGTAACAAGGAAGTCAGCCTCCATCACCTGCATTTTGGAAGAGACTCAAAGGCAGGCCAGGGAGTGGGAAAGCTTTTTAGTGGGAAAAGGGAAAGTTCCAGGTACACCCTGAAGGGAGGTGTTGGCCTGGGGAGGTGTGCTGTGCTAACTAGAGGAGGGACATCCTAGGTGATTGGTTAGAGGCACATACGCAGCTTTCTCTGGTTGGTCCTAAGCTGAAGCAAGGACAAATACTGGAGAGCCTGTCAATTATTGATCCCATCTTGGGTCTTGGCCATCTGGGGCCGATTGCTACAGGGTTCATAGCAGATAGTGGTAGACTTCAAGTCAGTAGGCTGTAGAGAGTGGGTTGGGCACCTGGGCTGGTTGTTGCAGACTGTGGGTCAGAGTTCTATCCTTATCTGCAGTCTGGCCATTGTCTGCTTGTTGAGATCTCTCAACTGAGGCCAGGAAAGGAGGAGTGACCTACCCAAGGTGTCACCACTATGGTCACCCAAGCTGCTAGGTCAGTCTGAGGTTTAGCATGCTTACCTAGTCATCTCCAGAGAAACTGATCTCCAAAGGAACTGGCATTCTGCCTGCAAGGAGACAAGGTTTAGACCCTTGGGAAGACAAAACTCCATGCAGTTGTCAGAGATGCATCGCACCAGGAAGCTGATGGTTCACACTTCCTGCGCTCTAGCCAGGGCTGCTACTGGTCAAGTGTTCTCTCTGCAGTGGGCTTTCCAGCCAGCCAGCGTCACCAGGGACTAACAGCACGGTTCTCCAGTTTGCCCACCTGCACTCATGTTGCATCGCCACCAGTGAACAAGGCTTTACCCTCCGGTCTGCAGTTTCTCATCTGTACAATGAGAATGCCAAGGGCGCCATCTCGTCACGCTCCTGGGTAAATGCGGTGAGATGACACGTGCAGCATGTCTCAGGTCTTTCCATTAATCAGCTGTGACAGCCCTCCCGCCTATGCAGTGTGGGAGGAAGGCAAGCCTGGTCTGCAGGTGCAGAGACTAAAGGTGGTTGTGTCGCTTGTCCAGGCTCTTGAAGGTCCGGGTTCGGAATCCTCCCACATGCTCGTTAGGTGTTTCTGAACAAGAGACGCCAGTGCTGGGAGAGCAGGCAGTAGGGTGGGCCAGTGTCGGGCCAGGTATCAGTCGCCTGCATTCAAACCTTGGTTCTGCTCTCCATGAGCTGTAAAACCTTACACAAATCACCGACCGTCTCTGAGCACACTATCCCTTGCAAACTGGTGATGATCCCACCAGCTCACAGGGCTATTTTAAGGATTAAAGAATGTGTGTATCTAGCACATGGTAAGTATTTAACCAATGAGAGCAGTCATCTGTATTATTGTAATTGGAAACAAGTACCATAAACCATTCTTTTTTTCTTATTTTTTTATTTAAGGTATACAAACTTCATGCATTTCATAAATACAAACTTAGGAATATAGTGATCTTCCCACTCCACCCTCCCTCCCTCCCGCACTCCCACCATAAGCCTTTCTTTAGGATCCTGTCCCTCTTGAACCACCTTCAGTGAGGTTTTCCTTTAACCCTCAGTCTGGTTTGCCTCCACCATCAGTACTACGGCGAGTCAAGCAGAGAAGAGACAATTGCCCTGGACAGGGAGGTGGGTCCTGCAGCATCGGTTGGAGACCTGGCTGCTCCACTTCTGATTCAGCTCTCTGCTATGGCCTGGGAAAGCAGTAGAAGATGACCCAAGTCCTGTGCCCTGCACCCAAGTGGGAGACCTGGAAGAAGCTCCTGGCTCCTGGCTTCTAATTTTTTTGTTGCTGTATTTTCCGAATTCTCCCCATTGGGCACTTGTTATTGGTATATGGTGGGGAGAACCATAAAGTTACTCAACCATGACAGGGCCCAGGCCATGGATGGAGACGGAAGTTGGAGGCGGTAAGGAGAGCCACTCAGGAGCGTGAGTCTGTTGTGCCTGAGGCTGGGCAAGCCACGGAGCTGGTGGTGCAGTTTGCAGTGGGGTGGGGAGGCAAGAGGGGGCCAGCCAGGCCCGAACTCTGGCCCCTCAGAGTCCAGGGAAGCTCCGCCTGGAGGGAGCCTGAAAGCACAGACTGCCTTCCTAGGCGCCACAGACAAAGCCTTGATCTAGCGACAACCTAACCTCTGGGGCCGGACAGACTCAAACGCCTCCCTTGGCGAGGCCACAGAGCAACCGCGTGCCCTTAAGCCTCTGAGCGTTGTCACGTGTGGCAGTCAAGACGCTGACACAGGGACACGGGAACTTGGGGTGAGGAAGAAAACAGGGGTGCAGGGAGGACAGCGCTCCAAGCCAGAGAGGGAAAAGCGGGCCCAGCTGAGGCCGCTCACTCAGTTGGTCCTTCATGCCAAGGGCCGTCGTGGGCCCAGGGCTGTGAGCGAATGAGGGCAGAGCCCAGGCTCTCGCTTGCACTGCTTCTCCAGGGGGTCGAGAGGCCCCTGGGCGACATGAGAGTCAAGCTCCTGGTCCACACTATTTTTTGCTCCTGAGACATTTTCAAACTCCAAGCAGATATTTTGCAAAGCAAACTTTATTTGTAGAAAGATGTGTTGGCCATGCAGGATTTCCCAGGTGGAGGGTGTACAGTAGAGGGTTGGGAAGTTGAACGGGGGTGGCCAGAGACTGCAGGTCAGGTCTGTCACCCCACATCGGACTTCTTCATCCGTGACCCACACTTAGGAGGCAATGGTTTGCTTTCAAGCAGCTCACAGAGCAGTAGCGGTGAGTGATGCGTCCTTAACAAAAGTGACTGCTAACCCCTCTAGCCACTCTTTTCTAATTTAGGGGGCTTTTCTTTTTGCTATATGCAAATACATCACCCAGTCTGTTATAAATAGAATCTGGGAGTGTTTAAAGGTCTCATGTTGAAGTACAAAAATAAATAAGTTCAATAGCAAAATAAATAAATATATTAGCTAATAAATATAATCCAAGAGAATAAACGGTATTACAAAAATCTTATCAAAGAATGAACCGAAGTAAGATTGGGAGCACAGAAAGACAACCATATAAGGAGACAAATAATAAATAAATACGATACATTGTGACCAGCACTGAGTGAATCGGAAGAGGGTGGTTCGGGGTTCTGCCTCCGTGGCGATTGGGCAGGGGACCCTCGGCCAGGCATCAGTACCTCCCTGCTTCGCTGTCTCCTCCATCCATTGCTGTCTCCTCCATCCATCGCAGCAGGATGTCCAGTTCCCCCAGGGCCTTCACGACGGCTGCCTGGGGCTCCAGCTACAAGAGAAAGACGTTCACGGCTGTGAGTGGGTCTGGAAGTGCCGACATGAGTGGGTGTGGAAGTGCTGACATGAGTGGGTCTGGAAGTGCCAACGTGAGTGGGTCTGGAAGTGCCGACGTGAGTGGGTCTGGAAGTGCTGACGTGTGCTTCAGGGCTGATCCGTTCTGCCATGGGGAGTGGGGGTCTGCTGGGGACTGCGAGCAGAGCAGTTTTCAGGAAGAGGAGGTAGAGAACGGGGCCATCACCCTGGTTTGATGCAGGGAAATTCATGCCTGCAGGGGTAGTAGATTGGGGCCCACAACCAAGGCCTCTCAAAATCCCAGAAATCAAAGTATCAGGCTGCTTTCTTTCAGCGGGGGGGGGGGGGGGGGGGGGTGGGGGAGTGCCTCCTGTGCCCACCACAACTGAACTAATATTGATTGTGCCCACCACTGGGCTGATGGCAGGGGATCCAGGGTGAGTGGCACAGTCTCTATCCCCAAGGTGTTTACAGCCGGCTGGGGGAGTCAGGCAGAAGAGGCGATGGCAAGGTAGCATGGGAAAGGGTGGGCGCCCATGGGACCATCGGGGCCTTCCTGTAAGTGAAGGGCTGAGCAGGGCTTTGTCGGTGAGGAGTGGACTGCAGGCCTTGCCGGCGGGTGTGCTGTGATGCTCACCGAGCTGGAGGAAGGCATGAGAGTGTGCGTGAAATTGTGGGTGTTGCGGAAGGTATGTGTACGTGCGGGGATGTAGGACAATTATCGCCTCCTGTCTCTGCTGCTGGAAGATCCAGATGTCCCCTGAGTGACATTCTCTCCCCACTTTTCTAGAGCCCCAAGGGTGCCCCCTGGGTTAAGGGATGGTCCGGGGGAGCTCAGAGGGTTCCCAGATGATCATGATCCCACCCATCCACGAGCCCAGCCCTGGAAGCACACCCATCCCATCAATGCCGAAATCGCAGATACCTGTTCGAATTGACGCAGAATCTGACTGTACTTCTCCGTTGCTTCCTTCCCACAATGGCATTTTTTGTTGGCATGCTGGAAAGGACCCAGTGAATAACAGCATTGACTAAGGATCCTGATTTCTCTGCCCTAGCCATGGACAAGCAGGTGGACAGTCTGCCCACGAAGCACAGCCTTGTGGCTGCTCACTCCTGTAGAAAAGTCCCTTCCGATTTCAGCAGTTGGGGTCATTACCTGGCCATCAGCTTTCTGTACTCAAATACGGAGCTCACTTGTGGCCACGAGGCCCCAGCTGACCTCCCTACCCCACCTAACCCACCCCGGCTCTCATCCAGTTGTTCCAGTACTGAGCTCCCCTGACAAGAAGGAATTGGATTTGCAGGTGCCTGAAAGACCGTACTCTGAGGTCAAGTCCAATACTTGATGGTACAATGCTGTTGATTGACTGCCCAGACATAGGATACATTAGGACACAAGGACACGCAATTTTATGCACAACAGACTAGTATCATTGCTATCAAATAGCTAGCATCATATAGTTCTTTAGGCTTTACGAAGTACTCTATGCATACAATGTAGAACCAGAAGTCAATGCAATGGAGTTCTTATCACCTAGGAACTAACACAACATAGGTTCCTAGAACTCCTGGGCTCAGTTTCTCTATCCGTTAAATGGGGGAAGAGAAGAGCTTGGCTGCTGAAACCTTGAAGCCATGCGCTGGGATGCACCTGTCACCCACGCCCCTCACTCACGCAAAGCCGAAGGTCCTTCTTGATGGTGAGAAGGGAGTTGGCGAGCCTGCTGATCTTTCGGACAGTGTGATAGTCAGGGGCTGGGTAGTTATTGAACACTCTCTCCATATAGAGCCTCAGCAAATGGCGGAGGAGACAGCACCGGCCCTTGGGCTGCAAAGAGAAGTGTGTTAGATCAGAGAGGCCACCACTTCTAGTCTTGCTCCCAGAGCCCGCCTGGATCACGCTCGTACCTTTGTGTCCTGCAAAGACTCCGTCCTCCTTAAGATTCTGATGTCAGTGATGTCATCTTTGGCCTGCTAAACAGAGGAAGGGGAGGCAAGAAGGGACAGGTCCATGGCCGTCCTCAGGGTCTTCCACTTCAAGTCCTCCTTCCCCGCCCTGCCAAGGCCCAGGGGGAGGCAGCCCTCTCCAACATCTGTCTAAGTCATTAATGCCAGATGTTTCTTGAGACCGCATCCCCCGAGCAAGGAGTCCCCAGCCAGGGACTGGTGATCGCCCAGCCAGGGCTGCCTGGGGAGCAGTCAGAGCAGGGGGGAAGATGAAGGCGACAGGGACCTCCTGACATACCACGCTGTGCCGAAGCTCAGAAAATCCACTCTGTATCTCTTGGAGGTCTGTGGCGATCACACAGCTTCCCAGATGCAGTGTTCTGAGCCCCGTGGAAGCAGCCCAGAGGAGATGGGACACAGCACAGAGAAAGCCAAAGGCAAGTCCCGCGGCTCTCATCGTACGGCTGCGGGCTGGAGTCACGGGAGCTGGGAATTCAAAGGAAAGAGCACGACTTACTGATCCCTGGTCCTCAGCTTCGAGAGGAGCTGGCCAGCCACCAGGGACTTGCTGCCCCCGTGTCTCCCAACTTACTAACACACTGCTGCTCCTCCCCTGGAGAGAACCCGCCTGGTGCCTGCAGCAGGGACTGAGTGAGCTGGTGCTACAGATCCCGGCTCATTTATGCTGTCCCCGGCCCCGGCTGCCCGTCATTGCCCAGCAGGGACGGCCTGGAGCAGCAGGCGCTTGCGGTGCACGCATGCAGGATGACATTTCCGGAGCAATGTCAAAACTTGTTTTGGGGATTGACGCATCCAGCCTTCCCTTACAGAATGCCAACGTCGTTTGTGCTCTGGTCCCCTTAGACTCACAGGGGGACCAGGGGAAAACAGAATTTCACAGAAGCGGTGGCTGGGCCACCAAACACCTGGGGAAAGTTGTGCAGATGTTATGGCCACCCATGGGGAAAGGAGCTGGGTTCTGTCAGGCAGTTGTCTGAGATCAGAGTGGTGATCTGAGGATAATAGATTCACGTCAGCCCCAAAGGCAAATAGAAAGTCAATGATTTCATAACCACCCAACTGCCAGAGAAAGACAACAGCAGGTGGGCGGCGCGCCAGATTCGCGCCTGAATCTGAGACTCCACAGCGCCCTCTGCAGGAAGGTTGCAGTCAGGCATTCACCGGGTGAATCTGAGAGCAGACTGTTCCCTGCCCTGAACCGAGGCCTGGGACAAGTGAGGGATCCCAAGAGAGAAGTGAGGAAACCCAGAGGGAGGCTGCGGTTCACAGGGTGGTGTGTAGGGTCTGCTGAATTTCGATGTGAAAGGATAAGGGGCTGAGGTTAGGGTAAGGAGAGTCTGGGTGCAGAAGGTAAGTGGACACCAAATAGCACCATCATCAAGACGAACAATATTTTAACAGAACACCAGGATGATGGACGGAAGCTATGGTGAACGAAATGTCAATGTTCTAAATCAGGACAGAATCCAATGCGACAGGGCCGTGTAGAACAAAAAGGAGAAGAGGCGCCCTCTGGATCGGTTTTTATGTATTTGTAATATAATGCAATTTGTAATGTGTTTGTAATGCTTAATTCTTTTCTCAAAGGCCTTTGATGAATATGGCACTGCTGAGTTTTCTTCCCTTACAATCAGGAAAGCAAAAAGTATAACAAATTTTGTTCAGGGCCTAGATAAAGCATTTGAGCTTAAAACAAGGCTGTGAGTTGTCATTAACCTGCTTCGTGTTTTCAGCGTTTTTCAGTTACTTGACGAGTTTGAGGGGAAATGTGTTTACCGCCTACGCAACAGCACAGGTGTATAGGGACGCATGTCTTCCCGTTGGCTTGGCTCCACTCTGTCATCACTGGATTTTTCCTGTGTGACACTCACAGCCACCAGAGACCCTGCCAGCCACAGGGATTGGGGATAAGCACACCAAACCCCAAAGTCTCCCAGAGGACTCTGGGTAGGGAGACAAGAGAACTGGGCCCGATCCAATCCGCACTGAACACGCGCCTATCCATGGGGACGTGGGAGTCATTCCTGTTTTCCTGGATTGGAGGAGGCTTCCTGAGAAACAGACCCTCAGTTTTAACACTGGAAAAGTCGCAGGTGAATGAAATCCAGGTGACCTTGAACAAGTCAACTCGCTTCTCTGCACTTCACATTTTCTTTGCTCCAAAATGATGATGATTAAACTTAGCCCAGAAATTTGTTTTAGCCTTTCAATACGGTAACCTATGATTTATATCCAGAGCTCACCGTGAGAGATCAACTCAGTGTAAGTAGCTTTCTCACTGCCTCGAGCTGAGTGGCTGCATGGTAAATCTATCTTGAATTCAATACTTCAATCGGTATCTACTGAACACTCAGAGTCCTCAGTGTTGTGCTAGGTCCTGCAGAGCAAAAATAGATGTGGCAAATCCTTGTCCTCCAAGAGATTCATCCTCGTGGAAAGGGCTCCTTCATACCTGGGGAACTAATGGGGAGGACCCAGCTGGCCCAGAACCATGTGCGATGTGTCAACAGAGGGGAAGGACTCCTAGCTGAGCTCAGGAAGGGCTGCTGCCTCTGGTCTCCCGGGAGCCTGGTCCCGCTGGGGGGCTTCCAGTTACGTGTCTGGATGTTACGTTAAGGAAGTGAGCTTGCACAGGCGAGGGCTGGAACGCCCTTGGAATTTCTCCAGTGGCATTGCACTTCCTCAAGTCCTAAGACAGCTCGACTGCAGGTTGCCCCAACACCTTCCTCCTCTGAAAACGACTGCCCGTGGCGATTACTGGTTGTAGCTGTGGATAACCAACGTGCTTCCTGCTGGCTCCACCTTCCTGCTTGGTAAAATGGGAGCTAAGACACAGAAGAGGTGAATTTCAGGAAACAGTTCCACGTGGGGCTCTTGCCCTCCCCTGTACATCCAGTTCTCCTTAACCAGGGTCCTCCCAGGCTGCAGATGCTGTGGGCTCATCCCCGCTGTTTCTCCCTTGTTCCGCCGCTCTCACCTGCACCCTCCACATGGCCACCCCCACTTTCCCTCCCTTTGTCATCAGAGACCCAGATCCTTTACTGGTGCCGTCCCCGTTTCATGGGCCATAGTCTTTTCTCCCTGGTAACACTGGAAGATTTTCAGAGACAGGGACAAGTCCACCATGTAGGATGACAGCAAGCTTAAATTCAAAGCGCCCAGAAGATGGCCGGCGCCGTGGCTCAACAGGCTAATCCTCCGCCTTGCGGCGCCGGCACAGCGGGTTCTAGTCCCGGTCGGGGCACTGATCCTGTCCCGGTTGCCCCTCTTCCAGGCCAGCTCTCTGCTGTGGCCAGGGAGTGCAGTGGAGGATGGCCCAAGTGCTTGGGCCCTGCACCCCATGGGAGACCAGGAGAAGCACCTGGCTCCTGCCATCGGATCAGCGCGGTGCGCCGGCCGCAGCGCGCTACCACGGCCTCCATTGGAGGGTGAACCAACGGCAAAAGGAAGACCTTTCTCTCTGTCTCTCTCTCACTGTCCACTCTGCCTGTCAAAAAATAAAAAAATAAAAAATAAATAAAATAAAAAAAAAAAAACAAAGCGCCCAGAAGGGATTACAGACAATGTTTTGAAAACTATCAAAATGGCAGAGACTAGAACATGCTCCTTGGAAACTTTTTTTCTCCCTCAGTGTCTGAAACTCTGAAGTCGGACATTGTATCGAGTCCAGAGATTCCGCAGTTCACAGGATGACTTGGCTCTAGCATTTCGTCTTTCCGGATTTCACGTGATGACTCTGTAAATGAGAACGCACATTATCTTTGGTTATTTTTGCATGACGTATGACTATCTTTCCAGCTCCGACACTCAGCTGCCCTTCGCTCTGCTACCTTAGGAATCAGATGCTCTTTGTAACCTCTTTCAGTGTCTTCCAAACGGTCCCGGGAAATGAAGACCACATCTCCTCTTTGTAACGCTGGAAATATGCGTGACTAGTTAATACAAATATCACTAAAACATGTAAGCTCAAGCCTGTTTTCCCATCATTGGTGCTAAGTAAACAATTCCTCATCATCATTCAGAAGTGTGATGAAAGTAAAATTGGGAAATGTGGTCTGATGGGAACATTTGAAAGGAAGATTTTCAGTCAATCTGGTTGAATAGGTTGCATTCATGTCAGACAGTTCCTTTCTCTTAACAACAGGAACTCAATTGCTTTGATTTCACTGTAATAATTAAGCTTTGGAGTTCACACGCAATCCAAATTTTTTTTTTATTATTTATTTGACAGGTAGAGTTACAGACAGTGAGAGAGAGAGACAGAGAGAAAGGTCTTCCTTCCGTTTGTTCACCCCCCCAAATGGCCGCCACGGCTGGCGCTGCGCCGATCTGAAGCCAGGAACCAGGCACTTTCTCCTGGTCTCCCATGGGGTGCAGGGACCAAGCACTTGGGCCATCCTCCACTGCACTCCCGGGCCACAGCAGAGAGCTGGCCTGGAAGAGGAGCAACCGGGACTAGAACCAGGTGCCCATATGGGATTTCGGCGCCATAGGCAGAGGATTAGCCAAGTGAGCCACAGCACCGGCCCCAACAATCCAAATTTTAATAATCAAGTTTCCCATTTTCTTCTATCAAAATATTTTATTATTTTAAAACCCACTAACCAAGTTCCTTATCACACTCAGTACAGACAACAGTTCAACCTGTCTTCTCCACTAAACTCCCCCCACCTCACCCTAACCTCTCTCGGCCCCATGTCCCAAGGAAAAACTGATCCCTCCCCATGGTGTCACCTCCACTTGCACTTGTGGGTAGCCCCCCCCCCCATATACTTACCACCGCCAGGTCCAGGCGCCTGGTCACATGCCTATACCTTCCGCTGGCCTGAGAGCTCCTGGTTCATCTTCTCCTTGTCCCAACACCCAGCAGCCTCTGGTGGGTACCCAGCCAACCCTTGAAGCCTCTCCAATGAATGGATTGATTTGCCTCGTTTTATAAATGGGGAAGCTATAGTTCAGAGAGGTTAAGTAACCAACCCGAGGACATTCAGCTGGTGAAAGGCAGACCTGGAAGTTGAACACATTCCCCTCCATCACAATCTCTCCATCCTCTTCTGCAGTAAGTCATCCCCTTAAACCCCCACGGAGGGAGGGGCAGGTGTTTGGTGCAGGGGTCAAGACACTGGATGGGACACCCGCATCCCTCTTCAGAGCGCCTGGGTTTGAGTCCCGCTGCATTCCTACTCCAGCTTCCTCTAATGTGCACTCTGGAAGACAGGGTGAGGGCCCGGATGATTAGGTCCCTGCCACCCAGGTATGAGACCCAGATTGACTTCTTGCCTGCTGGCTTTGGCCTGGCCCAACCCAGCTGCCACAGGTGTTTTGGGAGAGAACCAGCAGATGGGACATCTCTCTCTCTTTCTCAAATAAAAAATAAATACAAAGACATTTAAAATAATAAAATGTGTTGATTTGTTTAAAAATTATGTGCAAAAAGCCATTAAATAAAAAATAGACTGAGAAAGATGCTTCCTACCCCCCAATTCTGTCTGGAGACGCAGGTGTTCCGTGGGAAGAATGCAGAGGGTGTTAGCACTGCATCTGGATCGCACGCAGCTGAGAGCCAGGGGACCCAGTTCTGCTACTCACCTGCTCCCTGGCAGGATGACCCGGGGTGGCCCAGGAGCAGCCTCCCCCACCCCTCAGGCTCTCAGAGCTCCATCCACAATGCGGAGCTGGCAGCTGCCTTGGCCATCCGGCCCGCTGAGCTGGCAGGAAGACTGTGTGTATGGCATCTTCACGCAACCTTTAAACTGGCAAAGTGGTTTGTTTCACTTGGAGTTGGAGTATCTGCTAGGATAGATCCTGGAAGCCCAGAAGTCTAGATTTCAGTGAGCATTTACCAAATGCTTACAGTGTGCAAGTGCCTGTGCTGACCTCTGTGAGCACAGAGACGGCCCTGTCAGCTCTCTGCCCTGGTTCCCAGCTGCTCGGGTGATGACGGCTGTGCCTGCAGAGCCACCAGGAAAGCCACTGTGAGTGGAGTATCTCCTATCTGAAACGTTTGGATTTCTCTTGGGTTTGAAATTTTTAAAGATTTATTTATGTATTTGAAAGAGTTACAGAGAAGGAGACACAGAGAGAGAGAGAGAGAGAGAGAGAGGGAGTGCTTTTCAATCTGCTGGTTCACTTCCCAGATGGCCACAATGGCTGGAGCTGGGCCAGTCCGAAGCCAGGAGCCAGGAACTTCTTCCAGGTCTCCTCCTTGGGTGCAAGGGCCCAAGGTCTTGGACCATCTTCTGCTGCTTTCCCAAGCGCATTAGCACGGTGCTAGATTGGAAGTAAAGCATCCGGGACTTGAACCAGTGCCCATGGGGGATGCCAGTCTTGCAGGCCAGTGGCTCTACATACTACGCCCCAGGGTTGGCCCCAGATTATGAAATATTTACATAAGCATAAAGAGATAGCTTGAGGATGGGACCCATGCCTAAACACAAAATTTGTTTATGTTACATACACATCTCATTTATATAACCTGCAGTTAATTTTACCCAGTATTTTCAGTGTGTCTGCACTTGGACTTTGAGCTGTCATCTGAGGTTACCACGGAATACTCTGCTTTTGGCGTCATGTCAATACTCAAAAAGGGCCCGATTCTGGAGGCTCCCAGAGGTCTGACTTCCGGATTAGTGACACTCAGAGTGCACAGACAGGAGGGCTCGGGGTCACTGGCCAAGCAGAGCCCAGTTCCAGCTGAGCCTTCACAGATGGGCAGAGACGCTGGGCTGGGGAGGGGGCAGTGCTCAGAACAGGAGACGTGAGGGCTGCAAACTCCCGCCTGTCTGCCCGTAAGGACTGACAAGGGCTTCTGGGCTGGAGCCGGGTTTCCTGCCGCAGAGCAGTGAGAGAGTGTGTTGGAGATAGAGCCAGATCGTCAACGACCAGGAAGCTCCAAGCTGAGATTCGGACTGGATTCTGGAAAGCTAAGCCCTACCTTCACCTCCCTGTGCTGTCCCTGCCTCACTTGTGGACTGTGGGAGAACAAATTAATGATTCCTGAAGTCTCTTTCAGCTTGGCCTTCTTGATTCTGTAATCATTTCTTTTCCTCCTAAGGCAACGGGGCGCCATTGAAGGCTCCTACCTTTGGGGAGAGACAGGATGGCGGCTGTGTGCGAACCAGGAGACCCCCAAGGACAGAAGGGCCTGGCACGTGGTGAGCACACGATGCAATGGAAGAGGGTGCCGCTGAGGGGGAAAGTGGGGTGCATTCTGTGGGCACAGCAAGCCAACAGGAAAAGCAAGGCTTCAGAGCTGGGGCCAGCCTCTAAGTACAGCATCATCCTAAAAACAAGCTGAGCAGAGGGAAGACAAGAATCCTTCATGGGAAACAAGCTTAGTTTCCTAAAAAGGCCATCCTGGAACAGGAAACCGTCTTCTAGATACCACAAAGCAAGCCCAGCCACTCCTCCCTGGCAAGTCCCACGTGTGCAGCCCAGGGTTTCGCCTGCCTGCGGCGTCACCGTGGCTGGCATCTGGGCCTTGTGCCCGGTTGCATCACTTCCCAGGGAAGCAGACGGGCCTTCGGGGGGCAGCTCCCAGGTGGGCAGGCAGGCAGGCAGGCAGACGCCTCTGCCACTCCCAAGCTGGCAGGGCTGGGAATTGTGCCTGGGCTTGGGCTGCCTTCCTCGCAGGGGCAGGGTGGGGAGGAGAGGAGCAGCTGACGATCTGAAGCGAACGTTTTCAGTTCCCTCTTGGCAAAGCTGCTGCGCCAGTGACGACATTCTCCTTTCCTGCATTCTTCCATCACACTCTGCTTAACCAGCCCAACTGGCTGCTCACCCAGAATCCTGCTGACGTAGCTGGGGTCCCCAAACTCGCTAACCTGTCCTGTCCCTGCCTGCAGAGTAGGAGCCATGGGCAGACCCTGCTCTGGACAGGGGGCCAGGAATTCGAGACTGTAGCTTTGAATCCCGTTTCCTCACCTGGGAGAACAGGTGTGTGATCCATTCTTTTCCTTCTAGCTTCCCAAACAAGCATGGAGACGTCCCCATGGGCTGGCTCTGAGCTGGGGGAGACCCAAGATATGCCAAAGTGGAAAAGACCGGGTCTCTTGGGTCCCCTCGGGGCCTCGGAGCATCATGGAAAAGGCAGACCTTCCAATGCAGGAGCTCTTGAGCTGGGAGATGGTAGACAAGAAGCAGCTACATCTCTGCTTCTCAGTAACCTCTAACCAACACTGAGCATTTTCTTCCTTTGTGGGGACAGGCAGGGGACACAAACTGCAGTGCACAAGCCTCTTGTTCACAGAGAGGAACTGCAAGTAGTTTCGCATCACATCACGGGCTCCATACCTCTCTGCATGTGGCTTACGCTCACCACTGCGAGAAGCATCAGCAGTTTGTATTCCTCCTGCTAGAGCACGTTAACTAATGCATCAATAAAGATAAATCTACATAACCGAGTTGTCATCCCCATGTGTGGATACATATTTTATTTTAGATTAATTTATTTATTTGAAAGGCAGAGTTAGAGAGAGAACGGTCTTCCATCCACTGGTTTACTCTCCAAATGGCCACAATGGCTAGGGCTGGGCCAATCTGAAGTCAGGAGCCAGGAGCTTCTTCAGGGTCTCCCATGTGGGTGCAGGGGCATAAGGACTTGGGTCATCTTCTACTGCCTTCCCAGGCCATTAGCGGGGAGCTGAATCAGAAGTGGAGCAGCCGGGACTCATATGGGATGCCAGTGCTGCAGGCGGTGGCTTTATCTGTTATGCCACAGTGCCAGCCCCACTGAGAATATTGTTTTTTAGATTTTTATTTTTATTTATCTGAGTAGTAGATTTACAGGCAGAAAGAGAGAGAGACAGAGAGAAAGGTCTTCCATCCACTGGTTCACTCCCCAAATGACTGCAACAGCCGAAGCTGG
Organism: Lepus europaeus; assembly: GCF_033115175.1. Lineage (NCBI taxonomy): Eukaryota > Metazoa > Chordata > Mammalia > Lagomorpha > Leporidae > Lepus > Lepus europaeus. Next base: position 21,680,907 of record NC_084840.1, on the reverse strand, counting down.
GCTGATCTGAAGCCAGGAGCCAAGAGCTTCCTCCAGGTTGTGGGTGCAGGGACTCAAGCACTTGAGCTATCTTCCACTGCTTTCGCAGGCCATCAATAGGAAGCTGGATCGATAAAGGGGCACCCAGGACTTGAACCAGCACCCATATGGGATGCCAGTGCCGCAGGCAGAGGCTTAGTCTACTATGTCATAGCACCGGCCCCAACATGTTTTAATATATTAGTGTCTTCCTTTACAATCGTAGACTTTTTTATGCATTGAGAAACATTATTCTGAGTAGGTTAAGAACACTTGATGTGGGACAGATGTTTGCCTTATTGGTTAAGATGCCAGCTAAGACACACACGTCCCACAGCAGACTTGTTCAATACCCAGTTCTGAGTCCTGCTTCCTGCTTCCTGTTAATGTAGATCCTGAGAGTCAGCAATGATGGCGATTAGGTTCCACCACCCACGTGGGAGACCTGGATGAAGTTCCAGGCTCCCAGGTGCTGTGGGCATTTGGGGAGTAAACCAGCTGATGGGTCCCCAAAGTTGGCTAACACCACCTGCTCCTACCCCAAAACCCCCATATCTCCCTCTCACGCTCTCTCTCTCTTCCTGTGTGTGTCATATATATATTTGAAATATATATTTTATATATAATATATTATATATATTAAAAGAAATGTAATGCAATGGCAGAGACCAAGGCCCATTGGTATGGTGGCCCAGCACCCCAGTTGTGCCACATGGTCTGAGAAGAATGATGTTCTTTATAGGGATCATGGGAGAGTTTTTGTCATCAGGACTTTGCTAGAAAAGTTCAGAAATTGTGTCCATCAAAGGCATTTGGAGGGGAGAGAGGATTCAGATTGCTTCTGAGGGCCGAGGAGAGGAGATGGGAAGGCTCCCTGGAGAAAGTCTGGTATGAACAAAGCCTTGAAGGACAAATGGCTCTGTGAGCCTGGGGAGTGGAGAGACCACGGCGTGGTGAGAAGGAACACAACTCCAAGAGCAGAGAGCACCTCTGACCACTGAGAGTCTTGGGTGGGGCTCAGGGGTAGGTGTTGACACTAGTTGAACATGAGCCAAACTGCAATGAGCTGTTAATGTCAGAATCGCGCTCAGACTTTTCATTTCTTCTAATTAGTTAATGTATTTATTTATTTTTATTCCAAAGGCAGGGCAACAGAGAGAGCAAGAAAGAGAATCTTCCATCTGCTGCTTCACTCCCCAAATGCGTGCAAGAACCAGGGGGCTGGACTAGGTCAAAGCCAGAAGCCCAGAAAGCCATCCAAGCTTTCCATGTGGGTGGCAAGGACCCAAGTACTTGAGCCATCTTGTGCTGCCTCCCAGGACCTACACTGGCCGGAAGCTCGATTGGAAGCAGAGCAGGGACTTGAACCAAGGCACTCCAATATGGCATGCAGGTGTCAACTGCAAAGCCAAATGCCCGCCCCAGACTTTTCATTTCTAAGAATCAATGACTGTTTTCCTTTGACAACCTACTCAGAATCTAGCTCAACCTTGCCCACATCCCAGAAGCTCAACAGACTTGCTTACGGATGCGTTTTTCTAACTTACTTCAAAGCTTTCTGTCCCAGATTCCCTGCAGAGAGACTAAGCTCACTAATTTCCAGTAACTTCCACAGCGCACACCATTTGTAGCCTTATGGTTGACGGAACAAAGACATAAGCCTCAGCCATTCTGGTCCACTGGTCAAAAGATAAACATTGGAATGTATTCCTTGCCCGTGGGTCTCAATTGGGTCTCACACCCTATTGCTTTCATACCCCACCCCTACAGCCGCTTGAAAGACCAGTTGCTGGAACACCTGAAAGACCAGTTCCAGGAATTCCCCTCACCTGCTGCCCCCTACCCCCACCCCCATCCCTAGCCCTCCTAAAATATAAAAAGGCCCAGCCCCCGGGGGTCGGAGCCTTCTGCCACATGCTCCATCCATGGTCACCACCTCTAAGAATTTATTTTCTCTGAATCAATTCGGTCTGGCTGTAAATCTGTACACTGCCTCCTCTATTCTGCGCCTCTTTTTCTAACATTTATGGTGCCCTGTGTGAGGAGGCACCAATCTGCAACTCTTTTTCTAACAATGGTTGTCACAAAGTGAGCGCCCCAGGGCCTTCCACGGGGACACTGTACTAGGTCTCGGGGACATCTGCAGTTGCACCTTGCTCTTTCTGGATGAGATGTGGGACACATTTTGGAGGGAGGTGAGCAAGAAGCAAAGTCAGTCCATCTGGAGCTCTTTCTCCTCACACATGGGGCTGCTGACCTGAAAAAGTTGAGCATGCCCTGCCCAAGAAGGAAAGTGCTGCTGCTGCTGCTGCCCTACTGGGACACCTGCATTGCTCCCCGGTGAGCAAGGCCTGGGTTAGCATGATGACCCAGGGGTCTGGCCAGCCTAGGAGTCGGGTGGGAGGCCCTGACACCCAGGCTCCAGGATATGGGATTAAGGAGTCTTGGACAACAATCAACGGCAAATTTCACTCCAAGCCTAGCAGGCCAGGCACAGGGGAGATTGAGTCTTTGCTCCGAGCTATGGAAATGGAGCGAGTAGAGGTTCAAAGAGGATAGAAGGATAAGAGGAAGCCTGAGAGAGTCCCAAAACCAGAGACAAAGCCACAGGCTTCCTCTTGCGGCTTCCTCCAAGAGGGCCTGGCCTGCACAGCTGGAGTCGTCTGCGTCAGGCATGCGTGCACTCAGTGGGCATTTACTTACTGAGTTCTGCTGTTCGCAGATTAGCAGTGCGCCCAGGGACTCGGGTTCTGCAGGCAGATGCTGAGCTATCTCCGGCTTGTCAAGAACAAAAAGGCCACTGAGAATCCCAAGGAGCAAAGATGGGGAAGAGAGGCGAAGAGGAAGAGGAAGAAGATTGCCCTCTGCCCTGGGAGCAGGCCCTGGTCCTCAGGAAGCCAACCACTGGCTGAGCACAGAGCCACGGTGCACCAGAAGGTGACCACTTACTGGGTGCCAGGTGGTGGGTAATTCTTAAATTATTAATTCCTTTTATCTGCCTGCAACCTCATCAGGTAAGCACGGTTATTCTCTTCATCGTTCAAAGAAGGAAACTGAGGCACAGCCTCTTTTCCTGTGTCCAGGAAGGTGACCAGATCGAGGCATCCAGACTGGGGCACAAGGAACCAAACTGAGCTCCTGGTGTGCCAGCTGCACCCTGAGCCCTCTCCCAGGCCCCGGGACGGCCCTTCCGGGGGACCAGGTGCCGGCAGCCAGCTTCGCACCTGCGCAGAGAGGCCTCTGTACAGCACGCCCATCTTCCCATGGTAGTCCTGCAGCAGAGGCGAGGCTGGGCTGAGTGTGCTTCAATGACAGGCTGTGGCCTACAGACCCTCTCTAGAATGCTCTGGGGTTCTCAGTGATCTTCTGAGATGTATCTCCCCTCCCCGCCCCGCCCCCCAGCAAGCGCCATCACCAACCTGCAGCGCTGAGCCCTGGCTGTGAACCCACCTCCTTGAGTGGAGCCTTCGCTCTGCCACCCCCAGGCAGGCACTGGCTCATGGCTGCAGGGGACACCAAGGGGCAGCGTACAACATGGTGCAGGTGTGACAGCGCAGGTTTCTCTGATGGAGTCACGGGAAAAGTCGGCAGTGGGTGAGCACTGCCCAGCTGCGGGGGCGATGCCCCAGCAACAGGGAGAACCAGGAAGGCTGCCTAGAGCCCGGCCAGGAGCACAGCTCTGCCAGCACCCACTGCAGGAGCTCTGTGTCAGGGGGCGCCACACCTGGGCCACTGCCTCTCGCCTTGCCTCCCTAGCTAATTTTAAAGATGTCTTCAAACAGCCACATTTTATAGGAAATAAGATCTGAAAAGTCGAGATGCATCAAATAGTCACCACGGTTATTTGAAGGGAACGCCTATTCCATCCCAAGCACTGCAGAAAGGGGATCTTGAATCCACAAGGCAACAGATGTCTCCTTTTATTATACAGATGGGGAAACTGAGGCTCAGCCCTAGGAGACTGCCCAAGGTCACACAGCAAGTGGCTGGGCCAACATTTGACACAAAAGCCTAGCCTCTTGCCCACTTGGCCTCGACTCCGCAGCTGCCCTGCATGGCCTTCAGCAATGCTCCCTGGAGGATGACAGGATTCCATGTCCCCCCCCCCCCCCCCCAGGAGGAGCCCAGACTGCCAGCCGGCCCCGGGCCATTGTGACACATTCAGAAACCGGCCTCTGATCATTCACCCGGCGTCAGTCCACAACTCCAGACACTGGCTGGGGGTAGGTCCAGGCCCATCTTGACAACGCTGGATTTAATATATGCATTGCTGGCTCTGGTTAGGCCCTGGGCTCTAGGTTATTATACTGTGCCAGAGGCCCTTGTCTTTTAATTCAGCCTGTTTCTAACTGACATGATGAAAGTTGTGTCAGAAGCCTTCCCAAGGTCTGAAGAAAAAAAAAAAAAGAGAGAAGCATCTGGTACCTGCTCGCCTATGAATGCTTCATTGTGTCGTTCATTGTGTAGTTACTCTCTGCTTATATGTAACCAGCTCGGGTTCTGCTTGCAAGTACAGAGCAATGGTGTTAACCCTTGCCAGACAGCTTACAGCTCCGCATGTGTGTGGAAAAAATTATCAGTAACTGTGTACCCATGTGCAGTATTGTATCCATTCCTGTGGTCACCTTTGGAATATCCAAGCAGGGGGCTGGTGCTGTGGTGTAGGGGGTAAAGCTGCCCCCTGAAGTGCCGGCATCCCATGTGAGCACCAGTTTGAGTCCTAGCTGCTCTATTTCCAATCCAGCTCTCTGCTATGGCCTGGGAGGGCAGTGGAAGATGGCCCAAGTCCTTGGGTCCCTGCACCCACATGGGAGACCCAGAGGAGGCTCCTGGCTCCTGGCTCCTGGCTTCGGATCAGCTCAGCTCCGGTTGCTGTGGCCATTTGGGGAGTGAACCAGCAGATGGAAGACCTCTCTGTCTCTACCTCTCTCTGTAACTCTTTCAAATAAGTAAAATAAATCTTTTTAAAAATAATAAAAGACTACTTCCTATTCAAAGGCCTTGTCTACATGACTCCTGCTCCAATGCAGCCTTGGACAAAGCAAAATAACTTCTCCCCAGAGGCAGGGAGCACCGATTCCAGGAAGATGAGGCCTGGGTTTGCTTTCTGGGTCTTGCCATCCCTTAGCTGTAGGGCCTTGGGCAAGGCTCCCGCCCTCAATTCCCCACTCCCACCTCTGGGAGCATCAGACACTTTCACTGACCATGGAGAGACAAAACCTCCCAATCCCTGGGCCCCCGAGGCGGAGGCTTGGATGAGATCCCAAATGTACAGTGCCTGGCTTGGCCCCAGCGTGTGAAGGGAGCTCCCTCCCCTGTGCTGGGGCAATTGAAGGGGCACCCTGGGGTGCTCAGGGGCACCTTCCAGGGCTTGATTGAGGACTTGGAAGGTAACATCTGGAGGCAGATGTTATACCCAGGTCCTTAGCAAGTATTTCTTAAACACCAGCTCTGGAAGGGAAAAAATGCAACCCGATGCCTGATCCACTGTGGGGGAAAAAGGAGTCGGCACACAGCCTTCAAGTCTGAAAGGAGAGAAAGGACAGGCGGACAAGCAAAGCAAGCAGGCAGAGATGGAGCCGGACGGAGCTGAGTTCAGAACAGAGAGCTCTTCCCCTCCAGCGTCTCGTCCTACTGCTCTCCCAGCGCTGCGGCCGTCACTGGGCGCGACACTTCCATCTAAGTACATTTCATTACGCCAGCAAAGCCGCCTCTCCCCCCACCCAGGCCTCCCACCCCTCAAGCAGGACGCTCAGGCCCCGGACCACGATGATTGGAACCCAGCTTCGGAGGAGAGCACGCTGAGTGTGGTCCCAGTTCCACACCAACTGCATGGCCATAGGTCTACTTGGGAGCTCGCTGAGCTTCAGACCCCCTCCTCTGCCTGATGGGGACCGTCAGCGGCCCTCACCTTGGAGGGTGGTCAGGGATGGGGACAGTCAGCGGCCCTCGCCTTGGAGGATGGTCAGCGATGGGGACAGTCAGCGGCCCTCGCCTTGGAGGGTGGTCAGGGATGGGGACAGTCAGCGGCCCTCGCCTTGGAGGATGGTCAGGGATGGGGACCGTCAGCGGCCTCGCCTTGGAGGATGGTCAGGGATGGGGACCGTCAGCAGCCTTGCCTTGGAGGATGGTCAGGGATGGGGACCGTCAGCGGCCTCGCCTTGGAGGATGGTCGACAAGTCACGGAGAACCCTTACGTTCTCACCTCACTGCCTGGCAACAGCATCGCTGTTGACATAATCGTCCCTCTAGAACCAGGCTGCCTGGATTGGAAACCTGGCTCAGCTGTTATGAGCTGTGGGACTTTGGGCTAGTTACTTCACCTCTCTGTGCCCAGTTTCCTCCTTGGGGCTTAATTATCCATACTGCTAGCATTCAGCAAGGTGATCTTTCCATTTCCTCTCATCTTCAGAACTTCCATAGGGTTGTTGTGAGTTAAGTGAACTAGACATATTCATACATGTTATGTCCTGTGTCTTTCTTAGACGTCACCTGACATCCAGAAAGCACAATATGAATGCTTGCTGTTATTATTGTTTTAATTCATACAGATCATTTATTTAATAATGTGAATCCGAGGCTGGTGTTAGGCCTGATGGTTTGAGTCCTGGTTCCGGTTCCTGACTCCAGTTTCCTCTATGCAGACCCTGGGGGGCAGTGGTGATGGCTTCAGTAAGTGGACTTCTGCCACCCACGTGGGAGACATGGATTCCGTTCACAGCTCCTGGCTTTGACACCTCAGCCATTGCAGTCATTTGGGGAGTGAACCAAAAGAAAGGAGAGCAGGTCCTCTCTCTCTCTCTCTCTCCCCCTGCCTCTTAAATAAAATCATCGTTAAATAAACGGAAACATACAACAAACAAAATAGGATGCTAGGAAAAGGCTGTAAGGTGTGCTGAAGGTGAAACGGGGGCTTCTGCTTAGCCAGAACCCCTCTGAGTGGAGCGTTTAAGGAGGTGGGGCACAAGCTGTGCAGGGTCTGGGGCCGTGCGTCCCAGTGCAGCCACAAAGGAGCAGAAACCCCTGCCATCCTGCAGCCTGCTCAGCACGGAGGTCCACCCAAGGTCACCTTGGAAAGGTCAGGTCCTCCACAAACCACCTTACTCCAGCCCTAATAGCTCACTAATCCCAGTCAAGCACAATGTGTGGAGTTGTTTTTTTTTTTTTTTTAACTCTACCTCAGTTTACAAATGTGCAAAGTGCAAAGGTTCTAAGGTGAGGCCATGCCTGGTGTTGTCTGCAGAAGCGCTGCCCGGTGGAGTTGAGATGAGCCTGGGCAAGCAGTAGGGGAGCTGAGGAGAGGTGTGTGTGCAGGTACCGTGGCTCTGCCTGTGACATCATCAACACGAGTAGAGTCCAGGGCAGTCAGGACCCATCTGACAACGTTTAAGACCCAAGAGGCTCCGTGGCCGCCCTGAGCAATTCAAGGCAGGAGAAGCCCTAGGCACAGAGCATAGCTCCTGTCTCAATGATCTTTACCCTGTTCCATGCAGCCCCCCACTGTGCCAAGGTTCCTGGAGGCGCTCTACCGCACTCGGCGCTCACAGCAACCCTTGGAGACCGCGCCGCTGATATCTCCATTTATAGAGGGGGACACTGAGACTCAGAGAAGGCAAGACCTTGCTCCAAGACCTGTAGGATCGGAAGCAGCTCGGCTGTGCCTCCGGAGATCTTGCTCCGCCCACAAAGGCATGACCGTGCAATCTCCGGTCGCTGCTTCCAGCCAGTTACGGTACAGATACCGACCCAGGATATGGTGGGGTAAGTGCTTCCTCCACACGCAGTACCTGGCAGGTACTCAGAAAACATCAGTTGTTCAAGATTCAAGCTCGGTGTTTGTGCCCTGCATCGTCTACGGGGTGTCCATCTAGACATCTGGCCATGTCCACTGGAGCCTGGGCCCTGGGCCTCTTCCTAGGATTCCCCATGCCCATGGGCTGCCCTTGTTAAAGCCTCATCACCATGACAACCTGCCCTCTTTTCAGATACAGGCATACACTCATGGTGGATGGATTAGGGTTGGGGAGACATAGCTAGGCTGGGAACAGTAAGAAAGAGATAACGGAGATGGACAAGATAGACAAATACAGAGCAAATCAGAGAAGTGGAAAGAGAAGAAAGATATCAGCCGTGGGTGCTGTGGAGGAGGAGCAGTGGCCAGAAGCCCTCTGTCCTGGCTTCCTGAAGCTCAGGTGGTGCTGGGAAGAGAACCTGAAGACCTAGTGCCACAGTGTGGGTCTGGTCTAGAGTGTTCTCCCACAAGGGCTCACATGATGGCCGCTTGGTCCTGAGTGTGGCTATGTAACAGGTGGAGGGACCTGTAGGAGGGAGAGCTGCATGGAAAGTCCTGGGACCCCAAGTTAATTCTCAAGACAGTGAGCTGCTTTTCCAAATGGCGTCCTGGCTTCCTGTCTGGAGATCGAATCTCTTCCCCCACCAGGAGCTTCTGCCATGGTGAAGCCATCTGGGTGTGACTCCCCCACCGCGAGCCAGAGCCAGTGCAGGTGTGCAGGTGCCGAGCCCTTAAACCTCCAGAACTGTGAGCTAAATAAGCCTCTTCTCTTCCCAAAGTCACCCGGCCTCAGGGAGTTTGTCCTGGAGATGGAAAACAGACGAATACACTGAGCTTAGAGCCTTTGCTGCACGAACCTGCTCTGGGGCCTCAGTCTCCCGCTCTGCCTGTGTTCTTTCGTGTCTGATAGGCTGCATTTAGGATTCCTTGATCGACTCACCCTGAGTCAGAAAACACCTCCACTCACAGGCAAAGCACAGAGTTTATTCAAATCAGGACAAGGTGCACGGTGGGAGAGCGCGCAGCCCACATCGCAGACATGGGATAAACAACCTCACAATAAATTATGGGCCAGCAGACCTTTCCTCCCAGGCCGGCTCGCCACACCAGACCATTTGGCCGGTCTCAATGGGGATCAGGCAGGCTGGGAGCAGCCAGGAGGGCTTTCAGCTACAGAGCGAGATCTGCCCAGACCCAGACTTTACCTTACAGCTTCCAAAAAGGCAGAGATGAGCACGCCAAGTCCACAGGAGGTCAACACCGGGAGACACACAGGGGTCTTTCCCGTGCCCCTCCCCCTTGAAAGTCCACTGTGTCCCCCAGGAAGCCTCACGGGGGTGTTCTGGCCTGGGTGATCAAGCGGGTTCCTGGTGTCAGGCAGCAGAGCCGTCTTGGTGATTCTCGCTGATCCAGGCCAGAAAGACGTTGAGCTCTCCCAAGGACTTGATGGCAGCCACGCGGGCCTCCAGCTGAAACCAAGGAAGCTGCGGTCAGCCCATGCCTTCTCAGACCCTGTACCCCTTCTCAAACCACTCGCCCCATAGTCTGGTTTTTTTGTTCATCATCCAATGTATTTGCACAGCATCATCCTATAGGCAACGACAATTTTGGTGCACAAATCATGTTGGCTTCTTCTAATAAAAATTAACTTCTTTGCTGGCCAGTCATTGGTTTGTCTTCTTTCTCACACTGGCTTCTCTTGTCCCAGAAAGTCTTAGTCCCCATGGTGCTCTGCAGTGGTAGGGACAGCCTGGGGACCCCATCCGATACAGTAAAGCAGCAGGGCCTGAGGGCGAGTGTCCTGTCCCAGCTCACCCTGCAGGAGAACCCCGGAGCTGGAACCCCAGTGCCCTAGCGCACTCCACCGCCTTCCTCTGCAGACCGGAAGGAGGCTGTGGGCTCTTCAGGCACAGCTGTGGAGCCAGCCGGCGTGGGAGCAAACCCTGAGTTCACCATTCAGGTGCAGTGTGAACTTAGTTTGCTCACCCGACTCGTGCCTCATTTCCTAACTTATCCAATGCAGGCAATGACTCATCGCCTTGCCGTGAAGAGTAAGTGTGGGTGCTTGTAGAGTGTTTAGAGCAGTACCTGGCCCACAGGGACAGCTAGCGACTTTTTGCTGTTGCCATAACAGTATCCCAACCTCCCCACAAGGAAACAGAGCCCTGCACAAGCAAACCCCTACCCCTTCCTCTTCCAAACATTGGCTCATTTGGGAGAGAACTCGGGCCTCAGTACCGAGCTGCCGAGCCAGAGATCTGCCCTGTAGCAAGCTCTGCAGACACCGCAGGAGACGCACTGCTTCTGCACCGCCATCCACAGGAGAAGCGCTGTGTCTGCAGCACGCAGGCCGGGACCTGACGGCAGGTGCTGACCACAGGGGCACCTCCCGGACCCACACCGTGTGCATAGCAGCCTGGGGTTCCTGCCGCTCTATGCTCCCTCTGCATCATGTCCACCTTAAGCAGCGTGCACTTTCCCCAAGTTATAACACAGGTCAGGGCTGCTATGTGAGGCTGTGGTGTGCAGGGTGGGCATTTGGCCTAGCAGTTTAGATGCTGGTTAAGATACAGCCTACAGGCCAGCACCATGGCTCACTAGGCTAATCCTCCACCTTGCGGCGCCGGCATACCGGGTTCTAGTCCTGGTCAGGGCACTGGATTCTGTCCTGGTTGCCCCTCTTCCAGACCAGCTCTCTGCTGTGGCCCAGGAGTGCAGTGGAGGATGGCCCAAATGCCTGGGCCCTGCACCCCATGGGAGACCAGGAGTAGCACCTGGCTCCTGCCATCGGATCAGCGTGGTGCGCCAACCGCGGCGGCCATTGGAGGGTGAACCAACGGCAAAGGAAGAACTTTCTCTCTGTCTCTGTCTCTCACTGTCCACTCTGCCTGTCAAAAAAAATAAAAATAAATAAAAAATAAATAAAAGATACAGCCTACATCAGTGTACCTGGGTTCATTTCCCAGCTACAGCTCCTGACTCTGGCTTCCTGCCAACACAGACCCCGGGAAGCAGCAGGCTCTGACTCAAATTACTGGGTTCCTACCACTCACACGAGAGACCTGAATGGAGTTGCCAGTTCCTGGCTTCCACTTGGCCCAGCCCTGGCCACTATGGGCATTTGGAGAGTGAACTAGTAGGTGAGAGCCCCCCCCCTCTCTCTTTCTCTCTCTCTCTCCCCCTCTCTCTCTCTCAGTGGAGGGATGATGGAGGAGAGGAGCCCAGGGAAGCAGCCAGTTCAGTAAGACCAACATGCCCTTTGCACTCACATTCAAGCAGCAAGGTCCTCACTTGAAACTTGTTTAGCAAACGAATGAATTTGAGTCCAGAGGAGGCTGAAGGCCTGCCGCCCTCTCGATCAAGCGTCTACTCCTCAGTTCCCACCTCCTCATGACCTTACCTGATTATAGTTGTTGTGAATGATTTTGGTCACGTTGGTGGCTTCCTCCCTGCAGGGACACTGTCTCTGCACCTGCTGTGATGGAGGAGGGGCAGCACCCATCAGAGGACCTTTCCACCCGCCATCTCCCCCATGTGAGCCGTAGCACTTCTCCCCCTACCAGGGTGAGAGCCAGGGGAGTAAACTCAGGTGGAAGTGGCCAGCAGGGTGTGCGGCCAGTGTGTAGACTCCACCTGCTTGGGGCCATTGGCTTTGATTTTCTGGATCTACACCCCCGGGTCTGTTAGCACCGGGCACCATCTTTATCTTGTACTCTCTGAATGCAACATCCCACAAGGTAGGCACTAAGCAAAAAAACTGGGCTAATGATTTAAATAATTGGCTATATGAATCCATTGGAGTTCATGGTTATATTAATGCAAGTAGGACAGGGGCCTGTAACAATTTGAGACTCTGAGCCCCAGAGAGATGAAGTCCTTCCCACACAGTCACACAGGAAATCATCTGCAGGAATGGAGCTAGAACTTGTGCTCCAAGTTTTTGTTTATTTTGTTTTCCTTTCCAATGCTGGATTTTAATAGCTCGTAGTGGATTTACGGGTGTCCCTTAGGGCTGGGCTAAATCAAGAGACTAGACGTGGTTTGGAAACAAAAGGCCAGAAACGACTGGTGAGGCTGGGTTCCAGGACACATCTCTCTCCCAGGCCTGGAGGGACCACTTCAGGAACACTGGACATGAGCCGGTCACCCCAGGAGGTCTGATGGACCGTCAGGGGGCCCTGGGAGAAGAGTGACCCCTGGAAGAGGCCACCTGCCTGCCAGTGCCGGGGCAGGGGATTTCCTCGGCCTCCAGCTGGGGCCAGCGCATCCCGGGCCCTCCCGGGGCAGACGCCGAGCAGATGCTCGGGATCCTGACGCTGTGACTCACACACTGCTGCACAGTCTTCTGCATGTAGAGGAAGGAGTTGGCAATGCTGCTGATTCGCCTCAAGATGTGCGGGTCCGGCTCCTGGTGGTCCTTGAACACCTTGTCCATGTAGAATGCCAGGAGGCTCCTGGTCACGCAGCACACGTCTAACATCTGTAGACACAAAACAGAGAAGCCGCACAGGCCCCCGGCTCTTCCATCTGACAGACCTGGGAGAGCTCAGTGGGGGCGGCAAGAAGGCAGAGAACTGAAAGTCGTTTTTCAAAATTCCTAACGGTCTCAGAGTGTTCCTCTCCTCTCGCCACATCAAAGCCGCCCAGGACACAAGCAATGAACAGAGATCCCAGTTTACCCCCCTTTTGCCATATGGCCAAGAGATAGGCTAACAAAGAACGTGGCCGGAAGCCAGTCGGGGACCAGAATTCTCCATCCAGCAGTTACAGCACGGCGTCCCTGACTTCTGCTCACGTCCTTCCAGAAACCGGGCGTCTCCCTCTGCGGAGGGCTGATGGCCAAGCAGCTTTCTTGGAAAACACTCCTACATCCAGAAGCTGAAGCCGGCTTCTCTGTGGTGCCTTGCGGCCACCTCCACTCCATGATTGCAGCACGCCAGGCGCCCAGCAGTCCCTCCTCCCACCATGAGGACAGCGTGCCTGCCTCAGTGCCCCCACGCTGGGTTGCCTTCCCATGTGTCCTTTCTAGACCCCACAGATCACTTGAATGGGCTGAAATTTCCAAGAGAGCAGACTGACACCTGCCAGGATGGGTACATCTGGGGAGGGAGGAGGTACACTGCTTGTGCGGTATAGAACTGAGAAGGCACCACCCAGACAAGCTGGCTACACGGTTTCTCTCTGGTAGTTTGCACTGCAGAGAGAGCTGGTGAATGACTCTGCAGAAGGTTTACCGTTCAGCCTAAGTAGGGAGTGGTTCAGGACGGGACAGAGCATCCATCATCATTAGCGTTAAAGGAGCATCATCACTTTGGCCCCAAGACAACTGTTCCTAGATGGCCTCAAACTCTATTCGCAACACAAAACCCATCTCCTCCTCTGCCGCTGCTGGTTCCCTCAACCCGCCTCTGAGATACCAAACTCTGTGGCTCTACAAATAGGAACAGGGTAGAAAACAGGAAGAGAGGAAGGGCAGGAGGGAGAGAGGGACGATGATGAAGATCTGAATCCCTGTTAGCTCCTTTCCTTGCTCCAGAGCTCCTGGATCCAGGAGAAGGAAGCTGGAGACGGAGGCGCACCCATGGGGCTCCAGGGCTGGCTTAGCCACCAACGAGTCCTTCTCCCTCCCAAGGGCTCAGTGTCCTTAGTTGAAAGTGTTGGTCTGAGAATAGATGGCGTTCCTCCCAGCCATGCTGTCTAAGGAGTCTCTTATGCAGTTGGTTAGAATATGATTTACTAAGTAGGTACATCTACCCGCCACAAATGAGTCACTGCCTGGAAGAATTATGGAGGTCTCCCTGACCTATGCGGAGATGGTTAGGGAACTACTCACTCATTACAGAGAGACCTTGCACTCTCACATAAATTCCTGAAAAGCCAGATCTTTCTAGAATGTTCTCAAGGACTGGAGGAGCTCACTCTTGGGGTAGGTGTTGTGGTGCAGTGAGTTAAGCCATCACTTGGGACACAGGCACCTCATACTGGAGTGCCAGTTTGAATCCTGGCTACTCCACTTCTAATCCAGCTCCCTGATAGTGCACCTGGGAGGCAGTGGGTGATGGTTCAAGTGCCTGGGTCCCTGCCACCCACATGGGAGACCCAGAAGAAGTTCTGGGCTCCTGGCTTCAGCCAAGACTAGCCCTGGTTGTTATAGACATTTGGGGAGTGAACCAGCAGATGAAAGATCTCCCTCTCTCACTCCTTCTCCCTCTCTTTGTTGCTAATAAAATAAAAATAAATGAAGGCACCACTCATGGCCCCTTTGGTAGAGTGAATTACCCCCGGCAAGGTGCAGTACACTCAGCACCGCTTGCCTGGACAGCTGCACCGGAGTCCTCCCTGGCAACCTCACCAGGCAGGCTTTCTAAAACATGTTGTGGTTACAGAGTTTTGGGCTCAAAAATACCAAGCAACCATTGCCTTGATTACAGGACTAGGGCTCAGCCTGCTTTTCAAATCCCTTGCCTCCAGGAGATTTCTCTTCCTCGGTCCTTACCACTCCCCTCGACGTCCTGTGTATCACAAACCTGTCACCTCACTGTCCCTGGTGCAAGTTTTACCCTCACTGACTTTACACCCATGCCCCATGCCAATCCACTAATCTAGACTGTCCTTAGCTTTTAAGTCACAGTTCATTTTCTCAGCTCCCCCTTCTTTCGAAAACCACTCCCAAGCCACTACATCCTGTGCCCTCGGAGCACCAGCACTGCCAAGAGCTCTAGGGCATGGCACTGCTCAGACTGCCAGGGACCACAGCATTCCCCAACTCCTGCTCTGCACAGGAGATGCCTGTGCACAGAGGACAGCCCGGAGATTAGGGACAAGAAGGGGACAGAGTGGGGACTTCTCTTATGGCTGAGGGCCCTTTGACCATGAAGATGAGCATGCAGGAAAGAGTAGACACAGGCCAGTACCTTAATGCCCTGCAGGCTGTCCAGTGCAGATAGGATGGTGATGTTTTGGAAGGTATCATTGGCTTGCTGTGGAGGGAAACAAGAGCAGACGCAAGTGCTGAGCACGCCGTGTTCAGAGCAGGACCCTGCCCGCCCTTCAAGGTAGCATGCCCCTGGCCCAGCCCTCACCCCGTCCCGTACTCACTATGGCTCTTTGGATGTCTTGGAAACTCTCTTGCAGGTGGCGCATGTCCATGGAGATTGGACATCTCCTGAGACCACGGGGGTGCCCTGAGCACAGGACAAATGCGATGCCCAGGAGCCAGAGGGGGACACCCTGCACCTTCATATCCTGCACACAGGGGTGCACGTCAGCTGCCCAGCCTGCGTAGAGAGGGATGAGAAGACACCTGACCCACAGCCCCTGGGGACCAGGCAGGGCAGGCCAAGAGAGAACAAGACTCGAGACCTCAGCCAGTGGAGTCTCAGGAGCGTGTGTCTCCTCCTTCTTCCGTGAGTCAATCAAATATGAGCCCTCTCCTCCCCACACACCCCCACTCCCTCCTCAACTGCCCCCCTCCAGGGCACGATGCAGCTCTCTCTTGGGTCCCAGCGAGGAGATCTGTGTGTATATCACTCTTCTATGACTCAACACAGCTCACTTTGTCAACAGGAGTGAAGAGCATTGTTTTTAATAAGTCAAATAGGAAAAATGCCCTAGGAATTAGGCAACAGATCTGAAAAACCATAAAAGCACATTTGGTTTTTAATGTTTGCCCCCAAAATAGAAGACACCCTCTTTATATAATCTCCTAATGGGCCTCTGCTTAAAGTCAGTGCTATGAAGCCAGCTCTGCTGATTTCACTCTCTGCGAAATGATGCCCCCTGCAACTCCCGGTGAGGAGCTAGGGAGCGCAAGCCCCCCAGAGTTCCAGCCGGAGGCTTCTCGTCTGTTCCTCCTGGAACCAGCAAATGACAGAGACGCATCTGCAGCCAGCTCATTCCTAGGCAGTGCAGTTGCCTCTTCTAACCCTCTCGCCTTCCTTGCCTCTGTCTTCCTTGCGTCTTCCCTTACCCACCCTAAATCGCATCCTACGAAGCACAGAGAAAAGTGCATAACCCACCATGGCACAGCTCGCTGTGTTCTCTTTCCCTGATCCTCCTCCTGCCCTCAGGGCTGGCACAAGCGTCACAGGCAGAGCCTAGCCTTCAAGGTGGGTCTGATGTCCACGCACGTGACGAGACCAGCCCCTGCCCGGCACCCTCCATGCTTGCAGCCATGTGTGCTGCGGTCAGGATGGTGAGTGTGGACGTGGAAGAGAGGAGGACGCACACACAATTAGCTGAGGGGCTGCACAGGCCCTCTCCTCCCACCTCCCACCCCGGCCACAGTCACAGCGGCTGTGGCTCTAAAGAGCTGTTCCTCCCCCACAACCCATCGTGGGTCCTGGGCCCCTGCTCTAGAAAGAAACAGAGAACCCTTGTCTCGCCTTAGCTCAGTCTGCTTCCCAGTGAGCACACAGGTGTGTACCGGGAGTCTGCCACAAGGCAGCCATCACCCCAGAGGCCTTTCTTCCATTGTCTTAGCTTCTTTCTGGCCAAGCAAGGACAGAAATCCCGCTGGCAGGGGCGTGTGTGGGTCACCCCCAAAGCTCCGCCCCTCTAAAGGCGACTTCTGCACCCTGAGCCAGTCAGAGGGTGCACGGGTCAGACATACCATGGGTGCCAGGCACCTGCCAAATATCTTACCAAGTGTCTCATCGAGGGTTCCCAGGCCCCCCCATTCCAGCCCCATTTCAGCAAGGAGAGAACAGAGACAGAGGCGGGAAGGTGCCCCAGGCCAGCCAGGACTTGAAGGAAGGCAGGTGGGTCCCAGGGCCCGTTCTCCTCTCGGCTGCCTTGCCCCACTGACAACCCTCACCCCCAGACAGACAGGCACCTGCTCCTGACCGGGTCCCACAGAACCAGCAGCACGCCTTACATTTAAAGAGATAGTTGATACTGCAAGAAAGAAGGTAGCGCATTAAAGTGCCCAGTGCAGTTCCTGGAACAAAAGTATGATAGGGAAGACGTCAGGTGCCTGCCCTGCCCTCCCTGCCCACTGTCTGCTCAGGCCCCAGGAGGTGCGCCCTGTGCAGGATCTCCCTCCCCTCTCCACAAAGCAGCCAGTGCCCCGGCATGGTCGCAACCGCCCGTCTCCCCCCGGCACCTGTGAAGGAGGCAGCCTCAGGGGAGCAGGACTCGCAGCCTCTCGGGGGTGGACGATCAGCTTCGGCTCTCGCTGCGCCGGGCAGCTGTTCCCCGCGTGTTGTCGCCCTGCTGTTTCCCACGTGGAAAGGGCTGGTCACTTTTATGCAGGTGCATTGGCGGAAATGCTGTCAGCGTCGATGGGCGGAGATGATTTCTCTCCTCATTTCTTCAGCACCTCTTTTCCTTAATTGTTTTCATGTCTTCTTTTCATCCGTCTTTGTGATGGAGCTGATTAATCATTATTAAGAAATGCCTCTTTCTCCCGGGTCCTGGCATGCAGTTTCTGGGGAAAAAAAAATCACCATGCAAACGAGACTGTCTTACAAGCCTGTGTCCACCCAGAGAAACCCCAGTTAGGTCACTTTCCTGAAAGCCGTGGCATGCCACCAGCCGTGCCCTGCAGGCAAAGTCACGAAAGCACTCTTCGGGAAGGCAACGCCCTGCCTGCCCATCTCCGGTCCCATGGGACTCTGCAGGTGCCCCTGGCTCCCGCTCAGTCCACCTCCCAGAAGCTGCACAGAGCTACTGAGCACCTACTGTGTGCCAGGCACACGCTGGGTGCTTTCCACGCATCATTTTGTGTCACTTCACAGGGAATGTTTTCTTCCCTCCTGACTGCAAGGATTTCCTTGTTTTCCCTCTCTTTCCCTCCATCTCCTCCCCTGGGCAGTGTTTCCACTTTTTTTTTTTTTTTTTTTTTTTTTTTTTTGCCAGGCAGAGTTAGACAATGAGAGAGAGAGACAGAGAGAAAGGTCTTCCTTCCATTGGTTCACTCCCCTAATGGCCGCTATGGCCGGCGCTGCGCCGATCCAAAGCCAGGAGCCAGGTACTTCCTCTCGGTCTCCCATGCGGATGCAGGAACCTAAGCACTTCAGCCATCCTCCACTGCCCTCCAGGGCCACAGCAGAGAGCTGGACTGGAAGAGGAGCAACCGGGACTAGTACCCGGCACCCCAACCAGGACTAGAACCCAGAGTGCCAGCGCCGCAGAGTGCTTTCACTCTTGATCATTGAGAGAGAGAAGGCGAGACTGGAAAGTAGAGGCACCGAAGACAGCCAGCGGCAGTGCTGGGAGCAGAACCTGGAATCCTTGCTCTTGGGCCAGAAGGTGAATTATTTAACTTTTTTTCTTTTTTTTTTTTTTTGAAAGATTGACTAATTGATTTGAAAGGCAGAGTTATAGAGAGAGGAGCGACACAGAGAGATCTTCCATCTTCTGGTTCACTCCCCGAATGGCTGCAACAGCAGGACTGAGCCAGGCCGAAGGTAGGAGCCAGGAGCTTTATCCAGGTCTCCCATGTGGGAGCAGGGACCCAAGCATTTGTGCCATCTTCTGTTGCTTTCCCAGGAACTGGATCAGAAGAGGAGCAGGCAGGTTTTGAAGCGGCCGCTTAGGCTTTTTATATACACTTGACCACGAAATTCAAGGGTCAGGGTTTAGGGCAATGTAAAGACAGGAAATGAACAGCTTCCTCCCCAAACACAAACTCCTGGAATAAACGCAGCTCTTGGGGCTGGCGTTGTGATGAAGTGGGTAAAGCCATCATCTGCCATGCTGGCATCTCTTATGGGCCACTTGTTTGAGTCCCAGCTGCTCCACTTCCACTCCAGCTCCCTGCTGATGGTCTGGGAAAAGCAGCAGCAGAAGGGCCCAAGTGCTTGGACCCCTGCCACCCACGTGGAAGAGCTGGATGAAGAGCTTGGCTCTGGCTTCTGCTTGGTCCAGCCCTGGCTGTTGCTGCCGTCTGGGAAGTGAACCAGCAGATAGAAGATCTCTCTCTCTCTCTCTCTCTCTCTCTAATTCTGCTTTTCAAATAAGTAAATAAATAAATAAGTCTTTAAAAAATTAAATAAACCCTGGATCCCTTTTCTGAGATACTGGATAAGCTACTTAAGACCTTTCTGAAGCTCCACAAAATATGTAAAATAAACTGTAAGGGCTGGCGTGAGCTAATGGCTCTGTTGCATAGTGAAAGTCCTCTAATCTATATGGTTTATTCCTATGCACCCAGGAGAGAAGAGACCTTCATTAGAGGTTAAGAGACACCTCTCCACGCCCTCTGCAGAAAGGGGAAAGAACTGCTCTTGATTCTGGGGTCCCCCTACTTCCCACCCTGTGTCCCCCAGGGCTGTGCTGAGTGAGAGATGGGTGCTGTTTTCCTAGCGTGGTCTCAGCCGCCGGGCTCGGAGGCCAGCCCACATCGTGAGAGGATTGCAACACAGCCCCTGTGCTCAGATGCACGTCCTCAGCTGGCTTTCGCCGAGGGCAAGATGTGGCAGCAGGAAGCCTGCAGAAGAAGGGACCGCGTGGCATGTGCGCAGCTCCTCTTGCAGCGTGTGGGCTCGGTACCTGTCCACTCACCTGCAAAATGGTCAGATGGTACCTACTGGATACTCACCACGTGGGCATGGCATGACCGGTAAATGATGCCCTGGGAGCCCTCAGCCCCGACCCAGGCACACACCAAGCAATTCAAAAATGCCCTTTGTTCTTAAACAAAGCTTGAGTCCCTACACCAAGAGGAAGGGGAAACAGCAAGAAATGATTTCTCTACATCCCAAGCCTTGGTGCCTGACCCTTAATATAAAAAAAGAACAGAGATTGAGTTGTAAGTGCATCTCCCCAGAACTGCAATCAAACTCTGGCGTGGCTCTTAGACATGGGGTTATGTCTAACGTGAGAACTGGGACTTCCAGAACCAGGGAGCCATCATTTTCCCACTTGGTAAGTGGGAAACCTCCGTGTTCCGTTTGCTGAGGGAGGGAGGGGCGAGGAAACAGCCTGCCCTGAGCTGATCGCAGGTCTCTCCTGCCTTCCCGTTCTCCATCCCCACCCAGCACTGACTCCAGCTTCAGGAATCATCAAGTCCGGTGGGGCTGGACCAGTTCCTCTTCGTGAAAGAAAGGCAACTGTCCACTCCTAAGTGCAAGTGTGGGAGCCCAGACAAAATCACCCACTCTGAAGACTGCCAAGCCCAGGGCCCTCTATGGGATGAGGATCCACTGGGTAGAGCGAGGTGGGGCCCTACCACAAGGTCTGCATGAAGCAAATCGGGCCTGTCTGAACCTTTTAGGTTGGACCTGGGTAAGAATCTATCACTAGGAGGACTTTACCACACTAGGAAATATGACAGAAAAAGAATCTGTAAAAGAAACGAATATGTTACTGATGAATATTTGTTTTGGGAAGCAAATAAGGACTTAACGCAGAAACAATAGAAATATTTAGGTATCTTACTAAATATATCTAGAATATATATATATATATATATATATATATATATATATATATAGGATGTTTAAAATTGTATGTAGATTGAAAATAAAGCCAAAAAAAGATAAAATTCTCAGAAATGGGAAATGTATTTATGCATTTACTTTAAATCCAAATTGTTTCATTTTATTTCATTTAAAAAGAGACAGAGAAAACTCCCATCTGCTGGTTCACTGCCCAAATGAGCACAGTGATTAGGGCAAGGCTGGACCAAAGCCAGGAATGAGGAACTCACCCCAGGTCTCGCAGGTGCGTGGTGGTAACCCAGGCACTTGAGTCTTCATTGCTGCCTCCCACGGTCTACACTGGCAGGAAGTTGGAGTCAGGAGCCAGAGCTGGGGATCCAGCCCAGGCACTGCAACAGGGAGACCTAGTGCCTTGACCATTAGGCCAAACATCCAGCCCAGAACCAGGAAATTTAGACCTAGCGCTTCTCCTTGGGTTGGGTTTCCAGCACAGAAGTGGTGCAAATGTTCCAAAGCCTCTACCTCCTGACCTCAGCGCCCTCTCACCCCCGGCTACCCTCGCCCCATGGGATCAGATGTGGAAGGGAGCCTGGAGCTCTGGGGAGCCCGCAGATGATGTCGCCTGCCAGGCCAGGCTGCTCTGACTTGTCATTACCGAGGGAGCGGATGACCTCGGGAAATCCAAGCTGGCCACTCCTGTGCTGGTGAGGGGCAAGGGCAGAGCCACCTGGGCTTTCCTTGTCTCCTCCTTCTTTGCCCCAGGGCTGTCAGTCAAAGCCTGCCCACCCACAGCCTCAGAGCTGTGTGTCAAGGGGTTCAAATTCCACCGCAGCAGCCCCGTGGAGACAGGGTACTGGGGAGCCGTCAACAGGCAAGGAAGGAGACCAGGTGGTGCCTCTGCACCCCTCTGCTGGGACAACAATGAACCCTTCCCTGGCAGACCAGCTTTCTAAGGTGCTCAGCTAGTCTTGGTGTTTCCCAGGCTTAAATTCTTAGCGTGGGTCCCTGCGGCCTCGGTGAAGGCAAAGCCCCCTACCCAGGACTTCCAGGCCCCTCACTAGGGGACCTCATGTGCCTGTGCCACCTGTTCTGTCTTGAGGAGCCCCCTGGAATGCGCCCTCCTGGCTCTTGGCAAGCACTTGTCTCACTGCGACTCCTGCAGCCAGCTCGCTCCCTCTTCCGCCCCGCCTTCCCTTGTTCCTGGCTGAGCTGAAATTCAAGATGAATGGCTTTCCAATATTTATAATTGCTAAATCTGGTCAGTCTACACTGGACTCTCTCCAGCCAGGGGCAGATCCAGTTTCTACATTGGGGAGGGAGCCATGGTTTCTTTCAAGAAATGGAATTCAAAAGCAGAAGTACCATATTAGAGACAAAATGAATACTGAGAATAATAAATCACAACAAATTCCAAATTTAAAAAGCTGACATGTACCGCAAAATCCAGAATAATAAATCAACACTTTTATTATTTACATATTTATTTTCTCGTTTGAAAGTCGGAGAGACAGAGCGAAGGACAGACAGACAGACACAGAGAGCTCCCATCCCTGGTTCACATTCCAAAGGCCTGCAGCAGCTGGGGTTGGGCCTGGCCAAAACTAGGAATCAGGAACTCAACGTGGGATCAAAGCACTCGCGCCTCCAGCTGCTGCCTCCCAGGGCACACGTTGACAGGAAGCAGAACTGAGACTCAAACCCAGGACCCCTTATGGGACACGGGCACCCCAAGAGGCATCTAAACTGCTCTGCCAAACGCCCACCCCGTGTTCATTAATTAACTGCCTCCCACCGCTTTGCTTGCTTCTTCCATGACACTCAATTTTATTGCTTTTTTATTCCAAAATTGAATTTTTATCATGTTGATATTTAGAATGCAGAACCTATATGAAACATTTGTACCCTATAAACATGGGAATTTTGATAAATTCTGATTTATGATATTCCCATCAGAAAAGGAAAATGTCTATGATTTGTTTATAGTTGTATGTATTGTATTATTGAGTATATTTTTCTAGATTTTAATGAAAATTAACCCTGGCTTATCATTTTCTTTTTTTTTTTAAGATTTATTCATATACTTGAAAGTCAGAGTTACACAGAGAGAGAAGGAGAGGCAGAGAGAGAGAGAGAGAGAGAGAGAGAGGTCTTCCATCCACCAGTTCACTCCCCAGTTGGCCCCAATGGCCGGAGCTGTGCCTATCTGAAGCCAGGAACCAGGAGCTTCCTCCGGGTCTCCCATGCGGGTGCAGGGGCCCAAGGGCCTGGGCCATCTTCTGCTGCTTTCCCAGGCCATAGCAGAGAGCTGGATCAGAAGTGGAGCAGCTGAGACTCGAACCAATGCCCATTTGGGGTGCCAGCACCACAGGCGGCAGCTTTTCCTGCTACCGCCACAGCGCTGGCCCCTGGCTTATCATTTTCCACGTCTGATGACCAGGAGACTTTTCAGCAGGCTGGCTGCTGACTGCACACATGGCGATCCCTGCTCCTCCGCCCGTGTCCACACAGTTCCAGTGATAAGAGCCACATGGTGTTTGAAAGGGGTATTTCTAAATGCTGTCTTTCCCCAAGAGTGGCTGGCAAGGCCTCACCCACACAGAGATGCGGTGACAAACCACATAAGCAGATGTCTCTCAAAGCAGGTAGCATCCCAGCCGACCACTCCTGAGCCAGACCTCCCAAATGGGGTGGGCTCCCTGATGCTGCCCAGCGCGCAGGCACGGGTGACGCCGCAGTCAGAGGGAAAAGGCCGCCGAGCTAAAGGAAAGCTGTGGCACCTCGCTCTTGTGAATGTTGCAGGAATGTTGAACCTGTGACCCCATTGCTGCTCCGTTGCCTGGAACACAGTCCCTGCACAAGTGGCAGACTCAGAGTTGAACGGTTAGCGCCCTCCAGCCTCGACTCCAGGACAGTACAACGTGTTGACTTGTATTTCTGGGTAAATTCTTGCTTCTTATCAAAGATGACTTTAGAAGGCGTGTGATGAAAATCAGCGAGCATTTACAGCAGCCCCTGGGCCCCTACTCCTGCTCCCCATGAACATCAGGGTTTGGAGTTCAGCTTCCTCTCCTCCCACTGAGCTCCATAATTCTAAAGAGCATGTGCCAACTGCTATTACTTAATGCTTTATTCTAGAAATTATCTGCAAACTTACTACACCCGAAGATGAAGGCCTAATTATCTTTTGTTGTTGTTGTCTTTAAGATTTACTTATTTATTTGAAAGTCAGAGTTACACAGAGAGAGAAGAAGAGGCAGAGAGAGAGGGAGGTCTCCATCTGCTGGTCCACTCCCCAATTGGCCACAACAGCAGGAGCTGCGCTGATCTGAAGCCAGGAGCCAGGAGCTTCTTTGGGGTCTCCCACACGGGTGCAGGAGCCCAAGGACTTGGGCCATCTTCTACTGCTTTCCCAGGGCATAGCAGAGAGCTGGATCGGAAGTGGAGCAGCTGGGTTCGAACCAGCACCTTTATGGGTAGCCGGCACCATAGGCGGCGGCTTTACCCACTATGCCACAGCGCTGGCCCCAACTCCTATTTTATCTTGCACCTTATAAACATAGCACTCCCCTGCTCCATCCGGCCCAGGTACACCTGTCATAATAGCACCTCTTCCCATGCAGCCCAGGGAAATGAGAGCTCCTGAGAGAAGGCGAGATCCTTCTCTTCTACAGTCCTTACATCTCACGTTGCTCCTGGGGAAACTAGAAGAGCGGTAGCAGGTCTCCATGATTTCTATGCCTTCACTCCAGGGTCTAGCATTTCTCACGGCCACATACTCAAAATTCCCAGCATGAAGGAGCTGGACGAACAGTCACAGCCAACAGGGCTGTGCCCATTTCCCTGCCCAGGCCCTAGGTGACACATCTGTCTGCATTCTCTCTCCTGAGCTTCGCACCTGCTCTATGAGGCCAGTACTGTTTTCCTGTCTATTACTGCGGGCGTGAAAGCTGCTAAGTCCCTTCCCCAGGGCTCGCAGGCTACAGTAAGTGGCAGAGCTGGGTGCACCTGCAGGCAGCCCAGCTCCAGCACCTGCACTCTAAACATCATCACCCACCAGACATGACATGCGTCCGGGCCAGCCTTCTCACCTACAGATGAGGACGTCACTGGGGCTCAGAGAGGAGAGGCGTCTCGCCCAAAGCCACACAGCTGACCGCGGGTGGATCGGGGTCCCGAGCCCACGCCCCTAAACTCTCAGTCCAGTGTTCTTTCCGTCCTCAGGATCCCTGTTGCTCTCCTAACCTCAACCATTCTTCCTGCAGAATTAAAGACGTCTCTCCAAGCTAAGGACGAACAGAACAGCGCTTGGTGGAGAGAGTGGCCTGAGAGCACCCACCCCAAGCAGCAAGCCCAGGCGTGTCAGGGACAATGTGATTCCGCAGAAATCGGATGTGGTTTTCCCCACATCGTTTAGGGAGCTCAATACCCAGACAAGCTGTAAAGAGCTGCACCTGTGGGTACTGGGAGCCAGGGAGTTCCTGGGGAGGGACCTGGAGGGGAAGAGGTTGGGCAGGAGGTGCTGGCTCAGTGCCTATGTGTAGCCAGCAGGTGGCAGAGTGAGGAGGGCAGACCAACCTGAGACAGTCAAGGTGAGGAGCAGGCCAGGCCCAATCCCCCAGAGCCAGCTCCCACGGCCTCACCCCTGCCCTCGGGCTGCTCTCCGTAGCACTTCCTTGCCCAGAGGATTTCCACCATGTTCCAAACACACATTCATTCGGTGTGGTGGGCTGAACACCAGCCAGCCGTGAGCACCTTTTCAGAGAGGAGCTTAAGGCTAAAACATAAAGCAAGGGGCGACTCCTCCAGGAAGCTCTCCCTCACTGCCCTCACCACATTCTTTGCTCCTTGCTCTCTCCTCAGCCCTTTGCACTCTGTCCAGTTTAGGTTGTTTGCATGGTTCTAAAATCTCTCTCCCATCAGACTTGAAGGTCATGGGAGGCTGAGACCCTGTCTCTGAATTAGAGTCCTTGTTAGTGACCCGATGGCGCCTTTGTTTAACCAACTTTTTAGTTTGAAAAAACTATGGTCAAGTTCTGGCTTGGAAATAAGCTGTGTGATGGCAGGGATCTTGTGTGTCTTGTTCATCACATCACCCCGCAAATGTAGCTCGTGGCAGGTGCTCCTCAAGTGCTCAGTGAATGAATGCACAGGACTTCCCCATGGCGTGGACGGTCACACAGTTCTTGTATGTTTCCCCACAGCCACCTGTGCTGGGTTGAGTCAAAATCAACATGAAAAGCCCAGCGGGACACTGGAGAAGCCCCTCAACTTGTGCCATAGAGACACTGCTCTTCTGAGCCCACAGAGAGGAAATCCAGAGGCCTCAGGCACAAAAGGTTTATGTGCTTCTCTCCCAGGATCCAGCACCAGTGAGCTCAGGGTGGGCGGGAGGCAGAGGATGCAAGCTGTTGAAGGGGTGAATATTAGGTCTGCAAAAAGTGCATGGAAAATGCATCGTGCGGGGGAGTTGTCACACGGAGTTAAGAAGCCGACGGCGGGGCCTGCATCCCAGACTGCAGGGCCTGCTTCAAGTGCCAGATCCCTCCCAGTCCTGTTTCCCGAGATGCACACCTCGAGAGGCAGCAGGTGAAGACTCCTGGGTCCCTGATGTCCACGTGGGAGACCTGGATTGAATTCCAGGCTCCTGGCTTTGGCCTGGCCCAGCCCCTGCTGCTTTGGAGAGTGAAACAATGGATGAAAGATCTCTCTCTCTCTCTCTCTCTCTCTCTCTCTCCATTTTTTAAAGTTTAAATATGGGGACAAGGTTGCAGAGTGCCTAAGTGAGGAGTTGGGACCTGGGCCCACAGAGGTGGACTCTGGATGGAGTGAACTTGTCTTCTCCCTCAGTCCTCTCCCCAGGGTGCTTCCCCCTTCCCCATCCGCTGCTTCCCCACCCAGGACTCTGCCCTCCCTCACCCTCTAGATGCATCTTGGAAATTCTCCTCCAGGCTTAACCTGGAACCCCAGTTTTCTCAGCACCAAACAGTAGTAACCACAGCTCATGCTAAAACTGTCACATTTAGGTTCCTCCAAATTCCAGGTGGGGTGGGGCAGGGACATGTTGAAGGGGACTCTGGGACTTTTCAGCTCCCGGTCACCCCAGAAAGGCAGGGAAAGATCCAGGCCTAGGGGAACGTAAGACTCTGGGCACCTCCTCCATACTAAGGGGCAGCCCAAACTTTCCCCTGGAGTGTAAGCGACCAGGTTTTCTCTCCAACTCTCCTTGGGGTCAAAGGGCAAAGGAGGTACATGCCAACCCCAGGGTGGCAGCATACCACAGTCGTGAATGTATGTCTGCCTCTTCCCAACTCTCCCGGGCCTGGGGAAGCTCAGAAACACCCGGTGGCCATGCCTGCCTCCACCTGATAGCCACAGAGGCCAGTAGGACAAAAACTGACGGGCTGCAGCAGGGTCCACGTTCTGGCCAGCAGACAGACGCACTCACACTCCGGTCGGTCGTCTTGAACGTACTTCCTCTTGCAGAGCAGTCCTCTTCCAGGAATCCTAGCCCCCGGGAACTCCCAGAGGAGGAAGAGTAGCAACACAGCGGGCACCAAAGTCGTTTAAGGTCGCATTCTGGAAAAGCCCTAGTGGAAGAGCAGAGGATCCCCTGGCCAGGACAACTCCACCTCTGACAACTGCACACAGGGCACATAATGGTGGCAGCAGCCAACTCTAACGCACCCCTGGCCAAATGCTGCAGGGACCTGGGCTCACCTACGCTTGGATTCAGGAGAGCCTGCTTCACTGATGCCCTTGACGAGTTAGTGCTGGGTCCTGATGCTAATCTGGCATTATGATAGCATCATTTTCATATCCAGAATCTGTGTTTCTCCATCAACCATTGGTTCCACCCAGCACCCACCCTCTCCCACGCACTATGTGGGGCACTGGGAACACTAAGTGACAACAACTCCTCCCCTTGAAGAGTTAAGGGTCTAGAGGAAGAGACAGGCGGAAGGACGCTCCATTCCTGGGGGAAACGCTTTGGGAAAGGAGACCACCACCGTGTGCTGTGGAATACAGGAGGGAGGGGTTAATGCGCTCAGTGGCGTGTGGCAGTAGGGGGCACCAAGGGCGGCTTCTAGGTACAGGGCATGAGTCTTTAAGGGCACATTGGATGGATGCCAGGAGATGACTGACGACAGCCAAGTCATGGGAAACACATGTGGGTCAATATGGGCTGAGTCTGGAAGTGGGTGGGAGAGTGGGTGGCAGGAAGGCGTGAAGCAAGATCACCAGACCCTCAGGGCTGTGCCAAGAGAGCCTCCTTGAGCCAGATCCCAGGTGTCCAAGCAACCCCAGTGGAGGCCAGGTGGAGAGAAGGCCAACCAGGCAAACATACCATCGCTGTTGTTTGAAGCCACTGCTGCTTGTTTTTCAGCAATAGATCATAAAACAATCAGTTTAAAATGGAGGCAGTGAGGAGCAGCGGGGGGGGGGGGGGGTGGGCTGCGTGGAAATGACACACGTCAACACTAGGTGCCAGTATTTTGAGCCTCCCAGGCCTTCTGTTTGGTCAGAAGCACACATCATTTGGCGAACATCTGGAAGCCAAGCATATCAGCTAATTGATAACAGTATATAGCTCTGGTTTATGGTAAACGGTCATTAGGCTCCAAATACAAGGCATACCCCCAGGATTTGGCTATAAGGACAGGAAGGAGGTGGGATACTAATAACTTGAAATTACAGGCCGGTGAACTGAAGCAGCCTAAAGGGAGGGAGGGGCTCGGAGCTGGCTGTTGGTCTCCATCTTTTCTCTTGTCTCATCAATGACTTTTTTCTTTTTTTTAAAGATTTATTTATTTTTACTTGAGAGAGTTACACAGAGAGAGGAGAGGCAGAGAGAGAGAGAGAGAGAGAGAGAGAGAGAGAGAGAGAGAGAGAGAGGTCTTTCATCCGATGGTTCACTCCCCAATTGGCCGCAACGGCCAGAGCTGTGCCGATCCAAAGCTAGGAGCCAGGAGCTTCTTCCAGGTCTCCCACGCAGGTGCAGGAGCCCAAGGACTTGGGCCATCTTCCATTGCTTTCCCAGGCCACAGCAGAGAGCTGGACAGGAAGTGGAGCAAGCAGGTTTTGAACAGGCGCCCATTTGGGATGCTGGCGCTTCAGGCCAGGGTGTTAACCTGCTGCACCACAGCGCCAGTCTCATCAATGACTTTTTTCAACTGACTTGAATAAAGTTTAGGAGACCGTACTTAACAAAGTTGCCAAATATGTGAGGCTTGGGAGGCATACAGAATGACAGGCTGAGGATCCCAAAATACTTTTTAACAATCTGGAACAATAAACTTAATGTAACAAGATAAACTTTAGAAGAGATGAATATAACATTCTTTTATTGAATATGAAAAGAAGACATCACACATGTATGAGAGGTGTGGCGTGGTCATCAGATATGAGCCTCACCTAAGAGTTCAGGCTCTGGGATTAGATAGACAGAGGTTGAATTTTCAGGTACACCATTTGCTAACTGCAAGCCTGCAGACATTCCTTAACCCAGTCTGATCTTTTGTATTTCCTAGTAAAAACTAGAGGTAACCATACAAAGGAAGAGCTCAGTAAGAGGCCAGTGAAAGATCCAAGTTGCTGATGGCAACATCTGAGTCTCAGTGTAGTCTAGAAAACTTCCCCGGGGGGCAGAAATGTTCTGTAAGCTGCATGGTTCTGTGTAGTGGCCACAGTCCCAAATGGCTATTGGGTCCTTGAGGTGTGCCTACTACAACTAAGGAGCTGGGCTTTCTATTTTCATTTTGATTCATCTGAATTTGAATGTCTGCTTGTGGCTAGTAGCTGCCACGTTGGACAGTGCAGACCTAGGTGACACTAAGAACTGCTAGACTCGAAACAGAAGTGATCTGGAAGGGAGGATGATTTTCATTTGTTTTCTCTGTAAGCTTCTACATTTTTCATTGTAACTAAAGTGTACAATGTGATAAGCTTTGATATGTCTGTACACCGTAAGCCCATCACTTCAATCAAGAGTATGAACACATCTAGCAATCCTAACAATTTTTACTACTCTATTAAATCTTTCTCTCCTGCCCTGCTCATATATTCCTTGCTATGAAATCCAGAGAGAGAGAGAGAGAGAGAGAGAGAGAGAGAGAGAGAACACTCTTACTTTTGATGAATGCTGGCATATATTTATGCATATTCTACATTCTCTTATGGTTAACTTCTGTGTCTGTTTTTTATTCAATCTGATGATCTCTTCTTTTTAATTGGGATATTAGACCAGTTATATTTAATGTGATTTGTGATATGGCTAGATTTAAGGCTATCCCATTGCTATCAGTGTTCTATCTGTGCCACCTATTCTTTAATTATTCTTCTGCCTTCTTTTGAATTCATTAAGCATTTTCATTATTCCATTCTATCTCTTTTGTTGGCTTATTACATACAACTTACTGATTTAAGGTTTCAAATGCATCTTTATACACCTTATACCTTTAACTCATCACAGTCTGCCTTCAAAACACAGTATACCTCTTCATGTTATTATTGTTACACATTTTGCCTATTTTTAGGATATAAACTCCAAAATTCTCCCATGTTATTGTTTTTAAACAGTTGTCAGTTAAATAGGCTTTCTTTTCTTTTTCTTTTTTTTTTTTTTTTTTTTTTTTTTTGACAGGCAGAGTGGACAGTGAGAGAGAGACAGAGACAGAGAGAAAGGTCTTCCTTTGCCGTTGGTTCACCCCCCAATGGCCGCTTCGGCCAGCTCGCTGCAGCTAGCACACTGCACTGATCGGAAGCCAGGAGCCAGGTGCCTCTCCTGGTCTCCCATGCGGGTGCAGGGCCCAAGCACTTGGGTCATTCTCCACTGCACTCCCGGGCCACAGCAGAGAGCTGGCCTGGAAGAGGGGCAACTGGGACAGAATCCGGTGCCCCGACCAGGACTAGAACCTGGTGTGCCGGTGCCACAGGCAGAGGATTAGCCTAGTGAGGCTGCAGCACTGGCCTAAATAGGCTTTTTAAAAATTATATACATAGTACCATTTCAGTAATCATTATTCTTTTCTGTGCATCCAAAGTTCAAGCTGGTGTCATTTCTTTCTGCCTGAAGGACTTTCTTTTTCTTGTAGAGCCTATTGCTGGCAATGAAAGTTTTCAACTTTTATATGTTTGAAAAAGTCTTTATCTTCATTTTTGCAAAATATTTTCACTGGGTATAGAATTCTAGGCCAACAGTTTTCTCTTTCATAGTTTAAAGATATCTTTCCACTGTCTTCTCAGCTCCATTGTTTCCAACGAGAGCTCTGCTGTCATGTTTCTTTTGATTCCTCTCTACAGAACATTTTTTTCAAATCTCATTTCTTTTTAAAAGTAATGAGGAAAGAGAGACAGACACAGAGAGGGAGCCCCTGTCCGCTGATTCACATTCTAAATTTCCACAACAGCTGGAAATGGGCCAGGCTCCATGTCAGGCACCAGGAGCACAACCCAGATCTCTCACATGGGTGCCAGGAGCCCACTTATTTGAACTGTGGACTGCGGCGGCAGGAAGTTCAAGTCAGGAGCTGGGGCCAGTTATCGAACCCAGGTACTATGATGGGCAACACAGGCATCTCACTGCTTGGTTAAATATTCACTCTTCTGGTTGTTTTTGAGACACATTTGCCTGGTGTTGTTTCTGTCTCAGACTGTTTACATAGGATTATGCTACTTCCATTTTGCTAGCTCTAATTCCCAAAGTCATGATTTCTAATCAGGTAGGTAGAATTGACCTAACCAAGGAGACCCACATGTAAGAGTAAGACTTGCGTCACCAAATCCAACCAGTAGAGAAAGAACCACAAACAACTTACCAGTGAACTTCGCCAGCTAGGAATCACTGAGGGTGGAATTGCAATGGTCTCTTCCACTAGTTTTAAAACAAGCCCCCTGGATCCGGGCTCTGGACCATCTGACTGACAGAACACAGCAGGAGCAACACTGCCACTGACTCTGCCGGTTTCCACTTTTCCTCTCTTGGGGTGTTTGTCCTTGGAAGCCAGCCACAGGTGGACTCCAACAGCCTGCAGAAAGCCCCACAAGGAAAGGGGGCTCTCAGCCCACTGCCCTGGTCCTGGTGGAGCTCCCCAGGTCTGGAGAGTGGATCTGCCAGCCTCAGTTGAGCTGTTCCAGTAGCACAGTGTGGGACAGGGATGATCTGCCTTCGAGGAGCCCAACCCAGAGCACAGGTGGAAGTGCTTGGTGGCTCTGGTTGGAAGGCTCTTGGCGCTTTGTTACGTAGAGCCATCTCTGGAGAGAAGCTTTGCTCTGATCCACTGTGCTTTCCTCTACCCACACTCTGCTGGTCTTTGCTATGAGCCATGGTGCTCGGCTCTCTTCCTGGTAGCAGGCAGTGCTTGTTCCCCAGATTGGCATCTGTCCAGAGGGTCTTCTTGTCACAGCTTTATCAGCTCTTGTCCATGGTGGCTCCCGGTCCTCCCACTGTGCACTGCGGAGCGCTGCTTACCTGATCCATGGAATGATCATTGTTTCTTGCTTGCCTTGTAACCTACACACTCTGCTACAACACCTGATTTATCTCCCTAGGCAAAGTTCTGTTTCCTGACCACAATCTTGCCAGGCCATCTGCTTCAACTGGTATCACATATAGGAGTTGTTTCTTAACCGCTTCCAATGGTGTATTGCTGAATCAGTTGAGGTTAAGGCGGGAGATGGAACCACACCAGTTATTTGAATAGAGTTTAGTAAATGCTGACAGGTACAAAGATCTGAACAAAGTGTCCATATCAATCAGGGATCTCCAGAGAAACAGAACCACAATCACTTTCTATATATGAATAGATTTGTTTCCAGGAATCAACTTAGACAATTGCAGGGGCTGGCAAGTCTGGAGCCTATAGGGTGCAGAGCAGGTCGAAGCTCTCAGGTAAGAGCTAATTTTGTAGTCTTGAGGGAGGATTGATTTCTTGCTCCCCTAGCAAGCCTTATTCTCTGCTCTTCAGGTCTTTCAACTGATGGCAGGGGGCCCATGGCCACTGCAGAATAACCTCCTGTGCTTACAGTGGCTGCGGGGTGGATGTTCACTCATCCACAGGAGACCTTCACAACGACACCTGACTCGGATTGCTCCAGTAACCAGGGACCACGGCCAAGCCATGCTGCTGCATACAACCAACCGCCACAGTAGCTAAAGACACGAGAGTGAACCCCGGCACATCCTGAGGGCTACAGGCACTCGGAGCTCAAGGAACCCAAGGAGCAAGGCTGGGATTTTTAAAAGTCAGAAACCGAGTAGAGAGGCCTAGAGGAACTGAAACAGCTCCCTGGGTAGGAGACGGCTCCCCTAGCTCCTCAGGGGGAGGCCCAGGGGACCAGGAGCTGAGTCTCTTGAGGAGGGCCTCTGGCTGGCCACTGCTGGCATCCCAGAGATGGACATGATGAAGTAGGTACTGCAAGTGTTAGGAAAACCACCCTCTGAATTCAATTGCTGCAAACAAAAGGACATATTTCTGTTATGGTCAAGACCTGCCGGGGTTACACTCGCAGGAAACACAAGCAGACAGGAAACCCTCAGAAAACCCCTCGTTCTTCCTCCAGCTTTGAAGTCCAGTGCCGCTATTGGCAGCAGCGGCGCGAAAAGCAGAAGCGTGGTTTGCAGGGTCCCGGCTGCAGGCCACAAAGCAGAGTGCAGAAGGGTGGCCGTGGAGCTGAGCGGCAACTGCTAAACATAGACACAGTCCAGTCTGGCCGTCCAGCTTCCGTGCCTCCACTCCACAAAAATCTGAACTTCGACATGCCACAAAAAACTCTGTGCCCTCCTCAGAAATGCAACTGTCCTGCGTACAAAGCAAGGCAGCGTCACCTTCTCTCAAACACAGAACTATAAAGTTCCAGCAGTCATTTTGTCCTTTGGGCCCTGGTTATTACTTCTCAGATGTAGTCACAGTTTCCTCTGAATATGTTTTCTAAAAACCAAATTGCAAAGTTAACTTCCCACAAAACTTATATAAAATAATGTGGGTAATAGAGAGAGAAGAAAGTAGTTGATACGCACACACACATACACACACGTACACGCACACGCACACAAGCAAGTAACTGGCCATGAGGCCTGGATTGATATTGATTATCTTCCTCTTCTACTACATTTCACACTTCCTTTATCTTCTTACAGTCCCTCAAGGGGTTGGGAGTTTTTACAAAGCAGACGAATGAATCCATCTTGCCCTTTAGCCAGGGGACGGGGAAGCTGTCATCTCCTAACCTTTGCTATTGGACACTGAAATCCTGAATCCCCAGAGTTTTACTTATAGTCCTCCCTGCCACCACACATGGCAACAACCAAAGTTTCTCTTTGGCGGTCAAGATCCACCAACCCAACCCCGGAGTCAACCTCTTCTTTGTCTGATGGTTCAGTAGCATGAGGATCCCAAAAAGGCCAAACGGCAGTCTCATTTTCCAAACCAACGGGACGTTGATGTGTTTCCTGGTAGAGGCGTTCATTTGTCCCTTAGGAATTAAGATTCCAAGCAGCAGAGGTCAAGGTCACAGAGATGGAAAGCAAACAGCCTGTGAGTGGGCTTGGGATTTAGCAGTGAGACGAGCCCACCCTCCATGGATTCCGAGGCCCATGTATTCTGACTTTGGGAACCACAGACCCACGTGGTTATCCAGGATCAAAGACAATCTAACCTTTGACACAGGGCTCTTGTCCTTTTGAGGGGATGGTAATCGCTCAACTGGTACCATAACTGAATCTCCGGTAGCCCCTTGTATCTTCCTACTAGACCTGCTGCCTCTGGGTGATGGCCGGGTGTGTGGTTGTACAGTTAATTCTACAGGCATGAACTCACTGCTGCTTTTCTTTTTAAACGACTTGATCAGAAGCAATTTTGTAATCCCAGATGGTGATGCTGCCAGATTTTGGGGTAGGAAAGAAAAATCTGCTCTCAGAATATAGCATCTCCTGCAGCAAGGAAAAGTTTTTGTCTCCTTCCATGATAGAAGTGTTGCAATATCATCCATCTGCCCTCAGGGACTATCTGGGCCCTTTGGGAAATGGAGCCGTAACAAGGGCTTAGTTCAGTCAGCAGTTGAAGCCTTCGGCAGTACTGATGAACAAAAAGCCTGGGTAGGGTAAGTCATGCTGTTGTGTCCGGGCCTGGTCCCCATGCCTGGCTTGGTGGCAGCATCACACACAGTTCAGCAAGCACTGGAAAGGCAGGGGAAAACATAACTTGAAATCCATGGACACATCTTTTGTCCTCTATATTAGCCAATGTCCCAGTACGATAACAAAATGCTGGTGGCTGGCTACTTTATAAAGCAGAGGTTTACTTTCGCTCCCAGTTCAGGTGGGTCCCCTTGGCTCAGCCTCTGTTGACAGCCTTCTTGCTGGCATGGGGCATCACATGGCAAGAGCCAGAGGATGCAATGTCTATGTTCGTTCTCTGTCTGTCCCTCTCCCCCCTTAGAAATTCAGCAGGATCTGGTCACAGGGGCTCCTTCCTCATGACCTGATCCAATCTAATCCCTTCCCAAAGTCCTACCTCCAGGTGCTGTAATTGGATTAGGGTTCCACCCTCTTAGTATCATCAACATAAGACTTTGGAGACTAAACTCCTGTGTGAGTTTGGAGTGACAAGTATTCAAGCCATCACCCTTCAGTCAAGAGACTCAAAGTCTAGAATTGGCTTTGGTCTGGAAATTGGATGAGAGGCAACTCAAGCCAACATGTTGATGGCCAGACGTCCTATATAAATCAAGAATGTTGTAATGAGCTGTTAATTCTTTTCATTCTTAGGTGTGCCATCATCAATTGGTCCCAGCACAGACCCCTAGGTGCCAAATGGTTTGCATACCGCTGTGTGCCTCCTGGTCTTCATGGCAGATGTGGTCTCTGGTGGCTCAGTTAGGACATTTGGCTTCTGTTGTATGGGAATCCCATTATTCCCATTGAAGTCGAGAGCCAGCTCAGCAGAGGTGTCTTTCATCACATCTGGCTCACAGATGGCCACTGCCACAGCTGTCCAGATGTACAAGCAATGCGTTTCTCGACGTCCGAATCCAGGGAGGGTCGCCTGGGCCTTCTAGGGAACCTATCTGGGGGACGGATGAGCACAGTTCATCAGTGACTCCACCATTACCACTGCCCGAAGTCTTGGATGCCTTCCTCTCCATTGAGTCAGGAACGTTCTGGCACTAAAACCTTACTAAATATACACCACCATTGAATCCAAGGGCCAGTCATCCAACTAGGAAATTTCTGGAGCATTTCAGTTGTAAGAACTAACATGCTAAAAGCAGACTCTCTAATCAATACACCCAATACATTCAATATGACCCAGTGCTCTCCCTCATCCTCTTTGGTCTGACACTGCTAGAATCTACTCCCACATCCATGGCCAGGTTTCTGCTAATATTTATTAGCAAAATCATGACCCTTTTGTATACAAATATCCCACCTGATTCAGACCTTGCTCTTGCTGCCCAGCCTCAGAGAAAGCTAAGGATGACCACAGCTGGGAGTGGAGTGGGGTGAGGGGGCTTGGATGGATCTTGAGTGGGAGGAGCACACAGTCCCTTGAAGGCAGCTGCCCCAGATGAAGCTGCTGCATAGTTTTCAATAAGTGGTTGGAATGGTTTATTCCACACCCAGTGGTTACCTAACCACCACATGCTGTCCACAAATTAATCCAGAGGCGCTCCTGTCGGGCTCATTATAAATGAAGGATAAGTCATCGAATGGAAATGCATCCCTCCCTCCTCATCCAGCCCTCCCCCTTCCACCCAGCTATCATATTTCTTGTCGGAAGCTGGTCGGTGGGATGCCCTGGGACTGCTAGGGCGCCATCTAGTGGCCATTGCCTGTCCAACCTCATTTTCTCACATCCTTGGTTATGACAGGAGGGTACAGATGGACCTTTTTTAAATGCTGTGTCTGTTTGAGGTTTACAAGACGACTTTATGGGTTACATGTAAATGATAAAGTGGTTACCATCATGAAGTAGGTTACTAAGTCAACGATTTCATTGTGACTTTGAGTGCATGTCACAAGGGCGGCTGAAATCTACTTATTTAGTGAATCACCGATGCGCCATTTTATTAACTCTGGCTGCCATGTTGTACATTAGCTCTCATCCTGCATGCCTGCTAGTTTGTGCCTTCGACTTGCATTTCTCCATTTCCTGTCCCCCCACCACTGCCACCCCACTACCAGCAGTAATCACTGGTTCATTCTCTGTCTCTGTGTGTTTGCACTTTTTTAAATACACATATATGTGACAGAGTGAAACACTGGTCTTTCTATATCTGGTTTATTTCATTTAGCATGATGTCCTCCGGGTCCATCCACATGTGGCACATGCATGAGAGAGAGAGGAAGGGGGGGAGAGAGATTGGTTGATTATAGATAGCAATATACATATAAGAGAGATCTTCAAAAAGTTTGTGGAAATAGTACATTAGCTTTTAAGTCTATTTTTCCATGAATTTTTAAAGATTTCTTTATTTGAAAGTTAACATTTCCAAGAAAGAAAGAGATGAGAGAGGGAAAGAGAGAGAGAGAGAGAGAGAGAGAGCAAGCTTCCATCTGCTGGTTCACTCCCCCAGATGACTGAAATAGCAAGGCTAGGTCAGGCTGAAGCCAGGAGCCAGGAAATTCATTTAGGTCTTCCACACAGGTGAGAGAAGCCCAAACACTTGGGCCATCTTCCTCTGCTTTCCCCAGGTGCTGGATTGGAAATGTAGCAGCTGGGACACAAACTGATGCCCATATGGGATGCTGGCATCCCAGGCAGGGCTTTACCCATAACACCAGCCCCTCCTCGTATAAACCACATTGTCTTTATGCATTCACCCATTGATAAGCACTTGGGTTGTCTCCCCACCTGGGCTGAGTGAAGACCTCTGCAATGAATATGGGAGTGCAGAGAACTTTACAAGGTGGCGACTTCATTTCCTTTTATATATTCCTTTTCTGGTGATTTTCCTAAAACTAGGCAGATACCAAAGATTGGGGTGAGTGCATTGTAGACTTTCCCTTAGACTGAACAAAGGATAAAATCATCTTTTTTAAAAAGATTTATTTTATTTATTTGAAAGATAAAATTACAGAGAGAAGTAGAGACAGGGAGAAAGAGAGACAGAGAGAGAGAAAGAGGTCTTCCATCCACTGGTTCACTCCCCAAATGACCGCAATGGCCAGAGCTGGCTGATCTGAAGTCAGGAGCCAGGAGCCAGGAGCTTCTTCCAGGTCTCCCATGTGGGTATAGAGGCCCAAGGACTCCGGCCTCCCTCTGCTGCTTTCCCAGGCACAGTAGCAGGAAGCTGGATTGGAAGTAGAGCAGGCAGGACTTGAACTGGCATCCATATGTGATGCCGGCGCTGCAGGCCCAGGCTTTAACCCGCTGCACCACAGTGCTGGCCCCAGGATAAAATCATCTTATAAAGTCCCTTCCAGAGAGGCAGATGTTTGGCACAGCAGTCAAGGCGCCACCTGGGGCACTCACGCCCTCTACTGGAGAGCCTGGCTTCAAGCCCTGGCTCCACTTCCAATTCCAGCTTCCTGCTAATGTGCACTCTAGGAGACAGTGGATGATGGCTCGAGTGTTTGAGACGCTGGTACCCGTGTGAGAGACTCAGATTGAGCTCCCATTTCCTGGCTTTGGCCTGGTCCAATCCCACCTGTTACAGGCAGAATGAACCAACGACAGATCTTTTCTCTCTCTCTCTCCCTCAAATAAATAAAATAAACTTTTGAAATTTTTAAAAAGATTTTGCTTATTTGAAAGTCAGAAATACAGAGAGAGAGAGAGAGAGAGAGATTCCATCTGCTGGTTCACCCCCCAAATGGCCACAATGGTCAGGGCTGGGTCAAGCCAAAGCCAGGAGCCAGGAGCTTCCGTTGGGTCTCCCACATGGGTGCAGGGGCCCAGGGACTTGGGCCATCCTCTGCTGCTTTCCCAGACCATAGTAGAGAGCTAGATCAGAAGTGGAGCAGCCGGGACTCAAACCAGTGCCCATATGAGATACTGGCACTTCAGGTGGAGGCTTAACCTTCTACGCCACAGTGCTAGTCCCTTGAAGTTTTTTAATAAGTAAAAATCTCCACCAGAGCCAGGGGCTGCTCTACTCAGTTGGCCAACAGGGGCCTCCCTTGAGGCTGAGCTGAAGTGAGGACCCAAAGGAAAAACCACAGGGGTCAGGCCCCCAGACCAGACCCCAGCCCTTCAGTCTCCTGCTCAGCCACGCCTTGCGACTGAGGACCAAATAGCACTCACACTACAGGTTACAAAGCCCGTCCCATAGGAGGGTCAGACCCAGGGACGCGGGGGTCGCCCCTTCCTTTCTGATGAGAGCAGGCTCCGGATGCTGAGCCAGCGCGGCTCACACAAATACTAAGTGGGTGGGACAGGTTTCCCAGCCAGGAGCCTTTACCTAGGAAAGCCACGTTGCCTCTCTCCTCTGCCGCTTTCCCGCCCCAGCCTCCAGGCACCAACAGCCAGGGGTGGCCTTGAGGGATAGCATTATCAACAGAGATTATTCCCCAAGAATAAATAGAGAGCAGCATGGCTCCCCCGCCCCTAAACAGCATCTGTCCCCGAATTCACTGGAAGTAGTGCACGTTTTTTCTAGAACCTTCTGCCTGCCTTCTCTGTCCTAGAGGACCCTCACCCACGCCCTCACTCACGATGCCCCACCCAGGCCATCCTCTCTCTCGGGCAGCAGCCCTGGCCCCTGCAGCCTTTGCTACATGTGTCTCTTCCCTTCCCCCTTGCGCCACAAGGGGTCCTTGTTGTCCACACGCCGAACGGGCTGGGTGCCTTTTCGTGGGACTCCTGCCGAGGCCTGGGGCACCTGCAGACGCAGGTACACCCCAGCAGGCCCCTCCAAGGCTGAAACTCTGTCCTTGTGGCAACAGTTTCTGGACTCTGACTCAGTTCTGTGCTGTGTGGAAGTCGGGGCTGCTCCACACCCTCCAACTCCTTCATTTATTCTGTCTCTGCTCACCGAGTCTTCTCCCACCTTATTGCCCCCCACACACACACACACACAGAGGAATGGCCTCCATGCCTCCATCCCCAGGTCACTGAATTCTGTCCTTCTGCTAAAGCCACGAGCACACCACTTGCACAGCTGGTCCTGCTCTCGGAGCTGTGGCATCAGGTCCGTATTATCAGTGCTCACAGCATGCTATCAGTTTTTTTCAGGAACCAAAAGCCCTCTATACTGGATTTGTTCACTTCATCTAGTATTTTTAAATCTGCTCTCTACTTCATTTTTTTAAAAGATTTTATTTTATTTACTTGAGAGGTAGAGTTACAGACAGAGAGAGGGAAAGACAGAGAGAAAGGTCTTCTATCTAATGATTCACTCCCCAAATGGACACAACAGCTGGAGCTGGGCTGATTCAAAGCCAGGAGCCAGGAGCTTCTTCTAAGTCTCCCATGCAGGTGCAGGGGCCCAAGGACTTGGGCCATCTTCCACTGCTTTCCCAGGCCATTAGCAGGGAGCTGGATCAGAAAAAGGAGCAGCCAGGACTCTAACAGGTGCCCATATGGGATGCCGGCACTGCAGGCGGAGGCTTAACCTAACTAAGCCACCACGCCAGCCCCTCTACTCCATTTTTTAAATGAGTTCATTTCTGTAAGACAAAGTTTGTCGTCACCTTAG
The DNA here is from genome assembly GCF_033115175.1 of Lepus europaeus. Taxonomy (NCBI): domain Eukaryota; kingdom Metazoa; phylum Chordata; class Mammalia; order Lagomorpha; family Leporidae; genus Lepus; species Lepus europaeus. The sequence continues at coordinate 21,641,079 of NC_084840.1, read as the reverse complement.
AAATCACAGTGAAATTCATTACTTAGACTCCTTCCTACATAAAATCATTTTTCTGTACATCAGTGCCTCATTTCAGTCTTCCTTCTCTTACCTGCAAATGCCTGTTGCCTACCGTTTCTGTGTCACACACAGTGTTAAGACCTGGGAATTCGGGGTGAGTGAAAGAAACACAGCCCCTGTCTTCATGGGGTCCACACTCTAGGGGGAGATACACACATGTGCGGATGCCCGTACATCCGTGATCACACGCTGGGACTGGTGGTTGCAGACAAGGGTGCCAAGGAAAGTGGCAGGAACCCACTTCTAGATTGGGGGTCCAGAGGGCATCTGAGGAGGTGATGGGAGCTAGGGTTGCTGAGGAAGGAGCCAGCCAAAGGGAGCCCTGGAGAGGAAGGGGCTCGGCAGGCTGCCCGCAGGAACGGCTGGGCGACCGTGTGACTCACGTGGCCAGAAAAGGCTGGGGTGGCTGGGGACAGCATGAGGAGCCCCCATCAGGAAAGGCCTTGGAGGCCATGCAAAGGACCTTGACTGTGGTCTGTGCGCCTGACGAAGCTGGCACATTATTTTACAAGAGAAAGTGACACAATCTGGCTTATTAGGAGCCCATGAGACAACATGTGGGAAATGGTTTAGAAAGGGTGACAGTGAAAGGGGAACGGAAGTTCACAGGCTGTGGCAATGGTCCAGAGGAGAGCCAACACCAGCTTAGACCGCGGCAGTCACAGGCGAGAGGACACGGAACCAGGTTAAGGACTAGCTCAGTAGCAGCCTCGTGGGAACGGCTGTTGGGTTGCGTCTAATTGACCCCAATGGTCTATGATATATTGTTCCTGGTTTTCTCAGGAGCAGTCCTGGGAATGGCAGTGTCTGAGTTTGTGTGTTATGAGTGACAAATGACCAAGGTATAGAATTCTTGGGGGACAGGACTTCTTTCCCTCACCATTCAAAAACCTTTGTATCATTGCCTTAATACAGCAACAGAGCAAAAATCTGAAGCATGCCTGATTCTCTTCTTTTCCTCACTGCATGTTTATTTCTAGAGCTTTCTTAACCTTTTAGCTGTAGACCTTCTGCCTGGATATATCTGAGAGCAGTTGTTGAATTCATTTGCTCAGTGCGATCGTGTTCAGCCCGCCCAGCGTCCACTCAGCTTTCTTCTGGGATCAGCAGTGGCCGTTTGCCTCTGGGAAATGGTCCCTGCCTTACTCGCACCTCGTGCAAGCGCTGGGCAGAGCTGCCCCATCCCTCACTCCAGGGGCAGATGTGTGCTGACACTGAAGTGAATGCTACAACCCTTCGCAGGCACAGAGACGGACTCCAGGGGGGATGTGACCGCACCAAGCCAATCAAAGTCGCTGAGGATTAACCCAGGGTTAATGATGGAAGTGGTGGAGGGGAGGTACTCTGTCTTCCTGTTGGGGTTGTCAGGCTGGAAGAAGGTAAGCCTGGGGGGCATGAGTGCCCCCTGTGGGCGCAACCCCCCCAACCAGGGGAAGCAGGCACAGGAAAGAGGCACCATGGAGGCGCATTCCTGGGGAAGCTTGGGCTCCCTCCCTGGAGCCGGGAAGAGCCAGAATCCCAACAAATTCCAGATTCCTAATGGAAACAGTAAGCAAATTCAGCATTTAAATGAAGGTCTTCCCGAAAACAAAGACATTTTCTACACGTGGCTTCTGCCCACAAATGATTCTGATTATTTTTAGGAACTCCTGCTGCTGCTCGTGGGTGGCTCTTTGATATCTGTCTTTCACACTGATTCCAGTCTTTCATTTTCATTTCCTTATCTTTTGATTTTGTGTTCTAAGAAATTTATCTCCAGTCTATCTTTTACTCACTGGTTTTAGTTTCCTGCAGTGCCCATTTGCAAGTCGTGGCTTCCCTTCCAGAGTTTAATTCAATAGCCATGTGTCTAACCTAGTAAAACAGCTCTTCCTCTTGCAGCATTTCATTGTAGAATGTCTTACACTAGTCACAGCTGTCCATTTTTTTTTAGCGTCTAGCCTACAGTATTCTTATTTTAAAAAAAAGTGAATGAGGTTGTCATTTATTTTCCAGATCAATGGTCCCTCTGCTCAGTTTAACTCCCCTGAGTCTGCTTTGTCCTTCTAGCATCTACCACCCACTACACACACACACACACACACACTCTCTCTCACTTCAAAAAGTTCTCAGGAAATGAAATTAAAAGGTAAGTTTATTTTGCTGCAAGAAAAAATTGAAATTGTCTACATGAGGTCTTCGAAAAGTTCATGAAAAATATGTATTATGAAAAAAATGCACAGATTTCAAACGTTTTTGCACCAAAATAAACTTTTTAAAAATTTATTTTATTTATTTTAAAGGCAGAGTGACAGAGAAGCTGGTGTAGAGAGAGATCCTCCACCCACTGGTCTACTGCCCACATGATAATGAGCCAGGCCAAAGCCAAGAGCCAGGAGCTCCATCTGGGTCTCCCACGTGGGTGGCAGGGGCCCAAGGACTTCAGCCATTTGCTGCGGCTTTCCCAGGTGCATTATCAGGGAGCTGGACCTGAGCACAGCAGCCAGGACTGGTGCTCTCACTTGGGATGCTAGTCTTGCAAGTGATCACTTTACCTACCGCATCCAAATGACAGCCTCCAAACTTATTTTTCATTTGGTTTTCCCATGAATTTTTGACGTTCCCTCGTATAGATGTGTGTGTGTGTGTGTGTGAGAGAGAGAGAGAGAGAGAGAGAGAGTGGATATAAATCAACACCTAAAACAATGCCTGGCCTCAGCGGGGACTCACGGACAGGGAGGGGCTCTCCCTCTTAATTTTCCCAAAGTCTCTTTTGAAACGTAAAATCAGCACAGACAAGTAAATCACAACCCACGGGAGTCAACTGAGAGTTATCAGAAACACACACACAGGGGAAGGCGTTCGGGCTCTGCAGTTGACACCACGTGGGGCACCCACATACCGTATCTGAGTGCCTGGGCTCAACTCCAGGCCCTGCTTTCAATTCCTGCTTCGGCTCATGTGCACCTTGGCAAGGCAGCAGGAGGTGGCTCAGTAAAGACACAGTCTGACTCACCCAATGCCCACTTGAGTTTTGCAGTGTAGCCCAGCTCTGGCTGTTGCAGGCATTTGGGGAGTGAACCAGTAGATGAAAGATCTTCTCTCTCTTGCTCTCTTGTTCTCTTGCTCTCTCACTCTCTCCCTCTCTTTCATTCAACTCTATCTCTCTGCCTTTGAAATAAGATGAAAATCAATCAATCTTTTTTTTTTTTTTAATTTTTGACAGGCAGAGTGGACAGTGAGAGAGAGAGAGAGACAGAGAAAAAGGTCTTCCTTTGCCATTGGTTCACCCTCCAATGGCCGCCGCGGTAGCGCGCTGCGGCCGGCGCACCGCGCTGATCCGATGGCAGGAGCCAGGTGCTTCTCCTGGTCTCCCATGGGGTGCAGGGCCCAAGCACTTGGGCCATCCTCCACTGCACTCCCTGGCCACAGCAGAGAGCTGGCCTGGAAGAGGGGCAACCGGGACAGGATCGGTGCCCCGACCGGGACTAGAACCCGGTGTGCCGGCGCCGCAAGGCGGAGGATTAGCCTAGTGAGCCGCGGCGCCGGCCTCAATCATTTTTTAAAAGAATACACACACAACTGAATTGACCAGATACATGTGTGTACTCTAAAAACACCGCCAGGTGTGGACAGGGGCAGGGCCCAAGGATCGGGGGGAGCTTTGAAGAAGGAGCGTGCTTTGGAAAGGAAGGGGCTGGTGGATTTTTTCTGGGGCTCAGGCCGTCTCACACCCACACCCGCAACGTCCATCCATTCAGCAGCGCAAACGCTCCGCTGGTTCCCCTGTGAAGTCAGGGGATTTCAGGGCCCAAATAGAGAATTTTAGGTTGGAAATTCCCCGTGGATCTCCCACTCCTCCACCCCGAATGAATGTGCAGCGAGCAGCTTCCTTTGGGGGTTGATCGCCAGAGTCTCTGGTTTGATCCCTGGTGGTTCACAGAGCGCCTCTGGTCAGGAACATTCGTGCGCGTCCCATCTCCGCCTTGCTGTGCCTGGAAGGATGCTGCCAGGAGTAGCAGTTTGTTGATGTGGGCTAAGATGCTGCTATGACTCACACAATGCACACGTGCACCCGAGTTCCTCCTGTCTCTAGTGACTCTCAGCTTCTCACTACCCAAAGCGTTCCCAGGCACTCAACCTGGGGTGTTCTGATGAAGACTGACAACACCACAATTCAAAAAAGTTAGCACTGAAGCCGGGGATGCATGAGTTGGGAACGACCTCAGAGTTCGCCGGCCCCTCAGGGACCCTCTTGGCCATGGCTGGGACAGCTGTCAGCCAACTCTGCCTCGTGACTTCCAAGGGCTGGGTGCAAAGCTGGCAAGCAGGTAGAAGTGTCAAGCAGCCCACAGTTAAATAGGCTCGAAGCGCCCGTGGATTTCACATAGTTGACTGTGTCCCTGTGGGTCTCTACAGGAAAGATGGGAGGAGCTCTTCTGAGTAGGAGTACTGGGCTGTGGTGGGAAGGAAAGAGCTGGGGGGAGGGGTGGGGGGACACAGAGGGGCATGGAGAGGGACTCACCTCAGGGACTTCCACCTGCCATTCCCTGAAATGATGCCGGACTGATTGCTCCAGAATTCTGTGGAGCTTTAAGCAGCGCCCCGGACTCCATCCCCAAAAGTCAAATTTAGCATGTCTGAGGGACTGGCATCGTGGCTTAGTGGGTTAAGCCGCCACCTGGGATGCCGAGAGCCCATAGGAGCTTCCGTTTCAGTCCCGGCTGCTCCACTTCTGATTCTGCTCTCTGCTTAATGGCCTAGGAAAAGCAGCAGAAGACGGCCCAAGTGCTTGGGCCCCTGCACTCACACGGGAGACCCAGATGGAGCTCCTGGCTCCTGGCTTCGGCCTGGCCCAGCCCTCCCTGTTGCGACCGGGGGTGGGGGGTGGGGTAACCAGCAGATGGAAGAGCTCTCTCTCTCTCTCTCTCTGTCTCTCTCTGTAACTCTACCTTTCAAATAACTAAACAAATCCTTTGAAAAATTTTAGTACATCTGGAATGAGGTCTACACATCTTTTTTTCAGGTTTTCAATACATCGGAATTGCCTGCAGGTTAAAATTCACTTCCTTAAAGAGCTCTAGACAAGCGCACTCCGTCTCCAGTGATTAAAAAATTCCCACGTACAGTTTCCTGAAGGCCTATGCTTGCACTGCCGTGGGCAGGTGGATTGATCCCTGGGTAAGAACAAGTCCCTGCTCCCCAAACCCAGCCGGGCCTACCGGCTCACCTGAGCCCTGTAGCCACCTCCCTGACCCAGCATCCAGCTCACCGCTTTGTTGTGGGCTAAGCCAAGCTGCTGACAGGAACAAAAATGACTTGTTTTTGAGAGTAAAGATACAAGCTCTGACTCAGATGACGCACTCGCATTCACGGAGGGAGACTCTCACATCCGACCTACCTTCTTCCGTCCACAGAAAGTCACGTTGCTACTCTAACCACATCACTAATTCCGAAAGATGGGGACTCCTACACACGGCCTCCCGGTCAATGCCTCTGATTGGTGCAGGGACCTGGCAGGCGTCCAGCCCCGAGTTCCTGGCACCCCCAGTTCTCTTGGCATCAACAGCAAAATCACATGGGTATGATGACTGCAGTGTGGAAGGCAGGGTTCTCAATGTGTGGGTTCTCCGGGATTCTGCCCTAAAAAGGCAGACTCTTGGGCCCAGGAAAAGACCTTGAGCGTATCCAAGTGGGGTTAAAGACCTGCCTTTTGAGCCAGCGGGCCCAGGTAATCCTGAGCAGGCCTGGTGTTTGAACTTGACCCTCTCAGGGCTGGGCCTCCAGGAAGGATCTGGAAGAGATCACTTCCCCCTGCCTTCCAGGGCCACGCTGCTTCTGCCCTTGAGATCCTTCACAGACGTCCCCCTCACCTGCCTCTCCCAGGGTCTGCCTTAAGACTCTTATCTGCCGGAAGATTGGTCTCTTGCTAGGGGGACCTATTCTAACAGCCTGGGCAGAGAGAACAGAGCAAGGGGATAGGACAGACACCTGGGCAGGACTGTCCAAGGAACAAGAAGCCCAGGATTGGGGCTCACCCTTGGCCCCCTCCTCCCCCCCAAAAAAAACCAAAAAATATATAAAACAAAACCTTAAACTCTGTGTCCCTGTTACACCACTAAGCATTGAATTATGAGGTAGTGACTCACCTTTGAGCTCTTTGTTGATGAACCACAGTTGTAGACCTGGATTTAAGTCCTGACTCCATCATGTATTGGCTGCGTGACCTTGAGAAAGTTATTGAACCTCTTGAACATTTAGTTCTCTTCTCTGTAAAACCAACATGAGGTGATCAGTGGATACAGCTGTGTCTGGTTTCATATGGTAACCTGAAGTGCCTGGTGCATGGAAGGCAATTTTTTTTTAAAGACCTATTTATTTATTTGAAAGAGTTACACAGAGAGGAGAGGCAGAAAGAGAGAGAGAGAGAGAAAGAAAGAAAGAAAGAAAGAAAGAAAGAAAGAAAGAAAGAAAGAAAGAAAGAAAGAAAGAAAGAAAGTCTCCCATCTGCTGGTTCACTCTCAATTGGCTGCAACAGCCAGAGATGCACTGATCCAAAGCCAGGAGCCAGGAGCTTCTTCCAGGTCTCCCATATGGGTACAGGGGTCCAAGGACTTGAGCCATCTTCTACTGCTTTCCCAGGCCATAACAGAGAGCTGGATCAGAAGTGGAGCTGCTGGGACTCGAACCGGTGCCCATATGGGATACTGGCACTGCCCATACTTGCAGGTCTCCCATGCAGCTGCAGGGGCCCAAGGACTTGGGCCATCTTCTACTGCTTTCCCAGGCCATAACAGAGAGCTGGACCAGAAGTGGAGCAGCTGGGACCCATACCAGTGCCCATATGGGATAGATGGCAGCTTTACCTGCTATGCCACAGCACCAGCCCCAGAAGGCAATTTTTAAAAAATCACCCTAGATATTACTAACAACATAACTATGAAACACACATCTTCTTACACTTATCTCCTCCTCTTCTTCTTCACCTGCTCCAAGCACCAGGCCTAGCGCAACGAAGTGCAGGAGCCCAGAGCCGCACTCAACACCATGCACCTGCTGCAGCCCCACCCCTTCTCCAGGCTCCCACATTTGCCTTCCCATCACGACGCCATTCTTTCATCTGCTGGTTGAAATTCTTTCCAAAGCTGTCTTCATCCTACCCCAGCCCCAATGGACAAGGTGCCCAGGGCAACCAGCGTTCATTAGCAAAGAGTGACAGGTACTGCTGCTAGTGCCTAAGGATACAGAGGAGATGAAAGTCTGGTCCCTGAGGTCAAGAGATGCAGCTGCTTTGCATTGGGACCCATCACTGTCATCCTGAGAGGAGAGGAAAACCAGAGATCAGCCCGCAGTGCCGGGAGAGCACAGAGGAGGAGCTCTTGGTCGGCTCGGGGGGGCCTGGGATGCTTTCAACTTTGGCTTGTGAGAAGCAGAAGAGGGAAGACGCTCTCTGAGACTGACCGAGAGGAGGGCCAGCAGGGCTGCAGGCTGACAGGAGAGGCGGGGAAGCAGACGGAGCTGCACGGGGAGAGAGGGGCTGAGTGTGAGCCATCCCAGCTCGGCTCCCCTCCACCCTCACCCGGGCACAGGGAGACGGTGGGAACAGGAGTGCCCTTCTATGGGGAGCATTCCCGGGGAAGGAGCTGGCTCCAGAAATCCCCTTTCTCTGGCCTTCATCACAGCTGAGAGCTGTACACAAAACTCAAAGGACGTGGGGACGCGGAGGCCCCCCTTCTGCTGGTTTCTTCTTTCTTATCTACAAACAGACAACTTTTCTTTTTATTTCATAAATCCAATTGCAAAATTTAGAAACTCCCACTCCCCTCACAAGGGAGTGAAAATTGGAATATGCAATGCTCTCTGGGGAAGGTTTTAACTTGGGAATGAAAATCTCACCAGTGCCTCAACACCCAGCCATCCCCTTTTCATGAGCCCAAGGTCCACGGCCATGGGGCAGGAGCAAGGCCAGCCCCCAGAGCTTCCTCAACTACGTTCCTAGCCAGAGGTTGTTGCTGGCCTGGCGCCTGGCCACCATCATCACCGCTGCTGGCCGTGGGTACTTACCCCTCGCTTCCTGGGCTCAGTGCTCAGGGCCAGGCCGGGGGTCTGTGGACAGTCTCCTCATTCCTTGCCCTCCTGCTCCTGCTGTGAAAGGCGCCCTTTCACAGTGTTCAGGATCTGCAGATAACGGCTCTTTCGGGAAGGCTCTGATCACCGTCCTTGGCGTGCCTTCTACAACACCCCAAGCACATGCACACTCATACATCCAGCTCACGCTCTTGCCGGCAAACTTCCACTCACCCTTCAAGTTCAGTCACGTGTCACTGCTCTCAGCAGAACGTCCCCAGGCCACCCCCTCCTCCTGCTGGTCGCCACTGACTCTCTGAGGCGTCACAGCACCTCTTCTCCAACCCTTCCTAGTGCTGCCCTGTTGTGCACAAGCTGTTGGCGACCATTCTGACTCCCAGGAAGACACAGCTCCTCTAGGCACAGCTGGGGACCCACCCCAGCATCCAGCCCAGTTCCTAGCAAACACTCTCTGAGCATGGGCTCCGCCACTAAACCAGAAGCTGGATGGGGCCAACTTTCTGTCTTGTTAAGCGTCGAACCCACAGCAGTCAGGACAGTGCCTCCCAGGCAGAAGGCACTCAATTCAAATCGGTTGAATTAACTGAATTTAAATAACTCAGGATGATCCAGGGAAATACAAGACTTGTCCAAGCAGCAACGTTTCCTGAAAGCTGCTTTATTGGAGATGACGTCAACTTTAGATTTTTATTGAGTGCGTGTACAAGTCTTTTTACACAAACTGTGGGAGAGAGGAAGACTAGGGCAGCCAGTTTATTGGCAAGGGGGAAGGCGGAGATGAGATCTTTATAAAAACAGCGCCAACACCGGGGAAACAGCCGTTAAGAGCCAAGACGAGAGACAGACCCAAGTGCTGCGGGAATTCTCACTTCAGTCTCCCCAGAGATGGGCAGAGACCTCCAAGGAGAACGAGCCACTTGCCTTGAGACACCATGCGTGGTGATTACACACCCTGGCCCTGGCCCCCCGCTCTAGTTGGTTGGAGGGTGGATGCCCCGCCTAAGCTGAGCTGTTGGTCTCTGCATGTTCTCACGCACACATGGAGGCTAAAAGGCCGTTCTCCAGAAAGGGGAGTGGGATAGCAATTGCTGGAGGCTGGGGGCGCCGAGGGAGGCTGGGGACACTGAGGGAGGCTGGGGACACTGAGGGAGGCTGGGGGTGCCGAGGGAGGCTGGGTAACCTGCAGTACAACACTGCCCAGTGGGGAGAATGCGTTCCGGCACTCGGCGGCACGGCAGGATGACCGTGATGACGACAACCTCTGCACGTGGAGACCCCGGAGAGAGCAGCTCAAAGCCTCCACACACAGAGACAGGCGGAGGAGACGCAGACGCTTGTTCCCCTGCTCCAGTCACTGCACAAGTACACAAGGACATACACCCTGCAAGGACGTACACGCCTGGGTCAATGAGACAGAGAAAAACGAAATGCAGTGTTTTAGAAATAGGAATTTGCACGTGGGCCCTGGCTCCAGGCTGCGTGGTTGCCATCTACTGCAAACCTCCAGGAGGCACTGAGGGACCCAGTCTGGGCGAGAACGGGACAGCAGGGGCAAGGACAGGGGCAGGGACAGGGGTGCCAAGCACGGCAGGAAGGAGCGCTCTTGCGCCCTCGGAGAGCCAGAGGCTGGGCCTGGCTTTCGGGCGCCCCTGATTCCAACTCCTCCGTGACCAGCAGTGGCTTCCATTCATTCCTAGTCTGAGACCCCCAGGCCCCTTACCAGAGCCCTCTCCTTTCGCTGCAGCCAGCTGGACCTGCACCCTGCAGTCTCCAACCCTTGGTGAAGATTGTGTCACTGTGTAGGAGCGGGCGCGACCCGGATGGGCACTGGTGGAGAAAGGGTATAGTTTATCAGTCACCCTCTCCCTCTTGTATCCCCACCCTCTCCCATCACATCCCCAGTCCAGAGGCCCCTCCATCTGCCCTGAACCTGGCAGCAGCCCAGCAGTGAGGGATTTCATGGCCAGGCAAAGGCCGGCCTGGGGAATCGTGGGTGTCCGGAAGCCCCATCAGACAGAGCCTTGGAATAAACCGGGTATTGGTAGCTCCAGAGAACAACTCTGCCTCCAGAGTCCCTGTAACAGAAGTGACGCACCCCCTGGGAGAGCCCAGCAGTGTCTGCACACGTGGCGGGGTGTGCACAGCTGCAGGTGTGGATGGGAGAGGCACGGGGTCCCCGGGGACGTCCTGGAGCCCGTCGGTGTGCCCAGCACTTCTCTCCAGAGGAAAACCATGCAGAGTCGTTGTTACAAAGCAAAGGCACTGAGCTCTTACCTCCTTGTGGCTTTGAGGTTGGCAAAAGTGCACACACGGCAACCTCTTTACAAAAACTGAGCCCAGCTACTCTGAGCTGAATCACGCCCTCAACCCAGGCTCCCAGAGGAGAGGGAGGGGCAGAGTTTCTGGGGAAGAGGTGGAGGGACTCCAGGACTGGGTGGGGGGAGGAGATGGCCAAGTTCATGGAGGAGCCCTGAGGCATATACAGGAGCGAGGGAACACATACATTACATACTGATGCATAGTATTTGTTATTATATAATACACATGGCATACTTTATATTTGTATAATAGAATTACCAGTATTGGAGCAGGCATTTTTTTTTTAAGATTTATTTATTTATTTGAAAGTCAAAGTTACACAGAGGGAGGAGAGGCAGAGAGAGAGAGAAGGAGAGAGAGAGAGAGAGTTTTCCATCTGTTGGTTCACTCCCCAGCTGGCTACAATGGCTGGAGCTGTGCCGATACGAAGCCAGGAACCAGGAGCTTCCTCCGAGTCTCCCACACGAGTGCAGGGGCCCAAGACTTGGACCATCTTCTACTGCTTTCCCAGGCCATAGTAGAGAGCTGGATAGGAAGTGGAGCAGCCAGGTCTCAAACTGGTGCCCATGTGGGATGCCGGCAATTCAGGCCAGAGCATTAACCCACTGCACCACAGCGCCAGCCCTGGAGCAGGCATTTTGCAGAATGGTTAGGTCAGCACTAGGGATGCCCTGGGTTTGACCCGGCTCTGTTTCTCATCCAGCTTCCAGCTAATGCAGCCTGGGAGGCTCAAGAACTTGGGTTCCTGCCATCTGTGTGGGAGACTCAGATGGAGTTCTGGGCTCCTAGTTTAACCTCACCCAGCCCTGGCTGCTGGCAGGCATTTGGGAAGTGAATTTGTAAATACAAGATCTTTTTTTCACTGTCACTGTCTGTCTTTCTCATGCCCTCTCTCACTCTCTACCTTTCAAACAAAATGAAAATTTAAAAAATTATCCATGTGGAATGAGGCCCAGGGCTTTGAGAGAAAGAGACCCGACCCTGCAGCCTTGGCTTTGTTAGCATTGCAGGAAATGGACTTGGAAGCTGCAGAGATGAGGGCTTGACCCTACATCTCACCCTCCCTTCAGTGCCTTTGTCTGCACGTCCACAAAGGTGCCCAGGTGCAGCCTGGGCTGTAGCACCGGCTTCCACAAGGGAGGGGCTTGGGTGTAAGGCATGAGCTGGGTAGCTTGAGAGGCAGGGACATGGGCAGCTTCTCCTTTCTTGTCACATTTCCCATCTTAACCTCTTTGCTCTTACTTTGTCTCCCTCTCTGGGAGGTGAGGCAGGTGGGAGACCACCACTCCCCTACCACTCGTCCCTCATTGTGGCTAAGAACGTGAGTTTGGAGTCAGGTTGCCTGAATTGCAACCCAGCTCTGCCACTTTGCAACCTGCCCTTGGGAAAGTAATTTCAGCTTTCTCTCTGACTTTCAGTTTCCCCTCTGCAAAACGGAGATCAAGTTAGACCCTGCCTCATAAGGGTATTGCGAAAATGACTCAGGGGAAAAAGTCTACCCCAGTGAGCACCTGGAAGACTTCCGGGTGGGTCCTCGCCGGCACTGCCGACACCAGCTGCTGGGTTTTGACGCTCTGGTCTTTCCAACCTCATGGGGATTGTGGCCTCTTGTCAGGGAAGTCTCCTCCCTCACCCCTCTCTCTGAGGGACTCAAAGCACTTCCCAGATAGACGGCCTTGGAGCAGAGGACAAGGAGCTTGGGCCAATTCTTCCCACTCCACCGCGGGCCAAGGTCAGGTCCAGAGCTGTCGGGCATGGGGCCGAAGCTTCAACACAGCAAGGCCCGGTTACAAGCACAGCCAAGACCTCACAGCCCCTGGGAACCGTTCCCTGGACCAGCAAGGGGGGCACCTTGACTCTGCCTGGGCCCTGTTAAGGAGGACATGCAGGCAGCAAGTCGTCCCGAGGAAGTCACCTGTCCCCATGACCTACAGGTGTGTTCTCCTTTCCCCTTCCGCTCCAACTCAGCACAACCAAACTCAGAAGGTTCTGGGTGCTCTGAGCAAGCACAGGCAGTCAGCAGGTGCAGCCCTGGCTTTCCCTAGATTTGCCAATGGCTAGCTCTGATTCACTTCTTCTGTCTGTAAAGGCAAGGATTAGGTTGGGGGACATCTAAGGTTCGTAGTCTAAACCCTTTTAGGAATTGCTTCGGGGGCTGGCATTGTGGTGCAGCGGGTTAAACCACCACCTGTGTGTGACCCCTGTGTCCCAAACAGCACTGGTCTCAGTCCCAGCTTCTCCACTTCCTAGCTCCCTGTTAATGCCCTTGGGAGTGAGCAGATAATGGGCCAAGTTTTAGGGCTCCTGCCACCCATGTGGGAGACCTGGATGAAGCTGCAGACTCCTGGCTTTGGCCTGGCCCAGTCCCAGTCATTTGTGGCCATTTGAGGAACAAACCAGCAGATGGAAGATTTTTCTCTCGCACCCCCCTCTCTGTAACTCTGCCTTTCAGTTAAGTAAAGTAAATCTTTTTTTAAAGATTTATTTACCTGAAAGTCAGATATGTATATATGTATATATATACGTGTATATATACATATATATATATATAGAGAGAGAGAGAGAGAGAGAGAGAGATGTCTTCCATCCAATGGTCCACTCCCCAATTGACTGCAACGGCTGAAGCTGCGCCAATCCAAAGCCAGGAGCCAGGAGTTCTTCCGGGTCTCCCATGTGGGTACAGGGGCCCAAGGACTTAGGCCATCTTCCACTACTTTCCCAGGCCAGAGCAGAGAGCTGGATCAGAAGTGGAGCAGCCAGGACTTGAACTGGTGCCCATATGGGATGCCAGTACTGCAGGCAGCAGCTTTACCCGCTACGCCACAAGTGCCAGCCCAGTAAAATAAATCTTTAAAAAAAGAAATTGCCTCGTGTCAAGGTCACATGGATAAAGAGCCAGACACCAGTGTCCTGGAACATGAAACATCCCACCAGCCAGCGCCACGGCTCACTAGGCTAATCCTCCACCTGCGGCACCGGCACCCCGGGTTCTAGTCCTGGTTGGGGCACCAGGTACTAGTCCCAGTTGCTCCTCTTCCAGTCCAGCTTGCTGCTGTGGCCCCAGAGGGAAGTGGAGGATGGCCCAAGTGCTTGGGTCCCTGCACCCGCATGGGAGACCAGGAGGAAGCACCTGGCTCCTGGCTTCATATCAGCGCAGCACTGGCCATGGCAGCCATTTGGGGGGTGAACCAACGGAAGGAAGACCTTTCTCTCTGTCTCTCTCTCTCACCGTCTAACTCTGCCTGTCAAAAAAAAAAAAAAAGAAAGAAAGAAAGAAACATCCCACCAACCACTACACCTCCTCCAGGTGGCCACCCCTTCCTGCAGAGCCTGATCCCCAAGGGGCAGTGGCCGGGAAGGGGCTGTCCTCACCTTCTGGCCATGGACCCTCTGGTGTTTGCAAGAGCCAGGCCTGGGTCTGGAGGAGGCAGCAGGAAGCCTCACTGGGTCTTACACAAAGTAAACAGGCAAATAAACAAGGATACGGAGGTGCTCCGTTCGGAGAGCAATTTTTTCAAGTAACGTCTTCAAGGCAAATGAATGTGGACACTTGCCCATCCCCTGAATGGTTCCTGTCCTAGAGGAAGTCACGAGGGCTCAGGTGCAGGCTCAAACCACAGCAGCAGAGATTTACGGCTGCAAGGCTCCCTGGGCTCCCTCAGGTGGGAGATGCTGAGCCAGGTGACCGTTGGTGCCTCCGATCCCACACGTTCTGCTGAGGCGAATGTGTGATGTGACCTCTCCCTCACCCCTTCCCTCCCTGCGGACTCCCTTCTCACTTGAGAATTCTAGATTTTGCATGGATTGAGCAAGAAAGTACAAAGGAAGACTGACTTGGCATAATCCCACGGAGCCCTGACAGAAGGAACAGGTTTGGCAATGAATGTGTCACAGTGTGACCCCAGACAAGTGACTTGACCAGAAAAAAAAAATCGAGATGTTCACATCCTGTTCAGCAGCCACGTCTATACGAGCAGGGATGAGCAGTGACCATTCAAGGCTGGCTGACCCCCACAGAGGAGACGGGGAAGGTATGTCTTTCCCAGAGTCCCATGAGGAGGCGTGCTGACCTGCACCCTCAGGCAGTGCTAACCACCTACTGGACTGTGAGTACCCCTGAGTTAATAACCCCACTGAAAAATACGGTGAGGATCCAGGTGAAGACGTGATGGTGACTTTTGCCCCGCCCCCAGGAGGCCCCAGAAGGATGGGCAAAGCTGCCAGACTAATGGAAATGATGAACGACACACTGAAACCATGCCAGGAGCTCGTGGAGAAAGATCACTGGGAGAAAAGTAACACAGTACACACCCCCCACCTGGACAAGGGTGGACGCCGCCGACGGCCAGTGTGTGTCCACTTGACCGGATCGCAGCATGCCCGGCTGCCTGGTTAAGCATTATGTCTGGGTGTCTCTGTGAGGATGCTTCCAGAAAAGGTTAGGATTTGAATCTGGGCACTGTAGGCAGTAGACCGCCCTTCCCCATGTGGGTGAACCTTGTTAAATCTGTGCAGAGCTTCCACTGGACAAAAATGTAAAGGCAGGGAAGGACCATCTCCTCGGCCTGAGCGCTGAGCCCACGTGTCCACCTTTGCCTGTGTGGGGCACACCTGCCCCTCGGGCCTGCAGACCGGCTCTGGAAGCTATGCCAGGGGCTCCCTGGCTCCCAGGCCTTGGAACCACACCCTGGGCGTTCCTGGGTCTCCGGCTCGCAGGCAGTAGATGGTGGGGGTTCTCGGCCTCCGTGCTCTAATGAGTCTAACAGTAAACTGCATGGTTCTATTGGCTGTGCTTCTCCTGGGGGCCCTACTACAAGATGAACTGAACACACCAGAGAAGGTGAGCTTTAAGACTGGTCATAGGGGCTGGCGCTGCAGTACAGCAGGTTAACACCTGGCGTGAAGTGCCAGCATCCCATATGGGTGCTCCACTTCCGATCCAGCTCTCTGCTATGGCCTGGGAAAGCGGTAGAAGATGGCCCAAGTCCTTCAAGTCCTTGGTCCCCTGTACCCACATAGGGGACCTGGAAGAAGCTCCTGGCTCCTGGCTTCAGATCGGCGCAGCTCCGGCCATCATGGTCAGTTGGGGAGTGAACCATCAGATGGAAGACCTCTCTCTCTCTCTCTCTCTCTGCCTCTCTTCTCTCTGTGTAACTCTGACTTCCAAATAAATAAATAAATCTTAAAAAAAAAAAAAAAAAAAAAAGACTGGTCACAGAAGGAATAAAGAGAAGTGAGTCATTGATTCAGACACAACTGATGGGACGAGAGTAGGTGTTAGGGATAAACCCACAGAGCAGGCTCTGACCCAGGAGCAACCGTGGGCAAAGCCAGCCACGTGCAGAAGCTATGTTCTCAGCAAGTCGCCCCCGAGCCCTGGTTCCCCCTTCCACACACAGAACGGAGACGAAGGTAAGCTAGCTAGTCTGTACACTCCATCCAACATGAAGCCCTACATGAAGGTAAAGCTAGTCCCAATGCTCCATCCAACCCCAGCCTTCCACATTTTGCGATCCTAAAATGAAGGTGAATTGGCTTCGGTAGAGCAGAAAACAGGTGGGGGGGGGGGGGCAGGCCAGGCTCCTGAATCATCATGCACTCAGAGTAACTCAAGGATCAGCTTGGGCTGAGCCAACCCAATCCTAGCCCCGATCAAACATCATCTAGGGCTCCTCCCTGGAAAGCAGCCCCAGGGCAGAAGGCAGCCTGTGTCTGTGACTGAACAAACTGACCTCAAGAGAAGGGGGCTGGCTAGGTCCACAAAGGTGCTCCACTGCCCCCCTCCCGGTCACTGCCCACTCACGGGTGCCGGCTTCGGCGCCAGATGTGACCCTAATTCTCAAATTCATCAGCTGGTCTTTGGGTCTGAATACAGACGGAGCCCTCTGTGTAGGCTTGTTAACAAAGCGGCAGAAGCCCCCAAGGGAGGCCGGGCTAGAGGACAGCTTGGATTGCTGCCTTCGGCACCGTGCACTAAGACAGGGCTTAGGAGAACTTGATGCACTTCAGGGCACGAAGAAGTTCTGGGGCCCACATCTTTCCTGGAAGCATGCACTCATTGGCTTTTGCCCTGAGACTCCCAGTATTTTCCATCCCCCAGCACCTCTGTCAACTCAAATAGGTGTCATGGGCAGAAACAGATATAGAAAATGGAGAGTGTGGCAGGATCGCAGCCTCACAAAGCACGCGGCTTGGTACAGGTCATGAAACACAGTCCAGGGAAATCCCCAAACAGAAGCACCCCAGCTGGTCTCCCCATCACTTTGGGTAACTTTCCATCACCACACCCACCCCTCCCCACCTCCTAGGTCTTTTTTAAAAGAGTCTGTTTCTCACTTAGAGACCTGTCGGGCATGGGAATCTAAAGAAGCAATGATCCCAGCTCCTGAACTTGAGACGCTACCACGTCCGTGGGAAGGTGAAACTTACACCCATGCCCCAAGTACAGAGTACCCAGGGGGCACACAGTGATCCAAGGCAGACTGCAAAGGCAGAGGCTCAGAGGCAGGGACGTCACCGAGGGCTGGATCAGCAGCCTTCCTGGAGGAGGAGCACTTAGTGCACAGTGGGCTCGGAGTCAGGGAGAAGAGAAGGAACAGAATGTGATGGGCTGACGTGCACACAGCCACAGACCATAGGAAGAAACAGGTGAAATGAAGCACTACTATTGAATGCCTATGGTATGCCACGCCAGGTACTTTCCATCTAGCCATTCTAGCCTCCCAAGAGGAGTGGTAGTATTTATTTCCATTTTGCAGTTGGGAAAACTGAGGGTTTTATATGAACTCAGACTTTGAACTGGTGACCAATGAGAAATGTCTGCATGGCCAGACCGGAGAACAACTTGATGATAACGGTGATGGGGTAAGATTGCCATGGCCATGGCGTTCGGGGTGCTGGAGAACGCTGCCCATCTGCCACCTGAAGGTCCTGACTGGAAGCCCCCTGGCATTCACGCCCATGACCCAGGTGTGCTCACACCTGGGGCCCCAGTGCTCTAGGGCCGTCCTCCCCCCCCCCAGCCCCTGGGATGATGTCATTCATCCCACCATGGCCAAGAGGCCCACGCAGCATTACCATGGCAGCCACCCAGCTGTGACGGCAACAAAGGTGGCGGTGTTAGAGATTCAGAGGGCGATGGTAACTGGTGTCATTATTTCTTCCTACTGTTGTGATTTTCCTATTTTTGAGGTTCCAGGTGTGAGATGGAAAGGCTGAGCCTTCTGTTCAGCTTCCGGCGCAGCCTGGCAGCGGGGGGTGGGGGTGGGGAGTGGGAGGGCGGTAGAGATGGGAGCCAGGAGCTGTAGGCTGGGGCCCTATGTGACTCTCCAAGCAGCACCTTGATGGAGCACTGAGCCATCCGGGGGCTGGGGTGAGTCAGGCCAGATGGGGGAACCGTAAGCATTCTAGCAGAACATGACTGCCGGCCGGACCATCGGGGAATCCCTCAAGGGAACCCAGGCCCCACACTGACCAGCGCCGGTTGGTAGGAAAACCCTGTCTTGCTACATGACCCCTGATTCATGGCTTTCCCCGCCGCACCCGGCTCACGTGCTGCCCCGGAAGCAGCCGTCCCCAGCCCCATCCTGTGATTTTACAATGATCACCCCCCAAACTCCTCAGAGAAGAAACTCCACCAGAGACATCGAAGTGTCAGAAACTCGAGAAGCCAGGATCCAGCTCCAGGGCTCGACCCCCAAGGGCAGAGCTGACCCACCCAGGAGATGGCCAGGGACTGGCTGGGTTGTCCAGAGACACACTCACGGGCTCCTGCAAACGCTGCTTCTGTTGCTAGGAAAATGCAAACCTGGGCGTGTGGCATGGCAGTGAAGTCGCCACCTGGAACCCCCACATCCTAAAGCAGAGGGCCTGGTTCCAGCCCCAGCCACTCCAGTTCCTGCTAACGCGGCTCTTGGGAGGCAGAAGGCGATGGCTCAAGCACTTGGCTCCCTGCCACCCATGTGGGAGACCTGGGTTGAGTTCCCGGCTCCTAGGACTGGCCCAGCCCAGCCACGGCTATTGTAGACATTTGGGAATGAACCATCAGATGGGAGTGCTTGCTCTGTGTGTGTGTGTGTGTGTCTTTCTGCCTCTCAAATAAATTTAAAAATCAGTTGACAATAACAAGCCATTCCTGGGCCACAGTAACATTTATTGAGGACATCCTATGTGCCAAGTGCTAGAAAGTTCCTTATTTCAGCTAGCAGTGAGCCCATCGGCTCCCCCATAGCTCTGTTTAAGGGCAGCAGAGGGTCCTGGAAGTCGCAGTACCTGGTTCTGACTCCACCAGTGTGTGGGTTGTCACCTCTGGAACTCGGTGTCCCCAGCTGTAAGATGGGCCAACCAAAAATCCTCCCATCAGCTACACAGATACACATTAGGATTGCTGTAAGTATTAGCAGAGGAGTTCATATACATTCACTGTTTGGAAAACACCAGATGCACCCCGAGCATTGGCCTGCGTTTTGTTTTTATTATTTATTCTAAAGAACATAGGACACTTGGATCCAGTTCCCTCCTTGGAAAAGCTCGTAAAACCCAGAGGGAATAGGGCCGGGCTGAACCCCACAGAGGCAACCAGGGCATCGTGTGTCCCTGTTTCCCCAGGGCACACACCCCAGGGAGGCCAGGGGGACAGCTGGGCCACGAGCAGGTGCGGCCCAGGGGAGGAGAGCCCTAGGGAGTTCTGACCTGCCCCCAGGCTCCGGGCACCCAGCGGCATTCACTCAGCAGGGGCTGCTTATTTATCATTCCCAAGGTGGGCATTTTAGGCCCCGGCCTCCTCAAAGCTTGAAATAAAGATATCTCAACATCAGCCTCCAGAAGCCACAGAAACTGCGGGCACTGCTCATCTTTCCAACTGGGAACAATGAATGGGATTATAGATCCAAGTGGCCTGGGAAGGCCAGGGCCCCGCCCTCTATGCTCATGTCCGATAGCTCGAGAAGGTGGAAACACACACACACACACACACAGCCAGGAAAGCTAAAACTGACCCAGACACCCTGTCTGGAATATTACCAGTTAAGACTGTAGGTGTTTTTTCCTAGGAGGGTGAGAAATCACAGTTGTAACCTATTTTTAAAAGTGTTCAGTTGGCCACTTACCTTTAAGAAAACAGGGCTTTTACAAGGGCGGGGCGGAAGCAATGCGGGGGGGGGGGGGGGGTTGCCTAGTAAGGGTGGAGAAAGCCAGAGAGCTGGGGGGCGAGGGTCCTGGAGGGCCAGACGCAGGGCACAGGGAGGAGGGACAGGCACCGTCAGTGCACATACAGAGCCAGTTTGGAGCCAAGGGACCCCTGACTGCACCCAGCAGCAGGTCCCCTGGGGACATGCCCAGCCCTATCTTGGTCATGGACAGATTATTTTCCTGGATCCCGTCACTCTATCCAAGCCTACAGTTCCCTTGAAACAAGCTCCTGACCAAGGGGCAACAGAAGCGCCTCCCTGGCACGGCGGTTGGAATCTGATCAGCAGTGGATGCCACGGGCATTGCTCACCGTTCATATCACCATCAGCAAATGAGATGGTAAATCTGACCAGCCCTGGGAAAGCCCCCCTTCCAGAAATGTCTTACACACAGAGGCACTGCACCGGAGAACAGCTCAGTGAGAAGGAACAAAGGAAAATACCAAACGTCATCTATCAAGTCACTGTCAACTTTCAGGAATCTGTGCTGAGAGAGAAACCCCTGTGGCGCTCGCCTACAGCTCTGCCGGTGCCACCTTAGAGCCATAGACCCGGGTTCAAGAGATGCCGGGGATGGCAAAACCCCTAACTCGCTTCCTGCATCTCCAGCTGCTTCTTCCCCAGCCCATCCGGTCCTGCTGGGGAGGGTGGGGGTAGGTGTCAGAGGCCAAGGATGAGCTTGTAAATCCCCAGACACCTGCCAGGGCCCTCCACCTGCACCAGCATCTGTCTCCATCGAGAGGAAAGAAAGCTTCAAGGATGCCACAACCAATCTCAGCAGCCGGAGTGGAAAATACAGCTCTGATATGGGCCGTTGGCTCGGGGGAAATTCTACCGATGAACCATATTGAGACTCGGCGGTGTTATCTTCTATGGTTGCTGAGCTCGGGTTTTTAAATTTTTTCTCCTCTTTTTCTGTTTGGGAGGCAACGGGTGTTTTCCTTCCGTTGCGGGGGGGTGAGGGGGCTGCTGCCACACAGTCCTAGGCAGGCCACAGCCAGAGCGGGGGAGGTCTCAGGCTTTCCTCTGGGACATGGATAGGTGGGACAATGGGAGAAATGCACCCTCAGGACATTATTTTTCCCTTTTAAAACCAATTGGCCGTGGAGGGAGGCAGTGCTGTAGCGTAGCAGGTAAAGCTATATGGGTGCTGGTTTGAGACCTGGCTGCTCCACTTCCAATCCAGCTCTCTGCTGTGACCTGGGAAAGCAATAGAAGATGGCCCAAGTCCTTGGGGCCCTGCACCCGTGTGGAAGACCTGGAAGAAGGTCCTGGCTCCTGGCTTCAGATCGGCACAGCTCCGGCCATTGTGGCTATGTGGGGAGTGAACCAGCGCCTGGAAGACCCCCCTTCTCACTCTCTCTCTCTCTCTCTCTCTCTCTCACTCTCTTTCTCTCTACCTCTCTGTAACTCTGCCTTTCAAATAAATAAATCTTAAAAAGAAAAAAAAAAAAAACCTGTTGGCGGAGTAAGCACATTTGGCTCAGCAGTTAAGTCACGTCCTATATCAGAACACCTGACTCGGATCCCAGCTGCCCTGCTCCTGATCCAGCTTCCTGCTAATGCGCGTCCTGAGAGGCAGCCAGTAGTGCCTCAAGGGCCTGGGCTCCTGTCAATGATGTGGGAGCCCCAGACTGACTTCCAGGCTCCTGGCTTCAGCCCGACCCGGCCGTGGCTATTGTGGGTCTTTGGTTTATGAACCAGCAGGTGGAAAAATCCCTCTTCTCTCTTCTCTCTTTCTCTCTCTTTCATTCATTCATTCATTCATTCATTCTCTCTCTCTCTCTCTGCATTTCAAATTAAATGAAAATACATAGATAGAAAGTTTTAAAAAACCATTGGGAGCACATTGCTCATCTCTCCATGGTGATGCAGATTCAGACATAAAGTAAGTTCAAAGTTCTGGTTCCTATTCTCCCACCCTCACAGTCCTTTAAAGGCTTTGAGTGAAAGAAAGGAAGAAAGGAAGGAAGGAGGAAAGGAGGGAAGGAGGGAAGGAGGGAAGGAAGGAAGGAAGGAAGGGAAAAGAGGGCCGATATGGAAATAAACTGGAAAATAAATTAATTAATTCCCAATGTCCTTGTAGCTCTGATAGCTCTAGGCATGTGATATGGAGTAGAGTCTTAGCTCCATCCATCGTCTGGCTTCAGGCAAGCAAGGCATCCTCTTTAAGCCTGCTTCTCCACCTAGAAGAGGCAGGAAGAACCCTGTCTTGACTGCCTCCTCGGGCGGCAGGGAGGAGTGGACAACTTCAAATGTGAGAGAGCGCGTTGTGACCCTTGGAGTTTCAGACACATGGGAAGTACTCATATGATTTCCTCTTATGCGGACAAATGCAAACAGGGAGTCTTCTACAGGCCATGGAAACTTCACATAAACATATATACATACATATCTTTAAATTATGTAAGTGTTTAAGAAACAAAGATAGAAAGACAAAAGGAGAGAGAGAAAGAGCAAGAGCTCCCATCCACGGGTTCACTCCCCAAATGCCCATGAGAGCTGGGACTGAGAGCCAAGACCAAAGTCAGAAGTTGGGAACTCAATCTTGGCCTCCACGTGGGTATAGTGACCGAGTGATCTGAGAGCTCACTGCTGCCTCCCGGGTCTGCATTGGCAAGAAGCTGGAGTCAGAAGCCAGAGCGGAGAATTGAACCCAGCCACTCTGATACGGGCATCTCGGCCACCAGGCTAAATGCACACTCCTCACATTGTCTTTGATTCCATTTTTCCACTGAGTTTCTGAAGCCCCCTTGTAGAAGATGGTTAAGGTGCCACCTGCAATGATGGCATCCCATTTGGGCACTGGTTCGAGTCCTGGCTGCTTCATTTCAGATCCAACTCCCTGCCAATGCACCTGAGTAAGCAGCAGAAGATGGTCCAAGTACCTGGGTCCCTGCCAACCATGTGGGAGACATGGATGGAGTTCCACCTGGCTTTGGTGTGGCCCATCTCCATCCATTGCAGCCATTTGGGGAGTGAGCCAGCAGGTGGAAGATATTCTCTCTCTCTCTCTCTCCCCTTCCCTCTTTATAATTTCAAATACATAAATAAATCTTTAAAAAGTAGAACACAGTTCTGCTTATCTAGAACTTCTCTCACTCCACAAAGCTAGCAACAGCCTCCTAGTCATGCAGGAGAGGATTTAGTTGGACTGAAGAAAAATGTCTGACCTCCCAGATCATGAGACTCTATGGAACCCTGCTGAACAGCTTCGGGAAAAGAGCAGACAGGACTGGTGCCAGGGTGGTTAGTCATCTCTCAAAGGCCTGCTCGAAATGACTCCCAGTTCCCTTCCAGTGCAAGATGTCCCACGTAAGGGTTGAACCAGGGAAATCATCTACATGTTGGATTTATGCTGGACCATTTCCAACCTCCAACTCTTACTGGAATCTGAGAGTAGCTTCCCGGAAGTTGCTTCTAAAGGGTGTGAGTTCAGGGACAATTTTTTTCTGCAGCAGTATGTTGGGAGGATAGGTGGTGTGGAGAACGGATGAGGTTTAGAATTGCAGAGCAGTGGTTTAATAGCTTCCAAAAAAGGGAAGTTCATGGAGTAGGTACAGCTGCTCAGAGAAAATTCTTGCTCTGCTAAGAAGCTGCAGGTATAGTTTAAAAAAAAATTCTAAGCTTGGATATCAAACTTGGGTTCACATTCCTGTCTCAACCATTTACTAACTCCATGACTTAAAGCGACTCACTCAAGCCTTAATTTATCTTTCTGAAAAATACAATTAATAACCAAACAGATTCTTGAGGAAGTGTCTGGCACACAGCAAGAAACCAGATAGCAATAAAGGAAAGCCAGCTAAGACAGAGGGTGTTGGACTGTGGGCTCCAGCTGAGGCCCGCAGATGCAGGGCACCCAGGAGGCACACAGCACAGGGTATCCGAAAGCTGCCATGGGTTGGTCACAGCAGAGCTGCGAGGCGTCCCACGCAGGGGCACACATTCACAATCACAACAGATAAGATTGCTTAAGCCATCCCTGGAATTGAGGAGATGAATAAGAGTCTGCAGATCAGTGTGTTTCCCCAGTCATGTCATGAAGAAGGAAGGCACACAGGGGACCCAGGAAGCCCAGGCAGAGGGGGATTTTACAAGGAAGCTTACTGAAAAGCACAGCTTCCCACGGCTGTGAAGGTGACTGTTGGAAAGTGATTTAGTGGCAAGGGTAACGCAGCCCAGGGAAAAGCTATATGGCTTAGTGGTAGATGGCATGGCTGGGGAGAAGAAACTCCTGAGTCTTAACCCTGCTGCCAGTTCTGGGAGAAACCATCGGGACTTCCGTCCTTGAGTCAAGGACAGGATCACTAATGGGTGAACTCATTCATGTGTTTAACTGATTTGTAGCCTTAAAGCATTCCAACCAGGGGCCGGCATTGTGGCGCAGCGGGTTAAGCCACTGCCTGTGGTGCCAGCATCCTACATGGGTGCTGGTTCAAGTCCTGGCTGCTCTGCTTCAGAACCAGCTCCCTGCTAATGATCCGAGAAATGCAAGATGGCCCAAGTGCTTGAGTCCCTGCACCCATGTGGGAGATCTGGAAGAAGCTCCTGGCTCCTAGCTTTGGTCTGGCCCAGCCCTGGCTGTTGTGGCCATTTGGGGGGAGTGAACCAGTGGATGGAAGATCCTCTCCTCTCCTCTCCTCTCCTCTCCTCTCCTCTCCTCTCTCTCCCTCTCCCTCTTTTTCTCTTTCTCTCTCCCTCTCTATAACTCTGACTTTCAAATAAATACATCTTTTTTTAAAAAAGTATTGCAACCAATTGGCAAACTTCTTCAATCTTCCTCCAGGGAGGAGAAAGAACTGAGGAGTCCCCCCATTCCTCAGAGACACAAACTGAGGCCCGCTGAAGTTGCAAGTCGCATCTCCAAAGTCACATGGAAGAGAGACAGAAACCCAGGCCTCCCTTT
This sequence comes from Lepus europaeus, assembly GCF_033115175.1. NCBI lineage: Eukaryota > Metazoa > Chordata > Mammalia > Lagomorpha > Leporidae > Lepus > Lepus europaeus. The sequence continues at coordinate 21,616,536 of NC_084840.1, read as the reverse complement.
CCCGGGCCCAGGTCTTTAACCATTGGATAATTTTAAATCTATACCTCAACCAAATTATGCAAAGTACTCACAACAAGCTAGACTGTGTCTCTTCTCATTGTTGGTTTGTAGTTTTAAAGAGACACACCTCAAATCATACCTTTTAGATGCTCACATGTAGATGCACTGAAGAAATGCAGCAAGCACATTCAGCAAAATGATAATGGTTGGGGCTTGCACTGTGGCATAGTGGGTAAAGCCGCTGCCTGCAGTGCCAGCCTCCCATATGGGCGCCTGTTCGAGTCCCGGCTGCTCCACTTCCAATCCAGCTCTCTGCTATGGCCTGGGAAAGCAGTGGAGGATGGCCCAAGTCCTTGAGCCCCTACACTCACATAGGAGAAGCTCCTGGCTCCTGGCTTCAGATCGGTGCAGCTCCAGCCGTTGTGGCCATTTGGGGAGTGAACCAGCAGAAGGAAGACCTCTCTCTCTGTTTCCACCTCTCTCTGTAACTCTGTCTTTCAAATAAATAAATAAATATTTTTAAAAAAAAGAGAGAGAGAGAATGCATTCTGGGCACGGGCACTTGATGCAACAGAGAAGATGCCAGTTGGAACACCAGGATCCCCCACTGGAGAGCCTGGATTCAAGTCCTGGCTCCATTGCCAGTGCTAACGGGCACCCTGGGGGTTGGATCCCTGCCACTCACAGAGGAGATCTGGCTCAAATGCCCCACTCCCAGGCATTTGGGGAACGAATCAGCGGGTTGGAAGTCTCAGTCCGGCTGTTCCCCCAGCCCTCTCTCTCTGTCTCTCAGATAAAGGAAGAAAGAATGAAGAATGCATCGTGTTCTCTGGCAGTGTGTGGGGTGGAGGGGACAACGCACGCTAAGAGTCAACGTGGTTGTGCTGGGAACAGTGTCAGAGCTGTGGTCAAGTGCCCAGGCGGCCTGAGCTTCAGCGAGGGTGGCAAGTGCAGGGGATTAGGGAAGGTCTCCGCATCCGTCACACCAATCCACAGACCCAGATCTCAGCTCCGTGGCCCTAGCGGCCCCAACCCTCTTTAGGCCAGGACAGGAGCAAGCTCTGGCTTGATGTGGCTGGCGACAGCCCGCACTCCCCCTCCCTCCACCCCAGTTTACTCTAAAACCCTCTGGTTTTACATGAAATGAAACAGAAGCCCCAGCTGTCGCCAGCGTGACCAGAAGCTCCTGCGTCCCACTCCCGGGCTCATCTGCCCCCAACCACACAGAAAGACAAGCTGGGGACAGCATTTCTCCCTCTGTTTGCATCAAACTTTGGATGTTCAAAGTCATTTCAGGAGGCCCAGAAAGGAAAGCGAAATCATGGTGGTGTCAACAGACACAGTCGCTCTGACAGCGATGGCCGCAGTGGCCAGATGCCAAGGAGTAGTTCCTGGGGATGGTATAAGCAAGCAGGCGTCAGGCCAGAACCACCCAGAGCAGGCAGGGAGGGCTGCAAGACAGGTTCTTGTCTTCCTGTAAGAGAGGAGTCTCAGGTGTGACACAGAGAGCAGGGGTAAGGGAGGCAGCGGGGTTTAATGAGAGGTGGTGCACCTGTCAGACCGGCTGGGCACCAGATGGACAGAGAGACTGTGTCCAGCCATTCAGACGGGAGTGAGTGAGGTTACATAGTTTAGTGGCGCGAATACACCTGACAGGCAGGCAGGCAGGCAGGCATCCAGCAAAGAGCTCAGAGCTCAGAGCTCAGTCTGCATTCAGAACGCAGGGCATGTAATGGAACCGGGTCCAAGTCTTCTGGCCATCTCTCCTTCCCCTCACCCCCTTCTCCTACACAAATGGTTTGCCAGGTGTGAAATACGTGAGACTCTTACCCGATGCCATGAGACCAGGTAACCCACTTGGTGAGGGGCAAAGAAGATTCCCTTAGGGGGAAGGCTGGGACCACCCATAAAGGAACTGGGGTGCAGGCAGGACTTTAATGCATAAAAAGCCGGGCCGCTTCCCAGGTGCTTCCTTTTCCATGAGTCCCTTTCACACAGAGATGCCAATTTCCGTGTTCCTACCTAACGCAAGTGCACACCGTGTGCCAGGCATTCACCCCACCGTTCTCTCACATCCAGGGGTACAGCTGCTAGGTCCCCGTGGCAGAGCTGGCAGGAGGCCATCTTACTCACGCCACCCTCTAAGGAGGGCCTCTGACCGCCTCTCACTCCCCTGCGCTGGCCCCCGTCACCAGCCCTGCCTAACGCACTTTATGTCTTGCGGCCCCTGTCACCAGGTCCGTGTCCATGCGGTTCAGGGTGGGCAGTTTTGGCTTTCACACGGATGTTTGCAAGGCGCTTTTTGGAACTCCAACATCTGCTAGAAACTCCTTTTATCAGTAGCTGAGTCGTTCCCAGCCTACAGTGCAACTGGCTGGTGCTATAAACAGCACTGGCCTCAGCTTGGGCTCTTGAGAGCTGAATTTTTTATGAGATCTACAAAGGAAAGTTTCTTTCTCTTATTGGCCATGTGACCAGGCTTAGGCCACATTTGAAACAGACCAAGTTCTTGTCTTGGGTCACCTCCCATCATACTCTGCTCCCTCTCCCTGCAAAGGGAGGACCCTCCCCCTCGCCCTCCAAGGGGCTCTAGCCCCTCCATTGGAAGCCCTGTGTTCTGGGGCCAGTGTTGTGGCACAGTGAGATAAGCCACCACCTGGAGTACCTGCATCCCATGTTGGATCTCCAGTTCAAGTCCAGGCTATTCTGCTTCTGATCCGGCTCCCTGCTAACGTGCCCGGAAAGGCAGCAGAGGATGTCTCAAGTGTCTGGGCCCCTGTACCCACATGGGAGACCCAGATGGAGCTCTGGGCTCCAGTCAATGGCCTGGCCCAGCCCCAGCTGCTGCAGCCATTTGGGGAGTGAACCAATAGATGGATGCGCGTGCTCTCGCGCTCTCTCTCTCTCTCTCTCTCTCCCTGCCTTTCAAATAAATAAATACATCTTTAAAAGAAAGGAAAGAAAGCCCTGTCTCCTGCCATCTTGACCCCGTGCTCCCAGATGGCCTGCCCCTCCCCCACCTGTCCCAGCTCACAGACCAGCCCTCCATGGTACTCAGCCTCGGGGCTCAGCACACAGAAGGGTCCCCTTTCCTCTTCATTGCTCTGTTCCCAGCTCTGAACTTGAGCCTCTGCATCTCTAGAAGTCACTGGCCATTTCATAAAGAACTTTCCAGACTCAGGGGTAAGGAAAACCAGTGGTTGCCATTCCGGTCTGCAGAAAACAAGCCCCTCTACGTTGGGGGTGGGCGGTCGGCCATGCGCTGTTCTGCGGGTCTTCCATCCACCTGCTGTGTGGAGCATCCTTCAGGGAGCCCTGCACCTGCTGATTCAGAGCCTGTGTGGTGAGTGTTCATTCGCCATGGGCAAATCCCTCCCTGCCTTCTCCACTTCTCCCCTTCTCCCTATGGGACACAAGGGACTGGGTAGGGCACTTCGATGCTTCACACTCTAAGGCGGCTGGCACTGCCCTGGCTCCATGGTGCCCTGTCATGAGACCCCAGATCCCATGGTCCCCTCCTAGAGGAAACCTATCATCCCATGCCACAAGCCAGCCACACCCAGAGCACTTCCTCCCCAGCACAGGCCAGCCTCACGCAGCGTGGACAAGTTCTTGAGAACGTGCAGGCCTTTCGGGAGGAGGGATGAGGCACTCTCTAGGGCTTTCCAGTAATATTCTCTATTCCTTGAGACAGTCAATCTGAGAAGTCCACTTCCGGAGGTGATGGCTCCCCTCCCACACCCCTGTCCCCCCCACCCCCAGGCCTTGCTCTTGAGGACAGGGCAGCATCACGTCCTCCCCTCCCCGGCAGAGGCCCCTCGCATTTCCACTGCTCTCAGCAGGCCTGACTCACAACGAAACTGCAACCTCACAGCCCTGGGGGCCAGGACGGCGCGAAGGAAATACAGGTGAACACACGCAAGCGTCGCCCGGGGAAAGAGCGCATTTCTCTTACAGAATGGCACTTCCAGGACTGGCCGGAAGCTGCCAGCTGAACGAGGCTGGAGGGGGCTGGGCTTGTGCTGACCTGACGGATTCGGTAGGGAGGGAAAGCGTGCATCAGAACCCCGCGTGCTGACAGCTCCTGCCGCGGGCAGGCGACAGCCAGGGGTAGGGCAGTCAGCGGAGAAATATCACAAGATTCTGTTCCAGGATGTTAGGTTTGAAAAGTGTTGCAGGAAAAGCAATTCTGACAAGTCCCCCACTTAAAGATCCAGAGCAAGGCCTGAAGCTGGAAAGGACTTCGGGGGGTCCCACGGTACAGGTCCAGGGGCTCTTTCTCCTATGAGACCGACTTCTCTGTCCCCCTGGAATGTCCTCAGAGTCCCAGAGTTGGGGGACCAGCGCAGTGGTGCCGTGAGTTAAAGCCCTGGCCTGCAGTGCCGACATCCCACATGGGCACCAGTTCGAGTCCACTTCCTATCCAGCTCCCTGCTAGTGCACCTAGGAAAGCAATGGAAATTGGCCCAAGTCCTTGGGCCCCTACACCTGTGTGGAAGACCCAGAAGAAGCTCCTGGCTCCTGGCTCCAGATTGGTTCAGCTTTGGCCATTGCAGCTATGTGGGGAGTGAACCAACGGATGGAAGACCTCTCTGTCTCTGTCTACCTGTCTCTGTAACTCTGTCTTTCAAATAAATGAATCCCAGGGTTGGAGTGGGTGAGGAGACACACCCAACCCCTGCACCTCACAGCCTGCGCGCGGCCAGGGCTCACCGCCCCTCCAGTCACAGCAGTTGCTACAACACAGGACAGCCCAGTAACTTGCCCAGGTTGCACAGCTGCCCAGAGCTGCCCTGAAAACTCAGTCTGAGTCGAGGGCCCACACATGGAACCACAAGACTCTGGGGCAAAGGCAAGGCCAAAGGCAGGGCACGGCTTGTGGTTTCCAAGAACAGAACTTTGGCCCCAGGGTAGGGGTGGAGGTGGGGAGCCCAGCAGGGAAGGCAGGTGCTCCTTAGCCATCAACCGTATATGAGATGTGCCACACAGGCCTGGGTCAAGCACACAACCCTTAGCCACTGCTTCATAAACCAACCACTGACCTGACCACTGGAAACCAGGCCGTATCCAACCCTCTGCTTGGGGCTCCTGACCGCAAGGTGCCCACTGGGAAGAGTCTCAGATCCTCCAGCGCCAATGAACAAACAGATGCTCTTTCATGATTGGAAAGAATACCAAGTATTGATGTAATCATCAAGAGAAGGACTCATGTCCTAGTTCAGTGGCGTGAACTACACTTGAAGGCTGACACATAGGCAGGCAGGGGCCCAGCTCTCGCTTGAACACCCAACCACTTCATCAGCCGGATCGAGAAGCACGCACCTTCCGCCCGTACCTGCCAACTCCTCATGGTCAAGCCAGTGCTGGTGGATTGGGTAGGTTCTGGCGAGGTGGGCTGGGAAATGCCTGTCTTTTCAAGAGTGTTCTAAAAACCGAGACAGCACGAGACCAGCCCAAGAGAACGCAGAGCTGTGGAGCTGCTCAGAACTGAGGAGTGAGTGAGCGACCAAGCAGGGAGGCGGCAGAGAAGAGGAAAAAGTGGAAGTAGAAAGTGGAGCCCGCATGGGACTGCGAGAGGCCCTGGGGGCCTTGTGTCCTCACTGCACTTGGCCCCTCGTGCTAGCACCTGGGCCCACAGCCCCCCGAGAGAGGGGCTTCACAGTATTGGGAAGAGCTCTGTCAATCTGCCCCAACTCCCATGGGTTCTGACTTGAAACCACAAACATGCGAGTGAGCCACTGCAGCCCCATGGCACACAAGACACTTACAGGGGGCGCTGGGCAGCAGGGCCCCCCTGGCTATTTGGAACTCTGAATAGCGATGGGGGACTTCTCCTTGGGCTCCCCAGGCCAGTTGCACATGGGTGGAGTCCCCACCCCTTCCTCGAAGGCCACACTTCTATCACTCCCCTCCCACTCATCCTCACCCAGAGATAGTTGAGAAACAATTAAAGCAGCAGTTCTCAAAGGGTGGCCCGAGGAACCCCGGGTGACCCTTTTCCAAGTCTGCTTCCATGGGAGACTGGATTTTCTTGCAATGCTCTGACCAGAAAACCCCGTCACAGTAGACTCAATGGAGAGTCCAGCTGCTTCCGTCAGATCAAAGAGGTTTGCAAAAAAATTGCAAACCAGTGCCACTCTTCTCATTCAATGATTTGGTTCAAAAGATAGCTATGTGTCATTTTAAAATTATGGCGTGAAGTCCACCTGTGGTGGCTTTGTTATAGCTTATGACTCTAAAGTGAGGTCACGTTTAGATAGATATTTCAATTGCCCAGTTTGGGTTTCCAGCATGACAAGTACGGAGAGGTAAAACCCACACACAAAAAGTTCCTCAGGGCTCCTCAAACATCTTCGTGAGTGAAAAGGAGCCTTAAGTACTCCTGGGCCCGGGGGGACACACCCACTCCCTTTCTCTTCTCCTTTGGTCTACAACCCAAGACCGGCACGTGGAAATGACACAGCCACAGGGGAAGCAGCTCGAAGCCAGGGCGCAGGGCAGCACCTAGAAGGCAGAGATGTGCATCCAGAGTACACAAAACGGACGTCTGCAACAGCAACAGTGGCTGAGGGTGCAGAGCCCAGGCCGAAAACAAGGGGAGTGTAGTTGAGGATTTACAGCCAGTGGCACGTTTTAGAGATAAAGATCTGAGCGGGCAAGATGAGGGGAAGTGATCAACTCTCCTTTCTCTTCAAGAAGGCTTCTTTCTAAAAATTATTTATTTCTTTGAAAGACAGAGATAAACGAACGGACAGACTGAATCTGACAATATTCTAATGCTTGAATATTTCCCTGACGAAAATAGCTAAGTAGCCCTCACCTCCATCACCCGTCCCTAAGCGGGAGGCTAAACCTCAGCAGGTGTGGAAGAGGCTCATCACTGTTTGATGGATGGAAACTTATTTTCACAGACTTTCAACTTCTCCTCACCACCGCAGCCCCACACACCACACACAGCTTGGCCAGCTTGGCCAACTCCCCGAGTTGCTGGCGCCCACCCGAGAACGCGGGGGAGATTTAATGTTTACGACAATCAGGGAACCAGGTACTGACGTGAGAAAGCAGTGGGCTCAGATGCTGCCTTCACCATTCCCTCTCTCTGTGCCAGGGAAAGTAATTTCCTCCTCTGGGCCTCTGCCCTTCTGTAAGAGGAGACGTATGGATGGGATGACTCCTCTCCAGACATCCTATCCATAGGACATTTGTAAGAGTCCAGTCCCAGGAACGGAGTTCATATCTGCCTGGAAGGACATCGGTTAGCAATCAGATATATTTAAAAATGAACACTGGAAAAGCTATAATGGGAATAGCATACAGTTTGTGAGGACAGCTGTTCTGAATTCAGCCTCGACCTTCTATGACACAGCCATGTAGGGACACAAAAAGCTTAGAAAACCCAGGCTCAGCCACTGAGTCAGCCAACAGATATCTAGTGAGAACTTTAGATGCGCAACAGCTATGTTAACCATTGGCAAACAGTGATGAGCGTAAACAGACGTGGGTTCTGCCTTCACGGTGCTTACAGTGTGGTGTGGAGATGGAAATCCAAGGGTCACACGACCATCTGTATCATTTCAAACCGGCACAGGGGCCATACAAGAAGACACCAAGATGCTCTAAGAAGATAGACCCGGCAGAGCCAAGCTAGCCTGAGGAATCCAGAAAACACAGCTGGATCATTAGAAGAGAAAGGAGAAGGCCTATGAGGCTGGAATGCAGAGGGAAGTGACTCGTGCTGAGAACTGAAGCATAGGGACAGGCAGGGTCAAGGGATACAGAAAGTTCTAGATCGCCTTAAAGAATCCGGCTCCTTACTTCACCAAAAGAGGGAGAACAGGGCGTCACTGAAGGGCTCGAGTAGCAGGAGAGTCCCGGTCAGATGGGCGTTTGAAAGCATCACCCTGGCTGCCAGCTGGGGAGCAGTTCAGAGCAAGGATGTCAGAGCAGCACCTGCCATTTGTTCTGAGGTCCCAGAGAGATGAGCTTTTATTCATTTTTTATTTTTTTGGTAGATGCTGAGGGATGAGAGCACACTGGGGACCTAAAGATAAATTGGGGGATCTGGTGGTGGGCAGGATATGGGTTAGCAAGGGGGAGGGAGAACCCAACAAACTACCTGTAGAGACAGATACTGGCTCCACCGCTGAGTTAGGCAGCCCTGGACGAAAGTGAGGCCAGAGAGAGAGAAGAGGATGATCTGGCCTCAGCTACAGAATCAACTATGTACACTGGGTGGAACCAATGCAAATGAAAATGTGGGGTCCCTCGCTCTGTGGTTATTAATTTCAAGACAGTGACAGTGGAGCAAGGGCAGGGCCCTTCCCATGGACTGCGAAAGTCCCACACACCTAAGGCCAGCACGGCTAGAATGTGTTACATTTGAGGCACCACCCATCCAGAGAGCTAAGCAAATGAAATCTTAGCAGAGAAAGTTCTGGAGCCCAGAGAATCCATGTGTGGCCCCAGACTCAGGGGCCCATCGTTATCCCAGGAGGCCACACAGACACAGCAGAGGCAGCTGTAGCCTCTGGAGGCCGGGGCTCCAACACCTGACGCCGCGGTACCTGCTAAGCCAAATTTCTCACATGACAAGTTACAGATCAGTGTCCATGCCCTAAGGAAAATCCAAACTGCTTGATTTGGCACCCTAGTTACACAAAGGGGAATTCCACACTGGCTGTCCGGAGATCAGCCCTTCCGCTGTGGTTTCCAGTGTCTGCCAGCCACGATCCTCAGAGGGGACCCAGTACTGTTTGCATAACCCTCGCTCGATTTGACCTAGGGGCCAGCCCCAACTCACGCTCCTCCTGGAGGCCTCCCCCAACAGGTCTTTATTCAGAAGCACCCCAGTCACGAGGCCAAAAGCAGAGCAGCCCAAGGAGGACAGCACCTCCCACCTCCCACCCCTGCCCCCGCGGGCCCCCACCCGGCCGCACTTGGGGTGTGGGACACACGTGAGCTTTGTTGCAGCACAGCCACCAGAGAAGCCTCTGTCCACGGAGCCCAGGAAGGTTATTCAAGGGGATACCAGAAATTTCAAGCTGGCAAAACAGGGTTATACACTAGACGTCAAGGATAAGAAGAAATGAAACTCCCATTATCGGCTTTAAAAAATAACTGCTTACAGCAAATAGGAGCCAGCCCCAAGGGGATTTTTCATTAGGACTGCCCACCGTCTCCTGTTCCCCAGGTGGGCATGGTCACCTTCTCCACCTGCATCAGCCTCTCGCCTGCTCCCTGCTGGCTGAACCCCGGCACAGCAAGTCCAGCTTCCGTGATCTCCCTATTACAGCGCCACGGGGCTCCCAGCCTGGTCCCCACCCTCAAGGCTGAACTGCAGAATTGCAGCACAGCACAGCACAGGGCAACCAAGAAGGCAGCTGCTCACTGGGCATGAGGGGATCGGGAAGGTGGGTTCCTGGAGAGACAACCCTTCAAAGCCTGCGCACGTGCTCGCTAGCTCTCTTGCGCTCACTCTCTCCCCAGCAGTTCTTGTCTGCCCAACTTCTCTGCCTTTGGTGGTGAAATTTACAGCCTGGAGCTTCCCAAAAACACTATTAGGATCTCCTGTGCCTTTGAACTCGGACTTTACCATCTCCCCTCTCTATGACATCGTGTCACGAAGGCCAGGAGGACAGAACGGCAAAAGAACACAGTGGATGACATCTGAGTGACATGCCCACCCCGGGCTGCCAACCTCTGGACTTGGTGTTGGCTGAAACCAAAGGATAAAATCCCTTTCTTTCTTGTAAGCCATACTTAGTCAGGTTTACTTCCATCTGCAGCTGAATAAAGACATTAGGGGATATTTTGGAGTGGGGGTGGAAGAGGAGAGGTATTTCCCCTCCCACAATCTTCCTTTGATTTCTAAGCATGTCCCTGCTGGAAAATTCAATTAAATTCCGTTTAATTGTCAGGCACCTGCTAGGCATCGAGACTTAAAGATTTCAGGCCATTTGCCCTCAAGGAGCTCATAGGCTGCTGACTGGCTTCGGTGTCTTCCTGAGATGCACAGGACCAGGAGGTGCCCAGGCTATCATCACACCCATCCCTGGGCACTGCTGGCTCACTTCCTTCCTAACACAGGCTCTGCCCTCACACTCAAATCCAAACTCAAGCATGCAGGGGCTGGCATTTGTGTCTCTGATGTGACCTATGGGTTTGGGACTTTTCCCAGTGGATCCTAGTGACTCTCAGATGAACAGATATCTTCAAAGACTTGAGAAGTAGGCGTCATCTGGTTCTTGTTTTGCCAGTACAAGGACACAGGTCTTCATTTTCCTTAGGCGTCCACACCCATCTCCTGACATAGGTAGCAGGAAATGTGTTGATGGGGAAGGTTGTTCCCAGGGAGTAAATAAGCACTGGCATCAAGGAGCCTACCTATGGTTGTCTCTGAGGAGTTAGATTCTGAAATCTTGAGATAAGTGTAGACAATGGCTTCAAATCAATGTTGCAAGTATCAGCTATTCAATAAAAGGTTGCAAATTCTCAGCTACATGTTTGAAAACAAAGAAGTCAGCTCGTAATCTTAACCCTATTTGATGGATTATGGATTAAAGAAAGATACAGAGGGCTTTTACATACTGCCATTCTCCCTGCCAGTGTGTGTGTGTGTGCGTGTGTGTGATGTGCGCCTGTCTCACATTTTAAGAAGGAACAACTGGAAGAGGGGCGTGCCCGCTCACTAAGCTGCTCTCACCAGCCCTCTGAGTGCTTGCCTGTGCCCAGCCCAGCATCCTCAGCGCTGCACCCTCTGTTTTGGCCAGGCTCACAAGACAGTGCCTCTGGCACCTTCTGTGGGCCATACTCAGTGCTAGGTACCAGGTCCACAGAGATGCATAAAACAAAATCCCACTGGGGAATTCACAGCTGATTGGGCAAGAAAAGGGAGTATACACGGATGACAGCCATATAAGATTATAGATTTCACAGTGAAGAAACAAAAGTAGGAGGGCTCCGTGCTGCCTGGGTCAGGGAGGAGCTCACAGCCTCACTGGGGTTCAACCCCTCTGGCCTGTGCCGGTCTGCTGTGCTGCGTGTGCACCTGCAACACCCAGCCCAGACAGGGGCAGCCCTGTGGGCTGAAGCAGACACAGCTCAAAACACCCAGAGTCAAGAGGGAAGGGACAGGAAGCCCAGGTCCTGGTCTCTTCCCTGTGCCTCCTGGGAGCAGGACTCACTGCTCCTCATTCCAGTAAGTCTGGCAATAGGAGCAATTCCCAAGTTAGCACCATTCCAGTTTCTAGAAGGGTCTCTCTTCCTTCACAACTCTTTGGTTCCTGCATTGACACTCCCCGAAGGGTTGGGAGGGGTCCCTGGGTCCGGACACACAGGTCACCATGGTAGGTATATCCACGAGGTGGCCCTGGGCTCTCTCGTCCTCCCTCCCACCCACTCACCCACACTGGCTGGGCCCAGGGTATGCCCCTTTCCTCTGGCATGGCAACCTTCTCCAACCCAGCAGTCTCAGAACCTGGAGCCACAGGAGATGTCCCAGCGCTGGTCAGGAAGGGGAGGGCCACTCACTACTTAAGCCCAAAGCAGCAGGGCAGCAACTTGTGCCCTTCTGTGACAGGTGGAAGATACAGCAAGGACAAGTGACCTGCCGTGGGCATACAGCAACAGACCTAGGCCCCTGCCCCAGGCCAGCACTCTTCCCACTGACTGTCTGAACTGGGTAGGGGCAAAGGCCCTATGGAAAGAAGCGGTCAAGGTCCCAGCAAAGAACCCCAGAGACTTTCCCGGGATCTGAACAAGTCCTGACTATTAAGGCTTCTTTGGGAAGGGGCAGACGTAGGCACCGGGGGGAGAAGAGGCCAGCTGCCCAGCCTCCATGGAATCCTGGCTCATTTTCCTGGTCACCTCTGCTTCTTCCTCCCTATCTTTCAAGCTTGAGCCTCCAGCCAAAGACAGTTACAACCATAAAGGACGCCTAGGGAATGCTTAACTACACCTTCCTTCCTGCACAGGGGGCGCATTGCACCCACGGACACTTGTGCAGATTACATAACAGCCTGGGTTCACTCACCATCAAATGGACTAAGATCCAATCTAAAGGCCATGGTGAAACTCCCCGGTTGGCAGGGGATCAGTTTTCAGGAAGTGTGGAATACTCTTAGAACTTCCCCAAGTACTGGGACACCTGATGAGGTGGAAACAGGGGCTCTAGAATCTCAGCAGAGCCAGGGCTACGGAAGGAGCTGGAGCCACCCCTGACCTCACCTGTCCCTTAGGAAACCAAGCTCTTTGAACATTTGATCTTCACTTGGGGAAACTGAGGCCCAGGGGACTAAGGTGACTTGTCAAGTCAGCAAGGAGAAATCTGGAATAGTCAAACCAGGTTGGGTGGGGGGAACCCGATTATTTCTCAATGCCAGCGTCTTGAACAGGCAACTTACCCACGTCACTGTGACCTAGGAACATGCTAGTGGAACCCACAGCTGTTCTCCCCAGGAAATCAACTGTTTCAAATGAGACGCTGAAAATTACTTTAAAAAAAGAGAGAGAGGTAGCCAATCCTAAAAATAGCTGTAATGCAGAAGTTCAACTTCAACCAGTCCTTTTGCTTACAATGCAAAAATTGAAAACTTTAAGCTCAACCAATGCAAACTTGGAGAGATCTAGAGGAGGGAGGAGCTCTGATCAGAACCTTTGCCAGGAAATATGTGACTCTGTGACATTGTGAATGAGGAGGCCTCACAAATATAAAAGGGGGACAAGGATGTGAAGGTCCACACATCAGGGGCTTGCTCTTGCAAAAGCAAACCACAAGGCGGACTCTAGAAGCAGGCAGAGTTCCACCATGCTCAGCTCAGCTCTGCTATGTTGCCTGGTCTTCCTGGGTGGGACAGGGGCCAGCCGAGGCCAGGACACCCCCGCTGAGAACAGCTGCATTCACTTCCCAGGCGGCCTGCCCCACATGCTCCGCGAGCTCCGTGCTGCCTTTGGCAGGGTGAAGACTTTCTTTGTGAGTATGATGCCCTCCTGACTTTGTCTCTTCCGGGGGCTGCCTGAACTAGGCACTCTGCAGGGGCCAGAAGAACCATCTCCCCTCTTTCTCCTCCTCCAGCGCCCAGTCCCCTCAAACTTGAATTCTTCAGACAGTCCTAGGTCAAGCCGTGGGTTCAGTGAGTTCAGATAAGTCCAGGTGATGCCACAAACGTGCATGAAAAGCTGAGCCTACATGGGGAATGGACCATCTCTTCTGCGCTCAGAACTTTTTCTAGGATTCTGCTGGAGTCCAGTTCTGTGTTGACTGGGAGAAATCGAGGCTGTGACTGGAGGTGGGGTTGTTCTCCAGGGAGAACATCATTGCCTCTCCTCCCAAGGTTCCCGACCTGAGGGGCTGAAGGCATGGGGAGCAGCATTCGGGGAGGAAGTCCACGTTAGCTGGGGGGGCTTCCTGCTGCCAGAGACCTTTCAGGGTTGGAGCTGGGTGTCCACAGAGTGGAGAAGGGACAGAAGCAGCAGGACCCGAGAGGGACTCCGGGCACTAGAGGTTGACATGGGTGGCCCTCCAGAGCCTCAGGTGGCTCTGCTGCAGGAAGCAGATGGGGACAGAGGCAAAGCTTTGGAGGGAAAAAAATTATAATATATATATATATGTATATATATATATATCACTTGATTTCCAAGGGAGAGGACCTGATTTAACGAATGGCTCCAGCACTATGGATTCCTGATTTTAAAACTCTCAATTTCGGAGCTAGCTACCTTGATTAACAATCAAAACGCCTACAACACCAAAGGGCATCAGCCAGGCACGCGTGTCCGGTCTCTTCCTAAACCTCGGGTTCATTCTCCTTTGGCTCCCCTTGCAGCAAACGAAGGATCAGCTGGACAGCGTGTTGTTAAACGAGTCCCTGCTGGAGGACCTTAAGGTGAGAGGCGGGGGTGGGGGTGGGGGAGGAGGGTGCAGCATGATTAAGGGAAGGGAGGCTCGGCCCTGCCGCTGCGGGGGAGCGGGGTTTGCTTCCTTCGCTCACAAAAGGAGAAGTCAAAGATCTTAACTCAGCACTCAGCGGGAGGGTTACAAAGGACTAGGCCCCAGGGACAAAGCTGTGTTCTTGAGGGGTAGCGTCGTGTCAGCCCTTCCTCCCGCTCACCCACCGCCTTGGCTCTTGCCCGTAGGGTTACCTGGGATGCCAAGCCTTGTCTGAGATGATCCAGTTTTACCTGAAGGACGTGATGCCGAAAGCTGAGAACCACAGTCCAGCCGTCAGGGAGCACGTGAACTCCCTGGGGGAAAACCTGAAGACCCTCAGGCTGAGGCTGCGGCAATGTGTGAGTAGCAGACGCTTCTCCCTTCTCCTGGCAGCTGCCCCCTGGAAGGCTGCCTTCTGCTGCCCTGGGGCACACAGGCACAGGCAGGCAGGCTGGCTGTGAGTTGGAAGGGTGCAAGGCAACCCCGGGGTATGAGCTCTTGCTCATTTCTCTCCCAGAGGGGGTGGGGGCAGCTGCTGGGCATTTACATGTGAAGATATGCAAGCAGCTTTCCTGTTATTTGTGAGTCATTTGTGGCTTATTAACTACTCCCCTCTCTCCTCCTGAAAGTGGCTTGGAGCTTCAGTCGGGGCTCTTGGGGTCCTGTTGGACCCACGCCTTGGACGAGGAGCTAAGACTCCCAGCTCACTTCTTATTCTTGGACCCTGCGAGCCAAGCTCCAAGTGGGGCAGACTGACTGGCAGAATTTCCCTGGTGTTCTATACGGGCCAGGGCAACCAGTGTCCCCACGCTGCCAACAGGAATAATTCTTCCAGATAACTTATTTCTCCCACTGAAATGGTACCCTCACCCAAACAGTCTCCTTCAGTCTCACTGATGCTAGACAGTCAGGACAGAGCTTGGCGAAGGGCTCGGTGCCCCAGGTGAGACTGCATCTCCAACTCCTGAGCGCCTAGAAGCAATCTTTGGCAGCTAAGACTGAGAGTCAGGAAAGGGCCCGACTCCGGTGTGCCCCCTCTGCAGCCCAACAGACTCTGGGGGGGCTCTGCCTGAGGAGCCCACCCCTGGGTCTTAGCCCAGCCTGGCAAACACCTGAGCCTCTCCTATAGCAACGGCTCCGCTCCAGGCACTCGGCCCTGTTGTCCCCGGGAACTATGAGAGTGGGCTCTTCTCAGGGTACATCTGGCCAGCTGGGGTCGCCAGGGGCTGACAGCCAAGGTCATTAACACTTTCTCTTTTCTTCCCCAGCATCGATTTCTCCCCTGTGAAAACAAGAGCAAGGCAGTGGAGCAGGTGAAGAGCGCCTTCAGCAAGGTGAGCCTGGGCAGGCGATGCCCCTGGCGCTGCAGTGTGGGAACCCGACAAGCGGTGTCACTGCCTCAGGCGGCAGAGAGCATTTGTTTTCTGTGAAGTGTCTTTGGGGGTTTCTAAATGACTGCTCCCCGCCTAGGCAGGCCTGCAGGGCTGGCCGACCAGCCAGTCTGAACCCGGGAGCCGGCAGCTGGGGAGAGTGACAAAGGAAACAGAAAGTACAGAAAGTACCTTGTTGAGACTCGGGGCTGAACCCACACGTGCAGAAAGCTGACACGTGACTGTGCACATCCAAGCAGATGTGGGGGCTCAGCCTGGACTCCCCAAACTCAGAGGGGGCAGGGAGCTGAACATCCCCTTGCCTGGAGGGGCTTTGAGTCGCTTTCCATCTGTCTGTCACACTTGCTGGGCTGCTGAGAATGTCAACTTCCAGCCCTAAAGGGGCTTCACCCCTCCAGTGGCCCCTTGCTGCTTCAGCCCTGCTTCCCAGAGGCTATGTCCTGTGTTCCCGTGGTGGCCTGGGGACAGACTCTGGGCTGGTGCCATCCTCAGGGGCATGGGCCCCCTGACAGTAAGCCAGGGCAGCAGGGCAGGGCCTGCCCCGTCCATGGGTGAGAGAGCACAGATTTTCAACAGGCCCCTTCCCTCCTCCTTTCTGTCTTCACAACGCTTCCTCTAATATCTTTGCGTGCGGATGCGTGACCTTTAAAACTGTTGAACAGGCACCACACCAAAGGCTCTGCTTTGCCAAGCGACTGCGCCTCTTGCCACCTGCCAGCGGTGCTGCTGGCTGGGAGGAGACGCAGGCCAGTGCACAGCCTCCCCCAACACAGCTGGGCTTGGGTTCCCAGGCTCTGACCTTCCCCTCCACCCAGGGCCATGCCCCTGGGAGTGAAGATGGCTTAGAAGAGGTTTTAACAAAATGACTCTCACCTTCCCCCACAGCTGCAAGAGAAAGGCGTCTACAAAGCCATGAGTGAGTTTGACATCTTCATCAACTACATAGAAACCTACATGACAATGAAGATAAAAAGCTAAAACCCCCAAGATGGCAACTCGACTAGAGTCTAGGACATCAGTTAGGGACCTGCACACTCTGGGTCAGGTGACCCAGCACCTTGGAAAGCTGTTGTACCTCTCAATATTTATTACCTCTGATACCTCAGCTCCCGTTCCTATTTATTTACCGAGCTTCTCTGTGAACTCTTTAGAAAGAAGCCCACTATTATAATTTTTTCAGTATTTATTATTTTCACCTGCATTTAAGCTGTTCCCATGGGGTGATGCCCTTTGGGATTTGAGTGTCTTAGGAGAAATTATAATTTATATGAAAGGGAAAAATGTGCCTTGGGGAGCCAGCTGAGGCTTCCATTCCTTCTGTGCCTGACCACACTTTCTAGCTCCTAAGCCGAGCTCCCTCTTACCCTCCGGAGCCCGGACCTGGCCTCTCCGAGTGTTCCAGAGACTCCTAGCCTCTTAGGAAGAGAGACCCGGAAGCCCCTTGGGTGGTGACCCTTCCGGCAGCTCAGAGGGAGGCTCCTGACCTCGATCTTCAACCCCTTATTTATAACACCCTCAAGTTGGTTCTAATAGAACTCAGTTTTAACTAAAAGTGATTCAATTCCTCTGGGAATGTTACATTGTTTGTCTGTCTTCTCAGCAGATTTTACTTTTAAATAAACAAATGGAGCTCATCCAAGTCATGTAATGGTGTCTGTTGCCTCTTATGTGACTCAGAATGGGTGGCGGAATTTTGCAGTCCAAAGAAAGGAAGCCAGCTCCCCTGGCCCAGGAGACAGAGGGGCTCCAACCTGCATGCACAGCAAAAACTCTTCTCACTTCCACAGCCAAGAGCAAAGACCACCCAGGTCTTCTCATCGCTCAATTCTTTAAGGACTTCTCCCTGAGTCCCTAAAGACTGAGCTGATGTACAAGGCTAAGGAGGAGCTTCTGTACGTACCACAGTCAGAGAGTCGGGCAGGGGGAGTTTTCTAGTGTTTTTGTACTTGCTGAAGCTCCAGGGCTCCAGGGAGTGACGCTGGCTCGCCTGGGGCAGGTGGGTGTGAAGACAACGCCAACCGTTGTCTTGGCACGTATGGCCGGTTCTTTTCAGTGATCCCAACTTAAAACTCCTACCAAGTCCTCTCTGAGCTGCGTTCAGGGGCAGGAGAGCAGGGCTGGACCTGACAGAGCAGAATACAAGCCAATTAGTCCACGGCTAGGATACCAGGGACCAGACCGCCACTCTTTCTGTCCCCGCCCTGAGCTATCAGACGAGTATGAGGTTGGCTTCAGGCTGCGGTCTGTTGGGAGGGGCATGGCGGCTGGGGAAGCCCTACTCGAGGCCCCGTGACTTAGGGGAGAGAAGGGGAAAGAGTGGGCTGAGTAAATGCTCCCCTTACGTCCTGCCCAGGCAGCCCTAGCCCAGGGGAGGCTGGGAGCTGACTGATTGTGGTCACTTTTTCGGTAAGACCTGACTCACTTCGGTTAAAGTAACCATAGGAAGGAAGTGGGATGCATCAAAGCTGAAATTCTGAGATGAAAGGTTAAGAATGGAGATGGTGGGAGGCGAGGAGAGAGGCCTGAAGCTGCCTGTGCTGAGCTAAAGAAGTCATGAGTAGTGACTTCACCTGCGAGAAGGTTCGGGAAGGCGGGGCTTCCTGCCAGGCAGGAGGCGGTGACATTGGGATCACCTGGACAAGCTGTAGAGCCAATACGTTGTCAGCAACAGCTACAACTGATTGGGCACTAGGGATATACGTATCTGTCATACCTCACAGGAGTATCTCAAAAAGTTCATGGAAAATGGAATTTAAAAATAAGTTTATTTTAGTGTAAAGAATTGAAATACATATACAGCTTTTTTCATTATACTCATTTCCCATGAACTTTTTGAAGAATCCTATTGTGGCTTTATTATTTTCTGTAACAGTGATTATTATTCCTATATTTCTGTAAGCTAAGAAATGTGACTTTTTTATTCAGTATTATATTTGCTTTATTAGGGTTCAATAACAACTTGCTATCAGTCACATTTGAAGTTCAAGCTTTTTGGATGACTCTATTAATCCGTGAATTGATCATCCATTAACCCTGGCAAATACATAGGCTCGGTGTGTCCTACCAGTCATCTCTTTATGCATATCCGTGTTCCAGTACACATGCTATTTACGCTAGTAATATACAAACATGGACTAAAGTTGTTTGTCAAATATTTTGCTAAGTACTTGCTCTATATTAGTTCATGTTATCATGTAAAGCTATGAAGTATGAACTATTAATAGCTCCATGTATCATATAAGGAAAATGAGGCCCAGAAAAGTTATGTAATTTATCTTTAGTAATATAGCTATTAAATGAGAGTTAATGATCCCAAAGATTATGCTAACTTATATATCATATGCAATGACTGTATCATTCCCCCTTTTTTTCCAGAATTTATTTATTTATTTTTGTTTATTTGAAAGGCAGAGCAAGAGAATCTTCCATCCACTGGTTCACTCCTCAAACACCTGCAACAACTGGAGCTGGGCCATGTAGAAGCCAGGAGAACTCCATCTGGGTCTCCTGTACGAGTGGCATGGACTGAAGTTCTTGAACCGTCATCTGCTGCCTCCTTGGGTGTGCATTAGCAAGAAGCTAGAATGGAAACCAAGGCAGGATTGCCCCCAGGGGCTCCGTTATGGAATGCAGGCATCCCAAGCAATGGCTGAGCCCACTGCCACACATGCCCACACCCATTATTCTTTTCTAATGCCATTTTTATGACTCATTAAAATTTGAGATGCTGTTTTCAGTATGTTGTGTGTCCGTTTTCATTTGTCCCAAGACATTTTTCATTTCTCCCTTTGATCCGTTGGTCATTCAGAAACAGGAGAAATGTTGATAAGTTGAACCAGCCATAGAGAATGGAAAGTTGATGTCTGCATAAGATGCCTTTTCCTTTGTATTAGTTAGCCATTGCTGCACCCCAAATTTAGCCACTCACACCAAGAAACATTTATTATCTCACCATTTCAGTAGGTCATAGCCTGAGGCTGAAAACTTCTGGCTCAAGATCTCTAAGGAGGCTGCAGGCAGTTGAAGGCTTCAGTGGGGCACCGGACTCATGTCTCAGGGCTCACTCACACGACAATTGCAGGGGGCCGCGGGTCCTTGCCACCTGAGCCTCTCCACACAGCTCCTTGAGCATCCTCCCAATATGGCCGCCATCCTCCCTGGAGCCAATGATCCAAGAGAGAATAAGGAGGAAGTGAACGTACCTTGGAGGAGCATCACTTCTACTTGTTAGAAAGCAGGCCAGTACAGCCCAAGTTCAAGGGAAGGGAAACTAGATTCTGTGTGGTAGGAAGTCAGATATAAGCTTATGTGTGTGTGACATAAAGGCCTAAAGAAAAGACATCTATGTCCAGCATATGCATCTGCATCTCAAAGTTATCCCAATAGAAGTTTCAGGGGCAGCCCAGCCTTCGCATCCTGCCCTGCCCCCTCCTACCCGATAACCTGCCAGGTGGGGGTCCCCGCCCCTTCTGCCTGATAACCTTCCAGATGCAGCCCAGTATCTGCATTTCAAATACCCTGCTCTGGATCCCAATTCTCCTGGGGGGGGGGGGGGGTCTTGCTCACCCTTCCTCTAAACTCAGGAAGGCGCCAGCTAGGCTTCCTCCTGTCTGATACCTTCAGGGGAAAACTCAGATAGGAGCTTCTTAATATCTATATCCATAAAATCCTTTGTTTCAGGAGGAGATGTGTGAAGACAGAGACCCATCTCCTTAAAAACCCCCGGCCTCAACCAGACTACGCGCTCAGCCCTCTGCCTCTCTGCTGAGCCGCCCGCCTGGCCTGCCCAGGTGTACTCTCTCCACTCAATCATGTAACCTCGCTCCTCCCCACCCCGCAGTCTGAGTGACTGGGCACTCTCTCTCAGGCTGTGTCTGGAGAGGTGCCCATCCATCCTTACGGATGTCCCTTCCCTAATAAACCTTGCTATTTTACCTCCCACTATTTTCTGTCTTATGCCTGAATTCTTTCTTGCGTGAAGACAAGAACCCTGCCATTCTCCAGTAACACTTAGCCCAGTAGTTAAGATGTCTACATAACACATTGGAGCAGCTGGGTTTGATTCCCATGTCAGTCGGTGACTCCACTCTCCTGCCAATGCAGCCCCTGGGAGGCAGTGGTGATGGCTCAGGTAATCGAGTTCCTGTCTCCCATGTGAGACTCCTGGACTAGGATCCTGGCTCCAGGCTTCTACCTCTGCCATCCCTGGCCATGTGGGTATCTAGGGAGTGAACCAGCAGATGGGAGCTCTTATTTTCTCTCTCTCTCTCTCTCTCATATAAACAAATAATAAATAAGAAGAAAATAAAATTTAAAGATTCTTTCCAGGTCCTACGGACTGTTTGTGTCCCTCACCCCAGCTGTCAATACTGAAAGCCTAACTCTCAAAGTGATGGTATCTCAAAGAGGGCCCTTCAGTGGGAGATCAGGATTTGATGAGATTGTGAGGGCAGAGGCCTCCCAATGGACCCAGCACCCTTAGGAGAAGAGACACCAGAGAGCTTACTCTCTCCTCTTCACCCCTCAAATACACTGAGAGAAGAGGCCAGATGAGCACCCCGCCTCCTATGGCCGAGGGAAGAAGACTCAGTGGGAAACCTGCCTAGCCTGCTGCAGCTCACACTTCCCAGCCTGCAGAACCAGCAGACAATGAGTTTCTGTTTACCTCCTCCAGGCTATGGTGGTGCCTGACGGGACCAGGGATGCCGGCCAAAGGCATTCTCAGGTATGAGCTATGCATGCATCCTGGAAAGAGAGCACAGAATGAGGTGTGGCTGGGAATTCGTGGGGAGGGGTGGGGAGGAGATGGCAAGGAACCTTTGTTCTCTGAGAAGAAAAACCACCCCCTCTCCTCCCAGGCCTGCCCTGCCCCTCCCAGCCTAGTGTAGGACAGGGAGAAGGCGGATCTCTAAGGTGAGGGGTGGGACCAGGGAGAGAACCTCCTGGCATTTGTGACGACGATGTAGAGCCATGCACAGAGAGGCAGCAAACAGGTTTTTCCCCCTGGAAGTGAGGCACAATCCAGAAGGAAGAGACAGAGACTGGAGAGGAAGGAGAGGGAAGGATCAGGAAGAGACGCCAGGCTCCCCGCTCAGAGCACCTGCCAGGGTGGGTCTCACGGGGGAAGCAGATGTGACCCTCCCAGGAAGTAGGAGCTGGATCATAAAGACATAAACCCAGGACCTAAAACAGCGGGAGGATCTTGGCAGTTTCACAACCTGCAGAGCTGGCTCCAGAGTAAGCCAGCGGCTCTCAGTCTCTCAGGGGCCTGTGGGTACCAGGTGACTTGTGGGGTCTGTAATCTTCTTAGGCGCTAGCTCGCTGGATGCCTTTGAGATCTTACTGACCTGCCTGGGACTCCGTTTTCTCATTGATAAAGTAAGGTAGCGGGTCTGAAAACGGCTTCCAGCCTGGGGTTACTAGAGGGAAGGCACTGCGGCTGTCTCGTGACAACTTCCAAAATATGAAAAAGTCTAATGAAAATCGCCCATTTCCCATCGCCTCCCCGCTACGTATGCACAGACTCATTGAAAAGCACTTCTGGGCCGGCGCCACGGCTCACTAGGCTAATCCTCCGCCTGCGGGGCCGGCTTCCCGGGTTCTAGTCCTGGTTGGGGTGCCAGATTCTGTCCCGGTTGCCCCTCTTCCAGTCCAGCTCTCTGCTGTGGCCCGGGAAGGCAGTGGAGGATGGCCCAGGTCCTTGGGCCATGCACCTGCATGGGAGACCAGGAGGAAGCACCTGGCTCCTGGCTTCAGATCGGCGTAGCACGCCGGCCATAGCGGCCATTTGGGGAGTGAACCAATGGAAAAAGGAAGACCTTTCTCTCTGTCTCTCTCTCTCTCACTGTCTAACTGCCTGTCGAAAGGAAGGAAGGAAGGAAGGAAGGAAGGAAGGAAGGAAGGAAGGAAGGAAGGAAGGAAGGAAGGAAGGAAGGAAGGAAGGAAGGGAAAGAAAGAGAGAGAGAGAGAAAGAGAGAGAGAGAGAGATGAAGGAAGGAAGGAAGGAAGGAAGGAAGGAAGGAAGGAAGGAAGGAAGGAAGGAAGGAAGGAAGAAAAGCACTTCTGGCTGGCTGGCTGGAGTCCACTCCGCTCATGGAAAGACAAGTTGTCTCATGCTGATGCCGTTCTTTCTCTCAAGAAATTCTAGACAGCCAAAATATTTTGTAATGCTCTACAAGTTTGTAGGGATTTATTTGAGAGATGGGGGCCCCTATTTGCTTTTTCACTCCCCAAATGCTTGCAACATCTGGAGAGCCAGAAACTCACAGCAGGTCTCCTACGTGGGTGCCAGGAGCCCAGTTCCTTGCGCTGCCTCCCAGGGATCTATCTGCATTAGCAGGAAGCTGGAATCCGGAACTGAAACCAGGAGTCAACCCTAGGTGCTCCCTGATAGGACGTGGGCATCTTTACCGCTAGGCTGAACGCCCACCTTCCAAGAGAGTTTACAATAGTCAGGCTGGACACGAATAGCGTGGTGAAAGCTGCAGAGCAACTCAATTCGATGAGCCAAGCCCCCAGCCTCTGACTCCCTCCGCCAGCCAGCCCGTTCCCCGCCGGCCCTCCCGGGGACCCACCCCTGTCTGCAGCCTGCACAGGTAACTTTCCAGACAGCGTCTCAGCCACCTGTGTATCACCCACAGCTCCTCCCTCCCGGCAGCCTCGAGCAGCCAAGGCGCACGGAGCTTCCAGAGCCTCCCTGGCCCCCTGGCTGCAGAAGACGCAGGGAGAGCCAAGTCCTGGGGGGAAGAAGCACAACTCAGCTCTCTCTGCACAGCCTGGGGGGCCTTGCCCAGCCTCCAGAGGCTGAAGCACCTTAGCTCTGGCCCCGGGCTTTCCACTCACCTGCAGCTGCACGGCCGTGGACGTTGCTACCTCAGTGGTCTGCTCTGTGACATGAAGGACCATTATTCCTGGTAAGGAATGGTGGCGAGAAAGCCTCATATGGCACGAATGCATGTGATGCGCCCAGCACAGCGTAAATACTCCCTGAGAACACCTCCACTAGACGTCGGTGGGAATGCTCACGTGCGATCAGGTGGAAAGGCAGGTGTTGTGACCATGAGAATGAACGGGGCATACTTTGCACACCGCTGGTACTTTCCTTTCAAGGCCTCCTCTCCCTCCACCCCATTTTTGGGCGGAAGGAGAAGGGGGCTCAGCCCTCTGCTTGGGAGGGAAAGGGAAACGCATTGTTTTTGTTTTGTTTTGAACTCTGATTTCAATTTCGTGATTTGGCCTCAGGAATGCTTGGCATGGTGAAGAAATCTACATGAATTCTAGCCAGTTGGAGTTGCATAAACCCAGTAACCTGCTAATACAGATGCCTCGCTGCTACCTGAGCGATCGTCACACACGCCATTAAATAGAAGCTAGACTAACAGAGCAGAAAGCTTTTTCTGACCAGGAAACTGAACTTTGTTCAGAGGTCCTCATTCTCCATCATTGTTTTGCATGATAAGAATCTAAACTATGGCCAGCGCCGCGGCTCAATAGGTTAATCTCCAGCCTGCAGCACCGGCACACCAGGTTCTAGTCCCGGTCGGGGCGCCAGATTCTGTCCTGGTTGCTCCTCTTCCAGTCCAGCTCTCTGCTATGGCCCGGGAAGGCAGTGGAGGATGGCCCAAGTGCTTGGGCCCTGCACCCCATGGGAAACCAGGAGAAGCACCTGGCTCCTGGCTTCGGATCGGCGCAGCGCCGGCTGTAGCGGCCACTGGGGAGTGAACTAACGGAAGGAAGACCTTTCTCTCTGTCTCTCTCTCTCCCTCACATTAACTCTATCTGTCAAATAAACAAGAAAAAAAAAGACACTAAGAACTGAAACCGTGGCCAGTGGGGCGGGGTGGGGCAGGGGCTGTGTCTCCAAAGTGCGGGTACATTTCCTCCGATTCATAGCAGAGCTGGACTCAGGGCCCTCTGGCTTCTCCATCCTGTCTCATAGAACTTAAACTGTTTAAGGAATCAAACGATGAATCACAGAGAGCCAGTGGTATTTTTTTTAAGATTTATTTTTATTTATTTGAAAGAGTTACAGAGAGAAGTAGAGACACAGAGAGAGGTCTTCCATCCGCTGGTCCATTCCCCAGATGGCCGCAATGGCCAGAGCTGCACTGATCCGAAGCCAGGAGCCAGGAGCTTCCTCTGGGTCCCCTATGTGGGTGCAGGGGCCCAGGGACCTGGGCCATCTTCTACTGCTATCCCAGGCCATAGCAGAGAGCTGGAGTGGAAGAGGAGCAGCCAGGACTCTCCCCACGGGGGAGACACAGAAGCTCCTGGCTCCTGGTTTCGGATCAGCACAGCTCCGGCTGTTGCAGCCATCTGGGGAGTGAACCAGCAGAAGGATGACCTCTCTCTCTCTCTCTCTCTCTCTCTCTCTCTCTCTCTCTCTTCCCCCTCTGCCTTTCAAATAAATAAACTAAAGCTTGAAAGAGAAAAAGAGTAGTCATGGAACAGATGCCATGTGGAGGCCAGCTAAGACCACAGGTGGGGACCACTCTTGACTCGCACGGGAAATGTGAGGTGGAGAAATGGGATAACTGTGGACAATTCTTTCAAGACATTGGGCCCACAGAGAAGCAGTTGACGATAGAGGCTTGAGATGGAAGAACTGAAGTCAGGTTCCTTGGAAAGCAGCGGGGAGGGTGCAGGTAGAGGAAAGAATTACCTCTGAAGGGAGGAAGACACCTCCACCCTGTAACAGGAAGAGGGGGCAGGCAGTGCAGAGCAGGCTGGTACAGAGAGACCTGTTGGCAGGAAATTGATACTGTATCCACCGGGTGATTTCTGCTGACCCTTGGAAGAGTGGATAAGGAGGAGAGAGTCTAAGGAGGTTAGGAGAGACACAAAGACCAGAGAGAGCTGATAAGGGGGCTGTCACGGAGAGGAGCCTAAGCACTGGGACTCTGATCATGGAGGCACGGAACAGCTGCGCTGGGCGGAGCTGATCCCACAGGAAGAGGGCTGTGCAGACGGCAGAACGAAGAGGCCTGGAGACAGAGCAGCTCTGGCAAAAGTCAGACTTCGATCATCAGAGCAGATGACTGCATAGTGGCAGAGGAAGCTGCCGTCGGAACCATGAAGTCATGGAACTGAGGAGTCACAGTTCAGGTGAGTCGCCCACAAGGGCACAGACGTCCATTGGGCAGCAGCGGGGGGGGTCAGTCACAGTTCAGGTGAGTCGCCCACAAGGGCACAGACGTCCATCGGGCAGCAGCAGGGGGGGTCAGTCAAGGCAGAAGAAAGACAACGGTGGGGCAGGTGCTCAGATCAGGGGGAGAAGGAAGAGAGAGTGGTCCTGGAGCCTCTGGTGGGTTCTAATCCTCGCATACATAGTTCTCAGAGCTTCATGAGCTGGGCAACTGATCATCTTAGATTTCCTAAATCTTAGAGGGGAATAAATGTAGATCTCTTGGAAAGACTCCCCAGGATAACTGGACTTTCCTAACAAATGAAAGGGTCTACATGTTTCTAAATATATCTTAGGCATTGAAGTCACTTTTACGTCAGAAAAATAAATATCCAAGCATTAACCACACGCAGCCCTAGAGTCACTCAAATCGAGAAGTTTGGTGTTTGTTTTGTTTTGTTTTGTTTTGTTTTGTTTTGTTTTGCCAGGATGAATCATCGTTCAATGACACATCCTACTGGGAACCTCCAGCACATCTCCTAACAGGGACCTCTCCTGTGGCTCTCAGGTCCTTGACCTCCTGGGTCTCTCCCATCTCACACCTCACCACTGAGCTCAATCTCTTTCCTACTTAGCAGAAGGATGGAAAATCAAAATCACCAACAGCAAATGTTCGAAGGCAACTCTCTTCGTGGAAATAGAAGTCCCCAGGAAAACAGCTGGGCAGTATCTAACCTCTTCCTCTGATGAACGGGGCGAGATTACTACCAGTAATTTTCCCAACCCTCATGTCGGCTGAGGCATCACACATCGGGGATCCTGTGCCATCCTCTAGGGAGGGGACAGAGGCAGAGACGGCCTAAATCTGTTCTGCCCAGTGTGGACGGAAGATCAGCCCACGACTGTTTGTTAGCAGTCTGTAGCAAGACAAGTGCAAGAAGCAAGAGTGTTTAGAGGGGTGAGCAGTGTGGCACAGCAGGTTAAGCTGCCACTTGGGATGCCCTCATCTCACATAAGGGTACCTGAAATGGAGTCCCGCCTCTGTTCCCAGTCCAGCATTCCTGCTAATGCCACCCTGGGAAGTGCAGGTGGTGGCTCAAGTTACTGACTCCTTGCTACCTCATGGAAGACCCAGATGGAGCTACTGGCTCCAGCCCTGGTTGCTCTGGGCATTTGGGGAGTGAGCCAACAGATGGAAGGTCTCTCTCCATCATTCTCTCCCTCTCTCCCTCTCTCTCTCTCTCTCTCTCCCACTCTGCCTTCCAAATAAACAAAAAAAAAATTTTTTTTGAAAAAAGTTTTTAGAGGACCTTACAGTAACTTGACAGAATATTTTTGTAGTTGATAGACCAATTTAAAATGGAGATTATATTTCATATATCTTTATTATATTTTCACTCATTTTCCTAGCAATTCTCTTTACTATTTTATAAAAATGATGATCCATCACAGATTGAAATTTTTAAAAAAATCTGGTTCTTTGGGCTGATGCTGTAGCTTAGTAGGTTAAGCCTCTGCATATGGCATCCGATATGGGCAATGGTTGGAGTCCTGGCTGCTCCATTTACTATTCAGTTCCCTGCTAATGCACCTGGGAAAGCAGTGGGAGATGGCCCAAGTGCTTGGGCCCCTGCACCCATGAGGGAGATCTAGAAGAAGCTCCTGGGTCCTGGCTTTGGATCAGCCCAGCTGCGGCCCTTGCAGCCACTTGGGGAGTGAACCACTGGATGGAAGGCTGCTCTCTCCCTCTCTCTCCTTGTAACTGCCTCTCAAATAAACAAAGATATTTTGAGAAGGGCAGACCTAGGTAGAACTGCCTGATTTGTTCCCACAGACGCTCTTAGGCTGGAGGGAAGAGCTAGTGATACACATGTGGGAGGAAAATTTAGACGAACCCTAAGTCAGATCTCCACTCTACCACTTACTGTGGACCTTACATAAGCCATCCCACCTTAGTTCCCGACCTGAGGTGAGAATAATAAGCCTTGCCTTGCAGATCTGAGATGAAGTTTACACGAGGTACAGTGCTGTGAGCCTGATTCAATATCATCTGGTTGAACCCTACCTAGTGTTCACGCCAGCACGGTGGGCACGCCCTGACTAGGATGCCTACCAAAGGAAGGTGGGTGGTAAGGGACCCGGTCTCTGCCAGACCCGAAGAACCAAGTATCCTTATTAGGAGGAAAATGAGGCCATCACTGTTGGCTCCCATTCCCCCAGTCTCTCATGATAAAGAACCTGGAGATCGCTGGGGTCTAGGGGAGCTGGGTCCCTCCCATGGTAATTCACTGCCTCTCACTTGTCCAGCACTGACTTAGCAATAAGTTTATGATCTTACCTGGCCAATGAGAAAGGAGGAGGGACCGGAGTCCCTCCAGGAACAAGAGCCTGCTGGGAAATATTCTCATTACTCTTAACAGCAGGGAAACTGGGCTTTTCTTCTGCCTCTCGGTGTTGTCTACACTTGAAGCCTGGAATTGCTGAAGCCATCTGGGGCTCACTCAGCAGAAAACAGGAATAAAGTAATGGAAAGACACTGGACCCTGTTGACCTTGTTGACCCCATGAGATGAACCGGTCCTGGATGAGAATCATCTCAGCACTTTCAGTCTTCCTTGCGATTATACCACTGTTAATTGGGTTTTCGTTTACTTGCAGCCAGAAGTATATACAAAAAGGAGATGTGAGCTGTTGGGTTACAAACAGTCAGGCAGCCTCAATCCTGGGGCTTCCCCTACTCCCTGCTTCTGAGCAGCTGAGTCACTTCTGACTCATCCAGCGAACCCCGAATCTTTGAAGGAGTTGGGGAGGCAAGGAGTCCATTGCCTTTCACCAGGACACGACTCCTGGCTTTCAGCAAGTTCTCAGAGCAGCCCCTGGCCATTCTTCCTCATTGGCTTTAGCTAAGGAAGCCGGAGCTTTACAGAGCTAACTGCGGGCTTGGAGGCTGGAAATAAAAGGCGCGGCGTGCACCTGCCTAGGTCCCCGGCCTCGTCTGCTTCTCCTACAGGTCCTCGCATCGCCGTTCATCCCCTGACATGGATCCTCCTCTCCAGACCTCTCCCATCCTCCACGGGCATTTCCAGCCCCTCCTCTTTGGGAATCCCTCCACCCCAGAGCAAGACCGTTCTCTGCACGGCACACGTGACTGCGGGGTGATATTTGGCAAGGCTCTGCCTTCTTTACTGACCCGCCATGAACTTGACATTGCCCCTCAAACCTAACCACTGCACCTTGGAGGGCAGGGATGAGTGCAGCCCTGTGTCCCCAACAGGGCCCGGCACAAAGAAGCATTAAGCAAATGCCCAAGTTCAACCGAAAAATCAACTTCCCCATAGTCATAAAATCACAGGCTAAGACTCCCAAAGGCTCCCTTGTCGCACTGTCACCCGCGGCAACCCTGCAGATGGACATCTGGCACGGACTTTGGTGTTTGCACTGCAGCGCAGCTCATTATTTTGGGTGCCACCAGTTTCAGTTCTGTTCAGCTCCTTATTGGAAAGTTCTTTCAATTTTACTATCAGCCCCAAATTTCTTTCCCTATGACTTGCTTTCAAACTACAGTTGTGCTTTCGGGAATAAGACAGAATAATAGGAGCTGGGACTGTGGCGTAATGGGTTAAGCCACTACCTGCAGTGCCGGCGCCCCATCGGAGTGCTGGGTGGAGTCCCCACCACTCCGCTCCGGTTCCAACTTCCTGCTAATGCACCTGGGAAAGCAGTAGAAGCTGATCCAAGTGCTTGGGGCCCTGCCACCCATGAAGGAGACCCGGATGGAGTTCCTGGCTCCTAGATTCAGCCTGGCTCAATCCCAGCCATTGCAACCACTTGGGGAATGAATCAACAGATGAAAGAGCTCTGTCTGTCTCTCCCTGTCACTCTGTCTTTCAAATAAATGAATCTTAAAAAAAAAAAAACAGAATAGAATAATATATTCCATTTCCAACATGACAGCCCTGCAAATATTCAAGGTCGCTATTCTAGCCGTTCTAATTCTTCATTTCTCCACAATAATTCTTCAGTACTTAGCTTATTCTGCAAAAGGGGTGCTTTCTAGAACATTTTCCATATTTCTTGTATGCACTCCGATTAGCCATATCTCTCTGAAAACGGATCCATTCATTCAACAAATATGAGTGCTTCCTGCACGCCAGGCTTGCAACAGAGACTCAAATGAAGAACTTGCAATCCAGGAGGCAGAGTTGGGGAACAAAGTGTGCGGAGTCCAGGCATTGCCCAATGCCGGGGCTGCCAATCACACACGGCACATCAGTTTCAGCACACGGACTCACGCAACGTGGAAGATGAGCCACTGACAAGAGCAGGCTAACTAGGCCAGGAAAGCACTCCCCAGAAGAAAGGACATTTTTGCTGAACCTAAAATCTGAGTTTCAATGAATTAGGCAAAGTGAGAGAGGAACTGTGTGCAGGGCGGAGGGAAGGGAGGGGCAGAGAGAAAGCAGAGGGAAGAAAGAGAAATGAGGTTTGCGAGTTGAGCAGGGATCGGAGCAGGCAGTCACTGGTGGGCCACGTGAGGGAGGCTGACTCACATCCTGCAGAGGCTGGGGATACGCAGCGGCCATATATGACCCTATTTGCACTGTGGCTGTGATACGAAAAGTGGGTTGGAGGAGACGAAGGCCTCAGGCTGGGAGACCAACCCAAAAGCTGCTACTCTAACTCGAGCCAAAACCAGAAAACCAGACAGTGCTCTGAACCGAGGCCGTGGCAATGGAAATGAACGGTGAATTCCACAGACACACTTGGGAGCTAGTTCAAATGTGGAGTCCATCTGATTCGGTGCCCGGCTGGAGGAGGGCAGGGAAGGACGTCTTGGACACGTGTGTAGACGGCGGTGCTATCTGCTGAGACTGGAAACCTCAGTGGAGACCCACGTTTTCAAAAAGGAGGTAGATGACGAGCTCCATGTTGGATACGCTTAGTAGAGATGCTCTGATATCTAAGTAGAGGCGTCTAATTGGATGTCAAGAGACAGCTCCATGAGATTCTGGCGTCATCAGGATATAAATGGTAACTGAAGCCTTGGGAGAGGAAATCAGCTCACTCAGCAAAGAATAATAATAATGACGATAATAACAACACATAGAAGGAGAACACACTTAAACCACCGAGAAACACAAGCATCTCATGGCTGGGTTGAGGACGGGCTATCAGCAATGGCGACCAAGAAAGAACAGCCAGAAAGGTAAAAGGAGAAGGGAGAGTGTGACGTCCTGGAAGCCACAGGAAGCAGAAAGAGCCGAGCGCTGCAGAGATCCCTGACTGTGCCTGCCTAGGAGGTGACGGCCCCCTTCCTTCTCAGGGGGCTTCATGACACCACCACAGTGCAGGTCCCGGCTGCAGCTGCACCACGGTGCTGGCCATACTGAGTGCTGTCAGCTGAACTGTGTCTCCCAGAAGTTACGTGCAAGTCTCAACCCCACCCTCACCCCCACCCCACCAGTACCTGCGAATGCAACCTTATTTGGGTACAGGGTTTCTGTAGCTGTCATCAAGTCAAAGTGAGGTCATACTGGATTGCGGGTGGGCCCTCCTCCCACGACTGAGGTGCTTGTCCAAGGCAGCCATCTGGATGCAGAAGCTTGAACACGCAGGAAACACGAGCATGTACAGAACAGGCGGAGGTTGGGGCTGCATCGCCACAGCCAAGGATTGCCAGCGATCCCCAGAAACCAGCAGAGGCAGGAGGACTCGGCCCCCTGAGCTTTCCGCTGACTCTGAAGCGGTGGACTTCTAGCCTCCAGGATGGGGAGAGCATTTACTTCCGTTGTTTGAAGCCACCCAGCGTGTGGGGCTCTGCCTCAGCATTGTCCTTGGGGTCACCTAACATCCCAGTCTCCTTGATCTGAACATGACCAAGTTTCCTCATCCTCACCTTGCATTGTACTCCAAAGCTTTTAAATTAAGTTTACTACTTATACCTGCTTTAGGTACTCTGGAATATTAATCTAGCTTTTCTATTATTTGTATTTATTTGAGAGGCAGAGAAAGACAGCTCCCATCTGCTGGTTCGCTCCCCAAATGCCCACGATGAATAGCACTGGACTGAAGCTGCCGCTGTGAGTGGGAGCTCAATCCAGGTCTCCCACAGCAGTGGCAGCAAGCCAATCACTGAGCCATCACTGCTGCCGGACAATCATGAACCAAGGTCATAGGACATCACATATCGGTCAAGGTTCTTCTCCCAGCTAGACATAATAGACAGTTACGTCTTATCACAAATTGATCACATAAGACCTTCTCCGATGCCTGGTGAAATCTGGATACACCAAGTCTACTGGCAATCCAGATGGGCCAGTCCAGTAACCACATGAAACCAGTACCTCGTCTCGACCAGGATGGTCTCAACGTTGCCCTCTGCACCACGCCGGCCGTGTGCAGAAGTGGCCATTCGTGTTGAGTGACTCCACTCCTCTGCCCTAGACAGCCTGTCCTGCCCACGCCGCCTGCACCTTGGCCTTCGTGTCAGAGACTTTGTCTCTCGGGCGGACTTCGCAGCACCTCTGAAATCTGACTCGGCTGCCACACCCACCACCTCCTCCTGACCCGGCATCTCCCTCTGCTCACACTCAACAGGCGTCATCCACAACCCAGGCAGGAGGCTCTCTGTCCCCATCCGGCGACTCTCTACAGGCTCATACCCGTTGGTTTGGTAACCTAGCGTTCACTCCACTCTGAAAGCAGAAAACAGCCACCAGGAGCCTTCCACGTGGAAAGTGGGTGTGCACAGGGTCCTGGGAAGCAAAGGTGCATGCGTATCAGGAACCCTTCTCTGTGTGAGACCAGAGGTCACCAAAGCTGAAACCTGCTGGCCAGGAGGTGGGACAAATGGACCGCCATGTTTTTTGCCAGCAACCAAAGCTTTGCATGAAATGTTGGCTACAGAGAGGAGCGAGGGTGGCGAGGTGAGTATCTGTCGGTAGCAACCCCTTCCCTTCACCCCTGGGTGGCAGCTCCTTTGGGCCTGGGCGACTCCATAGGTAGGTTTATTTGACTGTTGATTTTGCTGTACTGGATGCTCCTTTTCCCTCCCTTCCCCATAGCACATGCCAACCCTCTCCTCCCACCCCTCTTTTTGACAGGACAAAATACCACGAATGAATAAAGACATATTAGAACTGGAAAACTAAGCAGGCAGGCCCCGTCCGGAACCACCACACCTTTCCTCCTGTATTCTGAATTAAAAGGCTTCACTCTCCACATTCTCTTTACTGGGCACAGAATGAAAGAAAGGAGAATACTCAAACGATTTCCTTTTTTGTTTTTTTCTTCTCAGATTTTTCGAAAAGCTACTTAGGAGATGAATTAGATCACAAATGTTTAGAACTAAAGAGTTAAGGTAACATTGGATGCTGTAACACACAATAGGAGTTTATTTGTCACTCCCAAAAAGAATACAGATCGGGGTGAGGGGTCAGCGCAGCAGAAGGAGGCAGGGAGAGGAACAGGCAAGGAGTCC
Source organism: Lepus europaeus (assembly GCF_033115175.1). Classification (NCBI taxonomy): domain Eukaryota; kingdom Metazoa; phylum Chordata; class Mammalia; order Lagomorpha; family Leporidae; genus Lepus; species Lepus europaeus. Next base: position 21,583,616 of record NC_084840.1, on the reverse strand, counting down.
ATTCTATGTGGTCACTCATGCTGATGGCTCTGAGCGCTGCTCACCCCTCCGCACAGGATGGACCCTGCGCACCCAGAATGTCAGGACTGATGACGCCACACCGGCACCAATCAGGTATGAAAAGGTTCTTGTTTTAAAGATTTTATATTATTTATTTGAAAGACATAATTACAGAGAGCAAGAGGGCTCTCCAAATGGCTGCAATGGTCGGAGCTGGACCCATCTGAAGCCAGGAGACAGGAGCTTCTTCCAGATTTCCCACGTGGGTGCAGGGCACCAAGCACTGGGGCCATCCTCTACTGCTTTCCCAGGCCATAGCAGAGAGCTGGATTGGAAGAGCAGCTGGGACTGGCACCCATAGGGGATGCCGGCACTGCTGGCCAGGGCTGTAACCCGCTGCGCCACAGTGCCGGCCACAGGGAAAGGTTTCTAACGCACATTATCAGTCCTTTCCAGGGAGAGCAGAGCAGGCTCCCAAGGACTCCAAAAACTAGCGTCAGAGAGCATAAGGAAGGGCTGGTGGGTGTGGGTTTCATGGTGGTGTGGGCGCGGGCAGGGTGAAGGATGCCAGGTACGAGCTGGGACCTGCATGGCTGGAGCTCCCTGCTGGTACCACGGCTGGGGTGCTCGGGCTTTCCCAGCAGCCTCCTGGGCAGAAGCCTAACACGTGAGGAGGCTTTGAAAAGTGTCAGCAAACATGAGAGAGTAAGACTCTAACACTTTGCTACCACCATGCCTGGTTACCAAGGTTGCCTTGGATGTCGGCTTGCATCCAGAAGTCGAAAGAGCAGAGGTTGAGGATTGCATGGGTTGTTTTACTAGCTCAGGGCTGGGGCTGGTGGGTGCATCCCTTCTGCCCACGTCCCAGTAGCTAGAACCAAGTCACCAGATGCCAAGGGCCTGGGAAATGTCATTTCCCAGCAACAGCCACGGAAGGGGCTGGAATCTTCCGCTTTCTCTAACACAACGCGAGTAGCCACGGACCCAGGCCTTGCGGAGCCCAGAGCTTGAATAATTTGGAAGCTGCCTTTCGTACACAAATTACAGGTACAGATACGAAATCAGACAAGAGTCCTTGCAGACACAGTCCTGACGTTCCAGGCACGTTGGCTTCACCGTGAGGTTACCCCAGGATGACCCCCAAGAGGCCAGCCCCAGCCGCCACCCGTGCTCACTGGGGGTGACTCAGGACAGGCACGTGGTTGCCTCCTTTGGTGGTGGTTGAGGGCGGTGGGGGGGTGCAGGAGGCGGAGCTCCTGGGATGGGCGGCTTTGGCTCCAGGGTTCATGGAACTCTAGGCGAGACCCCGTGACAGCAATCGCAAACTTGCCATGAGAATCGGGGCTGTTCCATACTTTCTGCTGGTGAAAACGGATCCACTCTTACCTCTTTGCAACCACAACACCTGGGGCCACGACTTTCTCTTGGTGCTTGCTCTGTGTGTGAGCTACTCAGAGGTTCAGGGCAGGGACACTTTGCAAGCAAAAGCTGAGCAGGGTGCAGCGTGACAAATATACTTGGTGTTCTGTGGTTTCTGAAAGCTAGAGAAATACCAACGTCCCTTTGTGGGCCACCCCTGACCCCCTGAGACTCCAAGACGCCATCCCTCAACCTGGCCTTGGATATGCCCAGTTAGGGGCACAAGATGCTCCCATACACAGCACTGCATAACTTCCCCTGTCGGCCCCAGGAGGTGGAGCCGCACCCCAGTCACCACTGTGCTGCCCTCCTTGGAGCAGGAGACAAGCGCCTGGCCACCTGCAGGGCTTTTAACGACCGGGGTTTAGCTCTACCAGGCTTCACTGGGCAAGGGCGTCTGGCCATACACACACCTCTCCTCACAGTCCCATTTTCATTTCTTAAAAGATTTATTTACTTATTTGAAAGGCAAATTACAGAAAGAGAAGGAGAGGCACAAAGAGAGATCTTCCATCCCACAGTTCACTCTCTAAATAGCTGCAATGGCCAGGGCTGGGTCAGGCTGCAGCCAGGAGCCAGGAACTCCACCTGGGTCCCCCACGTGGATGTCAGGGGCCCAAACACTTGGGCCATCCGCTGCTACTTTCCCAGGCGCAACAGCAGGGAGCTGGGTCAGGAGAGGAGAAGGCCCGGATTTGAACTGGTGCTCATCTGGGATGCCAGCACCGCAGGGCGTGGCTTAGCCACTGCACCACAACACCAGCACCCACTCCCCATTTTCATTTCTATCATACCCTGTCGAATACAATTCTGATAGTATCTATTTATGGAAAACTGGCATAAAAATGCTAAATACAGGGGCCGGCACCATGGTTCACTTGGTTAATCCTCCGGGTTCTAGTCCCGGTTGCTCCTCTTCCACTCCAGCTCTCTGCTGTGGCCCAGGAGTGCAGTGGAGGATGGCCCAAGTGCTTGGGCCCTGCACCTGTGTGGGAGACCAGGAGGAGGCACCTGGCTCCTGGCTTCAGTTGGTGCAGCTCCAGCTGTTGCAGCCATTTGGGGAGTGAACTAGCGGATGGAAGACCTCTCTCTCTGTCTCTCTCACTGTCTGTAACTCTATCTGTCAAATAAATAAATAAAATCTTTTTAAAAAAATTTTAAATACAAACACATAATAAAGTGGAAAAACCACCAAAAGTTTGTTTCGGTGATGTCTTTATTACGTCGAGACAGAGGCTGCATAATTAAAATGACACCTGGGGCCTCTCGCAGTCCCCAGCTTCCTCCAGCCAGGCAACCGGCATTTACTGTGCAGGAGCTGTGGGTCAGGCCTCCTGACAGGTGCAGGGACAGTGCCTCCACGAGGTCACGCCTTCTCCAGGGCCAGGGCGTCTTCCACTTCCCCCTCCCAGGCCGCACGTGCCCGCGGTCAACTTGTCCGCAGCAGCCAACCCTGCTCCGCCTGCCGGGAGGTCGAGTCGAGGAATGAGAAGGGTGGGAACGGCTAGTGCGGTTCCTGCCACGGGACCCACTGAGGGCAGAACAAGAGGAAATGGGTTGCAGCAGTAGCAGGCTTCTGCATCGGGGAAGGAGAAGCCGGCACAGACAGCAGGCAGGTTCCAAGCCCACCTGCTCCAGGCGGCCTTTCTCCCACCTTCCCAGGGCTCTGGGGCCCACTCCCAGCCCCAGGTGAGCAGGCTCTGCTTCTGGGCCACAGCCTTCGGCACGCACTCCCACAGCGCCTGTGCTGTTGTGCGCACAGCTGTGAGGTCAGGGGAGGAAGGGCTCCGTCCTGTGCCGAGGACAAGACGCCAGCAGGTTCCTGCCCATCTTCCACACGCAGCTGAGGGCCTGCATGTAAGACCGGCCCATGTCCCTGGAACTTCCATCCCAGCCCTCACACATCAGGAAGTTCAGAGGTGTTTGACCAGATCTGTGGGGGAAATGTAAGCCTGGAAACTTTTTGCAGGTACAGGATCCTTCAATAAGAACGATTTCAAAACTACAGCCCTGAACTCAGTGGTACAGTGATCAGAGCGGGGAGTCGGGGGGGGGGGGGCAGATGGCAGTTTTAAATAAGGCAAGGAGGGGGGGTGGGCTCGTTCTCCCACCACTGACAGGACCCGGGGGGGGTACAGATGTGGAGACTCAACAGATGTGCAGGGGGCGGGGCTCCAGGCCACACTCTGCCCCCGCAGCGCCACCCCGAGTCGTCTCAGGCCCGTGAGCGGAAGGGGCCGGGTTCTGAGCCACAGACTACACACGGCTGCCCTCACGTTTCGTCCCAATCAGCCCCCATCTCTGCGGCCTCCTTGGCGGGAATACAACCTGGTGGTTTTCTTGGTCAAATTCTTATAAGCGACAAAAATGCTACCCGCCCCCCGCCCCAAAACCTGGGCCTGCTGAATTCTGGCAACTGTGGGAGGAACGTGGGGGCGTTCGTGGAACCAAGGCCGGGGCTCGTGGGCTCCAGCGCCTTCTTGAGACCACGAGCACGGGGTTTTGAAACACTGTGACTCACGCTCACCGCACCGTCTTCCCATCATCCTCCCTCGGACCCCGGGGCCACACTGCCAGCCGACCCCAGAGCCCCTCTGAGCCCCTCCTAGCGCCTCCCAGCAGGCCGACATCTCAGCAGGGCCCAGGGGTCCATCTGTGGAGCTCCTTCTAGCCCCCCGAGTCGGGCCCAGCTCAGGACACAGGGCCAGTCCCCACTGTCACAGAGCAGCCATCTGGGAGAGAGAAGCCAGGAGGCGACCAGGCAGGGGAGGGCGCGGAGACCCTCAGTCCCGACTCCAAACCCGCATGTGCAAAACAGAGCTGCTCCCACTGGCACAGTGACAGGGACGAGACCACACGACGACAGCCAGTGCCAACCCCGGGCCGGCCAAGGCTTCCACGCGATCACCTTACAAGGTGGGTACTCCTCACACCTCGCAGGTAGTACATGGGAAATGGTTATTAGGAAAACACTAGGCAGTACTTCCTTGTTTTGGAACCAACTAAAACTGTTCCTTTAATTCCGTCTTCCATGAACTTTCTCAAGTGTTGATTGTCGAGTTCTCCAAGAAGCAGATGGAAGAATGGGGTGAGACTTGCAAGGGTCTTGTTGGTGGAAACTCAGCCGAGAGAGAAGGCAGAAATGCACCTCAGCCAGAGGACCCCGCACTGCCCGGAGTGACAGGGACTCCCTGGGAGCCACCGCTGGGGTCCTGGTGTTCCTGGTGCTCCTGGCACGGCTGTGGCTTGGTTTCCCAGCTGCATCCAGCCACTGGCTGGGAACAGACAGAGGAAGTGGAGCTTCCACATAAACACAACCATGGATCTCAGAGCACGGCAGCTGGGGCCCTGCAACAGGGGGTCTGGAAGGCACGTTCTCAAGCGTACCTCAAAAATTATCCCCACCTGGGGCCAGTGCTGTGGCATAGCAGGCAAAGCCGCCATCTAAGACACCAGCATCCCATAGGGGCACCGGTTCAAGGCCTGGCTGCTCCACTTCCAGTCCTGCTCCCTGCTAATGCACCTGGAAAAGCAGCAGAGGATGGCCCAAGCCCTTGGGCCCCTGTACCCATGTGGGAGACTGGGAAAAAGCTCTGGGTTCCTGGCTTTGGCCAGCCCCAGCCCCAGGCCATTGCAGCCATTTGGGGAGTGAGCCAACAGGTAGAACAACTCTGTTTCTCACTGTCTCTGTAACTCTTTCAAATACATAAATCTTTTCTTTAAAAATTATCCCCATTTTACTAGCTGATAAGCTGAGGCTGGGAGAGGGCAAGTGGCCACCAGTAGTTTGAACCCAGACTAGGCTAGTCATATCAAAGCCTTCTCCCAGGCGGTGTCCTTCAAATTCAGTAACCAGTAAAGGGCTGGGCACACACTCAATGTCCATATGAGGTCCTGCATGATCAGAAAAATGCCTGCTTGTGTCCTGGGTCCACCACAACACCCAGGACCCTCAGCAGGAGCCACCTCCTCCACGCTGTGCCCTCCGTGCTATTCCTAACCACGAGCCCCCCTCTCCCAGCACCCTCCGGAATCAGCCCTAGGTCAAGGTCATCTGCCAGCTCCATGGGGTCAGGTAGCCAGCTCACCATCAAACACCAGCAAGAGGCTGAACAGGCTGAAGCCCAGATTTCGTCTTTGAGCCATTCTGCCTACATGCCCAAAATATATGCAAATGACCAGCACCAAGTGAGCAGAGCCACTAATGCGGGGAGAGCCAGAGGAATCCCCTTGCTCCTCGCTGGGCCTGATTTTCCCAATAGCCCACAATGCAGCCAAGGGTATGCACTGTCACTTTGGGGAAGTGCCTTCAATGTCCTCTTGCTCTCAGAGGACTTTTCCATTCCCAGATGGCCCCACTGTGGACAGCAAGGCTCCTCATGGGCCTGTCACTCAGAACACACTGTGCAAGATGCATTCATTCATAAATCCCTACTACTGTCCCTAAAACCTAAAATGTACAGACACTCAGAGCTGGCTGTTCCATTTCTGGGGATTTACGGTTCAGAAATGCACTCGTGTTCACAGATCTTGTACAGATACCTGCAGCATCTATGCCAATACTAGAAAAAGGGGGGAGGGCGCACACAGAGCCATCGGCAGATAGTTCAATAAATTATGGCACAGCCACACTTTGGAAATAAGCTGCCACTATTTAAAAAAAAAAAAAAAAAAAGGGATGCTGATTCCCTGACTTGCGTCTTGGAACCTCACTGAGATCCCTAGGTTTAAAGACCAAGTGCAGGGCAGGTGCTGGCGCTGGATAGGATGCACACATGCACACATTCCACATGGGAGCACCTGGGTCGAGTCTCCTCTCCACCGGATTCCAGCTCCCTGCAGCAGCAATGGCTCAAGTCATCAGCTTCCTGCCATGCCTGAGTGAGGCCTGGATTAAGTTCCCAATTGTCAGTTTAGGACTGGTCCAGCCCCAGCTGTTGCGGGGGGGGGGGGGGGGGGATCAGCAGATGGGAACTTGCTCTTTCTCTCTCTGCCTCTCAATAATAAAATAAATAAATCATAAAAAAGCAAGAGCAAGTGCTTAAAGAGCATGAAGAGTGGGAATAAACTACTGAATTCACGACAAAATTGTTGAGGGTAAATTTTGCTGTATTTTATCACAATTTTTTAAAGCCAAGTGATAGAATAACATGCCTAACGATTCCACTTGTTCCTGTTACAAACTTCAAGGAGATTTCTCAGCTGTGTTTATAAGCAGTTATCTACTTAAATAAATTAATAGAAACATGGGGGATTAAAATCAAGCTGTTCGAAGAAACTATTTCTGGAACGGGAATTGGCAGTTGGGTGAGGAGAGGCTATAAAAAGGAACTTTCACGCCTGACTGTGTGTCTAGATAATTCTATGTGCGTGTGACTCCCATAATGTTTGAATTACTAAGATGACTGCAGTTAATTTTGTTTTGGATGAATACATCCAACAGATGTGGAGCACCTACTCCAGCTCAGCCACCGCTCTCAGGCCTGGAATAAGTAGATCAAGCTGGGTTTCTCACGGCCCATCGTCTTCTGCCTTGCCCACTGGCCCCAAGCAGCCTGCCCACGCCCCCTCCTGCGGGCAGGCAGGCGGCTGAGAAGTGGGCTTCCGGTCTCACTCCAGAGACCATTTGCTCAGAACAGATTAATGACCAGCAAGAGCGCCAGCTGCATGCCAGAAACCCGAGGGCCCCCTAGGAGTCCTACCAGACCCAGATGGCTCTCCCACGGCCCCAGCTGACACTGTGGTTTCTCTGAGAACCTCTGCCTGGTGAATTCAGAACCACAGGTCTCCGGGCCGGAGGGTGAGGGCTGGGAGAAGGCGGCTCATTCCGAAACTTGAGGCCTCTCTACCCCGAGAGGCTCGAGCCATCTGAAGAACAGGGGGGCACAGCTGCCCGGCTGGGGCAGGAGCTGGGTCACGCTGCCCACAGCCTCCGACAGCAGTGGCCTTGATCGGTGGCTGCACCGGCCAGGGCGTCCGCTTGCATAGTCGGGCTCCAGGAAACACCGCTGCCTTGGGATCAGAGAGGTTAAGACCAGTGCTAGGTCACACAGGGCCTAAGGAGCAGAAAGGAGTGGGGGGCGGGGTCCAAAGGGGAAAGGCCAGAGCCAGTATTTCACTTGCAAATCCTGGCCGTGCTGTGTGTAGGAAACTTGACTGTCCCTCAGAGTAAGAAAGTGATGCAAATGAACGCATTTGCATGGCATCCCCGGCCCCTCAGAGGCCCAGACCCCCAGGTCCTCGGCCCCCTTGAACCTTACCTTCTGAGCAGGAGAAGCGGTAAATCCAAGACGACCCCGTGTTTGAGGCGCTGGCATGCTGGGACGCGCACAGGACAGGAGGCCCCCAAGGGCTTCAGGCTTTGCACGCCGCCTTGCGTGGGTGGGGTGGCGGCAGCAGCCAGAGGAGTAAGGGGGACCCTGACAGCCCCAGGAGGGCCCCCAATTTCAGGTGACATCATCCTGTTCCATAAGGATTCGTAAAATGCAGGACTAAGGGCAAACCACCCAAGTGTAAGATGTACGTTTGTGAGGGTTTTTAAAAATTCAGTGAACCAAAAACCAAATGGGAAATCCCCATCCGACGACGCCCCCAGACTGCAGCTCTGTGGAGAGAAGGGGCAACAGCGCCAAGGAGAGGCGTCCAGGTCGGAGAAGCTGGGCAGAAAACACAGAGGGGGGACAGCAGACTATGGGTAGAACCATGGGGTCAAAGGTCAAGTTCAAGAGCTCAGCAGACCAGAAGCCGAGGGCTGAACCCAGACTCAAAGGCGGTAGGCAGCGGCTCCTGCAGTGGGAATCCAGCATGGAATTCTGCACCGCCAACCTGGTCGCTGGGCGCCGGCGTAGACAAGGGCTGTGGGCAGCCCTCCCAGCCCCTGCTCTTGCGGATTAGAGCACCAGCTCTCCCTCCCAGAATGCAAATGCCTGGCCACACCTCGACACTGAGCTCCCCCAGTCCTCACCAGTGTCTCCCTGAAGTGTCGCACACTGCGCAGGATCCAGCACACACTCGAGCCCCTCCCGGGCAGTGGCTGACGTCGCCTCACCAGAGAGACCCAAGCACTGACCCTGGTGGAAGTGGCCGGCCCAGAGCTTCGGGGTGGCCCCTCCTCGCCACCCCCACACAGCACATCTCCCACTTTCCTGAGTCTGGCACAGCCCCAGGGAGTCCCAGGTAGGGTAGGGCTGACACCCCCAATCCCGAGGCATGAACGAGAGAATCCAGGGTGTGTTTCCTTTGACCTCAACACGGGTGTGGAGGAAACTCCAGCACTGGAAGTTTCTCAGGTGTTCAGGCCTGTGGATGCAGGGACAGGAGGGACAAGGCCACTCACTGTTGCAGGCAGACGTCTTGTGCAGGGAGAGGCAGAGGAATCCCCTCACCATCTCCCGAGGGCAGGATCAGGATCTTGCACTTGGTCTGTTTGCCCAAAGCACAGGTGGACAAGAAGTGTCTGGGGATTTGGTCTGCTGTGCTGGGCATCATCCCACACTGCTGTCAGTGCAGGGACAGAGCTGGAGCCTGGTGTCAAACCCAGCTGGCCCCGCCCCGGGGCAGCTGGGGCCTCTCCCATCAGGAGGCCCAAGGAAGGAGCATCTGTGTTCTCAGGGGCTGAGGACAGAGGCTGCCTGGACAGCCTCCTCCCTCTGGCAGGGTTTGAGCCAGGCAGCCACTTTCCCCAGCCTCCCGCCATGCTCTTGAATCCCTGAATTTCCTTCACACCTTGCACTAGCAGGAGACCCACCCAGGCCTGTGCTTTTCCTGTCTCCAACACCCACCCTCAAGCTCAGAGCAGGGGCTGGGCCCAGCCTCACCAGTGGACACCAACCTGGAGGCTGGGCCTGCACTCATGGGAAAGGCCACAAGGCATTTAACCCAGCATGCCACCCAACTCCTCAAAAAGCCACAGGGCCTGGGAACAGCACCCCCACCGCACAGGAAACTAAACTTTTCTGGTGGGGGGGGGGGGTTGTCTCCAGCTCCTCCCCCAACTCTCTCAGCCCTCCCTTATCAAGAGTGCTTCCGTGGGGCTGGTGCTGTGGCATAGCGAGTAAAGCCACTGCCCGCAGTGCCGGCATCCCATATGGGCGCCAGTTCAAGTCTCAGTTGCTCCACTTCCGATCCAGCTCTCTACTATGGCCTGGGAAAGCAGTGGAAGATGGCCTAAGTCTTTGGGCTGCTGCATAGAGACCCGAGAGAAGCTCCAGGATCCTGGCTTTGGAATGGCCCAGCTCCAGCTGTTGCGGCCATTTGGGGAGTGAACCAGCAGATGAAGACCTCTCTGCCTCTCTGTAATTCTGCCTTTCAAATAAATAAATAAAAATAATCTTTTTAAATAAAAAAAGAATGCTTCCAGGGGTTTTTTAAAAAGATTTATTTGTATTTATTTGAAATACAGAGGTACAGAGAGAGGTAGAGACAGAGGGGTCTTCCATCCACTGGTTCTGCAACAGCCGGAGCTGAGCCAATCTGAAGTTAGGAGCCAGGAGCTTCTTCCGGGTCTCCCATGTGGGTGCAGGGACCCAAGGACTTGGACCATCTTCTACTGCCTTCCCAAGCCATAGCAGAGAGCTGATCGGAAGTGGAGCAGCCAGGATTCGAACCGGCGCCCATATGGGATGCCGGCACTTCATGCTAGAGCTTTAATCCACTGTGACACAGTGCCAGCCTCCAGGGGCTTCTTAACAGAACCCAACTAGTGTGTGACCTTGGCCAAGTCCACTTCTCTGGGCCTGAGCTTCCTTGTGGGGAAGAGCAGAGACTGAGCCGAGATGAAGACGCGAAGGACAAGAACCGGGCAGGTGCGCAGGGGTGTCCACAGACCTTTATGCCTCCCCCGCAAGCCGGAGGCTGCCTGTAGGGACACACGTTTCCAGTGCCCTCCAGCGGGAGTCTGGCAGGAGGTGGCTGAGCTCCCACTAGAGATGGGGAAGTCCCAGCCATGCCGAGGAAGGCTGGGGAGCGGGGACACACTGGGCATTCACCCCAGCGCCTCCCCTGGAAGCCAGGCCCACGCTGGACCCTCACTGCCACCCACACTTCCTCTGGAGCTGGGCTAACCCAGACAGGCGAGGAGGCAAAACGCAGGGATCCGCAATGAGGTGGCTGCAGCAGCAGGCTGGATCCCAAAGACACTCTCGTTCTGGGACCTGAGGGTACAGGACCTCACCTGGCACCCGGCACCCCGCCCATGGGATAGGACATTTGGGGAGTGAACCAACAGATGGAAGACCTTCCTAAAGGTCTCCCTCTCTCTGTCTGTAACTCTACCTCTCAAATAAATAAAATCTTAAAAAGAGAGAGAGACTCCAGGACAGGTATTGCCACACAGCAGGTTAGGTCCCCACCCCCACCCCACCCCGTCTGCATCTCTATCAGGGTGCCTGGCTTGTCCTGGCTCTACCGCCTCCAATCCAGCTTCCTGCTAATGCATCATGGGAAGGAAGTGGATGATGGCCCAAGTGCTTGGACCCCTGCCACCTATGTGGGAGACCCAGGTGGAGTTTCAGGTTCCTAGCTTAGGCCTGGCCCAGCCCTGGCTGTTGCAACTATTTGGGGGGTGAACCAGTAGATGGAAGATCTGTCTCTTTGTCTCTCTCTCTCTGTTAATTCTGCCTTTCAAATAAAATAAATAAATGTTGAGATGAGGTAGAAGTAGAGGTAGAGAGGTAGAGACAGAGAGACAGACAGACGGACAGAGAGAAAGATAAAGACAGATAGAGGCTGACTCCTTTCTGGCTGAGTCAGAAATGTGGCCACAGGAGGGTCTGTGAGACACGAGGTTGCTGGCTTCAAAGATGGAGAAAGCGAGACCCTCCCACGCCTGACCCCCACACCTGTGCTGTCACCTTCAGTGACAGCGGCTCTGAGCACTCCCTTCCCACCACCTTGCCCTCCATCTCACACACAGACAAAACAGCTGGATTCTTGAAAGGCAAACCCCCACTCTGCTTAATTCTGAGCCTGGGTTTCTAGAGCAACGCAGGTCTCCAGGTGGGACCAACCTCAGCAACCCACTGGGAGTCACGAGGGGGAAGCCACGGGGCCTCTCGCCCCATGCACTGGGCATGGGCGCTGTGACAGCTTTGGAGACCGAGGGGGCAAATGAGCAAGCCTTCCTACAGGGAGGAGGCAAGTCGGGATCGGGGGCACCCCAGGTCTCAGAACCCACGCCAAGGGCCGTGTGGCCTCCACACCTTGCTGCACCCTCTTGCCATCACTTATTACATGGGGACAAACACCCTCCTGCTTGGCATTTCTGTCCTGACAGCCTGAGGATCACAAAAGAAAGCGCAGGTGACAGGATCTAGGATGTGCTATTCCCCCGCCCGCGGGGAGGGAGCCGCGGAGGTCGGCAGGCCAGCCTCTGCCGCAAGTCAACTCATCACCCAGTGCCGCCAAGCCGCTCAGCTCTGTGCCCTTACTTCCATCTGCTTCCACTGAGGTCTGTTCCAGCTTACAGGTGCTGTGGTTTCTGCCGGACCCCATCGCCCCCTGCTGGAATTTTTAAGTACTACACTAACCCGCTCTCTTGATCCCCGTCCCAGGATTTGAAAACAATTTAATCACCCTCTCCCTGTCCCCTCACCCCACCCCAGGGCCCCACCCCAGCCAGTTCCCCCAGGCTGACAGAGCTGGCACTTCGCTGTGTGGGACAAAGAGTCACATGCTGAAAAGCAGCCTGGCTCCTGATGTGGCATCCAGCAAAGAGGATGGGCTCCCGGGCTCCTCGCACCTCCCGAGCCCTCCCAGGGGCCCTGAGCCCCAGGAAGGAAGACAGAAAAAAAAAAACTTTCAACTATTAAATCTGTTTAGTAAAGACGATTTCGCTCATACAAAACAACAGTTTACAACAGTCTGAGTGCTGGACACACCGTCTGAGACGAGGGAGGTGCGGCAGGCACCCGGAGCCCTGCCCGGCACCCACAGAAGACCCGGTGCTCCCACCTGCTCCTGGGGGCAAGGGCGCCGGAGGGAGGCACCAGGGCACAGAGCACGGCTCCCCATGCTGCGTCCCCCAGCCTGGGCACAGGAGGCGGAGCTGTTTAGGGGTGGGGCTGAAAGGCTAACGGGCAATGAGGCAGTCGGGACATCTTTGGTGTGAAGACCCCCCCCCAACACACACACTAGGTCACACAATGGAAACTTGAGGGAGGCCCATGGGGTGGCCGGCTGATGCCCTGCGCCAAGGAGACATGGGCATGCCCAAGGCTGTCCACATACACTGCCCGGCTTGGCCACAGGAGCCGAGAGCAGCCCACTGAGAAGTGGCCGAAAAGGTAAGAAAAGGAGAAAGGAGAAAGGGCTTCTAGAGGCAAGAAGGGAAGTAGAGGCTGCTCAGTAGATCAGTGCCCAGAGCACGCAGGCCCAGCACGGGGTGTGGGGGCAGGGGGTCCAGTCTTCCCGATAGCTGTGCCAGTGCCCAAGTCACTCCTCTCTGCCTCCCGGAGCCCAGCCGACAGCCAGGATGCGGCCGGCCCGGCTCAGAGTCTGGACAGGCATCCCAGGCACTTTGGCAGGCTCAGTATAGGCAGGGCAGGCCCTGGGAGGGAGGGGGCTCTGAGCCATTGGGGGGCCCCTCCCTCTGCAACCCTGCCTGGCCCTGGCTCCTCAAATGCGCGGTCCCAGGCACAGAAGTGGGCACACACACGCACGCACACACACGCATACACACACACAACACAAGCATACATACGCACACTCCCATCTGCCCGGCACACTGGTGGTGTCCCAGGCCTCCAGGGGAGGCAGGGGGTGGCAGCCTCCCCCACGGATGGCCGTGAGCACCCAGGACACCGAGCCAGTGGGGAGATAGGGAAGGCGGGTGGGACAACACCGGGACCCTCCCATAACAGCTCCACAAATCAGCCTTGAACAAACCCCAAACCTTTGCAGGATCCAGAGAGGAAGGGGTCTGGCAGGAAGGGGGCGGCGGAAGGGAAAGCACAATAAAAGAATTCATAAAAATCCTAAGTCAAATTACGGATAAAACTGCAAAACGAGCACAGGTTGGAGAGCACCTCCCTCCCTCCTCTCCGTGGCCTCCCAACTCCCCCCGTCGGGCATCCGGAATCAAAGGCAGGATTCAGCCGGCCACGCGGTCCAGGCTCCACGCAGCCGGGTGGCAGAGGGGGAGGAGGGGACAGTCTGTGTCTCTTCGCTTAAAAAACAAATCCGCTCGGGAGTTATTGCTTGTCCTCCAGGGAGGCGGCCGAGGCTGCAGCTCAGTGGGCAAGGGCCGCAGCCTCGAGGGCCCGAGCCTTCTTCCTCCTCTTCAGCAGCAGAGGGTTGGACGCGTCTTCGATCTTTTTTATCTTGATCTGCTCGTAGTCAACGCGCATTGTGGCCAAGGCACTGGTCATCTCCTCCTGGGGGCGGGCAGGGGTGCTGCGTGAGGAAGGGCCCAGAAGGCCAGCAAAGGCGAGGCAGAGAGCAGAAGAGACAGGCCCGGACGCTGGCCACCTGCTGGCCGCAGCCTTCCAATGGCCGGCAGGTAGGCTGAAAGAGCACTGGGCCAGATCAGGAGCCCCGGGCCTGCTCTGCCCCAGCCAGCCCAGCTGCGTGACCGGGACCCCAGCGAGGCAGAGCTGGCAGGACACAGGTACAGGGAGCCGCCACTGCTGTCGTGTGGACACCAGGGCCAAGCGTGCAGAGCCGCCCTCCCGCGCACCTGCTGGCCGGCGCCCCCTCACCTTGACATCTTCCCATCGCTCCTTGTCTTCCTTCAGGACCCGGCTGGTGTGCAGGGGCGTCTGAGGGACCTTGGTGGATTGCTGAGGGGAGAGGAGGGGGCCCAAGTGAATGCCTAGGGCAGGTGGGGTCCTGGCCGAGGCCCCGTACCAGAGTGGAGGCCTTGGAGGCCAGCCCCCGGGCTCCAGGCTCACCATGATCCAGGGGTGGTTCATAAACTCCGTGATGGTCATTCTCTGCGTGGGCTCCGTTTTCAGCAGGTTCCGGATGAGCATCTTCACTGTGGGTGTGAGCAGGGCACGGGGACAGCTCAGAGCCTGGCCTCCCCACGATCTCAGGAGAAACTGGGCCCAAAGGGGCAGCGTGGGGGCACCCGCCCCAGGGACCGCCTGGGACCACTTACAGCACCCTCCTCAGCCCCGCAGCCAGGCCTGCCTCGGGCCCTTTGCACACAGCAGGGGTAAGCAGACCCAGTGATGGCACCCACGTGTGAAAGACGCCCAGACGCACATGCACACTCATGTACACATGTACACACACATGTGCACACACACAGACTCCCCCGGTCCCAGAAGGCTGGGTTGCTACCTTCCTCGGACACTTCTGACCACTCTGGGTTGGGAAATTCGTACTGGCCCATCCGGATGCGAGTCTTCATGCCGGGGGAGATGGCAAGGCCGTGGTTGGAGTAGAAGGGGGGGTAGCCACACAGCCTGTGTCAAGCAGACGGAGAGCGGCTGAGCGGGCTCACTGATACAGGCCCCACAGAGGAAGCTGGGACAGGGCTAGGGACCCAACACGCAGGAGTGTAAACCACACACTGGCCACGCCCACCCCTCAAACATTAAGAGAACAGGGCACGCAGGGGATCCCCAGGAAATGTGTCCAAGAGGGGGCGCCAACATCTGCCTCTGCTTCCTGTTCGGGACACACGCCGGCCTCCCCACTGGCGCCCTCCGTGGCACACTCACAGGATGTACATGATGACGCCCAACGACCACATGTCGCATGACTTGTCGTACTTCTCGGGACCCAGCACCTCCGGGGCTGCAAACCAGAAGTCAATGTAAGTGGGCCTGGCAAGGCTGTGACGACCCCTCCCGTGGACGCTGCTGCCAATCCAGCCTTCCAGCCACAGCCAGGGGGATGAGGACAGGGGAGGAGGAGAGCAGTCCTTGGGCTAGGCTCTTTGTTTATTCATTCATTTATTTTTTAAGACTGATCAATTGGTTGACTGATGCATCCAGGCGAAAGAGGTCTGCCTCCCCAAATGGCCAAAACAACCAGGGCTGGTCCAGGCCAAAGTCGGGAGCCAGCAGCCAGGGACTCCATCTCGGATTCCCACATGGCCATCTGCTGCTGCTTTCCCAGGTGGCATCAGCAGGGAGCTGGACCAAAAGTGGAGCAGCTGGGACTCAAACCAGTGCTCCAAAATGGGATGGCGGTGTTGTAAGCAGAGGTTTAGGCCGGCGCCGCGGCTCAATAGGCTAATCCTCCGCCTTGCGGCGCCGGCACACCGGGTCCTAGTCCCGATTGGGGCGCTGGATTCTGTCCCGGTTGCCCCTCTTCCAGGCCAGCTCTGTGCTGTGGCCAGGGAGTGCAGTGGAGGATGGCCCAAGTCCTTGGGCCCTGCACCCCATGGGAGACCAGGAGAAGCACCTGGCTCCTGCCAACGGATCAGCATGGTGCACCGGCCACGGCAGCCATTGGAGGGTGAACCAACGGCAAAAGGAAGACCTTTCTCTCCCTCTCTCTCTCACTGTCCACTCTGCCTGTCAAAAAATAAAAATAAATAAATAAATAAAATTTTAAAGAAGTAAGCAGGGGTTTAACCTGCTGCACCACAATGCCAGCCCTGTATCTCTTCTCCTTTTTAAAAGATTTGATTACTCATTTCAAATAGTTATAGAGAAGCAGAGAGAGAGAGAGAGAGGTCTTCCATGCACTGGTTCACTCCCCAGATGGCCACAACAGGCAGGGCTGGACCAGGCCAAAGCCTCCTAGGAGCCAGGAGCTTCATCCAGGTCTCCCACATGGGTGCAGGGACCCAAGCACTTGGGCCAACTTCCACTGCTTTCCCAGGTGTACTAGCAGGAGCTAGATCAGAAGTGGAGCAGCCAGGACAGGAACCAGCACCCATATTGGATGCCGGCACTGCAGGCAGCATTGGCTTTGCCCACTATGCCACAGCACCAACCCTAACCCTAGAATCTTAAGATGAACAAATTCCTGAGCTGCCAGAGACATCTTTTACGCCAAAGGAAACCTGGGCCCTGGCCTCCCCGGGAATCTGAGGGAACGGCGGCTCCTCGGGGCGCGGGGCTGTGTGTGAGGATCCCTACCCGGCGCCTGAGAGAGAGGAGCGCCACTACCCTCCCCCCTCCTCGCTCCAACGCAGCTCTGACACCAGAGCCAGCGCCAGGGAGCTGCAAGGACCCGACCCGCCAGCATGTGGCACCCTCTGAGAGTCCAGGCAAACAGCAGAGCCCTGGGCCTCTGCTGCACTTACCCACGTAGTAGGGCGTATAGCAAGGAGTGGTCAGGGAGTTGTGGCTGGTGGTTTCCTTGGCAAAGCCAAAATCGGTGAGTTTCAGAATGGCATTGGGCCTTTTGGAGGTGTATAAGAGATTCTCGGGCTACGGAGAGAGACAGATGAGTGACGGCCGGGACACAGTTACCAAAAACCTATGGGGCAGTGGCCCTGCCTCCCCCACCTCCCACCCCTCGTGCGCATCATCTGCTGGCCCCAGAGCTGCCTGGCCAGGGCCACGCGGGCTCCCTCTAACCAGGTCCCCATCTACCCAGAGCTCTCGGACACTCGGAGACTCGGAGACAGGAAGCTAACAGAGCGAGCGGCGAACACGGCAGGATGCGACCAGGAGGCTCTGGCGGAGCAGACCAGCCAGAGAGGCCTTCACCGCTGGCGTGGGGGCTGCCGGTGGTCAGAGAGCAGCACGCAGCCCCATGCTGCCCTCAGGAGCCAGGTGGCCAGACACAGGGTCTCTGGCCACCAGCCCCGGCCCACGGTCCCCACAGCACCCACTCAAGGGGGCACAAGGAGCCAGCACCTTGACGTCCCGGTGGGCAATGTTGATTGAATGCAGATACTGGATGGCTTCGCCGATGCTCTTCATGATTTCTGACGCTTCTGGAGCGGGGAGAGGGGAGGCCGAGGGAAAGGCAGGCACAGAGATGCGTCGTCAGCTCTGAATGCCCAGGCCCCCGGCTGCCCCCGTGCAGCCCAAGGCTCCCCACACGCACCCCCACCCCAGAGCCGCCCGGCCCGCTGAGGAGGCCAGACCCAGCCTCCACGCTGACCCTGGGCGCAGACCGCTGCCCTGCCTGGCCCACAACAGCCCCCTCTCTACCTCTCTCAGTGAACGCTTGGTCTCCTCGGTCCTGGATTCGGCTAAAGAGCTCTCCACCATCCAAACTGAAACAAAGCCACAGTAAGACCTGAGGAACGCCAGGCTGTCCTGAGCGGGGCGTGGGGACAGGCCGGGCCGGGCGCAGCCCAGCAGCCGCTTACCACTCCATGACGATCAGCAGGCACTTCCTCCCCGCGTAGAGGTTCTCGTAGACGTCCACGATGCGCACGATGTGTGGGCACTGGGAGGCCCGCCAGTGCAGCTCCACCTCCCTGCGGGCCTTGGGGCAGTCCTGAAGCATCTGCAAGACAAGCCCCACCCCCCGCGTAAGGACACGGTCTCTGCAGGCCCTGCGGACCGCCCATAAACCCCACGCCCGCTGGCCCTGCCCAGCCCCTGCAGCCCTTTGCTGGCCTCCCTTGCTGGGTCCTGGGAGGCCTTGGCAGCTGCCTCCTGTGCCCTGGCAGAAACCTCCATGTGACCCCTCTGAGGCTAAGCCCCGCCCTCAGGCCATGCTGCCCACTGGCCCTTTCTCCAGTAAGGGCAGGAAGTCTATTCTAGAAGGCAGGCAGGTGTTGGGTACTGGAAGACAGGAACTGGAGAGCGAGACAGAAGGAAAAAAACTAGTACGGTAATGAAAAGGGGCCTAGCGGGAGGGGATGCTACAGGGTCAGCAGGGAAAGGTGCTGGCAGGACCATCAAACCCAGCAGGCGAAATCCAGAGCCATGCTCGGTCTCCCCTGTGTTTACTCCACCCAACCGAGAGACGGCGTGGTTCTTCTTTTAGTTGCGAGGCAAAGAGAGACAGCATTCCCATCTGCTAGTTCGCTCCCCTAAGCACCTGTGACAGCCAAGGCCAGAGCCGGGCACTGGGAACCCAGGCCAGGTGTCCCACGTGGATAGCAGGGACCCGACTGCTGGAGCCATTACCAGCTGCCTCCCAAAGCCTGCACTGGCAGGAAGCTGCAGCCGGAGCCAGAGCCCAGAACGGAGCCCTCCAAGGTGAGAAGCAGGCCTCTTAACCACCGGCCAAACACTCGCCAGCGGAGAGTCTGAAAACTGGTTCTTCTAGGTTTGCGACCCTGAACGAGTTACACAACTCAGTGAGCCTGTCATGTCCCCCTTTCTCTGGACCAGATGGCTGGGCCCCCACCAGTCTCAGGGGCTGAATCGTGCCTGGTCCATGCCAGCATCACTAATTCCAGTCCTTCTGCTAATGACTGGCTTGGGAAAAAGCCTAGGACTCAGCCGGCCAGGAAGAACTTTGCGGGAAGTCTACAGCGGCCTCGAAAAGGGAGCACGAGCACAGGAGTGGGCTTTCCAGGCCATCTGCAGGGCTGCGGGGCTGCAGCAGGCTCCCGGGGGCGGCGCAACGTCGCCAGCGGAGACCGCGGCCTTGCCTGTGCCACCTGGGACTGTGGCGGTCACCTTGGCCCAGGTGAGGGGAGCTAGCCTGAGGTCCAACCAGTGCCCTGGGGAAGGCAACCATCTGGATCCTGGCTGACAACCAAGCATCCTGCATGACCTCTCCTGCCCAAAAGCTTGAACCTTGCTTTGTTTTCACACTGCTCTGGTGTGAGACTTGCTTGCAGCCCAAAGCATCGTGGTACAACTCTCTGGTTTTTTGTTATTTATAACATTTCTTTATTTGGAAGGCATGGTGACAGAAGAAGAGAGAGACAGACAGACAGACAGACAGACATTCCATCCACTGGCTCACTTCCCAAACAACTGCGACAGTCAAGAATAGGCCAGGCTGAAGCCAGGAGCCAGGAACTCCACCTGGGTCTCCATCATGGGTACTTGGCCCTTCATTCACTGCCTCCCAGGAGCATTAGCAAGACACTGGACCAGAAGCACAGAGTAGCCAGGATTTGAATCGGGCACTCTGATACGGGACACAGGCATCCCAAGCAGCAGCCTCGCCTGCTGAGCCCCAACACCTGCCCTCTTTGCAAGGCAGGGATAACAGCTTCTGCTACACAGATCTTTCATGAGGATGAAAAGCAACATGCCCGCAAAGCACCCAGCAGTGTCCTGCGCTCAGTAATAGTAACCGCTGCTTGTATCAGGGAGTGCCCACTGTACACAACACAGGTGCCAAAATAACTAAGACAGCGGCTTTAGACCAGCCAGCCCCACAGGAGTGCACGCTGGCCTGGCCCCTTTACACCTTGATTTCAGGGCTGGGGTGTCAGAGAGACAGGCAGGGAAGGAGAGGGAGAGGCAAGTGGGAAGACAGCAGGCAGCGGCCATGGCAGACACAGGCACTGGCAGAGAAGGCGGGGGGGTGGGGGGTGCAGCAGGGAGGTCTGAGAGGCCTGTTGGCAAGTGCATGAAGCAGCGTGAGTCAGGTCCCACGGCCGAGAGGCAGCAGGTTACGGAAAGCACTGAAAACGAGCCAGCAGGCCTTTACGTGGTGGCTCCCGTCCATACACTGGGCCTTTCGTTGCACGGCTGCTGTTTTGCAGGATGAGGAAACTGGAGCTCAAGGGTCCGTGTCCAGGGAGAGTCAGGGTTGGAAGCCAGGCCTGGTAGACTCCAACGCCCAAGCCTTCCCACCATGCCACTGCTGGGGGGGGGGGGGGGGCGCGGGGCTGCAGGCTAGCACTTGCCAGACTGACTTTGTCAGGGGCAAGTCCCACAACAGGAGTTCCCAGACAGGTAGCCCAGACTCTCCGACAGAGCATGAAGGAGCCAAGGGTACGAAGAGGTAGGTTTCTGCCGAGGTCACACTGCCACCTTATGGCAATAGGAGGACACTGCACAGGTCCTGCGACTCACTTCTATATAGATGTAGACATATAGATATAGATGTCTATATATAGATAGATACACATAGGATTTACTTATTTATTTGAAAGGCAGAGAGAGATTTTCCATCAGTTGGTTCACTCTCCAAATGCCTATAACAGTCTAGGCTGGCCATGCTGAGGCCAGGAGCCATGAACTCCATCCGGGTCTCACCACAGGGGTGGCAGGGACCCAAGTGCCTGGAGCATCATCTGCTGCCTTCCCAGGCACATCAGCAGGAAGCTGGATAGGAAGTGGAACCAGCACTCCAAGCCCCACAACACCCATCCCCGTGCTGGCACTTTCAACGTCTTCATTAGCACAGCCCAGAGGAGCGTCTACCTTACTCTTCCACGCCCTGAGAGCACACGAGAGGCACTGGCCAATTTCATTTTGTGTAACTCCATTCAGCAAGCAGCTGCTGAGCTCCTGCTATAGGACACATGTCGCGTTCAATGTCAAGACCAAATGCTGGAGTCCTAATAGGACAGAGTACAAGCCAACCGGGAGTGGAGGGGGGAAGGGAAGAGGGAGAGACAGGAGAGGGCAACAGACATAGGAAATGCTTATAGTCCAGGGAGACAATGTGCTGCACCAGTTCAAAACTCAGAGTTGAGAGCCAGTTCCCAGAGCTGGAAGGAGCCTGTCGCCCCCTACAGGCACACAGGAGCAGAGGCCCAGAGAGGAACACCGGGCTGAGGATTTACAGTTAGGAGACACTGCACAGGTCTGGAGTTTCCTGCCCTTCTGAGCCCATTCCCACCCGTAAGAAAGGGCGAAGGTACTGCCCAGGAGAGTGCTGCTGTGCCCAGTACAGCCACGGCGTGACAGCATGCTGAGGGTCCACCTTCACCCACGTGCAGGCCCCCCAGTGCCTCCAGAGCCCCCACACAAGCTCAGTCTTCTGCCTCAGGCAGGCTGGAGCGGCACGAAGCCACAGAGGACGTGCGGTCAGAAAGCCTGGGTCTGGCTCGGCCTTCCCTTCCACCGGAATGCTCCCCGAGAGAGGCGGACACACACGGTGAGCCAGGGATCTGGAATCCCAGGTGGGCACTGCCCAGCTCGCGAAGCCAGTGCTGGGCGCAATTTCATGAATTCCCGTTCCATTCCTCTCGGGGGCTTCAGAAACTCAGGGGCGGGGGGGGGGGGAGGCACGCTGTGGTGTCATGGGTAAAACCACTGCCTGCAGTGCCAGCATCCCACGTGGGCACTGGTTCAAGTCCCAGCTGCTCCACTTCCAATCCAGCTCCCTGTTAATGTGCCTGGGAAAGCAGCAGAGGATTGGGCTCCTGCACCCACGTGGGAGACCTGGAGGAAGCTCCTGGCTTCATATTGGCCCAGCTCCGGCTGTTGTAGCCATCTGCGGACTGAACCAGTGGATGGAAGACCTCTCTCTCTCTCTCTCTCTCTGCCTCTCTAATTCTCTTTCAAATAAACAAATCTAAATAAAAAAAAAAAAAAAAGGAAGAAAGAAAGAAAAAGAAACTCTGCAGGGAACACCTCAGCTCTGAAAAGGCCGCCGCAGTCTAGGCTTGCGACTTGTCTCTCCAACCCGTCCCCAAGGGGCAGGCACATCTCTACTCCTTCCCTCACCCAGTGGCTAATGTATCCAACCTTCTCCTACACTGGGGAGAAGCTTTTCTGAGCCCCCCGTGTACCCGAGCCCTCTCCCACGTCAGGGTGCACTGTGTGGGTCTATCCTCGCAGCAGCAGAGTAAACTGG
Organism: Lepus europaeus; assembly: GCF_033115175.1. NCBI lineage: Eukaryota > Metazoa > Chordata > Mammalia > Lagomorpha > Leporidae > Lepus > Lepus europaeus. Next base: position 21,561,620 of record NC_084840.1, on the reverse strand, counting down.
GAAGAGAGCTGCTCTGTTTTTAGATTTTATTTATTGGAGAGGTAGAGGTACAATGAGAGGGAGAGACAGAGAGAAAGGTCTTCCTTCCACTGGTTCACTCCCCAAATGGCTGCAATGGCTTGGAACTGTGCCAAGCCAAAGTCAGGAGCCTCTTCCAAGTCTCCCATGCGGGTGCAGGGGCCCAAGACTTGGGCCATATTCTACTGCTTTCCCAGGCCATAGCAGAGAGCTGGATAGGAAGTGGAGCAGCCAGTACTAAAACCGGCGCCCATGTGGGATGGCGGCACCACAGGTGGAAGATTAACCTACTTCGCCGCAGCACTGGCCCCAAGAGGCTATTTTAAATTCTTAGGAAAACAGGGTGAGAATCGTGGTGCCTACTGGTAAGTGACATCCATCCAGACACACGTGTCTCAGAAATCATAAAAATCAACCAAGCAAAATTTTCAAGTTGGCCAGGTGGGCTGGGCTGGTCGGCGACCCCGGGGAAGAGCTGTCAGGAGCCACCCGGCTCGGGGAGGAACGCAGGCATCCACTAACCTGGGGCATGGGACCAGACCAGGACTCAGGGAGTGGGGCTCAGCGAGGGAACTGTCAGGGGCACCAGCAGAGAAGCAAGGCAGCAGGTTTCCCCAGAGGCCAGGAGAGTCACGGGGCAAGGGTTCCGACTTGGACAAGGACAGCAGAGGCCAAAGGGCGCAGGACCAGACTCTGACAGCCAGAGACTGGAAGGAAAGGTCGGCCACTCCCAAGCCACAGGAACGCCTGGGCAAGATGTTCAAACGGACCGTGTAAGCCAGGCCCCGGACTGTGCATTGCCTCATCCCCACGTGGTTTGCGTCTGAAACTCTCGCGCCCTAGAAAAGCTGCATTGTGTGTGCTGACTGCAGTGCAATCAGCAACAGCTCCTGCCAAGTGCGCCAGGAGCCAGGGACCTGTCCACAGAGCCCACTGCGGCGGGGTGGTGGCAGGGGTGGGGAACGTGGGAGCTGCCCAAATCCTTGTCTCCACCAGAACCCAGAAGGAAGAGGACAGGACTCCCAGCCCAGGTCGTGCGTGGTGCCCTCCTCTCCCCTTCAAGAGCTCTTGCATCGTGCAAAGCCTGGCCAAGCCAGAGAGAAGAGAACAAAGAGGGAGCCCAGAGCCTGAGGCCCTCGTCCCCTGCAGGGCAGAGGAAGGACCAGACTAGGGAGAGACAGGCCCCAGCACCAAGGGATCACCCATTCAAAAGATTGAGAAAGCTGTTAACCCTTTTGTGCCTCAGTTTCCCTTACCTGTTAAATGACTAGGGTAACAGTCCCTGCCACTTGGGGTTGCTATAGGTTGCTATAGGAAAAGGGAGCACACAGGTGCACTGTGTGAATGACAGAGAAGGGTGCCTGGCACACGTGAGCGTCTGCCATTGTCACTCCGCTCCCTGTCCCCCATGTACTAGCGCCCCTGGGGCGGGCACCTGGGATGCTGGTCACGCCCACTTCACTTCAGGTGTTACTAATAGCTCCAGAAGTAGGGTGGAGGGGGACCCAGGACAGGGGAGGGAAGTGGGCTTGGCAAGGCAGCCCCCACCCCCACTTTGCTGAATTCAGGCAGTCAGAGGCCAGCGTGTACACGTAGAGAGGAGGAAGATACAGCCTCCCGACCAAGAGGGATGCAAATGTCCGATTCAGGCTGAGCACAGTGTGCCGTGCGGTGATGTTGTTACACAAGACCTCCTCTGAGCTCCAGGGGTGCAGGGAAAGCTGTGTGTCCCACATTCACCTGCCAGGCCAGGGCCACAGCAGCCCCTCTGCACCACACGAGGCCTGGCCCAGGGCTCTTCAAGATAAAAGGGAAAGCAGAGGACTGGGGAGGGCAGCAGTGGGCACAGCAAGCACAGGACGGGGGAGCCCCTGGGTGAGACGGCTGCCGAGACCTCCAGTAGGTCAGCTCCCCGCCTCCTGCCCACCCTGGGCAGGAACATGAATTTTATAAATGAGAAGGCTCAGCACCGGGTGAGTCGTTCAAGGCCTCCCCGCCAGCTGTCCGTGACAGGGCTGGAATCTGAGCCCTGCTCTTGCGGCTCTGGCCAGGTAGGGTGCAGGGAATCTGCCCCCAGTGTCCAGAACACCTCCAGCCAGAAACACAGGCTGCAGGTGCCGGAAGGCACAAACCCTCTGATGTCACGATTTCTCTTTTGGGATCCGATCCTAAGATACTAATCCTAGAAGTAGCTTTTATTTTATTTTATTTTATTTTATTTTATTTTATTTTATTTTATTTTGACAGGCAGAGTGAACAGTGAGAGAGAGAGAGACAGAGAGAAAGGTCTTCCTTTTTGCTGTTGGTTCACCCTCCAATGGCCGCCACGGCCGGCGCGATGCGGCCAGCGCACTGCACTGATCCAAAGCCAGGAGCCAGGTGCTTATCCTGGTCTCCCATGTGGATGCAGGGCCAAGCACTTGGGCCATCCTCCACTGCACTCCCGGGCCACAGCAGAGAGCTGGCTTGGAAGAGGGGCAACCAGGACAGAATCTGGTGCCCCGACCGGGACTAGAACCCGGTGTACTGGCGCCGCAAGGCAGAGGATTAGCCTATTGAGCTGCGGCGCCAGCCAGAAGTAGCTTTAAGGATATAATTATCCAATAGTTAGCTAGAAATGGCTAGAAACTTTTACGTCCAGCCACAAGACAGTTTTTTCCAAAAGTGAGAATCTGTACGGTCTACAGCCATACAATGATGCTTCAGAAGAATACGTAACGGAATGGAGGTCTAAGTGTTAGGCTCCTGGTCACCGCTCCCAGTGGTGCTTTTGCAGCCCAAACCCCACCCCTATAACATCTGATTGGGGCCGGCACTGTGGTATAGTGGGTAAAGCCACCGCCTGCAGTGCTGGCATCCCAAATGGGTATCAGTTCGAGTCCCAGCTGCTCCACTTACGATCCAGATCTCTGTTATGGCCTGGGAAAGCAGTAGAAGATGGTCCATGTCCTTGGGCCTCTGCAACCACGTGGGAGACCTGGAAGAAGCTCCTGATCTTGGCTTTGGATCAGTGCAGCTCCAGCAGTTGTGGCCAATTGGGGAGTTAAGCAGCAGATGGAAGACCTCTCTCTCTCTCTCTCTCTCTCTCTCTCTCTCTCTCTCTGCCTTTGCCTCCCTGTAACTCTTGACAGGTAGAGTTACAAACAGTGAGAGAGAGAAGGAGAGAGAGGTCTTCCTTCCATCGGTTCACTCTCCAGATGGCCGCAATGCCCGGAGCTATGCTGATCCAAAGCCAGGAGCCAGGTGCTTCCTCCCGGTCTCCCATGCAGGTGCAGGGACCCAAGCACTTAGGCCATCCTCTACTGCTATCCCAGGCCACAGCAGAGAGCTGGACTGGAAGAGGAACAAACGAACTAGAACCAGCGCCCATATGGGATGCTGGTGCCGCAGGTGGAGGATTAACCTAGTGTGCCAGGGCGCCGGCCCCAATAAATAAATCTTAAAAAAAAAAGAAAAGAAAAGCATCTGATGGTAAGTAAAACATGGGAAGCCACACAACCTTACCTGCTGCACTGACCCAGTACTACAAGTACTGTATCTGTGTGTAATTGTAGCTACCTGCACAAACGTGCGTGCATACACACACACACACACACACACTCTATAGATGAGGGTACTTCAAAAAGATCATGGATAATGGAACAAAAAGATAAGTGCACTTTGGTATAAAAAATTGAAACTGTACATACAAGGATATAAAACACTAAGGGTAATTGTACGCAGCAAATTACTAGTAATTATCTCTGAAAGAATCACTGGTGATTTAATTTCCTTTATTACAGCTTTATTCCCTAGGTGGTTTCTACTTAGCACATTACAATGGAACAGGACGAAGCAGCTCAGCACCCAAACATCAGAGGGTGGCCGTCTACGCCCTTAGACCCCGCGGCCAGGGAGCAGCGCCTGGGCTTCCTGGCAGTTCTACCGGGCTCTGCGGACCAGGGGCTGCCTTCTTGGGGTCTTACAAGAAAGCAGCTCACGCCCAGGGGGTGTAGGCTGTGCCTGGGGAAGGAGAGAAAGCGGCCCCTCCCCACAGAGGGAGAACTGCCATGCAACCTGTCCAGTGACCTTCCTCTACTCCAGCGGGGCTCGGCAGGAACCCAGCTCCCGGTGAGCAGTGCAGCAGCCGGGCTGGCTCAGAGGTTCCCTGCAGCCTCAAACCCGGGATGCCGAGCAAACTGCCCCACCCCCACCCCCACCCCAGTCCTGCACAAGCCAAGGCGGAGGCGGGAGGAAGTCACCCGGCTGCAGGACCAGGCCACGCTGTCCTGACATCGTTCTCTCTGCCAGGTCCCTCTAGAGCTCCTGTCCCTGGATCTGGAGCCAAAGCGGGACACGGAGGCCCAGAGGGAGGAGCCACGCAGTGACAGTTCTCATCTGCAAGAAGCCCTCACTCAGTAACAACCTGGAGCACCCAGCTCGGCCCACAAGGCCCCAGGGGCACTGAGATACCCCAGGGAACAGGACAGGACAGCTAAGCCCTCTGCCGCCGCCGCATCTCCCTCTCCAGCTCTGCCATGACACCCACCTTCAGCACAGGAGGTACACAGGAAGCAAGTTCCAGGCAAAGGGCCTAAATTGTAATTTGGGTTACAAAGGGAAGAAAGAGTTCGAGGACACTGCTCCCAGGGCGCGGGCAGAGCCTCTCTCCTCTCCCACACTGGACACACACATCAGGCCTCTCTCTCCATCTGGCCCGGCTCAGGGACGCAGAAAGGGCAGCGCCGGCTCCTGAACTCCTGGCTCTCCTTCCTCCGCGTCCGGGGGCGAGCGGGTGAGGGAGGAGGCCCCGTTCCCGTCCCAGGGCCCCCGCGGCACTCAGTGGGGCGTGACCGATGGTCAGCCCCTGGCGGCCAGACCTCAATGTGAATTTTTTTTTTTTTTTGACAGGCAGAGTGGACAGTGAGAGAGAGAAACAGAGTAAAGTCTTCCTTTGCTGTTGGTTCACCCTCCAATGGCCACTGCGGCCCACACACCGCGCTGATCCGAAGGCAGGAGCCAGGTGCTTCTCCTGGTCTCCCAATGGGTGCAGGGCCCAAGCACTTGGGCCATCCTCCACTGCACTCCCGGGCCACAGCAGAGAGCCGGCCTGGAAGAAGGGCTAACCAGGACAGAATCCGGCTCCCTGACCAGGACTAGAACCCGGTGTGCCGGCGCCACAGGCGGAGGATTAGCCTGTTGAGCCACGGCGCCAGCTATCTCAACGTGAATCTCACAACAGACCTGAGAAATACAAGACCAGGCCCTTCAGTGTCGCACGAGGTCCCAGACACCTGGCTGGAGGCAAAAGCAGTTCTCTGATAACTGACTTTCACAACCAGGACAGGACAAAATCGGCACCCAAAACAAAGCTCCAACAACACAACCTCAGTATCTAAAACCACACAACCACGCCACACCGCTCACTGCCACACAAGGTGCCATCCCGGCCACCCAGCCCTGACGCCAGGAGGCCGAGTCTCACACTGTGCATGACAAATTCTCCAAACGTCTGTGACACACGATGGACAGGACAGAAGGCCAGCTCTGGCAAACCAAGTGCAACAGATTAACCACCCGATACAAAACGGCCGACAGACATGAGCAGGCAGCTCACAGCAAGGGGACTACAGGCAGCCAAACGGAAGACGCTCTGTGCAACTCGCTGCACGCGAAATGCTGCCAGACAGTGATGGTAACTGTTACCGAGCAACCAGAACTCCTGGGCTGATGCAAAGATCGTGGGTGAAAAGTCTCAGACGCTCACCTGGGATATAATCGCATACGTATCTGGAGGAGCTTGGCCTAACTATCAGAATCGCAAACGTACAAGCCTTGGGCCTAGTGATTACCCACCCAGGAAATCATTCCATGAACTACGTTCACTGGGCATTTTACTGGCAAGGAACTGTGGCCCCCTAAAGGTCTCTCAACAGGACTTCGAGTCCACCCAGTGCGACACCGCGCCCAGAGGGCGAGCAGCTCCAACCCAGGGCTCCGGAGACGGGAGAGCAGCCAGGGATGGGCGGCCCGTTGGCACGGCCTAGCGGGACTGCTTCCCACTGCGTAGGTGACTTTCAAAGCTATGGAGACAAGAAGCAAATACACGAAAAGGTTAATCCGTGGTTAATTCTCAATGGTACTGATGTGCTACCATCTTGTTTTGTGTTATCTTTTAAATTTCCAACAGTGAAGACAGGAAAAGTGCTGAGCATTATGTACACAGAATGAACTCATATGTGTGGCTTTGCTGTTCTTTTATTTTTCAAGGCAGAGGGAGGAGGATATACAGGCTTGTGGACACTTAGCCTTTTCTGGGGGAATTTATCAAAAATAGATAAAAAAATAAAGTAACACAGTCAACCCCTAGAAAGTGGGTACGAGAGAGGTGTGTAGTTTTCTTCCTTTTTAAAAAAGTTATTTTTTAAATGTTTTATTAACACACGATCTTGCACATTTTTATGCGGCACCATGCAGTACTTCCAGACATTAACACAGCGCGAGCCAATGGAGCCAGGCAGCCAGCCTTCCCACGTCCTCATCTGTGCTTTGTGGTTGGTGCCTATCAGCTCCTCTCTCGGGATGTAAGACAGCATGGTGACGCACGCTCGCGCCTGTGCACACAGCACTGGACTGTGCTGGGCTGCTCTCGCCCAGCCTCCTCCTCTGCACCCCGCTCCCCACTTTACACCCTTCCACGCTGCTTTACTGTCTGCACAGATCCTCTGTGTACAGAGCACCTGTCTTCCGAGGAAGGACCTGCTCCTTTCAGGGAGGCTCTCAGCCTGGATCCCGCACAGCCCCCTACCCTCTCAGAGCCCCAGGGGTGTCTCTGTGTTCCTGCTCCGTATAAGGAAAGAGAAGGAGAGACAGGAGAAAGGGAAGGAGAGAAGGGGGCACAGAGGGAAGGAAAGGGACAGAAAGGAGGGGATTGAGGCAAAGAGGGAGGCCGTCAGAGGGTTTGGGTTCTTTTTTTAAAAAAAAAAAAAAAAAGATTTCTTTATTTGTTTGAAAGAGAGAGATCTCCATCTGCTTGCTCACTCCCCCAAATGACTGCAATGATTGGGGTTGGTCCAGGACAAAGCCAGGAGCCTAGAACTCCATCTGGGTCTCCAGTGTAGGCGGCAGGGGCCCAAGCACTTGGACCATCTTCCACTGCCTTCCCGGGCACATCAGCAAGGAGCTGGCTCAGAAGCAGAGCAGCCGGGACTTGAACCAGTGCACGGAGCTGGGATGCTGCCATCGCAGGTGGCAGCTTCACCTCTGCACCACAGCGCGGGTCCCGGGGCTCGGGTCCCAAGTTACAGCATAACTCAGGTCTCAGAGCTGAACCCTGCTTCCCAAATGCAGGCTGAGCCTCCTGCTAGGGCGGGAGGGGAGTGAGAGGAGGGCTCTCACACCGGCCACAGGACGCCGGGGCACCTCTGTCATCCCAAGTGGGAGGGTAACAGCAGATGTACAGACACGGCCCTGGAGGCTGTGACCAACAGTTGCTAGAGCCGCCGGCCACGCCTGACTTATGTGGAAATGGACGCTGCACACACAGCCAATGTCAACCTGGGGAGTCTCGGGGAGGAAACAGAGTCGAGGGACACAGACACCCGTTTCTCCCAACAGGTGACGTCTTTGCAAGAGAAGGAGGAATTCTCATTTGCACAGCCCCAACCACATGCCAGGGGCACAACACACACAGGACACATTGCTACATGAAGCCTCCTAACAGCGCTATAGACAGAGCACTGCTGGCTGCATGGCACAGGTGCAACAACCAGGACCACGAAGCTGGGAAAGATCAAGTCGGCATTCAGACCCAGTCCAGACGCTCACTGCCAGGCTCTTCCTTCCACTACGAAGGAGCTCTGACGAACCCCGAGCTGCTGAGGTCAGTGTCCTCTGGCCGGTCTTGTCCTTCCCCAGGGCCTCCTGTCCCCACTCTGCTCACACGCCGCCCCTATTCATCTCCACATCCGTCACGCCCAGCGCACGGCCTGGTACCGAGCAGTCTGATAAACACCCCCTTGATCGAGGGGCAGCCTGGGTATCAGAGCCAGCAGCTCACAACAAGGCACAAGACACCTTTCCCTGGGAGACAGGGCAGACCTAGGTAGGAAGGAAAACACACTTCGCTCTCCAAGTTTGCTTTAAGCTAGAATCTGAGCAGCAGGAAGAAAAATACCATGATCTTTCAGTATCTATTGTGACTCAAAAAAACACCGGAGATTGACCAATCAAGAGATGCTCAGACGGAAGGAGGTCAGGAACACTGCTTCTGGACTAAGCCACCTCCGTCAATGTGACCCTGTGCAGCTGCCAAAGCAAATTCCAATTTGAAGGGATAAATGCCATCTCATCTTCACCACCCTGGTTTAGTGGAACACGATTCAGAACACGGATACCCAATCAGTAGATCTATCCGGAGAGGGAGTGGAGCTGAGGGGGAGAGCAGAAAGAGAGAAGGGTCCTGCAAACCGAGAGGGCAGTGCATGTGTGCACACACGCACGTGCGCACACGGACACACACACACACACGCACATGGACACACGCAGATACGCAGACACGTGCGCAGACACGCACGCACACAGACACGCGCACACACACACGCGTGCGCACAGACACGCGCGTGCACACATACACACACGCCCCACCGCACAGGATTCCACCTGCCTGAGACTGCAGAACAGCTGGAGAGGGATGATGATCTCGTGATCAGTGACCGCTGTGGTAACATACAGGAGACCACAAGGTTGGGGAAGGCAGGAGCCACTTCTCCTACACTAAATTGGCAAAAATGGTCCAGAGTAAGACAGAGCTCAGGCCACCAACACCAACAGCGGCTTGCCGCTAAGAGCTGGGGAACCTGGTAAATGCTTGTCTTTACCTTACTCAAGACATCACCTGTCGCGCAGCTGAAGACACGGGAAGGGAACTCTTACTCCAAACCAAAGTCTGACCAGGAAGAAAAATCTAGTAAATTGTGTTCAAAGAAAAAAAAAAGTAATATCAAGAACACAATATCAGAAAGAAGTAGTCTTTTGATTTATAGTTCAAAAGAGAATTTTTTTTAAAAGGGAACAAAAAAAATGTTGAAATAAAGAGCAATATGGGGAGATTCCAAGAGGGATGCATCTTGAAAGATGCTGCTGAGTCGCCAGCAGGTGCATTCTGGCCACCTGAGACACAACAATCCCTGAAGGAGCAGGCAGAGGCAGCAGCCAGCGGGGCAGGGGCACAGCACGGGGACCGTGACGAGCACAGACACTAAAGGATGTGTCAAGGACGGAGCCAGGACACATCCAGAGAAAAGGCTTGGCTCACAGAACAGAACACACAGAGCTTGTGAAAAGGCAAGAACTCCCAGAAGCACGTCTCGAAGGTCATCCAGAGCTCCAAGAAGAACCAGGGAGGCAGCTGCCCGTGGAGACAGAGACTCACACACACAAAATGATGGAGGATGGGAGAACGTTCCTGTCCACTCTGTCCCGTCTTTCTCTGTCAAAGAGAATGTGCTTCAGTCTGGAACAAGCTAAGTAAATATATTCATATTTTCTCTCTCTCTCTCTCTCTCTCAACCTGAAATCCAAGGTAAACTATGAATAACGACTAAGTTAAGTGACCCCAATGTTAATAATCACATCCCATGGGGCCAGCATTGTGCATAGCAGGTTAAGCCATGTGGGCACCGGTTGGAGACCCAGCTGCTCCACTTCCGATCCAGCTCCCTGACCCTGATCCAGCTCCCTGATCCAGCTTGGTCCCCTGCCACCCATATGGGAGACCTGGAAGAAGCTCCTGGCTCCTGGCTCCTGCCTGGCCCAGCCTCAGCCATCATGGCCATTTGGAGAGTGAACCAGTAGATGGAAAATTCTCTCTCAGTCTTCCTCTCTCTGTGTAACTCTTTCAAATAAATAAATACATCTTTAAAAAAAAAAAAGGGGGGGGGGAGTGTAGCACTGTGGCGTAGTGGGTAAAGCTGCTGCCTGCAGTGCCAGCATCCCATATGGGCACTGGTCCAAGTCCCAGCTGCTCCATTTCCGATCAAGCTCTCTGGTATGGCCTGGGAAGGCAGTAAAAGATGGCCTAAGTCATTAAGCCCCTGCACCCATGTGGGAGACCTGGAAGAAGCTTCTGGCTTCGAATTGGCCCAGCTCCAGCCATTGCAGCCATTTGGGGAGTAAACCAGCAGATGGAAGATCTGCCTGCCTGCCTACCTCTCTCTCTCTCTCTCTCTCTCTCTCTCCCCCTCTCCCTCTCTCTGTCATTCTGCCTTTCAAATAAATAAATCTTAAAAAAAAAAAATAGGCATACAGACAAAATCTCCTGCCAGACAAAGAAAGAGGGAGGCAAGGTGCCAAAGCTTCTGGATATATTTGCAGTTCTCATAAATGACCAGCAATAAAATGCTGTTGAAAGAATCTAGGACAGGTTGCTGAACATGCACACAACGGAAGCACTGTCCCCCGGTCAGCTGCTCCCGGATCTCAGAGAACAGCAGAGACGTTGCCAGCTCGCCAGGCTCCCAGACAGAAATCCTGATGCCTCTCTCTCTGCCCCATCGCTCACAGAGCCCATCCAACCTTGTCTCTGGGAAGAACTCCCAAACCCATCTTCCTCTTCCCAGTCGGCTGCCTCTCGCCCACTGGCAGACCCCTTTCCTCTGCTGCTTCCCGGCGGAGGGGAGACTTGCTCTGTCCCGGAACACCCCAGGGGTCACCTTCTGGGCACAGAACCTGGGCACAACAGCTTCTTCCTAAAACATCTCCACTGGCGCAGTGGGCATTTATTTTAGCAGTTACGACGCCTGTGTTCCACTTGGGGGTGCCTGGACTCAATTCCCAGCTCTGGCTCCTGACCCCAGCTTCCCACCAGTGCAGACCCTGGGAGGCAGCAGTGCTGGCTCAGGTAACTGGGTTCCTGTCTCCTGTGCGGGGACCCAGATTATGCTCCTGACTCCTGGCTCAGGCCCCAAGCAGTGGGTATTCGGGGAGTGGGAACTCATTCAGTCCCCCCCCCCTCAAATAAGCAAAAAGTAACTTAAAGGTTTTTTTTTTTTTAACCTCTATATTTCTTAACATGGTCTTTTCTAGTCCCACCCACAGCATCTCCACCCTCACAACACACCCCGCACCTCCATGACCTCAAACAGGCCTTCTGTGACTCCACGCCCTCATGGCCCTGGGAAGCCCTCTGCCCTGCCAGGCAGAGAGCCCCTCTTTCCTAGGTTCCCACAGAACTCTTGCAAAACTCTGACATCAGAGCTCCCTGTGGCTGCTTACTCGGATCCTCCCTCCCACCGCAGACCACGTGCCCGGGCCCAGTCTATACACGGCATTCAGGAGACACTCAACAAGCAGCTGCTGTTGACCTAGCCCAAAGAACACCTCGAGCAGCAAACCAAGGAGTGCCGCCGGAATGCTTAGCTGTGCCTGGCATTTCGCCACTAAGCGTTTGACGACATGGTAAATAAGTGCACCCAACTTGCAAGTGACCAGAAAACGGGGGGGGGGGGGGGGGGGGGGGGGGAGGGCAGTCAGTGCTAGGCAGTAGATCCTTGAAAGGTTAAAAGAGAAGAAAACAGGGGCTGGCGCTATGGTACAGCAGGTAAAGCCGCTGTCTGGAGTGCCGGCATCTGATATGGGTGCTGGTTCAAGTCCCAGCTGCTCCACTTCCAATCCAGCTCTCTGCTGTGGCTGGGAAAGCAGTAGAAGATGGCCCAAGTCCTTGGGCCCCTGCACCTGCATGGGAGACCCAACAGAAGCTCCTGGCTCCTGGCTTGAGATTGGCTCAGTTCTGGCTGTTGCAGCCATTTAGGGAGTGAACCAGCAGATAGAAGATTGAGCTCGCTCGCTCTCTCTCTCTCTCTCCCTCCACCTCTGCCTCTCTGTAACCCTTTCAAATAGAATATATAAATCTTTAAAAAGAAAGAAAAACAGAGTTCTCATCCACTGGTTCACTTCTTGAATGGGCCAGGGCCAACGTCCAGAGCAGGCGACACAATGCAGTCTTCCATGTGGGGGGGACCCAACTACTTGGGCCCTCACTGCTACCTCCCAGGGTCTACGCTAGCTGCACCCCTAGCTGAGCCCCGGCTGGCGTGCGCATTTGGGAGTGAACCCTCTCTTGCTCTTTCAACTAACTAAATGCGTTTTGAAATTTTTTTTAAAGATTCAATGAGACAATGGCAAGTAGAAAGGATGCAAGAAACGCTATTAAGATCAGAAGTTCCAGATGACTAAAACTGGATGAGCATCTTACTATCTGTACCACTGAGACGTGTGATCCTTTTGCAAACATTAATTCATCTGCTCTGACGCCATGATGTGCTGCCAAGAAGTTAACATCATCTTCTGCTTCCTGACAGTTCAAAGCATCTAGATCAAGACAAGGAGGCAGGCAGCTGGCACAGCAGTTAAGACGCCACTGGGTGGGAACAGTGTTGTGGTATAGCAGGTTAAACCACTGCTTGCAACCCCAGCATCCCCAGCACAGGTTTGAGTCCCGGCTACTCCACTTCCGATCTAGCTTAAGGCTAATGCACTTGGAAAAGCAGAAGATGGCCCAAGTTCTTGGACAGCTGCCACCCACAGGGGAGACCAGGATAAAGTTCCAGGATCCTGGCTTCAGCCTGACCCAGCCCTGGCCGTTGAAGCCACGTGGGGAGTCAACCAGTGGATGGAAGACCAATATCTCTCTCTCTCTCTCTCTCTCTCTCTCTCTCTCTCTCTCTCCCCTCCCACCTCTCTTTCAAACAAAATAAATCTTAAAAAAAAAAAAAAAAGACACTGCATGGGCTCCCTGCACCCCATATCACAGTGCCTAGGTTTGAGTCTTGCTTTCCTTCCAATCCCAGCTTCCTGCTAATGCATTCTGGGAGGCAGCAGGTGATGATTCAAATACCTAGGTCCCTGCACCTCAGCTGGGAGACCTGGATTGAGTTCCTTGTCCAACCCAAGCTGTTGAAAGCACTTGGGTGAAGGGGTGGCTGGTGCTGTGACGTAGTGGGCTAAGCCTCCGCCTGCAGCACTGGCATCCCATATGGGCACTGGTTCATGCCCCAGCTGCTCCTCCTCCTATGCAGCTCTCTGCTATGGCCTGGGAAAGCAGTGGAAGATGGCCCACGTGCTTGGATCCCTGATCCACATGAGAAACCCAGGAGCTCCCGGCACCTGGCTTCAGATGGGCCCAGCTCCGGCCGTTGCAGCGTTTTGGGGAGTGAACCAGTGGATGGAAGATTTTAAAAATTTATTTAGAACAATTAGGTCCAGAGGTAACCATACTCTGTACTTCTCACACTCCATAATCCACATCTAGGCCCCATCTAGAACCCAGTGCTCAGGCCACATCCCAACCAGAAAATAAACTCCCAAAGGAGGATGCCTCGGATGTAACAGATGTGAAAACCAGATCAGTAAGATCGGTTCAAACACCTGGGCTTGTGGCTGATGGACGGAAGCCTCGAAGGAGCAGCTGAGAGCCCGCACGTGACAGTGCACCCCGAGGTCTGTGGGGCTGCCACACAACAGGAGCTGGAGTCGGCCCACGTGGGTCCTCCAGGGAGCTACTACAACAGCCACCCACAACACTAGCAATCTTGGAAGGGACTGAAGGTCCCTCGGAAGTGCCCGGGCAGGGGCAGCCACCTGCATGGGCTTTCAGAGGATTCCCACCCCTAATCATTCTTGGTGCAGAGCACAAGGGGAGGCCAGGGCAGCAAAACGGACAGGAACACAAGCTGCAGCCTCCCATAGGCCCAACAACCGCTCTTCTAGATGTTTAGTCAAGAGAAAGGAAAACATCATGTTCGCAAAGGATCACAGGAGTTTTACTCATCACAGCCCCGAACTGTCCATCCACAGAATGGATAAGCAAATTAGATCCCACGTATACAGCGGGTGCTCGGGGTAACAAGGAAGGCTCAGGCCAGCGTTGTGCACAGCAGGTTAAGCGACTGCTTGAAGTGGCAGTACCCCATAGCAAAGTGCCAGTTTGAACCCTGGCTACTCTACTTCTGATCCAACTCCCTGCTAATGCACCTGGGAAAGTGGCAGTGATGCCCCAAGCGCTTGGCTTCCTGCCACCCATATGGGAGACCAGGATGGAGTTCGAGGCTGGTGGCTTCAGCTTAGCCCAGCCATTTAGGGAGTGAACCAGCAAAATGGTAGATAGGTAGATAGATAGATCTCTCTCTCTCTCTCCCCCCGTTACTCTGCTCTTCAAATAAATAAATAAATCTTTAAAAAACAAAACAGGAACAAACGACCAACGCATGTTGCCTTGTGACTGAACCTCACACAAGACTTCACACTGATGATCCCATTTACAAGCGGTTCCAGAAGAGGCAAACTCATCCATAATGAAAACCCACGAACTGTGATTATCTCAGGAAGGAGAAGGAGGGAACTTGCTGGGGCCACAAAACCTTTTGTTCTAGATACTGACAGAGGTGTGGGTTGCACAGATGGAGGCATTATCAAAACTCATCAGATGGTATCTTAAGATGTGTGCTTTTCATTGCTACATAAAACTGAGCTACATAAAATAAAATAAAAAAAAAAAAACAGATGCATGAATAAATACTGACCTCCAACACCTACATAAGGGAGAAGAGCGCTGGGGTCTGCAGCTCACTGTGAAATGCACTCCCAAAGTAACACGGGCTAGCAGACTGAAAGAGATGTGGCAAATACAGGCAGAGGTGAGTGGCAGCAACTAGGCGGCTGGCTTTACAGGTGTTCACTGCACAACTCTTGCAAGTTTGCTGCACATATGAACTGTTTCATAGCAAAACGTCTTGGGAAGGAGGAAGTAACAGCCAGCAGGGGGCAGTGCGGGGGCAAACAGAGGGGCCAGTCCAGCTGCAGAACTGCACAAGGCCGGAGAGGAGGTGCCCGTGAGGTTGGTGCTCAGCCTCGGCCGTCCTCAGCTCTTGTTCCTCTGGGTCCAGCTCCATGACCAGGTGACTGTGTGTGTGGTCAGGGTCCAATCCTGCCCCCGTGGTCTCAGCGGAAGGGATCAGTGTACAAGGAGGGGATCACAGAGACCTGTGTGCTCCCAGCTCTGACAGCTGCTACTCACAGCACCTCTGCCCACCACTTTTCCAGACAGGAGCCAAGGAAAGCAGAGATGCTGTTACAGCTATATGGAGCCCGAGTCACACAGGCCAACGCAAGGAGCCTGCACTGATGCAAGATGTCCTCAGAGCCAAGCTCCACGGTCAGTGCATGAATCACCCACCCCGCAGATCAGACCAGCAAGGACCAAAAAGGAGCACGGCCTCCCCGTCCCCCCACCCCTTCCCCATCCCAGACCACGAGAATGAAGCAGCCCCTTCCTTCTCTGCCTCAGCCGTTGTGGTTTCCAAGGAAACCAGGGGGTCCGGAGCTCCAGGCCTCGCACAGAGGAAGGGGTGTCTGTTCTGAGCCCAAAGGCTGTTCCCCCACAAACCAAAAACCACCTCTGGCAGGACCCCTTCCCACAGCTCTCCCTGGGGGAGGTGGTCAAGACTGGGAAAGGGACCAGAAAGAAGCCTCTGGAGTGCCCAGGGGTGGGGAAGTCCCACCTCTTCTGGGAACAGCCATGCCAGGGGTCCCTACCATGCAGGACAATGGGATACCCCATGTTGGGCCAGGTGTGCCACGGCTGCGAACACGGCCATGACCGCAAACAGAGGCTCAACAAGGCGGGGACCTGTGGGGAAGAGAAGGGGTAGGGCCACGCCTTCCCCAACCGCGCGCCCACTGCGTACCACACCAGGTAAGCTGCTCTGGGTCAGGGGGCCAAGGCCGGCAGCGCCTGCAGGGTCGGCTCCTAGCCGGGCACAGCTGGAGGTTCTCCTGAAGCAGGGGAGCAGCCCTCCCCACGGTGGGGTCAGGAAGAGTTTCCCTGACCAGGCCTTCCCAGCACAGCGGTGATGCAGCCCCAGCTGCGGGATCAGAGGAGTCCTCGTCGCCACCCTCACCCCGCGCCCACCTCAGCGAGCTCAGAGGGCCTTGGCAAGGGCTCCCTTCTGAGAGCCATGGCACCTCCACAGGGCTCAGAGCTGCTGGGTCCGCCAGAGACCCTGGGGCCTAAGGGGCTGCAGACACAGCCCCGGGGGGCAAAGCAGCTAATGCGCCTGCCTCCCACAGCGAAGCCGGCCAGCAGACGGCCTGTGGGGCGCACACACCTGCACCTTCTCCCCCCTACCCCAGACTCCAGGCCTCCGCAGGGCTGGGAGGAGCCGGGGACAGCCGACACCCACCCCCCTTCCTGCTGAGGACAGCCAGTCTTGCCCGGCTTAGGGCAGCAGATAGGAAATCCTGGCCCTCCCTTAATTACTTGGGGGTCTCCTGGCCCTGGAAGTACGCAGTCCCCAGAAAGGTGACGGATGCCTGCCCCACGGAACCATCTGCTCCCAATTGCTGATTTCCTCAGAAACAACCATGGCTTCCTGGCAAAGCCACGCCAGCCAGAGGCTCCGGGAATCCCGGAGGCCTGGGCCTGTTCCAAGGGGAAGACTCCAGGGAGCCTCCCAGGCATTCCTCAGAGTCATGTGGGGAACAGTCACTCCCAGGCGGTTACCATGGGCCTTGAAACCATCCCAGACAGGACGCACCTAAAACTCCACATATCTGGGTAGATCCATCTTACAAATCTAAGTCTCCTTAAATTCAAGCCAAACACCTGGCTCAACTCCCCTGGGTAATGAAAAACTGAGAGCCTTGGAACCCTGGCCCAGCCTATAGGGGGAATAAACCTGCAGCCCACCTGCTCCCTCCTGGCGGGCCCCTGCAGGGCCAATGCCACCTCCCCCGGGGCAGGAGAATGCAAAGAGGTAAGAGAGCTCAGTCTTGCTGCCCTCCCTTCTCCATCAGGGCGGTGCGCTCAGCAGTCTGAGCCTGGAGCAGGGGTGTCTGCAGTGGCTCATGCACCCCCATGCTGCAAACCACCACTTCCCAAGCGTGACAGATGTAGCTGCCATTCAGTGTTTTCAAGCCAGGACAAAAGCTTCCCCAGCAGCACAAAGCCAACAGGGATACAGACAGCACCAACCTCAATAGAAGCCACCTGCCGTCAGGGGCCCTTCTCTGCCACACCCCCCAGCGGACACACAGACACAGACACACACACACACACACACCCCTTTCCCAAACCTGTGAGGACCAAGTCATGTGACTTTACAGTTCTCCCAGGGCAGAAAGACTGTGTTGCCACCTCTCAAATAGCAGCCCACAGAACAGTAATAAGGGCTCCTGTATGTATGTATGTAGAAGCACAGGATGAAACAAGTGAAATATTCTTCTACTGTAGAACTTCTCAGAGCCTTCAATACGGTCAGCTCACATGCACTGCAGAACATTCCCTGACTCACGTGATCACAGAGGAAGTCGGCATTGGCGTCAGTGCAAGGAGAAACAAGCGGCCGCTTCCTCTAGGTCCCCCCGGGCGCCTGGCCAGAGCTTTCTACCATTTGGAGTCTGTAAGAAGCACTATGCTCATGCTTCCCCTCCGTGAGCTCCCAGCAAGCCAACGAGCGAGTGGACACACGCACTTGAGTTACCTTTTGCTATTCTGGTCCAGAGCTGATAAAGCTTCTACAAGGACCACTGGACATTCACAGAGACACTGAACCCAAGCACAAAGTCAAGGCAACCTTGGCTATGGACCACCAGCACTTATGTCACCAAGGACAAGGTTCCTACCCTGGTGAACCAGCAAGTCCTCCCCACCCCAGACCTCACCAGCTGCTCTGCCTTTGGCTACGAGGATTCCTGGGTGACCGCATTCAGTGTACACACCTGCGGTCAGTGAGAAGTCACAACCACCACACACTGGATGCGTTCAGCCAAGACTCCACTAATTCCAGCAACGGAACCCGACAGCACAGCAGGAAGGGGCCCAGGGCCTTCTCACCCATCCCTCCTACCATGGGCCAGACAATACAGGGAGGGGCCAGTGAGCCAGAGACACTCCACATAAATCTCACTTTCCCACAAAAGTCTAGAGCTTTTTAAGATTAATTTACTTATTCATTTGAAAGGCAGAGTGACCGAGACAAAGAGAGAGAGAGAGAGAGAGATCTTCCATCCACTGACTCCCCAAATGCCCTCAACAGCTGGCATTGGGCCAGGCTGAAGCCAAGAGCCAGGAACTCCATCTGGGTCTCCCACACGGGAGACAGGAACCTAAGCACTTAGGCCATCATCTGCTGCCTCCCAGGTGCATAAGCAGGAGGCTGCTTTGGAAACAGAAGCAGAGGCAGTACTCTCTGAAGCCGCGTGCAGGCATCCCAAAGAGCAGCTTCCAGGGCTGTGCTGCAACACCTGCCCCTCTACTGCTTTCATATTCAAACTACATAGCTCAATTTTCTCCTGGATCTGAAAGCAACACTCACTCCCCTCTAGGGCCCCTCCACAAAAGAAAAACTATTGTCAGACAGACCCTAATTTTGGGTTTTGAAAACAAAGCCCAGATTCCTTGGGTTGAACCTGTGGGAAAGACCCCTCCAGCATCCTCCTTGGTTTCCTGGGTGGGCTGTGTGCTTCACTCAGAATGAAGCAGACCCTGAAAGGGTGTCTGCCGCTGACCCCTCCAGCTGTGTGGAGAAGCAGGTGCACTCCAGCCCCCACGGCAGACTTCCCAGGAAGCTTCTGCCTCTCGAGCAGGCTCCCCGCGCTCTGCAGCTGGGGCCTGCTCCCACCAGGCATGTTTCTCGGAACACCTTCCGCTGAGGTGGAGCTGTGGTCAGTGACGGTGCCATCAAGAGGCTGGGGAATTCCTCGAGCTCTGGTGCTGTCCCTCCCACCCCCAGGAGCGTCAGAAGGAAGGAAGATGAGGCATGGCGAGGCTGTCCCGATCTGCCCATCACTGAACACGAACGGCACGCTCTGCCACCTGAGGGTAAGGGCAGGGTGCGTTCCTATCCCATTTCCCCCCAACTTCCCTGCTTGTTCAACTAGCAAAATCTGTTCAATTCTAGAAACTGGGAGAATTCTGACAGCCCTTCTAGTGAAGCACCTGCCACCCATCTACCGACCAGCCCAGCCCAGCCCAGCCCCACGCTGGAAAGCAGAAACCTGAAAAGAGCCTTCCCCAGCTCCCGCCCACAGCCCCCAAGGCCTCCTTCCCCTGGGCTCTTTCCAAGGCTGCAAGGATTCTCTGGCGCCACTCACGATTCCATCACCTGTCTCCAACTGCGTGGGGTGGTGTGGGGAACCAGCTGTTCTAAAGCTGACACTTTAATGCTCCATTTTAAAAACTGTATTGCTTAAATGCCAGTTCTGCCTGAGACAGCCAGGCCTCACACCCTGCCTGTCCATCATCAGCTGCTAAAAGGCAGGATGCGCAGGGTCACTGAGGCTGAGGGTGCTGGGGCTGCGCAAGGGCATCCACAAGAAGACCACCAGACCAGAGCCGGCCCACCCCTGGGGCACACACCCTCCCCCGCAGCCCAGCGCCAGGCCCTCTGCGTGACCTAGGGACACCAAGCGTGAGACAGTCCACGCCCTCAGGGGGCTCAGTCCAGCAGAGGAGGCCATGGCCATGACTAGCTCAAATCCAAAGCAGTCGTGCAGGCCACGACACCTGCTCTAGGCACAAGAAGGGAGGGAGTTCTGCCCAGAACTGGGGTCACAGGGGCAGGGAAAACCAAATACGAGCCTTGGAAGACAAAAACAATTTGACCAAAGAGCATGTGGAAAGATGAACAAAAGGCAGGCCCAAGAGGACCTGGAACACATGCGTACACGGCACAGTGGGAAGCAGTGATGCCCGGAACGGTGAGGGGCAGGAAGGTTAAACCCAGCCTGCTGGAACACCTGGTGTAGGAGTTTGCCCTGTACACTGGAGGTGAGGGGACGCCACTGAAGGTTTGCACCCAGAAGTCACAGGTGTCACCCTATCTGCTGAGGCTCCCAATGGCCCTGAGAGAACCAGGCCAGTACCCTTAAAGAGCGAGTATTAACCATGCAGAGAAACAGGAATTCGACCATGGGCACAGGTGCAGAGCCCTGGGGGGGAGGGGGGGCACAGAGTACACTCCCGCCAGATGGTCCTTGGCACTCCCCACATCTGACCATCTCCCATCAGGCCCGACCCTCTGCATCTGCGTGCCTCTAGGGCCCCTGCAATGGTGCCATGGCTTCGGGCTACAGGAGACCCCACCAGCGTCTGCGTGCAGACAATGTGAGCTCTGGAGAATCCAACAAGCACCAAAGGGCTTCACAAGGCCAGGGAGCCAGAGCGTGGACTTAGTACACACACAGCTATAACATCAGGGTGTTCTTTGGGGCAAGAGGCTTTTGAAAAGGGGTAAGCTCCCCCTCCCCGGAGGAATTTAAGCACAGATTAGATAGATCAATGGTTACCCAGAGTGCTGCCACGTGGGGAGCACAGTAAAGACACAGAGTCCTGAACACCACCTCTGCAGACTCTGGGACTCAGCAAGATACAAAGGATGGAGCGCAGGAATCTGCACCTTGCAGTAACACCCGTACGCGAGCCTGTCAACTGACTTGGCTTGGGAGCCCCTGGGATAGGGCGCTGGCTGCTGGAACACAGTCCTACGAAGGTCAAACCACATCCTTTTCCAGATCCTTTTCTAAATGATTACTTAGAATTTGCCCTCTCACCTGGGCCTCAAAACTTCTGCTCAGGGCTGGCGTTGTAAGGTGGTTGGTTAAGCCACCATCCTACATCACAGCACCAGTTCAAGTCCCAGTTGTTCCACTTCCAATCCAGCTCCCTGCTGATGCGCCTGGGAAGGCAGCAGAGGATGGTCCAAGTACTTGGGCCCCTACACCCAGACCTGGCTGCAGCCATAGGAGAGGTGAACCAGCAGGTGGAATCAATCAATCTCAATATCTGTGCGTGTTTGTGTGTCTGTGTCTGTCACTCTGCCTTTCAAATAAACAAACAGATCTTGGAAGGAAGGAGGGAGGGAAGAAGGGGGGAAGAAGGGAGGGAAGGAAGGAAAAAGCGAGCACTCAAAGTATGCCTAATGCAACAGAGGAACTAGATGTGAAATTTCACTCCACTGTAACTTCTTCAGACAGCACCTGCAGGGCAGGCTGGCAAGTGCTAAGACTCTGCTTGAGACACCTGCGTTCCATATCGGAGTACAGAAGCTCAGGTCCTGACTCCACTCCCAACTCTAGCTTCCTGCTAACGCACACCCTGGGAGACAACAGGTGATGGTCCAAGTAGTTTAGTACCTCCCAACCACATGGGAAACCCAGATTGAGTTCTGGGCTCCTGGCTTCAGCCTGGGCCCAGCCCTGACTGCTGGAGGCACATAGGGATTAAACCAGCACATGGAAATTTGTGTGTGTGTGTTTGTGTGTGTGTCCGCCTTTCAAATAAAATGAGAATAAGTAAATAAAAATAAAGCAATAGCCACCCGTGGCTAGTGTCTACCAAATGGGCCAGTGCAGCTTCCTGGGGAAGAGAACACATGAGTGTCCACTGTAGGATGCAGGCAGACAACCAAATGCTGGCCCACTTCCTCCAGCACCAGCCTCTCTGAGTTCAGACCTCCCTGGTGACAGAGATAAAACTCAAAGAAAACAGGAGGAAAGCAGGAGCTCTGTGTCAGCTCAGCAGAAGCAACAGGTACAGGGGACAAACAACCAGAACCAGAATTCTCACTCCGAGGGACCTGACCCCTCTGCAGCCCAGGAAAGCCACGCACACCAGCCACTGCCACCCCATCCTGGACAGCCAGGCGGACGCCTGTGCCACCACTAGCATCTGCAGACCTCACCCGCAGGGTTGGCCTGGAACACCCCTTAGCTGCCCGATGCTCGTCTCAAAGTGCGTGTGCTCTGTAACTTTTTGGCTGTGTTGAGATACAGACATCCAAGAGAAAGGAAAGGAATCTCACCAACAGAGAGTAAAAAAGTTCCACTTCTCCAAACTTCAGAAGTTCTCATCAGGAAAATATATCGTCTGCACACTTTCAAATACAACTGGATTCCTGCCCAGCCGCAGCACAGAGACCAAAATCCAACCTGACCAAGGACTCAGTGTTAACATGTGTGGTCATCCAGCCTTGATTTCTGCCTCCCACACATTCCAGGCCCCTTTCCCCAGCGTCTGCATGGACACACATGCTGAAGCCACCAACAAGGTGGTTAGGGGGTGCTGAGACACAAGTACTGCCTCACCCTGCTGGGACACCAAGAGAGACGCCAGGTGGGTATCAGGCACAACCTGTCCTGTTTAAACATCGCTCAGTATCCAGGGCGAGGCCACAGGCAACCTTCCAGGTGCGAGCTGGGACAACAGACAAGGTTCCCTCCATCCGAGGGCTGACTTCTTCCCTCCTTGGAGAACAGCTCGGCTCCTGCAGGGTCCCAGCCTTGGCAGGAAGGCATAGATGGGGAAGAAAGGCAGCAAGGAAGACTGTGCGAGGAGGCGCAGCACCCACCCAGGCGTGACTTGCTAACTTTTTCTCACTTTACTGGAAAATGGTCTCCCCTCCCCCCTTCCTATGCTATAAAAAGAAAGAAAAAAAAAAAAATATGTTGCAACTTCCTTTGTCACAGCAGAAGTTCAGGAAAACACAGAGGGACCCGTTGCTTCACCTTCCCATCTGCACTAAGGGCAGCTCTACCCTCTGTGCCATTCTCTGCTGGCCTGGAAGCAAAGCTGGCCAGGGCCCTCGGGGGTCACGGCCCCTGCCCACGGCCTGTCCACTCCTCTTCCTAGACTGGCTAACATCAGAAGGATGCGCCTCCCCTGGGCACCACAGAAATCCTCTAAGAGCCCAAAAGAAGAAACCAAGAGTGGCCACCCTCTGCAGCCCAGCCACCTGGCTTTCCCAAGCCCCTTTTCCAGGCTCTTTGCCGTGGTCAGTTTTGCCCAATCCCAAGTATTTCCTGTCACCGAGAAAATTCCTGGGTGACATCTCTCCCTCCTCAGCCAAAGAAAAGGGAGCATCTGGCCAAGTCTCTCGTATTTTTTTTTTTAGAAACTGTCCTGCTGGCCTCACTCCTACCGGCACCCTCCGGGCTGGGTCCCAGGTGTGTGTCCATGAAGAGATTCCGCCCTCAAGACCCCACCCCCTCCCGGACCTGGAGACTCCATCATGTATCTGCATCCTTTACTGGCTGCCTGTTGCCCTGACTCTGCCACGAACCCACCCCCACATCTCTCTGAATATAAAACCCGGAATCAGACCACCCCACCTACCAGGGTCAAATGGACAAACGCCCGAAAGGGCACTCACATTCCCACTCTTGGAGGGGAAGGGAAGGAGGACAGCCTTCATTCGTTCATTTTTACACACACAGGTGATCACTCCTGCTGGGAACTGAATTCCCAAAGGCAGGCCCACAACTTATTATCACTGTAAATTGTACAAAATAAGCATTCCATAAATACTTGATAAAACAAACTGCTAGGTCAATGTAGTATGAGATTATAATGGAGGCCGGCGCCATGGCTCACTTGGTTAATCCTCTGCCTTGCAACGCCAGCCTCCCATATGGGCACCGGGTTCTAGCCCGGTTACTCCTCTTCCTGTCCAGCTCTCTGCTATGGCCCGGGAGGGCAGTGGAGGATGGCCCAAGTGCTTGGGCCCTGCACCTGCATGGTGCAGTAAGAAGCACCTGGCTCCTGGCTTCGGATCGGCGCAGCGCCAGCTGTAGCGGCCATTGGGGAGTGAACTAACGGAAGGAAGACCTTTCTCTCTGTCTCTCTCTCTCTCTCTCTCTCTCTCTCACTGTCTATAACTCTGTCAAATAAAATAAATAAATAAAAATAAAATAAAAATTTAAAAATCACAATGGAATCACAGAACTGCTGGGCAGCACTGTGAGCTCTACAGAGCCCAGGATCCAGAGTCTGACACTCCCATCACTAACAGCCTTGGGCCTTTGCACCTGCTGGTGCTCCTCGCCGCTGCCCCACCTCAGTTCTGAAGCCTTCCTGATCTATTTAAAACTGCAATACCACACACACTCAGCATTCCAGGGCCTCCTTCTGCCTTCATTTTCTCCTTTGTGTCGATCACCACCTGACAAGTGTGTCATTTAACTGATGTGTCTGTCTTCCCCTCCTGGAATGCAAGCTCCACGCAGTAAGGATTATTATGTCTGTTTGTCTTATAGGTTGCTGTATCACCAGAGCCTAAAATCACGCTCAGTTCTTAGTAGGTGCTGGGGCCAGCATCGTGGCACAGCGGGTTAAATTGCCACCTGTGACACCAGCATCCCATATGAGCACCAGTTTGTGTCCTGGCTGCTCCACTTCAGATCCAGCTCCCTTCTAATACACCTGGGAAAGCAGCAGAAGATGGCCCAATCACCTACGTGGAAAACCCAGATGGGTGGGAGACCCAGATGGAGTTCCACACCCCTGGCTTTAGCCCTGCGGGGCACCAGGTATTTTGGCAACTTTCGAAGTGAACCAGCTGATGGAAAATATCTCTCTCTCTCTCTGTATGTGTGTTTGTGTGTGTGTGTTTGTACACATGATTCTACCTTTCAAATCAATCTTTTTAAAAAATACTTGCTAACAGGCTGGCGCCGTGGCTCAACAGGCTAATCCTCCGCCTTGCGGCGCCGGCACACCAGGTTCTAGTCCAGGTCGGGGCACCAGATTCTGTCCCGGTTGCTCCTCTTCCAGGCCAGCTCTCTGCTGTGGCCCGGGAAGGCAGTGGAGGATGGCCCAAGTGCTTGGGCCCTGCACCCCATGGAAGACCAGGAGAAGCACCTGGCTCCTGCCTTCGGATCAGCACGGTGCACCGGCCGCAGTGTGCCGGCCGCGGCGGCCATTGGAGGGTGAACCAATGGCAAAAGGAAGACCTTTCTCTCTGTCTCTCTCACTGTCCACTCTGCCTGTCAAAAAAAAAAAAAAAAAAAAAAAAGTACTTGCTAACAAATGCATTATTTTAAACCCATGTGAACATGTCTCCTTTTCTATAAAATGGACTCTTCCCTTGCACCTTGATTTTAAGGATTAGGGAGAGTGTGAGTGAAACACCTAACACAATGCCTGATTACTTAGTATCTGCTCAATAAAGACTTGCCATGAAGCTGGGAAACCTTCAGAGTCCACAGAGTCGCTCAGCTTCCAACATGGGCCTGAGTGATGGGTTGTTACATGTATCAAAGGCAATCTGCTGTTCTGATCTATCCTTAGGAAGCTGCAAAAGTCATTCTTGGCGCTGCCAATTAATTTTCTTGAGCAGTAAGTGGCTTTGGATCTCAGGGGGATAGAAGGCACCCTAAGGCAAATCCTGCTTTAGAAAGGCAGGGATCCAGTCTAAGCTGCTCCAAAGCATCAACTCTCGTTGTTCTAAATTTCACCTCATAGAGCAGAGGTATTAAAGAGGTCTAAGCCCAAGGGGATGACCCTGACTTTCTCCCATTCCAGGCTAATCCTGCCATCTGGGCCACCTGATGGCCACTCAGCAGGGAAGACAGGAGGCAGGCATGGAGGAGAATAAACGTTTATAAACATTGGCTGAATGGATAAAAACACGACAGCCCAGAGAAGGGTGAAACAGCACGGGCTTGCAGAAACAGAAAGAGGGCTCTCAGACCCCAGGGCTCCCTGGCACCCAGGCTGACCACTTCTACCACAGCACCAGGTCATTTTCCCAGCAGTGGGAATGCGGCAACAACAATCAAGAAAGGCCTTCAGAGCAAGACTCCTTCAGGGTCCACCTGGTCCCTTTGACCTACAAATGAAGAAACTGAGTGAGGCCCAGACAGGTTCTAGGACTTGTTCAGGCCACACAGGTAGGGCTGGGAGGGAGATGGCTGGGGTTCCAGCTCAGTCTCTTGCCTGTGCAAATCCGTTGTGACACAGAGTTGAGGCCCTGCAAGGTTCAAACCTCTGACCATAGTTCCAGCAACTTGGTGCTTGCCGCTGGTCCCTCTTGCAACACACAGGAGCAAGGCCAGCAGACAAGACAGCCCTGGACGACACCTGTGTGTCTCCACTGTGCCTGCAGCTAGCAAGGGAGGAGAGCTGGCCTGCTCCGCGTGTGCCCCTCCCTCAAAGCTGCCCAGCGGGCGGAGGGGCCTCCCAAAGCTGAACAGGGAAAGCAGGACCCCGACACAGGGAGGGGAAGGAAGGAGAAACAGCGATGGGAAGCTGGGGCCAGGGCTCTTACAAGAATGGGAACAAGAACCCCGTGGCACAAAGAAGGTGCAGATTCGAGGGGGTGGAGGGAAGCAGCGCCTGGGAGATTTCTGAGAGCAGCCTCCTGCAGACAGGAGGAATAACTGGGACAGCCGTCTGGGGGGCCTTCGTCACAGCCTGGCTCAGTCTCGGGAGAGCCTGGACCAGCACCGTCCCACTTCGGAGCTGCCACGGCCCTGCCCTGTGGATCCCACTCAGACCTGCATGTGTGAGCGGTGGCACCCACTTTTACTCCGCTGTCACACCTTCCTCGGGCAGCTAAGTGTAGTGCAAGTCCCAAACACTTTGCATTTTTCTCAATGAGGACACACAGTGATGACAAAGACGAAGTCTTCAAGGAATCTACAATCCAATCCAATGTCTAAAGAAACACCTTGCACGTGAAAAAATGCATTTTAGATGTGAAATAAAAGGGAAGGTGCCTTGGCCAGCACACGACGCGGGGAGCCTGTGGGCAGAGGGAACAGCGGCCTCAGCCTTTCTGGAAGGTCAGTTTTATAAAGCAGTCACTATATGTGCTCCTCCTCCGTGGCCTTCTGCCTGCCAGGAAGGGGAACACGACCCCAGGCTGGAGGGCGACACTGGTCTCTCGGCCTGTCCACCTGCATTCCTGGGATGCTCCACATTCCACACGTGTGGCCTTCAACACCACACCACCACCCCCGCCCCTGCCCCAAGACCCTTGCAGCTCTGTAAAAGCCACACAGGACAAGCCATGTGCAGATGCTCTCCTAAGCGAGAACAGCTCGCTGCTTGTAAAGGCTGGTCTGAGAATCCCACCACCTTCTTCTAAGAACTGCAGAAGCCAAGGAAGGAGGCCAGGACAGGGGAAGAGAGAAGGTTTGACTGTTCCAAGGACAGGGGATCCTCCTGTCAGAGTTAAAAATAAACTCTTAGCAACTACAAGCAGCTCCTCCCCTCCAGAGGCCAATGGGCCTTGGCAGATAAATCTCTGCCTGCAGAGGAATGAGGCCCCGGGGGACAGATGGAAGGAGGCAGCCCTGCAGCCATGGTCTGGGCCTGTAACAGGACTCCCCAAGTGCTGGCTCCTATCACTCTCCTCCAAATAAACCCTAATCTCAGAACACAGACCCAGGAACCCTGTGCCATGATTAGTACCAACACCTGTCCAGGGATTGGACAAACCAGAACGCGGAGAATGCCAACGTCAACCCTAAGGAATGCCCTGCCCAGCCTCCAGCAGCCAAGCTGCAGCCCCCAGCGCCCTGAGCCCCTTCCCTCATCTCATCTGGCTCTGCAGGTCTCCAGCCCCCCCCCCCCCGGCACCTGAACGGACCCAGATCATCAGGACCCCATCTGCCCCCCGCCCTGCCCCCACAGTCAGCACACAGAGACCTGTGCTCTTCCTGTGACATTCTGCAGGTGGCTGAGTCGGGAGGGCTGCAAGGGCCACCGCCTGACTGAGGAAGGAGGTCCTGAGAGCCAGGGCCCAGTTATTCTTGGAAGCCAACAAGATGAGGTCACACTTTTTGAATGTGGTAACCCGAAGCCCCGTGCTGCGGAGTGAGGTCTAACGAACCAGCAGAGCAGGCAAACCAGCAGGTAGCAGGCTCAGCCCACCTGGGGTGAAGCCGAGGCAGGGCTTCCCTACTCACCCCTGCAGGGAGGCCTGCTAGGCGGGGGAGCCTGGAGCAAGCCAGAGCTGAGGCCAGCCCAGAAGGAGGTCTCATCCATTCTGAAGGACTTCTCCCTTCTCTCCGCCCAGCCCTCTCCCCACGTAGACCACACAAGTCAGTGTGCCACATAACGCAGACTCCGGGAGAAGGACCAGCACATCCCAGCTCCCAGCACAGCGAGCTGGCCCTACCCGGCCAGCAGCACTCAGGCTGGGCAAACGAGGAGGTGACAGTGAGATAAGCAGTCAGCAGCAGGCCAGGAAGACCTGGGACAGACAGCAGGGCCTGGCTGGGAGGGGGACTGCAGCAGCGACAGGTTTATATTTAGCAATTGGGATAGGCCGGGTTGCAAATGCCCTGAGTGGGCTGGAAACCTCCTAACGACATGGATAAATGGTGACAGCAGCCCGGTGATCCCCCTGGTCACCTGCGCACAGAGCTGCAGCGGGGTACACAGTGCCCTGGGGGACGAAGGTGCAGGGGTCAGCAAGGTCCCTCTCCTACTTGGGATAAGAGAGAGTCCACCTCTGCTTCAGGTTCAAACTTCGAATCATCACGGAGTGAAGCCTGAAGAAGGCACCCAGAGCGCCAGGCCCTCTTCCCTCATCTTCTTCCAAGCTCTGTTCTTCCCCTCCCAGATGACCGTCCTGGGTAGACACTGGCCAAGGGGACGACTGGAAATGTCCCCAGGATTATGACGCCCTTCCATCTGACCCTTCTGGAGAGCTCCTGTTGCTGCTGGGGTGGACACAGAGTTCGGCTGGCCTCGGAATGCAACGTCAGACAGAGGTCGACCTTGGGGCACGTCCCAGCCTCAGCCGCCCCGCCGGCTTGCACACAGAGGTGTTTACTGGATCCAAGAATGAAGACCCCACAAAGTTGACACTGCCAGAGGCCAAGCCCAACCTTAGGCCCCTTCTCCCTCTATCTTTCTTCCTCCTCTAACCAAATCTGCCAGCCTAGTACACAGGACCCCACAGCCCAGACCTCCAGGGCTGAAGGCGCTGCTCTTGCCTCCAGACATTACCAGGCACCCCCTTCCCATCTTGCTTCCTTGGAACCCTAATATCTCTTCCGACCAGCCCTACCTGGGGCTTTGGACATAAATCCTTATTTCCTCACCAGCTCTTAAAACGGACCCTCCCTACCTCCTACCTGCCTATACATGAATCAGAAAGTGGTGCCCCTTTGAAGGAACTCAGTCACACATCCAGGCAAAATCACACGCCCTGACCAGAGGACAGGGCTGGATCTCAGGCCTGCCCTACCCCAGGTGGCCATGTGTGAGGCCCAGCCACACCATCCATCACTGCCCCAGACTTCCAACGAGAAAGAGTTTGTACAGGGAACACAGATCCTCACCTCTACCCTGCACCACCACTATAGGAAGAGGTTTCAAGGAACCGGAAGACACACATCTCCCAAGCTAGGAGCCCCTCCCCTGCGAGTGGCCAACAGAAACCCTGTCCAAGTCTTCACACCGAGAAGGAGCAGCTGGCCAGTGGTGATTATTAATTAACCGGACACAGGCTGCCCTGGAGCCCATACTAAGCTTATCAAAAGGGCATTCATGCTGCCCACATCCCACGGACCAAGGAGCAAAGATGCAGCCCTGCCCGCCCTCGGCCCTCCACTGGCCCACACCACCAGGGCTCAGGGGCTGCTGGAGCCCGACCCTCTGATGTACCGAGGCCTGCAAAGCTCAACTGACCCTTCTCAAGGTCACACGACCAGACAGCAGGACACAAAGGCGGGAAGTTCTGTGGGTTTTTTCTTGTGCCTTCTTATCTAGTTCACAACCCTTAGTAGCAGGCTTGTTTCTGTCTTAAAATTCAAAATATTGGGATTTTCCTAAAGTCTAGAAAAGGCACGGGAAATCAAATTGGGTTCCACATCTGGACACACGGAGCCGTCCGGCGGTGCGGCCCCTTCTCCTTGCCAGTGCCCTCACTGACTCGGCAACCTCTGGGGGAACAGCTGCCAGGGCTCGGGTCTCCCCTGCCGGGCGGGTCTGCAGCCCCAAAACTACCACGAAAACCGAGAAACCCAACCGAGAGCAGGTCCCGGGAAGAAGGGCCCAAGCCATGGTTCTGGCACGTCCACAGAACTGCCTGCACTGGCCCAGCCTCTTCCTCCACGAGACCTAAGTGGTCAAGAAAGAGGAGCAGGCAGCAGCAGCTCCGCAGAGCCAGGAGACATGGCTCCCTCACCACTGGGCCTCACACCATCACCAAGAGCAGCTGCAGCCCCTCAAAGAACCACTGCTACCTCCCTCCCAGACATGGACCTCCCAGAAGCGTGCAGCATGGGGGGGGGGGGGGGGCACCACATGACCCCTGGAAGGGCCTGGGCTAGAGCAGAAGGAGGCAGCAAAGTGGGAATCCTATACCGCACACACCAAGCCCCCAAGGGGCATCTGGGCGTTCAGCCCAGCAGGGCTGCTTGGGAGCTCGGAACCATTCCCTCGGCACAGACCCCACACATGCCTGGACTCTGCTGGTGACTGAAGCTCTGGCCTCTGCCTCAGCGCCAGGATCTGGCCAGAGATTGCGTTAAATTTGCCTCCAGCCTTCAGCTCTTCCAGGCCTCCTCCAAACCCCTTGCACCTGCTGCTTCAGCAGTCATCGGCTGATAACATCCAACCCCTCAGGCCCCAAGCAGTCCAAATAGTTTCCCAACTGCGCAAGCCAGTATCTTCCTCCTCCCAAAAAGGAGCCCTGCGTGTCCCAGATGCCCACCAACATCTGGCCGGGAGGCCCTGGGATGGCTTTTCTCTGCCCTCCTGTCAGCCACTGATCCCAGATCTTAGCTGGAGATTATCGTCAATCTCTACCAAAGCCCAGAACTCACAAGTGGAAGAGGACGCGCAGCTGACCAGCCTTTGATCCTGACTCAGTGATGCCAAGAGGCCTGATGCAGCAGAGGCTGGGGCTGGAGCCAGGGCCAGAGAAGCCTTCTCCCAAAGGACAAGGTCAAACCCTTCCCTCAGAACTCTCCAAGCCCTGCCTCAGTGCTTCCTCTCCGTGCTTTGTAACAACAATGTGCCCCCCTCTCAAATACTCCAATACCTGCTCTGACACAACGATGAGCTAGGTTCAATTCACGGCCCCCGGCACCATCTGCCCCGACCAACCTGCCGGGTTCCTCCCTCAGCGCAACACTCATTCCTCAGGGGCCTAGCAACGACCCCTGACACCAGCCCCAGCTTCCCTCTTCCAAAGCTTCTCCCTTCCCAACCACAATCGAGCCCCGAGACCAGCAAAGCCCAGTGAGCTTTCTGCGAGGATGAAAATGCTCTCATGCACTGCTCAGCCCGGCAGCCAGCAGCTGCAGGGGGCTCCGAGACACGGGCGAGGGGCTGTCAAGCAAGCAAATTCTGATTTCGTTTCCTGCATTCATGTTCATGACTCGAAGCTTTAATACCCACACCTGGAGAGAGGCTACCATATTAGACAAGGCAGCTCTCAACCCCATGTGTTAACTTGGTCTTCTCCAGAGGGGGTAACTGACCCCTAAGTTTTTCAGGCTAGCTTATACAACTCTTAACTGCCCAAAACAATACTGAACATCAGAGAGGCTGCTCTGGTTGACTCACCTGCTGAGTCCATCCAGCAACCCGCACTGGGGCACCACCGCTCGCCCACCCCCCACCTATCCTGCTCCCACCGGAGGTGCCCCGCAGGAGGC
This sequence comes from Lepus europaeus, assembly GCF_033115175.1. Classification (NCBI taxonomy): domain Eukaryota; kingdom Metazoa; phylum Chordata; class Mammalia; order Lagomorpha; family Leporidae; genus Lepus; species Lepus europaeus. The sequence goes on along the minus strand of NC_084840.1, from coordinate 21,530,171 downwards.
GTGTGGCCTGTGGGTAGAACGGTGCCTGCACTGAGGAGTGAGAGTTCGGGCATCTCCCTCTGACAGTGTCCACACCAACTGCGAGAGCTTCCACTCATCTCTTCAGGACACAAAAGGAAGCCACATGGCTGCGGCACTTACATGACCTGGCAAGGGAGGCCAGATGGAGAGAGGCGAGGAGAAGAAACACAGGCTCTTGTTTTCTCTAAGCCACACAGTGGAAAGATAAACAGAGATAAGTTACGACAACATCTTATATTCTGCAAAGCAATAACGTGCTTGCCCTAATCAGCAGTGCACAGCCAAGGGGGACAACAGGGCAAGCTTTAATTAAATTTGTTCAGCTAATACCTAAGAGCCACCAGGACACAGCGAAGCAGCAAGCAGCTGAGGAACCCCATGGGGAACTCAACCAATCAATACCCAAGTGGGCTGACGCTAGGTGCTCCTCCCAAGGCAGTCGTTAACAGAATTCCTATCCCTTTAAAAGAGAAGGTGACGGTAAGAGGGGAAAGAAAGCTTTTTACAGCAGATCCTAAACTCCCAGAGCTGCTGAGCTGGCTTAGGAGCTGCCCCTCCAACTCTAGAGAGCTGAGGGCTGGCAAATACCCACCCAGGGTCCAGGACGGGTGAGGAGGGCCTGTGAGCCCGGCCACTGCTCTGGGGCACTGAGAGCTGGGAAGCTCCCTGCGGGCGATCTGGGTTCTAATCCTGCCTCTGCCGAGCACAGGGCCAGAATACCTGCAATAAGTCACTCCTTCACACCTGCAATACGAGGGGGCTGACGAGATGCCCGCTGGAGTCCCGTCCAACTCTGACTGCAAGCGTGAGTGTGACTCAGAGCTCTGCAAGAGCAGCCAGGGGAGACAGCGAGCTGAGGTCACAGCACCCACCAAAACCATGTAAATGTCAGCTCTCAGAGGTGGAGGTGGAGACGGAGCAGGCGCACTGGGACCATTGGGCAAGCCCTGCTCTCACCTAACAGGTCTGAGAGGTCACCGGACCACAGACGGGGAGCGGGCATCCCAGCAGCTGCCACCTGCTCCGAGCTTCGAGCTGTCACGCTTCCCAGCCCCTGTGGCTCTGCGCGAGCCCCCAGCGATGGCCTTCCCACATTATGCACAGTGCAAGTCTGCCTCCTTCTTGCAGCCTTCCTCTTGGGGTACTCCTGCTGCCCCCACAGCTTCATAATCAAAAATCTGACTTCACAATCAAGACTTCTACTTGTTAAAAAAAAAAAAAATTCACACCACTCTTCAGTCCCTAAGGTTAATCAAAATTCCCGATCTGGAAGTCTCTTTGGTGTGAGGAACAGGATCCGTTGAGCCAGATTCCCTCATAGCTGCAATTATGTCTTAGCCAATATTTGGATATGGAAGTGCTGTTGACACTGCTGTCAGTCTCCTGATGCCTCGCCCCTACTCTCTTCCTCTATTATTAAGTTTTAACTCAGAGATGTGTGGGAAATCTACCATTGAATAGTTGAGTCAACTTACAAGGTCTGGGAGCAGGCTGCCTGTCAAAACATTCTGGCTTCAATCCTCACCCACTCTAACCTGAGGAGGATAAACTACAAGTGCTGTTTAATACGCTGCTGGATTTCTTCTTTCAGAACTATTCAGAAGGGGAAAACACCCAAGCAGCTTGCCTATTAATTGCAATAAAAATCTGAATTGCCACCCAGAAGCGCTTCAGTGTCCAAGTCTATGCGGCAGAAGTCGGGAGCTTTTGTCTTCAAGCCTTTTTATGCCATATTCCAACCACTCGGGGGACAAGGAAGGCAGATGGCGACTCAGAGGGGACACAAAACTCTCCTGGAAAGCGCGCCTGCCACCTCCTCCAGGATGCAGGTTAACCGTGGTCAAACTGAACCGTCAACGGCAATGCCCAAGGTCAGAGCCATGGTCAGGCGGAACAGTTCCTCCCCCCTGCTCTCCCGGCTGCTGGTATGGAAAGAGAAGTGTAGGGCACACCTCGCAGGGTGCCCGGTATTCTGACAAACTCTCTCCCACCATCGCCACCACCAGCAGAGATCCCACAACGGGAGCTTACGGCCAAAAGCCAAGGAACCCGGCAGCGTGGAGGAGGCAAGGGGCGAGAGAATCATTGCAGAGACCCCAAAACCCTCGAAATCGAGCACGCCTGTCCCTCCGCGCCGGGTTTCTACGAGGCTGGTTGTATACCGACGCTCCACCCACAACTCCTTTCTGAGTTTTGCCTTTGATAACTGAAACGTGAAAGGGAAGAGAAAAATACAACACAGGAAGTATTTTTCTCCTCCTCCAATCATGAAGACACCCCCCAGGGAGAGAGACGTGCCCGGCTCCCTCCGGAGACAGGGTCTGAGCCGAAACCCTTCGGGTGACCCCGGCCGACGGAGCGCCCCCCACCCCTCCGGGGCCGCCAGGTGCGCTCCGAGCAACTTCTCCGGCAGGTCTCCGCTCGGAAACCCGCACCCCCGCCCCCGACACCCCTTCAAACGAAAACAAAACAAACAGAGGCTGGGTTTCCCCGGCGTTCCCTCCACCGCCCAGCGAGCGCGGCGCCCGGGCCCCGGCTTCCCGGGCCGGAGGACGAGTGGCCCGCGCGCGGGACCCGACCGCCCCGCCGGTCCCCGGCCCGCGCGGCCGCCCTCGCGAGGCCCCGGGAAGTGAAATCACACATTCCGGCTCCCAAATAAGGAGCGAGGCGAAGGAAACCTCCGAGATCCGACTTCTCCAAACCCACCGACCACCCGCCCGGTGAGTAATGGGGCCTTTTGTGCCCGCGGGAAGAAAGGGAGGAGGGAGGCGGGCGTGGGGCCCCGCATCCCCCGACGCGGCGCGGGCTCGGCACCAGCGGCCCCGGCGCCCCGCGGGTGCCCCGCGCCGCCGCGGTGACCGGAAACTCGGCGGGGGCCGCGGGCTGCCCTCGCGCGCCCCCCGGCCCACGCCTACCTTGAGGGCGAATTTCTCCTGCGTCCGCTTGCTGAAGATCTGCAGAACTTTGCCGTTGATGCCCAGCCCCAGGACCTGGCTGGTGACCTTGTAGTCGTCGATGATGGCGTTCTTCTTGATCTGCAGGCCCGACCTGACGTGGAACTGCGGGAACTGCTGCGGGGGCGGCGGCGGCGGCGCCGGGGCCGGGGGCTGCGCCGGGGCCGGGGGCGGCGGCGGCGGCGGCGGCGGCCCGGGGGGCGGCGCGGGCGCGCTCGGGCCCTGCGGGCCGGGCAGCATGGCGCCGGCGGCCGCCCCCTCCTCCGGCCCGGGACGGGGTCCCCGCTGCCCCCCGCCCGGCTGCGAAGTTTGCTCCGGGCTGGAGCCGGCGTCCGCGCCCCCGCCCGGCTCCAGGCTCTGCGGGCCGCGGGGCTCCGTGGGTCCCGCCGCTGGTGCCCACCGGCCCTGCACCCTCCCTCCCTCCCTCCCTCCCCCCCCCCGGGGGCCTGGCGCTCCGGGGGCCGCGGGACAGCGGGGCCCGGCCGGGGGGCAGCGGCCGCGCGACAAAGTCCCAGCCCCGGGGCCGGCGGCCGCGTCACAGCCTCGTCTGCGTCCGGGGCCGGTCCTTAAAGGGGAGGGTCGGAGGGGCGGGGCCCGGGGCGGCGTGGGTGTGGGGGAGGGGCGGGCCTTAAAGGGGAGGCCGCGAGGCGCCGGCCGCGTGCTGGGAAGGCCCGGGGCCCGGGGCCGGGGGCTGGGACCCCGCGGGGCGGGAGAGGGACCGGGGAGGCGTGAGAGAGCTGCTGCGTAATGCCGAGAGAAAATCCACTTTCCTCCAATTGCCTGGCCCTTTTTGGGCGGCAGCGGCGAGTTGGAAGAGAAGGGGTACCTTGGCCAGGTGAGACCTCGGGGGCCGCCCGCCCTGGGACAGGTGCGAGCGCCTGGTGAGCGTCCTTCTCGGAGGCTGTGCCCTTTTCTTGTACACGTGTGTTTTTTCAGGGAAGACTCACGACAGTGAGCCGTGGACGAGTTAGGAGCTATACCTTCAAACGGGAGAAGACGCAGGGTGCGAGGCTGATGGCTCCCTGGGAGCCCCTCTCTTCCCACCTGCCGGCCGTGCGGTCCGGACGGGGAGACCAGCGGCCCCTTCCCGTGGGTGTGCAGAGACTCGGAGTGATAGGTTTTCATTTCCAACATGGAAAAACTAATCCTGAACCTAGAGCCTTGAGAAGCGGGTGTTTTTGAGAAAGCTGGTTTAGTCCAGGGAGATTCCCAGGGTCCAGTGGGACCCATAGCATAACCCAGGCCAGGGGAGGGGCGGAGGGAGGCCCAGACCCTTGGCCCGGGAGAAAGGCTGCTTGGGAAAGCCGCTGCATCCAGGGTGCATCCGGGGCTCTTCTTGTTCCCAGAGGGTTGGGAGATAATCACCAAACACATCCCTTTGAGCTGCTCCCCCCTCGGACTAGCAGAGCAGCTGAGAAATAAGAGGTGGGCCCCAGCCAGGGAAAGACAAAGACTCCAGGTCAGTTACAGCCAAGTCTGCATTAGAGTGAGACTTGACTTGTGGCCACACATGGCCCATAAAACTCATCCTCAAAAAAAAAAACAAAACAAAACTGGAGAGAGCAGCCTGAGCCTTGGGAACTGAGTCCAGGAGGACAGGGAAAAAGTGATAGTGACCCCTGCCTGGTTCATCTTTCCCAGGAGAGTGAAGGGCAGGGGTCCCGCTCCCTGCCCTGTCCCTCCCAAGGCGAGCAGAGCTCACTCTGTAGGCCAGCGAGAGAAATGGTTCCCGAAGTAGCTCGAATGTCCGCTCCTCTCAGGCAGCACTTGCTAAGTACCAACTGTGTGCAGGTGCCATGCCCCGCCTCTGGCAGTGGGTCGTGTTCATCTGGTGGGGATGAAGACAGGCAGGTGTCAGTGGGTGGCACCGCAAGAGTGGCAGGCACAGGTCTGGGAGCCCAAAGAGGAAGAATTCACTTCTGTCTGCAGCAGCCGGGAGCTTCCTCCTACACTAGGGGATTGACACCATGAGACGCACTGGAGCCTCCCCCACCCACCTTCCTTCAGAGACAGAGACACTACCTAAGGACACAAGCCTGGAAGCACCTTCACCCCCCCCCCCCATTCTGTGTTGCTGCTGGACATGCCCAAGGACAGAGAGGAACCGGGGTGGGGGGGTAGGCGGAAGGAGGCCCCTGGCCTGAGGTGATCAGGGCCCTCCATTGCTGGGCTTTTCCCCACGGAGGGTCCCTGCGGCCTGCTCTGCCTGGGTGTTAAGCCACCACCTGCTTCTCTCCGCAAGGCTAGAAAGAGAATGAGCGCCTTTTGTCTTTCAGAGACAGCAAGGCCCAGTGGGAAAATAGCGGAATCCAGACACCGATGGGCTGAGTCCAAGACAGGCCTGCAGCTGAGTTACCTGGGCAAACCTTGTAACCTCTCCCTGCACCTGAAAGAAGGAAGGGGCCCTTGGCTGAGTGAGAATGAACTGAGGCGGTATTTACAGGAATCGTTCAGAAAGCGTGGACCGTCAACACCATGAATAGTAAAGATCACCATTACTGGGCCTTTGCTGGCATGTTCCTCTGCTCTCTGCCCTACTGCCTAGCGATCTACCCTCACAGCACAGCTGCCTTCCTCCCTGGTGGGAGCCCAGGGATAACAGGACGCCTGAGACCCAGCTGGGGATTCCTGTTGCATTGCAAGGACCTTGCTGGACCAGGGGGACCCAGGGACTCCGAGGGGCTCTCCACAGTGCATAGCGCATGACCACAGCACGTGAGCCCAGTGCGCCTGGCATGCAGCGGGATAAATGCCTAATGGCTGAGTGAGTCACTGAGGAGTGCAAGGAGCTAAGGAGGATGCACCGGCGACACTGAACCTCCTGTTCATTCCGATCTGACGGGCTGGGGACCGCGCCAAAGTCCCATGCCCCCTCGTTCCTTCTTTCTCATCTGTGGAGATGGTGATAATGATATCTGCCCTGCCTAGCTGGCAGAGCTTTCGTAAGACTAAAATATTTTCCTGCAGGACACAGAAGAAGTCCAAAGTCCTATTTGTATAGCACCACGCTCTTGGCCATCTGTAATGAACTATTTACTAAGCTGCTTTTATGTGACTGTGTAAAAGTACTTCAGACGTACAAGCTCCATGCAAATAGAAAGCTCTGTTTTTGCCTACTATGGACACACACACACACACACACACGTTCCAAGCAACATAGTGCACACAGACGAGTGAAGGCCCTTGGGTACAAAGAATTTGACTTTTGGGGCCGGTGCTGTGGCGTAGCGGGTAAAGCCGCCACCTGCATGCCCACATCCTATATGAGCACCAGTTCAAGTCCCGACTGCTCCACTTCCGATCCAGCTCCCTGCTATGGCCTGGGAAAGCAGTGGAGGATGGCCCAAGTTCTTGGGCCCCTGCACCTGCATGGGAGACCCGGAAGAAGCTACTGGCTCCTGGCTTCGGATCGGTATAGCTCCAGCCACTACAGCCATCCTGGAAGTGAACCAGCAGATGGAAGGCGCCTCTGTGCCTCTGCCTCATTGTAACTCTGCCTTTCAAATAAATCTTTAAAAAAAAAAAGAATTTGACTTTTTAGAATCCTCAACTCACAGCATACCCTCATCATTGTCATCGGACCATGCGTCTCTGCTTCTATGGAGTTAACCCATAGTTATGCTTTACACAGGGGGTTTCAAAAAGTTCATGGACCAATGGAATTAAAAGGCAATGTGAACTTTATGAAGCCCTCTGGTAATGCAGTAGACACCTGTAGATCCACCACCCAACATAAAAACTCGGTTCTTTGACGATAACCTGTACCTAACCAGGTGAGTCCTGCGCTCCCCCACCCCGCCCTCCCAAGATAACCATCTCCCCAAATCCTACATTCACCTTCTCCCTGCTTTGCTCTCCATGCTGTTTTACTTCATGAGGACACGTTGGAGGTGTCATAAAAGCAGCAGCTCAAAGTGTCTTCAAAAGGCGATAGTGAGGATGATGTGATCAGCAGCTCCTTGGCACGGTTTCAAAGTAGTCTCCACCCTCGTGGTGATGGTGATGAGGACGGCGACAGCGATTACCGAGCGCTTCCTGTCTGCCCTACGCCGTGCTCACACCTGCATTGTCTCACTGCAATCTTACAGAGATCTGCAGCTGACCTTGGCAGGTGTCCAGGCTAACACCTGTTCCCCTTCTAACAAGAAAGAGCCCCCGATATGTGGCTGAGTACACGACTGCCTGGATGGAAATTACGTTTCCCGATTTCTCTGATGGCTGGTTCCAATGACTTGGAAATGGAAGTGGCTGAAGGGAAGAAGTAGCTCCTCCTTCTCTTCCTCCTCCTCCTCTTTGCTCCTTCCTGCTGATTAGAATGAGAATGGAATGGCTGGAGCTTGAGCTGCCGTTTTGGGTCATGAACAGGAGGCTGCAGGTGGAAGACAAAGGAGGCCGTGTCTTGGTGCATGGATCCATCGCGTCAGCGCTAAATCACCAACTCTGATTTTTTTTAAATTTTATTTAAGTTATACAAGTTTCGGCCGGCGCCGTGGCTTAACAGGTTAATTCTCCGCCTTGCGGCGCCGGCACACCGGGTTCTAGTCCCGGTTGCCCCTCTTCCAGGCCAGCTCTCTGCTGTGGCCAGGGAGTGCAGTGGAGGATGGCCCAAGTGCTTGGGCCCTGCACCCCATGGGAGACAGGAGAAGCACCTGGCTCCTGTCTTGGGATCAGCGCGGTGTGCTGGCCGCAGCGCGCCTACCACGGTGGCCATTGGAGGGTGAACCAACGGCAAAGGAAGACCTTTCTCTCTGTCTCTCTCTCTCACTATCCACTCTGCCTGTCAAAAAATTAAAAATAAATAAATAAATAAAAATAAGTTATACAAGTTTCATGTATTTCATATAGACAGATTTAGGAACATAGTGACACTCCCCCCTACCCAAACCTAGTCAGACTTTTATATGAAGGAGAAATAAATATCCTTTTTGTTGAAGGACTGATCTGCTAGCTTTTCTATCACTCGCCAACAAACCTTGCGCCATGACACAACCCCTGTGAGCACGGTGCTGTTATCCTCATGTCTCTGTCTCAGAAATGAGAAGAGCAAGTCCTGTAAAAACTAAGTCACTTTCCTAGGATAACTTGGCTAGCGAGGGACAGAACTCAAGCGTGACCCAAAGTTCATGCTCACGGTCCCTACTGCAACTCCTGCACAGACACGGAGCCACACGTCGTTCTTGAAGGCTGAGATACAAGGGCATCTGCACTGCTAGCAGGGAGAAGCCTGAAGAGGTGTGGGCTCCACTTCCCCGTTTAGATCCACTTTAGATCTCCCACACCCCAACTTGCTTCCGTCTTGGCCTAAGCAAAAGGCCGTGGTCATGTATGTGGCTGGATTATATTCCAGGACAGATCGTGAATCCATGTCGGCCTCTCTGCCCCTGGCTTCCCCACCCTGCCATCACACCGTGAGGTCACAGAGGTGTCCTGTTTTACCGCGATGTGGCATTATGGATGCATGACGCAGGGGAGGTTTCCGGTAGCATTCCCTTGACGAGATGGGGTCCGCGCAGACTGGTGGGTGTCTGTATGCACCTGAGGGTGTGGCCTTTGTCCTGCTGATACAGTCAACAAAATACTGCAGAAGGGAGCCTGAGTCCAGGAGAAGCTCTGTAGGCTGAAAATACACTTTGGGAAAGGAAAAGGACTGGAGGCCGGGGAAACAGAAGCGGACTCTTGTCATAAGATAGTGTTTCTCCGGGGCCAGCGCAGTGGTCAGGAGGTTAAAGCCCCAGCCTGCAGTGCTGACATCCCATATGGTTGCTGGTTCAAGTCCCAGCTGCTCCTCTTCCAATCCAGCTCTCTGCTATGGCCTGGGAAAGCAGTAGAAGATGGCCCACATCCTTGGGCCCCTGTACCCACATGGGAGACCTGGAAAAAGCTCCTGGCTCCTGGCTTTGTATCAGCTCAGCTCTGGCCGTTGCAGTCATTGGGGAGTAAACCAACAGAATGGAAGACTCTGTCTTTCAAGTAAATAAAAATAATTCTTAAAAAAAAGGTGTTTCTTTGACAAAATGAGAAATTCTCTTCCACAAAAATGACAGATACATGGGGACTTCAATAAGCATGTGGAAAATGGAATTAAGATACATCTACATCTATTTGGATATAAAAAATATTGAAATGCGGACAAGAGGTTCTCAAAAGTTTGTGGGAAATGTGCATTATGGTAAAACAATGCATGAATTCGAAGTATCTTCCTATATAGGAATCATTAGCCAAAAAATTTCTGAGCCAGGGAGGCAGGCGTGTGGTGCAGTGAGTTAAGCTGCCACTTGGGTCACCAGTATCCCATATGAGCACTGGTTGAAGTCCTGTGTGCTCCACTTTCAATCCAGCTCTCTGCAAATGGCCTGGGAAAGCAGCAAAAGGTAGCCCAAGTATCTGGGCCCCTGCACCCTCCTGGGAGACCAGGATGAGGCTCCTGGCTGCTGGCTTCAGCCTGGCCCAGCACTGGATGATATGACCATCTGGGGAGCGAACCAGCAGATGCAAGATCTTGCGCGTGCGCGCTCTCTCTCTCTCTTCCTGCCTGTCAAATAAACTAATCAATTTTGTAAAAATTACGACCCAGAAATAACTTCAAAATGTTGGTCTCCGCGGCTTCTATCAACCCTTCATCTTAGATCTCTCTGAAGGTGTTGTGGGCTGAAGCACAGAAGGCAAGTCTACCCAAAGCATCTGCCCTTGACTCTCGCGAGGTGCCCCATGCGGGGACATCCTGGGGGGGTGGGGGGGGGAGCAGCGCTTCCTCCCCTGCCCCCAGCTGTGTCCTTATCTGCCTCGGGGAGCAGCTGGTGAGGAAGGGGAATGGAAAGAGAAAAAAGGAAGCACCCCTGGGGAAAGGGAACCTCACCTCCACACAGCGCGGTCCAAAGGGACTACAAATGAGACTAATTAGGACCACAAGAAGCCGCCTTGTGAATCCCGAAACACAGTGTGCGCCATGTAGAGAAGACAAACCCCCAGCTGTATTCTAGAAGACCCACGGCTGTCGTCCCTGCATAAGCTTTTCCCTCCTGTCCGGCCTGTGTCTGGCCCATCAGGTGGGCTTGCGGTCCAGAACACAAGCAGGATGGGTCAGCCCACAGGATCATCAGAGCTTTGCCTGGTGACCTGCTGATGCTTGGATTTTTCCCCTCACTTAAGATAAACGTGCGGAAGTGGGAGGGCACAAGAGGTAGGGAGGAAGCATGGGAGTCTGTATATGGAAAGGGTGGAGACTTCCTAAGGGTTTAATGACAGCTTCACAGGAGAAAGGAATTTCAAGGTAGCTGAGCATGGTAAAGTGAGCCCTGGGTTCAAATCCTACCTCCACCACTTACCACTGTCCTAACCACACCTCAGCACTCTCTTCACATAATGAAGGAAGAGATAACGCTCCCTAGATTAAATACACAAACAACATTGTGTGTTTTCCCTGTGCCGTGGTGACTCCGGTAAAGGTGAGTCCTGACTCTGCAGCAGGTACTCTCATCGGAATCTCTGGCCCAGAGCTCTCAGCTGTGCCCTGAGTGGTGTTATTTCTGCTGAGACGATGCTGTGTCTGAAAGGCTGACTCACTGGCCACGGCCATCACCCAGAGTCAGGACGGGAATCCAGAGCCGGCTGTTGCCACCGTCTCGGAGCCTGGATCCTTAAATGCTCTTATGAATGAGCCCAGCTGCCCTGCGGAAGACACCCCAGCCCACGTGCCCAGCTCCGGGGACTGCCTCGCCTGCAGGACACAGAGGCCATGAATGAAGACGGGAACCTGGGGTCCTAGCATTTGTAAGCCTCTGTGGAAAGGCCTAAATACGTGAGGCTTGTGTGATCCATTCTCTATTTTCCTTTGTCAACAGAGGGAGGAGCTAATTTTTCTCCTCACACTTCTATGAGGTGAAAACCCCAACATTATAGAGGAAAGGGACATGTGGAGACCCCTGGATCTGCACGCTTCCCCCCAAACAAACCCCGTCGATACCACGTATTGACAGGTAGGCGTGCGACCTTAACACCTTTGGGCTCTCAGAACTGCTGGGGCCTCATCATAGCACACCTTTGGTGTGACCCACGTGGCACCTGTTGTAAGCAGGCCTCTCTCATTCCTGCAAGTCCATTCCTTGACGCTGGGGAGGGGCCTACCAGTGGCCCTGGATGGAAGTCCAGAGCCTCTCCCAAGGGAGCAGGCGTAGGTGCAGGGGGAAACTGGATATACCGGAAGAAAGAGGTTGACCTGAGGGCCAGCCTGAGGCCTGCACCTGCCCACCCCTCACCATCAGCTCTGTGCCCTGTGTCGTGGCAACAAGCGCTGAGCACCGGTTGGTGCCAGCACTGGGATGGGCGTGGCAGCTGTCATCTAGAGGAGCTGCCAGCCAACTAAAGCAAGCGCAGGTGCACCAGATGCATTGAGAAGTTACGTACAAGCAGGGACTTGAAAAGGTTCACGGAAAAGTGAAATCAAGACGCAAGTGTAGAGGCAGGCTTTAGGCCGGCGCCATGGCTTAACAGGCTAATCCTCCTCCTTGCGGCGCCGGCACACCGGGTTCTAGTCCCGGTTGGGGCACCAGATTCTATCCCGGTTGCCCCTCTTCCAGGCCAGCTCTCTGCTATGGCCCAGGAAGGCAGTGGAGGATGGCCCAAGTCCTTGGGCCCTGCACCTGCATAGGAGACCAGGAGAAGCACCTGGCTCCTGGCTTCAGATCAGCGCGGTGCGCCAGCCACAGCGGCCATTGGAGGGTGAACCAACGGCAAAAAGGAAGACCTTTCTCTCTGTCTCTCTCACTATCCACTCTGCCTGTCAAAAAAAAAAAAAAAGAGGCAGGCTTTATGGTGCACTTGCGACATTGTTGTCCCAAAGTGGAGCACGGGTGCCACTCCCAGCCACTCTGCTTCCCTTCCAGCTCCCTGCTAAACACCTGGCAAGGCACCAGATGATGGCCCGGGGACTTGTACCCCCATATCCTGGATGGAGTTCCTGGCTTCAGCCTAGCTGAGCCCTGGCTGTTGGGGCCATCTGGGGAGTGAACCAATAGATGGAAGCCCTCTCTCTCTGTATCTCCATCTGTATCTGCCATTCTGCCTTTCGAATAAATAAATCTTTGAAAAAAATGAGTGTGTGTTGATGCCAAAAAGTTGGATATCCATGCAGTTTTTCATATATATATTTTCCATAGACTTTTTGAAAAATACAGCTATCATAAAATTTTCTTTTTAATCACTGTTAAATATATTTAAATGATAAATTGTGTGGTATGTATGTTTTCTCTTCTGGTTTTGGTAACAGCCAATCTCTGGGGGAGCCTTGAGAATGTAGGCCTGGTGCTGTCGGGTTCATAAATGGGAGTCCTCCAGGAAGTCCTCCCAGCGGACGGGACACTCTGGGCAGAGAAGAGCCACAGAGCAGAAAGAGCTTGACAGGAACAAACGATTGGGAAGAGACAGGAAATTGCTTTGCCTGCTTAGAAGCAGCAGGGGGCCAGCACAGACTGGAAGGTGGGGTGTGTAGGGGAGAGGCAGATGTGAGGGTTGGCAGTTCCACTCAGGCTTTGGACTCTGGGCGGCTGGAGAGCTATGGAGAATGAATGTGAGAGTGTTGTGCAAACCTCAACGTATGAACATAAGAACTGGAACCGGGGTCAGTGTTGCAGCATTCACGGGTTAAGCCACCGCTTGCAGTGCCAGCCTGCAGCTGCTCTACTTCCAATCCAGCTCCCGCTAATGCACCTGGCAAAGCAGCAGCAGATGTCCCAAGTGCTTGGGCCCTGCCACCCCCATGGAGACCAGAATGGAGTTGCTGGCTCCTGGTTTCGGCCTGGCCCAGTTTTGGCTGTTGCAGCCATTTGGGGAGTGAACCAGTGGATGGAAACTGGATTTTCTCTCTCTCTCTCTCTCTCTCTCTCTCTCTGTCTCTCTCTCTCTCTGCCTTTCAAATAAATACATCTTTAAAAAAGGGGAAGGTGGATAGCATTGTGGTATAGCGGATAAAGCTGCCACCTGTGACTCCAGAATCCCAAATGGGCACTGGTTCAAGTCCCTGCTATTCCACTTCCAATCCAGCTCCCTGCTAAATGGCCTGGGAAAAGCAGTGAAAGATGGCCCAAGTGCTTGGACCCCTGCACCCATGTGTGACACCTGGATGAAACTCCTGGCTCCTGACTTTGGCCTGGCCCAGCTCTGGCCATTGCAGCTATCTGGGGAGTGAACCAGTAGATGGAAGATCTCTCTCTGCCTCTCCCTTTATCTATAACTGTGATTTTCAAATAAACAAATCTTTAGGAGGGGAAAAACATTAAGGGGGGGAAAAACAGAATGTGGTTGGCTTTGTAGCACAGTGGATTAATCCACTGCCTGGATCCTGGCATCCCATATGGGTGCTGTTTAGAGCCCTGGCTGCTCCACTTGCAATTCAGCTCCCTGCTAATGTGCCTGAGAAAGCAGGGGACGATGGCCCCAGTGCTTGGTTCCTGGCTTGAGCCTGACCATTCCCAACCTTTGTGGCCATTCTGGGAGTGAACCAGTGGAAGTAAGCACTCTCTCTCTCTCTCTCTCTCTCTTTATCTCTATCTCTCTTCCTCCCTCTCTATAACTCTGCTTTTTGAATAATAAATAAATAAATCTTTTACAACAGAAAAAAAAGAGAGGTGGGTTCTCCTGGCATCGGAAGGGAAGTGCCCATTTTCCCCTATGGGGGGACAGAGAGGCTGGGGTGACAGGCAAGGGTGGGAGTTGGGCACAGGATGAGGGAAGGGGGGGACAAGCCCTGGGAGAAGTGGGGAGGGATGCCAGTCTGGTTGGGAGCGCAGGGCTGCCCGCTCATCCACGTGTGTCTGCAGAGCCTGTTGGCACTAAGGCTCCTGTCACTCAGGCCAATAATGACCAGAATGGTAGCTAAGAGGGGCCTGTGGGCAGGCTCTCCTGTGGGCCTTCCCCGAGCAGGTCAGGGCCCAGCAGAGGCGTTGCATCACGCCGTGGTGTAATCACAGCTGCCCCGGCCAGAGCCCCACCTGCATCACGGCCCAGGAATCTGGTTCATGTTTACCATGAAGAAGTGTGGTTATTACAGGGTAGTAGCCTCCTCCAGCTTCCTCAGAGCTGGTGGAGGAGCCCAGAGCCTGGGAAGCAGGGAACTGCTGGGTGGGGGGACCCCTGGCTTCCTGCCCTACTCCTGCCATGGCTGCCTCCCCCAAACAAGGCATCAATGGCCTGGAGGGGCTCCAGGGACCCTCCTTGGCCCAGACACCTGGGGGCCTCTCCTCCTGCGAAGTTGGGCAAAGAAAGAGCAGGGAAGCAGAAGAAGTGAGTGAAGGAGAGAACAGGGAAGGAACGAGGCCGGAGAACCAGGAACAGCTGGGTTCAATGTGACATCACCTGCTACGGGCTCCGCTCTTCACTGGGTAAGAAATCGAAGAGATTCTGTTCTCATAACCTTGTATCCACACTGAGTGACTCGCCCAGTGCCCCTCTCTGAATGCGGCCCTTGGATTCTGGCTGGGTGGAATGGAAGATGGCCCATGGCAGCAAGGACAAATAAAGGTCACGATATAATAGCTCCCATTTCCCAAGCACTGGCAGAGCTCCTGAAATGCCTGCAATGACCCCGTGTGCTCGCTCAGTCAATGCCTGTTGCACTCCTACTAGACAGTGTGACCTTCCAGGGAGCCAGAGGAGGAAAGGCAGGCCCAGGGACTTTAAGTGACTTACAGCAAGGCTTAGGGTTGGGGCTTGAACGCGGAAAACTGGGAACCAGCACCTGTTTTCTGGGCCACCATGTTCTGAGCAGGGAGCAGCCCGTCCCTCTGTAAGCGGGGCTATAGAGCTCTCTACTAGCATCTTTTTTAAAAAAAAAAAAAAGATTTATTTATTTATTTATTTGTTTATTTATTAGAGAGGCAGAGTTACAGAGAGGCAGAGGCGGCGGGGGGGGGGGGGGTTCCATCTGCTGGTTCACTCCCCAAATGGCCTCAGAGGCCAGAGCTGTGCTGATCCGAAGTCAGGAGCCAGGAGCTTCTTCCGGGTCCCAAAGACTCGGGCCATCTTCTACTGCTATCCCAGGCCATAGCAGAGAGCTGGATCGGAGGTGGAGCAGCTGGGACTCGAACCGGTACCATTATGGGATGCCGGCGCTGCAGGCTGCAGTTTTACCCACTGTGCCACAGTGCTGGCCCCTCTACTAGAATCTTTCATCCTTGGCCCAGCACCCTGCTGTGACCCTCATCCACCCACGGGTGGGCTTCTCTGGATCCCTATTCTAAATCAGAATACATGGTCGTGAGAATAAGACCGGGATGCTTTTCCCAAATCAAAATCCAATTATCTACATCATTTTTAAAGATGTATTTATTTGAAAGGCAGAGCAATTGTGACAGAGGAAGATGGGGCAGGTGCCAGAGAGATCAAATCTTCCATTTGCTGATTCACTCCTCAAACTGCTGTGACAGCCAGGGCTGGGCCAGGCTGAAGTCTGGAGCCTAGAACTCCATCCAGATCTGAGCAGGGGCTCAGACACTTGAGGTATCTTCTGCTGCCCTCCTGGGTGCATTAGCAGGGAGCTGGATCAGAAGCAGAACAGCAGAGACTTGAGCCAGTGCTCTGTTATGGGATGTGGGCATCGCTAGAGGCAGCTCAACCAACTGCGCAGTGATGCTGGTCCCTCTATGGGGAGTAATGTGGCTCCAGATCTTGGTATGAAAGCCACAAAAAATTGTGGGTCTGGGGAAGCAGAGAGAGAGCCCAACATCCTGTCTGGCTGCAAAACTGACTGTCATTGCCACGTGCCCCACCGCCACCCCTTCCCCCTCGGTGCCTGGTTTCAGAGCGTGGTCCAGAGAGGAGGTATTTCTGTAATCCCAGCTGGGTTCCTTTACTGCCCACATGGCTGTCTGTCGGCTCTTCTCCCTGGGAAGTGGAGCTAAAAAGGTGGTAGGGAAAGCAGGTCACTTTCCCAGTCTCTCTGTGTGTGTAGAGGCCGGCTGTCGCGTGGGATACCCTAGCCCCCAACCCCTGGTTTGCGACTCCCATTTATCTGTGATCGATTCCTGAAAAAGACAAAGGACGTGGAGCAGATGGAGCTTTGGGCCGCCAGGCCAGCAGTGACCACGCGGCTCCCTCAAAGGCGGGGAAGGCAAGCCCGTGGCCAGTCGGGTAGTGCGTGTCTGCAGTGGGGACAAAACTGGCCATGGAGACAGGCCCTGGGCTCAGACCTGGCCTGGCGGGGAAGGTATGCACAGCACCGGCCTAGTCACCCCGACAGCCCCTCAACGTCTTCCCCCAGCCAGTGGGCTGAAGCTCTCTCTAGGAAATGGGGAAGGAAACAGTAAGGGAGATGGGGCTGGAGAGAGGGGGTAGGGAGGCAGGGGCAGGCAGAATGGACCACCGGATCAAGCAAAGCCTTGAAGAGGGGCTTGCACCACCATCGCACGTGCCGCTGACCCCAGCCGCAGGTTGCCAAGCCAGGCGGGGACCCGGCTCCCCTCCCTGGCTGCCTCTCTGCCTTCAGACCCTGTGGGGGAGATGAGGCTGGACATTTACCACTGGGCATTTTAGACAGTTTCACTTCCTGTTTCTCATGCTGAGAGCATCACCACCATCATCATCATAATAACAGTTCTGCCCCTTGCCTCTGCCCTCTGTTTATCTAGGGCCTCCCAGACGCGTGTGGAGTACAGGCCAGGTGGGGTAGGAGAGGGTGATGGAGAGCATTGGGCTCGGTTCCCAACAGGGCTCTAAGTGGCCATTCCATGGACGCCAGCCCCCATCAACCCCTTCTCCCAAGTCCTCCAAAAATAAATCCTTCCCCAATCCTTGTCATCCAACAGTGTGGCCCCAATCCAGGTAATCTTTGTGATCTGAGGCCCAGAGAGTGCGAGCTAACTCCCCAGAGCCACACAGCAGATTGGGGGGGGGGGGGTGAAGACAGGTCCAGCTCAGGCTTCCTGTGTATCTAGTAAGAGCTGTGACCAAGCAGGGAGTTTCCAGCTCCGCGGGGAACTTGCGAAGTTGTTAGGAGAAACCGCAGCTATTTCTGCTAAGGAAAAAAAGATGTAATTCTGGCACACTCGAAGCCTGGGACGGTGGGCGGCTGAGAGAGAGAGAGAGAGAGAGAGAGAGGAGTTCCCTGGCGATGAGACTGTGCTGGGAACAGCTAAGACTGGGATGAGCAGCTTCCAGAGTTTGGAGGGGATGACTGGTTCACGGAGCAGAGGTAGCAGACCAGGATTTTAATTTTTTTTACAGCTGCTAAAAGGCTGTCCTGTAAGGACAAAGGTTGAGCTCTCCCAGGCTCAGGGGAATGAGATGGGAGGGGGGGAGGGGGAGGGAGCCATTATCTTGATGACAATGGCGACACCGCCCCAGGAGAGGGGGAGGGAGGGAGGAAGCAGGTGGTTAAGAGTCCTTTCTCTGTGAACAAAAAAGGCAGGTAAATAAATAAATAAATCAGACCTCTAATTAATTGAGTTAACATTAAAAAAAAAAAAGAAACCCTCCCTCTCAGACACAAAGACACAACCAGGCTAAGAATAAAGAATGAAGGGAGGATGTGATGTCACCCATTCATTTATTTATTGTGTAATTATTGTTGTGGGCGCTTTGCTGTTCCCCACACCAAAGGACAATCGCAGGGCTGGGCCTGGAGGGTGAGTGGCAGGTTCTCCCTTGGCGAGTGCCCCGACTCCTCCACGAGGAAAAGGAAGGAGAAAAACACCTGCCCTGAATACAGAGGCTCTATGGCAGACCGCGGCTGGAAGAAAGTTGGAGAACATGGGGCCGGCGCTATGGCGCAGCAGGTTAACACCCTGGCCTGAAGCACCGGCATCCCATATGGGCACCGGTTCCCATCACAGCTGCTTACTTCTGATTCAGCTCTCTGCTGTGGCCTGGGAAAGCCCAAGTCCTTGGGTCCCTGCACCTGCATGGGAGACCCAGAAGAAGCTCCTGGCTCCTGGCTCCTGGCTTCGGATCAGTGCAGCTCTGGCCGTTGTGGCCATCTGGGGAGTGCACCATCGGATGGAAGACCTCTCTCTGTGTCTCTCTGTCTTTCTCTCTCTCTCTCTGCTCTCTTCTCTCTGTGTAACTCTGACTTTCAAATAAATAAATAAATCTTTTAAAAGTTGGAGAACCACGAGTGGGTGTTTAGGATCGCTCCCGGGCCGTAATAGGAGATGTGGCCTCTGACTGGTCCCCTCCTTGCGTCCCACATCAACTCCGCTGGCAACCGCGGACCTCCGGGCAGCCAGCTCCTGTATCCGTCCTGTTTTTCCATCTCCCTCGCCTCGTTTCCTAGAGGAGACTGTCCTACTTTCCCCTCCCCTAGACTGTTCCATAATCAGCTCCATAACCAGCAGACTTGTGGACAGCCCCTGTGTTTGTCTAAGGCGTCCTGCACCCCCGTGTTACACTAGGCTCTCCTCGCCCTCGCCCTGGGGTGTGAATTTCCCCAGGGCAGGGACTCCATTCCCAGACACCTGTGCTTTCCTCAGTGGCTCCCCGTTCCCAACTCTCCCATCAAGAGGGCGCCACTCTTGTGTCTAAAATCCGCGTCATAGCGCCTGGCTTGAGTCCTGGCCTCTCCGCTTCCAACCCCTGTTGCTATTAGCGTGCACCCTGGGTGGCAGCAGGGGTGGCTCAAGCACTTGGGGTCCCTGCCACCCACATGGAAAATCCAGGGGGCTTCCAGGCTCCTGGCTTCCATCTGGCTCAGCCCTGCAGGCATTTGGGGAGTGAACAAGGGGAGGGAAGATCTCTGTCTGTCTGTCTTTCAAATAAAATGAAAATAAATAGACTTTTTTTAGATTTGTTGACTTACTTGAGAGGCACAGTTACAGAGAGAGAAGGGGAAAGACAAAGATCTTCCATCTGCTGGTTCACTTCCCAGATGGCTACAGTGGCTGGAGCTAGGCTGATCCGAAGCCAGGAGCCAGGAGCTTCTTCTGGGTCTCCCGTGTGGGTGCAGGGGCCCAAGTACCTGGGCTGTCTTCTACTGTTTTCCCAGACCACCAGCAGGGAGCTGAATCAGAAGTGGAGCAGCTGGGATGCAAACCAGTACCCATATGGGATGCCGGTGCTGCGGGCGGAGGTTTAACCTACTATTCGACAGAGCTGGCCCCAAAAGAAATATTTTTAATAAAGATTTCTCTTTAATTTGAAGGCAAAGTAAAAATCAAAAGGGCCAGTGTTATAGCACAGTGGGTTAAGCCACCTCTGGAAACACTGGCATCCCATATGGAAATATCGGTTCCAGTCCCTACTGTTCTACTTCCCATCCAGCTCCTTGCCAATGCACCTGGGAAGGCTACAGAAGATGCACCAAGTGCTTAGGCCCCTGCACCCATGTGGGAAACCCAGACGGAGCTCTTGGCTCTTGGCTTTGGCCTGGCCCAGACCTGGCTGTTGCAGCCATTTGAGGAGTGAACTAGCAGATAGAAGATTCTCTCTCTCTCTCTCTCTTCCTTTCAAATACATAAATAAACATGTTCTAAAAATACCAGACTTTCTTCCTCCTGTATTGATTTATCAAGGGAAATAATATTTCCCAGAAGACTTCAGTCAGCTTCCCCTTAAGTCTGCTAGAAGTGGATCACATGCGCACTCCTAAACCAACCACTGCACGAAGGCACTGGAGTTCCCACGGCTCCTCCCCGGGGCTGGGAGGAGTCTTCCTGCCCCTAGCGCTTTGCTCTCCACCTGCTGCCCCAGTGGATTCTGCCACAAGGAAAGAAAATGGGGTGGTTTTTAGGGGGTGAATAAGGGTGCCGTGTCCGCTCCCACTGCAGTGGCTGTGACAGGCATCAGTGTCTCTTCCTCTGGGTCCGGCCTCCTCTGCCTGTGCCCTCCCTGACGACTCAGGGCAGGAGCCACATCGCTGCACTCCCTGCCTGCACATCCTCCTCTCCCGAGGCGCAGCTCCTCTGAGGTCTGCCCTCAGCTCTCCCCTGAGGTCTCTCTGCTGCTTCTCTCCTTCTCAAAGCCACCTCCTGCCGGGATTCTCAGGATCCCGTGGGCTCTGGGCTGCCTCTTCGGTTTCCCGCGGCTGCTCTCGGCCCCCGCCTGCCTTGGCAACACCAGGGCTTGCTGGGACCCTTTCCTGACGGTCATTGCCAGGTGTTCCACCCGCCAGGTTCCAACCAGTAGTGGACTCGGCACGCACGAGCCCGGCAGCTACAGCTGCAGGCACAGCCTGTGTCGTCCTGACCCCACACCTGCAGCAGACTCCCTTCACTCTAGCTGCCCAGGCACCGTAAATCCAGCATCTGCAAAGTGACCAGAGAATCTGCACCACACACGCACTCTGTTCTGTGGCTCACTGGCGGCCAGAGGCTGAAGCTGAGGATCAGCCCGGACTCCTCACCCCTCGTCGCTGACGCAGGCTCCTTCTCGCTCCTCCTACCCTACCGCCCCCCTTTGGGCCCCACTAGCTTCCATCCGGATGACAGCACCAGCCTCTAACCTGGCTTCTCCGGTCCCCTTTCTAATCCATCCTGCGAATATCGCCCAATCATTCCTCCAAATGCAAATCTGATCACGTTATTACGGGCCTCACAGATCTTTCGACAGGGGCCGGTGTTGTGATGCAGTGCGCTATGGCGATTCCAGCATCCCTTCAGAGTGCTGGTTCGAGTCCTGGATGCTCCCTTCTGATCCAGCTCCCTGCTAATGCACCTGGGAAAGCAGTGGAAGATGGCCCAAGTGCTTGGGTCCCTGACACCCCCATGGGAGACCCAGGTGGAGTTCCAGGCTCCTGGCTTCAGCTTGGCCCACCCCTGGCCATTGGGAAGATGCCTTGCTCTCTGTGCCTCTGCCTTTTGAATAAATAAATTAATTTTGAAAAACGGTAACTTCCATCACTCCCTAGAGCCGAGAGACAGGGGCCCTCCCCAGCCTTGGCTCTAAGTCACAGGCACTATTCTAAATGAGTTCAGAGCCTATCTAGAACATCGCCTTAAATTCTGTGTCATCACATTAATAAAAGGCCCACGCTCCATAAACCTGCACTGCTCCAGCCCTCAGGAATGAACTCAGCACCCAGCGAATAGCTGTTGATGGGAACTATTACTCTATGTTAGGTTTTAACTTACTCTAACTACTTTACGGGATAGATAGTCATAGAATATAGCCACATTCTTGGACTTGGAGAAAAGGGGAGGGTGCAACAGCTTTGGTGTAGATGGGAGGAGGGCCCCATGTCAGTGCTTGGGTATTTGGGGTGCAGCAGGGGGAAAGGGAACACACAGCAAGATGTGTGTTAAAGATGTGTTAAACATATGCTTGTTTATTTGAAAGGCAGAGTAACAGACAGAGAGGGAGGGAGGGAGGGATCTTCCACCTGCTGGTTCACTCTCCAAATGGCCACAGTGGTCAGGGCTGGGTCGGGCTGAAGTCAGGAGCCAGGAGCTTCATCCGGGTCTCCCATGTGGGTGCAGGGGCCCAAGCACTTGGATCACCCTCTGCTGCTTTCCCAGGCACAGTAGCAGAGAGCTGGATTGGAAGTGGAACAGCCAGGACTTGAACTGGAACCCATAAAGGATGCGGCATGGCAGGCAGTGGCTTTATCCACCACGCCACAACACTGGCCCCAGGATTTGCCTTCTTAGGACAGAAGGGAGGCAATAGGAAATACAGCGGGTGTGGAAAAGGAGAAAGTCGCTTCCAGAGGTGCCTCTGTGAGATTCCCTAGAAGGCGGCAAGGAGGCAAAGGGCCCCCATACCTAGGCCTACCGGGGGGCCTCACACCAAGAGGTAAGAACCATGATTCCCCTTCTGTGGCTTACAAACTAGCACGTGTACAGGAGGGGGCAGGGCCGGCACGTGAACCCAGACCTCTCTGACCCCAGGCACACACTCTTGTCACGTCGCTGTATCACGTCCAGGCTCACTCACTCCTTGAGCACATCTCTCTGGGGCACCCGCTCCCTGTCTGACCAGGAGCTGGGCTCTGGCTGGGCCGTGGTATTAAAGACCCGGAACTCATGGCGCTGGGAAACTGAGGCAGCCACACCCCCTGCTCTGCTGTCGTCAGTAGCTAACGCACTCCCCTGGAGGAATGGCTGGGCCATGGCAGCCACCACGCTTCTGCATCAGCTAACAAGGACAGGAGGGAGCGCCGTCCAGAAATCCAAGGGCCAAAGCTGGAATCCAGCAGCCTCTCACTAACAATAATTAATTCCCGGGAATAATTTGTAAGTGCACAGGGCAACACTGCTCCCAGATGCACGCCTAGCCAAGGAATTGATTGTTGCGACAACTCAGTTCGTTTGTATTTTTTAAGCTCTCAGCACAGAAAAAGAAAGAAACGAAAGGGAGCTGCTGATTCACCTGCAGGAAGAGACACAGCTACCGTCAGAGCGTCGCCCCGTAGGAGGGGAAGAGTTCATGCCGCTGACTCGTTTCCCACCAACGGCATCCAGGGCCGGGCAGGGTCACGCGGCGTGTGAAGGAATGTCCAGTAAGGTGCCTAAAAATAAATGCAAATGTTAAAGACCGTTAAGTGGCAACACCACCACAAATAGGCCCAGGGCTCCTCCCCGTCTCCGTCCAGCCTGGGTGCCATAGTGACCAGGTCACTGTGTCCTCGCTGGGCAGCCAGCCCTGGGCAGCTGGAAGAGGGGATAGAAGAGGCTGGCAGCCACCAGGGCATCTCGGGACCAGACAGGAATGACAGTGATGGCTTCCACACCAGGTCATGCATCAGGCACGGCGGACAGTCCACCCCAGCCAAGGGACTTCTGGATCCCAGGCCCAGATCCCTGCCTGTGATCAGCGGGTCCTAGTGGATCTCACAGCCTGTAGCATCATCTCCACGTTACAGGTATGGAAACAGGCTTGAAGAAAGATCTTCCAGCAAACCACCTCTCTTCCTCCCAGGAGCAAAAAGGACCACACTCATCTTCCACTACCACATGTTGATCCGTAAAACTGAAAGGAGCCCCTGGCTTGGGGCAAGAACTGCAGTCAGGGGAAAGAAAGAAGAAGGATCGACGCTGGAGACACGTGCCAGGCTCACATTCTGACTTGGATCTTGAATGAGAGACCAGGGCACTAGGCCGCCCCGGGTAGCGTTATCCCCGCCTCTACCGCCAGGGGGCGCTGTCGCTCCACTAGGGGGTCTTTCCGCGGCGCTAAGAAGGCGCTCGCTAAGCGTGAGGGACCCTAAGGGCTAAGGGTTCCTCCCTCGGCCGCAATAGCCCCTTCAGTCTCCCAGCCGGCTCTGTGCTGCACCCCCTGCGGCTGCCTCGGGCCCCTCGCTGTGACAAGCGGCCGTGGCGAAGGGGCGTCTGCGCCCTTGGCACCCCGTTTGGAACCGGCTCCCAGCCGTCCCAGCCCCAGCGCCGCTGCCCCTGCCTGCCTCCCTGTGTGTCCTCGGAGCAGACACTGCGTGAGCTGCCCAGCGCTGGCCTGGCTTCCGAGTTTCCAGCTGAGACCGGCGGTGAGCGGCTGCCGAGCGTGAACGGAGCCCGCGGGCGCTGGCAGGCCCCCCTGCGCCGGAGGAAGGGGCTTGCTGGCCCGGCGACCCGCACCGTCCTGGAGAGAAGCCAGCGGCGCCGCCGATTCCAAGATGGGGAGACGGTGCGGGGAGCGGAGGGGCAGGGGGGGAGCCAGCAGATCCCACTCTCTCCTCGCTGGCCCCCTACAGCTTTGCCCATTCCTCCCTACACCTCTGGCCATGTCTCTTCACTGTAGAACATGGACAGCAAGAGGGTGTGTGCCCTAAAGATTGATTTATCAGTTTGATAGACAGAGTGACAGAGAAATAGGAAGATACAGAACAGAGCTCTTCCATCTGTCCATCCACTCCCCAAATAGCCGCCAAGGCCAAGGCTGGGCCAAGCGGAAGCCAGTGGCCTGGAACTCCATCTGGGTCTCCCAAGAGGGTGGCAGGCACCCAGGCACTGGGGCCACCATCCTCTGCTTTCCCAGGAGCATCCACAGGGAATCGGAGCAGAAGCGGTGCAGCCGGGATCCAAACCCGCACTCCCATGTGGATGCTGGTGCTGCACGTGGTGGCCCAACCATCTTAGCCACGAGACTGCCCCTGGTGGGTGTGTCTTCCCCACCTCCATAGCCCAAGTTCTTAGCATGGTACCATCTACTTACCAATCAAGTGCATTTTTAGAACTTTAGTTATTTATTTTTATTTATTTGAAAGGCAGAGTGACACACACGGAGAGAAAGAAAGAGAGAGAGCTTCAATTTCCTGGTTTTCCCAACTGCCTGCAAGACCAGGGTGGGACCAGGCCAAAGTCATTAGCCTGGGACTCCATCTGGGTCTCCCACGTGGGTGACAGGTTCTTGAAAATATATTCCCATGCTTTTATCTTGTTTTTTTTTTTTTTTAATTTAATGATTTATTTGCAAGGCAGAGTTACAGAGAGACAGATCTTTCATCCACTGGTTCACTCCCTACAACAGCCAGGATTAGGCCAGGCCAAAGCCAGGAGACTGAAACTCCATCTGGGTCTCGGATGTGGGTGGCAGGGGCCCAAGCACTTGGGCTATCTTTCGTTGCTTTCCTAGGTGCATTAGCAGGGAGCTGGATTGGAAGTGGAGCAGCCAGGACTTGAATTGGTACGGATGTGGGATACTGGCATTGCCGGTGGCAGCTTAACCTGCTGTGCCACAACACCAGCCCTCCGTGCCCATCTTTCATCCTCGGCTGATAGCACAGTGCCGGTGCCTGCTTCGCGCTCACACAGTGTTTACCGACACAGTTGAAACTGCCTGCGTAGGCCTGTCGACGCCGTGCTCCAGTGCTCCACCGCCCACCCTCTGCACAGGCTGCATCTGCATGGACCAGACTCCCTTGCGCTCCGGTTTCCTGGTGGGTTTGGCCAGTGGGAAGCTGGGGAGTAAAATGACACGGTGCAAGAGTGAGGTCAGTCCATTGATTTCCCCGGTCCTTCCCTGCGGGCCAGAGGCTGTGCCGCCCACCTTCCACTACCAAAGGCCAGAGTTTCTGCTCCAAAGCCTAGCCACGCCCACTGCTCTCTGGGAGTCCGGCAACCTCTCCCTTCCTCCGTCCTTCATGGCTTTCCCTTATGCAATTCACTGTCCCCAAATCGTCTGCCGTAAATGGCCTCTATATTAGACTCTCAAGAGATGAGACACAGCATCCCTGGGAACGTCTTCCGCCCCCACGTCTCGCTCCAAGCCATCTGCGATCCCCAGTCCCTTGTTCCACACTGGTGCGCTGGCCCTGTGACTGGCTCAGAGTCCGTTTTACTGGCTGTGTTCCAGCAACTCTGCTGCTTCTGCAAGAGTGCTGATCCCACACTGATCTCTAAATTTCCCAGCTAGAGAAATCGGGCACTTGTCCCCAAGCTTACGGCCCCAGCACAGTTCATGATGTCACACATGATCCCACCAAGGTCAGTGTTGTTCTGCACCTGTTAGAAGTGCAAATTTGGGGGGCCAGCACTGTGGCGCAGTGGGTTAAAGCCCCAGCCTGAAGCGCCCGCGTTGGTTTGAGTCCCGGCTGCTCCACTTCCGATCCAGCTCTCTGCTGTGGCCTGGGAAAGCAGTAGAAGATGGCCCAAGTGCTCGGGTCCCTGCACCCACATGGGAGACCCAACAGAAGCTCCTGGCTCCTGGGTTAGGATCGGCTCAGCTCTGGCCATTGCAGCCATTTGGGGCATGAATCAGCAGATGGAAAACCTCTCTCTCCCTCTTTCTCCCTTTTCCTCTCCCTCTCCCTCTTCCTCTCTTTGTAACTCTGTATTTCAAATAAATAAAAATAAATCTTTAAAAAAAGTGCAGACATGGAGTTGTTCTGGAGGGTGGAGGTACCCAATTTCTCTTCTGGAAAATCAGCCATCTAGGGCACGGTGGTTAAAATCAATCACTACTTGGGACACTGCATCCCAAATGGGAGTGCCTGGCTCAAGTCGGTTACTCTGCTTCTGATCCAGTTTCCTACTAATGCACAGACCAGGAGGCAGCAGGTGATGGCTCCAGTACTTTGGCCCCTGCCACTGATGTGGGAGACCCAGATGGAGCTCCAGCTTCCGACTTCAGCCTGGCCCAGCCTTGGATGCTGCTGTCATTTGGGGGAGTGAACCAGCAGGTGAAGGTAGCACTCTCTCTCTCTCTTTCTCTGCCTTTCAATTAACAAATGAAAACAAATAAATAAAAATTCATTTAAAGAATCAGCCATCAAATTGAGAGTTGTTGGCTGTCTCCTTCCTGCCCCACGGGCACCGTGCCAGCTTGGGCTCATGTCATCCTGTACAGAGCAAGTTTTGAGTCCCTTCATGATGCCTAGGCCCAGGTCCAGCCAAACCAGCGCAATGCACAGGTACACTTGGAGCTGCACGGGCCCAGCTGGCACTGTTCTCACCAGGAGGAGCCAAGCCCAGGCACTCAGATGGGAGAAGGAGGCTGCAGCTTGCTGAATGCTCTGGCCTACCTTGGAACTACAGCACAGAGGCCACCTCCAGACTGAACCCTCTTCTCCCAGGAGCCTCTCTGTGCTGCTCCAGGGTACTAGAGGGCCTTGCGTGGTGCCCACGGGGAAACAGGCCTGGGAAGGGGAGGCAGCCTCAAGCCTGAGACCCAGGAGAGGAGATGTGTATGTGTGTGTGCACGTGTGCTGGAGATAGGCAGCTGTTGACATTCTGAGCTGGGAGGGGCAGAGGTGGGGGCAGGAAGGCATGCAGGGGCCCAAAGCTATGGGAATGAAGATAGGCAGGGTGTGTGTGTGTGTGTGTGTGCACACGTGTGCGCGTGAGCCTGTGCAGGAGGGGTGGGAGTGAGGGTGTTAATGGGAACAACGGCTTTGGTTACATTAAGGTTTGGTCTTGAACTTTGGCCACGCCTTTCTCCCTCCAGCTCCTCTTCCACACTGTCCTGACCCACGTTAGCGCCTTTCCTGGTGTCAGGAGCCAGCCACCAGCAGCTTGGGGTGGGGGGCAGCGGGGCACACAGTCTGGCTGGTTCCCTCCGTGGCCTTACTTCTTGCTTCTTCCCACTGTGCCTCCCTGGCCACCCAGGCCCCATAAAGAAGAGCTGGCATGCTGGCCGTGGAGACACCTGATCTGGAAGATGACCCAGGATCTCTTCTGCGCCAGCCTGGGTCACATGACCTGCAGGCGTGCAGGCAGGGCACACAGTGGGATCCATTCCCACAGAGGGGAGGGGTCTCCTCAGGCAGAGCTGGCAGGGGTGTGCTCTCGTCGTGTTGAAGCCCCAGCTGGCCAGCCTTTGCCCCTTCCCCAACCCCACAGGGAAAAGTAAACCCACCTTGGAGCTCTGGGGAGTTGGCTGGGGGCAGGGGAAGGGGTTTGCTGGGATGCACGGTGCCGGGCCGGGAGTCTAGCTCCCAGCTGTTGGCTGCACCATGAACCAGAGGGACAAGGGTGCTGGGTGATTCCACTGGGGCCTGCGGTCTCCACTTTCAGTTGGGAAGAGCCTGGGTGGCATTCATTCATCATCTCCCAGGCAGGGTAGGCGGCAGGGAAACCAGTTAGAGCCGACCAGTGATGGCCCAGGCAGTCGCCACCAAAACCCTCTACCCCCACCCTTTGTCTCCTCCTCCTCTTCTTCCTCCTCCCTCCGCTCCCTCCCTCCTCCCGGAGGACATCCACCCACATCTGCGCTCTAGGAATCTCAGGCTCTGACTTCCCACTACATGCTGAGTCCCCGGAGAGCAGCGACATGGGTGCCGTGCGTGTCTGAGTGGATCCAGCCAGGCTGTGGCAAGCCGGAGGCATGGGGCAATTAGAGAGAAGAGAAGGCAGGTAGGGGACTCGGCACCCCTGAAGGAGCCTGCGTAGAAGTGCAGTTATGGGGGAGCTTGAGACAGGACCACCCACGCCCTCCCCAGCACTGCTAATCTGTGGTCTGAGAACTCCAACCCACCCTACTCCCAGCCTTTCCCAGTTATAGGGCACCCTCACCCTCCTCCTCTCTGCACAGGGTAGAACTTCACCCTCCTCCTCTCTGCACAGGGTAGAACTCAGAGCCAGGCATAACGAGCAGAGGCATGAGTCAACGCAGCCGCCTGGGTCCAGGCTGGCCTGGTGACACAGCACAGGGACCCACCACGGAAGCACCTGCCCTTGTTATTCAACAGGATTTAGGGGAAGCACCTGCGGTCCTTCCTCAAGGCTCCCCACCCCCGCAAAGAACTCCCTCTCTCAGGGGGACACAAATGAACAACGGTGATCTAGCAACCGGAGAAAGCCAGCTGCTGAGAGAAGTGGGGCAGAGGCAGGAGAGGTGGGAGGCTTTGTGCCAGCTGCTTCCTCCTCTCCTCCGGCCGGCCGGCCGACTGGGGATAGAATCGGTTCAAGGAGGAGCAGTGGGAGTCATACCCCTCCCTCCAGGATGACCCCAGCTCATCCTCCAGGTAAGGGGGTCCCCCAGCAGCCCCTGGGGGGCACATCGCACATTGCCTTTCCCTTTCATCCCCGCCCCTTCCCTCCTGCTCCTCCAGCTCAGAACAGAAGCCTCGCTCTGTGCACCCAGAACATTCTGGAAGCATTTCCCTCTCCCCCTCCTCACCCCGTTCACCTTGTGCATTCATACACGTTTTGAAACCCGAGCAGAGCGCAGGCCACTTGTTTCCTCTGGAGCCCTTGCCTGGCTTTGCCACATCCTGAACATACCTACGGTCTGCCAGGCTGCAGGTGCTCCGGACCCTGACGAGAGCCTCTGCAGCGCCTTCCCCAAGTGCAGCAGTCACTGATGAAAGACTAAGTGCGCCCCCAGAGGCCTGTGAGGACGTGCCTCCCAGCAGCACAGGTGAGCTTGCTTCCGGCCCGGGCTCCAGCGGGGGTGATGAACTCTCCGAGGCGGCACAGCCTGGGTGTCCCGAGTCTGCTGCATCAGGACCTCACCAGGAACCAGATGCAAAGCCAGGCCAAAGTGTGTGCAGGCTCAGCTGTGGGAAAGGCCAAGACCAGTCCTTAACGCTGGCCGCCTCTAGCTTCAGTCACCTTGTGCTTTTGTCCCTGGACTTCTTGCCACAGCAGGAAGCGATGGGCAGCGTGCCACCTTCACCGCCTTTTCTAACTGCTCAAGAATTCTTGCCTTAACTGCTCTAAAACCCATGGGAGCCGGTGTTGCAGCGAGGTGGGTAAAGCGGTCGCCTGAAACATGGGCATCCCACATGGGCGCCAGTTTGAGTCCTGGCTGCTCCACTTCCAATCCAGCTCCCTGCTGAGGCCTGGGAGAAGCAATGCAAGCTGGCCCAAGTGGTTGGGCCCCTGCACCCATGTGGGAGACCTAGAGGAAGCTCCTGGCTCCTAGCTTTGGTCTGGCCCAGCACATGCTACTGCAGCCATCTGGGGAGTGAACCAGAGGATGGAAGACCCCTGTCATATAAACTCTACCTCTCAAATAAATAAATGAACCTTTAGGTTAAAAAATTACTAGCAAAAAAGCAGCACATTAGAAATATAAAGATGTGGAGTGTCCTGACTGACCGTATGCTTGATCATGAATAAATGTGACTGGCCGTATCGAAGGCTTCGTGTTCAGTTCTGCCCGGCCAGGAGTTCCTTTCTCTGCCACACAGTTTCTTCACGTGAGAGTGGGCCCACTTCTACCTTATGCAAGGCTCCCATGCGGCAGAAAGCCTGCCCAAGAATCCGGGGGACAATTCAAGGGTGGCAGAAGGCGATGCCTCAGTCCAGTGTCCAATTTGCTCCGGTTGCCAGGGCAATAGTGGCCCAGGGCCAGATCAGAGGCAGGCCGGAGCGGAGCTGCCCCAGGGCCCTCACCGTTGTTCCCCCTCCCTTCCACTCGCTTAGTCGCCCCTCCAGCTTGACCTCTACCCATGGAGGTCCAGGCCCAAGAAAATCCCGTTTCCCAAGTAAACGGCGTTCCCTGAAATTAGGCTTCATCCCTAAGCCGTGCGTGGGCTCAGGAGCGTGGGGGTGAAGCTGCCAGGAGATGGTGAGCCCACGTGTCTCCTCCCCGCCTGGGCTTCCGGACCAGACTGAGCAGTCTCGGCTGCATCCCGGCGAGGCTGTTCTCATCTCTCCCCGACATTTCCCAGTGCCCCCTCTTGCCAGCCCTCTCTTTCTCTGTCCTTGTCACCAAGCTAGCAAGGCTGTACCTGTAGCACAGCATCTGCAACCTGGTTCCAGCCATGCACACGTCCTGTGAGGCCCCCTCAGGGTAGGGCATTTGGGTTCTTCTGGGGCCAATTTCAGCTTTGGCTTTGAACCAATCCCAAGATGCTCAAAAAAAAAAAAAAAAAAAAATCTCAAAGCAATTAAACACCCCCAGATAAAAAAATAAAAAAACCACTGACTCATCCACATGAAGCCGTGCTTTCCAGAGGAAGCATGTCAGCAGCCCCACGTGAACAACGGCAGAATCCCATGACACCAGCATGATTCAAACTCCCTGCCTCTGAGGCCGGCCTGCGGAGCTCAACAGCCCGGGGCAGTGTGGCTCCACTGCGCGGACTCCTTTCTTTGTCAGTGCAGTGGCAGAAGAGGGGACAGTCCTTCTGTCTCCAGTAGGGAAGGCGTCTCCGATAGTAGACAATATTAGCA
Source organism: Lepus europaeus (assembly GCF_033115175.1). Classification (NCBI taxonomy): domain Eukaryota; kingdom Metazoa; phylum Chordata; class Mammalia; order Lagomorpha; family Leporidae; genus Lepus; species Lepus europaeus. Next base: position 21,499,720 of record NC_084840.1, on the reverse strand, counting down.
TCGAGTGGCTGAGCTATATTAAGAATCAGATCCAGCCCCTCCGGAGTCTAGACGATGTATTTGTGGCTCTGGCATATCTCAGCGGTTAGGGATCCCAGGGACCAGGGAGCCTTCAGTCCCTACATGGGCGGTTAGGGATCCCAGGGACCAGGGAGCCTTCAGTCCCCACATGGGCGATTAGGGATCCCAGGAACCAGGGAGCCTTCAGTCCCTACATGGGTGGTTAGGGATCCCAGAGACCAGGAGTTTTAGTCCTTACATGGATGGGTTCACGGTGACTAAAATGCATTTCCGTAATCCAACAGACGTTTCCAAAGGGTTATCCCTAACCGTGTTACGACTGACGTCAGGGTCTGGAAGGAAGATCCTGGGCTTCCAGAAGTTCCAGTTTGAAGTTGAAAGTGGTACACGTGGAGAGGAGGCTACTGAACACTGTGTTTATAGCTGGGACAGTGACCCCGGAAGAGGACAGCTATTCCTTGATTTGCCAGCCCCTGGCCTTTTCTGGCTCCCTGTCAGTTCAGATGCCAGATTCTCCATTTCAGGGATGTCTGCACCCGTTCTCTGTGTGGCAAGTTCTAGCGCTCTACCGAAGGAAGGACACGGGCAATGCCACAGCAAGTCCTAGGTCAAAGGATGAGCACCTACCCCGAATCCTCAGAAGAGAAGCTGCACCCAGAACCCTTCTAGACACTTCTAGAATCCCAGTCACCCCTGCCACTTCCGTGGCGGATGACGTCCAATGACAGATGCAAAATAAATAATTTCAAATAAATGAGAAAGACTTTTTCATGACTCACTATAGAGTAGGAGGAGGAGTCTGGCAGGAAAGCTTAGAACCATTTATCAGCTCCTGCCTAAACTTTAGCATTTAGCTTTAATTATGCATAGTATTTAACTCACCCAGCTGCTACAAATCAAAACTTTCACAGTTGAAAATTTTTATTTCATCTTTTGTCTTTTGCTCATACAATAAACTCCATACTGAGTAGACTTAATGTCATGAAAACTAAAATGTAATGGTATTAGCCAACTAGGCTGGCTGCCCCAAAGCCCCTTAAATGCCTAGCCATGAAGCTTGGCTCTCAGCCTCCTCTAGGAGCCAAGATCCAAGCTAGACTTTCTCCTCCTCCACAGAGCCCCTGTGGGACAGAGGCAGGACCTTCCAATCATAGCTAGGTTACAGCTGCACTGCTATTAGCAAGGTAACACAGGAACAAGTGGCCTCTCCTAGCCCTTGTCTGTTTTTCCAAAAAGCAGCGATCAGAGGCTGCACTGGTCGATGTTCAAGGACAGTGTGCTCCTCAATCCCCAGTCTGCACATGACCCACCCACATCCAAACCTGTCAATCATAAAGATATCACAAAGCATCAGAAAGATATGGGATTGCATCTGAGGCCTCCTGACATGTGAAGGGATCAGTCACTGGGAGAGTAGAAGGCAGGATGGAATCTGATACGGTGAGCAGGTGTTAGCTGCACTGGCCAATTTCCCTTGCTGAAAGAAAAAAAAATGATTTGGGGGCTGACATTGTGGTGTAGTGGGGTAAGCCGCCATCTGTGACGCTGGTATCTCATGTGGATGTTGGCTGCTCCACCTCCGATCCAGCTCCCTGCTAATGGGCCTGGGAAAAGCAACAGAGGATGGTCTAAGACTTGAGCCCTTGCCACCCACATGGGAGACCTGGATGGAGCTCCTGGCTTCAGCCTGGCCCAGTCCTGGCTGTTGCAGCCATTTGGGAAGTGAACCAGTGTTTGGAAGTTCTCTTTCCCTGTAACTCTGACTTTCCAATAAATAAGAAAGAAAAGATTTAAGGAATGAAATAAAACAAATGCTGAGTCAACTTTTTCATTTTGTCAGTAACACTTTGGACATTCTCTTAAGGCTGTCAACTCAGAAATCAGTAAGTCCCCTAATGTGACCTAATGAAGTGACGAGAACAAAGTGGCTGAGGAACAATCCAGGGACTGCGTGTGACACGGTCTGCATCTCTGCACTAACCAATCCAATCCAGTCTCTCCCTGAATTCCTGCCATGCTGGGCAGAAATCCAAGCGAACACTTAACAGCAGCTAACAGGGGCAGAGGGCCCAGGGCAGCCTCCACAGAGCGCACCTGCGCTCACCCTTGAAACCCAGTCAGTCTCCTTAAATCCATCTACACACACAGCAGCCTGTTCCAGCACAGCCCACGCTCCCCGAACGTGAACGGGCCCGCAGGAGCCAGGCACGCCAACCTGAACAACTGCCCCGCGTCACTCTCTGGGTTGCCAAGCGTAGGCAGAAATGCATCCATTCACCTTCCCAGAGTGTCCGGGAATTTGTCTACAGCGTCATGGCTGTCTACAGCCTTTGCCACCCTGCTGTAGCCTGGGTAACCCCATGGCCCACAGGCCGCAGAACCTGAGCACAGGTGGACCTCGGCAAGAGGTCGCGCACTCTCACCCAGACCACAGACACGGAGGCACGGGGAGCAGATGTGTCTGCGGTAGCAACCTCCTAACAGTGTGCGCTTAGAAGAGCAGGTTTTCCACGCTGATAACCACAGGCAAAACAACATCCACACATGTGCTGCCGAGATAATGCATGATGCTTAGGGGAAGGGCGGTGCTTAGGCCTCCCAGCAAGCTAGAGAATCCGGCCAGAGTTAGAGGAAGCTTAAAGGGCAGAATATTCCAGAAGCCAGGAGCAAAGGCGGTATTTACAGTTTAAATAATCCAGTTTCTGCCACCAGAGAACCAAGACCTCCCCTGTGTGGAGAGGCTCCGGAGCTCTTCCCTGCTGTCTGGCCCGGGCTGGGAGGCTGAGCCTTCCCTACCCACTTCCCTCAGCCGGCCCGATCTGGCACAATCGGCACAGGGGGTTAAGATACTGCTTGGGACACCGGCCTCTCATTTCACACGGAAGTACCTGGCTTTAAGCACCAGCTCCACTCCAGATTCCAGCTTCTGTGCACCCCGGGCAGCAGCTGTTGGCGCAAGTACTTGGGGCCCTGCTCCCCAGAGGAGAGACCCAGATGGCAGTTCCGGGCTCCTGGCTTTGGCCTGGCCCAATCTCAGCTCTTGCAAGCATTTGGTGAGTGAACCAGCAGATGGATGATCTATCAGTCTCTCTTTCAAATAAATAAGCGGTTTTTTAAAACTAAAAAGACACAAGCCCCTTGAATAGTAAGTCCACGGCATTCTTCTTTTCTCTTGTTACCGTCTTACCTTGCAAAACAGAGCCTGCACAGGGAAAATTCTAGAACAAAAATGGAACCAGATCATGCTGAGAACTATGCTCAGCTCTGAAGAGCACGTATCCAGGACAGAATCTTTGTTTTAAAGGAGCGAGGACATGGAAGAGGAGACAGGACAAGGAAGAAGAAACACCCCAACAGCAGCAGCGAGCTGGTGACCGTCCCTCCGCCACTCTCCATCCCAGCAATTCCTTCCATGCTCAGCCCTCACTATTGACCTTGAAATCTTAGCAGAGATAATGAAGAGCTGTTGAAGTGAATAAAATAAGGGAGAAGAGGGGAGGCAGACAGATTATCACCAGTTTCTGGATTGTCAATCAAAATCGATTTACTTCTTATAAGTGAGGCTCAAAGAGAATCCAGGGCGTCTTGTATTTCAAGGGAAAATGGCAAAGATGTGGCTTGTTAAGGTGCTAACTAGAAAGAAAGGAAGGAAAGCATTTAAACTGTCATGAGGTTTACCTGACAATGATCGCCACGGGGGAAAAAAGTCTTATTTATCTGAAAGGCAGAGAGACACAGACAAGCTCACAACATCCAGGGCTGGGCCTGGCCAAAGCTGGCGGCCAGGCCCTCCATCTGGGTCTCCTACATGGGTGGCAGGGACCCAATTACTTGAGCCATCACCTGCTGTCACCCAGGGTGCACATTATCAGGAAGCTGGAATTGAGATGGGAGCCGGGGCTCGAACCCAGACACTCCTGCATGGGATGTGGGTGTTGGACACACTTGGGAGTGGCATCTTCACCGCTTCTCCAAATGCCCACCCCCAGCGATTGCTTTTATAAGGAAGAAAGCCCATGACCACGCAGCAGCAGGTGGTCCACGGAGTGCCAGGGAGTCAGGGAACAGCAGTTTTCATGCAGGTTTGACCTTTAACATTCTGGGTCACCTGGGACAAAGAAGCTGCTTTATCTCCCTTGGAGACGGGCCCAAAGGGACGCACCCGACTCCACCCTGCAGTCAGAGCTCACTTGACAGTGGTAAAATGCCTGGAAATGCTCGGGGTGCGGAGGAAACACATGAGACGAAGAACAGGAACGCGGCCACACACACAATAAAAGCCCCGTGCCTCAGAGGACTGAAAAGCAGTGACGTCGATCACCCAGGTGCTCCCTGCCCCAGTCTCCGTGAGCCCAGACAGAGGCCTGCTGGGCGCTCGCCTGCAATGGCCGCCATGTCCCGAGCCACCCGCCCAGAACCAGGGCTAACGGAATTGAGAAGCAGTTAGCGTGTATTCTTCCATATTCCTTCTAACTCGAGAGAAAGATTTAAAGCCACAGAATAACACACAGGTTGAAACATCTGACAGTAATCGCAAAGATGCACTGACCTATTCAAGGCCATTTATTGTACATTCCAGGGGGCCAACACAAGCTGGTTAGGTGATTAGCCCTTGAAGATTCTTTCACAGTCATATAAAAATGTTTTGCCCTTGTTATAAAAAGAAGTAGTCTAGTCTAACAAAAACATATCCACCACGGGCTTGCGCTTTTTCCCACTTGCAGGTTTACAAGGTAATTAAAAATACACACATATGCGTCTCTGGACGCCCCGCGGCCCATTAGCTAATCAGCTTCGGCAGCACACTGCACAGAGGTATACTGCCGCTGGTTTCCGAGATCAAGTTAGCTTTAAGCTTACTGGCTATTCCAACAACCGGAGGCAGCTTGGAACCCAGTCCCTGGAAGGCATGTGCAGGATTAACGACCCGTTTCCCTGACACCTTCTCTAGGGTGACAGGCCTGGGCACAGACTTGCTAATCCAAGGGTGTCTCAAGGCTTGCGCGGGGGTCAGGCGGGCGGAAGGGTCCCAGTGAAGACACCGCTTCAGAAACTCTATAAACAAGTAGTCGTCACACCCTTTCAGTGCCGTCCCCCAGTCTTTGCTGCCTGGAGGCCCTCGCTTCTTACCCCGACGTGAGCGACCCCCGACGAGCATAACCCTCCCGTCTGCCTGAGTAGCCACGGAGCAGTAGCGAGGCAGGCCCTTGGAGTTAATGAAGTACTTGGCACGTTTGGATTGCTCCAGGAGTTTTGGGGGTGGCATCCCCAGAAGCTCCATCATGCAGGCCAACTGGTCCCCTTCGTCCTCCCCGGGGAACAGGGGCTGCCCCGTGAGCAGCTCTGCAAGGATGCAGCCGAAACTCCATATGTCAATAGACGTGCTGTAGCGGCTTCCCAGGATGACCTCCGGAGCCCTGTAGAACCGAGACTGGATGTACGTGTAGTGCTTCTGGTACTCGAAACAGCTGGACCCAAAGTCGATGACCTTGGTCGCGCTGCAGCCATGGTGTTTCAGGAGAATGTTCTCTGGCTTCAGGTCACAGTGAATGATCTTATTTTTGTACAGAGCATCCAGGGACTGCAAGATGGACACGGCAAACTTGCGCACCAACTGGACGCTGAAGCCCTGGAACTTGTTCTTCTTAATCAGCTCATAAAGGTCGATGCTCAGCAACTCAAAGGCCATGCACACGTGGTTCCGGAAGGTGAAGCTGTCCAGCATGTGGATCACGTTCATGCTGCCCGTCTTGTCCTGCTTCCGGAGGTGTTCCAGGATCCGGATCTCCTCGGCCGCTTGGCGGTGGAAGCGTTTCTCATTGCGCACCACTTTCAGTGCCACGTACTGTCGCAGTTTGTGATCGTAGGCCCGGGCTACCTGCCCGAAACTCCCCTTGCCGATGATCTTCAGCACCTCATATCGGTAGGCAAGATGGTCTCGAGGGACGTGAATGTAGGCCCCTTCCGCGTCATCATACCCCTCGTTGTTGGGACCGCCGACAACCCCATGTCTCTTTTTGGCATTTGGACCCACAAAGTATATTTCTGGGTAACTGGTGATCTCCAGCTTCTCGTAGGCAGTGAGGTGGTATTTGTACTGCTTCAGCGCCTGTTCCGGAGTCAGAGGCACCACTCGGGGCGCCTTGGATGAGCTGCTAGACTTCATGGCAGGCAAGCCCTCGGGACTTCTGCCCTGGGAGACGGCGGGAGAGCCCTTCTCGGAGCTGCTAACGCCATCTGACTGCAGGGCATCTGATCTCCTGTTGCCAAATTCCTGAAACAGCTGCTCTACCTTCATCTCGCCACCACTCACAAGGTGCTGAGTCTGATCTCTCGCTAACGGCTCCGTGGTGATCTGAGAATGAAAAAATGAACAGGAAAACGTGATAAGGATGAAAGGATCCTCTCTCAACAGCAACAAAACGTGTCCAGTCATGCTTATTTTAAGATTAAAAGAGCCCAAAAGGGAGATGAGACAAGCAGGAGTCTCAGGAGGCTTGTGTTACATTCATCCACGCTCAGCGTCTCTATTAAAATAGGCCACCCAACCTCCTACGTGCCTGGCTTTGTTCAAGATTCCAGTTGTCTTACCACCCCCTAAACTGGTTCCTTCTTATAGTTACATCTATGTCCTGAGAATCCTCCCTCTCTCTCTCTCTCTCTCTCTCACACACACACACACACACACCCCTCCATCCACTCAAATCCGACACTCCTTTCTAGGCCCAAAAAGTCCTGTCTCTCCCACACAGAACCACTCCAGGCTCATACTAATTAGCTCCACATCTTCACTGTAGTTTTTGTCTGTGTCACCTGATTTTCTACTTGAATTTTCTATATAATATGTATATACTGTACATGCATATTGTCTTACATTGTTACTAATTATTTCAGGTATGTTCCCAAACCTTAAGGGTATGCAGCAGGATCAAAACAATGCATATTGAAGCGTTCTATAAAGTACCATTGAGTGACAGAGGCAGGATTTGAACCCAGGTCTTCCAACTCCCAATCAGGGCTCTTCCCATCAACATGAACTCAGCACCAGTTGTAGCACTTATACAACCCTCTAAGGAGGTCTGAATGCTGACCACAGCTTGGAATCAAACATGCACCACCAAGTGACTGCAGCTTCTAACTCAGTTCCCTGGAGCACGAACGTTCCAAGCCAGAGGGGACTCTCAGACCCCACGAGATCACATCGTCCATGGTGAGCAGCACTTCTGGTGAAACCCTTTCCCAGCAACGGTCCTGCTCATGAAGGAGCTCAGCTCTCTCCTACCTGCAAGGAACAGTACTCAAAGAAGACAGTTCTGTTTATTCCTCTAGACTGAAACAAGAGTCTTTGACCTAAAATCAGATTCTCTGAAATAAAATGGAGGAAAAGAAAAGCAAACATAACCAAACACCCAGAGAAATCTGACATCAAGGGAGAAAGGGTAACTGAGATGACAGGTATATTAGTTGGCTTGACTATATTACTCATTTTACCTCGTGTGTCCAAACTTCATTCTGCCTACCTTAAGGATATGTAAGTTTTTAAAGGGAAAAAAGGAACATATTAAGGGGCTAGAAAGAAGAAATATTTTCTTGGCCGGTGCCGTGGCTTAACAGGCTAATCCTCCGCCTTGCAGCGCCGGCACACCGGGTTCTAGTCCCAGTTGGGGCGCCGGATTCTATCCCGGTTGCCCCTCTTCCAGGCCAGCTCTCTGCTATGGCCCGGGAAGGCAGTGGAGGATGGCCCAAGTGCGGGCCCTGCACCCGCATGGGAGACCAGGATAAGCACCTGGCTCCTGGCTTCGGATCAGCGCGATGAGCCGGCTGCAGCGGCCATTGGAGGGTGAACCAACGGCAAAAAGGAAAACCTTTCTCTCTCTCTCACTATCCACTCTGCCTGTCCAAAAAAAAAAAAAAAAAGAAGAAGAAGAAGAAATATTTTCTTAAAGAAAAAGTTTGAGATACTTGGAAGAATATATGTTTTTCTTGATGAACCCTGAAGATCTGTACCCCTGATCTGTTTGATAATTTCAGAGCAGCTCTAGTATCAGGGACAAAGAATTCTGGGGGAGCTCTAAGCTACAGCTATCTCTAAAAATATGATTTGTTAAAAAGTAGTCAAATGTTGGGGCCAACGCTGTGTCATAGCAGGTAAAGCCACTGCCTGCAGTGCCAGCATCCCATATGGACACTGGTTCAAATCCCTGCTGCTCCGATCCCTCTCTCTGCTGTGGCCTGGGAAAGCAGCAGATTTAGGGCCCCTGTACCCACGTGGGAGACCAGGAAGAAGCTCCTGGCTCCTGGCTCCAGCGTGGCCCAGACCCGGTTCTTGGAGCCATCTGGGGAGTGAACCAGTAGACTGAAGACCTCTCTCTCTGTCATTACCTTGCTCTGTAACTCTGTCTTTCAAATAAATAAAGATAAAATTAAAAAAGAAGTTAAATGCAACTTAAGTAAATAATTATATTTTAATATATTATGTATACATGAGCAAAATAAAAAACAAAAACATGAACAACAACAAAAAAGAATGCAAACATTTAAGTGCTGGCATATCTCAGGCAGCCCCTAATCTAGGTATAAAAGTAGCACAGGGACCGGAGCCGTGGCTCACTTGGTTAATCCTCCGCCTGTGGCGCCAGCATCCCATATGGGTGCCGGATTCTAGTCCTGGCTGCTCCTCTTCCAGTCCAGCTCTCTGCTGTGGCCTGGGAAGGCAGTGGAGGATGGCCCAAGTGCTTGGGCCCCTGCACCTGCATGGGAGACCAGGAGGAAGCACCTGGCTCCTGGCTTCGGATCGGCGCAGTTCCTGCCATAGCGGCCATTTGGGGGGTGAACCAACAGAAGGAAGACCTTTCTGTCTCTCTCTCACTGTCTAACTCTGTCAAAAAAAAAAAAAAAAAGTAGCACGTTGGTATCTGCCATTGGTTCCTTTTATGCTATTTGATCAATTTAAATACTTATCAAATATTGAGTCATGAGAGTTATTTGATCTTAAACAAAAGTGAAGTAGTCAGTTTATAGCTCGGCACTTAATTTTAAAGAGGTCAGTCATGGACCAAGTATAGTCTCTCTGACACCAAAACAGGGTACCATAGATGGTCAAGAAAAATAAATAGGCCTGCAGACAGGACTGAAACACCTTGCTAAAATGCACGCAAATGCAGTGTTTATCCATAATTAAGTCAAATAATAACTCCTGGTTTTAGAGATGGAGAAACAGAAGCATGTATATGCCTCCATCCATCACCTGAATTTGTTCACTATTTAGCACCTGTGCTTAAAAAACAGCATTTTTTTTTTAAGATTTTATTTATTTATTTATTTATTTATTTGAGAAGTAGAGTTACAGACAGTGAAAGACAGAAAGAAAGGTCTGCTGTCCGATGGTTCGCTCCCCAAATGGCCTCAACGGCCGGAGCTGAGCCTATCTGAAGTCAGGAGTCAGCAGCTTCTTTCAGGTCTCCCATGTGGGTGCAGGGGCCCAAGCACTTGGGCCATCTTCCACTGCTTTCCCAGGCCATTACAGAGAGCTGGATTGGAAGTGAACCAGCCAGTACTAGAACCGGTGCCCATATGGGATGCCGGCGCTGCAGGCAGAGAATTAACCTAATATGCCACAGTGTTGGCCCCCAAAACAAGCATATTCAGGAATCACAATGTATTCAGGAATAAGTCTGGCTGAACTAAGAGAGAAAATTTTGTTTGCTTGTAGTCAGAGTTACATATAGGAAAGCGAACATCCACATGCATCTTAGTCAGTTCCTGGAAATTCTTACTGCCTAACCTTAATGCGTCTAAATATTTCCAGCTAGGGTCTCTGGGATACATTGGCCATACTACTGAAGAAGCTGGGGTCCCTGGGCAGTCTGCCTCAACCCTTCTCAGACTGTTTCTCTGTGGAATGTGGGTAATGATACCCATTTGCAGGATGCTGTGTGAATCAAATTATGATGCACAGTACATGTGAAAGACTCTCACACACAATATAAAATATTTTAAAACCACAGGTTAGGCCGGCGCCGTGGCTCACTAGGCTAATCCTCCGCCTTGCGGCGCCGGCACACCAGGTTCTAGTCCTGGTTGGGGCGCCGGATTCTGTCCCGGTTGCCCCTCTTCCAGGCCAGCTCTCTGCTGTGGCCCGGGAGTGCAGTGGAGGATGGCCCAAGTGCTTGGGCCCTGCACCCCATGGGAGACCAGGATAAGCACCTGGCTCCCGCCATCGGATCAGCGCGGTGCGCCAGCCGCAGCGCTCCGGCCGCGGCGGCCATTGGAGGGTGAACCAACGGCAAAAGGAAGACCTTTCTCTCTGTCTCTCTCACTGTCCACTCTGCCTGTCAAAAAAAATAAAAATAAAAATAAATAAAAAACCACAGGTTACAATTCGGCAAAATTCTCCGTATGTTAAGGTTTAAATTCCTGCACTCACCCCTTCGGCTTCTATCTGCACTCCGCAGTGGTGTCCCGTTGCTAGTCTCCCGGGAGCACTCAGCACTCAATCTGTCTCTGCTCAGCCCCCCCCCCCCCCCCCCGCCTTCCCTTAGCATGCAGGGAACTGCCTCGCCTACTTCCTCCCCTGCATAAAACCCACTCTCAAGCTGCGACACAGTCGAGTCCCACTCAGCCACCACTGCAGGGGTACGGAGCAGAGAACACCAGCGCCTTTACCCCACGGAATGCCTCTCGGGATCTGCAGTCATCGACGACAAGCTGGCTGGGAAGGTATTCATGGTTCAGGGTCGTCCGTCCCCGAGAGCTCTGCCTGCTCTGTCTACCTGTAAGGCTGTGCTGCTGTGGGGGCCCTCATTTCTGTGTGTGATAAAGACAGGGTCTCAGGCCCAGCACAGCAGTAAGAACAGATATACAATGGCAATTTAGACTCCAGAAGACAATTACAAGCAGATCAAGGATGCCTTTGGGATGCCCAGGCTCATGGCGTTTTGTTAAGAGGAGCTAAAATCTTTCTCCTGGCAAATGCAGCCTTGCTCTGCCCTGAGGGGCTGCACAGGAAGTGTCCAGATCCAAGTCTGAGCTCTTCAGACCCCACGCGGGGGCTGCCCTGCCCCCTCTCTCCTCTCCCCTTCCCGGCTACATTCTCAATCTCCTAGCCTGCTGGCGCTCTCTGCACGGGCTGCACTCTGGGCTTGTCTTTCAGCGTGGCTCCCAGGGCAGAGCTCACTGCTGCAGGTGTGGTCCTGTACAGATCAAGGTGTGAATCACCCGGGAACCTGGAGAATTCCAGGAAGAAAATTTTCCACACAAGGAGGGGTTCGCTCCTTATCTATTTTTCCCTTCCTGTAAATAACTCAACCAACTACATACCAAGTCCTCTGTGCTATAAATAAACCTTCCTTCCATTGTTCTAGGCGATTCCACAATGTTCATACAGGTTCAAGTGTACATGTAACGTTACAGAACGACATATATTTCCAGTCTAGGGTTGTAATCACAATAACCAAGAATGTATGTGGCCCACTCCACCAAATATTTTATTATCCATGTAGTTATACCTAGAGACAGATCATTCCAGACTTGCCATGCTTTATTTTTTAAGAATGCTTCATGTGGGCCAGTGCTGTGGTGCGGTGGGTAAAGCTGCCACCTGCGACGCCAGCATCCCATATGGGCTCTGGTTCCTGTTCCGGCTGCTCCAATTCCAATTTTTTTTTTTTTTTTTTGACAGGCAGAGTGGACAGTGAGAGAGAGAGACAGAGAGAAAGGTCTTCCTTTGCCATTGGTTCACCCTCCAATGGCCACCGCGGCTGGCGCGCTGCGGCTGGCGCACCGCGCTGATCCGATGGCAGGAGCCAGGTGCTTCTCCTGGTCTCCCATGGGGTGCAGGGCCCAAGCACTTGGGCCATCCTCCACTGCACTCCCGGGCCACAGCAGAGAGCTGGACTGGAAGAGGGGCAACCGGGACAGAATCTGGTGCCCTGACCGGGACTAGAACCCGGTGTGCCGGTGCCGCAAAGTGGAGGATTAGCCTAGTGAGCCGCAGCGCCAGCCCTCCAATTCCAATTCAGTTCCCTGCCTATGGCCTTGAGAAAAGCATCAGAAGAGGGCCCCAAGACTTAACCCCTATCACCCACATGGGAGACCGACAAGGAGCTCCTGGCTTCGGCCTGGCTCAGCCCTGGCCATTGCAGCCACTTGGGGAGTGAACCAACAGATGGAAGATCTCCCTCACCGTCTTTCCCTCTCTCTCTCTCTCTCTGACTAAAGAAATAAATCTTCAAGAAAAAAAATGCTTTGCATACACTGTTAATTCGAAGGGTTCGTGGTGTTCCAAGCAGAATCCTACACTGTATTTATTAACTTATAAAAGATCTTGCTGAGAAATTCGGCAGAAAAGTCCTTCTCATCCAGATATGGAGCCCCCCCTGCCCCCCTCCCCAGCTCCCAACTCTAAATCCTGCGACACAAAACTTAACCCAATGCAAGTCCATGTGCAGATGACTTACTGTCTACATTGAGAACAAAGCAGCATCTCGAACAAACAATGGAGCTGAAAGACTTGGTGAAAACAGCAATACAGGCTCAGGAGGGAGTCCCGGCATAATGAACTTCAAGTGTCACCTGAGGTCACAGACTTTCTCAGGAAAGTTTGCAAAGTACCGTTAGGTTAAGAATCTAAAGTCTTGGCCGGCGCCGCGGCTCAATAGGCTAATCCTCCACCTTGCGGGGCCGGCACACCGGGTTCTAGTCCTGGTCAGGGCACCGATCCTGACCCGGTTGCCCCTCTTCCAGGCCAGCTCTCTGCTGTGGCCAGGGAGTGCAGTGGTGGATGGCCCAAGTGCTTGGGCCCTGCACCCCATGGGAGACCAGGAGAAGCACCTGGCTCCTGCCTTTGGATCAGCGCGGTGCGCCGGCCACAGCGCGCCAGCCGCGGCGGCCATTGGAGGGTGAACGGCAAAAAGGAAGACCTTTCTCTCTGTCTCTCTCTCTACTGTCCACTCTGCCTGTCAAAAAAAAAAAAAAAAAAAGAATCTAAAGTCTTGTGCTCCGTACAACCCGCTACTCTCAACACCGTGCATCTCGATCCTGAAACATCCAGTTGAGGTGGCCTCCTGGAACGTGCTCAGCTTTGGCCTGCTCTGAATTAAAGTAAAAATGAACTCTAAATCAGCCCACAGCCCAGTTTCCGACAGGGCCATGCCGAGTGCCCCAAGCGTCCATCATGTCTGACGGTCAACAGGAGGGGCGTGTGGTTCCGGAGCCCGCAGAGGTTTTTACATACTCAAGATTATTTCTTGTGGTCGAAATAGAAAGAAACCCCACTGCGCTCCAGAAGATTAAAAATAGGGTGGCCAGCCCTCCCAGTATTTTTAGCCCATGCTTTGTAATATTAGTGTTGGAAGTGGTGAAAAGGTGGATCCTAACAGCAGAAACGGAGGAGAACTTGGGAGAATCGTGCAAAGTACAGGTGACTCTTTACCATACAGAAGCAAGTTCAGGTCTCAATCACAGAAATGTGAAAAAGAAGTATTACAAATTAGTCAATTCGATTATTCAGTTTGTTCACTGGATGACGCATGCGGGGAATTCTGAAGTCACAGGCTGGCTTCTGCTTGTCCTGGCACATGTCCCGGCCCTGCTCCGCCTGCTCCTCTCTGAGTGCCGAGGGAATGTGAATTAACTTTATCATTATATTAATGAAGACAGCGTCGGACGCTAAGTGTCTGCAGTCCTCAGAATGATGAAATGTAGCAAAAACCAAAATGTACCGTTCAAGTTCTATTTAGAATCCCTAAGATGGTTTTTTATTAGCGTTCTAATAAGCTGGGAATTTATTTCTGCCTTGCAGGAGAAAAAAATCTGCAGCTCTAAATCTGGGGGATTTCTTGTGTTCCTTGTCTTTACTAAAAGGAGGCTTTGTAATGCCCTGTGTATGACATCCTCTAGAAAAAACAAACCTTACCTATGTGAATGTCACATCCCACTTTCTTTCCTAATGCCACACATCTGCCCCAGTGAAAAATCAAAGGAAAAGGTGAGCTCCAAACTGAAAACAAACGGAGAGGCTCACCTTGGGCCATGGTCATTGTTATTCCACAGTCAGGAGCAAACAAAAGGAAACAGACAAACCAGAAGCAGATTTGGCGCCAGGGATCCACAACCGAACCATCAGCGCTATGGAACGCTTCCTCCTTTCTGAGACAACTGAGGGCAAAGGACGACCCGGTACTTACGTTCAGTCTTCTGGGCAGGGGCGGGTCAGCAGGGTGGCACAGTACACTTGAACACGGTGGGCATTTGGTTTCATCGATCATCATAAAGGTATCACAGACACCATCCCCCAATCTAGTGGGGAAGATAAAAAAAAAAAAAAAAACCTGTCAGCAATCAAAGAATATAAATTTGTATTTCCAAAACACCCTATGTCTTAACTGCTTCCTATCTGCTATGAAAAGCAATGAGCAGAGGTAAATGTCTCTATTTTGAACACAAACAACTGGCTTATGTGAAAGAAATACAGGAAACCCAACTTCTTTTTTCTTCCTATTTAAAAAAAAAAAAAAGATTATTTATTTATTTGAAAGCAAGAATTACAGAAAGAGGAGAGACACAGAGGAGGTCTTCCATCTGCTTGTTCACTTCCCAAATGTTGCAACAGACAGGGCTGGGCTGGGTTGGAGCCAGGAGCTTCATCCAGCTCTCGCATTTGGGTGGTAGGGGCCCAAATACTTGGTCTATCTTCTGCTGCTTTCCCAGGTGCACTAGCAGGGAGCTGGACTGGACACAACCAGCACCCATATGGGATGCTGGTGTCGCAGGCAGCAGCTTAACAGGCTTTGCCACAAGGCCAGACCCTTCCTTCAATTTTTTAAAGAAAGGAGAGCATTTCTGAGTTTGTACTTTAAACCAGAATAAGCCTTCCTTTCTGAATATTGTCTGAAAAACAGGGGTTCCCAACAGGACCTCATTTAATTTCCTACTTGAAAATGAAGGCACTCAAATCTGAAGACTAAAAACCAGATGAGAAAAAGGTGACAAGGGGTCATGGCTTCTCCCAAGTCAGCGACTTGGATTCCACTCCCAGCTCTGCCATGGGGCTGTTCCCGTTCTCTGAGCTGAACAATGCCAGTCTACAGACTTGGGTCTTACAGCCACAACATAAAAGGCCTTTTTAGGGCTGTCTTCTCCTTATTTATGACTGACTTAGCTACTTATGTTAGGTACATCTGCCTAACTTGAAGAAAAATACAGTGAATTCGACAGGAAACTCTAAAGGGATGCTCTAAATTGCAAAATGTACTGAGTGTGCCTTCTGTTCCCACTTCATTTCCTGGTGGTGGTGGAGCCAAAATGTTAAAATGAATAAGGATCAGTTCTCTGTTCTTTCACACAGTGCCCCACCAGGATTTATTTAATCTGCAAGATGGTCTTGAATTATGTATTTCATCAGCTACCAGGAACAGGGGTTTGCAGGTTACACAAACCAGCGCTTCACCCTATCACCAAGCACCGTGCAACAGAGGAAGAATTTTACAATGGCTTTTTAAATATCCTAGCGTGGTTCAGTGGCCTTTAAAAACTGCTTAGTAAAATCAGTTCTAGAGTTTTCTTGTTGATGTTATGGGAACACAAAGGATTAAAAAAAAAACGAGGCAGAATTTTGGAATGTTCTCTTTGTAAAAACTTGCTCGCATTCTGATCGCTTTATTTGTATCTTCAGCACAGCGTCACCTCCAGAAACTATGTATCCGAGCCGTGCCGACCCCTCTCGCCCCGAGCGCTCGCAAACACCGACCACCAGGACTCGCCCGCAACGTGAGATTCGGCCACAGGAAGTCTGCGGCGGACCCCTCCTCTCCACTGGGGCGCAAACCCCGCAACCTGCGCCGCGAACCCTCACCCGCAAAAGCCCAGGCGGGGCCGCACCCGCTCCGCGGAACCCCGAGGGCCGCCCTGCGCTCCGAGCAACAGGGCTTCTTCCCCGGCTCCCCCAGTTCGCCCCACAAAAGGTCCCAGGCTCCCAGAGCCCCTTACCGTGCGCCCGCGACCGAAGGGCTCCCGAAAGAAGCGGGGCTCCGCTCGAGCCCCCTCCCCGCTCCCGGGAGCTGGGGCCGGCCCCGGGGCGGGAGTCAGCCCCTTCCCCAGCCCTCTCCCTCCGCTCGCCCCATCCCGGCCGCTCCCTCGGGCGCCTCTCAGCCCGTTACCCCGTGGCGCCGTTACCTCCGCTGCTGGGGCGGGAGCCCGGCCCCGCACGGCCCCGCATCCTTCCGGCCGGGCCCGCGAGCCGTGCCTCCCATCCGCGCCCTCGGGACCCTGCCCCGGGGGGAGGGGCGGCGGTTGGCGGGTTCGGCGGGCCCAGTCCACCTGCGCCGCCGCCGGGACGGCTGCCTCCGGGGGGGGGGGGGCGCGACGCTTCCCTGGGGACTCGGCCAGACAGACACTGCAGCTCCGCGTGCCCTCGCTCGCGACTGCTCGGAACGCGGGCGGAGAGACCCAGCTCGGGACGGGAGGGGGCGCGGCCTGGTCGCCTAGCAACCGCGGCACGCCCCGGGAACCGCCTCTGCGCAGCGACGCGCTGACGCACGGGGGCGGGGCCGAGCCGGCCCGCCCTGCCCTCGCCCTGCAGCCGCCCTGCGCCGCTGTCCCGGGCCGCGCGCGCACGAGCGCGGGAGCTCCGGAGGCGAAGACGCTTGGGCCAGAGCTGCCGGCTTCGCGGGGACGGCGGAGGAAGTCTCAGAGGAGACGTTAGGGAAAACCACGATGAGCCCCGGAAGTGCGGCCCGCCCCGCACAGCCTCGGGTCCCTTCCGTGGCACGTTGCTGCCTGTTCCCAAACCTGGGGAAAGCGATGGCAGAAGCCCGTGGGTTGGCGCTGTGGTGGCTCCTCAGCACCACGGGCGGCGGCCCCCGAGAGCCGTTTTTTCAGCCCGCGGAGCCGTGCCCCTCAGGGTCGCCTGCCGGCGGAGCCAGCACTTGGCCTTTGGCGAGCGCGGCCCGCCCACTCCCGAGCCAGACCCTCGGGAGGCTCTTTTTCCTCAGCGTGTGTGTGTGTGGGGGGGTGATGATGATGAAGATGCTGGCCTTGTGTGAGACGTCAAAGCCAGCTCCCAACACCGACGTGGAGGGGGTTAGCACGCAGGGGCGCGCGGCGCTTCCCCGAGCGTGGCTTCCCCGCCGATTGTCTGACCCGCGCGGCGCCGGCGGCCCGGAGCGAGCCCCGCGGTCTCAGAACGCGGGGACGCGGTCCGCGGTGGGCGCGGCGCGGGCTCCCGGACCTCGGCTTCTCCGTCCCGCCAGTGAAGGCGCCCCCCGAGGACCCAGAGCCGCCTACTTTATAAATCGAGAACCTGTCCACGCGGGGAACCCTGTCCTTGGGGGTCAGCGTGGCCTCGTTCCGGGACACCGGTGTGCGCGAGGCTGGCTTTCGTGACAGTTTTTGGAGATTTTCCAGTTGTAGGCATGAGCTTTCCTCTCTGCCTTCCCCACCCCTTACCCCGTGCCACCTGAGCAAACCTGCTTCGTGGGGCTTTGCGTTCGCGCTCTTTTGAAGGTTTTGTTTGCAGAACGAGTTCCATGGCAACGCAAAGTTTAGAGGAGATTGTTGTGCGGGCCCCGGAGCTCTGAGGTTGCAACCTTCTATTAAGTAATCCCTCGGCTGGGTTCGCGGACGCCTCGGGCCGCTGCACTGCCCTGAGCGGAGCGGTGGACTTGCCCGCACAGGTTTGCTGACCTCACTCTGGACGGCTGCTCTGGGGGGACTGCGCCCAGCGCCAAGGTGAAGCAGCGCTCTCCCTCTCCTGCCCGGAAGCTGGAAGACACAGAGGCCTCCTTTGTCTCACCGGTGGGAACCCACCGTTCCCATGGTCAAGGCAGGGAGGAGAGCTCCACGAACCTCTGACCTGCTGACCCGAGGACTTTCCAGCCCCTGTTGCTGGGTTAAAGTCCAGTAACGGATCTAGCAAGAGCCCCCATGCGCTCCCTGAACAGCTGCCCGGAGCCCTGCAGCCCCTGAGGCCAGTTCTAACACACCTCTAACACAAAGAACCTGTCACAAATCAACAACAAAATGTAATTATTCAAGCAATTTCAAAAACCACTGGAGTATTCAGAATGTGATTGCAACAGTTTCAAATGCAGAGTCAGCAATTGTTCCTGTGGTCATAGTCACCTTGGAATAAAATAGCTGTTGATGGATGAAGCTTGAAATCGGTTCTTTGCTATTTGTTTCTTTACAGCAAAATTTGCCATAATGCATATTATCCCATAATGCATCACAAAATTGGAATGCATTTTAAGTTTAAAAAATTATTTTAAAGATTTCTTTATTTGAAAGGCAGAGTGACAGAGAGGAAGGAAGAGAGAGAGAGATTCATCTGCTGATTCACTCCCCAAATGGCTGCAATGGCTGGGCTGGTCCAGACCAAAGCCAGGAGCCAGAAACTCTATCTAGGTCTCTCACTTGGGTGGCAGGGGCCAACGTGCTTGGATCATCTGCCGATGCCTTCATAGGCACATTGTCAGCCAAATAGTAGGCACTCTAACGGGTGCTCTGATATGGGGCGTTGGAGTCGCAGAGTGGCTTAACCCAGCACCACAACAACGGCCCCTGGAATGCATTCTTTTTTTTTTTTTTTTTTTTTGACAGGCAGAGTGGATAGTGAGAGAGAGAGAGAGAGAGAAAGGTCTTCATTTTTGCCGTTGGTTCACCCTCCAATGGCCGCTGCAGCCGGCGCACCACGCTGATCCGAAGCCAGGAGCCAGGTGCTTATCCTGGTCTCCCATGCAGGTGCAGGGCCCAAGCACTTGGGCCATCCTCCACTGCCTTCCCGGGCCATAGCAGAGAGCTGGCCTGGAAGAGGTGCAACCGGGATAGAATCCGGTGCCCCAACCAGGACTAGAACCCGGTGTGCCGGCGCCGGAAGACGGAGGATTAGCCTGTTAAGCCACGGCGCCAGCCTGGAATGCATTTTTACAAATTATTTCAAGAGAAGTTGTGAAACTCATTCTTCTAGCACTGCTTCTTCCGTTAGCGTATTCATCTGGTTTTGTGTCTCTTAGATCCCGAAGTTTGTCTCTCTCTCTCTCTTTTTTTTAAAGATTTATTTATTTATTTCAAAGTCAGTTACACACAGAGAGAAGGAGAAGCAGAGAGAGAGAGAGAGACAGAGACAGAGAGAGGTCTTCCATCCGCTGGTTCACTCCCCAATTGGCTGAAACGGTTGGAGCTGTGCCAATCTGAAGCTAGGAGCTAAGAGCTTCTTCCGGGTCTCCCACACGGGTGCAGGGGCCCAAGGACTTAGGCCATCTACTGCTTCCCCAGATCATAGCAGAGAGCTGGATTGGAAGTGAAACAGCTGGGACTTGAACTGGCGCCCATATGGGATGCCGGCACTGCAGGTGCAGCTTTACCCATTACGCCACTGCGCCAGCCCCGAAGTTTGTCTCTTAATCCCAAACCCAAGTAATATGTTTTTCTTCCCCAAATTTCTGCCATCTCTTTTTGTAGTTTTTCTTGAGTTGACATGACAGAGTACTACCCACCACCCCTGGTGGGCCATATGAAACTGAAATTTAAAAAATATTTATTATTTTTGAGGTAGCATATTTTTAATTTACTTTAAGTCAGAGGCTTATTGGCCCCACTAAAGAGTTCAACAAATGAAAAGTAAACATAACATCGTCCAACAGGAAAATGGGCAAGGGCCATATACCATAATCAAAAGATGTTCAGCTTTACTCGTATGAATTTTAAAATAATCACAAATCATTAAAACTATAGTAGTATAAAATTCCTATCAAAGTGTTTGACAAACATTTACTGTTTCTGAACTCTTAAAGCCTAGCCAGGATCTTTTCTAAGCGTCACCATTTTTTAAGTATCTATGTGTTCCAAGTAGCATCTGAAATGCTTTTATATGGATGTGCTCATTTGAAACTCCCCGTAGTCCTGTGGGATGGACATCATACACAGCCTGAGAGACAAGTAACTTACCCGAGGCCTTGGCTAGCAAATGATGACCAAGAATTCAAACCCTGTCTGTTTGGCTTAAACCCAATGTTTGCCGGTCTGTGTACTGCCTAGATTCTCTGACAGCTCAGACAAAACCACGGGAGTCTTCGAGAATTCTGTGACTTACAGTTCCTCGTAATTTAAGATTCTGAAACACAGTCAACAGGATAATAGTCCCCCAAAGATGTCCACATCCTAATCCCAGAATCTGTGTCATCTTACTGGGCATAAATGGCCTTTGCAAATGTGATAAATTAAGGATTTTGAAATGAGATTTTCCTGGATGCACCGGTGAGCTCAGGGCAATCACCAGAGTCCTTAGAAGGTGCCAGAGAAGGAAATGTGGAGATGGAAGCAGAGGTCAGAGAGAGAGAGTTTGCAAATGCTGTCGCTACTGCTCAGCTGGAGACACCCCCCCACCCCCACCCCGTCACGGAGTGCGGGCCGCCTGGGGAAGCTGGGAAGGCAGGGAGCAGGAACACGGCCTGCCTGCCTGTGATTCTAGGGCTGCTCGCTTTCAGGACTGTAAGATAACTGAGTTTGTGTGTCAAGGCACTACGTGGTAGTGTGGTGATTTGTTACATTAAAGCTGGGATCCTGGGGCTGTGGGATATGAGCCAGGGCCACTGTTCTCTGTAGCGTGAATGCTGCCCCCATGTGGACACGTCTGAGCTAGAGCCTTTAGCCAACACCCACTGCCAGACAAGTGGGAAAGGCCACTCAGCAGTGGAATTTGAACTTCAGGTAGTTTTTACTATAAGTACATTTCATGCAATATTTGTGATAGACTAAAAAAAAATCTATGCATTGTTTATCTGAATTTTTTTTTTTTGACAGGCAGAGTGGATAGTGAGAGAGAGAGAGACAGGTCTTCCTTTTTGCCGTTGGTTCACCCTCCAATGGCCGCTGCGGCCGGCACATCTCGCTGATCCGAAGCCAGGAGCCAGGTGCTTATCCTGGTCTCCCATGGGGTGCAGGGCCCAAGCACTTGGGCCATCCTCCACTGCCTTCCCGGGCCATAGCAGAGAGCTGGCCTGGAAGAGGGGCAACCGGGATAGAATCTGGCGCCCCAACTGGGACTAGAACCCGGTGTGCCGGAGCTGCAAGGCAGAGGATTAGCCTGTTAAGCCACAGCGCTGGCCGTTTATCTGAAATTTAATTAGGCATCTTGTATTTTTCATTAGATGTGGCAGTCCAGTCTGAGGGAATAAAATCTTCACCTGTAATGCCTTGAATTGGACTTGAAATTTAACCTTGGAGAAGTAATCCCAAGAAACTTTGTTCTCCTTCCTTAAGTGCACATAATCTCATTTGCAAAATGTAAGGTCCTGGGTTTCAGCACCAATGTAAGGCTGCCACAAAACACATCAGACACTGGAATAAGGGAAAGGGTTTAATGGGGAAAACCCAGCAGACAAAGGGGTGAAGAAAGAAAAAGAGAGACTGTCCACTCTGCCTGTCAAAAATTTAAAAAAAAAGAGAGAGAGAGAGAGAAGGAGAGTGTAAGAGAGAGAGAGAGGAGAGGAGCTAGCGAGGCGAGAAGAGAGAGCAAGCAGGAGAGAGGAGCAAGAGGAGCCAAGACAAGGGAGCAAGCCAAGAGAGAGAGCCAGCAGGAGAGAAGAGAGAGCCACGTGTTCAGGAACAGGTCCTTTTAAAACTTTGCCGGAGGGCGGGCAGAGAAGTAGGAACAGCGAATCCCACTAGGGTGGGGGTGGAGCTGACACTGGTGGTTGGGCCACACTAAATCCTTTCATTTTAATCTTTGGAATTTTTTATTAGCTAATTTTTAAATATTTATTCATTTGAAAGGCGGAGGGACAGGGAGAGAGTGACAAAAAGAGATCTTCCATGCTCTGATTTACTCCCAAAAATGCCCACAATAGCTGGGCTGGACCAGGCTGAAGCCAAGAGCCCAGAACTCCACCTGGGTTTCTCCCATGGGTGGCAGGGGCCTGCACCCACATGGGAGACCCAGAAGAAGCTCCTGACTCCTGGGTTCGGATGGACCCAGCTCCAGCCGTCGCAGCCATTTGGGGAGTGAAGCAGTTGCCTGGAAGCCTATGGATAGTGGCTTTTTTTTTTTTTTTTTTTCCACAAAATTGCTATCTAGATTTAACCAGGGGAGGAGCAGAATAACAGTTAACAACCACTCAGAGGGCTGGAATAATAAGCATTCAGAGATCTGGGATAACAAGCAATCAGAGGCAGGGCTGGAATTGGTAGTCTATCTAGCCGTCTAGCCTATTCTCATAATAAAACTAAGTGTTGGGCTGAGGCTGTGGTGCAGCAGGTTAACGCCCTGGTCTGAATCACCGGCATCCCATATGGACGCTGCTTCAAAAGCCGGCTGCTCCACTTCCAATCCAGCTCTCTGCTATGGCCTGGGAAAGCAGTAGAAGATGACCCAAGTCCTTGGGCCCCTGCACCTGTGTGGGGGCCTGGCTCCTGGCTTCGGATTGGCACAGCTCTGGCCCTTGCAGCCAATTGGGGAGTGAACTAGTGGATGGAAGACCTCTCTCTCTCTCTCTCTCTCTCGCTCTCGCTCTCTCTCCTCTCTGTGTAACTCTGACTTTCAAATAAATAAATCTTTAAAAAAACCAAAAAACTAGGTGTTGCTAAAGGCAGCCTCTGGGAAGAGGCAAGCACTTGTTGCGCTCCTACAGGGACTCTCTCATTCCAGCAGGGATCTTACCTAACTGCCTATTTGTCTAACTCCTCACATTTCCCCCTCAGAAGAATGGACCCTAGTGGTCAGGGGCAATGACCACGCTGGCTGCTTCATGCTGAGAGGGGGATCGCTGGGGGATGGCAGCAGGGCATCCTCTGAAGGATGGTCTGGAAGTTAAAAGCCACGCTGTTAAATGTTTTAGACCCAAGCTCAGTGTTTGACTTCAGTCCTGCCATCAGTGTGGTGCCAGCTGAATTCTTTCTGTAGAAATTCACTGCTCCCATGTAGCCATGAAACTGGTGTGGGCATTTGGTGTAATGGTTAAGACACAGCTTGGAGTACCTGGGTTCAAGTCCTGGCTCCACTGCTGGTTCCAGCTTCCTGCTAATGATGCCCTGGGTGTCAGTAGATGATGGCTCAGGTCTTTGGGTCCCTGCCACCCACGTGGGAGATCTGGATGGAGTTCTTGGCTCCTGGCTTCTGCCCGACCTAGTTCTGACAATCATGGGCATCTGGGGGTAGTAAACCAGTGGATGGGGGAGCACAGGCATTCTTTGTCTCTCACTCTCAAATTAAAAAAAAATACAAAAACATATTCCTGTAGCACTTGAATTTCTAACTTTGGACTTTAGGAGGCATCCTGACTCCATCCTTGGGCTGCTAGTCCAGCCACTGCCCAGTCCCTGCCGGTCTTCCTGTCTAGGGCTCCCCAAGGAGCCCAGGTCCATCTGCAGGGCCTCCGACCTCATCATTCTGCAGCTCTGCCTTCTCCTTTCCCTTCTCCCCGCCAGCTCCTGGGGCTTACAGCTCAGTCACTGTGAACCATCTCCCAGGGCATCTTCCCTCCTTGGTGGAGTTCCCCAGACACCAGTGGGTTCTGGAAGTCTCCAACCACAGGTTTCTGCCACAGGTTGTGGGGAACATGCTCACCTCCCAGATAAAGAAAGAACTATCTTTCTGAGAAGTGGAAGGCTCACTTCTGATCCACTCTAAGACTCTGTCCAATTGCCCATGTTCAGGGGCTCCCATGTGACTTACCTAGGATCCTCTAGATATTTTTTCAGAAGCTTTTGGGAATATAAATTTGGGGAAGAAAAAGGGGTGGGTTTTTGTTTGTTTGTTTTTTTAAGCCTAGCAGAATGTTCAGGAAGTCCCAGGGAAGGCCAAGAAGGCTTCATAGTTACAAACAATGTCTTCTCAGTGCCACAGGCACCCTGGAGCTCCCAGATGGTGGACAGTCAGGGTGCAGCTGTTCTGACTGGGTGCCTGGTCCCAGCAGGCCCCCATCTCAGCCCGGAAGACCAGACAATGTAGGAGTGCTGTGCTGGGCCTGGCGGAACTCCACCTTCTTCGCACCTTTTCATTTTGCTTAGAAATGCTCCCGCCTGAGCCTGATGGGTAGACCTTCACTTCCTCTCTCCCCCTTGTGCATTTTGTGTTCGAGGAGACCTTCTCATTCATAAAAAGCCACAGGGTCACGGGCACAGGTTTTACGATTAGACCCACTTCCTTTCCCTTGCCCTTCAAACGTCTTGGTCTTCTAAGTTTTCAGTTTTCGTATCAAACTTTCTTTCTTTGCACATTAGACTCAGTGAGCCTACATTGACACCAGTTGTCCATAGTTTACCGGAGTCTGTAAAGGCTCATTAGGGGGTGTACATTCTGTGGGTGTTGGACAAATCTAGAATGACAGAGTGCAGCAACCCTTACAGTGTCGTACAGATTAACTTCACCACCCTACAAGTCTGTGCTTTGCCAGTGCCCTGCCCACCAACTCTGGGCAATCACTCTTCTTGCTATCTCCAGGTAGAATTCTCACTTTGGTATTATGGGCATGATCCTTTTTGGATTGACTTCTTTCACTTAGTAATATGCATTCAAGGATTCTCCTGCCTTTTCATGGTTTGATAGCTCATTTTTTAATTAAATGAAATTTATTTATTATTTATTTATTTGAATGGCAGAGAAAGAGAGAGTGGGTTATTTGTAAGAGAAAAATCTCTCATCAACTGGGTCACTCCTCAAATGCCTGCAACAGCTGGGGCTGTGCCAGGCCAAAATCAGGAGTCAGAAACAGTCTGGATCTCCCATGTGGCCCCAACCATCTGAGCCATCACCTGCTGCCTCCCAGGGTGTGTACTCATAGGATGCTGGAATTGGGAGCAGAGCCAGGATGGGATGCATGTGTCCTAGGTGGCATTGTCCACTGAGCTCCTCTGACATTCACCTGTGAGTGGGGTTCTTCAGAATCAAGGTCTGGGGGTTTGGAGTTCAGGAGGAAGCGGGCTGACAACAGGGCAACAGTAGGTGTGGGCAGACACTGGACAGCTGCATCTTTGGACAGTTAAGGTGGAAATCTCCTTTGTACAACTGACCTGGAGTCAAGCATTTAGAATTTTCTATTGGTGTCTGGATACCCCGCTTTGAAGCTTTTCTTTTTTTAAAGATTTATTCCTTTATTCGAAAGGCAGAGAGAGAGAGAGAGAGAGAGAGAGAGAGAGAGAGAGAGAAAGTGAAATCTCTCATCCACTGGTTCACTCCTCAACTGTCCACACAGCCAAGGCTGGACTAGGTGGAAGCCAGGAGCTGGGAACACCATCTGGGTCTCCCACATGGGTAGCAGGGACCCAAGTATTTGGGCCATCTTCCATTGCTTTCCCAGGTGCTTTAGCAGGGAGAAGGATGGGGAGTGGAGCAGCCGGGACTCCCTGGGACTGGAACTGACACTCCAATGTGGGGTGGGATGCCAGTGGCACAGGAGCAGCTCAACCTGCTAAGCCACAACACTGAAGTTTTAGTCCACACAATTAAAGTTGGCAGGGGTCAGGCCCTCAGGTGTTTAAGTGTTTGCTCCCCTCTTAGGAAACAATCTCTTTCTGTTGTGTGCCAGCCTGAGGACAAGCCTGGGGTAAGAGTGGATTCCTTGGGGCTGATATGGTGCAGAGAGCGATGCTGCTACCTGCAATGCCGGAATCCTGTATGGGGCTAGTTCATGTTCTGGCTGCTCAGCTTCCAATCCAGCCCTGCTAATGGCCTGGGAAAGCACAGAAAGATAGTTCTAGTGCTTGGGCCCCTGTACCCACATGGGAGACCCAGATGAAGCTCCTGGCTCCTGGCTGCAGCCTGGCCCAGCACTGGCTGTTGTGGCCATCTAGGGGCTCAACCAGAAGATGGAAGCTCACTCTCTGTCTTCCTCTTTCTCTGTAACTTTTTCAAAATAAATAAATAAATAAATAAATCTTTTTTTTAAAAAAAAGTGGATTCTGTGTCACTATTAGTGCCCTAAATTAAAATCAGGGAGCAGAATATATTAGCTGATCTATTATATGGTGTAAGCTAGAGACTTACACCATAAATCTTTTAAATTAAAAAAAAAATTTATTTGAAGCCGGCGCCGTGGCTCAATAGGCTAATTCTCTGCCTTGCGGCGCCGGCACACCGGGTTCTAGTCCCGGTCAGGGCACCGGATTCTGTCCCGGTTGCCCCTCTTCCAGGCCAGCTCTCTGCTGTGGCCAGGGAGTACAGTGGAGGATGGCCCAAGTACTTGGGCCCTGCACCCCATAGGAGACCAGGATAAGCACCTGGCTCCTGCCATCAGATCAGCGCGGTGCACCAGCCACAGTGCACCGGCCGCAGTGGCCATTGGAGGGTGAACCAACAGCAAAAGGAAGACCTTTCTCTCTGTCTCTCTCTCTCACTGTCCACTCTGCCTGTCAAAAAAAAAATTTTTTTTATTTGAAAGGCAGAGTTACCAGGGCCGGCGCTATGGTGCAGCAGGTTAATGCCCTGGCCTGAAGTGCCGGCATCATATATGGGCGCCAGTTCTAGTCCCAGCTGCTCCTCTTCCGAGCCATCTCTCTCTATGGCCTGGGAAAGCAGTAGAAGATGGCCCAAGTCCTTGGACCCCTGCACCTGTTTGGGAGACCCAGAAGAAGCTCCTGGCTCCTGGCTTCAGATCGGCGCAGCTCTGGCCATTGCAGCCAATTGGGGAGTGAACCATCTGATGGAAGACTTCTCTCTCTCTGCCTCTCCTCTCTCTGTGTAACTCTGACTTTCAAATAAATAAATAAATCTTTTCTTAAAAAAGAAATAAGGTAGAGTTACAGAGATGCGGAGGCAGAGAGAGAGAGGTCCTCCATCTGCTGGTTCACACCCCAAATGATAGCAACAGCCGGAGCTGGGCCTATCAGAAGCCAGGAGCCAGGAGCCTCCTCCGGGTCTCCCATGTGGGTGCAGGGGCCCAAGGACTTGGGCCATCTTCTACTGCTTTCCCAGGTGCACTAGCAGGCAGCTGAGTCCGAAGTGGAGCAGCCGAGACCCATACTGGCGTCCATGTGGGATGCCCCAGCACTGCAGGCCGCGGCTTCACCCAGTATGCCACAGAGCCGGCCCCACAACATTAAAGATCTTAAATAGAAGCCTTTAAGAAATGCATCCAGGGGGCTGGCGCTGTGGCTCACTAGGCTAATCCTCCATCTTGCGGCACCGGCATACCGGGTTCTAGTCCCGGTCGGGGCGCCGGATTCTATCCCGGTTGCCCCTCTTCCAGGCCAGCTCTCTGCTGTGGCCCGGGAGTGCAGTGGAGGATGGCCCAAGTGCTTGGGCCCTGCACCAGCATGGGAGACCAGGATAAGCACCTGGCTCCTGGCTTCGGATCAGTGCAATGCGCCAGCCGCAGCGGCCATTGGAGGGTGAACCAACAGCAAAAGGAAGACCTTTCTGTCTCTCTCTCTCTCTCACTATCCACTTTGCCTGTCAAAAAAAAAAAAAAAAAAAAAAAAAAAGCATCCAGGGGCTGGCGCTGTGGCACAGTGGGTTAAAACCCTAGCTTGAAGCGCTGGCATGCCATGTGGGTGCCAGTTCTAGTCCCAGCTGCTTCTCTTCCTATCCAGCTCTCTGCTGTGGCCTGGGAAAGCAGTAGAAAATGGTCCAAGTCCTTGGGCCCCTGCACCCATGTGGGGGACCGGAGGAGGCTCCTAACTTTGGATTGGTGCAGCTCTGGCCATTGCGGCCAATTGGGGAGTGAACCAGCAGATGGAAGACCTCTCTGTCTCTACCTCTCTCTCTGTAACTCTTTAAATAACAATAAATCTTTTAAAAAAAGAAAGAAACGCATTCAAGAGGCCTGGAAGTTTAATAAAACGTGAGTGCAATTAATTTTTGCGGAATTAAAGCAAAATTGAATGGAAAGGGAGCTGGCAGAGCGTCTACTCAACGCACTACCGAGTACAGGTCCAGTGGGAAGTAAAAAAAGAAAAAAGAAACGTATGGACCTGCCTTGAGACACAGGGAGTCCGCGGCAGCGCCTCCGGGCCCACACACTCGCGCAGGCGCAGACCCGGCGGAGGGAGGCGCGGCCTGGTCGGGGAGGGGACGCCCTGGGAGCCGCTGCACTCGGCCCCGCCCTCTTCAGTTCCCGGCCTGGCCACTGGGGGCGGCCGCGGCCTCCGCAGCGGCGACAGCCGCGGGTCTGCGCCGCCCGCGTTTCCTGCCGGGCCTCTTTCGCAGCCGGGCCCAGCATGGCTGCCTCCAGGGCTGCGGGCCCGGGCGCCGCCGCGCGCTCGCGTTCCTGACAGCCTCTGGCTTCTGTGCGCTCCTTGCTTTCCCCCGGCCACCCCAGCAGACATGTTTGCCAAGGCCTTTCGGGTCAAGTCCAACACGGCCATCAAGGGGTCGGACAGGTGAGGGAGGGACCGCGTCTGCTGTGCCCACGAGGCCCCCGGACCCCTCGGCCCTGCTGGCCGCAGCCCCACGGCCGTCTCCGGCCCGGCCCGCCGACCCGCGGCGGAGGCCGAGGGGAACAGTCCGGGGAGGCACATTTTGAGGGTGAGGAAGATAAGGGGGCCTGCCTTATCGGCCAGGCCGCTTTGGGGGGGTCCTTCAGGAGTTCAGTTTAAAGGTGTGATTCAGTCTGAACTTGGGAGGCTGCGGAAAAGGCAGCAATACAGGGTCCCTGCCCTCCGAAGAAGTCAGAGCTCCTTGGGAGAGTTCAGACTGGGTTGGGGGCGGCGCCCTGGGAGCTCAAAGTGCGGGAGGAGGAAAGTGTTGAGTGGTTCCTTCCTGCCGGGGCGGCCGGTGGCGGCCGCACAGCATCGCCAGGGCAGACACCGTGTTTGCCACCCGGTGTCCTGCAGTTGGCATTGTTGGTGCTGTGGTGTAGCCTGTTTCACCGTAAGCTGACAGACTTGCCCAGAGAGGGGCGGGTCTGAGGGCCAGGCATGGAATCAGGAGAGCAGGGCTGTATTTTCTGTACTAGGCTAATTTGGCTTGTTCATTTAGGCTTCAGTTTTCCCAGCTATAAAGGGAAAGACGGGCGCCAGGAGCCTGGGAAAACTGCATAGCACTGGATGAGAAAGAGAACAGGCTGTTTAACCAGGCGCGGTTTTATAGTGAGCCCTGAGGTCTCCATATGCTTTGTGCAGGAGGAAGCTCCGGGCTGACGTGGCGGCTGCTTTTCCCACCCTGGGCACAGATCAGGTCTCTGAGTTAGTCCCTGGCAAGGAGGAGCTCAACACTGTGAAGCTGTATGCCCACAGAGGGGATGCCGTGACTGTGTACGTGAGTGGTGGTAACCCCATCCTATTTGAACTGGAGAAAAATCTGTACCCGACAGGTATGGCAATGGGATGGAGAGGGCCATGACTATCGTCCCCGCGTAACAGCTGCCTCTCTCTCTCTCTTCCCTTAACTGTCTCGCTGAGGACAAATGAGCACAAAAATCTCCTGCTACCATCCCTCAGGGTCTTTTTGGCCTGGCCTTCCTAGAAACTGGGTCTTTCATGACCAGAGCTGCTGGGAGGGAGGTGGAGGGGGCTGATCCAGAAGGGTTGGTTGCAGAGGGACGTTCTGACATGAGGGAGCAGTGGCTGAGGAGCTTAGAGTGGGTTCAGTAGGGATAGGGCTGAGGTCTTCAAAGTGACATGATTTCAGGGCATTTTGCTTTTCAAAACTGTCCTTAGTAGGATATTCGTGCTACTGACAAGAGCTACTGTGATAGAAGTGTGCTACATAGTGATCTTAGTGACAGACTTCACTCGGGGTGGCTCACAGGGAGTCTGAGGCTCCGACTGGCACGGATGCCTCTGCTCTCTTCCATGACTGCTGACTTTTCTCTGACGTTTGCTGCAGCTATGCAATGCAGTCTCCTTAGGCCATGCCTTCTTCCCCACCCGCACGTCCCTGCTATTCTTGAAGACAAACGTGGACCCTTTTTGAGCTAAGCATCTTACTGCTGTTCACTCTGCAAACAGAAGAAATAGAAGCGGTACATGGAGAAGTTTGCAGGCTGGCTCCCTGCTCTTCAGTGGCTTCTGAGGTTGTAATTGGAAGCCTCGTGGGCTGTCTGTGCCCACTTGTATCCACGTGGCCATTTCCTGCTGTTGCATTCCAGGTGGAGGATGGGTGCCTCCCAAACTCAAGTGACACCCAGTTTCTTAGGTCTCTGCCTTTCTCAAGAATGAAACCTCTTGGGCGTCCCCTCACAACTTCTCTCTGGCTTTGAGTTGAGTTTCTTTTCTGTGTTCTAATTACAGTGACCGTCGTGTCAGGCTTTGCCAGGTCCCTAGCAGATTGAGTGTTTGGTGGTTAAGTGATTTCTGGTTTGTTTGTGTAGTGTACATGCTGTGGTCCCATCCCGATCTCCTACCGACCTTCACAACATGGCCTCTGGTCCTGGAAAAACTGGTGGGGGGAGCAGGTAAGAGAATTTCCTGTATTCAGATTGGCTGTAACCTACTTAGGGAGGGCAACCAATTTAATCGATGTCCCCATTTTGTGGGTTCGGATGGTTGAAAGGTAGAGTTTCCCTATGTCTGTGTTACACCTCTCACGTGGCTGGTTCTGTGAGCCCTCTCAGCCTCCCTGACCTGTTGTGAGGCTCAAAGAAGACAAGTGATGTGCTAGAACTCTGTGAGTGGCCATTTGCTGTGTGTTAAACCAGCCAGCCGAGTTTAGGGAACCAGGACAAGCTAGAACGTGCTGTAGAACACCCTTCCTGGTTGGGTTTCATCACCAGCCTCCCAAAGGGAGGTCTGACAAGTTACCATTTTCAGTTTCCATTGTGAATAACATAGTTTCTGCTTAACTGATGTTTCTTTGTCCAGCAAATGAATAAGTGATGGAGTAAAACATGACATTGGATGGAGGCAGAAATAAGTTGTGATGCTTCTGTTTGCTACAGATTTGATGCTGCCGGGACTTGTGGTGCCCCCTGCTGGTCTGCCTCAGGTACAGAAGGGCGACCTCTGCGCCATTGCCTTGGTGGGGAACAGGTATGGTGTCTCTGGGGGGAAGCTTAGGTGAAAGAGGGGAGAAGGGGAACGATAGCTTTCAAAGCTTATGGGCCCAGACTGGAAAGGTAATCCAAGTTCCCTTGCAAGAAGCAGAGAGTGGACCTGCTGTTGGACTGGCGTTGGGTCCATGGGGTGCCTGTACGTCTGGGCTGGGGGTATTTGCTGCTGTGACTGTTTTATTGGTCTTTGGTTTTTTGTAAATAACTTGAGGTTTACAGAAGATCTACAGGGATGGTACAGATTCTGATTGACTACTTAGCCAGCTCCCCTCAGTGGAACATCTTACATAACCACAGTGTCGTCGTCACAACTAAGCGATTATTATTGGTACAATACTTAACTAAATTCCATACCTTTCAGTATTTCCCATCTGTTCTGCTAGTGTCTTTTCTGTCAGGTCCTGCCCAGGATATCACCTCGCGTTTACTTGTCATGTCTGTCTCCTTCTTTCTGACTTTTCTGTTGGTCTTCTTCTTCTTCTTTTTTTTTAAGATTCATTTATTTATTTGAAAGTCAAAGTTACATAGAGGCAGAGAGAGAGAGAGGTCTTCCATCCGCTGATTCACTCTCCAGTTGGCCACAATGGCCAGAGCTGTGCCAATCTGAAGCCAGAAGCCAGGAGCTTCTTCCAGGTCTCCCACACAGGTGCAGGGGCCCAAGGACTTGGGCCATCTTCTACTGCTTAGCAGCGAGCTGGATTGGAAGTGGAGCAGCCAGAACTAGAACCCGGTGCCCATATGGGTTGCCAGCACTGCAGGCAGCAGCTTTACCTGCTATGCCACAGTGCTGGTCCTGGTCTGCTTCTAATTAATTTTAATAGCTTTACTGATATATTGTTTAGCTCCATTGAGATTCACCAATTTTAAAGTATAATTCAATGACTTTTAGTACATTTACAGAGGTATTCAACCATCACCTCATTGTTTTCTTTTACACATAAATCAAAAAGTAATTATATGAACAATTCTGAGAAATCAGAAGTCCCCTCACCCCACAGTCTTTTTCTTCTAGAATTAACCATTATCATTTTTTTAAAAAATTGATTTATTTGAAAGGCAGAGTTACAGAGAGGCAGAGAGAGAGAGGTCTTCCACCTGCTAGTTCACTCCCCAAGTGTCCGCAGCTGCTGGAGCTGGGCTGATCCAAAGCCAGGAGCCAGGAGCCAGGAGCCGCTTCTGGGTTTCCCACAAGGGTGCAGGGGCCCAAGGACTTGGGCCATCTTCCACTGCTTTCCCAGGCCATAGCAGAGAGCTGGATCAGAAGTGGATCAGCTGGGACTCAAACCGGCACCCATATGGATTGCCAGCACTGCAGGTGGTGGCTTTACCCGCTACACCATAGCACCGGCCCCAACCATTATCATTTTGCTGTATGTGCTTACTGCCTTTTTTCAGTGCATCTGCATGTGAGCATCTAAAAGGATATGATTTGAGGTGTGTCTCTTTAAAACCACAAACCAACAATGATGCAGTGTATGCATTTTTTTTTTTAATATTTATTTATCTGAAAGGCAGAGATAGAGAAGGAGAGATATAGACATCTTCCATCTGCTGGCTCACTCCCTAGATGGCTGCAAGGACCAAGGCTAGGCCAGGCCAAAGCCAAGTGCCTGGAACTCCTTCTGGGTCTCCCCTATGGGTGGCAGGGCCCCAAGCACTTGGGTCATCTTCTGCTGCTTTCTGAGGCACATTAGTGGGGAGCGGAATTGGAAGCAGAGCAGCTGAGACTCAAACCTGCACTCGTGTGGGATGCTGACATCACAGGTAGCAGCTTAACCCACTGCGCCACAGTGCTGGCTGCTGTGGGCTGTTTTTTCAGTTCGTGTGTATGGATGTTTTGCTTGTCAGCACACAGCTGCTGAGTCCTTTTCACTTGCTATGTGGCCGTGGGGGAAGTCCTCCCCAGCAGACATTTACGTTGCTTCCCACTCGTCTCTACCACAAGCAGTCGTGTTGATGCCTCTAGGGACACTGGAGCCACTACTTTCACAGAGCAGATACGGAAAAGCAGCACTGTTAGTTTGAAGCCGATGCCTAGTTTCTGTTTGCCTTCGAAAAAGCTGTGTCCATTTGTTCTCCTACTCACAGCGTATTTGGAGCCTGTTTCCCTGCACTGTGGCCAAGGATGGATATAGGTCATATTCATTTGTGTTATGCTAGTGAGTGATGATTGAATACTATTTTTAGAATTTTTGTTTATGTTTATTTGAAAAGGGAGAAAAAGATCGTTGGTTCATCTGCCAGTTCACCAAGTGCCTGTCACAGCCAGGGTTAGGCCAGACTGCAGCCAGGAGCCCAGAACTTACTCTGGGCCTCCCACATAGACAGCAGGGACCCTGGTACTTGAGCCATCACCTGCTGCCTCCCAGAGTGTGCACTATCAGAAAGCTGGAATCCCAGGCAGAGCCGGGTTTGAATCCAGGCACTCTGGTATCGGATGCAGGTGTTCTGAGCAGTGTCAACCACCACACCAAGTGCTCATCCCTCAATTCACTATTTTAATCCTTGCCTTTTTCAGAAAGAAGAGGAGATTTGTAGGCATGAGAAGGGCCAATGTTTAAGCATCTTATTTTTGCTACTCAGATTCTCCTGTTCTCCTTGAACCTTTTGGAACCAACACCTAGAAGTGAACAGTTGTAGTGAAAGTTCCAGTTGAAAAGATTGGTAGTGTCATTATTCATGATCATCCAAGACAGGAGGAACTGCAAACATGAATTTGGGGCCTGCTCAGTTCAACCTTTAGAGTGTCTATGGAGGTGGAACGTGGGGATGGTTTGTGGTGAGCGGGAGGTACAAGGAGTTTTGTGAAAAATACAAGTCACATCCAAGAGTGGGGTTCTTGAGCCGTTGACCTGAAAAAAACTCCCCTTAAGAACTGGGAAAGAAGCCAGAGCCCGCGTTTCTTTGGTTACTGACCAATAGGCCCAATAAGTGGAGCCATTAAACTCAGTTAAGAAGTTAAAGTTCAGCTGTTGGGAACTCTGCCTGTGACCCTGCCCCCGGACCAGGCTGCCCTGCCAGGCTTGTGCAGTCCCCACTGTTAACGCAGCTGGTCACCTTCCTCACGTCCTCGGGTCACTCAGCTGACGGAGAGTTCTCGCTTGGGCTTTGGGAGTTTTGTATTACTATAAATGTTATAATGTGGTTGTTTCTGACATCCTGGGAACACCAGCTATGTAGTTTTTTTAAATAAAGATTTATTTATTTTATTTGAAAGGTGGAGTTACAGAAAGAGAGAGAGAGAGATCTTCCATCTGCTGGTTCACTCCTCAGCTGGCCACAATGGCCAGAGCTGGGCCAGACTGAAGCCAGGAGCTTGTTCAGGTCTCCCACTGGGGTGCAGGAGCCCAAACACTTGGGCCATCTTCCACTGCCTTCCCATGTACATTAGCATGGAGCTGGATTAGAAGTGGAACAGCTGGGAATCAAACTGATGCCCATATGGGATATCAGCGCTGCAGGCGGCAGCTTAACCCACTACTCCACAGCGCTGGACCCTGGCTATGTAGTTTCACAGAGCAAGCCCTGATACAAAGAGCCAGCTCAAGAGGAATCTCTAGCTGGCTCCACTGCTTATCTCTTGTCTCTTCTCCATGGCATCCCTCCACCTCCTTTATGGTGTATGAGTTACCTCCCCTCTCGACTTCCTTACAGGATGGCTATGATTCCCGCAGAGTAGGGGAGATGGTTTATATTTTTGGAATTAAAGAACAACTGGGGCCTGCGCTGTGAGGCAGCAGGTTAAAGCCCTGGCCTGCAGCGCCAGCATCCCATATGGGCACCAGTTCGAGTCCCAGCTGCTCCACTTCTGATCCAGCTCCCTGCTATGGCCTGGGAAAGCAGTAGAAGATGGCCCAAGTGCTTGGGCTCCTGGGCCCACATGGGAGACCAGGGGAAGCTCCTGGCTTCGGGTCAGCTCAGCTCTGGCTGTTGCAGTAATTTGGGGAGTGAACCAACGGACAGAAGACTTCTCTCTCTGGCTCTACCTCTCTCTGTAACTCTGTCTTTCAAATAAAGAAAATACATCTTTAAGAAAAAAGAAAAAGAACTTTGGGGGCAGGTATTTGGTGAAGTGGTTAAGATGTCACCTCGGATGCCAGCATTTTATATCGGAGTGGCTGGGTTCCCACTCTGCTTGCAGTTCTAGTTCCCTGCTAATGCATTTCCATGGAGGCAACAGGTGATGGCTCAAGTGCCTGGGTCCCTGCCACCCATGTGGGAGACCTGGATTGAGATCCAGGCTCCTGGCTTTGGGATGGCCTGGCCCTGCAGGCATCTGGGGAGTGGATGGAAGATCTCTCTTTATTTGTATGCCTTTCAAGTAAAATGAAAATAATTTTTTTAAAAAAACATTAAATGTCCTTCTATGTCCTTCCCTTGTTTAATTCATGAAACAGAGGCAGTGATAATTTCATAACAGGAATCTTTCCACAGGAGGCTAATGTTTGACCCAGGGATTATTGAGTCATCTACGGGGAGTTTGAAGGAAATGGAGATTGGACCGAGTTAGTTTTGTAGTACAAGTGGAAGTTTGAAGTTGGTGACTGTGGTCCTTTTCCTTGTGTGGGAAGAGGTCCTGACATGTGCTCTGGGAGCCTTTCCCTGACCCTTCCCTGGCCTTCCTCCTCTCAGAGCCCCAGTAGCCATTGGAGTTGCTGCCATGTCCACAGAAGAAATGCTGACGTCAGGCCTGAAGGGAAGGGGCTTCTCTGTGCTCCACACGTACCAGGACCACCTGTGGTGGGTACAGCCTTTTTCTGTTCACAGGGAGTGGGTCGGGTGGAGAGAGAATGGGGCCCGAGGTCCAGAAAAGAGAGCTTTAGTCCCTGCTGTGTCCTTAGGCAGGTTGCTGGCACCAGACTATGTTTCCTTGACAGCTGGGGAGAAAATTTTTTTTCCTGTTCAAATAAGTTAGAACTTGATTTTCTTTCTTTCTTTCTTTTTTTTTTTTTTTTTTTTTTGACAGGCTGAGTGGACAGTGAGAGAGAGAGAGAGAGAGAGAGAGAGAGAGAGGAAGGTCTTCCTTTGCCGTTGGTTCACCCCCCAATGGCTACTGCGGCTGGTGCACCACGCTGATCCGAAGCCAGGAGCCAGGTGCTTCTCCTGGTCTCCCATGCGGGTGCAGGGCCCAAGGACTTGGGCCATCCTCCACTGCACTCCCGGGCCACAGCAGAGAGCTGGTCTGGAAGAGGGGCAACCGGGACAGAATCCAGCACCCTGACCGGGACTAGAACCCCGTGTGCCGGCGCTGCAAGGCAGAGGATTAGCCTATTGAACCGTGGCGCTGGCCTAGAACTTGATTTTCAGGGGGAATTATAGATCCCAGATTTGGAAGAAGACCTTAGGGACTGGCTCCTCTGCCCTCCCTGTGGTGATACTGGCATTTGGTGTTGGTTTTGCTGGTCAGTCT
This sequence comes from Lepus europaeus, assembly GCF_033115175.1. NCBI lineage: Eukaryota > Metazoa > Chordata > Mammalia > Lagomorpha > Leporidae > Lepus > Lepus europaeus. Next base: position 21,463,369 of record NC_084840.1, on the reverse strand, counting down.
GTCCTTACCTGACAAGCACCTCATGACAGGTGCTTCTGAATCCAAACCAAGGCAGGTAAGGTTCTCAGCCCCAGGACATAGTCTGATGAGGCTCATTCATTCAGGTTTCACATTTCAGGTCTCCCCCTCATTACAGAAGTAACACATCCGGAATGTAGCCATTGCTTTTAGAGCCACGTACCTGTTCATATTCTGGTCATTTTCCCGTCGTTTTACCAGATCAGTAAACAAGTGATGTACCTGGTCTTTTAGCCGAGTGCCGAGGCCACGAGGCCATGTGGCTACGTGGTGTAGATTCAGCCTTACCTCTCCGAGCCCAGCCTTGGAGTTACTCTTGATAAGAGCTGGCCAAGCCCTGCTTTGCTGGAGGTGCAGCTCATTAGCCTGCTTTTCCAGCAGGATTTCCAGAGCTGTTGATCGATATCCTCTGGACACCTTGCTCTCTAACCATCTGGGCAAGAGCAGTCAGGTTCAGGTTGTCTAAATTTTTCTATCAGTAGCTGCCTCAGTCTTCCTTCCCCTTAAAAAAAAAAAGTCATGCTATTTACCTGATGGTACACTTTGACCTGCTGTGAACAGTACCAGACAGGCTCACTGCAGCTCTGAGTTGACAGCTTATCTCTGCCTACTCTGCTGTGGCTTTGCTTTTATCCCCTGTCTAATGTTCAGTGGCTTACGAGCAGGGCCGTCTTTACTCTGCACGTTGGAGTGTGTTTGATTAACATGGAAGCCGCAGGCCGGCGCTGTGGCTCAACAGGCTAATCCTCCACCTTGCGGTGCCGGCACACTGGGTTCTAGTCCCGGTCGGGGCGCCGGATTCTATCCCGGTGGCCCCTCTTCCAGGCCAGCTCTCTGCTATGGCCCGGGAAGGCAGTGGAGGATGGCCCAAGTCCTTGGGCCCTGCACCCACATGGGAGACCAGGAGAAGCACCTGGCTCCTGGCTTCGGATCAGCGCAATGAGCCGGCCGCAGTGACCACTGGAGGTTGAACCAACCGCAAAAAGGAAGACCTTTCTCTCACTATCCACTCTGCCTGTCAAAAAAAACAAACGTGGAAGCCGCTGATTTTGCAGCCCCTGAGCAGCCCAGGTGTCTGTATTTTGCTCTCTATGCTGGGCCTCGGGTTTCCTTCACCAAACGCGTGTTGCAGATGCAGTCTGAGTTTTGTACTTAGTTCAAGATGGTTCTGCTATTTTTAACTCGTCTAAGCAGAATACTTTAGGGACCTAACTTTAACTGCTTTTTCTTTTATCTTTCTCTGTCTCAGGATGTCTGTTGGTAACACCTGTATTATTCCTTTGGGATAGGCAAGAGGAAAGGATTTCCCCATTTTAGAGATGAGGGAACTGAGGCTGATGGGGGACTGGCTCCAGGACTGAAAGTAGTGTTGGGACGAGAGCAGAGGCTCCCTGTCCCTGCTCGGACACCCCTGCCTTGGGGGCTCGTGCTTGCTGTGAGCCCCTGGCTGCCTCTCCCCGCCCAGGAGAGCAATTTGGCTGCTGCCTGGTGTTTCTGACGTGAGATTTTTGCAGGCGATCTGGAGACAAGTCCTCTCCACCTTCCATTGCTCCCCTGGTGGTGGATCCTGCAGATCTCAGTGATGACAAGGAATCTGTCCAGGTGGACCCCGTGCTGCAGGGAGAGGAGGAGGGGAATGGGGAGACGGCTCTTTCAGAAGCCACCAGCGCTGGGGGCCAGGACCAAGACCCCACAGACAGCAGAACCCTTCAAGGTACAGCTCTAGGAGTGCAAAGACACATCTCCCTCCAGTCGAGGCGCCTGGCATGCCCCCCTCATCTGAGAGCAGAGGGTGGTGCGGCAGCCCTGTGACTTGTTGCCTAGGAGTTCCGAGTGCACCTTGTCCCCCCTCCCAGTGCCAGTCTGCCCTGGCCTTGGGGCTGTTTGCAGTTTCAGAGCCCTCTAGGGTTTTATGTGGCTCAGATTCTCTGCGTGAGTGCCCCTGGCTTCGTGGAACTTGTGGGCTGACCCCTTCCCTGGGACTCAGGGCTCAAGAGTCAGAGCTGGGGGTGGGTTCCTTTCAAAGCCCAGAGGCTGAGGCCGGGGTGGAGCTGGGCGGGCGGGCCTTCTGCCTCCCTCGGGAAGGAGGTGATCTGGTCTTTGCCTTGCAGAGCGAATGGATGAGCTGTTGCAGCAGTGTTTCTTGCACGCCTTGAAGTGCCGCATCCGGAAGGCCGACCTCCCGTTGCTCACCAGCACGCTCCTCGGCAGCCACATGTTCTCCTGCTGGTACGGAAGGCACTGCTGGGGCCAGCAGCCAGGCAGGGCACAGGGCTGAGGGGCACTGGGTGAACCACACCATGTGGCATGGCGGGGGTGGAGTGGAAGGTTGGCCTGGCGGATAAACTGTCCTGGGTTTTACAGACTTAGATTTTGGCCAGTGAAAGCATGTGGAGGAAACGGAAGGTGCTCTGAAATGGCCCGTGCTGGGGGTTCCAGGCTGTCAGCTCAGGCAGGTGACCTGGGAGAGACCCAGGACAGTGTCTCGGCAGGGTCTCCCTCTGGAATGTTCGGTCCCCTCACAATTCTGAAAAATAGGTGGACCCTCTGCTCCCCCCGCATAAAGCATGAGCCATGAGGAGGGGTGGGGCGTTGAGGGAGAGGCTGTCGGGGTCTGAGCCTTCTACCTAGAACACACACACACACACACACCATAAAGCAGGAGCCATGAGGAGGGGTGGTGTGTGGGAGGGGCCGTCGGGGTCTGAGCAAAGCAGAGCCATGAGGAGGGGTGGTGTGTGGAAGGGGCCGTCGGGGTCTGAGCCAGGTAGAGTTCTTAGGAGGAACAGGTGTGGACCCTCTACCCAACCCCTACACGCATGCACACACACACACACACCATAAAGCAGGAGCCATGAGGGGTGGGGCGTTGAAGGATGGACTGTTGGGGTCTGAGCAAGGCAGAGTTCCTCTAGGAGGAAGAACAGGTGTGGACCCTCTACCACCCCCCCCCCCCCAACCATAAAGCAGAAGCCATGAGGCGTGGTAGGGCATTGGAAGTGGGGCCGTCGGGTCTGAGCAAGGCAGAGTTCCTCTAGGAGGAAGAACAGGTGTGGACCCTCTACCCCCCCCCCCCAACCATAAAGCAGAAGCCATGAGGCGTGGTAGGGCATTGGAAGTGGGGCCGTCGGGTCTGAGCAAGGCAGAGTTCCTCCAGCCGCTGGGCTTCTCTGAGCCACTTCCAGGGTAAAGGTGAGATAGCCTGACCTCTGATAAGCACCCCATAAATACTGTTGTGTCAGGCGGTTTGCTTATTGATTTTACCCTAGGACTGAATTTCTTTCATTGGGGAGTCTTGCCCTGTTTTTGGAAGTAGCTTTTAGTGTGGTCACTGCCCGTTACACACAGGCTGCTTCAAGGCGTCCTGCACAAGTTGTGAGATTTTAGGAATTTGTCCTGACCCTGCTGGGTTCTAAGGACGGGGGAGAGGGGTCCTGGAATATTCTGTAGAACAGAGGTTCTTCGTCTGTGGCACTGGTTTCTGCTGGAAGAGCTCCCCAAGAATCTTGCTGTTGAATGTTATATTTTGAGAAAAGATAAGCTCTAGGGAGAGGGAACGATTATCACTCTTACAGGAAGCCAGGTGGTAGCATTTAGGGTTGGTAGGCCCTACCTCTGTGGTGCCACTGCAGCACTGATGGTGGCCACAGGATGGAGCTTGCTGACCTTGCTCAGCTTGGCTGCCTGGACTGTGAACGTGGTGTTGGGAGGGTTCCTCTGGAGGCAGAGTTTTTGTTGTTAACTTAAAGATTTAGTTATTTGAAAGGCGGAGTTAGAGTGAGAATTTCCATCCACTGGTTCATTTCCCAGTTGGCTGCAACACCTGGTGCTGGGTTGATCTGAAGTCAGGAGCCAGGAGCTTCTTCCGTGTCTCCCACATGGGTGCAGGGGCCCAAGGACTTGGGCCATCTTCTACTGCTTTTCCAGGCCATAGCAGAGAGCTGGATCGGAAGTGGAGCAGCCAGAGGCGGTGGCTTTTACCCCCTATACCACAGCCCTAGCTCTGAGGTGGAGCTTTTTTTCTTTTCTTTTTTTTTTTTTTATTTGACAGGCAGAGTTAGACCGTGAGAGAGAGACAGAAAAAGGTCTTCCTTCCATTGGTTCACCCCCCCCCCCCCCCAAATGGTTGCTAAGGCCGGTGCGCTGCGCCAATCCGAAGCCAGGAGCCAGGTGCTTCCTCCTGGCTCCCATGCGGGTATAGGACCCAAGCACTTGGGCCATCCTCTACTGCTATCCCAGGCCACAGAAGAGAGCTGGACTGGAAGAGGAGCAACTGAGACAGAATGCGGCGCCCCAACCGGGACTAGAACCCGGGGTGCCGGCACCGCAGGCGGAGGATTAGCCATGAGGTGGAGCTTTTGAGGACATAGAAGTTCCTGTGGTTTGAGAGGAATCTAAACCTATATCCAGTATAGTAGCTTTTACATGTGTTACTTTAAATTTAGATGAATTAAAATTAAATAAAACTAGAAATTCAGCTCCTTGTTCACATTAGTCACATTTCAAGTACTTAGTAGCCACCTGGGTGGCTCCCACCTTGGAAAACAGATGGAGACACTGTGCCTTCATGGAAAGTTCTGTTACACAGCCCTGATCCAGGCATCCCTCAGTCTGTGTGGCTCTCAGATGCCTTCACTGGACAGAAAGTTCTGGAGCCACAGCATCTGTGTGAAATGAATGTGGGGAGGGAGGCTGAGGCAAGACCATCCTCTCAGTGTCGGGCAGGTCCCACCAGGTTGCTGTTAGCTTAAGTTGCCTTTTCCATCTGCCATCAGCCCTGAGGGACACCAGCTGGACATAAAGAAGTCAAGCTACAAGAAGGTAAGCAGGCACCTGCTCTGCGTCATACTCAGAACTGCGTAGGGCACACAGGATGGGACCCGCCTGGACACTGGGACAGCCTGTGTGCAGGATGTGGGCAGGAATTGGGTTTTTGATTCCAGGGAAAAGGCCCCTTCCCTCCCCACCCCCCCCCCCAAAAAAAAAAAAGCAAATGAAAAACCAGGTCTCCCTGGGTGGGTGGTCCCACTTCTTCCCTTTTGGCTCTTGCCTGTGTGACCAGAGTTCTGCACAACCTCCTGGGTGAGTCTCTGGCAGGGTGGATGGGTCTCCTGGTAGCTGAGGGCAGGGTTCCCACCCCGCTTGCCCCAGCACATCCCAGTGCTCCGGGGGAGGCCCAGGAGGTCGCTGCCACTGGCCCTCTTTCCCGTAGCTCTCCAAGTTCCTGCAGCACATGCAGCAGGAGCAGATCGTGCAGGTGAAGGAGCTCAGCAAAGGGGTGGAGAGCATTGTGGCTGTGGATTGGAGACACCCGAGGTGAGTGCGGGGCCTGGGCCCCAGAGCGGGGCTTGCCAAGATGCTCATATCAAATGTGTTTTCTTTCCTTCTGCTGGGTTCTAGGATCACATCTTTCGTCATACCCGAGCCCTCCCCGACCTCCCAGAGTGTGCAGGAGGGTAGCAGGGAGCAGCCCTATCGCCCTCCAGACATAAAACCCCTCTACTGTGTCCCAGCCAACATGACCCTGCTCTTCCAGGAGTCTGGCCACAAGTGAGTTTTTGGAGAGCAGCCCTTCTCTGCCTGCTTGGTGTCCTGGCCTCTGCTTCCTCTCGGTCTCGGTACTGTTCTTTTGTGACTGGAAAAGCCTTTTTTGCCTCGTCTTGCTCCTAAGGCCAGCTTCAAGCCCCGCCTTCTCTGTGGCAGTTTCTTGGGACTAGAAGAACCAGAGTAGGTGTCTTCCTTTTCTGCTGTCACGCCTCTTCCCGCACGTGTGCCTGCCCCAGGAAAAGGGAAGAGAGTAGAGGTCAAAAGCCAAGGCAGGCACGTGCTGAGCAGGACTTGAGTCTGGACCCTCCTGCTTTGTCTCTGGGCCACAGCTTGAACTGATTCCTGGATCCTTCTGTCCTAGGAAGGGGAGTGTTCTCGAGGGCAGTGAGGTCCGAGCCATCATCATTAACTATGCCAAGAAAAATGACCTGGTTGATGCAGACAACAAAAAGTGAGTGGGGAGGCAGAGAGCTAGGTCTGCCCGATTCGCTTTTCACCTTCAGACAGTGACGTGTTTGGGGAGGGTGTTGGGGGTGGAGTGCAGAAACCATGGCGTCTCAGAAATCTTCCTGACAGGTGGCTTCCAGAGTGTTCTTGCTTAGGTTGTCTGGGTCCCACCATGCCGGCGACATCGGCTGTAGACTGAATAGCCACCACTGATCTCAGGTGCATGTGGCTGCTGTGAGGTGTGGAATGCAAACTTCACCAACATTTTACCCAAGTCGTCATAGCTTTTTGGTATTATTTTCTCAGTAATTGTAAACAGGTGGTAAATTACCAAATGAAGAAAGTTCCATTCACCTTTTTCCCCCTTACTTTCAAAAGACATCTTCCTGAACAAAAAGTTGGATCCTACCAGCCTAATCCAACCCCCGTTTTAAAGATCCTCACTTTCTGTCTTTTTTCCTTGCTAGGCTCCTTGAAACTAATCCCAGAAAGCCATCGCCCTGTTAGCAGAACTGATCTTGGTTCTGGGAGTTGCCGCTTCCATTTTCCACCACCTGCTTCACCTCCAGGAAAGCTGGAGCCTCCCATCTGTAGGGCTTCTGCCCGTTTGACTGTGGTCCCTTGACTGAGTCCGATCCTGAATGACTGCCAGGGACAGATGAGGAATGAGCCCCGAGGTGGCCCTTAGGTCGAGGGGGTGAATCTGGGATTTATTTCGTGCTGCTGCTTTCCCTCTAGTCTTGTGAAATTGGACCCCGTCTTGTGTGACTGCCTTCTAGAGAAACATGAACAGCACACCGTCATGAAGCTTCCGTGGGACAGTCTTGTGACCAGGTAACAGGAAGTGGCAGTGCTTCTCCAACTCCTCTGTCCCCTCCCGTAATCTCTCTCACAGTAAGTTTCAGAATTGTGTGAGTTCTGGCTTTCTTTCCCCAGTTCATAGGATAGCAGGCTGCATAAGCACAGGCTGGAGTAATTCTCATGGGAGGGTGGATCTTGGACAATTTGAGCAAATACCTTATAGAAGAACTTGGGAGGAAGAAAGAAAAGAGACAGTATTAAAAATAAGAACTTCTGCCAGATATAGAAACAGAATAACACTGGGGGAATATCCTAAAGTCTTTAAAAAGAGACTATTTTCCTCATTTCTTTAATTTTTTTTTTAAGTTTTATTTAGGAGGCAGAGTTACAGAGGGAGAAACAGATCTTCCATCCACTCTGGCCACAAGAGCCAGAGCTGGGCTGGTCTGAAGCCAGAAGCTTCTTCCAGATCTCCCACGTGGGTGTAGGGTGTCAAGCACTTGGGCCATCTTCCACTGCTTTCCCAGGCCATTAGGAAGGAGCTGGATCAGAAGTGGAACAGCTCGAACCATTGTCCATATGGGATGTTGGCACTGCAGGTGGAAGCTTAACCTACTATGCCACAGTGCCAGCCACATATCCTCCTTATTTCCACAGAAGCACAAGAGCCAGACTTATTGTTCATTGACCAAATCAGGCCTGCCACCTGTTCTTGTGAATAAAGTTTTATTGCAACACAGCTATACCCATTTGTGTGTTGTCTGTGGGCTGCTTCTGTGCTACTGTGTTGTCAGGATTGAGAAGCAGCAACAGAGACCACAAGGTCCACAAAATCTAAGATATTTACTGTCTAGATCTTTTGCTAGCAGGAGAGAATTTTTTTTAAAGATTTATTTACTTATTTGAAAGGCAGGGTCACAAACAGAGAGGGAAAGACAGAGTTTTTCCTTTGCTGGTTCACTCCTCAAATGGCCAGAGCTGGGCTTCCTCCAGGTCTCCCACGTGGGTACAGGGACCCAAGCACTTGGGCCATCTTTCGCTGCTCTCCCAGGCTGCTTGCAGGGAGCTGGATTGTAAGTGGAGCAGCTGGAACTTGAACTGGTGCCCATATGGGATGCTGGTGCTGCTGGTGGAGGCTTAACGTATGCAATAGCACTGTCCCCAAAAGATGCATTCTTCAAACCTTTCAGAAATGAGAAGCAGCATTTGGGGCAGTCGGCCAGGAAAGGGGTGTTCTTGAGACAGGTGGTAGCCTCCTCAGGGGACAGGGCAGATTCTCTGAAGGCTAGGTCAGTGGACAGCTTCCAGTGACTACGGTCCCTGATGTTCCCTTCCCTGAATCGGCAGCTGTCCTCTCGGGCCACACTTTGAGAGCTTGAAAGATAGATGGGCCTGTACAGATGCCGAGTTCCTTGGGGGTTGTGAACGACTGGCCGGCAGGAGCTGTCCAAGCCAGCTGCCTGCTGGTGGTGGGGTGGGAGGCCGTGCTGTCTGTGGGTTTGATCACCGTACAATTCCAAATGCCTCTTTCAGGTGCTTGGAAAAACTGCAGCCTGCCTATCAGGTGACCTTTCCCGGACAAGAGCCCGTCATGAAGAAAGGGAAAATCTGTCCAATTGACATCACCCTAGCACAGAGAGCTTCTAATAAAAAGGTAATCTTTAAAAAGTCATAATGTTTGAAGAAACATTTTTTAAGAAAGGAAAAAGATACAATAGGTACAGTGTTTAAGGATGGTGATTTAATCTCTGCCCTAAGTCCGTCTTCCTACAGTGATTGGCTCCAAACGCCTTAAAGATGGCCTAGGAAACTCCCGAGCTTCAGTGCCGGGCTCTGTGTGAAATGGCTCATGCTAGCCCTTCTTGCTCAGTGCCTGTAGGATTTTGTGCTGTCCCAGATGTAGTCAAGATTTTATTTTTTTCTTAGTGTTACTTAATGGACTTCAGCTCGTCTACATCCTATTACTTCTTGGGCCTTACTCAATGAAAATCCCTTGTTTTTTTAAAAATTGCTGAAGGGGCCAAGGGTGTTTAGCTTGGCAACACAGTCACTGGAAACAAATTACATGTGTCCTCAAATATGTGAAAAGCTGTCCTCTGGAAAAGCAGTGTTTACTCTGCCTGCAGAAGACAGAAATAGGATTATTGGGTGGAAATCCCAAGCAGACAGACTTGGGTTCAAAATGGAGAACTTTCTAGGAGTCTCTGCTTATGAGCGTGGGCTTTGGAGTCCAACACAGGTTCAGGTGCAGCTTTGCCTTGCTGGTTGACCTTGAGCAGATGAGTGTCCTCCCCCGAGTGTGCCTCTGTGAGGAAAGGGGGGAGTGGTCCCTGTGCTGTGAGACACAGTAAGGATCGGATGAGGGGAGAGTATGGAGGAGTGTTTAGAGTAGTCCATGGCACACGAGCCATCAATAAATGAAAACCACTGATAGTAACCTTGTGTTAACTGGCTGGAGCCTCTGTTGAAGTTCTTATGTGCCAAGCACAGTACTAAGCATTTTTTATACTTTTAACTTATTTAAACTTGAATTTTTCTTTTAAAATTTTATTTAAGGGATACAAGTTGCATGTGTTTCATATCTGCAGATTTAGGAACGTAGTGCTACTTCCCACCATACCCTCCCTCCTGCCCGTGCTCCCACCATTCTTCTCTTCCCTCTCCTATTCCCACTCTTAATTTTTGCGAAGATCTATTTTCAGTTACCTTACATTCATTAGATTAACCCTACACTAAGTAAAGAGTTCAGCAAATAGTACAAAGTAAAACACTGTTCCTCAACAGTAAAGACAAGGGCTGTAAGCAATCACTGAATCTCAAAATGTCGATTTCACTCCAATACATTACATTTTAGATACTCTGTTAGTTACCACAGATCAGAGAAAACATATCTGACTTTTTGGGACCAGCTTATTTCAGTAAGTATAATGGTTTTCGGTTGCATCCATTTTGTTGCAAAAGACCCGATTTAATTTTTTTTTTTTCCACTGAGTAGTAGTCTATAGTGTGTATCTACCATAATTGCTTTATCCAGTCATCAGTTTGTGGACATTTGGGTTGATTCCATATCTTAGCTATTATGAATTGAGCTGCGGTGAACATTGGGGTACAGCCAACTTTCATTTGCTGATTTCCTTTTGTTTGGGTAAATTCCCAAGAGGGGATTGCTGGGTCATATATGGTAGGTCTGTATTCAGCTTTCTGTGGTATCTCCATACTGTATTCCACAGTGGCTGCACCAATTTACATTCCCACCAACAGTGGATTAGGGTACCTTTTCCTCACATCCTCACCACCATTTGTTGTTTGTTGATTTTTTTTTTTTTTTAGTATTGACAGGCAGAGTGGACAGTGAGAGAGAGAGAGAGAGAGAGAGAAAGGTCTTCCTTTGCCGTTGGTTCACCCTCCAATGGCTGCCATGGCCAGCGCGCTGTGGCCGGCGCACCACGCTGATCTGAAGGCAGGAGCCAGGTGCTTCTCCTGGTCTTCCATGGGGTGCAGGGCCCAAGGACTTGGGCCATCCTCCACTGCACTCCTGGGCCATAGCAGAGAGCTGGCCTGGAAGAGGGGCAACCGGGACAGAATCCAGCGCCCCGAATGGGACTAGAACCCGGTGTGCCAGCGCTGCAAGGCAGAGGATTAGCCTGTTGTGCCACGGCACCGGCCCTGTTTGTTGATTTTTGTATAAAAGCCATCCTAACTGGAGTGAGGTGAAACCTCTTTGTGGTTTTGATTTGCATTTCTCTGATAGCTAGTGATCCCGAGCATTTTTTCATGTGTCTGTTGGCCATTTGGATTTCCTCTTTTGAAAAGTGCCCATTCAAGTCCTTTGTCCATTTCTAAACTGGGTTGTTTGTTTTGTTGAGTTTCTTGAGCTCTTTATAGATTCTGGTTCTTAATCCTTTATCAGTTTCATAGTTTGCAAATATTTTCTCCCATTCTGTCAGTTGCCTCTTCCCTTCGAGTGTTTTGCAGTGCAGGTTCTCAGCTTGATGTAATCCCATTTGCCAATTTTGGCTTTGATTGTCTGTGCCTCTGGAGTCTTTTTTTCCAAGAAGTCTTTGCCTATGCCAATGTTTTGCAGAGTTTCCCCAATGTTCTTTAGTAATTTGATAGTATCAGGTCATAGATTTAGATACTTTTTTTTTCTTTCTTTTTTTTTTTTTTTTGACAGGCAGAGTTAGACAGAGAGAAAGGTCTTTCTTCCGTTGGTTCGCCCCCCCAAATGGCCGCTGCGGCTGGTGTGCTGTGCTGATCCGAAGGCAGGAGCCAGGTGCTTCCTCCTGGTCTCCCATGTGGGTGCAGGGCCCAAGCACTTGGGCCATCCTCCACTGCCCTCCCAGGCCACAGCAGAGAGCTAGACTGGAAGAGGAGCAACTGGGACTAGAACCCAGTGCCCATATGGGATGCTGGCGCCACAGGCGGTGGATTAACCTAGTGCACCATGGCACCAGCCCTAATAAATAACTCTTTTTTTTTTTTTTTTTTGACAGGCAGAGTGGACAGTGAGAGAGAGACAGAGACAGAGAGAAAGGTCTTCCTTTTGCCGTTGGTTCACCCCACAATGGCTGCCACGGCCAGTGTGCTGTGGCCGGTGCAACGCGCTGATCCAAAGGCAGGAGTCAGGTGCTTCTCCTGGTCTCCCATGCGGGTGCAGGGCCCAAGTACTTGGGCCATCCTCCACTGCACTCCCTGGCCACAGCAGAGAGCTGGCCTGGAAGAGGGGCAACCGGGACAGAATCCGGCGCCCCGACCGGGACTAGAACCTGGTGTGCCGGCGCCGCAAGGCGGAGGATTAGCTTATTGAGCCGCGGCGCCGGCCTCCAATAAATAAATCTTAAAAAAAAAAAATGGATTGGAAGTGGAGCAGTGGGGACATGAACTCATGACCATATGGGATGCTGGTGCTGCAGACCGGGGCTTTAACTCACTGTGCCACAGTGCTGGCCCCCAGCACCATTTGTTGAAGAGATTGTCCTTGCTCCAGGGATTGATTTTAGCTCTTTTGTCAAAGATAAGTTGATTGTAGATGTGTGGTGTGATTTCTGGAGTTTCTGTTCTATTCCAGTGGCCCATATGTCTTTTTTCCAGTACCAGGCTGTTTTGATCATAACTGCCCTGTAGCGTGTCTTGAAATCTGGTGTTGTTATGCCTCCAGGATTGTTTTTGTTGGATAGAATTACTTTAGCTATTTGGGGTCTCTTGTGTTTCATAAGAATTCTAGCATTTTTTTTTTTTTCTAGATCTGAGCAGAATGTCATTGGTGTTTTGGGATTGCATTGAATCTATAAATTACTTTCACTAGTATGGACATTTTGATGATATTCTTCCAATCCATGAACATGGAAGATTTCTCCTTTTTTGTTTGTCTTCTAATTCTTTCTTGAATGTTTTGTAATTCTCATTGTAGAGAGCTTTGTTTTCCTTGGTTAAAGTAATTCCAAGGTATTTAGCTATTGTGAATAAGATTGATCTTAGAAGTTCTTTCTAAGCTATAGCATTGTCTGTATACAAAGGCTATTGATTTTTGTGTGTTAATTTTATATCCTGCTACTTTACCAAACTCTTAAATGAATTCCAATTGTCTCTTGGCAGAGTCTTTTGTTTCCTTTCTATATAGAATCATGTCATCTGCAAATCGGGATAGTTTAACTTCCTCTTTTCCAATTTTTATCTGTTTGATTTCTTTTTCTTGCCTCATGGCTCTGGCTAAAAATTCCAGAACTGTATTGAATAGCAGTATTGAGAGTGGGTATCCTTGTCTGGTTGTGGGCTTGTCATAAATTGTCTTGAATATACGTTCTATATCCAGTTTACTTAAGGTTTTCATCATGGAAGATGTTGTATTTTATCAAATGCTTTCTCTGCATCTATTGAAATAATCATATGGTTTTTATTCAGTTCGTTAATGTGACGTATCACATTTATTGATATGCGAATATTGAACCATCCCTGCATACCAGGGATAAATGCCATTTGATCCAGGTGAGTGATCTTTCTGATGTTGAACTCAATTAGCTAGTATTTTGTTGAGGATTTTTTTCATCGTGTCCTTTCTTTAAAATTTATTTTATTTGAGAGCTAGAGTTAGTGAGAGAGAGACAGAGAGAAAGGTCTTCCTTCCATTGATTCACCGCCGCAAATGGCTGCAACAGCTAGAGCTGTACCAGTCTGAAGCCAGGAGCTGAGCACTTCTTCCCAGTCTTCCATGTGAGTACAGGGGCTGAAGGACTTGGGCCATCTTCAACTGCTTTCCCAGGCCATAGCAGGGAGCTGGATCAGAAGTGTAGCAGCCGGGATTAGAACCAGCACCCATATGGGATGCTGGCACTGCAGGCGGAAGATTAACTTACTGCACCACGGCGCCGGCCCTCATCTATGTTCACCAGGGATATAAATCTGTAGTTGTCTTTCTGTTTCTTTTTCTCGTTTAGGAACTAAGGTGATGCTGGCTTCATAGAAAGAGTTTGGGAGGGTTACCTCTCTTTTGATGGTTTTTTGAATAGCTTGAGAAGAATTGGAATTTTTTAAATGTCTGGAATAATTCAGTGAAATCATCTGGTCCTGGGATTTTCTTTGGGGGGGGGGTGTCTTTATTTAACTGATTCAACCTCTGTCTTGGGTATTGGTTTGTTTAGGTTTTCTGTCATCGTGACTCCGTTTTGGTAGCTTGTTTGTGTTCAGGAATCCACCCATTTCTTCTAGGTTTCCCAGTTGGCACATAGCTCTTTGTAGTAATTCCCGATGATTCTTTTTGTTTTGTGGTATCTGTTCTCCCCAACCCCCAGAAGCCTTTTATTTAAGGAATGCAAACTTCATGAATTTTATAGATACAGCTTTAGGAATATAATGATTCTTCCCACCGCACCCACACTCAAACCTCTCTTCCTCCTCCAATTCCTATTCCTATTATTTTTCATTAAGACCTATTTCCAATTAACTTTATACACATACGATTAACTCTAAATAGAGTTCAACAGATTGCATTAAAAAAAAACACTATTCATCAACAGTCGAGACAAAGGCTGTTCAAAGTCATTGCATCTCGAAATGGTAGTTTCACTTCTATAAGTTACCTTTTAGGTGCTCTATTAGTTATCACAGATTAGGGAGAACATGGTATTTGTCCTTTTGGGACTGGCTTATCTCACTAAGGGTGGTGTTTTCCAGTTTCATGCACTTTGTTGCAAATGACAGGATTTTTAAAAACTGCTATGTAGTATTACATGGTGTACAGTCTCATAACTTTCTCCAGTCTTCAGTTGATGGGCATTTGGGTTTATTCCATATCTTAGCTATAGTGAATTGAGCTGCAATAAACATGGGGGTACAGATAACTCTTCCATATGCTGATTTAATTTCCCTTGAGTAAATTCCCAGGAGTGGGATGGCTGGGTCATATGGGAGATCCATATGCAGATTTTGGAGATCCCTATACTGTCTTATACAGTGGCTTTACCAGTCTACATTCCCACCAACAGTGGATTAGGGTACCTTTTTCCCCCACATCCTCACCAGCATTTGTTGTTTGTTGATTTCTGTATAAAAACCATTTTAATGGGAGTGAGGTGCAACCTCATTGTGGTTTTGAGTTGTATTTCCCTGATGGCTAATGATCCTGAGCATTTTTTTTTTCATGTGTCTGTTGGACATTTGGATTTCTTCTCTTGAAAAATGCCTGTGTAAGTCCTTTGTCCATTTCTTTTTTTAATTTATTTATAAAGACTTATATTATTTGAAAGAGTTGAACAGAGAGAAGAGAGGCAGAGAAAGAGGTCTTCCCTCCACTGGTTCACTCTCCAGTTGGCCGCAATGGCCAGAGCTGTGCTGATTTGAAGCCAGGAGCCAGGAGCTTCTTCCGGGTCTACCATGTGGGTGCAGGGGCCCAAGGCATTGGGCCATGATCTTCTGCTTTCCAGGCCATAGCAAAGAGCTGGATTGGAAGTGGAGCACCCAGGACTGGAACTGGTACCCATATGGGATGCCAGCACTTCAGGCAATGGCTTTATCCACTACGCCACAGCACCGACCCCCGTCCATTTCTTAACTGGGTTGGTTGTTTTGTTGGTTGTTGAGCTCTTTCTAGATTCTGGTTATTAATCCTTTATCAGTAGAGTAGTTTGTAAATATTTTCTCTCATTGTGTTGGTCACCCCTTCATGTTGCTGAGTGTTTTGCAGTGCAAAAGCTTCTCAATTTGATGTAATCCCATTTGACAATTTTGGGTTTGGTCACCTGTGCCTCTGGGATCTTTTCCAAGAAGCCTTTGCCTATGTCAGTGTCCTACAGGGTTTCCCCAATGTTCACTAGTAATTTGATGGTACTGGGTTGTAGATCTATCTTGAGTGGATTTTTGTGTAAGGTGTAAGGTAGGGATCTTCATACTTCTGTATGTGAGATCCAGTTTCCCAGCACCATTTGTTGAAGAGACTGACCTTGCTCCAGGGATTGATTTTTAGCTCTTTTGTCAAAGTTAAATTGGTGGTAGATGTGTGGATTAATTTCTGGCGTTTCTATTCTGTTCCATTGTCTGTTTTTGTATCAGTTCCAGGCTGTTTTGATTATAACTGCCCTGTAGTATGTCTTGACATCTGGTATTGTGATGTCTTCAGCTTTGTTTTTGTTGTGTAAGATTGCTTTAGCTATTCGGGGTCTCCTATGTTTCCATATGAATTTCAGCATCACTTTTTCTATATCTGAGAAGAATGTCTTGGTATTTTGATTGGTATCACATTGAATATGTAAATTGCTTTTGGTAGTATGGACATTTTGATGATGATTCCAGTTCATAAACATGGAAGATTTTTCCTTTTTTTTTTTTTTTTGTATTTCTTTAATGTTCTGTAATTCTCATCGTCGAGATCTGACATCCTTGGTTAAATGTACTTGATTTTTTTTGGTAGCTGTTGTGAATGGGGTTGATCTTAAAAGTTCATTCTCAGCAATGGCATTATCTGTATATAAAAAGGCTGTTGCTTTTTGTGTGTTAATTTTATCTCCTGCCACTTTACCAAACTCTTCAATGAGTTCCAATTGTCTCTTGGAGTCTTTTGTTTCCCCTATTTGTAGAATCTTGTCATCTGCAAATAGGGGTAATTTGACTTCCTCCTTCCCAATTTGTATCCCTTTGATTTCTTTTGCTTGCCTCATGGTTCTGGCTAAACCTTCCAGAACTATATTGAATAGTAATGGTGAGAGTGGGCATCCTTGTCTGGTTCCGGATCTCAGTGAGAATACTTCCAACTTTTCCTCATTCAATAGGATGCTGCCATTGGTTTGTTATAAATTGTATTAATTATGTTGAGGAATATTTCTTCTATACCTAATTTGCTTCAAATTTTCATCATGAAAGGGTGTTGTGTTTTATCAAATGCTTTCTCTGCATCTATTAAGATAATCACATGATTTTCTTTCTTTCTTTTTTTTTTTTTTTAAGATTTATTTCATTTATTTCAAAGGCAGAGTTAGAGAGGCGGAGAGAGAGAGGTCTTCCATGTGCTGGTTCACTCCCCAGGTGTCACAAAAGCCGAGCTTTCCCAGTCTGAAGCCAGGAGCTTCTTCCAGGTCGCCCAAGTGGGTGCAGGGGCCAAAGGACTTGGGCCATCTTCCACTACTTTCCCAGTGGAGAGCTGGATCACAAGTGGAGTAGTTGGGTCTCAAACCGGCACCCATATGGGATGCTGGCACTGCAGGCAGTGGCCTTACCTGCTTCACTACAGTGTCAGCCCCTAAACTTTACTCTTAACATTGCTTTTGCTGTATCCCATATGTTTTGATATGTTGTATTGTCATCTTCATTCATTTCTAGAAATTTGATTTCTCTTTTGATTTCTTGAATGACCCGCTGTTCATTCAGGAGCGTGTTGTTCAGTTTCCATGTGTTTACGTATATTCTAGAGATTAAGTTGTGGATTTCTGGTTTCATTCCGTTGTAGTCAAAAAAGGTGTATGTTATGATTTCAGTATTTGCGAATTTGCTGAGACTTGCTTTGTGGCCTAGCATGTGGTCTATCCTAAAGAACATTCATGCACTGGTGAGAAGAATATGTATTCCGAATCTGTAGGATGAAAAGTTCTGTAGATATCCGTTAGATCCATTTGGTCTATAGTGCTGATTAACTGTTGTTTCCTTGCTGATTGTTTTGTTTTGTTTTTTATTTTTCTTGGTCTGGCTGATCTGTCCAGTGGGGTTTTGAAGTCCCCCACTAGTATTGTATTGGAGTCTAGATCTCACTTTAGATCCATTACCATTTCTTTTACATAGCCAAGTGCCCTTTATTTTATGACTATTTACGGTAGTCACTTCTTCCTGTTAAATTGACCCCTTAATCATTGCATAGTGCCCTTTGTTTAACAGTTTTTGTGTTAAAGTCTATTCTGTCTGATTAGGAGGATATACCTGCTTGTTTCTGCTTTCTGTTAGCATGAAATATATTTTTCCATCTTTTCACTTTCATTCTGCATGTATCTTTGTTGGTGAGATGTGTTTCTTGTAAGCAGCAAATAAATGGGTCTTGTTTTTTATTCCATTTGGCCAGTCTATCTTGTAACTGCAGAGTTGAGGCCATTTACATTCAAGGTGGCTATTGATAAGTAACAACTTGCCCTGCCATTTTTCCGTAAATATTCCTGTTGTTTACTTTGGATTTGCTTTGTACTTTTACTGGGAGATTTTCTGTCTTAGCTTCTTTCCTATTAGTGATGACCACGTTTCTGTGTGTAGCACATCCTTAAGCATCTTTTGTAAGGCTGGATGAGTGGTGACAAATTCTTTCAATTTTTGTTTGTTATGGAAGGTCTTTATTTAACCTTCATTCATAAGTGAGAGCTTTGCAGGGTACAGTATTCTGGGTTGACAGATTTTTTTCCTCTTAAGACTTGGACTGGGGCCGGTGCTGTGGTGTAGAGCCACTGCCTTCAGTGCTGGCATCCCATATGAGCAATGGCTCAAGTCCCAGCTGCTCCATTTCTGATCCAGCTCTCTTTTATGGCCTGGGAAAGAGTAGAAGATGGTGCAAGTCCTTGGGCTGCTGCACCTGCTTGGGAGACCTGGAGGAAACTCCTGGCTCCTGGCTTTGGATTGGAGCAGCTTTAGCCATTGTGGCTAATTAGAGAGTGAACCAGCAGATAGAAGACCTCTCTCTCTCTCTCTCTCTCTCTCTCTCTCTCTCTCTCTCTGCCTCTGCCTCTCCTTCTCTCTCTGTGTAACTCTGATGTTCAAATAAATAAAATCTTTGGAAAAAAAAAAGACTTGGGCTATGTCTTGCCATTCTCTCCTAGCCTGTAGGGTTTCTAATGAGAAATCAGCTGTGAGTCTAATTGGAGATCCTCAGAGTAATTGGCATTTCTCTTACATACTTTTTAGAATCTTTTCTTTATGTATTACTGTTGAAAGTTTGACTACAATGTGTTGTGATGAAGATCTTTTCTGGTCATGTCTACTAGGAGTTCTGTGTGCTTCCTGTACCTTCCACATTCTAGTATTGAAGCGCTGTGTTCTTTTGGGGGCATCATTGCCCTTATTCTTTTCTTTCTTTTTTTTTTTTTTAAGATTTACTTACTTATTTGAAAGAGTTACACAGAGAGAGGATCAGCAGGGAGAGAGAAGTCTTCCATCCGATGGTTCACTCTCCAATTGGCCACAACAGACAGAACTGCCCCAATCAGAAGCCGGGAGCTTCTTCCAGGTCTCCCACATGGGTGCAAGGGCCCAAGGACTTGGGCCATATTCTACTCTTTCCCAGGCCATAGCAGAAAGCTGGATCAGAAGTGGAGCAGCCGAGTCTCAAACTGGCATCCATATGAGATGCTGGCACTGCAGGCCAGGGCGTTAACCCGCTGTGCCACAGTGCTGGCCCCTGTCCTTATTGTTTCTTTTTCTTTTTTTTTTTTTTTTAATTTTATTTTTGACAGGCAGAGTGGATAGTGAGAGAGACAGAGAGAAAGGTCTTCATTTTTGCCGTTGGTTCACCCTCCAGTGGCCGCTGCAGCCCGCACACCGTGCTGATCCGAAGGCAGGAGCCAGGTGCCTCTCCTGGTCTCCCATGTGGATGCAGGGCCCAAGGACTTGGGCCATCTTCCACTGCACTCCCTGGCCACAGCAGAGAGCTGGCCTGGAAGAGGGGCAACCGGGATAGAATCCGGTGCCCCAACCGGGACTAGAACCCGGTGTGCCGGTGCTGCAAGGTGGAGGATTAGCCTGTAGAGCCATGGCGCCGGCCCTTATTGTTTCTTGAATTGCTGCATTTATTTTTAGGCATTTGTGGTGATACTTGTTTTTTGATTTCCCTGTGATGGCTTTTATCTTTTGAACTATGCCTCTGTGGCTTAGAGGAGTGTCCACTCTTTCAGTGAATACCCAGAGGTGTGTGCTGGATGTGGTCAGGGAGCTCTGTAGTGCTCTAGGGGGAGGGGAGTATCTAAGGTGACACCCAGGTTAGGGGTGGTAAATCTTTTTTTTTTTTTTTTTTTTTAATCATAGAGGAGGGTTTTTTTTAATTTTTAAAATTTAATTAATTAATTTATTTATTTGACAGAGTTAGATAGAAAGGTCTTCCTTTCCGTCGGTTCACTCCCTAAATGGCTGCCACGGCCGGAGCTACACTGATCCAAAGCCAGGAGCCAGGTGCTTCTTCCTGGCCTCCCATGCGGGTGCAGGGCCCAAGCACTTGGGCCATCCTCCACTGCCTTCCCGGGCCACAGCAGAGAGCTGGCCTGGAAGAGGAGCAACCAGGACTAGAACCCGGTGTCCATATGGGATGCCAGCGCCACAGGCAGAGGATTAACCAAGTGAGCCATGGCGCCGGCCCCCAGAGAGGAGGTTTGTTCTGCTTTGTTGGTGTGTTCTCATGCTCACCATCTCTCCTCAGAGGAAACCAATGCCTGGACACTAGCCTCAGTGGGTACGATTTTCATTCCCACTGCATAAGAACCACACAGAGGATCTGTGCAGTCCTCAGTGTGAAATGGATTCTGCAGCAATGGCCCTCACCAGGGAATTGGGGAGCTCTGAGCGTGTGGAGCCGGCCACAGTGACCGCTCAAAGTCTCAGCCGCACCCTGCACCCTCCCATGCAGCCAGTGTTCCCACAGTCCCGGCACACAAGCCTCCCACAGCCATGAGCTCCCAGCCCCATCGGTTCCCCCAACCAAACTGAGGCGTCTCCTCTCGGCTGGTTGCTGAGCACGCAGACACAAGCTGGTGCAGTTATGTATGTCTAAAATGGTGCCCTCCCTCTCTCGGCTAGTAACAGGATGCTGGTGCCGGGTGGTCGGGGAGAGAGAAACATGCCCCCTCTTTTTTCCTTCTAGGCTGGCAGGTACTCCCTCCTACAGGGCTCCAAGCCCGGCTCACGCTAGGCTCTTCCCGCAGCTTTATCACCAGTGGCTCAGGCTTCTGCAGCCTGGTCTCGCCTCACTCCAGAGCAGGTGCTGAGGCTCTTTCGGCTGCTGGAGTTCTTAGTGTTGCACGTCCACACCGCCCACATTGGTCCACAGTGTCCCTCTTGTTTCTGTGGAGTTTCCTTTGCCGTCTTCTCCCTAGCTCTTCTCTGAAATTGCACACACTCCACTTCTTTTTTTTTTTTTCCTTAAACTCTCTTCCCTATATCAGAGCAGTAGACTCCTCCCCATTCCACTGTCTTTGGTATCTGTTGTTACATTTCCTTTTTCATCTGATTCTATTGATTTGGGTCTTCTCATTTTCTGTTTGTTTTGGTTAGTTGGGCCAGTGGTATATCAGTTTGCTTATTTTTTTCAAAAAACCAGCTCTTTATTTCGGTGATCTTTTAGTATTGTTTTTGTGGCTTCAGTTTTATTTCTTCTCTAATTTTAATTCTTTCCTCCTAATTTTTGTTTAAGTTTTTCTGTGTCGTTGAGATAGCTAATTTACTTGGTGCCCTTTCGATTTCTTGATGTAGATACCAATTGCTGTATTGCCTCTGAACCCTGCTTTTGCTATATCCCCCGAGTTTTGATGTGTTGTTGTCTTTATTCGTTTCCAGAAATCTTTTGATTTCTTCTGTGATCTGCTGCTCATTCACGAGCATGTTATTCAGTCTCCGTATGCTCTCAAGATTCTTGAGTTGTTCATTTCCAACTTCATACATACCACTGTCAAAAAAGATGCATGGCATGATTTTGAATTTTTTGTTTTTGATTTGGTGAGACTTGCTTTATGGCCTCACAGGTGATCTGTCCTAGGGAAAGTTCCATGCACTGAGAAAAAGAATGTGTATCCTGCAACTGTGGAATGAAAGGTTCTGTAGATATCAGTTAGGTCCCTTTGGTCCAGAGATTAGCTCTGTTGTTTCTTTGTTGCTTTTCTGTCTAATTGTTCTGTCTGCTGATGCAAGTGGGGTTTTAAAGTCTCCCATTACTATTGTTTTGCAGTCTATGTCTCTCTTTGGATCCATTAAAATTTGTTTTATTTTACTTTTTTTTAAAGATTGTTTTTATTTTTAAGAGTCATTTATTTGAAAGGCATTTATTTGAGAGGCAGGGAGGGAAAGGTCTTCCATCCACTGGTTTACTCTCCAGATGGCTGCAACGGCTGGATCTGGGCCCATCTGAAGCCAGGAGCCAGGAGCTTCTTCCAGGTCTCCCATGTAGGTGCAGGAGCCCAAGGACTTGGGCCATCTTCTCCTGCTTTCCCAGGCCATAGCAGAGAGCTGGATTGGAAATGAAGCAGCTGGATGTCTCTGAATTAGGGAAGTTTTCTGTAATTATTTCACTGAATAGACCTTCTATTTGTGGAAAAATAGACTTCACATATGTCACTATTGGATACTTGATATTAAGGAATTGTTAATTTATTTTTAGATGTGATGACAGCTTTGTTATAGAAAAAAGTACCTTTATCTTTCAGGGATACATTCTCTGATTTTGTTTCCTTAAGATTTACTATTTGCTGGCGCCATGGCTCAATAGGCTAATCCTCCGCCTTGCGGCGCCGGCATCCCAGGTTCTAGTCCCGGTCGGGGCACCGGATTCTGTCCCGGTTGCCCCTCTTCCAGGCCAGCTCTCTGCTGTGGCCAGGGAGTGCAGTGGAGGATGGCCCAAGTGCTTGGGCCCTGCACCCCATGGGAGACCGGGAGAAGCACCTGGCTCCTGCCATCGGATCAGCACAGTGTGCCGGCTGCAGCGCGCCAGCCACGCTGGCCATTGGAGGGTGAACCAACGGCAAAGGAAGACCTTTCTGTTTCTCTCACTGTCCACTCTGCCTGTCCAAAAAAAAAAAAAAAAAAAAGATTTACTATTCATTTTTGAACGTCAGAGTTATAGAGAGAAGGTCTTCCATCCACTGGTTCACTCTGCAATGGCCAGTCCTTGGTCAGGCTGAAGCCAGGAACTTTATCTGGGTCTCTCACTTAGGTAGCAGGGCCTAGTTCCTGGCCGATCTTCCACTGCTTTTCCCTGGCCGTTAGCAGGGAGCTGAATTGGAAACGGAGCAGCTGGGACAGAAACTGGTATCCATATGGGCGTTGCAGGTGATGGCTGTACCCACCGTGTCACATGCCGGCCCCTGGAGATACATACTGAAATATTTATAGATGAGCTCATCTAACGGATCTAATGTCTGGGAGGATTTGCTTTAAAAGAATATAGGAATGAGGAATGGATGAGGATACAGGCGAGTCAAGGTTGTTGAAACTGATGAGTACTTTCATAATACAGCTTAATAAATGTGTTCACTGTACATAGGACAGTGAGACTCTCTCCTAGTGAATGTACAATACGCCTATTGGAGTAGTCTGTCTATTGAAAAAGATTTGTTTATTTATTTGAAAGGTAGAGACAGATCAGTTGATCTTCCACCTCTTGGTTCACTCCCCAAATGGCCACAATTGCCAAGGCTGGGCCAGGCCAAAGCCAGGAGCTTCTTCTGGGTCTCCCACGTGGGTGCAGGGGCCCAAGCACTTGGGTCATCTTCTGCTTTTCCCAGTCGCATCAGCAAGGAGCTGGATTGGAAGTGGAGCAGCTCAGCTGAGACTCAAGCTGGTGCCCATGTGGGATGCCGGCACCACAGGCAGAGGCCTAACCTTCTATGCCACAGCGCTAGCACCAGAGTAATTAGTTTAAATGCACAAAAATAAGTTATTTGGATGAAAAGATACCATAGTTGTGGGGATGATGGCCCATCAGAAAATGGGATAAGGAGGCTGCTGAGGCTCCAGGAGGCCTTACGGATGGGAGGATGTGTGGGTCACACCTGCCATCAGTCTTCTGTCCCTACTGTTCCCTCAGGTGACTGTGGTCCGGAACTTGGAGGCCTATGGTCTGGACCCGGGCTCCGTAGCTGCCACCCTCCAGCAGCGCTGCCAGGCAAGCACCACCATCACTCCCGCCCCTGGGGCCAAGGACAGCCTACAGGTGCAGATCCAGGGGAACCAGGTCCACCACCTGGGCCGGCTGCTGCTTGGTGAGCATCCCTTCTGAAGAGCAGAGGCAGTGGGCTAACTGGGCAGGCACCTTCCTGCTGCCTCGGCTTGGTCTAGTCCTGATACCCACGTACACATGCAGATGTTCCCTGACTTAGCATGGTTTAATTCAGGAGATTTTGACCTTATAGTGCATGAAAAGTGATAGGCATTAGCAAGTGTGCTCCACATTTTGATTTTTGATATTTTCCTGGACTGGCCATAAATGGTGCAGTCTTGGTGATGTTGGGCAGTGGCAACCCCGCAGTCACAAGAGGAACAGCTGCCACTCAACTGTGCTGTGTTGCTCAGTGCGCTGTGGAGGATCGGGCTGTTTCAGTGCATTCGCAACTTAAAATACTTTCAACTGCTGATGGGTTTGTCAGGACCTAACCTTGTGTGTCAGGGAGCATCTGTGTATACACCTCCCCCTCGACACACACGCATACACATGAGCACTCGTACACACTCATACACACTCACACTCACATACACTCGCACATACACTCACACTCACACATGCACACACACACAGATCCATTTAGTTGTTAGCAGCTAGCAAGAGGTGGAGCCAGTGTTTGAAACAGATCCTTTAGCCCCTTAAATTCAGTGCTCTTCCCACCATACTGTGAGAGTAGTTTCTGTCCTCCTCTTCCCTTTTATAAGAGCTTATGGAGCACTCAGATGGTGCTCGGTACCTGGCTGGCTCCTGGCGGACATCGCCAATGCCGCTGCTGTGCAGAACTGTTAGGTGTTGTGCAGATGAGGGAACGGGTCTGGGGGTTCAGGTACTGAGGTCCCCAACTCGAGTGCTGGGCTCCGACCTTCTCAGACTCCAGGACCTGTTTCTCTGCCAGCTCAGCTGGTCCTGTCTGAACTGTCCACCCCACCTCTGCTGGAGCCGGCTGCTTAAACCGGTGTGGTCTCACCACTGCCCCTAGGAAGCCTTTATGCATCTTGAGCGCTTTCAGAATAAGCTCCTGAGCTCAGTAAACGAGGCCCCCCATGCCTGCCTCAGCTGTGCCGGTCCCTGCTGCTCCCCAGCACACACTGCCTCAGTCTGCTCAGCCCCAGAGACTCGGGGGCCCAGCTCGGGGGCCGCAGGAAGCCTCTCCCAGAGTGTGTCTCATTTCCCTCAGTATTTTTGGAATTGCTAATGTTGCTCCTCCCAATTGTGTTTATTTCTGGCTGCTCTCTGCAGCTTAGCTGATGTCTGAACCCCATGAGCCCCTTGGCCTGGCGTTTAGTAAATGCTCGATAAGCAAATATATTTCATGGCCTAACTAGGTTAACTAGTTCATCTAGAAGCTAGGTTAGCTTCTAGAGCTGAGACTCTTCGTGCAAAGAACCCCCCTATGAGGTGCTGAGAAGAAATGAGGAAAGCAGCTGAGCACCTGTGTCCACACCACACACACACTCAGGAAGTCATACACACCGGGGCTGCACGTGGGAGCTGCCATCAGCGCACAAACTGCTGATGTGGACACTTCAGCCTGGAGCCGCAGGGATGGATGGTCCATCCCAGAGCCTTCCCTAAGCCTGGGTCTGAACTGGGTGTCGTAGAGCAGGTCACATGATGGCCCTGTTCCAACAGAGACCTGGTAGGAGGAATGGCCACCCTGCGGGGCTGAGGGGCAGAGGGTAGCTGTGTCCATGGGAGCCACGGGGTGAAGGCCAGGAGTGACACTGAGACAGGAGTGGGGGCGGGGCCGTTGGAGACAAGCTTGTGCTGCACTGAGGGGTTTCTGCCTTTTGGATTGCAGAAGAGTATCACCTCCCTCGAAAATACATCCAGGGCCTGGAAAAGGCCCCCAAAGCCGGCAAGAAGAAGTGAATGACTCTTGTTCCATGCATGGATCCAGTGAAGTCCAACTCGGGGATGGTCATTTATATGAGTGTTTTCAACTTTTGCAAATCAAAAATATAATATTCTTTACCAAAATAAATTTTTATTCTGATCTAAATCTGATTCCCCTCATTTCCTGTACTCAGCTAAAATAATACAGGACTGGCCTAAAGGGAGAGGCCTTGAAGAGGGACAGGAGCGGCTGCAGGGGGTTTGGCCCCACCCTGTTCTCCGGCAGGGCAGCCCATTCCAAATCCAGGCAGGTGGGGCCTTCCTGTTTTCCAGCCCCTCCGCCCAGTGCTCCCCAGCCGCCTCCTGCTCTGTCCCTGCTCCCTGGCTGACCTCCGCGCCCGCGTCTCTAACAGGTTAGGCCAGCAGATTGCCGAGCTCCATCTCCTAAGGCAGAACAGAGTGGCCCTGATTGCCCAGAATTAAGCGAGATAGAAGTGAGGAACAATAAAAGCACTTCAGGACACAGTTTCTACACTTTGCACACGGCCACGGAACAGGACACTGGGGATGTGACTCCCAGGCCGCAGCTTAGGCGTTGAGCCAGCCAAGGCCTTCAGCCCCGGCTGAACCTGTGACTGTTAGCTGGTCTTCAGCGCCAGGAACTCCCTGCAATGGCGCATGAGATTTTGTGTGCTTACTTTCCAAGACGGGGATCAGCTGATGCCAGGGAGGTCAGAACCATCGCTCTGCTCCCTGCTTGGTGCGTGGAGGTCGTTTCTGTGACCAGAGCTCTCCTCGTACGGGAGACGGCGTGCTAAGTTCTCGGAGTTCTTGGGTTTTGCCATAAACGATTACACCTCGATGTGCTTCCGCTTTCCTTGCTCATCTCACTTTTATGAAAACTAAGAAAGGCTTGAAAACATCTACAATATCCACGCATCTAAGGCTTAGGGAGCAAGAAAGAAATGGGTGTGAAAACATGTGTGCCACCTCCGACCTTTCGTCTGCAGGCCCGGGACACGCCTTTGCACTGGTGAGTAAGCCGCATCTCACTAACCTCTGCACTGGAGGGGCCCTGGCAGGAGCACGCGGTGCTGGGGAAGGGATCCTGATAAGCAAGGCCTTGGCACAGGGAGCCAGCCACGTGCACTTCCTGCCGCTGGGATGGAACACCAGAGACTGGGCAAGTTAGAGTCGTTTGTCTCATAGCTCTGGAAGACGGAGGCTCCAGGAGCATGGGGCCTGTATCTGTGCGGGGTCTGACCCAGGCCTTCTTCCCTGCTGTGTGGTAATGGGGCGTCACGTGGTGACACAGAGCGGGCCGGCTAGCCCTGGTGTCTCTACAGCCATGACCACCGCCATGGCGGCCCACCCCCAGGACCTCATCCGTTTACCTCCAAAATCGTTAGCATATGAACTTGGGGTTGTTGCCAGCACAGGAACTTTGGGGAACACACTGAAACCAGAGGAAGTGGTAGTGAAATATGGTCAATACTGTGCAGAGTTCTCACAAACACGATTTCCCACCACCCTGCTGGAGCAGAGGCTCTGAAAGATTGCTCTTGCCTTGTTCATCCTTGCTGAAGAAACCAAGCTGTGGCAGGGCTGGGTCTAAAAGGAACTCTTAACTGGTTTCTCTGAGAATTCAGGGGCAGCACAGAGCTGTCCAGACCTGTGCTTTGGGTTTTCCCGTAACGGGGACGCCTCACATTGAGTCATCCCTCTTACCTTGGGAACAGCACAGGGCCGCGGAGAAGGCAGAGGGAGTTAGTCTGGGATGGAGCCTTCTGTGTGCTGATCCATAACAAGGTCAGACCTACCTTATACTTAAAAACGTTGAGTATTTTGTGGGAAATGGAATTGATTTATTTTGATGCACAAATTTTAAACCTGTGACCGTTTTTTTTTATAATATGCATTTCCAGAAGCTTTTTGAAGAATTCCCACACTAACCCCATGCTGTAACCAAATGAATTTCAGTGACTAGCAGCAGCTGCCTCTTCCCAGGCATTGGCAAAATCATCAGAAGACACACACTGCTTCTGAATGTCCAGTTGTGCCCCATTCTTGGAGAATGTTGGGTTCTAGGAGGAAGGGGCTGAACTGGATGAGCTCTGATGAACCCCTGTAGCCCAAGGACCCCATTAATTGCATGTATGTGATCGACATTGGAAGGTACGAGATTTTTTTAGTAATTCTAGCATGGTTATTTCCACCATTACTGGGGTGTTCCTATGGTGGAGGTCGGAGAATGCCCAAGTGAGCAGACTGCTGGGATCATCCAGTCTAACCCTCCTCTAGGTGAAGTGACTGTAAACTTGTAGAGAGACATTCCTCTCTTTGGAAAGCCTCCAGAAATAGAAGGCTCCCTTCCTCTGGCTCTCCCATCCTGGTGTTTGGTCGCTCTGCTCCAGCGAGCCCCTCCTCCTGACTGCTAACTGTAACCCCACCTCCTCTCACTCCGGGCTGTCACTCACCCAGCACCTGTAGCCCATGCCCTTGGAGGGTTTCCTCCCAGTTACCTGGACAGCAGCCTTCATTCTCTGCTCACTGGAAAAAAACTTGGCATTGCCAAGATGGGTGCAACCCTCTTGGGTCTTTATCCCTAATCCCCTAAGATGGTGAAGTTCAAGGAAGACATTTCTAATATGAATCATTCTCATAACAGGCTTTTATTTTTTTACAACTCTCATAAGAAAGACATTTAAAAAGAAAATATCCTCAAAACCAACCCAGCAACACCACCAGAGAAGGCACTAGCAGCAGCTGCCCCCGCCCACCTCGGGAGGGAAGGGCATCGGCGCAGCCTCCCACCCGAGTCCTGGGTCTGACTGTGCTTTAGAGACTCTGCATTTCCCCATAATCTTGTTACGTCATAAACATCCTTATCTCTTTATATATAGTTATATGCCTTTATGTATATATGTACAGGACTTTCTTCTCAAAAAATAAAAGCCGCCCCCAGGGAGGGAGGTCTCAGCAGCATTCACAGCGTGGCAGCAGGAGCCATGCCTCCTAGGAACCTTGAGTCGTGCGGGCGGAGGGGAGGGGCCTCCCTGCCCCCTTTCAGAGGCGGGGAGGGGGGGGTAAGGCTGAGCGTGGGCGGGCAGATCCCCCAGTTGTTGCAGTTTAAGAAAATCTTTAGGGCGGCCAGCCTGTGTTGCTTTCACGGCTCTGAAGATGGCAGAGTGAGCACCAAGGGTCAGCATTCTTTCTGGGACCGGGGCCGCATGGGCTTAGCTGGGGTCAGGGAGGGAACTTCTGAGCCTGCACGGAGGAGCCTGGCCTTCAGCCAACCCAACAGGGACTCAGGGAAGCAGAAGACAGCAAAAAAGTTTCCCAGAGGCTGGATTGGAAAAACCTGCCCTGCTCTGAACATGCAAGTCCTCTTCCCTCCACACTGGAGTGTCTTCGCAGTCCAGGCCACTTGCTGGGATGGTTGGCTCAATTAAGTCTGAACCGATACACCAGAGCCAGAACAAAGGTACAGGGCTGGCACTGTGATCCTCTCAGTAACTGTCTGCCAGCACTTCTCGGGCGTGAGAGCCCTGGAACCTAGACGGGATGGAGGTATGGGACCCCAGCCCCTCAGGAGCAACAGCTCCCCTGGCAGGAGCAAGCCAGCCTCAGGGCTTCGAGCAGTCACCCCTGTTATCTCTGGAAACAAAGGCACTGAGGTCAGTGGGGAGCCCAGGCCCCTGGGCTTGCTGAGCACGGTGCCACGTGCCAGCCCACACTTCAGAGCAAAGGGCCAGCATGTTGGCTGGGCTGCGGGTTTCCCTCATGTTGCACCTGGCGATCCCAGAGGTCCTCAGCACGAGGGAGGCAGTGCTGGAGGCCCGGGGGGGAAGCTGAGGCAGCCCAGGCCTTCTCACAGGTTGGGTAAGGCTGAAGACGGCTTGCACATGGTCATCTGCAATTCAGGCTTGCTGCCCGATTTCCGTGCTCAGCGGGAGGCTTCCAGTGGTCAATGGCTGGTTTCCCTTGGGTGGAAACACATGAGAATTCTAGTGACGTTAAATGTAAACTGAAACTGAAAAGCAAGTTTAGACAAAAATGGGACTACCCGATGGCCACAGATACATGCCTTTGGGTTTGCAAAGAGGGCCAACGGGGCCAGGGCAGGCTGCAGCGTCTCGGCGCCAGTCAGCTTTGGCGCTCCCAGGCCTGGGACTCTGCGGACCTCCCCTGTGCAGGCAGCCTGGGGCAGGGGGACGATGCCCTGAGCACACTCCTGCCTGCCGAAGGCACATGCTCCAGCTCATAAATAAAGGCGCCGAGGGGGACGAATAAGGGCAACTGAAGAATCAAAGCCAGAGAGAACCTAGCTCTTAACACCTCTTCCTTTTCCTTTGCCGGCTGGGGTGACAGGTTCCAGTTTGGTGATGAGAGAGGCTTGCAGATTGAGAGAGGACAGTGCTGTTGATTTCACAGAAGTGGCCCCTGGCAGTAGGGGGTGGGCAGGGGCCGGGCCGCCCCTCCCACGCACAGGCGCTTGTCCACGGAAGAAACTGTGCCACATCTGCGGCTGCTGGGCAGGCGCGCACCGCCAGGGGGGTCCTGAGAAAAGTGTCCGTCGCACAATAATTAAAAATAAATCCGAGGGCATGGGCAGGAAGGGCGGCAGGGCCGGTTACCCAGGCTTGCCCTGGGATTCCCTTAAGGCCGCCTCCAGCTGTCGTCTAAACTTGCCGTACTTCCTCTGCACCTGCTGGATTTTGTCCTGCTCCTCCTTCTCCAGGATTGTGAGGAAGTTCTGGAGCTCAGGGATGGAGAAGGCGTCCCACTGCGTGAGGAGAGAGAGGGTTAGACGCGGCCTTCGCGGCACACAGCACTGGTACACACGGCTTGCCACTGGATAGGCAGGGACAAGGAGTGGGGCTCGGGCTTTGCTGTCTGAACCGCGACGGTGCAAGTCCTCGCGTCTCATGCCCAAGCGTTACCTGTGTTTGGATTTGGAGAGTCAAGTTTTCTGTGTAGCTGCTGACATTTTTTAAGATTTATTTTTATTTATTTGAAAGAGTTACACAGAGAGAGGAGAGGCAGAGAGAGAGGTCTTCCATCCACTGGTTCACTCCCCAGATGGCCACAATGGCCATCTTTCAGGTCTCCCACGTGGGTACAGGGGCCCAAGGGCCTGGGCCATCTTCTGCTTTCCCAGGCCATAGGCAGCTGAGATCTTAACAGTGATGCTAGGAGCACCCCAGGCCCCCAGCGGCAGGTGGAAGAGGACACCAGGGCTTGAGCCCGACCCCAATCCTGCACCGGCTGTGTGACCTCAAGGACATCGCTCCACCCTGTGTTTCCTCATTCCTCAAGGACTGAGGGTCTCTGCCTCCTGTGGCTGGCAGAGCAGACAACAGCCTAATCTGTAAGGCTGCCCAGAGGGCTTCTCTCAGGCTAAGCACAGAGCACAGCCCCCCTGGAGCCAGTGAGACCCCTCAGCTCGTGCGTGCTCTCTCACCGAGGCTTATCTGGCCTAATCCCACCTTGGATGAGAAGCCCGAAGCTGTGGTGTGAAGGGGGCTGCAGACCAAGCACGAGAGGTAGAGCCAGGTCTGCAAGCCCCGGCCCAGGAGCGCTCCACAGGGCCAGCGCTGGTCACACACGGGAGCAGCCTCTACACACTTGGACAAGTAAAGCCTGCGGCAGCAATGCTACCTGCCTGAAGTGGAGAAGAGGGACAGAGCCCTGCCTGGCTCTCAGATCTCACAGTGACCCGCAGACTGCTCCTCCAACCCTGGGCCTCTGAGCACATGTGACCAACCGTGGGACCCTCCCCAGGACTCCACCTCCTGGGCATCGCAGGCCGTGGGGGCAGCAGCCTGGTTTCGTCCTGGTTGATGACAAGTAGCTGCCCTCATCGGGGTGGGTCAGGATTTAGACACAGGAGGAAGCCAGGCTCTCAGAGGTCTATGCTCAGGCCTCAGGCCGCCCTGGGGCAAAGCAGCCTGGGCCTGGCAGTTTCTCACCCTCTCCACCTGAGTTCTCAGAATGAAG
This sequence comes from Lepus europaeus, assembly GCF_033115175.1. Lineage (NCBI taxonomy): Eukaryota > Metazoa > Chordata > Mammalia > Lagomorpha > Leporidae > Lepus > Lepus europaeus. Next base: position 21,432,342 of record NC_084840.1, on the reverse strand, counting down.
GTATGCAAATCCTCCTTGCCAGGCGCAGGCCCCGACTTGCTCCCCGGTTGACGGCAACCCTGGCTTAAACCCCGAAGCTGCAGCCCAGCGCTCCCTCCAGCTCAGTCTTCTCAGCAGCCCTTGGCCTGCTGCCCTTGCTGCCTGGCCCTACTGCACCAGGGGGGTAGGACAGCACCCACTCCGCGCCCTGAGTGCTGGGCCTGTGCCAAGGGGCCAGACCTACCTCCACCTCTCCAGTTTCATTCTCTTTGAGCACGAAGCTGAGGACGTCGGTGTCGGGCCCAGCGAGGAGGCGCAGGTGGAGGGGGCAGTCGGCGATGGACAGTTTCTGGAAGAGCACTGCAAACCAAGAGAGGGGGCCGGGCACTGGGCTCAGACAAGGAGGACGTGGATGGGACTGGGGCCCGAGTCGGAGCACTTCTAACCGGAAGCTGATGCTCAGTCCTTTCCATCTAGCGGGAGGGGCCTGACCGGAATAGCCAGGGCGATACCCTCATATCTTGGGCGTCTACTTGGAGTTTAAGGCAGTTTCCATTCCCGTCATCTCCCAAAAGCCGGGGAGTGGTGGGGTGGCATCCTCCCACCATGCGTATCGGAAAGGCGTGGTTTCCCAGGTGTGGCTTCCCTGGAGTCACGCACAGAGTTAGGGGCCCAAGGAGCAGGCGTGAGCCCCTGCCCAGCTCTCTGCTCTTGTCACCATGCCTAGATTCCATGGGGGGCCTTGCCACATGGGAGGTCTGAATGCCACATGGATGCCTGGACCCCAGGGCACAGGAGGTGCCCACTCCCCTCCCGCTCAGGGCTGGCAGGGGCCTTGTGAGTGGGTGCAGTCAGAGAGAGGCACTCTCTCTAATACCTTGTCCGTCCTTGTGGGTCCGCTTAAAAAGGGCAAACTTCTGGGGATTATCCACGACCATGAACTTCTTGAGCAGCCCCTGGATGACCTCGCTGACCGTGGTGGTGCTGCTGATGTGCAGCTGTTTGATGGCATCGAGCGGCAGGTAGAAGGACGTCCGTTTGTCCGTGGTGGCAGCCAGGTTCACCTCCTTGATGGCGTCGTAGATGGACTGGGGCCGGATCCCGGCAGGCACCGTCACAGGCCGCCGCAGTTTCAAGTGCACTTTGATGAAGCCGGTGTAGGTGCCGTCTTCGCTCTGCGGGTGGGAGGAGGGCACAGGGCTCGGGCAGTGCTCTGCCTGTGGGCCACTGCCCCAGGGGCCACATGGGCCTCTCAGCCCTGCACCCCACCCCCACTGGACTCTCCCAGCCCCTTCCTGCCATCCCAACGGGCCAGGCGGTGGCCAGAGAGAACCTAGGGGCTCAGGCTGACTGTCCCAAACTCCTGCCACCAAGCAGATCTGATTGCCTTGGCTGAGCTCCCTTGTAAGGCCCAGCCTCCTCCACACCTCCTGTACCCCTTCACCAGGAACCTGCAGCTTCTGCGACAGATCCAGGTGCATGGGTGACTTGGATATTGCCCCCAATCCTGGGGAGGCCCTGCAGAGCCCTAGCTGCCGGCTGCCAGCAGGGGACAGTGTCCCCTCTCCTCCCTGCCCCACCTGATCCTGGTGTGGCTTGGTGGAAGGGGCAGGCAGCGTCGCCACGAACTCCCCTGAGGCTCAGACAAGGCAGGAGGGTGTCCCAGCACCCCAAGTGGGTGGGCCAGGCAGGGGACCCCATTCCGCCCCGCCCTCTGCGCGTGGCCACTCACCAGCTTCATGCCCAGGCAGTTCTTCTCCCGCGCATTGTAGCTGTCAATCTTCTGCTTGATCTCCTGCAGCGTGGGTGGGCGCTGCGGCTCCACCGAGGGCTTGCAGACATTCTGCAACAGATAGGAACACAGTGGGTGTGCGGCCCCTGGGGCGAGGAGGGGGGAATCCCAGCCCACACTGTGGGATGGCCAGTAAAAGCCACATCTGCGCGGTGGGTGCCACCGCGGGGAGTGACTCCACTCTCCCTGGCCTCTGTTTTTCTCTCTTGTGAAATGGTAACAGTCCTAGACCTGAGCGAAGGTGCCCAGCACACGGGCACTGACCATGAATCTGCCGGTGGGCAGAGCTGTGTTTGCCCCTATGGGAGACGCAAGAAAACGTCTAGGGTGTAAATGGCCTGTGGGGTTGGGGACAGTGTGCACAGCTGCCGCCTGCCCAAGCTGACAGCAGTGATGAGGATTCTCCTGGGCCCACGGAGACCCACCCAGACCCCTGCCAGGGCATTCCCCACATAAGAAGGAACCACCCAGGCCCTGGGTGTCTCATCCTCTGTGATGACCAAGGTGCAAAACGGCCCTGCTGAGCCACAAGGAGACCCAGCACCAGCCACACCTGGCTCTGCACCCAGTGCCTGGAACCCACAGTCTCCCTCAGTGCTCACAAAGCCAGTTTCGCGGGAGGTATCACCCCACTCCATGGGAGAGCCCCTCCCTGACCAAGATGCTTGCCGCCAGCAGGTGGAGCACCCCACGGAATTCCAGGTCTGCCCAAGCAGGGAAGGGGAAGAGTGCCCCTGAGAAGACAGCCACCTCCCTCACCCTGGGGAGCAAGTTCAAGGGTGCATGGCGGGCTCCGCGCGCCCCCTCCTTCAGCTGAGTCTCTGGATTTCCAAGTTCAGTGTCACGCCTGCCTCGTTCTGTCTTCTTGCTGCTGGGAGCGTGGGCACAAGCAGAATCTGCCTCATCTTAGAAGTGGCAGACCCCAGGGGCACAAGGCTCTCCTTGGGCAGTGGGGAGACTGAGGCCCAGAGAGGGGGCTCTGGGCCAGCAGGGCCCCACCTCGTGCACATCTGGGTTTGCTTGGGGGTCTCACAGCTGATCTGACGTCACAACACCCAGTTGAACACAACCAGGTACCCACTTCAGAGCTTGTCCTGCCTTCCTCCCACAGGCCTGTGACACAGGACGTGTGACCCTGCACAGCGTGACATCACTCTCCTGCCACTGCCCAGCCCCGCACAGAGATAGTGTCTGGCTCCATGCCGGCCATGAGGAGCTGGCGCGGCCAGGTCTGTGCAGGGCTCCAGCCTGCCCGCCCTCGGAGCAGGGGTCAGCTGCCACCCCCCTTCCCTCACAGTGCCCTCCCCCCAGGACTCCAAGGCTGACGACACTGAGCCAGCACCCCCACGTCCATCAGCATTATTCCTACCACACAGCTTACACACCTGAGGCCCAGAGAGGTGCAGAGATGCTGTGGTGCCAAGTCCACGTGAGGCTGCAGACCTTGTCCTTCTAGTCCGCCACGTCCCCGCCCTAGGACGGCCTCCCCTAGCGATCGCCGCGTGGGCTGCGTGGCTACTGAACAGGGGCCTGTGAGATGCCCTTCTGACGTGTTTGATCAGTGGGCGGGTCCCAGAGGCCACCACACTGCCTGAGAAGAGGGTTAGGAGGAACCTGTAACCAGAGTGGGGTGCAGCTGCCAGCACGCAGGCCCAGCCTCTGGAACTGGCCTCGCACCTGCTGAAGACCGCCTGGGGGAAGCCATCCCGGGGACATCTCGTTTGCTAGAGGTGACAAGCAGTGTGCAGCCCTGGATTACCTCATTCATGGCTGATCCATTACTCCAGGGCCCCTCAGAAAGGAGCCTCTCGTTCCACACCCCTAGCCCTGGAGCCCCACCTGCAGCCCCCAGCAGCTCAGCGCCCCTCTGTGGGCCCTGACAGCCTCCAATCAGACAGACGGTGACTGTGCTCTGTGCCACTCTGCCCGCCTCGGAGGCTGTGGCACCTCAGGGGTTAACACCTTCCTCATGCTCATGGAAACAACCCTGCCAGTTCCCGAAGTTTCCAGAAGTTTCCAACCACGCCGAAGCCCAGGCCTGGATCTGCACAGTGATCTGCACAGTGAGAAGCAGAGCAGCCTTAGCCTGGGGTCCCTTCCTCCTCTCCTTCCTGTTCCCCTTTCCCTCAGCACTCTTGTTCTCACCACGGACCTGGGGAAGTGATGCAAACGGCCCTGGGCACCGCCGTCTTCCGGGACTGACGCAGAAGACAGCAGCCTGACCTCGCTGTCCCAGTGGGTGGTGAGCCGGAGCTCTGCCCGGGAGCCTGTGTGTGGCCAACCTGCCACTCTCACCCCCGCGGGATGCCAGCACCCGGCTCTGGGGAGGCTGCTGCCCACGCTGGCTCTGGCAGACCCAGGGGCTGGATGAGTCACCCTCAAAGTAGGCCAGCCATCAGCCTGCAGCCCCGGGCAAGGGCTCGCTGGTCTTCTTCCCACCTGGGAGAAGGTGCAGAATCAGGACCAGTGGCTCTTTCTGTTTTAAATCAGATTTTCAAAAATTACTTTTATTTACTTATTTTAATTTGAAAGTCAGAGATCTCCCATCCCCTGGTTCACTCCTCAAATGCCGGCAACAGTCAGGGCCAGGCCGGGCCAGGCCAAAGCTAGGAGCCTAAAATTCAACCTGGGTCTCCCATGTGAGTAGCAGCGACCCAAATACTCGCGTCACCACCTGCTGCCTCTCGGGGTGCACATTAGCAGGAAGCTGGAATCAGATGCAGAGCCTGGACTCAAATCCAGGCAGTGATACGGGATGCAGGCGTGCTACCCGGTGGCTCAACAGCTACACTGCACGCCTGCCCTGAGACCAGCGGCTCTTCAACTTGGCCGCACAGTGGAGTCGCCTGAGGATCCTTGGCCACACGGCTGCCTGGGCTTCGTCCTCAGACTCCTGATTTCACCAGGCTGGCGTGCAGCGGCTCCAGTGCAGGCAATCCCAGACCCCGAGGTTCCTACCAGCTGCAGATTCCGTGACACCAACAGATGGACGCCGCCCCAGAGGTTCAACTAAGGGGCAGTATCCACTGGGTGGACAGGATCAACAGCACAGTCACCTTCAAAGGGTGAGGCACAGACCCTGGGTTCCATTCTCCGGCCAGATCCCCAAGTCCCCGATGTCAAAATTCATCTCTATCTGGTAGGAGTGCAAAGCTGAAAACTAGGCAGACGGCATGTTGTCTCCATCCCCGGATGGAGGCGGAACCGGCAACTCTGTCATAATTTAACAGGTACAGGCCCTGGCCCACGAGGTGTCTCCCCAGCAGGGCTCACACATCTCAGAGCATCTGCCACGGAACTCATCTGCTCGGATTATGCCCCTGGCACCAGTGCCAGATGGCCGAGCTGTTCCCCACACACTGGGCACGACCCAGGCACTGGTGAAAAATAGGTTTGTCTCATGTCCTAAGCCATGAGTAAGGGCTGTGCCATCTCCTGGCTCTGGCGGTCACTGGGATGGGGCTGGGTTGAGGGGTGCAAGCAGAGATGCTGTCTCTGAAGGAGGGAGTCTCAGGTTCCATTAACGCGCCCTTGGCAAGGTGGGAGGGAGGCCTACCTCCCAGCAGTCAGCAACACACACTGGCTACTTCTGCATTTGAATCGGTGACACAGATAAAGACTTCACCATGGTCCTGGCCATGGTCCTGGGGGAGAGACCCCATGCGCCCAGCAGTTCTCCCTGAACAAGTCCTGTAGCTTGTGGCGGCCCCAGGCGGCCCAGGGCAGCCCACAAAAGCAGCAGCCGTGAGTGTGGTGCCCAAGGTAGGGCTGGCTGAGCAGACGGTGACCCACCCTTTGTGCCAGGGCCGCCCTACACATCCAGGCCCCTTTCCTGACTCAAATTCCCCCCTCCTTCCTTTCCAACTGCCAGTTGCTGCTTCGTGCCTGCCGTTTCCACCATGTCCGCTTTCCTGCCCGCCATAAGTCTCACCATCTGGCTGGCTGCTCCACCCCGGATGGCGGCGACGGTGATGGTGATGGTGATGGTGATGACGACGACGGTGAGCCTTTATTACAGCTCATTATGGGCCAGGCATTGTTCTGCTCAGCACGAATTCACTCATTTCACCCTCCGAGCAGATGTGTGAGGGACATTACTAGTAGTAGGCTCATTTTACAGGCAAGCACCTGAGCCACGGGATGGTTCAAGCTAACACGGCACTGTCCGGCACTCGAACATGCACCTGCTTACACTAAGCTCCACACAGGCCATCCAGCTCGGTCTTTCTCTCCAACTAGACAGAAGCTCCTGAGTCACCTACCCCCTGCTTGTCCTTCTGTGTGCCCTGTGGTACTGACGGGCAGCGCCCCATATGCACCTGCTCAAAAACCATCTATAGCCCCCTACTGCCCATGGTGGAGAAATAAAGGTATTCGTTTCCCCTGGGAATGGCAGTGGGGTGAGCCTTGGATTTCGGTTTAGACCGAGTTCTGAGAGAGACGCACCTGCGTGGCATCCCAGGGCTCAGCCCCAGGACTCCCGTGCTTAGGTGACCTCGAGAGAGTCAGATAACCTCTCTAAGCCTCAGTCTCTTCATTCATAAACTAGGGATAACGTTTCTTTATTGACTCATAGGACTGACACGAGAGCGTGGTTGCGTACATGTTGCCCTGTCCTGGGCTGTGCTGCTCCCCTCCTCCCCAGGGCGCACAGCCCTAGCTCCCTGAGCCCCTCTCCACTCTCTCCTTGGGCACTTAGGCTAGATTGGCCCCGGCACCTGCAGTCTTTCCTCTCCAAGACCGGTTGGCAAACTTTCTCTGCAAAGGACCAGAACGTGAATAATTTCGGCTCTGCAGCCATGCAGTCTGTTGTAAGTACACAAAAGCAGCCACGGGGTGAGCATGGCTGTGTTCTAATAAAGCTTTCTTTAGGGAATCTGGCCCCTGCGGTGTGGTTTGCTCCGCCCTGCACTTTGCATGCTTTCTGGAACACACCCCTCCCCACATCCCCTAGTTTCATCTTCTCTGGGTAGATGCCTGATGAGATTTCTCCAGCCCACAGCAATCCTCCCCTTCTCTCCTCTCCCATCCTATCAGATCTCCGGCACTGTAATCCCCACGTGGAGGCAGGTGGATACTTTTTGTCCTGGTTCCTTTCTTCCTGCTACACTGCACATTCTGATGTTTCCTGTGCATTACCCACACTGCTGGCTAATGGGTCTTTGCAATTCGCTCTCACTGGACACTTATCACAAGCAAAGGCTGGATCACTCCCTCGGCACTGTGCTTGCGGAGGGAAGAGAGCGGGCTGGAACAGAGATGTGGCTGGGCAGCTGGGCTCATCCATGGCCTGGGACTGACTCCCAAACACCAGCCAGAGCCTCAGATTCCTATCACAGCAAAGCTGCAGATCACCATGTGTCGCAGACCTCCGCAGCCTTGTGCTAACGTGAAATCCATATTGCAAGGACCTAAGGAGGGGCTCTCACGGCCCAAATGAATGGCTGCACTGTGCATCTAATTCTATGCTCCCTTTTACTGTCCAATGATTGCTTCATGCACATCAATCCCATCTCCCCAGTCCGAGGCTGCCTGGAGGGGGCAGACCTGTTGGCTGGTGCTTCCCCATTTTTGGCACCCTCTGCAGGGCCTGCCTGAACGTTGGGCTGACCTCCAAGGCCGCGTCAGATGAATACCTGGTGACTGGGTGCCTGCCGACTGGGAGGAGTGGTCTGTGTGATTCCCCGCCCAGAGCCGGCCAGGGCCAGGAGTGCCCCACCCCGGCCTGCACCCTGAGATGCTGATGCCCAGGACGTGTGGGCACGGATGGAAGCCAGCCCGGGGCTCAGCGCTGTGTAGCTTGCTGGTGAGCACCCACACGAGACCCTCAGAGCACACGTGACCTCCGGCAGGGCACTTCCTGTCTCAGAGCCCCTGTTTCCTGCTCTGTGAAGTCCAGAAGCCCCACCAGAGAAGCCCTGAGGTCCCGTCCCAGGGCTGAGACTTCGCACAGAAGATAGGGTGGGTTTTTCATCACCGCTTCCTCTTCCAATTCGGAGAAGAGGGTGGGGCTGGGGGCCTCTGGGGACCAGCTGGCCAAGGCCTCAGAGAGCAGTGAGAACACCTCTACCCCTTCCGCTCTCCTCGCTCAAGGCTCACCAGCTGCTTTCTCTGCTGCCAGGAAGACCCCATGTCAGCCAATCTCAAGGCACACGCCTTCTAAACTCCCACGATTCAGGAACCCAGAACCCGAAACGCCGGGAAGCTGTTCACCATGAACCTTTGCCACATTTCCTCTTTCTCAGCTCTTAGCAAATCTGCCAGCAGCAACTTGTTCACTCCCACGGGCGGGGGTGGGGGTGTGAGGGGCACCATCTCGGCCTAAATCAGGGGGACAGCCTCAGGCGCGCCCTGCAGGAGAATGACCGGGCAGCTGCTAGCCAGACCCCAGCCACCTGCCATTCCCGCTGAGCGTGCCCTAAAGGGAACCTGTCAAGATGGGCCGACCCCCCCAGGTCCCAGAGGGTCTGTGTTCTGGGTTGGGTTCCACTCATGGCAGCGGTGGTGTCAATCCATCTGGTCCCTCTGGTCCTGTCCAAGCCCCCAGACAAAGGGTTGGAAGCTCCTCTACTGTGCTCTCCAGTGGTTACTCACACCAGAGCAAGGAAAGACACAGTGGACCAGCAGGGGACAAAAGGATACCGGTGTGTGTGCCGAGCGGGGCCGGGCTCTGCGGTGAAAAGCGGGGAAGAGTGAAATCCCCAAGGACAAGACCATGGAGCAGATGGCACTGCAGTCAGCCAGCAGCACCTGAGTCACCGATACACTGTGAAAGGCACCTTGGGAGAGGAGACATTCGGCGTGTGGTCCCTGCCCTGAGGAGCCCACATCCTATCCGAAGGAGGAGGGTGGAGCCAGGTGCACCAGCTCATACCAGGACAAGCACAGCCCAGTCAGGACCAGCCTCAAGGGCTGTATACGCTGCCCAGACTGCTCCGTGGGATGGAGCTCAATCCAGTGGATCCCCCGAGGCACTAGCACATCCAGGACACGGTCACGGACATGGACACACACACACACACATACACAATTACATCTTATGATTGCATAGATATAAAGAGAAGCACCTTAATATATTAAAACACTTTCTTCAATCTACAAGTTCATTTTCTTCCTTCCTGGTTTTAAAGGAAATTAGAAACCCAGTGTCTCATGGATAAACTGGCCGTATTTCCAGCTCTTCAGTCCAGGTAGGGTGACCAGGATTGGAGATCTGCAATGCTAAAACCATTCAGGGCTGGCTCTATGGCCCAGCAGGTTAAGCCACCACCTGCGCTGCTGGCATTTTCCCGTATCAGACTGCCGGGCCAAGTCCTCGCTGCTCTGCTTCTCATCCAGTTCCCTGCTCATGTGCCTGGGATAGTAGCAGAAGATGGTCCAAGTGCTTGGGCTCCTGCCACTGGTGTGGGAGATCCAGATGGAGTTCCAGGCTCTGAGCTTTGGCCTGGCCCAGTCCCAGCCATTGCAGCAATCTGGGGAGTGAACCAGTGGATAGAAGATCCCACCTGCCAGTGTAGTAGACTAAGCCTCTGCCTGCAGCCCCAGCATCCCATGTGGGCACTGGTTCATGTCTTGGCTGCTCCACTTCAGATTCAGCTCCCTGCTAATGGCCTGGGAGAGCAGTGGAGAATGGCCCAAGTGCTTGGGCCCCTGAACCCATGTGGGAGACCTGGAAGAAGCTCCTGGCTCCTGGCTTTGGATCAGCCCAGCTCCAACCATTATGGCCATTTGGGGAGTGAACCACTGGATGGAAGACCTGTCTTTCTCTCTCCCCCTCTGTAACTCTGCCTCTCAAATACATAAATAAATCTTTAAAAAAAAAAAAAAAACTTCCCCCTCCCTTAGAAAACCAGGACAGTGCTGGGTGAGCCAGTACACTTGGCTGCTTTGGCCGCAGGGACCCCTCCACTTTTCCCCTCTAGGACAGGTCCTGGGGACACTGTGTACTCTTCTGTCCTCTGTGACGCGCTGCCAGCTCCTCGATTCTGGAGGCTTTAATGGCACCGCCTAGACACAGCGCGAGGATACAGTCGCCCTGGCTGTAAATAAAGATTGCCCTGTAGCTCGGTCACAAGAACACAAACCCTGGAGGTCAAGGACTTGACCTTGCGTGTTGAACAGTGCTGGGCACGCTATAGGGCTCCTCAACATTTGCTCCCTGAAGTAAAACCAGCATGCACGTGTGCACGTACACACACACACACACAACACACGCAGGGAGAGGAAACGTTCTCATACCTTACAGAAGTCTCATGGGAGTCCTGGCTCACACCAGCACCTACTCCTGAGAGTGCCGGCATCGGGGGATCTCTGTCCTCCGGCCACTCCCTCTTCCCAGCCTTCACAGCGCCCCCCAGAGATCTAGAGTGTGGACGCAGGCAGACAGAGTGACTCCCCTTCTACACACACGGCCACAGCAGCTTCCTCGGGGCACTTTCCATGCTCTGGAGAGCTGCAAGCTTTCCTTATGGGATGTCCAGCAGGTCCCAGCCTCACCTTGGTCAGCCTTATTTATATATACTCGCTAAAAGATATTTATTTATGTATTTATTTATTTGAAAGGCAGAGTTGCAGAGAGAGAGAGAGAGTCAGAGAGAGGTCTTACATCTGCTGGTTCACTCCCCAGTTGGCTGCAACAGGCAGACTGGGCCAGGTTAACGCCTGGAGCCTGGAACTCCATCCAGGTCTCCCATGTGGGTGCAGGGGCCCAAGGACTTGGGCCATCTGCTGCTGCTTCCCCAGGTGCATTATCAGGGAGCTGGATGGGAAGTGGAGCACCCGGGACTCAAACTGGTGCCCGTATGGGATAATGGCATCGCAGGCTGTGGTTTAACTCACTACACTACAATGTTGGCCTCCAGCCTCCTTTTGGTCTCCCTGCGCCCTTAGCCTGACCATTCAGCTGGAGACAGACTCTGTCCCCTACACCTGGAGCTGACATACCTGCTGGAATACCCACTTTTCCCTGTAATTAGTGGGCGCTCTAACAATGGCGGCTTAGGCTCCAATTGTTCCAGCACTGGTTTCATTCTTCGCAAAGCAGTGTTACTCATACCAGCCTGACTTGCCCAGTTAGACCACGAGCAACACTCCCAGATCAGCACCTGTACCACTTCCATCTCTGTATTCCCAGGGCACCCAGGAGCGAGTCCGCCAAGTGGGTGGGGCTCAGCACCCCGGCTCAGACCCAGTCCCTCCCAACACTGGACTCTGCTCTTTCAGAACCACGTTAAAGAGGAAGCCACTGCCAATCATCTCATAAGGGACTGACATCCAGAATAGATGCAGAATTCCAGCCACTCAACGTCAAAAAAGGAGCAACCCTGATTTTTGACTTTTTAAAAATGGACAAAAGACATAAATACATCTTGCAAGTAAGTTAAATAGACAAATAAAGAAGTTTCTCCACAGAGGCTACATCAATGGCCAATGAGCATTTGAAAAGATACGACATCACTAGTCATTACGGAAATGCCAATCAAAACCACAATGAGATGGGACCTGACACCCATTAGGATGGCTGTTATTAAAGACAACAACAGGAAATAACACGAGAGGCTTGCCTGTGGACAAATGAGAACCTCTGTGCATTACCGGCAGGGATGTAACACGGGGCAGCCACGGCAGAAGACAGTCTGACTATTCATCAAAAAATTAAACGGGATTACCGCACGATCCAGCAGTCCCATTTCTGGGCATGCACCCGACAGAAACAAGAGCAAGGACCACACCGGATATTTGTACACACGCGCTCACGGCAGCGCTGTGGACAGAAGCCCAAGTGTGGCAGGAACCCAAGTGTCTGTTGACGGACGCGTGGCTAAACAAAACATAGCGTGACACACAACGGAATATCATTCGGCCATAAGCAGAGAGAAGATGCTGACACAGGCTACAGCCTGCATGGACCACGCAAACACTGCCGAGCGGAATAAGCCATCAGGCAGCAGGACAGAGGCTGTGTGGCTCCGGCCGTACGTGGTTCCGGGAATCGTCAAGTCGACAGAGACAGAAAGGAGAACCGTGGTTGCCAGGAACCGGAAAAGAGGGAACGGGGAATTGCGGGTGGATAGGTAAGGGTTCCCCTGGGAAAGACGGACAGGTCCCGAGATGGATAAGGGTGACATGCACGTCCCCGTGAATGCCACTGAATCATAGCTCACCTAAGACAGACTGAAATGGTAACTTTGGGAATGGGTGCGTCAGTCAAGTTGGCTGTCACGTACTCCGAGTGTCCTGCACACATCCTCCTGCTGCGTCATCAAGGCCGGGGTGGGGGCGGGGCGGCAACCTGATTTCCTCTATCCCCTGAATGCCCGGGCGAAGTACACTCTCCACAGTGACTGCAGGGTGAGTGCTGGCTGACTTGGGGCTGCTTTGGGAGACACCTTTTGGCCTCACTGCTGCAGCTCCAACTACTTGGATAATTCTGGAAAGTGCTGTGGGGAAGGCAGGCTAGCCCAGCGGTTAGCGCTCTGGCTTTCACCCCCTTGGGTCTGGATCCTGGGTGTGATCCTTGATGCCTTTCTATGCCTCCGTTTCTCACTGTCAGCTGGAAACTGTGAGACCACCTACTGCAGCACAGTTGCTCTGAGTCTATACTCGCAGAGCTCCCAGAGCCGAGCCTGACATCAGAGCCCAACACTGAACTACAAGCGCTCTTCCATACCCAACCACTCCCCAGCACACTCCAGCCCCTGCTCTGTTCTCTAACAGAGCCTTCTGCACTAAGCACCCCAGTTATCAGCTGCATCACTCAAAATGGCCTTCGTCACCCCAAGTCCCTGCACGAGCCATGGGTTCCTACAAGCAAATGCTGGGACCCTTTTAGCACCCACTCTCCGCTAGAGAGAAAGTCGGCCCATCTCACAGAAGGAGAAGGTGAGGCCGAGGGTGGTAAGCAAGCTTCTGAGGGTCACACAGAAGGCAGGCCCAGACGTGGACTCCAGGCCCAGAGAGAGGCTCATGGGGGACCTCAGGGCCTCAGAAAGGCTCACCCCTGCCCTTTGCATCCAGGCACCAACCTAAGATCACCCAAGCTTGTGAAAGCAAACCTTTCACTCACTCCACACTGAAAAGGGAAAGTACAACCAAGGAGAGGTTTGCTGCTCCCTTCCTCCCCATCCTGCCACTCTCCAAGGCTGAGGGCAGACAGAACTCTGTCATCCTGGGCTCTCCCATCCCCTCACTGGGTCCTGCCAGAGCACGGGTCCCGGACCTGCCTCCCTGGCCAGGCACAGGACACGGACCCGCCTGCCCTCCCCAGGGCACACAGCTGACCGATCAGACGGGTTTCGAAGGTCATCCTTGCATTCTCTGCTCACTCAGTGGGAGTTTTCTTTTCAGAGTTCCTGGAAAAATCTATGCATTCCACATCCAGAACCGTAGCCAGCTCTCTTCAAAACACTCCAGGGACGGATTTTCACAGACCTGGACCCTGAAGCGCCAGCTCCTGGTGCAGCAGGTGGCCCTGTCGTCTCAGAGCTCGGAGTTACTGAGGTGGCTCCAAGCCGGCTCCCCCTCCACCGGACATGCTTCCAGCCACTACCACATCCCCGGGGACCTGAGGATGAGCCAGACACGGTCTGCAGCCCAGTCACAGCCCATCACGGCGAGGGACAGGAGAGAAGGACAGGCTGCCCGTTTGCACAGCCAGACAAAGGACCATCTGAGCTACACCCGAGGTGCTCTCTGACTACCCTGGATCCACCAGCACCTGTAATCCCTCCTCATCCCGCTTCCTCAGCTACGTGTGGGTGTCGGCACCATGGGTTCTGTGCAGGCCTATTTGGGAACAGGGCAATGGCTGTAATGACCTCTAAAAGTCTCCCCCAGTTCAGGAATCGGTCATTCAGAGGTTGGGTGAATCTGCCGCAGCCCACCCAGGAGCCACGGCAGCCATGTCCCCGTCAGTCTCCGTAGCCCGCCTGTTCAGAGGCAACTCACGTCCACACCTTTGAGCCCAGGAGTCAGCCCCTCCAGGGTCCCTGTCTCAGGAGCTGCCCCACATTCTGACAGAGGTCACGTGGCTGCAAGACAGGTGCAGAGACCGACTTCTGGCAGAACATCCATCGGCCTGCGGGTCCCCATCCAGCCACTGCACGTGCAGGGAAGGGAGCAACCAGGGCGATACCTGTGTCTTCTCAGTCTGTGTCCCCTGCCTCTGGGGCCCAGCACCTGCGAGAGTTAGGAGCATAGTTTGGACAGAGGCCAGGCCCTGTGCGGCTTTGCGTGGGTCCTAAACACAGGGGCTGAGAATGGGCTTTGCTCCCGAAGCAAAGGGAACCTGTGCAGACTGGGCCACCACACAGCGCTGCTGGCGGATACCCCACAGCGGGAGACACAGCACGGGAAATGCAGGGGACTGGTCAGAGTGACTCAGCAATAGGTGACCAGGACCCAGCACAGGGCAGGGCACTCACAGACAGGAGAGGCCTGAAACCTGCAATAAGGGGACAGCCTGGGTCAAGGGCAAGGGGCAGAGTCCCTAAGGCTTTGGGGCTGATGATTACATTTTAGGAATCAGCTGAGGTGCGCTCAAGACACCTGCTGCAGGGGAACACTGTGTTCTGGAGCCAGGAAGAGGGGCTGTGGGTGCAGGCTGGGGAGTGAGACGCCAAAGCCGGGACAGGAGAGCAGAGCCGCTGGCACAGCTCCAGGGACAGAGGCACAGGTCCAGCGATTCGGACCTGACCTCCTCCCTCATCACAGCTGTCCTCCTCCTCCCGGCCCTGGACTTGAACAAGCTCCCGATTCGTAGCAGATTTAGCTGGTCCTCTTCTTTCGAGAGAATGCGCCAGGCCTGGCCTGAGTCTCAGGGCTTGGGGGGTGGACTGAGCATGCACAAGAGGAAACGGAGGACAGTCTGGGTTTTCCACACAGGAAGCCTCCAAAGCCACAGAGGTCACAGGTGTCAGCTACCTGGCAAGCTGAGAGCTGGAGGGAGAGGGGAATCCAGGCTCCTGGGCAGCCAGGCTGGACCTGTGGGTGCCGCCCCCTTTAGACCATGGGCTGGGGGCCCAGCTCCGGGCCCAATCTGACAGCAGGAAAAGGGAGCTGGGACTCAAGGTTTCATGGTGGTGTGTGCGCCTCCTTCGCTCTCCCTAACCTGAGTGGCGGCTGCATGTACGCTACACCAGAACAGAACTGTGGCCAGAGCTGCAGCTCATTAGGCCAATCCTCCGCCTGTGGCACTGGCACCCCAGGTTCTAGTCCCAGTTGGGGCACTGGATTCTGTCCTGGTTGCTCCTCTTCCAGGCCAGCTCTCTGCTGTGGCCCGGGAGTGCAGTGGAGGATGGCCCAAGTGCTTGGGTCCTGCACCTGCATGGGAGACCAGGAGGAAGCATCTGGCTCCTGCCTTCAGATTGGCGTGGTGCGCCAGCCATAACAGCCATTTCAGCCATTTGAGGGGTGAACCAATGGAAAAAGGAAGACCTTTTGTCTAACTCCGCCTGTCAAAAAAAAAAAAAAAATGGAATTGCTCTCCAGGAAAAAGCCAGCTGAGTGGGGATAAATAGCCTCCAGTTGCAAAGAAATCAGGGTATGCGGAGTGGAGGAACGGGGGACACAGAGGGTGGGGAGGCCTGGACCAGGCAGTGTGTGGACAGGACATCTTGGATCATTCCAGGGGGTCCTGGGATGGGACCCAGGCCTGCCTCTCGGTGCTCTTCCTGACGCCACCCCAGCAGAAGGCCTGACACCCAGAGAACGTGGGACTCAATAAATCCGCCCGCCCCAGGCTCACGAGACAACGCTCAGAAGACTCTGCTGCTGCACAGGAGCCGGGGGCTGTCAGGAGCAGAAACAGGGGCGGGCTCACGTCACAGATGTTCCCGCTGGACAGAACCAGGGGAGATCTGGGAGCGGAAGTGACTCGGCCACAGCCTCTTAGTGACTGGGGTGAGAAGCCAGGACTTGACTTACAGTCCTGTGCGTTTCCATGGTGCCACGTGCCAGCCAAGATCTGTAAGAGCTGTCACCCCAGCAGCTGTGCCGTAAGAGCTCGGCAGGTTGTGATGAGGGAAGGGAGCCCCGAGTCCTCGGCTCTGTCTCCTCTTAACTGACTGGCAGGCGCCAGACCCTCTGACCTCTCTGGATTTCAATTCCCGGTCTAGGGACTTCCCAGGAATCCGTGTCAAATTCTCATCTTGCTTTCCAGCTGCAGTGGGCAGTCAATCACCAAGCATTTCCTAAACGGTCGGCTCTCTGCACCCACGGGTTCCACATCAGTGGATTCAAGCACAAACCAAAAATAGATTCTGAAAAACGGCTGGGTACTGAAATGTGCAGGTTTTTCCTGTGTCATTATTGCCTGAGCAATACAGTGTGACAATGATGCACACAGCAGTCACACTGTATTAGGTTGTACGTAACAGTCGCCCTGCAGGAGGTTGCATCTAACAGCTACAAGGTATTAGGTGCTATACTTAATCTAGGGGTGATTTACAGTACCCAGGAAGGTGTGCAAGGATAGATGCTGCTTCATGCAAGAGACTTGAGGGCTGGCCATTCGGCTAGAGGTTAATACCCCCACTTTCCATAGCTGAGTGTTTCGGTTTGATCCCCAGCTCTAGCTCCTACCCCTAGCTGCCTAATGGTACAAACCTGGGAGGCAGTGGTGGTGGCGTAAGTGGTTGGGTTCCTGTCATCCACATGAGACCCCCAAACTGAGTTCCCAGCCCCCAGCCCAGGGCTGTTACAGGCATTTGGAGAGTGAGCCAGAGGCTGGGGGTGTATGCCCCCTCTTGTTGTCTCTCGCCAACGCTCTGCCTCTCAAATGAATAAAAAAACGCTTAAAAACATAAAGGAATTGAGCATCTATAGATTCTGGCATCCTTGGGATACCTGGAACCTATCTCCCTTGGATACCGAGGGATACCTGGGCAAGCCAGGCAAAAGCAGATTCTTAGGACCAACCTCTGAAGAGCCAGGAGCCACTAGGTCTGGGGTGGAGCCCCCGAGGGTCCATCTTCTAAAGAGATTCAAAGTGCGATTCTGATGCTGGGGGCTGCAGCCACCCTTCTGAGCCACACTGGAGGTTCCAGTCCCCATGCAGGTGGTGCCGACTGAGGAAACCATCTGTCCCCAAGGAGTTCCCAGTCCAGAGAGGGAGACGGGGCCTAGTCCCGGAACAGTGACAGCAGGAGGAGAGGTCCAAGGTCAAAGAGACGGAGGTCACGCCCTTCACCGAGAACACCAGCACACAGCTTCAGAGGTGCAGAGAGTTAAGCCCGCAGCACAGCCCACTTCTACCTGGCTCACAGCTGCACATCACTTCCCGGCCTCCCCCGTGGTTAGGTGTGGCCACGTGACTGAGTTCTGGCCAATGGTGTATGAGCCTCAGAAGCACACCCCATTTCTGGGGCTGGCCACAAAGGTCCCCCGTGTGCTATCCTGAGCCCCTGCCTGCCAAATTAACTTTCTATAAAGGGGGAAATAAACTTTCTATGAGATCAGCGACCAGAAACTGGGTTTGCTAAGCCACGGAGTCGATCTGGATTGGCTGTGGACAGGAGACGTGACAACCTCCTGTGTTTCAGCACTGAGTCAGCCCCTCTTGTAACCAAGCGCTGGTGCTGTGCCGGACCTGAAGGGGCTGTCATTTCCGACTTCCTAGGGCCAAGAGTCTTCACCAAGAAAAGCAATCCTGGCAAGGGACAGAGAGTAAGGGGCAGTGAAATCTGCAAGAGTGGGCCGCAGACCACGCCCCACAGGGGAGGCACAAGACTAGGCAACGTGAAGAACCATGGTAACTCTCAGGGTATGCGAGCCTTGGAGAGAGCACTCCAGGACAGCCGAGTGGCCCAGCAGCTCTGAAGCCTTTCTGTTGGTCAAATTTGGAGCTAATTTGTTTTGATAATCTTTTCTTCTTATGCCAAGATGGTCAGGGGCATGTGCTTCCCATATCTGAGTGCCTGAGGCCTGGACGTGCCTGCTGCTGGCAGAAAGGGTGGTGGTGGGGGTTCTCAGCTGGTCCCAAGGCTGTCAGGGTTGGCCGGGGTCCCTGGAGAACCACAGGGACCTCCCTGGAGGCTGTGAACATGCAGGGGCCGAGCAGCCAGGCAGGTGGAGATGTCCAAGGTCAGGGACAGAGCAGCAGGGTGCAGAAGACCCCTTTCTCTCTGTCCCTGGAGGAAACGGAATTCAGTGTCTTCATGGAGCAGAGGTGGCTGGGTGGGGGATGGCAGGCTGGGCCATGTGTGCTGGGGCATGACTTCAACCACAGATGGAGCCAACCTTCCGCTCTCCACGGCCACGCAGGACGACACAGGGCACCTCTCCAGCAAGAGCCCGGACTTCTGTCCAGTAAGAAGTCTGTGTCGGGTCACCCACCCGGATCAAGAAGAGCACCTGACCAGGAGTCCAGGGGGAGGCAGGGCAGTGGGAAGGCAGCTCTCCCCACCCAGAGGCACGGGTGGCCCTTCCACCCAAGGGGCCTCTGCTTCCCATCTGTCAAGGGCGGCGCTCTGACCCCACATAGGCAGCACCCAGCCCGGAGCTCTGGGGGAGCCTGTCCCGGACCGGGCACATCTGCAGGGACTATAACCTCCCCCGCTGGGTAGCTGCATGCCTTCCACAGAGCAGCCTGGTTGTCCTCCTCCAAGCCACCACGAGCCCCGCTTTGACACCCATCACCCAGGGAAGCACGGGCCTCCCCTGAAACCTGAGTGACCCACCAGCAGGTCCCCAGCCCTGGGAAGCTGCTGTCTTCTGAAAGCAGGGAGCAAGCTGGGCCCCAGAGCCTGGTCTCCTCTCTCCCCTGCCGTCTCTGCCCTCCTGTCACTTCCTGCCCGTGAAGTGGGAGACCTGCCCCCTCCCACTGCCCACCTCCCATCAAAGGGGGCTGGACAGAGGTCTGGGGAAACATTACACAGGCCTTTCCTGTGTAATGGGGAGAGAGGAAGAAGCAATCACTTAGGAGCTCAGCCTGATCTGAGAGGGGTAGGTAAAAGCACCACTCGGGGTCAGGGTGGAGAGGGGCAGGGGGAGAGCTCCTTGAAGCCCCTTTCCGGAGGTGGCTGTGAGCGAGGAGAGCTGAGAGAAGCTGACATCGTCCCTGAAGGCGAAGAAACACCTAGCGTGAAAGTCTGAGACACTGGGAGGAAGCTTCCCAGCTCCTACATCAGCCGCACCCCCTCCTCGCAGCGGGGGTAGGGGGCACCCCAGGGCTCACTCCCTCAGCCCTGCCCCTTGCATCTGGCCCTTAGCGCCCTGTTGGGGGTCTCTTGGAAGGGACTCCTGCCCTCTGTGGGCTCTCAGACCCTGGCAAAATGCAGTAGGAAGATACACGGAGGAGAAGACACGCACTGGACACAAGACACAGGGTACAGGAGGAGTCTCATTGGATGCCAGTGCAAAGGCCCATTTCTATGGGATATTTCCATTTCTCCCCAGACACAGCTGCTGCTTTAAACTGCTGAGGAAAGGAAACCCCAGCGTTGCAGAATCCCTTCCTTGCCCAATGATGCACAAGCCTTCCCCTCTGGGATCAAGGCCGTCCAGCCTGGCTGGCAATGGGAGGCAAGAGAGGCAAACAGAGCAGCTGAAACAGGAGCCACTTCCTTCCCAGGGAGCAACAAAACTCTGAGCCATAGCTCAGACCCCCGCTGCCTATCACAATCACCCAGGGTGCTTTTCAAGACCCTGATGCCCACATTGTACCCTAGGCCAATTAACTCAGACTCCCTGGGCCCGGGGCACGGGCAGCAATATTTGCCCCCAATGTGTAGCTAAGCCTTGGAACTACTGGCCTGAGGATGCGAGAGGTAGAGTGCCGGGGATGCTCACCCAAGAAGCAAGAACCCCCAAATGATGGGGGGGGGGAATCACCTCCCCTGTGGGTGTGGCCACACTGTCCAGCACGAGGCCCAGCTGGTCAGAGAAGGGACTCTTGACCCCCTCCCCCCTGCCCCCAGCCCTCCAGGAAAATCCCTGTCCAGCCTCACAAAGGGGTGTCCCAGAAAAACAAGTGCCGGTTCCAGGGGGCCTCTTTCAATTCCTTCAGACACAAAATCACAGCCTCTCCTTGGTTCTCCAGCATCCTGCAAGGTGCCTGACCTCAGACCCCAGCACACACGAGGCCCCAGGCAAGGCAAAAGATTAACAGGGGAGCCGGCAGAGTGGGGCCTGGAGAAGTTCTGGTTAATTCTAACTGGTATAGGACTGCTGAATTAACGAGGGGCCACCCACCTGGGAAGCGCTTCAGCTCACTTCTGTTCTACATAACCGTTCGCGGGACCCAGCTTGGAGCCCTCCCATCTAAACTCCAGAACCAGTAGCTCCGCCACGGCTCCCATCAAGACACGTGCAGCCAGCTGGGAGAGTGCAGCCAGGGGACCAGGGCAAGCTGGGGGACAGGAGGCTGGCATGTGCGGGAAACACAGGTGACCCTATCCGGGGACACCCAAGCCCCCGTAACGGCCGCCGAGGGAGAAGGCTTAGCCCAAACTCCCCGCACTTCTGCCAAGCTGCTAGTTCAGGCTTTAAGATGGTTTCTGGCCACCTACAACACGGAAGTCCCAACCTATGAATGTTTACCTTACTCAGCGACCGAGTGCAGTACCCCTAGCTAAGCTGGGCTGGGGTCAGTGGGGAGGGGGTGACCAGGGCACTTACTCTGAGACCCTCTCAGGCACAGGTGGGCTTGCAGGTGGCTCCAGGAGCACAGCCCTCAGCCCTGGCGAGCCATTTTGAAAAAGTCGAGGGACAGGAAATGTGAGATGAGCAGGGGCGAGCAGGGCCCTGAAGGGCTCCAGGAACCACCCCGGGCTGCACCCCCAAGGTCAAGAGCGTCCCCAGGGCAACTGCTTGGTCACTCTCCTAACACGTGGCTGTGCCTGTCTGCCAGGAGCAAAGGTTCCTTCTAGACCCCAGAAGTGTGGGGCCCCCCCCACCCCACCCCCGCTGGAGGCTCTTGCCTTCCATCACCACGGTTACCTTGGAGGGAGACCTGCTCTGCACATTCCTGAAAAAGGTGGTCTTGGCTGTGAAAAAGCAGTCTTCCAGCTCCTCGTCCAGGCTGCTCATGCTGCGGTCCACGGTCATGGGGCCGCGAGTGCGCGCACGGCGCGGGGGCCAGGCTGGGGCGCAGGGCGCGCAGGTGGGGACCCTTCCTTCCCAGGAGCCGTCGGCAACCCGGGCAGGCAGCACCAGCGGGGCAAGCCGTCCCGTGCCCAGTCGCCGCCGGCGCCAGCTAAGCCCCCGGGTCGGCGCGCGCGCCGGGCTCCGGTGCCTCGCTCTGCGCCCGGCTCGGCGCCCGGCTCGGCCTCTGCGGTTTCATCTCAGCCCCGGCGTCGGCTCCCTCCCTCCGCCCCGCACCCAGCGCCCTCGCCCCCGCCTCTCTGCGCCTTCCTGCCCTTCGCGCGCACAAGCACTTCTGAAGCCACTTCCTCTCGCAAGGTTCCTCAAAGCCTCGGGGCTGCCACCGCGCCCCTGCCCCCACCTGCCTGGGGCCACGACTCCAGACGAACACAGGAAAGGAGTGGGCCAGGATGCACCTTGCCTCGGCAGGTGCCTTCTTCCCACCCGCCTAGAAGATGCGACCAAGGTGGACATCAGCCCTCCGGCCTCCTCCCTCCTCCCAGGCCCCACCCCCATAAGTAACTGGAGAAGGAAATCGTATCTGGCCTGCCTGGCGAAGCAGCGCTATTTTAACTTGAAAATGCCAGGAGAAACTGCACGGTGGCCCCAAGCTCATGCAAATCACATGCAAAGTTATGCAGGGTTGGGCAGGTCCGCCCACCGGCCCACCCACAGAACTTGGCCCTGGGAAAGCCTGGGCAGACCGGGGAGCCTGCAGACGCCACCAGGTCATTTGTGCATTTCCCTGACAGTCTGGCCAAGAGGGGTCCCTGCCAGATCTCAACATCAAGGCCGGCTCACCCACAGACTGCCCGAGGAACCTCCCTCCCCCAGGGCCGAGTCCCTCAAGGTAGTCAAGGTGAGGTCCCCAGGACTCCTGCAACCCACGCCACTGCCTGAGCGACCACTGCACCTGCCAAGTAGTTTAGTACCATCTGTCACTTAGGTCTGCCAACAGCCCTGAGAGAGCAACAGTTATTCCCATTTTACAGATGGAGAATCTAAGGCTGAAGTCGTGAGTAGGACTTGTGAGATGGGCCTCAGACCCGGGTCTGTGTGACTCCAGGCCCTGGTTCTCAGCCACGCAGGGATGACACTGTTTGGTGCACTCTCTGCCATCTTTACTCCTGGGACACAGCCTTCAGAGCCTGGAGACGCTAGGGGGCGCTGTGTTCGTGGAAGCAGTGGGCCTGTGGCCCGTGAGCACCCTGCAAAGTGCAGGTGGGGTGATCAGGACTCTCCCAGCCTGTGTGGCTCCCCCCACCCCCGGCTCTGGGGGAAGGGGAAGGACAATCAGGGTGGAGGCCCCCACTCAGCCCCCAGACGCCCAGCTGCCGGCCCCATCTGCAGCTCTGGTTACTTCTGCGAGGAACCCCTCCCTTACCCACCCTCGCCAGATCTCTCACCATGCAGGAGGGTTTCCAAACGCAGCCCAGTTTGGCTCCATCCTCCCACACGGTTTTTCTCCTGCGAGCGCCTGGCAGACACAGATGTGAGCGAGCTGGGAGCCAGCGCCCCAGCCGC
Source organism: Lepus europaeus (assembly GCF_033115175.1). Taxonomy (NCBI): domain Eukaryota; kingdom Metazoa; phylum Chordata; class Mammalia; order Lagomorpha; family Leporidae; genus Lepus; species Lepus europaeus. Next base: position 21,409,967 of record NC_084840.1, on the reverse strand, counting down.
CCCCCACCCTAGGCACAGGAGAACTGGCAGCTGCCTCCTCTGGCAGGAGGATTGGGGGTTCGGCAGCTAGGGGTGGGGGCCCAGTGAGCCACAGGGTGTTTTTGGGGGGGGGGGGAGCTACACAAGCGGGGTTGAAGGCACGTTCTGGATTCTTCTGGAACAATCTTTAAATGGCTATATCAAAGACAGTAGCTCAGCAGAGGGGGCTGGTGCAGGCCTCCAAAGTCCAATGCTGGCATGAAGAATGGTGCAGGGGGCAGGGAGGCCCCCTGGCATCCCCAGGGCATCAGTAATGGTCCATCTGCTTCACGCAGCCAGCAAAGAAATGCCTGCTGCCTTCCAGAAAGAACCTCCTTGCTCAGGGAGAATCCAATGCTTAAGACAAAAGCAGGTCCCAGGTTCTCTGGGCCACACTGTGCCCTTGGCATGAGCTCAGTAAGGCAACCACAGCGCTTCCCATGGAAAATGTGCGGTCCCCACACCCGGCTAATAACAGCCTGTCCCAGGCACCCAGGACCCAGCAGGAGCTCCCCTGGGGCCAGAGCCGAGTTAGGGGCTCTCTCTGTGACACTGTGTTCTTGGAGGGTGCTGCTGCTCCCCACGCCACACATCCTGAAAACCAGACCCGAGACAGCAGGCGTCACGCTATTTTACAGAAGAAGAAACTGGGAAGTCACTTGCTCCATTGCAGCTTGTTTCAAAGCCTGTGGACCCCCAGGTAACGACCACCCCCTGCTCCCCAATCCCGCCTGCCAATGAACCTAGGCTTGGAAGAGTAAGAAGGCGGAAAAGTGGAGACTGGGCTGCAGGGGCCCCGGGCCCCAAAGAAGTCTGCAAAGATCATGGACGCTGCAACATTCGCGCAGTGTCCAGGAGAAAATTCTAGATGGAAGCCGCAGGGTCTCAAAGGAGGATGGCTGGACTCTGAGAGGCTCCGCTCTATGAATCGCCAATAGCAGAGATATTGATTGGCCTGGTAAGGGGGCGGAGGCGTGGAAAGCTCACACAGTCTTTTAAGCCCCTCCTAGGTGGTCACATGAAGAATGGGCTCTGGCTGGTCTTGTCCCTGGGCCCAGGGACAGGAGACTAGACCGAAGGCTTGTAAACCCAAGGCACCGCGCTGGGGCTCAGGACCGTCCCCCCCAAAGGATGGACGGGCCACTTTCCTCTTCAGAGCATCAGATGACGAAAGGCACTATTTTAAACTTCCTTCCCTTTTCAAGTGCAGTCCTCACATGCGGCCAGATCCCCTTGTTAGAGCCACCCTGCGGTTCTTCCGTGTGTTCCAGCAAAGCTGTGCTACAAGAGCAGAAGCCAGGAACTGATATTTTAGTCCCAGCTCCAACTCTAGCTCGATAGGCTATCTGGGACAACGCTGATCTCGGGGTTCTTGGTCCGGTTGAGCGGTGTTGATCAGCCTTGGGGCCTCCTGATCTCTCATATACACAGAGGCTGGACACCTGGTGAGAGCCAGTCCCTTTAATAGCCAGCAGGTGCAGGTGCTGTGCGTGCTAACTTGAGGTCCATCATCTCACTTTGCTCCTACAACAACTGAGGGGGAAGGTACAGTGCTCGCCTCTGTTCGACAGAGGGGGAGAGGAGGACAGGGCAAGTTGGGTCACTTGCACTTAGTCCTGCAGGTCAGTTCATGAGGGAGCTGTCAACCCAGCTAGGTCCGACTTCAGACCCCCAGTTCTGCACTTGCTGTGGCCTCACAATTACCACCCCGCCTGAAATTGGGGCCCAGCCTGAACAAGGTAAATCCACATTCTCAGTTTGCCAGTGCCCCTCTTTCTCTGGCTCTCACGGTGTCTTTCTCCTCCTGGGGGCTTCGTCTCACCTCTGCTGGTGGTGTGAACCACACCTGCCACACTCATGGCTCATGATCCTGTCTTCCCCACCTCCCCGGGAGCTCCAGATGGGTGCCTGCAGCAGCTCACTGAATACCACCCCCCCACACACACCCAAAGGAGCTTCACTCTTCACAGGCTTAAAATTGACCCTTTACTCCCTGCCCCACCCCCACTGCCCTTCCTCAACTGCAATTCCTGTCCTGATGAAGGCCATTAGCCTGGGTTATTGCGCAGCCTTCTAGGAGTTCCCCTGGTGCCTGTCTCCGCCTCCCTCAAACTCCACACCTCCTGGGGTTGCCACTGTTACCCTTCTGAGACCAAGATCTGAGCGTGGTATTTCCCTATCGTTACCCCTTCAATTCAGATTTCAACAAACAGCTATCAGTAGTGAGTGTGCATCAACCCCGGTTGCTTGTGCTTGCATCCATTCACTTAACACACACATTTACTGAGACCCTTCCCCCAGAAAGCCCAGGCCGGGTGCTCCTTTAGGCAGGAGCAAGACACACCCCTGCCTTCCCAAAATGCACAGTCCATGCAAACGGCATCGAACTGGAGTTACATTAGAATCACTGAGCTCTGGGGCCTGCGCTATAGCAGCATCCCATATGGGTGCCGGTTCAAGACTCGGCTGCTCCACTTCTGATCCAGCTCTCCACTATGGCCTGGGAAAGCAGTGGAAGATGACCCAAAGCCTTGGCCCCTGCCCTCACATGAAAGACCTGGAAGAAGCTCCTGGCTCCTGGCTTTGGATTGGCACAGCTCCAGCTGTTGTGGCCATTTGGGGAGTGAACCAGTGGATGGAAGACCTCTGTGTCTCTGCTTCTCTGTAACCGCCTTTCAAATAAGTAAATAAATCTTTTCAAGCAACCACTGAGCTCTGTGCACCTCACTCCTCACAACGCTGCAGGGGGCCGGCAGCACACTGAGCATGCGTGCTTCATCTGCCCAGCAGGGGACAAGGCAGGATCGGACGTCATGCACAGGGTCCCCGCGTCCAGCCTGCCAGTACAACTGCTGTCCCTCCCCCAGTGACCACCCCGTGTTCCAAAGTCTCCCACAGGGCCTTGCAGGCTCTCCACACCACGTGCCCTGCCCTAGTGTACACATAGCTCCTGCTGCAACCAAGCCCCGCCTTGCCCCCCCACCCCGCACAAATGTCACGCCCACTTCCAGAAGCCACCAGTCAGTCTCTCCGTGGTTTTGCTCCTGCTGTGCTCGCTGCCTGTCCAGACCCTCCCTGGAAGCACCCTCCTTCCTGACACGTATTTCCCACCCCCAGCCCCTTCTGCCAGAGATCCCCTCGGGCTTGGATGCTAGGAATGTCACCTGCATGTGCACCGTGTACAGCACAGCTCAGGGTCCCTCGGATGAGTTCCTGCTGTGAGGGCCGAGAGGCCCCCCTCCCCACTGCGCTGCCGCTCACATGGGACTCCTACCTGGCTACCATGCTAACATCTGGCACAATGCGGGCCCTAATTTTTTTTCTAGAATTATTTTATTTATTTGAAAGAGTTATAGAGAGAGGTAGAGCCAGAGAGAGAGGTCTTCCATTCTGCTGGTTCACTCCCCAAATGACTGCAACGGCCAGAGCTGAGCTGATCTGAAGCCAGGAGCTTCTTCCGGGTCTCCCATGAGGGTGCAGGGGCCCAAGGAGTTGGGCCATCTGCTATGGCTTTCCCCACAGCAGTAGAGGAGCAGCCAGGACTCGAACCAGCACCCATATGGGATGCCCACGCTGCAGGCTGGAGCTTTTACCCACTGCGCCACAGCGCCAGTCCCTAGGGCTCTGATGCTTAAAAACACTCAAGTTCAACCAGTCAGGTCAGCCACAGCAAGTGGCAGAGGCCGCGGAGAGGTCAGAGTCTGAGCAGGCCCAGGGGTCTCGCCTTCTCACTGTCCCCCTTCAGCGAGACAGAAAACAATGTTTCTGATCAGCACTCCTCTCCCTCCTGTGCCCAGGGCAGCGTGGCTACCAGCATGAGACGTGAACCATTCTGCACAGTGCCCAGAGGGAGGCCAGTGGGACATTAGCAGCCGTGGGCACAGCACTGCTGCCACGCTGCCCAACAGATCTTAAATGTAAGACCCAAAAGTGCAAAGCAGTCATTCCAGGGGGCCCACTGCCTCTAGGGGCAGTGAGGAGCTCGGGGTCACGCCTCCAGGGCTTCAGGGGCTCCAGGAAAGCAGGCAGCAGAGCCCTGTCCCTCCCTGGGGCCAGGACCCAGGTGCACCCTGGCGGGAAGTGTCTGCTTCGCCCCATCAGAACCAAGTTCAAGTGCGGTGGCCCAGCGGGGCTGGTCCAAGGGGCCCCGGGCGGCTTCTGTCTGGTACACAGGAATCACTGACGTCCTTGGCCAGCCCTCCTGACTTTAGAGAGCAGCAGGGACTCTGAAGGAGCCAGAGGCAGGGCATCCAGGGAAAAGCAGAGTAGGACAGGGGCAGGGGTCCTCCCTCCTTCCACAGGGGCAGAGTGGGGCCGGCTGGCACGGGAGAGGTCATCCGCTCCATACCAAGCAGGGGAGTCAGACTAGAAGTCCCAGACGTGCAAGCCGAGGGGACAGGCAGGGTCTGGGGCACTCGGCTCTCCCACCTCCAAACCTGCCCCGGGGAGGGAGGGATTGAGCCTCGGACAGCGGAGCTGCTAGTCTCCTCTCCTCTCGGACAGGAGTGGGACAGGACACAGAGCCAACACCGATGCTGCTGGATCGTAAGCACAGTGAGTTATCCACAGCCGGGTTACAGAGCTGGGGACACAGACAGGGGCTGCCAGCAGCCACAGGACTGGGTACAGCAGTGACTGTTCCACACCTGGGACTACCTGGTCCAGGGGTGGGGAACGCATGGCCCATGGGCCACACAAGACCTGTGGAATCATTGGCCCTGCCAAGGCAACCACAGGCAGGACTTGAAATTCATTAAGTCTACAGTGGGCTCATTGTTAAGCTGATCATTTTGTACGGCCAGCGAATGGCGTTATAAAGAAGCAAATGGCCCCTGGCAGAGAGCAGGTTCCCCAGCCCTGATCTGGACAGACAGGCACACGAGGCCCCAGTCTGGGACAGCATTACCGTGTTTCAGGATCACGCGAGCAGTCAAACCACAGCCTCGGGTACCTTGTGGGTACCACGTGTATGGATGGCTGCAGCCGTGCGAGGAAGCATCGTGGGGCAGGGGAAGCAACAAGTGCATGTGATGTGCCAGCCCTGGTCTGACGTTCCTTGTGGTCGGTGTGGGGACACAGTGGTGAACAAGCCAGGCAAGGACCAGGCACTGCGGAGCGTATGCAATTGTCACACCCACCGCCCTGGCTTCTTCGTCCAATAGCAAAGGGAAGGTAAGTGTTCCCCAAGGGTCCCAAAGGCAGAAAGCAGGAGAGCCGGGATTTTGAATGTACGACAAACTGCAAAAGTCCAAGTTCAAAGACAAATGAAACCAAGGATTTATTGAATACCTGTTACGTGAGGAAAACGGCGTAGGAGACAGGGTCCCTGCTCTCAAGGCGTTCACCTAACTCCTAAAAGGGCACCACGTGACCCAGTGCTCTTGGTGAGAACCAGTGCCTGGGACACTCGTGCGTGCGTCCAGCAAAGACGGAGCAGCAGGACCCAGATGCTCGCTGCCACCTCGAACAGTGGGAAAGCGGACGCGGCAGTGAGGGAGTGTGAGAAGCTGGGGAAGCCATCTCTGTGTTGACCTCAGCTCACGGTCCTGCCAGACCAGGCTGTGGGGCAAGGGGGGCCTGATGGGAGCCTGGACAGCCCCCGGAGCTGAGCGGATGCTGCTGAGGTTCTAGGCAGCCCGAGGCGGCAGAGCCACAGACCCAGCAGCAGGCTGGAGACGGACACAGATTCAGCTGAGGACTGACCTGTGGATGCGCGTGAGGAAGTGATCCCAGGAGAGGGAAAGAACCCGGAGGACTAGAGGTGACAGTGGCTGCCCCCACCCCAGCAGGAGCAAAGTCCCTGTCCCCAGGAGGAGGGTGAGAAACGCTGGGGATTCCTTAGGCACTGGCTGAGTGCACTGGGGGCCTGGCTCCAGCAGGGGGAGCACTGCCGCCACCCGCCCAGCAGATCTTAAAGACCCAAAGGACCACAGCATTTCCAGGTAACTTAACGGAGCCACTGATGGAAGCCCAGCAACTTACAGGAATGCACAGTACCCAGCACCCACTGGGGTAAAGTTTGCCACCTCTGGCACCCAGTCAGGAACGACCTGACACGCACAGACACAGGAAAAGAGGACCCTTAGCGAGGAGAAAAATCAACTGGAACCAACCCATGATTGACAGGGGTTAGAATTAGCAAAAAGAGGTATTATAAGTGATTTCTAATTACTCAAAATCTTAGAGACGTGGAAGATCCAAACCAAACTTGTGGAGACGGCCATCTACGAAGTCTCGGGTGAGAGACAGACCAGTGAGATTAAGGCAGATTAGGCAGGGCCAGATTAGTGAGTTGGAAGACCTAGAAAAGGGAATATTGTTCACATGAACAGGACAGTAAACTTGGGGCGGGGGCATCTCAAGAAGCCTTTTATATTGAGAGAGAGAGAGAGAGAAAGCACATACAAAGTATGTGGGCAGGGGCCGGTGCTTGGCCAGCAGTTCAAGTTGCCACTTGGGGTACCGGCACCCCACTCTGGAGTGCCTGGTCCCTCTGCTTCTGATCCTGCTTCCTGCTCATGTGCACCCCGGGAGGCAGCGGGTGACGGCTCAAGGACTCGGGCCTCTGCCACCCACCTGGGAGACCTGGATAGAGTTCTGGGCTCCTGTCCCTGGCTGCTGAGGCATTTGGGGAGTGAACCAGAGGATGAAAGATCTCTTTCTCTGTCTGCCTCTCTCTTTCTCTCTGCCTTTCAAATAAAATGAAATAAAGCCTGAAAGTTTTCCAATTTTATTCAAAGCCAGAAACCTACAGATGCAGGAGATTCAGTGAACCCCAGGCTCAAGAAACACGAAGGAAACCCCAGCAGGCTCGTCACAGCCACATCGCTGCAAACCAGGGCTGCACCGCGCACAGCCGTGGGGGGGGGGCACCGACTGCAGCGCCAGCACCCATGTGGGAGCGCTGCTTCCGGTCCCGGCTGCTCCACTTCCGGCCCGGCTCCCTTCTAACGTGACTTGGAAAGCAGAAGATGGCCCATGTAATGGGGCCCCTGCCACCCACGTGCGACACCCAGATGGCGTTCCTGGCTCCTGAGTTTGGCCTGGCCCAGCCCTTGCCATTGTAGCCATTTGGGGGGTGAACCAGCAGGTTCTTTCACTCTACCTTTCAAATAAAATAAAAAAAAAGAAATATGCTATTATAAGGTTTTCATACTTACTAGGCAGACCATGCTAAGCTAAAGATGTACACTATAAACCCCAAGGCATCCACTGAAATAGCAAAGGGTTAAAGATTGAAGGCCACAGATAAGATAAAATCAAATGATAAAGTACTTTCAACTAATCCAAAAGAAAAGAGAACACACACCGGATGGAATGCAAATAGAAAACAGCAAGATAGACTTAAGACCATGCTGTTATAATCACCTTAAATGCAAGTGATCTAAATACAATTAAAGAACAGAGTGGGTCTGATTGGATTTTTTTTAAAAAAGATTCCACTAGGGTTCTTGCAAGAAATGACCTTTAAACACAAAAAAGCAAACAGCCTAATGATAAAAGGGTGGATCAGGAGTACAAACTAAGGGTGAGGGAGGAAAGTGGCAGGGGTGGGCACTTGGTGCTGCGGTGGAGCCACTGCCTGGGACTCCAGCCTCCCGTAGAGGATGCCTGGCTCCTTCCTGCTGGTGTGCGTCCTGGGGGCAGCAGATGCTGGCCCAAGGAGCTGGGCTCCCGACACCTGACACCCACGTGGGAGACCGGGACAGAGCTCCTGGCTTCGGCCTGACCCAGTCCTGGCTATTTGCAGGTATTTGGGGACTAAACCAGCAGATGGAAGGTCCCTCTCTGTCTCTCTGCCTTTTGAATAAAATAAAAATAAATAAAATGAATTAGAAAAAAAGCTGTCATGGCTGTTAATTAAATAAAATAGATCTCAGAGCAAAGTACATTACCAGGGAGAAAGAAGGTTATTTCCTAATAGTAAAGGGACCAATTAATCAAGAGACATAATAATCTTAAAACAATAGAGCTTCATGGGGCCAGCGGCTGAGCCACAGCAGGTAAAGCCGCCGCCTACAGTGCTGACATTCCATTTGGGCCCCGGTTCGAGTCCTGGCTGCTCCACTTCCGATCCAGCTCCCTGCTATGGTCTGGGAAAGCAGTGGAAGATGGCGCAAGTCCTTGGGTCCCTGCACCCATGTGGGAGATCCGGAGGAAGCTCCTGGCTCCTGGCTTTGGATTGGTGTAGCTCTGGCTGTTGCGGTCATCTGGGGAGTGAACCAGAGGATGGAAGACCTCTCTCTCTCTCTCTCTGCCTCTCCTTCTCTCTCTGTGTAACTCTGACTTTCAAATAAATAAATAAACCTTTAAAAAAAATAGAGCATCAGAAAAAAATAAAACCACCAGGAATATCAAGCTATAAGGAGAAATGGGCAAATCCACAATTATAAAAAATCCCAACACCTATAAACAAGGTGTGCCTCAACCAATGTCAGCTGCTGTTATTAATGCCAGTTCAATCTGATACACATTTATGGAGCCTTCCAGAAGACAGGCAGCTCCTGGCACCTCCTGAGAGGCGTCCCCAGAGCCTCACCCCCAAGGTTCTCGCCTTTTAGCTTCTTCCCTTCCTGCTCCCTTGCTCCCCCTTGTGGTAGTCCTGGGTTCAACACGTGGTGGTTGGGCTGAGGGCTGGGGGCAGAACAAGCCACAGATACAGGCTTCCTCTGGGGCCTGGAAGGCAGATCCCAGTGTAACCGAGACAGTGGCGAGTCTGTGGGAGGGGGCACAGGGCTGGAGCAGGAAACTTGGAACTGCACGCCAGCTGAGTCATCGCTGCTGTGCTGCTGCCCTGGCTGACGCCAGACGCCAGCGGAGCTGTGCTAAGGAATGGCAGAGGTAGGGTGCGCCTGTGGGTGCTGGCGGGGAGGGCAGAGAGGTGGCAGGACCTGCAGCCACCAGACAGGGCTGATCCTCGGAGGCCTGGGAGGCCATCTGTCCCTTCAGGGAGCTGGGAGAGGTCGTCCATAGACGAGAAGTGACTTGGGCTTCAGTGCCGGGAGGGGGTCATAGCAGGCAAGGCTACTCACGCCACCAGTCACAGAGCCCTGGCTTTGCGTCCAGGATGGTAACTCAGCTCTCCGGTGTCTCGCAGAGTTGGCAGAGCCACCAAGGGTTCCGCGTGGTGATCCGGATCTAAGTTCGTTTGGAAGACACTGGAGGTCTCCGAGACGGCCTGGCCCGGTGCTCATTGGAGAAACCAGGAGACTTGTCCTGGGTCCCAGCCCAAGTGCTCTGTCTGCACAGCCTGGATTACAGCTCGGCAGTCACCCAGGCCAGTGTTCTTTCTTAAGAAGACATTTATTGCCTTTTAAAAAATGTTATATTAGAAACACGGGAAAGCCCTGCTCACGCACCCGCACAGCGGCAAACAGCAAAGCTGCACGGCTCCTTTCCCGCTTCCATGCTCACTGCTGCTCGGGGCGAAATCTCTTCCAACAGTTTGCTGAGAGCCTTTGAGGCCCTTGCTCTGCGCACGCACACATACACACACACACAATGTGCACACGCACACACAGGCACACACATGTGTACATGTATACACATACACACGACGTGCACACCCATGTACATGGTGCACCTGTACACACAGGCACATACGTGTGCGCATGTGCACGCATGTACAATATGACCGCACACATGTGCACATGTACACACATGTGCGCCTCACCTCTGTGCACGAGAGGTGACACTGTCACTGCCCTATTCCTCCTCCAGACTCACACCTCCCCTCCCCCGTGGAAGGGCGCCTTGGGATCGGCACGGATGGCTGGGCTCTCCTCCCTGCCACAGCCACGACTCAGTGTCCTGGTGGCCCAGGCGCCAGAGGGCCAGGGACAGCAGTGCGTCCCACTGACGGCACCAGAGAGGACTCTAGAGGGCTCCTGGCCCAGCCACACATGTGGGACAAGGTGGCAGTCCTCAGACACACTTCCCTGTTACCTCTAGAGCTGAAGCGCACAGCGAACGGGTGCGGGGAGAAACGCGCTGTTTCTAACCGGGGATTCAGGGCCGTGGCAATATTTCCTCTAACTTAAGCTGATCCAAGTTTAATAAAGTGAGTCTATTTAAAGAGAACCACTAGGTAAATAAGAGCACAGGTGGGACACGGATATGACCAGAACCCTGCGTCCGGTAAGAGCTGGAGTGGGGTTTGGGAATGACTGTGGGAGGGCCAGGGGACCGGTCTTGTGACTCCTCCCGCCCAGGAGGAGGGCCAGGAAGAGGGGGAGATCAGGGCTGCTGGGTGGAAGACTGGAGCCACGGCTGTTTCAATGGAAGCGGGTGCTTACGGTTCCTCTCTTATAATCTGCACATTCCACGTACCGCAAAAAGTGCCACCGCAGGCCGGGGCACGGGGCTGCCAGGACCCCCGCCCAGCAGGTGCCAATGAGGATCAACAGTGGTGTCGAGGCCGAAGACCTCTCCTGGGATCGCTTCCCCGGAGGAGGAACCCATTGGCGGTCCCACTCATGTGGAGCCACTGGGCAGCCCCCAAGGGTGTTCCCCCTGGGGACAACATGATGAGAGCGCTGAGACCAGCGGAACTGGGGGCAAACCCTCAGATAAAGGACCCTCGGCCAGCTGGGCCCTAGGCCGACAGCCACGGTGTTCAGCAGACAGGCTGCCATGCAACAAGGCTCTGGGCGGACTTGAGGGTCGCACGGCCAGTGCCCAAGGAAGCGGCAGACGCCACAGATCTCCACAGGGCGGCTCCACAGCCACCAATGACATGGGCCAAGGCGCTTGGCTCAGTGCGGGCTCCTGTTCCAGCCCCGCCTCCCTCTGGCTGGCAGAAGACAGTCAGAACTCTGGAATTGAAAGGCTGAAGCCAAATGCTTATCTACGGGCTGATCTCAACCATGTTTTGAAAAATGTATGAATGTACCGGAAGGACATAGAAAAATGCTAACGAGCAGTGGTTCTCTCCGGATGGAAGAAAATCAATGCTTCCCTTTGCCTTAAAGAGCAGCGAGAACTCTCAGCCAGTTGAGGCCTCCTACCTGCCCGTGGCGCCCAGGCCCCGCCCCAGCCCCTGCACACAGGGCGACACACCACGGGGAGAGAGAGCTCTGTCCTGAGCTTCAGCCCCGGGTCAGACCCAGGCGGAACCCAGCACAAACGAGCCTTTCAGAAAAGGCGAATGAGCCTGGAGCCGGGCCCAGTCTTTATTGATAGAAGCCAGGTCCCGCCCCGGGTCTGCAGCCGCACGCGCCCTCGGGCCTGTCCAACTCAAACACGCAGCTGGCCCTGCGGCCTCGAGGGCACACCCCACGCCAGACTGCAGGCCGCCGTGTGTGTGCGGTGCATACGCGCTGGACATGGCCCTCACGCAACCACCCGCCCGACGGGACTCAGGTGGACCCCTCTCTCCGGCACAGGGAAGGGTCCCCAGAGCCCCAACTCCACCTCTTCCCGGCTGACATCCTGACAGGGGACATACAGCCAGCAAACCCCAGAGGACGGTGACCTCTGGGAAAGGCGTGCGCATTCTAGATGGGGTGAAACCACCGGGAGCTGCCCTGCGCCTCGCGCAGCCCTTAGCAGCATCCCTGGCCTCTACCCCGAGACGCCAGGAGCCTCCCCAAGGCGTGACGACCACAAAATGTCTCTAGACGCTGCTCGGTGTGCCCAGAGATGGGACTGGGGAGCCAAGTCGCCCCCTTTTGAGACCTGCCTCTCCAGAGGCTGGGATGGAGACCCCAAGAGGAGATCCAGGAAGCTGAGCTGGAGCCAGGCTCCAGGGTGGGGGATGGACAGGGCTGAAGGGAACAGAAAGAAGAGACCTGGGTACTCCCAAGAAGAAGAGAGATACTGGGGGCCAGCGTTGTGGCGCAGCAGCTGAAGCCGCCGCCTGCAGGGCTGCCATCCCACATGGGTGCTAGTTCAAGTCCTGGCTGCTCCACATCCCATCCAGCTCCCTGCTAATGGCCTGGGAAAGCAGTGGAAGATGACCCAAATCCTTGGACCCCTGCACCTGCGTGGGAGATTTGGATGAAGCCCTGGTGCCTGGCCCAGCTCTGGCTGTTAAGGCCATCTAGGGAGTGAACCAGCAGGTGGAAGATCTCTCTCTTCCCAATACTCTGCGTTTCAAATAAAATAAATACATCTTAAAGAGAGAGAGAGAGAGAGAGAGAGAGAGAGAGAGAGAGAGAGAGAGAAATGCAATCTGGGGAAGTGCAAGGTGGCCTGCATGGGTTTTCAGGGGAGGCTGCCCCGTGGCGTGGTGCGCAACCTGCCTGTTCCGCGCTCTAAGGAAAACCTGTAGCATTACTCCTTAGGGCTTTAGGAGCCAGGTGTGCCCCTGCCCCCTCATCACCCAGGTGAGCCGGTTCCAGCTCAGGGCAAGGTGCCCCCATTTGGGCCACACCGTAACAGGAACCACGGCAGAGCCTCGAGAGCACGGGAGAATTTTTACACGTCCGGTCTGACGCAAATCACAATCACCCTTACAAAGACGCACGGCAAACTTGCACCCCGATACTGCCTGCCCAGGGGGAGGGGTGGCGTGGGGCCCTGCAGGGGGGCTGGCAATGTGGAGGGCCGGGCAGGTACTGGACAGTGGCGAGCCGGTGCACCGTGGCCGAAACAGGCAGAGGGCGGCTACCCCAGAAGCCCGGGGTGCTCATGAGGCCCCCCTTCCAGCACTGGGTGCTCTGTCAGCGTTTCCCAAGGCACCGGGCTTTTCTCAAAGACACCAGTTTGCTTGTTTAGCCTCGCTCTATCACCCCACTGCCAGCACAGGACCAGCAGGGCCCGGTCTGCGCCCTTCATCGTTGCATCCACAGCATTCCCAGGCCTGGCACACAGTGAACCCTCAAAACACGTTTGATGAATGTAGAGAACATTTGGGAATGCTCTACTTCCCTCACCGGTGACCGTCAACACCAGCTTGTAGCTCACTTAGGAAGGCTCAGCTCCAACATCACCTCCTCTGGAAAGCCTCCCGGGATTTCTCCCAGCAGAAGCTCTGTGTGCCCAGATCACTCTGTTCACACTTTCACTGCCTTGTGCTCGACAGTACATACTTTTTGATTGTGTTCTGCCTCCATTCCAGGATGTATGCTCCCTGAGGGCTGTGATGTATAATTTATTACCCCCACTCCCACCAGTAGACCCTTGACAAATGCTTGTTCAATACAAGACACAATACATGCGCTCCCCATCTCCATTCTAAATGCTAGACATCAAAGTTCTGACACGCTGCAGTCCAAGTGCCTTGGCGAAACCCAGAACCGAGGCCGCTTTGGGACACCCGTTTCCGGGTCCTCCGACGTCGGCCAGAGCGTTTGCTCGGCCCCTCTGAGTGCTGACTCAGCCAGGCTGGCTGAACCGGGGCCAGGACAATACGCTTGGGCTACTGCCAGGCCTGGGAGGCCCCAAGGGACCTTCAGGAAGCTGCCCAGGGTTGCACCCCACCCCCGCCCACGCCCACCCTTCTGGCTTAATCAGGTTCTGTGCTCAAGGAGTGCCACAGGGCACTCCTGAGCGTCTGTAGACTTCTAGGGGTCACCCCACACCCCCACACCCACGGTTCTGACACCTCATGCCATCCCTGCCCACCAGGGCTCCGCGGAGAGAAACCAGAGGCGAGGGCACCCGCAGGGCCTTCTCCCAGCCTACCTGGCCGGAGGTCGGGGCGAGGCTGGAGGTCGGGACGAGGGTGCTCTCTGGGGAGGGTCGGCCCCCGGGTGGGCCCTGCTGCCCACTGCAGTCCAGCTGGATCAGGCTGCGGCACTCCGGGTGGCAGGTGAACCCACAGTCTGCAGGGAAAGGACCAGAGGGCGTCAGGGGCCATGTGCAGTTGCTACCTCCTTCCGCCCAGAGAAATGACCCGGCGACCGCCGCGGGCTCCCGACAGGAAGCACGGCGCGGGGCCGCTGCTGCAGAACCGGGGCATGGCAGCCACTTCCCTCTAACTGCCCAGGCTGGTGACGTGGGGACGGCACTCTGCCCCCAGGCGAAGGAGCCTATAGACAGCGCCCCACATGAGGCCCCTGGGCAAGGCACACACCCCACGGGCAGCGTTCATGTCCTCGAGTTGGGAAGAGGCTTGGAGATGGGGAAACCGAGGCACAGCACAGCCTGCCGTCTCAAAGGCGCTCTCTGGAGCCTCCGGGCAGGAGGGGACGGGGGGTTGGGCTTGGGCAGGCAAGGCCAGGGGAGGGGCCCAGGTTGGGGGGGGGGAGTGGAGGCGGCGCTGCAGGGAAGAAATGGGTGCAGTTCCGCCGCAGACCCCTGCGCAGGGCCCCGAGAGGTGGCTGCTGGCTCAGCCGCAGCCGCCTGTGCTCCAGGCCCACGGCCCGGGCAGAAGGTCCGGTTTCAGGAGCCTCAGTCGTCCTTGACCATGGAGTCCAGGGCACGGAGATGGGCGGGGCCGTGCCAGCCTGGACCTGCGTGAAAACCCGGGGAGCGGGAGGCCACGTGTAGTTAGAAGGGCCCCAGCCCCTGAGACTCCTTTCCATCCTCAGCAGCTGCAACAACCCAGCACCTCGCTCCCCCTCCTCGAGCTGCAGGAGCCCGCGTACCGGGGGTGGGTGCTCCTCTTCCCCACTCTTCCAATAGTGCTGGAACGAGCCCCCAGCCCCCAGCCCCCAGCTGCTCCGTCTCCCACAGCCGCAGAGATGGGCGCCTGAGCCACGGTCCTTGGATGCGTTTTGCTACTAATGTCTGCAGGGCGCACCCTGACACGCACGGGAGACCCAGATTCCAGAACTCTCGCCGTCTTCTCCCCCGTGGTCGGAAGCTCTCAGCTGCCTTTGGAAGACTGACTAACCTCCCCCACGTCCCAAGGTGAGGCCCACGCCCCCTCCTTCAGACCCGTGGAGTCTCTCGGCCTCGCCGAGTCTCCTCTGTCGAGGCCCCCTCGCCCCCAGAGCTGGAACGGGTGAAGTCCCGTCTCTGAGGCCTGCACCCACACCTGCAGGGGCCCAGTGCACTTCTGGTCTCCCAGTGGGAGATCTGCCCAGCACACACTCTCACCCTTGGTGGGGTGAGGGGCACAGAGGGCTGCGCAGGCCAGGGCCCCCTGCCCGCGGTACCCAGAAGTGCCAGGGCTCTGGACAAGGTAGCACAGAGCCAGGGCCTGAGCCCACAAAGGGCGCCATTGTTCCTGGGCTCAGCCTGGGTTTGCACCTGTAGGGTTCTGGTCACGCTCTGAGCAACGAAGAATGCTCCAGGGATGCCAAGAGGCAGAACCAGGAAGCGGAGGGAGACCGGAAGCTCCCCCAACGCCATGGTGAGCGAGAGCAGCCGCCGGCTCCAGTGGTACAGAACTGGTAAACGCGGGAAGTTCTCCCTCCTCTTTCTGCTCCCGTGCCGCTGGCACGGGGGCTCCATCCTGAGTCTGTCTGTCTCTCTGACACAAACACTCTGTGCACAGCACCAAAACCTCGGCCAGATCACTTTCCAGGCCCGACGCCGAGGCGGGCAGAGCCAGGGAGCGGCAGCCGCGCGGGACCGCCGTGGAATTTCATGAAGAGGACGGTTGGGCACTCTTGGCTTGGTTCCATCAGACCGGATAATCACGGGCTGCAGCAAAACCGCCGAGGCTCGCCTCCACGCTTCCTGGCCCTGGGAATGCCAGGCCACAGACATGAAGTCAGGGCCTCCGTGGAACGTGGAAGGGACAGGCTGGAGGGCTGAGGGGTTCAGTGAGTGGCGGGGTCCAGGAGACTCCAAAGACAGGGCCCTGCTCCATGGGCACCTGGTGGTTAAAGCCGCAGGCCACCCGGCCTTTACACCCCAGGGCCTTCAGCTGGTGCTCGAGCTGGGTGAAGAAAGAGAAGGGGGACCCTGGCAGAGGAGGGTCACCCAGGAGCCAGGAAGGGCTCCACCACCCTGGCGCAGCATCCAGTTCTGGGGAACAGCTGCCACGGCTCTACACTAACCTGAGGGCCAGGAGGAGTAAGACAAGGGCTGGGGGGACCCCGGCCACCCGGGCAGATGGGATGCACAGGGGAGACAGCCCGGAGCAGGGGCCTGATGGCCGCACGGGCCTAGGAGGCACATTCAGGTGGAGACAGCTGCCAGCCAGAGCAGCCAGGCACGGCTCAGGCACAGGAGCCCCAGGGGAAGTGACACAAGGCATGGAACTGCAGGGGCTCTCACCACCAAGAGCAGCAGCCAGCAGGGAGCACAAGGTCCAAGCATCTGGTTCTCTGTCTCTCTCTAGAAGAGCTTCGTAGAGGGAGATCCAGACAAACGGGGAGAGCGCTTCCATCCACTGGTTCACTTCCCAAATGCCTGCAACCCAGGGCTGGGCCAGGCTAGTCAGGAGCCTGGAATTCCATCCAGGCCTCCCACATGGGTGGCAGGGCCCCAAGTCCTTGGGCCATTCTTGGCTGCATTCCCAGGTGCACTAGCAGGCAGCTGGGTAGTAAGTGGAGCAGTCTGAGTGAACTTGAACCAGCATTCCCACGGGGATGCCAGCGCCGCAAGCGGTGCTGAACCTGTTGAGCCGCAAACGTTGGCCCTGACCTCACTTCCTTCCTTCGCTTCAATGTTGTCATCTGTAGGACAGGATTCCCCTGCCTCCTCCATTCTTTTCTTCCAACTACGGCCCCGTCCCCATCCCCGGGGGATGTTTTGAGAAAATGGTTTCAGGTTTTGGAAGAGGGGACTACGCAAACAGGAGGGGCCGGCTCTAAGGAGACAAGCGGCCCTGGGGCTCCTCTCCCAAGAAGGGAACTCCTGAGCCAGGATGGGGCCCACCCTGGGTGCCCAGACCGTACTGGCTTCCTAGGGCCACTATGACAAAGTGCCATGAAGCAGGTGGCTCACAGCAGCGATGTGCTGACGTCTGAAATCAGGCTGCAGGGCCACGCCCCTCTCCCCACACAGGTGGGGCTCCTTCCCGGGCTGGCCCACTGGCCGTGCTACCCCTGGCTTGCTGCATGGCACCCCACCCCTGCCTCCAGCTCAAGCCCTGGGCTCCCTGTGTGTCCGTCTTTCCCTGGCTGGCTTCTTCCGTGAACACGTCTCGTGCTGGATTCAGAGCTCAACTCCAACCCGATCTCTTCTTAACTAATGACATCTGCAACTCCCCTGTGTGCAAAGGCGGCTGCGTCCTTAGCTACTAGGGTTGACTTAAAAATATCCTCTTAGGGGGCAAGTGTTGCAGCGTTGCAGGTTGAGCTGTTGCCTGCAACTCTGGCATCCCATATCAGAGCACCAGTTCAAGTCTCAGTTGCTCTGCTTCCAATCCAGCTCTCTGTTGATGCACCTGGGAAGGCAGTGGAAGATGGCCCCAGCGCTTGGGCTCCTGCCACCCACACAGGAGACTTGGCTGGAGCTCCTGGCTCCTGGCTTTGGCCTGGGCCAGCCCTGACTGTTGTGGGCACTAGAGGAGTGAATGAGCAGATGGGAGATCTCCCTTCCTGTCTCTCCCTCTCAAATAAAAATACATAAATCATTTAAAAATATTTTTAGGGGCAAGCATAGATCAGGCTACAACCCAGATCTTGGGCCACACTGGGATGACAGAGACCCAGGGCCCAAGTAGAGGGAAGTGTTTAATAGGTGCAGTCTTGAGAGATGGGCAGTGGCCTGGCAAGGCCAGGAGGCCAGGGACACCTGCCTACCTCTACTGGCCCTGTTCTAGGCCTTCACAGTCCCTGAAGGTCACCACCAAGGTCAAGACCTCGAACAAGGGGGTCAGGCCCTAAAGCCATGGCAACTTGTGCTCAGAGACAACTTCACATCATTTTCTTCAACCCAGCACAGGTGACACAGCAGGTGCATCTACCTGTGCCAGAGGACTGTTCCACCACACTGCAGATGCCACAAACCTCCCTCAATCCCCAGGGCTGCCGAAGCCGGTTCCTGCCCCACCCAGCTGCCAAGTGCACGCACGCAGGCGGGCACACACCCTGCCATGCAGCTAGGAACCCGAGTGGCTGGATTTTCCGAACCAGAGGCATTCTTCTGATAAGAAACTTTTAAGGCCCGCTCACCCCTGAGTTGCACAGGAGATGCGGAGATAAAGTCAGGTTCTCTGCTTAACTCTCCCTCCCTCAGCCCAGGCCACTGCGTGGGGTGAGGGCAGGGCAGGCAGCCGAGCCTGGTGTACAGCGAGCCCGCTGGCCCCCTGCGGTCACTCCTGGTCAGCCAACAGCAGCCTCTCGCCCTGCAGGAAGCAACTTCGAGCCCCAGGGAAGCAGGAGAGCCTGAGTCCAGGAGCCCGCGGCCATTCCCTGTGTACCCCTAAGCTTCTAGGACAGGGTCGGCCTCCGACAGTGCCCCCCGGCTTCTTCAGGACCAGCATCCTGGGCCCCACCACAGGGAAATGGAAACAGAATAGACTTTGAGCAAGGCCTGGCCAGCTCTGTGACCTTGGCTAAGTGAGGCAATGTCTCTGAGCAGGATTTTCCCTGTAATGAAATGGGAATCAGGGCAGCCAGCTCACAGGGCTGCCCTCTGCCCACCCTCCTAGGTGCTACGGGGATCCCTACCTACCCCAGAAAGTCCCCAAGGGGAAATCTACAGTCCCCCCCCGCCCCCGCTAGTTATTTCCAAAACAAGCACACAGCACACTTTCAGTTTTAATCTACAGTGCTCGCTCCTTGTCTGTGGTTTTGTTTTCCATGGTTTCAGTTACTCATGGTCAACTGCAGTCTAAAAATATGAAATAGAAAATTCCAGAAATAAACAATTCATAATTTTTAAATTATGTGCCATTCGGAGTGGCTCGGTGAAATCATTCGCCAGCCCACTCCACCCCACCCGGGACAGGACTCATTCCTCAGGCGGCCATGTCCACCCCGTGTACGCTACCTGCCTGTTAGTGACTTCACAGCCATCTCAGGGCCCGGGTTCAGGTAACCCTTCTCCTATGGCCCAAACATCTATTACAGTAAATTGTCCTAATCCTTCTAGTCTATTATAAAGTTGCTAATCTCTTGGCCGTGTCTAACTTCTAAATGAAGCCTTATTGCCAGTGTACGGGTATAGGGAAGCAGAGGCCACACAGGGCTCAGTACTGGCAAATCTTGGGGGCAAAGGAGCGGGCTTTCTGGGCCAGGGAACAGGCTGTGGCATGTTGGGGTGGCAGGTGGTAGGGGCAGGTCCAGACTGGGCCAGGCCAGCTGGAGCCACTCTCAGGTTGGTCTCTGAGCTGCTGTGGCTTCTCTGGCCCAGAGACTCCAGGGGAGCAGCCCCCTTGCACGAATGGGGGATTCTAAGAGCATTTGATAAAGGAGCCAAGAGAGGCAGTGCGAGACAAGGGCCGTGCCCACTGGCTGGAAGATCGGGAGTGCCCTGTGGACTGGCTTTTCCCGGCATTCGTGGCTTCTCAGTAGCCCTCCCTACCTGCAGGGGATACCTCCCAAATGATCCTGGAGCCAGCTAAGAGGTGACTCTGCCCACCTCAGAGGCACCTCGGCCTTCCCTGGGGAATTCCTCGCCCCAACACTTGAACTTCTAAAATCTTGCTCTGGTTTCAGAAAAGGAAATCGTTAACCAATAGCTTCAGGCCTCGCAGAGGAGTGGGGAAAGGAGAAGGCAGCACCCTGTCGGGAGGACGGGTCTCCGGCAGGATTTTATCCCGAGAGTGTATCAACTCGATGTAAACGTACCTTCGCCAAAACACCCATCACAGGTGTTTATGACAGCCAAATGCTAGCAGTACCCTACATCCACCGACACAGGCTGCTTGTATTTTAAGATAGGAGACTACACAGCTGTTATCTAAGGTGACACAGGTTAATGCTGACCGACACAGGACTATGTCCTCAGCATCCCACTGAAAGACCAGTTGTGTGCGATGACCCCAGTCACGTGATACACACACGTTCAGCATCAGGATGTCTTCAAGCAAGGTCATATGTTGCTGAGTGATGGGGCTGCAAGTGTGTTTCCTTTCATTACGGTTTCTGAATTGCTAACGTTTTCACAACGAGCATATATTCTTTGCTAATGGAAAAAGATTAAAAGGAAAGAGGACAGCCAGGGACTCACATTCTGATGGCCAGATACTTGCACGGAAGAACAGAAAAGATGTGTTTTGGTGCAAATAAAAACTGGCTGCTTTCAAGTTTGGGCCTTTTAGAATAAAGCTGCTGTCAGTACTCACACGCAGGTTCTGGCGGCCATGCAGGTTTCGCCTCGCTTGGGCTACTCCTGCTGAGCTGAACTGAGACTTGAACAGGTTGCCTGCCTGCAAGCTGGCAGGCGGCAGGGCTGGGGGTGGAATCCCCTGCACCTGCTGGCTTCTCTGGGCCCTGCCCTTTCACTCAGTAGCCCAGCCTTCCAAGGGTTCTGGTCCTGAGCCTCTGCTTGAGGCCAAGGGCTAGGCTTCACTGGGGAGTGGGTTAGGTTGGGGTGAGGCCAGGAGCCTGGGTGGAGGGGATTTGGGCACAGTTTTTTTTGTTTTGTTTTTGTTTTTTGTTTTGCTACTTCTAGCAGGTATCTGGGACAAGCTAACCCTGAAGCCTCTGCCCCACCTTTGGGAGGCCCAGGAAGGGCCGGTTCATGGCTCTCCTCTGAGTGACGTCAAGCCACTCCCCACCCTGGGGGTTTCCAAATGGACCCGTCTGCCTGCTCTGGCCCGGTCCTCCAGCCATGACCCCTTTGTCTCTGGGAGGCCACATCCGGGAGACTGGATGCCCTGGGCAGCAGCCAGAGGTTCTGGTCCTGAGGTCTCAGAGTAATTTCACCAGAGGCCAGCCCTTCAGCCAAGGACAAGCTCCAGAACATAGTAGGCCCTCAGCTGCCCCCACTCCCCACGATGCCAGAATGGACACACAGTGCCCAGCACTCCCAGCCTCGCAGACTGGCACCAAAGCCCACCAACTCATCGGCTGTAAATCAGGAGTTTTTCCACAGGCCAGGTCCTTGAAGCGTGCGGCTGGCAGTCTCTGGTTACAGGTGTGGGCATGGGGCAGCCAGTGGGGGCTGGGCAGTGGAAGGAACCTGGCCTCCGAGTTCTGCAGATCAGGGTTTGCACCCGGGGCCTGCCTCTAATTGGGTTCGAGAGGCCCAGACAGTTAACTGCAGGTAACTATGAAATCCACACAGCCTCCATTCCCACATCTGCAAGATGGAGGTAATCGCGTCTTTCCTGCCAGCGGAGTTGTTGCCAAGATTAGGGAGAACGTCTGGAGAGCATCCA
The DNA here is from genome assembly GCF_033115175.1 of Lepus europaeus. Lineage (NCBI taxonomy): Eukaryota > Metazoa > Chordata > Mammalia > Lagomorpha > Leporidae > Lepus > Lepus europaeus. The sequence continues at coordinate 21,388,837 of NC_084840.1, read as the reverse complement.
GGGGTGTCTGGCACACAGCAGGTGCTCAGTAAGTGGCAGCTGTCACTTTCAACGCGCGGACTCCCGAGTCAGCATGCCACTTCCCTGCAGACTCTGCACGTGATGTCACAGCAACAACTTCTCACATCCAGGCCTCTTCCAAGGCACTGGGACAAAAGGACCCACACCACTGTCCTGCTGACCCAGGTCCCCTGCCTCCCCAACCTCCACCCTCCGGCTGCTGCCTGGGAGCAAGGCAGACGCACAAGGGAAGGCACAGAGTGTGTGACCATCGGGCTTGGAAGCCGTCGGGCTCGGAGATCTGCCACCATCGCCAAAGCCAACGTGAGCTCCGCGTTGTTCACCCACCTGGCTGAACTCCTAATGAGGTGGGCAGTGGGTAAGTGGAAACTTCCCACTCCCGAGGTCCAGCAGCTGGCCCAAGCATCTTTAGATTTCCAGCAAGGAGTCTGAACCCCGGCCTATGGAAACCACCAACTACAGTTCCTTGTTTCAGAAGTCAGACCACCCCTGAGGCACCCAGCGCCCGACTCTGGCTACACACCCGCACATGCACAGACAGACAAGCCATCAAGCAAGCCGGGAGAAGCCAACAATGGGAAGGCAGTGACCAGGACCCTAAGGTCGGAGCCCGCCGGCCCCCACCGCAGAAGGTGAGGCCGGCAGCTGGATGCCTAGGAGCCGCGTCCCTGTGCGAAGAGGCGGGGACGCTGCCCGAACACGCTCAAGTTTGGATCAGATGGGTTCCCACGTATCTCGGGCCTGGGGTGGGCGGGCTCTCTGGAAGCAGCGCCTGTGGGCCAGGCTGGTGAGAGAAAGTGCCGGAGCTGTGGGTGGTGCCGGGGAGCCCGGCTGCCCTGTGGCACAGGGAAAGTCACAAAGAGGCCATTCGGGATCCAGGGCCCAGCCTTCTCCCCAGACGACCTTTTCTGTTTTGTGGGTGGCAGGGGCTGGGACGGTGGGAATGCGTGCACTTGTAAGAGACCTACGTGATTGAGGGCAAAGGTGGCAGATCCACCCAGGGGCTCCTGCAGGACCAAAGCAGACATTCAAGTTCTCTCTGGAGCCTTGGTCTCTGGATCTAAGGTCTCAGAGACAGTATCCTGTGCCCTCCTCCCGAACACATTTGGCCAGCCAGTGGCGGCTGGGCACCCGGGCTGCCGTGCAGAGGCACAGCCCTGCCTGTGGGGGGGTGGCTGGGGGTGGGCGCGCCTCTGGGGCAGACCATTAATCATCTCTCCCCCACACCCCTGGGCTGAAGGCACCAGCAAATCGAGGCGCCGTGAGCAGGCCAGCCGGGCGCGCTGGGGCAAGGGGCGGGGCGGGGCAGGTGCGGGCAGGGAGGGCAGGCCAGCTCACACAAGTTCGGGCGGACAAGGCAGGAAGCAGTGCCCGCTGAGTGGCAGTGACTCGGGATGGGGCCCGTGTCAGAGCCCTTTGCTCTTTGGGGGTGCCCCTCCCTGCCCTGGGTATGAGCACATAGGTATACGATGCCAGCAGATGTGACAGGCTGCCACCATGCTTCACCTGGGGACATTTCTAGTGGGCCCCCTGCCCGGGTGATGCCAGAACACCCGTTCCTGTCTCTTGGGCCCCACACCCTGATTTTTCCTTTATAAGATCTGTGCTTCTGACTTTTTTTTTTTTTTTTTTGGACAGGCAGAGTGGACAGCGAGAGAGAGAGACAGAGAGAAAGGTCTTCCTTTGCCGTTGGTTCACCCTCCAATGGCCTCCGCGGCTGGTGCGCTGCAGCCGGCGCACCGCGCTGATCCGATGGCAGGAGCCAGGTACTTCTCCTGGTCTCCCATGGGGTGCAGGGCCCAAGCACTTGGGCCATCCTCCACTGCACTCCCTGGCCACAGCAGAGAGCTGGCCTGGAAGAGGGGCAACCGGGACAGAATCCGGTGCCCTGACCGGGACTAGAACCCGGTGTGCTGGCGCCGCAAGGCAGAGGATTAGCCTGTTGAGCCACAGCGCCGGCCCCGACATTTCTAACACTGACATCATTTTCAACATTGTGCCCACAGAAAGCTCTACTGCTAGATGGATCTAGTACTCCGATAACAGCCAGGCTGTTTTCAGTTGTCTATTTTAATCCATGTTTTGGTTGACCATGTTGGGATGGTGATTTTATATATATATACACACACACACACACACACACACACACACACATATATATATATTTTCGACAGGCAGAGTTAGACAGTGAGAGGGAGAGACAGAGAGAAAGGTCTTCCTTCCATTGGTTCACCCCCCAAATGACCGCTATGGCCGGTGCGCTATGCCAATCCAAAGCCAGGAGCTTCCTCCTGGTCTCCCAAGCGGGTACAGGGCCCAAGCACTTGGGCCATCCTCCACTGCCTCTCCCGGGCCACAGCAGAGAGCTGGCCTGGAAGAGGAGCAACCGGGACAGAATCCGGCGCCCCAACTGGGACTCGAACCTGGGGTGCCAGTGCCGCAGGCGGAGGATTAGCCTAGTGAGCCACAGCGCTGGCCAGTGATTTTATTTTCATGCTCATTGTTTCTTAATGGTGGTCTGACCTTTTGACCCCAGGGTGCCCCCACCCCAGCCAGGATCGGTTGCTGATGAGAATGGTGATCAGGAGGAAGTGCGGAGGGAGCAGGGGGAGGTGAACCAGCTCTCAGTGCACCCCACAGAGCCACTCGGAGACCCCCACCCCTGCTGGCCAAGAGCAGCAAGGGGCAATCAATTTTTGGAAAAGACGCAAAAGCAGAGAGCCTGAGGCATGGCACCACGGTGAGCAATCAGACAGACCTCAGTCTTCACGTGCAAGAGAACGGAGGGATCGGCACCCGGCCCCTCGGACGCCCTCGGATGCCGTGGCGAGAAGGACCAAGTTGTATTTAGGGTGCGGTCCAGCAGCTACAAATGCACAGACACAGCATGGCACAGCACGAGGCAATTAGAGCCTGCAGCCACGAGGCACGGGGCTGAGCATTAACCCTTTGTGCACAGGTTCATCTCCTATCTTCCCACACCCACCTGCCTCCTAAGCGGGGTTTCATTTGTGCACGCGCGTGTTCATTTACTCCGCCTGTGCTCACTAACAGCTACGTTAAGTCAGGCGCTGTTCCAGGACAGCCAGTCACACCCAAAGGCTTTGTGCCGCAGACAGAGGTCCACATGGATGCAACCTGTGGCCATCACCACCATGGGAAAGCGAAGTCCTACTGCCAGAGAACGCAAAGAAAAACAAAAGCTTTGAGATGCCATAGACACGCTGAAGGACATTTAGCAAACCATGACAAGGCACAGCATCCAAGGCCAGTGTGGAGCTGCCAGGTACCCTCGCGGGCTGGGGCCCGCTCAGGAGGGGCCTCCCGGCTGCAGGCATGTGTCATCCGCTCTGGGTGTAAGAGAGACAAAGCAGTGGAGGTCCCCTGCCCGGGCTCCGGCCCCCTCCGCCTATCTCTGGGGCCCCTGGGAAGACAGGAGCAAGGCTGAGCAGCTGCCAGACAAGGAGACGGCACCAGAGCTTGGCCACACACGGGAAGGGGGAGCTCCAGGGGTGTGTCTAGAGCAGATGCCACCTCTGAGGGGGCAAAGGGCAGCCTACCCTCTTGGTGACTTGGAGGATATTTTTGGTCGTGTCCCTCAGACTCCACAGGACAGCCAAGTGGGTTGGAAGGCATATGCAGAGCGCAGGACAGCAGATAAAGCTGTGCACAGGTACGCCTGGTCTGGGCGCCAGGAGGAAGTTGGAGGCCAGGAGCAGTCAGGTGCAGTCCCACAAGGAACAGCCGGGTTACTGCATCCAACTGGTTTTTCCACACCTTCTCTGATGTCACTTGTGGCCAAAGTGCTGATGGCTACCTGGGTGAAAGCAGACTTTTGCAGGAAGAGAAAAGTAAACAAATGACGTGGGAGGCACTGTCTGCCGGAGACACACATGGGCTTCCCTACGGCTGTGACGAGCAGCCAGGGCCACCTGAGCCTTCTGCAGAGACCCGGGCCTGTTTGCCACTGACCCCTCAGCAGCCCTTTAAGATGATGTGTGGTTGGCTCCCAGCAATGCCCAGTGGGCTAACCCAGCTGTGCCTGTAAATGACATGGTGTGCTCAACTGCATGATGGGAGTTTCTCCAGGGAGCGAATTTAAGAGTCTCTCATCCCCCCCTCCTCCCTCCACGTCTGCCTGGGCAACGTCCAAACCCTGCCTCTTCCACCGGGACTCAGGCTGCCCACCTTGGCCCAGGTATGATGGGAGAGCCGGCTTGTGCAGCCTGGGGGCTGCTGTCAGAGGTCCTCCCAGTGGGGGGTGCTCGGAGACAGCATCTCCCAAGGAGGACGAGGGGCTCACTAGGTACCAAACATTGTTGCATGGAGCATGTGACAGTCAAGGTCACGTTTAACCCACCTGACACCAGGGAGAGGTTGGGAGAGGTTGCCCTGTTTTGAACTTGCCACAAGTAGTGCATGCGGGATTGATTTGTGGGAAGTGCCAAGTCCAGATCCAGACCCACGTCAGCCTGGTCTGAGTCTAGTTTCCCAAAGCACAGCCCAGGCGCCCCGGAAGGCCGGGGAGGGAGATGCAGCTACCCCAGCAGCCCTCAGCCACGGCTCCCAGCGTCTCCGGGTGTCCTGTCCTCTCCCTCCTCCTCCATCAGTCAAGGCCAAACGGAACACGAGCGAGCACGTCACAGCCACAGTGCAGGCACTGTCCTGACCCTAACGCGGCCACTCCAGGCCCGATTGATTTTTATTAAATCTATAACTCGCTGGGCTGAACAGCAAAGGACAAAGGACTAATCTTTAAAGAGAGGATGAACAAGAACACCAGCAAGCGTTTCAATTCTGGAACTCAGCTTCCAGCTCTCTTCTCAGCGAAGGTCACAGGACATATTGAGCTATTGATGAGAATAAATTATTCAGACTGTCTAAAGGGTATTTGTCTCCAAATGGGGATCAGATCCAGCAGGATTAAAATTCCCACCTCTCGAGAGGTAAGGCCTCACTGAGATGAATGTGTCTCATGGTGAAGATCATACTGCTTTTTAACCTCTGCTTCGGAAATTAAGCACCGGGTGGCATTTCGGTCAGTGCCGTGTCCCACCCGATCCACGCCTGTGTTGGAAGGTGCAGGAGACAGCGCAGAGACAAATGGGACAGGAAGTCCCACGGACAGCTTGTGTGCTCCGGAGATGTCCAACTGTTAGAAACAGGTGGGAGTGAGCGGCGAGCCGGGCAGCCGAGACACCTGTGCCCCACTTGGTGTGAGTCCCAACTTTGGCTCCTGACTCCAGCTTCCTTCTAAGGCCCAGCCTGGGAGGCAGGGTGATGACCCAAGTAATTGGGTTCCTGCCACTCACATGGGAGCTCTGGATCGAGTTCCAGGCTCCAGGCTTCAGCCCAGCACAGCCCAACCACTGCAAGTATTTGGAGAATAAACCAGAGGTGGGAGCTCGCTCACTGGCTCTCTCTCTCTCTGCCTTCCAGATTTTAAGAAAAAGCAGGCAAAAGTCAAGACAATGGCAGAATCCAGTGGCAAAGGGTTTGAGGCTTAGCTGTGTGGCAATGACCTTCAGCAAGGGATCTTACTTCTCTGAGCCTCAGCTGTGGAGCAGAGTAAGCCCCATCCCATCCCCACCACACAGGGATCTGGATGGAATGAGTGGTTTAAAAACAAACAGGAATCCCTGGAGTCTAGCAGACAATACTACACACACACAGGAGGCTGTAGGCAGCGCGACCCCGCCGGAAGAACGCCAGGCTGGAAGTCAGGCACCCGGGGTACCAGTCCTGGTGCTGCCACCGCCAGGGCTTCTTGTGGGTTTCGGCTTCCTTTCTCCGGAGAAGGAGAGTAAGATGGCCTCAGGTCCATGGCTGCCATGGTCTCGCCCTCACAGCTTTCACTGCCCCTGCGCTGGCCCCTTGTCCCTTCCGCAGATGAGGCCCCTTCTCACCATGACCAGTGTTCAGGAGAGAAAATCGGGGGCCTGGCCCCTCCCGAGGTTGCCGCCCCAGCCCCAGCCGCCATGCAGGTGAAAAAGCTTTGCCGAGGCACCGTCCCTGCTGACTGAGCAGCCTTGGAGCGCAGACAGGATGGAAGACGGTGGCCATCAGGGTAGCCATACACCTGGAGCCCGGGGATCCTGGTTAGGATCACTGCTGGGCCCCAGTCCTCAGCCAAGCAGGAAGAGCAAGAGGCCTCTGACACAGGCTGCCCGTTCCCTTCCGCCTGGCTGCCAAGGTGGCAGCCCCTGAGCCCCGGTCCCTGCGGTCAGGAGAGCTAAGGAGCTGGTGCCGAGCTCAGCATCCAATGCCAGAGGATCTTGCTGTTCCCCTTGGGGGAGGCCTCAGAAGACCCCGGCCGTTCCCCCCAGGGCTGCTCACACCTACCGCCAACGCGCCAGGCCCGGCTGCGGAGCCTCTGCAGGGTCTGGAGCTTTCCGGACAGCGAGCGGCTCCGGGGAAGTCTGCAGAAGAGCCGCTGCAGCCGCGCCGCGACGGTTCCGAAGCAGGCAGTGGCCGCCTGCTCGGCCCGGCCCTCTGTCATCCCCGCAGCCGATCAATAGCTCTTCTCCACGCCTGGCGTCAGGGGCCGAGTGCCCAGCACTGGGGGGCTGGGTGTCCTAGGGCCCCAGGCCTCACGTGACCAGGACAAGCCTTGAGGCCCTCGGGCTCCAGCTCCAACACCAGCCCCAACTGCCGGGTGCCTGCTCCTTCCCAGCTGAGGGCCGCCTCCGCCGCCCCCCCACCCCAGTGGAAAACTTTCTATTCCTGGGGCTTTTAGCCAGATAAGATAAAACGCCCCCAGCACGCAGGCTGTGGGAGAGAGCCGGCCCCCAGCCTCACTTGGCGGTCGCGCCCGAGAGTCTAAAAATCAATGCGTCCAAAGTTTCGGCAGACGACGGCGGTGATCGGTTACCCACACTGCCTGGCGGCCCCGCGGCGTGTTAATGGATTTCTTTGGGGCTGGTGGGTTAATAATGGTTTACCTGTTCCACAGGCTCCCAAGGGACAGTCTGGGGCTGATTCACATCCTTCCATGCTAAGCTGCTAAGCTGGGGGTGGGGGTGGGGGAGGGCCCCCGTGGAAGCCGTGTCAGACCATGTCTCTGAGACCAAATACCTGAGCAGAGAGGAGAAGAGGTGACAGGCAAAAGGGCGTGGCCCCGCGGGGTGCAGGAGGGGCGGGAGGAAGGCAGAGGAGGACGGACTCTCACTCAGGGCAGAGGCGCTCTTCCCTCGCCCTCTTAAAGCTCACCGGGCAGGTGCGCCCGACTCTGACTCCCAGAAGCAGCCCAGCCCTGGTGGAGAAGGCACTGGAGGCTGCGCTGCCCAGGTCAGCATGGGGGACATCAGCAGAGCCACGCAGGAAAGGCCCTGCCAGAGGCGCCTGCTCCCAGGCTGTGCTGAGATCCTAGGGCCACCTTTGCTGACCACCAGTGGGGGCCAGCTTTTTCTAAGTTTTTATTTATTTATATTCATCTTATTTGAGGGAGAAAGAATACCTCCCATCCTGCAACAACTGGGGCTGGGCCAGGTCAAAGCCAAGAGTCCACAACTCAATCCTGGTCCCCCCACGTGGTTGGCAGGGATCCAAATACTGGAGCCATCACCTGCTGCCTCTTCGTGCACATGAGTAGAAAGCTAAGATCAGGAGCGTGGGACCATGGAGCCCAGGTACTCTTATATGGGATGTGTGTACCCCAAGTGACATCTTAATGTTGCACCAAATGCTTGCCCTATGTGGGGGCTAGTTTAGAATGGGGGAGGAAACACATGCCCCCCCCCTTTTTTTTAAAGATTTATTTATTTGAAAGAGTTACAGAGAGAGGAGAGGCAGAGAGAGACAGATGTCTTCCATCCGCTGGTTCACTCCCCAATCAGCCGCAATAGCCAGAGCTGCATTGATCCAAAGCCAGGAGCCTCTTCTGGGTCTCCTACACAGGTGCAGAGGCCCAAAGACTTGGGTCATCTTTCACTGCTTTCCCAGGCCATGGCAGAGAGCTGGATGGGAAGTAGAGCAGCTGGAACTCAAAGCGGTACCCATATGGGATGCCGGCACTGCAGGCAGTGGCTTTACCTGCCATGCCACAGCGCCAGCCCTCACGTGTCCTTTAACCAGAGGAAATGGACCCCAGAGAGCTGGGGCACTGGCAGAAGCTCGGGCTGAAGACGCACTCACAGTGCTCGGGCCAGGAAGTGTTAAGTCCAGGAAGCCAAGGCCGCTGGACTCAGCTCTGAGCTACATCACTCTTGACACTCACGTGGCCACCAGCCTCTGGCTCAACACCTTTGTGTTGTCATTTTCCCCAAGGTCAAAGAAAACGCTGGGGGCGGAGACAGGTTTAGTGCAGCAGTTAAGGTGCCACCTGGGACTCACGTAAGCCATAGTGGAATGCCCCAGTTCATGTCCCAGCCCAGCTCCTGACCCCAGCTTCCTGATCGTGTGCACCCGGGCAGCAGGTGATGGCTCGAGTAGTTGGGTCCCTGCCACCTGACCCGGACGGAGTTCCTGGCTCCCAGCTTCTGCCTGGCCTAGCCCTGGCTATCGTGGGCATTTGGAGAGTCAACCAGTGGAAGAGCTGTCTCTCCCTTCCAGTCGAATAAAAGGAAAATAAATATTTAAAAGAAGTGCATGGTCTTCCACAGGCCGGGTCCTATACTATACCCTTCGCTGATAGAACCAACCTAAGCCACACGGGTCCTCCAAAGAGGCTGCCCTGTCACTTGTGCCTCTCACAGCAAAGCTGACCGGGAGGCTCCCAGTGGGCTGTCCCCTCCCTAGGCGGGCCTCGTGCTCATACAGCAATACAAAGCATGTCATTGAGAAGTCACTGACCGGAGGCACAGACACCCCCAAACGCTGCCCTCCCTCAGATCCAGGCTGGTTCTTTCCCTGCACTGCTTCCCCTGGAGATGGGGCTGCCCGGGGGCCCCGTGTGTGCCCTCTAGTTTATGGAGTGACTCTTGGCCTGGAGACGGTCATCAGTCCAGCCAGCTTCTCAGGGCCACCAAGTGAGGGGTGAGGCCGAGGTCCCCCGGGACCCACTGTGACGCTGATCTTCACCCCCAAGATCTCCAAGGAGGCCTGGCTGGGCCCTTGCAAGTCCCGATCCCGACTCAGAGAGGCACACATGCACACTGGGGAATTTTAAAACCTAAGTCACGTGTGATGGGGGAACCCCTCCTGACTGCCCCATGTGGACCTGGGACGCGCTGACCTCACTTCCCGTTTCTCCTCATTACAGAACTGGTCTTTGACAGTGTAAGCCATCGGGGAAGCCAGCAGGAAAGAACTGGCAGAGCTGGAGACAGGGCTTGGGGAAGTTCTGGAATCTTCATTCCTAACCCTTCGAAGGCTAGGCAGATGTTCTGCTGTGGGCGTGGTCTGGGAGGAGTGGCATCTACAGGCAGAGGGATGCTTGCAATGACCTCCTGATGCTCCTTACAGTGACCTGGTGACCTCTATGCTGAAGGGGGCGTGCAGCTGAGGTCCAACAGCATTTGAAGCCTTCACCGTCTCGTGTGGCAGGAGGACCACACAGTGTCACCGCGAAATACCCTGTTCCTAGAAAGGCTCAGAACCAGAATGGACGTTCACGGTGGCACCCAGGCCTCTCTTCTAGTCTCGCCAGCCCCACTGGGACTCCGCTGGGCCACGGGAGGCAGAAGCATCCCTGACTTCTTGTTGATTGGTTCTGCTTTCAAATGCCTGGGAGGACGTCACGGCTTCCACTGAGACCGCCAGCTTCCGCTCGGCCTGCATGGAAAATCAGTCTCCTCCAGGTCATGGCACCTGCTCCCAGATGCGAGCCTGACCTGGAGAACAACAGAGAGCCGGGTGGGGGTGAGGACTTCCCCCGGGTCTGCTGCTGCTCAGGAGCCAGGTGGGGGCTCCCCCAGGTCTGCTGCTCGCACTGCCAGGGATTACAGAGGCCCGTTCTGCAGACCTCGGGTTGTGTCCAGTCCTCATTCAACCCTGCTTTTTCCCCAGGGCTGCCCCTCTAGGACTGCATGTGTCAGTTTCGCTCTGGCTCCTCCAGCACTATGACTGACAGCTGGGCCCCTGTGAGGAGGAGGAGTGTGCAAGAGAACGAGGTCCACCTGCCTTTCCACACCTGCCCTGTACGCACACCTGACACCGACGGGCTGGGGCGAGAGTGAGGAGACGTGCACCGTGTCTGTCGCTCTGGGATTTAGAACAACTTCACCCTGTGTTTAAAGACCCTGAGTTACGCAGGCTAACGATCAACTTAGAAACCAAATGCTAAAAACAGGCCCAAGGACAGGCAGCTCCCAATTACCCGGGACTGGCGGGGCCTCCAGCTGGCTCATGGTGCACCCAGCCTTTGGCTCACCCTCCTGTCCCCCTGTGGCTCCCCTTCAGGACACATCCCAGTATTGGCAGAAGGGAGACAGATGCGTAAGGAACTCAGCTACCTCACGGGGGCAACGATGCTGGCTCACAGAGCAAACTGCTGTGGGGTCCTGGGGCTGGCTTTGCCACTCTGAGCCTGGGTCGTCTCAGGGAAGTCATTCAACGACCCTGAATGCTGCGGCCCTTCCCCCTTGCAAGGGAACCGTGGGACTCCACACAGACCCTGCACAGCAAAACGCTTTAGATGCAGCCACGTGCCACCAAAGCCACCTCTGCCCCACTGTTTCTTGGCGAGCACCACTGCTTCTTGTTCCACGTAAGCAGCTCCGTTCTAGCAGGTGCACACGACACCAGCTTGGATCATCAGCAAACACAGGAATGTTTTCTTAGGTCTGGCATCCAGGAAAAACAGAAACAGAAAAAGATTTCTTAAAAAAGACAAAGGGCATCTTCTGTCGCTCCTGACTTGCCCGAAGCTGCAGCGTGAGTTCTGAAAGGTCCGGACAGCCAAGTTGTAATCTTCCAGCCACCCAGCCCCAGAGGGCCTCTGTGGACATCGGGACAAGAGCTGCCCCACCCCAGAAACGTGTTTGTTGAAGACACAGGGAGGGGGGCGGGAGGTGGCATGCGAGCCTTCCGCTGAGGAGTAAGCAGGACCTGGCCTGGCACCCGCCCACCTGCCCAGGGGCACACGGGAGGAGCAGGCAGACCGGAAGTCCACCACGGCCCTCCTTGCAATCCCTCAGCATCATGTCATCTTGTGCTTTCCCTCGCGGCCGGGGTCAGGGCAGGAGGTGCAGGTGGGGAAATATGAAGAAATTTGGGGCCTGCTACAGCCCACGGGGTCACCAGAGCCCTCAGTCAAGACGGAGGCTGGGTGCGTGCCGTGGTGCCGGGGGGACCCCAGTGCTCTTCTTCCTTCCCCTCCAGAAAGAGCCACAGCACCCCAAGCCGTGGACGGGGAACGTCCAGCCGTGGGCCGTATAAGGACTGCAAGATCATTTGGTCTGGCCCTGCCAAGGCAACCTCAAAATTCGAGAAATCTACAGCAGGCTCATTTTTAAGTTGGTTATTGGTTATGGCCTGTGAATGATGTTATAAATATCCAATGGCCCTTGGCAGAAAAATGGTGCCCCGCCCCCTGCCCCAAACCCTGTGGCTGCAAGTCTCACGAGCAGGCCCAGCATGGGTGTGTGGACACTCCAGAGAGCACACGACATGGTGACCTCCACCCACATCTCCTCTGCATGCCAGTGGGTGCTTCAGAGACAGCCCAGGTCTGAGGCAAGACAGTCTTGACCTTGGAGCCAGGTTCCCCGTGACCACTCCCCAGCACAGATTCATCCCACTTCAACTGCTGCCCCCGAAGACCCCTGCCTTGTGCCCTGTGTGAGGTCACCACCTTGGCCTCCTCACTCCCCAAAGCCTGGCCCCATTCTCCCCCTCACCCCCACCTCCGAGAGCCAGCCTGGAACGTGTGGACAGAAGCTTGCCAAACCCTTGGAAAAAACCAGAAAGTGACTAAATGCAAAACCATCTCCCCAGGCCTGGCTGGTCTTCGCAACATCAGCTGTCGCCAGCATGTCCTGATCCTAAGAAGGGACAACCAGGACGGAGCAGGCGGTGGGACAGGGCAGGGTTCAGGGGCGCTGCAGGAGCAGGATGGCCCCGGGGCAGGGGTGCGTGCATGCTTGCCACACCCACAGACACTCCCCCACCAGTCACCCTGTCACCTAAGGAATGTTGACAGGTCCCTCACCAGCCCCAGTGATGCCCTGGGCAGGGCAAGAATGGCAAGCATCTGCCTTCCGTGGGGAAGCCAAGGAGGGGTGGGTGTGGGGAGTCGGAGAGTGCCCTGTGGGAGAGTCCCTGGGGTGCAGGAGCTGGGACCTCCCCAGCTGTTCCCAGCCCTGGTGGCTGCCTCTGACACAGAGGCGTGGGCATAAGGCCCAAAGGAAGGACCCATTCCAAGGCCCCAAAGGCCTCTCCAAGTCAGCCCCAGCTTGCCCCTGGCGAGGCGGCCGGGTGACTGCCAGACAGGTGCCCCTCTGTCAACTCAGGATCTCGGCAGCAGCCCCCACTCCCTACCTCAGGAGCTGCTTTGAGGGGGACTGGAGCAGCGAGCTGGAAGCAGCCAGCACCCTTCAGAGCAGAGGCACTGGCATGGCCGCGCCGAGAATTCCTGCCCTGCTCCTTCTCATACCTGGGCCGGCCACGTGAGCCTCCGGCCCTGACCCCAGCCAGGAGGCGTTCAGTCCACGCCCCCTGCACCATGCAGCCAGGGAGGCTGAGCTGGGCACTGTCTCTTCCTTGTCGCTCAGGGGCGCGCCCTGCCGCGTCTGGCACCGGCTGCCTCGCCAGGAAACTTGTGGGGGGGAGAGGCTCCGAGTGCAGACCCCAGCGCGGAGGGGCGATGTGTGCTCCCTGCCACCTAATAACTCGGCGGGATCAGCAGGCAAACACACGCGCTCATTACCAAGTCTAATTAGGCTGGCAGACAAGTGGCATTAATCATTTTTGACTGTACCTGGGATCCAAGCCCCCCCCCACTCCATAATCAGAAAATTTCATGTGCTGATGAATTGGGGGGGGGGCTCGGGCCCCCTTTAATCCTTTCACTTTCATCTTTAGAGAAGACACGAAGCAGGAAGGAGAAAAACAAGGGACACAGCGCGCGGGCTCAGAGCTGGTTCAGAGCGGGCTCAGAGATGGCTTTGAAAGCCATCGGGGTCCTCTCCCTGTCCCCTACCTCCTCCCCTCCACACTCAGGACCTTTCCCATGAAGAAGACACCAATTAGAGGCAGGGGTCGAGAGGAGACTGGGAGTGGGGGTCCCACCATCTTGAACAACAAAGCGTCCGCTTCAGCACTTACTGTTCCCCTCCTCCAAGTCGAGCTAAGCCTACAGCCACGAGAACAGCGTCCCACACTCCAGCGCCACCGAGTGTGCGGAGCAAACACCTGCCAAGGGCTCCGTGTAAACACAGAAGCCCTCATGCGCCAGGCTTCCCTGTGGTGCACCCCAGAGTCGGTGTCAGTGTGCCAGGGGCTTCTTTTGCAAAACAAAACAAAACAAAAAAAACCAAACACCCCACAGCAGGCACTGGGGCTACAGGATCTGGAAGCTGCCCCATGGGTAGTTCTGGTCCCTCCAAGTTGAGGTAAATCCAGCCCTGAATGCAAGACCAAGAACCAGAGACACTGGACAGGCCCTTCAGGACCCCGGCCTCGTGCCCCTCCCCAAGGGCTTGATGGCTAACACCTGTGCTTGGCCATAATTAGCGCCTACTGCAGGAGGGGGAGGTTAGGGCGCCAAGCCCTGAGGCCCCCTGCAACCCTATAATCCAATCTTTTGCCACACCCTGGCTCTGAACAACTCCCTCCCGAGCCAGCCAGCCCAGGAGCAGACACCTCTTCTCCAGAAGTGTGTGAGCTGGGCGAAGGGTTCTCCCACTGCCACACCAGGCTGGCTTCTCCATGCACCAAAAAGAGATGAAAGGTAAGAAGCCATGGGACTGGCGCTGTGGTGTAGCGGGTAAAGCTGCTACCTGCAGTGCCGGCATCCCATATGGGCGCCAGTTCGAGTCCTGGCTGCTCTACTTCCGATCCAGTTCTCTGCTATGGCCCTGGAAGGCAGAAGATGGCCCAAGCGCTTGGGCCCCTGCATCCAAATGGGAGACGTGGAAAAAGCTCCTGGCTCCAGATCGGTGCAGCTTTGGCCATTACAGCCATCTGGGGAGTGAACCAGCAGACGGAAGACCTCTCTCTCTCTCTCTCTCTCTCTCTCTCTCTCTCTGCCTCTACTCTCTGTGTAACTCTGCCTTTCAGATAAATTAAAAAAAAACAACAACAAAAAAACAAACAGAAGCCATGTGTCAGTGCCTTCCGCAGAAGACTTAACCTGTGGAGGGTGGGGGGCGGTCCCCGAGGTGGGGGTGGTCCCTGAGAAGGCAGGACCCGGGAAGCTGGGGAGTTCCTGGTCATTTGCTGTTGTCTTCCCCTCCTGCAAGGCTGGGGATGGGTTCCTGGATAACCACTACGCCCATCCCAAGCCCACACCTGCACTCTGCCAGTCTTTCTTCCTCTTTCTCCCTGTCTTTCACCCACCCCCACTGGATTTCCTTCTCTCACAAACATGATTTCTTTGATCTTAGGAATTAATAATTTTAAACTTTCCTATATGCAAATCCAGTATTCATCAGGGCTCAGCTACAGAGCTTGAAGCAGGGATGAGCCTAAAATGTTCACTAAGAAGTCAGGCTGGCAGTAGGAAGTTTTCTAGAATCTTCTCCCCTTATTAAAAGCCCATTTGGTGACACGGCTCCCACCCAGGGTCAGCCTCCCGCACAGGCCAATGTCACTCACGTATTCAGGGCCCTTCTGCACATTCCCAAGAGCAGGGACATTGAATCCTACCAACAAGCCAGCGCCTTCAACTTCACCAAGCTCTGTGCACTTTGCTGGATGCAAGGGACACAAGGCAAGGGACCAGTGTCTTCATGAGCCCCCAGCCAGGCGCAGAGGGTCAGCCCCAAGCACTCTGACATTGCTCGGGCACAGCAGGCATCTCCCTGGGGACCCTGAATACCCACACTTCCTGCAATGCCTGTGGCCCTCGCTTCCCCGCTGAGTCCAGCGAGAAGGTAGGGCTTGAGGACTGCACACGCCACCTGAAAGGCGAGCCTCGCCTCAGGGTGTCACGCGTCCAGACCGATGGTTACAGCTCCTCCAGGAGGAGATAATAACATTCCTCCTGAATTAGACACACAGCAGGTGCCGACGTCCGCGAATCCGCTGACTGCTTGCATTAGTGTGGTGATGTCTACAATATTACCATCCCCATCCCTTTAAACAAGGGAGGAGAATGTGGGGGTGCCAGGGGCCACACGGAGACTCAGCGGCAAGATTCAAACACAGGGCTCAGGTTCCCTTGTGTACTCGCAATCACTGCGCGATTCAGCCTCGTGAACGTCTTCCTCCTGATCTGGCTTTTCCAAATGAACACACACAGATGCCACCATGGAATCAGACCTTAAAGACGACACTCAGTGGACTCACCCTGCCGGCTCCACCTGCCAGCCCTCATCCAGTCCCATCCACTCCCAGGTGCACGATTAGTGAAGGGTTACTGATGACAGACAGACTCCTCTCTGGATCCCAGGGCTGCTTCCTCCCTGGTGTTCAGACCTCTCAGGTTCATACATGTGGGACCACGGGGGCCAGCAAGGGAAGAGACTTTACCAAGCCACACACAAAAAGGTTGGGTCACAGATCTGGGTCCTTCTAATTGAAGGAATTTCCTTTCATCATGGCATATAACACATTTGTACGTATGTGTACACACACACACACACCACTATCACCAAACATAAAATCACAAACTATGTGCCAGGCGCTGCCGTTGTGGGGCTGCCTCCTGTGACACCAGCATCCCATGCCTGTTCGAATCCCAGCTGCTCCACTTCTGATCCAGCTCCCTGCTCATGCCTGGAGAAAGCAGTGAAGGAGGGCCCAAATGTTTGAGCCCCCCTGCCACCCACATGGGAGACGCAGCTGAAGCTCCTGACTCCTAGCTTTGGCCTGGCTCAGCGCTGGCTGTTGCAGCCACCTGGGGAGTGAACCAGCAGATGGAAGATCTCTCCCTGTCTCTCCCTAAGTCTTTAAAAAAAAAAAAATACATGGAAAATGCTCCACAACTAATACAGTTCCGGAAAGTCTTAAACTGGATGCCAGTGAGGCAGACTTCCGGGATCCCAGTACAAAATGTCGTGACAGTGAGGTCACAGCCTCTGTCCCTGTGTACAGGGCCAGTGGGTAGAGGACCCTTGAGAAGGCAAAGGCTGCCCACACGTCCAAGGCCAGGTTGCATCTGATTCTGCTGTAAGGTCAAAGGCATTTGCAACACGACAGCAGCCCCTCCACCCACAACACACGGCTGTCTAACTTCTGCTCTTGCTCTTTAATAAGCACCTGGATGGGGAGCCTGGTGGGAGAAAGAGTAGCGCCCTTTTCCCCCTCCAATGTTCCCTTCCACTTGATGCTGGCTTTGAGTCTGACTCGGCCATCCCGGCAGGCAGCTGCAGCGCCGAGCACATCAGACAGCCTCAGCTGTGGACTGCAAGGGGTGGCCAGACAGGGCTTCCCGGACCGGGAAGGAGCTTCGGCCAGGGGGTCCGGGGGCCTTGGCAATCCTTTGCCAGAGGTGCCTGTTAGGGGCTGTGCCCTTCCTGAGCTTAATGCTGCAGATAGGCAAAACCTCCCCATCAACACCCAACCACACAGCCACCACGGTTGCCAAACACAGCAGGTGGGGGTGGAAGAGAGGGCCCTGTTAAAGGAATACACACACCTAGCCATGGGGGGCGGGGGTGTGTGTGTGTGCTCAGATAATCTACCTGCTGGGCTTCTGCGAACTTGGAGGAGAGCCTGGCTCAGGCAGCAAGCAGAGGTGCCCAGTGGGGGAATTTTAGAGCATGAAGAGGGGTTGGGAGGAGGGGAGCGCAAACATTGCCCGAGAGTGCAAAGGTTGGAGGGGCACAGGTCCAGGGTGACCTCAGGCTCTGCACCTGGCACCCCAAGCCTAACCAGATCAAAGAAGTCATTTTGCCATCCACTCCAATAAGCCAGGGTCAAATGGGCATCTCAGGACCAGCCTCACAAACAATTCTCCAGAACTTAGGACCAACGCGAGAGGGGAACAGAATGACCTTGTGGCTGCGGCCATCAACCAACCTGCGGCTGTGTGTGCACGCGCGCGCGGCGGCAGGGGGGCGGGGGCGGTGGATGCTCGAACCTGTGTGGTGCACGCACCACGGGGTTGGGGGAAAATGCACGCACCTGTGTGTGCGCGCGTGTCTGTGCATGGGGGTCGGCGCGCAGGCACGCACCTGTTAGCGGAGAGGTGTTTGTTAAATGCCGCGTTAACCATTCCCGGGCAGGGAATTAAGGAGTGCGCGTTTCCCAGAATTACCTGAAAGTCGGGGTCTTCCCTGCGGCCAGAGAGGGCAATGGCCCTGTCCCCCTTGCAGTCCCCCGCCCCAGGACTGCGGTCTTCCCGCGCCCCTCCCCGGCCCTGCCTTGCACTTACTAGCGCAACGCAGCGCCTGCCGCAGCACCTCGCGTCCGCACAGGTCACACCAGCCGGGGCCGCCCCGCAGCGCCGATTCCGCGAAGCGGTGGCCCTCGCCTCGCTCCGCGGGGACGCGGGGATCCTGCGGCTGCTCGAAGATGCTCCGCACGTCGCGG
Organism: Lepus europaeus; assembly: GCF_033115175.1. Classification (NCBI taxonomy): domain Eukaryota; kingdom Metazoa; phylum Chordata; class Mammalia; order Lagomorpha; family Leporidae; genus Lepus; species Lepus europaeus. The sequence goes on along the minus strand of NC_084840.1, from coordinate 21,371,242 downwards.
GGCCGGGGCGCTCCAGGCCGCCGCCGCAGCCTCTGCTGCAGGCCAGGCCGGAGAGGGCGAGCGGGGCGCGAGGCCCGGGACTGGGGCTCTGGGTCCCCCCGCGCAGCCCTGCGGCCGCCGCGCCCCTCGTGCGCCACGGGCGCAGTGGAGAGGGGCGCCGGGGCGCAGCGGCGCGAGGAACGGCCAGGGGGCGGCGGCGAAGGCTCGGGGCCGCTCAGGCTCTGCAGATAGCGCGGCGGTTCGGGGTCCAAGAGCAGCGGGTAGGGGCGCTGCCCGATGGCCGAGGACGCCATGGCCATGCCGGGCTAGTGGCGGCGGCTGCGCTACTCCCAAGCCAGCCCTGAGAGAAGAGGCGGCCCCAGACGAACGCGCCTTTAAAGGGACCGCAGCCCGCGGGGGCGGAGCAGGGGCGGGGCGATTTCAGAGAGGCAGGAAGGGCGACCCGAGGGGACGGCTGCCGGACGGAGGGCAGGGCTGGCGGCTGGGCGAGCGTGGGGGGCTGCCGGCGGTTGCCGAGGGTCCGCGCATGAGAGCTCCGTAACGAGCAACCCAGAAGGCGCGTTTTTGGAGGCGCCTCTACCTGAGGCCCTGGCTCTCACTCTGTCCAGTCGCTTCTCCCGCACCAGACCCACTCCCAACACCACTAGGACCCATTGCGCTCAGGGGCGTACGGCTCGGGCACCGGCTGGGGATGGGGTCCAAGGAGGGCTGCGCCGCCCGAGGGCCAGCCCGCAGCGTTCCGGGCGTCCGCGCCCACGGGAAGGGCCGCGCTCCTCTACTCTCCCACCCTCGGCCGCCGCCCCCTGGGGGATGCCCCTCGGGGATGCCCGCTCGCGCCCCGCAGCCACGCCGAGTCCCGTGACGCGGGGGGGCGCACGCTCAGCCGCCGGCTGGAAGGCGGCGCGCAGGGCGACTTCCCCTCTGGTCGGGTTTCCCCGTCCTCAGATGCCCTGCCCCGTCCTGCTGGACACTCCTTTTCCCGGAAGGCCCTGGATTGGGAGAACGCTGGGGTGCCCAGGGGCGGGGGAACTTTTCTTGGTGGGGGGACCCTTCTCTCTCCTCGGGGGCTCCAGTGAGCGCTGCGGGAATCTCGGCCGGAAGCGCCCCGATTTGTACCTGGCACGGACGGCTCACGGGGGGACCTCGAGAGAGAGGTCCAGTCCAGAGGGCCTGCTGCCTGGGATGCCCTGCTCTCTCCAGCTTGAGAGATTGAAAGTTTGAACAAGCATGGAGCACTTTCTTCCTGCACTGGGTGCAGCACCCTTGCCCATGGAGACAGCCCCATCTCCTGGGAGTGGCGATGGGCACAACCTGGACTCCTGGATCTTTAACGCCTCCCAGGGTCCTGTCAGGGACCACCCATCTCCTGAGAGCCCTCCAGCCCTGTTTGTTCTGACTATAGACTGGGCTGAAGCTGGGGAGACAGGTAGATACTCCTGCATACTGGCCACTTCCTGCTAAAGCACAGGTTCGGATTGGTTGGTTGGTTTAGAACAGGTCACCAGGACACAGCGTTGTCATACAGTGGGTTATCTGCAGCACCAGTTAGAATCTCAGCTGTGGGGGCAGCGGGTTAAAGCCCTGGTCTGCAGCATCCGTATGGGTGCCGGTTCGAGTCCCAGCTGCTCCACTTCCAATCCCGCTCTCAGCTATGGCCTGGGAAAGCAGTAGAAGATGGCCCAAGTGCTTGGGCCCCTGCACCCACGTGGGAGACCTGGAAGAAGCTCCTGGCTCCTGGCTTCGGATCGGCGCAGCTCCAGCCGTTGCAGCCATCTGGGGAGTGAACCAGCAAATGGAAGACCTCTCTCTCTCTCTGCCTCTGCCTCTCCATAGCTCCGCCTTTCAAATAAATAAATCTTTAGCCCCCCCCCCAAAAAAAAGTCACCAGCCACCAGCTTTGGGGATACAGTTGGGCCCTCTGTATCCAGAGGGTCTGCACCCCCAGATGCAACCAGCCACTGATGGGAAATATTCAGGACGAAAATTCCATCTGTCCTGACTGTGTAGACTTGTTTTCTAGTCAATATTCTCTAAACAGTACTGGCAACTATACCCATGGCGCGTGCATGTGTTAGGTCGTGAAGTACCTGGAGGTGAGCTGAGGTATGCAGAATGGGTGCGCAGGGGCTGTTTGCCAATGCCGGACCAGTTCATATGAGGGTCTAGCACTGGACCTCCAGTCCTGCCCCAGACAGGAAGCAGGACTGCCCTGGAAATGTTTCTGGCTCTCCTGAGTGGCTCCCTGTTCTTCCCTGGGGCCCAAAGAGGGGGCTCCCCCTAGTGCCCCATAGGGGAATCATCACTTTGGCTTTTTGGTTTCCCCTGGAGGTAATCCCTAAAATTTCTGGATTCCAGTGGCCCGGGGAATTCCCAGCCTGCTTGCCCATGGCTTGCGCTGGTGGTGGTGGTGGGGCTTGTGCCCTCCAAATTTGTAGCAGAGGGCAGGTTCCTGGACCTCCGGGTGTCATCAGGGCCCCAGCTTCTCACTCCATGGAGTGGTCTCTGCGCAGACGGGAAGAATGGCTCAGGGTGGCCAACTGTCCCCCCACCCCCACCCCCACCCCGGGGAGGAGGGGCCAAGATGGGGAGTGTGAGCCACAAGCTCCCCCCCCTCCTCCCTGAGCTCTGAAGCTTTCACACCTGGGCTTGTTAAATCGCAGGTTACTGGGCGCCACCCGCAGTCTCTGAGTCAGTAGTCTGGCTTGAGCTTTTGCATTCTTAGCAAGTTCCCAGGTGGTGGAGATGGGGCTGGTCCAAGGAGCCCACTCTGAGAGCCCCTGCTGCAGGCCCGAGGTGGTGAGAGGAGAAAGGCTGCTCTGTTCTCCCCCGCCCCAGGGCAGGTGAACCTCGGCCAGTGGGGGGTTGGGAAAGCTTTCCCTGACTCTGCAGTTTGCCTTTGTGATCTCTTACTCCCACTTTTCCTGCAAGGCATCTTCTCGAGTTGCTGCAGAAACCTGCGCCACACACAAATCTCTGCCTTTGCTACCCAGCAGTCTCCAGGGGTTGGGACTGGTCTGGAGACCACTCCCTCCCAGAAGTGTCCCGGATGGGATCCAGCTTGAGCTCTGGGCGACAGTGTCAGGGCTGTGACACAGAGCATGTCCCTGGAGCCGCTGTTGTGGCACAGGGGGCTAAGCTGCCAGTTGCAAGAGGCACCCTGTATCAGAGCACCAGTTCGAGTGCCAGATGCTCCACTTCTGATGCAGCTCCCTGTTAATGTGTCAGGGAAAGCAGTGGAGGATGGTCCAAGTGCTTGGGCCCCTGCCACCCACGTGGGAGACCTGGATGGAGCTCCAGGCTCCTGGCTTCAGCCTGGCCCAGCTCCGGCCTTGGTGGCCATTTGGGGATTGAATCAGCGGATGAAAGATTGATCCACCTCTGTCCTCCGCAGCCCCCGAGCCTGGTTTGGGCAGCCCAGCCAGGTTTCCTGGGTAGAGACTCCCACGGGGGTGAACGTCCACTCTGGCTATGGGAAACTGAAGACAATCGCAATAATCAGCCATAACATCCTTCCCAGATACAGAAAAATGCCCCGGTTTCTGTTTTCCAGCTGCCGCTCTGACTTGGAGGAGTGGCGGCAGCTGCTCTGAGCACCGAGGGAGGGAGGAGGGGGTGCAGGTCCAGGGCCCTACTTTTGGCTTCTGGGCTGGGAACAAAGATGAAAATGAAGATAATAGAGCTTCATGCAACCAATCCAGAAAGATTATCAAGTTTATCTTAAGGTTCATCTGCCTGGGCCAAGAAATTGAGGTCAGGGAGGTAGTCGCCTCCTCCAGACCCCACAGGAGCCCTACTGCCTGGGACCCGCTCTCTGATTCCATCTTTCCCAGCCCAGACTCGTTCTCCCCTGACACAGCCGCCTCCCCAACTCCTGCAACACACACGCACGCACACACACACACCCTGCAGCAACGCCCTCCTTCTTCCCCAGGGAACAGGCACTGTGTAGACTGTGGTCTCAGTATGGCAGGACACAGCCTAGCATCAGACGCCTGACCGCTACCATCTTCTGGATCTTTCTTAGGTCATCCAGGCTACCAGGGCAGGACTGTGGTGTCTGCCCTTGGCCCCCAGCCGTGGACTTGGCTCTGCCTGTGACTCACTCCCTGCGGAGTGGGCAGGCTGCTTTTCTTCTCGCCCTGGTGTCAAGGAGGAGGATGACCACAGCCGGCTCTGAGGCTTTGAGCGTGTGGTCAGCGACGGTGCTGGTCCCGGGCGTGCTGGCTGCCTGGGCTCCAGCTGTCCCCCAGCCCCTGTCCCCCGAGCCACCAGGCAGGAAGGAGAAAGGAAGAGGAAGGTCAGAGCGTGGCCTGGCTTTCAGAAAGGGACATTTTTGGTTCTGTTGGACTTCAAGGCATTTGAAGTCGCCTGAACTCCCAGGATGGTGGCGAGCTGCTGTACCGGGGTCTACCTAGGGTGACGGCATCGGTCAGGACTGGGCAGGCTGTGCTGCAGCAGTAACCATGCCCCCAATCGCAGCACCTGTGACCGGCACTCTGTGCCCTTTGCAGGTTGGGGGGAGGCGGTGAGGGGGCGGGGGCTCTGCTTCTTCAAGTCGCTCAGGACCCATGCCGATGGCCAGTCGGCCAGTCGCCAGTCGCCAGTCGCTGCATCACGGGGACATCAGGAGAGCCTGGAGGCCCCCCCCCCCCCAGCATTGACAAGTTCCAGTGTGAGGCAAGCACTTGGCACAGCAGTGAAGTTAACCCCCGCGATGCCAGCATCCCACGTCACAGCACCTGGCTTGAGTCTTGGATTTTCTGCTTCTGTTCCGGCTCCGGTGCACACCCTAGGGGGCAGCAGATGATGGCTCAAGTACTTGGGTCCCTGCCACCCACGTGGCAGACCCAGACTGAGTTCCAGGTTCCTGGCTTCGTCCTGGCTCGGCCCTGGCTGTTGCAGGCATTTGGGGGGTGTGGGGAGGGCAGTGGCAGCAGTTGGAAAATCTGTTTGTCTCTCTGCCTTTCAAATAAAATGAAAACAAATAAATAGAATCAATGCCCCTGTCACTTCAACTTGTAACTCACTGGCCGGAATAGCTCATATGGCCCCAGCCTACATAAGAGGAACAGGAAGACCTGGGAAGTGTCATCAGTTGGCTGTGCTGACCACGGCAATCTAAGGGCACAGGGCAGTTACTCATTCACTTAACAAGCAATTCTCTCCTCCACCATGCTGGTCTAGGCAGCCCAGGTCCACCAGGAAAATGGAAACGTTCGCGGAGCCCACCTGTGGTGGTGGAGGCAGAGGAGGGGCGAACACACGTGAGTGTAAGCCTTAAACACGGTGATGGCAGACAAAGCACAGTGAGGTGGCAGAAGTTTCGGGACTACTGCAGAGACTGGGGCCGACACAGCCTGCGTGGAGGAAGCCCTTTGTCCACTGAGCCCAGGCCAAGAGCAGCAGGCACGCCGGCCCCCAGGTGTGGCCAAGTCTGTGAATGTGAGTGTGTGGCCAAGTCTGTGAATGTGAGTGTGTTGCAAACATGTGGTCGTGCAAACATCTGCGTGCCGGCCTGTGTTTTTTTTTTAAGATTTATTTATGTACTTGAGAGGCAGAGTTACAGACAGAAAGAAAGGTGTTCCGTCCGCTGGTTCACTCCCCAGATGCCGCAACGGCCAGAGCTGGGTCGATGCACAGCCAGGAGCCAGGAGCTTCCTCTGGGTCTCCCATGCAGGTGCAGGGACCCAGGCACTTGGGCCAACCTCTACTGCCTTCCCACGGCCTGTGTTTTATAAGGGGCTTTGATGAGTGTGACTCACAGCCCACACTTTGAACGTGGGACCTCAGCAAGGGTAGGGAGAGCCGTGCAGCGCCCTCCACGGAACCTGAGGGAGCACAGCCCCGCGGGGCCCCCGTGTTGGGCAGCGTGCTGCAGGTGGTGTCCAGCGCCCCAGGAGGCAGGGATTGCCAGCAATGCATGGTGCGTGGGCGGGTATGGGAGAGGCATCAGCACCCTGTATGACTGACTTTGAGAGGGACTGGGACAGAACACTGCTGGAGAACTGCACTGTGCCTGTGAGGGTCCCTTGGGAAATATCACCGCTATAAGCATTTCTGATCCAGAAACCTGAGTACCCATGATATACGGCAGGCACTTCTAGCTTGAATGTCATCAAGGCAACTCTGGAAATGGCTGGTGCTCCCATTTAACAGATGAGAACATTGAGGCCTGGAGAAGTCCTGTGACTAGCCCAGACAGGTTTCACAGTCTGGACTGACAGCCATGAACTCGGCTTAGCACTGCCCAGCTGGTGTGGTAAGAGCAAAGGGTGTAAAACCCTAGGTCTCATTTCTAGGTGCAGTTGTAGAATGAGCAAACTCTTGCCCCAGTGTTTTCTTCTCACCAAAACCCCAGCTCTGCCTCCCAAGGCCTGGTCCAGAGGCCGGGTCCTCCACACCACCTTCCCAGAGTCCCCTGCCTTCTTCCGGGCTCTGCCAGCAGGTGGTTTGTGTCTGCATTCAATGCCAATGTCATCCTAACGTGAGTCACAGGGAAGCTTTTCTGGCTCTGCTCCCTCACTTGGGTCTTACTGGTCTTCCTGATCGCATCTCAGGGGGCAAATTGGAGGTGCCCACGAGTGAAGTGAACCCAGCTGTTGGCTCACCTCATCCGGGGCTTATCTCTGCTTTTTATGCCAGGACCCACGTACCCAGGGAGGAGGAGATGAAGCAATACCTGGTTTAAGGAGATCAGAAGATGCCCTTAGACCTACAAGGCTGCCTAGAGGTGGGGGTGCTGTTGGGGACTCCACTGTTTGTCCTCTAAGACGTTGGTCTGTGGGCTGGGGTTCCTGCCTCTGGATGGTTCTATGTGACCGGGGGCAGGGCCACTAGGGTGGGCTTTCTGGGGCAGGGGACAAGAGGGGCAGATCCAGGGGGAATGTGAGAGGGATGTGAGGGCTCCTGAGCAGCTGTCCCCACGACGGGGGAGGGGAGGGAGGAGGAGTCAGGCTCCCTCCCCCGAGTTGGGTGGCGCCTCCTCCATCCGCATCTCGATTGCAGAGTTTTTCCCTCGGCAGCACTGTGCCAAGTTTATGATAAGACTGATTTGTGTGCCGTGGTTCTCCTTTCCATGTTGGGAAAACTCAGATATTCCAGGCAGATTGGTCAGCAGCTTTTCCCCTCAGCCAGAGGGGAGGCTCCAAGCCGCAGCCACTTAGCTTCCAGCACTGGGCCAGCTCTGCGCCCATCGCGGTGGCCAGAGGCCGGGGACAGGGGATGACAGAGGGGCGCGGGCAGACTGGCCTGGATGACCTCACACGGGCTCTCCCTGCCCCTCCTAGCTCACTCCACCCTGCCGGTTCTTCTGTCTGCGGCTATCATCCCTGCCCCCTCCCCCAGTCTTGTCCTTTCCTCTCCCTCCTCCCTCCCCCCTCCTCTCTGGTGAAGGGGTGGAGGGGAGGGCCCGTGCTGCTCCCAGCACAGTAATTCTGAGCTTCTGAGGAAAATAAACTGAAGCTACTTGGGGTCATCCCGGCCCTTTGTTCCTTAACACCTCCCATGGGGGTTGCCTGATTAAGGATCCTTTGTGGGACTGGAGGGAGAGGAAGCCCAGGATTCCACTCTTTACAACATCACAGAGCGGTCTGGAAGGGATCCCCAGTGGCCAGCTGAGCAAGGCTTCGAGCCCTGTGGCGGGGAGGGTGGCCAGGCTGCTGTGGAGTCCCGGCCTGTGCTCCCCTGGGGTCCCGAGGCCTCAACTGTATGGGAGGTGCTGGCGTGGGGGCGCCTGGTCCTCCTGCTCATGCTGCCTTATGCTGGGCCACTCACGTGTCCCCTGCAGGACAGTCCCATTCTCTGACTCAGTGTCCCCAAACTTTAGCTTATGTGGGAGTCACCAGGGAAGCAGATTCCTGGGCCACACCCTCCCGGATGGGATTTGAGATCTGGGAGAGCTGGGTGGAGTTCCAGAGTCTGTGTTCTGAACCAGGACGAGAGAGAGGAAACTGGGAATTCTGGGGGATTAACACACGTTGAGCCGGCAGCACACGGCACAGGACAGCTGCCTGCACGTCCAGCCCTGGGGAGCCGGTCCCGGCCCCTAGTCCTTCAGCGAGGCCCCCTGACCCAAGCTGGCCTGTCTCACTGGAATCTCAAAGCCACAAGGACACTTCCTGGATATTTGCCACAGATCCAAGCTCGCCTGGGCCCACCTGAGATTAGAACTTCCCGGCTGGCGCCGCGGCTCAATAGGCTAATCCTCCACCTTGCGGCACCGGCACACCGGGTTCTAGTCCTGGTCGGGGCACCGGATTCTGTCCCGGTTGCCCCTCTTCCAGGCCAGCTCTCTGCTGTGGCCCAGGAGTTTAGTGGAGGATGGCCCAGGTCCTTGGGCGGCCCTGCACCCCATGGGAGACCAGAATAGGCACCTGGCTCCTGCCTTTGGATCAGCACGGTGCGCCGGCCGCAGCGCACTGGCCGCGGTGGCCATTGGAGGGTGAACCAACGGCAAAGGAAGACCTTTCTCTCTGTCTCTCACTGTCCACTCTGCCTGTAAAAAAAAACAAAAAACAAAAAACAAAACAAAACAAAACTTCCCATGTCGGGGCCAGCGCTGTGGTTCACTTGGTTAATCCTCTGCCTGTGGCGTCGGCATCCCATATGGGTGCTGGGTTCTAGTCGCGGTTGCTCCTCTTCCAGTCCAACTCTCTGCTGTGGCCCGGGAGGGCAGTGGAGGATGGCCCAAGTGCTTGGGCCCTGCACCCGCCTGGGAGACCAGGGAGAAGCTCCTGGCTCCTGGCTCCTGGCTTTGGATTGGCACAGCGCCGGCCGTAGCGGCCATTTGGGGAGTGAACCAATGGAAGGAAGACCTTTCTCTCTCTGTCACTCTCTCTCTCTCACTGTCTATAACTCTACCTGTCAAATAAAAAAAAAAAGAAGAAGAAGAACTTCCTATGTCACTGCCCACCCTGCACAGAGGCCTCATGGCCAAGTGTAGGGGGCAGGGGAGGGCGTGCCAAGAACCACCACTGTGTACCAGGCACTTTACGGAAATATCTCGTCTCTTCCTACCTGTCACTTGCCACCATCCACACAGGCAGCTTTAAATACTGATTGGACGTGACTGAAACCTGGCTATGGTTCCAAGTTCTTGAATGTGGCTTGGGAGCACCCTTGGGAGCTGTCTCCTCCCTTCCCACTGCACCTGTGGCGCCCCCCCCCCCCCAGCATCCTTGCCAGTAGCAGAGGAATGTAGTAGCTCCTACCTCCTATGCTAGCTCCTCCCACTGTGGGGGTGCCTTCCTGCCAAGGCTCCACCTGGGTCCCCTGCCCCGGGGTCGGTCCCTGACACCTTCCCCTGTGATGAGAGTGACTGCATCCTACACTTGAGCTGTGTGTTCCTACCACAGCACCCGCCGCATGAGATGGACACAGCTGCCTGCCCCCACGGTGGGGGCTCCCCCGGTGACGCGGTCACACTGCAGTCCCAGCACCTGGCACGCACCTGGCAGCCACAGGTGCTCAGTTCCCATCTGATGACCTGACTGGCTTGTTCACTTCAAGTGCCATGATGTTAGGAGTCACTAGAGTGGCGGAGTCTTTGAATGCCTGAGGATCGTACAGGTTGCCCTGGACCTGGGTCCGGTCCCTCCTCCTCTGTTGGGATGCGACCCGAAGCTCCACGGAGCATGGAGCAGGGAAGGCAAATGCGGCAGCCCCACCCAGCATCAGAAGTGCTGAAGCCCATGACACTGTCCCCTACAGCTCCTGTCCACAGGCGTTGGCCTGAGCCTCACGCAGGTCCAGCCGGCCAGAAAGGACACAGTGTCTGGGGACATTGAGGAAGCAGCTGCCCCCAGAGCCCTTGAACTTGACCTCATAGGCCTGAAACCCCCATTACACACTTGTCCTGGTGCAGCAGGCAGCTTGGAGCAACCCTCCCCTGGACCTTCGGATGGCGTGGGGGCACCCGTCTCCGCCAGGAGCCAGGGGGCTGGGGAGGCAGCTTGGGGGGCGTCAGCCTCTAGCACTCAGCTTTCCTCACTCCGGCCCTGCATAGCCTCGGAGGACTCGGGGACCCCCAAGGATGGGCAGGAAGGATGGGGTTCCTGGGGGTTAGGCACCATGCTGTCTTCACACTTCAAGGGGCGCCCCCAGGGCTCCGGCTCATCTTCCTCTCCCTGGGGGGCAGCGCAGCTCTGGTTTAAGGAGAGGGGAGGGCTGCAGGTGTGGTCAGGAGGGAGACCATGTTTACGAGTAGTCTGCCCAATTCTCCCCACGTAGCACAACAGCTTCTAGAAAAAGAAAAAAAAAAAGGGACCGCTTAAATCAGCCCTTAGCAGCGCTGAGAGCTAGTACTTAAGATGCAGCCTTGGTTCTGAACAGTGGTGGAAATGGAAAAACAGCAGATGCTTGGACGATGAGCTTGAGATACAGAAACAAACCAGGCCTCACACACAGCATCCCTGCCGGCAGCAGGCAGGCCGCTGGAGGGGAGCAGGCCAGCGCTCCCAGCAGAGCCCACCTTCCCCCGCTCCTCCTCCAAGGAGGGCGCCCCTGTGCGGGCAAGGCAGGGTCAGCACTTCTCACAGCTGCCCCCCTGCCCACCTTGGGGGCACGGCTGAGGGCCCGCCCTGCCTCTCAGTCACAGCCCAGAAACAGAAAAGAAGGCCACGTTTATTCCACATCCCCTCAGGCCACCTGCTGAGGCCGGCTCGCCGCTCCCAGGAGCAGGCGGGGCTTCCAGGCAGAGGGCACCTGGTGTCAGTTGCCCATTTTCACAGCCCGACCAAGAGCAGAGGGGGAGGAGGCTCTGCTGCCCGTGGCCGGGTGTGGAGACTCCCAGGACCCCAGGAGAGGCAAGGGTCACGTTCAACGTGAAGCACACGGAGGGTCAGCCGGGTGACTCACACCCTGGTCTCTGGCTCTCTGGGGAGCACAGCTTTGTAAACCACAGTCAGCGGGGGTGGGAGGACTGGGCCTGGGACAGCCTCTTCTTCCATGGCTCCGCCAGGTTCTGCCCTCCATGCCTGGTGATGGCGAAGCAGCAGGTGCACCTGAGTGAGGCATCAAGTCAGCCCAGGCAGTGGCTGCCGTGCTGTCTCCTGGGGGTCCCGACAGAGACGGCCAGTGCCGCCTCCCAGGTGACAGGCAGCAGAAGGTAATGCTGGCACATCTCCCAGCCAGCGGCCAGGAGGGAGGTAGGCTGATGAGACAGGACCGATCTCGCTCTGGGCTTCGTCCCACAGTGCAGAGGAGCTGGGTGCGAGTGACGCTCATGGCTCCCCATCGGGCTCAGGCATCAGGCACGGATGTGACCTTACCCAACCTGTAAGGGAGGAGCCAGGTTAGCTCTGCCCACCTGCTGCAGCCCTCACCCCTGGGCCCAGCCCAGCCAACTTCCAGGGCCCTCAGCTGTTTAAGTGCTCAGCTCACCCACAGGGACCCACCCTCGGGGTCTCACCCCAGCCTGCTCGGGAGAATCACGTAGGAGCTTATGAAGCCCTTGGCCCCAAGCCACCCCCAGGGTCCCTGGTGACTCCAGTACGCAGAGTCAGGAGGAGGGAGAAGGAGATCAGATGGCCCCACTTGGCTCCTTGGCTACGGCTCTGAAGAAGGAAGTGAAAATTCACGTAAATTAACTTTGGAGCCGTCTGTAAATAGACCACATATCACAGCAAGCAAAATTTATGTCGGCATTAAAATTAGAACTTCCTGCCCCCGCAGGGCCATGTGGGAGGCCTGGCCAAGAAGCTGTCTTTATGGGGGTTGAAGAGGGTAGACTCTCCCCTCGCTGGAATGGGACAGGGAGGCGACAGCTCGTGGTCAGGGGACCCTCAGGAACTCAGAGGACAAACCAGGAGCCCAGTGCTGGTGTCCCAGACCGGCGTGACCTCTGGGGACAATGGCGTGCTTCCCTCCACCCCTCCCCTAGGTGCCTTGAATGTATCATCCTATTTAATTCCTGTGTTGACACCGGGAGCTAGGGATTATTATCCCTGTTGACAGGCGATGCACCGAGCCGGAGTAGAGCTCATCGCCTGTGAGTCAGGCTGCTGAGGAGGAGCAGTCAGGATTCAGATCCTGCTGGACCCTGACTGCCAGCCCACTGCTTCCCAGATGGGCAGAGGGCAGAGGCCAGGATGGCATGGAGGGAGTGAAACAGGCCCGCCGACCTGCAGGGCGAGCAGGGACCGCCCCGCATCCCGAGATGATCCCTTTGGCGGTAAATGCGCCGTGGGGCGGGTATGTGGCCTAGCCCTTAAGACACTGCTTGGGAGGCCACGTCCCGGGAGTGAATCCTGCTGTTCCTGACTCCAGCTTCCTGCTAACATGCTCCCTGGGAGGCAGCAGGTGACGGCTCAAGTGCCCGAGGTCCTGCCTCCCAGGTGGGAGACCGGAGAGGGAGTTCCCAGCTCCTGGCTTCAGCCTGGCCCAGCCCCTCTGTTGTGGGCATTTGGGAGACCCTCATGTGAGAGCACACATACATCCTCCCTCTCTGCCTTTTAAACACACAAAATAAACAAACAGTTAAAAGATGGGCTTTGTTGTGGGCCTCCAAGCTGGCCGGCTCTCCCCCTTTTCAAGAGGGCTCTCGGTTAAATGAGCAGCTGCTAACTGTACTCTTCCGGTTTTCTTTTGTGACTTTGAGCCGTGCAGGTGCAGGGTCCCCAGTCTCCGCGGAGCCGGCCCACCACACCCATCCCCGGCCTCCAGCCTGGCTCTGTTAGCCCTGTTAGACTGTGTGCAGGCAGAGCCTGCCAGCCACCAGGCTGATGAGGCTCCACTGCCGTGGGGCTGCGTAGAAGGGCACAGGTGCCGTCCAGCCCAGGGCCGGGCACGAGGCCTCCTGCGGTCTCCCCGGGACCAGCTCCAGCCCAGCCCAGCCCTTACCGTTCGATGATGCGGTTGTTGTCCTGGAGGTCGAAGGCCACCAGCTTCATCTCACAGCACAGTTCTTGCATGCTGTCCACACACAGGCCACACAGTGGCTGAGGCTCCAGTGGCACTGCCCTGGCTCCTTCCCCGGGGGCCTCCCCCACCCCGACTCAGGCCTGGCCCCGGGGTCCCTAACCCCAGCCTCCGCCCTCCCGCGCCGCCTCCCCTGAACTCACTGGAGGGCCAGGTCCTGGGGTGCAGGACTGGGGTGAGGAGCTGTGGAGGGTGGCGAGGCCTGGGCGCCCTTGGCTTTATCCTGCAGGAGTTGGTCCAGGATCTGCAGGGAAGGCGGGCGTGGGTCAGGGGCTGGGCCAGCTACTGCGTGGCCAGCTTGGGGACACACTGAGGAAGGGTCCCCAGCCTGGGTCCCTGGGGCGCCTGCTCGCCAGCCTTTCCCAGCGCCCTTCCTGCCACGGGGGTGCAGCTGGCGTGGCACCATTAGTCTTCTATGCTTGCACAGTTCTCCTGTGAGTCTACCCTAGCCCTCTGGTGATATAACACAGGCCAGAAGCTGCAGAATAGGGACAGGACCTCCCTCCAGCCTCGGGAAGCAGGGCCCTGCTGCGTGGGCTGCTGGCAGGGAGGCGAGAGGCAGCCACGCCCTTCTCCCTCTCGGCTTCTCAGAGCTGCTCGTGTGTTCTCTTCGCAGAGAGCAGACCATGAAGCCAAGGACGGCTCCCATCGCCCTCTCAGGAGTGGCCTGGAGCCCACAGGACAGCGAGGAAGACGTCCCAGCGTCCTGCGGCCTCTGTCCCTTGCTGTGACCATCACTCCGAGGTCCTCCCACCAGGTACCTCCTCGGTCCCCACCTCAGGGCTCACTGGCGGATCAGAGGCCTCTAACCCACGTCAGACTCCCTCCAGGAAGCTCTGCCCAGAGGCAGGGGGCGGCCCCAGGGCCCTTCCCGGGGTATCCCGTGCCCTTCGCCACAGCCCTGACTGCCCCAGGAGGGCCGCACCTTGCTGAGGCTCTCCTGGGCGCCCTGGGCCTCTGTGTTACAGGCAGCCACGGAACAGCCGACCAAGCGCAGGTGGTTCCTGGTCTTGTGCACCTCCCTGCAGGCGGTAGGTGAAGAACAGAATTAGAACAGGACTCCTGGGGAACCACACAGTCACCGACGTGTCCTGGGCATGTGCCTGCCCCACTGCCTCTGCCCTGCTGGGGTGGCCTCTCCCTCACCCACCTCCCGCCTCCACCCCCATGGTGACTGTGCAGGGGGCACTTCTGATGGAGGTGGGGAGGCCCACCAGGACCCAGCTGCATGGCTGGGGCCGGGCCGCACGTGTGGCCAGGGGAGGCTCCAGGCGGGCAGGTGACCGCTCACGCCCGGTACCTGAGAAGGGAACCGCCCACACTCCCACTCCTAGAACAGACCCAGCTCAGGGCTCTCAGCGAATTCTCTGCTCTCTCAAAGGACCTTACCCCACGGCGTGGGCAGGAAGCCAGGCCCAGGGCCACGGAGCCCGAGGTTGGTTCTCAACCCCGGGCTACCCACCAGCATCGCCCCGAGGAGGTTTTACATTCCCGCTGTCCCAGCCTCCCGCAGGCCGACAGAATCAGATTCGGGGTGGGATGCAGGAGGGGGCCTGTCTGGGAGGCGAAACCCTTGCACCCTGCCGGACCAGGGCGAGAGGACCACTGCCTGCCCCGCCTCCCTGGTCCGGCTGTTCCCACAGCTCAGGGCCAAGGGAGGCAGCCTAGCCCGTAGCCTCACCTGGCTCTGGGAGATGTTGGGGAAGCGACCGTGTGAGCCTGTTTGCTCACCTGGAGATGGGGGATAGTGTCCACCGCATACATTATGCACCGCGGGATGTAATAGGCTAATGGGTGGCAATCCCCCAGCACACTGCCTGGCCCACCCAGGTACCGGCTGCCCATCACCCCACCTTCTCTCTACGTGAGGCTCCTGGGATGCCCGGAGGGGCCAGGCAGGGCCCTGGGGTGTGTGCGCCCAGGAGGGAGGCTGCGCCGTTACCTCATCCACTTGCCGTGCGTGACAAGGGACGCCTGGTACTTGTGCACGCAGTCCTCCTGGAATACCTGCAGCAGCCTCTTGGCCAAGTGGCTGAAATTCACCCTGCACAGGCAGAGACGCCCAGGCGCCCACATGAGCAGTGGGAACCACTGTGCATGTGCCTGGCGCCCCCTCGTGGCCGTGGTCACCTTGCCGCGGAGCCCAACCATGGGATCACAGCAGGGATGCGTCTCCAAGGCAGGAGGAGGTGACAGTCACCCGCTGGGATCATGAAAGGCCAGACGTGGGAGGGGCCGGGGCCCTCAGTGGACACCCACTCTCGCCAGCTTTGTCTCCAGAGGAACAGGGAGATGGTTATAGAAAGGGTGTGGGGGGTGTGGAACTGGGGGGGGGGCAGTCTAAATCGCCATCATATCAGGGAGGGCTCCCGGGGCCATCAGAGCTCCCAGGACCAGAGCCAATGAGGGCAGAGGTCAGAGGCAGGAAGAGGGGTGGGAGGCCAGTGAGGACGGCCGGAGAAGCAATGCCAGTTACATGCAGACTGCTCCCGATACCATCCCCCCATCCAGTGACACCCCCACCCCACCCCACCCCTGCTGCAGCCCAGCTCCCGCCTGGGGTCTAACCAGAGAGCTACCCTGCCCGGGGGCCGCCCACCCGCCCGCCAGCAAACAGGCCACTCACTTGTCCAGCTTGTGGATCTGCTCCTCGTTATAGCCAAGCCCTAGGAGGAGACAGATGGGCATGATGTCCACGAAGCAGAGTGGCCGCAGGGTTGGGGACAGCAATAGAGGTGATGCCAGCCCGGCCTGGCCCTGCGGCACCCCAGTAGCTCATTACGACTTGGTATGACGTGATGAGTGTCGCCAAGTACCCTGTCACGATTCAGGGGTCTAAAGAGGCTTCGGCCGGGAGCAGAAGATGTGGGCCTTGGAGCATGGTGCTCAGCCGCAGCCCCCACCCAGCCCCTGCCCAGAGTGACGCGGCCAGCAGCCGCTGGGCTCCTTCCAAACCTCCACTCTACAGGCACAGCCAGCCCGGCTCTTGCAGCCACGACCCGGAGAAGCCAGGCCACTGCCTTCTACCTTTCCCTCTCCGCCAGCCAAGTCTTCTGTCTCAGCTGCCTCCCAAGGCCCTCAGGCTCCTGCATCTCCTGCACTGTGGAGATGCTGCCCCCTCCTGGGCTCTGAGGGAACAGCAGGGAATAGTTGCAGCAGCACCCACAGGCAGTGATGTAGGTTGGCTCTCTCCAGTCCACTCCTCTAAGAATGCCCTTCCTGGTCTGGAACCCAGCCAGCTGTGAGCACTTACACAGCCCAGGAGACCTGCATAAGGGACCCCGGCCTGCCTCCGTGAGCAGCGACTTCACCGAGCCCGTTGCCACGCGCACCATGTGGACCCACAGGCTTCCGGTGAGGGCCTCGGGCGGGTGCCCTGAGTGCTGCAGGGCATTCTCCAGCGGCAGCAGTTAATGGTTCTAGAGGCCAACTGAGAGAAAGCTCCTTGGAGCCTGCGAGCCCGGTGGCTGACAGTGGGGTCGGACAGAGAGCGCTCAGGTGGCCCAGCGTGCTCTTCTACAAAAGGGTGGGGCGCCGGTCCCTGGAGTTCCCAGCATCAGGGCTCTCAGGACAGTGGCTGGCGCAAGGGAGGGGGTGGGAGCTGATTAATTTACATCTGAACACCAAAGCAGGTGCACGCTCCTCATCAGCACTGCTTTATTGTTCTGTGACAATGACATTTCCCTCTGTTCCAAGTTTAGCTTCCAGACACAGACCTGACTTAAGTGTAAGATACGCATGTGCTTTGGAAGACAGCACAAAAATGGAACGGAAAATATCTCTTCGGTAATTTGATCTGTATTGGTTATACGCTTCAATGATAGTTTGATATATCTGTTGAACACAATATATCATTAGAACTAATTCTACCTGCTTCTTCCCGCTTTCTAACAGTGGGCCACAAGAACCGCTCATGGACCCACGTGGCTGGGTCAGTGTCCTAGGGACCGTGCTGTTTCTGTGGCCCCAAGAAAAGAGGAGACCTGGCCGGTGAACCCCAAGACCTCAGGCTGCAGGGGAAGAAACGTTTGGGGCATGGAGGTGAGAAAAGGGGTGGGGTCTAGGAGTACACTGGGGCTTTCCCAGGCTCCCCTGACCCCTTTCACTAGCCCTGTCTCCATGGCATCACTTGGGACAGGAAGCCCTGCCCCCCTAGCCTGCCTCCTGTGAGGATTAGTAGGCAACCCAGGTGGGCTGCCTGGCCCAGGCGGGCTCTAAATGAGATTTCCATCCCCCTTCTCTGAGTGCCCCAAAGAAACAAGGGTAGGGACCGCCCAGGCTGCCGGGGGAAGGCAGCAGGGAGGGAGCACCGGTGACTTCACCGCCCCCTCCCATCCCCCCGCTCACCTGGGCTCATCCGAGACTTCTTGAACTGTTTGTAGATGAGGTTCATCTTGTCCAGACAACACTGGATCTGCTGGGTGCTGCGGGCAGAAACCAGGGGATCAAAGCAGAGAGCGGAGGGCAGGGCAGGGGAGAGGAGGGCAGGGGAGGGGAGGGCAGGGGAGGACAGGGCAGGGGAGGGCAGGGGAGGGGAGGGGAGGGCAGGGCGAGGGAGGGAACGGGAGGGTGGGGAGAGGAGGGAAAGAGGCGAGGGGAGGGGAGGGCTGGGAAGGGGAAGGAAGGGCAGGGCAGGGGAGGGGAGGGCAGAGGGAGCTGGTCCCGGGGCAGGGAGGTCCCTCTCGAGGGTGCTCTGTCGAGGGCCTGCAGGCCTGGGTTGAAGGTGATTAGCGTCTCTTCCTTCCCCCTTTAAGCTGGACCCACACCCTTCCAGGTGCAGGCAGTGTGTGTGTGTGTGTGTGTGTGCGTGTGTGTGTGGGGGGGTGGAGGCCCAGAGAACTCCAGCTCAGTGGTTTGTGGAGCTGGACTCCGGGCAGGGCATGCTCTTGTCCACCAGGGCTCTGCCAGCCCCCAGGAACCTGCCCCCACCCCCGCCCAGAGCGTGGGGGCGGAGAAGGAGGTGGCTGGGCTGGGAGCTCTGAGCCCCAGTCTTTAGCCTTAAGGCTCAGGGGCAAATGTGTTCTGAATTCAGAGCTGACTTTTGGCTCCAGAGAGGTAACTCAGGGCATGGGCAGGCACGGTGGGAGCCTGGTAAGGTCTGGGGCAGCGCCCGGCGCCCGCTAATCAAACGCTGCCTCCAGAGAACCCGGGAACGTGCAGCCCAGTGGGATCCACAGACTCTCCCGAGCCTGCCTGCAGCCAGAGAGCTAAGAGAGGACCGGGCGCTTTTCAAGGCCTTTGGCATGTAGAGCCCAGGGCTCGGGCCACCCGCTGAGCAGACCCTGACGGCAGAGGCGCCGAGAAGGGGCTCTCTCTGGAGTGCCACCTGCCACCCCCTCCAGTGCAGCCACGGAGGCCATGGCTGTGGCTTTTTTGTTTGTTAAAAGACAAAATGGGTGTTACACGCTGCAACCCCAGCCTGGTGGCCGCCAAGACAGACGCCACCTGAAACCCCGCTCTGTCGCTTGTCACTTCCTAGCCATGCCTCGGAACAAGCCACCCTCCTGTGGGAGCTTCCCCAAGACCAGTGTTACGGCAGCTTATCATCACCACCGTCATCACCATCATCATCGCTATCTCCAGGAGCCCGTGAGACACTAGATGGCAGAGAAGCCATCCGAGGGAACAGAATTATTCTCTTCCTTGGAGTTATTGCCCCCGCTGAGGTCCGTAACGTATTCTTCCACCTCCCAGATGGGCGCAGGAGCCCGGAGCCTCTCTCCCTGTGGCTGGTCTGGGGGGGGGGGGTCTTCCTAGCTCCCCAGCCTCCAGCCCTCGCCCGCGCCCCAGCCCTTGCTGGGAGAGAGCAGGCTGACCCCTCCAAAGGCTCGCGAGCCTTCCAGCCGCCCACTCCCCACCGCCAGCCCATGAAGAAGGAAAATCCCACAGACCTTCTGTCCGCATGTACCTGAGCCTGCCTCTTCGCCAGCTCCGCGCCCAGCCTGCTCAGGCTCGCCTGGGTCTCCGTGATATTTTGGGAACATCTGGAGAGGACCTCTGCCAGCTGTGGAGCCCAGAGGCAGCCCCGTGGGGCGCTCAGCTGCGGGCTCAGCCACCGGCCTGCCCCGCCCGGCCCCTGGCCCCACTCACAGTCCGCAGCCTGGACCTCAGCTCCGCGGCTCCCTGCAGCTCCTGTGGCGTGGGTGTCTCAGCCGCGCTGTCCGGCCTCGAGAGAGGGAAGGAGAAAGCCGCATTGAGGGGTGCGGCGGGGCGGGGAGAGGCAGGGAGCCCCAGACGGCACACTGGCCGCGGCAGCCTGGCCGGCTTCGCCCCGGGGTCTCCTGGGGTCAGTCCTGGCTGCCCCGACAGCTGCCAGAGAGGAGGAGTGGGCGTAGGGGCCGCGGAGTGGCTGCTGTGCCAGGAGGCCCAGGGGCAGACACAGGCCGCCTCGCACCTGCCGCTCGGCCCACCCGCAGCTCAGAGTCCCCTGTGGGCAGAGCGCAGCTTCAGACCTTGGAAGCATCCACAGGTGTCAGACGGAATGGGGTCGCAAGGCACTGGCGCTGCCAGCCTCAGGGACCTCCCAAGTGTCTCAGTTGGAAAACAAGGGTGCAGAATCCAGAGGTTGGGGGTGGGGGTGTTACAGCGGCCTGAGGCGCCGGCCCCGGCCCACTGACCGCGCCAGGCCTCTTCTGCTCCCCGCGTGCCCCCTATTCCTCCCTGCCCAGTGGCCATCAGCAGGCTCGCGCCCACCCTGCCTTCTCGGAGGAGGCCTGGGGCGTGAACGGGAGGCAGCAGGCAGCCGACAGCAGGCCCGCCAGGGGGCGCTCTCCCCAGCCTGTGGCTTCCTGGTCAAGAGCCCACACGGCTCCCTCAGGGCCAGTTTACTGGGGTCCAGCCTCTCTGTAACCAAGACCGGCTCGCGGCCCTCTGCTCCCCGGGCCAGCCCCTCCGTCTCCGACTTCCTGTGGGGACTGGGAGCTGGGACTGGCCTCAGCGGACGTCACAGCACCCCTTCTGTCTCCCAGTTCACAGCCCCCCTTTCTGTCTCTGCCCAGACCTCCTCACCCGAGGTATGCTCCCTCCTTCTGGCCTTAAACACCTCTTCCTCCAGGAAGCCTTCTGTGGTTGTCCCTACCCATCTCCACTCTCCTAATCCAGCCACCCCGGTAGCCCTCATGTGCATGTGACATGAGCACTACACGTCCCCAGCAGCCCCTTCTGTGCCTGGGACAGGGCTCTGCTCGGGGTCATCAGCAGCTCTGTCTGATGCCATTCGAAGGTGCCATCCCTGCCCTCTGGAGGCCCCCCTTTCTCTCCCCGAACCCCCTGCCCCGTGGGCCCCTTCCCCGAGGTGAGGGCTGGGCCAGGGCCGTCAGGTGTGCAGAGGGGGCACAGGGCGGGGCCAGGGGGCGAGGCGAGGTGCATGGCCGGAAGCATGGGGTGAGGGGAGCACCAAGGGGTCCCAGGCGGCCTGGGCGGGACACGCACCTCTCAGTGCCCAGACTGCTGCTAAGGAAGAGGAGTGCGGTCCGCGTGACCTCCAGAGTCCGCCTGCACGTGGTCTGCAGCACCTCCCTGCCCGAGCGAGCCTGGGTCAGGGCTGCCTTGCCCGGGGGACCCAGGGTGCTGACCCTGACCCTGACCCAGGGGCAGTGCGGAAGTGGCCCGGACGTCCGCCCCTCACCTCCCTCCCACCCCCAGCCCTGCTGGGAACTCACACGACCCAGTGCAGCCCGCGAAGCATCAGCTCCTGTGCGTGCAGCATGGCCCGTGCCAGGCGCAGGGCCTGGTAGCCGGCACCCAGCATGCCCTGAAACACACGGGTGGGCCTGTCCCTCCCCTCCTACCTCTGTCCACGCCGCGCCCGCCCCTGAGGGCCGCCCCTCACCTTGGCGGCATTGTAGTCTGCCTGCAGGTCCACTTTGGGGATGAACTTGGGGATGTCCAGGGCAGCTGAAGACAAAAACCCCGTCAGAGGGGCCTGCCCGTAGGGTCGGGGTCAACTCTGAGCTCATCTTTGCGCCTTCTCAGCTCACACTCACCCCGCATTGCCAAGCGCCCCGGCTCCCGCCGAAACACCCCCCCCCCCCTTCCCAGCACAGAAGGTGCATCTTGACAGTTGTGGTCCCTCACTGCCACCTCGTGGACAATTTGGAGAACTACATGTTCCTGTCTCAACAGCCAGGAACGGGGACTCGAACCACCCTCTTGTCCACAGGTTTTAAGGTTAATTCCCTAAATCCTCTTCCCTCTTCCTCTGAGAAGGAGGTGGCAGTGGGCTTCATCCAACTGAGAAGCGATGATATTTTTTCTAGAACTTGGAGGGACGACGAAGCTCCGGGCCCCCGGCCTTTCCCCCTTTTCTCCCACGGGCTCTAGCAGCTTCCTGGACACAAACTTCCCAGGCGAGCCCGGCCCCGAGTCTCCCCGCGGCAGCTGCAGTTGCTGTCACAGCTCTGAGGACACTTGCCCAAGCCCCACAGCGTCTCAGAGACACGTGCAGAATTAGAACCCAGACCTGCACCCACTGTGAAAAGCAACCAAGCCCCGGGCGGCCCTACTCACGGTCCCTGAAGGCCAGCCCCTTGGGGGTCTCGCTGGCCGCGCTGAACAGGGTCAGGGGGCTGCTGGCAGTCGTGTGCGCGATGTGCTGAGCCGAGACGCTGGGCTCCAGGACACACGGGTGGCCCTCAAAGAAGTACTCCTGCTGCCGGGGGCCCACGCTGGTCTGCTCGCACACGGCCTCCAGGAAGACAGCCACCCTAGGCACACAGGGCATGGGCCGTGAGGTCGCAGGCAGAGTGGGAGGTGGGGGCGGCTCCGGGCGCCCAGACCCCGCAAGGAGAGGGTTGCGCAGTTCGGAGGGAGGGGCTGGGGTGCTTCCTCTCTCCCCAAGGGTGGAGAGACAGAGGGCAGAGGTCATGGGTGCACCCAAGGGGCGCGGAAGCCGGGGAGTGTTCTGTGCCCATACCCCGCGGGCACTCAGCGAGTCCCATCATGGATGCTGGGGCTGGAGCCCTCGGTGGGTGCCAACTTCAGGCCGCGCCCCTCGCACATGCGCTTCTCGGAAGCACCAGCAAGAGCCCTGTGCCACTTGCCCTTGTGGGGCGGCCAAGTTAGGCTTGGCCCCGGGGAGCACCCCACGGAGCGCGCCTTCCCGCCCCGAGGCCCACGTACGTGTTGTGGGCGTGGATGTAGACGTGGTGCAGCACGGCCTGGGACAGGGAGAAGACGTGCACGGTGATGCGCTGCAGGATGTCGCTCGTCTCGGCGAAGAACTGGTCGAAGCCCCAACACTTGGCCGGCTCCACCTCCAGGATGTTGGCCAGGATGGGCACGAGCTGGCCCTGCAGGCCCCTGACCCCAGCACACGGGGCTTCAGCAGGAGGCGGGGGGGGGGGGGGGCGGGGGCGCCCGAGAGCGCGCTGAGGAGCTAGCGCCGAGGTGGGGGCACATGGTGGGTTGGGGAGACATTGCTGGCAGAACTCGCGCCGGCTTCCAGGCGGGGAAACTGAGGCCATGAGGCAAAGGGTGTGGTAGCCAGCCCGCAGCACACCCGGGCCGGCTGGGACAGCAGCAGAGAGAAGTGGTCGGCGCCTGCCTCGGGTCCCACTCACATCGACAGCCGGCAGGTGACCGGCAGGGCGTAGCTCCACTCCAGGGGCCCGTTCTCCCGCCGCTGAGTGCCCGCGATGGCCCCGGAGGGCTTCTCGGTGGTGATCCGATACCTGGGGTGGAGCGCGAGTCACTGAGCGGAGCCCCAGGGCCCTGGCTCCAGCCTCCCGGCCCTGGGTGGTGGCCAGAAGCCGGTTTTGAGAGACACGTCGCCTGCTCGGCCCTCTGCGCCCCAGGGCTCCCTGCCCGGTCCCCTGCCACAGCCATGCAGCCGCCGCCCACACGGGCGCCCAGGGTGAGCTTGGCCTGAGTCCCTCCTCCTCTTGACTTTCCTAATCTTCTGTCCCTTCCAAGCCCAGCCCCCTCTGCCACCCAGGCTAGGCCCCGCCTCACCCAGGCTCCCCTCAGCTAAGCCCTAGCTGAGGGTGGGGGCTCGGGCCTTCCTGTAATCCACCCAGGGTCTCCTGCTCTGGGGTTTGGGACCCTCGCATCCCACGCAGGAGCGCCGATTCGAGTCCTGGCCACTCCGCGTCCCATCCAGCTCCCGGCTAACACATCCGGGAGGCAGCAGATGACCGCTCAAGTGCCCAAGGCCCTGCCACCCACATGGTGGGACGGGATGGAGTTCCCCGCTCCTGGCCCAGCCCTGGTGTTGCCAGCATTTTGGGAGTGACCTAATGGCTGCAGGGGCTCTCTCTCCCTCTCTCTGTCTCTCCCCCTCTCCTATAGTGTGTCAGCGGTCTCCCTCCACGCCCGGGCAGGGCTCAGCATCTGTCCTTTGGCTGATGAACAGAGGACCAAGAGGATCCTGGGTCAGGGTGGATCCGAGGAGGGCCCGGGAGCGGCAGGGCACAGGAGCCACCGCAGGGCCGCGTCTGCGCAGGACAGCCCGGCCCAGGCGCCGCCCTCCCTCCGCCCCCACCCCTGTCCCTGGTCCCCCTGTCCCCGCCCCGTCCCCTCCCCCGTCCCCCTACATGATCTCCTTGTTGCGCCGCGGCCCGCCATAGGGCACGAAGGGCAGGCTGCCGGTGGCTGCGTGGTACAGGGTCACCCCGATGCTCCAGAGGTCCACGGTCACCCCGAACGTCTTTTGCTGGGGCTTGCGAAGCACCGCCCGCTCGTACATGTCCGGGTGCTGCCGAGAGAGAGGGCGCATGGGGGGCCAGGCCTGAGCCCCGGCCCGGCCCGCAGGTGCCCGCCCGGGACGGCTCAGACCCGGCCTCGCTTTAACACCTGCGCACGTGCGCGCTGCGCGCGCTGGGGAGGGCGCCGGGCAGGGAGGCGGCCGCTCACCAGGTACTCCTCGGTGCCATAGACCGAGACGAACTTCTCGTCGTCCAGCAGCTGGCGCGCGGCGCCGAAGTCCGTGAGCTTGTAGACGCTCTGGCCCTCGCGACCCACCAGCCGCATGATGTTGCCCGGCTTGATGTCGCGATGCACCACGCCGTTCTCCCGCAGGTGGTTCACGCCAGCCACTGCGCACACACGGGCGGGCGCCGCTAGCCGCCGTCCCGGGCCCCCAGGGGCCGCCCCAAGCCTGCAGCCCCACCCCCACCCCCCCGGGTGGATTACTCAGGATCTCTCCGTGTAAGCGAGGTAAAGGGCGTGCCGGCACATGTGTCCTGTTGGCCATTTCTAAGCGCCCAGTCTCTAGAGCCTGCGCATCTTCCCAGCTGAATCTCCACCCCTAGCAAGCAACACGCAGGCCCCTGCGCAGCCGCGACCCGTCTCTGTGAACTTGGCTACCCCAGGAACCTCGTACGTACGACATCCCACCACTGTGGCCCTCTGTGTGCCTTTTCAGGGCTGAGTACTATTCCGCTGCCTGTATAGACCACGCCTTGTCTGGACGCTCAGGCTGCCCCCGCCTGCTGGCCACTGGGAACCGTGTCTGCCCCAGGCCTCTGAACGCACAGCCAGGCGTCCAGTCATTTCCCTGTGGGGCTTCCCCGACGCCCAGGGCCTGGGCTGCTGCTGGCCTCAGCGGGGAGCTGAAGCCTGGGAGGGACTCACCCACGCAGCGCAGGACGACCAGGAACTCATCCTCCGACAGCCCGAAGGCGTTCTCCGGGCTCTCCAGCACGCTCAGCAGGCTGCCCCCCGAGCAGTGCTCCATCACCAGCACCCTCTGCCTGCTGCCCCCCTGTGGGCGGCACAGAGGCGGCTCAGTCCACTGCCACAAGCCCCCCATCTGCACGCCCCAACTTCTGGCCCGGCCTCTCCTCCCTGATCCCACACCCTGCAATCCAGGGCTGCCGCCTCCAGGAAGCCCTGTCTGATTGGACACTGATCCCACCATTCCTTTCCTGTTCTGTCTGATGGAGGCTCCAGGCCAAGACCCACCGTCTCCTCCACTGCGAAGAGCTTGACGATGTTCTGGTGGTTCAGCTTCCGCAGGACCTCAAACTCCCTCTCCTGCACCTCCCGGGGACGCAGGTAGCTGGCGGTGTTGAAGACCTTCACGGCCACCAGCTCCCCGGATTTCTGCGGAGACACAGGGCGAGGCCACAGCTGCAGCCACCTCTCCAGGAACACAGCCCAAGCCCAGAGAGGAGAGGGCAGCCTGGGGAGGGATGGGGGGGGGGTGGAGGCACCTGCCCTCGGCTCCTCCCCCAGCTCATGGTGGCATGGCGCAGTACAGGGAGGTGACAAGGGCTCGGCGCACCTGCTGTCCACCGATTGCCAGCACAGGGGCTGCCAGCAAGCCCTGCTGTGAGCCCTCCATGCCAGCCCTGCCCCTGCCTCTGCGGGCCACGCCCCCCGCCCGCATCTCCTTTGCATCTTGCTCTGTGGATCTTGCTGTGTTGTCACCTTTCTCTTGTCCCAACTTGTGCCCGGCAGAGGAGTCATCCCCAGGAGCCCTTCTCCCCCCCACTCCAGGGTGCACGGGCCCCCGGGCCGCCCCCTGCCGCCCTTGAGGCCTCACCTTGTTGCGGGCCTTGTACACACTGGCAGTGGCGCCCTGCCCCAGCAGGTCATCCGTGTGCCACAGGTAGCTGGCCGTGCTCTGCATCTCCGGCCCCGAAAGACAGCCTGCGGGGAGCCCCGGAGTCCGTCCCTGAGCGGCAGCCAGGCCCCAGGGCCTGGAGGGGCTCCATGTGGTCTTTCCATGGGCGAGAGGCCGGGGAAGTGGAAAGCACAGAAAGGTTACGTAACTTCCCCAAAAAGCACAGCACAGCACCACATGCAGGCCCTCAGCGAGAGCACAGGACCTGGGCCTGGCCTGGCTCCCCCGGGGCCCTGCAGCCCCTCGCCAGACAGACACACCTCTCCTCTCTGTCCCATCTCCTGGGCACTGAGGATTCTGGAGTTTGGTGTGCAGGCCTGGGGTTGTCCCAGGAAGTAGGAATAGCGCAGGTGGAATGGCCCGGGTCAGCACACCACCCCAATCTCCAGGACTGCAACACGAGCTGCACCAGGAGCCCCTACCCCACCCACCGGCCCGCCTGCAGGGCCCACACTTCCTGCTGCCGGGAGCTGACAGCTGCTCCCCCGGCGGCCAGCAGGGCCAGCTCAGTGCTGCTCCAAAGAGGACAGGGCTGCAGGGACAGGAAAGCTAGAGAGACAGAGACACAGAGAGAGGGGAGAGGGGAGGATCGGGAGGCCCGAGACCCTCACACCCAAGGGCTCAGGAGCCCCCAGGGGGACCTAAGACCCCTATCCTATCGCTGCTGCTGCCCTGTTCTCTCTAAAGGCCAGTTCCTCTAGAGTCTGGCTTCCAAAGTCAAGTTCAGTGCTTGTCTGAGACCTGGCCAGGGTTGGCCTTTCTGAGATGTGTGGTAGAAGTGTAAGGAGGGCCGCTATCCCCAAAATACTTTTTAAAAGAAGTTTGTTTGAGAGGCAGAGAGAGAGAAAGATAGAGACTCAGAGCTCTCCCCTCTGCTCCCCTCTGCTGGGTCACTCCCGGGATGCCCACGATGGCCAGGGGGCAAAGAAGATCCCGGAGCCAGGAACCCCACCCAGGTCTCCCCTGCGCCTGGCAGGGACCCGGTCACTGGAGCCATCACCCGCGGCCTCCAGCAAGGAGCTGGACTCAGGAGCCGGGAGCCAGGGTGGGGAGTCAAAGGTGCTGGACACGGCAGCTTCGTGTCCGGGCCAGACACCGGCCACTTTTCCCTTCGATACAGTGGGGAAGGCTGGGCTGGGCTAGACGGGACCTCTTCAAACTGCGGGCTGCCCTGCCTGCCCTGGGAGGGATGCACTGGTGCCTGGCGTGAGCTGGCCAGTCTTTCCTGGGGGCTGAGCAGGAGTCACCAGCGAGGCTGGAGCTGTGAGGCTAGGCAGAGCCTACTGGTCCCAAAGCCAGGGGCCCAGCCTGGGGAGCCAGCGGGCAGCAGACTTTACCCCTTCAGCATCCTCCCCAGGACCAGCAAGGGACCTGGGGCCCGGCAGAGCAGAGCTGACCGCCCGGGGTCGCAGGCAGTGTGGTGCAAAGGGCAGAGCCCCGGGCCAGGGTGGCCAGTCCCTAGGTCTGTACGCTGTGCGACCACTCCCTGCCCCCACCCCTGCACCCGGCAGAGGGGCTGGGGAGCTGCCCGCCCACCACCGCCTCCTGGGGCTCCTGCGTGGCCAAAGGCACTCACCGCACGCTCTGAGCTGGAGTCAGGCCCAGCCTCTCCCTGGCGAGCGTGTGTCCGGCTTCCTGTGTGAGGCAGCGAGCCCAGGAGCTGAGCTGCGCCGGAAAGAGGAGGGCGGAGGGCGGATGAGAGGCAGCCTTGGGTGCTGTGTGATCTTTCAGTCTCCATCAAAGGCCACCAGCCTCAGCCCATTAACCCTTTCCTGTCGGTCACCTCCCCCACGGGGCGGGGGGAATGGGGGTGGTTTCCAGTCCTTTTCCCCGAGCGGTTCCGGGACCCTTTCCGGGCCACGCCCTCTCCTGGGACTCTGGCCAGGGAGCAGGGCCCCAGGGAGAGGTGAGGGCAGGCAGTCGGGGGCATCAGGCAGCGGAGCCTGGGAAGAGAACCCTGTTGGCCACGGGCAGCGCCCTAAGCCGCGACCCTGCCAGCCTCAGGCCGGCTTCCCACGCGACACAGGACGCCACGGCCCTGCGTGCGGCCGGGCCTGGCCGCCCCTCCCCCGCGCAGCAGCCCACTCACCCCATCTCCCGCCTGGGGCAGGAGATGCGGGCTTGCGGGAGGGGAGTGCGGCGCCCCGGCTCTCGGCGCTCCCTGTCACTCACGGGCAGTTCCACAGCATGCTGGGCCCAGAGGCTGCGCCCGATGAAGCGGCCTGGTGGCGCCCCAGGAGCGGTGGCTGTGGGGTTTCCGCGGGACACTCAGCTCGGCACAGGCACAGTGCGGTGGCTCGCAGCTCTCACACTTCCTGATTTCGTTCTCTCGGGCTCCCTTTCGCTCTCTCTCTCTTAAAGAGACAGGCAACTTGGCTGCTGCCAACCACACCTGCTGGCAGGAGGAAGAGTGTGAGGTCCCGAGGCCGGAGCTGCTGTGGCATGCGGCTGGGTGTCTCCCTGCTCTGATTGCGTTCACTGGAGCAGAGAAGTTCAGAGCTCTGCCCAGCGTCTACACAGCAGGCAGGACAACTCGGCCCTGTGGAGGGCTTCCTGGGAAGCCAGCACCCACAGCTGGGAGACTCAGGGAGGCCCAGGCCCCCTGTGCAGGCCCAGCCACTCTTTGGACTCAGCACAGAGAGCGCGCAGAGGCGCAAGAGCGCGCGCCGAACCAGGGCATGCGCTCCCTGGAGACCGAAGGAGAGACGCGTGGCTGGGAGCGATATTTGGAGAGCACAGGAGCCTGGAAGGCATTTTGCGGGCAGATATTGGGGGCCCACACATCTTGAGGGATTCGCACACGGTCCTCAGAGACACCGGAACATGCCCACCTTCCAGCCAGGGTGTGTCGGGGTGGGGGTGGGGGTGGGGTGGGCTCCAAGAATGCAGCCGGTGACAACCAGGAAACTCCATGTTTCTGTAGTGTTGGGGGGACTTTCCCACGGCCACACCTGGTGGTTTCTCTGCCAGCCCCGCCCCGTCGCAGTGACACCAGGAAGGAGCAGAGCCTTGCCTCACCTCCTGCTCAGAGATGCACCTGCTGATAAGGTCTGGCTGCAGGCACTCCCAGCAGAGCTAGAAGGAAAGTCCGAGATCGCCCTGCCCCACCCGCCACTCCCCGCTGCACCTGCTGGCAGGTGGGAGAGCTGTGCTTCCTGGGTGCCTTGGTGCACTTCCTGGGTGATCCGGGTGGGGCAGGGGACCCCACCAAAGCTGTTGCAGGGTTGCCTCCTCCCTCCCCCTCAGCTCCTGCCTCCGACAAAGTGATTGGGGGACAGGCGATCCTTCCATGAATCTGAGTCCCTGAGCGGCCATGAGGGGCAGATCCCCACCCCCCAATCCCCGCTGGCCCACAAGGGACATTAGGCTTTGCTGAGAAATCAACCAGTGTTGATTTCGGCTACTGAGTTTTGCAACATGTCCCAGCTGATCCTTGCCATCAACCCCTTTCCCTGATGAACCTGCCGAGGCCTTACCAGTAGCCCCTCTTTCCTCTCCAGGAAGCCCAATCTCTCCTTCCCAGTGTGGTCAGCCCCTTTGAGCAACAAACATGTGCCACCTACGAGAGGCAGGTGCACCTGCCCTAAGCTGGAGGGCCCGGGTGTAGCCCTCAGCAGAGGCTGGCTTTGTGGACCCTGGCAGGGGGGCTGCAGGGGTGGCAGGGGTCAGGGGCCAGAAGTGTTGGCTAGAGGAAGGGCTGTGTGACCAGACTTTGGAAAGAGGGGAGTGGGGTAGAGGAGAGGGAGGCAGCATGGAGGCTAGAACGGAGTGGGGCTGGTTCAGGACCCCATCCCACCCCCACCTGCTGTCTGTGGCAGGCCAGAGGTGGAAGGGGGGCTGCGATCAAGTTCCCCTGAGCCTGACCTGTGGGTTCACATCCTGTGTGGACAAGATGAAGGAAACTCTTGCCTGGGTCCCAGCTGGGCAGCATGGCCAGGATTTGGTCTGGGCAGGTGCGGGTGCCTGGTGAGCATCAGCGGGGCAGAAGTCTGGGAGAGGGCTCGCACGCTTTCCCAGGGTGGGGGCTCTGGAGCCCTCAAGACCGAAGCGGCCATCAAAGGCAGCACAAGGAGCAGAGGCCGGGAGAGGGGGTCCTTGGGGGCAGCTGTGAGGGAAAACACGGCAGATCGGCTGGGGCTCTGAGTCTTGACTTGGTCACTTACCCTGGGTGACCTGGGGGCAAGTCACTCAACCCTTCCCCTAGGGTTGGTGTGAAAACAAAAGATGATGGCGCAGTGGGTTAATGCCCTGGCCTGAAGCGCCTGCATCCCACATGGGCGCTGGTTCTAGTCCCAGCTGCTCCTCTTCCAATCCAGCTCTCTGCTATGGCCTGGGAAAGCAGTAGAAGATGGCCCAAGTGCTTGGGCCTCTGCACCCATGTGGGAGACCTGGAAGAAGCTCCTGGCTTTGGGTCAGTGCAGCTTTGGCCGTTGCGGCCATCTGGGGAGTGAACCATCGGACGGAGGACCTCTCTCTCTGCCTCTTCTCTCTCTGTGTAACTCTGACTTTCAAATAAATAAATAAAATCTTTTATAAAAAAACAAAAGATGATGTGCCTGGTACCTGGCATTTTGTCATCTCTTCTACCCCTGCCTGGCTGGAACCAGTTTTTCCCAGCCCGGGGAAAGGAACAGGGCAGGGTGGGGATGCAGTGCTGAGCGTGGCTGTGGGTCCTCAGGGCTGGTGGAGGCCAGAGCCAGCCCTGGCCAGGAGCTTGGGGGCAGAAGGAGGGGCAGCTCCCGGAGGCAGCGGGCGGCCCCTAGACCCTGCAGGGATGGGCCCCTGTGCCACCTCCTGTCCTGGTTCCTGGTACAGAAGAGGGAGCATTTCCCGCCATTCTGTCCCACACTCTGAGCTCAAGCCTTCGCCTGCCGCGGCTCTGGAACCCAAGCAGCGCTGAGCAGGGAGCGCAGCCACTGCCTGCTTCCCCGCTGAGATAGCAGGCAGTGCGTCTCCGCCCCCGGCCAACCTTGCCACCCTCGCTCTGCAGTTCACCGTTCCCGGCCCACGGCTCCCGCCCGCTGACCACACTGCCTCTCCGCTGCCCATCTCAAAAACCAAAGCCCCTCCTGAAGCCCCTTGGCTGAGATGCCCTCGACTGAGTCTTCCTCCCTCCCCACTGGCTGCCCAGGCTGCCCATTAAGACTCATGTCCCCTCTACTGAAAACTGTCCTGTCCCGGTCACAACCAGCGCTCGCCTTTCTACACGTCAACACCTCCCCCTCTGCACCACAGCCCTCACTGTCACTCTGCAGGATTTCTAGTCATTGGCACCCTCTCTTTTGTTCATCTACCCGTTTTTCCCAGAGATCTCACGATTTCAATGCTGTCTGTCATCTAATAGCAGCCAAGTTTGTTATCAAGCATGATCTCTCCCTGGAACCCAGCAGGCTGTCAGTCTGTGTCACCCCCAGCCCCGGGGCGGCCCTCTCTCCTCTTCCTGCTCAACTCCTTCCTGCCGTGATGGGCTTTCTCCACCAGGCAGGCCCTGCTCTCTCACACGGTTTCACTTTCAGAGTGACAGTTGTGTTGTTTATGTGTCCTCTTTGAAAAGCTCCCTTCCCCATTTCTCCTATTCAGCACTGCAGGACAGCCTCCCAAGTTTGCTGACTGACTCAATGATTGGTCTCTGCCAAATGTCACAAGCTGGGGTTGTTAACGGAGGCCTCCTATTCCTATGGATGTAAACATTGAGCTCATCTTAAAGATCGTTTCATCCCCACCTTGTCTCTGCTGGTTTCTATCTGGAATAGAGTAGAATGGGCTTGTGTCTCAATGGTCTCATTGCAACCACTCCCCATCAAGCTCCCAACAGAACACAGGAGATAGATGAAGAGGAAGCTCTTTTGCCCTCTGCTGACAGCCGAGCAATGGTGCTCCAGGCCCAACCCACGGTCCCTCTACCCCGGCAGTGAAAACTCATTCACACCACAGTGTGGCAGAACAGCCTCGGCTTTAACTTACCCACCCATGTAGCTGTTCCATTAGAACAGGAGTGGAGGGGCCGGCACTGTGGCATAGTGGGCTAAACCGCTGCCTGCAATGCTGGCTTCCCCTATGGGCGCCGGTTCTAGTCCCGGCTGCTCCGATCCCGCTCTCTGCTCTGGCCTGGGAAAGCAGTGGAAGGTGGCTCAAGTCCTTGGGCCCTTGTACCCGCATGGGAGACACCGGAAGAAGGTCCTGGCTCCTTCTAGATCAGCTCAGCTCCGGCTGTTGTGGTCATTTGGGGGTGAACCAGCAGCTGGAAGACCTCTCTGTCTTTCAAATAAATAAATAAATCTTTTTTTTTTCCTTTTTTTAATATGGGAGTGGGAAGAAACACAGGCTGGAAGGGCAGGGCAGAACTGAACAATACGTAAGTGACAGGTGGAGACGGCAGATCTAAGAGGCTGGGATGTGTCCCAGCTGGGGCTGTGGCCAGGAGTCTTCATAGTCCCAGTGAACAGGGCACCTCTTGTGTGCGAGAGATTGAACCAGCTCCTAGGGCATCTGGCTACTAGAATAATCCCACTAAAAATAAGCATGGGCGCTAGGGAGGGGCTCTAGGCTGCATTTCAGTTGTCATCTTTCAGGAACATCAGCTTTAATTCACGCTCTGCTTGAGTCAAAATCTGAAGGACAGAAGGCACACTGGGCTCCCCCGCCTCTGCTCAGCACCTCTCCTGGGGCAGGGGCTGCCATGGGCAGAACGGCTTGGGGTCTGGCTATGGAAGAAACAGCCGCGCTGGGTCAGCCCCGGTCGCGGCAGGCAAAGGCTTCAAGCAACTAATTCTTGGGCTTCGCGCCTCCCAGCGGAGAGATCTGATAGAGATGGAGAGAACAGTCCTCATTGAAAACGGGGCCGGGGATTCTTGAGGGAAATGGTTCTCATGGCAACAGACTGTCCAATGGCGAGCCGGAAGACTTTCCTCCGAACCTCTTACATTGCACACATGGGCTAAAGGGAAATGTAGGGGGGAAAAATTCATTCTCAAACCACAACTCTGCTGCGTTTGGTGGGGAGAAGGGGGCGGGAGGGCTCCCATTTCTCCCTCTGTTGCCAGGCAGGGCTCTGTTAGCACAGGCGAATCAGAAGCCCTTGTGGGCAGCCGTACTCCAGAATCAGAGATTTCAGTGGGAAAGTGATATATGAGCAACAGCATCGAAACCTAAAAATGTATTTTATTTTGAAGTTGTGCTTTGGATTTTCCCCAATCCAACATCTGTTGAGTGATAGTCTTAGGTTCACACGAAGTATCTTCGAGCATACATACAATATTCCAGTTATCAACACTATCGTAAAGAATATACCATTGTACACCAACGTGACATACAAGTCAGACGCCACGACACTGCAGTTCCCTGGAGGATCTAACTTCTCTTCTGAATGGGAAATACATGTACACCAGCCCTGGCAGCCGTCTCTATCCTGGGGCCGGCAGCATTGCGCCTTGTCTTCTGGGGGAGAAACCAGGGCACCCTGAGGAGGTTGGCTGAGATCAGTGTTTCCAGGGTCCAGGCTGCTGGCTGCAAACTCCTCTGTTTTCCGAATCGGGATGCTGGTGGCCCCGCCCCACTGCTCTTCCCCTGTAGACGGACCCTCCTGAGTCCACACCAGGAAGAAGATCCACGCCCCCAGGGGCAGAGCGGGGCTCTCCACAGCATCATGCTGGTTTCGGCACGCACATCAGAGGAAGGCTGGGCCCCCGAGCCCTGGGCGGCCAGCCCCTTTTGGCTTTTCAGTGTCAGAATCACAGTGTGCAAGCTCAGTTCCAGGCGGCTGCAGTGGGCTCCGCTGAGGGCTCTCCTCTCGTGGGTTCCCAGTCCCCTTGCCAGGACCATCTCGCAGCTGTCAGGAGCACCAGAGGTGGGGAAGACGGCTCGGCCCCCCGAGATGGGGGTAGTGGGTGACCTCACACACTGTTCAGTTCCTGATGCAAATCAAATCAGCAGGTGCACACTGACCAAGGGGATGGCAAACACAAGTCATGTACAGAGTTGAAAGAGAAATAAGGCAGGAGCAACAGAAGAGGTCCAAAGCATTGTGTTAAGAAAGTTCTGCTTCTCCTTTCTCAGCAGAGAGGTGCTGGAGAAGACGGGAGAGCGCAGGGGAGGGTCTCAGCGCCGCTCCGTGGGGTTAACAGGAATGTAAGGTGAAGGGTGGGCTTCCTTTTCGGCAAGGAGACAGATCCTTGCATAGAAGACCCCCTCCTGGCTCAGGACCTGTGTAGGCCCAGGTGACAGACAAGGACAGAGCAACAAAAACCAAGATTCTCAAGTGTGGAGGGTTGCCTCTTCCAGGCTGGCTCTCTGCGGCAGGACTGCTCAGGTTCTCTCTCTGGCTCTTGGCTTCCCTGATGTTGCATGAGTGATTTCCCACAAAGCTCCCTGACGGGAAAAATCCTACCACTTCCCATCGATGCAACTACCAACTTTACATGCTAGTCCAAAAAGGATCTCTTTTATGTCAGTATAGGAAACCAACATGAATAGCAACCCACTGTCTCTCCTGAACTACAGAAAATAACAGGTGAAATATAGACACAGCTTACACGCGAGGAAAAGACAGAGAAGAGGAATGAGCGTCAGCTTGGACGTGGGTAGGTGGCTGAGGCCCGTGAGCCTGGCTGTGCGCGTCTGTGGCCCCAGCTCTCCTGGCATAGCATGGAGCTAGGGAAGCTGGGACCGTGGGCACTAGGTCTGGAGACAGAATTAGAGCAAACATTAAGGTATCATTTTTGTAGCTTTTAGGGGAATCAGAAAAAAGACAAAACATTTGTCATCCAATTTTTTTCTTTAGATTTTGGCCTTGGGAAGCTTTAGACTGTCTGGAGTTAAAGTCCCCTTAATTATCCTATTTTGAAAAGCAAAAACCAGTTGTTAGGGGTCAGAGTCTCTCTTGAATCTAACTAGGGCTCTCCAAGCCCCTGTTGGTCCCTGAAGAGAGAGAGAGAGAGAGAGAGAGAGAGAGAGAGAGAGAGAGGAGAGAGAGACCTTGCTCAATAGCAAAACTAAGGTTGTTAATTTAGGAACAATTTTGGGATTAGCAAAACTGAATTTAATTTGTTTAATGATAATGTATCTGATGTTTTAAGTGCCAAAAAAAGTGGGAGAAACAAGGACCTATTTCTTACCTTTATCAAACCTGCCACAAACACAATAAAACTCTTAAAATTCTTCAGCCTAAAAGGAATCAGCTATAAAACTTTCCTATGCAGGAAAATGTCTTCTGTGGACAGTGGTCCAGCAGCGACAGACAGGAACTCCAGAAAGGTCTCTCCATTCAGAAAGCCCGGCAAAGCTCCGTCCTAACACTGGGCTGTAGTTCTAGAGCACGAGGGAGAGTGACAGCAAACAGCAGTGAGCAGCTCACAGCAACAGAGACGACAGAGAAAGCCCCGGCCCCACGCGGACCCCAGGATTGTCCCATGCTGCTGATCTCACATGATGGAGAGATTTCAAAGGCTAAGTGCTCTGGTCCAGATAGAACAAAGTTTGTAACGGAAACAGACGCCCCTGGCGGCTCCTGCGTGAACTGCCACAATAATAACTTACAAAGAGGCTGGTCCTAGGACCAGGAGAGGCTACACATGCCAGAGACTAGAAGTGTGTGTGTGTGTGTGTGTGTGTAAAACGAGGAATGGCATACCTATGATTCTCTATAACCAGTACCCAAAACAAGACGCCACTGAATGCTGGGTGGCAGGAGCCAGGGACCGGGCAAGGCGTCCCTGGGGGACTCAGGGGACTGAGGCTCATGCCCATGTCCTCGTGACTTGCCTTGCCAGATTTCACAGTGACCTGATAATGAAAAACTGCCTCTGGCTAACCTAAGAACAGTGTGTACTGCAACTGGCTGGGCTAACACGACTGGAGGGAGCAGGGGCAGGGGAGGCGGAGAGCAAAGGGAATGAGGGCTTCATTCTCAAGGTTTCGGGGCACGGGGAGGCTAATTCCTGCAAGAACAACTTAGAATCTAATTGTCAACTCAAGTCCCCGAACTAGTTAAATAGGAATATTTTTAATAATAGTCAGTCCCTACGGTCCCTTTATCTAGAACAATTAAATTACATCCCTCAGACAGTACAAGACTTGTCAGTGGACTGTGGGGAGGGGGACGAGTTGACACCAGGGCTAGTGGCATTTGTTTTGGGGAAGACGGTGGGCTTGGGCCGCGTGGCTGGGGGTTTCACGGGGGCGGCCATCTTGACAGACTTGACGGGTCGGAAGGCGCAGGCGATGTCCCCAGCAGTACTGGCGCTGCGCTGGAAGGCGGGCTCAGGGTCCTTGAGGAGCTGGGTGTGCAGGGGGCTGGAGGGCTCCGAGGTGGGGGCCACCACTGGGGAGGTTTTGAGGGGCTCCAAGGTGTCCAGGACCACATCAGGGGTGTGCTTGACACTGCTCTGCCGCTCGAGCTCCCGCAGCTCGTTCAAGGCCGAGTTCATGGTCGCCTCAATATCCTGAAAAACAGGGGAAAGGAGCAGATAACTATGGCAGAGGGAGGGAGAAATCCCCAAGTCAGGAAGAAGGCACCTGTAAGGAGATGTCCAGATCACTTTACGTGGACAAAATCCTTGACCATGCAAATGCTCGGGGGGGGGGGGGGGAGGTAGGGGGCACAGGGATTTTCATCACCATGAGATCTTTTGTTCCTTTAGAGTGGTTGAGGGTTCTTTCTTAACTAGAGTTCTGGTTTTAGAGCTAGGGACTGAAATCCTTATGGATGCAAGGAGCAATGACCCAGCGGGGAGGGAGGTGGATGAACCGAGCGTCAGCGGTTTGGTCGTGTGCACTCGGGGATTCATCATCCAATCCTCTCCGCTCTTGTGGATGTTCCAAATTGTACACAATCAATAAACACTTCAACACACGCTACAGGCGAGGTGTAACTTTTACTTTCTTGGAAGAGGGTCGGCCCTTCCCCCACAGAGCCAGGCCCTGAGGTTTCCTCAGGACACCTCCCCCTGCCCTCAGGGCCCAGCCAACTTGATGAAACCATTTCCTCCTACCCATCACCACGGGAGGATACCCAAGAGTGACCAGGAGGGGGCGCCAAAGCCCACAGAGGGGAACTGCCTTCCGTAAACCAGGGAAGCCTGCAGCCCTTAGGAAACAGCAGTCCCAGCCCAGGGAACATTTATATGCAAGCCAGCTGCCTCTGGGGGAGACCATCCAGCTCCCTCACCCCTCAGACCACCACAGTGACAGTACCTGTTCCCAAGCAAGGTCCCAGGCTAAGGTTTCTTTGTCCTACAAGTCACCCAGGTTTCCTGTTGTGATCGAATTTCCCTCATCCTTAAGACACTCAGGAAGAACGCCCTCTCCCCTGGGCCCCGCTCTGCAGCTCACCTGTCCCAGCTGCCCACCCTTTCTGGCATCCTTAGTCACACCTGGCCAAGGAGGGAGCTGGGAGGAGTCCATGGTCAAGGCAGAGGGCAGCCAGGAGCTCACACAGAGACACAGAACAGCAGGCGAGCAAAGCAAGACATCGCAGGCCCACAGCTCAGTCCTGGGCTTGCCTGGGAGACCTCCTTCAGCAGAGCCCCACTTAAGCCAATAGAGACCATGCCAGCCTCTATTGGCCCGGGGTGACGGGGTGAGGAGACTCCCAATTCGGTTGAGACATAAGAGCGCCAACAGTGAGCCCTTAGTTCCTACCTGGTCTAACGGAAATTATATAGTTGGGAGAGACGTCTGAGGGAACTGCTTGGAGTGGCCCCGGTGGTCGGACTTTTACAGGTGGGGTTGAATCGCTAATGTTTCGTGGAAAACAGAGAGTCATCAGTGTGGTGCAGACACAGGCAGGCCCTGGAGTCAGGGAACTCGTCTCCACTGCATCGGAGACTTGGCTGGAAACCTCTCTGGCATTTGAGCTCCCGGGAACCAGAGCAGGCTTGGGCCTTGAAGACCAGGAGCACTTGTGGCCTGACCATCCACACAGAGGGCCCAGAGATGAGCCTTAGGGAACGGGGTGCTGGGGATGGGAGGAGTGATAGAAAAACATGGCGAGAACTGTACCCGAGCCAAAACACTCAGGCAGCTGCACTTAAGAAGGGTCTTACGACCCACAACTTGGGCCAAATGGACCTTCTCAAAGTACTCCTTTAATTATGTGTCCCTTAAAAATGACAGCAGCTTTGTAAACAGCCAACACCGTGAGACAGAAGCCAGAATTCTTTCATTTGTTTGCAGGTTCTTCTTGGGGAGAGAGAAAGGCAGACTGCTGGTGGAGCCATTTTATCAAGTCCACACATCCAATACTTGCTGAACTCAGCATCTAAGTACAAAGCATCGTTCTGATTCAGGCTCCCTGTCCTAAGTGGAAATGCTGTGCGCAGGCGCACGCTGTTTGTCCAGGAGCCCCCAGTTACCTGTGCAATGACCTCAGGGTCCATGGGCCGATGGTTGTTGAAGCTCTTCGACCTCCCTGCCGTGGCGGTCTTGCGGATCTGTGGGCTGTCCAGCCGATTCTTCAGGGATGAGTGGCGGCTGATGGAGTTGAGGCTCCCGTGCCCGCTGATGGAACACTTATCTGGCCCTTCCTTGGGGAGACTCTGGCTCAGGATGGGCTGGGAGGACGGGCGGCAGCTAGCCCCCACCCCCGGGGAGGAGGAGTCAGTCAGGGAACTGCTCAGCCCGTGGCTGTCGCTACGGAATGTTTTCCGGATGCTCCCAGATTCCGGCCGCTTCCTTTGCCTTCAATTACAAACAGAGAGGGCAGTGTGATCAGGGAGCCCGGACTCCAAGGAAGCTGGGAGGAGCGGGGGAGGGGCAGAAGTCGGCACCCAGGGATTTCTGGAAGGAGAGGGACACGAGGCACCTTCTCTCCTCGGGTGCCACAGCCTCTTGCTTTCTCCACATAGCTGCTCCCCTCCCACCCAGGGTCTGGGCAAAGGAGAAATGGATACTTACTCGGTGGTCGTGGGCTCTGAGTTCTCAAGACGTAAGGTGCTGTCAGAAAGAAGTCTGATTAAGGGGAAGTTTCTAGTGGGAGGAAGGTTCGTGGAAAGCCCCTCCGTTACCTGCTTTGAACGGAAACCTAAGGCCCCGGGTAGGAGAGGTCTCCCCATCACCAAGGAGGCAGGAAGTGATGGCAAGAGGAGAGCTGACTTTTCCAGCTCTTAGCGTGTCTTTTAGTCCAACTCCAGCGAGATGGGAATCATTTTGGACTCTGGCAAGAGGCTGTTGCTTATTTTGTAGACATGGAACAGAAGAGGCTGCCATGCTGTGGTGAGGGCCTGGCTTGTACCTTCTCTTGGGTGAAAATGCAGATACCTGACTCCTAAGTCACCCTGCACTGGGCCCACCCTGGCTCTGGACCAACCTGCTAGAGACTACCTGATACAAGGGCTCGGCGGAGCTCTGGTGCTATGCGTGTTGCCTGCTGCTGAACAATTTCACTTTCTCTTGGAACCAGATGTTCAAAGACCTAATCCACGAAGCAACAATGCTGCCCGTTCGAATGGCAGCTGGGCAGCTAAGGAGGACCAGGACTGAGGGGGAACGGGAGACAGAAGGAGGGAAGGAGTAGCAGCCTGCAAACGAGGAGCTGCACAGCCCACGCTCCCGTCAGCCCTGAGCCTGGTCACGGCTCCGGTCTTCCTCGGGGCCCGGCCCAGAAACCTGGCCCAGAGCAGCCACTCCAAGAGTCTGCCCGCTGGGCAGTTCTAGCCTTGGGAGCCAGCCATTCTCAGCGGAAGAATGGGGTCCTCAGTTCTCAGAGCTGTAAAGAGTTCACAGGCACCGCACAGCCCAGAGCGGAAGGGATGGATCCCTGCCGCCCCACGTCCTTCAGAGCGCCCACGGCACTGCTCTCACCTGTCCATTCGGCCTTCACCTGCCAGACTGTGCGCTCCGAGGCCGGGGGCCGCGTCTGATTCATTTCTGAGTAACCAGTCTCACTGCTCAGCACAAGAGCAGATGCTTAATACGTGTGTGGACTCAAACTGCAATGCCACAGCCTAACGACTCCTCGCTGACTTCCTCTTTTCCCTCCAGGCCTGCTGACTCACAGGCCTGCGCCTGCTGAGAAGGCAGATTTATGGGGCGGCTGCAGGGGCCAGGCCCTGGGGCCACGAACACGAGGAGGACAGCAGGGTGGGCCCTGTTTCAGGGAGCTGCGGCTGGCGGGGGATCGAGGGCCGTGTGGGTCCTAAGATGCACTCAGCTGCTGTGGGAATGCACAGGAAGGGAACTGAGCTCAGCGTG
This sequence comes from Lepus europaeus, assembly GCF_033115175.1. Classification (NCBI taxonomy): domain Eukaryota; kingdom Metazoa; phylum Chordata; class Mammalia; order Lagomorpha; family Leporidae; genus Lepus; species Lepus europaeus. The sequence goes on along the minus strand of NC_084840.1, from coordinate 21,331,575 downwards.
TGGGCACTCAAAGGTGTCACACCGGCTTCCCTGGAGAGGTCAGCCTTTGCGCTGGGTCTCAAGGGAGAGTGAGGGAGCAGACAGCAGACATAAAGGGTGAAAGATGGGGGCCCAGGCACCCAGGAAACTGAAGGATGTGGGGGAGGAGTGGGCTGGGGGCCGGGGCCGGGGCCGGAGGTGGGGCTCAAAGGCTGACAGTGGTGAGGGGCTGCCACGCACTGCACAGCAGTCAGCTCCGGAGCAGGCCATGGCCACAGAACCTGACCTCCAGGAACCGCGTCCCCAGAGTCCTGACCCGGCCCAGCGAGGGCATCAAGCGAACGGCCTTGACTTCCAGCAGATGACCAGCGTCACCATCTTAGCTGTTGGTCTCCACAGCCCCTTTGCCCAGATGGCATCAAATAGCTGATGGCTACAGAGATGTTCCTAACTAACCGCCTAACTCTCCCTCTGCGAACCCGCCTGGGTTTCCGGGTTAATTACAGGCTTAAGGACCCTAGGATTGCAGACTCACAATTAACACAGACTTGTAAACAAGAAGAAAAACGTGGTCTCACACAGTTGCTTTTTACTAGCTTGCCTTCCCAGCAGGGCAATGTGCTGGAGGAAAACATGAAACCTCAATTTTTTTTCCCCCTCTTTTGTGCTGGCCTGAATTAAATCATAACTACACGAAGTGAGCTGAAGAAGCTTCTTTACAAACTTGAAGGTGAAAGAGATGGAAAAGAGCCACATGTCCCAACCACTCCCCCTGCTACCGTGGGGTTGGAAGAAAGCCACGCGATCTGGGCAACCCGGTGTAGTTTAAAAACAACAAGCATCTTTTATTCTCCTTCCAGTCTCAGTGTCCAGAGGCTATGGTTAACAGGTTTTCAAAGTGCAAATCGCTTCATTCCTCCAAAGCCAGGGGGGAATAAAAACTGTACATCATCTCCAATCCATATTCATCAGGAGCGCCCTGGGGCTTGTCATCCTGCTGGCACGGGGCCAGGTTTCAGGGTCTGGCGGAAAGAGGTCTGTAGGCTTTGGGACTTGGTGTCTGGCCCCTTGAGATGAGATTAGTTCTCCAATAACCTGAATGCCTCTGGGGAGGCAGCAGCACGCAGGCGTGGAGTCCCTCTGGACAGCCAGCTCGGTGTGGGTGGAGTTAAAACCCCAGGATGTTGCTAACGGCCACAGTGAAAGCTGGGGGTCAGAGGTAAGAGCCCGCTGGACAGGAGTGGGAATCTGTAAAGGGACTAACAGGGGAGGATAAACACAGGGCTAAAGCAACAGGAAACAAATGGAAAATGATTTCTCCTGGTGTGAGGGCAGAGGAAAAGAGTGCCAGGGGTTAGGCAAGGAGCAGAGGGCTCAGGACAAAGCTTTCCTTGGGGGGCTCAGTGCTCTCCTCTCCTCCACAGGAGTGAACGCAGGACACGTGATATCCACATGAACCCACCTGGCACACGTTAGCCTGGCACAGGACACACAACACTTTGCATCTTGGGACAGACACGGGTCAAGGAAGACATCAGAGACTAGGACTTGAGTAAGAATTGGAAAAGAGAAGGCACCTCTAAGAAACAGTACGAAACCAAGTTGCATAAAGTGACGGAAGCCTTGGCCAGAGTTGTAGCCCTAAGACAGCCAGGCAGGTCTGGGCTGACGGACACCGTGGGAGCACACAGTGCAGCGCCCTTCCCCAGCGTGATGGCAGCTGGCAGGAGCCCTGCCCCTGCCCCAGAGGCCGGCAGCAGCCTCCTCAGCCCTGCGGGCCTCGCAGCAGCGGTGAACACATGCGAACTGTTAGGCTGAGGGAGCTGGCAGCCCTACGGACAGCACAGAATGGAGGGGTTAGGCCAGAGGGGAGCGGGGCGTGGCACACCATGGAGGGAGCAGAAAATGAAAAGCAGAGCTTACTTGTTGATGTTTGCAAGATAAATATCGGCTACATGACCCCCACTGGGACAGCTGGCCCCCGCTCTGGCTGTCACCTTTTCTTCAGGTGGCTCAGAAATGACCTCAATCTCAGACTTGGGGCTGGACCTCTCCACGACACCGTCCTCGCTGGGGGAGAAGGGGGGGGGGCGGGCAGGCGGGGGAGGGAAAACACAACACAAAAAGCAGCATTAGATCGGCAAGATGGCCCCCCGGACAGCACACGCGACCCCACACGGCTCTCAGGCAGCAGCCACACCTGGCGGGGCTAACTCTCTGGGCACAGGCAAGGGAGCCTAGGGGCCTCCTGCGGGGGCTTTAAATAAAATAAATAATCCGCTGAGTCCTGTGGCCCCTCAGCTCCCGGGGGAAGCTCGGCTAGGGCGACACCCACGTTCGTGGCTTTCCGGGGGTGGCCGTGCTGGGGCCACCTCCTGGAGAAGGAGGCGGCGAGTCCAGGTTGTGTTTTATCTGCTGAGGTCCCGAACACTGCCGGGAAAGGACAGTCGGCTCTGCTGTGGCTCAGGAGATGCCGGCGCCGAGGCAGGACGCGGCCATACTCTGTCGTAGCGCGTTGAGCCCTGCTTAGAGCATCCAAGCCGGTCCTGGGTGTCTCCACTGCTCTCCTGGCCCCTCTGGCTACTGACGACAAAGCAAGCCCCCTTTTCCCCACAATTCATCTTCTCTCCGTCCTGTGGTGAAGTCATAATGCTAAATTTGGGAGGGTCCTGTCCACGCACAGGTCGCCACCAGGTTTGCGACGTTATCAACAGAGAGAGGCTTTCCCCGAAGAACGAGCTGGGGGAGGCTGGGAGGGTGCAGGCTCACTCAGGATATCAACCTTTAAAAAATAATATTAAGGGAAGGACTAAAAACACTGACAGCAGTGGAGCCAAGGGAAGGGAGTTGGGGGCAGAGGCAGGGCCAAGGGACAGGGAGAAAGGCTTGAGCGGGTCACAGGTGCTTCCTGTCTGGGGGACCCACTTAATGCATGGGAGCCAACCAACAGCTCATCCAGAGGAACCTCTGAGACCAGTTCAGGTTCCTCTTGTTCTTCTGCATCTTTTTCTCTCCTTGCCCCCACATTCCCCCGACTCAACCTCATCTCAGTTAAATGCACTGCGTCCCTTCTATAGGGCTGCTTAGGCCAGAGTTCTCCTTAAAAAATGACCTATCGTTTTCATTTGTGAGCAGAAAATGCCAGCAGTGGCCCCACAGGCTGAGGTGAGCTTAACTGTTTATGCTCTCCCAAACTGATCTTTCCCGAAAGGAAACGTTGAATAAAAACCCTGCGGTATCACTCATCGGGTAACAAGGTGGATGAGCGCTGACTGGTAGGTTTCTAACAGGACCAGATCAGGGGATGATGTGCAGGGGGACCAGAGCATGGGGAGATTTAAAAAACCCACTGAGTGAGTGAGGAGAGGGAGTCCAGGAACTCCATGAGCCTTGGGAAGGCACTGGTGTCCTCTGGGGTCGCCCTCTCTCACCCCCACAGTGCAGCCAGGGGCCACCCCCAGGTGCCAGGGCCCGACGTACGTGTCTTGGACCACGATGTACTGGTGTGGGATGAGCCCGTCGATGCCGTTGTGGCGGCCTTCCCACCAGTCGTCGGAAGCCCGCTGGTAAAGCAGCAGGGACGCTCCCTTCTTGAAGGACAGTTCTCGTGCTGTCCGGCCCACGTAGTCAAACTTGGCAATGGCCTCGATGGGCTCACACTCTGAGGGGCAGAAGAGAAGGAAGCACACGTTGTGGGGCCTTAGAGACTCAGGCAATGGTGGAAAAGCCCCATTAGCGGAACCGACCCTGGAGGGAAGACAACCTCACAACAGAGCCAAGGCTGCGCTAGGAAGCAGACAGTTCCATGCTGACCAAGCCATCACCCCGAGGGCACTGGTATTCTCTCCTCTGCCCTTGCTCACGTTGGTTCCCACCACTTGCAATCCCTGGTCCTGCATCTTCCTGATGAAACCCATCAAGACACAAACATCATCGGCTTTCTCTTTTTAAAAAAATTTTTTTAAAAAAGTTTATTTGAACGGCAGAGCTACCCAGGGGCAGTGAGGGAGGGAGAGAGAGAGAGAGAGAGAGAGAGATCCGTTATCTGCTGGTTCATTCCACAGATGGCTAGAACGGCTGGGGCTGGGCCAGGCAGAAGCCAGGAGCCTGGAACTCCATCCAGGTCTCCCATGTGGGTTGCAGAAGTTCAGATACTTGGGCCATCCTTTGCTGCTCTTCCAGGCAAATTAGCAGGAAGCTAGAGAGGAAGTGGAGCAGCTGGGACTCAAATTGGCACCCATATGGGATGCTGATGTTGCAGGAGGTGGCTTAACCCACTTGCACCACAATGCTGCCCCTGTCATCTGTTTGATATACTAACTTCTTTGGTGAGTCCATAGCTATTACCATCAAGCTTGCCATACTGTATTACTTGTTTTTCTAATGATATAACTCCATTAATTACAGAAAAAAGTGATTATCCTACATTTTAAATAAATTAATGTTTTTCTATTTCCTCAAATAGAATGTGTTTTTAGTTTCTATAAAGAGAAAATAACTTGTCCAATCAATTTTCCAAGGAGCAAAATATGGACATATTTTGTGAGCAATATGTGAAAAAATGCACAAGAAAGTAATTGTAAAAATTAAAAGGGGCTGGGAGCTGGCACTATGGCATAGTGGGTAAGGCCACCGTCTACAGCTTCGGCATCCCACATGGGCACCAGTTTGAGTCTTGGCTGCTCCACTTTCCCTGCTGGTGCACCTGGGAAAGCAGCAGAAAGTGACCCAAGAACTTGGGTCCCTGCACACATGTGGGAGATCCTGATGAGGCTCCTGTCTCCTAGCTTCAGCCTGGCCCAGCTCTGGCCATTGCAGCCATTTGAGGAGTGAACCAGTGGATGATGGAGGATCTCTCTCTCTCTCTCTCTCTGCCTCTTCCTCTCTGTAGTTCTGCTTTTCAAATAAATAAATCTTAAAAAAAAGAAAGTAGAAAGGCCTTACAATGAAATGTATCTTTACCTTTGTGTGGGTTTCCATCTTCTCATCTGTAAAAGGAGATAATAACAGTGCCTCCTGGGGGCAGGCATTTGGCCTATCTATTAAGACGTCTCCAGTCTACCTTGGGATATCCAGGTTTGAATCCCATCTTTGGCTCCTGACTCAACTTCTTGCTCATGCAGACCCTGGGAGGCAGTGGTAGTGGCTCAACTAATTGGGTCTCTGACACTCTTGTGGGAGACCTGGACTGAGTTCCTGGTTCCTAACTTCGGCCCCCTAGCTGTTGAAGACATTGGAGGAGTGAACTAGCAGGCAACAGCTCTCTGCCTCTCAAATGAATAAGTAATAAATAAATAAAAGTTACTTTTTCATGAAGTTATTGTGAGGAATCAATAAATTATGATGGGTAAAGTGCTTAGAACAATGCCCAGACCATAGTGAGTGGTATGTGTGCCTCGGCGATTGTTCTCATTATCTGGTCTAGGCTGCTGATGGAGAGCAGAGAGTTAAAGAAAAGGCTCCCAGAATCTTGGAACCTGAGATGAAGGTCAGATGTTGCAGTGCGTAGACAGCCCTGCTGGTGGGTTTGCTTCTGAATGGCCAGGGGTGCAAGAGCTCACTACAGGAGGCAGAGCAGACAGAGCAGGCTTGTCTAACTATCCCAGTCTCAGTCCTCTGCAGCCTTGGGCATGGCACTTGACCTGTCTGACCTCTGCTTTCTCAGCTATAAAACAGCAGCCAAATCTATTTCACCAGGGATTAAGAGATAATACATAAAGCCTTTAATAGTACAAGCACAAGGTGGTTTCTATCTCAGTCCCCTAGTTTACCTACTCTTCTCCAATAGCGCAGCAAATGATCATACCGATCCTTTGGACATCAGGATTTAAATAAGCAGACCTAATTTTTTTTTCCTCTTTGAAAGTTGGCCCAGGGTTGCAGAATTCACAGCAAGGCAGGGAGGAGGGAAAACTCCAGACTGCGCCATGTCATTCTTGTGCCCAGAAAATTCTGAGGCCCCTTGTCAGCTGCTGAGACTTCCAGAGCCCAAGTGATCCAGAAATGGAGGTGTGGAACTGTTGGCAGGAGGGGAAATGATGCTGGCCGGACAGACCCTAATAAATCATGGGCCCTGCAGAGGGGCCCGAGGGTGACAGCCAAGCATTCCGCTGCTTGCCGCACACCCACCAGGCTGCTCAGCGCTCGCCTGTCTGTACTCTGGAAAGGGCCAGCTTCTCCACTCGCAGGCACAGACGCGGGGGTCTGCCTCCCCTGTACTACCCGCTTCTGGCTTGCTTTTGTTGGGTTCTTGGCTCCCAGCTTCTCGATTCCCCAGGCTCGCTGGTTTTCAAATGATTTCTCTTTCACGTTGGTCTCCAGCTACCTGGCAGTGGTCTGAGCTGTGATAAAGGACAGACATGGTGCTGGAAAAGTTGAGACTCTGAAAGACCTCGTTCTTCACCTCTGGCTTCACACAGACCCCAAGGAAGGGAAGGAATGAAAAGCAGAGACAGGAGAGCTCTCGGCTGTCGTCAGAGGGCTGCTGTGCAGGAGAGCTCATCAGGTGTGGGAGACTAATAACCACTTCCTTCTGCTTTACCCCCGTGGCCACACTGGCCGGGAAGCAGGGCCTCCTACCGTCATCGCTGGTGTGATGCTCTGTGGTCACGTCCTGGGTCGAGTCTTCAGCGGAGGTCGTCTCTCCGTGAGGGCTGTCACTGCAATAGAACCGCAAATGAGCAGGACTTTACTGCTCACTTCCCCTCCATACCGCCTTCTCGCACTCAAAGTAAGGGCACCAAATCAACCTTCCGCTCTTGGTACTCTACCTGTATAAACAGACCAAGGCTTATACTGAAACATAAGTCTCCATCCAGGTATTCTCTAACGGAGCACCTGCTACAGAGACTACTTGAGACCATGAGGGACTTAGAATACCTCAAGACAATGGGAAGCCCTTTTGAAGACACACAATAAAATCTTTAGAAAACAGAAAATCATGGCTGCTTTCCTACGTGAAGTTGTTCCTGGTTCTCAAGGAGGGAGCATGATGGGAGGGAAACATTGCTGTTAGTATCAGCTACAACTGGATTCAAAACCCATCTCTGACACTTGGTAGCTGTACGACACTGTGGGTGAGTTACTTCACCTCTGTAAGCTTCAACTGCCTAACCTAGAAATGGAGAAGGATTTGGGTAAGGATTCAACGTAACAATCTAGTAGAGTTCGGCACAGAGAAGGGGTTTACTAAGTGGTACTTCCTTTCCTTCTTTCTCCTTCTGCTTGAGGTCTCTAGGCTGGTTCTGTGGTTTAGCCTGTGTGCTGGTGATAAAGTGGGGAGTGAGTCACACCAGAGTTGGTGGAAAATGAGAGCGAGGGAAGACTGCTGTGGACTGGACGCTGCAAGAAGGCAGGGGTGGAAGCCGGGCCAGGTTCCTGAAAAAATTTGTAAAGTCTAACATCATCCAGGGTGGAGACTGGAGATGGCTGGGGAGGTTGCCAGGAAGAGTTATCTGTATTCCTGATCTCCTGGCTCCTGGATTGGAGAGTAGATAGAAGTTCTTACTTTGGAAAAAGTATAGAGAAAACTATTTAGTTCTAAATAAAATGTCTTTCCGTGACAAGCGAGCCTTTCCAGGCATTTCTACAGGAGTAACTCCACAATCTGGCTGCACAGTCTCCTCCTTTGGGCCCTACAGCCTCTCCTTCCTTATCCAGTGGTTCCTGCACTCCTGGGAAGTGCCTCAAACATGGGGATCAGTTCAGGCCTTACCCTGTGTGGACCAAGTCAGTTCCGAAGGAGTTTCCAACTCCAGAGAACTTTCTGGGAGAACATCCACAGGAATGCCGCTTTGTCCAAAAATGTAGGCATAATTCCTTACTGTCTTCTGGGCTTAAAAACCCTGTGATGAGTTTGGAGATGTTCTGGAAACCCTCGGGGGCCCCAAGCATGTATAAGACAAAGCAGACTTCCCCTAGGGCTTCAAGTTCATCTACGGCAGCCATCCATTACAACAGTTCTCAAACTTCAGGGAACCTCAGAGGACTTGCTAAAAAACAGATTGCCTCACCCCTAGAGTCTCTGAGTCACTGGATCTGGGTGGAGCTGGAGAATCTACATTTCCAAGCAGCCCCACATGATACAGAGACATTGGTCTAGGGGATGGCATTTTGAAAACCACCGCTCCATGGTCAAGGCAAAATGAAGCCTTTAAGGTCCTTTCTAGCCCTAAGGTCCTATGCTTCATTTGCCCCACACCCATCCTCCAGTAACAGCCCCCAGGCCCACCAATACCTGAGGTCACAGCTGATGCCCACCCACAGGCAGCCCTAGAAAATAGGGTTCTGATTTAGGGCTGGCAAGAGAGTGGTGAAACGGGTTTGCCTCTCTTCCCCTGGCAGTCCCATGCTGTGCCTCCCTGGCCACTCCCCAGGGCTCCAGGGCTCACCGCCTTCATCGCTGTAGATCACGTCACTAGCATTTCTCCCTCTTCCGAAAGAGAGGAGAGGAAAGGCCAGGAGCTTCTGCGTGGGTGTCAATCCAGGGGCCGGAAAGTCCCTCTCAACCCAAGGTTGCACCAAGCAAACGCCATCTGCTCAGCTGCTTGTGGCCTGAGGTCCGGGGCCCTCCCACCCAGGCTGAAGCAGTAATGTTCCCTTGACTAAGATTGTGGTTTTCCACAGGCTGCTGCTAAGTGTCTGGTACACAACACATGGAGGCGGCTGGGGAGAACACCTTGGAGGAAGCTGGAGAAAGGTGCCGGCCTGTCCAGGCCCTGTGAGCCACACCCCGCAGGGTTCTGTCTGCTCCCCTGGAATGGGGCGGGGGGCTGTGTCTGAGCATCGGTTCAGAGCCTGCAGCGGTTTGATTTTTGAGACGTGAGGACAGGCCATGCTGCCTGACTTTAGAAGGGAGGCAGAGCAAGAACCAGGAGCACTATGGGAACACTACAGCCTTTCAGCCCTCATGCAAGGGGGAAACCAACTTCCGCAGTCACGTGGACAGGACAGCTCCCTGGAACTCACCAGCCAGGACCAACCTCCCTGGTTTCCACAAACCATCTGTCAGTGACAAAAGCTTTCTCTCCAAGCTGGCCAGCTTAGGTTCCTACAGCTCAGACCCAGCTTCTGGGCTCGCAGCTCAGCAGAGAGGAGTGAGCCCAGCGTGTCCCTGGTATAATGATGTTCAGAAGCACAAATGCTGCTACTTTTGTTGCTCCTTGGGCAGGAGGCTCTTCTGCGGGTGTCAGGGGGAAGTGGGGACCAGCTAGCTTCTCATTAAGTAAACAAGCTCCTCTGGCCTCCCCTACCTCAGTCGATAGCAATGGGGCTGGCCAAATTGGTTCCAGATGTTGAATTCAGATGGAATCCGATTTGGGCTGGCTTGTGCTTTCAGCTCAGGCTGAAAAATTATTTAGGGGAAGGGGGGGAAGGGGAGGTGAGGGACATTAGGGATTAAAACAGAGAGGCAGTTGTCTTCGCGTTTAGTGGGCAAATGGCACAGTGTGGAATCCCGGCAGGCAGTTCAGGGCCATGGACAGAGTTCTGCACTAAGAAATAAGACAGTGGGGTTGAACCCCCATCACCGGGGCGGCCTGAAACACTGTCCTTGGTCTCTCTGGGTTGGGGTGACTTAACCTGTCCAATGGATATACGATTCCATATTTTGGGAAATGACTCCTTATCTGCCCAATAGAGGAATCTAACAAAGATGTACTTGAGGGATTCCTTCCAGATCTCTGTCTCCACGCCTGTCACGGAAACCCTGTCCCCACAGACTTTTAGGCCTGCTCCTGGGGGATGGTGCCTAAGCTGCTGAACATGCAGTGTACCCCTCTTTCTCTTGACAAATTGCTGAACTCATTCTAAAGTGTCCCCTTCTAAATGCACAGTCAGGAACTTCTGACTCACATCTAAGCACTTCCCAATAAGAATGGAATTCCCTGGGACCTGGGGCTGTTTTTCTCACAACTCATAGCACAGAGTAGAAGCCTGAGAGACGCTGTTGGCTCGTGAATAGCAGTTCTACCTACAGCTTCATAGACTCCCTCCCTGGGGCCTCCCGTCGCTGTTGACGCTGTCATCTTGCAGACTGGCCCCTCTGAGCTCAGAATGCAGGGAAAAGGGAGGTGCGTGGAGAGGTCCATATCTGGAGGTGTGGTTGAGGTGGGAGGACTGCCAGGCCATCCCCAGACCCTGGCAACCTCCAGAGCCTGGAAGTGGGGAGCTGGGGGACCTGGGTGTCTCCCTTCGGTGCTTGCTGGGCCATCTGGCCCTGTGCCAGGGTGCAGTGCTGATGTCCCCCTCCTCCAGCCCCGAGCCCCCCTACCAGTAATCCTCCATGCTTCCTCCTCTGCTGTAGACAGGGCCCTCCAGCTCCCTGGGGTTTGGGAAGATGTTCTCATGCTGGATGATGATGGTTTTGATCAGCTCGTTCACGTGGGCTTGGCAGGACACCTGGTCATGGCCCTCCGGCACTGACATCAGCGAGGGCCCGAAGCAGATGGCGAGGTTGTAGGGGTCCATCATGTTCTCTTCACTGAACTGTGATAAACTGGAGGGGAAGGGAAAGAGGGCAAGCTGGAAAGCTCTCGCATGAATGCCCCAAGGCACAGTCACAGGAGGCACTGCCAAGAGGTCCACAAATTGCCACCTGCCTTTCTGGGCACCAGAGGCCTGGAGAAAATCAGCTGGGGAGGAGAAAATCCCTCCGAGGCAGTCACTCAGGAGCCAGAGAATCAAGGTGCAAGCGCCTGCCTGCAGGTCGGCTCCTAGCTTCCTGTTCAAGTCTTACTTACCACTCTGTTCTCACCCTGTCTAGACCTTGTCCCCACAGCCACCCTGCCTTGAGAACACGCCATTCTGCAGAGCTGTCTCTGACCCCAACCCACTAGGCTGACAGGAGCCCTCAGGCTGCCCTGGGAATGGTATGGTCAAAACACAGACACAGTGCATTGTGTACCTTCTTGCACAGCAAAATAATCAAATTATTAGGGATATTCCATTCGTCTCTATATTAAAAAAAAAAAAGCCAACTGATTAGCTTTGCATCCATCCAGCCAATGAATTTCCTTCTGGAACAGCTGATGTCACTGTTTTGCATGTTCATAATATCCTCTATTATTACATTCAGGATTTGCTCAGGAAAAGGTCAGCATGCTATTCGGCTTGGGCCCGGCTTCCTCTGGATGCAGGCTGGCTTCATTATCGGGTATTTATTTATTCTGGGAACTCCCCCTTTGTAGCCAGCAGCTGTTCCAGCCACACCTCCAACCTTGGCCAAGGACTCAAGGCCTTCAATGAGCCACTGCACATGAGGAGTCCCCATTGGGCCTTGCCTGTCCCAGCATCGAGGGTTGGGCCAGCTCTGGGCAAATTTCCCACAGTCCACAGAGCTGTGAGCTCTGCTGAGGAGCTAGGCCTCCCTTATAGCCAACAGCAGGAATCTGGTCCTGATAGATCCTCTGAGGACACCAAAGCTCTCTGATGTTGAACTAGAGGCCTGAGCAGAGCTTATTTCTAGTGCACCCCACATCCAGACTCACAATACAAAGCCAGTGTCCCCCTAACCCGTTGGTTCCCTTCTTTCCTAGAGATTCTGAAATGCACCCTTCCCCTTCAACAATCACCACAGGACACGAGAAGGGGTTCAATGGATGTAGGCAACTATCATGGTAAGAAAGACCTGAGAGTCACTGTTCTCTGGGACTCAGAATGAGATGCAGGCCAGGCCAGTGAGAGGGCAGGTTTGTAGATCTTAGTGGGTGGGCTGTTTGAAAAGCATTTGGACCCTGAGTTAAAAAGGAGTAGAGATTTTAAAAAGACTGGGGAAAGCTTCTAAGTCACTTCTTAAACCGGAGAGAGACAGGAAAGTTATTTTCCTTGGTAACCTCTGGAAGGCCAACGGGGGCATGAGGTGCCACAAAGCTAAAGCTGAAGCCAGTTCCTGGTCTCACGGAGGCACAAGGAGGGAGGTCCTGCTTCTTTAGTGTGATGTGACAATGTTTTGGTAACATGAAAGAAAACCAGACGTTTCTAGGAAGCCCGGTGGTCAAAAGGAAACAAACATTAGCTCTGAGTGTCCCACATCAACCCCCTGTGAGAGATGAGAAATGCCAAGGCACCTACTGCGGCCAGCACTGTTCGATTCACAGTGGCCACAATGACTGCGGGCTGAAGGAGGACACATCTCCCCAGACTGTGGTCTCACAAAGTGAGGGCCCTTTCCTTATCCTCATCAAAACTCTGACCCAGACCCTTCTTTCTCTTCCATCGACAAGGAGCCATCCAAGGTCAGAGGTTGAGGTAGTGGTGCTTAACTAACTGGGGGACACAGACACTTTCAAGACCTTGGCAAATCCTAGGATTCTCTGCCCAGAAAAATCCAAATATGTGCACATACAAATGTACACAATTTTATGTAGAGTGTTCTGGTGTTAATAATATTTAAAGCCCCAGAAGGCTGTACCTAGTCTAAGATATCAGTCACTATATTTTTATTTTTGAAGAAATATCTAAAATGGAGAATAATGACAATGGCTTCCTGCTTAGGAAATTTTTGGGGGTGGTGTTGCCCTATATCCCTGCCATTCCCATTAAGAATTCTCCTATATTTCTGTGGCTTCAGTTCACAACCTGAGCGAACTCTCTGAACTGACTGAACTCACCTCCATGCGCACATTGGAAAAGAACTTGGCATTATGATTAGGAACACAGGAAGGTCATCACCCAGACTGGCGTGGAAAATTTGCTTTTCCTCATGAACTTCTTTTTTTGTTTGTTTGTTTCTTAACTTTTTGGTAATGTCTATTTATTTCTTTGACTAAATTAAGGGAGAAAACAAGATATCTCAAAGTCAAACAGAGTTGGTTTTGAGTCCTGGTTTCATTGCTTACTCGTTCCTTGACTTAGTTCTAGCTCCCTAATTTCTTCATTGTAAAATGGGGGCAGGGATGCTCCTCCCTGATGGGGCTGCCATGAAGAGTAAATGAGGTAATATATGCAGTGTTCAGCACAGTGCCTGGCACATGGTGGTGTCAGTAAAGACTTCCTGTAATGGTACTATCCTGCTCCTTGATCCAGGAGCCTGTTGTGTCAGGGGGTGGAAGGCAGGGCTGCCGACATCTGGCAGTCGCCAGTGGACGGGAATCCACCTGCCTCCTTCCTCCACAAGCTTCATCTAATGAGCTGAGGGCTCTAGACCCCAGAACCAAGACCTGGACGCCTCAGACACAGCATGAAGCTTTGGATCGGCTGTTTTAAACACATGGCATTTCCCTGAAAAACCTTCAACTTCCCAGGCCCCAAGGGGTTTGACTTGGCAACAACCACCAGACTTTGAGTAAGATATTATGAGTTGGGTTTTAAAAAATATTGATTTATTTTCATCTACTTGAAAGGCAGAATGTGAGACAGATATATATAGAGAGAGAGAGGGAGGGAGAGGGGGAGGGGGGAAAGGCAGAGAGAGAGAGAGAGGAAAAGAGAGAGAGATTTTTCATTCTCCGGTTTACTCCTAAATGCCCACAATAGCCAGGGCTGGGTCAGGCCAAAGCCAGGAGCCAGGAACTCCGTCCAGTCTCCTATATGAGTATCAGGGACCCAAGTACTGGAAGCCATCATCTGCTGCCTCCCAGGGTGCACATTAGCAAGAAGTGGGATTGGAAGCAGAGGTGGGACTTGAATCCAGACACTCTAATATGGGACGTAGGCGTTCCAAGCTGTGGCTTAACCAGCTGTTGCTACCAGGTCCACTTCATTCCAGAACATTTTTGCCACCCCGTAAAGAAACTTTGTATTCCTCCTTCCTGCCTACCCCATGGCTACCATGAATTCACTTTTTCTCTATGTATTTGCCTGTTCTGGACATTTCATATAAATGGAATAATCTAATATAGCCCTTTGCGTTTGGGCTATCACTAAACAAATGTCTTCAAGGTTCAGCCTTGTGGAATATGTGTCAGACCTTTGTTCCTTTTATGGCTGAATAGTGTTCCACTGTATGTGAGCAGGCATTGGGTACAGTGTTAAGATGTTGCCCACATCCATACTGGAGTGCCTGGATTCCAGCCCCGGCTCTGCTTCCACCCAACTCCAGCTTTCTGTCCATGTGCATCTTGGGAGGCAGCAGCGATGGCTCAAGTAGTTAGGTCCCTGCCACCCGCGTGGGAGTTCGAGGTTCCTAGCTTCAGCCCAGCCCGGCCCAGCTGCAGCTCTTGAGGGTGCTTGGCAAGTGAACCAGCAGGTAAAAAACCCCTGTCTCTTTCTTTGCATTTCAAAATACATACTTATAAAAATATAAATATTTTAGATTTTATATAAATTATATTAATATTTTATATAATATATATAAATATATATATATAAAATCTCACTATATGGAGAGATTGCGTTTGGTGAGCTTGGAGACAGATATTCCCCAAGTCAAGCCTTCAGATGAGACCACAGCCCCGGCTCCAACACTTTCACTGTGACCTCATGACACTCTGGGCCACAGGCCTCCTGCTCAGCTGCACCTGCATTCCCAACCCGCTGAGAGAGGAGATTTTAGTTTTTGGTTTTGGTTCCTTGAACATGAGGATGTCAGTAACCCAAGAACAAACCATAGCCAGGAAGGAAGTACACACACACTTAGGACCCAGAGTCAGGAAGGAGAGGAAGCTCTGGGCGCAGGCAGAGTCCCCTCAGGCGCTACCTGCTGGTGCTGCGACCCCTGCTGACTTCCCATGGAGATGGTCTTTACAGCCTGTGTCCTGCATTCTAGTTATTATTTTGGGAAACACTGATTTTTTGATGCCATATATTTTCAATCTGACACTTTCTGATGAGCGAATCAATCTTTTCTTACTAGGAGAAAAACCCAGTAAAATCCAATTCCCACTTTCCTTAACAGTGGCCACGATCGCCAGCTCTGCGTGGTATTTACTTTAGTGTTTCTCCCTTCCTGCAAGACCCCCTCTTTTTAGCAGCCACCCCCTACAGTCACCTCAGGCGCCCTCTGGCCTCACCTCCCAGCTGTCTGCCCACCACTGTCAAGCTTCTGGAAGACAGACTAGGTTCAAGTCACAGGCAGGTGCTGGTCCATGGTGGGAGACAATGACTAATGTGACAGCCATTCGCTGTTTCCAGGCTGCATGTGAGTACCCTGTTGTGAGTCATTAGGGGTTTGTAACCTAAAGGTAGTTGTGGTGCTGAGTCGGCGCCTGGCCAACCAATGCAGCAGACACAGCGGAACCAGGACCTGACAGCTCGGCAGAACCAGCAGCAGGGCTACATGATGGGAGCGGGCGCCCCAGCAAGCTCTGAGGCAGGAGCTGCTAGCCCAGAGGCCGACGGGGTCAAGCTGACCACAAATGTGTAAGCAAGCTGGGACTTGTGAATTAGCCTCTGAAATTATTTCTTTTTTTTTTTCTTTTCTTTTTTTCTTTTTTTTTTTTTTTGACAGGCAGAGTTAGAGAGAGAGAGAGAGAGACAGAGACAGAGACAGAGACAGAGACAGAGAAAGGTCTTCCTTCCGCTGGCTCATCCCCCAAATGGCTGCTACGGCCAGCGCGCTGTGCCAATCCAAAGTCAGGAACCAGGTGCTTCCCCTGGTCTCCCATGGGGTGCAGGGCCCAAGCACTTGGGCCATCCTCCACTGCCTTCCTGGGCCACAGCAGAGAGCTGGACTGGAAGAGAAGCAATCGGGACAGAACTGGCGCCCCAACTGGGACTAGAATCTGGGGTGCCGGTGCCGCAGGCAGAGGATTAGCCAAGTGAGCCGTGATGCCAGCCTGAAATTATTTCTTTTAAGCAGAGACCAACCATATAGGAAGACTCTTTTCTTTTCTTATTATTTTTTTAAAGATTTCTTTTATTCATTTCAAAGGCAGAGAGAGAGAGAGAGAGAGAGAGAGACTGAGATACTTTCCATCTGTTGGTTTACTCCCAAACTGTTCGCAATGGCCAGGGTTAGGCCAGACTGAAGCCAGGAGCCAGGGGCTTCCTCCAAGTCTCCCATGTGGGTGCAGGGACCCAAGCACTTGGGCCATTTTCTGCATTTCCTTGCATTTGCAAGAAGCTGGATCAGAAGTGGAGCAGCTGAGACTCTAATTGGTGCCCATATGGGATGCTGACGCAGCAGGTGGTGGCCTCATCTGCTGTACTACAACGCTGGCTTCTTTCTCATAAATAAATATGTGATAAAATATCTTAGCTCTTTGATTTACCTTTTGTTTCCCCCTTTTGATAGATTCATGGATCCAGAGAAACATATCTCCACTCTATGAAAGCCATGAAGCAAGAGTGATGATAAAGGATAACTGAATTCAGCCTTAGGAATGAGGAGGAGTGGGGAGGGCCAAGGACTGTGGTGAATTGGAAAGTGCCTGCCCCATCCTGGGGCAGCCCTTACTCCATATGGAATTGCTGTCACATAAGAATGGCTGCCTGGGGGCCGGCGTTGTGGTGCAGCAGGTAAAGCCGCTGCATGCAACACTGGCATGGCACATGGGCACTGGATTGTGTTCTGGCTGCTCCACTTCCAATCCAGTTCCCTACTAATGCGCCTGAGGAAGCAGTGGAGGATGGCCCAAGTCTTTGGGCCCCTGCATCCACATGGGATCCCAGACGAAGCTCCTGGCTCTTGGCTTCAGCCTGGTTCAATCCTGCCCATTGTGGCCATCTGGGGAGTGAACCCTTGGGTGGAAGATTTCTGTGTGTGTGTGTGTGTGTGTAACTCTGACTTTCAAATAAATAAAAATCAGTCTTAAAAAGAGAAAGGGGGCCGGCGCTGTGGCGTAGCGGGTAGAGCCACGGCCTGCAGTGCCGGCATCCCATATGGGCTGCACTACTTCCAATCCAGGTCTCTGATATAGCCTAGGGAAAGCAGTAGAGGATAGCTCAAGTGCTTGGGCCCCTGCACCCAAGTAGGAGACCTGGAGGAAGCTCTTGGCTCCTGGCTTTGGATCAGCCTAGCTCCGGCCGTTACAGTCAACTGGGGAGTGAACCAGTGGATGGAAGACCTCTCTCTCTCTCTCTCTCTGCCTCTCCTTCTCTCCCTGTGTAACTCATTCAAATAAATAAATAAATCTTTGGGGCCGGCACTGTGGCACACTGGGTTAATGCCCTAGCCTGAAGCACCGGCATCCCATGTGGGTGCTGGTTCAAGACCCGGCTGCTCCACTTATGATCCAGCTCTCTGCTGTGGCCTGGGAAAGCAGTAGAAGATGGCCCAAGTCCTTGTGCCCCTGCACCCATGTGGGAAACCCCGAAGAAGCTCCTGCTTCCTTGCTTCAGATTGGCACAGCTCTGGCTGATGCGGCCAATTGGGGAGTGAACCAATGGATGGAAGACCACTCCCTGCCTCTCCTCTCTCTGTGTAACTCAAATAAATAAATAAATCTTCAAAAAAAAAAAAAAAAAAGAGAGAGAGAGAGAGATAAAGAATGGTGGTCTAGTAATGGTGAGACCTAGTAATTTTTCAAAAGAAACTAGAAGTCTAGATTTCTAAGAAATGACCCCCCTCCCCAATATTTTAGTGTCGTTTTGATGCTTTCAAGACACAGTAGACCTGAAGGAAACACGTGTTACCTGTGGTCACGACTGGTTCTTGCACTGACCACTTATCAGCATCACCTTTGGTATAGAGTAGGCTAAAGGAGAAGCTACAGTGACTGTGAAGTGAAGACAAAGGTGACTGAGAGCGGCAGTAGCACAAGGCCTTGCTCAGTTGCCTTTACAGCCACACGGGAATCCCAGCGCTTGCTGTGTCCTGGGCAAGGACACACGCCTGGGTAAGAAGTGCCCCACCCAAGCCCGGGCCCCTCTAGTCCTCAGGCCTTTTTTCCTGTCACGCTCATTCGACCTGTTCAATGCCAACACACACACAACTCCTAACTGGTATCTCCACTCCAGCTTTCTTCCCTGGGCATCAGATTCCTGGGGCTAAATGCCTGCCATCTCCACTTGGATGTCCGACAGGGGCTTCAAATGACCGGGTCCACACAGGCACCTTGTCCTGATTCCTTCCCGCACACCTTGTCTTCCCTAACTCCATAAACGGCTTCAAATGCTCCTGTTGCTCATGGCAGAAAGTTAGGATTTCTCTCTTTCTTCACACTCTACATCCTGTCAATGTTTTGTTCAAAATACTTCCCAGCCTGACACGCCCTCACCACCCCCAGACCCCCAGCATCCCTGGTCACACTCAGAAGAGTCCCCTGCTTCTCTTCACCACCCTCCATGATAAACGTTCCACAAAGCAGTTGGCAGGTTTGGAAAGATACACATTGTTCAGATCTTAGCAGTTTTCTCCTTAAAAGTCTTCCGACCATTTCACAAATCCAGAACGGTTCTTCCCATGACTCCTGGGTGCTGAGTCTCCCCAGGACTCCCTTCTGCACTGCCTTAGGCTGCTGCTTCTCACACAGCCTTTGCTGACCAACCTTGGAAGCGCTCTCCCTCCTTTCACCATCTGATTTTTGCATTCTACCCCTTTCTTTACTCTTTTCTTTCTCTTCTAAGCACTCATTCTGTTGCTACATCTGTGCTTCCTGTCTCCAGGAACATGAGCCAAATGATATTTAGAACGATATACTCTCCCAGCCTGGTCCTGTGGCCAGCACATAATAGGTGCTCAGCAAGTATATGCACAGCTGGCAGGACAGGCTTAGGCCCATTTGGAATAAGTAAGTAGCCCAATAAGTAGCCCAAGCCACAGCCTGATGCAGTTGTTCACTGGGAAGGTTACTCACTGATTGAGGAAGGCAAAGAGGTATCTCATGATAATCAGAGTGGTCTGGGGCAGGACCAGGAGGACTTTCCGGATGTGCAGAGCTCTCTCCTGTAGGTTGTCCATAGCTGAAAGAACAAAGTTATGTGTTACCCTCACTGTAGCGAGAGCTCAGGGAGTAATGGCCAGAAGCCCCTGACTATCAGCAGGCCAAACATGGAGAACACTAGATTGAGCCAACACACAGCACTGGTGCGCAGTGATAGAAGTTTCAGCCCTGTTGCTCCCTGGGGTGGGCTGCCATGAGGAGCACATGCTGAGTTCCAGATACTGACTGACGTCAGAGTCCTGGGGCTCAGAAGAGGTTGGCCATGTCCCTCGCCGTATCTACGACCCTCTTAGTCAACAATGACAGAAAAGGAGCTGTCCATAAACCTGTCTGGACTGCTCAACACCCAGCCTCGGAGGGCCAGCATCTGGAGAGAGAGACTGTGCAGGTCTCCCCACTCCACCCATGTGTCACCTCATTCTCTGAACAAGTCTGCCTTATTTTCCTCTTCTCTTATCTGCAACATAGATGAGTAGATTATGGCCAGAGGTAGGAGAAGGTATACCGGGTACAGAGGCATCCAGGAAGACCAAAGCTTCCTGACTCTTGTGCTGGGTGGAAAGGTTAGTTACAGGTAAGGCCCGAGGCCTGTGGGCTCCATCATGGGCAGCCTCCCACTTCCGCAGTGTCATGTTCTATGGGTGCTCTTACACGGAAAAGAAATGCAAAGCACTGAATTAGGAGTAAGAGTATGTTTCTTACTGGGCAGTCAAGGGATTTTAAACTGTCTTGGCAACCCCAGCACAGCTTAAAATAATCACTGTGCCCAGTCCTGGAAAGACACGAAGACATGACCCAAGAGTTGTGTGTAAGGGGTCAGTGCTGTGGCATAGCGGGTTAAGCTGCCATCTGCAGCACTGGCATCCAATATGGCACTGGTTCGAGTCCCTGCTGCTCCACTTCTGATCCAGCTCCCTGCTAGTATGACTGGGAAGGCAGTAGAAGATGGTCCAGGTACTGTGCTGCTTGCACCTACCGGGGAGACCTGGAAGAGGCTCCTGGCTCCTGGCTTCAGATCAGCTCAGGTCTGGCCATTGCGGCCATTTGGGGAGTGAACCAGTGGATGGAGACCTCTTTTTCTCTCTCTGCCTCTGCCTCTGCCTCTCTGTAACTCTGCCTTTCAAATTTCAATTTTTTCTTGTATCAAAATAAATACCTTTTAATTCCATTTTCCATGAGCTTTTTGAAGTCCCCTCCTACTGTTCATATAACTCATTTCTGCTAGATTCCTACACTCAGGAGTGGACCAAAAACAAGAGAGCCAGCTTCCTGAATGCTCCAGGGATTTCTCGCTCAGAGTAACAGAGAGGACCATGTGCTCGGGGCACATGGAGAGTGCTCAGGGACGTGCTGACCCTGCGCAACCAGAGGGAAGGATCCTTTCTCCATTTCAAAGGCACTGCTCCCTTCAGCCTTTGGGCCATCGGTCAGATGGGGTCTGCTTCCGGGATGATTTGATATTAACTCAACTTTACACAGATCGTTTTCCAGGGAAAACAAATGAGAGGATGTTCCAGTTTCACAAGCTAAACTAAATGTCTAGTATCTTTCTCTTTTTTGGGAAAATAGCATATTACTACTTTTAAATGCATAGAAGGATTTTATTCCTAGAAGAACACATATTAATACATCTAGACTGTATGCTATGTCATGTTCTTTTGATTTTAAAATATACATATTTATTTAAGAGACAGAGGGACAGAGAGAGAAACAGAGAGACAGAGAAACAAAGAGAGAGAGAGGGAGAAAGAGAGAGAGGGAGAATGAGGGAGGGAGGGAGAGAGAGGGAGAGTGAGAGAGAGATCCTATCTGCTGGTTCATTTCCCAAATGTCTGTGATGGCTGAGGCTGGGCTGCAGCTAAAGCTGGGAGCCCAGACCTTAACCCAGGTCTCCCAGGTCTCTCGTGGGTAGCAGCAACCAGGCATCACAGTTGCCTCTTAGAGTCCATATTAGCAGGAAGCTGGAATCAAGAGCCAGAGGTGAATATTAAACCCAGACACTCCAATATGAAATGCAGGTGGTTTAACTGCTAGGCTAAAAACTTATCCCCATGCCATGTTTAAAGCAATAAATATTTGTGGGGCCAGTGCTGTAGCATAGCAGGTAAAGCTGCTGCCTGCAGTGTCAGTATCCCATATGGGCACCAGTTCAAGTCCTTGCTGCTCCAATTCTGATCCAGCTCTCTGCTATGGCCTGAGAAAGCAGTGGAAGATGGCCCAAGTCCTTGGGCCTCTGCGACCATGTGGGAGACCTGGAAGAAGCTCCAATCTGAAGATTGGCCCAGTTTTAGCCATTGTGGCCACTTGGGGAGTGAACCAGTGGATAGAGGACCTCTCTCTCTGTCTCTACCTCTGCCTCTCTGTAACTCTGCCTTTCAAATAAATAAATAAATCTTTAAAATAAAAAAGGAGCTAAATATAATAATTTTATTTAAAAAAAGAAATATTTGCAACACTTATTCTTTTTCCTCTTGTAACATATAATATTGAAAATGATATATTTATTTATTATTTTTTAAGTAGACTTATTTATTTATCTGAAAGACAGAGTTACACACAGAGAGAGAAGGAGAGGCAGAGAGAGAGAGAGAGAGGTCTTCCATCCTCTGGTTCACTCCTCAATTGGCCACAATGACCAGAGCTGCACTGATCTGAAGCCAGGAGCCAGGAGCTTCTTCCGGGTCTCCCACTTGGGTGTAGGAACCGAAGTATCTGGGCCATCTTCTATAGTTTTCCCATAGCAGAGAGCTGGATCGGAAGTAGAGCAGTCGGGACTCAAACTGGTGCCCATATGGGATGCCGGTACTACAGGTGGCAGCTTTACCCACTACGCCACAACGCCGGCCCCTTATTTATTTATTTGAAAATCAGAGTTACACAGAGAGAGGGACAGAGAGAGCTTCTGTTGATTCATTTCCCAGATAGCCACAATGGCCAGGGCTGGTCCAAGCTGAAATCAGGAGCCAGGAGCTTTGTCTGAGACTCCAACATGAGTGGCAGGGGGACAAGCACTTGGGCTATCTTCCCCTGCTTTCCCAGGTGTATTACCAGGAAGCTGGACAGGAAGTAGAGCAGCTGGAACATGTGCCAGCGACCACTGTGGAATGCCAGCATCACAGGTGGCAGCTTTACTAGCTATACCACAATGCCAGCCAGGACTAGGTTTTAAAGGTGAATGTAAAGGTATTTTACAAAAGGAAGAGAAAGCCCAGAGAAGTAAAGGATTTTACACTGAGGAGAATCAGAAGGAAGATGTCAGGATGGGCATTTGGGGCAGGCTTGCATCTCAGATTGGAGCTCCTGGTTTAAGTCCTGGTGCTTCCACTTCTGATTCTAGCTCTCTAGGAGTGTATACTCTGGGAGGTAGCAGGTGACAACTCACATGACTGGGTCTCTGCCATCCATGTGGGAAACTTGGACTGAATTTGGGGCTCCTAGTTTTGGCCTGATCCAGCCCTGGCTACTGTGGGCATTTGAGGAGTGAACCAGCAGATGGAGGATCCCTCTGTGTCTGCGTGTTTGTCTCTATTTCTCTGTCTTTCTTTTTTTTTTTTTTGACAGGCAGAGTGGACAGTAGAGAGAGACAGAGAGAAAGGTCTTCCTTTTTGCCGTTGGTTCATCCTCCAATGGCCGCCGCGGTAGGCGCGCTGCGGCTGGCGCACCGCGCTGTTCCGATGGCAGGAGCCAGTTGCTTATCCTGGTCTCCCATGGGGTACAGGGCCCAAGCACTTGGGCCATCCTCCACTGCACTCCCTGGCCACAGCAGAGAGCTGGCCTGGAAGAGGGGCAACCGGGACAGGATCGGTGCCCGGACTGGGACTAGAACCTGGTGTGCCGGCGCCACAAGGCGGAGGATTAGCCTACTGAGCCACGGCGCCGGCCTTATTTCTCTGTCTTTCTAATTAATTAGTCATTTTTTAAAAAGGAAGGAAAAAGCAGGTTTCATTACTTGGGGATACACTGAAAAGTCATTCTTCCTTCTTCCCCACCAGGAGCTGAAGCAGTGAGGACGAAGAGAAGAAACTTCGCTGGGGAAGGCTTGTGAGAAAACAGAGACCCATGGGAGTTTTGATCTCTTGCTAGCAGGCACTCTGGCCCAGAATACCGTGAGGTCAGGGTGGTACTTACTGACGCAGGCCATCAGGTCGTGGAAGATGTCCTTAGGGAAGAGAGGGTGCTCCAGCCCCCGGAAGTAAAGCTTCAGGACACCTGCGATGGAGTCCATGTCGTGGTCATTCTGGTCGCCAGCCAGGGGGTCCTCTCCTGAGGATAAGCAACCCCCCCAAAAAAGGGAAGGAGAGTTAGAGGCAAAAGCACAAGATGAGCAGTAGTGGCAGGAACGGGGTGAGTTATTTTTGACGTCATTCCAGTCCATTGGCCTTCTGCCCAACATGGTGGCCATGAGTAGACTACACCAGGCAATACATAAAGTAGACTGCTCGGGGCATCATTCCCATGGGCTAGGGTGGAGACATAGCGCTGCCTCTCTCACAAGAACCATGAAACCAGGCTGAGACTGAGTCCCTGGGGGAGAAAAATGAGGCCAAGGAGGCCAGCTCCTCTGACTAGCTCTTGCTCTTCCTGGGCCGCCACAAAAGACACCTACTTACAGGAGAACAATCATGCTGAAGCTCCCCGTGGAAAATTTCATATCAGATGTAATTAGATTTAATGATAGGCCCAACCTCAAATTGAAACTATATATATCCATTACAGTGACGGAAATTGCCAAAGCTTGCCCATTACCTTAATAGCCCACAGGATAATAAATGGGCTACAATGAAGAGGCGCATTAGCCTTGATATTAACTGCCACCCAGAGTTCCGGGTGAAGCTGTAAACCACCCAGATATCATAGTTAACTTCTTGGGTTTTGGCCGGTCACTCGAAAGGAGCGAGGCAGAGTGGGTGGGGCCGAGAGGGAAGGGGAGGGGGCTGGGATGTGCCTGGGTAGCTCTGCATATCCAAGGGGGAGGGGCACGAGACAGCAGTCGCCCAGCTGGCTTGCCAAGCTCTGGGGACCTCTCAGGGCAGAAAGGGTAGGATGACACTCGGGGCTGGTAAGCACTTGGTCTCGTCTTCAAGGCTGTTTCCTCACCTCTCTCAAAAGCATTTTTGATGTCATTCACTTCCACCTGGGATCCCGACACCCGGAAAATTCCTTCATGCTGTAATCCTAGACACACACAGGGAAAAGAGATCAAGGAGAAGCAGCAGCAAATCCACCAGCACAGCGCCAAGTTTAGCTGCACGTCTCCCTCCCCCACAGCCAGTGCGCATTTACGCACAGCCTCCTCTTCAGGCTAACGCAGAAAGCATGTGCAAGGATGTGGAAAAGTCACTGGCGCATCTTGAGGCATTAACCTCAAGAAAGCACTGAGTCGAGACAGCCGGCTCCGCTTCTGACCCGAGGCCTATGACGAGGCAGGTTTCCTCCCCTTGCCGGTGCCTCTCGGTTCCCTCCGATAAAGTGGGGGAAGTACGAAGCACCCATAGGTGTTTTCATATCACCCGGGGTCAAGACAAGAAATGGGCAATGGCAGGCATGACATCAGGTCCTGTCAGCGGAGTTTCTTTTTTCTTTTTTTTTGACAGGCAGAGTGGACAGTGAGAGAGAGAGACAGAGAGAAAGGTCTTCCTTTTTGCCTTTGGTTCACCCTCCAATGGCCGCTGCGACTGGCGCATCTCGCTGATCCGAAGCCAGGAGCCAGGTGCTTCTCCTGGTCTCCCATGCGGGTGCAGGGCCCAAGCACTTGGGCCATCCTCCACTGCCTTCCCGGGCCATAGCAGAGAGCTGGCCTGGAAGAGGGGCAACTGGGACAGAATCTGGCGCCCCGACCGGGACTAGAACCCGGTGTGCCGGCACTGCAAGGTGGAGGATTAGCCTGTTAAGCCACGGCGCCAGCCACAGCGGAGTTTCTTAAGGTCTGAGATGATAATGATCGGTTTAGCTGTTCTAACAGTTGAGTTCTAGGCGTCAATGCTTTTGGTAACCATGAAAAAAGAACACAGAAACATTAGTGATCGTTTCACAGATAACACTGCCACACTGCGCTAGGCGATGGGCCCTTACTGCAGCTTTATTCTAAAGACAGACGTCATGAATAATGTGCATAAAAACCTTGTTTTCTTGGAATAGAAACAATCATGGAAAAATAATGCTTATATAGCGAGGGTAGCCAATAGATGGTTTTACATAAACGAATCACTTGGTTCTCATAAGAACTGACCACCCAATAACAAGCAGAGGTGAGCAGCAATCCCATCTCCTGGATGAGAGAATAAGTGATGACCAGGAAACAGGAACCGGGGCTAGGACTCAAACCTAGGCCTGTGGCTGTCGCTGTGTACCCAGTCCTCAACGCCATGCTTGCGAGGCCTAGGAGATGCAGTGCAGAGAAGGCAGGAGCCACACTGGTCAGTCTGAATACAGACATGGGGAACAAGCACCATGCATGCCCCTGTAGTCAGTGAGAGATCCAGAAAGCCCCACCATAGCGCCAGACCCAGGGGCTGGAGGGAACTAGCATCTCCGATTGCATCAGGACACATGCAGGAGCCCAGTCTTTCCCAGGAGCCAAATCTCAGTCTTGGGCTTTTTGTCAAAATCCCTCCATTACGGTAAAAATCGTTCCAAAATCTTGCCAGGTCAGAGAAATCTCCAATCTATTGTAGTAAGCTCCACTTTGCCCACAGGGTTGACCTCCCAGTGTGGGGGCAGCTGGAGGTTCTTTACCAGACGCAGGCCAGGACTGCAATCCTGGATCTGCTTGAAACAGCAGAAGGAATATGACTACCTGGCGTGATTAGCATTCATTTTGCCTGCTCTTCTAAGGGAATCTCCAAAATATTCCTCACAGGATGGCGGGCAATGTTAAAATCCCATTAGGGGCCAGCGCCATGGCTTAACAGGCTAATCCTCCACCTTGCGGCGCCGGCACACTGGGTTCTAGTCCCGGTTGGGGCGCTGGATTCTGTCCCGGTTGTTCCTCTTCCAGACCAGCTCTCTGCTATGGCCCGGGAAAGCAGTGGAGGATGGCCCAAGTGCTTGGGCCCTGCGCCCGCATGGGAGACCAGGAGAAGCACCTGGCTCCTGGCTTCGGATCAGCGCGATGCGCCGACCGCAGCGGCCATTGGAGGGTGAACCAGCGGCAAAAAGGAAGACCTTTCTCTCTGTCTCTCTCTCTCTCTCACTATCTACTCTGCCTGTCATAAAAAAAAAAAAAAAAAAAAATCCCATTAGGTCCAGTGTAATAGGACCATATTAGTTACCGACGGGATGTAAGAGCCAGCTAGTGTTGTTCAGTGAGGGCCAGATAACGCTGTTCAAACACAGAATGCAAACAGCAAGTGCCCTGTGGAAATAGCCACATCGCAGTGACTTGTGAGAAATGCAGACAGGGAAACGTCACCTCCGAGACCAGGCTATTCAGTGTGTTCTAGCTGGTGGTCGCTGCACAACGTCTCCTGAGGAGGTGCATCTCATTTGACCTCCATGGAGAAGCAGACTTGGCCCATGGAGAACAAGAGACTGGAGAGTTCACTGGCCATCAGGCAGCAGGCTGGGGAGCTCCCTGCTGGCTTGTTTCACCTCAAAAACCTAGGCTATGGGACAAACCCTGGGTGTTCTTGCTCGACGGACAGAATCTTTATAGCATCTACTCTGATGATTCACAAACTAAGAGCATTAATAATGGGCTAGTTTCCAGAAAGTAAAAGGGAAAATCAGTTGCTTTCTATTATAATGCAGGCAAATCCTTGTATAATCAAACTGACAAACATCCATGATCTTTTAAACTCTTTTTTAATGTACACTAACATTTTTAAAAATTTTATTTAAAGTATACAAATTCCATGTATTTTCTATATACAGATTTAGGAACATAGTGATACTTCCCATCCTACCCTTCCTCCCGCCTACACTCCCACCCTTCTTCCTCCTCCCTCTCCTATTCTCATTTTTAATTTTCTACAAAGATCTATTTTCAGTTTATTTATACTCATAAGGTTAACCCTTCAGTTGAGTAAAGCTGTATGAA
Source organism: Lepus europaeus (assembly GCF_033115175.1). Taxonomy (NCBI): domain Eukaryota; kingdom Metazoa; phylum Chordata; class Mammalia; order Lagomorpha; family Leporidae; genus Lepus; species Lepus europaeus. Next base: position 21,304,797 of record NC_084840.1, on the reverse strand, counting down.
GGAAAAAAACAAAAACAAAAACAAAAACACTGTTCTTCAACAGTCAGGACAAGGGCTGTAAATAATCATCAAGTCTCAAAATGTCAATTTCATTCATAGAGATACCTTTTAGGTACTCTATTAGTTACCACAGTTGGGGAAAACATACGGTATTTGTCTTCCTGAGACTGGCTTACTTCACTAAGTATAATGGTTTCCAGTGGCATCCATTTTGATTTATACACACACACACACACACATATATGTACATATAAAACAAATATATGCAAGCCACCAGACTTGGATAATATATTTGGAAGTGGCACAAGACTTTCCGTTTTGTGCTAGATCCAGCTGTTACTAAGAGCTCCCCTTGACATTTCTGAAATTGCTACGACCAGCCCATCACGCACACATGGCTTTACTCCCTTCCTGGAGAAAACAGAGCGTGTTTCTTCCCCAACCACGATTCAATTCCAGGAGTTCCTCACATCCCTTCTCCTCCTGTGGTCTTCCTGGATCATCCTGACCACCATTTACAGAGGAACCGCGGCTCTTCCGTCTCTCTAACTGGGATGATAATATCTACCTCCTGGGAGATATGAGGACAGTGAGGATGTGAGAACTCCCAGCACACGGTAGCCACTGACCCTTCTAAGAGTGATCAAAGTTATGAGCCCTATCCCCACTAAACGTATAAACAAAAATTTTAATCATAGTTTTTTTGGGATTTCATGAATACTATGAGCCTCTATTCAGGAAAAAAAAAATAGAATTTGACTGAACAAATGTCTTTTGAGCAGCTACTTTATCCTGTTTTGTTTTGTTTTTTTTTTTTCCAATCAATAATGTACTTTTTTGCTCAATTCTAGAATACCATATAAAATAATTTCAGAATTGCTAACCCATACTGCTATGATAAAAAAGATATTCACTGCCAGGGTGGGCATTTAGTCTAGCAGCTAGAGCCCAGGTTATGATGCCTCATCTCACGTAGCAATATCAGAGTTCAGTTCCAAGATCCAGCTCCTGACCCCAGCTTCCTACTAATGCAGACCCTGGGAGGCAGCATTAATAACGCAAGTAATTGGGTCCCTGCTACACACATAGGCGGCCTGAATTGAGTTCCCAGCTCCCAGCTTTGGCCATCAGGCCATTGCAGACATTTACAGGAGTGAACCAGCAAACAGATGGAAGCCACTCTGTGTCTCTCAAATAAATACGAATTTAAAATTACTATGACATAATCTATAGAATATTTTTTACAATGTTTTTCACCTTTAGATTTCTAGTATATAGTTAAAACACTATCTTTCCAAGGGTTCTTAGGTTGGTTGTTTTGTTTCTCATTCGCCTATGGCAGGGGTACAGAATATTGGTCAGTGGGCTATATAGGGCCTGCGAAATCTCTTGGTCTGGCCCTGCCAAGGCAATAGCAGGCGGGATTCAAAATTCAATAAATCCACAGCAGGCTAATTTTTAAGCTGATCATCTTGTATGGCCTGTGAATGATGTTATAAATGCCCAAATGGCCCCTGGCAGATAAAAGGTTCCCCACCCCTGTCCTACAATGTGGCTGTGTTCTTTTGTGATACAGTTAGGTTTATTTGTTACTTGTCCATTCTATTTTGGGCTTAACCCACATCTTGGCTTTAGTTATTTGTTTATTTTCCATTTCAGTTTAGAAAACACTAATATAGTTCAAAAGGTCAAAACAACACAAAGACGTATGCTCAAAAAAAGTCATTCCTTCCCCAAGCCCCACTGTTCTCATCTCTTTCTCACCATCCCTGTATACAACTAATCTTGCATTGGTTTCTAGATTTGTTCTTCCTACATTTCTTTCTGAAGAAATGAGGGAAATAATGTCTATCTTTATATCCTCTTCTTTTGTAGCACACTACAGATATTCCTGGTATTTTGTTTTTTCACTTAACCATATACCTTGGGGTACTGTCTATTTCAGTCCATGGAGATCATCCCCACTCTTCTGTCACAGTGGCATAGTAGTCCACTGAATAGATATACCATAGCTTTTTCAACCACTCTTCTACGTATGGACATCTGGGTTGTTTCCAGTATTTTCCAGTTACAAATCATGCCACAAAAAATAAACTTGTTGGAAGTATATCTTCATGGTAAATTCCTAGAAAGATTGCTGGTTCTGAAGATAAGTGTATATGTAGTTTTGTTAGATACTGCCAAAATCCCCTTCTAAAAGGGTGGCACTGGGGCTGGGGCTCTGGCATAGCGGGTAAAGCTGCCACCTGCAATGCTGGCATCTCATATGGGCACTGGTTTGTGTCCCGGCTGCTCCACTTCTGATCCAGCTTCCTGCTGAAGGCCTGGGAAAAGCAGTAGATAATAGCTCAAGTGCTCTGGGCCCCTGCTATCCATGTGGGAGACCTGGAGGAAGCTCCTGGCTCCTGGCTTTGCCTGGCTCAGCCCTGGCCATTATGGCCATCTGGGGAATGAACCAGTGATTGGAAGACTTCTTTCTCTCTGTCTCTACCTCTCTCTAACTTTGATTTTCAAATAAATAAATAAATCTTAAAAAAAAAAAAGGCGTAGTACTAGTTTGCATTTTCAACAATACCCAAGCATGCTTGTTTTTCAAGGGTCACACTGCAGAAATGTGCTAAATTTTAGTCTCCTTATGCACTGTGCCTGCACAGGGGCAGAGACAGGGATATTAAAGCCCCAGTAACCAGAACGCATCTATTTCTCAGCTAATACCAAGCTAACACCCTAGCCTAAGCAACGTCGTGTCTTCTTATAGCAACTATTCCTGCTTCCTCATAGTATCTATACAGCAGCCCAGGAGCCTTTAAAAAGGTGACTCCTTGTTCAAAATTCTCCAGTGGCTTCCCACCTCACTCAGAATAAAATCCAAACACCTGCCTTAGCTGATGGGACAGTAAGAATCTGGCCTCTGGCCTTTGGCTTCATCCCCTGTCACTCTCCCCTCACTGTACACCAGCCATGCAGGCCTCCGGTTCCTAGCTCTTGTCAAGGGTCTCTGCACTTGATGCCAAAGTATCTTCCCAAGACACTGTTCCATACACAGCCACATGGCTCATTCGCCATGACCCTGCTCAAATGTCGCCTTGACAAACCCAGGACTTTCCCCTGAACGTGTCTAGAACAGTGTCCGCTCTCCATTCTCCACTTTCTCACCTTGCTTCTCTTTTCTTCAGGACACTCACCAACATCCAGAATACTTGTATTTTATATAAATTTGTTTATTTATTGACTGGTCAACTGGTAATCTGTTTATCTGTCCTTCAATGGAAGGCAAACTTCATGAAGGCAGAGACACCTTATTGGCTCCTAATAAGCAATCCATGCGTATTTGTTGAATGAATGAAATGCATGGATGAATGAAGAGCTCAGAGCTTTTTCCTCTGGTTCTTTAGGCAGAAATAATTCCTTCTCTGAACTCACTGTGAACTTATTTTTGCCAACTACTTGGCCATTAATCATTACTATCTATTCTGAATTACCACAGCTTATCTCTTTTCATTTAGCATACCACTTGCTACTTTCTCGCAACTGCATCAGAAAATCACTCACAGGCAGGAGTAGTGTGTCACTCCTGTTTTGGTTTTCCTACTTGTCAATGCAGGGTGCCCAGCACTGGTTAGGAGCTTGATTAATATCTGATGACTAATCAGGAGTGAAGTACAATGTTGTTAACTTTAAATTAATAGAGATAAGATTAACAAATTATAGCTGATTAGAATGGGATAGGTTATAAATATGCTGAAATAATTCCTGTTCCAAAAATGAACTTAAGAAATGTTCCAAGGCCAGTGCTGAGGCATAGTGGGTAAAGCCACCACCTGCAGTGCCAGCATCTCATATGGGCGCTGGTTCGAGTCCCAGCTACTCAACTCTGACCCAGCTCTCTACTATAGCCTGGGAAAAATAGTGGAAGATGGCCCAAGTGATTGGGCCTTTGCACCCACGTAGGAGACCAGGAGGAAGCTCCTAGCTTCTGGCTTCGGATTGGCCCAGCTTCGGCCGTTGCGGCCATTTGAGGAGTGAAATCAGTGGATGGAAGACCTGTCTCTCTCTGCCTCTGCCTCTTTGTAACTCTGCTTTTCAAATAAATAAATCAATTTAAAAAAGAAAGAAAGGTTCCAGTTTATAGGGAGAGTGGCTGGCAAGTGGAGGGAGAGAGGATGGCTGCCTCTGAATTGAGACAAGTGATCACATTTGTACCTCCTTCGCTCCAAGAAGGTTATTCTGTCTCTTTTCTTGTCCAGACTGAACAGCATCAAAAAACAATTTCTGATGCCCAGTTGTTAGAAATCTTTATGGCACGAGTTCAGATATCTGTACTTTCTAGACACTCTAACATTTGGAAAATCAATTCTCTGGCCATGATTTCCATTCCTAAGTTCTGTCCAACCAGACCAGTGGCTGGTGAGGAACAGAGCTTTGTCCAAGCTGAAGATAACTGTGAGTTGCCTTAGGTTGAGAAAGAGTCGGCCCCTGTGGACTCTCAAATGTTATATATAACTGAGCTCTTGGGGACCTTGTATTCAGTGAGGTCAAAGCAGAAAACAAAATGAAAAACACAACTGAGTGTTATTAGGTGCCAGTACAGCATTAGAAAAAGAGCTTTTCCCAAACCAATCTGGTACAGAAAGCCAATGTGACAAAAAATGGTCAGGTTGTGGTAAGGGAGATACCTACCGATGCAAAGACCATGAGTAATGGCGAAACCATCCCCCCCACCACCACCACCACGTAATACCAGCTGCACTTACATAGCAGCTAGAATTTAAAACCCACTCTCAGACTAGAAAATGGAATGTGGTAACTAGCTGGGGCATTCTGGGTCAAAACATATGATGTCTTTCTCTAGGTGTGGCCATTCTGGGGTGGCAAACATGCTGTGAACAAATAAGACTTTATTCCTTTTCTGAGAACGTGGAGATGGGAAGTCAATCTCTATTCTTACTCTACAAAGAATTCCTGGAAGTGCTTCCCAATCTTTGCACAAATATGGGCGAGGCGATAATCCTGCTTACCGTGTCTGCTGATAAACCGGATACAGCTTTCTACCACCAGAGGAATTGCCTGGCCCGAGTCCTGAAAAGCCAAAGAGAAACCTAACGTTAGAATCTTCAGATGGGGATAGTCTGGGGTTAGAGAAAATGGGCAACCTGTGCAGAACGTGTCTTGGCCACATCAGCGGTGGTTCACAAAGAAGCACCTCTCCTGTCCTGCAAGCTCCAGGGCGCAAAAACCCAAGCCCCTGCTTGGAATTTCACAGAGATGCCTTAAATACAGCATGTCCAAAATGCAGCCGATCATCTTTGATTGCAAACCAGCTCCCTACCCAGCCATTCAATCAATCAATACATTCTATCAGGTTTGCCTCCTCCACAGCTCTCAAATCCATTTGTTTTCCTCTCACACTGCTGCCACCAACTCACTCAGTTCATCAATACCCCAGTTCCCTCTCTTGCCATCCTCCAATCCATGTTTCTCTTCCTTTACAGCATGGCAAGTCAGTGATCTTTACAAAGTACACGTCTCACCAGTGGAACTCTTTCCTTACTCCCTTTACACAGCCTTGCATGGCCTGGACCCTTCCTTTGCCTCCACTTCCACCACCTGTGCCTTCACCTTTGCTACAGCCACTGGAGACACTGCTGGCCCTCAGATCAGTCCTGCTTTACTTTGTGGCTTTGTGTGAGCTGGTCCTGCTGCTCACATGCTCTCCTCAGCCCTGTGACTTAATTCTGTGCGTGTACATAATCTGCTTGCTTTTTTTTTTTTTTTTTTTTTTTTTGATAAAAGAAGGTGAAAGAGGAGGGGGAAAGGAATGCAAACATTAGCCATTACCTATTTTTTTTTTTTTGGTAAAGATTTATTTTATTTATTTGAATCTGTTTGCTTTTGTCACCAGTACAACTCAAGGTACACAAGAGCAGATCCTATGTCAATTCTTGGGTGTCCAGTGCTGGTCATGGTACTCTCCCATAGCGGGTATTTAATTAGTATCAGTCAAAGGTAGCAGAATGAGCCAAGCGAGTTCAGAAAGAGGGTTTGATAGCATAAAAGGTAAGGAAGAACAGAAAACCAACTCTTGGAAGCAGTGGCAATTACTTGGTACTAAGCAAAGCAGGCTTCCCAGACATCAACATTGCTTTGTCCTTTTGCTACACAATCCTGCTTGTGTCATTTAACTACTCTGGGCCTCGATTTGCCTTCTACCAGCTGGGAGGGCGTTGGTGGGGAGAAAAGTAATACTCCCTATTGGCACATGAACGTGAGTGCCTGCTGTTTACACAGGAATTTATAGAGGTACTGGGACACATATTAGGTCGTTCAGGTGGATTGGTCCTGGGAAAAATTCTCTGGGGATATATATTACATTCTTTTGAAAAATGAGTAAATGAAGGCTTATCAAAGTAAAACAACTGTGCATGGTCACACAGCTGGTAAGCAACATAGTCAGGACTCAAAGGCAGTCGTCCTCTGAGACAGAACACTGTATTACACCACACATACTGCACCCTAGGAGCTCAGCAAACACTGCCAGGCATGCATACCAACTATTACTAAAGACTAGAAGGGTTTTACAATGCAGCTAAATTAATAGTAATTTAACTGTGGGGAAGAAAAGATCAGGCAAAGGGACCCCAGAAGCCTGGTTACCAAGGGCTTCTGATGTTCAGCATAGAGACTGGAGTCTCTGGTGAGGTGGGTTCATGTGGCTTCTGCCCACTTCATAGGTTTGCCTGTGCTTCTGAATTTCCCACTGTAGCCATGGGGAATGCCAGCTGTTAGAGACCGCTAGGTTTCATGAAGAAGTTGGGCTGGGAGTTTTATTAACTCCACAGGTCCAGAGGGAGGGAAGTTGGGAAGCTTGCAAGTCACTGGTTTCAACAAGTCACGTGAGTACATTCTAGGCAGAGGGGAGGACATGGAATATCCATGGTAGCTGGAGGTGAGCAAGAAGCAGGCATCGACGACGTTAACCTGCATGCATGTGGTTATCGTAGCATGTCAGAAGTAGGCCAGAGAGGTCACCTTTGGCAGACAAGGGTGGCCAGAGACCGCCTGTCCTCCTGCAGAAGAGTGCTTCCCTAGGCCTTGCTGCTCCAGTAGAGCTAAGAGAGAGTCTAGTGGGAATAACTAAGGGACAAAGTCACAGAGGCTTTGGTGGCGTCTGCTATCCTCCCTTGTCCCTGAGCTAGGAGTGAATCCACTTCCTGCAGATGTGCCTGTGGTTCCCGTGCTGACCCAAAGCCTGGCACTTCACCACTGACCTGCAGACAGCTGACCCCACAGTTGCTCATATACTTTCATTACTGACTATACCTATCTTTCCCTCTCTCTCACCTCTCCCCCAGTGTTAGAACTGATGCCAGGTTAATTGTCTTGTTCAAAATATTTTTGGTTATATGAATATAATCCCAAGGTTGGAAAGACAATCTGGTTAGTTTCCCATCTAACCAGATTAAGAAAACTTCAAACCAAAAGTGGAGGAGGGAGGGTGGCAGAAAAGACAGTAAGGTGTGGTCCAGGGATTTGCAGGGGAAAACAACTAGGAAGACAGCCAGATAATGCCTACATAGACATTGTTTGGCACATATTTTTAAAAAAATATTATTTACTTTTCTTTATTTCAAAGGCACAGAGCCAGATACGAGAGAGAGAGAGAGAGAGAGAGAGATCTTCCATGTGCTGGTTCACTCCCCAAATGCCTGCAACAGTTGGGGCTGGGCCAGGCTGAAGTTGTTAGCCAGGAGCTCCATCTAGTCTTCCACAGGGGTGGTGGGGACCCAAGAGCTTGAGCTATCACTTGTTTTCCCCAAGGTGTACGTTAACAGGGAGCTGGGGTCACAAATGGAGGTGGGACTTAAACCCAGGCACTTTGATTTGGGAAGCAGACACCCCAAGTGGCACCCTAACTGCTATGCTGAACACCTGTCCCTGGAATAACTTTTTAGGAGCAAGGGGGTTAAGGTTTTTGTCTGCTACTGACCTTCCACATTTGTTAAATGTCTCTTTTCTCACCAAGGGAGAAGATACAAGATTTGACAGCTGATTAGATGTGGGTGATCAGAAGGAAAAATGGTGTTACAGATAATATATGGGGCCTCGGAGACCCATATATATTATATATGTGAAGAACGGGGAGTCCCTTTGAACAAAAATAAACAAAACAGAGGTAGAGCCAAGGAAATGAAAATGTGGGAAGGTGAAGACTGATGCTGAGGGAGGGCACAGGTCCAGTCAATCTCTTAGGGCTCAGAGACAGAATCACAAAACAAAGAAAGCCGGGGAAGGAGGGAAAGACTCATCTGAGGCAACAGGCGTGACATGGGAGAGAAATCAAGAGGGCCAAGCCTTGGGGAAATGCCAGATTTAGAATCGGGGCAGAGGGGAGGCCAGCAAAGATGGTGTGGAAGTACTAGACAGGTGAGAGCAAGGGCAGGGCTTGAAGGGAGCTGGGAAGGCCCGGGGGCAGCAATGGAAGCACCTCCTTTTGCAGAAAGATCTATGACAGTTGGCACCTAGTCTTTGCTAGGGTCAAAAATGACTGGAACCCATCAGGGACCCTTAAAAACAAAAGCTACCAGATTCTTCCTCTTGTTTGGCTGATTTGCCAGAAACAAGCAAGAAAGCAAGCAAGCAAGCAAAAAACATCTACTTCCTGGCTACTTATACAAGATTATTCATCTTCCAAATTACTTACTATTTTACTCTCCTGATTATCTTAGAAAAACTTCTTGCTGATATATCATTAGATTTTGATTACTGGAAATAAATTGAGGCAGCAGATCGAAAACATGGCCTTTATTTGGGCTTTTTGGTGTATCCTATAACTCTTAGGCAAATACAGCACTAGGCATATACTTTGCCTGCAACCATTTAGGTGCAGCAGGATGCAAACCAGAAGGGTACCATTCCCCTAGCATGGGAGTGAAACCAGAAGCACACACACCTGTCCAACTGTGGGCTCTGGCACTCATACACATGCTCCACCTACAAGCAAGAGGTTCTGTTTTAGCCCAGGAGCCGAAAGGAACAAACTTCAAGCTCAATTTTATTTTCAGTGCCTAAAGGAAAAATGGCTTATTCTGTCTTCAAGACACCTACCTGTAGGTGCAGGCAATTTGGTGTGGAGTTAAAGGGCTCATATCCCCATATTGGACTGCCTGGGTTTGAGTCCCAATTCCACTCCTGATTTTGCGAGCACACACCCTGGGAGACAGCAGGTGGTGACTCAGTTATGGGGGTCCCTGCTGTCCACTGGAGAGACCTGACTGGAGTTCCTGGCTCTTGGCTGCAGCCGAGCCCAGCATAGGCTGATGCAGGAATTAGGGGAGTGGCCCAGCAGATAGAACCAATGGATGGGAACTCTGTCTCTCTGCTTTTCAAATAAATAAAATCAATTAATTAAGCCATCCACATGTTAATTTTAAGTGCAATATATTATCATTGGAAGGCACTCTGTTCCTTCCAGTTTTAAATGAAATTATGAGGGGGTGAGCACTGTGGAGCAGTAGGTTAGCCCACTGCTTGGGAGGTCTTCATCCCAGAAAGTCTTGGTTCAAGTCCTTGCTACTGCACTTTTGATCCAACTTTAGGCTAATGCATTGTGGGAGGAAGTGGAAGATGGCTCAAGTTGCTTGGGCCCCTGCCACTCACCTGGATGGAGTTTCAGACTGGAATTTTGACATGGCCCCGTCCTAGCTGTTGTGGGCAATTTGGGAAGTGACCTATCAGATGTGAGATCTCTGCCTCTCTCTCACATAGGTGAACATAAACAAATAAACATTAAAGAATGTTCATAGAAAAAATGAAAATGTGGGAGAAAGGGGGCAGAACAAAGAAACAAAGAGGACGGAGAGTTGCAATGAAATTTTATAATTTAAAAGGCCGTGTAAGTGTATCTTACGGTGTTGTCATTAAAATGAGATCCAAAGTAGACGAAGGGGAAAGAGTGGCAGCAAAGCAAAGTGAAGCCCAAGTCATCTGAGTGCCCCAGCTGGACTGTCCACCCGGCCCTAGCCGTCAGATCAGCTAAAGAGACTGCAGAGGCTGCCAATACCACAGGAACCACATGCCCTCCACGTTCGATGATCTCCCTGTGGCTAGCGCCACTGTGAATCACCCAAAATGATTTTTTAAAGCCTGGATCAGCTCTCCCCTGAGTAGACATAAAGATATTTCTGAGCTCTCTCTACCCCTTCCCTGCTAACTGCCTACTGCATGGCTGATATGAGCTTAAGGGACACACAATCGTTTCAGTATTTGCCATAAAGTATAATTAGGAAGTCAAATTTGTAACTGCACAAAATACTTCAATTAATATTATTTTAAACAAGCACAAGTGCTATTTACATTATCTACTGATGAGGACTACCCACACCACTGCTCTCTAAGACCCCTCCTTATATGGACAATGCGGGCTGGCCACCCGATGGCAGATCCGAGTACAGCAATGAAAATCACGTGCAAAATGTTGTTGTGTTGAGCAGCTCTTAGCTACCTTATCTAGACCAGGCTTATCCTTTGCACTGTTAGCATGGCTTAAACATCTATCTAGGATGACCACATTACCCAAAACAAACAAAATCTGCAAGTTTCGAACATGCCTGTCCCTTACAGTGGATCAGCTGTACACACTTTTCACGCCAGACCAGTCTAGCCTCTTACCTGCTTCCTCACGGTTGAGCTACGCCTGTGGTCGATCCCACCAAGTCAGGATCCATACAGCAACAGAGAGGAAAAAGAGAAAATTGGGACACAATGAGACAAACACCATTTTAAAACCCAGAAGTAGAGTTTTTAATAATTAATCTCTGTGGTGGTTGATAAAGAAAGTCACATTATTCAGCTCTGTCCCAGAAATGGCTAAGAGACTTGGTGAGTTACTTTTCAGATAAAGCTCAGTTAAGTTCCTTCTTCACAACAGAGCAGAGAGAGCCTGCTTATTTAGGATCTACAACCATTCAAAAATCTGAATAGGAGAACTGGTTCAGCCTACAGTAAAATATATCTGGGTTAGACAACAAAAACATGGATTTGTAAGGAGACACTGGTAAACACCAAAGGATACAAACGTTTTCTTTCTCTTGGAAATCTTAGGAAAAAGAAACGGAGCAATTTTTCCAGATTTAGAGGGTAGAACATCCAGACTGGAAGGACCTGGGGATTCTCTGGATCAGTGTTTTCAAGCTGACCGTAACCTCAGAAGACTTTTCACAAAGGGAATCAGACCCAGAGGCACGAGGCCCCAAACAAGGAGGACAGCACTGTGCTGCTTCGAGTGAAGGTAGGGACCAGAGCCTGGCTACTGGGCCTTGCCCTGCCACTCCCACCAGGCCACTCGCGAGGAAACTCTTGGGAACCCTGGAGCGCCTCTGATTTAGTGTAATGCTCCTATCTTATAGAAGAGGAACTGAGAGCTCAGAGAGGGGAAAAGAGCAGCTCAAGGTGACTCAGTGGAATAATCTCACTCTTTTCAGTCCCACAGAGCCTTCTGCAGATACAGGAGCTCAGGTGCTCACCCTTAAATCAAGATTGTCATCAAGAAGAAACATCCCAGGGCCAACAGTGTAGCGCAATAGGCTGAGCCTCCGCCTGCTGTGCCAGCATCCCCAAATGGGCACCTGTTTGTGTCCTGGCTGCTCCTCTTCCACTCCAGCTCTCTGCTTGTGGCCTGGGAGGGCAGCAGAGGATGGCCCAAGTGTTTGGGCCCCTGTACCTGCATGGGTAACCTAACCTTAGCTCCTGGAGGAGGAGGCTCCTGGCTCTGGATCAACCCAGCTCCAGCTATTGCAGCCATTTGGGGAGTGAACCAGTGGATGGAAGGTCTTTCTCTCTGTCTCTCCCTCTCTGTCTGTAACTCTACCTCTCAAGTAAATAGATAAAATCTTAAAAAGAAGAAGATGGAGAACAGGAAGGGGAAGGGGAAGAGGGGGAGGAGGAGGAGGAAGAGGAGAAGGAAGAAGAGGAGGAGGAGGAAGAAGAAGAAAAAGAAGAAGAAGAAGACCCACAGCCAAGTTGCACATAGGTAGAGGCCTGGGTACACTCAAGCTTCGGCTTCACCCAGAACCCACCACCGTGGTTGAGGAAGGCACTGCTGCTGGAGGTGTAATGGAGACTAACACTGCTTTACAAGAGGTGCTGAAGACCCCCTCATCCACGATGGCCTGGCAGGTGGAATCTGTGAAGCTAACAAAGCCTTAGACAAGCGCCAAGCCCATCTTTGTGGGTTTGCACATAACTGGAATAAGCCTATGTGTGTCAAGCTGGTGGAGGCCCTTTGTGCTGAACACCAAATCATCCAAATTAAGGCTGATGACAACAAGAAACTTGGAGAATGGGGTGGCCTGTGTAAGACTGGGAGAGGAAACCCCATAAAGCAGTCAGCAGAACTATGGCAAAGAACTCAGGCCAAGGAAGTCATCAAAGAACATTTCAAATGCAAGAAATGGACAAATAAATTTGGCCCACATTAAAAAAAAAAAAAGATACATTCCACAGAATTGCAATATCTTGGTTCCCTCTACTCATCAAGACTGGTATATTAATGGAATCTTTATTGTAGTCCACAATGACAAAATGATGAAAGCAAATGAAGCTATCTCTAAATAATGAGCCATAATTGTAAAGGGCCTCATGACCACTGTGTATGTTGGCAGATACAAATGGTTGATATGATGCGCTAAGCCAGGGTCTCCACGGCATGTGGCCCCTTACGGCTCTTTCTCCAGTTAGATCAGCACATTTTTAGGCATCTGAGAACTGCTGGCTGAATGAATGCTTTGCTCTTTGCCAGCTCACGAGTTTTCTCATAGCAGCTTCATGACTGGGAAGGAAAATATTTGGCTGGGCTGAGAAGGAAGGGAAGGTGGGGGAATACGGGGAGGGTTGCATGCTTGTACATCAGGCAAGGATTTTTACCACTGCTATTTGGCAAGACAAGAACTACAACGTCATATTTCACTATCTAGCAACAGTCACTGGTTAGGAGCTGTCATCCTTTCTGTCTCCTGATCTTCTCAGAGACTTCCCAAGCCCACTTGTTGAAGTCTAGCAGCGAAGGTTAGGTTACAAGTGGCTTTAGGGAATATTCCAACAATGATAACTCCTTTCACGCGGGTCTGTTGAGCTCTGTCCCTAAGTTGCAGTGAACCCCACTTCCATTTGAGACCAGACGGGGTCAGTAAGGCAAAGGGAAGGAAGCAACCCCAACCCCTTGGCTCTTCCCCAGGGCTGGGATCACAGTACTCCACCAGCCTCCCTTTCTCCCTTCCCAGGCCACACCTACCTGGCCAGACTGCAGTCTGTCCGTTGACCTGTTGGAAAGACAAAGGCAAAAAGCATATGTTGAAGCAGGAGGGGTGAAGGGGGAAGATCTACTCCTAACAACGACCATGCCCTGCTCATCATCCCAGGGAGCCACTAGCGAGAAAGAAGAAATGCATTGAAAGCCTCTCTCAAGGCAGGAATTGATTCTGATGCTGGCACCCAGTCCACGGTTGCTGGCATTCCTAAACCTTAGGTTTATCAACTGTTTCCCAAACGGGAGTGGCTATAGGGGAACACTAACAAGGCAAGTCATACTTTATAGAACACATCATTAGAAGTTTTCAGAGATTCAGAGAGATGAAATTTAGCTGTTCTTATATGTATTCTGGGGAGGGGGCAAATTTGCTTGCTCCTGAGTATATGAACACACACAAACACACTTCGGGCTGGGAGGAGAAGAAGGAAAAGGAGTTGCTTTGGGAGAGAAAGGAGAAGATGTAGATGTTTTAGTTTTAGATTCTTACTATATTCTATGTTAGTTGGGTCTGAAGTAGCAAGAGATAGATGTCATTTAATACTACTAACAAATTAAGGTTCTCAATCCAATAATAGGCCCTAAATAGTTTTATAGGTCATAGCCAGCTTTAAAAAATGAAATTGAGGGGCTGGCATTGTGGAACAGTAGGTTAAGCCACCATGTGCAGTGCTGGCATCCATATGGGCACCAATTCGAGTCCTGGCTGCTCCACTTCTAATCCAGCTCCCCTCTAATGTACCTGGGAAAGCAGAGGAGGATTGGCCCAAGTACTTGGGCCCCTGCACCCACATCAGGGACCCAGATGAAGCTCCTGGCTTCGGCTTGGCCTACCCCTGGCCATTGTGGTCATCTGGAGAGTGACCAACAGATTGAAGACCTCTAGCTTTCCTTCTCTCTGTAACTCTGTCTCTTAAATACACAAATAAAGGGCCGGCACTGTGGCCTGGCGGGTAAAGCCGCCACCTACACTGCTGGCATCCCATATGAGCACTGGTTTGAGTCCTGGCTGTCCTCTCCTGATCCAGCTCTCTGCTATGGCCTGGGAAAGCAGTAGAAGATGGCCCAAGTCCTTGGGCCCCTGCGCCACATGGGAGACTCAGAAGAAGCTCCTGGCTCCTGGCTTCAGATTGGCCCAGCTTTGGCTGTTGCGGCCATTTGGGTTGTGAAGCAGTGGATAGAAGACCTCTCTCTCTGTCTCTACCTCTGCCTCTCTGTAACTCTGCCTTTCAAATTAATAAATAAATCAGTTAATGAAGCTTGATCGGTATTAGATTCATAGTAGATAAATAAGGGACAGACCTCAGCAGGCATTGAGCCTGAGAAGGAGAGTGCAGCTCCCAGACTCCTCAGTCAAGTTCCTGGAAAGGCAACTCCAAGGGCGGGGGAGGGCAGGGTTTTTTTCTTGCCTTTAGAGGTTGCTAATTGTTGATTACAGTTCAGCTCATCTCAAGCAACACCATCCCCCACCCCTAACAGTCTCTCGTTACCAAAGTCTCAGCTTTCATCTGCAAAAATATTATTCAGAGCTATTATTTTCAACATCTGTCCCATTTCCATTCTGGAATATTCATATACATCAATTATCGCTCCGTGGCAAGAACAGGGGCTCCTGCATTATGGTGACAAATACATCCAGAAGGCCCAGGGACAGCATGACTTGCACACAGGAAGACTTACAGTTGTTTTTTTTCTTAATTGCTAGAACTTGTCATCTTTAAGATTTGACAATTTGTGGCACTAATGAATGGTCAACCTTCTGCCCTCTATCCATAATAGCACATTGGGTGCCTATATGTGTACGAACAAAGCCATGCACACATGTGTGTGTCCCAGCACCCTGCTCTGTCTTGGGGATTGTGCTTAGACGGTCTTGACAACAAGAAATCACAGCTATAACTTGCTTCAGAGAGCTATGAGCTGTTTCTCCATTTCCTCATGGAACAAATCTAATAACCCAAGAGTAAAGATTTTCTATAAGCTAAGTTTGGCTCTCAATGGCTGAACCTGTTTAGTCTGAGTGCCTTGGATGGTGGGAAGGAAAGAGAACAGAAATTACTTAAAGGGCATTCTTCACATGAAATAAAATGCCTAAATAGCACAAGATCAAAGATGTCGAGAAAAAAGAATCAATCATCTTGGGGGAATTGTTCAGAGTAGGAAAAGGACAGAGCAAAAAGTTGGGTAGAAGGTTCTGATATGCAAGTGGGACCAATGGGGCCAATGAACCAGTGAGTACTGTACACTGTTCTATATTCTATGGTTTGCCGGAAGATTGCTCAAGGATTTATTTAAAATGTTAGACATCTGCGTAAGTGCAGGCTTGTCTGTCACTGATGTTACTACACATTCCCTGTAGCCTCTCTCTTCCTCTCTCACATCTTTAAGTGAGGAGATTAGTGGGGCAGGGAGGAGGGGCTGGGCACTGCGAGGCATCCCTAACCTGGGGATTCCATTAATCATGGATGCTAAGAGCCAGGCAGGAGCCCTGGGCTAGGTGCCAGAAAACCCTGGGGAAGCTTCTCTTTCAACCTTAGCCTTCTGTTTGACAGCCAAGGAGAGAAAGTCCAGAGTGCCAGTCGCGTTCTCTGTCTTGCTACTTTCCAGGGTCTGGTTAAAATCACCCCGTGAGATGAGACAGTCCACTCAGCACCGTGGCCTCAGCACAGCGCAGCCGTGAGAGAGCTGCCACCTAAGCTGAGTCAGGACCCTCGAAAGCAGAGGAAACAGCTGCTCCACCCAGAAGCTAGGGTGAGCAGCAGTCTGTCCATCATGCGTCTGAGGGTCCTCAGCCCTCCTCCGAGCAGCTGGACACTTCATCTCATGGCTCCCTACCTAACTTAACAAAGTGTTCGGAAAATAAATAGCCCCTTAGCCCCTTTACCCCAGCCGCCACAGAGGAGGCGAAGGAGGGGGACTGGGTGGAGAGCAGGCACGCTCCATTTAAACAAATAGATGATGCACATTAGTGCTTCATTAAGCATTGGCCTTTCCCCATTACTCAAGCAGTCACTGGGGGCGTGGGCTTTCACATCAAACAAGCCAGGAAAAGAAATGCATTCCTATAACCAGATCAGATCCACTTGGCTGCAGACAGAGGGGAGCGCCCCGCGAGGAAGCTCCGTGGGCCCTCCCCTGCTGCCAAGCCTCCAGCAGAGGGTTCCCACACTCACTTTCTCCCAGGGTTTTCTGCAGGAGGTCGTGCTTGGCTTGCAGCTTGGTGATGAGGTTCCTGCCCTCCAGGTACTCCTTCATTTTCTGCAAGGGAGGAGGAGGAAAGAAAGAGTGATCAGAATCCTGAAGGAAAAAGGGTCATGGATGCTCCACGGGACAAATCCCTTGTCAAGAAGTCATTTGGTTTCTGACCCAATTTCCAATAGGTCCACTTCTTGTTTCTTTAAGCTGCCTGTGGCCAGCTGCTGACTTCACGGTGGATTAACACCCCGCTCCATGTTTTCCTGGGAGCTCCACGTTGGGCCAATGCAAAGAAACAGACTGGGGAGCCCCTCATCTGTCCCCTTAGTTCCCCTAAAGAACTGGGGGGGGGGCAGCGGCAGATGCACTCACAGAGGACACACACCTGCTGCTTGCCACCTCTGCTGACATCCCTACCATCCACCGGAGCCATTCCCAGGGTGCATTCCATCAGTCCAGGAGCAGTGCCAGTGGCAGGCTCCAGCCCCTGCCTCAGCTGCACGCACAGCATCTTTGTGCTGTATCCTAATCAGCCTCCATCACTGTTCCGCACGGAATCATCACAGAAAGCACTCAGAGGGAGGGGCTGCCACCTCCCACTCGCACACACACACACAGTTCTAAACACAAGACGAGATTTTGGAAACGCAATCTCATCTGCTCTAACTGTCCAAAAATTATCGTGAGGCTGCACATTCAGATTGGACCTTACTTAACCCTTGTGTGCCCAGTGAGAAATCATGTTTCCCTGACCAATCATCAAATCTTCAAAGCGACCCCATGCACTGTTATTATCATTATGCCCATCTCACGAATGAGAGCACTGAGGTTTCTAGAGATTAATTAATGTGTTCAAGGTCAAGCAGTTAGCAAGGAGTGGAGTCGGTATCCAGATACACGCAGTTTGAAAACATGGTATGTGCTCTTAATCTTTAAGATAGAATGTTCCACTATTTTGGTATAGAGCAAAAGAGGGAGAGAAGTGGAAGTCAACATCATAGCACTGATTCTTTTTATATGTCTAGCGACCTAAGCGTCTTTAGAGCACTTTAGTACATATTCTCTCATTTGACACACGGCAACTCTGTAAACACATAAGGCAGACATTATTATTTCCCGTTACAGATGAGACGATGATCTCAGGGTGAGGGGGTGTCAAATAAATTGCTGAACCTTGAAAATTAGTGACAGTGCCAAGCCTGGACCCCCAACCTTTGAACTCTTAAAATAATGTCTTTGGGGCTGGCATTGTCATCTGCAATGCCGGCATCCCATATGTGTGTGGTTTTGCGTCCCACCTGCTCCACTTCCAATCCAGCTCCCTGCTGGATTTTCCCTGCCTGGGAAAGCGGCAGAGGATGGTGCAAGTCCTTGGGCCCCTGCACCCATGTGAGGCCCAGGTGAAGCTCCTGGCTCCTGGCTTTGGCCTGGCCCAGCCCTGGCTGTTGCAGTCATTTGGGGATGAAGTGGAAGATAGAAGATCTCTCTCCTCCCCTTCTTCCCCATAACTCTGCCTTTCAAATAAATAAAATAAATCATTAAAAAAAATGGCATCTTTCCCACTCTCCCCATAGCTACTCTTAGGGATCTTGGTTTCCTTTGGTTGCCTCAAGCTGCAAGGGTTCATTTGCTACATTAGGGGTCACCTGCCCATGTCTAAACTCAGAGGCCAATGGCAGGGTTTCCCAGAGTGTAGTCACAAGCAATGGTAAGACAGCAGACATCTAAGGCAGTAAATGGGTAAAATATTTTAAAGTAATAGTTCTGTCCATCTTTTAGTACACATTAAACAAAAACATAGAATACCCAGGGCCCGACCAGGCTGAAGCCAGGAGCCAAGAGCTCCAGCTGGGTCTCCCATGTGAATGGCAGAGTTAAGCATCAGCAGGAGGCTGGATTTGGAAGCAGTCAGGACTCGAACCTAGGCACTCTGCTGTGGGATGACAGGTGACACAAGTGGCATCTTAACTGCTCTGCCAAAGTCTGTCCTTTCAGTGTGAACTTCTAAGAGCCTATACTTAACTCTCTGGTTCTCATTAAAAACAAAGGAAAAATTCTGCTTTCTTGGAGATGTACTTTCTGGCCCTCCCACGCTCATCCAGATGCTCCTGTGTGTCCCTTGCAAATCTCCATGACAGCACTTCTCACACGCCTCTGTTACCAAGGGTTTGTCATTCACATGTCTTTGTCTCTAGGATGTCTCTGCTTCGTGGCCAGAGATCATGTCATTCATGATTCTTTGCATCTCTGATGCTTAGCACCATGCCTAGCAGACAGCAGACACTCGCTAAATGCATAAAGAATGATAAAGAAATGTGTCAATCTCACTCTCTGAGTGAGCAGTTCATAACTTCCCCAGCAGTTATGAACTATGCATCTAGGCATGTCCCTCCCCTGCATTTTAAATAGGAAGTGAGCCCCACACCAACTTCTCCTGCTGCCTCACTCAGGACTCCTTCTCTCTGCTCCTTTGTGCTTTTGCACCAGAACATCTGCATGAGAAGAGGCTCCACTGTCACCTTCCCCCTCCATCTGCTCCAGCTGCCAGCTCACCTGCTGTCAGTCTTCCCTGGGTGATATTTTAATCCCTAACCAAGGCCTAATTGTAGGCTTGGAATAGTGCTTTAGGGCCCAGAGGTGACAACCCTTCAGGAAACATCCATTGCTAATAACATAACCCTCAAAGGCCTCTCTTTGGAAGGTTATCCTGGGAGACTCTAGAGATTTCCTAATGAGGAAAATTCTCCAAGAAACTGTAACCCTCAATACAAGACCAGACTGCTCAGAAAACAGCCGAAGTTCTGAAAGGAGACGGACGCCAGTTCCTTCCTCTTGCTCTCGTTTCTGCTTCTGATTCCGGAAATAATTTTTTTTTTTTTCATTTGTGTTCACAGTTCACTACTTAACTCTGGCTGTCACTCAGTAAACCATTAAAATAAATAACAATCTGATAAGGAGGTAAGATGGATTACCTTTTCGGGTTCCATTAAATCCTGCAGGATCAAAGCTGTGTCAAGGTATGACTTGCATCCCTAATATTGTATGGAAACAATGGTTGGAAGGTTTCCATCCAGTGAGCCAGGCACGGGATGGTAGAGGCCTCCTGGAGTCTGCAGGCATGTTATTTATCACTTCCCTCTCTTGCCCCTTAGGCAGCACTCATCTCCGTAAGAGAGAGGCTGGGGCTATAAATCACCTTTTCTTTATCAGTGGAGCTGAGCTAGGAGGCTTTGGTTGCTGCTGGACAGACACACAGAGAAGGGAGCAGAGGCAGCCAGCTGAGGGCAAGAGAGGAGACCAGGGGGCCAGGAAAAGAGCTCTTTGCATGTAATCTCAAAATGCCTTCCTTGGGCAAGGAGGGTCACTTGCTTTATTTCAAGAATGTCCCAATATTGCGTAATTATCTGTCATTGCACTCCCTACTTCCCTCACCAAAACCCAAAAGTAATTATGTGGGGTTTTCACTTGACCTGGGGATTTTATTTCACCAAGATAAAGTAAACTCCTAAAACACAAGTCAGTACTGTCAAAACAGAATTTCAGGGGCCCGTGCTGAGGCGTAGTAGGCTAAGCCTCCGCCTGCAGCACCAGCATCTCCTACGGGAGCTGGTTCGTTTCCCAGTTGCTCCTCTCCTGATCCAGCTCTCTGCTATGGCCTGGGAAAGCACCAGCACCGGTGTGGGAGACCAGGAAGAAACTCCTGGCTCTTGGCTTCGGATTGGCCCAGGAGTGAACCAGAAGGTGGAAGAGCTTTCTCTCTGTCTCTGCTTTACCTCTCAAATAAACAAATAAAATCTTAAAAAAAAAAAAAAAAAAAACCAAACAGAATTTGCACAAAAGGTAGGAAGGAAAAGGGGTTTTTTTGTTCTTGTTTGTTTTTGGCATTGTAAAACTGCAATTCTGTTTTCATAATTTTATAGTAATTCCTAATTGGATTAACTATCAGTGATGAAGTTTATTTATTGAAAAGTACTAGGCCGGCGCCGTGGCTTAACAGGCTAATCCTCCACCTTGCGGCGCTGGCACACCGGGTTCTAGTCCCGGTCGGGGCGCCGGATTCTATCCTGGTTGCCCCTCTTCCAGGCCGACTCTCTGCTATGGCCCGGGAGTGCAGTGGAGGATGGCCCAAGTGCTTGGGCCCTGCACCTCATGGGAGACCAGGAGAAGCACCTGGCTCCTGGCTTCGGATCAGCGCGATGTGCCGGCCACAGCGGCCATTGGAGGGTGAACCAACGGCAAAAGGAAGACCTTTCTCTCTGTCTCTCTCTCTCACTATCCACTCTGCCTGTCAAAAAATAAATAAATAAATAAAAAATAAAAAAAAATTAAAAAAAGAAAAGTACTAACAGAATAATTTTTCTTTTTCTCCATGACAGACATTTTTGTTGTAGTAAAATGAAAAGGTTTGAGTTGGAATAGTCTAGTCCCACCACTTAGTAACCCTTCTAACCTTGGGCAAATTGCTTAACCCCCCCGGAATCTTAGTTTTCCCATTTGAAAAATGAGGATAATGTATTTTTCACGACATTGAGGGTTTAATAGGCTAATAATGTGATTAGCACAAGGTCCAACATATAGCACGTAATCAAAAGTTGTTCCTTACACCTGAATCAACTACTCAGTAAACCTCAAAACATTCCTTCCTTAAACTGCTTTGCTTTTCTTTCAACACAGGAAAGTTGAATCAAAGTAGAAGGTTCAGGTCTTAAAGCAAAACAACCAACAGTAAGAGGTATAAGAATGCTTTTCAAATTTCATTTTGAAAAATGCTTTCCTTTTAAATACACTCTTACCACGCGTAAAAAACTCATGAGACCTTGCTTATGCCTTGGATTTAATCAGTGTGAACCAAGGCTGTAAGTGCCTACCGCCGCAAGTGGGTGGTGGGTAGGAGGAGAGAGCTCTGCCTCGCTGGGCCATCAGCAGAGATACACAGATGTCATTATTACCGCTCCTTTCCCACCCCACAGGCACTCTACATTCCCCTTCCTCCCTGTCAATTTTGAAAGCAAGAAACAGCTGTCAGACAGAATAAATAATAGAGTAAACCATACATGGGGCACACCTCCCCAGTTTTAATTGGCATGGCAGGAGCACTGATTCATCTGTAAACGCTTAGCACATGTTTACTAAGGATCAGCAGAATTCCAAGATAAGAAAAACTCATTGTAAGTTCCAAGTCCAGTGGTCTAGCATACTGCCCTAATGGCCAAGGCACCATCTCCTCCTATTACCTTATCCCAGCCTGTCCCTAAGAATTCAGTTAGTTTGGCTTTATTATTTTATCAGCCCTATTCCTTAACCCCTTCCCACTTCATCCACCATTCATGAACCCCATATTCCAATTCTCCATTCACTGAAATACACAGGAGAAATGCCAGCCTTTAAAACTTTGGTAATTCTTGGCAGAGCAGTGAGCATTACCGCTCACGAACAAAGAATTGGTAAAATCAGATTTCTGTTCAAACATTGAAAAAGGAGGCAGATCTTTTTGGACTCACATGAATATAATATCCAAAATAAATTCAGTGAAAACCAGTAAAAGGTGAAGAACAGTACAAGTGGTAGCTGTCTATTTGTACTTCCATTTTACTACATTTCTGGTATAACAGTGTATGAAAGGGTATTTTCAGATACATCAGTGATTGCCTATGGACTGGATATCTTTGCAAGTACACAGAAGTTTTAATCACTGGTGAGGCAGGGGAAGGAGTTAGGGATAGTAAGTGACTTAACTTTTTCCTGTATGCCCTTTTGAAATCTTTGCACCTTAAAAACAAACAAACAAACAAAAAAACCAAACACCTGTTCTTAACAATCGCAGTAGAAAAGGTAACAGGGAAAACAATACACATGAGTGAATTACGTGTTACCAAAGACACAAAGCCGAGATCAGCAAACATCTCCCCGTGTAGAGTCAATGTAGGAGAAAGCTGTGGAACTGTGACTGCGCCTTTCCCTTCACTCCACTCCCACAATGGGTGCAGAGAACCGGTGACCAGCATTCTGGGTGCAGCTGTCACTCAGGACCTTGAGCAAACTAACCATCCTCTCTGAATTTGTTTTTCTGTTTTTTTAAACTTTCAAATGAGAACACTGAGTTAGATGATTTTTTTAAAAATCACTTCACGCTTTAAAACTCCATGATTAATTTCCTTAGACTCCTGCAAGTGAATGAGCTTGGTAGGCTAAGATTCAAATTTCCAGTTGATGTCATCTGGGCAGATCAACCTGATGACAGGCGCTGAGTGGCCAGAAATCTTTTTTTTTGTTTGTTTGTTTAAGGTTTATTTACTTATTTATTTGAAAGGCAGAGTTATAGAGAGGCAGAGGCAGAGGCAGAGAGAGAGAAGTCTTCCATCCGCTGGTTCATTCCCCAAATGGCAGCAACAGCTGGAGCTGTGCTGCTCTGAAGCCAGGAGCCTGGAGCTTCTTTTGGGACTCCCATGAGGGTGCAGGGGCCCAGAATAAATAATAAGGACATGGGCCATCTTCCATTGCTTTCCCAGGCCGTAGCAGAGAGCTGGATCGGAAGTGGAGCAGCCAGGTCTTGAACCAGTGCCCATATGGGATGCCAGCCCTGCAAGCGCCGGCTTTACCTGCTATGCCACAGTGCCGCCCCAGAAATCTTTCCTAACAGCCCTCTTGGTCACTAGGCACACTACCTAGGAGCCAAGCTGCTATGACATTCTTGAAAGGCACAGAAACACACACAGATAACCTTGGCAGAGGCACCTGAGGACACTGTAAGGCTTGGCAAGCTCTGGCAGTCACTTCATTGAACGTGGGCACATTGTCTTGAATCTCCACCACCCCTAAAAAGCCCTTTTATTAAAAAATGAATTATCTAATAAATTTCAGGCATCAGTCATCAAAATAAACTATCTGGTAAATCTGATACTGGACAAGCCCAGACGAAAACCATTCCCATCAGCCAAGGCAGTTTACACACAATTTTGCTAAGTAGCTCTCTGGCCACAAAAGACAGGAAATGGATTAGAGATATCAGTGCATTCAGGCAGAAGGTAAAGGGTAGGCAGGACTTCGCGAGGTCACCAGTTTCAACATGGTCATTCCTGCTTTTACCAAAGGTCAACTTTTAATATAAATGTCACAGATTCATTTAAAGCCAAAAAGTGTTCTGACAAGGACTGCCCAATGCTCAACATTTCTTACTCTAAAAAATGGAAATCTGCAATGTAATGAGCTTGGACCACTTAATAGTGGTATATCTAAGCAGTCCAGATAGACCAGCCAAGTAATCCTATTTTTTAAAAAAAGATTTATTTATTTATTTACTTGAAAGGCAGTTACAGATAGGCAGAGGCAGAGAGAGAGAGAGAGAGAGAGGTCTTCTATCCACTGGTTCACTCCCCAGATGGCCACAACAGCTGGAGCTATGCCAATCTGAAGCCAGGAGCCAGGAGTCTCTTCTGGGTCTCCCATGCGGGTGCAGGGGCCCAAGGACTTGGGACATAGCAGAGAGCTGGATTGGAAGTGGAGCAGCTGGCACTTGAACCAGTGTCCACATGGGACACCGGCACTGCAAACAGCAGCTTTACCTGCTATGCCACAGTGCCAGCCCCACAATCCTATTATTAAAAGCCTCTACAGAATGTTCAATAAGCTCCTTAGATAGTGAAACTTGAAGCAGTAATACAACCTCACTATAGTCAAGAAGTTCTAGAAACATCTAAACCAGGTTTCTGCATATCTTTATGATTGGCAGATTCTACACTTCCTCAAAAAATGCCCTTTTATCTCGAGTCCACTACCTGGTTCACTATCCTTCAAGATCAAGCACAAAGAGCTGGTGTTGTGGTGTAGCGGGTTAAGCCACTGCCTTCAACGTGGGGATCCCATATTAGAGTGCTGGTTCCAGTCCTGTCTGCTTCACTTCCCATCTAGTTTCCTGCTAATGTGCCTGGGAAGTCAGCAGAGGATGGCCCCAGTACTTGGGTCCTGGACACCCATGTAAGAGACAGGATGGAGTTTCTGGCTCCTAGCTTTGGCCTGGCACAGACCTGGCTGTTGCAGCCATTTGGGTTGTGAAGCAGTGGATGGAAAATCTCTCTGTCTCTCCCTCTCTGTTGTTCTGCCTTTCAAATAAATAATCTTTTTTTTTTTTTAAAAGGTCAAGTACAAAAATCACTTTGTACATGATTGTTCTGATTGTTCATGAAGCCCATTCAAGCACACGAGTATGTATGCATTTAAAAGTTTTATATTTATTTAATTATAAAAATTAATCCATTGTAACTTTAGAAATTTGAGTATATGAAATAAAAAAGTTCTCCCTTTACATGCCAAATCTCATCACTCCCTCCCTGTTTTGAGTATAACTTTCAGCATTCCTAGCTTGCAATACAATGTCTGTCATATAGTAAATCCACAATAAATGATCAATGAATAACTGAATAATTATTAATGAATAAATTAATGATGATGGTGAAAATAAAATTTTGACATTAGTTGAGCACTAATGACAAAGAATGTGTTAAAGTATTTTACAAAAATGAATATGGGGCTGGCATTACTGAACAGTGGATTAGGCCACTGCTTCCAACACCAACATCCCAAAACAGTGTGCTGGTTAGAGTACTAGCTGCTCCGCTTCTGGTCAAGCTTCCTGTTAACACTCCTGGGAAGGCAGTGGATGATAAAACAAAATGGCTGGGCCTCTGATGCTCATGTGGGAAACCTGGATGGAGATTTTGGCTCTGTGCTTTGGCCTGACCTAGCCTTAGATGTTGCAGCCATTTGGGAAGTGAATCAGCAGATGTAAGATCTATCTCTTTCTCCCTCTTTGTCACTCTTTCAACTAAATAATTTTTTTTTTTAAGATTTACTTATTTATTTAGTTGAAAGACAGAGTGACAGAGAGAAAGGAGGGACAGAGATCTTTCATCTGCTCCCCAAATGGCTGTAATGGCTGGAGCTGGGCCAACCTGAAGCCAGGAGCCAGAAGCTTCTTTTAGATCTTCCACATGATTGCAGGTGCCCAAGCACTTGGGCCATCCTCTGCTGCTTTCCCAGGCACATTAGCTGGATTGGAAATGGAACAGCTGAGACTTGAACCAGTGCCCACCATGGGATGCTGGAGTTGCAGGTGGCACCTTTATCTGCTATGCCGCAACGCTGGCCCGCATCAAATAGATAAATCTTAAAATGGGCCGGCGCTGTGACATAGTGGGTAAAGCCACTGCCTGCAGTGCCAGCATCCCATATGGGTGCTGGTTTGAGTCCCGGCTGCTCCACTTCCAATCCAGCTCTCTGCTAAGGCCTGGGAAAGCAGTAGAAGATGGCCCAAGTGCTTGGGCCCCTGCACCCATGTGGGAGACCCAGAAGAAGCTCCTGGCTCCTGGCTTTGGATCGGCGCAACTTTGGCTGGTACGGCCAATTGGGGAGTGAACCAGCAGATGGAAGACCTCTCTCTCCCTGCCTCTCCTTCTCTCTCTGTGTAACTCTGACTTTCAAATAAATAAATAAATCTTTAAAAAAATAAATCTTAAAAAACATTGGACAAATAAAAATGGTTAAATGAGCTAAAATGTCATTCCATTATTTCCTTGTGTAGATTTTAGTATTTTACTCATAAATATACTTAAAGAACATTATAATTAAATGACTTGGATTATCAAACAGTAAGTGCAGCTGTATCCCATTTTTTCCTAATATAATTATAATTATATACTCACATGTATTTACATGTGTATAGACAAAAGACTGAAAAGGACACACATTGTGGCACAGTGAGTTAAGCTACAGTTTGGGATGTCAGCAGCCTCTGTTTCCCAACCAGTTTCCTGCTCATGTTCCTGGAAAGCAGCAGATGATGCCAAGTACACGGGCTCCTGCCACCCACATGGGAGACCTAGGTAGAATTTCTGGCTCCTGGCTTCAGCATGGCCCAGCCCCAGCTATTGTAGATATTTGGGAAGTATAACAGTGAATAGAAGACCTCTCTCAGCTCTCTCTCTCTCTCTCTTTCTCTCTCTCCCTCTTTCCCTCTCGCTCTTGCTCTCACTCTCTGTCACTCAGCCTTTCAAATAAATAGAATGTGGGGCCAGTGCTGTGATATAGTGGGTAAAGCTGCAGCCTGCAGTGCCAGCATCTCATATGGGTGTCGGTTCAAGTCCTGGCTGTTCTACTTCCAATACAGCTCTCTTCTATGGCTTGGGAAGGCAGCAGATGGCCAGGTCCTTGGGCCCCTGCACCCACACGGGAGACTCAGAAGAAGCTTCCAGCTCCTGGCTTCGGATCGGCCCAGCTCTGGCCATTGAGGCCATCTGGGGAGTGGACTAGTGAATGGAAGACCTCTTTCTTTCTCTCTCTCTCTGCAATTTTGTCTTTCAAGTAAATAAATAAATCAAATAAATAAATAAATAAATAAAACTTAAAAAAGAACAAAGACTGGAAAGAATATATCCTAGCACCATTATATCTTTAGGTGGTAAGATTATGGATTATTTTTTATTTTTTGTGCTTCTAAGTTTTATATAACGTGCATGTTTTGCTTTGCATAACAATTTTTTAGAAGTTATTTTAGGGCTGGCATTGTGGAGAAACAGGTTAAGCCATGGCCTGTGTCACTGGCATCCCATATGGGCACTGGTTTGAGTCCAGCTATTCCAGTTTTGTTCCAGCTCCCTGCTAATGCACCTGGGAAAGCAGCCAAAGAGGGCCCAAAGGCTTGGGTCCCTGCACCCAGATGGAGTTCCAGGCTCCTGATTTTGGCTTGGCCCAGCCCTGGCCATTTTGGTCATTTGGGGAGTAAACCAATACATGAAAGATTTCTCTCTTTCTGTCCCTCTCAATCTCTGTAACCCTGCCTTTCAAATAAATCTTTTTGAAAAAAGAAAGTTATTTTAGAGAGTAACATTCTTAAATCAGTCCCTTTCTCTCTCTCTCTCTCTCTCTCTCTCTCTCTCTCTCTCTCTCTGTAATTTATTTATTTGAGAGGCAGAGCTACAAACAGAGAGAGAGAGAGAGATACAGAGAGAAAGGTCTTCTATCTGCTGGTTCACTCCCCAAAGATAGCACTTGGTCCATCTTCCACTGCTTTCCCAGGCTATTGCAGAGAGCTGGACCAGAAGAGGAGCAGCCAGGACATGAACTGGGGCCCATATGGGATGCCGGTGCTGCAGGTGGCAGCTTTACCTGCTACACCACAGTGCTGACCCCTAAATCAGTCCCTTTCAATGGTCTTCTTTAGAATTAAAAAAAAAAATCTTATGAATTCTAAGTTGAACTAATTAAAAAACAGACTTAAAAAATATTAGCAAATCATTAGTGTTCTTAATGAAGAAAGGACAGTGTTTAAATATGAATAAACAAATTGTTACAGTTGGAGCAAAAATTCAATTTACAGAAAGCAGACTGAGCTTCCTGACTGAAAAACAAGTTAATTTTTTTCATTCAGAATCAGTAGCATATTCACTGGCTATATTTCATCTCACATCTGCAAACTTAATTTTTCCTTTCTTGGTCTTCAGAAGATTAGGAAACAAATTTTAGTTCGGGCAATAAATCCTACTTGGCAAGCTCGAAATAACTTAATTATTAAAAAGCTGCACTAAAGACCAGCTAGCAACCTTCCAAAGGGCTGTTAATGCCACTTTAAAAGAAAAAAAAAAGGTCCATCTATCTGAAGACTGGAGATATATGAATAACAAAGTACACTGTTTTAGAATTCTCTGCAAAACAATGTTACACACTGATTCCCTTTGAGTTTTAGCTATAATTATGAAAAATTATTCTCCAACAAAGGAAGTTCTAAAATAATATTATCACATCACCTAGGACCTATACACACTTTTAAAAACAAAGTCTGTATTAGCCACAATGACTAGAAGTAGTTCCTAAAAACCAAGAGATCAAGTTCCCCTTTCCTGGTTCCATGCAGGCTGAGAAGAAAGCTTTGAAAGGAAAGCCTGCTAGCCGGTTCAACACTTCCTGAAGAGGAAAATCTTGAAGTATACTTGGGAGCATCCTTTTTCTTGGGGAATCCCTATTAGACATACAACTTGTAGACGTTTGTTGCCTTTAAATACAGGGATGGTTTTCAAGTATGCCCAGATTCAAATCCAGAACACTCAAAGCCTGCCTTTCAGACACTGGCCAAGACTCAGAACTCTCCCTTGTGTGCTGAAGTGCCTGCTGATGTTCTCTAAAAGCCACTGAGCTCTCTTACCGTGAAATAAAACTGCTCTGTCTCTTGCTGGTTGGCTCTCCTCTTAGCAATGCTGGGTTTGCTCATGAAAGTTTCTGAAACTGTGGACTTGACAGACTCCATGGAGTTGCTGTATTGGAAGCAGTCGGACACATCAAAGTCCTCAACGGTCACGATGTCCTGGATGGTTTGCAAGGTGGCCTCCATTGTCTTTTTAACCTGCAAAGACAAGGGCCAATGTAACATACAGGGCAGGCTGCAAAATAGCAGGTGACGGAGAGGCTCAGAGAAGTGGGACAGGGAGTAGGCTATAAAGCACCGAGGACTGCTGTCCGAGGGCGCAGCTCTGCTTCCCATCACACAGTGCTGAGGGAGTGAGAAATAGCACACGGACTCTGCCGAGGTGTTCTATTCTCTCCAGCAAGAACTTAAAAACTGCTGCTCCCTTTGTGTTATATACTTGACCCAGCTCTTTTACTGAATGTTTACTTTAAAAATTTCATATTAGCTCTTCATTATAATGGAAGTACTAAAGGAAAGAGAATGAAATAACTCCAAACCAGTCCCATTGTACAAAGAACAAGCTAACAATGTGCGCTGGGCCTAGACCTGCAATTCCCCAGGTTCTGTTTCTTAACCTTGAACAAGTCGATGAACTTCTTTCCCTATTTGCATGTTGAGTGACCCTCAGTCCTTCCTGATCTTCTTGGGAAAAGTAAGACTCGCTAAGATGCAAGGTAAGAACCCATCTGAGCTCACTCGAAAGCCAGATCATCAATCATACTGCCCTTTTGAACTGGTTGTTGAAAGCAAATACACTGAGGCCAGAACACAGTCACCCTTTCCTAAGAGGATGGGGATGTTTGAAGTGTCAAAGTCAAAGGCTTCTGTTTGTTTGAAAATGCTGGAAAAAACCAGGCATGAGGGGGTGGTTTCAGAGACACAATATTGTTCACACAGCTGCCAAGTGCCATTTTGATTAAATTGTAGGGGGGGGGGGGGAGCATTTTGTAAAAGCTCAAAATAGAGCACAACCTTTGGCAATGCAAGAGCAACTTCCTGGAGTTCAAGGGCAGGATGTAGCTGAGGGGGAAAGTCCAAGCCCACATTTGGCTAGGACATGTTAGTAGCAGCCCGGACGTTCTCTGCGTGCTGCTTCCACCTGCTCCCAGATGGGCAGCAGCAAGAGGTGCAGGAGGAAAATGCAGGGGCTGGGCTTGACCCTCGTGGGCGGGAAACTCACCTCTTCGTTCTCAATCTTCAGAGTGGATAAGCGAGACTGCAGCTGCTGGCACCTCTGGACCAGCTCGCTCTGGACAGGCTGCTGGGCACAGAGCTGGGAGGCCTGCCAGAAGAAAGCAACACTGGGTCAGGAGGAGGACACAGTTCTCCTGGTGGTTCCAGAGTTCCCATTACTGCTAACAAAACGACTCATAGTCAAGTTGTAAGGCTCACAGTTGAAACAAAATCCAAAGCCAACGTGCATGGACCTCTTCCAGGACCAAACAGCACACGAAAGGAATGAGGAGGGGGATCTGCTTAGAGAGATGAGATCTCTCTCCTTGGAGCCCATCTCTAGGCTGGCAACTGGCACAGATCTACGCAGGGTCTGCAGCCCTGTGGAAGGCTGAGGCGGCTGGAGAAAAGTACCTTGGCAGCCCTAGCTCCACAAACACAATGCTTTGGCACAGAGAGGACTTCCTGCTATGGGTTCAAGTGGCCACCTCTCTGGGCCTTCCCTCACCCCACTTTGCACACCAGAGTGAAAGCAGGAGAAAAGTGGGTCAGGAGGCTAACTTGCCACTGTTGGCAGCCAGCATATGTTTAACAATCCAGGCCATGCGTGAGAGCTATGACTCAAAGAAAGAGTGTGAAGGGAGGAACAAGTTTGTGGGCTGTACTAGGGGGCCCAGAGGGCATGGAATCTGGGGGTGGTTGGCATTTTCCACAGTTACCATTTCACCCCAGGTCTTCGCTATATCCCTGTGGGAGAGGCTCCTTCCCCCAAGGATTACTGCCAATTAGCTTTCCCCTGTGTGAAGGGAAGACTGAACTGCTGTCTCCTGATGGGGGTGTGGCTTGGGCACCAGGTTACCCACAGTCCCCAGCGTGACAGATGAAGAGCAGAAGGCTGGGAGAGTTGGGAGGCAAGACCCATGTGGAGGCAGTTCCTGTCGCCTTGCTGCCATGTGTCCCCTGGCCTCTTGTTTGTAGAAAGAGATCTGCATAGAACCGGCCTTCTTCCTTACCAGCAACAAGTGGGTACATTCACATGCCCATAGCCCATTCTCTGCTCAAAAGACAAAAACTCTCTTCAAATGGAGAGGGCTAGGACTCGACCTTTTCCTCCATTGGCTTTTAAACTCCCAAATGACCTCCCCCTCCAGTTAAAAGACTGGCCCAAGCCAGCTCTCAGATCTAGAGAGCTGACTTCACTCTGGCTATTGGATAACAGACATAATGAAGAAAGCTTGGTGGCCAGAATAGTGTAGTGCCAAAAGTGAAACTTTCTGGCTGCCTGATATCATCAGTTAGGCATTCAGAGTCCCATAACCCTCTGGGAGCAGCAAGCGTAGAGCCAAGGACCTCTCAGTAGATCTAGAGTGCTTGGCACCAGTTCATTGCTGAGTGCCCCAGAACACAAGTCGGTATGGGGTCTTGGCCAATTTCAGAGCTTCCAGTCAAAATGCCACCCGTATTCTGGCGCTACTTCAAGGACTTCCAGGCAGCTCCCTCCTGTTGCTTCAGCAGTCTACCACCAAGCCACACTGATGGGGACAGACTGGCACAGGGACGTGCCCTCTCACTTTCCACTCCTATGAAGGCTAGGCTGGAATGTGGAACCTTTGCAAGCTCTAGGCGTGGCCCTGGCCTCTCCCGGGTTCATTGACTGATCAGCTATATATCACACAAAGGGAGGGTCCAGGCAGAAGAATGAACTACTAATCTTCAAAGTAACTCAGACCCAGCAGGGAGGAATCATGGAGGGAAAACTGCTGTGAAGCCTGCCCCTTTAAGAAGCAGCAGAGCCACTGATGCATGCTTTGGCAGTGGTCCTCTACCAGGGTGCAAGGTAATATATTCCAGCTGTGCTCTGGAGTATGGAAATAAAGCTCTGACAGGGTTAGGAGGGGGCCTGAGTACCCAGCATCTGGATTCCCCCTTTATGGAGACAAGCTGTTTGGCTCACAAGACAACTCAGTCAACACCAGAAAATCTATCACTGCGCTTGGTCTCCAAGTTCCACTGATTCTTGGGAAGGAATCTCAGTGGCAGCTGGAGAGGGGTTTGGAAGGCAAATCTGACCAGCAGCCAGGGCAGGTGAAGAATGGGGCTTCCTGGGGCTTGGTGACACCCCTCCCCCAATTCTAATTGCACATGCTGCCATCTCACTTGCCCATCTGTTCAGACACTGACATTTCCTAAGCCACAGCAATGGAAGCTAACTGTAAATGGCTTGGTTTTCTCCAAGAATGAAAGGAAAGAAATCATCTCCACGTTTTTGTCTTTAGGATAGAAATGTGCCAGGCTCCACAGTGGCCTATTAATGACGACAAATCCTCTGGTTACATTGGGTGCATTGCCACTCTGGAGCACAATTTTCTAAAGTCTGGATGTCAACCTGCAGGGAGGACCATTCTGGTCTCTGGTCTCCTAGCACAGACTCCTCTTAGTAATTTGGAATGACCGCCCTGGGGGAGGGAATCTCCCACTCCACAGCTCAGGCCACTTGCTCTGTTTTGGAGAATGTGACCCAGCCATACAGCAATCACCGAACTGAAGACACTTAGCCCCAGTGACTGGCTCAGGAATAAGCAAAACCAGATACAACTGAGACTTCCGTGGGAGCCCTGGGGAGGAAGGCACATATGCCTTCCACTGGACTTCAGTCTACAAGGAGTTGAGGCTGAAAATGTAGACACCTTGCCCCCAGTGGATAAGGGACTAGATAAAACAGAGCTACAGTTTATGAAATAGAGCTGACACACAGAGGGACAAAACCTGAGTAGTGGTAGAATTCCTGCTCCTAAATCCATCCATGCCTGAAGGTCCATCCTGATGTTCTCTATCACACAGGCCTATCTATTCTCCTTCTGATATAACCTGTAGGTGAAATGTTGGCTCTTACCCACAGAAAATGAGGTTCACTCTTATTTATACCCTCAACTACCAGAAGCAGAACCAACAGATTCAGAGGAATGAAAACCAAGAGGCTTCCCTTTTCTCTCACGTTAGTTCATTTAGGCCTTTCTTGTTCTGGTCGCTGGAGGTTAAGGGTCTGAAACATGCCCCTGTGTTCATGCCCTCCTGCCTGAGCAACCAGCACGGGCCTCGTCTTTTCAGGAGGTACCTATTCTTTTTTGTTCAATATCTAAGCAAAACCATACCCTTTATCACAGTCTCCTAAATCCAGGGAATAAGATCCTTCAGAACTCGGCCAAATGACAGAAAATCACATCATCCCCCCGTTCAGCCCTCCCTCCCCACAGAGCTCTCCAGGGCCTGGCCTCACCTATGCTCTCCCCCTCTTCCATCCTCACCCCTGGGAGCTCCTCCTTTTCCACTTCCCTTTTACTATTAGTAGTTCATACAATACACTTACTGTTTTTTTTTTTTTTTTTTTTTTTTGCCTTTTTGATACTGTTTTTTTTTTTTTTTTTAAATTAAATTTTTTTAAACCCTTTTTGATCCTGGGGGCCCTTCCAGAGCATATTTCTAAATCTTTCCCAGCCTCGGCTCTCTCATTCAATAGACTGTACTCTTCCTGAGGGTTCTAATCCCCACTGCCTACAGCCAAACCTAGTGGACAGTAGTTGCATGAATGGAATATGCCTCACCCCTCTGAGAGGAAGCCGGTCCAGGGCCTCTCTACCCCCAGAATAGCATGGCCCCCTCATGACTGACTCTAGACAGAAGTATGCTCAAGCTTAAGGGCAGGTGTGAGGAGGGGAGAGGGCCTCACCATGTCCCCCATGTGGGGCTGGAACTCAAACTTCATGGGGGGACAGAAGACATTGTTGTACATCTCCATGAGGCGCTGCTTGTCACTTGTGGCATCCAGGTTTTCTACTGCATTCTCGATGGCGTCCAGACCCTCGTGCTTCGACTGCTCCAGATTTAACTCGGCAGAAAGGAAGGTGCGCAGAGCCCGGTTCAGGCTAGCATGGTAGCCTAGGTCACAACACTGCTGTGGAAGGAGAAGGCACATGAGCACACCGGGAACAGTCCCAAGGCTTGGCAGAAAGGGGGCGTGATCCCCACGGCACATCTGATTACAACAGTGCGACTGGCCGTACAGTGAGAGGAAGGCTGACATTGTGGCTTCTGAGAGCTGGGTAAGATCTCTCAGCTGTTGACTCTCAATGGTTAAACACACCCTCGAGGACGGGGAGGTGGTGAGATGGAAGAGGACCCATAAGGATGCATCATTTAATCAAACACTGTGTAGTACTCTTCCATAAACACGAGAGGAACGGAGAAGAAAGTCCTCTTCTATTTTTAGGTTAACCTTGGGGATGCTGTTAAGACAAAACTCAACAATAAAAACAAAGCCTGCCATTTCCTGAGGACTGCAGCGGTTAAGTCACTATCTACCAACTAAGCCAAACCACTCCACTCAGGTTTCGAGTCTGCAGTGTTGCAACAGCAGTTAACTCCAGGTGAGAGAGGAAGGGAACGGGGAGCTGACTCCACAGGACCTCCCACCACCTCTCAGTGTTCTAGGACAGGCCTCAGCTACAGACCAGGATTTCTGTTCTGAGGCCCTGCACTTCAGGAATAGCACTTAAAGACTAAAAAGTTCTAAACATTAAGTCAAAGTCCGATTTTCTTTCTTAAACACACACACACACACACAGTGTATTTATTTGGAGGGCAGTGGGGAAGACAACTGAACTCCCATCACTGGATTACTTCCCAGTGCCCACAATGGCTGGGAATGGGCCAGGCCAAAGCTGAGAGCCAGGAACTCAATCCAGGCCTCCCACATAGGTGGCAGGAGCCCAATCACTGAGCTGTCACTGTTGCCTCCTGGGGCCTACACTGGCAGGAAGGTGGAGTCGGGAGCTGGAGTTGGGCATCAAACCTAGGTGTACTGATGTAGGACACAGATATCCCAGCTGGGGTCTTAACTGTCAGCCCAAATGCCCACCCAAGGGTTCTGATTTTCTAAGGCAAAAAAGAAAATTGTGTGAAAGAGGCCAATTGTATTTTTTTTTTTTTTTAAATCATTGGAGGCAGAGAGGCAAGCAGCCTTGGTAAACTATTCCCTATCCCCTCATCCCTGAACCTGTTTCCTAGACTGCAAGATGAACAAATCTGACCAAGCCATGGTTTTCATACTGTAGACTAGAGCCCCAGGGTTCTGTGCCAGTGCTCAAGTTGTCCTTGAGAAAGGCCTAAAAGGACTTGGAGCCTCCTACCCCTCCTTCAACCAAGCCAGCTCTGCCATTTTCCTATTTAATATACTGGGATTCTATATATAGAATACAGAAGTCTGGTTTGAAGAAAAGATTATTCTGCTAGAGAAAGTCTGAGAACCCTTGCACTAAATGTAATTCCCGAGGCTCTTTTCAGCAATGACATTCTGTAACTCTATGACAATATTCCCCACCACCGCAAAAGGGCCCAAAAACCCAAATTCCTTGGCCAATCATTATTCTCTTTATTGCTTAAGCAGCTCTGAGGTCTAAAACTTGCAAAAAGGAATCAGAGAAGAAGCCATGGATAGATAAAGGCCATCTGCCAGACTGTCACTTCACCACATAAGCAAGCATCAAATTAATGTTCCTCCCAGCCTTTCCCTCTCATTGTGATCACACTGGGAGCAGCACTGCTGGGGAAGAAAAGGCATGTGAATGACACACCTCCTCCTTTCCAGCATCTGACAAGCTCAGCGATGAGCACCTGTCGGGCTGGGCTGTGAATTTAGTGCCAAGAGGCCCTGGCAGGTGCCTGGCTGCAGCAGCAGAACAGCAGTTACAGCTTCACTGGAGGCAGAGGATGGAGAGACATCACATTCAGTCGGGAGGGAAGAGCCAACGGAAGCCAGATAAAAGTGGCTGATTGAGAGGCTGCACGTGCAGGGCCCCTCCTCCACTGGGAGATGCTGCTGGTCTAGGCGAGAGGCCCTTGAACCCATCAGCCTTCCTGGATAGTTCTGTAGACTCTGATGGTGAGCTCTATGCTCTTAAGTCTATGAACACAAGTGGTGCTGCTCAGTGTGTGTAGGGGAGCAGGGTAGATTAGGAAGAGCCAGGGTGTCCTTCAGAAATGCTTACAAAGCTTTGGTAATTCCCTCTTCCTCTCCGTTCCCATGACCTCTATCCTAGTTCATACCTTTTTCATTTTATACCAGCACCGTCTGCTTCAGTGTCCTAAAATGTGATGTTTATTATGCCACGCAATTATTAAAGAGCCTAAAATACTTCTCATTTTTTCCTAATGTAAGCTTTACCTTCCTCGGTTTGGAAATAAAAACTAAAAACTGCTTCTATTCACTAAGTGTGCCTACTGTTTGATAGACAGTGTATAGGTCCTTTATACACAGTCTACATTTTAGTCTTCATAACCCCAAAATGAGGCCAGTATTATCTGAATTTCCCAGACTAGGCTCAGTGAAGTTAAATAACTTGAGCAGGTCAAACAGCCAGATCAAGTTGTAAGCTGGCTTCCATCTGCCCATCCAACATCATCTCCCTCTGCTTGCTTCCTCAGATCCCTCCACTCTAATCCAATGACATATTCTCCATTGAGGAGTGCTGGAAAAGCACTGGTCTCAAAGTCCGTTGTATGACCATAAGCAAGCTAGTTAATCCCTCTGAGTCTCAACTATGGATAACACTAGCCTCACAGACTGTCATGAGACCGATGGCAGGCAATACATTTACATATGTAGACACACTCTTAATGAACATCAATCATCAATACCCCCCAATCCACTAATCTTTGCCCTTCAACCCCCAGCATTTTCTCTCTCTGAAATGTTTCCCACTCCTCACCTATTGGAATTGGGCAAATCTTCAAGATCTAAATCAAATTTTCAGCCTCTGGGAAACCAGCCATCCCTGCAACCCTGGCCAACACTGACCCTGGCTTCTGCTCAGAACATTAATCTGCAGCCTTCATGTGACACAGAACAGGCTCCTGCCACTTGTGACTAGCCATTTTGTCTCACCCCAATGACAGAGTGAGCTTCTTGATGGCTTGACCAGTCTCTTACCCTTCTTCTTTTTAAAAGATTTATTTACTTATTTGAAAGGCAGAGGGACAGAGAGAGAGAGAGAGAAATCTTCCATCTACTGGTTCACTCCTCAAATGGCCACAACAGTCAGGGCTGGGCCAAGCTGAAACAAGGGGCCGTGAATCTCATCTGGGTCTCCCAAGTGGGTGGCAGGAACCCAAGCATGTGGGCCAGCATATACTGCTTCCCAGGTACATTAGCAGGGAGCTAGCCAGGAGGTAGGTAGCCAGGACTCAAACTGGCATTCCAATATGTGATGCAGAGGTCCCAAGTGGCAGCTCAACTCACTGCACCACAAAGTTGGCCCCTTTATCCCTTTTTTTTTTTTTTAAGATGTATTTATTATTTACTTGAGAGGCTGAGTTGCAGAGAAAGGGAGATACAGAGAGAGAGGTCTTCCATCCGTTAGTTCACTCCCTAGATGACTGCAATGGTCAGAGTTGTGCCATTCTGAAGCCAGGAGCCAGGAGCTTCTTCCAGGTTTCCCAGGCAGGTACAGGGGCCCAAGCACTTGGGCCATCTTCTACTGCTTTCCCAGCCATCAGCAGGGAGCTGGATGGGAAATGGAGCAGCTGGGACTCAAACTGGTGCCCATATGGGATGCTGGTGCCAGAGGCAGATGCTTAATCTACTATGCCACAGCACCGGTGGCCCCCCTTCCCCAGTCCTCCTTTATATTCCTCACCAATAGGCCTGATTCATAGTAGGTACTTAATATACCTCAGTTGATTGACAGATGCCATGAGTACAGATTCCAGCCTGTCAGGAAATAACCCACTTCAGCTGAATACTGACCTAAACAAGACGGTAGATGCCGACACCAAAGCCTCTTGTTTTGGTGATGGCCAAAGGAAAGTAGGGAGCTTTCCTGGGCTGGAGCATTGCCTCAATTTACGAGTTTGTGCTGAAGCCTCCCTGTACCAACGAGCAGGATTCTGACCCACAGTGAGCCCCGTCTTCTCCATACTCCAGCCAGCCAGGGAGATTCAGAATGGTATTTCCAGAAGTTTGGCTATTTACACAGTTATAGGGGCAACAGTCAGACACTGAAGCTTTAGAAAGGAGGTACTATTTGGCAAGGTTAGGTAAATGAGATTTGACTATTTCACCCTATTCCCAGGATAATCCCAGTGAGTAAAGGCAGCACATCATTTTGCTTTCCATGGCTTCTGATGAGTTCTGTGGCCATGCTGGGCTCCCCTGACCACTTCTGGGTTATATAAATGTTTGATGAAAACCATCTCAAGGGAAATCAAATTTTTATAAGAATTTAATGACAGCCCATTCAGATGTGTGATGACTTGAGCTAATAGTGCATTAACCCTTTATTGGCTGGTATCCTTACTCATAGACTCTGGAGAAGCCCTAGAGAAGAAAAATGGGTGTTTTCTAACACCCACTTCAAGTTCACGTGGAGAAGAATAATTGCCCTTAATAAAATTTCCTACTGGGAAAGCTGAGTTTCCTGAGGTCCGACTCGGTGCACATGGTGTCACAAACTCTATGTGCATAGATAGCACAACATTCCAGCTATGGATGAGGACCATGCATGTTCTTCATCCATCCATCTGCTTCTGGGAGAGACAGCCACAGGAGTACAGGGGAGGAAAATTATTCCCTGCAAGCCTACATTGCTTAGACATTATCAAGTGAGCTCAGAATGTCTTTTTGGCCTGAAGTCAAGGTTTTCCTGGAGTGTGTCAGATGCCTGACTTTAAATCTTAAACTACACTAAAAAAGAAGTCAGGGGCTAGTCTGTGTCAATATAATGGCATTGACAAAAAATAACTTCTTTTCACTTATCCTCTGGGCTGTAAGCACACATTGAGCTTCAACACCTCTAGGAAGAAGGCAGGATGGTGTATACAACACAGATGGCAATGAACTGGAACAAGATTCATTCTGGCCTTAAAGCAAGTTCGGATCCTGTCAGGATCAGGATGCTAATACACGCAAGCCCCTTGCTCATGCCTCTTCCTCTTCTTTTTTCAAAGATTTATTTATGTATTTGAAAGGCAGAGCTACAGAGAGGCAGAGAGAGAGAGAGAGAGAGAGAGCGAGCAAGCTTACTTCCACTGGTTCACTCCCCAGATGGCTACAATGGCCAGAGTTGAGCTGATCAGAAGTCAGGGGCCAGGAGCTTCTTCCAGGTCTCCCAAGCGGGTGCAGGGGCCCAAGGAGTGGGCCTTCTTCCACTGCTTTCCCAGGCCACAGCAGAGAGCTAGATTGGAAGTGGAGCAGCCGGGACTTGAACCAGTGCTTATAGGGGATGTCAGCACCATAGGCGTTGACTTTACCCGCTATGCCACAGCGCTGGCCCCATGCCTGTTCTAACTGTGGATTTATCACCAAGTGCTCTTTTGGCTCCTCTCATGACATAGACGAGCAAGAAAAAGGAAGAAACCACTGCTACGTGCAAACAACATGGATGGAGTTCAAAAACATCATGTTGGGCAGAAGAAACCAGACACCAAAAAAGCATGGACTCTTTGTGAGGATCTACCATAGGTGAAATTAACAAAAACTAAACAGGGCGTCTTGGGGTGGGGGACTGACAAGTGAGATAAGAGGAACTTTCTGAAGTGATGGAAATACACTTGTATCTTTCCTCTATATCTCGGCAGAGATGTAAGTTACAGGCAGTAAAAATCTGTCAAAATTCTTGAAACTGTAACACTTAAGTTACTATAAACCAAAACACTATTAAAAAGCACAAAACGAAAAAAAAAAAAATCGTGGCTCAGGGAACGACCACCTCTATGCTGTTCTGCCTTCAGTGAACATATGATGTGCTTGGTTATATATTAAGCACTGGATTCTGCTAAGACAAAGTAAACCTTGGTTTCTGCTCTCCAGGAGTTTAGAGCACACTAGCGACCTTCCTCTGTTCTTTTCTCCCCCCAGATGCTGGAAATTTAATTTCAATTCTATTAGCATAAAGTCAACATTTCCTCTGTTCTTATTAGAGTTGCTCTCAAACTTTTTTGACTCTCCACGTACAGTAAGAAATATTCTCTCTCTCTCTCACACACACACACACACTCACGGACACACAAGCAGGCATATACATATCTAACATGAAAGTTTCACAAAATAAAATGCAACCTCTCTTGGGTGATGTACCCTGGTACCTTCTTTCCTAGGAGAGATTGGTACTCTCTACTCATTTAAAAAACAGGTCAGACCCATTAAAGTGATTTCACGGCTTCCTTACTTGCTTGTGATCCACGGTTTGAAAAACACTATCCTACCCTATGAATATCTCTTAGGCAAAAACTATTATGTTCAATTTGGACCCCTAATGCTGAACACATAGCCATACCCCAAATATTTACTGACATTGATAGAGCAGAACAGCATTCTCGGCTTTTTTATATACAGACTAATTAATCTGTCCTCACTCCAGAAAAAACAAAAACAAAATGAGCAACAAACACAAGATATAACCAAAACACAGCAGCAGAGACTTAAGAGCAGTTTATTACCCCTGCGGTCTGGATGCTATCGCCTTGGCCTGGCTCGTGGTAACCTGGACCATGCCGTGCTGAGGGTATTAAAGAGGCTGCAGGCTTCTTCCTTAGGGACACTCGATATCAAGTCCTGAAGTTAGGCTCTTAACAGATGTCTTTTTAAAAAATGTGATAAAAATAAGGTACACAATAGATTGTTTCTTCTGCTGATTTTAAAACACTTGTTCACAGCTGATGGAAGGTGTAAGGACCGTAAAGGTTGTGTCTGATACAACAGTAGCCCCTCTCTTCCCTTGAGGTCAGTATATTGGTGAAAGAGGTGAGAAAGTTTGCCAAATGGGGGTAACAGGGGGTAAAAGGACAGACTGGTAGAAGAGGTATGGCAGACTGCAGAGTCTGATTTTTTTTTTTTAATATCAAATGCAACATAAATAGCAGACACTGAACATAAGAAAGAACTGATTCTCTTCATCATGCTGAGAGCAGAGCTCTGTCCCAACAGTGAGGAGCTGCTCCTCTGAGGAAGAGAAAGCATCTTGTTTAGGGCTTTGACCTCCACTGAAGGACAGTGTTAGATTGGCATCAACAAGTGGAGAAGACAAAGAGGTGCCTGAAAAGAGACCAGGGCTCCACTTACCCAGTGAGATAATGACACCCAGGGTATTAAGAGGCTGAAGCCTACTGAACCAAAAACCCCGGGCTGACAGGAGATGGAACCTGTATCTTAGAAAAGTTTCCCAAAGAACTCTGACATCAGGTCAGCAATGATCTAGTCCAGTTCTTTTAGTCTGCTGGGCTTGGGGTGGGATGGGAGGAATTGTAGAGGTGGGAGGGCTGGGAAACACAGCAGAATTCTGG
The DNA here is from genome assembly GCF_033115175.1 of Lepus europaeus. Classification (NCBI taxonomy): domain Eukaryota; kingdom Metazoa; phylum Chordata; class Mammalia; order Lagomorpha; family Leporidae; genus Lepus; species Lepus europaeus. The sequence continues at coordinate 21,263,557 of NC_084840.1, read as the reverse complement.
AACAGCTCAGCGAGGAGCCAAGATGACCCAGCTAGTGAATCTCAGATCAGAACCCCACACGGTGCTGTGAAGCATGGCAGGTGTGTTAGTGGGGAAGCCAAGGCAGGCAAGTGTGTGGTCTGGCCTGAGGCTGGCAAAGCTCAGCTGCTGCCACTGAGCACCTGAGGCAAAACCAGGCCTCTGGAGGACACTGGCTGGGATACACTTGAAGCCCTGGAGGTTGGGAGGCTGATGCTAAATGACTAGGCTCCAGACTCCTCACTTTGATCACAAGAGGGAGAAGGGAGAAAGGGTATATTCACATATCTTGATTTAGGATTGGCTCAGGAGCTGGGCCAGTCTGCAGTCTGTGGTGAGAGGGATTACAAGACTCCACTATGAAGTTTGAGAGGAAGCAGCAGGAAAAACCAAGCCTGATCCATAAAGTCAAAGACCAAAAGCTTATTCCTTGTGCCTGCCTCATGCAAAACCCCTGTGCCTGTTAATGTGCTTCTCTTAATCATCTTTGTACTACATAGCAACAAGAATGGGCCAGATGTCAGGGACATTTGGAAACCTTCCTCACAGGACCCCCTGTGTAACCCTGAGTTACCCCTCAGTGTAACCTGAGCAGGGGAGTCTCTTAGTGCTCTGGACCCCTGGTTTCCTTATCTATAAATTAGAAATAGCAATGCTTATCCATAAGGGTGATGTGACAATCCACTGTGAGAATACTGAGAAACATGAGGTATGGCATTCTAACTCTTCAGCTCTTGCCACTCACTTCTGTGTACAAGTACTGAGCTAAGAGAGTATTTCCTGGCAGACAAGGGGCACAGTGGGTATGAGCCTGAGTTTGGTAATCAGACCTGGTGGCCAATCCTGCCTCTTTCACTTACTTGCTGACTCTGGGCCAGCATCTAACCTCTCTGAGTGCTGACCTGTAAGAGAATAAGGTCTTCTGCCCAGGATTGTGGTGAGGACCGAACGAGATCAAGTATAAAGTACTTTGCTTTATATTGAGTATAAAGTACTCAGTACATGGCAAACCCCTAATGGATTGTGGTGACTATTTATAATTGTTCTCAGAATGCCCCAGAAGCCTGAACAACCCAACGGGGGACATCTGACTAGGATTCTGCAATGGGAGACAAGGGACTCTCAGGCCCCCAGCTTTAAGCACTTACATCAATAAGGTCGGACAGGTCGTGGATGTAGTACTTGAAGACAGATGCATTGGTGGCTTCCAAAGCCAGTAAGTACTCATTCCGGGCTTTAATGGCCTTCAGCTTATTCTCCGTGTACTTGGCTTGGCGCTGAAAATGAAAAAGTTGTTTTTTACTTTTTTTTTTTTTTTTAACTGGAGACTGTTCTCTAAAAGATGAAAAGTACAGTACATTCAAGAACCACAATTGTGCTGCTACTCCCTACGCGCGTCTGCCTTAAATTGGGTTCTAATTCTGTTTAATGAGATTCAAGGGCACAATGTAGATCAATTCAGGAAAGGTTAATGAGGCTCCCTACTTCAGATGTGTGCCCCACTTTGATTCTATCTTCAAATACCATTCTCCATCCTTGCACCACCACCCTGAAGGAGGTGCTACTATCTCTGTCCCGGAACACTTGACATCTGAAACCAAGCCCTCAGTCTATAGTCTTCCCCTACTCCCCAAAGCAACAGGATATTTACCTCTTTGGAAAATGTGACTACTGTTTCCTGATGACCTGCCTGAGGTTAAAAACATGCACCCTATGTGCCCCTGTTCACCCAATACCTAGGATCCTTGCAGGGCAGATAGTAAGGGTCCACTTTCGGTCACTAGCTACTAAAAGAACCCAAAGCTTTGTTCAAACTGCTCTTCACGGCACCTTCTGGGGAGTCCCATCAGCCCTGCCTTCCAGAATGTCCTTCCTCGGTCCCCAAAGTTGCCCGTGCACACATGCCTTCTCCTTCATCTTCTCAATCTTCTTCACAGAGCTCCTCCGGACATGCTTCTCCTCGATGCGGACATTGGCAGTGGAGTCAGGGGAGCGTGGGGTCTGCCGGTCCTCCTGCTTTACTGATTTACCAATTTGCTTCTCCTCCTGCTTCTCCGCCTCCTTCAGTTTGCTCTGAGCACTGATGCTGTCGGCATTGTACATGTGATACGTCTTCATGACCTGCAAGACACCCCCGCCCCCACCCCGGAGATCAAGCCAATGGGGTTAGTGCTTGGCTTTACAGACAGTCTCAGCTGGACCTTGTCCTCATGAAGCAATATCTTCACACCCCTAAGGGGCAAACCCACAAGTATTTGGTTCAGTAAATATACACTAAAGACCAAGGTACAAGAAAGCAGTATTTGATTTGAGCCACACTGTCTCCTTATTGAAATGACTTCCTGTCTGCCCATCATGTATTATTTAATCTATCATCATTTGTAATCATTCTTATATTGGCCAAGTGATTTCTGCTGCTTAGCTGGCCTTGCAAAACCGAGTAGACTGGAAACAACGCTGCTTTCAGACCCCAAAGGCAAACCCTTCCTGGGCTGGTTAGGAATCCCAAATACAGCAGTAAAGCCTGCAGAGACACCTATACTTTTGTACCGTTCAGATACAAAATGGTAAAAGGAAAAGGCTCCAAAAGACACTTCTAGATCAGATACCTTCTTTCACAACAGCAGTAATAATGATGGTTCTTGTTTACTGAGCACTTAGTGTATGTGTGGCTTTGTGCCAAGTACTGTGCATCCATTTTTCTCATTTCATCCTTGGCAAATCTATGATCTAGATAACAAAAACCTGCACGAGTCAGGTTAAGAGCCTGAGAAGGAATAAAATCCGTAACAAGTGTAACTGGATTTGCCACAGGAAGGAAGTAATATAAAAAGGAGAGGGATGCAATTTTTAAATTTTCCACTGAAGCAACTGTCTAGGAATCCAATCTTGTTTCTTAATGAGGAGGCCAGGAAGCCTGGAACTCAAGCTTGTTTCCAACCCTCCCAAACATACTACTTCTAGCCACATGGTGCCTGCTCTACCCTGCTGGAGTGTTCTGTTTCCACACAGGGAGCCTCTAGCTTCTATTCCGGAATTAAAAATGCTTGATAACTAACCAAGCAATCTGGAGTGCTGAAATTTTGATGCCTTGAGGTTTCTCTGAGAAGGAGAATGAGAGAGTGTACGAGTTGGGGTGAATGTGTGTATGTACATGGGGGTGCTGAACAACAGAGGAAAGCAAAGGTACAATATTCATATTAATATCTTCCACGAGTGCATGCTGTGTATCAGAGGCTTCCTGTACATCACCTCAGTTAATCCTCACAGTCGCTCTCTGAAAGACGTGTTAGTATTTACCAATTCTAAAGATGAGCAAATACGGTTCAAGGAGATTAACTATTACATCCATGGTCACACAAGTAGTAAATGGCAGAATCAGGATCCAAACCCAAGTCTGTTAAACTCCAAAGTCCACATTCTTAGTTGCTAAGCAACAGGGACTTTTTTTTGCATAAGACTGAATCTGAATTAGTGGGGAGGAAAGATTAAGTACAGTCAGGAGAGTTTTGAAAAGAGAAACTACTTTCATTCATGGACTCGAGTTAGAGCAGTACCTCTGCTGGAGGCTGTTTTCACTGCCAGGGGACATCCGGCAATGTCTGGAAATATTTTTGATTGTCACAACTTGGGATTTGCTATGGGTCTCTACTGAACAGGGGTTAGGGATGCTGCTAAATATCCTATGCACAGGACAGCCCCCTCCTCCCCAGCCAAGAATCTTCTGGCCCAAAATGTCAACATTGCTGAGGTTGAGAAAATCTGCGTTGGAGGGACTTTGTTGATATATTAAATCCCCTAGGATCAACTGGCAATGGAGAAAGGAGTAAGAAACATCAGGAGACTGACAAAACCAAGTACAGTGGAGCCTGCATTATATCTCATTTTGGATGCAGAGTGTTTTAAATCAGTTTCACCTTACTCTGAACCTGACACCATTTCCCCTAAGATCTACCCCGCTTATACTCCACATATTCTCCATACAGGAGAAGCTGTATTTAACAGCCAATGGCATGAAAAAGCCTTAATTAGTAATTCAAATAGACCTCAAGCTTTCCAGGTTGACAAAGAAGTGAGAAAGAGGCATCTGTTATTTCAGCTGAAGAAGGGCCTATAGGAGGCTCCTTTTTATTTTTTGCACCTGAATTTGAAAAGGGAATTGAAAAGGTTGCAGAATTAATTACAAAAGTGAAAGTGGTTTTTAAGAAAATGATTTTCTGCTTCATGAAGGTATACAACAAGTAGAAGAAACACTATGAATGAACATGAGAGACAAAAAAGAACTCAAAGAATACTGCCAGTAAGACAACAAAAAAGAAAAAAAATCAACAATTTATATCATCCCTTAATCATAAGGAATTCTCATGAAAGGAGAGTAAAATAATACTTTGATCATGAAATTATAGATCCCTTAGGTCAGGCACCACTTCTTTTGTGTTGAATTCTCTACAGTTGAAACTGTCACACACACAGGTTTTAAAATCAATGTGACTGCACAAACAACTCAATGGCACTACATCTCTCTGCAAGGAATTGCAGGAGAAGCACTAATCACATCTCCCAACTCAAGGGAAAAATGGAAGAAACAGGCTGAAGCTTGCATAAGTGATGCCAAAACAATCGGCAATATAGGGAAGTTGAGATAGAGTTAGAGAAATATACAAGGGTACACCAAAAAGTTCATAGAAAACGGAATTAAAAGATACAGTAATTTAGGTGCAAACACATGCTTAGTTTTGTCACAATATTTATTTTCCAACAACTTTTTAAGGACCCCCTCATATAAAGTGAAACAAATACAAATGAGAAGAAAAGACTCAGAAGTCTCAGATCTACAAAGAGGATTTACTTTATTTTGAAAAACTAAATACTGAATTCTTGTGTTTAGTTCTACTCCCTCCCTAAGCCACACTAAGACACAGAAAAGTTATTATTATTTTTACATGTAAACTGAGGAAAAAAGAATGGAATCAGAGGCTGACAAGCAGGTAAGCCAAGTGTTCACTGCCCTATGGAATCCTAAACCAAAAGTAGGGACAACCAAAAGGCAAACAGACTTACATCCCAGAGGCCCAAAGACCTCAGAGAAACTGGTGACAGAGGAATAAAGGCAGAGCCTTAAAAAACAAGAAAACTATGGAAAGCCTAGAAACAGCCCCTCTGATCTCATCCCCCACCTCCGTAAAGTCTTGAGGCTTACTCTCTCTTATATACAGCGTCCATGGATTGGAAGACACCAGGTTCAGCTGAAGAAAAGGGTACTGAACTCAAAACAGAGGGGGTCAACTGAAAATTCTACACTGAATGTTGAGATGGCCCAGGGCTCTAAGAGCTCAGTTCCCAGACACAAGTGGGAAATCAAAACTGCCTTCTTGGCAATCAAACCATCCAAGATAGAAGCTAGAAATACCGATGTCAGGGCTTCCCCAAGGACCCAGTCCAGTCAGTTCACCCTGACTAGTGAAGCTCGCAGCTGACATGGAACTTTTTAGCGTCTCACTGTAGAATGTGAGCAGGCAGCTGAGGATTATCCTTTAAGGAAAATACCTATAAGAAAGACCAAACAAGCACTGTAGAGGAAACAGAAGCATACAGAGAGAAGATTTCAAAAACAATCCAGCAATACTAGTCCCAGAGAGCTCCGTGGGCAATGAAAAGATAATGCATCATGAAACAACAGAAAAAGGAACACATAGAGAACAATGAAAGAGTTCTTAGCAATTAAGATCCAATTCACAAGCCTCTTCAAGCAGCCTGACTTCGTGGCCCACTTCTGTGTAGACATGTAAAATAATTTTGTGTTTAAAGACTGATTTAGGGGCCAGCACTGTGGTGCAGCAGGTTAAGCTGGCACCTGCAGTGCCAGCATCCCATACGGGTGCCAGTTCAAGTCCCAGCTACTTCACTTCCAATCCCACTCCCTGCTAGTGCACCTGGGAAAGATGCATTAGGGGAAGATGGTCCAAGTCCCTGGGTCCCTGCACCCACGTGGGACCAGAAGAAGCTCCTGGCTCCTGACTGCAGCCTTGCCCAGCCAGGTTTGTTGCGGCCATTTGGGGAGTGAACCAGCAGATGGAAGATCTCTGTCCCTCTCTCTCTGTAACTCTTTCAAATAAATAAATAAATAAATAAATAAATCTTTTAAAAAAAAAATCCTCAAATGGCTGCAACGACTAGGTCTGGGCCAGGCTGAAGCCAGGAACCAGGAGCTTCTTCTGGTCTCCCACATGGGTGGCAGGGGCCCCGGCTCTTGGGCCATCTTCTGCTGCCTTCCCAGGAGCATTAGCAGGAATCTGGATCATAGATAGAGCAACCAGGACTTGAACTGGCACTCCCTGATACGGGATGCTGGCATCACAAGTGGCGGTTTAACCTACTGGTCCCTGCAAAAGAATTCTTATCACCTCATTTTTTTTTTTAACTTGCTGCCTTACTTTTCTATCTCTCCCTGATAAAACTAAGTGCCTTGAGTTATAGACATCTCTTATTTGTCTTTGTATCCCTGGTGCCTAGTGCTGGGGTGAAAGAGACAAGAAGAGCTGGGGGACTACTAGCCACCAGCATAAACAGCAGACTGAGGTAGCTCTTCAAGCAAACAGCTGCACCAAGTCAAGAGAATATATGAGGGCACTTCAAAAAGTTTGTGGGCCGGTGCCGCAGCTCAATAGGCTAATCCTCCGCCTAGTGGCGCCGGCACACCGGGTTCTAGTCCCGGTCGGGGCACCGGATTCTGTCCCGGTTGCCCCTCTTCCAGGCCAGCTCTCTGCTGTGGCCCAGGAGTGCAGTGGAGGATGGCCCAAGTGCTTGGGCCCTGCACCCCATGGGAGACCAGGATAAGCACCTGGCTCCTGCCATCGGATCAGCGCGGTGCGCCGGCCGCAGCGCGCCTACCGCGGCGGCCATTGGAGGGTGAACCAACGGCAAAAAGCAAGACCTTTCTCTCTGTCTCTCTCACTATCCACTCTGCCTGTCAAAAATTAAAAAAAAAAAAAATAGTTTGTGGAAAATGGAATGAAAAGCTGAGTTTATTTTGATTCCCCAAAATTGAAATCCATGCATGATTTTTTATACTGCACATATGCACGACCTTTTAGAAAACCTCTCCTATATTCAGGGTGGAGAACAGAAGCATTAAAACCTCTGGGGCAATGACAGTCCCAGCAGAACTCCACACCTCTACTTTCTTTCTCAATTCCAGGCCTCCCTTGACGTCATACTGATCTGATTCATGTGGTTTCCACAAACACTCCTTTCTGTGGGACTTGGGCTTTTCCAAACACACTTTCTAAATACAACTGAGGCAGAGAATCCCAGAGTTCTTTGGGGGAGTACTGTGCTCTGGCTTCAAAAACATTCCTGGAGCATCAGTCAGAAAATGAAAACTACTTGTGCCATGGCTTACAAACTGGTCGGCTCATTATGAAGGAAAACACGAGGAAAAGAACGCTCACTAGGGTTGCTCTCTGAGGAGCAGCTGTGGGAAGCAGCCCCTGGCACAGAATGCCACATCAGGGAAATCAAAGGCCCTCAACAGAGGGAGAGGCAGAGGGGCAGCTGGCCACTTATGGTGGGATTCTGGGCCTCTTGCCCAAAGGTATCTTTGTTCGGGAACACCTGGGCCCTGTCCCCTTGGATCATCAAGGTTCAAAAGTACTTAAATTATCAACTCTTGGGTAATACTGGTCCTCCAAAAAGTACTCATGGGCATGAGGAGCAGATGCAAGATAAGAAAGGCACTGAAAACGATGGTGGGTTTCTTTATCCTTGGCTTCCTTTTTCCAGTGTTCATAGATAATTTCTATTGCCTACAGGGTTGCTGAAAGAAGAGGCCCTTCCCTGTCTTTCTGAAGAGCAAATAAGGGCAAAGTTCCCACAAGAAGCTCTCCTTTGTCCTCGTCTTAACCCCTCTGAGAGACAGTAGTCTCCCGAGGCATTAAGTAGCCTCCCAAAGCCGGCATACAGCAGTCCCAACTTCTTACTTGATGAATCCAGTATCCCATGCAGGCTGATCAAACCTACTGTTTGACCCAGGGCTTTCCTAGTTTGGGCCCTGAAAGTCTTATCTCCTAGGCAAACCAGGACAGTTAGTCACCCTCATCCCGTGGTGTCTTCCTCAGACCAGTCCTAAGTTCACTGGAGGGTGAAATGAACTCACAATTATATTCTCTGAACTTTCTAATGGCCTATGGAATCTGCACACTCACTTCACTCTTAAGTATAGTCTGACATTTCAAGAAGTGTAAGTCTCCAACCACCCTACCCCTTGGATATATAGATCCGAGTACATGGAAAGTATGGAGGTATCAGGGACACAGAGGTTTGGGGTATCCCCCAGGTTCATATGGCTAGTGCTTAAGACAGATTAGAATCTAGGTTGCCTGGGGCCGGTGCTGTGGTGGAGCAGGTAAAGCCACCACCTGCAGTGCCGGCATCCCATATGGACACTGGTCCAAGTCCCGCTGCTCCTCTTCTGATCCAGCTCTCTGCTATGGCCTGGGAAAGCAGTAGAAGATGGCCCAAGGACCCGTGTGGGAGACCCGGAAGAAGCTCCTGGCTCCTGGCTTCGGATTGGCGCAGCTCCGGCCATTGCAGCCAACTGGGGAGTGAACCAGCAGATGGAAGACCTTTCTCTCTCTCTCTCTGCCTCTCCTTCTCTCTCTGTGTAACTATGACGTTCATAAAAATAAATAAATCTTTAAAAAAAAAAAAAGAATCTAGATTGCCTAATTCAGGAGACTCTGGTCTGGATCAGGGTTCTTCAGTCTCAGCACTGTTGCCATTCTGGGCCAGATAATTGCTGGTAGTGAGGGGTGATCCTGTACATCGCAGGGTTTTAGCAGTATCCTGGCCTTTACTTTCCAGATGCAAATGGCATCCTCTCATTCTTCCACATTAACAACCAAAAATGTCTGCAGACACTGAGAAATACCTTGGAGAAAAAAAAAATCATGTGGTTTGAGAATCATTTTAGCAGACTGTTCTGCCTTCTCTTGAACTTTCTGGAGTTTTCTCTCTCTTTCTCTCCCCACATTTTTCTAGATGAAAATATCAAATTTTTATTCTGACCCTGGACGGATGGTAAGAGTGCACAGTTCACCTCATGGCAGAGGGCACCACACTCAGTCAATTCTCAGTTTGAACAACGGTGGGAAGACATCATGCTTTGTGTTGACTGTGGCCTCGCCATACTGGTAACGGGGCTACCAACACTGAACTGCCTGGGGACTTCTGCCTTTGGTACTGGCCCAGCCCTCTCAGACCACAGCAGCAAGTTCCAGGGTTTCTTCCTCACTCCAACACAGCTTACGCCCTCTCACTCATTTTTTAAGTGATAGTGTATGAAAACATCTAGGACTCTGGGTAAAAGCTAACAGATTCCAGACACTATTTTTCCTTTCTGTGTTGAGTCCCACTACAGAAGGGGCACGCTGGACTTGAGTAGGTCTGAAGTTTGCTGACTATCCAACCTACTCCTCCCCAGAAACAGCCACAAATAGCAGAGGCCCAACATGCTTATGGGGAAATAAAAGGATTCATATAATGACATGTGTCATTTTCTATCTTAGTCAATTCTCTGCCAGGAGAAAGGAAAATAGCTCTTCGTGGTGCCTAGAAGATGCTCTAAAAATAAAGAGAAGTAAAATATTAAAAAGACAAGGTTCAAAAAACTCATCCAGTCTGAAAATGGTTCACACTGACATGTTTCTATTTTTAAAAAGCCTTAACTTCATTTGAGAGAAACGAAAACTTGGGAGCTGAACCAAAGAGTACCATCTATCAACTTGACGTCAGTAGAAGAGTCACAGAGTAGAAATTCAAAACAAACTGAGCATCACTGGAGACCAGGCAGTTGAATATTCTACCCTATTTACTTGCCTAACAGTTGCCAAGACACAACAGCCACGCCTAGGCTTCTGGATCAAAAACATGGAATTCTCTGACCCCAAATGCCTGTGAGGCATGTCACCACTGCCTGTTCTTCCTGTGAATAAAATGAAACAAAGAACAGAAGGTGGGAGGGAAAGGGAAGGGAAGAGAAGGGAAGGAAAGAAAGGAGGAAGAAGGGAGGAAGTAAGGCAGGGAGGTGAGAAGGAGGAAGCAGGCAGGCAGGAAAGGAATAAACAAGTAAACACAGGAAATCAATTTCACCTCCAAACAGGATGGCCAACCCCGGAGAATGACACAGAGGGCTGGCGCAGACCCGGAGAACAAGTCCCTAAAAGGCATTAGCTGTACAGTTGACGTATATCCTGCATGGCAGCAGGAATTTCATTGGTGAGCCTATGTGTGAGGGCATGTTTATTTTAATTACAATTAGCAAAACATGCTTGGGAGAAACCACCACCTCCACCTCTCAGTGCATGTGAAACACACATCAGCCACAGGCCTCATGTGAATGAGGAGCCAGGCCGTTCAGAGCAGTGTATTTTCTTCTCCAAGCCTGCAGCCTGCCTTTTTAACTGAGGCTTGACCTTTAAAAAACCCAGGAAGCTAGTGCAAAGCTCTCTGTGCCTGAACCGGTCCCTCACATTAGGGGCACTTAGGACTCCACTTCACTCTTGTGGTCAAACCGGTAGGTCAACCTAAGATTGCATGCAAAACATCGAACAATAAATCCTTTCCAACAGGTACATGTTAATAGTGAATGCAGTTCATACTCCTTGCCATTAGTTTGGGGCCCCTCATTTATTGCCAAAGGGGTCAGTTGGGCTGGTGACCTTGGCCTTGACTGATCTCTAACAATTATGCCCCAGATGAAGCCAGGGTCAACTTGCTTAGCTGAGAAGTGGTCTTATTTTGAGAAAGTATTTTTTTTGGCTCATTTAGTTTTGAAAGAAGAGTTTGAAAAAAGAGATGGGTGGGGTCACCCCCAGTGGGGGTCATGCACTGTCCTCAACCTCAGCTCAGTTCTGTTGCTGACGTGACTGTGGCTCAAGCTGCCAAATGCTGCTTCCCTCCGGCCTGTTCCACAGCCAAGCCACCCATGTGATTTACCGAGTAGAGCTCGTTCAGGACCTTCATCAAATCATCCTGGAGTTGCTGGCCGACTTCTTTACTCTGCAAGGAAAGAGGAATGAAGGTTAATTGGGAAACAGAAGGAGGGAGGAGGGGGCAACAAAGGCAAGAGCAGCCCGGGCTCTACAAATAACGCAGACTCAATTAAGGCCCATTATTTAACCCAGCAAATCAGATAACCACTGCGATCAGACCCAATTATGGTCAGATTACTCAAAGAGTTTTAATAAAATGAAATGTGCCCTTTCTATAGCCTAGGAAAGGCAATCGTGTGGAGGGAAAATGGGTTGTAGTCTTTGATTTTTCAATTGGTCCCCAAAGAGCAGGCCTGAAAACCACATCCTACCTAGCAACTGTTGTTAGGTAGAATAGGCTTTCTCAGATAGTTGTAATCAAACACTCCAGAAGACCGCCAAGGAAAGTAAGAGGTATAATAGGATGTGATGGGGAAAAAGTATATAAACATCCAAGAACTTCAAAGCCTCTAACTAAATAAGAAACTCCAAGCAAGAAGGAACTATATTTCTTACTCGATGTTTATTCCAACCTCTCCAGGCAGTGGCATCTTAATAATGATTGCTTGTGAGATTAGCTAATGTTACTTGATCTGATAAAATATGTGAAGGGGTCTCCAACTGGTTAATCCCCCAGTAGTAGTGGCTCTCAGGGTCTTTGCTGCTGTTGCCCCAGGCTGGCATCTAACTACACAGAACAGTAGAAGCAGAGAATGAGGAAGCAGGAAGGAAATAACACATCTTCTACACGGAGTCCTACATGCCAAGCCCAAGAGGGCAGGGGATAAAGCCGGTTGGCATCCCTGGGTCACTGAGAGAGGACGCTCCTTCTAGTTCTCTACTACTAAAAATCCATACACCAGCTACGCAAAGCCCAGCTCCCGGGCAGAAAATGGAAGAGGGCTGTCATGTCAGAAGTACAATCATTTCAGATCTTGGTTTTTTAAAAGTTGCATATAGCTTGCCCTTAAAAATATTTTTTCTGATTACAAAAATAATATTTATAGTATTAAATAAGGAAACCATAGAAAGCCTCAAAAAAGAAAACAAAAGTAACCTTTAATTCCCACCACTAAGAGATCACCCCCAGTAGATTTTGTCATATATTTTATTAATTTCTGATCTCATTATTATTTTTATGAAATTGGGATTGCATTGTTAGCACTATTTTGTGGCTTATTCATTGAAACATATGTTGTGACCATTTTCCACATGGTATTATCCTTCTATAACAGTATAACACATTTTACCAATACACCTCCTATTCTTGGACATTTACTTTGTTTCCAAATTTTTCTGATTAAAAGGTGCTACATTCAACAACCTTAAACACAATCTATGCTCCCATCTTTCATTATTTTCTCCTAGTGGTGATGTTGCTAGACCAAAGACTTTTCATTTACATTATTCAACTGCCCCCGAGAAAAACTGTGCCAATTAAAAATACCACCAGCAGCATAGAAGGATGCTTATTTTACCCCTTCTAGGTCTTGACAATTTGATGTGTATCCTGTTGTCATCATATGCAGTTCCTCAAGTTCTAGTGCACCTGAACATTTTAAAACCTTGCCAGGCATTGTACCACAGTCTTTTAAAAAATATGCATCACAGTACTACGTGATTATATAATCCTTTGGACAATCCGGGTCTCTGTTTTCCCTTCCATAAAATTAAAGTCTTCAGCTAACACACTCCTCCAGTCTTGCCCAATCTTTGCATTCTGATTCCATGTGCTCCTGTGCCTGGCTCCTTGAGTGCGTGTCAGAGGAAAGCATCCTTTCAGTGTGTGGATGGTGGGCTGCACATCACAGCCCAGAAGATAATGAGCAAGCTCTCCTCAGGGACCCAGACGCACTACAAAACGTCCGCTTCGGGGCACCTTCTCGCTGTCTCTCACGCAGTGGCCTCCATCGAGGGAAGAGGCCACAGGGGGGAATGCCGCTCATTTGCAATCTCCCGCACCAGCCACTCCTTCCACTGCGAGGAAGGCCGAATTCCACTAAAGCAGCAGCGGCCCAAGGAGGTGAAGCGAGGCAAAATGACTCACCACCGCCCCAGTCAGCAACAGGGCGAGGAAGTGACCACGAGTATCACTTCCCACCGCCCTGCCCTCCAGCCTCCCGTCTTCTCTTACCACCTCCTTGTGTGTAAACGGCAGAGGTTAAAGGAGAAGGCTGTTCCTCTACCCTGTTGCTTACCCAGGACTTAAATCACTTAGCCTCAGCGTGTGAGGAGGAGGGGAGGAGAGAGGGAAAACGTAAGCAATAAAATAGCAATTCAGCCCAGGCAGATGTTTCCTTTCCCCACACTGATTAGTTGGGAGGACCACTCAACTATGACCCCTGTTTATTTGAACAGGCTGTTGAAGGGATCTGACTTGCCGCTTGGTGTGGCTGAGGGCTGGGTTGGGAATATGTGTAGCTAGAGCAATTAAAATGTATGAGAGAGCCCCCAGCAACTCTAACACGAGGACGCGGGGGACAGAAAATTTTGCCAGTGTCTCTCCTGCCACAGATGATAAACAATGTCACTGGTTCTTTATTTCAGAACCTTCACTTGTGTGCCTTTGGGGGAGAGCTCAGCCCCAGCATGGCTTCCTGCTGGCTTCCGCAAGGGGATGGACAGTGCTGGGAAGCTGCAAAGTGGCCCCACCCAAAGACAAGAGGGATATTTATTCCCAGGAACTCCAAAACCTGATGCGGCCCAGGACATGACAATGAAGACCGGAGAGCCCTTCCGTTCCCTACAAAAAAAGCAAGAGGTTTCTAGGCAGGGAAGCGAAAGGATTTACAGAGCAGTCTTTGTGCACAAATATACAGCCTACATCTCTTTTCTTTAACATTTCTTGGAAGAGAATGAGTCATCTAAACATTGCAGGAAACCAAATAGAAGTCGGGGAAAATATTACTTTGGGCAAAGTTTTTCTCTTAAATGTTTGCATAGTAATCTTTGCCTGGAAAAAAAAAAAAAGATGCCTAAATTTAGATTAGAGATGTGGCACAGTTAACAATGCTAGTTTTGTGGGATAGGAAGTGCAATGGCCTGCACAGGCCTGGATCTTTTATTTTGAAACTCACCACAACCGTTTGGCCAGAGTGTGTTTCCGGGGCCCCTGTTCTGCCTGATGCCAAGGTGGGGTTGATCATAAGAAATGGGAGTGCAATAGCTCCTCCCTGCTGTGCACTTACAAAATACATAGAGAATCTTCCTTTTCCAATAGATAGCAGCACCGGACAACAGAACTGAAACACACAGCGTTATGTCCCCAAGACATAATGTTCAAAACCCTCCTTGCTCACTGAAAGGATAGAGCAGCAAAAATATATGGAAACGCCAGGCTACGTGATCTGGGCTACCTGGACATAAGGTTGGTCCACTCAACTTTGGACCTCCCTAATTATATTTGCTGGGTTTATCCATTAGCTTTCCCAAAGAACATCCGTTTTGAAGGGCTTTAAAGCAGTGTTCATCAGGGAGATTACCTACTACCTGATTTTCTAGTTATTCACATCAGCATTACTGTGCTTTCCAAGTGGGAGGTGAGGAATGGGGGGGGGAGGGCTGTTGTTTATTGGCTATCTGGACAACAAAGCTATATTATTTGACAAGCACAAAATTACCCCCTATTTTAATGAAAGAAGGAAAAAAAAAAAAAGAGGAAGGCACGTCTCTGCTATGTGGTGAGAGCTAATTTCAGCCCTTTCCCAAAGCTAAGCCTGTCAGCAGGTAGAAACAGTTGGGTCATTTAGTTCTCTGCCATTCAGCCTGTGTCAGCAGTTTTCCAAAAAAGATCCAATTTTCAAGGGCACATATCTCATTCACCAGTGCTGGCATCCCCTCCCAGCTCAACGAGACTTCAGAGACCAACTGTTGAAAAAAAAAAAATAGCAGTTTACAATTGAATTTAGGTTTATGGATTTCAGAGGAAAGGGACTTGAACCTTATATTAAGCTCTGGCAGCAGGAGAAGCGCTACCAGACAGAGTGACAATTTCAGGGGCACTGGCTCACCACTTCAAAGACTCCAGGTTTCATGAGCTAGGGCTTGGGAGGAAACGCTCTTGGAGGGGAGCATAGGGCTAAAAGCACCAGGGCACTGTATCTGGGCTTTCCCCCATCCCAACTCAGTGCACCAAAATAGAGGGTGGAGTTCATGTAAAGGATGGAGAGGTTCAGAGGGGTGATTCCCATAGGTCAAAGGTCAGGAATGACTTCTGGATTTCTCCTGGACCACTACTTGCATTTATGCAAACGAGGTTCTTTCTGTTCAATATAGAACACCCTTGAATGGCTCTAGGAAGGGTGAGCTCCAGTGAGGACATTATGGTCCATGGAGGCCAACATCATATAAAGTACAATATGCTGAACTGTATACAAAGAGAGGTAAGCTGGGAGCTACCACAAGGCTTTTACCTTCTGAAGAATAGATCAGGATGTTTAAAAACCCAAATTTTTATTGCAACCCAGTGTAGGATGTGCCTACAGTAAAGGTACTTACATGGAATGCAACGCCACTGCCTTCCCAGTGGAAGGAATGTAACCTGATATTTCCTATTCTTTTCTATTTTTTATTTGGTCATACCGCACTAAATTTATTTTGTTACTCATTAATGAGTCAGTATACACATGTCTTAAAAGAACGGGGTATGTAATTGTGAATTAACGAAGAAAATAATGGCTTTCAGACTGGAGCCCACCAACCAGGACAGGAGCGAAACAACTTGCCTCTTGAGGTAACTCATCAGGGGTTTTAAAGCAGGTTCAATTACTGGATTCTGGCAAGAGAGGAAATGGCTAGATTACAGAGGATGAGCAGTGAAAAGCCCACTGGCAAGTATTTATGGAATATCTATTATTTGTCAGATACTTGTGGATTGAATACAAAACAGATAGCTTAAAAGTTAAGAATCTGGGCCGGCGCCGCGGCTCACTAGGCTAATCCTCCGCCTTGCGGCGCCGGCACACCAGGTTCTAGTCCCGGTCGGGGCACCGATCCTGTCCCGGTTGCCCCTCTTCCAGGCCAGCTCTCTGCTGTGACTAGGGAGTGCAGTGGAGGATGGCCCAAGTCCTTGGGTCCTGCACCCCATGGGAGACCAGGAGAAGCACCTGGCTCCTGCCATCGGAACAGTGCGGTGCGCTGGCCGCAGCGCGCTACCGCAGCGGCCATTGGAGGGTGAACCAACGGCAAAGGAAGACCTTTCTCTCTCTCTCTCTCTCTCACTGTCCACTCTGCCTGTCAAAAAAAAAAAAAAAAAAAAAAAAAAAGTTAAGAATCTGGGCCGGCGCTGCGGCTCAATAGGCTAACCCTCCGCCTTGCAGCGCCGGCACCCCAGGTTCTAGTCCCAGTCGGGGCGCCGGATTCTGTCCTGGTTGCTCCTCTTCCTGTCCAGCTCTCTGCTGTGGCCCGGGAGTGCAGTGGAGGATGGACCAAGTGCTTGGGCCCCGCACCCCATGGGAGACCAGGAGAAGCACCTGGCTCCTGCCTTCGGATCAGCGCGGTGCGCGGCCGTGGCGGCCATTAGAGGGTGAACCAACGGCAAAGGAAGACCTTTCTCTCTATCTCTCTCTCTCTCTCTCACTGTCCACTCTGCCTGTCAAAAAAAATTTTTAAAAAAATTTTTAAAAAGTTAAGAATCTGCTGAGAGAAATGGACATTACTCTGATGTCGGCCTGTCTGAACACAATTCTTCCAATCTCAAAGGGATTCACGGAAATGGGATTCAGTTAGTTTCCGAGTTCATGATCAATTCTTTTCCCCTTTCATAACGAAAAGGTTTCCACACTATCACCTAACCCTAGGGCAAGGCAGTTTGCCAGAAACAGAAATCTGACTTTAAAGAATCCAGCTACTTCACAGTGAACCCTTTATCTCCAAGTTGCCTTTCTAAATTGCTGACGGATATTTCAGATTATAAGGATGCCGCCTCAGTGTAAGTGGCTCCCGATGTTGTCGCATTCCAGTTGTGAAGAATCTCTTGAGCTTGTAAGCACCATAAAAACTAACTTTCCCAAGTACTCCTTTACTCAGAAATCAATGGGTACAGTGAAACTCTCCCAGTGACAAAAGTCATATATTAAAAAAAAAAAAAGTAAAAAACCTGTCACAATCTAAGATCTGATGCCTTTTTCATAAGTCAGATTCTGAACCATGAAATAATTCTTTAGGTTCCTACTTAATTATCTGAAGAAATTAGTCCAAAAAAAATCACAAAGCTACTAAAAGAAGCCATCTGAAACTAAAGGAAAAGATAGATTATAATTTGTAAACCAGCTTTCTGTCCTTTGTGGTACCCAGTGGCTATAAAAAAAATTACCTTCTGGGTCTGGCGTTGTGGCATAGTAGGTTAAGCCTCTGCCTGTGGCTCCAGCATCCCAAATGGGCACCAGTTCGAGTCCCAGTTGTTTCACTTCTGATCCAGCTCTCTGCTAATGAATGGCCTGGGAAGGCAGTGGCAGAGGGCCCAGGTGCTGGGGCCCCTGCACCCTTGTGGCAGACTTTGAGGAGGCTCTGGCTCATTGTTTCAGAACAGCCTAGCTCTGGCTGTTGCAGCCATTTGGGGACTGAACCAGTGGATAGAAGATCTCTCTGTCTTTCCCTCTCTCTGTAACTCTGTCTCTTAAATAAATAAACCTTAAAAAAAAAAATCACTTGCTGAATCAATTAGACCAAGGTAGAGTTTAGACGTAAACACTCTGCATTTGCTTCATCTACATTATTAAAAGTAGAGTGATGACTCACGTGAACACTCTGTGGTTATGGTTCTCAGATGAATCCAAAAAGCTGAAATGACTTTTCCAGGATTGCACAAATATTTAGTATGTGATCTAGGGCCACATGTAACATTACAAGAGGATTAAACATGGAGGCTTTGAAGCAGGGTTCCAACCCTGCTTCTACTCCCCAGTTGTATGAACTCAGGTTAACTATTTACTCTGTTTCAGTTTATGCTTCCGTAAAATAGAAAATACTCATAATCCTAGGCAAGACTAATACTAAAATGAGATAATCATGTAAAATAACTTGTAATTAATCTAGTACCTAGTATGCTCCACAAATGTGGCTAATATTAGAATCTGGTTCTCTCCACACCCACTTGAATGCTCTTTCCACGGCACTGTGCGGCCTTCTTCTGTGCTCTCACACATCTTGGTCATGCTACGTGGGCCCGGGAAAGGCACCCAGAAGCTATTCCCTCAGCAAGACTGCAGCTACTCCCCTCCAAAGGGGGCGCTATCAACCCACAAGGAAGAGGTTCTTTGTTTTTTCCTATGCCTGCTGCTCCACAATCTATTTTACTCTTTAGTTTCCATAGAACTAAAGTAATAATAACAGTAAAAAAAAAAAAAAAAAAAAAAAAAAGGCAGTTTTCCTGGGGAAAGAAAGAAAAAAAAATCAGAGAAAGAGGAAAAAAAGAAGTGTTTAGCAGAAAGGAAGAAATGGCAAGGGTGAGAGACGGGGGAAGGAAAACAAGGAGCACACAATTTCCTTCTATCCTCCAGGTCAACTGAACAAAAAGACCATTCTCAGCTGCACAACTAGGCGTTGGTTCAACTGAGGTCATAAATTAAATGTCCAAAGGTAGAAACTCCCTACTGCCCAGGTCAGGGAATACCAAAGACTGCCTATCACCAAGTGTAATGAAACCCAGGACCTCTCTTCTCAAGGGCACTTGTTTCTGAAAGCCATTTCTCTCCCAGAAGTTCTGGAATGTGTCAGCAATCACACTTGATAACTCACACGCAATGCTAGTGCCCCTGGGAGAAAATTCATTCTTTGGCATGACGTGAACACTAGGTTCAGCTCCTATCCTCTGCAGACACTAGCTGTGCTCTAATCCAAGCCTCTTGTCAGGGAAACACATAATCCAGACAAGTTTGAGCCCCACTGGACTGGGATGAGGGTAGGGGTGCGAATCCTGGGAGGTAGAGATAGGGGCAGGAAGAGGCTGATGGCCTCTTCTGCTCTCCCAAGATCTATGATGACACAGGAACACAGTCTCAAAACAGCCTGAATACTGCATGGCTCTTCCAATCTCTTATGACCTATCCTAATACTAAGAAAATAAGCTCCAAACAAAATCCCTAAAATGAAAGAGAAAATCACATCAGAGTCTTCATCCCTTAAGCTATTATTCTGGTCCTATTTCCATTGTTTACTCTTCAGGACAATGACTTGGGGTCTTCAGGCCCCAATCTCTCACAGAGAGATTTCTTCAGGTCATTCTTATAAGAATCACCCAACTTTTCCGAGCAGAACACCAAAGGCATAGAAATGGTATCTAGGTGACTGTGGGCACCCTTCAGTAGACTGGGGCACAAAGGACAAAAGACACAAAGCAAAGAGGCAACACAAGAGCACAAATCTCTCGGCAGCTGTAAAATGAACTCAGAAAGAAAAGCGAGCAACGGCTTGGAACTGGGCAAGGAAAGAAAAGAGAGTCAGATTGATAAGGTGCTTGAAAGACTATGCCCTCCTGCAGGAAGGAATCCAGAAACTGGGGGACAGGAAGAATGCCTATGCAGCTCCCAGATGGCTGGGCCAGGAGGTGGCTGGAAGAACAGGAGTTAATAGAGCTCATCGAAAGTTGGCAGTGTGAACACGACAGGAGGAGGGCAGCCTGGTAGGAAGTAAAACAGTCAGCAGCACCCCTACAGGAAATGCCTGGGGCACTAGGAAAATCGCTGATTAAATACTTTAAGAAAGAGGAACCCAGAATCAAAGCCAAGTCATTGAGGGCTCTTTGTGAAAGCATTAGAATTTGAAGTTGCCTTAGAATCCCGCTATCAATAGAGGAAGAGACTCCAGAGGATTCAATTATGAAGAGAAGATTATTTGACACACCCCAGCTTCCAGCATTAGGTGCATAAAGAAATGTACAAAGCCAATTTTGGAAGGCTGAGCAGAGTTCTTTATTGGCAGAGAATTAGATTTCATTTCCCTAGGGCTGAGATAGATATTTGAGCCTGGATCGTCTAGCTCTATTCAGCTCCAGTTATGGCCCACATGCTCTTAAAAAAAAAAATCAGAATGGGCATTTGGCTTAGTGGTTAAGTTGCCACTGGCTACTCTGCTTATGACTCAGCTTCCTGCCAAGGGGCGCGCTGGGGAGGCAGCAGAGGAGGACCCACGTACTTAGGTCCCTGCCATCCAAGTGGGAAACCTGGACGGTCCAGCCCTGGCAGTTGCAGGCATCAGGGACTGAACTAGTGGATGGAAGATCTCTCTGTGTCTGTCTCTCAAATTAAAACAAAACAGGACAAACAAAAGAAAGAGTAGATTTTAAAAAGAAAAGTCCTTGGAGAGTACCTTCCCTCTTGTCAGTACCCCACTCCCACAGAAAAATTGAACTGGGAGACTGGAACGGGAGATTTCCAAACTCCAGCTCTCATTTCTCCTTAAAGCTCTTCACTCTTTCCTCAACAATCAGGCTTAAAGTGTTCCATACACATTCAAAAAGAATATACACCCATCTGCAATTGTTAGGAACAGTGACCATGTCATTTTACTGGTTTTTTTTTTTTTTAAATCTATTTGTTAAAATCATTCACGAAGATAATGTATGAGAGGTCTTCAAAAAGTTAATGGAAAAGATGTATTATGAAAAAAATGTATGCACAGAATTCAAAAAATATTTGAACCAACATAAATTTGTCTTTTAATTCAATTTTCCATGAACTTTTGAAGTATCCTCCTATTAAATCTCACTGGGTTGATGATTTGTCTGTTTCCTCTTCAAATTCTGTTCATCTTTTGATTCATATCTTCCTCCCCCCCCCCCCCTTCTTTCTTTCTTAATTTACTTGAAAGTTAGAGAAAGACAGGGAGAGAGAGATCCTTCATCTATTGGTTCACTCCCCAAATGGCCACAAATGCTGGGGCTGTGCCAGGCTGAAGCCAGGAACCCGGAGCTTCATCTGGGTCTCCCACACATCAGGGGCAAGGTCCCAAGTACTTAGGCCATCTTCCGCTGCTTTCCCAGGCCATCAGCAGGGAGCTGGATTGGAAGTGGAGCAGCCGGGACTTGAACCGGCACCCATACAGGATGCTACTGTCACAGGCGGCAGCTTAACCCGCTACACCACAACACCAGCCTCTGATTCATGTATTTCAAGGCCACATTATCAAGTATGCTTTTCTTCCTGGAAACTTGACTCTTCGCTAGGAAATACCCTTCTTTATATCTAATGATACTTTTTGCATTAAAATCTACTTGGTCTGATTTTACTGTAATTATCTTTTCCAGTCATTTTGCTTTAAATTTTCTATAGTATATCTGTTCTCTTTTGTTCTTTAAGTATTTGTCTGAAAAGTCTTCTAATTAGGATAATCAAGTTGAAGTTATTTTAACTACTGCTACATTCAGGTTTAAACTCACCAGCTTGCTATTTGCTGTCTAATTTGTTCTGCTATTCTATGTTCACCTTTCTTATCTTCGTCTCCATTTAGAACAATTCAGTAAGATTCATCCTTTAGATATACAGTTCTATGTATTTTGAGAAATGCACAGAGTTATATAACCACCACCACAATTAAGATGCAGAACAGTTCCGTTATCCACTAAAAAATTCTAATACTGCTCTTTGGAGTCAAACTTTCCTCTACTTTTAGCCACTGGAAAGCACTGTTCTGTTCCGTACCTCTATGAGTTTTACCTTAATCTTTCTTACTTTCTTTTGAGTTATTTTTATTAATCAATTTTCTCCTTCTCTTAGATTGATAGTGATACTCTTTTAGTTAGTAACCATAAATAACATTCTTGACTTGCCAAGTTCTTTAAAAATACTCTGACCACTTCTTGAATACAAAGATATTTTTAAAAGTATGTGGAAAATGGAATTAAAAGATAAGTTTATGCTGGTGCCCCCAAAATTCTAAAATCCACACATAGTTTTTCAATATACTCTTTTTCCATTAACTTTTTGAAGATCCCTCACATGTATGGATTTTAAAGTTTCTCTGTACCAAAATAAATTTATATTTAAATTGCATTTTTCATGAACCTTTAAAGTCTCCCATACTTTTATTTTGAAAGAGTTACACAGAGAGAGAGAGAGATATCTTCCATCTGCTGGCTCACTCCCTAAATGGCCAAAACAGCTAGTGCTGGGCCAGGCCAAAGCCAGGAGCCAGAAGCTTCATCTGGTCTCCAAGTGGGTACCGGGGCCTAAAACTTGGGCCATCCTCTGCTGCTTTTCCCAGACTATTAGCAGGGAGTGGGATTGCAAGTGGAGCAGTGGGGATACGAACCAGTGCCCACGTTGGGTGCTGGAGTCTTAGGCAGTGGCTTTATCCCACTATGCCGCAGTGCTGGCCCCCACCCTCAAATCTTTAAGCCTATTTTCCACCCCCACCTAGATTCCATCATTGCTATTTGTATAAGTAATTTTACACATATATTTAAAATTCCATGAGATACTACTGTGATTAAGTTTAAACAATTAAGATTTATAAAGATGTATATACTCATAAACACCTTTGGTTACTCCTCATCCTTTCCTGCAAATCCAGTCTTCTATCTGGGATCATTTGTTTTCTGCTTAAATAACCTTTAGTTTTTCTTTTGGTACAGGTCTGCTGGTGACAAATTTTCTCACATTTTTCTTGTTTGAAAACCTCTGTTCATCTTAATTTCTAAAGCATGTTTCTTTCTACACTTTCGTTCCATGGTCTCCAGTCTTCTGCTGTCTTTTTTGAGAAGTCCTCTGTGAACCACGCTGCTGTTCCTTTGAAGGTACGAAGTCTTTTTCCCCTCTGTGTCATGGTTTTCAGCCACTGTACTAAAATGTGCCCACATGTAATTTTCTTTGTATTTATCCTACTTGAGGTTCATAATGCATCTTCAATCTGTGATGCATTTCATAGATTGGGACAATTCATAGCTATTATCTTGTCAAACATTAGGGGTATTCAATAAGTCCATGGAAACTATGTACCATGAAAAAAAACTATGCATGGATTTCAAAATATTCTGTACTAAAACAAACTCATTCATATTAACTTGTTCTAACATATCTGAACAGAAGCTAGTTTGACACAGGATAAGATACTAGTGTGAAAAGAGCCCCTTTCAGAGCAACGTGAATTCTGTTAAAGTTGCAGGAAGAACAAATAAATAATAAAATAAAAATAAATTTATGGTGAAGCTTGGATGAAAGAATGGTGAGATCACTCACATTTTTTGAAGATATGGAGATAGTGCCCCAAAAGGGATCAGCACTTTATAAACAGGTAACTCATATAGAGGGAATAATTAACATCAACTTGAGAAGGAAAAATTAATCTTGTCCACACCCTATTTGAAGAGGATTATGATTAAAAGCAGAAACCACAGCAACACCATAGACATCTCGATTAATTCCGTTTACACAATTCTGAATGAAAAATTAAAGTTGGGGCCGCAGAAGTTAAATAGTAGCCTACAGTGTCGCCATCCCATATGGGCACTGGTTTGAATCCCGGCTCCTCTGCTTCTGACCCAGCTGCCTGCTAATGCACCTGGGAAAGCAGCAGGGGATGGTCCAAGTCCCTGGGCCCCTGCACCCACACAAGAGACCCGGATGAAGCCTGGCTCCTGGCTTCAACCTGGCCCAGCCCTGGCCATTGCAGGGAGTGAACAAGCAGATGGAAGATCTCTCTCTCTCTGTCTCTCCTTCTCTCTCAGTAACATTACCTTCCAACTAAATTAAAAAAAAAAAAAAAAGAAAAGAAAAATTAAAGTTGAGCCAAGTTTCTGCTTCAGAGGTTCAAAAATGAATGCTCCCAGAACAGCTGCAGACAATAACAGAGCTTTCAATGGAAAATTTCAAAAGAAAGATCAAGATTCTAAAGCATTTCTCTGAAGATGTGTATTTAACAGGAGATGAAACTTAGCTTTTTAAGTACAATCCTGAAGACAAAGCAGAGCCTAAGCAATGGCTATCAAGGGTGGAAGTGGTCCAATCAAAGCAAAAGAAGACCTGTCAATCGAGAAGGTCATGGCAACAGTGTTTTGGGATGCTCAAAGCATGACTTTCCAGAAAGCCAAAGAGCATTTGGAGCAAGAAGCACCCAGGAAAGCTTTACCAGAGTCCGTCCGGACCACAAACAATGCTCCTGCTTCTTGGCTGATCACACGTGGGTAATTCTGTGAGCGTTTCCATGAGAAATCATCAGGCATCTGACTTACAGTGCTGATTTGGCTCCTTCCAACATTTTTTGTTTCCTAATCTTAAAAAAAAAATCAATTTTTCTTCAATTAATAACATCAACAAAACAGCATTTACATGCTTAAATTCTTAGTGCCCACAGTTCTTTAAGGATGTAATAAATGGCTAGTATCACTGCTTTAAAAAAAACTGTCTTGATCTCAGTGGAGTTCATGTTGAGAAATAAAGTTTTATGTTTTATATTTATCATTTTATTATTTTTTTCTGTATTAAAATACCCTCATATTGTTTGTACCTCATTCTCGTTGTTCTCTTCTTTGGGACTTCAAATACAAGCTTGTTGGGCTTGTCTTCCACATTCCTATGAGGCTCGTACGTGTTTTTCTGCCTTTTCCATCTTTTAATCTCTCTAAGCTCTGTATGTATTATTTTCTCATTTCTCCTCCAGTTGCTTAAGTCCTCATTCAGTAATGTCTAATCTGTTGTTTAATCTACACACTGAACTGTTTATTTTAACCACTCTATCATTCAGTACGAAAATTTGATTCCTTTAATTATTGACATATATTTCACAAATCATAAAATTGACCACTGCAAAGTATACAACTCAGTGGTATTTAGTATTTTCACAAAGTTGTGCAAACATCGTCATTCTAGTTCCAGAACAGTTTAATCATCCCCAAAGAAACCTTTACACTTGTTTGTATTCATTCTGCAACCTCCTGGCAACAATTCATGTACTTTCTGTCTCTACGGATTTGCACATTCTGGAATTTTCTATGAATGGAATCATATAATATGTGGCCTTTTGTATCTGACTCCTTTCACTTAGCACAACGTTTTCAGAGTTCATCCGTGCTGTGCCATGCATTTTCTTCTTTATGGCCAAATAATGTTCTATTGTATGGATATGCCACATTTTGTTTAAGTTTATCCCATTAATCACGTCATGAACTTTGGGTTGTTCCCACTTTTTGGTGGATAAGTTCTTGTGTGAGCACATGTTTTCAATTCTCTAGGGTGTATACCTAGCAGTGGAATCGCTGGTTTACAGGATAATTTTATGCCTAAGTTTTTAAGGAACTGTGGGACTGTTTTGCACAGTATCTGTACCACTTTACAATCTCATCAGCAATGTGTGAGAGTTCCAATTTCTTCACATCCTCACCAATATTTGTCTTTATTTATTTTTAAAATTATAACCATCCTAGTGGGTGTGAAGTGGTATTCACTGTGGTTTTGATTAGCAGTTCTTTAATAACTAATGATGGCAATCGTCTTTCCATGTGCTTGTTGGCCATTTGTGTAACGACTTTAGGGAACTGTCTATGCAAATCTTTTGCTCATTTTTAAATTAAGTTTTTGTTTTTTGTTGTTGTGTTAAGGGTTCTTTATACATTCTGAATACCAGACTCTTATGAGACCAGGATGATTTGAAAATATCTGCTTTATTCTATAGGTTATCTTTTCATTTTGTTGATCACATTCTTTAAAGCAAGGAAGTTTTTTTTTTTTTATTTTGATGAAGTTCAATTCATATATTTTTCCCTTTGTTGCTTTTATCTTGGTGTTATATCTAGAAAACCAGGGTCTGATCTGAGGTCAAGAAGATTTATACTTCTAATCTTATAGTTTTAGCATTTCCATTTATATCTTTGATCCATTTTGAGTGGATTCTTTGTTATTATTCCTAGTTTTGTTTTTAGCATGTGATTTCATAAACATGGTTAATTTAATGTTTATGTCTAATGACATCATTACCTGCGTCTCCTCTGGATCTGTTGATCCTGTTTTTGGTCATGGATCCTATTTCCTCATACGTCTAACTACTTATAATTCAGAGCCAAACACTGGAAGTGAAAAAGGCTGAGAGATACACTAAGTGTGGGATGACAGTATCTTTCTCTAGAGATTTACATTTGCTTTTGTCCACTAGCTATCCTGGACCACCTGAATCCAATTAGAGATTAAGATAATTTGAAGCGAGGTGTCAGTCCCTGTGAGACTGCTGAAGGTTATTTCTGATTTTTCCTTATTTCGAAGTTGTATCCCTTTGATGTCCTATAGCCTGGAGAATTTTACCAGGACTCCCCCTCCTTGGCCTTAAATTCCAAATTTTGTCCTGCTAGCCCTATAAGTCTGTTAAAGCTCTGCTCAACTTCTTGCCCTCAGTTATTTTTCCTAGAATTAGCAGTTGCCTCTTGTGGGACAGTAGAACCAGTAAGGCAGAAGGGTTGGTCTGAATTGTCAAAGCTGTCATTTCTGGAAGCACAGCTTGTAAGTTTTTGTCACTGTCACCCAGTCCAGTGCAATTCTAGATACTACAAAATACTGAAACATGCTTTGTATGAATGAATGAGTGAACACTAGTGATAATGAAGGTATACCACACATGTGGTTTTTTTTTTTTTTTTTTTTTTGGACAGGTAGAGTTAGACAGTGAGAGAGAGAGACAGAGAGAAAGGTCTTCCTTTTTCTGTAGGTTCACCCCCCAAATGGCTGCTACGGCCAGCATGCTGTGCCGATCTGAAGCCAGGAGCCAGGTGCTTCCTCCTGGTCTCCCACGCGGGTGCAGGGCCCAAGCACTTGGGCCATCCTCCACTGTCTTCCCGGGCCACAGCAGAGAGCTGGACCGGAAGAGGAGCAACCGGGACAGATCCGGCATCCCAACTGGGGACTAGAACCTGGGGTGCCGGTGCCGCAGGTGGAGGATTAGCCTAGTGAGCCACGGCGCCGGCTTGCACATGTGTCTTAAAGTTGTTTGTTTCCCAGGACATAGAAACCAAAGCATTCTGATAAAACAAAGGAGAAGCAAGCCTGAGGTTTTTCTGTTTTTTTTTTGTTTTGTTTTGTTTTGTTTTAAGATTTATTTATTTTAAAGGCAGAGTTAGAGAGAGGGAAAAGAGAAAGAGAGAAAGAGAGAGAGAATGAATCTGCCATCTGTTGGTTGATTCCCCAAATGGGTGCAACAGCCAGGGCAGGGCCAAGCTGAAGCCAGGAGCCAGTGATATCCTCCAGGTCTCCCAAGTGGCTGCAGGGGCTCAAGCACTTGGGCCACTTTCCACTGCTTGTTTAAGTGGAACAGCCAGGACTGGAACCAGCACCTACATGGGATGCCAGTGTTGCAGGTGGCGGCTTAACCCACTATGCCACAGTGCCGACCCCAAGTCTGAGGTTTTAACTATGGTTCCTCCTTACTTCCTCGGGGGCTTTGCAAAAACCACAATCAAAGAGAAACAGGTTGAATCTACCCCCAAAAAGGGCATATCTAAAATTAGTGAGTGACTGAAATTCCAGATTCAAATCTCAGGGAGCCTCTGGTGACCCAACATCCACCAAATCGAGGAGCCCCACAGGAAGTTCTAAAACTGAGCACATATAAAAGTCTTTCATGGGGACATCTGGAATCTGAGGAGGGTCTGGGCATCTAGTTCCTGGGATGTATGTGGAAACACCAGCTTCACCAGCTACCTTCAATTCGGTAATAGCGCTCTGCCTTTTCCCAAGTGATACTAACATTAAAAAAATAAAATGAACTTGTAATTCTTCTCCACTAAGTGGCCATAAGCTGTTAATTTTTCCTTCACGATGTGTCTACTGTTTGTCCCCTTTTCATTCCTCCTTTCCCTGCTTTCACAGTGCAGGCCCTTATTATCAGTCTTTGAATTAAAGGCCCAGTGTCTCTGAGATAGTAGTACTTTTATATTCTTTTATTTTATTTTTTAAAAAGATTTATTTATTTATTTTTAAGTCAGAGTTACACAGAGAGGAGAGGCAGAGAGAGAGAATGAGAGAGAGAGAGAATGGGAGAGAGAGAAAAAGAGAGAGAGAGAGAGAAGTCTTCCATCTGCTCCCCAATTGACAGCAATGGCAGGAGCTGCACCAATCCAAAGCCAGGAGCCAGGAGCTTCTTCTGAGTCTCTCATGTGGGTGCAGGGGCCCAAGGACCTGGGTCATTTTCCACTGCTCTCCCAGGCCATAGCAGAGAGCTGGATCGTAAGTGGAGCAGCTGGGTCTCGAAACGGCGCTCTATGGGATGCTTGCGCTTCAGGCCAGGCATTAGGCCGCTGTGCCACAGCGCTGGCCCCGTATTTTTATATTATTTTATAAACCTTCCATGGGTCCTGTGTGCAACTCTTTAGTCTGGCATTCAGAACTCTTTTCCGTTTTGTTTCCACTCATCTTCTCATCATCACTCTGATTGAGCCAAACTATTTTACTCATCACCCTTTGAAGAGTCCTCTCCCATTCCAGCACTTTCCTTAATCCTGAAAATTGTTCCATTCATATGGAATGTACTTCCACCCCACTGGCCCTCTCTTTTCTATCTCTACTGAAGCCATACTATGACTGGCATGGAGTACATTCTCAATAGACGTTCTTTACAAAAAAGTATGTGCTGGAGCCTGGAGGCGAGCACCATCACTGATGCTATGGGAAATGCATATCCATAAAAATTAAATTGTAATTTACCTCACACTACCCCTAAAAAACTGACTTCATGGGGATGGTTTAAAGACTAAAATGGGGAAGAAAAACTACAAAGCATTTAGGAGATAATACAGTAGAATCGCCTCACAACCTTAAGGTAAGAAAGGCTTTTTCCTACATGGCAGAAAACCCACTAACCACAAGGAAAATGGATGAATCTGCAATAAAATTTTCATTAACCAAAAGAAAATATACAAAGAAAAAAGGACAAAACATATTTTAGGAGAATATATATCTATACATATTCCTATAACCTACAAAAGCCTAAAATTCAGAGGCACTTCATAAAGACAATATACCTCTGTGGTCAATAAAAACAAGAAAAGGCCCTGAAGCTCATTAGTTATCAGACAAATGAAACAAACATGCCAATAGTTCAAATTAAAACTAGAGCTTAAATTAAAAATCTTGCCATACCATATGTAGGTAAAGTTGCGGAAAAATGAAGACTCTCATACATTGCTGGTGGGGGTAAAAATTAGTGACAACCACTTTGGAAAACAACTTTGGATTTTATTATAAAGAAGACACCCTTATATTTTGGCTCAGTAATTCTACTACTAAGTATATATCCTAGAAATCTGGGCACAAATACACCAATATACCCAGAAAGGAATGTTCACAGACATATAGTTCACATTAGTCAAAAACTGAAAACAATCCAAGTGCCCATTAATAAAAACAGATGAATAAATTGTGATATATTCTTAAATGGAACCCTAGAGGAATGACAATAAATAAGGTACAACTTTTACACAATAGCATGGGTAGATCTTACAAACAACGGCAAACAAAAGAAGCAGACACCAACAACTGGGGGCCCGTGTTTTGGCAGAGCTGGCATCCTGTATCAGAGCTGGCATCCTGTATCAGAACACCTGTTCAAGGCTTGGCTGTTCTACTCTCTAATAATGCACCTGGGAAAGCAGTAGAAGATGGCCCTAGTACTTGGGCTCCTGCTACACAAAGGAGACCCAGTTGGAGGTCCAGGCTTCGGGATTTGGCCTGGCCCAGCCCAAGCTGTTCCAACTATTTGGGGAGTGAACCAGCAGATAGAAGCTGTGTCTGTCTTTTCCCTCTTTCTCTGTCACTCTGCCTTTCAAATAAACAACTAAATAAGTGACTCCTCTCACAGAATGTTCAAAAAACGGTGTAAAATGTGATATGATGAGAAATTACATACTTTAGTCTTCATTCAGGGTACACAGTTCCTAACACCCTTGTCATTTTCCTAAATGACAGGAGTGACAAAAGTGAAAGGACCATGATTTGTTATTCCTAATAAGTTCTTTTCAACCATACCTGAGTTTATGTTAATAAGGTGTCATTTGGAAAGCCGAAAGGGTGGGAGTAGGGCTGGTTGCCAGGGGAGCCTACCTTGTAAAGAGTAGAGGGTTGGGTTGGGGCCAGTGCTGCGGCATAGCATAAACTACGACAGATAGCAGTTGTCTCTTTCTCACTCTAAATAAATAAGAATTGGATTCTAGTGTGGCTTTCATTATGGTTTTGGAGATAATTCACCTAAGACCTCAAAATCTCTACTTTCTTCATCTATAAAATGAGGACAATAATTCTTGGTCCTTGAAAATAATGATGATGGGCCAGCATTGTGGCATAACGTGTAAAGCTGCCGCCTGCAGCACCAGCATCCCATATGAGTCCCAGCTGTTCCACTTCTGATCCAGCTCCCTGCTAATGGCCTGGGAAAACAGCAAAAGATGGCCCAAGTGCTTGGGCTCCTGCACCCACATGGGAGACTAGGAATAAGCTCCAGGCTCACCCAGCTCCCGTTGTGGCTATTTGGGGAGCGAACCAGCAGATGAAAGATCTCCCTCCCTCTTTTTCTCTAACTCTGCCTTTCAAATAAAAAAAAATAGAGTAGAGGGTTGGGTGCAGGAATGTGGCATAACTGTTAAGTTGCCCCTTGGGACATGTATATCCCACATCAGAGTGCCTGGTTTGAGTCCTGGCTCCTCAGCTGCTGATCCAGCTTCTTGTTAATGCTCACCCTGGGAGGCAGTTGGTGATGGTTCAAGTACTTAGGTCCCTGCCACCAACATGGAGAACCCAGATTGAGTTCCAGGCTCCTGGCCTAGCCCTGGTTTTGCTGGGCATTTGGGAAGTAAACAAGCAGATGAAAGATCTCTCTTCATCTGTCCCTTCATCTCTCTGCCTTTCAAATAAAAATCGTTTTAAAAAATTTTAAAAAAGATAGAGGGATGGAATTTTCAGCCTCAGCCCTCATCCTCCACAGAAGACAGGGCCAGATCACCAACTATCAATGATTTAATCAATCACATATATGTAATGAAGCTTCCATAAAAACCCAAAAGGACAGCATTCAGAGAGCTGTATGTTGGTGACTACGTGGCAGTATATACCTTGCCCTGTGCATCTCTTCCATCTGGCTGTCCCTGAGTTGTATTCTTTTATAATAAACTAGTAATCTAGTGAATAAACTGTTTTCCTAAGTCCTGCTAGTAGTTCTAGCAAATATCACCCCTGGTGAGGGGGTCAAGGGAACCTCCACTTTATGTTGAGGCAATCAGAATATAGTTGACAACCCAGACCTGAAATCAGTATCTGAAATGGGGATAGTCTCTTGAGATCCAGCCCTGTGCTAATGCCAGACAGATAGTGGCAGAACTGATGAATGATAAAATGCCTCATTGTAATCCACAGAGAATTGGAGAATTATTTGCTGTGAGAATATTCCCCTACAACTACACCTACCATCACATTTGGTACCAGAAATAAAATACTGAGTATAGTTTGAGTATTGAAAAAAAAAAAGTATTCTTCCTATTTAACAGGCAAACAAGACCATGCTGTTTAGGGAAATACATAGGGGACATAAATAAAGAAAAGCAAAAAATAACTATTACAAAATTGAGCTAGTGAGGGAAATAAAGAGGGTTTTGAGATACACACATGAGGTGCTAATAAAGGTCTGTGTATTGACCTGTGTAGTTGAGTTACTTCAGTGTTTGCTTTTTTTTTGACAGGCAGAATTAGACAGTGAGAGACAGAGAGAGAGAGAAAGGTCTTCCTTCCGTTGGTTCACCCCTAAATGGCCGCCACAGCTGGCGCACTGTGCTGATCTGAAGCCAGGAGCCAGGTGCTTCCTCCTGGTCTCCCATGTGAGTGCAGGGCCCAAGCACTTGGGCCATCCTCCACTGCTTTCCCGGGCCACAGCAGAGAGCTGGACTGGAAGAGGAGCAACCCGGACAGAATCCGGCCCCAAACCGGGACTAGAACCCGGGGTGCCAGCGCCCCGGGTGGAGGATTAGCCTAGTGAGCCGCGGCGCCAGCCTCAGTGTTTGCTTTATAATTACTGATTTACTGTCCATACATATTTTTTGTGTTTTTCTATCTTTTTATTATATTTCAAATTTCAGGAAGAGTTTTGTTCATAGATCCTCCTTGAACAACCAAGCTCAATATGAGCTCTTCCTCTACTGCCTGTGCTGCGGTCTCTAACAATTACTATCCATGCCTTTTATGGGAAACTCATCACATCTACACTGCCTTGATTAGAGTTATTTATGCAAAGCTTCTGAAGCATCTAGACTATATCTCACAATCGGTAATTAGCAAAAATAGTATTTGCAGCTTACATTTACTTAGTGTTAACCATTTATAGGCATAACCTTATTTAATCTTTGCAATAATTCTGTAAGTTATTATTATTAGTTTCATTTTATAGATGCTGAAGCTTCGAGAGTTGAGCAATCTGTCCATGGGAACAGGTTTCAAGTAGTAGCCTTGGATTTTGAACTCAAACTTTTGTTCAACGCTATTTTGTTACTTTATTTTTATTTTTATTTTTTTATTTTTGACAGGCAGAGTGGATAGTGAGAGAGAGAGAGACAGAGAGAAAGGTCTTCCTTTTTGCCATTGGTTCACCCTCCAATGGCCGCTGCGGCCGGCGCATTGCGCTGATCCGAAGTCAGGAGCCAGGTGCTTCTCCTGGTCTCCCATGCGGGTGCAGGGCCCAAGCACTTGGGCCATCCTCCACTGCCTTCCCGGGCCATAGCAGAGAGCTGGCCTGGAAGAGGGGCAACCGGGATAGAATCCGGTGCCCCAACCGGGACTAGAACCCGGTGTGCCAGCGCCGCAAGGTGGAGGATTAGCCTGTTAAGCCACGGCGCCGGCCTATTCTCCTCTACTTGTATAATGCCTTGCATAGAGTCCACACTCAGTAACTTTTGGGTGAAAATGGGCATAAAAGGCTATAAACTTCCACAGCAAGAACGAGATAGCACAAAAGAATATTCTTGATTTTTTTTCAGTTCTTAAATCCTGTGGCATTTACAATTGGAAAGGTTGTAGTTCTAACTGTTAAAAGAGATTTGTAGATTCAAAACTACAAAACTAAGTTGCTAAAATATTCTATTAAGAAAAAGGGAATAAAAAAATTAAACAACATTAGATCCATCTGCTGTATTTGGGTGGCTGGTAGTCCAAAGGGCAAATAGCAGAAGTATGCCTCATAAAATACCCTGGCCACAGTGCAGATGGAACTGGGCCAAGGGGTTGCCCAGCTAGCAAGCATTATTGCTTTCCCTCTATCCCAGGCAGTCCTATGTTAGCCTTCAACAATCCATCTGTTCTTCTCGTTGGACTTGGGACTTAAGGATGAATTGGATGAGGCAGTTGAGCAAGGGACAACAGCGGGCACTGCCTGGGAGGCACTGCCTCTCATTCTTGCCCTATAGAGTTCAGGCAGCAATCTTTTTGAGGAGCCCCAAAGAAGGGAGTAGAAAGCAGCTGAAGACAATGGGTGCTTTCAAGAGTCCCCCTGGTACTCAGAGGAGAACTGAAGAGCAGAGGGAAGGTTCAAACATCCAAGGGAAAGGAAACCACTTTTTGATGCACTCCAAAAACAAGGACCATGATCAAAGAATTGCTTGCTGCACTTAAAGCAAAAAGAAAGCAACAACAGGCCTTCTGCATTCCTGCCTTTCGATGCTAGGCTGTCCTCTTAACTTGGAGATGAAGAGCATAGCTGCTCTGCCCTCATCACTCCCAGCCCCCAGCTCCTAGGGACAATTGAGCTGTGTCTCTGGCATGTGTGGAGCTGCAGGTCATGGCCATATTTAACGAGAACATTCATTCTCCACAGGCACTACAGGACTCTTCAAAACGCCCTTTGTGTCACTGCGCCTTCCCTCCACCCCCTTGACACTAATTTAATCAAGATGTCTTTCTAGCTCATAGAAGGGATGGACTCGTCAGTTCCGCATTCCACACAGCATTAGGGCTTCACAGTCAAATATGTGGAGTTGAAACCAGTGTATTGAGGAGATGGGGTCAGGGTCCCCAAGCCAGAGCATACCTACCCTCTGTGTAAACTCTGGGCATAAAGAGTATACTAGGTTGGCCAGCGCCGCAGCTCACTAGGCTAAACCTCCGCCTGCGGCGGCGGCACCCCAGGTTCTAGTCCAGGTTGGGGCGCCGGATACTGTCCCGATTGCTCCTCTTCCAGGCCAGCTCTCTGCTGTGGCCCAGGAAGGCAGTGGAGGATGGCCCAAGTGCTTGGGCCCTGCACCTGCATTGGAGACCAGG
Organism: Lepus europaeus; assembly: GCF_033115175.1. Taxonomy (NCBI): domain Eukaryota; kingdom Metazoa; phylum Chordata; class Mammalia; order Lagomorpha; family Leporidae; genus Lepus; species Lepus europaeus. The sequence goes on along the minus strand of NC_084840.1, from coordinate 21,229,305 downwards.
AGGAAGCACCTGGCTCCTGGCTTCAGATCAGCACAGCATGTCGGCTGTAGTGGCCATTTTGGGGGTGAACCAACAGAAGGAAGGCCTTTCTCTCTGTCTCTCTCTCTCACTAACTCTGCCTGTCAAAAAAAAAAAAAAAAAAAAGAGTATACTAGGTTTGTGTAGTTCTTGCAAATTTTAATTAATCCTAAATATTCAAGACAGTATGAGAAATATTCTCTTAGGCAAGCTAGACGATATTCAAAAACAATTTTTAAAAACTCTGAACTTTATATTTTTGGATTCGTCAACACTGTTTATAGAATGAAGAATTTGAAAACAAAGCTTGTTGTCAGAACTATACCTGCCTCTTTCCGCCTACTCTCCACTCTATTTGCCCATAATTTTATAAAATCTGAAAACTTCAACTATCTTACCTAAAAACCAGATTTTAACTCAGATTTTCCTTCTTAGCTGTTTATCTAGATCACAGTCAACATCCAGAAGAGTGTCAAAGTTGTGGTGAGATTAAACCTGCTAATGAACAAAGAAGCCACCTAGAGTCCTGGAGCCTTTCCCTAACCAAGTAATCAAAATGATCAGATTCCTGGTCGGACGTCTTTTCCTATGCTTTGTTTTCTCCCAAAGAGGGCCTCACTGCACAGCACCACTTTCTTGAGTTGGTTGGAAGACACCAAGTCGAACCTCTGAAGCATAAGTCTTGTGGGCCAGGAGTCCAATGCACTTCAGGATGGCGTGAGGCAGGCTGGGGGGGCAGGGGGGGGGTACTGAAGTGCTGATTTGAATGTGTGTTGAAATTCCTCTGCCAACCACAGATTCATCCACCTGTCATGCTCTCCCACCTGGGACATGTAATTCATTCCCTCCAACATCTGCACGCCAGTTTAGCCAGCTTGCAGTAGCAGCAGTAGATATATATTCAACAGCCTACTGTACAACCCACAGGGGGATTTTCAGAAACCCGGCAGAATTCCAGAGTATAAGAAGGGTGTACCCTTCCAAGCTTTTGGAGCAAAAAGCTCAACTCCCTCTTCTCAATTTCCTCCCCTTCCTGCCTAGGTCAAGCAGGCCATTGACCTGAGGTCAAGAACAACCCTAAGTGCTTAGGCCAGTTTTAAAGATCTCTTCAAGAATTCTGTGACCTCCTGAAATTCCTAGTCATGAAAAACTCCAGCTCCTTTGCAAAGTTATACTGAAAAAGTTCATCACCCTCCAATAAACAAGTGCCCCACTGTGCTGCTCCTAAGGTAAGACCTGAGCCTTGCACCCTTTCTCCCCTTTTTGCTGACTTGCTTATTTTCTCTATTTCCGTGGAAAAGCTAGTAAGAAGTATTTCCCTGACACTCTCAAATCATAAGTCTACAGCCTTGGGTTTTATGTTACGACAGAGAGTATTTATTCTGATTCCAAGAGAAAATGATATTAGCTAAGCCAGCAAGTGGCAGAAATTTGGGGAAGGTCAATGGAGGCTGGTTCTGGGCTACGGTGAGTGCCATCTCATTTGAGTACATCCTATAACCAAATGGTGAGCATGTCAACCAGTTCTGGGCTGAACATCAGGAATTTGGTGCAAGAGATATCCAGATATAGTAACACCTTGCAAAATGACATTTAAAGAGATTTATTATATGTCCAAGTCAGCCGCTCTAGTTCTTAGAAAAGTCACTCAGAGGTTATAGAGATACTTGATAATCTTGAGAAAATGTGATTTTGTTTTCCTGTCTCAATTTTCCCAGCATTTACATCTATAGCACAAAATGTAAATCCTGTTCAATCTGGTCCCAAATACAGCTGGAACGTGTCACTCCCATTTTCTCTATCCAACCCCTCACTGTCTTAGTTCAGCACCCCATTAACTATCAGATTAACTATCACAATAGCTCTCTAACTTGCTCTCGCTTTTCTAATCTTTCTCACATCCAAACATCTCAGGATAATCCTTCTAAGAGGTAAATCTGTCCATGGCCCTCTCTTGGTAAAACTTATTACTGGATCTTTAGTGTCTTTAGGTGCTAAAATGTAGTGGGCAAAGGATGAGGAGAAATAAAATATACAGTCTTACAGTAATCTTTCAAAGGTAAAGATATTAAACTGACAGTAAAGAAAGCTGGGAGACCCCCTTCCCTAACCAAGTAATCAAAATGATCACCACCATTAATGGGACAAGTGAACAACAAGTGCCTCTTGATTTAATGCGCTGAGAAGAATATATCACTTCTGTTGTATTCTTGCCAAAACTGCTTAACCAGAATCAAATTAAGAAGAAATGTCAGACAAACCAAAACTGAGGGACATCTACAAAATAACTGGCCAGTCCTCTTCAAAATTTTCAAAATCAAGAGGATTTGGCCTAGTGGTTAAGATGCTAGTTAAGATGCTCATATCCCACATCAAAATATTTGGTTGATTCCTATCTCCAGCTTCTGATTCCAGTTTCCTGCTAATGTAGACCTTAGGAGGCGGCGGTGATGGCTCAAATAATAGGGTTCCTGATACCCACATGGGAGACCTGGATTGATTTCCAGGAACACAGCTTTGACCCCAGATGCTGTGGGCATTTGGGGAGTAAACCAGTGCATGAGAACTCTATCTGTCTCTCTGTTTCTGTCTCCTCTCAGCCTTTCAAAAAATGTCTGGGGCAGGCATTTGGTCTAGCAGTTAAGACTTAGGTTGGGACACCTGCATCCTATAGCAGAGTACCTGGGTTTCAGCCCTGGCTCTGCTCTTGATTCCAGCTTCTTGCTAACATGTTCCTTGGGAGATAGAAGATGATGGTTCAAGTGGTTGAGTGCCTGACATCTAAATGGGAGACCTAGACTGAGTTTTTGACCCCCAGTTTTGGCCTGGTTCAGGTTCAGCTGCTGAGGGTATTTGAGAAATGAACCAGGGCATGGGAGTGTGCTCGCTCGCTCTCTCTGCTTTTCAGATAAAACAAATGAAGAAATTTTAAAAGTGTCAAAATCATGAAAGAAAAAGAAAAACAAAAGAATGTTTAAAGATTATACGGTTCACCTCAACTCCATGTGTGACCTGGAATTGAACCTGAACCAGACTCCAAATCAGAAATTGCATGTTAGTGGGGCAATTATTGAAATCTGAAGATCAGTAGTAGATAATAGTATTGTTTCAATGTTAATGTCCTGATTTTGATCATTGTATCATGGCTGTAAGGCATTTTAATATTTGGGGAATTTTGCTTAAGCGTACATAGGAAGTTTTGTACATTTTTGGGTGCACTTTAAGTATGAACTTATTTCAAAATGAAAATTAAAACAACAACAACATTAGCTATTTCACTAGCTTTGGAGTACAAGCCTTTCTGTGTGGCATTCATGCTTTGCCTACTTCCTTGGCCTTATCACTTGCCATGTCCCTTGCAAGGGATGGGTGTTTAGCCATCCTCAGCTAGTTCTGGAACACTCTTCGCTTGTTTACATTCCCTTATTTTCTGCATAAGCAGTTCCACCTCCTAGGAATCTCTATTCTCCCCTCCCCCATATCACCACTCTCTCTACAACACCAAAAGACTTCATGAGGCAAACCTCACCTCATGTTTCCGTTCATTGAAGAACCCATTACGCACTGTATTATTGTGGGCCTGCTTCTCCCACGAGATTTTGTGCTTCTACGTTAGGGGCCATCTTCATTTTCTCAGCACATAGTAATGTGCTATGCAGAGCCAGAACTCAATTAACCATGTGTTGAGTGACTGTATTGTCTACACTCAGAACCATCCTAATACCCCACAGCTGTATGGTGTCTAATGGTTTGCCAAGCATTTTCATAGAAATTCCCTCACTTAACTACGGAATTTTAGGGAGAAATCATAGTGTGAGAGCTGGGATAAGATCCTCACTCCAAGATCAGAATCTTTTGAGATTCATAAACTGCAACAAGGGCCTCTTTCTTCCAAATCAATAAACAGCACAGCACGCATGCAGGCAAAACTGCTTGGGCATGATGTGGTGATTGGGGATTTGATAAATGCTTGCTAAACCATTTATCATTTATTTATTATGAATTGCCAGGGAGCAGCACCTCAATTCCTTATTTCATTAAGCTTGAACCTGAATAAGGTATGACTCTAAGGCCTGGTCTAACCAAGACACCTGACTGCATCTTGTGAGGAACGTGTAGCCAGAAAACAAGCATCATAAGTGAGAAGGCCTGATTTTCCATCTATGAGATCTCTCATCCAGAGAGAGCAGGAGCCTGGCTTTCCTCCAGAGCTGGTGGGAGGATGAGGCAGACAGCATAGCCCCGAGCTATGTGGTATCAGGCTAGAGGCAACACACTCAGATCACATCCTTACATCTAACCTGGAGAGGAAGCCTCTCCATGTGTCAGAACTCATCTGCTCTGATTACAACACCCTTTTTAATCTTCCTGGCCCATGAGGGGATATGCACTGATAACTTTAATAATGACAGCAGGTGCAATTAATTTCCATTCCTACTCTTCTTATATTGTTACGTGAAGGGGACTGGAAGGACAGAATTAAACTCCACCAGGGCTTCCGCCTAAAGCTCTGAACCAGGCGGCTCCCACCTAAGCAGGGGACACTTCATCCTGTTTCTTTGGAAGGACCCATGCTGACCTATGAATGCTTGATAGACCTTTGTGACCTTGAGGGCAGGGCTAATTCTTTTGACTGACTACAACATTAAATTAAAATCTCCAGGCAGGATTTTATATGAGTCTAATGGACATAATATTAAGCAAGATTTAATCAAAGCAATATTAAAATATTTTGTTGCTTCAAAGAAGAGTATGTATTTTATTGATCAGTGCATTCTGCATTTAATATATTTCTAATGTGAGTTTTTAATGACTCTATCAAAATAGTTTTTTTAAGATAAGAACTTAAAGACAACTAGAAAAGGATATCTTGATTTGTGCAACATTTTTCTTCCAAAGCCATTTCATAACCTGTGTCATTGTTATCCTTACAGGATCTCCAGGAGGCAAAATAGGCAAGTATGCTCCTCTTTCAGTTTATAGTTGGGCACATGGAAGTCTGGGAAGATCAAATTCTATGTAAGGCTTGCGGGAAGGTAATGCTAGAGTCGGAAGCAAATTTTTAAACTCCCTGTCTCAGGCTTACTTGATCATATTCCTTCTCATTAATAGCTGAAGAGGTAAGAAAAGTACCTAAAATTTTAGAAGAGATTGTGTTGAGAGCACCAGTTCCCCAAGATTCCAAAACCCAAATCTAATTCTCAGACCCCATTCTTTTTGGCCCTTTCATAAAACCCATCATCGAGTCATCTGCTCACTTACATTCTATAAACCATATTATTCTCAGGTTCCTGTTGTCCATCTTAATTTATACTCTCTTCTTTGTTGCCCCTTTCAAGTCCTCTCTGTTGGCCTCAACTGTCCTTTACTCTGAATACTCACTTTCAAGGCTTCAACTGTCAGTTTTAGATGGCTAATTTTCAAATCTCCCTTCAACTCTCACCCTCACTAACTTTTCCCTTTACCACGTCACAAAGTGTGGTGTCATGTCTTGGAGAGAAAACTGAATAGAAGTTAGAAGACCTGGTAGGCTTGGTCTGACCTCCATTACTGCCTGGCAGGATGACATAAGGCTCCTGGATTCTTCACTAATTACAGAGGCTCTCCCTCATACCCTCCTCAATAAATGGCAACTCCAATGTCCAATTACTCTGGCCAAAATGAATGAGGCCATCTTTGCTCTTTTTCTCACACCCCACATTCAATGCATCAGGAAATCCAATCATCTCCATATTCCAAACACATCCCAGAATTTGACTCCTTCTCACCATTGCCGTAGTTGTCATATCAATCCCCTATCATCTCTTGCCTGAATTAGTTATGGAAGCCTCCATTACTGGCTTTCCCTACCTGCTTCCACCTTGTTCTTCCTTCAGTCTTCTCTTAAAACAGGAGCCAGAATAGTCCCACTTACACAGGAGTCAGACTGAACCTTCCTCTGTTCCAAATCCTCCAATGGCCTCCACTCCCAGCCCACACCTGGCTCCAATCAGTTCTTCAATTGCCCACTATGCCCGGGCCTACTTGCACCTTCTATAGCCAAATTAACACATTCTCATCTTGTGGCCATATCATGCATTGTTTTCTCTTCCCGAAATACCTTCCTCAGAGAACTAAACAGTAAAAACCCTCATTTTCTCAAGAATCAGCTCAAATACTAACTTAGCAGTGAGGCTTTGCCTACACAATCTATATAAAATAGCAATAAATCTAGCACCTTCATCTGCTTTATCCTCTTTTATAACAATCTTATCAATTTACTGATTTATTTGTGTATTATCTGTTCCTCCTAAGCTCCATGCAGGCAAAAGACTTTTTTGTTATCTGTTGTTTTCCAAGCACAGTGCCTGGAACATAGGAGGCACCTTGTTAACATGCTGAATGGCTAAGAGAGTTTTAATTCTTCCATAGCATTTACCTCCTCCTATATCCTATCAGGTCACCCACTCCTCTCTATAATGCATTGCCCTGTCTCTTAGCAAATCTCATTCTTTTAGTTTCCATTGCCACTATCCAAGAACTAGATTCTATTATTCCCCTGATTAGCAATAGCAAGCTTCCAAACAGCTTCTTCCATCCTAAACCACATTGAACACTGCTGCCAATGTCACTGGAAACCATGCATGGTTTCCAAGATTTCTCTGCTGTGCCTAAAATGATCAATGTCTCTCTCTGACCTTTAGCTCCAGGTCCTTGAGTTAGCATCCAAAGCCTTCCACACCCGGGCTCCAAGCTCTTTCCACATATTTCTCCCATTGCTGGTCAAAGGGAAGCCTCTGTGCTATCATATTGGTCTCATGGGTGGCATCTCCAGTGGGGACAAAGAGGTAGGGAAGGAAGTCAGTAACTGATAATATGGAAACTTTCAACAGATATTTCCATAACATAAGAAAACAGATGAAGAACTGAGACTCAAGACAGCAGGTAATTAAAAGAACATCAGCCTAATTCTTTCCCCTCTCTGAAGACTGACTCACTTCTCATGAATCTGTTCCTTTTCCAGACTCCTATAGATGACTAATTATCTGTAATATTCATTGTCTTAAGTTGTAAACTGCTGCAGAAGTCTATGGCCTGTCTAGCCAACTGAGATCTTAGAAATCTAAGATCTTGAGCCATGTTTTTAGATTGTTCTGCAGCCCTTTTATAGTGCCATCTTGAACAATCAGCAATCATAGACATTCGAACAATATTGTTGAATTGAACTGAATGGACTGGTAGTGGTTACTTGTGCTTCTGGATTTAAATAAAGCAATGCTTTTTTCTTTCTTTCCTTTTAAATAGTCCCTGAAGGAAGGGTCAGGTAGGCTACGCAATTTTTCCTTGCCTGAGAACTTAAAGGCTCAGAAAGGCCATTGACTCAGAGAGCAACAGTAAGAGAACGCTTTTTTCTAATCCCCACCCTCAAAATGAACATCAAAAGGAAAACAAGGTCATGGGAAGAGGCAAGGCAGGAAAGGATGCAATGCTTATGTGGGCAGAAGGCTTGGATTATCTTGGCTTTAGAGAAGAGGTGATTAAAGCTAGAGACCAGATCTCCCAGTCTGCTTTCTGTATTTCCTTTCCATCCTATAAAATAATACACTGCTTTAAAAAAAAAAAAAAACTAGCTTAGAGGCACAAAGACCATCCTAGCCGGGAGAAGGTATTGGATACACACTCTGCTCCAGGAACATAACAAGACACCAGCTGGCTAGCACATAGTTCTCCAGAGCACTTTCTTCCCAGGTGGTACTGATTCACTCTTAAAGGAAGGACCATGAGTAATATCCTTCAATGTGAAGATGAGGAAACTGACACTCATCACAGTGAAAGAACTCCATGGAGCCAGCAGGGTTCAATGTCAGGAATAGCTCTGAGCTTCAGATTCCCAGCTGAGCTCAAAGACAAGGAAGAAAGCGGAAGAGGAAGAAAGGAGGAAACATAAGGGGAAGAGCCTTCTTTGTTTTATAAGTGGAAGTGGAGTATTGTCAAATAAACACATAGGCTACATAGTCACCCCTTTTAAAAAGTGACTCCCAATATCAATGACATTCTGGACTGCTTACAGATTTACAAGAACAGGGGACAGAGTCAAGACAACATCACCAAAGTACCATAAGGGATGTATGAATAAGCTGTGGGATAGCCAGAAGACAGAATGATGTATAATCATAAAGAGCAATGTCTTTAAAGAAAATGCAGTGATATGGAAAACATGTTCACTCAAAATGTTAAATCAAAAAAATTTTTATCTTCATTTTATTTTTCCCCAGAAATCTTTTATTTAAGAAATATAAATGATGTATTTTATGAATACAACTTTAGGAATATAGTGATACTTCCCCTCCTCTTCTGCCTCCCTCTCCTACTCCCATTCTTCTTTTTTATTAAGATCTATCTTCAATTAACTTTATACATATATGATTATACTAAGTAAACAGTTCAACAAATTATATGAAATAAAAAAAACTGGTCCTCAACAGTCGAGACAATGGCTGTTCAAAGTCATCACATCTCAAAAGTGTTAATTTCACTTCTACAGATTACCTTTTAGGTGCTCTATTAGTTATCACAGATCAGGGAGAATATATGGTATTTGAACTTCTGAAATTGGCTTATTTCACTAAGTATGATGTTTTACAATTTATCCATTTTGCTGCAAACAAGAGGATTTCATTTTTTAAAAAATGGTGTACATATTCAATGGTGTACAAATAAGTACATGGTGTACATATCCCATAATTTCTGTATCTAGTCTTCAGTTGATGGGAATTTGGGTTGATTCTGTATCTTAGCTATTGGGCACTGAGCTGCAATAAACATAGGGGTACAGGTAACTCTTTCATATGCTGATTTCATTTCCCATGGATAAATTCCCAGGAGTGCAATGGCTGGGTCACATGGTAGGTCTATATTCAGATTCCTGAGGTATCACCATACTGTCTTCTACAGTGGATTTACCAGTTTACATTCTCACCAACAGTGGATTAGGGTACCTTTTCCCCCACATCCTCACCAAATTTGTTGTTTGTTGATTTCTGTATGAAAGCCATTTTAACGGGAGTGAAGTGAAAATCTCATTGTGATTTTGATTTGCTAGATGATGATGGCTAGAGATCCTGAGCATTTTTCATGTGTCTGTTGGCCATCTAGATTTCCTTTTTTGAAAAATGCCTGTTTAAGTCCTTTGCCCATTTCTTAACTGGGTTGTTTGTGCTGGTGTTATTGAATTTCTTGACGTCTTTATATATCCTGGTTATTAATCCGTCTCAGTTGCATAGTTTGCAAATAATTTCTCCCATTCTGTCAGTTGCCTCTTCACTTTGATAAGCGCACAGTGCAGAAGCTTCTCAATTTGATGTAATCCCACTTGCCAATTTTCGTTTTGATTGTCTGTGCCTTTGGGGTCTGGTTTCCAAGAAGTCTTTGCCTATGCCAATGTCTTGCAGAGTTTCCCCAATGTTCTCTAATAATTTGATGGTATTGGGTCATAGATTTAGGTCTTTAATCCGTTTTGAGTGAATTTTTGTGAAGGTGTAAGGTAGGAGCCTTGCTTCATACTTCTGCATGTAGAGATCCAGTTTATCCAGCACCATTTGTTGAAGAGCTTTCCTTGCTCCAGCAATTGATATTAGCTCCTTTGTCAAATATAAGTTGGTTGTAGATGCGTGGGTTGATTTACGGAGTTTCTATTTTGTTCTATTGGTCTATCCACCTATTTTTATACTAGTACCAGGCTGTTTTGATTATAACTGCCCTGTAGTATGGTATCTGGTATGGTGATGCCTGTGGCTTTGTTTTTGTTGTATAAGATTGCTTTAACTATTCAGGGTCTCCTGTGTGTCCCTATTAATTTCAACATCATTTTTTTTTTCTATATCTGAGGAGAATGTCCTTGGTATTTTGACTGGTATCACACTGAATCTGCAAATTGCTTCTGGCAGTATGGACATTTGATAACATTGATTCTTCCAATCCATGAACATGGAAGACCTTCCCATTCTTTTGTGTCTTCTATTTCTTTCTTTAATGTTTTGTAATTCTCATCATAGAGATCTTTGACATCCTTGGTTAAATGTATTCCAAGGTATTTGACTGTTTTTGTTCTTCAATTTCTTAATGTGATGTATCACATTGATTGGTTTGTGAATGTTGAACCATCCCTACATACTTGGGATAAATCACACTTGGTCCAGCTGAATGATCTTTCTGATGTGGAGTTGGATTTGATTGGCTAGTATTTTGAGGATTTTTGCATCTATGTTCATCAGGGAAGTTGGTTGGTAGTGCTCTTTCACTATTGTCTCTTTTTCAGGTTTAGAAATTAAAGTGATGCTGGCTTCATAGAAGGATTTTGGGAGGATTCCCTCCCTTTCAGCCTGTAGGGTTTCTGATAAGAAGTTAGCTGTGAGTCTGATTGAAGATCCTCTGAAAGTAATCTGGCATTTTTCTCATGTGTATTTTAGAATCTTTTTTTTTTTTTTTAATGTTTTACTGTGGAGAGTTTGACTACAATGTGTCATGGTGAAGATCTTTTCTTGTCCTGTGTATTACGAGTTATATGTGTTTCCTGTAGTTGGACGTTCCCTTCTTTCTCCAAATTAGGAAAGTTTTCTGTAATTATTTCACTGAAAAGGTTTTCTAACCCATTCTCTCCTTCCATGCCTTCACGAACTCCTAAGACCCTATGTTGGGTCATTTGATAGTATCCCATAAATCCCTGACACTGTTTAGTTTTCTACTTTCTTCTTCTTCTTCTTCTTCTTTTTTTTTTTTTTGATCTGACTGTAAAATTTCCAGAGATTTGTCTTCTAACTCAGATATTCTTTCTTCTACCTCCTCAAGTCTATTCTTAAGACTTTCCACCATATTTTTATTTATTCCATTGAATTCTTCATTTCCAATGTTTTATTTTGATTTCTTTTTAAAATCTCAATTTTATGGGAAACATTTTCATTTATGTCATGTATGGATTTCTTTAGTTCATAAATTTGCTTCTGATTACTTCTATGTAATCCTATGATCAATTTTTTGAATTCCATTTTTGGCATTTCATCAGTCACTTCATCTTCACAATCTAGTATCGAAGGGTTGTGTTCTTTTGGGGGGGTGTCGTGTTGTACTTATTCTTGTTTTTTGAACTGCTGTATTTATTATTAGGCATTTGTGGTGATACTTGTTTTTTTTTCCCCCTGTGATGGCTTTTATCTTTGGACTGTGTCTCTGTGGCTTAGTGGAGTGTCTGCTCTTTCAGTGAATACCCAGAGGCATGTACTGGGTATGGCCCAAGAGCTTTGTTCAGTGCTCCAGTGTGAGGGGAGTATTCAAGGTGACACCCATGTTGGGCATGGTAAATCTTTTTTTTTTTTTAATCAGAGGGGAGGTTTTCTAATCTGTTGGCATATTCTCACATTCACCTCCTCTCCTCAAAGGAGACCAATGCTTGGGTGCTAGCCTCAGTGGGTACAATATTCATCTGCACTGCCACAAGAACCACACACAGGATCTGGGCAGTCCTCGGTCTGAGCATAGATTCAACAGCAGTGACCCTCACCAGGGCATCAGGGAGCCCTGAGTGTGTGGAGCTGCCCACAGTGACTGCCCAAAGTCCCAGCCACACCCTGAGCCCTCTCATACAGCCACAGTGTTTTCATAGTCACAGATACCCAGCACCCTGTTAATTCTCCAAGCCAGACTGAGGTACCTCCTCTCAGCTGGGTTGCTAGGCATGCGGATACAAGCTGACACAGCTGTTACTTATGTCCAAATGGTGCCCACCCTCTCTCATCTAGATACAGGATGCTGATGCCAGGTGGTCAGGGAGAGAGAAACATGCCCCCTCTTTTTTCCCTCTAGGTTGCCGGTGCACCATCCCCCAGAGGACTCCAAGCTGGGCCCACACAAGGTTCTTCCTGCAGCTTTATCGCCAGTGGCTTGGGCTGCTGCAGTCTAGTCTCACCTCACTCTCCAAAGCTGGTGCTGAGGCTCTTGGCTGCTGGGGTCCTGAGCTGTGCACATCTAAAACCCTTCAGGTAAGACCACACCATTTCCCCAATTTGAGTGGAGTTTCCTCTGCCATTTTCTCCCTAACCCTTCCCTGCAATTGATTGAACTCTCTCCACTTTTTTTTAATTATCCTACCCTAGACTAGAGCAGTAAGCTCCCTTCCAAGTCCACCATCTTGAAAAACCTCGATCTTTATTTTCTAGACAAAAATGCACATGAAAAAAGACTGAAAGAAAATATACTGAAATGTTAATACTCTGAATATATTTTCTTTTATTATTTCTGTGCTCCCTCAATGTTTTTTTAAAAAAGCATTATTTTTACAATTAAAAAAAACCAAACAAACCAGAAACTAAACTTGAGTTTATGACCTTTAAATTGAAAGGGAAAACAACAACAACAATAAAAAAAATCAAAGGGTCAGCATGGTGGCGTAGCAGGTAGAGCTGCTGCCTGTGGTGCTGGCATCCCATGTGGGCACTGGTTTAGTCCCGGCTGCTCCACTTCTGATCCAGCTCTCCGCTATGGTCTGGGAAAGCAACAGAAGATGGCCCATGTCCTTGGGCCCTTACACCCACGTGGGAAATCTGGAAGACGCTCCAAGCTTCTGGCATCAGATTGGCCCAGCTCCAGCCGTTGTGGCCATTTGGGGAGTGAACTAGCAGATGGAGCTTCATCCGGGTCTCCCACATGGGCCAAACACTTTAGCCATCTTCCATTGCATTTTCCATGCACTAGCAGCAAATGGGATTGGAAGTGGAGCAGCTGGGACACGAACAAGCACCCATATGGGATGCCTGAGCTTTACCCACTATGTTACAATGCTGGCCCCTATAACTAGAAATTTCATGTTGAAGAAATGCTGGGAAAAACTGGATATAAATTCAAATAATTTTTAAAAGTACCAGGAAAAGGAAAGGAAAGAAAGACAAAATACCAACACCTCCAGGGGTTGAGCTTAAAAACAAAGGAAGATTGGATGAGGTAGAAAAACTAAGATTAGAAAAAGTGTGGTATTATAAGGAAAAAAGATGAAAGTTTTAAAAAACTGAACATGCTATCTCAAAAGAAGGAAGTTTTTTTTTTTTTTTCCTTATTTTAAATAAAAATAATGTTCAGACAAGCAGGGAGAAATTTAAAGAACTCTTGACAGGCCGGCGCCGCGGCTCACTAGGCTAATCCTCCGCCTTGCGGCGCCAGCACACCGGGTTCTAGTCCCAGTCGGGGCACCGATTCTGTCCCGGTTGCCCCTCTTCCAGGCCAGCTCTCTGCTATGGCCCGGGAGTGCAGTGGAGGATGGCCCAAGTGCTTGGGAGACCGGGAGAAGCACCTGGCTCCTGGCTTTGGATCAGCCGCAGCGCGCCGGCCGCGGCAGCCATTGGAGGGTGAACCAAAGGCAAAGGAAGACCTTTCTCTCTGTCTCTCTCTCTCACTGTCCACTCTGCCTGTCAAAAATAAAAAATAAATAAATAAATAAATAAATAAATAAATAAATAAAAAAGAAATTGGTGATTGTAGAATGTGCAAGCCTTTAGCTCCTTGCACGAGCCCTAGTTCTTTAGCTCGCCAGCTCATTGATATGACTGCCACCTTCCTGCACGCAAGCCAGCAGAGTAGGGCGATGTGAAGAGAGGGCTTGAGGGAAGCCAACTGCCTAAGCACAAATCCCATTTCTCCCATCAGTCAGCTAGATAATCTTGAGTCAATTGTTTAACCTCTCTGCCCATGTTCTTATCTACAAACCAGGAATGATAAAACCAGGACCGAAAGAGCTGTTGTGATGATGAAGTCAGTTAATACGAGTACAGCACTTGGCACAGTCCCTGATTGTAGGTGATACCCATTTACTATTACTTATAATTATTATTTCTCATATTGCTGTGGATCTTATAATAAAAAATTGGTATCTAGTCAGTGTGCACACCATTAGAGTAGTTTCTCCTGAGAGTAATAAGTTTTTACAAACTACTGCCTATTTGCATGGTGCCTGATAACCTGTATTAATAATCTTCTCCTTCCTCAGAGAGGCATCTTGCAGTGAAATGTAAAAAGTAGAGATGGTAAAAAGTAACTATTCTAGAATATAACTGCTGTTTAAATGATAAGAATGACTGAATTGGCACCCGCGATTTGTATGACAGTGCTGTGCGTAATACCTTACAACCAGCCTTCATCATGTGAAAACAAATCTAACTGAGATGGGGAATGCAGACTATCACCATCCTTTGCAGGGTGTTTGGGGGAAGCATCACTACTGGTGGATTAACTAGATATCACATATTTGCAGATGTGATTTAACATATAACATCATCTAGTATGCATTCTAAATCAAAAACACATAGCTTGAATCCACATGGTACTTTAGAACCAACTTCCAAGCTACAGGATCCGGGTCTCCCACACAGGACTTGGGCCATCTTCTACTGCTTTCCCAGGCCATAGCAGAGAGCTGGATTGGAAGTGGAGCAGCAAGGACTCAAAACAGTGCCCATTGCCCATATGGGATGCTGGCACCACAGGTGGCAGCTTTACCCGCTATCCCACAGTGCTAGCCCATAAAATAAATCTTAGAAGAAACTTTTTCCAATGTCATTTCTTCCTGGTCTTACATGAGTTTAGTTTAGTTTTTCAACAATGCATTATTTTATAATGTTCATAACAACCTTATTTGTAACAGCTTCAAATTAGAAACTACCCAAATGCCATCAGCAGAATGAACAAAACTGAAAGCCTCAAACCCAGGAAGACCCTGAGCCTCAGGCACACTGGGTTAGTTGGTCATCTTAGATGACTACACGGGAGACAGAATGCAAAGATCAAAGTTGCCAACTAAGAAGGCTTTCACAGATATCTTGGGCTTTCCACAGAAACCCAAGAAATGCCAGGTCTTAAGTATATAGGATATGTCCCAGGACTAAGGGTAAAATCAAAATATCACCACTGTAAGAAGCATAAAAGCAAGCTCCCACAAGTTCAAAGTGACTAATCAGTAATTTAACTGCCTATTAGAACAAAACTAAACACTCTTCAGAGAAAGATAAGCATAAGCATATCCAGTGCCTATAATGTCCACTATGTAATACAAACTAGTCAACATATGAAAAAAATAAAGAAATATGATCCACAGTCAAGAGAAAAATCAAGAAATAGCACCTGGGGCCAGTGCTATGGCTTAGTGGGCTAAATCTCTGCCTGTGGCTCCAGCATCCCATTAGGAGCCAGTTTGCGTCCTGGCTGCTCCTTTTCCCATCCAGCGCTCTATTATGGCCTGGCAAAGCAGTGAAAGATGGTCCAAGTCCTTGGGCCCCTCACCCATGTGGGAGACCCGGAAGAAGCTCCTGGCTCCTGGCTTTGGATCACCCTAGCTCTGGCCATTATAATCATTTGGGGGAATGAACCAGCAGGTGGAAGACCTTCCTCACTGTCTCTCCCTCTCTCTGACTGTAACTCTGCTCTCAAATAAATAAATAAATCTTTTTTTTTTTTTTAAAGAAAGAAATGAAGCAGACCCACAGAAAACATAGATGTCTGAAAGAGCCAACAAGAGCCTCTAAATAATTACCATAGGAAAAGCTGGATTCATGGGTAAAGAAACAGGACATTTCAGGAGATAGATGAGTATGGAAACTGAAGAACTAAGTGGAAAAGATAAAAAAATGATCTAAAAGTAAAAATTACAGCATTTGAAATAAAAAACTCATTGGATGCTAAACTTTATATATGTCATCTAAACATAAACACACAGGGGGAAAAAAAAGGTTGAAAAATATGGAGCCTCAATAACTTGTGAGACAGTACCAAACCATCTAATATGCATGCAACTAAAAGAAAAGAGGAAATCGAATAGAAAATAAAGTTGCTCCAATTTTTCCCATACTGTGTAAAAGTCATTATTCATAGACTCAGGATATTTAAATATTGCATTTATTAAGCCAAGTGAAAACTTAAATAAAATTTTAAGCAGTCATAAAGAAAAGATACAGTATACACAGGGGAACAACAATAAGAACCACAGGTGGGGCAGGTGTTGAAGTACAGCAAATTAAATCACTGCTTAGGATGCCTGCATCTCATATCTCAGCTCCTCCACTTCCAATCCAGCTCCTTGGGAAGGCATGGGATGATGGCCCAGGTGCCACCCGTGTAGGAGACCTGGATGGAGTTCCCACCTCCTGACTTTAGCCTGGCCTAGCCTCCACAGTTACGGGTATTTAGCAAATGAACCAGCAGATAGAAGATATCTCTCTATTTTTCCCTCTCACCCTCTGTCTCTCTGCCTTTCAAGTAAATAAACAAATTTTAAAAAAAGCAAAAGAAGGCCGGCGCCATGGCTCAATAGGCTAATCCTCCGCCTGCAGTGCCAGCACCCAGGGTTTTAGTCCCAGTCGGGGCGCTGGATTCTGTCCCGGTTGCCCCTCTTCCAGGCCAGCTCTCTGCTGTGGCCCAGGAGTGCAGTGGATGATGGCCCAAGTGCTTGGGCCCTGCACCCCATGGGAGACCAGGAGAAGCACCTGGCTCCTGGATTCGGATCAGCGCAGTGCGCCGGCCGCAGCACACCAGCTGCGGCGGCCATTGGAGGGTGAACCAACGGCAAAAGGAAGACCTTTCTCTCTGTCTCTCTCTCACTGTCCACTCTGCCTGTCAAAAAAAAAAAAAAAAAAAAAAAAAGCAAAAGGAACCACAGCTGACGTCTCATCAAAAACAATGGAGACCAGGGGACCAAAACAAAAACAAGAAACCTACACTTATATTGTTGAAAGAATAGGATATGATTCCATCAAAAAGTTTTTTAAAGCAGGCAAATATTTATATTCTGTTAGAAGTCAGGTTAGTGACTACCTTTCAGGGAGTAATGACTTGAAGGGGACACTAGTAATATTCTCCTGCTTATGTGCGTGCTGATAGTATAACTGCTTCCAGTTTGTAAAAATTCATTAAGTTGTACACAATATGTGCACTTTCTCTAAATATTTTATACTTTTATAAAATGTTAAGGCACAGAAATTTTGGGGAAGAGATGAAAAGATTAAAGAAAATGTACCTTTATAGCTTACGACATACAGTGGGTTGTACTTATAGTAGGCATTTTACAAAAGATTGTTATTATTTATGTTATAATTATCATCCCACAGAAAGTTGGGGGAGATCTAAGTGGAATAAAAAAGCACTAAGTTCCTTGCGGCCAAATCTTAATCCTCAATTTGATTGTTAAGCTCTTTTTAACACCTCACATAATGCCGTATTTACAGTATTCACTAAAATACTTATTGACTGTGGTTTTCTAACAAGGTAGTGTTCAAATTCAAGGTTGCATCTGGATACTTGTTTTCTGTCTACTGCACCTTTCTCTCTCAGACTCTGTGTTTTTCCTTGCTCTTCTGTCTCTAATCATCTTTTGACTTAAACAAATTGAGTTACCATTATGCCATTGAGTGTTCCAAACACAGTACCTTGAGTTCTTTCAGAAAAGGCAGTGATACCTTAGAACCGTAACACCAAAAGGCAAACATATACATCAACCTAAGCAAAAGACTGCAGGCATCTTTGATGCACATTTTCCCTTTCAGCTTTGTCTTTGTATGTCCAGAAAAAAGCCTGGACCACCCAGAGAGAAGCCTCAAGGAAGAGCACACAGATGCTGCTGACCCGGTGTCACAGAAACCAAAGCTAAAACACCACAGAGTGACACTGGCTGCAAAGCTAGTCCGTGTTGGCTTTGGCAGCAAACCTGATGCTCCTTATCAGCAGAGATACCTTTGAAGTAGTTGGCAGCCTTCCATCCCTACTCAAACAAGCCTAGCTTCTCATCCTATTCTTTTCTCCAAAGGGAATTTCTTCATTAAAATTAGAGGATAAAGCTCAACTAACTGGGAATGGATTTTTGCCACCAACAAGACAAACTGGGCAACTGGAACAGCTTCTATGAAGCATCACGTATACTGCAGTGACCATGTTATAATACGGAGGGAATTCAGACAGAGGCGGACACCGAGTGTGGGGAGGGGGACAGTGACCGTTATAACATGGAGGGAATTCAGACAGAGACGGACGCCAAGTGTGGGGAGGGGGACAGTGACCGTGTTATAACATGGAGGGAATTCAGACAGAGGCGGATGCTGAGTGTGGGGAGGGGGACAGTGACCGTGTTATAACATGGAGGGAATTCAGACAGAGACGGACACCGAGTGTGGGGAGGGGGACAGTGACCGTTATAACATGGAGGGAATTCAGACAGAGGCGGACGCCGAGTGTGGGGAGGGGGACAGTGACCGTTATAACATGGAGGGAATTCAGACAGAGGCGGACGCCGAGTGTGGGGAGGGGGACAGTGACCGTTATAACATGGAGGGAATTCAGACAGAGGCGGACGCCGAGTGTGGGGAGGGGGACAGTGACCATGTTACAATATGTAGAATTCAGTCAGAAAAGGACGTTTAGTGTAGTGAGTGGGGAGAGCTATGGTGGACAGGGAAGGGTCGAGAGTGTTAAATCATTCCTTCTCCCAAAGATGTCTTCAAAAGAAACTCTTTCTCAAGGGGGCAGAACATAGTAACAGAAACTTTGGAAAATCATTCTTATTCCATTCACTCAATCAAACGGCACAGTCATTCCGGGTATGAAAATCCACAGATCAAGTCCCTCATATAAAATGGAATATCTGCATATAACCAACACATACATCCTCCGGTATGCTTTAAATAATCTCTAGATTAGCTGTAATACCTACTATAATATAAATGCTAAGTAAATGGTTATACTGTACTATTTAGGGAAGAATCCCCAAAAGGATTCAGTATAGATGCAATTTTTTTCTCCAAATATTTGCAGTCTACAGTTGAACCCATGGATACATGGGCCTACTGCACCTCTCTGGGACGTTCAACTATACCAACATTGTAGGTCAGTTCTTCTTATTAATGACACTAACTCCACAGAACCCGCCTCCTTGCAGTATCAACATCTCCTCATCTCATAATGCCAATCAGCTGGCCTCAAAGATGCCAAAGGAAATTCTACCCCGTCCAAAGGGAATAAACAGTTAACCCATATGACATAAGTTTAAATCTCCTTTATCGTCTTTTACTGCCAAATTCATTTCCTTGGTGGCAAAGGAACTGGTTATGACTGGTTATGGCAATTCTCTTATGGCCAACGTATGAATGGTAAAAGGATATGTTTGACATCAGAACACCTGACAGAAAAGTACTAATTGAGACTCTCACATTCCTTCCTTAGCACTCTTCTGGCATTCCCCACTTCCAGCAGAGTGAAGGAAACCAGATTCACCCTTCTTTACTCTCCAAGAATAAAGCAGGAAACCACAACATGTTGCCTAGAGACAGTGACCTGGGTGTTGCTTCAACACTGTCTGTGTCAGGGGCAAATGTGGCCCACATACAGAGAGACAGGCTCTTGTGTCTTTGGAGGTTCTCTGTGCTCTTCAATTTCTCTAAGATGATTCTCAACCCAGGCCCTTTTCCAGAGACTTTGATTTAATTCCACCAGGATGGGGTGTTAAGACAGGTATATATTTTTTTATCTTCGTGATCTTTTAAACAAACTTTATTGAGATAACATTTACAAATAGTGAATGGATAGTATGATAAGTTTTGATAAATACACCACCATAGCCAAGAATATCTAACAATTTCGGGGCCAGCACTGTGGCAAAGTGAGTAAAGCGATCGCCTGCAACATTGGCATCCCATGTGGGCACTGGTTTCTGTCCCAGCTGTTCCATTTCCAGTCCTGGAAAAGCAGTGGAAGGTGTCCTAGGTATTTGGGCCCCTACATCCATGTGGGAGACCTGAAGCTCCTGGCTCCTGGCTTTGGCCTGGTCTAGTCCTGGCCATCGCAGCATCTGGGGAGTGAACTAGCAAATGGAAGATATATTTCTTTCTCTGTCTCCCCCTCTCTCTACCTCTTTCAATATAAATAAGTAAATCTTTTTTTAAAAAAATGATTACATAACATTTTCATAAATCTATATATTCTCTTGTGTCTCTTTCCAGTCAAACCTTTATCCCCACCTCCAAGCCATCACTAATCTGTTTCCTATACTATAGATGAAACTTGCCTTTTCTAAAATTTCATATAAGTGGAATCAAACAATATACTCATTATGCTTGGCTTCTTTATATCAGCATAATATTTTCAGAGATCATTATATTGTATCTATCAGCAGTTCATTTCTTACTATTACTGAGTACTCACATATGTATATATCACAAAATGTTTTTTCCAATCATTCACTGATGGACATTTGGTTTGTTTTCAGTCTAGGCATTATGAACAAGTATTAGTTTCATCTGGCAGCTGTAACAAATTACTGCAAAGTTAGTGGCTTGAAACAACACACATTTATTCTCTTACCATTCTGAAGGTCAGAATTTCAAAACCAATTTCACTGAGCTGAAACCAAGGTGACAGCAGGGTTGCTCTTACTTGGGAAGTGCTCAGGAAGAACCCATTTCCTTGCCTTTCCCAGCATCTACAGCTATATTCCTTGGCCTGTGGCCCCCTCCTCCATCATCAAAGCTAACGGCACAGCATATACTGTCTATGACTCTGCTCCATCACAGGCCCTCCTCTTTATCTGTACTTTCCCTCTTACAAGGACACTTAAGACTGCATTCAGGGCTCCCCTGGATAATCGAGCATAATATCCTATCACAAGATCCTCAAATTTATCATACCTGTAAAACTGACTATGGATAAGGTAAGATTTATCAGGTTCCAGAATTAGGAGATGGGAAAGGGGGACAATTGTAGCCTACCAAAAAAACTATCATGAATATTCAGGTACAAGTCTCTTTGTAAACAAAGGCTTTTTATTTCTCTTGGGTAAATACCTAGAAATATCGCTGGATCATACTGTAAGTACATGTTTAACTTCATAAGAAACTGTCAACTATTGTCCAAAGTGGTCTTACACATTCTCACCAGCAATATGAAAGTTCCACCCATACCAACAAACTAGGTATTGCCGGCCATTTTCATTTTAGCAATTCGAACGAGTTTGTAGTGTATCTCCTATTTTTTTTTTTTAAGATTAATTTATTTACTTGAAAGTCAGAGTTACACAGAGAAAGAAGGAAAGGCAGAGAGAGAGAGAGAGAGAGAGAGAGAGAGAGAGAGAGTTCTTCCATCTGCTGGTATACTCCCCAGTTGGCTGCAATGGCTGGACCTGTGCCAATCCGAAGCCAAGAGCCAAGGTCTTCTTCTGGGTCTCCCACATGGATGCAGGGGCCCAAGGACTTGGACTATCTTCTACTGCTTTCCCAGGCCATAGCAGAGAGCTGGATTGGAAGAGGAGCAGCTGAGACTAGAACCGGTGTCCACATGGGATGCTGGCACTGCAGGAGGCAGCTTTACCCACTATACCACAGTGCCAGCCCCTATAGTATATCTTCATAATATTTTAATTTATATTTATCTGATGATTAATAATATTGAGCATGGTTTTCATGTGCTAATTGTATATATATATATATTGTCGGTGAATTTTCTGTTAAAAACTTTTGACCCTTTTTTTAAAAATTGGGAAGTCAGTATTATTGAGTACTAAGAGTTTTATTCTACATTCTGATGTAAGTCTTTGTCAGATATATGTTGTTATGGTTTGCTTGTGTTCCCCAAAGCTCATGTGCCAGAAACTTAAGAACTAATGCAGCAAGTGTTGAGAGATGGCCCCTATAAGAGGTAATGAGGTCACGGGGCCTCTGTCCTCTTGAATAGATTACTACCATTATAATAGGAGTGGGTTAGTAATGGACAGAGTCCAATCCAGATAAAAGGATAAATTCAGCCCCTACTGCTTCCCTCTTTGATCCATGTGATATGTTCCGCCATGTCATGATACAGAGAGAAGGCCCTTGCCAGATGTGAATTTGTTAACCTTGGACTTCCTGGCCTCCAGAACTACAAGAAATAAACCTTTTTCTTTACAAATTATCCAGCATTAGATATTCTGTCATAGCAGCACAAAACAGACTAAGGCACATGCATTGCAAATATTTTCTTCCAGCCTAAGGCTTAACTTTCATTTTCTTAACAATGTCTTTCCCAGAACAAAAGTTTAAAACTTGAAGTCCAATTTATCTTTTTTCCCTTTTACTATTCAAGTGTTTTATTTCCTAAGAAATCTTTGTCTATTCAAGGTCACAAAGACTTTTTTTTTAAGCTCCCTAAGTAACTTTCATGCACAGGCTATGCTGAAAACTACTAGTCTATAGGCAATTTGCCCCCACTTTCTCAATTCAACCTTAGTTTCTACCATGGAAGGTTAGACAAACTAAAGGTAAAACAGGAGTCCTGTTAATTGGAGTACTGTAAAAACAAGGATACAATTCAGTCTTAGGACTTTCTGAATTGACCAGCTCCTTTCAAGCTTCAGTGTGAGCAGCTGTCAAGAGCTAGAAGCAGTAAGTTGAAAAAGCAAAGTTAGAGGTACCTTCAGTGTATTCCAGCTAAGTGAAAGGAGGAAGAGAAAAAAGGATTGTTCTCTCCTCTGTGGGAAAAAGCACATCCAAGTTTATTTCAGTTTAAACTGAGCAAATGGGAAAAATGAATTCTGTTCTTGGTGGGATTCTTTAAAACATTCCTCTCAGAGAGACCACATGGAGATGGCAGTCAGACTTGGCAGAGCTTGACCAGCGTTTTTGAAGCTACCGCATTAAACAAATGAAGGTGACAGCAATAATATTTGCCCAACCCTTGGTTCCAACAGGGGTTAGACAGACTGAGCTTTCACTGCACGAAAGGAGATGTCAGGAGCACCAAATGGGCTCAATTTTCCCTGGAGTCCGAGACAAAGTTGGTCTGTTTCTAAGCTATGGATAGGAGGTTACTTTCTCCAGATGTTATATTTAGCCAAAGCAATCTCCAACACAACTTCATGCAAAATGTATAATACGTCCCAGGAGACATAACCACAAACCAGAGGGCCAGCAAGGAGCATCCCTTATGGGGGTTCAGCAGCATAGAGGGGCCAATTGTGCAGCCATCCTGACTTCCCTAAATTAGCTGAACTAGCTGTGAGCCAGATTTGTGGGCAGTTCTCACATTTAATGAGTCTTTGTTTCCCTCTCACTAGAGATTCTACCTCGGGGGGGAGAAAAGCATGCTGCCCTAGTTCACCCCCAACTTCTAGCTGCTTCCCAACACCAGGTAGGAAAAATAATCCAATGTTGATATGTAACACCACTACACTCTTTGAAGGTTTATGTGAAAAAAAAATCTAGATTAATTCTATACCTAAGTGAAATACCTAGATGAAATGGAAAGAGTAAGAACATCTGGGATACCCCTGTTCCTGCACACCATACCCACAGGGTCCTAACAGAGCAGGTAAATGGAAACGCTGGGTTCTAGAGCCAGGTGCCTGGATTTAAATACTAACCACACCTCATTTCTGCTTAATCTCTTTAAACTTCAGTCTCTTCCTTCATGAAACAGAAATATTAATACTATTACTATTACTTTCAGAATAATTATAAGGATTAAAGGAGATAATGTATATAAAGGACTTAACATAATACATGGCACACAAGGATTCTAAAAATACTGATTTTTATTATCATAACTTTCTCTAGTGAAGATTCATGTTTTATGGTTTAAAAAAAAAACAGTTTAAAAAAGAGGAAAACCTGTGACTTTCACTCGTGACAAAATAGATTTAAATTCACATAAAGCGCAGGTATCCACAGCTAAACCAAAAATAAAGGTATGTTTTCTGAAGTCTGTATGCCCCAAGAAATGAATTTTCCTTTTGCTGCTGTAATTAAATTTACTGGTATCCAAAGGGTATATCAATTCTGTACATTTGCATCCCAGTTTGACATCTCTTGGTTCTCGGCCATTATAGATAATAGCATCTGAAGCAACACTTCGTTCTTCAAGAAATTTGGTTTCAGTTGCTTAAGTTAGCCCTGTCCACACTCCAGCTCACTTTTCTTTACCCTGATTTTGGAGACTGACATTTACTTACTTCAGCCGAACAAAGTGACCCAGCATCCAGAAGGAAGCCCCAGAGTAGGATACTCTGGACATCACAGAATTGCAGCTTATTGGATTCAGAAGGTACCGTGGAGACCATGCAGCCCAAACTCTTCACTTAAAGTTTAGGAAATTGGAGTGTAAAAAGAAGTACTTGTCAAAGGTTTTGGAGTTAATAGCAGAGCTAGGCCCAGGAGAAAGGGTCAGTTTCTCTGCTCTGAGAGCACAAAGCAAACACCAGAAGCTTCTATAAGTGACAGGTGGCCAGGAGCATTTCTTAGGTCTCTTATTTGATTACCAGAACTTAACAAGTAGGGTTCTAATTCTTCACATGCAACATTCTCCAAACAAAAAAAAAAACCTGCAAACTTGGAGTATGGAGAATGTTTCTCTGTTCCTTATGGAAAGCCAACAGGCGCTCACCCAGCAAACCAGAATGAATCTGTTCTTACAAACTGGGATCTTAAAGGAGAGAAAAAAGAGATTATTCACCCTGTGGGATAGTAAATACTGGCCACTCAACAATCCAATGCATATCTCAGGTCAAGTACAACTGAGGCAAAGTTATAAAGATCAAAGGAAAGTTCTGTGATCTGCAACTATGCCCAACCATGTGAATCTTACAAACATAAGTTGAATGAGAGAAACCAGACACAAAAGAGTACATACTGTATGATTCTATTTATATAAAGTATGAAACCAAGCAAAAGTAATCTCTACTGCTAAAAGCCCAGTTGTTATTTGTGGGGACTTGAAGGGGAGACAACTAAAAGGACAACTTGAGGGGCGCTTCTGGGTGCTAAGATAGTGTGTTTCTTGGTCCAGGCGCTGGTCACACAGGTGTGTTCAGTATGTGAAAATGCATTTAGCTATAAAATTATGAAACGTGCGCTTCTCTGCAAATGAATGTTATATTCTTCAAATATAAACACTCCTGTGAGAAATGAGAGACTCTTCCTGTGCCCCCATCACAGAAAAGCACAGCGTGGGGAGGTCAATCCTGAGACCAATGTCAGGAATATCAGCCATGGGTGGATTTTCGCTCTGGAGGTGAGATGCCCATGTTACATGCCATACACTTAGGTGTGTGGTGAAATGTGAATGGGGCACTTAAGGAGCCAGGGACACTTGGGGCTTTGATATCTGCTTTTGGCATAAACGTGTCAGAGATCTGGAGAGGCTCGAAGACTCTCAGCTTGTTTCTTCTTTAACTTTTTTTTTTTTTTTTTAACAGATAGAATTAGTGAGAGAGAGAGAGAGAGAGAAAGAGAGATGGGGAGAGACAGAGAGAAAGGTCTTCCTTCCGTTGGTTCACCCCTCCAACGGCCGCCACGGCCAGAGCTACGCTGATCCGGAGCCAGGTGCTTCTTCCTGGTCTCCCACATGGGTACAGGGCCCAAGCACTTGGGCCATCCTCCAATGCCCTCCCGGGCCACAGCACAGAGCTGGCCTGGAAGAGGAGCAACCAGCACTAGAACCTGGTGCCCATATGGGATGCCAGCGCCGCAGGCGGAAAATTAACCAAGTGAGCCATGGTGCCGCCCCTCTTCTTTAACTTTCTAAGGCTAAGAGAAAAGCAAGGTAAGAGCCTGGGAGAAGTCTACGTAGGTAAATATCTCACACAGAAGTTTGACTACAGTCAACCCTTTCCTGCTCAAGACAGTGTAAGTGTTTGTCAAGGTCACAGATGACTGTCCTGTCTTCAAGGTTTTACCTAAATAGGTTTTAATTTTAGTGACACACACATATGTCACCAAGTGTTGCAGAATAATTCAAATTAATCACAAGCAAGCTAGGGCAGATGCTAGAAACCACGGAAGAGATGGAAAAGCACCCTCACCCCAAAATGAAACATGGCCCCAACCACAGCACAGCGAGGCCTCTAAAAATAATCAGTGAACTCTGGCAGGGAACTCTCTTTCTCTTGCTTCTTCTGTTTTTTTTTTTTTTTTTTTCTTTTTTTGTCAGATAATTACACCCTCAACACTGTGTCTCTGAGACCTAGGGAAAGCCCCATTCAGGGATGCAGTTACAGGATGGTGAATTCTAAATCAGTTCTATTTTCAGATTGGTAAAAAACAGAAGAAATTGGGTTTAATTCCAGACCTGGTAAGAACTGGAAAACTTCCTACTATTAAGAATTGGGAAACTGGGGCCAGTATTGTGACAAAGCAGGTGAAGTTGTCACCTGCGACACTGGCATCCCACATGGGCACAGGTTCAGGACCCAGCTGTTCAATTTCTGATCCAGCTATCAGCTGGTGTGCCTGGGAAAGCAGAGGAGCATGTCCCAAGTACTTGAGCCCCTGCACTCACATGGAAGAAGAAGTCCCTGGCTCCAGGCTTTGGATCAGGCCATTGTAGCCATTTGGGGAGTGAACCGGTAGATGGAAGATCTCTCTTTCTCTCTCTCTGTCTTTCCCTCTTTCTCTTTCCCTCTCTCTCTCTCTACCTTTCAAATAAATAAATTAATCTTAAAATAAAAAAAGGGAAAACTGACCAAGAGCTATGGATACATCAATAATAACCTATTTATCAAAGTCCTTTCTCTCCTAGCCTCAAATATTAACACTAGATTTTATAAATGAAAACCAATGAATTCTAAATAGCCTTATAGGTCCTCTTTCTCCCTGTAACTTTGGGAAGATTATTCACCTTCTGGAAAATCTTTTTGGGGACCTCAGAGCTTGAATGTTAGACATGGTATTATCATGTGGCCCTTTGCCACAACTGGTAATGACGCCTCATGACTACATGCCTCCACTAAGAGCTCAGAGTTGAGAGAGCTTAGAAAAGAGGCCTGAGTTTCCAAGAGACTGGTTCTATCATTGTCAGGAAAGATGAATTTAGCAGAAATTCCTTAAGATTATCACAATTCTTTTTATTTTTCCCTTGATCAAATTCCTCAATCTACACTCAAGGAATTGTGATAATTCAGCTTCAGAAAGCACCGAGGAACCTAAAACAAAGATATGCCATGACAAGAATCACCACATTCGGTCCACCTTGGCCAAGAGGAGAACTGACAACATAAACATCTACGAATTTGTAAACGAACCAGAGGAGGAACACATGAAATGATATAAAGCCCTTGAATTTCAACAGCTTCACAAATCACTTGAAGGAAACCAACTAAAACAGTCATTATTAACACATGCAGATTAGGGACTATGGTACCAGACCAAGCGTTATATCTTGCAAAGTTATCTTCCCAGGGCTACCGTTAATTCAGCTCAGAAAGGAAGAAAAGAATACCAATTCAAATATTTTTTTTTCTATGAGTATGAGTATGTGTTAGGGAATGACTAGTAGGAAGCCTTTTACTTGTGGGCCAATAAGGTATTCTTTCTCTTGTTTACAAGACGGTGTCATTGTCTACCCAAGGACCTCTGCAAGCAGGAATAGCCACACACCTTTTTAAAGAGTCTTCCTGAGTCCTCACTGACTTGGACAAACCGAGGAATGATATTATTCAGGTAGATGTCACTCAGGGTGGTGTGGTCCCTGCTCTCTCGCTTCACTTGGTTTAAGAGGAGGTTCCAGCAGTTGACCGGAGAGAGAACATTCTGATCCTTCCTGCAGAGAAACAGCAAAGCAAAAAACATCAGTGATGGTAAGCAGCCAGGGCCAACAGCTACAGTTACAGTCCCCATCACAAAATCCCAGCAATCAAAGCAGAACCAGAAATAAAGGCCTCTTTCCTGAAAACTCAATGAACAACAGTGAGAAAAGAACAAGGAGGAGAGAGAGGGGGAGAACGAGGAAAAGGGTAGAGAAAGAGGGAAAAAGGGGAAGGAAGAAGAGAAGCAGGATTCTCTGTTGAGCAGCTATTGTGTTCTAGGCACTGGGTGAATTCTATGTGTGTATTATCTCATTTAACTTGATCATTTCATTACAGGCAAAGAACTTCCATTACAGCCATTTTACTGATTAGAAAACTGAGGCTCAAAGGATTTGTCACTTGCCCACAGCCAGTAAAGAGGAGTCAGGGACTAGAACCACAGCTCTGTACTGTCCAACTAGAATCTGTCTAGGCTGTCTAACTCAAAGTTAGACATAATTTTAGCCACTGAGCCATTTGGTTTTTCTCTAGAGTTACGAATGAAAGTTACAGAGATTTTATCTAGAGACAAAATCACCAGAGCACTACAGACTAAATCCCCACAAGTTATCCATTGTAGGAGTCGGTGGAGACGAACTTTGGAGCTATCTACCGTGAAAGTCCCTGCAAACTCTTCAATTCTATGAAAGAGGTGCTCATTTCATTGACTGAGTCATGATCTCATGTCCCACAAGCAAGAACACAAGCTGTATGTAAACATATAAATTACTACAGTGCCCACAGCTTGAATGGAGCAGTAAAGTGCTAACTCTAGATGTTCATCACTAGTGAAAACACTGTGATCCAAAGAATTATACATGACCAACTCAGTTCATAGCACTAATTTAAACCACAGAAAGTTCTGCACTTTGAATCCTTAAGGAGAGAAACAGAAAAATCTCTGGCAGTATAGTTTACGAACGAATACTGCCCACTTAGCACCTGGCTAGGCCCTTTACGCTGTTATTTAACATAAATTCCACAACTACCTGATGAGGGAGGTGTTATTAACCACATAGGGCAGATGAGGACGCTTAGTCCAAAGACAAAGGTTAGACACCTTGCTCAAGGTTACATCTCTAAAAAGCAGCAGCGCTGGAATTCAAAACAAAGTCTGTAATTACAAAGAAAGTATTCTCAAGCTCCACAAAAATAAACAAACAAATCACATTCTGTTCATGCTCTTTCCCTCATCCACCCTACAGGCAGTCTCTTGGTGCACACAAAGTGTACTGAGAGTAGCTTGATACTTGAATCAGCACTGCTTCCCTTCAGGGCTGAAGGCTGCCAGGCACCTGGGATTTGTAAAGTACGGAATCCAACTTCGAAGGGCTTTTCCAATTCTGCAGTAATAACTACCAACGATAACCATGCCACACTGACTTCAGCTTCAGAACACATCAGACCAGCAAAACAAACATGTGTCTAAGCAAAACCAAGGGATTGCTTCAGTGAGTATTAAAGTCCAAACTGAAACTATTCTTAGCCTGCCCCCTCACCCTCTGCTCCAGGCACTGCACTTCTGTAGCCATCATTGCTAACAGTCATGTGCCAAGTCCTGTGGTAGCATTAGGCCCACTCATCTTTTTGGGGAAATGAGATTTCTCTGAAAATATAAAAAGCATAGTTGTCGGGGAGAAAGACATATAATTAATCCAATCTTTTCAAAATGCTTAGCATCTGAAAAAGTGAGGAGCAGGAAATGATCCTAAATTCAAAATGATAAGAGATTTAAGCACATGTATTCAATGATATTTGATGTTTCCACTGCAAGAAGACTTCCAAATTGATTCCAAATCAATTTCACTTATGAAATCCTAAATAATCTAATTTTTATTCAAGTCAAATGATTTCTCTTGGCAAGATACTCAGACCCTCAAATAAGTATGGTATATTCAAGGCAATTATATTTGCTTTTTATTTTACTTTTTAAAGATTTATTTACTTACTTGAAAGTCAGAGTTATATAGAAAGAAGGAGAGGTAGGGGGCGAGAGACAGAGACACACAGAGAGAGAGAGAGAGACAGAGAGAGAGAGAGAGGTGTCTTCCATCCGCTGGTTCACTCCCCAATTGGCTGCAATGGCCAGAGCTGCGCCAATCCGAAGCCAGGAGCCAGGAGCCAGGAGCTTCTTCCAGGTCTCCCACGTGGTTGTAGGGGCCAAGCACTTGGACCATCATCTACTGCTTTCCCAGGCCATAGCAGGGAGCTGGATCAGAAGTAGAGCAGCCAGGACTCAAACTGGCACCCATATGGGATGCTGGCACTGTGGGC
The DNA here is from genome assembly GCF_033115175.1 of Lepus europaeus. Lineage (NCBI taxonomy): Eukaryota > Metazoa > Chordata > Mammalia > Lagomorpha > Leporidae > Lepus > Lepus europaeus. The sequence continues at coordinate 21,199,427 of NC_084840.1, read as the reverse complement.
GGCGGCTTTACCCACTATGCCACAGCGCTGGCCCCTACATTTGCTTTTTAAAAGGGAAGATATTAGCAGTGATGGCTCAAGTAATGGGGTTCCTACTACCTGGATTGAGTTCCCAGCTCCCAGCTCCATGTTGGCCCAGCCCCTGCCATTTATTGTAGACATCTGGGGAGTGTATCTGTGAATGGGAGCTCTCTGTCTTTCTCTCATTCTCTCTGCCTCTCATATAAAAAATAACTTTTAAAGAATTATGAAAAAAAAAAAAGGAGGGGTAGATTTCTTAACACATTACATTTACAATTGTTTTCAATCTGCACCTTATTGGAGAGCATGATAGCGGTCTACGTTAGGTCTCTTCTACAGCATTTTACATACATGCAAAATAGTGTCACAACTCAATTCCACAAATGTATGAGCACTTATGTCTTAAACGAACAAGGTACAGTATTAAGTGCTTTAGTGATTAGAAAAGTGCCAGTGTCAGAGTATGGTATGAGAGACAAAGAAAGACCTGTAACAAGCAGAACTTTAATAGAGATATGAACAAAGGGCTAGCTAGTTCATGAATGCACACCACAGATCACAAGAGGAGGAAAAGCCAATCTAACACCATGGAAAAGGATTCAGAGCCTACATTTCAGGACAGCCTTTAAAGAAAGGATGAGTAAGCAAAGATGGTTTATCAAAAGAATGGGTGGAAGTGGGAATCTTTCAAACATAAAGGGGCTTATCAATTAAATTTTATTAAGGACTTTTAGGGTCCTATAAGTAATTTTATCACACATATTTATTTACATCCTTACAGCATGTAATTAGACAGCTATTATTATTGGTTTCAATAAGATTTATTTATTTATTTGTAAGGCAGTTAGAGAGAGAGACAGACACAGAGACAGACATAGAGTGTGAGATCTATATACTAGTTCACTCCCCAAACAGCTGCAATCGTCAGAGCTGGGCCAGGCCAAGGAGCCAGGAGCTTCTTCCAAGTCTCTCACATGGGTGCAGGGGCCCAAGCACTTGTGCCATCTACCACTGCTTTCCCAGATGCATTAGCAAGGAACTGGATCAGAAGTAGAGCAGCCAGGTCTCAAACCATTGTCCACAAGGGATACTGGTCCCACAGGGCAGCAGCTTTACCCACTACACTACAGCACACCAGCCTCGAGCAGCAGCTTTTAAATAGTGTTCTGTGTAACTCCAGAATTAACCACAATCCAGTTAAGATAATTGTAATATGTCCATTCATATGAGATTCCCCCATTCAAACTCAGGACTCAGTTTTCCAGCTTTAGACACTACCAGAATGTCTTATGCACTGCCAGGTGAGCTTTGTTGAACACAGGCTTTGAAATAAGGAGTCCCTGCATGCACTGGAACTTCTGAACAATGTGCTATTGAATAAAATGGATGTAGTTCTGCATAGGCTAATTTTTAAATCAAGTTCATGTGTGTGTCTTCACATAAAGCTGCACAGGTGAACACCTAACTTTACAGACAGCAGCCAGGTTCAAACACACGCCAGAGTTCAGGGGATTATGCTGTTTTATGGTAGAGAGGTGAGAATCAATGTATTCAACATCATACCACCTCATTATCAATTGTTTTAATGCTTATATATTTTAGGGCTTATCCAATTAATATTTATAGAAGAGAATGCAAATATCTGTTAGAAAATGTTAGTGATTCAACTTTTCAGCACAGCGTCCTTCTTTTTCAAGCATCTAAATCAATTCAAAACTATCTCAAGATGACAATAACCCTTCTGTGTGAATCAAGACTTCCTGAACCTGATATAAAACTGTAACTCTTACTCATAATTCAGATTTCAGTATTTTTAGTTCATAAACACAGCCTCATTTTCACATTGACTCTGTCATAAGTACTCTTCCTAAATTTGTATTCTAATAGTAGATTTACATCAATAAAACACTGCTTTGACCTGTTTCCCATATTGGGGTTCTCTGCAAGATTTTTACTCTAAAAGAAGAGTCTATGGCTTAAAAAAAAAAAACAAAAAACCACACACACACACACACAACAACATTAGAACCTGTTGCCTATTTTTTCTAGGGTTTCCTCATCTCCTGCTAGTCCCGAAGCTTTTTATACAGTATTTCTGCTCCTTTAAGTGCGTATGCTTTCTCAGACATATTCCTCCTTTCTACTGAGGTGTTTTAATGAATTCCTTGATTTATTTTTGGACAGAAGTGGGGCAGGAGAGGTGAAGGGAATGTGGGAAGGCAGGAATACAAATATACTGTACAGACAATTTTCCTAGCCAACACGAACAAAGATGAAACTCACTTCAGGCTGGAAAATAAGCAAGTCAACGAGACGTGATTTCATAGGGAGCACATGAAGGCTCTGCTAGAGTGGTTTCCTGCTCCAGCAGCTATGCAGCTTTATTTTATTTGGGGCTGCTGGAGCCAAGGGATCTCTGTTGGGTTAGGGGATTGAAGTTTGTCTTTATATCTTTTCCATCTATCATCTGTTTGCACAGTGTCTTTACTTTCCCCACCCCCAGAGCCTTAGGTTGTGTAATACTTGGACATTGAAAGAAAAGGGTCTGCATCCCTTAGGAATGTGCTGAACAGCTGCAAACCTCCTCAAACTCTAATCCCTAAAAAGCAGACAAAATATCCAGAAGTATTTTTCTTACTTAAAAAAATGTTTCAGGAGCAAGATCAAGAAAACATCATACTGTACTTGAGGGAGAATGACTCTTAGTCAAAAGAAAGGAGACCCAGAAAGTCACAAGCCAGCTGCATGTCTGCAAAGGAGATTCTCACTAAGATCGCACTGAGATAAATCTGCGCAGTGGAATCATTAGCTTCAAAGACATTAGCCCGGTTTTTATCCCTCAACTTAGACTATGAACTTTGCAACAAATGCTCTAAGGGATTTTTCTAAAATATCGAAGGTGAAAAGCCAGCCAGACACAGGTACAAGTTGACCTTCATCTTACACTCCCCACCCCCACCCCTCCCCTCTCTATTCGGTTTCAAATGTGGCTTCTACAAAATGGAAGCGTGTCCCACTGGTAGAAATCTAGTGTCCTGATCATCCTTAATGCATGATGGTAAAATTCTGGAAGCTCTCCTGGCCCAAGGTGCCATTTAATTAATAGTTGCCACGCTGATGGCTCTGCAGATATGATCATGGCACAAGCTTGGCATTACTGGAATGGCTTCTGCATTGCTAGTGTGAGGTGCGTTCCCTTTTTGGCCAGTAGTATCTTATTTACCCAACTCTTAGGGCGATTGTGTGGATGAGATGAAATGATGGGGCAAGAGAACTCCGCCAACAGTAAAGCACTATATAAATGTGAGGAAATATTATTATTTTTATTTCCAAACAAACTAGAACTCAGCTTTCATCAATTTCCAAAATGCTCCTCACCAAGCCCTGGGCCAGGGCCAAGAGCACAGCCTACTGAAAATGCACAGCCCTCCGTAAATGATGGCTGGGATAAGACAGCAGCAACAGGCAATTAACAGAGCAGCTGTAAGTCTCTGGGAAGACGTGAGGGAGATACCAACGGGAGAGCAGAATTCAATTTTCTACTGTCCTTTCCCTAAGGGACAAGAAGGAACGGTCAGTCCTGCATTCCACACTGGGCACTGTGTGCTGAGGTCGACAGGAAGGAATCCAAAGGGAACCCAGACTGCCAGACCCGGATGCTTCGGCAACTTCCACCAAGCCCCCACCCTCTGTCTCAGAATTCCTACCAAAGCTGCCAGTCTGTGCATAGAGATGGCAAATATCAGAACCTCTGGGAGAAACACCACTTGTAAAAATGGACATACCTGTGATGATAGAAAACACCTCAAATTAGCTAAATACAACCAGTAAATATTCCTGAGCATCACATTATGTGGAGGATAACAAAAATTAAGGTACATGCATGATAAAATGAATCATTTGGTGATGGCTGGACAAGAAACTAGTGACAAGAAGGAGCCTGGATTTTTTTTTTTTCTTTTTTAATCCTAAATTCCCTCCTGGAAACCTGATTAAAATGAAATGAACTGAGGCAGCCAAAGAGATTATTTTATTCAGATGAGTGTTATTAGCCTTTCTGGCTTATTTTCTCTATTATGCATTTTGCTGATGCTGACAGAAGCAGACGGGCCGGATAGAGAAGCAAAGCTGCAGCGGATTTATGGTCTGACAGTGCCATGCATAAAATCAGACCCTTGCTGACCCAGATAAGCCAGAGGATGGATTGGATTTGCTGGGGAAGGTGCTGAAAGAAAGAGGGGGAAAAAATTATCAAGGTGGCAACTGACTTGAAAAGATTCTGCCAGAAATGGTGGCTGCTGGTTGTGTGACCCAGTAGTACAGTGGCAGCCCAGAGGCACCTTTCAAAAGACAGGCAGGCAGGCAGGCAGGCAGGGGCCGGGCGCACTTCTTGGCTTATCCAGCTCTGGCCTCAGCTTTGCCCACAGTGAGATCAGAGCAGGAGAGTTCAGAGACAGAAAGAGTAAAATGCCCAAGGTAGAAATAATGTATTCTGTGTATGGAGAAATGAGTTCTCAACATTTCAGGGACAAGTTAGTGCCACAAAATTGTCTTCAGTGGCTGAGACAGATGATTAGAAAGGATTCGAGCAGTGGTATACCGATCTCCCTTAAAATAGTACAAATTGTCCCCTATAATCAGGTTAGGGGAAAGAGCTATATAGAAACAGGATTCTTGTGGCTCTGGATTAGTTCCATGGAGCTCAGCCACACCCTTGGAAGAATGGCATGCCCCAGAGCTGGGAATTTAGGAATCTGCTTTGAAGTTGAGAACTGGACTAGCACCGTGTCTGACATCTATTAAGTGCTTAATAACAATTTCCTAAGTGATTACAGGACCAAGGGTTTTCCCGGTTAGGTCAGAGAACTAGGAATTGCCTCTAAATATGAACAATTGTAGACCCTAATTGGAAATGTCTCTGTCAATATTGATGTCAAGTGTGAGAGTGTACGTTGCCTTCATATACCCCCATGGTGCCACACTCATGGGGGAGAGGAGGCACATCACATGAGAACAACATGGGGATCTACCCAATAACCCAATCTCTGCAGATCAGCTTTCTTGCCTAGATGTTGAACATTTTATTGTCCCAGGCTCCTTCTCTGATCTCCGCTTACCTCATTCATTCATTCAATGAATACTAACTGAACATCAACACTACGTGCCAGACACTGTTCTATGCACTCTAAATAAAAAGATCAACATCCTTGTTCCTGATCTGCTTCTCCCATGTTTGCACACTGCCTGGATTCAAGACACAGCTTTCCTCTCCTAGATGGTCCATCAAATGCAACCCAGGTCTTATCCCGGTCTTGCTGCTTATGTGTACAATGGCTTGGATAAACTCACTGACTTGGAGGATCTGCCTGCCCACCAGTCCTCTCTATGGCTCCTGCAGCTCTGGAACTCTCCCTTGTTTACACCCCATGTCTCAGCACTATCAGTCCCAGAACTGTGGGGAAGAATAAACAAAGAGGCTATCAAACCCTTCTTGTGTAATCAAGCCACAATCTAAGTGCTGGAGAACAAGGACAATATATTCTACCCCAACATGAACTAAGGGCCCCAAAAGTCACTATGGTGTTAAATAGTTCCTCTAAAAGCCACCCCCCATAGCTTGTGATCAATCACATCAAAAGGCTTGAGTTGTCTGACTTATTCAGTTAAACTGAAACATCATAGCAAGAGTAAAAGACATTAGAGAGATGTGATTGATGACCAAAGAACATAAAAGTTACATGTTTCTCACTTTTAAAAAGTTATAATCACCTACATTATATTGACACTTGGATCCACATATTCTATAGAAAAACTTATGAACAAATGTACAATTATATTTTCATTTTTTTTCTTCTCTAATTAAGATGTCACCAGAAATCCCACAAGTAATTATAGCACATGACAAACATACAGAGAGGAAAAAAAAATACACACAGATGTGTTAGCAGGTTTTTAAAATAAATGAGGCCTTGGAAGATGACTGAGGCAGACAGTCTGGCTCACCCCTGGTAATTCATTCTAGAGAAATAAATACCTGACTGTGCCAAAGTGGATGACGTCACTCAGAAATCCACACACTTATTTTCAAAGCCGTAACCACCCCCTTAGGAGCAGGCATCTCCCTGGCATCAGGCACAAGTGAAGAAGCTCGATCTACAGCCAGTAACTACTCCTGGCTGGCAAATAGCACTTAAGAATGCCAAGTACCAACAAGCCATTGTGAAGAAGAGGAGCCATGAGGGTATCTCCCCTTCCTGAATACGTGTTCCTGGGAAAATGAATCCCCTTACATGGTTCATGTTAATAACATGAAAAGTACAGTTTCTGTGAAACTACATGGCTAAATGGAATGACGTCAGCATAGTCATCAGGTCGGCCGCAGGCATCATTACCACCTCTCACATGCTACTCTGATATCTATCTTGCCTTTATTAGGAGGAGGTCTCTTAAGAACAGGGTAGATTTGGGAATAGTGAACACCTATCACTGAGAATGGGTGGCAACTTAATCAGCATGGACTAATAACAGATGTCACTGCCCTGGAAGTTCTATCAGCATTGAGCATAGTGAGACTACGATTCATTTAATAATAGCCTCCATCAATCATGCCCAATGAACGGCTGCAGTAGGTATCTTGTGCTCCCTGTCCGGGTGGCTGCTGAGTGACCAAATTGGTATGCCCAATGGCTAATGTGCTCTAAATTATAACATATTATTAACCAGGTTGATTATTGACAAAACTTTAAAGTGCTGGGTGGTATAAGAGATGACCTAGTCAATTTCCAGGTTAGTAGGTCAAATTATTGAGTTCAGGTCCTTAAGGAGTCCAGATGAACAATGAAAGGCCCATCCCGGCAATGTGATACTCTATGGAAAGCACTGTAAACTATGCTCAAGACCCAAATTTAGCTCTGTCACTTACTAGCCAGGTAACCTTGAGTAAGTCACAAATGTACTCTGGGCCTCAAAATTTCTGCATCTGTTTAAAAAAATAAAATGGAGATAGCAGCCCTGCTCTAATTCATGACTTTTATGAAAATCAAGTCAAACAAGGTGATGATCATAAAAAAAAAAAAACAAAAAAAAAAAACAACTTTGTAAACAGGAAAGTGTTGTACAACAAAAATCAGCAACATCATCATTTCTTGCCACTATAACAATTATTATTACTCAACAGCCCACATAATGAAATCACACCCACAAAACAAAGTGGTTAGAGTTATGTCTATCAAGACACGCATCTTAAAATTCCCACGTCTTATTCCCCAGTTTTACAGTGAACTTGTTTTATAAATTTCCTACTTCAGCAGTTCACTAAATAGGACTACATTTTGTTGCTATTAAGCTATCATCCAATTCTCTGGAAATTCCCTAACGCAGTGAATCTCCTGCCTGATGTAGCTGAGACTTCAAAGGAAAGACTTTCAAAGTGCAAAGAGAAAGCCAGAGGGTACAAAAAATAGAAGAGTGGAATTTCTGAGCTAGAAGGGACTTTCAAGATGGCCCAGAGCTGAGACCAAACCTATCATTTTCTCAGTGAGAAGTTAAGGCTCAGGGAGCCTGAGGTCACACAGATAGTGGCAGAGCATGGCAGGAACCCAGATCTCCTGACCAGCAACCGTTTTCTTATTTCATTGTGTTAGCTGCTCTATTTCAACCAAGAAGGCCTTAGCACTTAGAAAGGCCTGGTTCTGAATGGGTTAACAGTCAGTGCTCAGAGCCCCAGAGCAGAGCTATTCTAAGGCAACACATAACAGGAATACCAAGGGTCCATGAACCCAGAGGGAGCAAAACTACTGGTGCCTAACGGCGCCCGGAAAGCATGTTGACACACTGCATGTGGTTATACATGAAAGGCAAGTGAATAGGAAAAGCAGTTTTGAATCAGACCCCATTCTAATTTGGGACTGGCTCTGGGTACCTAGTAGAGGGTTGGGCCACACCCCAGCCATTGTAAAATGACCCTTCAGTGCCTTCCATTCTATCCTGTGGCCTCAGTTAACCCCTTTTCTGCCTTCATGGGGGCAATAACACACATTAGAGCATATGTGTGGTCTGAAGACTTGAACAGCTGGGTTCACAAGTCCACAAAAGAGCAGTTCCTGTAAGTGTGACTCTAGGACCCCAATCACCCTGCACCAGAATCCCCAGGAGTGCTGGCTTTCAACACGCATTCTGTGCTCCTCCAGCAGAGATTCCAGTTCACTAGGGGTGCAGCTATGATCAGGAATCTGCATTTTAAATAAGCATCCCCATATAAATAAGACCAAGTGTCTAGTAATAACAATAGACAGCATTAAAAAAGAGAGAATGATCCAACATGAGAAGCAGGCCACACAGCAGACTCACAGAATGACAAAAGCCCTAAATAGCACTCTGACCTCAGAATCAGCACTTCAGGCATTCCGATCTGGCTGAAAAGCCCCTAAGGGCATTTCAGGCGTGGAAAGCCAAGACACTGTGGCAAAAAATGATCTACATGAAGGATCTCTGTGAGTGAGATCCCAGTGGAAAGAAGGAGCCATCAAAGAAGGACGTATTTTTCTCTGAAGGGAGGAGAGAATGTCCACTTTGCTTATGGCCCTGTCTAAATAATGACAGCGTTTGTGAACTCAAGAGGCTTCCATAGCCTTGGCAGCTCATGACAAGAGCCTCAGGTGATCACTAACATCATAAATAAGGGTGTCAATTGTTAAATCAACATCAGGAGTCACTGTGCACTTACTCCACATGTAGGACCTCTGTCCTTAATGAGCTGTACTATGAGAATTAACAGTAAAATTTGTCTTCAAACAGTACTTTATTTTTTGTGTGTCTGCGAAGGTGCAAACTGTTGGAATCTTTACTTAGTATAGAGTTGATCTTCCGTATATAAAGATAATTTAAAATGAATCTTAATGAAGAATGGGATGGGAGAGGGAGGAAGAGGTGGGAAGGTTCGGGGGTGGGAGGGCGGGTATGGGGAGAAGAACTGCTATATTCCAAAAGCTGTACCTATGAAATTTATATTTATTAAATAAAAGCTTTCTAAAAAAAGCATCCCAAGTAATTTTATGCACACCAACATTTAAGAATTAATGCTTGGGTTGGCACAGTTGTTAAAGTAGCCATTTGGAGTGAACATATCCTATACTGGAGTGCCTGAGATGGGATCCCACCTCCACTTCTGACCTTGAACACCCTGGGGAGCAGCAGATGATGGCCCACATACTTGGGTCTCTGGCACCCACGTGAAGACCCAGAATGAGTTCCAGCCCTGGCTTTTGTGGGCACTTGGGGAGTGAACCAATGGAGGGAAGATCTTTCCCTTTGTGTCTCTCTGCCTTTTGAATAATAAAATGAAAGTAAATTTAGAAATTTTAAAAAGAATCAGTGCTCTTAAAGCAATGCTTTTCAACTTGTCAGATACAACCTACTAGTAGGATTGGGAAAAAAGTTTAACTTACAGGTCCTCTACTAGCATTTCTCAAAAAAAAAAATGAAAAACAGAATAACAGAACAAAGTGGAAAATAACAGAGCACATCATATAGAACAAAGATATGTATTGCTTAAATGTGGGTCTCATGTATCGAATAGCATAAATGCCTGCGTGTTTCCAGCTTGCAGTATAAAATATGGTGATTTTTAAAATATATACACACACAAAGTGGTGTATGATCAAAAAGTTGAAAAGTCATTACTCTAAAGCAAAGGTCCTAAATTTTGAATTTTACATACCCTAGTCCCATTTGAGAATCTAAAATTCTCCTCTAAGTACTGTCTTCTGAAGGAAGGGGGAGGGGAGAGAGAAAATGTATGTATATAAACACCACAATTTGCATATGAACCCTGGGGATCCTTGAACTTCTGGGAGCCTATCCCCTAAGGATTTCTCTTAAGGACGGTTCCTACAGTGTCTGGTCACAGTGAGCTCCCAATAATTACTGGACTGTGCCAAGTTTTGTACTAAGACTCAGTAAAAGACTGCCAGTATCCTCATTATGAACCTGTAAGATAAGTGGTCCCACCATGCTGATTCTCTTCCTCTTATAATCAGAGTAGAAACGCTAAAGTTAAACAATGTTCTACAGAACACAGGAGCAAGCTGTTGGCAAATTCCAAGAATGAGGATTCTGTAAGCAATGGTAGTGGGTAGATTGTCACTGCTTCCCAAGGAAAATACTCCTTGCCTACTGGAGTACTTACATATTCCCTGCAAGAGCAAGCAATGGGACTGCCCTCTTTGTACCTCCACTGACAGTCAATAGAGGAACATCTGTTTGATTCCCAAGTTGCTGATGTCTTTGACCTATTAATGTGCCACAAACACAAAGGCCCAGCTTCCCCTTCTCTGTATAACCGAAAAGACACAGATTTATTAGTTCTGGATGAAAGATTCAAAAAGGACATAGAGGGGTCAGCACTGTGACATAGTGGGTAAAGCCGCTACCAGCAGTGCTGGCATCCCATATGGGCGCTGGTTTGAGCCCCGGCTGCTCCACTTCTGATCCAGCTGTTTGCTATGGCCTGGGAAAGCTGTAGAAGATGGCCCAGATGCTTAGGTTCCTGCATCTGCGTGGGAGACCTGGAAGGAGCTCCTGGCTCCTGGCTTCAGATCAGTGCAGCTCTGGCCATTGCGGCCAGTTGGGGAGTAAACCAGCGGATGGAAGACCTCTCTCACTCTCTGCCTCTCCTTCTCTCTCTGTGTAACTCTGATTTTCAAATAAATGAACAAATCTTTTTTTTTTTTTTTGACAGAGTGGATAGTGAGAGAGAGACAGAGAGAAAGGTCTTCCTTTTTGCCATTGGTTCACTCTCCAATGGCCGCTGCGGCCAGCGCACTGCGACCAGTGCATCGCGCTGATCTGAAGCCAGGAGCCAGGTGCTTCTCCTGGTCTCCCATGCGGGTGCAGGGCCCAAAGACTTGGGCCATCCTCCACTGCACTCCCGGGCCATAGCAGAGAGCTGGCCTGGAAGAGGGCAACCGGGATAGAATCCGGCACCCCAACCGGGACTAGAACCCGGTGTGCCGGCGCCGCAAGGTGGAGGATTAGCCTGTTAAGCCATGGCGCCGGCCACAAATCTTAAAATATAAATAAATAAATTTTTTTTAAAAGGACATAGATGATTAGAAAAAGACCAACAACCCCAGCTTAGTTACCAACATGTTCCCTCTCAATGGTTAAGCCCATCAGCACATAGACAGTGAAAATGGAGTCAAAGATTTTAGACACCAGCCTTTGCCAAGTGAGCATACAGAGATGTGATAGAAAGCAGCAAGGTATTAAGGAGGAGGGTGGGGCAGGGGGAGATGGAAGAGTCAGGGATGAAGGATCAATGAGTAGACAGAGAATCAAACCCCACAACTTTTCTAAAATTTTCTTATGCCTTTCAGTAACTATGTTTTCATATGGTGGAAATTGGCACATCATCTAGGATGCTTTAGGCCCATCTGTTTTTTAACTTAAGCTGTAGGCAAGATTCAGAACAGCTGGAAGCAACAGCACTGACCAGGTTATATGTGTCTGGAGGAAAGAAATGAGTGTGTGGGATTTAGACAAAGAGGGTTAAATGAGGCAGAGAAGGGAAATCTGGAAACCATCCCCAGACAGAGAGGAGAAAATGGCCAGGTCAGAGTTCATGCAAAAGAACTATCAGGGGCCAAAGCATCTGAGTGAAGAAAGCCAAGGAGAAAAGGCAGGGGTGTCAGAACAGAGAGCAAGCAAACAGGCCAGCAAGTGGCCTAAAATGCTGCAAGTCTGGGTGTCAATGAGCAGAATGCTTCACCTTTAAGAGACCAGATGAAGATCATCCAAAGGTCCTACATCAAGCAGATTATATGAGCTGCTGGTACACAGTCTGCACAGTCACAACTGACAGCTGAGATGCACACTGGATTCTTGGTTTCATAAATGCAAAAGAGTTGATGATGAACAGTGGGGAGAACGTGGGAGAAGTAGCCTTAGGAAAAATTGGCAAGGGTTCTGATCTGTAATTGGGCTTGCCCAAAGTCAAGGATGGCCCAGGAATAGGGAGAAGTGTCCACAGGATGGTTCTTGATGCATGCTGTTTGCCTGTCCCTTGGCTCCAACATTCATTCCTGCTAAAGTCCTTACTTAATCTATGGATAAGCAGGCATCTCGCTCTTCTTGAGACTGTTCAATCACTAGTCGAAATGAAAGACTTGGCAATGAGAAATATCAATCAAGATCCCATTCTGGAGGGGAAAAAATGAATACAACCAGAAATAAGTAGACCAAATTGTATTTAAAATGAATAACACAACCTCAGTGAAGAGTCAGCCAACTAGTTTTTGAACAGTTTTGGGCCTCAAGACTGAAAACAAAAAGTACTATAAATCAGTATTAAAATCTAGTTAGTAGTCTTTTTCAGAGGTACAGGTTAGCAATTCTAAAACTAAATTCTGTATACTCTAAGACTAAACAAGTAAATGAATATATTATTGTAATAGCAGCCAGATTTCTTACTATTCAGAGAACAGAATTATAAATATGAAAAGGGGAGGAAATTGAATAAAACGTGATGTTGAGTTTGGACTGGAATTAAATTATTGCTGTGAATGTACAGTCTTTAGTACAGGTGAGTACAGACAGTCCCTAGCTTAACAGTATTTCAACTGAGGATTTTTTAACTTTATAATGGTGTGAAAGGGATAGGCCTTCAGTAGAAACCATCCTTGGAATTTTGTATTCTGGTCTTCTCCTGGGTTCGTGATATGTGACTGCCCAATGCTGGGCAGTAACAGGGAACCAGAGCAACCAGTTAGGCCCACAATCATGAAGGTAAACAACCGACACTCTACAGTGTGCTGTGTTCTTACGCTAAGGTGTTCAATAGGTTAAGTGTATTAAATGCATTTTCTTTCTTTCTTTCTTCCTTTTTTTTTTTTTAAAAGGTTTATTTATTTGAAAAACAGAGTTACAGAGAGAAATCTTCCATCTACTGGTTCAGTTCCTAAATGGCTGCAAAGGCTAGAGCTGGGCCAATCCAAAGCCAGGAGCCAGAAGCTTCTTCCAAGTCTCCCAGGTGGTTGCAGGGGACCAAGCACTTGAGCCATCTTTACTGCTTTCCCAAGCACATTAGCAGGGAACTGGATAGGAAGTGGAGCAGCCAGGACTTGAACTGGCACCGGTACAGAATGCTGGCGCTGCAGGTGGCTGCTTTACCTATTATGCCACAAAACACTGACCCCTATTAAAAGCATTTTCAACCTAACAATGGGCTTATCAGCACATCATTTCATCATAAGTTGAGCATATGTATATGGATAGAGAAATAAGAGAAAAGTATGTGTGTGTGTGTGTATGTGTTTATACATCCATCTACTCCTTCTGTCTTATGAGAAGGACTATAAATAACAGTAGTCCAGGAATTTAGCATCCACAGTTTCTAAAGAGCCTTCCCCACTAAAAGCAACCAGGGCTCTTTTGCAAGGAAAATGCAAGATGAGCGTGGAACATCTTGTGCCAGAAAGTAAGGATGTGCTCAAAGAAAATATGGGGCAATATAAATATTAAAATAAAGATGAAATAAATAATAAATAAGTTAAGGATCCACAAGTCTACAGTGATATAAACAACCAACCAGACCAGAAAATGTGAGCAGTGGAAAAATTCTTCCTTGTTACAATTCCAACAGGTAACTGTAGAAGGAAAGATGGAAACTGGATAAATGACCATCTGATAAATATTATAATAATTGGTTCAAGCAAGATTTTTTGAATTATTACTATTTTCTAAAGATTTATTTGAAAGACTGAGTTACAGAGAGAGAGGGAGAGAAAGAAAGCGATCTTCCATCCACTAGTTCACTCCCCAAATGGTTGCAATGGCCAGGAATGAACCAGGCAAAAGTCGGCTTCTTCCAGGTCTCCCACATGGGAAGCAGGAGCCCAGCCACTTGGATCATCTTCCCCTGCTTTCTAAGGTGCATTAACAGGGAGCTGGATTGGAAGTGGAGCAGCTGAGACATAAACTGCACCCTCATGGGATGCCAGTGTCGCATGTAGTGGCTTAACCTGTTGTGCCACAATGCCAGCCCCTCAAGCAAGAATTATTAATGGATGTTAAAACTAGTGAGCATAGGGGTTGAAGAATACTCATTATGTACATGCTCTCAGAGGATCTCTCCATAATATACATATGTATTATTTGCATTATATATGCATTTACAATATATGCATTAATTGTAAAGCACAGAACAGAATAACGTTATGGTCCAGAAATCTGGCAGATAGCACTTTAACCTGAAATACAAAGAAAGACTTGAAATCATTTCACATTAAAGGAGACTAAAGAGATAAGACAATTGATTGAACTGCATAATCTTGGACTTTCTTTTACCAATAAAGATATTTTTAAAATTGAAAAAATCTGAATGTTTATAGATTAGATAACATTATTGTATCAATTTTTATGTCCTCATTTTGATAACTGTACTGTGATTATGTAGCAGAACATCCTTATTTTTAGTAAATACGCACTTAAGTAGGTATAGATGCCTATGACTTAATCTCAAGTGTTTCAGAAAAACAAAATGTTTATGTGTGTGTTGCATATGGAAATAAAGAAGTATAAAGCAAATTAGTGATATGTTAATATTTTGGAACAACTTGGGTAAAATGGTATATGGACATTCTCTGTACTATTATAATTTTTCTGTAAGTTTAAAATTATGTCAACATAAAAACTTTGGAGGGAAATGAAATCTTTCTCCCTTCTCTCCTTTGGAAACTTACTGTGTGCTGCTTTGTGCCATCTTTTTCATATAAACCTTCTATATTCCACAAGACACCATGAGCCTCCTAAGAACAGAGGCGGGTCCTGCACCTCTTTGTGACCCCAGAACTTGCACTGAATCTGTTGATCATTGTTGATGATGGACATGAATCCAAGTATTTATAGGTGACTAAAAGAATAACTCAACAATTCTGTCCCTTGAATTTGATCTCTTACACTTTATCAAAACACATACACATACATACACAAAATATTTCCCACTTTAAATGGTAACCTCCATGAATGAGATTGGTGCTTTATTTGTCTGTGTATACAAGTATTTAATTCCTAACACAGCTCTTGGCATAGAATAAGTGTTCAATAAATGTTGAAATAAGTGAACCTCAATACAAAGATTGATGTTTACAAAAACATTCTATACTAATGGACAAAATAGCCAGGAGTGAACTCATTTTCCAGAAGTTGTAATAATACAAGGGTGTTCTTAGCCCCCAAAATAATCATAATTAGTGATTTAACAAAGATTTTCATTCAAGTCGGTTGTCTCTGGGCTAATTAGAGTGGCTCAAAAACATGCCTGGATCTCAAAAGTTCCTTAATCCCCTATTTGATTAAAGGCAAGAACCTTCCTTTTAAAAAGTCTTCTTTAATTTGGCACCAAGTCAGCCTACTAAAGATATATTATATATATATATGTATATATATATATATATATGGAAACATCATGACTTCCCCAACAATGTTGTAAAGTAGAAGTTTCCTAAGCAGTCATTATCTGGCTGGAAATAGCTATGTGCTTGGGGTCAGGGAGATGGGGTTGAAGAAGCAGCAGCACTGCTGTCTTTATAAGCTATGCTGTCTTCAACTGCCTCCAGCTGATGTATTAGAGACTTGGCAAAATCACCATTGAGAAAGTACAAGAATAAGATTAAAACCCGGTTGCCCCTCTTCCAGGCCAGCCCTCTGCTATGGCCCGGGAGTGCAGTGGAGGATGGCCCAAGCACCCTGCACCCACATGAGAGACCACCTGGCTCCTGGCTTCAGATCAGTGCGATGCGCTGGCCGCATAAGTACACCGGCCACGGCGGCCATTAGAGGGTGAACCAACGGCAAAAAGGAAGACCTTTCTTTCTGTCTCTCTCTCTCACTGTCCACTCTGCCTGTCAAAAATGAAAAATTTTTAAAAAAATTTAAAAAAAAGAATAAGATTAAAATCCAAGACAAAGTCCTTAACAACATCCCATTAACTGGTACTGGCAGGTATATCATAAGAATCTGAATCGCTTCAGAAGATACTAATGTGCGCTGGATTCCGCTGTAGGGAAGGGCTCATGTTTCCCTCCACTACCAGAGAAAACAGAAACAAGGAAGAGGCTGACCAACCCAGACCATGTATGTACAAGAGGGCAGGAAGTACATACACCTGAGGAGCTGAGGCTTCCCTAACCATGTCAGCCTTCTTCGTCTCCACCCACCCGACCCCCAACTCAATAGCCTGTGCTTTGTCTTCTAAGGAAATCCATCTGAAGCATCATTTCCACCTGTACACTGCAGAGTTGATTCTGTACAACTTCTTCCTTTTGCTAAATCCCCAAGATGCTGCCTATAAATTCAAAGAATTTCAAGCATCAACAGAAACCCCTCCCCCACCCATAGAACTTTAGTTATGAACATCTGTTGTTTACAAGGGTTCAGGCTGAGAGCTGCCAGACTCGTTCTGCAACCCCTACTTTAACGCAGAGGCTGCCAGAGAGGGATGTCTGAATTTCATGCAAGGATGCCCTGTCCTGACAGCTTAAGCAGAAATCGGCAAACACAGCTCAGCATCCTACCATGGAAGATAATCCTAGTTTGTTCGATTCATTTCTAATCCTGGTTCTTTAACCATCTGTACCCAAAATATGTTAAGAAGCAGAACTGTGCTGGTTGAGCCTCCCTGAATTTAAAGCCTGAGGGACAATGATAGTGGTGGAATACATGCAGGAGAGCAGAAAACACAACCCTGTTCCAAGTCTGAAAAACCCACCCCTACCGTTTCCTCCTTCTCCCCTAAATCCTTCGTTAACACTGAGCCTGTCCCACCTGACCGTTTCTCACAGTGTGTTACTTCAGTGCAGTGCGGGAATTAGATAGGAAAGTTTGTGCTTCAATGAACTGGGGGCCAAATCCAATTGAGAACCTAACTGTGCTTTTACCTCTTCCTGAGTCCCTCCTGAGCTCTCTACCAGTCCTCCCTTCCCAGTGACTACTGGAATCTGCTGTAAATGGAGTCCTATTTTTAGATTCATGTGCCCGTGTGCACATGTGTTCTTATTATTCTCTCAGCCTGCCTGATGTTTCCCATTTCAATTATGAAAGTCTGAGCAGCAGAGACTGTCTTTCCTTCTTATCTTGTAAACCCTTCCATTTAACACAGTCAACTCCCAGCAAGATGACATGGCTTGTGCTTTTAAAAGAGAACTGGATCAAAGTCAATTCATCTAATTGGCTGCGAATTCCTGAGAATTAAAGATTCCAAGCTCCAGCCACACATCGCTTCCTGTGTCTACTATGGAATTATTGTGGGGCTTATAGGAGCAGAGAAAATGATTGCTATCAGCTCCCCAAGCCCCAGCACCATTGTCAAGGGACATGATCACCAGTGGCTTTGGTCCATGGAGCTGAAAGCCTGAGGTGGCCTTCTGACATTCCAGGGCCAGATCCTGGGAGACACCGGAAACTTGCAGGAGTCTCCAACATGCTCATCAAAGCATGCTTTGCTTCTGACTCATCCTCTATCATTCCATACTCTAAAAGGGTGATATAAAGCTATTTAGGAAGAAGCACAGGAGCTTCCGTATGGCCTTATGAAACAAACAATGCAGTAAATGACAGTTTGTTATGCTCATGACTAAAGTTGATACTGCACTGCCCTGCTGGTCTCAATGACAGACATTGCAGGAGGCCAGGCTGCAACGGCCTTCTTTGTCCATCCAAGTCACAATGAGACCTGTAGGCTTTAACACTATACTCACCCTTATAGAAAACCCAACAATTAGGCAGTAGGGCTAATTATTGACGCCCAGAGTTCAAGGAAACCAGAGGATAGGTAGGTGTACGACAGATTTCCTCCTCTTGATGATGACAAGTCTGGATCTAAAAGCAACACACAGGGGTTGAGCTACCTGACACTCTGCAGAACAAAATATAACTGCTGAGTTTTTTTTATAGGGATTGATCATACAATTAATATAGAGTCACATAATTACATTGCCCTACCCAAGTAAGCCATACCATAAAAATCTGGAGGGAGGAGAGCTTGTCTTTTGTGAGAGTATACAGCGGTTTCTACAGAATATGGTAACTGACATAATATTATCTATTCAGATAACTGGCTAGGTTAACTCTGCACAAGGAATAACTAGTGAACCTAACATGTTATCTGGTATACCTGTGCTCTGTCCCAATTCTTGAAGGAGCACTGTCATAACAGATTCATATATATTAATTCGCTTCATCAGCACAACAGCTCTAGGAGGTTGGTACTGTTATCTCTAACATTTTGCAATTGGGAAAACTGAGGCAATTAAGAAAATTCATCTAGAGGTGGGCATTGTGACACAGCAGATTAAGCTACGCTGGGGATGCCTGCATCCCATATCAGAGCGCTGTTCCTGTCCCAGCTCCTCCACTTTGAATCTAGCTTCCTGCTAATGCTCCTGAAATATAGCAGATGATGGCCCAAAATACTTGGCTCCTGGCTTTGGCCTGGCCAGTTTGACTGTTACAAGCATTTGGAGAGTGAACCAGTAGATGAAAGATCTCTCTCTCTCTCTCCCTCTGTCTCTCCACCCCCTCCACCCCCCCCCACACACCCCCTCTTTCTCTCTGGCTTCTGATTCCAGCTTCTTGATAATGCAGGTCCTGGGAGTCAGCAGTGATGGCTCAAGTAATTTAGTCCCTGTCACCCACATGGGAGACCTGAATTGAGTTCCTCACTCCCGGCTCTCACCCCTCCTCACTCTGTTTCTTTCTCTTTCTCTCTCCTTCATATAAATAAATACATTTTAAAAATAAATAAAATCACACAGCTAGTAAGTAAAGCAATCTATGATTGTAGAACCAGGAAATCTGGTTCCAGAACCTGTGATCCTAACTACCATGCTCTTCTCCCCCGGGTTAGTAATGATTATATCAGCTACTATTTGACTAATAAGTTACAGAGCCAGTACAGTGCTTTACATAGATTATCCCTAAGTATTACTCTCCACATTTCATAGATAAAAAATGGAGGCCAGGGCCAGTGCTGTGGCATGGTGGATTAAGTCATGGCCTGCAGCGCCGGTATCCCATACAGGTGCAGGTTCCAGTCCGAGCTGCTCCACTTCCAATCCAGCTCTGTGCTAATGCGATGGGGAAAGCAGTTGGAGATGGCCCAATCCTGGCCTGGCCCAGCCCTGGTTGTTGTGCCCATTTGAGGGGTGAATCAATGAATGAAAGATCATTCTCTGTCTCTCCTTTTCTCTCTCTCTGTAACTACTTTTGAAATAAATAAGTCAATCTTGAAAGAAGGTAGGAAGGGAGGGAGGGAGGGAGGGAAAAAGAAGGAAAACTGAAGCCAAAAGGGTAAGGGGCTTGCTCAAAGTACACAGCTCTGGGTGGCAGAGACAGAATTGAGACTTCAGTTTGTCTGGCTCAATGAAATGAGGTTTTCTACTAAGTCACAACATTTCCCAGAGAGCTGTCAACTGAATGCTTTGTATGTTCCAAAGAACGGCCCCTGCCCTGTCTTGCTGATCCACAAACTGCCTTCTAGTGTCTCTTTCATTCTGCCTTACTCACGTGTGAGGAGCCCTCCCAACTTCATTTGAAATGGACCCAACCCCCACCTAAGGTACGGACTAGGCCAGCAGAAAACTAACAAGGGACCTTGGGTTAGAGCATAAATAAAAGCAGCTTGAGCCATGGGGAAGGGAAGCCAACCCTTGCTCAACACCAGATGCTACATCTGGGTAAAACCTTCCCCAAGGGAACAAACAGCTCCCAAATATGCCCAAAATGAATGGATGACGCACTGGTCCCAGGAAGTCAGGGGTTCTCCCTTCTGGCAACTTCATGCTTCTTCTTACTTCCCTCCTCAAGGTCATCCCACACTCAAAGAGGAACTTTCTGGTCCTCCACCCTTTTCTGATTTGCAGGCTCAGCTATAACATTCTCCATGGCCAATTGACTCTGTGTTTTTCAACTGAATGCTATCCGGTTGAAACTGATGAACAACTTAGAACTCAATTCCAAAGGAAGACTCCATCAGCAAGAGGTGACACAACCCGAGAGACTGTGTACCATCAAAAACCGGGCCTAAGGCCAAGAACATGGGCTGTACAAGAATTTCTCCTTAATTAATTTTGTTCCTAACCTCCCACTGAAAGGAGTATTGCAGGTTGAATGTCTAGCAGATTCTTGAGCTACCTGGCCTGCTCCCTCTGATTCCTTCCAATAGTAACATAACTCCTAAACATTCACATAGGCAGATGTACTCTCTATGTGTACCTCCTGAATATACTGTTAATTTATTATCTATCCCATGCCTAGCTCAATGTCTGGTATGCCTATATAATTAAATCCCAAAAATGTGTAACTACAGAAATGCATACACAAATATCTTTTAAACTCCTTACCACCCTGCAATCTAAGTGCCATAGACAATATAAAGAAGATCTCCCCCTTTTTTCTCTGTAAACCCTTACTGTTGAAAATCACAAACTTCTCCACAGCCTCAACCACAAATATGCCCATATCGCTACCAGCAGCCCAGATCTATCTTTAGCCCTGCATATGGCCATTCATTTTCTGTTGGTTACTGGAAATTTCAGCTTCAATATCCTTCTAGTACCTTAACTTTAAGGTCCAAAAACCAAATTTTTCATATTTTAGTTCTTCAAAAACAACTCCTTCTCCTAAGTTCTGTATTTCTGTTAAAGGCACCATGAATTTACTAGTCACCCAAGTCCAAAAGAAACTTCCACGGAACTCTTCTTTTGTGCTTCCAAGTTCACTTGAAACCTGAATCTCATCAGTCAGCAATTCCTGTGGAGTCTTCCTACACACCAGGTGCTCTCCATCTGTCTCTAGACGGTAAGCTCCAGGAGTGCAGAGGGCAGTATCTGTCTTGCTTGGCATGTGTCTGGCACAGGGTCAGAGCACAATACATATTTGCTAAATGGACAGTAGGATAAATTCCTATTCTTTTCATTCCTATCATCCCTCCCCAATTTAGATCCTTATTATCTACAGCAACAACTGGTTTCCCCTTCTCAAGTTTCTTGTCATTTAGCAAACCATCAACCAGGTTAATCTTCCTTAATTCATACCTAAGCTTGGAAATTAAGCTATTCAAATGTTCAGGGGTTTCCAATATCTACTGCACAGAGTCCAATCTCTTAGTCAAAAGTCGAGGCCCTCCACATTATGATCCTATCTATCTCTGCCTAATTCCTCCATACACTGGTTCTCCCAGCCTAACCAGTCTACTCACTGTACCTCAAAGGCTTTGCACTTTCCTCCAGCTGTGCCCATTCTGCCTTGAACAACTTCCCCTCTATATCAAGAACTCATCTATTTTCTTGCAGTCTGGTTCAAACTCCACTCCTCACTGAAGTTTCCTTCCATACCAATTGCATGTCATCTTTATAGCACATACTTGATACTTACCTCAAATAGTGGTACAAAAGATCTGGGTTCTGATACTCAGCTCTAATTTCTCCCTGCCTTGATAATAAATTCATGTGGGAAAGAACCACAACATTTACTTCTTTGCACTCTATCCTGTAAGAGTGTTTTTTTTTTGTTTGTTTGTTTTTTTACAGGTAGAGTTAGACAGTGAGAGAGAGAGAGAGAGAGAGAGAGAGAGAGAGAGAAAGGTCTTCCTTCTGTTGGTTCACCCCCCAAATGGCCGCTACAGCCAGAGCAGCATGCCGGTCTGAAGCCAAGAGCCAGGTGCTTCCTCCTGGTCTCCCACGTTGGGTGCAGGGCCCAAGCACTTGGGCCATCCTCCCCTGCACTCTTGGGCCACAGCAGAGAGCTGGCCTGGAAGAGGAGCAACCGGGACAGAACCAGCACCCCAACCGGGACTAGAACCTGGGGTGCCGGCGCCACAAGTGGAGGATTAGCCTAGTGAGCCGCAGCGCCGGCCAGAACAATGCCTTTAAAAGGTTCAACAAATATTTGTTGAGGAGAGAACAAAAAGCTGGAAGAAAGACAGAAAAGATGTTTACCATGGGTTAAAAAATAGCATAAGTTTTCTAGAAAGAATGCAGCAGGATAGCACTGTAGAAATAGCCCTCTGAAAACTCAACAGAAAATAAAAAGCTACCTCAAAATAAAACAAAGAAATGAGCTATTAAAAGTAGGAGATCAAAACCAAGTGAGCTACGACTGAAAGGTAATTCACAGCAAGTCTACGTAGAAGAAAAACAGCTGACAGATTATCAATTAGAGCCCTGCTGGGCAATATTAACACAGACTCCACTTAAAAGAGACAATCAAAGGCTAGGCAACTAATAGGAATACATTTAGACTCTTCAAGGAGCCAAAGAAAACGCAAGAACATCTTCCCAGGGAGGCTTCCTACCCTCATATAATATTTTATCTCCCCTCTTAAACCAAGCTGACATTAACAGAATCCTCCAAAAGTCACAGGGACAGAGGAAGCCATATTAACCATTTTAAACACAGCAGAATATGACGGAGTGAAATAATCGCTTCAGCTCTATCTGCGGCATCTCTCGCTCTTTCTCTGGAGGAGGAGAAAGTGCAGGAAAGGGATGGGACCCTGAGGTCAGACTGCTAAGGAGTCAGAGCTGTGTGGGCTTTAATGAGGATGTTTGCACTGAGCACAGTGTGGGAGAGGACAAAAGGTGAGCAGGAGCAAAGCAGAATAGGAAGCAAAGCCAAAGAGTGACAAGGTAATGGCTTCCAGAGAAAGAGGCTGTCCAAGAGAAGATGAACAAAGCAGCTCGGCAGCAATTGTCCCTAAATGCAATCACTTAAAACTGTAACAAAATACCCAACGTAGCCCAATATGAGCAGCTGAAATCCAGCCAGGGTAAGAAACTAGTTTGGAAAACAGCAGGATGAATTTACGTAGACTGCCTTTGGCCTTGGCCAACCTGCCCTATCCCAAGTTGAACAGTGTCAATGTCCCTGAGACGTGTCTGCCCAGAGCTGCTGCTGGCAGCTGCTCTCTTGGCAACTCAGGGAGACAAATTCATGGCATTGCTGGGCCAACAGCTGCTACAGCTCCGGGGGAGGTGATGAGTGCCCGCTGAGATGCTCTGGGCAGAGAATGAACTATTCTAGGACCAGTCCTAGAGTCAGCAAAATTGAGGCAACAGTTAAGTGGCTGAATGAAAGTACAGTACAATTGTTGCTCTAGGGACCCAGGACTCCAAGAACCCTTTCTCTGTCTCTGCTTCTTTGACTTCAGTTTATTCTCGCCTTTACATTTGGCCCCATCTTTTCTATTTCCAAGGGCATAGCTTCAGTTTCAACCCACATTAACCTCACCACTTTACTGCCATCCATTCTTAACAGGCCCTCCTCCTTGCTCCAACTGATAGTATGCATTGTTGCCATAGCTACCTTTCCAAAGCATGGTCATAATTATGTTCCTTGCTCAAAAATATTCAATGGCTGTAACATGCTTTCAGAATAAAGCCCAAACTGTCACTTGACATCCATAAACCTCTGTAATCTGGTTCCTACCAATGCTTCCAGGTTATTTACTATCACATCTATAATTCCTGTTCTTCAGCAAAACAGTCAAGTTATCCACCAGTCTTGTTTTTCTCACTTCTGTGTCTTTACTCTGTTCTCTCTGAACCCAAGGATTCTTCCCATATCTTTTTATTCTCTCCTTCTGTAACTCCCACAATGTCTCTAGTGTACTAAGCTTATAGGACCAGTACCTAGAGTGGGAACTTTTTTTTTTTTTTTTGACAGGAAGAGTGGACAGTGAGAGAGAGAGAGGCAGAGAGAAAGGTCTTCCTTTTCCATTTGTTCACCCCACAATGGCCGCTGTGGCCGGCGCACTGCGGCCGGTGCACCGCACTGATCCAAAGCCAGGAGCCAGGTGCTTCTCCTGGTTTCCCATGCGGGTGCAGGGCCCAAGCACTTGGGCCATCCTCCACTGCACTCCCTGGCCACAGCAGAGAGCTGGCCTGGAAGAGGAGCAACCAGGACAGGACCGGCGCCCCAACCGCGACTAGAACCCAGGGTGTCGGCGCCGCAGGCGCAGGATTAGCCTAGTGAGCCGTGGCACTGGCCTAGAGTGGGAACTTTTACTTTTCCATTTCCCATTCAATGAAATTCATCTGCATAAAGCCTGGTCCAGTTCCCCAACCAGAAGAAATCTCGCATCTTGGTGCACCTGTGTGGCTCTTTGTATGGCTAGGTAGTCATGGGCATTCAGACAAATACACACATGGATAATGTGGCAGATGCTATTGGTTGTGTCCCATTAGGTTTCCCCTCTACATTAATGAGAACTCTGCTTTCTAATCAACCAGAATAATAACCACATTTTCCAGCCTCCCCTGCAGTTCAGTGTAACCATGTAAGTACATTTTGGACAGCAGGATAAGAGCTGAAGAGATCTATGTGCCACTTGTAGACTGTTCCTTTAAAGAATGTGTACCTGCCCCTCACTCTATTGTTTGTCCAATGGCTGGAATGGGGACATGGTGGCAGTGAACATTTTGGGTCATACAGACAACATTCTAGGGGTGGCATCAAGAGCTTGACACAGCCCTGGATGGTTAACACCCAGGCTATTACATGAGAAAGGAATCAACCTCTATCTTGCTTAAACCATTAATATCTGGGGCCTTTCACAGAGCCAACCCTTCATCTTGACCAAATCAGACATGCCTGAAATGCCCTTCCTGAGCCAAAATGTTGGTCTTTGAAGCTTGGCCCAGTGTTACGGCCTGCTTCAGCAGCATGGCTGTCTCCGTGTAGCAATGCTTGTGTTGTGCAAACATTTGAATAGTTGGTTGACTTTTGTAATACAGAAATGAGTGGAAAATGCTGTGGCCAATATTGTGTTGAAAAGCAGGGTCTCATCACAGTATTAATAAGACGTGGGTATAAATCATGAACGATGTTGAATCTTCAGATGCTCATTCGACTTAAGCAGGCAAGGTATGAGTTCAATCGCAAAGAAAAGAAAAATGAAAATAAGGTACAAAATGCTGAAAATACAACATGTGAATATGATTCAAAATTTTACATGTAAATACTTATAATAGGACCCAGCTAAAACTGTAGTTAGACATTTCACCATCTAACTTCTACAAACATTTTAAGGAGTAACTTACATACAAAAGTTTATGTCTCGGCCGGCGCCGTGGCTCAACAGGCTAATCCTCCGCCTTGCGGCGCTGGCACACCGGGTTCTAGTCCCGGTCAGGGCACCGATCCTGTCCCGGTTGCCCCTCTTCCAGGCCAGCTCTCTGCTGTGGCCAGGGAGTGCAGTGGAGGATGGCCCAAGTGTTTGGGTCCTGCACCCCATGGGAGACCAGGAGAAGCACCTGGCTCCTGCCATCGGAACAGCGCGGTGCGCCGGCCGCAGCGCGCTACCGCGGCGGCCATTGGAGGGTGAACAAATGGAAAAGGAAGACCTTTCTCTCTGTCTCTCTCTCTCACTGTCCACTCTGCCTGTCAAAAAAAAAAAAAAAAAAAAAAGTTTATGTCTTGTCTCTTCTATTAGGTGGTACCACATGAAACTGCCACTATGTGAGCATTTTTGAACTATAGAAAAATAGTAATTTCTAACTCCAAACTCTAAATGATTGAAAATCCCTGGGGCTGGGACTCATTTTAGTCATCTTTGCATCTCTCACAATGCTTTATACATGAGAAAGTATCAATAAGAAACTGCTGGGATTAACTTTTAAAGATCTACTACAAACACTTCTAGTCCATGAAACAACACTATCCTAACGTAACTTTTATCCTTTTAACTGCCTTAAAAAAAGTCTCTCTTAGAGTTAGCATTATGGAACAGTAGGTTAAGCCATCCCCTGAAATGCTGATATCTTATATTGGAGTGCAGGTTCAAGCTCTGGCTGTTCCACTTCCAATCCAGCTCCCTGTTAATGCACCTGGGAAGGCAGCTGAAGACCCAAGTGCTTGGGTTCCTGCCACCCATGTGGGATACCAGGCTGGAGTTCCTAGCTTCTGGTTTCAGCCTGGTCCAGACTTGGCTACTGTAAACATTTGGGGAGTGAATGGGAAGATGGAAGATCTTGAAACAAAAAAATCTTATTAAAAACAAAACAAAAAAAACCTTTCTCACTTTAGGTAACTTCATTACTCTCCTAGTAGTAACTTTCACTATCCTCTAACACTGGATGTCCCCTAAGCCTTGAGCTTGGATTTTGTTCTCTTTTGTTTTCCTGAGTTCATATATTTTCTTATATTCCACAATTAATTTTTTTAAAGATTTACCTACTATTCATTTGAAAGTCGGAGATACACAGAGAGGAGAGAGGTCCTCCATTTGATGGCTCACTCACTCCCCAACCGGCCGCAATGGCCAGAGCTGCGCCGATTCGAAGCCAGGAGCTAGCAGCCTCCTCTGGGTCTCCCGCACGGGTGCAGGGGCCCAAGCACATGGGCCATCCTCCACTGCCTTCCCAGGCCACAGCAGAGAGCTGGATCGGAACTGGAGCAGCCTGGACTTGAACTGGTGCCCACATGGGATGCTGGCACTTCAGGCCAGGGCATCCTGGCCATGCCACAGTGCCAGCCCCCACAATCACTTTTATACCGAAGATTCCTCCAGCTATTCCCAAACCGTCCTACCTCAGCAGTACAGCTCCACCTGGATGTTTGCAGGCCTCCCATGGCCATAAACCCAACTTGTCCAAAGTAGGATCACCATCCAAAACAGATCTTCCCTCAACAATCCCATATCTATTACAGGAGCCACAATTCTTCCAGGTCAACAGATTACAGACACTAGATGACTTTTGATTATTATGGTTCATTACTCAGTCAAGTTATTTCGTCCTGTCTAGTTTCTTAAATACTTCTTGAATACATGCCTTCCTCTCCATCAATCATTTTTTAAATTTTTTTTTGCTATGACACTGTGTGTAGATAATCCCTAAAACTCTCCAGGTTGGCCTTCTCTAGCATAAATATTCATTCTTTCACCACACTTTTCTTCCTGTCTCTCTTACCATACAAGAACCCAGAGGGCTGACTATCACACTACCACATCAAATCTGATTTCTCTATTAGGTGTCAAGGAGCCATCATTTGGGTTCATTCTACTTATGTGACCATAACTGCTACTACTTAAAAAAAATTATTTATTCATTTGAAGGGTAGAATTGCAAAGAGAGAGGAAGAGATAGAGAGATCTTTCATACACTGGTTCACTCCCCAAATGACCACAACAGCTGTGGCTGGCCAGGCTGAAGACAGGAGCCTCTTCTGGGCCTCCCACGTGGGTTCAGGGGCCCAAGCACGTGGGCCATCTTCCACTGCTTTCCCAAGCACATTAGCAGGCAGCTGGATTGGAAGTGAAGCAGCCAGGACTGGAATTGGCACCCATATGGGATGCCAGTGCTGCGTGCCGTGGCTTAACCTGCTGCGCCACAATGCCGGCCCCACTGTCTACTACTTTAAAAAATATCTATGTTCTTGGGTACAGTGCTGTGGAGGTAAAGCTGCCGCCTGCAGTGTTGGTATCCCATATGGATGCTAACTCGAGTTCTGCTGCTCCACTTCTGATCCAGCTCTCTGCTATAGTCTGGGAAAGCAGCAGATGGCACACGTCCTTGGGGCTCTGCACCCTTGTGGGAGAACCAGAAGAAGCTCCTGGCTCCTGGCTTTGGATCAGCCTAGCTCCAGCTGTTGTGGCCACTCAGGGAGTGAACCAGTGGAAGAAAGACCTCTCTCTCTCTCTCTGCCTCTGCCTCTCTGTAACTCTGCCTTTCAAATGAATAAATAAATCTTAAAAAAAAAAAATCTATGTTCTCACATTTCTATTAAAGCCCTTTTCACATTATATAATTTATATGCCTCTTTTCCCTGCTTACCAGAAATCCCAGAGCTTATCTTAGTCCCCATAGGAATCAACCCAGAGCACATTTTAAAGACTCAGACTCAGCAGATATTTAAAAAGGGGTTTGTTCAGTAAGTAGATTGTTACTCAGGATAAGATCAGACAGCACACTAGTGGAATAAAGCAGCCATGATATGACAGCAGAAGAAGTGGAGAAGTCCCCTCTTCTACGTTCATGTACCACTGTGTACTTTCCCTCCACAGCACTGACTCCAACTTAATATACAGATCTAATTGTGTGATTCGCCCAATGTTTACTTCCTTGTTCTATTTTAAGTGCCATGTGGAAGAGACAGTACTTGTTCCCTGCTATATTCAAGACCCAATGAAAAGAGGTCAAGGGATACACAATGGGTATTAGTTGGATGAATGCATAAGCATCTTCTCTCCCTTTTTAAAATTTTATTTGAGAGGCAAAGAGAAAGAAAAAGAGAGAGAGAGAGAGAGAGAGAGAGAGAGAGAGAGGTCTCCCATGTGGGTGGTAGGGATTCAATTACCTGAGCCATCATCTGCTGCATCCTAGGGTACACATTAGCAGGAAGCTGGAGTCAGGAATGGAACAGAGACCTGTATCCTAGTGCTGCACTACGGGATGCTGTACCAAAACTGATGCACCAAACTCCTGCCCTAGAACCTGTTTAATGAAGCTGGGTCCCACACTAGCCCCCATACCATCTTACCACCAAACATCCTTCACCCTCCCACTTGTACATACTGTTCTCCCTTCTTCACAAATCTACCTTTGAAATTTAATCTAAGTCCCTCTTACTTCATGAAAACGCTCATGAGTATTCTTGATCCTTTACCTATTTCTGACCTCTTATCAGAACAATGCTCTAGAGAACACCAATGATCTCTTAATGAGTTTACTA
Organism: Lepus europaeus; assembly: GCF_033115175.1. NCBI lineage: Eukaryota > Metazoa > Chordata > Mammalia > Lagomorpha > Leporidae > Lepus > Lepus europaeus. The sequence goes on along the minus strand of NC_084840.1, from coordinate 21,170,681 downwards.
CTGCTTTATCCTCTACAGTTTCCTGTATTCAAAAACTCTTCTCCCCAACCAGATATGACCCCCCTGTGGATACACACAATAAACTTCACTTGTGTATTCCAACACCTTATTCAACTGAGCACAAAGTTGGTCCAATAAATATTCACTGGTTATTGAAAAGAAAATGACAGCAGGTACCAGCTTTACCAGAAGGGAAATAAATTCTTCCAGCCTTGAAGAAAAGAGTGTTCCTTGCATGTGATTTTAATCAGAACCATTCAGATGACTTAGGAGACTAACATATCTGTACCTTAATTCGTAATAAATATGTCCTTAAGCTGAGAATATGATATAGTACTAAAACTCAAATGTTATTTTAAACTTAAGGGGAGCTTACTAACAGAACAAATCCAACTTTGAATCATTTTCTAATGTAAATGATTCCTCCCTCCAGTCTTCATTTATCACACACTAAAATAACATTTTATTATCAGATGATTCTCTTATCAGAAAAGAATAGAACTTGGGAAAGATAAGGGACTCTGAGGGAGAAAACCTTGGGAGGAAATCCTCCTGCTGGCTTGTGTTGAGTGTTAGCAGGACGACATTCTCATTCCTAACCTCCAGACATTGCTCTGAGTTGGCATGTAAAGGACAATTTGCACACCATTTTTAGAGCAATAAACAAAACCAGAAAATAGGATAAAATAAGATATTTTTGGTATTAATTCTTAAATTCACTCATTCCTTTACCCAATCTACAACATTTAATCAGTAACTACTATATACCACCTATTAAGCTAGGCACTGGGGGACACTAAAAGATGACTCAGACAAACATAATATAAGGGAAGATAAGTCAAACAATGCTGAATGCCCTAAGAGAAGACCAAATAAAATGTTGTAAGAATTCAGAAGCTGAAGGGCCTTCTTTCTTCTAGAAGGGAGAGCATATGAGATGGGCCTTTCTTCTTGGAAGAGCAAACATACGAGATGGGCCCTATAACACAGATATGGCTTCGACATGCAGAGATGTGAAGATTAGGCACAGAAATTCAAATAACATGATGGCCACAGCCTACTAGAGTGAATGTTCTATTTGGCTAAGGTGAGGTGGAACAGAAACAAAAAATAACATTGGAAAGCTGGTCAAGGCCAGGTATGCTAGAAGGGCTTGAAGACTAAGCCAAGAAGTGTGCATCTTGGTGAATATAGAAGCACTTTTCAAATTTCAACATGTACACAAATCACATGGGGATCTGGCTATGGTAGGTCTGGGATAGGGCCTGAGAGTGCATTTATAACATTGCAGATGATGCTAAAACTGGGAGACAACACACCCTGAGTATCAATAACATAACCGATGGAAACTACTCAAAGTTCTGCATAGAGAGATGCCTGATCTCCAATCTGAACATAGTGGACCATGCAGACAGGAATGGGGAGAAGCTATAGACTGACTGTGGGCCTCAATGTTTCCTGTTCATCAGCAGCAGTTGGGAAGATTTTACACTGTCCTGTTACTCAGGGCTCATTCCGAGAAATTCTCATTTAATTGGTCTGGAGTGTGGCCCAGATTTCAATATTTTAAAAAAGTTCTCTAGGGAATTCTAACACAAAGCCAGAGTTGAAAACCTCTGCTATAGATGATATAGTAAGAACTGCAATCATTCAAGCAAAAGATGATGATCTAAACTAGGGCAATGGTGAAATGGGAAAAGTCAGCGAGACAGATTAAGTTCATGAGCTGCAGGCCACACCTTCCCCACCCCTATGTAATCCTATCATCCATCAGATGACCCCTCTCCAAGATGTACCTCCCTGGACCGGCACTGAGGTGTAGTGGATAAAACGGCCATCTGCAGTGCCGGCATCCCATATGGGCATCAGTTCAAGTCCCGGCTGCTCCACCTCCTATCCAGCTCTCTGCTATGGCCTGGGAAAGCAATAGAAGGTGGCCCAAGTGCTTGGGACCCTGCACCCATGTGGGAGACCCAGAAGAAGCTCCCAGCTCCTGGCTTTGGATTAGCTGAGTTCTGGCCATTTGGGGAGTGAACTAGCAGATGGAAGACTTGCATCTCTCTCTCTCTCTTTGCCTCTGCCTCTCTGTAACTCTTTCAAGTAAATAAACAAAATCTTAAAAAAAAAAAAAAAAAAAAAGATGCACCTCCCCTTACCTGGGACTCCGGGGCAGTACCATGTAACCTCTCCTCTTTTTAAAGCTAGTAAGAACCCTGGGAGAAGGGGAGGGCGCTATCTTCTTTCTCTCTCCTTACCTCGTGGACCCAGGACAAGTAGAGCAGGGTATGAAATTCCCCTTTTTACCTTTCCTGGCCCACTCTTCCTAAATGAATTCCTCATGGGCCTGTGTACTCTTCTCACTTTCTAAATAAACCTTACCATGCTGCATGCTGTGTGTGCCTGTGCTTAGAATTCTTCTCTAAGTAAAAGGCAAGAACCTGAGATACTAATTTTGTCCCAACCTGGCCACAACAACGGGAATGACAGCAAAGGGGCCAGTTGAATAAAATATGATAAATACAGAAAGAACAGATCTTAGCAGCTGCCTAGCTAGGAAGGGATTTAGATGTATGACTACAACACCATTCATTTCTCCTGGTTAAAGACAGTTTGATAAAATGGTTAAGAGTGCAGAAACTGGAGCCAGATTGTTGGGGTTTGAATTCTAGCTTCACCAGGGATTGCATATGTGTATGACTCTGGTTTAAGTTCCTTTTAAGCCTCAGTTTTCTCATCTGTAAATTAGGGATAATAATAACCAACACATGGAGTCTGTTGTGGAGTTTAAGAAAGTTAGCACCTACATAAAGCCCTCAGAACTATTCCCGACACACAGAGCTATCAAACTGTCTGTCGTTACTATTAGCACGGGTCACCATGTATTCTGATCTTTGAGCTGCACATAAGACTGATCTGAAAAAGGAGTTCTTGAGGCTTTCAATCAATTTGAAGCCACTGGCTCATGAATTCAACTGGATCTAAGTGACGCATCCCAGACCCCAAGGTCTCTAAGAACGACAACCACAGAGCCCCTACTTGAACTGCTGGTCCTTGGTGCTGCGGGTCTTAGCCAGAAAGCGCTCAGCCAGCTTCTCCAGGTTCCGGGAGTAGTCCATCTCAATCTCGGCCTTCTTCCGGAAGAAGTCCTGGAGGTCCTGCAGCAGCTGCACCCGGAGCTCACACTGTTGGTCCAGGCATTTCATCTGCTCTGTGAGCTGAGCACGGATCTCTGCAACAAAAACCAGGAGACAGTCAATGGTCAGTCCTAAATAAACACCAAACATGCCAACATGTTTACCTTCAATTTCCTTATTCTCAGGTCCCTGGAGAATCTAAAAACAAGAAAGAAGAGAAGAGAAGAGAAGAGAAGAGAAGAGAAGAGAAGAGAAGAGAAGAGAAGAGAAGAGAAGAGAAGAGAAGAGAAAAGGAAAGAGAGAGAGAGAGGGAGGGTGAGAGAGAGGAAGGAAGGGAGGGAGGGGGAGGGAGGGAGGGAATAGAAGAGAGGAGAGGAGAGGAGAGGAGAGGAGAGGAGAGGAGAGGAGAGGAGAGGAGAGGAGAGCAAAGCTTATAGTCTTTAGTGGCTGTAGGACATGAGTCACCTCCAAAAACCTCCAACAATGCTTTCCGGACCATTAAAGAACATTGTAAATCACATATCTGCCAAATCATTTAGGAGAAGCTACTTATTCCACCTAATAATACTCAAAAGTATCATTTATTGAACAATTTACTGTGTTTCTGGCTCTGTGTCAGAATTTGGGCTCTCTTCCAACAGAAAGCCAAAAAAATTTCTCTCCTAACCACCCTAAGAGGTACATACTACTTTATCCCTAATTAAACATGAAAACATTGAATCCCTTTAAAAAAAAAAATTCATTTGAAAGAGTGTCAAAGAGAGAGAGGGACAGAGATCTCCCACCTGCTGGTTCACTCCCCAAATGGCTGCAATAGGCAGGGCTGGGCCAGGCTCAAGCCAAGAGCCAGGAATTCCATCCAGTTCTCCCACATGGGTGAGAGTGCCATCTTCCACAGCCTTCCCACGTGCATTAGCAGGATCAGAAACAGAGCAGCCAGGACTTGAATTGGCACTTGAATATGAGATGCTAGAGGGGCTGGTACTGTGATGTAGTGGGTAAAGCAGCCGCCTGCAGTGCCAGCATCCCATACGGGTGCTGGTTCTAGTCCCAGCTGCTCCACTTCCCATCAGCTCTCTGCTATGGCCTGGGAAAGCAGTGGAGGATGGCCTAAGTGCTTAGGCCCCTGCACCCACGCGGGAGACCCGGAAGAGGCTCCTGGATACTGGCTTCAGATCAGCCCAGCTCCTGCCACTGCAGCCATTTGGGGAGTGAACTGGCAGATATAAAACTTGTCTCTCTCTCTCTCTGCCTCTGCCTCTCCAATAAATAAATTTTCATTTTTAAAAAAGATTTATTTATTTATTTGCAAGTCAGAGTTACACAGAGAGAAGAGAGGCAGACAGAGAGAGAGGTCTTCCATCCGATGGTTTACTCCCCAGTTGGCTGCAATGGTCGGAGCTGCTCCAATCCGAAGCCAGAAGCCAGGAGCTTCTTCCGGGTCTCCCACGCGGGTGCAGGGGCCCAAGGATTTGGGCCATCTTCTACTGCTTTCGCAGGCCAAAGTAGAGAGCTGGATCTGAAGTGGAGCAGCCGGGTCTCGAACCAGTGCCCACATGGGATGTCGGCGCTTCAGGCCAGGGCGTTAACCCACTGTGCCACAGTGCCAGCCCCATAAATAAATCTTTAAAAGAGAATGAGATGCTGGAGTTGCAAGCAGCAGCTTATTAACCCACTGCACCATGATGTTGGCCCCCAAAACTCTGAGTCTTGAAGAAGTCAAGCTATTAAGTGGTAGAACTAGACCTCAAACTCAGAAGACTGATTTTGTAGCCTAAGCTCCTACTTATTATACTTTCTCTTATAATTTCAAAATGTTTTTCAGTATCTTCATGAAGTAGGGTGAAGGTCTGGACATTAAAATGGAGGCAGAGGGAGATCTGCCCAATGTCAATGGTAGAAACCCCAAAATAAACAAGCCCCAGGACTTCTAGGTGTCACTAGGCTAGTGTCACTGTCACTCAGATTTCATAGTTTCCAATATCACAGAATGTAAATCTATCTTCAAGAAGCTGACTTGGAAAGACATTGTTTCACACAGTATCTCTGCTACCTTATCCTCACGGATGCGTCAGAGACTCTGCTGTGTCTGGGCCGGCCAGAACGCTTGCACAGAGCTAACCCCCTCCGCCCCTCTGCAGCTGCAGCAATGGGGCTCCAGGTGCAATCGGACCTGCCTCCCGCACAGCCCTGCACTTGTTATTGACAAGAGACTTGGTGTTCGCGGGAAGCAGCATGCCAATGCCAGACTGCTTTGCAGCTCAGCAAAGGGCCGCGGTATGAAGTCAGGTCCCAAACGCCATCTCAGTCGGAATGGGCAGTGTGTTTTGAATCTCCTTCCCCGGCATGCATGCTTGGCTCGAAGTGCATTAAGATGTGGCAGGGACAAAGAGTACCTATATTACCCCTGTCGCTAGCCACGCTCCAGATGGATTCCCAAACAGTACAAGTGTAACAACACTTCCTAGCTGTATGTAATGCAAGGCGGGGTGGGGGAGGAGACCAAAGTTTTCATCAGACAGAGAGATGAAACAGAGGCAAATTCCGGATCAGGAGTACAATGCTGAAGGTTGCAACCATTCCTTCCGTGAAGTTACAAGGAGATGGGAAAATAGTGCATTGAGTTTTGCCTTGAGGTACTTAGGGGTCCACAATCTATCCCCATCTTTTTTTGTTTGCTTCTGTTATGGATATCAGTATGTAGCATAAGTATCTTGTCCTCGCTGAGTGATCTTAGGGGATCTGCCATTGCAGTTCTAACCTCTCCATCCCCATGCCTCCCCCTCTGCCAACCACCAACGCCAACCAGCCCTGCGATGACCTCACCTGAACTGAAACTGAGCACCACAGATTGTTTCAAGCAGACAGAAGGCTGAGCAGAAAAGCCGCCTACCTCATCACTCATCAAAGCTCTCTTGTTCTGTGTTTTTTGGAGTCTGATTACAAGGGTGTTGGGGAGAAAAGATCTGCAGAGGTCATGTCAGGCATCTGGTTCTTACCAGGCATTTCTGGATCTCTTAAAGGCAACAGGCCTTGTTGAGACTGTTCCTAGAGGCATCTTTTCCCTTTCTTGTATTAACGAAAAGCTGGGACTGGTGGCCGTTAGGTGGAGGAGACTGAGAGCACAGAGGGCGTTCAAAGTGATCTTGAGGCGCTCAATCAGGAGCAGATTACAGGGGACTATGGAGACCCCTCTGAAAGTCCTAATTCTTTGCCTCAATAATCTCATTAACCAAGGGTACAGAAAAGAACATGCTTGACTGGATGACACCTACCCCTACCATAAAAAGAGGGGCAGACAAAGTCCCACAAGTTCTAACAGTAGGCCACTCCAGGGGTGTCCTCTAAGGAACAAGCATTTCATAGGAGGCCTCTGAGATACATGAATTAATCTAATAAGCCCCCAAGCCTATCCATCAGTCCTGGAATGCCACCAGGCTTTCTCAGGTGCCTCTCCTGAGTGGAGGCACAGCACAAACTACATGCCGCTCTCTGGGCCTCCCTGTGGGTCCTGAAGGAAGTGAGCCTGTGTCTAACGAACACGTCTTATGGCTTTTATATACAGCACCTCATTTAATCTTTACAACCAGTCTATAAGGTATTTCCATTTATCCTGAGTGCACATATGAGGAAAGTGAAGACTCATTAAGTAGTTTACCAAAGGGTCATGCAAGTAGGCACAAGCCAGGCTGAAGCTGAATTAAAGTTCCTCTGACCTTTTGATAGTAGGGCAGGAGGACAAGAGAAGTCATCACTGGTTTGGAGTCTCTGAAGGTATAACTACAAATCTCACACCTGGAATACTGTCTCTTCCATCTTCCAGGAGAGGAGCGGTTCAGTACCCAAAGTCAACACTGAATTATCCCACGGACTCACTAGCTAGCCCATGTTTCAACTAGTCTATAGCCTGACTGGGCCCCTTCTCTACTTCCTAGACGTATTCCACAGGGCAGCTTTGGAGGAAGTGCTTTTCTCTTTCTTTGAGTGTACCTTGAGATCTTCCAACAAACCCAGAGGATGGAGACAGAGAAGAAGCAACATTCTCCATCCTGATCCAAGAAAAGAAGCGGCTCTGCCAATAGATACCACCTGCCACGATAGTTTCTTTGTGATATGACATCCTCCACATTCTACCTCTAATGAGAAGCCTCTCTTGCTACTACCATCTTCAGAGCATCTGCACAGACATAAGGGAGACTCTATCCACCCCACTGCTAGGTCCACAGCTCTAAGACAGAACGGTTGCTCTGTTCAGGGCAGAATGTGCTGCTTCAGGCCTTGCTGCTGCTGCTGCTAAGACAAACAATGGTCCCCAAGACGGCAGCTGTGCCAGCTCCAGTCTTCTGTCCATGCACATGGACAGGGGCAGGAACAATAGGCCACTGAATGCCAGCATGCCTGGGCCATGTGCCCAGGCTAGAGACTCCTCTGCACCCTGGCCTACCAACAAGACACAAAGGCAGAAAGAAAAAAAAAAGGCTATTTATAAAAACATAGAAGAATTCTTCAGAATTCCCTTGTGTGCTTAGGCAAGTATACACGTGCACATGTGGACACACTCAAAGACACACACTACTCACACCACCCACACCATGCTTCACCACACAAGCTCAAGAAGGCTCTACAGATCCTTACAGTTGAGTGACAGTGTCTGAGCTATGGGAGATGATGGGGATCTTGTAGGTTCCTTCCCTACAACTGCATGGAATGAAGTCGAGCTTTCATTTCCCACAAGCAGCCGTATGAAAGAATTCCCTGGCTATCCACAAAGCCAAAGTACCAGAGTTACCATGAAACACTTGGAGTGATACATGCCAAAAATAACCTTCCCTGGGCACCCAACAGTGATTTACCAGCAAATTTACCCAGCAAATCTTTTTTGTTGTTGTTGTTAAATTTGAGAAGTAGAGTTACAGACAGAGAGAAAGGTCTTCATCTGCTGGTTCACTCATTTCCCAATGGCTGCAATGGCCAGAGCTGAGCCGATCCGAAGCCAGGAGCCAGGAGCTTCTTCCAGGTCTCCCATGAGATCTACTACTTTCCCAGCCCATAGCAGAGAAATGGATCAGAAGTGGAGCACCCAGGACACAATTGGTTTACCCTACTCCACCACAGCACCAGCCCCAACACAGCAAATCTTACTGAGCCCCTCCTGTCTGGTGATGGTGGCAAAGACCTAAGGCCTGACCCAATGAAGCATGGCTTGACAAAGAAGGGGAAAGACAAGACAGCAAAGAAAGCTTTAGGTTTTTGTTTTGGATATTCTTTATTATATCAGAGCCATGGTATAAGCCTCAACCTAAAGATCAAAGATTTAAAAATCATCAATAGCATAAAGAAATCAAGTAGGGGTCAGTGCAGTGGTGTAGCAGGTAAAGCCTAGAACCAGCAGGTTCGAGTCCCGGCTGCCCCACTTCCAATCCAGCTCTCTGCTATGGCCTAGGAAAGCAGTAAAAGGTGGCCCAAGTCCTTGGGCCCCAGCACCCACTTGAGAGACTCAAAAGAAGCTCCTGGATCCTGACTTCAAATAGGCACAGCTCCAGTTGTTGCAACCATTTGGGGAATGAACCAGCGGATGGAAGACCTCTCTCTCTCTCTGCCTCTGCTTCTCTTAACTCTGCCTTTCAAATAAATAAGTAAATACATATACACATATATAAATAAATACATAAATAAAGTAACAAGCTTAAAAAAGAAAGTCAATGCCGGCGCCGTGGCTCAACAGGCTAATCCTCCGCCTTGCAGCGCCGGCACACCGGGTTCTAGTCCCGGTTGGGGCGCCGGATTCTATCCCGGTTGCCCCTCTTCCAGGCCAGCTCTCTGCTATGGCCAGGGAGTACAGTGGAGGATGGCCCAAGTTCTTGGGCCCTGCACCTGCATTGGAGACCAGGAGAAGCACCTGGCTCCTGGCTTCGGATTGGCGCGATGCGCCTGCCGCAGCGGCCATTGGAGGGTGAACCAATGGCAAAAAGGAAGACCTTTTTCTCTCTCTCTCTCACTATCCACTCTGCCTGTAAACAAAACAAAACAAAACAAAACAAAAAAAGTCAATGCCATTGGATTCTTTGTTTCTATTATGTCCTTTGAAAACAATACTAGAATAAAAATTGCAGCTTTCCTTCCAAGAGGAACCAAAAATTTCAAACAAGTTTCCTGAGAAACAGATTTGCTCTTTGCTTGATATTTCCTTTAAAGAGTCAGGTCTAGGGCCGGCGCTGTGGCTCACTTGGCTAATCCTCTGCCTGCGGTGCCGGCACCCCATATGGGCCGATTCTAGTCTCAGTTGCTCCTCTTCCAGTCCAGCTCTCTGCTGTGGCCCAGAAGGGCAGTGGAGGATGGCCCAAGTGCTTGGGCCCCGGAACCTGCATAGGAGACCAGGAAGAAGCACCTGGCTCCTGGCCTCAGATCGGCGCAGCGCCAGCCATAGCGGCCATTTGGGGAGTGAACCAATGGAAGGAAGACCTTTCTCTCTCTCACTGTCTATAACTGCCTGTGAAATAAATAAATAAATAAATAAATAAATAAGAGCCAGGTCAAAATTTAACCTCACTGTTTTAGAATTAAGATAGCAGTGATGGTTTCACAATCTTGTGAAGATACTTTAAAAATTAAAAAAAAAAAAAACCCAAATTGTATACTTTAAAAAAGAATGAATTTTATGGTATGTGAATTATATCTTACCAAAAGAAAACAATCGGGCTGGCATTGTGGCACAATGGTTGAAGCCATCACCTGAGATGTCAGTATCCCATGAGTGAGGTTTCATGTACCAGCTACTTCACTTCCTATCCAGCTCCATGCTAATGACCTGGGAAAAGTAGTAGAAAGTGGTCCACATGCTTGGGGCCCAGGCCACTTATGTGGAACACTTGGATGAAGATCCTGGCTCCTGGATTCAGCCTGGTTCAGCCCTGGTCAATGCAGCCACTTGGGAGATATCTCCCTCTGTCTCTCTCTGTCTCTCTGTAACTCTGACTTTAAACAAATTAACAAATCTTAAAAAAAAAAAAAAAAAAAAAAAGGAGCCAGTGGTGTGGCATAGCAGGTAAAGCCGCTACTTGCAGAGCTGGTATCACATATAGGCGCCAGTTCGAATCCTGGCTGCTCCACTTCTGATCCAGCTCTCTGTTATGACCTGGGAAACCAATGGAAGACAGCCCAAGTCCTTGGGCCCCTGCACCCATGTAGGAGACCCAGAAGAAGCTCCTGGCTCTAGGCTTAGGATTGGCACAGCTCCAGCCATCTGGGGAGTGAGCCAGTGGATGGAAGACCTCTCTCTCACTGCCTCTGCACATTCTATTTACCAAGTACCATTCTGCGAACTAGGGAGAAAGTTGCCTAACAAATAGGCACAAAGGAAGGAGGGAATTCTTGGTTTCCATTTCTTCATTTGTATGGGTTAAATTAAGTTCCGCATTGAGTATTCCTAAAGCTAGTCTTGGTAGCTGCCCCTCAGGACATCAGACTTGGCCATGACACCATGACATTGAACTCCACTGGCAGATCACCACTCTATCATTTCCAGAGAGTGTCAAATCAAACCCTGGCAATGAAAGCTTTTATGTGTGAGTTCAATTCCAGGATCAGCAGACACACCCAAAAAAGCTTCCCCTGCAAAACGCTGCCTCTCTGTCCAGGCTCAGGCACAGCTGAAATTCACCCACATTTGTACTGGAAGTTAGAAGGAAGCTTATTTCCTTTTTAGAAAGATGTTGAGAAGTTCCAATAAGGATGCCACTGGAAGAAAACCCAGTTCTCATGGATTCTGATTATTTAACAAAACCAGCCAGGGCCCTGCCACACCAATAATCATGCATGTAGACTCTAACTTACAATACCTACAAATGCAGGTCACAGTCCTCTGAAAACTGTCCTTACTCCAGAGAACACTCAGGCAATGCATCCATCAGCAAAGTTCAGGTGGACAAAGGGGTATTTTGTTCCTTCTGCTGCTTTCAATTCTGAAATATTAGTTCATTTCTTTCCCCCTTTCAAACTCTATCTCCTTCAGGAATTTCTCTGATTAAGTCATGAATCTCACAATTCTGATAAGAAAATGGGGGTAGGGGGCAGGCTGAGAGAAATACGTAATCTTTCAGGAGAGTCACCTTCCAGTCACCTTGATGTGCCGGCACCAAGGGGGCAGGGCTGTGGCTCCCCCAGGCTCCGCTGTCAGCACGTGCAGCATGAGATCAGCCCACGTTCTCCACTGGGGACCCGGCCTGTCTGCCCGTCTTTTTCCACAAAATCTGTCTCACCTGCTTTTAGCCCTTTCACAAACACATGATGTCACCTCAGCCATCTCAGGAATATTAATTCCTAGTACCTTTCCAGCCAGTGTTATATAAGAACACAATTGAGGCTTTCATCAGGTTCTGTACCCTATCTATCTCCTACCAAGACTTCTTATCAAAATGGTAATCAGCCCCTCTCCAAACTACTCCCCAGGAAACCAAATGCCAGCATGCTCTGCCAAGTCTTGCTCTTTTCTCTGACCCTGCTGGTTTGCCTTTCTACAAACTTAGTAATGGAGGGCTCTTAAAATCCTTGCTGGACAGGTGTGAAAAACAAAGCCCAGAGAAGCAAAGGGGGTTGACCAAGATCATACAGCTACAGAGCTGCAGCTCCACGACTATAATCCAAGTCACTGGGGTTCTAGTCCAATATGCTTTCTTGTTCTTACTGCAAACATTTATTTGAGTACCTTCCAGGTGCTTGGGGATATAAGGACAAAAGTCCTCCAGCAAAGTTGGCAAGCTAATGGGAAAGAAACACATAGAGTGCAGAATTCTGAAGTATTAAGAAGTATAAACATCCCTGTTCTTAAAGAACTTACAATCTGGGGCCGGCGCTGTGGCGCAGCAGGTTAACACCCTGGCCTGCAGTGCCAGCATCCCATATGGGCACCGTTTCAAGACCTGGCTGCTCCACTTCCTATCTAGCTCTCTGCTGTGGCCTGGGAAAGCAGTAGAAGATGGCCCAAGTCCTTGGGCCCCTGCACCCACTTGGGAGACCTGGAAGAAGCTCATGGCTCCTGGCTTTGGATCAGCGGCCAATTGGGGAGTGGACAATCAGATGGAAGACCTCTCTCTCTCTGCCTCTCCTCTCTCTGTGTAACTCTGACTTTCAAATAAATAAAATAAATCTTTAAAAAAAGAACTTACAATCTGTGAAGATATGATCAAAATATGTATTTTAAAACATATAACTATCTATACATAATTACACAAGAATATATCATTACATAGTACATAAAATTCCACGCTTCTGTACTCTGTTGGTACATGAAATTAAGAATAAATGCAACAAGGGCGGAGATTGTGGCACAGAGGGTTAAGCCACTGCTTGGGATGCCTGCATCTCATATCACAGTGCCATTTGAGTCTTGACTACTCCACTTCCAACAAAGCTTCCTGCTAATGAGCCCAGGAGGCAGCAGATAACAGGTTCCTGCCACCCAGGCCCAGCTGTTGTGGGCATTTCTGGAGTGAACCAAGGGTTAGAAGGTGTGTGTGTATGTTTGTGTGTGTGTGTCCCTCTCTCTCTGTCAGTCTGTCTTTCAAATAAGTAAATCTTTTTAAAAAGAATAAATTCTACAAGTTAACATTTGAGGGCTCAGAAAGATCAGTGGGGACTAACTTTACTAATGTAAGGCTTCTTAGGGAAGATTCAACTCCTCAAGAGGAAGAAATTTGTCTGGTTGACTAATATGCTCCTGGGACCCAGTCTACTACATGGCATATAGCAGGGCTTCAAATATGTGAAGGGAAGGAAGGAGAGGAGAAAGCAAGCAAGGAGATAGAAGTCTAAATAAGTCTTCTGAGCATGGGTAGAATTTCAGTAAATGAAGGGCAAGGAGAGGATATTCCAGAGGAAGATAAAACCTAAGCCAAGGGATGGGAATGTTTGAGCGTGGCCTGATTAGAACAAAGAATGACACTGGAGCCTGGACAGAGATAAGCATACAAGGGGAGAAGCAGCTCCAAAAGCCAACAGTATGGATTTCAAGTGACCAAAAATGGAACTGGTAAAAGCTTGTGTCATGACAAAAACAATAAATAAAGTTAAAGGAGAATCACAGAGGAGGCGATCTGCTGGACAGGTTCACGGCTTCCCAATTAAGGAACAGAGTATTAATGAGCAATTCAGGTTGAACGGTGGAGGCGAACGTGGGAAAGAGAATTCCGAGTGGAAAACTCCCTGCACACACTAACGCTGATGACCAGCAATAACAAAGACTTTAGACCCATAATCCTAAAGCTGGTGATTCCAATCTGTCCTCCCCACTTTCCACTGGTCAGCAAACTGGACATGAAAGAGATCCTTGGATTCAAGGTAGAATAGTAATCTTGGTGGGAGGAAGAAGTTGATAGGGCAGTTGTGACTGGCCTGCCTGGCTTTCCTGTTGGAGTACAATTCTCTTTGTTGGACCCTGTGTTTGGCTAACCTTAAAACTGTCTTTCCTGTGCAGCAGAGTGTGTCAAAGCTATGAAAGACAGAATCTCTCCTCCCCTTACATTAACTCCACACTACCTGAAAACAAGGCCTGCATCTTTGGGGACAAAGTGAAACCCATCAGGGGGAAGAAGAAAAATGGCCCTATAGTTTCCAAAGGACACTCAGTCAGCCATTAACTTTCCAACCCCCAAGCAAAGACACAGAAAACAACTCCATACAGCTGATGAGGCGGGAGAGTGCAGGAGGGATATCTCAATGAACTTTAATCATCGCGACTGCTCTGGCAGCCCGCCTTGGCCCTTTCAAATGACTCAACAGCAAGTCAAGGACAAAAGGCTCCCAAATGAACAAGCTGCCACATCAAACGCCAAAGTAGTAATTTTAGTTCCTAGGCCTTGCCTGAAATGTTTAAGAAACAGAATTCCCAAGGTCTAGAATCTAGAATTAACTTGTACTACAAACTAAAGATGTAGCTGAGAGGACCAACAGCTCTTCTGAGAAATATCACCCAGTCTGATACCCCTGGCTCATTGCTAGAGACAAGTTCCACATCAGTCCCCAAGGACCACAATAATCAACCAACAAACCCAGCAAATCTCAGCACGAAGAGCTGGGAGATGAATCACTGAGGCATATGAGAAAATGTAATACATTGTCTTATGCTCAAAGAACTTATAATCCAATTGGGGGAAAATGGACTAAATGCAAAAGTATGCATAAGTATTTATAAGACTGTGCATTTTAAGTGCCAAAATAATCGTTCCACACCACATTTGGAGAGGAAGAAATCAGTGCGAACCAGTGTGAACCTGAATTAGTGTTGAGGCTTTGGGCTGGGGAGAATTTAAAGAGAAGTGGGGGTGACAGAGGAAGCAGAGTTGTGGTTAAAGTGCTCCGTACTGTGGACAAAGAAAGATAAGAGTCTTGAAAAGCAGGACAGGACAAGGAGTCAAAACTCAAAGGATTTCCTACTAAACAACTCCTAAAAAGACCAAATATCAATTCAGATTTGTTCACTACACAAAAGGACAATGGTAAACTGTGTGTTGCTCAAGGCTCCAGCACAATCAAACTGAAACAACCAATTTTAAAATGCAGATCCTAACCTCCAAGAGAGCAAGCTCTGAAGGACCTACTTCATTTTGTGCAGGACCCAGCTTAGCATGCAGTATTGGCACATTAGGTTGAGTTCAGTAAGCACAGATGAAGCACCTGTTAGGTGCTAAGGAGAGGGACAAACAAAAATGATTAAAGACCAGGAGACAGACGTGGTCCAGGAAATGCCTACGGAATATCCTGTTGGAAAAGGAGGTTTTTATTCCCCAGGCTCGAGTTCCCAGAAGTCAAGTCTGGAAACAGACATTTGGGAGTCATCAGCAGGTAGCTGAGAGTTAGGAAGGCCACAGGGATCTATCATCATTGAGAGTCTGTTCTGCCAGATCAAGATTATGCAGCACCCAAGAAGAATAGAACTACTTTGCTAACTGGCTGGAGCTGCCTGGACTTCTCCAGTTGCACTGGCTGTTCTGGTCTTTCGTGTTGGTGGTGGGTCAGTCTAAAAACATTTAGACTTGTGGCCCATGCTGCATGCCCCTAAGTGTCACCCCAGGCTTTCCCTATTGCCATTGAGCCATGAGACCTGGGGGGATGTGCTCAGTCAACAGTCATGCGATGAAGAAATGCATGGGAGGTGAAGCTCCATGAAGTCAAACTTCAACCAGCAGGAAACAGGAGTGGATAAATGAAATCCTTTCCTGTCCTCACATGAACTGGTCAGACATACAGTAGCACCTAGATGGAATTCCAGGCTCCTGGCTTCAGCCTGGCCCAGCCCCATCCACTGCAATCATTTGGGGAGTGAACCACTAGATAGAAGATCTCTCTATGTCTCTCCCTCTGTATCACTCTGCCTTTCAAATAAAATAAAATAAAACTTAAAAAAAAAAAAACACACAACAGAGATGCTTCATTCAGTATCTGTGAAAATGTCCTCAAAGACTGAGCAACCAGCCTCTCATGAAGCTGTGGCCAGCTTCTAAGCAGGGATTTTTATTTGCTTTGCCACCTTCTCTCTCTCATTCTCCTTTTCTCCTCATTCCTTCTTCCCTGGGATGGCTCCCACAAATAAACTATCACCTTTTATTTATCTCTGGCTTTATTTTCTAGGGAATCTGCAGTAAGACACCTACCACGTGCCAGGCACTGTTCCCGGTGATGGCTGAGAGGTCTCTTCAAATCTCGTGCCTCAGTGGCAACAGAGGAAGCCTCGTGTGGGGCTGAGAAGCATGCAGCATGGGGACAAGGACAGATGCTGTCAAGCGGGCTCACCACCAATTAGAAGGGCCAAAACAGCTGGTACAGCTGGATTAGTGGCAGGCTATTCCAGCCCTTCCGGAATGACACTTTTATTCTAGCAGATCCTGAAGAAATAGCTAATCAATTATATTTCAAGAATTCAACATATATGTTAACTAATTGGTCAGTTATCAGAATTGATTTAGTCGACTACAGCTTATTTTGTACATAAAGGTAAACTGTGCTCAAAAGAGTTATTGAGGTACATGTTACATATTTAATAGTAATCACAGGTATAAGTGCTTACTGTGGAACACTATCTCATCTAATGCTCAAAACACCCTAGGGGGACAAGTTCATAAGAAGACAGAGTGGCTAAGAGCATGGTCTCTGCATCTAGAAAGGTCTGGGTTTTAATTTCAGCTGGGCCACTTACTAGTTGTACATCCTTGGACAAGATAGTTAATCTCCCTAAGCTTGTTGCATTATATATAAAACTACTTGATTATACTAAAACCTATTCCATTAGATTGCTATGAAGAACAAAAGTGCTTACCATATACGTGGTGTCTAGTAAGTCTCCACAAAGAGTCACCAAGGTGATAGCGCACCAAGGTTCAGAATGATCAGTTAGCTACCTGAGGTCACTCTGAACCAGACCTCAGCAGGATGTGAGCCTAGATCAGAACTCCTGACCATTCTGCCACACATTTGTTTGCAAGGCTGAGATATGGCCTCATCTGATTGTCTTACACGCCCAAATCCTATAGTTCTAGGCTATAAATGTTGATTGATTAACAAAAAGGACCTCTGGATTCCTTCACCATATCAAACAGGAGTCCTAAGATTAAGTCCTAAGACAGCCATTGTAAACTCCACATATGCTTTTGCTAAAATACATAAACAAGATCTGCCTCATGGGCTCTTTGATCCTTTCACTTTTAAAACAAGAAGGGATAGAAAACAAGAACTGAATAGGACAAATTACTGGCTTCAGGTTTTTGCAAGCAAACTGTCTCTCTCTACATCTCCCACCTACCCCCTTCATACACACCTGGATCCAAGTTTCATGAAACAAAATTCTTGATATAAGCCAAGAATTCTGACATTTCCTGTCTTTTTAAATGCTAGTTGCTGCTCACCAATTTGATTTCTTGATCTACAAAAAGGTCTCAATCTGCAGTCTGAAACATTCTTGAATAAACCACATGGCCACCAAACACAGAATTAGAAGACAGTCTTCAAACTACACAGCTCCTTCTTTATGGTTATTATTAACTTAGAAAGGGCCTAAGTTTCACTTCTTGCTGGAAAAAGAAACTGTGCATTCTGGATCCTCCCCTAGTCCCTCCACAGTTCACATGAACACTAGAAATTCAGAGAACACCAAGGAACAAGTGGGCATTTCCTGTGTGTGCAACTCTTGTTGCTGTTACCCAATCCAAGGTGTGGCCTTGCTGCACCAGGGAAAGTCCTGCTGCCCTCTCTCTGAGCGTCATCTCTCTGATTTCAAGGCCCAGCAACTGTAGTCATTTGGAGCTAACAAGCTGTTGATCTAATGCAACAAGATGACTTTAAAATGTTTGTGGAAAAATGAAATTAAAATTTAATTTTCGAGCAAAAAATTTGAGTGGGAAATAGAGATAAAACAAGACTGTTTGCAAGGTGATGATTATCGAAACTGAGTGGTGAATACATGAGAGCGCATAACACTATCCTCTATGCTTTTGTATATGTCTGATGTTCCTCATAAAACATTGACTTATTTATTTATTTGAAAGGCAGAGCAACAGAAAGTTTATTAATTTGAAAGGCAGAATGTATGCGTGAAACAGATAGATATAGATATAGATATAGATATAGATATAGATATAGATATAGAGAGAGGAGAGAAGAGAGATGGAGATCTTCCATCTGCTGGCTCACTCCCCAAAAATGGATCAACAGTCAGGTCTGGCCTAAGCTGAACCCAGGAGCAAGGAACTCCATTCTGGTCTCCCACATGAGTGGCAGGGGCCCAAATACTTTTACTCTGCTTTCCAAGGCATGTCAGCAGGAAGCTGGATCAGAAATGGAGCAGCTGGGACTCAAATCCACACTCTGATATGGGATGCCAGCATCTCAAGCAGCTTAATCAGCTGTGCAAACAATGCTGGCCTCCATAATTAAAAAAATTTTTTAAAAGATTGATTGATTGATATGAAAAGCAGAGTTGAGAGAGAGAGAAAAAGAGAGAGAGAGAGATCCTCCATCTACCAGTTCACTGCCCCGATGGCTGCAACAGCCAGAGCTGGGCAGATCCAAAGCCAGGAACCAGGAGCTTCTGGGTCTCCCATGTGGATGCAGGGGTCCAATAACATGGGCAATCTTTCACTGTTTTCCCACGAGCATTAGCAGGGAGCTAGATCAGAAGTGGAGCAGCCAGGACTTGAATCGGCACCCATAGGGGATGCTGGTGCCAAAGGCAGTGGCTTTACCAGCTACACCACAGTACCAGCCCCCCAAAATTTTTAAAAATATAATTAACACCACGTAAAAAAGGCTTAAGAGACACATAGTAAATGCAAAGGAAGAAGATAAGAGAATCTACAAGTAGAAAAGGCATGCCCTAAACCAGGAAATGTACACAGAACAATCAACACCAAACATATAATGTTTAAATTTCTGAACTTCAAGGATGAAAAGACAATTATGTAAGAATCAGTGGAGAAAAGACAGCTCGTCTATTAAAATAAAGGAGAAAATCAAGTTGGTCACAGACTTCTCCACAGCAGCAGTCAAGGCCTGAAGATAATGAAGCCATGTCTTAAAAAACTGAGAACTGTGATTCAAGAATATTATGACAAGCTGAGTCACCACTCAAGTGTAAAAAAAAAAGCTCCAAAATTCTCAAACTGGAAAGATCTCAGCCTATATAGCATCCAAGAAAGCCACTTGAGAAAAAAATCCTATACTCAGGAGATCAATAAAACAAAAACCACAATAGGGAAGCCATGGTTAAGGAACAGGTGCTTAGATATATCAAGACCAAAAAAATGGGAACATGCAGGTCAGAATATAAATGTAAGAAACCCTGCCAAGGAAAAAATAGATATATACTATAAAAATTAGGAGATGGGGAAGAGCGGTGTAAAGAAATGTAAAGCATGAGTCACTGACTCCTTCCAGGCAGAGCAGAAGCCAATTCATCTGAAAGCGAAGGTAGAGCTAAAAATACAGTTAAAAATATTATTATGACTCGAGCCTCCTAATGGTTTCATAGTCATTTTCTCAACCATAGAGAGAACCTTCAGGAACTATTATCACTGGGAAAGAAGAAACATTATCCAAAGTTCAGCTTTTCTTCACTTTCATTCACTTCAGTTTCCTTTTGCTAAACCCAAGGAAAACAAAATTCAAATTTCAAAGTACATATGGTATAATGCCATTCTTATAAAACTGTTTGTGGTTGGCACTGTCATAGTGCCGCCATTTCTTATGGGTGCCAGTTTGTATCCTGGCTACTCCTCTTCTGATCCAGCTCTCTCCTATGGCTTGGGAAAGCAGAGGAGATGGCCCAAGTGCTTGGGCCCCTGTACCCACATGGGAGACTCGGAAGAAGCTCCAGGCTCCTGGCTTCAGATCGGTCCAGCACCTGCTGTTGTGGCCATTTGGAGAGTGAATCAGGAGACGGAAGACCTTTCTCTCTTTCTTTCTCTCTCTCTCTCTGCCTATAACTCTACTTTCTCAAATAAATAAATAAAATCTTTTTTAAAAAAATTGTTTCACTCTCACCACCCATCCTTTGTTTCTGCATACTAAATGTTACCACTGGAAGAGAAAGTACCTGTGCCCCATCACCAAATCCATGGCTTTCCCATGCTACCTGTAGGCCCATTGTTTCCATCTCAGGTATGATTTCCTGTCTGCAAGCCAAAACCCATCTCTATAAACCAGAATCCATCTCTCCTTATTCACTGAAACTCTTTGCTTCTAAAATTAAATACTCTGGAAAAAAATAAAATAAAAATATAAAAGGGGTCAGTGATGAGGTGCAGCAAGAGATGCCAAGATCACATAGGAACCCTGTTTGAGTCCCAGCTGCCTCACTTCCAATCCAGCTCCCTGCTGCCGCACCTGGGAAGGCACTGGAAGACGGCCCAAGTACTTGGCCCCTGCCACCCATGTGGGAGACCTGGATGGAGTTCTAGGCTCCTGGCTTCAGCCTGGCCTAGTTCTAGCCATTGTGGCCATTTGCAGAGTGGATCAGTAGATGGAAGATCTCTCTCTTTCTCTCTCTCTCTTTCTAACTCTCCCTTTCAAATAAATACTAAAAAATCTTAAAGAAATAAAATTAGTACACTCCTATTTTCTGCTATCATTTCCCCCTCTCTACTGGATCATTCACATAAGCAAATAAATACGCCGTATTTTTCACCCACTGTATTTTAAAAACACATCCTCTTGGACCTCCTGCCTCCTCCCAGCAAGATACCTTTTCATCTCAGCTTCTCTTTATAGTATCAAAATGGTTATCCACACTCCCTGCCTCCACTTTCTGTCTTCTCTTTAGCCCACTGTAACCAGGCCCACATTTTCTAACTCTTCTGAGGAGTAATGACCTCCATGCTGCCAAGTCTCAGGTCTCCCATTGTTCCACCACTTTCAGGAGTGGGGGTCAATCCTAACATGATTCTAGATACACATTGTAACTTCTGCTGGACCTTCCTCCTTGCCCAGCCTCGGAATGTTGAAATGCCCCAGGGCTCAGTCCTAGGACCTCTTTTCATCTCTACTTGCTTCTGAGACTGTCTCATTCAGCTGTGTGCCTGGTGATTTCCAAACCTATATCTACAGTCTAGACGTCTCTCTGAACGGCAGTCCCCTACAACTAACTTAACACCTCCCCTTAGATGACCAACAGGTGTGTAGACTCAACATACCCAAACCTAGCTCTTGTCACCTCCCTTATCCTGCCATGTTCCCTGCCCTAGTAGTGGTGCACAGCTTTCACCTGCCAGGCCAAACGCCATCAGAGTTATTTCAAACTCCCATCCCAGTTCAGCCGTGTCTTCAAAAAGTGTGCCCAGAATCAAGTCTTCTTATCCCCTGAACCATTCCTGCTTTAGTGCCACTCAGCGCCATTTTGTTCTTAATCACTGCCATTACTCCTAACTGGCCCTGCTGCCTCCATCCTTGATCCTCGTAGTCTATTCTCAACACCACAGCCCTGCTTATCATCCTGCAATGGCTTCACAGAGAAGAGAGCTGGAGGCTTCCCCAAGCTCTACATGGCCAGGATCCTGCAGTCTGTGAAGCTCACACTTCACTGCTCATCTCCAACCACAGCGGCCTCTCTGGTCTTAGAACATGCTAAGTGTACTCCCACCTCAGGACCTTTGCATACGCCTCCCTCAGCTTGAAGCATGCTTCCCCACATGCAGAGGGCTAGCACCCTCACTTCCTGTAGCTCTCTGCTCAGATGTCGCCTTCTCAGGGCAGCCTTTGTCCCCATTCCATCTAAAAGAGCTCCTGACACTCTCTAGGCCCCTATACCACTTTGTTTTTCTACACAACACTTATAATCTATGTAGGCATTTGTTTGTCATCTTTTCCTCCCATTGGAGGATAAGCTCCGGGATGACAGGGGCTTGATTTTGTTCCTTGCTGATTCCTGATGCCTTAGTATGTGGGGAAATTAGTTACATGATGGTGCCCAAAGGAAGTAAGGTGGGCGGAATCCAAAGTTGTTTACCACTAAAACTAAGTGGCTGCACAACATCAGGGGAGGTAACAAAACTAGTAACAAGTGTATAGACATATGGCTAGTCCTATAGAAATCCCCCCGGAAAATGACCGTTTAAGTGATTGGTTGGTCCTTAGCCCTGCCCCAATGACTCTGCAGTTTTGTGCTATAAAAGGTTCTGTTTCGCATGAAGTAAATGAGTCCTTGCTAGACTTGGCTCCCCGCTGCGTCTGATTGTCTCCGGGATCGGGAGGCTGGGGAACGGGTGAGCAGCGCACTTACCTTTCCTCGGACCCAGTCCATCCTTGTACGGGTGGACTAAGACCCAGCATTAGTACCCAGCACATGGAAAGCACTCAATGAATACACTTTTGAATAAATGAATAGCTGCTTGGATATGATGGGATTTGAAACAATTTATTGCTGATTTCTTTTGACTTTTCAGTTCTGCTTGTATTATTTTGTACTGAATATTTACTACTTCTTAAAAATACAATAGTTGGGCAGGTGTTTAGCCCACTGGTTAAGATGTGAGCTTGATTCCTGGTAATGGCACTTGACTCCAGCTTCCTGCTAATACAGATCTTGGGAGGCAGTTCAAGTAACTTGAATTCCTGATACCCACCTAAGAGACCTGGATTGCATTCCCAGTCTATGCTATTACAGACATTGAGGAATGAACCAGCTGTTAAGACTGGTCTCATTATCTCTCTGTGTATATCAAATAAAATTTTAAAAGCCTTAAAATATCTAACACCATAATTATTCTTTAAAAATTAAAAGAGAAAATCAACCAAAACCCAAAGGAGAGGTAACAGGTGTTGTATTAGAGCAGGTTGACAGCAGGTTGAGCTGCTACTTGGAATGCCTGCATCTCACACTGGAGTGCCTGGTTCCAGTCCCAGTTACTCAGTGCTTCTGATCCAGCTCCCTGCAAATGCACCTGGGAGGCAGCAGATGGCCCAAGTACTTGGGTCACTGCCACCCACGTGCGAGACTCAGATGGAGTTCCTGGTTCCTGGCTTCAGCGTGACCCATTCCCAGCTGTTGCAGGCATTTGGGCAGTGAACCAGCGGATTCTGTGTTTGTGTGTGTGTGTGTATCTGTGTGTGGGTCTCTCTGCCTTTCAAATCAATAAATATTTAAAAGAAAATCAAAGGAAAGATACATTATCTAGTCAGTTCTGCTATACTTACATAAGCATTACTCCTCCATTACTTATGATAGCCAAAAAAGGATTTATAATGTAATACCCATGGGTATTTTTCATAATTAATGAAAACTTCTCAGGAAGAAACTTTATTGGAAAAAGGGTTTTAATTACCCAGGACTGACCAGAGTGTGAAGAAAGGGCTCTCTTTTAAGAATAAAAGTTCGAGACCCAGCTGCTCTACTTTCAGTCCGTCTCCCTGCAAACACACCTAGGAAAGCAGTAGAAGACAGCCCAAATCCTTAGGCCCCTGCACCCATGTGAGAGACCTGGATGAAGGTCCAGGCTCCTGGCTTCAACCTAACCTATCCCTTGCTGCTGCAGCCATTTGGGGAGTGAACCAGTAGATGGAGATCTCTCTTTCTCTCTCTGTAACTCTTTCAAATAAATGAATAAATCTTCTTTAAAAATTGTGATCATTATAAAATATACCCAACATAAAATTTATCATTTTAATCATAGTAGTGTTAAGCATATTGCCATTACTGTTCAACCATTACCACCATCTACCACCACCAGAATTTTTTCATCTTCCCCAACTAAAACTTTATTTATTTCTACTGAACAATAACTCTCATTTGCTCTTCCCCTAGTCCCAGGCAACCACCATTTAGGCTAAAGTGGTTCTGAGCATTCTATACTTTTTCATTAGCTCAATTATTTGTCACATATCATAAAATATATAATCCTAGTACACTATGGGTTAAAAAGAAGTCTAAAAACGCTGCTGATGAAATCCAATTGTCACCTAGTTACATTAAAATAGCATCAAAGTCCAGTCCACATCGAGATCGTTTTCACCAGATCTCTGTGGTATCTTTACCTGATTAACTCTTCTAGTACTTAAAAATCCAATGTTAAATACACACACAAAACAGTGGTAACCACATCCAAAGTGGCTTTATCACCTAGAGAAAAAACATCCTATACCTGCAACATGTTACTATCTTGCAAATATATATCTGAAACTCCCTGTGGTATCCCACTCGTAGAAATCACATGTAGAGGCAGGCTTTTAGCCTATCAAGGTCAATGGTTAGGATGCCCGTACTCCTCATCAGAATATCTGCATTTGATCCCAAGCTCCAGTTCCTGACTCCTGACCCCAGGCTCCTCGCTAATGCACACCCTGGGAGTTAGCAGGTGATGGCTTAAGTAATGGGGCTGTGGCTACCTTTGTGGGAGATCTGGATTGAGTTTCCAGTTCCTGCCTTCCCCGGTCCAGCCTGGCTGTTGTGAGCATTTTGAGAGTGAATCAGTGGATGGGAACTCTCTTTGCCTTGCAAATAATAAATACATATGTAAGAAGAAGTCATTATTTTTTGGAGAATACACAAAAATTAGATTAGAAAAATAGGTTTCTCTTATTTTTTAAAAATCATTAGCAAGTTATTAAATTTCCAATTACTTTTTAAAAAAGATTTATTTACTGATTTGAAAGGCAGAAAGAGAGAAAGAGAGAGAGAGAGCGAGGCCTTCCATCTGCTGGTTCACTTCTCAAATGGCCACAATGGTCAGAGCTGGGCCTATTCGAAACCAGGAGCCAGGAGCTTCTTTTGGGTCTCCCACGTGGTTGCAGTAGGCCATCTTCTACTGCTTTCCCAGGCCATAGCAGAGAGCCAAACCAGAAGTGGAGCAGCCAGGACTTAAACGGGCGCCCATATGGGATTCCAACACCACAGGCAACAGCTTCACCAGCTATGCCACAGTGCCAGCCCCCACATAATCTTTTAATTCCATTTTTCCATCAACATTTTTAAGTATTCACATTTGTTTTCAAATTAAGCATAATGTTTTATTTAAAAAGTTTTGTTTACTAATTACAGTTTTATATAATTTAAATAAATTAAGTAATACAAATCACTTCTTAAATGAGAAAAGGTTATATTTATATATAAAATGGAGGCTATCAAATGTAAAATCTATATTAAAATAAGTTGTATAATATATTAATAATGTAGAAAGAAAATGTTTTGTCTACATTCACATCTTTATCAGTTTATAAAAGTGACAACACTATAATTCCTGAGCATGTTCACAAAATTGTATTATCCTAAGGGCAGGCATTTGGCACAGTGATTCAGATGTAGCTTGGGACACCCATATTGCATATCAGAGTGTGTGGGTTCGGAATCTTGGCTTTCCATTCCACTGTCCTGCTAATACACACCCTGGGAGGCAGGGTGATGGCCTGAGTCGTTCAGACTGAGTCCTGAGCTCTTAGCTTCAGCTTGGACAGCCATGGCTTTGCAGGTGTTTTTGAGTGAACCAAGCATATGGAAGATTTCTCTCTTATCACTCTCTCTCTCTCTTGTTCTTGCTCTCACTCTTACTCTTTCTCCTTGTCAAGTAAGTTAAAATAAATTATATTACTCTAAAAGGAGTTGATGAATTTTAAAATGTTGGCAAATGCGAGACTCCAGTAATGTAAAAAAGAGTCCTGGGCCTGCCTTCCAAGGGAATCCAGTCTGCCAGAGAAGATGGACTGTAAGAAGCAGTTACAATGTGATGGGTCCTTTGCCAGGGAAAAAGCAGATGTTTTTGGAACATACGGTGACAAAGTTAATTGGTCTAGGATTCAGTAAAGGTCTCTCAGAGGAGCTGAACTTGAAAGACTATTGTTAGACAGCAAGAGGACAGGCAAAGTGCTCCAGCCTAGAGGGCGTAGCATATCCAAAGGCCCAGAGGAAAGAGAAGGAAAGCCACATGAAAGGAACTGAAATAGCAGAAGAAATTCAGAGCGGCTGGAGAACGGAATTTTTCCATGGGAAGATGAAAAAAGGTGAGACTAATGAGAGAGTCAGGGATCAAGCCCTGGGGAGTACTGCAGTCGGAAGAAGCATGGAACTGTTCCTAAGAGCAACGAGCCTCTGTGACTGTGAACTGGAGGAGAAATTAGACAAGCAAACTACTATGTTTTAATGACAGAAGTGCTTCCCTCCAACAGAGAGCCAAAGAAGAAGGGAAATAGGAAATGTTTTTATTTTCACAGGCCTCCAGGACTCCAAGAACTCCTTCTAAGGATTCCCTCAACCTGAATCTTACAAATAAAGCAAAATGTACATACCCAAAAAAAACACAAAGAGCCCGGTGATCCAAAGATTAGCAAGAAGTGATCGTGCAAGTAGACTGGCCCTATGTTCTAGACATTAGAGGCCCAGGCCCAGCAGGATAACTGCATGAGTCAAAAGAAGTGGGCCTCTGGGTTTTGCTCCTCATCCGAGAAACTGGGAAGTAGTTATCCCCTGCTGACTCACCTTGCACCATTTAAAGGCCAGGTCTCAACCACAGCCTCAACAAGGTAAGTGGCTTTTACTCAAACCATCAGAAAACAAAAAGCAGCAGAAGGAAAAGGCTTCATAATGTACAATATGTCTGACCATTTCATACCTCTGGAAAAAAGAAAAAAACAGCACCCTACTTTCAGGGCCATAAATGGGCATATTCAGAATTTGCTTAGGCAGCAACAAAATCCAGAGCCAAGTCAGCTAACAATAAAAACACTGAACTAAATAAAATTAAAACCAAATTAAAGACATTAAAACATAACTGGCTAGGCTACACAGTCATGGCCAAATACAGCTGACAAGCTTTGGCCAAATACAGCTGACAGCAAATCAGCCTGGTGTTGGGAGACCTGGGTTCTAGACCCTGCATGGACTATGTGACTTGCATTGATATTATCGTTGCAGAATTGGTCGTGGCTTTACATGTCCCCAAAAGTTATCACCGATTTTAAAGATTCATGAGAAAGTCAAAGCCAAGCGTTGTGGGTCCCATCAGAGAAAAGCACTCAAGTTTCTATTACTATGTTTGTCAGCATTTTTAAAGAATATTACAGAAAATCACTTTAAATTATTTCATGTCTCTCGACTTTCTGGACAGAGATTATATCAAAACTTATTTTAAAATTTTTTGAAACATTAGAACACTTTTAAGCATAAAAGACACAAAAATCACAAAATAACATGGTAGCCTAACTAGATGAGACTGATTCCCTTAGAAAAGTCAATTTCCTTTCCAATACAATGGACTTAGCTCAACTTGTAGAGACCCCCCATCCCAGGTCTTTATTATGAAATGGAGCATTTCAAAGAACGAAAGGCTGAAAGCACAGTTCCTCTAATTCATGAGCTCTATCCCAGCACATTCTACACACTCTCTCTATTATGACACTCAGCACAATGTACAATAATTAGCAATTTACATCTGTCTTCCCTGCCAGACCAGGAGCACCACACGTTCAAGACCATGTCTTATTCATTGTTACATCCCTAGCACCTAGCGCGGAACTGGCATAAATGTTGAATTGAAATGAATGGAAATGAGTTTGTGCTTTCCCCGTCTTCAACAATGAATCTCTGGCAGATTCCAACAAAGCCTCGGAATTAACTCTGTACAGATCCTGGGTCAGCGAAGCTCACAATGAAGACCTCTGCCTAATTGCCTCTTTCTCCACTCTTCCTTCCCCTTCCCTCTCCACCTCCAGAGGGGAGTTCCTGCTGGAAATTGCACAATTCTTTGTGCAGAGAGGAACAACAAGCTTAGTTCCTGTTGACCTGAACAGCATAATGTCCTGGCACAGCAGCTTCCACCTTCATAGCAGAGTAACAAACGCAGTCCCGGTTGTTTTTCTAACCAAAACTATCACTTGAACTTCTATTTCACCAGAATTCAACCTCCTAAGGCACTCACATTTCCTCCACTCTCATCGGTCACATATAACCAAATAGAAGGGTACTGACAAATGTTCACAGAAAAACGGAATTAAAGATAAGTTTGTTTTGGTGCAAAAAAATTTCAAAGCCATGCACACTTTGCTCACATTCTCCATGAACTTTGTGAAGATCCCTTTTATAACTTTTGGACAATCTAAGACAATGTTCCTGTATTTTTTCTGACCACAGCCCATAATAATAAGTACTGGACTCTGACCCGGTATGTATCCATGGCATGCATACACTCCTAAAAAAGTCTGATGCAACAACATTCAATATTTACCTTTTCTATGTTCAATCCACTTTGATAAATTTAAAAATCATATCCCATTACATTTTTTTAAAAAGCTGATGAGCAGTCATCTAAATTGGCTTCACAACCTGCTGTGCAAAGAAATCACAATCTACAGTTGGAAAAACACAAGGCTCTTTCTGGTCCCTGTTTTCAAAATCATTTTGGAAACTCTAAGCAGTAATACAACAGCTCTTAAAAACAACACAAATACAAAGATCAACTAAACAAGATGAAATCCTCATCTGAAATAAACCACTCTACATCTTCCCTTGGAAAACCACACAAAAGTCTTTGTGGACTTTGTAGCACAAAGAAACACAAAGACTGGGTGAAAAGGTCAGGACTAGGCTGGATCTAGATATACAATCAGGCCAAGAGAGACCCCTTGCCCCAAGTGAAATGATTCTCTGGCTATGCATTCCTTTTAATTCAACCTTTAGACCGCTTTGCAAGGTGCTGGGGAGGTAACAATGCTTTAAAAGCAGGTGTGAAGGTGTGTGATGAAGAGAGTGGGTGCAGCCTGCTGAGCTCTTCCTGAAATTTGTGTTTCAAAGTGCTTTCAGTTCTGTTACTGCATTTCATGAGATGCTATTAGAAAGTTCATTTCCAGAAATAGAAAGTAGCAGGTAGGTGGCACAGAAAAGTGTTTCAGGGTACTCTCTGGGGTAAAAGGGTCAACGGTGGGGACAAGGCTTCAGAAATGGAGGAAAATAACATCAAATATGTCAAAAATACTGAGTACTGGAGATTCTTGAAGCAGAGGAAGGGGAGAGGCTGAGCTAAGCTATGCAGCCTGCTGGGTCTGTGTGCCAGGGAAGGGGAGTAGGGTGGGAAGAATCTCACCAATTTTCCAAGTCACAGCAAGGGTAGGTTCCAGATCTCCAGTTAGGCTTGGATATGAGTTTCTCTACATCCTCCCCTGTACACACCCTCCGACCACCCACTCTCAATTCCTGCGGGAGAGGTCTCAGGGCGGAGAAGATAGTGACCGAGAAGAAAAGCTGTAAGATCTGATGGTACCTGCTATGATATAAAGAGACTAAAAGCCAATGGCATCTCCTCTCTGTCCCCGCCAGCACCCTGCGCCCTCCACTCTGACCTTAGCTCCTAGTAAACCCAATCATCCAGGCTGGACCACTCAGCTGCAGCTACGGTGACTGCTAGGAATTCCTCAAATATACTGAGCACACTTGGGCCTTAGGGCTCTCTCTTAGGGCCTTTGCTCTGTCTGGAAAGCTCTTCCTTTAATACCCACAGAGCTTACCCTCTCACCTTCTGCAAATCTTTGCACAAATGTGACCTACTCTATCAAGCCACACCTAAAGCTCTCCAGTCTCCATTTTTTTAAAAAAGACTCATTTATTTATTTGAAAAAAAAAAAAAAAAACAGAGAGGGAGGGAGAGAAGGGGGGGGGGGAGATTCATCTGCTGGTTCACTTCCCAAATGGCTATAACAGCCAGAGCTGGGCCAATCCGCAGCCAGGAGCCAGGAGCTTCTTCCAGGTCTCCCACAAGGGTGCAGAGGCCCAAGGACTGCCTTCCCAGACCATAGTAGAGAACTGGATCGGAAGCAAAGCAAGCAAGACTCAAACCAGCACTCATATGGGACACTGGTACTGTAGCAGGCAGCTTTACCCATTATGCCACAACACCAGCACCCCTAGTCCCCATTTTAAAATGCATCCTGACTTCACTATCCAGCATTCCTGATCTCCCTTCCTGTACTTACTACCTCCTAAATACTAGGCAATTTAGAGGTGGATGTTGTGGCACAGAGGGCTAAGAGTGGCTGGGATCATGTCCCACCTCTGCTTCCAACAAAGCTTCTTGGTAATGGGCCTGTGAGACAGCTGCTGATGAGCCAAGGACTTGGATTCCTGCCACCCACGTGGGAGACCAGGATGGAGTTCCTGGCAACTGGCTTTGGCCTAGCCTAGTCCTAGCTATTGTGGGCATTTGGAAAGTAAACCAGGAGATGGAAGATTCTCTGTCTTTCTGTCTCCCTTTCCATCCTTCTCTGTCACTCTCTTCTGTCACCCTAACTTTAAAGAAATCTAAAAAAAAAAAAAAAAAAAAAGGCAACTTATTTGTCTCTCTCCTCCATCAGAATGCTAACCCACAGAGATCTCTGTTTTACTAACTGAAATAAACAAAGCACCTAGAGCAGTGTCTGATACATGATCAATAAATATCTGAAGGAATAAATGAGTGAATGAATAAAGAAACAAGTTACGTCAATAGCATGGGATATAAGCATTTCTTCACCCACTTGGAATGGCTAAAAAAAGAACAAAACAAAACAAAAACCCAAGGTCTTCTATTCACAGAGATAAATGAAATGCAAATGTTCATGCACACAAAATTCTAGGATAAATTAATTATATCAGATCCTCCTCTTTTTATGAGAGAGGAGTTACCCGCAGGGTGGGACTGGTAGCCACCCTTACAGGAAAGGAAAAGAGCAAAGGAAAGATCTACACAAAAACTGAGCAATTTTTAAAAGTTCACAACTTACCCATGAGTGATTTCTATTTACCTTTACGTAAGCAGGAACAAACAGAAGTTTTAAGAAGATACTTGTGTCGAGTCCTAATGCCTATGGCACCACCTAGATTGATTTATGAAGAAATATGTTTGCTCCTATTTAATACAGACTTCCTTATAGAACAGCAAGGCTCTGAAATGGAATTTACCTACTAATTAGACGGAAAAGCACCAAGATACTGGGTATGTCTATTGGTCTACAAAAGTGATCTATGACTATGCGGCAGGGGGTAGCCTAAAAGCCAACAGCTTGCATTTCCAATCCAGAAACCTTAACAGGACTGGGCAGCAAATCCCCAGCTGCTATGGAGTACTAAGTCAGGATCTTGAGCCTGCTTCCCTGTGGCAAGACACCACCCCAAAATAAAATAAGCAAAGTTAAAAGACTTCATCTGTCTCCTTTCCAGTCTCAGGAACTTGGTCCTGGGGTCAGGTGGATGTCTCTCTCATCAGCAAGCACAGACCCCAGCCTAAGGAAAGCCTCCAGAAAGGATTTCTGGTCACAAGGGAGCAATTTCAGAAGGATGAGGCCATAAAACAATTAAAGAGGGAATGGGTTAATCTGGTAATAATCCATATGTCCTGAGCAACATTGCTACAAATGCAGTCTCACATCAGTCACTGGCTTCTCAACCCAAGCAATTTTCTTCCCTCCTTCTTGCTGCCCTCCCCCAATCACCAAAAAAACACATTTTATAACAGAGGGAAGGCAGAGGGTTAGAATCCTCACATCTAAGCCCCTCCGGCAACCAGAATTTACTGAAGCTACTCTCCTGGGAGGGGGCATATTGTGACCAAGCTTTCCTGCAGCACCTCCTGCCATCTGCAAAATTAAATTAAATGCTCCTTCGCTTTTGAAATCCTGCCATCAGTGTACCAAAGGGAACATCTGAGTATACCAGGCAGGGATGATGGCTTTTCCTTTTTACCAACACACACAAATCATTAGGAGATTAAGTCTCTGAATAGCTAATGTGCATTTTCATAAAGCAGGAGAAGTTAAATGCTCAGTCTGACACGCACATAGAAGGAGTTGAAAGGGACTAGGATTGCTGCCTTCGGAAGATGATTAAATGCAGGGCAGACAGAACGCTAATGGCTTTTTACCTTACCTTCACCCAGTAGGACGATGTCAGGAATGGACATAGGAAATCAAGTGCCAAGAGGGCACATGGGACAGGTCTGTTAGAGCCTTCTCTATGGGGGTTAAACCCCAGGATGTGGGAAGGCTGTGGTCACCACACTGATGGTGGCTGCTCCAAGGAAAATTGAGATTTAAAGCAAAGCAAGGTATTCACATCACCTTCCATCCTTTCTGCTTTACCAGTTTCCAACTGCTAACCTGAAAACCCAGACAAAAGATTCTGATAGCTTTTGCCATCTCCCCTGCCTTCCTCTGACTGAAAAATTTCACTCCACAGAGTTATTTCCACACCCACCTGGTCTCACTTCCAATACACCTAAATTTGGAACAATGGAAACAAGTGGGTGAAAAGGCACAAAGAAAAGAAAATTCAGGAAATGACAATCTTCAGAGCAGAGATATACAATTTGCAAAGCAACTCAGACTGGGGACAGACTTTTTATGAATACAGAATTACATACAAATTACATTTCATTCAAACCACTTCACTCTGACATATCTTTATTAGCACCTACTACTATGCCCTGTGGGAGAAGACAAAAAACGATTGGTCAGAGCCTCACCCAAGCAACAACTTAGCAAGCCTCTCTATTCACCCATGGAGAGGTGACTTTGGGGAAATCTAGGAGATGCTTTTTTTTTTTTTTTTTGACAGGCAGAGTGGAAAGCGAGCGAGAGAGAGACAGAGAGAAAGGTCTTCCTTTTTGCCGTTGGTTCACCCTCCAATGGCCGCCGCGGCCGGTGCACTGTGGCTGGCGTACTGCGCTGATCCGAAGCCAGGAGCCAGGTGCTTCTCCTGGTCTCCCATGTGGGTGCAGGGCCCAAGCACTTGGGCCATCCTCCACTGCACTCCCTGGCCACAGCAGAGAGCTGGCCTGGAAGAGGGGCAACCGGGACAGAATCCGGCGCCCCGACCGGGACTAGAACCCAGTGTGCTGGCGCCACAAGGCGGAGGATTAGCCAAATGAGCCGCGGCACCGGCAGAGATGCTCTTGATTAGGGATGTGTAATAAAGAACTTAAAGTCACTCTTAACCTTGCATCTACTTGCCACCCTCCACCCGGAATAGACAAAGAGGAAAGTTTCTGGGACAGAGGCTGAGGCAGAAAGAGAAACCAGATGGCTGCCAGTATAACCTGGGAATATCTGCTTATTGATGAGACAACTAGCAGGAAGTGTGAGAGAGAGCTTTAAAACCCAGCCTTTGAGAAACCATCATTTGCAAGAGGGGTTATTATTCACCAAGGCTTTCTTTTAACTACCATCATTACTAATTAGCCTGTTTCCCTTCTCCCCCACCTTAATCTAGAAAAGACAGAATTTTCAGAGGGAGAATTAAGAATAAAACTACATCATGGTCTGGAATCCAGGGAAAGATACTAGGCCATCGGAACCAATTGCATGAAGGGATAGGGGGAACAACTGCGAAGAAATTGGGAACAAGGGAACACACAAAGCTCCTTACCCCACAGTATCTACAGTCTCAAGCCTGACATCCAGTTATCTTTCCAGAAACATGCTTCTGATAGAATAAAAACGATACCAACCAAAAAGGCTCATAAATTCTCATTCCTCAACTCAGTAACTACCCACAAGAGGATTTTTACAAAAATGAGAAGTTCCCCCAGAAACCTTGCCTCTGAGTGTCATCAAAAACAATTTCTTTTGAGCTTCCACATTGCTGTCCTCAAGAGAGGCTCCAGGGTCAGTCTGAAACCAGACGACATCAGACCTCTGCGCTTAATTCTTACTGTCAGTATCTGCCAGGAACCAGCCAAGAGCAGAAGTCCAAATCCTACAGGGAGAGGGATTCTCACTGTGGCTCCATTTCTACTCTGAAAAACTCAACAGTACAAATAGTATTTCATAACAAAGAGGTTTCAGTCTAAAAATCCAAGGCCAAAGAGCAGAGCCCGAGTGACAGAGCTGAAATTCTGGCAGAAATACAAACCCCCAGATATCCTCCACCCGCGTCCAGAAGCAAACACAGAGCGCGCTTGGGTAGGAAGGACTCCCAAGCACCACCCCTTCTGCTCCTTCTTCCCAGAAACCACACTCTCTGGGAGAAGACTGGGGCCAAATGTCCTCCAGGGATGCAGAGCTTCTCCCACTCTGTAGCCTCAGAGCCAGCCTAGGAGATGCCTGCTCTGTGTCAGTGCTCTTATGATGTAGTGTGTTCCAGGGATGTCTAACTAGCAGGTGCCAACTCCCAGCTATGCTAAGATAGAAACTGTGAAATAAAGGAGTTTGTGGCTACAAAGAAAGAGAGAAAATGATGGTTTAAAAGAAATGTATTGTCTGTCTGGATAACTATTTTCTTCGTTTTGCTTTTCTGTATTTTCCAAATAGCCTTTGAGATCAAATATGTTGCTTTCTTTAAAACAAATTTTTATTTATATTATTTGGAAGGCAGAGACACAGAGAGAGATGGAGAGACAGAGAGAGGGAGACAAAGATATATCATCTATCCACTGGTTCACTCCTGCAACAACCAGGGCTGGGTCAGGCTGCAGCCAGGAGCCAGGAACTCCATCTGGGTCTTCCACATGGGTGCAGGGACACAAGCACTTGGGCCATCATCTGCTGCAGTCCCAGACCCATTATCAGGAAGTTGAACTAGAAGTGGAGCACCCAGGACTTGAACTGGTACTCTGGTGTGGGATGCGGGTGTTGTAAGCTGCTGCTTGTCCCACTGCACCACAACACAGGTCCCCAAACATGCTGTTTTCAAATTAGAACAAACAATAAATGCTATTTACAACATTTAAAAAAAAATCACAGAAACATCATCCAGAATGCTTCTGAGACAATGCTCTAGGCTGCCCCACCCAATGGAGGAAGCCAGGGGATGGGAAACTGAAAGAGAAAGAAATAAGAGAAATTCAGTTTTCAAAAAAGCAGAAAGGGAAAATTTTCGGCATTGAGAAAAGGTGGGCATTTCCCAGCTGTAGTGTGCACACGCAGACTTCAGAAAACCATTAATTTACAACGGGAGGTACCTGGTTAACGCTCCGCATGAGAGAGCACTCAAAACACAGAATCATTGTTTCTGGGTATGTTCTGTGAAGAAAGACTTGCTTGGATGTTTTCACGCCTGGGTGTGTCAGGACTGTCAGGTCTGGATAGACAACAGAATCCTAAAGGCTTATGCTCCCTCTAGGGTCTCAGTAGCTTTTGTCTCAGGTTCCAGGAGGGCCAGAAACAGCTCTTGGCCATTGCCAAGGGGAAAGGACAGGAGCACCACGTCACCGTGCCTAAGGAAGTCTCAGCTCGCCCTCGCAGCTGCTCTCCTCTGGCCTCCTAGAAGACAAGGGTCTTACAGGTTCTTCCCCGTTGAGTCTCAGGAGAGAGCCTCCTAGTGTGAATTCAGTGTTATATGGGCCAGGCCCTGGAGGAAGCACACACACACACCAGTGAGGGGAGCAACAGATGCCAATTTCCAACAGAAACATCTGTTCCTTCCAGCTCAGGAAAATCTATTGGCAGTGCCTGGTGCACGAGGATTTTTTTTGTTTGAAAAATGCTAAAAAGCGCTCCACAGAAAAATGAAACAATGCTGTAACAATACAACCAATCCTCCACGCTTTTGAAGAGAAGGCACCACATACTGCTTTTTGAACTTTTACCCATTGTTACCAAAGCCTAAGCACCATACTTCTCCCCATAAAGGTGCAGCTGCACCTAGATAGAGCTCCAAGCAGCCACTGGTCCAGGTCAAGAAAAGAAATCTGCAAGACACTTTGTGTTTGCCACAATGTCTGGGGAAGTGCTAATAGCATTTAGTGCAAACAGAGAGAAATTTAATATCCTACATTGTGTGGGACAGTCCCACACACCAAATACGCATCTAAAACACCAACAGGATCTCTGCAAAGAATCCTATGAACAGACGTGTTTTAGCTTTTCTTGTTTCTGTTTTAAGTTCTACTAAATAAGCATAACATTCACTCACCTGGAGGAAACAAGAAAAAATGCAAAATAGTAAATAATGAAAAATAAATTTCCTTTCCATCTTCACCCTACCCCCAATTTCTACACTTCTGAGAAAACCAATGTTACAATTTTT
Source organism: Lepus europaeus (assembly GCF_033115175.1). NCBI lineage: Eukaryota > Metazoa > Chordata > Mammalia > Lagomorpha > Leporidae > Lepus > Lepus europaeus. The sequence continues at coordinate 21,135,092 of NC_084840.1, read as the reverse complement.
TTTATATATCCTTCTAGTAATATTGTTTTTTTAAAAAAGATTTATTTTGGGGCAGGTACCGTAGGGTAGAAGGCTAAGCCTCCACCTGCAGTGCTGGTATCCAATATGGGCGCCAGTTCTCATCCCCGGCTGCTCCACTTCTGATCCAGTTCCCTGCTAATGCACCTGGAAAAAGCAGTGGAAGGTGGCCCACGTGGGTGCAGGGACCCAAGCACTTGGGCCATCTTCCGCAGCTTTCCCAGGCACATTAACAGGGAGCTGGAATGGTAGTGAAGCAGTCCAGGGCTCGAACCAGCCCCCACGTGGTATGTGGACATCACGGGTAGTGGCTTTACCTGCTACACCACAATGACAGCCCCAATATTCTATGTACAAATAAGCATCTGTGTATATGCCTCTTCCCTTTCTAAAAGAGCTCTATTCCACTTTTATTTATTCTTTTTTTTTTTCAAGATTTATTTATTTATTTGAAAGGCTGAGTTATAGAGAAACAGAAGTAGAGACAGAGAGGTCTTCCATCCTCTGGTTTACTCCCAATTGGCCGTGATGGCTGGAGTTGAGCCAATCTAAAGCCAGGAGCCAGGAGGTTCTTTCAGGTCTCCCATGCAGGTGCAGAGGCCCAAGGACTTGGGCCATTTTCCACTGCTTTCCCAGGCCATAGCAAGGAACTGGATCAGAAGCTGAGCAGCCAGGTCTCCAGTCAGCACCCATTTGGGATGACGTCACTGCAGGCGGCGGCTTTACCCACTATGCCACAAGGCCAGCCTCTTTTTTATGTATCTTGGAGTGTTTGTGTGAGTACCTATCAATGTGTCCTTTCTACTGGCTTCATAGCATCCCATGGGGTGGTTATGTTTTCATTTATGGACCAGTGCTTTTTTTGCCATTACTTCCAATGTTTTGGCACCATAAATTATGCTGCAATAAAGGCAGAAGTGAGTTTATCCAGAAGGGAACTGCTAAGCCAAAGGGTATATACATTTGTAACTCTCTCTGATACTGCCCAGTCAACAATGTATGAGAGCGCAAAGTATTAGAAATTATTTTTATCTAATATGTGAAAAGTGATTACAGACTGTAGTTGTGATTTAATGTGTATTTCTCTATTATGAAATCAAGATTCATTTCCTATGTTTGTATGTCTTGTTGTTGCAGTAAGTTTTTGTGGCTGTTTGTTTTTTGAAACAACAATTCATGTTCTTTGCTCATTTTTTTTTTTTGACTTTTTATTGGCTGTATAAACACTATCTATAAAGTTAGTTAACCCTTTCTTGTGTGTTGAAAATATTTTCCTAGTTCATCTTTTGGCTTTACGATATCATTTTAATCTTTCAGAGCTTTTAAAATTTACAAATTTTCCTTATACAGCTTCTGAATTTTCTGTCAGATTATATTTCAAGGTTTTAAAAAATATTCTATGTTTCTTTTAATATTTTCATGGATTTATTTTGTGCATGAATATTGTAATCAATATGAAATTTACTTTCATGTAAAAAGAAGGACAGGGATATAGTTTAATCTTATTCCTCAATAGCCATCAAGTTGTCTCAAAAGTGGTTATTGAAAACTCCATTCCTCTTTCCCATCCCACCAATTTTACAATTTTACAGCTTACTCTATGCCAAATTCCTTAGTGTATTTAGATCTACTTCTGAATTCTCTATCCTGTTTTTTTGGACTCTATTTTTAATTTGGAGATGGTGGGGAGAAATGTATGGAGCAACCTTGACGTGTCATAAAGAAAAGGAAATGGCTTTCAAGTGCCTAGAGGCAGTGTTCATATAAAATGGAATTTAAAATTACTCTCAGATCACTCTAATATTCCATGGGACTCTACCCCACACCTTGTCTTTTGCTTATGAATAGTTTACATGTTTTTAGACTCTTTATTTATTTTTATTTTGTTTAAAAGAGAGAGGGAGAGACTGAGATCTTCCATCCACAGAATCATTCCCCAGACACCAGCAACAGCTGAGGCTGGGCTAGAGCACAGATACCAATGAGCCTAGATCTCCATTTGGGTCTCCCACATGGGTGGCAGGGTCCCAGGTACTTGAGCCATCACCTGCTACCTCCCAGGATGCACATTAGCAAGAAGCTGAACCAGAAGCAGAAGAGCTAGCATTGGAACCAAGCACTCCGATATGGGAGGTGAGCATCTCAACGGCAACCTCACCACCCTGCAAAACACTCGCCCCTAAGTGGTATTAATATTTTTTAATGTAAGCCTTTATTTAAAAGTCATATGCACATAGAAAGGGACACAACTCTAAGTATCCAGGTAAAAAAAAATTTCCCAAAATGAAGAAAACCAGCACCAGAGCTCAGAACATTACCAGTGCTTTTCAAAGACCACTTGAGTCCCCTTTCAGTCATGACGCACCAGCTACGGTGAACATGATCCTGATTAGTATCACTATAGGTTGGTTCTGCCCTTTTCAAACTTCAGATAAATGGAATCATATACTGTGTGCTCTTGTCGTGTGCCTCTTTCACTCACTGTGAGTTCCATTCATGTATGGTTCTAACACATATGTTTTCATTACATATAGTAATAGCCACTGTATGACTACTGCAATTTATATTTATCCATTCTACTTTTGATGGGCATTTTGGTAGTTGTTTGAGTCTTACAAATAACACTGCTAAAAGCATCCCTGTATATCTTTTAGTAACCTACTTACTTTTTAGCAGTCTGAACACTTTTGTCTTTGGTATGTATCCTGTATATTGAAGAGTTTTGTTTTGCTTGGGAGCTAATCTTAAAATATTTTTTCTTTATTAAGTGAATTTCAGCTCATTTGTATTTTTATATTATCGACACATTGTCTCAAACCTATCACACTGCTTTGAATTATTTTTACTATTTCTATTATTTTACATTCAGTCTGAAATGTCTCTTATGCTTGATTCTTTTTTTCTTTTTAGTGAAGCTTGTACTTTTGTTCTAGTGATTATCTTTATGCTAATAATTTAATAATATCCTTAGCAAGCTGTTTTCCTTACTTATTCTACCACTATTTAGCCTCTTAGCTTTTAATTAATTCTTGGATTCCTATCCATTTATTAATTTTGTGACAATCTTATTCTACTGTCCCCTTTCTACCTGCCTTCCATATCTCCTTCCATTTTTATTTGCTTTGTTTCCATTTTTCAGAACAAATATAAATTACATTATTTCACTCTTATTCTTATTTTTGCTTTAATCTTAGCTCTATCTTAAAATATATTCCATGTATGGGACCAGTGTTGTGGTACAGCAGGTTAAGCTGCTGTTTGTGATGCCAGCTTCCCATGTCAGAGTGCTGTCATGTCAAGTCCCAGCTACTCTGCTTCCACTCCAACCTTGTTGCTAATGCACCTGGGAAAGCAGCGGATGATGGTCCAAGTACTTGGGTCCCTATCACTCACATGGGAGACCAGGATAGAGCTCTTGGCTCCTGGTTTCAGCCTGGCCCACCCAGGATGTTGCAGGCATTTGGGGAACGAACCAATGGATGGAAGATCTCTCTGTCTCTCCTTTCCTCTCTGCCACTCTGCCTTTTGAATAAACAAATAAATCTTGAATATATATATGTGTGTGTGTGTGTGTGTGTATTCCATGTTCATTATCAGTCCTCTGACTAAATATTTCTTTTATCTGATCTCTATGGTTTCCTTCTAGGCCTCCAATCCCTAACATCTAAGATCTTTTCTATGTGTGACTTGTTATATTTCTATTATATTTTTCATATTTAAAAAAATAATTTTGGTCTCTGTTCTTCCTTCCGGATATTTTCCTCCAATATATCACAAGTTACTAATTCTTTATTCAACTGTACCCACTCTTCATGAAATTCATACAATAAATTCTTACTTTCATTTCTATATTTTTAGTTTCATAATTTTCACTTTATTCAGTCCTTAGTTCCAATTCTCTGCCAAAATTATCAATCTTGACATTTTTCATACCCTTAAATATTTTTTGTAAAGTTTTTTTTTTTTTTTAAAGAGCATTTATTCATTTGAAAGGTGAAGTTACAGAGAGGCAGAGGCAGAGACAGAGAGAGAGATCTTCGATCCGGTGGTTCACTCCCCAAATGGCTACAACGGCTGGAGCTAGGATGATCCGAAGCCAGGAGTCAGGGGCTTCTGAGTCTTCCACATGGGTACAGGGCCCAAAGACTTGGGCCATCTTCTACTGCTTTCCCAGGCCATAGCAGAGAGCTGGACTGGAATTGGAGCAGCCAGGTATCAAACTGGTGCCCATATGGGATGTTGGCACTGCAGGCAGCAGCCTTACCCTCTAAGCCACAGCACCAGCCCTGCAAAGTTATTTTTAAATCCAGATCTGATAACTCCATTTTCTGGATTTTTTAAAAGATTTATTTATTTATTTGAAAGTCATAGATTACACAGAAAGAGTAAGAGAGGCAGAGAGAGAGGTCTTCCCATTCGCTGGTTCACTCCCCAATTGGCCGCAACGGCCAGAGCTGTGCTGATCCGAAGCTAGGAGCCAGGAGTTCCCTCCGGTCTTCTCATGCAGGTGCAGCGGCCTAAGGAATTGGGCCATCTTGTTCTGCTTTCCCAGACCATAGCAGAGAGCTGGATCAGAAGTGGAGCAGCCAGGACTCCATCTAGCGCCCATATGGGATGCCGGCACTGCAGGCAGCAGCTTTACTAGCTACGCCACAGGGCCGGCTCCCATTTTCTGGATCTTATGTGGACTTAGTTTGTATGGTCTATTATGCCTTTTAGTTTTTACTGTCATGTCATCAGTTTGGCTATTTTTGATTGCATACTGGGCATTTTACATTTAAAAATTATGAAAATAATTTAAGACTTCTCCAAAAAAGGATTTATTTTTATTTTTATTTTTTTGCTTTTGAGATGTGGCTAAAAAGAAAACAAAACAAAACAAAACAAAAAAAAACATCGATCCAATCAACAAAATCAGGAAGTGAAAGGGTCTGAAGCTGGGCCTCATTTCCTAAAAGGGCTAATTCAGTCTTTCAGAGCATCAGCCGGAAGCCCAAGGCATTTACCAAGGCCCACCCACTTAGGCAAGTCCTAAATTCCATTCTGTACCACTAGCCACATGAATGGCTGCAAGTTTTTCTAGGTTTCTTTTATTATTATTATGACTATTTTTTAGTTATTTTATTAATATATAGAGAACAGATTTCATGAATTTCATAGATATGATTCCAAGAATACAATGATACTTTCCTCCCCCCTCCTTCTTCCTTCCTTTTCTTTTAATTTTTTGTGATAACATACTTTCTTTTTTTTTTTTTTTCCCACAAATAGGACTTTCTATTTGCACTATTAAAGTCTAAATTTTAAACAGATTCTTGGACTGGTGGTTCATGTCCATAGCTCGTTCGACTTTAGCACCTGTCTCATCCCCAGTGGCTTTTCCAGAACCACTACCTTCTCCATGAAGCTCCGTGAGTTTTTCCAGTTCAAACCTGGGCTTCTTCAGCACTTTTACTTTTCTAATGCAGACATCATGGAGAGGATAAACAGATTGACAAGCCTTCTCTATGTCTTTTCTAATGCTGTCTGGGATCAATTTATTGACTATTTCTTTCAAGCCATTTGTTTGTACCTCCCATGTCATAATTGCCATCATCTTCTTCCAGATCTGATGGACCTGTTGGTGCTGAGCATAGAAAGTCTTCCATATCTGACTGTTGCATTTTTTGGTAAAACCAACACAGAACAGACAAAGCAAAGAGCTGTTGGTAGTCCCAACACTAACATGGGCTTCAATCATGCCTGCCATTTTTTGACCATGGAACACATTTTGTCTCGGGTAAGATCCATGCCATGGAAGTTATGCAGTTTTTGCCCTGAAAATCCTCAGTAATCAGTTAGAATTTTCTAAATGTAACTTCATCATTCTGCAGGTCAGCAAGACTCACTTCAAAAACATGACCCTTGAGACCATCAGATGCATTTTAGTTCCTTGGGTCCTCATGACTAATGTTTTTCCAATATTTCACATGTTGAACATAGCAGGTACTTTCACATCATAACAATCTTTCTTAGAAAATGGGTCCACCACTTTTTTCTTGGTTCCCTTTTTTCTGCCTTTCGTAAAGCGCTTCTTCTTGCCAACTGCCATGGTGGTGCTAGGAAAGCCAAAAGGGCAGAAGTGTGATAACATATTTTCAATTTTACTTTATAAGCACAGGCTCAATGCTCCTCTACCAAAGAGCTCTACAAGTAAAAGCCAGATAGAACACTGCTCCGCAGGGGTGTAGACAAGAGTTATAGACAATCAAATCACAATATGTCAGCTTAGCTTGACACACAAAGAGGTTCTCTGGATTTGGTTTTTGTTTTTTTGTACTCTATGTTAGGTACAACCAACCAGAGAAAACATGACATCTGTCTTTTGGGGTCTGGCTTATTTCACTACTCTTAGCTTCCTCTTCCAGAATCTGAAGATGCCCCTAAGGGAAAATTTTTTCCAGAGCCACTCTCCAAGATTCCCGATATACGAGATCTTACCTTTATAATGTCTTACTGTCTTGTTAGCTCTCCAATGGCTTCAAACAGACTTTTAAAACTGTCTACTTTTAGGATGTTCCATAAGGAATCACCTTGCTTTTGACATCCAAGAAAGAACTCTAGCAAGAAACCAGTGAGTGGGACATGGAGCACCGTGATGATGTCATTAGGACTGCAGCTGAACTGCCAGGCATCTCCTCATATTTTAAGCAATAAAAAGCAGAAAGGATGAAAGAAATGAACTACACCAGTCAAGTCCATTTCCTTTGCCATATATTTTTTAATAAATAAGAATTTCTTTGGATTCTTTTTGCTTCTTTCATAGTAATTTGCCTTCTTTTTTATTAGAGAGGATTCTGAACAGTTAACAAAATCTCTCCAGGCTTTAGTTGCTATCAAATGAGTGACTTGCACCCCATGATCACTAAGCTCCTCCAGCTCAAGCATTCTTAGATTCTATTAACTTGCTTATCTCCTCATTATTTTTAGAATAGTAGAAAGAAACAGGAGAATTCACCTATTTAAGAGATAAGAACTTAAGTCCAAAGATGCAGAATATCCAGAGTTTTATCTCCTGGATAGAGAGGTCTCAATTAAAGTTAAATCAATATAGTAAAACCTAGATTTAAAAATTGAATTGGAGAGAAAGAAACACACTCACTTTATGAAAAATCATTCTAATCTTCTGGTAGGTCTTGTTATGTTTTCCTAATGCCTTTAAATTATTATTAGATTTATAGTAATTTAATTTGCATGCAACTTTCAAGAACATCCATGGGCTCTTTTATTCATGCCTAGGGACTATTATTTTCTGGAACAGATCAACACTCCTCTGGTCTCCTATCCCCAAGAATATCAGACATTCCTTCTCTCTTGGTATTTCTCGGACCCCCCCCCCCCCCCATGATTTTAGGAGCAATTTCTGACAGCTTCTGGTGCCCAAATCTTCAGCCGTTAGCGAGCATTCAAGGGAAACATCCTTAATCCTCCAACTCGAATCTTTTTCGATGCTTACTTCTTTAGAGGCAGAATGAGAGATTCCATATACCTAGTTAAAAAATATGAAAAGATTCCTTCTTTTTCTCCACCCTCCCTTACATTCCTCATGACCAACCATCCTCCCAAAAGGGGGGTATAATTTACCTACATTGTGCCAAATATTTCTGCTTTATTTTTACCATGGAAAAAGCATTAAACTTAGCTGAATTATTCATGAGACTCTAGGTAACATGATCGTTGTTTTTGGCCTTTAGCTTCAATACTTTCAGTCTTGCAGATCATTTTAGAGTTTTTGAATGGGACTAACAAGGGACTTTGCTATATACATCATTAAACTGTTGGCATGTGTCCTGGCACGGAAATTTACAGTATATCAATATACTCATATATTTGCAAGGATGTCTGTGCCTTCAATGCTGGGTAGTCCTTACTTTTATTCACTTTTCCTATTTCCCTGGGGTTTCATCCAGATTGGATATGCCAACATGAAATGACTAAAGTATTCAAGACACAAAAAATATCTGAGCTCTCGTTTAGAAATTCTCAGTCTTCCTCAGGGGAAGACTTTGTAAGACTTCCTGACTGATGAGGGGCCAGTTGCAAAAGTGATTTTCTGAATTTGGATAGAATTGTGCAGTCCATGTTCTCCCATTGTCCAACGTTTGTTAATAAATTAGTTCATCCTCATAGCTATCATTTAGACATGTCTCTTAGGATCTTCCTCCACCCTTCAATGTTCTGGTTTGCTCCAAAGGGAAGGAATTAGAAAAAAAAAAAAAAAAAAAAAAAAGATAAAACTCTCCATCCCCCATTACAACTCCCAGGCACCATTTCTCACTTCTTCCCATCAAGGCAGAATAGGTACTGCCCACTCCTGTTCCAAGAGATCTCACTATCATGCCAAGTAAATCATTGGCAGCTGGCAATGGAACCAATGACCCTCAACAATCAGACCTGAGCTCTATTTCTATGCTTTTTCCAGAAAGCCTTTAATGTCTCAAAGCTTTCATTGGGAACATTTAAAGATTTTAGGAAATATTTCCTCAGTCTATTACCTTGCAAAATCAGATCAGAAGAGATATAGGGATACTGCATTCATTTCTATTACACTTCTCCCCAGTATAAGAGCCAGGTTAAGCCTACTAAACTGGACCAATATTCACTAAGCAATCCGACTCAGAACAGTCCGACAGCTGAAGAAGCATGCCCTCAGGGAGGGGTTTAACACAGCACAGACAAAGCTTGGCTTTCATCTCCCACTAAACCCAGTGGGATACTAATGAGTTTTCAAAGATACAAAGCAAACTAATATCATTCTTGGCCATCATTTATTTTGGAGTCTACTACATACCAAGTAACCCAACAGTTTCTTTCTTGCTTTCAGTATTATCTCCTTTCCAAGGCAGAAGAAAATACTCTTAAGTACCCAAGAGTCTTAAGACATATAAGGAAATAAAGAAAATTGACAGGGATCCAGGCAGATTCTTAATGTCTTCTGGTGATCTTTGGAGACAAGGATCTTGCTTCTTTCAAAGGACTTCTCTCAATTTCTAATTATCATTATTTGTTTATTTATTGTCTGTCTCAGTAACTCCATGAGGGAAGAAACTTCCTTTTTGTTTGTTTGTTTTTAAAGAATTACTTACTTATATGAAAGACAGAGTTACACAGAGCCAGAGATCTTTCTTCCATCTGCTGGTTCACTCCCCAAATGGCTGGAACAGCCAGGCCTGGGCCAGGCCAAAGCCGGGAGCCAGGAACACCATCCTGGTCCCCTGCATGTGGGTCAGAGGCCCAAGCATTTGGGCCACCTACCACTGCTGTCCCAAGCATATCAACAGGAAGCTAGAATGGAAGTGGAACAGCCAGGACTCAAAGAGGAACCCATATGAGATGCCATGTTGCATGCTGAGGCTTAACCTGCTGTGCCACAATTTCGCCCCTAGAATCTTCCTCTTTCTTGTTCACTGTTACACTCGCAACTATTAAGTACTCGGAAATGTGTATTAAGTTACTATCAAAGCAGTCAAGGTATGTCAGCTTCGGCCTCAGTAACAACCCCAAAATCTCAGTGGCTTAATACAGCAAAAGCTCTTTCTTGTTCATGGTGTGTCCAAGAAGGATGGAATCCTTTCATTACTGTAGTTCAAACACCCAGATTGAAAGAGCTTCCACTTGGTCACAAATTTTTATAATCACCCAGGCAAGAGAAAGAACACTGAACTGAAGAGTAATGGCAATTGTCTGCCCAGAAGGGTCATGTATGGCCACATTTTGCTGTCTAAACCAAGTCACATGGCTACTTCTACTTCGAAGGGCACTGGATGTGAGCAAGCACTGGAAGCCATAGCAAATTAAATAGCAAATCCAGAAGCATGATGCGGTAAGGGATTTCATTTGGTTCAATCCCCTGCTTCTGGGCAAGGCTGCAATTAGCAAACAAAAAGACAACTACCGGAAAAGCCTTGCTAACAAGAAAGTATGCCTGAATTTTCCAAGCAAGAGGAAATACCGGTTTTCATTATGTCATTTACCTTAAGAACAAAGTAAGTGATGAAGGGGTGTTCTACACTCAGGCTTCTTGTAACCAAAACCTCCTCTGTAGCGGAATGTGCAAGTTTGGTGGTTTGGTTTCAGATGACCAAGACCAAACAAAAAATAAAACAGCTCACTGAAATCTCACTCATACATTTATCATTTACCCAACTAATACGTGTGAACAAAAGCAATCAACTGGCAACAGCATTTTTAGACCACCAAGACACATCCACCCATCACCGCAGAAGGCCTGTACAACGCTCAAACTCATGTTTGGAACTTTCTCTGCAGCACAGCCCTCGGTATTTCCTGCGGATACAGAGCCAGTGAGATTTCTCATTCTTGCTAGACAGGCCTTTTTTATCTCCACCAGTCAGTCTCTTACAGTGAGATAACCTCCAGTCACAACTCTCCCTCCAAATGAATTTCCAAGTTGCCATGGTAACTAACACCTTCCTCCAATACTGTCAATATGCTTCCCAACCCTAAAGGCCCTCTCTTGATTTACTGCCACAAGTACCATCTTTTTATGCAAGAGACAGAGCCTGTCTTCGTTCTCTCCAAACCTCTGAGATTCTCTGCTAATAATAGCAGCTACCATCTACTGAGAATCAACTTTGTCTATTATCTCATTTAATCACTCCAAAAAAAGAAACCACTGCATAGCAGATATCATTCTCCTTATTTTACAGATAAAAGTAACTCTAAAACAGAGGTTATATAACTTGACCCAGAAGCAGAACCAGAATTTGAACACAGAATTCTCAGACTGTCTCTCAGGCATCCTCCATCGGCACGTGGGCCTTTTGCAGCTCAAAGGAGTAACCTCATCTGTCCTGTTCTCTCTGAAAATCCCTGTTCCAAAGGGCTTTCTACATTCCAAGCCAACTTCGTTTGCTTTCACATCAATACCACACTATCTGAACACACTTGAAGGTGTGTTAATGCAGATTAAGAAAGAAAAAAAACCTCATTCTCTTGCTCTTTGTCTCCAAGGGCTATTGTGGGAAAGAACGAGATGATGGGTGTTAAGTGTTTTATACTGAGAGCGATGGTACATGATCAATCCCCAGCACATGTTAAGGCATCCACAATGTGACCAGGTGTGAAGGAATGTCCCCAAAAGGGGGCAACTGCAGCCAAGTCTCCTGAATTTGCTTCCTTGGGGCCCCTTCAACATTCATTCTGCACCCCCTCCCATATGACCCATATCTTCACTCTCCCCTAGCTACAATTTGAGAGGCACACAAAGCAAGCACTGTACTTACTTCTTAACTGACCCATCCCCGACACACAGGGAGACTTCAGTGGGAGCCTTGTAAGTAAGGGTGACATGCTTACCATCCCACAGCCATTTTTCCAGTCTGCTTTTTTTTAACCACTCACCTGGCAGGCCCTGGTATGCTCCCAGCCAGCAGCTATTTGTAAAACCGGTCTGCCTCCCTATTTCCACACAAAAGATTTGATTTCTTTAGTAGGAAGGGGAGTATTCTAAATAAAACAATTAGCAAGTCACCTAGAATTTCCACCCACTCCACAGAGACACACAAACAAGAGAATTAATCCGATTTGTTGTTTACCCACCACAGAGCCCCAGAGGTTGGTACAGGATGACTAATTCCAAGTTGCAATGGTTACAAAGGCCTAGTTCCCTAATTTCAAACTCTGTGCTGAAATTTGAAAGCATGCTTCCCCACCCCATCTTCCCTCGCATACTTCTGTGTATCAATCCATTAGGAACCTGAAGTGTAATTTATCTTATTCACTATTATCCTGTTAAATTGCTCTATAGCTGCCATGGCAGTAATTGCAGTGATCAGTGATTCAGGCTTCATGAGCAAAGGGCCTTAAGTAGATTTCATTATTAAAATTTCCAAAGGTTTTATTATTAAAATAAGACTCAGAGCAGTATGCCTCCATGGGGCAGTCATACTAATGATTCTTGAGTTATGAAGGGATGTCGGTCCGATCATCAGTGTTTCATTGGTGAATACCAGTAATTGAGAATTTATCAACTAATAAAACGAACCAGCATTTCATGAATGAAAAATAATAATTTCACTTTAAATAGTATACACAGCAATATGAAGCTCTTTAAAAAGCTGTCTTTGTTCATTGAGCTATTTCTTGTATAGCAAATACTGGAAACAACTCAAGTGTTATTTGGAAGAAACTGGCTCAATAAACCAGCAGCCAGCCATTCATATGATAGAATACTATGTAGCACCGATAAAAGAATGAGAGACTTTTCTCTATACCAAGATAGAAAGATACCCAGGACATAATGTTAAGAACCAAAAGCACATCACAGAATAGGTTATATAATGTACTACCTTTTGTGTTAAAGAGTAGGGGCAGGGTATAAGAACACATAATCATATTTGCTTGTATTTACATAAAGAAACACTGGACAGAGATCCAAGACACTATCATGAGTGACATATAATAAGAGAAGGGGAGTGAGGCTACAGTATGAGCCAAGACAGGGGTAGAAGTAATACTTCTCAACATAAACCTTTCAAAATACTTTTTTCATGTTTTCAATTTACCTTTACTATCGATGAACTATATTTGATGGTGGGGGTGGGGAAATCAAGACTCTATTTTCTATGTTTTGGGACTAGGTGGTCGAGCTTTAATCTTCTTACCTTGGCCTGGCATAGTCACTAACTTCAAGGCAGGAGTAATTCAGGGCAGAGGAACGACAAGACTATTGTTTAATTGTTTCCTTGGAGACAAAACCTGTGGGTCTCTAAATTTTGAACACTACATGACTATGTAAGACAGGACTAACTCAGCCTTCTTGACACTACAATAAAAACGGACAGGAGGTAGAAGAACCAGGTAGGGAGTAGTCCTCTTTCTTTTCTGTTTTTTTTTTTCCCCCTCATCCATTAAGATTCTTTTCACACATACACACACACACACACACACCCCGGTTGAATGCAACACCCAGGGCTGGTTCAGGCCAAAGCCAAGAGTTAAGAGCTTCATCTGGGTCTCTACTTGGGTGATAGGACCCCAAGCACTTGGGCTATCTTCTGCTACTTTTCTCAGGCACATTAGCAGGGAGCTGGATGGGAAGTAGAGCATCCAGGACATGAACCGGCACCCACACAGGATGCCACACCGCAGGCGGCAGCTTTACCTGCTACACCACAATATCAGCCCCACAAGTGGTCCTCTTTCTGTATGCAATTTACAATTTTCATTTTAGTCTTAGGTTACCATAATAGACTTTTGTAAAGAAGGAAGTTACATCCAAGCTCATCTTACAAGTATCTTCAGACCACTTTCAACACAAGTGCTTTTTTTATGAATCACTTCTGCGGTTCCCCATTCCCCAGACTAGACGGGAAAAAAGAAAAGGAAAGAGGGAACTACTGCTCAGGGTATGTCAGGAGTTTAGCTCTGTGGGTTCCGCCATGCCCTTTCTCCTCACACACTACTTCAGACAGCCCACGTCAGCTGATGACTCTGACATTCCTGTTTCCACCAGCGCAGACCGCATGCTCTAGCCCTGTCTTCCAAACTGCCTTGCAGACACCTCTACCTAGATGTACTGAGTATCACTTGTTCAAAACTGAATTCATTAAGTTCTATTTCCACTTTTCTCAGCTCAGTTAGTGACACTGCCACACAAATGACACCTGAACCAGAAATCCGAAGGGCATCTTACACCCTCCTTTGCCTTACCTTTATTTCTAGTCACCTGATCAATAAGGTATACTGATTTTTCACTTCCAAAATATCTCTCAGAACCTCACCCCTCCGACATGGGATGTGGACATCCCAAGAGGAACTTGAACCTGTTGCGCCACAATGCCTGCCCCTGCAAACTTTTTTCTATAAAGACCAGATGGTAAATATTTAGGCTTCTGGGTCATATGCTGTCTGTTGAAGCTACTCAACTCTGCTCTTCTAATATAAAAACAGCCACACACAATGTATAAACCACTGGGTGTGACTGTTCCAATAAGGTTTATTTACAAAAAGACTTAGGCACTTGAGATATTAGCAAGCCAGATGCGTCAAATGGGCTATAGTTTTTGGAGCCCTGATTTGATTAATTGCAGTGCTTTTCGCTCTATTATAATTAATCCAATTTCCTTTCCATGGCAAAGAAGGCCCTCTAGCCTCATCTGGGTACCACTGGCTCCTCCAGCCACCCTGCTGCTCATACATGGCACCTCTGTTCCCATTTCAGGGTCCCCAACAGGATCTTTCTTCGCCAGACCCTCTTGTGCCTGCCTCAGCTTAAATATTACCTTCTCAGAAAGGCCCTCACTACCCACTCGAATGCCCAAACATTCTAATCCCCAGGTCTCTACTGGTTTTCTTCAGATTATGTATCAGCATCTGGAAAACCATGTGTTGCATGTATATTGTTGTCTTGACCACCACACCACCACTAGACTATAAACTCCCTGAGGGCACAGATGGTCAAATGTGTTCACTACTAGGTTCCCAGCACCGAGAACTGTGCCTGGCACTTTGAAGGGGCTCAGGAAATATTTGTTTCCTGAAGCATTACTGCCTCTAATCTCCCTCCCTCTAACCCACTGCTATCCTCACGGCTAGCAGTGATCTTTCTAAAGATACAAATGAATCAGTCCCTCCCCTGCCTGAAGTACTTCCATGGCTTCCCACCAGCTTCAGGACGCAAATGCCAGTTACACAGGAAGGCTATTGTAGCTGTCATCACACCTTCGGAGGTCCTCAGACAGCAGACTGTGAAATCGAAGTAACAAGGACCATGTCTTGTTTATCTTCATTTCAAGTGCTTAGCACAGGACCACAACAAAATTTAACGGCAATGAAGAAAGATTTTTGAACAAGATTCTTCTTATTCTCCTTTCTTTGGAAGCAATCTGGGTAGGAACTCTGCTTATAAAAATTCTGAATTTGACTTTAGATTTTGTCACTCAGATTGTAGATGGCAGGCACCAACCATTTTCTCAAAGAATGGAAAGCAGGAGGCAGGGAGAAGAGTTAACACAAATCTCTCCAGGCTGTTTCCTGTGAACAGCTCTGGTAAAAGGGTTAGGAAAGGAGACAGAACATTTGTGCTGCAATGCAACTTAGGGATTTTCCATGGATTTCAAGCATCCACATTTTCCCTGTCATCTATAAGCAAGGAAAACCTAATGCTGGCTTGTTTTGCTATATAAAATAACCCAAGAGGTTCAGGGAATTTCTTCAAAACTGCCTCACCAGTGGAAACTGTTACTTCTAGAAGAATTTCCATTAGCCTTTTGAAATCCTTCAACATTCATTAAGGCCAAGGAGTTTTCACCTAATTCGGTCTGATGGGTATGAGAATAGAGTCTTTCTTGGGAATACAGACTCCCAAATTATTCAGCTGGGTAGTAAGGAGGGAATTTATTACTCAAAATCAAAGAGAAATGAAAGGAGGCCAGCCCAGAATGTCATTATACTCTTTCTTGCATGGGGGATTGAGTTCCAAAGCCATTCTGTTACCTTTACGTGACCTCCTTACTTAGCATCTAAAAGCTTCAGGTTCTCTTCTACTCTAAAAGCCAGATAGGTTCTCTTCTAATGTAATAGAATCTGCTTCAGAAAAGCTTATGCTGCGCCATCTCCAGACTCCAGAAATGATAGGCTATAAATTACTGGGGCTCCTGTTCAGTGTAATGAAGTGCAAGTTAGTGCAGTATGAATGACTACTCCACACACTACTCTGAGTTGCTGGATGCAATTCTCACTGAAGCACTGTAGCAAGCACCAAAGAGAACAGAATCTGGGATTAATTCACATAGAGCCTAGCTTCTCATTCCTCGATTATGGGGCCAGTCATAGCAGTCAAGTAGTGGATGGGAGAACAAGACTCCTGGGTTTTCCCCTCATGTCTGTGTCTCGTCTACATTTGTAATCTCCGTGTGAAGAAGCTAAACAGGCCAAACTAAAATAACTGGATGATTAAAATGAACCTCCAGAGACCTACAAAACTGCATTCAAACAGTTACACGGTCAACCTCAAGAATGACTAACTGACGCACCAGCAATCTGCCTGATTTGAGACCATATAAAATTCCTGTCAAAGACCTTCCTATATCAACATGGAAGCCAAGAACCAACCATTCAAATGCGCCCCGCTGCCAAGCCTCTTTCCAAGGCCTTCTCACATTGCTAAATTTAACAAAACTGTAACCCACTATCTATACTTAAATCCCTCTGCCAATGGTACAGAGCATGGGCATCCTGATTGCTGGCAGGTAATCAAGAGGATGGCCTACTGAATTCCACTGAAAAGATGCTGAGACCCATGGACTACAAGAAGAAAGAAAAGAGAGAGAGAGTCAGCTCAGCACAGCTGGGCCAAAAACACACCATACAGTCTCCACCCTACCTTGCCTAATCCTAACCAGGCTGATACCAAGCTGATGAGACGGGCAAAGGTTTCTCCCACTAAAACTGGAACTCGCAAGCTGACTTACTCAGAAATCCAGGAAGTAGCATTCAATCTTTAAAGACCATTTACGTTCTCTGAGTGGTGACAGGACTTCTGACCAACAGATCACAGGTAGAGCACAGAGTCTAAAGGGGCAGAAGTTAACTGGAGCCCAAGCAGAGCTTATTTACTTGAGTATTAGGCAAAGGCTGAAGTAGCCAACGGTAGCCAGAGAAACTGGCCCGGATAAGAGCGGCTTGATAGTCTAAGATACGGCATGCAGAGGGCTAGAAAAATTCACTGTGATTGAGACGAGCATGTTGGAACCACACAGTGGGCAGAGCAGGAGATTCTCAGAGAAGAATCTTTACAAAAAAGTGAGACACAAAGTGAACCACAGTGGTTCCAGGAGATTTGCTGATTCTCAGCGAGAGCTTCATACTGGCTGTGAGCAGGCTATCACCCCAGGAAGGGTTCACAAAATAATTCAATCCGAGTGCCCAGACTATGTTCTCTACTAAAAGAAATCAAGACCCTCTGGAGAAATGGTAATTTCCACATGTGGTGCAGGATGTAGATTGTTACAATACCTGGTTGTGCCAGAAAGCATGGAGGCTATCAAAAGGTCAAGTCAAAAGGACATGGAGAGTCTGGCGCTGTGGTGTAGCGGGTAAGGACGCCGCCTGCAGTGCCAGCGTCCCATATGGGCACCAGTTCGAGTCCTGGCTGCTCCACTTCCAATCCAGCTCTCTGCTATGGCCTGGGAAAGCAGTGAAAGATGGCCCAAATCCTTGGGCCTTTGTGCCTGTATGCGAGACCTGGAAGAAGCTCCTAGCTCCTGACTTCGTATTGGCCCAGCTCTGGCCACTGCAGCTATTTGGGGAGTGAACCAGTGGATGGAAGACCTCTCTTTCTCTGCCTGCTTCTGCCTACTCTGCCTTTCAAATAAGTAAGTAAATCTTAAAAAAAAAAAAAAAAAAAAAAAAAAAAAAAAAAAAGACACGGAGTCAGCTTGAAGGGATACCTACTGACCTTGGACAATGCACACATCCAAAACAATGAGTAAGTGATGACTGCAATGGGTTGAAGCCCATCAAATATATGATAATTTGAGTTCATAATGAAATCATAATGAAAGGAAGAAAAGACTAGCAGATTATATAGATATATAGATTAAAGGTAAGAGTTACATGGACTCCTGTAATCTAGACTGCTTTACCAGAAGCACCACCAAAAGACATCATTAGGCCCGACTTACCTCCATCCACATCTGAGGAGCCACATACAGCACCAGCAAAGACAGCAGAATGAGGACAGCGTTCTGCTCTCAGACCAGCTGTCAGTATCCAAACAGACACTGGCCCCGACAGCACAGCACAGCTCCTCCCTAACCACATTCAAGTAACCAGCTGGGAAAGTATTCAGAGAGCCCGCATCCTGACACACCACTGCCAAACAACTTAAACAGCAAAAAGCAACCCATCTAACACAGCAGTGCTGGCTGCCAGGAAAAGTTGTGTAGAGACAATGAGTAGAGGAAAAGCAGATCCCTTGGGGTCCACCATGCGCTATAGCGCTTTCAAATGCAGACCATACACCTCTGGGGCCCGTGGAGCTACAGAGACAGGTTGTCTCCTTCCACCTCCTCAAAGATAAACAAGCAGGCAAGCTGGCCAGAAAACCACTCAGGGCAGTCCTCTTGAAAGAATCTTTATAGAGTCAAAGAGGAATGGGTCTATAGGCTGTGTATATTCCCCATAGCTCCTGGGGATGATGTCAGAACCCCTTTCCAGATGTGTTTAACACTTTGTGGTCACTTACATTCCTGCCACCAAGCATCAGTACTTTGTTAATTTGAACAGATTCCAGTTAAGGCTTGACCCCAGCTCCCTGGATCTGGTTACCATTAGCTGAGACCGTCATCCATACTGTACCCTTTTTAGAATCCTAAAAACAGCTGTTCACCTACTTTTCCAAGACAAGTAATGACATCTGCCAAAGAAAACGGGGGCAGGGAGGTTGGGGAAGGGATGGGGAGAGTACGATTAGCATATGACCAACATAGAAAAAGTGGAAGGGGAACAGAAACCATGCAAACAGTATGTAGGCTCATATTCATTTCCAAAGCTGGATTGCCAAATGAAGTGCCAACTTACAATTGCTACTAGAAGAAAGAAAAAAGCAAATCTCAAAGCATAACTTTTAGCATGGAAAACAAGAATTGGTGAGAATTCCACTTCCTGGTGATTTACCCTACAGGCTGAAGACTCACCTCTGCCTTTAAGAATCAGAGCATTTTTATTTAATGGCAGAACTGAAATCAGAATGCAGTAAATTCCCAAAGACTGAAAACATCAGGATGAGTTCTGACCTTGAGACTGTTTCACTTGCTCTTCGAAAAGAAAATATACAAGAACCAAGAGGGAGAGTCCTTCTCACTACCCCTGTTGTTGGAATTCAGCTATTTAAGGTCTACCTTGTCCAGATCAAGGGCTCCCCATGAGTGACTGTGACCCCCGACCTGAGAATCACTCAGAGGGCTAAACAGTAACCTTCAAAAGCTGATGAATGCAAAACCTGACACAGATGTTAAAGGAAAAATTCAAAAAAAAAGGAGAGTGGGACTCAAATGCTTCTCCAAAACACCCCCAGCCCAGCCTGAAAAGAAATCATCCATAGACAGCATAGGTCCTCTCTCTTAATTCCACGCCTTACTATTTTGCTCAGAGTCTTAGCCCTACATTTTTCTGATCTTGATTGTTTTGCCAACCTAATTAAGGAAAACTAAGTAGAAATAAATTCTGTCACCAAACCAAAATGAAACTCCCTAGGCAGTATGTCTACTGTACTCAGGAGACTTGAACTTCCCCTCACCCAAAAATAGCTATCTGGAAGTCAGCATCCTCAGAATACATTTCAGATATAAACTGGAAATATCCTGCTGTAAAAAAGTCCAGGGGCAGGCGCTGTGGCGCAGTAGGTTAATCCTCCACCTGTGGCACCGGTATCCCATATGGGGGCCGGTTTTAGTGCCAGCTGTTCTCTTCCAATCCAGCTCTCTGCTATGGCCTGGGAGAGCAGTAGAAGATGGCCCAAGTGCTTGGGCCCTTGCACCCACATGGGAGACCAGGAAGATTTGGATTTGTGCAGCTCCAGCCATTATGGCCATCTGGGGAGTGAACCAGCAGAAGGAATACCTTTCTGTCTGTCTGTCTCTCCCTCTCACTGTCTATAACTCTACCTCTCAAATAAATAAATAAAATCTTTAAAAAAAAAAAAAAAAAAGTCCAGAGACTTTGCTTGAGGAAAACTAGATGTGGGGTGGGATGGTAGAAAGGACACAGGAAGTGGCATTAAATATGACAGCTTCTTCATGTATGATTAAGTACCTTCTAAATTCAAATTGAGGTAACATATTACAAAAGAGATGACAAGAAATTAAATCTATTATTAAAGTCTTTTTTATGCTATCCCAAATACATCTTGGTCAGTTCATAAACATATTCCAGCAAATTCTGGGGAAGTTTTTCTCTTTTTAAGAGTCTTTTTTCATTTTACCATGCTCAACAAAACATCTCCCATACTTAGAAAGAGGATGGAGACAAGCCAACTTCAGGCCACATGTTGCATGGGGAGAACTGTCCCAAAGAGATGGCTCTACACCCCTCTGACAACTCCACAATAGACCGGCCACACAGAAGTGCCTAAAACAAGGAAGTTCATCCAAAAAACAAACAGTTGGCAAGATCAAGGCTTCTGGCCCAAAGGACTTGCAGCTGGTCTGGCGATTCATCAAAAAATCTGAATTTAAATGGAAGACATATTCAACTGTGACACGTAATAAAATAACTGGGGTGGCAAAGGGTCTTCCAATGTTCACATCCTCTGGCTTACGAATATACTAGGGACAGTTATTTGGTGTGGTGGTTAGCATGCTGCTTAGGATACCTGCATTCCAAATAGGAATGTCTGGGTCCAAGTCCCTGTTCTGCTCATGGTCCCCAGCTTCTGCTAATGTGCACTCTCAGAAGCAGCAGGTGATGGTCCAAGCAGTTGGGTCCCTGCTACCCAGGAAACCTAGATTGAATTTCTGGCTCCTGGCTTTGGCCTGACCCAGCCCTGGCTGTTGGGAACATTTAGGGAGTGAACCAATGTATGAGAGATCTCTACCTGTCCATCTGTCTCTCTTTTTCTATCTGCTTTTCAAATAAAACAATTTTAAAAAGTGTTTTGAATAAAAATGTTAACAGAGCTAAAATGGCTTAAACTTGATAAGACTCTATTGGAATTATGCTAAGAATTATGTCTATCCCATAGGCAAAGCCATGCTGACCATGTCTTCTTCACACAAGTTACCATCCAGATGTATGACACTGGTCCAAGATGCTCCTTCTACAGAGGACATTAACTGAGTGACTCAATGAATTTATTCATTCAACCAACAAATATTTACTAAGAACCTTCTAGTCATCAGGGATACAGCAAAGAAAAACAGGCAAAATCCCTTCCCTAGAGGAGTTTACATTCTAGTGAAGAGGGAGAGGGAGTCAGACATTAATCAAAAAGGAAATAGGAGGTGGGGTATATTTCATAAGCAGCAGTTAAAAAGACCTTATTGATAAAAGATGACTTTAGAGTAGAGATCAGATGCAGTGAGGGAGTGGGCCATGTAGATACCAGGGGAAGAATGTTCCATGCAGAGGGATGAGTGGGGCAGGGTCCTGAGACAAATCTGGGCCATGTTTGCCTGGCATGTTAAAGGAAACACCAGGAGCCCAATGTAGATGGATACACAGAAAATGTTCAATGAACAAAAATGGAACTGAATATCTGGAAAAGCCCAAAGATCTGCAGTTTGAAAAGCGATTAGAAGAACAAAGGGCATTTGGCACTAGACATATTCTACAATAAATGAGCCTCTCTTTTTTTTTATAAAAAGTTTCCCTTTATAACTCATTTCACAGTAGTGAGTAATGAAGTTGACAAAAACTTCATATAACACAGCAGAGAGTCTAAACAATACAGCCCATTTCCTAAGAGGCCACAGGTAGTCACTAAACCTCATAACACCTAAAACATGGGGTGAAATAGTCCATGAATAAGCTCATGTTTCAATAAATATTGAGTCATAAGAGAAACTAAGAAGGTATATTTATGAATAATATTATTACAACAAGTAAGAATAACACGTGCCACTTCCCTACAGAAGAGGTCAATGGGCTATTATAGAATGTGCTCTACCTCCTCTGTAAAGCTGAAAAGGAGGTTCAACTGTAGATTTTTCCCCCTGCAACACTGCTCTGAGAAAGGTGATAATTTCCAACTATGGAAGCTTTTCTGTCAAGGTGACCCTTGAGATTCTCCAAGTTCTTAACCCAAAATAACCAACAGTGTGCAAAATATGGGAGCCGAAAATGCAGCACCAAGGAGACATAACAATAAAGTGAGTTTACACGATACAGCAGCAGCACTTCTCTCTGT
This sequence comes from Lepus europaeus, assembly GCF_033115175.1. Taxonomy (NCBI): domain Eukaryota; kingdom Metazoa; phylum Chordata; class Mammalia; order Lagomorpha; family Leporidae; genus Lepus; species Lepus europaeus. The sequence continues at coordinate 21,113,164 of NC_084840.1, read as the reverse complement.
TAAGTCGTTGATCATCCTGAAGGGCCAAATTAAAACCCAACATTAATCAGGCAGGTTTGTGATTAATCAGGTAGGTGTGAAAAACATCTTATTTACCAAAATAGAAAAAGGAGGAAGATGAGACTTGTGAAGTGGGTGAGACCAATTACATCGTATGGGAAGCTGCAACATTTGGGAGATGAAGTCCTAGACAGATCCGTCAGCTGAGTCGGAAATCATTTGATGTGATCTTGGACTAATTATGTAACTTCTGTGCCTCTGTCTCCCATCTGTGCCTGAGTCTCCCATTCATTGTAAAGGCAAGCAAATGACTTCCGCCCCCTCCTATCCTAACAGGGATGTTAGGAAGCTGAGATCATGTCTCTGGAAGCTCCAGGGGTTCCCGGGAGAAAGGCACTCCACCAACAGAGGACAGTTTTCGGGAAGATAATGAAGGATTCGGCTGCTCTTAGAACCACCCCCACAGTATGGAGGCTCCCTTCCCTCCGCATCATTTGGCTTAAATAAATAAACCTGCATAACACACAAACTCAGGGTTAGGGCAAGTCTCTTTGCAGATACTGTCAAGCCCTCGATGTGAACCCATTCTCACAAATATAATAACTACTTTCAGGTGTTTAATAAACATTCAGTGATGCTTTCAAATCACCAGTATCTTCACTGAAATGACCACATTGTTGTAGTATGAGGTCATAGAAAGACCATGACCAAGTTCTGACCACGGGCAAGTTCTGACCCTCCATCTCCACCTCTACATAATGGGCCTGCCAATACTGAAGATGAAATGAAGTAGCATGGGAAACGCTGCGGGCACAGCCCTAGGCTTATAGAAGAAGCAAAATATGTGTCAAAGCCCTCCTCCTCCCTACTCTGCTCAATAAATAATGAGTGTTGTTAATCCTTTAATCACAGATCCAGAGGAAAATGAAACAGGAAAAGGCTCACTCATAAATATCTTATCTGCCTTTATTCCCCCCATAACTCCTCAACTGGAGCAGAGTAAACAAGCCAAACTTTAATTAGGATCATAACATGGGATGTCCCAGGTAAGCCAGGCTCATAAACTCCAGACAATTAGAAGGAGACTGGTTTTCCATGGACTACTCCATACCTGCGCTAGTCAATGATAGAAGCAGACCCAGTCCTTTGTCCCAGCTTCCCAAAGACATCCATTAGCCAGGCACATATGGCTCCAGTGGGATGTGGGGTCAGAGGCTTTCTATTCCGGCAATTGTGGTCTAAGAATAGACCTCCCAAACACAGGGCAAATGGACTCACAAGGATTGTGTTCATCTACTATGCACATTACCATCTGAGGACTATTTAAAGCACAAGGGCCAGAAGCCCTCTGAATGCAGGACTGACGACGGGAAACAGGCAGGGTGTGTTTTTAATATAGTTCTTTTACAACTTAGAAATACACTGCAACTTTTGAGCCCCCATGTGGGATCCTGAGAGGCACATCCACCCTCACCAGTTCAGAGAGCTAACCTGACTCCACCATCAAGCAAGGAATGTGAAGCTCATTTTACAAAGGGAAAAGTGAGACGCACAGAGGGACAGGTTTGCACACGACTAAGTCCACTACTAATAACCGCAACAGCTAAAGCTGACTATGTGCTTCTACGTATCAGGCCCTTTGCACCTCAGCTCTAATCTCCCAACATCCCTACAGGGTAGCCAGTTACTATGTTTACATTTCACAATGAGAACGTTGAGGTTCTCGAAGATTAAGCTATACACTCTTGTGACACAATTTATAAGTAGCACAGCCAGGATTTGAACCCAAGTCTCTCTGTTGCCAGAGTTTGCTGTTTGGCCTGTTGTTTGTGACTACACCATACTGCCTCGATTGGTTTCTCTCTGCTAATTTAAGAACCCAAAGAACCTATAATCCAAAACCATAGTCTAAAACATTAGATCTCATGCCTTATTACTTAGGGCATCCACTGGTAAGCAAAGAAAATTAAGTAGTTCAAGATCAACAGCAGAGTCTGTAGGGACAGAAACCAGATCATAATTCCTATAAGTTAGACAAAACAAACTCCACATCAAAGAAATCTTTACTAGAAAAGACCAGGTGACCTTCAGTCTCTGATAAGGCTTATCTCATTATTCTTCCCGTCCTGACATCCCTACACTTCAGCTAGCTTCACATATTCTGAATCTGTACCACACACTGATTCGGCACCTTGTCATCACTAATCCTTGGAAGCAACATGAAGATTTTATTTTTACAGAGCCATTCCCCTGACCAGCCTCTCCGCTACATATCTCTTATCAAATTTCAAATTTTCTAGAACACATCCTAAGCCTTATCATGTTCAGTGGAACTGATTACAATTTGTCAGATCAGGGGCAAGATCAATTCTACAGCGCAGCGGGTTAACGCCCTGGCCTGAAGTGCCAGCATCCCATATGGGCACCAGTTCAAGGCCCAGCTGCACCACTTCCTGTCCAGCTCTCTGCTATGGCCTGGGAAAGCAGTAGAAGATGACCCAAGTCCTTGGGCCCCTGCACCCACATGGGAGACCAGGAGGAAGCTCCTGGCTCCTGGCTTCGGATCAGCGCAGCTCCAGCCATCAGATGGAAGACTCCCTCTCTCTCTGCCTCTCCTCTCTCTGTGTAACTCTGACTTTCAAGTAAAACAAATAAATCGTTGTTTTAAAAAAAAAAAGATCAGGCCGGCGCCACGGCTCACTAGGCTAATCCTCCGCCTCGCGGCGCCGGCACACCGGGTTCTAGTCCCGGTCGGGGCACCGATCCTGTCCCGGTTGCCCCCCTTCCAGGCCAGCTCTCTGCTGTGGCCAGGGAGTGCAGTGGAGGATGGCCCAAGTGCTTGGGCCCTGCACCCCATGGGAGACCAGGAGAAGCACCTGGCTCCTGCCATCGGATCGGCGCGGTGCGCTGGCTGCAGCGCACCTACCGCGGCGGCCATTGGAGGGTGAACCAACGGCAAAAAGGAAGACCTTTCTCTCTGTCTCTCTCTCTCACTATCCACTCTGCCTGTCAAAAAAAAAAAAAAAAAATCAGTTCCTCAGTTCTCTTACCCTCATGTCTCTTGCCAAAAGCTAGCTCTTTGGAATCTTTGGTGTCACTCAAATCATTGACAGCAGAGAGTCTGGGAAAGGGGGTGGAGATGCACGCACACACCCAAATTTTAGTAGTGATGATGAGCCAGGAAAGGTAGGCATGACACAGCCCAGACCAAGCTGGCATGGTGCTCAAAATCTTTTGAAAATGACTTTATCTGAAGGCTGTAATATATTTAATTCAGCAGGATGGAAAGGTCTGGGGCTCAACAGGAGCTCCTGGCAATGTCCTCCATGCTTTCAAAGTCAGGTCTCCAGGGCCTGGCTCTGAAATGTTATCACTTCCACATAGAAGCTGATAACAGTTGGCCACCCTCATTTTTCTACCCTCCAACCCGTCTGATGAAGACAGAAACTGGCATTTGTCTGGTCTAAGGAAGCTAACTTGCAGCAGTGATGTAGTGTGAAAGAGATACCACCTCCATCAGGTTCTAATTAAAGACATGTCCTTGGGGCCAGTGCCCTGGCTCACTTGGTTAATCCTCTGCCTGCAGCACCGTCCTCCCACAAGGGTGCCGGGTTCTAGTCCCAGTTGCTCCTCTTCCAGTCCAGCTCTCTGCTGTGGCCCGGGAGGGCAGTGGAAGATGGCCCAGGGCTTGGGCTCCTGCACCCGCCTGGGAGACCAGGAGGAAGCACCTGGCTCCTGGCTTCCGATCGGCGTAGCTCCGGCCGTGGTGGTTATTTGGGGGGTGGATCAACAGAAGGAAGACCTTTCTCTCTGTTTCTCTCTCTCTCTCTCACTATCTAACTCTGTCAAATAAATAAGTTTAAAAAAATTTTTAAAAAAAAGACATGTCCTTTTTAAACACCAACATGACTTGTTGTCAATCCTAAATAATAAGTATATAATGTAAGGGCTGGATGTAATGTTTCCTTTACTATAGTCATCTTGAGTAAGTTCAAAATAAAGCCATAGTGGCAGTTACAATACAAATGCCAGCTAATACCATCCCCCATCTGAATCCCATGGAAAAATGCTACCTGGGAACACCTCCCTGTCACTCACACCATCAGACAGGGAAACGGAGTGATCAGTCCAATTTCTAGACACTAATATATTCAAATCAATTAATCAGTAATCACCAAGTGACTAGAAAGTAGCTGGCACTCCACTGCGTGCTATAATACGTGTGAGACCAAACAAGTTCCACTCTAATGCGAAACACTAAACTACAAATCAGAGTATTTAAATTGCTGAAGGAGGTGCAGCCAAATAGGCCAATGTGCCCTTCTCTTTCTCAGAAGCTGAGTCAACTAATGAGAAAAGCTGCTCCATCTACTAAGTAGATCCGGATCCTCTCCGTGGAGCTAGTAGGACAAGTGGGAAGCCCATTTCTCAAGACTGGATCTACCCCTTCTGTCAGGATTCCTGCGAGAGACCATCACCCCCTCCCCCTGCTCAGTCTGAGTTTACAATTTTCTACCAAAAGAGGAAGGTCTGGAGGACACTGGCAACTGTCAGGAGTTTCCTTATGACTCGAAGCCTCTTGACCCTAGCCTGGTGCGGTCGGAGTCCACATTCAGAAGATTTTTTTTTTTTTTTTTTTTTTTGGACAGGCAGAGTTAGACAGAGAGGGAGAGAGGGAGAGAGAGAGAGAGGGAGAAAGGGAAAGAGAGAGAGAGAGAAAGGTCTTCCTTTTCTATTGGTTCACCCCCCAAATGGCCACTAAGGCCAGTGCACTGCACCGATCCGAAGCCAGGAGCCAGGTGCTTCCTCCTAGTCTCCCACACGGGTGCAGGGTCCAAGGACTTGGGTCACAGCCGAGAGCTGGACTGGAAGAGGAGCAACCGGGACAGAATCCGGCGCCCCAACCGGGACTAGAACCCGGGGTGCCGGCGCCGCAGGCGGAAGATTAGCCTAGTGAGCTGCAGCGCTGGCCTACATTCAGAAGACCTTGTTTCCCGTCCACCCCTAGGTTAGAGCCTCAGATAAGAATAGCAGGCCATTCATGCTGCCATGTACACAACCTTTTCATTTGCCTTTTTCTCTTATATATGCACGAAATCCTGTTCTTGTACATTCTCCAAGATAAATGGAAATATTCCTAAATGGGCACGGAGCAGCAGTTTAGTCTCAGTGCAATCTATAGAAAGACACGCCTAGAGGAATTCTACTTCAGAGGTGAGTGCCACAGCAACAGCTGGGGCCCAGACTCTTTCTGTAGCTCCCGAGACTCACATTCAGACACAGTAACCCGGTGGCAAAAGATACAAGATGGACAGAACCTCACCCCTGTGTCTGTCTTAAACCTATAGACCAGATCATAAAGCTGACTGCTTCTTATTAGGGTGAACTATGTAAAACTACCTACAGAATGTGAATTTCATATAATCTAATCCAACAGAATTGAGAAAAACCAAATAAAGTGTTTTGCTAATGAACAAGACAAAATCTATGGTTTCCAAGGTGGCTCTACCACTCAACCATTTCCTATTAAGTCTTCAGCAACTAGAATATTTTGTATGAATTTTGGAATCTATGGAACACCTTGTCAGACAGGCCTTAGCACTGGAAAGAGATAGCCATCCTCACACTCCTTTCATATCCATTTCCATATTCATTCCTGGCCCTCCGGAGCTCAGAGAATAGGCAAGTAAAGAGGCAAAGACAACAAGAGTTTGGAAATTGCTACTCTTTGACAAGTACAAAACAAGAACTCGGTATATGACTCAATTATGACACTTTTCATGTTATAATTTTGCCTGGTTGTTCCTATGTAGGCCTCACAAATCAGATGATGTACACTCGGGGCAAAAGTTGTGACCTCTTTGTTTCTGAATTCCCAGAATCCAGCACAGTTCTCACACATAGTCAGAGCTAAATGATGCTTGTTGAATGACCGACTGATTCTTAGATGCTGAGAGGCCTCCTTGTAAAATGAGGTAAGTAATGTTTCAGTAAGGAAGGTTCTTACAGTTCAGAACAGGCTATTAATTATAGTACTAGATAAAAAATAGCAGACCCTTGATCACAGAAATGCAAAGAAAAGGAGAAAAGGGTGTGTGGAGGGAGGCATTATACTTTATAACCAAAAGAAGTCTGAAATTACAGACTAAAGTCTGCCTCCAACTGGGAGTGTGGTGGCATCTTTTTCTCTCTCAATTTAACACCTCTTGATTTCAATGGATTTTCCTTACTAAGTACAGAGCCATCAAGAGAAAAGGAAGCAAAAGTGTTCTATGAATGGCAAAGCCAAACTAGCAGTGCTCAGGTGAGAGGGAGCACTTTCCCTGTGTCCTTGGGAAAAAGCGTGCACTGGGAGGGTTGGGGTGGAGGCAGGCTCTCTTCCCTCGGAGGCCTGTGAGGCCCATGGCTCCCTAACCAAAGGCTAATTCATATGGGCACCAAAATATGTAATTTAGTGTTGAATTAAAGAATCAAGACAAAGGAAGAGATTAAGCTGACTGCGAAGTGGTCAGAGTTGAAGGAGACATACACACAATATCTGTAAATCCCTCCTGGACTTAAAAGACAAAAGTCATTTTGATCACCTTTTCAACCAATGGAACCATCATTTCTAAAAGAAACAGCAGGTAGAAAACTAGCCTCAAAGAAAAAAAAAAAAACACCTCATCTTTCAAAATTCAATATTTTGATGTAGACACAAGAAGTCTTTCCCTCCCTGCAAATAATCAAAGCTTGCAGCATAGGCCTGTCCCTGACATGAAATCTTTTATCTGCACATTAACTTCTAACATGAGACTGGCCCAAGCACCATACTGCTTTGGAAGTAGAGGAAGTCTTTATCCTAATGAATTGATCTCATCAATTTAACTGCACATTTGATCCCAAGACCCTTTGTGTGCCTTAATAACCCTAGGGAGGCCCTTAAGTGAGGCTGCCCCCAGGGGGGCCCACTTCATCACAGCCACCAGCAGACAGGAAAGGGCCATTGGGGAGATTATTTTATTATGTAAATCACAGGAAGCTACATTTAGCTCCTCTCCCCTTCTACAGCATCCCTATTTCTAACCCAGGGCAACCAGCAGAGGTGGGAGAGGAATTCTAACTGCGCAAGTGGAAATGACAGGCTGGCCCTACTGCAGCAGTGGATGGTCTCCCACAACATCCAGCCACTTCTCTCTTTTCTCTCCAAGATCCACTGCGGTTGATTTACGAGGGTAATTCAAAAGGTCACGGAAATGAAATCAAAAGGTAAGTGCAAAAATGTTGAGACCTCCGCATAGTTTTTTCATAATCTATATGTTCTACCAACTTTTTGAATGCCCCGTGTACTTTCAAGAAATCCAAGAGGTGACACAAATGGCAAAGGGTTAATGTCAAGTTCAGAGATCCTGTAGGAAAAGCATAGACTTGACGGGTGGACTAGATTTCTGGATTTCAGTTCCTAGGACCTGTGTAAACTCGGGATGTTACTTAAATTCTCTGAGCCTCCCATTCCTCAACTTTAAAATGGTGATAATAATAGCTCACAAAGCTGTCATGAATATTACATTTATCTGTCTGTTTTGGAGCTCTTAAGATCAGAGGTTTTCTGAGTGCTTTATTACTTCATTCTGTGTCAGGGAAGCAGAAACCAGATATGAACCTGAATGAGAGAGAGAAGTCCAGATACAACCTAGGCATGAACAAATTCGGCTTGTGTTCATGGCTAGCGTGCTGGCATTTCAGGGAACCAGCTTCTCAAGTTTAAGTTCAAGCTGGAGGAGCCTCCCACAGTGATGGGTACAGCACATTTCCACAGACATGCTCAAGGCCTGTATAAAATCCTCTCCCTACAGGGCCAATGTAGTGGGTAAAGCTGCCACCTGCAGTGCCGGCCTCCCACATGGGCGCTGGTTCAAGTACTGGCTGCTCCACTTCCGATCCAGCTCTCTGCTATGGCCTGGGAAAGCAGTGGAAGATGGCCCAAGTCCTTGGGCCTCTACACCTACGTGGGAAACGTGGAAGAAGCTCCTGGCTTCGGATAGGTATAGCTCCAGCTGTTGCCTGTTGTGGCCATCTGTGGAATGAACCAACAGATGGAATACCCCCCTCCCCCTCTCCTTCTCCCTCTCCCCCTCTCCCTCTCCCTCTCCCTCTCTCTCTCTGCCTCTGCCTCTCTGCAACTCTGCCTTTCAAATAAATAAATCTTTTTTAAATAAATAAATAAATAAAATCCTCTCCTTACTCTAGAATTTTTAAGTTGGCCAAAATAAAATGCAAACACTGCCAAGACCAGTCAATTTCTTTGTTTTCAAGAGAGATAATGTAACCCAAGAAAGATCCAGAGAATTCATTCTAACATGAAATTTGCCTTATTAATAAAGTTACTCCCGTGATTAAAACTTATAGTCTTTTTTAAGATGCCTGTCAAAAATGTACAAAGATGTTACAAAAATGTAACAGCTGCAGACAAGTGGAAAAACTGACCACAGGGCAGCAGAAAATCCCTCTGCCTGAAAAGTACATGAAGAATCTTTGCATTTAACTTCCAGGCCAGGGTGTCTTCAGTTAAAAGCCAGCCACAAAAACAGCTACTGTTCTTCTTTGAGAAGGGCCACTAGAGAAGGTGGCCTCTAACTGCTGTCTCCTTTCAACCTACAAAAAGGGAAAAAGAGTCAGACATTCAGAATTACCCTTGCAAAGAAATTCTGTTTGCTAGCTCCACAGGCATTTTGTTTGTTTGGTTGGTCTTTTGCTGCTGTCACTGCAGTTGCCTTTCTGACCAAGAGGCCCACAGACTGGCACTTTTTGGATTCATTTTCTGGCTGTGAGTGAATCTGTAAAGACTGGATTTGTGGTGTCTGCTGGGTCCCCAAATTGTGGAAGGACAAAAGACCATACTTCTCTTTTTTTTTTTTTTTTTTTTTAAGATTTATTTTATTTATTTGAAAGGCAGAGTTACAGAGAGAGGTAGAGACAGAGGGAGAGGTCTTCCATCAGATGGTTCACTCCCCAGATGGCCGCAATGGCTGGAGCCAATCCGAAGCCAGCAGCCAGGAGCTTCTTCTGGGTCTCCCACATGGGTGCAGGGGCCCAAGGACCTGAGCCATCCTCCACTGCCCTCCCAGGCCATAGCAGAGAGCTGGATCGGAAGAGGAGCAGCCAGGACTAGAATTGGCGCCCATATGGGATGCCGGCACTTCAAGCCAGGGCGTTAACCCGCTGCGCCACAGTGCCGGCCCCCATACTTCTCTTAAATTCAGCTCAGAACTCACCTTGTGCCAACAGCCAGGACAACTACTTCCATCAATACCGCTCCCAAGTAGAGCCTTTCCACTTTCTGCCCAGCTCCCAGCCCAGGCCAAGAGGTCCCCCACGCTGCTGTTTGTCTTGGCACCTACAAGCGGTTTGTTCACAGGCACCCAGACGGCCAGAGCAAGAGGAGTTTCCACAGGGCCCTCCAACAAGGGAGAGGCCTGGGAGGAAAGTGACAGGCAGGGTCTAATGTCTCACAGTAGCTTGTTTTCACGCCCGCTATAGCCTTACCTACCACCTGCCAAACGTTATTCAAACACCCTGAGCAATGCCCAGCCACAAGGATCCTTTGTGTTCTCAGGAGTCAAGAGCATGCCTACTCCAGCTCCCAGAAAGCCAAAAGCAAGCGCTGGTTACCCCCTCTAGGCAGTCTCTTTAGATTTAAGGGTTCTTTTCACTCTCCCTAGAAGGATCCTCACCCCTTAAAATATGAAACAGCACTCCAAAAACAAACTGTACACATTACTGCACTGTTCAGACATTAGCCTTGTATCACATCCTTGCTGGCTCCCAGATGTCTCACCTGTAGATGGGAATAATTATACAACATGCCCTGTTGTGTCTTCTTTCAGGGTTATGGAGATTAACAGAGACAATATACACTTAGAACAGTGCCTGGCATATAGTAAGCACACAATAAATATTAGTTATTATTGATATGACTTTTATAATTCTAGGAATGAAGTATAGTTAGTATTAACAAAGTATCGGGCTGGCGCCATGGCTCACTTGGTTATTCCTCCACCTGCGGTGCCAGCATCCCATATGGGCACTGGGTTCTAGTCCTGGTTGCTCCTCTTCCAAGCCAGCTCTCTGCTGTGGCCCGGGAAGGCAGTGGTGGATGGCCCAAGTCCTTGGGCCCTGCACCCGCATGGGAGACCAGGAAGAAGCACCCGGCTCCTGGCTTCGGATCTGCGCAGCACCGGCCATAGCGGCCATTTGGGGAATGAACGAATGGAAGGAAGACCTTCTTCTCTCTCTCTCTCTCTCTCTCTCTCTCTCTCTCTCACTGTCTATAATTCTACCTGTCAAATAAGTAAATTTAAAAAAAAAGTATCTTCCTGCAAGACATGTTGTTCCAACCCAAGTATAAAAGCTCCACAGGAGGCTGGCGCCACGGCTCAATAGGCTAATCCTCTGCCTTGCAGCGCCGGCACCCCAGGTTCTAGTCCCGGTCGGGGTGCCGGATTCTGTCCCGGTTGCCCCTCTTCCAGGCCAGCTGTCTGCTGTGGCCCGGGAGTGCAGTGGAGGATGGCCCAAGTGCTTGGGCCCTGCACCCCATGGGAGACCAGAATAAGCACCTGGCTCCTGCCTTCGGATCAGCGTAGTGCACCCACCGCAGCACGCCGGCCGTGGCGGCCATTGGAGGGTGAACCAATGGCAAAGGAAGACCTTTCTCTCTGACTCTCTCTGTCCACTCTGCCTGTCAAAAAAAAAAAAAGCTCCACAGGAACTAGGTTCGGTGCTGTGGCATAGTGCATAAAGCCACCTTCTGCAGTGCTGGCATCCTATATGGGCACTGGTTCAAGTACCGGCTGCTCCACTTCCAATCTAGCTCCCTGCTGATGGCCTGGGAAAGCAGTAGAAGATGGCCCAAGGGCTTGGGTTCCTTGCACCATGTGGAGACCTGGAAGAAGCTCTTGGCTCCTGGCTTCAGACTGGCCCAGCCTGGGTCGTTGTGCCTATTTGGGGAGTGAACCAGTGGACGGAAGGCCTCTCTCTCCCTGTCTCTACCTTTCTCTCTAACTCTGCCTTTCAAATAAATAATTTTTTAAAAAAATAATAATCTGTTCATATGAGGTATACTGGTTATTTTACTTGCATACTAAAATTATTATATTAACTGATGAAATGTGACTTGCAAAAAAAGAACTTCTATGAAAAGTAAGTTGAATGCTTTGGAAAGACTTGATAAAGGCAAATTGTTTTTTAGAACTACCAGGGGCTGGCATTATGGCATAGTGGGATAGTGGGTTAAACTGCTGCCTGCAACGCAGGCATCCCATATGAGCACTGGTACAAGTCCCAGCTGTTCCACTTGCGATCCAGCTCCCTGCTAATGCACCTGGAGAAGCAGCAGAAGATGGCTCAAGTGCTTGGGCCCCTGCACCCAAGTGAGAGACCCAGATGAACATCCTAGCTCCTGGCTTCAGATCAGCCCAGCTCTGGCTGTTGTGGCCATTTGAGGAGTGAACCAACAAATGGAAGATCTCTCTCTCTCTCTTTCCTTCTCTCTCTCCCTCTGTGTAACTCTGCCTTTCAAATAAATAAAAAATCTTAAAAAACAAAACAAGCAAAAACTGCTGCTGAATTAGATACGGGCAAGACAATGTGGTGGAACTTAAAAATCTGGAAGTATTCTGTATTTTATTTCTCACATGTACTTAAGAACTTGCTTCACTTAAAGACACTGGACGTGGAAATCACAGGTGTACCTTATTAAAGAAAGTCACCAGCACTCCACTCGGAGAAGCCACATTCTCAGAAAAAGCCCTGGCCTACCTCAAAAGATTTATGAACACATGTACACTTACACATGTTGAGTTAAAATAGAATTCTTAGGGACTGCTTTGTTTTTAAAGACTCTTTGTTTTAACTGAACATTTGGGATTAACTGACCAAATGTCAGTCTACACCCCCACATAAGATGTGTCCAATACATGCCTGCTTCTCTTCAGTTGACAGCAAAATGAGTTTGTATTCCCTTAGCCCAATCCAGCTATGTTGCTTAGCCGAGGATTTGATAAAACAGACTTCTCATGGAGGAAGATACAGTGCAGGTGGAATACTGAATTTTAACTCTATCTTCAGAGACAGCTGCGCATGCCTGTGAGCATAGGCGCTCCAATGACTACATATAGACTGAAACATGGAATAAGAGATCAGGATGTCCCACGCGCCAGCTCAGCTTTGGTCACAGGTATGCGGACAACTCGTCAGTGGATCCAGGCGTCTGATGTTCCAATCTGGGATATGATGCTATCGCTATCAGAAAACGTCTCAGGTGATGTTTTACTGAGAAAAGGTACAGGTGCTAATCACCACAGGGGAGTAAGCGGCCCTCCCAAGACCTCCTTATGATCAGTGTAATACGTTTCTGTTTATTTGCACAGAACGCTGGGTTTCCATACCACAGCACAAGACGCCACACAATGAAACTGAACCGACATCATTAGCTTCTCACCAGGGCTTGCAGCCGTCAACACGCAGTCTGTCAAGGGAGGCAGCACAGGGCCTCATCTCAACAGAAGTCTGCAGCAGCAAAAGGCAAGTGAAAAGGGAGCCTTCAGAGGAGTCTCAGCCACCTGACAATATGCTTAAGAGAGATATTTAACATATAGAGGATCCCTTTGATGGAGGAGAGAAAAATAACCATGGATTTTCATCCTCATTAAAGACAGACATGGGGGTGGGGGGGAAGAACTGGAGAAATCTTTGTATATTGAGAGCTGTGTTTATTTTTACACTCTGTAGGTAATTCTATAAGCATCATTTAACTTTCTCACTAGAAACAAAATAGACTAAGTCAGTTAATGCCTTGCATTCTACACTTGCAACTCCAGAATCGCTTGTTTTTTTCCTGAAAATTAAATTGCTTCTCACAGAATGACACCCAAATGTGTGCTTTCAAAGGCAGGTCCCAAAACTGATGAGCTCCTCAGTAAGAGCGTGAGAGGCATTTTCCATCTCAATCTGGAATTAGGAAGTCTGTGGGGTTTATTTTCTTCATTAGGGGTAAGCCTCCATGGCTTCTAAAATCACCCTGCTTTCCAAACTGTGATTTCGGAGGAACAAAGAAAATGAGTCTCATTTATCACTGCTGAAATGTAAGTCAGGTATCAGCAAAAAACCCCTAATTTGAAAGCTGTCAATCAGTGAAACATGTTTCAAAATAGGTTGTGGAATCTTCTTCCCCAGAGACAGTTAAAAATAGGCTAGGCAGCCATCTGTCTTGGTAGGGTGCAGCCCTTCTAGAAAGAGAGCATCAGAACCAAACCCTTCTTTCCTCCTAAGGAATCTACAAATGAGAAGTGATTAGGACGATGACGGAAAATCAAAGGGAAGCAGCCCCCACCTGGGCCCAGGTAAACCTGTGGACAAGGCAGCTGAGACTTCCAATAAGAAGACAAAGTGTGAGGTGCAACAGGAAAATATGGAGGAAAAAAGACATGAAATAACCACAGAGCTCTGAGCTCTTAGGGGAGGGCAGAGCCAATCTGCTTCCCAGCTGTGGCTGCTCGGTTTCTTCCTGGGGACAGGGAGCTCAGCCACAGCTCCTTGGGGAGGGTATTATTCCCCTCCCTAGTTCCCAAAGAGTGTGTACATGAAGCCTAGGCAGAAAATGAGAACTGTCAAATAAGTCCACCATCTCCCCAGGTGCCCAGCAGCACCCAGGGAGTAGCTCCAAAAACTTTTCCTTTAAGATCCACAGTCCTTTTTTTCTCTCTCTTTGCCACCCTCCCAGGCCATCGTAATCCTATCCATTTCCTGCAGTTCTTAACATTTCTTTCATTGTTATGGAAAGCTCTCCAGGGGCATGAAAAGGAATGAAGCCTTCCTGGACCTTGGGAACCCTAACTCCAAGTGCGAGCACTGTTCCAATGCCTATGCCTTCTGCCCAAGTAGCCCTGTCCCTCTCTCCGCAGACATGAGCGGCCCCTGGCCCCCATCTCACATGCACACACTTGGGGTTCTCCACTAAGCCTTTGTTCCCAGCACAGCGTCTTCCCGAATCACACTGGAGTCAGCCCATGGCACTGTTATATGGTCCCTCGGGTACCTACCCTTGCTGGTAGCAGAAATACAGGAAGCCCACTGTTTTCTAAGCCCACAGTGCAAAAGGCCCAAGCAGGGAGGGCAGTGAGGTCAAAAAGTCAACAACAGGGACTCACCAGCAAACTAAACATGAAGGCGAGGGATGGATACCAGCTGTTGAGAGCTAAACACTAGGGAGAACAAGGCAAAACCAGGGCCGAGGCTCAGTTCTGTAAAAGACTGTTTTTAGATTGGGGTCGCCAGCTAAAGAGAAACCTGAAGCTCAAGCATGCAGTCTGGTGGCGAATTTCCCCGCTTCTGGCAAAGCCAGAGAAATTCGCAAAGATCACTAGAAGAAAATCAATATGGCAAGGCCCAAGTTTTTGTTTTTTGTTTTTTTTTTTTTTTTTTTAAGTTTTTAAGCTTTTTATTCAGTGAGAGAAGTGCACAGGAAGGTGAGGGCTTTATTCAGGGAAAAAGAAGTCTAGAAGCTAAGTTGGGTCCATACCAGACAGAGAGCAGGCCAGCAGAGAGCCATGCGGAGCAAGCGTATGGTTCTGAGCAGCCACAGGTAACTTAGGGCAGCAAAGTGAAGACAGAGAGCAAGCCATGAGCCCCGTGGAGCTAGCTTGCAGGCCAGAAAGCAGAGAGCGGCAGCCCAAAGGCCACACGCCCACGGGGCAACAAGGAAAGGGCCCAACTGTGTTCCAGGCCTTTTATTTACTCCCAAAGGGGGAGGGGTTACATAGTCTGATTGGCAGGTGGGCATACAGGTGGGATCAGGTAGGGGCATGAGATCACACAGGGGGTGTGGTCTTCCAGATCACAAACCTAATCAATTTCATCTTATCTGCCTGCCTTCGTCACTCCCCTCCAGAGACTCCAGACCTTAATCTTAAGGGATGCTGAAAGGCCCAAGTTTTAAGACAAGTGTACAGAGGAGAAATCTGAGTCTGTTCTGTCCTGGTAGTTGTCCTACATGAGGCTCTTACACTAAGAGAAGGTACCAGACTTCCTGAAAGGAACAAAGAGATAATGAACATGAAAGGGCCCTGAAAACTCAGCCCAAGACAAATGACAGCCCAAGGAGCTAAGAGGGAGCAAACATCACTAGAAAAGCAAAGACTATCTTTGTGGGTCATCTCCTGCGGCCACTCTAGGTGGTCAGCTAGGACATCTGTCTTCCATCTTGCTGGGCTAGGGGCAAAAGTGGCTTTGAAAAAGGAAACGCCCCCATCCTTTGGCTGGATGCCACATAGCAACTCCAGGAAGCAGTTACAGCCCAGCACCTGAGAAGACACTCTGATCCTCTGGAATGTGCCAGTGTCAATGTGCCACTATGTCAATATCAGTGGAATGTGCCACTATGGTCAATATCCAGGACTAGGGAACAGTGTGTCAGGGAGTGTCTCTCTTCAGATCCTAACTCAAGCCCAGAAGGAGAGCTCAGTCTAGGACCTGCTCTGTCTTCACAGCTCTGGAACTCAAAGTTTGCTCATTTTTCAGAGTTGAGCTCTTGATGCCTCTGGGATTCATTTCAGGTTTGGGATTCAGAATGCCTAAGGCCTTGGGGAACTGCAACCAAGCAGCAGAGAGCTGGTTTCCAAGGAGGAGACGCGACTGAGCAGATAACACAAAAGTAGAGCATCCTCTAGAGGCTGCTTCCTCTGCCACCCCACCACATCCCTGCCCTTGCCTTTCTGCAGGTTACTGGGAAGCACGTGCAAACAGGTGAGTGTGTGTCCTGTTTTACAAGCTTCCCTGGGAAGGAGAACCTGTATTATCTTTCTATAGCCTGGAGCTGGTAAAAGAAGGGAAGGAAGGAACAAACAATGGAGTAGCCAACCCACTAGCTTCCCATTCACTCCCATAACTGAACACGATGAGGCTGGCTGGCTGCAGGCCAGTATTCTCTCCAGAAGAATAGCAGAACGGCTGTCAGATCAGTGTGGGATGGTGAAGAACTCTGGATTAGACATCAAAAGATGTTGGGGGGAGGAGAGGATTGGTGCAAAGGAGCATGAGGGGGCTTTTTGGAGTGATAGAAATATTCAATATATTGATCATAATTGTGGTTACACAAATACATACACTTGTTAAAACTCAATGAATCATATGTTTAAAATGGGCACACTTTATAAATTACACCTCAAGGCCGGCGCTGCGGCTCAATAGGCCAATCCTCCGCCTTGCAGCGCCGGCACACTAGGTTCTAGTCCCGGTCGGGGCGCCGGATTCTGTCCCGGTTACCCCTTTTCCAGGCCAGCTCTCTGCTATGGCCTGGGAGTGCAGTGGAGGATGGCCCAAGTCCTTGGGCCCTGCACCCGCCTGGGAGACCAGGGGAAGCACCTGGCTCCTGGCTTCGGATCAGCGCGGTGCGCCAGCCGCGGCAGCCATTGGAGGGTGAACCAATGGCAAAAAGGAAGACCTTTCTCTCTGTCTCTCTCTCACTATCCACTCTGCCTGTCAAAAAATTTTTTTAATAAATAAATAAAAAATCACACCTCAAAAAAGTTTTAGAAGAGAAATTACACATTCGAAATCCTGATTCTGTCCATATTAACTCTGTGACTTGGGGATGTCACCCAGCCTACCTGATGTTTCAGTGTTCCCATTTTTTAAATGGGCTTACTACTTCCTGCCCTGCTTACCTCACAGGATTTTTAAGATCAAATGAGATAATATATGTGAATCCATTTAAAGTTTATTTTTATTTATTTACTTGAGAGGCAAACAGATAAGAGCTCCCATCTACTACATAATACTAGATAACTTCCCAAATGCCTGGCCAGTCAGGAGCCAGGAACTCATTCAGGTTTCCTAGGTGGGTGACAGGAACCCAATTACTTGAGCCGTCATGCTGCCTCCCAGGATCTGAATCAGTAGGAAGCTGGAATTGGAAGGCAAAGCCAGGAACTGAATGCAGGTACTCCAAGTGGGATGCAGGCGTCTTAAACCAGCATCTTAACTGCTAGGCTAAACACCCGCCCCTGAATCCATTTTAAAAAGCACAAAATGCTAAGCAAATAACTATAAACAAGTAACTATAATTATGTTTGTTCCACAACATTTAGGACCTCCTTTGCTATATACATCTGGGTCTTACGGAGGGAAAATTCTGTTCTGTTTAATTGATGATGGTTCAAAAACCTTTCCTATGGAAAATCTTTCTGCTTGTTTCAGACTGTCTGCTTGCTCACATCTCTGACCGGGGATGTGTAATTCACTGTAGGCACACAGGCCTTTCTGGCTCCCGCAGATAAGCATCCCAACGCAGGAGCACAGGCACCGCACACAGGCGCCTGACCAGAACACAGACACCCCAGCAGATACCATGCACAAACAGCATGCTTCCCTTCCTGGGGAAATCAGTGAGTTGGCATCTTACATGCTGCTACAGAGAACCATTTCTGACAGAGGATATGGAAAGAAAATGCAGGACCTCCTCACAGGACAAAACGGGGGGAAATTAGTGAAGATTGGGCAGTTAGATACAAATCCACCCAGCTAGGCTAAACAGCTAAAAGGGACTGCGTGATCTCATCTAACACCTTTAGTTTAAAAATTAGGAAACTAATTCTCAGAGGACAAGAGTTCAGGGTTAAGCAAAGCTGTTAAATAGGTCCAACTGCACAGGCCACAACCTTTTAGGGCCAGCCCTAATACCTGCTTACTTTCCCCTTAGGGAGCCTTTGTTCCCTGAACTGACATATTTTTTTTTTCATTTATTAAACTTTTATTTAATGAATATAAATTTCCAAAGTACAGCTTATGGATTACAATGGCTTCCCCCCTCCCATAACTTCCCTCCCACCCGCAACCCTCCCCTTTCCCGCTCCCTCTCCCCTTCCATTCACATCAAGATTCATTTTCAATTCTCTTTATATACAGAAGATCAGTTTAGTATATATTAAGTAAAGATTTCAACAGTTTGCCCCCATATAGCAACACAAAATGAAAAAAATACTGTTGGAGTACTAGTTATAGCATTAAATAACAGTGTACAGCACATTAAAGACAGAGATCCTACATAATATTTTTTTAAAAATTAATTTTCTATGCCATTTCCAATTTAACACCAGGGTTTTTTTTTTTTCATTTCCAATTATCTTTATACACAGAAGATCGATTCTGTATATAATTAGTAAAGATTTCATCAGTTTGCACCCACACAGAAACACAAAGTGTAAAAATACTGTTTCAGTACTAGTTATAGCATCACTGCACATTAGACAACACATTAAGGACAGATCCCACATGAGATATAAGTACACAGTGACTCCTGTTACTGACTTAACAATTTGACACTCTTGTTTATGGCGTCAGTAATCTCCCTAGGCTCTAGTCATGAGTTGCCAAGGCTATGGAAGCCTTTAGAGTTCGCTGACTTTGATCTTATTCCGATAGGGTCATAGTCAAAGTGGAAGTTCTCTCCTCCCTTCAGAGAAAGGTACCTCCTTCTTTGATGGCCCTGTTCTTTCCACTGGGATCTCACTTGCAGAGATCTTTCATTTAGGTCTTCTTCTTTTTTTTCTTTTCCATGGTATCTTGGCTTTCCATGCCTACAATACTCTCATGGGCTCTTCAGCCAGATCCGAATGCCTTAAGGGCTGATTCTGAGGCCAGAGTATTATTTAGGACATCTGCCTTTCTATGAGTCTGCTGTGTATCCCGCTTCCCATGTTGGATCCTTCTCTCCCTTTTTGATTCTATCAGTTAGTATTAGCAGACACTAGTCTTGTTTGTGGGATCCCTTTGACTCTTAGACCTATCAGAGCCATCAATTGTGAACTGAAATTGATCACTTGGACTAGTGATATGGCTGAACTGACATCTTAATGGTCTTAGACCCTTATCAAAACTACATATAGGAAATAAGTGCAATCTCATACTAGAATATAACTAAACAAATAGTCTTTTGAGTGGAGTACAGGAAAAGAACATTTTAAAGGGGTAAAACTAACAGTACAAAAGCTGTTTTTACTCCATCTGCCTATATCCAGGGGTCCTTAACAACAGCCCTAAAATCACATCTAAAAGGTGACTTTCTACCCAGCCTAGGCAAATAGAGTGCCAAAGGCCGAAACTCTTCCAGATAAGTTCAAGTGAGGCTTACAAAGAAGTTCAAGTGGGCCTGCAGAGCTGTGGGTCTTATCTGCCATCCTGCCTTCCCATCTGTCAAACCCTGTGCTGCAGCAGCGAAAGTGTCCTATGCAAAGGAGTTATACGTCTTGCACAAACAGGAATCTGAGCTCCACAGACATCCCTGCTATAACCACTATTCCTTGCAAATGTTCCTTTTTTAAAATACATATACTCATGTAGTATATAGATATATAAAATACATACACATACATATATTTATTTTAAAGGCAGAGTAACAGAAAAAGAGATTTCTTCCATCTGCTGATTTACTCCCCAAATGCCCAAAACAGCCAGGGTTAAGCCAAAGCCAGGAGCCCAGAATTCCATCTGGGTCTCCCACATAGGTGGTAGGGACCCACAGACTTGGGCCATCATCCACTGTCTTGCCAGGCATATTAGCTGGAAGCTGGATCAGAAGCAGGGTAGCCTTGAACCAACGTAACCAGCGCTCTGGGCATCCTAAGCAGAATCCACTGCACCACAACACCCACCCTGCAGATGTTCCTTTTAAGTTGAGGATATTATTCATTTTGGTTTCACCTAGTAGAAAGAGAAAACAACTCAGATTTGCCCAGTTTTTACCTGGTCCAAGCCACCATCATCTCTCATTTGATTACTGCAAGAGTCCTGCAAATGGTATCCTTCCTTCCACACAGCAAGCAGAGTGATCTTAACATAAATAAATCAGATGCGTTACTCCCCTGCTTATTGTCTTCCTCGGTCTGCCACAGCACTAGAAATCAAATGCAGAGTCCCACCAGGTCCTTTGGGCTGGTGTGGCCTGATCATCCCTGCCTATTCCACTTCACTCTGTATCCTCCTCTGCTTGCTCACTGCCCTGTTCCTCCCACATACCAAGCTGCCACTTCAGAGCCTGATACCTGCTGCTCCCTCCGCCCCCCAGACCTCTCCTAGGCTGGCTCCTTCTTTTCATCACAGTATCAGCAGAGGTGTCATCCCCAAGAGACCCTCCCAGCCTACGCATGATTAAATAAGCTACCTCATCTCTGCCAGAGCACACTACCTTGTTTCCACTTCCTTCAGAACACCGACTACCTTCAACTACCCTATTAATTCATCCATTTATTTATCATGTATTTCTCTCACTAAGATTACAGTTCCATGAAAGCAGAGACTTGCTCTGTCTTGCTGATAACTCTATCACCAGACTAGAGCATGACACCTAGTGAACATGCTTCACTAGGTATTGAATGAATTTGTTTATTTATTTGTTTATTATTTATTTGAGAGGCAGAAACAGACAAAGAAAGAGAGAAAAACAGAGCTCCTTTCCACTGGTTCACTCCCCTAATGTTCACAAGAGCTGGCGCAGGGCTAGGCCAAAGCCAGGAGCCAAGAGCTCAATCCAGATCTCCCATGTGAGTGGTGGGACTCCATCTACTTGAGCTATCACTTACTGCTTTGCAAAGTGGACATTACCAGGAAGCTAGAATCAGGAGCAGCCAGGACTCAACCCCAGGCACTTGAATATGGGATGCAAACATCCCAACTGGCATCTTAACCACTAAGCCAAACACCCACCCCAGGAATGAATTTTTCAATGAACCAAACCGAGACAGGGTGAGGCCTTCTGGTAGGCTACTGAGCTCATGCCCTGAACCACGTCTGCACTCACAAGAAGTGCCAGTGCTGGCATAGGTTTCAACAGAAACACATCTATGAAACGCAGAGGTGAGATCAAGTGTTTCCATCAGGCATTTCCATAATGAATCATTGGCACTGAGAGGCTGAGATACCTATAATATCAACTTTAGCATTGATGCAAAGGATACCTATTCACTTAAACTGACAAAAACATGTTGTGGTTTTCTTCTCCATCACAAAGCATGCCAATGTAGCAGAAACACTGTTGATTGAACATTTTTCTCGATACAAGTGGCATTGGTCAGTTTTACCAAAGGAAAAATAGTTCTCTTCTGACAGGTCTAAAGCAGAGAAACCTTTTTTCTTTACTTAACAGGCATAAGTAAGATATTTTAAATATATGAAAATGATAAGTACATAAAATTCTCTTTTTGGAGACATTAAACTGTCACTTATGTTGTTTGGAATAAGGTAACGTGTATGTGCACACACACATTGAAAATAGAATTAAAAGATATTTTTTAAATCTATGCATAGTTTTTTCACAATATATATTTTTGCATGAACTTTTTGAAGACCCTTCATATGTACATGTTTGTGTAAATATATAGCATACAAACATATGAAGTCACACGCTGCCTAACATTCCAGTCAGTGACACCACATATACAACAGTGGTCCGATAAGATTATATCGGAGCTGAAAAATTCTAATTGCCTAGAGACCTTGTAGTCAATCATAATGTCATAGCACAATACATTTCTCACATTATTGTGCTCATGTTGGTATATACAGTACCTCCTGTGCTGTCAGTCATTTTAAAGTATAATACATAGGACAGGCATTTGGTGCCGTGGTTAAGATGCTGCTCAACCATCCCTTATCAGGGGGCCCAGGTTCAAGTCCTGGCTCCACTCCTGATTCCAGCTCCCTGCTAATTGCAGTCTGGGAAGCAGCAGGTGATGGCCCTAGTACTTGGTCTGGTTTCCTGACACCCACACGAGAGATCTAGATGGAGTTCCTGGCTCTGGCTCCACCCTGGCCCAGCCCCACCCCAGCAGTTTCTGGCACTTGGAGAGTGAATCAGCAGAGGGTGGTAGCTCTTTCTTTCTGTCTCTCTAATAAAGACTTATAAAAAAAGATTCCGTACAATTTTGTATAGCACATAATGCTTGATAACATGGTATGGGGTTATGCATTTATGATACTTTTTATCCCTTTTTAGAGCCTACTCCTACTTAAAAGAAAAGTTTACTGTCAAAGAGTATGCCACATTATACCAGCAGCAGCCTTCTATCTCTCACATTCACAGCATCTCTTCTCTTTATTCATCAAAAGGCCACATCCCTGACTGACCTACATCATTTAGGTTTGTGTAAGTGTACTCTCCGATGTTTACAGAACAATACAATCACCTAAGAATGTGCATTTCTCCTCACATGTCCCTGTTGTTAGTCCACACGTGGCTCTTTCTACATACATGTGTGTTTATGTGTGTGAACAAATTACCAGAACTCCTACTGCAACTGCCTGTGGATCACTGACTGCACAGCCCAGTAAGTGATGCATCACTTCATCTCCATCAACACCGTACTCCCTGCCCCTACAGAGAATAAACGACATAACAGAACTAAAAGCACTTTGAGCCTCTGAAAGAAAGAAGCTATAGAAATCCTGAGAGAAGAAAAAAACAAGTGCAATCTCCAAGAGGGGAAAAAAAAGAAGCTGCACAAAAAGACAGGCCAGGTGTTAATTGCTGAAGAGTGCTTCAGGCGGAAGAGACTGATCCTGGACTCCCCTTTGGCATCCGGCAGCCCAGGCCTTCTTTTCGAGGATCTGCACTGATGAGGTTCCCCATACCAATCAGTTTGTTTATTCAGGGGCCTTTTAACAGCCAAAATGCTAGAAGCTGCTCAGGTGTGGCCCAGCCAAGCAGGCCTGCACAAGTTTCTACCACACCCAGGTGGCAGCTTGGTAAGAAAATGAAAATCACCAAAAGACTTTTAATGAGTTGTTAATCATTTAAGTATTCGCTGTGATACGCCTGCATGATAAGACAAAAGGAACCTAAGAGCAGTGAAACCAAATCAAATCAAGAATACATTCACCAGCAGTTACACATGCAGTTACACAACCTCTGCAGGAATTTTGGAAGCTCCTGAAATAAAACTGCATCCTAAGGTCCAGCATTTTGCCCCCAATCAGAAGCCTACCTGCATCCTTGCTAACAAAGTATGCTACCCTTTCAACTCTCCTCAGTGTGTGGCATGCAACAGCTGTCTCATCGTAATTTTATCTATTGCTCCACAAACACTTGGCTCTGGCTAATGTTAACCCTACCTCTCATCTGCTTACTGAGGATAGGATGAAACTTGAGTTGTTCTCTGTAGACAAAAATATAGTGGTTGACATTAAAGATCACCTATTTGAGGTAAAACTCATTTTAGGCCAGCGCTGCGGCTCAATAGGCTAATCCTCCACCTGCAGCGCCGGCACAGCAGGTTCTAGTCCCGGTCGGGGCGCCAGATTCTGTCCCGGTTGCTCCTCTTCCAGTCCAGCTCTCTGCTGCGGCTCGGGAGTGCAGTGGAGGATGGCCCAAGTGCTTGGGCCCTGCACCGCATGGGAGACCAGGAGAAGCACCTGGCTTCGGATCAGCGCGGTACGCCGGCCACAGCGCGCCAGCCGCAGCGGCCATTGGGGGATGAACCAATGGAAAAGGAAGACCTTTCTCTTTGTCTCTCTCTCTCACTGTCCACTCTGCCTGTCCAAAAACAACAACAACAACAAAAAAAAAACATTTTAAGCAGGTGGATAAACTCCATGCTTACAGGTTCTTGCACTTGGCTTATTTTTTTGAAAAACTCCAACAAGATAAGAGATTGGGAAATGGCTCCCTTGGCTAGTTGAGAAGGAATGTAATCTTTAAACAGCCTGGACAGAATCCTCCTACTAGAAAATCAGCAGACCTGCGTCATTCTTTTTGTACAATATTTTCACAAGCAGATTTGATTTTGTTTACCCAAATATATCCAACTTACGGATAAAAATTAGTACAACACTAAAAAGGAAGTATGCAAAGGACCTCCAATTTTCCATTCTCAGCTCTAACATAAATTAGTCATTTTAACATTAAGTCAAGACACTTAGACTGCAACTAAATAAAAATGATTCTGGGTCATGAATAAGATGGCATTGCAAATGACCAACAAGAGTATGTCTTAATCACTTGTTGACTGCTCAACACTATGTTAAACATCCGTAGCAGGTACCAAAAAAGTATAAAATAAAATTCCTATCATCACTGTAACACAGTATGTCATTTCCATCTGGAAATAGCCCTCAATTAATCTATCACCAGGGTACATTGCGTAATAACATTATTTGTAAGCTTGCTGTTTGAAGTTCAAACACATTTCTCCATAAAAGCCATGCTAAGTAAGGTGTTCCTGTTCTCAAGCTGGTAGAGAAGTCTATGGAAGACTCTCTCTCACTCTCACTCTGCCTCTCCATCTCTCTCTGTGTAACTCTGCCTTTCAAATAAATCTTAAAAAAAAAAAAAGAAAGAAAGAAAAAGAAATCTGGTGTCCCATTAGACCTACATGACATGTATCTCCTGCCCTGTTAGCTACAAAGACTTTTTCACATACATAAGCTTCACCATGATGACACCTTGGATATGTGGCTATTAGGCAGTACATGCTGTTTTCAACAGTTGAGGAAACTGAGTCACAGAAAGCCTGGGAACTCTTTCAGTCACACAGCTACTAACCCACAGCAGGACTCTAATGCTGGCCTTCAATTCCAATCCCATTCTCTTCCCACTCCGGAAAACCAAAGAAAGAAAATAGGTGTGGGAGTGTTTTATCTTGCTTTGTTTTTCAAAACTAATACCTGAGAAAGAGGAAATTTCATTTGAGAAAGAGGAGGAGGTAAAGGGAGACTTTTAGTGATTCAAAGGGAGGCTTAGGGGCACTGTTAGGAGATCTCAAGGTTGACAGCTTTATTGCTCTCACTGTGCTTCAGCCTCTGGGCACAGACTGCCTCCTTTCAGGTTCTTCACTTGTGCTTTTCAAGTTCATCTACCACAGCCAGGGTGTGCTGGGGAAGGGTGTTTGGTTTGGGTTTTAATTCATGAACACGAACACGTCATCAGAAAGAACGGTTTGAAAAGATTTCCTTGAATTAAGAGTTAAGCACTGGGAAAGAGAAGGGAGGAAAAGTGAGATGAAGAAGGCAAATTTGTATACAAAAATTCTGCCTGAGGGCAACGTAACTGAGTTGAAAGCCTTGAGCGAATGGTAGAGAGGGGTGGGGACTGAGGGAGGGCATTACTCTATTAAGGAAACATGGAGATGGATGTTGAGTCAGTTTCCACCACTGTGCCATCAGCCCATGGCAGCCTGACTGGAGGGCAGAGGAAGGTGGAGGCAGCAGCACAACCCAGCTACACAAAAATAAGGAACTTTCCCCAGCAGTGAGGGTCCACAGTCGAGAAGACATCTATGAAAATAACAGGTGCCAACACAATCCCACATTATGCCTTCTACAAAAATCCCTCTGTCTGAATAAAAGTACTAAGAGTTTCATCCATCCATTTCTCCATCCCTCCAACAAACATTGACTACGAGCCAGGTGCTGCACTAGATGCTGGAAAAACAAAGACACAGGAACAGTCCCTTCCCTCAAGGAGCTCACAGTTCAGCAGATGAGAAACGTGGAAACAATAAGAGGCATGAGTTAATTTCATTAAATGCCTCGTACAGCATGTGCACGGTCCCTCTTTAAGCACGAGCACAGCCCATAGGTTCCCCACCACGCTCAACTTGGCAGACTTGCTATTTATCATCTACCCATCCATATACAGAGGCCCACACTACTACTTAGGACAAACCTACATTATTAATCCCATATTTACCAGCTAAGTCGCTTTCCTGATGTCTACCCTGCCCAAGTCACTGTTGTTTCCAAGGGAGAAGAATGTGTGTTCATAAATTTCATCCAAATTGTGTAACAGTCACCTGAACTTGGGGCGGTACAAAAGGAGTGCACCGATCCATGACATGTCATTTCAAGCATGGCCCAGAAAGCAACAGGTGACTCATCTTAGCAAACCTCCTTGGGCCGATGTTAAATAGGTCAAGTCCCACTAAAGTGAAGACCAAGAGACTATCCACCTTCTTCTGTCACTAATAAAAATCTCTATTTTTATTTGGGCCATGTAATTTATAAAGCAGATGCAACAAGCATTATCTCATTTAATCAACACAACAACCCCTCACTGTAGGAATTACATGTTCATCTTCCCGCAGAAGAAGCTGAGGGGCTGGCATCATGGCTCATTTGGTTAATCCTCCGCCTTGAGGTGCCGGCATCTCATATGGGCACCGGTTCTAGTCCCGGTTGCTCTTCTTCCAGTCCAGCTCTCTGCTGTGGCCCAGGAGGGCAGTGGAGGATGGCCCAAGTGCTTGGGCCCCTGCACCTGCATAGGAGACTGGGAGGGGGTGCCTGGCTCCTGGCTTCAGATCGGCGCAGCGTGCCAGCCGTAACGGCCATTTGGGGGGTAAACCAATGGAAGGAAGACCTTTCTCTCTTTCTCTCTCCCTCACTGTCTATAACTCTACCTGTCAAATAAAAATAAAAAAAAATTTAAAAAAAAAAAAAGAAGGTGAGGTCAGATGTTTACCCAGAGCCACTCAGTGATGGCAAGGGTCAGAGATGGGACTGACACTCAAGTATTCTGATCTCCAGCTCAGTGTTTTTTCCTGCCAAACTGCAGATTAGAATTGCCAAGCCAACTGTGGGTAATCTTTGTTACATAGAAAACAAAGGGGGAGGCGCGAGAATAATAATTCCTACAGCCTTCTTGGATCCAATACATTTTTTTAAAGATTTATTTATTTATTTATTTATTTGAAAGTCAGAGTTATAGAGCGAGGTAGAGACAGAGAAAGAGGTCTTCCATCTGCTGGTTCATTCCCCATTTGGCCGCAGCAACCAGAGCTGTGCTGATCTGAGGCCAGAAGCCAGGAGCTTCTTGTGGGTCTCCCATGTGGGTGCAGGGACTTAAGGACCCGGGCCATCTTCCACTACTTTCCCAGGCCATAGCAGAGTTGGGATCCAAAAATTTAAAAAGTAATCATGGGGGCTGGCTCTATGGCATAGGGGGTAAAGCTACCACCTGCAGTACCGGCATCCCAAATGGGTACCGGTTCAAGTTCCAGCTGCTTCACTTCCAATACAGCTCTCTGCTATGGCCTGAGGTAGCAGTGGTTTATGCCCCAGGTCCTTGGGCCCCTGCACTTGCATGGGAGACCTGGAAGAAGCTCCTGGCTCCTGGTTCCAGATTGGTGCAGTTCCAGCTGTTGCAGTCATCTGGGGAGTGAACCAGCAGATGGAAGGCTCTGACTCTCTCTCTCTCTGCCTCTCTGTAACTCTGCCTTTCAAATAAATAAATCTGAAAAAAAAAAAAAAAAAGTAATCATGACACTGTGGCATAGTGGGTAAAGCCACCACCTGCAGTGCCACATCCCAAATGGGTCCTGGTTTGAGTCCCAACTGCTCCACTTTTGATCCAGTTCCCTGCTAATAGCCTGAGAAAGCAGAGAGAGATGGCCCAAGTCCTTGGGCCTCTGCACCCAAGTGGGTGACCCAGAGAAGCTTCTGGCTCCTGGCTTTGAATCTGCTGTAGTAGACATTTGGGGAGTGAACCAGCTGATAGAAGATTCTCTCTCTCTGTCTCTCTGTCTCTCTATAACTCTGCCTTTCAGGCCGGCGCCGTGGCTCAACAGGCTAATCCTCCGCCTAGCGGCACCGGCACACCGGGTTCTAGTCGCGGTTGGGGCACCGGATTCTATCCCAGTTGCCCCTCTTCCAGGCCAGCTCTCTGCTGTGGCCCGGGAGTGCAGTGGAGGATGGCCCAAGTGCTTGGACTCTGCACCCCATGGGAGACCAGGAGAAGCACCTGGCTCTTGCCTTTGGATCAGCACAGCGCGTCGGCTGCGGCGGCCATTGGAGGGTGAACCAACGGCAAAAGGAAGACCTTTCTCTCTGTCTCTCTCACTGTCCACTCTGCCTGTCAAAAATAAAAATAAATAAATAAATAACTCTGCCTTTCAAATAAATAAATGAATCTTTTTTAAAAAACAAAAAAATAGATGTAATCACAGAGCAGTCTGTTCAAAACAGAAGCAGCACTAAAACTTTTGATCCCATAGGATCAGGCCTTTGGGACACTAGTATCCCATACCAGAGTGCTTGGGTTACAGTCCTGGCTCCACTCCCGTGTTAGTTTCCTGCTAATGTGCATTGTGGGGGGCAGCAGGTGATGGTCAAGTACTTGGATCCCTGCCACCCACATGAGAGACTGGGATTGAGTTCAAGGCTCCTGGTTTTGGCCTGGTGCAGCTCTGGCTGTTGAGGGCATTTAGCGAGTGAACAAGCAGATGGAAGGAATAGACATCTTACTCACTCTCAATCTCTCTGTCTTTCCCTGCCTTTCAAATAAATTGAATAAAAAAAAAATTTTTTTTGACAGGCAGAGTGGATAGTGAGAGAGAGACAGAGAGAAAGGTCTTCCTTTTTGCCGTTGGTTCACCCTCCAATGGCCGCTGCGGCCGGCGCATCTCGCTGATCCGAAGCCAGGAGCCAGGTGCTTCTCCTGGTCTCCCATGCGGGTGTAGGACCCAAGCACTTGGGCCATCCTCCACTGCCTTCCCAGGCCATAGCAGAGAGCTGGCCTGGAAGAGGGGCAACCGGAATAGAATCCGGCGCCCTGACCGGGACTAGAACCCGGTGTGCCAGCGCCGCAAGGCGGAGGATTAGCCTGTTAAGCCACGGCGCCGGCCTTGAATAAAATTTTTTTAAAAAATCAAAAATCATGAAGGTGATGACAGAATCCATTAAGCACAATCACCAATATCTGAAATATACTTTCCTATAAATAGCATTAGCCTGGCTCCCTCTTTCAAGAAATCCTACATCACAATCTCCAATCAAATCCTCTATCAAACTGCCATCTTACCATCCCAAAGTTATTCAAATTAAGACGATTAGCCACTGCAGCCTCCACACCCCGAAACAAACTGTCTCTAGCACCACCCAGTCATGTTTTGCTAAACACAGCCTCTCCCACACTCCCTGGGATGCCTTTAAAATAACGTGTTCACTAGCCAGCTCTGGTGCAGTGTGGAAACGCAGGTGGTGGACAGCGGTGGCTGGACTTAACTTGACTTTTCTTAAATTCACAGCTCTCAGAAGGGGCCTCCGACTGAATCGTGGAGCAAAGAGGCTCAGAACCCTAAACTCTGCTCTCCTTGCTTCCTGTGCTCCTCCTCACCAGGGTGGGTGAAAGAAAATGCTATTCCTGGATGCAAACACAAAGTCCCCTTCAAGGGAAAACAATTCTCAAACTGAAACGTAAAGGAGCTGCACACGAGGTCAGATGTTTGGCAAGCACATCTATTTCAGTTTCTCTGCAACATTCCCAATTTAGAAGAAAAGAAAATGACAGTTTTAATGGGAGAGGGGGAGGAAGAGGGATAGCACTGTCACTTGTCTGCTTGAATCTGTCTCCCCGAAATAATGCATTCTCTCGTCAACTGCACCATCTCTTTCTGATTTCTCTCTGTCTATTTCTGTCATTGCCACCATCAGTTCCCAAGCTGGAAAGCTCAGGCACTCCTCTGAGGTTGCCCTTAGTCCCCATCCCATCTCTGCGGCTCATGTTCCATCGTAGTGCTGTCTCCTGACATAGTGGTCAAACATGGTACCAAGGGTAAAACAACAAGCCAGCTCAGGCAGTCTCCACACAGTCACAGGTCACCATCGCCTGGGACCATCTGCCTGAACTCAAGTTTCTTGTGCGGTAAATAGAGAAGCAGGCTCTTTCCTAGGTGGCTCTGAGAAACGATCACATTTAGTAACCGGCTTGCAGCACCGACCACAGGGCTCAGCACAGACTAGTGGACACTATGTGGACAGGACCAAGCCTCCCTCTCCCATCCCAGCCACACTGCCCAGCGAGTCCCTCTGACACATGACTTCATCATACCACCCTTCAACTCAGACTGCCTCCATTGTTCTCTACTGCTCAGCATGAAGCCAGACTCTGGCTGACCTTCAAGATCACCAACAACTAACCCAGCTCCATCTTACTTCTGTAGGACTCCTCTACTCCAGCCAAGAAGCCTGGAGTATCTACTCCCTCACCCAGCACACATTCACTGGGTGCCTACCACGTGCAAACATGCTGCTGGGTGCTGGGAACACTGAAATGAAAGGCTGCCTACTGCCTCCTCTCAAAGAACCCACAAGCTTTCTGGTAGGGAGTGTGTGACTGGGGGAAGGAGCATGGGGTGGGGTGAGAGTGGATAAAACCATCATTGTATTGAGATGTAGGAAATGATGCAGGAGTGGTGAGCATGGTGGGGGCTGTGGGAACGCCACTGAGGGAAGACACACTGCCTCTGTTCTTCCCTGCTACTCCATAAATCAAGGTCTTATTCATTCTGGCCCACACCTCTTCCCATCTCAGAATTCCTCAAGTTCTTATCAACACTACTCATTTTCAGTCATCCACTGGCTGATGTCATTTCTCGTATTGCTGTGGGTTAATTTTTTTAATTACTTTTCTTTAATTAAAAACAAAATTTGAAAGGTAGAGTTACAGAGAGAGAAGGAGAGACAAGAGAGTTCTTCTGTCTACTGGTTCACTGCCCAAACAGCTGCAACAGCCAGGGCTGGGGCAGGCAGAAGCCAGGAGCCACGAGTTTCTTCCACTGTCTTCCAATGCACATTATCAGGGAGCTGGATCAGAAGTAGAATAACCGGGACTCGAACTGGCACCCATATGAGATGCCAGCAGTGCAGGTGACAGCTTAACCTGCTCAGCCACAACAGCCCCTAATTACTATTCATATATGTAGGCTGTTTTTCTCCTCTGGTTTATAGGATCATAGAGGGTAAGGACTAGGCTCTAGACAGCTCTAAACCTCTCATGAAAACCACATAATCATTATTTGTGGCATAGGTGATGGATTTGGAACCACTAACAATCATAAAATACTGTATTTATTTCACTTTGAAAAACACACCCCTCCCCTCACTGTGAGGTGGTGACTTCTGCATGGCTTATTTGTGTCCAACCCAAGTCAAGAGGAGATGCTTTGGTTATCACTGAAAAATTCTACAAAATAATTTGCTCAAATGGTAGTAGAAGACATTCTTCAAATAAAATCTCAGATGGATGTCCACTACAGCAAACATAAGAGCACAGCCATTCTGGTAGGAGCTATGGTGACAGCCTGGTACTGCTGACCTCAGGAGGCAAAACATTGAACTCCCTCACCAGCAACCCCAGCGCAACTCCAGGGCCACTGTCACTACACCATGATGAAGGATTTGTCTTGCCCACAAATGTGTAGAAACTGGATACATGTTAATGTGACAATGCACATCAATGGGGAAAATGCTGGAAAAAATGGAACTAGGACAGGTAGCCATGTGGAATATAAAATAGAGCTAGATTCCTGCCTCATACCATTCTCAAAAATACATTCCTTATTTATTTAAGACAGATAATGTGACAAGTAACATGTTAAATCTTAGAAGAAAACAGAAAAAATCCCTATGATTTAGAAAAGGAAAGGTTTTGTGTGTCTGGATTTTACATATGTTCAAATAATAAAGAAAAAGTCTGATTTGACTATTAAAATTTGAAGTTATTTATACATCAAAGAATTAAAAAAAAAGTAGAAACATGAGCCAACTCTGAGAGAAGGTATTACAACCCACAATCATCAACAAAGGTCGAGTAAGCAAAATATAAAAGAAACAAATACACACATCAATCAAAAGAAAAAGAGAGGCAAATGCTGTGGTACAGCAGATTAAGCTACAGCTCAGGATGCCTGCATCCCACATCAGAGTGTCTGGGACTGAGTTTACTCTGATCCAGCACATGATAGCTCAAGTACTGAAGAACCAAGTAGGATTTCCTGGCTCCTGTCTTCAGCCTGACCCAGCTCTGACTGCTGCAAGCATTTGGGAAGTGAACCAGTGGACGGAAGATGTCTCTCTGTCTCTTCCTCTCTTTGTCACTCTGCCTTTCAAATAAATATATACATAAAACTTTAAAAAAAAGTTAGAAGAAAAATGTTCTAAAAGAGCCATCCCCAGATTGCAACATAAGAACTATCCTGAAGCCTCCAATTCACATCCTATCCCACATTAGACAGAACACAGTGAGCGAGCATCCTATCCTACGTACGTAGGTTTATATTTTAATATAGTTTATAACATATGTTACCTTGTATTACCTCAGTCTATCTATACAACAACCCTGGGTTGTAGGCAAAACAAATAGTATGCCACTTTATTGGCATAAATTGAGACTCAAGAAGTTAAATGACTGGTCCAAGGAGACACACATACACACACACACACAGATTTTCCTTATTGAAAAGCAAAACTTAGATTTTTCTACCTTCTAATTTATAATCTTTCCATTAATGTTTCCTTACTTTTTAAACATTTCATTTATTGAGAGGCAGAAAGAGATGGAGATGGACACAGAGACAGAGATAGAGATGCCAGACTCAATCCCGGTCTTCCCTGTAGGTGGCAAGAACTCAATTACTGGAGCCCTCACTGCTGCCTCCCAGGGTCTGCACTAGCAGGAAGCCGGAGTCAGGAGCCAGAGTTGTGAATCGAACCCCAGGACTCCAGTGTAGGATGTGAGCCTCTTAATCACCAGCATAAATGCCTGCTCCAAAAAAAGCTTCCTCCATTAAAAAAAAACACACACACACACACACACAAAAACCTGTACATGAATGTTTATAGTACCCCAAAACTAGAAATGATCAAGTTGTTCTTCCATGGGATAATGGTTAAACAAACTGTTGTACAACTGCACCAAGGAATCTCACTAAGCAATACAAAGACTGCACTATTGATACAAACAACAACCTTGATGACTATCCAGGCAATCATGCTGAGTGAAAAATAAGCCAGTCTTAAAAGGCTACATACTTGTGATTCCACTTTTACAGTATTCTTGAAATAACAAAATTAGATAAGGAGTAAAGATGACTGGTTGCCAGCAGCTAAGGACTAAAAGGGTGTGGGAGGTGGGTGTGGGAAGAGAGGGGTGAAGTGGGGGAGGGGTGGTAGAACTATAAAAGAGCAACATGAGAAATCTTGTATTAATGGAACTGTTCGGTATTTTAACTATATCAGCGGGGGCCGGCGCCGTGGCTCACTTGGTTAATCTTCTGCCTGCGACGCCGGCATCCCATATGGGCACCGGGTTCTAGTCCCGGTTGCTCCTCTTCCAGTCCAGCTCTCTGCTGTGGCCCAGGAAGGCAGTGGAGGATGGCCCAAGTGCTTAGGCCTTTGCACCTGCATGGGAGACCAGGAAGAAGCACCTGGCTCCTGGCTTCGGATCAGGACAGCGCTGGCCTTAGCGGCCATTTGGGGGGTGAACCAATGGAAGAAAGACCTTTCTCTCTGTCTATAACTCTACCTATCCAAAAAAAAAACCTCTCTTAACTATATCAGCGTCAATGTCCTGGTTGTGATACTATAGTCTTTCAAGATATTAACCTTTGTAAGAAGTTAACCTTTGGGGAAAATTAAGTAAAAAGGGGATGGATATACAAGCTCTCTGTATTATTTCTTTTTTTAAAGCTTTATTTGTTTACTTATTTACTTATTTGAAAGGCAGAGTGACGGAGAGGGAGAGACAGAGAGAGAGATCTTTCATCTTCTAGTTCACTTCCTAAATGCCCACAAGAGCCAGGACTGGGCTAGGCTGAAGCCAGGAGCCTGGAAGTTCATCTGGGTCTCCCATTGGGTGTCAGGGACTCAAGTACCTGGGCCATCATCTGCTGCCTCCCGGATGAAACAGCAGGAAGCCAGATCAGAAGCAGAGTAGTAGGGATTTGAACCAGCACACCAATATGGGATGTTAGTGTCCCAACCCACAGTATAACCTGCTACACTACAACGCCAGCTCTGTATTATTTCTTACAACTACATGTGAATGTATAATTAAATAAATTTAAATAAAATATTCCAAAACAATCTTTAAAAAAGGCCTGGGGCCGGCGCTGTGGCGCAGCAGGTTAAAGCCCTGGCCTGGGAAAGCAGTAGAAGGTGACCCAGGTCCTTGGGCCCCTGCTCCCACGTGGGAGACCTGGAAGAAGCTCCTGGCTCCTGGCTCCTGGCTTCGGATCAGCGCAGCTCTGGCCATTGTGGCCATCTGCGGAGTGACCCAGCGGATGGAAGACCTCTCTCTCTGTCTCTACCTCTCTCTGTAACTCTGTCTTTCAAATAAATAAAATAAATCTTTTTTTTTTTAAAGGCCCTAAATCACTCTCCCCTGATGAAGTACCTTTCTGAAGTTAAATAAGATAAAGCACGGGACGGCACTCCAGACTACCACGTGCTCTGCAACACTGGGTGCCATCACCACCTTCCGCCATCAATCATCCTCATCAGCATTCCTCACGGTCAGAGTATTCGCTTGTCCACAGGGCCTTCCACGTTCCTCCGCCGTTTGTTGTCCTAGCAGTGCATCTGCGTGACCTCTCCATCACTCTAACAGGCTGAAGGATCTCGCAGGAAGAAACCTTATTTATCTCTCCCATGCCACAACCTAGAAGAGCATCAGGTACATACATAGTAGGTGCTAAATAAATGGGTGCCTGATTGGAATTAGCTCATGATTTTCTTGTACAATAAAAAGGGTCCCAACACTGGAGGAAGTGAGGAGTGGAGGGGACTGAGAACACCCCAGCAGCCATAAGCCAACGCATTAAAGTTTCATCAACAACCTCCTCCTCCCCAAGTTGCTGAAAACCCAAATGCGGCAGAGGTCTGTTGGGAGGGTGTGGCATCAACAACAAAACCATGAGCTCAGCTCATCAGCCCTCTTGTTTATCCTATCTTGAGCTCTGCAGTGAAGGGACTGACCATTTACAGCTTAGGTCACTGAACGAGATGGGAAGGTGCGCTGTGGTGTAGTCTTGTGGAAAGGATTTAAAGGTTAGCAGACAGCACTTTTCCTGAAATGATTAGACTGAAGAACGGCCCAGGAGCAGAAGAATGGACTGTCTCATCTGTCAAGATCTCTCAGAGACCTCAGTCTCCGCCTGAGCAAACATATTTGGCTGGTGGGGTGGGGAGGGGGTTCCCACGCCCTGACAACAATGCTAGCTCCTCACTCCTACTCCAAATAGTTTTCGAGCATACAAAAGCACAAGCAGTTGCTTCGCTGCTCCTAATGTTATCGGATAATTTTTGAAATTCTTACTCAATTACATATCGCGCGCTTATCTGCAATCTCCACAGGCCAATAGCCCTGCTTTCACAGCATGCTCACTGAGCCTGCCGAAGTCAAGCATCCCTCCCAAATAATTCCAGCTCTCACAAACACGAGATCCTTTTACATTAAGTTTTGTGAGTGTGTGTGTATACAGTGTGTGTGTTTCATGTCTCTGTGTGCACGTATGTCTTGTAGTCAAGGAGGCTGAAGAGGAGATTGGAAGCAAGGGCAGGTTACAAACTCAGGAGGTTTCTGTTTTCACCTAGATAATGATGAACTCTTTTGCTACTGAATCCAGAAAAGCTGGCATTTCTAGACTGGCAGTCCTGCTCCTGGGCCAAAACAACAAAACAAAGCTCACACATGCACATTTACATTTGGAAAGAAGTACCTGGCACACAGGAGTTTCATGCTTTGGCAGAAGTGCTAGCACAGTTTTAAGAGCTAGGTGTTTCAAAATTATGCTGTTACTAGCCTTAACATACCCAGATCATGAACCTCACTAATCAAAGTAACAGATGTCATCTACCTCAAATGCTTCAAGGTTGGGTTTTAAATTACTGACAGCAGAGAGCTGAGATAACTTACATCACCATAAGTCACTGAATAAATGAGAGAGATCAAGAGATAAGGCACTACTGACTCCAACGATGTCTAAAACACAAAGCTTATTAGCGTCACTTAGAGATGAAACTTTAAACCAGGAGTAGGAGAGCTGAGTCGGAGAAGCCTGGGGTATCTACTCTCTGGTTTCTATCCTTCTCCCAAGACAGCACTCAACATCCACATTCTAGGTGGCAGTTTGCTATGAAAACCTTTGTTGGTCATAAGTCCTAAACGATGAAGCAAGAAAACAGTAACCCGCCTTCCACTTCCAGCTGGGAAGCTGAGAATCCCAAAGGTGGAATGGCTTTGTCCAATACTGCATAGCTATCATCCTCCCTCCCGATGAATGATATTTTTTAAATGCTGTAATGATAAAAATATGAGCTGTCACTATTATTAATAGCACTCATTTTAAAACAACAGACTGTTACTTAGCCTATTCATTAAGTGAAAAGAAAACAAACATAAACATAAAAACATTTCAACTCCATATTACAACATACTTCATCACAATCCTCAAAGAAATCCCTTAGTTGACAAAGGACCCAACATAAAGAGAAGAGGGGTATAGGAGGCAAGAGGCCCTCCTACATCCTAGGAGAGCCTGAAAGCACTTCCCCCACAGCCCAGATGTCTAGATCTACCCTTTGCTACCACTACCCCAATCTGTCCCAGCCCAGATGTCAGGGATTAAAAGCTTCCCACTTCCTTATTTCATTTTCATTCAAGACAATCACCCAACTTCTTCTTTCTTTTAAATTCAAGTAGTGCACACAACACTTACATGTCTATAATACCAAGAGTTACACAACTTGGTTTCCAGCCCAACACGGATGAGGAAAACCATACAAACCAGTAACAGGAAATTCCCTCACTCTGGAAATCCGAGCATACTGAAATCCTAAATTTAATATATTTACCCTGATTAAAGTATTCATTATCCCTAGTAAATCTGTCAACTCCACCTCCAGGTCCATCAAGTTTATTCCTCCCTCAATTTCTCCAACTGTGAGGCACATCTTCCTATTCGATCCAGTTGCCTAACGAAGGATTTCCTCCACTGTTCTCCAGAACTGCCACCCCCTGGAGTCCACCTCTGTGTGTGCAGCAGCCGGGGGTGGGCAGAGTGCTGTTTAGACCACAAAGGCTCCTGTGCCTACAAGTCTGTCTGCTCAAGAGGGGTAACCCATCACCCTAAATAGCTTAAGTAAGCTTGAATCATGAACAATGTCGCTGGAAGGATCTCAGACATTTCCCAATTTAATGCTTACTGTCCTAGATGAGAAAATCAAGGTAAATGCAGATCAAGCACCTCTGTACTTTTCCAATGTACATTAACTTCTTTTTAACCAAGATAATAGGAAATGAGACCAGTCAACTAAATGCATGTGGCTTTTTATAGCTGCAAAGTTCTTTGAAATGAATTCTTTCATTTCAGCCTCACAACAGTGTTAAGTCAGCCTGGGTTCATATTCTTTTCATGACTTACTAGTGCTTTGGAGCAAGTTATTTAACCTCACTGTGCTTCATCTGTAAAATGGGGATAATAACAATACCCATCTCAGAGGGCTGTTGGGAAATGCATGACTTGGTACTTGTAAAGCGCTGAAAGTAAAGCTTAGATATAAGAAGCACACGATAAATGCTCGCCACCATTACCATCATTTTCAAGGACCAAGATTTATTGTTCTCCCTTTATAGATGAGGAAACTAGAGATTTTGAGGTACTAGGTGAGTCTTCCCCCCAAAACCACAGTGAAAGCTAAACTAGAACCCAATTCTTATTTATTTAGAGAGACAGAGAGGGCTGCTATCTGCTGGTTCATTCCCCAAATGCCAGCGATGCCAGGGTGGGGCCAAGTTAAAGCTGGAAGCCAGGAACTCAATCCAGGACTCCCACAAGGGTGGCAGGGCCCCACGTACTTAAGCTATTACCTACTTCCTTCCTGGGTGCACATTAACTGGAAGGTCTTAATAATCAGGAATGGAGCCAAGACTCAAACCTAGGCAACCCAATATTAGATGCAGGCATCCCAACAGGCTGAACACTTGCCCCTAGAACACAAGCTTTCTGTCTGCAGATCCAGCACTCTTTCCCTTAGAATCTTTCTGCCTCAGCAGAACCCTGGAGTTCAGTTTGTGATAAGATAACCAACTGATCCCAAAGAAATATTGCTCCTAAATAGTACCTCATCTAACATGTCTGCCCAAAGAGCAGCTCACTCATCTGACAAGATCAGACCTACTAAGTCCCTCAAAAAATAAATATGAAGGGATTGCAAACAATTCATAGAAAACAGAATTTAAAAACAAGTTCATTTTAGTGCAAAAGAATTTTAAAGGATGAGACTGGTGTTGTAGCACAGGGATTTAAGCTGCCACCAGCAATGCTGGTGTCCCATGTGGGTGCTGGTTCAAGTCCCGGCTGTTCCACTTCCGATCCAGCTCTCTGCTAATGCACTTGGGAAAGCAGTGGAAGACGCCACCCCCCACACACACACACACACCTACATGGGAGACCCAGATGAAGCTCCTGGCTTCTGGCTTCAGCTTGGCCTAGCTGCAGCCATTGGAGCCATTTGGGGAGTGAACCAGTGATGGAAGATAAGTCTGTCTGTCTCTCTCTCTCTCTCTCTCTCTGAAATTCTGCCTTTCAAATGAATTTTTAAAAAAGAGAATTTCAAAGTTGTCTCATGACATGCATTTTCCATGAACTTTTTGAATACATACACACAACACACACACACACACACACACGAAAAGTGGTAAAAGGGAGCTCTCCAAAGGATTTCAATGTTTGCAGAAATTGTTGCCAACTCTTCAGAACCAGGATATATTTCTTTCCTTTTTTAAAAAAATTGTTTTAAGATGTATTTATTTATTTATCTATTTGAAAGGCAGAGTTACAAAGACAGAGAGGGAGAGACAGAGATCTTCCATCTGCCGGTTCACTCCCCAAGTGACCACAACAGCTGGAGCTGGGCCAGGCCAAAGCCAGGTGCCTGAAACTCAATCTGAGTCTCTCATGTGGGTGGCGGGGATCCAAGTTAAGCATTACCTGCTGCTTCCCATAATGCACTTTATCAGGAAACTAAAACAGGGAGTGGAGCCCAGACTCCACCTCAAGGACTCTGGTATGGGATACAGGTGTTCCAAAGGCCTGATCCCATAGGCTTTGAAGTTTTGGTGTTATTCTGTTTTGAAAGACTGGCTTGTGATTGCTTTTTTTTTTTTTTTTTTTAAGATTGATTTATTTATTTGAAAAGCAGAGTTACAGAGAGGCAAAAGCACAAAGAGAGAGAGAGTAAGAGAGAGAGAGAGAAATCGCCCATCCTCTGGTTCACTCCCCAAATGCCCCCAACAGCCAGAGCTGGGTCAATTCAAAGCCAGGAGCCACAGCTTTCTCTGTATCTCCCAGTTGGGTGCAGGGCCCAAGCACTTGGGCCATCTTCCACTGCTTTCTCAGGTGCATCAGCAGGGAGCTGGATCAGAAGTTGAGCTGCTGAGCCTCCAACTAGTGCCCATATGGGATGCTGGCACTGCAGGCAGCGGCTTTACTCACTACCCCACAGCACTGGCCCCAGTATTTCTTTTTTTTTTTTTTTTTTTTTTGACAGGCAGAGTGGACAGTGAGAGAGAGAGACAGAGAGAAAGGTCTTCCTTTTGCCGTTGGTTCACCCTCCAATGGCCGCCGCGGCTGGCGCACTGCGGCCAGCACACTGCGCTGTTCCGATGGCAGGAGCCAGGTGCCTATCCTGGTCTCCCCTGAGATGCAGGGCCCAAGCACTTGGGCCATCCTCCACTGCACTCCCTGGCCATAGCAGAGAGCTGGCCTGGAAGAGGGGCAACCGGGACAGAATCTGGCGCCCCGACCGGGACTAGAACCCGGTGTGCCGACGCCGCTAGGCGGAGGATTAGTCTATTGTGCCACGGCACCGGCCCTGGCCCCAGTATTTCTTAAAGCTCCTGGCATGTGAGTCTTTGCCAGCTCATGTTCTTGGGTTCCTTTGTTTTTTGTGCTTTGTCTTCCTGTGGAGCCCTGATCACCCAGCCACTCATCTTCTCCAGGGACAGCATTCAGAACCTGACCACCATGCTATAATTCTAAATACAGGATCCTGGTTCAAACAGCACAGACAAGGTCTCAGCTTTCACAATGCCTTTCATGTCATCTTTCCATTGATTAGTACATTTTTAGAAGAAAAAGATTTGACTTCTCCCTATAACAGATGGTATCCTAAAATAACCACAAAAATGGAGGCGGCACGCTTCACAGCTGTTTTTCCTTCCTCACGAATATATATTTCAAGTTCAGGACCATCCATTCAAAATGTGTAAGTAAGGTCAAGGCTAAATACCAAATAATTTGAAAAACCAGAGGGGAGAGTTTTCCCGTTTGTCCCTCCTTGTTTACCATAATCATGCACCTACTTCTACCCAGGTAATAGTGCTCTCTAAACACACACTTTGAAAAGTATCACAACAATTCCTTTTCAAGTCAACTCTTTTTTAACTCTTAATCAAAACAAATCTAATTTTTCTAAAATGTAGCTTTTGAATATCTGTTTAAAATGGTGAATAAATCCTGGCAAACATAGAATGTGTTTTGTTTCAATTTCTATTTTAAAACTCTTGGGAATTTCAGGGTTAATATTTTTCTTGGTTGGTAAGGTAAGAAATGTGATTGAAGAAATTTGATCAACTCAAGGATAGCTGTAGGGCGTGATTTTAAAGGGATAGGAGTGGGTAATAAGGAGAAACCTGAATTGTGGAGAAGCTCAATGGTGCTATACAGTTTGTACTTGTCCTTGTGGAATGATAATATTCACAATGTTTAACCTATTTTGAATTTCAAATTACATTAAGGAGGGAGTGGGCTTTTTATTAAGAATACGGGGAGAACTGCAGAAATGTGGCATTGTGGCACTGTCACATCCCACCTCAATTCAGAGGACTGTTCAATGCAATTGACAAAGCTTTCAGTGCTTACTATGTGCCAGAAGTTGGACACACTGAAATGAATAAAAGTTCTATCCAGGGGCCAGTGCTATGGCATAGTGGGTAAAGCCACCGCCTGCAGTGCTGGCATCCCATTTGGGTACTGGTTCGAGTCCTGGCTGCTCCACTTCTGATCCAGCTCCCTGCTAACATGCCTAGGAAAGCAGTAGAAGATGGCCCAAGCGCTTGGTCCCCTGCAACAACATGGGAGACCTGGAAGAAGCTCCTGGCTCCTGAACAGTGCAGCTCTGGCCCTTGCAGCCATTTGGGGAGTGAGCCAGCAGAAGGAAGACCTTTCTCTCTGTCTCTCCCTCTCACTGTCTGTAACTCTACCTATCAAATAAATAGATACAATTGAAAAAAAAAAAATACAAGTAGGCAGAAGCATGCTGCAGTGAGGTGCCAAGGAAGCATTGATAACGTCTGTGCAGAAAGCAAGGGGAGATGCAGGGAATCCTGCTTGAACCCTGTGCCGGGTTAACATCCGCAGGAAAGGTTTCCCAGGGTTGGTGGTATCACAGCTGGGCTTTGAAGAAGATGAAGCTTTCCATGTTCAAGGAAAAGGACCCATTCCAAACAGAGGACACAAAACTTGGATAAAGCAAAAAGCGTGACATGACATGAGGGAGCAAGGCCAGCAGAGGCAGTTCAGCTCTGTGGTCGTATAAAAGGAGAGCAGAGTTAGTGGATGCGATGAGTCTAAGTCTTTTATGCACTGATCTTAACAGAGTCACAACTTTATTTTTTAATCACTTTGGTGATGTTGTACAAAGACATATTGCTGAAATCAAATTAGAAAAACTAGTCTATTCCTAGGTCACTCATTCATTCATTCATTATTACTGGCAATAAAAACCATCTCTGGGCTACAATGTTGTTCTAGACATGTTTCCTCTCTGAGGTACCTCCTAGTAAGAGCTATTTATTTAGCATTTAACATTTGCCATACACTGAGCTAGGACTTTAAGCACATTTGCAATAAACAGCAAGGTAAGTCTTTTGTTCTCTCTGTGTAACTGAAGAAGAAGCAGGGAAGAAAGGCTGCCTGACTGGCGCACGCTCACAGAGCAAGGAGG
This sequence comes from Lepus europaeus, assembly GCF_033115175.1. NCBI lineage: Eukaryota > Metazoa > Chordata > Mammalia > Lagomorpha > Leporidae > Lepus > Lepus europaeus. The sequence goes on along the minus strand of NC_084840.1, from coordinate 21,071,359 downwards.
TGATGTTGACAAGACTCCAAGAGAGAGCTGGGACCAGAGAGAGAAGACTGAAGTACAAATATTCCAAACACAAGGCAGGACAGATCAATGCCACCTGAGAACTATTAAGAGACATACACTGTGGCTGAAAAGAGTGACGGTCATTTCTGGTCATGGTGATCAGGGAAGCCATCCCAGAAAGGTAGGTTTATTAGAAGAGTGAGATTCCGGGCCGGCGCTGTGACATAGCAGGTAAAGCTGCCACCTGCAGTGCTGACATCCCATATGGGCGCCAGTTTGAGTCCCGGCTGCTCCACTTCCGATCCAGCTCTCTGCTACGGCCTGGGAAAGCAACAGAAAATGTCTCAAGTCTTTGGGCCCCTGCACCTGCATGGGAGACCCAGGAGAGGCTCCTGGCTCCTGGCTTCAGATCAGCGCAGCTCCAACTGTTTTGGCCAACTGGGGAGTGAACCAGTGATGGAAGGTCTCTCTCTCTCTCTCTGCCTCTCCTCTCTCTGTGTAACTCTGACTTTCAAATAAATAAATAAATCTCTAAAAAAAAAAAAAAAAAAACAAGTGAGATTTCAGTTGGTGAAGATGGAAGGTGGGGAGCTGGACAGCCAGAAAGGGGTGTTGCATGAGCAGCACTCGGAACTCAGACTCCAGCGACAGGTGAGGGTCTATTCTGTTCTGCCATTCATCAGCTACAGAGCCTGGGTATGTTACTGAGTGCCCTGCACCGCACTTGCAGCATCAGCAATATGGGATGAAGTAATACATTCCTCCTCCTGAAGTTGGTATAAGGATCATGAAATAGGCATTCAGCATAATGCTTAGCACATTGTAAGCCCCAGATCAACAGCAAAATGTTATCTAATAGTATCTGTATTTGAAGAATGGCAAGTATGCCCGAGAGGCCTCCAGGCCTCATAACGGAAACTGAGAAGTAGGGTTGAAGGGATGATGGACTGAAGTCAGATGAAGGACTGAGTTCCTGTCTACCTGAGCAGGCTGGTCTCTCTTCAGCAGGCAATGGGAAGCAATCATTAGAAAGAAGCCATATCCACAGCATAGGGAGTGCCCAGCCCCTCCCCCTGGCATCTGGTTAGCTGTGACCCCTTCTTTTTTTTTTTTTTTTTTTTTACTTTTATTTAATGAATATAAATTTCCAGTGTACAGCTTATGGATTACAATGGCTTCCCCCCCCCCATAACTTCCCTCCCACCCGCAACCCTCCCCTCTCCCGCTCCCTTTCCCCTTCCATTTGCATCAAGATTCATTTTCAATTCTCTTTATATACAGAAGATCAATTTAGTATAAAGATTTCAACAGTTTGCACCCACATAGAAACACAAAGTGAAACATACTGTTTGAGTACTAGTTATAGCATTAAATCACAATGTACAGCACATTAAGGACAGAGATCCCACATGAGGAGTAAGTGCACAGTGGCTCCTGTTGTTGACCCAACAAATTGACACTCTAGTTTATGGCGCCAGTAACCATCCTAGGCTGTCGTCATGAGTTGCCAAGGCTATGGAAGCCTTCCAAGTTTGCCGACTCTGATCATATTTAGACAAGGTCATAAAAGACAGAGTGAGGATAGTAACCAATGATCCTAAGAGTGGCATTTACCAGGTTTGAACAATTATACAGCATTAAGTGGGGAAGAGGACCATCAGTACACACATGTTGGGAGTAGAGCCATTGGTGGTAGAGTAGAGGTTATGATTACAAAGGAATGAGGCCCAAGTGCACTAGACAGGGCCTAGAACAAAGGACAGAGTCATTATTAGAGGAGCTAAGAAAGGTGCTGTCTAAGCTACAAGTAATTTTTCTGATTGAGAGGCAAATAGAACCTGATAGAAGGGGCTTGATAATAATCTGGTGGGCTTTAGGCCTTGTAAATTCAGAGGCCCAGACCTATCAATCTCTTCACATGGGGTATATCCTAAGGGAGGTGTGAACCTCCTAGGGGAAGGCACTCTGTTGACTTTCATTACTTGGCTGGCCTGGGAGGAGAGCTGGCCAGGTAAAGGCAGGTGGCATCTCTAACAAGAAATTTACAGTTCTGACTGCAATGTTGCTGACCCTACTTGACCATCCCCTCAGCTGCAGTGGTCCCTTTGGAAGTTGGGCTGAGTGAAGGGCTTTTCAGCTTAGAGCCAATAAGATCTGTGGCTCTGACCTGGGCATCCTTCGACTCCAGGGCAGGTCCATTTCCAGTGATCCAACTCTTGGCAGAGCTGCCAGGGCTCTTCACAAGCTGACTTCTGCTGAAGCCCAGGCTTACCACATTGAAAGCCACTGCAGTGGACTGGCCTGTTGGGTCTCCTTGAGGGCAGATCACTGTACAGATCAGCCATTAATAGGCCTGCCACCCATTGCTTCTGATGCTTAGCTTTCTTTTCCTCCTGGTTTGTGTTAAAGCAGACCAGAGGATGCAAGAGCTGTGACCCCTTCTAAAGAGGCCTGACGCCCTGGGGACTAGTTCAAGCAAAGTCCATTGGAAAATAGATATTGTCTCTTGTCAGCTCCTAAAATGGCCAAGATTTTTTTCCTTTTTATTCTCCCTCCATCCCGTGCTGTCCCTCCTAAAATACAGTAATGCCCGAGACATAGTTAATAATCCAACGTTTCTGGAAGACTGCTTACCTTTCTTTCACTAAGATTAAACAAATTTTCCAAGAACCAATCTATTTACTTAGCACTTTTAGAAACTTGGTGATACTTGGCTTTCAGTTATTTATCTTTAATTTGATGTCTCTTCTCAGACATGGCTTCTACTGTACTCATTTATTAATATTTTATAACGAAGAAATATTTAGGAATGATTGCTATGTTTCTTTAGATTGTGAGGGTCTCAGGATTATATCACATATGCAAAAGATGATCAGATTGTATATCTGAAACATGCAATTTAATAAATGTCAATTAAATATCAATAAAGCTATTAAAATACAGTAAATGTTTACTAACTCATGTTATTATTAAAAGGTATAAAACCTTAATAATATGTAATGCTCAAATTATGAACATAGATTCACATTCATAATATGAAAATGAATGCATTTATTAAAACCTTAACTCTAGGGAGCCAACACTGTAGCATAGCAGGTAAATCCACCCCCTGCAACGGTTCAAGTCCCGGCTGTTGCACTTCTGATTCAGCTCTCTGCTTAGGCCTGGGAAAGCAATGGAAGATGACCTAAGTCCTTGGGACCCTACACCTACATGGGAGACCTGGAAGAAGCTCCTGGCTCTTGGCTTCGGATCGGCACAGCTCCGACCATTGCAGCCATCTGGGGAGTGAACCAGCAGATGGAAGATCTCTCTCTCCCTCTCTGCCTCTGCCTCTCTGTAACTCTGCCTCTCAAATAAACAAATCTTTAAAAAAAAAATTTAATGCTAAAATATTTATCAGGACAAGTAATTATATAGAAATATATGCAAGGACACTTCAAAAAATTCATGAAAAACAGGATTAAGAGACAATCTACATTTTCCACAAACTTTTTGAAATATCCTTCTATTGGCCGGCACTGCGGCTCACTAGGCTAATCCTCCGCCTTGTGGCGCCGGCACACGGGGTTCTAGTCCCGGTCGGGGCACTGATCCTGTCCCAGTTGCCCCTCTTCCAGGCCAGCTCTCTGCTGTGGCCAGGGAGTGCAGTGGAGGATGGCCCAAGTGCTTGGGCCCTGCACCCCATGGGAGACCAGGAGAAGCACCTGGCTCCTGCCATCGGTTCAGCGCGGTGCGCAGGCAGCAGCGCACCTACCGCGGCGGCCATTGGAGGGTGAACCAACGGCAAAAAGGAAGACCTTTCTCTCTGTCTCTCTCTCTCTCTCACTGTCCACTCTGCCTGTCAAAAAAAAAAAATCATAAAAAAAAGAGAAAAAAAAAAAGAAATATCCTTCTATTCAGGTTTGCAAAATCTCAGTATCTATTGAGGATTTCTTTTGAAAAGTAAGATACACCTATGTTCATAACAGCATTATTCCAACAGGCAAATGGTAGAAGCAACCCAAATATCCATTAACAGATGAGCTAATAAACAAAATGCGCTACATACATACAATTGGATATTATCCAACCTTAACAAGGAAAAGAAATTCTGCATGCTATGTGGATGAATCTTGAGGACACTACACTAAATGAAATGACAACACAAAAGGACAAGCACTGTATGGTTCCACTTATGTAAGGTACAAAAAATTGTGGAAAAGGAGAATGGTGGTTACCAGGGCCTGGAGGCAGAGGGGAGTGGGAGTCATTGTCAAACAGGTATAGTTTCAATTTTGCAAGATGAAAAAGAGTTAAGTGCTGGGAATGGTGGCAAAACAATGTACATGGACTTGGTAGCATTAAACTGTCTATCTAGGAATGGGTAAGATGATAGGATGAGTCTTGTGGCACAGCAGGTTAAACTACTGCTTGGTATGCATCATCCTTTACCAGAGTGCCTGTTTAGAGTCCCGCACCTCCACCTCCCATCCAGCTTCCTGCTAATGTGCCTGGGAAGGCAACAGATAATGGTCTGAGTGCTTGGGTCCCTGTCACCCAAGTGACATCAGCTCTTTTGGGCACTTGGGGAGTGAGCCAGAGAAAGGAAGATCTCACTCTCCCTCTCTCTGGTTCTCCCTCTTTCTTCGTGGTTTTGCCTTTCAAATAAATAAATAAATAATCTTAGAAAAAGTAAATGAATGGTTAAAATGATAAGCCTTACGGTATTTTACCACAATTAAAACCAGAAAGGGAGATAGGAGAGTTCCCACACATTGCTGTCAAAGGTGTTGTTCTGTAAATGTTGAAAATGTTTTAAAGCACTCCCATTATTTATTTTTAAATCAAACAACTTCCAAGGTAACTCTTCAAGACTCCCCAGTTCTGGATATCAGGTTAAAATCGCTCACCTGACTTTTATTATCAGTGGAAATCTACCTATCAAGTGCTTCTTCACAATATGACAATACTTCCCTAATGCAGCCTTCAGGGGTCTGGGGTGTAAGGAAAAAGCAATTTCCATGAAGAACCTCTCTTCTGAAAGGCGAACTCAACAGATACTGAGCTTCACTGGAATGGAAAGATGGAATTAAAGTGGGGTGTGGGCACCTGCTGATTTCCAAAGGGTGTGGACCCTACATACCAGGACCAGGTCTGACTCTGTAAACTTCAGAGTGGATAAAGGATCAGGACTCTTCTTATCTTTCAACCCATACAGTGCAAGAGAGATGAGGCTGTAACTACCAGATAGGCTTCTCCAAAGGAAATGTCTGTTCCCATTCCCCAAAAGAAGGTCTGAAATTGGAAAAGCTAAAGATCCTCCTGAATTTGCAGCTTCCAATAGCACACAGCATCCCCTGGCTCCTGGCCCACCACCTGCTCCAGGGTCTTTCAACTCTGAGATGCAGAGTACTTGAATTTTCCCAAGAGCTTCATTTTCTTCCAGGAATTCACCTTACTGCAGAGTTGCTATTTTCCCTGAGCAAGGGAAGAGGAGCCCTCAATCATCTCACAGGAAGATGATAGCATCTGCTTGGGGATTCCAAGGGGATGTTTTACTGCAGCTTTTCACAAACTGATTATATTTAAAGCTCCCTTGGGGTGTGGGGGTTGGGACAAAAGAAGCTTCGGAAAAGACCTTCATTGGCATAGTGAAGAACTGCTCAAACCTCCCTGGGGAACAGGCTTGTTTAAATACCAGCAATCAGCATTCCCAAGTGCATGTGTGTGCACATACAATATGACCAGGGTTTGAAATTTCATCTCCTGCTCTCAAAGGGTCCTGAAAGGGTTAAAGTGTTCCCAGCAAAGGCCTATGCTTTTTCTATCAAAATGCTCCAGATGGAAATTACAGAATTTCACTTCTCAGCTCTGTGGTGCACTCACACCATTCTCCTAAGACATAAAATAAAATAAAATAAAATAAAATAAAATAAAATAAAATAAAATAAAATAAGACAAGACCCCCAATGTTCTCAAGAAAGAGAATTTCACTGCTTAGTACACAGTGCCACTCTGTTTCAGACTATTGCTCCTGATATATTTGCATTAACTGTCGATTTCAAGCCTTCTGAAAGACTAGAAAAACTCAAGGTATGGAGAGGGCAAAGGGAAGGGGGCAGAGTAAGGAAAGAACAGTAGCTAGGACTGTATGCAGTGATATGAATTCACCCAAATATCACCAAACGATCACCCCTAGTAACCAGGGTGTGCTCCTTAACCACAGTGTTTCAATCCCAGCAAAGAAGCTAACAGGCTAGAGGTCAAAGGCCCCAAGTTATGACCATGAATCTTACCAAGGCTGTAAAGAATTTCCAGAGATTAATGTCTATGAAAGTGCTTTGTAAATTGGAAAGGCCTATGTAAAAAAGCTAAGAATATTGCTTTCCAGTCAGACACTGGGAGGCATGAACTTTCAAAGGAATCTGAACACCCACAAACCAGAAACAATGACGGTTTTTAAGAAGGCAGCTACAAGGCAGGCTGAAGAAAGAGGCATGCCCCTTATGAAACCACACTGGGATTGAGCTGGGCCCCAGCCTCAGACGTCCTCCAGGGCTCTTGTAAGCAGGTGGTTTAAGGAGAGGCGAACACCAAAGTCCACTTAGAATACACCTGCTTCAAACCATCCCAATTGAAAAGCAGGAGCCAGGTGAGAAGCAGGACAGGGACTCTGGCAGCCCAGAGATACACAATTCATCTGTTCCTTTTACTCAAGAGGCAGCTGATGTCCAAAGGATTCATATGATGGATGCAAGGTACCTTTTGTTACTAGTAGATGCTCTTAAACTAGAACCCACGCTTCATTCCTAGGCTTATGTCCTAACACTTACCAGCTAGAGCTCTGGGAGTGAACAAGCAATGCAGTCTTAGTAGTTGGCCCAATTCAGCTAGAAGGAAGTCTCACCAAAAGATAAGTGGATTGCACCATTTGAGCACTCACGAGTGTCAGATACTGTGCTAAACGATGTATTCATACTATCTCCTTGACTCCTCACAACCGCTTTAGGAAACGCACACTATTTTTCCTGCTTTTCTAATTAGGAAACAGGCTCAGACAACCTGCCTGATGTGAAAGGCGAGATTTAAACCTGGATTCCTTCAACTCTAAACCTGCGCTCATAAACCACCAAACCAAACTGCTTTACTATTACAGCAATTTTCTTTTTTCCCTTGGCATCTCTAAGACAAGTAAGGCAGGCAGCAGCACGGGTCTCATATAATACAAAAAAACCCTGAAACTCAGAATTCTGACCCAGAGCTTCCAGACAGTAGGGGTGGGGTGGGGGGAGGGCCCAGAATCAACCTAGAACCCCAGTCCTTTATTTCCAAGTCCTGTGTTCTTCCATAAAGAGCACAGGTTCTAGAATATAAACTCTTTGAGGGTAAGGGCCCTGTCTTCTTCATTGTGGTGTCACCAGACCACAGGACACACAGTAGGTAGTCAATAAGTGGCTGCTGAATAAAAGAATGAAGTCAGACTGCGGTGTTTGTGTGACCTTGGAAGGGCAACCCTCTCTGAACTGTTTCCTCCTGAGGTGAATGGAAGGTGATAATAATACCCACTTCCTGGGGTGATGTGAAGATTAAACCAGATCATTCATGTAAAAGCACTTGGGACAGGCTGGAATATAATGAGTACCCAAATGTAAATTATTGTTATAACTACTATTATTCATTGACTGATTTTAGTTCCTTAAAATTTTTTAATTTTTTTTCTTTTTTTTTTGTCTCACCCTGGTCAGACTGTTTCACCATAAATACAGAATGGGGAATTGGGAATCAGTAAAACCGCTTCTAGTCTAGGATCTGCTACCACCTAGCTAGCTGTGTGACCTTGGCCAAGCCTCTTCAGTTCTCTGTATTCTTTTCAGCTGTAAAGTGAGGGATGTAATGATTCAGATCAGCGTCATAAGCATTCATGGGGTGCCTTCTCTGAGTAAGACATCACACTCAGCCACCTATAAAATTCTATGATCCTGAACAGCGTCAATGGAAAAATATCAGAGCAAAGCAAAACAGTCTCCTGCCTATGGCAAGGTTGAAGAGAAACCCCAAAGAGCAGACTGCATTACATCATCTCAATGAGCAACGTTTGTAAATACACAAAGTGTTTAATTTTGACACACTTGTGAGAAATCCTTTACCAATTGGCAGACACAGTTCTATTAAAATCTATCAGCCCTGAACCATCTAAAAAATAAACATGTAAAATCACTTTGCACCTTAGTCAACTGGCATGCTACTGGAGAGAAATCTGGGAAAGTCAAAGTTATTAACACTCCCTACGGCAAGAGTTAAGAATGGGATATGGAGGAAAAAGAAAGAAAGACTGAAAAAGAAATATCTGGTTAAAGCTGCAGGGGGGATTCCAAGAGCAGAACGCAGTGCATCTGGACAGGACACCAAGGCCAGTGGCCTATTGTTTACAAAAACAGGCCGGGATCATGAACACTGACAAGAGGCCAAGACCTCAATTATAACTCACAACCACACCTCTCTCAATCCCAGTTCAGCTGAAGCTATCAATCAGTCCACTCCCCCACCTTTGTAATAAACCTACCAATATCTGCAGCCAAGTGGACAGAAGGTCCCTTAGGGCACCCACAGCACTGACCAAACCGATGACATAAAAAAAAACTCCTGCAGGCACAATGGAGACTCCAAACTACCTTCCAACCATGCAGGAGATGAGAGCTGCCCATTTCACACTCTATCCCTAGCCCCCACCCCAGGCAATCATTATCCAGGAGACAAGGCCTTTCCCAAGTCCTCTATGATAGGAAAAAAGTCTCCTTGCATTGGTGCAGGGAAAGGAGGGGCCCCTCCCTCTGTACTCTGAAACAAAGGAAAATCCAGAGCTCCAACCATGTGGCCTAACATTCAAGGCCACCCACCTCTCCCACTCCCCAGTTAAGGTCTCAGAGCCTCAGCCACATGGCTCTTTCCAGTAACTGACCAGGAAGGGCCAGGGCCTTGCACAAACACATGCTAGGGCTCTTCCACTGGCAAGCAGCCCTCCTAAGGGAATTGCTGGCTAAGAAAAGGCTCTCTGGGCATGAGCGCTGATGGACCAGCAGAGTCAGGCAGTGGACTATGAGGAGACAGGTCACTGGGCTTCTCCACACCCGCATTGTTGCAGAGCAGTTAATGGGGCTTTGAAAACGTGTACTCCGGAGCAGAGGGGCACGATACAGAAGGGTTAAACTATTATGTCTTCCCACTTTCCAGAATCAGCACCACCCAGCAACCCTAACACCCCAACTCTGTTTAGAATGAGGTGAGGGCGGGGACCGCATGTGGGTGGCCTTATTCTTCCTGTTCTCTGCTCTGACTGCACACAGGGTAACCCCGGATCAGGCAGGTACAAGGGGCACCCAAGGTGGCTGTGGACTCCCTGTGCCCAGTGCCACAGCATATCTCCCGTTTTAATAGAGCGCATCAGAAAAGAAAGCCCCGCCCCTCCCACGGCGCTCCACAGGGTACACCTTCTCTCAAGGTTGCCTTTCTCTGTATGGACTGCTCTTCACCCTCCAGAACGAATGACCAAACACCTGTCAGATCTCAGTTGTCCTTCAAGGAAACCTGACCCAGACATGTGGAGGCAAATTGCCGCCTTTCTCTCTCCAAGAACCTCCTGCCCCTCCCCCACCGGGTCCGGCCTCGGGGAAAGGGCTGCCAAAATTATGGCCAGCTCCACAGGGACACCCCTAAGGCCCACTCTGAGAATTCCTCTCCAGCGCCTGTGGCATCGGCACTGCCCATCTTCGGCGGCTCAGACCCACCTAGGAAACCCACCTCTGGGGTCAGCGTGCCCCAACGTGCTCCACCCAAAGAAATGCACAGCCTGCCGATGTCAGTGGCAACACACGCCCCGCCAGCCCACACGGTCCATGCATCTGCTATTTTTCAAAGCCCTTACCTTTGACCTGAGTATCGTACTCCGCTATGATCTCCTTATCCTTTTTGAATTTGGCTGGAGACGTCATGTTTTCCCTCTTTCTTCCAAATTCGAATAATGAATTGATAGATCCACGGGAAGAATCCAACCACCGAAATCAATACCTCCAAGACCGCTTCTCCAGAGGGCAGAAGGGGCCCCCCGCGGTGGTCTCCAGCGCGGCGGGGAGCGCGGGGGCGGCGGGCTGGGCAGGCGGCTAAGGCGGGCACATGCAGACGGTGGCAGCCGGGCCGGGTGCGGTTCCTGTGCTAGCGGAGCCGCAGCCTCAGCATTAGCCGGGAGAACTGCAGCGCCCGGAGGCTGGCCTGGGGTCTGACATCAACGACACAGGCAGGGAGTGGAAGTCCTTCCGCACAACATGATGTAGGGGTGCGGGGGTGTGGACGCGCCCAGCTGTGTCCCCGGGAGGGAGTGGGTGCGTTATCGGGGTGCCGGGGGAGGGCTGGGCGTGCTTCGCGGTTTTTTTTTTTTTTTTTTTTTTTTTTTTTTTTGTCGTACAGACTCGAAGATGCTGCAAATCAAATCCCAAACGGGAGCCGCAGCAGCGCGGACTGGATCGGAAGTCGTTTGCTCCGGTTCACTTGCCTGTAAATGCAGGAAAAGGGGGAGGGGGCGATCAGCCCCTGCGCAGATCCTAATCGCCGCGGGGGTGGGGTAGGGGACGTCGCCCGGAGCCCGGCCTGGGCCCATTCATCTCGGCCAACCGCCGCCTGGCCGGGGAGCAAGGACGCTCCCTCCGGGTTTGGTTTTAAGGCTCAGAGAAAACACTGTGGAGCAGCCGCCTGCGCGGGCTCCGGGCGGGGACTGCGGCGGGAATGCGGGGCTCCGGGCGGGGACTGCGGCACCTCGGCGGCCTCCGAGCTCCGCCGGCGCTGGGCAGCAGCCAGCCCGAGGGGGCCCTCCCGGCCCTGCCTCCGACGCGGCCCCCGACCCCCGGCTGGGGCACCTCCCTGGACATCAAAGGGGATCAAAGCCGGAGAGGGACACGCCGCCCGGGCACAACTTTTCTCCGCTGCCGCCCCTCCTCCCCGCTGTTTTGTTTTTGGTTACTAGCTTCTCTTGGCAGCAAAATGGGGCGCCGGGCGGGGGGGGATCTGCAGGAAAAAGCCTGCTCGGCACGGGACACATCCAGGAAAACAATGCGGTCGGCAGAAGCAGGAAACGGGTTAGAGGCGAGGGTCGGGGCCGGGAAACCGAGGGGCGGGGGGCGGAAGGCAGCCATCGCCTCCCCCCAAGCCAGGGGCGAGAGTGACTCCAAATGCCACCCCCAATATTTTTTGTCACCCGTGCCCAGCGAGCCCAGATACCGCACCCAATCCCAGGCTCGGGGAGAGGGGAGGAGGAGGAGGGTCGCAATCCCGGCTCCCCGCACCAGGAGGTGCCCGCGGGGAGCCCGCCGCCGCAGCCGCGGCCCAGGAGGCCGGAGGGGCGCGGGCGGGAGCGCGGAGACGGGCGTCTGGCTCCCCGGCGCGCGGCGGCGGCGGCGGCCCTTCCTCCTCCTCGCTCGCCCCCTGCCCTCTGGGAGCCGGGAGGAGGGGCTCGCGCCGGTGTCTCCCGCTTCCCGCTGCCGGAGGGAGGCCCGCACACACAGGGGCAGAGAGAGGGCGCGGAGGCAGCGTGGCTCGCGCGGCAGGAAGCGCAGAGGCGGGCGTGAGCTGGGGTCCCGAGGCTGGCCGCGAACCCGCGGACGCCTGGAGCTGCACATGCCTGCCGGGCGGGCGACGACGAGGGGCTGCCGTGGGGGCGAGGGGCAGGGGGAGGCGACCGCGAGCTGCCGCCCCCGGCCAAGGGCACGGCTGGTAGCAACTCCGGGCACCGGGACGCGGGTCCGAGGACGGGAGTGGGGAAGAGAGCCGATCGGGGCGGGCCGGGGGTGGGACAGGGAGAGAGCCCCGGAAGCTGTGGGAACACCCATCCTCCTGGGTCCTGCGCTGGGACCCGGGCTGTCTGCCAGGGTCTGGAGACAGGGGAAGAGGCCACTCGCTGCTGACGGATGATGCCAACGGCGCTGCCCCGAGGCGCCCCGCGGCGGGACCGTGCCGAGGACCTGGGGAGGGGGTTGGGTGCGGGCTGCGCGACCCCGGGCAGACTCCCAGGCTGGTGCGATGATGGGCGGGGAGACAGGCGGTCCTGAGAAGTATTATGGGCTGCACAGGGAGATTCGGAGAGGGTCGGGGGCGGGGGAGGGGGGTGGTCTGAGGGACTCCGGGCGGCACCGCGAAGGCGCTGCGAGCAGCATCCGTACCCTCTGCTTCCCGCCCCAGCCCGGGTTCGTTCAGTCAGGGCTCCAGCCCGGCGGCCGGGAAGAAAGAGGAGAGGGAAGGAGCCTTTACCTGGCTCTGACGCGACGGGTCCCAGGCCCGCGGCTCCGCTTCCCACTCAGAGCTCTCCCCCTCTCTTGCCCGCCACCCGCTTCTACGCAGATCGGCCCCCCAGTCCCTAGAGAAGCCTCCGCCAACTCCGCAGGACCCCGCCGGGAAGCAGAACCCACCCCCTTGCCAATCACCGCCCGTTTTCTATCGACCGATAGGACCTCTAGCCAATAGAAGTAGCCGATCCCGAGAGGCCGGGAATAAGGGGGAGGAGCTGACGAAACTTGGAGGTGTGACTAGCGCTCACTGCCGAGGCGTGGTCACCGAGTCAGCTCCGCCCCGGGTTGTCGAAGCCCAGAGCAGAGTTGAGGGGCGGGATTAAGAGGGAACGGACAACCAAACCCAAACTCTTGAGAGGAGGCTCGACCAATTGGACCGCGGAAGAGGGGCGGGGCGTTGCGGGGAATTTTAACCAATAGAGAGTAGAGCCTGGCGGGAGCTGTAGAACAACTTCCAATAAGAAGCGGGAAGGGCGTGTCTCGGTCCTTAACACCAGGGCGGGAGCAGGGTTTGCCGAACCTCCCGAAGCCGACCAATGAGGCGGGAGGCGGAACCACGATCGCCCTACCAGAAATCCGAGCTGATCCCGGCACCGTTACTGGGGCGGGGCGTGCGGCCTCCACGCCCCTGAGCTCGGATCAGGGGGCCTTCCAATGCGGGACGTGGGCGAACTCCAGCTCCGCCAATCGGTGCGCTGCGCTGGCAATTCAAACTGACAGCCGGTTGGAAACGCAGAGAAGGCGGAAGAAGTAGCCCAACGCGGCGTGTTCGGTGACAGATCCCAGCGTAGACCGAGCCCAGAAAGAGACCTCCGCCCCGCGCCGCGGACCGCGCCTCTCTCTGGGGGAGCGGCCGCTCCGGGAGGGAACCTGAGGAAAACGCGCGGGGTTCCCGGCAGCTGAGGGCAAGGGCTGCCCGGACAGGGGCCCTCGCGCGGGCTGAGCCGGGGGCTGAGGGGAACCGAGGCGGGGCCCGCGGGGAAGCCGAGGGGGTTCCGAATCCCGGGAAGCGGACGCGATCCGTGAGAGGGGCTTCATGCTGGGCCAGGGCGAAGGCTGAGGCGATTCCTGACGGGAGCACCCCGTGAGCCTGCAGAGAGGGCGAGCCGTGGAGGGGTGCCCTGCGGACCCCACTCCCTTGCTGCTGTCCGCCCCCGGGAAAACAGCAAAGGACTCCCCCGCCGCCCACCTTCAGGACCCGCGACTTGATTTTTCCTCCGTCCGGGGCGGTGGCTGTGGGTAGGGAGGGCTGCGCTCTGGAGCCGGCCCTCCGAGCCGCACACCTGCTCCCGCTCGGGCCGCCATGACCACCGGCAGCTGCAGCTTCGAGGACCGCTGCGTGTCGGTGCTGTGCTGCAGGTTCTGCCAGCAGGTGCTCAGCTCCCGGGGGATGAAGGCCGTTCTGCTGGCCGACACCGAGATCGACCTTTTCTCCACGGACATCCCACCTACCAAGTAAGTGCGGCGGGCGGCGGGGCCTCCACACCGCGGAGGGCGCGCCTGGCCTCTCTGCTCACCGTGTCCGTGTCCCGACCACTCCCCACCGGCTGAGGACGCCCTCGGGGTATCCACGAGGGCAGAGCTTGTAGTCTGGCCAAAGCGCTCTGATGATGTAATCGATCATCAGTGCTCGGGGTTCTGATAGCCACGTGACCGCGGGGCCCTCCAGTTGGATCCCTGAATCAGGTCCCTGACCTAAACTCTGGGTCAATTCAAGCAAGATTTTCTGGGTTTTTTTTTAGAGGAGAGGTCGTTTAAGTATTTTGGTTTTTGTCCATAAAGTTTTCTCCCACAAAACAAAATCCGTTTTCCAACATGATTTGCAATTGGTATGTTGAATCTGAACCATTGTTTATTGAATTCAATAATTTTTCCAAAGAGAGAGAGAGATTGAGAATTAAACAGCTTTTTATGGGTGGAAAAATTGAGACTTGGCCTTAAAGTAATCCCTTTCTCCTTCAAAGCCTGTTTGGGATATTATACCTTTTATTTGCATAATTGAACCCTTTTAAAATCTGGTTTCAGCCAATGCCCACTTCTGAATGTAGAGTCCTTAAGAATTTGCTTTCTGTTTAATAAAACAGCCATTTTTATTTGACTCAAATATACATGTTTGTAGCTCAAACGGTACTTTTTTTAGATATAATCAACATATCTGTGCCCCACACGATTTTCAAGATTTAGTTCTTTATTGAAGTTTTGTTATTATAACTAAAATAATTATTCAAAATAAGAGTGAAAGCCGGCGCTGCGGCTCAATAGGCTAATCCTCCACCTGAGGCAACAGCACCCCGGGTTCTAGTCCCGGTTGGGGCGCCGGATTCTATCCCGGTTGCCCCTCTTCCAGGCCAGCTCTCTGCTATGGCCCAGGAAGGCAGTGGAGGATGGCCCAGGTCCTGGGGCCCTGCACCCGCATGGAAGACCAGGAGAAGCACCTGACTCCTGGCTTCGGATCAGCGCGATGCGCCAGCCACAACGGCCATTGGAGGGTGAACCAATGGCAAAAAGGAAGACCTTTCTCTGTCTCTCTCTCACTATCCACTCTGCCTGTCAAAAAAAAAAAAAAAAAGTTATAAAATATACCCAAGTAAAGCTATGGCCTTTACCTCCTTTGAAACCTTTTCTGAATTATCTTTAATATAGTTATGCCTAACAGCAAGCCAACAGTTCTAATTTGTTGCAGAGTTAAATGGGTTAATAGTTCAAGTTTGTGCTTAAAAAAACACTAAACAATAAATCAAAACCTACTGTTGCAAAAGTTCTATGATTTACTTCCAGTACTTTTTCCTTTTAGTACTACATACATATACAAATTTAAAATGTTAACCCATTCATCTTTGCAAAAGTTATGGTTAGTAATAAGGCAGTCACAGAAAAGCTCAGATAAGGGAATTCTTATAGGTTAGAGCAGAGTTTAGAATCAGATATTTTCTATTGTCTCCTTTGAAGGAGTTATAATCAAGATGTGTATGAATCAGTGACCACAAATTAATTTTTAAACAGAAGGAAGGTTTGCCAGACATTTAGTGTAAGCTCAAAATATTAAATGATTCTTACAAAATATATTATAGCTCTACTTTAGAATCTCTTTCGGTACTTTGGAACTACAAAGTATATGCTAAATCACAATTAAATGTACATTTGGTGGTAAGAATGTGGAGAAATTGGAACCCTGATGTACTATGAGAATGTACAATGATATAGCAATTATGGAAAATAGTATGGTGATTTCTCAAAAATATTAATGATGCAATTACTATATGATTTTAGCACTTGCACGTTTGGGTATATATCCAAAAGAATTCAAATCAAGATCTTTTCTCTTTTTAAGAAAAGTATATATTTTAATTTTATTTGGGAGACAGAGATCTTCCATCTGCTGGTCCACTCACAATGCCTGCAACAGCCAGGACTGAGCCAGACTGAAGCTAGGATACCAGAACTCAATCCAGTTCTTCCCTGTGGGTTGCAGGAGCCTATGTACTTGAGCCATCACCTGTTGCCTCTCAAGGTATAAACATTAGTAGGAAGCTGGGTCCAAAGCAGAGGAGCCAGAACTTGGACCAGGCAGTGTCTCAAAGTACAACTTAACCACTGCACCAAACACCAGCCCCTGACAACGGGATCTTGAAGAGACACTTGCACATCCATAGTCATTGCAATAGCCAAGGGGTAGGGTAGACGCAATCAAAATGCCCATCAACTGGACAAATAAATGGAAGAACAAATTGTGATGTACATATAATAGTATATTTATTCAGCTTTAAAAAGAAAATTTTGTTACACGCTACACTATGGATGCTAAGTGAAATAAACTAGTCACAGAAAGACACGTACTAAATGGTTTCACTTATATGAGGTATCTACAAGAGTCAAATTCACAGAAATAGAAAGCAACATGGTGGTGACCAGGAACCTAAGGAAAGGGAAATAGGGATTTGTTTTTGAATAAGTATAGAGTTTCAGTTTTACAAGATAAAAAAGATCTGAAAAAATCATTGTAAAATAACATGACTGCATTTAACAATTCTGAACTGTATACTTAAAAATAGTTACAATGAGGGCTGATGTTGTGGTAAAGTGGGTTAAGCCACCACTTTCAGTGACGACATCCCATATCGGAGTGCCAGTTCAAGTCCTGGCTGTTATGCTTCTAATCGGGCTCCCTGCTAATGTGCCTGGGAAGGGACCAGAAGGTGACCCGAGTACTTGGGCCCCTGCTACCCTCGTGAGAGATCAAGATGAGTTCTTGTCTCCCAGCTTCAGATGTTTGCAGCCATCTGGGTAGTGAACCAGCAGATGAAAAATCTCTCTCTCTCTCAATAAATAAATACATTTTAAAGGAAATGATTACAATGGTAAATGTTGTGTTTTTGCCAAAATTATTGTTTTCTTGAAGCTCATTTGACTGTCTCTAATCCTTTCCATCCCCAGTGCAGTAGACTTCATTGGAAGAAGCTATTTCACCGAAATCTGCAAATGTAAACTGAAGGACATCGCATGTTTAAAATGGTAATTTGTGGCAATGTTCCAGACAGCCCTGGGTTTGGAAGATGGATGTTGGCACAAAAGCATAGAGAAAGGTTCAGTGGGCTGCAGCAAGCACTGATATAACCCATGCAATGAGCCGTTGAAAAACCATTTGTTACTTTGAGCTATTTTTTAAAGAGTCTGTGGGACTTCACATTTGTATATGATTTTGTAATTTTTCAAAGTGCACTCACAGGTATCTGCTTTAATTTTCAGAACACGACAGTGTAGTCTAGGGTGAAAAATACCTGGGCTTATAGTCGTAAAAGTGAGACTTGAGCCCAAGTTTTACCCCTTTTCATGTGATCCTCAGTAAGCTCCTTAAACTTTAAACCTCCAAACCTCTGTTTTCTTGTTTAATTTCTTCTTTATGAAATGTTTATTTTTATCTATTTGTAAGGCAGAGCAAGAGAGAGAGATCTTCCATCTGCTTGTTCACTCCCCAAATGTCCACAACGACCAGGGCTGGGCCAAGCCAAAACAAGAGCCTAGAACTCCATCTGTTCTCCCATGTGGGTGGCAAGGGCCCAAGCACTTGAGCTATCATCTGCTGCCTCCTAGGCCACATTAGCAGGAAGCTGGATTGGGAGCAGAGGGGCCAGGACTCAAACCAGGTAGTCCAATATGGAATGTGGGTACCCTTGGAGGCAGTGTCCCAAGGATGTGGCCACAACACAATGCCCACCTCTCCTTATTTAATTTATATCTTCTGTAAATATGTCTTTTGTATTTATGTTATAAAATTGTGAGGATGAAATGAATTATGATTGTTAAAAGGACTAATGAACTATAAATTACATGACATATAAGAGCTATTGTTATCTTTTCCCAGGTAGATCTGTGTTATTCCTATTTTTTTAAAAGATTTATTTATTTATTTGCAAGTCAGAGTTACACAGAGAGAGAAAGAGAGAGAGAGAGGTCTTCCATCTGATGGTTCACTCCCCAGTTGGCCACAACGGCCAGAGCTGCTTCGATCCGAAGCCAGGAGCTGGGAGCTTCTTCCAGGTCTCCCACGCAGATGCAGGGGCCCATGGACTTGAACCATCTTCCACTGCTTTCCCAGGCCATAGCAGAGAGCTGGATCAGAAGTGGAGCAGCTATGTCT
Organism: Lepus europaeus; assembly: GCF_033115175.1. Taxonomy (NCBI): domain Eukaryota; kingdom Metazoa; phylum Chordata; class Mammalia; order Lagomorpha; family Leporidae; genus Lepus; species Lepus europaeus. The sequence goes on along the minus strand of NC_084840.1, from coordinate 21,053,407 downwards.
CGAACTGGCGCCCATATGGGATGCTGGCGCCTCAGGCCAGGGTGTTAACCCACTGCGCCACAGCATCGGCCCCACTATTCCTATTTTTAGGAGAAGAAAATTGTGATTTTTCTCATTTAAATAATATTTGGATTATAAATTATAATTCTTGTGATTGAAGTCAGCAAACTCTTCTTATGGGCTTATGACTATTTGACTTCATTCATTCACGCTATATTTATATCAAGGGACTACAATGTGCTAGGGACTAGAAACACAACAACAAACAAAATTCAGTCACTGGCCTTTGGGCATCATATTCTAGTGGGAAAATAACCAATAAATAAGATATTTGAATAAATAAGGTATTTAATATGGTGGGAAGTACCCCAAAGGAAATAATAATAATATATGACAGAGAAAATAGAAATTGGGAAAGTGGATGTTAGCTATTTGAGATACTGTGGTCAGGGACGTCTTCTCGTAAAGAGGTAGTATTGCAGTTAAGTCTGAAAAGATGAGAAGGAGCTAGAGGGAGAGTGCTCTAGGCATGAACAAATGAAAGGACCCATGACAAGTTGCTTAACATGTCCAAAGGATCAAAGGGAGTGGGTGTTTGGCCTAGTGGTTAAGACCCCCACTTGGGACACCTGCATCTCCTACCAGACTGCCTAAGTTGGATTCCTAGCTCCTCCTCTGATTCCAGCTGCTGGTTAATTTGTACCCTGGGAGGGAGCCAGTGATTTTTCAAGTACTTGTATCCCTGCCACCCACATGGGAAACCCAATTAAACTCTCAGCCTTGGCCTGATCCTGCCTTGCCTGTTGGCTGGCATTTGGGGTGAGCCAGCAGATGGAAGATCTCTGTCTCTCTGCCTTTCAAATAAAAATAAATGAGTAAATGGAGTAAAAAGATGATGGCTGGTGTGGTTGTGACATAGTCACAGGAGAGGAGGGCATGAGTAGGTTAAAGATAGAGCCAGAACCCAGATACTCACAGCAGTGTTGCACAATAGAAATACACAAGCCACATAGATAATTTAAAAATTTTCTAGTAGTAATAGTTTGAAAAGTAAAAAGAAACAGGTGAAGTTAATTTTAATCATATATTTTATGTAACCCAATATATCCAACATGTCATTTCAACATATAACCAACACAAGTTATTAGTGAAATATTTTACATTCTATTTTTCTGTCCTTAGTCTTTGAAATTTGGTGTGTGTTTTACAGCACATCTCAATTCTGGCCAGCTTCATTTCAAGTGCTCAGTAGCTACTTGTGGCTAGTGGCTATTATTTTAGACAGCACAGATCTAGACCTTGTTATAGAGGGCTTTTTACTATTATTACTATTATTTTTAATTTTTCTACAAAAGATTTATTTTTTGGAAGACAGAGGAAGAGAGAGAGAGAGAGAGATGGCTTCCATCCACTCCACTCCCCAAATGGCTGCAGTAGCCCAGGCTGGGCCAGGCAGAAGCCAGGAACCAGGAACTCCGTCCAGGTCTCCCACATGGGTGGCAGGGACCCAAGCACTCAGACCTTCATCCATTGCCCTCACAGGCACATTAGCAGGCGGCTGTATCTGAAGCCGAGGAGTCAGCACTCCAGTGGGCACTCTGATATGGGTTGCTGGCATTGTTTGCAAGTAGAGGCTTAACCCACTGCACTACAACACCATCCCAGGGCCTTTAATTAACAGGTGAACAGAGGCCAGGCGAAATTTAAGCCATCATTAAGTCATCAGCTCTTGTAAAGAATCAAAATACTTAGTTTCCTAGGAACAAGATAACCGGGTAGCAATGGGGCATACTCTTCTGGGGGTGAAGTTACAAGGAAGCTGTAGGTCACAGTAAAGGCTGCAATGTTGATTTTACTTTCCTGTCCCCTCCTTTCCTTATGGCAGCTCTGTGTGTCTGAACCTTTCCCAGGCTCACATTGTAAGGCAAAGTGGGTTTTTCTTGGAAGTGCCAGTATTTTTTAAAGCACGATCCCAGTACCACCAATATAAAAATCATTGGATTCAGGGTAAAAATGTTGATTGGGGTGGCCTGCCTAAGAAATGCTAAACTTGGGGCCAGCACTGTGGCATAGAGGGTAAAGCCGCCACCTGTAGTGCCAGCATCCTATATGGGTGCTGGTCAAGTCCTGGCTGCTCCACTTCTGATCCAGCTCTTTGCTAAGGCCTGGAAAAGCAGTGGAAGATGGCCCAAGTCCTTGGGCCCCTGTACCCATGTAGGAAGACCCAGAGGAAGCTCCTGGCTCCTGGCTTCAGATTGGCACAGCTCTGGCCATTGCAGCCAATTGGGGAGTGAACCATCAGATGGAAGACCTCTCTCTCTCTCTCTCTTTCTCTCTCTGCCTCTCCTTCTCTCTGTGTGTAACTCTGACTTTCAAATAGATAAATCTTTTTTTTTTTTTTTTTTTTTTTTTTTGGACAGGCAGAGTGGACAGTAGAGGGAGACAGAGAGAAAGGTCTTCCTTTTTGCCGTTGGTTCACCCTCCAATGGCCGCCGCAGCCTGTGCGCTGCGGCCGGCGCACTGCGCTGTTCCGATGGCAGGAGCCAGGTGCTACTCCTGGTCTCCCATGGGGTGCAGGGCCCAAGAACTTGGGCCATCCTCCACTGCACTCCAAATAAATAAATCTTCATAAAAAAAAGAAATGCTAACCTCCCCAGTTTTTTTTTTTTTTTTAAGATTTATTTATTTATTTATTTATCTGAAACAGCAATATAGAAAAGAGGGAGAGTCAGAAAGAGGTCTTCTATCCACTGGTTTACTTCCCAAATGGCCTCAACAGCCCAGGCTGGGCCAGGCTAAAACCAGAAGCTAGGAATTCCATCCTGGTTTCCCATGTGAGTGCCAGCAACCCAAGCACTTGAGCCAATCTCCTGCTGCCCTCACAGGCATATTAGCAGGAAGCTAGATAGAAAGCAGAGTAACTGCTACTCCAACTGTGCACTCCAAGGTGGATGCTGTGATATAAGCAGCGGCTTAACCCACTGGGCCACAATGAGAGTTTCTGGAAGATGATCTTCTTCTTCTTCTTCTTCTTCTTCTTCTTCTTCTTCTTCTTCTTCTTCTTTTATTTTAACTTTTGGCCAGTGGAAAACCACTAATGGGAGTTTAACAAGGGAACAAAATAATCTTATTTATCCCCATTAGAGTGTTAGCTCCCTGAGAACCAGGGCTTCATTTTATCCATTGCTGGATTCTAAGCACCCAGAACAACTCCTGACAAATAGTAGATGCTCACTGAACATTAGTTGAGTGGGTGAAAGAATGGAGAAAGAAATGAATACAGGTGCTACTTAAAGCAGGATTTACTCTTGCACTATAATCTTCCAAGAACAGCTCTTGTTTTCATTTGGTTGCCTTTCAAGCAGGTTATAATGAGACAGTATATTTTAGGTGAGCTGGTACCTTTTATAATACTCTTTATAGGGTCTCACAAAAGTGGCTGACTCCCACATCTAACAGGATTAGACCAAGTTATAATAAGAATTTTTACAACTCAAGGTAAAGGCAGTTCATGTTGCTATTTTAACAAAAATACAAAAAACATGGCTGATACGTTTTCTCTATATAATATGTGACTGGTAAAAAAAAAATTGTTAAGCAGAGAGGTACTTATATTCAGCTGGATAATGCTGAAGACAGTAAAAAACTTTTTCAACTTTCTCTAGAGGCTGTGGATTTGCTTTATTTCTGAATTCCTTCAAAAACACTGCAACTAAAATTAGAGCATCCAGCCTGTGTTTGGTGTACAGGGACTCATGCTGTCTTCCTACTCCTCCATCTGTTGAAATAGTTATTGGCTTAGAACTAGAACATTTAAGAACCCAACTTGTCACAGTCCTGGGGATAGTGTAAACTTTTACCCTCAGGTTTGAGTTTATTTAATATATTTTGTCCGTACAAAACAGCAATTTTGGGTGCTTTACAGAGCAAATCACAACTTTTCAGCATCCAGAAGCTAACCTGTGGAGGCAGAACAAATAAAATATTACTAGCAAAGAAATGTGAGACTGTTAGTATTATTTCACTTCATGGAAAGACTATTTTCCCATTTGATGGCAGAGTGGCAGCCAATATCAGAGTAACTCTTAGCCCAGCAATGGAGGTGGTTTGCAGTAAGTGAGGTCATAATTATATGGTCTATTTACCTGAGTACCTAAAAATGCTTATATGCCCAGGCATCGCATGCCATCTCATAACGTTTACTGTCTTTCTCAGTGGAAACATTGTAGGCTATCATGTGATCGTTCCATGTAGTTCCTGTCTCCTTTCTTGCAACAATGGACACTTCTGGATGTTTCACAGCCAAGCCGTCTATGATATTAACAGACTGGACTCCACAGGTAAGAACGATTGACTTACACATTCAAAGATGTTTCTCTATCAATACCTGAGTGAAAATCCCAAGAGATCATTTCAGGATTCCTCCAAGGCCTTTTTAACTAGATTGGATCAGCCAGAGTGAAACTTTAATCCGTTTTCCTGAAATGTTCACTTATGAAAAACAAATTTCATGGCCATTTCTACGTTCATCATTGTATTTAAAAGGCCTCAAACTTTGTTGGATTTTTTATTTTTGAAATTAATATCTTAATAGCCTTAAGTTGTTACCTTGATACATATTCTGACCCCAGAGAAGTCTCAGGGCTACAGAGACACAAGAAGAGCTCCTGTCTACCAGTTTACTCCCCAGTGCCCACAATAGCCAACAGCCAGAGCAGGGCCTGGGCCACAACCAGGGGCCAGGAACTCAATCCAGTTCTGCCATGAGGGTGGCAAGAACTCAATCACTTGAGCCATCACTACTGCCTCCCAGGGTCTACAATGTGCAAAGCAGGAATAAGGAACCAGAGCCTAAAATTGAACCCAGATACTCCACTGCAGGGCGAGGATGTCTTAACTACTATGTAAAATGGAGATTCAGTTTGATAGTGAAGTATTCATGGATGTGTATGTGTGTGTAAGAAAGGGAGGGAGAAGAGGATGGAATAGTGGAGGTTAGGAGGGAGGTTTAGGTAACCTCTCTATGTGGTGGTGCTTTATAATAAAAGTAGATATTTTGATGCCTAAATTAATGAATTATGCTAGAATTTTGGTCAAGGGAAATATTTTTAAAAATATACTCATCATTTTGATAAGAAAATATACTTGGCAAGTTTTTGGCCAAGTGGTTAAGATGCCATTTGGGGTGCCTGCGTTCCATATCAGTATACCTGAGTTCAAGTCCCAGCTTCATTTCCAATTCCAGCTTCCTGCTAATGCACCCCATGAGAGGCAGCAGGGGATGGCTCAAGTATTTGGGTCCCTGACACCCACATAGAAGATTCAGACAGAATTCTTGGCGCAGCTCTCCTTATTTTGGGCATTTGGGGAATGAATCAACAGATGGAAGATCCTTTCTGTCTGTTTCTGTTTCTGTGTCTCCTTCTGTCCCTCTGCCTTTCAAATAAATAAATAAATAAATTTAAAAACAAAGAAAATGCACTCCCAATTCTTGAAGAGTATTTACATAATACTTCCTATATAGACTGGAGCCTTCTGTTTTGTTGTAGGACACATGTTCCCAATGCCTAATATCTATTTACATAACAGACCAAGTTGACTTTAAGGAACTTGACAATCTAAGTTGGCATTTATACCAGGTTTTAAATCTATGTTTTAGTCTTCTTTGGAACTTAAAATATATTCTTTTTAAAAAATATGACTCGCCTTCACACACCAAAAGATCATGAATTGCAAGCTGGGTTGTCAGTTCTTTAAACCCTCCAATTATGCTTGGATTTTTATAGACCATGATTCTTTTTTATAATCACCTGAGATTCAACTGTGGCTCTCAATCCATCATTTGGGGGTCTTAATTTAAGACCAGTATATCAAGAGGCCCATTTTCAAGCAAGGACTTAAGATGAATTTCCCTAAGTGGGATACAGGTTTCCTAATTTAGCTCTCTAGTTTTATATTTGTGTTGCTTATGGATACATTAAAGAAAGTTTCTGCTTTGATACTATTTTTCCTGCTTCATAAGATTCAAAACACAGGGTGGAGATTTTTCAATTTTGATTTACGTTTTAATATTGGTCAATTTTTCAAAGATAAAAGCCCAGCGCTGTTCCATTCACACTGAATCTAATCCATGAGAAACAGATGTATCGCAGGATTTCCTTCCTCCCTTCTTAACAGAGAAAGGAAGGTGCTGCTTCTGTCAGATCCAATCTCTTAGTTTATTTTTCCTCCTTTGAACCAATTGTACGGAGCTGCTCCGTGGCTTTGAGCATCAATTCCAAGAATGCTAAACTCTTCTTGTGTAGGGTGACTTAAAGCAAGATTTTCTAGATGCTTCCTATAAAAGAGACTTTCTCATGATATCACAACTGTCCTTGAATCACCTGGGTCTGTGGTACCCAAAGGATACACACATGCTTGGTAGAATTCTGGGGTGGTTTCAGACCCCAGGGTGGTCTGTGTGCCAGTCTGGCCTTCATATACCAACCTGATTTTATAGAACTTTCCTGAGGAGGCTGAGAGAACCTCAGCTCAGAGTCCCAGAATTGGCAAATACTTTCAAAAGCAAAATAGCTTCAGCTCTCCTCTTGCCTTTATGCATTCTCATTTTCATTTTATGTAACATAATACTGTATAGAAATAAAAATAAATGCACTAAATTTATGCATAGCAACATAATCCTCAAAAACAGAATGAGTGAAAAAAGCAAGTTAGACAAAAATATGTAGTTTAATACCCTTCTATACAAATTTAAATACTCAAAACAATAATATATTTTGCCTGTGGTTGCATACATTTGTGGTAAAGTAGTAAAACCATCTAGAGAGTACTGGTACTGGTAGAAATTAGATTCAAACCCAATCCCCAAACTCTGGTTTGCTCCATTCCATCATGGAGCTGGAGTGAGTATCCACAGCTGCTGAGTCCTCCTTGTGCCCACACAAGTGGACAGCTTGAGTTTTGCTTTTCATGTTGAATTTCATTGGCTCCCCTAGAGCTCAATTTTTTTCAATGTGATGCTTTTAAGTTAAAATACAGTATGTGCCCAGAATAAACCATCTCATTATCTTCTACCATATGTTTGGTCTTGTGCTATATAAGGGTACTTTGAAAAGTTCATAGAAAATGGAATTAAAAAATAAGTTTATTTTGGTGCAAAAAAAAAAATTTAAAATCTACTTTCTTGAGTATGCCGCTACTGGATTCTTCATAAGAAATCTCAATCCTTTCTCAATGAGATTGTAGATTATTATTTTGCTTATTGTATTAATTGCTGTGACCTGGTATTATTAAAGTTTACAGTTCTGGCTTGGAACCCTTTAGGTTGAAGCCCACCTATATCAGAGAAATGGCACCAGCCACGTCTTTCCTTCTTGAAGGATCAGAAAACTTATTCAGGACTTTCCCTATCCCTGCCAAAGAGGCACTTAATCTGAACAAATCTTGTGAGTTCTCCATTCTTAAAGGTCATTAAAGTAGATTAGAATGTCATTAGTGTAGAGTGACTCTGGCATAACGTAGGAGGAGGTAGGGTTTGAGTAAATGGACTGCTGAAATGCCTAAAGTTCTCAGATTCTAGAATTTAAGTCCTTACTTTAAAAGGCTTAAAGAATGTCCATGTCCTAGATGGATCACTTAGATAATTTTGTTTTCAGTAAATACAGTGGATGTACTTTTTGCTATACTGTTCTCTGCTAATACTATTGCTTATATTAGAATGTTAACATACAAAGTTTCACATGTCATGTTCTGAACTGCAACAGTGGTAACTTTATGACTTCTTGTTTTCAGGTGTAAACGCCCTGCTTTGGGGAAACTTGCCAGAGATAGAAGAGAGTACTGATGAAGATGTGTCAGATATCTCAGCTGAGGAGTGTATTAGATGAATGGAATTAGGATATGTAAGATTCTCATACTAACTGTTTACTATTTAAAATATATTAATGAGTCAACCTTAAAATTATTATTAAGGATTTGCCAGTGATTTCTTGGAAAACAAAAATTTATTTATTTGCTATCCCAAATTAGTTACCTCAGTTGAATTTCTGCCAATAAGATTTTCTTTTCTTCTACGTGTACTTCTTCGTTGCCCTCTGCGCCACCCCTCTGTGTCCTGAAGGTATATTAAATTCAGATAGGAAGAGATTCTGTACAAGTCACAGCTGCTTCCCCATCTAGAGAAGCTTTTCTTACAGCTTGAATCCAGGTACCATTACATTGCTGAATAAAGGGTATTAGTACCCACCTAGGTATCAGCCATGCATGTATGAAGCTCACCTGAGCATCACCAGGCCATTGGAAGCATGTGGCACAGTGGCACAATGTGAGCTTGGGATGCTCACATTCCATCTCCAGTGTCTGGACTGAATCCCAGCTCCTCCTCTTCCAATCCAGCTTCCTGCTAATAAGTACACCAGGAATCATCAGATGATGGCTCAAGTTTCTGGGTTCCTGCAGCCCGTGTGGGAAACACAGACTGGGTTCCAGGCTCCTGGCTTCAGTCTGGCCCAGCTCAGCCCTGGCTGTTGTCAACATGTGAGGAATGAACCAGCGATTGGAAGATCACTCTCCATCTCTCTGTCTGTCTTTCTGCTTCTCAGATAAAAACTGAAAATAAGTTAACTAAAAATTAAAAAAAAAAAAATAGGCAGCTAGGTTTCCATGGGTACTGGTGACCAAATGTTATATTGGGGATAACTGCTTTAAGATGGAGTAAGACTTTGTGACAATCAGCAAACAGGAGAAATTAAAAATTTTAAATACAGTTTGTGGAAGAATCCCCTTGAATCTTCAACATGACATTAGATACATGAGTTTATCAGAGAATTATCAGCAGATACTATTTACCAATGTTATTTATTTACATTCTTTTAAAGCCATTTTTTATATTATTGTATGAACACCAGATAAACCAACCCTCCGTCTTTAAGTTATCCCATTCTCTAGGGCTTTTTCTGTAAATAGCAAATTTTAGATGAATAGTCTCAATCTAATCCTTAAATAGGAAGAAAAATTTTGAAAGTGGTTTGCTTAAGTCATTGTACCTTATAGAGTTTGAGTTTCTCTTGATTTTGTGTTGTTTGGTGTTTGTTTTTTTTTGTTTGTTTGTTCGTTTTAAGATGCATTCAGAGCCACTCAGGAACAGGAAACTGGAATAGTGTTGAATTCTGGTTTTATGTGAAAGCTACAATGTATCTCTTTTAGGTAATATCTCAGTTGTATACATGTTGTCAATAGTGACACTAAAGCAGACTGAGTTATTGTTTTGTAAATAAAGTTTGTTCTAAAAATGATCGTCCCTTCCTTTAATCTCTACATACAATACACAGTATAAGGGCCAATGCTTATTGAGTGCTTAATGTGCCAGACACCACAATTCTAAGTGCTTTGCACATTTAACTCACCTAAGAGGTAGACACTGTTATTATTCGTTTTTTTTAACTGATAAGATAGTTGAGACATAGACAGGTTAAGCAACTTGTAGAAGGGTCACATAACCGGTTAGAGGTATGGCCTGGTTCAAACGCAGGCAGACAGAATGACTCCAGGACTCCCACTCCTCATCTTTATGCTGTACCCTTTGAGCACCTTCAGACGTGAATCAGTTATGATCTTAGTCGAGACATGTGCTGGTTCCCTACATGGTTATATACCCCGGGTGAGGGCAGAAGTCACTGATTTGAACGTTAAACAAACTCACTGGTCCTAGGGGAGAAGTGACCTGTAGGCATCATTTGTTGTAATGATGCCTACACAGGAAATGCTGTTACTAGCATGTGGAAAACCTTTCCAAAGGTCTTCCAAAGGAATGAGGGTGGAATGATTTGGCTTGGGATTTTTTTTTTTTCTTTAATCGCATTTAAATTTCTTCTGGAACAAGGTGGGCAATAATGGATACATGGTGGGGGAGGAAATGAGTTGATTCTGCATTATATACTTCTTCAGTTAAACTTGTTCCATTAGAGAAGAAAAGTGTAACCGTGGAGAATGCAACAAGTTTAAAATTCAAGAGTTCATCTGGTTTCTGTTCAGTGCAAGCCTTCAAAGGCCATGGTTGAACGAGGGGCTCTTTGAAGAACAAAAGCAAGGCAGAGGGGCACTGATTGACGCAAGGTCCAGTGGGATTGCACCCCAGCTGGAGAATATTCCCAAGTACTCACCCACCTCTGGCTAACTGCATCACGGAAAAGCTAATTTTAAGTAGAAAATGAGTTAATAAGGTTTTATCTAGAGAAATATATTCATGACGCCTCTTTTTAATAAAAGTAAATTGCATACATTCTGTTAAGACCAAAAGTGGGGCCTGGCACTGTGGTGTAGTAAAGCTGCTGCCTGCTGCACTGGCATCCCGTATGGGCACTGGTTGGAGTCCCAACTGCTCCACTTCCAACCCGGCTCCCTGCTAATGTGCCTTGGAAAGCGGTGGAGGATGGCCCCAGTGCTTGGCCCCCTCCCAACCATGAGGAACACTCAGGAGGAGCTCTGGGCTCTTGGCTTTGGACTGGTCCAACTCCAGCCATTGTGGCCATTTGGGGAGTGAACCAGCAGATGGAAGACCTCTCTCTCTCTCTCTCTCTCTCTCTCTCAATCTCCTTCTATCTCTCTGTAACTGCCTTTCAGGTAAATAAATAAATCTTTTTTTTAAAAAAAAAAAAGTATCGTGTGTGGATTTAACATACATTTTCTGGTCCCAGTGTATAATTCCTAGGCCTAGGAAAATCTATGTATGTTTTGGTCCTCTTAATTTTAGGATGTATTCAATAAGCCTATATTATTCTGTAGTGTGGCAAGAATTGCACAATGACATACTCACACTTGCTTTCAGGGAATATGCAGTGAGTTAGAGGTTAGAAGCCCATGAGTGCATCTCATTTACTGGGTCAAGTAATTTAACAAAAGCTGAATTGCTTTGACTCCCTAGATGAAAGAACCATCATTCTGAGTAGCTGGAAAGAGTGGGAGGTGAGAAAGCAATCCAGAAGAAATGACACTTGAGGCATTATACTTGTTTTTCCCTTGAAGCACAATTAGGAGTCTACCAGCTGGTGTAAGAGTTTTGGACAGAGAGAGAGAATAGTGTTAACAAATGAGAGATTAAAAGTATCTTCCACGGGGTGGACCGCAGATGAAGCTCTTACTTCCTGCTCCTCCGCTCCCAGTCCAGCTCCCTGCTAACGCTCCTGGGAAGGCAGCAGACAAGAATCCAAGTACTGGAGTCCTTGCTACCCGTGTGAAAGACAGGGATGGAGTTCCAAGCTGCTGGTCTCAGCCTGGCCCAGCTCCAGCTGTTGCAGGCATTTAAGGACTCAAACAGTGAGGGGAAGATCCCCCTCCCCGCTCTGCCTTTCAAAAAAATTAAATCTTTAAAGGTATCTTTCATCTTTCTTCGGGAAATTACAAGCAACCTCCCATGCCTTCCAAGATATGGAACAAGAATTAACTAGAACATGAAGCTAACAAGAAAGGTGAGTTTCACAACATGAAGAATATTCTAGGCCTTTATAAGTTTAGACTTGATCTGGTAGTGATGTGCAGTCATTCAAGATCTATGTGGCCGGCGCCGTGGCTTAACAGGCTAATCCTCCGCCTTGCGGCGCTGGCACACCGGGTTCTAGTCCCGGTTGGGGCGCCGGATTCTATCCCGGTGGCCCCTCTTCCATGCCAGCTCTCTGCTATGGCCCGGGAGTGCAGTGGAGGATGGCCCTAGTCCTTGGGCCCTGCACCCCATGGGAGACCAGGAGAAGCGCCTGGCTCCTGGCTTCAGATCAGCACGATGCGCTGGCTGCAGCGGCCATTGGAGGGTGAACCAACGGCAAAAAGGAAGACCTTTCTCTCTGTCTCTCTCTCTCACTATCCACTCTGCCTGTCCAAAAAAAAAAAAAAAAAAAAAAAGATTTATGCAAGAGAATAAAACAATCAGATTTAGTATGATAGCTCTGATGGTAAATTGTAATACAGTTTAGTTTTCACAACCTCCTTTCTTTGATGCACTTAACAACTCAACCATGGAAATTATATTTATGCCTTTACTCTAAGAACCCATGTAGTTCTTTAAATCCTCCTGAGTTTCATGGAAGCCCTGGTCTGCAGTGGGCACGGCCTTTGTTCCTCCCTTCCATTCGCCATTCCTGAAGTTCAAGGAGGGGGCACTGACTCATCAGCTCGCCCACCATGGTTCTCTCTGCGACTTTATCTTTTTCCTCAAGCCAGTTTCTCAACTTCAGACTCCGGCTCTGCTGAGGCATCTTGGGTGGGGCCTAATCTGAAAGCCGTAATATTTCACTCTGTGGCTCAGAAAACCAGATCCTTAAATATTAGTAATTAGGGAGATGACTGTGTGAAGAACTGCTCTTTTGACCCGTGAGTCACACGTGGCTGATTAAGAATAATCTCGATTGCTTTCCTTCACTGAGGAGGAAGTCACCATGTTGTGTAGACCGTGATACAGGAAGCAACAGACTTATCAGAAGGGGGGAGGTGGGGGAGGGGGAGACGTAGATCAAATCATCTTTCTTCAGTGGGGAATTACTCGGTGGAGGCTTTTCCTATTTTAACATTCATGCTTATAAAAGGAAATCATTTCCTTTTCTGCTTTTTTTTTTTTTAGCCTAAACCATAGCTTCTTTCTTGCCTGGTATTGAGTATATGCCAAATCTACCCTAAACTGCACAGATGGAAAAAATTAGTCTATGTCTGTGCTACCTCTGGGGCTGAATATTTTTAGTACTTAAATCTTGAGCTGAAGATTTTTTTTCTTCCAACACTCTCAAAGAATCATTTTATTGTCATCCAAAGAGCAAACTGCTTAAGATAAAAATTAACAGCATCATGCTTTTTGTTTGTCACTATAATTAATTGTGAACTTTCACATACACTTTAATTCAATTTTCAGAATAATCTTGGAAGCTATCATCCCCATTAAGAAAGAACCTCTGGCCGGCGCAGCAGCTCACTAGGCTAATCCTCCGCCTGCGGCGCCGGTGTCCCTGGTTTTAGTCCCGGTTGGGGCTCCGGATTCTGTCCCAGTTGCTCCTCTTCCAGTCCAGCTCTCTGCTGTGGCCCAGGAAGGCAGTGGAGGATGGCCCAAGTGCTTGGGCCCTGCACCTGCATGGGAGACCAGGAGGAGGCACTTGGCTCCTGGCTTTGGATCGGCCATTTGGGCAATGAACCAATGGAAGGAAGACTTTTCTCTCTGTATCGCTCTCTCACTGTTCCTGTCTAACTCTGCCTGTCAAGAAAAAAGAAAGAAAGGAAGAAAGGAAGAACCTCTTAGTCCCAACAGCCAAGAGTTAGAAAGATCTAAACATGAAACTAAATCTTCTCAAATTAGCTTAGGGTTCTCTTACCTCCCAAAATGACTCTAAACTGAGACCTGTTTTTACCTCATTACCTATAAAACTCAGGACAAATTTCTTTTGACTTTTGACCTCAAAGTACAGTTTAAATTGATCCATTCAACAAATATTTATTGAGTGCTTACTGTAAGCAAAATAGATGCAGGAAGACAGAACTAAAGAAGACACAGTCCCTACTGTCTAGTGACGGGTAGGGAAGAAAGTGGAGTAGCTCTTATTGAGGGTTTGCTGTGTGTCAGGCATTGTTCTAAGTGTGTTACACGCAACCCCAAACAGATCTAATTAGCTTCCTTGCCATACAGGCTAGGAAACAGACACACACAGGCTGAAGACCTTGCACACACAGCCTGTAAATGACAGCACTACAGATTTGGAGAGGCCAGAATTAATTCATTTAATAACTATGCTTCCTTTTTATATTGCAGTGAGGTTGTCTTCCATTCAGATAAAGTCAAGTTTTCCATTAGTAATCTTCCCATATACGTATTTCCCTATTAAACCTTAGTTGATTTTTGTTTTAAATTAGGTGAAAGCTGTGCAAAATATATTTTTTAAAAAAGATTTATTTAGTCATTTATTTGAAAGGCAGTGTTAGAGAGGGAGAGACAGTAAGAGAGCGAGTGAGTGAGAGATCTGCATATGGGATGCTGGCATTGCAGGTGGCGGCTTAACCCGCTGTACCACAATGCCAACCCCTGTGTAAAACTCTTAATTTACAGCTTTGCTGTACTTCAAACTGAAAACAATCTTTTTTAACCAGTTTCAGGTTTTTATCCTGCACGAACCAAAATTTTACACAAGAGTAAATACTTATTCTTTAAGCTATTTGTGCATCAAAAATATTTCATAATGAAAAGTGGTTGAAATAATCACCTTTTGCAAATTGCTCTAGTCTCAGCCTGCCTTGGAAGCTTTACTTAAAATCTACTTACATGGAATGCCAGAAACCTTGCCTTAAATGAGCACTACTTTCAAATAAGACTATATATTTGTTATGAGGAAAGCAAAAACAAGGATCAAACCCATAGTCAAATTATGCATTTTGAGACTTACAAGAACGGGTTGCCATGTAGCTACCCATTAACTGCATCTACTCGGTTGACGCTTACCCACTAAAACGCATCTCTCCACCTCCACTCTTCAACGCACATCCCCTGGAAAGAGGCCCACAGTAAAAGTAGGCATATGGGAGTGATTCAGTTGGGGAAAGTTGTACCCGGAATATCAAAACAGTTTGCTTTCAGTCTCCATATCCTTGCCATAATTCTTCTACCCGGAGGAGCCACCTGCTATTATGGCTGTGACACCTGAAAAGCTTTTTGTATATTGCAGGAGATTGCTCACGTGTGGGTGGATTCTCAGGCTGTTCAGTGGTATTTTTAAAAATGGTTCTTTGGGGGGAATATTCTCAGAGACTGGAACATTGCCTTGTCTTATCAAAATTGCTCTGTAGCCTTGTTCACAAATACCTTAAAACACTGAGCTCCAGATGGAATTCCGTAGAAGACACACTGAGCTAATTTCCTCTGTGTGACATTACCCAGAGAAACCGAGCTGTCAGGAACCTGAAGAGTAAGCTCTCAAAGCAAGACCGTGGCCAAAGCATGGGGAGCGGAGATAACTACAGTGCCTTCCCTTCAAGAGCTTTGTCCCACTCTCCCAAACTCATCTTTAAATGAAAGTTTATTACAAAACAAGTGAACAAGAAGACCCAGCTTGTTTGATTTGAGTTGGCTGACCAGAAGATGGCAAGTAGTAGGCTGAAAAATGGCTTGGATCCTACATCTTTCTTGACACTTCACTGTGCATTTATAAGGGAGGATGCTAGAAACACAGAGTTTTAGCATATAGAATGTCACGCTCTGGGCTAACAGGAGACAATCACTTCTATCTTTCCTTTATCAAATTTCAGTTCCATCATTTCACAAATATTTAATGGACAGCTGTCATGTGTGGGCACTAGTTTAGGTGCTACACGGTGAATAAAACAGTAAAAAGAAAAAAGTCCTTCCTTTTGTGCTGGTCTGAAGCACATAAGCTTTTTTAAAAAGCTAAAATTTGCATTTCCCAGACTCCCTTGCAGCTAAGGGTTCAGATCTAATTTTCTTTTTATGAGCTATATGCACAGGCATAAGCCTTGATTTCAGAAGTAATTTAAGTGTGGACGAGTTAGTGATGGCTAATCTAAAATGCTAATCTAAAATGACTCAGTGGTAGGGTTCTGGACAAAACATCTTTTAGTGACTTCCTGTTGCATGGATCCTGACTAAGGTGATATGTTTCTGCTAGGGACTGGTTGATGGCTTCTTGGTCCTCAGATTCTAAATTATGACAAACAGTTCCACTTGTAGCCAGTTCTGCAGTATTAACTCTGGGGTTCGTTCCTGGAGGCCACCCCTAGAACTTTCCCTCCAGCCCTCTATTGGTTTCATGTTAGTGAACATGGGGAGTCCTTGGAGGTACCTGGTAACATCAAACAATCTAGGCTCCTGGTCCATCAACTCTGATTCAGATCTAATACAGAGGCCTGGCAATCTGAGTTGTCAGCAAGGCAGGTTATTTCAAAGCAGGCATTTGCACGTATCCTCTAAAAAAGCACTGATATAGATAGCCATCATCTATAAAAAGCACGTTATGGGTCCTTAAATTCCTGGATGCTCCTTCTATTTATTAATTTATTATTTATTTATTTATTTATTTTGAGAGAGCTATAGAGAGAGAGAAAGAGAGAGATCTTCCGTCTACTGGTTCACTCTCCAGATGGCCACAATGGCCAGTGCTGGGCCACGCTGAAGCCAGGAGCTTCATCCGGGTCTCCCATATGGATGGCCAGAACCCAAGGACTTGGAACTTCTTCCACTCCCTTTTTCAGGGCACTAGCAGGGAGGTGGATGGGAAGTGGAGCAGCCAGCACAAACTGTTGCCCATATGGGATGCGGGCATCCATG
This sequence comes from Lepus europaeus, assembly GCF_033115175.1. Lineage (NCBI taxonomy): Eukaryota > Metazoa > Chordata > Mammalia > Lagomorpha > Leporidae > Lepus > Lepus europaeus. Next base: position 21,037,104 of record NC_084840.1, on the reverse strand, counting down.
GTGGCGGCTTTTCCCGCTGCGCCACAGCACTGGCTCCAGGGTGCCGCTTTTCTTTCTCCCCACTTCCTTTCATCCATCAGACATGAAAGACTTCTGTAAGACACTGAGGCGGAAGCTGGGCCTTTTCTTTCTTCTGACTGCCTTCTACATGGTGGGAGAGTTACCTGCAAACTCCTGCTGGAAAAAGGAGTGAGGATCTAGGTCTAAAAACAGTGTCTGCTCTCCAGAAGAGCTGTCTTCTCCTTCAAACCCCCAGAGTGATGTCGGATGGTAACAACTGATGAAACAAAGCCCAGAGCCAAGCCAACACTTCTTTGTCCCTGATTTAGCAGCAGCGCGAGCTCCTTCTGCATGGCAGGGAGTGACCAGCAGTCACACTCCCTCCAGTGTTTCACCAAGGATTTAAAAGATGAGATGAAAAGCAAGTGCTTAGCAGCTTGCTACAGATTTTACTTTTCTATCAGAATTAATGCTGATTAGGGCCTCAGCAACTGGAAAATTGCCATCACTGGTGCCAGAGTGAATTCTTATTTACAGTGAACCTGTGTGTCTCAAAAAATACACACGTGAAGCTATTTTCACTCCCACCTAGTCTGGGGCTGTAGACCAAATGGTGATGGTGGTAAAATCATACAGACATATTCTGCCCTTCTACAGATCAGTGGCTGCAAGGCAGCCTGAAGCTGCAAGAGTCATGTGCTGTAATGATTGCATTGATTAAGTGCCTATTACTCCTGGACACGTTTCAAAGGCCTCTGCTGCAGAGCTGAAACTTTCTGGTATTAGACAGAGCCCTGCAATCTGAGGCCATAACTGGGTTGGGATCTCTAACAATTACTTGTGTCATGTACTTTAATCAGTATTATGCTCACCATTATAAAAAGTCTCCACGCCCACTTGGAAGCATTACTCAGACTCTGTCCCCTCAGCCCCCCGCCCGGCTCACATGAACCTGAGCTTCTGACCCACAGATGACTAGGTCACTCCGGTGACTCATCCTCAGTGGCATGGGGCAGCCTTCCCGGCAGAACCGGATCCTTCACCAACAAGGTGCCTGTCTGGAGGGATGATGCACCCTATAGGCCAAGCCGGAGCTCAAGATACTTGTCTTGGGGCCACCACTGTGGTGTAGCAGGTAAAGCCACCGCCTGCAGTGCCACCATCCCATATGGGTCCTGGTTCGAGTCTCGGCTGCTCCACTTCTGATCCAGCTCCGCTATGGCCTGGGAAAGCAGTGGAAGATGGCCCAAGTCCTTACGCCCCTGCACCCACATGAGAAGACCCAGAAGAGGCACCTGGCTCCTGGCTTCAGATCGGCACAGCTCCAGCCATTGCGGCCGGCCAATTGGGGAATGATCTCTCTCTCTCTCTCTCTCTCTCTCTCTCTCTCTTTCTCTTTCTCTATCTCTCCCTCTCTGCCTTTGCCTCTGCCTTTTTGTAACACTGCCTTCTGAATAAATAAATAAATCCTTTTTTTAAAAAAAGATACTTGTCTTGCTCTTCTAAGTATGAGTGTCAGTCTTCTGGCTGGTAGCCAGGACACAATTAATTTTCTGAAACGGCACACACTTCCGTTAGCAAATGTTTAGGAGGGGTCTCTCCTGATATATTTATGCCCCAAACAATTCTTTCCAACCAAGTTTGCGATCCAATGACCTTCACGGGCTGATTTTGCCATCATCTTTGATATAGTTGTCAGACTGAGAGGACATTGGTGGATAGAAAGTTGAGCTAGCAGGATAAGTCACCAGCTTGCTGTGTGACCTTGGGCATTTATTTCCAAACAAGGGAGTTGAGCAATGTGTTTTCTGAGATCCCTTCCAAGCCTAGCCTTTGATGGATTAATTTCATTTTTACGGAGAGCTTCTTAGTCATTTGCCAGAAGCAATTGTATCCATGGCTGGGGCTGCCACAACCAACTACCACCAACAGGGCTGCTTAAGTACCAGAAGTTCACGGTCTCCCAGGTCTGGAGGCTGGAAGTCTGAATCAAGGTGTTGGCAGGGTCGATTGTTTCTGTGAAGCAAGAATGAGTTCCAGGCCTCTCTCTGTGGCTTGCAGATGGGCAGCTTCCTCTTCCTTTGTGTGTGTCTGCCTCCAAATTTCCCTTATTGAAAAGGACAGCATCCAGCAGATCAGAGCCCACCCCTATGATCTCATTTTAGACTTGGTTACCAAAGCAGGTGTTTAACACAGCAGTTCAGCCACCACTGAGGATGCCTGTGTCCCCTATCAGAGTGCCTGGTTCAAGTCCCAGCTACTTCTCTTCCAAACCAGCTTCCCACTAATGTGCACTCGGGAAGGCACTAGACCATGGCTCTAGTACTTATGCAGCTGCTACCACAAGGGAGGCCCAGATGAAATTCCAGCCTCCTGGCTTTGGTCTGGCCTAGCCCCAGTTGTTGCAAGCATTTGGGGAAGTGAACCAGCAGACGGATATGCGTGTCTCTCTGTGTGTGTCTGTGTGTATATGTGTGTGTGTGTGTGTCTGCCTTTCAAATAAAAATTGAAAATTAATAAAAATTTTAAAAGATTTTTTTGGCCGGCGCCACGGCTCACTAGGCTAATCCTCCGCCTTGCGGCGCCAGCACACCAGGTTCTAGTCCCAGTCAGGGCGCCGGATTCTGTCCCGGTTGCCCCTCTTCCAGGCCAGCTCTCTGCTGTGGCCTGGCAGTGCAGTGGAGGATGGCCCAAGTGCTTGGGCCCTGCACCCGCATGGGAGACCAGGATAAGCACCTGGCTCCTGCCTTCGGATCAGCGCGGTGCGCCGGCCGCGGCGGCCATTGGAAAGTGAACCAACGGCAAAGGAAGACCTTTCTCTCTGTCTCTCTCTCTCTCTCTCACTATCCATTCTGCCTGTCAAAAAAAAAAAAAAAAGATTTTTTAAAAAACTTGATTACCTCTATAACAAAACTAAAGGTCATTTTTCTAAGGCGTTTGGGGTTAGAATGTTAACATATATGTGTGAATGGGGACAGAATTCAACCAATAATAATAATTAAGTATCAAATAGAGATAAGAAGCAATGGTTTGATTGATCTTAAGGCTGGTGACTCACAGGAGAATGGTTAGCTAGCAAGTAAGTATAGATCGCATTTATACTGTATGCTTTAATGGCTTAAACCTGCATTGACACTAATCTTTGTCTCCACATGTGGATTTTGTGTCAGAGCCCATTCTGAGGCCCTTGGTACCCGATATTCCCAGCTTCACCAGGCTTTGCAATGCCCTTTCCTCTGTTTTTAACAATTGAATGTGAAACTCCTTAAATAGTCGTATGGTAATTAACTAACTATAACTCCAAGGAACTCCAAAATGTGAAATAGGTAGACCAATATTTAATTACAGGACTATATTCAGGTTTGGTTGAGTTTGGCCATCAGGATATATAATTATGAGTGGAATATGCTTTTCTGTGCTGATATGGTTGTCCTGGTTACATAAGGTCATTTACATATTAAGAAGAAAGAAAAAGAATGCATTGGGTTCTGCTGCCTCTCAGCCACACGTATGTCTTTAATGGAAATAAATGACAGAGTACAATCAACATGGACAAGAAAGAACGCATTGGGATGGAACAGGATATTGTCAATAAGACAAGGACACAAGTCCAGATGTGACACTGCAGAAGTACTCCTTTCTGGTCTCTTTCCAGAGCCTGGCTGGCCTGGAAATCCACTAGGTGGAGCAAAGGACCAAGAACTGGGGGCCAGGAGTGCTCACAAGCAAGTCAGTGCACCTACAGCCAGAGCAGTGCTGCTCTTCCTCTACACAACCGAGACAGACGCTGAGGGCAAGGAGAGTTTTTGAAACTGCTTGAGATCAAATATTTCCTGCTCGTTAAAATGGACAGTAGCCCAAGGAACAAAGGAACTCAGATTTGCTGAGCTGGACCCAATTACTAAATACACAGGAGGCACACCCATCTTGGACTAGTTCCCCTTGGTTTGGCTCTTGTTACATATTTCCTTTCTGTTTTCATTGGTGGCGGATGGAATTTGGGGCAGACCTCTTACCCAAGCGCCTGTGGTTGAAAGAGCCTATGCTTAGATCATACATCTTTTTCCTGGCTGCTGCAGCCATCCCAAAGTTCTGATATCAACCTGGTTTCTATTTAAATCTGTTCTCTTTGATCCCAGGCCCTTGGATTCCAACACTTCCTTCCTTGAATTCCAATCTTGTCTTCCTTTCTGTACTTACTGGTTGGTTAACTGAGCAGGGGCCAAGAACGAGGCTGTTTCTTATTTGGAAACTTGTAAGGTATAAAGGGAGACTGTCCTCATTTCCCTATGAGTTCTTTGTCCCTTGTGCAGTCTGCCTTCGCATTCAAACCTACAAGTGTTAACTGCCCCATTTCTCTGTCCAAATGTGCTACCGACAGGAGACAGAGTTTATTTGTCACAGTCATCATTCCATATATGTAGGTTCAAATGCTTGCAGAGGGAAATTCGATCAAGGAAGCAGATTCCAAAGCCAAATTTAATTATTCTGGAGTGTGTGTGTGTGTGCGCGCATGTGTGTGTCTATGATTCCATGGTAGGACAATCTATGGAAATAGGTATTTCTTTATCTTCTTCCTGTATTTTCTCTTCTCTTCTGATCTGAGCAGGTTAGATAGGCCTTTAGTAATTTCTCATCTTCAAGTTTTGGGTAGAATGATCTTGCTGTCTTTCCATAAAGTCCAAACTCACTGAAGACAGTATTATCAGTGGTCTCGGTGGCAGGATGAATGGGAAAGGAGGAAATGGCCCAAGAATGTTTGGAAGTGTGTGGTCTAGGGGTGAGGGGTGGTAGGACTCTGCTGTAACAGGACGGTGCTGAATAGGGCCAATGGACATCTCTGTGGCAACCAGTGTGGGCTGAGAGCTGGCAGGATTTCTGCTGGGCTTTGGTGCCATGTGAGACCATAGGATCTCGCACAGTCCATTGGAGAGGGGAGCCCAGTAATGACTGAGGTTACATCTTCTGTCAATAAAGCTAGATGGGGACTCAGAGGCAGACTTGGACTCGGATTGCTCATCTGAGTTTGTTGTGTGGGTTTCTTATTGGCTACGCTGTAATCAAGAGTTTGTTATGGAGCTCTGAGAGCAATGTGGCATATGGCGGCTAACGCAGTATGGTTTCCTGAACCAGACAGTCTGGACTGAAAACAGTTCTGTCACTGACTAGGTGTGAAGTCTTAGGATAGTTCTTCAGCCTCTCTCAACCATAATTTCCCCTTTCTGTGAAATGGAGATTATAACAACTTGTATACTACAAGGTTGCGGTTGAATCTTAAGAAAAATGTTTGGAAAGTCAGTGCCTTACATACAGCAAAATTCACTGCATGTGAGCCTTTATTTCTATAAAAATTGTAGGTAGCTATTGTGGCAGTTGAAATTTTAATTAACTTTTTAAAATACATAACATGCATGAAATGATATGAAAGTTTTAAAAAGGTATACAATGAAAGATAGCAGTGTGTAGTGAAAAATCATTTCATACTTTTCCTCTGCAGATGCAACCTGGTGTGGAAATCTCTGTATAATAAGCAAATGGAGTTACCTGCATATGTTTCTACACCTTCTTCTTCCTTAATAATGCATCATAGAAATTGTTCTTTAATTATATTCTATTATACGAGTATGAATACACTTTAGCTTGTTAACTGGTCTTCTTCATGAACATCTAAGTTTCTGTTTTTTTCCTCTTATGAATAATGCAGCAATAAAAGTCCTATAACCACATCTTTGAGCACATGTCAGGAAAATCTGTGAGATTATGGAATACAAGGCTCTGTGCACCATCAGATTTGACAGATATTGTAAAATTGCCCTCCATGCAGCAAATTATATCCCCACCCTTTTATGCAACAATGCTGACAGAGGGGTTGTTCACTTTTGAAATTTTTGGCAATCTGCTAAGCATCCTCTTATAATTTTTTATTTGCATTTAGATTAAGAATGATTTTGAGTCCATTTCTTGTACTTGAAAATCCCATGGCTGTTTCCTCTTTGAGGGACAGTCTGATACAAAATGGAATGTTCAGAAGTGAGAATAATGTACCTGCCAGCTCTGTGAAGTTCCTTCTAGCCTCATCATCAGGAGAAAATCTTTCTGCCCTCACCGACTGCCAGACAATTCCACACTCGATGTGCTCTGAATTCTTTGTGGCTGTCCCTCAGTTCCACTGCACAACAGCGCTAGCAGGAGAAGAGCCTTGTTGCCTTGCGTGCTTGTGGTAGTGGAAGGCACCCAGGGATCAAAAGACGAAAGAGGTAAGATGCTTCCTTGGACACATTCCTAGGGATTGTCACTTGCTCACACAGTTTGGAGAATTCAAGAACAAAAGCAATTGAATGAATCCTTTGCATCCAAGTCACCCCAGTAGAAGCTTTCAGAGGCAAAAGAAGCAGAAAAATCAAATTTTACAAAGGCCTGAATAATTTAAAAGGGATTATCTTGTGCTGTTGCGTTTTACAGTTTTTCTGTGAAAGTGAGAGGGGAATGGATTGATCAGATGTCAGCCAGAACAAAAGCACCTCAGGGAAGCCATAGCTCTGATCTCTGGGCTGTTATCTGGAAAGGAAGAGACTCCAGGAACTGCAGTCAGAGCCAGCAATAAGAAGAGCAAATGACCAGAAGGAGCTGTTTTGGGAGCAGGCATCTGGCCTAGTGGTTAAGGCACTGCATCCCACATCATGGTACTTGGGTTCGATTCCCAGCCCTGGTTCTTGACTCCAGAATTATTGCTAATGCAGACACTGAGAGGCAGTGGTAATGTAGGCTCAAGTAATTAAGTCTCTGCCACCCACGTGGGCCACCAGGCTCTTGTCTTTGCCCCCACCCCCAGCTGTTGGGGGAGTGAACCAGTAGATGAGATCTGTCTCTGTTCTCTCTCTCTCTCTCTCTTCTCTCTCTCTCTCTGCCTCTCAAATAATCTTTTTTTTTAAAGGAGAAATTGTTCTGTCTGACACAACTATATCTTCCAGGAAGGAAACATTGCTAACTAGGAAGCCAGATGCAAATTTAGGAATTTGGCAAGCGCCGCGGCTCACTAGGCTAATCCTCCGCCTTGCGGCGCCGGCACACCGGGTTCTAGTCCCGGTTGGGGCACCAGATTCTGTCCCGGTTGCCCCTCTTCCAGTCCAGCTCTCTGCTGTGGCCCGGGAGTGCAGTGGAGGATGGCCCAAGTCCTTGGGCCCTGCACCCCATGGGAGACCAGGAGAAGCACCTGGCTCCTGCCATCGGAACAGCGCGGGTGTGCCGGCCGCAGCGCGCTACTGCGGCGGCCATTGGAGGGTGAACCAACGGCAAAGGAAGACCTTTCTCTCTGTCTCTCTCTCTCACTATCCACTCTGCCTGTCAAAAAAAAAAAAAAAAAAAAGACTAGGATGGAGTTCCTGGATTCCATCTTTGAAAAAACAAATTTAGGAATTTAATTCATCTTTCACTTGAAAAATACAATCAAGATACTCAGCATCTATTGTAAGAACGCCCGTCCTGCCACCCTAAGCGTTCACACACCTGTGTGTGTAATGTACCTGGAAGGTATTCTGGAAGTTATTCCAACCATAGGGTAGGCAGAATCAAACATTTCCAGGATTAACTAGTTTATCATTTTGCAGAAATCTAACGAGAAGCAAATGGCTCCTCCAAGGCTACACGGTGGAGAGAAAGCACCATTGCTGGAACAATGCATTCTCTTCCAGTAACAGAAAGCCCTTCTCACCTTCTCACCAGTCAAACCCATTTTGTGGCTTTGGAAGGTGCCTATGCAAAAGCATATTTGCATATAAATTGGTATTTGCCAGTTCTGCCTTACAAAATTCCTAGACAAGAGGCGTTTATTCTGGAGTTGGGAAATTCAAGATCAAAGTGTCCTGGCTTGCAGACGGTTGCCTTCTTGCTCTGGTATCTTCCTCTCCTCCTCCTCCTTCTGTTTCTTCCTTCTTCTCTTTTTAAAGCTTTACTTATTTATTTGAAAGGCAGAGTAATAGAGAGACACAGAAAGAGAGATCTTCCATCTACTGGTTCACTCCCCAAATGGCTGCAACAGCAAGGCTGAGGCCAGGGCCAGGGCCAGGGCCAGGGAGCCAGCGACTCCATTCAGGTCTCCCACTTGGGTGGCAGGAACCCAAGTACTAGAACCATCAACTGCTGCTTCCCAGGTGCATTAACAAGGAGCTGGATCCAAAGCAGAGTAGCTGGGACTTGAACTGGCACTCTGAGGAGATCCTGGCACCACAAACAGCAACCAACTGTGCTAATGTTAGGTAGGAAGTCAGAAATGAGCTTATGTGTGTGTGACAAAGGCCTAAGGATTGACATCTACAGTGGCCCAGCATCCACATCTCAAAGTCATCCCGATAACCTTCCAGGTGCAGCCTAGTATCTGCACTTTAAAGTCCCGCCTGGATCCTGATGACCTTCCAGGGGGCCCTGCCCCTTCCACGTGGCCTGATAAGCATCCTTCCTCTAAGGCGGGGGACGCCAGCCAGGCTTCTCCTGTCTGATAACTTCAGGGGGAAAAACTTAGGAAGGAATTTTTTTGTATTTACATCCAACAAATCCTTTGTTCCGGGAGGAGAAGAAGGAGAGAGAGGGAGAAAAAAGGCGGGAAGGCAAGACCCATCCCCTTAAAAACCCCAGCCTAAATGTGCACTAGGCACTCTCTCAGGTCCTGTCTGGGGAGGTGCCCATCCGTTCTTACGGATGTCCCTGCCCTAATAAACCTTGCTATTTTGCCTTCCACTACTCTCTGTCTCACACCTGAGTTCTTTTTTGCGCAAAGACAGGGACCCTTTGCTTCTCCAGTAACACTACAATGCCCACCTCTTGTCCTCTTCTTAAAAGGGCACTCATTCCATCACGAAGGCCTCATCTTTATGCATTCATCTAAGCCTGATTATCTCCCAAAGGCCCCTCCTCCAAATGCCATCACACTGTGGTTAGGGCTTCAGCATAGGACTTTGTGCAGGAGTGGGAGAAGGGAGACATAATTCAGTCCATGGTAATATATATGTATTTGTTACTGTTAGTTCCCACCCACACCGGGAAGTACACTCCTTGAGAGCAGAGACTTGGTCTGTTTTTTTAAAAAATTTATTTATTTTATTTATTTACTTGAAAGAGTATCGGCCGGCGCCGTGGCTTAACAGGCTAATCCTCCGTCTTGTGGTGCCGGCACACCGGGTTCTAGTCCCAGTTGGGGCGCTGGATTCTATCCCAGTTGCCCCTTTTCCAGGCCAGCTCTCTGCTATGGCCCGGGAGTGCAGTGGAGGATGGCCCAAGTCCTTGGGCCCTGCACCCGCATGGGAGACCAGGAGAAGCACCTGGCTCCTGCCTTCGGATCAGCATGATGCGCGGGCCGCGGCGGCCATTGGAGGGTGAACCAACGGCAAAAAAGGAAGACCTTTCTCTCTGTCTCTCACTCTCTCACTATCCACTCTGCCTGTCCAAAAAAAAAAAAAAAAAAAAAAAGAGTTGCAGAGAGAAAGAGAGAGGAGAGGCAGAGAGAGAGAGAGAGACAGAGAGACAGAGAGAGAGATCCTCCATTTGCTCATTCACTCCCCAAATGGCTATAATGGGCCAGGGCTGGGCAAGGCCAAAGCCAGGAGCCAAGAGTTTCATCCGGGTCTCCCATACAGGTGCAGGGCCCCAAGTACTTGAGCCATCATCTGCTGCTTTCCCAGGTGCATTAGCAGGGAGCTGGGTAGGAAGTGGAGCAGCCTGTTTGGCACCCATGTGGGAAGCTGGCATTGCAGGTGGTGGCTTAGCCTGCTGTGCCACAGCACCAGCCCCTGTTTTTATTTTCTTTAAGATTTATTTATTTAAAGTCAGAGTTATATATAGAGATGGAGAGATAAAGAGAAAGATATCTTCCATCCACTGGTTCACCCCCAAGATAGTTGCTGGGGGTGAATCAGTTTTGGTCCAGGCCAAAGCCAGGAGCCAGGAGATTCTTCTGGGTCTCCCATGTGGGCGGCAGGAGCCCAAGCACTTGGGCCATCCTTCACTGCTTTCCCAGGCAATTAGCAGGGAGCTGGATCAGACGTGGAGTAGAAGGGACTTGGACCAATGCCCACATTGGATGCTGGCATCTCAGGCAGCAGCTTTACCCGCTAGGCCACAATGCCAACCACAGGCTTGATCTGTTTTGTTTACACTGGTATTCCCCCATCTAAAACAGTGGCACATGTGGAACCACAACTATATTCAACTAATATTTGTTGAATGAATGGATTCATTGTGTGCTTATAATACGCCATGCATTATTGTGAGCACTTCATGTTAACTCAGAATCCTTGTAAGGTAGATGCTATTATTCCTTCCATTTATATAAGAAAACTGAGATATGGAGGAGTTAAATGGTTGCTCTGAGGTTATGTGAGTCAGCATCAAATTTTGAAACAAGGCAGCCTGACTCCTTAACCCATTTTCTCATCTGTTACACTACACATAGACTACAGTTCCGCACCCCTCGCCCGGTTCCTGGGAGGTGCCTGCGGAGGTAAACATTTGCATGATGTGGCCACTGTGTTGGCTTTTTCTCCTCCTGTTCCACCATTCCTAGAAATGCTTCCGAATATCTAGCACCCTCCATTCTTGAATAGCGAAGTGCAGTTCTGGAGGGAGCAGCACGTCCATGGCACTGCTGCCTCCAGACCTCCACTGTGCACTTGCGTGACTGTTTCTGGTCCTGTGCTGCTAGCCTGCGGGAGGCGGTCCCTCCTACTCGGATTCTCCCCATCATAATATTGCCCTTGGTTGATTTAATTTTCCATGCTCAGAGGCTTCCCATTGCTGTAAAAATGAAGATAAGTGAGGTTGTTGATGGAAATGGACTTACAGGCAGGGGCAGAGGGCAGTGACTTCCTTCAGAGCTGGACCAATAGCAAAATATGACCCTGCTGTGTTTTTTGTTTTTTTTTTAGATTTATTTATTTATTTGAAAGGCAGACCTACAGAGAGAGAGGTTTTCCATCCACTGGTTCACTTCTCAGATGGCCGAAACAGCCAGAGCTGCACTGATCTGAAGCCAGGAGCCAGGAGCCTCCTCTGGGTTTCCCATGCAGGTGCAGGAGCCCAATCACCTGGGCCATCTTTTACTGCTTTCCCAGGCCAACAGAGAGCTGGATCAGAAGTGGAGCAGCCAGGTCTCGAACTGGCGCCCATATAGGATGCCGGCGCTGCAGACAGCGGCTTTACCGGTTATGCTGCAGCACCAGGCCCCCTTGCTGGGTTTTGAGATAGAATGTCGTCTTGCTGGTCATTCTAGGAAAGTCACCCAAATTCCGAGGGCAGACGTTTTCATATTTGTATTAAAAAAATCTTACTTAACCTTGAGATGTGGACGCAGAAAAGACACTGAGACTTTGTAACTAAGAAGCGTGTCTGGGATATGAAGTCTGGGACGTGAAGCCAGGCCTGCGTGCCTTCAGGTGTTTGCCATTTCAGTGCCGAGTGCAGCTTTCTTTCCAGGGCGGGCTCTGTGCGTCAAGAATGTGAGATGCAGCCCACTCCATCCAGTTCCTCTCCAGGGCAAGCAGGTGCTCTCGCTTCTAGAAAGAATGTGACAAAGCAGGAAGCATATTGTGTCGTCATCATACTACAACTTGAGCAAAACTTAAAATCCACCAATGGGCCAAAGTCATTTTTTTTTTTTTGACAGAGTGGATAGTGAGAGAGAGAGAGACAGAGAGAAAGGTCTTCCTTTTTGCCGTTGGTTCACTCTCCAATGGCCGCTGCGGCCGGCGCATCACGCTGATCTGAAGCCAGGAGCCAGGTGCTTCTCCTGGTCTCCTGTGCGGGTGCAGGGCCCAAGCACTTGGGCCATCCTCCACTGCTTTCCCGGGCCATAGCAGAGAGCTGGCCTGGAAGAGGGGCAACCGGGATAGAATCCGGCACCCCAACTGGGACTAGAACCCGGTGTGCCGGCGCCGCAAGGCGGAGGATTAGCCTATTGAGCCACGGCGCCAGCCCAAAGTCATTTTTAAAAATCTTTATTTTATTTATTTAAAAGGCAGACTTACAATGAGAGAGGGAGAGACAAAGACAGAGAGAAACAGATATTCCATCCACTGGTTCATTTCCCAAATGGCTATAGTGGCTGGGGCTGGGCCAGGTCAAAGTCAGGAGGCTAAAACTTCATCCAAGTCTCCCACATAGGTGGCAAAGACTCAAGACTTGGGCTATGGTTTTTTGTTTTTTTTTTGTTTGTTTGTTTTGTTTTTTTGTGTGTGTGTGTGTGTGTGTTTTTAAGATTTATTTATTTATTTGAATGGCAGAGTTGCAGAGAGGCAGAGGCAGAGAGAGAAAGAGAGAGATCTTCCATCCGTTGGTTTACTCCCCAGATGGCCACAATGGCTGGAGCTGTGCAGATCTGAAATCAGGAGCAAGGGGCTTCCTCCAGGCCTTCCATGTGGGTGCAGGGGCCCAAGGAGTCATGCCATCCTCCACTGCTTTCCCAGGCCATAGCAGAGAGCTGGATCAGAAGTGGAGCAGCTTGGGGCCGGTGCTGTGGTACAGTGGGTTAATGCTCTGGCCTAAAGCGCCAGCATCCCATATGGGCATCCGTTTGAGACCTGGCTGCTCCACTTCTGATCCAGCTCTCTGCTATGGCTTGGGATAGCAGTAGAGGATGGCCCAAGTCCTTGGGTCCCTGCACCCACATGGGAGACCCAGAGGAAGCTCCTGGCTCCTGGCTTCGGATCGGCGCAGCTCTGGTCGTTGCAGCCAATTGGATAGTGAACCATCAGATGGAAGACCTCTCTCTCTCTCTGCCTTTTCTCTGTGTAACTCTGACTTTCAAATAAATAAAATAAAATTTAAAAAAACTGGAGCAGCTTGGACTCAGACTAGCATCCACATGGGATGCCAGCACTGCAGGCAGTGGCTTTACTCACTACTCCACTTCACTTGGGCCATTTTCCCTTGCTCTCCCTGGCACAATAGCAGGGAGCTGGATTGGAAGTGAAGCAGTTGGGACTGGCACCATTGCCCATATGGAATTCTGGCATCGCAGGTGGTGGTTTAACCCACTATGCTACAATGCTGCCCATCCTCCCCGTCATATTTTTATTATGATCGAAGTATGGTCTCCTTTCTTTTATTATAGCTTTATTAAAATAATCTATATACCATAAGGTTCACACATTTAAAGCACATAACTCAATGGTTTTTAGTTTATTTACAAAGTTATGTAAGCATCACCAAAATCTAATTTAGAACATTTTCATCAACTCCCGAAGAAACCATGTACTCATTGGCAGTCATTGCACAATCACGCCTGCCCCAGCCCCAGATAGCACTCATCTACTTTATGTCCCTAGATATGTCTCTTTTAGGTATTTCTTATAAATGGTTTCATGCATTATACGGCTTTTTGTGCCTGGTTTCTTCGACTTAGTGTGGTGTCTTAAGCTCCATCCTTGTCGTGCTGTGTGTCAGTACTTGAACCAGAGCTTGTTTCCTGTGACAAGGGCCACCTCGAACAGTGATGTACACCCAGACCTTGCATTCCTTTCCTGGCCACTGTCAGTTGAAAGCCCGGAACTCCTTGGAAGGAAAAGCTGTGGCTCTGTGGATGACAGGCAGGCAACGAGGCTGGGACCGGTGGCACTAGGTCTGCAGACTGTTTGCTTTTGTTCTTGTGTTGAGTATAGATTTTAGACGAAAGGCTTTTTACTCAAAAGCTGCTCTTCACTGAGAACCATTTGAAGCCTTATTCCACCCTCTGCAGAAGTTGCTGCAACCAGAAGGCTTGAGTCTGCTGCCACCTGCTGTCCTCAGCTGGAAAAGAAGCCTTGTTCGGAATGTGGTTGAATAAGGTGTGAGATCCGATTCTAAGGTTTCTTCCTAATATGCTTGTAAATGTAGGTCCTTTTTTTTTTTTTTCCAGTTTATTTATTTAAGAGGCAGGGAAACAAAGGAAGACAAGACAGAGAGAGAGAGAGAATTTGGATCTCCTTGTTCACTCCCCAGGTACCTGTAATCACTTGGGCTAGGCAGGGGCCAAAGCTGGGAGCCAGAAATGCAGTCAGTTCCCCCTGCCAGCACTCTGGAGAACAGGGAGAGAGGATTAAGACGGTGGCTGAAGTCTGCAGATGAGCTTCCCGGGTTGTATATTACCTATGCTATATGCCTACGGGACTCTTCTGGGGCCAGAGTTCAGAGTTTCCATCAGATTCTCAAAGGGGTTCTATGGGCCACATGGAGGGCAACCATTTAGGTGCCCAACACAACCATGTGCCATGTGTCAGTACTCTAACCAGAGCTTGTGAGTGATGATGAGAACATGAACCAAAGTCATGGGTGGTGTGGCCAGGCGTAACTGGCATGGCCTGACTGGTGTCCCAGCTGTACCCTCAGCTGATAAGCACGAGACAGAGAGTAGCAGTAAGCCTGGAGCCAAGTTTAATGAGGAGAACACACAGCTGACAGACTAGGTGGGCATCTCGGTAAAGAACTGAGAGCCCAGTGTACTGTAGACTGGAGATTTTTGTAGATATGGAGGTGGGCCCACTGTTTGTCTTTTCCCTCCCTCTGCTGGGATATTGCTGGGTGCAGGAATTTCCGGGTGTGGAATTTGTGAAATTCCTCGCAGTTGTAATAGTCCCCATGGTGTAGGGTGGGGAAGTTCCCCCTAAGTTGCCCCAGGAGAGGGCTGGGAACCAGCTAACAAGGTTATTGGATTTGGCAAGACTTGCAAATGCCGGTCTGCTACTACATTTCTTCCCTCATCCAACCACACAAAAATCCCCATTTGTCTCCTTCGGCCCCTCTCGCACACAAAGGCTAATGTTTGATCTCGCTGCCTAACAGGGTGGAGCCTTCTCTGCCTTCCGTCTACACTGCCACAGCTGCTGTAGGGTGGGGACCCTTTGAGGACAACATCGGGTGGGATCCTTGCCAGCGTGAGCCACCCATTGTCGCCAAAGGTGTCTTCAATAGCAGAAGCCTCCGCTTCTAATTCCTACCGGGCAGTTAAGGGATCGGTCCCTCATTTTAGTATTTAATCTAATCCCTTGGCTGAAACTAATAATCTCAGTCTGCCATCACTTTGGTTGCTGGTTACCACCGGAATACCATGTGCATTAAGATAAGGCCTGCACTGCTTTGTTGCTAAATGAACAAATAAGATAAAAGGTTCCAGGCAGCCATGTATAAACACTTCAGCAAATAACACATCGTGGGTGTGAAGAGTCTCTCTTCTCAGTAAATGAAAAGCCGAAGCAGACAGGCTGTTACCAAGTCCACCTGAGCCAGCTTGCACTTGACTGCGGGCAGGTCCAGGATTCTAATGCCAGCCTTCGGGGGGCTCTTCAGAGCCGGTGTGGACTCCTTGCTTAGGGGAATTCTCTGGCTTCCTGGTTTGAGACTGTTTTATAATTCAATTCAGTTTTGGTTTGCTTCTTGCAGGGCTCGAGGGCAGCCACTAAAAATGGGCCCTGGCTATCCCTCCATTGATTGGTTCAAGCACGTAGTCCATTTCAGCTGCGAGCAGGCTGGGACAAGGTGCAGGATTGAGGGGTTAACTGGATCTCGGGGAGCAAGGAGAGGCTGGCAGCGATTGCTACTCCAGTTATGATTGCATCATAAGTAGATTCAGGAAGTGACAGGAAATTGAGGGTCAAGTACCTCCTGGAGCATCGTAAGGTAGTGCTTCCTAACCAGTGACCTCTGCCCGGCCTCCCAGGTTCTAGCAGTGGTTTCGCAGCAGTCAAAGCGGAATGGGGGGGGGGGGTGCTGCTTCATCTTAACAAACTCTGTGAAAGCAAGTCAGCGCGGGAGACTCAACTATCAAGCCTTTTGTCTTAGTGTAACATGAGCAACATTTTTAACGCGTACCTTAATACGCAAATCCCAAACCAAACATTGTAGATCATGTCTTTTTAAGATTCATTTGTTGACTGATCAGCCCTTTTTGTGCAATTAATTTAAAGGAAATTAAGAGGTACGCATCATTTGTTGAATGAGGAAAAGCAGAAAATGAGTATAATGGTTTAGTAAAGGAAGTATTATAGTCGAATGAACATTATAACACACCCCTCGATCCTGTGCTGAGTTAAGGAAAATATCTGGGTTTTTTTTAGATTTATTTATTTATCTGAAGGTCAGAATTACACACAGAGGGAGGAGAGGCAGAGAGAGAGAGGTCTTCCATCCGATGGTTCACTCCCCAATTGACCGCAACGACTGGAGCTGTGCTGATCCGAATCCAGGAGCCAGGAGCCTCTTCTGGGTCTCCCCACTTGGGTTCAGGGTCCCAAGGACTTGAGCCATCCTCCACTGCTATCCCAGGCCATAGCAGAGAGCTGGATCAAAAGAGGAGCAGCCAAGACTAGAACCAGCGCCCATATGGGATGCCGGCACTTCAGGCCAGGGCATTAACCCACTGCGCCACAGCGCCAGCCCTGAAAATATCTGTATTTAAAATCATGTTATTGGGGCTGGCATTGTGGCGTAGTGGGTTAAACTGCACCTGCAATGCCAGCATCCCAGATGGGTGCCAGTTCATGTCCCAGCTGCTCCACTGCTAACCCAGCTCCCTGTTGATGAGCCTGGGAAAGCAGCAGAGGATGGCCCAAGTGTTTGGGCCCCTGCACCTATATGGGATACCTGGATAAAGTTCTGGGCTCCTGGCTTCAGATCGGCACAACTCCGGCCATTGTGGTCAACTGGGGAGTGAACCAGTGGATGGGAGACCTCTCTCTGCCTCTCCTCTCTATGTAATATAATAAAGTAAAATAAATAGTCATGTTATTGTATACTTTGTATTGTAGCAGTTATTATTCTTTTTGCACCATCTAGAGCTTGATACACTCACTCTGTGTCTGGGACTCTTTTTTTTTTTTTAAGATTTATTTTATTTATTTGAAAGAGTTACAGAGAGAGATAGAGAGGTCTTCCATCCGCTGGTTCACTCCCCCAGATGGCTGCAACTGCTGGAGCTGCGCCGATCCAAAGCCAGGAGCCAGGAGCTTCTTCTGGGTCTCCCACGTGGGCCATCTTCTACTGTTTTTCCAGGCCATAGAAGAGAGCTGGATGGAAAGTGGAGCAGCCGGGACTCGAACCAATGCCCACAGCGCCACAGCGCCGACCCCATCGGGGACTCTTCCATCTGGTGAGTCTGCCTTTCAAAACACAGGCCAGAGTTTTCCAGCGCCCTTGAAGCAGGTGTGCAGACACGTGGCGCAGACTCATTCCATCAGTGCTCCTGACCGCACAATGCAGTGTAGAAGACAATATCCTGAAGACGGGGCCCTGAATGGAAGTCATTCAGACGAGAGCCCAGTGGCAGCGGAGAGACAGCCAACTTCCACAAGGAGGCAAAGCAGGGGCTGGGCACAGTGGGCCTGCCCTGCGCGAGGCCTGCACCCCGTGGTGCAGGGACGGTGGGAACTGCAGCGTGTGTTGGCAGCACGGCCTTGAGCGTGGTGTTCTGGTTCTCTCTCCCAGAGATTGTATGAATGACCTAATATTCTTTAATACAGGGGTCTTTAAACATTTTTATGTATGTAATCCCAAAGCAAATTTAATGAAGCCGGTTTTCGAAAGGGGCCAAGTCATTACATACCAGATTGCACTGGCGGAACATTCTATTCTACGTAAGAAAATGTTCTGCTGTTGTGAGTGTGGTTTAATCTGCCTTGTGGAACTAAGCAGTGGGAGGGGGAGAAAGTACTGAGCTGAAAGTATTAAAGTATTAAGTCCGGTGCTTAGAAAGGTGCAGTAATCATTACTGTAGGTGATTGCTTACAGGTGAATTTCAGCCTATAGCCCCATAAATTAATCTAAATCGAGTAAGTGCATCATGTGAATGATTAAGACAGCTGAGTCGTGTTTGCCAAGGAACAACAGGGGCGTGCGCTCAGGTTAAAGCTGAACGCGGTTTTACATTAATCGTCTTTCAGCCAAAATTGATTGAAAACGTTTCTTCCATGTGTCTGAACGAATGGTTAAGGAAATAGAAAATGCCACTACTTACTTTTTTTTTTTAATTTTTTTTATTTTTTGACAGGCAGAGTGGACAGTGAGAGAGAGAGACAGAGAGAAAGGTCTTCCTTTGCCATTGGTTCACCCTCCAATGGCCGCCACGGCTGGCGCGCTGCGGCCGGTGCACCGCACTGATCCGAAGCCAGGAGCCAGGTGCTTCTGGTCTCCCATGGGGTGCAGGGCCCAAGCACTTGGGCCATCCTCCACTGCAGTCCCGGGCCACAGCAGAGAGCTGGACAGGAAGAGGAGCAACTGGGACAGAATCCGGTGCCCTGACCGGGACTAGAACCCCGTGTGCCGGTGCCGCAGGTGGAGGATTAGCCTGGTGAGCCGCAGCGCCGGCCAATCACCACTTACTTTTGATATCTTCCCCTAACTTGAAGATACAGTGTTTGTCCGTTGGATATAAATGTGGGACATTTCATTTTTTCTTTAAAAAAACGCAAACTAACTGCTGTGACTATGGATGACTTTGTTCTTTGGTTCTTATGTTTTTAAGTTTCCTGTAATGCACTTACTAGCTTGGAGAAAATAAAGGTTAATTTAAAAAAAGAAAATAAAATAATGCGAAATAGTCAACTGAGACATAGGTGAGTACCAGTGAAGTTTTATAAATGTCACACATTTTCAGAAATGTCTACTATTTGAATTCTAAAATGAATAGAAAGAGAAGAGGGAGGGAGGGAAGCGCGCATTTCACCCAGCAGTTAAGACAGCTGCAGCCCGCGTTAGCGCTCAGATTCTCAGTTCTGGCTCCTGACGCCGGCTTCCCACCAATGCAGACCCTGACGAGCGGCTGTGACGGCTCAGGTAATTGAGTTCCGCCCACCCACGTGGGACACCGGCCCGAGCCTGGCCCCACTCCAGCTTCAGTGGGCATCTGGGGGCCGAACCAGCAAAAGGATCTTTCTCTCTTTTATCTAACAAATTAAAAATTTTTTTCAATTTAATTAATTAATTTATTTTAAGAAGTAAGGGAGGGGGAAAAGAAGGTGGATAAAGCACAGGATTTTGCCATGAGTTTGCCTGGAGGAATGAGCACGGGTAGGGTCAATATTTTTGCTACTTTTTCTTCTTTGCTCGTTTCACCCTGGGGCAGGGGGCGCTGAGGCCCAGAGCAGTAAGCTGCCACCTGGGACATTCACATCCCACATCAGAGTGCCAGGGACTAAGTGCCAGCACTACTTCTCACCCAGTGTCTTGCTGACGTGCATCCTGGGAGACACCAATGATGTCTCAGATACTAGGATCCCTGCCACCCATGTGGCAGACCCAGACTGAGTTCAGGTTCTTACCTTCGGCCTGGCCCAGTCCCAGCTGTTGTGGGCATTTGGAGAATGGACCAGCGGATGGATGGATGAGCTCTCTTTCTCTTTGTCACATTGCCTTCCAAATAAATGAAAACAAAATAAATAAACTTTAAAAATAATCAGGGAATGGAAGAGGCAAGACCATTAAACAAAATTTCCACCTCACCCTTGCATATACATGAATTCGGGACATCCAGGTACTTTGTTCCTATACTATGCTTCACCCTTATTGGAAACACGGGGAAGACAGAAAAAGACACAGCCCTAGTATAGGAATATGGTATCTTAGATAAAGGAGGCTTTCCTAACTACAATCAATGGAGTTGTCCCATTATCATTCTAGAGGTTATTACATCTCAGCGCCCATAACTAAAATCATAAAGGGATAAAGAGTGCTATTCATTCATCCGTTCATTCATTGTTAACAAAATGAAGGATGGCAATTGTGAAAGGGGAGGTGAAAACAGACAGTATGACGCCTTGACCTCAGACATGCAAAATGACATTAATTTTAAGAAAGAGTACTTTGGAACTTGGGAGATTGGAAACTGATTTTTAAAACTCTAAGACATGGTGCCAGTGCTGTGGCATAGCAGGTAAAGCTGCCGCCTGCAGTGTCAATGTCCCATATGGGCACTGGTTCGAGTCCCGGCTGCACCACTTCTGATCCAGCTCTCTGTAATGGCCTGGGAAAACAGCAGAAGATGGCCCAAGTCCTTGGGCCCCTGCACCCAAGTGGGAGACCTGGAAGAGGCTTCTGGCTCCTGGTTTCAGATCCGACCCACTTGAGCCGTTGCAGCCATTGGGGAGTGAACCAGCGAATGGAAGTCCTCTCTCTCTCTCTCTCTCTCTCTCCAACTCTGCCTTTCAAATCAATAAATAAATCTTTAAAAAAAAATCCAACATGGAACTTATTTTCCAAAACTGGAAACTGGCAACCTCTGGGCATGCAACCTGACATCCTTATATGAACTGTGTACTTTCGGGCACTGATGTAGGTCCTCTAAGTATTGTTTCTACCATTCCAAGAATATAAGCTGGTCCTCCACATGAGGGCTTGGAGCTCCTCACTATGGGGCTTGGAGCACTAGCTGTGAAACCCAGGCCTCTAAGCAGGAAAACTTGCAACCCAGGCATAAAATGTGCTCCTTCAAACATAGAGCATAGGGACTCTGACTTCCAGACATGAACCCTCTCTCCAGGGTAAATCCTGCCTCTCCAGTCATAATATGACATCTAGGTGTAGAACCTGGGCTTCTGTGTGTGGGTCCTGGGCCCCTTAGCCGACAATCAGGCCTTCCAAGTAAGCCACGAGTTACTACCTTGGTGAAAACTTCCTGTCCAAGCTTGGATCATGATCTTCTGTGGGTAGACTGGAATCACAAGTCATGTCACCTTCCCCACCATGTATAGAACCTGGCCATGCTCAGGACTGGAATGTACCATTCTGAGTATGGAATCTGTACTTCTAGGGGTCAAATACGGTGTTTGACTCATGCAGCCTGATCCATAGATGTATAATATGGCTCTCCATGTTGGGAACTCGGCCATCTATGGATGAAACCTGAGTTTCTCAGTGTGGAAATGAAGCTCTTCAGGCACTCTGCCTTGACTCTCTGTTCATAAAACTCTGCCTTGGCCGGCGCCGTGGCTTAACAGGCTAATCCTCCGCCTTGCGGCGCTGGCACACCGGGTTCTAGTCCCGGTCGGGGCGCCGGATTCTATCCCGGTTGCCCCTCTTCCAGGCCAGCTCTCTGCTATGGCCCGGGAAAGCAGTGGAGGATGGCCCGGGTCCTTGGGCCCTGCACCCGCATGGGAGACCAGGAGAGGCACCTGGCTCCTGGCTTCGGATCAGCACAATGCGCCGGCCACAGCGACCATTGGAGGGTGAACCAATGGCAAAAAGGAAGACCTTTCTCTCTGTCTCCCTCTCTCACTATCCACTCTGCCTGTAAAAAAAAAAAAAAAAGACCATATCTCCAAATAAGTTCCAAATAAATTACTGGGGATAGCTATTAAAAAAAAAAAACTCTGCCTCTTAGCCTAGGATTTGGCAATGTCCAGGCATGGATGCTGGCCCTACAAGCAAGGAATTTGGCACTGCAGGTCGAATCTCTCTCTCCAAGCATGAGATTTGAACTTTCAGGAACGAAATGGCAGTCTCCCAGTATGGGCCATGTCTTAACAAGTGGTACAGGGGAGCTCCTCCTCCAATCATGGGAGCTGGCTGTGCCAGCATGGACTTTCCCGTACTACTCAGTATTCCAGGTGTGAAATCTGCCTTTACAGGAATATTATTGGGGCCTCCACGTGGGATTTATCACTATATGCATGAAATACGACATTCCATGTACGAACTCTCCAAGATTTGTACCCGGCCCTCTAAAGCTTGAAAACTGGCACCCATGTATAAACTTTCTTTTTTTTTTTCTTTTTAAGATTTATTTATTTAATTGAAAGGCAGAGTTACAGAGGGGCAGAGGCAGAGAGAGCGAGAACGAGAGAGAGAGAGAGAAAGTCTTCCATCTGCTGGTTCACCCCCCAAAATGGTCACAACGGCTGGAGCTGGGCTGAATTGAAGCCAGGAGCATCTTCCGGGTCTTCCACATGGGTGCAGGGGCCCAAGGACTTGGGCCATCTTCTACAGCTTTCCCAGGCCATAGCAGAGAGCTGGATTGGAAGTGGAGCAGCCAGAACTGGAACCGATACCCTTATGGGAGGCCGGCACTGCAGGCGATAGCTCTACATGCTAAGCCACAGTGCTGCCCCCCCGCCCCATGTATAAACTTTCAATCTCCACACATGGAATACATCCTTGCAAGTGTGGGATTTGTCACTTCACACATGAAGCCTGGAATTTCACTCACAGAGATTTGCTCATTAAGGCTCCATTGTTTTTATGTAGTTACAAACTGGTCTCCCAGGGATGGCACCCAGTGTGCCTTGCGTGCAATCTTAATCTCCAGGCACTGAACCTGGTGTAAGGACAAATTTTTGGGATGAAGAGGCTTGTATCTAGGTTCGGCTCTGGTAAACAAGTAACTTGTCTGCCGGATGACCTTCTCTTGATCCTTGGGATCCTGGCCAGTTCCCAGGGAGGAGGATAAAGGAATGTTTCTGATAAACAGGTGGGCATGCTTCGTGTCTTGGCTCTCTGGCCAAGATCCGAGACGGGACACACTGCTTGCCTAAAATCTTGGCAATGAGCCTCCTTTGTCCTTGGGGGCTTTAAGAGGGAGCCAGAGCAAGCCTCTGCTGCTGCTGTTCCATCCCGGGGGAACACACAGTCATGCTGAATGTTGAACGTGCCCGTGATGATTACTGATGATGTTTGGTTCTCAGTATGGATCCTTTCCGGTGCTGTGTGAAGATTGGCTAGTGGTAAGTTCCCGGGTTGAGTCCCTACTCTTAGGGACTCCCCCCCCCCGCCCCATTCTTTCTCTCTCTCTCTCTGCCCTGCTTCTTAAAATTTGCTACTTAAATAAACTACTAGTTTCTTTATACTACAAGGCTTGCAGAGTATTTCTTGCGGATCAAACTAAAAGTATCTAAGTCTGTGCACAGCAGACAGCTAAGAAATAATTTGCTGTCACACTTGGCCATACACACACGAAACCTGTATTCCTCCACTTAGGAAATCTGGACTTCCAGGCATTGATTTAGCTCTCGTGGGTGTACACAGCATCCTAAAGCATAATCTAAATCTCTGTATGAAACGTGGCCCTGTAGACATGCACTTGGCCTTCCAAGTATGGAAGCTGACTTCGGTCTTGGGCAGTGCCTCTGGGGGTGAATCCTTCCTCCCCAGTCACAGAACCTGGCTTTCTAGTTGTGGGATCCAGGCTTCTGTACATAGACTTTGGTTCTCTGAGTATGGAATTAGACCTCCAAGCCTTCCAGACATGACATGGGTGACATCTCTCCCTTCAAGCTCGGAACATGAATTTCTGGGGAGGAGACCAGAACCTCCTGGAATGTCTACTAACCCACAAGTAAGAAAATTTAGGCTCAGGGTCAAGAGACTTTTCCAAGGTTAAACATTGGTTTTCTTAAGGATCCAGGACTGGATCCAGGTCTCCTGATGCCCAGCCGGTGCTCACTGTACCCGACTACTGTCCTGCTTATCTTGCCTTGATCCCAGTAGTACAGGAAAAAAAGAACCAGACAGGAGTTAGACAGCCAAAGTCTGGAGGCTGCTGACAGCTCTGCCCACTGCCTCTGCCCTTGGACAGAGAGCCCAACCACACCTCACCACCCCCACTTCATGCAAAGAGGTAATGCTACAACGTGGTCGCAGAGACCGTCCCAGCCCTGTTGTTCTGTTCACTGCCCCTGTTTTCTGCTTCTCTATTCAGGGCCTCTTTCAGTCTGGGCCAATAAGGCCGTCTGAGCAAGGAGCCCAGAAGATTGGCTTTGACCCTGCCTTGACCCTTCCTCCCTCCTGTGGTTTCCTCCTTTCTTTCGGCTGTTTCCCAAGGAAGAGGTTTTTTTTATTGGGTTGAAATTTCCCATTCAATGCAGAAAATTAAACACCATTTTAAAAGATCCTGACTTTAGAGGTTAGCTTTGCCGCTGCCCGGGGCGTCTCACGATCCCTCTCTGTTCGAAGGACTGCCCTTGTTCTCGGTTTTACAGCTCTTGTCTTGGCTTCTTGTTTCTGTTTGGTTGTGGTTGGATGCCCAGGGGACTCAGGTTTGGTTGGTGCCTGGGTCCAGGGAGGGAAGGCTATTGGGGCCGGGAGACTAACCCAGGCCTGGCTGTTGCAGCCATTTAGGGAGTGAGCCAGTGGAATTCTGTCTATCTCTCTGCCTCTCAAATAAATACAATTAATAAATACAACTTACAGAAAGTAAGAAATGCACAGTCATGGGGCCAGCACTGTGGTGACAGTGGATTAAGCTGCCACCTACAATTCTGGCATCACATATGGCAGCCAATTTAAGTCCCGGCTGCTCTGTGTCCAATTCTGCTCCCTGCTAATGTGCCTGGGCAGGCAGTGGAAGATGTCTCTAGTTCTTGGTCCCTGCCGCCCAAGTGGAGATTTAAGTGGGGTTCCTGGCGTCTGGCTGTGGCCTGGTCCAGCCCTGGCCATTTTGGCATTTTACTTCCTTGGAAAGCGAACCAGCAGATGAAAGATCTCTCTCTCTCTCTCTCTCTCTCTCTCTGGCTAACTCTGCCTTTCAAATAAATCCATACTTCTTCAAAAAAAAAAAAAAAAGGCCATGCAAAGTCTTTAGGGCATCTCCTATCCTTTTGCCCTGGGGGAATCACTTTAACTTTGAACTTCATGTACCTGGAAGTTAGCTTCTTGTGCTTTTTTTTGCTTATTCGATTGTAGACCTCCTCTACTTACTTCCAGTACCGGTAGGCAAGTGTTTCACACACTTAAAGTCCCAGGTTCTCTCCTCCATCTTCCTAATCCAGTGATTAGGCTTTCATGACCCTGAAATACTGTTGCGCCCAGAACGTGTGGAATGCCATGATCACGTTTCTTTTCTTCTTTCGCTTCTCTGCACCCTGAGTTTCTACATTTCTTTCTTTGGCCTCATACGGTTTGCCTTGACCCTGCCTAAAGAAGCCATCCCCAAGGCGGGCAGTGCACTGTGGACTCACGGGATCGCAGCCAGGGGCTGGTGTCCAGTCCTATGACCTCATTCCCAAACCTCCAGCCCCTTCCCTATTCTTTTTGGCACCTTTCTTCCTTAGGGAGTTATCCCCAAGCGAGGCAGTGTGCTGGCTACTGAGCAGGAGCCTGGGCGTCCGAATAGAAGATCTCAGTCTCTAAGCCCAAGCCAGTCCCCGTCCTCCCCTAGCCTGTTTCCCTGACTACAGAACGGCCATGCCCTTCCTCCGCCCTCGGCATGCAGTCTGGGATAAGCTGCGAGTTCTCCGCCATGCCAGCTCTCACGAGCGATGTTAATGTATTCGTTAGAAGAATTTCAGTTCAGTGCAAATGGCTCTACAAATATTTTTCAGTGACAAGAGTTCTGTGTGCTTAGGAGGCAGCCCCTCGCTGTCCTTGCCCCAGGGGTCAGCACCTGCTTGCTCAGGCCTGGGCTTCCCCACAGATGGTCCCTGATGCTGCTGTCCTCCCAGCTCAGGGCTCTGGTCACTTCCAACTCTCCATCTGGGCAACAGATTAAAAATCTCCATACAGTGCAAAGGGCCACTGCGCCTGGACTCCCTGCTGGGGCCCGCAGGGCCTGGCTCTGGACTTCCCTGCTTGGCTGACAGCCCTTGGAACCTCCTGCTCCTCTAGCAAGGTTCTGTAAAGCCGGCCCCTCCCTAGAGCAGCCCCAGGCCCAGTCCACGCAGAGCAAAGGTGGAGGTGTTAAACTCATGCCTGTAACTTAATAGCTGGTAAATCAGGCGCGCCCAGCCACCCCGCCCCATGGGACTGGCATTCTCCGTCCTTCTCCTGTCCCCGTGGTTACAGATGCACACAGTGTCCCCCATGCAGCACCCCCCAGCCTTTCTCAGCAACCCCCCAGGCTCAAGGTCTCATGACCTCCCAACACACACACACACACACACATACACACCCCGCACCCAGGTTCCCGGTCTTTGGTGAAGAACCTGGGCTTAGAGGCTTGTGATCTCTTCTCTACACACCAGCCATATAAAAATTTTTTTAAGATTTATTTATTTGTTTTGAAAGAGTTAGAGAGAGAAAGAGGGAGATTCCATCCACTCCCCAGATAGCCACAATGGCCAGGGCTGGGCTACGCTAAAGCCAGGAGCCAGGAGCTTCTTCCAGGTCTCCCACATGGGTGCAGATGCTGCTTATTCCGGGCCATTAGCAGGGAGCTCGATGGAAGTGGTGCAACCGGGAGACAAACCAGCACCCATTAAGAGGTGACAGTGGCTTTACCTGCTACACCACAATACCGGTCACCCCAATCTTTTAAAAATAAAAACATAAAACTGAAGCTAAAAATGTTCCTTTCTTGGGCAGGCACTTGCACAATGGTTAAGGTGCCGTTTGGGACACCCACGTCCCATATTGCAGTGCCTTTGCTTGAGACGGGGCTCTGCTTCCAACCCGTTTCCTGCTGACGAGCACCTTGGGAGGCAGCAGGTGGCGGCTCCAGTCCTCAGGCCCCTGACACCCATGTGGGAGACCTGGATGCAGTGTTTGGCTCTTGACTTCAGCTTGGCCCAGCCTGGCTGTTGCAGGCATTTGAGGGAGTGAACCAATAGACGGAAGATCTCTCTGTTGTTCTCCCTTTAAAAAAAACAAACAAACAAAAAAAAAACAAAAAACCTTTTTTTTTGTTTTTTAAAGAAGATCTATTTATCCAGTGGAAAAGCAAACCTCAATTCACTCCCATGGCCTATGAGGCCCTCCAGGACGTGGCCCCGCTTCCCCACGCACTGACCGGCAGGCTTCCCCACTGGGTCCTCTGTCCTCCAGGAACGTGGCCACCCCACAGGCCTGGCACCACTCCCCTTTCCTGAGTGCTTTCTTCTGCACGCTCAGCCCGGCTGGCTCCTCCCTCTCCCAGTGTCAGCTCGCATGTCCTCTTAGAGTCTCCCCTACTCGCTTCTCTTCCCCGGGGCAGCTCCCCACGCCTGCCCTTTCTCTCTCCCATCCCCAAGCTCCCTGTTCTTTTTCTCCAGGGCTCTTGTCATGATTTTTTTTTATTGCGTATACTTCTTTGTTACCTGTTAGTTAGGCTTCTATTTAAATTACAGTAAGCTCGCCGAGGGAGAGCCATGGCAACCACAGCCCCCCAGCCTCTGGCAGAGTGCACAGCACACACTGGAGTTGGGGGCCGAATGGACGAATGTCAGGAAATGAATTCAGGTCACTTCCTGAATGTGGGGACGGCAGCACCTGTCAAAGCTGTGCACTCAAACTTTGCGGCACGTTAGAGTCACCTGGGGAGGTTCAACCGTCCCCATAGCGACTAAATCCTAACCTCTGCAGGGGGGACTCGAGCGGCATAGTTAAAAAAAAATCCTCAGTTGATTCCGGCATGCAGCTAGGAACCCAGCATGTTAGAGCAGTGGTTCTTAAATGTGTGTAGTCCCTGGGCCAGCAGTCTCAGCATCAAGGAGGAGGGGAAAGACGGAGGCAACAGTGCAGGTGGTGGTCTTGTTAGAAACGCAAATTCTTGGAGCCAGCGGTTAAGCGGGCATCCCTATCAGAGCACCAGGCGAGCCCTAGCTGTTCCACTTCCGATTCAGCTCCCTGCTAATGTGCCTGGAAGACAGCAGAAGATGGCCCAAGTACGTGGGCCCTGCCACCCTCATGGGAGACCTGGATGGAGCTCCTGGCTCCTGGCTTCAGTCTGGCCCAGTCCTGGATGTTGTGGCCATTTGGGGAGTGAACCAGCAAATAGAAGATCTCTTTTTCTCTCCCTCTCCCTCTTCCTCTCCCTCTGTCACTCTGCCTTTCAAATAAATAAGATAAATATTTTTTAAAAAAAGCAAATTCTTGAGGCAGGCATTTGGCCTAGCAGTTGAGATGCCTATATCCCACGTTGGAGTGCCTGGGTTGGAGTCCTGGCTCCACTCCTGGTTCCAGCTTCCTGCTCATGTGCACCCAGGGAGGCAGCAGGTGATGGTCCAGGTAGTTGGATCCCTGTCACCTTATGGAAGACCAGGATGGAGTTGTTGGCCCAGCCTTGGCTAGTTCTGGCATCTGGGGTGTGAACCAATGGATGGGAGATCTTTATCTCTTTTTGCCTCTCAAATGAAATAAATAAATAAAAATTAAAGGAAGAATGAAAGTAAGAAACTTACTGGGTCCTACCCAGATCTACTGAATTGAACTCTAGGGTGGGACCCAGGGCTTTACACGCGGGTTGTACTGTATCCACTCGCTTCTCCTGCTCACCTTTTGTTGGCATCAACGATAGGAAAATTGGATGCTGTTTAGAAGGATAAGAAGCATCCGATTTGGGCACGTGGGTGGGGGTGGGGGGAGCTGTCCTAGTTTTATTGAAAGTCCAACACCCTGGGAAACCCCCAGGCCCAGCAAGACAGTTGGTCCCCTACTCTTCAGAACCTTTCAACTCAGGCAGCAGGTCTACTAGACAGGCTGAACAAAGTGTGATAAGAGCTTTAGTGGGTGTAAACGTTAATTCTATCCACCATCTTTGCGATAGCTCCCTAAGACCTGCAGATAGAGCTGTGGCCATCAGAGACACCTGGTCGCCATGGCTCCCCCTTCAGATCTGCATAAAGCAAACACTGCTGAGCCTGGGAGAGTCCCCGCTCAGCTTACCCAGCGCTATATGGGAGAGCTTGGTTTTGTTTATCAAAGGAGGGCCCAAAGGCAGTAAAAGTCCATTCTTAGACACCCCCTGATACCATCTTCCTGGTCACAAAAATAGCTTGGAAGAAAGTGAAAATAGAACTTTCTATGCAGGTCTTTTACAAGCAACAAAGTGATGACACCACTCACAGGCAGCAAAGGCCTCATCTGAGGGCAGCAGGCACTTTTTTTTCCCTACAAATATATTTACTTTCAAATTTTCCGGTGAACTGAGTGTGCATGCTGTAAAAAAAAAAAAAAAAAAAAAAAAAAAAAAAAACCTCAGAAATTTGGGCTTCAGATTAAAATTGCGAACCTGTATGACCTCTACTCTCTTTTCTCCCCAATCAGTTTATAAATGAATTCAAAACCTAAATGCCCAAGGCAGCCCAAGGAAGAATCCAAGTGTTTTCTAACTTACAGATTGGTTTCCAGAGTGAGTGTAAGCCAAGGTCATTTGGAGGTTGTTTGTGACCAAGAGGGAAGATGGTGACCCTCCTGTTTCTCTGCCACCACAGTCACTTAGCTGTGACCACTTAAACACATAGGCAGGTTCAACCTGGCCCAGACCTGGCCCCTCCCCTGCTTCAGACAGGGAAATGTGAGAACATTGCATTCAGCATCAGGCCAGCCTGGACCCCAAGGTTGGGACAACCTTTATAAAGTGTTGGTTAGGTGCAGGCCCCACGTTGGCGGTGGCAGGTCCCAGGTCTGATGCCGTTCTCACCAGAGCTCTGGGAGGGGTGCCCAGCTGGTGGGAGCACTGCCATCGGAAGCTGAGGCTCAGAGGAACTGACTGCCTGGATCGCATATCTAGCATTCTGCAAAGGCAGGGTTGGAATCTGGTGTCCTGACTTCAAGTTCAGTGTCGATTCACAGAAACCAGGCCCTCGGCGAGTTCATGATCACCACCATCACTACTGTCTCCTCCACTCCTGTTAACCCCTCTGTAATTACCAGCACCGTTGTAATCACCACACTAGTACTTGACTTGTACCAGGCTCAGTCCTAAGCCCTGTTCATGGACAATCTCTCTGATCCCTTTCTTTTATTTTTTAAAAAAGTTTTATTTTATTTATTTGAAAGACAGAGTTATAGAGAGAGGTAGAGACAGAGAGAGAGGTCTTCCATCCACTGGTTCACTCCTCAAATGACCACAACAGCCAGAGCTGAGCTGATCTGAAGCCAGGAGCCAGGAGTTTCCTCTGGGTCTCCCAAGTGGATGCAGGGGCCCAAGGAGTTGGGCCATCTTCCACTGCTTTCACAGGCCATAGCAGAGAGCAGGATCAGAAGTGGAGCAGCCAAGTCTCGAACCAGTGCCCATATGGGATGCCAGCGCTGCAGTCTGGGGCTTTAACCTGCTGCACCACAATGCTGCCCCCCCCCCCCAATCCCTTTCACTAGCTCCTCTGAATAGCTTCCTCTTGTAGGGGTCTGCACTGAGACCCAGAGAGACTGGGTCACATGTTCTGTCCCTAGCTGAGCTGTGAGCCCCGGTCCACTGGCTGCAGAGGCTGGCCTCTGGGATCCTCTTGAATTGCAAGATCTGGGTCCCCTCCTTGTTCCTCAGACTTGAGTTTCTACGGTGATGAAATTCCTGGAATTAGGGTCCTGCCTCACTTCTCCCATTTCTCCTGGCCACTGTCTTGTCTTTGAATTAGATCCCTGCCACTCCCCACCCCCCACCCCAGCTCCTGGCAGCGACCGCCCCTTCCCTAGGGGCCTGTGAGCTAAGCCACTGTCTGTGGCTGCCAGATTCCTTTCTCCAGGTACACCTCCCAGGTACAATCTCTCCAGGTCTAACCCCTTCCAGTGGGCTCCCTGGGAAGTAACCCCCCTCACCTGACAGCCAACCCGGGTTACTGCCACTGTCTTCCTTGGGTCAGAGAACACGGAGTGAAGACCCCCCCATCTCCTTATCTCACTCCGTTGGGTGGACCCCACCTCCAAGCTGTAATGGCCTTCAGCTGGGCCATCTCCCTCTCACAGAGGCCTGGCTTACTTTATTCTTGGGGTCTCAGGAAAAAGAGGGTAGGGACAAACGTCACGGCGCACGGGAGGCAGTTTTGTAACTGTTCATTTGCATGTCTGTCCTCCCATCAAGGAGAACGCCTGCTTACCAGCACCAGTGTCCCCTGGTTGCTCCCCAGCCAAGGAACAGGGTAGGCCAGGGCACCCTTCCTACTCCCCCAGATGCCCCCTGCTTGGGTACACTGTGACAGAACTGCTATGTTGTACCTGTAGAGGTGTTCAGGAAGTGGGGTGCACTCAGGAAAAGGGGCTAAACCCACCTGGGGAGCTGAGGGAAGCCATCTCAGAGGAGGAAACATTTGAGCTACATTTTGAAGGGTGGGCAGGAGATTTGCATAAAGAGGAAGCAAATACAGAAAAGTGTACAATTGCTTTAATTCTTACAATTTATTTATTCAAAAGACACACACACACACAGAATAAATATCTCTGCTGGTTCACTCCCCAGATGCCTGGGGCGGGGACAGGCTGAAGCTAGAACCCAGAACTCAGTCTGTGTCTCCCATAGGATGGCAGAGACTGAAGCATTTGGGCCATCACCAGCAGCCTCCCAGGGCGTGCACTAGCAGGGAGCTGGCATAGAGAACAGAGCTGGCACGTGAACCCAGGTGACTCCGATCTGAAAATGCTGGTGTCCCGGTGATGATCAACCACTGCACCAAAGGCCCACTCAAGGGTTTTTTTTATTTAAGGATTTATTTTTTTATTTGAAGATTTTTTTTAATTTAAAGGTTTATTTGAAAGAGTTACAGAGAGGCAGAGAGAGAGAGAGAGAGAGAGAGAGAGAGAGAGAGAGAAATTGTCCATCCACTGGTTCACTCCCCATCAGTTACAATGGCTGATCCAAAGCCAGCAGCCAGGAGCTTCTTCCAGGTCTCCCAAGCTGGTGCAGGGGCCCAAGCACTTGAGCCATCCTCCACTGCTTTCCAGGTGCATTAGCAGGAGCTGGATTGAAAATGGAGCAGCCGGGATACGGACTGGTGCCCATCTGGGATGCTGGCACTACAGGCAGAAGCTTTACCCACTACACCAGGTAAAATATTTTCTAGGGACCGACACTGTGGTGCAGCGGGTTAATGTCCTGGTCTGAAGCACCGGCATCCCCTATGGGTGCCGGTTTGAGACCCAGCTGCTCCACTTCCAATCCAGCTCTCTGCTATGGCCTGGGAAAGCAGTAGAAGATGGTCCAGGTCCTTGGGCCCCTGCACCCACGTGGGAGACCTGGAAGAAGCTTCTGGCTCCTGGCTTCGGATTGGCACAGCTGTTGTGGTCATTTGGGGAGTGAGCCATCGGATGGAAGACCTCTCTCTCTGTAACTCTGACTTTCAAATAAATAAATAAATGTTTAGAAAATGTATTTTCTAATATTAAGGACAGAGCTGCCCCATTCACATCTGCTCCAGCTGTTTGGCCTATGACCCCCCTCTTCCTGCTGGCAGGATCCCCATCCTATGCCCTGCTCACACCTGGCATCTGCTGCTCGGAGGAAAACTGGGCGGGGACACGGGTCCCTCCTCTCCTCCCCTCCCTGTTGCCCCTCCCGGGTATCCAGGGAGCAGAGGAGAGTGCTGCGGTCACAGGAAGCTGACAGACGCATGCTGGGCTGGTAAAAGTGCCCTCTCGCTGCGACCTGGGACCACTCCCAGGCCACCTGCCAGCATGCACTCACTTCCCCTCACTCTGCACTCTGTCACCTGCCGGGCTGGGAAGCCAAGGTGCAGCATCCGAGAGGGGACAGAACTCTGAAGTCAACAAGTGCAGCCCCCCGGGCAGAGCAAGGACCCCGCCCACCCTGGCATCTCTGAGAGGGGGCTGCTTGGTCCCTGCTGCAAGGTTTCCATGGGAGACGCTTTCCCCAATCACAGAGTGCTCCCCGGGGACAGGCACAGAGCGAGGCACCAATCTAGGTCAGAGCCCAGTAACAACTCCAGTGAGGTCGCAGGAGCAACTGCAGGCAGCACCCACCAGCGGGGCGCATTTCCCTGTAGCGTGCGGAAGGAAGGTGGTGAGCTGGCAGGTGACCATTCCGCAATGACCGTGCTGCTCCTTGAGTTCTGCTGGATGAGGTCCTCAGAGCTGTAGGATCAGAGTCCCAGCTTTGTTACTTCCGGTGCTGGGAGATATATCGGGCCTGAGCTAACCTAACCTCCTAAGCAACAGGAATGCCAGGAGGCCAGCATGCAAATGGGGAATGGAGGGGCATGGCTGTCCAGTGACCAGAACATTCACATTTGCTCTCCAAGGCACACATTTCCTGGAGTGGAATTTATAGCCAGGAGGTTGCTTGGCGATCATGGAATCAACCCAAGGGAGAGAACAGTTGCGAAGGATGCTGGGAAAGAGCCACGTTGGACTTTTTATTCCTGTGTCCACTGACATGGTCCCCTCTTCTCGTTGTATGCTTTTATTCTGATCGCCACATAACATCATCACTACGACGGCCACTTTCTTTATGTCAGTTGTGCCTCCCATTGTGCTTTCCTGAGCTTATCTATTCTGGGGCAGGGCAGGGCACTTCGCAGTGTCCTGAGCAGCCCCCTGGGCCAGGGCTCTCTACAGCAGCAGTTCTGGGACTTCTACACCACAGTCCACAAGTGGGGAATGCACTTTGGCAATAATTCCCTTTATCTGGGTTTGCGTGAGGTTCACAGGTGTCAACAGGACTCACAGACTTAAACACAACAGGAACCAGGTGTGTAGCATCAGGGAGTGAAGGGGGCTGAACCAGAGAATAACCGTGGGGTGGGAGTTCAGCCGAGTAGTCAGGACACGGGCACCCACGTCTCCGTGCCTGGGTTTGACTCCTGGTAGGGGCTCCTGACTCCAGCTTCCTGCCACTGTGGATCCTGGGAGGTCGCAGTGATGGCTCAAGTTAATGGGTTCCTGCCACCGTGTGGGAGATCTGCACTGAGTTCCCAGCTGCCAGCCGTGTGCTGCAGCACTCCTGCGCCCTGCGCCTGGCCCCGCCGCAGGCATTTGGAGGGGATAGGATTCTGTCTCTTTCTCTCGCAAATAAAACAAGGAACCATCTCAGTAACACTTGAGTATAAATCTGCTTCTTAATGCTCTCTACCACAGTCACAGGCAGGAGGAGAACCGGCACCTGGTGCAAAGTGGAGGCTCTGGGCAGCGGAGAGGGCGCCTCCTTTCCCAGAATGACCACTACTCAGCTCCAGCACACTGGGGCGGGAAAATGAACTTGCAGGCCGGCGCCGTGGCTCACTAGGCTAATCCTCCACCTGTGGCGCCGGCACACCGGGTTCTAGTCCCAGTTGGGGCGCCAGATTCTGTCCCGGCTGTCCCTCTTCCAGGCCAGCTCTCTGTTGTGGCCCGGGAGTGCAGTGGAGGATGGCCCAAGTGCTTGGGCCCTGCACCCCATGGGAGACCAGGAGAAGCACCTGGCTCCTGCCTTCGGATCAGCATGGTGCGCCAGCCGCAGGGCGCTGGCCGTGGCGGCCATTGGAAAGTGAACCAACAGAAAAGGAAGACCTTTCTCTCTGTCTCTCTCTCACTGTCCACTCTGCCTGTCAAAAAAAAAAAAAGAAAGAAAATGAACTTCCAAAGTTCTGAAGTCTGATTTTTCTCAAGAGAAGGCAGTCATCTGGATTTTTAAGTGCTAACACCTGATACTTAAAAGTTGGCAATTGCCGGCACTGCGGCTCACTAGGTTAATCCTCCACCTGCGGCGCTGGCACCCCAGGTTCTAGTCCTGGTTGGGGCGCTGGATTCTGTCCCGGTTGCTCCTCTTCCAGTCCAGCTCTCTGCTGTGGCCTGGGAAGGCAGTGGAGGATGGCCCAAGTGCTTGTGCCCTACATTCGCATGGGAGACCAGGAGGAGGTGCCAGGCTCCTGGCTTCAGATGGGCACAGCATGCCAGCCATAGCGGCCATTTGAGGGGTGAACCAACGAAAAAGAAAGACCTTTCTCTCTGTCTCTCTCATTGTCTAACTCTGCCTGTCAAAAAAAAAAAAAAATTGGCAATTGACTCAGAATTTTCAAAAATGCTCCACAAAACTAAACAAAATATATTGGCCTGGGTTCAGGAATCAATTTCTGCCTTGTATGTAAAGAGGATCCATGATTAAATAGTTCAGAAAATGCTGATTTTGAAAAATAGGCCAAAAAAAGAAAAAAGAAAAGAAATAGGCAGGTTTTAATCATAGACTGTCTCAAGGTCTTTAAGATACTGAAGATTTTTTTAAGTCCCGAGCCAGTCTCGCTGGCTCCACATACACAAAGCATCTCCCAAGGTCAGTGTCCAAAGGGAGCCGTGTGCGATGCATCCATTTCTAATGGATTGTTGGGCTTTATTTCATCCAATGACACTTTCCTTTTTTAAAGATTTATTTATTTATTTGAAAGTCAGAGTTACACACAGAGAGAGAAGGAGAGGCAGAGAGAGAGAAAGAGAGAGATCTTCCATCTGTTGGTTCACTCCCCAAATGGCCACAACGGCCAAAGCTGGGCCCATCTGAAGCCAGGAGCTTCTTCCTGGTCTCACAACTGGGTACAGGGGCCCAAGGAGTTGGGCCATCTTCCATTGCCTTCCCAGGCCACAGCAGAGAGGTGGATGGGAAGTGGAGCAGCCGGGACTCAAACCTGCGCCCATATGGGATTCCGGCACTGCAGGCGGTGGCTTTACCTGCTATGCCACAGCACCAGCCCCATCCAATGACACTTTCTGAACTTTGCCCCAAAGTCGAGGGTGCGGTGTTCTGAGGTCTCAGAGCCCCTTGCACCTGACTGCAGTGGAAGCCAAGAGCAGAGAATGCCTGAGCTGGCTCTGCAGGGATAGTCACCTTCCAGCCAGCCCGTTTATCTGTGTCGACAGCAGTCTGGGCTGAGTTCAACGCTGCAGGTCATTGGCCCCTGCCAGTCTTGCCTCCTGCAACACCTTCCCTCCCTCCAATGTTCATGTTGTGTTCATCATCCTTTGTGAAATCTGGCTTAAAGCTCACCACCACCAAACCGTTTCCAAAGTGTGTCCACCCACTCGGAGTGGGTGTTGTGGGATGCCTGCGTTACATATAGGAGTGCTGGTTCAAGTCCCAGCTACTCTGCTTCCAATGCAGCTTCCTGCGAATGCATCTCGCAGTGCAGCAGATGACCTGCCACTCATGTGGGTGATCTGGACTGAGTTCTGGCTTCATGGCTTCAGCACCACCCATCAGCCCTGGCTGTTGTGGGCATTTGGGAGATGAACCAGAGTATGAAAGATTTCTCTCTCTCTCTCTCTCTCTCTCTCTCCTCCCCCCCCCTTCTCTTCACTCTGCCTTTCAAGTAAATAAGTAAATCTTAGAAAAATAAAACAACAATGAAAAGTATGTCCACCCCCTGCCTCTCTCGCTGGAGCTGGCTGCCCCACAGGAAGATCAAATACCAAGGTGCTTGAGTGTGCATGTGAACACTTACTATGTGCGAAGCTCTCTTAGGCACCAAGCGCCTGTGATCTCCAATCTTCACGATGACTCAGAAGTAGGTAACTTGTCCCTGATTTATAGATAAGGAAGACTTTCCATTACATCCCAGTGATTCAAGCAAGGTTTCCTGGGGACAAAGGGACAATGAAAAGACAGGCACAGGTTCCAGGAGTCAACCCCTAGGCAAAGGTCATGAAGCTCCAGGAGAAAGGGCCTAAAAACTCAGTCTAAAGGACCCTCCTGGAAGGGTGGGAGACCACCCTTCTGGGCCCAAGTGCTCACGGCAACTTTCATACACACACATGCACTCACACACACACTCTCTCATAGTGCACTTTCATACACACACATCTCACAATGCACTCTCATACACATTCGCACACATGTACTCTCATACACACACTCACATACATGCACTCACACACATGCACTCTCACACACTCACACACATGCACTCTCACACACACGCTCTCACATATGCACTCACACACACATGCACTCTCACACACTCTCACACATGCACTCTCAGACTCACACTCTCACATACACATTCAATACTCACATGCACATTCACCCACACTTAAACTCACACATAGGAATAGAGAACAGAGCTGGCACTTGAACCCAGAAAATTCCTATATGAAAATGCTGGTGTCCCTTGGGGCTGGCGCTGTGGTGTAGCAGGTAAAGCCTCTGCCTGCAGTGCTGGTTCGAGTCCCAGCTGCTCCACTTCCAATCCAGCTCCCAGCTCCCTGCTAATGTGCCTGGGAAAGCAGCGGAAGATGACTCCAGTCCTTGGGCTCCTACACTCATGTGGGAGACCCTGAAGAAGCTCCAGGATCCTGGCTTCAGATCAGCCCAGCTCCAGTCGTTGTGGCCATTTGGGGAGTGAACCAGC
The DNA here is from genome assembly GCF_033115175.1 of Lepus europaeus. Taxonomy (NCBI): domain Eukaryota; kingdom Metazoa; phylum Chordata; class Mammalia; order Lagomorpha; family Leporidae; genus Lepus; species Lepus europaeus. Next base: position 21,000,205 of record NC_084840.1, on the reverse strand, counting down.
AGATAGAAGACCTCTCTCTCTCTCTCTCTCTCTCTCTCTCTCTGTAATTCTGCCTTTCAAATAAATAAATAAATAAATCTTTTTTAAAAAGAAGAATTTAAATTCACACACACACATTCACACTCACACTCTCACAAGCTCACACGTGCTCATTGACCCTCATCCCTTCCTCCTGTGATGCGTTCCCTTGTCATCTGGGACAACGTCTGAAGTTGGGAGGAGACGATGGATCCCCAGCATCTCAGGGCCTGAGCCTTGGAATACAGCTGTCAGCCCCGGGGGTCCAGTCTTGAACACCCCCTGAAAACCTCACACAAACACAGCCTCTAGCACACCAGTCCCCACCTGCCCACCAGGCCCAGAGGTGTAACAGGTGCACAGCTGAGTCCCATGGTGTGGGATTCTTGATCTATCTATCTATCTATCTGTCTATCTATAAAGTGCTGCTAGCTTAGAGTCTTTCTTCTTTTCTTTCTTTCATTTATTTGAAGGTCAAAGTTACAGAGAGAGAGGGAGAGACACGGATATCTTCCATCTGCTGGTTCACTCCCCAGATGGCCTCAATGGCCAGGGCTAAGCAAGGCCAAAGCCAGGAGATAGCAGCTTCTTCAGGTCTACCACGCAGGTGCAGGGGCCCAAGCAGTAGGGCCATCTCCCACTGCTTTTTCACACCCATTAGCAGGGAGCTGAATTGGAAGTAGAGTAGATGGCAGACGAACTGGCACTCATACGGGATGCTGGTACTGCAGGAAGTGGCTTTTACTCACTACACCACAGTGCAGGGCCCAAGAATCTGTATTGGCTGAACCCTAAATTAGACTCATGATCTGAGATAAGTTTGGCAAAAAGCAGACTGGGAAAGCCTGGGACATGTGGCCATTGCTGATAGAAGAGACGCGAGCTCTCTGTCGTGTCTGTCTTCATCAACCACACATCTACATCCCTGTCAGGGAGGCCTGGAAAGCTGAGCAGGACCGAGTCCCTGCGACCAAGCTCCCCACACCACGAGGTTGGGAGGGAGCCACTTCCCTGGAGTGGTGGAGACGAGGACCTCTGAAGGTGGGAGGATTTGGACAACTCAGGAGGAGGCACGCAGCACGGTCAGGTGAGGGCAGCGAAGCGAGGGATGGGTGAGCCCTGGGAGACCAACTGACCCGAGCAGGAGGGCAGTGGGGTGAGAGGCCACCCATGATCCGTCTGCTAAATGGGAAACCACTGTGATGGTGTGTGCAGGGACAGTAGGACAGACCAGCATTTCAGGACCAAGGTCAGCCAGCAAAGTGACTGGGAGCACTTGATGGGAGCCCAGAGGTGAGGACTGGGGGGCTCCAGTCCCCCCACTCTCTGGGTCACCTGAACAAGGTCTGCCCAAACCATCACCTCACCTCTCCGTGAGGTCCACAGGCCCTAGCTTGCTTGGGGTCCCAGGGGCTCCGACAGCCAGCTCTGCCAAGTGCGCCTTCTGCTTGGCTGTCTGCCTCCACACCAGCAGAAGTGGGGGTTCTCTCTCTTCCCCACTGCCTCTCCTTCCTTTCAAACGTGCTTCCATGAGGCGGCCACGCGTGGAGGGGAGTAGGTGGGTGGTGCGGGCACGTGTGACTCGGAGGGCCACAAGAACACACAGCTAAAATTATACTCCCCAGTTCTTTTTTTAAATTTTTTTTTTAACAGGCAGAGTGGACAGTGAGAGAGTGAGAGACAGAGAGAAAGGTCTTCCTTTGCCGTTGGTTCACCCTCCAATGGCAGCCGTGGCCGGCGCGCTGGAGCCGGCACACCACGCTGATCCGAAGGCAGGAGCTAGGCACTTATCCTGGTCTCCCATGGGTGCAGGGCCCAAGGACCTGGGCCATCCTCCACTGCACTCCCAGGCCATAGCAGAGAGCTGGCCTGGAAGAGGGGCAACCGGGACAGAATCCGGCGCCCCAACCAGGACTAGAACCCGGTGTGCCGGTGCCGCAAGGCAGAGGATTAGCCTAGTGGGCCGCGGCGCCGGCCAACTCCCCAGTTCTTAAAAAGCCCACCTGCTGGTTCTGCTGCCTAGGCACCAGCCTCCAGCTCCGGCCCTCGGAGCCCCTCCCTCCTCCCCTCTCTCTCACTCTTCCTCCCTTCCACAGGCTGCCTGTCCTGATGCTGCCTCCCCCCCTCTTTCTTGCTGTAGTTGGTGAGGTCTTTCCCGAAGTGCAGGCAATTCTTTCCCAAGGGAATCCAGGCTCTGCCTTACGTAGACTAGTTTTCCTTGGTGCCCCACCCGCTGGTCTTCCCTTTGCCCTAGCAGTCTCTGGAGCACCTCTGGGGAACCCCCAGGGTTCTGCTCGGCTAAGCAACAGCCCAGACTATTTTGGGGAGCCCTGCCTTGTCTCCAGCTGCGTGAGTCTGATTCAGGCATTTCAGGTCTGTGTCCCCCAAAAACACCAACGTGAAGCTGAAAGCAGGGTGGACTTAGAGCAGCGGTGCTCACGGTTGGCTTCCAGAATCCCTGGACGGTCCTTACGGGGATGCCAAAGAACTTCCGGCTTTGTCCCCAGAGCCATCTTGCTGTCCTGTGTGATCTCAGCCTAGGAATTAGCTTCTCTGAACTTCTTAAGTTTGGGTCTGCACACCCAGTTGGAAGGACTACAGGGAGAATTACACGGGATAATGTAATAGCAAAGTCATTTTTTAAACTCTGATGGATTATGTAATATTGATTATTATTCGTTTTGAATTTTATTAAATCGATAATGGAGATGCTACTGCCTCTTTACGTCGCCTCTTCCAGATAACCAGAAGCACATTATGTCAGAAGACTGAGTTCCGGAATCTCTGATAAGACTTGGAATCCTGGCGCCCTATCTACCACCACGTCCCTGAATCCTCTCCCTGCCTCACTGGTGCGAGGAGGGAAAGGACAGGAAAAGAATATGGACTGCTTCCCCGGGGCTGTAGCGGGGAGTCTGGGGTTATCGCACGAGCCCATGGCAGAAGGAGGAAGTGCCCACTGCTGCACAGACGGAGTCAGGGGCAGTGTTTGAGCGTCACAGGGCTGATTCCTCTCGGGAGAGCTGAGGGCCCCGGGAGACCCCAGCCCCAGCCCCAGGAGGCTGTCAGCACTGCCTTGGCCTCGGCTCTCAGAGCTGAGGTCTGCCCCGGGCTTCACGGGGAGAGCGGCTACAATGGGCCACCCTGCTCCCACTGCTTCTCTGTTTCTTTTTTCTTTTCTTCTTTTAAATAAGATTTTTTATTTATTTACTAAAGAAATAGAGTTATAGACGGAGAGAGGGTGGCAACAGCCGGAGATGGGCCAATCCGAAGAGAGGAGCCAGGAGCTTCTTCTGGGTCTCCCATGTGAGTGCAGGGGCCCAAGCACTTGGCCCATTTTTCACTGCTTTCCCAGGCCATAGCAGAGAACTGGATGAGAAAAGGAACAGCAGGGACTAGAACTTGCACCCATATGGGATGCTGGCGCCGCCAGCAGAGGCTTAGCCCACTATGACACAGTACCAACACCTGTTCTGTTTCAGGCAACCAGGATGCCTGGGCACTTGAGGCCCTCACCTGTGTCCCTCACAGCCACACAGTTCAGTGGGATGTGCTCTGAGAAACTCCCAAATCCAGGGAACTTGACGCTGGCCTCAAGGCGCCGTTGACATTGTTACAGCCACTTTTCCGACCCACTCTCCAGGAAGCGTCAGTGCGAAAGCAAGCCATGTGCTATACGAATTATGATGCGATCCTCTCTACTTCGGTCAGTTTCTAAACTTTGTACAGCACAGTTTAAAAATAAAGTGATATTATCTGCCAAGAATAACACACTCATTAAACAAAAGGTATCTGGCCTGTGACGCCGCACCTGGGAGCTGGCTTTGTTAGGCTGCAGCGCTGAAATGTTCGTCTTAAGGGAGGCCCCAGAATCTGCGCGGGTGAGACCCAGGCACTATACAGCTTGCCCTGGAGATCTGAATGTGCAGCCAGGGTGGGGAGCCACTGCCTGGGGGAAGCACACGTGGAAGGAGGAGAGGGAGCCTCTGGATGGACGTGGGTCCTGGCCGGCCTCTGGCCTTCCTCTCTGTGTGATGTTGGGAATCTCATCACCTCTCTGGCTTTCAGGTTGGACTTTGTCCTGGAAAACCACAGAATGGGGTCCTTCCCCATCACGCAGTCTCTCGGCCACCCACGGCTGTACAAGGTGCCGTACGGAGGTGGGGACAAAGTGGAGACTTTCCCGGTGTCCCTGAGGTTCACACCGGCCAGGCTGACCCTCCTGCCCTCCGCTCTCGTTTAGCTCACCTGTTTGCTCTCCAGCAATCTCAGGATTAAACCAATTTAACAGAAGACGGTGGCGACACCAAGGGCTGCTCCCTGCTATAAAAGATGCATTAGTCCCCGTAATGGCCCATCTCCCCAGACCACTTCCTCCATCTCCACATTTACGGGCTGAGGAAACAGGAGTCACCCAGGAAGGCGGAAAGGCCAGCACAGTGGGTGCCAGGTGCACAGAGAAGGTAGCTGGGTCAGAAGCGAAGCAGCCACGACTCGCACTGGTGCTTGCATGTGAGATGCATGCTTCCAGGCGTGGCGAAGCCCACTGCACCACAATGCCTGCCTCATGTCTTTTTTTTGGCGGGGTGGGAGGGAGGTTGGGACTTTACTAAATATTATTCACCTTTCAGTTCATACAAACTCAGTCTCAGATGGGGCTGCACAAGTCGCTATCCCCATAACTACTTCGTGAGGTCCAGGATGTAGGCAGGTGAGTGGTGGGCCCGAGAGGAAAGGCACTACACCTCTGCTCATCTAGCAAGGGAAGATCAAGAGACGATGCTTCAGATAAAAGAATCAAGAGGGGGCCGGCGTCGTGGCTCACTTGGTTAATCCTCCGCCTGCGGCACCGACATCCCATATGGGCCCCGGGTTCTAGTCCCGGTTGCTCCTCTTCCAGCCCAGCTCTCTGCTGTGGCCCGGGAGGGCAGTGGAGGATGGCCCAACCCCTGCACCTGCATGGGAGACCAGGAGGAGGCACCTGGCTCCTGGCTTCAGATTGGGGCAGCACCGGCCGTGGCAGCCATTGGGGGAATGTACCAATGGAAGGAAGACCTTTCTCGGTGTCTCTCTCACTGTCTAAAACTCTACCTGTCAAATTAAAAAAAAAAAAAAAAAAAGAATCAAGAGGCTTGTCAACCAGAGGCTGGTGCTGTGGCATAGTGGGTTAAACCACCACGTGTGATGCTGGCATCCTGTATCAGAGTGCCAGTTCAAATCCCAGCTGCCCTACTTCCAATCTAGCCCCCAGCTAATGCACCTGGGAAGGCAGTTGATGATGGCCCTGCCACTCTTGTGAGAGATTCAGATGGAGTTCCAGGCTCCTGACTTCCACCTGTTCCAGCCCTGACCATTGCAGCCATCTGGGAAGTAAACCAGCAGATAAATGATCTCTCTCTCTCTCTCTCCCTCTCCATCCTCTCCCCACACCGCACTCTGTCACTCTGCCTTTCAAATAAATTAAAAATTCTTAAACAAGGACTATGGGGGTCAGTGTTGAGGCATAGCGGGTTTGTGTTCCCACTGCTCCACTTCTGATCCAGCTCCCTGCTAATGCTCCTGGGAAAGCAGCAGGGGATGGCCCCAGTGCTTGGGCCCTTGCCACCCACATGAGAGACTTGGAAGAAGCTCCTTGGCTCCTGGCTTCAGCCTGGTCCAGACCTGGCTGGTGCAGCCATCTGAGTGAACCAGCAGATGGAAAGATGAAAGATATCTCTCTCTCTCTCTCTCTCTCTCTCTCTCTGTAACTCTGATGTTCAAATAAATAAATAAATCATTTTAAAAAGAAGTTGTGCATAGGATATGAACAATTCACAGAAGACAAAGTCCAAACACTAAGCAGATCTATGGAAAGACATTCCAAAGAATTAGCAACCAGGGAACTACAAAAGCAAGTGAGAGGCCAACTCAGACCTATCAGATTGATAAAGATTGAGAAGCCCAGTTGTGAGGATGTCGAGCAACTAAAATGCAGCTGGTGGGACAGCTAATTTAGGAGTTGGTGTGATGGAGTTGAAAATGTATACATGTATACACGCTGCATGCCCCAGCAGTACTCAGAGCCAGCTTTTACTTCTAGGCAAACACTGGGGAGAGGCTCGGCCCACGCCTCGGCTTGCTAGTCCCGGAAGCTTCCATAGAGTGAGTCACACAGCGCCGGCCTGATTCCTGCCTCAGAGCGGTTCACTGAGTTTAGGATCTTGGACGCACCAACAAAGGAGAGGCGGGGCTGGCCGCAGACACCCAACCTTCTGCCTACGGTCACCTCCCATCAAGCAAGCCATGTCCAGTCCCTTCCACCCCCGGACTCCACTTTGGTCTTCTCTCCACCATCCCCCTCTCCATAAACGTCTTCCCTTCTACTTCCTTCCCCTAAGGCTTCAGGTCCCCGACCAGTGTGGCTGGGCCGATGTAGCTCCCTAGTGGCAGGGGACGCTGCCTCGCTCACCTGCCACCTGCAAGGGCTCTGGGTGTTTGGAGGGAGCAGGGAACAGAGAGCAGAGGGCGCGCACAACAGCTCAGCCAGCCGCAGTGTCCCTGCGCGTGGGGCGGGGCAGCCAAGTGACCCCCTTCTCGCCCTCGCCCCGCGTGTGCGCCTGCTTGGGGACTCAAGGCGAGGGTTCCAGGGGGCGAGCCTGCTTGAGTTCATCGGTCTGGCTGGCTGACGGCGGGTGAGCGTTCACCTCGCTCCCTCCTCGGGCTAGCTGTCCCTGGTCCTCCCGCCTCACCGCCTCACCGCCTCCCGCCCCAGCCAGCCTCTGGTCCTGCTGCCGGGTGGGTGCCCCTGAGTCTCACTCCGCCCTCCTCTGCAGGAACCAACCGGCGAGCCCCGGCCTCCCGGCTCCAGCTGGAAGCGCATAAAAAGCGCTCGGCCGGCCGTCCGGAGCCGCTGCACCTCCGCTGCCGCCGCTCGCAAGTCAGAGCGCGCAGAGGGCTTCCCTGGGGTTTCCGGGCCTGGGAGCGGGGTGGGGGGACCCATGCCCAGGACGGCGACTGCACGCAGGCTTACGGGGATCTCTCCACCTCCAGGGAAGTTTGGAGAAAGTGAATTTGAGGACAGCGCCCCAGCCTTTTTTCCTTTGGGGAAGCCTCTTGCTGCAATGCCTGGTCCATCCCTCCCATCCTGACACCTCTCTCCCGGACTCCCCCTCCCCCCTCCTCCCAGCTGTGTCCCCTGAAGCTATCTCCAGCGTTCCTCCCTCCATATTTTTCCTCCACCTTAACCTTCCCCTTGTCACCCGATTGGATCCACCAGGGCTCCCACCCTGCACACACTGTCCATCCTTGTCCCTGTCTTCTTCCCTCAGCAAACCCCGACTATGGATCCCAGGCCTCCCTGGGTTGCCAGTCCCACTCCTGGGGCCACCCTCTCTGCCCCCAATGCCACCACACCTTGGCTGGGCCGGGATGAGGAGCTGGCCAAGGTGGAGATTGGAGTCCTGGCCGCTGTCCTCGTGCTGGCCACAGGGGGCAACCTGGCCGTGCTGCTGATTCTGGGCCGGCCCGGCCGCAAGCGCTCACGCATGCACCTGTTTGTGCTGCACCTGGCCCTGACGGACCTGGGGGTGGCGCTCTTCCAGGTGCTGCCCCAGCTGCTCTGGGACATCACCTATCGCTTCCAGGGCCCCGACCTCCTCTGCCGGGCCGTCAAGTACCTGCAGGTGCTTAGCATGTTTGCCTCCACCTACATGCTGCTGGCCATGACACTGGACCGATACCTGGCCATCTGCCACCCCCTGCGCAGCCTCCAGCAGCCCAGCCAGTCCACCCACCCACTCATCGCCGCTCCCTGGCTGCTCGCCGCTGTCCTCAGCCTCCCTCAAGTCTTCATTTTTTCTTTGCGGGAGGTGATCCAGGGCTCGGGGGTGCTGGACTGCTGGGCGGACTTTCGCTTCCCTTGGGGTCCACGGGCTTACATCACCTGGACCACCCTGGCCATCTTCATCTTGCCCGTGGCCATACTCACAGCCTGCTACAGCCTCATCTGCCACGAGATCTGTAAGAACCTGAAGGTCAAGACGCAGGCCCGGAGGGTAGAAGGTGGGGGCTGGAGAGCTTGGGACAGGCCTGCTGCAGCAGCCCTGGGGCTGCCCTCCCGCGTGAGCAGCGTCAGCACCATCTCGCGAGCCAAGATGCGGACGGTGAAGATGACCTTCGTCATTGTGCTGGCCTACATCGCTTGCTGGGCACCCTTCTTCAGTATGCAGATGTGGTCTGTGTGGGACGACAACGCCCCTGATGAAGGCAAGTGTGTGGGTTGGGGGGGGGGGGCGGTGAGTAGGGAGGGGCAGCCATGAGGGTTAGGGCTGGGCCAGGCGGGCGGCAGTGAGTGAGCAAAGCCGCTCAGAAAGATGATCCCTGTCCCACGTGCAAAGTGGGAGCTGCGAGTCCCATTCAGATACCCATGCTGTCTTTCAGGGGTGGCATTTCCTGATTTGTAGATGTTGGTAACTAATTTAACAAATGAAAAATTCTACCTGGTAGGGCCATGGGCGGATTTGGTCAACCAACTGGCAGTTTGCTGACTGGGCTTAGCATGGCGGGGGGAGGGAGCAGAAAGGGGCTGCCCAATGAGCAGGTCCGCGGCGGTGATTGGTGGCCCAAGAACTCTTCAGGAACCCTTCCCTGTGCCTGGGCTGGGCGTGACTTGAGTTCCTCCTTGACAGCCACTGACAGCTCTCATATTTCAAGTTCAGCTGAGGTTCTGCCGGGACACAGCGGCAGCTGCCTGGACTGAGAGTGGGGGGGATGCTGGTGAGGGCTGAGAAGTGGGGCCTCCGTGGCCTTGGCTCCTTCCTCGGTGGCACATCCCCAACCCTTGCTCTGGACCTAGCTCAGATGGACCAAACCAGGCAGGTGCTTTCAAAGCCAAGGATCTGTGGGACTGTGTCCCCGGATGGAGAAGACCGAACGAATGCCATCCCTGGCCAAGGCGAGGGCCCGTGCCTCCTGCATAGTAGTAACTGTATGGTGACTAGGCGCAGGCTAGCAGCTGGGCCAAACTGCAGGCAGCTGAGTTTGTTGTTGAGGCCGATCCCGCCCTGCTTACAAACACTCCCTCCTCGTGCTCACCCTATGCCCCTGGACCTGTCCGCTCAGCTGCCCAGGGCCGTGCGCCTTCTCCTGAGCATCCTTACTTTGTGTCTCCCTTTCTTTTGGGCCACGAGGGATGGATCACGCCTCTGAGCACGCCCACGGGAGGGCTGCACACGGCACCAGGTAGCTGCAGCCTCCGCGGTGGTTTCCACCGTGGGCACTCGGGTCTGGCCTTTGAGTTTGCTGGATGAAGCCCCAGGCACTCGGTGTGCCACCCCACACTGCCCGGTAACTGTGTGGGGTGAAGCCCGTCCTCACAGCTTCCCTGTTGGCAAGAGGAGTTCCATTTGTGCGTTAGAAAGAATATTATATTTGGGAGGACCCTTCTCAGGGTTTTGCACCCTCACTGCCCAAGAGGGAAATGAGTCTCTCCCTGCAGGAGGGTCCGAATCTGAGGATGCAGGACAAGCTCTGGTCTGGCATGCCTTGTGCCTTAGAGCCGATGGCATAGTTGCCAGTGGGAAGCCGGGCTCCTCCAAAGGCCCTCCCCTGTCCCCTGCACAGGCAGTGTCACACATGCAGGGACAGATGACTGTGTGAGTGGGCTGCCCCGGAGGTTGAAGGAGGATGGACTACAGAGCGCAGCGGGAAGCTGTGGTCCACACCGCCAAGTGGGGCCGAGGGCAGCAGAGGCCTCATTTCTGTCTCCCCTGCATGCGTTATAGACCGTGTCTTATCCACTGGGGGGTTCAAGGTCTAACTTCCTGTTTAGGTGGACCCTATCCCTAGGTTTACCCTTTTTTTATTTATAAAGATTTATTTATTCAAAAGGCAGAGTTATGGGGCTGGCGCTGTGGCAAAGTGGGTTAATGCCCTGGCCTGAAGCGCTGGCATCCCATATGGGCGGTGGTTCTAGTCCCGGATGCTTCTCTTCCCATCCAGCTCTCTGCTATGGCCTGGGAAAGCAGTAGAAGATGGCCCAAGTCCTTGGGCCCCTGCACCCACGTGGGAGACCTGGAAGAAGCTCCTGGCTCCCGACTTTGGATTGGCTCAGCTTCAGCCATTGCAGCTATTTTGGGAGTGAACCAGCGGATGGAAGACCTCTCTCTCTCTACTCTCTGTAACCCTCTCTTTCAAATAAATAAAAAATAAATCTTAAAAAAAAAAAAAAACGCAGAATTACAGAGAGGGAAGGAGAGAAAGAGAGACCATCTGTTCACTAGCTCAGTCCCCAAATCGCCACAACAGCCAGAGCTGGGCAAGGTTGAAGCCAGGAGCCAGGAGCCAGGAGCTTCTTTCGGATCTACCATGTGGGTGGCAGAGGCCCAAGCACTTGGGCCATCTTCCACTGCTCTCCAGGCTCATTAGCAGGGAGCTGGATCGAAAGTGAAGCAACCAGGACTCGAACCATCATCTTGACCCATGGTGGCATAACAATTCCAGCCTCGAAGTTCACCCTTCTAAATTCAACTTGAAGCAAACCTCAGCTTGTACCCTTACCTTGTAGTTACACAACCTACCGAACAAAACCAATCAGTGAACTAAGATGCTGGAGTCAGGAGTCCCAGGTTCAAGTCCCAGCTGTGACAGAACCCAAGGGAACCCCTCCTCCTCTCTCTAGCTCGGTGTCTTCATCGGTCGGGGAGTGGGGACCTGGTGCTCTCCCCGGGCCCCCCCGGCTGTCAGGCTAAGTCTGCCCCTGCTTGCTTCTGTCTCTCGGTAGATTCCACCAATGTGGCCTTCACCATCGCCATGCTTCTGGGGAACCTCAGCAGCTGCTGCAACCCCTGGATCTACATGGGCTTCAACAGCCACCTGCTGCCGCGGCCCCTGCGTCACCTGGCCTGCTGCAGGGCCCCGCGGTCCCGGATGCGCCGACAGCTGTCCAACAGCAGCCTCTCCAGCCGCCGCACCACGCTGCTGACCCGCTCCAGCTGCCCGCCCACCCTCACGCTGAGCCTCAGCCTGGGCAGGAGCCCCGGGCCCCAAGAGTCACCCAAGGACTCAGAGCAGGTGGATGGGGAAGCTGCCACCGAGACCAGTGTCTTTTAGACAGCATGCCCTGGGGTCCAGCACGGCCTGGCAGAGGGTCTCTGCCTGCCTCAGGCACTGGGTCTAAGAGCCGAAGAGTCAGGGTTGGAGTCAGAGGAGCTCAGGTTGAGGTGGGGTATAGAGGCCAGTATGGCCATCTCTACCCTTGGTGCCACAGCGCCCCCTAGTGGGAACCAGGAGAAGCACATAGGGTATCCCGGAACACATCTTGGGGGTGGATGTGGTGCCCCAGCACTATTTGGGGCTCCTTGTTCAGGCCGGCCCTGTGCCTTGGCTACCTGTTTCCATTCTCACCCGAGGAGTACATCACAGTCCAGCTAGGAGAGGGGAGACGTGAAAAAACTGGACAAGGACCCTTGGAATGCTGCTGGGGTTTCGCTGGAGAGGGAGGATTGTTTCATGGCCGTAGCTAAGTTGGTGCGGGGCTGCACCTGCCTTGCCCACCTGTCTGTGGCAGGCAGCCGGCCAGAGGGAGACGCAGGATTCAGTACAGCTGAAGGCCAGCTCCTCTTCTCCCACACCACCCCTCCTCACAGGGGGAAGACGGGGAGAGTGCTGTGGCCCAGGGGGTGAGTGTGGCAGGGGGAGTCACAGTAAAACCAGGGGCAGGAGTTGGGCTGGGGCAGCCGGCACGAGGTGCCCTCCCTTTCTGCCCTGGTGGGTCCAGACTGTTCCTCCCTCTGGGGCTGCATGGAGGGGACGTCCCTGGAGAAAGGGCAGTGTGGTCGCGGCTCATACGGCCCTGAGCTCTTCGTTCGTTGCCGTGAGTGTATGGGTGCTGGGATCAAGTCGGGAGTCCAGGACCCGAACCTCGGCTCTGCCTTCAGCACGGTACCTCCCTCTCCGGATGTGGAACAGGTGCAAGGCGCTCCCAGGACCTCCCCAGCTCCACAAGACCAGAAATGGTGATACAGCTGAGACACATGGAGGGCGTCCCAGCCATTGCACTCCAGGAGAATCATTGGTCCTGTGACAGTGACACTGATAGTCTGGGGACTGTGGGCCCTGCCATGGCCAACTGTCCACTTCCATCCTTGGCTGTGTGACGGCTGGGTCCCCCTCCAAGGCCAGGGGAGACAGGAGGGCCAGGTAGCATCTGGGGCTTTGCCTGCTCCTCCTCGTCTCGGGGGACGACATCCACAGGGAAGCTTCCCTGCCCTTGACAGTGCCAGAAAGTTTGGATGGCCTGGTCCTGGCTCTGCCGCCACCCATGGCCACCTTTAGTAACATTCTGGCTAGTCAGTCCTTGCTGTCCTTGCCATGAGGATCGAATGGCACTGTGGATGTCAACATGGTTGGTGCGTCCACGGGCTCCCTGCGAATGTGAGGAATCGCTGATAGGATTAAGGGCCCCCGAGCGCAGCTCCAGGGAGCAGGGTGTCTGTCTGCCCCACGCTTCGGGACTGTGATGGCTCTGCAGAGCCACTTCTGGAGACGCCGCCCTAGGCTTCCTTAGAAGAGAGGCACCTGGGTGTTGTGAGCCAGCAAAGTGTCCAGCGCTTCTGTGCTGGGGACCTGGGGAGTGGGACACGGGCCCCAGTGGGACCAGGACTCAAGGCAGGTGGGAGAAGCCCCAGGCCCCTCTTCACTGGGCTCTGCTGCCCACGTCAACCCTGACATCCATCCCACTCCCCCATCCGTTCTCCACGGTGTGGCTGGGCACAGGAGCCTTCCACGCCGGCCAGAGCTGTTGAAGTTGCTCCTCCCCCTGCTTATAGCAGCTTCTGCCCACCACTAGGCCCTGCCCCACACTGGTGCCTGCAGCGGGCAGGTACTAAGTAAGTCTTTGTTCATCACGATGCCTGGGAGGAGGGGCGGGCACCAGCTGTGTGCCCCAAAGACCCGGATGAGAGAAAAGACAGCTCTTTTCTACTTGTGCGAACCTGAGTAAGCCATGTAATCTCTGTGGCCAGCACTTTGCTCAGTTATTCAGTGGGAATAGCGATGCCCGCGTTGTCGGCATAGAACATTCCATGGATGCTGATGGTTCCAGATTTCCCTGGGCCCAGGAGGCTCTGTTGGCCCCAGAGGAGAGGGGCCCTGGGACCCAGGGTGGCGGAAGCACCTGTCCTGTCTCCCTTGCCACAGTCATCTTTTCTGACTCGCGTTGTATGAGGGGTCTGTACTTGTGCAGTGTCTTTGGGGCCCTGGCTCTCTCTTCCTTGGTAAGGCTACATGGGCTCTCCTCCGGAACGCTGGCTTTGTCCACGTGACGAGGCCATTGGGAGCGACTGGACAACGGGCGGACGGCCTTAGGAGCCCAATCCAGGAAGCTCTGGAGGAAGAGGTGGATTTATCTGGATCTGTGGATGCCAGCTTTTGCAGGGCCTATAGCAAGTGCTCACAGCCAGCCTGCGCCGGCGGAAGAGGCTTGGCTAGGGTGCAAGGAGGCAGGGCTCACTGGAAGCAAGCAGGAGGCTCTGTGCTCTCCGGGACCAATCCTGTGGCAGACAGCTAACCCCAGGAGAAAGGGCCGTCCTGTGGCCTGTGCAACACAGGACCACAGACCCTTAAAACCCTTGTGGGAGTGGGGGGGGGGGTGGGCAGGGGAGAAAGGACAGCCGGAGGGGTTTGGCATTTGACTGTGGACTTTCTCAGAATGGCTTCTGACACGGTTCAGTTTTCCAGATTTATATGTAAACACGTCTTTCACCTCTCAAGGGGCGGTAGATTTTTAGGTTGCAGCTGTTCTGGGTCAAGAATCCAGTGAGGTGGTTGAAACGGACCAATGAAACTCTATTAAGATCCAGGGAGGTTCTGGGTGTCTGTTTCCTAGGGGCCACAGTAATGGTTCTGGGCGTCTTTGCTTCCTAGGGTCCACAGTAATGAGATGTGCAGAATAAAATTATTATGTGATCTCCTTGAAGGAGGGGTAGGGCAGGGGTTCCCTGCCTGGAGTCCTGCGCCCAGTTTTACGTGGGAAAGGCAGAGTGTCCTGCAGTTAGCCATGGTGCCACAGGGTGGCAGTGTGGAGCTGAAAGTGGCTGGGTTGGGCCGTGCAGCGCCTGAGAATCTAGCAAGCTCCCTCTCCTGCCAGGCAGTGCTAAAATCCAGGGTCCACGCCTGACCTCTCCGTGGGGGTCTGCGCAGCAGTGACCCTAGGGGCAGCTGGGAAAGCCACCCAGGCTCTGGGCTTGAAAGTCATATCGCGCTTCCTCCTAAACTACTGGAGTCTTGGCCCTCGTTTGTCCCTGTTCTAAACCCCTACATCCTGGCTTCCTTCTCTGGGGGACTGCAGGTGGCAGGGGCAAAGGACAGAGTTCCTACTGCTGGGTGAGGGGCGGGTAGAGGACTTCCTGCCTGAGGGAGCCGCCTCAGCGCCCTCTCCAAACCATGGGAGCAGGAGTTCCGCTGCTGCGTTCTGGGTGAGAGGCTGGGGCATGGGTTGGAGGCTCCTGTGCCCAGCAACTTGTGCTGCGCAAACAAACTGGTGGTGCGGAGCGAGATGTTCGGCCTCACCCGGAACGTCCGCCTGGCTCATGAGACGCTCACGGCTGCAGTTCCCACGGTGGCCGTTTGGATGCTGGCTGCTTTGGCATAAGGGCTCGCTTGAAGACGTCCCATTTATTTGGTCTACTGTGGTCATTATTGGCACAGGAGCGCCCACCTCCTGGGGCCGATTGGAGAATTTTTTACCCAGCGTGGGGCACCACAGCGACCCCTGGTGGTACCAAGGCTGCAGGACACATGGAACTGGACTCCCCTGAACCCGAAACTCTGCCCCTCCCAGGGTGATTGCTCATACAGGCGACTTCGTACAGATGTGAGCAGCTGGCCCTCAGCTCACGAAAATGCCACAAAGGCCACTTTGTTTCTCGAAACATGGCCGGTGGAGACTTTGAGGATTAGTGAGGTTCACCTTGTTAGCTGGCTGCAGTCCCCAGGGTACTGGCTCAGACGCCATAGGAGGTCTCCTTCCTTCCACACTGGGGTATCTGAAGACACAAAGTGTGAATGCCCCTTCAAGTCTGGTGGAGTCACGCTCCAATGTCTATTTTGGGGTAAAAATATTGATTTACTTACTTAAAAGGCAGAGTGCTGGGAGGAGACGGAGATCCTCTACCTGCTGGTTCGCTCCCCAATGCCCATAGCAGTCAGTGCTGGGCCAGGCTGAGCCAGGAGCTTGGACCTTCATCCGGGCCTTGCACATGGCAGGCAGGGCCCCACGCCGGCCTCGGCAGCTGCTGCCTCCCAGGTGCAGTTGCACGAAGCTGGACCGGCAGAGAGGGAGCTGCGCCTCAGCGTGTGGCACTTCCTGACGGGACGTGGACACCCCAGCAGCAGCCACAGCACCCACCCCTCCACTGCGTCTTAAACACCTGCCAAGCCATCAGAGTGTGCGCTGGTGTTGACCTCCAGCGTCGCTTTGCCACCCAGGGCCCTACTTTTGAAGCAGTTCACGAGAGGCCTCACCCTGGCGGCCGGGGACATTCACAGCCTCCGGTCTCCCTGTGTGTGGGAGGCTGAGCCCAGGACAGCCATCTCTCCCGGTCAGCTCCGGTCAGTCCCGCAAGTGTCTGCTGGGAGCTGCGCTGGTCCGGCTGGTTCCTTCCTGCCTGCTTTGTTCTCGTCATTGGTCCCTGTCCCTCGGCGCTGGGTTCCACGTCATTTTGTGCACGATTCCAGCTCTTCCCTGTCCCTACGACTGGGCCCAGAGGCTTTGACCCAACCCTGATGATCCCAGACAACCAAGACTTTTTATTCACGTCCCTCCCCATAGTGTGTCCCAGAATCCCACAGAGAGCAGGCGCTCATGTGCTCCCCCAGCTGTCCCCTCCCCCAGCGGGGACCATCTCACGGGGCTGCAGCGTGGCCACCTGGGGGTGCCCTGTAACTTGCCTGAACCTCTTTTGCACCCACTTGCATTTCTTTTTCATTTTTTTAATTTGCAAAACAATTTATTTCACGTGGTACCAAATTATATATGCTTGGACCTTGTCTTCCAAATAGAGGGTTCTCTCAGTCCTGCCTTCTTTCAGGGACAAATAAATGAGAAACAAGTCATATTGTGTAGAGCATCTATATAATTTCATGCATAGCGTAGTTTAGTAACCAAGTTTATATTGACAAATTTAGCTCGTCATTGGAAGGCACTTGTAATTTATACAAAAAAACACCCAATAGACAGTCAGCAAATATCTTCAGCCGTAAGGACAAAATTTTATTGAACTTTTTCTTGTATTTTTTGGAGAAGATGGTCCATGGGTACATTCAGCTTTGGTTGGCCCTTTTTAGTCTTTTTGTTCAACATACTGAAGACTTGCATTTTCTGCACGCCGTGGCTCCTCTGAGCTGCTTCTCGTGCGGGTTCTCTGCTCTCCGAGTTCTGTTTCCCAACAGCCTGTGTAGCTTGCACCAGCTGCTGCTCCCCCGGTGCCTTTTGGGTGGACGTTTTCTTTCTGATTTTCTGTGGCGCAGCCAGGGGGTTGACCGTCTGATCCTCGGGCAGCGCCTGGTCCCTGCCACACTCTTTTTTTTTTTTTTTTTTTTTTTTTTAGTTTTGACAGGCAGAGTGGACAGTGAGAGAGAGACAGAGAGAAAGGTCTTCCTTTTGCCGTTGGTTCACCCTCCAATGGCTGCCGCGGTAGCGCACTGCGGCCGGCGCACCGCGCTGATCCGATGGCAGGAGCCAGGTGCTTCTCCTGGTCTCCCATGCGGGTGCAGGGCCCAAGCACTTGGGCCATCCTCCACTGCACTCCCGGGCCACAGCAGAGAGCTGGCCTGGAAGAGGGGCAACCGGGACAGGATCGGTGCCCCGACCGGGACTAGAACCCCGTGTGCCGGCGCCGCAAGGCGGAGGATTAGCCTAGTGAGCCGCGGCGCCGGCCTTTTTTTTTTTTTTTTTTTAAGATTTATTTATTTATTTGGAAGTCAGAGTTACACAGAGAGAGGAGAGGCAGAGAGAGAGAGGTCTTCTATCTGATGGTTCACTCCCCAGATGGCTGCAACGGCTGGAGCTGCACCGATTCGAAGCCAGGAGCCAGGAGCCAGGAGCTTCTTCCGGGTCTCCCATGTGGGTGCAGGGGCCCAAGGATTTTGGCTATCTTCTGCTGATTTCCCAGGCCATAGCAGAGAGCTGGGTTGGAAGAGGAGCAGCCGGGACTAGAACTGGCACCCATATGGGATGCCGGCACTTCAGGCCAGGGCGTTAACCGGCTGCACCACAGGGCCGGCCCCCCTGCCACACTCTTGTTCAGGCAAAGGTTGCTCAACTTTTCGTAGTTACTTCCCGGGCCCTTGTTCTCTGGCTACATAGTCGTGACACATGATCTGGGCACCACTCTGTGAATCGGGATCCTTGTGCTGTTCCAGTCTTCTTTTTCCTTCCCTAGCAATTTTTTTTAAAGGTTTATTTATTTATTTGGAAGTCAGAGTTACACAAAGAGAGGAGAGAGAGAGAGAGAGAGAGGTCTTCCACCCGCTGGTTCACTCCCAAATTGGCTGCAAAGGCCAGAGCTGAGCCAATCCGAAGCAAGGAGCCAGGAGCTTCCTCCAGGTCTCCCATGCAAGTGCAGGGGCCTAAGCACTTGGGCCATCCTCCACTGCTTTCCCAGGCCATAGCAGAGAGCTGGACTGGAAGAGGAGTAGCCGGGTCTTGAACCGGCACCCATATGGGGTACAGGTGCTTCAAGCCAGAGCATTAAGCCGCTGGGCCACAGCGCCGGCTCCCCCTCCCTCCCCCGCCAGCAATTTTTTGTAATTCTGCTGGATCTTCAGGTTTCTTCAAGATGCAAAGCCTTGTCCCCAGCAAACGCTCCCCATGAAAGCTTGCATCTGGCCAGTCCACCACGTTCTCTCTTCCACGTGCTTGTCCCCGAATCCCATGACAGAAACCCTTATGCCACTTATCCGGGTACCACCAGCTGCCATCTGGGCTCACCGGTGCCACGGGGAGCTGTCGCAAGAAATCCTCTGTTTTTCCGTTTGCTCAGTAAGAAGCAGCATTGCATTTCTTGGTTCCAGGTCAGTGTTGTTACCGGCCGGGGTGGTGTTGATTCCCCATTCTGCCTCTCTGATCACCAGTATCAGAAAAGCCTCGTAAGACAGAGCAGCTGGGCCCTGCACCCGCATGGGAGACCAGGAGGAAGCACCTGGCTCCTGGCTTTGGATCAGCGCAACGCACCGGCCATGGAGGCCGTTTGGGGGGTGAACCAATGGAAGGAAGACCTTTCTCTCTGTCTCTCTCACTAACTCTGCCTGTCAAAAAAAAAAAAAAAAAAGAGCAGCAAGGTGTCTGCAAGGTGAAGGGACGAACAGATCAGCAAAACTGTCCAGCTCCGAAACCCAAGCCAGAATCCCTCCTTCAGGTGATCCTGGGGAGAGGAACTGGGAAGGGGAAAGCCCGCCGGCCGCTCTCAGCGCCAGGGCCGGGAAGGCCACGTTCAGCCAGCAGGGGGAGCCAGTTCAGTGCCACCACCAGCCCAGGGTGCAGAGTTTGGCTGGCAGCATCCCCAGGGCTTCCGAGGTTGGGGCATACTCTTTAGGTGTTTGAACAAGCATTGCCATTATTTCATGGCCCTATTAGCTATGAAAAATATCTGTGTATTTATCTAGACATTGGTTACTGCACATGATCCATTTTAAAGCATTTTAAGTGAATTTTTTGTGATTTTCTAGGGCCAGGCCGTCAGCAAACAGCACCAGACTCACCCCCTTTCCATCGGTGACAGCTCTCACTGTGGGTGGCTGATTGATTGCACTGATCAGAACTTTCAGGGTGGGTGGGGAACAGCCATGAGTGATGTTATAATATCCAACGGCCTTGGGCAAAAAAAAAGAGGTCCCTGCTCTGTGAAATACAGCATGTTGCATCCTGAAGGAAGTGGCTGGATGGTTCCCGACGTCACAGGACCGTGGACTTGGCAGTTAAATGTCTGAGATGAGCTGTTTGTAGTCAAGAAAGTGTCCTTTTATTACTAGTAGTTTTTTTTTTTTTTTTTAAGCTCGGGGATGGATATTGAATTTTACTAGATGGAATTGGAAGATTTTCCTTGGTATAACTGTGGGACCAGTTGCTATTTACTAAGTGGGCTGGATAAAATTCTGAGGGCAGAGCAGGATTACTCAGCAAAATACATCCCTCACAAGGATTAGTCAGCAAAATACATCGCCAACATGCATCACCTGCGTGATATCATGCAGGGTTAGCAACAGGAAGAGAGGCTTGGGTAGCTGCAATTTTATTTAAAATTTTTAAGGACGTTGTTTATTTCCAGTGATGAAAGAGCTCAAAGAGAAGCCATTTAGCCTTAGGATTGCCAAACAGAGCGCCGTTACAGCTGAATAAAGATGTTTTCCAAGGGCAGCCTTCGCTGCTCTCCCCACTGATGTACACGCCGATGTTTCCATACTCTGCCCAGAAGTTTCTCCCAGCGTCTAAGCTGAGTCATTCTTGCTGGAGTTGGGCCGATTTCCCCTGCTATGCATATCACACACACACACACACACACGCACACAATTCCCCGACAAAACA
Organism: Lepus europaeus; assembly: GCF_033115175.1. Classification (NCBI taxonomy): domain Eukaryota; kingdom Metazoa; phylum Chordata; class Mammalia; order Lagomorpha; family Leporidae; genus Lepus; species Lepus europaeus. The sequence goes on along the minus strand of NC_084840.1, from coordinate 20,980,626 downwards.
CGTGCAAAGATTCACAGAGAATGGCTCCCATTAAGAACAATCTAGAATTCTCACGGCTTCTTCAGTGTGTCCCACAGGCTCAGAGACAGCAGGTGCACGAAGGTCCAGAATCAGAGCCTGGGCTTGTGGCGTTTTGGATTTGCACTGACATAGCTCGTGGTTCCTTTACGTTCTCATAATCCAAGGCAAGATGCATCTGTTAGTCCTCCTGGGGCTGAAAAGATGGCGTGTGTGTCACTCACTCCTGGCAGCCCGAGGGAAAAGGCAGAGACGCGAGGGCCAAGAGCCCACAGGCTGGGGGACCCCAAGACTGCACTCTTATTCACAGAGGTTGCCCAAGGGGCGGCGGGAAGGGACCCGGCCCACGGCAGGGCCAGGGCAATGGGGAGGGCGGCCATCGCCTCTGTTCCACTGTCTGCAGGTGGCCAGAGAAGATGCAGGGCTCAGCCCAAGTGAGGTCGGGACTCAGCAGGTCTTGGCCCAGCGCCCCAGGCGTAGGGAGCAGGGCGCCGTCCATGAGCGCTTTCTTTCTGTCAGCTCACACCCAGCTGGGATGATCCATGCTGACCGGTGTGTTGGGGGGCCACGGGTATAGTGCAGCTTCCCCACCTGTGGATGCTGTCATAACCCAGGAGCCCTCGTTTTTGGCTCCCACTCAGTGGTTTCAGTACTCAGGTTTCCCAGAGGGACCCCAGAATCTGTAGGGAGGCCCGGGATCGCGAGGAGTGCCATCTCCCGGCAGTGGGCTGTCCCGGGGTTGCGTGGCTGTCATCTGGGGAGCAGAAGTGACAGTTCCTATTCTGAGGCCAGTGGAGGCTGTCGAGAGAGGATGCAGACAAAGGGGGCGGGGAGGCAGACGCAGGGCAGGGCCAGCAGTGTGGAGGGGAGTCGGGGAGCCGGGGGATGTGCAGACAGCTCGGCCCCGGAGGTCACAGTAGACAGCTGTCACTAACTCTAGGCCGATCACAAGGCTTTTGCACCCCAGTTCTGTCTCCTGTAAAACAAGAAAGTTTAGCAATGGCCCCTGAGGTCCCTTTCAGACAAACGGTCTGTGATGCTGGCCAGGCTCTGGCGATGCTTTGGGGGCAGGAGGCCACCGCGCGATGTGCAGGTGGAAGTGTGTGAAGTCCTAGCTCCACCATCAGCTGCCCGAGAGGCCGCCACAGCGGTGCAGGGACAGGCCCCATGGCCCCTGCCATCATTCCCAAGATGACCAAAGCCACGCGGACGCCATGGGGCCCTCCCTCGTTCCCACATGGTAAGTTCCACACACTCCTCCAGAAGCCCTAACCCTAAGTCTGCTTTGCTTTTTACTTCAATGGGCAAAGCACACCTGGGATCCCTCCCAAGGCGTTCTGTTCAGTTTGATGTGCAAGGGAGGGTTCAGGATCCCGACGTGAGTTCTTCATTATACAGATTCCGCACGTGAGACAGGTGCATGGGGGACGGAGAGTGGGGGTGTCCTGAGCAGGAGAATGGCCCTTCCTGTCTGCGATGGCGCCCTCTCTCCACTCACGCCAGCACCCACACCTACAGGGCCACCTCGTCCACATCACAGCCTCTCGGCCCTTCTGTAGGTGAGCAGGTGTGAGCTCACAGCACAGCTGGTCAGGAGGGGACGCGGGGAGGACTGTGGGGCCCGACCCAGCCAGCAGAGGAGAAGGGGCCCCGGGAAACCACCCGCCTCCTGCAGTCTGCAGACCAGTGGATAGGAAATCCCACCAAGAGAGCAGCTCGAAGTGACGCGCTCAGAGTAAGCTCCGTGGAGCTGGAAAGCAAACAGGACAATGAGATGGAGCAAGGAGCGGATTTTGTTTTCTCCAGAAAAACAAGGATCTTGAGAAAGAGGCCTGGGCATGTTTCAGCTGCCCAGCCCTTGTCTCATTTTGGGTAAGCCCTCCTAAAACAAACGTCAGATTCTGATTTCATGAGCTTTTGCCTGGGATTCTCCCACAGCCCTGTGTGGGGCGGCAGCAGCACGAGTGGGCGTTCCCGGGACAGCGTTGCTGTGTCACCAAAGACGTGAAGATGGGGAAGGGGCTGGGTGCCAGGCCAGAGGGCTTGGGGAGGCCGCAGCACCCCTTTTCAAAGGAAGTGGAGCCCTGCAGTTCTGACCGCCTCACGCCGGCTGTCCCCAGTGCAATTAATCGCAGACAATTCTCCCGTCAAGGGGAGGGGCAGTGACTTCCCGGGGGTGTGAGGTGGTGACTATGCTCAGTGCTTCCACTTGTAAGGCTCCTCTCCTCCTTCATTTATTAAGAATTACACAACAAATACACACCTACAGTAAAAGGACAAAAAATATGAACGAGCAAAGCATTTTACAAAATCGCTCCAAAATTACTCCATGTCTTTCCAGAAAGCTTTCTAAACATTTTCACATATACCTATTGTGTGTGTGTGTGTGCAAATACATGTGAACACATATACAATCTTTTTAAAACACAGGGTTGGCCGGCGCCGTGGCTCAACAGGCTAATCATCCGCCTGCGGCGCCGGCACACTGGGTTCTAGTCCCGGTTGGGGCACTGGTTCTGTCCCGGTTGCTCCTCTTCCAGTCCAGCTCTCTGCTGTGGCCCAGGAAGGCAGTGGAGGATGGCCCAAGTGCTTGCGCCCTGCACCTGCATGGGAGACCAGGAGAGGCACCTAGCTCCTGGCTTCAGATCAGTGTGGTGCGCCGGCCACAGTGCGCCAGCCGCAGCGGCCATTGGAGGGTGAACCAACGGTAAAGGAAGACCTTTCTCTCTCTCTCTCTCATTGTCCACTCTGCCTGTCCAAACCAAAAAAACAAACAAACAAAACAAAACAAACAAAAAAAAAAACACGGGGTCATACAAAAGGATAGCTCCTCCTCTTGCCTACTTAATAAATATTAAATATACTTCCAGGTTAGAAAAACATGCATTAAAAGGTTCCTGTTGAAGACTCACAGACTAAATTTGGCACCGAGATAATTTTTGTTTGATGGCATGTGTTAAAAATTTTAGTTTGGGGACCCAGTGCTGTGGCACAGCAGGTTAAGCTGCCAGCTACAGAGCCAGTATCCCATATGGGTGCCAGTTCGAGTCCTGGCTGCTCCACTTCCATAGCTCTCTGCTATGGCCTGGGAAAGAAGATGGCCCAAGTCCTTGGGCCCCTGCACCCACGTGGGAGAGCTGGAAGAAGCTCCTAGCTACTGGCTTTGGCCTGCCCAGCTCCAGCCATTGCAGCCATGTGGGGAGTGAACCAGCGGATGGAGGATCTCTCTCTCTCCCTCTCTGTAACTCTGCCTTTCAAACAACAAATAAGTCTTTAAAAAAGGAAATATACAAACATTTGAGTTTGGGTGCCCTAAAATGGGGCACGTCCTCAGAATTCCTGGGGGACCCCCGCAGGCACCTGGGTTCGTCACCGTGACTTTGACAAGGCCATGGGCAATCCCAGTCAAACTTCAGGCTCTGCGGGGCGCTGGTCCCTGGACCCCGGCAATACTCACGTCTGCGGACGCTGCGTCCCTTACAGACAGCGGTGTGCTGTCTGCTTCCAACCCAAGCACAGCGTCCCCCGTGCTTTCGCTCGGCCAGCTCACGTCACCACCTGTGAGCCGGGTACGTGGTTCTCGCTGTACTGCTTAGGAAGGAACGCCGAGGGGAGGAGCTGTACCTGTTCAGCATGGACACAGATCTTTTTCCTGGGTATTTTTGGTTTGCAGGTTGTCGGCTCCATGGCACCGAAGGGTGGCTGTTTTCTGTTTTATCCGGGTGTCCCCAGCCGCTGCCCTTTGGGGCCAGACACATCCCTGTAATCTAGACAGGACACAGGGCACATGGGCAGCCAGCAATGAGACAGGTCAGTGCAACAAGCGACGTGACCAAGATGCCCCTCCGTATTTCCACATGCCCCCGAGGGAGGAGATCCTGGCCCCGGTTTGAGAAGCACTGCATTGAGTAAAGATCCCGGTCTTCTAACCCAGCATCTTACTTTGGCTCTTTGTGCAGAACCGTGTGCCCCAGCCGGCTATGACGCGGAAGCTGTGTCAGGTGTGAACAGTGTGTAGTGCAGAAGTCTCAACATCCAAATACAGGTTCTGTCCTCTTCCAGCTGTGAATTAGTGCCTCAGTTTCTGCATTATGTAATGGGAAGAATGATGGTATCTCACCGAGTTCCTGTGCCAGGCCAATGAGGCGCTGGATAAACACTCAACCATCACAGTGACTGTTAAGAATGGGGTTGGTCTATTTAGGAAAGTGCACATTTGTTTTGAGTACAGTTTGGTGATAAGATCTGGGACAGGATGAGGTATGAAGACTATTTATTTTAAAGATTTTATTTGTTTGTTTGAGAGGTAGAGTTACAGACAGAGAGAAGGAGAGACAGAGAGAAAGGTCTTCCTTCCGTTGGTTCACTCCCCATGTGGCCACAGCAGTTGGAGTTGGGCCGACCTGAAGCCAGGAGCCAGGTGCTTCTTCCTGGTCTCCCATGTGGGTGCAGGGGCCCGAGCACTTGGGCCATCCTCCATTGCCTTCCTAGGCCATAGCAGAGAGCTGGACTGAAAGTGGAGCAGCCAGGACTTGAACTGGCACCCACATGGGATGCTGGCACTGCAGATTCTAGCCTAGCCTACTACACCACAGTGCTGGCGCCGGTATGAAGATTATGGCAGACATCATCATGTAATTGGCTAATGGTCTCTGACCGCAATGAGCAGGTTGTTCCTTGGGGTAATTGCAGATCTCAGATCAGACAATCAGCAGAGACAACTGCTCATTTGCACACACAGACATACCCTGAGCAGCAGGGAAAGGAGCCATTTAAAGTAATGATATTGTGACCCTGGACCACGGGAGAGTTTACTGTGACTTGTTGCAAAGGGACAAGTAAGGACTGTCCTGCCCTCTCCCTGTGCTCAGACTCCACATGAAGGCAGACACCTGCCAGGAGCCTCCAATTCACACTCCTCCAGGTGCTCTGTGCGGCTTGTTTCACCCCTGCGGAGAAGGCTGCACCCTGCTGTCTCCCTCTCCCACTGGTGATGGAGCTTTCTCGTGGCCTCATGTGTGGGTCCAGCACAGCACCAGAGGAGGGGTAAAAAGACGGCCCGTGTCCATCTGATGTGAGGTTTTCTTGGGTGGAGCCATTCTAGAAAGAACGGAGATGGTTTCTATGAAAATCGCAGCGCTGAAGTCATCCAATCAAGGCTTTTGGGCTGGCTTGATCTTTTAAAAAATAAGTAGCTTGAAAAATTTTCTACTGCTTCATTAACTTAATGTTTTGGGACCAGCGCTGTGGCATAGCAGGTAAATCTGCCGCCTGCAGGGCCGGCATCCAACACGGGCACCATGTTCAAGTCCCAGCTGCTCCACTTCCCATCCAGCTCCCTGCTAGTGGCCTGGGAAAGCAGCAGAGGGTGGCCCAAGTGCTTGGGCCCCTGCACCAGCATGGGAGGCCTGGAAGAAGCTCCTGGCTCCTGGCTTTGGATCATCACAGCTCTGGCCATTGTGGCCATGTGGGTAGTGAACAAGCGAATGGAAGACCTCTCTCTTTCTCTCTGCCTCTCTGTAACTCTGCCTCTCAAATACATAAATAAATCTTAAAAAAAAAAAAAAAGGAAAAGATAACAGCTACTGTTGATACAGCGCTGGACTGGTCCCAATGCGCATTGCTTGAATCCTAATGGCAGCCCTGTAAGGGGGATGCCTTTATACACATCGTACAGACAGGAGACCGGCTCACATCTAGCAGAGTGAGGATTCCAAAGCAGTTTGTTCTGGACCCAAGACCCCTGTGTCCTCAGCCGGAGCCCTAGGGCCGCTGCTGCGACCTCGATGGTGTTCAGCTCCCAGAAACAAGAGGTCAGCGTGCAGCAGGTGCAAACTGCTGAGTCGCAGCTCCTCTGCAAGCCGATGGCAAACTGAACCCCACACCCTGGAATCCCAGCACCGGGGAGAATCCTCTAGAAGACTTCTACCTATATTCACATACATGTTCACACACACACACACACACACTCACACTCATCACTCACTCTTCCAACTAGTTTACCATCCTTCCCGCCCAGTCCCTAGCCGGGAACGTGAGCAAGGTGGGATTCCAGCCTGTGTGGCAGTGATGTCCTGTGGAAGCATTGCCCCCAGAGCCTTCTCTGTCCCCGGAGGTCAGTCACAGAGGCTGCATCATCTCCGCCTGCCCCCGAGATAGCATCCCGTCAGCTTCACAGAGTGGGGGAAGTGATGGACAGCCCCTGTCTCTCTCTCTTTCTCTCTCTCTCTCTCTTTCTCTCTCTTTATTTTTTGACAGGCAGAGTGGACAGTGAGAGAGAGAGACAGAGAGAAAGGTCTTCCTTTTGCCATTGGTTCACCCTCCAATGGCCGCCACGGCCGGCGCACCATGCTGATCCGAAGCCAGGAGCCAGGTGCTTCTCCTGGTCTCCCATGGGGTGCAGGGCCCAAGCACTTGGGCCATCCTCCACTGCACTCCCTGGCCACAGCAGAGAGCTGGCCTGGAAGAGGGGTAACCGGGACAGAATCCGGCGCCCCGACCAGGACTAGAACCTGGTGTGCCGGCACCGCAAGGCGGAGGATTAGCCTATTGAGCCACAGCGCCGGCTTCTCTCTCTCTTTAAGGAGATTTTAAAACCATTTTAAAGATTTATTCTCATTGATTTGAAAGGCAGAGAGACAGAGACAGATCTTCCATCCACCAGCTCATTCTGCAAATGCCTGCAACAGCTGGATCTGGGCCAGGCTGAAGCCAAGATCGAAAACGCCATCTGGGTCTCCCATGTGGGCGGCAGGGCCCCAAGTACCTGAGCCGTCACCTGCCGCCTCCCGGGTTGGGGAGTAGTGGGAAGCTGGAATCAGAAGAGGTCTGAAGACTCGAATCCGGGCACTCGGCTGTGGGATGCAGGTGCCTCAAGCAGTGTCTTAACTGTTACGCCAGACACCCGCCATCTGCTGTGGCCGTACTCTGCTTGTTTCCGGACGCGGACCCTTTGTGAGGGTGGAGGGGAGTGGGAGTCTCATTCTCTCACGCAGGCCCTCCTTAAGTACCACGAGTATACACACCATCTGGCGGAGTTCAAAGAGCACTCGAGGAGGAGTCAGGGGCCTGGGTTCGAGTCCCAGCTCTGGCACCAGCCAGCCACGTGCGTGCAGCCAGCCCACTTTCCCATCAGGGAACTTAGGTTCTTCCCCTCCTCAATGAAGAGGTCACTCACGGCTGTTAGCAACGGTGCTTCCGGCAAGGCGCATTGCCGAAGCTCTGGGCGGTGCAGCTGCAGTTGCGGGGGGGGGGGGGGGGGGGAGGGGGACACAGGCGAGGGTGAAGGCGATTTCTGGACGACGTCTCTGTCGTTGGACATCAAGTGGGGCCGGCCTGGCGTGGCGTCGCAGTCTGCATGATGGGTAGGCAGGGCCAGGAAGGGAAGGAAGGTTGTTTCAGGACCCTCGGGGGTCTCGGGCAAGAACCCAAGATCTCCGCTTGGCAGTGAGGAGGAACATGAGGGTAAAAGGACCCTGATGTAAAACAGACAAAGCAAGCAGAACTTCCTGGGTGCTGTGGGGCCAGCCCCTGCTCAGGTCAGGTGGGCCAGTGCCGGGCCACGCCTTCTGTGCCAGTCACATCCAGGTTTGAACCCCAACTCCATTATTTAGGAGCTGGGTGACTCGGGAGAAGTTACCTGCCCTCTCTGGTCCCGGGATTTCATCTCTAAAATGGAATTAATCACAAATACCAAGTCTTAAAGGTTGTTTAAGGTTCAATGATGTCAATAAGTAGGCAGAACACTTAACAGAGGGCCTTTCTTTGGTAGACAATAACTGATGGCTGTTAACATTTTTATTCCCTAAATATGAGCCAGAAAGCCGCCTGCCGGCTGCGTCTCACTCAGTAGTTCACACCCCGCTGGTGTATCACCGTGCATGGTGGAGCTCTGTCTGTGGCTGTAGTCTCCTTTCTGTTGTAAGTGTACGTTAAGGACACTGAGCCCCTGGGCCATGCGAGGGTCTAGCAGCCCTGGGAACATGGGCAGCGGCGAGTTCTACTTGGGCTCACCGCACCCTCCAGGTGCCCCCTGCTGGAATCAACCCACAATGCTGTTTGCTCCTGACTTGGCCATGAACTCTCCCTACAGTCGACCTGGGGGACCAAGTGGGTAAAGCTGCTGCTTACAACACTGGCATCCCATATGGGCACCAGTTGGAGTCCTGTCTGCCCCACTTTTGATCCAGCTCTCTGTTATGGCCTGGGAAAGCAGTGGAAGATGGCCCAAGTCCTCGGGCCCCTGCACCCACGTGGGAGACCCGGAGGAAGCTCCTGGCTCCTGGCTTCAGCCTGGCCTAGCTCTGGCTGTTGCTGTTTTTGGGGAGTGAACCAGCAGATGAATGATCTCTCTCTCTCTCTCTCTCTGTGTGTGTGTGTGTGTGTGTTTTCATCTATCTCTCTGTACCTTTGCCTTTCAAATAAATAAAAATAAATCTTGGGGCCGGCGCTGTGGCGCAGCGGGTTAATGCCCTGGCCTGAAGCGCTGGCATCCCATATGGGTGCCGGTTTGAGACCCGGCTGCTCTACTTCTGATCCAGCTCTCTGCTATGGCCTGGGATAGCAGTAGAAGGTGGCCCAAGTCCTTGTGCCCCTACACCTGTGTGAGAGATCCAGAAGAAGCTCCTGGCTTCGGATCTGCGCAGCTCCGGCTGTTACGGCCAATTGGGAAGTGAACCAGTGGATGGAAGACCTCTCTCTCTCTCTCTCTCTCTCTCTCTCTCTGCCTCTCCTCTCTCTGTGTAACTCTGACTTTCAAATAAATAAATCTTTTTAAAAAAAATCTTAAAAATAAATAAATAAATAAGTAAATAAATAAACAAATAAATAAAGCCACCATTGTGGTTAAATCTGCCCAGAGCGCTCCAGTGGCTTCCCACGGCACTGAGGATGAAATCCAAGATCCCAAACAAAGTCCACGAGGGAACCTCACAGAGCTCTAGGGAAATGGAACAGATAAGCCGGGCGTGGGCTCTCGGCTAGCAGTTAGGACGCTGGGTAAGATGCCCAGGTCCCATACTGGAGCACCTGGGTTCAGCTCCGGGTTCTGGCTCTTGACTTCATGGCAGGTGATGGCTCCGGTAGCTGGGTCCCTGCCACCCATGTGGAAGACCTGGATGGGGTTCCTGGCTCCCAGCTCTAACCCAGCCCCATCCTGGCTGTTACGGGCACGCTCGCTCTCACCTCCATGTTGTCCCTTTAGGTGCTTTAGCTCAAATCTGTGACTTCTTAGCAAACGGCTTTCCTTCACTGAGCACTGGCCACTGGGGCAGTTGCTTCACTAACTCGTTTAATCCCAATGACAATCTAATACCAAAGACACTATGGATGCTATTTTATTTTTATTTTTTAAAGACTTATTTATTTGAAAGGCAGAGTTATAGAGAGGCAAAGGCAGAGAGAGAGGGGGAGGGAGAGAGAGAGAGAGAGAGAGAGAGAGAGAGAGAGAGAGAGAGAGAGAGAGGTCTTCTACCTGCTGGTTTACTCCCCAAATGGCTACATCAGATCCAAAGCCAGGAGCCAGGAGCTTCTTCAGAATCCCCCACACAGGTGCAGGGGCCCAAGGACTTGGATCATCTTCCACTGTTTCCCCAGGCCATAGCAGAGAGCTGGATCGGAAGTGGAGCAGCCAGGTCTCAAACCGGCACCCATATGGGATGCCTGTACTGCAGGCAATGGCTCTACCTGCTACGCCATAGCGCCAGCCTCTGGCTACCATCTTAAGTTAGACACCTAGCGATTAAGACGCCTGCACGCCACGTCAGAGTGCTCATGTTTGCCTCCCAGCGCCAGCTCCCAACTCCAGGTTCCCACCAGTGCAGACCCTGGGAGGCAACGGTGCTGAGGGCTCGAGCACCCATGTGAGACAAGCACTGTGTTCCCGGGTCCTGGCAAAGCTGATGGCAGCAGCTGCTGTCCTGTGCAGGAGGTCTGGGACTCAGCAAAGAGAAGAGAGCCCCCCACCCACCATTTCCCAAACCTATTCGATCATAGGCCGCCTCTCAGCTCTTCACCGCTGACCCCTATCAATGTCCCTTACAACCCAGAGAGCACAAGCTGCAGACCTCTGAGCTCGGAGGCAGAAGCACCACCGCCTTGCCCCAGAAGTCTCCTATGGTGATGGCTGGGCTCCGGGGCTCCGAGGGCGGGCACTGGAACCTCTCTCCGTGAGGGGATGTCTCGGGGGTTAACTGATGAGAGCAACGGCAGGGGAGAGTGGCACAGCCAAAGCCGCACTCGGACCTCCCGCTGAATATACTGGGGAAGCAGCGCTTTGGCTCCCTGAGACCCAAGATCCAGTGCCAAATTTGTTCTGAAAAATTTGTTGAGGCTGGTGCTGGAGCCCAGCGGGTAAAGATGCCGCCCACGGTTCTGGCATCCCATATAGGTGCTGGTTCAAGTCCTGGCTGCTCCACTTCCGATCCAGCTCTCTGCTATGGCCTGAGAAAGCAGCAGATGGTGGCCTAAGTCCTTGGGCCCCTGCAACCACGTGGGAGACCCAGAAGAAGCTCCTGGCTCCTGGCTTTGGATTGGCGCAGCTCCATCCATTGCAGCCAATTGGGGAGTGAACCAGCAGATGGAAGACTCTCTCTGTCTCTGCCTCTCTGTAACTCCACCTTTCAAATAATAAATAAATCTTTAAAATGTATTTATTTTATGTGAGAGGCAGAGAGAGAGGGAGAGAGGGAGAGAGATACATCCAGGGACAGAGATAGAGGCAATGCAAGAGATGCCCCATCTTCTGGGTCACTCCTCAAATGTCTGCAATGGCCAAGGCAAGACCAGGCTAAAACCAGGAACCAGGAACGTGTGGGTGACAGGGAGCCAGGTGCTTGAACCATCACCTGCCGCCTGCCGGGGTGCACATTGGCAGGAAGCTGGAGTCAGATTTGGAGCCGGGGCTCGCACCAGACACTCTGATGGGGAACACAGCTGTCCCAAGTCAACAACTGCACCAAACACCTGGCCAATCCAGGATCTTAAGGTGCTGAACACACCCAGCCAGTGATCCTCCTGGTCAACGTGTCATGGACGCCTGGACAGCGGCTTCTCTCCTGGGCCCCTCTGGTCCCGGGGCCAGGCCCAGCCCTTGGCTGAAACACGCATAGGGCAATGAGAAACCCTGCAACTGGTGCCATCCATCCCCCGCTCTCCCCACCCCATCCCTGGGAAGCAGCTGCCTGCAGGAGGCAGAGTGTGCATGGGGAGGGACGTCCCATGACCTGGAGGGAGGCCTGCAGCTCGGCCAGTCCCTGATCCCTGCACTCCTACAGGTGTGCCTCACCTGTCCCCATCTACTCCCCTCCCGGGACCATCCTTACTCCTGGGAGAAGATGGAGAAAGGGGTGGGGTTGCCAGGGCAAAACTCAGAGGTGCAGAGCCCCCTGGTCTTGTTCGTCCTTCCCAGCCCCCAGGTTCCCCTTTTTCAGTCCTGCTGGAGGACTGTGCTCTGTCCTTGTCCACTGCCTCCTCTGGCCTGGTCCTGAGGTCCCACCTGGGCTGACTTCCGCTGGTCCCTACCTGTTGCCTTGGTGCTGCCTCCTGGCTGCCCCCGAGAAGCACGCAGTCCTCTGCTGTCGAGGGTTTCACTGGACGCCGCGCATGTGGGCATGGCTGCTTCCTCTGCCTCCACGTCTGCCCCTACTGTCTGTTCTTAACAAAACAGCCGAAAAGTCTTTCAAAAACGAGTCTGATCGTGATCAAAATCCGCCCCCCAACTTCTTCTTCTTCTTCTTTTTTTAAGGTTTATTTATTTATTTGAAAGGCAGAGCTACAGAGAGGCAGAGGCAGAGAGAGAGAGAGAGAGAGAGAGAGAGAGAGGTCTTCCATCTGTGGGTTCACTCCCCAGATAGTTGCAATGGCCGGAGCTGCGCCGATCTGAAGCCAGAATCCAGGAGCTTCTTCCAGGTCTCCCAGGTGGGCGCAGGGGCCCAAGGACTCGGGCCATTTTCTACTGCTTTCCCAGGCCATAGCAGAGAGCTAGATCAGAAGTGGCTCATATGGGACGCTGGCACTGCAGGAGGCAGCTTTACCTGCTACACCACAGCACTGCCCCTCCCCTAGCTTCTAAGCTCCCCCAAGTTAGAATCAAGAATCCAGACTCCCCCCATGCTATTGTTCCACCATCATCCCACGTTTTCCACCCCAACAACCTCTGCTCCAGACACATCCACCTCCTCGCTTTTTTTTTGACCATTCAGGGACACTTCCACCTCAGGGCCTTTGCACTTGCTGTTCCTTCTGCCTCAAAAGCTCTTCCCATTTATCCTCATGTCTCACCGCCTGCTCCCATGGGATCAAATGTGAGTGGAGCCAGCAGTCCCCTCCCCCCTGGCCTTCCCTCCCTTCCCTGCTTTGCTTGGTTTTTCCCAGAACACGAGCGCGCGCGCACACACACACACACACACACACCCGACCTGCTGCATATTTGCTTCCTTGCTTGCTCATTCGGGAGGGTGAATTCCGCCCGGGCAAGGTTCTGTCTGACGAGCTCACTGATGTATTCCCATCACCAGGCACGTGGAGGTGCTTGATGGGCATCTGTAAATGAAGGGCGGAAGGAGTGGCCAACTGCAAAGTTTCAGAGGACCTGAGAGTGTCCCTGCTGGGCGATGACAGGCAGTCACTTCCCACCCAGGTTCTTCTCCCGCCCCTTTCCCAGGTGGCCCTTACTTCCCCCGGGGCGAGGAGGCCTGGTGAGTAAGAGGAACTCCCCGTGAGCCTGCAGGGCCCCCCACACCTCCTCCCCAACAGCTTGGCAGTTCCCTTGTCCAGCAGTTCCCCCGGGCTGATACAGGAGCCACTCACATGTTCACAGACATGAGCGTGACTTCGATGACTCCTGCAGGTGTGAGATCCTGATAGGGCAGTGTAGGAGGGGGAAATCCGGAAGCTGGGCCCGGCTGGGGGTGACTCTCCCCCCTTAGCTCTTGCCTTGGGCAGGCCAAGCTCCAGAAGGGGCTCCCTCAGCGGCCAGGCTCTTGCGGAAACCTGCCTAGGGGGCTGCAGTGGAGTGGACGAGCACCGTGTTCCCTGTCTCTCCTCTGTCACTCGCCTCCACTCGAGCTGTGCTTAACCCTGACGTGTTAGAAGAAATTCCCACTCCATCAGAGCAGGTTTCGGGCACTGGTGAGAAACACAGACGCTGTGTCGGGATCCGGCCAGGCCAGCTCTGCCTCCCACCCTGAGCATCTCATGTCTTCCCACGAGTAGAGCACCGTGGAGGCACCGTCCTCTTGGGGTGACTGAAAAGCAGGGGCATCGGCAGAGACAACAAAAGGCCCCCTTTCCAGGGGACCAGGCAGACTGTTGGCATATGCGGCATCAGCCCAGCAGGGGAGGTACTTAAGAGACAGAGCTCCTGGCTGGGTACCAGGGGCTTCCGAAGGCAGAACCAGGTGCTGAGCGGTGCCTCTGGGCCAGCAGGTGGTACTCTGGCTTCTTACTGAGCGAGCCCTGCATCTCTCCCCATCTTTAAAAATTATTCTGTCTGTGTGCTTGCCTGTTTATGTGCCCAGTTACGCAAATACTAAGTCTGTCCCCACCTCCCGCCCAGCTCTCTCTGCGTGGGCTCTACCTAGGAAACAGGAAGTACCCTGTGGGTACAACTCAACAGTATCCTTAATGAGGGCCTGTGGAGAAGGCTGGTCTGATGTCTCAGTTGTTTCCCAAGTAGCTCTAGAAAAATGGACAAGCTCAGAGCCAGCCCGAGTTGGGGCAGGGACCATGCAACTTGGTTAATTGCTGGACTTAGGGCTCAACTTTGAGATGCAAAGTCCACCCTGTTCAAACCACTGGACCTCTAAGACTGAGTTAAATTCCCAGGAAGACATGGGAGGAACAGGTACACAGCATCATTTTATTGTTTCAGTGAGCTAATGTGGCATGGGCTTCCCTCTAGGTGATATGTATGGACCGTAAGCACAAACACAGATGGCCATGGCTTTCAGCACGGAGAATCTGCCCGACCGATGAGTTCTGTTGTTCTGGACGCAGTCTCTGGCAACTCTAGGGAAGAGACCCCAGAGCCCACCACCACCCCCTCCCCCAAATCTGCCTCACCTCTGCCCCCATTTCTCTCCTTTCTTCATTCCTAATTCCGGGGCCAGCGTGTTCAAATTACTTTCATGCCTCCATTTCTTCAAGGTCATGGACAAGAGACCCACCAAGAGCAAGATGAGACCCCTAATGCCCTTGGAGCCCCAAAGGGCTGTGGCTGCTGTGCCCCGAGAGCTGAGGACAGCCCAGCTGCCCTGGCTGGCTTCAGCGACCATCCCCAAAGTGCCCTGGGGCCTCCCCACCAGTGCAGGAGCTCCCCCACCTCTGGGTTTCCACTTTCCCGAGGGCCAACCACCTCCTCCCTCCACGTGGAGCCTCTCTCCTCTGCCCAGCCCCCACAGCCATGGTGCCACCTGCATCAAATCCCCACAGGGCTCTGCCCCCGAGGCTCCAGCCCTCCTCCCCTGCACGCCTAGGCCTCTCTCACCCACCTGCCAAGTCCACAGACTCATTCTCTGGCTTCGGGGTGGTGAAAGGAAATGTGAGAGTGATTCTTACGCATACACGCACTGTAGGATTAGCTACCCTTCCCTGGGGCCCTATTATGAGGGGGCTTCAAACAGTTCCCTTCCATTTCCCCCCCATTTTTAAAACTCCTTCGTGTATGCTGGGCACATTCGCTATCTCCTTTAATCCCTCCAAATAGACACGAGGTGGGCACCACTGTGATTCCCACTGCAGAGTAAAGAAACCAGCGTGCATGCCCCAGACTTGCTCAAGGTCACAGAGCTGAGAAGTGGCAGATGTTGAACTTGGATGCACACCTGTCTGACCTTCCGTTGTGTGTGGATACACACTGCCTCCTGCTCTCCAGGTGATCAGTCCACTCCTGAGCCTGGTCATTCCTACCAAGGGCTGCCAGATACAACAGCAGGTCCAGAAAGACTACCAGAGTGGGGCAGGTGGTAGGCACCTGGGGAGGAAATATGAAAAGTTTGGGGAGCTGGCCTGAGACGAGGAGGAGGTGGCAAGGCTGCTCCCCGTTCCCGCCAGTCCGTCCCTGGATTCGCACTCTTAGGAGGATTCTTCAGACCCCTCTGGGAAGGTGTCTGCCTGAGGTCAGTGCTGACCCTGAGACCACACCTTTTCTTTCAAATCTTTTTTTTTTTTTTTGACAGGCAGAGCGGATAGTGAAAGAGAGACAGAGAGAAAGGTCTTCCTTTTTGCCGCTGGTTCACCCTCCAATGGCCGCCGCAGCAGGCTCATCGCGCTGATCCGAAGCCAGGAGCCAGGTGCTTCTCCTGGTCTCCCATGCGGGTGCAGGGCCCAAGGACTTGGGCCATCCTCCACTGCCTTCCCGGGCCATAGCAGAGAGCATGGAAGAGGGGCAACCGGGACAGAATCCGGAGCCCCAACCAGGACTAGAACCCGGTGTGCCGGCGCTGCAAGGTGGAGGATTAGCCTATTGAGCTGCAGTGCCGGCCTTCTTTCAAATCTTAACCCCAAATCTCTCTTTGCCTGCATTCCAGGGGCTATGAGGTCCAGCCCTTCTAGCAGGTAATACCTCCCCGGGCACGTGTCTGGGGGAGCTGGTGCTCAGATGCTAGTGGAGAGACTGCTGCCTACGTGGGCTGTGGGGGACACAGTCGTCACCAGGGCCATCTAACAGCCACTTCTGGAGATGCCAGCACCAATCGCTGTAGCGTCTCGAGGCGCCAGGCCAGGTGGAGCCGTGTGGAGCCCCTGAAAAGCTCACTTCTTCTTGGCCCTTTTCCTTAGCTGACCGCACCACGTTCCCGTGACAGCTCCTGCCCACCCCTAGGTGAAGGGCAGGGCGTGGCCTGGGAGACCAGGGCTTCCCAGTGCCCATGACCGATGGCAGATCGCAGAGATGAGGCAACGAGGCCCACGGTGTGATGTGCGGGAAGCAGGGCCAGGCGAGAAGACCCCTCGGGAGCCCCAGGCCACGGCACGGGAACTTGGGTCCCCGGAGGAGAACGGAGGCTGGCAGGGCCGCCCACCCCTGCTCACAGCAAGGGGGAGACACAGCACCAGGGCACATATCTATCCTGGGAAGGCAGGGAGGCTGGGGAGGGGCAGGAGCTGGCACGCAGGCTGACGCCATGAAAGTCCAGGGGCTTGGTCTCAAGCACATCGTGGTCTTACAACAGCCCCCGAGCTCTCCAGCCTCACTGGCTTCACCTGTGCAATGGGCACACTGTGCGTATGCACCTCACAAAGAGCTACACGGCCGGACTGGTATTGGACAGGAAGATACAGTCACTGGGCCTTGGGCTTTGTCTCAGCTGAATTTACCCGTGCACAGGATTGGGTGACGTGCTGCAGAGAGGCGCTGTGGCTCGGAAATCCTGGAACCCACAGCTGGTGGCATTCCTCTTGTCAGTCTGTCCTCACATCAGCGTAAACTCCACCGGAACAGAAACCTGCTCTGTCTTGGCCCTCACTGTCTGCCCAAGGCCTACAACGCGGTCTTGCGCAATGAGCAGGTTCAGTGTGTGTTTGGTGAATGAACGAATGAGTGGAGGCCGAGGCTCCTTTAGAGCAGAGACCCCGACCTCTGCGGGAACCGGGGGAAGCCTGTGGCCCAGGCTGTTGTTGAAGCTGTCAGCCCAAGGCAGACCTTTAGCTCGGAAGGAGGAGTTGACCTGAAACAGCGCAAAATCGCTCGCTGGGGATCAACTGGGGAACAGCAACTGCAGAAAATGCCATGTGGCCACAAAACCCAGAGCGACATCCTGGGGGCGCCCCGAGCGGAGGAGGAAGCCCCGCCTGGCATGGGTGGCCAAGGGGAAGGGGAGGGGAGGATTCTGTCCCACAGCGGCCTCTGGGCCCTGCTTCGGGTTGAGGTGGGACTCAAGACTGAGCCAAAGAGGACCTGCCATCCTGTCTTCTCATGCCGCCACATCCCCACGCAGAGATGAGCAGCGGCGGGGGAACCTCTCTCTCTGATGAGGGGGCGTGGAAGCTGAGCGCCCAGGTAACACACGGATGACTCAGTTTCCCTCTTTGCAAGATGCGGCGAGGGGGACAGGAGGACTAGTACGTGCCGGAAGGCCTCCCCCCCCCGTGCCCGCCGGTTAGCCCCTTCCCTGCTGTTTGCACGTCAGATGTTTCCTCTAACTGTCCTGCTCGTGCCCACGGAGCCCTAGGAAGCCTATGCAAGAGTAGCCTTTCTCATATTAGAAAGGGTATTTTCACTTTTTTATGGCAAGGGGACTTTGACATCTTTTCAGTTTGGGTAAGGGTTTTGATTATTAAGCCACATTCATTTGCTTAGAATTTAAAAGGCATAAGAGGAGAGTCTTTTTTTTTTTTTTTTAAGATGTATTCATTCATTTGAAAGGCAGAGTTACAGAGACAGAGACAGACAGACAGACAGAGAGAGGTCCTCCATCCACTGGTTCACTCCCCAAATGGCTGCAGCAGCCAGAGCTGGGCCGATCTGAAGCCAGGAGCCAGAAGCTTCATCCAGGTCTCCCAAGTGGGTGCAGGGCCAAAGGTCTTGAGGCATCTTCCACTGCTTTCCCAGGTGCATTACCAGGGAGCTGGATCGGAAGTGGAGCAGCCGGGACTTGAACCAGCGTCCACATGGGATGCCAGCACTGCAGGCGGCGGCTTTACCCGCTACGCCATAGCACTGGCCCCAAGAGGGCAGTCCTTGAAAAGCTGCTCTTCCACCCTGCCCGACATCCGTTCCCCTGCCTGGAAGCAACAGCTTGCCAGTGTGTTGTCCGCTCTATGCACACACACACACACACGCAGCCTGCTGTGCACGTCGTTCTGCCTTTTGCTTTTCCACCTAGTGCGTCTCCGAGTTAATTTGTTATTGGAAGATGCAGAGCTTTCGCACTTTTTTCCCCCAGAGCGTTGTGGTCTACCGCGGCCATTGTTTATTTCCCAGATCTCCCAGCAGTGGGTCTTCCAATTGTTTCCAGTTTTTACTGTTCAAATGATGTCACAAGCACGGGACTTGGCCGACTCCAGTTCTGCACACGTGAGAATGAATGAGCGCGTGGAAGTAGGGGGGTGGTCACGGAAGCCGCTTTGCAGGGCAAATGTCCAGAAGCCAGGAGGACTTTTCCAAACGCCCCAGTGCGCTTTACCGGGGCGACTGCCCATTTTATAAACCAGGTTTCGCTCCGCGCGGTCTCTGGCTGTACCCAAACATCGGAGCGCCCCTGAAGGCCCCGGGTCTGAGATCCCCGAGGGTCCCCGAGGGTCTTCCGCAGAATGAGGCTTCTCCACTGGCCTCCTCCACAGGAACCAATACCCGTTCAGGAGAGTAAGCGCAGCGCTAGGGGGCGCTCACAGCCCCACCGGCACCGGCATCTGCGAATAGCGCAGACTGGGGAGTTTCCCAAAGGCTGTGCGACGCGTGGGACAGACTAAGTCAGATGCGGGATCCAGGTGCGGGATCCAGCCGCTGACCCAGCGCTGACCGCCCCCTCCCCCCAGGAGCCCAAGGGGTTTCATTTCTTAGTTAAACAGCAAATTCAATGCAAACAACACCAAGTAGTTACACAGACGAGTGAATAACACTGTGAGGGTAGACCAGAAGGCAGCCCCTCTGTGCACCGAGGCGTCCACAGCAGGAGGGAGCAGTGTGGTGGGAGAGGGGCTGGGGGGGGGGGGGGATTGAAGCCTTTTAATTAAATAGGACCCAAGAGCCACGTGTGGGCCTGTGACAGCCGAGCACCACCCACTCAGGGATTTGGTCTCTTGGATTCTAGGCAGCTAAAAATAATAATAATAATAAAGAAGTCCACTCCAACTAAACCTGCTTCAGTCTGGGGGTGGCCCCCGCAGTGCAAGAGAGGTTGCCAGGGTTGTGGCCCGGGATTCAGGGTGCACCCACCCCCATCCAGCAGGGGTGACACCCACCTGGACTCCGGGAGCTGTTATAAAAGGCAGATGGCGGGTCGGGGTTGTGCATGCACAAAGGGCTACCGCAGGGAAGAGAGGGAGGTCATTCTCCCTTGGGTGATGAGGGAAGGCTGCATGGAGGAGGTGGCATTTGTGCTGCTCCTGAATGACAGGGGGGAGTCCCACAGGCCGTGCGGAGGCCGGGGGCACACCACGCGGGAGGAGAGGGGGTGAGACCTGCAGTTTTCCTTCAGGGAACGTGGAAATCACTGGGAAGAGACGGAACACGGGGGTGGGGGCCAGAGGCTGGGAGCACAGCACGGACGACCTGGATCAGCAGCTGGGCCGGGCCCTGCGGGCACCAGGGTGGGGTCTGGCCGGACTTCCCGCCCCGCCCTGGCCGGTGCCTGGCACACAGCAGGCTCCTGGGACCAAGGCTTGGGGAAAGAAAGAGAGTGGGACACGCCCCCTTTTCTCTCTCCTGGTCTGGCCCAGCTGTGTCTCTGGGAGCCAGGGAAGCCACCAGAGTGGGGGTGGAGTCGGGGGTGTGCGGGGGTGCATGCCAGCCTACTTCCCCCTGACTTCACCAGAAGTGAGCCCTCGCACCAGTTCTGGGACTTCAGATGCCTTCCTGGTTGCTTTTGCAAACTTTCCTTTCTGCCAAGGGGACATGGTGCAGCCTCTGCGGCCGGCTCCTGGGCCGCTCACGGACCGTGTGGCCTAAAGACCACTTCGGGGTTTCAGCTGGCGTGGTGACTGTTCCCCAAACAGCAAACAATTGCCGCGGCCTTCGGCCTCCTGGGCTCCCACACAAGCTCCGGCCGCTGCCCGCGGTGAGTCACCGGGAGCTGGGAGTCAGTGCCCTGTGCTGGCTCTGCACGTGTCTTTTCCCCAATTTTAAAACACCGTGTGATTTTTTTTTTTTAAGAAAGTCAGCACATTTCTCACATGGGCCAGACAGAAACCTTGTACACATGTATGTCATGATCTCGGTGCCCACTCACCCACGCCTACCTCATGATCTCAGTGCCCACTCACCCACGCCTACCTCATGATCTCAGTGCCCACTCACCCACGCCTACCTCATGATCTCGGTGCCCACTCACCCACGCCTACCTCATGATCTCGGTGCCCACTCTCCCTGGGAGACCTCAGGTGACCCCAGGCAGCAGTCAGAGGTGTGAGACACGTGTACCCCCTGCTGGCTGAGGTGACCTGTTGACAAGAGAACTGTTCAAGGTCACACTCAGCAGACAGGAGAACCAGCATCCAGACATGGGTCTCCCGCCCCTTAGCGCACCCTCCTTCACTTCACAGGTGTTTCTGTGTGTGTAGAAGTGCTTTATTAGGGGCAATGGTCACCTGATGTTCAGAGCAGCTAGGGACGGTTGTTCAGGTTGTCTACTGCTCAAGAGCACGGCATCCGAGAGGACTAGTCACACCATAGCCATCAATATCTTGAATTTTTCCACATATTGCTGTTCATGATTGCTGCCTCCAAATGGAAACAAAGAGACTTCCCAACAAGGCTGACCTTTCCTAGCTTCCCGAACTGAAGCAGAGCGAGTTTGACGAAGACCTTGTCGGATTAAGCAACGAGTGCGTCCACAGCGCGGCTTCCAACGGCGGCTGCTTTTCTAGCTGACGATTTTCATCTAATTTTTTTTCAAATCCTCTATTAATATTTGTGGATTGGTTAGATTTTTTTTAAAGATTTATTTATTTATTTGAGAGGCAGAGCTACAGGCAGAGAAAGGAAGAGACAGAGAGAGAGATCTACTATCCACTGGTTCACTCCCCAGTTCGCTGCAACGGCCGGAGCTGCGCCGATCCGAAGCCAGGAGCCAGCAGCCAGGAGATTCTTCCAAGTCTCCCAAATGGGTGCAGGGGCCCAAACAGTTGGGCCATCTTCCATTGCTTTCCCAGGCCATAGCAGGGAGCTGGATCAGAAGTGAAGCAGCCGAGACTCGAACCGGTGCCCATATGGGATGCCAGCGCTGTAGGCAGAAGCTTAACCTATGGAACGCCACAGCACCTGCTCCGGATTGGTTAAATTTGAAGGCTTGCTTTGTAATACATCTTGTCTGTTCGAATGGTCACTCTGGGTTCCCAATTTAGAGCTACAAGATTTTCATTGTGACAGAAGTCGCTTCTACAGTAATCAATGTGCACGTCTCATTACACACCAACAAAGCCGCTCTTACATTCATTCACACACTGGAGAGGGCGATACAATGAATGGCTAATGTTATCATCACTGTGGGTCACGGGTTGTGAAAGAAATTTCTTCAGGACGGAAGCTAACAACCTGTCGAATTTCATGGCTTTATCACATATTATTTTTTATACTTGTAAATTCTCAAATAAGCTAGTACATCAACAATATGTGTCTAATATCTACTAAGCAAAAATATTTCTCTCAAGATATTGAAAAAAATTCAAAAATTCACAAACAGAACAGGAAAATCTGTCTCGAGAGGATGCGGACTGATGGCTGAAAGTGAAGTGGAAGTTAAAGCGGAATGCCGAAACCAGACGAGCTGCTCAGAGCCCATGGTTTCCCAGCGTGTGTCCCGTGGGCAGCGGGCAAAGTCCTCTGTGAGTTCCATCGTCCACGTCATCAACGAATTTCAAGAAAAACTAGATTTAAAAAGTGCATGGAATCCAAGTGCAGGAGCACATAGCTCGACCGTGAAACCAGGCGCGCTCCTTGACGATCTCCCATCCCAAAAAAGCAGAGTTGACAAAAGAAGTTGGAAGCCTCTGGAAACATAACGGACATGACTTTTGTTTAAGTGAACAGGGAAGGCCTGGGGGGAGTTACTAAATTTTGGTTACTTTTTTTAAAAGATTTATTTATTTATTTGAAAGTCAGAGTTACACAGAGAAGAGAAGGAGAGGCAGAGAGAGAGAGAGAGAGAGAGAGGTCTTCCATCCACTGGTTCACTCCCCAATTGGCCGGAGCTGCGCTGATCTGAAGCCAGGAGCCAGGAGCTTCTTCCGGGTCTCCCATGTGGGTGCAGGGGCCCAAGCACTTGGGCCATCCTCCATTGCTTTCCCAGGCCACAGCAGAGAGCTGGATCGGAAGAGGAGCAGCCGGGACTAGAACTGATGCCCATATGGGATGCCGGCACTGCAGGTGGTGGCTTTACCCACTACGCCACAGCGCCGGCCCCATAACTTTGGGTTACTTTAATATACTACCAAGGGTTCTGCATTTTGCCAGATCTTTGAGAACAAAAAAACTAGAAAACGGAAAAGAATGAGAAGACTTAAGAACATACAGTGCTTTTTTGTAAGTGGCATGAAAAATCTGAAATAAGCATCCGTGTTAGTGCGCGGTATTCACATTTCAAATCTGATTTGAAAATCTGATTTGCGATGATTAATCCTGCACACCAGATCCTCAGTGATGAAACTGTTGGCACGATGTCGAACACACAATAAACACAATTCTGTTTTTGGCCACACTGTACCTAGCAATCAGAGGACCGCCCACGAGAATGCCTGAGCCATGTTCTAGGACTCGTCTTCACTTACAGAAGTGATCGGGGACTCCTAGGAGTCCGGCAGAACCTCTGTCCATCCAGCCCAACAGAAACATCACGCGACATTTACACAGAGGAAATAGAGAGTCCAATACTGCAGAGGTGCTTCCTTGGCTGGAGATCATTCTGGCTGTTGTGAGAGGAGCTGGGAATCGCACAGCTCGGTAGCCGGGCTTCACCTCTTGCGGTGGCCAACCCCGGGAGCAGTGAATTATTGTTGGATTTGGAAATCTTCACGACACACACAGATCCGTAGCCAAGCATGAAAACCTTGTTCTCCGCACTACATGATGCGTGCGGAGGCCGGACAGCCTCCTCACAGACCACCTCCAAAACCCCACCGCCTCTGTGTCGTGACATTCCCGGGTGAGAGAGCCAAGATACAAGCATGAGAAAATGGTGAGCTGGGCCCAGTGGAGTTTGTCACAAGTCACCCCAGCATCCCATGGCTGCCCGTTCTCTAATCCTAGTCGTGAACAGTGGATCAAAAAGTTCGTTCAACCCCACTAAAACCTGTGAAGTCGTCCAAGAACTCTTTGACTTCAGCAAACACTGGAGAGGTACTTATCAAAGATATGATAGAAAAATCAGGTTGAAATCATTACAACCCAGAAAACCCACCTAGCGATCCATGGAGCATTTGCTAAGAAACCACACATACCCAGGCCAGCACTGTGGCCCAGTGGGTTAAGCTGCCACTGCGACACCGGCTTCCCATATCACAAGCACTGGTTCGAGTCCTGGCTGCTGCAGTTCTGATCCAGCTCCTTGCTAATGCGCCTGGAAAAGCAGCAGAAGATGGCCCGAGTGCTTGGGTCCCCGCACCCATGTGGGAGACCCGGATGGCGTTTCAGCCTGGCCCAGCCTCAGCTGGGGAGTGAACCAGCAGATGGAAGATTCTGTCCCTCCCTCCCTCCCCCTCTCTCTCTGTAGCTCTGCCTTTCAAATGAATAAATCAATTAATCTTTTTAAAGAAAGAGTTGACACTTGAGCTGAGGAACAGTAGGAAGTATGAAACTGATGAGACATGGCTGCAAGAGGAACTAAAACAATAAAGTCACTTTCTGAAGTCAAGGTGACGCACACACTGGGCTCTGGGAAGAGGTAAGCGCGTGGAAAAACGGAATTCAATGGAAATTTATTGGGGGCCAAAATTTTAAAATCCACGTGTACTTTTTTTATAATATGCATTTTCTATGAACTTTTTGAAGTCTCCTTGTATTTGCAGTAATGAGACACTGAACACGTTTTACTGAACCTATCGTAACCCTTGGTGTACATTAGCCTCGGTGGTATCACCAAGCAGTGAAGTGTAGTTGCTTGCATCTAAAATTTAGAAGTTACATATCCACGGCATTGCAAGAATGCCTCAATTCTAGTGACTGTTCCTACAGAAACTAAGGTAACACGATACGCAAGCATTGGAATTGCCACCAAAAATGCTTGCTTTCATGAAAATTTTATATGACTGAAATGATCTTATGACCAATTGTTAAAGCCCAGAGGGTTTTTCTTTGGATAATTTCCTGTTCTCTTTTTTTTTCCCCTAATTTTAATGTTATTCATTTTAAAGACATAGAGGGAGGAAAGATACAGAAAAAGAGACAGGCTGAACTTTCCCGTTTGCCAGTTCACTCCCCAAATATCCCCAACACCAGGACTGGGCCAGGCCAAGGCCAGGAGCTGGGAGCGCAGTCTGGGTCTCCGACATGGATGGCTGGGAGCCAAGCGCCCGAGCCGTCATCTGCTGCTACCGGGTGCACATGAGCCGGAAGACGGATCGGAACTTGAAGCAAGGCGCTCCACCCAGACACGGGATGAGCGTCTCCCAAGCTGCGTCTTCTCTGAGTGCCAAATGCCGCCCTTATTTTTGGGTTCCTAATTATCGTGACTAAAACCACCAATTTTCCATTATTTTGGATTCAACGATTTTATGTATGTAATCTGTATAGAATCAACTGTGTCTGCTTTGTTCTCACCTAACTTGAAAAGCAGATCTTCATAAGCCACAAAGGCATCATCCCGGCCAGCAGGAACCCTGAACCTCTGAGTGATTTGTTACAAACTGACCAGGGCAAGAGGTCAACTGGCGGATCACCGGCAGCTTGTCCAGGTGCTCTGGCCTCGGGCGTGTTATTGTACATCAGTGCCTCCCAGCCACCCAGGGCAGAGCGCAAGCGTCTTAGCCGGGCACAGAAGGCTTGCTGGTGTCACTGGAGTCCTGCCGCCTCCCAGCCCTGTGTCCCAGGCAGTTCCTCTGACGCTGTCGCGGCAGCCACCTCGGGCTTGCCCCAGTGTCTCGCCTGCTGCCCACGGACACTGCTGCCTGCCTCTTCTCCTGCATGGCCCCTGCCCGTGCACCGGCTCCAAGCCAAGCTGCCTCCTCCTCCAGGAGCCCCCCTGCTCTGATCCCCAGGGCTTCCTGGGCAGGCAGGGTGACGCTCCCAGCCAGCACCTGCTGTGACACAGACCCCATTACCTTGCCCGCCATCTGTCTCCCCCTCTAGACTGCGAGTCCTCCAGGGAGGGCGGTGTCTCCTCGCTCTACACCGGTGTGTTGTCCAGTCTTCGAGCCCCCACTGATGCTCCACGAACTCTTGCACAAAGACACGGACAGGTGGTCACATCTGAAAAACTGCATCTCACTAATAATCAAAGAAACGCAATTATAATTAAACACTTTTTGAAAAAAAAGGCTTAAATTCTCAGCCTGGGGCTGACAGTGTATGGCAGGAAGACAAATTTTTTTTAAAGATTTATTTATTTATTTGGAAGTCAGAGTTACACTGAAAGAGAAGGAGAGGCAGAGAGAGAGAGAGGTCTTCCATCCACTGGTTCACTCCCCAGATGGCTGCAAAGACAGTACTGTGTCGATCCAAAGCCAGGAGCCAGGAACGTCTTCCAGGTCTCCCATGAGGATGCAGGGCCCAAGGGCTTGGGCCATCTTCTACTGCTTTCCCAGGCCATAACAGAGAGCTCCTTTCCCTTTCCCTCTCCCTCTCCCTCTCCCTCTCCCTCTCCCTCTCCCTTTCTTCCTTTCCCTCTCCCTCTCCCGCAGTCTCTCCCTCTCCCTCGGTAATTCTGACTTTCAAACAAAATAAACATATCGTTAAACAAAAACAGCCAGTGCTGACAGGCTGTTGGGTCTGTTGTGGGCTGTCATATGGAGGAATACCACGTAGCCATTGCAGACTCTGCGGGAACAATTGTATCCACAGGAAAAGACGTGCACATGGCATTACTGAGTCAACAAAAGACAGCCAGCAGACTGCAAGTACACACCGCTGAACCAGCTGTGCCGCGCTCCGTGTCTGCACGGGTGCCACGCACGGTCTTTCCCACGTCGGCCTCGTGGAGAAGGAAAGGCCAAGACCATCGCCAGTTATTATTGCTGAGTGGTGAGGCGCCCGGTGATTCTCAGCCTTCCTCCTTGCTTCTCTGCGTCTTCTAATGCGTCCACAGAGAGTGAATGTTGGGCGTGGGGGGACGAAGAGGAGGAGGAGGGCGAGGAGAGGAGTGGAGGGGAGGAGAGGGCAGGCTGCAGCAGGGGCTGGCCTCCCTCGGGGCGTGAGGGCCCCCGGGGGTCAGCAAGGACACAGGGAGAAAGCAGAGGCCAGGAATGAGGAGAGGGGCCAGGGCTGGCAACCCTGACATCTCAGCCCGCGCTGATATACCAGAAGCCTTGCGAGCGAAGGTGGGTTTTTTTTATAAAGAAGTGTTCCGAGGCCAGGGGCGTCCCTAAAGGCCTCCTGGGTGCCCTCACAGCTGCCTGCGAACACAGCATCCAGGAAGCAAAAGTCCCGACACGGAGCTCACAGTGCGCCTCCCCCCCCTCACACCTGACGCAGCGGGCGGTCCCTCCTGCCGGCCTGGGCTCTTTCTAGTAGCGCCTTCTATTTTTGATGTAGGTCAGGG
Organism: Lepus europaeus; assembly: GCF_033115175.1. NCBI lineage: Eukaryota > Metazoa > Chordata > Mammalia > Lagomorpha > Leporidae > Lepus > Lepus europaeus. Next base: position 20,954,263 of record NC_084840.1, on the reverse strand, counting down.
GAGCGCCTTTGCAAGGAAGCTAGGTCGTGTTTTTTTTTTTTTTTCTCCTGGCAATGAATTCTTTGTGACATGGGATAAGCAAAGGGCACCCGTCTCTGCTTTCCTCCAATTCTATTTTAAAACGCATTTCAGTAAATGTCACTTTCATCTGTGCACCCAGCATGCCTGGGGCCCCCTGGGGTCACTCTCTGTGTCGCTCATTTTGCAGATCAAAGGCACGTGCAGAACCGAATCAGCAGATTCACGCTGCCAAGTAGGAGGAGAGCTGTGGAGGGTAGAGAGTGAGAGCATTTCTAGTCCGGCCGAATCAGCTGCCTGGACCAGCTCTCCCACCCAGCCCTCCCCCAGGCTGGCCCACTCCGGCCTCACCAGGGGGCATCTGGTTTCCCTGCTCTCTCTCTCTCTCTCTCTCTCTCTCTCTCTCTCTTTCTCTCTCTCTGTGCGCCATGCTCAGGAGGGATTCACTGCATGGCCCAGAACAGCCACCCAACCACTCTCCTGAAAGCCTTCTGCCTGGGCCCAGCAGCCGTGAAAGCCGTCGCCCTCCCTGTCCTCTCTCCGTTCTTTCCCTGTCCTCTCTCTGTCCCCTCCCTGTTCTGTACTGCAGACCCAATGAGGGAGACCCGGGCTAGAAGCAGGCCAGACCGGCTCCGTCCTGCAGCTCCGTCCATCCCAGCACGTCCACACTGAACAAATCAGGTGGAGGCCACCTAGTCACAAACACTTATCAACAGGACAAGATCTAGGTTTCGGGGACAGGACCCAGGTCTCAATAAAAAACAAGCCAGAAAGAGCCCCCTGAAGCCTGCCCCCGGCCTTCACAGTCACTAACGCATAACCACTACTGCTGCTGCTAGGAGATAGCGAGATGACACACAGACCTCAGCGAGACAGACACGGACCTCAGCGGCTGGCTTGGTCTCTCTGCCTACCGGCCCCTCCCATTTTCTCTTCTTCTTATTTAAATTTCTCTTCTTCTTATTTAAATAAAACTTTGCTTCTCCTACTCTCACTGTTGTGTCTGGGACACCAGGCTCTGGGCTCTGAGTCCCGCACAGCTCCAGCACGCTCAGTAGGCGAGAACCGCCGCGCGTCACTCGCTCAGTGAGCGCCGTGCCAGGCTCTGAGCCCAGGGACAAGCTTGTGTGCGCTTTTCTCCACTGTTTTTGAAAGTGCTGCATTGTTCCGTAGGGCAATCACAAGACTTACGACTTCGTTAAGCTTCAGGTTAGTTTTGCCTTTGGTTTTTCAGACACAGCCCCTGTTTTTTTTTTTTTTTTGGGGGGGGGGAGCGGGGGGCAAAGCTCACAAGCTTTAGCGCAACAGACTAACGTTTCTTCCCACCCAGACTGCCACCTGCAAGGTGCGATCACCTCCTCTAGTCCTGGGCTCTTTTCTGATGGATTTTCTCAGAAAAAAATTAATAAACTCACAGGTCACAGCGGGGTATACGCCTGGTGAGCCCCATGGAGAGAGCGTGTTTGCTCGCTAGCTAGCTGGTTTGTTTCCCAGAAGTAACTCAAGAGGGCCTTTGTTCCTACAAAATGTTTTCTTTCCTTTTGTTTTCAGCAACACAGTGTTAGGCAGGGGTTCCTGACTAGGCTGAACCACGGGCTGCTAACAGACACTCGTGAAACCTAGGTTTACAAAGCCCTTCTCCCTCCTCCACCCCAGCCCACCTACAAACCCCAGAATCTGACTTCAAAGGGGAAGTAGATAAAGGGTGTATTCCCCATCCCTTTATCCCTTTTTTTTTTTTTTTTTAAACATCAAGGCTCAGAGACCAGTAGCAAACTACTTTATGGCTCAGCCTGGCTCACTATTCAGCCCTAAACCCATTTAGAAGAACCAACGCCTCAGCCCGCTTAAATTTACCCTCCAGGGATTTGGAACAAGCGATGGCAACTCACTTGGAAAATTAACCTTCCTGGGCTTTCTGAGCAGAATCAGCAGGCATGGAATAAAGAAATTCGGGTAAGGCCTGGGCCGGGGGACCGGGGTAGGGGGCTTCACAGAGCCGCAGCTGGGAGGAGCCCCAGGCTGGACTTGATCTGCTCCTCACATCCATCTTTGCAAAAGGAAGGGGCTGCGAGAGCCCCCAAAGAGAGGCCTGGAAGCGGCCGCCCCACTGTGCCGCCGCCCATAGAAGGAGGCTTTTCAGCGGGGATTAATAACCCGGCGATGAAAGCGCACAGCAGCCCTGGCCCATCTGCCGGACAGATAATGAGGGTTTCTCCTTCCCCGAGCCAGGACGCCACATCCATTCCCAAGGCAGGCCGCAGCGTGAAGCCTGCTCTGGGAACCGCCTGCTGAGCGAGCAGCCAACCAAACGGCCCTAATCCTTGACCGTGAACTTGAACCTTTCTGCCCACCCACACTTCGTGGCCTCCCTGTCCAGAACCCAATGCTCAGCACATCAGCAGAAATTTAGATAGGAAGAAAGCATAGATTCTCAGATTTTTAATCAGAGTCTTATTTGGAAAAAACGCCCTCTAAGATTCTGTTAGGTAGGAAGTTAAAAATTACCCTGTGTGTGTTCGAGAAGGGCCTGAAGAAGCCAGCCCAGAAGCCCAGCATCTTGCACTTCAAAGTCCTGCCCACACCCAGCTGACCTCCCAGGTGGTCCCAGGGAAAGCTCCCAGGAGACCAAAGGGAAAGCTCTTTTGCCTTTGCCCTGTGCCAGGGCCCCCCAAACCTGGGAGGAATTTGCCAATTTCCTCTCCACAAAACTCTTTATCCTAAAGGAGAAGGGGGAAGAGGGAGGGAGACTCCCTTAAAAACCAGGAGTCTAAACAAAGACGGCGCGCTCAGCCCTCTGCCTCTCTGCCAAGGCGCCGGTTTGGCCTGCCCAGGCGTATTCTCTCCACTCAACCATGCAACCTCACTCTCTGTCCCTTGCATTCGGATGGATGCCCTGTCCCCAGTCAAGCCCTATTACTTTGCTCTCTGAATTTACTTTGCCCGAATTCTTTCTTGCGTGAAGACAAGAACCCGTGGTTTTTCTCTGGTACCATCATTGGAGATTCAGCAACAAGGGCGGCTTCATTCAATTTGCCCAGCCAGCTGTGAAGGCCCCTTTGGTTTACAGAGGTGGGGAGTGACTTGTCCCAGGCCACTTCGCAGGTCAGGGGCCACGCCAGGGCTGTACCAGCGGCTCTGAGGCCACGTCCAGTTGGAACCCTGCACGACCTAGAAATCTGTAGTGGAGAATAAATCTTTCATGTGATATGCGAGCACAAGCAGGAAGGTTAGGTAGGAATAGGTGAGCTGGAAGATGTTCCTAATGAGTTCTGCCTCTAGCCTTGCGCTGTAACTCCACCCCTCACCTGCCAGTCCAGCAGGCGCAATTTCCCATGATGCACCTGCATCTCGGGGACCAGGAAGGAGGAGACCCCATGATGGTGATGTGGGAATTAACTCTACACAGGGGTGCTTTGAAACTCCAGAAAGCCCAAACTGCACCCCGATGGTATGTTCAGTTAGGGCACCACCGCAGAGAGGACTGTTACACAGCAGTGTGGCCCTTTATTGCTTTTTGGCTCCTTCTCTGGCCTCCCCCTGCTCTCTCCTCGGAGGCCACTCTCCAGCCCACAGCCCACACTCATGCACGAATGTGCATCTACTCGCTTGTTCTTGATAAACCCCACTATCACTCGTGCATGGTACTTATGCCTCTGTTTTGAATTCTTATCTCTGTGTGGACAAGAACTTGGAATCCAATATGAGATACATATTCCCACACACAGGCTCTCCTGAACAACCCCTTCCATGCACAGGTGTAATAAGACGGGTTTAGAAATGAGGAGGGGACTGCAGACTCATTTCAAATGATGCAAAAATGAAACCACGACATACTGGTGGGGAAGGACTTGCCCTCTGGGCCAGGCAATACTAGGCAGATAACTTGGGACAAGTTATTGGAACTCTCTGAGTGTCAATTTATTCATCAGAAAAAGCAGGGAAAACAGGAGTGGGTGTTGGGGTGCAGTGGGTTAAGCTGCTACTGGTGATACCCGCGTTCCATATGAGTGCCAATTTGAGTCATGGCTTCTTCGCTTCCCATCCAGCTTCCTACTAATGCACCCGGGAAGGCAGTGCATAATGGCCCAAGTGTTTGGGTCCTTGCTGTCCACATGGAAGTCCTGGCTGCAGTTCCAGGCTCCTGGCTTTGGCTTGGCCCAGCCCCAGCTATGGTGGGCATCTGGGGAGTGAACCAGCAGTTAGAGATTTCTCTCTCCTTCTCTCTCCCACCTCCCCGACCTTTCAAATAAATATATAAATACTTTTTTTTTAAAGAAAAAAAGTAGATAAAACAATGCGTCCCTTTCAGGGCTGTTCTGAGAGTGACTACAGAAGTCAGTGTTTGTAAAGCTGGCAATGCAGGTGCTCAGTGGGTGTTGGTGGCCTGCTGCTTGCTGTTGCCAGGGTTCCTCCAGAACAAAGGGTACAGTTCCAGCGGGGGCACCAGCAGCATGTTTACTAAGGTGCAGTGACTGAGTCGACAAATACAAAACCCACAGCAGAGCTTGCTAGGGCCAAGGAAAGATGCTGAGAGCCTTAGATGTCCAGAGCAAAGGGCATCTCCGCTCTGATCTGAGATTAAGGAGAAGGAGAGCAGGAAATGGTAGAGACGCGGAGGCTAGGTTCTGTACACCGCAGGTGCCCAGTAGAAACGTGTGCAAGCCACACATGTAATTTGGAATGTTCTAGTAGCCACAATTTTTTTTTGAATTTTATTTTTTTTAATTTTAGCAAAAAAAGGTAACATTAATCTTAATATGTATTTTCTTCATTTCAGTATATCAAAACATTATTTTAACATGTACTAAATATAAAAATTATTTTCTGTTTCCTTTTTCTCATTTTTTATTTATGTTGTAAACATTGAATTGTCAATTTTATTCATGTTTATTTGAAAGGCAGAGAGACAGAGACAGAGAGAAAGAGATCTCCCATCTGCTGGTTCCCTCTTGCAAATGCCTGAAAAGGCCGGGGCTGGGCCAGGCTGCAGCCAGGAGCCAGGAGCCCATTCCGCGTCTCCCACGTCGGGGGCAGAGCTGACAAGCTGAGCCGTCACCTGCTGCCTCCCAGGGCGTGCACCAGCAGGAAGCTGTGATCAGAAGTGGGGCTGGGTCGCAAACCTAGGCTCTGATGTGGGACACAACATCTTCTTAGCTGTACCAAATGCCCACCCCTCTTTTTTCCTTCCAGATCAGTGTGTGTTTTATGCTTACAGCACGTCTTTTTTTTTTTTTTTTTAAGATTTATTTATTTGAAAGGCAGAGTTACATAGAGGAAGAGGCAGAGAGAGAGAGAGAAAGGTCTTCCATCTGCTGGTTTACTCCCGAAATGTCCAAAACAGCTGGAGCCACGCCTATCTGAAGCCAGGAGCCAGGAGTTTCTTCTGGGTCTCCCACACAAGCGCAGGGGCCCGAGCACTTGAGCCATCTTCCACTGCTTTCCCAGGCCATAGCAGAGAGCTGGATCGAAAGTGGAGCAGCTGGGACTTGAACCAGTCCTCTATGGGATGCTGGCATTGCAGGCGGCAGTTTTACCCACTACCCTGCAGCGCCAGCCCCTCAAGAGTACGTCTTAAATCAAGCGCTAACCATGGTAGACAGCACAAGTATAGAATGTCCCCCTTGCTGTGCTGGGTGTTGGGGTACCAAAAGTCCAGACCGGGCGCGGGTCCTGCACTTGAAGGATTTGGGTCTAGCTGGGGATCTGGCGCAGACAGGGGACCACTACACAATTAGCCTGCAGGCCAAGCTGCAGCTCTCTCTTTTCCTAATAGACTTAGACATGGCGCAAGCCCAGGGTTCCTTCCCACATGCACGTCAGCAGCTGTCAGATGTGCTTTCTAAGTTGGGAGCTTGGGACAGATAGCCCCGAGGAAGCAGTCACAAAGGAAGGGGGATGCCTGCTCTTTAATCCCTTTGGGCCACACGGTGTGCACTTCACACTGGGTGAGCCCAAATTCCAGGCAGGTAGGAAAGAAACGGAAAGAGAAGTCTCAGCCCTACACAGAACGGTTTACCTACCTCTGGGCTGCACAGCTGCAGCTGCGGGCATCCATGCTGGAGGCAGCTGTTCTCGGCCGGCTGCACCGCCCCCCCCCCCGCCCAGCCCTGGCTTCTTTCCCTCGCTCCTTGCTTGACAGCCTCTTCATTTGCTCCACTGCCCGGCTCGGCTCACAGGGAGACCCATGCCACCAGAAGTGCCAAGCCAGCGGCTGCGAAGGCTTGCAGAAACATATCGATGCTGTGCAGGTGTGAACCTGAGCGGAACCAGAGCTGGGGTTTGCTTTAGACTCATATATATATATATATATATATATATATATATATATATATATATTTTTTTTTTTTTTTTTGGATGAGGGTGATGCCTCACTTTAGGGAATGGCTGGACAAAGGTGGCACCAAGTGGACATGTGTATCTTCCTGGTGCTTTGAAAATACCAGTGGGGGAGATGAGACAGCTGCACCTTTTTCCCCTTAACTGAATTTTTAGAGCCATGTTCCTTGCTTGGGGATTAGGGGTACAGGAATTAAAGTTGCTTTCCTTAATTCACCCATTCTTTCAACTAATATTTCCTGGGAGTCTGCTCGGAGCCAGGCCTCACCTCGGTGCTGGGGGTACAGCAGTGAGCAGGACACTTAGACAACACGTGTGGGGACAGCAGGTGAATTACAGATTGTGATCAAGGCATGAACAAAGTGACCAGGGGATGTGATGGAGACAGGCCGGGATCGGATGGGGTGGAGGACCCTTAGATGCAGGCTCCTGGGAGCCCCCCCTGGAGGTGGGAGTGGTTCTCCTGCAACTGTACCCACCCTGCGCGCGCGCACGCTCCAGGGTCTTCTCCCCTCATCCCCGCACCCAGCAAATATTCTCCAGCCAATGGCTCCTACCAGAAGCTTAGGAGTCGCTCTTTTTCCTGTATTAAATGTATTTTGAATAGGCAATTGTGGCAGAATAATAACCCCCAAATGTGTCCATATCTAACCCCTGGATCTGTGAATATGTTACCTTCCATGGCAAAGGGGGCTTTGTAGATATATAGATACGATTGAGATGGGGATGAGCCTGAGTTATCCGATGGGTCAAATCCAATCATGATGTAACTTTGGAAGAAGGAGGAGGGCCACGGGCCGAAGCAGAAAAGCCAGGAGAGAGGTTTCCTGCAGAGCCGCCAGAGACAAAAACAGTGAACCAAGCTCCGCGTTTTAGTCTGGGAAAACTTTCCAGCCTACAGAACTATAACTAGCCACTTTGTACTCTTTTTAAAAAATTTTTATGTATTTATTTATTTGAGAGACAGAGAGAGCACCCCTCTGCTAGTTCACTCCCCAGATGCCTGCAACAGCCAGAGCTGACCCGGGCCAAAGCCAGGAGCCAGGAGCTCAATCCATGTGGTTGGCAGGAACCCGGTCAATGGAGCCATCACTTCTGCTTCTGAGGGTTTGCACTGGCAAGGAGCTGACTCAGGGACCAGAGCCCAGCCTTGAACCCAGGCACTGGAGTGTGGAAGGTGGGCGTGTCTCCTGGAGTCCTAACTGCTGGGCCGAATGCTCACCTCCGCTTCGTGCTGTCCTGAGCCTCTATGTATTATACCGCAGCAGGAAACTAAGAGCGTGACATGGTCACAGTATTCAACAGTCAGAAAATGCAAGTGGCGTCCGAGGAGCCTCCTTCTCTCCCCGCCCCCGCCCACCCAGTGCTCTCTAAGGACTTAAAGCTACCGGCTTCTTTCCTGTATTCCTCCCAGGGATATTCCGGCATTTTCTAAGCAAATGGAACGACATGTATTCTCACCTTTTATTTTATACAAATATTTTATACAAATGCTATTCAAAGGTCTTTAACATTTTTCACAGAAAAGTGAGTTTAGAAGGTATTTCGGGAGCTGGCACTGTGGCATAGTGGGTAAAGCCACCGCATGCAGTGCCGGCATCCCATATGAGCACCGGTTTGAGTCCTGGCTGCTCTACTTCCCATCCAGCTATGCTATGTCCTGGGAAAGCAGTGAAAGATGGCCCAAGTCCTTGGGCTCCTGTACCCACGTTGGAGACCTGGAAGAAGCTCCTGGCTCCTGGCTTCAGACTGGCGCAGCTCCGGCCGTTGGGGCATCTGGGGAGTGAAACAGCGGATGCAAGACCTCTCTCTCTCTCTGTGACTCTGCCTTTCAAATAAGTAAATAAATCTTTTTTAAAAAGTTATAAAGAGAAGATAATTAGCTGCAAAAAATCTTGAAATCCATGCAAAGATTTTTAATAACATGCATTTTCTGTGAGCTTTTTTAAGTGCCCATGTAGCCATGGATTTACAGATTTTTGAACCCAAGGAGACTTATCTTTTGCTTTCCTTTTTCTTTTTACAAGGCACCCTCATGCCTTAGTCTACTTTCTGTAACTTTAACTACGACACCCACGTGGAACTCCTTGGCAAGGGCAAGGTTGATTGCAAGCTCGGTTTGGACGTTCCAGCTCAGGGTTGGGGCGCGCCATAGGCTGGTGTGTGGGGGCTGCTCACGGCTGGTGTGGAGACAGGATCACATGGGGAGCCAGCAACGGGAGAGAGGGCAGCGAGGCAGAACTTGAACTCAATCAGCCCTCTTGTGACCCGGAGCGCCCAGTGACTAAACACCTCCTGCTGACACATCTCTCAAATGTCAGGGTTGGAGTGAGTCCCCACCCTTAATCCATCAACCATTAACATTTTTAAAAAGATTTATTTTATTTATTTGAAAGCCAGAGTTACAGAGACAGCACAAGAGAGCTTCCATCCGCTGGTTCACTCTCTAGATGTCCAAATGGCCAGGTCTGAGCCAGGCTGAAACCTGAAACTCCATCTGGGTCTCCCACATAGGTGCAGGGGCCCAAGCACTTGGGCCATCTTCTGCGGCTTTCCCAGGCACATTAGCAGGGAGCTGGATCGGAAGTGGAGCAGCCAGGACTCAAACCAGCGCTCATATGGGATGCTGGTGTCGCAGGCAGAGATATAACCGGCTCCACCACAACGCGGGTCCCCTGTAACGGGAAGACTTCCGAGCTTAAATCTGTATGAGTTTTAGAGGCAAGTCCTACTTAACCTGTCACTCCTCACAAGCAACTCACATTTCTACATTCCTCTTCTATGCTTGTAGGATACTGAACATACTGCTCCACATAGCAACCCAGCCATATATTCTAGGAGTTTCTCTCCAGAGACTTTTCTTTCTCCTATGGCTCCACAGCATTCCACGCCCCACGTGTAGTTCGCTGGCTCTCGTTGTTGGCTGCTTCCAAGCTTTCCACTCACCAACGGTGCTCAGTGCCTAAACGACCTTAAACCTGTAGCCGCCTGCACGGGGCTCGCATCCCTGAAGCCGTTCCAGGGCCATCCTGGAGCCCAACTTCCCTTCTAATCCACAACCACTGTCCTGGGGGTTCTGTCGCCAATCGGATTCCAGGTCATCGCGTTTCTCCTAGTCTACTGTGCTCCCCCACTCCCAGCCGCTGTCCCTTCACGCCTGGGTCCCTGCAGCCTGGGTCTCACGTTCATGAGAGCTTGGTCGGGAAGGGCCCGAGCTTCCTGCACCTGCCTCTTGCCCTTGGAGAAGCGCTTTCCTGGGGCCTCAGTTTTCTTGTCTCAGAAATAGGACAGGGGTTGGCTCTGTGGCGTAGTGGGCTAAGTCTCCGCCTGCAGCACCGGCATCCCATATCGGTGCCAGTTCATGCCCCAGCTGCCCCTCTTCCATTCCAGCTCCCTGCTGTGGCCTGAGAAGGCAGTAGAAGATGGCCCAAGTCCTTGGGCCCCTGCACCCACATGGGAGACATGGAGGAAGCTTCTGGCTCCTGGCTTCAGATTGGCCCAGCTCCAGCCGTTGCAGCCATTTCGGGAATGAACCAGTGGATGGAAGACCTCTCTCTCTCTCTCTGTAATTCTGCCTTTCAAATGGATGAATAAATCTTTAAAAAATAAAAAAAGAAATAGGATCAACGAGACAGAGAGTGTGATTTTCTGGGAATAAGCGAAGGAAGGGTGCTTGCGTGACTTTGGCGATGGGGCTCCCTGTGGGTGCTCTCTGGCTGCAGGAGCGCAGGGAGCCATGGGAAGACCCATGGGTGCCTCGGTGTCTCAGAATAGATGTGCCCTCAGTCGCATCTTCAGCGTGTGACGTGCCTTCCTGCTGTGGGGCTCCAGGCCAGTTTTTAGGAATGGGGATGGAGTCGGCTGAAACAAGACCCTGAGAGGCAAAGCCTGCCTTTGTTCCATGAGCGCAGCCTAAATGCTTCCCTGTGGCTCTTGAGAAAGGCTGGGCCGGAAATTGGCTCAGGGGATCCAGAAGCCCTGGTCCTGGAAATCAATGGTGAGAGAACAGGGCACCGCGGGGGTGGGTGGGCAGGGAGCTCTGCGGAGAGCGGTGGTGACCCACGGAGGGAGGGAGCTAGGTATACGGCGCATGCGCCCAGCTGCCCTCCCTTTCCTCCTTATGATGAAATTGCAATTGAGCACTGACTGAGCACCCACTGGGTGTCATGCCTTCTCACATACACTTTTCATTATTTTTCCTAACAACCCCATTCAACAGATAAGGAAACTGAGGCCCAGCAAGTATTTTTTTATTTTTTTTTTTAGCCTTTCCGTGGTTGAGCCCTTGATTGCAGAGCAGGGTGAGGACAAGTGGAAGCCTTTGCAACTTTCCGGAGCGATTTTGATCTATGTAAGGGGGTGGGGGGGGAGGTGACCGCCACTGTGCTCCAGGCTTCTAATAACACAAGGACTCTTACAAGCTCATGTACAAGTACAGACGCCAGCTGACGCTAGACACTGTCTATGCAGGCCTGGCTCCATCCTTGCTGGTGGTGTGACGTCAGGCAAACCCCTGAGCCTATTGCTACTACATTTAAAATGCGTAGAGCAGTGCGTGGCATTGTGTCCAGCACCTGCCCAGGTACGCGTGTGCTAAGGACTTACTCAGGGTCAAGCACTGGGCTGGGGCACACGCACGGCGGTGGTCTCACGGACTCCTCTCCTCATTCTGCCAGGAAGTCACGCTCCGGAGGAATCGGAGATCTCAAACATGCCCATTGTCACCCAAGCGTCTGCCAAGTGGCAGAGTTGGAATCCAAGCCCAGCTTTGTCTACCTGCAGAGCCAGGCTCCGAGCAGGCCCAGGAGTTCCTGTCGTGAGTGCACAGTTTCTTTGTTTTATTTTCTATTTATTTGAGAGACAGAGATAAAAACGGAGCGAGATACCCCATCTATTGGTTCACTCCTAAAATGCCCACAACAGCTGGGACTGGGCCAAGTCAAAGCTGGGAGCTGGGAATTCAATCCAGGCCTCCCACCTGGTGGCAGGGACCCCAGCGACTTGAGCCTTCACCGCGACCTCCCAGGGTCTGCAGCAGCAGGAAGCTGGAATCAGAGGGAGCAGCTGGGTGTCGAACCCAGGTCCTCCGCTGCAGGACATGAGTCTCTTCACTGCTAGGCCAGATACCCCTCGGTGCAGTTCTGCTTTCCAACAAACCCAACACGCGAGCTGCTCTTGCTACTTTACAGGTGCAGAGTCTCAGCCTGCACACTCTGCTGGCCGTGTTGCAGCAGTTTCCACTCTGACAGGTACTTTCCCAGAACAGAACCGGGGGCATTTTTTGGGGAATGACTCAGACTGTGAATTCCTGACATGGTGCGGCTCCGGAGCCTGGTTTCCAGCTGCATGAAAACAGGAGCCACTGACAAACCGAAGCTGAGCAAAATAAGTCTTCGTGCCAAGTGCTGTCTTTAGCTATGAACAAGTGCTTTGAGCCTCTTAAATTTTGTTTTTCTGTAATTCGGCGTCTGGATGAAGGGATTAGTAGAGAGGTACCGGGGAGGGGGGCGGATTTTTGTACCTATCAGTGCCAACAGGGGGATCACACCGTCCCTTCTAGAAGAAAGGCCTCCAATTTTGCGCCATCCTCACTCCCCTCTCCAGCCTCGGTCTCCCTCCCCCTACCCCTGTCTCTCTCCTCTGCCTCTCTCTTCCAGGAAGAAACTGTGGAACGTGCCACCCTGGAGGTCATCCAACAAGGTGAGGTGGTGAAACACAACAACTTTAAAGACAGGCGAAACTGGGTTTGAAACCTGGTCAAAGCACCTAATGCCAACTACTTACACTCTCTGTGCCTCAGTTACCTCCTCTGTAAAATGGGCTTAAAATGTCTGCCTGGCAGCATCTGTGTGCGGTCCGAATGGGCTAATGCTGGTATGCTCTTTAGCTCAGAGCCCGGCACACAGCTCATACTCCCAGGATGCTCCTTGTTCTTATCACCCAACCTCTGCATTTGATAGACAAGGAAATTAGATCTGCACAAAAGCGATTTTGCTACAGTCATATGGCCAGTTATCATCAGAGGCAAGAGTCGATCCAGCCACCCCATCCCAGCCGTCTTTCTACTGTACCGCACACAGCACAGTGGGTGTCCTCCATTCACCAGCTCCAAGCACTGTCCAGCGGCTTGGGTTTGTGCTGAGCCAGGGACGAGACCACCCTGGAGAGCAGAGCCCCCTGCACCTGGAGCCAGCTCCTGTCTCCCAACACACTCTGTGCTTTGAGTTACCCAGCCCCGAAACAGCCGATTTCCACACAGCACTGGGCAACTGCCTTCTTATCATCCATTTACCATCTGGAAGCTGGGCTCCACAAAGGAGAAGTTGATTAGATAGTGTTGCCACCAACGCTTTCGAATGTTCTAGAAACAGGCCAAAGCTTCTGCATCTGGCCAGCCTCCACTCCCCGTTCCTGAGGGTCTCTTTCTCCCCAGGGAGCCTCTCTGAGTGCTGAGAGACAAGGTCATTGCCTTTACCAAGCCCCACTTGGACCCACAGGGGACTATTTCATCCCAAGTGTCCATCTCTTCCCCTTTTCCAGAGGCCATCTGCCATCACACATCCGCCCGAGGCGTCTGTCCCCTAGCGAGGGTTCTCACTGTCCACAGCAGTGTTCGGTTCCCACCTGGGAGGAGCAGTCCCGTGTGGCCTGGCTCTTAGCATTTCCAAAGAGGACAGATGTCCCTGCCCTCCTGCTCCTGAATTTCCCCAAATCCTGCAGGCCCTGGGGCTCCTTCCCGGCTGTGCCTGCTCCCACAGCTGCGCAGGCTCATCAGCGGATGTTCCAGCCTGGCCCAGCCAAGCCATCCACTCTGAGTACCCAGAGGGGAGCAGGGGAGGGGTGGGGAGAGGTCTGGACGCTGGGGAAGGAGGCAGGGGTACGTGGATGCTCCTCTCGCTAGTTCAAGGATGATGTCACTAGACCTGCAGGAGACAGGCACTGGTGGCATGAGGAGGCCTGGATCCTAATGGTCCCTCTGCCACTGGGAGAACCATGGGCCCTTGGACTGCTGGGCCTCAGTTTCCCCGTCTGCTCAGTCTTGAAGACCTGTAAGAGGCCGTCCTGCACCAGGGCTTTAGAACGGGACCATCTGCCCTCCGTGGGCCATGTCCTACTTTTCCAAGTTCTTCCTCACACCTTACCTTCTGTATTTAATCCACCACGAAACCCGTCCATGTCCCTAGATGACAAAATGAAGGTGTCTGGTGCTTAGGCAATGGCTGGCGAACCACGGCGTTGCACAGTCCCGTAAGGCGTGGTCTCGGCTTCCGGCCTCACGTGACTCAGGCCGCCCTTCCTGGGGTAGACCTGTCTCCCCAGTGAAAGACCGGGGAGATGGGCTCCTGGGAGACGGGTAAATGCGTGAGAGGCTTTGCTGTCGCGAGGGGTCAGGGTCAGAGGGCTGTGTTGTTCTCGATGTCTGCAGATCTCTGAACCCCAGGGAGGCTTTGGCTTAGCTCCAGACTCCACATTTGCTTGTCTTGTTGGCGTCAAAGATGGAAAACAGGACCCACAGAAGTGATACTAGCTGGCGAGGGCAGGGCTAAGGCTAAACCCAGGCCCCTGCTGCAGAGTTAGTGCCCTGGGGAAGCGCTGGCACATGTGACAGTGACAGTGGCCTCCGAGCAACTGAGTCTGAGTCGGGAAGGGCTCTTCCTTCCCCCTCCAGTCCCACCCAAGGCAGTGAGGCCTCCTCCTCCATGGGGGTGGGGGCGGGGTTGGTGGAAGCCACCCAGACGGGCTGAAGATGAGACAGCTGAGTCCTGAGCCCTCCTGCCCCCCACCCCTTGTGCGCAGTCCTGCTGGGCAGACTGGACAGACTGGATGTCCTCTTGTCCCCCAGATTCATTTGTTGACGCCCCAAGCCCCAGGACCTCAGGATGGGGCTGCATTTGAGCTAGGGTCTTTAAAAGAGGTACTGAGGGTGAGCTAGGGTCTTTAAATGAGGTCCCATGGGTGAGCCCGGGGCCAGTATGCTTGATGTCTTTGTAAGCGGGGCCCATGTGAAGACGCAGAGGGAAGAGGGCCGTGGACAGCCAGGGAAGGGGCTCGGAAGCAGCCAACCCTGCAGACGCAAGCAGATTTCCATTGTTCTGGCCGCCTGGTCTGTGCTCCTTTGTTACAGCGGCCCCGGTGCACACACACAGGCGCCAGCTCAGCCCCCTCCCTCCCAGCCCCTCCATGTTCACACACACACACACACACACACACACACACACACACCTGGATTCAGCAGGTCAGGAATGCACGGCCCAAATCGGCCCATTGCAGTCCAGAAGTGCACTCTGGGAGGGGAAATGGTCGTGGGGGCACGAGGGAATGAGGAGAGAAGACGGGTTGATGACTGCTCTGAGTCCAAATCCTGCCACCGGAGCACTCACAGCATCAGCTCAGGGAGGGGTTCCAGCCCTCAGGGAAGGGCGGCAGGCTCAGCTCATGGAGACAGGGCTTCTGGGGGTCAGGGTGCCAAGATCTTGGGAGACGCTGGGCCTGGGATGACCCTCCCACTCTTGGGGTGTATGGCCCCCTGGGTCTCACTCTAGACCCACACTCCCCTCGCAGGGGGAAGGGCCGGCGGGGCCGGTGGGGCAGAGAGGGAACGTCCTGTTACACGTTCCGTGTTTACTCTGGGCATGGCTATTGACTCCAGAGCCTTATCATTGGGTCCCCAGACGGGGCTGGGCAGGGCCCGCGTCTCTGAGCTGGAGGAGCGTCAGCCCTGCTGCTTTGTGCACCAAGGAGGAGACGAGAAGGGGCCGAGACAGGCGGCAGAGCCAGGGGAAGCCGCGGGCCGGACCCACGATGAGGACACTGCCACTCTTACTGTTGCTGTTCCTGGACCTGGGACAGGCCCAGGGACCCCTGCACAGGTGAGGCTACGGCTCCTGCACAGGGTTCTCCTGCCCTGGCAGAGGGGAGTGGAGGGGCAGACGGAGAGAAGAGTCTAAGACTTTGTGAGTCCCATGAAGAAGTGTCCCACGGGGCCACCTTGCGGGTGGCCTTTATCTGCGGCCCAGGGCAGGGCCCTCTGCAATGACGCCGGAGAGCAGGCACCTGCACTCCAGCACTTCCCTAAGGGCCTAGCCAGCGCTACCCACAAGAGTTTCTCTGTCCCTTTCAACCAGGCCTTCCTAGAAGATTCTAGAAGGCCTATCCGTAGGAGGGGGAGGCGCCTCCACACTGAGATTCTGAGTCTCCAGGGCAGAGGCGAACCAGGCAGGCTGGGCAGCAGGCAGGACCGTGGCTCAGGCTGCATCCTGGGGACCTGCAGGTGCCCTCCCACGTCCTAGCCCAGCCTCGCTCAGAGGAGCTGGAGGCAGAGGCGCGGCCCTGCTCACACAGCCTTCGTCCTCAGGGTGCCCCTCCGAAGGCAGCCGTCTCTCCGGAAGAAGCTGAGAGAGCAGGGCCAGCTCTCTGAGTTCTGGAAAGCCCACAAGGTGGACATGGTCCAGTTTACCGAGACCTGCACTATGGAGCAGAGTGCCAACGAGCCCCTCATCAACTACCTGGACGTGAGGCCTCCTGAGGGGGGCTGGGGAGCGGGGTGGGGGGCAGGGAGGAGGGCTCGGCCTCGGGGCATGGCCAGTGCCACACCAGCAGTGCCAAAGCCACATGGATTTCTTTGCTTGAGTGCTGCATCGGGACGGATCCCCTAGGACGCTGCACACCTGGTTAAGCAGGGCCTGGGGTGACTCAGGTGCAGGGCTGCCTGCAAAGGGACATTGAAGACAAACACCCCTGGGGGAAGGGCTCTGCATCTGCCCTCAGCCTAGCAAAATGCTTCAGTTCTCAGTTCAGTTCCCTGATGCATAAGAGGTGGCCCAGCCTCCCCCGCCTTGCACACGATCTTATTATGACAATCAGGGTGATGAGGCAGCCAGCGCCTTGATTTGGTTTCCTCTCCCTGCTCCTCTTACCTTTTATTTGCCAGCTAAACACTTCTCAGACTCTGGCCCCGGGGAGCTGGGCTGTGGTCCCCTGGGGAGCACCCGCATCCCTCCCCACCCCGCCCTCCCTCTCTGCAGATGGAATATTTCGGCACCATCTCCATCGGCTCCCCACCGCAGAACTTCACGGTCATCTTTGACACCGGCTCCTCCAACCTCTGGGTGCCCTCCGTATACTGCACCAGCCCCGCCTGCCGTAAGTGGGGCCGGGGACCCCGTGGGAAATGGCGAAACGGCGGGAGCCTGGTGCTCCCTGGGGAAGAAGCCTTGCTTCCTTAGCGCTGGCTACCCCTGTGACCCCAGCGTCCCCTTTCAACCTCTGAGTCTGTCCCAGGACAGCTCACACGGAAAACAGTGCAGGGGCAGGGAGAAAGCCAAGTGTGGCTGTTGTCCAAGAAAGTGACTTTCTTGTGGAGCAGAATTAATAAGGAGAAACTTAGTCACTAAAAAGGGCAATCTTTTACTCAATGACTCACTTCCTTTGGAACACACAAAGGAACGTGGGAGAAGGTCCACGCGGTTGGCTGTTTCCCAGCAGGTAGTGGGTTGGGCTCACCTGCTCTAAGGAGGCTCAGTGCCCTGTCTCCCAGTGCCCCAGAGGTGGGGTTGCTAGGGCACAGTGGCATGGGTGGGTCCATTTGGCCAGAGGGAACTCAGGGGTTTCAGTGAGATTCAGAAAAAAAGAGCTAAAGAAAGATGTGCTCTACGCAGAAGTCCCAGAGACGTTCTGGAACCCCAAAGCTAGATGCCTGGGGCTTGGATGGGAAGTGGGGAGCAAATTCCTGGGGGGACAACTTTATCCTTGGGTTTCCCCTGAAGGCCAGGCTCTGCCCCACGCCGGATGGCGCACTGCTGGCGCCTGATAAATGGTGCTTATCTCGGTGTGCCTCATGAGGTCACTGCGGGCAATCAGGTGTGCCAGGGACAACTCTTTGGTTCCCAATTAGGCCACACCTGTGGCTGGAGGGGTGTGTGGGAGCTCACTGGGGAGGGGGCCCTCACTGAGTGTTGGGGAAAGAGACCCTGCACCCCTGGGGAGAGGGTGCCGGCAGTAGCCTAGTGGCCTCCATAATAGTGGCACGTTTGCTTTCCAGAGATGCACCCCCAGTTCCGGCCTTCCCAGTCCAACACGTACAGCGAGGTGGGGACCCCTTTCTCCATTGCATATGGCACCGGGAGTTTGACCGGAATCATCGGCGCCGACCAAGTGTCTGTGAGTGCGATTCTTTCATCTTTTCTCTCTTGGCCAGAAATGGAGGACGGAACGTTGCGCCCAGGTCTTAGGGGAGCTGCTCAGGTCGGACTTGGGAAGAGGTGGGAAGAGGGCGGGGCTTGCTGCTAGGGAACGGGATATGCAGCAGGCAGGTAGGGGAGCAGCAGTCGGCAGCTGGGGTGGCAGCGTTGGGTCCTGGAAGGGCAGCTCCGGGGACGCTTGGGGGAAGCAGTGCCCAGGGAGTGCGGCCTGTGGAGCTCCAAGGAGCTGAGTCAGGCCTCTGTCTTATGGACAAAGAAACCCAAGCCAGGAGACAAGCGAGCTCAGGTACTGAGATAAGGGGCCGAGGTAGAAGGAGGAAGTCCTTCCACAGAGACAAGACAGAGCCCAGATGTCAAAACCAAGGCCAAGGGCAGCGCCGACCCCAGTGCCGAGCTCTTGATCTGCTCCTTAAATCCCTCTGACCAAGAGACAGAGAACTTGCAGGGTGTGGTGCTGCCTGGTGCTTCTTGCAGGTTTATGGACAGCAAGGCATGGCCAGGCCTTGGGGAAAGAGAGGCTGGCCTGCTCCCCATGAACTCCATCCCTGTTCTGGGGAGGCCCCACGGCCCACAGGGCCCAGCCTGTATCAACATCCTTTCAAGGCAGGTGGGGGTCGGTTGAACATATTATTAAGCAAAAAATGCCAGGAGCAGTAAAACACCATCTATGTCAAGAATATCATACATAGAACACATGCAGCTAAAGCAGTGTGCTGCATAGACACACACACACACACATACACACGTTCTATATACATGTATGTAAAAGTACGACTATTTAGAAGGTTACATCCCAGATTGATCATTCTAAGAACCTCCAGAAAGAAAGGAAGGAAGAGAGAGAGTTTCCATCCACTGGTTCACTCCCCAAATACCCACAACGGCCGCAGCCAGGCTGGGCTGAAGCCAGGAGCCTGGGGCTCAGTCGGGTCTCCCACACAGCAGGAACCCAGTCACTGGAGCCCTCACTGCCGCCCCCCAGGGCCTGCATCAGCAGGAAGCTGGCGTTAGGAGCCCGAGCCAGGAATCAAACCAGACACTGGTGTGGGACAGAAGTGTCCTAGCTGGCAGCTTAGCCACAACACAAAACACCTGCCACAAGACGGGGAATCTTAGCCTCTAGGGGGCCCTGGAGCTGCCCGCTCCTTGGTGGGCTGGGCAGCCGCCAAGCCCACAGCGACTCCTGCCTCTCCTGGCTCCAGTGCTGGCTTGTGCTGCAGGACTCGCTCACCTGGGGACAGTGAGAGGACAGTGTGGGCTCCGGTGCACCCATAGTCTCATAGGCACCGAATGCCCTCCTTCTCCGGGTTCCCGTTGCCCCTTTCTCTGCCAACACTGCAGACTTGGAGCCGCAACCCCAGGGCAGAAATAACGTCCCAAAGGACACTACATGACATACCATCAGGGAAAGCCACAGAACAAACAGCAACCAAGCCAACAGTTTACTCTTTCAAAGGGTAATAAAATCGGTGAACTTCTAAAATAGTCACAAAAAGGAAGAAAACACGACAATGTTAGAAACGAAAAATAGAGCAGTACTAATGACAGCAGACATTAAAAGTGAGATGATGTTCATAATAATTTTATACTGATAAATTTTACATTTTTAAGAAAAATCAGCAAGTGCCTTAAGAAATGCAGCTACCAAAACTGACACAAGGAAAAAACAGAAAATGTGAGCACCCAATGTCTACTTTATAAAGATTTATTTATTTATCTGGAAGTCAGAGTTACACAGAGAGAAGGACAGGCAGAGAGAGAAAGAGAGACAGAGGTCTTTCTTCCATCCGCTGGTTCACTCCCCAGTTGGCTGCAACAGCCGGAGCTGCGCCAATCTCAAGCCAGGAGCCAGAAGCCAGGAGCTTCTTCCGGGCCTCCCATGCAGGGGCAGGGGCCCAAGGAGTTGGCCCATCTTCCACTGCTTTCCCAGGCCATAGCAGAGAGCTGGATCAGAAGTGGAGCAGCCGGGACTAGAACCGGCACCCATATGGGATGCCGGCACTGCAGGCGGCGGCTTTAGCCGCTCTGCCACAGCGCCAGCC
The DNA here is from genome assembly GCF_033115175.1 of Lepus europaeus. Lineage (NCBI taxonomy): Eukaryota > Metazoa > Chordata > Mammalia > Lagomorpha > Leporidae > Lepus > Lepus europaeus. Next base: position 20,934,663 of record NC_084840.1, on the reverse strand, counting down.
CCTCTAAACATTTAAAAGAAGAAATTCCACCAGTGCTACAGAAACTCTTCCAGATAGTCGGTAAAGAAGGAGCGCTCATTTTATGAATCCAGCAAAGCTCTAACAACAAAACTTGAAAAGGACTCTAACTAATAAGGACACAGAACTATAAGAATTAGGGGGAAAAAAAACATAAGTTTATTTCAGTGCAAGAAAATAGAAAGCCGAAAAGAAATTAGAATTACAGACAGATCCCTCTAAATGAATGGAGATGTAAAACTCTTAATGAACTAGGACTGTAAAGTAACTTTTTAAATCTGATAAAGAACATTTGCAGCCCACAGCAAACTTCATACTTAATGGTGAGTGGCTGAGAGACCTCCCTCTGAGGTTGGGAGTGAGATGATACACTCACCACTCCTATTCAGCAGGTACTCACTATTCTAACTAGTGCAATAAGGCAAGAAAAAGTAAATTAAAGGCATTAAGATTAGAAAGGAAGAAATAGCACTGTTTTAACATATGCCAAGATTCTATTCGTAGAAAACCCAAAAGTGCCTACAGAGAGAATATCGGGATTAATAAGTGAATTTAGCAAAGTTGCTGAATATGAGGTCAGCACACAAAAACCATGTGAATTTTTATATAGCAGGAAAAACAACAAAATGAAGGCAGATTTTTACTTATAATATTACCAAAAATATCAATTATCTTGAAGTAAATTTACCAAAAACTGTGTAGACCTCTACTCTAAAAACTGCCAAACATTACTGCATGTAATTAACAGAAGACTGACATAAATTGAAAGATAAACTGGTCTCGAGGGTTGAATAACTTAGCTTTATAAAGAAGTCAAGTAATTCCAAATTGATCTTTAAACTTAATGTCACCCAATCAAGATAACAGCAATCTTGGTAGAAATTAATAATCTGTTTCAATCTTGATGAAGAAAAACTCTGTCCAGTAATAAGACTTATTATAATGCTATAATAATGTAGACAGTGTGATGCTGGAACAGGATTTAAAAAATGCACAGATGGAACGAATTAGAAAATTTAGACACAGTCATCTGACTTATGTGGGACGTGCCATTACTGTTAGTGGAAACAATGATTGTGTATAGTGCTCAGTCACTTGGAGATGCATACAGGAAAAAATGAAGTTTGATTCCCCCTTCACACACTATCAAACATCGGATTGATTGTAGATCTAAATGTGAAAAATAAAGCAATAAAACTGCCAGGAGAAAACACTGGTAAATGTCTTTATGATCTAAGGGTAGGCAGAATTTTCTGGAACATGTTGCAAAAACCTCTAATAATAAAGGAAAAAGTTGGTCAATTTGAATACAATAAAATTAATATCTTATATTCATTAAGATATCATTAAGGGAGGAAGAATTCACATCTATCTTCTATTCATCAAAAAGTACTATTAAGAAGTAAAGTCTGGCCGGCGCCGTGGCTCAACAGGCTAATCCTCCACCTTGCGGCGCCGGCACACCGGGTTCTAGTCCCGGTTGGGGCGCTGGACTCTATCCCGGTTGCCCCTCTTCCAGGCCAGCTCTCTGCTATGGCCCGGGAGTGCAGTGGAGGATGGCCCAAGTGCTTGGGCCCTGCACCCGCACAGGAGACCAGGAGAAGCACCTGGCTCTTGGCTTCGGATCAGTGCGATGCGCCAGCCACAGCGGCCATTGGAGGGTGAACCAACGGCAAAAGGAAGACCTTTCTGTCTCTCTCTCTCTCACTATCCACTCTGCCTGTCAAATAAATAAATATATAAAAAAAATTAATTAAAACAAGGCATAAGATTTCCCACTCCAGACATTTATTTAAAAAAAAAAAAAAAAAAGAAGTAAAGTCTTCTCCCACAACTGGAAGATTTTTGTAACACTGACAAAGGACTTGGTTCCAGAAAATATCAGCAAGAAAAATATAGGCAACCCACTTCACAAAAGAGGGTATCCAGATGTCCAATCTCAGTATTATCAGGACATAAAATTTAAAACCTGAACGTAGCCCTCTTCCTATCTACTAGAAAAGTAAAACAGAAAAGAGGCAGCAGCTAGTGCCGGTGAGGACAGGGGACAATCGGAACTCTCCAAATACCGAGAGTGGAAGTGCTGGCTGGTACCAGCATCGTGGAGAACTCTCCAACACCATTTACCCAGGAAGACACTTTTTTTTTTTTAATTTTTTTAATTTAATTTTATTTATTTATTTATTTATTTTTTGACAGGCAGAGTGGACAGTGAGAGAGAGACAGAGAGAAAGGTCTTCCTTTTTGCCGTTGGTTCACCCTCCAATGGCCGCCGCGGTAGCGCGCTGCGGCCGGCGTACCACGCTGTTCCAATGGCAGGAGCCAGGTGCTTCTCCTGGTCTCCCATGGGGTGCAGAGCCCAAGCACTTGGGCCATCCTCCACTGCACTCCCTGGCCACAGCAGAGAGCTGGCCTGGAAGAGGGGCAACCGGGACAGAATCCGGCTCCCCGACCGGGACTAGAACCCGGTGTGCCGGCGCCGCAAGGCGGAGGATTAGCCTGTTGAGCCACGGCGCCAGCCAGGAAGACACTTTTATACCCTGCAATCTCGCAATTCGATTTGTAGGCACCTATCCAACAGAAACACAGAGCCACATTCACCAAAAGACATACACAAGCAGCACTATTGCGATAGTGAGATATACGAAACAGCCCAAATCTCTACCAATGGTAGAAGGGATATGCTTCTCATTATACATTCATACCACAGCATAGTAATAAGAATAAGCAAATGACATAGCCTGCAACTCGCACAGTGTTGAACGTCATATGCTAGATACAAAAGAGTTCATACTGGATGATTCCCTTGATATAAGATTCAAAAATAGACAAAAAGAATATATGTGGTTAGAAGTCAGGAGCCAGACTATCCTTGAGGAAGTACAATGATTGGCAGAGGGCCCAAAAGGGCTCCAAAACTTGGCAATATCTTGTTTCTTGGTTTAGGAGCTTGGTTACCTGGGATATTCGGTATATGGACTTTTACTGAACTGGACATCAATGATTTCTAAATTATTTCAACTCAAAAAGTTTATGTAAACAAGTAGGAGGCAGGAATATGGCAGAAGTCCTTGTGCCAATTACAATGATGAAAGTTGAGCAGCAAAGTCTTAGCTTCAGAACAGACAGAATCCGGGAGTCTGAGCCCCGTCACCAGTGATCCCCCAGCAGTCCTCGTGTGGGCTTCCCCCACCAGGTGCAAGGCCTGACCGTGGTTGGCCAGCAGTTCGGAGAAAGTGTCAAGGAGCCCGGCCAGACCTTCGTGAACGCAGAGTTCGACGGCATCCTGGGCCTGGGATACCCGTCCTTGGCTGCGGGGGGAGTGACCCCGGTGTTTGACAACATGATGGCCCAGAACCTGGTCAGTCTGCCAATGTTTTCTGTCTACATGAGCAGGTAAGGCCCATCAGGCCCACCAGGGGAAGTTGGCTGGGATTTCAGGGAGCCCACGTGGTGGCCCTGGACTTAGCAAGCAGAAGACCGGCTTGGATCTCTTGCTTGAACCCATGGCCAGCAGTGTGATCTTGGGCAAAACACTTCTCGATATGGGGGAAATGAGGTTTGTTTCAGCAAAGAGCTGTGATGAGCCCTTTGTAAACTCTACCACACTGAGATGGGCTATTCACTTATGTCATCAATAAATCCCAAGCCTCTTTAACATGCTGGCCATATTATTGGTGATGCTAGACCCCAGGGCACAAGGACGTAAGAAAGACAGTTCCCCATGTGGGTGGGAGGGGAGGAGAGCCAGGAAAGAAATTACAAAGGAAGCTGGCCATAAAATAATTGCACACTCACATGCGGTATGTCTATACGATGGAATATTACTTTGGCTTTGAAAGGAAAGAAATTCTGACACATGCTGCAACATGGATGCAGCTTGAGCTCGCTAAGCGGAATAAGCCAGGCCAAATGCTACACGATTCCGCTTCCGCGAAGTACCTGGAGCAGTCAGATGCACAGAGACAGAAAGTAGAGGGAGGGGCGCCTGGGCCTCGGGGAGGGGAAGTGGGCAGTTCTCCTTTAACGCGTGCAGAGTTTTAGTTCCAAAATGAAGCGTTCTGGAGACGGGCTTGGCAACAGCGAGAGCGTCCTTAACGCTGCTGAGCCGCCTGCTCCGAAGTGGTGAGGACGGCGGACTTTGTTCCGCGAGCACACTTCGAAAAGCGAAGTTAGGTCATGAGAGCCCACAGATGACAAAACACTCATGGGCTTGCACACTTAAGTGCTTTTTCTTGATATGCATACTGTATTTTAGTAAAATGTTTTAACAAGTTAAGAGAATGGCTTGAAGGAAATTTATTTTGGTGCAAAATCATTTTGAAATCTATACGTAGTTTACTCATAATATACGTTTTCCAAGACCTTTTTTGGGGGTCTGTGGAATAGATTTTGTCATAATTTATTTGATTAATTAATCTGAGAGGTAGAGAGACAGAGAAACTCCCATCCGCTGGCTCATTCCTTAAACGCCCTTAAGGCCAGGTCTGGGCCAGGGCCAAAGCCAGGAATCAGGAACTCATTCCAAGTCGCCCACATGGGTGGCAGGGACCTGGCTACATGAGCTATGGCCACTGCCTCCCAGCAGGAAGCTGGTGCCAAAAGCAGGGAACTGGCCGCGTGTAGTCCAACGTGGGACTCCAGGGTCTTAACTGGTATCTTAACCCTTAGCCCAAACACCCGCCCTTCTTACAGCGGTTTGGAAAAATAATTGTGTGCTGTAGTTAGGAGAGGTCGCGAGGCTCCCAACAGAGTCTCTCGGCACTCTGTCCTGTGGTTCATGAAGCGAGGGCACCTCTTCTTCCCCGCACAAGATCTCTCCCACCTGTCTGCCCTTTCCTGACCTGAGCTGGCCTTGTCCAGTGTTAAGTCCATCTCCCCCACCCCCCGCACTTGGGGAGCCCTTAATGTCCTCTGTCATGCCGTGCCGCTCCCCCAGACAGCTGTAACCAGGGCTGGGCTGCACTGCGGCTGAGGGGGAGGGCTGTCCCGGTACCTCTCGTGCCCCTGCGGGTTCCTTGCTCCCGTCCAGCCCAGGGAGGAAGTGAGCTGTGGTGCAGACTTGGTGGCCAGACGGGCCTGATTCACATCCCATCACTGACAAGGGTATTTGGAAAAGTTGGTGGAAACGATGAAATGAAAAGATAAATTATTTTGGTGCAAAAATTGCTGGAATCTATGCAACTTTTTTTTTCATAATATATACTTTCCATGAACTTTTTGAAGTCCATGCATAACGTGGCTTCATGTCCCTGGACCTCAGCTTCCTCAAATGGACCCCAGGTTGTGGTGAGAGTTAAAGAAGACTAGAGAGGCAGGACTCCTGGCACAGACCACCAGCAATGCTAGGGGCTTCTCCGCTAGGGGCTTCTCCGGCCGCTCTACGCCCACCTCCCTGGGAGGTATTTGTTCCCTACCCCTCTACCGTCCTGCCATGCAATGCAGTCTTGTATTTTTCTAATTCTTTCATTCTGAAATGTTTATGTCTGATTTCCCCAGAATCTTGCAAGGTGATAGAACATAATCTGAGAAATCAAAACCAAAGAAAACCAACCAATCTCCCAGCTCTAATACATTTGCTTCCTTGTCTTGACACAGGGTAGTGAATAATACAGAAACTCCCAATACCACTGCACCCAGAGAGGGGAGAGAGGACTATAGGCTATTTCAAAAAAACTTGGGCCAAAAGAAATTTCTCTTTTTAAAATTATTTATTTGAAAGACAGAATTACAGAGAGAGACAGAGGTAGAGAGAGATCTTCCATCTGCTGGTTCACTCCCTAGATGGCTGCAATGACCAGCGCTGGGCCAGGCCAAAGCCTGGAGCCAGAAGCTTCATCTGGGTCTCCCACGTGGATGCAGGGGCCCAAGCACTTGGGTCATCTTCTGCTACTTTCCCAGGCGCATTAGCAGGGAGCTGGATCAGAAGTGGAGCAGCCAGGACTCAAACTGGTGCCCACATGGGATGCTGGCATCGCAGGCAGCGGCTTAACCTGCTATACTACAATGCCGGTCCCCCAAATTTCTCTTTTAGTCCCATTTCCCAGCTTTTTGAGCAGTCCTTGAACTGTGGAAAAGGGTGATTTGGAGAGGGGAGTGCCATAAGTCACACAGATTTGACCTTGGTTCTGCATGGCCAGACCTGTTGTCCCCGTTTCCCATCTCTGTAACCTTTTTATCCAAGAAGTAGGCGTGCATCCACAAATCACTGGGTGCAGCCATTTCTATCCTTGAGTGAAAAAGGCCCAGACTGGTGCGGTGTAGACACTGCTTGGGATACCTGCACTCCATATCTGATTGCCTGGGTTCCAGTCCCAGCTCCACTCCCAAGTCCAGCCCCTACTGATGTGCACCTGGGAGGCGGTGGTGATGGCTTAAGTAGCTGAGTCCCTGCCATCCATGTGGGAGACCCAAATGGAGCTCCTGGCTCCTGGCTTTGGCCTGCATCAGGCCCAGCTGTTGCAGGCATTTGGGGCGTGAACCAGCAAGTGGAAGATGTCTCTTGCGGTGTGTCGGTGTCTTTCAGCCTTTCAAATAAATGGATAATTTAAAAAAAAAAAAAAAAAGAACCTCCAGACTAAGCAGCTTGTGGGGGTCGGAGGTCATGGTCTCGAGGCCCAGCTGACATTTCTGCCTACCCAGTACTCGGCCTGAGTGCCCAGACCGAGCTGCAAAGGCTCGCCCAAAGGGTTTCCGGGACCTCTTCCTCAACAACGTGCCTCTCTCTCCATGCAGTAACCCCGACGGTGGTTCGGGGAGTGAGCTGACGTTTGGAGGCTACGACTCCTCCCATTTCTCTGGGAGCCTGAATTGGGTGCCGGTCACTAAGCAAGGCTACTGGCAGATTGCGCTGGATGAGTGAGTATCCTGCAGGGGTAGCCGGTGCCGTGGGAGAAACCTCGCAGGCCTGATCTGTGGGCTGGAGCGGCAGAGGAGCCGAGAGAAGGTGCCAGAAGGGGACTGAGCATCCCAGCAAGCCGCACACACTCACACACAAGGCCAAGGCAGAGCGGCCTGGGAAGGCAATGAGAGTGGGACCCCGATTTGCTCTCCACAGAGCTTGGTGGAAAGTGAGACACGCATGTGGATCACGGCCAAGGGAAGTGGAAGGTGCTGGTGCCCACGAGAGGAGCCCACCGCGGTGCAGTGGCCAGCATGGCACGGCTTCTCTCTAAAGCACCTGCAAGGGTTTCGGTGGGGAGGCAGCATTGAACCTAAGCCTGCAACACATACTGCGTCTGCGCACGGAGCACTCGGGGATGTGCCAGTAGATGTGTGCTCCATCCCTGGTGCTGCGTGAGACAATGCAGGGTTGCGAGCAGGTGGAATTCAAGTTTCAGCCCCTGCAAGGTGACAGGCATTAGGGATACAAAAATGACGGAGCTTCAGCACTCGCTGGCTGCTGAGGGCTTCCAGGCTGCAAGGATTACCTACTGAGGGGTCAAGGCATCGTTTTAGGGACTCATAATAGCCTCCATTTTTTAAGGAAGCAGAATAGATAGAAAATGTTGGATTGAATTTCCCATGTGTTTCTGTGTGTACTGGGTCAAAAAAAAAATGCATTCCTTACCATAGATTTCAGTCCCCCACACTCTCGTCCTGCGAGGGACCAAATTGGTCCTCACTTGTGTGCCCAGAGTCCTGGTGAGCCAGGGGGAGTGAGGGCTACCCAGGGGGCTGACGGCTGTCCCTCCGCCCTCAGGATCCAGGTGGGAGGCTCCCCCATGTTCTGCCCCGAGGGCTGCCAGGCCATTGTGGACACAGGGACCTCCCTCATCACCGGCCCCTCAGACAAAATCAAGCAGCTGCAAGCCGCCATTGGAGCGACACCCATGGATGGAGAAGTGAGCGCCTGCCTGGTGCGGGAGGGGTGGGCGCGGGAGAACCGGCCCTCCCCTGGAAGTTACGAGGCTCAGCACGGCTGCCTGGGCTGTGTTTTAGTATGCCGTGGAGTGTGAGAACCTCAACATCATGCCAGATGTCACTTTTGTCATCAACGGTGTCCCCTACACTCTGAGTGCCACGGCCTACACCCTGCCGGTAAGGACTGTTTCCTTATTCTGCAAGTCACGGGGCCCTCCCCACCTGCTGTCACTTCCCCCTCTGGAGCTGTCCATGCATGCACGCAGTCTGTGTGTTCACCTCTTGCTGGTGCCGGGGCTGCTCGGACGTGGCTTTCCCCCAGGGAGGGATGCATCCAGCGGGTTCTGATGCCCAGCTGTGCTGCGAGGCTGCGCAGATTTCAGGAAGTTTTCTGAAACGGACAGAATCCTCGCCAGGTCAGGCTGCAGATATTACTGTCCCATTTCACAGATGAGGACACTGAGACTCAGCCTTAAGTAACTGAGGTCCAGAGAGGAGCAGCTTGGAGGGGGAGTGGCCTGCAGAATAAAGTTATTAGAGGGGATGTCACAAAGTTCATGGAAAATGCAATTAACCAAAATGTATTTAGGTGCAGTTTTTGAAGTCTATACGTCGTTTATTCATAACACACATTTTCCACGCTGTTTGAGGACCCCTCCTACTCCTTGTGCCATTCAAATGAGCATTATCCCTCTAGGAAGAGGATGTCTTGTTCTGTAAGTTCTCCAGTTTGGAAGGAAGGCCAGAGAAAGAGGGAGCTCCCAGGCGTCTGGGGAGCCTGCGATTGCCTCACGGCCCAGGCGGCCTGGATTTGCTCCATGGCGGCTCCGTGGCAGCACACTGTACCATGCTCTTCCACCCAGGAGGTGCCACGGCATCGGTGACGGTGACTGTGCCGGGATGGAGGTGCTGAGGAGCAGGCAGGGCTTGTGCCATACTGCCCGTGCCCGGATCTCCATTAACGCCACCCCAAGGCCACCAAATAGGAACAGACAACCCAAGTGAAAGCAAATGTTTGCTCTAAAACACAGCTTCATGGTCGGTCCCCTGAGCCCCCGTGACATGGGAATTCTGGCACCGCCCCTGTGACACGCAGGATGTGCAGGCACACACCTGTCACTCCTCCGGCACCCTCCCGCCTACCTCCCGCTCGTGCCCACACCCTTCTCAGCCCCATGTGGCTCCCAGGTCCTTTCCTGCTAATGGATTCCAATCAGAGCCTCCTCTGGCCACACAGGCGCTGCACCAAGTTTGCCTTCTTATCCCCTTCTCCACATGGAGCCCCCAACCCTCTGAATTCCCCAACTCCTCCATCAGCATCCTCCATTGCAACTGCCTGCTGGCCAGACCACACCCGCCTGAACCCCAAGTCTTTGTTAACTGAAACAGTAAGAACCAGGGGAGCTGCAGGTGGCTTCTTGCATTGCCTCTACAAGGGGTCACACCCCTGATTCTTCCCAGAACACCCAGACGGCCACAGCAGTGCAGTCCCCTGTGGGCCACATCTCTCAAACGAATCTAAGTTGTGCTTTGCTAGGAACTAAAGAGGCCAGAATTTAAACCAAGTTCTCCAAGCACCAAACCTGGTGCTCTCCCAGCCGTCCGAGACGGTTTCAGTCTGCCCCATGTACCATGATGATGGGGGCGGGGGAGAGGTAGAGGGAGGGATTGGAAGTGCACAGCAAATGAACACTTCTCAAGGTTGTAGCACAGAGGCACCCCGGCCACATGAAGGAATCTGTCCAAAAAATTAAATTTACCAAGCAAATTGGGGGCAGGGCAGGGGAGTAGAGGAAGCAGGCAGCAGAAGCCACCCCAAATGGTGGCACCCACCAGGCGTCCGAGGCCACTCACTGCTGGACGCGGCCACCAGCACTCAAGGCAGTTTCTGGGCAGTTCGCTGCCTTCTTCCTCCTATGTGATTTGCCTGCTTCTCCTGAACCCCAGGACTTCGTGGATGGAATGCAGTTCTGCGGCAGTGGCTTTCAAGGACTGGACATCCAGCCGCCCGCTGGGCCCCTCTGGATCCTGGGGGACGTCTTCATCCGGCAGTTCTACTCGGTCTTTGACCGCGGGAGCAACCGCGTGGGGCTGGCCCCTGCAGTCCCCTAGGTGGGCCCTGTGTCTGCGCCTCCCCAGCACCTGCGCCGCCTGTTGGGCTGGGGCTTTCTTTACATCTGTCAAAAATTCGTTTTCTGGGGCCGCTGTGGTTAAGCCACAACCTGTGCCACTGGTATTCCACATGGGCATCCTGTCTGCTCCTCTTCTGACCCAGCTCCCAGCTAATGGCCTGGGAAGGCAGCAGAAGATGGCCCAAGTGCTTGGGCCCTGCTACCCACATGGGAGACCCAGCTGGGGTTCCAGGCTCCTGGCTTTGGCCTGCGGCCACTTGGGGAGTAAACCAGCAGACAGAAGATCTCTCTCTCTGTGTCTCTCTCTCCTTCTCTGTCACTCTGACTTTCAAATAAATAAAAAAGAAATCTTTAAAAATTTCATTGTCCACAGAATTCAATCATTCCTAGAGTTGCAAATTGCAAGAGGGCAAACATTGCATGAGAGCAACACACACTCACAACCTCACACACACAGACCTCCTCCAGCACAAGGTGAGAATTAAGTTGCGTGTTCAGGCACGCAGTGTATGGAAATCTCCAAACAGACACACACAAGCACACACACTCACACACACACACAGACGACAATATAATAATATGCACCCCCACCCAACCAGAGCAGCCCAGCCACACGTGCCACCACAGTCTTCTGTCTCCAGCTCCACATGCTTGGAGCACTTTGGAACAGATTCCGAGCATCATGCCGCTTTGTCCCAAATAGTTCTAATATCCTTAAACACGGAGCCAGCATTCAAATGTCTTCTGTTGTCTCACAAACGTTCGACCATTTTTACAGCAGACTGGCTCGTAACGGGATTCAAATGAAGCCCGAAAATTCAGGCCTCCTACGTTCGGAATTGGATGTTGGACATCCAGAGGTGTCATTGCACGTGGTTCTCTGAGCCCACCTTGCCTACAAAATGGTAGTTAGCACTACAGGCCTGGTTTTTGTGACAAAAATATGTTGTAGGTGGTGCAGGGGACTTCCTGTCGTATCCTACCAGGAGGCAGACAGAGCCTGGAGCCTCTCTGTGACTAGTGTTAGCCCCCATGAACGGGCTTGGAGGTGACCTCACCCCGTCACCTCAGCGTCCCTTTAGCGTTTTAACCATTGGTTTTTGCAGCCATTGATGGTGATGGCTTGAAAACACTCAGCTGGGGGCCGCATTGTGGCAGAGCAGGCAAAGCTGCTGCCTACAACCCTGGCATCCCATCTGGGCGCCAGTTTGAGTCCCGGCTGCTCCACTTCCAATCCAGCTCCCTGCTATGTCCTGGGAAAGCAGCAGAAGATGGCCCAAGTGTTTGGGCCCCTGCACCCATGTGGGAGACCCGGAAGAAGCTCCTGGCTCCTGGCCTTGACCTGGCCCAACCTCAGCCATGTGTGGAGGGAACCAGTGGATGGAAGACCTCTCTCTGTGTGTCTCTCCTTCTCACTCTGTAACTCTGCCTTTCAAATAAATAAATAAATAACATATTTTTAAGAAAGAAAGAAAACCACTCAGCCTTGAGGGGTTGAGACAGCATTCTTCTACTGCCAATGTTCCTTCCGCATTTGTAGCTGGAATCCTTTCATAAAAAAATAATCTTCCCTATTCAACCGCTGGCTCACCGTGAGGTGTAGCCCTTACAGGACACAAAACGACTACTTGGGTTTTCCTTCCCTTTCTTTACCAGCTTTCAGAATCGTGGGTTGGGGCTAGAGTGAATGCCAATGGATTTGAACACTGGATGAGCGTCAGTTTGCTACAGTTTTTAAAAAATGCTTAAATCACCCCACCTCCAGCAGGTGGACAAGCCTTCAGTTACTTCCTGTGAGCGTTTCCAGCCTGTCTGGCTCCCCGATAGCCCACGTGGGGCCTCAGCCATCGTCCCATTGTCATGGTTTCTGGCAGTCAGCCTACGTGTGTGCTGTGAACTGAATATTCTACAATATATGGGAGATAGAACAAGAGGGAGAGGGAGCCCAGCAGGAGTCAGAGTGAGAGTGGGAGCAAGAGAGAGATTGAGAGAGAGAGGGAGGTTGGGAGGGAGTCCTTTCACACCTGGGACCCCAAGGCCTACCCCGAGGGAGCTGCTGTGGAGACGCCGGTCCAGGTCCAGCTCCGTTCCGGCAGGATCTGTTACCAACAGAAGCAGCTAATTTTTCTGCTCCTCCCTTTAGGATTTGTGTCTTTCAAAAAGAGAATTATCTTCAGTTTTGCTCTTGTTATAAAATAGGCACAGGTGCTCCGTCATCCGCCCTCGCAGAGGAACACGCTGCTGTCCGCTCCGAGTTCCTGCACACGGACTGTATTCTTGGCCCGCATGAACAGGCAGAGACGGCCGGAGCAAGGAAGCCGTGTTCCCTCCAAAAGAAGTCAGGGTGGGCACTTGCATGGTGGTGAAGTCGCCGCTTGGGGCGCCCGTGTTCCATACTGGAGGACCTCGCTCAGGGCCCAGTACTCCGCTTCTGACCCGGCTTCCTGCTGATGCACACCCTGGGAGGCAGCAGGTGATGCTCAAGTACTTGGGTCCCTGCCACCCCCACGGGAGCCCTGGATGGAGTTCCAGCCAAACAGGCTGGATTCACACTGGTGCTCAGCCCTTCCTGTCTCTGAACACTCACCTCACCGAGCTCTTGGGATGTCAGCGAGTTTCCCAGGGTGGAACTCGGCCCAGGTGTCAGCTTCCTTTCCCATGGGTGTTGGGCTCTGAGTATATCATGGCTACACACGCACACACACACGTGCGTGCATACATGCACACACACATACACATGCACCTATACATACACTCACACATAGACACAAACACACAAACACATAAACTCACATGCACACACACACACTCAGGCATGCACACACACACTTGTTTTTATGGTTTCTTTTCCTTTTGTTTCTTGTTTTTATAATTGTTTATTTGTTTACTAAAAGATCAGTTTCAGAGTTAGTTTGGAACAGCCAATCCAACCAAGCCAGCCAGCTGAGCAGATAACAAACGGCCTCAGGAGTCAGACGGGCCTGGACCAGATTCCCAGCACCACTTGAGGGGCCCCTGCACCTCACTTTGCTCATTGTCAAGTGGGTGTGATGATAGCAACTGCGGCACAGAGTCAGCACAGGCAAGTCTCACAGAGGGAGGAGGCTGGCGACCCCTCCTCTACATCAACGTGCTCTCCTAGCCATGCGGGAGCCTGCGTTAGACCCCAGCCCTGCAGGCTCACTCCCTCAGGTCCCTGCTGCCCAGGGGCTGCCGCGTGAGCTCAGTCAGGAGTCTGGGGGTGGTGTGGCCAGATGTGGAGCAATCATGATGACAGCCCTGCCAGCTCTGTCTCAAAGATGCTTCTCTGGCCTAGGTTCCTTGTCCCCATCTCCCTAGCCATTCCTGCACACCCGGAATATTTCACAACACCCTTCCTAATGCTTGGATTCTGGACTCTCCGCCCTCCCAACTCACCAGTGCCTGGCTGGACTGTGCCCCTAGAGCCCATCTCACATCACATCTCCCCTGCTGCACCCCAGTGACATCCACATTGGCACGACTTTCAGGGTGCACTGGGGCCTTGCCTCGGGGTGACCCCCCTGCTCCCCTCACATCAAGCCCACCCTGAAACACACTGACACCCCCATCTTCTCGCACCTGTTGCCAGAAGAGCCACGATGCCCCAAAGTGACCCCTTCCCGTGAGTGTCAGGAGGGCAGTGAAGAGACAGAAGACCCTGTGCTCTGAAGAACCATGAGGGGCCTCAGTATTCATGGAGGGGACGGTGTTGTGGCAGGAGGCCTAAGCTGCCAATTGCAACACCTGCATCCCACATTGGAGCACTGGTTCAAGTCCCGGCTGCTCCACTTCCAATCCAGCTCCCTGCTGACGTGCCTGGGAAGGCAGTGGAAGATGGCCCAAGTGCTTGGGCCCCTGCACCCACATAGGAGATCAGGATGGAATTCTGGCTATTGTAGCCATTTGGGGAGCAAACCAGTGGATGGAAGATCTCTCTTGATCTTCCTTTCAAATAAATAAATAAATCTTTTTAAAAAGAAAGCTTATAGAAAACACATATAAAAATTATACACACATTTTAATTTTTTGTAGCAAAATAAACTTTTTCAAAAAGATTTATTTATTTATTTGAAAGTCAAAGTTACACAGAGAGAGGGAGAGAGAAAAAGAGAGAGAGAGAGAGGTCTTCCATCTGCTGGTTCACTCCCCAGATGGCTGCAACGGCCTGGGCTGGGCCAAGCTGGAGGCAGGAGCTTCGTCTGGGTTTCCCATGTGGGTGGCAGGGGCCCAGGCACTTGGGCCATCTTCTGCTGCTTTTCCTGGGCCATTAGCAGGGAGCTGGATTGGAAGTGGAGCAGCCAGGACACGAATCAGCACCCATATGGGATGTCGGCATCACAGACGGTGGCTTTCCCCAATATGCCACGTGGCTGGCCCCTCCACTTACCTCTTTAATTCCATTTCCCCAGGAACTTTTTCAAGGATCCTCACAAATGGGCCTGTTAGCACCAAGACTGTTTCAAAGGGGGTGACCTGTGACCTGGAGCCTCTCTGTGTGCCCTTCTCCTGCCAGCCGGTGCCTCCTCCCCCACCCGCAAATCACTTCCCGATGTCATCAGCCGGCTTCTCTCTTCCACCTGCCCCACTCCTGCGCATGTGTGTCCTCCACGCCCTTCTTGGCCTCCTAGAAGCCCCCACACCCTTTGGCTGCGTTTCCTGCATCTTTATTTGCTCCCTGTCTTATTTCCACTGATAAATGCAAGTACCCATTTGTATGACCCCAAAGGCCCATGTGCTCGGATTACTGAATGAATGACCGCAAGAGGCGAAGGAGGAAGTGCCCGAGCCCACAGCACAAGCGCCGTCAGGGCCTCCTCCGCGGGCCAGAAGCCGCCGTCACTCCCCACGGGAGCGTGTGTCAGAGGAAAGGGAAGTTGCTGACTTGTGATCCACGTGGACGGAGGAAGTGGAGCTACCCAGGGTGGCCGGTGACTCAGCTTCCAAAGGTGCCAGGCAGAGTTCTGCCAGCATCGCGAAAGCCCAGGTTTCAGTCCCACGCTCAGCAGCTGCAGGGAGCAGCCGACATCAGTTTACTTCCCCAGACCCGAAAGCACCTGCCGCAGCGGGGAGGCCGCAGCCGCACAACGGACCCGGCTGGAGCTTCTGCCTGTTCTCTGAGACCACACGGCTCTGCGCGCTCTCTCTCTCTCTCTCTCTCTCTCTCTCTCTCTCTCTCTCACACACACACACACACACACACACACACACGTTCCATTTAAACCTTGTCTTGGCGCCAGCATTGTGACACAGTGGGTTACACGGCTGCTTGTGACACTGGCATCCCATCCTGGAGCGCCGGCTGGAGTCCCAGCTGGAGACCCGGCTGCTCTGCTTCCGAGCCAGCTCCCTGCGAATGCACCTGAGAAGGCAGCAGAAGATGCCCCGAGTGCTTGGGCCCCTGTCATCCACGTGGGAGACGCAGATGGGATCCCAGGCTCCTGGCTTCAGTGTGGCCAGGCCCCAGCCTTGAGGCCATTTAGGGAATGATCTGGGAGACAGAGGATCAGTGTGTGTGTGTGTGTGTGTGTGTGTGTGTGTGAGAGAGAGAGAGAGAGAGAGACTCTCCCTTTCTAATAAATAAATAAATCTTTTTATTTAAAAAAAATCTTAGAAAAAGAAGAAGATGAGGAAAAGATTCTAAAGGGCAACAGTTAAAGAACAAATCAGCCACCATAGGCCCGAGGTTGGCCGGAGCCGGGGGTGCACTGATGTACTTTTCCCCAGTGGCTGAAATAGACCATTCTGGCAGGGTGCCCTGCCCAGCATCGCCCTCCGTGGAAAGCAGTGCATCCGCCCTGCAGGCATGTTTGCCAATCGGAAGAAGGCAATGAACTTCAACTTTGGTTCCACCAGAAACTCCACGGCAGGCCTGTACGTGGAGTGGTGGGTGTGGGATGCCAGGTCCTGGCTCTGGCCTTGGGGTGCGAGCAGCAACCTGGAGACTCCTGTCCCACATGGCAGGACCGCTGACAGCGAGGGGTGTTAGACAAAGGCGTGGGCCAGCTGGGGCTAAAGCCCACCCAGAAGGGGATGGGGGGTGCGGCAGGTGCGGGCACCCTGGGCCATGAGCGCTGGTGACCGCCCCGGGTTGGGCATCGTCAGAACTCGCTCCCCTCCCCTTTCATCTGTAGCTGCAGTCTCCAAGGCGTGGCTCAGGCAGCTCAGGCGCCGCCATCCTCAGGGTGGCTTGCACAGTCTCATCCGAGAGCCCTGGGAGGCGTTAGGACTCGCCTTACATCGCTCACGTCTATTGGGTGTGTGTGTGTATGTATGTGTGTGAGAGAGAGAGGGAGAGATGGGGGTATGATGTGTGGTGTGTGTATGTGTGTGTGGTGTGTGATACTGGTATGGTGTTGTATGTGGTATGGTGTGTGTGACATGGAGGTATGATGTGTGGTGTGTGTGTGTGTGTGTGTGATGGGCTTGTGGTGTGTGGTGTGTGTGTGTGTGAGATGGGGCTGTAGTGTGTGGTGTATGTGGTGTGTATGTGTGATGGGAATATGGTGTGTGGTATGGTATGGTATGTGTGGGTGTGTTATGAGATAGGAGTGTGGTATGGTGTGTGTATGTGTGTGAGATGGGGGTATTTGTGTGTAGTGTTGTGTGTGGTGTGGTGTATGTGATGGAGGTATGAGTGTGATGTTTGGTATGAGTGGTGTGTGTGTGTGTGGTGTGGTGTGTGTGATGGAGGTTTGGTGTGTGTGTGAGATGGGGTATGGTGTGTGGGGTGGTATGGTATGTGTGGGGTGTGTGTGTGTGGTGTGCTGTGTGTGATGGAGGTATGATGTGTGATGTTTGGTATGTGTTGTGTGTGTGTGATGGAGGTTTGGTGTGTGTGTGAGATGGGGTATGGTGTGTGGTGTGGTATGGGGTATGTGTGTGTGTGATGTATGTGATGGAGGTATGATGTATGATGTATGATGTTTGGTGTGCGTATGTGTGTGTGTGTGGTGTGCTGTGTGTGATGAAGGTATGGTGTGTGTGTGAGATGGGGTATGGTGTGTGGTGTGGTATGGGGTGTGTGTGTGTGGTGTGCTGCGTGTGATGAAGGTATGGTGTGTGTGTGTGAGATGGGGTATGGTGTGTGGTGTGGTATGGGGTGTGTGTATGTGGTGTGCTGTGTGTGATGAAGGTATGGTGTGTGTGTGTGAGATGGGGTATGGTGTGTGGTGTGGTATGGTATGAGTGGGGTGTGTGTGTGTGTGTGGTGTGCTGTGTGTGATGAAGGTATGGTGTGTGTGTGAGATGGGGTATGGTGTGTGGTGTGGTATGGGGTGTGTGTGTGTGTGTGTGTGGTGTGCTGTGTGTGATGAAGGTATGGTGTGTGTGTGTGAGATGGGGTATGGTGTGTGGTGTGGTATGGTGTGTGTGTGTGTGTGTGGTGTGCTGTGTGTGATGAAGGTATGGTGTGTGTGTGAGATGGGGTATGGTGTGTGGTGTGGTATGGGGTGTGTGTGTGTGTGATGTATGTGATGGAGGTATGATGTATGATGTTTGGTGTGTGTGTGTGTGTGTGTGTTGTGTGCTGTGTGTGATGAAGGTATGGTGTGTGTGTGTGAGATGGGGTATGGTGTGTGGTGTGGTATGGGGTGTGTGTGTGTGTGTGTGTGGTGTGCTGTGTGTGATGAAGGTATGGTGTGTGTGTGTGAGATGGGGTATGGTGTGTGGTGTGGTATGGTATGAGTGGGGTGTGTGTGTGTGTGTGGTGTGCTGTGTGTGATGAAGGTATGGTGTGTGTGTGAGATGGGGTATGGTGTGTGGTGTGGTATGGGGTGTGTGTGTGTGGTGTGCTGTGTGTGATGAAGGTATGGTGTGTGTGTGTGAGATGGGGTATGGTGTGTGGTGTGGTATGGGGTGTGTGTGTGTGGTGTGCTGTGTGTGATGAAGGTATGGTGTGTGTGTGAGATGGGGTATGGTGTGTGGTGTGGTATGGGGTGTGTGTGTGTGGTGTGCTGTGTGTGATGAAGGTATGGTGTGTGTGTGTGAGATGGGGTATGGTGTGTGGTGGTGTAGTATGGCGTGGGGGGGTGTGAGATAGGAGTATGGTGTGCTCTCTGTGTGTGTGTCCATGCATGTGTGTACAATAACCGGGACAGGGTAAGACAGGAGGACCTGACCTCCTCCCTCCAGGCTGATGGTGAGACCGAGTCCAGCACACCTGTGTGTATCTGAAAATTCCACAAACAGAAGGGCCAAGGCAGTTGGAGCCCCCTGGCGCCACACGTGCAGCCCCCGGCCCTGGGCCGCCACCCTGGGCCCTCCCCGGGAGGAAGCTCCAGCCGGCGGCAAGGCCCTGACTTTCCCATTCCACCCCACCCCCTCCGCCCACACGGCTGAGGTCACCCCGGCCCAGCCTCTTGTGCAACTTTCCCAAGTGTGTGCGGAGAGGGAGAGGAGGAAAACGGGGAAGCCCTGGCCTCGGCCACCTCGGGGGCTCGCTCCGCGCCCGGCGACACGCCCCAGCCTCTTGGAGAGCCGCCGGCCAGCCTCGGATGCCCAGTGCGCGCCGCCGCCGCTGTGAGTGCCCTGGCGGCTCGTCGCGGTCCTCCTGGCCAGCGTCGGAGCTATCCGTGTGCTTGGGGGAGGCGCGGAGGCGGGGGAGGCAAGGATGGAGGCTGAGACTCGGCTGCTGCAGGGCGTAGAGGCGGCCGGGGACCCCGGTCCTGGAGAAGCTCCTGGGGCGTGGGACTTCCCTGTGCGGGCCGCGAGCTGGGGCCCAGCTGGGGGAATCTGCAAGGGCCGTCAGTTCCAGGCGGGGCACAGCGGAGCGGGCGGCGTCGCTGCCCAAACCCGCAGGGCCTGCCGGAAACCGGAGCCCCCTGGGAGGGCCCTCGGCATCTGGCTACTTTCTGGGTGGAAGCTGTGTCGCCTTTTGGAGATCATTAGTGTACGTCCCAGCACAGCGCTGCCAGGCTGGGCGAGAGATGCGGAGTCGGGCAGATCTGGATTCTTGCCCCAGCTTGCCGCTAATTTGTTCTTGCGGCAGGAATCCACTGCTGTCTGGAGCTTTCTGAAAGTTGCAGGTTCTCTGTAAGGCACGCATTGTGTTGTAATAAAAACAGTTCCTCTGGGCTTGGCCACCAATCCCCCACGGCAGAGCTCCCACGGAGATGGTAACTCTGTATCCTCTGGCCCCCAGAGGGCAGGTGTGCAGCAGGTGCGCTGGAGGTGTGGACACATAGATGCATTGACACAGGTGTGGACGAAAGGATGGATGGCTATTTGTGGAGGCCTCTAGTCCCAGTCTCTTTGGGGAGGGGGGGTACAGAGAGGTGTGGGGCACTGCCCTGCCCACTGGGAATGCGCAGTCTACTTGGGGAGACTTGCCGAGACGCCGAGAAAGAGTGAGAATGCTGAGGCTCCTGAAACCAGGCCCTGGGTGCACTTCCCCGAAGGAGCAGGCCTAGACCTGCTAGGGTTTAGTGGGTGGAGCAGTTGAGAGAGCTCCGTGTGTTAGGGTGGGTGTATTTGTCATTTTCCAAGGCACGTGGACGAGGGGATGCTGAGAAGCCAGAGGAAATAGCAGGACAGGGTGGGGAGCCTGTGCCTGCTTCCAGACTCCGCTGTGCCCTGCTCACTGCTCTGCCTGCCCCCAGGAACAGCAGCCATCCCAGCACAGAGGCAGAAGACTGTGCCTGGGTCCTGGCTGGGGCCAGTGGGGTAAGGAGAGAAAGGGGAGTGGGAGGGTGAGAGCAGAGCAGGTGTGAGAGTTCTCTTGTAGCGGCCTAGGGCTTGGCAACAACTCCCTTGCTGTGCAGGGACCAAGCTACACCTGAGCTTTGGCAAATGGGCCAGCTCCGAGTTCCAAGCCTGGAAGTCCTGCCAGGTAACAGCTTGAGTCCTTTTCTCCCTCAGATCCTTGTCGCTTGTACTTGAGATGAGCGGGTCACCTGCAGCGGGAAGTGACTGCTGCCGGTTCTGCTCCGGCCGCCCTGGGCCAGGGGCCTGCAGTCCAGTCGTGCCTCTCTCTCGGTTATTTAACAGAGAAGGGTGACAGCCCGGCCTCCAGGAAGATGCCCTGGTTTGGAACATCTGACTCAGCCGAGTGGGTGGGAGGAGGCCTCAAAGAACAGCCATGGCCAAGGCCCAGCCAATGGCAGAGGAGAGTGGGCAAGGGAAGGGACTTCTGCCACCCCGAACCTGCACAAGCCTCCTAGGTGAGCCCAGCCAGTACCTGCCCGGCCACCCCCGGTACCAGCCACTGACCCAGTCCTCACCACGCTTGTTGCTGTGGGCGATCCTGGACTCAGAGCTGCTGTTTTTAAATAGCAGCCTCAGCAGATTCCCGTCCCTTTGGGAGCTGGGTGGGGAGCTTGCAGGGCCAGCACACGTTGAGGGCAGGACCGAGGGAAGGGACCCAGGCAGTCAGGGCATTGGAAGGAGTACAAGCGACAAGGATCTGAGGGAGAAAAGGACTCAAGTAAAATCCAGGCAGTAGCTTCCAAACGTCAGCAGGGCTGGCATGTGGCTGAGGACTCAGAACCCACCCCTGGGAGAGGCAGCCCCAGGGCACTGCTGGCTGCATCGCTCCAGCTATGGTGGAGAAGGTGCGAGCACTGGGCGGGAGCGTGGAGCAGACGGCCTCGGTGGGCCTGCCGGTGGGGTGCAGGCTGCACACGGCAGCTGTGGTGGAAGACAGCTAGTACCACAGCTGGGTCTCTGGCCCCTAAGCTCCTCCTGCTCTCCTGGGGAGGCCTCTTGTGCTGTGAGAACCCCCCACATGCCACCCCCAGAGGGACGTCCATTTCCCTGGTGAGCACGCAGGACGCACCCTGGGCCACCCGTGTGGGGAGCGGGTAGAGAGCCCTGACTGCAGCGCTCAGGACCACAGCATCGTCCCTTGGGAGCCTCTCCGTCCCGGCCCAGACCGGGGACGGGGGGGGCGTCATCCCTGGGGAAATCACACTCAGAGGACTCTGGGCTACACGTAGTCTTTTTAAAAGCCTTTATTTGATTTTTTTTTTTTAAATTAAAAAATAACTTAGGGGGCCAGCGCCATGGCTCACTTGGTTAATCCTCCGCCTGTGGCGCCGGCATCCCATATGGGCACTGGGTTCTAGTCCCAGTTGCTCCTCTTCCACTCCAGCTCTCTCCTCTGGCCCGGGAGGGCAGTGGAGAATGGCCCAAGTCCTTGGGCCCTGCATCCACATGGGAGACCAGGAGGAAGCATCTGGCTCCTGGCTTCGGATCGGTGCAACACCAGCCGTAGCGGCCATTTAGGGGGTGAACCAACGGAAGGAAGACCTTTCTCTCTGTCTCTCTCTCTCTCACTAACTCTGCTTGTCAAATAAAATAAATAAATAAATAACTTAGGCTTGTGTGTGCAACACATTTTAAAGCCAGGCACATAAAATGGCCCAGTGGCCCTCAGACTCTCTTCTGCCTTGCCTGCTCTCTCTTATTCGTCATTTGGTGTGCATCTGGCTGGCTGCACGTTTGCAGGGAAAGCGCACATAAGACATGAATCTCGGGCCAGGGGGCTGCTGCTTGCTGTCAGACAACTGTGATCCTGCCATCCACATCGTCCCTCGGCCTTCGTTTTCTGACTTACATTACCACGCGTGGCCTCCCACTTCCTGGCGTCATCTCTTCACACATGTGGGTCAGAAGCCACATGGGCAATCTGCCTGATGGGCGCTTGGATGACACCCGCGCCCGGGCAGTCGTCCCCGTACAAGGACGCGTGTGAGTGTTTCAGCAGGGCCGAGTCCTAGCAAGAGAGTCGAGGGCCCGAGCAGACGAGGTTTTGATAGCGTCAAATGCCCTCCGAATGCCTGTGCGGCTCGCGCTCTACCCCTGCCCCGGGAGGGCCTCTCCTGCAGCCTGCCCACCCTCAGCGCGATCAGCCGTCCTTTCAAATCGTTTCTCCTCTGGTGGATAAATGAAATATCTTTACATTTACATTTCCACAATCATTAGTAGGTTTGAGTCTCCTTTGAAAGTGTCCTGATTCTTTAAGACTTCCATTGGCTACTTGCTGACATTTGTTTATCCACTGGCTTGCTGCTGTGCTGTCGTTCATTAGGTAAGGGTGATTTCCACTTCGGGTGGTGATCCTCAGTTGCCTGTATCACAGATGCTCTCTCCCTACAGCCTCCAACATCCTACTCATACCAGCTGGCCTGCCCCCTGTCAAACCCTCACCCAGCCAGGCCCGGAGCTCTCCGACGGGGACCGGTTGGGTGATTCCCGCTGGAGTTTTGCAAACAAGCAGTAGAAATTCACAGCTGGGGCTGTAGTTTCTGGAGTTAGGCTGGGGATTCAAAAACCAGCACCAAGTGCGGGCTGTACCACGTGCAGGCTTCTGTCTTGAGGGAGGAAATGCCTAACTTCTTTAGGCAGCCATTTCTTTGGGAGTAAAATAAAGATTTGAATCGTGTCGACCCGACAGGCTCCCGTTGTGTGTGGGTAACAGTCATCAACCGGCTGGCACTTCTTGGGCCCTTAATTTGTGCCAGTGATGCACTGTATGTGTTCAATGTATGAGAGTAATGTGTTCACTCCTTTCACAAAGATATGCGTATTACTTATCTGTGTTTCGGCCAAGCTCTCGCCCGCTGTCAGGCCCAGGAATGTGAACCTACAGTGTGAGATGCACTCATTCCGACAATGTCAATGTGTCAGGTGCTCGGCCGTGACACATCTCCATCCCGGCCTTCCGCCCCCGCTGCACCTCTCTGTCCTGTCTCTGTCTCCCCGGGCTGTCCTCGGGCTCCCAGCCCAGTGCCCTGGATTCCTGTGCACACAGATCCCACAGGTTCAGTCTTTGGGGATGGGGAAGCAACAGGACACAGAAGACTTCCTCCGGGCTTCCACGCCAACACTGGCTCATCTGTTCACCACCTGTGTGGTCTTGGAGGTGTTACTGTGACTGTCTCTCTGAGCCTGGGTTGTCCTTCATTCCTAGGGAGCTACAGCAGACTCTGTTTTAGGCTCCTCGTCCAATGACACAGAAATCCACAAATGCTCCAGTCCCTTATATAAAAAGGCAAAGTATTTGTATGTTCAGCAATGCACATTCCCTTATATCATCTCTAGATTTCTTGTAATACCTAATAGCATGCAAACGCTCTGTGAGGAGTTACTGTATCCACTGTTCAGGAAACCAAGACAAGGAAAGAAGCCTGCACGCGGTCAGTTACTTTTCTGAATATTTCCAGTCCGCAGTTGGTAGTAGGTGCCCACTGCCCTGGGCTTGGTGGGGGGAGGCTGTGCCGAGGCTCCCCACGCCCCCTAGTGCGCGTAGGACCGCCCCCTGCAGGTGCTCGCCAGGCCCGTTCTTTCCCCACTCCCTGCGTCCCCGCGCTGACAACTTTTTAAGGCATCGTTCTGTGTCAGCCTGTGGCCCCAATGCCTTTAGGAACTCCCCTTCTAAAGTGCTAACCGAGCCTGGAGACCGACACCTTCCATGAGTCCCAGCCACTTCTCCCTTGGCTGGTGTCCCTGGTGGCAGCGATGCCACTGCAACACGCCAGCCCAGGTTGATACCTGAGATCCCTCCCTCTGCATGCCTGGAGCCCAGCCTGGCTTCCTGAGGGAATGAATGAATGGGTGAATGAATGTCAGGATCCTTGCCGGGTACCCGCAGGCCGTGTTACTCTTGCTTCCTCTCCAGGCGCCCACCCTCCACAGCCTTCACCTGAGGCCAATCAGCCGCCTCCTCCACTCACCTTTCCCAGGGCTTGGTTAGCTCATTCCCGCCCTGGAAACACCACCCCAACCACAGGTTTCATTTGTTCCGGGCCCAGTCCCCTTGCATTCCCACAGTGCATTCCCCATGCATCTCCTGGGGCACAACTCTCTCTGCTGTCACTCGGTCCCCTCTTCTTCCCTGACGGCTCCCTATGATGGGTTCCCTCGGGTATGGCCCTCATTCTCTGCTACCCCCAGTGTGCAGTGAGGGATTTGCATGCAGTAGGCATTTGGCCATGGATGCATGGACCATCAGGTAGATGCCATCCCTGCCCTCCTGGGTTAGAGCTGAGCCGTGCTGCCGGCTCTGGCTCCTAGGGCAAGAGGCTCTGGGCAGAACCTCCCCTCCCCGTGGGTCCATGACGTGTTCCACAAAGGGGACACTAACACCACTGGCCTGCTCTGTGCTCCCTGGGCACCCCTGCAGTGCTCTCACGGTTATTGCGGTTATTAACCACAGTCACCGTGCGGTACAGTAGGTATCCTGAACCTATTCCTCCTGGCTGGAATTTGGTCTCCTTGGACCAGCGTCTCCCCAGCTGTGCCTGCCCCCAGTCCGTGTTAATTGTCACTGGCCTCTACTTCTATGAGATCAACTTGTTTAGCTCGCGTAGCATTTGTCTTTCTGTGCCTGGCTTCTTCCATCTAAAGGAAGGTCTTCAGGTCCATTCACACAGTTGCAAGTGACAGGTTTTCCTTCTTTGCAAAGGCTGATGGGAGAGCAACTGCTGCTTCTTAATCCATTTACGTGTGGATGGACACTTCGGTTGATCCCACCTCTTAGCTATTGTGCATGGGAACGTGGAGGTGCACCTCTCCCCTCGACATAGTGATGTCATTTCCTTGAGATATAAACCCATAGCGGGGTTGTTATGTACTTCTTCCTAGGCCTTTTGCTATGCAAGAAGGGACGCCCTTAAACATGTGGGGTGACATAGCATGTATGGGTTAGCATCTTCTGTTTTTCAGTGAGATCCTGGGGCACCTCCCGTGTACTGTAAAATGCTCAACAGCTCCATTTTAATGTCTGCTTAGTAGTTTATCGTGTGCCATGAGTTAAGCCCTTCTTTATGCTTGGATGTTTAACAGCAGCACTGTGCAGCGCAGCCTGGAACAGGACTCTTCGCCTGCCTTTCCCACTATTTCCTGAAGACGAATTCCTGGAAGTGCCCATTTTGGGATGCTCAGCACTGGCTGCCCAGTGGCTTTCTAGAAACATGTAGATTCCCCCGCCTGCTGCAGTGAGAAGAGCCTTTTGATTCTGCAACTGCAGCAACACCTCGGCCGGGGGCGGAGCATGCTTCCACCCACAGCCGCTGGGCTCTCCTGACAATGAGCCCCTTGTCCGGCACCCCCATCCCCTCTTCCCGCACTGGCCCTCCATCCCTGGCTCCAGGCTTCGCAGACTGGGAGGCCACTGTCCGGTCCCACCCTGCCTTGGCACTCCAGGCTGCCTCCGAGAGCAGGGTTGGTAGAGCTGAGGGCCGAGGGATTTGCCTGTCCTTGGAGTCACCCCTCTTCCAAACTGACCTGCAGAGACCCCCAGGGCAGTGAGGGGGAGTGGGAGAGGGAGGAAGGGTCTCTTTCAGAGACCCGCCCCAGCCGGCCTTGGGCCCAGGGCAGGCAGCAGTCTGCACAGCAAACAGGGGAACGCGAAGTCCAGCCTGACTATGGCCACAGAGCCCGCTGACCAGCCGGGGCTTGGCCTCTGCTTCTCTGCAGGCTCCGGAGCCGCTCCATGAATCCCCAGAAGAAGGTGGACCTGAAGCTCATCATTGTCGGTGCCCTTGGGTAAGCCCGGCTTGGCCCAGGGTCTGGGAATGGGAAGCGGCTTGCCCTTGGCTGTGGGATATCCAGCTCTCCCCCAACCTCTCGGCTCATTTTGATTGGTTTCTGCCTCCAGAACCACTCCCTAGTCCCTGGCTACTCAAAGTGTGGTCCGCGGACCAGATGTTAGAAGTTCTGAATCCCCTCCGCCTTGCGGCGCCGGCACACCGGGTTCTAGTCCCGGTTGGGGCGCCGGATTCTATCCCAGTTGCCCCTCTTCCAGGCCAGCTCTCTGCTATGGCCCGGGAAGACAGTGGAGGATGGCCCAAGTCCTTGGGCCCTGCACCCCATGGGAGACCAGGAGAAGCACCTGGCTCCTGGCTTCGGATCAGCACGATGTGCCAGCCGTAGCGGCCATTAGAGGGTGAACCAACAGCAAAAAAAGGAAGACCTTTCTCTCTGTCCCTCTCTCTCACTGTCCACTCTGCCTGTCAAAAAAAAAAGTTTTTTTTAATTTTAAGAAGTTCTGAATCCCAGGGAGAGACAGCAGCAAGAGGGGTGTGGTGAGACTCTGAGAGTGTGTGTGTGTGTGTGTGTTCACGCGTGTCGGGTTTCCCACAGTGTGGGAAAGACCTCCCTGCTTCACCAGTATGTGCACAACACGTTTTACGAGGACTACCAGACCACGCTGGGAGCCAGCATCCTCTCCAAGATCATCAGAGTGGAGGACACAACGTTGAAGCTGCAGGTGAGCTGCCTTGCCCTGCGCAGCACAGATCCCCCTAAAACTTACCCCGCACCCCCTGGACAGGCACTGACATGGTAGGTGCCTCGGGAGCTGGAGTGTCTAGAGCAGAGACTGGCAACCTTCAGCCTGATTTTGTAAATAAGCCTTCTCTGGGACACAGCCACACCCATTGGTTAGTGAACATTGGTTGTGTTAGTGAACATTGTGTTCACTTCCTGTGTCCTGCACACAGTGGTGCAGTCGGTGAGCTGTGAACACAGTAGGACCTGCAACACTTCAAATGTTTGCTACCTGGTTCTCTCAGGGAAAAAAAAAATGCTGATCTTTGATCTAAATCCAGGGATTGGGGGATGAGAAGCCCCACCCAGTCTCAGATTCCCTGGAAAACCTAGCAGATGACCTGGGGCAGTCACCCCCAAGGTCCGACTTTCCAAATCCATCAGATGGGAATAACAGTCCCAGCGCTGACGACACAGAAGTGACGGAGAGCCCAGCTGTGCCCGTCTCCGCAGAGGCATGTGGTGGTCGTGGGCGGGAGGGACTTCCTGACGAGCAGAGGGCTTTGACGCAGTGTCACCTGGTCGGGCCTCCCTCCATCCGCTCATCACAGCCCGTGTGGCTGCTCTTCCCCTCCAGATCTGGGACACAGGCGGTCAGGAGCGGTTCCGCTCTGTGGTGTCCACATTCTACAAAGGCTCCGACGGCTGTATCCTGGCTTTCGATGTCACCGACCTGGAGTCCTTTGAAGCTCTGGATATCTGGCGGGGGGACGTGCTGGCCAAGATCATCCCTGTGGAGCAGCCCTACCCCATGGTGGTGCTGGGGAACAAAATCGATCTGGCTGACCGGAAGGTACCGTTCATTCATTCATTCATTCAACAAGCCATATGTGAGCACTGACAGAGCTGAGTCAGGTGCAGTACCTACTTGGAGAATTTCAGCCTGCTATTGAATCCAGACCCTTCCAAAGACTATTATAATACACAGTGGCCAACGCAATGGTAGAGAAGTACCTGCGCGATTTGGGGATTGCAATCTACCCACACCCAGCATCTACACAGGAGCCCTAGAAGAAGTGGGTTCCAGCATGATGAGAACGGAGGACAAGTTTGTCTAGAGACAGGGAGTGGTGAGGTTTCAAAGGTAGGCAGGAGTTAGGCCTCAGTGGAATCTGAACTGCTCTGTAGCACAGTATTTCGGCTGAGGGTCACGAGAGGGTCAGGAAAGTTTTGGACTGCACTAGGCATTTAGCCCAGTGGTTACAATGCCAGTTAAGAGGCCTGCATCCCGCATCTGAGTTCTTGGGTTCAAGTCCCAGCTCCAGCTCCTGGCTCCAGCTTCCTGCTACTGCAGACCCTGGGAGGCAGCAGTGAGGGCTCCAGTGGTCAGGTTCCTGCCACCCACATGGGAGGCCTGGACGGAGTTCCCTCTCCTGTGCGCATCTGGGGAGTGAACCAGCAGATGGGAACCCTCTGTCTATCTGCCTCTTAAACAAATAAATTAATTAATTAAAAAATTAAGTTACTTTTTTAAAAAAATATTTATTTATTTATTTAAAAGTCGGAGTTACACAGGAGAGGCAGAGAGAGAGAGAGAGAGAGAGAGAGATCATCCACCCACTGGTTCACTCCCCAGATGGCTGCAATGGCCAGAGCTGTGTTGATCCAAAGCCAGGAGCCAGGAGCTTCTTCCAGGTCTCCCACATGGGTGCAGGGGCCCAAGGACTTGGGCCATCTTCTACTGCTTTCCCAGGCCATAGCAGAGAGCTGGATCGGAAGTGGAGCAGCCGGGACTCGAACTGGTATGCATATGGGATGCCAGCAGACAGCAGTTTTACCTGCTACTCCACAGCGCCAACCCCTTAAACTACCTTTTAAATTAAAAATGGTATGTTGGCCGGTGCCTTACGGCGCCGGCACACCGGGTTCTAGTCCCAGTCGGGGCGCTGGATTCTGTCCCGATTGCCCCTCTTCCAGGCCAACTCTCTGCTGTGGCCCGGGAAGGCAGTGGAGGATGGCCCAAGTGCTTGGGCCCTGCACCCCATGGGAAACCAGGAGAAGCACCTGGCTCCTGCCATTGGATTAGCATGGTGCGCCGGCCGCAGCAGCCATTGGAGGGTGAACCAACGGCAAAGGAAGACCTTTCTCTCTGTCTCTCTCACTATCCACTCTGCCTGTCAAAAAAAAAAAGGGGGGGGGCATGTTTTATGGGAAGGTATTCACCTAAATAGCTTCAGAATGCCCTGCACCGTGGGGCTAACTGGACAGCCAGCCTGCTCCATGATATCGGGGCCGTTGGGAAGACAGCTCTTCTGCTCGTCGCCAGTAGGAAAGAGGCAGATTTAATTTACAAAGATGCTCTCCTGCCAGAGAAGCCCAAATGACACCAAAAAATGGTTTGAATGAAGTTTTTGCTATTGTCTCAAATAGAGAAAAGTCATGGGGAACTGAATCAGGGCGTTTGAACCGTGTTTTCACAATGCTTCAAATCGAGAAAAGCAACAGGAGAACAAGGCGCCCCTTGGCACCATGGAGTAGGCTGAGGGACCGGAAGGGAGGGTATGCGCCGAGGGCCATGGAGGGTGCTCTATAGCCCTCTCTGTAGCCTGTGCCAGGGCACCCAGCTCGCCCCACCCCCTGCCATTTGCTCCGGGTGCGTCTTCGGGCCCATTCCGGCTTCCTCCTTAGAACAGAGACTAAAACTTGAATTTCCTGAGATTGTTGGAGTAAAGGAAAGGAAGCAATTGTTGTCCTTTCCCTTGGCATCTCCAGGGGACACAGTGGGGACACAGGGTGGGTCCACCTGCTTAGTAAGAAGAAAGTAAATATTTAAAAATGCACTGGGCAGACGAGAAAGTTCAGGAGTGGTGGTGACGACGGCGAATGATGTGATGGTCCTTCCTGCCCTGAGCCATGGGCTTAAAATGGTTCAAACACCGAATTTCATTGCTGTGTATTTCACCACAGCACACACACACACACACAGATTTTAATGAAATTACTCACTTTGTGTCTGGCGTGGTAGCACAGTGTGTTAAGCTGTGGCTTGCAATGCTGGCATCCCATTTTGGAGCACAAGTTCAAGTCCTGCCTATGTCACTTCCCATCCATCTCCCTGGGAAGCAGTGGAAGATGGCCCAGGTGCTTGGGCCTCTGCTACCTGTGTGGGAAACCAGAATGGAGTTTGGGCTCATGGCTTCAACCTGGTTCACACTGGTTATTGTGGCCATTTGGGGAGTGAACTAGTAGATGGAAGATCTCCCTCTGTCTCTCCCTCTCTCTCTCTCTGTAGTTCTGCCTTTCAAATAAATTTAAAAAGAAAGAAATTTCTGATTTAGCCTTTTAAAAAAATCCCTGCTCTGGGCCAGTGCTGTGGTGCAGCGGGTTAAAGCCCCAGCCTGCAGCACCGCAGCCCACATGGGCACCAGTTCAAGTCCCCACTGCTCCTTGTCCGATCCAGCTCCCTGCTGATGTGCCTGGGAAAGCAGTGGAGGATGGCCCCGGGTGCTTGGGCCGCTGCACCCACATGGGAGACTGGGAAGAAGCTTCTGGCTCCTGGCTTCCGATCCACCCAGCTCCAGCCATTGCGACCATCTGGGGAGTGAATCAGCAGATGGAAGATCTCTCTCCCTCTGTCTGTAACTCTGCCAATCAAATAAATGCATCTTTTAAAAAAATCATTGAAAACTTTCCTTTGACTTCAAATTTTTTTCCTTTGCAAACATCTGCTTTATATGAATTTTACATTGTATGCCTTAGTAAGTAGTTTTAAAAAAAAGATTTACTTATTTGTTTGAAACTGAGAGAAAGATATCTTCCATCTACCGGTTCACTCCCCAAATGGCTGAAATGGTTGGGGCTGGGCCTGGCTGAAGCCAAGAGCCTGGAGCTCCATCTGGGTCTCCCACAGGGTGTTAGGGGCCCAAGCACGTGGGCCATGTTCCACATTGCTTTTCCCAGACACATTATCAGGGAGCTGGATTGGAAGTGGAGCAGCCGAGACTCAAACCAGCACCCATGTAGGATGCCAGTGTTGCAAGCTGTAGCTTAACCCACTACACCACAACTCTGGTTCCAACGTATGTTTGCTTTAACATGAAAATGCTTCTCCTCCGATTTTCTGAGTAATATAGGAGGCTGCTTCAAAAGTTCGTGGAAAATGGAAGGGAGAGACAAGTGTATTCTGGCGCAAACATTCTGAGATCCATGCAGAGTTTTTCCACACATGCATTTCCCACGGACTTCCCGAAGACCTCACGCAGACAGGGCAGGGACGCGTGCCCCGAGAGCTCCTGGGTGCCCAGGGAGCCTGGAGCTGGGGCCCAGGGACCGACAATGCTCAGAGCAGCAGCACAGTGGGGAAGCACGCTCCTGTGGTCTGCTCCATGCTCCCATGCCACAGACTCGCTGGCTTCATCGCTCACGATGACCCCACACCCACACATCCTCTAGGTCTTTCTCTGGCAAACACAGCCCACAGGGGCCGGCACTGTGGTGCAGTGGGTAAAGCCACTGCCTGCGATGCCACAGTATCCCATATGGGCGCCGGTTCGAGTCCTGGCTGCTCCACTTCCTATCCAGCTCCCTGCTAATGCACCTAGAAAGCAGTGGAAGATGGCCCAAGTCCGTGGGCCCCTGCACTCATGTGGGAGACCTGGAATAAACTCCTGGCTCCCGGCTTCGGATCAGCTTAGCTGTGGCTGATGCAGTCATTTGGGGAATGAACCAGTGAATGGAAGACCTCCCTCTCTCTGTCTCTACCTCTCTCTGTAACTCTTTCAAATAAATAAAGTAAATCTTAAAAAAAAGTCCCAGGCCGGCGCTGTGGCTCACTAGGCTAATCCTCTGCCTTGCGGCGCCGGCACACCGTTTCTAGTCCTAGTCGGGGTGCCAGAATCTGTCCCGGTTGCCCCTCTTCCAGTCCAGCTCTCTGCTGTGGCCCGGGAGTGCAGTGGAGGATGGCCCAAGTGCTTGGGCCCTGCACCCGCATGGGAGACCAGGAGAAGCACCTGGCTCCTGCCTTCGGATCAGCGCGATGAGCCTGCCGCGGCGGCCATTGGAGGGTGAACCAACGGCAAAGGAAGACCTTTCTCTCTGTCTCTCTCTCACTATCCACTCTGCCTGTCAAAAAAAATAAATAAATAAAATTAAAAATAAATAAATAAATAAATAATCCCTTCTACCAAAGGTAGAAGTATAAAAAAAATCATTTTATTGGAAAGAACAGCTTTGTTAGCTGTATGAATTCTTTGCTCTATGTTCAGATAATTTCTGCCTTACCACTGACACATGAAATTAGAATCACATTTTCTAAAAATATTCTTTGTTATTTTTAGTAATGGGTGACTGATTAGTATACTAATTCGAACAGTTACATAATCGACCATTTTAAATGCAAAGAAGTGGAAAACCATTATAAATGAAGTGTTGCAACTTGGGCTAATTTTTGTTGGCCATTTGGTCTCCAATGAATGAGAGAAGCTGTAACAGGCCCAGTGGAATGTTAGTGGTTATTGTGGACCGGAAGGGAAATTAATGGAAGCAGCATCTGAAAATGTTCATGGTTCCCATGTCCCCAATACCACACCTCGAGTCTATTTCCAGGATCAGAGCCCACGTTATAAATAACTTTCCCTTTCTAAGTAAAAGAAGAGGCGAGTTTTAACATCGCCTGAAACTCTAGCTGGCATGGGAAGAGAAAAGCCATGGCTTTCTCCCAGGCCAGCTGGGGGCTGGGGGTTGGAAAAAGGATAATTTTGTGACATAGTACCAACTGATGTCTTAGAGTTTGTATTCAGTCGTTCAGATAAAACCAAACAGGAAGAGGGGGAAATGAGATAAAATGTTTGTTATAACAGGGCCCAGGGGGACCTGGTCACTGCCCAAAGGGAGGGAAAGGACAGCCCAGGCCAGGGGCTGCAGCTGGGCTGTGCCTTCCTAGCTCTGTCGCTGGGGACCGTGGGTGACGGCAAAAGGTGATGGTGATGCTGGGAAGGTGTGATGGTGGGGAGGAGTGAGGGTGGGAGGGGTGACACTGGGAGGCAGTGACTGTGGGGAGGGGGTGACAGTGGCGAGGAGGTGGTGGTGGGAAGGGGGTGAGGGTGGGAGGGGTGACAGTGGGAGGCGGTAACTGTGGGGAGGGAGTGACAGTGGGGAGGGGGTGGTGGTGGGGAGGGTGTGATGCTGGGGAGGGGGTGATGGTGGGAAGGGGTGAGGGTGGGAGGGGTGACAGTGGGAGGCGGTGACTGTGGGGAGGGGGTGACAGTGGGGAGGGAGTGACAGTGGGGAGGGGGTGACAGTGGGGAGAAGGTGACGGTGAGAGGATGTGAGGGTGGGAGGGGTGAGGGTGGGAGGGTGTGACGGTGGGAGGGAGTGAGGGTGGGAGGGAGTGACTGAGAGGGGGTGAGAGTGAGAGGGAATGATGGTGGATGGGGAATGATGGTGGGAGGGGTGACAATGGGAGGGGTGACAATGGAGGGGTGAGGGTGGGAGGGGTCGTGGCGGGAGGAAGTGACGTGACAATGATGCCACAGCAGTGGTGATGACACAGGAGCAGTGACATCTCTTCCTCTCACTCAGGTACCCCAGGAGTTGGCCCAAGGCTGGTGTCGAGAGAAGGATATCCCCTACCTAGAAGTCAGCGCCAAAAGCGACATCAATGTGGGGCAGGCCTTTGAGATGCTGGCCAGTCGGGCTCTGTCCAGGGTGAGTAGCTGTGGCGGTAGCACCTGCTGCTCCGCCTGGGGTGGGGGAGCTGGAAGGAGCTCGCAGAGGAGAACAGGTGGGGTCATCCTCCTTTTTTTGTTTAAGATTTATTTATTTATTTATTTATTTATGTGAAAGTCAGAGTTACACAGAGAGAGAAGGAGAGGCAGAGAGAGCGAGAGAGAGAGAGAGAGAGGTCCTCCATCCGCTGGTTCACTCCCCAAATGGCCGCAGTGGCCAGAGCGGCGCCGATCTGAAGCCAGGAGCCAGGAACTTCCTCTGGGTCTCCCACGTGGGTGCAGGGCCCAAGCACTTGTACCACCTTCCACTGCTTTCCCAGGCCATAGCAGAGAGCTGGATCAGATGTGGAGCAGCCGGGACTTGAACCTGAGCCCATATGGGATGCCAGCCTGCAGGCGGCGGCTTTACCTGCTACACCACAGCGCCGGCCCTGGGTCAGCCTCTTAGCAGGCTGCTGAAAGGGCTCAGCAGAACTCCAGCTCTGGGAGCCCGGAGTAGGAGGGACTGCTGTGGAGTGTGTACCTCGTGGTCCTGCTGGTTATCCTAAAAACTCCAGTCCAGTTGCTCACGCCGCAGACCCTAATGTAGTTAGGGCATCTAATCCAGTCCTCACTGGTGGGAGAGAAGCCCCATGGCGCCAAGCGTTTGTCCCAGTGGGACAGCGAGGCTGTGGGAGTCGCTGACCTCCTGTGGTCAAACTGTGAAGAGCTGTGGACCCCTGGGTGCCACGGCTCCACCAGCACTTGCTGGGTGATCAGATGAGCCAGGCCCAGTGCTGGGCTCCGGGGACCCTCACTCTCAGGAGAGGGGGTCGTGTGAGTGACTGAAACACAGGTACTGCATGGTGGGACAGGAGCTGGCGACCGGGCGCACGGAGAGGCGTACACTCCGGGCAAGGCGGGGTGGGGGGGAGCTCGCGGTAGGTGGCTGGGAGCAGTGGCAGGGTTTCAGCACTCTGATGGGGGTGTGGAAGCTCAGAAGAGGGCCCGGCAGATTGATACGGGGTGGGGGCCTCAGCCCGGTCCACTGTTCTGCAAGTAGTCAGGGTGGGCTCCCCAGAAGAGGGGAGAGCAGACTGTGGCAATGAGTCAGCATGGGGGCCGTGAGCACTGACAATGGGAGGTTGGAGGTCTCCCCTAAGCGGAAGCACCTGTTGTCATCGTGGGTGGTGACTGGTCTGCCCAGCCCTGTGCCACCGGCTTCGAGGGGCAGAAGTACCACCCACGACGGAGGCAGGGGAGAGGACCGGCGCCTGCCACCCGCACGCCTCGGGGGCTGGGTCCCAGGGCTGCCCCAGGGGCTGGGCTGTTGCCTCTCCTCTGGCCTGCAGCTCCTCCTGCTTGGATTCAGACAGAAGCAGCGGGTGTCTGCCTCTCAGTGCTAGGGGAAGAAAGGTGGCTTTACCACAAGGTCACTGAGCAGGCTCCCCTCAGGCAGGTGCCCGGACCTCCTGACCTCACAAGGTGATCGGTGCTTAGTACTCCTCCACACACTGACCTCATGGGGTGATCGGTGTTTAGTACTCCTCCACATGCTGACCTCACGGGGTGATCAGTGCTCAGTACTCCTCCACATGCTGGCCTCACAAGGTGATTCGCAGTGTGCAGGTGGACATGGGAGGCCACTGGGGGTGCGAACGAGAGGGACAGAGGACAGAGAAGGGCAAGGCAGAGGCCCAGGCATGAATCCAGGGGCCTCAGGCCATTTTTTAAAATTCCAAAAATTGTATTTATTCATTTTTTAAAGATTTATTTTTATTTGAAAGGCAGAGTTACAAAGAGAGAGAGAGAGAAAGAGAGAGAGAGAGAGAGAATCTTCCATCTGCTGATTCACTCCCCAAATGGTTGCAGCAGCCAGGGCTGGGCCAGCCGAAGCCAGGAGCCAGGAACTCCATCCAGGTCTCCCACGTGGATGGCAGGGACCCAAGGACTTGCGCCATCTTCTGTCGCCTTCTCAGGTGCACTGGCAGGAAGCTGGATAGGAAGTGGAGCAGCTGGGACTGGAACTTGCACTCTGATGTGGACGCCGGCATTGCTAGCAGCCACTTACCCCGCTGCGCCACAACACTGGCCCCAGCTGTGCACCCTAATTTAGAATTCTAATAATTCCAAAGGATTTCCTAAAGGATAGTTGAGGCCCACTAGCTAGGCTACTAGGGGCAGTTGGTGCTCTGCTGGCCCAAGCCCTCCTAGGCAAGGGTCAGAATCAGAGGCTATCCAAGAAACAAATGCCCAGCACAGCAGCTCTGTGCCCCCAGGGCCAGTGACAGCTCAGTCTGGGGTGGCATGAGTGACAGGGTGACAGGAGACCCTCTCAGGGGCCGAGGGGAGCCTCTGAGATCAAAGAAGCAGCAGGAAAGGCTGACGCCAGCTCCCGGGGCCCAGGGCCACAGGAGTTAAGGGTGTGGTTGGGATCTCTGCCTGTGCTGCCGAGCAGATAAAACCAGAGAGAGGACGCGACCCCAGAGCACCCAGCACACGTGTGCCTGGCACGCGGGAGGCTCTGCCCCGCTCCGGCTCATCACCGCAGCAGGAGCCACTGGCCCGTGCCCCCCACACACACACACACACAGCCGCAGCTGCAGAGGGCCACACACAAGAACCCTGCGGCTGGTGAGACCTGGGCGGGGGGCACACGGGGCCCCTCCAGGAAGCAAGGTTTCAGCCCGTGGGAGCCATCGCCTGGGGAGTCCCCCTGCCCCCAGCGCCCTGAGCCTAAGCCAGAGGCTGGGCTCCTGGTGAGAGGAGAGCTGGTGGGGGCCATCAGACAGAGCAGGGCTTTCTCTGAGCCTCGGTCGGGGCTGGAGAGGGGGCCGGGGTGGCAGAGGGGGTGTCGGGATGTCAGCGGGGGGCATGCCCTCTGCCTGAGCCCAAGCGTCACCTCACAGTTCCCTCTGGGAGTGGAGAATGATGGGACCTGGGAGGACCCCTGAATCCAGACCCCCAACGGCCTGGGCTCCTGGGGAGAGGCTGGAGGGGCTCCTGGGGAGAGGCTGGAGGGGCATGGTTTCCTGCCTGGGGAGGACATACGAAGCCAGGCACAGAGGCAGCGGCAGCCTTGGCATGTGGGGACGCTCGCGCTGACCGGCTGTCCCTTCCCCAGTACCGCAGCATCCTGGAGAGCCACCTCACCGACTCCATCAAGCTCTCGCCCCACCAGGCCCGGAGAAGATGCTGCTGACTCCCACACTGACACAGCCGGCCGCGGGCCCGGCCCCTCCGCTGGAGCACAGGTGACACCAGCCAGCAGCCCC
Organism: Lepus europaeus; assembly: GCF_033115175.1. Lineage (NCBI taxonomy): Eukaryota > Metazoa > Chordata > Mammalia > Lagomorpha > Leporidae > Lepus > Lepus europaeus. Next base: position 20,898,444 of record NC_084840.1, on the reverse strand, counting down.
CCAGCCTGGCGGCCTGAGCCAGAACCCTTGACCCCTCTGCTGGACCCAGAACCAGGGAGGGCACCGCCGGCCTGGAAGGTCACGGCCAACATCCGGACCCTGGAGGAGACACAACTCCCTGAGTGGCCCCGGCTCTCTCACCACCAGTCGGCACACCTCAGCAGAGGCCACTGTCCTGCCAGCTCCTGGGCCTGACCTCCCTGTCCCTGCACCTCCCACCCCAAAGCCACAAGCACGGACGACAATTCGGCCGCCCTTGGCGACCAGAACAAGGGGTGAGGCTGTGCACCCCACGTGCGGGGCCTGGCTCAGTGCCCAGCAGGGAGCTGGAGAGCCCACTCTGCTCCTGGCAGAGGGACTGGAGAGGCCCAGAACAGGCCCCCGGGCGCTCGCGGGCATTCCTCCTCGCTGGGTGCTCGGCAGCCCACGTGCGTGTCTCAAGGCTCAGTTTGCTGCTCCCAGAGTGGGGGTGAATGTGTGGTTCTGAGGCCCAGAGGCTGTGCTGATGCGCACACCTGCTTCTTCCGCACGTTTTTCTGAACACCTGCCACCTACGATGCCCTGAGGTCCAGGGACGAACCACACAGGCGAGGGAGCGGGGCGGCAGGCACAGAGTCTAAACAGGGGTTTCGACAGAGCAGGTAAATGCTGTGTGCAATGAGAAATGGGGCGCTGGGGGAAGGTGATGCTTTGGGAAGGAGGCGACATTTTGGCCTGAGAGCTAGAGAATGAGAACGTAGGTGCCACCCGGGAGCCGGAGGAAGGCGCTCAGCGAGAGAAAGGAGCAAGAGCCCAGGCCCTGAGGTGAGGGCCAGGAACAGTGAAAGGACGTTCCTTTAGCCGGGGCAGGAAAACCGCTCGGAGCCCCCTGGACGCGCCCTGCTGCTCTGCTGGTTGGCCACCAGAGGGCAGCAGTGCCCCTTCTCGGCCAGGCTGAACTCCAAGGGCCCCTGGCAGAGCTGCTAGGACGCGTTCCTGACCTCAGCCCTTCGAGATTTGTGGGACAGGAGAATCCCAGTTTCTTAAGCTTCGTAAGAAATGGGCAGAAACTGCAATGCGTGTGATTCAGGCCAGAAATCAGCTCTGACGGTGGCAGGCACTGGAAAAAGTGTAAGGGCACGATCTGCTGCTGCTGGCTCCAGTTGGCCCAGACGGGGCCCAGCCTGAACAGGGCGGCCAAGGTGGCCCGTCGGGGCCTCCAGTGGCCAAGTCCGTGCCCCCCAGCAAAGGCTCTCTCAGCTCCAAGGCGAGCTGGCGAGGTCAGCCTGTGAGGGCCCCGTGTCATCTGACTCCAGAGATGAGAGGAGAGCAGCATGGATGGGGTGCGGGGCTCATCCTCGGGGGCCCACAGGGGCAGGCCAGGCTGGAGCTCACGTCAGGGTCCCAGAGGCAGTGGCGTGTCCTCATTGGTGTCCTGCTCGTCACCGGGGCGCTGGGAGCCGGATGTGCCGCGGCTGGGTGTGCTCGTGGCGCACAGCATGTCCTAAGCCGGTCCTTTGTTCTCAGCATGGCGAATGCGGGCGCCATTTCACTCTGTCCAGCCTCAGTTACCCACGGTCGTCTGGGCAGCGGTGTGGATGGAGAAGTCCAGAAATAAATGATTCAACACTTTCCACCTGTGCACTGTTCGCAGTGGCAATGAGCCATCTCGCCCTGTCCTGCTGTCTCCCTCCCGGGGGTCGTGAATCGTCCTCTGTCCAGTGAGTCCACGCTGTCTACACTGCCCGCCCGCTAACCACTCAGGCTCGTTCTCTGTCACCAGGTGGACCATCTGGATACTGAAGAGTGGGTCTTCCAGTTGCCTTGATGCGACGGCCAGAGGCTCATCAAGCAGGCACGGGTGACCACGCCCGGCACACAAAGGCATTGAGAGAGAGGCCGCACTTATAATGGTCATTCCTGTGCCTGATCATACATTAAGCTACATCCTAGATCCGTGTGCATGGGGAGAGACCGTCTCTGCTTGGATAGGGTTTGATTCTATCCATGGTTTCAGGCATCCCCTGGAAACAAGGGGGGCCCCTGCACTCAGTTTTTTTAAAAATTTATTTATTTGACAGGTAGTTATAGACGATGAGAGAGAGACAGAGATAAAGGTCTTCCTTCCGTTGGTTCACTCCCCAGATGGCCGCAACGGCCGGAGCTGCGCCGATCCAAAGCCAGGAGACAGGTGCTTCCTCCTGGTCTCCCATGCGAGTGCAGGGGCCCAAGCACTTGGGCCATCCTCCACTGCCCTCCTGGGCCAGAGCAGAGAGCTGGACTGGAAGAGGAGCAACTGGAACTAGAACCCGGTGCCCATATGGGATGCTGGTGCCGCAGGCGGAGGATTAACCAAGTGAGCCACGGTGCAGGCCCCGCATTCAGTTTTTAAAGAACCCCATTGCCATGGTTCAAAACGCAAAGCCTACAGAAGAGCAGACAGGAGGCAAACCAGGACTGGCCACACCGCGGGCAGGGCTCAGCACGCGTGGAAATCTGGGTCCCTAGCTCCGAAGTCATGAGGGATTTGAGGACATGCAGAGCTGGCGGGGGAGAAGGAGCCCCCAGGCCCGGAGCCCATCTCCCCCCAGCCCACCTCCTCCAGCCGCAGGCTCACACATGGCGGCTTCAGAGAACCGGGCCGGCATGCCCAGGCCACTTCCACAGCAGCGTGGTGGGCTTCAGAGAACTGGGTCGGCATGCCAGGCCGGCCCTAGCACGGCCCTGCTCTGCGCTTTGTCAGGAGAGACAGTGGACGTCCAGGCCAGGGCTCCAGAGACACCTGCCCTTGGGCTTGGACAAACAGAGCCACATCTTACGCACCTGGAGGCTGGGCCAGGCCAGCCTGGAGGGATCTGGGGAGAGGCCCAGGGCTCCCGCCCAGCAGAGCTCCTGACCTGACCCTCGGGGCCATGCAGGCAGCCTTGTCCCCAGGCACAGGGTGCAGGCCACAGAGCAGCCAGGCTGGCAGTGATGGCCAAAGTGACAGAGGCAGAGGGCCAGGCTGCCCATGACGCTAGGGCTTGGGCAGGAAGTGGAGCTCAGGTGGAGGGCGTGGCCTGTGCCATACAGCGTGCGTGTGTGTGTGGGGGGGTGGTACAGGAATGTATGGTCTGTGGGATATAGTTTGTGTGGTGTCTGTTTGGTATATGATGTATGGTGTGTGTGGTGTGTGTAGTATGTGGTGTGTGTATTATGTGTGTTATGTGTGTGGTGTGTAGTGTGTGTAGTATATGGTGTGTGTGGTGTGTGTAGTGTGTGTAGTATATGGTGTGTGTTGTGTGTGGTGTGTATTATGTGTGTGGTATGTGTAGTATATGGTGTGTGTTGTATGTGGTATGTATTATGTGGTGTGTATTATGTGGTATGTGTTGTATGTGGTGTGTGGTGTTTTTTGTGTGTGATATGTTATGTGTGGTGTGTGGTATGTGTAGTATGTGGTGTGTATTATGTGGTGTGTGTTGTATGCGGTGTGTGGTGTTTTTTGTGTGTGATATGTTATGTGTGGTGTGTGGTATGTGTAGTATGTGGTGTGTGTAGTATGTGTGTTATGTGTATGGTGTGTGTTGTATGTGGTGTGTATTATGTGTGTGGTGTGTGTAGTGTGTGTAGTATGTGGTGTGTGTTGTATGCGGTGTGTGCTGTGTGCGTGTTGAGGCTGTGTGTGAGGGAGCCAGGAGCACTGAGACGCCAGGTGTCAACCCCAGGGAGCGCAGGAGCAGATGAGGGTGGGGGTGGGGCTAGAGATGCGCCCACAGCCTTACTTGTGTGGTGGCTCCTGCAGAGTAGGGCATCAGCCCATTTCCCAGAGGAGAGGACTGAGGCCTCCCCCCACCCCACCCCCACCATAGCAGCCAAGCGCTGCTAAGGCCACCCTGTCCTGATCTCTTACCCTCGCTCCAGCAGGCCCAGGTCCTGGCCCTGTCCTGGCCCCTCCGTCCACACAGCCCACCCAGTGGGCAGCCACTGCAGCTCCCACGGCTGCCCAGGGCCCCTCTTACCTCCTGCCTGGCTGCTGAGGGCACCCCAGCCACACGCCGGCCTCGCTATAGCCCTCCCCCTCCCCCACCCCCAGCTACACCCCCTCTCCGCTGTCCATCACAGCTGACCCAGCGTTTCCTCCAGTAGCCCCCCACCCCGGCACCCCGCTTCTCCGTTCACCCGAGGCTAGAAGTCAGCTCCCAGGTCAGCAGGGCCCTGGGCGGGGGTCCCCTGGGTTTTATTCACTGTGGCGTCCCTGGGCCCACAGCAGCACCTGCCGAGGGCTGGGCACTGGCAGCCACACTGGACCGCAGGGCCTCGGCACACTCGTCTGCTTGCCTGAGGATGAGCTCTTCCGGAAGGCGGGCCTGCACCGAGTCACCACGGTAACCGCGGCACTCGCGTGGGGACTGGCACGCAGCAGGCGATAAAAAGTACCCGTGGGATGTCACGGGAGCCTGCAGAGCTGTTCACGTAAGCACGATGACATGGTCCTCGGACAACACGGACTGGACACCCAAGAAACACCATGATGGGAAACGGCGGTGGTGGAATCAAGTGTGTGTGTGAGCGTGAGTGTGTGAGTGTCTGTGTATGAGTGTGAGTGTGAGTATGAGTGTGAGTGTGAGTGTGTGTGAGTGTGAGTGTGCAAGTGTGTATGGGTGTGAGTGTGCAAGTGTGGGTGTGCAAATGTGAGTGAGTGTGTTTGTGTGAGTGAGTGTGCAAGTGTGAGTGTGTGTACATGCCCGGGGCCTCTGGCATGGCGGACCCCGCCCCCACATCAGAGTGCCAGGGTTTGAGTCTCCACTCCGGATTCCAGCTTCCTGCAAATGCGCACCCAGGGAGGCAGCAGGCGATGGCTCCAGTATTTAGGTTCCTGTCACCTGTGTAGGAGACCTGGATGGAGTTGTGGGCACATGGATGGGATCTCTGTCTCTGTATCTTACATAAATAAAATAATAAAATGAATTTAAAAAAAAAACAAAACAGGAGGCTTACGTAAGACTCCATTTTTGCTTTTAGGGGAGGAAAACTCTAGGAGGCAGAGCCCTTTAAGAGCAGCTCTGCTTCAGGGGAGGGGCAGGCAGGGGGCAGCTGGAGCAGGAGGAAGGCTCTTCCCTGCGTAATTTACACTTTGAATTTCCAGCTCTTGGTATCTGTGACCCAACCAAAAAAAAGAACAAGACAGGAATTCAGCATCGGTGGCCAGAGGGGAGGGTGAGAGGGAGGGTGAACAGCAGGGAGGGGGCCCATCCAGCCAGGACCCAGCCACTCCACTCGGTCACACCACATGGCCTGGCATCTGTGGCCGACGGCAAGAGGACACGGGCTTAAAAACGTCTCCCACGCCCACCTGCTCTGGCTGTGATGGCGAGTCCCCACGTGGAACGAGACGCCCTCGTTCCTGCCCGGTCCTCCGACTCGTCGGTCCGTTAGAGCAAGTGCTGCACCTTCAGAGGCCCCGTCTGCAGATAAGCAGTCAGGTGCGTGCCCTGCCCCGGGGATCGCCACGTGAACAGCTGTGCCGCGCGGCGCTGTTGCCCAAGGTGAAACCAGGGCCGGCCAGCTGGTTGACACCTGGGAGCCCCACCCCTCAGCCCATGCTTGGCTCACCGGCTGCAGTGGGTCAAATGCACCACCTCCAAGCCCCAGGACTCGGCCCACACAGCCCCTCAGGGGCATCGGGGGTCAAGATCGCGATCTCTTTTTGATCGCATTGTTTGTAACAGAAAATGCCGAAACAAAGCCGAGAAACCGGAAATGACCTAACTGACTGTCTACCAGAAATTGGATAAATACAATTACATTCAAACAGTGGGATTTCACAGCTGTGGCAATGAATAAGCTGAAGACACGCGTGTCAGCCGGGTGAGTCTCAGAAGCCTATGGTGGGAGAAGATGTACAGCTAAACACGGAAGTGAAGTTCAAAGCCAGGCAGAAACCAGTGCACCTGTGCGCGTATGTAACAGAAACGACCGGAGACTGACGAACCCATTTAGAGGGCTTAGGTGGTGGTTCCCTTGGAGTAAGGGTTAGGGTGTGGGGGAAGCAGACAAACAAAAACGGGCGAGGCATCCGAGGCAGCTGAGTCGCCTTTGCTGGAAAGGGCCCACACCTCCAGGTGTGCTGTAAGGTCACGGGCAGCCCTTTTATTGGATGCTGGTTCGAGTCCCAGCTCCTCCACTTCCAACCCAGCAGCTCCCTGCTAGGTGGCCTGGGAAAGCAGTGGATGATGGCTCAAGTCCTTGGGCCCCTGCACCCATGTGAGAGGTCCCAGGTGAAGCTCCTGGCTCCTGGCTTCAGATCAGCCCAGCTCCGGCCGTTTCAGCCATGTGGGGAGAGAACCAGCGGATGGAAGATCTTTCCCTCTGCCTCTCAAATAAACAAAATAATCTTTATTTTTATTTTTTTTTATTTTTATTTTTTGACAGGCAGAGTGGACAGTGAGAGAGAGACAGACAGAAAGGTCTTCCTTTGCCGTTGGTTCACCCTCCAATGGCTGCTGCGGCTGGCGCACCACGCTGATCCAATGGCAGGAGCCAGGTGCTAATCCTGGTCTCCCATGGGGTGCAGGGCCCAAGCACTTGGGCCATCCTCCACTGCACTCCCTGGCCACAGCAGAGAGCTGGCCTGGAAGAGGGGCAACCGGGACAGGATCGGTGCCCCGACCGGGACTAGAACCCGGTGTGCCGGCGCCGCAAGGCAGAGGATTAGCCTAGTGAGCCGCCGCGCCAGCCAACAAAATAATCTTTTAAAAAAAAAAAACACACACACACACACACACAATTCCAAGGAAGCTGTCGTAGAACTCACTGTCCTCACCTCCTGCTCCTTGGTGCTGGGTCCATCCCTCTGTCCCGTGCACTCGCCGTTTCACAGTTGGTCGCAAGTCTCTGTGCCATTTAATAACTGGATCTTTGATTGCAGGAACAGGTGCAATGCAGAGAAACGAGAAGCTAAGGTACCACCAGCAGTATTAATAATTGCTGTTCACTGAGACCCTATTAGTGCCAGACATTACCAGACAATTAACACAACGCTGACGGTCATTTCAATATAGAAGTGATTGTCATCCCAGTTCTCAGAGGGCCGGGGGCCCACGGCCTTCCACCAGCGAGCGGTGTCTTCCACTCCATCACCAGCCTCAGGCTCAGCCATGCTCATTCCACAAAGATTTCCTGAGCATCTACTAAGGCCTAGAAGTCTCAGCAGATGCCAGAGACGAAGAGCTGGAGACGGCAGGCGGGGACTCTATCCATAGGGAAGACAGAGCAAACAAGCCATCACGTCGGTAAAACCCACAGGGATCTGATACTCTGTGGGGTCCTGTCGGGGTTGGGAGGTGAAGCAGGGCCTGGGGCGGGGACCTCAGAGCTGAGCCCGTACAGGTGCAAAGGAGCGGAGCTTAGGAGCCCAAGGAGGAAGCCCCACAAAGGCAAAGGCACTGGGAATGGTCTCCCAGCAGGAGGCAGCCGGAGGGGAGGAGGAGGGGTGGGAAGAGAAGGCTGGGCCCACCCCACACCGTGGGGGAGCGTGGGGAACCCACTGAGCTCTCCAGGTGGCAGGGGCATGTGACCTGACGTCTGTTAGAGGAGGTTCGTATTAGTGATTATTTAAATAGCACTGGAGTTTGCTAATAATGATGACACTCTGGGCTTTTTGAACTTGTGTAGTAGGGAGAAGAGGAGAAGAGAGCCAGAGATGGGGGCAGGGGAGGGGGGGCTAGCTGGGAACAGAGAAAGTGACCCAGCCGCACGGCTTCTGCAGGTGTCTCCCTTCAGCTGAACTAAGCCTCATTTATCTAGATGATGCTAATTAGCCGCAGGTGAAAACAGCTAAACAGATTTCCAGGCTTCTGTGGTGAGCATCCAATTTATTCCCCATTCTCTTCCCAGCCCTGGGGAAGGCGGCCCTCATGCTGCAGTTTGGGGCAATACTGGTTGAGCACTTTGGGGGATGTTTCTTTCTTTTCTTCTTTTTTAAAGATTTATTTATTTATGTGACAGGCAGAGTTACAGAGGGAAAGATCTTCCATCTGCTGGTTCACTCCCCAAATAGCTACAACAGCCAGGGCTGGGCCAGGCCGAAACCAGGAGCTGGGAACTCCATCTGGGCCTCCTCCCATGTGTGTGCAGGGGCCCAAGCACTTGGGGCATCCTCTGCTGTTTCCCTAGTCCATTAGCAAGGAGCTGGATCGAAAGTGGAGCAGCCGGGACTTGAACTGGGAATGCCTGCATTGCAGGTGGTGGTTTAACACACTGAGCCACAGCACTACAGGGCGGGGGTGGGGGTGCCTGTTTCCTAAGATCAGCCCCTTCCCCCAGGGACAAGACCCCAGATTTCTAGGTGCAGGCCAGTCTCCGCCAGTTCCTCCCCAAGTCTCTGCCACAAATCGGCTGGGGAATCAAGCTCCGGGAGTCTGGGGCGCCCTCCAGGGATGGGCAGGCCAACCCGATCTCCGAGAGCGTGTGAGTAGACATGATTCTCAGCCCAAACACACACACCTCCAGGGCCTTGGGAGTCTGGAACTGTGATGCGGGCGGGCAGAGGGCGCGGCTGGGAACCGGCAGAGAACTCGGACGTCTACACTGCTTGCTTTCCCCCTGTCCATCGGCACGCTCCCACCAGCCTTCCTCTCTCCCTTGGAGAACAGGCAGACGCAGCTTAGGGCGCAGACAGGGGCCAAGGAAAGAGAGCTCCAAGCAGAGAAACTATTAGGAAGCAAAAACACTGAACTTGAACATTTCTGGAAAACTGAATAATGGCACCTGTGCACATCCCAGAGGCTTCTGCGGATTTTGCCAATCAGCTCCGTTTCTTCCTCTTCCTCTCCAGCCCCACCATCTCGCACCCCCAAGGTATCTGGAGGGGAGGGGACCCTAGCGGAGCCCCCTGTGCTGGAGGAGTTGGGGGCTCCATGCTGCCCCTCCCAGCACTGCAGACCTCTTCCTGGGCTCTGCTTCACTCCCCTCCCACAAGACACCGGGACCCCGGGACCGGGAACCCCGTTAGCGACCCCTCCCCGACTTCCCTCGTCACTGGGCAGGACATCTGTGTACCATATTTAGAGATGATGGGCAGGTTTGGGGGAGGGAGGAGCTGAAAATAGACTCATGCAAATATCATCTCTTTATGCTAATCATATGCTAATAAGCTGGTTTCCCTGGAGCCAAGAAACAACTTGTTTGCATGTAGTGGACCAAAAAGAGGCCCAGAAAGAGGGCTTCGGGGAAGGAGAAGGGTGAAAGAAGGATCTGGCTAGCCCCTGCCCCCATTCCCACCCCAGGCAGTCTGGACCCCCCAGGGAGGGCTGTGAGCTGGAGCCCCCCCCCCCTGCTGTGGAGGTGCAGGGAGTCCCCCCTCCCCATACCCCTGAGCTTAAAGGACAGGTGCTGTCCCCTCCCCCATGGGGAGTGCCTCTCACCACCTCCCTCCACCTGGGGAGAGATTGTCTTCCTCCAATGCTATTATCTCTGACAATTGCTCAGAAGCGGTAACACCCCCGCAGCCCCGCCCAGCACTTGAACCCTCCTGGCCAGGCCTCTCGCTGAAGGATTAGCTCCTCTTTGGAGCCCACAATAGCCCTCCACGTCCTTTGTACCTCTGTTTGCTGCAAATATTGAAGCTCTCTCCTGAAACCCATTACAGGCTGCGGGGACAAAGGCCTTCCCTGGGCCTCCAGGACAGAGCCGGGTGCCAGGATGTTCCTCGCTCCCCGACCTGCTGCTCACCTGCCTCTCCTTCTCCAGTTACCCCCAGAGGGAAAGGATCCACGTTCAGACCAGCATCTCTGTGCCAAGGCATAGCAGGCTTGCCCACTGGAGGAGAAGGCAGAAGCCGGGCATCCCGGGAGTGGGCGGGGGTCCCAAGTAGTCGGAAGAGGGAAGGATCAAAGCCAGGTAGCCAGGAGCTGAGGCCACGGCGGCAGGTGCGCTGCACCCTTTTGCAATCGCGGCTTTGCCTGCTCTGCCTGGAACAGAGCTCTCTCCGGCCTGATTTCCGGCGGCCACTTTTATTCTTAGACTTGCTCACTGCCTCCTCCAGGAAGTCGTCCTTGACCGCTCAGCACAGATGTGCGGTGTTCTGACTGCCTGCTCGCTTTGGCTTCCCTGCCCCCATCCCACATCCTCACCCCTGAGCCCCAGAAAGTTCATGGTTGTACCAACCCACAACGTGGGGCGCGGCCCTGGAACATGGCAGGGAAGCAAATGAAAGGCTGAGCAGCGTCTGAGCAGGCCGTGCCTAGCCCTGTGGCCTCAGAACCCTGACTCAGGTGGTGTGCGCTTGTGAAGGGCCCTGGGGTCAGGATTGGGCTCTTCCGTGGCCTTCCATGGACACCGCAGTGGTGCAGGGAGCACTGGGCTGGCATCCGCTAGCTGGGGCACCCAGGGCGATCTCTGAGCCAGCACGAGCCTCAGTCTCCACATCTGGCGAATGGGGAGAATGACGTCAGAAAGGTGGAGCCAGAGGAAATGGCGAAGGAGCCACGTACAGCTGAGACCCGTGAGGGGGGTCCCGGACCCCGGCTCAGGCGAGGGGGGGACACAGCAGCTTCTCCACACGCGGCTGCCGCCCTGTGACAAGGGGAAGGACGGGAGGGTCCCGCTGCCAGCACAAGCCCGCTGAGCCCCGCCACTCGCCCACTCACAGGGCAGCTTCCTCATTGCTCTTCACCTGCCCTGTGAAATGGAAATCACGCAGGGCCGCCTCCCCGGGCTGCACCAGCATAGCCCGCCTCCCCGCCCGGCCCTCACACACCCTGGCCTTGGTTCAGGAAACCGGGAAACCTCGGAGAGCATCCTCCCGCCTGCAGAGGGAGAAGCCAGGGACGCTCCAGACCTCACCAGAGGCTCCCAGTGACTCAGGGCGCTTCCGACACAGACCCGGGGCGCCCGAGTCTCTCCTCCCGTTTCCTTGTGTTCCGGGGCCTGACTCAGCCTCTCATTGCTTTGCGGGTACAACCTCAGGCCACCCTGTGGCTTCTCTCAGTCCCTCCTGCCCCCTTGGGCAGTGCTGGCCCAGAAACCCCTCAACAGATAAACCCTGGGAGGCCTGTGTGCACAGCTGACCCCGCCAGGTGCCCCCAGCTGCGGACAGAGAGGCTGGGGAGCAGGGCTGAGGGGGCTATGGAGGGGGCGGGGGCTCGGGCCCCCTGGCCCTGCTGGTTCGCAGTCCTGAGCAGGAGCTTTTACCGAGGACGCCGACGCGGTCAGAGCCCCAGGGGCAGCGCTGGCGGCTCGGAGCTTGGCTGTGTGACAAGCCTTTGAGTCATATGGAAGGAGGCTCGTGTGGCAGCCTGCGTGAACCTGGCAGCCGGGCGGTGTCCGCCCCTTGTCCCTGCCTGGGCGGGGGAGGGGCACTGGATGGAGAGCTGCCCCTGCCAGGCACCTGCCCAGCACTGACTCCGCTCACCGCTTCCCAGCTCTGCCTGGGGGATCCACGCTGTCCATACGGGGCTGTTTGGACAAAGGCCACCACGCCTGTGGTGCCACCCAGGGATCCACCCTGGACGGGGACAGACAGCGGCTTCCCAGGCACGGGGGACTCTCAGCTCGTGAGGGAGGGGTTTGTGCCCCCTGTTCGTGGCTCTCTCCCCGGTGCGGAGCTAGTGCAGCCAGGCACAAGGTAGACACCCGCCGCGGGGTGAACTGTCCTCAAATAACACCCTTCTAGACGCTTCCGCAGCCGCCTTTGGGCTGTGTCTGCGTCTTCCTTGCTCGCGCCTCGCCTCCGTCCTGCCAGCTCTCGTTCATCTCTGGCTGCGTGGTCAAGAGTCTAATAAATAAACCTCTCCAAGTTCTTGGGCAGCGATAAGGCGCCCCTGAGCCTTTTCTGAAATAAGTAAGCCTAAAAATATCTCTCCTCACTTCCTTGGCGCTCCCCCTGGCCCACCGCCAAGCCCTTCCTCAAATTTCCTCTTTGGACCCAAACCTGCGCATTCCTGGTTGGCTGTGCGGAGGGAGAGAGCTCTTGTGTGAAGAGGTCGGAGGTGGGGGCGGCGGCGGCACGGGAGGTGAGAAAACAGTTTTCTGGTTCAAGGGCGTCCAGCCAGGGGACGGCCTTCCTGCCCGTGTTTCTGCTCGGTGTGCTGCTCTTATCTCGCCGCCACCAGCCCAGGGCCTTCCTGGCACCCTGGGGACTGGTCCCTCCCCAGCAGGGGCGCCGGGAGATGATCTCATGGCACGGCTCTAGACATTGCTATTCCTCAGAACACCCCTGAGGAGCCCTGCCCCCCAAAATGCTGATTCCAAGGACCAGGGTGAGGCCCAGCCAGCCCCCCAGAAGTCACTGGCAGTGCAGGGACATGGCTCCCTGGCCCAGGGCTCTGACGGGAGGGGGCTGGCCCCTGCGTGGAGCCAGAGCTGGGGTCTCACTGCCCACGTCCAGCAGGAAGCAGGTGGCAGGCAGGACCTTGGATCTGGCCACCGTGGGAAAGTGGGACCCCACTCCCCATTCCCCAGCAGAAACCAGGGGAGAAAGGGCCATGAACTTCCCAGAGAAGTAACCACAGAGCCCGGCCTGGGCGGGCAGGAGCTTTCACTCCGTTCCGGGCACGGAGCAGGCAGAGACGGGCTGCCTGGTTTATAAGGAAGGGTGAGTGCTGGCCGAGCGGAACAAAGGCAGGGAGACGGCGGCCTCAGGGACCCGGAAGGCTGTCCAGTGTCCCCCAGCCTCTGCCTCCCTGGCTGCACGGCGTGGCTCCAGCCCCTGCACCTGACGGTCCAGCTCAAGGCTGCTAAGCTCCCTGGGTCTGAAGGTGAGCAGCAGATCCTCCCCTGGGCCCCTGCAGCCCCTCCAGTCTTGGGACCCCCACCATAGCCCTGCAGTCCAGTGTGAGCTGAGCCCACCCACCCCACCCAGGGAGCCCCCTGGAGTCGGGCTGCTGGTGTTCAGGACTTAGGGTCAGGGAGCCTGGGCCGGGGATCTGGGCTCTGCTGCTTTCTCTCTCTCTCTGCTGTCCTGAGATCAGACATTTGGGAGCCTCGGTTTCTCCATCTGTTAAGTGGGGCTAGCAATCCCACCTCCCAGTGAGGACCAAACAAGACAAACCCAACTTAGGGAAACAGCTTCAAGGCGGTGACTCCTGGTCAAGATATCCTCAAGTGTTGTCCTCCTTCCGAGTGGGGCCCGATCCATCAAACACCTGCTCTGCTGGGTGGACACTGCCGGCTCCACCTCCCTGGCCTTGTCACTCACCCCGACCCCGCTACACACACACTCCCTCCCTCTACTTCCCCATCTCCAAAGCTTCTCTCAGAGCCCAGCCCGTCAGTCTTCTCTCCCCAGCCGGCTCCCACACCTCCCGAGGACAAGGCCCAGGACTGCCTGACCGCCATCCTCCAATGGCTAACCTCCAGGTGCGTGCAACGTAGGAAAAACCACGCCACGCCTGCATCTCCAAGGCCAACCGTCTCTGGGTACCTGGAAGCCACATCAGGGAGCATCATAGCGCCCAGAAAATCTGGGTTGGGGGTCCCAGGACATTGCCAGTGTGTGTCCCCCGTTCCTGTTCAGGGGGCTATGGTGGGAGCGGCCCTCCCTGTCACACTGACCACTGGCCACGCCTTTGCTCTCACGGTGAGGCCGAGCTTGTTGGTAGCGTTCTAATCCGGCTGCTGTGGTCGGAGGCTCAGGAGGCTCCAGCCATGAGCTGGTACCTCTGGAGCTCTGTCCCGGGCGGCCAAGCAGGACAAGCTCTGTCGGAGACCTCGGCACCTTGTGCTTCACGAGACGCCCTTGGCCAAGGGGAGGGGCTGGGAGAGTGGCCGTGGTAGGGGGAGGGAGGGGACCTCACTTCATAATCCCTACGCTCCTGGCATCCAGAGGGGACGGCCCCCACTGTTCCACAGGGCCCTGGCCCATTTTATGTTACTGTAACGAACTACCTGGGGCAGGCTGTGATGAAAAGAGGCTTATTTAGTCTTAGGTTTCCAGAGGCCCCAGCCCAGGGGCTGCACCCGGCTGTCCTGCTGGCTGGGTCCTGAGGCAGTGCAGGGCATCTCTAGGTGGGAGGGTGTGTGTGTGTGTGTGTGTGTGCACACATGTGCTTCCTCGGACCTCTTGTCACAAAGCCACTGCTATTCAACCTGGGGGCCTCCATCCTCGTGACCTTATCTGATCCTAGTCACCTCCCAATGACCCCTCCGTACTCATATGGAGTTTCCAGTCTCTTAATACTACGTCAAAGTGGGGATCAGCCCTCAACACAGGAACCCTGGGGGATACACCCAAACTGTATCCAAACCATAGCTCTCAGCCAGTGCTGGCTGGTGCAGCTCCAGAGCCAAGTCACACGGAGCTCTTCTGTTCTCGGGTGGTTTCCTCTCGCTGTCACCCCCACCTTTCTATAAACATGCCATGGGGCAGACACCTGCTGCAACTGGAACTTGTTCACTCATTCAGTCATTCAGCAAACCCCCGTGAGTGCCAGCCATGGCCCAGGGAGGGTGCTAGACCCTGATGCTGCCAAGTAGGACAGTCCACCAGAGGGTCTGGGGCTCCTAGTGGGGCTGGGGTCCACCCTGGTCCTCAGCTATTGGCCCCTAGCAGGGGAGACAGACCCAGAAATAAGAAGTTGGTCATTCCTTGTGTGAGCTGCCAAGCGGAGGCTGTGCAGGGGCCCAGGGGGACATGGGCTAAGTTGGAAACACTGCACAGAAGGAAGTCTGGAGAGGAAGGGAAAGGGCATTCCAGGGAGCAAAGCTATGGAAGCAAACAGCACAGCACACGCTTAGAGAAAGATCTGGAACGCAGTGCGCCCAACTGGAGCCTTGCTCCTCTATGGGCTCCTGACCGTTGTGTTGAATGTCTTACAGGGACCAAGAACTGCTCTCACGCAGGAAGGAATATAAGTAATAGAGTGTGGAACGCCGAGAGGCCTGCTGTTCGGGAGCAGAAAGTTGGAGAAGGGGGTGCAGTGGCAGGGGCGCAAAGGCAGAGTCCCAGCCCCCAGCCCCTCCACCACCACCACCGGGAGAAGCAGCGGGGCTGAGTCTAGCATCCAGGCAGTGGCTCCTGGTGCTCATTAACTGGTGAGTCCTTCCCCGGGAAGCTGGGGGGGGGGGTGCCCATCAGCTCCGGCTCCAGGGGGTAAGCAGATCCTTGGGGTCCTGGGCCACCCTCCCGTTCCTTTGTGTGGGAGCCGTACCAGCAGTGGCTCCCTCAGCAGCATCCAGGGGTCCCAGCCCCCTTTCCAGGGCGTGTCTTTCTCTCTCTCTCTCTCTCTCTCTCTCTCTCCCTGTCCCTGATTCTTTCACAGCGAGCATCTCACTCCTTAACCTGGACCTGGGCGAGACTGGCCAGGAATGAGACGCCTGCAGCTCTTTGAACAAGGTCACATGCCGAGAGAGGGAGAGAGAGAGAGAGAGAATAAAATTTCATCTTCTTGACCTTTCAGATGAGTTTCCTGCTGCTTCAGGCTCCAGGCAGTCCCTTGGAGAAGATCCCCTGACCTTTGTAGGGGAGGAGGGCGGAGCCAGCAAGCTGGGACTGGGGGTGGAGTTTGCAGTCCCCAGGGAGCAGTTACAACAATGCCCCAGCCTGGAGCGAGCTGCCTCTCCCCTGGGGGCGCAAGGCGCTGCCCACCCTCTCCCTGCAGCCTGCCTGTTTGCCTTCTCTTTCCCGTGTTCTCTCTGGTTTGGAGGATTTTTGGTCCCTTCCGCAGAGACCCTGGAGTGGCCACGAGGGGTCCCGGGCCAACATTAATGCAGCGGTGTCCGCGCGTGTTTTCCTCCGCAGAGACCACAGACCGAAGCGGGGTGGTCGGCTCCACTGCTCACACCAAGCGCAGGAAGGGAATGGGGCGCCTGGGGACCATCACCAAGACCCCTCCTCACCCTAGGGACCCTGAGACTCCCCACCAAACACAAAACGAATGAAAGAGCCCGTTATTCCGAGGGAGAGCTGGGCCCGGGGCTGAGACCGCACAGGGATCCGCTCTCCAGTTTGACCACTGCTCTCCGGCCGTCCTGCCCTCCGGAGCTCGGTGGACGAGGAGCGGCTGCAGGCCCGAGGGACACTCAGTCCGCAGCGACACCCGGTCAAGGCGCGGGGCTTCAGGTTCAGCGCAGAGAGAACAAGGAGACAGTGGCGCTCACAGAAGGCGGGATTTTGAAAATGAGACTGAAAGGGCATCGATTACCAATCACATCGTTTGTGCCAGAAAACAGAGGAGCAGGGGAAAGAAAGGAGGCGGGATGGGGAGGCGCAGGCCTCCCCTGGCCTAAGCCCCTGCGTCATCCGAGGCGCTTTTACACAACACTCATGACCAGAGAACGCGAGCACCTAGGGACGAGGCCTCACAATCAGTGTGTCTATTTCTAGAACTTTCCATTACTTTCTAAAGTACGGCCAAGTTGGAGAAACCCAACTGCGGTTCGATGAGGATGGGGCTGGGTTGGGGGGGGGCCACTGGAGCGAGGAGACGGAGGGCAGACGGCCCTGTGCTTGCTTCTGGTGGCTGCTGACCCCCAGGGAGCTGGTTGAGAACACACCGGGACTCCTCTGCCCACCCCCCACCCCCAGTCATTCTTCCCGGGAGCAGAGGCCATGGCGGGTGGGGAGCCCCTCCCACAACCGAAAGTCCCCTTAGGTCTCCTGCCAGGCAGAGCCTCCGGTCCCTAAACACACCTACAGGCCTTTTGTCATTTCCCACCCGTTCCTAAAATGTGTCCCTCACCCTGGGCAGCCCAGGGCCGGTCAGGGGCCCCAAGCCCAGGGGACACCATGATCCCCACTCTGGAGCCTGGCTCTACCCAGAGACTTGGCAGGGCGGGCAAGGGGCTGGTGCCAAGGAGGCCTGGGTCCCAGGCGCTCCGGGGGATCCTGTGTTAAGTGTATGTACGCATGCATTTTGACCTTGTCACCTCCCAGGCGCGAGGGCATGGCGCTGGCACAGGGGTGCCTGCCTCTCCCTGGCCGCAGCTTTTTGTCCCGCAGAGTTTTTGAGCCTGAGGCTTGCAAATCTCCAGCTGCTTTCTAAAGGAGAGTCAAGGGGTGCGCCTTCCGGCTGCTGTGGGGACCCCAGGGGGCCGTCCTTAAGGAGCCTCTGGGCACAGGGCTGCACAGCCTATCAGGCCTAGCCGAGATAAAGGGGAGCGAGTCAACACCACAGTGGCAGCACCTCGGGAAGGCGGCCAGTTACAGTGTAACCGGCTCTGCGCTAAAGGGCTGCTTATCAGATCCTCTGGTTTTGTTAGGGACGTGGGGGAGAGGGGAGCAAAGAGCCCCAAGTGCCTGCAGTGGGAGGAGCACGCGGGGGTGAGAGGCCAGGGGGGCCCCAAGGTTGGTGCCAGAAAACTGCCCGCACCACTCCTGTCTGCGAGCCCAGCCCTGCAGAACAAACGGACTGGACGCGCCGCGCCGCTGAGCGGGCTCCCGTGGACGCGGCTTCCCCAGGCTTACCGAAGCTCCGATCTGGGGCGCTTGAAGGAAGGAGGTAGAGAGGGCTTGGCATTCGCAGGCATTCACATCCCACAGCAAAGTGCCTGGGTTCAATGCCCAGCCCTAGCTGCTGTGAATGCACACCTTGGGAGGCAGCAGGTGATGGCACTTGGGTCCCTTGGGTCCCTGCCACCCATGTAGGAGACCTGAGCTGAGTCTGGGCTCCTGGCTTTGGCCTGGCACAGCCCTGGCTGTTTCAGGCATTTGGGGGAATGAACTAGCAGATGAGATCTGTCTGTCTCTGCCTTTCAAATAAATACAAAGCAGTCAATTCATATTTTTTTAGGATTTATTTATTTATTTGAAAGGCAGAGTTACAGAAAGCCAGAGCCAGAGAGAGAGAGAGAGAGAGAGAGGTCTTCTATCCGCTGGTTCACTCCCCAGTTGGCAGCAATAGCCAGAGCTGCACCGATCCGAAGCCAGGTGCCAGGAACTTCTTCCAGGTCTCCCACATGGGTGCAGGGGTCCAAGCACTTGGACCATCTTCTACTGCTTTCCCAGGCCATCCATAGCAGAGAGCTGGATCGAAAGTGGAGCAGCTGGGCCGGCGCTGTGGCTCACTTGGCTAATCCTCCACCTGCAGCGCTGCCACCCCGGGTTCTAGTCTCGGTTGGGGCGTCAGATTCTATCCCGGTTGCCCCTCTTCCAGTCCAACTCTCTGCTGAGGCCCGGGAGTGCAGTGGAGGATGGCCCAAGTCCTTCCTTGGGCCCTGCACCCACATGGGAGACCAGGAGGAAGCACCTGGCTCCTGCCTTCGGATTGGCGCAGCACACTGGCCGCAGCACACCAGCCGTAGTGTGGCCATTTTGGGGGTGAACCAGCAGAAAGGAAGACCTTTCTCTCTGTCTCTCTCACTGTCTAACTCTGCCTGTCAAAAAAAAAAAAGTGGAGCATCCAGGTCTCGAACCAGCACCATATGGGATGCCGGCACTGCAGGTGGCAGCTTTACCCACTACACCACAGCGCAACCCCCTCAGTTAATTTAAAATTGTTCTTAAAAACATATGCATCTGGGCCGGCGCCACGGCTCAATAGGCTAATCCTCTGCCTAGCAGCATTGGCACCCCGGGGTTCTAGTCCCGGTTGGGGCGCCGGATTCTGTCCCGGTTGCCCCTCTTCCAGGCCAGCTCTCTGCTGTGGCCAGGGTGTGCAGTGGAGGATGGCCCAAGTCCTTGGGCCCTGCACCCCATGGGAGACCAGAAGAAGCACCTGGCTCCTGGCTTCGGATCAGCGCGATGCGCCGGCCGCAGCGGCCATTGGAGGGTGAACCAACGGCAAAAAAAAGCAAGACCTTTCTCTCTGTCTCTCTCTCTCACTGTCCACTCTGCCTGTCAAAAAACAAGAACAAAAACAAAAAAACCTATGCATCTGAAACTGTGAAGGGTTGATGGACGGATAGAGGGTTGCTGGTGGAGTGAGTATGTAACAAAGCATGCATGTCAATGCAGAATCTGGGGGTAGGCATACAGTGTGCCCTGTAGAAGTCTTTCCATTTCGTATGTTTGAAAGGTTTCATAACAAAATGCGGAAATCCCAGGAATTAAAGTGTCTGAGAACCATCGAAGCCACCTTGGGCCCTTCGGCCCCCTCACCAGGCCTCTGTTCACTGTTCCAGGCATCCTGGCTGGGCCAGCAGCCGTGGGCTACGTCTCCTCACCAAGCGTCCCCACGCCCCTAGACCCTGGGCTCCTCCGCACAGGCTGCCCTGCTCACCTGGGGACACAGGGCAACCTGCGTCTCAGGGCCCTCAGCCCTGGGGTGGGGGGACAGGCAGTCTGCCCCTCGCTGCAGTGGACCCCGGGTCCCTCTTTGTCTTCTACTTCCGGGAACAGACATCAGCCAGCGGTGTAGCTCCCTGCCCCTCCTGCTGTTCCTTTGCTTAAAGCCTTTTCACGCTGTGTTCCTCTAACAAGTTAGCCCCACATCCCCACCCCGCCCAATCCCTCACTACAGCAAGGGCGACCGTGGCTTTCAAATTCACAGCAACTATCACACACCCTTTGGAAGATTCCACACTGCCAGCACCCTGGGAAGTTCTCCTTTGCGTCTAATCTAATCCCTGCGTGCTGCTTTTCTATGCCAGCCAGTGGGAACCAGGGCTTGGGGTCTCTGCTCAAATCAGGTGCGCAGGGTTGTGTTTGTGTCGTCAGTGGGGCAGCTTAGTCAGGGGCCCTGGGTTCAAACCAACCTTCCTTCTCCTCTGGGCCTTTACCCTGCGCTCCGCCCAGGCACCTGGTGTGGCTGGCCCCCTCCAGGTGAAAGAGCAGTCCCCAGGGTGAGGACTTCTCCCAGATAACCCATCCCACCCAGAGGTCAGCCTCCCCTGGCTCAGCCCCAGGCGAGCCCTCCTGGGAGCTGTAGCCTTTCTCCACAGTCCCCAGGCTGCTGGGACATGCCGGAGCCCACAGACCAGCCTGTGATGCAATCTTGGAGGAGGAGCAGGGATTGGCCTGGAGACGGAGCGTGCGAGCAGGCAGCCTCTGCCGGGCCGCGCAGGGAGTGGCAGGGATGGCCTTCCCTGGCCATAGCAGAGAGCTGGATCGAAAGTGGAGCAGCTGGGTCTCGAACCAGCACCATACGGGATGCCGGCACTGCAGACGGCAGCTTTACCCACTATGCCACAGCGCCAACCCCCTCAGTTAATTTAAAATTGTTCTTAAAAACCTATGCATCTGAAACTGTGAAGGGTTGATGGGTGGATAGAGGGTTGGGACCTCTATCCGGTTTCAGAGGGAGCTTGGGCCTGGGTGGTGAAGGGGCTCCCCCAACGTCGGCACCACACCCACCTCCAAGCCTTTCTGAGCAGAAGCCAACACACCCAATTTCTCGGACTGGCAGTGTAGACAAAAGAGCCTGGGGTCAAGTTGGGAAGCCGAGGTTTGAGTCAAGCAGGGGCATTTCCAGGTGTGGGTAAATCCTGGGTCTCCACATGTGCACCATGGAGATGATTAGCCCCTGTCCGCGTCACGGAGCTGTGGCCACAGTGAGACGGGACGGTGCTTGTGACGTCACTCGCTAAACCCTGAGGGCGCTAAGACTTCGAGGATCAGCCAACCGTGGGGATGCCAGGGGCCGCACTGGAGTGACAAGTCTGGCCCTGGCTGCTCGGCTTCTCTCCCAGTTTCCTGACAGCGCACCCTGGGAGGCAGCCGGCGAGTCCCTGCCGCCCATGCGGGAGACCAGCCTGGAGTCCCAGGCTGCGTGCCGGCTGTGGCAGGCACATGGGGCATGAACCAACAGCTTGGAAGCCCCCCCTCTCCCCGCCTTTTAAGTAGGTAAAAATAAATCAACATTTTTGAATGGGAAAAATGGGACCAAAAGATTCTTTTTCACTGCACTGTGTTTTCTTAACCCCAGTTGGTAACAGCTTCACCCATCACCTGCTTGCTGGTCCCCAGAAAGCAACGAGGAGGAATTGAGAAGCCACCAAGCCACAGGGCTCTTTCCTGACTCTAGGGACCCCCAGCGCTGGCCCTCTCTTCCCGCTCTGAGCAGGAAAGCGATGAGCCGAGCCGGCAGGCTGAGCCCCCACCCAGCAGTGCTCACCTTAGCCGCGGCCAGCTTTTGTGTAGGTTCTGCTGTTAGCACACAAAGCGGCCAGGTGGCCCAACTCACCCTAACCAGGGCTCCAGGGTGTGGGTGTGTCGGACGAGCTGCTGAGCCAGAGGCCTTCAGATCCCTGCTCACAGGAGAGGAGGAGTCCCTGTGGTCAGGGTCCCTGGGGGCCAAGAGGAGACCCCAGGGAGTGGACCTCTAGGGCCGGTCTCCGTAGCCAGGTCCCAGAGTTCTGTCCAGCTCCTGGTGCGGGGGAAAGGCTACAAGCAGAAGCTGAAGGAGCTGTTTTCACCAGGGACTCCAGATTCCTGCCGTATGTGTGTTAAAGACTTCAACCCCCGAGGCAGAGAGTAATGCTGCCCAGGCACCTGCTATCCAAACTGGAGCATCTGGGTTAGAGTTTCAGCTCCGTTTCCTGCTAATGCTCACCCTGGAGGTAGCAGGTGATGGCTCAAACACTTAGGTCTCTGCCACCTATGTGGGAAACCCGGATGGGCTCCTGGCTTCAACCTGGCCCAGTCCCAGTTTGGGGTGGCATTTAGGAAGTGAACCAGTGGATGGAAGACAGTACGTGGCCAAGGTCATCACCACCTGAGCAAGCAGCAGGGTTCCTGGCAGTGTGGCCTGAGCTCAAGGACTTGGGAAAGTGGCATGGGATGGAAGAACATTCCATGCTGCAGAGGGGGAGGGCAGGGGAGAAAGGGCAGTCGGTTGGGCTGGGTCCTCGGGGCTGGAGCTGAGTGATTCTCGGGCATCACCCCCTCATTTTATAGATGAGGAAACAGCTCAGAGAAGGTCGGAACCTTGCCCCGGGTCACAGAGCCTGGTCCCGGGGGAGCCCCAGCCAATCGCAGGGCCCTGTGCTTGCAGAGCCTGCTCTCAGTCTCCCTTTCCATCCAGAGCAGGGGTGTCAGAATTTCTCAGGTGAACTTGAACTTGTTCCTGCCCTTGGCACACAGTCCCACACCGTCCCGGTGCAGGCTGCTGAGCCCCTGCCGTGCCGGGCTCCCTGCTCGGTGGAGCAGCCCGGGTGCAGCCCGCCAGCTTGGCGTCCTGCCTGCCTCCTGAAGATGCCTGTAGTGGGGATCACAGCCAATGAATATCCCAACACGACCAGACAAGCGAAGTGTGCAAAAGGCCCCAGGGGAACAAAGCAGCTCTGTGCACAGCCCAGCCAGTGAGCACAGCCCTGGAGGCTGCTGGGAACCAGCTCCGGCCTACCATGACCTCCCGAGGGTGCTCTGGGGGTGAGGCCACCTCTGAGCCTTGGGCCCCAGCAGCACTGAACCAGCCTTCGTCACAACCACCCTGCGAAACTGCACCGGAAGTGGCCCAGCTGAGAGCCCAGCCACCAGCTCTGGCCAACTCCTGCACCCCCATGCACCTTGCTCACTGGGCTCTGCATATCTCACACCCCTCGCTCGCAGAGGGAGTGTGGAGTTTAGCTGGTCAGGGCCGAGCGGGCTGAGGAGCTCAGGGTACATCGCAGGCCAAACCCCTGGCTGGGCCCCAGTCCCCTGCCTGGAGTGGACAGGTCCCCGCTGTGGGCTGAGAGCGGCCCATCATTGTCCCTCTGCCTGAGCCCTTGCCGGATGGCCCTGGGGGAGGCTGATGGAGAGAGGCAGTAGAAGGAGTCAGGATGCTGACTCTGACCTTGGAGAGTCCAATTTTCAAAAATTAAAAATCAAATCAAATGGAAAACCAGCAACAGGAGGCTTCCTTTGCCAAGAGGGGCTGATACTTTTCTGTCTCAGACTCAGCCCCTGGCAGGAAGACAGCTTCCCCTTCACCGTCCCTCCCCTCCTGTGAGGCTCTGGGGTGGCGAGGGCTGCCCACGCCAGGGTGGGCCTGGCCCTGAAGAGGCTGGGTTCTTCCTTAGGCAGGAGAACTCCAGGGCTCCAGAGAGCGAGGGGTTCACCCCAGCCTGCGGCACCCAGGGCCAGGCACAGGACCACGGATCATCAGAGAGCAGGTAGAGATGAGGAGAGAACAGGAGGCAAGGTGCCCATGGGCCCTCATTCCAGGAAAGGGAGTTCAGTGCCCTGGGCTAGCTTGCTTGCTCGCTCGCTCTCTCTCTCTCTCTCTCTCTCTCCACTTGGCACCTCCCAAATGGAGCACAGGCAGAGGGGACCAGAGCTCCAGGGCTCAGGTGCGGGTGATGTGGTGATATTTGTGACCCTGCAAGAGCAACTTGGGGAAAGAACCTTCCAGAACTCGCTCCGCCTCCTGGCTGCATCTCAGTGAGACCACATGGGCAAGACCTGCCACCGGTAGCTCAGCACCCCTGGCTCCCTGGACAAGGGAAAGGGAGTCCCCTGGCTGGGGCGTGGCTCCAAGGCCGGATGCAGGGGGGTGCCAGAGACCAAGGAGATGGACAAGTGGCCATGCAGTGTGTGGCATCCCTGGGCCGTGTGTTTGTGCCTTACAACAGTACCTCACTTTTGTCCGGGAGCCTGACTGGCAAACCCAGGTCAGCACTGGAGCCCGATCTCGGCCTCCCCACTGGGTGCTGATGCCTCTCAAATGTGTGTCACCCCATCCCAGTCCTCAAGGAGCTGCTGGGGACACAAAACCAGCCCAGGAGACCTGGGAGGCCTCACCTTCGGCCAGCATGGGCTTCAGCATCGGAGAACAGAGGCCGGTGTGGCTGGGGCACCTGGAGGAAGAGTCGGGGTGTTGCACCCCGCGATGGGTGGTGGGTTCCTTCCTCTTTTAGACTCTTCCCTGGAGATGTGGAATGAGAAAGGGGACACAGCAAGGCATCGTTTCCTATGACTTTCCCGAGGTCACAGAATGCCACCTCTGGCCCAGCTCCCTGCTGCCCAAGCCAGATCCTAGAGAGAGGCTGAGGCCCTGAGATTGTCCAATCCCCACTCCCCCAGCTATCTCAGTTCTGCCGGCATCGGGACTTCCGGCCCCCAGCACCCCACCCTTAGCAGCAGCCCTATGCCCGGGCTAACATGTGCATGGCTTAAGGCCCAAAGTGAGAACAGTGGCCAGGAACAGTCAGCAGCGCCAGCAGCGCCAGCAGCCACCGGCCTCTAGTGTCTGCTTCGGAACAGAGCCCTTTCCCTCTTCTGGAAGCTGCAGGACCAGCCCTTTCCCCCTTCGTCCCAGGAGTCCCCCCCTCCCAGCTCCCAGGCCTGACCAGGCAGACCCGCTCTCCACCCCCAAGCACTCCCTTTAACAAGGCCCCGGGGGCTCAGCCAGCCCAGCAGGCCTCACAGCACTGCCCGCACGCACCCCTGGGGGAGCGCGCGGTGTCTGGGTAATGACTTGGTGCTGAGAAGGTCTCCAAGAGAATTCTTGTCCTTTTAGAAGAGGGACAGCTTGGCTCATGCTGCAGGGCCAGGGTGGAGGCCGGGGTCCTGGCTGTCTCCTGGGCTCTGCTGCTGCTTCTCCTGGTGACCTTGGGTAGGTCCATGGCCCTCAAGTCTGTCATTGATACAGTGAGGGCGGGTGGACTGGAGGGCGCTGGCGTCCCCGTGGCGAGGTCCTGCGATGCCTCCTTTCTTACAGCCTCAGATGCATCGGGGTCATGGCTAACTGACTTGACGCTCCCAGAGAGGTCTCCCCACACCTGCAACCTCAGCGCCCACCCTAAGGTTCCTCGCAGCCTGCTGTCCCCAGCTCTGGTGTCCTGTGTCCTCTGGGAAGCCTCCCTCTGCCTGTTCCTCTCAGGGCCTCGACCTCCCTAGAACTGATTCCCACTGGGTTTTGGATCCCTGGTGCCCAGCACAAGGCCGGGCCAATCAGCATCACCCACTCAGTGCTCCCAGCAGGAGTGCTGAGACCCTGGGCTTTTCCCTGGAGAGGGGCGAGGTGAGATCAGCCCCTCCTTAGATGTCTCTGCAGCCCGGTCTGTTCCCACGCGCTCCTGAAACGGCCGCCCCAGGGCCCAGTCAGACCCTGCCTGGCTTCAAGCCTTCAGGTGTTTGTGTAAGTCACTGGGCTGCTCTGCCCAAAACATGATCCTGCCCACGCCCTTGGCACGCACCCACACAGGGCATTCATTCAGGACACCAGCAGGTGCAGATAAGGCCGAGGCCCAAGGATGGACGGGGTGGCAGAATGAGCCTCCTTGCAGGTCTGGCCTCAGTTTGCTCATCTGGAAAACGGCTGCTCCCTGGCGGGACCAGCGCAGAGGTGAGGTGAGTTGGGAGAGGACTATTTGAACACTGTGGCTTTTCCTGCACACTCAGTAAATCCCCAAGCCTGCCTGGGTGAGTGTGTGTGTGCACGTACGTGCAACACTGGGGAGGGTGCCTGGGGCAGGCTCTGGGTCAGAGGGCATCAGTGACTTTTGAGGCTCGGACCCTTGGACCCATGCAGAAGTCAGCAAGGGCTTGGGGACAAACTAGAAAGGTTTCCAGAAACACTGCTTCTAGGGACAGCCCCAGCCCCCTTCCTCCCGGGAGCGCCCCTGGGGTCTATGGGTCAGGTGCCCAGGCTTCAGCTGCAACAGAGCCACTGTGTCCTCTCCTGTGGGAGCTGTTTTTTGACCCCCCTGCCCGTCTGCCCCAGGGCTGGGCTCAGTGCCTCCCTGTGCACCCCGTGTTTTCGTATTACAAGGCTCTCTGGCTTCCCCACCATAGTGTGAGGTCTTTTCAGGACAGGAAATGGTCTTCCAAATCTCAGCAAGCCCAGGACAGAAATATGTGAAAAGGCTTTGGGAATGATTGGATGTTGCTATCAATCCCGGAAGTAGGGAGGCTGTGGACTTCTTCCAGGAGAGAACCTGCCGTGCTCCAGAGAGAGGCATGGGCTGGTGTCACTTGCTCTCATCATGAACAACAGACAACAATGTTTTTAAAGATTACTTATTTATTTGAAAGACAGAGTTACAGAAATACAGGGAGAGACAGAGAGATCTTGCACCCACTGGTTCACTTCCCAGATGGCCAGGCCAAAGCCAGGAATCTGGAACTCCATCTGGGTCTCCCACGAGGGTGCAGGGGCCCAAGCACTTGGGCCACCTTATGCTGCCTTCCCAGGCACATTAGCAGGGAGCTGGATCTAAAGTGGAGCAGCTGGGACTCAAACTGGGGCTCCTACGGGATGTCGGCATCACGGGTGGTGGCTTAACGTGCTGTGCCGCAGCACTGATCCCAACGGACAACAATTTAACAAAACAAGCCTGGCTGCTTGGGTGGTGAATGGGTTCTGTGATCCTTTCTGTTTGTCTTCCATCTGTCTGTCTGTCTCTCCAGATATCCGAGTTCTTTTCCCCAGCTCTAACTCTGCCCCACAATTTCATTCCATCCAAGACACCCTTCCGATGCCCGTTTCAGCCATCAGGGCCACCCACCCTCCTGATGTCCCCTCTCCTCGGCCTCTGATCTGGCTTCCCCCTTCTTGGGTCTCCCACCCATGACCAGTCCCCCAAATCCTGCAGCCCCTGTGTATCTCCCTGGGTGACTTCAAAGGAGTCTCTGGGCTAAGGGATCCCTCCTGCGCCAAGAACGCAAGTCCCACTTGCCCTGAGGCTCGCTGCAACAGCGGACCAGTTGAGCATGAGCCCCAACAAGGTCCACCGGTCCCCGCCAGCCTCGTCCAGGTTCCCTTGGGAGTTGTGCCTGAACAGGAGGCTGAAAGTGGACAAAAGGTGGAGGCTTTTATAGGGTCTCCTTCTTTTTTTTTTTTTAAGATTTATTTTATTTGGAAGGCAGAATTAAAGAGAAAAGGAGAAAGAGGGAGAAAGAGAGAGAGCGCTCTTCCATCTGCTGGTTCTCTCCCCAAATGGCCACAAGTGCCAGGGTTGGCCCAGAATGAAGCCAAGGAGCCAGGAGCTTCTTCCAAGTCTCCCACATGGATGCAGGGGCTCAAGTACTTGGGCCATCCTCTGCTGCTTTCCCAGGCACATGAGCAAGGAGCCGGATCAGAAGCACAGCATCCAGGACTCAAACCTGCACTCACTTGGGATGCTGGCACTGCAGGTGGTAGCTTTACCTGCCATGCCACATGCCAGCCCCGGGTCTCATCAAAGATCTGAGCAACAGAGAAAGCAAAGCTGTGATATCCAAGTTAGCTTCCTGCCTCCTCCATCCAGGTCTTAGTGCCCTTGGGCAAGTTGTTTTGCTCTGCTCAACTTTGGTTTACTCATCCAAGGAAGGAGAGTAGCACGCTTACCTCACGTGGTTGGCATGGGAATTAATCCAGATAGCCAGTGTGAAGACCAAGTAGTACACAGAAAGTAGGCCAGAGTCAGTGGAGGCTGCCTCACATTTTAAAAACTCCCACCAGACCAATGGGTAGCCCAGGACACCCGTGGTTGTTTAAAAGAGAACAAATGTCCCCGCAGACAGCCCAGGGTGGGCTGCTTAGAGGGGCAGTGCCTCCCCTGCCCTGGAGGATGTGTAACCAGAAGATTCCCTGGCAGGCATGCATCTCAGTATGGGGGCTGCGTTGTTTGAAGTTGGTGGCCACTGTCACCTCGCTATCGCAAGAGCCTGATGACTCATCTGCTTTCCAGGAATTCCCTGGCCGAAGTTTAGAACAGGCAGGCCACCCAGGACAGTGGACAGCACTGGCGCGGTGTGGCTGTCCCTTGCGCCCAGGTCTGCTCTGTTTCAAGGCCCTGTCATACAATCGGTTCCCCATTCCACCAATCTAGACTGAACTCCTACCCAGTGTCATGTCCCGGGCTAGGGAGCAGGGTTCCAGAATGAAACAAGACAGGCGCTGTCCTCTCACCTCTCACCTCTCACCTCTCACCTCTCATCCAAGCACACAAAGACTTGGAGAAGTTCCGACAATCATAGCAGGGCTCCCAGTCGCCATGATATGAAGCCAACAAAGCCACCAACACACAGCCAAACACACAGCCAGCACAGCTGCTGAGGCCATGCAGGGCCCTGGGGCAGAGCCCTGGAGGACAGGTCCACGCACACACCCTCCCCACTGCTGGGGGCAGAGCCCTGGAGGACAGGTCCACGCACACACCCTCCCCACTGCTGGGGGCAGAGCCCTGGAGGACAGGTCCACGCACACACCCTCCCCACTGCTGGGGGCAGAGCCCTGGAGGACAGGTCCACGCACACACCCTCCCCACTGCTGGGGGCAGAGCCCTGGAGGACAGGTCCACGCACACACCCTCCCCACTGCTGGGGGCAGAGCCCTGGAGGACAGGTCCACGCACACACCCTCCCCACTGCTGGGGGCAGAGCCCTGGGGGACAGGTCCACACACACACCCTCCCACTGCTGGGGGCAGAGCCCTGGAGGACAGGTCCACGCACACACCCTCCCCACTGCTGGGGGCAGAGCCATGGAGGACAGGTCCACGCACACACCCTCCCCACTGCTGGGGGCAGTGCCCTGGAGGACAGGTCCACGCACACACCCTCCCCACTGCTGGGGGCAGAGCCCTGGAGGACAGGTCCACGCACACACCCTCCCCACTGCTGGGGGCAGAGCCCTGGAGGACAGGTCCACGCACACACCCTCCCCACTGCTGGGGGCAGTGCGTGGCTACATCCTGACAACTCCGAGTGAGCTCTCCGTTCCCTGGTCCCCACAGGCAGTGTATCTGCTGCAAACTAGGCCATGGGTAGCCCTTGCAGGCAATGCCTTCTTTCAGTCACTCAACAAATCTTCATGGAGTCCCTATGATGCCCTACCAGGGGGGACATTCACCCCAGCTTCCAGGAGGGGCCATGCTGAAGCCCCCCCATGCTGATCCAGCCCACCTGGAGAGATGGAGGACACTTCAGGACCAGGCCAGTGCCACCCCAGATGTCTCCAAGAAGGGACACCTGGCGTCATGTGGGGTCTCTTCCTGGAGTGTCGAAACCACCCCCTTCCCCTCACCCGTACCTCACCCTCCACCCTCTGTCCAAGTGGTCTTCCTGAGGTTCTGCCCCTGCTCAGTGGGCGTGGCGTGGGAGCCCTGGATCAGAGGTGGAAGGGGCAGAGGCCTGGCAATCGCTAACCTGCAGGTTGCTTTTCAGGCATTTGTTGTGAGCTTGGTTTCTTGAGCTCCGTCCCCACATCCCAAGCCCCCGTGTCCACTTTGCACGCTGCTGCCCCCTTTCCCAGGGATGTGCAAAGGGCCACTGTCCCCCTGCCCCCAGATCTCCAAACTTCAAAGCAAGCAGCCCCACCCCTCCAGTGCCCTCAATGGCTCCCATTGTCCAGGAGGCAACTTGGCTTGACCCCCGGCCCCATAGGCAGCAGGACAGCGGCTTGGAGAGGAGTCTGCCTCATCCCCCGGCTCTGCTGGCCGCCTTGGGGGAGCCATTGGGGCAGGGGCCCCGCTGAATGTGACCTATTGTCTCCAGGGTGGATTTAGGAAGTGCCAAGCTCCCATCAAACAGCCCTGCTCCCCCAGGTAAAACAAAAACAGGGCTGTTCATTTGGGACCTTTTCCCCCTTATCTCCTTTTCCTATCTCCTCGGGCTTAGCTATGGTGTAGTGTTCAAAACCACTTCCCCTCCGAGCCAATCAGAAGCCGGGGCTCCCCCCGCGGCCCCGAGGTGAAGTTATTTATACACGCCTCCCGGGATTATTTAAGCAGAGCCCTTTTGCACACCTTGGGAACACCTTTCGGCTGCCCGCTGCCCAGACGCACCTGCAACCCTGCCCTGCCGGCTCTGCTCACCCACCGGTAAGTCCCACCCAACCCAGCCCAGCCCAGCCCACAGGGCTGGGGGTCATCCCTGGCAGCAGCGGGCCCAGAGGTACTGAGCAGAGGGGTGACAAGAACTGACGGCTCTCGGGGTGGGCAATTTGCCAGCCTCACCCCAAGCGAGCCGGATACCCTGACCCCTGGGGCTGTGAGCAGCACCCAGCCTTTCCTCTGTGAGGAGCCACTGGGTCCTCAGCTTCAAGGCAGCCAGACCCCCAGCCAGAGGGAGGCGGGACAGCCGCCCCCCATGCGGGGCCTTCCTCGGGCGCCTGTCTCTGAAGCTGCTGCCTGCACCTGTTCCCTTTCTTACAAGTCTTGCAAGCGCTGGCTCCTCAGCCTCTCTGGCCAGCTGGCTCTCCTCCGCCGCCCCCCTCCCCGATGTCCACTTCCACACGGTCACCTGTCCACCAGGTGACCCGGGGGCCCTGGGCACCCTGAGAAGTTGGAAGAGATGGAAGGACAGGAAGCCAGGGAGAGGGAGAGGCTGGCAGGGACCGGACTCCCGGGCGAGGGCTTCAACAGGGAAAGGGTTGGGCAAGGATAGCACCTGAGGACCCAGCTCCACGGCCTCCTGGCCTCGGAACCCACCTCGTCCTGCAGCTCCAAGAGGCCAAAGGAGCGCCTCCGTTTCCAGGATCAGCCCAGCGAGGGTCTCCAGGCCAGGCCAAGCAAACTGCTACCTTCCCAGCACCTACTCCCCTCTCACCCTGGCGCCGGGTCCCAGCCCAGAGGCAAGAGGAGACACCTGTCCTCCAGGCGGGGCGGCCCGAGGCACGGCCTCCCTCCACAGACAGCCCCTCGCAGAGCCCACACCGAGGACGGCCGCCCGCTCACCCTGGACTTACCAGGACCACCTCTGGGCATGCCCCAGAGCCTGGCCTACGGCTCACAGGCCCATTGGTGGGAAATCCTGGGACAGAGACAAACTCCTCCTTAGCTTAATGTCCAGAGTCTTCCCAAGATGGATTGTTAACGAGCACGCGTTAGTCTGGACTCAACAGCCAATGACTGAGCAGGTCCCCAAGGGAAGGGGGAGACGGAAGCTGCAGGGCCCCCTCCTCAAAGGGCACTGACCTTCACTGGGTGCCTCCCTGGACTTTGGCCAGGTCCCAGCACCTGCTTCCAAGTGAGCCGAGCCCCAGTCTCCTTAAAGAGTAACTCAGGTGACCGTTCCAGGGATCCCATGACCTTGCTGAGGTCCCACTGAGAAAGTTCTTTCCAAAGTCTACCCTCAATCTCTTTTGCTGGAACTCGCCTCCCCTCCCCCCCTCAATACCCATCCACCATCCTCAGCTTGGAAAACAGAGGGGGATGGGCGAGTCGGCCTGGAGTCCAGGGGTGGGGATTTGGGGGTGCCCGCAATGACTCTCTCCCTTGTGTGGGACACAGTCCCCGGATCAGCCAAGACGGTGGACGGGCAATTTAGAGACATCTCATCCTCCCCTCCCATCCCTGAGGAGGAAGTGAAGTGGGGGAGGGGCAGGGGATTTGCCCAAGAAACTCGGTGACCTGAGGACAGCAGGGAGGTTTAGGAACACCTCAAGGGTGCGTTGGCCTCTAAAGCCCCCTTCCTCCTGCAGGGGGCAGGGTCTGCGTCTGCGGCTGAGACCCTGTGCTCCTACCCAGTCCCCAGCCCGCGCACTGCCCATCTCCCCACCCCTCCACCCCCCAGAAAGGGCTCGTAACCTGGCTGAGCTTGGGGGCCAGTGCACAAAGGGGAGACTGCAAAGTGACCTTCTCCTCCCCCCGCTCCCAGGCAGGCAGGCTCCGGTGACAAGGACACCAGGGAGGGCAGTCCAGGCTGGGGCTGCTCCCGTGCCTGGCACAGGTGCATCCAAGAACCCCCCCCCCCCATACACACAAACACATGCACACCCAGGCAGGACTCCGGAGCAAGGCAGCCTGGCCACAATGACACAACCACCTCCACCTGACCTAGCACCACCCTGGTGGCCTGTCCCTTTCTGAAAGGATTTTCTACAGTTCCTCTCTCCAACCCTGGGAAAGTTGGGAGAATAAGGGCCCTGGGCTGGGGGTGTAGGGGCAGACAGGGCAAGGAAAGGAGGCTGAGCAAAGCAGGGTGAGCTGCCAGAGGTGGCAGAGCCAGGAGGAGAGCGTTCTGGGGTCACAGCAGCCGCAGCCGCAGCCGGAATTCACTACTACACTCACCAGGGTCAGGCCTCTCCACGCACGCACCATACCCAAGCGCATCGCTGCCCTCCGGGGGCCTGGGGACCTCCTGCGCTCAGCAGCAGGTGCTGAAGGGTTCGCCTTGGCTAAGCAGAACAAGCTGGAGAGCCCCGGGAGGGGCCATGCGTCCTTTGCCCCCCACCCGCTCCCCAGACGGGCGTAGGAATCGTCCACGCACCTGCAGCTCCCGCCTTCTGCTCTCCCCTTCTTCCCCTCAAATCCCCGTAAGCCCCATGGTGCTCCCAGGTCTCCCCAGCTCTCTGGGACCTGACCTGCCTGTCCTCCACAATGGGGGAGAGACAGGGTCACCCTTTTGTTCCTCAATATTGTCACATGGCACCTGCTATTTATTCCAGGAATCGGGCTGGGGATGGGAGGCGGTGGGGGAGCTGAGGCTGTGTGAGGGGCAGGGCAGAGGATACACGCCAATGGCAACGGAGCACTCGACTTTGCCTGCCCGCTGACATCACTCGGCAGGGCCGTGTGCTTGTTTAACTAGGGATCAAATTGTCACAGCCCTTTTCCTGGCTCCCTTTTTCACCTTCCCACCCCTAACCAACATCACAAGCCCACCCCACCCCCGCCCCACTGCGGCTCCCGCTGAGCCCCTCTGCCCCCCAGTGCGCTGGCTCACCTTGCCTGCCTCTCCCACCCCAAGGCTTACAGGGTGGCAGGAGATGAAGTAAGCTCCCCTCTGAGCCCCACCCCACCTCAGCTCGATTCCTGGAATCAGGGAGTATGGCAAGGGCACTTCCTTACCCGGCACAGGACCAGGAGGGGAGGCGAGAGGTAATCCGAAAGGGGCACAACCCCCAGAGCAGGGATCCGCGTCGTCGCCTAGAGGTCTGGAGCCCCTTCCAACAGGTGCACTTGAGCTGGACTCAAGGCCTAGTTCAGAGCCCCCCGCCCCCACCTCTGTCCAAGAAGCAGTGTCTTTACCGCAAAATGAAAGGACTGGGCCAGCGTTGTCCCCAGTTCCCTCCCAGACAAGGCCTCCAGACCCCTACTGGCCTCAGCCTTCGCCTTTCTGTGTGACGCAATCTCAGGATTGTGCAAGCTCCCGGCGCCTGTTTCTGAATTGGAATGGGCAGAGACTAGGGGAAAGGGACGAATGTGGGATCCCAGCAAAGCAAGGGAGGTTGGTCCCGTTGGCTTGCATCAGGTGTGGGGGAGCCTGCCCAGAGGAGAGGGCCAGCTCTCTGAAGGACCCCCAGCACCCACCCCTTTCCCCTGTCCACTCCCAGCAAGGGTAAGATAGGCATGGCCAGAGCCAACAGCTGCAGAGGCGCTGGAAGTCCATCTGGGAGAAACAGAGATCCCTCGGGGCCAGGGTGGGCAGGAAGTGTCTCACCGAGGAGAAGGGAGGAGATGGGAGGAGGAGGAACTCCAGCAGGTCTCAAGGATGGGCAGGTCCAGAAAGGCAGAATGAGTCAGTGCATCTCGGGTTAGAGGAAGAGTATGAGCAGGTACCCAAGCCTGCTGGGGGGTGCGGAGGGCCCCAGCCAACAGCCAGCTGAACCCACCGAAACAAGGCCAGGGCACGAAGAACCAAAAGTGGCCAAGTGAGAGCTAGGCTTGGTCTCCTGGAAATGAGGGCCGTTGGAGGTTTTAGGGCAGGACATGTGGGCTGCAAGCAGGTGCAGCAGTCCAGGTGTGTGAGCAGAGACTGGGAGGGGCCTGGAGACCATGGCAATGGACAAGAAGGAGGGGAAGGATAAGGGGAGGAATAGAGCGGGAGAGGAGGTGGCGAGACACAGAGGTGAGCAAGGAGGGAGAGGGCAGGCCCAAGAAATGGGGCTGTCGGGAGTGGGGGAACTCGGAGAGAAGGCTTCAGCAGGGACGAACACGCACCCAGAACCTTCAGTCCACGGCAGCAGCCTGGGAAACCTGCTTCAGGGTCACAGCCTCCCATTTGCCACGGGAACAAATCTCCCGCCACCTCCCCTTCCGAAGGGCTCTCCTCTGGTCCATCGCCCTTGACACTTTGGGCTGTGTGATGGCCTGGAGTCAAACCCCTAGACCAAGAGGGCCAGTACTGCAGGTTCCTGGGGACAGCATACTCGCTGCTCCCAAACACGAGCCACCTGGAGGCCCAGACACCTGCAGACCCTGGTAGGGGAGGGGAGGGGGAAGCAGGGCTGCTTTCTCCCAGGAGTCTCTCTGATGAGGAAGAGCACACCCTGCCACTTTAAGCATAGTAATCATGGCCACTACCATCTCCCCAGCATCCAGGAAAGGCCGCACCACATACGGGATCTCACTTAATCCTCCAAGCAACCGCCCTGGGACTGTTATGATCCCCATTCACAAATGAAGAAACCTCTTTAAACCTAGGTCATCCTGGCTCCGGCTGCTCTCTGTGCTTCTCCCATTGAAATCTCCCACATACCAGCTCCCTTACTCATTTCTGCCATATCTCCTCCAAAACACCATCACTGATTCACTCAACAAACAGGGTCTGGGCATAGCCACAGTGGGTAGTTTCGCTCCCCCACCATCCCTTCCGCCTAACATCAATGGGGTTTGCCAGGCATCCAACCCTGCCCCATCATTCCCGGTGGGCGTTTTGGCTG
Organism: Lepus europaeus; assembly: GCF_033115175.1. Lineage (NCBI taxonomy): Eukaryota > Metazoa > Chordata > Mammalia > Lagomorpha > Leporidae > Lepus > Lepus europaeus. The sequence goes on along the minus strand of NC_084840.1, from coordinate 20,864,096 downwards.
GGGAAACCCACTGAATGGGATGGACTGGCAGAGCCGGCATCCACTTTAGCACAGCTGATGGATGCTAGGAACTCATGTTGGCACCATTCTTTGCCTTTCGCATGACTTTTTGTAGCCATTAACATATTTGATCTTTGCAACAAGCCCCTGAAATCAGTACGTGACCCCATTTCTCGATGAGGAATCCGGGTTCAGAGAGCTAATGCCACCTGCTCCATGTCACCCAAAGCAGGACCAGGGCCCAGGCTTCTGAACCCCTAGTGAGTGTTTTTCCTCCGCAGTGTTCGCTTCCCCCAAGGGCATCACCCAGCCTGCTCCCCTCTGACTGCCTCCTCCCTCGCCCAGGTCTCCCCGGGACGCCAAGGACAGCCCCTGTGCCCAGAGTGGTCACTCGTCGTCCACTGATTCTCAAATCTTTGGCCAGACTGGCCACAGCCACCCCACGCTCCCCCAGCCTGTAAATCAGCCCCATCTCTGTCCTCTGCCTCCTCTCTCCCAGCTCCGAGGGGCAGGGGGCAGGAGGAGGGGTCAGCAGTGGGAGGAAGGAGGGGGAAAGATTCCCACAGGGAGCTCCTCTGGGCCTGGGGGGGGGGGGTGGCACTTGGCTGTGCCCAGCTCAGCTCCTGGAACATCAGCCAGGTTGCGCAAAAAGTGAGGAGGAGAGAGAGATGCCAGTCCCAGGGTGGGGAAAGCTTAGGCACAGGAAGCCGTGGGAGAGACAGCGACCGCGGCCATCCCAACTTCCCCAAACACACCATTGTCCCTCCTGGGGAAACCTGTCGGAGAAGTCCTAGGCAGCTTCTCCGAGAAGGGTCCTCTTGAGGTCACCTGGGCCATCCCCCTGCCTGCGGGCAGGCTCTTCTCCCTCTTCCCTTCAAGCTGACTGACTGCATGGTACGAGCCTTGCTGCCAGGGAAGCTGAGGTCTGGGCAGGGGCTGTGGCCTATGGGGGCCCCAGGGCCCCAGGGCCGGGGGGGGGCAGGCTGTGACTCCTGCCTTGGGCTCCCACCTCCTCTCTGCCTGGTGTTCGGCGGGGGTGACGGTGACGTCACAGGTGTGGAGTGCCAGCCACGTGCTGGGTGCCAAGCAAAACAGCCAGGGCGAGGGCATGTATCATCGGTGTCCGGGGAGGAAGGGCACCGCACCGCAGGAGTGAGCCTCGTGGAGAGACCTGACGGAGGGCAGGGAGGCACCTCGTTGCTGGGGGCGGGGGCCACCAAACTAAAAGTGCTGCGGCAGGGCCCGGCGGGAGGAGGCCCCGGCTGGCACCGGGAGGGCGCTCCTCACCCTGCCCTTGCCGGCGTCTCCCGAAGCCTGTAAATGCTGCAGACATGAGCCAGCCCAGGCCCCGCTACGCGGTGGACAGAGCCGCGTATTCTCTCACCCTCCTCGACGATGAGTTTGAGAAGAAGGACCGGACGTACCCCGTGGGAGAGAAGCTTCGCAACGCCTTCAGGTAACGCGGCCCGGAGCTCCAGGCTGCCCTTCCCACTGCTCCCCTCCAAAACCCTTCCCGAGCCGGGCTCAGCTCGTGCACCAGGGGCCTGAAGAGGGGGCTTGGGGAAGCCCTGGGGAGCGGAGCTTCTGAACCCTGGACCTCAGTCCCCCTCTCCCCAGGGAGGGTGGGGAGTAGGAGCAAGAACCACCCAGAGCTTCAGAAGGGTTCCGGGGTGTCCCCGACCCCCTGCACGGGTCTCCCCACATTCTCATCCACCCAAGTCTCTCTCAGATTTTTAAGGAGGCTGTCAGTGGAGGGGTGCAGACCACCAGAGCCCCACTCCACGTCCTGCTCCCTCCTTATCAAATCTTTGTCCACTCCTTTCTGGAAGTTTCCAGAGAATGCCCAAAAGAGGCCCTAAACTCATGGCCTCCCAGCCCCCATGCTCTTTCCGGGATGGTGGGGAGCAGGACGCTGTCTCTAAGGAAGGGGCACCCAAGGCAGCCTCTGCCCAAACCCCAGGAGCCTGAGGCTATGCCCCCCCCCCCCCCCCCCGCACACTCCTGTAGTCCTTGCTCAGGCTGGGGGCTGGCTCGCTCTCCCTCAGTCCCTGGGGGAATCAGCTGATTCAGTTACCTGGATTGAGGTCGCAGGCAACGGCTGAAGTGGAGATGCAGGAGGAACTGGTTCGGGCCGGGGGAATCACCCAGTTGAGTTTTACTAAAAGTCCCAGCCCAGTCCTGCTTCTCCTGGGAGGCCCCACCTCAGCCCAGTCCCGGTCAAGCCCTTCAGTGCCCAGGGTCGGGGCTCTGTGCCCACAGGTGCACTGCTCAGGCGGGTGGGGTCTTTGCGCCCAGACAGTGTAAGCTGCGCTGTTTCCATGCTGCAGAGAGAGGATCTGCTGTTGTCCCGGAGGATTAGGATAATGAAAACTACAAAGGCTCGCGGGCGACAACGCCCGTGGTGCTGGCACGAGAGTCTTGAGCAGGGCTTGGCACGCAGAAGGGGCCCCGATTGGTATCTGTTGGACAAATGAATGAATGTCTAGAAAGCTAATCCCTGTCCCCACTGCCCTCTTGCCTCTGGGGTTCTGTACAGGTGCCTGGCACCTGTTCGCAGCTCCTCTTTCAAGTTTTAGACGGCTTTGCCCAACACACGGCAGCTCTGCAAGTGAGGCTGGCAGCCACTGGCCCTCGCAGGAGTGGCTTCCTTTCCTCCGCCAGCTCTGTGTTCACGAGTCCAGCTTGGCTGCCACAAACACAGCTGGCGGAGCCAGGCTTTACAGATGCCGTCAGCCATTGGTTGCCAGTCCCAGTCCCCTTCCACCGTCCCAGGGACAGGCGAGGCACCCGTGGGCCACAAAGAGATGTGGGGAGTCGGGGGTGGGATGGGGACATGTTGATGGTGATGCTGCTCCACGGGGCCTTCATTGGGGTAGAAAATCTGCCCAGGCTTCCCAGGACACAAAGCATTGTCTGTGTTGGTTTCAGTCTTGGGTGACATCCAGGGGACCCAGTGTCAGGGAAACTATTGTTGAGCAAGAGCAAAGAGCAGGAGTTGGTGCCGGGCAGGAAAAGAGGCCTAATCAGAGCAGGCCAGTGAGTCACCAGATGGAACCTGGGTATTTGAGTTCCCTCATCTGGGAGAAGAAAAGCCAGTGCCGCCCCCCACCCCCTCCTCCCCACCCTGCGCCAGTCATCAATCCACCAGCTGTCACCCTTGAGTTTGTAGGCCCTTGTTCCTACCGCTCCCGAGTTTCAGTGAAAGGACCTCACGGTGTTTAACAAATAGGGAAGGGAGCAACCCTCCCCACCGCACGCTGACCCGCGAGCAGCTTGCCCATTCCTCCCTCCTCCGCCGGGGATTTAGCAGGGAAAGAACCCCAGGTCTGGAGTTGCCACGCGTAAGGGCTGGCGACTCAGCAGACGCACAGCCCGCAGGGACAACACAGCCTTCTTTGGGAGGGGGCAGTTCAGAGAAACATGGCAGCAGGCAGCCCACCCTGGGACTCAGGATTCGTTAGTCAGCCCTTCCTCCATTCAACATCTACGGACCACCCTTGGGTGGTCAAGAGAGACAGACTTCTCACCTCGGTAGGGTTTGCTGTCTGCGGAGAGAGACGCACGCAAGGCAAGCACGGGGTGCCCACGATGCTACAGGGGCCCAGCCCAGGCTGCCCCGGCGTGCCTTTGCCCAGCCTTCCCTGGAGAAATCCACCTGAGCCCCTGTGGCACCCAGCCGTCTCAGCCAGGGTGTGTAGATGTAGACTTCCCCGGTGAGTAGCCACAGCCTGAAGCTCCGCAGCTAGGGCCCGGGGCACCGGAGGGGCTCGGAACAGAGAGCTCCTGCCTCTTCCCCTTGGTCTCTCCGGTGTATGTCACAGTGCTGGTGCTTAGTACCTGCCTGACAGCTGAGAGCCTTCTGCACGAATGGGTGAGTGAATGAACGGGATGCCACAATCCCTCTGCAAGTCAGAGTACCCCAGCCGTGCGGGGCCGTCTGAAAGCCCGCTCTCCCCCTCCAGATGTTCCCCAGCCAAGTTCAAATCCCTGCTCTTTGGGCTGCTGCCCGTGCTCTCCTGGATTCCCAAGTACAAGATCAAAGACTACCTCGTCCCTGACGTGCTTGGTGGACTCAGCGGAGGCTGCATCCAGGTCCCACAAGGTGAGGGGGCCCCCCAGCCGGCCCACTGTTCCCTGCTTCCCTCTCCCCACCCCACCCCACCCCTCTGTGACCCCGATGAGCCAACGGCGCTCCTGAGTATTCCTGCTCCCTGCAGGCATGGCATTCGCTCTGCTGGCCAACCTTCCGCCCGTCAACGGCCTCTACTCCTCCTTCTTTCCCCTCCTGCCCTACTTCTTCCTCGGGGGCATACACCAGATGGTACCAGGTAAGACCGCTCCCCTCCTGGCCAGCAGCATGGCCCGGCCCACCAGGATGGGTGGCGTGGCAAAGGGGGCTCCTGTGCTTCCCCACGTGTGTTCTAGAACGAGGGCTGAGGTCCTTGGTGACCTTGGAGAGACCATGAGCCCCCGTGAGCTCGGTCAGCACGACCCATTCCTTCTTCCTCCCGGGCCGTGGGGAAGACTTGGTTGCAAAGGGTTAAACAGAGGTCAGCCATCACAGGTGCCAGCAGGCCACCGCAGGGCAGGACACGAGGCGCTCTCTGAGAGAGGGGGCTGGATTCCGGTCCAGGCTCAGCTTGCATTGCTCAGCCCATTTCTTCACACGTCCAATGAGATAACATTGACAGCGTGGGTAGCAGCTCCCTGGAGAGTGCAGACGCTGGCTACACGCCATGGGGATTGTTATACAGGACAGGGGGCATGGCGGCGAGGGGACCCTCCCCCAACCCTCCCCACCCAGGGATTGGGAAGCATTCCATGGGCGCTTGCTGGTTTCCAGGGACGTGTCCGAACCTCTGATTTTTACCACAGGAACCTTTGCCGTCATCAGCATCCTGGTGGGCAACGTCTGTCTGCAGCTGGCCCCAGAGTCCAAATTCCAGGTTTTCAACAACGCCACCAACGAGACCTACGTGGACGTAGCAGCCATGGAGGCCGCGAGGCTGCACGTGTCGGCGACACTCGCGTGCCTGACCGCCGTCATCCAGGTGAGGGGGACAGCCCCGCCCCTGCCAGGGCCCATCCGGGAGGGCATCAGACCACCTCGTCCCCACCCCAATGCAGAGGAACTTGGGCCCCTCCCAGGGCCCGGAAGTACCTAGAGAATTCAGGTGGTCTTGCTACATGAGCACAAGGGGTCTTTAAACAGTTCATGGAAAGTGTATATCATGAAAAAGCTATGCATGGATTTCAGAAAATTGTTTACACAAAATAAACATCTCTTTAGTTCATTTTTCCTTATTTGAAAGGCAGAATGAAAGAGTGAGAGGGAGGGAGTGGAAGAGACAGATCAAAGTTTCATCCTCTGGTTCACTCTGTAAATGGCTGCAATGGCCAGGACTGGTCCAGGCCAAAGCAGGAGCCCAGAGCTCCATCCGGGTCTCCCACATGGGTGGCAGGGGCCCAAGCACTTGGTCCATGCTCCGCTGCCTTCCCAGCCACATTAGCAAAGAACCCGATGGGAAGTGGAGCAGCAGGACTCAAACACCCTGAAATGGGATGCCAGTGTTGCAGGCAACAGCTTAGCTCTGTGCGCCCCCATGCCAGCCCCTCCCCCGGCCTTTGCCATGCCTTCTCATTCACACATAAGACCAGCTACGGCACCTGAGCTTACAGACCACCCAAAACCCTCCGAGCCGCTCTGTCCCACGCCTGGAGCAGCCAGCGTCCCCTCCTCCCTGCTGTGCTGCAAGCCACGGCATCACCTGCACAACATGAAGTGGGCTTGTGCACAGGAACTGGGTTAGGCCCTGAGGATACAAAGCCAAGTAAAAAGAGGCCCAGTGCGCAAGCTGCTGCCAGCCCAGTGGAGGACGTAGCCATGTCAGCAGATAAAAGTGTACGCGGTGGGGCTGGATAGAAATAGCTGAAGGAGCACAGACAAGGCAATCAGAGGAGACCTCCGAGAGGAGGTGACATCTGAGCTCAGTCTCATAAGATGAGCAGATGATAAAGGTAGTGAAGGATGGTGCAGGCAGAGGGAGTGCACTGAGGACTAAGAGAATGGGATTGGACCGGGGAGAGGCAGGGGCTTGGGTGTGTCTGGAGCATAAGGGACCCCAGAAGAGGCTGGAGAGGTAGGCAAAGGCCAACATGAAGTGGGGGGTCTGTCCCCTGTGCAGCGGCTTCGGGTCAGATTTGTAAGAATCATTTGGGCATCGGAGTGTATGACGGGTGGGGGGTGGGTTAGAATCAAGGCAGGGACCTGCTGGGAGGCTTTGCAGAGGCCGAGGCAAGAGTGTGGGGGCCATGGAGAGGGAGACAGGGTGACTTCAGGGGCACTGTGCCAGGAGCATCCACAGAGCTTGGGGAGAGATTGGCCGTGGAAGGAAGGGAGGACGGTGGGACAGGCAGGTGCCGTTTACTGAGAGGGGAGCCGGTGGGGGGGACCTGGTTTGTGTTACAGATAAGAAAAGTGGAGCCAGAGAGGTGAGGTGACAAAGAGATGCCTGCTTTAAACAGAATAAAGGGCTGATGGCGGGTGCTTGGGGCACAGTGAAGGGCAGGCCAAGGTCACGGAGGGCTCCTTTCTCCAGAGCCGTGTTGTCCCAGGGCGGCGTGGAACTCAGCCTGGGTTTGGGTCAGGCTAGTTGCAGAGTGGTTGTCCCACATCGGTCTCCCCCTACCACCCCTTGTCTCCCTTCAGATGGGCCTGGGCTTCATTCAGTTTGGCTTCGTGGCCATTTACCTCTCCGAGTCCTTCATCCGGGGCTTCATGACGGCCGCCGGCCTGCAGATTCTGATCTCAGTGCTCAAGTACATCTTCGGACTGACCATCACCTCCTATTCAGGCCCAGGCTCCATTGTCTTTGTGAGTCGGGGACACACCCCTGCAGGTGGGATGGGGGTAGGGGGGACTCCAGCAGGTGCCTGAGCAGAGACAACCAGTGCCAGAAGCTGGAAGACCCTCTGTGGGCGGTGTTCACAAGCACAAGTGGCTGAGCCATAGTTCCCGGAGGGCGGGGGTCCCGCAGCAGAGGGAGGGTCGAATACCTGACCTCCAGGGCTCGCTGGGCCCTGGGTTAACCCTGCAGAAGAGGACAGGGGCACTCCCCATCAGCTCCCACTCCAGAGCTTGGACCCCGCCCTGCCTGGCAACCCTTTCCCTAGGTCTAACCCGTCCCTCCTCTGTGAACTTGAACTCTTTTTTTCTTTCAAGTTTTTAAAAAATTAATTTATTTGGAAGGCAGAGTTAACAGAAAGAGAGAGGGAGAGACAAAGAGAGAGAAATCTTCCATCCGCTGGTTCACTCCCCAAATGATGGTGATGGCTGGGACTGGACCAGGCCAAAGTCAGGCACTCCATCCAGGTCTCCCACGTGGGTGCAGAGGCCCAAGCACTTGGGCCACCTTTGGCTGCCATCCGAGGCACATTAGCAGGGAGCTGGATTGGATGTGGTGCAGCCGGGGTTCATATGGGATGCCAGCGGCAGCTTAACCTGCTGTGCCTTGACCTCTTTGAGAGAAAGAGGAAGCATTCCTGTCCCCACATGGGCTCCCCAAAGAGCCCTTTGGGTGAGGGGAGGGGGGCTGGTGGATGGGATGTCGCTCACCCCTGAGGACTGGCCAGGCACCTCAGGGTGCGGGTCACCCAGGAGGAGGGGGTGGGAACTGTGGGCGTGATGCTCTCTCCCCAGACCTTCATTGACATTTGCAAAAAGCTGCCCGACACCAACATTGCCTCCCTCATCTTTGCGCTCGTCAGCGGTGTGGTGCTGACGGTGGTGAAGGAGCTCAATGCGCGCTACATGCACAAGATCCACTTCCCCATCCCCACGGAGATGATCGTGGTAAGGTGCCTCGCCTGGGCGCCCCTGCCTGCCCCCAGCACAGTAGGACAGCAAATCCTCTGGGATGCGGCACTTCCTCTCTCCCAGCTCCTCGGCCTATGGGATCTAAGGTCCCCAAGAGGACTTGAGAGAGACTGGCCCCTCTTTATGGCCAACACCCATTCTCCTCTTTGGGATCTAAGGTCCCCAAGAGGACTTGGGAGAGACCGGCCCCTCTTTATGGCCAACACCATCTTGCTCTTTGGGATCTGAGGTCCCCAAGGGGACTTGGGAGAGACCGGCCCCTCTTTATGGCCAACACCATCCTCCTCTTTGGGGTTGCAGGTGGTGATAGCGACAGCTATCTCTGGAAGCTGTAAGATGCCCCAGAAATACAACATGCAGATCGTGGGAGAGATCCAACAAGGGTGAGTCCAGTGGCCCAGACCCTGGCCCCACCCCCAGCTCAGGGCTCACCCAAGCCTGAGCTCGGAGACAGATGCGAGGACCTCTGTGAAAACGCCTTGAAACTGCATGCCACTGAGCACGTGCGAACTGTCACTACTTACTTACTTACAGTCCTTACTCCTGAGAAGGGCCACATGCAGGCCAGTGCTGGCCACCTTAGGCAAAGTGAGGCTGCTAGCCAAGCCCCTCCCACCACACCCTTGCTGGCTCCTCCCCACGCAGAAAGGAAGCGCCAGGCCCAACCAAATCCATTTAGTATCTGGGCTATGCCAGGCGCTTTGCTGGGCCCTGGGAGGGAGTGGGCAGTGCCTGTCGTGCAGCAGTGGAGCAGGCGGGGGAGGGAAGGTCCCACAGCCCTGAGGGCCTAGGTCTGCGGGTTTGCTGGTATGAACAGTCCAGAATCTAGGCGCAAACAAGCGAGGCCCTGCCCCTCACTGGCTCCGTGCCCTTGGACAAGTGAAATCCCTTAAGCTTCAGTTTGCTCCTTTGTAACACAGGAGCCATGGTGCCTGCTGGGAGGGGTACCTACCAGAAAGACCTTGGCGTGGAGCATGGTGGGGCGGGGGGCAGGGGAGGTCTGGCTGCTCCCTGAGGGCCCTCCCTGTCCTCACACCCTCGGACCCTGCGTCCTTTCTGGCTCCCCGGCAGGTTCCCCTCTCCAGTGTTGCCTGTGGTTTCCCAGTGGAAAGAAATGTTTGGCACAGCCTTCTCCCTGGCTATTGTGAGCTACGTCATCAACCTGGCCATGGGCCGGACGCTGGCCAACAAGCATGGCTACAACATAGATCCGAACCAGGTAACTCTGGCCACACCAGCAGGGGCCAGAGAAATCTTGGGGCTCCCTGGGCTGAGCTGAGACAAGGGGTAGGGGACTCTGGCCCCCACAAGCTGGTAGGGCCGCCCTCAACTCCTGGGCCTGAGACGCAGCCTGCACAGCTGCCTGCCTTCAGCCGCTGCCCCCCCAGCCCTGCTCTCTTCCCACAGGAGATCATCGCCCTGGGTTGCAGCAACTTCTTCGGCTCCTTCTTTAAAATCCATGTCATCTGCTGTGCTCTCTCGGTCACCCTGTCCGTGGACGCAGCTGGAGGGCGTTCCCAGGTGAGCTCTGTACTGGGGGATGGGAGGGAGGTGGCAGCAGAGCGGTGCTCCCAAAACCAGGCCAACTCTGCTCAGCCCTCCTCTCTCCTCCTCTGTCTCCACGCCACCAAAGGCAGCTGTTGGGAAAAAATCAACAGCAAGAATTTCACCCCCACCTGTTTCCAACTCTCTCTGAATAGATCGCAAGCCTGTGCGTGTCTCTGGTTGTGATGGTCACCATGCTGGTCCTGGGGTCCTACCTGTACTCCCTCCCTAAGGTAGGAACCCGGCCCGAGAGCAGAAGACAAGACACTCCCATGAGGACGGTCTCTGAACGCTTGTGTGGCCCTTCACAGATCACAGGGTGCCATCGCTGTCACTCTCAGGCTCCACCGAGATCTTAAAGCAGACAGTGCAGGTTTTACTCTCCCCATTGTACAGATGAGGGAAACTGAGGCTGAGAGTGCGCTCCATGTGTTCTGTCCAGAGTGCGACAGCTCACAGGGCAGGGCTGGTCTCAAACTGCAGCCTTCTGTGAGTGCCAGCACGCTATGGCCCTCTGGAGAGCTCAGGCACAGGCCATTTAGGGTCAAGAGGCAAGAAAGGGCACAGATGGAAGCAGGATGGAGCCCCTGGCTCTGGTGCCTGCTCCCTGCAACCTAAGGCAGAGGGCAGGGATTGCGGGGCTCTGCAGGGTGGTGACCTGCAACTCTAGCTCTGTCCTCCTGGACTCAGGGTCAAGTAGTGGCGGAAACACAGGAGGAAGGGGACAGTGCGGGTGACTGGCAGCAATGCTGTGTTTCCCCAGTCTGTGCTAGGAGCGCTGATCTCTGTCAACCTCAAGAACTCCCTCAAGCAACTCGCCGACCCCTACTACCTGTGGAAGAAGAACAAACTGGACTGTGTAGGTACTGGGCAGCCTGGGCACCCTCTCCATCCCTGCTCCTCCTCCGACCCACAGCCCTGCCAAGTAGCCCAGGCCTGAAGCTGAGCCTTCTGGTCGGCCGCCGCCCCCACCCCAGCACAGAGGTTAAGGGTCAGGTTTCTGAGTGAGGCGGCCTCTATCCAAGTCCTCACTCCAACATTCAGCTGGCTCTGTGGCCACACGCAAGTCCCTTAAACGCTCTGAGCCTCAGCTTCTTCATCTGCAAAGTGGGTATTTCATCCTCTCCACCCCCTAGGGTCGCTTATGAGAAAGAAATGACGCAATGCGTACAAGCTGCAGGCTGTCTGGTTTGTAGTTTGCACGCAGCCGTTGTTATTCCTGCAAATGCAGCCGAAAGGGAGGAAGGAAACAATGCACACAAAGGGCCTAGAAAAAAAGCAAAGCCGGAGGACCAGGGTCTGGGGCAAGCTGCTGCACTTCCCAGGGGTTCTGGTTCCTCATTTGGAAATGGAGGTGTGGTCATGGCTGTGTCATACACTGGTTCTGAGGATTAAATGAGCTCACGGTGGGAAAACACCAGGTAACCATAAACATTCATATGCATGGCACACACACCCCTGCCCCCACCGCCCCGCCTCTGCCACTGTCAGCACCGATCATCTCCATGAAGCCCCACCAGCACCTGCGAGAGAGGATTTACTAACCCCCCTTAAAGATGATGAAACCAAGGCTCAGATTGGTTAAGGAAATCATCAAAGACCGCAGAGGTAGGAAGTGTCGGGTGAAAGGCATAGGGAGAGACAGAGATAGAGGACTTCCATCCACTGGTTCACTCCCCAGATGGCCACAACCAACGGAGCTGGGCCGATCGGAAGCTGGGAGCCAGGAACTTCATCTGGGTCTCCCATGTGGATGGCAGGGGCCCAAGCTTTCCCGGGTAGATTGGGAGCACAGCTCGTATGTGATGTCAGAGTCACCGGCAGTGACTTAACAACACCACCCCCAAGTCCGAGTCTTGAACTCCAAACCTCTGGGCTGCCCTGGCTCCTAGGGAGGCCAGCTCAGCCACATGGTACAGAGAAGGAATCCTAAAGCAGGAGAAGTGAGGGTCCATCGGGGCGCCCCAGGAAGGAATGAGGACAGGGCGAGAACTTCCAGCTCACGGATCTGTTTTATGACCTCCAGCCCTCTGGCTGCTTGGCGAGAGCCCCTTACGCCCACATAGTGCCCTGGGTTCCCGCGCGAGCTTTGCCACAGTTCCCTGTTGGTTTCCTTTCAAGGGACTGGGGTTTCCCTAAAAGGGAACAACTCTTAAAACCCGGTCCAATCCTAAGCACCCACACAAGTAGGCCCAGGCTGTCAGGCCGGGCATATGCAACTGGCTGTTGAGAGACAGGGATACTGGGGCCCACGTTGTGGCACAGAGGGCAAAGCTGCTGCGTGTGACATCAGCGGCATCCCATATGGGCACCAGTTCGAGTCCCAGCTGCTCCACTTCTGACTCGGCGCCCTGTAAATGCGCCTGGGAAAAGCAGCAGAAGATGACCCATATGTTTGGGCCCCAGCACCCACATGGGAGACTCGGACGAAGATCCTAGTTTCTGGCTTCAGCCTGGCCCAGCCCTAGCTGTTGTGGCTATTTAGGGAGTAAACCAGCAGATGGAAGACTCTCTCTCTCTCCCTCTCTCTCTCTCTCTCTCTCTCTCTCTGTCTTTCCCTCTCTGTGTTACTCTTTCAAATAAATAAATAAACCTTTAAAAAAAAAAAAAAAAAGAGGCAGACCACACAGGTCCTGGTTGCCACCGAGGGCCTCTCACTAGACTGGGAATGTTACGGTCCCCACCTATTAAATCCCCTCAGGGAGCAGGTGTTGTTATTCCCCCTTTGTGGGTTGGGAAACCAAGACTCACATAGTTAGTAAGAGAACCACACTTTGAACCCAATGCTTTCTCTGTGTGTGCTGGAGTTGTCTCTAAACAACAACAACAAAACAGACCAGACACGACAGCTGCACTCAATCGCAGGGAGCAAATATGTCAGACGTTGCAAAATGTTTGAAGGCATTTAAAAGGGAGGGTGGGACTTGGCTAATCCAGGAAGACTTCCTGCAAGAGACAGCTTTCCCCAAGCCTGCTCTTGCTCTCTCCTCACAGTGTGTCTGGGTGGTCAGCTTCCTCTCCTCCTTCTTCCTGAGCCTGCCATACGGGGTGGCCGTGGGGGTCACCTTCTCCGTCCTGGTGGTGGTCTTCCAGACCCAGTTGTAAGTAATAGCCTCTGTGTCCCAGGCGCAGCACAGGGGAGGCGTTCCTGAGGCCTGGCTGAGCCCATAGGGCCTTCCGCCTTCTGGGCCTGAGCCTGGCCAGCCTGCCGCAGCCAGGACTGTGGGCACAGGCTGGGCCATCTGCCTTCTCACATCCCAAAGCCCCAGAGGAGGCCAGCGTGGTCCTGGAGGGCTGGGGTCGGAGGGTGGGAAGAGAAACTGAGGGAAGAATGGGTGGGGGAGACTCAGTGTCCTGCCAAAGGCACTGCCAGACCCCAGGCCAAGGGACCCCAACCCCGGAAAGCCCTGGGGCCGAGGACAGCTGTGGGCTCCTCACTACACAAGGGGAGGTAGAAGAAGTCCAAGGCCACAGGGGTGCGGGGTCCAGGCCAGGGTGAGAAGCAGGAAGTGGTGACCTCAGGGCCACTGAAACTTGTCAGCTGTGTGCCCCACATTCCTCTTCTCCCCCTGAGTTCCATTTGGGGTCCTTATGAGGGGCCTGGTGGTCATCCCTCTGGCTCTGGGCTCAGCTGCAAGGGTCTCCAGTGCAGAAAGGCCAGGGGATGCCAGGACCCTGCTCCCTGGCTCCGCCCCCGCCCCGCCCCCAGCATCCTCCCGGACCCACACATCACCAGCATTCGCTTAGGTTCTTCTTTTCTTCCCTCCTCCAGTCGAAACGGTCATGCTCTGGCCCAGGTCGTGGACACAGACATTTATGTGAATCCCAAGGCCTATAGCAGGGTAAGTAATCCACGCAGACCCGGGAGACGGCAGGCGATGGCTCAAGTCATTGGGTTCCTGCCACCCATGTGGGAGACCTGGATTGCCATCTGAGCTCCTGGGCATGACTGGCCCCATCCTAGCTGTTCAGGGACTCTGGGGAGTGAATCAGTAGATGGTTGCCCTCTCCCTTTCTCCCCCTCTCCATCTACTTCTTTTTCTACTTCTCAAATGAACGAAGAAAAAAAAAGCCCAGAGAGCCCATTCATTTCTGTGATCTGAACTCAGTCTTTCTGCCCCAGGTCCAGGAAATCGAGGGGATTAAGATCGTCACTTACTGCTCCCCTCTCTACTTCGCCAACTCAGAGATCTTCAGGCAAAAGATCATCTCCAAGGTAAGACTCAGTCTGTACCGGGCAGAGGCCCCGCAGAGAGGCAGGGCGCCGAGAGCAGGCCACGCCCACAGAGGGTGGAGCTCAAGGTTGCTGCTGGCTGTCTCCCTGCAGACAGGTATGGATCCCCAGAAAGTATTACTGGCCAAGCAAAAACAGCTCCGGAAGCAGGAGAAGATGAGGACGATGCCCACACAACAGAGGGATTCGCTGTTCATGAAAACCAAGGTGACCTGAAGCCAGGGTCGGCCGCCTTCCCAGTGCCCTGCCCACTCTGCTCTTGCCCCAGCATCCTGAGGGCACAGCTGGAGGTCTCTGAGAACTGGTGGCCCAGATCTTCCCCGTGGGGGAAGGGCTACCAGCTCTCAGGGTGACCGCGGAGCTCCCAAGGCCCCTGCCCTTTTCCTGGCTGAGACAGGACGCTGCCCAGGAGTTGGCTGTGGACTTGTGAAGAACCCCACGTGGGGAGCAGCTGTGAATTTCCCGGGGCACTCAGCCAGCCCAGAGCTGGCGGCACCGAGCAGGCTGGGGCTGTGAGCTCAGCTGTCTCCCAAGGGGCTTCCTCCCAGAGCACAGCCGGCTGGGACCGGCCTCTCTCGGAAGGGCCTCCCGACTTGGAATGATAGGACACCCGGCTTGCAGGTCCTGCCTAAGGGAGGGGTGCTGGGAGAGGCCTCGCCTCCTGCACGTGGGCCAGTCCACCTCCACCTGCAGCCTGCGCGCCAGTCTCGTGCTGCAGCCCTCATTGCTGCCCCCCCCCCCCCCGCAGACCGTCTCCCTGCAGGAGCTCCAGCAGGACTTCGAGAACCCCTCCCCCACCGACCCCAACAACAACCAGACGCCTGCGAATGGCGCCAGCGTATCGTACATCAACTTCAGCCCCGCTGCCCCCTCAGCTGCCCAGGGCCAGCCCCCGGCCGCTGCTGAGCTCCTCGGTGAGCCCGAGGCCACGCTGGCCAGCGTCCCGCCCTTCATCACTTTCCACACCCTCATCCTCGACCTGAGTGGGGTCAGCTTCGTGGACTTGATGGGCATCAAAGCCTTGGCCAAGGTGAGGCTCCCATGCACTGCTGTTCCTCTGAGCCCTCATTTCCACACGCCGAGGGAGGCTGAGGGCCTAAGGATCCCCTCTTTGCCAGACTGGACCAGGACAGGGCATCCCAGTCCGAGGAGGCCCAGAGAGCCAGCAACAATTAGTCGCTGGAGAGGGCATCAGAGCTTCAGGCCCTACTGTCACACCACGCCAGCAGAGGCTACCCCAAGTTCCCCACCCCAGGCCACCAGGGTCTTCTGAGCAGAGCCCAGCTTGGCCCTGGCTCATGGTCTGCACCCACCTGCCAGCCTAGGACAAGACAAGAAGTAACCCCAGTGGCCAAACAGCCTCAGGACACTGGAAAGGAGTGTGCCTACCTGATAGCTTTCTCTGGCCACTCTGATGGTGGGGCTCAGCCAACTTCAGGTGGCTCAGATGGAGGCCAGCCGGGGGGGAGGGGGGGGCAAAGGGGCTGAGTCACCCCCAGCTGGCAGAGAAGACCACCACACCCCCCCGCCTCGTGCCTCAGCCTGCTTCCCCGGCCGCCCCTGGCTGCGCAGCCCCTGCCTCTCTGCTGTGGCTTCTGCATGAAGCCTCCAAGTGGGGAAAGAGGTGGGGGCTGGGGCTCAAAGTTACTGAAGGCCAAGCTTGGCCCCACAGGAAAGGGCCCACGTGGGCGCGGCCTGTGTCCACCTGCAGCCGACACTCCAGGTAGAAGTGGTGTGCTCTGCTGCTATTTTTACCTGCACTGCCGGGGCTCTCAGGCTTGCTTGTTTGCTTGGCTTCCCCCTCTGAAGTGTGTTTTGTGAATCATTAGAACATTCCTTTTCTCTCCCCACCGGATTCCGGCAGCTGAGCTCCACGTACGAGAAGATCGGAGTAAGGGTCTTCTTGGTGAACATCCACGGTGAGACAGGGGGGACATTGAGGGTGTGGACGGCTGGCGAGGGGGCTGGGGTGAGTGGGAACAGAGTGCTGGGGCACCAAAGAGTGTGGTACCCCACTGTTCCCCCAAACTGCTGAGTGATTGTAGGATACAAGTCAAAAGACATTGGCCAGATTCTAGGAACACCCTCCAGGTCTCACAGGCAGTTGTTGGGGAGGGGTCCTGGAATTGGGGAGGGAAGGCTTGGATTCTGAGCTGCCCCATCATTAGCTTGCCAGGTATCCTTGGCCAAGTCTATCCGTCTCTGGATCCACTTCCATGCGTGTAAAGTGAGGGGATTGGCTGGATGAATCTGGGAACGCTCTCTAAATTAGAGTCCATGCATCTGTACAAGCACAGAGCACACGCGCACCCTGAGCACCCAGGGAACACAGCAACGCAGTTTTAGAGGCACACCTTCTACGTACAGCCCGGAGGACCTGGCCACAGAACAGAAGCCACAGGAGAGATGCAGGGGCTCCGGCCAAGGGCGGCCGGGGATTCACACATTTGCAAAGTGCAAGGACAAAGACAGGCAGCAAGTGTTCTCGTGCACATGACACCTGGGGCAGGGTGGAGGGGGCACCACGCCCACACACACACACCCAGCTTCCTGCAGAGGGTCAGATCCCCTCCAGCAGGGCTGCCAGTCCCAGATGCTGTGGGGCCCCCACTGGGGAGGGAATCTGTGACAGCCTGCTCCCAAGTTAGACTCGGTGGTTCCTTCCACCCTCGCTGGACAATCCCCCAGGAAACCACCTCTAGGAATCGGTCAGAACTGCCCTAGAGATTGCAGGAAAGGTCTGGGGGAAACGAGGAAAGGTGGCATTCCCAAGTTCACGACGCCCCCTGTCGTCCAGAACTGATACTGCAATGCAGGAACAGCCCCTGGGGCCTGTCGGCCCTTCCCTCCCTGCCAGGGTCTCTGCAGCCTCCCCCACCCAGCTCCCGTCCACAATGGCTGTTTCCCTCCGAACACGTTCTCTCCTCCTTCCAGCCCAGGTGTACAATGACCTCAGCCACGGAGGCGTCTTCGACGACGGGTGTCTGAAGCGCCACCACATCTTCCCCAGCACACACGATGCCGTCCTCTTTGCCCAAGCAGATGCCCGAGAGGTGGCCCCAGGACACAGCTTCCCAGGGGTAAGCTCCCTGTGCCTGGAGTCCTAGGCACGAGAAAGAACACGGAGGGAGGTTTGAGCACAGCGTCAGCGCTGCCATCTCCCTTTTCTGAACATCGGTTTCCTTAGCTGTAGAACGGGCACTGTTAAGTGCCATTAACTACCTCACAGGGTTTTGCTTTTGCTTTAGGATTCAATAATAATTGTATCTTTTCTGTCACTTGAAATCACGTTTTATATCGCAAAAGTCCTTTATTAGCATCATTTTCCTGATTGCACAAACACCCAGAGCTTAGCACACGATGCCCAGTGTCCCGGCATCGCCCATCCACCTCTTGGGGGAGGCGGGGAGTGAGCCTGCCCCTTGTGGTTCAGCGGACCTTGGAGAGCTCAGGCTGGTGGTGAGGGAAAAGGGCAGGCTGGAGTTTTAGCACAGCTTCTTGCATTTGATCTCCTAGCTCAGTGAGATACAGATAGCACTGTCTAGACTCCAGAGAGATGAGGGGTCAGAAAAAGCCCACCCCACTGGGGTCCCTGCCCAGGTGTCCCCAGCCACACTCCACTCCCCAGAGGCCCCTCCTGGCCCAGCCAGGGCACAGCCCCTACCCCAGTCTTCTGTATAGTCCTCCCCACCCCCCACCGTGGGTCTAAGAAAGACTTTGTTGGCCCTGGAGCAACGATTTGCTCTTTGCCTCAAGAGACCAATAGAAGGGAAGTCACCTGTTCCAAGCCCTGAGAGGATGCCCTGGGGGGACCCAAGGCTCAGGCTTGGCCCTCTGCCCCGGGGAGCCCCTGTTGTACGGGGCAAAGGCAGGAGCTCAGAACACAGTCCCGGTCTTCCATGTGGGTGGCAGGGAGCTAAGAACTTGAGCCATCACCCACTGCCTCCCAGGTGTGCATCACCAGGAAGCAGGACTGGAGCTCAAACCTGGCATTCCGATATGGGAGGCGGGTGCCCAGGTGGCATCGTAGCTGCTGCACCAAACACCTGCTCAGGGCAAAAGCGTATCCGTGCATAGCCTTTTTTATAAGACGCATTTGATTTTTACTTTGAATTCCCCTCTTACGGGATGCGTTCCTACATGTAAGCTGCACACAGTCCTTTCCAACAGCAGGAGGAGGGGAAAGCCTGCGAGGCCAGTCTGACTGTCCCACTTTGCCAGATTCCCAGAGACAGGAGGGAAGCCCCGAGTACCCCTTGCAAGCCGGGTGACTTCCCTGCCTCACCGGGCCTGCAAAGCAGGGCGGACCCTGACGCACCCCTCTCTGGTGTACGGGGAAGACCACAGCTGGGCCCTACGGGGTGTGGCAGGTGAGACAGCTGAAGGAAAGGACAAGAGGACAAGTGAGGCGGCAGGGTGACATCCATCCAGGGCTGCCATGGGTGCCTCTTCTGACCACCATGCACCAACTGGGTGGCTCAATGCTGTGGCTCGTCTGCACCTGCTTATCCCTTCCAGGTTCCTGAGGACACCGAACACTCCTTGTGCAACTCAGAGGAGGAGAGCCCCAGCTACTGGGACCTAGAGCAGGTGAGCCGAAGGCTGGGGGCTACAGGGTGGCTGGGGGCATGAGAGGATGGGAAGAGACCTTCCCAAAAAAGGCATTCACTGGGCCCTCTCACCTCCAGGCCAGAGCAGTCACCTTGCAGGCAGCCGTTTCCTCCTCCTCTTTCTTTTAATAGCAGATCTTAATTCTTCTCCCTCCCTGAAAGGCAGTGGGGGATGGGAGAGTCCCTGGACCCAGTCCTGGAGAACGGATATCTATTCTTAACTCCCAGGTCAGCCGTGTGATCTGAGGCAGGCCACAGGCACTGCTGGGCCCCCAGGTGTTAGCATCTGTGAAATAATGGCAATGTGCAGGATGCTCATCCCATACAAGATTAGTGGGGAAATCCTTAGCCCCCCAAAGATGGGGGGAGCCATTTGTTCTTCCATTAATTCAACAGGCATTTAGGGAGTGTGTGCTTCTTGCCTGAGGGGTGCAGAGTGAGCATAGGCAGTGAAACCAAGAATCCTGCCCTTAGGGAACCGCTCTCCTGGTAAAACCTGGTGAATTCGAAGGGTGGGAATGAATGGCTATTGCATGTGGACAAATGAATGATGAAGGATGAAATGCTACACAGATATGATGGGTTAGTGTTCCCATGGGGCCCACGACAATTTAGCACTGTCCCAGTGCCCTGAATTACAAAGAACCAGGGGACCAGGTTTACAGAAATCTGGCTTGGATCTATTAGAAATTGCATCTCTTGCTGCTTCCTGCTCTTGCTGGGCTAAGTTCTGCATTCCCCCCGAACACATCTCTGAATGTGCTGAGGGCAGGCGGAGGCCTTGGCAGACAGCAGGAATCACAGAGGTCCATCCGGCAGACTGACTTCTGCACCCCTTGGGACCTCCAGCACATCCCAAGGTCATCAAAGTGGGAAAGAGCCCCAGAGCTCGCCTGGGTTCAGACCTCGTTTTCCCCGCTGGAGAAAGTGAAGCTGAGAACCAGGGACTGGCTGGTGGACGCAGCATCCTGGAAGCAGCTCTCCGTCAGGTTCCAGCACGTTCTGCCCCGACTGCTGCAGTTCACCTCCGAGGTGGACCCTGCCTCTCCCTGTCCACGCATACTCACACTCACGGCGCCTCCTCCTGGCCAGAGGCCCCAAGGGTCACGTCTTGGTTGTGGCCACTCTGACTCCAGCAGGTGTAACGCTCTCCCTTCCCGCCCCTTTCCTTGCAGGAAATGTTTGGGAGCATGTTCCACACAGAGACCCTGACTGCCCTGTGAGGGCCCATTCGTGCCCATGCTGCCTGCGGAGCGCCTGGCACCGGGAACTGCTGGACAAGCCTAGATCACACAGAGTGACTGGGCCAGGAGAGCGTGTCCATGGGACCTGGCTCCTGTCTCCCCCTCCTCCTCCTCTCTTCTTCCCCTGCCTCCGCCCTGCAGCTCTAGAGGGAGCCATTGCAGCGGGAACCTGCCCTGAGAGGTGGGAACTCACTCTTCGCCCCTCCAGACCCTCGCTCGGGGCCCTGGCTAACCCTGAGCAGGCCTCCTGCTTCCTCGACCCCTCCCACCATGCCCTCCCTTCCCGACCCCTCCCATCATGCCCTCCCTTCCCGTGGCAGCTGAGAGAACCTGGACTTCCAGATTGCAGGAGGGAGCCAAGAACAGAAGGCCAATTCCGCTGCGCTCACCTGCCGCACAAGCTCCATGAAGGGTGCTCGGCTTGTAGGGCTCGGTATCAGGTGGCACGAGGCCATCGCAGGACTCAGGATAGCCTTGGTGGGGACCCTGTGGCCTGCCCTCCGGCTGCCACAATTCTGTCCCTGGTGACTCTGCACCCCAGGGACTGTATGCTCCCCACAACCCAGGAGTCTGCATCTGGGGTTGATGCCCCTTCTTCCTCTTCCAAAGGCTACTAAGACCTGCACTGCTGTTGAGCTCATAGGACTCCAGCCTGGGCAGCAGCCATGGCCCTCCAGCCCATCAGAGCTACCTCCCCCAGGGCAGCCCACCAAGGGGCCGCCTCAGCCTTCTGAAACTTCACACACACACACACACACACACACACACCCTCCCGGGCAGCTCCCTTCCATTAAGGCTGGGTAGGAACCCGGAAAGGGCAAAGGTGGCTGGCAGAACCTTCTGGCAATCCAGTGACAGGTACCAGTTGTTCTGCACAGCAGCTTGAGGGGTGCTAGTGCCAACCCAGGGCAAACTGGCAGGTCCAGGGCCTGACAGTCCCCTGATCTCAGCGCCCATCAGAGAAATGCCTCCCTCAGCAGAAGGGCCAAAAGCCAGCATTTTAACTCTCCCTTATAGGCTCACGAACTGGAGCCATGATGAGGTCCTTCTCGCATGTGAGAGAGGGCACCCCTCCACACCCCAGGACCAGCCGGTTTATCCAGATGAGCTCTCACTCCACCTTAACCACCCTAGGGCCTGGGCCTTCTTCTCAGAAAGAATGAACACAGGAGTTAAGTCCTCCATGTCTATAGGGAGGTCACTAGTCAACCCCACTGCTGACTTGAAAATAAATAGGTTCCACGTGCACCTGTTTTGTAAACATTTCCAGGGAAGTGCACAGAAAATCCGGCCTCTCCTCCCTGCTCCTCCAAATCTCCTTCCACGGAATGGCCCCTGCCCCAACAGGTTGGGCTGGCCCAGCCTGGGAACACATCCCAAGCCCACATGCTGGCCTGACCTGCGTTATGTGCCTGTGTGTTGAGTGAGCTGCTCAGCTACGGAGTCTTCTGAGAGTTAAAGGACCGGGTGCGGGCAAGGAGCCAGCACATTCTTGGCCCGTGAGCCTTGCTCCTCTGTGAATTCATTATGCCATGTGGCTGCCAATGGAACTCAAAACTTGGAAGGCAGAAGACAATGTTATCTGGGATTCACCGTGCCCAGCACTTGAAGTGCCGAATTCCAGGAGGACCAGAACCTTAGCCAATGACAACTCACCCTCCCCTGCTCCACCTCCTCCAAAGTCCAGCTCAGGCCCAGCAGGCAGGGGAAGGTCACAGAGCCTCAGCACAGCCCAAGTCACGGTGCCCCTTTGAAGCAAGTGTCCAGGTCCCTTGAGGACTTCGTGGGGTGACCCCAGAACTGAAAGGGATTGCTGACTCGCAGTGGCTTGGCACTGGGGCTCAAGGAGGAATCTGCAACCTATCCAGGGCCCAAGGACGCGGCGTCTTTAGTGGT
This sequence comes from Lepus europaeus, assembly GCF_033115175.1. Lineage (NCBI taxonomy): Eukaryota > Metazoa > Chordata > Mammalia > Lagomorpha > Leporidae > Lepus > Lepus europaeus. Next base: position 20,842,691 of record NC_084840.1, on the reverse strand, counting down.
GGCGTGATTGCAAAGTCACCGAGCAGAGGGAAGACACTGAAGAAAGCTTCACTGTTGGAATATTCTGGAAAGAACACAAATGTCGCCCAGATCACTCCTGTGGACATGACTGGGGCAGGGAGGGAGTTGGCAAAGTGGTGGAATAATCCAGAATTTCAATACTTTTGAATGTGCTTAGTAACACTGACCCGTGATGATATGACTTCTGGGGAAGCTTCTCTACTGATATTTGTATAATTTATTTAATTTAAATGCCATTCTCCTTTTGTTCATTTTGGTAATAAAGTGGTTTTGCAACATGAAGAAAGGCATGCGTTGGGGTGGTTTTACAGAGAGGCAAAACAAGTCACCGCCAAGGACAGCTGGCCTGGCCTCACACTGCCCCGAGGGGCAGCAGGCACCTGAGAGTCCTCCTTGAATCTCCGCGGGTTCAGGTCTTTCACTCCTGCGAGTGAAGACACTTCCAGATCCAGCTGGAGAGCAGAGAGCAGGGAGCAGGGCGCAGGGAGAGGAGACTGGGCTGGGAGATCCCACTTCCAAGGCCAGGTCCAAGAACGCACCTGTGCTGGTGTGGCCACGAGGGAAGTCAAGCCCCCTCCTCCCTCTGCACTCCCTTCACTCAATCACCCTTTCACCTTCCTGAGCTGTTAAAAGCCAGTCCCCTCCAACACTCAGCAAAGCCTTGGGATCCTTGGCTTGCAGGACACTCAGTGTAGCCCCGCCTTTCACAGCCCTGTTGGTGAGACAGCAACAGGACTCAAGCATCCCAAGGCTGGGTTGGCCCTCAGCTGTGTTCACTAACAGTAGGGAAGCGAGGGAGACACGAGGCATCGCAGAAAACCGAAGAGCAAAGCAATGAAGGAGACAGAAACAGGACAACGGGAAAGGAGACAATGGGTCCGCAGGAAAGAGAGTCAGGGACTGGGAGAAGGAGAGCCGGCTGAAAGAGGATATCAACAGAGAAAGCCCCGTCAGCGAGTTCCTAAATGATATTTACTTAAGATAAACTCATCTTGCTTTAGCCTGCTGTTCGGCTGGACCGTAGGGTTTGGGCAAATTAACTGTTAGCATCCCTCAGCTTAAGTTTTAGAATCTTTTTTTTTTTCTAGAGATGCTATTTTAGTCTGAATCCTTCTGGAAGCAGAACCTGAGGATAAAGCCTATGCCCAGGCTACACAGGAAATGCTCCCAGGGAGGAGTGACAGGGAGGAGGGGCACAGGGAGAGCCCACACAAGAATAAGCCGCTGCATGGGGGCAGCTGCCCAAATGGGACGCCGGAGTTGCAGGCGGCAGCTTCACCTACTACGCCACAAGGCTGCCCCCAAACCCCTTATTTTAAATAAATCTTTGTTGAAGGAAAGCATGACTTCCAGCTCTGGAAAGCAGGGTGTGGCTCTCACAGCGCCAAAGATTCTGCTTCACGTTCCGCAGTGTGGAGTCCTAGAGTCGGACATCACCGTGTCGCCTTGCATGACCTGCCAGGGAGAGCCAGGCCCTCCATGACAGTCCTCGGGCAGTTTGCTCACCTTTCCTTCAACATGGGCAGAGATTCAGAGTGCTAAAAGGAACCCGTTCCAGGTTAGAATTGGGGGATGGCTGTCTTACAGATGCTTCGGCACCACTTCCAAACACCAAGAAAGCTAGACTGTATTCATACATTACAGTCTGGATGGATATATGTGGAACAATAGGCCAAGACGGATCTCAAAGCTGACAAGCTACAGAAATGCCTCTGATCTAGATGCTATTCTGTGCCTCTCAGACCCTCCTGCTATGTCTCTGCAGGTTCACAGTTGAGAGCGCTCTTGCCCGCCAGTCCCTCCCGAAGCCATGTCAATGCCACACCTCTTCCTTCTTCCCTAGGGCTCTCCTGATGCCACAGCATGGGACACTTGGGAAGTGCTCTGCACTCACCCCCACACAACCTGGCATTGTGAGAGAGCCTGAGTGATGGGAGATGGGAGCACAGCTGGCAGGTGCACCCCACAGGGCTCCTGGGAAGGCAGGTGCCCGCCACAGAACCTCACTCTTGTGTGGGCCCTCCCTGTCCCTCTCCCTCTGCCTGCCACTCCTTCTCCCTGGGACCATTTCCTACATAACCTGGGCACAAGCTTTGGTCTCAGGTTCTGCTACCAAAGAGAGTCAACCTCAAATGGCATCACTAAGAAAAAACCTAGAACTCCAATGGGAGGGATGCTAATTGCTAACTTACCTTAACCCCTGCGGTCCAAGCTGAATAGCAGGAATCATGTTGCACAGGTGGCTAGCACTGACAACCTTCAAAAGCTTTGAAACAGTTTCTCTTAAGTAAATATTATTTTGGGGCCCACAGACTCCTCTATGTTTCTGCTATGTCCTCCTCCTCCTTCACTCATTTTTCACTCTTATTCTCTCCCTCTGTTCATTCCCTCGTAGCTCTGTCCCTGTCCCTCTTCTGTCTATAGATTCAATGTAATCCCTATCAGGATCCTGACTGTCTTCTTTGTGGAAGCTGACACGCTGATTATAAAATTCACAAAGATGTGCAAGGGATGTAGGATAGGAAAACATTTTTTGAAAAAGAAAGAACAATGTAGGAAGACCCACACTTGCCAATTGCAAAGCTTACTCCAATAAGCATGACAGTGACATGCTGGCATAAAGATAGACAAGATCAGGGCAGATGTGGGGCATGAGTTAAGCCACTGCTTGGGACACATGCATCGCAGAGTGCTAGTTCAACCCCTGGCTCCTCTGCTTCCAATCCAGTTTCCTGTACCTGGGAAGGCAGCAAATGATGGCCCAAATAGTCAGGTTCCTGCCACCCACATGGGAGACCCAGCTGGAGTTCCTGGCTCCTGACTTCAGCCTGGCCAGCCCTGGCTATTGTGGCCATTTGGGGAATGAATCAGCAGATGGAAAATTCTCTCTCTCTCTCTCTCTCTCTCTCTCCCCCCCTCCCCTGCCTTTCAAATAAAATGAATATTTTAAAAACACATCCAAATACATAAGAAATTACAATAAATGTACATAGACTAAGACCATCAGTAAAACAGAGATTGTGTGATTAGATAAAAACTTAGAATCAGCTATTTATGAGATATTTCTAAAAAATAATGACAAAAGAAGATAAAGAAGGCCAGTGCCATGGCTCACTAGGCTAATCCTCTACCTGCGGTGCCGGCACCCTGGGTTCTAGTCCCAGTTGGGGCGCCGGATTCTGTCCTGGTTGCTCCTCTTCCAGGCCAGCTCTCTGCTGTGGCCCGGGAGTGCAGTGGAGGATGGCCCAAGTGCTTGGGCCCTGCACCCGCATGGAAGACAGGGAGGAAGCACCTGGCTCCTGGCTTCAGATTGGCACAGCGCGCTGGTCATAGCAGCCATTTGGGGAGTGAACCAACGGAAGGAAGACCTTTCTCTCTGTCTGTCTCTCTCTCTCTCTCACTGTCTAACTCTGCCTGTCAAAAAAAAAAAATAAGATACAAAACAAGGGCCAGCACTGTGGCTTAGCAGATAAAGCTGCCGCCTGCAGTGCCAGCATCCCATATGAGTGCCAGGTCGAGACCTGGCTGCTCCACTTCGGATCCAGCTCTCTGCTATGGCCTGAGAAAGCAGTGGAAGATGGCCCAAGTCCTTGGGGTCCTGCACCTGTGTGGAAGACTCAGAAGAAGCTCCTGGCTCCTAGTTCCTGGCTTCAGATCAGCACAGCTCCAGGCGTTGTGGCCATCTAGTGAGTGAACCAGTGGATGGAAGACTCTCTCTCTCTCCCCCCGCCTTTGCTTCTTTGTAACTCTGCCTTTCAAACAAATAAATACATATTTTTTAAAAAGTTACAAAACAAGCTGGCGCTGTGGCTCAACAGGCTAATCCTCCGCCTTGCGGCGCCGGCACACCAGGTTCTAGTCCCGGTTGGGGCACCGATCCTGTCCCGGTTGCCCCTCTTCCAGGCCAGCTCTCTGCTGTGGCCAGGGAGTGCAGTGGAGGATGGCCCAAGTCCTTGGGCCCTGCACCCCATGGGAGACCAGGAGAAGCACCTGGCTCCTGCCATCGGATCAGCGCGGTGCGCCGGCCGCAGCGCGCCTACCACAGCAGCCATTGGAGGGTGAACCAATGGCAAAAGGAAGACCTTTCTCTCTGTCTCTCTCACTGTCCACTCTGCCTGTCAAAAAAAAAAAAAAAAGTTACAAAACAAAAACAAATACTAAGCAAAAGCATGGGGTAGCCGTGGAGGCACAGCCGGTTTACTGAGCTTTGTCTCACCGCACTGGGCAGCACGGTTCTCACAGGCTAAGGCTCTGGCAATTCTGCAGACAACAAGTCTGTCAGTGCCACTTTTTTTTTAGATTTATTTATTTATTTGAAAGTCAGAGTTACACAGAGAGAAGGAGAGGCAGAGACAGAGAGAGGTCTTCCATCTACTGGTTCACTCTCCAATTGGCCGCAATGGCTGGAGCTGCGCTGATCTGAAATCAGGAGCCAGGAGCTTCTTCCAGGTCTCCCATGTGGGTGCAGGGGCCATCCTCTACTGCCTTCCCAGGCCACAGCAGAGAGCTGAATGGGAAATTAAGTAGCCGGGTCTCGAACCAGCGTCCATATGGGATGCCGGCACTGCAGGCGGCAGCTTTACCCGCTACGCCACAGCACCAGCCCTGTCAGTGCCACTTTCCAACAGTGCATGCTCACTTCCTGTCTCTGTGTCACGTTTTGGTGACTCTCGCAATATTTCAACCTCTTTCATCATTTTTATTGTATCTGTTACAGCCGTTTACATTATTATTATTATTATCATCATTATTATTATTACTACATCTGTTACAACGATCTTTGGGGCGCCAGGAACCATAGCTGAGCAAGGCCTTCCACTAGCCAAATCAAGTGATCACATGGTCGCTAGCCTTTTTTGTAACCAAGCATTTTTAACCAAGGTACGTAATTGTTAGATACAATGCTACTGCACCCTTCATGGACTATAATATAGTGTGAACAAAATTTTTATACACACTAGGAAACAAACAAACAAAAAAAACTCACGTAACTTATTTTCTTACATTCCTGACCTTATCATGGTGATTGGAACTGAACCACATCTCCAGCGGTGCCTGCGTTAACAACAGACACACTGACCTCAAACCAAGACATTGTTAAGTACAAAGGAGCCCACTATATAGCGACAAAAATTTCAAGTCAACACAAAGATACAAAAATTCTAAACTTATATGCATCAGATAAAATAGACTCAGAATATATAAAGCAGAACTGACTTCTTTTTTAAAGATTTATTTACTTGTTTGAAAGGCAGTTACAGAGGCAGAAGCAGAGAGAGAGAGAGAGAGATCTTCCATCCACTGGTTCACTCCTCAGATGGCCGCAATGGCCGGAGCTGGGCTAACCTGAAGCCAGGAGCCAGGAGCTGGGTGCAGGGGTCTCAAGACCTGGACCATCTTCTGCTGCTTTCCCAGGCGCAGTAGCAGGGAGTTGGATTGGAACTGGACTAGCCAAGACTCGAACTGGCGACCATGCAGATGCCAGCACTGCAGGCAGTGGCTTTATCCGCTATGCCACAGCATCAGCCCCTATAACTGACTTTTAAAAACAGAAAATCCACCAACACAATGGAAAGTTTTTATTATACTTCTTCCTTTGTTGATAAGGCATGCAGATTTTTAAAAATCTGTGATATAGATGAATAAAACCATAAATAAAATTTTGATTTAATGCACATACTGTATATGGAACCCTCCATAAAACAATTCAAACTTACATGCTATATTTACAAAATTGGCACACACTAGGTTCTTAGGCAAGTCTCAACAAATTTCTCTCTCCCTCTTGTTTTTAGATTTATTTATTTACTTGAGAGGCAGAATTACAAACAGAGAGAGGGAGGTCTTCCATCCACTGTTTCACTCCCCAAATGGCCACAATGGCCAGATCTGAGCTGATCCAAAGCTAGGAGCCAGGAGCTTCTTCTGGGTCTCCCACATGGGTACAGGAGCCCAAGGACTTGGACCATCTTCCACTGCTTTCCCAGGCCATAGCAGAGAGCTGGATTGGAAGTGGAGCAGCCAGGACTCAAACCAACACCCATATTGGATGCCAACACTGCAGGCGGCGGCAGCTTTACCTGCTACACCACAGCACTGGCCCCACATTTGTTTTATTTTTTAAAAGACTTATACATGTACTCATACATAAGTATTTATGAATAAAGAAAAAATGGGACAAAACCAGAATATTCTGAGTGAATACCTCCAGATGCCGTGATTTTTTTTCATTATACTTTTCAGTATTTTCCAAATATTTAATAAGGATCTAAATATTAACTTTAAAATCATAAAATCTTTTAAAGCTTGGTAGGAACTAAACTACTTTTACTAAAAATTCTGGCATGCTCACACTTTTAAATGTCAACTCTATTTTAATTATTCTACATCTTAAGCTGAGCACTGAGTCCAGAAATGTTCATTATATTACTCCTTACACTTTTCTGTGTATGTAAAGAATTTCAGATTTCTCCACCATCGTGGTGAGTACACCTGACTCCTCCTCACCAGGTCTTCTCCCAAGACATTCAGAATCAAAAGATTCCTAGACCAGAAAAAAAAAAAAAAATCACCCCATCCCCCAACGGATTCAGATGAAAACTGGAAACAAAATCAGGCATAACTCCAAGAGGAGACCCTGGAGAAGAACCAAGCTGAGTGTGTAAGGCAGCGCCCTGGAGGCAGATGGCACATAGATTTATACTGCATCAGGGTCACTGTGTTCTTAACACATCAAGCTGAAGATGTCACCATGTCTGGGCAGCTGGACCTGTTTGACTGGGGCTGTGACTAGTGGATTGACTCAGTAATAAATATATGAAATGTCTCTCTGTCTCTCTCTCACTATCCACTCTGTCTGTCAAAAAAATAAAAATAAAAAATAAATAAATATATGAAATGTGTTGGGAAAAAAAGAATTTCACAATACTGTCATTAAATTGGTATTGAAAAGTTGTTACATGGTTGTAGTCTTTGAAGCAGAAATAGAGAAAGGGTTCGTGCTAAGCACTCTCTCTCTAAACAAACACTGGCAGTATGGACTTGAGCTTGGGTCACGGGTAGTTGCATGGTCCTGCTGGCTGCAAGCCCTTAGACTTTTTCTTGAGAATTCTAAAATGTGAGCGTGGTGCCAGATGAAATTGCAACAAGGAATCTGGAAGGAACAGTTTCCTGGCTTCAAAAAATCAAATTTTCTATCTCTGTGTCATAAGAGGTTTTTCTTCCCCCAAGAATGATCCTCTACTCTGAGCAGATATGAAATTTGTTTGTGTAATCCATCAAAATTACTGATACAATAATCTCCACTTACCGAGGGGGGTGCATCCCAAGACACAACCTCCCTGCCTGTGGAACCCAGTCCAGGTCTCCACGTGGGTGGCAGGAACCCTATCAGGTAAGCCAGCAACTGCTGCCTGCCGAGGTCTGCTTTAGCAGGAAGCTGGAATCAAGAGTCAAAGGTGGGTGTCAGACCCAGTGACCGGGGTAGGGGAGCAGGTGTCTTAACTTGTGTCTGGCGTCTGAACCATTCAGCCAAATGCCCACCGCAGACAACCCATTCTTATTGTAGATTTTAGCAACCTCACTATGTGATTTTTTTTCTTTCCTTATCAAGCCAAGAGTTTTCATCTTTTCATTTAAAGGAAGTATTTTATCACTTCTCCTTGGCATGGCCGAATTGCCAGCATCACTGGGTAATAAGAACAATAGAGGTTACATGAACGCAAGCACTGTGATCAGCTGATCTGATCACGGAGGTTGCTGCAAAGTGACTGACAGTTGGGATGTGACGGACAGAGGAATGAAGTATGTCCCAGGAGGGACAGGATTGACATGGCAAGAGCTCATTACGCTGCTCAGGATAGCATGCAATTGAAAACCTATTAATTACTTAGGCTTGGAATTTACCATGGGATCCTCTGACCAAGGAAAACTGAAACCACGGGAAGTGAACTCCTGAACCTCAAAATTCCCTTAAATCTATGTACTGTAATCTGTCTCAGTGTGTCTGCCTAGAGTTGCAAAAAAAAATGTAGTGTTCGCAGTAACATCCAAAACACCTTCACAGAAAATTCCTGCACAGGGGCCAACCCTCCGAGCTGGACCATCAGAGACACCGGGACAGACCCCAGCCAACCTAGGGAAAGGCCGTCACCCGCCAGGGGCAGAGCCGGGGCTGATACGCGTCCTTCACGGGCTTGCTTTCTCCTCCCTTAGCGCGGTGTGTTATCCTACAGCAGGGGATTCACCTCGCAGAAGATCAAGAGCAGACCAGACCTCACCCCAGCCCGAGGCCATCGCTCACCTGCGTTCCGCCCCTGTCAGCTACGCGCCAGAAACCACAACCCCCAAAAGGCCTTGCGAAGTTGGGGCGGGCCCTTCCTGTCGATTGGTTGTTCCGCAGCCATAGCCAAGTTGTGATTGGCCATGCCTGGGAAAGGGGTGGGGCTAAGGCCGATCGTTGCGATTAGAGCAGTGACACGGCGGGGGCGGGCCCTCTGGGCGCTCAGGTCCAAACTCCAGCGGCTGCTGGTCGCGGAGACGCCAGGGAAGCATGGCTCCGCGGTGTTTTCACGTGCTGGCCTTGGCGGCTGGGCTGCTGCTGATCTTCGCCACCGTCCCCAGATCCAAGAGCCAGAGGAGCAGGAAGTATATGGAGACGTCGCGAATCCCTTCTCGATTCAGCCAAGAGGAGAGCACAGAGATGAAAGAGGCGCTGAAAGGTGAACCTTGGTCCCCTTGACACGCCCCCCTCAGTGGGGTCCCGCGGTCCTCGGGCCAGCCCGTGACCTGTCCGCGCCTCCGTGGCGTCCCCTGCTCTGGCCGCCGCCGTGCCGCACAGCTCAAACCTGCCCCGGCCTCCAGCCCACCACCCAGGCCCCTGCTTGGGGATGTCCCTCCTCCCCCAGGCCGGGCTTCTGGGACTTTGGATTCCAGCCTGAAGTTCCAGCTTCGCCCTCAGGGCCCGGCTGCCGCCCACCTGCGCGCTGCTGCAACAGCTTTTATTTGTACAGCACTTTGAAGCCCTGAAAGTTTTTCACATCTGGTAAATCACAGCTGAATCCTAAAATGAGCCTCCAGTCAGTATCTTAGTCTCATCTGCAGAGGGGGTCGGTGAAGAGATCTTAGGGCTCACAGGGAGGACCGGGCCCTGGCTGCCAACGTCTGGGGCCTGTAGGCCTCGCTGGCCGTCCAGAGGCTCCGAGAAGGGTGTTGAGTGTTCCGGGGTATAGTTGGCTCCGAGTGCCTTCTCTTTCCTGGAGGACATCGCCCCTAGATCTCTAACCAAGGCGGAAATCCCTTCACTTCCCCTTCACTTCCACCTACGTTTTCCAGAAGGAAAGAGTCAAGTTTCTCCTGAGTGTCGGAGCCTGTGGGATAATGAAATCCTTCCTGATTGTGGAATGGCTTCGAGCCAGTCTTTCCCTTTCATTAAGTAGTGGGTTTAGAGAAACTGCTTACGTAAGCATGTCTAGGCAGATGCAGGGACCAAAAGCAAATGCCTGTGACTGGATAGAGAGGGCGCTGGGAGGCAGAGACGAGCCACGGTATCAAGACTCCTCTGAAAGTCATTGGGAAGCCACTCAAAGTCTCCTTGCGTGGAAGAAAGCAAAAGCCCAGTGATTGCCTAGAGGGGGGACTTCATACCATCCTGGCGTGGATCTTTGAGTTCAGGGCTTGGGCCTGCTCTCAGGCAGTTTAATCGTCTTGGACCTCAGCTTCTGCCCACACAGGGCCCATCTCGCACGTGGTGGGCCATGATGCGTGGGCTTGATCCTCAGCAAAATTGAACACACAGAGAAGTAAGTTTGCTTTCTGGAGACCCTCCCTGAACACCAGCCGCTCCAGGTGTATGTGGTCTCTTGTGTCTTTACAAAGCCCTCTGCCCAAATGTTCTGATGGTTCGTTGGGTGTCCCCTCTCAAGAGTGTTTTTATGTATGTACTTATGGATCTATTTACTTATTTGAAAGGTAGAGTTACAGAGAGAGAGGGAGTGGTAGAGGTCTTCCATTAGCTGGTTCACTCCCCAAATGGCCACAACGTCCAGGGCTGGGCCAGATCAAAGCCAGGAGCTTCTTCAGGGTCTCCTATGTGGGTGCAGGGGCCTTGACACTTGCCCATCTTCCACTGCTTTCCCAGGCCATTGGCAGGGAGCTGGATCGGAAGTAGAACAGCCTGGGCTTGAACCGGCGCCTATATGGGATGCTGGCATGGCAGGTGGTTGCTTAACCTGCTGGGCCATAGCGACAGCCCCTAACGGAAACCTTTAAGACTATGAGACTTTCAAGATTCAAAGGATGAAAAAAAAAAAAAAAAAAAAGACTCAAAGGATGAGCCCAGGGCAAGTCAGGAACTGAAACGTGTGGATAGAGAAGATGAGATTATTTTTGGACTGAGAAGCTTTTTGGTAGCTTCCCAGGCATCATGTGCTCAAAGAGCAGGCCTTGACTGAGAGTTCACTGAGGCTCAGGGGAAGCCAGTCTAGGAGGAATAAGACCACACGTCACACAAAGCACACAAGCCTCCTTGCTGTGGGGACCTGGGACAGTGGATTCCTTGAGATGGATGAGGCTCGGAATCCGCAGAGAGTGATGATCTCAGAGGTGGAGTGAGGCCCTAGGAAACGCGGTACCAAAGCTTCTCCCAGGGTGAGGGTCTCCAGTCTCCTTAAGAACTGCATGGGTTTTAGTCCTGGGTCTTCTGCTGGTTGCCTGGCAGTCTTCGGCAAGCAGAGTTCTTTCCTCGTCTTCGAAGGAGGGAGAACAGCAGCACTGACCTTACAGAACTGTTTTGTGCTCTGCAATAAAGCAGTGAACGCAGAGGCTGGGATTTGGCGCAGGGGGTAAGCTGCCACTTGGGACACCTGCATTCCATTTTGGAGAATCTGGGTTCGAGTCCCGACTCCGCTTATGATGCCAGCTTCCTGCCAATGTATAACCTAGGAGACAGCAGCTGATGGCTTGAGTGCTTGGGTCCCTGCCACCACGTGGGAGTTCTGAATTGAGTTCTGGGCTCCTGTTGTAGGCACTTGGGAAGTGAACCCGTATATGGAAGGTCGGTCTCTCTCTCTCTCTCTGCCCTTCAAATAAAAATAATTAATTTAAAATTTTCAAGATAATTAATACAAACGAACTTTTTGAAAAACGAGGACCATGAGGAAAAAAAGCAATGTCTGTTATCATCTTTAATCTTCCATCTCTGATTGACACTCTGACAGGTGCCATCCAGATTCCAACAGTGTCTTTCAGCAGCACGGAGTCCAACACCACAGCCCTGGCTGAGTTTGGAGAGTACATCCGTAAAGGTGAGCTGCAAAGGCGGGCCCGCGGCTCAACAGGCTAATCCTCCGCCTGCGGTGCCGGCACACCGGGTTCTAGTCCTGGTCGGGGCGCCGGATTCTGTCCTGGTTGCCCCTCTTCCAGGCCAGCTCTCTGTTGTGGCCAGGGAGTGCAGTGGAGGATGGCCCAAGTGCTTGGGCCCTGCACCGGCATGGGAGACCAAGAGAAGTACCTGGCTCCTGCCTTCGGATCAGCACGATGCGCCGGCCACAGTGCGCCTACCGCGGCGGCCATTGGAGGGTGAACCAACGGCAAAAAGGAAGACCTTTCTCTCTGTCTCTCTCTCACTGTTCACTCTGCCTGTCAAAAAATAAAAAAAATTAAAAATTTAAAAAAAAAAAAAAGGTGAGCTGCAAAACATGGGCATGGGGTGGGAGAGGTAGCCCTGGAGGCAGGGTTCTTTTACAAGAGGATAGAGAAATTTATTTTGTCACCGGTCAGAGGCTAGTCAGATTCCCATGGGTCACTTTTGAGTTTGCACACAGCATGGAGCCGGTCTTGTGGCAGTGGGTTAAGCCACTGCCTGTGACACAGGCATCCCATATGAGTACCAGTTGAGTCCCGGCTGCTCCACTTCCAGTCCAGCTCCCTGCTAATGCATATGATGGCCTAAGTACTTGGACCCCTGACTCCCATGTGGGAGACCCAGAAGAAGCTCCTGGATCCTGGCTTCACTCAGGCCCAGCCCTGGCCACTGTGGCCATTTGGGAAGTGAAGCAGTGGATAGAAGATTCTCTCTCTTTCACTTTGTCTATCCTTGTCTTTCTGTAACTCTTTCAAATAAATAAAAAAAATTTTTTTAAAAAGAACTAAGCCACATAGCTGTCAGATTGGAGTTTGAACTCTCTCAAGCTTTTCCCTAAATAAGTATCTGCCAAGAAACAATATAATCAAAACGTCGAGCCAGGATTCCTTCTACCTGAGTACATTTCCTGCCCCAAGCTCCCTCTACCCCGTCTCCACAGCTCTATACACACTGCACCTGGCCAGGTCTTCTCCAGACTCCTTATGTGTGCATTTCTAAGTCTCTAGACAGTCACACACCTTGAGCTCCTGTGTCAGTCATCTCTCCTCACCCCTGCTCCCCATGCAGGCTGGAGCTAGGCAAGGTGGATCAGGAAGAACAAGGCCTGGAACCCCTCCTACCCTAGGAAGGCCTCATGAAGAGTAAGGAGGCAAACCTTCTAAGTCCGATTTAAAACCAGCCCTTCCAGAGTTGTTGGAGGTGGGAGAAGCTGGCTTAGGAGCAGCAAGTAGACCCCTACCTCTAACACTCTTGAAAGAAATGGATCTGGCATTAATGCCCAGTAGCTAAGTAGCTAACAGGGGCCAAGTTGGAAGTCTTTACTAACTAGGAGATAGGGATAGGTGTTTGACCTAGTAAGACATTGCTTGGGATACCTGTAGCCCGTGTCATCAGGGTATCTAGGTCCCAGGCCAAGCTCCACTTCCTACCCTGTTAGGTAGCAGGTCATGGCTCAAGTAGTTGGGCCCCTGCAACCCATGTGGGAGTTCTTGGCTCCTGGCTTTGGTCTTGTGCAGCCCCAACTATTGTGGGAGTTCGGGAAATGAACCAACAGATGGGAGTAATCACACTCGCTTGTTCTCTCTCTGTCTCTCTCTGCCTCTCAAATAAGTAAAATTAAAAAGAAATAAAAATTGACGTTTGATTTTAAATAAATAAAAAAGTAGAGAACTAAATATGTAGTGACAGAGAACTAGAGAAGCTGGGTGACAAGATACAACCATAGTCTTCTTTTTTTTTTTTTTTTTTTTTTTTTGACAGGCAGAGTGGACAGTGAGAGAGAGAGAGACAGAGAGAAAGGTCTTCCTTTTGCCGTTGGTTCACCCTCCAATGGCCGCTGCGCTGCAGCCGGCACACCGCGCTGATCCGAAGCCAGGAGCCAGGTGCTTATCCGGTCTCCCATGGGGTGCAGGGCCCAAGCACTTGGGCCATCCTCCACTGCACTCCCGGGCCACAGCAGAGAGCTGGCCTGGAAGAGGGGCAGCCGGGACAGAATCCGGCACCCTGACCAGGACTAGAACCCAGTGTGCCGGCGCCGCAAGGCGGAGGATTAGCCTGTTGAGCCACGGTGCAGGCCCAACCATAGTCTTCCAATCTCTGGATTATTTTTTTATATACATGTCATGTTTGGTTCCAAATAATTTGGACACCAGGAACTACTATATTCAAAATTTTACATGCTCTTCATCTGTGTAGCCCATGAGTGTGAACTTGCGGCAGAGTGTTCTAGGTCAGACCAAACCAGATCATGAGATACCGTCAACGGTAGAGCCCTGCTTTGCATGTTGTTAAATAATAACAGCACATTAAACATAGGGAAGAGGAATTTCAGAGATTGCCCATGCAGATCAGAATTCAGACTGGCTTTGTCCCAAAAGGCTTCTTAAAGGAGAACACTTGGTTTTTAAGGGGGGAGGGGCTAGAAGGGAGACCTGGGGCAGGAAATGGCAGGAGAGCTGAAAGGGAGCTGCCAACCCTGACTCACTCACTCTGCTTTTCCCCTCTCTGCCTCTAGTCTTTCCCCGGTTGTTCAGCACCAGCTTTATCCAGCATGAAGTCGTGGGGGAGTACAGCCACCTGTTCACTGTCCGAGGCACGGACCCCAGCTTGCAGCCCTACATGCTGCTGGCTCACCTGGACGTGGTGCCTGCCCCGGAAGAAGGCTGGGAGGTGCCCCCCTTCTCTGGGCTGGAGCGTGATGGTTTCATCCACGGCCGGGGCACGCTGGACAACAAGAACTCTGTGATGGTCTGAAACACTGTGTTCCGTCTGCCCCGGGGCCCAGAGATCACACCAGAAGGGAGGGCTCAGCTGGCTCCTGGGAGGCAGAAGGTTACGGCAGAAAGAATGCTGGCTCCAGGGGCCCTCTGTTCCACCCAGGAGGTTGTCCCTTCCCTTTCTGGGCCTTGATTTCTCAGCTGTAAATAGAGATCCCCAGGAGATCCTTCAGTTCTGACGCCATTTCCTCCCGGTGGCCAAGGTTTCCCAGGCCTGGTCTCCCAGGACCACTTCATATCTCTTTGAAAAGTCGGTCAGATCCTAGCCCCACCAGCCCTGGTGCTGACAGCTGAACATCTCCGAGACCCTGAGACTTCCTCCTAGACAATAAGCCTTTCTCCTCTTCCCATGTGCTTCCGAACCCCAGGCAACCCTGCAGGCCTTGCAGCTCCTGCTGATCCGGAACTACATCCCACAAAGATCTTTCTTCATTGCTCTGGGCCATGATGAAGAGGTAGCCTCCTGTACCCTGTACCTATCTGGGAGGGGAGGACCTGCTGGGAGTCTTCAGCCTGGTGCAGTTTGCTATCCATGAGATGGGTGGTGGTTGCCAACTTCTCTGTGTGTCTGGGAGCTAGAACTACCTAAGGACCTTGAACAGCATTTAGATTCCTGGGCCCTGTGCCATAGATGTGAATGTTTAACAAACTCTCTGATAATGTCTGAGCCCGAGGCAGGCAGGTAGCCCATCAGCTGTACCCCGAGAAACATTGGTGTCATGGAAAGAACTGGACAAGGAATCAGTGACTCTGTTTTGTTTCCTGTGACACTACTTACTTTGACCCAGATCAAGTCACTCCATTCTCGGGTCCTGGTTTCTTCATTTGTGAAAAGTGAGGGGGCAAAGGGGAGCTGGGTCCTTCCAACTGGGACATTCCAGAATTCTGTCCTGGGCCCTGTCCTGCTCCCCCCCCCCCCCCGAAAAAAAGGACCCGAGGCTGGAAGGTTCTGGAGCCCCCAGCTGAGCTGAATGGGTCTTCAGGAGCTGTCTCTGGAGGTCTGTCTCTGGCTGAGGATTGTGGCTCTGGGTTCAATGTCTACAGGTATCAGGGCTGCACGGGGCTCAGAAGATCTCGGCCCTGCTACAGGCAAGGGGTGTCCAGCTGGCCTTTGTCGTGGACGAGGGCAGCTTCATCTTGGATGGCTTCATTCCCAGCCTCAAGACGCCCTTTGCTATGTGAGTAAAGCACCCATCTCCCACCTTGCGGTGGGTCATCACCCACATGTGAGGTGCCCCAGCCCGGAGTCTGTCCGTCACACGGAAACAACTGTGTCAGCCCTCTTCCCTTCACCACCCTGATCTTCATCTTGTCCCAGGCTTCCCCTCCTCTCCTTCTCTAGTGTGGATTTGTTATTGTAATAAATTTATCTACTTGAGAGGCAGAGTTCTAGAGGACGGGAGATACAGAAAGAGACCTTCCACCCGTTGGTTCACACCCCAGATGGACACAATGACTGAGGCAGGACCAAGCCAAAGCCAGGAGCTTGGAACTCCATCTGGGTCTCCCCCGTGGGCCCCAGGGGCCCAGGCACTCAGGCCATCTTCTGCTGTTTTCCCAGGTTCATTAGCAGGGAGAGCAATCAGAGGCAGAGCAGCTGCGTCTCGAACCAGTGGTCCAAAGTAGAATGTCAGTGTTGCAGGTGGCGGCTTAACCCTCTGTGCCACAGCGCCAGGCCCCCTTAGTGTCGATTTTCCAGGTAGCCTGAAGCTGACCTCAACCCAGCAGAGTGCCGCACAGGCGGGCCAGCGGGCCTGAGGGGTGACTCCTGTCTCGGATCCTCTTCAACAGGATTGCCGTCTCAGAGAAGGGGGCCATTGACCTCAGGCTGCAAGTGAACATGACTCCTGGCCACTCTTCAGCTCCCCCAAAGGAGACCAGCATCGGCATCCTCGCAGCCGCCCTCAGCAGGTAAGCCACTCCCAGCCCTGAAGACCTGGCGCTGTCCCCTTGTCGGTCTGCGGAGGTCACCCCTCCTGACCCAAAGCTGGGCTAGCAAGCCGTGGAGTGGGCTGCGGGAGAGACCGAGCCACTGGTGCCCAGGCTGGAGTCAGGAGAGTCTCCATCGGCGCATCTGTACGGCAAGCAAGGGCCAGGAGACAAAAGCTGGGTTCCCTGCGGGAGTAGTCCAGAGCCCAGAAAAGCAGCCAGAAATCACAGGCTGGACATGGCTGGTCGAGCCATCCAAAGTCCCTGCCTACCCTGGAAGGAGGACAAAGTAAAGGCTGCGGTGGCTGAAGACACCAGGCTCTGTGACAACGGAGCTCATAGCGGGCTGGGTTTTCTTAGGAACTATAAGCCTTCAGCTAAGGTTGAGTTCCCCGGCTCAAGGCTTTGTGCTCCGTGATGGGCAGATAGTTATCAATGACACAGCCCCTGTCCTCAAGGGACCCACACTTAGTGGAGGACACTGGCCATGGTGCTGCAGTGTGGTGCAGGACGCCAGAGGAGGGGCGGGAGGGGCCCTAACTCAGACTCACAGATGGAGAAAGCTCCTGCTGGTGGGGTAGACGTGGTCCTGCTAGTGCCTTGAAGTCTTCCCAATGTTGTAATGGTGGGCGTGAGAAAGGTGGCAGGGAGGTGACAGGAGAGCTGGCCCAGACTCTCCAAATTTTCTCCTGTCTCCTCCTCCTCTTCCTCTTCAGGTGATGGGCGTTTGGTTGGGTTTGGCTAAAACCTTAGACTCCACTTCTCTTCTTCCAGACTGGAACGGACACCAATGCCGAACCTGTTTGGGAAAGGGACACTGACGATGACCTTGAAGCAACTGGCGAATGAGGTGTGGGCAGCAGTATCACATACTGTGGTCAGCTGTGGAAGAGAAGGGTGGCAGAGAAAAGGGCCCTGGGGCTGCCCCGTGCCCTGCCCAGTCTCACCTGTTCTTGGCCAGTGGCTGAGCCACGCATGATGAATCCGTCTTGTTCTCTGGTCTCATCTGAGACCCTGAGATTAAATACACTCAGGTAACCTTTGGGAGCTAATTCCCACCCCTTGAGGCTGCCCAGCAGGTGTCAGTCAGATGAGCCCAGGGCTCCCCTTATAGCAGAGACTGAGCTAACTGAACTCGGCTGAAATCCTGCTCGCTGAGACGGTTCTAGAAATGAGAGACCCAGCCTTCAGGAGCAGGGCCCCTGCTGTGCTGACCTTGACCTTGTTCTTCCCTTTCAGTTTCCCTTCCCTACCAATATAATCTTGAACAACCTGTGGCTATTTCGGCCTCTTGTAAGCAGGTAATGGATTGTCTTCCCTTCCTTTGCACTGCCCAGCCCAAACCTACCCACCCCTTAGTCCCGTCTCGGCTCACCTGGGCCTAACTAATCATCCTGATCTGACACACTAACCGGTCTCTCCTAGTCTCAAAGATGTCCAGGGTTCAGGGAAGTGAGTGATCTTCCAACCCTTTCTTTCTCCCCAGTGGACAGTCCTGCCCAGCATCTGACCCTAGTCCTCTTGCTTTAGGTTTTTGGAGAGAAATTACATGACCAATGCACTGATCAGGACCACCACGGCGCTCACCATGTTCCAAGCAGGGGTCAAGGTAACATCACCTGGTCTCTCCTATACACTGCCCACCTGCCCCTCTGCTGCTTGGCCCCCTTTCCCGTCTCTGCTAACATTTTGAATAATGGGAAGGACCACCGCAGAACTGTCCTGGGCCATCAGTTGGGTCAACCTCAAGAACAAGAGGTCCAGCTGAGGTCTGCAAGCCCTGTGAATTGCTGTCCAAATCCATATGTGTGTGTTTTAGTGAGCGCAGTCCATGAACCTCTCGGGCTCTTGGGGCCCATACCCCTCCTCCCTCCATAAAAAACCCTGACCACTAAAATACTGGGGAAAGGGGTTAATTCTTTGGGGTTTTTTTTAAGATTTATTTTTATTTATTTGAAAGACAGAGTTACAAAGAGAGGTGAAGATAGAGAGAGAGGTCTTCCATCCGCTGGTTCACTCCCCAAATGGCTGCAACGGCTGGAGCTGAGCCAATCCGAAGTTGGGAGCCAGGAGCTTCTTCTGGGTCTCCCACATGGGTGCAGGGACGCAAAGACTTGGGCCATCTTCTACTGCTTTCCCATGCCATAGCAGAGAGCTGGATCAGAAGTGGAGCAGCTGGGACTCGAACCGGCACCCATATGGGATGCCGGCACTTCAGGCCGGGGCTTTAACCCGCTGCGCCACAGCGCTGGCCCCAGGAGTTAATTCTTGTGACCTATGCTGAGGCTGTAAATCAATGTGTTTTACATTTACCAAGCACGTCGGTCCTGAAAACTAAAGGTTCAAATCCTTCTGGCACTGAGGATTTTTTAGATTAACTACCTAGTAATTAATGAGCAATTAATGTGTCTTCCCCTGGTGTTACCCTGAATTGAAAGACAGTTGCCTGCCAGAATTGCAGAGAGAAGGAGAAATACTGAGAGGGAGACCTTCCATCCACTGGTTCACTCCCCAAGTGGCCACAGTAGCCAGGGCTGGGAAGGCCAAAACCAGAAGCCAGGAACTGCACCCAGGCCTCCCATGGGGGTGGCGGTAGCCCAAGCTCTCGGGCCGTCTTTCACTGCTTTCTCAGTCACGTTAGTAGGGAGCTGGATTGGAAATGGACTAGCCAGGACTCGAACCGGTGCTTATATGGGATGCCAGCCAGCATCATGGGTGGCAGCTTAACACTGTGCCACAGTGCCAGGCCCAAGAAACATAAATTCTATGTGAGTTTTACTTTTATAGAAATGAGTTCCAGGTGAATCAAGACTTTGATAAATTTTCATCCCAAGAATTGCCCTGCAGCAAATTGGTCCACCCCCAGTTGTATTGGCCACCTAGGGGCATTAGCCATGCAGTCGCATAGGCCTGTCTGTAACCTTTGAAGGGACTTAGGCCACCTTCATGGGTGCCATTCACCCAGAGCGCAATGTGACCTTAAGGAGCTCTGGAAATCGGGAGCCAGGCACGATACCAGTGCCTGAGATCCATTCCTGGTGTAACTGACATGGGGGGCCAGTGTGTCCGCTGGACCCGAGCTGTCTGCACCAGCTGCCTGTGGTGTCCCCCTGCCCAGAATGACAGTGCCACGTCCTTGCCTTTGAATTGTGTTTTTACCTCCCTGAAAGACGTTCACATTCGTTGTCCTAATTGATCTGCCCAAGAGCCCTAGGAGTGTTATTGCCCCAGTTGCCAGGGACGGAAGCAGAGGCACAAGGAGGTCGCAATGACTCGGAATCCCACAGCTATTTTGTTCCAGCCCAGTGCTCCTATCCCTAGTCCGGCACTTTTTTTTTGGCCTGTACCATTTTGAAGAAAGATAGGCAGGTAGGGAGTCTGTTCTCTCCCAGTCTTCAAGGGAAAATCCCTCCATAGCCTAACTCTCCTCTCCAATTAGTCCTGGATTCTTCCTGGACAGGCAAAGACTAGAGTCCAACTTCACAACAAGACGAGGGAGACCCCTGCCACCCCACCGTCAGCCCCCTCAGGTCAAACTCACCATCACCGGGGCCTCCGAGGCTCTGGGTGCCCGACAGTAACAGCTGCAGAAATGTCCTGGGTGTCCTGGGAACCAAAGCACACGCAGGAGGCTCCCCGTGGGGCAGCACGGGCCATCACAGCAGTCTTGCTCCGAGCGGGTCTGTGCCCCCTCCCCCCCTGGCCTAAAGCAGAACTCCTGTAGCTCTGAAGAGAACCACAGGTCTAGGCAGGGTAATCCAGGGCAGACTGAAAACATAAGCCCTGGGTCCTTAAATCGCCTTCCTCTGCCCCTGCTGGTGGTAGGGGTCAGGGCGGCAACACTCAAGGCTGGCTCAGACCAGGGTTTGTGCTTCTCTCTCCAGGAGAACGTCATCCCACCAGTGGCCCAGGCCACAGTCAACTTCCGGATTCACCCTGCACAGACAGTCCTGGAGGTACGTGTCACATGTTCCAGACAACTTGTTCAGCCTCAGGGAGATGTGGCCTGAGGACTGGGGTTTAGCTGAAAGCCTGGGGCTAGCCCACTCTCATTTGTTTAACCAACGTATCTCAAAGGCAGCCTGTGTACCAGGTGCTTGGCTAGGATAGGTCTCTGGTTTGGGGGAACTTGGAGCCTGGAGCTGGGCGGCGGACAGGTATGAATGATAGTAATAGAAGCGAGCATATGTATATGGTCACTGTGTTTGGCATTATTCCAGGGTGTACACACATAGGTGTACACGCATAGGCAGGAACTGCATTCCCTCTTTACCCGGTGGACACCGAGGCCAAGAGCCACCGAGCAGCTAAGCTGCCTACCCACAATTACACATCTGCACAGCCAGAGGCTACACTGTGATTACAACCACCGGGGATGAGCAAATTACCCTAGAACCACAAAGAAGAGGACTGATCCTACTTCTGAGGGTCAAAACAGCCTTCTCTAACCACTGGAAATTTGAGCTGGGCCTTATAGGACAAACAGAACTTTGCTGGGAGCATTGACTTTCATGAGGACTAAAGAGTAGGATGAACGGGGGAGACATAGTGGGAGAGGAAAACTGATGAGAGATGGAGTGGTCGTTTTGGATAGCAGGCCTTGTGTGCCAGGCTGAGTTTGGGCTCTAATTTGTGAACAGGAGGAAACTCTCAGGGATGTTCAAACAGGGCTGTGATACACTCAGGTGGCTTTTAGGGAGAGACTGCTGGAGTAGAAAGAGACAGGAAGTGATTGCAAAGTCTCAGGTGGTGCATGTCAAGTTGGAAGCAAGGTCGTGGTCACAGAGTAGCAAAAAGGGCACCCACCAGAGGTGAGTCCGAGGAAGAGATGAGCTCAACAGGATGTGGGGGTATACAGACGTGGGATGAGGGGAAGGACCATCCAGGGTTCCTGCCGGCTGCTGATGCCTTGAGCCAAGATTGCAGGTCTGGGAAGAGGAGTGGTTTCAAGGTACAAGGGTACTTCAAAATGTTCGTGGAAATGGAATTAAAAGAGAAGTTTATTTTGGTGCGTAAAGCTAAAAGTTTAGTGATTTGATGTTAAAGATGGAAGGTACGACCTTGAGAATCACTGAGCACCTGTTGTTGGGTTCCTAGGTGCATGTTCCATGAGCGTTTTGTACTAGAAGTTTGAGAAGCTTCTACCAATAGGCAATTATAGATACGTCAGGTCTGTAGAATGACATGGACGGAGATCCAGGCTGGAGTGTTGTGAACAGGAGACAAGCCCTGTAGAGTAACACAGTCCCACAGGAAGGTGTGTACAGGGAAGAGAGAAAAGGGTTAAGGCCAGAGCCTCGCCGTGATCAGCTACAAACATCAGTTTAAAAATTATAAAAACAAATGTGTAATGACAAGCTACCAGGAGGGCTGTGGCGACAAGGCAGCTGGTGCCATCAGGGGACGCGACAAGGCACCTGGTGCCAGACCTCATCCAGCGAAGCCGGCAGCTAAAGGGTGAACAGAAGTGGCGGAGAATGGGGGACAGCTACCAGAAACTCAGCCTGTTTAAACAGCAGCCTGAGCTAAAAAGAACTCCAGTGGCAAACGTGATCCCTCCGAAGATGATCTGAAAAGGCAGTCCAGCCAGCCTCTGATGAGGGACACTGCAGGATCTAGCAGGCTCCGCAGAGCGTCGGGCTCAGCCACATTTGGACCGTGTGGCCCTTGCTCCTAAGTTAGTTCTTCCTCACGCAGGGAGGGAGGCGCCCTCTTTGTCACAGAGCAGGGAACAGGCCTGCCCAGGGCCACGGGACACGGGGTGCAGCAGGAAGCCGGCCCAGTGTGAGACCCGAGCTCTGCTGCTTTTCATCAGGTGCCAGCCCTTGTCCCCTTCCTGGGGACTCACGGGGCCAGGAAGTCACTGAATTCCCCCTTGTCAAGCTTCTTTCCACCGGTTTTTTCCAGCCTCATTCCAACTCCATGCCCTTCCCGAGGGCTGTTTTCCACCCAGCCGGGGCTTTCATCTCCCCCGGAGCTGGCACTCCTCCCCCCACCGGCAGCCACCCGCCTCTCCGCGCATCTGATGGAAGCCCTGTGATTCCTGGGCTGGCCTGCCCGCCTGCCCCAGGGAGGAATGGAAAAGCCTCTGTCATTCAGAAGTGCACAGAGCCCATGGCCCCAGCCACGTCCCTTCCTCGTGCCTTGGCTCCACGCATCAGGGCTACTCCCTGAGGCTCTGCAGGCCGCGTGCACAGAGCCCTGGGCTGGGTCCGGTGGGCACGCAGGCAGCCCACGGGTCCTCCTCTTTCATCTTCAAAGGCTCTCTCCCAAGTTCCTGGTGTAGCTAGGTCTCCAACGCCGTCTGTGAGGAACAGGAGCCTTCAGGAAGGTAATGGGCCTCCAGGAGTAGCAACAAGGCCACAGGGAGTGTCCAGTTAAGGGAGAGCTTTGAAATGCGCCATCTTGGGCAGTAAGGAACTCCGCTGCACCGCAAGGGCTCGGGGGGAAGAGTCCTACCTTCCTTCCTTCTGTTGGTCATGCACCAAGCATCCTGAGTGGCTGCTGGGGACAGCCCATTCTTCTACGCACTGGGGTAGCGGTGCACTGGGCAGAAATCCACTCTGACGGTGCTTGTGCTGCAGCGGGAAGAGACAGCAATAAGCAAGGAATCAAATTAATGAACAAGTGGCAAGTACCACAGGCGAACTAATAGGATGCTATGGCGCAGAGTGAGTCAGGGGAGGACGGTGGGGTCAGCGAAGCCCTCTCGGAGAGCAGGGAAGGAGGTGGGCCCAGGCGTCAGCTCCAGGCAGCAGATGCAGGGAGCGGGGTGCATGGGTGCCCTCCAATTTCAGCAGGGTGAGATTCTGCTGGGTGTGGATGATATTATGCCCTGTGGAGTACATACAATAGCTACGAAAGGGGTGGCTGTCACAGGAAATCAAGTCTCGGTTCACTATAAGGAAGATATTCATAACCGAGTTGCCCCGAGCTGACGTAGTATACACACGTGGGGGTGAGCGTTCAGACTGGCAGTGTTAGGCAGGTGAGCGCCTGTCAGGGGTTTCCCAGTACTAGGCTCACAGCAGGGTGGAAGCTGGGCTTACTAGTGCTACAGACAGTCCCAATTTTTAGTATCCATTGTCCTTTCTCTCAACAATGAACCACTCATGTGAGAGGAAAATATTTCTACTCGTAAAATAGGAAACAACACAGTGGCGTGGGAACGTGCTGGGAGGACTGGTGCAGATGAGAGAGGTCAAAGGTCAACGTGCCCTAAAGTAGGCGCTGAGGTCTGCCTCACCATGGACGAACCCTGCCTCCTCGTGCCGTCCATGCAGCTCTGCTGATTGTCCACAGTGCGCTCGGGCTTCTATACAGGCACATTACAGCTGCCATGTACTGAGCGCTTACTATGTGCCAGCCCTGGCCCGACCACATTGCGTATATGATCTCCAGTAGGGTCACAACCACCTTATGCGACAGGTGCTACAATGATCCCTTCACCCTCGTGAGGTCAGACAGGTACCCGGCCCCACGATGCTAACTCGTTCCCTAATGAGATGGCATCTGTTATTTTTATCAGCTCACATCCTTCAACTCTCAGACATCCAACATTTATTGCCTGCCTTTCACGGGCTTAGTATTAGAAATACAGAAATGGCAGGGCCTGGTCTTGTAGCTAGAGGGGATGCCTGGGCCCTAGGAGCCTCATACCAAAAGGATCTAAACCATTCGCCTTCAAGCTTTGGTGGCAGGGATTTCTATGTAATTTGAGGCAGGGGGCAGCAGGTGCCCCTCCTAAAGGGATGACTTTAGGAAATTTCAGTGGGTCAAGAATATATCAAGACTATGCATTAATTCTGGTAATAGAGTATTTGAGTCATAGTTGCTAGAATGCAATTAACTCGATGACCCCCTCACTCATCCAGCAGAAATTAATTTCGCTGGATCCAAAAACCAGCCGTGGGTTCCCTCCCTTTCTCTCTAGACTCAGCTGCTATCATGCTTCCAGAGAGCACAGACCTAAAAGGGATCAAACTGATCAAATGAGTTGAGACCAGTGCTGGGCTTTTCTTGGGTGACCGAATGGACTTGGGGCCTCCCTAAGCCAGCCTCATGGCCATAGCCTCCCTGTGACCTAACCCGCAGAGGCTGCTCTGCATCCTTCCTGGGATCAAGAATTCTGCTGTGTTCCCTCTCTGAATTTTCTGCAAGTTCCCCCAGCTTCCTTCCTGGGGAAAGGAGGCCAAGAGAAAACTTGAGCACTAGTATCCAGTTCCTGACTTGGGGTCTGTGTTGAGCTCATCTTCCTGGCCCCAGTGCAGTTGGTTACAAACAGGAAGTGCAATGCCCAGAGGGCGGAAAGAGAAGTGCATGACATCACCTGTCAGAGACTCCCAGGTAGCATCTGTCCTCTTGCCTTGAGATGTTTGCGATTCCCATTCTAGCCTCTCACACCTTCACCCAGCCCATGGCTCACAACCCAAGGGAAAAGACATCCTTTGCTGATTATCCAAACCCCCAATCCCTGGCTCCAAGCTGTAAGGAACGCTTCCTAAACACTGATCCTCTACCCACTGCTTTCCAGGAAAGGCCTGGCTCTTACATCACCTGCAGCCAGTCAGCCGCAACTGAGGTCCCAATGCTGAAAAAGAAACATGAGTAAAAGCCAGAGCTCTGCCTTGCCTGACCGGGGTAGATCAGTAAGAAGTCTAACCCTTTGTTTCCACCCCCGGAGGTCTTAGAACTCGTCAAGAACACTGTGGCCGATGACCGGGTCCAGCTGCAAGTGTTGAGAGCCTTTGACCCCCTGCCCATGAGCCCCTCTGACGACCAGGCCTTGGGCTACCAGCTGCTCCGCCAGACCATCCAGTCGGTCTTCCCGGAAGTCAACATTGTCACCCCAGGTAATGACTTCATCAGCTGGGGCCGGAGAGAGGTGGGGACTGGAACAGTTTCCTAGCCAATGTCCGCCGCCCCACACCCAACCCAGCTGTTCAGCCTGGAAACAGCTGGCTGCTTCTCCTCATGGGATTGGAGCTGTATTTTCCTCTTGGGGTGGAAGTCAGAAAGCAAACAGGAAAGGAGCAGAAACAATAAATCAGGTCAGTTAAGCCCCGGGCCTGACTTAACCTAGACCAGCCACTCTGGCATAGAGGGGAGAGTTGACTGGGACTCCCCCCTCCTCTGGAGGAGCCACAGAGGACACCCAGATCCCCTTAGATCCTAGATCTGGTCCATTCAGCAGCAGGGCTCAGGATCCTCAGTCCAGAAAAACTTCCTGGCCCATGCCGTGTCTGTTAAGCCCATTCCCTTCTCCCAGCAGCTCCCTCTTACCTCTCCCCCCAGCCTTCTAGTGTATCGTCCAAATCTATGCCGGGTCAGCCGTGGTTCTGCAACTTAAAGAGTGGCAGAGGATCAGCAGGGGACTACCTGGGCCCACCCCCAGAGTCCGGTGAGCCAGCTCTGAATGGGACCCTGGAACCTGCCCTGTTAACAGCCCCGGGGGATTCTGACACAACGAGGTGGTGGACCGGCTTCTAACACTCTCCCTGGCTTCTAACACTCTCCTTTCCATTAAGTGAGGAGCTCCTGCTCTGTTGGTAAGGCCTGGGGCCAGTTCCATTTTATTTAGCTTTGATCATGGATTCATCCAGGCATCCCGGAACCCTGGCCCTCCCGGTACCAAATTCTCCCCTCTTGACTCTCAGATGCCCCCCTACCCTTGTTAGGCATTTTCAGGAAAAAGGTGGGGCAGGGGGTAGGCAATGGTGGCATTGTGTCCCAGTGGGTTAAGCCACAACTTGTGACACTGTCATCCCGTATCAGAGCACTGGTTTGAGTCCTGGCTGCTCCACTTCCAATCCAGCTCCCTGCTATTGTGCCCAGGAAAGCAGTGGATGGTGGCCCAAGTACTCTTTCCACCCACGTGGGAGATCAGGATGAAGCTCCTGGTTCCTGGCTTTGTCCTGGCCCAATCCTGGTTGTTGCAGCCATTTGGGGAGTAAACCAGTAGGTGGAAGAGCTCTTCCTCTCTCTCTCTCTCTCTCTGTCACTCTGCCTTTCAAATAAATAAAATAAATCTTTTTTGAAAAATAGGCAGAAATCAACTGGCAGGGGCCCATGTTGTGGTGCACAGGGTGAGCTGCCGCTTGTGACACCGGCATCCCATATCAGTTCAAGTCCAAGCTACTGCACTTCTGACCCAGCTCCCTGCTAATGCATCTGGGAAGCAGTGGAAGATGGCCCAATTACTTCGGCCCCTGCCACCCATGTGGGAGACCTAGATGCAGTTCCTGGCTCCTGGCTTTGTCCTAGCCCAGAGCTGGTTGTTGTAGTCACTTGGGGAGTGAATCAGTGGATAGAAAAATCTTTTTGCCCCCTCTGTTGCTCTGCTTTCAAATAAATAAATAAATCTTTTTTAAAATGGAAAAGAAAAATCAACTGGCAGAAAATTCACAAAGCAAGGAACTATGAACAGCCTGGCTGTCCATTGGAAACCAAGAGAGGAAAAGAACAAAGCACAAATTGCCATCTCAGATCACCCAAGTGCTCTTGAACTGATGCTCCAAAATGTCATTTCTGAAAGAACGTGCCTCCAGGGACGTGTTCCAGCCCCTGCTGCCTTGGGGATGAGCAGCAGACTGGAGAGCGTTCTTGGACTTTCCGAACCTGAGGTTTGAGGCTAGGAAGGCAGGGGCATCCTTCAGAGGGTGAGAATAACAGGAACTATGTTTCAGTTGGAGAGGATTGCATTCTACTGCAGGTAGGCCCTCCAGAGGGGGTCATTTCTGACATCAGGTGATACAAGATAAAACTCAAGTGATGAAGGAACACTATCTAGACTTTTGGTTTCTAAAATAGCAAACGGCTGTGCCTATGGGTATAAAATAAAGATAACTGGTCTCCTTTGGTCATCACAGAGAAAGGACATTTAGCTGTGGACCATTCAAGAAATATTTCACCAGTGACCTTGGAACCAGAATCTGTGTTCCTCATTGAAAGGATATTTTTGTAAAATCATAGCCACAGGCTCACAAGAGGACCCAGGGCTCCTGTTTTCCAACCACCCCACCTCCTTGGCTCATAGAAAACCCTCTTCCCCTTATTCTTCCCTTTCTAGGCATTTGTATTGGCAACACAGACAGCCGACACTACACAAACCTCACCACCGGCATCTACCGCTTCAACCCCCTCTATCTGCAGCCCCAGGGCTTCAGTAGGTGAGTGGACCAGGTTTGACAGCAAGGAGGAGATACATCTGGCGTGTCCCTTCCCCCACCCAGCTCATGCTCCTGACAGTGCACAGAATAGGGGAATGCCGGGGTTTAGCAAACTAACATGAGACATTGTAGAACCAAACCAGCCGACTGTCATTCCAGAATCTTGCCAGTCCTCAGCAATTGTGGGAATTGACCCCTCTCCTCAAAGGATGGGGATAATCAGGTGACTGGGGGAGACCCTTGGGTGCTCCCCCAGTTCCTACCTTGGGAGGGTGTTCACACCCTGAGCCTCATCTCCTGCACCCTCCACACGAGGAGACGGCAGCGTCTGAAGCGGGCACGTGTGTGTGACTTCTCAGAGGAAAGCACCGTCATAGCCCAGGACACACCCACCAGCGTGACCCGCTGTGTGGAAATCACTTTTTGTGAGTTCTTCAGAAAATTGTTCATCTCAAGGCCTAGGAGGAATATTTCCACTTAGCTCCACATCCAGGCCAGAACTGCCCACCACAAATCAGGTGTAAAGAGAAGGACAACATTTGCATATGAGTTGAAGAACAGCCTTCACGCTTCTATTTTTTGAATGGAAGGATGTTGGGATGTTGGGTAGATACTCTCTGTTTCTTTCCATCTTTGATGTTCCTGTGTGGTTGGATTAGGTCTTTTTTTTTTTTTTTTTTTTTGGCTTGTGTTGTGTCGTGTGGTGGGGAGGTAGGTTGGTGGGCATGAGACCCGACAGTAAATTTCTAGGTAAAGCAGAGAACCAGATGGCTACCCTGGACAGTCGCCCTTTCTGGAAGTTGAAAGGTGGGGAACTAGCTTGGAGATGCGTCTGGCTAGGGACTCTGTCCTAAGAGGAGGAGAACTAGAAATCCAGCTCTCTCATATCTACCCCAATGTTCTTTGCCATGAGCACAGGTCTTTGAGAGATGGCCAACACGTCGTATGAAACCCCACAAACGGCCTCTCCCACCTTGCCCACGTCCTACCCCGAGAAGGTCAAGGCCATGGGTATCAGGGAATGATGCGAAGAGTAGGGAGAATGCTCTGTGCTAAGTCTTGTGTCCTAGCACATGGCTTCTTTCTCATACCCCAAACGCATCTCTCTTTCCCTCAGCATCCATGGAATCAACGAGAAAATCTCAGTCCAAGCCTATGAGACCCAGGTGAAGTTTATCTTTGAGTTTATCCAGAACGCTGACCTAGACAAGGAACCAGTTCCCCACCTGCATGAACTGTGAGGACAAGGAGCCAACTGGGCCAGGGGTACCCAACCTGGCCAGGGCTAACCCAACAGGGAAAGCCAATGCTCGAGGAACTTCGAGTCAAAACCGCATTGTAGGACATTGTCCCCCTCGCCTAGACTCACCCAGAGACAGGGCCAGGAGGTACAAGGACTCTCAGCAGAAACCTGGCTTCTCCACCCTCCCAGGGGGTGCCTCTCGCCACTGTCTGGCACTCACTGCCTTCTGGTCTCTCTTGGCCTTGTAAGTCTTACCCTGGTTGGCGAACTGCTCCACCTCTGGGCCTGAGCTAACACTGACTTGAAAAGTCTCACCGATAGCAGTGTGTCTAACTGAAGTCACCCTTACTGGAACGCCTTCTCCAGGGCTTATCTATTTCTTCTTCCTAGAACATCCTTTCCTGTTTTTCTCCTCTCTTCTTGGACTTCCGAGCTGTTTCTTCATCTCTCCTTGCCTTCTGCATTCAGACTACGCCTGGACAAGACTTAGTCAACCTGTGTTGCTACCATCAGCCAATTAAAGATGTCTGTGCATCACCAGCTGTCACTGAGGGCTGAATCTGAGTCGCACGGGCTCTGGGGGACTCTCAAACTCCTGGCTCTGGAGGCCGGGGCCTGGAGAAGTAACCTCCGTCCTTAGGATCCTCCTAAAGGCTCCCTGAGCTGTGCTCCCTCCCCTGCCCTGTTCCTGCCACCTGCTGCTGCTGCCCCACTCCAGGAGGTACTGATCTGGAACATTTCGCTGGCACATTCTACGGGCTGAGCTCCCATAACCCGGCCTGTCTGGGGAGCTCAGGACCAGCAGGGCCTGGCCCTGGCATCAGATCCTGGTTTACACCCATCTAGGGGA
Source organism: Lepus europaeus (assembly GCF_033115175.1). Classification (NCBI taxonomy): domain Eukaryota; kingdom Metazoa; phylum Chordata; class Mammalia; order Lagomorpha; family Leporidae; genus Lepus; species Lepus europaeus. The sequence goes on along the minus strand of NC_084840.1, from coordinate 20,813,341 downwards.
AGTGGAGGGCATGTAGGGGGAGGGGGCCTGGCTTGAGGGGCTCTGCCTTAGCTGCTGGGCTGGTGGAGGGAGGAGGGGCGAGCCAGCCTCCACTGTGGGACAGCAGCGCTCCTGTCCCTTTTTCTCTGGAGGCCAAGCCCGAGCATGCTGAACCTGCTCAGCAGCTGCCAGGCAGGGGGCACTGGAAGGCAGCATTTCTTGGCTCAGGGGTAGGAGCTGTGCTTTGTGGATCACAAGGGAGTTGGGGGCACAGAGGAAGAGAGAGAGGAAAACGGGACTCCCTTGCTTCCCCTCCCCAGGCCAGGCCCTTCCATGCCTTCCTGGGGTTTCTCAGCAGGGGCTCCTTTTCCCTCTCCTCTCCCGCTGCTGGTGCTTCTCACGCCCCCACTTCCTCACCTCCCTCCTGTGACATGAGCTGTTCCTGGAGCCCAGGCTTAGCAGCGTTAGAAACACAGTGTGGGGATTATTTCAGCTTTGTTGCTACTCCCCCTAAGATTCACATTCCTTCCCTTGCCCTCCTTTGTTTTTGGCCAATTCACTACTTACTTATTCAGCCTTTGTGAGAGGGCAAGCAAAAGCACGAAAATAACTTCGCACTTGCACGGAGCTGTGCACGGTGCTTTCAGACACCTAACCCCAAGGGAGCCCCCAAGGACCCAGGGGAGGAAGCATTGCTCTCCCCGACTCGCGGGGGAGGCCTTGGTTCTCCAAGGGGCTGCGCCTCCGGCTCAACCCCCGTGGCCTGGTCCTAAACTCACTGTTTCTCCATCATGGTAAATTAACTATGGAAGCTGCCTCCCATCAGTTATCTTGCTTATCCCCCACAATTAACCCCTTGGAAACTTGATCCCAAAGTCATTTGTTAATAATATTGAGAGACTGGAAACTCAGTGTCACCGTGGAGTTTAGAGATGATTAGGGGTAGAGAAGATCATTAGGTGGAGCCTTATGAGTGATTACTGGTAGCCTTTTAAGAGGGAGCGAGCCCAGAAGGTGCGGATGCTCCCCTTGTCTCTTGCCATGTGGTGCCCGGTGCCACCTCAGAACTCTGCCAGTAAGCAGGCCATCACTGGAGGCCAAACCACCACCTCAACCCCATCTGACCTTGAACTTTCACCTTCCAGAACCATGAGCCAGAATAAACCTTTCTTTATAATGCGCCCCATCTGTAGTGTGATTAGCATCAGAAAACAGACTAATACAACTCTGAGGTGTTACTGCCAAGGTAAAGTAACCCAAGGTGTCCAAGGTCATACAGGTATTAAGGGCAGAGGCTAAATGGAGAACAAAGGGAGATTGAGGAAAGCCATTTGCCCGAGATGATACAGTTCTTTATTTTTAAGGTTTATTTATTTCAGAGGCAGAGATCTTCCATCTGCTGGTTCCCTCCCCAAATGGCTCTCTCCCATGGGTGGCAGGGGCCCAGGTACTTGGACCATTCTCTGCTGCCTTCCCAGGCGCATCAGCAGGGAGCTGGATGGGAAGTGGAGCAGCTGGGACACAAGCTGGCGCTCCTATGGGATCCCGGCATTGCAACTTAACCTGCTGCGCACAACACCGGTCCCACTCACTCAGTTCTTGAGGAACCGCCCCAGAATTAAAATGCAAGTCAGAAATCCTAAGTCCAGGGCTTCTTCACTTGCACCATGTTGCCGGCCCCAAGAACCTGTGCCATGTGGGAGCTGGCAAGGACTAAGCCTTGGTTAGCTTTCAGCTCTCATTCTCGGTGCTCCCCTGGCCAGCCTCTCCATCTGCCGGGATTTCTTGTTGCCCTCAGCCCCAGCTTCTGGTTCAGTTCGTTTACCTTCTCTGAGTTTAGGGACAACCAAGTATTTAGTGAACTGTGGAGGACCTGGGAGAAGAATAAGCAGGCGGCCCTGCCCCATCCAGTCTCACTACCTTCTTCCTGCCTTGGACCCCCAGAGTGGGGTGGAATACCCCTGGGAGGGAACTGCCCCAAGCCCTGCCCCTGAGAACACAAATGCCCCAGCCTAGTGCCCCCTGAGGGCTTCTGGAGAGAGCAGCTCACAGTGCTGGCCTGGCTGGGACATTGTGAGCTCTGAGACCCTAGACCAGATGGGGCAATGGACCTGGGACAGTCCCCCCCCCCCCCATCTGCCACTCCCCACTTCCACCTTGCAAGAGCTGCAGCAGACAGCCCTGTGGGTCAGGCTTCTTACTCATACCCCACTACCACAAATGAGAAGGAAGACAAACATTCATCAGCAAAGAGAATAGAAAAGGTAAAGAAAAGTTTGGCTGGCCTCTCTTGATTTTGAACCTAAACCCCATACCTTTTTTCTTCCAGGGAGGTAAAGTCCTCATGTAGGAGCTGAATATTTCATTACCTTTGTTTTTGAAAATCTGGATCTATTTTAATTAAGATGAAGCTGTGTAATTCTAGGGTCCAGTGTCGCTCTAAGTAGTACCGTATTTCACACATGCTATATTTAGACCTACATATATAAAAGTTGAAAAGTAATATCAATTACTTAATACTACAAAGCATTCCTCAGCCGCTAATGTTGCAAAAAGGACACTAATTCATGGGACCTCCAGAACCAGGCCTTGAAACGCAGAGAGAAGCAAGAAAATGGGCGCTCAGCACTGCTGGGCACACCGCGGCACGCAAGCCTCTGCTGTAGACTTGCTAGCTGAGAGGAAGCTTCGACAAGTTCGTCTTCTTTGCTCTTGGCAAAGCACCTGGACAGCTCCGTGCCTCCCTGCACTCCAAGGCCACGCCTGTGTCCAAAGTTCCCAGTGACACAACCCGCAGACCTCGGGGCGCTCAGACACTCACCTGTTTCTCTGGAGGTCTAGATGCTTGCACATACCAGAATACCAGCACATACCAGAATACCAGAGAGAAGATGCGCACGGCCCCTGAGCAAGTATGACACGAAAACCTGGGAAGCGTTCCATGCTTTTAGTGTATATTTCAAAATATGTCGTACATAACAAGCATATACCATTTTTTATTTATTTGAAAGGCACAGAGGTGGAGAACTTCCATCTGCCGATTCACTCCCCAAATGCCCACAACAGCTGGGACTGGGCCAGGACAAAGGCTGGAGCCCAGAACTCTGTCCGGATCTCCTACATGGGTGGCAGGGGCCCAAGTACTTGAGCCATCACCTGTTGCCTCTCAGGGTTGCCTTGAGCAGGAAGCTGGAATCAGAAGCAGAGCTGGGACTGGACCCAGGCACTCTGTTCTGAGATACTGGCATCCCGAGCAGCATCTTAATTGCTGTGCCAAAGGCCCACCCTTATTTACCAATTTGAATAAATAAGACATAGGGCAAGATACACAGAGAAGAGTTTCCCTGGGGCCTGAATTGCTTGTAGTCTCAAGAATGGGTTCAGGATGCCAGTGTGTGGCACAGCAGTTTAAGCCATCGCCTGCGATGCCGGCATCCCATATGAGCGCCAGTTCATATGCTGGGACAGCAGAAGATGGCCCGAGTACTGGGACCCCTGCCATCCACATGGGAGACCCGGATAAAGTTCCTGGCTCCTGGCTTTATTCTGGTTCAGTCCTGGTTGGAGCATACCAGCATATGGAATATCTCTCTCTGTTTCTCCCTCTCTTTCACCTTTAAAATAAATAAAATATTTTTTAAAACAATGTGTTCAGGGTTACAGACTGCTGTATGCCAGTACTGAGTGCTAAATCCCAAGTGACAGAAACATTCCTGTGTTTTTAGTAACTTGACTCTTTTATGGACTTGAAAAAGATCACAGAAAAACAAAGTCAAAAGATAAGTCTACTCTGGTGCCAAAAAATGTGAAATCCAGGCATAATTTATAATTTGCATTTCCATGAACTTTGTGAAAGCCCCTCATAGTGCCTTCTAAAGCAAGAAGCCCGGTGGCTCTCCTACACAGATCTAGATAGAAGATAATATCTTCTTTTCTCATATCTCATCGTGCTTGGGCTGGGAAGTCAGGAGTCCTCTGTGGTGATGCAGGCAGCCTTTAAGCTGGGGATTCAAGGTTGGATAAGAGTTAGGCCGGCGCCGCAGCTCACTAGGCTAATCCTCCGCCTGCAGCGCCGGCACACCGGGTTCTAGTCCCGGTCGGGGCGCCGGATTCTGTCCCGGTTGCCCTTCTTCCAGGCCAGCTCTCTGCTGTGGCCCGGGAGTGCAGTGGAGGATGGCCCAGGTCCTTGGGCCCTGCACCCGCATAGGAGACCAGGAGAAACACCTGGCTCCTGGCTTCGGATCAGCGCGGTGCGCCGGCCGCAGCGGCAACCGGGGGGGGGGGGTGGTGGTGAACCAACAGAAAAGGAAGACCTTTCTCTCTGTCTCTCTCTCACAGTGTCCACTCTGCCTGTCCAAAAAAAAAAAAAAAAAAAAAAAAAAAGAGTTAACTAGGCACAGAGCTGGGGGAACGAGTAGGCATACCAGACAGAATCCAGAGTACAAAGCTGGCGGGCCAGTGAGAACCTGAGACCTTCATTAGACTGCAAGGGTTCCAGTTTGGACCTTGTAGGGCAGGAGAGGGATTCTAGCCTTAGACTTGAAGACAATAGGAAAGGGAAGTACAGTTAAGAAGCCCTTTGTTTCTCCTTTCCTTCCTTCAAGTCCTTCTTTTAATTCGTACACAGTATGCACTGTATGCCAGCAACAGTTCATACAGACTCCCATGATCCTAGTAATTACCCTATAAAGAAAGCTGCTAGCATTACAGATGGAAAAGGAAGTCAGTGAATTGGAGAAAGGCAGGTAGACTAAAAAGTTATTTAGGTTGGGGCTGGCACTGTGGTGTAGCAGTTGAAGCTGCTGCCTGCAGTGCCGGCATCCCATATGGGCGCTGGTTCGAGTCCCGGCTGCTCCACTTCTGATCCAGCTCTCTGCTATGGCCTGGAAAACAGTGGAAGATGGCCCAAGTCCTTGGCCCCTGCACCTGTGAGGGAGACCCGGAAGAAGCTCCTGGCTCCTAGCTTTGGATCAGCTCAGCTCTGGCCATTGCAGTCATTTGGGGAGTGAACCAGCCAGGGAATGGAAGACCTCTCCCTCTCTCTCTCTCTCTCTCTCTCTCTGGCTCTTTCTCTCTCTGTAAATTTGTTTTTCAAATAAATAAAAATAATAATTCTTTTAAAAAAAACATTATTTAGGTCGGGGCTGGCGCTGGGGCATAGGGAGTGAAACCACCACCGCCTTCGGTGCTGGCATCCCATATGGTGTTGGTTCGAGTCCTGGCTGCTCCACTTCCGATGATCCAGCTTTCTGCTGTGGCCTAGGAAAGCAGTGGAAGATGGCCCAGATCCTTGGGCCCCTGCATCCACACGGGAGACCCGGAAGAAGCTCCTGGCTCTTGGCTTTGGATCGGCACAGCCCTTCCCTAGCCATTGCAGCCATCTGGGGAGTGAACCACTGAATGGAAGACCTCTCTCTCTTTCTCTCTCTCTCTCTCTCTCTCCCTCTGCCTCTGCCTCTGCCTCTGCCTCTCTGTAATGCTTTCAAATAAATAAATAAATCCTTTAAAATTTTTAAAAAAATAAAAAGGGATTTTCTTCTTTAAAAAAGTTATTTAGGTTAATCACTTAGGAAATGCAAGTCAAAATCACAGTGGGATACTACTTTGAATCTACTAGGTTGACCATAATTAAAAAACGGAAAATAACAAATGCTGGCAAGAATGTGGAGAGACCGGAGCCCTTGTACACTTGCTGGTGGGAATGGAAAATGGTGCACGAACTGTGGAAAACAGTTGGTGTTGCCTCAGAAGTTTAAACTCAGAATTGCTCTATCCCCCAGCAAGTCCACTTCTAAGTACATGGTCAAAAGAAATGCAAAACGGAATGTATTCTGACAAGAGCTTGTACGTGGATGTTGGCAGAAGCACTATCTACAGTAGCCACAAGATGAACACTGCCCAAAAGTCTGTGGATGGATGGATGGGTGGATGGGTGGATGGAGGAACAAAATGCATTGTTTTCCCATATGGAATATTACCCAGCCATAAAAAAGGAATGAAGTGCTGATACGTGCTACAATGTGGGTTAACCTTGAAAACATGTCAAGGGAAGAAATCAGTTATAAAGGTCACATAGTTCACGGTCCCACTTGTGTGAAATACCCCACACAAGGAACTCCATAGACAGAAAGCCGGATGGTGGTTGCCAGGAACTAGGGGATGAAGCGAGTGGACGGTGACTCTAACGCGTGCAGGATTTCCTTTGTAGGAAATGAAAGTGCCTTGGAACTGATTATGCAACATTCCAGGTATATTAAGCACCAGTGACTCATACACTTGAAATGGTTAATTTTATATGAATTCTAACCTGATTTGAAAAAAAAATGCAAAACAGGAAAAAGCTGTTTAGGATGTGGAACTGGTAGATGGCATGGAATGATTAACAGGTAGTGGGGAGGTGAAGAAATACAGGAAGAGATCAGGAGTGACTCCCCGGTGCTGACTGGAACAAATTATGGGAGTGGGGGTGGGGGTGGGGGGTGGGGGCTGGAGCCGCATTCCCTGGGGTGGAGAAGACTGAAGAAGGAAGAGGTGTCTTGGAGGTGACAAGCTCATCAATTGGCTCTGTAAGAGTGGATGACGTTCACCAGCTAAGGGTCTTACAGACGAGTGACACCTAAGCTTGTAAATCTAAATTAGAATGTTTCAGCAAACATTACAGAAATTTTAAAATGTAAAGCAATAAAAAACTAACAAATTTTAAAATATAAAATCTCTGTGCTTGGGGTGAGTTAGTCTAGAGTTAAGACATCACTTGGAAGGCTCACAGGCCCTATCGCAGTACCTGGGTTCAAGTCCCAGCTCCTCCCCTGACTCCAGCTTCCTGTTAGTGCACACCCTGGGAGGCAGCACATGGTGCCTCAAGGAGCTGGGTCTCTAACACCCACATGAGAGACTGGAGTGAGTTCCCTGCTCTTGGCTTTGGCCTGGCCCAGCCCCAGCTGATTTGGAGAGTAAACCAGAGGATGGGAGCTCTTTCTCTGTCCGTCTCTGTCTCTACCTCTCAAATAAAAAAGGAGAGGTTGATCAGTTTGAGCCACTGCTCAGGACGCCCACATCCCATATCGGAGTGCCGGGTTGAGTCTTAGCTTCTGTCTTCCAATCCAACTTCCTGTTAATGCATCCTGGGAAACATCAAATAAGGACTCAAATGCAGGGGTCCCTGCTACCCGCCTAATGGAGTTCTGGGCTTCTGGCTTCAGCCTGACTCAGCTCTGGTTGTTGTGGGCATCTAGGGAGTGAACCAGTGGGTGGAGGTGCTCGCTCTCTCTCTCTCTCTCTCTCTCTGCTTTTCAAGTAGATGAAAACAAAGAAGTCTGTGTTCAAGGACCTTGGCAATCTAGCTGGGAAAAAAACCAAAGCATATCACAGTGACTGAATGTGAAGGAAGTCTCAAGCTGGGACAGCTGTTTAACCTGTCAGAGCCAACACGCTGCCTTCCAGGGCCTGCATCTGCAGGAGGCTGGATCTGGGAGCCTGAGCCAGGAATTGAACCCAGACATGTTGACGTTGGACCTGGATGTTTTAACTGCTAGGCCGAACGCCCACCCTCACGATTAACTTTCTGAGTGAGCACTGATCTGCTTCCTGCAGCAACAGCACTATCTGAGATGACCATCAGCAAACGTTCGAGGCCTTAGTTTCCCCACACCGTTGCCAACACTTTTTGCTGTGCTTTTCATGGCCAACCTAGAAGATAAGTAGTAACTCACCATGATTTTCATGGGCATTTTCTCTCTCTTTTTTTTTTTTTTTTAAGATTTATTTATTGGAAAGGCAGAGTTACAGAGAGGCAGAGAGAGAGAGAGATGGAGAGGGAGAGGGAGAAGGAGAGGGAGAGGGAGAGGGAGAGGGAGAGGGAGAGGGAGAGGGAGAGGGAGGGAGAGAGAGAGAGAGAGAGATCTCCATCTGCTGGTTCACTCCCCAAATGGCTGCAATGGCAGAGCTGGGCTAATCTGAAGCCAGGATCCAGGAGCCTCTTCTAGGCCTCCCACATGGGCACAAGGATTTGGGCCATCTTCTACTGCTTTCCCAAGCCATAGCAGAGAGCTGGATCAGAAGTGGAACAGCTGGGACTTGAACCAGCACCCATATGGGCTGCCAGCACTGAAGGTGGTGGCTTTACCTGCTACACCACAGTGCCGGCATTGGGCATTTTCTTAAAGACTAAGATAAATAGTTTATAAATCTGCGGTCCCCCCGCTCCATTTTCTGTACAGTCTACTTCCTAGGGTAAATATGAGGACTAAATGTGTTCATATATTAACCCAGACAGTCAAGGTCAACCAAGGCACTGCCACGTCTCTGAAGAACTCCTGGGCAGGGCGCAGTGTTTCCTCCGTGACAAGTGTGTCCTTTCGTTAAGGCTCCCTGGGAGGTTCTGATGTGCAGCCAGGAACCATGGGAGTCCCGGGGATGTCGTGACCCAGCCCCAGACCTCTGGAAACAGAATTTCCACAAGAGAGGCCTGGAAATCCCTATTTTAAAGGAAGTACCCACAGGGGATGCCTGGGTCCAGATTTTAGTTTAGGAAACCCTGGGCTAGGGGACATTCAAGTGTAGTAAACACAGAGAGTAGCTTGCAGATAGATTATCTGGTTTGTGAGATACTGTCTTCTTGAATCCTGGCCCTTATAAAATAAAGCTTACTCATCTTTGGCTTCTGACCCCGCACAGGGATGCTGCCCTGATTAGCTCCCACCAGCTTCCACGTGCTGCAACTGTCCAGCCTGTGTCACATTGCTGCATTACCACTAATGCTCCCAGCATCCCTGAGAAAGGGAGTTGTGTCTCCCTTCTATAGATGTGGCTCAGAGACATCAAGGAGCTTGCCCAAGGTCACATACCTCATATGTAGTGTAGCATGGATTCAAACCCATGTGATTGGGGGCCGGCGCTGTGGTGCAGTAGGTTAAGTTTTCACCTGCAGTGCCAGCATCCCAAGTGAGTGCAGGTTCGAGTCCTGGCTGCCCCACTTCCAATCCAGCTCCCTCATAATGTGCCTGGGAAAGCAGTGGAAGATGGCCCAAATGTTTGGGCCCCTGCACCCATGTGGAGACCCAGAAGAAGCTCCTGGCTCCTGGCTTCAGATGAGCCCAGCTCCAGCCATTGCGGCCATTTAAGGAGTGAACCAGCAGATGGAAGCTCGCTCTCTCTCTCTCTCTCTTGCTCACTCTCGCTCCCCCCACCCCGTCCGTAACTCTGCCCCTCAAAGATTGCTTCTCCACCCCTGTTAGAGTTTAACAGGCTGTGCTGCTTGCTGCTACATTTCCCAGCAACATTCAGTGAGTTCAGAATTGCACCTCCAAAACACTGGCACCATCCTCCCCAGAGGAACCCCAGGCTGAGCATCCAGAGGCCTTTGGGGAAGGAGGGCTCAGAGCACAGCCAAGGGGCTGGTGACAGCCACCAGCTCTGAGCCCAGATGGCCACACTTCCCTATCCCACCCCCATCACTGCATCCTCCTCAAACTAAATGAAGCCGGAAGGGGATGTCACCTTGGCTCTGGGCAGCAGGAAAGAGGTTGACCTCTGGGAGGGAGAGAGCAGGGCGAGGGTTACAGCAGGGGGAAAATGGGAGGGGGCAGCCGCCCCCAGCAGAATAAAAGTCGGAAAAGTTTCCAGCCATGTCAGGCAAGTCCTGTGACCGTGCCGCACTGGCTGGGGGGTCCGGACTGGATGGGGCTATGGAATTTTCTGACGTTTCAGGATGAGCATCCAGGTGTTCCAGGGAGAAGCCACTGGTAGGCAGCAGCCATGTCTGAAGGCAGGGAATGGGGTCCAGAGGACCTCAAGATAGGAGCTAAGTGAACTAAATACTGGGACAAGCGCCGAGCAAGACTGAAGAAGGCTGCCTCACAGAGGCTGTTCCCCAAAGGGCTCCTGCACGGGTTCCGGCAGTGAACCACTCTCCCCGGCCACCACCTCCACTACCACCCGCCCGGAGACACTCACACTATGTGAAAACTCTGTGCTTGCTCCACGGGCACCGCGTCATCTCAAGTTATCTAGCCCCTCTACCACTAGACTGCTGCCCAAGCTCAGCCTATATAGAAGTTTCTGGAGCCACCATTCCCTCCTTAAGTAAGTGCCACAGTGTCTTCTGGAGTACCTGGGAGTTTGCTAGGGTGCGGCGAGGGGGAACTCCGTCTCACCCACAGTAATGGGACCAGTCAGAGGCTCCGAAGCAGACCCAGGCTCGGCACTGGGGCTGAAGGAGAGACGGTGAGAGGAAGATGCTGTGCAAGAGGGCTTGGTGGGGAAGAAGGCACTGGAATGACTTAGCTGCCTTCCATCGCCAGCTGGACATTACGGGCCATATGGAAGGTAAAGCCAAATCTGGAAAGAGATTTTCCTGGGTGTGGACAGAAACAAGACCCTAAAAATGCAGTCTTCGGGGACCACCTTTGGAGAGGGCAACGCATTCCCGGGTGAGAAGAGTTCCTGGAGGTGACAAGCTTTGAGGGCGTGTGTCTCAAGGCAGGGAAGGGCCTACATGACTTTTGAGGATTCTTGTCATACTAAGGTCCACAACAACGCCTAGAGACCCGCACTGTGTACTTGACACTGGCCTGAGTCCCTCCTTGTGAACCATGTGGCTGGCTTGCTACCTGCTGCCAGTTCTGGGCTTTTCATCTGTGACCTCTGCTCCTCACCTCACACACTGCAGCTATTTCTGCTCCTCCAGTAGACAAGGGCTGGGGTGCCTTCCTCCTTCCAGGGTCACAGCTGGTTGGGCTGGAAGGAAATCCGCTGTCCCGGAGCCCTCTTGTTGTCTGTAAGAATCGTCACAGTGTAGGACAAATGGTCTCGATGAGTCTCGTCCATCTCACCTATCATTCAACATATTTATTGAGTACTACTATGTGTCTGCGACACACAGTGATCAAAATAGATACAGAGATTTATTGTCTCGTCCTAACGGCCCTGATGCTTCTGTCCTTATAATCATAGAAATATTTGTAGGCTAGCGTCATGGCTCAATAGGATAATTCTCCGCCTGTGGCGCCGGCACCCCGGGGTTCTAGTCCCGGTTGCTCCTCTTCCAGTCCAGCTCTCTTATTAGGAGTGCAGTGGAGGATGGCCCAGGTCCTTGGGCCCTGCACCCCCATGGGAGACCAGGAGAAGCACCTGGCTCCTGCCTTTGGATCAGCACGGTACGCAGGTCACAGCGCGCCAGCCGCAGCGGCCATTGTGGGGTGAACCAACAGAAAAGGAAGACCTTTCTCTCTGTCTCTCTCTCTCACTGTCCACTCTGCCTGTCAAAAAAAAAAAAAAAAGAAAGAAAGAAAGAAAAAGAAATACTTGTAACACCTGTAGAGAACAAAGAACTCCTATGTGCGATATATGAAGAACTACAAAGCGGTAAGATGGAAAGCCTCCTGGGAAATGGAAACAGTACTTGAACAGAGGGGCCTGTGTTGTGGCGCAGTGGGTTAAACCACCACCTGTGCTGCCAGCATACCTTATTAGAGCACCAGTTCAAGTCTCAGCAGCTTCACTTCCTCCATCTCCCCACTAATGTGCCTGGGAAAGCAACAGAAGATGGCCCAACTGCTTGGATCCCTGCCACCCAGGTGGAGTTCCTGGTTCCTGGTTTCAGCCTGGCCCGCCCAGGCCTTGGCAGCCATTTGGGAAGTAAACCAACAGAAGGAAGATCTCTTTCCTTCTCTCTGTCACTTGGCCTTTCAAATAAATGTTAAAAAAGATTTTTTTTTTTAATACTTGAAGAGATATCCAAATGGATTAAAAAAAAAAAAAAAAGAAAAGAAAGACAAGGTGCTCAGGGGCTGGTGCTATGGTGTAGCAGGTAGAGCCACTGAGCAGTGCCGGCATCCCATATGGGCGCCGCTTCGAGTCCTAGCTGCTCCACTTCCGATCCAGCTCTCTTCTATGGCCTGGGGAAGCAGTAGAAGATGACCCATGTGCTTGGGCCCCTGCTCCAGCCTGGGAAAACCCGGAGGAAGCTCCTGGCTCCTGGCTTCGGATTGGCATAGCTCTGGCCATTGTGGCCAACTGGGGAGTAAGCCAGCAGATGGAGACCTCTCTCCCTCTCTCTCTCTCTCTCTCTCTCTGCCTCTCTGTAACTCTGCCTTTCAAACAAATAAATAAATCTTTAAAAAAAGAAAAGAGAAAAGGTGCTCAGCCTCATTGGTTATCAGGACAAGCAATTTAAACCACGTACACCCTAACTATAATGGCTAAAATTTTGTTTACCTTTTTAGATAAACATTTCAAGTGTTGATAAAGATATAGAGCAACTGGAACTCAATGGCACTACTGTCGGGAGTGTAAATTAATATGAGCACATTGGAAGATTGTTTTGTAGCATTCACCAAGCCAAACAGACACCTACCCTATGCCCCAGTTATTCAGTTTCTAGGTATATAGCAAATAAAAGTGTGAACAAAAGGGTACCAAAGCACCTGAAATGAAATTTTATAGCAGCACTATTCATATTAACCCCAAACTGGGAACAACCCAAATATGTATGATCAAATGTGGCCTATTCATTTGACAGCATTCTGGACTATGAAAATGAATGAGCTACTGTTAGCACACCCCATGGGTATGTTCCTCAAACATATTGAGTTAGAGAAGCCAGACACAAAGTGATACCTACTGAATGGTTCCATTTGTATAAGAAGTTCAAAGGCAGGCAAAACCAGTCTGCAGTTGTAGATAGCGGGTACCTTTGAGGAGGCTGGGGGCTGGCCAGGAGGGGAGGGAAAGAGGGCTTCTGGGGTGGGAGTGGTGCGCTGGGCAGGGGTTACCTGGCTGTCTTCACTGTGGAGACCTACTGATCAGTACACCGAAGTGGTAGGCGCTGTCCCACACTTGGTATACACTGCATTTAAAACAGACACAGGTGGAGGAACTGTTTGCAAGTGGGGAAAAAAAAAAAAAAAGCAAGGTGAGCAGGAAACAGGAGGGAACCCAACCTTTTATACCTAGGTAGCCGCGCTGTGGCAAGATTAAATGGGGCAGGGCACTGTTGACTGCACAGGAGGGAAGTCCTCTCCAGCCCTGCAGGTCAACCTCCCCCAGCCCTGCACCTGCTAGCTACAAACCTGATTCCTCTGGGCCTGCCCAGGGTTTCCTGGTCGGGCAACTGTTTCTGTCTCCCCACAGAACTGGAGGAGCCGTGGGGGCCCTAGACCGGCGCAGGGTGCAGGGTGGGGCCGTGCACACACACGTGTTTGACCGGCTCAGGACGCTGTGCGCGTGTGCCGCCCTGGCACCGCGTTCTCTCTCCAGGCCCATCTCTGCTCCAGCCCCTTCCAGAGCGTTCCCAGAGCCACCTTCCAGGAGGAAATGGGCAGGGAGGAACCACTGGGCATAGGTTCCACCATCAAGAGGGGAAAACCTGCAGGCGGGGGTTCCTTTGTGGAGGTCACACCCCCTGCACAAAAACACGCCCGAGAGCCCGGGCACTGAGTCTGCGCTGGAGAGGTGGCGGTACCCAGGGCGGAAGTGCACGAGCCAGCCGGGAACACCCCCTCTTTGATCCCACAGGGTGCGTCAGGGAAAGTTGGATTTCGCTTAGGCCGGGATGAAGGCGCTGTGTCTCCCCACGCGGTCATCAGGCTGGCCCCCGCCCCTGACCCGGGCGTGCGCCGGGGACCCCGGCCGCGAGCCTGACCTCTGCACCCGCGCGCCCGCCCTTCCCCACCCCTTCAAGGCTGAGACTTTATTAAGGCCGGATCCGCCAGCGCGGAGCCGTTTGCTCAGAGGACGCGGAGCCTGGCGGAAGCACGAGGCGTCGAGCCAGCCGGAGAGCAGCTGGGTCCAAGAGCGAGGTGGGTTCGGTTCTGCCCGGGCTCGGAGCGCGGGGACGAGCCAGCACGGGGCGGCCGCGGGGCCAGGGCCGGCGGCGGGCGGGCTCCCCTGGGATGCTCGCCGGTTCTCGGCGAGGCCAGGGCTCAAGGGAAGGGCTCAAAACGCGGGGGTGGGCGGACAGGGGGGCACGCGCCTCCCGAGGGCCGTGGGCGCCCGGGCGCGGCAGGCCGGCTCCCCGGCCCTCGGCCGATGGGCGCTGGGACCCGCGAGCCCGCCGCTCCGGAGCCGGCGCCCAGTTCCCGGCACTCCCGGCCTCGCGTCCCCCGCGCTCCGCCCCCCGGGCTCGAAGCGCAAGAAGGGGGCGGGGCCTGCTCCGGCACGCCCCCTCTCCAGTCGCTGATTGGCTGCGGCGGGTGTCCATCCGGAATCTATTTTTGATGGAGGGGGGGTGCCACCCAGCCTGCCCCAGATCACGTTTGCCACCAGCAGCCAACCAGTCGGGCCCAAGTCTGCGGGCCAGAAGCGATTGGGGGCGAGTGAGCTCGGCCCCCCAGGCCCCGTCCGGGTCCCCCGCCCGGCCGCGGCGGTATATCCTGCCCTGCCGGGCCGCCTGTCCCTCGTGGAAGCGGAGCGGCGGCCTCCTGAAACGCAGAAGCGAAATGTAGCCCGCCGGGGGTCGCGGCTGGACGCTCGCCTAGGCTGGGGGTGTAGGGGGCACGTCGGGGCCGAGAGGACCGCCGAGGAGGAGGAGTGATGAGAAGAGGGGGAACTCTGCACCCCCCGAGACCGCGGGCCCCTGCTGCCACTCGCCCGGCGCCCCTCTCCCGCCCGAGCGAGGGCCAGGTCAGTCCTGGCGGGGCCGGGGGCGGTGGCGACGGTGGAGGGCGGGGGTCCCGGCGCGCAGCGCATTTGCGGAGCGGAGTCGTGGAGGGTCGGGCGGTGTCTCCCCCGCCCTGGGGTTAAGGAGAGCCCCAGCCTGGGAGGGTAGGGCGTCCCGGCTCACTTTTGCTTCTTTGGTCCCAGGGCCTTGTCCCGCGCGAATTCTCTTTCCTGGGGGAGTGGGTGAGGGGCCGGCTGGCTGCCAGCCCCCTTTCAGGTTAAGCGGCCTGCGGGGCCCGCCGGGAGCAGCAGCGGGGGCGCTAGGTCCGAGCGGACTCAAAGTTTCTTGGCATGGGGGCAGTGAACCTGGCGGATGCCCCCTGGCTCCGTGGTGAGGGTCTTTGAAAGGGCGGCAGGAGCCTGGGACAGGGGGTGGTGGCCGGTGGCCGCGCAGATGGAAGAGACCTTCCCATGGGCCGGGCCAGTGCCTGGGGTTTGCTCCAGGCTCTCCCACATTGGAGTTGAGTGTGTGTGTTTGGAATACTTAACAACCTGTTCACCCTACCTGGGGAAATGCACCGTGCTTTTATTTTTCGCTTGAAAGAGTGGTTGTGGTGAAATGGAATAGAGTGGAATCAAGGCTGGGAATTCCCTTAGGCAAAGGGAGATGGGCGCATTCTGGCATTTGGTAGCAAGTGCATTTCAGCTTATGGGGCTTAGGTGTTTGTTTGGCTTTTTTTGTTGTTGTTGTTGTTCTGTGCTGCTCTCAGTAACCCCAGAGGACCGAGGGGGAGCCCAGGGCTGCCCTCTGTGCCTTCTCACTAAGATAACTCCCTTGTCCTCCGAGGCCGAGCACAGGGGGAGAGAGGCAGAGGCCTGGATCCAAGTCGGCATCTGCGCTGTTTGTAACACTGTTGACTCTCAAGGGCAGGAGTGGGTAGGCCTTGGCTCTTGGCCCTGGGCTGGCAGACTTGCCCCACTGCCCAGGGAGTCTTCCTACTCTTTTACTTCTCAGGGGCTAGGACCTTTGGCCATGTGTGGCTCTCTTATGGCTGCTGTCTTGTGACTCTACAGTGGGGTGGCTGTGGGGCACGGAGTTTGTAACCGAAGTTATAAGTGATCACGCTTAGATGATCCTTGTTCTTAGTGGACATTCAGGAAGGGATCTCGCTGAAGACGGCAGTGCCCACCGCGGGTGCCAGGAAGACAATGCGTGTCGTCTTTGCAGTCGCAGGCGGTCACATCGCATTGCTGTTGACCCCAGTGGTGATCCCTGTGCTTGCTAGCTGGGAGGATGGGGGGAGTGCACCTGCTGGGCCTCCAGCTGTAGCAGCACAGGATGGAGTGAGTAAATTTAGTGGAAAGGGGGCGGCAAACAGCAAGCTGCCTGACACTTGTATAACAAACTCATAACTGCTTTGGGGAGAATTCTCCCAGTATGAGCTGTTCTTGACTATATCGTGACAGTCTCCCTCTCTTTTTTTTCCCCCTTTCTCCTTCCCACATAAGGTGTTCCACACAGATTCTCGTGACCTTAAGGACCAGGAATTCGGGGAGGCACAAGGTCTTCCCACGAAAGGAGCAGATATCTGGAAGAGAAAGGGTGCCCGGCAGATCCTGCCTTGGGGCCAGCAGTGTCCAAAGAGCCGTGGGAAGCCGGCAGAGCCCAGCGCAGGGAGTGGGAAGGAGCCCCAGCCCCAGGCTGAGCCTGTGTTCTGAAGGATTTGCTTGTTGGGCTGTCCTCTGGATGCCCTGCGCTCTGAGCCTGCCGCCGAGAACCAAAGAAGATACCAGAGCAGGCACCGGGCTGGGCGGCGGGAGTGCGGCCTCCGCACCCCTAGTGGCTGGCTGCGGGCTCTGGCGGGGGGACTCTCGCTTCCTGCCAGCTCGCGGCTCCAGTGCTTGATGGGGCTGCCTTTTGGTAGAGCAGCTTTTGCCGAGCCTGGTAGGAGCCAAGAGCCGTGGGAAGAGGTCCCGCGGCGCCCAAGCCTCGGGTCGCCCCAAGACTAAGTTCTTTCCCAAGTCAGAGAGGGAGAGAGAAAGCGACAAAAAAGAGGAGAGTTCTGTCCACCCGCCCCCTCCCTGCCCGTCATGTCCTCCAAGCCGGAGGCCAAGGACGCCCACCAGCGGAACGGGACCGGCCCACCTCCCTCTCCCTGCTCTTCGGATGGCCCCGGGCGAGAGCCCTTGGCTGGGACCTCAGAGTTCCTGGGGCCTGACGGGGCCGGGGTGGAGGTGGTAGTGATCGAGTCCCGGGCCAACGCCAAGGGGGTCCGGGAGGAGGATGCCCTGCTGGAGAACGGGAGCCAAAGCAACGACAGCGACGACGTCAGCACCGACCGCGGCCCCGCGCCCCCCTCGCCGCTCAAGGAGACCTCCTTTTCCATCGGGCTGCAAGTGCTCTTTCCCTTCCTCCTGGCAGGCTTTGGGACTGTGGCTGCCGGCATGGTGCTGGACATCGTGCAGGTAAGACCTGCGAGGGCCGCCCCGCCGCCCGGGAGCTTCAGAGCTGCTGCTGCTTCCCAGAACTCCACTTCCTCTTGGAGCATGGCCTCGGTGTCTTCTCGATCCAGTTGCTTCCTGCAGAAGGCTCGAGGAAGCCCCTGCGGCCCTGGGGAGGTGGTCAGGGCGGGGATGCTTCCCGGAAACGGAGTGGGTTCCAGGGCTCAGGTTGGCAGAGGCGAAGTGGATCATGGCTGCTGCTTGCCATCGCTCGTGGGCAGTCCTGCCAGGTCTAGCCCAGCAGGAGACATTGAGCTGGGCTCTCCCTTTGCCTTTCCCCCCCTCCTCTTGGGGTTTCAAGGATGCCCGGAGCCAAAAGTTCAGTTTCAAGCCTCTCCTCCATCTCCCTGCTGGGCAGGAATCTGTTCAGCTGCCAAGAGGGTCTCAGATTAAGAGAGAAGGCTCTTAAAGGCATTTTTGTGTTGCTTATCTTCCTGGAACCCCAGTCTGGTCTCAAGGAGTGCTGGTGGGCACATTCCGGGGAAGCGTGATTTGGAGAGTTGGCATAACAGGCCTTAATAACTGCATGCCGTGGTTGGGAACAAAATGCAGCCAGGGCACATTCTGGGCAGAACTGTCTCTCCTCTGCTCCTCGCCTGCCTTTCCTGAGCTCCTTCCGCAGTCACTGGGCAGGATAGAGGAGAATAGCTGGCAGGTCCCGGGAGCTAAGAGCCAGGGACGTGTTATGTCAGCTGATGGTGAGCTGGGACTCACCCAGCACCTCCAGCTCAGCGGGAGATCAAGTCTTACTTCCAGAGAAAAGGTTTTGAAGCCTAGTAAGGCACACAGAGCTTTCTAAAGATGCTAGGTTTGTCTGCATTGTCAGCAGGGTTGTCTCAAATTCACAGAGGCAGGAGGGAAGTGGTCTTTGCCCTTTGAGATCCCCCCAGTGTGCCCTGGCCATGACATCTCTCAGAAGGACTGGAGCTTGGCATCAGCTCCCTTGGCTCAAGCCAAGCCTGGACACTGTGCGTGTAGTCATGTAGATTGTCCTGCTGGCAGCTCACCCCTCACCCACGCCCCTGGGGACTGAAGGTGCTTGGCTCTGGGGGGTTCCTTCAGTAGTGTCCACGTGGGCCACTTGGACGTGAGCACTCCAGGAGAACCCTACACCTTTGGCTGCTGATGAGAATGGTGTCGATATGAAGCCAAAGTGCCTCATGCCGCCTCCCCTCTCCGCACACCTGTTAGCATGTGGATTGTTCCTACAGGGAGCTCAGGAAGCCAGCCTGGAGCTTTCGATTCCACTCCTTACCAGCTACCCCCCTCCAAGGGCACTGACTGTGGGGGGAGAAGGAGGAGGAGGAGGAGGAGGGTTGGAGGTGGAGGGGCGATTTCTCCGCCTCTTCCATCCGCTTCCGGTGGCCTTGGTTCTCATTCTTAAAGCTTTTGAGCTTTGGTTTGGTGTCTACAGAGAGGTGAAAAGCTGGGGCCAGTGGTGACCCGAGAGAGGTTGTTTTATTTCTGGATAATAGGAATGACGCTGGAGAGCGCTTTGGGAGCTGTTCTGTAGCCTGTGAGATAGGAAACATAATCAGCTCCACATTGTAGACAAGGAACCTGTGGCTTGAAAGATTAGGTGACTTGTCCCTGGTCATCTGGCCCCAGAGCCCCCTGCTGCTAACCTCTGGGGCCCGCTCCATGGCCAGTCGCTGGAAGACTCGGAGGAGTCTGCTTGCTTTGACTTCTCCTGAAGAGCAAGGTGGACTGGAGTCTGGAACAAGAGGAGTTAGCTTCTGATGTGAGCAAAAATGAGGCTTCCCCAGTGAGAAGGCAGCCCCCCATGCCCCTGCACCTGCCCATCCGCATCACACACACAGGGATTCCGGGGCTGGAAAGCCCTTTGACACCTTGTACTACCCTTACACCACACCCGTGACCCTGAGACCTTGAGAGCCCCCTCCCCCCCCACCTGCCCACAGAGGGCCAGCGTTTGCCCTCAGCATGGCCTCTTGGCTCACTGCAGAGCTAGGGTGCAGGTGGTGTAGATGACAATGGCTGGTCTGTCCTTGCCCCCTCCCCCAGCTTTCCCACAACAGCTGGGCTGGAGCAGACCCCGCAGATGGCTGCAGCAAGACCATGGAGAGGGCCGAGCGCAGAAGGACCGGACCCCGGGGGAGTGGCAGGGGTGAGCAGTGCTCTCGGTTTCAGGAATCTGAGCAGGACGATTTCCAAGGGTCCACGGTCGTCTTCTGCTCAAACAAGCGAAGGTGGCAGCCTTCAGTGAGAGCGAGTCTGGGAGTGCCTAAGAGCCTGGGGTGCTCTGAAGGAGGGGGCTGCAGAGGGCCCCCGTGGCTCAGAGAAACAGCACGAGTCTCGGCTGGCCGCAGCAAGACACAAGGTCCTTCTGTCGTTCTTTCCGTGAGGACTCGTCCACTGCTGGGTCACATGTCCCTTTCCTGCTTTGATGTCCTGTAACTTAAAACCGAGGTACAAGTTAACTGTTATTAGCACGTCTGTGTTAGGTGGTAGGAGAATGCAAGTGGGGAGAAAACCTCTTCTGGACAGTCACATCAAACGTGGACGGCTGTTCGCGTAATGTTCACAGTTCTCATTTCGGCAAGTGGCCGTAGTGAGTATTTGTCACTGCTCTCTTCTGCTGTCCGTCCCATATTCAGCTGTCCTGTTGCAGAAGACCCTGTCTCTTCCCCAGGGACCCAAGGCCGCCTGCTCTCCACAGCAGCAGCCTCTGCAGGGAAGTGAGGGGCTGGTGTGCAAGCCAAAGGCAGGACAAGGAGAACTGAACCTCCAACTGCTGCAGCTTCCCCATCGTGGCCCTGGGGAGGGAAGCAGGCCTGGGCTCTGTGCTGGGGTCAGGGGGAGCCTCCACGCTGCAGGTGCTCTGGTTCTGGGCTGTGCAGGGTATCTCCCTCCCTCCCGTGGTCAGCGTCGGGAGGGGTGGGGATGGCAGGAGGTTGTGTGCGTGGGAAATCCCAGTAAGGTGGGGACAGGGAGACTCCACAGGTCCTTATTTTAACTCCTCGCTTGCTAAAGATCCCAAGGAGAGGCCGGTGCCGTGGCTCAATAGGCTAATCCTCCACTTGCGGCGCTGGCACCCCAGGTTCTAGTCCCGGTCGGGGCACCGGATTCTGTCCCGGTTGCTCCTCTTCCAGTCCAGCTCTCTGCTGTGGCCTGGGAAAGCAGTGGAGGATGACCCAGGTGCTTGGGCCCTGCACCCGCATGGGAGACCAGGAGAAGCACCTGGCTTCTGGCTTTGGATCAGCGCAGCACGCTGGCTGCAACACGCCGGCCGTAGCAGCCATTTGGGGAGTGAACCAACAGAAGGAAGACCTTTCTCTCTGTCTCTCTCTCTCACTGTCTGACTCTGCTTGTCAAAAAAAAAAAAAAAAAAAAAATATATATATATATATATATATATATATATATCCCAAGGAGAGTAGACCCTGCTCCCCCAAGTACGCCCTGTCTGGCTTCCATGCCCTGCTGTGTGTCTACAAAGGTGAAAGTGGATGGCGGATGTGGCCTTGGGGAAGTGGAAGGAAGCCTTCCTTCATGGCTGGGCTGCTCCCGGGCCGCTGTGTTCCTGCCCAGAAGGTTCAGGTCCCGTCTCACCTGAGCACCCATCCGCCCTTCTGGCTCTGCCTGCTGCCTGCTGTCAGGGTCCCATTTGCATTTCCCATTCTTTCTTCTTCCCTGTGTGTATCCAGGTGAGGCCCTGCTCCTTGGCCACCTAGGGGATGCCTCTGAGGACAGCCTCATGCTGGTGCGGGCTGGGGGTCTGTGATCGCCAGCCAACTCGGGGGGCGCCTCCAGCTGGTGTCCGAGAGCCTAGGGTTGCTTACTGTCTAGATTCCATCTCTCCCTGGCTGAATTTCTTGCGTGCCGCTCCCCTCCTGGAGCAGAAGCGGGCCCAGTCCGGGATGCCGCGGAGGGTGGGTGCATGAGGCCAGAGGCCGTGAGAGGCGAGGGAGGCAGGTTGTCAGGATGAGGAAGAAGTCCCGGCAGGGCCGCTGAGGTTGGAGATGGAGGGGGACCGCTCTGAATCAGAATTCTCCGCGAGTGTGCAGGAAGCAGCCACATCCCCTCCCGCCAGGATGGCAGGGACCACTGAGCCCCCCACTCCAAAGATGGAGAAAGCAGTGAAAGTCTGCAGATGCTTCCTGGACCCCCCCTTTGTCCATCGTCAGCAGAGCAGGAAGGTGTGGGAGGCAGCAAGGCCGCAGCTCGGCCGACTGGTTTGACTTCGGGGCACTCCCAGCAAGGATGGGCAAGATGGGCCAAGGAGGAAGAAGAGCCACTCACTGTGTTCCCGTGCCACATCCTGCCCACACCTAACCTCAGCCACCCTGCTTCCCGGGCAGGGCCCCCCCCACCAGCCTGGTGCCTCTTCCCAGAGGCCTGTGCAAGTGTGCATCTTTGAAAGGACTCTGTGGGTGAGGAAATAGGCGTGTATGCACTGGCTGCTGTGACCCACGTGGTCTCAGGGCTTTGCTGGGCTGTGGGGCAGGGGGGTTGGGGAATGTGAGGTCGGGAAGCCTTTTGCACAGGAGCTGTTGTGACCGCTCGTCCTGTGGCTCCCAGAACCCCATGGCCTCCGGGTCACGTGGTGAAGAGAAAGCAGGCTTATGTGGTGCAATGTTCCCTGTAGACGGTTCAGAAAATATGGCCTGCTTATACCCAGAGTGCTCCTACCGGGCCTTTCCGCCGTGCCAGGGCTCACCCGTGCCCTCCGCCCACCTGAACAGCAGGCGGCCTGCTGTCTTGGGTGAGGCTGTGCCCAGAGAGGAGCTTTGGAAGCCCAAGGTCAGCCATCCCCCAGGGCACAGTGGGCAGATCCTGACCCTCCCTGGAGCTTCTTTCTTCTTTCTTTTTTATTTGTTTGGAAGGCAGAGCTACAGACAGAGGGAAAGACAGAGAAGTCTTCCATCCGCTCGTTCACTCCCCAAATGGCCATAATGGCTGGGACTGGGCCAATCCCAAGCCAGGAGCCAGAAGCTTCTTCCAGGTCTCCCACTCAGGTGCAAGGGCCCAAGCATGTGGGCCATCTTTTACTGCTTTCCCAGGCCATAGCAGAGAGCTGGATCAGAAGTGGAGCACCCAGGACTCGAATTAACATCCGTATGGGATGCTGGCACTGCTGTTGGCGTCTTTACCCACTACACCACAGCACCAGCTCCAGGTTTCATAGTCTTAAAGGTTTCTGTTGGGGCTGGTGCTGTGGCCCAGCAAGTTAAGCTCATGGCCTGGGAAAGCAGTGAAGGATGGCCCAAGTGTTTGGTTTTCCATACAAGTTACACCGTTTTACAACCCCACCAGCAGTGCACACGTGTTCAGTCTCCTTGCTGACCTGTTCTTTTCTGGGTTTTGTAACAGTAGCCATCCTGATGGGTGTGAGCTGGTATCTCACTGTAGTTTAGATTTGCAGCCGTGCCCTTCTGGACCATAGAGCATGGGTGCTGGCATTGCCTGCAGAGAGCATCTGATTGGACTGCTGAATTGGACATCTGACAGCTTGGAGCTAGAGGCCCTGTGACTTGCCTAAGGTCCCCAGCTGGTCTCCATGAGATAGTACGAGGCCCCTCCCGCCAGTCTCTCGGGGAGACCTCCTGACACTCACAGCCCAGTACCCGTGTGCCTTGCAGAACTTTGCCTGCAGGTCATGGTACCCACACCAACCAGGGCAAGACACCTGCTCCTCCTCCCTCTCCAAACCAAGAGGTTTTCCATTCTTTTTTTTTTTTTTTTAAGGTTTATTTATTTATTTGAAAGTCAGAGTTACACAGAGAGAAAAGGAAAGGCAGAGAGAGAGAGAGGTCTTCCGCCCACTGGTTCACTCCCCAGATGACTACAAACGGCCGGAGCTGCACTTATCCGAAGCCAGGAGCCAGGAGCTTCTTCCGGGTCTCCCACGTGGATGCAGGGGCCCAAGGGCTTGGGCCATCTTCCACTGCTTTCCCAGGCCATAGCAGAGAGCTGGATCAGAAGTGGAGCAGCCAGGACTCGAACCCGCGCCCATGAAGTTTTCCATTCTTAAGACAAGTGAAAGAACAAACAGGAAACCTGCCTGACCCAGAGCACAGAAGGGAACTACAATCCCAAGCTGCTGTGCACGTCGTCAGCGTCAGTTACAACCAAAGGAGCTTCCACGTGGCCACTTGGAGCTCTTGCATTTTTTCCCCCTTATGCTGACTGGTAAAATAGTCTGGGAACCTCAGTTTCCTCATTTACAACACAGGTCTAAAAATAACCCTTACCTCATTGGGTGCTTGAGATGATGAGATGAGAAAATACACATAGAGCACCTGGCCTAGTGCAGAGCTGGTACCTAACAGATGTTAGGCCAAGAACCGGGGGTGGGGGTGGTAGGGGGTGGGACCAGGGCTGCTGGTCTGGCAGCTGGAACCTGTGTCTCCTGGCACCAGTCCTGGGCTCTTCCTACAGGGGTACACTTGCTGTTCCTCGCTGGGAGATCAGGGCAGGTGTGGGGGGAGGAATAGGAACACTCTGGAAGGCCAGCAAACAGGTTCGGGGGCCCCAGGCTTCATTCAGAGCTGTTCCAAAGGGGAGTTGCTGTGGCTGCAGCCAGAGCCCTGAGAGATAGAAACCAAACAAACTGTAATCTCCTCGGCCCCAGCCCCGCAGCTGACACAACACCACCCAAGGCTGAGGCCACAGAGGGACTGGACTAAAGGCAGAGAGCTGAGGAGTGCGATTTGAGGGGGTTTGCAGAGGAATTCTGGGGTGTAAGCCAGCCTGTGGGGGCTCAGCTGCCTGGGGGTCCACCACCCTCTTCTCCACCTCCCCCCGCTCCAGGAAAGCAGGCAGAGGAAGCAGAGCCAGGCCAGGGTCTCGGCTATTCTGGGGTGCTGTGTTGTTTAGAAACCATGGGCTTGGTTTGCTTCCAGGGTTCTCACCCCCTGCTGTTGCCGTTCCCTCCTCAAGCCCCTGATCCCAGACTATTTGCTCCACCTCCATGCCAGCCCTCTGGGCCCTGGAATGCCTGGGTTCTGTTTTCACCTTGTAGCACTGGGAAGTCTTCCAGAAGGTGACGGAGGTCTTCATCCTGGTGCCTGCGCTGCTGGGACTCAAAGGGAACCTGGAAATGACCCTGGCATCAAGGCTGTCCACGGCAGTGAGTGTCCTGGGACGAGGGGCACAGAGAGGCCTCTGGGCAGCACAGGGCCCCACTGGGAGATCCCTGCAGGCCCTCTCCCCTGCCCAGGCCTAGAGAGCCTGAAGCATGGGGCTGGGGTGGGAAGGGAGGGCCGGGCTGGGCAGGTGTAGGGAGATCCCAGGCTGGGCAGGGGCTTCCTGTGCAGAGTGGTTCCCAGGCCTGCTTTCTGGAGGTCCTGGCGTCCCTGGACTCCTGCCCCACCCCCTGCTTCACATCCCGCCTCGTGACTGTTTGTGCAGCTTTGACAGGCGGGCATCATGCTGCTCCGTCCACCCGCACAGATGGGGGCCGCCTCTGATCTTTCAGCCCTGCTCTGCAGCTGGCCAGGAGCCGGGCCAGCCCGCCCCCTCCACCCCTGCCTGCCTGTCCCCTCTCCCCGTGGACAGGGAGGGGCTGCTCATCATTCCCCATCCCCACTCCCAGCCCCTTAAATCAACCAGGATTCAGGGACTGAATCACATGCAGGGCCCTGGGGTGGAAGGCCGGGGTGATAAAGCTCAGGAAGCCAGGGGTGTCCCCACATGACCAAGAGGCCGGAGAAGATGGCAGAGAGAAGTCGCTGTGTGCCTAACCTAGCCCAGCTTGCCCTACCCGCTTGGCCAGTGCCACCTGCTCCTTCCCAAACACCCTTGCAGCCTCAGTCCCGTGCCAGCAGCCGACCTGCCCTTCCCTAGGAAGGAAAACTGGCTTCAGAGCCAGAGATTGGGTCATTGAGACCCACGCAGGGATGGGCCGCCCAGATCAGCGGAGCAGAGGACAGACAGATGGGCAGAGCGGATCAGCAGGTCCACTCCTGAGAGGGAGAGAAAAAGAGATGGCTGCCGTGGGAGCCCCCACCCCACTCCCACTCCACTCTCTGGTGGTCGTGTCCCAGCCCCTGATCCAGGGAGGGGCCCAACAGCAGGAGCTGCTGGCCGTTTTCAGCCTGGAGCTCCAGTCCCTTGCCCTCCCTTTCCCAGGCCAACATTGGGCACATGGACACGCCCAAGGAGCTCTGGCGGATGATCACGGGGAACATGGCCCTCATCCAGGTAAGAGGGCAGGGGGCAGAGAGGGTGGGCTAAGCTCCCCCCAAGTCAGGAGTCTCTAAGAGGCTTAGCTCTGCCCCCGCCAGCTCCCAAATGAAGCTCCAGAATCCTGCTGAGCTGAGACGCTCTGGAAGGTTGCCCAGGAAAACGGCCAACAGGCGGCGCGAGGCCTCTGGGTCTGCACAGATCCTGGCAGTGGGAGCAGACTCGGGTACTAAAATGTCCCGTGCCACTGTTCTCCCAGCGCCCCCTGAGGTCACCCAGATTCCAGACTGGACGTCTTCCGTCTTAAGTCCCAAGTCTGGTCCCCGGCTCTGTTGGCCCTTACCCAACGCCCAGAGAAACGCCCCATCAGTCAGTGACATCCCCTGGGCTCCTGCAGAGCACATGGCCCAGTGCTAGTGTCTGGTGTGAAACCAAACAAACAAAGACATCCTTCCAGCCAGGGAGGGCAGACAGTCCTGTCCAGCCTGCCTCCGGAGACTGCTGAGGGCCCGGGCGGGCCTCCTGAGAGCTCGGTGGCCTCCACTGAGAGGCACTTTGCACCCAGGGCTCTCCAGGTCACCACTCCTCCCGACAGGTGCAGGCCACTGTGGTCGGCTTCCTGGCATCCATAGCAGCCGTCGTCTTTGGCTGGATCCCTGATGGCCACTTCAGTATCCCACATGCCTTCCTGCTGTGTGCCAGCAGCGTGGCCACAGCCTTCATTGCCTCCCTGGTGCTGGGTAAGCAAGGGAAGGGAGTGAGGGCTAAGGAGGGCTGCCCCTCCCCCCTCCCCCCTCTCCTTTCGTTTGTTGGTGAAACTCCTGTAACCCTTCTTACCCTGCCTGGCCTTCCTCCTTTTCCTCGCCAGGTATGATCATGATCGGGGTCATCATTGGCTCTCGCAAGATTGGGATCAACCCAGACAATGTGGCCACGCCCATCGCTGCCAGCCTGGGTGACCTCATCACCTTAGCACTGCTCTCAGGCATCAGCTGGGGACTCTACCTGGAACTGAGTGAGGCTGAGGCCACCGAGAGTGTGGCGGGGGTGGACTCCTGGGTGGGGTTGGCAGAGATGGTAGACAGGGACTTCTTCTGTGTTCTGAACTGGTTTTAACTTAGTTTATTAAAGCTGATCTGAGAGAAGTGAGGCTAAGTTCTCAGCTCGAACTCAAGCAGGCAGCGGGGCAGGAGTAAAAGTGTCAGAAATACTTCCTGCTTGGTCCTGTGGACTCTTGCTTCCCTCGGAACGGGCCGGTGGAGAGCGCTTGCCAGATGAAGCTGGGCGTGGGAGGTCGTGATCCCTGGGTCAGATCAAGAGACCTGGAGTCTGAGACTGGGGAGCTCTCTGCCTTAGCTTCCTGGTCAGTGGAGAGTGGACAAGGCCGGCCCCGCCCACCCCCTAGGCTGACAGTGAAGGCCAGGGGAGGCGGGATGCTTACAGGCGTTGTGTAGGGATGCTGTTGACCTGTTGGCTGTGCAGGCTGAGCCAGGGGGAAGCTGGGAGCAGGGAGCCGCAGTGCTCACTCCCTTTGCTCTCTGCCCTTCCAGATCACTGGCGATACATCTACCCGCTGGTGTGTGCCTTCTTCGTGGCCCTGCTGCCTGTCTGGGTGGTGCTGGCCCGACGGAGCCCAGCCACAAGGGAGGTGTTGTACTCGGGCTGGGAGCCTGTCATCATTGCCATGGCCATCAGCAGGTGGGCCCGTTCCTGAGAGCACACCCCACTCCCCTCCCACCCTGCCATAGACTCCTTTTTAAGCCCTGAAGAAAGAAGATAGGAGGCGAATCCTAGAAATGCATTCATACGTGCTTCCGTTGCAAGTGATAGAAACTGGCTTGATTTAGTTCCATCCCAAAGCAGATGTATTGGGAGAACAAAACAGGCACAGCTGGACTTGGGGTCATCACAATATCATCAGGGCCCCAGCACTCTGCACCTCTGAGCTCTGCTCCGTCTGGGCTGTAGTCCTGTGTATGCTCATTCCCACCAATTCCAGAGGGAACGGTAGGAATCTTTCCCCTACCAGTCATTTCTGCAAAGTCCCAGAGCAGAGTTTCATTGGTTCTCATCTGGCCACCTGACTGTCCCCAGCCTTGAGGCTGCTGTCCTCTGATCGGATGGGCCTGGAGCCTGGCGGTCATTGAAACAGTGTCACCTGAGCCCCAGGGACTGAGTTGCAGAAGTGGTTCCTGGGGCCCAGTGCCACTGCCAGAAGGGAGAAGAAACGCTGGGCAGGTGGGACAGAGACCCCACGGGCAGTGAGAGGCTCCTGGAGCCAACCAGAGGGCGGGGACAGGAGGCTGCTGCCCCTCCCAGCACCGCTGGCTCATTCTGCGGCCACTGAGCCAACCCAGGATGTTAGGAGCAGCGACTGGTTCTGGCGAGGGAGGCACAGACTGGAAGTTGAGGACCTCCTGGGATCCGCCCTGCTTCCCTGTGTCCCTCAGGCAGGGTGGGCCTGGACCTGACCGCTCCGAGGAGCAGAGCCTGCCAGTAGCCTTGGTGTCATTTTGTCTTTGTGCCCCTGCAGTGTGGGAGGCCTCATCTTGGACAAGACCGTCTCGGACCCCAACTTCGCAGGGATGGCTGTCTTCACACCAGTGATCAATGGTGAGGGCTCAGCCTCAGCCGTCTGCCGGAAAGGGGGGGGGGGCTTGGGGTCCATCAGGGTCCCCACAGGCAAGACAGTCCAGCCCAGAGAGTCCCTGAGGGGACAGCTCCTGGAGATGGAGATGGGCCGCGGGGATCAGCAACAGTGGGAAGCGTCTGCCCTGAAGAGTCCCGGGGAAGAAGCAGTGTTCCGCCCCCAACAGGGGTACCTCACAGCCAAGAAGTGGGGAGGGAGCAGGCTAGAAATGCGGGGCCTCTTCCTGCCCCCTGGCCTCTGATCAAACCCAAGGGAGGCTGGCTGATGTCCTCTGGAGTTCGGCCGCCCGGGGCTCAAGGCAAGGACGAGGCAGGGCTGTGAGGGCAAACAGTAACCAGCACAGTTCTGGAGAGTGTCACAAACCCGATACCCAGACTAATCACTGGGACCAGCACGGGAGCACGGCGTGCCTGGGCTGCCGGAGCGCCGGGGCGGGCTGTGAGTGGAGGAGCGTGCCGGTGGAGGAGGCAGGCCCTCTGGCTGTGCAGGGCCACCTGGGGCCCATCCAGCACACTCACAGCCCTGCCGGGCACACGGCACCACCACATCTCCATAGAGGGGAGGGTGCCGGAGCCTGGGAGACTCCCTGGAAGTGGAGGTTTCTTTTTCTTCCTTCCCAGTGTCTTACTCTTCTGGGTGGTGCCTGAGCAGATCCTAAATGAAGACAGGACAGTGCCTCTCCAGATAAAAAATAGTTGGGAGATCGTGTCCTGCTCACTGCTCCCCGTACGTGTCCCTGCAGGTGTCGGGGGCAACCTGGTGGCAGTGCAGGCCAGCCGCATCTCCACCTTCCTGCACATGAACGGGATGCCAGGAGAGAACTCGGGGCAAGCTCCGCGCCGCTGCCCCAGTCCCTGCACCACCTTCTTCAGTCCTGGTAATGGCAGATTCTCAGCCTCCCCGGCCCAGCCCAGCCCTGGAGGGAGGGGGAGCCTGCAAACAGTGACCCTCACCCCCACAGCAGGGCCTGGGCTCCCCCTGCCCTCTGCCGGGCTGCACCGGCTGTTCTGGAAGACAGAGCCCTTGCAGGAAGGAAGGCTCTTTTCCTGGGATACCCTGAGGGCTGGGGGCCAGAGAGGGGGAGGTGGTCAGCTGTCTTCTGCCCCTGGGTGTGTGTGGTCCCTAAGAGGCTTCCGGGGAGGATCCCTCCCCTGTCCTCCTGCTCACTCCCTCTCTTCCCCATCCCAGATGTGAATTCCCGCTCAGCCCGGGTCCTCTTCCTCCTCGTGGTCCCAGGACACCTGGTATTCCTGTACACCATCAGCTGCATGCAGGGCGGGCACACCACCCTCACTCTCATCTTCATCATCTTCTATATGACAGCCGCACTGCTCCAGGTACGGTCTGCCAGGAGCAGGGGCTTGGGGTAGGCCCAGGGTTGCCCTGCATGGTGGGAGAGGAGGCGCAGCTTGGCCCGTCAGACACCCGGCAGCCCCTCTCCATGGGGCAGGGCTTTGGAGAGCAGACTGTGGTTCCAGCTGGGTCCTGCGTGTGACCTTGGCCCAGTTCTCATCCTTCTCTGAGGCTCACCGCTGCCTTGTAAATTGAGGAGCATGGACCAAAGGTGGTGATGGTTCAGGCAAGTGGTTATAGGAAGCTGAGCAGGTGGGCTATGGACCCCACCCCAGTGGCCTGGTCACAGAACTCCAGTGGCTCTGTTTTGCATGCTGGGCTTCCTCAAGAAATTCCCTTTGAGTCCAGGGTTTCACAGAACCAGCGCACTAGGCAATCTGTAGGCACCTCTCCAGCCTCGCCATCCCAAACTACTATGACTCATTCTCTTATTGTATGGTTACCTTTTTTAACTTTTTATTTTGGAACAACTATAGATTTACAAGGAGTTCCCCCAAAAAAAGTGCAGGGACGTCCCATATCTCTTCACCCATGAGTAACAGCGTAGTGACTGTGCTACAGAATCAAAATTAGCGACTTGGCCTTGGTAAATCCTTAGTGCTTGTTCAGGTTATACCAGATCGCCAGGGAATTCCCCGGTGTGTGTGTGTGTGTACATGTGTGTGTGTGCTCATTTAGTTCTCTGCTGTTTTATCACAAGTGTAGATTTGCCACTATAATCAAGATACAGAAAGAACTATTTGGGCCGGCGCTGTGGCTTAACAGGCTAATCCTCCGCCTTGCGGCGCCGGCACACCGGGTTCTAGTCCCGGTTGGGGCGCCGGACTCTATCCCGGTTGCCCCTCTTCCAGGCCAGCTCTCTGCTATGGCCCGGGAAGGCAGTGGAGGATGGCCCAAGTTCTTGGGCCCTGCACCCGCAAGGGAGACCAGGAGAAGCACCTGGCTCCTGGCTTCAGATCAGCGAGATGCGCCAGCCGCAGCAGCCATTGGAGGGTGAACCAACGGCA
The DNA here is from genome assembly GCF_033115175.1 of Lepus europaeus. Taxonomy (NCBI): domain Eukaryota; kingdom Metazoa; phylum Chordata; class Mammalia; order Lagomorpha; family Leporidae; genus Lepus; species Lepus europaeus. The sequence continues at coordinate 20,783,104 of NC_084840.1, read as the reverse complement.
AAAAGGAAGACCTTCCTCTCTGTCTCTCTCTCTCACTATCCACTCTGCCTGTCAAAAAAAAAAAGAAGAACTATTTGGTGACCACACGGCTCCCGTGCTATCCCTGACAGCCGCACTCACTCTTTTTTTTATTTTTTATTTTATTTTTTTGACAGGCAGAGTTAGACAGTGAGAGAGAGTTATAGACTGTGAGAGAGAGAAAGAGACAGAGAGAGAGTTATAGACAGTGAGAGAGAGAGACAGAGAAAGGTCTTCCTTCTGTTGGTTCACTCCCCTAATGGCCACCACGGCTGGCACTGCGCTGATCCGAAGCCAGGAGCCGGGTGCTTCCTCCCAGTCTCCCATGCGGGTGCAGGGCCCAAGCACCTGGGCCATCCTCCACTGCACTCCCGGGCCACAGCAGAGAGCCGGATTGGAAGAGGAGCAACCGGGACAGAATCTGGCGCCCCAACTGGGACTAGAACCCGGGGTGCTGGCGCCACAGGCAGAAGATTAGCCTAGTGAGCCGCAGCGCCGGCCCGCACTCACTCTTATTATGAAATTTTAAATTTTTTGTGGAGTATTTTTTTTTTAAATATATAACAGTCACATAGTTCAAAAATTTGTAAAGTTTCATGGCAAAACCCGAGACGAAGGTCTTTTCTGCCTTCTTCCCAGGCATCTAGTTCTGTCCGCCATGGGCCACTGGTGTCCCCCATTCCCTGTGTGCCCTCGGAGCTTATTCTGTATCTGTGCAAGCAAGCACAGATCCTTTCCTCCTGTTCCTTCTTGGTTTACACACACGTAGCGTATGGTGTACCCTGTCTGCACCTGCTCCCTTAACAGTTTCTTCAGAGATCATCGTGTGTCACGATGCAGAGAAGGGCACTCTGATGGCCGTGGCTGATTCCCTCCATTATATAGAGACACCAGTCCCATGTCGAGAAATGTCAGTCCCTCCCTCAGCCTGAGAAAGCTTGTGTTGGGGCACCTTGCGGGGGCCGGGTGGGGAATCGGCCATATGCTGTTCCCTGGCAGCACGTCCCAACATCAGAGTCAAGTGCGGCCGTTGCGGGGAGGGAAAGATGCTGTTATTCCCGAGCCTGTGGGAGGTTTTCAGTTCATCCCTGGGCTGTGGTGGGAAGAGTAAGCCTTGGCTCCCTTAGGTGTTACAGATACCCTCGGGGATACTCTGAGCTGGGCTCTCAGATGTGTGGAAGGCAGGAGTGTGGCATTCCATCCCCTGTAAAAGTTCTTCCTGATCCCTGTGCCGTCGCCTCCTGGCCATGTGTTGCGGGGCCTGCTTGGGAGGCTGGACGTGAGGACAGCTGCTGCCATTCACATGCAGCCTAGGGCACGTCCCAAAGGCCTCCTGGCCATGCTGTTTGTTTGGGACTCTCCTGCAGCTGCTGGGAGGATGTGAAGTTGGGGGAGGGGGCGGGGGGAGCTACAGAAATCAAGACAGCTGTGTGCAGGGCAACGGGGAATGACCTGTAACCTCTGGCTTCCTCGGACACAAGACAGGAGAGCAACCGAGTTTGTGGCAAGGTAGGTATTAGCCTCTGCTTCCTGTCTGTGGGTCCCTCAGGGCGGACTTTTATACTGTGGTACTTACAAAGTACTAATGACTGAGTAGAACCTTCCAAATGACTGGCAGAGCTTAGCCATTTCATTCGCACACAGATGCAGGCCTTGGAAGAGCGCAAGTGTCAGGCATTGTGCAAAGAATCTGGAAGACGCAGGCCTGGCCCAACATAGCATTCTAGATCAAGTGTATCTCCAACCTCAGAGTACATGCAAATCTTGTTAAAACGCAGATTCTGGGTCCCGATGACCAGAATGGGGCCTCCTGTTCACGGCTCTAACGGTCTCTCAGGCTGCTGTTGATGCTGCTGGCCATGTGCCCACTGGCAAGATTCTAGTGTCACTCAGTCTGAATTACCTGTAGTAACAGAGGGCAAGCAAGGGCAGATATCGGAGCAGAAGATGGGGCAGTGAAGTCGCCACTTGGGACGCCCGTATCCCCTGTCAAGAGTGCCAGGGTTTGAGCCCTTCCTCCACTGTCCATTCCAGCTTCCTGCTAATAGACACTCGGAGGCAGCAGGTGATGGCCCGGATACCTGGGTCCTTATCACCCATGTGGAAGACCTGGATTACATTCCCGGCTCCTGAATTAAGCCTGGCCCAGTCCCAGCTGTTGTGGGCATTTGGGAAGTGAGCCAACAGATGGGATCTTTTAAAAGATTCATTTTATTTATTTGAAAAGCAATGTGACACAGAGAAAGGGAGACAGAAAAAAATGTTCCATCTGCTGGTTCACTGCCCAGGTGGCAGGAGCTCAAGTACCTGTGTTATCTTTTTGTTGTACTTGCTTTTTGCAAGTACCTGTGTTATCTTTTTCCACATTAGCAGGGAGCTGGATCAGAAACTGAGCAGCCAGAACTCGAGCTGGTGCCCTGATACGAGATGGCTGGCATAGCGAGCGGCATCTTAACCCACTGCTTTACAGTGCTGGTTCCAAATAGATAAATTCATAAAAGGTAGCAGATAACCCAAAATGTATGCGTTATCTGCTCTATGTTTAACTGACTTACTCACAGTCGAACTCTGCCAGGACTAACAGGAACACAAAGTGCTTGCAGGGAGCCCATGGCAGCAGAATAGAAGGGGACAGGAGAAAGTCACTTGGGATGATCACCTGTTCCCCTGACAGCTGGGCTGCAGGTAGCAGCCTCAAATACTGTCCCTACACCACTCTTCCCAGAGAAGGAATCCCTGTAGGAAAAGCTGGCTGCAGCTGCTGACCCCCTCCAGGCTGCTAGCAAGGCCAGTACCACAGGGATTGGCATGACCGGAGAATGGGGTCATGCAGAATTCGAGGCGAGAGGGCTGGATGTCTGTAGCCCGTGGGGTGCAGTCTAGGAAGCCTCTTACTGGCAGTGGGGAGCAGAGTGCTGTGCTGAGGCGGGTGACCCCAGGCGGCGGCAGCGTCTTTCTGAAGAGTTCTCATTCTGCCTGTTGGTAATTGTAGGTTGCAGGAACAGAGAGAGGCCGCCAGGGTGGGAAGAGAGCTGTCCGGGTGAAGGACTGGGGCCTTGCCAAGCCTCGTGAGTCACTGAATGGTCTCTGGCTCCCCCTGGAGAGAGGGGATGGCTCCAGGCAGGCCCTCTGTCTCTGCAGGTGCTGATTCTCCTGTACATCGCAGACTGGATGGTGCACTGGATGTGGGGCCGAGGCCTGGACCCAGACAACTTCTCCATCCCGTACTTGACTGCTCTGGGGGACCTGCTTGGCACTGGGCTCCTGGCACTCAGCTTCCACGTCCTCTGGCTCATTGGGGACCGAGACACAGATGTCGGGGACTAGCTTTGGTCACTCAACCTTTTCCCCATCCCTCTGCACTTTCTATGTGGATTTTTCTTTTGTTCTCCTATCCTTACCCAACCCCACACTCCCACCTCTTTCTAAGACTTCACTTTGATACCAAATTCTCATTATTTTCAATGGGAATTTTTTTATACATTGAGCCAAGTTTGGATAGCAAGAATTCGGGAAGGACAAACGGACTGAGATAAGCGTACAAGGAGCTTTCTGAGACAATCACCAAGTGCAATTTCGTTGTGGGTACCTCCAGGTGGAGTGGCTTGGGGCAGGGGGTTTCTATCCGGGATCCGTGGACATTTGGTTTGCCTTTCGCGACTTCAGTCTCGCCCTCACGGGAAACTCCTTGTGAACAGGCTCTGGGTTTTTGTTTTTTTTTGGGTTTGTTTGTTTGTTTCTCTTTCATTCTTTCGCTTTTTGTTTTGTGTTTTTGTTGTTTTGGGTTGAACAGAAGGATAGGTGACACTCCCCACCCCCACATCCGCTTTTGTAGAAATGGACCAATTTCAAAGCACTGAGCAGGAGACAGCTGCTCCAGGCCCCCAGAATCCTAGCCCCGCCCCCACCCTCCAGACCCCGCCCCTCCTGCTCTCAGAAGGACTAAGCTGGACCGACTGTTGGAGCTGTCTACGTGCCTGGTGCCTGACTGCCTGAATGACATCACCAGCCCCTCCTGAAAATTTCCCACTTGATTGGCACCTGCAGGAAAAATAAGCAGTGGCCTGGTCTTCATTGGCCGCATGTCCACCTATACGTTTCCCGAGACCCAGGGCTCAGAGGATGGATTCTGTGTCTGTTCCACCTTACCCTCAAACTGTGTCTAAGCACTACCTTGCCCCGAGGGCACCGGTTGGGATGTGAGACTGGGGACAGAGCACGGGTGCGTGGTGAATGACTTGGTGGGTGAGGGCAACCAGCAGTGCCACATGGCTGCTCTTTGCCCTGAGGACATCACCCTGTGGTCGCCTTAGACTGTCACTTTCTAAATCACTCATTCTACTCCTGCCCACCAATGTCTGTCATTCATTCATTCACTCATTCAACAAACACAGCCTTCCAAGATGAGTGCTGTGGCAGGCATGGTCTAAAACACTCTGAGCAGTGTGGATTGTGCACCTGCTGTGGGTCAGGTACTGTGCCAGGCACTGCCTAGCCCAGGGTGAGGGGATCAGTGCTAACTGACCCCATCCCCTACACCCCAGAGGCCTCGTGCAGTCTGGCAAGAGAAAGCTTCCTCACTGGACGGATGCATTTGCCTCTCCTTCACCAAGTCACATTCTGCCTCCTTTCCCCTCCCCCATCCCGACTTTGTGCAATGCTGACCCACCAGCCCCAGTGCTCAAGCAGGGGCGGTGTCCCTCAGCTGCCCTTCCCACCTCTCTCCCCAGGCTGGACAAAGCTCCTCTCTGCCTGGCACAACACTGGGGAAAAACTGGAGCCCTGTCTTCCCCTCACACTGCTCCAAATGGCTCAGAAACTGTCCGCACTCACGGGCGAGCCGGGGCGTTTGGGTGCAGGCTTTTGCTCAGCTCTGTCCGAAGCCTTCCCATGAGCCCTCCCCTCTGTAGCTGTAAGGTTCCACATCCAAGGCAAGGCCCCAGCTGTGGCCTCTTCCCACCGACACCATGCCCTAGACCTGCAGAGCCTGGCTTTTCTCTCCCTCCCTTGCCACCCAGGCCCCGTCCAGAGTCCTAGAACCTTAGAAATGGAAGGAGTCATAGAGGTTCCATAGTTGAAGTTGGGTCCAACAGCTCATTAACACCAGCCTGAGCTTGTGTCCGCTCGTCTTTCTGGCTGCCTTTCACCTTTGCCTCCACCTCGAAACAATGGACTCTTGTACAGGCACCAACCCAACTCCCGCCCCTGAGCCTGTGCCCCTGTGCCCCAGCCACTCATCGCTCCATCTCGAGCTCAGCCAGGCTGTCCAGGCGGGCTCTGGAGCGCCCTCCTCTGCCTCACAAGCAGGCAGGCGGGCATGCCCCGGGCCCATGTCAGCAGAGGACTGTGGGGACGGGGAAGACAAGTTGACTGTGGAAGATTCATTTCGGATCCCCCGACTGTACCAACTGCATGAGCTTTAGGCCTGGCTGCACGGAGCAATATTGGTTTACTCTTGTATCCTTAAAAAGTTACAGAACTGTGTCTTAAAGAGAATTATTTATAGTTACTATAACTGAATTGACAGATGTCAACTTAACTGATAAATTATATTTGGTAAAATAAAGAGGATGTTTATTTAGATGGCTGGTGTTTCCTGTGTGTCCGTCAAAACACAGCTGCATCCTATGCCTGACTCCGCTCTGTGGCCCCACTCCCTCCGCACTCAGAAACAGAAGGGGGCCAGCGTGACAAGAAACACAGCACTGCTGAAATACGGAGGTTGTGTCTTAGGAAACACACAGCAGTTGTTCACTGAGGAAGTCAGTGGTGCCCGGGGACACATCCCAGAAACCAAGTGCACGATCCTTGCTCTCAAGGTTGTGCTACGGTCTGTTTGCTTTAACCCCTCTCCACTGGGGAACTGTGCTAGGGATGGCAGCACTGCGGGTTAAGGTCCTTTCCCTGCAGACACTTAGAATCTGGTCAGAGAAAAGTAATAATAGCTGCTATTTGTTGAGTGCTCACTGTGCTCAACTCTAAGCTTTTAGAAATGTACAATGGGGGCTGGCGTCATGGTGCAGCGGGTTAAGCTACCACCTGCCACGCTGACATCCCATGTGAGTGCCAGGTCAAGTCCCAGCTGCTCTGCCCACATTCCAGTTCCCTGCTAATGCATCCAGGAGAGCAGGGGAAGGTGGCCCACGTGCTTGCACACCTGGCCCTCCCATGGGAGACCTGGATGGAGTTCTAGGCTCCTGTCTTCTGTCTGGCCCAGCCCTGGACTGTTGTGGCCACTTGGGGAGTGAACCAGCAGATGGAAGACCTCTCCTTCTCTATATATCTTTCCCTCTCTCTCTCTCTCTCTCTATATATATATATATATATATATATATAGAACTCGGCCTTTCAAAAAAATTAAGTAAATATTTTTAAAGGTTCATTTATTTATTTGAAAGGCAGAGTTACGGGGGGAGGGGGGGTGTCAGAGAGAGAGAGATATCTGTCCACTAGTTCACTCCCCAAATGGCTGCAATGGTCGGAGCTGGGTGGATCTCAAGCCAGGAACAAGGAGTTTCTTCTGGGTCTCTCATGGGGTGCAGGGGCCCAACTACTTGGGCCATCTTCTGCTGCTTTCCTAGACCATTAGCAGGGAGCTGGATCGGAAGTGGAGCAGCCAGGACTTGAACTGGCGCCCATAAGGGATACTGCACTACAGGCAGCAGCTTAAGTTGGCCTCTAAAGTTATAATTTAAAAAAAGAAAAGAAGGCGCCAGTTCTAGTCCCAGCTGCTCCTCTTCCCATACAGCTCTCTGCTGTGGCCCGGGAGGGCAGTGGAGGATAGCCCAAGTGCTTGGGCCCTTGCACCTACATGGGAGACCTGGAAGAAGCTCCTGGCTCCTAGCTTCAGATCAGCATAGCTCTGGCCGTAGCAGCCACTTGGGGGGTGAACCAATGGAAGGAAGATCTTTCTCTCTGTCTCTCTCTCTCACTGTCTATAACTCTACCTGTCAAATAAATTAAAAAAGAAAAGAAAAGAAATTCACAATTGGCTGCCGTGGGTTTTGGTTTCAGGCCTGTTTTCCAATGCCAGCTCTTCTGTGCGTATTCGCATGACCTTGGGCAAGCCATTGACCCTCTGTGAGCTTCGGGTTCCTCATCCGTACTGATGCCTGATGCTCGAGAGAGTTAGGAGACTTCAGTGATAACGTACGTTGAGCACCAGGCCTGACGCACACGGAAAATCAAAGTACCGAGATTACGATGGAGGAGGACAGGCCAAGGACACACAGTGTGGGTGCACTGCAGGGGTAAACCGAGGGTGGCCGAGGGGGCAGGCAGATAGGATGGGCGCCCAGTCAGCGGAGATGGAGAATAGGAGGGAGCTGTGCAGAAAGTGCGGGGACAAAGCCCCCTGCAGGGACACCAGTGGGCTGAGCTCCAGGTGAGGACTGGAGTGTGACGTGCAGAGGGTGATGGCACCACCTCATGGGACACACACAGTGGCGACCACGGCAGACACGGAGGGCAGAGTCCGAAGGCAGCCCCACCCCCGTGTGTCTGACTCCAGAGCCTGTGTCGAGAACAAGCCCCGCCCCCGCAGCACCTGGCCCACTGTGACGTGGGGTGACTGGGGCGCTGGACATCTGCCGATCTCGGAAACCGCGCCTTTGCTGTGATGCTGGGCTCAGGACTGACTTCAGAGCAGCGGCATGTAGCTCAGGCTGTTAAGGCTCACGTCCACGTTCACGTCCCTAGGGTGTTTTAGAATACAGTGTGCTTTTTATTCAGAGCCTCATCCCAACGTCAGGATGACTTCTGGTTACTGTGAGATGGGGATTAGCACCATTTGATAAGGAAGGAGTGAGTTTCAGAGAAGTTCAATGTTTTACCCCAAATGTTCACACCTGGGTCTCTCTCAGCCCAGTGCTTGGAGCCAGATGAAAAGGCTCTTTCCGGCCGGCACCGTGGCTCACTAGGCTAATCCTCCGCCTGTGGCGCCGGCACCCTGGGTTCTAGTCCCGGTCAGGGCTCCAGAGTCTGTCCCGGTTGCCCCTCTTCCAGTCCAGCTCTCTGCTGTGGCCCGGGAGTGCAGTGGAGGAAGTGCTTGGGCCCTGCACCCCATGGGAGACCAGGAGAAGCGCCTGGCTCCTGGCTTCGGATCGGCGCAGCGCACCAGAGGTAGCAGCTATTTGGGGAGTGAACCAACGGAAAAGGAAGACCTCTCTCTGTCTAACTCTGCCTGTCAAAAAAAAGAAAGAAAAGGCTCTTTCCATAGATGATCCTCTAAAAGGACCACAAACAGTGCTGGAATGATCCCCAAAACTGCTGCCTGTTACCTCCATTTTGCTCACGAAACACCTCACATTACAGCAAAATGCGGACAGTCTTGAGATAGACAGCATCTGCCAACGGACATTGAAAAACACACCTCGCGGGTGCAGCCTATCTCTGAGGATATTTTTGCAGCATAATTACAGGCGGCACGAGCAACCCTGCCATCATCAGCTGACAGTCTCCCGGAGACGGCTGTGTCCTCCGCTAAAATTCTCAGCCTGAATAATTCACACGATGCTGCACTGCATGTTACCGTCTAAATATAAAATCTTGGGAGTTCAGCTCCCCAGAAAATGGCTGGCCTGGGAGGCTAAAAAAAGGGAAGAAAAAAAAAAAAAAGAAAACAGAAATTGTTGGAAGGAAAGGACATTTTGGCTAACCAGAAGAGTATTCTGAAAGGCAATTTGAGGGACTGGCACTGTGGCATAGTGGGCAAAGCCGCCGCCTGCAGTGCTGGCATCCCATCTAAGTGCCAGTTCGAGTCCTGGCTGCCCCACTTCTGATCCATCTCTCTGCTATGGCCTGGGAAAGCAGTAGAAGATGGCCCAAGTCCTTGGGCCCCTGCACCCATGTGGGAGACCTGGAAGAAGCTCCTGGCTCCTGGCTTCAGATCAGAGCAGCTCCAGCCATTGTGTCCAGTTGGAGAATGAACCAGCAGATGGAAGACCTCTGTCTCTCTCTGCCTCTCCCCCTCCCTCTGTGTAACTCTGACTTTCAAATAAATAAATGTTTTTTTAAATAAAAAGAAAAAAAGAAAGACAATTTGAAAGCTTTTATGGCTGTATTCATGTTTAACTAAGTGGACGATTAATACTCTGAAGCTATTAGTGATTTTCAAAAACTTTTTGAGAAAAATAAGTTTAAATGTCATGTCACATGCAGTCATTTATCCATGACAGATCTTCTGATTTTGGGCCAGTAGATGGTGCACATCGCCGTGTGACCTGCCTGGGACTCCCATGGTTATCTGTCCTTGGCTCAGCCACAAATTGTCATGTGCGTAACTTTCAGGCATATGACCTGGTTGTCGACTACTTCCCAAATTACTCAGAAATGGAGAGTTTTGTTTTTCGAAATTAGAGATCCGTGGAGGGAGTTGCGTGGTGGCACAGCAGGCTAAGCCCCCTAGGGACCTCCACATCCCATATCAGAGTGCCTAGTGCAAGTCCTGGCTACTCCATGCTTCTAATCCAGCTCTCTGCTAATGTGGCCGGAAGGCAGCAGGTGATGACCCAAGTGCTTGGCAGACCTGGATGGAGCTCCTGGCTCCTGGCTCTAGCCTGGCCCAGCCCTGACTACTGGGGGCACTTGGGGAGTGAAGCAGCAGATAGAAGACCTCCCCCTCTCTCTCCCCCCTTCTCTGTCCGTATCTCTGCCTTTAAAGATAGGTAAATAAATCTTTAAAACAAAATTAGAGAAATAGGAGGTACAGCGTGCAGTGATGTGAAGGAGCTAAGGAGGAAGTCACGGAGCTGGAGCTCCCCTGGGTCTCACTCAGCCGTGAGGTGGGGGCAGATGGAGGAGGGCATGGCCTTGCAGACAGGCCTGCCCCCTCCGCACAGAAGCCACCGCTGTCGCATCTGGGAAGCCAAAGAGACCACGTGTGGCCACGAGCTGAGAGCGGGAATCCCAACCTGGGTCCATCCATCTCTAATTATTCCTGCTTTTTATTTATTTACCATGTGTTTGGGGGCCATGATAGATACGCCTCCCCTGGGTGAGTGCCCCACAACCCAGAGCCTGGCCCATCCCAGAGGCTCAGAAACCTAGTCCCATCCAGAAAGCTTCCCACTCAGAGAGGCCTGTGCATAAGACCAGGTGGCACTGGTCAGTGGGCTGGACAGACACGCCCGCCGGACCTGCACGCTTGCTCCCTGGAGGCAAGCATGGGGGCAGGCTGAAGTCTGGAATCCTAACAGAGAAGCTTGCTGAGTGTGGCAGATGCTCCTCACCCAGTGTCTCTGAGGGTGGGGACCGCCTGCGCCGCTCTTTAAACCTGAGTCTTCTCACCAGCTTCCACTCCTTCCCACCTCTTCCCCTGGTCCTTGCTTGGCATGAGAGGGAGGGAGGCGGATGGGCAACAGAGCAGGAGAAACATGATGTTTCCTCTGGGTACCCTCAGGCTCAAAACTAGTGACTGCGTGGGGCTCGCGCCAGCAGAGCAGTGGTGGCAGGATGCTCTTAGAACTTGCCAGCCTCGGCCGGCACCATGGCTTAACAGGCTAATCCTCCGCCTTGTGGCGCCAGCACACAGGGTTCTAGTCCTGGTTGGGGCGCCGGATTATGTCCCGGTTGCCCCTCTTCCAGGCCAGCTCTCTGCTGTGGCCCGGGAAGGCAGTGGAGGATGGCCCAAGTCCTTGGGCCCTGCACCCCATGGGAGACCAGGAGAAGCACCTGGCTCCTGCCTTCGGATCAGCGAGATGCGCCAGCCGCAGCGGCCATTGGAGGGTGAACCAACCGCAAAAAGGAAGACCTTTCTCTCTGTCTCTCTCTCTCTCACACTATCCACTCTGCCTGTCAAAAAAAAAAAAAAAAAAAAGAACTTAAAAAAGAACTTGCCAGCCTCTCCTTCGCGGGTTTCCTTGGGCACGCGGCACCTTGGGGCTGAGCGGCAGCTGTAGCCCTTTCTGTCTGAAGCCAAGCTCCCAGTCCTCAGATTGCTGGGCACCAGGTCATTTCTCTTGTTCTTTTCCCAAAGAAACCTTTTGTTTAAGAGATACACATTTCATAAGTACAACTTTAGGGATACAGTGATTCTTCCTACCATACCCACCCTCCCACCCACACCCCACCCCTCCTCCTCCTCCCTCTCCCATTCCCAGTCCCATTCCCCATTAAGATTCGTCTTCAATTAACTTTATACACAGAAGACCAACTCTATACTAAGTAAAGATTTCAACAATTTGCACACACACACACAAACTGAGAACAAGTTTTACAGTTAACTTTCATAATACAACTCATTGAGGACAGAGGTCCTGCATGGGGAGTTAGTGCACAGTGACTCCTGTTGTTAACTTAACAATTAACACTCTTGTGTATGACGTCAGTAACCATCCGAGGCTCTTGACATGACCAAGTCATTTCAACAAGTGTTCACGGAATTCCTACGGTAGGCATCGCCCATAGACGCTGACATTAGCCATGTACCAAGACATACATCACAGCCTCTGTGTAGAGCACTTGCCACGCATATTTGTCCTGATTCTAATCTTGAGGAAACCACCAGGCAATCCAGAATGCAGGACTTGCTGCCAATCACCTGGCCTGCTCTCTTTAAAAAGAAAGTCAGCGCCATAGAAAGCCAACGAGGAGGCAGGCATTCAGCTAGGAACTAAGACGCCGGCGAGGACAGCTGCACGCCACCTCCGACGGCCTGGGTCACTCGATACCTGGTTCTGGGTCCCGACTTCAGCTTCCTGCTAATGTGCACCCTGGGAGGTGGTGGCGATGACTTAAATAAACGGGTTCCTGCCACTGTCGTGGGAGACCTGGGCTGAATTCCCAGCTCCTAGCTTCGGCTTGGCCCAGGCCCAGGAGTTACAGGTAACTGGGGGAATGAACAAGTGGATAGAAGCTCTCTCTGGGTCGCTCCCCTTATCTGTCTCCCTATTTCTCTCTCTCTCTCTCCCTCCCTCCCTCCCTCCAATAATTAAAAAAAAAAAAGCAAAAAAGGGACCAGTATTGTGGCACAGCTGGTTAAGCCGCCACCTGTGACACCCGCATTCTAATATGAGCACCAGTTCAAGTCCCAGCTGCCCCACTTCCAATCCAGCTCCCTGCTAATGCACCTTGCAAAGCAGCAGAAGATGGTCCAAACCCTCGGTCCCCTGCACCCATGTGGGAGACCTGGAAGAAGCTCCTGGCTCCTGGTTTCATCCTGGCCCAGACCTGGCTATTGCAGCCATTTGGGGAGAGAACCAATGGATGGAAGATATCTCTCTCTCTCTCTCTCCCTCCCTCCCTCCCTCCCTCCCTCTGTAACTCTGCCTTTCAAAACAAAACAAATAAAATAAAATAAAATAAATATTTTTTTAAAACGACAACATTTAGTGCGTGATTGGCGCACACGGCTCGAGGGCAGGTGGTAGGCCGGCACTCTCCTTTCTACTTTCTCTGTGGGCTTGACAGTTTTCAAAATAAAAAAGTGGGAAGTAAGAAGTAAAAAACAAGAGAGGCAGACAGCCGTGGGAAGCGTGATGATAGTAACCAAGCAGGCGTGACCACTCTCCTACTCCCCAAAGCATGTCCTCAGAGATCAGTCGTGTGCCACTCTGAATGTCGTCACTCCCTCTCAGTGACAAGTGTCTGTCCGGGGACTTGCTCAGACTTGCAGCTCTGGTGAAGAAGTACCCCTCCCAGGGGCCAAAGGGATGGTTGACTCCTATGAGAGACTGACTCAGGAGAGTACCAGAAACTTCCTTCTTCAGTCTGCACTCCCCACCTTGCTGCAGTGGGAAACCTAGAGCAGTTCCTCTCACACAGGGCCAGAGACAAGGTCAAAACTCCGAGGTCCCTGTTTATTTCGCAACGTGCTGATTGCTTTTAAATTAGATGATTATAAATTGGTCACATAGTTGGAAGACTAAAAGTCAAACAAATTGTAAATGTCATGAGTTTCCGCTGAAGCCTGCAAGACTGAGGGAAACGTTCATATATGAGTAGGTATGTATACAACTCAGGCCTCGATGTCCCATTTCTCACAGTGGAACCTGGCCTAGGAATCACACGGGTACTTGCCGAAAATGCAGACTGCTCTTGGTCCTACCCCAGCCCCACACAATCAGGGTATCCCTGTTTAAAAAGCACCCCCGACTGATTTTTTTTTTTTTTTTTTTTTGACAGGCAGAGTGGACAGTGAGAGAGAGAGACAGACAGAAAGAAAGGTCTTCCTTTTTGCCGTTGGTTCACCCTCCAATGGCCGCCGCAGCCGGCGCACCGCGCTGATCCGAAGCCAGGAGCCAGGTGCTTCTCCTGGTCTCCCATGAGGGTGCAGGGCCCGTCCTTGGGCCATCCTCCACTGCCTTCCCGGGCCACAGCAGAGAGCTGGCCTGGAAGAGGGGCAACCGGGACAGAATCCGGTGCCCCGACCAGGACTAGAACCCGGTGTGCCGGCGCCGCTAGGCGGAGAATTAGCCTGCTGAGCCACGGCGCCGGCCTCGACTGATTCTTATGCACACCAGAGTTTGAGAACTGAGAGTGCCATATGATTTAGATAGACAGAAACACGAAGAGTATTCTGGAAAGAGAGGCATCCTAGGCAGAGATACAAAACCAAAGTGAAATTGGACTTTAAGGAGTATATGAAGGGGTCAGCATTGTGGCACAACAGGTTAAGCCAGTGCCTGCAACCCCAGCATCCCATATGAGTGAGCACCAGTTCCAGTCCTGGCTCTTCTGCTTCTGATCCAGCTTCCTGCTAGTGCACCTGGGGGTGCAGCAGAAGATAGCCCAAATGCCCCCCATATGTGGGAGACTCCAGAAGGAGTTCCTAGCTCTTGGCCTCAGCCTGGCCCAGCCCTGGCTGTTGTAGCCATCTGGGAGGTGAATCAGCAGGTGGAAGATCTCTTTCTCTTTCTCTCCCTCCCTCTCTGTAACTCTGACTTTCAAATAAATAAATGAATCTTTTTTTCAAAAAGAGTATCTCAGGGCCAGTGTTGTGGCACAACAGGCAAAGCCACCGCCTGCAGTGCTGGCATCCCATATGGAGGCCGGTTTGTGTTCCGGCTGCTCCACTTCCAATCCAGCTCCCTGCTAATGCAGCTGGGAAAATCGGAAGATGACCCAAGTGCTTGAGCTCCTGCACCTACATGGGAGGCCTGGATGGAATTCCAGGCTCCTGGCTTCAGCCTGGCCCAGCCCCAACCGTTGCGACCATTTGGGGAGTGCACCAGTGGATGGAAGACTTTCTCTCTCTCTCTCTCTCTCTCCTTCTCTCTACCTCTGCCTTTCAAATATTTTTTTTTAAATGAAGGAACAAATAATGGTGTTCTAGGACAATCACTCTGGCCAGCAATATGGGATGAATTAAAGAGAAAAAGTACTAGAATCATGGAGACCAATGACTAGGTTATTGCAGTCATCCAGGTGTGAGATGATGAAAGCCAGAACCAGGAAAGCATCACTGATCTCACAGGTGGGAGAAACCTTTCTGAAGAAGAAACGTCCAGGATGCGGTAACTGACTGTTAAAAGGGGAGAGAGCCGTAAAGGCCACGTGTAAGAAGAAATGGCAATAATGCTTGAGGTGTGACATCCCAGAGGAAGGCAGACACCGGCAGGCCAGTGTCAGAAGTAGGGAGCTGAGAAACGGAGAGGGACGCTGTGACAGGACCCCCACTTTGGCTGCTGCACATAATTGATTGGGGATATTTTCAAAAAGGAAAACAAAGAGTTAGTTGACATCAAGGGTAACCTACTAGAGTAAAGTCTTATAGGATCACCAACTAGGGACCAAGAACTAAGCCTTCAGATATCCTCTGGGGGAGACGGGAGGGAGAGAAGCCTGAAAGGTACAGGTGCTCCTCAGAGGAGGAGGCTGAAAAAGGAAAAGAAAAAAAACACCACAGAATCCTAGAAGGCACGCGGGAAGCAAGTCTCAAGGAGCAGTGAACTACATCAAAGCAAATGGGAACTAAGAACACTGGATCCTTACAGATGAGCAGCCTCGGCGAACCTCCCGTTCCTGGAGCACACACACCTGGGGCTAAACGTGTCTGGAACAAGGCTGATGTTTTCTCCTCGCTGAAAGTGGCAGTCTCCCTAGCAAGACACGGGGACAAGATTTCACAGAGTTGGCCCCTGAGCTGTCTTCCCGGCCCCTGATGGCTGTCTCCTTCTATTCTTGGGAAAAGCATGGCAAATGGAGCTCATGTAGCTAGCCGTGGAGGTCCCTGCTGCTGACTCCTACCTAAGAGACAGGCAAGTCAGAAGAGTTACAGGCTGGAAAATTACAACTGTTTGCCATACCTTCCTTCTATGATTAGACCTGAGCAACAAGCAAAGAAGGAATCCCGGTGTACACCAACCAGCTGCCAGGTCAGAGGCTGTAGGCTGCAAGCCCGCAGTGTGGAGGTCTCTTTGTCACCATGGCCACTTAGTACATGTAACTTTGGAACTGGGTCGGGTTTTTTTTTGTTTGTTTAGATTTATTTATTTATTTGAAAGGCAGAGTTACAGATAGAGAAGGAGAGAGAGAGAGAGAGAGAGAGAGAGAGAGAGAATCTTCCATTTGCTGGTTCACTCCCCAGGTGGCCACAACTGCTTGGGGCTGGGCCAGGTCAAAGCTAGGGGCCTGGAGCTCCATCCTGGGCTCCCACATACATGGACAGCAGGGGTCAAGCACGTGGCCATTTCCTGCTGCCTTCCCAGGCACATTAGCAGGGGCCCGTACGGGATGTGGGTGAGGCAAGCAGCGGCTCAGCTCTCGGGCACCGCCACGCCGGTCCCTGGTCTGGATTATTTTAAGCGTCGGTTTGATCTACTGGGTTAGGTTCTCCTGAGCTTGCCTGGTATTGGGTCTTATGGAAAATATGAGATTATGTTCACAAGGCCCTCGACTTCCTTATTTGAAGGAACTTCACTTGGAACATGGTGGATGAGAAATGGGCTTTCATTAAAGTGATCATTTTTAATCTTAACTCCATAAAACCTTTAAAGATATGAGAAAACTGAGGGTGGATTGAGGCAGGGGATAGCAAGTCTAACAAATGTCCCCTGACGGCACTTTACTCTTCCAGAATTAGGTTCCAGACGGCCGGAGGAGTTCGAAAGTCTTGAAAACTTCACGTAGGTTTTCGCCAAACAAAAATAGTGACGAAACTACATTTCCCAGGCGGCACTGCGGGCGGCTCTCTGCGCTCGGCCAGTTCTCCGGGCCGTGGGGCACGGTGGGAAATGTAGTGCGCCAAGCAACCCCGCGCATGACGCCCACGGAGGAAGGCACGGGACGGTGCGCCAGGGGCGAGAGGGGTGCCGGGGACCGAGATGTGGGCTGCTCCAGCCCCTCAACATGATTCGCGCGGTGCAGGGAGGGCCCCCCTCCCGGCCCCGCCCGGGTCATGAGCTGGCCGGGGTGGGGGAAATCCCGGTGGGCGAGGCTCCGCGGTGCCTGGTCCCGTTTCTCGGCAGCCGGCGGGGCGGGGAGAGGTGCGAACTGCGGGCTGCGGGGGGCTAAGCGCGCGCCCTGCGCCCCACCCCAGCGGCGGCCGCGCGGGGAGGAAGCGCGCCTGGGTTTGCGTGCCAAGTTTCCTTTTTTTGCTTTCTCGTCGGAGCAGCTCGAACGCGTGGCGGGTGAGAATGTCGAACTTGAGCGCGGAGGGGGCCCGGAGCCACAGGGGTTAAAGCAAGTGACCCCCCCACTTCCCGCCGCCTGGCGCCGCCGGCCATGGGCAGCCGCGACCACCTGTTCAAGGTGCTGGTGGTGGGCGACGCGGCGGTGGGCAAGACGTCGCTGGTGCAGCGGTATTCCCAGGACAGCTTCAGCAAGCACTACAAGTCCACGGTGGGAGGTGAGACGCCGCCGGGCCGGCGCGGTGGGCGGAGGCCGCGGACCCGAGGCGGCGGGAGGTGGCCCGGGGCCGCGTCCGGCTCAGGAAGTGGGCGCCTGGCACCCGGCGGCGTCGGGGCCGGGGGTGGCTCTGGGCGCCTCCCGCGCTCTCCCTACCTGGTTTAACCCAGCCCAAGCCGTCCATCTGTCCGCAGTAGGAGGTGAGCCGGCGTGTGCGGACAGGCCTGGGGCCGGCTGGGAGGCCGAGGGCGCCTGCCACGGCTCGCCGCCTTGCGAGCGGCCGGCCGCCCGTGCAGGGCCCGGCCAGCTCCGGGGCGTGAGGGGCGGCTGAACACCTGGGTGTGCAAGCTGGCTGGGGGCGGGGGTGAACCTCGGAAGCGGAACTGGGCTCCAGGACGCTGGCCTTGCCCTGGGGATGTGGGTGGCCTGGGGGAACGCAAAAGCCCCTGCTGGCCCCCGGGCCACACCGTCAGACACCTGTGTTTTTGTCCAGCGATGGCTTCATTAAGGTAACCGAGGTCGTTCGAGGAATGTGAATTGCACCACTTCTCCCGCCTCTGCCCACCCGGGTTCCCCGCTCTGGGGAAGGCCGGGCGCAGGGAGAACCCAGAGGGCATTCGCCGCCCGGCCCGGCCTTTGGACCCAGCCTCGCTGATTTTCCAGAGGTGGAAGCGCTTTTTTTGTTGCTTAGCAGGCGTTTAGCGGGAAGGAGCTGGTGGAGAGAGCGGGGTCACTTAACATGGATTTATTTCTGCTCAAAAGAACTTTTTCTGGGCCGGCGCCGCGGCTCACTAGGCTAATCCTCCGCCTTGCGGCGCCGGCACACCGGGTTCTAGTCCCGGTCGGGGCACCGATCCTGTCCCGGTTGCCCCTCTTCCAGGCCAGCTCTCTGCTGTGGCCAGGGAGTGCAGTGGAGGATGGCCCAAGTGCTTGGCCCCTGCACCCCATGGGAGACCAGGAGAAGCACCTGGCTCCTGCCATTGGAACAGCGCGGTGCGCTGGCCGCAGCGCGCTACCGCGGAGGCCATTGGAGGGTGAACCAACGGCAAAAGGAAGACCTTTCTCTCTGTCTCTCTCTCACTGTCCACTCTGCCTGTCAAAAAAAAAAAAAGAACTTTTTCTAAAGAAAAAAAAAACTGCACTGATGTACATTTTTGAAAATGTGTGCTGGTGTTCATATGGACTTTTTAAAGAGGAAACCATTTACAGTGCTATTTAAAATATCCTCCTTAAGAAGATCCAGTGGGTTTAAATTTCAGATTATCCCCAACCACTGTGCGCCTCGCTCCCATATAACACGAGGACCCATGGTTTGTGGACTTGGGTTTAAAGTGGCCTGCTCCTTAATGTTTAGCAAGTGCTCCCCTTTCCCTTGAGTAAAGAATATAATTTTTTAAAGATTTATTTATTTATTTATTTATTTGAAAGAGTTACAGAGAGAGAGGAGAGGCAGAGAGAGAGAGAGAGGTCTTCCATCCACTGGTTCACTCCCCAAATGGCTGCAAGGGCCAGAGCTGCACCAATGCGAAACCAGGAGCTTCTTCCGGGTCTCCCATGCAGGTTCAGGGGCCCAAGGACTTGGGCCATCTTCTACTGCTTTCCCAGGCCATTGCAGAGAGCTAGATCGGAAGAAGAGGAGCCGGGTCTCGAACCAGCGCCCATATGGGATGCCGGCGCTTCAGGCCAGGTCGTTATCCTGCTGTGCCACAGCGCCAGCCCCAAGAATATAGTTGACTCTAATTTTTTTTTTTTTTTTTAACGGTGCTTGTACTAAATTTCTGCTAGCTTTTTTCTGTCACAGATCAGAAGGATGTGTCTCCAAACCTTGGACACTCTTCTGTTTCTGTCCTTAGCAAAAAGCTTTCCCCAGACCGCTCCTGCAGCCTTTGGTGGTGGAGCCCAGCACAGCTCTCGCAGCTGCAGCTTCTTCCTGGGAAGCCTCTCGGTGCGGGACAGGCAGGGATTCGGAGAGGGACCGGGAGCTAAGGTCAGCCCAGGCACTGCCCACATCCCGCCACCTTCCCTGCACAGCTGGCCTGCCGTCACTCCGGGGCCATCTGCGTTTTCCCCGTTGTGGCTGGAGAGCATTCCTGCAGCCAGGCCGATTGGAAACCAACAGTAAAACTGAATGTAGAAGACGCAGATGCAACGCCCTTACCTCATTTCCCCATCTCCCCCATCGTCTCTGAAAAATCCCCTAAATCTCCCAGGAACTGCTCAACTGGAGAGAGGGGCTGTTCTCACAATCACTGCTGCCCTTTGCGCCTGGCCTTGGAGTCACGTAGATTGTGTGGGCGGGAGAGCAGAAGTCAGGGACCCCTTTGTAGAGTAGGAATTCCCTGTCCCCCACTTAATACACCAGTCTGGGCTCATTCAGATCTACTGAGGGCTTAAAAATAAACAAACGAATGGCTTTGGAATTGTGTGTCCCCAGGGTGGTAACTGCTTCTCGGATATGAGTTTGTCCCTGTGTTGGTTTTTTTTTGTTTGTTTTGTTTTGTTTTTGTTTTTTTAATTTTCAGGGAAGGATGATTGTGGCCCAGCCTGTTAAACCCCGGCCTGGGATGCCCGCACCCCATGATGGAGTGTCTAGTGACTGCTATGCTTCCTGCTAATGTGCTCCCTAGGAGGCAGCAGATGATGGCCCAAGTGCTTGGGCCCTTGCCACGTATGTGGGATACCCTGATTGAGCTCCTGGCTCCTGGCTTCAGCTTGGCCCAGCCCAGGCTGCTGCAGGCATTTAAGAATAGAACCAATGAATGAAAGATCTCGTTTGCTCACTCGCTCACTGTGCATTCAAGTAGATGCAATAAGTGAATAAAAATCTTTTAAAAATAAAAGTAAATTCTGGCCGGCGCCGTGGCTTAACAGGCTAATCCTCCGCTTTGCGGCGCCGGCACACTGGGTTCTAGTCCCGGTTGGGGCGCCGGATTCTATCCCGGTTGCCCCTCTTCCAGGCCAGCTCTCTGCTATGGCCCGGGAAGACAGTGGAGGATGGCCCAAGTGCTTGGGCCCTGCACCCGCATGGGAGACCAGGAGAAGCACCTGGCTCCTGGCTTCAGATCAGCGAGATGCGCCAGCCGCAGCAGCCATTGGAGGGTGAACCAACGGCAAAAAGGAAGACCTTTCTCTCTGTCTCTCTCTCTCACTATCCACTCTGCCTATCAAATAAATAAATAAAAATAAAAGTAAATTCTGTTAAGATACGACCTACCTGTGTTTCAGTGGACTTCGCGCTGAAGGTGCTGCAGTGGTCCGACTCGGAGGTGGTACGGCTACAGCTGTGGGACATCGCAGGTGAGCTGGGAAGGCTGGCTAGGAACAAGGGAAGGCCTTGTGATCTCACCAGCAAGTGCTTAGAAAAGAAGCAGGCTGGCGAGACCAGAAAGGTTTTTTCAGATTGGGCTGCTCGGAGGAAAGGAGCGGAGAGGAGGGGGCGCTTGGGCAGATGCGCTGCCCTGGATGGTCGTGGAGCCGCGTCTGGCTAGGAGGGGGAGCTATCAAGGTGGTGGACTATCCCAGCTGGGGGTGGATGTTCCCACAGCTGACCCTGAGGAGAAACGAGGAACCCAGAAGACAGGATGATAATACTTGACCCTTACTATGCCCCAAGCACTTTCCTGAGGATGTTAAATTCAGTTGGTGGGGTGCAGGGGAGGGAGGAGAGCAGACAGAAACAGATTGGATAACAGGTACCAAAATGCAGAGAGAAATAAGATTCTAGGGACCGGTGTTTGGCACAGCCTCACAACGTCCACATGCCGTATCCAAATGCCTGGATTTGAACCCCAGCTCTGCCTCTGAAGCTAGCTTCCTGCTAATGTGCACCCTGGGAGACAGCAGATGATGGCTCAAAAACTTGGGTCCTGCCACCCACCTGGGAGACCCAGATTCAGTTCTGGGTCCCTGCCTTTGACCTGGCCAACCCTGGCTGTTGTGGGTAAACCAAGGAATGAAAGATTTTCCTCTCTTTTTCTCTTTCTCTGTCTACCTTTCAAATAAATAAAAGTGAATAAATATTCAGTAAAAGAAGCACTAGATCCTAGTTTTCTATAGCACAGTAGGACTACTGTAGTTCACAGTAAGGTATGATATTCTGTGTGAAGAACTGGAAGAGAAGAGCTGGTAGGCTCCACATGTAAAGAAGAGATGGGAGATGGAAATGCCAGTCGCCTGATTTGATTGTGGTTTTTTTTGTTTGTTTGTTTTTTGACAGGCAGAGTGGACAGTGAGAGAGAGAGACAGAGAGAAAGGTCTTCCTTTTGCCATTGGTTCACCCTCCAATGGCCGCCGCGGTAGCGTGCTGCGGCCGGCGCACCGCGCTGATCCCATGGCAGGAGCCAGGTGCTTATCCTGGTCTCCCATGGGGTGCAGGGGCCAAGCACTTGGGCCATCCTCCACTGCACTCCCGGGCCACAGCAGAGAGCTGGCCTGGAAGAGGGGCAACCAGGACAGAATCCGGCGCCCCAACCGGGACTAGGACCCGGGGTGCCAGTGCCACAGGTGGAGGATTAGCCTATTGAGCCACGGCGCCAGCCTGATTTGATTGTTTTATGCTATATACATGTGCTGAAATACTGCACAGTACCCCATGAAAATGTACAGGAAATGGGGGCCAGTATTTCGGCATAGCGGGTAAAGCTGCTGCCTGTGACGCCAACATCCCATATGGGTGCAGGTTTGTGTCCTGGCTGCTCCACTTCTGATCAAGCTCCCTGCTAATGGCCTGAGAAAAGCCGTGGAAGATGGCCCAAGTGTTTGGACCCTGCAACCCATGTGGGAGCTCCTGGCTCCTGCCTTTGGCTTGACCCAGCGCTGGCTGTTGTGACATTCTGGGTAGTGAACCAGCAGATCTCTCTCTGACTTTCAAAATAAATAATAAATAAATAAATAAAATGTATAGGTGTTACATGTTAGTAAAAACTTTTAGAATAAAATTTTCTTAATTCAGGGACTCATTAATTCCAACAACCCTATCATAAAAGCTGATTTTTTAAAAAGATTTATTCATTTATTTGAAAGCCATAGTGACAGAGAAAGAGAGAGAGAGAGATGGATCTTGCATCCACTGGTTCACTCCCCAAATGGTTGCAACAGCCAGGGCTGGGCCAGGCTGAAGCCAGGAGCCAAGGACTCCATCTAGGTCTCCCCCAGGGATGGCAGGGCTCCAAGCACTTGGGCCATCTTCTCCTGCTTACCCAGGGGCAATAGCAGAGAGCTGGACTGGAAGCTGAGCAGCCTGGACTCAGACTGGCACTCCAGTTTGGGATGCCAGTGTTCCTAGTGGCACCTTAGCCTTTCACTGTGCCACAACACGAGCCCTAAAGCAACTGCTTTTGACTTCACTTCACACACGAGAAATCTGAAGCACTGAGCAAGTCACACAAATAACAGTAACCGAGTCCAGATCTGGACGTGGGAGACTGGGAGCAGAGTCTGCCTTGGGGATGACTGAGTTTGGTAGGCCCTCTGTGGGACGGAGAGAAAACGAGGAGTGGGAGAGGGCAACTCAGAGGGTTTCTGTGCCGCGTACGTATGAGGCCTCCCCGACAAGAAAGGGCCAGTGGGTGGGCGGGGTCACCTTCTTGAGGGCAGCCCTTCCTCCCCAGGGCAGGAGCGCTTCACCTCCATGACAAGGCTGTACTACCGGGACGCCTCCGCCTGTGTTATCATGTTTGACGTTACCAATGCCACTACCTTCAGCAACAGCCAGAGGTGGAAACAGGACCTGGATAGCAAGCTCACCCTGCCCAATGGAGAGCCCGTGCCCTGCCTGCTCTTGGCCAACAAGGTCTGTGGTCAGTGTGAGAAAGTAACTCCCATTTCTTTCTTCTCTGTGGTCAGAGAGCAAGCATTTCTGAAATGTCCTCTGGGGGCAGGCTTTTCCCCTGGCAGTCAAACTGTCATTTGGGGTGCCCGAATACCATAGCAGTGCCTGGATTTCTGTCTGTGCCCCACTCCCAATGCCAGCTTCCTGCTAATGCACACCCTGGGAGGCAGCAGGTGAGGACTCAGCTGGGAGACCAGGATTGAGCTCCTGGTTCCTGGCCTAAACCTGACCTAAGCCCAACTGTTGTTGGCACTGGGGAGTGAACCAGTGAAGGGGAACACACACAGACTCTCTTCCCATGTGTCTCTTTGCTTCTCAGATAAATACAAGGCTTAAATGCTCTCTCATTCTGAACATTTGTTTCACCTTTTCAGTTTGGCAGAATCTTCACTTCCTCCCTTCAAGGAATATTGTGAGTGAGACTCTCCTTGGGAAGAATGGGATTATAGGTTTTAGATGCTAGTGTTTATTGCCATTGGTGGAGAAAGGTTTAAACTGACAGAATGGGGCGGGGGGGGAGGCAGCAGCTCTGTGGTCCAGTGGGCTAACCCTCTGCCTGCAGTGCCTGCATCCTATATGGGCACCAGCTCATGTCCCTGCTGCTCCTTCCAATCCAGCCCTTGGCCTGTAGCCTGGGAAAGCAGTGGAGGATGCCCAAGTGCTTGGACCCCTGCACCTGCATCAGGGACCCAGAAGAAGCTCCTGGCTCCTGGCTTCATTTTGGCCCAGCTGTTGCTGCTGTGGCCATTTGGGGAGTGAACTAGCGAATAGAAGACCTCTCTCTGTCCCTCTCTCTGTATCTCTGCCTCTCAAGTAAACAAATAAATCTTTTAAAAAATAAAAAATAAGTAAATTGGCAGGTTATCTGAGCTGTGGTCCTATTCCCAGGAAGGTTATGATGTTGCCTTTTCTTTATTATCTTTGTCAGTGTGATCTGTCCCCTTGGGCAGTGAGCAGGGACCAGATCGACCGGTTCAGTAAAGAGAACGGCTTCACAGGTTGGACAGAAACATCAGTCAAGGAGAACAAGAATATTAATGAGGCCATGAGGTGAGTAGCTCCTGCTTTTCTGGGGGTAGGCACACGGACTTGCCCATCTTCCACTGTGACTCCAGGGGCCCCCTTTTCTGACTTCTGAGGGAACAAGAACAGATGGAGCCCCTGAAGCGCCCGGCCCTGCAAGGCCAGGATGCTGTCCTCTCTCTCGAGATACCTGCACACTGTGGTGCGTGAAGCCTTGTGGCTTTACCACCTGCTGGCTAGTTTAGGACCAACAATGTCTGTGGCTTCTGCCCTTCCTCAGCCAGCCTCTCGGGCTTATTTTTATTTGCTTTTCAGAGTCCTCATTGAAAAAATGATGAGCAATTCCAAAGAAGAGGCCGTGTCTTTGTCCACCCAGGGGAACTACATCAACCTGCAGAGCAAGTCCTCCTCCAGCTGGGCCTGCTGCTAGTGGTTTCGGCTGCCTACCCAGCCCTCTTCTAGGACTTTCTGTCTTCTCCGGTGGTGGTCCATCCGTCAGTTCCATCAGCTGTGGTCCGTACACTGGAACTGTCTTCTGCTGACCATCCAGGAAGGAGGTCCACCATCCCTTGGTAAAGACCCCTGGGGACCCGTGTGCCTTTCTGTACCCCCTAGAAGTTGGCTCTGACCTGCTGCTGACTCGTGGGGCCCAGCGGGTGCTTTCTGTCCAGGGAAGATCGTCTCAGCCCTCAGTCGGTCATCTGGAATTTCGCGGCAGGGATCTGTGTTTTAAAGATCCGAATTCTCACCTACTCTTGGACTTATTTTTCCATTGGATGCATGTTGGTATCATGACTTCAGTTTGAAAATAAAATGAGATCAAATGACACTTCCCAAATTAGTGTAGGACTTCACTTTCAAATTCTTTTAGTCTTGAACTTGGAATTTAAACAGCTGGGATGCAGGAAGGGGACCAGGTTTACATGGGTTTGGCCACCTAGAAGTCACTGGTTTTTTTTTTGTTTTGTCTTTTTATCTTTTTTTTTTTTTTTAATTTTTATTTATTTATTTTGACAGGCAGAGTGGATAGTGAGAGAGAGAGACAGAGAGAAAGGTCTTCCTTTTATGCCGTTGGTTCACCCTCCAATGGCCGCTGCCGCCGGCGCATCGCGCTGATCCGAAGCCAGGAGCCAGGTGCTTCTCCTGGTCTCCCATGCGGGTACAGGGCCCAAGCACTTGGGCCATCCTCCACTGTCTTCCCGGGCCATAGCAGAGAGCTGGCCTGGAAGGGGGGCAACCGGGATAGAATCCGGCGCCCCAACCGGGACTAGAACCCGGTGTGCTGGCGCCGCAAGGTGGAGGATTAGCCTGTTGAGCCACGGCGCCGGCCGTATTTTTGAAACTTCTAAAGTCATACTTAACTTTCTCTTGTCATGGCTTCAAGAATAGTCAAGCTTTCAAACTCCCCATCTTGTGCGATGAGAACCTTTGTTTCCATGAGGAACTTAAGCCACACACTAGGGGTTTCTGGCATCTCCCTAGCAGTGCAGGGGGACAGAGCCACAGCAGTTAGCTGTGATGCTCCAAAAACAGGCCTGTCCTTCACAACTTTGGGAATCTGGATGGGAGAAGAAAAGGCAGAGAGGTTAACAGAACGGAGTCCAGCCGAGCCACCTTGTAAGCACTGCAGCAGCAGGCACTGAACAGCCTCAGGAAACTGTGGGCCTCGGCCCTGCAAAGGATGCTTAGACAGAAAATCATTAGGCAATTCCAGTCATAAATTAGGCAGGGCTTTTAGGATCACATCTCTTCTAGACAGTTTAATTTGTTAAATTCTCTCTAGGATGGGGATATGTAACCTCCCCGAGGCTCTGAACGTTTCTAGTGAGCTCGGAGGCCGAAGTTCTCTGCTAGACCTTAAAGAAGCGTCCTGAGTCAGTGGTTCCCAAACCTGGCCCAACCCCTCGAGAAGCTGAAAAATGTATAAATGTTAAGGTTTTTGGATCAGAGTCTCCAACTTACTGAATCAAAATTTCCAAAGGTGAAGCCCAAGACTCTCATTTTCGGAGCAGGTGATTCTGACGAGCCTGGTTGGAAATCCACGCTGGAGAATTCCGTAGATTCCGTGTGCCCTGAGGTCTCTGGGTCCTTCTGCCACTGGTCAGATTTGAAAGCCACTGTCCTGAGAAAGAAGGGGCCAACAAGCAGAAAGAGAGCCGGGGCCGAGCCTTCAGCCTTTTGCTGTTGGTTATTAATAGCAATTGTTGTAACTTGAACAATCTGTTAGGTCCTTAAAGTTCCCCTTTGTGTTGCTGTTTTCAGGTAGTGTTTTGCTACAGTGATTCTAAAAAGGATAGTGGAATACCAGATTTCCTTTATATGAAAAGAAAACTGGCCTTTAATCCCTGATTCCGACCCCTGAAAAATCATAAATAAACGAGAACTGAATCTTGTATTCCTGGCAGTCACTGGCCTTCCGTGTGAGTTTGTAAAGTGCTACTTTATACTGCTCGTTCAAGAGTATGTGGAAACGAGACTTTACATTTTAAATAGACCTTCTTTTAAAATGAAGATAAATGTTACTGTTTATCTGTTGGTTTACTAGTACCACTTGGATCCAATTGCCTGGTTCTAATTCAGTACTCAGTGTAAGGAATGAGCCACCTACTGCTTGGAGATGTGACCATCTGAAAACTGGATGTGCGTGCTTTGCCCTCCGCTGACTCAGGACTTACCTACCTCTTCGAGCAGTGCTAGGGGCTGGCTTCCAGCCCTTCTGGATTTTCTCTCCCAACTGGAAAGCATTTTAGGCCTAAAACTAGTAAAAAGAGGACGTGAGAGAGAAGTATTTCCTCTCCGAGCTCCTAACCTTAAAGGAAAGCAAACTGGTTAAGAAGAGGAAGAAAAACGTTGACATGAATGGAAATGTGATTCTACTAAAAACAACTGGGCCCGTCACTTGGCTGCCACCTCTTGGATAAACTTGTTAGCATGCGGGTACTGTTGGGGCCCCTCCCTGGAGAGGTTTCTGTGTTTGAATCAAGATGCCCCTTCAACCACTCAGCCGGCCTTTGGCCAAGAAGAAAACATAAGAATTTCCTACAGAGTATATTGAGAACAAGCCGTGGGATCCTGGCTGTCTTGGCTCTCTTCTCTGAACAAAGTAGCTGAGTGACCAAATAAACAGGGGGCGCGAGATCATAGGTCAGTAATGACCGATGACTTCTGTCCCAACTCATGAGCCTGAATTACTCCACGATTCTTTTAATTCGCTTTTCCCAGCTATTGCTAAGGTATAATTGGGTTTCTCATTTTTTGTCCTGGTATCTCCATTCTTTGGGTGTCTGTCTGCTCTCCATGGGAAATGGCACTGTTCCACCTAACGTGACACTTCTCTTGCCTGTCTTTATCGTTGCCTGCGTTTGGCATGACCTGAGGCATGGCTGAGGGGTGTAAAAACCCCCATGAAATTCTCTCAAATCCAGAGACCATATTGCCCAAGGAAACAAGCTTCAGGGCCATTTTCCCGTCCACCCTCCTTGCTCCGCTGTGTGTAGGAAGATAGCTCAGCTGTGTCAGTGCCTCATCTGTTAACACCAAATAATGCCCAAAGCTCCAGGGCAGACTAGGTGGGAAGTCAACAGAAAATTATGTGTTGGAAAGAACTCTACATGTGTTTTTTTTATTAGCTTTTCTTTTTTTTTTTTTTTAAAGATATTTATTTGAAAGGCAGAGTTACAGAGAGGCAGAGGCAGAGAAAGGGAGAGGGTCTTCCATCTGCTGCTTCGCTCCCCAAATGGCCACAATGGCCAGAGCTGTGCTGATCTGAAGACAAGAGCCAGGAGCTTCCTCCGTGCCTCCCACACGGGTGCAGGGGTCCAAGGACTTGGGCCATCTTCTACTGCTTTCCCTAGGCCTTAGCAGAGAGCTGGATGGGAAGTGCAGCAGCTGGGACTTGAACCAGTGCCCATATGGTATGGCGGTACTGCAGGTGGTGGCCACAGAAGTGGCCATAAACACCAGAGGCTGAAGAATATTTCCATACATGACATTTGCTGTTAGAAGAACCTGCCTGACCTTAGTTTTCAATCGTGATCTGAATTCTCTCAAGTTTTATCTGCAGAGTTTCAGGATAATAATGCTATTGTCCTGTATTAAGGTCCTCCAGGGAAAGAGAACCAACAGGAGAGAAAGAGGTAGGTATAAACATGTAGACGTATAAACATGTAGCCCTATAAAGATGCAGCTTTAAGTGTATATATATATATATAGAGAGAGAGAGAGAGAGAGAAATCTTTATATATTTAATATTAGGAATAGTCTCCCTTGATTATCAAGGCTGGGAAGTCCAGAATCTGCCAAGCCCATGTCCTAGCTCAAGTCCAAAGGCTGGGAGGCTGGAAGAGCCACTGTTCCAGTTGAAGACCAACAGGCAGGGAGGAGGCAGCCTTTAGTTATAGTCAGGCCTTCAAATGAGCGCATGAGGCCCACCTGCGTGAGGAAAGGCATTCTGCTTCCCTGAGGCTGCCAAGTCAGATGTTCATCTCACCCAAAAATATCCTGGCAGAAACACCTAGGATAATGTTTGTACAGTTACCTGGGCACCCTGTGACCCAAACAAGTTGACCCATGCTATTAACAGTACTCAGTGGGCAATGGTACTGTTTCTATGCCTTTTCTTCACACTCATTTAATTTGGCTCATATTCAAGTTGAAGTCTGTCTCATTCGGAACTACTTACTTGTCCATGGGAATAAGGAGGAGAAAATGCATAGGAAGACGAAAGAGATAACATAGATTTATTTATTTATTTGAAAATCAAGAGTTACAGAAAGAGGGAGAGACAGATCTTCCATCTGCTGGTTCATTCCCTACATGGCCATATCAGCTGGGGTTGGGCCAGGCTGAAGCCAGGAGCCAGGAGCTTCTGGGTTTCCCATGTAGGTGGCAGTGCCATCTTCCACTGCTTTTGACAGGCCATTAGCAGGGAGCTGGATAGAAAGGGCAGCTGGGGGCCGGAGGTGTGGCGTAGCCTGGAAGGCTTCCGCCTGCAGTGCCGGCATCCCATATGGGCACTGGTTCAGGTCTTGGCTGCTCCACTTCTGATCCAGCTCTCTGTTATGGCCTGCAGAAGCAGTAGAGGATGGCCTAAGTCCTTGGGCCCCTGCACCTGTGTGGAAGACCCAGAGGCAGCTCCTGGCTCCTGGCTTCGGATTGGCCCAGCTCTGGCCATTGCAGCCATTTGGGGAGTGAACCAGCGGATGGAAGATCTGCCTGCCTGCCTGCCTGCCTTCCTTTTTCTTTCTTTGAAAGGCAGAGTTACAGAAAGGCAGAGGCAGAGAGAGGTCTTCCATCTCTGGTTCACTCCCCAAATGGCCAGGCCAAAGCCAAGAACCTGGAATTCCATCCAGGTCTCCCATGTGGGTGGTGGGGGCCCAAGCACTTGGGTCACCTTTCCCAGGCCATAGCAGAGAGCTGGATCTGAAGTAAAGCAGCTGGGAC
Organism: Lepus europaeus; assembly: GCF_033115175.1. NCBI lineage: Eukaryota > Metazoa > Chordata > Mammalia > Lagomorpha > Leporidae > Lepus > Lepus europaeus. The sequence continues at coordinate 20,754,006 of NC_084840.1, read as the reverse complement.
TCGAACTGGTACCCACCTGGGATGCTGGCATTGCAGGCAGTGGCTTAACACACTGTGCTACCATGCTGACCCATTTTTTTTTTTTTAATGAAAAAAATGTATTTGAAAAGCAGACAGATCTCCCATCTGTTGGTTCATGCCCCAAATGCAGCCAACAGCCAGAGCTGGGCCAGGCTAAAACCAGGAACTGGAAACTCAATTCCAGTCTCCCATGTGAGTGGCAGGGACCCAACTACTTGAACCATTATCTGCTGTCTCCCAGAGCGCACATTAGAAGGGAGCTGGAATCCAGAGTGGAGCTAGGACTCAAACCCAGGCTCAGATATGTGGTGTGGGCATCCCAAGTGACATTGTAACCACTGCATCACAAGGCTGGCCCAGACACAAGTATTGTATGACTTACCATGGTAGCCCAGTAGCACAAGACACCAACAGCTCACTTTGTATAGAGCTCTTCCTTCAGGTCTGTGAGTTGTTAAGAGGGTCCTTCAAAAAGTTCATGCTGGGGCCAGTATTGTGACACAGTGGATTAAACCGCCACCTGCATCACCAGCATCCTACATGAGCACCTCTTCAAGTCCCAGCTGCTCCACTTCCAATCCAGCTCCCTGCTTAATGCACCTGGGAAGGCAGTGAAAGACGGCTCGAGGTTCTTGGGCCCTTGCCACCCACATAGGAGACCTAGATGGAGTATCCAGCTCCTGGCTTCAGCCCGCCCCAGCCCCAGCCCCAGCCGCTGTTGCCATTGGGGAGTGGACCAGCAGATGGAAGAGCGCTCTCTCTCTCTCTCTCTCTCTTCCTCTCTCTCTCTCCCTCTCTCTATAACTCTATCTTACAAATCAATCTTTAAAAAAAAATTCATGGAATGCAGAATTAAAAGTTAAGTTTACTTTCATGTAAAAAATGTTGAAATCCATGCTTAGTTTTTTTCACAATGCATTTTCCATGAACTTTCTGAAAACTCCTCATAAGCATGGATTTCAGGTTTGTTTGGTTTTTTTTTTTTTTTTGCATCAAAACAGCCTTATCTTTTAATTGCATTTTCAAACTTTTGAAGTATCCTTGGCTATGTCTCTTAGACTATCTTTGAAATCCAGCAAACAGTCCTTCCCATTTTATGCCTGAGAGAACAAATGTCTCCAAAAGTGACTGAGAGGCAGCCGGCTGCATTTGTAATAAAGCCAAGACATGACTGCACGTCTTCTAGTTCCCTGTCTCCATTCTGTCATTGAGGTTTCTGGGAAACATTTGGCCTGAAAAAAAAAAATCTATTTTAGAAAATAAGCCCAGACATTTAGAGAAACAAAACTGAACCCGTTGGGGTTTGAGACTCTTGGTTTGTGTTAGATGGCTTCTGGAGCATGTTTATGTGTGGGACAGAGACAGGCATAAGGAAATTTGAGGCCAAATAAGGTCTAGTGTGACCAGCATGCAGTGAGAGGTGTCCTGAGATATTTCATGACCAAGGTCCACTCGCTCAGTGACTGCCGTTTCATTGTGACTGTCATCCTTCTTGTTTGCAAGTACAAGGGTTTTTAAGAGCCATTCAAGTTTCAACTGTTGCTGCCAGTAGCTAATGTTAATTCAAGTGTTTGCTACAAACCGGGTAATCTCCCGAGCACTTTCCACTGGTTCTATTTGCACAATGACCCGGATGAGACAAAGGTAAGAGGGATTTGAGGCACAAGAAATTAAGACCTCTGCTCAGATTACAAGAAATTAAGACTTTGCTCAAGGTTACTGAGCTGGCAAGTGGCAACGCTGTCATTTTTAAGCCTAAACAGTGGGACCCCAGCAGCCATAGACTTCTCTGTAGGACACTGCCTCCCGTTCTGTATGTGTGTGTGCTGGTGTCCTTGGAGGTTTCCACTTAACAAGCTTACAGCATGGTGGAAACAAAGAATAATTTATTTAATGGGAATACAAAATTTTCAATACATTTACAATGAAAGATTGTAAACCTGCTCATTAAGGAAAATGAAGAAAAAACCCAAACCACTTATAGCCCCCAACCCAATCCAGATCTCTATTTATATTTCAGCAAATTAGCTTTCAATCCACTTTTTATGCAAAGATATTTTTCACATCATTATACTCACACTTAAACCAAACATTTGCAATTGCACACCATATGTATTTAGTATTGTAGTGAGCATTATAGGGGGTATAAAGATCTATACCACAGAAATCCAAAGGGGAAAAAGGTCAAGGAAGAGTTTGTTTTGTTTTGTTCAAAGATTGATTTGTTTTTGTGAAAGAGTTACAGAGAGAAAGGAAGAGACAGATCTTTCATCTGCTAGTTCACTTCCCAAATGGCCACAACAGCCAGGGCTGGGCCAGGCCAGAGCCAGGAGCCAGGAACTTCATCCGGGTCTCTCATGTGGGTGCAGGGGCCCGAGCATTTGGGCCATCCTCTGCTACTTCCCAGGCCATTAGCGGGGAGCTGGATCGGAAGTGGAACTGCCAGAATGGGACAACGATGTTGCAGGCAGCAGTTTGACCCACAGAGCCACACCAGCGGCTGCCAAGTCTTCTCTAACAGTGACGGAGGAGGAGGGGGGCGGGCGGGAAAAGCCATGTGGAAGAGAAGGTAGTGGGTCTGGACTGGAGTCTGCAAGCGAAGAGTGACTGGAGGGGATGCACTTCAGACAGAAATGCAGTGCGCTCCCTCGGAATGAGGAGATGAGTTCACAGTTTAGGAAGACGGCAACGTCTCTGATCGATGCTGGATCACAGAGAAAAGGAAAGCTGCTGCTGTCCTTTAAGGGTGCACGGTAACAATGGAACCAGCAGCGCCTGTGGTTTGTATATGTCTTGTCCCCCAAAGCCCTGTGTGCTGGACACTTGGTCCCCAATCTCACAGTGCTGGAAGGAGGTGGGATCGAGTCAGGGTCATGGGGTCATGGGGCACCCCCTTACAAATGGACTGGTATCTTTTTCAAGAGACTGGATTGTCCCTGGAAGAGTGGGCTGTTGTAAAAGCAGTCAGAGCCCTGCCTCCCGCACCTGTCTCTGCACGCGCCTGGATCCCCGGGCTGTTCCTCCATGAGCTGGCACAGCACGGGGTCCTCACCAGAAGCCGAGCAGATGCCTGTGTAATGCTCTTGGATCTCCAGAACTGTGAGCTAAAAAAACTCTCTAAGTTACCCAGTCTCTGGTATTTTGTGACAGCAACAGAAAACGGACTAAGATAGCGAGTGACAAAGTGAATCTGAGAAATACAATTAAGAAGGAAGCTAGAGGTCTCACGCTGCAGATTAACAGTGAGGCCAGGGAGTAGCATCCCTAGCACCAGGATTTGAGCTCAGGTGACTTCAGAGAACAATACTTCACAGCCAAGGCGACACCATCATGATGAGAAGGACTTAAGAGGAGCCGGCGCTGTGGCATAGCAGGTAAAAGCCGCCGCCTACAGTGCCGGCATCCCATATGGGTGCTGGTTCAAGTCCCGGCAGCTCTACTTCCGATCCAGCTGTCTGCTGTGGCCTGGGAAAGCAGCAGAAGATGGCCCAAGTCCTTGGACCCCTGCACCCACATGGGAGACCTGGAAGAAGCTCCTGGTCCTGGCTTCAGATTGGCGCAGCCATCTGGGGAGTGAACCAGCGGATGGAAAACGATCTCTCTCTCTTTCTCTCTCTCTCTCCCTGCCTCTGCCTCTGCCTCTGCCTCTCTGCAACTCTGCCTTTGAAATAAAATAACTCATAAAAAAGAAAAATAAAAGGACTTAAGAACAGGAGAAAGGACATCTGCAATAAGAATTGATGCCCAAATATATATAACAAACTCAGCAAACTCAATCACAGAGAAACAGAAATGGGCAAAGGACCTAAATAGACATTTTTCCAAGGAAGACATACAAATGGATAACAAGTCCGAGAAAAGGTACTCAGGAGCACTGGGCATCAGGGAAACAGACGCAAATCAAAGCCACAGTGCACCCTCAGCGCACACCTGTTAGATGGGCCACTACCAAAAAGCCAAAAGGTAACAAGCGTTGGTCAGGACATGAAGAAAAGGAAGCCCTTCTACACTGCCGCTGGGAATACAAATTGGTACAGCCATTATGGAAACCAGCTTAGAGGTTTCTCAAAAAATAAAAATAGAACCACCATATGATCCAGCATCTTCCGTCTGGATGTATACTCCAAGGAAATAAAATCAGTGCCTCAGAGAGGTGTCTGCGCTCCCAGGTTCATCACGGCTTACTCACACTTGCCAAGATACACACTCAACCTAAGTGTCTGTGGATGGACGAATGGATAGAGAATGTGTATATATATCAGAATATTATCCTGCCATTTATTTAGATTTAGATTTATTTAGAGGCTGGTGCTGTGGTGTAGCAGGTAACTGCTGGCATCCTATATGGGTGCTGGTTTGAGTCTCAGCTGCTTTACTTCCATTCCAGTTCCCTGCTAATGATCTGGAAAAAGCAACAGAAGATGGCCCAAGTACTTGGGCCCCAGCATCCACGTGGGAGACCAGAGGAGGCTCCTGGCTCCTGGCTTTGGATCAGCCCAGCTCCAGCTGTTGCAGTCATTTGGGGAGTGAACCAGCAGATGGAAGATAAATAGATTCTCTCTCTCTCTTTCTCTCTCTCTCTCTGTCTCCTTTCAAATGGATAAATGGATCTTTTTTTAAAAATGATTTATTTACTTATTTACTTGAAAGGCACAGTGACAGAGAGGGAGGAAGGGAGAAAGAGATCTTCTGTCTGCCAGTTCAGTCCCGAAATGGCTGCAACAGCCAGGGCTGGGCCAGACCAAATCTAATCTAGGAGCCAGGAACTCCATCTGGGTCTCCCACGAGGGTGGCAGGGACTCAAGTATTGAGCCATCATCTGCTGCTTCTCAGGACATTAGCAGAGAGCCAGACGGGCAGCGGAGCAGCCAGGACCAAATCAGTGCTCTGACAGGGGATTGCAGGCGTCCCAGGCAACAGCTTAACTGGCCACACCAGAACGTCTGCTCCTATCTTACCATTGTGACAACATGGAGAACATGTTACTAAGTGAAATAAATCAGATGCAGACATATACTGGAATCTCAAAAATGCTGAGCTCACAGAAAAAGAGAATGGAGGGGTGGGCACTGGCCTCGTGGTTAAGATGCCCACGTCCCACATCTGAGAGCCTGGGTTTGACTCCTGGCTCAGGTTCCCAATCCCTGATTCCTGCTAGTGCAGACCCTGGGAGGCAGAGGCGATGGCCCAGGAGTTGGGTCCTTGCCACAGATCTGAGAGAGCTGGATGGAGTCCCTAGCTTCTAGGTCCGACAGCCCACCCCACCCTGGCCGTTGCAGGCATTTGGAGAGTGAACTAGCAGATGGGAGCTGCCTCACTCTCCGTCTCTCTGTGTCTCAAATAAACATAGAAAAGAAAAGAGAAACAGTAGCCAGCAGTGCGGTGCAGCATGGCAAGCCACCACCTGGGACCCCTGCATCCATCAGAGTGCCTCAGACTGAGTTCTCTTTCTGCTTCTCATCCGGCTTCCTCCTAATGCACACGCTGGGAGGCAGCTGGTGATGGCCCAAGCACTGGGTTCCTGTCACCCATGAGGGAGACCCAGATGGAGACCCTGGCTCCCGGCTTTGGCCTGGCCTAGCCCTGGCTATTGTGGGCATTTGGAGAGTGAGTCAGTAGATGGAAGATCTTGATCTCTTTCTCTCTCTCTCCATATGTGTGTGTGTGTGTGTGTGTGAGAGAGAGAGAGAGAGAGAGAGAGAGAGAGAGAGAGAGAGAGAGAGAAACTCTGCCTCTCAAATAAATAAGTAAATAAACCTTTAAAAGAAAAAGAGAGTAGAAGAGTGGTTCCTAGGGACCATGGGGCTGGGAGAACAGAGGAAATGTCAGTCAAAGGGTTCTAAGGTGCTTATGTTCTAGAGACCTAATGAGCTGTACACTTGAAACCTGCTCAGAGTAGATCTTAAGTATTCTCACTATACTAAAAAAAAAAAAAAAAAAAGATGATCCTTTGACAGAAATGGGGGTGGGGGTGCCCATGAAGACACATCCCGACGTTCTGTCTCATGTGGAAGCTAAAAAAAACTAGTTGAGCCGGATGTGGAGCAGAGGTTGGAAAGGCTGGAGGGGAGTCACACGGAGATGGGGTAATGGGTCCCAAAACACGCGGGACAGAGGAATAAATTCCAGGGCCTGGTGTTGTGACATTCCAGGTTAAGCTCCTGCCTCCAACACCGGCATACCATATGGTTCAAGCCCCGGCTGCTCCACTTCCGAACCAGCTCCCTGTTAACGCGCCTAGGAAAGCAGCAGAGGATGGCCCAAGTGGTTGGGCCCCTGCACCCATGTGGGAGACCCAGAGGAAGCTCCGGGCTCCTGGCTTCAGCCTGGCCCAGCCCAGGCCATTGCAGCCATTTGGAGAATGAACCAGCATATGGAAGATTACGCTCACTCTCTCTCTACCTCACTCTCTGTAACTTTGGCTTTCAAATAAATAAATATATCTCTTTAAGAAATCAATAATAAAACCAACTCAAAGTTTGCGTTTAAAAAAAATTATATAGGGGCCGGCACTGTGTTGTAGCAGGTAAAGTCGCTGCCTGCAGTGCCAGCATCCCATGTGGATGCCGGTTCGAGTCCCAGCTACTCCACTTCCAATCCAGCTCTCTGCATGTCCCAAGTCCTTGGGCCCCTGCACCCACATGGGAGACCCAGAAGCAGCTCCTGGCTCCAGCAATTGTGAGGCTATTTTGAGAGTGAACCTGCAGATGGAAGATCTCTCTCTGTCTCTTCTTCTCATTCTGTCTGCCTTTCAAATAAATAAATGAATCTTTAAAAAAAAAAAAAAGAGTAAATTCTAATGTTCCACTGCGCATGTCACTATAACTATGTGTGTACATGCATATAAGACATACCACACGCTCCGTGAATGGATAGAGGAGAACACCAGGGCTCCAGGCACAGGGTGGTGAGAGAGGGGAACGCTGATTGCCCTGGTGTGGTCGCTGCCCATCACGTATGTTTACTGAGGTGTTACACTATACCCCGTAATATGTACAATTATTAACTCTTAATACAGGGAGTTGGCACTGTGGCCTAGCAGGTAAAGCCACTGCCTGCAGTTCTGGCATTCTACATGGGCACCAGTTCAAGTCCCGGCTACTCCACTTTTGATCAGCTCTCTACTGTGGCCTGGGAAAGCAGTGGGAGATGGTCCAAGCCCTTGGGCCCTGGCACCCACGTGGGAGTCCCAGAAGAATCTCCTGACTCCTGGCTTTGGATCGGCGCAGCTCCGGCTGTTGCAGCCAATTGGGGAGTGAACCAGCAGATGGAAGACCTCTCTCTCTCTCTCTCCCTCTGTCTATCTCTCTGCCTCTCCTCTCTCTCTGTGTAACTCTGACTTTCAAATAAATAAACAAATCTGAAAAAAAAAAACAAACAAACAGGATGTTTTAGCATATTTAAGGAGATGGAAGTGCCAAGTAACCTCTGTTGGTCAACGCATATTGAGTACATCCATTGAACATACCCCATAATATGTACACTGTACCTCATAAATATGCACAATTAAAGTGAGTTTTTAAAAAAGAAACGGGGCCGGCGCCGTGGCTTATCGGGCTAATCCTCTGCCTTGCGGCGCCGGCACACCAGGTTCTAGTCCCAGTTGGGGCGCCGGATTCTATCCCGGTTGCCCCTCTTCCAGGCCAGCTCTCTGCTATGGCCCGGGAAGGCAGTGGAGGATGGTCCAAGTGCTTGGGCCCTGCACCAGCATGGGAGACCAGGAGAAGCACCTGGCTCCTGGCTTCGGATCAGCGAGATGCACCAGCCGCAGTGGCCATTGGAGGGTGAACCAACGGCAAAAAGGAAGACCTTTCTCTCTGTCTCTCTCACTATCCACTCTGTCAAAAAAAAAAAAAAAAAAAAAGAAAGAAAGAAAGAAAGAAAAAAGAAACGGATGGGGGGCCGGCACTGTGGTGCTGTGGGTAGATGCCCTGGCCCGAAGTGCCAGCATCCCATATGGGCGCCGGTTCAAGTCCTGGCTGCTCCACTTCCTATCCAGCTCTCTGCTATGGCCTGGGAGGGCAGTAGAGGATGGCCCAAGTCCTTGGGCCCCTGCACCTACGTGGGAGACCCAGAAGAAGCTCCTGGCTCCTGGCTTTGGATCGGCGCAGCTCTGGCCGTTGCGGCCAACTGGGGAGTGAACCATCAGATGGAAGACCTCTCTTCTGCTTCTCCTCTCTGTGTAACTCTGACTTTCAAATAAAAAAATAATAAATCTTAAAAAAAAAAAGAAAGAAAGAAACAGATGAGTCAGGAATGGAAAGTGGGAAGGCAGGCGGCTCTTCTGGCATGGATAAGCCAAGCCTGTGGACATCCAAGTGGGAACGTCCGCTGGGGGACCCTGGGCCGGACCCACGCAGAGACAGGGAGACCAACACAAGCGGGTGCTCTCACAGCCTTATCATCACATTTGGGGTAGGAATAGTGAGGAGATGCTGGAGGAAGGCAGACACACGTGGACATTCCGGTGCCGTGAGCTGACTGCTACTAGTTCTCACTGTCGCCCTTGCTCCATCTGTAAGCCGTGGGCAGTCCTGGTTAACTGCGTTCCCAGGGTTCAGGGACACTGTTTCTGTTGGAGGAATAAGCTTGCTGTTGGCGTGTGGGCTTTTCCTTTACGGAAGACAGTGTGGCTGATCCCACACCAGCTCCCACCATGCATCAGCTACCTTCACAAGCGAGCCCTTTTTCCTTGTGATTACACTAACCTTGTGCAGTAGGAAGGGCCAGTGCCATTATTCCCATTTTACACACGAAGAAGCTGAGGTGCAGAGAGTTAAAATTTGCTGAAGATCCCCCAGGTAGCAAATCCCAAAGCTCAAGACAGAAATTCTTGACCACAAGTTCAATGTGCTTTTTAGTATACCTTGGTGCCTCCCTTTTCAGCAATGCTCATATTATAAGGGCTGTTAGCGCTGTAGACAAAGCTGTGTCTCCTTCAATGTTATACTGGTAACATGTCTATGGATTTTGTTGGTGTCCAGCAAAGCAGCAAGAATTGGCCTTCTGATCTTTTTTCTTCAATTTAAAATCAATTTCAAGAGGGCAGCACTGCGGCACAGCAGGTTGAACTGCACTTGCGATGCCTGGGTCCCATATGAGTGCTGGTTCCGGTCCCTGCTCTGCTTCTGAGCCCATCTCCAGTTACTGTGCCTAGGAAGGTGGCAGATGATGGCCCAAGTACTTGGGTCTCTGCCGCCCATGTGGGAGATTGAGATCGAGTTCCTGGCCTGGCTTCCGCCTGGCCCAGACCTGGATGTAGTGGAGCGAACCAGCAGATGGAAGATCTCTGTGTGTTTCTCCCTCCCTCTCTCTGTTGCTCTTTCAAATAAGTAACTGAATCTTTGAAAAATATAAAATCAAATGATCTTCAAGTTATACATCTTTATTGTTTTTGTAGTAGAAATTCACCTAAGCTTCACTCTTCCATCTTCAAAGCTGAAAGGAGGGGCTGGCGCCATGGCGCAGCAGGCTAAGCCTCTGCCTGTGGCGCCGGCATCCCATATGGGCGCTGGTTCAAGTCCCGGCTGCTCCTCTTCCAATCCAGCTCTCCACTATGGCCTGGGATAGCAGTGGAAGATGGCCCAGGTGCTTGGGCCCCTGCACCCGCATGGGAGATCGGGAAGAAGCTCCTGGATCCTGGCTTCTGGCTTCTGATCAGCTCAGCTCCAACCACTGTGGCCATCTGAGTGAACCAAGAGATGGAAGATCTCTCTCTGTCTCTGCCTCTCTCTGTCTGTAACTCTACTTCTCAAATAAAATAAATAAAATTAAAAAAAAAAAAAAAAGCAGAGAGGAAGATAAAGTCTGGAGCGAGGAAGTATACAAGACACTTGAGCAAAGACCGGAAAGCACCCTCCTTACCCACGGCGCTGTCTCCAGCAGGCTACTCTGCCTCTGGGGTTGCCGGGAGACCAACCAGTAGCACCCAGCTTTTACGGCCCATCCTGTGTTCCAGGGTGGTGGGACAGAGACAGCTAACAGTTGGGAGGTAGAACTTTTTATTTTTTTATTTTTTGACAGGCAGAGTGGATAGTGAGAGAGACAGAGAGAAAGGTCTTCCTTTTTGTCATTGGTTCACCCTCCAATGGCTGCTGCAGCCGGCGCATCGCGCTGATCCGAAGCCAGGAGCCAGGTGCTTCTCCTGGTCTCCCATGCGGGTGCAGGGCCCAAGGACTTAGGCCATCCTCCACTGCCTTCCCAGGCCATAGCAGAGAGCTGGACTGGAAGAGGAGCAACCAGGATAGAACCCAGTGTGCTGGCGCCGCAAGGCGGAGGATTAGCCTGTTGAGCCACGGCGCCGGCCAAGGGAGGTAGAACTTTTGAAAACAAACGAAACAAAAGCAGGAGGAACTTTCTTGAACTTCTCGGCGGGGTCTTCAAAGGGCAGCACCTTTCTGCGCTCCTGTGGCCAGCACAGGCAGCGGCCAGTGTCTGCCCTGAGCCCTGGCTGGCTGACTTCCATGAGCGCACAGAGCTGCAAGTGGTGAAAACATCGTCCGAAGCTCCCAGCTGCTGGAGCCTAGCTCTTGAGGGCGACGGGTATTCATGAGGGATGTGGAAGGAGTGTCAGTCCTACGAGCCCAGCACTGCCAGCTCTCACTGTCACTACCATGTGCGGAGGGGGCAGCACAGGCCACTTCTCAGCAGATAACCAGAATCATAGTGGGAGTTAAGCATCAAGCTTAGAGGTCATTGGCCTTCATTCCAGGGCAAAGAAAGGAATCTGCCTATTCTGCCACCAGAGCCTCTTTTTTGTTGTTGTTGTTGCTAAATATCTATTTATTTATTTATTTATTTATTTGAAAGGCACAACTACAGAGAGGCAAAAGCAGAGAGAGAGAGAGAGAGCCTCCATGCACTGGTTCACTCCCCAGATGGCTCCAACAGCTGGAGCTGCGCCGATCCGAAGCCAGGAGCCAGGAGCTTCTTCCGGGTCTCCCACATGGGTGCAGGGGCCCAAGGACTCGGGCCATCTTCCACTGCTTTCCCAGGCCATAGCAGAGAGCTGGATCGGAAGTGGAGCAGCCGGGACTTGAACAGGCGCCCATATGGGATTTACCCACTATGCATGCAACAGCGCCTCTTCTTAGAGTCAAAGGCTTAATGGCTCCACTAAATAAAAAGTAAAAAAGACCAAAAATAAAAAAGACAGTCCAACAGGAAAATAGGCAAGGACTGTGGACACTAACCAGATGAAAAGATACTCAGCTCACCCGTACGCCTTGGCCTCCTGTGCTCAGTTTCTCACGGCTTTATTACACAGATTGCCCTGCAGTAGAATCAGATCATGCTTCTAAAGTCTGACTTCTCCCAGATCAGTGTCTTTCTTCAGTTTCCAACAGACTGGGTGTGGCTGGGACAGGTCCACAGGGCCGATCACTTGGGGAACTGATCTTGGAGAGTGTGTTCTGGGAGCTCTCGGCTCTGACAGGCGTAGTTCTGTGCTCGTCCACAGAAAAGTAAACTAGAAGTTCAAGTCCTTCCCAAGAGATAGCGTTGCTGAAAGAGTGAGTGAGCAAATGAGCGGAGGGAAGATGTTGGCTGAGGCAGCCGTGAAGAGATAGGGCATGACCCTCCCCTGGGAGGGGGAGAGCCTTCACTCAGCGCCCATCTGCCTGTCGGCCTTGGACTACACCAGGAGGCCCAGGCCTGGAAGACCCGCTCTGCACTTTCTACCTGCCTGGACATTTTCACGAAAGCCACTGCCATTCAGTACCTAATCAATGAGTGGAAACAACTCCTCTCTCATCTCAGAACACCTAACAATGGTATTTGCTAAAGCAATAGTGATTTATCATAATAAAACTATTGCCACAAAAGTCACTCTGTTATCCTTGTACCACCACCGTCTCTGCCTTGGATCCTGACAGCAATATGGATGACAATATACTTGGTCGAACATATATGGAAACGCATTAAGATGGCTATTTTATATTTAAAAAAAAAAAAGTGTTGGCCAGGGTGTGGAAAATTGGACGACCTGTGCATTGCTGGTGGGAGTGTAAAATGGTATCCCTGCTCTGGAAAATTTTTTTTTTTTGGACAGGCAGAGTGGATTGTGAGAGAGAGAGGGAGAGAAAGGTCTTCCTTTTCTGTTGGTTCACCCTCCAATGGCCGCTGCAGCTAGCGCATCTCGCTGATCCAAAGCCAGGAGCCAGGTGCTTCTCCTGGTCTCCCATGCGGGTGCAGGGCCCAAGCACTTGGGCCATCCTCCACTGCCTTCCCAGGCCATAGCAGAGAGCTGGCCTGAAAGAGGGGCAACCGGGATAGAATCCAGCACCCCAAGCGGGACTAGAACCCGGTGTGCTGGCACCACAAGGCAGAGGATTAGCCTGTTGAGCCACGGCGCTGGCCTCTGGAAAATCTTACGGCGACTGCTTTAAAGGTTAAATATAGGATTGCCACATGATGCAGCAGTTCCACATCCAGTGTATAACCAAAAGAAGAGAAATCAGGGTCTCAAACAGCTCGTTGCAGTCTCCTGAGTGTGGTGGCACCATTCACAATAGCCTTTAGGAAGAAGTAACCCAGATACCCATTAATGGATGAATGGATAAACAAAAAATGGTATGGACGTTCAAGGAGGGAGTTCTGACACCTGCTACAACATGGATGAACCTGGAAAATAGAATGCTCAGTGGAAAAGCCGATCCCAAAGGACTCTCTGACTCCACTTACAGGTAGTACCTGGAGTAGCCAAACTCCTAAGTGGCTCGGAGGCAGGGGGAGGAGAGGTAGTGTTTAACGGGTACAGAGACTCAGTCCACAGAGTTCTGGAGACGGACGGTGGTGATAATGCACAATAGCATCAATGTATTCAATGTCATAGAACTGTACTTAAAAATGGTTTAAATAGCAAACCCTATGTTACGCATTTTTTTTTCCAGTTTTATTTATTTGAGAGGCAGTTACAGACAGAGAGAGACAGAGAGACCTTCCATCGCTGGTTCACTCCCCAAATGGCCCCAATGCAGGAGCTGGGCCAATCTGAAGCCAAGAGATTCTTTCAGGTCTCCCACCAGGGTGCAGGAGCCCAAGCACTTGGGCCATCTTACACTGCTTTCCCAGACCATTAGTAGAGAGCTGGATCGGAAGTGGAGCAGCGGGGACTGGAACTGGCACCCATATGGGATGCCAGAGCTGCAGGTGGAGGCTTTCCCACTATGCCACAGCACTGGCCCCTTATGTGTGTGTTTGTTTTTAACTAATATTTTTTCAAAAAGCATTCTTGGGAGAGAGGGTGGAGTCACCCGGAAGAGCCGCGGTAACCTGTTGGGTGCTTCACCGTGAACTGCGACTATTTATCCTCTTTCTCTGGGGAAGCCTGAGTTCACTCGGACTTTCCGGAGGCAGACAGCGGTCTGGAGTTTCTGGTGCCCTCTGGGGAGTGTATCTGCAGCTGGTTATTAGCACCCCGCCTGTGGCAAGGGCTGAAGCCTATTTACAGGGATGGGCAAGCCCTAGTCACTCCCACAGGGATCCTGTGCTCTGCCTCCGGTAGGCATACAAATGTCTGTGCACTTACACGGAGTGACTGGGTTACCTTGGGCCACTCACCTCCACCCGGGGATGAGGCCATCTTGTAAAAAGCGAACCACTTACCGTGTGCCCGAAACACTGTTGTTGCCCATTTCACAGATGAGAAAACCGAGGCACAGGAGGGAAAGTTACACAGGTATTAGGCGGTGGGCCCGGGGTCTCGACCAAGACACGCTGTGGTCTCAGAGGTCACGCTCCCAATCATTACACCTGGGAATGCTCGTGTCCAAGTCGGGGGCTTCACCGACCCTGAAGTGGGTCTCCCAGTCCAGAACAGAGAATGGAAGCTGAGGTTGAATTTATTCCTTGATTATGATCCTGCTCCTCTACTCCGGCAGGGTGGCTGGGCCCCGGAGGGCTAATGAAGAAGCCAGAATAAAGGGGCTTGCGGGTTTAAGGTCAAATTTTTTGAACCTAAGGAATTTCCCTCCAATTCTGAAGCAGCCCCTTAGTGACGAATCTGCTGCCTGTGCTCCGGGTTTTGCTATTACTGGATTTTCTGCGTGATCAAGGCAGGCGAGACGAAACACCATTACACTAACACCGAGCGATGCCGGACCCTATATAAATCTTTTTTTCTGGTTGTACTAAGAGAAAACCCAAGGCGAATCTGCCACTCCGGAGTGCAAGCCGGGAGGCGGGCTGAGCAGCGACCATTTTTGTTTTGCGGCCGTGCGCTCTCAGAACAGCTTGACTAACAGGACCCCCACGGGGGAGGTGGAGCCTATCAGAGCGCGGGGCGGGGTCTCAGGGACGTGATGATTCAAACGGACTAATGAGCTGGGCGCATCTGGCAGAAGTCGCCAATGAGCGGGCGTGTTGGGGCGGAGCGCGCAAGCCCTACTGCGTTTGGTTGTACGGTGGCTTTGGCGCATTTTCGGCTGGTTTGATTCATCCATTTTGAAGAGACGGGGGAGAGGGGGGTTCGTCTGATCCAGGGGCCCTGAATCTAGGAGCGGCGGAGTTTGAGAAGCCAGCAGCTCGGGGCTCGGCGGCAGCGGTCCCATCGGCCGAAGCTCGGGGGGGGTGGGGCGCCGAGCGCGCGGGGTGGGGGGGGTCCTGGTCTTTGGCTTCTCGACTCGGTCCTGTCTCGACAGCGAACATGTCTCGGCCTGTCAGGTCAGTGCGGAGCCCGAGGCCTGGAGCGGGCTGGAGGGGGCTGGGGTGCCTGGTGTGGCGTGGGGGACAGCAGCCTGGCGTCGGCCCTCGCCGCTGCCACGCGCGGCCTCCGCCCTGCCGGGGCCCGCGCGCGCGCGCCCCGGAGCGTGGGGGGCCTCGCTGGCGCGCGGGGCTGCGCGGGGGTGGCGGCTGCGCGCGCGCGCCCTCCCCGCCCCGCGCCGCTGCGGGGCCCCGGTCGGCCCGGCTGCCTCCCCCACCCTGCGCACGGAGCGGGCGGGGTGTTCCGAGCCGCCCGCGGCCGGGGGGAGGGTGTGGACGCCGCGCCCGCAGGCAGGCCCCACCTCCGGGCCGGGACTCGGCGGGGAGGGGCGGTGCGCTCGCCCTGCCCCCGGACGCGGGGGCGGGGGCGCCGGGCGGCCCGGGGCGCCGGCCCGCGGTGATCCCCCACGCCGCGGGCGGGCCGGCCCCGCCCCCGGGCTCGGGCGTGGGCGGGCCCCGCGCTGTTCCCCAGAGTGAGAGTTCGGGACGGGACCCCGCGCCCGCCTCGGAGCTCGGGGAGGCGGAAGCCCGGGGTTGACCCTTTCGCCCCGACCGGCGGTGTCCTTGCTCGGGGAAATGTCGGTGCTCGGCGAGGTGCGGGTTAACAGCGCGACCCAGATCCCGTGAGGCTCTCGTTCCCCTCGCCCCCGTGTACACGTCGCGGGATCTTTTCGTAACCCTCTCCTTGCCCCGAGCGGCGGGAATGGTGAAGGGGCTACGTGGGGTTAACCCTCGGACTCTGGGCCTTGGGACAAGTTGGCGCTCCCCCCGCGGCCGGTGGACTCGCCCTCCGCCCGCCCGGGGGCCGGCGTGTGGAATGTGCCATTCGCCGGGGGGGGGGGGGTGCGTGCCCGGCGGCTCGCAGGGTTAGTTTGGAAATGGTCGAACAGTTGTCGCTTCCCTTTCTTCATTCCAAGTTTCGTGCAAAGGGAAGTTCCTTCAGAGTTCCACAGAGGCCCAGGAGCCCGGGAGGGTTCTGTCCCGCCCGGTTCCGTGGGAGCGTGGACGCAGCGGCCTCCCTGGCTGCCCCGTCCTGCCGCCGGGTTTGAACCCGCGCCTCTGCTAACTTCGCCCTCTGCGCGAGTTTCCGAGGCGTCCGAATGGCTGTTTGCGGCGGTGGTGCGCGCATTTTTTTGTGTGACATGAGAATTGACTGTTATAGCCCATCATCTCGCGTGAGATATTTCCTTTAGGATCGGCTAAAAGTGACTACTATAATAAAGATTTCTGTTATCTGAATTGCATCTTTTGTCTTCTGGGAGTAATTTCTGTATGGTGGAATTATTAATTTCTCCACTTTTTAAACTTCACTAAGTTTTGACTTTTTATTTTATTGTAGTGACTTTCTTATTTCATCTGCCCGAATTTATGTTCCCAGATTTAGATACTGGAACACGAACAGAACTTTTTACTGTGAAACTTGGATTTTTAACTTTACCATGTGTGGATGAATATATTAAGCACATTCTGACAGTTTTTTTGGAGGCATTAGGGTTTCTGCACAACTTTTTTCTTAATGTTAACAATTTTAACCTTGTTTGTTGCCTCTAATTGAAGGATGAAGTTACCATATTGTGGGCTCATTTGTCACTTTCGAGTTTATTTCAGAGCAACTTGGTTCCTGATTATATTTTAGTGATAAAGTCTCTTTGTAACTCCTTTTAAAAGAAGTCTTTAATATGCTGGTGACCAATAATAAAGCAGAAATAATTAAACTTGAGTTTGGTGGTTTGTTAAATTTGGCAATAAAAAGGCCTGACTAGGGAAATGCTGTTTGAGTGTAGTTGAAGAATCCATGTTACCATAAGACATTTGACACCAGAAAAAGGACATTGATTTCAGAATGATCGCGCTTTTTTTTTTTTTTTTTTTAATGACTATTTGAAAGCCAGAGAGAGATCTTCCATTCACTGGTTCACTCCCCTTATTTCCCAACAGCTGAGTCTGGGACAGGGCCAGGCCTAAGCC
Source organism: Lepus europaeus (assembly GCF_033115175.1). Classification (NCBI taxonomy): domain Eukaryota; kingdom Metazoa; phylum Chordata; class Mammalia; order Lagomorpha; family Leporidae; genus Lepus; species Lepus europaeus. Next base: position 20,737,317 of record NC_084840.1, on the reverse strand, counting down.
CAGAGGCTGGAACTCTATCTGGGCCTCCCACCTGAGTGCCAGGAACTCAAGTGTTGGGGCCATCATCAACTGCCTGCCAGGTGTCCTAGCAGGAAGCTGGATTGGAAGCAGAGTAACCAGGACTCCCCAGGCACTTCGGATGGGACGCAGCAACCCACACAGCGGCTGGCCTTGCTGTGCCACAACCCCTGCCCTGATTACCCTTATTTAAAAATAAGCTGTGGGAAAATGCCAGTGTTCACAGCAGTGCGTTACTGTACGCAAGCCTGTATATGATTCTGACGAGTTTTCTGGTGCTCACTTTTACTGTAAATATTGATTTTTGTTTTTAATATGAACCTAAACATTTAAAGAGTGTTTAAGAAATACGCTAATGGTACCTTGACAGAAATTTCCAGATAAAACATATGATGAACCATTTGGCTACAGCATGATTTTCCATAGCCCTGTATCTAGCGTGTTATTCTTAAGTAGCCGTCTTTACCTTTTATAGTTACTGACCTGTAAAGGAGAGCTTAGAGTCAGATTAATAGCATAAAATTGTAGCCTCAGAGCTAGAAAGAAATTGAGGCACACTCAGTTCACAGAGGACTTACAGGGACCTAGACAAGTAAAGTGCCTCGTGTCACACACTGCTAGGTCCCAAGGTCCCAAGCCCAGATTTCTTAATTCCAGTCCTCACCCTATTCTGTCATAATCACTTTACCTTCTACCTGGTCAATATCGTTGCCAGTGTTGATGAAAGAACACAGAGTATGACGTTTCTAACTTGTCAGTGCATTTGTGACACTTGGTGAGGGAAGAAGGAAAAAGGATGAGGGGAAAGCCCAGGAGATTTACTGGCTCACCCAAACCGAAACCAGGTTTCTTAAAATTTAGCTTGGGGTGCAGAGATCCTCCTCCCTTCCTGAAAGTGGTCCAAGTCACTCCCAGCCGTCTAGTTACCTCTCTTTGTAACAGAAGTGTGCTTCGTAGCTTGTCTTTCCTTTAGACTTGACTGCAGGGAATGTTTGCTATTGAAGATTTAGATGTGAACGCATAGCCTCTTAGAGGTTGATAAGAGATCGTCATGTTTACAATTATATGAGAATTATCAGCTTTCCCAATAGTCCAGATTGTTTTCTTTGAAAGAATTATGTGCCTGGATTAAAACTTAGTCTCTCTTACCAAAAGGGTTAAAGGGAAAACTCAGAAGTATATTCAGGTTTGTGTGGAATTTGTTTCCCAGTATGCACATGAAGACACAAATTTAATACCCTAGGAAATGGGGTTGTAGCTGAGCCTGGTTCCTTACGTCTCTCACATTTCTGGTACATTTTATTACTTACATGTCATGTTCCTCTAAAAAGACATCATCCTTTCTAAGATATGCCATCAAAGATAACGTAGTGTAGTAGTATATAAAATGAATAATGGCAGGGAGTTAATGTTTATAAAAGAACATTAAAACATTCATTTTTCTCAGTATCCATGTAGTTAGTTATACTAAAGATTATAATACAGTGCTTAAAATGTGGTTTTTGGAGTAGCATACTGAACATTTGAGGAAAAGCGCAGAGACAAGCTCTGTGATAGGGACCTTTGTTTTTTAAATCTGTAACAAAACAAGGTTTAAAGAATATGTTGCTCAAGGTTATAGAACTGTAATAACAGAAGATTTGAACCCGGACTTCCTGAGTTACAGAGCTAGCATTCTTTCCATGGTACCACTCTTGCCTAGTGTTTGGCATGGTGATGGTCGAGTGTTTGCTCACTAGCAGTGTCTCCAGTGTTGTACATTCTTAATACATACATTTTTAGCTCTGGGGAATATTTTGCCAAAAACATGGCCAAAATGTCTTTAATATGAGTATTTTTGTCCAATATTTAAAGTTGTTAGAGATGGCTTTTCACATTAAAAGTATTAAATAAAAAGAACGTGAAGGAACTTCAGAAATTAAGTCTGGGTTCTTCAGTTTACCACTGATGACTTTGAAACCCCAAGAACTAAGATGTAGAGATCATAGCAAGACTGGTTTTGAGAGAATAAAGATGTTAGCAACTCTCCTTTCTGCTAGATTTGTGTGTGCCGTATTTTATTCCAGTCTTACTGGTCCGCATCTCCAGTTTCACACTAGTGGGACCATATAAATTTGGGAATTTGGAATTTTCACATTTAACATAGGAGTAGGATTGTATAGTGTATTCATGTCCCATCTAGTCTGGGGTCATTCCTGTAGTCAAACACATTAGTATTTTGTGAAAAGCATTTTCACACCAAGTTAATAAAGAGTAAAAAGCCTCACATTTAGGTCAAGTTGTGCCAAAATACAAGGGGCCTACAAAAAGTTCATGAAAAATGCATATTACAAAACACATGGGTTTCAGATTTTTTTCACCAAAATATAATTCCATTTTCAACAAACTGGTTGAAATACCTTTGTGGGAGTTATGAAAAAATGCTTAAGTTTTCAGAACTTTATAGATTTCCAAATTGTATATTTGAGATTGTATACCTTTAACATATTAGCATACATTCTTTTAAAAACCTTTGAAAATCAGTAGAACTCATTTACTGGCAAATACTCTGCCAGGTACTTTACATATGTATTTCAAAATCACGCAGTAACTGTTGAGACAATGTCTACCTTATCCCTATTTTGTTGTGAGACCTGAGGCTTGTAGAGACTCACGGGCATAGCTCACCAATGAGAGACGAAGCAGGAATTTTACAGCTGGTGTGTGATCCTCCCCGTCCTGTGAGATGGCCTCTGTGTTACCCTTCCTCATGGTGGCAGCACAGGTCGTCTTTGGAAGGGTTAGCAGTGCATGATAGGACTTGGCTAACTTTAAAATGAGCTTGTGGGGCCAGGGGAATAGAGTATGTGAGGGGGTTAAAGGAGGGGACACCTAACTGGGGAGAAAAATCCAGTGAAGTGGTTAGTGTGAGTCTTTGGGAGGAAAATGTGAATGTCAGCCCTGTTTTAACTTCATACATTTCATAATTTCCCTCTGACTAAAATAAATGTATAGATTCCAAAGCCACCTGAAGAACAGTAGAAGAAAATTACTGGATCATGTTACATTAAAATGTGTATGCAGAAATGCTTAGCACACTTAGGTTAACTGAATCCTGAGGAGGATTAAAAATAAATATATGTGATCAAGTAGGGTTGTCCAAGGAACACAATAATCTGTCACTATGAGTCATCATATAAAAGGACTAAAAGAAAGCCTTGGCATTTGAAGAAGTTTCCACACATATCATAAAACGTGTCAATGCATTATAATTAGAAAATTAAGATTAAAGTTAGGGGTTGATTTAATATGTCAAAGGTTACAAATTAAGGTAAGTGGTTGTTCTTAGTGTTTTAAATCTGAATTAGCTGTAAAACTGGTGGACAGTAGCACGGCACAGCAAATCAGGAGACAAGAGTTTCTGCCTCTTTGATTTATGTGATGGAAGATGGGAGCTCCATTGGAATAATTGACCTTGCGCTTCCAAAGCACTTTATAGTTTTCAAATCTCATTAATTTCTTCCAGCTCTAAAAATGGCTGGTTACTAAGAAGGATAAAGCTAATTTTGAATAAAATTTTATGTTTTGGTTTTAGGGTATGTTTTTCCCAGAAATGTAAAAGGCCACCATCGTGTATCTGAGACACCGTCCACATTACAGTCCGTGGGAATGTTGTCCCTTTATCACTTGTGATTTACAGTCTGCATGGTCAAATGGGCCATTTGGTTTCTTGAACTTATCAGTATTAATGTTAAATTGTAGTCATGTTAGAAAAAAATTGTTGGCCACAAAGATACTTACAACTTCACTGTAGATACAGAAATCACTTTTTGGGTTGTTGAAACCAAAGACACCATCTGGGAGACTCCTGCGTTGTACACAGTAGAAGGAAACCTTTGATTCAGTGTAGGACCACTTTGGTCAAACTGGGCATCCCTTTGTTTTGTGAAAAAGTGATTACTATCTAGATTTTAGGAAGTGGACTTGATGGTTATAGAGTTACTTTGTAGTATTTTTAAATAACTACCATTTACATAGTCATAAATCCAGGCTTTTGAAATACTTTAGATGGAGAGACCACAGCTGCTACAGTGTTCACACTGGATATTGTATATTTTCAGGTGCTTCTTAGAGATACATGTTTTTTGAATTGTGCATCTGTTGAGTTATCTGCTAAGCAAGGTGATCTTCCAGGATACCTTTGGTTGGAATGTAGAATCCTTTATCTGTCAAGATAAAATGACCTAGAAGATGAACTGCTTGAGAAACTAAAAATTAGCTCAGCTGAGAAAGTAAAAGTCCACCCTGCTGTTGGGGCTGAGATTACAGATGGGACTGGTTCGCCGGCCAAGGACATTCCACAGCCATAAAGGCCGATAACACACCTTTCCCAAGTGCAGCTGCAAAGTCAGACTGTCAGAAACTTCGCTTTTTTGTTTAGCATGCATCATAAATGAGACATCACACTTTTTTTTTTTTTTTTGGACAGGCAGAGTCAACAGTAGAGGGAGACAGAGAGAAAGGTCTTCCTTTTTGCCATTGGTTCACCCTCCAATGGCCGCTGTGGCCGGCGCATCTCGCTGATCTGATGGCAGGAGCCAGGTGCTTATCCTGGTCTCCCATGGGATGCAGGGCCCAAGAACTTGGGCCATCCTCCACTGCACTCCCTGGCCACAGCAGAGAGCTGGCCTGGAAGAGGGGCAACCGGGACAGGATCGGTGCCCCAACCGGGACTAGAACCCGGTGTGCCGGTGCCTTAAGGCGGAGGATTAGCCTGTTAAGCCACGGTGCTGGCCCGAGACATCACACTTTTGTCAGGACTCTAAGTCATTTGACAGAGACCTAGTCTGGACTTAGACCCTTGCAGCTAGCCGTGGAACCCCGTATCTACGTTGCCACCTTGCTTGAGGACGAAGGCGTTAGGTCCACTCTGCAGTCCACCCTTCAGCACTGTGCGTGGAGCATACCCAGATACTGCTTCATTTACCCTCAAATCCTGCGATTTTCTTTTCTGTTAGGTGAGCTATCCTGCATACTACGCCATGTTTTTCCTTTTTAATGAGTCGATAGACCAGAGGTGGAGAACTTTTTTTCTGCCAAGGGACATTTGAATATTTATGACATCGTGGTCCATACAAAATTATAAAAAATTAGCCTGCTACAGGTTCATTGAGTTTTGAGCCCCGCCTGTGGTGGTTTTGGCAGGGCCAGACCAAATGACTTTTTTATGAATGGCGTGTAAGCTCACTTAGTTACAGGTTTAAACCTGGTGATTGGGTTAGGCAATTTGGAAGATTCCACAAGTTTCCCAAACCCTCTGCTTCAGATCAGAACTAGGTAATGCTTAGTCTGGGACCCCCTTCAGTCCCAATTGCATAGATTTTGCATTGAACTTACATTGGGAAAAATAACCGATTATTTAGCAGGTACTTTATCTTGTAATGAAATTTGTGAGTTTGAAAAAAAGTATTTCTTACTGGTGAAACTGGGCATGGTGAATGGGTACTTACTCATTTGGACTAAAAAGGAAGTTGGCTAAATATTCAGTAGGAGATTGAGGCATGTGTCTAGCTCATCATTCACAACAACATTCTTGAGAAATTAGAACTTTGTACTTGAAAAACTTGGTAGCCCTTTCTAAATTTTTTTGTCTTTAAAGTTTCTTTGATCTTGTGACTTTGTTTTTAATTTTTACATTTTAAACATAAAAGAGTGCTGTATAATATGATCCAAACAGCACATTTGAAGCAAAAGGAACTTGAAGGTCAAGACGAGTAAAGCAGTTCTAAGAAATTAACCCGAGTTGAGTTCAGGAATTGTGGCCTCAGTGAACCAACATTTGTGTGTCCTGAGAAAACATGGCACGCGAGGTTTCTCTGTCGTCTTTGAGGGAGAGAAGAAAGGAAAGACGGAAACCTAGGTTACAATGGGCACAGATTGTTGACTTGGGGGGCATTTGTCCTGTGAAAATTGAATTTGGGAGAGGAAGGTTTGTAGCCTGTGTGGGCAGTGGCCTGTGGGGCACAGGGTTGGCAGGACTTGGGTGGAAAATAGCCTTTGCCACTGAACTGCTTGCGGTGGTAAAGTGAGCCTGGAGCCGCATTTCAGTGCAGATGACAGAACTGAGCCTTGAGCCTTGGCTTCCTCAGGTGTGCGGAAGTGATGACGATTCGCTCGGCGTGTGAGGTTAGTGTGAGAGTCAGGATTCAGGTGCCTCACTCGCATCTGAAGTGACTTGTGGTTAACGAAAGTCATCATGGAGCCACACAAAGCCTCTGTAAATCAGTGGCCTCAGATGCTGGCTGCCACTGGTGTTACCGTAAACATTTGTTTCAAACTTTCATTTTCAAAGGTAGGCAATTTTGCAGATAAGCGGGTCTCTTTCATGGAGAGCTTGAGGATTACCAGGTTTCATTATTCTTGCACATGATACACAAGCTCATTTTAAAGTGAAGTTGCAGTACAAGGTTAACTCTTAAAATGCTTCCAGTTAAGAAATTTTATTTTTTTTTTTAATTTGAGAAGCAGAAAGAGCCCATGTCTACTAATTCACGCACCCCGCCCCCCCACCCCCGCCCCCGCCCAGATGCCTGAAGTGATCAGGACAGCCCAGCTGAAGCCAGGAGGTGGACGCTCAGTCCAGGGCTCCCGTGTGGGTGTCAGGAACCATCGCCGCTATCTCCCATGGTCTTCCTCAGCAGGAAGCTGGAGTCAGCGTCAAAACCAGTCGCTCTGATAGGAGCCACCGGTGTCGGCCAGAAGGCTAACCACTCAGCCTTGCCTGTTCTTTTAATCAGCTGTGTTTTATGTCGATTTTGTTTGAACAGACAGTTTTATTGCTAAAATGTTTTAAATATTGCCAATTTAAATGATTTCATTTCATTTCTTAAAAAGATTTTCTAGAGCAAAACAGTTCTGTGAAAATACCAGGGTTTTATTTCGACAGTGATCCTGACACCTTGACAACATGAGGTCCTTGTGAGTAAGATGGAGACATGGAGGCAGAATGGTAGTTCACTGTGGTGAACGTGGGCCTCAGTAGCCATGCGCAGAGAGAGCCAACAGTGACCAACATCATCCTGGGAGGGTACTACACCGCTGCTTTAAGGGGCTCTCTCCTTGGCCTGTCTTTATTAATGATGTAAATGAAGACATTGGTGGTACACTGAGGAAATTTGCAGATGATAGGAAGTTGGGAGAAAGAATGTGTTGGGGTCAGGATACCAGAAGTTGTTAGCTATGGTCAAGGACGTTTGGGTCATTGGAATTGCTGTGTAAAGCCACTCTGTAATGGAACAGCCCCGAAGACAAGTGAGACTTTGGATTGCTTTAGCAAAAGTACAGGGAAGATAGAGGTTGGATTAGATTGTCAAGGATCTAATAGTTCTAGTACCTTCTCTAGCTTAAATGGTAACCTGTGGAGACTGCCATGAAGTCAGAAAGAATTTAACACAGGGAGGTATTTTGGTATTAATGCTGTAGTGAAAGGGGCAAGAAACCTTTTAAGACAATTCTTCGAGTTGGTGCTAGAACCATTAAGACCTACATACTTTTAAGTTGAATGACATATCCAAATATGAGTGTGAACTGTGTGTATTTAAAATTACGGGGGCCTGTGTTGCATAGCGGGTAAAACCACCTCCTGCAATGCCAGCATCCTTTATGGGTGCTGGTTCATTTCCAGTCCAGCTCCCTGCTAATGGCCTGGAAAAGCAGTGGAAGATGATCCAGTACTTGGGCGCCTGCCACCCACACTGGAGACCCAAAGGAAGCTTTTGGTTTCAGCCTGGCTCAGCCCTGGTTGTTGCGGCCACTGGGGTGGTGAACCAGCAGATGGAAGGTGGATCTCTCTCTCTCTTCTCTCTTCTTTCTTTCAAATAAGTACATTTTTTAAAAATCTGTTTTTAACCTCAGTTCTGTAATGAAATCTTGTATTGACCTCCCAGTTCTTGTTATTGATAGTCACTTTATACTGAAGAGTTAGTTTAGCTTTGGCACTTAATTTAAGTAATGGTGTTTTAAGAAACTCTTTGTTTTCAGTTAGAAATAGAACTTTCCTGAGGCGAGCATTGTGATGTAGGAAGTCAAGCCTCCGCCTGCAACACCGGTATCCCATGTGGGCACTGGTTTGAGACCCGATGCTCCACTTCTGATCCAGCTCCCTGCTAATGCTTGGGCCCCTGCACCCATGTGAGAGACCTGAAAGAAACTCCAGGTTCCCGACTTTGGCCTGACCCAGCCCTGGCCATTGTGGCCATTTGGGGCTTTTCTCTTGTTACTCCTTTGCTGATGCCAAGTCCCTAAACCATTAGCCACATTTCTTGGTCCCTAATGAAGAGGATGCTCCCTGGCCACAAAAAGCTCACAGTAAGTAGGAGAGGCAGGAAGAATTGGTAGGTTATACAGTGTAAATAGAGTACTAAGATTATTGAGGAGGTGAATGTCTGATTGGAGAGGGAGTGATATGACAGCACTCCAGTAGGACAGGGAACAGCAGGACCAAGTGATTGAAAACAAAATAGAGGAATTCCAAATTTCCTGGGCTCCTTGGGCAAGTGGCAAGAGATGAGCTCTTGCAGGATATTGGATATTAATTCTATCAAATAAAAAACTATGCTTCTAACAAAACTCTTAAACTTGGGCCCTAAGCACAAATACTGGAGTGCCTACTTTGTACCTCAATTATACCAGAACTGTAGCTCTAACACATGATTGTGTCTGTCATGGAACTTGGGTCAGTGACCAAAAGTGGTACAGCAATAAGTGATACGGTATAAGGTCTACACAGGATAGCTGTTTATAGTAGAAAAGATTTTTCATTAAACGAATACATTTTGTAGAATATCTGTTAGATCTGTCAAGCAGCTTATGTCATCGGTTTCGGCAGAAGTGACCTCATAGTTGTAGCACTGGTAAATAGGCTTCTGTGCTTACTACATGATAAGCTTTGTGGCACATTTCCAGTGATAGCCTAAGGAAACAACAGCCATCATATGCAAACATGGTAGAAAGTTGTTTGGGGGCTGACGTGGCTCAGTGGGTTAAGCTGCTGCATGTGATGCTGGCATCCCATATCAGAGCACCAGTTCAAGTCCTGGCTGCCCTACTGCCTATCTGGCATCTTGCTAATGTGCCTGGGAAGGTAGCAGAATATGGCCCAAATACTTGGACCCCTGCCACCCATGCGGGAGACCGAGCTGGAGTTCTGGTCTCACCCACAACCCGGGTGTTGTGGCCATCTGGGGAATGAACCAGCTGATGGAAGATCTCTCTCTCTTTCAAATAAATAAATCTTCTTAAAAAGAAAGAAAAAAAAGAGGGGAGAGGAGGGAAGGAGGAAGGAAGAACAAATTAATGGGCCAGTGCTTGGCTCAGCAGGTTAAGCTGCCACCTGCAACCCTAGCATCACATGGGTACCAGTTTCAGTCCCAGCTGCTGCTCTTCTATCCAGCTCCCTGCTAATGCGCCTGGAAAAGCAGTGGAAAATGGCCCAAGTACTTGGCAACTACACCCACGCAGGAGACCCAGAAGAAGCTCCTGGCTTAGATCTGGCCCGGCTCCAAAGGTTGCAGCCATTTGGGTAGTGAACCAGCGAGTGGAAGATCTCCGTCTCTCCCTCTCTTTCACTCTGTACTCTACCTTTCAAATAAAATAAATCATTTGAAAAGGAAAAATAAAAAGAAAGTTCTTGATGTTGAATCTACACTTAGTCTCATCGCTAAAGCTAAGCAGGTACCTTTACTACTGTTTTCGTATTAAAGTCCTAAGGCAGCTAAAATGTTTTCTTGGTTGCGAGTTCAGTATTCTCAGTTTATTAAATTGCTCTTCATCTGATGTGCCCTATACCATTCTCGTGCCCCCCCCCCATAGTCTCATGGCCCATGATAATTTATCCCTTTGGCACCCAGAAATTGAGTAGTTACATTTTCCTTGTCATCCCACAAGCATGGGATAGACCAGAATCATTACCCCTGCAAGTTTACAACCTGTACTGTAATTATTAATGATTAAGGTTTAAAACTCCCTCTTCGGGATACATTTCTTTCTTTGGTCTCATGTCCTGTTTTACATGATCCTAAATAATGCAGATCCTCCTTGCATTTTGATTGTAGTACTGTTTTTCCTGGCCTTTGTCATTAATACAAGCCCCAAAATACTAGGTTTTTTTTAAAAAAATTGTCATACAAAACTATCTTTATGTGATAAAAATATACTTTAACAGAATTTACTGTCTTAACCACTTGTAACTATACAGTTTGGTAGTGTTGATGTAAGTGGAATTAATAGTCATGTTTTTAATTAGCTTTCCTGGTAGTCTGATATCTTTATTAGTCATTTGCTAGAGCAAGTATATAGTTTTATAGGTTAAAGCAATCAAGGAGAAATTCCTTAATATCCTTTCTTCCCCCATGAAACTGAGGGTGTCACTGTGCTTTCTACATCTGAGTCCCAAACACGTGTTCAGAGTTCACCCATCCTCGTGTTGTCCTGGCACATTAGGATACAACATGGGCTGTGGCTTATTCTGACCACCCTGTCTGAATATTAATAGTATCCTTTTTTAAAAAAAAATTATTTATTTATTTAAAGGCAGAGTTAGAGACATCTTCCATCCCCTGGTTTACTCCCCAAGTGTCTGCAATGGTCAGAGCTGAGCCAATCCAAAACCAGGAGCCAGGAGCTTCTTCCAGGTCTCCCACACAGGTGCAGGGTCCCAAGTTCTTGGGTCATCTTCCAGTGCCTTCCCAGGCACATCAGCAAGGAGCTGGACTGGAAGTAGAGCAGCCAAGACTCAAACCGGTTTCCATATAGGGTGCCAGCACCACAGGCCAAGGCTTTAACCTGCTGTGCCAAAGCACCAGCCCCTATTAACGGTATCTTACATAAGCTGTATAACCAAGAATATTCTGCTCAGGTGTAAGTGTAGTTGATAACATGTATTTCTCATTCAGCTCACTTGTGCGTATTTAACCCTAGAGTTACAGTGCATTTTTTATCCAAGGCTCTTGCAAGGTAAGTTGTTGGTTACTAAAATGGAAGTTGTTTTACATCTCCAGATGAAGATTTTTAAGCTTATATTTAGAATACAAAGGGAAACAGAATTATGATTTTTTTCAAGGTAGTAATAGCTGCCTTAGCTGATGGGAAATGCTTAAAATCATTTAAAAGATGGATATATAAGCTTTTGAGGCTTTCATACTTCTTAAGTTATATACTCTAATAAAAAGCATCTTTTGACTGGACCAGTTAACTTTTTTTTCTTTTCTGTGTAAGGCTGAACTTCGTGTTACCATAATTTTGTGCATTATCATTTAACTGCTGTATGCTTAAAACTTGATCTTGCTGGCCGGCGCCGTGGCTCACTTGGCTAATCCTCCGCCCGTGGCACCAGCACCCTGTGTTCTAGTCCCAGTTGGGGCACCGGATTCTGTCCCGGTTGCTCCTCTTCCAGTCCAGCTCTCTGCTGTGGCCCAGGAGGGCAGCGGAGGACGGCCCAAGTGCTTGGGCCCTGCACCCGCATGGGAGACCAGGAGGAAGCACCCAGCTCCTGGCTTCGGATTGGCGCAGCGCCAGCCGTAGCGGCCATTAGGGGAGTGAACCAACGGAAGGAAGGCCTTTCTCTCTCTCTCTCTCACTGTCTGTAACTCTACCTGTCAAATAAATAAATCTTTTTTAATAATAATAATTTGTCAGGGGCCGGTGCTGTGGCGGAGCAGGTAAAGCCACCACCTGCAGTGCTGGCATACCATGTGGGTGCCAATTCGAGTCCTGGCTGCTCTCCATTTCTGATCCAGCTCTCTGCTATGCCCTGGGAAAGAGTAGAAATGGCCCAAATGCGTGGGCCCCTGCACCCGTGTGGGAGACCCGGAGGAAGCTCCTGGTTCTTGGCTCCAGATCAGCCTAGTTTCAGTTGTTGCAGCCATTTGGGGAGTGAACCAGTGGATGGAAGACCTTTGTCTGTCTCTCTTTCTCTGCCTCTGCCTTTTCCTTTGCCTCTCTGTAAACTCGGCCTTTCAAATAAGTAAATAAATCTTTAAAAAAGTAATAATAACTTCAGGGCAAGCATTCGTTGTGTTGGATAAGACACCAGTTGGGATGCCTAGACCCCATATCTGAATGCCTGGAATTCAGACCCAGCTCCACCTCTAATTCTAGCTTCCTAGTTTCCTGTAACTACACCCTGGGAGGTGACAGCTCAAGTGGCTGGGGCCCTGCCAGCACATGGGAGGTCTGAATTGAGTTCCCAGATCCTGTCTTCTACCTGGCCTAGCCCTGGTGGTTGTGGGCATTGGGGTGTGAACTAGTGGATAGAAGCTTACACACTCTATATCACAAGTGAATTGTAAAAGATGATTTTCAGAGAGTCCTAATTCTGTTTATGAAATAAAATGTTCTGATAGAAAAATCCTACATTTTTTATAATTGTAATTAGACTCTCTTGTTTTTGCAGAAATAGGAAGGTCGTTGACTATTCACAGTTTCAAGAGTCTGATGATGCAGGTAAGTTTTGGGATTTTAGCACATTTTAAATTGACCGGTACAAGAGTCACCAGCTTAAATATCCAATAATCCTGACATAGGGTGTATTACCTACAATATTTCCTGCTACTGCAGCAAAACATGTCCTGGGGGCGCGGTGCTTGTTTTTTCCATAATAAAGTAATAACTAAGATGAGAGTTTACTTTGTGAAACAACTTTGATTTGTGAACTAATTCAAAGAATGGGTGGTGAATCTTAAGTCTTAGCTGTAAAAAGTTCTTTATAGAGTATATATCCTTAATCCTCTTACTGTTTTCCAGATGCATTTACTGTTTGTTCCCCGCCCCCGCCTCCCTGCACCACCACCACCACTCCCACCCCCCCCACTCCCCCACCAAGATTGGTTGATTGTTTTGAAAGTCAGTTACTGAGAGGGAGAGACAGACAGATCTTCCATCCACTGGTTCATCTCCAGATGACCACAACAGCTGGGGCTTAGCCAAGAACCTCTTCCAGGTCTCCCATGAGGGTGGCAGGGGCCCAGACACCTGGGCCATCTTCCTCTGCTTTTCCCACACCATTAGAAGGGAGCTGGATTGGAACTAGAGCAGCAGGGATATAAACCGCTGGTGTCTGGATGGCGCATTTGCTGGCTATGCCACAAGGCTGCTCCTGTTTTTTTTCTTTTTTAATCTAACTTTACTTTAAAAAGATAATATGCATCCTTTGGAAAGATTCAGAAAATGCAGAAAAATTAAATAACAAATAATAGGTAATCCTATCTCCCAGAGGTAATACCAACATTTATTAAATGTGTGCTAAATAGTCAAGGATTGTCCTAAATGTTTATTTTTAATAATTTATTTCTTAGAACAATCCTGTTAATGTGGGATGTACTATAATTTAAGGAAACTGAGACAGGGGTCTCTTAGCCAGCAAATAGCTATTTTTTTTTTTATAAATCTTTTTAAGATTGGCTTTTTTTTTTTCAAAGGCAGAGACAGAGAAAGAGATCATCCATCTACTGGTTGACTCCCCAAGTGGCTGCTACAGCTGGGGTCTTCTACTCAGGTGCAGGGGCCCAAGCACTTGGGCTATCTCCCTCTGCTTTCCCAGGGGCATCAGCAGGGAGCTGGATGGGAAATAGAGCAGCTGGGACTGAAACTGGTACCCATATGGGATGCCAGCACTGCAGGCAGAGGCTTAACCTACGCCACAGCGGCCCTGCAAATTGCTATTTTAACCTTTTTGTTAACTCCTAGCCTTTTATTTTTTATTGCATTCAAAAATTTTTTTCTACTTATTTGAGAGACAGACCCATCCGCTGCTTTGCTCCCCAGATGCCTGCAGCAACCAGGGCTAGGCCAGGACAAAGCCTGGGAACTCAATCTGGGTTTCCATTGGTGACATGTACTCAAGTACTTTAACCGGTATGTCCTGCCTCCCAGGTGTTAACAGGAAGCTAGAATTGGAAGCAGAGCTGAGACTAAAACCCAGGCACTCCAGTATGGAATGCAGGTGTCCCAAGTGGTATGTTACCTGCTGTGCCAGACACCTTCACCCCTCCTTTTTATTCTTTTAAAATTGTAGTTGAAGGTTTGATACAAAGTTTTTGTTCTATTCCCCCATCTACTTGTACTTTTGAGTATCTTTTTCATGTTACTACAAATTAACTGAAAAATCTTTATAAATGGTTAGGATATTCCATAATGGACTTTATAATGTATCCAGCTTTTTAGTAATAGCTGAAGCTCCAGGCTACTTCCAGACATTGTATATAATGTGCACTACATGATTTTGGAAATAATCACCTTGTAAGGTGGGGCAATTTTCTTTAGTTTTATAGGACTTTAAAAAATGTTTCACTGATCTTATTTATTTGAAGGGAAGAGAAAGTGAGCTTCCATCCCCAAATGGCTAAAATGGCTGGGGCTGGCCCAAGTCTGAATCAGGGGCCTAGAACGTGGGTATTCCACTGCTTTCCCATATGCATTAGTAGGGAGCTGTATTAGAAGCAGAGTAGCTAGGACTTGAACTGGCACTCCTATATGGCATCCTGGCATTGCCAGTGACAGCTTAGCTCGCTGCGCCACAATCCTGTCCCCAGACAGGGCTTTTGAAACTAGTATTTTCCTCAAAAGCCAGAGTTTCCAAAGTATGTATTTGATAACTTGGGTTAGAAGTAATTTCCTTGATGATAGCAATTGTGTATTAGGATTATAAAAGTTTAGGTTGGTTACTTGAAAAATATTTGTAATGTAACCTATTAGTTTAGTAATTTTCAGATAAATATATTGGACCATGTTGAACTCTTACAAATTCAAAGGGTAGGCTATAGAATGATAAGAGATACTTGCTGACATGTAAAAAAATCGGAATATAATGCTGATTGGAGGGTTATTATACAGCAATAGAGGTAAGGTAGTGGGACTGGAATGGTAAAGAATTTAGAAAATGAAAGGAGCAGGCATTTGGCACAGTAGTTATTACTCTGCTTGGGACACCCATATCTCATTTCAGAGTACATGGTTCAAGTGCCTGCTGGGGTATACCCTGCAAGGAAAATCTCTTTATACATTTGTCTGTGTCTAGCTGTCTCTCTGTTTTCTCTGCCTTTCAAATTAAGTGAAAATAAATAATTTTTTGATGTGAAAGAAACTGAAATCCTGCCCTCATCTTTTTGTGTGGGGGGGTTGTGGTGGTATTGTTTATTTGAAAGATAGAGGCCGGCGCCGCGGCTCACTAGGCTAATCCTCCTCCTGTGGCGCCCGCACACCGGGTTCTAGTCCCGGTCAGGGTGCCGGATTCTGTCCTGGTTGCCCCTCTTCCAGGCCAGCTCCCTGCTGTGGCCAGGGAGTGCAGTGGAGGATGGCCCAAGTGCTTGGGCCCTGCACCCATGGGAGACCAGGAGAAGCACCTGGCTCCTGGCTTCGGATCAGCATGATGTGCCAGCTGCAGCAGCCATTGGAGGGTGAACCAACGGCAAAAGGAAGACCTTTCTCTCTGTCTCTCTCTCTCTCACTGTCCACTCTGCCTGCCAAGAAAGAAAGAAAGAGAGAGAGAGAGAGAGAGAGAGAAAGAGAAAGAAAAGAAAAGAAAAGAGTAACAGATCTTCATCTGCTGGTTCAGTCCCAAATGTCTACAACAGCCAGGAGCAAGAACTCCATTTAGGTCTCCAAGTGGGTAGCAGATATCCAAGTATTTGAGCAATCGTCTGCTGCCTCTCACAGTGCATATTAGCACGAAACTGTATCAGACGTGGAGCAGCCAAGACTTAAATTGTACTCTGACCACTTAAATAGCATGAAAGGGGTTAAATGTTGTGGCGCAGCTGATACGCACATCCCATATGCCATATTAGAGTACCTGGGCCAAGTCTCACCTCTGCTTCCAGTCTAGATTCCTGGTAATGTGCATCCTCAGAAGCAGTAGGTGATGGCCCAGGTACTTGGGCCCCTGTACCCACATGGGAGGCCCGAAAGCAGCTCTGGGTTCCTGACTTGAGCCTGGCCTGGGCTATTGCAGGCATTTGGAGAGTGAACCAGTGGATAGAAGATTCTCTCTGTCTCTGTCTCTATCTCTATCTCTATCTCTATCTCTATCTCTCTTTCTCTATATTTGAAAGGTAGAGTTACAGAAAGAGATCTTTGTTAATTCATTACCCAAATGGCCTCATTGGCCAGGGCTGTACCAGGCCAAAGCCTGGAGCTAAGAACTTCTGGGTTTCCCATGTGAGTGCAGGGGCCAAAGCACTTGGGCCGTATTCACTGCTTTCCCAGGTGCATTAGCAGGGAGCTGGATCAGAAGTGGAGCAGCCAGATCTCGAATCAGTGCCAATATGGGATGCCGGCATTGCAGGCAGAGGCTTAACCTGCTACACTACAACACTGGTGTCTTTCTTTCTCTCTCATTCCGCCTTTCAAATAAGTAAATAAATAACCTTAAAAACTTAAATAGTATGAGAAATAATTGTCAGCAAGTGTAGTGATGATTTTAACATGGAAAAATATAGTTAACTGAACTTGAAACATTCTCCATTTAGATGAAGATTATGGAAGAGATTCAGGCCCTCCTGCTAAGAAAATTCGGTCATCTCCCCGAGAAGCTAAAAATAAGAGGCGATCTGGAAAGAATTCACAGGAAGATAGGTAAGAGGCATTATGTTTTGTTCCTGTTTGCACTGTCACTACACTGAAATGAGGGCAGTCTCTGGTCTCTAAACTGGTGGAATCCCCATAGACATTTGGGAAGTACTTGCCCATTTAATGTCTTGCATATTTCATATTCTCTTAGGCTGTGCTTCTGGTCTAGAGGTTAGCCTCTTTCTAGGCATGAGGTTTGCTTAGATTTAATTCTAAATCCAGGTGATCTCTAGGAAAGCTTTTGTACTATCTCACTGAACGTAAGTGGAAAGATTATTTAAATGTGTCATTTGTTACCTGGTTAGTGTTGACAATTTCATTGTAGTGATAGCAAAGAAAGTGAGCTGTCCTGTTTAATCACAAATCACTGACAGAATCAACCAAAGCTTGTGGAATCTCGAGTTGTGTAGCCTGCTGAGTTTTATTGTCTCATAATCAGTTCTGCTTTGTTTAATAATGTAATCATGTTTGGCTGTTGCTTGCTTTCCATTTTTTAAAATTATAAGTATATACATTTATGTGCTATAGTGTGACATTTCAATGCATATATATAATATGTGCTGATCAAAAACAGGACAGTCTGCATTTTTCCTTCTCTAACATTATTTTCTGAGTGGAGGTTTGGAGCTTCTTTCTTCTATTTGTTAGTATAATGTATACTAGGTTATTGTGAACTATAGTTTCCTCACTGTGCTGTATAACACTAGGAATTTTTCCTTTGCTCTAACTCTGATTTTTGGTACCCATTACCCAAACTCCTTGTTGTCCCTCATCCCCTCCCAGCCTGTGGTAATCTCCATTCTGTGGTTGCAGGTTTTTCCTTCCCCATCATGCAGGAGAACATGTGGTGTTGTCTTTGTGCGTCTGGCCTACTGCAAACTTCACACAGGGTCCTCCAGTTCCATCCATTTTGCTGCAGATGATAGGATGTCCTCTTTATTACTTTTTTTAATTTTTAAAGATTTTTATTTACTTCAAGGTAGTTACATGGAGTTGGGGAGAGATCGTCCATCCGCTGATTCACTTGCCCAAATGGCCACAATGGCCTGGGCAGATTGAAGCCGAAGCCAAGAGCCTAGAACTCCAATCCGGATCTCCCACAAGGGTGCAGGGGCCCAAGTACTTGGGCCATCTTCACTGCTCTCCCAGGCACACGGGCAAGGAGCTGGATTGAAAGTGGAGCAGCCAGGACTCAAAACTGGTGCCCTTATGTAATGCTGGTGTCACTGGATCCAGTTCAACACACTGCACCACAACATTAGCCCCTCCTCTTTAATTTTCCAGTATATGCATCTGTCTGTATCTATCTACACACACACACACACACACACCCCACGGTTTCTTTATCCATTCATTTGGTAGTGAACACCTTTTGTTGATTCCAGATCTTGGCTATTGTGAACAGTGCTGCAAAGTACATGGTCTAGTAGGTATCTCTTTGACACATTTGATTTAATTTTGGGTATACCCAGTAGTGGGATGGCTGGATCATAGGACAGCTCTATTTCTGGTTCTATACTTTTTTCCTTGTGGCTGTACTGATTTACCTTTCCACCAATAGGCTTGGCAGCATTTGTTACTTTGTCTTTTTTCATAACAGATGGGCATTCTAACAGAGATGAGGTGATAGCTCATGATGTGGTTTTCTTTTCCCTTGTTTTACAAATGGATTCATGTGAGTTGTAATTTTAACTATGCTTTTGCCTCAAATGACCAGGATATTTTAGCTTCTACCTCTGTGTTTAAGAAGGTGTACAATCATATTTATTTCACTTGGTGTGGCACATTTCTAAGACTTTGATGGTGGTGAAGATGATGAGTACTGCCGTTTGAGGATATTACATACCAGCACCTTCCATACATTATCACTGAATTCTCAGGGCACCTCTGTTAGGTTCAGTGTTGTTAACTTAGAGAGGTTTGGTGATTTAACCAAGATTACCCAGCAGGTGGACAAACAGATTTTGAAATCATGTCTGTTGGACCTCAAAGTCCATACCACTTTGAAATAATACTGATACAAATGAACAGTTCAAAGAAATGCAATAGTATTTCTCACTAGTTCTTTTAAGAAGCTAAGGACACTCTGTCCTTAATGTGTTGTACTATGTGAAGTAACGGTATAACTAGTATTCAAACAGTACTTTATACTTTGTGTTTCTGTATGGGTACAAACTGTTGAAATCTTTACTTAGTATATACTAAATTGATCTTCTGTATATAAAGATAATTGAAAATGAATCTTGATGAAGTTGTACTTTAGAAATTTATATTAATAAAGGTTAAAAATAAATCTTTAAAGAGAAAAAAAGAAGCTAAGGGCATTGAAATCACTATTAAATATGTACATTTACCTAGTATGTTTCATTTGCTTACCTTGAAAACCTCTGATATTTTCTTTGGTAGAAAATTTTAGAAATGCGGTTTTGAGGCCGGCGCCGTGGCTCACTAGGCTAATCCTCCGCCTTGCGGCGCCAGCACACCGGGTTCTAGTCCCGGTCGGGGCACCGATCCTGTCCCGGTTGCCCCTTTTCCAGGCCAGCTCTCTGCTGTGGCCAGGGAGTGCAGTGGAGGATGGCCCAAGTCCTTGGGCCCTGCACCCCATGGGAGACCAGGAGAAGCACCTGGCTCCTGCCATCTGATCAGCGCGGTGTGCCGGCCGCAGCACGCTACCGCGGCGGCCATTGGAGGGTGAACCAACGGCAAAAGGAAGACCTTTCTCTCTGTCTCTCTCTCACTGTCCACTCTGCCTGTCAAAAAAAAAAAAAAGAAAAAGAAAAAAAAAGAAATGCTGTTTTGAGGAAAAATAATACAAAATTATACTGTTAGGAATTAAGTCTTCCTGAATTTAATAGTTTACCTCTGTTCTGATTTAATAGTATTTTTCACTGGGTTCGTTTATTATATTTCTCCTAAGAATGAGCTGCTTCATTACATCTCATTGATTTTACTCTCCTAAATGTTAGGAATGATTGAGATGCATACAATTGTTACTGCCGTCTGTACTAAGTGTCTTTTGTATTTTATCGGAACATTGCTATGTTGCTTTCCTGTAAAGTTTCACTTAAAAGTTCAGCTTTCACTTGACCCTCCTGTAGTGGTGTTCAAGGTTTAATAGTCTCTATAAATACAGTAGGAGACTAGAGAAAATAGTGTAGTTTCTCATCACTGTGCTAGAATTGTGAATTATATGCCTATTTTGCATGAAGCCACAGGCTTCAGAATTGATTGCTGATAAAGAAGTAGGTTTGGTTATTCCTTTTGCTTAAGATTCTTGGGTTCAGCAATTTGCCCTTTGATGGTCCTAGCTTATGAAGAATACCAAAAAGTGATTTATAGGACCTGCTGTGTAAGAAAGGAGAGACAGTTTTTATTCATGAGTATGGTTATGAGTTAAAAAGCTGCTGTTTCAGGACTCTGCCTTGAACTTTGAATCTCCTTGAAACCTTGCATAGCATTCCCGAGCTCACTTTTATTTTCCTCGTGGTGTGAGACACATCAGTTTGTTGATGTTACTTATACATAGAAATATTGGGAGCCAAAATTATTGGGAGGTAATTAATATGCCTTGATCTTTTAAAACATTTTATTTGTATGTGTGTGTATTTTCATCCTCTGTTTCTATGTATGGAAGACATTTTTCTTAACTAAATACTTTTACTGAATATTCTGTGAGCAAGGTGAGAAATTTTCAGCCTGTGGTAAGATACCGTCTTTGTTTCCTTCAGATGTTTAGAAGCAAGTTCATTTGGCATCTGTTTGAACATACTATATTTAAAAGAACTGGTTTTTTGTGTTCTTGAGTCAGATATCAGCCTGTCTTCATTTAGGCTTTGATCTAAGACTTCTAAATGGCATGTACCTTCTCCCTTTGCCTTACAGTGAGGACTCAGAGGAAAAAGATGTGAAGACCAAGAAGGATGATTCTCATTCAGCAGGTAGTAAACTGTTATTCTTGGGATGGGGGATAGTTCTAGTCACATGTTCTTTAAACACCACAGCAAGTGATCTTACATGCTAGGCACTATTGCAAACACTGGCATTACCAAGATAAGAGAGCCTGTCTTCAAAGAGCCGGTAGCAATTCTTATTAGCTTAGTCTTACGGCTTATTATGGTCACCTGTGAAGCTTTCAAAACCACTTAATTTTGAGCTCTGCCCCAAGATGTTTGCTTCAATAAAAAGTCCAGGTGGGACTTCGCGGCTGTGTTTGGTTTTAAGTATCTATATATTATCTCGTATGTAGTCAAAATTCAAAACTATATACAAGACATCAAACTGAATAGAATAACACATCTATCTCCATATAGTCTAATACTAGGGGAAATGAAGTGTAAAAAAGAGGGAGTGACTGAATTTAACTCTCCTAAAAATCAAGAATTTTATTCCATATTGCTCCCAGCCAGTTTAGTTTTGACCTATTTTCCCTTGCCATTACCCTCCTGGAATTCCTTTATTTACTTACTGGTTTTTGGTGTTGTGGTTTTTTTTTTTTTTTTTTTTTTTTTTTTTTTTTTTTTTTTTTGGACAGGCAGAGTTAGAGAGAAAGAAGGAAAAGTCTTCCTTTTTCCATTGGTTCACCCCCAAAGTGGTTGTTGTTGCCAGCGTGCTGCACCGATCCACAGCCAGGAGCCAGGTGCTTCCTCCTGGTCTCCCATGTGGGCGCAGGGCCCAAGGACCTGGGCCATTCTCCACTGCACTCCTGGGCCACAGCAGAGAGCTGGACTGGAAGAGGAGCAACCAGGACAGAATCCGGCACCCCAAGCGGGACTAGAACCTGGGGTGCTGGTGCTGCAGGCGGAGGATTAGCCTATTGAGCCGCGGCGCCGGCCTACTTACTGTTTTTAAAAAAGATTTATTTACTTACTTGAAAGGCAGAGTTACAGAGAGAGAAGAGACAGCTCTTCCATCTGCTGGTTCAAACGGCCACAATGGCTAGGGCTAGGCCAGGCCAGAGCCAGGAGCTAGGAGCCAGGAGCTTCTTCTAGGTCTTGCATGTGGGTACAAGGACCACATCTTCCTCGCCTTTGCCAGCCACATTAGCAGGGAGCTAGATTGGAAGTGGAACAGCCGGTGCTGTAGGCCACAGCTTAACCTGCTGCACCACAGCTCAGGCTCCTGGAGCTCTGGTAGACGAGCTTCTGCTAACTCCAGTCCCCTGAGCTGTTTGTTGTCCTTGCTGTTCAAGCATGCTGTCTGGCTGTCTGCATGAAACAAAGTACAGTAACCTTTTGCACTACCTAGTGGTCTTGTAGTGATATGATTTATACTTTAATTTGCCTTGTGAACACTAATTTGGATCTCTTACATGTATTCCCTTTTTGAGCACTTCAAGGTGAATGGCTCTACTAATATTAAGCACAGCTCCTAGCCAGGTAGGTTTAGGGTTAGTAGTGTCTTCCAAGGTCAGCTTTATTCTTTGTCTCTAGACGAGGTTTTTGGCATTGAAAGTGATGACTTGAGCACTGACCGTGGCAACATTCAGGGCCAGAAACGTTTTCTGAAGAGTGAAAGCTAAACCTTAATATAGAATAAGGAGCCAAAAAGTCCAGGAAAAGGGCTGTAGGTAAAGGCTAATAAAAAATAACACCTTATTCTAGAGCAGCAGGCCGACAGCCTGCCCTTTAGACAAATTTATTCATAAACGCAACTAACTGTGTGTTGAAAGCTTCGTTAATCAATAGACTATAATATGTGAAAGTACTTTTTTTTAATTATTTATTTGAAAGGCAAAGTGACAGAGAAAGGGAGAGACAAAGAAGAAAGAATTCTATCCACCGATTCATTCCCCAGATGCTTACAACAACCAGGACTGGGCTAGGCTAAAGCCAGTTAGGAACCAAGTACTTGGGCCTTTATCTGCTGCCTTGAGAGGGCCCATTAGCAGCAAGCTGGACTGGAAACCCAAGAGTAGCCGGGACTTGAACCTGCGTTCCCATATGGGATACAGGTGTCTCAAGCAGCAGCTTAACCCGCTGCGCCACAACACCTGCCCCCAACGTAACTTAGTAAACTTGCTGAAAAGTCTTGAGCTAATTGATCTAAACATGTGTTTTAGAGATTTTCCTAAATTCAGTTACAGCTCATTCATTGTAAAGAGTAGCAGTTTGACATTATTCTGGAGCTTATGTGTTTTATGTGTTTGAATAAGATCATTGGATGATATTCTGTTTTTTCTTAGAATTTATTTATTTAAAAAGCAGAGGGGCTGTTGTTTTGCCATAGCGGGTAAAGCCGCTACCTGCAGTGTCGGCATCCCATATGGGCGCCGGTTCCAATCTGGGCTGCTCCACTTCCAATCCAGCTCTTTGCTATGGCCTGGGAAAGCAGTGGAAGATGGCCCAAGTCCTTGGGCCCCTGCACCCACATGGGAGACCCGGAAGAAGCTCCTGGCTCCTGGCTTCGGATCGGCCCAACTCTGGCCGTTGTGGCCATCTGGGGAGTGAATCATTGGATGGAAGACCTCTCTCTCTCTCTCTCTCTCTCTCTCTGCCTCTCCTCTCTCTGTGTGTAACTTTCAAATAAATAAGTAAATCTTTAGGGAAAAAAAAAAATCAGAGCATCAGAGAGAGAGAAATCAAACAGTCTCCATTCACTAGTTCACTCCCCAAATGGCTGCAACATCTGGGGCTAGGCCAAGCAAAAGCCAGGAGCCAGAAACTTCATCCACAACTCCCACATGGGTGCCAGGGGCCCAAGCGCCAGGGCCATCCTCCACCACTTCCCTGCACAATAGGAAACTGCATTGGAAGTGGAGTAGCTGGTTCTCGATATGGAATGCCAGCATCGCAGACAGTGGCTTAACCTGCTGCACCAATACACCAGCCCCCATTCTTTCTGTTTTCAAGCATTTTTCAAGTTTGGCTACTAAAAGCAGTGGAAATAGTTTTGAATGTAATTGCAACATTTAGGACAAAATAATGACTGAGTTTAAAGGATGTTATAGGAAGCATGTCTTCACACTTTAATTCATCTCCTTGCTTAAAACTACATGTCTAAGTTATTTTATATGCATAATGGATACAGTCTTACTTACTTCCTTCTTTGTGAACTTTAGCTGTGGGCATTTTTAAAGCTAGAATTTACCCTTGTAGAATGAAATAAACCCTCAGGTTATATCCTATATTTGCTACTGGGTTGGCTTTACAGTCAGCTGTCAAATGTAAAATGCTTTGATCATTGCATCAAAATAACTTTGATATTGTAGAGGACAGTGAAGATGAAAAAGAAGATCACAAAAATGTGCGCCAGCAGCGGCAGGCAGCATCAAAAGCAGCTTCTAAACAGAGAGAGATGCTCATGGAAGACGTGGGCAGTGAGGAAGAGCCAGAGGAGGAAGACGAGGCGCCATTCCAGGAGAGTACGTGCAGCTGCCTGTGTGCTTCGGTTGTTTGATTGTGATTGTCGTTTGTGCCTCTATTCGTCTGGCACTTTCTAGGATGCTAAATGTTACAACTAGTACCTTCAAGGCTGATACCCATTAGCACTTTAGAAGGTTCAGAGAGTCTCATGATTGTCCACCATTTGTGTTGAATGACGTCTGTGTCCAAGCACAAAATGAACAATGATTAGAGTTAAAGTTATGCTGAGTGCTGTAATGGAGATTTGTGTTTTGACCTGCCTCCCACAAAAGGAAATGATGGTAACAGAATTCAGATGCTCCTTAGGTTCAGATTAATTATGTATTTTTGCTTTGTGTGCAAATTTATTGTTTCATTCATTTATAGCTGGACCAAAAATCCAGGTCAGGTCAGTTCATTTGCCTGGTCTCAACCAATTCTACTACATGGGAACACGAGTGTAACCACAAGTTATTTGACGGGTTCAGATTTTATTTAGATTAAGTCATCCGTTTTTGTTTTCAGCCTACTCTTCAAACCAATTGACGATTTAACTCTCACATGAGAGTTAAGTGAGATGCATGCTAGGAACAGTTTGCAGGTGGGACAAGGGACGGCTCCAACCAAACTGTTGGCTCAGTTGCAGATAGAATCCAGTGGTGTTTGACTCTCAAATCTCATCTCCCAGCATTCTTAGCACTCTTTCCCTTTGTTCACTTGGAAGGATATGTACATTAAGTTGGACGTTGAAATTCTTCTTTCCTCTCAGAAGATTCCGGCAGCGATGAGGATTTCCTAATGGAAGACGATGATGACAGTGACTACGGCAGTTCAAAAAAGAAAAACAAAAAGATGGTTAAGAAGTCCAAACCTGAGAGAAAAGAAAAGAAAATGCCTAAACCCAGACTAAAGGCCACAGGTGAGCTTTGCAGACATGAAATTCAGTTACTGCGGTGGGGCGGTGTTGCGGCACAGCAGGTCAGTCCTCCGCCTGGTGCCTGCATTGCATACTGGAGCGCCCGTTCAAGTCCTAGCTGCTCGCGCTTGACTCAGCTTCCCGCCAGTGCGCCCGGAAGGCAGTGGGTGATGACCCACATCGGGGAGACCCACATGGAGTCGCTGGCTTCAGCTTCAGCCTGGCCCAGCCCTGGCTGTGGCAGGCATTTGGGGGAATAATCCAGCAGATGGACAATCCCTCTCACTGTTATTCTGCCTTTCAAATAAATAAGTAAATTGCTATTTTAAAAAATTTCAAAAACCACTGCTTTCCTCTACAGAAATTCCTCAAGATTGCCCCGATATTTAATAATACTACAAGAAATGTGAGAGGAACCTGTCTTCTACATCTGGAAATATCATCACGTGCTAGTCAGGACTCTAGCCCCTCTTAGAGCCTGGTGAACTTCCCCCACTTGGCACCCACTGCCATCCCCAGTCAAGGTTTGGGATGCCCCCTTCGTTGTGCCAGCCTAGCTGTTGCTGCCCTTCTTTCCCCATTAGTGTCACAGTCTCAGCAGCTGGAGAAGACGTGGAGGTGTGAAAATGCACAAAGCTACAGTAACATTGACATTGTGATCTCTGCCCCATCCTCTATGCTAGCAGAATGAAACCAAACTTAATGATGTACGTTGATTTTTTTTTTTTTCCTGAGCCCTAATGATTTTTGCCAGATGTTCTATATAAGCCCTAGCTTATTAATTAAATCATACCTCTGGATTTGCTTTTTGTGTAGCAGAACTAATGAGGCAGGTGTTGTGCAGATTAAGCTACTGCTGAATGAGAGAGGGAGAAGGGTCTTCTGTCTGTTTGCCAACTCCCCAAATGGTTATAACAACCAGGCCTGGGCCAGGTCAAAGCCAGGAAACAGGAACTGTTTCTCCCAGTGTACTTCATTCATCACCTGCTGCCTCCCAGGGTCCTCATTACCCTGCAGCAGGATCAGAAGCAGAGGCAGGACTTGAACCAGGCACTCCAATATGGGATGCAGGTGTCACAAGGGGCAGCGTAAGCCACTGTACCACAACACCTGCCCATGTTTTTTTGTCTTTGAGGGGCAGATAGAGAAAGGCATAGGCAGGGAGAAGAGAATTCTTCTATCGCTCCCTACGTGCCTACAATGGCCAAGATTGGGCTGAGCGAAACCCAGGAACCAAGCACTCAATCCAGGTCTTCCAATGGGTGGCAGAAACGGAACTACTTGAGTCACCACCACTGTCTGCCACAGGAGCTAGAGCTAGAGCCAGGCGTCCTCGGCTTCTCACGTACGCCAGCGTGAGATGTGTGCTATCATCCGGCAGCTTAACTTAGGCTGAAGCCCCACCACTGACCTGCTCTTTGAATGTGAACAGAAATAGCTTCTGTCATAAACCTTGTCAGTTCCCAAGCCCTGAGGAGACCAGGGACTGGTGCAGCAGCAGTTTTGCGTGGTGAGCATTCGCTGACCTGACCTCGGTGTTGCCGCAGCATGCCTGGAAATGCGTGCAGCAGCCTGCGGTCCGTGGCTGGTCCGTGCCTGACTAGCTTAGACACTGACGTGCGTTCTCTAGGGGCGGGGACGCTACAGGGCCGCCTTGGATTTTAGTCCGTCGGGGTTGTTGTCTTTATATTTGATTTTTATGGATTCGTTTGTAGCTGATTCTCCCCGAATGGTTACTTTTTTTTCCTTTCAGTGACACCAAGTCCAGTGAAAGGCAAAGGGAAAGTGGGTCGCCCCACAGCTTCCAAGGCATCAAAGGAAAAGACTCCCTCTCCCAAAGAAGAAGATGAGGAGCCGGAAAGCCCCCCAGAGAAGAAGACGTCTGCAAGCCCCCCGCCCGAGAAGTCTGGGGACGAAGGGTCGGAAGACGAAGCCCAGTCTGGGGAGGATTAAAAGTGCTGACGGTGTGGGAGAGATTTTACTAAAAAAGATAAAAAGAGGGGAAAAAAAGAGAACCTACTTAAGATAGAACATGGTTTTGGCTATGGCTTGACTCATGGGCTTTCAGTGCTTTTCTCCATTTGTTGACAGTAACATTGTCTCTCTCTCTCTCCCTCTCTCCCTCTCTCTCTCTCAGAAAACCATTGTATGTTTAAGTTACCTTTTGGGCCGTCGGTTTTCTCTTTGCCACCCTGCCCCCTTTCCCAATGAAAGCCATGTCAAATTAATCACTGGATTGACTGCTTCATCTTTTTATTTTGAAAGGAAGGTTTACCACAGTTGTAAAGCAATAAGATTTGAGATAAACACTATGGAAACTGCTTTTTTCTAAATGATCTGAAGTTGAACGTAAGCCAAAAAAAAAAGTAGAAAGATTTTAGTTAAAAATGATGGACTTTTAAAAAAATCAGTTGTCATCTAATCTCGAATTTGTATGTCTATATAAACAGGTATAATTGTCTTTAAAATCATGACTTTACATGTCCCCTGATGAGGCAGGTAGCAGATAGAGATGAATTCTGAATTGTTTCTAAAAGTACTCCTATTTTTTACCTTGGGGGGAGGGTGGGGAGTGGGCTTACCTGACTTTATTCAAGGGTGTGGGTTTTCTTTTTTATTTCATCGCTAGTTATCTCAGAGAGACTCGGAGCCAGTGATCTTTTATCTCGCTGTAGTCTTTAAGGAGCTTAAATTAAAAAATCAGGGGCCGCCAAAACTGAAATCACTTGATTTCATATTTCATTCTCCAATGGTTCATGTTTTAAAAATATATATGTATGTATGTATGTATCCTGTTTTTTTGGATAAAATTTTAACCAAGAATCAAAAGAAAACCCCACCCTAGAATTTAAATGGAAAATAAATCTATACATCACAATGGATTTCTTCTCAGACTGACAATGTTTAGGTTTTAAGCAAATAAAATTCCAGTTAATGTGAAACTCAGTCACAAATGAGATTTTTCCTTTAGGAAAACAACAAATTATTTTAAGCTGTTAAATGTATACTCAGATTCCGTGAGAACCAGGCTTTGTTTTTATTGGAGAATAGACCATTTCCCTTTTCATACCCCGATCTTACCATTTCTCTATAGCTAGAAACATCATAGGAAGTACATCTCTCCGCTTCCTGCTGCTACGTAGTACCCTGCACAGCCTCCCCAGTGCCTCCCAGCTCCAGCACAGGACACTGCTTTCCTGGCTCTGTTCTTCACCTGCTTCCCGTCCTTTCCTCGATGGGAGTGTGTTAAACACTGCTTCCTTACTACTCAGTTTGCTCTTGTCTTTCTAGTTGGTCCAACCCCTGCTTACTTGCTCATGTTACTTAAAGCAGGAGACTGGGACTCGCCAGGACTAGAGAAGCCGTGCGTTTTAGGAGCCAACGTGCAGTTGATAACACACTTTACATGCCTTATGAAAGCGGTCAGGGGATCTGTGGGTTTAATCCTCCACATCCTAATACCATGAGCAGATGGAAGCAAGGTTTAGGGGTCCGAGTATGCTAATGAGTTGAAAAATTAGTGAAGTTTAGCTTCTGCCTTTTTCTTTCTCTTTTCATCTAGATTTGCTTCCTCAGTGTCCTACTTGTGTGGTTTTCTTTCTGTCTTTTAAGTGACAGTGCATTTTTCTCAGACAACATGGCTTTCTTGCAGGTTTTCCTAGGACAAAAGATTATTAATTCTGGAATATTTTGACCCTGGTTTTAAGATGCTTTGAGAAACATTCTTACTCTTGATTTTTTTAAAAAACACCATGTGGCAGTGTAAAAGGATAAGTAGGGAGTTTTTAGTCACATGGCCAAAAACACAGGATGTGAACATAGGATGTGGGACTGTTACCTTTCATGATGGTTCAGTTTACAGTGGTGGACTTTGTAATGAGGTTGTTGAAGATTATTCTGTTTGCTCTAGTGGGTTTGTCAGGGTTTCTGTTTTTAGCAGATCTGTGTTCACAGAGTTTAAAAGCCTACCAATGTTTCCACCGTGGGCTTCTTTTTTTTAGGGGCTGATAATTTTGTCTTACATTCCTAGTAACATTTGGGCTTTTGTTAGGTTCTAGTGTATGAAGATTAAAGGCGAGGGCTCTTTTAAAACTTCAGCCTCAATTTTTGTTTGTTTTGTGTAACAGCCTCTTTAAGGTGTAACCTGCTCTGACATCTGTTGTCGTATGCGTACATATGCAGAGGTAATCGGATCTTCTAGGTTACTGGTATGCATTGGGTTAGTCTTCTTTTTAGGACCCCTTTACAAATTAATTCATTAGATGGAAGGATGTGTTCTGTTTGTAGTAGGCTGGACAGAAGGCTCTGTGTGTCCGTTCTCCCCTCCCCCCCAAGTAAGAAGGCTCTGAAGGCTTTGGTTTCCTCCACAGTTTATTGATGATCTCACATCTTGTCTTCCCCCTCAAATCTTGCATGCAAATTGGAAGGCAGTTGTGACTCAACTGGAAACAGGTGCTCGGCCGTCAGGCGTGACAGTGACAGTGACATGAGAGCATGCTGTAGCTGAAAGCCCGCAGTGACCGGCCTTGGGCACCCCCCTCGACTGAACGTCCTCGTTTTTCCTAGTGTGCCTATGGTGAAATGGCAGTAGCATTCACTGTCTTATTTTGCAGTGCTCAGGAAGTGGGACATTAATTTTGAAGGTGCTTGTTTGTGTTATCTGAGTTCCCTAGGTTGACTCTGTGCAAAGATCTCGGCAGCTGTGCTGACTGACACTACGTAGATTGTGGTTTCCACGTCCCCAACCCCTCCGGAGGTGGGCGGCTCTGTCTTCGTCCTCACGTTGCTGCTGCTGCTAGCTCTCCTCACCTCAGATCAGAACTGATGGAGTGTGGGCCCAAAGGATATGTCTTCATTTCCGGCATGGTGGATTTGTCTTGCTTTCTCAGACATGTTCCCTCTTTATGTATCCACTGTGTCTTGATTTCATAAAGGAAAATGATGGGTTTGTCATCCTTTAGGGAAGAGATGAAGAGTAGTAGTCGAGTTCCCTTGAAAGAGCTTTGATAGTGATTTTTTCCACAATAACTGATTGGCCCCAGCTCAGCCTCAAACTCAATACTTAATTCTTGGGACTGGTTCATATAGCATTTTCTTACAGAAACCAAATCAGGAGTGAAATTTTAAGTTTATAATCACTCTTGAGAATTGAGGATCAGCCGAATGGAGAACTTTATTTTTCTTTCTTAAATCCGTGAACTTTCAAGCAACTAGTGGGTTGTACTGAGTGGGTTGTAACTGAGTTGTAGAAAGCAAGAGTAGAATTTGGCCCCAAGAGCAAACGGGGAAGCTTCATGAAAGATCACGGCCACCACTGCTGGCGCAGAGGGCGGGGCTCGTCGCTGGCTTCCCCAGAGGCTGCGCTGAGAACAGAGTGGGACGAAGATGCCTCTGCGGTGGGCGTCATCGTGTTTAGACTGAGCTACTTAAATGCTAGGACAAGTAATACGCTTTTCCTGCCAAGGGACAGGCAAAATCAGAGAAGCTGGTTCCTGAGGTTAGAGAATTGTCTCTGTGGGTGGACCTGTGTCTACTTGAAGAGTGGGTTCCTTGAGTATTGCAACTCCAGGCTGTTACAGCTCAGTTTCAGGCTCAGTCTTTTCCTTTTGTCTGAGATAAACTCGATACAACGTGATGCTGTTTTAATCCCAAATCTGTACGTTACACTTGTTTTCACAGCCTAATTCACAATTCACAGTGGTGCTGACTGTGTAATAACCACTATTGGGAAAAATCCCGTCAACCTGCCTGTTGCCATGCCAACGGAGTGACTGAACTGGTGACATCTGTGTGAGCATGCTTCGTGTGGCTGGTAGAATGCCACCGTGGTGCATACACTTTGTACATCAGGGTGAAGGGAGGGTTTTCTAGATTCTGGGGGGAGGGTAAAATTGGGATGCTTTTGTTCCTTTTTTGATGGGGTGTGGGTACAGTACTCAGTTTATGCCCTAAAATACTATGTATAAAACCCCCTGAAGTATCGTGTGGGTGTGTGTGTGGGTGTGTGTGTTTGTATACGTTTGGCAGTTAAACCTTTGTCTTCTGGAAATTAGTGAATTCCTTCCTTTTTTTCCTCCAGAAGTATTTGTTACAAGATTTGTAAATAAGAGCTCTACTTAGTTTGTTTACCATGAACGTGTTGCAGCAAACCTTACCCAGTTCCGTAAGATGTAAGGAGACTCAGACTTGCCAGGTTAAGCAGCAGCCAAGTTCGCAGTAATGTTCGCCTTGCTTCATCTTTTAGACTTTTCATTTTGTCCGCTATAAAACTCCCAGTCTTCCTTGATGTTCGTCCTTGATCTCTCGTGTTCTGAGCAGGAAGGGTAAAAGAGAGGAAGAGGAACCCGCGGAAGTGTGTTAAGGAATCCCTGGGCCGAGACCGACACAGCATCCCTTTCTTCATACTGCAGTGTTGCTAGATCCATGATCAGACACCAGAGGGTTGGGCATTCTTGCAATACCTTAACAGTGCTGAGATCTGCAGCATGGTACTAAGGAAGTTGAAGTTTGAATGTAACCACTTTATTTAAAAGTTCTTTTCCTTTAATTTAAATGAAATGGGATTGAAGTGAACATGATTTTGTTGACCATGTTCGTGAATTATAGATGCAACATGCATTGGTAGAATCGTGTGATGGTCTTTTGTGATACTTAATTTTTACATATCCCAGTCTCTGTAGGTATCTGCATAGACAAAGAAAAAACAAACTCCTGCTTTGCTTTTATTGAAGGGTTTCCAGGACTGCGTGTCGCTCCTGAGCTCTGTTTTAAGTATGTGTATCCTTTGCTTGTATTTTGTATTAAAAAATAAGAAAAAGAAGCCTTTACTGTTGAGCATGTTGGCATTGTCCCCTTTATTTTTTTCTCTCTTGGGGACATTTTGAAGCAAGTTATTCTTTCTGTTCTTTTTTCCTTTTGTAAACTTTTTTTTGTTTTGTTTAAAAATGGCTTTATAAAAGGGCTTTTACAACCCAGATGTGTGCTCTGTGTACTTCTTGTAACATTTTAAAGCAAATGCGCTGACCTGCACAGCTGATTACCTCGGCCCATCAGCTCCCCGTACACTCCGACTTTGAGGGGGACCTGTTTCCCAAACAAATGATTGAGAAATTTGAACAGTGGCCATCCTGTTGGAGAGGGGCGCCAGAGCGTGGCATCGAGAGGCAGTGGATTCACTAGTTTGTGGCTAAATGAGGAAGCACAGGACTGCGTGCATGGGGACCCCAATTAGTATTCATCCTCATGTCCATACAAGGTTATGAATGCTGGAGGGCAAAGTGGGTTTCAATGATCTTGTAACAAAAAGGCAGTATTTACACTAACAAAACAGTTAATTGCGTTCAATCTTAAATACCCTTGAGAACTACACCGAATCGTCATGGTTGGGAATCAGATGTTACTCAGAGAGCATGGTTCAGCTCCGTCGTAAGAGGTGGACTGATGGTGTATGTGGCTTTCCTTCTTTTTGACCTCTTGCCTTGTCAGCCAAAGACTGATGTGCAAACTCATATTCTCTGAAACTGAATGCTTCGTACACGCCTTGTCTGTCAGTGACTAGCTAGCTTTACATTGTTCTCGTTCATCCCAGGTCAACGTTGACTTTGGAAGACCATTCACCCTCCACTTATCATGTGCAGATGTTTTGTTTTGGGATGGCGCTGAATAGTCTGGTGTAAATGAATTTGAAAACGGTCAAATGGACAAGCACCAGATGCATAGAGGTTTAAGGCTAGCACATGCCTCGGCTCCTTTCCCTGAGCATCGTATGTAGTAGTTAAGATGCATCAACACAGCACTTTGCCGTCTCTGACGAGCTTATTTACAAAATTACTCACTTTTTCCTCAGCTGTCCAATTGGCCAGATGTTTGTGTTGTTCCTCCAGTATTTGAAAATAGAGATTTGATATAGCCGATAGGTGGTACAAGGGTTTGAATCAGATCGTGTGCATTGTTGTCATAGTTTTTTTTTTTTTTTTTTTTTTTTTAATCAGGCAGAGAGAGACAGAAAGGTCTTCCTTCCGTTGGTTCACCCCCCAAATGGCTTCTATGGCTGGCACTGTGCCGATCTGAAGCCAGGAGCCAGGTGCTTCTCCTGGTCTCCCATGGGGTGCAGGGCCCAAGCACTTGGGCCATCCTCCACTGCACTCCCGGGCCACAGCAGAGAGCTGGCCTGGAAGAGGGGCAACCGGGACAGAATCCGCGTCCCAATCGAGGCTAGAACCCGGGGTGCGGGCGCCACAGGTGGAGGATTAGCCTAGTGAGCCACGTCACCAGCCAATGTTCTAACCCAGCTCCCCTTGTATAAATGAGTCCTTTGAGCCTTATTCCTAGTACTGAACTGTGGAGCATTTTGCTATTTTCTGTTTCCAAGTAACACTGATACTTGAACTATCCAAAGATTTAACGGGGAAAGTTTGAACGCGATGAGTTTTTCTATTGAATATTTGAATTTACCTGAAACTCCCTTCAGCCCCCAAACAGAAAGCCTCAGAAATTAATTGAAAAGCTTTTCTTTTCTGATTGTCAAGGGAAATGTCAGTCCCCGTGACTACTGCAGTTGCCCTTTGCCAGTAGAGGGCAGTGGTGGTCCGTAGCCTTCGCTCTCCCCAGCATTTCTAGATGCGGTCGCCAGGGCTCAGCGTGCAGGGTGTCCAGACGTGGATGACAGCAGTGCTGTGATGAGCACCCACTTGGCTTCCTAATACCTGCAAGCAATGAACTGTTCTAGGTTGAAGATGGAAAACAAGATCACTTGATTCAGGCACATCTGTCCACATGGTGCTCCCTTAGAACTAGCAAACCATGGCCTGTGCCGCGGCTCACTAGGCTAATCCTCTGCCTGCGGTGCCGGCACACCGGGTTCTAGTCCTGGTTGGGGCGCCGGATTCTATCCCGGTTGCACCTCTTCCAGGCCAGCTCTCTGCTATGGCCAGGGAGGGCAGTGGAGGATGGCCCAAGTGTTTGGGCCCTGCACCCCATGGGAGACCAGGAGAAGCACCTGGCTCCTGGCTTCGGATCAGCGCGGTGCACCGGCTGCAGTGGCCATTGGAGGGTGAACCAAAGGAAAAGGAAGACCTTTCTCTCTGTCTCTCTCTCACTGTCCACTCTGCCTGTCAAAAAAAAAGAAGAAGAAGAACTAGCAAACCTGTGTGGAAAACATCTGAAATCAAAGTGTATGTTGAGATTTCAAAATGTAGCTGTGAGCGCTTGACCCTGGTTTGAAGTAGGTTTTGCTTTTTGTAATTGCCCTCCCAACTCAAAATCCTACTCTGTTTATTGTTTTTTTTCTTTAAGATTTATTTATTTGGAAGGCAGAGTTACAGAGAGAGGAGAAACAGAAGAGAGTTTTCATCCGCTGGTTCATTCTCCAAGTGGCTACAACGGCCAGAGCTGGGCCAGGTGGGAGCCAGGAGTTTCTTCAGGTCTCTCACTTGGGTGCAGGGGCCCAAACACTTAGACCATCTGCTGCTGTTTTCCCAGGCACATTAGCAGGGAGCAGGATCAGACTGGAGCAGCCAGGACTAGAACCAATGGCTGTACGAGATGCTGCCACTACAGGTGATAGCTGAACCCTCAGTGCCACAACCCCGGCCCCAGAATCCTGTTCTTGCACAAACAACACTGACGCGTGCTCACAGCCAAGAAGCCTGAGGCTTGTTTCCAAGGTCATGCAGTCGCTCACGTTCTCCACATTATCTGAGTAGAATGGACCGGCACCCATTTTGACGTGCTTCCGCTAGGTTGCCACCAAGAGAAATCAGTGTTACTCATGGGTGTGCCTCCTGTTTCAATAGTCAAGTCCTGGACAAATATTGTGAAACAAACTTCTGTGAATTCTAAGGTCAGGGAGTGAAAGGGTACAGCCAGAGTTTCCATCCTAGTAGCAAATAATTACTTAGCAATATGATAACAAAATATTGGAAGTGATTGTTCACCACCATTGAGTGCTGAGCTAGCACCCAGGAATGATTAGTTTAGAAATTGATTTAAGGAGCAGGTAGATCAAGGAAGTGTGTGTGTGTGTGTGCATACAGAAAAAATATTCTATGATTCATACTGTTGGTAATGTTTTATCTATGAAGTTGAATATACACACAGAAGTTCTTTCACTACAACGTGTGAGACCACCTTTTTGGCTATACGGAAAGTCATGGGTAGGAAGTGGACGGTATAGCCAGTGCCCCCCTGGCTACGAGAGATTAGGAATATGGGGAACTGAGGCTCCAGAGGAGGTGGAAAACCACTGACCCAAGGGAAATGATGGCCTAACATTTAGAATAAAATAACTACCAATGTGGTAACCCTAGCTGATTAATTCTGTGGGAAGAAGTTATTTGATTAACCGGTCTTCATCAGAAAGTATAGACAATGACGTGGGCTGGGTCCTTGCTTTGTGGCTATAAATTCGCTCTCTTGCAGTTCACCAGTTCAGCCTAATGGCATTAACATACAAAGCACTTGAATGCAGTTCTACTCCTCCAGTAGTTAAGAATAGTGATAGAGTGGAGCCCTTGTACAAGACACTGAATGTCTTTCAGAATCAGGAAAGACAACTGACATTGTGTCAATTTGGGGACTTCACGTGGGGCTTCCGTGGACTAACCATGTCAGGCACGCCGCCTCTCAGTTACAAGCCCCAGGCTCCCAGTTCCGTCTTCCTCCTGCCTCTGACCTAATTTCCCTCGGTCTCCCTTTTCCTTTGCTCATTTTTGTGAATGAATCGTTGGTTTCCATGGAGTTAGTGTTTTTTGAGGCAAGTACAGTGTTTATACGTGAACCAGGTAGCCCTAGATGTGAATGGGCAGCCAGCTGTCCTGTGGAGAGCCATGCCCGTTGGCCCCAGTACAATGTAAATATCACTTCCTGGTAAACCTGGACCAAGGCAGAGCTCAGATTGGAAAGCTCTATTGTGGGGAATGCTGGTGTGCCGTCAGAACACAGGATATGCACAGTGTCTAGTTCAAGAGAGTGCTTGTTGCCCTTGACCTTGCACAATGGGACAGTCTTGCACCTGCCTTTGGCAAAGTGGGTCATTCCTCTGTCCTGCCTTCCCACATGCTCAGGTCACCCCGAGTAGTTGGCTCATGGGTCCCCTCCCCTCTAGAAGTCCCTGAGAAGCAGGTACTCTGACCCCCACTGTCATCCAAAGTGGGGACATAACGAATAATGGCCGTCTGTGGGACAGGAGTGCCCAGGACACCTGTTCACCTCCAAACTAGCCTGCAATGTGTACTAACCATGAAAATCAGGGGACCACAGCCCAGCCCCAAAGTGGGAGCTGGGCCGTAACGCTGAGAGTATTATCAACAGTTGAAGCTAAAGCTTCCATTGCTGTTGGCGTGTCTGGGGTTGGTTTATAGTCAGGAAATGAAAGCATGATATTTAAAGCTGGATTATCCCAAGGAATCTGTGCCCGGCAAACGATGTCACAGTAGCACGAGCAGGTGTTTGTTTTATTTGATGCTCCACCTGCCTTGCCTCACCTGGTGACCTGTTTTGGAGAAGCTTGGTGGCAGCTTGTGGGTAACATCAGATCAATTCACAGGGTGTTCTGGGGTAAGTCACCTACCTGTCTAGCCGACTGTGTCCCCATTTTCTTGTTTTTATATACTGGGGAGAATAAGGAAATGATTCTCTGATTCGAAGAGACATCATGAGAAGGAGAGGCTGCGAGCACGCATGGCCTGGAAGTGGGTCCTATGTGCACCTAAGTTGCTGCTGGTATAGACCGAGTAGCCCAGACAAAAGCAGCAGTATTCCTGCAGACGGGGGGTACTGCACAGCCGCAGCCCTTCGGCCTTGTCTCTGGAGTACAAATGCTGAGTTATTTCTTAAAACACTCTTTAAAAAGATAATCTTTAACCAACCCACCATGCAGCGTGGTTTTAGAGAGGAAGGGAGGCGGATGGGAACTCCCAAGTCACTGTCCTGCTAAAAGCGCACCCACCCCCACCTCTGCAAGCACAGGAGTTGGAATGTTGCTAGGAAAAACATTATATCCAGTGGTTTCCAACTGTACTCCCAGTTGTAGGACATGTGTTTCAAGTGAGGGGACATTCGCTTGGACTGGAAAATGGTGAGCAATGCTTATCAGTTGCATACTTTTGTGTATGAAATCACCATATTTTTGTGTCCTTGGTCTTTCAAGTTTAATTCCCGAAAGGAAGCCACAAATGACCTGCTGGGGCCCGGATCAGGGACAGAACCCCGGGCTCTGTGGGCTGTTCTGCAGATGAACGGTGCTCTCACGATGTTGAAGCCTTGCTGGAATGCTTTTGGGGGTGGCGGTGAGGCTGCCCCGCATCTGGGCAACTGGAACCCAGAGGCAAGCTCCGTCCGAGATGGACACTGCACTCCCGCCCTCTAACCCCACTGCAAGTGCTCTCCAAAGAGGCCTTCAAAAAACAGTTTGATTTACGTAAGTTGAGTAACGGCCAGGCTGCATCAAAACTGCAGCTGGGCCGGGAGCCTGTTATCTGGGCCGTCCTCTTCCATCAGATGGCCTAGAACATCAGCTGTGCTTCTCAGCCGATAAGATATCGCCCAGAAGTCAAAGTCTCTCTTGTCACATTGTCTTTTTTTTTTTTTTTTCTTTAACTGACACGTAACAAGTTGTGCATCTTTGCGAGTCGAGTGATGTCTGGATACGTGCACACGTTGTGTATTGTTCTGAACCGCTATCTTGCTGCAGGAGGTAGAACTGCCCGTGCTGAGTTTAGTAAACACTTTTCTCGACTCCATTCACGTCCCTGAGCTCCGCTAATGTGCCTCACACAGGCTTCCCCTCATTAGGCGCTTTGGACGAGTGTCAGCACTTAGGGTCGTGAGAACTGGATTTTTGTTCCCTCTTAAGAGTATAGTTTCAAGAAAACTGAGCCGAAAACTCGCGTAGCATTCCTCCCCCTGCTCAGCCTTCACAGCATTCCTGGAGAGGCCGAGCTTCCTGGGAAGGCATCCGATGACGAGGGGCAGAAGAGAGAAGTGAGGAGCCGGCTCCTCTGCCCCCTCTCTCCCACCACTGGAGGAAGGGGACAAGTCTGTCCTTATTAATAATGTTAACCAGACCCTCTCAAGTGACTGCCATGTGTTGGGTTTTTGTTTTCTATTTTAAGCATAAAATTCTTCATTGAGAATACACATCTTCATCTTCTACTCAATGTGACAAAGAGAAAGAGAGGCTGACAGCCAAGTGCAGGAGCTCCAGTATTGGGAAGCAGAATACTTATTCAACATTCTGCAATCTGATATTCTTCGGCCGCCCATAGGAAGCGCTTTCAAGCAGCGGTTCCTAAAAGGCATCCCCAGGGACAGGTGTTGTGGCACAGCAGGTTAAGCCACTGCTTGGGACACCCACATCCCGTATCCGAATGCCAGTTCAAGTCCTGGTTACTTTGCTTCCGGTCCAGCTTCCTGCTAATGTGCCCGGGAAGCAGAAGACGTGGCCCAAGTGCTTTGGGTCCTGATACCCACATGGAAGACCCAGTTCCTGACTCCTGGCTTTGGCCTGGCCTAGCCCCCAGCTGTGCTCACTCACTCTCATTCTGTCTTCTAAATAAGTAAAACAAGTTTTCTTAAAAAACATATAGTCCCGGCCAGCGCTGTGGCTCACTTGGCTAATCCTCCGCCTGTGGCGCCGGCACCCCAGGTTCTAGTCCTGGTTGGGGCGCCGGATTTTGTCCCACTTGCTCCTCTTCCAGTCTAGCTCTCTGCTGTGGCCCGGGAAGGCAGTGGAGGATGGCCCAAGTGCTTGCGCCCTGCACCCGCATGGGAGACCAGGAGAAACACCTGGCTCCTGACTTCGGATTGGTGCGGTGCGCCGGGCGCAACATGCTGGCCACTACGGCCATTTGGGGGGTGAACCAACGGAAGGAAGACCTTTCTCTCTTTCTCTCTCACTGTCTAACTCTGCCTGTCAAAAAAAATTTTTATATATATATATATATATATGTATATATAGTCCCCAGACCAGCAACCTCAGCATCAGCTGTGAACTTGTTCCAAAGAACTTGTTACCGAGTCAGACCTGTTGGTGTGGTGTGTCACCTAACTGGTGGCTTGGTTTAACAGCACCAATGAAGTCCTACAGGGGCATCCTCACTTGCCATTCCTGGAAATCACTGTCTGGTCTCAGCCGCTTCCCCCTCTGCGGGAGTCTCCAGTGTCTCTGGTGAGCCCCTGTCACATTCCTCCTGTGGCAGTTCTGTTGTTTTCCCCCCGTGAGTTAAGAATTCTGCCTGCTTCCTATAGATTCTGGCCTCGGGTTTGTTTTTGTTTTG
This sequence comes from Lepus europaeus, assembly GCF_033115175.1. Taxonomy (NCBI): domain Eukaryota; kingdom Metazoa; phylum Chordata; class Mammalia; order Lagomorpha; family Leporidae; genus Lepus; species Lepus europaeus. The sequence goes on along the minus strand of NC_084840.1, from coordinate 20,698,165 downwards.
TTTTTTTCCATCCTCTTTCTGGAATGACAGCTGGACCCTGGAAATGTCTTTGACAAGCTGCAGATGTTCATGTTCAAGGGTGGAGCAGAGGCCAGCGCCGCGGCTCACTAGGCTAATCCTCCGCCTGCGGCACCTGCACACCGGGTTCTAGTCCCGGTCGGGGCACCGGCTTCTGTCCCGGTTGCCCCTCTTCCAGGTCCAGCTCTCTGCTATGGTCCGGGAAGGCAGTGGAGGATGGCCCAAGTCCTTGGGCCCTGCACCCCATGGGAGACCAGGAGAAGCACCTGGCTCCTGCCTTCGGATCAGCGCTGTGCGCCGGTTGCAGCGCGCCAGCCGCGGCAGCCATTGGAGGGTGAACCAACGGCAAAAGGAAGACCTTTCGCTCTCTCTCTCTCTCTCACTGTCCACTCTGCCTGTCAAAAAAAAAAAAGGTGGAGCAGAGAAGAAACACCGCAGCATCCTTTAAAAACTAGCTACCTGCCCCTCTCCCTGCATAACTCATTTTGCTGTTAACCGCTTTCACCAACGAGTCTCTGTAGTAACAGCCACTGCTGCCTAGTGGGGGCTTCCTCTGTTCCAGGCGTCATCTTAAGGACTTCTCACGCCTCCCTCCGATGCGCCCTTACCCCGTAGTTCTCAGAGGAAGAAGCAGCGGCCCAGATCTGGATAAACAGTGTGCCCCAGGCCGCAGGGGCTGACAGCCGCAGGAGTCTGTCTATTGACAGCCCTCCCTCGACTGCATTTTGGTTTCCTCACTTGCTTCCCAGCAGAAGCATCAGGGAGGACTAAACTGACCAAAAGCAGAAACGAGAGATGGCAAGACCTGGGCTTGGGTTCTGGTTCTCCACCAGAGGCTGCGTCCTTGGCAAGGACACTGCCCACCCCCCCGCGCCCACGATGTCACAGATGTCACAGCTACTTGTCACAGCGTGGGATGAGATGCTAATTACACAGCAGCAGCCAGGAGCCGCCAGTGGCAGAATGACAGTGCCTTTGCCTTCTTCTTGCCCCTCGGACGTCTCCTTTCTCCGACTGTTTTGAGGGTGGGAGGATAGGCTGGTCTAGATAAATAAGGGGACGGGAGGGAGGGAGGAGGGCTGGGAACCTGGCGGCCGGCGGCCAGCATGTCTCTGTGCTCCTGGCCGCTGCCTCTGCACCTCCCTGTTGCCTTTCTTCAGGCGCAGTCGTTTATTTACACTGGTCCTGCAAACTCGGGCAAACAAGGTGCTTCTTATGTCCATTTTGATACTTGCAGATGGAGCCAGACAGGGGTCTCTGCTGGAATGCCCTGACGCTCAGGAAGCCACACGGCTGGCCTCACGGGCTCCTCCTGGCTGGTCAGATATCCAACTAGCTTGCCAGTGAGGCATTGAGGTTGGGAGCTGTGCCTGGGGAACAGGACTCTCCGAATAAGGGCAGCGCTGGGTGGGTTGGGGGTGGTGTGAGCTCCCACTTAGCCCTCAGCGGTTAAGAGGCAGAGGATGCCCACATCTCGTATTGAAATACATGGCTTCAGCTCCCAGCTCCACTTCCTATTCCAGCTTCCTGCTAGTGGGCAGGCAGCAAGTGACAGCTCAGGTGCTTGGTTCCCTGCCACCCACATGGGAGATTCAGCTTGAGTTCTGGGCTCCTGGCTTTGGCCAGGTCCAGCCTAGGCTGTTGCAGGCATTTGGGGAGTGAACCAATGGAAGATATCTATCATCTGTATTTGTGTGTGTGTGTGTGTTTCCCACGCTTCTCTCTCTCTCTCTCTCTCTCTCTCTCTCTCTCTCTCTCTTTCTTTTTTAGAAGATTTATTGTTTATTTGAAAGGCAGAGAGAAAGGTCTTCTATCACTGCTTCACTCCCCAGATGGCCACAATGGCCAGACCTGCACCAATCTGAAGCCAGGAGCCAGGAGCTTCTAACAGATCTTCCACGTGGATGCATGGGCCCCAGGACTTGGGCCATCTTCCACTGCTTTCCCAGACCACAGCAGAGAGCTGTGATCAAAGTGGAGCAGCCGGGAATCAAACCGGCGCCCATATGGGATGCCAGCAGTGCAGATGGGGGCCTTAACCTGCAGCACCCAGCACCAGCCCCTCTCTATCTTTCAAACGAAAACAAATAAATACAAATTTAAATAAAGAAATAGGAAGCGGGGGACAGTGTTGTGGCACAACTGGTTAAATTGCCACTTGTGACACCTGTGTCCCACATGGGTGGTTTCGAGTCCCAGCTGCTCCACTTACCCAGATGCTTGCTGAAGTGCCTGGGAAGGCAGCTGAAGGTGGCCCCACTGCTTGGGTTCCTGCACCCAAGTGGGAGACCCAGAAGGAGTTCCAAACTCCTGGCTTCCAGCTGGACACGCCCTGAGTGTTGAGGTCATTTGGGGAGTGAACCAGCAGATGGAAAATCTCTCTCCCTCTCTGTCTACCACTCTGCCTTTCAAATAAATAGACAAATCTTTAAAAATAAAGTATAAAGGAAAGCTGAAGGGGCAAGTGATTGGCAGGCGTGGTGCAGAACCCTCCCCTCCCCCACCCCTCAGCCCTCGGCTCCCTTCTCCCTTGCTGTCTTTCTGAGCCTTGGAGAGAGGAAGACATAGAGGGCCACACGGGGTAGGTCCCACCAGGCAGGCTTTAGTGCCCCCATTCCCTCCCTACAAGGACCCCCAGTGAGGGGGGCAGAACTAAAATCCGTGCCTGGGTGGACAGCCCCAGCTGGCCCCCTTGACCACAGCAGTGGAGGGTCTTGGTCTGTGGGGAGGGTGAAGCATGAAAGACAGCAGGGGTCCTGCCGGGACCCCACCAGCTCACCGGGGCTGCGCACGCTGCTTCCGGGATGTGCGTCTCATTAGTTGGCTGCTTCTCCTTTTAGGAACGCATCGCTGTGGCAGCGGCCGAGAGCTGCTGAGCCCGGCAGGCTGAGTGTCTTGTCCGTGGGGAATTTTGCTTTGAGAGAAGACGAGTAGACAGTGGGCAGTTCTGGGGGGTTTCCCCGCTTTGGGATGGAGGAGGAAGGAGAAATTTTGACCTTACGGGTCAAGGAAGTGCTGGTTTATGGGAAGACTGGACTCAGGTGCTAATGGACAGTGTGGAAGGCAGGATTCCCTGTGGGGGCTGCCCTGGGCCTTGGAGGTTGCTTAGCTACATCCTCAATCCCTGCCCGCAGGAGGCCAGTAGCTTCCAGACAGCTACCCCCATCTCAGTCGCCAAAATTGTCCCCAAAGATCATGATGATGATGGCCACAACTGCACTGCCACATGGCCCCAGGGGTCAAAACTGTGCCCAGTTGAGAACAACTGATCCAAAGGTTTCCTATGACTTCTTAAAAAAAAAAAGAGATTTATTTTATTTACTTGAAAGACCGAGTTACAGAGATAGGTAGAAACAGAGAGAGAGGTCTTCCATTCACTGGTTCACTCCTCAGATGACTGCAATGGCCGGAGATGCACCTATCCGAAGCCAGGAGCCAGGAGCTTCTTCCAGGTCTCCCACGTGGGTGCAGGGGTCCAAGTACTTGAGCCATCTTATACTGCTTTCCCAGGCCATGGCAGAGAGCTGGATTGGAAGAGGAGCAGCCGGGACTAGAACTGGCGCCCATATGGGATGCCGGTGCTTCAGGCCAGGGCGTTAACCCACTGTGCCACAGCACCAGCCCTTCCTATGACTTCTTTTCTCCCTGGTGATTTACTTTTGGCTTTTTTATTCCTTGGGTCTTACCTAGGAGCCAAAGGATAAAGCTGGCTTCTCAGATGGAGCCCACCCCTGGATGGCCACCTGCCTCTGTGTTTCCCTGTGGATCACTGCCGCCCATTTGGCAATCAGACCCGAACCAGAGCAGGGAGGAGAGGGTTGCAAGGAGGCAGGGCAGCTCTGGACAGCCCACTCGCTCACGGCAGGGATGCTGCTGCGTCTGCCCACCCCGCCATGCTCCTCATTCAACAAGGTTTCGAGGCTATCCCAGCTATCTTAGGGCGCCATGGTCCTTTGGTGTCTGTGGTCTGTGGCCTATGTATATAAAAGAAAGAGGCAGGGAGCCCACCACCAAGGACCACAACCAACACTTCTACAACCAAAGACAAGTTCCAAGAGAAATGTATTCAATCAGCGTTTCGGGGGTGGGCACTTGGCCTAGGGGTTAAGCTGCTGGTTAGGATGCCTGCATCCCATATCAGTGTGCCTGGGTGTGAAGCCCATCTTCACTCTCAATTCCGGACTCCTGCCAATGCGCCCCCCTGGGAGCCTGCAGGTGATGGGTCAAGGATTTGGGGTCCACGTGGGAGACCCAGATGGAGTTCCAGGCTCCCGGCTGCTGCTGGCCTTTGGGGAGTAAACCAGCAAATGGGAGATTTCTCTCTCTCTTTCAAATAAAAATAAATCAGTTCTTTTTTTTTTTTCAGATTTTTATTTATTTATTTGAGAGGTAGAATTACAGACAGTGAGAGAGAGACAGAGAGAGTCTTCCATCTGCTGATTCACTCCTCAAATGGCCACAACGGCCAGAGCTGTGCTGATCCAAAGCCAGGAGCCAGGAGCCTCTTCTGGTCTCCCACATGGGTGCAGGGGCCCAAGGACTTGGGCCATCTTCTACTGCTTCCTAGGCCATGGCAGAGAGCTGTATGGGAAGAGGAGCAGCCGGGACTTGAACCGGTGCCCATATGGGATGCCAGTGCCGCAGGTGGAGGATTAACCTACTGTGCCACGGTGCTGGCCCCTATTCTTAAATAGTTTTATATGACACGGGAGCCTTCAGGTGAAAGGCAGACCCAAAACCCCAGGGGAAAGGGTCCATTTCTGTGCCTAGAGTGGGTGCGCGTGGACAGCTGTGTGGAAATGTGGGCGGGTCTGTTGGCCCCTCTCTGCAGCACCCCCCCCCCTTTCTGGCACAGGCCAGGACCCCTCAGGAACAGTGGGGCCAGCTCCTGTCACTGTTGTAGCTTGTATGGTGGGCTTGCGAGAAAAGGAGTTCCAAGTTTCCATGCCTTGCCGGGGTCCAGGTTCAAACAGGGATCCGGAGACAAGAGGCTGGAGAGAGGCTCTGCTTCTGAGGTATTGTCTCCCAAGCCCCGGGGACACCGGGCGGAGCATGGAGCGCTTGTGTGTCTGCGGTGGGGGGGCCTGCTGGGGAGGGGGCGCTGCTTGTCAGTCTGAAGCCCAGGGGTCTGCTCTCTGGGGTCCTGCGCTCCCTCAAGCTAATTACACGCTTCTGCAGGGACAGGAAATAGCTTCTCCGTTGAGCTGGGAAACCCCAGTCCCCGGTGCCCCCTCATGGTGGGTATCATGGGAAGGGTAGGGATGGAAGCAGCTGCTGTGCTCGGGCCTCCCCGCCCTCTCCAGGGGTGTCCAGACGCCTCCGACCTGCCCCTGGGCATGCCGGGAGGGGCACGCTTCGTGCAAGCCCAGCACGGGGCGCGCTGAGTGGAGGGGCCGGGCTGGGTGTCAGAGAGGCCCTGACAGCCCCTCAGCCGCTGCCCCATGCCTGCTGTGTGCAGCTGCCAGGGACAGGCTGGCTGCTCCAGCCGGGCGGAGGAGGGCGGACACAGTGGGGAGGTGGTGTGCGGGGTCCGGGGATTGGCTGGTGTCCCAGGACAGGGTGAGAAGATCTTGCTTCCCCCAGGGCCGCTCCCAGCCCCACAGTCCCTGGGAGGTGGTTTCAGCAGAGCACTCCTGAGGGACCACAGGTGAGGGGGCGAGGAGGGAGCAGCCACGGGGCAGGAAGCAGCTGGGCTGCCGCTTCCCCAGAGAGGTTACTCAGAAGCCCATTCCAGGATGGGAGGGTGCTGGGCACCTTTCCTCTTTCCACTGCTGGAGAGACAGGGAGGGAGGGCGAGAGCACCCCCAGCGGCCACAGAGACGGGAAGCTGGTCAGCTGGCCAGGGGGGCCATGTGGCCTCGTGGGAAAAGTCTCTCTGGCCTCTTTTTAAAATTTCATTTATCTATTTGATTTGAGGGGCAGAGAGAGAGATTTTCCATCTGCTGGTTCACTCCCCAAATACCTGCATCAGCTGGAGCTGGGCCAGGCTGAAGCCAGGAGCCTGGAGCCAGGAGCTCCATGGGAGTCACCCACATCCCACGTGGGTGGCAGAAACCCAAGCACTTGAGCCGTCACTGTTGCCTCCCAGGGTGTGCATTATCAGGACGCTGGATCAGAGGCTGAGCCCGGACCAAGCCAGGTGCTCCGATATGGGATGTGGGTTAACCGTTAACTGCTGAGCCAGAGGCCCGCCCATCGCTCTGCCTCTGGCCTCTTTTTCTCACCTTTCTGATCTCAGGGCCAGTCCAGAGTTCTAAGTGCCTCCCAACTCCCAAATCTCCTTTAAAGAAGTAAAACACTGGGGCCAATGTTGTGGCGCAGCGAGTTAAGCCACCGCCTGTGATGCCAGCATCCCCTATGGGCACCAGTTTGAGTCCCAATTGTTCCACTTCCTATCCAGCTCCCTGCCAATGCGCCTGGGAAAGCAGCAGAAGATGGCCCAAGGGCCTGGACCCCTGCCAGCCACATGGGAGACCCTGATGGAATTCCTGGCTCCTGGCTTCCACCTGGCACTGCCCTGGTTCTTGCAGCCATTTGTTGAATGAATGAGCAGATGGAAGATCTCTCTCTCTCTCTCTCTCTCTCTCTGTCTCTCTCTCTGCCTCTGTAACTCTGCCTCTCAGATAAATAAATGAATCTGAAAGAAAGAAAGAAAGAAAGAAAGAAAGAAAGAAAGAAAGAAAGAAAGAAAGAAAGAAAAGGATAGAGAAAGATCCCTTGTGCTCTTTGCCCGTTGTCTCCCGGGGATAACACATGCCACACTGCAGTACACTATGACAACCAGGATACCGACGATGGTACAGCCCACTGACCTCACCCAGGCTTCCCGGTTCCCCGAGCCTCTGCACGCACTTGTGTGATTCAATCGCTGTGTGTGTTTGAGTCGCTGCCACCACGATCCAGACTCCGAGCAGCTACAGCAGGACAAGGTCTTTTGTGGGGTCCCTCGACAGCTCTCTTCCTCCCCCCCGACGTCTTGGCTTCCTGTACCTAACTCTTGGCGAGACCACTCTTCCGCCCTCCGATCTGGCGACCTGGCTTTCCTCTCTGCGCAGTTCCCTGCGGATTCTTCCAAGTGGGCGCTTGCGCCCGAGGGTCCTTTCTTCCTGCTGCTGCTCAGGAATCCATGGTGTGCGAGCGCTACAGCTCCCTGCGCAAACATTGGGGTTGTTTCCAGTTTGGGGCCACAGAAATCAGGCTGCTACGGAGCTGTGTGTCCAGGTTTCCATGCAAACATTAAGTTTTCCAGTGTTACTCGTGCGGGGCACACAGGAGACCCTGCTCCCATGTTCCTTGGTGCTGACCAAGACGGTCTGCACCAGCACTGCAGGCCAGGTGGGGCTGACTAAGGGAGAGGCGAGGATGATGGTGGGTGGCGGTCGTGAGCAACAACGAAGCAGAAACCAGAGCATGGTCTGAAGAGAGATCCGTCACGGCACACGTGGGCATCGCTAGTATTAAGCGGTTGGGACCACAGGACAAAAGGCAGTTTCACTGCACAGGTGCAAGAGAGTGACAGCAGCCACCTAGCATCTGAGGTCACAGGGAAGCGGAGGTGGCGCTCACAGGGCTTCCAGGGCGTGCTTGATGCCAGCCCTGCCCCCTTGGCTTCCTAGCTCTGTGTTCTGGTGCTTTCTCTCTCTGAGACTCCAGTTTCTCCTTGGCAACACACGAACATAATCTCCTAAAAGGCATAGGAAGGGCCAGCGCTGTGGCACTGGGGGTTGATCCTCTGCCTGCAGCACCAGCATCCCATGTGGGTGCCGGTTCTAGTCTCGGCTGCTCCTCTTCCAGTCCAGCTCTCTGCTGTGGTCTGGGAGAGCGTGGGGGATGGCCCGGATGCTTGGGCCCCTGCACCCATGTTGGGGACCAGAAAGAGGCTCCTGGCTTTGGATCATCACAGCTCTGGCCGTTGCAGCCATTTAGGGGGTGAACCAGCGGAAGGAAGACCTTTCTGTCTGTCTCCTCACTGTCTGTAACTCTACCTCTCAAATAAATAAAATCTTAAAAAAAAAAAAAAGGCATAGGAATACATGAAATGCACACATCATGTTTGAGACCTCAGTTTCTTTCCTATCCTCCGTAAACCCCCCCCCCCCGCCCCGACACACACACACACACACACACAGGTAAAGGAGTGATTGACACTGGGGCTGGCAATCAGGAAAGATTTCTTGAAAAGGAGGTGGGCTGAACGGAAGCCTGCTGAGGGGTCCAGGGAGGACTTGAGCAGGGGCCTGGGCTAGACACTGCACTGCAGGTGCCTCCCTGGAGAGCCGGTGTTACCCCACGCAGAGCAGGAACTGGTAAGTGGGGCTCAGCCCCCAGGAGTCAGGGGTCCAGTCACCACCCGGCTGGGTCTCTGCATGCCATTTCTCCTACTTCCCAGGCGAGCCCCTCCTTGCTTTATTAAAAAGCCTGAGATGGACTGCAGGTGTCTCTTCAGAAGGGCTGCTAGGAATGCTGGCCAGGAGGTACCCCTCCCAATACATGCCGGCCATGGATCAGACCACCCCTCCCCTCAAATTCCAAGCTCTTGGTCCCTCCAACGCCTTCCGCAAAGCGCCTGGCCCCGCACAGCCCCTGACCCCGCATAGCCCTCCTCTCTAGGATTCCTTGCATCTGAGCAAAACGCTTAACCTTTTGACCCTATCATGGGGCTGTCCCCAGCCCTGGGCCACTGGAGGGGAGGAAACAGAACCCCTCTTCTTGTTCCCATGCTCTTTTCTAACAAGGACAGCATCCTTTGGGGTCCCCCTGGAAGAGAAGGGGGTCACAGGCTCTTAACCCTGCATCCCCTGATCTCCTCTGCCCTCCCAGCCATGGTGCAGCTGGCGGGAGGACCCTGGAGCGCCCTGGCCTTCTCCCCCACTGTGCTCTCGGCCTAGGCCTTAACTGTGGGCTGGAGGCAGGGGCACCAAATCAGGAGGAGGGGCCCAGAATTCCCCGCTCCTGCTCAGGCCCCCCATGCTGCTTGGTGGCCACAGCTCACTTCCTGTTCTGTCCCAGACCTCTTGGTGCCCGCCGTGGTCGTCATCACTTGTTCCACTGGACTCACTGATAATTCTCCCTGCCAAGCTCATCAGAGCCCCTGGTGATCTCGACAGCACACATCGCACCGGTCAGCCTCGGCGCGCTGCCTGACTCATGCATGCCTTCCTGTTTCGGGAGCACGAAGTCCTCCCGCTTTGCTGCTGTCCACTCTCTGACCCCAGGGCTTCCTCCCTCTCTCCATCTGGCTTTCATCCTTCCCAGCACTCACTCCCCTGAGCCCAGTCTGGCCTCAGGGCCCTTGCATTTGCTCGTCCACATCCTGGATGCCCTCCCTGGTTGCCAGGAGCAGCCCAATGTCACCTCCTCAGGGGCCCTCCTTCCTCCCGTCACCCCACCCCTGGCCTGTTACTCATCACCTTGTTCCACTTCCTTCATCGCCATCTGAACTTATTTCACTGTGGGTCTGTGATTTCCCTGCTGGATCTGTTCCCAGACAGTGGGGACCTGTTAACCGTGTGTCCAGCATCTAGGAGGGGCTCACTGAAGATGAGGGCACTTTAAAAAGTTCATGGCAAACACTATTAAAATATAAGTTTATTTTGGTGCCAAAAAATGGAAATCTGTGCATTTGGGGTGTCTTCAAAGAGTTAATGGGAAATATGTGTTATGGAAGAACTATGTATGGATTTCAAACTTTTTTTTTTTTTTTTTTTGCGGGCCAGTGCTGTGGTACAGCAGATGAAGCCGCCTCCTGCAAGGCCGGTATCCCACATAGGTGCTGGTTTGAGTCCTGGCTGCTCCACTTCCGATCCAGCTCCCTGCTGATGTGCCTGGGAAAGCAGCAGAAAATGGCCTAAGGGCTTGGGCCCCTGCACCCACATGGAAGGCCCAGATGGAGTTTCAGGCTCCTGGCTTCAGCCTGGCTCCACTTTGGTGCAGCTCTGGCTGTTGTGGCCATTTGGGGAGTGAACCAGCAGATGGAAGACCTCTCTCTCTCTCTCTTTCTCTCTCTCTCTCTCCTTATAACTTTGCCTTTAAAATACATTAAAAAAAATCTTTAAAAAAATTTTTGTACCAAAAATAAACATCCATCTGAATTTTTTTTTTTTTTCATTTAAGAGACAGAAAGGGAGAGAGGGGGAGAGAGTGTGTGTCCCCATCTGCTGGTTCATTCCCTAAATGCCCACGATGGCTGGGGCTGAGCCAGGCTGAAGCTAGGAGCCAGGAACTCAATCTGACATAGGTGGTAGGAACCCAATCACTCGAACCATCACCACAGCCTCCCGGGGCCTGCATTAGCAGGAGGCTGGAGCTGGCGTTGAACCCAAGCACTTCGAAGTGGGATGCAACTGGCATCTAAACTGCTAGGCTTCATACCCGCTCCCTAACTCATCTCCTTATTCCACTTTTCCAGGAACCTTTTCAAGTACCCTCATAGCCTGCTGGGTAATAAACAACCCCCTCTAAGGCTGTATGGGAATGCAAAGGCCCAGATGTGGCTGGGATGCTGGCCTCCCAGGCTAGAAAACCGAGTATGGCTCTGCATCCCAGCGTGGCCACTCAGGAGCCGGGCAGCCCCAGACAAGTCCCTCCTGTGGATTGAATGTCCCTCATCTGTCAAGCAGCCGTGCCACCACGTGGCTTCTGAAGATTGTGCTGAGCACGAGAGAATTCTATGAAAGCACAGAATTGATACGGAATAAGCTCTGGTTTAAAAATAAACCCACGTGGTTATCCGAAGATAGAGAAACAGAGCCAGGCGCTGTTACCCGCTGACCTCGTGTCCCTTCCTTTCGTCAACTGTATCAGGCTGTCTCGTGAGGAGGCAGCCCCTGGAGGAATGAACGCGAAACCACCGTCCACAGCCCAGATCCAGGCCACGGTTGGCGTGGGGGCCCTGAGGGATGACTGCCTTTTACATTCCTGTGTGGTTGAAGAAAGTTAACAAGAGAATGTTTCATGAAACAGGAAGGTTGTGTGAAATTCAAATTCCAGGCTGGCGCCGCAGCTCACTAGGCTAACCTTCCGCCTGCGGCGCCAGCACATGGGGTTCTAGTCCCGGTTGGGGCGCCAGATTCTGTCCCAGTTGCCCCTCTTCCAGGCCAGCTCTCTGCTGTGGCCCGAGAAGGCAGTGGAGGATGGCCCAAGTGCTTGGGGCCCTGCACCTGCATGGGAGACCAGGAGAAGCACCTGGCTTCTGGCTTCAGATCAGTGCCGTGCACCGGCCGCAGCAGTCACTGGGGAGTGAACCAACGGTAAAGGAAGACCTTTCTCTCTGTCTCTCTCTCTCTCTCTCTCTCACTGTCCACTCTGCCTGTAAAAAAAAAAAAAAAAGGAAGGAAGGAAGGAAGAAAGAAAAGAAAAGAAAAGAAAAGAAAAGAAAAGAAAAGGAAAGAAAAGGAAAGAAATTCAAATTCCAGTGTCCACAACGAAAGTTCCCCAGCACAGTTGGTGAGTGGGCTCTGGCGGCTCCCGTGCTGCCAGTGTGGGCTTGAGGAGCCATCCCAATGTCCTGAGGCCCCTAAAATACCCTGTACAGAAACGAGAGTGGACCCCTGGTGGATTCTAGAAAGCAAGGGGCTTGTTTAAGTGGCCACGCGGTGGCATAGAGAAGGGCAGGATGACACCCCGCACGGTTTCCCCTTCCCCCCAATCGCAGGGGCAGTGCCAGCCTGCTCGGAACTCCCGGGGAGCCTGGGGAGCTGCCCGCCTCCCGTGTCTTCGGGGAAGGGGCCCCGGAGCGATGCGCCTGCAGCAGGTCCTGGGCTTCCCTGTTTTCCCTGGGCCTCGTCCTTCCAGAAGGTAGCAGGTGGGTGGTTAAATTGGCTGGTCTTCGGGACATCAGCTCTCCAAGCAGAGGCGACCCACCCCAGGGAGGAACCGGGGCCCCGTCTCCTCCCAGAGGCTGCCGCACATCCGCACTGCCGGCCAAACGTGGGAGGGCAGATTGCACGAGCCCTGCCGGATTATTCTTAGAAGAAACGGGAGAGCGCACAGCTCCGGGGAGGTGGGAAGTCTGTTCCTAATGACAGGCCTCTCTCCCCTGGGCAGTTTATAATCACCCCTCATGTGGCAGAGCCGCCAGGCCCGACAGAGCCCGCGACGCAGAGGGAGGCTGCCGGACCGTGCTGCTCTGGGGGTGGGGCTGTTGTGCACATTCCCAGCAGATACAAAGGCTCTGTCCTTGCAAAAGTCTTCGAGCTGGGGATGAGCAGGAACCGAGGCCCCAGCGCAGAGGTGCCACCGTGCAGCCAAGTCCTTCCTCTGCCATCTCTGGGGAGCCCATGGGGCCATGGCCAAGACCCCAGCACTGCCCTGTTCCTTCCCCCAAAGACTTCCCAGGGAGCAGAGACATCCCGCTGTCCCAGCTCACCGTCCCAGCACCCAGCAGCCTCTCTTCCCTCGGGCCACCTTTCTTAGAAGGAAACCTGGTCGGAGACTAGAAGCTAAGGCCAGGCGCCAGCCCTTAGTGGCTTTGTGGCCCTGCAAGTCACCAGCTCCTTCCCTAAGTTTACTTTCCCCTCCCATAATAACACCTGTCTCCAAAGGTCACTGTCAGGGCCAAATGACATGGTGCACACAAAACCACCATGGAGATCTTAACGCCCAGGAAGGTGTGTTGATGGGAGCAAGCCGTGACCCTCATGTCCACACCATCCCCACGGAGAGCATGGGTCTCCCCATTACACTAAGGTGGTCCCAGGTCCCAAGTGGCTGGGAGACTTGGCAGTAGCCTGAGCATGCTTACTGTCCCCCCCAGGATGTTACAGTTGGCCCAGAGGATGTGAGCGAGGGGCGGGAGGCAGGCAGGAGGCCCCTCCCTGGTGGGGGCCGCGGAGATACTATCACACACACGCACGATGCCATCTGCACATGGCTGTCGGCCCCGCTGTGGTCTCATCTCCACATCTCTCTGATAGGACTCTGCCTTCCTGTCCCCCACTGGCTGTTAGGGTGAGATATGCTCTGCCCCCGCCAAGCCCAGGGCTGCAGCTTCTCCAGGGTGGGGGCTGCCCTCCGCTGCTCTCTGCGCAGGCCGGGGTGGGGGCGGGGCAGAGGGCAGGTTTTGATCCTGTGGCCCTCAGCTGGCAGCCCTTGGCGGGGTTGGCGATGTTCCGAAAGAACTCTGAGTGCCAGTGCAGCCCTGCCCCTCTGTGGCTACGTAGCCTTTGGTAAGTCACCTGCTCGCCAATACTCATCCTATAAGACGAACGACTGGGACCCTTCCTGTCCGCCCCTGGGAGGTGCTGGTGAAGGGCCTATAAAACAGTGCCATTTAGGGGCCAAAGTTATGGTGCCATGGGCTAAGCCACCTCTGCTCTGCTTCTGACCCAACTCCCTGCTACTGCGCCTGGGAAAGCAGCAGCAGATGGCCCAAGTGCTCTGGGCCCTCCCACCCACATAGGAGACATGGATGGAGTTCCAGGTTCCTGGAGTTGGCCTAGCTCAGCTCTGGCCTTTGTGGCTATTTGGGGAGTGAACCAGCAGATGATAGATCTGTTTATCTCCATCTCTCCCTCTCAGTCTGTCACTCTGCCTCTCAAACAAGTGAAACAAATATTTTTTTTTAAAAAAAAGTGCCATTTATATGCACCATGCAAGGCATATGCGAGGGACTGGGGTTTGTATGGACTGGGATACAGGGAGCAGGCCAGAAGGGCAGGGTAACGTGGACAGAGCTGGGCCACTGGGCTGATCTGGGATGGGTGAAGGGGAGGGGAAGGAGTGACAATTTAGTGCTCTGTGCCAGGCGCTACACTAAGCACTTTCAGATCCTCCCAAGCCCTGGGAGCTGCGCCTCTAACCCCGATTTGCAGAAGAAGCCACCCGGGCTCAGCACAGTGCAGCAATTTTGCCTGAAGTTCACGGTTAGCAAGGGCTGACTTGTCCAGCAAGCTCAAGTCGTCCTGACCCCAGGGGGTTCACGACCTTTGTATCCCTCCAAGTCTCTGGAGAACCGATTCTGGGTGCTGGGCATGAGATAGAAATGAGGAGGAGCTGGAGACCCGGCTGGAGCAAAGGAGGCAATGCAGAAAGTATTTCCCCGGGCCTGGCCCCGGCTTGACCCCCTGCAGGTGCCAGGGCTACGGCTGGCCCATGCAGCATGCGTTTCTGCAAATTAGGAAAAGGTAGATGCAGCCATGAAGGAGGCCATGAGCCATGTCCAGTTGTTCCCACAACGTAACACAGACGATCGTACACGCCGCCCAGAGGGGCACTCAAATTCATTCATTCGTTAGCTAGCGAAATGGTGAAAGGAGGAAAGAAACAGAGTCTGGAAAGAGCGGCCAAAGATGAGGAAGAGGCAGAAACAGAAACGGGGGAGAAATGTACAAGGGGGGGCATCTCCTGCTGAGAGGGCACGCACAGGGACACACTCCCCCGAATGTTCCAAATCCAGGCCAGGTGCCTCGGCCAGCCCCGGCCCCGCCCTCTCGGTGCACCTGTCCGGCACACCTCTGTGTGATTGCTCAAGTGCCTGTTTGACCTGCAGGACCGCCAGCCCTGGGCGGGCCGGGGTGGGCGGATCTTCTAGCACTTTCTTCTCTTCCCGGGAAGTGAGGAGCCATCTTTGACTACAGGGTGCTCAGCCACAGCTCGGGGCTGCTCCCCCTCCCTTTCCTGGTCCTGGAGCCCAGCAGAGGGGCCCCTCCCACTAATTGCTGTCTGTGTTCCTTAGAGCTTCATGGTCTGGGGCTGGGATCCTTGCTCTGACACCCAGACCCAGGCTGGTGCCAGGCCTGCGGAGGGATTGTGCAAAAGTACTACCAGACCCTGCAGCAAGAGGTTGGTTCACGATCTAGTTATTAATTACTCCCTTGCTCATTATCTAGAGCATTGCATCAGGACCGTGAGAATGGCTTTACAGCCTTCCAAATCGGTATCAGCCCCTTGGCTCCCCCTCCACACACACACAAGGCCAGGGACGGCAATAAATCCTGCCAAAAGTCACTCCAGCCCCAGTCTCCCACAACTGCTGGCACATTCAGGCCCGTGTTACACAACGGGAAAAGCTGCTCAGCCAGCAGGATCCCCAGCATCTTCAGACTCCCGCGATGGGGCCAGCTGTGGGCTGTCTCGCTTTTTCTTATTCCTGGGCTGTACTGCACTGGACTCTGAAAGTTTGGGGGGGACGCTTAGGGGACGCTTAGAGATGCCCTGGGAAGACCCTCTTCTAGTCTGACTCTCATCCTTTTTGCTTCAGTTCCAGTGTTTCGCCCCTTGTTGCCCCCACCCCCTTGCCATGGGTTGAGCAAATATTGTGAAAATACTCAATGGTGGGCGTAGAAGACTCCTCCTACTTTTGTTCCTGCCTAGTAGTCAGAGAGTCAGACCTGGAGGGGAGAATGGGAGAGTGGCCTCAGGACCTCTCCCCTCGTGCCCTCCTGCTCCCGGCCTGACCACTCCGGTTTTTCCCACTCCGAAGATGTGGAGACACAGCTGGAAATCCCACCAAGGCCCCTCGGAGGTCCTCAGCCTCCTGGCGGGGGCTCTGTCTGGGCTGCTGCTGCCGTGACGGAGAGCTGGCGCCCTCCCCTCTGCTGTGTGGCCCAGAGCTCAGGGCTCTCTGAGCACGCCCAGGCGCTCACTTGCTTCTGCCCCCTTGGGCAAGTAGCTTGACCTCAGTTTCCCCATCTGTAAAAGGAGGCGGCACCTGCCTACCTTACAGGTACTTGTGAGACCCAACTCCAGCAATGGCTGCAAAAGTGCTTTGTAAGCTGTTAAGCGCAGCACAGGAAGAGCTAATTATTATTCACCGCCACCAGCACCCTGACCTCAACCCCCAGACCTTCTCAGCACCGCCAAGCTCCCCCTGGGTCTACCCCACTGACTTTTGCAGCCTTGAGATTCACGCCCCACCCCATACCCTATGGGGACAGCAACCCTTTCAGTGGGTTCTTCTCTACCTCCCCATGGTGTACGTTTAGGATTCCAAAGAGAAAACAGAACTTGTGTGTGGAAACCTCCGAGTCCTTCATTTACACGGCAGCTTGCATTCTCTCCCAAATGCTAAAAAAAAAAAAAAAAAAAAAAAAAAAATGGAGGCCCGGAGGTGAAATTATTTGCTTGCAGGTGCCGAGTTACTCAATCCTAGCACTGGGCCTGATTTGTAATTGCTGCTTAATAAATGTCGAGGACCAACTGAACGCATACTAAGTGGCAGTGGGTCTATCTGATTCCAGAACCCACACTTTCTCCACTGCAGCGCGCAGCCTCCTGGGGACTGGCTAGCAGGTGAAAGATTTCTGCACGCCGCGGGGGGTGGTGGGGGGCTGGCACAGCTCTGCCTGTCACCTCTGGCACAGCTCTGTCGCCTCCAGCTGTCCCTCCTCCCCCAGCCCCAGCCCATACTTAGCCCCCCAGGCGGTCTGCGCTCCCGACTAGATTCCCTGGCACTCACAGCCACATGATCACCTCGTGCTGCAGGCATGTCGGAAGGCAGACCGGTGACGGCAGCATCTTGCCCACTCACAGACATAGGACGCCTCTCTGGTTCGCTCCCGGAGCCCTCCGGGGACGGGGATGGCATTGCCTTTTATACCTCTGCCCACGGCCTTGAACGAGTTGCATCAAGCTGTGAGCCAGCTTCCTGACTGCGCATTTTACCTGTGTCCCTGAACTACTGGGAGGCTAAGACCCCCTTCTGGCTTTCGAGCTGAGGTCAGGGTGGGCATGGGAAGCCGGGGGCTGAAGGGACTATTGTGTGTGTCTGGCCTCGCCCCTTACCTGGGGACTGAAGGCCCCACAATGGGCTCCTTGTGCTTCCTGCCTGCTCAACGCCACTTGGGACTTGCCACTGAGGCGAACCCCCCAGTCTCCCCTCAGACTGGCCTTTTCCTTGTCTCGAGCTGCGATCTGGCTCCTGGAGACTGTCTCTTTTGTCCCTGGTTTGCCCCTGAATCCACTTCTTCCCAACACTGACTTTCAGAAAAAAAGCCCAAGTTCTCCCGTGGCAGGCATGGGCTCCGTGTTTGCCACCTCTGCCCGCTGCTCCTGGCTCCTCCGCCTTGGGGGCTCCTTGACCCCTGCACCGACCGCCCTGGGTCCGGCTGGGGAAGGAGGGGGATTCAGAGAAGTTTGCCAAGGAAAGTTTGGCTTGCAGGGGATGTCTGTTGTTCACTGGCACAGGGGCGTCCCCCCAGGCTAGTGCCCTTGAAGGTCAGGTTTGTTGTCATTTTAAAATCTTCCTTGCATGGGGCACTACTCACTTGAGAGCGCCCCCAGCTGGGCAGTGACAGGCTCAGGTGTCAATCACTCCAAGGCACCCTTTGTGATAACAGCCAGGGCGGTCATCAAGCCTGGGGTTGGAGGGGGAAGATGTGGCTGTCCAGTTCTGCTTTTGGTGGCTTTAATTTCCTCCTCTTTTGTTCCCACAAGAAATCTAAACGCCCAGAGTGCTTGGTGCTGGTGGGAACATGGTGCAAAATAGGAACTATGGAACTAAGGAAAAGCTTAGGGGCAAGTGCTTAGCCTTGCATTCTGTTTGGGAGCACCAAGGTCCACTATCGGGCTCCAGCTTCCTGCCAGTGCACAGCCGGGGAGGGAGCAGTGATGGTCATGTAAATCGTGGGAGATCTGGATCGAGTTCCTGGCTCTCAGAATCAGCCTGGCCCAGTCCCTGCTGGCCGTTGCAGTCATTAGAGGAGTGAACCAGAGGTGTGAGTATGTGCGCTCTATCTCTCTAAAGCAGATTTTTTTTGGGGGGACAGGCAGAGTGGACAGTGAGAGAGAGAGAGAGAGAGAGAGCGAAAGGTCTTCCTTTTGCCGTTAGTTCACCCTCCAATGGCCGCCGTGGTTGGCACGCTGCGGCTGGTGCACTGCGCTGATCCGATGGCAGGAGCCAGGTGCTTCTCCTGGTCTCCCATGGGGTGCAGGGCCCAAGGACTTGGGCCATCCTCCTCTGCACTCCTGGGCCATAGCAGAGAGCTGGCCTGGAAGAGGGGCAACCGGGACAGGATCGGTGCCCCGACCGGAACTAGAACCCGGTGTGCCGGCGCTGCAAGGCGGAGGATTAGCCTAGTGAGCCGCGGCGCCGGCTTGCAGATTTTTTTTTAAATCAGTTTATTTTGATGCAAAGAATTTTAAAATCTATGCATAGTTTTATTCATGAAGACCCCGTGTGTAACGCCTGTGGGTTCCCTCATCATCCTTCTCAAAGGTTCTCCATCTGACTCCTTCCTCACCCAAACCACTCCAGATCTCCCCGCTTCAGGGTTGGTTCTCTGGTGGTTCCTGGCCTGCCACACTCCCTAGCCCTTTGTGTGGAAGTGGGGAATGGGGACCGTCACAGTGGGAGTCTCTCCTTCCTTTGTTTTATTCTTGCCCTTGGGAAGTGCATTTGAAAGGAGGAGCTACAGAGAAGGGGGAGAGAGAGAGAATGAGAATGAGGGTCTGCCATGACTTGTTCACTCCCCAGATGACTGCAATGGCCAGGGCTGTCCCAGGCTGAAGCTAGGAGCCTGGAACTCCATCCGGGTCTCCCATGTGGGTGGCAGGGGCCCAAGCACTTGGATCATTTGCTGCTGATTTTCCCAGGTGCATAGGCAGGGAACTTGACAGGAAGTGGAATAGCTGGGACTCAGTCCAGCACTCCATGGGATGTTGGCATTGCAGGCGGCAGCTGAACCTTCTGTGCTACAATGCCAGCCACTGAAAAATAATATTTGTTGGTTCTTTTCTTTCTATATACAAAAGCAACTTACGATCCACATAAGAAACTTGGAGAAACTGAAAGTCCCTCTTGTCCCTTCCCCAAATCAAAAACACTCTTCTACTCATTAAAACAAAACAGAAAAACCAACCAGCATTCACCTTTTGGTTGTGTCTTATCTTATCCTTTCTTCTCTGCAGAGAATACCTTATTCACCACACTTTTGATTTGGGAGTCGCTGTAGAGTTATAGAAAGTTGCAAAGGTAATACTGAGTTCCCTTGTGCCCTCAACTATTTTCCCTAATGTAAGCGTCGTACATAACTATAGTACAGTTAGCAAGCCTGAGAAAGTGATACTGCTGCAGGGCTGTTAACCCAAGTCCAGACTTCATTCAAATGCCAGTAATGTCTTTTTTCTCCTCCAAGATCCAATCACACTGCATTAGTATTTATGTAATCTTAAAAGACATATTCCACTGTGCATTCTATGTTGTAGCTAGCTTTCTTCCCTTGGTAATATATCATCAACATTTCCCCAGCCAGCTACAATTCACCTATGTCACCGTTTTTAATGGCAGCAAAGTGCCTCATTGTGTGTGTTTGCCATAATTTGCTTGGCCAATAGCTTATTGTCCTACATTTAAATTGTTTCTAACTTTAGAATGATGAGGGCTGAGAGTCATGGCACAGAGGGTTAAACCTGTATGAAAGTGCTAATTCAAGTTCCACTACTCTGCTTCCGGGACGTGCCTGGAAAAGCAGCAGATGATGGCTGGCATACTTGGGTCCCTGCCACCACGTGAGACACCCAGATGGTTCTTCTGCCTCCTGGTTTCAACCTGATACAGCCCTGGCTGTCGCATGCATTTGGGGGAATGAACCAGCAGATGGAAGATCTTTCTGTATCACTCAGCCTTTCAGATAAATAAATACATTGTTTTAAAAACGTGATGAGATGAGCATCTCTTGTGTACCTCTGGTATACATACCTCTGATTATTTTGCCTCTAGAGAAATTCCAGAAATGGCACTGCTGTGTCCAGGGGACCATGCTTTCAAGTCCACAGCCAGAATGTGGCCGCCATGCTTGGTGGCTGCTCGCCCTCACCTTGAAGCAGGCAGGGGAGGGCAGAGATCTCCTGGTGGACCACAACCCGTGGGTGATGGAGATGGTGGGAGGGGATGAGAACACTAAGAACACTAAGGGACCACCAGGCCCTTCCCGGCCTCCAGCCCTCTGCAAGGCCAAGCAGCCTCTCCTGGGCCTCTCCTCCCTGTAGAACTAGAAGGGGACGCTTGCTCTGAGTCCAAACATGATGGGAGGGTCTGGGGTGGGGGTGGGGCGGAGGCTGCTAATGCATTTTGCCAGCATCTTTGGTTTCTCCGATATCCAGCCAGACTATTAGCAGTTCCCCAAGGATGGCCTTGCTGCTCACATCCTCCCCCATTTCCTATAAATGGGAAGTGGCTGGGGAGTAGGGTGTGTGTGTGTGTGTGTGCACACGCGTGCACGTGTGTGGTGGGGGAGGGAGAAGGGAGGATGGGAAGGGACACGGTGGTTTTCTGACAGCTGACTAAGTGGAAACCCGAGGCCTTGAGAAGCGGCTATTTGCTCAGAAGCATGCAGCGGCTTGGGGGTAGCACTGGTGTTAGGACTTTCAAGACTCCAAAGTTATCGGCAGGGCCTGGGTAGAGGATTTCTGACCCCTTCTTGACTTGAGCTTGGAGCTGTTTGTGTGTGTGGCTGGAGGGGATTGGGGGTGGTGAAGAGGATCTGTAATCAAACTGAAGAATTGCCTCAGTTGCTTTATCTGAAAATGGTACCCATCTCTAAAGACTGCATGAGTTGATACACAAAGTGCGGTTAGAAATAGGGTTGCACAATCCCTAGTGGCTAACTATCAGAATTCAGGGGCTACACCAGCAGAAGGGGGTCCAATCAGAGCAGAGGGGCCCTACAGCACCCTGTGCAGGGTGTGGCCTGGAGAGGGCATCCACCCGGTTAAGGAAGGAAGGGTCACCTGTGTTGGGGAGCACCGAGCAGGGAGGTGCTCGAGTGGCCAGGCTGCCAGGCGGGGTCCAGGACCTGACACTAGGATGTCTGCCCACTTTCCCAACTCCCTCCTCTTCCCACTCACAAGGCATAGGGCAGCCAGGGCCTGGGCACGATGTGGGGGGAGCAGGGAGGGAGAGGAGTCTCCTGTTCCCCTGAGCTGGGACAGCGTTCCTGCACCCAGTGTTTTCTCCCGAGCCTGGAAAATACCACTGTCCGCTCTCCCCTGCCTGTAACTTTCCAGCTGACCTGGAATTCCCCCTGACTCCTGCCCTCTTCCTGGGGCAGAGGGGACTCCAGCTCCGGGTCCCAGGACTCCACCCTAGGCTCTGCAGGCCGCAGAGGGGAACGTGGAGGACTTCAGAAAGCCAGGGTCCCTGGCTGCAGGTGTGTGTGCTCCCAGGGAGGCAAGGGGGGCAGGGTTCTCAAGGTAAACTAGTGACTCAAAGTTGTCCCCGTCTCTGCTCTCCTGTCCTCTCTCTCTCTCTGCCCTGCCAGCCCCAGAGCGGATTCCCTCTGCCTCCTCTGCCTGCCAGGTCCCGGGGCCCTCGGAGGTCTTCTAATTCCTTCTTCTTTCCCAGGCCCAGAACAGCCAAGAACTTGCTCACATCACACAGCCAGCTGACACAGGGCCGGCACTGGAACCCAGTGCCCCAGTGCCCAGGCTAGGCTTATGCCAGGCAGGTCCTCGTGCTCAAAGGCATCTCCCTGGGCTTTTGTAGAGCAGTTGTCCTTCAGTGTCTGCGGGGGACTGGGCCCAGGAAGTATTCAGATACCGCCCCTCCGCCAAGATGCTCAAGTCTTCTCTAACAGCGCACAGTGTGTGTGTGTGTGTGTGTGTGACAGAGAGAGAGAGAGAGAGAGAGAGAGAGAGAGAGATCTAGGCAGTCCTCCATGTGCTAGATTACTTGCAACACTTGGTACAATGGAAATGCTATGAAAGTAGTGGTCACACTGTATAGTTCAGGACAGAGAGGAGAAAAAGTCTGCTGGTGTCGGTGATACAACCGCCACAGTACACGGCTACAGGACACAGCCCCTTAGGCACCTCAGTAACAATGCCACATTTGAATTGTTTTTGAAACACCCTAACATTAACCATCTATTTTCCGGATTGAATTAGCTGTGCAGACCCCAGACGCCCCTCTGTCAACAATCATCCTACATTGGATTTCTGAACACTCTATTAAAACTCCATGGGAAAAAAAAAAAAAAAAGACACAGGCCGCCCACCTCCACCCGGGGCCAGCCCAGGACCCCAGTGAGCTGCCTCCCGCCCGCACAGCTCCACTCTTGTCAAGGGCGTTGTGCACACGGGCTGCTCCACACGGGCACACCTGACAGGCAGCCCCCGCTTCAACCCCGAGCGCACCCCAAGGAGACAAAAACGGGCATCCGGCTTCTCTCTGCAGACAGGGGGACCGGGTGGACCACGAGGAAGCTCCTGGGATGCTGGGGACCGGCCAGCAGCGGCAAGAGCAACTCGGGGGGTCATGCGGCATCTCTGTCCGTTCAGGCCACGGTCCCAGACGTGCAGCTCTGCGGGGAAGCGCGCGGGCGGTGGTGGCCCAGTGGCCCCGGGGCCGGGCGGCCAGGGGCCCCTGGAGCCGGGCAGCTCTCCCCGGGAAAGGTCTGGGCGGCGCTCCGCGCCGGTAATGACAGGGCCGTCCGGCAGCCACGCGGGGGCTGCGCGTCGCGGCCGCCGCCACAAAGCCCGCGGCGAGACCTCCCGCTCGCTCCCCGCGGGTACCGGCCCCACCCCGCCATCCCCCTCACCGCACCCCCGCCACCGCCGCCGCGCCGCGCCTCGCCCCGCCCCCTCCCGCAGCCCCAGCGCGCATGCTCTCTCCCCCCACCGGGTAACCTGGAGATTTAAAAGCCGCCGGCTGGCGCGCGTGGGGCGAGTGGGGGACTGGGCTCGCACGCGCCGGCCCCGGTGACAGCCGCGCGCCGTGGCCAGGTAGGGGCGGGGGCCCGGCGCGGGGAAGGGGGGGCGCGGTGCTGCCGAGCCCCGTGGTGTCGCGTGCTTTGCGTGTCGCGGGACGGGGCCGCGCGGGGACTGTCCCGGGCGCCGCGAGCCCGGCCCCGCGCGAATCCCCGAGGAGGCGCCCTGGGGCGCGACCCCTGTCTGCCGGCGGCCGCTCGGGTCCCCGCGGAGCCGGGCTTTCTTCGGCACAGGGCGGGCTGGGCTCGCCGCGCGCGGGTCCCCGGGCCGTCCCAGGCCGGGCGCGGTGGGCGGGGAGCGGCCCCTCCCCTGGAGCCCCGGGGCCCGGCGGGCGGACGGGCCGCTCGCTGCCGCTGCAGCCTCCCGCGGCAGAGTTTTCTTTGGAAAGTTGCGTTTATTTTCTTCCCTTGTCTGGGCTTCACCGGAAAGGGGCAGGATGACTCACCGCGGCGCGCACAGTCCGGGACTTGGGGGAGCCGGGACGCCGCGGGGTGCGCTGGCGCGGGCCTGCTTCCTGGGGGAAGGGGAGGCGGTGGGTGAGAAGGCGGGGACGGGGGTGCGCCCGACTGGATGCGGGTCCTGGGGCGGAGTCGAGGCTGGTGTGCCCCCTTTCTCGTCCCTCTGCGGACGGGGGGAGGCTCAGGTGGGGATGAGGAGTTCGCCCAGGCGCGCACAGGTGTGATGTGGTCGTACCTGGGCCTTCTTCACAGGGACCTGCAGGCTTTCTCCTGTTTCCTGCAGGCACCAGGACCCTGTGAGTCGCCCTTGCCCTTGACCTCGGAATCGGCCCCCTCTTCCTGGCGGATGCTGTTAACCGGCTCCACTTCCCCTCTCCCCAGCGCACCGCGCATCCTTTTTCTCCCTTGGGCCGGGTTTGGGGTGATGGGCACCAGCTGAGGACTGGTCCTTCAGCTGCTACACAGACCTGAGTCCAGTGGAGCAGGGCTAAGAATAGCCCCGCACCTCGTGCTGCCCTGGAGTCCTTAGCCAGGCGTCCCCAGGTGACCAGGGCCCAGAGCAGCCCTTGCCTGGTTCCCTGCTTTGCTCAGGTGTGGGGTTGAGGTGGCTGTCTTTCCAGGAGCACCCACCAGATCTCCTTTCAGGGCAGAGCTGGCCTGGGTGTGGGCTCAGCTGCCCAAGGTATGAGGACCAGGCTGGCACGTGGAGCTGGGGACACGTTGGGAGGCCCAGGAGGGGTGGGAAGCTGGAGGACAGCCACAGAACAAGGTGTCCTAGGCAATAAGTGGGACACGTTGTGAGGTCCCAGGCTCTTGTGCCGGGTGGTCCTGACCCCTCCCTCATTCCTTGCTTATCTCCTCCTCAGCCCTGTCCTGGAGCCAGGACTCTGTTCTAAGAGCGCCCAGAAAATGGAACTTGGGTCAGCAGGATGTCTGAAGATAAAATTACAGCTGTGGGTGAATGTGCAGCTGTGCGCACACAGCCACACTTAGTGGGTGTGTGCTGGGCGGGTTGCGTGGGGATCTCCCCTGCCCCTCCTGGCTCCCTAGGGGACTCTGGAGGAGGAGGAGCAGGACCGTGGCCCACTGGGCCCCTCCCACTGAAGGCCACTGGGTGGAGGAGGGGTGGTGGGGCGGCCCCTCCCCGGGGCTCTCCCCTTCCCCAGGCCCAAGCCGAGCTGTTGGTCTGGGACGGGCCCTCGAGAGAGCAGGCTGAAAGGCAAGGATGGTCCAAGGACTGTGGAAGTGAAGAACTATGGGCTGGACCAACAGAGCTCTATAATAATCTTATGGACAAGGATGCAGGCTGTGCTAAGGACAGGGTTTATACATCGGCTCTTCCACTGCCGTGGCAAGTTGCTTCTTCTAAGCCTTAGTATTCTTGGCTGCAAAGTGGGGAGGTCGAGAATGCTGATACCTCCTGTAAAGCTTTGCAGATTAATCAGTTATAACAATTATGAATAGCATACGTGTAAACTCGTATCTGAAACCTGGAGTGCATACAAAGCACTCAACTGTGTGTCTGACATAGTAAGTACTCAGTAAGTGTTCAGTACTAATATTTATATATCACCTGTGACCACATGGACAGCCATGCCCAGCCTGGGACTCTTGAGCCCTGCTATTTTTTTTTTTTTTTAAGATTTATTTATTTGAAATCCAGAGTTACAGAGAGGGAGGGAGGGAGAGAGAGAGAGAGAGAGAGATAAAGGTCTTTCATCTGCTGGTTCACTCCCCAGTTGGTTTCAATGGTTGGAGCTGCGCGGATCCGAAGCCAGGAGCTTCTTCCGGGTCTCCCACATGGGTGCAGGGTCCCGAGGACCTGGGCCATCTTCTGCCTCTTTTCCCAGGCCATAGTGGAGAGCTGGATCAGAAGTGGAGCAGTTGGGACTGGAACCGGCTCCATATGGGATGCCAGCACTACAGGTAGCGGCCTTACCCGCTACCCCGCAGTGCCGACCCCAGGCCCTGCTCTTAAAAAGAAAAGAGCAAGCTGCTCTAGACTTTATTTCTTTTTTTTTTTTTTTTTTTGACAGGCAGAGTGGACAGTGAGAGAGAGACAGAGAGAAAGGTCTTCCTTTTTGCCGTTGGTTCACCCTCCAATGGCCGCCGCGGTAGCGCGCTGTGGCCGGCGCACCGCGCTGTTCCGATGGCAGGAGCCAGGTGCTTCTCCTGGTCTCCCATGGGGTGCAGGACCCAAGCACTTGGGCCATCCTCCACTGCACTCCCTAGCCACAGCAGAGAGCTGGCCTGGAAGAGGGGCAACCGGGACAGGATCGGTGCCCCGACCGGGACTAGAACCCGGTGTGCCGGCGCCGCAAGGCGGAGGATTAGCCTAGTGAGCCGCGGCGCCGGCTAGACTTTATTTCTTTGGGAGCAAAGTCTCCAGGACTTTGGGGGTCAGTGTGAACAGTTAAGCACAGGGCCCTGGCGACATGAACTCTCATTTCCTCTTGTGCAAGTTGTTCAGCCTCTCGCTGCTCAGCTCCGTCTGCGCCGTGAGGCTGGGGGACCCACCTCACCAAATTGCAGGGATTAGCAGGCCGATGTAGGTAAAGCTCCGAGCACAGCAGCTGTTTGTAAAAAGAGCCTGATACATGCCAGCTGCCCTGACTTGGTCACAATGAAGGCGATCGTGGTGGTTGACGCGCAGAACCCAGAGCTTCTTAGCTGGGGAATTACACCCTCTGCACCCGACCGTGAGCCACCAGTGACACAGCTGCAGTTCAGCTCATGGCCGGTGCAAAGAACTCACCAGGCTGGGTCCTCGCCCCTCCTCTGCCTACACGGTGTGACCTGTTTTCCCTTAAGTCCAGAACCCCTGCCCTACCTGCCTCCCGAGAGCAAAGAAGGTACAGGGAGGTGATGGAGCTGAGGATGTGTGTCCTAAAAGGGACGCCTCCTAGACAGACAGGAGTTGTGCGTGCTGGGAAACCTGGGTGGGGAGGGCACCCTGGGTCCGGCTTCTGCTCTGTCCTTCCTTCCCAGCCCGCGGGATCTTTGGCCCTGCTCTTTGGCGTCCAGGAGAAAACCCCAGCCTCGCTTTCTTTGAATAGTCAGTGGCCCTGTGTGCTGGACAGCCGGGGTGGAGGCTGGACCAGTTGGTACCAGGCCCGGTGTCTCAAACGCTGATGCCACTTGACTGCCAGCAATAGAGCCGTGGAGTGTTGAGCTTTGTGCAGTGTATTAAGTGTCCCTGCGCGGGGGCAGGGCCTGGTGACACAGCCGTCACGGGATGGGCCTGATTACTGGCTGAAGCTGCCTGTTTAATCCCTTTTGCTACCCACAGCCTGTTTCCTCCTTCCTGGAGAGAAGCCAGCTCTCTGAGTGACTTTTAGGGCTTCTCACTTCTGATGGTGGAGACGGGCCTGCCGGCCCTGCTGGCCTTGACTTCTTTTTGAGGTTACAATGAAGATAAACCATGGTCTTGGATATTTAGCCACCTGCCTGCACCGACCAGGTGCTCAACAGATACCCCTCCGCCACCCCCCACCCCACCCCCGCTTCTTTGGTAATTTCTGGGATTCTGGGACGAACCAGCAGGAAGGGGGTTGGAGGCCAGCTCCTGGTCCCCTAGCCTACAGTCCCTCAGTCGCTACCACACCCAGGAAGAAAGGATGCTGTCAGGAGCAGCTAGCCCACAGAGCAGCCCCCCCCCCACCCCCCAACAAACTCTCTCTAATTTCAGGTGTGCTTTGAGTTGGCAAAGAGTCTCCCAGCGAGGAGTGTCTGGCCCATCCCTAGGGATATGGATTCTAGAGTCCCACTCCTGGAATGTGGCCCAGCCTGAATGGTCACATCCCATCTGAGAATGCTGATTCAGGGCCCAGGCAGGGCCTGTGCGCCCCACTTTCCAGGAGCTGGCAGACTGCAGGTCTGAGACCCTGAGGACCAAGTGCAATATCCAGTCCTGAGGGGCGCCTGCTTAGCACAGCTGAGATTTTGGGGGAGAGGGGATCCTTGACAGCCTGGGGTCCGCGGAGTTAGAGCTGCACAGGGTTCAAATGAAGGGAAGGGAGGATGTGGAGTGTGGCGACCCCTTGGGAAGCGAACACAAGCCCGGTGCTGGGCCCAGGGAGGCGTGACAGCTCATCTGGGACACACAGACAGCTGGGACAGATTGCAAGTCAGAACCCCGCTTGCTCCATGGTTTTAGGTCTGGAATCCTCCAGCAGACTCTGCCAGGGAGGGGCCGCAGGAGGCAGCCCTGTGTTCGGGGGCCTGGTTTTGCAGACACCTGCGCTCTCCTGTGTAGGGTCTGCCTGCTTATCTTTCACGGCTCAGCAACACATTCACTTCCTCTGGAAAACCCTGCCGCCCCCACCTTCGCCCTCCACTCTGTGGTCGGGTGTCTTAGCACCTGTGCCACCTCCTTGCACGCTGCCTGCATTTTATCTATCCTCAGCACCTGCGCTGTGGGCTTAGCCTGTAATTGGAGCTCAATAGCTGTTGCATGGATGGCTGGGTGGGTTTCAGTGCCCTTTGCCATTGCTTAAAGGGAGGTCAGCTTGCACCCACTGGGGTATGCTTCCTCCAAGGTGGGAGGACTTGGTCTCTGATCAGAAAGGTTTGCTCACGACTGAAGGACAGTTTTTGAGGGCTGAGTGTGGCCCAGAACCCTCTGGTTCTTCTTCTTCTTCTTCTTCTTTTTTTTTTTTTTTTTTTTTTTTGACAGGCAGAGTGGATAGAGAGAGAGGGAGAGAGAGAGAGAGAGAGAGAAAGGTCTTCCTTTTTGCCGTTGGTTCACCTTCCAATGGCCGCTGCGGCCGGCGCATCGCGCTGATCCGAAGCCAGGAGTCAGGTGCTTCTCCTGGTCTCCCATGCGGCTGCAGGGGCCCAAGCACTTGGGCCATCCTCCACTGCCTTCCCGGGCCATAGCAGAGAGCTGGCCTGGAAGAGGGGCAACCGGGATAGAATCCGGCACCCCAACCGGGACTAGAACCTGGTGTGCCGGCGCCGCAAGGCAGAGGATTAGCCTGTTGAGCCACGGCGCCGGCCAGCCCTCCGGTTCTAAGTGGGGCTGGTCACACGCTGTAGGACATCAGAGCCGACGGGGCCTTAGCAGCAGACCTGAGACACGCACCCTGGGCTGCTCTCAGCCCAGAGCACTGCTCATCTGTATGTTTGCCCAGATCCTTAGTGCCCTGGCCTTTCCTGGGTACCTCACCTTCTAAGGGAGGCCCGGCTAGAGAGGACTGGCTGTCCCTGCCTGGGGAAAGCTGCCTGGTCTGTCCTGGCTGACTAGCAAGGGTCAAGTTCATGAGGAGGTAGCCGTCCAAGTTTCACTTTGCAGGAGCCGTTGGAAGAGGCGGGAGGAGGGGAGGAGGAACTTCCTAGTGGTCTGGAGGCTGAGCCGAGTTCCCTGTTCCCCTTCCAGGTTCCTCTTCCTCCATCCTGGGCCTAAGGATTTCTGGGCACTGATGCCCCACCTTGAAGGAAAATGTTTATTGTGGCCCTAGCGGGATGTGTTTAGTTACTGATTGCTGCCAGGAGCGGAGTCCAACTCTGGGAGGCAGACGGGAAGAGGGCACTTTTGCCCCAGATGCCCTGCTTGCCCGGCGCAGGCTCAGGTGACTGCTGACCCTTGGCACCATGTTGTGGGCAGGCCCGGGACCCAGCAGGTGCAGCAGGGGGTCCTTAGCAGAAGGCTGTGCAAAGCCCCTCCCCAGATGCCCGCTGTGTGGCCTCCTCAGTGAGCCCCGGGTGTGCACCTGTTGTGGAGAGCACTGGCTGGGGGTGGGAGCGTAGGTGAGCCCCTGACTCTCCAGCTGTACAGAACCCGAGGGTCTCTAGGTCTCTAGGTCTCTAGGTGAGCTCTTGTTTCGCCTGTGCAGAACCCCAGTCCCGTGAGGAGCAACACCTTGTCCAGGCTATGCTGCTGTAATGGATGCTGAGGCTGGACTCTCCTGGCTCCCAGGGCAGAGTGCTTTCCAGAATTTTCCAGTGGTTCAAATGTCCTATTCAGCCCCATTGCTTTGTGCAATGTTAGGCATGTTAAGTTTCATGGAAGCTCAACTGTTCATCCTTGTGCAGTAAAAATATTGAATGCCTGCTTCGTGGGTTGTAGGAATTGTAACAGGTATTGGAGAGGGGGATAGCGGGCCTCTGGCACAGGCCAGACACCTCTCCGGCAGCTGGTCAGGGGCGCCCCAGTGACCCTTCCTCTGCTGATGGAACCTAGCCGATCTGCCTGTCCCAGAGTTGGGGGATGTTCACCCGGCCCCGCCCCCCTTAGGCGGGACTGTGGCCGTGACCTCCCCTCACCTGTTGGGGCCAGCACCTGGGGAGGCGTTTACATTCCTGGCATTCCTCTTGCCGCTGGGGGCTGATGGAGACGTGTGGGTGCAGGGAAGAGGGAGTGGGAATGGGGAAGGAAGGTGGAGCCGCCACCTGTGCTCCTGCCTGGGAAGGAGGCCCTCCCAGCCTTCCCCTACCAAGGCAGCCCGGCCAGCGCGGCTGCCTGGACAGTCATCTCGCTTTGTCCCAGGCTCACCGCCGGTCCAAGGCATGTGCCGTGGACATCTGAGTTTCCTGGCCTGTGAAACGGCTGTGCCTGTTGTCCCTCCTCTGCCAGGGGGTTGGGAGGTGTAGTGAATGTCACTGTTATCAACTGCAGGTGAGAAACCGAGACTTTGGGAGTCAGGTGACAAGCGCAGGTACCTGTGCCACCGTGCAGCTGAGCTGCAAGCCCAGGTCAGGCTGACTGCCACGCCTCAGGCCCCCGCGAACCGCGCTGGGGTTCGGGACATCGCGCTCAGGCCATGGCCCCCACGCTGGAAGCTCCTGGTAGAAGAACAGTGCTTGTCCTGGTTTGGAGGACGTGCCCAGTGTGACCGTGGGGAGCAGTTGTCCGGGTGGGAGGCCCAGGTACCCGGAGTCAGTGTGTGTGTGTGTGTGGATTGTGGCCAAGGTGAGGGGCCGGCCAGCCCCAGAATCCCTGCACCGGCTCACAGAGGAGCCTGCAGACCAGCGCGGGTGCAGGGGCTGCCCCGCCGGCCCTCCCCCCTTCTCTGGCATTTGTTTCCTTTCCGAAGCGGGACTGGCGCTCTCAGACAGGACAACAAAAGCGACTTTCCTCCAAGCCACTGCCACCTGTTGGGCTTTCACACATGCTGGGGGGAGCCCTTGCCCTTTTCCCAGTGCGTGTGCTCTGCCCCTCCGCACCCCCGGGGCCTGGGATTCTCTTCCCCACCCGACGTGACAAGGTTCAGGAGCCGGAGGGGGCGGGGGACCCGCAGCAGCTGGAGGGGGAATTGAGTGGGAAGGGGCTGGTGCTGGCAGCCGGGAGGGAGTTTGATGGATTACTCTGCGGGCCGAGAGGGTTCTCCCTAATCCCCCTTTGTGTCCCAGCCTGCAGCCCCTCACTCCCTCTGACAAGCTGCTAGGCAGAAGGCTCCAAGAAAAGGCAGCTCAGCAGGGTGAACTCCAAATCCCTGGCCCCGGGGCCCTGGGGGAGGCCGGGGCTGGGGTCCCCTTCCCGCCGCCTGGTCCTTGCTCTTTCTCAGTGGTGTCATCAGGTGTCTGTGGGAGCCCTGCCAGGCGGTGGGCCTCAGGTGTTTGTGCAAATCACCCTTGTCTTTCTCCAGGGTGACCCGGGAAAGCAAAGAGACCCTCACTGCATTGCAAATATAAGGCAATGAGAGACCGAATGGGTAGCCACCTGTAGTCTCATGCTGTGCCCAGCTCCCTAGCAGCCCAGGTGGGAGGTCCTGCAGGGTCCCTAACAAAGGGGCTGTGTGAGCATTGCCTCCCAAGGCTGCTCTGCAGGCTCCCTGTGGAGCTGTGGGGACGGGTGGAGGTCATGTTGCTCCCCTGGGACTGAGGCCAGGGGATGGGCAGTAGGGATGCTGGGCTGGTGAGCCCCCAGCCCTGAGAGGCCCCCTCCTCCCTGCCCCCAGCCCTGCATGGAGTAAGGCACTGGGGTCCAGTCTGGTTTGCAGAAACAGGGGTCGGACCTGGCTTGGGGCGGAACAGGCGCACGGGGTTGTGTGTATGGGGGGGTGTTGGGAGTTTGGCCTGGGGTGACCCCTACCCTCAGCTGAGTCATTGCTGCTCGGGGCTGGCCTCCCCTACCCCGTGCCCTCTGCGGGAGGCTGAGCAGCCCTGCAGGCCGGAGCGTGTGAGAGAGCAGTAGCCGGCCTTTGTGAGCCAGAGCTGGGAGACGCGGGGTCGCTGAGCCGCGGGTCAGGGTGGAGGCTGCAGGCGTTTGATGTGCCTGGGCGGGGTGTGGGGGACCCTGGCCTGCATAAAGGGGCCATAGAATTGCTGCCTGACACTGGCCTGGGGCGGGGGCCTCTGTCTGTCAGCAGAGGGGGCCTGCCCCCAGCCCCACCTCTGCCGGGAGGGTGGCAGGAGCCCCTTTGAACGCCCTCAAAGGCCTCTTTATGCGGCCCCTGACCCTCCCTTCCCTCCGGGAGCTGCCAGGGAGTGGGCTCGGGTCGCCTTTCCTCCGCCTCCTCCGCTCTGTCTTTTGAATTTTGGACAAAGTTCAGGCCAAGTTTGTTCCTGTTGCCCAGTTTCGTTTCCCCCACGCTGCCTGCTCAGTTTTGTCCGCCCAGGGCCTGCAGGCCGGGAGGGACCCTCCGGAGCCTCCTTGCTACTGCCTCTGGGAAGTTCCTTGCCGTGTGTGTGTGTGTGTGTGTGTCTGGGGGTGGGGGTACAGGACTTGGAGGGAGGAGGATGGCATCTTTCTCAGCTCCTACACCCTCAGCCCCTCCTTCCGTCCATCCATTCATTAGGCACAGGGTGGGTGCCAGGGTTGTGATGGGGTCCGCAGCCTGCCCCGCGGTGCTGTGCGTTGGGGTGCGGGGGCACACGGGTCTCCCTGTACCTGGGGCTGGGCAGAGAATCCAGGTCCATTGATCTTGCCCAGCGCCCTTTGTCTCGGCGTCTGTTCCCCCAGAGAACGGCTCAGATAGGTCTTGGGCTCCCCCCCAGGTTTCTTGCTGTGCCGCTGCCAGGGGGCTCCCGGTGGAGGGGGAGATGTCCTCCCAGCAGGCTGTTGGTTCCTTTGCTGGCCTGAGAGGTCAGCCCCTCCACCTCCCTCTTCTTCCTGCCCCTGTTCTCCAGGTGAGCACACCTAGGCTGGCTCTTCTGCTTGGTCTTCTGTTTGCCAGGCAGCCGAGGTGCTCCAGGAGCAGCAGGGCAGGAGGGAGTGGGGGGGGGGGATTAGGCCCGGCTCCCTGTCCTAGGCAGACGGGGCCTGACCGTGACCCTGACCCTGACCTGTTGCTGGATGCCCTGGGGCTGCTGGGAAAGTGATCCTGAACCTCTTGTTGCTCTTTGACATACTGAGCTTGGGGACTGGCTTGGCCTTCTCCGTGCCCTGGGGTGATGGCTGTGGGACCCTGAAGATGGACAAGTAGAGAAGACTGAGGCCCTGGGGAGCAGATTAGGGGGGATTCGGGGGGAGGGGTTCTTCCGGGCCTGGAGTCAGTCCAGCAATTCTGGGCTGGGAAGAGTGCTCCTGACCCTGACTCCGAAGAAGGAGGCCTAAGAACAGAGGGCTTGGAGCCTGCTTACTCCCTACCCCAGTCCTCAAGGAATTCTTCACCTGGCCCAGCCTAGCCCACCCCACCCACCCTCCGCAGAAGGAAGCAACTTGGGTGCTCCCGGGGCTGCGGGAGGATGGGGGGAATTCCTCTCCTCACCCCCTGCCCGTTGGGAGGAGGGAGGCAGTGGGGCGCTCGGGGGTGCTGAGAGCCGTGATTTCTTCCAAGCCGCTGGGAGGAGGCAGCACTGAGAATGGGGCAAATTCTGGGCGAGGCCAAGTCCTTGTTTGCTCAGGGAGGACCCAATGCCTTGGAAACCCAGAGCAGGTGAGCGGCCAGGGCCCTCCCAGACTGAGCAGGGGTGGGGTGGGCTGGGCTGGCCAGCACCGCCCCATGGGCTCTGTGCAGTGTCTCCCCACTTGGCTTCTGGGGGGCTCTCAAGCTGAGGCCATACAGCCCCGTGGAGGCTCCCATCTGGCCCCGCCTTCCTGCCGGGGTGGGGGCTGTGTGGTGTTGTCATTTCCATTCCTGCTCCTTCCCCCAGTGTGGGTCTGAGCAGCGGGCTCTGGGGTGGAGGCTGCTGGCTGCCCAGCCTTATCTCAGGCCCTTTCTCCCCGCCGCAAGCCCAGGAGGCGGTTGTGGGGTGGACAGATCTTATCCAGGATTGATGGCCGCTGATTTCTCTGCGCTCAGCTCAAAGAGCTGAGTGTTACTTGAAAAGATAAGAGGAGTGGAAGGGCCTTTTATCATGAGATGGTGAGATTGGGAGAGGGAGTGAGTGCTGTGCTGTGCCGTGGGGCAGGGAGGAGGCTGCAGCCGGGCCCTCAGCCCAGGTCCCTGCCCCGGCATTGCGGGGCTGCGGCAGGAAGCTTCTCCCCGCGTGGCTGTCCTGCTTCCATCGGCACTTCTAGGCAGAGACCTGTGTGGCAGCCGCTCCCCTGTGCTCAGGAGGCAGGGCTGGCCGGAAGGGCTGAGAATGGAGCCACTTGGGGAGCAGGGAGGGCTGCCCAGGAAGTGCGGGGCTTCCTGGCAGCGCAGGGGTCACCGACGTCATCACAGGTATGGCCAGGTGCTGTGGCTCGTGCCTTCGTGGAGTGGGGACCTGTGACCCACGGACAGCACCACTCTCCCATGACAGTTAGAGGGTGTCTCTGGGACTGTTTTCTTCCCTGTGAATGTTGAGCTTGGGGAGAAGCTCAGGAGAAGTTTTCAGGCCTGGGTTCAGCCAGGGGAGCATTCTGAGTGGTTTCGTCGACAGGTCAAACCCAGCCCAGTAAACTGAAGCCTTCGTCTGCATTCTGGAGTGGGGGTCACGGTGCAGAGTGGCTCATGGCCAGGTGGTGGGACATGCGCCCCACAAAGCGGATCCACGCAGCCCAGATTTGGGGAGTACAGCTGTCCAGGCCTGGCCAGAGTCTCGAGGGGCAGCTTGGCAGGCCTGGGCAGCTGGAAATCTGGTTGATTTTTTTTTTTTTCCTTCCATGCCATCAGGCAGGGGCACTTTGCAAAGATGTGCCAAAACAGACAAACTGACGTCTGTTTGGCTCCGGAGTGGACTGAGGTTCACGAATCATATTTACCTTATTAATTATGTCCGCCCTAGGCTAATAGTAGCAGGCATCTCCTGACTGCTGGGGGCAGGGCCACACCGCAGGCCTGAGAACCAACAGGATTTGAAGAATTCAGAGCCAGTCCTGGAGACCTGGCTCCCAGAACTGAAGCTCTCTGATTGTCCCCATCTTTCTAGGACCCGTTGGCCGAGATGTGTCCCCACCGAGGCGCCCCACAGGTGTCGAGCACCGGCTGAGACGCTGGACCTGCACCCCA
Source organism: Lepus europaeus (assembly GCF_033115175.1). Taxonomy (NCBI): domain Eukaryota; kingdom Metazoa; phylum Chordata; class Mammalia; order Lagomorpha; family Leporidae; genus Lepus; species Lepus europaeus. The sequence continues at coordinate 20,663,727 of NC_084840.1, read as the reverse complement.
GGGCTGGCAGAAATGGGCGCCCAGCTGAATCCAAGCCGGTCGGTGGCAGCAAGGAGGAGAGGCCGCAGAGCTGAGAATCAGTGAGCGGCCCGGAGCCCCACCTGCCCGGCCCGCCATGGTGCAGAGGCTGTGGGTGGGCCGCCTGCTGAGGCATCGCAAAGCCCAGCTTCTGCTGATCAACCTGCTGACCTTCGGCCTGGAGGTGTGCCTGGCCGCAGGCATCACCTACGTGCCGCCCCTGCTGCTGGAAGTGGGGGTGGAGGAGAAGTTCATGACCATGGTGCTGGGTGAGTCACCGCAGCCTCCTTCCCTCCTGGTCCAGACACCTGGGAAGTAGGGCGGCCAGGCCTGCGCTCCGAGAGCTGCGGAGAGAGGGAGGGGCTGCCTGGGGTGCCTGAGTCTGGGGGGTCAGCTTGGCGGGACAGAAGGGTGACCCCGCGTGCAGGGGTCCCGAGATAAAGCAGAGAGTCCAGGGACAGCACCTCTGTGTCCCTGACCCTGGAGAGATCGCCCCTAGCCTTTGTCTACCCACACGCCTCTCCTGTTAAGCAGTCTGCTTGTGTTTTTGCTAATTTACAGACAGGTAGATAAGAAATCTGCTGGTTCACTCACAACAGCCAGGGCTGGGTCAGAAGCTGGGGACTCCATCCAGGTCTCCCTCAAGGGCGGTAGGGCTCTTTGGGCCATCACCGTTGCCTCCTGGGGTCTACACGAGCAGGAAGCTAGAGTCAGGAGCTGGAGCTGGGAGTCGAACCCAGGCCCCCCAGGGTGAGATGCAGGCATCAAGTTATCTCATAGGCCCTCTTGTTCCACGCCGCAGCTTCCCTGTCTGAAGATGGGGCCGTTTGCACCAGCTGTGCCGCTGGGAGGGGACGAGAGGACGGTGTGCGGCACAGAGCTGGCCCTCAGTGGTGTCACCATCGCTCTTCCCGCTTGTCCCTCTGCGGTCCCTACCATGGTCTCATCTCCTTGTGCTTCTTGCAGGCATCGGGCCAGTGCTGGGCCTGGTCTCCGTCCCACTCCTAGGCTCAGCCAGTGACCAGTGGCGCGGGCGCTATGGCCGCCGGCGGCCGTTCATCTGGGCCCTGTCCCTGGGCGTCCTGCTGAGCCTGTTCCTCATCCCGAGGGCTGGCTGGCTGGCGGGGCTTCTGTGCCCGAACACCAGGCCCCTGGAGCTGGCGCTGCTCATCCTGGGCGTGGGGCTGCTGGACTTCTGTGGCCAGGTGTGCTTCACCCCGCTGGAGGCCCTGCTCTCCGACCTCTTCCGGGACCCGGACCACTGTCGCCAGGCCTTCTCCGTCTACGCCTTCATGATCAGCCTTGGCGGCTGCCTGGGCTACCTCCTGCCTGCCGTGGACTGGGACACCAGTGCCCTGGCCCCCTACCTGGGCACCCAGGAGGAGTGTCTCTTTGGCCTGCTCGCTCTCATTTTCCTCTCCTGCATGGCAGCCACTCTGCTGGTGGTGGAGGAGGCGGCGCTGGGCCCTGCCGAGCCCGTGGAAGGGCCAGCGACCACCTCCGCGCCCCGCTGCTGCCCGTGCCGGGCCCGCCTGGCCCTGCGGAACCTGGGCGCCCTGTTCCCCCGGCTGCACCAGCTCTGCTGCCGCATGCCTCGGACCCTGCGCCGGCTCTTTGTGGCCGAGCTGTGCAGCTGGATGGCCCTCATGACCTTCACGCTGTTCTACACGGACTTCGTGGGAGAGGGGCTGTACCAGGGTGTGCCCAGGGCTGAGCCGGGCACCGAGGCCCGCAGGCACTATGATGAAGGTGAGGCCTGGCTGGGCGCCGAGGCCGGCAGCGGGGGGTGGGGGGTGGGGATTGCACGGCCCAGGGCAGGAAAGCAGAGCTGGGCGGAGCTGTGTCCCTGGCTCCTCTGCTGGCTCTGAGTTTTATTGATTGGAATCCTCGCCCCAGTTGACAAGGAACGGCTGGGCAGGGCTGTGGGGCCGCCTGGCCCCAGCTTCCGTGTGGCCTCTGCTTCCGTGCTGGCTCCCGCACTAGCACCTCCCACCTCAGCCTTCTAGAACTGTCTGGTGCTGCTGCCACCCTCCTGTCCCAAGGCTGAGGCTCCCGGGAAACCCCTAGGACATCCACTGCCCCTCCGTCCCTGCTACAATTGGGGCGTGGAGGGGGCTGCAGGTCCTGGGCCCCTGATTCCCAGCCCCCGCCCATGCTGTCACTGCCCCGCCCCATTTCACCCCCTCTCTCCCCCCCATGCTGTCGCTGCTCTGCCCCCATCCCTCTGCCCCCATCCCGCCGCCTCCCCCCAATGCTGTTGCTGCCCCGCCCCATCCCACCCCCCATGCTGTCACTGCCCTGCCCCCATCCTACCGCCCCCCCCCATGCTGTCGCCACCCTGCCCCCATCCCACCGCTTTTCCCCCCTCCCATGCAGGTGTACGGATGGGCAGCCTGGGGCTGTTCCTGCAGTGTGCCATCTCCCTTCTCTTCTCCCTGGTCATGGACCGGCTGGTGCAGCGATTCGGCACCCGAGCAGTCTACCTGGCCAGCGTGGTGGCCTTCCCATTGGCTGCCATCGCCACGTGCCTGTCCCACAGCGTGGCTGTGGTGACAGCCTCTGCCGCCCTCACCGGCTTCACCTTCTCAGCCCTGCAGATCCTGCCCTACACCCTGGCCTCCCTCTACCACCGGGAGAAGCAGGTACTCACCCTGGCGGGGAGTGGCCAGACCGGAGCCTGGTGGCCGAGGGCCCTGGGACCTGGGGAGGCAGAGAGCAGATTGGGTTCTGGAACTGGCTGCGGGGGTGGGGCTGGCACCCTAAAGCCGCCGGGGAGCTGATGGCAGGCAGTGCACCCTCCTTCCCTGGGCGCCTGGAAACTGAGGCCAGCAGGAGCCACACACCTGGCATCGTGCAGGGCTGGGGGAGGGGGCGCCCTGGCCTGAGCCGCACCTCTGCTCTTGAGGCACAGGCTGTGGCTCTCACCTGTGCCCACTTTGCTGTCCAGGATGGGGACGACTCCTTCCCGCCCACCCCTCCCCTCCCCCCTCCCTGTCTACCCCCTCTCCCTCCCCACCCACCGTCCCTCCCCCCTCCCCCTTCCCCCTGCTCTGGTTTGTCTTCCTTTTCTAGTGCACGCTGCATTTCATGCCTCCCTCCTTTGCCTCTGTCCCCTCCCCAACCCCCACTGCCAAGACCTGAAACCTGGTGCACCTGACTCTGCCTGCCTGGGCACAGTGGAAGTCGGGGCCACCGTCCCACTTGGCTCCATGCTAACCAGTCCCTGCAGGGGGCCCCTGCCTCCGGAAACCTGACCAGGCAGTGCGGTCACCTTCATCCCCTGCTGTGGCCTCACTGAGCCTCTAGCCCCAGGGGCAGAGCTCTGTGTGGCCTCCCCGAGCAGATGCAGCCCACAGGGGGCTCCCAGAGGGCGGGGAAGACCTGGGTGACCCCCTGTAGGCCATGAGTGGGGTAGCAGGTGCCACTACAGCTGGGAGGCAGCTTACTGGGGTAGGTGGCTGCAAGGGTGGGGGTTGGAGAGGGAGCTGCTGAAGCTTTGGGTCGGGAGGACCTGGTCCCTGAGACCCCTGTGGACCCTCTGAAAACCCTCGTCAGCCTCCCCGCTGCTTGGGGGCTGGGGGCTGGGGCCCACGCGTGAGCACAGTTGTGCCGAAGAACAAGCTGGGGCTCATCCTCAGTACTGACAGCCACGTCTGGAGGGCCCCTCCAGGCTGAGGCTTGCTGGTCTTCCCCGGGGGAGCATCTGGGAGAGGAGGGGCGGGCGCCCTGGGCGCTGCCCACTCCCCTGCCCACCTGCCGGGCTCACGTAGCCAGCTCTGGAACTCACTGCTAATATATCAGCAGGGATAGTGTGGAACGAGACCTGGCCTTGTCCTTGGGTGCGAGACCGGAGGCCACAGAGGCAGGGCAGGGGTGCGGAGGGGCGAGCACATCATGTGCTCTAAGATGCACAGTGCAGGAAGGCGGGGGGGGGGGGGGGTCAGGATCAGGGACACCAGCCCCGGGGCCGGGCTGGGCACCTCACAGTGGCTTGGCTGCTCCCGCTGGGGTGCAGAGTGAAGTGGGGTGGGAGGACCTGTGTGGGTTGGGGCCCCTCCTGGATGCTGCTCTCTACCCGGTCTCCCCGCTCCCTGGATCACCTCCTGTTTTGGGGTTCGTTCTCAGAAGCTACAGCGCTGATCTGCTCCCTCCCTGCTATGGGGCGGACTAGGGGAGACCTCGACTCCTGGGTGAGGTGTGGCCCTCCCTGGCCTGCCGCTCCCTGGTGGGTTCTGGTCAGAGCCAGACATGGTGGGGAGGACCCTGCCCGTTTTCTGGCCCGCTGCCTGGTTTTACTGAGGGCTCACTGCCTGGTTTCTTCAGCCCTGGGATGACGGCTAGGATCTGTCCTAGGAATCTGGCGGCTGGTCCCACATGTGTCCCTGTCTCCTCTCCTCCAGGTGTTCCTGCCCAGATACCGAGGGGACGCTGCTGGGAGTGGCAGCCCTGAGGACGGCCTGACTGCCAGCTTCCTGCCAGGCCCCAAGGCTGCCACTCCCTTCCCCAACGGACACGTAGGGGCTGCAGGCAGCAGCCTGCTCCCCTCTGCACCCACACTCTGCGGCACCTCCACCTGCGACGTGTCCATGCGCGTGGTGGTGGCAGAGCCGGCCGAGGCCAGGGTCGTGCCGGGCCGGGGCATCTGCCTGGACCTCGCCATCCTGGACAGTGCCTTCCTACTGTCACAGGTGGCCCCATCCCTGCTGATGGGCTCCATCGTGCAGCTCAGTCAGTCCGTCACTGCCTACATGGTGTCTGCTGCAGGCCTGGGCCTGGTCGCCATCTACTTTGCTACACAGGTGGTATTTGACAAGAGCGACTTGGCCAAGTACTCGGTGTAGGATCCTTCCCGCGCACCGTGGGGAGGGCCTGCCTCACTAGGTCCCAGGTGCCCCTAAGGGGTGTCTGCGGGGCTGGCTGGCCGCAGGTTCTGCAGCTGGTGTGGCTCTCTACCGCCACCTGCTGGCGATGAGGTGCATGGCCGCACAGATCCGGCCCTGTCCCTTCTGGCCAGTCTCGAGGGCTTGACTGGCGACTTCCGGAGTGAGTTTCAGAAAGTGAGGACTTCTGCAGGGAGGCCAGGAGGAAGGGGCGTTTGATTAGCTGCATGCACTGGAAGGCAGGATCTGCAGATGGATTGCCCAGGCCCGGGGTGAACAGCGTGTGTCCTGTCGGAGAGCCCCCTGGAGAAGGGGTGTGGGGCGCAGGGTCTACGCAGACACCTGGGCTCCCACCTCATGCGCCCTGATCCTGCAGGTCCTCGTGCCTTGCTTTTGCGTGGGAGTGGCAGGGCTGCAGCACTTGGCAGTGTGGGAGTGTTGCTGGGGGGAGGGGGACTCCCCAGGGAGAGGCAGTGCCCCTTTGTCCCCAGCGCTGCTCTGCTGACTCCCCCAACCCGACCTCTTACCAGGATGCGGCTTGATGGTCCCTGGGTTGCCATCATTGGGACGCAGGCCTTTAAATATTTAACTTATTTATTTAACAAAAGTAGAAAGGAATTCGTGCCCAGCATTCCCGGGTGGGTGTCCAGGAGTTGGGTGGGATCCCCAATAGTTGGGGGCCCTGATCTAGCTGACCAGTGGGCCAAGCATTGCCGGGATCCCCTTCTCCTGGGGTAACTGATCTGGATCCCAAAACTGCCTGACCCCACATCTTGGAAGTGCTACTGACCCCAATGCTGTCACTCAAGCCAGGAAGGGGGAAGGGCGGGGGGGACCCAGGTTTCAGCAGCCCCCCTCACTGTCCCTCTTCCCCTGGCCCAGCCTGGCTCCCTGCAGGCCTGGGCTGATGAACACTGCCCACCTCCACCTCCACCCCCACACTTTCCCCCACTGGCTGCACAGCCTCTCTCGGGGGCTGTTGCAGGAGCAGAAGCACAAAGTGTGGTTCCTCGCACCTTGGACCACGGCAGCCCCCAGGGCATGGCTGTGTGTGGGAATCACACGCAAACTCAGGAGTTACCCCCACCTGAGCTAAGGAGATCTTATCTCTTGGGGGTTTAAGTGCCGTTTGCAATAATGTTTGTCTTATTTATTTAGCGGAGTAAATATTTTATACTGTTTGTGAGCAATCAGAGTATAATGTTTATGGCGATGAAATTAAAGGCTTCTTACGTGTTTGATTGGCATCGTTTTGATCTGTGGTCAGCTCCTGGGTACCCTGAGCCTTGGGCTGCGTAAGTTTCCAACACCCACCAGCAGATGGCGCCATTGACCGGCGCTCTTTGTGTTGATTGGCAGTTGGGCACGTCTATGCTACTCTAACCTGGGGACTTTGGGAAACGTAGGCAGTGAGCGTGTCTGCTTTCCAAAAGGTGGGTCGTGTGCCAGAGAGGTGGAGCAAGCCCTCGTGGCGCCACAGTAAGAGAACAGGGAAGCACACATGGATGCCAGCGCTTCAGGCAGCAGCCTTGCTATGCCACCGCGCCAGCCCCTAAAAATACATTTTTAAAAACATAAACACATGTGAGTTAATGTAGCAGGACCTTAGTCCTTGTAGATAGCAGCGTATTCTCTACAAATTCTCCCACGCTGAAGCAGAGCTAAGGGCCTGGCCCAGCCGGGTTCAGGGAACGTGTGTTGAGGCGATGTAATAAAGAAGTGGGAAGGACCACCAGCCAGCCCGGCTGTCAGTCCGTCTGACATCTGGGGAGTGCCCTGCAGGTGGAAGATTGGTCTCTGTCTCTCCCCCCCTCTCTGTAACTCTGCCTTTCACATACATAAATCTAAAAAGGGAGAGATTTATTTATTTCCCTGAAATGCAGAATTACCAAGACAGGGAGAGACACAGAAATCTTCCAACCACTGGTTCACTTACCAAATGGTTACAACAGCCGAGGCTGGGACAGGTTGAAGCCAAGAGCCAGGAGCTCCATCTGGGTCTCCCATGTGCGTGGCAGGTACTTGGACCATCTTCTGCTGCTTTCCCAGGCACATGAGAGCTGAATGGGAAGTGGAGCAGCCAAGCTTTGAACCGGCACCCACACAGGATGCTGGCATCGTGGGGGGCAGCCTAACCGGCTGTGCTGCAAACCTGGCCCAGCCCCTCAGTTTTAAGCCACATTCATCACGGAAGCGTCAACTTGCTAAGAGTGTGGGAGGGGAGGGGAGGCAGGAAGAAGGACACTGCAGGCAGGGTCGCAGCCACCACGGTGTCTACCGAGCCCTCTCCACGTGGGGTCTCCAACAAGGGCACTGCAGCCCTGCGCTTAAGGGCCAGAGGAAGAAGTGTGGGTGAATCGCAAGTGTGTAACACAGCAGCCATGGCGTGAACAGAAAACCCGCAGCGTGAACCACAGAGACAGAGTTCGGGGTGGGGGGATCTTATGGTTTCTTGTTGGGGAGAGAGGAGGGGGATCCAGGTGTCTGTCACAGCTCCTGCTGCCCTCTGCATGCTGGGTCCTGCCTGATGGTGTGAGACTGTGTGTGTGTGTGTGTGTGTAATTGGAAAGAGCGAGAGAGAGAGATCTTCCATCTTCTGGTTCACTCCCCAAAAGCCTACAACAGCCAGGGCTGGGCCAGGCTGAAACCAGGAGCCGGGAACTCCGTCTAGGGCTCCCATGTGGGTGGCAGGGACCCTACGACTTGAGCCCTTGCCTGCTGCCTCCCAGGGTGCCATTACCAGGAAGCTGCGATCAGAAGTGCTGTGGGCCCTTGAACCCAGCCGTGATATGCGATGCAGGTGTCCCAAACATTTCTAACCTACTGCACCTGCTCCCAGCCTTCCTGTAGAGGCTAGAAATTGAAGGGGGGTTGGGGAGGTCCAGTGGGCAGTGGCCCAGCCTTCAGGCATCTTCCTTACTGGCCTGCAGAGCCAGTTACAGTGAGACAGGCCGTCTCGGTTACTTCTTGTGCTGTTGGGTTCCAGGGTCAGGTTTGGTTACAGTAGCCTGGCAGTTTTGTCACCAGTGGGTGGAGGGCTGCTTAGAGACTGGACTTGGTGACATCCAACCCTGTTACTAGATCTCCAAGCGGCTCAGGAGGCAGCCTGGTGTGCCCGGCCACAGGATCGCCTGACCCCAAACTGCCCCTTGCTAACATTTCATCTGCTCACTCCCCTGCCTTCGTGCAAGTGAGGGGCGAGGGTGTCAGTAGATATCTGTACCGAGCTACGTCTAGATTTCCCTGAGCGCACGGCTCTGAGCCCTGCCTCTCCCATGGACCACATGGCAGTTTGCAGCCCCTAGTTGAGTTTCCTTCTCTTTTATTCCCCTTTAGATATATTTATTTGTAAAGATTTATTTACAGAGTTACATAGAGAGAGAAGGAGAGGCAGAGAGAGAGGTCTTCTATCCACTAGTTCATTCCCCAACTGGCCACAACTGCCAGAGCTGTGCCAATCCAAAGCCAGGAGCCAGGAGCTTCTTCCAGGTCTCCCACGTGGGTGCAGGGGCCCAAGGACTTGGGCCATCTTCCACTGTTTTCCCAGGCCATAGCAGAGAGCTGGATAGGAAGTGGAGCAGCCAGGACTCGAACCAATGCCCATATGGGATGCCAGCACTGCAGGCAACAGTTTTACCTGCTATGCTACAGTGCTGGCCCCCTTTAGATTTATTTATTGGAAAAGCAGAGTGACAGAGGGGGAGAGACTGAGAACTCTTCCATCTGTTGGTTTACTCCCCAAAAGGCAGCATTGGCCAGGGTTGGCCCAGGCAGAACCCAGGATCCAGGAATTCCATCTGGGTCTCCCACGTGGGTGCAGGGGCCCAAGCACTTGGTCCATCTTCCACTGCCTCCCAGGCACATGAGCAGGGAGCTGGAAGGGAAGAGGGGCAGCCGGGATTTGAACTGGCACTCTTCCGTGGGATGCCGGAGTTGCAACCCACTGTGCCACACTACCACCTGCTCCTTCTTTCCATCAAGTAAGCTGGTCTGTGGGTCCTGGGGCTGTGGCCCTGGAAGACACCATCATCGGCAGCTCAAGGGGTGCTTGGGGAGCAGCTGCCTGCCAGCAAGGGCCCTGGGCCCTGGGGAGCATCTAGACCCAGAGGGCGTGGCCCAGGCCAGCCCCTCCCATCGACCTGAACCCCAGTGTGATGTCAGGCAGAAGCGGGGGCCCTTTGGGAGGTCACGAGGGTGGAGCCTCTGTGAGTGGGGTTAGCACCCTCCAAGGAGACCCCAGGGCAGGAGATCGGCCTAACTGTTGGAGACTGTTCCGGATGCCGGGTGGGTCCTGGCTCTGCCTGCGATCCCAGCCTCCTGCTAATGCACGTGGGGGAGGAGCAGTGATGGCTCTGGAAGCCGAGTCCCTGCCATCCAGGAGAGAGACCTGCACTGAGTGCCTGGCTCCTGGCTTTGGCCTGGCCCACTCTCAGCTTCTGTGGGCATTCGAGGAGTGAACCAGCAGTGGGAGCTCGCTCGCGCTCCCTCTCTCTTTCTCTGCCTCTTTAATAAAGAGAGAGAGAGAGAGAGAGACCCCAGAGAGTTTCTTACACACTTTTGTCTAGTGAGAAGATGGTGAGAAAGACTAAAAGGTTATTTTTTAAAATCAGGGGAACTTCTGGCGCATGTCATCGCCTCCTGACTCACGCCAATCAACCACCCACCCCACGTCCTGAACACGAGGCAGGCAGTCGGCACCCCGGGGCATGCAGCCAGGGGGTGAGCGTGAGGAGCAGCGAAGGCACACAGCCTGCCTCTGGCAGATCAGACATGGGTGCTAAGAAGTTGGCACAGCGTGAAGAGGCTGTTGGACAAATGCCACAGGGCACGGGGGAACAAAGAGGGGCAGCGGGGACAGAACACACCAGCAAGATGTTTTTGTTTATTTTTTTAAAAGATTTTTATTTATTTATTTGAGAGAGAGAGAGAGTCACAGAGAGGCGAATACAGAGAGAAAGGCCTTCCATCCGCTGGTTCACTCCCCAAATGGCTGCAACAGCCAGAGCTGGGCTGATCCCAAGCCAGGAGCCAGGAGCTTCTTTCGGGTCTCCCACATGAATGTTGGAGCCCAAGGACTTGGGCCATCTTCTACGGCTTTCCCAGGCCACAGCAGAGAGCTGGATGGGAAGTGGAGCAGCTGGGACTCGAACTGGCGCCCATATAGGATGCCGGCACCACAGGCAGAGGAAGATGCTTTAAAATAGGGATAAAAAGGATTTCCTCCTATGATACAGAGTATTTTTTAAAATTAATTAATTTATTTTTATTTGACAGAGTTATAGACAGTGAGAGAGAGAGACAGAGAGAAAGGTCTTCCTTCCATTGGTTCACTCCCCAAATGGCCGCCATGGCTGGCGCTGCGCCGATCCGAAGCCAGGAGCCAGGTGCTTCCTCCTGGTCTCCCGTGTGGGTGCAGGGCCCAAGCACTTGGGCCATCCTCCACTGTCTTCCCGGGCCACAGCAGAGAGCTGGACTGGAAGAGGAGCAACCGGGACTAGAACCCGGCGCCAATCTGGGATGCCAGCACCGCAGGCAGAGGATTAACCAAGTGAGCCACGGCACTGCCCCCCCCACCCAGAGTATTTTTTTGACTTCATGAATTTTTGTAACAAGTTTTCAATTTTTTTTTTTCATTTATTTGTAAGGCAGAAAGAGACACAAAGACAGAGATCTCCCATTTGCTGGTTCATGCCCCAAATGTCCAAAACAACCAGCAGTCAGGAGTTCAGTCCAGGTCTCCTACATGGGTGGCAGGGATCCAACCACGTGAGCCGTCACCTGCTGCCTCCCAAGGTGCACATGAGCTGGCATCGGAAGCAGAGCCGGGACTGAATCCGCGCACTCTGATATGCGCGCTGGTGTCCCCAGCAGCAGCGTCACCATCGAGCCAAGCCCCAGCTCTGGCTTAAGGATTTCTTGAAAGACATGCGCACTTCAGATGGCGGCACGTGCGTCTCCTCCATTCCCATGCGTTAGTGGTAAAGGCTCCGTGGTTCTTACTGAGGCTCCGTTCTCACCATCCCTCGCTCGGGTTGCCTGTCTCAGGCCGTCCTCACTGCCATTTTCTTGCTGGGGACCCTTTTCATTTGTTTACAGAACACTTAACCTAGCCATCCCCCACCCCTCCATGCCTCTGCTGGGGCCTGGACCGTGGCTGAAATCGCCTTGCCAAAGCATGGCCCCCATGGCCCCACGCTTGGGCTGGCGTGGGCTGCTCAGCAGACTCACATCTGTGCACACAGCAAGCATGCTGGCTCCTTTGCTTGGGGCTCCGTCCCCTTTGCTTGCCGTCCCTCACACCCCAGCCCTGCTTCAGCCACAATGAGCTACTCCCCAGCAATCAGACACATTTTGTGCCTCAGTGCCTTTGCACCTGCTGCACTCTGCTCATGATAGCCCTCTGCCTCTTCTTTGCCTACTGGAATCCTATTTACCTCCTAACGCTTGGAGCTCCCTCTGTGGTTCCCTGAGGGTAATCACTGCCCCTCAGTCTTCCCCACACATTGAGCAGAAACTTCTTGGACTTAATTAGCTACTAAGGATTTTCACGAACATTTATTAAGCATTTCCAGGGCTCTGAGAAGGTAGGAATGTGAAGGGTTCAGAGACACAGAGAGGCCACTACCGAATGTGTGACAGTGGGCGCAGGGCTAAGCGGGTGTACGGGGGCTCCAGCCCAGTCTAAGAGGAGGCCCAGGAGTGGGGGCAGAGCTGGCTTCCCCGGAGAAGTGATGCTAAACTTGGATCTGAAGCCCAAGCGGTAATTTGTAATCTCTTCCCCGCTGGGATCTTCCAGAAATTATTTGTTGCCGTGTGGCCCCCCCAGCCAGCTCTGGATGTACAATGGTGGGTTTCAGCACGTTTGTTTGCTTGGCTGGTTGAAAGAATTACTGAGCAAGCAAGAATGGGCAAATGGAAGCCCTGGAGGCTGGATACTCTCGGCTCAGTGCCCCCGCTTCTAGCGACGATGAGTTGTGGGCCCCCTGCCTATCCCACGGCCTGTGGATTGGAGGCTGGGAGTCCCCCAGGGGCCCTTGGGTTAAAGGCTCGGCGCCCCAGGGTGATGCCCCTGGCAGTGGTGGGAGCTTTAGGAGGTGGGGCCTCGGGGGAGGTCCTTAAGTCACCGGGGGCGTGTCCTTGGAAGGCAGTTCTCCAGGGAGCGTGGCTCTAAGACCCTGAGCCTGCCCCTGCCCCTGGCCCTGCCAACGTCTCTTGCTTCCTGGCTTGCCGTGCCATCGGCCGCAGGGCCTTCGCCAAATCCTGCACCACGACGTCTCGACGCTCAGCCTCCACAACCGTCAGCTGCGCGAAGCTCTCTTTCCTTCCCGAGTAGCGTGGCTCGGGTACTTCGTGGAAGTAACGCAGCGCTGACTTACAACACGGGTTTGTCACTGGACTCCTCTTACCCGCGGGATTCGGTGTAGTAATAGCAGGTCCCCTCCTCCAGCCAGGGCACGGTGTTTGGGAGCCCCGGTGGGTGCCTGCAGCACGGAGCTCCCAAGCCTGCCGAAGCTGCACCTAGATCTACCCCCACCCCCGCTCCCACACACACACCTAGACGATAAAGGTTAAATGCTAACGAGGCCCGGAGAGGAACAACAGCCACTGAGCACAGCGCAGCCCAGCTGAAACCCTGCACTGTGCTAGCACCTGTGTGAGGGTGGGCTTGGCGACTCAGCCGCTGTGGGTGGGCAGTGTACACAGGGCGGCAACTCTGGACAAAGGAATGACTCAGAGCCCAGGTGCGGATGGCCAGGCATCACCACGCGACGCAGAACCACCGTCGAAAGCTTCTGAAGTATTTATTTCCGGAATTTTCTGTTAACATTTGTGACCTGCAGTTGACTGCGGGTAACTGAAACCCTGAAAGTGGAACCCCAGATAGAGGGGAGGCCTGTGCTGTGGGGTGACGAGAGGTTTCACACTTCCTCGGTGCGTTTCTGGGTTTTGTTTCAGTACGGTCTACAAAGAATTGCTTGACTTAATTTATGAATATTTATAACTTCTATAGGTAAGACTTTCCTAAAAATATTCTGAAGTTGTTTGTAATGTAAAGAAGGAGAAAGGGCAAAGCTGTGAAGAACAGGGCAAAGAGATTGAGGGGCAGGCATTTGGCACCGTGGTTAAGACGCCGCTGGGATCCCACAGCCCATACTGAAGGGCCTGGGTTTGAGTCCTGGCTCCGTTCCTGCTAACGTGCACCTGGAAGGCAGCAGGTGATGGCCCAAGTGTGTGGGTCCCTGCCACCCATATGGGGGACCCAGGCTGAGCTCCACGCCTCTGACTTCTGTCTGATTCAGCCCCAGCTGCTGGTGCAGGCATTTGGGAGTGAACCAGAAGCTGGAAGATCTCTCTCTCTCTGTCTGCCTCTGTCTCTTTTTCTCTTTGCCTTTCAAATAAAATTTTTAAAAACTATTTTTTAAAAATTTTATTTGAAAGGTAGAATTACAGAGACAGAGAGAGATCGACAGAGAGAAATCCTTCATCTGCTGGTTCACTCCCTAATTGTCCACAACAGCTGGAGCTGGGCTGATCTGAAGCCAGGAGCCAGGAGCTTCTTCCAGGTCTCACGTGGGTGCAGGGGCCCAGAGACTTCGGCCATCTTCTACTGCTTTCCCAGGCCACAGCAGAGAGCTGGATCGGAAGTGAAACAGCCAGGACTCGAACCAGCTGCATATGGGATGCTGGCTCCTTAGGTGGTACCTTTACCTGCTATGTCACGGCATTGGCCCCTCAAATAACTTTTAAAAAATAAATAAAAATGTGGAGCTGGCATTGTGGCATAGCAGGAAAAGCTGCCGCCTGTGATGCTGGCATCCCATATGGGCACCAGTTTGAGTCCCAGCTGCTCCAAGTCTGATCCAGATCCCTGCTGATGGCCTCGGAAAGCAGCAGAGGATGGCCCTGAACCCGTATGGGAGACCCGGAAGAAGCTCCTGGCTCCTGGCTTCAGCCTGGCCCAGCCCTGGCCATTGCAGCCATCTGGGAAGGGAACCAGCGGATGGAAGATCTCTGTCTCTCCTTCTCTAACTCTGACTTTCAAATAAATAAATAAATCTTTAAAAATACATATATAAATAAAGGTGTTTAAAAAGAAAGAAGGAAATTGTAGGGGTGGTAGGCAGAGGGGTGGAGAGATGAGGTGGAGTCAGATACCAAGGGTGGCCTTGCCTTTCTGTCTGAGAGAGTTCAAAGAACTTGCCATCGGCTTGCTCTCTCTCCTCTCTGTCTCTATCTCTGTCTCTCAGACTTATTCATTCATTTATTTGAAAAGTAGAATGACAGAGAAAGAGGGAAAGACAGATCTTCCATCCACAGGTTCACCCCTCCAATGGCTGCAAGGACCAGGGCTGGGCCAGGCAGAAGCCAGCAGCCTGGAACCCCATCCAGACCTCCCACCTGAGTGGCAGGGTCCCAAGCTGCAACAGCTGGAGCTGGACTGATCTGAAACCAGGAGCCAGGAGCTTCTTCCGGATCTCCCACGTGGGTGCAGGGGTCCAAGCACTTAGGCCATCCTCCACTGCCCCCACAGGCATACCAGCAGGGAGCTGGACTGGAAGTGAGCAGCTGGGACTTGAACCTGCACCACCTTGAGATGCAGGCACTGCAGGCAGAGGCCCAGGCTTCCATGCCACAGCACCAGCCCCTGATGTGAGTCTCTTTTATTTTGAAAGATATTGAAAGACAGGCCAGAAAGGGTGAGTGGACAGGGGTTTCTCAGGAGGATTTAGTTTTGGGTTCAAGGAAATCTGAAGCCAAGAAATCCTGATTTTATTTTTAAGATTTATTTATTTATTTGAAAGGCAGAGTTACAGAGAGGCAGAGGCAGAGGCAGAAAGAGAGGTCTCCATCTTCTGGTTCACTCCCCAAATGGCTGCAACTGCCCAGCTGGGCCAATTTGAAGCCAGGGGCCAGGAGCTTCTTCTGGGTCTCCCACGTGGGTGCAGGGGCCCAAGCACTTGGGCCATCTTCTACTGCTTTCCCAGGCCATAGCAGAGAACTGGATCAGAAGTGGAGCAGCTGGGACTTGAACCAGCGCCCATATGGGATGCTAGCACTGCAGGCGGCGGCTTTACCCACTACACCACAGCCGGCCCCATCATCAAATACTTCTTTAAGAGAAAAGGGTACCAAGTGGGGGTGACAACGAAGCTGTGAAATAGAAGAGAAGGAAGAGGAAGCCGTCTTGAGAAGAAATGAATGAAATAGGTGTTGCTGAGATAGGAAATTAAATTAAATTAGGAGAATGGGGTGGTTGGCTGGGATACCTGTAATAGTAACAAATGCAATCTCGGGGCCAGAGTTGTGCTGCAGCAGGTTACACTACCCCCTACGATGCCAGCAAACCATATCAGAGCACTGGTTTGAGTCCTGGCTGCTCCAGTTCTAACCCAGCTCTCCGCTAATGCACCTGGGAAAGCAGTGGAAGATGGCCCAACTGCTTGGGCCCCTACCATCCATGTGAGAGACCAGGCTGGAGCTCCAGGCTCCTGGCTTCAGCCTGGGGCGGCCCCAGTGTTGCAGCCATTTGGGGAGTGAACCAGCAGATGAAAGAGCTCTTTCTCTAACACTCTGCCTTTCAAATAAATAAAATAAATTTCTTTAAAAAAAAAAAAAGAAAAGAAACAGAATCTAGGGCAGGGCAGGCAGGAAACACACTTTAAACATTTTAATAAGATTACAGATTTTATTTGGGTAGCTAAGGCTAATACTGGTCATCTGTCCATCAGGTGGGATAATGACCAAACGAGATAACCAAAAGCTCGGCCTTCGGGTTGACCAACTTAACCGCCATGGAGTTCACAAAAACAGAAGCATCTGTTGTGTGAGGAACCATGGAGAGACTTCGTATTTATAGAATCCTGCGGTGGGCTGGTGCTGTGGCATAGCTGGCAAAGCCGCTGCCTGCAGTGCCGACATCCCAAATGGGCACTGGTTCACATCCCAGCTGCTCCACTTCCGATCCAGCTCACTGCTGATGGCCTGAGAAGGCAGTGGAAGATGGCCCAAGTGCTTGGGCCCCTGCACCTGTGTGGGAGACCCAGAAGAAGCTCCTGGCTTCTGGCTTCGGATCGGCACAGCTCTGGCCGTTGCGGCCATCTGGGGACTGAACCAACGGATGGAAGACCCCCCCCCCCCGCCTCTACCTCTCGGTAACTCTGTTTTTCAGATAAGTAAATAAATCTTAAAAAAAAAAAAAAAAAAGAATCCTGAGGGGGGAAAACCAGGCACATTAACAAATACCCTCCTTCCCAGTTAACTAACTTGAAATCCACTCTTCCAGTTTCTCTGCTGTTAACATGCACTGCATTAAAAAAAATAAAAGTCAATTTAAAAGCAGACAGGCTTGCTATGACTAATTTAAGAACTCCCAAAGCAGGCCCTTTTCCAAAAATACTTTGCAGTTGACAATACTGTAAGCTCGGCACCAGAGAGACATGACACAACTGCTGACCCCGAGGCTCTGTCACGGCCAACTGCTGGTGTGGGCAGGGCAGGGTGGGCCCTGGGAGACCTCCACACCCCTGAGCTGCTGTTGGCATGGGGCTTTACAATTAAAGCTTTCTATAAACAAAATGTCCCCAATCTTTGTAAACAGCCTACTTAAAAATTATTCTTGGGGTAGGCGTCTGGCACAGAGGCTAAGATGCCGCCTGGGATGTGGGCATTTCATGTGAGGAGTTCCTGGTTGAAGTCCGAGCTCTGCTTCCTGCCAATGCACACCCCGGGAGGCAGCAGACATGGCTCAACTACTTGGGCCTCTGCCACCCATGTTGAAGCACTGGGCGGAGTTCCAGGTCCCTGGCTTCAGCCTGGCCTGGCCGTGCCTTGGCTGTTGCATTAGGGGAGCAAACCAGTAGATACAAGAATACAAGATACGTTTGTCTCTCTGCCTTTCAAGTGACACGGAAAACAAAAATCTTATTTTTTCCTCTTGGTTTCTAGGATGGAACAATTTACACTAGGGGCCGGGACTGCTACGGCTTTTCAGATTTTCACTGAAATACGTATTTCTCAATGAAAATAGGTTTACCTCCTCTGTGGGCCCTACTTTTAAAAGCTACACCTACAGAGTTGCTTGCAGCGGAGTCTAATTGCTCGGTAGTCCGGAGGAGGCGGCTGGACATCAAAGGCGGAGAGCCTATTCCAGACCCAGAGGGAGCGCAGGATCCCCCAGCACGCGGGCAGCTCAACCCACGCCACCACGAATTCCACCGCGTGGGCGGGAGGCGGCGCGATGACGTCACCCCCGGGTGTTTATGACGCGCCACGCGGTTATGCTCTTCATCTCCTTCTCGTCCTGTAACACCAGGGAACGGCCAGGCGCGGCGGGCAGCTCCCACGCTGCCTGACCTGTCTCTGGCTTCCTGTGAAGTCAAATTAAAAAAAGGCAATCTACCTCTCAGGGTTTGCTCAGCCAACGCCGGTTAACGACTCCACATCTTTATTTTTATTTTTTTTTTATGGATCACGTAGTTTCTCGGCCCAAGTGTGGGCTGGTTTCCTAAGAATTCCATTAGCGGGAACGCAAGCGCTAGCGTCGCCTGCAAGCCCTGGACTCCGGGACACGGGCGAGCGCACCCCCTTCTCTGGATAACCAGATCGCGTTTGGGACCAGCGAGGAACGTCGCCGCGGGTCGCCCCTGGTTTTCCACGCCAGCACCGCCTTAGTGCCCCCTCGGAGCGCGTCCCGGGACCCGGCCCTGCGAGGACGCGGCGGCCCCACCTCTGGGGTCCACGCAGCCAGGGAAGCGCAGGGCGGGCGGCTCCGCGAGCGCCCGGAGGGGCCCCACGACCCGGGAGGGGGAGTCAGGGGTCCCGACGCAGGCGGCCGCTTCGGGCCCGGCGACGCAGGGAAGCACCAGCCGGCCGGCGGCGGCGGCGAGCGGCGAGCGGCGAGCTCCAGGGGGCGCCCTCGCCCGACCCCCTCGCCCCCGGACCCCGGCTTGGGGGCGGCCGGGCCTCGCAGCGCCCCTCAGGGCCGCGGCCCCGCCCTCCACACCCCCGGAAGTGACGCGCGGCGGCGACGGCGTCTGGGAGGGGCCCGGGCGCTGCCGGGGGGTTTGAGAGTGGCGGCGGCCGCGGCGCGACTGGCAGGCCGGGCGACGGCGAGGAACGCCCCGAGCGCGCGCCCGGCGGGTAGCGGCCGGACGACCCGCGCCGCCGCCGCCGCCGCCGCCGCCACTGCCGCCGCCGCGTGCGGGGGCGGGCCGGGCGGGGCGCGAGGAGCCGCGGCGGCGGGAGATGCGGGCGGCTGTGGGCGCCCGGCGGGCTCGCCTCCGCCGCGGGGGTCGCAGCGGCTGCCGCGCCGTCCTCGAGTGCCCGGCGTGAGGAAGGCGAGGAGGCGGCGGGCGGAGCGGAGCGTCGAGCTCGAGGCGGACAGCGACCCGCAGCCCGGCGCGCGGCCTCGGTGAGCGGCGCGCCCCGTCGGGGTCTCGCGGCGGCCGCGGCCCGGGCAGGCGCGGGCGGGCGGGGCGCTCGCTGCCTCGGGGCCGCCCCGGACGCGCCCGGCCTCGCGGCTGCCGCCCGGCGCCGCGCAGGTGGACGCGGGGCGCCCCGCCCGGCTCGCCGCGCCCCTTATTTGGTCTTGCGAGGTGTCCCGGGCAGAAGGTGGCGGCGGGGAGCGAGTGCGACTTCGCCGGGGCACAGGAAGTTGGAAAATGAAAGCGCCCGGCCCCGCGGACTTTGATCTCCGCGGCGCACGGTCGCCGGCGCGGCTTCCTGCCCCGAGCTGCGGCTCATCCGGTGTCGAGTTTCCTTCCCGCTCGGTCGCCCGCAGCGCCGCCTCCCTCCCCGGCTCGCTGGTGGCCGCCGCGTCCCCGGGAGGACGCGCTGGGCACGTCTGTGGGGTCTGTGGGGGCCGGAGCGGCGCCGCGGCGGGCGAGCGAGGCCCGGTGGGCTTCCTCCCCGGCCGGCGGAAGCGTGGGCCGTTTCGGTGGGGGTCCCGGGGGTCTCCTGTCGCCGGACCCTGCCGGGTGGACCCCGGGGATGCCGGGGCTGACGGCGCGGTGGCTCGGGCCCGGATTTTTTGGGCAACGTTACCCTGCAAGATACTTCGTGATTGACGGGCGCCCGCTCCGTGTCCCGTTGGTGGAGCTTGCGGTGATTTTTAGCTCAGGTCTAGGCTTGGCACATTTGATGATCTGGTTTGGTTTTGTTTAAGCTGCTCACTGAAGAATCTGGAGACTTGGTGTTTGGTTCTTAGCTGCTGTCTCTGAAAAATAGTCGGGCTGTGGGTCTCCACAGCAACTGGACTGTGTGTTTTATAAACATGTTTAGGGTGGGAAAGGTTCGTTTAGTTGAGTCTTCCCTTCCCCAACAAGTTATTTCATCATGCCCCGCGCACAGGGTGGCTCAGGGCTTGATCTTCGGAGGGGTGAGGTGGAATCAGTTACGTCTTCACATTTAACCCCTAGAAAGCCAGACTCCTTCATTTGAATTAGTTGTTCCTTCATTACACCTCTAAAAACTTTTTTTTAAAAAACTAATTGTGGAAAACTTGGGGTTTTTCTAAGAAGGAAAATCATGTTTTATTTTTTCCTCTTTTAATAGGTAACAAGAATCAAAAGTATTTGTATTTTTTTTTTAAACTCATTTCACCTTTGTAATTTTTAATTCTCTTCTGGAATTTTTTTCCCTTCAGTCCTCTTTTATGGTTGAAGAAACCATTGAAGTTCATAGTTCATATCACACTTTCGGGAACTAAAATGTTTCAATTTTATTATAGACCCAAAGGTTCACCAGTTTTTCAGTCAAAAGAATAACCTGACACCAAGATCGAATTAATAAGACATTCCTTTAAAACCCACTGCAGATGTCCATTTTATGTGTATGTTAGTTTTTCTCAAAAGACATGTGCAGTACTTCAGTCCAAACCCACAGCCGCCTGTTTTACTGTCAGCAGCGTTGTGGCCACGTCCAGGAAGCACAGGGTTGTCAACAGCTGGGCTGTGCCCCACCAGCTGGGCTATGCCTCAGCGCCCCACCGAGCCGGCCACCCCAGCAGTTGACTCTGCAGAGGGGAAGGTGGAAGGCAAAACTCGCCCACCTCGGGGTCGCTGCTGCTGTTTGCTCAGGGTGACACCTGGGTGCTCACTGTGGAACGGAGGTCTCACTTCTGTCTCTCTGGACAGCTTAGCCGTCATAAACCTGTAGGGCTTAAACAGTGTCCACATGGCAGGTGTCAAGACGTAGGAATTTGGGTTTTAGAAGCTTTCCAAAACTCACTGGAATTATAAGCACCACATTTGTCGTCTAGAGATTCTGGTTCTCTGCCTGGCTTTCCTGGCTTCCTTTATCACCGTGTCTCACGTTCGGATCTCTACCCATAGCGTTCCTGATGTGAAGGTCATGGCTGCAAATGTGGAAATTGAGTTCTTTGGTTAAGTTAGTGTTTACTAGGAAGGAGTATTAACAGGCTTAGACTAGCAAGTAATTAAATTAAAAAGACTTTTGAGAGCGAATGACAGACAGGAATCTTCCCTTTGCTGGGTCACTCCCCAAATGCCCCCTGCAGCCAGGCCAAGGGGGGGGGGGCTAGGAATTCAATCCAGGATCTACCTGCTGCCTGCTGTGGTACGCGTGAACAGGAAGCTGGACTCAGGAGCGGAGCTGGGACTTGAACCCCGGGTACTCTGATGTGGGATGCAGGAGCTACACCAAACTTGCACCCCACAAATAATTGTTTAACGTGGGAAAACTATGTTGAATAAAGATAAGTCTGGTAAACTCAGAAAAATGACAGGGCACTGTCCCCAACACCCTACCCCTCCACCATCCCATGGAGATTTTCAAAAGCTGCTGTTTTGGGGTGGACATTGTGGTGCAACAAGTCAAGCCCCTGCTTGGGATGCCTGGTTCGAATCCCAGCTACTGCGTGCTTCCAATCCAGTCTCCTGCTGATGTGCCTGGGAAGGCAGCAGATGATGGTCCGAGATCTTGGGTCTCTGCCACCCACTTGGAAGACCCAGATGAAGTATTTGGGGAGTGAATCAATGCATGGAAGATTTCTCTCTCTCTGCCTTTCAAATAAGTAAAATTTTAAAAAAATTCTACTGTTTTATCTCAGTTTTAGTGAGTGCAGCACTGATTTCTAGTGGTCATGTTGTTCAGATTAAGGTAGCACTTACTGTTTGTGGATTCTTGGTACTTCGTATGTAATAGGTCACACTCTACGCTCAGCTGGTGATGTTAGTGCTTTAGCAGGCCCAGGAGATTTCACTAATGAATAGTACAGACTGAAGAGAGACTTGGATGAATGGCTGTACTTCTCTGTGGGACGCATCTCCCCTCTGTTTTTCATCTCCCCTTCTCAATGTTGGGAGACCGTTTTTCTGTGCACGTGGCTTCCTTGTGGTAACCAGGTGGCCTGGAGAGCTTTTGGTGTCTCAGAAAAGTGGCAGAAACCCAGGTGTTTCCACTGCTGCCCCCGGTGGAAGCAGATGTGGATGACTTTTTTTTTTTTTTTTTAATTTGACAGGTAGAATTATAGACAGAGAGAGAGAGAGAGAAAAAGGTCTTCCTTCTGTTGGTTCACTCCTCAAATGGCTGCCATGGCCAGCGCTGTGCTGATCCGAAGCCAGGAGCCAGGTGCCTCTCCTGGTCTCCCATGCGGGTGCAGGGCCCAAGCACCTGGGCCATCCTCCACTGCCCTCCTGGGCCTCAGCAGAGAGCGGGGCTGGAAGAGGAGCAACCAGGACTAGAACCCGGGGTGCCGGCGCCGCAGGCGGAGAGGATTAACCAAGTGAGCCATGGCGCCGGCCCCGTGGCTGACTCTTAAGGACCCCATCTCCTATGAGTGTTGTGTTGGAATTAGTCTTCTCAGTCTGGATTTTCTGTCTGTTGTGTTAGATTTGTTTCCAACATGTTTGTTTTTTAAAAGATTATTTATCTTGAAAGTCAGAGTTAGAGAGGGATGTCTTCCATATGCTGCTTGACTCCCCAGATGGCTGCAATGGCCAGCGCTGGGCCAGGCAGGAGCCAGGAGTTTCAGCTATGTCTCCCACTGGGCCATTTTTCACTGCTTTTCCCAGACCTTTAGCAGGGAGCTGAATTGGAAGTGGAGCAGCCAGGACATGAAATGGCATCCATGTGGGACACTGGCATCGCAGTTGACAGCTTTTCCTGCTATGTCACAACACTGGCCCCAAAACATGTTTATTGAGATGTACCACGAAATGTACAATCCAGGGGTTTTAGCACTTTTACAGAATTGTGCAACCAGCACCACCATCTAGATTTAAAATATTTTCATCACAGGGCAGGTATTTGTTCTAGTGGCTGGGTAATTCTTTGGTTAGGATGCCCATGTCCCTGGGTTTGATAATCTGGCTCTAGCTTCTGATCCAGCTTCCTGCCAGTGTAGACCCTGGGAGGCAGCTGTGATGGCCCAAGTAGTTGAGTTCTTGCCACCCAGGTGAGAGACCTGGATAGAGTTTCCCAGTCCCTGCAGCCATTGTAAGGCATTTGGAGAGTGAGCCAGCAGGTGGGAGCTGTATTTGTCTTCTCTCTCTCTGCCTGTCCAAAAAGAAGTTTCTGAAAATATATATTTTTTACATCACAAAAAGAAGCCCTGTCCCCATTAACAGTTGCTCTCCAGTCTTCACCCCCGTCTTCAGCTCTGAGCAACCAGTGATCTGCTTTGTGTGTCTGTATACTTGTCTGTTCTGGACACCCCGTAGGAAAGAAAGTGCAGTGTGTGTTCTCTGGTGGCTGGCTTTTTCACTCATGTAGCGTTGACAAGGTTCGTCCCTGTTGTGACAGTACTTCATTCCCGTTTCTGGCTCCATGCACCACATTTTATTTATCCATTCATCAGGTTGGTTGTTTTTTTGATATTAGTAATTCTGTGAACATGCCGGTATAAGTTTTTATGAGAACCCATGTTTTATTTCTCTTGGGTGTGTATCTCAGAGTGGAATTTCTGTACCCACGGTAAGCTTGTCCTAAGTAGCTGCGCCCTTTTCCATCCCCCAGCAGTGTCTGAGACTCCACGTCCTTGCCAGCACTTACTGTCCATCGGGTTTTACTGCAGCCATCCTGGTGGGCATAAGGTGGTTTCTAAGGTGGTTTTGATTTTCATTTCCCTAATCACTAGTGATATTGAGCATTTATTGTGTGCTTAGTAGTTATTTATTTCTCTTCTTTGGGGAAATATGTTTTGAAATCCTTTGTCTATTTTTAATTTGTTGTTTAAAGAGTTCTTTCTGTATTTTGGATGGAAATACCTTTTGAGATACATTATTTGAAAATATTTTCTCCCATATTGGGCATTACACAGTTGTATTGTTGTAGTTCAGTTTACCCGTGTTTGTAGTGTTCGGATGGAATTGTTTTAATTTGTTAAACTCTCTCATGGTCCAGTGAGATTGCACTCGTAGGTTCTGGTTTCTGTGTGAGGGAGGGTGTTCAGTCCTCAGCTTCTTTAGGACAGGCTTATGTGTGTTTGGCCAGAGTTACTGCCCTGAAGGATTCTTGCTAAGAGACAAAGAGAAATTCTATGAGGAAAATACCTTTGTGACATCATTTCCTTGCGGTTGCATTGCTTAAATTAGCTGCTCTAAGTTTTGACCCCAAGGGAACATTTGCAGACTGTTTTGATTGTCACAGCAGGCTGGGAGGGTGCTGCCAGCCCCCACCAAGGACAGTGATCTGGGCCAAAATTAAGAAACCCTGGCCCAAACAGGGAGATGATAAAGCTTTAGCTAGTGAAGGATTGGTCTTCATTTCCTGTCTTGAGAACCAAATAAAGGTTACCAGTCAAGTAAAAGGAGAATCTGTGCAGAGGTACCCCCAAGGACAGAGGTGACAGAACTCGTAAAGTAAACCAGGAAACATTTTGCTGAAATCTCAGTGCTGCCAATTTGTATGTAAATTACATTTATGATAATGGATATTATTTGGAGGTAAAAATACTAGTTAGAGCAAAAGTACATTATTCTGTGTACCTTACTTAGCCTCTGGGCCACTGTGGGAGAGACTACACACACACCATACCATGCCATCTTAGCAAGTAAACAAATTGAGTTGATTTAGATTGATGAAATGATGGCCATTAAAAAAAAAAGATTTATTTATTTGAAAAGCAGAGTTAGAGAAATCTTCATCCACTGGTTCACTCCCCAGATGGCTGCAATGCCTAGGGCTGGGCCAGACTGAAGCCAGGAGCCTAGAACTGTATCCGGGTCTCCCACAAGGATGGCAGGGGCCCAAACACTTGGACTGTTTTCCACTGCTTTCCCAGGTACATTGCAGGGAGCTGGATTGGAAGCAGAGTAACCAGACTTCAACCAGTGCTTACACTGAGTGCTGGCAATGCAGGTAGCAATTCAGCCTGCTGTACCACAATTCTGGCCTCAAAATGATGGTCTTTTTTGAGAGAATTGGACCATGAGTTTTTCTTTTTCTTTTTCTTTTTTTGGCCAGGCAGAGTTAGTGAGAGAGAGAGACAGAGAGAGAGTTATAGACAGTGACAGAGAGAAAGGTCTTCCTTCTGTTGGTTCACTCCCCTAATGTTCGCTTATGGCCAGCGCTGCGCCTATCTGAAGCCAGGAGCTGGGTGCTTCCTCCCGGTCTCCCATGTGGGTGCAGGGACCCAAGCACTTGGGCCATCCTCTGCTGCCCTCCCGGGCCACAGCAGAGAGCTGGACTGGAAAAGGAGCAAATTGGACTAGTACCTGGCGCCCCAACTGGGACTAGAACCCCGGGGTGCCGGTGCCGCAGGTGGAGGATTAGCCAAGTGAGCCACGGCGCCGGCCGAGATTTTTTTTTTTTTTATGATTTTATTTGAAAGGCAGAGTTACACAGAGAAAGAGACAGAGAGAGAGCTTCCATTGCTTGTTCACTCCCCAGATGGCCTCAATGGCTGGGGCTGGGCCAGACTGAAGCCAGGAGCCTGAAACTCCATCCAGGTCTCTCACATGGGGGGCTGGAACCCAGATACTTGGGCCATCTTCCACTGCCTTTCTCAGACTGTTAATAGGGAGCTGGATGGGAAATAGAGCAGCCAGGACTTGAACCTGTACCCATATGGAATGCTGGCATTGCAGGCTGCGACTTTACCTGTTGTGCCACAGTGCTGGCCCTTAGAAGACGAGATTTTAAGATAAAATTCAGTAACTGTGATAGTGTAGTGATTGGCAATCATCAGTCTGCTCCTATAATGCATGGAAGTAGCTTTATTTTTCTTGTAAGCTACTTACTACTTACGAGTTTCCTTAAGCAGCATGGTGTACTTAAGAGGTGGTTTTGTTTTTTTGTTTTTTTGTTTTTTTGTTTTTAATTTATTTATTTGAAAGGTAGTGTTACAGAGAGGCAGAGATGGGGAGAGCAACGGATCTTTCATCCGCTAATTCACTCTCCCCAAATGGTTGCATTGGCCAGGCTGGGTGAGGCCAAAACCAGGAGCCAGGAGCTTCTTCCAAGTCTCCCAGTGAGTGCAAGGGCTCAAGCACTTGGGCCATTCTCTGCTACTTTCTCAGGCACATTGGCAGGGAGCTGGGTTGAAAGTAGAGCAGCTGGGATTTGAACCATTGCCCGTATGGGATGTTGGTGCTGCAGGTTGTGGTTTTAACCCACCGCACCACAGCACCTGCCCTCGTGCTTAAAGAGTTTACACTCTGGTCACCCAGTGTCTGGCCTAAGTCTCAGTTTCAACAGTTAACTTGTGTGACCTTGGACGAGTTACTTCACCATGTGAAAGGATGTACTAGTAACCCTCTCACAGTGGAGTGCTGTGTGCGTGCAGTGAGTGAACACGCTTCGAGCACTTCCCCAGTTCCTGACAATCAGGGCTGCATTAGTACTGGCCACTTGTGTTATCACACATTTATCTTGTTCCTGCAGCCCATTGCTATGGACAGTGCTGTCACCCTGTGGCAGTTCCTTCTTCAGCTCCTGCAGGAGCCGCAGAATAAGGACGTCATCTGCTGGACCTCGAATGACGGGGAGTTCAAGCTCCTGCAGGCGGAGGAGGTGGCTCGGCTGTGGGGGGTCCGCAAGAACAAGCCGACCATGAACTATGACAAGCTCAGCCGGGCCCTCAGATACTACTATGTGAAGGTAATACGTGTCCTGGTCGTGATTGGACGCAGAAAACCTCAAGACAAGAATTACTCCTTTTTTTCTGTTGAGATTGTAAATATTAATGTCTTAGTTTGTTTTAATCCAGTTTATTTTAGAACTTCAGCGGTTTGGAATTAGGATACAAGGTGTCAGTGTTCCAGTTATATCTGTACAAACGCTTACGCAGTAAGCTATTCTAATTGTACATGTTTTATTCCTAACTGCAGTTGTCTTTGAAAGAAAAAGTACAGGATTGGGAAAAGAAATTTGGAGATTCTCAAGGATAAATACATACGCTTATGTATTTTGTAATTTATTTTAAAAATTGTGTTGGAGAGGGCACTTAGTCTCTCGTTTTAAATGCTGGTTAGGATGCCCGCCTCCTACGTTGGAGTTCTTGCTCCTGTGTCCAGCACTGGCTCCCCTGTACCTGCTTCCTGCTCATGCAGCTCCTGGAAGGGAACAGCTGATGACTCAGGTGACTGGGTCCCTGCCTCTCATGTGGGAGAGCTGGATTGATTTCTAAACCGCCTGCCTTTGGCCCTCCCCAGCCCCCTGCTTGCCAGTATCTGGGGGAGTGAGCCAGCAGATGGGGACACTTTTCTGTCTCTCTAATAAATACAATTTTTTAAAAAGAAATTACTTTAAATTTTTGTATATTTATTTATTTTTACTTTATTTGAAAGGTAAAGGAACAGAATGAGAGAGGAGACAGAGAGGTCATCCATTCACTAGTAAACTCCCCAAATGCCTGCAACAGCCAGGACTGGGCCAGGAACTCCATCCTGGTCTCCCATGTGAATGGCAGGGACCTAGGTGCTTAAGCCATCACTACTGCCTCCTAGGGTGTGCGTTTTCAAGAAGCTGGGATTGGAAGCAGAGCTAGGAGTCTAACAAGGCAATTCAATATGGGGTTAACTGCTACACTAAGTACTTGCCCCTTATATACAGTGTGGTTTTTTAAAAAGTTTTTTTATTTATTTGAAAGTTAGAGTTACAGAGAGAGAGAGAGAGAGATCTTCTATCCGCTGCTTTACTCCCCAACTGAGCGCAATGGCTTGAGCTGCGCTGATCCGAAGCCAGGAGCGAGGAGCCTCCTCCGGGTCTCCCATACGGGTGCAGGGCCCAAGCACTTGGGCCATCTTCTACTGCTTTCCTAGGCCATAGCAGAGAGCTGGATCGGAAGTGGAGAGCTGGGTCCCGAACCAGCGCCCACATTGGGTACCGGCACTGCAGGCAGCAGCTTTACCCGCTGCGCCACAGCACTGGCCCCCTGTACTTGTTTTTATAATTTTACTTCATTTTTAGTTTAGCTTAATCCAAGGAGCACAAGTTAGTACCTTAGCTTGGGAGGAGGGGTGCAGCACTGTGGCACAGCAGGTTAAGCCAGGGCCTGCAGCTCCGGCATCACATATGGGCACCAGTTTGAATCCCGGCTGCTCCGCTTCCTATCCAGCTCCCTGCTAATGTACCTGGGAAAGCAGTGGAGGATGGCCCAGATTGTTGGGCCCCTGCACCTGTGTGGGAGACCCAGAAGAAGCTTTTGGCTCGTGGCTTTGGCAAGGCCCAGCCCAGCCCCAGTCATTGTGGCATTTGGGGGTGAACCAGCAGATGGAAGATCAATCTCTCTCTGTCTCGCCTCTCTATCTGTAACTCTGCCTTTCAAATAAATAAATAAATCTTAAAAAAAATGCACAAGGCTTGTTTGGCAAAAACAAAACAAAACAAAACCCTTAGCAGGGGAGGGGAATGTCTGGATGTGGTCAGTATAAAGCCCATTAAATCATTGGGTCTGGCCCTGACAAGGCAACTGTAGGCAGGACTCAAATTTAATAAATTTACAACAGGCTCATTTTTTCATTTATTTTTAATTATTTTGTGTTTTTAAAAACTTATATAAAGGGAACAGATTCCATGTATTTCATATGTACATAATATATATAGCTTTTTTTAAGGTTTATTTATTTGAAAGGCAGAGTTAGAGAAGAAGGGAGAGAGAAAGAGAGATCTTCGATTCACTGGTTCACTCCCCAAATTGTCACAACAGGCAGGGCTGGCCCAGGCTGAAGCCAAGAACCAGGAGCTTCCTCCAGATCTCCTTAGTGGGTGCAGGGGCCCAAGCATTTGGGCCATCTTCACTGTTTTCCTAGGCACATTAGCAGGGAGCTGGATCAGAAGTGGAGCAACCAGGACTAGAACCATCGCCCACATGGGATCCCAGCGCTGCAGGCCGCGGCTTTAACCCACTGAGCCACAGTGTCGGCCCCTGCATATATCCAGCTTTTAAGAACATAATGGGGCCAGTGCTGTGGCACGGTGGGTTAAAGCCCCAGCCTGCATTACTGGCATCCCATAGGGCACTGGTTTGGGTCCTGGCTGCTCCTCTTCTGATCCAGCTCTCTGCTATGGCCTAGGAAAGCAGTAGAAGATGGCCCAAGTCCTTGGGCCCTTGCACTCACGTGGGAGACCCGGAAGAAACTCCTGGCTCCTGGCTTCAGATCCGTTCAGCTCTGGCCATTGCAGTCATTTGAGGGGTGAACCAGCAGAATGGAAAACCTCTCTCCCCTGGCTCTACCTCTCTCTGTAACTCTTTCAAATAAATAAAATAATTCTTTTTTTTTTTTTTTTTTTTTTAAAGATTGTAATGATACTGGGGCTAGTGATGTGGTGCAACAGGTTAAAACCCTGACCTGCAGTGCTAGCATCCCCATATGGGTACCAGTTCAAATCCTGGCTGCTCCACTTCCGATCTAGCTCCCTGCTAATGCACCTGGGAAAGCACCAGAGGATGGTTCAAGTTGTTGGGCCCCTGCACCCATGTGGGAGACCCAGAAGAAGCTCCTGACTCCTGTCTTTGGATCAGCTCAGCTCCAGCTATTGGGCCATTTGGGGAGTGAACCAACGAATGAAAAACCTTTCTCGCTCTGTTTCTACCTCTCTATGAATCTCATTCAAATAAATAAAATAATTTTTTTTTAAAAAGATGATGATACTACCCACTCTCTCTCCTCCTTTGCTTATATTTCTTTTAATTTTTGCAATGACATACTTTTTTAAGATTTTATTCATTTATTTGAGAGGTGGAGTTACAGACAATGAGAGGAAGAGACAGAGAGAAAGCTCTTCCTTCCGTTGGTTCACTCCCCAGATGGCTGAAACGGCTGGAGCTGTGTCTGTCCAAAGCCAGGAGGCAGGAGCTTCTTCCAGGTCTCCCACGTGGGTGCAGAGACCCAAGGACTTGGGCCATTTTCTACTGCTTTCCCAGGCCACAGCAAAGAGCTGGATTGGAAGAGGAGCAGCCGGGATTAGAACCGGTGCCCAAATGGAATGCCAACACTGCAGGCGGAGGATTAACCTGTTGAGCCTCAGCGCTGGCCCCGATGACATACTTTCAACTTACTTTATAATCACAAGCTTAACCCTCGCCTAAATCAAGAATTTAACAAGTAGTTCCTCAGGAAGCATGCTAATTTTTAAGTTGATGATTTTGTATGGCCTGTGAATGATGTTTTAAGGATCTAACTGGCCCTTGGCAGAAAAAAGGTTCCCCACCCCTGCCCTGAAGAATAGCTGTTAATATATAGAATGGATTTAATTAAACTTATGTCGTTGTTCTTTAACAAGTGATTGCTGTGAATGCATTCTTGGGCACTGAAGTAAAGTAAATGCTGTAAAGGACAGTCTTAGAACGGGAGGCTGAGATCCTAATCTCATTCACCTTTTAAGTGGTTGATCTTACCAGCTTTCCGGTATGAGACAGGAAGTAAGAAACAACGAAATATACAACAAAATTTTTAAAAAATTTATGTGAAAGGTATAGAGGCAGAGCTAGAGCTTCTTTCTGCTTGTTTGCTTCTCAAATGTCCACGGCAGCCGGGGCTGGGGCAGAGGAGCCAGGAGCTCCATCCAGGTCTCCACGGGGGTGGCAGGGACTCAAGTATTTGAGCCATCATGTGCTGCCTCCCTGGGTGTGCATCAACAGGATGGAAGCAGAGGTGGGACTTGACCCCAGGCCCTCTGCTAGTGGATGTGGGGGTGACGTGCAGGGGCTTACAGTGTCTGCCCCAACAGCTGGAATTTCTGAATGAAGTAGGGAACTTAGCAGATGTAGTGCTGTAAATTCTTTTTTGCTCGCTCAGGATGTGTTTGGCTGTGTCTTTGGAATTAGTTGAGATTGCAGTCCAGTGAGTTCTGACTGCAGATACCTGGGTGAGAGTTAGGCAGTTAAAATCCGTCTGCTTCTAACAGTGTAGCTCAGCTGTTAAGGCATTTGAATATTCTTGCCTTAACTTCTCTGTAGTATAGGGCCTGTGTTTGATATGGCCCAGTGAATTTAGATGATTCTGAGGTTCTTAAGTAAGCTCTGTCTCCTTGGCAAGTGGAGAACCTCATGAAGTCAGCTTCCGCTTGAGCTGTGGGATGTAAGTGTGCAGGAGAGTGTAAGACTGCTTATTTTATTTACCTACAGAATATCATCAAAAAAGTGAATGGTCAGAAGTTTGTATACAAGTTTGTCTCTTACCCAGAGATTCTGAAGATGGATCCAATGACAGTGGGCAGGATTGAGAGAGACTCTGAGACTTTGAACTTCAGTGATGTCAGTAGCAGTTCCAAAGACTTGGAGAACGGCGGGAAAGAGAAGCCCCTTCAGCCTGGCGCCAAGACCTCCAGCCGAAACGACTACATTCACTCTGGCTTGTATTCCTCCTTCACTCTCAACTCTTTGAACTCCTGCAGTAAGAGGCTTTCCAAATCCATGAAGATTGAGAGCCCGCCTGAGAGACTGGCAGAGAAGAAGTCTCCTCAGGAGCCAGCACCGTCTGTCATCAGATTTGTAACGACACCTTCCAAAAAGCCACCTGGTGAACCTGTGGCTGCTGCTGTTTCCAACGGCCCCGCTGTCTCTCCGTCTTCAGAGGAAACTATCCAAGCATTGGAGACACTGGTGTCCCCAAAACTGCCTTTCCTGGAGGCCCCAACTTCCGTGTGCAGCGTATCCACCACTTTGCCCAGCACAGCTCCCGCTTCGTCCCTTTCCCCTCCCTTGCAGGAGCCTCCCAGCAGCACGCCCTCGCCCCCACTGAGCTCGCACCCAGACGTCGACACAGACGTTGACTCGGTGGCCTCCCAGCCCGTGGCACTCCCGGAGAACTTGTCGCTGGAGCCTGAAGACCAGGATTCTGCTTTGCCAGAAAAAGACAAAACCAATAACTCATCAAGATCCAAGAAGCCCAAAGGGTTGGAACTGGCACCCACCCTTGTGATCACAGGCAGTGATCCAAGCCCACTGGGAATACTAAGCCCTTCTCTCCCTACAGCGTCTCTTACACCAGCCCTTTTCTCACAGGTAGCTGTCACCACTGTTTGCATTTCTTCTCCTTTGTAAATCTTCATTTGAGTTCAGATCCAGAATTGACACTCTCAGGTTTGCTATCTGTCACTTAGGTTTGCCTTAAAAAGGTATGTAACCCTGTGAAAGCAACACAATTCCTCACCTCAGTTGAGATTGTCAAAATAGGAGTTGGAGTGTTGGCTTTAAAAATTTGCTTGCAAGTAAATGAATGCTTTGAGATTTTCCACTTCCTCCTGAAGAAAATAATGTGTGCTCCTCTGCCTCCTTATAGTTTTGTGAAACTTGTTGATATGTAAAAAACAGTGATAATCTCTAGAAAACATCAGTTCCTGAGGCCTTGAGGGTCCTGGCTGCTGTGATGTGGAGTAACAAGTCTGAACAGTTACAGTCAGTGTCCATTAACTTGAGATCTCAGAAGACAGTTTAATAGATTACTCCCAGACCATCTCATTGTTAGGTAGAGAAATGTTGATGACTCAGTTGCCCATCATCCTCTGCACCCAAATACAGGCTGAGTTTTCAGTTTGGGAAAGACTATCAAATTTGGCTGAAAAAGTAGTTACTTTGACCTTTATGTTTCTTTGGTTGTAAAAATAATTTAGGAATTTTTTTATTGTGATAGCATTTTGGACTTGGAGATACTTACAGTGGAGAATAGGGCAGTATTTGGGATCAGGCTGTTTGCCTTCTGTTGATGGATAAAGCATAATCCTGGTGAGTCATTGAGCAATGTTTTTATTTGTGTGTTGCAGACTCCCATCCTCCTGACTCCAAGCCCCTTGCTGTCCAGCATCCACTTCTGGAGCACTCTCAGCCCTGTGGCTCCCCTGAGTCCAGCCAGGTTGCAAGGTGCTAACACACTTTTCCAGGTAAACTGCATAAAAGTCTGTCTCTTGTAAATGGAGCATATTAAATGAGATAGAAAGATAGTGTCGCAGTGTTTTATCTTTCTAAAACTTTGATTTAATTAATGATTTAGAAATTTCACCAACACAAATATTCACAGCATAATTACCTTTCATTTTACTATTACATACTTTTAAGGCAGAACAAGACTTGATGCTGGGCCAGCGCCTCAGCCACTAGGCTAATCCTCTGTCTGTGGTGCCGGCACCCGGGTTCTAGTTCCGGTTGGGGCGCTGGATTCTGTCCTGGTTGCTCCTCTTCCAGTCCAGTTCTCTGCTATGGCCCGGGAAGGCAGTGGAGGATGGCCCAGGTGCTTGGGCCCTGCACCCGCATGGGAGACTAGGAGGAAGCACCTGGCTCCTGGCTTTGGATCAGCGCAGTGCCGGCCGTAGCGGCCATTTAGGGGTGAACCAACGGAAGGAAGACCTTTCTCTCTGTCTCTCTCTCTCACTGTCTAACTCTGCCTGTCCAAAAAAAAAAAAAAAAAAAAGACTTAATGCTGTGGTTTATTGTAAGCATAACCACCTTTTTTGGTCATTTTAAACACTACAAATTCTCTGTTTGAAAAACAAAAACAGATGGGCATTTGGCAGAGCAGTTAAGGGGCTGCTTGGGATGCCTGCATCCTGCGTCAGAGTCTGGATTTGAGTCTTCCTTCTGCTCCTGATTCCGGCTTCCTATTGATGCGTACCCTAGGAAGCAGCAGATGATGGCTCGTGTGGTCGGGTTTCTCCTGTACATGTGGGAGACCCAGATTGAATTCCAGGGTCCTGGCAACCTGACTCAGCCCTAGATGTTGTGGCCATTCTGGGAGTAAACCAGCAGATGGGAGATGGGTCTCTCTCTCTCTTTCTGCCTTCCAAATAAATGTGAAGAGTCTTTAAAAAGTGTTGGAAAACATGTATTATGAAAAAGCTTGGATTTCAAAATGCTTTTGACCAAAAGAAAACTTTTTTAGAAAGACTTTTTTAAAGAGTTTTAATTTGAAAGGCAGAGACAGAGAGTTCTTTGGTTCATTGGTTCACTCCCCCAAATGCCAACAACAGCCAGGTCTGGGTCAGAATGAATCAGAAGGGCCGGCGCCATGGCTTAACAGGCTAATCTTCCACCTCACGGCGCTGGCACACCGGGTTCTAGTCCCGGTTGGGGCGCCAGATTCTATCCCGGTTGCCCCTCTTCCAGGCTAGCTCTCTGCTATGGCCCGGGAAGGCAGTGGAGGATGGCCCAAGTCCTTGGCCCCTGCACCCGCATGGGAGACCAGGAGAAGCACCTGGCTCCTGGCTTTGGATCAGCACGATGCGCCGGCCGCAGTGGCCATTGGAGGGTGAACCAGCGGCAAAAAGGAAGACCTTTCTCTCTGTCTCTCTCACTATCCACTCTGCCTGTAAAAAAAAAAAAAAAAAAAAGAATGAATCAGAAGGCTGCATCTCAGTCCACGTCTCCCGCGTGGGTGGCAGGGACTCAAGTACTGACATCGCCTGCTCCCTTCCAGGGTGCACGAGCAGAAAGCTGGATGGAAAGAGAGTAGTCAGGATTCGAGCCAGGTGCTTCAGTGTGTGGTGTGGGGTGTGGGGTGTGGGCGCACCACGGGGTGACGAGCAAACGAGCAAACTCCTGTCCCCAAATAAACTCACCTTTTAATTCCAGTTTCCAACAAACATTTTGACGTACCCTTACATTCTTAGGCAGACACACATATGCACATGCACACAGGAAATCTCTGCACATAGGTTTTTTCCTCTTGTTTGGAATTTAAAAAAATAGAGAAAAGTCTTGAGAATGGTGTGTCAAATGCTCCCATTTGCTCTTTACTTAGAATTGATACTTGAGAACATTTTAAGTATACATTTTTAAAAATGAGTATTGTGTTACCCTCCCATTCCTGCTTTTTTTTTTAAGGATTTATTTATTTATTTGAAAGACAGAGTTACAGAGGGGCAGATGCAGAGAGAGAGAGAGAGAGAGAGAGAGAGG
Source organism: Lepus europaeus (assembly GCF_033115175.1). Classification (NCBI taxonomy): domain Eukaryota; kingdom Metazoa; phylum Chordata; class Mammalia; order Lagomorpha; family Leporidae; genus Lepus; species Lepus europaeus. Next base: position 20,629,533 of record NC_084840.1, on the reverse strand, counting down.
TCTTCCATCCACTGGTTCATTCCCCAAATGGCTGCAATGGCTGGAGCTGGGGCAGTTGGAAGTCAGGAGCTAGGAGTTCCAGGTCACCCATGCAGGTCCAGGAGCCTAAGGACTTGGGCCATCTTCTACTGCTTTCCCAGGCCATAGCAGAGAGCTGGATTGGAAGTGGAGTAACCAGGACTCGAACTGATGCCTGTATGGGATGCCGGCACTGCAGGCTGCAGCTTTACCCACTACGCCACAGCGCCAGCCCCCTTCCTATTCCTAATGGGTTTAACCATTATTTTGCTCCCACAATGTAGACTATAACTTGTAGACTTTCTTGTGGTCGATTCATTAACTTATTAGAGGTAACTGTCCCTGGGAAATTTTCTTATATTTTGTAATTTAACTTTTCATTTTTTTTTTTTAGAAATGAATTAATAAGGAAAAGGAAGAAAAAGGTCTTTGTACATTTCTGTGGTGTTCTTTTCCCTTTGGCTGCAAAGTCACTGTATTACTGAGTAGAAAGAGTGCTGAGAGTTGTCCGTATTTTGTTTCCCTGTTTTCATGGCCTCTCAGCAGATGACTGGGTTTCGCATCTGAGACCGCATGCAGAGTTGCCGTGCTCCCCTGGCTTCAGCCTGGACTCTCCCTGGAGAGCTGGGTTCAGAATAAGCAGTGGGGACCCCTTTTCTGGGACAAGCCCCTCTAAGTATTTGTGCCTGCCTGGACTTCTCTCTGAGGATTCATGATTTGCTTTTTTGCAGCATACACTAGTTTTTTCTTAGCTTTTAACAACCTTCACTTGAGGTTCAGTGTAAACCCGTGTGCCCTAGGACTTGAGGGGACCTAAGGCTTGTTCTTTGTTGCTGCTTCTTTAAGATAGGTTGGAGTGTTTGTATTTAATGGGAAGGACAAATGATTTTGTAAGTGTCGCTTTGACACCACTTTGTGCTGTGGGCACTGGTCAGCCTCAGAGCATGGCAGGGACACAGAGGGCAAGGGTGGGGCTGAGTGACGCATGCTGATGTGTTTTCTCTTCTTCCCAGTTTCCTTCTGTCCTGAATACTCACGGGCCATTCACTCTCTCTGGCCTGGATGGACCTTCCACCCCTGGCCCATTCTCCCCAGACCTACAGAAGACATAACCTGTGCACTTGCGGCATGAGAACCAAGGAGCAGAGAGACAGAGACACCTGGCGCGACTGCGCTTGAAGTGAGTGGGTGGTGGTTCTACAGTGCTGACAGCAGGCCGCTGGGATTTCTGCTGTTCCCGTGAAGCGCCTTTGGAGGATGCCCTTGACCAGGACTCGAGTGGACTGTGTATAAAGATGCCTTAACTGGAGCTCGAACTCCACCTCCCTCTCTTTTCTTTAACTTTTTTTTTTTTTTTTAATATTGTGAGCTTTGTGCTAAAGTAATTTTTGGTGGGATGTAGCAGCTATGCTTTGCAGGAATGAACAAGAACAAGTTAATCCTGGCTTTTGGGACCCTCTGGCCAGGAAAAAATTATACTTAGAGTCTATTATTTAAAGAAATATCAGTTAAATGAAATTGGTTCTATCTTTAGGACTAAGTGTGCTCTGTTGAATGACTGCAGGTGAGCTGCTCATGAGCAGTGGAAGAAAAATAACCATTCTGATTCCTCCTTGATCGAAGCCACACATGACAGCTCCTGTCCTGCTGTGACCTGTGGTGGCCTTGTTTACGTTGACTTGGGTGGATCTCAGTTGTGCTCTTGTCTGAGCCTGTCGGCAGAGCTTGGATCTAGTCTATTACAGCACAGAAGGATTTTTAAACCTGGGGTTTAATTCAGTTTTTGGAACCTCCAGTGAGAATGTGGGACCCCACATCAAGCCAGAGGGTCCCCTGTTCTCCAGGAGTGGTAGGCAGTATTGCCCATGGTATGCAGCGTGGAAAATGATGCCTTTTTGGAAAATGAACTAGAGTCCGTTGCATAATTTGAAACAGCACACAGGGCTTTTCTCCATTAGAGATACCCAGAGTGAGGGAACCTTTCTCTTTCCTGCTCATCTTACCTCATTTCCCATGGCGTGTCTTTCGTCTTTCCTTTGAAATACAAGGTTGCTAGAGGTAGCAGTTTTAAAGAGGTAGTCAGTAGTGAGGTAAGGATGGGCCTATTTCCTGCAAATCCTGTTTGGTTTATAATTGGGGAATGCCTTACTTAGGGGTTGGATTATTTGTATTCGTAGTGAGAGGTGTAGGCCTTCGTCTTTACCTTACCACCTGTATAGAATCTTCCCTTCTGGGAATCAGGGCCAGGTGCGCACAGATTTGTTGAGCCCCACCCTGAACTGATAGCAATGTCAGTCACAGGGTCTTTGAAAATTTTTGCTTTGAAATCCAAGATCAAGTCATAACTGTCCCCTCCATGACTTGTCCATTAAACTAGTCTTTTAACCCTGTCATTGAGTCACAAAAACTAGATAGAATGAGGAAGTTTTTAAGAGCTCAAAATAACATTGATATAAGCCAGCATCTTCTAGATGCACATTGTTCACTTTAAATTCATTGTTGTGCTGTGTAGAGACGCTCTTGTTAAGTCATCTATGCTAGGTCGCTGGCAGAGGAGGGAGAATACTCAGTGAGCTGCCTTCTTGTGTGTAGTGTGGGAGACTTGTGAAGTGCAATAGTCACGTGGAAAGGCAGTGTCGGGGTGGTGGGGAGCAGGCCTTCTGAACTTTCTCCCTGCATTGAATTAATTAGTTCGCCTGCTTGTTTGAAATTAGATCTCTCACAGCACTTTGGAATAGTTTTTATTAGGTTAGCATTTTTTACATTGAATAGGTAAATATTGATGGCTCAGTTTAAGTAGATGTTTTAAATTTGAAAGTACAAAAGTATTTTATCTTTTTGAATTAAAGGAGAAAAGCCATTGGTTTGTTTTCACAGATGGTATATTTGCTAATTAACTATCTTAGTACAGAGGTGCCTTAAACCAGGGCACCATAAAACTCAGGCCGAGCAGCCGCCTGGGAACCAGTTCTAGGGAATCCTTTCTGTAAACCTACAGCTGAAGCCTCAGAGAGGTGTGAAGCCTTATGAGTTGATGAGAGTCTGCTTCCTTTGGGATCAGCTAGTTGGGGAAGTTGTGTGTGTGTGTGTGTGTGTGTATCCTTTTTAAAGTCAGAGTTTACAACCTTCATGTGTCTGAGGCAGACAGTTCTATTTGCAGACTACCTCCTTCCTGGAAAAGTCTCAGCTCCATAGTCTTTTGAAAATCCACGGAATTCTTAGCATCAGAAGGTACCCAGCAGTTGAGGTCAGTCTCCCCAGAGAGATGCACGTTTGCTGGTGGTAGCTGGCTGGGATGCTGTTGGGCAGTGGTAGCCCCAGTTCAGGAAGCGGAGCGGGCTGAATGGGGTTTCTGGCATTCCCTGAGCTGCCTAGGCCTTCCCCAGCTGCACATCACATGCTGGGGGACGCATGACAGCTAGGATACCCGGAAAGCCCTGAGTCTGTGGCATTAGCCGGAGTCGGTCACCACCTCGGAGCTGAGAAGGGCCATGCGGTTGCCTGGGAGCCCGTGGCCGCCGTTTCCAAAGTGAGCTTTTTCTTGTTAATGTGCTGATTTTTAAAAACACACGTCTGACTTCAGTAACACCTTCTGAAAATGGTTTGTCCCAGTGCTTTTGTGCTGGTGTGTTTTGTATGTTTGAACAAAGGTAGGAAGGTTTTTTGTTTTTTTGTTTTGTTTTGTTTTGTTTTTTAATTTGTACAGAATTGAAGACTGGGGGCCCTCTAAAGGTCAGCCTGAAGCTTCTTAGGATTAATATGTAAGTTGAATTTTCCCTCACATTTTCAGGTGTGTGGAATAATGGGCATAATACTGGGTTTTCAGATTTTGATGGGGAAGGTAAGCACATGAGCCCACATAGAGTACTGGATTTTTTTTTTTAACTGGAAAATTCCTTGAAGGTTTACATGCTGTATGAGAGATCCAGAAAGATAGGACTGACGACTCCGTAAATCAGAAGCTTGGGATCCTGGAGCTGACTGTGGGCTGTGGACAGTGTCTCCTGTCCCACTCACACCCAGCACGTGTGATGTCTGGTCTGATGGCATTGTTGTGTCCTGCTCTCAGAGTTCGATGCTGACTAACGTTCTGAAAGGTAGCTTTATGTTTCCAGTGAGTTCAAGCACAGTCACCGACACTCAGTGATATTGAGAGAAGCAATCTCTAGTCTTTTTGAACATTTGCCTTGATCAGCAAAAGCTCTTAAACGTAAAAACTTACCCTATTAAACATCCATGTTTAACACAGAAACAAAGGATGACATAAGAGTAAATATTAGAAATCAGTTTTTAATATGAGGGAACTTCTGAAAGTTTATGGAAAATGGAATTAAAAGATAAGTCTGGGGGCGGGCATTGCAGTGCAGTGGATTAAGCTGCCACTTGGGACACTTGCATCCTTATCAGAGTGCCTGGGATTAAGTCCCACCTCAGTTTCTGGTCTAGCTTCCTGCTATTGTGTCTCGGAAACAGCAGAGGATGGCCCAAGTGCTAGAGTTCCTGCCTCCCACATGGGAGGCCTGGATGGAGTTCCTGGCTCCTGGCTTCAGCCTGGCCCAGCCCTGGCTGTGTGGGCATAGTGAACCAGCAGATGGAAGCTCTCTCTTTGACTCTTCTTTTCATCCTGTCACTCTGCCTTTCAGATAAATTTTTTTAATAAGTTTATTTTGGTGCAAAAGTGTTTTATAGTCCGTACATAATTTTTTACAATAATCATTTTCCACGAACTTTTGGAAGGCTCATGTATTTTCTTCTTGCAGCAAGCAGATTGTCTTGTGTACCCTCTGGAAACACGTGCTCTGCTCTGAAGACCACCTACTCAGTTACTGCTTCTCAATCCAGTCCCTTAAAAAAGTGTTTTTTTTTCATCTACTTGAAAGGCAGAACATAGAGACAGAGACAGATCTTCCACCTGCTGGTTCATTCCCAAATGCCCATAATAGCTGGGGCTGGGCCAGGCCAAGGCCAGAAGCCCCGGATTCCCTCTGGGCTTCCCACATGGGTGGCAGGTGCCATCACCTGCTGCTCCCAGGGTGCATCAGCAGGAAGCTGGAATGGGAGTGGAGGGAGCTGGAGCTCCAAGCAGCACCTTGACAATGGGATGCGGGTTCCCGAGCAGTGGCGTAACCCCCTGTGCCCCAGTGCCTGCCCTTCAATTTTTGGGCCAAAAAAAATGTGCTTTTCTTGTGATATTTGGAAAAATCGTAGAAGGGACTTTTTTCAGAGGAGGCTGTCATCAACTTGGAAAATTTCACATTTTTACTCCTAACTTGCCAAATAATCACCAGTTTCCAAATGTTTTGTAGGACTTCGTACTTACTATTTTTAATGGTCTTTTGTCTTTTTCATCTTCATGTTAGGTATGACTCTTATTTTACTAGTCTGCTTATAGTGTTCTTTTGGCCTTATATTTTACCACCAAGTTCAGGATTATTTCAGGTTAAAATATATAACAGCTTTCATTTCTTCATTTTTTATTTTTTCACTCCAGACACTTGAGCTTCTGGAGGAATACTCTTCTTGATACGTCTGCACTTCATCTTTTGTGTGTGTTTTATTTACCCGTGGAAGTACGCTGAGTTGCCATCCTTAGGTGTGCAAACAAGTGTGGAGAGGCATGCAGGTCCCTCTGTGCAAACCCCAGGAAAGTGAGACTGCTCGTGACACAGTGTGCGCTCTGAGGGCTTGATGGTGTTTCCAAAACAGAACTGGCGGGCAGTATGCAGTCCATGGTGTGAGCGCAGCGCAGGGCAGCTCTGATTGCCTGCAGCAGACACTCCACTGAGAACAGGTTCTATGGGAAATATTTTGCTAATTTTCTGCTGGGTTTAGGGTCAACAAGTAAATGCTTGGTGGTGGTTTTTAATGCTGCTAGCGTTGCCTGAGTCACAGAGCCCTGCTAGTCCCCTTAATGTCATCAGAGCTGTTTCCTGAAGCTGGAGTTCTAATCTTAGAATCTAGAATTCTCGTGGGTGGTGGTGTATTAAACAAGACGAGAAGGTGGCTTGGTTTCATTTCTTGTGCCTGGTGGAGCCTGTTCCCATGAAAGTCATGTTTTGACCTGTCAACACGGCAGATGTGAAAGGCGAATTGCTGGTTGTGGTTGAAGTGCTCCATCTCAAGCTGTTGGCTTCTCTAAGCTACTTTTCTGAAATGGTGATGGATTGATAGGATGCCAGAAAACACTGGTTTCTAGGGTGCTGCCAGTCTTGCAGCTCAGTGTTGTGAAAGATGGAAATCCAGAGAGGGGGGAAGAGTGGCTGCAGGCTTCCTGCTGAAGCCAGCAAAGCCAGGCTGTGGCTAACGAGGACGTTCATGAGGGATCCCTCCAACCTGTCAGGTCTTGTGACCACTGCTCTTTTGAGTGCAGTACACATCAGGAAGTTGCATGAGGCTTGAAACATGACTCTTAGACATTTAACTGGGAGACTAGAACATTGCTTTCCACGTCATCCTGACTGATGTACATGAGTATGTACATGTTTGCTTGTAGGTGAGCACTGGTGTGTTGGCTGAGTGTGCTATATATCTGTTTTCAGAGGGAACATGTATTACTCATCCTTGAGAGTAGGAAGGCTCCTGGTCTTGTTTTATACTAAAACTAAAAAAAAAAAAAAAAAAAAAAAAAAAGAACCAAAAACATTGCTGCAACTTGCAGTTGTCATTTTTAGAGATTAATGACTTTTACATTTCATTTTTTAAAAATAGATTTATAGGCCTTAAAGACTAATTGCTTACTAACATTTTAGAGATACAGTGCTTCTATGTGACATATTCCAAATCAAATCATCTTAAACCGTTCTCTTATGTTCATGTATTACTGAGCAGGTAAGGATGTTTTCTTAAAATTTCTATATTTACATTTGCTTTTGTGTAAAATGTTCATTTGGTTTGTAAGTCTCAGATTTATACGAGAAGTGGGATTTCTAAAATACAGAGGTCTGACAATGGATTGATACGTTAGTGGAGGGCTTCTGGCATTGTTGCCTGATTTTTCTTTTTGAACTGTACATAATTAGCTGTAGTGAAACCTCAGTACTGTGGGCTGAAGTCTTCACAGTTTTGCCTTGCTTCCCATCTCAAAGACCCCTTCCGAGTCCTGTCCCTTCCAAGGGCTGCGAACCGTGCTGGCCGGCCTGGGGTTTGTGGCGGGGCCAGGGTGGGGGCAGGGATGCCCTGCGGCTGGCCCAGCATTCTCACCAGTGGAATCACTCAAGTCCGCGTAGGGCTGAGGGGTGAGATTGCTCTATCCTTGTATTAAATCACTTGGCACTTTCTTGGGCACATTTATTAGCACTGTTTGTTTTTAATAACTGGAAGCACTTAATGATTATTTTGTTTAATTTCAGCATAAAGGTTTGGAGGGTCAGGGCAGTTGGGTTTCTTTCTCATGCATAGCTTCTGGAAATTGAGCGTCGGAAGACGGCGTGAGCGGATGACTGAGCCGGCCTTCTCGCGCCCTGGGCCTCCTCTTCTGTCCAGGATGTCGTAAATGACTGGCAGGCTTTCAGGACTGTGCTTTCTAGAAATGCAGGACTTTTTTTTATAATGATTTACACTTAATTTTGTGAAGTATCCGGCTTCTTCCTGTTTAATCACTGCTGCTTATTGTCTGTTACGTAGGAGGCAGTCCGACTTCTGAGACATATCCACGTTTTGTTTTGGGGCAGTGTCAGCCGTGAGCAGGTGTCCCGCGGTTGCGACAGTAAGCGTCCTTCATGGACTGCCGCGGCTGTGGAGTGGCGTCTGCTCCCGGGTGAAGACAAAGCAACAGTTCACCCTTGACTACCCGAGGGCTCTTCATTCGGTTTGGCCCTGGGTCTTTGCCAAGCGCAGTCATAGCGATCCCTTCACTCTCGCCTCGTGGCAGCTTCATTTGGTTTTGTGGGTAGGGGAGATTAAAGACGAAACTCAGTGCAGTCATTTTGCCTAGTGGTTAGCTGGGGTTTGAGGTGAATAAAACTGATTAGTAATAGTTTCTTAGAATTATGACCTTTATTCACCAAATGAGAAATTGGCTTTAAAAAGTGTGCAGCTTTGCACTTTGAAGAATAAAGTACGAATTTCCCATTAGCCCTACTCGATGTTCTCCACAACACGCCCTCCTCAGAGACAGGAGTGAGGGGGTCTTGGGTATTGATCGCGGGGGCACTGGCGGCCCGTAGACTAGCAGGGGTGTGCGTGCCGAATGGTCAGCTCTCAATCCCATTTAGCACGTGTCCCCCAGGGACTGCTGCATTGGGTCTCCGTCAGGCGTACTGCAGGGAGCCATGCGACCTCACGGGCACGCGTAGTCTGTGGTGTGTGGCAGGAAGAACTTGGGGTGCTTTCCTTGAGCCAGTCAGCCCAGCTAGAAGACGCTCGCTTCACTGTTCATTCCCCACTTGTCGATCTTACATCAGCATCTCAGAATATCCACATCGCTGTGTGGCTTCGCAAGCGCTACCTACCCGAGTGAACAGTTGTCACAGTGTTATTAGTAACTTGTCTTGACTGAGTTAGTGTGCTTCATTTTAGGAGACCTTCAGAGTATTAAAAGATGACCTTTTTTCTTTTCTTTTTCCTAAATATGCCATTAAATGGTAACTGTTAACACTTGCTGCATCATTAATTGTTGATACAGCTGGAGAGAGACTGCCTCCCTGTCTTCTCCCTCAGCAGCCTGACTCACCTGTTGGGCAACACCTGGAAGTTGTTTTACGTGTGCTTTGGATGAGTGCAGCTGGTTTTGAATTCTGTTTGTGGCCGAGAAACTCGACAGGGCTGAGGTGGGTGAGGAAAAGGACACCTTAGCACTTGGAGAGCTTCGTGCTGTCCTGCTTTGTAAAGGAAAAACAGGGTGGGTATTTGGCATTGCTGTCAAGGTACCCTTGGGATACCCGCATCCTCTATCTGAGTGCCTGGGTTCGAGTCCCAGTTCTGCTTCCTCTTCCAGCTTCCTGCTGACGCACACCCTGGGGGGCAGCAGATGATGGCTCAAGTATCTGGGTCCCTGCCACCCCCGTGGGAGACCCGGATGGAGTTTCCAGCTCCCCCCGCTTCAGCCTGGCCCCATCCTGGCTGTTGCAGGCATTTGGGGAGTGAACCAGGGGACGGGAGATTAGTTTCTCTCTCTGGCTTTAAAATAAACATAAAGCAACATTTTTAAAAAGAAAAGACAAAAGTATAGTCGATACCCAGTGCATTTGCAGAGGCAGGGGCTGGCGGGCCGGTTTTCCATCATTTCCCCGGTTTTTTGCAGACATTTTGTTAACTTCTGTCATGGTGATATACATCTTTTAAGAAAGATGATACATTTTTTAAAAAACTATTTTATGAAAGAACTGACAGAGGAATTTGCTTTGTATAATGCAATCTAGCTTTAAGAAAGCACTGTAGCAAGTTTACTATAAGTCCAAAATTATACAGATATGTTAATAGATCTATGTGCAACTAGATGTGGACAACAATTGTATTTTTTTAAATAAATATTTTTAACAAAATGCTTATCTGAATCGATCATTCATTTTCCTTCTCACATCCATTTGAGGTGGTCTCGGTGTTGTTTTCATCCATGCTAACTGGGGTAAGGAGAGTTCTAATTCCTCAGTGGGTGTTACTAAAACCTGCCCTCGGCTGTTTGCTGTGTACATGAGCACTGTGTACATGTGTACTGACCCCGCTGCTGTCACAGGTGGCAGAGGGAGATGGTGAAGTGACTGTGATAGAAAGGGAGCGGGGAGAGAAACGACCAGCTGCAAACAGCATTCACCACGGAAGTCTTTTATTTTTAAAAATTAACATCTTAAAAGGGGTTTTAAAAATGTCACCAGATGCTTTATTGTAGCCCTTGAGAAGGAGCAACCTCAGCTTGTTTCTGTCCCAGGCACTGTTTGTACAGTTTTTGAGATAAGAAACCGGAGGCTTTAATTCATTTAGCAAACAAAACGAGGCCTTTTCGGAACTGGGCTGGGACGTGGCATTAGTAGGTGACCGAGTCACATCAGGGACAACTGTTTCTGGAGGAGGGGAGCAGAACAGAGTGGCAGGTCCTCAGAAGAGGCACTTCCCTAACCCTGGGGTGGGTATGCCGGGGGGTGAGTCCCACATCCAGGCTGCAGAGGGAAACCTGGGAACCGGTTAACTCCAGGCCCCTGGATGCCAGACTCCAAAGGAAGTGTGGATAACAGCCCTGCTTGCCTGGAGCTGGTTTTGAAGTGTGGACTAAGAAGCTGTGCTTGGTTCTCTTGCTGATTCTAAGAAGCCACAGTGGCTCCCGGCACTCCTGCCTGAGTTTGTTTTGTCTGGAACAGCAGCCACTTGAACCTGCAGGACAGCCCTTGGTTCTGAGCTTCTAAAGTATAATCAGTGGTCCTTCACGATGGAGAACACATTTATTAAGTTTAAAATATTTTTATTTTAGGAAAGATAGGCTTAGATTTGTTTTAATCTTATTTTCTGCAGTAACAAATTAATCACAATCATCTTAGTTATAACCATTGATTCTTTCTAAATCTGTATAAAAAGATCTTTTCCTGAAAAACCACAAGAAAAAATACAACTGCTTTCTCTTTTCCCCCATCCCTCATCTCCATAGTTAGACTGCACATTCAAATTTGGCTGGCCGCTAACTTTGAAGTATTTACAGAGTTGAAACTACACCCCTGGACCGCCAGCTTTCCAAAGAAGCTGGGTCTGTTGAACTTACAATAAATAGGTACCAAGCATATGAACAGTTTCCAAACTGCTTAGAAGGAAGTTTTAAAAATAGAAATTGCTAATATTTACTAAGCAATCTCTGTGTCAGGCTTATAGTAATTGCTTTATACAAATTCATTTATTCTTTGAAAATTCCTTTGAGGTAGGGCAAGTAAGTACTTCTAGAAATGCCACTGAATTGGTGAAAAAAGCCAGGGGAAGAGCCTCAGAAGTGCGCCCAGGGCCACACAAGCCAGAAGGCAAGGCCAAGGCTTGGACCAGGTCTCCAACCAGCTCCTCGTCACGCAGTTAGGACGCCGGCGGTCAGAGTCAGCTAACTGGATGGTTCACCTACAGGCCCAGGCATGTGGCCCACGGCACTTGGGCCAAGTTACCAAGAAGCCTGATCCACCTCACCTGGATGCTCCTGCGTGTGCATCTGTGTCTGCCTGAGCAGCCAGGAGATTGCGGCTCTCACAGCCTCCCGAGTCCCGCCCGAGCCGGCAGGTCCGAGTCCCACCTTGTGTCACCATAGGACCCTCAAACTGCACGGCGGGAGTAGCTCGGCAGCCTCTGCTTTTTGTTAAAGGGAAGACCTTGGTGTGGAGTAAGCTTTTCTGTACAAAAGACGTAGAATTAAACTTACGCGTTTTGGGGAATTTCTTTGTGCTGTTTCTTAGTCCTTTTATATGCTTGTCAATTCAGTAAAGGAAAAACATGCATCTCATTATGCCCAGAGACTGTGGACCCATGAACATTGCCCATTAGCGGTGGCAGGCCGGAGAGTGTCTAACAAGGCCATGGTTTTAGCTCTTGCCAGTTTGTGCGGTGTAAATGCTCTCACCATGGCTGATCTCAAGACAAGGACGTGCTGTCACTGAGAGCAGAAGGGGGACAAGCAGCCCAGAAGCTTGCGTGACACAGTAACCCTATCCCCCTCCTGATACCCTGGATACCCATCACCTTGGCAGCCTCCCTGACACGGTGACGGACTGAGTTCTGAGTATTTATTACCTTTGCTTTTAATAGAAAGCCCATGTAATTCTAATAATGGCTGCATTTAGCCAGCCCTCAAATTTACCAGGCATCTTCTCAGGGCTGGTGTGAGGCAGCCCAGCATACCACTGCGTCTGTGCCCCAAAGAGGAAGACTCAGGCTTCCAGGCCTGTCTCGGGGTACAGGAGAACTAGTGGTGTCGCTGCAGGAATGAGAGACTCGGCTGTTCCCAGGTAAGCAGCACACGATGCTTTGTGCATGCCAGGGAGCCCTCCGGGGTTGGTCTCGAGTCCTTGAAAACACCGACAGAGAGCCCTGCTCCCAAAGCGCTTCCACTCCACCGAGAGTGAGCCAACCGAGGGCACGGTCCATGCAGGAGGTGGAAAATGAAGGGAAGCACAGGCTGCCTCCTGCCTTCCTGGGAGGCTCCTGCACAGTTCTTGGCAGGGTCTGAACCAGGCGGGGGGCAGGGAACGTGAAAAGCCAGGCCAGTGTCTAACGATTCCCCTGGGGAGGACCCAGGTGCCAGGCCTCAGCAGAATTTCTTCTGGAGATAGGAACAAAGGCATCAAAAGGTCGCCTCTGCTGCAACCCTCAGCTCTCCAATCGTCTGGGGGTGGCGGGCGCCCGGGGCGGGGGCCTCCTCATCACCCCCACGCCGTGGTTTACCTCTGGTAACACTCCGCGCTCTCCATGTCCAGGGGTTTGTCTCGGGTCTCATCTAGGAAAGAAAAAGCCCAACCCAAGGTGAGTAGCAGCCGCCATGCATCGCTGCGCTTGTCGTTGCTTCCCCGCCTTTCTTTGGCTCGCGGAGGAGCAAAGCGAAGTCACACCTACTGGTTCTGGCCCTCTGGGGCCTGGGGGATGTGTAACTGTCTCTCAAGAATAAAGAACCAATTGGGGCCCATGCTGAGGCATAGCGGGTTAAGCTGCCGCCTGCAGTGCCGGCATCCCATATGGGCACTGGTTCTAGTCCTGGCTGCTCCACTTCTGATCCAGGTCTCGCTATGGCCCAGGAAGGCAGTGGAAGATGGCCCAAGTCCTTGAGTCCCTGCATCCGCGTGGAAGACCTGGGAGAAGCTCCTAACTCCTGGCTTCAGGTCAGCGCAGCTCCAGCCATTGCAGCCAGTTGGGGAGCGAACCAGTGGATGGAAAACCTCCCTCAGCTTTGCCTTTCTGTGTAACTCTTTCAAATAATTTTTTTTTTTTAAAAGAACCAATTAAGCGGTACTTACAGGCTGTTCAGCAAATACTAACTGAATATGAATCCTAAGTGAAGCCCTGTGCCCAGGGCTGGGCCTGACAACCCCTGGGACCTGCCCTCGGAGGCGAGGCCGGGCCATTGCACTGAGTGTGGAGAGAGGTGGGCTCCTGTCCACCTGCTCCAGGGGGCTCGAGCCTGTGGACACTTGCCCCTCCGGTCTCAGCGTTTTTCTGCCCGGGCACCTTCTCCTGAGGACTGGCTGCATGTACAGGGCCCCCCGGCCTGGGGTCTCCAGGAGAGACAGTGTTCTCAGGAGACGGCTCTGCTTTCTTTGCCACTTGGCCTGAAGAACTGCTTTTGGAAAAAGATCTGGACTCGAGTCAAAACCCTGAACTGCAAAAGGGATGGCCAATTAGGCCGCTGGGCAGAGTGCCAGCCCAAGGAGGCAGGCTCTGCCTTGCAGTGCCGGGGATAGGCTGGGAAGAGATCGCTGGCCCACAGCTCCGTGGCGTGGTGGGACGCAGGAAGCCAAGTTCACAATCCACGCCCCGCTGCTGACAGAGAAACCCTGAGTCAGCCGTCCGCCCTGCGCCCGCCTGCCTCGGAGTCCGGCTTAAACAATTGCACGGAAAGCAGGAAGAGGGGAGGAGGAAGCTGTAGAAAAATAAACATTTCCGTGCATTCTGCTCGCAACAGAATGGCGGTTTTGGCCTGCTGTGGCCCACAGCTTCTGCCCCAGCCTCCCCCGGAGCCTTTGCGTACCTGATGAGAGCGCAGGGTGCATCCTGTGGAAAAACAGCAGCAAGATGTAGAAGGTGAACGCCAGGCAACCAAAGATCACGCCGCACACCAGGAAGCTGTAGCTGCCCTGGGCCTGGAATATCTGCGGAGGGGACACAGACGCGGGCGCTGACACAGCAGCGGGAGGGGCGCCGGAAGGGTGCCGGGAGGCGCAGCCGGGCTCCTGGGCAAGTCAGCGCCCATTCCCCAGTGGGGAGACGCGCGCAGAGGAGGGAGCACCTGGCCTTGCTTCACGGCTGCCTGCCTCACTACCTCCTTAGTCCTTTTCAGCTCCGTGTCCTGGAACCTTCTAGAATTTCCCCGTCACCACTGACAGGCCAGTCATACGAGGAGTCTCTGGGCCCGTAAGGCCTGACGGGAACTTGGCGGAAGACAACACTTTTTATCCTTCCATGTGCAGGAGAATGTAGGACAGATGTAGGAGCAGCACATGGAGGCGCTGATATGTGGCACCGTGGTTAAGATGCCACTTAGGACACCCCCACGCCCTGGATCTCAGCGCCTGGGTTTGAGTCCCGGCTCTGCTGATGCCGGCGTCCTGCTAATGTGCACCCCAGGAGGCACCAGTGAGGGCTCAAGTACTTGGCTCCCTGCCACCCACGTGGGAGACCTGGATTGAATTCCCGGCTCCTCGCCCTGGCCTGGCCCAGCCCTAGCTGATGTGGGCATTGAGCCAGTGGCCGGAAGATCTTCCTATACACTTCTGTCTCTCACCTTTCTAATAAAAATGAAAACAAAATACTAGATAAGGGTTTAGAAAAGCAGCACGCGCACATCCACAGGCCCAGCACCCGTCAGGAATTAGCACCAGTTTCATCGGAGGCGTCTGCTTCCTGTCCTAGATGACATTGAAGTGAATCCCAGACACTACGTCACATGCTGGGCAGGACACGCGGCGGCGTGGTGATGGATGAAGGGGACTCTGGAGAGGGGGCCCGGGTGTGTCACCCTCTGCCTGTCACTAGAAGTGTGGCTGACGCAGGGCAAGTGGCCACATACCCCCCCCCCCCCCAGCTGCTGCTCCCCCGTGTCCCAGGGACTCCTCTCTACACGAGTGCTCAAGAACACAGATGTCTGTGTTCTGGAGGACAAGCGACACGTGGTTGTGTCACCCTGGTTGGGGCGGGAGGCAGCGGGCCCCCAGGCAGTGAGAGGTGGCGTAGGAGTGAGCAGGGTGGGAAGGAAGCCCCGAATGCCGCCCAACCACCCCGATCTCTACGAGCCCGGTGCCATTCCCACGGCCCCCTGGCCCCGCTCCCAGCCTTGGCTCGCGTTCACTCTGCACTTTTCCATGTGTCGGTTCTCGTCCCCAGGCCCCACAGCTGGAGGCTCAGAAGCAGAAACAGGTACCAGCAGCCGGGTGGGGGGCCATTGGCCCTGCAGACCCAGGAAGGGGCCAGCTGCCCCTTCTCACCTGCTCGGGGTGGGCGCCCAGCTGCCCCCCGTGCCTGGAGTCCCCCACTTACCGATCCCACCAGCATCTGCAGGGCCATCTCGCCGATTCCTGCCCCCGTCACCAGCACGGTGGTGGCACAGCCTAACAGAGAGAGAAGGGCTCAGTGGATAAGTCAGCAGTCGGCACCCCTGCTGCTGCGGGAAATCTCGCGAGAGGGACGGCCATCTGGCAGGCCTTTGGATTCCAAAGCCTGCTCAGCCCTCCGCCTGTAACTCCCTCGGGGATGCTTTGGTCCTGCGTCATTAAAGCCCTTTGTTCTGGAACTTTCACTGGCTCACCCCTCTCTGCAGGCACTTGGCCTGGCCTTCAGGGCCTTTCCAAGCTGATCACCACCTACCTTTCCAGAACCTTCCTCGTATCTGCGGGCCCTGGTCTGGCACAGGGGAGCCAGGCACCTCTGATGCACCTGAAGGCGTGGCACAGACCACGCTGAGCCCAACCTCCAGTGAGACTTGGCTTCCAAGCCCTGCTTGTCACCTGCCAACCACGCGACCTTGGACAAGGTTGCCAGCCTCTCCCTGTCCAATGGGCCTCGCACCAGCTCTTCCTGGGGTCCCTATGTGGACTCTGAGATGACCTGGGCCAGGTCACTGGCGTGGTAACTCCCAGGCCAGCCCCCCACTCACACGCTCCCACTCCTGCCTCTGGGCCCCTGTGACAGCCAGGCCCAGCTCTCCGTCTGCTCGTGATGCAGCCGAAGTTCTCCCCAGGACCTGGCCAGCCCACCCCTCACTCCTGCTGGTCGGGCAGACTCCCGTGCACCACTGGGTCCTAACAGATTTCCACTGGCGTCTCTTCTCCAGCCCCTAAGCTGGGATTCGTGGCTTCTGTGTGCTCCTACCCCACCTGCCACCTGCCTCCCCGCCTGCCAGGAGCCACCCAGGCCTGCAGCACACTGGCGTGTGGTTGGCAGTGGCACAGTGGGGACACATGGCAGGCACTGGAGCATTGTCTGAGTAAAAGTCACGTCACGCGGGCAGCAGGCTCCCCCAGCACTTTCCTTTGCCTTCTGTCCACACAGTCTCTGTTCCTGGCCCCTACCTGCTGCCCCACCCCCGGTGCCTCCCCCTCTCCTCAGCCTCCAGCCCCTGAGCCAGCTCACGCCCTCTCCCCGTCAGGCCTCTCTGGATCCGGCACTGGTCATTGCCTGAGGTCCGGGTCTTCTACTCTTTCGCTCAGAACCCGGAGGAATGTCAGGCGTCGGGGTCTACAGGCCCGCATCCCGCGTCACAGTGCCTGGGAGACTCCCAGCCCAGCTCCTGACCCAGCATCCTGCTCGTGTGCAGCCCGGGAGACAAGGGTGACGGAAGGAACTGGGAGACCCGGACTGAGGTCCGGACACCTGGCTTCGGCCCCCTGGCTTTAGGCCCCCTCCACCTATCTGTGGAGTGAATCGGCTGATGGGAGCTGTGTCTCTCAAATAAATAAAATTTTAAAAATACGCCGAGGATTCTGAGCAGCTGCACTGCCAAGAGTTTAAAGTTTCCTCTAAAGTAGAGAATAATCCTAAAAACAAAAATAGCATTTGCACCCCCATTTTACAGGTGAGAAAATCGAGACGGGAAGAAAATGAGATGATACAAGGCCATAAAACCAGTGGGTGGGGACATCGGGGGACACTCAGGGCTGTGGACGACTTCAAACCCCAGGCCCGTGCCCTGGTGGGGGCAGAAACCACAGGCACAGAGCCTGGAGATGGGTCAGACGCCAGGGCCGGGCACGATGTTGCTGGGGCGCGCCACTCCCGTGGGCTCCGAGGGGCTTCCTGGAGGGGAGGGCAGGCCGAGCGGGCAGGGCAAGGGGTGGGAGAGACAGCCAGGGTGTCACAGCCAGAGGCTGGCCATGTGCCCAATGGAACGACAGGGAGAGGGAGGGCTGGGGAGGGAAGGTGGGAGCCGGCAGTGCCCGACCACAGCAGCGAGGAGGGGTGCAGGCGGTGGGCCCAGAGGTGAGGCCCAGTCGCTGGGATTCATGACGAGAGCTCCAGGTGGAGCCAGCTGGCTTAGGAGGGCGAGGAGTCAGTGCTCCCTGTCCCAAACAGGTCAGTGAGGCTGCGGGCCTGGCCTCGGGCGGGGACGCCGAGAGGGGCAGAGGAGGGGGCAACAGAGCCCGCAACACCCTCTCATGACGTCACTGCTCCCGGGAGGGCCCTGGCAGCGGGGAGGGGCTGGCCTGCTGCGGGCAGCACAAAGCACGGGTGCTCGGTCGGCTGGAAGGGCTGCCCGATGCCTGGCCTGTCTCATCTCTGCCCAGGCCAGCACCTCCTCAGAGCCACGCCTCCTCCAACAGGACTACCAGGTGCGCCCTGAGACCCCTCCCCACACACAGGAGCCAGAGGCAAACGCAGGGACACTGGATTCTTCCACTCATCGGAGCACATGGATGCTTTCCTTCTAAACACAGACAGCACGCGCGATGGCCAGCCTGGTCTCATTTGGATTTCAGAACGTACGCATATGCGCAGAAGGAATCCGGGAAGGAACCAGGAGGGTTATTTTCAGCCACTCTCACTGCTTCAAAAACACGCTCTGTTACTTGAGATTTTTGTAGGAAACATCCTGCTTTTATAATAAAATCTTTCCATCTTGAAAATGAACGCCGGGGCCGCCGCTGTGGTGTAGTGGGTTAAGCCTTCGCCTGCAGTGCCAGCATCCCATATGGGCACCAGTTCAAGTCCCAGCTGCTCCACTTCCATTCCAGCTCCCCACTAATGGCCTAGGAAAGTAGTGGAAGATGGCCCAAGTCCTTGGGCCCCTGCCCATGTGGGAGACCCCAGAAGAAGCTCCTGGCTCCTGGCTTCAGATTGGCTCCACTCTGGCCATTGTGGCCATTTGGGGAATGAACCAGCAGATGGAAGACCTCTCTGTCTGTCTCTAAGAGAGATCTTCTATCCAATGGTTCACTCCCCCAGATGACTACAATGGCTTGGTCTGGGCCAAACTGAAGCTGGGAGCCAGGAGCTTAATCTGGGTCTCCCATGTGGGTGCAGGGGCCCAAGCACTTGGGCCGTCTTCACTGCTTCCTCAGGTTCTTTAGCAGGAATTGGATCAGAAGTGGAGCAGCCGGACTTGAACGGGCGCCCATATGGGATGCTGGCATCGCAGGTAGCAGCTTAACCCACTGTGCCACAATGCTGCACACACACACACACCCTGTTTTTTCCCAGTGATCCAGGCTCTTCTTGTGTGCTATGACTGTGGGAAGCGGAGTCAGGTACAGCTGTAATTGTTCTAACCTCTGTAGACACCAATATCCTGCACTTGTGAAGAAAAAAAAATCACTCATCTTAATGCTGGTTTTCCAACCTCTAGGGAGACTCCGGTTACTTCTAAGAGTAATGTTAAGTGTTCAAAACATAATTATTTTTAATGAACTCATTATAAAGAAGAGCTTTGGCGTGTGCACTGGGGAGGGCCGGGGAAGGGCAAGGAGAACGGATGAGAGAGATTTCTGACGTCCACGCCAGGCATCTTTCTAAGCCTGTGTGCTCCCTACAGCAGCTGCCACGCAAGGCAAGCTTGGCCGAGGCACTGTAAAATGTCTCACGCCAGCTGCAGCTCCACAGATTTCTCTGTGGGGAACGACACAAGTGTGATGTTGAGTGGGGCCAGCCACGTGGAGCAGAGCGAGTCCTGCAGGTGCACCTGCTCCCAGCCAGGGCCGGCGGGAGCGCTCAGCTCTGCGGGGCGGCGGCGGGCGCGCTCAGCTCGGAGGCGCGGGGTGCGGCCACTCACCCGTGTACTGGAGGATGTCCTCGGTGTAGGCCAGCATGCTGGGGAAGGTGCTACTGAGGAACAGGCCCAGGCTTGCCGTCCCCAGGAACAGGAAGAGGACGTCGTAGGAGCAGATCAGCAGGAACAGGAATGTCACCAACACGCCGACCTGCCGGCGCGGAGGCGGGGGGCGTGAGAACCGGGGTGGGGAAGTGGGGAGAAGCCGCGCGTCCCTGGAGCCAAGGAACCCCCGCAGCTCCTCCCCGGCCCTGGCGCATCCGCGGGGGCGCCGCTGTGACCGGCGCGCCACCCTGTGGACAAGGTGAGAATTGCAACGCTCCTGGTGGGATCTACGTGGGTAGCCGCCGCCGCCGCCGCAGCAGCGGCTGGAGGTGGGACACTGCCTGTCCCCAGGGTCCATCCGCGACATCAGCTCTTTAGGCCCTGCTGGCCATGGAGGGTGGGGGGATGAGCACCCATCACCCTTCCCCCACTAAACGCCCAGAGTCCACTGGGGCAGAGTGACAGGGAGGAAGCCCTCAGACAGCAGGAGAGGGGTGGCTGCAGGGTCCCTGCCCTCTGGGGCACCAAGCCAAGTTCCCAGGGAGGGTCAGTGCTACAGCGGCCAGCATGCCCCTCCCCCCCGGGCTTTGCTTCCCACAGGCCGTGCGCACCTGCGGCCAGAGACCCCTACCACGGGTTGCCGGGCCCAGGAACCTTCCTCGTTCAGTTGCATGGGCATAGTTTTGTTAACCCCATTTCTAAGTTTTCTAAAAATGTTTTTGTGTCCACAGTGATTTCTATGCAAAACACACCTGGGGAGAAATGCAGGCAGGAGGAGAGTGGCATCAGAGGGCCAGGCGTGAGTCCGACCTGTGCTTTACAGCCGGGGGAGCCTGAAGCTGACCCCGTCCTAGCTTCCTCTCTGCAGCACAGCACCAGTTACCAAAGCCACGCTAGGGCGGGCGCTTGGCCTAGTGGTTCAGACACCACTTCTGGGAGCCCGGGGTTCGAGTCCCAGCTCCGCTCCCCATTCCAGCTTCCTGCTACTGCTCAGGCGCTAAGTGCTTGGACGGACCTGGCTGGATTCCCGGCTCCTGGCTTTGTTGTGGCCATGTGCAGAGTGAACCAGTGGGTGGAAGAGCTCTGTCTGTCGCTTCTGCCCTTCTGATAAATGTCTTTCTTAAAAATCACATAGAAGCGGCTGGCGCTGTGGTGTAGTGGGTAAAAGCCTCCGCCTGCAGCGCTGGCATCCCATTTGGGCGCCGGTTCGAGTCCCAGCTGCTCCACTTTCAATCCAGCTCTCTGCTATGCCCTGGGAAAGCAGAAGATAGCACAAGTCCTTTGGCCCCTGCACCCAAGTGGGAGCTCCTGGCTCCTGGCTGCGGATTGGTGTAGCTCTGGCCATTGTGGCCATCTGGGGAGTGAACCAGCGGATCGAAGACACCTCTCTCTCTCTCTTTCTCTCTCTCTCTCTCTGCTTCTCTGCTTTTCAAATAAATAAATAAATAATTTTTTAAAAAATCACATAGAAGAGCTACAAAATGCAAACTGGCCCCAGCCTGGGGTGGGGGTGACTGACCCAAGGCTGGGGGCTCCCTGGCCTCCACTGACCAGAAGGCCTTGGTCAGCTGGGCGCCACGGTAAGCAGGGGAGGACAAAGGCCAGCCCTGCTTCCCTGGCTCTCTGCAGGCTACCGGCAGGAGGCTGTGTCACACGGGGCCCCGGCCCCGGCTTTTTCTGCTTCCATGGGTATAAAACGGGAGGCCCAGACGGGCAGGGAGGCTCCCAGGGGCACGCAGGTTGTCCCTTCCTCCTCCTCCCGGCTGGCAGGGTCCAGTCCCGAGCACATGGCCAGGAGCAGAGACGGCGGCCACCTGCCACTCACCACATTGATGAACACCATGGTGGCGGGCTTCACTCTCGAGGAGACCGGGATGGAGATGAGCCGGCCCAAGGTAATGAAACCCCAGAAGAGACTGGGGAGATAGCCGGCCACCTTGTGTCCCACGGACAGCGGCTTCTCCACAGCATAGCTGTACACAAAGGCAGAATACTCCCCCTGTGGAGAGAGCAGGCCCTGCTGAGCGCCTGCAGCCCAGCCAGGCCGCAACCTCCCCGGGAGGCCCAGGCCGGGGCAGGCAAGCGCTGAGGGAGGCCTGGCTGGTGATGCAGAGCCTGGGTCTGAGCTGAGGACAGCGACTGGGGCGCCCCAGCTTACACCTGCAGAGGCCCGAGCTTTGTGGGGAAGTACTGGGGACCCTGGGAGCGCCTGGCCACACCGGCACTGCTCCCCAGTAAAAAACATGAGGTGTGCGCAAGCATCTCATTTCACAGCTGAGCGAGCAGAGAGCAGTGAGCTGCCCAAGGGCACACCGCGTGTTGGAAGTCACCCAGTGGTGTCACGAGTCCTCCCAGGGGTCGCAGAGGTTCTTTAAGGGCTCGCGCTCTGGGTCCCGCACGGGGCAGCCAGTTAATCCATCAGCTATTTGGGCCTGACCCAATCCAACCCTAAGAGACTTCTAGAAGGCGGCCATAAACAGGGCAGCAGAGGTCATTCGAGGAATGAGCTGCCCGTGGCTGAGGCCAGCTTTGCCGTGCATCGCCGGCAGCCCCTGCCCAGCGAGCTCACCAAAACAAGGCTCCCAGGCGGTCTCTAGGGAGCCTGGGTGCACCCCAGATGGGAGGCCGCCCCGGTCCCGACAGGCTCACCGTCATCCCATCCGTCATGAACAGGACCAGGGCGGCCGTGACGTGGATGGCGAAGAAGGAGTACGGGGCTCCTCTGCAATTCTTACGCTGGCAGCAGCTGAACAGGCCCTCGTGCCCTGGGGAGACAGGAAGGGGCGGGGCTGGCAGGGGCGGGGCGGAGGGGGAGACCACCTGCGGCCTCCTCTTGCTTTGTCCCTGGGGCAGGCCTGGAGGGACCTAGGCCCACAGAGGCACACGCAGGCGCAGGCGTGGGCAGAACCCGGGAGGCAGCTGGGCCATCTCCCAGCCCCAGAGCCCGCCACGGCCAAGGTTTTCTTCTAACTAACCCTCTCTGGGCGAGGGGTGGGAAAGGTCGTCAGAGCCCCCACCTGGGTGTGGCTGGTTCTTGCGGGGCAGGGAGGAGGCGTCTTCCTTCTCGGGGGGCTGTGTCTCCAGGGCCAGCTCGTCTGCACTCAGCAGCAGCGGCGTCCTCTGGGGGCAGCAGGTCAGCAGCCGCTCCTTGGACAGCAGGAACAGCACAGCCATGGGCACTGGCAGCTGGCGGGGGGAGGGGAAGAGGGTCAGGCTCCCCTCCCCACGGCCCGCCCGCCGCCCGCACTGCACGTGGCTGCATGGCACAAGGCACAGCTGCACAGCCCCAGGAGAAGATGGCTCTTTTCCAAGGCTGCCCACCCCAGCGCTGCCCCCACCCCCACCCCCACCGAGCCAGGCGCCTGCTGGCTCATCTCGGTCACACCCATTTCCCAGAAAAGACAGAGTGGAGCTTGGACTCTAGGCCTCGCTGGGCCATGAGGGTGCCGGGGGCAACCTCATTCCTCAAGGCCTTGTCCTGAATAGACCTGGGGACCTGCGCCTCCCGCCTGCAGGCTGGCAGGGCCCATGACGCCTAGGCAGCAGCTCTACTTCAGTCCATCACAGTGTTAGAAAGTGGGGAGTAGCACCCCCATTTTCCAGATGAAGCCACTGAGGCTCAAAGCAGTCACTCGGGCTTAGAGCTGTGGCGTAGCAGGTAGAACCACTGCCTACAATGCCGGCATCCCACATGGGCACCGGTTCGCATCCTGGCTGCTCCACTTCTGATCCAGCTCCCTGCTGATGCACACAGGAAAGGCATATGGGAGACCCGGATGAAACTCCTGGTTCCTGGCTTTGACCTGGCCCAGTGCTGGCTATCGTGGCCATCTAGGGAGTGAACCAGCGGGTGGAAGATCTCTCTCTCTTTGCAACTGTGACTTTCAAATAAATAAATTAAAAAAAAAAAAAAAAGGGCAAGCGGTCACTCAGTTACATCCTGTTGGACGCGGAAAGGACCCGCAAGGTGCACAGAGAGCGGAAGTGTTTGGGCTGCACCCAGGGGGCAGGGCCTGGGCTGCTGGGTGGTGTGTGTCCCAGGATGGGCCACAGCTCTGAACAGACAACCCAGGCCTGGCCTCTTTCCATGCAAAGTGCATGTTTCCAAGCAACTCACGGGCCCGCCCCGTGTTCAGTTAGGCTTTTCCTGGGCTCCCCAGAGCAATGGGAAATGTCCCCTGCTTCCGAGGTTGCCTGGTGAGGCCTCAGCACCTCCCGCAGGTGCTCCGGCTGCGGTCTAAACAGCCTGGCAGAGCCCTTCTCCCTGCCTGGGGCTGCTGCCCTGCCGCAACTCCAGTCTGGCTCCCTTGGCCCCTGGAAATCAAAGCACCCAGCCAGCTGCAGGCTCCCCAGGGTGGTGGGCGCAGCCAGCCCAGGGCTCCTCCCGGCTCACAGCCCTTGCCCGCCCAGAGCTGCGCCAGCCCCTAGAGACCTGTCCCCTCCCCAGGAGGCAGGCTGGCTCACCGGGCACTTCCCGAGTTCCTCCACCAGTGTGAAAGTCAAAACACACCCCCTACACAGAGACTGGCACCTCCCAGCGGTGACCTGGGGAGCCTTGCTGCACACTCAAAAATAAGTCAAGGTCAGAGCCAGCTCCTGGCAGTGGGAAAGTCGCAAATCCTGGGAAGAGACAGCCCTTGCCCTAAGGGAGCTCCAGGGCCCGCTGGGGGAGACCCAGCCGTCCCTCCTCGGGGAGGTGGGGAAACAGGCACGGCCAAGGGGAAACAGCTGTGACAGAGGCTGAGCCCGCAGGGGCGGGACTTTCCAGGGAGGGGCGGTGGGAAAGGCTTCCCAGGATTGGCTGGCGATGCCGGCAGGAGCACATCTAGACATTGAGAGTGACAGATGGGGGGGAGCATGTGTGCCAGCAGGAGTGTGCCCAGGGGCACGCACCCCCCCCCCCCCATCCTCTCTGCACCGCACTGTTTATTTTCAGGCGCAAACCAATGGAAAAAGCCCGGAAATCCTGCAGCAAACAAAGTGCCTCCGTGGAGCCTGCTTTTCTCGGGGCAGGAGACACACCTCGGGATGAAGCCGGCCCTTCCGGCTTCCTGGTGGTGCAGTCCCAGCCTGGCATCCTGCAAACAGGGCTCCTGCCCTTCCCAGGTCGTCCGTGGGAGGCACAGACCCAGAGTGTTTTGTTCCCCCAAACAATGGACGGGCCTGGGCAGAAAGGGCTGGAGCAGTGGCCCCCAGTGAGGACTCCAGCACAGCCAGGCGAAGGTTCCCCAGGAGCCGACCAAGCAGCAGGCCTGTGCCGGCGTCGGCCGCCCAGCCCGGCGCAGCCTCACTGGAGCCAGGGATGGCATGACAACTGGCGTGCGGCTCACACATGCACACGCACACACGGTGTTTCGCTCAGGATGCACCTGCTGTCCTGCCCAGCAAGTCTGCCTGGAGCAGGGAGGCTCTAAGCTGGGGTGATAAACAACTGGCGTCTCCACTCCTCAGCCGGGCCATCAGCCTCCAGGGACACTCCCTGCCCCCAGCTCCAAGCCAGGAGGCAGGCACTCTGGTGTTGCCCGAATGCCTCCCAAGCCGGGCAGGGAGCAGATGGGTGGGTCTCCCCACCTGGGCCTCTGGCTGCAGGGGGGCTAAGGAGGGAAGCCTGCCTTGGACTGTGGAGCTGGCCAGGCTGACCCGGCCACTAGGTGGGGGGCATCTCTCTGCTCTGCCTCACCACAGGCTGCCTTGGCCAGAGGAGCTCCTGGGGGGGGGGGGGGATATCGCCTACCCCACCAGGCTCCACAAGAGCTCCAGGCAGTGATGGAGATCCCTGGAGAAGACCCTAACATCTTCCGGGCTCTGTCTCGGGGTCTACTTTATACACCGCGGCCCCAGCACGTGTCGCAGCCATCTGCAGAGCCTCGGCTGGTAGAGGTGGACTGGAAGTGTGCACAGGCACGAGCCCCCCCACCTCAGCCCCCCCAGGGACACTCACATTGATGAGGGCCATGATCCAGAAGGCGTAGGACACGCGGGTGCCGGCCCCATCCTTCAGGGGCTGCCCTGGGAGTGTATGGTTGGGCCGCGGCTGGACCCCAGCGTGGTGCTGGCCCAGGACCCTGGCGGCGTGGAACAGGTGGCTTCTGGAGGTGGCATTGACAGTGCCGTTGGCGGGCAGGCAGCTGGCTTCAGACAGGAAGGGGTCGGCGATGAGGGGGCTCAGCAGAGCGCCAAAGCCCACGAAGAAATGCAGCACCTGGCAAAGTGTGGGTGAGGCTGTCTCCAGGCCCAGGAAGCCGTGGCCCGGACTTCCACCCCATGTGTGTCCCCGCCAGGAGCCGCCACCTGGCCCCGGAGAGGGGAGCACTACAGGGCAGAGAGCTGAGGCACCCTGGATGACAGTGGCCAAACCCCCTTCTGTCTCCTCTTTCCCCAATCTGAACCCCCCACTGGGGCTGTTCCCCAAGTTAGCATCCACTGGCAAATGACCCAAAGGGGAGGGGCCCCACACAGGGGAGGGCTGGACAGGAGCCCCAGGTGATGGAGGGAAGGCGGCAAGGGTGCAGGCGGGAACAGCAAGCCCACCCCCCTCACCACTCCCCTGGTTACAAGGAACTTTCTCTCCCCGCAGTGCAGGCAGGGGCCATCTCCCCGCCCTAGGGCCTGAGTCATGTGGGTTCCCCCTGCCGGCACCGTCCTGGCCCAGCGGGGAGGACTCCTGGGCTGGCAGGGGTTAGATGGGCCCAGGGAGCTCCCAGGCTCTGCCCACCCCCAGCCCCGGCCCGCTGGCTCACCTGGAGGAAGACGGCCGAGTCTTTCTGGTACATCCGCACCAGCTGCATGTTGGCCACGGTGTCAATGCAGCCCATGGCGAGGCCAGCCAGCGCCATGACCAAGGCCAGCACCTTGACATCACGGCAGAGGGGGATGACGGCAAACACCAGCGAGATGACCAGAGTGGAGGTGAAGAGAGCCCACAAGGACTGGGCCAGGCTGAGCGGGAGAGGGCCGGGGTCAGCGGCGGGCCCAGAGCCTGCTAAGGGGCCACCTCTTCCTCCCGCCCTCCACTCACTCCGGGAGGTCCCACCCTCCGGCAGAAGGGGAAATGACCCAGCAGCGCCACTCCAGGGTGGCTGTGAGCGCTCAAGATGCTGCGGCTTGGGGCACACAGGCGGCCTAACTACTTCTGTTTGAGTTGCTTAAACCTTGCCTTGTTTGCTTCCGAACAATCACGTGCAAAAACACTCCTGTCTCAGGACGGCTGCTCTGAGCACCTGCCCAGAACAGGGCTGGGTGCCTGCAAGTGGAGCTGGGTCCCGGCTGCACCCACATCTCTTGCCTTCAGGGTGCCCTCTGCAGCCCAGTGGCACCTGGGCCGCTTGGTGATCCCTGCAGTAGGCAGAGGTCACTGGTTCTGCACCTGGCAGGTGTCTGAAAGGGAGGTGGGAACCCAGAGGCTCTCCCCGCCGAGCCGCGTCTGAGAGCCAGTCCCCCACAAGTGAATGAGTGAATGAGCCCATGAATGAATGATGCACCTAAGGCTTTGTCAAGGTCTTTCGGGACATTCCGCCAGATTTGCAGAGAATGAACGAGATTGTATTTTGGGGACCAGTTTGAAAGGCTAATGTGTGTGTGTTGGGGGAGGGGGTGAGACTGGGCAGCAAGAAGATTCTGGAAGGTTCTGAAAGTGCTGGAGGGGCTTTCTCACTTCCTGAAAAGGCAGAGGACCCCCACCCCCACCCCCACCCCGGGCGGCCTCCAGGCTGGCTGCTGGCTGGAGAGCTGGGTGGTGGAGGCAGCCCAGTGAGAAGACGGGGCCCTGGGCACTTAGCAGCTGTTGGCTTCTTCTCTTTTCGGTTCCAGGCTAATCTGTAGGGGAGATTGCTCAGAACTCAGAGTGGGAGGAAAGCAAGCTGGGGAGGCTGGGAGGCTGGGGGTGCTGCCCCATCCCTCTCTACTCTCAGACTCTCCCTGGAGTCCCCACTCTGACGGTCCCCAGTGCTGGCTGCCCCTGCCTCTGCCGCCTGCCCTGGGACGCTCCTGGCTCCCTGCGGTGTGCGTCTCACTTGTCTCCTCCCTGGCACTCAGCACAGTGGGAGGCAATGCACACAGCTTCATGCAAACGTCAGATCTCTCTTGGAGTCTCCCCCTCTTTCTTTCCCCCTTTTCCTTTCCCTCGACAAAACAGACCAGGCAGCCTCCTGCGTGGCCCAATACTGTGCCCTCCACTATCCCCGCCGAGCCCAGGACACAGACAAAGCCACGCCCTCACTCAGCACCTGGCAGCAAAGCGGGGATTCCCCCAAGCCAGGGGCAAACACTCTCTTGAAGAATGAATGCGTTCTCATCATTGCCTGGGTGAAGCCTGTAAGTCCGGGAGCAAGGTTCAGCGGGAAGGGTGCGCCTCCTGGGTCCGTGGCCCAGCACCAGGCTTTGCACACACACACGTGTGCACTCCTTTGTGGACAGCAGCACACAGAGGCAGTGTGATGTCAGCAGCCCCAGAACACGGAGACGCTGGGCAGCAGCTTACACGGTAGTCACACAGGAAGCGTGGGCATTGGCTCACCGCAAATGACAACGCAGAGAGGGAGATCTGTCTGCCCGTGCTGTTTGCCCCAGCAGTAACAACGCCAGGCTGGGGAAGGCGAAGAAGCCGCCAGAGCCTGGACTCCAACCCGGGTCTTCCGAAGTTACACTGGCTGTGCCACACTGCCTGTCCGTGGAGGACTCGTGTGTGTGTGTGTGTGTGTGTAAACGGGATGGTGCTGGACTGGGGTCCCAGCCAGGCTGGAGAGGGGGCACCAGCAGAGAGCCTGAGGCCACATTCCACAGAGCCTGGAATGGCAAGGGTAGGCAGCCACGGCGCCCGGCTGACGGCCCCTCCGCTGGTGTCGCTCGGCTCTAGAGGCGTGATTACGACCGGCCGTGGGCTCCCTGCAAGCTTCCCACGGCGTTCAGCATCCGGCATCCGCCGCGGCCTGGCACCACCGGAAGCAGTTGGAAGAGCACCCAGGAGGCCCGCCTCACCACCCCACACAGGAAGGCCTGGGGAGAGGGACATTATCTGATGGGGATGACAGAGACAGAGATAAAGAGCAACATGGGGCAGTGGCCAGGAACAACAGCCTCAGGAAGAGGGAAGGGGCGGGGCGCTGGCCACCAGGCTGGGGGTGGGAGCTTCCCCTCGACCCCAGCCATGCCCTCCCCTCCTTGTCATTCTTGAAAACAGCACAAGATACTCACAGGGCCCAGAGACAGGCAGGAGAGAGGAGAGAAAAACCAGACAGAAAAGAGAGGCTGCCAGGGACCAGGACTGGGCATCCCACACCTCCGGCCTCTCCTGCCAGCCTGGGCCATCACTGGGGCTTGGTGCCGTCCAGCCGAGGGCGGGAGGGCTGAGCCAGGGGAGTGGGAACGCGCTCCTGGCACTTGGAGAATCTGTGAAACAGGAGACCTTGCACTGGGGTCCCAGGCCGCCCACCCTCCCTGATCACTTCCGTGGGGTTGTGCTGGGCATTCAAAAACCAGCAGGAACGAGTGTGTCTGGAACGGTGTGCTGCTGCCCCAACCAGGAAGCCGCAGGTGCAGCCTAGAGCCAGACGGAAATGTGCTTCTGACCCATTGAAAACAGCTTGGTCAAGGGCCCTTCCAGGACTCTGGGTGAGGAGAATGACAGACTGATTGTGTCCCAGGCATCCGGCTTGGAGGATGGAGAGCGAGTTGGAACCCGAAGACCGGGCTGCAGGTCTGCCTCTGCAGGCTGCAGTCCTGTCCCCTAGACAGGGCACGAAGCAGAGCAGAACTGAGCCAGGATCCCGTGTCTTTGGAGTTGGCAAGGGCCAGCAGAGCGCTGCCTCGATCTTCCCTCCCTGGTAACTCAGTCCACCTAGAGGAAGCCTCCCCTGGGGCCAGGGAACAGCCAGGCACAGCCGAGGAAGTCTAGCTATCCATGTTAAAATGGCCAAGAAATGACCAAGGTGCTTCTCAATGTCTCCACAGAGGAGGTACAAACGGGGAGGGGCGCTCTGCTGGAGGTGCCTGCCCAGCCACCTTTGCTATGTGACCTTGTGCCCCCTCTCCCATGCCCAGCCCCACCAGCCCTGCCAGCCCTGGTACACGGCCTCACCCAGACAGACACGTGATCACCTTGACCTAGTCCTGCCTGGGGCACCTGCTTCTGTGAAAAGAGGAGAGACTGCCTGGCTCCAAACAGCTGTCTCTGGTCCTACAGGGCTGGGGAGAATGCTGAGGTTGCACCCACAGGACCCACCAGAGGCCCATGCTCCGGCCTCAGGGGTCCCTCTGCCCAGCAGGAGTGCTCAGAGCGACCCTCCCTCTTCCCTGGCTGCCCAGCCTGGAGGATCACTTTCCCAGAAGAACCAGAGATGGGGAGAGAGGCACCGAAAATCTTCCTCCATGAGGAAGACACAGAGGCGTCCCCAGCTCTCAGCCACCCCTAAAGGGACAGGCAGCCCTTGTGAGCTAGGAGAGCGTGGTAATCCAAACTCAGTTCCCCAGGCTGATGGGGACGGGGTGGCTTAGACCGGGGAGGGCTGGGGAGAGGATGCCCCCTCTAACTCAGGCCCCTGCCCCCTCCACTCTGACACAGAGCAGGGGAGCAGACAAGTCTGTCTTTGGGGAGATCCTGGTCTGGGGCGAGACCACTTGTCAGAATGAGGCTGGGGCTGCACCCTGAGTGTGATCTTGTCCCCGTGGGCACCCCGAGACAGCACCCTAGGTGTTGGCTGAGCCTGCAGTCTGTGGACTGGAACACCCCTCCTTGATCCTGGCATGCCCAGCTCTCTCCTGTCACTCAGATGTCAGCTCCAACGTAATCAGGTTGAGAGGGGGCTTTTCAAACAAGGGCCCTGTCTGCTGTGGGACTCCCAGCAAGCTTTTGGCACGGGCTGAAAGGCAACCGGCTCCTGGGGGCAAAGACAGATGCTTTCTGGGAGACAGACCAGAGCCCCGCTCAGAGTGGAGACTGGGCGTGTATTGTATTCCAGGGCCTGCAGGGGCCAGCAACTTGGGAAGCAGGTCTGAGGGTGGCGGGGGCAGGAACACGGAGGACTGGGTCTGATCCAGTGAGGAGGAGGGAGTCACACCGGAGCTGGGGCTGGGCAAGGCTTGTAGCCTGGAGGGAATCTAAGAGAGAGCGAACAGGCAGACACTGGACCTCAGCGAGCCTTGAGTGCATACGGGGGAGCTGAGGAGGGGGCTGGCCAAGGCTGGAAAAGCTCTCAAAGGCATCTCTCTGCCCTGATGCCTCCGAGATAAGGGGCAACTGTTCAGGGTGGTTAGACAGGTCCCCGGGTACCAGGAAAAGCCCTAACCTTTTGTCTGAGTGCCCCTTCCTTGATAAAGCACACAGCATCCATTCTGCCAGCCACAGGCACTTGGCTCGCTCTCCCCTGAACCATTTCCTCCTCGTGGTAGGCAAGATTTTCCTAAGGGAGGTTTTCTTCTGGCCATACTCTGGCACCCCCTCCCTGCCTCCCAGCCCCCTCTCAGGATCCCTCAGTCTGTGCTAGAAGGTGGGGTGGAGGATGGGGGGAGGGGCTGGTGCTGGCCCAGGCAGTGAGGGCTCAAGTCCTCCAATCACCCACTCTCAGGCCCCCGGCTCTCCACGCGTAGCCCCTCCAGGCTATCTCGATGGGGGTCTCCCAAAGCCCCGGTAAGCCAGGAGCCCTCAGCGTAGGCTAGGCAGGACCTGGGCAGGACCCCCGCAGCCCGGGACTCTGCCTGACTCTCCTCCCCTCCCTGTAGTCAGCGCCTCCCCCATGCTCCCCATTCCCCCGCAACAGCTGGCCCTTGAAGATGTGTGGATGCAGCCCCCACTCACAAGTCGCAGCCTGGCGTGCTGTGCTGGCCGGCGAGCACTAACACTGGACAGCCTGCCCTTGCGAGCTGTAGCATTCTGAGATGCGGGCCTATGGGTGGATGGGTAGCTTTCAGGGCTGGTGGAGGTTCTGTTTGTTTGGGGGAGCCAGGGGCTGTGATGAGAGCTGCCCCTCTGTGACAGTGAGCTGGGTGGTGGGAGATGACAGTGAGCTGGGTGGTGGGAGGCTCGTGCCACACTGGAAGCCCACTTGGCACGTCACCCAAGGAAAGGCTCTTGGGGACACTCTGTTTTGGGGTGGCAGGACCGAGGCTCAGACTTTAAACCTGAAGCACTGGCAGGACCTGCCTTCTTCCCCGCTCCCACCCCAAGGTCCCGGCACTGCCTTCAAGGGAGTGGCCACAGCCAGCAGAGGAGGCTCATCCCAGGCCCGGCACACACCTCCAGCTGCGGCTGGAGGCTGATGATTCATTAAATAGCCCAAGAGGGCGCGGCCTGAGCACCTGCTTCTACAAAGGCCCAGGTTCAACTCCCAGCCAGGCCTCTTCTTAGTAATGGCATGAAGTGGGGCAAGTGCCTTGGCCTCTTTGGGCCTCCGTTTCCCATGCAAACAACGGAGCCAACCATACTGCTGAGGAGAAGAGTTGGGCAGTACAGGCAGAACACCAAGAACAGCGCCTGGCTCGGAGCAACCAAGTCAGGTACTGCTCTCAGCATCCCCTGTGCTACCTGGGAAGCCAGCTTCCCAGTGCAAGCCCCTCTCTCTGCTGTCCGTTTAGAGCCCCCTGATAAGGAAGGAGCCCCTCGGAGATGCGGAACTTCCCCGGAAGAGATGGGCCAGTTAGGGGTGTCACACAGCTGGGCCTGCCACGCTGGCCTTTCCAATTGTCCTCATTCTCCTTCCTGTTCTTTGCATCACACGTGTTCCTAAAAAGTTCCAGGTGAGGGAGCCACTTTAAAAACAAATACACAGAAACACGTCAGCCATTCAGAGATACCTCTTCTTCACTTCTAATTAAGCCTCTAGGCAAACGGATCTTGGGTTTTTTAAAAAGATGTTCTGGGGCCTGTGTTGGGGCGCAGCAGGTTAAGCCTCCGCCTGTGACGCCTGTATCCCACATCAGAGCACCAGTGCACGTCCTGGCTGCTCTACTTCCGATCTAGATCCCTGCTAACGCACCTGGGAAAGCAGCGGAGGATGGCCCAAGTATCCGGGTCCTTGCCACCCAGGCAGCAGACCCGGATGGAATTCCGGCCTACCAGCTTTGGCTTGGCACAGCCCCAGCTACTGTGGGCATCTGGGGAGGGAACCAGCCAATGAAAGACCTCTCTCCCTCTCTCTCTGTGACTTTCAATAAATAAACCTTCAAAATAAAACAGATTTTCCGAATGCCCCATACATCAAGGCCTGCACCAAAGCCCAAGATCCCGGAGCACCCCGGGACACAGAGGAGAACCCTGCGGTTTACAAGAGACTCAGGGGCCGGGGGGATAACTGCTCGGCGATAGAGAGAGAGTGTTCCCGCAGCTCAAAGGGGCTCCATCTGTACCAACACCTGTGCTCCTCCCCAGCAGCGCCAGAATCCAGGGGGGATGGGATACCTACCCTCGCCCTGGGCATGGAAAGACCACTCCAGGGGTTTCCCCGGGGAGAGCCCAGTTATGCCCCCCCCCCCCCCCCAGCTGCTTGCTTGAGTCCATGCAATCTAGGAACGCCCTGGGCCGGGCGCCGGGACCAAGGAAACCGTGCAGCAGCCTCTGGCTCCGAGGCCTCTGTTCCTGCACACCCGCCTCTGTTTTCCCAGCTGTACCGGAGCGAGAATTCTGCAGCTTTTCCAGAAAGGCCCTGCGGAGGCGGTCCCCCCAGTGTGGGCCAGGAGAGGGAGGCTCTGGGACGCTAGCCAAAGGGGGCATCTCTGGGGTGCACACAGGGAGGGCCAGAGCCCCGTCCTGGGGCAGAGGCTGGAGCAGTGCGGGGGTGGGGGGTGAGGTGGGAGCCCGGAACAGGGGAACAGGAGGGGCTCCTGGCAAGGTGGGAGTCCCCGCCCCAAGCTCTGGCTGCGACACCCTAAGACTCCCCTGCTGTCCTACTGGTGAGGTCTCGTGTGCTCCCAGGGAGAAGAGTTCTGCCTCCAGGGGCCGTCCGGGCATGGGTGTCCTGGCTCCCTCGGGAGCAGGACCACACAACCCACAGCCGGACCACCTGCCCCCACACCCTCCGGGCACCTGGACCGCTGATGTGGAGCTAACCCGGACGGCGGCCGGGCCCTGGGCACCGGGTCAAGCCGCAGGCCAACCCTGGCGCCCGGCCCTGCCGCCGCCCTCCCCTCTCGGCAAGTCCGCCCCCCGGTGCCGGCTGGGGCCACCGGGGAACCGCAGTCCCTGACCACCTCCGCCCACCCCATCATCCTCTCCCCGGCCGGTGAAGACGAACGAATAATACCGAAGTCGCCCAGGGGTCGAGAGAGAGAGAGAGAGAGAGAGAGAGAGAGAGAGAGAGGGCTTTCGGGGGCGAGCGGGGCTGGGGGCGGCGGGGGGGGGGGGGCAGCTTCGGCCGCGGCGACACTCACGTCCTCTTGAAGACGCCTCCGAGGGCGCTGCCCAGCAGGAGGCAGAGCTGCTGGGAGAAGAAGACCCAGGAGATCTGGGGCAGCGAGCTGTGCGTCTGGCAGCGCAGGTCCAGCAGCGTGGGCCCCAGGAAGGCGAGGCACAGGCCGAAGCTGAAGAAGGCGCTCCAGTAGGTGAGCGTGGGCTGCAGGTTGCGCCGCAGCAGCCCCGACACGCGGCCGTCGCAGCCCATGGCTCGGCCGGCTCGGAGCGAGCCCGGGGCCGAGCGCGCGTCGCCGCGGGAGGGGCGGGGCGGGGAGGGGCCGCACGCCGGGGGCCCCGCCTTCGGCCGGCCGGCGGCGGGCGCGCTCCTGCCGGTCACCCACGCCCGCCCTCCCCGGCTGCGGGGACCACCCCTCCCGCCGCTGCAGCCCCTCTGGCCTCTTTATACGGCGTGCCCTCCCTGGACGGAGAGGCCTGAGCGCCCTCTTCGGAGCCCAGGGGCCCGGGAGGGCAGCCCGAGGCCGGAGGGCGGGATCCTGCAGCGCTTCGCCCGGGTTCGGGAGGGCCCCGAGCAACCCCCGCCGCCCAGACACCCCTGCGCTTCGGCGGTGGGGGGAAGCGGACCCCCGCACCCCTTCAGCGCGGGTTGGAGGGGCCTCGCAGCGGGACCCCAGGGCTCCTGGCGCTGCCCTCTTGCTGGGCCCAGAGGGGACGGCTCGTGTGTACGTTTCATTCTGGAGAGTCCGCGCGCCCTGTAGTAGCACCGCTGGTCCAGAAAGCCCTGGACACTGGCCAGGCCGGGCTCCTCGACGTGCGCGGGAAGAAAGAGGCGCGCTTCCCCGGACAGGGACAGGGCCCAGGGAGGGAGCTGTGATAACCTGAGGATCCTGGGAGGAATTGGGAAAAATCCTCCGGAGAAAGAGGGCGTTCTGGAGGAAAGCCTGCGCGGGGTAGGGAGGGTTGTTTGGATCCAGGCCGGTGTCCCCTGCTGTCCCTTCCCCCGGTGGCCTAGGCTGGGGGGGAACAGCCAGTGCCTGCTTCCTGCACTGGTCCCTGAGGCAGAGCCAGAAGGCTGGACCGCGTGGCTTCTGTGCAGCTGTACGGGTGGTGGCAGGAGCCGTGACATCAGGTCCCCATGCCCGACCAGGACTGCAGGGACTGGGGAGGTGTGGGGGTGGGTGCCCCCAAGGCAACTTGGCATGAGGTGGGGGCGGCCCGCTTGTCTTGCAGGGGCTGCTCCCACCCACAGGGACACCCCAGCATCTGCTCCGTTCCTCCCTAGGCTGAGCAGAGAGAGGACCCCCTTGGGGTCCCCGTGGCCCAGCCCATCTGTAGGTGAAAGGTGACAGTCGTTGACCTGCGCAGTACGCGTGACAAAGTCGTCCCAAAGGAGGGGAATGGTGTGCCCTGAAGTTTTTGACAGCCCTCTCTGCCGCCCTGTCGGCATTCCAGGACTGTGGGAGTATGGACTTGGCAGGAACTACCTCCAGCTGAGTCCCTTCCCTCTCCGGTGATGACCGTTAGGTGTGTGCCAGTCCTGCCCGTGGCTGAGCCCCCCGCTGACCAGGCCTGGGGACCTGCTTCCACCGCCAGCCAGCTCTGGTTGCAGTGAGGGTTGTGGGCTGGCCTGACACGCCCCTCCCTGCACCTGCTCCCCAATGCCCCTGCCCCAGAGCCGGTCTAACTGCTCTGTGCGTGTTCGCCCTCCACACACGATGACCTTGCCCAGGGATCTGCTCCTGCAGCCCACACCCCTGCAGTTCTTGGTAATTTGCCGCGATGGAGCTCCCAGATACATCACCCTGCAGGCTCAGCCCCTGTAGCCACAGGCGCCATGCCCCGTTACTCCTGGGCTCAGAAAACGGCCCTGCAAGGCACTCTGCTGTTCTGGAGGCCACAGTCAAGGGTCACAACGTGACAGGTCAGCCAAAGGGGAAGTCTTCCTTATCAGCTCCCCCCATGGTATCTGGAATCCGGTGGAGCAGAAGGTAAAAATCTCTACTTATCTCTCTTCTGTTCCAAACTTAGATTAATAGGTGAAAAGCCTTTGATTTATATGGATTAGCACGTAGGTTTAGTGACGCTGGTACATTTTGATTGGAATCTGCCTTGTCTGATCCCTTTCCTCCAGAAATAGCCTCTGTTTTCCTTTGTCCTTTATCTTTCCATGTCGCTTGTCAGGAGAGGGTCGGTGGGGTAGAACACAGATGTAAAGTCCGTATGAATGAAGAAATAGATCTTCTTAAAAATGTTCATTGAAAAATGAAATGTAAGGTTTTTCTTTTTTTTTTTTTTAGAAAAGTCCCACAAATAAGGGGCATTTGTGATCTGAACTCTCCTGGCCTGGTTAGTGCAGGGAAAGTCCAGTCCCAGGATCGCCTCCCCAGTGTCACAAACAAGCAAGTGTGTGAGAGGAGGCGCCCCCGGGGGCCCATGTCGGTGTGACCCTGGAATGCTAGACACACACAACTGTCGGTAGTAACAGGACTCTTCCGGCTTTTTTGAGTCTATTTCTTTTAAGGTTTGTTTATTTTTTAATTTGTTTGAAAGGCAGAGAGAGAGAGAGAGAGAGAGAGAGAGAGGCAGAGCTCTTCCACCTACTGATTCACTCCCCAAATACCTGCAGCAGCTGGGGCTGGACCAGGCGGAAGCCAGGAGTTAGGATCTCATTCAGAGTCTCCCACACGCCTGGCAGGGGCCCAAGTACTTGTGCCACCGCCTGCTGCCTCCCAGGGTGTACATTTGCAGGAGTCTTGAATTGGAAGCAGAGCTGGAACTACAAGCCAGGTGCTCTGATATGGTAGACAGGCATCCCAAGCAACAATTTTAGCACTGTGTCAAGTGCCTGCCCCTTGGGAAAACATTTATGTTTAAAATATGTTTTGGAGGGGGCAGTGCTGTGGCATAGCGGATAAAACCACCGCCTGCAGTGCCAGCATCCCATATGGGCACCAGTTCGAGTCCCGGCTGCTCCACTTCCGATCTAGCTCTCTGCTATGGCCTGGAAAAGCAGTGGAAGATGGCTCAAGTCCTTGGACCCCTACACCCCTGTGGGAGACCGGAAGAAGCTCCTGGCTCCTGGCTTCAAATCGGAGCAGCTCCAGCCGTTTTGCCATCTGGGGAGGGAGCCAGCGGATGGAAGACCTGTTTCTCATTCTCTCTGCCTCAGCCTCTCTGTAGCTCTGCCTCTCAAATAAAATAAATAAATTTTTAAAAATAAAAAACGTTTTGAGAGCTCTCATCTTAAATATCTTAAACACTTGTCTTATGACCTATGAAAAGATTATTTTAAAAAATCTACAAGATCTAAAAAGTAGACATCAGACTAGAACAAAGTTAAAATCTGTTTTAAAATATTTATTTATTTGAAAGGCAGAGTTACAGAGAGAGAGGGGGAGAGACAGAGAGAGAGAGAGGTCTTCACTCTGCTGGTTCACTCCCCAGATGGCCGCACTGGCCAGAGCTGGACTGATCTGAAGTCAGGAGCTGGGAGCTTCTACCAGATCTGCCACGTGGGTACAGGGACCCAAGCAGTTCCACTGCTTTCCCAGACACATTAGCAGGAAGCTGGGTGGAAGTGGAGCAGCTGGGATTCAAACTGGGGCCCACATGGGATGCTGGCACTATAGGTGGTGGCTTAACCCACTGTGCCACAGCACCACCAGCTCCAAGGTTAGAATCTTTTAAACCAGAAGGTCTGCTGGCTCTCTCTGAGTCTCTGATTTAGTGCTCCCCTCCTCTGATACAGCTCCATCTCCTTGGCTAACTTCCTTTGAGGAGAGAAACCCTTGTGAGGCCTCCACTGTTCTGGGGATATATATGTGGGATTCCTTGCTTTCAGACCCTCTCTGTGAGAATCCTTTTCTCTCCTGCCGAGAGCTTTTGTTCTTGGTTTCTGGCTGTTGGGATCATACCGGGCTTTGGGACCTTGGTGTACAGAAAGCGCGGAACCCCAAGCAATAAGGGGGGATGGAAACGTGGAAGGACACTCCGGTTGCAGCTAGCAAAGCTCCTTTTGTCTCTTAGGGGTGATCTGATCTTGTTGTTGGTCCCGAGTAAGAATTTAAATTGCTCCTGCCTTGAGTCGTACACCAACGTTCAGAATTTTAGTTCACGTTCAGAGCATAATAGGGACTCTGCGTGTTTACCCGAGTTTTTGTTTTGTTTCCTCACTCCAGCTTCTTTCCTGAGCTCAATGGAACCACATACTCAGAGAGAAATCTGTTTATTAAAGCATTTCGAGAATAAAGAGCTTTAAATTCGGATCAGAGAAATCTTTGGAGTCCATCTTAGCTGGAACTCTGTTGATGGAAGAGCAAACGGGGGACGATGCAGGGAAAGGAGTGGCGCAGCCCTGCCTGTCCTCCAGGCTGCCTCGGAGTTCCTGGGTTCTCTTTTTCACCTTTTTTGAACAAAAAAAATTTTTAAAGATTTATTTGTTTACTTGAAAGTCAGAGTTACACACAGAGAGAAGGAGAGGCAGAGAGAGAGAGAGAGAGAGAGAGAGAGCGAGCAAGCGATGTCTTCCATCTGCTGGTTCACTCCCCAGATGGCCGCAATGGCCGATGTGCCACAGTGCCAGCCCTGAACAAAATTTTAAAAAATATTTTTTAAAAGATTTATTCATTTATTTAAAAGTCAGAGTTACACACACACACACACAGAGAGAGAGAGAGAGAGAGAGAGAGAGAGAGAGGTCTTCCATCCGCTGGTTCACTCCCCAAATGACAAAAGGCTGGAGCTGCCCTGATCTGAAGCCAGGAGCCAGGAGCTTCTTCAGGGTCTCCCACATGGGTGCAGGGGCCCAAGGACTTGGGCCATCTTCTACTGCCTTCCCAGACCATAGCAGAGAGCTGGATCGGAAGAGAAGCAGCTGGGACTAGAACCGGCACCCATATGGGATGCCGGCACTTCAGGCCAGGGCTTTTACCCCCTGTGCCACAGTGCCGACCCCTAGGAAACTGAATCTTAAAAGATGTGTTTTCTACACCCATGTAGCTTTCCTCTTTAAAATCTTTTGTCACTCGTTTGTTTTCTAAATGACTCATGATCCTATTTTGATTTTTAAACTTTGACATATTTGACAAACTCTGACGTACAGATGTGCTATTAGTGTGTGTTCCAAAATTCTGGTTGTGTTCATCTGTAATGTGCCACAGAACTAGCAATATCCTGAGCCAGTTCCAGCCATTGTGACCATCTGGGGAGTGAACCAGCAGATGGAAGATCTGGGTGTGTGTGTGTCTCCCTCTCTGTAACTAAGCCTTTAAAATCAGGAAAAAAAACCTTTCATAACAAACAAAAAAATCCAGAACTTAAAAACCGAACTCATAAAATTGCTAACCCAACTTTCTTTTTAACTTTTATTTAATAAATATAAATTTTGAAAGTACAACTTTTGGGTTATAGTGGTTTTTCCCCCTATAACCTCCCTCTCACCTTCAACCATCCCATCTCCCAATCCCTCTCCTATCCCACCCCTCATTAAGATTCTTTTTTTTTTTTTTTTTTTGACAGGCAGAGTGGACAGTGAGAGAGAGAGACAGAGAGAAAGGTTTTCCTTTGCCGTTGGTTCACCCTCCAATGGCCGCTGCAGCCGGCGCACCTCGCTGATCCGAAGCCAGGAGCCAGGTGCTTCTCCTGGTCTCCTATGGGGTGCAGGGCCCAAGCACCTGGGCCATCCTCCATTGCACTCCCGGGCCACAGCAGAGAGCTGGCCTGGAAGAGGGGCAACTGGGACAGAATCCGGCGCCCCAACTGGGACTAGAACCTGGTGGGTGTGTCAGTGCTGCAGGCAGAGGATTAGCCTATTGAGCCGTGACGCCGGCCTAAGATTCATTTTTAACTATCTTTATATACAGAAGATCAATTTAGTATATACTAAGTAAAAATTTCAACAGTTTGCACCCACACAGATACACAAAGTATAAAATACTGTTTGAATACTAGTTTTACCATTAATTCGCATAGTACCACACATTAAGGACAGAGAGCCTACATGGGGAGTAAGTGCACAGTGACTCCCGTTGTTGATTTAACAATTGATACTCTTGTTTATGACGTCAGTAATCACCCGAGGCTCATGTCATGAGCTGCCAAGGCTATGGAAGCCTCTTGAATTCACAAAAGCCGACCTTATTTAGACAAGGCCATAATCAAAGTGGAAGCTCTCTCCTCCCTTCAGAGAAAGTTACCTCCTCCTTTGATGGCCCGTTCTTTCTGCTGGGATCTCACTCACAGAGATCTTTCATTTAGGTCCTTTTTTTGCCACAGTGTCTTTGCTTTCCATGCCTGAGAAACTCTCATGGGCTTTTTAGCCAGATCTGAATGCCTTAAGGGCTGATTCTGAGGCCAGAGTGCTTGCTAACCCAACATTAAACATAACAAAAATTAATTGCATGAAACTGAAATGATGAGATAAACATTTTAAAAGAATATTGATTTACTTTTTAACTTGAAAGGCAGAGCGACTGAGAGAGGAGAGTCAGAAACAGAGATCTAAGCACAAGTTCACTCTCCAAATGTCCACAACACTCAGGGCTGGGCCGGGCTGAACCAGAAGCCAGGAGCTCCATCCAGGTCTCCCATGTGGGTGGCAGGAACCCGAGTACTTGGACCTTCATCTTCTGCCTCCAGCTGTATCAGCAGGGAGCCAGACTGCAAGCAAGAGTAGCTGGTTCTTCTTCTTCTTTTTTTTTTTTTAAGATTTATATATTTATTTGAAAGAGTTACACAGAGAGAGAAGGAGAGGCAGAGAGCAAGAGAGAAAGGTCTTCCATCCACTGGTTCACTCCCTAATTGGCTGCAACAGCCAGAGCTGCGCTGATCCAAAGCCAGAAGTCAGGAGCCAAGAGCTTCTTCCAGGTCTCCTACTCAGGTGCAGGGGCCCACAGACTTGGGCCATGTTCCACTGCTTTCCCAGTTCATAGCAGAGAGCTGGATCGGAAGTGGAGCAGCCGGGACTCAAAGCAGTGCCCATATGGGATGCCGGCACTGCAGGCGGCGGCTTTACCAGCTACACCGCAGCGCCAGCCCCCTTGCACCGCTCCCCACCTTTTTTCTTTCTCTCTTTTGCTTGCTTGCTTTCTTTCTTTCTTTCTTTCTTTCTTTCTCTCTCTCTCTTTCTTTCTTTCTCTCCTTCCTTCCTTCCTTCCTTCCTTCCTTCCTTCCTTCCTTCCTTCCTTCTTTCCTCCCTCCCTCCCTCCTCTTTCTTTTTCTCTTTCTTTCAGATTTAAGCTGCTTCTTGATCTGAGGCACTGCGATATGGGATGCAGCTATTCCAAAAAGCACTTAACCTGCTGCACCGTAACGCCTGCCCCTAAACTTAAGATGTTTAAATGGCATTTTGTCTAAAACATTGGGGATTCTTTTTATGATCTTGTTTTCCAAATCTAAGGAAATTTTTCCCTCTTATGGGACCATCTGTAGCTCCCGTCAGTATGTAAAGTCACTTTCTTCAAGCAGAATTGAGACGTTTACCATTTGCCCCACCTGACCCGTGAGTCCCGTGGGAGTCCGTGATCTGATGGCGATGTAGATGTTTGCATAAACTCAGTAGGGATCTGTTCTCTTGGTAACAGGATGCAGTTGGCAGTAGAGGCCATTACCGAGCTTCGCCTGAGATGGCACATCGCCAGGCGCGACCAGAGCACTTTGAGGATGTGAGGATGGACTTGATGAAGCCAAAAATAGCCCTTGGGAAAAGTGGCCTGGTACCACGCTTCCTTTAATAGGGGTCCTGGCCTTGCAGCCAGGAAAGAATGAACAGGCCCAGAGATCTCAGATTATTTTGAGAATTGCAAGCAGAGAGAGATTGATTGATCCAGGTACCCCAGGTGAAGCCGGGCTGCGAGTCCTTGGCACACTTCTAGCCTAGGAGGAGGGGCTTTTACAAAGTCTAATCTGAGATTTCTTATTAAAAAAAGTTCTGGCAAGGCACATTTTAATGGAACCAAAAGGTCGAGCACTTCCGGCTGCAC
Organism: Lepus europaeus; assembly: GCF_033115175.1. Taxonomy (NCBI): domain Eukaryota; kingdom Metazoa; phylum Chordata; class Mammalia; order Lagomorpha; family Leporidae; genus Lepus; species Lepus europaeus. The sequence goes on along the minus strand of NC_084840.1, from coordinate 20,588,288 downwards.
GTTATGCAAGCCATAAAGCCCAGTTTAATGAGACCAGTAGCTAAGTTGGACTTTATTGTCATTGTCTTTGGGAAAACTAGGGGAGCTGGAGAGAGAAAAATCATATTTCAGAAGAAAATTATGGTGCTCCTGCTCCTGGATTCCAGCCCTGCTTTATCTTTATTATTATTTTGAGATTTTATTGTTGACCTGCACTGAGGGCTGTACCCTGAGTTCTTCCTGGCTCCACATGAATATTTCCAAATTTTCTCCCCGTGTCTGGCTTGGACTCTCTGACATTAAAACTGTCCTTTATCTGCTGCTTCGAGCTGAGGCTGGCTGACTTGAGACAGAATTCAACACCCACTGCGATCCAGGAAAATGTCAGACGGGCCCTGCCTGCTTCCACTCCAGCTGCAGACGCGTCAAGGCAAAGGCTAGAACAGCCCTGCGCAGCGGACAGCATCCAGGCTCAGAGGCTTCAGCAGAGACCGCTCCCGTTAGCTTTGCTGTTTCTTTCGCTTGCAGAGAAATTTCTCGTGTTGAAGATCATTTGGCCCACATCATGCAAAGATGCCTGACCGCAAAAGCCCATCAGCCGTGCCACCGTCTGGGGCGGGTCCCGCTGGGTCCCGCCCTTCACCCGGCCTGTGCTATTCCCAGAAGCCAGAGACTCGCCGGATGAGGCCCTTTGCCACTCAGCTACCGACTCCATTTTTCTGTCTCTGCGGCCACCACATCGGTACTGATGCATGGAACCTCTACGGAGGTTCCAGACGAGAATGGTGGGGCTCCGAGAATGATACCCCCCAAATATAGCCTATTTGTGGCATGCCGGGCAATTTGAACTCAAAAGAGTAAAGAGGCCTTCCAGGCAGGCTCAGAGTCAAGGCCCCTCGAACCTTCCTGGCTCCTCCGGGCCCCTGAGCGCAGGGAGAAAGGCCTCTGGACCTCCCCTTACCTGCACTGAGACCAGACCGAAAAGTGGAACAGAATTGCCTCCGTGCCCAGCCCCCGAAGCCCCAGTTTCTATCCTCAGAAGACTGAGAGACGTTCGCACACCAGGGCAGACTTCCATTCCGTGGTGCGTCTCTCCCTCGGGCTCATTCAAATTCCCAGATTCCCCAGTTCCTGTCTCGGGGACCATTCGTTCCCAAGCAATCATTTGTAATTGCTCGGAAGTGTCTCCATACCCCATGCTCTCCCTCCCCTGGAGAAAAAGGAGTGTGTGAGAGCCAGCAGGGCTCGGGGGTCCCCACCACCATGCAGTGTGCTCCCCGCCGTGCGTGTTCCTAAACCCCTGTGCCTTTCTCCTACTTAAGCTTTGTTTATTCCAGCGAACCTGCAGAGGGTGGAGGAGAAACTTCCTTTTGTCCTCACATTACACAGGTACAAACATATATAAAAATTCACTGGGCTGCCCGCTTAAGATTTGTGCATTTTATCGTATGCAAGTTGTACTTTAGGATGGTAGTAAAAGGCAAAAATAAAAGGAGGCCACTCCACTGTGAATACAGAACCCTTACAGTTCGGGAGCTGTTGGGAGCCAGGACCGGGCGAGGTGTTGGGTGAGACAAGCAGGGAAGGAGCCAGGCTCAGCCGTGGGGTGCACTGGGCCATGGGAGTGGCCTGAGAGCCTGGCTGTGGGGTGCACTGGGCCATGGGAGTGGCCTGAGAGCCTGGCTGTGGGGTGCACTGGGCCATGGGAGTGGCCTGAGAGCCTGGCAGGGGGTCTGATCCTAACCGGGAAAGCTTGGGGAAGAGACGGCTTGTGAGCTGGGTCAAGAGGACTGGAAAAGTCTCCCTTGTTCGCTCTTCCTCCCTTCCTGTTTCCCGGCATCACACACTGTCCTCCTCCGCTGGGACCCTTTCCCAGGTTAATTCAGCCCACCCTCCGCTTCCAGCAAGACCCTGGTTCACTCCCTTAACCCCTGCACCATGCACGGGGGGGGGGGGGGGGCCTGGCAGCTCTGCTCCTCCTCCTGCTACCCGGGGTTCTCAGGGCCGCGCTGTGCTGTCCTGTGCCTGACTTGCGGGAGAGCAGATCCTAGCCCTGGATTATTTACATAACACCTTTACACTTACTTTGGTTTTACATTTACCTTTCTTATCACAAGTCCCCCAAGGGCACAGACTGGCCTCTCTTTCCTCTGTGCAAATTCTTGGTAGGCTCCTTGTGGTCCTTGAATTCAAAAGGCAAAACTTCCAGCGATCCCTCAACCACAGTGAAGGATCTGCACCCCTCAACAAGCTGAGACCCTAAACACAACAGGCTGCGGCTGCCTTGCTTGCTTGGAATTGCTTGTGGGAGAGGAAGGGTGTTCAAGGGTCACCTCCTCCTTAAGTTTTCTCTGCCCCCTGCTAGGCCCTCCCTTGGCCGGCAACCTGATTATCCCCAGTGCTAATTAGCTGCTGACCCTGCTCTTCCAAGGCCAGGGCTCTGCTCCTTACTGGGTGCCCAGATTTCTGAGCCCTTGGTAAGAGCTGTTTGCACAGCGCTGACTTCTGCACCTGTGCCTGGCAGAGTAGAAGCCACCGATCATATCACACATCTTGGGCCTCCAGTGGGTAAGCCACATCCTGGAAACACACAGGGGAAGGTCAACAGGCTGGGACAGCCAGAGGGAAGCGCTACGTGCCCCTCACTGCTATCCTCTGCGGAAATTCCAGCGTCTGAGCCCACCTTGTGCCTTTTGTTTTTGTCACTGTTTCTGTTTGAACTGAAAACCTTAAATATATATATATATATATTTGAATGTATAAATATATATATTTGAATATATATATATATATTTGAAAATGTGCAAAGAGAGAAGGGCTGATTACCCCCAGCCTAGAGAGAAGTCACTGGGACAGGAGCCTGATTTCGTGCGTGGCAGTGTCCCCGAGTGACCACCAGGGCCCCTCTGGTCTCTGCCTCCCAGAATCTCTGCAGCCCAAAGCAGGAGCAGTAGCGGGGAGTCTCCAGTTCAAGGTCATCGATCACATCCTGCCATCCAGGGGCAAAAGGCCACCCCTCCCCCGCCTCCGGATGTTGTTCGCTCAGCTGCCGCGTCATCGTGCTGGCCGCAGTGTGGCAGGAGGATCGGCAGGCTCCTTCTGGGGTTGGCCCGGGCAGGTGGCAGGCAGCATCTGGGTGGCCCAGCCACCCTAGCACACCTGAATGCAAACAGAGCAGCAGTGGGCGTGTGTACAAAGAGCCTCCTTCACCAAATACGCGGATGAGCTCTGAGGCTCAGCCCCAGTGGCAAGGTGAGGGGAGCTGTCACTGCTCCTGCCAAGGAGGAAGGAACGGACAGCAGGGCTGAAATGACCCGGAGCATCTTAGCCTTAGGCCGGTGGCCACAAACATCCTGGAGGGCGAGGCTTAGGATCCGACAGTTGGTGCTTAATGCGGGCAAGTGCTTAAAAGGGCCAATGGAAGGCAGTCCAGCCTCGGGAGCCAGAACTCGGAAACTGTCCAGTGCAGGCTGCCACTCTGGAACGCACTTCTGTTCCCAGCATCCTTGCAGGCAGCCACTCAGCCTCTGTGCCCGCCCAGCCTTGGAGTCACAGGGGTCCAGGCCAGGCTGTGAGGCCTGCAAGACATTGAGCCTCTGCGTGCTGCTCTGTGAAATGGGGAGAACAAGACCCCTCCCACTGCGAGAAAATGCCAACAGGGCGCACTGCAGAAGAGGCAGGGTGAAGCTGCCCCTTGCGGCGCGATCCCCCAGACCGGAGCGGTGGTTTGAGTCCCAGCGGTTCTGCCCCTGATCAGCTCCCGGCTATTGCACCTGGGAAAGCAGCAGAGCGTGGCCCAGGTCCTTGAGCCCTTGCTACCCACATGGGAGACTCTGGCTGTTGTGGCCAATTGGGGAGTGAACCAGTCAGTGTGTGGAAGATCTCTCTCTCTCTCTCTCTCTCTCTCTCTCTTTCAGTTACTCTGCCTTTCAAATATATAAAATAAATCTTTAATTAAAAAAAAAAACAAACAGGATGTACTGCAGGAGCCAGTACTCCAGGAGTCTCATCTGACAACACCACAAACTGCTACCCTGGTCATGCACACGGGAGCAGTGGCTAGAGGGGGTCCCTGGACCACCAGCAGCTGCATGGCCTGGGAACTTGTTAGAAACACAAAATTTGGGGGTTGTCCTAGCCCTGTTCAACCAGAAACTCTGAGAGGGTGGTTCAGTGATGTGAGTCTTAGCAGGCCCCCTCCCCACCCGGAGCTTGAGATGCAGCTAAGGTGGGAGAAGGACGGCATTGGAGCTGCGAAGAAAAAGTCTAATTCCCATCAGAGCCCAGGCAGTATCTGAAGGAATTCTCTCTGCCTCCTAGTCTTGTTCCCAACATCACCCTCTCCACTCCCTCCAACTATTCCTTTTTTTCTGTTTTTCATTTCCTCAAAAGGCGGAGAGACAAAGGGCGAGAGAGTGAGAGCGAGCTGTCATCCACTGGTTCAAACCCTAAATGCTTGCAACAGCTGGGGCTGTGCCAGCCAGAAGCCAGGAGCCAGGAACTCCATCCAGGTCTCCCGCACGGGTGGCAGGGACCCAAGCACCTGAGCCGGTGTCTGCTGCCTCCCAGGGCGTGAACTGCAGGAAGCCGGAGCTGGAAGTGGAGCAGCACACCCATGTGGATGAGGCTGTCCCAGGCAGCATCGTAACTGCTATGCCAGGCGCACATCCCGATGATTCCTCTTCTCCCATCATTCCTTTGCCATTCTTACCTCCTGTCACGCCATGCTTCACTGTCAGTGGCCCTCTTACGAAGGGTGACTGCCAGGTGGGCATTGTGATGCCGCTGGTTACGCTGTCACTGTGATGCCCACAGCACATACTGGAGTGCCACTTCAAGGCCCAGCTGCTCTGCTTCCAACCCAATTAATTTGAAGGACAGAGTGACACACACAGAAAGGGGGAGAGAGAGAGAGAGAGAGAGAGAGAGAGAGAGAGAGAGAGCGCTCTTCCATCCACTGATTCACTCCTCAAATGGCTAACATACCAGGGCTGGGCCAAGCTTAAGCCAGGAGCCTGGAACTCCATCTGGGTCTCCCATGTAGGTGGCAGAGGCCCAAGCACCTGGGCCACCATCTGCTGCTTTCCCAGAATCGTTAGCAGGGAGTTGCATCAGAAGTAGAGTAGCTGGGACTCGAACCAGCACTCCCATAGAGGATGCCTGTGTCGCAAGCAGCAGTTTAACTGGCTGTGTCCCAAAGGCAGCCCTAGCCACGCCAAGTTGATCCATCCTGTTGGGCACACTGGAATTGCGGTATTTTTAATTTGCAGTTCCCCCATGAAAAATACAGCTCTATATCTTACATGCTTAGTGGTCCTTTCCGTTTCCTCGTTCCTTAAATCCCTTCAAGTTTTAGTTTTAGTTTTGGGACATTTCTTAACTTTTTAATCGACACATAATAATTGTATGTATTTATGGGGTACAGTATTTCAGCACATGTATACAACGTGTAATGGTCAGATCAGGGTAATCGCTGTATCGGATGGTGAAAACATTTACTGTGTCTTTGTATTGGGAGCATTTCGGATCCTCTCTGCGGCTATCTTGAGATGTACAGTTAGTAGTCATCAACTATAATCATCCTACTGTGTTATCGAAGATTAGCCTCAGCCATTGCATGCATTTGGAGAACGAACCAGCCGATGAAGTCGTTCTTTGTATGTCTCTTGTCTTTGGGTTGATTTTTGCATATGGTGAGAGACAGGATTCAGTCTTCTGCATGTGGATATCACATGCAGATTTTTTTTTTTGACAGGTAGAGTTATAGACAGTGAGAGAGACAGAGAGAAAGGTCTTCCTTTTCCGTTGGTTCACCCCCGAAGTTGCCGCTACGGCTGGCGCTGCGCCGATCCAAAGCCAGGAGCCAGGTGCTTCCTTCCAGGTGCTTCCAGGTGCTTCTCCTGGTCTCCCATGGGGTGCAGGGCCCAAGGACTTGGGCCATCCTTCACTGCACTCCCGGGCCATAGCAGAGAGCTGGCCTGGAAGAGGGGCAACCGGGACAGAATCCGGCGCCCCAACGAGACTAGAACCCGGGGTGCTGGCACTGCAGGCAGAGGATTAGCCTAGTGAGCCGAGGCACCAGCCAGTTATCAGTTTCATTTATTGAAGAGATCATTCTTTGCTCCAAAGCCTGTTCTTGTTGGCCTTATCAAAATTCAGTCGGCTCTAAACGTGTGGAATTTTTTCTGGGTTCTCTATTCTGTTCTATTGCTCTATGTATCTGTTTTTATGCCAATACCATGCTGTTTTTGTTACAATAGTTTTTTTATAATATTTTTTTTTATTTGAGAGGTAGAGTTACAGGCCGTGAGAGGGAGAGACAGAGAGAAAGGTCTTCCTTTTGCTGGTTCACTCCCCAAATGGCCACAACAGCCAGAGCTGTGCCAATCTGAAGCCAAGAGCTTCTTCTGGGTCTCCCTCGCGAATGCAAGGGCCCAAGCACTTGGGCCTTCTTCCACTGCTTTCCCAGGCCATAGCAGAGAGCTGGATTGGAAGAGGAGCAGCTGGGACTAGAACTAGTCCCATATGGGATGCTGGTGCCGCAGGCGGAGGATTAACCAAGTGAGCCACGGCGCCAGCTCCTATGATAGCTTGTTAGTATGTTCTGAGATCTGGTCCTGCGATGCCTCTACTGTCACATCTTTTTGCTCAGGATTGCTTTGATCAGTCAGTGATTTTGTGATTCCTTGTGAATTTTAGGAGTGTTTTCTTGTGTGTTTAAGATTTATTTTTTTTTTAATTTTAACATTTTAATTTATTTATTTTCATTTTGTTTCAGAGAGAGAGAGAGAGATCTTCGATAGCTGGCTTACTCCCCAAATGCCCATAAATAATTGACACTTTCTCAGATTGAAGCTAAGTGACCACAACTTGATCTGTGTCTCCATGTGGGCAGCAGGGACCCAAGTAATTGAGCTGTCATCTGCTGCCTGCCAGGGTGCACGTTAGCTGGAAGTTGGATTCTAAGTAAAGTATCTGGTACTTGAACCAGGTACTCAGATATAGGATGCCAGCATCCCAAGTGGCTGCAACCACTGTACCACACACCTGCCCCTGTTTGTTCACTTTATTCCTCACTACTCTATGAAAAGGAACTTAAAAAAGCTCAAAGAAAAGTGAAATTAAAAATGTAAGCTTATGTTAATGCAAAAAATTTGAAATCCATAGTTTTTCTATTTTTCTATATTTATTTTTTTAATTTTTAAAATTTTTTATTTCATAAATGTGAATTTACAAAGTGCAACTTTTGTATTGTTGTGGCTTCCCCCACCAACCTCCCTTCCTCCCGTGGCCCTCCCCTTTCCCTCTCCCATCCCGCCCTTTATCGAGTTTCATTTTCAATTACCTTCATATACTGAAGATCAACTTAGTATATACTAAGCAAGGATTTCAACAGGCTGCATTCACACAACCGCACAAGGTATAGGGCATTGTTTGATTTATTTATTTATTTGAAATGCAGAGTGACAGCGAGAGAGGGGGGAAGAGACAGGAGAGATCTTCCATCCACTGGTTCACTTCCCAGTGGCCTCAGCAGCGGGACTGGCCGAGGCCAAAGCCAGGAGCCCAGAATTCTAATTGGCTCTCCCACGTGGGTAGCAACCTGGGCTGGCCTCCACTTCCATCCCACATGCCGTAGCAGAAAGCTGGCTTGGAAGCGGAGTAGCTAGGACTCAAACTGGCACCCCAATGTGGGATGCTGGCCTCACAAGCAGCGGCTTAAACTGCCGCACCCCAATGCCAGCCCCTAGGAGTGAGTAGTATGTGTGTGTGTGTAAGAAATGTCAATGGTGTTTTTTTTTTCTTAAAAGATTTTTATTTGTTTATTTGAAAGGTAGAGTCACAGACAGTGAGAGGGAAAGACAGACAGAAAGGTCTTCCTTCCATTGGTTCATCCCCCAAATGGCCGCCATGGCCGGCACTCTGTGCCGATCTGAAGCCAGGAGCCAGGTGCTTCCTCCTGGTCTCCCATGTGGGTGCAGGGGCCCAAGCACTTGGGCAGTCTACCACTGCTATCCCAGGCCACAGCAGAGAGCTGGACTGGAAGAGGAGCAGCTGGGACTAGAACCGGCGCCCATATGGGATGTCCAGGGCAGAGGATTAACCCACTGTGCCATGGTGCTGGCCCCGTCAATGGTGTTTTAACAGGGATTGCTTCTGCCTGCTTTCAAAACTGGGCTGTCTGTCTCTTTGAAATGTGCAAGTGTTTGGGATTCTGAGATATTCCGGAATGAGTCCTTGATCCGTTCCATGTAAATATCTCCTCCTTTTCTGCACTTTCGTTATCTTTAATTTTCAGAACGATCCTGTGAGCTGGCCTTATTATGTCTGTTCTGTGGCTAAGGAAACAGGCTCAGGACAGCAGACTCCCTCCCCCAGGGTCTCACAGCTGGAGGGCAGTGTGGTGTAGTGCTGACTCCACAATCTAGCTCCTCCCCAGGATACCATCTGCCTTCTGTATTTAGTTCCAGCACGCACACCTAAGCCCAGTGCAGGCACCTATGGCTGCTAACGCTGTCCCTTGAAGACACCGCCCGCTGGGCCAAGTCTTCCTGTCTTGTCTGAGCACAGTGGATTCCCGGAAGCTAAGGAGGGCTTGATGTAAGTGGAGTAACGAGAAGAGCCCAGAGCTGCGAGCGAGGGGCCTGGGCTTGGATTCTGGCCACACACTTGGCTGTGCCAGCTCAGGGCAGCCGCTTTGACGTTAGAAGCTGAATTTTCTTCCGCTGCGAACGATGGAGTAGGATAGAATGGGGACACCCAGGGCAGCACCGCGCATACCTCTCAGCTGCCTTCGCTACCCTGGAGCCTCATCTGGGTTGGGTTTAGGGTCTCCCACCCGCCGGGCAGCAGAGGGCCTCTCCTGCAGCTGTTCTACAGCGAGCACGCCCTCCCCCCCCCCCCCATTCATGGATGCAACGCTCGTCCAAATCATTGAGGTGTTGCCGGCTGCAATGCACCATCCCCCCCTCCCGCCACAGCCTGCCTTTTCCTGATCAACCTTCCCTTCAGGGCTCCTGAGAGCCCTTGATTCAGCTGGGAACTCCCCTCCCCACAGGCTGCCCCAGCCGCCTGCCTCTCTCCTGTCCACCCCTCACCCCCACCCTCTCTGTGGTTTCCAATGGAGGGCTCCCAAGCCCACCTTGAGGAGGCAGGTTGGGTGGTACATGCATCCTTCTGTCTCAGAGATCTAGCACAGAGCAGGTGTTGGGAAAACGCCAGCCACCCAAAGACAGGTATAGGCACCATAATCTTGAGCGTATGAAACCTTGGTGAGGGCCCGCATTGTGGCACAACACGGAAAGCCATTGCCTACAGTGCCAGCATCCCGTATGGACCCTGGTTCACGTTCCAGCTGCCCCACTTCCGGTCCAGCTCCCTGCTAATGGCCTGGGAAAAGCAATGGAAGATGGCTTAAGTGCGTGGGCCCCTGCCACCCACGGGGGAGACCTGCAAGAAGCTCCTTCCTCAGCCTGGTCCAGCCCCGGCCATTACAGCCATCTGGGGGAGTGAACCAGCGCATGGAAGCTCTCCCTCTGTCTCTTTCTCTGTAACTCTCAAAGTGGTAAATTAATATTTTTAAAAGTTTTTAAAAATAAAACCTTGGTAGAATCTTGTGTTGCAAAAGCACCCGGGGCTTTCAGATGTGTGGCTGGGGTTGAAAGAATCAGCATTTAGCACGGGAGAACGGCTTGTGTATCACACACCATTTAGGCGCCACATCAAAGTGTCTATTGAAGTATACTTGGGCTTTTTGTCTAATTTGAGTGACCCTGGGACATACCCACGTGACTCTTGTTACTGGAGTTGTGGGGAGATGTTGTCACCAAAGGGTCCCCTTTATGAAGACACACAGGAGAGACTTCTATTGGGCGCCAGCAGTACACCCTCTCCCACCCACCCCCAAACCGTGGTCGTCTGAAGCAACCATTCCTGTTTCTCTCCTGGAGCTGGGAATCGCTTAACAAACACAATTTTCCAAAGCTCACAAAGTGACGATCGCTCCCTGTCACCCGTGTGGCGCTTTATGGACGCCTGTTGTACACTGACTTCATTCATCTTTATTTGCTGTGCTTTTCTCTCCTCCTTCATTTCACCCCTTTTCTCCCATGATAATGCTTTTCATTGAGATAATTCACACGGCATGAAATCGCCTCTTAGAAGTGTACAATCCAGTGGTTTTTAGTAAAACACAAGATAGCGTGACCATCACCAATGCCTAGCTCCGGAGCACTTTCTTTTCTTTTCTTTGTTAAGATTTGTTTTATTTATTTGAGAGGCAGAGTTAGAGAGAGAGAGAGAGACAGAGGGAGAGAGGTCTTCTATCCATTGGTTCACTCCCCAAATGGCTGCAACAGCCAGGGCTGGGCAGGCTCAAACCAGGAACTTCTTTTGGGTCTCCCACGCAGGTGCAGGGGCCCAAGCACTTTGGGCCATCTTTCACTGCTTTTCTCAAGCCATAGCAGGGAGCTGGATAGGAAGAGAAGCATCTGGGACTCGAACCGGCGCCCATATGGGATGCTGGCGCAACAGGCGGAGGCTTGGCCTACTGTGCCGCAGCGCTGGCCCCAGACCATTTTCATCACCTGAGAAGGCAACAGCATGCCAATTATCAGCTCCTATTCTCTCCTCCCCTCAGCCTCATTTCTGTCTCCATGGCCTGTTCTGGAAATTTCTTATGAGTGGACTCACACAACAGGTGGCGTCTTCACTTGCAAAATATTTTCAAGGTTCACCATATTGGAGCACCTTGTTCCTCTTTATGGCGAAATGACACTCCGCTGTGTGGATAGACCGAGTCACTGGCTGACGGGCGGTGGTGTGGGATCTGCTCTTATCAGCATGCATGGACAGGTTCTCACGTGAACATATTCCGGCTCTCGTGGGCACATACCTAGCAGTGGTTTGTGGGTCGCACAGTTACTCTGTGTTTAGATTTTGGGACCTTTCCCTCACTGTTTTTTAAAAATCGTCTTGTTGTATGTATCTCTGTAAGCCACTGAAAATCCTCTTTTTGGAATGAGGCAGGGTATAAATAAAAATAAATCACAAAGCACTCCCAAGCCATCTGTTTAATAATCTGGGCTAGAATTTTGCCAGGATTCTATATTGAGCCGTTTTGGTCTGTAGTTTCCAGAAATACCTTCTGTCTCCTTGTGAAATGAGAACATTTTCTCAGCTCCATGTCCTACAATTTATCTGGGTTGTTCTCAGCCCAACCTGATCTTTGGGTCCAGGTCGCCTGCGTCTGACCCCAGACTCATCAACAGCCGTCCACTCCTAGCTTGTGTGTGCCGACAATCATTGGCATCAAAGTAGCTCATGCACATGGCTCAAAATAAACCAGCCAGAGGAGCCTGCAGCCATGCATCCCCTCCTCGGCCCTCCCCGGCCCCAGCCTCGCTGCACCCCGGCAGCCGCTTCTCACTCCCGCAGCTCTGTCATCAGGGAGTAGCCTCCGTGACTCTGAATGGCACGCGTGTGCTGCGCTTCCTTGGGTTTTCAAGTTTGGAATTCTCTATTGGTTTCCAAGGGCGAGAAAGGAGGATTAGCTCTCATATATCATCCAAACAACCCTCCCCACTACCAATATGGTTATATAGCCGCTTTCTGTTAGTTCCTCCAAATAAAATACAAATAAATCTGTTGGTTACCTTGGTTGTGTTAGGCAGCACACTGGTATCATTCTGTCCCCTCCCCAGCTGTTGACAGCAGTTTGGAGTTGCTACTGGGTAGGGTCCGGGGTCATCTCTCCTACCTTTCCTTCTCGGCTCCCCCTCCCAACTTCTGTCTTCTGACAGTTAAGTGCTTGCTCATGGGGCTGGCACCAGGGCACAGTGGGAAATGCCACTACCTGTGATGCTGGCATCCCATGCGAGTGCCACGTTCGAGTCCCAGCTGCTCCACTTCTGATCCAGCTCCCTGCTAATGCACCTGGGAAAGCAGCAGAGGATGGCCCAAGTGCTTGGGTCCCTGCCATCCACATGGGAGACCCAGATGGAGTTCTAGGCTCCTGGCAAGTTGTGACCATTACAGCCACTTGGGGGTGAACCAGTGATAGAAGATATCTCTCTCTGTCTCTGTCTCTCCTTCTCTCTCTGTAACTCTGCCTTTCAAATAAATAAAGCTTTTTTAAAAGATGCTTTTTCTTGATAACATTTGTATGTTTTTCATACAGGTTGGTTCCAAAAATTTCTTTTCTTTTCTTTTTTTTTCAATATATTTGACAGAGTTGGACTGAGAGAGAGAGAGACAAAGGTCTTCCTTCCGTTGGTTCACCCCCAAAATGGCCGCTACAGCCGGAGCTACGCTGATCCGAAGCCAGGAGCCAGGTGCTTCCTCCTGGTCTCCCACGCGGGTGCAGGGCCCAAGCACTTGGGCCATCCTCCCCTGTCTTCCCAGGCCATAGCAGAGAGCTGGACTGGAAGAGGAGCAACCGGGACTAGAACCCGCACCCACATGGGATGCTGGTGCCGCAGGTGGAGGATTAACCAAGTGAGCCATGGCACCGCCCCCCCCCTTTTCTTTTCTTTTCTTTTCAAGATTTATTTATTTATTTTTGAAAGGCAGAGTTACAGAGGGAGGGAGGGAGGGGGAGAGAGAGAGAGATCTTCCATCTGCTGGTTCACTCCCCGAATGGCCACAACAGCTGGAGCTGAGCTGATCTGAAGCCAGGAACCAGGAGTTCTTCTGGATCTCTCACATGGGTGCAGGGTCCCAAGCACTTGGGCCACCTTCTACTGCTTTCCCAGGTGCATTAGCAGAGAGCTGGATTGGAAGTGGAGCAGCCCAGACTTGAACCTGTGCCCATATGGGATTCCGGCGCTGCAGGAGGTGGCTTAACCTGCTATATCACAGTACTGGTCCCTCCAGAAATTTCAGCCCAGCACAGTGTTTACCTTTTGTGACCATACAAATACTGTTTCTTAAGCCCACACAGAGTTGTGCTGTTAAGTCCCTTTCTTTGCTTTCTTCTCACTGTGGAGCTCGGGATCACCTTTCTTCTCCGCCTTCTCCTGGCCCTGCCCTCCCTGCGCCCCCCCCCCCCCCGTTCTTTTCGTTCTTTTCACTACGTGCCATCGTGCCATCGCATTTCCTCGGAGCTTTGGTCTCTTTCCTGTTGGTTGAAACACGATGCCACAGCCTGTGTAAGTCAGAAAGAAAAGAGGCTTACTTGGGCTCATGGTTCCGGTCCAAGGCCGAGGCACCGCATCTGATGGTGGCCTTCTGGCTGGAAGAGTCCATGGACAGAGGGAAATATGAGAGACACATGGCACATGGCCATACTGCCTTCTTTTTTTTATTTTAAAGATTTATTTATTTATTTTTGAAAGGCAGAGTTACATAGGGAGGGAGGGAGAGAGAGAGAGGGAGAGAGAGAGAGGTCTTCCCTCTGCTGGTTCACGCCCCAGATGGCTGCTACAGCCAGAGCTGTGCCAATCTGAAGCCAGGAGCTTCTTCCAGGTCTTCCACATGGGTGCAGGGGCCCAAGGACTTGGGCCATCTTCTACTGCTTTCCCAGGCCACAGCAGAGAGCTGGATCGGAAGTGGAGCAGCCAGGACTTGAACCAGTGCCCATGTGGGATGCTGCCCCTGCAGATGGAAGCTTTACCTGCTATGCCACAGTGCCGGCATTATTTTTTGACAGGCAGAGTGGACAGTGAGAGAGAGAGACAGAGAGAAAGGTCTTCCTTTGCCATTGGTTCACCCTCCAATGGCCACCGCGGCCAGCGAGCTACGGCCGGCACACCATGCTGATCCGAAGCCAGGAGCCAGGTGCTTATCCCGGTCTCCCATGGGGTGCAGGCCCCAAGCACTTGGGCCATCCTCCACTGCACTCCCAGGCCATAGCAGAGAGCTGGCCTGGAAGAGAGGCAACCGGGACAGAATCCGGCACCCCAACCGGGACTAGAACCTGGGGTGCCGGCGCCGCAGGTGGAGGATTAGCCTATTGAGGTGCGGCGCCAGCCCGAAACTGCCTTCTAAAAGACCCCCTCTTGAGACAACCTGTGAACTCATTCATCCTAATGCAACAATCCATTCTGGAGGGCAGAGTCCTAATGACTTCGTGTAAAAGTTTTTTTTCATTTATTTATGTGAAAGAATGAGAGAGATGGAGATCTTCCGTCTCTGGTTTTCTCCCCAGTTGCCCACAACAGCCAGAGCTGGGCCAGGTTGAAACCCGGAGGCTGTGGCTCCATCCTGCTCTCCCACGTGGTGGCAAGGACCCAAGTGCTTAAGCCTGGCAGGGTACACATCAGCAGGAAGTTGGAAGGAAGCAGAGGAGCTGGGACTCCAACCAAGCGTTCTGATATGGGATGCAGGTGCCCACGTGGCTGCTTACCCGCCGCACCACAGCCCCCTCCCTAATAACTTGTTAAAGGTCTCACCGGCTCACGCCTCTTAGTATCTCGTATATGGAGATGTTTCAATATAAATTTCAGAGGGGACAAACCATCCTTAAACCATAGCACGAATGCAGGCGCCCCCTTCTCCCCAGGGCTGGGTCACACGGAGCCTCTGTGGTCTCACCAGGGCGTCGTGCTTCTGCCACATAGCTGTACCTGCGACTTCTTTCACGGACACCTGGGCTAGCCACCTGCCTGTGTCTGCTCCTTCTCCTTCTTCCTTCCTCTCTTTTTCTTCCTTGTTTTTGCTCTCATCTGACTGCACCACATCTTCAAGCAGTTTCTCAAGGAGAGGTGCCCGGACCTAGATTTGAGCCTTACTGCTCTGTGCTCATACCTGCATGGTCATTTGCACAGAGAATTCCTGGTTGAAAATGGCCTTTGTCCCAGCAGCTGTGACAGTCATCTAATTCTGATCATTTTAGAGGTGACCTTTTTTCCCCTTGAATTAAGGACATTTTAATGACCAGTCTGTACTCTTTCCCAGATCTTAGACTAATTCTCTTACCTTCCAACACCTTCTGTTGGAATGTTTATTTCCATAATCCTCTTGAATTTCCAGTAGCCCCCACTCACCCTCTGATTGCCTGCTTCTCCCAGCATGAGTCCTTGTTAGAGGTGTAACGCCTTCTCGATCTCATTGAGGATATCGATGGATCAAAGTTTTCTTTTGTTTTCTGTTTCCTAAACTTTGTTTTTCTTGGGGCACATCCTCTCCTTTCTATTTGCCTTTTTAAAAAAATATTTATTTTGGCCAGCGCCGCGGCTCAATAGGCTAATCCTCCACCTTGCGGCGCCGGCACACCGGGTTCTAGTCCCAGTCGGGGCACCAGAGTCTGTCCCGGTTGCCCGTCTTCCAGGCCAGCTCTCTGCCTGTGGCCCGGGAGTGCAGTGGAGGAGGGTCCAAGAGCTTGGGCCCTGCACCCCATGGGAGACCGGGATAAGCACCTGGCTCCTGGCTTCGGATCGGTGCAGTGAACCGGCCACAGCGGCCACTGGAGGGTGAACCAACGGTAAAGGAAGACCTTTCTCTCTGTCTCTCTCACTCTCACTGTCCATTCTGCCTGTCAAAAAAAATATTTATTTTACTTATTTGAAAGACAGATTGGCACAGAGA
Source organism: Lepus europaeus (assembly GCF_033115175.1). Classification (NCBI taxonomy): domain Eukaryota; kingdom Metazoa; phylum Chordata; class Mammalia; order Lagomorpha; family Leporidae; genus Lepus; species Lepus europaeus. Next base: position 20,572,784 of record NC_084840.1, on the reverse strand, counting down.
GAGAGAAAACAGACACACACACATGTACACACACAGAGATCTTTTATTTGCTGATTCACTCCTCAAATGGCTGCAACTGTGGGGAGTGAACCATTCTGAAGCCAGGAACCAGGAACTCTATCTGGGTTTCCTACATAGGTGCAGGGGCCCAAGCACTTGGGCCATCTGCTTCTATTTTCCCAGGCACATTAGCAGGGAGCGGGATCAGAAATGGAGCAACCAGGAGTCAAACCTGCATCCGATATGGGATGCTGGCATCGCAACCGGCAACTTAGCCCATTGCACACGATGCCAGCCCCATCTACCTATGTTTGTGTCTTTTCATGCTAGTGGCTGTTCTCAAATGTCTGATGATCTTTGCTTTTTGTTGCTTTATATATATATATATATATATATATATATATATATAATATATATATATTTAAGTGCTGGGGGAGGGGCAGGCCTTTGGCTCATCTATTAAGACAATTGCATCCTACATGGGAGTGCCTGGATCCTTGTCCTGGCTCCACTTCTGATCCAGCTTCCTGCACACCCTGGAAGGCCGCATGTGGTAGCTCAAGTATTCAGGCCCCTGCCACCCATCCACCCAGGTGAGAGATCCAGATGGAGTTCCTGGCTCCTGGCTTCAGCCTGACTCAGCCCCAGCTGTCGTGAACATTTGAGAACTGAACCAGTGGTCGGAAGATTTCTCTCTCTCTCTCTCTCTCTCTGCCTTTCAAGTAAATAAAAATAAGGAAATAAAAATTTGACAAAGCGAGTGAGTCAGGCTGGTCGGTTGGCAGAGTTCCTTTCCTTTGGGCAGGGAGCCACTCCCACACAGGGCAGCGGAAGGGGAAGCCCCTTTGTTGGGGCCGTTGAACCCCGCTTTGGGGCTGGCTGCCTGGCTGCCCTGCGTGCCGCTGGGGGATGGACTCTTCCGTGGGCTGTCGGCCAGTCCTCCCCGTCTGTGTCGGCTGCTGCTTCATGGCTGCCCAACCTCCTGGTCGCTGGGAGGCCTGAGCCCTCCCCGGGCCTGCTGGGATCCTGGACAAAGCTCTCAGCTGCCCGGCTGGTGCTCGCTGAACTCCATCTGCTTAGTCATGGGCCACCCACTCCCCTCCCGTGCCCGTGCCTCTGCATTTGCCGACAACGCTTATCTGCGGGTGGTCTCCTTCCTGTCTTGGCTTGCAGTATTATCATTCGAGGGGGCACTCGTGCCTGTCTTATAGTTTTCACAGGGAAGCTCGCCCTCCTAGTACACTAGGCTTGGGAGACGAAGCCTCCTGAACGCCAGGGACCGGGGACGGGGTCGCCTTCCGGCTCAGAAGGCTGCTTTTGTGTCACCTACACCCCACCCCGGGCTCCTCACCTTGGTAAGGACCCGGCTCCAAAGGCAAGACTAACTCCAGCTCCAGCAGCTGCCTTGGTCCAGTGGTTATGGCCCACAGGGCGTGCGGTGCACGGTGGCTTCCTTCCTGGGCCCTGCCCCCCCACCCCAAGTGGAGCCTGGGACAGATTATTTCCCGGAATCAAAAGAGGGACATTTAGAAGGAATCGGTGTCTCCTCGGTGGAGAGCCATTTGGAGTCCCTCCAATGAGGAAGTTCAGTTTTCTTCCTTACCATTTTTCTGTTTCTCCCCCAATTCCTTTTTTAAGAGATATTTCTTTTTTTTCTTTTTTTTTTTTAAAGATCTTATTTATTTATTTGAGAGGTAGAGTTACAGACACACAAAGAGAGAGAGAGAGAGGTCTTCCATCTGCTGGTTCATTCCTCAAATGGCCGCAATGGCCAGAGCTGAGCCAATCCATAACCAGGAGCCAGGAGCTTCTTGCGGGTCTCCCACATGGATGCAGGGACCCCAGCACTTGGATTGTCTTTCACTGCCCTCCCAGGCCACAAGCAGAGAGCTGGATGGGAAGCGGAGCAGCCGGGACACGAACCGGCGCCCATGTGGGATGCTGGAGGCACAGGAGGAAGCTTAGCCCAGTACGCCACAGCGCCGGCCCCTCTCCCCCAATTCTTTATGATGCGCAAGGATTCTTCAGTAAACATTGACGTGCACGCCCCTCACCTGCACCGTCCCCGGGGTGCAGCTCAGCCACTGCGTGTGCCCGTCCACCCCTGCTCGCATGCCTGGCCCCCTCCCCTAGCATCCCCCACTCTACCCACACATGGCCTCTCAGCAGGGGCCCTCCCCTGTCCTGGAGGATGGGAGACAGTTCCTTGAGAACACCACGCCCTCTGATTTCCCAGGTGCAAAGACCTGGTGATTCACCGAATGCCCCTCCCTCGGCTCCCAGGGAGGGTGACCGACAGTAAAGGAAGTGGCAGAGAAGAGAGCTGTCCATTTCCGCCAGGTGCCTCTGCTTTAAGCTTCCCTAATGCAGCCGCTGTTGCTCACCTCCTGGTCCTCATTCCCAAGATTTACCACAGGCATAAATCCCAGCCCAAGGTCTTGGACGCTTGGCTCCATCACCTCCAGGGCAGGGCAGCCCGGGTGAACTTGGATGTGGCAGGTGCACTTCCTTGATGGAAGACACAGGCAGTTACCTACCAAGACTACTAAAGGAGTCCTCCTCCGGCGTTCGCAGTCCTCCCACCAGAAGGCAATAATGGCTAACGTTTACTGAGCGCTTAGTAAGTGCCAGGTAGGTTTTGAGTGCCTTCCCAGTATCAAAGAAGTGGGTACATTTATGACAGCTCCATTGTACACTTGAGGAAACTCGGGACAGAGAGGTACAGCAGGTGACCCAACCTTGCTAGGCTCCATAGCCCAGGTTCTTAACCAAGAGACCATCCCACCAGGGCCATGTTGCCCCCTCCAGGGACCTGTGAGCCACAGCCTGACACCCCCCTCCCCCAGTCCTCTGAGAGTGCCCTGTCAGAGTCCAGAACCACTCACCCACAACCCAGCCCTTGGCTCTCCAGCGGGGGGGGGGGGGGGGGGCGGCTGCACCTGCTCGAGGCTGCTGGGAACCCTTGGTCAGCACTGCCTGAAACCATCAGGCAGCTGAGCTGCTTCCCCAGAGACCCACACAAGTCACTCACAATCTACTGCACACACACTTGCGTGGTCTCCACGGCTGAGAGGTGGACCAGAGTGTTCCCACTGGCGTGTGAGGGATGGGGCTCGGGGAGTTAAGTCCCTTACCCAGGATGGCGGAGTGGCCAAGGCGGGATCTGAACCACCTACCATGCCTGCCTCCCCATCCAAGAATCCATGGCTGTGCCCTGGGGATTCCAGCAAATGCTGTGGGGTCAGTGTCCTATGGGTCTTTAACCTTCCATCTCCAAAGCCACACTGATCCCAGACCCCTTCGGAAATCTCGGGTTTCAGAACCACCTCGGGGAAGTATTTACAACACAGAGACAATGCGGAGTTCAACCCCCAGAAATTCTGACATAGGGGGTCTGCAGTCATAGCCACCTCCCAGATGGCTCAGCAGCAGGGGATCTCTGGGGCACCCGCCTCTGGGCAGCCTCTACACTGTGGTCTCAGTGGTGCCTGTCCCAGGCCTTTTGTCATGCAACAGGTCCACAAACACCTGGGGGTGGTGGTGAATGAGGGTCTTTACTCCCGAGCCTGCTGCTCAGGGCTTGCTCCTGGGCATGGATGTTACAAAACACGGGAGAGACTTGCGAGGTTGAAGATAGATCCTTGTTGTCCACTCAAGGCCCAGCTGCTTCCCTTGGGTGTGGATCGCTAGGTACAGGAGGAGGGAGGGGACAGAGCCACCTCCCGAGGGCTCAGCAGGGACCTGGGGTAGCACTGGGTTTCCTTTCCTTTCCCTTTCTTTCTTTCTTTCTTTCTTTCTTTCTTTCTTTCTTTCTTTCTTTCTTTCTTTCTTTCTTCCTTCCTTCCTTCCCTCCCTCCCTCCCTCCCTCCCTCCCTCCCTCCCTCCCTCCCTCCTTTCTTCTTCTTCTTCTTCTTCTTCTTTTTAAGATTTATTTGTTTATTTGAAAGAGGTTACAGAGAGAGAAAGAGAGGAAAAGACAGAGAGAGGTGTTCCATCTGCTGGTTCACACGCCAAATAGACGCAACAGCCCAGGCTGGTCCGATCCGGAGCCAGGAGCTTCTTCCAGGTCTCCCATTTGGGTGCAGGGGCCCAAGGACCTGGGCCACCCTTGGCTGCCCTCCCAGGTGCACCAGCAGGGAGCTGGATCGGAAGTGGAGCAGCTGGGACTTGAACTGGTGCCCACGTGGGATGCAGGTGCTACAGTCACCTGCTATGCCACAGAGCCAGCTCCTGCACTGGGTTTTCTGATGAGTTTGCAGCTCCTGAGCCTGAGCCTGAACCATAAAACCCAACCCCAAAGGCATTTCTCAGACAAGCCACAACAACTCCAGAATCAGGGGTGTGATTTGGCGAAAATGCAAATTCCTGCCTTGACCCCGATTTATTGAATTAGAATGGGGGAGAGAGGGCAGACACCAGACGGGCCACACCCCAGGCCTTTCTTAGGCATGTGACTGATAAAGGCTGGTAGAACAGACTTTGGAGTGTCACAGGTGTGGGTCCAAAGTCCAGCTGTGCCACAGAGTAGCCGTGTGGTCAGGACCTTACTCCTATCCTGTGTGACACCCAGCGTGTGCCTCTCTGAGATGCCTTCCCTGGAGAAAGGGACCCTGCCCGGACAAGCAGAGTGGTCTTATTGCGTTTTCAAGGCCACCCACGCCAGGAGAGGTGTGGGGGGGGCCTGGCACCCAGGAAAGGAGCCTCACCTGGGGGCAAGGCAGCCGCCTGCTCCAGGAAGAAAGAGTGGTGAGCCGGCCAACAGCACTGAGCAGGGGCGGCCACGGTGGCACTGTGGGTTAAGCCACCACTTGGAACGTCTGGATCCCGTATCAGAGTGGCCATCTCAGCTTCTCCGCTTTCAATTCAGCTCCCAGCTCATGTGCCTGGAAAGCAGCAGACAATGGCTCAAATACTGGTTCCTTGCATCCCACGTGGGAGACCCAGGTGGCATGGCTGCGATCTCCAAGTTACAGAGCAGGAAACAGGCAGAGAGAGGTGCCCAAGGTCACTCAGCTTGCAAGAACTGAGGTTTGAGTCCAGGTAGTGCCTGGCTTTACCTGGCCCAGCAGTGGCTGTTGTGGGCATTTAGGGAAGTGAACCAGTGGATGGAATTCTGTATGTGTGTGTGCATGTGTGTGTGTATACCTCTCTCTATCTCTTTGTCACTCTGCCTTTCAAATAAATTTTTAAAAAAATGAAAACAGAAGTCTGCCTCCCCACTTCCCGGGGCTTTTACCTTTCCGGTCCTTGGGCCTGAGCCTTCCCACTGGGCCAGGTGTAGGAAACAAGACAGGGCAATGCAGGTGCCCTCCACTAGCCCTGCCCCCTCCCCCTCCATCTGCAGTCCCTAGCCCCTCCCTGAGCGGCAGCCCCTTGGCAAAACACTGGGCGTCCCCGGGAGGTGTCACCTTGAAGCGGGCTGCCAGGGAGCTGGAGGCCTCCACGTCCCTCCGCCTCCTCCACTCTCCCAGTCGGGTCCATGCAGAGAAATGCCAGGGCTTTCGGAAAGCTGCGGCCATTCACAAGGGGCCAGTCCCCTCCGGAAACGTCCCCCGGCTCTGCCGAGAGCCTGCTGGGAGACTTGGTGACGTTCTGCTCTCAGCACACACAATGGGCACGGGCAGGAAAAGCATCCCGCCTGTCCCAGGGGCTCACAGCCTCCCGGGACGCCACCCACCCCAGGGGCTCCTGGGGGAGGGAGAGGTGCGCCCAGGCTGGAGGACAGCTGTGCGAGCCCTTGGAGAAGGGGGGCAGGGCCATGTTTGCCCAGCTGCCACCTTCTGAGCCAGCGGAGCGAGTCCCATTAGAAATCCATTCTGCTTATGCCAGCTGCTTGGCTGGCCCGGAGACAGCGCCTGAGCCCTGGCGCGGGAACGGATTAGAACCCAAGCTGGCAAACAAAGCAGTTAGAGCCAGTGACCTTGGGAGCCTGGCCCGAGGCAGGTAGGCGTACCTGGTGGAGGTGTTGCTGCGCGTGTGAAACTTTGCAGGTCTCTCTCCGCCTCCTCCGGACAGGGAAACAGTCTGAGCTCTGTTTGCCTCTGATGAGCTACTGTGTGTGAACACACCTCAGTCACCAAGTGGGATGTTTCCCTGAACAAAGCAAGGGTGGGAGAAGCCCCCCTGGGGAAAGTCACAGCCAAGAGCTGGGAGGCAAGACCTTCTTCTCCAGCTGGACAGACACAAACCTGCTCGCCAGTGTAGTCTCCGGGCGGGCGGGGTTTTTTGAGATTTCTGGCTTTGGACAGTCTGATTACAGGGCAGGGGGCAGAATGGGGAGACTGGCGACTGTTCCACACTAAACTCCGCTGCTACTTAGGTTATGTGCACTTGCGTGGCCTTGGGGCATGGTGGTTTTGAGGAGCTAAGAGCCCCATGAGGCCCTTGGCACCAGCACTGGTGTAGCCTCACTTGGTAGCCACAGAACTGAGCAGGTAAGGGAATGTGCTTGAGGTTGATCCAGGAAGACTTCCTGGAGGAGGGGAGTGCGAAGCATGTTTGATAGAGGGGAGGGGAATTAGCTCACACAAAACCCTAAAAAGGGAGCTGACAGGTTGTGGTGGAAACACCTGGGGTGGGGGAGGACGCTCTGGGGCCATCGAGGGCCTTGCCTGACTACAGAACAGGAGCACCGTGCGTCAGCAAGGGGAAGGGGCCTGGCTGAGGCCAGGGAGCCGTGACCGAGCTGGAGAGGGTCCTGGGGGGAGGCGGCAGAGAAGGCGCCGGCGGAGGGAGCACGGACACCCCCTGGGGTGCAAAGGCTGGAGGGGGAGAGGGAGACCTGGGGGTGGCAGCAAGATGGTAGACTGTGCAGAGGGCTGCTCAGGGCTGGGGCCTTGTGCAGAGCCCCCGAGAGGGAACACTGGGGGTCGGTCTGCTGTGCCTCTCCAGTCTGGGAAGCCCTGGGGGTGGGGGGTCTTTTAACCCATTTTCCAGGTACTTTCTGAAGTATCTTGGAAGTGCCTGCAAATCTCACCTTCCCTCCCCTCTCCTCGAACTGTGACAACGGGGAACACTTGGGCGGAGGTGTGGGAATCCCAAGTGGCCGAGGGCCAGCCCCAACCTCTGAGTGCAGCCTCCCTCCCAGGGGGTGCCCTCCTACCTCCATCAGCTCTGCCTCAGGCCGCTGGCCGCCAGGGGAAAGGTATTTGTGGTCCAGAACCACAGTCGGCCACACCCTCAGCCTCCCAAGGGTGAGTCTCCTTTACCAGCTGTACTTTGCAAAGGAGAGAGATCCGAGGAGGAAGTCTTGTAAAATCTTTTTTTTTTTTTTTTATAAGATATATTTGAACGGCCAAGTTGGGGGGAGAGAGAGAGAGAGAGAATCTTCCACCTGCTGATTCACTCCCCAGATGGCCACAACAGCCAGGAGTGGGCCAGGCTGAAGCCAGGAGCCACGAGTTTCATCCTGGTCTCCCACATAGGTAGCAGGGATCCGCACTTGGGCCATCTGCTGCTGCTTTTCCCAGGCCATTAGCAGGGAGCTGGATGGGAAGTGGAGCAGCCAGGGCTTGAACCAGTGGCCCCTTGCCGAATGTTTTAAGTAGAATGTACTGAATACAGACTGGCAGGTTGAGATCTTCTCAGGCTAAGGCATGAAAGGAAAGGAAACGGTGAACGTGACCTCCAATCCCACTTCCAGGGCCGGGACTCGGGGGAGGAGGAAGGGGGCTGGAACGGCTGCTGATGGGGAAGCGGGTGGCCGTGTGCAGAGCTGACCCTGCCCGAGTCTTCCGAGTCGTCTCTGGGCTCCCACAGCCCGGTGAGGAAGGTGTGGCCACGATCTCCACGTTACAGAGCCGGAAACAGGCAGGGGGGAGAACCTGCCCAAGGTGACTCAGCTCGAAAGAACTGAGGTTTGAGTCCAGGCCTTGCACATGTCCCTGGACTCCCTCGGAACCCAGGGCCTTGCCGGTGCCTCTTCCCAGGAGAACGTGGGTGGCATAGGAAGCCTTTGCCGTCTCAAAAAGTAAAAGTCCTAAAAGGATGAGCAACAGGCTGTCCCCCTCCCCCCGGAGCTGAGCCCTCAAGAGAAGCACAAAGACCAAATTCCAACCGACTCTGAACTCCTGGGAGTGGGTGAGTCAGGGTCAAGTTTGTGTGCCCGGTACAGAAAACCGCTGGCAGCCTGGCAGGTCGTCTGCAAGCATTCGATGGATGATGATTGACTGAGTGGGGGAGGAGCCCAGCAGGGATGGGGGCAGCGGGCAGTGCTGATGGCAGCCGGGAGGACGGAGCATCCCATGCCCTGTGCCGCCATTGCTAGCAGGTGCGCAGGTGCAGGAGCGGGGTTCACCTCAACGTCCAGAAAACCCCTCAGATATTTGAGGCCCGAGTGCATGGACACGAGTAGCTTCACAGCCCTCCCTAGGGAAGAGGCTGGGTCAGGTTCATTCTTTATTTTATTCCAGAGACAGAGAGATGGGCAGTGAGAGACAGGCCATCAGAGGGCTCCCAGCAACTAGATCACTCTTCAAATGCCCCCAAGGCCAGGCCTTTGAACTCGGGGCCCCAGCTACCTGAGCCATCACCTGTGGCCTCCCAGGGTTGCACCGCAGGCGGGTGAGCTGAAATCAGCAACTGTGGCCAAAGGGGGAAGGCAGGCAGAGTGCTGTGGGACGCGGGCATTGTGACCTCTAGACCAAAGCCTTGCCCCTGAGCCAGGGGAGTGATGTCTGGGTTTAGGGGACACTCACGAATGCCCGGAAGAGTGCTGGTGCCCTGGGGGTGGGATGGGAGGGGAAGCAGCAGACAGATGTGGGGCCATGAGCACGGAGGTGGCAGTCCCATCAGGGCTGCCCTGCCTGGCTCTGCAGTGGGCAGTGACCAGTAGTGGTGACCAGCAGCGGTGACGCCAACCATGGCGTCCGGAGCAGGGATTGTCCCAGTGTTGCCCAGCGCTGCCCCTTTAGTCGGCAGATGGTGGGCAGAGGCTGGGTTATGGTGAGGGCCCCAGGTGGGGGGGAGGGACAGTGACTTTTGGTCAACCCTGCTGCCGCCTGTCGGTCATGCTTGTGGGAGACTGGAAAGAGCGGGCAGCATCCTGGTACCCCAGTGAGCTGGTTCCCCCCTGCCCACCGCTGCCTGGGAGGCAGCTGGTGCAAGGGAGGGCAGGTGTGCTCAGGTGGGCAGGCCCAGGCCCCACCCTGCCCGTCCCCCGTGCCCTCTGCTACCTCCCAGCCCCTCCTCCCTATCTACCTCTCCCCACGGCACCCTCCTTATGGGAATGAGCCCACCTCAGAATGAGCTCCAGAGCCCCACCATGACCTGCAAGACCCCACCTCAGGGGTTCTCGCCCTTGGCCACAGATTAAGGTCATCTGAGGAGCTTTTAAACAAACAGCAATGGGGCCAGAATTGTGGGTTAAGCCAATGTCGCCATCCTATACAAGCGCCAGTTTCAGTCCTGGCTGCTCCACTTCCGATCCAGCGCCCTGCTCATGCATCTGGTGGCAGGGATGGCTCAAACACTTGAGTCCCTGATACCCACATGGGAGACCCGGATGGAGTTCCAGGCTCCTGGCTTCGGTCTGGCCCAGCCCTGGTCATTGTGGATATTTGGGGAGTGAACTAGCAGCAGCTAGCTCGCTCTCTCTCTCTCTAACTTTGCCTGCCAAATAAAAAAATGAATCTTAAAGAAACAAAAAAAAAAAACAACTGACACCCTGACGCCGCTGGCCCTCTCGGGCCCTTGCTGGACAGCTGGCCCTGGCTGCCCACCCAGCTCCCCCCCAACCACACCGTGATCATGCCCTGGCCTTGTCCAGGCCCTGCCCTGCTGGAGTTCAATCCATCGCTTCTGATTCTTCTGTGATCGCGTTGAGGGGGAGGTGTCTTTCTCCCCCTGCTGGGACGTGAGCTGTGACGGTGGGGACGTGGCCATCTCATACGCTGCTGTGTCCTCGGTGCCCAGCATGGCGCCTGGGGCCAGTGCATGCCTAGAGAGAGAGGCTGTCTCCCCGGGCAGCTCTGAGCATCCAGAAAGCAGGAGTGCAGGGTCACACATCTTGGTGTTCTGGGGTCCAGGCACGGAGGCTGGGCCCAATGCCTGGTGCTGCTGATGTGCTTTGGGGACAGAGGGGCTCCTGGGGGACCCATGGAACGTCACCTCGCACCACTGGTAGCAAGGGTCAGAGCAGAACAAGGTGGAAGATGAGCCGAAAGCGCTGAGCTGCTTCAAGGCAAGAGGGGCAGGGCTGGCACCAGGGAGCCGAGCAGGAGTGAAAGACGGGAGGCCTGTTGGGCATCAGTCATTGTCCCTGGGCCCAAGTGATAGGGCAGGGTGACTGGGAGCCCATAGGAAGGGTGGGCCTGGGGAGAGCCAGGCCCAGGTCACCCCAGGGAGGGGGCTGATGTAAGCAGGGCAGGGCCTTGGTGCTGCTGCCCACCACTGCTCTGCGGTGATCATCAAACCACAAGCCACAGCACTGGCATCCCATATGGGCACTGGTTCAAGTCCCAGCTGCTCCACTTCCGATCCAGCTCCCTGCTGGTGTGCCTAGGAAGGCAGTGGAGGATGGCCCAAGTGCTTGGGCCCTTGCACCCATGTGGGAGACCTGGAGGAAGCTCCTGGCTCTGGCCTGGCCCAGCCCTGGCCATTGCAGCATTTGGGAAGTGAACCAGCAGATGAAAGTCCTCTCTAACCCTCTCTGTGACTCTGGCTTTCAAATAAATAAAATAAATCTTAAAAAAAACCCAAAAAATCCCAGAAACACAAGCCACAGAACAAACCACAAACGGCCCTGGTGAGGGGGTCAATCAGGCACAGCCCAGACCCCATCCCCAGAGCAGAAGCCAAGGCAAGGCCAGGGGAAAACAGTGCAGCGAAGGGTCTGTGGTGGGGACCCCGCAGAACACAGCAGGCTTGTGAGAGCCACCAAGCACCAGGCAACGACTGTGGCCACCCTGAAACCCAGGCCTCTAGGACCTGGGGCTGCCGTGGCTCAGCTTGGCCCCGGGCGAGCCCAACGGCAGCTCAGCTCCTTCACTCCTGGATTCAGCTTCCGTCCACTGGCAGCTCTGGCACAAGGCCTGGCACGTGCCTGTCCCCCACCCCCACTCCATCCCCAAAAAGGTCCTGGATAGAAGCTCAGGGTGCCCGAGGCCTCTACTGGACCACAGAAACCCCCAGGTGTGTTCACATAGGACCCCAGCTGCCCCAGGAAGATGCGAGAACCTCTGTGAACGTGCATGCGCACGTGTGTGTGTGTGATTGTGTGTGTGTGTGTGGCACTCGGGCACAGCGGTGGCTCTGCAAGGTGCACCAGCAGAGCAGCACCTGTGCAAACCCCTCCTCTGCTTCCCGGCCTCCTGGGCCCTACTCGTCCAGCGCCCCCTCCCCAGTCCTGCCCCTCCTTGAAGGGCGGCAGACAGACCTGGGAGTCTGACCCCACTGTCCTCATCTGCCAAGAGGAAAGAAATGGGTACCCCACGAGCATCCAGGGAGAAAGGCCCGGGCCCACACAGGCAGCTCAGTAAGCTCAGGTTCTGGCGCCCCAGTCTGCGCCCTGGCATCAGGAGCTGGCTGGCTGAGTGTCCAGCAGCTGGATGCCTGGCTGCCTGCAGGACAGCTGAGCAGGCCGAGCGCAGCGGCACTGGTGCCCCAGCCCGGGGACCCCTCCCCAGCTTGTGCATGTCGGCTTCTCCTCTACAGAGCAGCCCTCCACCCCCTGGCCCCAGCCACGCTAGGGAGGGCCAACTCTCAAGGCCACTGCACAGGTGACATGGGAGGCAGGGCCTGGGGTCTGCATTCTTGGGTGGTCTTAGGGGAGAACACACCTGGGCAGTGACCTGGGGGATGGGACAGGGCTCTGTGTGTGGCCCGAGGCTTCATGGGTGGAGCACGGTTTGTAGCAGTGGAGAACAGTGAGGTCTGCAGGCCCGTTCTGCTGCCCCTGGCCCTGGCTGCCCTCCAAGCAGCCCGCTCTTGAACCTCCCTCCCTCCATCCTTCTCTCTGGCTCTGCACTGGGAGTGCATGAAGCAGGCAGACCCCAGCCCAGTCCCGGACCCCCTCCTCTAGCTCTCCTGTTGGTCTCCACCCACAGGCGCCACCTGGGGCCAGGGCCAGCATCCAGAGCACAGCCTCTGGGCCAGGGCCTCCTCTGGGCCCCACCCCCACCCCCAGTCATTGCAGGTGCTCCTCCTTGTGGTCGGCTTTGGGCCTGCACACAGCAGGGAGGCTGCTGGGTCCCCTTCTGCACCAGAGCCCAGCACAGGTTCAGAGACACACAAAGCCAACCCCCCCTTTACTTCACACACTCACACTCACACTTACACTCGCACACAGAGACAGGCTCACGAGGCCTGAGAGGCTGTGGCCCTCCGTCTTCGGCATCCAATCATCCATGGCACGAGGCACTCCTTTTGTTACCACGTGGATTAAATATATTATCTGTCTTGGCGCCAAGTCCCAGGATATTCACAGTACAGTGGGGACAGAGCTGGGGGAGCCTGAGACTTGGGCGGAACCTGGTGGGAAGGGCAGGACCCAGCCTCCCCTCGCCTCTGCCATTCAAGTTGTGAATGCGAGAGGGGCGCCCTCCTAAGGGTGGTGGCCCCTGGTGCTCTGGGCCCCTGGGGTGGGGCCCTCAGGAGAAAAGGCTATTCCACCTCAGACTGGGCCTGCGCACCCCTCCAGCTCGCAACCACCCTCCGGGCAGGCCGGAGGGGCCCAGGGAAGCTGGTACCAGGATCAGGTAGACAGAGCCACAGGTAGGAAAGGAGGGAACGAGGGAGGCTGTGCCACACTGGTACCCGGGACACACTGGGGTGGGAGAGCAGCCAGGGCCCTTTCCCCTCCCCCTCTCTCAGCCCCCAGGAGCCAGGGCCAATCGGTCACCAGTGTCAGGGTGACCCTGCATATCTGGCGCTGTCCCCAGGCTGTCCGTGCTCCGGGGCGATAAGATAGGCAAGGGACAGGTAGGAGCTGGGTCAGCTCCAAGGGCAGTGGGTGCTGTTCCACCTGCCAACTTAAGGCAACTCCATTCCGATTCGGGAGGTGGGCAGGGCTCACGGGGGTGGCCGAAGTGCAGCCGGCAATGCCAGGACATCCCCGGGTGCAGATGGCACCCAGCAAGGGGGAGGAGGAGGGAGGCGGGGGATGCTGGTTCCTTCTGCTGCCCTGAGGGCACGTGCCTCTCAGGGCTTGGGCACTCGTGGGGCCCCAGGGCTCCAGGTACCCAGTCTGGGTGCTGTGTCCTTTCCTACTCTCTTTAGAAAGAAAGAGGGTGAGACGTGTGTGGGCGCTCAGGGCCAGGACAGGGCTCCCCACTCTGGTGAGTGTGGCAAGATGGAGCCCGCAACCTGGGCGTGGCACTCAGCCTGGCCCGTGAAGTCTCCTGTACCTGTCGGTCACTGTACCGACAGCACACCTGCTGTACGCTGGTGCTCTGGCACACTGGGGTGGGAGAGCAGCCGGGGCGCCCTCCCCTTCCCTCCCCTCTCTCCGGGAAGCAGCTCACAGCCAGCTCCACAGTGGGTGATGGAGGGGTCGTGTCCGGCAAAGGCCCCGGGAGGTGTGTGGGCAGTAGGGAGGGGAAACAGCTGTGGTCGGCATGGTGGCCAAGCAGTCCTCCAGCCCAGCCACCGGTCTCGGCCGCATCCTGTCCGAAACTGTGCTTGGCGCGACCTCTCACCCCTGGGGCCTCGGCAGGTGCACCCAGCTCAGAAGATGCTCTGCCGCCGGCTTTTCGCCCGTCCTGGGGAAGGGAGAGGCAGAAGTGGGGCTGAGGTGCTGCCCTAGGAGGGTCACTGGTCCCCAAGCACACTGATGAGCAAGGGTGTGCGCTCAGCAGCGGATCAGGCCTGGGTTCAAATCCCGCCTCTGCTACTTTCACCAGCTGTGTGAGACTGACTTAACCACTGCCTGTGAAATGGGGAACACTGGTGGCACCAACTTCACAGGCTGCTTTAAGGAGGAAACCAGATAACGTATGGAAAATGTTGGTCATGGCCAAGGCCATCAGCTGTTCTAGGGACAGAGTCGCTGTCCAGGTGGAGACTGGTGAGAGGCGTTCGCACAGAGCATGCACCTATGCCAGGGTCACTGCCGAGTGCAGAGTCCTGGGGAGGGAATGGCCGAGGAAGCCCTCCCCGCCCCTGCTCCCTGTGGGCCCAGGGAAGGGAGGCTGGGGGGCCTGCTCTGGCCCCTGAGAGAGTGCCCACTGTGGGGGCGGCGCCTGCCCCGGGGCCCACCAAGGGGAAGCGGGCGAGGCCCCCTACCTGGTGGCTGGCTGGCCAGGCCGCGGTAGCCCGGGTCTCTCTGGAGCTGGACTTCCTTCAGTGAGAAGATGGAGGCGGCTGGGCGAGAGCACAGAGGGGCCAGGAGCGGGCTGGGGTTGGCCTCAGCGAGCGCTGGCCCCGCAGGACCCAACAGGACCCTCAGGGACGTCCCAGCCCCCAGCTCTGAGCACCAATCCAGGAGGGAACCCACACTCCACTCTGCTGGTCCCCCCTGGGGCTCTCCCCACAATGCTGCTGCCCCAGGTGGCTGAGGGGTGGCCACGCCCTCACTCACTGTCTTCCAGCTGGTGCACACGCTCCCCCAGCGACCGGAAATAGGGGTGCCTCAGGGCGGCTTCCGCTGACAGGCGACTCTTAGATTCATACTGAAAGGCAAGGGGAGTGGGCAGTGAGGCCCCAGCCAGGAGGCCGTGGGGACCCTTCAGGCAGCGTGACTCCTGTGCTAAGTTAAATCCCCAAGGTGAGAGGGACCAAGTCCAACCAGAGAAGTCACTGGGGTCAGCCACCAGCCCCCACCTGACCCAAAGCCAGGCAGGCCTGGGGCTCGGGCCCCCCAGGCGTCTCCAGCACCAGAGACGCAGACATGAAACTCCAGGAGCTGCCCTGGCTCCCGTCACAATGCGGGATCTCAGTGCGCCCTGGTGAGCATCTTTCCCTTCACTCTGTGGTCACAGAAACACCTGTGCTCCTGTTTCTGACACCTGCAGGTGTGGGCTGGGGTCTGGGTCCGAGGCACACCCGAGGCTGCGCATGGAACGCGGTACCCAGGCCCTGAGGAGGACACGACAGGGACATTCGGGGGACTTGGAGCAAGCAACCACAGGGGTGGGGCCCCGGCTCTCACCAGGAGAAGGCTGCTCAGGAAGCCGATGCCATCAGGATCCAACCTGCAAGAAGGCAGTGCTGACACAGGCCGGGTGGGGGCGCTGCCACCTGCGGGAGGGAGGGCTGGGCCCCAGGCAGGGGCTGTGGGGAGCAGGGCTACCTGGGAGCGTGGCTGAGCAGCGGCTGCGGGAGGTACCGGGGGAAGTTGTAGGCTCGGAACTCAGACAGGGCCATCACTCCAGGCCAGGTCTCTTCTGTCGGGGTCCCTGGGGAGATAAGAAGGGGCGGGGAGGGTATGCATGTGGCCAAGGTCAAGGTGGATTTGGAGGAGGGGGTGCAAAGAGTGACCCAGGCCACAGGGGTGCCCGCCCTGCTGACGGGCTGAGCTGCTCTTGGGCACCTGAGCTGGACAGAGTTCTGGCGCCCCCTGGAGGCAGAAAGGAGGGAGAGGCCAGAGACTGACCTAGGAGTCGGAAGATGAGGTGCAGTTCCTCCTTGACCGTGGAGCCAGGGAAGAGGGGCCTCCCTGTGGCCATCTCATAGTGGATGCAGCCCACGCCCCTGCAGGGAGCAAGGGGCGTGGTCAGAGGGCGTGCCATCCTCTGCCACCCAGGATGGAGAGCGGTCCTGGGATCCGCCCCTCTCTGGGGACTCGCCCGGCCCTGGGAAGCTGCCAGCTTAGGGTCTGCAGGATCCCTGTGGCCACTCCATGGGCAGTGCCCAGAGAGAGAAGGACGCGAACGCCCACCCCAGCCCAGGCACGGCCACTACCCACCTGACACATGAGTACCCCAGGTCATAGGTTTAACATGAAAATGACGCGCCTTTCAGAATTTTCACAGAACTGATGCCTAGGGAGGCCTCATTTCAGTACACACAGGTTCCCCCTCCCCATGCCCTCTGGGAAGCCCCCACACACCCCAGGGCTGGGAAACCCCGGTCTATTTCAGACTCAATTTTTGGACATGAGTTTAGCAGGATCCACGTGGTCTGTAGGGGGAGGTGGGGAGCTCCCGGCAGAGGGCCTGGGTGCACAGGGTGAGACTCACTCACCACATGTCGATGGGGGTGGAGTACTCAGTGGATCCCAGCAGCACGTCCGGGGGCCGGTACCACAAGGTCACCACCTCGTTGGAGTAGGTCTTAGTGGGCACTGACTTGGCCCGAGCCAGTCCTGGGGACAGATGTGTCACTGAACCTCCGCCCACAGGCGGAGCAGCACCAGCTGCTGAGCGCCCGCTCCCCCACCACTCCTGCGGCCCCCAGAGGCCGTGCGCACCGAAGTCCGCCAGCTTCAGCTCGCCTCTGTCATTGATGAGCAGGTTCTGGGGCTTGAGGTCCCGGTGCAGGATCTTGCGGCGGTGGCAATAGGCCAGGCCGCGGAGCAGCTGGAACATGAAGATCTGGGGCACGCGGGGGGGGGGGGGGGGCGAGGTGAAGCAGAGGGGGGCGCCTGCCCCATCTGGAAGACCCTAGCTCTGCCCCAAGTCCAGGGAGCGGATGGGGCAATGGAGTCCCGGGGAAGTCGGCTGGCTCTCGGGGCCCCTGCAGCCCCCGCCTGGGTGCAGGCCCACCAGGACACCCCACCCAGGACTACAGAGGAGACCACGTGTGCGCAGGGGGCTGGGGTGTCCTCTGGGCAGGGGTCCAGAAGCTGGTCTGGCCTGGCGGGGGGAGCACGCGCTGGACTCTTTTACAAACACTGGACAAGGTCATCTGTCCCCTGAGTCACTCCCTTCCCCAGCCCCAGCCTCCCTTCATTCTGGCAGGCAGCTCACGCCCCGATTTGACGGCGCTGGAAACTGACGCTCAGTCAGAGAGGGGCTTTCTACCCACGCCAGGTGCTGGCCCAGGGCATCCGTGTCCCTGGGTGAGGGGTTCCCGACGCAGGGATCGGCAGGGTCCCCCCTCCCACTCTGAGCTCTGGACAGCTGCAGGCTGAGATGGGCGGGGCTCCCGGCCCTGCGGCCCTCACCTTGACATTGTGCATGCTCATGAGGTTCCCACAGTGGTCCAGATACTGCTTCAGGTCACTGTCCTGGAACACAGCGCCTGGCTCGGTCCCGCCCTGGCCAGGCACAGGGCCCCCTCCCTGCGCAGGGCGTGTCCGTGGCTTGCGGCTGCCCTGAGCCCGCTGCTGGGGCCACTCGTGCACAGAAGTGTCAAACAAACCTGCCCCTCCCTCGCCCCCAGCCCAAGGCCAGCCTGGCGACCCAGCCGCACTCACCAGGTACTCGAAGACCAGCGTGAGGGAGCGGTCGGTGTGGATGAGGTCGTGCAGAGTCACGATGTTGGCGTGTTTCAGGTCCTTCAGCAGTGACACTACGGGGGCGGGGAGGGGACAGGCCTGCCTGGGTCCCTGGGCTCGGCCCCAGGAGGCCCCACTCTGTGCGGACGCCCGGTCCTCCCAGCAGCCCAGTACCCTCTCGGATGGCAGTGCAGGGCGCCCCTTCCTCGTGCTCCAGCCGGATCTCCTTCAGGGCCACGAGGTTCTGGGTCAGTTTGCTGCGACCTTTGAAGACGGTGGCGTAGGTGCCCTGGGGTGAAGAGGCCCCCGCCCCGTTAGCACGGCTGGGTCCTGGGCCAGCGCCTCTGCGTGGCTCCCACCCCTCTCCCTTCACCGAGACTTCGTCCCCCACTTCCGGCCAGGGTCCCTCTGGGACAACAGCAGCTACCCACAGGGCTCCTCCAGGGGCTCCCAAGGGAAAGGCCTGGGCGTTCCTCCTCTCTATACATGGCCGCTCACCCCAGGCCACCGACACAGCAACAACTGACCAGCACAGTGGCCCAAGGGCGCACATCAGCTTACGACAGCAACCCCCAGAGTCCTCACTGCCACCCCATGAGGTAGGACCATCGGATGGCTCCATTTCACAGAGGAAGAAACCAAGGCACCCAGAGAGGTCATGGGACACACCCAAGGTCATGGTGCTGGGGATTTGAACCCAGGTAAGAAAAACTCGCAGAGCGAAGACAAGAATGGCTTCTCCCCAGGGCCTGTGGGCTGCTCCATCCCCATCGGAGCACCTGCCCAAGGCGGGGCCAGGCTGCACGGCTGACACCTGCTGTTCTCCTGGGCGAGGGTCACACAGGGGCAGGCCAGGGAGGATCCTGGATTGCAACCACAGTGCCCTCAGTTTCTTACCTCCCCCAGCTTGTCCAGTTTCACGTAGGTTTCCAGTTTCCCAAAGCCGATGTCTGACTGAGAGGGAGAGCCAGGGTGCCGTGAGCCAGAAGGGGACCACAGATGCCATACCTCTCCACCCCCAGCCTCCCAGAGGGAGGGAGTGATGGCCCCATTAACCGACACAGAGCAACTGAGGCTGGCAGAGGGAGGGCAGCCTCTGAACTTCTCCTTTCTCCTTTGTCCCTGCGATGGAGGAAGGAGTTCTGGGGAGTACGAAGGTGTGGAGCCCAGCGCTGCACACCCCGGCTACCGTGGCTCAGGCCGCGGGCTCCTCCAGGGCAGGTGCTGTCCCTCTGCCCATTGTGCCTCGAGTGTCCCCGTTCAGAAGCCACCTCCCCAGCAGTCTCCTTCTTCTAGCTCAGTGTACCCCATCTTTAAGGAGACAGATTCCAGGCCACCCTCCCCCAGAGGCTGACTCTGGGAGTCTGGTTTTGTAGGATGCCTCCAGGCAAATCTGATAGACAGCTAGGACTGGGGGCTCTACCAGGTGGAGACCCCAGGGCCCAGTGGGGGCCAGGCGCTAAGCCAGAGCAAGGAGGGACCTACCCAGGGAATGAGTGTGGATTAGGGAAGGCTCTTTGGTTGAATCCACTATGGCCAGCAGGTGGCACCAGAGCCCAGGAATCTCCCTGTGAACCACTCCAGGCCTTGGCCTGGACAGGCAAGATCCCTGGGACTGCTAAGTCTGACGCTGGGGAGAGGGTGTCCCACCCCGTGACCTCTGACCCTCTCCGGACTCACCAGGGAGGCGCGGCGGGACATGCGGCTGAGCGGCTTGGGCAGGTCTGGGTTCTCCAGCTGTAGCTTCTGCAGGAATTCCTGGGGCAGACGGATATCCATGGGCAGGGAGAGCCTCTTGCTGATGTCCTGCAGTGACCCGGATGAGATGGGGACACCAGTGTTGGCCACAGGGTAGCGAGAGCTGTGGGGCCCTCAGCTCTCACTCTGGGCCCAGCTTTCCCTGCAGAGCAACACAAGCTGTGATCCAGGCTCACTCCCAGCTGCTTCACCCGGGGCAGGGGGCGGTGTGACCACCCAGGGGCTGCTGTGTGGACCGCAGGAGGCCACAGGAGCCTGAGCCCAAGTGTGGACAGTAAACCTCATGCCGCTCGGGCAGGTGCATATGGGTCAGAGGAACCGTGGTCAGGGTGGATGCGGCCTGCCCCATCCGCAGTACGGCCGGTGCACCTGTTAGAGACAGCCATTTCACGCTCCCAAGGATTGCTTTCAAGACAAAGAGGCTGAGGTGCCCGGAGGTTGCAAAGTCACCGAGCTAAGAATGAATGGCAGAGCTGGGATTTGAACCCAAGGCAGGCAGCCCAGCCTCCCTCCTGTGAAGGCATTGGGGGTCTAGGCAGGGCAGGGAGCCACTCACCTCCATGGAAAAGCGGCGCTGGCTCTGCGGCCGGCGGTACTGCGTGCCGGGGGACGGGTGCCCCAGCTCCTCCCTGCTGTCTGCGGGCGACAAGGTGCTGGGCTCCGGCTGGGGGTCTCCACTGAGCTGCAGGTCTGAGACAGATAGGCATCAGCTGCCCCCCCCCGGGGGGGTGTTCAGCCCAGTCCCCACCCCTGACCTTCTTCCCAGGGCACGCTGGCTGGGCCCCTCACCCTCGTTCCGCTGGTTGTGGAGCTGGGTGAACTGCTCGGTGAATTCAGCCAGCGACTCCTCAATGGTCTCTGTGCGGGGCACGGACAGGGAGAAACGGCGCTTAAAGTTCTTCATCTTGTTCATGATCCTTGGGGCCGGCAGCAGGGCCCTGGGGCAGAGGGACGAGAACAGGGCAGGGTGTCCAGGTCTGCTCCAAATGTGGATTCCGGTCTGGTTTCCCCAGAGGTCTGCTGCCTTGCAGGCCACAGGGAGCCAGAGCTGTGTCTTAGCCCAAGTTCAAGCTCCCTGGGGGTGGCCCTACCCTGACCCTCTGCCCCCAGAGTTCCCCGCCGCAGGAGCTGTCTCCATTTCAGATCGAGGAGCCCGGGCGAGCACAGATCATGACTGTGGGTGCAGTGGGCAGAGCGCCTGAGAGCCCCCACCTCCATCTGCTGCCACGAGTTCTGGGGGAAGGGCTGGGGTGACAGGGAGAGCAGCAGAACCAGGTGGCCCCGGGGCCAGCACCTCTTTACCACCTGTGTGTGACAGCTTGGAGCATCCATAGCCGCCAAGCCCTCCTGAGGGAGACCCCCACACTGAACACCAGCTAGGCTCACACCTCGGGACGTGATCTGCTCCAAACCTCACTTCTCCCTGATTCTGACACCTGAAAGTCCCCCCTGGCTTGTCCTGGCTTCCTCTCTCAGCGGAGGAGGCTGAGAGAGGCTCGTGTGCATGGCTGCCACCCCGGCCCTCTCCACTCCGGCTCAAACACGGGAGATCAGAGGCAGCCGAAGTCTCAGGGGGAAGCAGTCTGCAGGAAGCAGGGTCCCCAGGGAGAGGGGGCTGCAGCCCTGCCGGCTCCTCCCACACCAGAGCTCGCAGCAGGCAGGGCGGCCTCTGCTACAGCCATGGTGGGGGGTCGCTCCACTTACCCCCAGGACCCCTTCCCCCTGCTCAGGTCCCCATGCCCTCTGAGTGACAGGACACCCTGCTGGCCACCCACAGGGACCCCCGTGCAGCTGCTGCTTCCTGTAGACACCTCCTCCTCTCCTGCCCTGGAAACCCAGAGCATGGCTGCCCCGCTCCCTCCCCCTCCGGGGTTCCACAGGCTCGGGGTGCAGTGCCCCCATCCTGCTCTGCCCACAGGGCCCTCTTCTGTGGAGTGGCTGGGACCACAAGGCAGGCACAAGTCCCCTCCCTGCCACGCCTGCCTGCCGAGCAGACACCAGAGCCAGGGTGTGGTGTGGGGGCCAGCCCGCACCCCTCCCAGCAGTCATCCACGCGCCAGGCACAGCCCACGCCTGGAAGAGGCTCCTAGCCGTGCCACCGGCCGGGATGTGGTTGCCAGGGCAACCAGGCCCCTCCTGAATCCTCTCGGTTTAAGAGATTACAGGTCAGTAACATGTTTGCTTTGCTTAATGATCACCTCCTCTCTGCACCAGACAGGGAAAGGCCTTCTCCCTGGCACTGCCTCCTGCTGGCCGCCTCCAGACACAGCTCAGCTGTGGTCCCAGCGCTCTCCTGAGCCCAGAGGCTGGACCCGGCCAGGCCCTCCTTCCTCGGGCCAGTGGTTCACAGGTGTAGAGGCCACGGATCTGAAGGCACTCAGTTCAGCTCAGCACATGCCGGGCGCTGAGCTTGTGAGGTGTTTAGTGGGGTCCCTACTCCCAGGGGCCCCCGGGGCTGATGAAGGTGGCCGAGGGCTTGTGGCCAGCTTCCCTGGCAGAGCCCACCAGGCCCCCTCACTCACCCCTGCCAGCGACCTGCAGCGATGTGGCTGTGTCCCATCTCAGGCTTGCTGCCTGCAGGGATTTCTGACAGGAAGCTCCCAGGGGGCAGCCGCCTGCCTCCCACCCTTGGGTGCAGCACCCAGCCCAAGGGGATCCACAGAACAGTGTCACAGAGGTGGCAGGACGGCCTGGGTTCCCGTGACAAGAGGGCCGGATGCACCCCACCTGATGAGCGCATTTCAGAGCCCAACAGGAGAGCAGGGGCAGCCCCGTGATGCAGATGGGGGGAGGGGCGAGGGGGGGCCAGGCTCTGGATCACCAGGGAGCACCATGAACAGGGATTCCGTTTCCCTGCGGATTCTGAGGCTTGGAGGGATTCTGAGGCTTGGAGGGATTCTGAGGCTTGGAGGCAGCGTGTAGGGAAATGCAGTTTTCAAAGTCTCTCCAGTGATCCCAGCGTGAGGCAGCTGGGATCCAGAGGAGGACCATCCTGCCCAGGTGGTTCCAGATGGTTCTACCATGCTGGGGCAGGGAGTCTTCGGGGCTGGGGAAGGGACTGCACAGAGGAGAGAGTGCAAGTGAGGCAGGGGACCCTTCCCGGGACAGGAAAGGGCATTGCCTCGCTCTGCAGCCCTCACAGCTCGGTCATAGTTATCCTGGGGGGTGCGGGGGAGGCGGGCACTTGGCTCCCTGGGGCCTGAGCTCTGCCAGGAAGGACCAGCCACGCCCCTTTCTAAAAACAGGGCTTCCCCCTTCAGGCCATCCCAGTCTGGGATTTATGGTATGGCACAAAGAGTTTGCGGATCAGGAATCTCCCAGGAGCTGCCATAAATCCCTAATGGGTCAAAGGGGGCAGAGAGGGCATTAAAAGGCTTCTAGGAGGGAGACCCCAATTTCTGCAGTCAAAGGAGAGCCGGCCCTGAACGGCACCTGCTCTCCCCAGGGTTCGGTTAGGAGCAAGGAGCTTCCAGCTTGCATCTGGGTGGGATGGAGGGTGGGAGAGGCAGCCAGCGGGGGCAGGCAAGCGGGGCCACACGGCAGGGATGGGGAGCAGCCGTTCGGCACCGCCAGCGAAGATCCCCAGAGGAAGTGGCTGCAGCGGGAGGGATGGGCTCCTGACGGTGACAGGGGAGCAGGCGGCGGGGGTGGTGACCACAGCGGAGTGGGCGCCTCTCTCTGCTGGGCACAATCGGGGCATTGAACCCGGCGGGGTCTTGGGTGTGACGGGGCAGACGGGCAAGTGAATGGGGTGTTGTTTCCGAGCGCTGGACACAAGATGTCTCTGTCACTTTCCCCTGGGAGTGTCAGCTCCGCGGATCGGGGGTCGAGGGGGAAGGGAGACAGGAAGAAAGCCTGTCACCTTGGTGCCGTCTGCCCCTCACCCCGACTGGGGACAGAAGGGCTCAGTGTGACCCAGCCCAGGGCCTGGCACAGTGTGGCCTTTGTCCCCGGGTCAGGGAGCCATCTGGGGCTGTCCTCGTACAACTGGTGCCAGGGGAAGAGCAATGGGCACCCAGGGGTACAGGCCTGGCGAGGGAGAGGGGGAGGTCACAGGAGGAGGGATCCCTAGGCGCTGTGGGTGTGGGCAGGCAGACCCCAGTCAGCCTTCCCTCCTGCCTCCCTGCCCAGGTGAGGGGCTCATGCTCTCGGCCACCTCCTGTCACTTCCTCCTGGGCACACACTCGCTGGCCCAGAACTTCCTGCTGGCGCCTGAGCAGTGAGTGGCACAGGAAGAGGAAGGAGCCAGGCCGGGGGCACAGTGGGCACCTGCCAGAGGCCGCTGTGTACCCAACAAGAAAGGGCAGACCCCAGGTTGTCATTTACGGACCTGCCACTCCCACGGCTCCCTGAGGATGCTCAGGCTCCCGAGGGGAGAGTGGGGGGGAGGGAGTGCGGCCAGACTTATCATATCCAGCTGCAACTTCCTAGTTGTCCGAGACGCGAACTGACTCCCTTCCTCCTTTCTCCTCCTAGTGGGAGTCCTCCCCAGCCCCGGCCCCTCCCCATGGCTGCCCGGGTTCTAGTGCTACTTCTCCAAGCCTCCCCAACTCCCACCCTGAATTAAAAGCCAGACAAACCCAGGTTCAGATTCTGGTGTGACGACTAGCAGGCTGTGTGACCGCACTTCTGGGCTCCAACCCCGCTCACTCACTCAGCAACTGCTTACCGAGCACCTGCTGTGCCGGGCACTGCTGCAGGCCCTGACTCCAAGGTGGAGACAGTAATTCCCCATGGGGTGGGGAGACCCAGACAATAAACAAATAAAACATGCAGGATGGCAGAAGGTGACAAGTGCAATGAAAGGAAATCGAGTAGGAAAAGGGAACTGGGTGATGGGGGTGCTGCTGGCTGAAACAGGGTGGTCAGGAAGGCGCCTGTGACAAGGTGACATCCCTGGAAACACTCAGAACAGGCACAGGCGAGGAGGCCTGTCCTACCGAACTGGGAAGTGAGTCAGCTCGAGAATGGTGGTGCAAAGGCCCTGGGGCAGAACGGAGTCTGGTGTGTCCTCACACAGTGAGGCCAGAGAGCAGGCCAGGGCGGAACCGGCAGCAGCTGTGTGGGGCCTCACAGGGGAAGGGAGGGTTTGAGCAGGTGAGTGGGACGCTCCCACCGAAATTTCAACAGGCCGCTGCGTCGTGGGCAGACTGTGTGCAGGCGTGGGGAGCAGCATGGCGGAGCCGGCGTGGGCACAGTGGAGCTGGTGGCCAGGGGCTGGCTTCGTCTGGCATAGGCTTCGTAGAGAGAAGCATGTAGGTGAGAAGGGCTGAGCACGGTGGGGAGGTGCTTGGGGGGAGTCCGGCAGGCCACAGCAGTCAATGCTGAGGACGAGGGCTTCCGGGGTGGGAGGTGGCGACAGGGCTGGGGCAGCGCGAGGCTTTGTGGGGCAATGGCACCGAGATGTGCGAGAAGAGCCTACCCTGTGGGTGCAGCCCCAGCCCCAGGAGATGCCGGAGACAGAAGCCGTATCAATGTCATCAGCCTCCCTCCAACTTCCGCCCCATGCTGCTTTGAGACCTGGGATGGAAGGGGTGGGGAGCAGGGGCCAGCGGCCTGAGCTCCAGGACTGAGAGGGGAGGGCCAGGGAGGCAGGGTCCCCCTAAATGACCGCTCTGCAGGCCTCCGGGGACAGGTCTCTCCCAGCCTCAGAGCGGGCCTGGCCAGAGGGTGTGGACGCACCTGGGTCAACCTCTGCCCTGACTGACGTGATCTGCAGGCTGGCAGAGCACACAGGACCCTGGGAAGTAGCGCCGGCTGCAGACGGCTGCGGGGGCAGGAGACTCGGCCGCTGCTCAGCTTCCAGGGCCGGCATTAGAGCCTCCATTTAGCAAACCCCTCGGAACGCCCTTTGGCTCCGCCCCGGAACTGAGCCCCAGCTGCCAGCCTGCACCCAAAGTCCTTCCAGACCTTGCAGTCACCCCACCCCATCCTGCACTGTGCTCTCAGGTCTCGTGGGTCTTCAGCCGAGCCCCCAGGACCACCAGGTGCCTCTGATTTCCCTCCCCAGGGGCGCGGTGGTCCCTATGCCTGGTGCAGGTGGCACACAGCAGGCACGTGTCTGCTTCCCAGGGACACACGGCGCACGCACTGCGTCCCAGGCACATGTCAGATCCTTCCCCAAGTCTCGCTTTTGCTTTTCTTCTTTGCACTTTGATCTTGGTCTCTGTGGGCCCAGGGGCACAGGATGAAAGAGGAAACTCGTGACTGCCCACTTTCTGAACCCCAGAGGGTCTGTGCTGTGTTCCCCAAGGCTGACAGCCAGCCAGGATCCTCAGACACCCTCTGCCTCCTGCTCCCTGCCCGCACCGCGTCCCTCAGCCAGTCTGGGCCTTGGGCGAGCTTCAAAGAACGAGAGGCCACAGCTGACCAAGGCTGCAGATCACGAGCGGGGACTTCAGAGCCACTCCCTCCCTCCCTCCTCCCAGAGAGACTGTGCTGGCAGCAAGCTGCAGATAGCATCTCTTCCTTCAACCTCCAGCTGAGCCTGCTCCAAGCGGCTGGAGGCCTGGGACAAGGCTCAGGGAAGCTGCCCACCCCCGGCCGTGGCAGGGCTCGCAGCAGTAGCGGCAGCAGCCCTGGAGCCCCCTCGCTGACCTTGGCCATGGGCCTTTGGGCTGGCCAGGCCTGCAGAAGATGTTTTGCATGCTGGCGCAGCTTGGAGAAGATCCCCACACCCGTCTGGAATGTAGGAAGCAGGCAGGGGAGGCCTCCCAGAAGCAACCTGGAGAGGCGGCGAAGTGTCTGGGGCTCAAGGTCACCCCTGCTCCGAGCCTGCACCCCAGCCCCTACAGAGTCTCCCTCAGACCAGAACATGATGCTGTCCGGCCCTGCTCTCCAAAATTCTCTGTAGCCCGGTATCCCAGAAGAAACCCGCCTACCACACTGTGGCCCAGGAAGACACCGATACCTCAGTTTCTTTGCCTGCTAAATGGGGATGATACCTCACCCCCACTCCAACTGCTCAACTTAACTTTCTCAGCTGTGTCCTAGTGATGTCACTCCCCTATTTAAAATCCTTCAAAGGAGTGGGCCTTTGGCCCAGCAACTGGGATATCGCTTGAGATACCTACAGCCCATAACAGAGTACCTGGGTCTCAGCCCTGATCCAGCTCCCTGCTCATGTGCACCCTGGAGAGACAGCAGGAGATAGCTCAAGTAGTCGGGTCCCTGCCATCCACACAGGAGATCTGGATCGAGTTACAATCTCCTGGTTTCAGCCTGGCCCAGCCTTGGCTGTTGGGGGCATTTGGGGAGTGAACCAATCAATGGATGACTACTCTCTTTTTCTCTGTGTTTTGCTCTCCCTCTGCCTTCCAAATAAATAAGTAAAAAAAAAAGGGGGGGGGGGCTGGTGTGGTGGCATAGTGGGCAAAGCTGCCACCTGCAGCACTGGCATCCCATATGGGCAGGGGTTCAGGTCCCAGCTGTTCCACCTCTAATCCAGCTCCCTGCTAAGGTGCCTGGGAAAAGCAGCGGAAGATGATCCAAGTGCTTGGATCATCCATGCAGGAGACCCAGGAGAAGCTCCTGGCCCCTGGCTTTGGCCTAGCACAGATGCAGCCCCAGCCAATGTGCACCCAGCTGGGGAGTGAATCAGTGGATGGAACAGCTCTGTCTCTCTCTGTAACTCTTTCAATTAAAATAAATTAAAAAAAATTAACATTTAAAGCCTTCAGAGTTACCCTTGTGCTCAGGAAACAGTCTGAACTTTGTCTTTGGATTCCCGAATCCTTTGTGTGTCCCAGCAGCCACGCTTCCCCAGAGTCCGGTTTTATGGACCGCACCGGGCACACCCAGAGCAAACCACACTCACACCCCATGGCTCTGCACTTGCTGTGCCTGTGGCCCGGGCTGTCCTTCCTCAATTTTTCCCCGGGTAACACCCCTCCCCAACTCCGTATGCCAGTCACTTCCCTTGGGAAGCCAGGTGCGGCCACACCTGCTCCACCAAGGTGAAACGAGCTGCTTCCCCCACTCGCTTCCACGGTGGCCATGCACACAGGTCACCAGGCTGTGATGTGCTTCCGGGTCACCTCATGTAGCATACAGGGCCTGCGGGCGGCTCAGCTAGCTTGTAGAATGAACAAAGACGAGGCCAGACGAGCCCATGGCATTGCCTTTTCCTCCCTACAGACACACACACCCTGGACCCCTCGGGTCAGAGGCCGAATCTCCATCACCTGGAGCTCCGGACACACTGCCCTGTGCCAGGAATGCCAGCATCCTTCCTTCCACGCCAGGCAGGCGGGGGCCTCTTGTGAGGTTCTTGTCCTCATTAGGCCAACTCCAGGCTTGGCAGTGAGGACGCGTGCACAGCTGGGGAGGTCTATCCCGGCCCCCTCTCTGCCCTGTCCCCCAGCCCCGGCCTCTAGGGACGTCCTTCCTCCCCTTGAATCTCAGAGGGAATGGGAGGCGCAGGAATTGGTGCCCACACGAGCGGGACTAGGGGGCAGTCACCGAAGTGGCTCAAGTCAGGGGTGATGTCTCCCAGACGCCCTCCACCGAGCCCTGCAAGTGTCCCCTGGCCTGACACTGCTGTCCCCAGCCACGGGAAGGTCCCTCGCCCACACTCCCACCACATTCCAACACTCTGGGTGAAGCCCCCCAGTCCCTGGGCCCTAACTGCTCCCTGTCTCTGCCCCTAAGGCAGGCTGCTCTGACTCATCCCAACCCCCAACCCCCAGAGCCTCACCCGAGGTCTCAGTTGGAATCAGGCCCCCTCCCAGGCTTGTGGCCCCAGGCTGGGGCAGGGCACAAGGTCCTCAAGGACAGCAAGCCCTCAAGGGAAGTCTGTGATGACAGGTTCCCCTGACAGCAGGGCCTCCTGGGCTTGTGGGGAAGGGGTGCTGGGTAGGCTCTGGGCCACTTCCTGGGCTCCCATCACTGGGACAGATTCTCAGCCCCTCACAGCACCCCCTCCGGCCCCCGCTAGCTCCCTGTTGACCCCTGGCCATCTCCATTCTGGCTGTGTGGGCTGCGCATCTGTGCGCTGGTGCCCCAGGGCTGCTCTCGGAGGCACACTCATATCTTCTCCTGTTCCCCTTCTGACCTCTTGTGGGGCCCAGCTAAGGCTGCTCTGGACATCCTGAAGCTGAAAGGGGACAAGGGGCCCTTCCGTCAGCTCTGGTCCCGGAGCACCCCAGACCAGGGGGCCGGGAAGGCACAGCCGCCGGCTCCCCCAGCCTCGGGCTTCCAGACAAGGCCCGCCTGCCTCTCCCATGGGAAGTCTCCCGGCTCCCTTCTGCGGTCAATGTCTCTAACCCACAGCAACATTTAAAAATGATTTAGAAGTTATTTGAGATTTGGAGAGATAGGGAGCTCCCATCCACTGATTCACTCCCCAAATGCCTGCAACAGCCAGGACTGTGCCGGGCTGGAGCCAGGAGCCAGGAGCTCCTGCTGAGTCTCCCACACCAGAGGCAAGGGCCCAACTACTTGAGCCATCACCACTGCCTCCCAGGGCGTGCATTCACAGGGAGTGGAGGCAAACACGGAACACAGGCGTGGGGACACGGGACACGAGCCCCTTACCCGCCCCGGCTCTCTACTCCTTACGGCTGCCTTCTCTGACGACCCTCAGGGACCCTGTGCCCACCACATCCAGTGTTGGTCTACCGCAAGCAGCGCTCCCGTGCACTCTGCGCGTCAGCAGACATAGGTGCCCACGTATGCAAGAAGCCAGGGCATTTGGCTGCGTGCCGAGGGAAGCAGCCCATTACGGGCTAGGACTCCTGTCTCTGGTGTGCTCTCCATGCCCAAGTTTAGCAACACAACCTCGAGGGCCTTGGAGCCCTGGTGTCCCTGGGGAGCTCCGTCTCCCGCGCTGGGGTGAGGGAGGATTTCCCGGCATCTCCACACCACATTCCTATTTATATATCGCACCCCCGCCCCGCCCAGCCACAGCCTGGCCCCGGACCCACATCCGGACAGGCCCCCCTGGCCAGTCTTCAACCTTCCCTGTCCCAGTCCAAGTGACCAGTCTAAAACAGCAGCAGCTTCATGTCACCCCAAACAACCCCACGGGGCGCCTCTGCCCAGCCCCTGGCCTCTGGGCCCGCAATTACAGCCTCCCCCCAACCAGGCAGGGCCCAGGTGGCCACCTTGGCCTGGACAGCCTCCCTGCCCCTCCTGGGTCTCCATGGTCTCCCCCTACCCCGTGCCTCTGCACACACTCCCAGTTGTTCAGCTGTTCCCTAATTGGCCCTTGTCAGTGTCACTCACCCATCAGAGCTCAGGCTTTGGGTGGGAGTGGGAGCGGGTGTGTAGCTCCTTCTGGTCACTCATTTCTCAAGCACCTGCTCTGTGCCAGGCCCTGCCCCTGGGCTCAGTACCCCGTCCTGCACTCTCTCCACCTCCATGACAGCGCAGCCTCACTTCCCCTACCTGCCCCTCAACTGCCGGCACTCCCAGAGCACTCCGTGTGCCTGCCTGTTCTTCCCCTCCAGGCACCCTCCCTGGGTGACCTCATCCTGTCCCATGGTGGAAACCACCACCCACACGCCGATGACTCCCAGATCTGCAGCTCTGGCCCCACCAGGCCCCCGAGCCTCTGTCTGGATATTCTCCGAGAGTCCCCTTGGAGACATACTTTTAAGAGAAGACAGGAGGTACGTACAATTTCTAAGAAAATAGCAACACTTCATTTTAAATGGAAAAAAAAAGTATTTTTAGACTATGATTCCAGACCAGTTTTGTGTAAGGCCTAGGGAGCATAAGGCAAAGCCTGGCAGGTCAGGCAGCCAACAGTGGAAGAGCGGGGCCCACGCCGAGCAACTCTGCCCTCACAGCGGGAAAACACTACAGACACAACACACGAGAACGCACACAGCGCGTTCGGTACTTACAGACTCCAACGTCTGAATTTCAGAGGACGTCTTAAGTCTCACAAGATACTACTTTCCTCTTTTGATTTTTTTCCCCCCAAACATCTAAAAAGCATAGAAAACCACTCTTAACTCACAGGCCATTCAAAACCAGGTGGAATCTGGCCAAGAGCAGAGGTTGGCCAAGCCCTGCCCTGGAGCAACCAGCGGCCAAGTGGCTTCTGCATGTAGCACTTTGTGCACAGCGAGGTACTTGTTCTCTTCTGATTTGCCAGGGGGCCCCCCGGGGGTCTCCTTGCCCATCTGAGTGATGGCAGGGATGGGGTACCTGGGCCTCAGGTCGGGGGAGCCCTGGGGTTCCAACGTCAGGAGGAACGGAAGGCTGAGTCCCTCCTGGGGCCCCAGAGTACAGCTCACCACGCTGATGGGACTGGCAATGAGGCAGCCACAAGCCAGCAGCCCTGGGTGAGGTCTTAGATCCCTGGTCTGTGCTTCAGTTTTTGGGTAAAGGCAAGACTAAGAAGAGGAAGTGGCCTGCCCAGGGCCACTCAGGGTGGTGAGCAGAGCTGAGAACCAGCACTCTGGCCGTGTGAGCTGGTGTCCCGTGCCCTCTTTGCTTCCCAAGGCAACAGGACCTGCAAGGGCCTGCCCAAAGCCGGTGCCCCATCCCCGGGGCATCAGGGCTGAGGAAGCCAGCAGCCCACGTCGGTGAGGAAGGAGCCGTGTCAGGCCTGGCATCAGCATAGTACGTGGTACCCAGCCAGACACGGCAGAGCAGGCTGCCAGCTGGGCTCCAGGCCAGCGCCAGGGACGGACTCCATGACCCCTGTCCCGGCCTCACCTCCTCTGGAAACCCAGCGCTGCTTCGGTCACGAAAGACGTCCTCCCCAGCGGCACCTGCCTCTCCCCTGCTTTCAGGCTGGGGATCCTGCCAGGACCCTGGAAGGCCAGCCATGCCCCCGCCCTGGGCCTGGCTACTCCACAACAGACTCCTTTGCTGGGTGTTGGGCCAGAGGAGAGAAGAGGGCTTGGCTCCTGAGGGGTCTCCCCAGCAGAAAAGGGTGGGCTTCGCTAGGGATCCAAGGTGTGAGGGGAGGAACTATCCTGGGGCTTTCTCAGAATTCCCCACAGGAATGGAAAATGGAGAGGGGGCCGGTGCCGCGGCTCAATAGGCTAATCCTCCGCCTTGCGGCGCCGGCACACCGGGTTCTAGTCCCGGTCGGGGCACCGATCCTGTCCCGGTTGCCCCTCTTCCAGGCCAGCTCTCTGCTGTGGCCCGGGAGTGCAGTGGAGGATGGCCCAAGTCCTTGGGCCCTGCACCCCATGGGAGACCAGGAGAAGCACCTGGCTCCTGCCATCGGATCAGCGCGGTGCGCCGGCCGCAGCGTGCCTACCGCGGCGGCCATTGGAGGGTGAACCAACGGCAAAAAGGAAGACCTTTCTCTCTCTCTCTCTCTCTCTCACTGTCCACTCTGCCTGTCCAAAAAAAAAAAAAAAAAAATGGAGAGGGTGTTCAGAGTGATGACAGAAACACTTCAAGAACAATATTCCTGGGGCAGGCACTGGCACAGAGGTTATGGTGCCGGCTGAGATGCCAACACCCGGTGGCAGATATCTGAGTTGGAGTCCCCACTTGGCTTCTGACAGCCTCCTGCAAATGTATCTGAGGCAGCAGGTGATAGCCCAAGTACTTGGGTCTCTGCCACCCACACGGGAGACCCGGATGGACCTGCACCTCCTGGCTTGGACCTGGCCCTCCCAGCCCTGGCTGGTGTGAGCTGGTGTGAGTGAACCAGCAGTGGAAGATCCCTCTCTCTTCTCTCTCTCTGCCTGGCACCTGGGGCCGGCGGCTATAGGAATGCTAACTTCATTTTTATATTTATTTACTTATTTTTATCTACTTGAAAGGAAGAGCATGAGAGAAATCAACTTTCTACCTGCTGGTTCATCCCACAAATGCCGACACTGGAGGCTGGGCCAGGCTGAAGCCAGGAACCTCAAACTTCATCTTGGTTTCCCAGGTGGGTGGCAGGGGCCCAAGCATTTGGGCCATCACTGGGCCTCCCGGGATACATCAACAGGAAGCTGGATCAGAAGCAAAGTACTCAGGACTCGGACTGGCACTGATATGGCACGTGGGTACCCCAAGTGGCAGCTTAACCCACTGCACCATAACACCACCCAGGACCCTAACTGTAGGAAGAATATCAAGTAGGGGCCAAAGGCACTGAGAACCACCCGGTGTGGCCCACTGACCCTGTGGACCACAGCCCTCGGTGAGGTCCACAAGGAGGGCAAAAAGCGGGCTGTGTCGTAGACATGATCTCATCAGGATTACCACACGACGTAATACCAGCGTCCGCCCCATTACAGATAAAGGAAACGGACACTCGGGTGAGCACATCACTTTACCAGTTACCGAGTGGCACAGACAGGATTAGTACTAACTAACCGCAAAGTCCACAGAGGGCCTCCGCCCATGGATGGGAAATGCACACCCAACAGGTAATGGGTAAACCCATCCATCAGCCATCACGGGTCATCTGGTCTACCCTCAGGCCTCTATTTCAGGGAAGGAGGGGAGGGGACACAGGGTGAGGCTGTTTTAAAGAGTTTTGGGGAGGAGGATCTCTACAACGCCCCCTCAAAAGTCCGGCCAGCACCTTCCCGAGTAGGATGTCCTGGCTCGCCCTGGTCACATGGGCTGCCAAGGATGGTCTGGGGCTGAGAGCTTTTCAGGTCAAAGCCAGCGCCGACTGATGCCTTTCCAGTGTGCCTGCAGGCGGGGGGCCCTGGGGACTGAGGAGCAGATGGGCTCTCGTCAGACAGCTCTGGCCGAGATGCGCCCACACCTTTCTCTCTTCCTAATCTGCACCATGCCACTGGCTGGCTCAGGCCAGGCCCGGCTGACAGATCTGTAAGCAACGCTAGGCCCCAGACCCCAAGCTGCTGCGAGCCTGTGTCGTGCTGTGTGTCCGTGGGGGCCAAGGACAGGGCTGACTTTGGTCTGCTCCCCTCCCCTGGAGATGGCAAAGCTGGGGCTCAGCAGTGCTTGCCTGCAGGGTGAAGGTGAAGAAGGGTGGGGCAGGGGAGAATAGGGCTCAGGGCGGGGCCCAGGGCTGGGGATGAAAACTTGACTTGGCTGCAAGGGGGTAAAGCTAATCAGGTGGATCTGGATCCAGGCCAGCCACGCCCCCATGGACAACAAGCAGAACAGAAGTGGCAGATCCTGAGGTTCCAGGGGGAACGTCCTCTCGCCCCAGGGGAGGAGGCCACGGCCATGGCACCTCGGGCAGGAGGCTGCCGGTTCTCCAGCTCCCCCTGCCCACCGCCCTCATGCTCTGCAAACTAGGGGGGAGGCTCCCCAAAGCACAGGGTCCATCCAAGCTGTCTCTGACCACCACCACTGCTTATTCTCCTACACAGGGCCCTCCTGCCCCACCTGAACAGGAAAGGTTCTGGTGAGGGGCCTGTTCTGATGGGGTAGAAAAGCCTGCTCCCTACCCCAGAGCCAGCCACCGTGCAACCACCAGGAAGTTCCCCTTCCTAATAACCACTGTTGCAACAGCTGCCAGTTATTTGGTCTCTGTGATGTGCTGGGGCCCATGCATTATTTCACTGAATTCACATGATAACCCTCACTATGATGGTCCCCATTTCGCAGATGAACAAACTGAGGCTGGAGGAACTGCAAGAGTTGGCTGGGGAGAGAAGGATATGCACAGCTCATAGGAGCTGCAGCTGCAGCTGGAGGTGGATTTCGACAAGGCCCAGGGTTCGCCTTCCCTTTTAGCTCCCAAGCTTGGTTACAGAAGGAAAGAAAGAGCTGTGGAGGGGCCCACGGAGAGGCCGGACAAGTCCAAAACAGGGGCCCAGGAGGGAGAGGCCTGGTTGGCATAGGAAGGGCACTGTGGTGCCCGTCTCGGTGGCTGCACAAGTCTCAAGGAGGCAGAGCACTGCCCGGGCCTGCGGAGGAAACAGCCGCAGCCCGAGCCACAGCTCCAACCCCTCTGCGCCTGAGGCGAGGGTGCCCGGGCAGGTGCAGGACCAGGAGCCTGCTCGCTCCCAGATCCAGTGCCCTATCTCCTGCGACCCACGGGAAGCCTGGTTCTGCCTCTCTCCGAGCGACCCCAGCGCCACCACACACACCCCTCCTTCTCCTGAGGATGGATGCAGAACCAGACACCCCCACAGAGGGCGCTGGGACCGGCCGGCGACGGGCAGGGGCTTGGGGGCAGATGATGAATCCTACCTCTGTGCCACCCTGGGAAAATTGGCATCTCAGTTTGCTCAGCTATAAATTGGGGATATTATGCCTGGTTTGTAAAGCTGTTGTAACATACTGCTTGGCACAAGGCAGATATTCAACAAGCGGTAGCCAGTAAGGCATTTGGGTGTCAGCCATGGGGTGGACAGTCAGCCTAGTGGTTAAGACGAGCTTGCGATGCCTGCATGCCATATCAGGTGCTGGGGTTCAAGTCCCGGTTCCATTCCCAGTTCCTGTTTCCTGTTGTTGTGCACTGTGGTGATGGCTCAAGTACTGGGATCTGCCGCCCAATGTGGGAGACCTGGTGGAGTTCCCAGTTCCCAGCTTCAACCTGGCCAGCCCCAGCTGTTGCAGTCATTTGGGGAGCGAACCAGCAGAGAGCAGATTTCTCTCTTTCCTTCTCTCTGCCTTCCCAATAAATAACAAGAAAATAAAATTAAAAGAAATCAGATGTAACTTATTGCACTCCACTCTGGCTCTGGAAACCCCAAGTTTGAGAAGAACTTCTCCCAGCAGGATGTGGGCACCCGTGGGGGCAGTCCCAGGAACCCAACGGCCAGGGACACCTCCCAGGTCAGTCCTGGGACGGGAGCCCAGCTGTGCCAAGGTGACCCTCTCTCTAGAACCCTGCAGACACAAACACAAACCGACGCCAGCGCTGCCTTGCATCCCGTGCCCGCCCCACCCAGGGTAAAGGCAGGGGCTGTCTGAGGACCTCGGGCAGCCTCTCTAGCCATCTGGGAGGCTTCTGCCCCAGCAGCTCAGTGTCCAGGAATGCGGCCGCGGTGGGGGCAGGGACACACAGGAGCATGAGGAATCTCACGGGGTTGGCCCAGGGGGGCTGGCCACCGGTGACTGCGTCTGGGCACACAGATCACAAGGCTTCCAGGCGGCAGCACCCAGAGCCCCAGCTCCCCATTTCGGATTTCCTCCTCATCCCACCCCACCCCCGCAGCAGATGCCCCGGACCACAAATCCGTAGCCCCTCAGGGCCCTCCATCCGCTCCCAGGCCGTAGAAACCCTGTGTCCACTGCTCCTCTGGCCTCCCTGATGGGCAGACAGAGCAGGCAGTTTCCCGCTGCTGGGACCTGCTGATCTGGAAAGTTCACCGGAGCCCGGAAAGCCCTGCCCGGCGGCGACCTGGCTTCACACGCCCGGGTCCTCGCGTGGCAGGCGAGTCCTGGCCCTTGTCCTCCCCAGAAGGAAGGGCTCTTGGAAGGCGCCCGGCTCCCGCCTGGGTGGACACTCAGCTTTGGGGGGTGCAGCCGGAGCCCAGGCCACACAGCCTCCCAGGGGGAGACTGCGCGCGGGGGTCCGGGGTGGCACTCTGCCCCCACCCGGGATACCTGGCACTGCGGAGCGGCTTTCCAAGACGTCCCCCACCCCACCCCAGACACCTACTCGCACGCCTCGTGACCCGCGATCTCCCCACGTCGCTCGCCTTTCCCTCCAACCTCTTGCCCCGGGGCAAAAGCAGACCTGCGCCTTTAAGAGCCGCCCGCTTACCTTTGCTCCGCTGGCCCGGCGCCGCGGTGCCCCCTCCTGCGACCTCCCGGGCCCCGACGCGCCGCCCGCGGGACTCTCCGCGAGCGTCCTGGGGCCGCCGGGGGCCCGCGGGGCTGGGGTCCCTAGCCGGCGCGCAGCCGCTTCCCGGCTCGGGATAGGTGAGCCGCTGCCCCAGAAGCTGCAACCTGAGCCGGAGGAGGAGGAGGAGGAGGGGAGGGGAAGGGAGGGTGGAGGAAGGTGGGGAAGAGGAGGGAGGAGAAGGAGGAAGAAGAGGAGGAGGAGGAAGAGGAGGAAGGGAAACCCCGCCCCCGCCGCAGTTTTTCACGTGCACAGCTGACTCCTCCCCCGGCCCTCCCGCCCTGCCCACGGCCGCTGCCAATCCCCGGGGCTCCCTCTGCCCGGTGCCCACCCCTCTCCCCTACTCTGGGAACCGGGGTCCAAGGGCGTCTTCCTGTTTCGCTCCTGGGCCTGGCTTTCCCCAGCCCTGAGAGCGTTGACGGGGGCGTGAGGGCCCCTGGCCAGGGTCAGCCAGGACGGAGAGCGTGAGTGTCCTCTCCCAGCACCCAGCACCCTGGGAGCTGACGCACACGGACGGGTTCTGCTGGTCATTTTCTTGACAGCAGGAGCCCTGGGGCTGTCCCTGTGCTCTCTGCAGCCACACTTGTTACTTCTCTTTCTGGACAAAGTTCCCGCCTCAGGGCAACCTGTCCAGGACTGTCCTAGCCACTTCCCACCCGGGAGGGTCCTTGGATTTGTCCTTTGGAATGAAATCCTGCAGGCCAGGGGAGAATCACCCCAGGAGGAGCCCTACAGAATCTCTGGGCTGGTCCAGCGCTCCTTTGACGGGGAGGGAAACTGAGGCCCAGCAGTTACTGGCAAGTCGTGATTAGAACCCAGGTCAGTGGCATCTGACCTCAGGGGTCCCAAAGCCAGACACTGGGCCCCTCGCAGCCCTGCTCGCTCCTGGGGCCGTGTCCTCTGCCCTGCCCGGGGGCGCGGACTCTGCAGTCTGGGGGCCCAGGCAGGCAAGCTCTCTTGAGGGAGGCAGGCAGGTGTCAGGCAGGTGTCCTGGCAAAGCCTTTGAGGAAAAGGCTGAAGCATTGCAAGGCATGGCTGGACCCAGAGCCTCCAGGCTTGGGGGGGGGGAAGCAGCCTGCTGGCTGTTGCCCTCTGTGTGTGTCGGATAGCGGGGAGCAGGGAGCGGGCAGCAGGGTGGCCGTGCAGGGACAAGGGCAGGGCTGTGGCAGAGAAACCGTGTCTACCATTTTGTAAAAAACGGGCCTGAAGGGTTGAGTTTTCAAGAACCACGGAGAAGGGGTCAAGAGGTCTCAGCAGCATTTTCTGAGCATTTCTTTTTTTTTTTTTTTTTTTTTTTTTTTTTTTTTTACAGGCAGAGTGGATAGAGAGAGAGAGACAGAGAGAAAGGTCTTCCTTTTTGCTGTTGGTTCACCCTCCAATGGCCACTGCGGCCGGCGCATCGCACTGATCCAAAGCCAGGAGCCAGGTGCTTCCTCCTGGTCTCCCATGCGGGTGCAGGGCCCAAGGACTTGGGCCATCCTCCACTGCACTCCCGGGCCACAGCAGAGAGCTGGCCTGGAAGTGGGGCAACCGGGATAGAATCCGGTGCCCCAACCGGGACTAGAACCCGGTGTGCCGGTGCCGCAAGGCGGAGGATTAGCCTGTTAAGCCACGGCGCCGGCCTGAGCATCTCTTCTATGCCAAATAACAGCCAGCTCTCTGCGCCCAAACGCTTAACAAGGCCTCACCCGCAAGGGGCAGGTAAGTGAACAGCATGCTGGGGGCCCGCGTTAGTGCTCTGCTGAGCTGAGGGTTATGGTAGGAGAGGACCAGGGAGGGGAGAGAGGGCGTCTCCGTTTTCCCAGGAGAGCGGACACCATAGGCAGGGGCCGGAGAACATGGCTGCAATGCCTGGAGGCCAGAGCTTAGCACCTGGGGTGGGGCAGGAAGGGACATGGCAGAGGGAGGCAGATGCCGGAGGGCCTGAGGACCCCTCCAAAGCTCAAACCAGAGCGGCAGTGGCAAGGTTGGAAACACGATAGCCATAGGCAGCAGGGGGCCTTGGAGCTCCTTCCGTGTGTCTTGATTCCCAACACCTTCTCCTGTTGCTGTGTGAGCTTGGGCAGGTGGCTTAACCTTTCTGAGCCTAGTTTTGCAATCTGTAGAACAAAGATGCTGAACTGGATCTGGTGTGGTTATTGTGTGTATTAGAGAGAATATCTGCCAAGCATAGGGCCTGGCTCGTAACAGGGACCCACCAGGCACAAGGTATAATTACCCTTGTTTGTGTATTCAACAAACATTTGTGGAGCGCTTGCCTTGTGCCCAGGTGAGCCTGGGTCCTTGGGCTATCAGGATGATTTTAAACCTTAATCCCTGTTTTCATGCAGAGAGATGTGTAGAGGAACAGGCCCCTACTGCTGGGGCAGAGGCGCTAACCCTAAACGGTGTGGGGCCGCCCACCAGCTCAGACACTGTGCAGTCACTCCAACCCCTACATGGGGCTACATTTCCGAATCTCTGAAGTTGTCGGTTTTGAAGGCATTCTCTTGTTTCGTGGTGCCAGATGAGTGTCCGTAGGGAGCCTTGGCAGTCCCACACGAGGACTTAGGGAATGGGCAGGTGAGAGGGGAGCCAGGTGGAGAGCTGTCTGTATGTGGGCGGGGCTCATGGGCTGGAGTGGTTTTGGTGTTTGGGGCTGCCTTAATGTTTCCGCTCTCTGTCTGTGCCCGCCCATCCAACAGTTCCCTCCAAACCTTTTGGGGGTTCCCCACCCCCATCCCTCCCCCCAGTTTTCTTTCTAAGCATCTCAACAAATCCAACTCAGTAGAAGCAGCACCACCTGGGTCCTCTCACCACGGAGGGGCCACACTGGACCCCGCCACCCCACCAGGCAAGGCCTACAGACCGCGTGACCTTGGGCACATCTCTGCCTCCGTGTTGTGTGTGTCACGTGCAGACGGGGATGGTGTGAGGTTTCAGTGAGCTGTCAGCTTGGCGCCCTGTCAGTGCCAATTCCCTTCTCTGGCAGAGGGCAGAGGGGAGACCCTCAGCTGCGCGTTGTCCCTGGCACCCTGGCTCCTGGGGTCTGCACCCTGCAGGCCTGTAGCCCCCTTCTCCTCTGCCTGTCTCGAGCGCCTGTGGCGTCCCTGGGAGGCCGGCGCGGGCCCGGCAGCTGCGCTGTGACGATGGCCGATGGCCGGCTCAGCAGTAGTGGCCGTTGCACTCCTCTGCTCCGATCCACCCCTCCTCCCCGCCCGCCCACCCCTCGCCACTGCTCTGTAGGGAAGACAGGCTCCCGGCGCCTGGGGGCGCCTGGGGCTGAGCGGCTCTCCCGCACAGACTGTGTGGGCAGCCTTCGAATAGCTTCTAAAACCCCAAGTTCCAGTCCGCCTCGCTTTCCCCCAGGAGGCTCGGCATCCAGACGGGGGAAGCCGAGCCAACACAGAGGGAAGACGCCTCCCTTGCAGTGCAGGGCTGCAGGCTCCTCTCCGCTCCCGCCTTTACCCGCCAGCAGCCAGGCACAGTCTCCTACGGCACTAAAGGGGGCACTTGGGAGGCCAGAGACAGCCTCTGCCCCTCGGGTGCAGGGGTCCTTTCCTTTATCCAGGCCTCAGTCTTCCCGTTCAGCAGAATGGGAGTGGTGTGCTTGGCTGCCTTCTTGGGATGTGCAAATTAAAAGCTGTGAATGTGCTTTGTAAACTGTGAAACCATCTGCATGTGCATGAGATCATTAGTGTCTGGCAAGCGGGCCCTTCTCTGGGTGCTGGGAGTCCCGAGAAGCCCTGGGAACCGAGAAGCTGAGAACAGGGACCCTCACGCATGAGGGTGTGTGTCCTGGGCAGGCAGCAGCAGTGGCCCCAAGACGGGCCGACCCACGGTGGCTCAGCTGCTTCGGGGTACGGGTGGCGGTGGGGACGGCAGGGCCTGGCTGGGCGGAACCCCTTCTCTCTCCTCCTCTGGCTGAGCCCCCGCCATCGTTTTCTAGTGACTTATGGGGAGTGGGGACGATTCCAAGAAAAACGTCGCTTACCTGCTTCCAGCGGGACTCTGTGCATCGTCACTGCATCAGGAGCTACAGCCTCTCCTCGCTGTTCCCGCTTAGTGTACACACCACGTGTACCACACACACACACACACACACACACTGTGCACCACCATTCCAGGCTTCAGTGGGCAACTGAAGCCTGAGGGTTCTAGGACAGACATAAACAGAGTCAGCCAATCACAGACCTGTTGACCCTAGCAACCATCAAACCAATTAGATCCCCATCCCTGCATCCAGCAGGGCCTCCCAAGCTCTCTCTCTCTCTCTCTCTCTATCTCTCTCTCTTTCTCTCTGACACACACACACACACACTTTAGGTTGATGCATTGTCATGGCAACGGAACCACCATGCAAAGCCAGAGCCAATGGGAAAGTGACCCTGTAGCAACAGGACTGGGACACTGGGTGGGCATGCAGGCAACCCTGACTGAGGCAGGTCCCTGAGAGGCTCCCTTGCAGGAGAGCGGAGGAAGCAGAGCCCTGGGCCTCAGTGTGCTCATCTACTGAATGGGCCAAAGACTCCTCGTGTTACAGTCTGTGCTCAGAACATGCAGCTGCTTTTCAACTGATAAATGAGGATAAAAAATACAGATCTTGGGGCCGGCACTGTGGCATAGTGGGCTAAGCCTGCACCTGCAGTGCTGGCATCCAATATGGGTGCTGGTTCGTGTCCTGGCTGCTCCACTTCCGATCCAGCTCTCTGCTATGGCCTGGGAAAGCAGTGGAAGATGTCCCAAGTGCTTGGGCCTCTGCACACATGTGGGAGACCTGGTAGAAGCTCCTGGCTCCTGGCTACAAATCAGCTCAGCTCCAGCCATTGTGGCCATTTGGGGAGTGAACCAAAGATAGAAGACCTTTCTCTGTTTCTCCCTCTCTCTATAACTCTGCTTCTCAAATAAATTAAAAAAGACGAAAAAAGCGAAATATAGATCTTAAGCATTTTTAAGAATCAGAGGTAAAAGAGTTGACTGATCCCCAGAAATACCTAAAACCCAGTTCCTGAGTTCACTGGGCCTCGATGCGATCTGTGTGCGCGTGCCTGGCACAGATGCTGTCCTCTGTCAGCAGGAAGACTCGGAGGGGCCAGGCGGGGGCTTGGGGAGACTCTGGGAAATGTTCAGGAGGCCTGAGGGGCGGGCCTGGGGACAGGTGCTTATGAGGGTGCGGCGTGCCTAGGAGGGACCCTGCTCAGTGCCAGTGAGAAGGCTGGGACGGTTCAGGCTGGCACCGAGGGGCCGGGCAGAAGGTACCAGCTATCCCGGGCAGCCAGGGGCTTTCCAAGTTCTAGCTGTGAAAGTCCCGGGCAGACCAGAGTGGTTGCTCACCCCAGGGTAGTCACCTCGATGAGCTCAGTTCTGGAGTTGGGGGCAGGGGTCAGAAGCCTGTGGTGGCTGAGGGGAGATGGAAGGTGGGGAAGGGAGACTGGGAGCATGGGTGACAGCTGGGTGCTATGGAGAAGGAGCCCGGCCCATCTCTCCTGCCCCACCCTCGATTCTCTCCGCCCAGGGCTTTGGCTCCACCAAAGCCGGGAGTTGGGTCTCCCGTGTGTGGTCGGGAGCACGGTTATTGGTACCATCACCTGCAGCCTGCTAGGGTGCACACCAGCAGGAAGCTGGAAATGGAAGTGGAGCCAGGACTCTCACCCAGCGTTCTGAGCTGTTTGCTCAGTGGTGGGCAGGCCGGCCACAGTCCCGCCCCAGCACAGTGGAGCTCCAGGCCTCCTGCACCCCTGAGAAGTAGCGGAGTGTCCAGGCAGCGCTTCAGTGAATCTGGAAACCTGTGGGCAAATTATTCAGCTGCCTGAACCTTGCTTTCCTAACCGGGAGAATGGAGATGACATAGCATCCTTCCCCTCGGTCATGGTGAGGGTTAGAAGGGTTATGCACAGGGGCCGGCGCTGTGATGTAGCCAGCAAAGCAGTCGCCTACAACACCAGCATCCCATATGGGTGCCGGTTCTAGTCTCAGCTGTTCCACTTCCAATCTAGCCCCCTGCTATGGCCTGGGAGAGCAGTAGAAGATGCCCCAAGTCGTCGGCCCCTTGAACCCATGTGGGAGACTTGGAAGACGCTCCTGGCTTTGGCCTGGCCCAGACTGGGCTGTTGCAGCCATCTGGGGAGTGAAC
The DNA here is from genome assembly GCF_033115175.1 of Lepus europaeus. Lineage (NCBI taxonomy): Eukaryota > Metazoa > Chordata > Mammalia > Lagomorpha > Leporidae > Lepus > Lepus europaeus. The sequence continues at coordinate 20,530,922 of NC_084840.1, read as the reverse complement.
CAGTGGATGGAAAATCTCTTTCTGCCTCTCTGTCTTCCTGTAACCCCGCCTTTCAAATAAATCTTTAAAAGATAAGGGAGGAGGAGAGATGGCTTATGCATGAAAATAACCTGGTGTGGTTTTGGGGCAGAAGAAGAAGATGACCAGTATTAGCTGTTGTTCCTTCTGAGAGGGGAAGGGAAGCACACGGGAGGTTCCCAGAGGTTCTCCGTGCGGGTACGTTCCGGGTCACTGTGGCAGGTGCACCTGGGGCTCTTCATGTCCCCTGCACCAAGGGGCTCAGGACCCTGCCCTAAGCAGCCACTCAGGACCAGACGGTCTGCCTGGACCCCGCAGCACCACTGGGCAAACATGTCCAGGTTCACGAGAGATCAGAACTCCCTCTGATTCCTCCAAATGGGTAGGTCAGAAAAGCAGCCGCAGTGAGACCCTTGATCGAATTTGAAGCCATAAGCCTGCACAGCAATTAGGCCCCTGTAAATTACAGAGCCCGCCTCTCTCAGCGCTGGCACTGTCTCATTAGCCAGGCTGCCCAGAGACACAGCTCACCCTGCTGGGAGCCGCCTCATTGCCAAGTTCCTGCTCCATAATTAAACACCAAGGGGGGGCGGTAACCGAGGGGAGGGACAGAGCAAAGGTGAGGCCTTGCCCTAGCCCTGCTCAGGTATGAGTGGTGAGCGGCTGTCTCAGGGCCTCCAGTGACTCAGGGGGAGATTTGGGAAGTCTCTGGGTGGGGGGAGGAAGTGAAAGGACCCCACATGAGAGGAGGGAGCCCCCTCTCCCTCCCTGGACACCCAGGACTAGAGTGAATGGCCAAGTGCGCTTCTGTGGCACAGCCTGAGGCTGCCCTTGGGGATGAGGTCCTAGAAAGACGGGGATCATGAGACCCTCATTCCGGGTTTCTCTGAGAACAGCTGAGCACCCCCACTCACCTGCTCTCCCCCCCCCATTCCATAACCGACCAAAGGCTGATGGGGTGGATGCCTGTGGCAGACAAAACACCTCCAGACACCTAAGCAGCTTGGGCCTGGACGATTCTGACTCCACGCTCCTGCTGCAGCAGCTGGAGCCGGACAGGGAAGCACAGAGCCACGCAGAAAGTCACACAGCCCAGGCGCGCAGGCCTGAGGGACACACAGGGGCCACCCAGAGCCTTGGAGCCAGGCCACGGCTGAAGATGCCAGTGATGCTTGGCGTACGCCTGCGTGGCACTGTATGTGAACAGGGAGCTGCTGGTGTGGTGGCCAGCGTCCCATCCAGAACCCAGGGAATGGATCCCCAGACAGGGTCAGAGAAGTCCACAGAAATCCCTCTCCGCTCAAGGCTATTCCTGGCTTGCAGGGATCCCAGCTGACCCCGGGGGTCTCTGGCCCCAGCTCTCACCTCACCAGGGAGATGCAGGGCCTGCTGTGCTCCTGCCTCCCCTCCTGCAAAAATTCTCAGCTCCTGGGCAGCTCTTGGCCAGGCAGGTGCCCCAGTCCCACCCCTGCCCTTCAAGAACAAAGTCCCCAGGCCCCGCCTGCAGCCTGTGTGCCCAGCAGGGAGTCCTTTGCCACCACATCACATGACCCCGGCCCTGGGGACTCTGGTGTCCCAGCTAATTTCCTCCCAGGCCAGCTTCCCCTTTTCCTGCAGCCTGGGAGGGGCCGGCTGTCAGGAGCAGCCAGGTGTGGCCACAGGGGTGAGAGTGGGGCCAGGCAGAACAGGGGTGGGTGGGGAACTCGGGACAGCTGCGACAGGGGCAAGTGGGGGCACAGGTGGAGGAGGGAGGGAGAGATAGGGGCCCATTCCCAACCCTTTCTCCTCTGGGTGGGCCCTACGACCTGAATGGTGCGGGTTACCAGGACCCACACCTGGCTGAGCGATGCAGCAGATACCAGGTGGCTCACTCGGGGCACACCTGAGTGATCAGCTATGTCCAATCAAAATAACCCCTCAGTGTCGGCTTCTGCCAGGTGAAAGTGCACCTGAGCGGCCAGGCAGTGGTGCTGGTGAATGTCCTCGGTGAACAGGTGTGACCAGGTACAATTCCTGAATATACCGAGCTGTCCCAAGTCGGACCAGCGTGCCCAATGGCCTGGCATGAAAATCCCATTCCAGGGGCCGGCGCTGTGGTGCAGAGGGTTAAAGCCCTGGCCTGCAGCACCAGCATCCCATATAGGCGCTGGTTCACTTGAACCATTATCTGCTGCCTCCCAGGGTGCACATTTGCAGGAAGCTGGAATCAAGCAAGGCAGGACTCAAACCCGGGCACTCGGGTATGGGAGGCAGGTGTCCCAGGCTGTGTCTCCGCTGCCGCGCCCAACACCTGCCCCTCAGCCTTTCCTCCCCCGGGATCCCAGCCAATCCTGAGCTGCCTTCCCTCATAGTTAACAGCTGGTGCTGAACCCCATCCAATATTTGCTCCTGGAGAGGGTCAAAGGGCAGGTGTCAACCCGAGGAGCCAGGAACTGCAGCTGGCTGGGCTCTGGGGGAGGGCAGGAGAATTTGCTGGCTTTTCTTGGGTGCCAGAGCAATTCTCAGACCTGAAACAGCCCCTTACCCAGCCACCTGCCTCCTCCTGGCGTGTGCTGGGGAGAGCGTGGAAGTGGGGACGGGGACATTGTTCCAAGGGGCTGTCCCTGGGAGACTGAAAGCCAAGTAGAGGGGGACCTAAGCCAGGAGGTGTCAGAACCCCAAGCCGCCCTCTTTTTTTAAAGATTTATTTTATTTATTTGAAAGACAGAGTTACAGTGAGAGGGAGAGACAGAGAGAGAGGTCTTCCATCCTCTGGTCCACTCCCCAGATGGCCACAACAGCCAGAGATGCACCGATCCCAAGCCAAGAGCCAGGAGCTTCTTCTAGGTCTCCCAGATGGGTGCAGGGGCCCAAGTACTTGGGCCTTCTTTCACTGCTTTCCCAGGCCATAGCAGAGAGCTGGATCACAAGAGGAGCAGCCAGGACTAGAACCGGTACCCATATGGGATGCCAATGCTTCAGGCCAGGGCTTTAACCAGCTGTGCCACAGCACCGGCCCCCAAGCCACCCTCTTGAGACAGGAAGGTGCCCGGTGCTGCCCAGGTGCCCAGTGCAGACCCCCAGGGGAAGGAGGGCTCCCTGAAGGAAGGGGTCAGCCTGCCTCACCCTGAGGAGGGGCTGGGTGGCTCACTGGGGGATGTGGGTGATCCAAGAGGAGCACCAGGCTAGCAGCTGCCCCCAGGAAAGCAGTCAGACCACGCGGCTCGGCGAGAATCCCCAAACCTGGAGGTCTCCTCACATTTGGCTTTTAAGGAAAGGCCACAGAGGGGCCGGTGCCACGGCACAGCAGATTGAAGCCCTGGCCTGCAGCCCCAGGATCCCATATAGGCACCAGTTTGAGTCCTGGCTGCTCCACTTATGATCCAGTTCCCTGCTAATGTACCTGGAAAAACAGCGGAGGATGCCCCAAGTCCTTGGACCCCTGCACCCACGTGGGAGACCCAGAAGCTCCTGGCTTCGGATCGGCCCAGCTCCAGCTGTCGCGGCCATTTGGGGGCATGAACCAGTGGATGAAAGAACTCTGTCTCTCTGTTTCTACCTCTCTCTGCAACTCTTTCAAAGAGAGCGAATAAATCTTGAGAGAAAGAGGGAGAGAGAGAGATGCCACAGGTTCACTGCCCAAATGCCTGCAATGGCTGTGGCTGAGCGGGTCCAAAGCAGGAGCCGGAAGTTAATTCAGGTCACCTCCTATGGCAAGGACCCAAGTCCTTAAGCCCTCACCTGCTGCCTCCCAACAGGAAGCTGCAGTCAGGAACCAGAGCCAGACATGGAACCCAGGAAATGAGAGGTGGGCGCCTTAACCACTTGGCCAAACAGCCGCCCCCACACTGGCATTTTAACTTAATTCTCCCTGGCATGATAAGCAAGGGACCTTGGGGCCCAGTAGCCCTTGCAGGCTGGTTAAGAGAGAGGCAGCTGGGATCTCCCTCCCTGGAGACACAAGAGAGCAGGCAGCGGCAAGTGGGAGTTGCGGAGCGAGAGATGGTGCCAGTGGAGAGGGGACAGCCAAGTGCTCCCCTGAGAACTGACCCCACCGGGCTCCTACCATGCACTGGATCTCAGCTGACCCTCCTGGTAGCATCACGCAGATTGCTGTCCCATTTTACAGATGAGGAAGCTGAGGCTCGCGGGGCTACATGACTTTCCCTGGCCCCTTGGTGTGGGCAGAGCAGAATGCAAATCTAGGTCCGAGTCCAGAGCATGTGTGCTGTTGGTGACGCCGTCACGGTGACACTAGACTCCAGGAGCCTTGCGGACGGGGCCAATGAAACTCAGGCAGGGGGCTCCGGCTCACCCCCGGGTGCCCACGCTCAGATGCTACACTTCCTGCGGGGCCCTGCGACTTCACGGATCGGAGGCAACACCTCTCCGGAGAGGAGCCCAGGCCCTGGCCTCGGAGGAAGCTGGATTCAGATGCCTCTCAGCCGTATAGGCGATCCGGGGCCCGGGGCCACTTTCTCCACGATTCTTCCTCTGTGGGGGACCCACCCACCAAATCATGCCCACGCCAGGGGGTTGTCAGGGAGGTAAACGCCAGAGGGCGCCCATGGCAGAGCGGCCGGCAGGGCTGGCTTCCCGGGCGCATCCTCAGGCGGTCCATGGCGCCCTGTGCTCCAAGGGTCCCATTTGGAGTAATGCTGCCTTGGGATCCTAAACTTTCTAAACAAGGGGCCCTGCATGTTCACGTTGTACGGCATCCAGATCGCTGCTTTGGGTTCAGCTCTGAGAGCCCAGTGTCATTGTGCACTGCACCCCGAGACAAGCCCCCATGTCCCCGTGTCACCTTGTCACCGTCCCCTGAGTCCCCCAGCAGGGGCGGGCAGGGGCCCTGCTCCCGGCAGTAGAGGGTGGGCTCCTGGATGCCTCACCAGGGAGAGCGCCCTCCGGGGACCCAGCAGTGTCCTGTGGCCCCCTCCCCACCCACTGGGGCGAGGGCTGCAGGCCAGGCCACAGACTGAGCTCCGAGCGGCAAGATCAGGAATTATCTGGGCAATGACCCGGGAGCCAGCACTGAGCCCAGCCCCTCCCTCAGTTCCCAGCGTGGGGCTCCAGACAGTTGCTAAATTGGCAGGCTGGGCTGCCCACCGAGCCCGGGGAAGGAGCGCTGTGGGAGAAGCTGGGGACTGCCTCCGCCCCCTCTCTCCTCCCTCTGATCTGGGAGCCAGAGACCAGGGCGCAGGAGGAGGTGGGGGAGTGAGGAAGAAGGCAGTGGAAGAGGAGGGTGGGTGGAGTTTGGGGAGAAGAGTCACAAACCGACTCAGAGGTCAAGAACTAGCAGAGCCGGGTTAAAGAGGGAAAGCGAGACATGGAGAGTCACAGAGCCAGAACCGGCCCGGGCACAGAATGCCCAGCCTGGGGTGGGGGTGGGGGCTCTCCACCCACCGCACATCAGCACGTGCAGGCACCCACATGCCTGTGCACACACTGGATCTGGAACAGCCCTCACTGGGCCCTGGGGCAGCTAAGGATGTGCCGGTCACTCTCTGTACCCGTCCCATGGGCATGGCCTCTGGCCCCGGGGGCTCTCGGAGTGGCTGTGCCAGCGCCCGTCTCCCAGCGGCTGCAGCTTTCTGGGCTCCATGTCTTACGGCCTCTTGGTGGGAGGGAGGGAGCTGGAGTGTTTCCCACTCAGCGATGGGCCTGAAGTTAACAGTCTCCATGGCTAATATCTATAAGCAGCCTCTGCGTGTGGAACGCTCTCACCTCCCTGTAGAGAGAGTCACTGTCATTGCCTCTGCTTTACAGCTGAAGAAATGAGACAGAGAGGTTAAGTGACTTGCCCAAGGCCACACAGCTTGAAAACAGTGGACCTGGGATTTGGCCCTAGGCAGCCTGGGTGGGAACAGCTGGCTTACACGCTCCACTCTGCTTAGATGAATGTGGCTGTCTGGCTCCTAATTCAGTGCTCTCCCCGACGTAATACCCGCTTGGGCTTCATCCAAGGAGAGTTTATTTTTTTTTAAAGGTTTATTTTATTTATTTGAAAGGCAGAGTTACAGAACGGCAGGGGCAGAGAGAAAGAGAGAGAGAGAGAGAAAGGTCTTCCATCTGCTGGTTCACTCCCCAGATGGCCACAATGGCCAGAGCTGTGCCAATCCAAAGCCAGGAGCCAGGAGCATCTCCCGGGTCTCCCATACAGGTGCAGTGGCCCAAGTGTCTGGGCCATCTTCTGCTGCTTTCCCAGGCCATAACAGAGAGCTGGATCAGAAGTGGAGCAGCTGGGACTTGAACCGGCGCCCCTATGGGATGCCAGCACTGTTGAGGCAGCCTTACTCGCTACACCACAGTGCCAGCCCCCTAAGAAGAGTTTTTAAAAATTAATTTGTTTGTGAGGCAGAGAGAGACGGAGGGCTCCCATTCTCTGGTTCACTCCAAATGCCCGCCATGGTTGGGACTAGGCCAGGCCAAAGCCAAGAGCTGCAAACTCAATCCAGGTCTCCCAGGGGAATGGCAGGAATTCAACTGCTTGAGCCATTGCTGCTGCCTCCCAGGGTGCACATCGGCAGGAAGCTGGGGCTGGGAGCTGGAGCTGGGGCTGGAACCGAGGCACCACGTGAGACAGGTACAGGGGCTGCGAGGTCAAATGTCTGCCCCATGCACTGAGTTTTTCATTGGAAAAAGCTGCTTTTGCTACTTCCCTGCAGCTCGGCTTCCGGTCTCCCACACCTGGGTGTGGGGCACCGCACCATGGCCCAGTCAGGAGATAAACCTTGAGTTTGGGAGATGGGCGTCCAAGTTCTTTCCTGCCCCTCAGAACATCCCCTAGCGGCCTGTGCTGCCACCTCCTGGCCTCAGAGGGTTAGGACAGGCCTTGCGGCTGTTACTCCGGATTCTTCTTTCGTTGGAGGCCACGGGACCACCTCTCTGCTGTGACTCCCGCAGCCTTAGGTCTTCTGAGAGGCACGTCTGTGGCAGCAGACGCAGACCGCCTCGATCCTTGCCACCCCAGCCTCCGTCAAGCCGCGCGGCAGCAGCCCCGGTCTCCCGTCGGCTCCCCAGGTTCTCACACCCCAGCACCACGCTGTCCGTGCAAGGTGGTAGCATACACCACGGGCCCTGTGCGTGCCCAGAGGAGGGAGAGCCACCACGTGCCGGCTGGGGCGGAGTCGGGATTCAGCCCCAATCAGCCTGGCAGAAAATGGGGTGGGGGCCCCTCCTGGGGGTGTGGAGCCTCCCGGGGGAGCAGGTTAGCTGGTGGGCTGGTGACTGGGGAATGGCAGAGAGAGGTCAGAGCTGGGATCTCCGCCCACCCCCGGGGAACCTGTTAATGAGCCCCACGGGAGAGACCTTAGGTCCTGCCCTCCCTGGGGGAAGTGGGGGGATGGACGAAGAACTGGATCGAGGGCAAGGGGGACAGAGACGGGACAGTCAGGTGGGAGAAGCTGAAGCAGGAAGATTGAGACCCCTGCCCTGCAGAGCGGGAGTGGGGGGAGCTGCCACCACCTGCAATGCTGCCCACCTCCTGCTCTGGTGCCGCCCGCCACGTAAGAATGGCTTTTCATTTGTAAGTCGCTGGAAACAACCAACAGCAAAATAAAATGATTTGAGGGGCTGGCGCTGTGGTGTAGTGGGTAAGGCCACCGCCTGCGGTGCTGGCATTCCATATGGATGCTGGTTCTAGTCCTGGCTACTCCACTTCTGATCCAGCTCTCTGCTGTGGCCTGGGAAAACAGTGGAAGATGGCCCAAGTCCTTGGGCCCCTGCACCCACGTGGGAGACCTGGAGGAAGTCCTGGCTCCTGGCTTCGGATTGGCACAGCTCCGGCCGTTGCAGCCAACTGGGGAGTGAACCAGCAGATGGAAGATTCTCTTTCTCTCTGTCTCTCTGTCTCTCTGTCTCTCTCCCTCTCTCTCTCTGTCTCTGCCTTTCAAATAAACAAATAAATCTCTTAAAAATTTTAAAATGAATAAAAGTAAAATGATTTGTCATGGCACATGAAATTCTATGAAAGCCAGACTTCCATGTTTGTCAATAAAGCTTTATTGAAATGCAGCCTCTTCTCTCACGTGGGCGTGGCCTAGGACGGCTCCCTGCTGCCACAGCAGAGGTCAGCAGTTACAACCAAGACCAAAGTGCCCACAACACTGAACATGTTGACCATTCAGTCCATACTGAACCGTGCCTTAGAGGGAAGGGGCCCCAGGTGGGAAGGGGAGCCGCGTGGGGGAGGTACAAGCCTCAGAGGGGTGGGGGGAGGGGTGGGCTCTGATGAGTTTGCAGAGCCCGCAGGCCTGACTTTCCCATGAGAAAACGAGCAGGCTTTTGGCTCAGAGATTAAGAAGTACTTGGGACCCCACATCCCATATCAGAGTGCCTGGTTGGGGTCTGGCTGCTTCCAGTTCTGCTTCCTGCTAATGCACAGCTTGGGAGAAAAACAGGTGATGGCCCAGGTGCTTGGATCCCTGCCACCCACATGGGAGACCTGGATGGAGCTCCTGGCTCCTGGCTTTGGCCAGCCCAGCCCTGGCTGTCGGAGGCATTTGGGGGAATGAGCTAGCAGATGTTAACTCTTCTGTGTGTCTCTTTCAAATAAAATGAAAAACAGTAATAATGCAACAACACCCTTTCCCTATATTGCCCCAGTTCTGGCTCCACAGAGCCTGCCAAACTCCCCAGGGATGGATCCTACAGGGACCCGAGCCCTCCGTGAACCCCCTGGCCTGGAGAATCCCAGCTCTGCCATCAGGAAGCGCGTGGCCTTGGGGGCGCCATGCCTGCTAGGCCTTCGGCTCTCCACATGTCAGAAGGACCATCAATGCAGACCTTGGAGAACTCCCCAGGACACCAAGATCACGCCATGGGTGTTGCTGCATTTTGCCATCCCCAGGCCTGGCAGCTGCACAGCGCAGCTCAGCCCCAGATGTCAGTGCAGCTGCGAACTGTGTCCACTAGAGGGCAGGAAGGCCCTGCTGACTGCCTGGAGAGTCAGAGGGAGCCGGCAGGCACGGTCCCTGCACCTGGGGAGAGCACGCTGCCCTTTGGTTGATCAGCTCTTGTTCTACACATGGCCTGCTGAGGGGCAGACACGCAGAGCTTCCCGCTGGGGCAGGCTAGGCCTCTTTCTTGCCCTTTCTCCATCTTCCAAGGGCGGGGTAGACGCAGGCCAGAGCCAGGTGGACACTTGCTGGCCTGTGTGCTTGCACAGTTTGCGTGGCCCTTTCTGGCACACCGGGGTGCAGGCAGAGCAGGTGGTACAATACGCCCTCATCCAAGTGAGGGGACCACAGCCCGGAGAGGTTCAGTGACGTAGTGGCCTGGGTTGGAGCTAGTGTCTTCCGAAGCCAGCCTGTGGCTTGCTCCTGTCCATCAGGCTGCCTCTGGTGCCCACACTCCTCCCGAGGATGCTCCACCTCCCAAGGCCTCTCAGCCCTGCCCTGGGAGCACACGGGCAGGCACAGGCAGGGCCCTGGGTCCCAGGGACAGTGAGAGGGATGTGGAGGGACCCCTATAGCCAGGAAGGCTGCCAGGGCATGGCGAGGCAAGCGCAAGGCAGGACCTACCTCCCTTCAGGGCCTGAACAAAGAGGCAGGGACCACAGGGGAGCCAGCGGGGGTGCTGGGAACAGGCTTGGCCCTTAGTGACGTCATCCCTGGACAAGTGTCCTTTGTTAAATCCACTCACGTAGCTTCCACCCCAGTAGAGACCACACCCAGCACTGGGGCGGGTCTTCCGGCAGCATGTGGTCCACAGGCCCCTCCCACTGACATGCTCTAATGGGGGGGGTCTGCTGGGTGGACTGAAGGTGACACTGGATGAGGGGAGAGGAGGCAGCCAGCAGGAGAGGCTGCAGAGGTGGGTGGGCGCAGACTGCTGTTGTAGCAAGAAGCTTCCAGAAATGTACATGCCAGCCCCGGCAGGCCCAGGCACGCAGACGGCAAACGAAGGGTGCTGAGCCCCCTCCCGCATCCTGCCGGTGGGAGAGGCTGCCTTCTCCTAGGGTGCGGAGGAATGGGAGGTCAGGAGCCCAAGGACCCAGCTGCAAGGCTATGTCGGTGAGGCCCATGCAGGCCCTGCCCAAGGTCACAGGCAGGGCCAGGATTAGCAGGTGGCTCCTCTGACCTCCAGGGAGGGGCCTCTCCCTTGCACCTCGGGCCCCACCCCATGCCAAGCAGGGCCTGCCACCTGGCCCCCTGCCCTGCCTCCTCCCCCACCACGGGTGTGCTGGCTGTCCCACAGGAACCCCAGTGGGGAGGGGGTCAACCTGCAGCCCCTCCCCCACTACATGCAGTTGACTTGGGTCGCCATCAGTTTAGTGCTGGCTTGCCCTATCGCACCATCTGAGGCCCTTAGGGGAGCCTTGTGTGCTGCAGCAGTCCCTGCTTCAGGGGGTGGGGCCTCTACAACCACGTGGGTTTGGGGGTGGGGCCTCCACAACCACGTGGGTTTGGGGGTGGTGCCTCTGGGAGCCAAGTGGGGTGAAGGGGCGGGCACTGCGGGTTTCTGGAGTAAGCGTGAGCTTGGGAACTTTACCAGGATCGTGGCTTAGGGTGGAACCAGGAGAGGGCTAGGGGCGTAGCTGAGGGTGAGGCTCCCACAGGGCCGTGGAGCTGGTGCCCCGGGCCTCGTAGGCCCCTCTGAGGCAGCACATCCCCGCCTTGCACTTGGGGCCTGCGCCGGCTGCGGGCACACCCTCCCCCAGGCACCCAGGCAGAAACCCAGGAGCCCTCTTTGCACCTCCCTCTTCCCTACTCTTCCTGGCAGCCCCCACGTCCTGCTGGGTTCACCCGAGTTCGTCCCTGGCCGCCCCCTCGACGGCGGCTGCGGCAGTGACTGCCCTGGTTAGCAGCACAGAAGCGGCGGCCACATTTCCTGGGTGCAAACCCGCCTGCGTCTCGGGCTGTGTGACTGAGGGCGAGTTACTGAACCTCACTGTGCTGTCGCTTCCTCAGCTCTGCAACCCGAATGGTACTCGCCTCCTACACCTGTTGTGGGGGTTCAGCGGGCTTTTTCTGGTGGGAGGAGGTGAGAGCTGGGATGGTTACTGCCTCCGGCTCCAGGTCCCTCCCCTGGCCTCCAGGACCCTGGGTGGGGGGCTTCCCTTCCATAGCAGCCCTCCTTCTCACTATGGCTGCCTCACTGTCCCGTCCCCCAGCCTGGGGGGGCTGGGAGGTCCTGGAGGGCAGGCCTGGGTCCCTGGTGCCTAGGACTCTGCCATGCGAGCAGTAGCTGAAATGCAGGACCTCTCATTCCCTGAGAGCCCTGGCTGGGGGCGGGCACGGAGGCTCCAGGAGGATTTGCGGGTGTTGTCTCTAGCATGCGCTTCCCCTGCTGGGCCCCATGCCCACTCCACCAATAGGAACACTACGATGCCAGGCCAGGGAAGGAGAAGGAGCTCCTGGGTCCACACGTGGCCTCTGCCTCCGGGAAGGGGCTACAGGGACCAGCAGAGGAAGAAGGCGGAGTGCAAGGAGCTTGGACCTGGCGTGGCGAGGGGTCTGCTGCCCCCAGCTTCCCTTGGGCTGTCGGCGGTCCCCATGGCCTCGGGGACCTGCCGGCAGTGTTCCCCAGCAGTGTTCCCTGGGCTGCAGTGAGAGGCAGGAGCTGGCGGCCGGACCTCACACCCCTTGTCAGAGTGCCTGCGGTTGAGTCGGGCTCCTCTCTGATAGTGCAGTCTGGGAGGCAGCGGAACTGTGCACCTGCTGCTTCCCAGCAGCCTATGGGGCGCACACTCGCCGCTCACCCATTCTTCATCCATCCATCCTTCACTCACTTTACTGAGTTTTTATCTTCCTGGTGCTTGTTGCAGGGGACATGACCTTGGTTGAGACACGCGCAGCCCCTCACTCACCTGGAACTTGGAGAGTTATGAGACAGACTGACAGTGAAATGCTGAAGCTGAGGTATGGCGAGCTATGATCAAGAAAGCGTAAAGGCTGGGGCCGGTGCTGTGGAGCAGCGGGTTAGCACCCTGGCCTGAAGCGCTGGCATCCTATATGGGTGCCAGTTCGAGACCTGGCTGCTCCACTTCCGATCCAGCTCTCTGCTATGGCCTGGGAAAGCAGAAGATGGCCCAAGTCCTTGGACCCCTGTGCCCACGTGGGAGACCCCGAGGAAGCTCCTGGCTCCTGGCTTCAGATCGGTGCAGCTCCGGTCGTTGCGGCCAATTGGGGAGTGAACCATCAGATGGAAGATCTTTCTCTATCTCTACCTCTCCTCTCTCTGTGTAACTCTGACTTTCAAATAAATAAATAGGTCTTTAAAAAAAAAAAAAAAGAAAGCGTAAAGGATGATGGGAATGAAATAAACAGGAGACAGGCTCCTCAGGACCCCAGGAGTGCCAGAGGTCTGCTCATGTGGCGATGCCTGTGCCTGTCACTCATCCGAGTGACTGTCAGGTTCCCCACCCCACCCAGAGCTCTGCTGAGCCTCCAGGGCCAAGGTCAAGGCCCACACTGTGTTCCACAAGGCTGTATGATGGGTAGTAAGCACAGTGGGGGCTGGAAGGTGACCTGTGGTCACACATTCCAGGCTCCGTGACCCCACTACCTCCCTGCCCTCCCCTCCGGAGGTCCCACATAGCTGCCTGCAGCAGCTGTAAGGGCTTAGAACTGTTAAGAACCCGACACTGTGAGGTTCCAAGATGTTTACAGCCATGGTTAAGATCAAGTCGGCCGGAGGGCGTGCGTGCAGTTGTCTGGCAGCTGAACCGCCCTGCTCCTGCGCTTCTCCCCTCCCGCATTCCTGGGCCAGGGAACTAGCACTGTGGAACAGCTTGACTGAGCTGGCCGGCCTGGGTTTGAATCATACCTCTACCCTCTACTAGCTGGGTGGCCTCGGACAAACTGCCCAACCTCTTCGAGCCTCTATAGCAATTAATAATGCTGTCTTCCCTGTGGCTTATCTTCCTCCCCCAAGAGCCTCCCACTTCCTTATTCATCTTGGTGTCCCCAGGGCCTGGCACAGAGCCTGGCTCAGAGCAGGCAGGCCAGAAATAGTTGTTGAGTGACACCAGACTAAACGGTCAGTGCGACCACTGGGCTGGGCTGGGCCAAGAGCCAAGGCTGCCCACAGGTGGCTGGGGGTTCTCTCGGCTTGTGGGGGGTCCTCAGGAAGATGCCAGGAGGCTGAGTTGGGGGATGTCTGCTCCCAACGCCATGCCTCTTCTTTTCCTGGTTGCAGATCCCAAGGGGGCAGTAGCCATCTGCCGCGGCAGGGAGGCAGCACATGCTCCGAGGCAGGTGCCCCAGGGAAGTAGGGTCTGCAGCCAGCCTGCAGGATTTTCTCTTCCGCCACTGAGCTCCTGGACCCGAGACAGCTCCCTCAAGAGAGAGTTCACACGGCCCCACAGAGTGGATGGGGCAGCAGGCCAGGCTGGGGGAGGGGCAGAGAGCAGCCTGGAACCCTAATGTTAGGGAAGGATGGGGTGGTCCTGGTGGGTACCATGATGAAGAGAGGAGGCTGCGCCCTGGCAGGCCACAGAGTGCCAGCAGACACCTGGCTCCATGCCCCTGCCACACTGGGGGGAAACTGAGGCCCGCTGGGGATAGCACCTGCTCTGTGCCCCCGGGGCATCCCTGCAGGCCCAGGGCTCACCTTCCAGCCACCACTGTGCTTTCAGCCTTGTGGAACACAGTGTGGGCCTTGACCTTGGCCCTGGAGGCTCAGCAGAGCTCTGGGTGGGGCAGAGAACCTGACAGTCACTCGGACGAGTGCGCTAGGAAGCACCTGCTCATGGTGGTCAAGGGCCAAGTCCAAGTCCATGAAGGGCTGGTGTGCTGGGCTAGGTCAGGAGTGCTGGTTTACAGGGGGCTGTCTGCTCTGCTCCTCTCCCCGTTGAGCTCCTTTTTTTTCTCTTGGCCATGTCACCCCCCCAACACACACACACATACACACATATCACACACAACATACACACACCACACACATATGTACCATTCACACAAACACCACACACAGCACACACACCACACACATAAATACACATTTATGCACACCATACATGTCACACACATACACAGCCACATACCACATACAAATATTTACACACACTACAAACATATCTCATGTGTGTGTCATAACACATGTATACTCACGTCACACATGCATTGCACCTGCCCACATCATACACTCACAACGTACACACACACACCACACATATACCCGCACACTCACTTTGCCCCCCACACACTCACATACACACCCCGCTTTAGACCCTTCATAAGTCAGAAGTGTTCCAAACACGTGTGCCTGTCCAGTGTCGTGTTCTGTCCCCAGCAGGCAGGGAGCCCAGGGCTGAGGACCGGCTTGTGGGAGCTGTTTGTGTCACTGTCACTAAGCCTGTGTCTGCAGTCCCCAGTCACTTAGTCGTTGCACTGCATCTCCATATTCACCCACCACCTGCCATGTACTAAGCACGATTCCAGGTTCCGGGGCCTTAGTTTGGGTTTCCTAAGAGGTGGACCTGAGTCGGTGTTTTAACAACTTAAGAAGCTGGTGTGGGTGTTGTGGCACAGTGGGTTGAGCTGCTTGGGATGCCCACATCTCATATGGGAGCACCTGAGTTCAAGCCCGGCTACTCTGCTTCCAATCCAGCTTCCTGCTAATGTGCTTGGGGAGCCAAGGGATGGTGGCCCAAGTACTTAGACCCCTGCCACCCATGTGAGAGACCCGGGTAAAGAGCTTGGCTCCTGGCTTTGGGCTGGCCCAGCCCTGGCTGTTGGAGGCATTTGGGGACTGTACCAGCTGGTGGAATCTGTGTGTGTGTGTGTGTCTTCCTCTCTCTGACACACTGCCTTTCAAATAAAAATAAATCTTACAAATAACTTAAAATTGTTATTGAGATGTCATTCTCATGCTGTTGACCCCTTTAAAGTATATCTTGGGGACAGGCACTCGGTGCAGCCGTTAGGACACTGCTTGGGACACACACACTATATAGGAGTCCCTGGCTTTTGCTCCCGGCTCTGCATCTGATTCCAGCTTCCCAGTGAGGCACAGCCTGGGAGGCAGGAGGTGCTGCCCCCACTGACTGAGTCCCTACCACTCATTTGGGAGATCCAGATTAAGTCCTTGCCTCCTGTCTTTGGCCTGGCTTAGCCCTGGCTGGTGTAGGCATTTGGGAAATGCATCAGTGGATGGAAGACATTCCTCTCTCCCTTCTCACTCTCTCTCTAATAAATAAAAATAAAGAGTATAATCGGATGGTTTGCAGCATAGCCACAGAGTTGTGCAGCCATGGCCACAACCTTAGACCATTTCATCCCCCTTTGAAGAGAGCCCACAGCTACCTGCAGCCATTCCCAATCTCTCTGTCCCATGCCGTGGGATCATGTCTTCCAGATTTGCCCATTCTGAACTTCCCAGACTGTTTTCAAGGTTCCCCCATGGCATGGCTCATCAGTATTTCAGGCTTTTGGACGATCACACGCTATTCCACCCTATGCACAGGGCACATGGTGTGGGTCTCCCCAGGGTGACGGACGTCAGCCCGTTTCCGCTGTCATTGGCTCCTCCGGATGGCGCTGCTGGGAACGTTTGTGTGCAAGGTTCTGTGTGAGCATGTTTTCCATTCCCAGGAGGAAAGCTCTGGGTGCCCCGTCGACATCGTGTTTAACACTTTGAGAATCTACCAGACTCGCTCTTGAAGCACCGGTTTTGCTTTCTCCAACCTGCCAGGTTCTAGCTGTAGGGTTTGACTCAGAACGTCGTCCCAGGACACACGAGCAGAGGAAGGGCACACAGCTAGGAAGGATCACTCGTGGGCAAACTTCCACGGAGAGTGGTGGAAGAGCCAAGCTGCTGAGTAACTCTGGCAGCCAGCATCGAACTTGCCCTTGAGAGCAACCCCACCTGAGGAGCGAGCAGGTGGACAGGTCCTGTCTACTGACGGCCACTGGTTGAGAGCTGCCGGTGTAGAGGTGTGTGTGTGTGTGTGTGTGTGTGAACTCCCTGTTACTTTCATTTTGCTGCCTGCAAAGACAAGCAGGCAGGCCCAGCAGGAGAAAGCACCTGGCTAGGACGTGCAGCTGCAGGCCGGTGGAGTTAAGCCCGTGGTGCTTCATGGTTAGGGCAGAGGTGAGCAGACGGAAGGTCCTGCCCTCAGGGACTTGCACTCCTCTGAGAGGTCACTGAAGGAGCACAGGCACTCAGAGTCAGGGAGCCCCCGGCCCAGGGGGCAAAGAGGATGCTGTGTCAGCTCAGGGGGTCAGGGTGGGCATCTCCAGGGAGTTGAGACTTCAACTAACACTGCAATGAAATAAGGGACAGGTTTGTCTGACCATGGGCCCCCATCAGAATCTGGGCAGTGGGAACAGCAAGTGCTAAGGCACCCAGCAGAGATGAACCTTGCGCGCTGGGGCCACTCAGTGGGTCCAGAGTGGCTTCTGTGGGGCCCATGAGGAATTGTATCAGGGGCCTCGTCACCGTGGGAGATGGTTTGATCTTGTTCTCAAGGCAGCAGGAGCCCCTGGGTGCGTGAGAGCCGGGGATTTCCTGTCTGGTTTACGTTGCTTGTTCCCGAAGCCACTGCAATTCTCTCCTCCAACATCAGGAAGGCTGTCACACTCCCAACCCCCGCCATCACTCATTCCCCTGCGTGCCAGGCCCCGGGTGGGCTGCAGTGAGCACAGCACCTGACCCAGGTGAGCAGGCAGCACGGACGCTGGCGAGCCCAGCGGCTGTGCATAGATGGGACCCACGGGAGGAGCCGGTGGGCTTCGTACACACTGGGGGCTGTGCAAGTCCAGACAGGACTGCCCCTGCCTGCCCCCAGGGAACCTATCCACTTCCTCCCGATCAGGGACCCTGCAGGCCAGTAGGGAGGACACAGCCAGATCCTCTGAGGAGGGAGAGAAGAGCGGAGACCCCCAAGCAGAGCCCCCCCTTCACCGCAGGCATGTTCATCAGCGTGTCCGGGCACAGAGCCTGGGAGGAGGAGGGGCACAGGTGGGGGCAGGGGAGAGCAAGGGCTGGGTCTGCCTAGCCACGGGGGAATATTGATGAGTTTTCTGGCAAGAAGTGACGGAGCTGGTGGGGATGTCGTAATGAAGACAGATGATTCTGGGCCGCTCTGCTCATCTCCTTGATGCCAGCAGGGTGGGGGCGGGGAGGGGGAGGGCAGAGTCACAGCTGGAGCCGGGTGGGGTGGGCAGGGCCGGCCAAGGGCCTGGTGGGCCAAGCCTCAGGCATCCTTGTGCTCCATGCTCTGCCACCCAGCTGCCTCCTCCCCTCTGTGCCCTCTGTCTGGGGATAGGACCCTTACTCGTCTCCGCTTTTCCCTCTTCTTGCATCTCTCTGCAACTCTGGGTTCTCTGCTCCCCTCCACCCTGGCCTCCTGGCTGGGACCTCCTGAGCATGCCTTGCCTTGGGGCAATTCTCCGCTCAGCAGCCTCCCCACCCCTCACCCCCAACCCCAGCAACAATGATCCCGTACCTGCTGCCCGCTAGGCACCCACCGGGCCAGTACATGGGCTGTGACTGCAGCAGTGCCCAGGAGGCAAGCGCAGGGCCTTCTCTCTAGTTTTTTCTTCCTTCCTTTTTTTCTCCCTCCTCCCCCTCCCTCCTTTCCCCTCCCTCTTTCTTCCGATGGTGGTAAGAGATGCAGAAGGTAAAATTTACCATTGGCGACATTTAGTGCCTGCACAAACCTGTGCGCCCAACATTAGCACCGACTAGTTCCAGAACATTTCCTCCCTCCTGAAGGAAATCCCACCCCCTCAACACTCACTCCTCACTCCCCCTGCCCCGAGCCCCTGGCAACCACCAATCTCCTTCTGTGTCTCTGAACTCGCCCAGTAGGGAGAGTCCGTGTGAATGGAGCCATGATGCCCCGTTCTCACGCTGGCACGGTGCTGCCAGGCTCCATCCGCGCTGCTCCCTTCCTTTCCCCGCCAGTCAGTGCTCCACTGTCGGGTTAGACCAGCCGTCCACCACCCACCTAGCAGACCACCAGTTGGCGAGCATTCGGGTTGAACTTGGAAACAGGAGCCTTCCTTTGAATACTGCCCCACCCCACCTCCACAACCGTGTATGTCCTTGAGCCTGGACACTCTCACCTGTAGAATGGAACTGCAGATTTTGAAACTCTTCTGTCCTCTCTTGGAGCATAAGAAAAACGATCGGCAGTCATCCCAGTTGGTGAACTGGAAGCCGCCTCTCATCCCTCTCTCTGTATCCCCCTCCCATGAGCTGTCGACTTAGGAATTGATGTCCGATAATAAGATTCCTATGCCAGCCAAGTGGCCCAGCATCCCCTGCGTGTGTGCTCTGTCTTTTAGACCATTTTTATCAATTTCAGCTTGCATTATTTTCCAAACTTTAATATCTGAAATTGGGATGCAGCTCGTAACTGATGGTTGGACAGTAACGGGCGATGCTCTGTGTTTTCATCTCGGAAAATGAGCTTGTCACAATCAGAGGCCCGAGACTGGTGTCACATGCCAGGCACCGGCAGTGACTGTCGCCAGGAACAATAAGAGGAATCAAAACTGACTTTGGAATGAAGCCTCTCTGATGGCGGGATCGTGAGCGTGGCCCTGGATCGGTGTCTGCGGACGCCTAGCCGGGAGCGACGGGTGTGATGTGAATGCTGATCTACCAGGCCAGCGCCGTTCTAAACGCTACGTGGGCACACCTTGCTGGCTACACGGTTCTGAAACACCCAGCTGCCCTGACAGGGCCCTGGATCCACAGAGAAATTAGTGTGAAGGGGTGGGGTGAGGGGAGAGGCTGGACGGAGGTGTGAGACCGAGTTACTGCTCTCCTCTCCCAAAGCACCACTTCCTGCCCTGCCCCCTCCCGCCCTCTCCTCCAAGGGAGAAACCACATACAAACGTGGAATATTTTTGCCTTCATTAAAACAGGCCAGATATTGTAATTGCGTCCCAGGGAGCAGAGGCTCCATCTGGGAGGGGCGGGGAGGTGGATGAAAGTCAGTTGGACATGCAGAATTCATGAGCTGGGCTAATTGAGCACCTCGACTCGGAAGCGGATCTCAGCTGCGGGCGGGCAAAGCTGTCCCGGTGCTCCTAGCTCTGCTCAGGCCACATCTCCTTCCGAACCTCGCCTGGGGCCGCCTGGCTCCAAGCCTTCACAGCAAGCCCTGGGGAGAGTGCTCCCTGGCGTGGTTTCTCGCCTAAGCTGGACTGGGGGCTACTTGAGGACAGAGGCATTTTGTGGAAGCTTAGCACGTCTGCTTGGGTATAAAGCAGGCACACAGTGGGCAGGCGTCACAGCAGCGTCCAGCCAGACCCCCGCGTGGGCTGCCACCTGCCGGAGCAGGTTGCAGAAGAGAGTCCTAGGTACCCATGGAAGATTGTGGGTCAGTAGGTAGGGGCTAGGAATCTGCCTTTTAACAGCAATCCAACACTTAGTAAAGCAAGGAAACCACTGAGCCTGGAGAATCAACGAGGTGATGCGCACGGTCCCCATGTCAATGCGCTTCGAGATGCATCCCAGGCTTCTAGGCATTCAATCCCCATCTTCCTTCTGGCTGCTGGTGCAGGAAATGGATGCTCAACCTGGGGCTCAGGGAAGGAGACAAAGAGAACAGGGGTATCATCGTCCCCCACTTCCGCTTCTGGCAGGAAAGCAGGGAGGGGGTGGGTGCTGGGGCGTGGCTTCAAGCCACCCCTTGTGATGCAGCACCTCATGTCCGGGCATTGATGCGCAACCTGGCTGCTCTGCTTCTGATCCAGCTCCTTGCTAATGCCCCTGGGAGACAGCAGATGATGGCTCGGGTACCTGAATACCTGCCACCTATGTGAGAGATCCAGATGCAGCTCCGGGATGCAGCCTGGCCTTTCGGGGTTGTGAACCAGAAATGGAAGGAAATCTCTCTCTTCTCTCTCTGTCACAAGCAAGCGGGGTGGGGGTGGGGGGAGCCAGACAGGGCAGTGGGCTGGGAGGGGGAGCAAGGGGGCAGGAAGGAGCTGAATGGGCAAGCGGAGATGCACCTGGGTCTGGTGGCCACTGGGGGCCCTGCTGGTCCTCCTACTGCCCCAGCGTGCTGGGGAAGAGACACAGCCGTCTGCCCCGTTCACAAGAGCTCCAGCGGCCAGCAGCAAGAGCGGGCTGCTGGGGTTTAACAGGACCGCTGTCAGGGGCTTTGGAAGCCTCACCTCTCCACAGAGCTGGCCCTGGACAGACGCCATGGAGTCCTCTCTCCCGGACCTTCCAGGTGTCTCCAGTATCTCCTCCTGTTTGAGGTGAGCATGCTCAGAGCTTAGGAAGAGCTACTGCAGCTACCATGGAATGTGTCGTGCCCTGAGCCAAGCACTTGAGTGTTTTACCTTGTTTACCTCTCCGCCAACCCTACGATTAAACCCCTTTCACAGCTGGGAGAACCGAGGCATGACCTATTGCTGAACCGCACAAGTTTACTTGGCTCTTCAGAGTGGAGAAACGGGGGTTGTACACACGCTCCTTCCAGGGGTGTCCTGCTCGCCTCCCAGCCTCAGGGCCAGGAGTGCGGGCTGTGGGACGGACTGTCAGCACCGGAACCCCGCACTGAGCATTTAGCCCTGTGGCCTGGGGAGTCACCGCAGCCTGTGGGCCTCAGCATTCTCCCTGCAGTGGGGATGCCTATGCTCCCCTGGCTTGTTGTTTGGAGGATTCACTGTGCTGGTAACTGGCAGGTAAGTGGCCCCTCCCCCTCCCACTTCCCCCCTCTCCTGGAGTCCCTGGCCCCAGTCCTGCGGACACCTTCCCACATCTGCTGGATCATAGGGCCCGTGTTGCAGAGGGGAGCTCCCGCGCCAGTGATGAAAGGGCTTCTGCCGAGTCTGATCCGCGCCTTTGTTGTGCCTCCTGCCTTCCCTCTGCTGCTGCCTTCCTTCCAAGTCCTGTGCTCCCAGCACTCCGTGGCCGCCTTTTCTCTCCCCAGGGCACACTGCAGTTGGGGCGGGGAGCAGAGCTGCTTTGCCCGGTGCCCTCCAGGAGCTCCTGCCTGCAGCCCGCAGGGTTGGTGGCTGTGTCGGCCTGCATGCTCCCTGGGGGCTGCGAGGCTCAGGAGTTCTGGGCCAGCCGAGGCAAGGCTTTGGGCACGCTTGGCCCAACTTGTCCGTCACCTCCTGGGGCTGGTTGTACGGGAAAAAGCAAATAAAATACCAAGGCCAATATGCTGACCACATTTTTATGCTCTCCATTCAATTCCCAAGTCTCTCCCGTGGGGCCTGCTGGGAGCTATTCCTAAGAGAAAGGCAGAGACATTGTCCAGCCAGAGGGGAAAGGAGGAAGCTGGGAGGCTGCACCGGTGGGCAGTGGCCCCCCTCTCACAAAGGCAGTGCCGGATGGAGGGCTGGGGGGTGGGGTCCTCCGATTTCTCTGAATTCCCCAGTAATTCCTCCAAGCCGAGGTTCACATTATGTAGCCAGAGATTTCCCAGTCTCCAACCAGACTGCCCTCTTTTGCCCCTGGTGCTGGGGCCAGGCCTATGCCCCCCACCAAAAATATTTAGAGTAGTGGGCATGCATGCTATGGAGCTCAATTTCTTTCCTGGGAGAGAGGGCGGGGCACAGCGGGTTGGGCAGCCACATGGATGTCCATGTGGAAGCTCCGGGGGTCCAGTCCCACCCCTGCTTCCGATGAAGCTTCCTGCTTCGCGCACCCTGGGAGGCAGCAGACAGTGACTCAGTACTTAGGTCTCTGCCACCCTGGTGGGAGACCTGGGGGAGTTCCTGGCTCCTGGATTCCATGGGCACTTGGAGAGGTGAACCAACAGATGGTCCATTGTGCCTTCCAAATAAATACAAATAAGAAAATACATTTTTTAAATAGGAAACTAGGAAACCACACTCAGATGAACGTTAGAAAGACAGAGAGAAAAGACGAAATGTGAGAGCAAAGGGTGAGCCTTTACATTGAATTAATATGGGCTTTATTAAAGTGTCACTAGATTGTCCTTCTACTTGCTGCTTGCCAGGAGTCTGGGAGCCAGGACCCATCCCGGGGCTGCCGCTCAGCAGGGCCTGACGCTGGGGGCGTGAACCAGCAGACTTGAACGTCAGTAGATCGGTTTGCAGCTTTGCCATCTGTCAAGCAGGAACGGCTATATGGGGGCCATCAAAGACGTTTATGGAAAATGCATATTAGGAAAGAACCGCCTGGACTTCAAACTTTTTGGCAACAGAATTAATTTTTCCCATGGACTTTTTAAAGTGCCCTCATACATATCTCATAGGAGTTGGGGGGAGGGCGAGGAGGGGCAGGGAAAGGAGTGAAACTGGCTGGGCAGCCGTGAAGACAGGCGTGCTGACATGGGTGTCTTGTTCCACTCTCGGGACAATCTTCTCAAGTCTGTGTTATCGCGACCACTTTACAGACTAGGAGACTGAGGCTCGGAGGGGGATGAGGAATTTGTCCAAGGTCCTCGCAGACCCAGAGTTGGCACCCACATCTGCCTAAATGCTGAGCCACACTCCTTCCAGTAGGAGGGAGGCAGAAGGGAGGAAAAGGAAGGAAAGGGACTGAGGGCGAGACTTCCTCGTCCGGGGCCCAGTTTTCTCCGTGAAGCAGAGAGCAAGACCCTCTACTGAGCAGGGAGGGCCGGGGAGTGGCGGGAGTGGTGTAGGCTCAGAGAGACTTCTGTGGCTCTGGGACAGGGAGACAGCATCCCTCCCTGGAGACCAAGTGGGGAAGGGCTGGGGGCAGCTGGGGGGGTGTACCTCCTCCGGGGTTGGGCCAGAGTTGAGGTGCAGTGGATTAAGCCACTGCTTGTAACTCCAGCATCCCATGTGAAGCACCAGTTCCGGCTGCTCCAATTCTGATCCAGCACCCTGCTAATGTACCTGGGAAAGCTTGGGCCCTTGCACCCACGTGGGGACCCAGATAGAGTACCATGCTTCTGCTTCTGCCTGGCCCAGACCTGGCTATTGCTGCCATTTGGGAAGCAAACAGGTGAAGGGAAGATCTCTCTCTATATATATAGCTCTGGCTTTCAAGTAAAATAAATAAAAATCTTTAAAAGAGAAAGAGAGAGAGAGCGCCCTCTCAGGAGCAGCGAGGCCGAGACGCTTAGTACCTGGTTTTCTGTGACGTGTTCCTAGAGGGAAGGGAAGGGCTACCAGTTTTGTTCATGGAAAAGAAACAGATTTTTTTAAAAATTATTTATTTGAAAGGCAGAGGGACACAGAGAGAGTTTTCCATCCACTGATTCACTCCCCAAATGGCCACAATGGTCAGGGCCGGGCAGGCCAGGCTGAAGCCAGGAGCCTGAAACTCCTGGGCCATCCTCTGCTGCTTTCCCAAGCACATCAGCAGGGAGCTGGATGGGAAGTGGAGCAGCTGGACTTGAACTGGTACTGGTCTGGGATGCTGGCATTGCAGGTGGTGGCTTAAACCACTGTGCCTCATCAGGGCCCAAGAAGCGGATTTTTTCCTACTCCTTACTGAAACTCTAGGCGTTAGTACCGGGCTTGGCACATAGAGTGCACGTATTTCCTTTGTGACTACGGTGGGGCCCCGTCGTAGGTGCTGCGGATGGGGTAGTGACACAGGCAGTTGAGTCTTGCGGTGGGGGAGGTGTGTGTGTGAGTCACATGGCAAACAGAAGCCACTTGGGGTTGCAGCACAGCAGTGAGGAAGATAAAATAAAGCAGTGGGTAGGGAGTGCCCGCCACAGTGGGCTGTGCCCGGGAGGCAGCCCTGGAGAAGTTACTGGGATGATGAGGAAGCTGTTCAGGCCCGTGTGGGGAAGCCACAGCAAGTGCGAAGCCCCATGGCAGCTGGAAGGGGGGGCCTGTGCGACTGAAGAGGATGGGGGCGGGCGGTGCAGGAAATGGGAAAAGAGGGGTCAGACCATGCAGAACCTCATAAGCCAAGCTAAGAAGCTTGGATTTTATTCTAATTCTGGTAAGACGTCTTTGGGAGGTGTTAAGCAGTGGGAGGGATGTGATCTGATTTATGCTTTCAAATACTCACTCTGGCTTTTAGAGATTGTGGTGGGAAGGGTGAGTGGAGGCAGGAGACCAGTGGGGAGGCTGCTGTGTTCGTCCAGCAGAGGCGAGATGGCTCAGCTCCAGGCAAAGCAAGGGAGACAGGGAGAAGGGCTGGGTCTGAGCAACAGCTCTTGCTGATTAGCAGTAAGAGGTGAGGACAAGACAATCAAGAATGTTCGCCAGGTGTTTGGACAGACCCGACAGCGCTATTAAAATGGATAGGGAGGGCCGGCACTGTGGCTCACTTGGTTAATCCTCTGCCTGCAGCACCAGCATCCCATATGGGCGCTGGGTTCTAGTCCAGTTGCTCCTCTTCAAGTCCAACTCTCTGCTGTGGCCCGGGAAGGCAGTGGAGGATGGCCCAAGTGCTTGGGCCCTGCACCCACATGGGAGACCAGGAGGAAGCACCTGGCTCCTCCTTAGCGGCCATTTGGGTGGTGAACCAACGGAAGGAAGACCTTTCTCTCTGTCTCTCTCTTTCTGTCTATAACTCTACCTGTCAAATAAAATTAAAAAAAAAAAAAGCGATAGGGAATGGATTGAGCAGGATTTGGTCCCTGAAACCTTACAGCCTTAGGGATTTTTTTTTTTTTTTTTAGTTATTTGAAAGGCAGAATTACAGAGACAGAGACAGACAGAGAGCTTACATCTGCTGGCTCACTTCCCAGATGGCTGCTACAGCCAAGGCTGGCCTGATCTGAAGCCAGGAGCCAGGAGCTTCTTTCAGGTCTCCCAGGAGGGTGCAGGGGCCCAAGCACTTGGGTCATCCTCTGCTGCTTTCCCAGATGCATTAGCAGGGAACTGGATGGGAAGTGGAATAGCTGGGCCTCAAATCAGCACCCTTATGGGATGCCGGTAGCAGCATAACCCACTACACCACAGTGCCAGCCCCACAGCCTTAGGTTAGCAGTAGATTGTTGCTGATGGTCAATGGACTAGGGTGGAGACCTGATCTAATTGTGGTGCCCAGGAGGTGGGCCCAGCAGCAGGTGCTTAGGTGGGGGTGTGGGCACCCTGGGAAAGCAGTTCTCAGGGGCAGGGTTGGTTCTTTCAGCTGAGTCAGGCCCAGCTTCTCTCTGTTTCCTGGCTCACTGGGTGACCCCACCTGCACACCCCGTCTGCCCCTGCTGGCCTCCACCTGACCTTGAGCTGTGAACCTCCAAACTGTGAGATCCACCTCCTCCTGCCCCAGCTGCTGCTCTTGGGGACATTAATTAAATTAATAATAATCTGACAAATACACCGGGGAGGAACACATTGCAAGAAGTAAAGAAACCAAGAATTCCGTCATGATCATGTTAAGTCTGAAATATGAAGCAGGCAACCAAGGGATGTGGGCTGGCAGGGTAAGCCACCTCCTGCGACACCAGCATTCCCATGTGAACACCAGTTTGAGTCCCGGCCGCTCCACTTCCAATTCAGTGCCCTGATGATTCAGTGCCAGAAAAAACAGAGGAAGATGGCCCAAGTACATGGGCCCCTGCCACTCACGTGGGGAACCTGGATGAGTTCCTTTGTGACCATCTGGGGAGTGAACCAGCAGATAGAAGATCTCTTTCTTTGTCCCTCCCTCTCGTTGTGTAACTTTGCTTTTCAAATAAATAAATAAATAAATCTTTAAAAGCAAACAAACTAACAAAAAAAATGTTGAGTCCTACTCCCCAGTCTGGAAATAGAATTTTTGCAGAAGTAATCAAGTTAAGAAGAGGCCCTTAAGGTGGCCCTGACCTAGTGTGACTCGTGTACTTATAAGGAGAGGACAATCTGGACACAGATGTGCAAGAAGCGGACCCCGCGTGTGGACACAGAGGCAGGAGCGTGGCCCTGCCAACGCCTGGATTTTGGACTTCTGGCCTCCAGAACTCTCAGAAAATGCGTCTTTGTTGCTCTGTGCGACCCAGTTCGTGGAAGCTAATAAAGCAGCCAAGCGCAGAGGTCAAGTGGGAGTTCGGATCTGCAACAGAGGTCAGGGCAGAGAACTGAGCGGAGGAGAGAGCCGAGAGACACGGGGGCGACCAGCCAGGCAGGGGTGTCCCAAGGGAAAAGAGAGTTGGACGGAAAGTAGTGGATTGTGTCACACACTGATGATGATGGGTTCAGTCAGGCTGGCTTCAGCCTTTGCATTCAGCAAGATGGGGACTGTCTGTGACCCCGACAAAGCGAGGTGTCAGCACACTCGGAGACAGAAGTCCAACTGGAGTGAGCTCAGGCGAGGTGTGGAGCAGTGACAGGAACTGCGGGGTTCTGCTGTGAGGCCACAAAGAAACGCAGCCAGCCGCGGAAAAGATGTGGGAAGCCCTGTATGCTTTTGTTAAGGTGAGAAACCTTCAGGCATCTGTTTATGTAGCGGATACAATGTAGCAGTAAAAAGAGACCAGCGATGCAAGGAGCAGCTTCCTCGCAGCAGTCGCAGGAGTGGATCTGACCCAGTGCACAAACGGGGGACCTGGGCCTCCAAGAGAACAAACGCTCCTCACTGCCTGCGACCACAAAGGAAGCGGAGAGTACGAGCGAGGTGGTGCACGGAGCTGGTGGCTTTGTGGCAGGAAGGTGGAGTCATTTGTGTTTGTTTGCATTTATCTGTGTGTATTTTCTCGGTGAAATCCGGGCAGAGTCAGATGGAGGCACGGTGCAGGGGTTCAGAGAGAGGAGGCGGAGAGAGCGCAGAAGGATGAGAAATACGCCGGGAGAGTGTAGTGGGCTTGCTAGGTGGAGTGGAGTGCTCGGCTGAGATTGAAGGGGGTGCGTTTCAGGGAGCCCAGTCAATCAGACGGCCTGATCTCCACTGATGTACGGCTACTTGGGGATAGGTGAAAGGCAGTGACGGCTGATTGGAGCTTGCCAAATGTGTTAGTCTGTTTTCTGTTGCTATAACAAAATACCTGAATCTGGGAAATGTATGAAGAAAATACGTATTTTTAAATAAATTTATTTATTCATTTGAAAGGCAGCCAAGGCTGGACCAGGGCTAAGCCAGGAACTGGAACTCCATTTGGGTCTCCCACATGGGTTCAGAAGGTCCCTCTTCTGCTGCCTTCCTGGGTGCATTAGCAGGGAGCTGGATCGAAAGCAGAACAGCTAAGACTTGAACCAGGGCTCATACGCAATGCTGGGGTGGCAGGTGGCAGCTTAATCCGCTGGGCCACAACACTGGCCTCAAGAGAAGAGGTTTATTTTGCAAAGTTTCGGTAGTTCAAGAATATGGCACTGATATCTGTGTGGCTTTGAGGAGGGACGCCTGGGCTGTACCACGTGGCACATGGCATCACGGTGGGAGCAGGAGTGGGAGAGGGCACTGGGAGAGCCAGGAGAGTGGGGAGAGCGAGGACCACTGTGCTGTAACAAGCCATCCGACAGGCGCGAACCAAGTCAGACCCTTCAGAAGGCAGTGGTTCCAGGGACCTAAACATCTTGCACTGAGCCCCACTTCTTAAAGGCCCCCACCTTCCAACAGCAGCACACCGAGGACCAAGCTGCTAACACATGGACCCTTGGGAGAGTCACTCAAACCATAGCCAAACCACAGCCCCGGGTCAGGCCATGGAGGAAGAGTGAGGCGAGGAAGTTGAAGGAGTTTGTCAGGGAGATGTTGCAAGAACCACGGAAACTAGCCTGGCGAGGGCAGAGGGGTGGTCCCAGGAGGGCATGACAGACAACAAACCTGCCTCTGTGATTGGTCCCTATGAGATCAAAGCACACGTGGAGTGAGGGTGGCACAGAAAGTTGATCAGGAGGCCCAGGGACATCCACAACAAAGACGCCTGCAAGAGATTGTTGGAGGCAGGGACACTGGTGAGGACCACACTGAGGGGCTGGGGTGGGCGTCAGTTGCAGCGGCTCAGACGCTGCTGGGGACACCCACATCCCACATCAGGGTGCCTGGGTTGGAGTCCTGGCTGTTTCCTGCTAACGTGCTCCCTGGGAGGCTGCAGGTGACGGCTCAAGTGCTTGAGCCAAACTGAGTTCTGGGCTCTTGGTTGCTTTGCGGGCATTTAGGGAGTGAACTAGTGGATGGAAGATCTGTCCATCTTTGTCCCTCTGCCTTTCAAATAAATTAAAAAATGACCAACAAATACAACTGAGGACCTGGTGGTGTGAGTAGAGAAGCTAGACCCTGAAGGGAGCAGGAGGTAGGGCCTAACCATACCCATCTCCAAGGAGATGGGGGTCTCTGGAGGAGGGTGGCGGGATGCACCTGTCCAAGTGATGCGCTGCACGGCGGTGGGAGAAGAAACGCAGTCTTCAATGTCTCCTTCATGCTTCATCCTTGTCTGGAGGCAGGGCTGCTAGGAAGGCGATGTCTTCAGGGCCCAGCCAGGAACCTGCAGAGCCAGTGAAGGGAGCACCCAGGGAAGGGTTTAAAGACAGAGGGATGTTGGCCAGTACAGACTGGATTCCAGAGGACACAGTGGAAAGGGTTGGGGGAGAAGCGGGAGATGGGATTCATTTGGCAGCCGTATGGAGTGGTTTGGGGATCACAGTTCGTGCCAACACATGACGTGGGAGGGCCAGCACTTGTGATGGGTGTGGACCCTGTCATCGAGGAGGTGGCTGGTTGGAAAAGCTACATGCAGTCCATGGCATTCAGCTGGCCATTATGAGAAAAGGATAAATGAAAGAAATCCTCGTGAGGCCGGTGCTGTGCTGTTCCCCATTTGCATCACCAGTATCCCAAATCAATGGCTTGAGTCCCTGCTGCTCTACTTCCAATCCAGCTCCCTGCTAATGCACTTGGGAAAACAGCTGAGGATGGTCCAAGTATCTGGGCCTCTGCCACCCAAGTGGGAGACCCACATGGAGTTCCTGACTCCTGGCTCCGGCATGGCCCAGCCTTGGCTGTCGTAGGCATGGGGAGTAAACCAACAAATGAAAGATTTATTAGTCTCTTTCTTTGTGTGTCTCTCTACCTTTTAAGCAAATTAAAAAAAACTGTGGCTCTGTATCTATCCCATTTTTGATGCTCTGGAGACTGGAAGAGGAACAGGCCCTAACCCAGGGCACTGCACGTGATAGATACTTGGCATCCTGCACGGGATGGAGCACGATGTCCCTCTGACTGCTCAGTATGGAAACATCTGTGGTCTGTCCTCCTGAGGGAAGTCCTTCCTGTCTTCAAGACTGACCAGGGACAGACTGCAGTTGTGTTTTGCCTTAATTAGGAAGAGGTGGACAGGAGGCAGAGGTGAGGGTCAGGAGAGCGACTTGTCCGTGGCTGAACTGTAAGACACACCTGCCACCCTAGCCCCAGCCCCAGCCCCAGCCCCAGCCCCAGCCCGGCCCCAGGCAGAAACCCTGCACTGTCAGCCCATGCCCATCTCACAGGAGCGGTGGAGTCCTTACATGGAGAAGCGGCCGCTCCAGCCAGGGCCTTTGACTCTCCTTCCTTTTCATCCTCAGCTGCTGCTTCTCCCGAATCAATTAGTCTATTTCTTTTAACTCCTACTTGTCTGGTCTTTCTGATCCCTTCTGCTCCACCCTCAGCCCGTGTCACTGAGGCTGGGCCCCCATCTCTGTCTTCCCTCCCCAGGATCTCCCACAAAACGTTTCCTTCCCATCCTCACCCCTCCCCCAGCAGCAGGGGAGCTGAGCCTCCAAAGCTAAGCCCCTTCCGAGGCCTCTTCGAGTTCCCACGGATGTTGTGCCCCAGTGTCTGGGGTGACCTGGCCTGGTCTCCATGTGGCTGAGAGAGTGTCTCTTTGTGCTGGCTGATGAATGGATGCCCTGTCCTGTCCCGGGCCCTCAATACCTGCAGGGTAACAGGAGAAAGCACCCTACCCTGCAAGGCTCTGCACCTGCTGCTCTCGGCTTTCCCCGGGGGCACAGGGAGCCCGGGCAGGTGGCTAGCTCACTACGCCTTACAAGAAGCCCTAGCTTCATAGACCAGGGGCCCCTCCCTGCCCTATCCTCTCTGGACACAATGGGGCCTGCAGTGGGGCTACCCAGACCCCACAGCCTTTCCTTCCCATTACCCCAGCTCTGTCCCTACTCATCTACGACCTGCAGGGACTCGGATCTTGTAACAGAAAGCAAGCCTGCTGGGGTTCTGTTTCCCTCTGTAGACCGACAGTTTGAACTGTAGATTTTCTGGGCTGGAAAAGATTCTTTCCTGGTTCGCCATCTTCACCTTGGTCTGGAAAAAAAAAAAAAGACATGATTCTTCTCAGTAACACATTTTGTAACAAAACTCCATTCAGTTCAACCAAAGTATAAAGGGGCCAGCGCTGTGGCATAGGTTAAGCCTCTGCCTACAGTGCCAGCATCCCATATGGGCTTTGGTTCGAGTCCCAGATGCTCCACTTCCCATCCAAGTTCTTGCTAAAGTACCTGGGAAAGTAGCGGAAGATGGCTTGAGTGCTTGGACCCCTGCACCCATGTGGGAGCTCCTGGGTCCTGGCTTGGGCTTGGCTCAACCTCAGCTGTTGCAGCTATTTGGGGAGTGAACCAGAGGATGGAAGATTCTCATTCTCTCTCTCTCTCTCTCTCTCTCTCTCTCTCTCTCTCTCTCTCTCTCCCCTCTGTATTTAAAAAAGAAAAATGTTTTAAAAAGTGTATAGAGTGGCGGGGCCGGCACTGTGGTGCAGTGGGTTAAAGCTGCAGCCTGCGGCACTGGTATCCCATGTGGGCGCCGGCTCAAATCCCGGATGCTCCACTTCGAATCCAGCTCTCTGCTATGGCCTGGGAAAGTAGTGGTAGATGGCCCAAGTCCTTGGGCCCCTGAACCTGCGTGGGAGACCCAGAAGAAACTCCTGGCTTCAGATCAGCTCAGCTCTGGCCATTGCGCTCATATGGGGAGTGAACCTGTGGATGGAAGACCTCTCCTTCTCTCTCTCTTTCTCTATCTCTCTGGCTCTACCTCACTCTGTAACTCTGTCTTTCAAATAAATAAAATAATTTTTTATAGAGTGCCTATTTAGTGTTGTTATGTTGCTTTATTATCTCATTAAAATGTTTCGTTATTCATTTTGGACAGGTAATACAAGCACATGGCCCAATAGCATAACTTCAAGAGGGCAAGCTATGAAAAGCGGGTGCCCCAGCCAGCCAGCCTCTTTTCCCAGAAGCAACTATGGTTCCTGATGTCTTGCGTATTTTCCCACACATATATAATTTCACTCAATTGCCACGACTTACCTTCTCAGGTAGATGCCATGAATCCCATCTGACAGATGAGGAATCTGAGGAAGGTTAAGCGAAGTGCACAGGACTGTGCTAGTAACAATGGCAGGTGTTGCAGAGCTGTGTCTAATTCCAGAATTATAATGTGTTCCACCAGTCAGTGGGCAGGGGTGGCTTCCAGCAGGGGTGCGCAGGGTTCTGTCCTAGGTGCTGAAGGCTCTCATGGAGGCGGGGGATTATTCCTCCCACCCCTCTCCTCCCTAGGCTTGGGGGGGGGGGGCTGGAGAGGCTGGTGACTACTCTGCAGTTTAACAGAAAGGCAGAGGCCACAAACTGCCTGGCCACTGAGTGTGTCCATGGCACCAGGCAGGCCATTTTCTCTTTCTGACTCAGTTTCTCTATCTGTCCAGTGGAGACAGACTTAACTCACAGGACTGTTGTAGACTCTAGGGATAATAAACACAGACGGGCTGGGAACACATCCAATGCCAGCACCTGGACATGCAGCGGGGTCTGGACCAGTGATCCACAGCTTCCCCCACACAAGGCCTTGGGTCACTGAATGACGAGGTCAGCAGGGGCTGGGAACCCTGGGAATCGAGACATGGAGGCTGGGATAGCGCCATCCCGGCTATTTCAGGGTTGTCTTCAGCAGGGGCAGGGACAGCTCCCGGGGGAGGGCGCAGGATTAATCCACGAGGTTGCAACACACAAGGGAGCCTCTTCCAAAACACTGGGCTGTTGATCCTGGGTTACACCTGCAGATTCTGCTCTGGCCAGCCCTCCCAGTCTCCCCAGGCCCCTCCCTCAGTGCTCCCCCCAGCCTGCAAGCTGGACATTAAGCTGCCTTCTAATGAGCCAGTGGCGGCTGATGAAGGGCTTTCCTGGGGGTTTTGGTCCCTGCCTGCCCGGGCCCTTCTTCCCCCTTTCATTCTTCAAGTCTCTGTTCCTCGGGGAAGCCTTGTGGAGCAGCCCAGTGTAGATCAGGAGCCGCGATTACCACACACACACCCCCCCCCCCATGTCTCCTGATTAGCTCATATCACACCTGTCACTGACCAGCTTGTCCACCAGACTGCGCTCCAGGGGAGTGGGCACCACGCCTACCAGCTCACCTGTGCATCCCCACACCCCGTGGGGCTGGCACATGGCAGCGCGCGCTCAATCATTTGTTCAATGAATTCCTGAAGTTGGTCACTTCTGCCTCTGGGTTCACAGCTTGCCTGTGCCTTTCGCACAGCTGTTTTGGGGCTTGCCTTTCCCCTTTGTGCCCCTGGTGCATAGCCCAGGTCACCACATAGGGGTGGCTTGCTGGGAGAATGAATGGATGGGCTCTTGGCTGAGAGCCGGTTTGAACCGGAAGGCATTTCTTTGGCTGGCAGTTAATGAGTTCTTCCCAGGTGGGCCAAAGGCAGGCTCAGGAAATGGGGAACAAGATTGGGTGGGGCGAAGCCGGCTGGGAAGAAGAGAAAACCAAACGTCCTTGGTGCCTTTTCCTCTTTGTTATTGTCCTGGTGTGCAGGGCAGAACGCGGCCCCGAGGGGCGGGCCTTGTCACCGAAGGGTTCCCCCCGAGATGGGCTTGGCTCTGGTGACCGGCCCCAGCTGCACCCCAATTCCTCCTCCTTGGGGAGGGGTTGTGGCGGGGGAGGGAGAAGGACACAGCGCTCTCTTCTCCGGGCCGCGGGATCCCGGGGACACCAGCCGGGGTCCGGAGGGCCGGGATGCGGCCCAGCCGGGCGGCGGGGGAGGGGCGGCGCGGCCGGCGGGTGTCCTCCAGCGTCTGGAGCCGGGCCCCGGGCTGTCGGCCCCCGCGAAGCGAGGCGAGCCGGAGCTGTGCGGTGAATGCAAAGAGCCGGGCGAGCTCTCAGCCCGGCGCCGCCGACGGCGTCCTCAGCCACAGCCCAATGAGAAGAGAGCAGATAATTTATTCCCTAATCCCGGTTCGGGTGCCGGGCGCTGGCGCGCAGCGGGGCTGGGGGCGGGGTGGTCTCCGCGCTCGCGCTCCCGCCGGCCGCCCCGCCCCGCCCCCGCGGGCTCCGCGCACGCACACACACACACACACACGTTGCCCGACAATTAGCGAGCACACCTTGGCCGCGCGGCCTCCGGCGGCGCCGCTGCTTTTGTCTCCCGCCTGGCGGGCTGCGCTGCGCCGGCGCCCGGGCGCGAAGTTGCCGCTCCGACGCGCTGCTCCGGAATGCTGGCCGCCCGCTGCCGTCGGGGGGCGCGCAGGGCGGGGTGGGCCGGGCGCGCCGGCCCGGGGCTGGGGGGCTGCAGAGAGAGAAGAGAAAGAAAAGTAAGGCAGCGCTGGCCCCTCTTCCTTTGTTAGACCTTGAGTGTGTGCGGGCGTGTGCGCGCGCGCGGGTGTGCACATGCGTGTGTGCAAGTGCGTGCATGTGTGCGCGGGTCGGCCGGGGGAGGCGGGACCCGAAGGCGCGAGGCGGCTTCGGCCGAATGGGAGTTGAATCGCCGCGTCGCGGTCTTTCACGCTCTGCCCAGAACTCGGGCGTGCGGGCAGGTAGCCGTCCCGCCCTCGCCGGTTCCTCAAAGGACAGAGCTCGCAGTTCGTTCCCAGCCCGAGGCCATGGCCAGGGCGTTGCGGCTCGCGTCGGGACTGCAGGGGTGGTGAGGACGCGGCGCTCGCTGAGGGTCTGCCCCGACTGCAGAGGGCGCACGAGAGGGTCTCCCCGCACCAGCGCTGGAGCCAGCGCCGCCACGGTGGGCCCCCATTGGAACCCGAGTGGAAGCTCGGGATGCCCACGGGGAGCTCTCGAGCGCGGGGAAGGCGCGAGGTGGTGCAGGTGGCCGCCGGTGAGGCCGTGGAGGGAGCGAGGGGGCAGCGAGACCAAGTCTATCTAAACGCCAATTCCCTCAAGTTCAGCGCGTCAGTTGTCATTTCATACCTTAATGCATATTTATGCCGCGCCGAAATAGGCTTCATAATTAACTCCCGGAGTCATCCGCAGAGGTTAAAGGGACCCCGAAGATTTGTGCATTGATTGGGTACACGGCGGTGTGTGTGTGCGCGCTCCTGTGTGTGCGTGCGCCCCGTGCGAACCCATTGAGAAGAATAATTATTTTTCTCCACTGGAAGCTACAGCAGAGAATCAGACAAGGAGGGAAGATTGAGAGAGAGAGAGGTTGGAGAGGGAGAGAGAGACAAAGGAAGTGAGAGCGAGAGGGGAGCCGGCTTAGCCTCCGAACTGTGAGTACCGAGCGAAAACAAACAGGCAGAAAGTGCGGCGAGGGCGACCCTCGGCCGGGCCGGGGGGCGGGAGCGACCCGGGAGGACTCGCCCCTCCGCTTCGGGTGTGCCTGGGCCACCCAGGGGCCCCCGAGGCGCGGGCGGACTCCGGGACGCGGGTCGGGCACTCACCTGAAAGGCAGCGTTGGCTCCGGTGGGCTGCGTCAACCGCCGCCCCGGCCGGCCGGAGGAAGCCCCCTCCCCGCCCCCATCGCCTTTGTTCGTTTGAAAGGGTTTTGCAGCTGCTGGGGTTCAGAGGGGGAGAGTGAGAGGAGGTGGCCCGGTCTCCCCCACCCCGCTCCGAGGGCCTCCCTCTCTCCTGCACCCCAGGGGTTGCGGAGGGTTGAGGAGGGGGCTGGAAAGGGGATGGGGATCTGTGACACCTGTGCGGCTATTTGGCCCTGGGATGGGAAACTCAGGGGTGTGCCGGACCCTTGGAGCAGAGGTCCTAGGGAGACCCAGCCTGGGAGGCTGGGAGAAGCCATTTCTGTGGGCAAAGCCACCAACTCCAGCGTCTTCAGAGGCAAACCGGGTCCCCAGGCTTAGGAGGGCACCAGCTGCTCCCCATGCACACGCCAGAATCATTGTGGCTGTGGGCTCCAGGTCTGGTGTGATCTCTTGGCCCTGAGCCCCCTGCCCCCTCTTCCCGCGGCCCTTTTCATACCCAAGGGCTTGGAGCTGGGACCCCCCAGGAGGAGGAGCCCTGGCGGGGCAGATGGGCCCAGGGAGGGGGCTGTGGAGAGAGTCGCTGCTGTCCTTCCTGGAGGAGGGCCCGTGACAGGGTGTCCCTAGGGAGCCCGAGCTGGCTGGCCCGTGCCTCTATGGAGCCGGTCGGGAGAGGGCGCCTGGGGCCCAAGCCGTGCCTTGCAAACCCACATTCCACAGCCTGGTCTGGAGCACCGGTGCCCCGCCCCCTCCCCTGGACCCTCATTAGCGCATTCTTCCTGTGCTCTGATTCCATCTTTCCTGGTGATTTTTCAACACACCGTTGTCTGCCAGTGAATAACTCTGCTAAACTTCCGCCTTCAGGAAGGGCTCACTCTGCAGGGGAAATGCAGCTCTTAGGAGGCTGGGATGGGAGCTTCAGGGTTTAATCAGCTCTGAATTGAGGGGAAAGGGACTGTCCTCCAGCAAGTCCCCCTGGTCGGACTTACACCCTCCTGCAGGGCGGAGCTGAGGCCTGGGATCTGGGAACAGCTTCTGTCTCAAGTCATTCAATTCCTTGGGGCAGTCACAGGGGCAGGAGAAAGGGATGGGTACCTCTTACACACACACGCACACACACACCTTCAGGTGTGTGGACATCCCCTGAGACTCAGGACCCCCCCCCCCCCACACACACACCTGTTCTCTTGCCCCAAACCACACAAAGAGGCTTCAAGAGCTAGGGCCACTCTCCTAAAAGCATTGACGGAGGAGAGACCCCCTCCAGTAAGCAGGACCAAGTTCTGAGAGCTCTGAGGATGCGGGGTGGTGGGGGAGGCTGTTGTGAATTGTGATCATAGACTGGGGGGAGGGGCTGTCTCTCCTGCTGCCCTCCTGCCTGCTTGGTGTCTGTGCCAGGCTAGCGCAGCCCCTGCCCCGTGGTGTGCTTGTTGCTACATGAGTGGCTGTTGCTACAGACCTCCACACCCTTCACCCCCATCTCTGAGAGCACTTGCTTTCGGCTGGGCCTAAAGACCTATATGGGTTGGGGGGGCATGGGAACAAAAAGGTGGGGGCAGGACTGGGGCCTGGGCAGGCTTTGGAGCATTTTGATATTTATGACCGGCTCGGGTTGAAATGCATGTGACTTTGCCAATGACCTGTTATGATGTTTCTTGAGCAGCTTGACTGCTGAGAGGCTAAACTGTGGCCTGGGTCCTGGTGCCTGGGGAGGCTGAACTTTGGTGCCAAGCACCTCCCCGTGTCCTTCTCCCCACAGCTTGGCCTGGGAGCTTAGGAGAGACCAGATGCGGGGGCCAGCCGTGTCAAGGCTGAGGAGACACCCAAGCCCCTCCACCCCCAGCTTCTGCCTTGGTTTCTCTCCTTCTCTCTACCTTGATTGCCTGATCCCATCACCAGGTCGCCCATCTCTCCCTTTCCCTAGGAGCCCCGGGACCTGTGCCGGGCTGGAGCTTCTCCTTGTCTGACCTCCCTGGGCTTTCCCTCCAGGGGGGCTCCTGAGCTGTTCAGGCTTTGCAGTGGAGATGGGGAGGGGGTGTAGCTTAGTGGCCCTGTCCTCCTTAGCACACACTGTTGGTCTGGGTCAGGTCTGCAGGGCAGTGTGGGTAGGGGCCTATGAGGTCCCCCTGGAACCAGTCTTCTCTGGGTTCAGTTCCAGGCCAGGGACTGCACCCCTGGGCCCATCCCAACCCAACTCCAAACCTGGAAGCCTCTTTGGGGCAGAGGCAGCAGAATCAAGTCCCCTGAGGCTCAGTGCCTTTCAACCTCAAGGGGAGTAGGATTGGATTGCCAGGCTGCGCTCCGCACCTGAACCCCACATCCCGTCCCAGCTCAGGGACTCTCCTCCCTGAGAGTGTGGGCATGAGAGAACCCCAAACCCACACCAGACCTGAACCATGGGAGAACCTAGGTCTGCTGCCTTTGTTTCCAGGCTCCATCATTCATTTCTTTAGCAAATGTGTACCTAGATCGTTCAGCTGTGCTTGTATTTTAGTGGAGAGAGTAGGGTGGTGAGAGCAGGGGCCACCTGTTCAGCATCTCCCTAATGTCCCCTTTCCTTGCCACCATGAGCAAAACATGTCCATCGGGCTCCCAGTCTAAACCCAGAAGGGACCTGAGTTTATAAAAATCCCTCAGAAGTCAGCCCCGGTGAGGACTCGGGTCGTCTTGAAGTTGGTGGGACCTTGGGTTTTTGTTTTTAAAATTTATATATTTATTTGGAAGGCAGAGTTACAGAGAAAGACAGAGAGGTGTTCCATCCACTGGTGCACTCCCCAGATGGCTGCAACTGCTGGAGTTGGGCCAATCCAAAGCCAGGAGCCAGGAGCTTGGAGCTTCTTTCGGGTATTCCCACATGGTGCAGGGACCCAAGCACTTGGGCCACATCCTCCACCGCTTTCCCAGGCCATCAGCAGGGAGCAGGATGAGAAGTGAAGCAGCTGGGATCAAACAGGCCCCCTGTATGGGATGCCAGCACTGCAGGCAGGCAGTGGCTTTACCTGCTACGCCACAGCACCTGCCCCAGGACCTTAGATTTAATCTAACATAACTTCCTTCCAGGTGCAAATCTCCCTTCTAAACTAGCACCCCATTTGCTGACCACCTGCTGTGTGCCTGGTGTGAGTTTGAGGCGTGTACCCTGTGTTTGATTACCCTTGGGAGCAAGTGAGCCCCCCCGAGCCCTTGTCTTTGTGGCCTTCTCTCCCCGCGATCCCCGTACAGGGCTAATGGCTCCTTAGGCCATCCCCACTCTCCTCCTTGCCAGGGAGGGCTCTCCTGGCTCCTGCCTGGCTAGAACCATCCCCTGGTGTAGCTGGGGTTCAGGGTGATGGTGTGCTCTTGACCCAGCTGGGGGCTCCCTATAAGGAAGTCAGTGCAGTTGGCTGTGCTGTCTCCCACAACACAGGCTTCAGTTTCCAGACCTGACCGGGGCCGTCCAGCCTGGCACTAGGGAACATGTCACAAGAGAAGGGAGGCACCTGCACGCCCTCAGAGGGTCTGCTCTCCAGCCTGACAGCCAGCCCCTGAGGGGCATGGGCACCTCTGGGAGGCCTCAGCCCTGCTCTCTCCCTCTTCCCTCGGCTCCCTCCTCTCGCTCCTTCCTCCTGTTCTGCTGAGCCCCTGAGCCCTCCCTCCACTTTCTCCTGCTCAGTTTTCCGTTCTCTCTCAGGTCCTACTGCCTTCTCCAAGAGCAAGAATGCACACCCAGGTGCGTCATAGCCTCTGTAAGCCTCAGTTGTCCCCGTCTACCAAATGGGAATAATAATAGTGTTTGTGATTATAATGAACAGGCCTAGTGCTTGCATGAAACAGTTTTCACGCAAAAGAATGCAAGCTCTCCTCTCCTGTAGGATTTCCCTTACTTTTCCACGCGCCGCCATGGACTTCTTTTTCACTATCACGCTCAGCATCCCCCCCTGCTCCTGCCGGGGCCCACCTCCTCTCCCTGCCTCTGGTAGCTCAGGGCCCCGTTGAGTTAGCGCCCCCAGAATGTGTGGAGTCGTGAGGACAATGAGAGCCACCGCGGGGGAAGAATGGGCCCTCGGTCCTGCGGAAGTTTCTCTGCACTCGGCTTCATGGGAGCATCTGAGGGCCAGGGCGGGGTGGGGAGGCGGCCCCAGGTGGTAGGCAGGATGCAGGGCCCTCTGCTGGTCAGCCACGGGGGAGGGGGCGTGGGGGTGTCATCATTCGCATCTCTTGACATTTGGGGCAGAACTCAGGCCTCCCCTCCTGGGCCGTGGGAGGTGGTCCTCAGAACAGATACCTCTCTGCTCTCTGAGCAGCCAGCAGCTGCAGGTGGGCCACAGGGCCTGCCGGAGTGGTGGCGATGGCCCCATCCCGGTGCGGAGTCTCAGGGCTCCACATCCCAAGAGCTGGCTGCCAAGCCTAACCTGAAACCCTACAGACAGCCAGTTTCCGGGCCCCACTTGGGGTGTGGGGGCTGGGGGCAGGCCGGCCAAGGACACCAAGCCAGGAGTTCCCCCTATGGCCAGGAAACCCAGGGGAAGGCAAGGCGCAGGTGGGGGGAGGGGCCTCAGGAAGGAACTAGAAGTCCAGAGCCGAGCCGGGCTGACCTTGTTCGGGGGCGGGGGCGGGGGCGGGGGTGGGAAGAGGACCCAGGCCTGTGGCCTGAGAGGGCGAGGGGGCAGAGGGCGCCCGCAGGGAGTCGCCTCAGGTCTCCTGCCAGAAATTCAACCGTAAAAAAGCTGGCGGGGAGGAAGGCGAGAAAGGAGACGGGGCGGGCGGCGCAGCCTCTCCACGCCAGTCGCCCGGCGGGGGCCGTGAGTAATCTATGGCTGCTTCAGAGGGAGTGAGATCAAAAGCGAGCAGATACAAGAGGTTTGTGCTTCGCCGACCAGACAGCCAGAGGCTCAATGAGACCTTTGTTCCCCCGGCCCAAGTCAGGGTTGAAGGAATACCTGCTCGCCGCCCAGCGCGGGGCCGGGGGAGGGGCGGGTCACCGGGGAGTCAAGTTGAGTTGGGCACCGCGCGGCCCAGGCCGTGGTGGGCGGAGGAGGCTGGAGGCCTGCCCTCCGGGGCGGGGCGCCTCCGGGGTGAGCGCTGGGCCGAGTGGCTGCTTGGAAGGCAGGAAGTGGCCCTGCGGGACGGTGAGGGAGACCGCGAGGGACAGGGGGCCCGCCGGGCCGCCAGGTGAGCAGCCCCTGGACACCCGGTGCCTGCCGCCTGGTGCCCCTTGGGAGGCGGTTTTGCGCGGGCGGGATCCAGGGCACTCTGCTTTGTGCAGGGCCTGGGTCTGATTCTGGGGTCCCGTGGGAGAGGAGGGAAGAACTTGGGGCCAGGGGCCTGGTGACCCAGGCTTCAAGTGAGAAGCAGACTGTGTTCGCTTTGGCCCTTATGGTGGGCCACACTGGGGGGCGGGGTGTTGGGAAGTGCAGGGGTCCAGTTAAAGGGGGGTCGCTCCTGCTAGGGTCCTTCTAGGGCCAGTGCCCCTGGGGCTCCCTCCAGGCCAGACTGCTCCCTGGCAGAGACAGCCTCTGCTCTGGGGCCCCCTGAGAGAGGTCAGGGTGCCCAGCAGTCTGAGTCCCCTGGGACTTTCCCAACGCTGCTGGGGAGCAGGAGCCCTTGGGGGCGCATTCCTCTAAGGCTGATGCCCAGGGCGACAGGAAACGGCTGGCCATGGTATTCAGGTCGCAGCTTTCCTAGGCCCCTGAGACCACCCTTACCCCAGTCCTGGAGATCCCTGTGCCTCCCACCCCCAGCCCTACCTCTCCAGTTAGGGTGGCAGAGAACTGAGCTGCCTCCTACCTCACAGCGTTGCCCAGGGATGGTTCAAGGCTGGCTGCTGTCAGCAGGTGAGGAGACCACACAAGAGTGGGTGCAGGTGGTAACCAGCCTGGCCGACGTGGGCCAGTCCCCCAAAGGCAGGCCTGTGGCCCGACTCCCTCCACGCAGACCCACCTTGGCCCCTCTGCTTTGTGGGGCTGCCCCGGAAAGGGTTAAGCTTTGTTAGGAGGGAGGCCAACGTGCTGCCTGGCTTAGGCTGTGGCAGCAGCAACCTTGAAAAGATCCCGGCCTCATTCACGAGGGGAGAGAGCAGTTAAGGACCCCCGGGCTGGGAACTGGGAACTGGAAGCTAATTAAGGGAATTGGAGGAGATTCTTTATGGCCAGGAAGCCACCCCTCCTCGTACCCCAGTGAGGACCATTGTGTGGGGGCCTTTGTGGGGCCAGAACTGGAGACTCATTATGGAGATGGCTTTAGTGTCCCCAGGGGCCAGGACAGGTGCTGGGGGAGGTTGAACAACGTAACTTGGGGGGCCTAGGACTTTGAGGGATGCAGTGTGGGTGGCTCAGGGATGGGGGATAGTGGGAAGGATGGGGAGGGCTCCCCAGGTGCCCCCAACTCCCAGCTTCCTTTTGAGGTCCCTGCCGCTGGACCCCTCAGCTCTGCTGTGGCCTATGGCTTTTCATTCCTATGTGATTGCTCCTCCAAACTCATGTAGGGCTAAAAGCCATGGGCTACAGTGAGGGGCGCACTCCTGCTGCAGCCACAGAGGGGGCACCAGGGGGATGGTTCGCTCTGGGGCGGGGACTGGAGGGGATCTAGGAAC
Source organism: Lepus europaeus (assembly GCF_033115175.1). Classification (NCBI taxonomy): domain Eukaryota; kingdom Metazoa; phylum Chordata; class Mammalia; order Lagomorpha; family Leporidae; genus Lepus; species Lepus europaeus. Next base: position 20,489,933 of record NC_084840.1, on the reverse strand, counting down.
CCAGGGGCTGGGGTGAGCTGTGTGATCTTGGCCAAGTCACTTCCCCTCTCTGAACCCTGGGATGAAGAGGCTGGTCCGATGTTTCCAAAGGGCGAGTCCCCCCCCCCCCCCCCAGGAAGGAAGGAGACACTTAGGGTGTGTGCTGAGGTCTCTGGCCAACCCCGAGGCCCCGGCTCCGGCTCAGAGATTTGGGAGCTGGAGTCACAGGCACTGGGTCACAAAGACGGGCCTCTCCCCAATGCGTCTTCTTCCAGCGCAGCCTCTGCTTCTTGCTCTCACTCCCTTCGCCTCTGAGTTCAGCCCGGAACCCTCGGCCTTCTGTGCAGGGAGGCCTGGAGTGCCTCGGTGGCTGACCTGGGCACATTCAGTCCTGCCAGGAAGGGCAGGAGGTTCCACAGAGTGGAAGTGGGCTGACAGCTGCTCCCCACAGCAGCAGGTGTAAGCTCCGGGTCTCTAGCTCTTGGGCTGCCACCCTCCGGGTGTGTGAACGGTACCTGCCCCCCCCCCCCCCCACTCCCCAGCTGCCTGTCACTCAGCTCTGGCTGCCCCCTGATGCCTGGTGCCTGCTGCCGCACACATGCGCGCGCGCACACACGCAGTCCCACCCTGGTTGAATCTGCCTTGACTCCATGCCACCATCCTGGGAGACTCCAACAGATGGAAATAAGGCAAGCAGTCAGAGGACTCACCCCACCCCAATCTCCCTTGTCCTGGGCCAGCCCTGAGACAGACGCTGCAGCCTCAGTGGGGCACTGGGTAGGGAGTGAGAGGACAAGTAACTTAGAATGCCTCGGCCCCCCCCCCCCCCCAGCAGCCTTCACCTACTGTGCAGCAGGTGTTTCTGAGCGTTTCACCTGTCCTACCTCCTTTAATCCTCAAGACAACCATATCTACTATTAGCCCATTTTACTTAGGGGAAGTGCGAGGCACGGAAGAGCTAAGAAGCTGCGCTAAGCTCCCATGGCTGATAAAGGGCAGAGCTGGGTGCAGAACCCATGCGCTTGCCCCGTTGGGGTATGTTGGGAGGGCCAGCACCAGCGCGCAGGAAGGTGGGCTGTGCCGTGCTCGCACGAGGGGGCTCTTCTCACATGGCCTCCACTGGGTGCGTGCCCACACGTGGGCCCAACTCCAATCACCCTTTGTCCATCCCGGGTTTTCTTTTCCAGCAGGAGGTGGGTGGAAGGAGAAGCAAAGAGAAGCCCAAGCCAGCTGGGCTCTTGCTGGGCCTGATCCAGGTCTCTTCCCCTCCTGCCCCAGCTTAGATGGTGGAAGCGCTAGGGAAGAGGAGTGCCAGGGCTTCTTGCTTGCCCTCTGCGTTCTCTGGCCCAGAGATCAGAGATGGCTGGCACCTGCTCCCCCTCCCTCAGCGCCCCAGGCTCACAGTGAGCCCGTTCTGTTCCCTCTTCTATCCCGAGAACCTCTAGGCACTTGATCTGCTTCCCTTAGCTCCCCACCTCCGAACTAGAAAATCAGGTTGCAGCGAGGGGCCCCCCGAAAGTGGATCTTCCCAGGAACCCTTTGCAGTTTGCCCACGATGGCCTCAGCCCTGGGCTGGGCCTGGCAGGACAGGGACAGCTGAACCATTCCCTAACCCTCCAGGCAAGCAAGGCAGTGAGTGGGGACTGCTGAGCCAATGTTTGTGGAGTGAACGGCGTTGGGCTCACAGGTAAGTCACAAGCAGGGACTTGAGCAAGCCCTGGGCTCAGCACCTCAGCCCACAGTCCCTCCTTTGCCGGGGGGTTGGGCGTGCGCCGCGTTGGGGTTACAAAGTTGGAGTGCTTTTCCACTGTGTCTCTTGGCCACTGCCAGTGGGGACAGGCCTGGAGAAGGTACACAAGTCTGTATTGCACACTAATTGTTGAGCTGCATTGCACAGGCAAGCTGGCCCCATGCGCTCCTGGAACTCCCTGAGGATTCACAGATCACAGGGCTATGTCTCTGCCATCCCCTGCCTGCAATGCTCTAGCAATGGGAGTCCTTTATGGTCTTCACATAGGCGCAGCCGGAGGCCTCCCCTGGGAGTGCAGCTGGGATTTGGGTGAATCTCATTGGGTTTGCCCACTTTGAGTGGAAATGCAATTTGATGGCTAAGCTTACAAGGAAAAACATCTCTGTCCCTGTCTTCAGAGAGGGATGGCCCCAAGGTTTGACATCTGGGGTCCCTTCTGGCGTTGATGGCCTTGGCCGCCAGGGGCCTGGCTGCTGCTGCTGCCCTTACCACACTTGCCGTGACCCTGAGGGTGGGCATAAGCCCCTTTGGAGACTACTGACACTTTGACCCTCTAGCTGCATGGTCCCCCGAGCATCCCAGAACCGCTGGTAACGGCGGGGCTGCCCTTGGAGACTTGAAGGCTACGGGAGCTTTGTCTTTCCCAAAGGCAGGCCAGCAAGGAGCAAGGCAGCGGGTGGCCTTGGTGAGCCAGAGTCTGGGTGGCCTCTGACCGCCACAGAGGGCTCAGATCCTAGGAGCTCGGCAAGGCCAGGAAGGAGTTAACCTCCGAGGAGAACGCGGGCTTGTCCCCAGCCTGAGGCCGGTGCCCAGCTTAGCTGCTGCCAACTCGGGGGAGAAGCCCTGGGATCTGTAGTCTGTGCCACCACCCAGCCCTGGCCGGCCTGTTTATCAGCACCGGCTGGTAGACTACAGTTCCCAGCAAGCTGCAGAGGCTCCTCTTTGGGGGAAGGGGTGGGTGTGAGGCTCGGTGGCGGCGGGAGAGCGGGAGCGGGAGGAGGTGGGGAGAGCAGCCCAATTCACCCCCTTCCTTTTTAATTCTTTCTCCTGGTGTGTCTGCTCCACCGCCCGAGCTAATCCCCCAAATCCGGTCTCCTAAGCCGCAGCTGCTTCCCCTCGCCGTGATGAATGGCTCGGGGAGGGAAGGTGAATTCATATTTTAATTACTGAGGCGCGGTGTGAAGGGCCCGGGGGCGGGGGCGGAGGGCTCAGCATTGTCCCCTAGGCGCAGAGGGCGCCCCTCCTCCCTGGGTCATTTCCCCCTTGCCCTCTACCTGGGGTGGGGGTGGTGGGCGTGTCTGTGTGTATGTGGTGGGGGGGAATCCTTGCTGGGAGCGCGTCTGCTTTTGCCTGGGGAGGTGTGTGATGGGGTGGAGGGCATCTCCCTTTCTTGTTTGTCCGAGGTGTCCTGGCTTGCCCTGCCGCCCACCACGATGGAGGACACTGCCCAGACCCCTGTCTCCAAGGAGGCACCACGGTCTGTGAGCCCGGAGCTCCGCTTCCTCCTCTCCTCCCTATCACAGGAGTCCCCCGTGCCGTCTCTGACCCACTGCCCCATTTTTGCCCCAGGCGTTAGGGTGAGAGGACCCCTGGAGAGAGTGCCACAGAGAGAAGTGGGGTGAGGGCCCAGGGAAAGGGGGAGTTGGGGAGCTGGGGAGCACTGGGCGGTCCAGGAGGGCCAGTGCTCTGGCTTGGTCTCCGCTCCCACCCCGCTGGCCTGGCAGAGGAGCCCCGCCGTCCCCAGACCCCAGACCATCTTGCACCTAGCTGGGGCCCAGCCAGAGGGGAGGATGGGGAGGCAGCCAGGGCCAACAGCTTGCGGCGGATGCGGCCAACTGTGGGACTGCGGGAGGTTTGTCCAGCGTCCACCCCCTCGCCTTCTATTCTGGGTTCCTGGGGGCAGCTTTGCCATTGCTTAGCCCCTGCAGGACTGTGGGCCTGAAATGGGAGATGGGAGGGTGGGAGGGAGGGAGAGTGGGAGGGGAGTTCCCATCTGGAACGCAGAGGAGTGGGGGTGTCCCCAGGCTCTAGTCCAGACCCTCCCACACAGATAGACACGGCAGGGGAGGGTCATTGGGGCCTGGCTTCTCCGGGGAGCCTCCAGCTGGTGCTGGTCTGAGCTGCCAAATGTGTGGGGTACGGGCTGGGGAGGCAGTGGCAAGAACTGGCAGAGACCACAGCCCAAGGTACCTCCTGGGGGGGGGGGTTGGGGGAGGCAGGGCACTGTAAGCAGGACAGGGGTCTCTCCACTGCAGGGGCCGGACCAGCCTCCTGTGAGCGCCTCACAGAGCTCAGGCTGTCTGTGCTCTGCACAGGGGTGACCCTCTCAGGCCCTGCCTTGGGAACCGGGCCCCAGGAACCCCACTGAGGTCACACACACACACACCCGACTCACCTGGGAGAGAAGTTGCAGCCCCTAGCCCGGCTCCTGCAGGTCCTGGTTCCCCTTACCCATACCCCTGCCCCTGCCTTCCTTACAGAAGTGGTCTGGTCAGAAAAGTCTGATTTTCCCCCACCTCTCTCAAAGCACCCCAGGGAAGAGTGGTCACTTTCAAAGAAAGAACAGGCATTAGAGAAGAGGACCCACGTGCCCTGGGCTCTGGGGCCCTTAGCCACACCCAGGCCTGGGTGGTCAGGGCCCCTTGCCTGGCTTGTTTTCCTTGTGATCCCCTCTCCTAGGCCAGCCTTGTTGTACCTGTGGATTTCTCCCCTTGGATTTTTCTAAAAAATACACTTATTTATTAGAAAGGCAGAGTTACAGAGGCAGGGGATGGGGATCTTCCATCCGCTGGTTCACTCCCTAAATGGCCACAATGGCCAGAGCTGAGCTGTTCAGGAGTTTCTTCCAGGTCTCCCATGCGGGTGCAGGGTCCCAAGCACTTGAGCCATCTTCTACGGCTTTCCCAGGCTGCAGCAGAGAGCTGGATTGGAAGTGGAGCAGCTGGGACTTGGACCGGCACCCAAATGGGATGTGGCATTGCAGGGTAGCTTTACCCCGCTACACCACAGTGCCAGCCCCCCATGGATTTTTCATAGTGGTGCAAACGCTCTGTTGACAGTGCCCCTGACATGCAGCCCAGCAAGGGAAGTGTATAGCACAGTCACCGATTACTGCGGCACCCCTGCCGCCACACCCCTGCCTTCTACCTGGGCAGGCGGGAGTCCCAGTGCCTTTCCTGCCTCCTAGCTTTGGTGCTCTGCATGTTAAACCTTGGCTAACCTCCCAGCCCAGAGAGATGGAGCCACTCGCCCAGGGTGACACAGCATGCCAGCATCCCAGCCAGATATAGAACCCAGGCCCCCTGAGCCCCATTGTAGAGCCCTGTTTCTCTCTAGGCTTGTCATGGGAGGGCCCCCGAGGTAGCTGTGATAGATAGAAATACAGTAGTAGTAGTCTCGGTGCCATCTATATATATCCCGCGAGCACTCCCGGTTCACTGTGTACACTCCAGCAGAGTGAGCGAGGAGGTGGCGCTGGAGAGGGGATTATTAAGTAACAGCCTACCTACTGCTGACTCAAGCTGGGCCGCCTGCCCACCCAGCCAGCCGTTGGAGGTGCCTGGCACCTATTAATTACAGCGATTAGATGTATTACCCGGACGCCGAGGGGCCGAGGGAGGGAAGATTGCTCCCGGAACCAGGCTCCGGAGCGCTTGCTGAGTCCTCTGTTTGGCCTGGAGGAACACGAAGCAAGGTTGGCCAGACCTGGGGGACCTGGGCTGTGCCAGCTTCCTCCACCCCGCAGGTGTGCCCTGTGTGGGGGACCTAGGACGTTCTGAGTGGGGAGCCCCATGCTTCCTGTTCCAAACCCTTCCAGGCTGGCCCCGCGCCTCCCTGCTTGCCCTCAGCGTTCTGACTTCGCTTTCCTGCTTCCTCGAGAGAGCTGTGACTCGGCTCAGACCCGACCTCCATGCCCGGTGCTTCCCTCCCCCAGGGCCAGCTGCTCTGCTCCTGCCGACCTGTGCTCTGTGCACAGCAAGCTCAGCAGGAGGAAGGGGGCGAAGTGGAGCAACTGCAGGTGCATGTGGATAGGGACCCCCCACCCCCACCCCGCGTCTGCAGAGTGGATGCTCGCTGTCCTGAAGCCCCACCCCCCCACCCCCCCCAGAGTGAGTGCTGGGGGTGGGGGCAGGCCAGCCTGGGCAGATCCAGCCTCAGCCATGCCCCCAGGCTCACTTTGGTGACAGGAAAGAAACTGTCTTCACCATCTTGTACCCACCTCCCAGCCCCTGTGCCCTGCCCAGGTGCTAAATAAAACAGCCTGTTGGCTCAAGAACTCTGCTGTCTGTTCTCTGCCTGGCGAGCAGGGGGCTCTGTGTTGCTCTGGGCGCTCCGAGCGCATTCTGCTAAACCCTCGCTGCTAGGGGAGAGAGGAAGCCCTGACTCGGTTCCAGGTGGCAAAGGAGAGGCCGCGCTGGAGGAGAGTTTCTTCAGGTATCAGAGGCCTGCATCTGGGTCCTTGCATGCACCCCCACCTGCCCATGGTGGCACAAGCCCCAGCTTGTTTTCTGCCAGGTGTTTCCAGCCGCAGATGCATGGTGCTGAGTGAGGCAGAGAGGCGGCCACCGCTGGACTCGCCCAGACTCCGCTTGGAAGAATGACGTCAGCTCAGATCAGGAAGTGCTGTAGTCCGGTGGCCTGTGTGAGAGGCGGCAGGGCCCCCGCAGCCTCTGGGGGGCGCATTAACCCCAGCCTGCTTCTCTCTCCCTGCCTTCTCCCGCACCCTTTCCCTGCAGATCTCCGCTGAGTGTCCCCAGCCTGGCCTAGGGCATGCCCCAATTCACCTTCGCCTGTTTCTGTGGCCTCCACGGGTTCTGCAAGATGAAGAGGAAGAAGGAGGACGTTCACAGAGAGCGGGAAACAGCGGTGTGAGCAGGACCAGGGCCCTCCGGCTACCCCAGCAAGGCCCAGGCCTGGTGCTGCCCGGTGCTCCTGTGGGACGGGAAGCCTCATGTGCATCTTGGAGCTCCACTGAGCCCCGCTCTTCTCAGTGCAGCCTGGCTCCACCCCGAGGGCCCCGGACTCCTGGGTGCCACCAAGGCCTCCTTGTGCCCACATACATGGGCGTGCAGTCCTGAGAGCTGCCTGCGAGAGGCCCTGGCACACAGGGCAATTCCAGGACCTGCCAATCACCTTCCAGAGACGCCCCGGGGAGGCCCAAGAGTGGAACTTCCTTCCTGCCCTGAGGGCTCCTGGGAGAGATGCATCCCATTGGGCCAAGACAGCCATTGCTAACTAAGGAAACGGCTGCCCTAGCAGAGCGCCTGGGAGCAGTCCTCATGCTGGGGCGAGACCTCCACCTCCAAGGCCAGAACGGGGTCTCCCCTAGGACCCCAGGATACAGAGCAGGAGCGTTGCATGCCACAGCAGTGTCCCCCTGAGTGCTTCCCACCCCCTGCCCAGCATCCCAGGTGCAGCCATGCCTGAGGTGGCCCGGCCCGGGTGGGAAAGGGAGGTAGGATGGGGACACTGAGGCAGGGTAGCGGGTGGATGTGGCCTTGTCTCTTGCCAGCCCTGCTGCCACACACACCAAAGCAGTCTTTCCTCTAGCCCTGGCCCTCACCCGCTGGCCCCATGCTATGTGTGTGTGCCACCTCGGCAGGAGCCTCCCTGGTCCTCTGTCCTAGGGGACACTGGAGGCCTTGGGTGAGCCCAAGAAAAGGGCAGGAAAGCGTGCAGGGGCTCCGCTGAGACAGAGGGCCCTGCACCCTCCTCTGGGACCCGTGTGTCCCCAGCCATGGCCCGAGAGGCTGCAGTGCTGGGACTGTCTCTCCAGTGGCGGGGGATGAAACTATCCGAGATGCTGGGGTGTTGTGTGCCCGTCCCAGGGGCTCCCCGGGCGGGAAGGTCAGGGGCAGGGACAACATGGGTCCTGCTGGCACCTCAGACCCTGGCAGGATTGCAGCAGCAAGGCTTGGCCCGGAGCCCTGCAGGGTTTCTTCCCCCAGGAGAAAGCTCCGGGCTCCAGAGGGATACCTGATAGCCGGAGTCCCTGCTGTGGGAACTTGGGTGGCGGCCCAAGGTCAAGGCCCAGCTGGGCCGTGCAGAGCTGTCCCTGGCCTCCCAGCTGGTGGCCCTTCTTTATCCAGGGCTAAAGTTGGGTCCAAGGTTGCAGCTGCTGTGGCCAGACACCCCCCCCCCCCCCACACACACACACATGTTATGGCTCCCTAAGTTTCCTTCTCAGGGAGATGGGGACTGGCGTCCTCTTCCTATCCCCACAGCCTTAAGGGACCCCAGGGGGACAGGTGGGGTCCAGGAAGTCAGCCACACCTGCTCCTTCCAAGAACTCCAGGTGAGAACTCTGTCCCTTTGTTCCCAGTTCCCGGCCCTCCCTGCCTGCTTCTGGGAGACCCCAGGCTGAGCTGGGGGGCTCACGCCTCTCGTGCTATAGAAGATTGGGGCTCCAGTTTCCCCGTCTCTACCTAGACTGTGTATTCCTGCTTTTCCCTCTTGGGCTGCAGGCTGTGGGAGGAAGAGGAAGACTTGAGTGGTGTCAGCCCTTGGCCCTCCAGACCCCACGGGCTTCTGGTCCCAGGTCAAAGCCTCTGTATTAGAATGCCCTGTCCTGCTCCACTCCCAGGGGGCAGATTTTGAATGTTGTAATGGCTCCATGGAAACACTGGGGCCATTGTCATTTGATGGGGGGGCAGTAATTCCACATGGCGTGGTACAGTGGGATGCCACGAGCTCTGGGCTGGGGACCTGTTCTCCTGGGTTCCAGCCTTGCTTGAGGACCTGGTGACTCACAACCCTGCGCTGGTCACATTTTACTTTCCTCAGCTATGAGGAGGGGGTGGCACTAATGTCTGCCCCGCACCCCTGGGAGTCCAGGGCTCTGTGGGTGTGGGTAGGAGCCTCTGTGGGGCCCAGGGCAGTGGAAATGGAGGAGTTGCAGGGACCCTGGGGCCCAGTGCAAGCCCTGGACACGCGGCAACCATGAGGAGGTGGGGGAATCAGAGCAAACCGAGTTAGCTGAGCTGTTGCTAGAACTCTCCCCTGCAGGGCCCCAGGACTTGGACTCTGGCTGCAGGCCCTGTCCAGGTCATCACAGGTGCCACCCCCGCATATACTCTCTCTGTCTCTCCCTCCACCACCACCTGCAGACGCTCCAGAGATTCTGGGAGGAATCTCAAGGACCAGCGCCGGTCCGCAGCTGTGTGACCCGGGCAGCCCCCTTTGCACAGCTGCCAGCGTGCCTCTCTGCACCCATGCTGATCTCGCCTACCGCCCTGCGCTCAGTCCTTGCTGTCTGCAAAGGGAAGTGCTCCAGGCTGGCGTTTGCCTGGTGGCTTGGGAAGTGCTGGCGGTTAGAGGGGCCAACGGCTGGCAGCCCCCCAGCTCCCCACTGACTCCTGACCTCTGCGAATCACTTCCTCCTCTCTGTCAGAGGTGACAATGACTCCCATTGCTCCCGGCCTCCAGGCAGGCACACAGTCGGAGGGCACGAGGCGTCAGATGTGCCTTGAGCTTTTGGAGACGTGAAGGTGGTGGCCCTACAGCAGGGAAGGAAACGCCTGGGTGGCCGTGTGCAGTGGGCTCCCGGCAGGCTGGCCCTGCAGGTCTTGTGCTGATCCTGATGGTGGCTGCCGCGCAGAGCTGGTGATAGGACCCAGCACCCCAAGAGCCAAGATCTGGAATCTGTTCTTTCAACAGGAAAGCAAGATCAAGACACGACTTCCCAATTCCATGTTGCTGAACAGTCCCGCACCAGGGCGTCTGGCTGTGTCAGAGAGAATCCTCCAGACCCCCCAGGCCATCCTGGAGTGGTCTTTGTCGACTGTGTGGGGTGTGTGGCCGTCCTACCTGAGCGCCCATGGGATCAGAGGCACAGAACCTTGGCTCTCTGTAGGGGAGCCCAGGAGGTCAGACCGCCCACCAGGAGGGTACGCTGAGGAATAAATTCCAAAAGCCGGAAACCCCCAAGGGTGAGCAGAGCAGCCGTGGCTCTGGCAGAAACCCCCAGGTTCTGGAGTTCACGGCTTTTCCCGCTGGGCGGCTGGTCGGCTCCCTTCCCCTCTGGGGCAGCCCTCCCTCCTCGCTCAGCTCATTGCTACGTTCCATCCGTTCCATCCAAGGGGCGGGAGGCTGCGAGGCAGGAGGGGGAGATGGCAGGACCCAGACAGATCCTCCGGACTCTCCCAGCCTCCGTTGCCATGGCAACGCTGCTATTTTTATCCCCTTGTTCATGATGCTCAGAGCTCTTTCTCCTTTCCAGAGAGGCCAGGCTGGCTTCTGCCCTCACCCACAGCACAGCGCCTTCTCCCAGCAGCCCGAGGAGGGACAAGACTGAGGCAGGGAAGGAGGACACCCCCCCCCCCGGCACCCCCTCAGAGGTCTGTCTCTGTGCTGTGGAGGGTTTGCTTTTCTTCCTGGCTTAGTCCGCCAGGTTCTTGTTTTCAGGATCAAAACTCCCCCTGGTCTCCCTGGGAGGCTGCCTTGACAGGAAGAAGGAAGCTGGGTGTCTCAGGATGGACTTTTGCCCCACAGCGGTGACACCAAGCGGTTCCCCTTCTCAGGAAAGCCAGACTTGGCTCTGCAGACTGTCCTGTTGGTGCAAGGGGACAGAGAACCGGGTTTGGTTCATCAGCGATCAGATACACAAGGGCGGGGAATCAAAACCAAGGCTTTCCTTTCTGGTCTGTCCCTCTACCAAAGAACTAGGACAAATGGCCTCATGTCTTTGTCCCAAAGCAAAAGAGCAGATCCTCTCCAGGCCGGGAAGCAGGCAGCCCTGTTTCCCTCCAGGGACTTGAGGTCTTGACTCGGTATTACCAAGAGCGATGCTCTCGATGCTCTCGAAGGCGCAGTTTAATGAAAGCTCTCAGAGCTGCCCTTGCTCTGTCTCTCTTCCCAAGTTCCCACCTCCGCCCAGGGACAGGGGAGCCCTGAGTGAATGGTGCTAACATCCCCATACTCTCCTCTGTGGGTCAGTGACCTCCGAGCCCAGCACCTGGGGTAGCTGAGTTACGGAGGTCTCATATCCTAAAACTGTGACCTTGAAGATGACCCAGATCTTAGCCCAGTCAAGTAGCAGTCCCTACCCTCTCAAACTCCTGCACTGAGGTCCTGCCTCAGCTGAGCTGGCTCCTGGATGGCTCATTTTCCTGGGGTGGCTGGGACCCACTTCCTGAGCCTCGTGTTGGTTTTGTTTTGGCTCAAGCTGCACGGTTTCCCGAATCTATGCACCTGGAGTAAGCACTTTTCTGGTTGCCACTGAAAAGCATGCCGGCAAACGCTGCTCTGTTAATTGCTGTAATAAACAGAGTTTATTACATCCCTTTGCAGTAAATGAATTATGTTGTCAGCATAGATGGGGCATCGGCGTTTATTTCACACTGCAATACACTGCAGCAGCAGGAGCTGAGCGGCTCTGCTGAGAGGAGGGGCCTGGAGGCTGGGAGGGAGAGTTGGGAGGTGATGGGGCTCAGGAGGGGGCTTCGGCTGTGCCCTGGGCCCCTGGAACTCTGGCACCCTCAGCTATGCTATCTATAAATCCAAGGAAGCCAAGTCGCTGCTTCCTAGTGTCTCCGAGAAATAGTGGCTGGAGACGGATCGGGGAGGTGGGTTAGGAGAATGGTAAGATTACATAGGGTTTTGTTTTTTAAGATTTATTTTATTTGAAAGACATAGTTACAGAGAGAGAGAGAGAGAGAGAGAGAGCGAGCTTCCATCCACTGGTTCACTCAAATGGCTGCAATGACTGGGGGTTGGCCAGGCCAAAGCTTCTTCCAGGAGCTTCTTCCAGGTGTTTGGACCATCTTCCTCTGCTTTCCCAGGTGCATTAGCCGGGAGCGGGATCAGAAGTGGAGCAGCTGGGACTTGAACTGGGGCCCATGTGGGATGCCAGTGCTGCAGGCTGCGACTTTACCCACTACACCACAGCCTTCAACCACGTAGTTTTAAAGGTGCTTTTGAGAAAGGATAAAAACCTTCCATTGGGCTCCTCAGAACCGTTGCCAGAACACGTGGGAATTTGCAGGCTCACCAGGAGAGACACACAGCACTAAGAACAGAACGGCCATGCAGCCTGTGAATCGTGTATCGATCAACTGCTTGAAAAAGAACTCCCATGGGCAGTGAAGACACCACCAAGGATGCCCCCGACCCACACGCAAGCGGGATTCCTGGCTCCGGCTCCTGGCTCCGGCTTCCTGCTCCTGCGCAGGCGCCCTGGGAGGCAGACGTGACTGCTCAAGTAGTCGGGTCTCTGCCACTCGCTGGCTTCAGTTCCCGCTCCTGGCTTTGGCCCTGACTGTCACAGGCATCTGGGGAGGGAACCAGCAGACGGGAGCTCTGGTTGTCAGGGAAATAAGTATTTTATAGGAATTATTACATCATGGTTCCAGTTGAACTGGGAAGACAAAGAATTGAGTGATCTCTGAAGCAGGGGGCCCTGAGAGGGAGCAGAGAGCTCAAGCCAGCAGCTGTAATCCCAGACCCTTGGGCTTGGGGCAGGCCACACAGGCAGGTGGGGGACAGGGCAGCGGACCCACAGCTCCCGAGGGCGTGGCCGCCTTGTCCCCGTCTCCAGGAGGGACCTGGGAAGCCTGCTCTCCCCCCTCTGCTGTCTGCATCCCAGGCCTTACCCACAGGTAGGAAATGTGGGCTGCACACCGCGGTCGACCGGATCCATCGAAGCGACCCAGAGTCCTGACCCTGTGTTCTGAAGGAGGAGCTGCGGGGGAGCGCAGGGCGGGCAGGCGCCGTTCCAGCCCTTGAGGAACTCACAGCTTCGTAAAAAGCAACACGGCAAGCACCAAAGCATGCCAGATGCAAGCAGAACCAAGTGCTTCGAGCTTCAGGGCTGTGTGGTGGGGAAGGGTCGGGGAAGGCTTCTCGGAGGAGGTGGAATCAGAGCCGAGCCTGGAAGGATGGAGAAAGCATTCTGGGCACAGATCCCGAGGACCCTTCTGTCCTCTCTGCCAACATCTTGGGACTTCTGCCCACTTCTGTGTACACAGACAGAGCCGGGCGACCCTGCCAGCAGGTGCCATAGGAGACGTCCACTGTCACCGTGGAATGTGAGCCCCCTTGCTCCCAGAGCCCTCTCCTCTTCAACAGAGTCTGAAACCTGCAGGCTCCTTCCTGCCTCCTCTCTTTTAGAGGACCCCTGGGGTTGGAACAGGAGGGAGGGAGCACCAGGCAGTTAGTTATCAGGTATTTGTCCCAGGGCACAGCTGCCTGCATCAGGTGGCTGGGCTCAAACGCGGACTTAGCTCCACGCGTGGCACAGAGCAGGTGCTCCGGATGAGTCTGGCAAGGGTGCCTTTTGCATATCTCACGTATTCCACTGCCTGGAGCACTGGGAATGGGCATGGAGTAAAAATTCAGAAAATACAGGTCAAATTTGAGCTGAAGATGGGTATGGAGAAGGCAGGAATTATTAAGTTAGATCAATGGTGCCCCAAACTTGCTTCTGGTTTCTGGAGGCAAGAAATGGTATATAAAAAAGTCTGCCCCCAAGGGCAGTGTGAGGAGGCCAGAGGGAGCGGGCGCCCCCCAGCGGCCGAGCGCTCACACGTGTCACCTCCCGCGGCTGCATTTCGGGGAGCATCCTGCAGGCGGCGCTCTCCCGTCATCTCAGCCGCAGCCGATCTGGGCTGGGGTAAGGAGAGCGGGGTGAGGGGAGGTGTGAAGGCAAAACAGCCCCACGCGTCACTCACATATTTACATCGGAACTGTCAAAACAGTTATTTTTAAGCCGAGTTCCGTCTGCTGCCGGTTTCAAATCGAGCGGCGCGGGGGCGGGGGCGCCCGGTGGCCCAGCGCGCATGCGCGGGGCACCCCGCGGGCCCTGGGGCTCCCGGCCCAGCGGGGCGGCCTTGGGCCGTGCGGGCGCTGGAGGCTGTGCGGCAGGTGGCTCTAATGTTGGCTACTTTGTCCCCGGCTTCGGGAGCCACGTCTGCCTCATCCACCTCTCCTGGACCACGAGACAATGGGGAGGCTCCCTCGTCCCAGGGGACCCCGCATGCCGACAGCGACCACTGCCCCGGCCTCACCTCCTACCGCCGGCTTTGGCGGCCCACCTGCGCCTTGGCCACCGCTTGTCTCCAGCATCCAGACTCGGTGGGCGCGAGGTCCAGGTGGGATCAGGAAGCTCAGCATCACCCCCAGCCCCACCCAGCCATTCCCTGGGGGCGGGGTCCCTCGGGAGCTGGGATGGGCAAAGGACCCTTGGCCTGCAGGCAGCAGAGTCTGCAGCTTGACCCTCCATGTCGGGGTAGCAAGAATTCATTTGGCTCCGCAGAGTGAGTGGCTGCAGGTTTGACACCAGAGACGCCTTCCTCTCGCTTCTCGCTGCCTCAGGGGCTGTGGGACTTGAGACAGACGCTGGCTGGCCCTGCTGCCATCAATATGTGCCCCGGCCCTGTCCGGTGTCTGCTCGGTAATGAGGTGTTTTGGAATGTCACCTTACCTGGTAATGAGAGCGGCACCTGCGCACAGCCAGAACCGCCTCTCTGTCTTCATTAGGCCTGGCTGCCGGCCGCCCTCGCTGGGTGACAGATGACGGGATGAGGAGCGAAAGCCGCAGCCTCCTGCTGTCCAGGATTCGTTCCCAGACAATGACCCTGAATGTCTGTCCCTGTCCGCACCCCCTCCCCGGCCCCCACCGAAACAGACAGCCGAGAAAGAGATGCCCTTCCAGGGTAGGGTGCAGCAAGGGCAGAGAAGGCTGACAAGCAGGCTGCGGGGCATGGCGTCCTCTCCGGGAGCAGGCAGCTGCCCGAGCCGCTGTGAGGTTCCGTTCAGATGCCCCACTGGGGTCTCTTCCTGCCCCGCCCCCGCTGTTTCTGCAGGTCACCTTCCAGAAGTGCAGAAGTCCCAGGGTGAGGGACGTTCTCATCCCAGACCTGCCTCCCAGCAACCTCATCATCCCTTTACATTCAGCCCTCGGAGGTGCCCACACAGTGGGGCGTGGAGATGAGCCAAGCCCCACATGGCCAGGGACAGGGACACAGCCGGGGATGGTGACGAGGCTGAAGGCACCACGTCCATCCGCTGAGATCAGACTGTGTGGTGGGTACCGTACGCATTCCTGTGGCCCGGCTGCTGTATGCCTGGTTGTGTCTGCCCCGTCTCTTCGACTGCCCGGACCCGTGAGGCTGGGCCAGGCGTGTCCTCCCCACCCAAGGTGCCCAGAGGTGGAGGCGTGCTGGTGGCAGGGCGGTGGTGGTGACGGCCATCACCTGGCGCTACCCGGGGTGATTGTCTGATCCAGAAGGCGCAGGGATGGCGGTGGAAGTGGCTGTCCTTGCTACGGGAGACTAGGAGGGAGCCACGTGGGGGTCTGGGCTTTTCCTGTGACCCCTGCACTGTTGTAGCTCTCTCTGTAGCTGTCTTCACAGGGTCTCCTCTAAGGCGTGGGAATTCTGCTCTGCGGGGTGCAGCTTGGAGCCTCTTGCTCCGGGATGCTGCACGCTGCTCCCTCCCACCATTCCCTGCCGCAGGGGTGGGAAAACTTCTTCCTGTCCAGGGTATTTATAACATCATTCCTGGGCCATCCAAAATGATCAACTTTAAAAACGAGCCTGCTGTAGATGGGCTGAATTTTGAGTTCTGCCCATATGAATGCCAGCATCGCAGGTGGAAGCTTTACCCGCTGTGCCGCAGCGCCGGCCCCATGACCACATCTTACCTCGCATTAGAACCTCGGAAAGAAGGAATCATGGGCACTCATTTTATTAAAAGCATATTTCCCATCGTGTTTATAAAATGCCTTGTTTCACGGACGTTTGTCGGTTTTCCCTGCCCGCCAACTTGGCTTATTGTGTTGGAGAAGATGCAATGCCAGAAACATCACCGCAGCAGGGGTGGGGAACGTCCAGGCCCGCCAAACCACTGAGTCTGGCCCCGCCAGGGCAGCCACGGGCGAGCCTTGAAATTCAACAAATCTGTAGCAGGCTAATTTAAAAAAAAAAAGATTTTATTTATTTATTTGAGAGGTAGAGTTACAGACAGTCAAAGGGAGAGACAGAGAGAAAGGTCTTCCTTTCGCTGGTTCACTCCCCAAATGGGTGCAATGGCCGGAGCTGCGCCGATCTGAAGCCAGGAGCCAGGAGCTTCTTCCAGGTCTCCCATGCAGGTGCAGGGGCCCAAGCACTTGGGTCATCTTCTACTGCTTTCCCAGGCCACAGCAGAGAGCTGGATTGGAAGAAGAGCAGACAGGACTAGGACCAGCGCCCATATGGAATCTGGCACTGCAGGCAGAGGATTAACCTACTGTGCCACAGCACCGGCCCCAGCAGGCTAATTTTTAAGTCGATCATTTTGTAAGGCCTTTGGCAGAAAAAAGGGTCCCTATCATTTTCTGTCCACCCCCCCTCCTTGGACTGGCAGCTCCTTGAGAGCAGAGATTCTGTCTCATTCCTCTTCTCACATGCAACCTCAGCAGGGCTCGGGAACTCCGCTCCCAGGGGGCTTTGCGTCTCTAATCCCGCGCCGTCCTGTCCCTCCAAGAGCTGGACCCAGCTCCTGGCCTCGCGGGCGAGCCCTGCAGTGGATCCATAGACCTTTAACTGCAGCCTTGGTGCAACATCCCTGCTCAGCCCCACTTCTCCTTCCCCTGCCCAGCTGGCACGGCCTCAGAGAATATTAGTTCATTTTAATATTAGCCTAAGAAAGATTAATTAGGAGGGCATATTTGCTCTAAAAGGTATAATTCATTCCGGAGCCAACCAGGAGTGGGGTATGGATTATCTGTGGGAGTACAGCCTTCAAGTGATGTGTGTGGTCCAGGCCTGGCCAGACAAGCGCAGTAGCAGCTTTAGCGTGTCGGTGCTGGGTGGACCAAGCTCCATAGCATTCCTTCTGTAAGACGGTGTGTGGCCAAGCCCAGAGACTGGGCCAAGATGGTGACTCTGCAAGAGGCGTGAACAGCAATCGGGAATCTTATCCTAGCTGCTCTGTCTCCTGAATCATTCATGAATCCTGTGTCTTCCTCTCTAGTCCTCCACCAAGCTGAATCATCCCTTTTCTAGACGGTGGTCAAACCCCAAGTAGTGCTGGAGCCCCCTGACTCTGCCCTACTCACCTGTCCTCCACTCCGTGTTTCAGTATTTTTTTAAAGGATGTATTTTTGGGGGCCTGGCACTGTGGCTTGGCAGGTAAAGCTGCTGCCTCCGGTATAGGCATCCCATATGGGCACTGGTTCGAGTCCTGGCTGCTCCACTTCTGACCCAGCTCTCTGCTATGGCCTGGGAAAGCAGTGAAAGATGGCCCAAGTCCTTGGGCCCCTGCACCCATGGGGGAGACCTGGAAGAAGCTCCTGGGCAGGGCCCATGAGTTCCTGCACCAGCTGGCTGCAGCCCGAGCAAGCCGACTCATGCCCCTTTGTCCATCACCTCACTGCTAGAATGTTCTTCCCCCGCCCCTAGTGATAGCACAAACTCTGGCTCAGCCTGGAAGCTCCGGGCTGAGATGAGGCTTTGGCCCTGTGGGGCTCTGCACTCCGCGCTTCTGCGGCAACTCTGCTGACACCTCCTTGCCTTGCCTTTCTTTTCTCTTGGAAGACGGACTGCAGCTTTCGTATCCTTGCGTCCGCCGCCTCCCCCTGATTTAGGTCAAGCAGAAATCCTGTCCCGTGGGAGAGCTCCCGAGTACCTGCTGAAAGACGTGGGTCAGCTAATGATCAACTGCCCTCAACGATCAGGGCAACTCGGGGAGCTCCAGGAAACCCAGCCCCCACCCCACCTCCATCAGCTGTAAGATCTGGGGCAATGGCTCGGTGGCTCAGTGGTCGGCCCCTTCCTTTGAACGGCCCAGCTGCGACTTGGCGTCAGGTGGCTCTGGAGAGGCAGGTTACCTGGAGTGGGGAGAGACGCAGGCTTCAGACTGACAGCTGCTGATCTTCGCTTGAGTAGATTTCCCCCTTGCAAATGCTTATTGGCAATTGAAACTGCAAATCTGCGCTCCGCTCCCCTATGTAAATTGCATTTACATTTAAATTGTGCATTCTTCTGAAGGCGGGGGCTGGTAACTAGCAAGACTGAACTTGAGAGGAAATTGTGCCCACAGCCAACCTGAGACTGAGTGACATCTGGCTTTTACTATTTCCGTTATTTCGGTTTAATAACAGCGGGTGGCATTAAGGGAAGAGAAATTGGATCCACGTTTTAATGAGAGGAGGAAGCTCTCGAGGTTGAGACTAAGAGTCTCAACACATTGAATACCTAGGTGATTGGCAACGAAAACTCGCCCCCTTCAAGAGATGGAATAAAATGGGGGGAATAAACAAACAAAACCAAGCTAAGGCTCAGGACCGCGAAGACAGAACGGAGGGGGATGCTGCAAACATCAGGGCCAGTATTTCAGGATGCTTCGAGAACGGGAGTTCTGAGCCGCGACCCCGTGGCCTTAGAGAATCGCTCCACACGGAGGAGGGGCTCAGCCCGCCATGGTGGTTGAACACCTGCTTTCATCCTTTCTGAATCTGGTTTGATTTAAACCCCAGAGATCTGTCCGAGAAGGTATTTTAGAAACGCCGGTTTCTTCCCCGTGGCCTGACTGCTGAAATGGAAGTGGTTCCACCTGCTGGCTGCTGTTCTGTCGAAAGCAATTCTGGGAAATGTAAGCAAAATGCTGCTGCATCCTAATAACCCAAGCCTATCATTTTTCTTTGATGGAGACAAATGTGTCAATTTTCCAAGTCTTTGTTTGGAGAATCCAAAGTCTGAGTGTTGGTAAATGTTTGGGTTGCGTGTTTGGAAACTGGTGCTCTGTTCAGAGCGGGAGCCACAGCCTCGGAGCCTTTGGAGTATTCCCAACCGTGCAGGATCTCCAAGGGGCGAGTGTAAAAGGGGTGGGGCCTCCTCAGCAACAGACATTCTGAGGGTAGGGCCCAGGAAGAGTTGGAATAATGGAAAATATTTACATAGTGCTGCCGAGGTGGCTTAGCGGGTTAAAGCCCCAGCCTTCAGTGCCAGCATCCCGTATGGACAATCCAGCTCTCTGCTATGGCCTGGGAAAGCAGTAGAAGATGGCCCAAGTCCTTGGGCCCCTGCACCCATTTGGGAGACCTAGAAGAAGCTCCTGGCTCCTGGCTTCAGATTGGCCCAGCTCTGGCCGTTGCAGCCATTTGGGATGTGAACCAGTGGATGGAAGACGTGTGTGTGTGTGTGTGTCTTCCTCTCTCTGTAACTGTCAAATAAATTTTAAACAATCTTAATAAATAAATAAAAATTAAAAAATAACTTATTGGCTTGTTGGGAGTGCCCTATAGGGAAAGTACCAGCGATTTCCATTGCTGAAGAGGAGGACCCAGCGGGGTTTGTCACTTACCTTATCCTTCCCCACCCAGCTGGGCAGTGGGCAGGCCGGCTCTACTGCTGCCCCCCTAAGCCGTTTCAGACAGTTCCCTCTGTCCCCGTATTTAATCAAGCCATTGCATTTTCTCCCGGTTACATTTTGTCTTGCCTGATTGTTTTTAACTCCCAGCAGTCTTTCTTGAGAGGCACGAGTTAAGAGTCTGACGGATCTTGCCTTATGCAAAATAAAAGCAGCAACAACATGCCTTGTGCAAAGTGGGTGACAAGGGTGCCCGGGTGTGCAAGGAGGGCCCAGACCACTGTGCCTCTGCAGCGTGCTGTTTATCTCACCCTGTCCTGGTTCTTTTTCTTTTCCTTTCTTTAGATTTATTTATTCATTTGAAAGAGAGAGAGGGAGAGATCAACCTCCCACCCATTGGTTCACTCCTCAAATGGATGCAACAGCCAGGGCTGGGCCAGGCTGAAGCCAGGAGCCCAGAACTCCATCTGGTTCTCCCACGTGGGTGCAGGGGCCCAAGCACTTGGGCCTTCTTCTGTTACTTTCCCAGGCACATTAGCAGGGACCTGGATTGGAAGTGGAGCAGCCAGGACTCTAGCGCTCACATGGGATGCTGGCGTGCAGGCTGCAGCTAACCCACTGTGCCACAATGCAGCATCTCTCTCTCTCTCTCTCTTTCTCCTTACATGAGAATCCTTAGTGAATTCATATCAGTTTCTTCTACTTCCCTGGTCTCCCTAGAGCACACGGCCAAACTGCCCATCATCTCCTGTGGGTGTTTCCCCGGGAGCCCTGGACTCTTGAGTTCTTTCTCTCCCCAGCCTCTGGGCAGCCCTTGGGCTGGTAACTCCACCTCTCTTGACTTTTCATTACGGCAGTCCACCCATGAGGCCCACTGGCGCCTCCTTGTGTTTGCGCTGAGGTTAAATTATGTTGGCACGGATCTGTTGCTAAGGGCCTTGCTGATGTCACACTGCCAGGATTATGACGGCCATAATATCTGACAAGCAGAAGGGGACTGGTTGCTAGTGGAAACCCTAGGGTGACACTCACCCCAGTTTAGTGACTAAGCCAGCTGCGTAGACTTTAGACAGCCATGTGAAGGGGTAAGTGGATTAATCACCCAGTTGGATTCCATTTGAATATTGTCTTCCATATGTGGGTTCCCTCTGGGCAATTGTCTAGTGTCACTTGAAATTGATGAGGGCTCTTTTGGAGGTTATTTTTGGGAAGCTGGCGAAACAACAGACAGCTGTTCAGAGAACAAATGTCACAGGATCTGCCTGAGCCGGCTTCCAGTTAAAAAAAAAAAAAATCTGAGGTGCTGCAGGGCTTTGTCCTTTTTCTCCCCAGAATTAGGTAGTTTCCTAGTGACCTAAAGGTGCCAACGCAGCTCCCAGACACAGGAAGGGAGGAAGCCGACAGTCGCTAAGTGCCGAGAATGTGCGAGAATGCGATCCTCCGAGCACTGCTCTGGAGTGGAGCGCACCGGGCGTGGGCAGACCACCCTGTGTATCACACACGCCGCGTAGGACATTCTCCCTCATCGGACGCTGACCGATCACCAATAAAAGCAAAGTCATTACTTAAAATTGGTCCAGACTCTCCCACGCTGGGTACTCACCTCGCAGTCATTTTCTTAAAAAACCTTGAAGCACGATCGAACCGAGGGATAATAAATAAACTCCGACATTAAGATCCGTTACCAGGTTTGACAAATGACCGTGTGTCGGGCTTTTAAGGAAGTGGAGGGGTCCGTTTTGGGAATGCAAGGGTCAATGGCGAATCAATCTGAATTTGTGGCAGCGCCAGTTCGGAGAGCCCCATCAAGACTTGCACAAATCTCTATAAATCAATTTGTGTGCCAGAGAATGAGTCGCCGATTTTTTTTTTTTTCCAAATGCCAATTCAGCAATTACAAAGTCTGCTGGTGGCTAATTAAAAAGTACCATCTCGTTATGCTCAGAGTGAGATTGCAAGTGCGAAAACTACTAGTGTTCGCAGTAACCGACAGCTCGGGACTCTCTGTACTGTCATCAAAAGGAGGGCAGGGATAAATAACGCTCATTTAACTCGCGAGAAAAATCTCTCAGCTCCTTCATATTTAATTAACTTCTCGTTGTCTCAGAGCTCGAACCTTACTCAGAGCTCCTGAGCGGTAATGGAAATATTTGCTCATCTGTCTGCAAGATTTTTCTCTCATTAACTGAGCAGAGAAGCCTGAACCCCAAGGACACTGGGGAAAGTGACCCCCATCCAAAGGCGTGCGCGCAGCCAATGAACCCGAGCCGGGCTTTACTGCAGAAAAAAAAAAAAAAAAAAAGCAGGAAGTGGAGATTTGTGCTTTATTGCCTGTGAACGGGGAAGATGGATCATAAACAGTTTTCTGGGCTAGTGGTTTCACTTCTTATTTGTCAGGCTGTCTGCATGAATTTAACGTTTTCCTATTTCAAGGATTCCGCTGTCGGACAAGAGGCCCGACTTCTGTCACCATGGTGGATGTGAGGTGTCTGAGCGACTGTGAGTTGCAGAACCGACTGGAGGAGCTTGGATTTTCACCCGGCCCCATCCTACGTACGTGTCCGGCACACGACACCAGCGGCTGGCTGTTCAGCCACCGCCAAAGGCACTATATCAGGAACGCGCATAATAACAGAACGCGTGCAGTAATAACCGGTACCGGAGGCGTGGGTGGGGGCAGGGGGGAGCGAGCAGAGAACCCCGAGGGGGAGAAGCCGTAAGTATTCCCGCAGCCCTATTAACAGATGAGTAAACATGGGACGGGCCCTTTTCAACCGTAGAAACCCGGTTGCTCTCTTGGTTATCCTGGCCTGGTTTTTTGTTTTGTTTCTAGCATGCACTGTTTGGGTATCTCTTGTCTGTGTTCCCAGGAGGTAGAACACAATCTTGTCTGTTTGGCCTCCAAGGCCTGTCTCTGCAGCTAAGCCACAGTGGAGGGGAAGGAGTGGCCCCGGTCACTGTGCGGTCCACCTCATTTCAAAAGCCACGATTAACCCCTGATGGAAGGGATGAGAATGAAGTGAGACCTTGAACCCACCAAGGCCAAGTTCAAAAGCGATTTCGTTTGTTCCCCGTGTGCCTCCTCAGCTTCCACCAGAAAAGTGTACGAAAAAAAGGTACTGCAATTGTTGGCCTCCGCTCCCTGTGCCTCACCTGCCCCGAGCAGACGTGTGAAGCTCCAGGAGTCTCCGGACAGTGACGACAGTGAAGGTACGCTCACCAGCGGCACCGGCAAACGGCAGCTCCCCACCTTGCCGGAGACCTTGTCCTCCGTGGTGGGCGCAGCTTCCGGGCTGCTCAGGCTGACCTGGGAAGTGGCCGTGTGGCCTGCTTGTTCACAGAGGCTGCAAAGTAGGTCCCTGGGCAGCACGAGGAATCTGTAACCCCACGTCTGTGTCCACCCCGGGTCGCAGCCGGGTGGGAAGTGGTGGGGAGCACTGGTCCATGTGCACGTCCTGCTACTCACTAGAAGCAAACACGCTGACTCCTTAAAACCAAAAGTTCCTGTGGGTAGATTCGGGGTCTCCTCTGAGGCCTCGACCCCTGGCTTGTCCCCGTCAACAACTTTGGCCATCATTTCCTTCCGTCTGAATGACACCATGCCTATTAAGAAAGACTCAAGGCTCCCAGACCCCTTCTCCGCCAGCTGCCCTCCTGACGCACATGGGGCCTGGCAGTGCTGCGGCATCCAGGGCAGGCACCCAGCAGGAATCCGGTGACCCCCGTTGCATCAAAGCCGCAGAACTGAGGGCTGCACCAGGGCTGCCTCCAGTTTGCTCTCTGCACTTCCCTGCTCATTTTTCTTATGGGAATGAACGCCTTACGTTGTGAGCGCGTATGATTTACAACAGCGAACAACTTCATAAAGCTGAAATCGTGCAAGTGCCTGCGACCCTCTGAAAATTCCCCTGTACTGTATTGGAGAAAGCGTGGGTGCTGGGTGCACTCCCCAGGGGTCGGGCACACTGGCCTCATCTGAAGAAGGCAGCCAGGTTAGGGGATGGGCCCCCCTGGCCCCCGGGCAGGGCGGTGAGCATGGGGGTCCTCGGGCTGAATGGCGGCCCTCAGTGTAGCATGTGTTCAGAGCCCTGTGCTAGCCCCGGGTCTCTCTCTGTCTCTTGCCTTGGAAAGGAGCTCAAGAAATTAGATGGGCCCTTGGGGGGAAACTTAGTGCTGGATTCCAAAACTACTCAGCGCTGCAGGCCAAGGCTGCAAGACCAAGTTGTTGTGGTTGCTGCACACGGCCTCCACGCAGGTGCATCTACGTCAGGGCTAGGGGACAATTGGTCCTTCAGGTTGTAAGCTTGGCTGCTCCTGACTGAGTGCCCCTGGGGCCAGCTGGCTACAGGCTACCAGGTGAGACAGGGAGCTCTGATTCAGTCCTGCCCTGTGACACTCATTTGTGTTGGAACTGGCCAATGAGAGCAAGCTGAAAACCCAGGTCTCCAGGCCGGGTTAGAACCAGACTTGTGAATTTGCTCATTGGAAGAATCCCATGGCCTCTGGAGTCATTAGAAGAGTTTGAAATGGAACTGATTGTGTGTGTGTGTCCTGTGGAGATTCAGCCTTGGCCATTTCACAGAAACACCTGGGGTGAGGTTGTGGGGGTGGGGGCAGTGGTACAGGGAGTTCTAGACCTGTGGGCTGAGTATTATGTCCTCCAAAGAATCTGTGGGTGAGAGCTCTCTTTTTAAAAAATAATTTATTTATTTGAAAGGCAGGCAGACAGAAAGGTCTTTACTAGTTCACTCCCCAGATGCCTGCAACAGCTGCGGCTGGGCCAGGAGCTGAATCCAGGTCTCCCATGTGGGTGGCAGGGAGCCAAGTAGCTCCCAGGGTGCACAGCAGCCCAAGCTGGATCAGAAGTGGAGCAGGGACTCAAAGCAGGCACTTAGATGTGGGACACTGGTGTCCTGAGTGGTGTCTTAACCGCTATGCGGAACACCTGCTCAGTGGCGGGGTGGGGTGGGGTGGGGTGGGGTTGGGGGGGCTTCTCTCTCATCCTTGTCTTGGCACGGGGTGGACACAGATTGACTTAACTTTATTTCAGGCCTCCCACGTTTGTTTAACCTGGTAAGCTTATTCAACCCACTCCACACAAAGCTGTGCTCTGCCTGTTACAGTCCCAGGCTCCTGCTCGGTGGTCCAAGGACTCCATCCTCTGTCCATGGCCCGCACTGTGCCGCCCTGGCCATTCCCCGGGTGTTCAAGCCTTTCAGTGGAAGTCTGTCCTTCCCTCCGCGGGCTGCTCCCTTAGATACAGCTGGGGAAAAAATCCCCCTGCCCTAAGTGGACAGGCGGGGACACACAGGGCCTCCAGCTGGCTCCAGAGGACAATGACTGGACTGGACAGAGCTGTCCAGAGGAGCAGCAGGCACGGGTATTCCTCTCGGAGACCCTTCAACACCGGGGCACTTCAAAAAGCTTGTGGGAAAATGGAATTCAAAGAGGAGTTGATTCTGGTGCCCGCGAAGTGTGAGATCCACGCGGAGGCTTTTCATGTTTTCTGTGAGTTTTTTGAAGGCCTCAGTATTGCCGCTTCCCTGTTTTGGGAAAAGCATCACAAAGCCTCCCGCCGTTCTGGACAAAGGCTAGCTCTCCTCCGCAGGCGCTGGGACAGGTCCTCCTCCCACCAAAGCCCCCTGGGGTTCACCGGGCGAGCGCGTGCGTGTCCTCATGGCCTGTTCTTTGTTTCCCACCATCCAGAGCTTAGTATCGTTTTGAAAGGAAATATCAGACTCTCTGCAGAAAAAAGCAAGGAACTCAAAAAAGTATGTACAATCCTAATGCATGAATGCTTTTACATCTTCAAAGTAGGAAATAGCACTTTTGTTGTGTGTTAAGAAATCGCCAGCTGCTGTATTCGGTCAGGCCGGCAGAACCCTAGGCTCACGGGGTCGTCTTTAAAATCCGTATTTATTTTATCTGCTTGCAAGACAGGTTGACTCCCCAAATACCTGCTACCATCAGGGCAGGGCCAGGCGGGAGCCAGGAGCTCAGTCCTGGATCTCACACTTGGTTGGCAGAGACTCACCACTGCCTCCAGGGTGCACACCAGCAGGAAGCTGCAGTTGGGGGAGGAGCCAAGATGCAAACCCAAACCCAGGCTCTCGGGAGTGGGTACAGGAGTCCCAAGGGGCATCTTAACTGCTGTGCCCAACTCACACCCGAATGGCATCATTTCCTTCTTCTTTTGTTTATATTTTATATTTTATTTATTTGAAAGGCAGAGTTATAGAGAGAGGAGAAAACCCACCCACCCACCCACAACACAGATGTTTCATCCGCTAGTTCATTCCCCAAATGGCCGCAACAGTTGGGGTTGGGCCAGGCTGAAGCCACCAGGTCTCCCACGTGGGTGCAGGGGACCAAGCACTTGAGCCATCCTCCGCTGCTTTCCCAGGCACGTTAGCAGGGAGCTGGATCAGAAGTGGAGCAGCTGGGACTAGATCCAGTGCCCATATGGAATGCCAGCGCTTGGGCGGCAGCTTTACCCACTATGCCACAATGCCAGCTCCTCAGGGAAATCATTTCAAAGATTTTTTTATTTATTTGAAAGAGTTACACAGAGAGAGAAGGAGAGGCGTTGCAAGGGGAGAGAGAGGTCTTCCATCTGCTGGTTCACTCCCCAGTTGGCCACAACGGCTGGAGCTGTGCCGATCCTAAGCCAGGAGCCAGGAGCTTCTTCTGGGTCTCCCACATGGGTGCAGGGGCCCAGGGACTTGGGCCATCTTCCACTGCTTTTCCAGGCGCATTAGCAGGGAGCTGGATCAGAAGTGGAGCAGCTGCCGCCGTGGCTTAACAGGCTAATCCTCCGCCTTGCGGCGCCGCGGCACACTGGGTTCTAGTCCCGGTAGGGGCGCCGGATTCTATCCCGGTTGCCCCTCTTCCAGTCCAGCTCTCTGCTGTGGCCAGGGAGTGCAGTGGAGGATGGCCCAAGTCCTTGGGCCCTGCACCCACATGGGAGACCAGGAGAAGCACCTGGCTCCTGGCTTCAGATCAGCATGATGCGCCGGTCACAGCGGCCATTGGAGGGTGAACCAACGGCAAAAAGGAAGACCTTTCTCTCTGTCTCTCTCTCTCTCACTATCCACTCTTCCTGTAAAAAAAAAAAAAAAAAAAAAAAAAAAAACTAGAACCAGTGCCCATATGGGATATTGGCACTCAGGTGGCAGCTTTACTGGCCACACCACAGTGCCTGCCCCAGGGAGATCATTTCCAAGCAGGGTCTGTTTGGGGAAGTGATCTCCGTGTTCTCCCAGAGCACCTAGGATAACAGGGTCCATCCTGTCCCTCCCTGAGAGCTGCCCTCCACTCCCCCCCCGCCCCGCAGCGTCACGCCCTCCACCCCATCCTGTTCCATCTAGCACTGGTAATCCACACCAGCGCTTCAGTTTGCAAAAAATGAAATTAAAAGATATGCTTGTTTCAGTGTAAAAAAATAGAAATCCATGCCTATGGGGGGGTCTCAAAAGGCTCGTGAGAAAGGCATATGTTGCAAAGACCACACGTGGGGTTCAAAAACCTTTTGCACGTTTACGTGCTTCTCTTGAATCCCATTTTCCCAGTGCTGCCTGAGGTGCCCTGGTACACTCGCGCAGGGCCCCGGGCTGGTTCTACCGAGGTCCACAGGAGGCGTGGAATATACACAGCCAGTTCCCTCCCTCCCCTTCTCCCGCGCTAGGCCTGGCTTCCACGGGGCCGCCCTAGTGAATCACAAGGGTCATGGGTTTGAGGCTGAGGCCTAGCAGGGGGAGAGCCCCTGCCCCCCAGGCTCCCCGTGTGCCTCAGGGGCTCTCCGTAGCAGATGTAAACCCACGCAGATTAAGGTAAAGCCGGGTGTGGAGTGACAGGAGTCAGCAGGGAGTGGGTGCTTGGTCCCGAACTCCGGCGCCAGCTCTGGAGACTCTGCCCCAGCCTCTGACCTCCGCCCTGCCTTGTTCAGAGACACCCGCCTCCTTAGATTCCAGCAGCTCTGTGCTCCCTGGGTTCTTGGTTCTGCACCGCTGATGGGTTCTTTCCCGGCTCGCTGTCTTTGTCTTGGCCCCTAAGGGGCCCTGGGCCCGAGATCTCTGCCTTCAGCCCCCTCTCTCACCTGACTGACCCCTGCCAAATCCACAGGACAGTTATAGGGATGATGGGCCAACTTGCTCCTACAAGGGGCCTGAAAAACTTTATGCAAAAACTTTATGCAAAATGAAATGAAAGGATAAGATTTTTTTTAATGCCAAAGCTTTCGAAATCTGCGTGTGGTTTTGGGGGCTCTCCGTGCAGCTTCATAAACAACCTGCAGAGTTTAAGCACATGGAGCCCCCAGCGAGCTGTGGTGGTTTCACTTCCCATTAAACATAATTCAAGTCTGATGAAGCAATTCAGATGGCATATCACACTCTGCAAGGATTTTACAAGTTCTTCCCAATGGCTCATTAAAGGCATCCTGCCCATTCAGGAAGCCCTTTTGTGTGGTCCCTGCAAAGACTTCCCGGAGAAAAAGGCAACCTGAGCGCTTAAAACGCTTCAGGTGGGGCCAGAACCCTTCAGCCGTGGCTTCCGTCAACCTGAAAGAAAACCGCATCCATATTTTGAATTGGCGCTGGCGTTAAGCGGGAAGTTTGTGATGGCCTACACTCTTTGGAGCTGAAGGGTTTATTTAGGCCATTTTGATTCTCAGAAGGGCCTGGAGACATCTGCTCAACTTTAAATCCAGAAGTAAATATAAACAGGCATTTCCATTTCCATGTGAAAGTGTGTTTATTGAGACACTTGTCTAACACTATAGACTTTAATTACTTAAGAGCAGCAGTCTGTACCCAAGAGTCCTTTCAGTGCCTGGAAAGGAAGGAGTTGCCTGCCTTTAAAGCATCGTTTTCTCTTCTCATCTGAGCAGGAAGACACGCAGAACAGAGGCTGCTTTGAGCACTGGACTGTGTCCTCCGGAGCGCCGCCTGTGTGTCTCATGAGACCACACCTGCAGCATCCGCACTGGGTCACGAAGGCCGCTCAGAAGCCAGGGGATTTTTTTTTTTTTAAGATTTGTTTATTTGAAAGGCAGAGTTAGAGAGAGAGAGAGAGAGAGAGAGGCAGAGAGCGATCAATCGTCCATCTTCCATCTGCTGTTTAAAACCAGGAGCCTGTAACTCCATTTGGGCCCCTCACGTGGATGGCTGGGACCCATGTGCTTGGGCCGTCTTCCACTGCTTTCCAGGTGTGTTAGCAGGAGGCTGCATCGGAAGTGGACTTGGACCACCACCCACATAGCATGCCAGAGTCTCCAGAGGCGCTTCACTCGCTGGGCCCATCTGAAGCTGGGAGGCTAGAACTTCCAGGTCTCCCACATGGGTGCAGGGGCCCAAGGACCCAGGCCATCCTCCACTGCTTTCCCAGGCCATAGCAGAGAGCTGGTCTGGACGTGGAGCAGCCAGGATTTGAAACGGTGCTCATATGGATGCTGGCACTGCAGGTGGCAGCTTTACCCTCTATGCCACAGTGCTGACCCTTAATTAAAAATCTTGAGAGAGAGAGAGATAGAGAGAGAGAGAGAGAGAGAAAGAGAGGGAGGGAGGGAGGGAGGGAGGGAGGGAGGGAGGAGACAATAGGATTTGTGGTTGGCAGCAGGCAGAGTAATTCACAATAGCAGGTTGCATCAAGTGGGTTTTGGGAGGGGGGAGCCATGTAATTACCATCCCAGCCAGGATACCTGTGAGAATGAAAGGGGGCACTAGGCAGAAGGGGTGCTGGGACAGTGGCAGGAAACTGGCACTGTCCTGGGTAAGTGGGGGCACTGGCGTCCCAGCTTAGGGAGCAGTGCCAAGGGTTGCATGTTTGTATGAGCGCACCCCGTCTTCGGAGGGCCCTGGCCCTTGCGGGGGTGGGGGAGTGCTTCCAAGCCCCCTGCCCCACCTGCGGGTTACCTCACTCCCTGCCAGGCACCACATGCCCATTCCTGCCCAGGATCGCAGCCCCTTCTGCTCTGCCAGCCTGGACGCTCCGGGTACACTGGGCTGGAATTTCTCAGAATGCCTGCAGTTAGTCCGGCCTGGGCATCTGCCTTTGCAGCCGCCTCCACCCCATCGTGCCGGGGAGCTTTTACTCTGGGTTGTAAGATGTCGATGGTGAACACCCGTGGCTTCTACTGCTCTGCGTTTAACTCAGTGCCCGGCATCTGGGGAGGGGGCAGCTCCTCAGCCCCCGGCAGCCGCACCGAGAGGAGCCTTCTCCTCCACTGAGGTTGACAGTCCCTGTCCCTGCACTGTGCCCTGTGTCTCTTAGACACGCCTTGAGAGACAGCGCTTAGGTCTTCGTGAATTGACGCCCATAGAGAGAAGGGCTGTGACACAGAGCGTCCACCCCAGGAGTCAACAGCTTTTTATTAAATGCAGGATGTAGGGAGAGAATCAGTGCAGAAGGAGGCATCACTTCTGTCCCAAAGAGACTTAAAAATGAGCTCTGGAAGCAAAGAGTACAGGTACCAAAGACACGGGCTGCCAGAGCCTGCCCACCTGGGCTGCAGTCTTAGCTCTGCTAACATAGACCCCACCTCCCTCTGTCCTCGTCCACTCATCCCTAACCAAGGGTGACAACGGCCACACCTCGTAGGACGATGCAAAGATCGAGTTCAACCACGCAATGCAGAATGGCCATGGGGATGGCACATTGGTGATGTTTGTGCACTGTTAAGAACTGTTACTATCTTTAACACACTTCCTATATAAAAAGTGTGATATTTGGGCCTGTGTTGTGGCATAGCAGGTTAAGTCACCGTCTGCAATGCCGGAATCCCTTATGGGCACCGGTTCCAGTCTCGGCTGCTCCATTTCCAGTCCAGCTCCCTGCTAATGCCCCTGGCAAGGCACCTGGGCCCCTGCACCCACAGGGGAGACCTGGAAGAAGCTCCCGGCTCTTAGCTTTGGCTTGGCCCAGCTCCGGCCATTGCAGCCATTTGGGGAGTGAACCAGCAGATGGAAGATATCTCTCTCGGTAACTATGCCTTTCAAATAAATAAAATAAATATTTTTTTAAAGTGTGATATTTAATCATCCATAATACAAAGCAACATGAAAAATAACATGGAAGTGAAATCCTTGCGACTGAATGCCTTAGTGCTGTAGCATGGGACGCATCAGAGCTCCTACAGACATATTTATACAAGCAAATACGTGGATATCCCCTGTCCTTCACGTCCTTGACAGTTAATGAGTACAGGCCTGTCCTTTGCTGGCTGATTATGATCTGTCTCTGCCCACGGGCTGTTCCTCACATTAACCAAGGCTTCAACTCCGCAGACACCAGCTGCGTGTCGAGCAGCTCCCTCCTGGGCTGACGCTGTCGACCCGAGTTAGCATCAGGTGCCGCGGGTTAAGAGGCTCAGTCCTACAAGACTGCCCCCCACCATCAAAGAGGCTCATATTCGGGGTCTCCCATGCTTCTGTTCGAATGGCTATAAATCAGGGTTCCCACGACCCCCTCTCTGGGTCTGAGAATTTACCAGAACAGTTCCCATTTCAGGAGGTATTGAGAAGCCAACATCCAGGCCTTCAGTGAGCGCCTTCCTGTTGGGCGTCAGTACGTCCAGGCCTTGCAGTGGACAGGGCTGTATGTCTCTGTGTCCTGGTACGCACTGCGTTTGTATAGATTAGGGAGTTGTGCACCGCGTAGTGCTTTTCAGTCGACCATGGATGGCATAGGTGCCGGCGGCCCCACGAGATAGCATCGCCAGGCAATGTCTCAGTTTGTGTAAGTGCCCCCTGTGACGTGTACACAACAAGATCACCCAACAGCGCATTTCTTACAATATACACGCAGCTGCCTAGGCAATGAAAACTC
This sequence comes from Lepus europaeus, assembly GCF_033115175.1. NCBI lineage: Eukaryota > Metazoa > Chordata > Mammalia > Lagomorpha > Leporidae > Lepus > Lepus europaeus. Next base: position 20,459,095 of record NC_084840.1, on the reverse strand, counting down.
ATGAGTTCACATTGCTCTAAATTAGAATCCAATACTCCCTTCACGAATCAGTTCTTGGACAGGGAGTCCATTGTCCATTGCGAGTTTTCTCGTGTAGCCAATGTCGCGGTCACAGTAGCCACCTCCTTCTTTGCATAACCGCTGTCACTGCTTCCTTGACCACGGACCAACTGCCAGGACGCCCTGCGGCCCTCCCCTCCTGTCCCCTTCCTTGGCCACAGGGCACATGACAGCCTCATGCTGCTCCCACCCTGACCGCTCCAGGCCCTCAGCCACCAGGCACGTGCAAGCTTCACAGCCTTCCACCTTACAGGACTCCAGCTCCATGTGTGGTAGGCCCCGCATACAAAGGCCTTAGAAGAGCTGATGCCCAACAGCTCTGCAACAGTTTCTTCGTGGAAAACACCCTTCTTCCCTGTAGGAGTTGAACCTCTGGTTGGGGCAAAGTGAAGAGCAAATTGCATACTTGGTAACTGCTTAATAAGCCCTTTCTTCGTACCTTTGACACACGCTAATGGGAGCTAAACGCCGTCTTTACAAGGAATGTCATTCCACAGGCTTCCTGTGAAAACACTGACCGCCCAGCAGACATGCTCTGGGGGTGCTTAATGATCAATGTGTCTCGTCTTACTGATTACGCGTTGATTTCTCTGTGTCGTAGAACCCAGTTTTTGAAAGACAAGAAGAGCAAGAGGACAGTTGTGATTTTAATAATTTCAAGGTGACAGTCAAGGTAAACTTACTTATTTTCCTGTAACTGAATTATGAGCAAGGGTGGTCTCCTTCTGCAAGAAAAATATGAATTTGTTTAAAAAACGCTCAGTTTTCCTTTCCTTTTCATTGAAACTGTAGCCATCTGCCTTGAGCTAAGCTGTTTGCTTTATGGACAGAGATATATGTTTCCATTCCAGGGAGCAGGGCTCTGCTGCACCACCCACTTGGGCACCGGTGAGCTTATTTTGATCCCTTGGTACTCATCAAGATTCCGTGGGCACCACGCAGTGTTCACACCCAGGCGTGGCTTACTGTGGGTGATTATTTTTCAGGCACATTCCCGTCTGAAGGGCTTCTTGGAGAAGGCACCATAGTTCACCTGACAGACAAGGAAACAGGCAGAAAGGGTGACTGGCCTGGGACCACATAGAGTGTTAGAACAAAAGCTGGAAATAGAGTCTCAGGCCCCTAATTTCCACTTTGTTGCCCTTTCCCATACATCAAGTGACCAAGAGGGACCCGGAAAGGAACCGGGCACCTAGGTGGTGAAATAGCACCCTCCAGTGTTCCTCCTTGGTATTGCAGAAAGAGCCAATAGAGCGATGGGAGGACTTTCTGATGATAGCTTTGTGATGACTGTGTATGGAAGACTCACAAAAGCCACAATTCAGAAATAAGCAGAGTTGGAAGGGGACTGATATATATGCAGCCGGGTAGCTGGAATTTGTCCAAGTGGAGAGAGAAACAAATTTGAATCTAATAACCTCTTTGACATTTTGTTATATCTCATGCATCTGAAAAGGGATAAAGAATTACAGAGAGTAGTTGGAGTCCCACCCGAGAGATTAAAAAGTGAATCATTGCTAAATTGGTTGAAGACTCCAAAATACCCCTCTAGGATCATATGTCCCCTTCCTCTTTCTTTTCCCCAGGGTGATCACTCCCCTGAATTTTCTGTTTTCACTGGTTCTCTTTTCTTTATAGTATCTGCAGATTGTAGACTTTCATGATTGGATTTTGTTTAAATGGCGTCATAGTGTAAGCGTCCTTCTTGGCTTCCCTTTCTTGTTCAGTCCTATGTGGTGGGCGTCATCCAATATTGTGGCTCTGTGCCACTCCTCATCACTTGTATACAGAGTTAGTGCAGAAATGTGTATCTTCATTATCTATTTCTTGAGCTTTTGTATGGTTTCCAAGTTTTCCTGGCATAAATCATGCTGTTAGGAACTTTGTGGTGTGTGATCCAGTGTGTCTGGGGTAACAGTGTTTTCCTCACTGTATGAATATGCATGGAGGGTGCTGTGGATTCGGAGGCTGCACACGCCTCACGCCCCCCATGAACCAGCTGCACCATTTTCAGTTCTATCATGAATATACCTGGAGCTCCATTGTTCTAAGCCCTCTTCCCAAGTTAGGATTGCCAGATGTATCTTTCTATCAATATGGCAGATATAAGATGGCATTTATGACCATAATTTCTATTTCTCTTATTATTAATAAGACTGAGCATCTCTTCTCAATTTATTGGCCTATTTTGTTTTTCCTCTGTGAAATGCCTGTTCATGCCTTTTGCCCATTTTTATTAGATTACCTTCCTCTCATTAATGTATAGGCATTCTTTATATATTGTGTATACCAATCCTTTGTAGAATATGTCTTCTAGTAGTTTGGGCTTATCTTTTCACTCTCTTCTTGGGCCTCTTTTAAATGTGCTTATTTCCTGTAGTTTTTTATTTTGAAATCATTTCAAACTTCCAGAAGCTTTCCAAAAAATATGCTTTTATGAATGGACTTAAGATTCACTAGGTGTTGACATTTTCCCACATTTGTTTTATAATTTTATCTATCTTTTTTCTTGAACTATTTAAGATTAAATTTCAGACATCATGATCTTTTATCTTCTCACAAAAATTTCAGTGTGTATTTCCTTAGAATAAAGACATAAAGAAATTCACTTACCAGGCACAGCACTGTAGGGTAGCAGGCTAAGCCACTGCCTATGATGCTGGCATCCCATATGAGAATCAGTTCAAGTCTCCCTGCTCCGCTCCCAGTCTGGCTCCCTGCTAATGCACCTGGGAAAGCAGTACAAGGTGGCCTGAGTACTTGGGGCCCTGCACCCACGTGGGAGATATGGTGGAGTTCCAGGATCCTGGTTTTGGCCTGGCCATTGTAGCCAGGAAGTGAACCAACAGATGCAAGATCTCTCTCTCTCTCTCTCTCTCTCTCTCTTCCTCTCCCTCTCCATCTCCTTCCCTCTCTCTGTAACTTTGCCTTTCAAATAAATAAATAAACCTTTTAAAAATAAGCTCACTTACATAATCCCAATACAATAATAAGAACCAGGAATATTAAAAACTGAAATGAAATTAACATCATGTAAAAGGAACTTTTCAAAATGTTGTGATATGACCATTTCTATCTTAGTTCCGAAACGTTCAATCACCTCACAATGAAACCCAGCACCCATGCAGAAGGTGTCTCCCCTCCGCCCTGCCCCCACCACAACTACCGATCCACCTCTTGATCCACTGGCTTCACCTTCTGGAAATTTCATATAAAAAGAATCATACAACAGGTGACATTCTGCATCTGGTTTCTTTTACTTTAGCACAAAGTGATTGAGGTCCTTCCACACTGTCATGTGTATTTGTGACAGTATTTCAGTATTTCGTTCCTTTTTATGGCCGAATGAGATCCCATTGTACTTATAAACCACCATTTGATTATTCATCCGTCCGCTGATGGACGCTAGGTTGCTTCCACCTTTTGGCATGTGTGTTACTATGAGCACTCGTATTCAAGTGTTGAGTCCCTGACCTCAAGTCTTCCGGACACACAGCTTCGAGAGGGATTGTTGGTCACACGGCAATTCTATGGTTCGCTTCTTGAGGAGCCACCAAATGGGTTTCCACAGCAGCTGCACCATTTAGCACTCCTGCTAGCAGCGCCTGAGGGTCCCAACTTCTCCACCTCCTTGCCCGCAACCTTCAGGGCCAGGCCAGGAATTCAATGTAAGCGTCCCACCTGGGTAGAAAGGACTTAGCCACCAGGACTCAAACCCAGGCACTCCAGATTCCCCACCGGCTCTTTTCCTAGTGGCCACCCCCTGGTGTGAAGCAGTGGCTCCCTGTGGCTTTTGTACATCTTTCCGCTGTGACTGACGATCCTGTGCATGGTCTCCTGGCTGTCTGTGCACCTGCACATTCTTTGCCCATTTTGGGGCTGCATTGTCTTTTCTGCTGAGTTGTAGAGCGTTTCATTTGTTCTGGGTTACAGATCCTGGTGTGATATGTGGTCTGCCAGCTTTCCCCCATTCTGTACACTGTCTTTTTACTTTCTTTTCTTTCTTTCTCTCTTTCTTTCTTTCTTTCTTTCTTTCTTTCTTTCTTTCTTTCTTTCTTTCTTTCTTTCTTTCTTTCTTTCTTTCGACAGGCAGAGTGGACAGTGAGAGAGAGAGAGAGACAGAGAGAAAGGTCTTCCTTTGCCGTTGGTTCACCCCTCAATGGCTGCTGTGGCCAGCGCACTGCGGCCGGCGCACTGCACTGATCCGAAGTCAGGAGCCAGGTGCTTATCCTGGTCTACCATGCGGGTGCAGGGCCCAAGGACTTGGGCCATCCTCCACTGCACTCCTGGGCCACAGCAGAGAGCTGGACTGGAAGAGGAGCAACCAGGACAAAATCTGGCGCCCCAACTGGGACTAGAACCCAGGGTACCAGCGCCGCAGGCAGAGGATTAGCCTAGTGAGCCGCAGCGCCAGCCCCCCCCCCCCCCCCCCGCTTTTTTTTAAGGTTTATTTTATTTATTTGAAAGAGAGTTACAGAGAGAGGTAGAGGTAGGGAGAGAGAGGGGGAGAGAGGGAGAGAGGGAGAGAGAGATAGATCTTCCATCCGCTGGTTCACTCCCTAAGTGGCCACAACAGCCAGAGCTGAGCCAATCCGAAGCCAAGAGCTAGGAGCCTCTTCCAGTCTCCCACATGGGTGCAGCGGCCCAAGCACTTGGGCCATCCTCCGCTGCCTTCCCAGGCCACAGCAGAGAGCTGGATCCAAAGTGGAACAGCCAGGACTCGATCTGGCGCCCATATGGGATGCCGGCACTGCAGGCGGAGGCTTAGCCTTCTACAGCACAGCGCTGGCCCCTCAGATCCACTTTTCAGCCCCATCTCATTCTTCTCTCCCTCGGGAACCCTGCTAACTCGGACGCCAGGTCTTTCGCTGCAGTCTCATGAGCTCCTGCGACTGCTCATTCCGCGTTGCTGTCTGTGTCCCGTCTGTGGTCAGCCCGGGTGATTGACGTCGCTGTATCTTCACACTCATGATTGCTTTCCTCTGTGCGCTCCGCTCTGCTCTGAGCCCTGCTGGAGAGCTTGTTTGCAAGCTCTTGGTTGTGGTTGTTTTGTTCTAACATTTACACCTGGTTCAACTTTATAGATTCTACTTCTCTGCAGAGAGTTCCTATTTTCCATTTGTTTCAAACATGTCCATATTGCTCATCGAGGCATTTGATGAGGAGTGCTTTAAACTCCTGTGAGATAATCCAACATTCGTGCCATGGTGTTGGTGTCTCTTATCCGTCTTTCCTCGCTCAAGTTATAAACCCTAAATGTTGTTTTTTTAAAATACATTTTAAAAGATTTATTTTATTTATACAAAATGCAGAGTTACAAAGAGAAAGATAGACCTTCCTTCCATCTGCTGGTTCATTCCCCAAGTGGCTGCAACGACTGGGGCTGGACCAGGCCAAAGCCAGAAGCCAGGAATTCCATTGGGGTCCCCCACGTAGGTGCAGGGGCCCAAGCACTTGGGCCATCTTCTGCTGCTTTCCCAAGTGCATTAGCAGGGAGCTGGACGGGAAGTGGCGCAGCCAGGAGCAGAACCCATGTCCACATGGGATGCCGGTGTCCTCAGCGGCAACTTAACCCCTGTGCCACAGCAGTGGCCCCTGAATGCTGGTGAACCCTCCATCTCAGCACCCCTGCTGCGATACCTTGCTATGAGACAGAGGTTGGGGGGAGCAGTGGTGCTTTGCAGTTAGCTGGGTGGAAGCCCAAGCTCCCCAGTAGGAACGCCAGGTGGATGTACGGAGCTGCTAGAAGGGGCTCCCTGGTGGCCGCCGGGGACAGGAGGGCCCCATACCTGGGAATGGGAGTGCAGGTTCCGGGCTGGCTGGGGTGGAGGTGGGCTGTTTGGCTGGCGTAGGGCTGTTGGTATCCAGAGGCTTCCATCTTACCAGGCTGCCCCTTTCCTTGTCCTCTGTTTCCCAGGATGGGCGTTAGGGGTTGCATCCATTGGAATTCCCAGGTTGTCAGCTCCTCCAGCACCTAGGCTGGGATAAGTTAAGGAAAGAGGACATCCAGGAAGCTGCCCATCTTCTCGTGCCTTGGGTCCCGAGGTCCCTAGCCCCTCTCGCCCCTGTTCAGAGCCTTCTTATTGCTGTTGAATGTATTATAACACCCAGAGGCAGGCATTCGGTCCACCAATTAGGACAACCACACGCCATATTGGAGTCCTGGCTGCTGCCCTTGACCCTGGCTTCCTGCTCGTGTGGAGCCTGGGAGGCAGCAGTGCGGGCTCCGGTGTTCCTGCCCCTTACCCTACCCACCACACGACTCCCACCCCAGCTGCAGACATCTGGGAGAGAACCAGGGGAAGGGAGTGTCCTCTCTCTCCCTGCCCCACACCCGCCTCTCAAATGGAAATACATAAGTTTGGGGCGCTGAGTCGGGAGAAGTGCGTGTGCCCCGAGTAGTCCCAGCTCCGTTTTGAGCAGTGACCCTGTCTCTTTCAATCTGCTTGTCATATGTCAAGTCCCACATTTACCGTGCTTCAAGGAGTTCACAGAAAGATGGAATTAAGCGGTTTATTTTAGCGCACAAATTTTTGAATTCTGCGCATCGTTTTCACATAATAGGCATTTTCCATGCATTTTTGAGAACCCCGCACCCCTGGGCATATTTAAATGGGTATTTTAACTTCTTTAAGGTCGTGGAAGTTTTCCTTAGTGTCCTTTAATGAGGCTTATCATTTTCTCAATAAAGGCCATGCTTATCTTCTGTCAGCTTTATCACTGGGTAGGCTATTAATTTTGGTTGCTAATGGAAGGAATGTCTTTTAAATTTATATTTTAAATGGGTTGTGCTGATTTATAAAAATGAGGTTGGCTTTTGTGTATTGATATGATAACAATGAACTCTTGGCAATTATAATAATTTTTCTCCAGATTCCTCTGCAGCCCGGTTTTTATGCCTTTTGTTGCTTTTTGTTTTGCTGTGCTGGCTAAGACCTCTTTACAGCCAGATTGGGCACAAGTGATAATTGTGGGTGTTTTTTCCGACATCTTGATTTTAAAGGGAGTATTTTAAGGCTTTACCTTTGAGTGGGACTTTTGGTGTGGGTTTTGAAAGCCGCTTTTTCTCGAGTAGAGGAGGTTCCTATTCTATTTTAATCTTCCTTTTATTAGTGTGATGAAGATTGTTCAATTAATTCCAAAGCATTACTTAGCTTAAGAAAACACAATATTTAAGATGAAAGCTTCATAACAACAGTGAAATAAGAGTCCAGTCTTATTGTAAGATCTTTCATGAATGTCATTGTTTCCAGTCCAGAAGGGGATTTGGGGCTGACTCCATTTTAGCGAGCTCCAAATAAAAAGTGTTTTTCCTGCCTATAGACAGCTCAGTGTGTCGTTTGCAAAGATGTCGGATTCTACAAGGTTTTCAAAAAACCTTGCGTTCATGAATTAGAGTGATTGGAAAATGTCTCAGGCCCTGGGGGTCTCTGCCTTCCGACTCCCCGTGTGCAGTAACTGGAAGTCACGCAAGACTGAGAGGAGGCCGCGTGGGGGCTCCCTGGACCCCCGCCCCCGTGGGAGTCACTCACGGAACATCAGCCAGCTCCGAAAAACACGGAACATCAGCCAGCTCTGAAAAACACGGAACATCAGCCAGCTCCGAAAAACACCAGCATTCTTCCAAAAGTTCATGGAGAAGTGGACTGAAAACATAAGTTCATTTCGGTGCCAAACATGTGTGAAACCCGTGTGACGAGGCGGCTTCCAGAAGTTCACGGGAATGCGTGGAGTTCAAAGTTTTCTGCACCAAGATGAATTTATACATATATTTAAGTTTATTCATTATTTGTACTTCAAAGGCAGAGGGAGACGGAGAGGGAGAGAGAGATAGGATCTTTCATCCCTTGGTTCACTCCCCAAATGCCTGCCACAGCCAGGGCTGGGCCAGGCCAAAGCCAGGAGCCCAGAAGTCCATCTGGGTCTTCCACCTGGGTGGCAGGGACCCATGTCCCTGTCCGTGAGCCTACGCTGCTGCCCTCCAGGGTGCGCATTAGCAAGAAGTTGGGTCGGAAGCGGAGTGGGGACTCAAACCCCAGACTCTGCTATGGGACGCAGGCGGCATCCTAACTGCTACCCCAGCGCCTGCCCCATTTTCCGCGTACTTATTGAAGTATCTCCATGTATTTCCTGAAGACACACAAACAAACTGCGCTTCTCTAGGGACAGTTAGTAATGGCTTTAGACAAGTTAGATCATTTTTCAAAAACCAAGTGAAATTTTTGATGCGTAATGATTTAATGAGAATAGAAAATGATGTTGGTTCCTTCTGGCTCTGGGTACTGGCCCAGTGTTCCGTAGTTAACTATAAAATGGCACAGTGTGACATAATACCCCGTACACGACCCACTGGCGGACTCAATATGGGATACACAAGTAGGCCAGAATTCGCCCAAAGTTGTCCACCTGGAAAGACCACCTCACCCGGAACATTTAAGAATAGCACGAATGGATACCGAGGTTGCTTCCCCAGGAAAGCCGGGACTTGGTTGGTAATTTGTTGCGTGGAGGAAGTCGTTTTCAGAATATGCTGTGACAGACTTGCAGCCCAGAGCCCCGGGGCCTCGTCGGTGTGGCTGTGCCGTCCACCGCGCTGCCTGGGGCACACAGCCAGCCCCATGAGCTTTATTTCCTCATCCGCAAGCCGTGGCCCTGACAGTGGCCTCCTAGCGTTGTCAGGGAGTCAGTGAGTGCGCAAGATACGAGGCTGGCGCAGGTGGTGCTCACCCCAGTTTTTATATATTTGATGGGCAGAGGGAGACAGAGAGAGGGAATTTCTGTTCATTTGTCAAATGTGTGCAATAGCTAGGAATGTCACACTCTCACACAGTCACACTGTCACACTGTCCCACTGTCCCACTGTCCCACTGTCCAGGCCCCCAGTGCTGGCTGAGGTGCCGCCGCCCGGTTGCTGGCAGATCAGGGGTTCTGGGAGCAAAGTCCAGGGCATTTTCCTCGCCGTCCTGTCCTCCCCGTCGGGTCCTTCAGGCCTCAGTTCCCCTCTGTAAAGCAGGCACACAAACAGTGCCTTCCTCATAGGGCAGCTTTGAGGATGCAAAGAGCTTCAAAGGGGAATGCCACCTGGGGGCCAGCTGGTGTTGTGGCAAGACGCTGGTGCTTACTGTATGGCACGACAGCCATGGGCAGCCCCGGGCTGGTGGGATGCTCCGCCAAGGGTCGAGGTCTCGCATCCCCTGGCTCTGGGCTCTGATGCTTGGCTGAGGTAGCGGTCTCTGCAGCTCCTGGCTCTGGGCGCAGGGACAGCCAAGCAAAGTCATTGCACCTCCCCTGGGGGCCATGTACCCTCCCTGAGCCGCTGTTCTAATGAACACCGATATTTTTTCATTCCTTTGTGGATGTTGTTTGCAGTGAGAATCGTATTACAGCTGCATTAAAGGAAGGTTTTTAACGATGGGCTATAAATCAGCTACAAAGGCGCCACTTGATGCAAAAATCGGTTTCATTGTTTCTATTTCTCTCCAGTGTTTGTTTCTCCAGCAGAGCTTTAAGCCATCCATAGTTTTATAACCTGTGTCATCAATGGCCCCTTTCTCGTCACATAGGCGTGTTTATGTTTTTTTAAAGAGACAGAGAGAGCTTTAAAAAAAAAAAAGATTTATTTTACTTGTTTGAAAGGCAGAGTTACAGAGGCGGGGGAGAGGTCTTCCATCTGCTGGTTCACTCACCAAATGGCCACAATGGCCAGGGCTGGGCTAAGCCAAAGCCAGGAACCCAGAGCTTCTTCCGGGTCTCCCACATGGGTGCAGGGGCCCAAGTGCTTGGGCCATCTTCCATTTCTTTTCCCAAGTCATTAGCAGGGAGCTGGATCAGAAGTGAAGCAGCCAGGACTCCAACCCATATGGGATTCTGGCTTCACAGGCAGTAGCTTTATCCAGTACGCCACAGTGCCAGCTGCGAGAGAGAGAAACTTTCATGTCTGAATCACTTTGCAAATGCTCGAAACAGCCAGGGCTAGGCCAGGCTGAAGTCAGGGGCCAGGAGCTCCATCTGGTCTCCCAGAGGGGTGGCAGGAACTCAAGCACTTGGGCCATCATCTGCTGCTTTCCAGGCACGTTAGCAAGGAGCTGCATTGGAAGCAGAGGCAGGACTCGATCCCAAACACTCCAATGTGGGACGCTGGCATCACAAGTGGCAGCTGACCCCGCTGTGCCACAATGACATCCCCGTCACACAGTCCTGTCCCGTGGATGGATCACAATTGCTCCATTTATGGAAATCAAAATGTCTGCCTTTTCCATGTTGTGGGAGAACTCTCTATATAAATGATTGCAAGGAAAAGAAATTTAAAAAGAAAAGGAAATAAAAGACCCCAACTTCTGGTGGCAGGAGAGAAGGATCAGGAGGAAGCGGGAGTTGTCCAAGAGCAGTGAAATCATCTATTCTGCAACAGACTTCTACCAAAGACAAAGTCACACAGAGAGGTAGAGAGAGAGAGAGAGAGAAGTCTTCCATCTGCTGGTTCACTCTACTAATGGCCTCAATGGCCAGAGCTGAGCCGATCCGAAGCCAGGAGCTGGGAGTTTCTTCTGGGTCTCCCACGCAGGTGCAGAGGCCCAAGCACGTGGGTCATCTTCTACTGCTTTCCCAGGCCATAGCAGAGAGCTAGATCGGAAGTGGAACAGCAGGGACTCTAACCGGCACCCATATGGGATGCTGGCACCGCAGGCAGCAGCTTTACCTGCTAGACCACAGTGCCGGTCCCTGCCCCCACAGATTTTATTTTAACATAGCTATTTTTGAATTTTAGAGAATTAACTAAAGAGACATTGCATGGCGTGGCTGTGTGGAGGCTCATCACACTATTGTCTACTTTTGCATATGTTTGAAGTTTCCCATAAGCTAAAAGGTTAAGATAAATAAGAATTTGTGTATACGATAGTTTCCCAACCCCCTTGGAAACAGCCTGAAATATCTCTGGGTGAGTAAGCCCCCACAGCCCACGCGGCACCCCTGTGGGAATGGTTTTGAGTGTCTCTCCCTCAGCAGCCTTCAGTTCCATCTTCCAGGAAACTGTTGTTCTGGCATGTAAGTCTGTGCTGTCTCCCCCGACGTGGTGCCTGGGAGTCCCAGCCTCCCACCACAGCAGAGGCCCTGCCTGGCGGGAAGGGGAGGAGCTACAGCTGCCCCGTCACCTGTGCAGGGGAGGGAGTGACTGGCAGCAGGAGAGGCTACAGCAGGCCACGCCCTCCCCACCTCGTAGTTGAGGCCCCGCTGGGCTGTCCTGAGACGTCTTCCCTGAGACCAAGCTCCTGTGTTCTGGTGCCTCTGTGACTCGGGCCGGTGCCGCCTCCGCCTCCACACACCCAGTCCAGTCTCTACTGCACCGGTGCTGTTGGAATGTCTGCTCCGGACTGTCCTGTCCTGGTGGCTTTGTGTCCTGGTGCCGGTCAGTCCTTTCCTGTCTGAGTGGCCCCATGTGCTGCCTGCTGTGTCGTTAAGCCTCTGGCAGCACCGCAGGTGCAAAAGGCTCCTCCCATATTCAGGGCTCCTGGGGTTCCTGGAAGGGGGTGGACACAGAAGCAATGGCCCCAAATGTGAACTACTGGGGCTTGATCCACAAGAAGTAGAAGACAGGGGCTAGCACTGTGGCATAGCAGGTAAAGCTACCACCTGCAGTGCCAGCATCCCATATGGGCACAGGTTCGAGTCCTGGCTGCTCCATTTCCAGTCCAGCTCCCTGCTAGCGGCACCTGGGAAAGCAGCGGAAGATGGTCCAGGTCCTTGGGCCCCTGCACCCGCATAGGAGACCCAGAGGAGGCTCCTGGCTCCTGGCTTCAGATCTCCCCAGCTCCAGCCATTTGGGGAATGAACCAGTGGATAGAAGACCTCTCTCTCTCTCTCTCTCTCTCTCTCTCTCTGCCATCCAAACAAATGAATAAATCTTAAAAAAATACTCTTCTTAAAAAAATAAAATTAATTTCCCTCCTGCACAAGCTTGTTTCTTAAGCATATTATTTAGTTTATTTATTTGAAAGGCAGAGACATACAAATCTCCCATCCACTGGTTCACTCCCCAAATGCCTGAGTTGGGTGTGGGCCAGGCAGAAGCCAGGAACCAGGAGCTCCATCCAGAGCTCTCCCACATGAATGGCAGGGTCCCAGGTGCTTGGGCCATCACCTGCTGCCTCCCAGGGTGCGCATCAGCAGGGAGCTGGAGTTGGGAGTGGAGCAAGAGCTCCAACTCAGGCGCCCTGATGTGGGATGCAGGTATCCAAGCAGGGTCTGTCTTTTTTTAGATGTATTTATGTATTTGAAGTGCAGAGTTACAGAGAGGGAGAGAGAGAGAGAGAGAAATCTTTTATCCACTGGTTCACTCTTCAAACGGCCAAAATGGCTGGAGCTGGGCCAATCCAAAGCCGGAGGCCTCTTCCAGGTCTCCCATGTGAGTGCAGGGGCCCAAGCACTTAGGCCATCTTCTACTGCTTTCCCAGGCCATAGCAGGGAGCTGGATCAGAAGAGGAGCAGCCGGGACTCGAACTGGTGCCAATATGGGATGCTGTCATTTTTATTTGACAGGTAGAGTTACAGACAGTGAGAGAGAAACGGAGAGAAAGGTCTTTCATTGGTTCACCCCCCAAATGGCCGCTACGGCTGAAAGTGCACCTATCTGAAGCCAGAAGCCTCCTCCCGGTCTCCCATGTGGGTGCAGGGGCCCAAGCACTTGGGCCATCCTCCACTGCCTTCCCGGGCCATCATAGAGAGCTGGCCTGGAAGAGGGGCAACAGGGACAGAATCCGGCGCCCCGACCGGGACTAGAACCCAGTGTGCCGGCGCCGCTAGGCGGAGGATTAGCCTGTTGAGCCATGGCTCCGGACAACCTGAAAGATTTTTTTAAAGATTTATTTTATTTACCTGAAAGACAGAATTACAGAGAGAGAGAGAGAGAGGTCTTCCATCCGTTGGTTTACTCCCCAAACGGCCACAATGATTGGGGCTGAAGCCAGGAGCCAGGAGCTTCTTCCAGGTCTCCCATGTGGGTGCAGGGGCCCAAGACTTAGGCCATCTTCCACTGCTTTCTCAGGCCATTAGCCAGGAGCTGCATGGGAAGTGGAGCAGGAGGGACTCGAACCAGCACCCATATGGGATGCTGGCACTGCTGGCTGGGACTTTAACCTGCTGTGTCGCAGAGCTGGCCCCAAAAGCTATTATTTGAAAAAAGAAAAAGAAAAACACTTGTGGTCTCTACTCTGTTCTTTTCACAGGGCAACATTTCATTTTCTTAAATTATCCACAAGTCCTTTTCATAGTCGCCTTGTTGTTCTAAATGACTTCATTCCTTGTCTAACAGTGATGCCTGCTCATAAAAAAGCTCCAAGCTATAAACAAGTGCAATAAACGGGGTTGCTATGGAAAAGCAGAATGCTGCTCTCAGCACCTGGCCCTGCTCTCCGGCACCTGTCGTTCTCGTGGGAGTCCCCGCAGTACAGAACTTACTGCTCCTTGGAACTTGGATGTTTTGCTCATTATTGAATAGAGGCGAACTTGAACTTTTCTGTTTAAACTATTTGGCAGGGTTTTTAAAAAGTTACTTGTTTATTTGAAAGGCAGAGAGAGAGAGAGAGATCAGAGCCATCTTCCATCCGCTGGCTCACTCCGCACATGCCCATGAAGCCGGTTGCCTGGGGCTCTGTCTGGATCTCCCATGTGAATGGCAGGAACCCAGGTGCTTGGGCCATCGTCTGCGGCATCCCAGATGCCTTAGCAGGAAGCTGGGTGGGATGCAGGGGCAGGGTTCAGTCCCCGGCGTTCTGATGTGTAATCCCAAGCAGTGGCTTGAAACCCGAACGTTGTGCTATGAAGCACAATTCAGTCATTCAACCTGCTGTGCCCACACGTTTACCAATCCTCAGATTAAGTGATTTTTTTTTTTTTTTTTTTTTTTTTTTTTTTTGTGGAATAAAACCAAAGTCAGGGCAGGAGTTGTGGTGTAGCAAGTTAAGCCACCACTTGGGGGTTCCCCACAGCCCATGCCAGAGCGCCTGAGTGGGGGGCCTCTGCCCCTCCGCTTCCCCCAATGCACCCTGGAAGGCAGCAGAGGGTGGCTCAAGTGCTTGAGTCCCTCCTGTGTGTGTGGAAAACCTGAGCGGATTTCTGGGCTCTGTGCCTGGCCCAGCCCTGGCTGTTGTGGGTGTTAGGAGAGTGAACCAGCTCATGGAAGATCTGTCTCTGTCTCTGTGTCGCTGTCTCTCTCTCTCTCTTTCTCTCTATATGAAAAATAAACATCAAACAAAAAATAAAAGGCACCCCCGCCCAGGGTTCTTGGTAAGCCACTGGGGACAAATTTCTCTGGACATTTTCTTTCTGTTTGCCAGAGACCTGAGCCTTCTGCAAGCAAAATGAAATCTCGAGATGCCTGCTGCCTGGGTCGTAAGCTGGCCACGGGGATCAGGTAATGCTTTTTTTTTTTTTAAGCACATGAGGAAATTGATATTGTTGTGCTCTGTCACTCTTAGAGATGTTCAATTATTCCATCTCTGTGACAGGTGTGAGCCCGAGAAGAATGTGTTGGAAAAGGAGAAAGACTCGCAATATATCACATGGTTTCTTTTTTTTTTTAAATTTTATTTACTTTACATGAAAGTCAGAGTTATGCAGAAAAAGAAGGAGAGGCAGAGAGAGGAAGAAGTCTTCCATCCGCTGGTTCATCCCCCAGATGGCCACCACGGCCGGAGCTGCACTGATCTGAAGCCAGGAGCCAGGGGCTTCTTCTGGGTCTCCCACGCAGGTGCAGGGGCCCAAGGACCTGGGCCATCCTCCACTGCTTTCCCAGGCCATAGCAGAGAGCTGGACTGGAAGTGGAGCAGCCGGGTCTTGATCCAGCATCTGCAAGGGATGCCAGCGCTTCAGGCCAGGGCGTTAACCCACTGCACCACAGCACCAGCTCCTCCTCCTCCTCCTCCTCCTCCTCCTCCTCCTTCTCCTCCTCCACATTTTAGTTATTTATTTTGAAAGAGTTACAGACAGTCAAAGGGAGAAACAGAGAGAAAGGTCTTCCATCTGCTGATTGACTCCCCAAATGGCTGCAACAGCCAGAGCTGAGCTGATCCAAAGCCAGGAGCCAGGAGCTTCTTCTAGGTCTCTGACATGGGTACAGGGGTCTAAGTGCTTGGGCCATCTTTTACTGCTTTCCCAGGCCATAGCAGAGAGCTGGCTCAGAAGGGGAGTAGCCAGGTCTCCAACCAGTGCCCATATGGGATGCCAGCACTGCAGGCCGCGGCTTTACGTGCTACGCCACAGCGCCGGCCCCAATATCACACAGTGTCAAAGCTGACTGGCCCTGTGAGGCCTCTGGCTGGTTGCTCATGTTTGGAAATAAAGAAACAGTGTGGGAGGTCGAGGCAGGTGCTACCAGCCCCGTGAACTGAGAGCTGAGCCCAGCTTAACTAAGGTCTGGCCATTTGGAAATGTTTGGTCCTACTTTGGTCTTAGAAGAAGAGCAAGCGTTTTTGAAATTTAATTATTTTAAGAATTATTTCTAAAAAAAAAAAAAAAGGCCGGCGCCGTGGCTCAACAGGCTAATCCTCCGCCTTGCAGCACCGGCACACCGGGTTCTAGTCCCGGTCAGGGCGCCGGATTCTGTCCCGGTTGCCCCTCTTCCAGGCCAGCTCTCTGCTATGGCCCGGGAGTGCAGTGGAGGATGGCCCAAGTGCTTGGGCTCTGCACCCCATGGGAGACCAGGATAAGTACTTGGCTCCTGCCTTCGGATCAGCACGGTGCGCCGGCCGCAATGAGCCAGCCGCGGCGGCCATTGGAGGGTGAACCAACAGCAAAGGAAGACCTTTCTTTCTGTCTGTCTCTCTCACTGTCCACTCTGTCAAAAAAAAAAAAAAAAAGAATTATTTCTTTACTTGAAAGGAAGCATATCGGGGGTGGGCGTGGGGAGAGATGAAAGAGAGAGCTCTTCCATCTACTGGTTCACTCCTCAAATGGCCACAACAGCTGGAGCTAGGCCAGGCCAAAGCCAGGAACCAGGAGCTCCCTCAGGGTCTCGCACATGAGTGCAGGGGCCCAAGCCCTCGGGCCATCCTCCGCCACTTTCCCAGCCCTTAGCAGGGAGCTGGATTGTAAGTAGAGCAGCCGGGACTTGAACCGGCACTCATACAGGATGCTGGTATTGCAGGCAATAACTTAACCCCACTGTGCCACAATGCTGCTCCCTAGGAGTTTTTTATTTTTGTTTTTATTTCATATTTAAAAAACAAAACCAAAAAGCAGGTGGTTGACATGCGAGCCCAAGCACCTCCCTCGTCAGCAAGTGAAGTTCTGCCACGCGTGGGGTGACAACACAGGAAGACACAGGGCAGAGGTTGATTCATGGGAGTGGAAAGTGGAACGGGGTCGCCAGAGGCTGGGCAAGAGGGTCAGGAAGAGCTTGTCGGGGTCTGGTGTTGGTAGCGCAGCGGGGCACTGTCGTCAACAGAGATGGGATGCTGAGGAAGGGCTGGGGTGCCCCGACCTCCTCCTCACACTGTCTCCGTGTATTGCTGCATCACACTGTACCCTAGAATTCCGGACTATTTTTGTGTGCCAGTTAAAAAAAAAGAAAATAGCCGCAGAGGTAAAGCTTTCTGAGACAGGGCGAGGCAAGATTTCTTTGAACTGCAAAACCAATAGATTTCAAAAGGACCCCCGCTGTGCAGTGCGGGGAGCGGAGCCCCTGGGCACAGGTGCACCCCAGCCACCCCCATGCTTTCTTTTGGTGTGGGGCCAGGGGGCCTGGCTCTTTGCCACCGTAGCAGTAAATGGATGCTTCGGGGGCTGGAGGAGTCTCACCCCTGTTGGGATCAACATGGGTTTCACTTGGACCAACTGTGGTTGCTCCCGGAGGCCCCGAGGTGCAGAGGCTTCCCGAGGGTGCTCGGGTAGTAGCGGCGGCGATCCTAAGAGCCACGGCTGTTTTCACAGGTGTGCTGCGAGACCCTGCAACTCCAGAGTCCTCAGACCCAAGGCGGGGGGTGTCGCCAGAAAGCCCTGCGCCCCAGACCAGAGCGAGGGGATCGGCTTCCCCGTGGGCTTGAAGCTCGCGGTGCTCGGCATTTTCATCATCGTGGTGTTCGTCTACATCACCGTGGAGAAGCGGCCGCTCTTCGGTTAAGATCTCCGGAAGCAGATGATGCACGCGGGCTGACGCGTCACCCTGAGCAAGCCTTCCTGCCCCAGCAAAGACCCAGAGCTCGCCGAGGAGCCCTGCCTGGAGCCAGAGCCTTCACCGGCCCCGCGCTGCAGGCACAGATCTGCACCTGGGCTCCGCTAGGTGGACGAGCAGGGGACAGAAGCAGGCCCCGAGTTAAGAGCACGCGGTTAGGAAATCCCCCACGTCACGTAGGCTGTCATTAAAAGCGTTTCCACCTTACAGCAGACTCCTAAAAAGGAAACTCCACCCGGTATTTTTCTTTCTTTCCTCCCCCGACCTGCCCCAGACAACAGGTTTTTCATATTAATGAACCAGCCTACTTGTGTGGAGCCTAGAACAAAGAGAGAACTGGGATTCCCAATAAAACTCGTCCAACGGCACAGCGGTGACCTTTCCGGCTTACTGTGGTGGGATGATCGATGATCGTGGCTTCGGTGCGGTGAGTGCCATCTCGGTGACGTCCCTGACACCCTCAGCCTGGTTCTTCTCCAGTGTCTCCACCTGCAGCTGCACCTGGTTTTATTACCAGTTCTCATGCAAATTCAGTGGGAGCGTGAGCGATTTTTATTTTTCCCTTGTCTGGAAATTGCTGGATCCTGAAAGTCTCGTGAGAAGACAAGGAGAGGAGCAGTCAAGTGTACACACCACAGAGCCGGGGAAAGGCGCGTGCGCGTGCGTATGCGTGTGCGTGTGTGCATGTGTGCGTGTGTTTTAAAGATTTATTTATTTATTTGAAAGGTAGAGTTACAGAGAGAGAGACAGTGACGGAGGGTTCTTCTGGGTCTCCCACATGGGTGCAGGGGGGCAAGCACTCGGGCCGTCTTCTGCTGCTCTCCCAGGCACAACAGCAGGGAGCTGGATTGGAAGTGGAGCAGCCAGGACTCAAACAAGTGCCGTGTGAGATGCCTGCAGTGCAGGCAGTGGCTTTACCTGCTACGCCACAGTGTTGGCCCTGTGTGTGTGTGTGTGTGTGTATGTTTTCATTACACTGATTGGCCATGGATCACGTGCTATTCACTGTTCAAATTGTGGTGTTTTTGTTTTTTGTTTTTTTTTGTTTTTTTTTTTTTTTTTTTTTTGACAGGTAGAGTTAGTGAGAGAGAGAGACAGAGAGAAAGGTCTTCCTTTTTCCGTTGGTTCACCCCCCCAAATGGCCATAGCGGCCGGTGCGCTGCGCTGATCCGAAGCCAGGAGCCAAGTGCTTCCTCCTGGTCTCCCATGTGGGTGCAGGGCCCAAGGACCTGGGCCATCCTCCACTGTCTTCCCGGGCCACAGCAGAGAGCTGGCCTGGAAGAGGGGCAACCGGGACAGAATCTGGCGCCCCAACCGGGACTAGAACCCGGTGTGCCGGCGCCGCAGGTGGAGGATTAGCCTAGTGAGCCACGGTGCCAGCCCACTGTTCAAATTGTTTTTTTTTTTTTCCAACATATAAATGCAATTGTTTAATGGTTACCATTTGGTTCATTCGTCTACAGAAAATTGCATTCCTTCTAGTTCATTATACTGAACAAACATTCAAATTACTGAACTATACATAATGTTACATAGTTTACATTTTATGAAAACAAAGTTTGAAGGACTATTTATAAATGTCACCTTGAATATAAGATGACAACTTTAAAAGGGCTTCATATCTCTTAAGACATTTAATTTATGTTAATGGTCCAGGAGTGTTTTAGATATAGATATAGATATATTTATATGCATATATATTTCAACAAGAAGTGTAAAAATTTTTAAAAACAAATCACAGCACTCATAGCTGCTTTACATATGAAGGTCTTAGGGTCATTAAGGTGTCAAACTATTACACTTATAGTAAGTATATTTTTAAAAAGACAAAGTGGCACATCAGAAAACTTGCTGAAATTCTTACTAGATGCCCATTTCATTATCATGTTACTGATGTGTCAATTCAATGTGTAATTCCCTTTTCTTCATGGAAAGCACTTGTCCCTTCTATTTGGATTCACTTCTGGGGTCCCTGCATTCTCCTTCCTGGGTTAGGTGGCATCATCTTCCAGTCAGTCAAAGATCAGGAAAACGGCTGGGGTCTTCCTTGTAGTCATCAGGTATAGTAAAGATGGAGGCATCAAATTCATCATATCGAAACTCTTGAAAAGTCACAGTGGCTGTGATCGTGGGAAACACAGGTATATCTAATTTTACAGGAAAGCCACTGTTCAAATTGTAGAGCCAACTATTTGAAAGGCTGCAACAGCTAATTAACAAGAGGGGAATGTGTTTGGTTTTATAAACACAAGGATACATCCAATGTCATGGACATAGTTTAGAGTAAGAGAGCACTTTTGTCTTTGAAACACAGCAGGATTCATAAAAAGCAAGGCCTGGTGAGGGAGCATAGTGGCCAGGCTGGGCAGAGCCGCGTGCGCGCCTGGCTCCTCTCTGTTGGCTCAGTGACCTTGGGTGAATTCGTTGTCTCTGAGTTTCGTTCTCAACTTCTGAAGACGGGCATAGCTTAGATCCCTAGGAGGAGGATTCGCAGAAATGTTGGTGTGGTTTATATCTAATCTATTTCTGGGAAGAGCTAATCCTAAATTCAAGAACTCCTAAGCACCAAGAAATTTACTGTAACAATTTTTATGGCACACAAAACATAGAACCTACTTAAACAGGCCACGATAGGGGAATTGTTTAATAAATGAAAGCATGGTCTTTTAATAGATGATAGTGCAATGACTCATATTGGAGGCGGGGTTTAGCCTAGCAGCTGAGATGCCAGTGGGGACCCCTGCATCCCACATCAGGTGCCTAGATTTGAGTTTGGCTCCGCCCCGACTCAGCTTCTTCATAAAGTGCACCCTGGGGGTTGGCTCTCCAGTGGCTGGGTCCCTGCCACCCACAGAGGGGACCTGGGTCGAGTTCAGGTTTCCAGCCGGCCCAGCCCTGGTCATTGTGGGTATTTAGGGAGTGAACTAGCAAACAGGGGCTCACTCTCTCTCAAATGCATAATTTTAAAAACTATTTTAAAATGTTAACAGGATTTCAGTGGCTGGGACTCTTAATTTTCCCCCATATCTTTTTTTTTTTTTTACATATTTCTCAAAAGTATATAAGCAGTATATAGTACTTTGCCAATGAAAGAAAACAAACTTTAATTTTTAAAATCGCATACTGAATTACCATTTGATGGCAGGGAACATGAAACTGTAGTAAGGCTGGCTTACACAAATAGGGATTTATTTTTATCTCATAGAAGGCTTGCTGGGGCAGGCATTGTGGCACAGCCACTTAGGCCACCACTGGGGACGCCTGCACCCCATTTCAGAGCTCCTGGCTTGAGTTCTAGCTATTGCGTTTCAGGGTTTTTTCCCTTTTTTAAAAAAATTTTTTTGACAGAGTGGAAGGTGAGAGAGAGACACAGAGAAAGGTCTTCCTTTTACCGTTGGTTCACCCTCCAATGGCCGCTGCGGCCGGCACACTGCACTGATCTGAAGCCAGGAGCCAGGTGCTTCTCCTGGTCTCCCATGGGGTGCAGGGCCCAAGCATTTGGGCCATCCTCCACTGCACTCCCGGGCCACAGCAGAGAGCTGGCCTGGAAGAGGAGCGACTGAGATAGAATCCGGTGCCCCAACCGGGACTAGAACCTGGTGTGCCGGCGGTCACAGGTGGAGGATTAGTCTATTGAGCTGTGGCGCTGGCCCCTTTTTTTAAATTTTAAATAATTATTTTTATTTATGTGAAAGGCAGAGTTATAGAGAGAAAGAGAGAGCGCTTTCATAAGGGCTGCCACAGCTGAGGCTATGCCAAGCTGATACTAGGAGCCAGGAGCTTCATCCAGGTCTCCCTCATGGATGCAGGGTCCCAAGCACCTGGGCCGTCCTTCGCTGCTTTTCCCAGGCCATTAGCAAGGAGGTGGATCGGAACTGGAGCAGACAGGACATGAACCCACACAGGATGCCAATGTCATAGACAGCAGCTTTATCCACCATGCCACAATGCCAGCCCGCCAATTAGTTCTTGTAGATCAGAATCCTGGAATCCGTTTAAAGAGACTGCACAGGCCACCTGCTCTCCTGCCTTACTCTCGGGGTGTGGGTTCCCTGTCTGGTCCAGGCCCAGCTGCTGAGCCAGATCCATGTTGTAACGGGATCCCAGGAGGTCCTGTGCATATGGAAGTCTGAGAAGCGCTGCTGTGAGCCATCCCTGTCAGATGCTGTAATGTAAGAAGAGGCAGGTGCTTGATCGCCAGCCCTCGTTCCTGACACAGAGCCCCTGGAACCCTTGCAGTCACCAGAGTGATGAGTGTGCTGACTGTGAATGGGGCTGGGGGCTTTCCACGGCTTCAGCATGGAGGAGGGGCAGCTGGTCACCGGTAGAGGGCTGGAATGTCTGGATGAGGGAGAGGGGCCGAGGGTTGAGTTGACCACTCACGGTCAATGTCATCAACCTCGCCTACATAGTGAGGCCTTCATAAAACCCGAAAGGACGGGGCTCTGGGGGCTTCTGCATAGCTGAACAGGTGGGGGTGCCTGAAGGAGGTGCACCCTAAGAGGTGTGGAGCCTCTTCCCACATAGCCATTGTGCTTCCTCCATCTGGCTGCTCATCCTTTATGATATCTTTATCAAGAAACTTATAGGGGCCAGCCTTGTGGTCTAGAGGGTTGAGCCACCACCTGCAGTGCTGGCATCCCATATGGACACCAGTTCAAATCCTGGCTGCTCCGCTTCCAATCCAGCTCATTGATAATGGCCTGGAAAAGCAGTGGAAGAAGGCCCAAGTGCTTGGGCCCCTGCACCCCCATGCAGAAGCTCCTGGCTTCTGGCTTCTATCTGGCCCAGCCCCAGCCTTTTTGGCCATTTGGGGAGTGAACCAGCAGGTGAAAGCCCTCTCTCCCTGTGTCTCTTCCTCTCTCTCTCTCTCTCTCTCTCTCTCTCTAATTCTGACTTTCAAATAAATAAAAACAAATATTTTTGGAAAATAAAAAAAATATTTTAAAAATGAGGAAACAAGGAAGAAAGGGAGGTAGAAGGGGGCTTTCCTTAAGAAAAAAACAAACTCACTTGATTAGGGGGTCATGGGAACCCTGGTTTATAGCCAGTCAGTAAGCACAGGTCGCCCGCTTAAGATTGGCACCTGCTAATTGTGACAGTCTGTGGAACTGATCCCTCAAGCTGTGGGATATCAAACCATCTCTGGGTAGTATCAGCATCAAATTAAATTATAGGCCATCCTATAAAACCTGGCATCAGAACCGCCGGCGTGTGTGGGAAAACCGGATGCCTGGTGCCCGTGCACTGCATTTTCCTATCTGAACGATGCCCCTCTAGAAGGCATCCCTGAGACTCAGGCCGGAGGACCAGCAGGGTGAGTGTCTCAGGAGTCTCTGCGCAACAAGGGCCAGTTCCCCCTTTGGGAAAGAATTGTCTGAAAGGAAGAGACTCAAGGCATACGTGTCTGGCCCTGGGCCTAGTGTCTCCATTTATTCGGCAATTGACTTGGCATCCCTCATGCACTCACAATAAAATGACAAATAAAATCAACGTGAGATACGGCCCCTGGTCTCAGGGACCACAGGCAGGGAGGGGGGCTGGAGAAGTCAGCAGGGCTTACGGTGTTAGTGACCCCCTTTGGGTGGGAGCTCAGGAGGGGGCAGACTTCTCGGGCATTCGGAGTGGACGTGGAAGCTTCCCGGAGGCAGAGGTACCGCAGCGGAAAGCAAAAGGGTGCGTAGGACTTACTCCAAAGAAGGGGAGAGGGGCCAGTGCCATGGCTCACTTGGCTAATCCCCCGCCTGCAGTGCCGGCACCCCGGGTTCTAGTCCTGTTTGGGGTGCCAGGTACTAGTCCCAGTTGCTCCTCTTCCAGTCCAGATCTCTGTTGTGGCCCGGGAGAGCAGCAGAGGATGGCCCAAGTGCTTGGGTCCCTGCACCCACAATGGGAGACCAGGAAGAAGCACCCGGCTCCTGGCTTTGGATCAGCACAGCACCGGCTGTAGCGGCCATTAGGGGAGTGAACCAATGGAAGGAAGACCTTTCTCTCTGTCTCTCTCTCACTGTCTATAACTCTACCTGTCAAATAAAAAAAATTTTAAAAATTAAAAAAGAAGGGGAGAGGAGGCAGCAAGGCTAAAGGGAGAGTCTGCAGAGGGAGGGCGTTCACCAAGGGTGGGGGGCGTGGCACTGGGGAGCCCAGCGCTGGGGGAGAGGGCAGCGTTCAGGTCAGGGAGGGACTTGGAGACCACATGGAGGAGAACGTGGCCCAGAGTAAGGAAAAGCCGGGACTTCCGTCGAGGCCAGCGTCCTCCGAGTCCATTTCCACAGCCTGAGGCGTGAGAGCTGCAGGGACGAGGCTGCTATGGCGCAGTGGGCCCGGCATCGCGGGAAGCAGCGCTCAGCGTGTGGGCCTCGGACCAGGGCAGCTGAGACGCACTCGGGAGACGCGTGGGTGGCCGAGACTCCCGTGCTGGTGAGCGGATGGGGGCCGGCTCCGCGGGGCGGCCGGGGCAGGGCAGGGAGAGTTGCTGTTAGCGCCCTCTGCTTAGAGGACGCTGAGGATGCTCCTGTCCTGTTTTGTGAGTCTTCGCGGCATGACCCGTCTCTCCTGCTCTCTTGGAGGCGCACCTGCCCCTGGTGATGGGGGGAAGACGTCCCCATCACTGTCCTCTTACAGCCAGCCAGCTGGCCTCAGCAAGGGGGCTGGGGGAGGGAAGGCTCCTTCTGAAAACATGAAAAGAGAGAACTAGAGCGAGGATGTGGAACGAACCAACTCCCAGAATCCCAGGGTCAGGGAAACGCGGATCCTTCACTGGCGCATCCAAGCCCTGCCGCGCCATCCCGAGTGTGGGCCTCCTCTCCTCAGGAGCCTGTATGTTCTCACCCTTCAGAGTGATTCTCCACCCAGGCCAGGACGCCAGCACACCTCTCGCAAGGAGAGACTCCACACAGTACTGGCCCAGACAAGAAACAGCTCACTCGCCCCAGATCCTCCTCCTCTTCCTCCTTTTTTTTGTTTTAAAGATTTATTTATTTATTTATTTGAAAGGCAGAGTTACGGGGGGGGGGGGGGTCTTCCATCCACTGGCTCACTCCCCAAATGGCCACAGCTGCCCAACTGCGCCGATCCGAAGCCAGGAGCCAGGAGCTTCTTCCGGGTCTCCCACGCAGGTGCAGGGGCCCAAGGACCTGGGCCATCTTCTGTTGCTATCCCAGGCCATAGCAGAGAGCTGGATCGGAGAAGGAGCAGCCGGGGCCTGAACTGACGCCCATATAGGATGCCAGCGATGCAGACTGGGGCTTCAACCTGCCACGCCACAGCGCTGGCCCCTACCCCACAGATTTTATTTTAACATGACTGTTTCCGAGTTTAAGAGAATTAACTAAAGAGACATTGCATGGTGTGGCTGTGTGGAGGCTCATTATACTATTGCCTGCTGCTGCATATGTTTAAAATTTCCCATAAGCTGGACCGGGCCAAAGCCAGGAGCCAGGAGCTTCCTCAGGGTCTCCCACATGGGTACAGGGGCCCAAGGACTTGGGCCATCTTCTGCTGCTTTCTCAGGCCATTAGCAAGGAGCTAGATGGGAAGTGTAGCAGCCAAGACTCTGTAGGCGGCGGCTTTACTTGCTGTGCCACAGCTCCGGCCCCTCGCCCTAAATCATTTTAATGTCCCAGGTTTCTCCTGCTCCTGACATGGATGCTGCATTTGTCTGTTTCTATTTTATTATTTTTTAAGGATTTATTTATTTATTGAAAGGCAGAGTTACAGAGAAGGAGAGAGAGAGAGAGACAGGGCGGGGGGTGGTCTTCCATCTGACGGTTCACTCTGAAATGGCCACAACAGCTGGGGCTGGGCCAGGCCAAAGCCAGGAAACTCCAACAGGGTCTCCCACCTGGGTGACAGCGGCCCAAGTACTCTAGCCAGCTGTCCCACGACGCCAGACCCTGCCGCTTCTAGAGCCTGCCTGGGGACCTGGCACGTGAGCACCTGGCCTACTTCCGGGTCTTTCCCTCCTCAGCCCAGCCCATCTTCACCCATCCAAGCGCCGGAAGAACCCACCATACCCAGCTTCTCTGGGCTTTGGGTCAGATCCAGGCCCAGTGCAGGGCTGTCTCCCGCGCCAGTGCCAGAGATGGGAAGACGATCAGCACAGAGATTCACTCTCTTCTTGGCCAGCGCCAACTCCCAGCCATAGAGGGGTTTGTTTCCCCCCCGTGCCCGCAACGTGCCTGCCGCCTCTAGGAATCCGGGAGCTCCTGGGGTGGAGGACTGGCTCTTACTCACCTCTGGGTCTCCGCTCCAGGTGGCGTCTGCGCTCCCTCCACAAAGAGCTCACCTCCTTTACAGGCCATCTGCAACCACAAAGCCGATACCCCAGAACTCGCCTTCCGTGTACCGTGCAGGGAGACGCTCTCAGAACCAGCAGATGGCCGTGGAAAGGAGTCCCCAAACATGCACGTCATGCTGTGTTCCCCCTCCAGCAGGCTCTCGTTCCCAGGGTGGGGATGGGGCTTGCTCGGGGTACGCGTGCCTCGTGAGGGTGTTCTGCGTCTGCTCACCAGACAGTCAAGTAGGGAGCTGGCTGGGGCAACGGAACCTGGCTAATCACGTATAGCACAGGTGGCCAGGGTCCGCCGGCTTGCACTGTGCACGTGGGACCATGGGGCCTGTTCTGTTGCCTGCGTGCCATTGAAATCCCTGCCCAGCCAGCGTGCAGGCTGGCAGATGGAAGACAGTCTGCAGGTTCTATTTCTGGTTTTCAACATTCAAAGAAACACTGTGCTACCGGCTCTTAAAAATAATTGGTTAAGTACCAAGCTATTTTCATTGCCACAGTCATAAATACAGACATGCTAGACCACATTATTTATATCCACAGTGGTTCATAATCATTCTTACGTGCAAGAGAAAGGGCTTGTGGAGCTTGTTTTCTTTCTAATTTCCCCCCCTCTTTCCCCACGCCCCCACCTCCCCGCCAAGAAAAGTCTCGTGGATTAGAATAACACGAAGGAGCCGATCTTTGAAGTAAAATTAAACTTCAGTTTTTCCCGAAGCCAGAGCTTATCTCAGGACTAAAATAAGAGAGTGTCTAACCAACTTGGCATTTGAGCCTGAGGAAAACTCCCCACGGACGCTTGGATGGCAGACAACGGAAGGGAAGCCAATTAGCTGTGTGAGGTGACGGGAGCTCCTACAAGCTTGCCCAAGAAGAAATGAATCTGCTAAGGGGGTCAGCTAGGGCTTCCTGGCTGCCTCGGTGCACAGCCCAGCCGCGCTGCCCGGGCAGAGCAGGGGAGGGGAGAGCCGGCCACTTGCCAGTCTCCAGCGGGGCTCCCTCCGCGTGTTGCCGTGTGTGGGCGTCCCCGCCCCGCGAGCCTGCCTAATGAATCAATCTCTGTGGAGCCAGAGGGGCTATTCTGGGTACGCTGCAGCCTCGGGTGAGGACTCCTAGTTTCCTGGCAACCGGAGAAGCCTGTGACAGCTACAGTTCCTAGAGAGCCCGTTGTTGCAATCCCCTTTGGAGTTCAAGTTCAAGGATGAGTGGAAAACTATGTGGAGGGGACGGATTGGGTTTCTCTTTTTTTTTTTCAAAACAACTTTTCTTTAATATTTTTTTTTTTTGAAAGGCAGAGTAGCAGAGAGAGAGACACACACACACACACAGAGAGAGAGAGAGAGAGAGAGCGAGCTTCCATCCGCTGGTTCACTCCTTAAATGTCTGCAACAGACAGGGCTGGGTCAGGCCCAAACCAGAAGCCAGGAACCCCACCCACTGCCTTTCCAGGTGCATTAGCAGGGAGCTGGATGGGATCTGTGTAGCCTGGACAGGAACTGGCACCCCAGTATGGGATGCTGGTGTTGCCAGTGGCGGCTTAACCGGCTGCACCACAATGTCGGCCCCTTCGTCATTTGCTAGCTATTTATTTGTTTATTTATTTATTTGACAGAGTTATAGACAGTGAGAGAGAGACAGAGAGAAACGTCTTCCTTTTGTTGGTTCACCCCCCAGATGGCTGCTACAGCTGGTGCTGCGCCGATCTGACGCCAGGAGCCAGGTGCTTCCTCCTGGTCTCCCATGCGGGTACAGGGCCCAAGCACTTGGGCCATCCTCCACTGCCTTCCCGGGTCACAGCAGAGAGCTGGACTGCAAAAGGAGCAACTGGGACTAGAACTCGGTGCCCATACGGGATGCCGGTGCCGCAGGCGGAGGATCAACCAAGTGAGCCGCGGCGCCGGCCCCCCTCATCTGCTATTAAGACTCTGGCCTCCCACCTGTGGACAGAGAGCCAGTGTGTCATGGGGTTCTCTTTCGCCCTTCCTGGCCAGTATCCCATCCCACTTCCTCCTCAACAACAGGCTGCTGGCTGAGACAAACTGGACCTGGATGAATCCCTCCGTCTTCCCCATTGTGTGCCCCTGGGGCCCCCACCAGAAGATGCCAGGGCAGGCAGAGCGGATCCACCTGTACCCAGTAATCACAGTTGGGCCCACAGAGCCTTCGTTAGCCTCAAACCACCTCTCATTTCATCAATCCCACTCATTCTTTTTTCTTAAAGATTTATTTACTTATTTGAAAGTCATGGTTACGGGGGGGGGGGGGGGGGGCTCTTCCATCCATTGATTTATTCCCCAGATGGCTACAACCACCAGGACTGAGCCAGGCCAAAACCAGGAGCCAGAGTTTCATCCCGGTCTCCCACTTAATTGCAGGGGCCCAAACACTTGGGCCATCTTTCACTGCTTTTCCCAGGCCATTAGCAGGAAGCTGGATCGGAAGTGGAACAGCCGGGATATGAACCTGTGCCCTTATGGGATGCTGGCATCACAGGTGGCCACTTAACCTGCTACACCACAATCCAGACCCCAATTGCAATAATTTTTTTTTATTATTTTCTTAATTGAAATTGGATGAAGCAGCTGCCCCTCAGGGCCAGGGGTTCCACTCCCCTGGGGCAGCGGCAGGCACACGGAGCACTGTCATTCATGCCTGAGCCCCATGCACAGCACGGCAGGAGAATGCACGCTGTGATCTGCGCTTGCCAGCAGATTTATTTGGAGGTGGGATGTTGAAGGCGAAAGTAGGCCATTTGGGGAGTTGTTGGGAACACATCACACTCGCCCACCAGTCCGCGCCTGCTCGTCCCAAATCTGCCAGCACAGAGGAGGAGTTCGAGCGTTTCCTTGGGCTGGGCTTTCTACGATGAAGTCCCAGGGACAGCACAGATGTCCCCTGCTTCTACACAGCCCTCAGAAGGCTCTGTCTGACTGTGCCCCTTGGGGCGGCAAGCGGGAGCTTTGTGTGGTTAAGCAGAGCAGCGCCCTCGGCAGACCCTGCCGGCCATGGAGGTCGTGGCCCATGTCCAGTGGGTCTTTCTGCCTGACCACTCCTGCGATCCAGTGTAGCCTTTTTTTTTTTTTTTTTTTTTTTGACAGGCAGAGTGGACAGTGAGAGAGAGAGAGACAGAGAGAAAGGTCTTCCTTCCATTGGTTCACCCCCCAAATCGCCACTATGGCCGGCGTGCTGCGCCGATCTGAAACCAGGAGCCAGGTGCTTCCTCCTGGTCTCCCATGCAGGTACAGGGCCCAAGCACTTGGGCCATCCTCCACTGTCTTCCCGGGCCATAGCAGAGAGCTGGCCTGGAAGAGGGGCAACCGGGATAGAATCTGGTGCCCCAACCAAGACTAGAACCCGGTGTGCCGGCGCCGCAAGGCAGAGGATTAGCCTGTTAAGCCACGGCGCCAGCCTCAGTATAGCCTTTTAACTGCTTATTTATTTATGTTTCAAAGGCAGAGAAAGGGATCTTCCATCTGCTGGTTCACTCCCCAAATGCCCACAAGAGCTAGGGGAGGACGAGGCCAAAGCCTGGAGCCAGGAGCTCCATCCAGGCCTCCCACACAGGGGACAGGGACCTAAGGACTCACCTGCTGCCTCCCAGGGTGCACTTTAACAGGAGGTGGGTGCAGAGCTGAGACATCACCCTGGGCACTGTGACATGTGATGCAGGCATCGCGAGTGGGGTCTTAACCGCTGTGCCAAATGTCCACCTGCCTCCTACCAGCGATGCCTCATTCAGCCGGCAATTCTTCTTCTTCTTCTTCTTCTTCTTCTTCTTTTTTTTTTTTTGACAGGCAGAGTTAGACAGTGAGAGAAAGACAGACAGAGAGAAAGGTCTTCCCTCCATTGGTTCACCCCTCAAATGGCTGCTACAGCCGGCACACTGTGCTGATCCGATGCCAGGAGCCAGGTGCTTCTTCCTGGTCTCCCACGTGGATGCAGGCACCCAAGCACCTGGACCATCCTCCACTGCCCTCCCGGGCCACAGCAGAGATCTGGACTGGAAGAGGAGCAACCAGGACTGCACCCATATGGGTGCCGCAGGCAGAGGATCAACCAAGTGAGCCACGGCGCACCGGCAATTCTTCCCAGCTAGGGTTGAGTCGCCCCTCTCTCCCAGCTGCGTATCATTCAGTTCTAATGGATGGGGTCCCACCATGTGCCAGGCCCTGTGTGAGGGGCTGCCATATGGTGACAAGCACAATGCCACCTCCCCTCCCCCACAAGGAACTCACAGAACAGCACAGGAAGCAGAGACGTAAGCAGTCAGTTATCAGCATCCAGAGTGTTCGGAGGGAGGCTGTTTGGTGCTCTGCCCCCTGGGCTGGCACCTCCAGCCCTGCAGTGTGAAAGGGCTGCTAGAGGCTCATGGCGCCCCCCTCCCAACAGCTGTGTCCAGCTTAGGGACCTCTGTCCTGGTCAGTTGTACTTATCGACGGGCAGCTCACAGCAGGCCGATGCGGAGAGCCCTGGCTATCAAGGTGGGGAGCGGATAGTTCCTCAATGTCATTTATGCCCCCAAAGCACCCCACCCCTGGCGATCAAGCCAGAGCTGGTTTCATGCCGCTTTCCTGCTGCAGACCCTCTGAGGTGCACTCGTGCTGTGGGTCCCTTGTCCCAGGGCCTGCTCCTGCAGGTCCCATCTCTGACAGTGCCATGGGGCCGGTTTTGGGTAGAAACCTCCCTGAAACATCGCCCCCTCCTTTGGCCGTTTTAAACAAAACATCACCACCATAATTTTGCATAGTTTCAAGTGACTTCCCACTCAGCTTCCTCCTGGGTAAAATGAGGACACTGAGGTGGACGCTCGCCCTCCAGCTCTGCGGTATCTGTGACGTCATAGCTGTGAGCATCATTTGGGGGCTGGAGTGGAAAGAGAGAGAGACCCGGGTTCAGATTCCGACTGCACACCTAACAGCTCAGGGCCCTCTGCTTCGACGGCTTCCCTGTCTGTCTCCCGGCCCGGGCTAGGGCTGGGCCATCCTTTGCTCTTGGATCAGAATCGAGTTGGGATGCTTAATCAGCTGCCGGTGTTGCTTGGGCCATGGGGCACGGATGAGTCGTGAGCTGCTTGCTCTAAGATCAAATTCCAGAAACTGCTGCCGTGGTACATTTTGTTCCCACAACAATTAAACTGGTTAAACAACGGCCTGACCCCCGGATGGCTGGCCGAGAGCCCAGGTTTGATCCTCTTATCTGTCCACCGGGAGCCTGCAATGCGGGAGTCCCTGCCATCGGCCCAGTAAGACGAGCTTTTCCTGCTTTATCGTCAAGTCCCAGCGGCTGCGGGCAGCTCTGATCTGGCACAGGCTCAGTGGAGACCGGGTGGATGGAAGGCCCAGGGCGTCACCACGCAGACTCCCCTGACCCACCAGCTCTCTGGCCCGCTGCCCACAAGAGCCCCTGGGGACCTCATCGGGATCAGCGTCTCTGGGGGAGGCACACAGGCATCCGTGTGTAGCCAGGGTTGAGTGAACTGCTGGGGTTACGCCCGTTTTAGAGAGGGCTAAACGATTTCAAATGACAGAGCTCAGAGAAGAGGAGAGCGGGCGCCTTTAAGCTGCTTCTGCCTTGGCACCTGGGCCGAGGGTGCCTGGGCAGGTGCAGCCGCAGGAACGCCTTCCACCTGGAGTCAGACTGTGGCTTGGGCTTGTTGCAGCTGCTTACTCACCACCGGACTTGGGGAAACTCACTCCAGCCTCCCATTTTCCCACCTAAAAAAGGGGGATTAAGATGCCCCCACCCCTTATGGGGCTGGCGGGTTTAGCTGCCACCTGCAATGCCAGCATCTCATATGAGCGCCAGTTCGAGTCCCGGCTGCTCCACTTCTGATCCAGCTCCCTGCTAATGCACCTGAGAAAGCAGCAGAAGATGGCCCACGTGCTCAGGCCCTTGCCACCCATGTGGGAGACCCAGACAGAGTTCCATGCTCCTGGCTTTGGCCTGTGCCAGCCCCTGCCATTGTGGCTATTTGGGAGTGAAGCATCAGATGGAAGATTCTCTCTCTCTCTCTCTCTCTCTCTCTCTCTCTCTCTCTCTCCCCGACCCCAGCTCTCTCGGTAACATTGCTTCCAAATAAATAAATACATCTTTCGGAAAAAAAAAAAGAAGGATTCCTCCCTTACATGGGTTTTATGGTAGATAATACAGAGAGACTTCCAAAAATCTGGGGAAAATGCAATTAGAAGATTACTTAGGTACAAAAACATTTTGAAGTCCAAGTGTTTTCACGATTTGCATTTCCCATGAACTTTTTTGGAGATTCTTTGTATGTAACAAATGCCTTGTATGGCATTTGAATATTAATATTAATATACAGTTATTATTACCCCAGTGGATATCATCAATGCAGCTGGTCCTTACAGAGGCCCAGTCCCTTGGCTTGTTTGTCTTCTCTGTGCGCGCAGGCCTTGCCCATTTAACTCGACAAGGTGAGTGCTAGAAGAAACTGAAGCTGCGGAAGTTGCTCCTCAGGATGGCTTCTGTTTTCGCTGTAGTTTTGCTGCTATTATTATTATTATTATTATTATCCAACTGAGCTAGTTACCAAGTCTTTCACCTGTCCACAGGCAACGCAGCTTTCACAGCAGAACCTGGTACGGGTGACTACAAGCATTGCCTTTTCAGAGTTCATGCGAAAACGACGGAGAAAGTAGGAGCGGGCACGCAGCCTCGTGGCTGAGACCCCTGTGTCGCACGTCGGCGTGCCCGGGGCCGGGTCTCAGCTCGGGCTCCTCACTCCAGCTTCCTGCTAACACACTCTGAGAGGCAGCAGTGAGGGCTTGGGTGGCTGGGTCGCTGACACCCACAGGGAGTGAGTTCCTGGCTCCCAGCTTCAGCTCCAGTCATTGAAGACATCTGAGGAGTAAACCAGTGGATGAGAGAGTCTGTGCTTGCTCTTTGTCTCTTAAATTAAATAAATAATGGAAAAATACACATATGTGGCAGAACGTTTCTTGGCTGCTCTGGTCCTGGTTATACCATCCTTCCGTCAATCACACACCTACCTAAGATATCTTCATAGACCTTCACTCAAGGGGTGTGAAGTTCATATAACACCCCTCCCCCACCCCCACCACCAGCTTAGGCTGTAACACCTTTAACCAAAATTGGTTTGACTCTGATGTCTTCTGGTTTTGTTTCTCCATTCCTTTTTAACCTACTATGCCACAACGCTGGCTCTGGTCATGAAGGTTTAAGCCCATGTTTACCTTGAAGAGTGTTATAGTTGAAGTGGGTAAAGCCGCCACCTGCAATACCAGCACCCCATTTGGGCACCGATTAAAGTCTCAGCTGCTCCACTTCCAATCCAGCTCCCTGCTAATACTCCTGGGAAAGCAGCAGAGGATGGCCCAAGTGCTTGGGTCCCTGTCACCTACATAGAAGATTCAGGAGAAGCTCCTGGCTCCTAGCTTCTGCCTGGCCCAGCCATTTGTGGACATTTGGGGAGTGAATCAGTGGATAGAAGATCCGTCTTCTCTCTCTCCCTCCCTCCCTCCCTCCCTCCCTCCCTCTCCCCCCCCCCCCCCGGCCTCCCTCTCTCTCTCTCTCTCTAACTCTACCTTTTAAACAAATAAGTAAATCTTTTTTTAAAAAAAAAAAGTATTAGAGTTTTAACATTTATGTGTAGATTTTTGAGGCTTTTATCTTAAATGCTATACTTCACTGTTTAATGTGCGAATCAGTAAAGACAAAAACACACCCACGGCCCATGGATGTGGGAGGGCCACAAAAGCTTGAGTCCAGTGGTTAAAATTTGGGGGTTGGGGTAGGGCTGTGGCATAGTAGGTAAAGCTGCCTCCTGCAGTGCCGGCCTCCAATATGGGCACTGGTTCGAGTCCCAGCTGTTCCACTTCTGATCCAGCTCTCTGCTATGGCCTGGGAAAGCAGTAGAAGACGGCCCAAGTGCTTGGGCCCCTGCACCCATGTGGGAGACCCGGAGAAAGCTCCTGGCTCCTGGCTTCAGATTAGCACAGCTCTGGCCATTGTGGCCACTTGGGGAGTAAACCAGTGGATGGAAGACCTCTCTCTCTCTCTCTCTGCCTCTCTGTAACTCTTTCAAATAAATAAATAAATCTTTTAAAAAAAATGGGGGTTAGCGCTGGATCTTAATGATCTGTGTTTCTCCTGCTTCTGCTGTACCTGGAGCTTATACTCACATCCCCTGGCCATGTCCTGAATCCTTAAATCCTAAACTCTTGGCTTGCAAAGGCAGCATGCATGGCTTCCTGAGACCCTAATCAGGTGCCCCCTCCTCACTGGAAGGCGCTGTTGGTAACTGTCTCCGTCGCCAGCTCCATCCCTGGTAGAAGGCGTCCCCCTCTGCTGGAATTTGCAGCTTGTTAATCTAGCAGAGCTTCGCTGGCAGGGGCACTGCCGGTCAGGCCCTCAGCGCTGAGGGAGTGCCTGGCCACAGCAGGTGTCCCATAGATCACGGTGGAATGCGAGGCCTGGGAACTCTGCCCCTGAGCCAGCCCGATTTTCCAGTCTGCTGCCAGGTTTCCATTCAAACACTGTCTGCGCTGATACGTTCTTCCCTTTGCTCAAAAACAGTCCAGAGCTGCTCATTCGTCTGAGAAGCCTCGCTCTTAACCCAGCATTCCAGCAGGCACTGCCTCCAGCTGGCCCAATCTGCCCTCACCTGCCTGTCACAGCGCAGGCTGAGGGTGACATCCCGGCACTGCCACTTCGTCACTGCTTGACTCGAGTCACCAGTCACTTAAACCCGCTCAGCCTCAGTTTCCTCAGCAGCAAAATGGGCACGTTGGAGCTCACGTTGTGCAGGCCGTTACGGAGGCTACAAGTCACACATGGAAGCCTCTGGAATCCTGCAGGGACTCCGTGTGTGGGCGTGGTCCTCTCCTGTCTGGGGTTGCTAGGTTTCTTCCAGCTGAGTTTCAGACCACAGAACGGCTTTAGTACAACCCAGAGACTCAAGTGTACCTGGACCCCCGTGTGTGCTCTGGCTCCCCCACACCCCTGCCGGCTGGTGTGCCAGCCGTCCAGGCTACCTTGACAAAACCCGACATATTTTTGTATCTCTTTGAAGGTCGGGCTCAGAGATCCCCCTCTCCTCCGAGGTCTTCTCGGGCCTCCTCAGACAGCTGTGACTGCCACTTCCCTTGCACTCCTAACGTGCAAAGAGCAGACTAGCCGCCTGTCACTCAACCCACACTTCCTGCCCCTTGGAACAGACCCGCCCTACGCCTCCCCCCCCCCCCCCCCCCCCGCCCCGCAGGCCTGCATGTCTGCCATGCCACCACCTCCTGCTCTGCATCAGGAGGTGCCTGCTGGCTCTTTGGTAAATAAACAAATAAGACACCATAGGGGCTGGCGCCACACTGTAGGGGGTACACCTGCCACCTGCGACACCAGCATCCATATGGGCGCCGGTCTGAGTCCTAGCTGTTCTACTTCCGATTCAGCTCCCGCCAATGTGCCTGGAGGCCTAAGTGTTTGGGTCCCTGCCACTCAAATGGGAGACCTGAGTGAAGCTCCCGGCTCCTGGTTTTGGCCTGACCCAGTCCTGACCATTGCGGCCATTTGGAGAGTGAACCAGCGGATGGAAGGCCTCTCTCGCTCTCTCGGTGTCTCTCCCTCTCTGTAACTCTTTCAAATAAATAAATATTTTTTTAAAAAGACTCGATTGTCCTAAATCAAAGCCACTTTCTATTTTGAGTTTCTGGGTGGATTTCCCCCCCCAAATCTGAGGTTTCTGGCACTTGGGCACTCCAAGCAAATCAGACGGCCTGGGAGGGACTTAATGTGAAATCTTCCAATTTAGGAGAATGGGGGAACAAAGATATGAGAGTTTAGTAAAAGGAAGGAAAAAGAGATTCGGCACCAACAGTCACCGGTTACAAAACAAAGCAATTGTGGCTGCAAAGCATCCAGGCTCTGTGCGCGCCGCCGGCAGAGGCTGGATCTCAGCCTCGCTCCGGGTGGTCTGAACGAAAAGCAGCAAAATGAAATCTCCCGGCACTGTTTGCCAAGGGATTTGCTCCCCTTCTTTGTGCGTCTGCGTTAATCCAGGGATGACTGAGCGCCGCCCGTTTTGTCTCTGGGTTCAGGAAAAAGGGAGAACGCTTTGCCAAAGCAGCCCGAGATGGCTGGGCTCCCTGAGACGGGATCTGGACAAGGACAAAGGAGCCATGTGGGCATCTCAGGAAGGTGTCTGGACTGCATGGCTGGGCCTTCGGACGTCACCTGCTCTGCCGTTTCCCAATCCTGCAGGGCCCCAGCCTCGCCCGCCCCGCTGCGCCCCGGGAGCTCAGCCCCTCTTCGGTGTGCTGTCTCAATGACCCTAACTGGCTGCTCTGTTTGGCTAATGGCTTCTGTCCAACTGCAGGGCTGACATTTACTTACTGGATTGCCGCCCCTCCCTCTGCTCTCCGGCTTCCTCCGTGAGCAGGACCTCAGATCCGGCACCTTGCTATACGGCAGCCGGGGCCTCTCATCTGGGCGAGGAGCGGCGAGGAGCCCCGGGAAGGTGCGCCGAGCTGATCGGTCCCCAGTCCCTGCAAACAGGCCCAGCTTTGGGACTTACCCATGTTCCCTGCACCCCTGAGTTCCGGCGGCCTCGGTGGCCTGGCTTTGCCTTTTAACCGGGGCCCCAGTCTGCTTCTTTTAGCTATGACAAACTGTATTTTGTCACCGAGTACCAGGTCACTGCCAGAACAGCCATTGCTGGTTTTTATCACGGCAGAGGTTCTGGCCGCAGGTTAGACCTGCTCACGCCCGGAGTTCCTCATTCAGAGTGGGAACAGGGCCACCTGTCTGTGTGGCCATCGGAGTTGTCACCACCTCGACTCCTCCCTTTCTCTTCCCGGTCCCTGGACGCGAGCATCAGAGGAGGGACGACAGAAGGAGTCCTGAGACCTCTTCCTCCTCGTCTCTGCCTCTGTCTCTTCAGCTTGTAACCCTGAATGAAACAGGAAACACGTGCCACCGTCCATTTCCTTAGAATGAGTGATCCCGGATGGAGCTGAAAATTATTCTCAGATCTGGATTCAGGGATGGGTGGATGCGTTTGTAGCTGTCACTCCATAGAATACACAGAGATGGACAGCAGGGTTTCTGCTGGTTTGGGGCCATTTGGAGCGTGGCTCTGACCTCCGCCACCTCTCCCTGCTCCGTCAAGTGTCACAGCCTGCAGCCAACGGCCACCAGGCTGCCCTGTTCAGGGACAGAGTACAGCGCAGCAGGCAGCCGGGGAGACGAAGGGGAGTTGAGATGGAGCAGCAATGGTGACGGAGAAGGCTTCCCAACAGGCGTGGGAGGCACACAGGAACGCAGCCCACGTCCTCACAGCAGGGCCTGAACTTGGCAGCTAAGTTAAAACGGGAGACCTGTTACCCCCTGAGAGACTGGTGTCTGAGTCTCCATCAATGGCCCATTACCTACCTGCCCGCATGGCCCACACACAGGCGCCTCCCTCCCCTTCCCCTGCAGCCTTCCTAGCTTCTGCGGTGTGGCCGTCTCTCTCCCCTCCTCCTGGGAGGGGGCAAGGGCACAACAAGGCACGAATGCTTCCCGTGTGCCTCCTCGGAGGCTTGCGTCCAGGGACCGGCCGGCTTACGTGGTCACAGGCACTCATGCTTTTAAAAATGGAGCTGCGGGAGTAGGAGTGTGGCACCGTGGTGGAGACACTGCGGCCCGTAGGGAGCACCTGGGTTTGAGTCCTGACTCTGCTTATTCCGACTTCCTGCTCATGTGTATTCTGGGAGGTAGCAGGCGATGGCTCAAGCACTTGGGCCTCTGCTGCCCACGTGGGAGACCCTGGGTTGAATTCTAGGCCTCTGGCTTCCCTGGCCCAGCCCTAGCTATTATGGGCATTCGGGGAGTGAACTAGAGGGTGGAGGATCTCTCTCTCTCTCTCTCTTTATCTGTCTGTCTGTCTCTCTCTGTGTTTCTCCCTTTCTCTATGTCACGCTGCCTTTTTTTTTTTTTTTAAAGATTTAGTTTTTATTTATTTGAAAGGCAGAGTACAGAGAGAGACAGAAACATAGAGAGACATCTTCTATGCACTGGTTCACTCCCCAAATGTCTGCAACAGCCAGAGCTGTGCCAGGCTGAAGCCAGGAGCTTCCTCCACGTCTCCCACATGGGTGCAGGGCTCAAGTACCTTGGCTGCTTTCCCAGGTGCATTAGCAGGGAGCTGAATCAGAAGTGGAGCATCTGAATCTTATTTTTCTATGAACTTTTTGAAGTAGCCCCATCTCATCTTGGCAGTGCCTCACATCCTGATTCTGAACGTGGGTTGCTTGGGACGATTGTGTAAAATGCTGTGTCACCTATAAAGAACCAAATAAATGGAATATGTGTTAAAAAAAAAAAAGTGGAGCATCTGGGACTTGAACCCGTGCCCATATGGGATGACAGTGTCGTAGGCAGTGAGTTAACCTGCTAAGCCACAACACTAGTTTTTTAAATATAAATAAATAAGTCATTTTTAAAAAGAGAAGTGAGAAGCCACATGCCTCACAGCTATGCTCTTACCCCCTGATTTCTTTTTAAAAAATGGCTTTCCTCTTTCATTTTCTTTTCATTTCCTTGTTTTTAAAAGGTAGAGAAACACACACACATAGAGAAAGAGAAGACTGACAGGTAGACAGGGATCTTCCATCTGCTGGTTCACTCTGCTGTGGCCTGGGAAAGCAGTAGAAGATGGCTTAAG
Organism: Lepus europaeus; assembly: GCF_033115175.1. Classification (NCBI taxonomy): domain Eukaryota; kingdom Metazoa; phylum Chordata; class Mammalia; order Lagomorpha; family Leporidae; genus Lepus; species Lepus europaeus. The sequence continues at coordinate 20,420,908 of NC_084840.1, read as the reverse complement.
TGCTTGGGCCCCAGCACTCACGTGGGAGACCTAGAAGAAGTCTCCAGCATGGGTGGCAGGGGCCTGACTCCTCCAGCCATCACGGGAGTTTCCCAGGATGCACATTTGCAGGAGGCTGGAACTGGGAGCTGGGAGCAGAGCTGCGACTTGACTGCAGGCACTCCAATATGAGATCCAAGAGGTGTCTGAGCAGCTGCGCCCACCCCCGCCCCGCCCCGCCCTGCCCCACAGCACACATGGTTTTTTAAGCTGCACAGTCTGCTCTGGCATCACAGGTAGAAAAGGTGTTTGGTTGTTTTTTTTTTTTTTTAAAGATTTATTTATTTATTTGAAAGGCAGAGTTACAGAGAGGCAGAGGCAGAGGCAGAGATAGAGAGAGAGAGAGAGAGAGAGAGAGAGGTTTTCCTTCTGCTGGTTCAGTTCCCAGATGGCTGCAACTGCTGGAGCTGCACCGATCTGAAGCCAGGAGCTAGGAGTTCTTCCAGGTCTCCCACGCAGGTGCAGGGGCCCAAGGACCTGGGCCATCTTCTACTGCTTTCCCAGGCCACAGCAGAGAGCTGGATTAGAAGTGGAGCAGCTGGGGCTCGAGCCGGCACCTATATGGGATGCCGGCACTGCAGGTGGTGGCTTTACTCACTACACCACAGCACTGGCCCCAGAAACATGGTTTTGCTACCCCTTGAAACACTGGGTTTTTCATCAGGGAAATTCCTTCACGCCATCTCCCCAAGCAAAATCCTCCAAGGTCCAGAGGGACCTGGTGGCACACGCAGCTCAGCAGAACAAGTAGATGCACCAGCGGTGCTGAGCACTTCCTGGGAGCCGCTCGCCCTCTCTGAACTACTGATGCCCGACTGCGTGGAAAGGCAGAGGTACAGGGTGGCCCTCATCCAGGCAGGGACCCTCATGCAAACAGGTCGCTGACTTCTCTGCTTTTTCCCCACAGTGCGACCCCGGTAGGGGACATCTGCCATGCACAGATCAGGGCCTAGCTGGCAGCATGGCTAAGGACAGCCCCTTGCCCTCTCCCCTCCTTTCTCTCCCATCTGCTGGCGGACTCCGGCTCCCCGGTCTTCTCTTTGTCGGGCAGTTTCCATGGCACTCATTGTCTGCGTGTGTGAGAGCGTGTCCGCCTGTCCCTCGCCCTCTCTCCTCGCAGTGTGGGCTCGGAGGAGGGGGAGGCTCTGCTAGCTGGCTGCTGTCCTCTCAGTGTGTGTGTGGGTGGGGCACGCTTCCCGGAGCTCAGGGACCCCCACGCTTCCGCACGTCTGGGGCAGGGCCTGCTCCGTTCCCGCGGCGGAGGGGCCTGGCTGGATTCCAGTTCCTCGGCTGGAGGCAGCAGCAGAGGGGCGGTCAGCCGTGGAGGAAGCCTTGGGGACGCTGCTGCTAGGGAGCCTCAGAGCCCACCCCCCTGACCCTCGCCAGTGCCCCCCTCCTGTCTTTTTCACACGATCACCAGGCAGCCTCCCTCTCTCCCTGGCCAGGCGGTTCTTCCTGCAGAGTGGCGTCTCTGCACTCCGAGTGCCCACAACCGGCAGACAGGCAGCGGTGTGCAAGAGAGGAGGGCCCCCCGGCCCGGAGGGGCTGGTGTGGGGGCCGGGAGGGGCGGGGTCTCTAAGGTCCTGGCTCCTCAGAGGTAAAGCTCTGGCTTTACAGTTAAAGGTTCCTTGCTACCCAGTATAGCCGAGCTAAGGAACTACCAAGACCACCATCCAGGGCCCAGGCTGACCAACACAGAGCCCAGGCCCAGGATCCCTGGCTTGCAGGCCACGTTCAAGCTACGCAGGGAGTCCATGTCTCGTACAAGCTGCCGTGCCTGGCTCTGAAGGCAACGCTGGACAAGAGTGAGACATAACGTGGTTCCTGCTTCAAATGCTTACCATCGGCTAGGAAAGATGGGTGCACAGACTCCGGGGGTGGGCAAGCGGCTCTCTCACCCCCGTTCTGGCTGGGCGTTATGCACACACGTGAAATTCAGTTCAGCTCATGACAGAAGTACCACTCGCTTACTAACTGTTGTTACTGTGACGGGATCTCAAGGAGGTGCAAACCGGGCGGGATGGGACAACTCCTGCCTGCATGTGCAAGGCCTGGAAGAGGTGGCCTCGAGGCTGCGCCCTGAAGGAGGAAGATGGCTCCCGTGGGCAGGGAAGAGCAGGTGAGGCCGAGAGCACAGGGTCAAGGGCGGGGGCCGGATTGAAGGGCATGAAGGGTGGTCCAGCGGGAGCCTGGGCGTGTGATGCAAAACGCAAAGTGCACGGAGGAGAATCAGTGTTGTCCGCGGGCACGGGAGGACATTCCAGGGAACACATTGCTTCACCAGGAGGCCTCCGCAGACCATCCCATGCAACACCAGACTCCTGGCCGAGGTTGAATGCCCCCCTCCCCGTAACTGAAGGACCCATTCACTCATTGTGTTTCCATTCATCATTCACTCAACAGTATTCCTGGAGCCCCGCTGAGCACCAGGCGTTAAGCTTGGCCCCAGGACAGAGTCATGAGTTAGAGCCCTGGCCGGTGACCCTTAGCAACGTGGGGAGCTGAGGACTTCTGGGAACCCCACACTCGCGGCTTCCATCCCCTGGCAGGCTCCCAGCTTCCTTAAGTATTATTGCTGCCACACACTTGTTTATAGCTGATTTTAGGTTCCCAAGAGGTGCCCCCTGCCCTCATAGATCTTGAGAACGCCTCCTCTCTGCCCTCTGCTGGTGGGAAGTTGCAAACACTTTTGGTAAACAGATCCCACCAGGCTGCCTCCCAGCTCCCTGAGGGGCTGAAGCTTCTTCACGCTTAAAGAGGAAGGAATTTGTCATCAGCACCTTAATGTCATATCAGAGCCACTCTATTTAAATGCAAATTGAATCTTCCGGAAGGAAAACTAATACTCTTTAAGTGATGAAAATAGATAGCAACGTATGAGGAAGGAGAAAGGGATGGCACTGATGTGCAGAGAGAGAGAGAGAGAGTCCATCCACTGGTTCGCTCCCCAGATGTGCACAATGGCCAGGGCTGAGGCCAGTCAAAGCCAGGAGCTGGGAACCCAGTCCAGGTCTCCCCCATGAGTGGCAGGAATCCAGCCGCTCCAGCCATCACCTGCTGCCTCCCAGGGTCTACATGAGCAGGAAGCCGGAATGAGAAGCAGAGCTGGGACTTAACCCAGGTGCTCTGATACGGGATGCCAGGGTTCCGAGCAGCGTCTTAACTGCGGCCCCACGACGCCAGCCCCCTGGAATTGTCGCTCTTGTCATCATTCTTAACCTGCTGCCTGCAGGCTGCACTCCCCTCACCTGGGGATCAGGCTCTGAGGCTGAAGAAGCAGAGACCGCTCCGGCATCTGTTCATGGGATGCTCAGACCAGCAGCCTTTGGAGTGGGTTCCCGCTGGGCTGCGGAGCCGGGGCTGGGGGTGGGGGCGGGGAGGAGAAGCAGGCAGGCATCGTCAAACACTGGTGGCCTAAAAACCTCATGAGCTCCGGGCTCAGCACACCCGCTTGTGTCCGGCATCCTCTCCGACAGCTGAAAGAGCCCGGGCCAGCTCCTAATCTCCCCACGTGCCTTCATGTCACAAATGGAGCTGCTGTTGCCTGTTTCAAGGTGGCTGTAAGGTTTACGTGAGACACAGAGGACGTGTGCCCGGCCCACAGTTAGTACCCGACAAATGGTAGTTCCTTCCAATAGATATCGCTGTGCCAACTCAACAGAACCAGGCACGCGTCAACCACATTGTCCAGGACAAGGTGGCATCCCTCCCTCCCATTCCCGTAAAGAAGCCTAAGGTGGGGGTGAGCACTTGGTCCGCTGCTGAGGGCTGCGACACCTGTGCCCATCACAGAGCGCCTGGGTTCTGTTCTGGCCCCGGCTCCTGACTCCAGCTTCCTCCCAGTGCAGACCCTGGGAGGCAGTGCTGAAGGCTCGTGGAGCTGGGCTCCTGCCACCCACGTGGGAGACCTGGGTGGAATTTCCGCCTCCTGGCTTAGGTCATGGCCCAGCCCTGGCTGTTGCAGGCATCTGTGGCATAAACCAGTGGCTAGGAACTCTCTCAATCTGTGTCTCAAAGAAATAAACGACGTTTTCATAGCCTTTTCTTTAAAGGGCCAGGCAATAAATAGTCTATGCGTTTCAGGCAAGCTCTGTTGCTGGAGTGGGAAGGCTGCCACGCACCACACGTACAAGAGTGAGCGTGGCTGAGTTCCAACGCAACTTTATTTATAGACTCTGAAATATGGATTCCATGTCACTTTCACGTGTCCCAAATTCGTTTTATGTTTTTCCCATTCTTAGACCGTGGATGACGCAATCACCCACATTAAACACAGGGAGCTGCCCTAGAGTTCTGGGGCCCTGCACTAAGGTCTTGTCTGGGATGAGGGCACGGAGGGAGGCCGGGCCCAGGAGCTGCCAGAACATAAGTCCCGGGACTGCAGGGGACGGATGTCATCCCTGTGCTTACACCAGGGCTGCGGAGGAACGAAGGACACACAAGATCCCGGGGGGAGGGGGGCGCCTTAGACCTCTGCAGGCAGGCAGAGCGCCTACGGGCAGACCCTTGGATTTACCCACAGCTTGGCTGGGTTCTCACCTTTCTGGACTCTTGTCTGTTCTTACACACTCACACACACACACACACACAGCCCACTTGCAGCCAGCTCTCTGTCTCCAGCACACAGGGGGACACAGGTCAGCACAGCAGATGGCGACCTTGCTGCAGCAGATGCCCGTCTCCCATGGGAGCGGGGGCGGGAGCAGGGCGCTGGCTGATGCCTGCTCTGCAGTCCCCACCCCCTCGTTTCAACGTGCCTCTGCCTGGTCCGTTCTCCAGAGCCTCTGGGGAGGAGCGAGTGTGTGTGTGTGTGTGTGTGTGAGAGAGAGAGAGAGAGAGCGCCACTGCAGGAGAAGGGGAGGAGGAGAGGAGGGGGAAAGCCACGCCCTACCTCTGTACCTGGAGGCTGAGCTGCACCTGCTCTGGCGCCCCGGGACGATGGAGGCTCTTGGCGGTGAGCAGGGGCATGGGGTGGGGAAGGAAGAGAGGCAGAAGAGGCTGACTCTGAGGCCGACCGCCTACATGTCCTGGCTCTCCAGGAGTGAGTGTCTTCTCCCAGCAGCCATCATTCCTTCTGATCCCGCAAAGGGATCTGGAGCCTTGGATGCCACTAGATGTCCTGACCCAGCAAAATCTGTTGCTATGGAGGGAGGCAGGGAAGGAAGTCGGGCCCCGAGGATGGCTGCCCTCACACTAAGCGGTAAGCTCCAGTGGCAGCCAATGACTGGTAGGCACCAGGCCACCTGGACAGGAGCGGCATCCCCAAGGAGTGGCCCCTGTCTCTCCTGGGTAAAGATGAGGCAGCAGCCCGGTGGCCTGAGCTTTTGTCCTGCAGATACAAGAGTTTTACTGGGAAGAGGGACCCAGCGGGACGTGAGCAGGCCGGACTCCTGTTTAGCCCTTTGCTCTCAACAGGCCTACTGCTCTGCTCACTCACAGCCTGCCAGCAGGAGAGTGCATGCACACACACACGCACACAACACACACATGTACAGCCCACGCATGTACACACATGAACACACATATGACATCACATGCACATGTGTGTACGCGTATGCACATCATACTGTTCCCATATGTGCACATACATGCACACAACACACATGTACAGCCCACACATGTACACACATGCACACATACTCATTGCAACACATGCACTCATAGCAACGCATGCACATATATGCACACAACACTGCTCCCATGTGTGCACACACATGCGCACAACACGCACACACATGGACGTGCACATGCACACCATCCATGGCAGGCTGGCTCATCTGCCAATCAACCCTCCTCGTGGAGCTCCCATCTGGAAGCCGCGGGGCTGGTGTGTAAATCATTCAGGGCCCTCACTCAGCTCTGCCAGGACACGGAGCTCTTTTTAATGAAGAAGAATGGAGGGTGCTGCTGGCTCTGGAAATGGCGACATTAACTTGCTAATGGGCATTTAAACAGCCGTGTGAGGGGTCCGCTCAGCATCCCCGCCTGCAGTCCCTGTTCTCCCAAGAGCTGTCCCGGGCCCTCAAAGCCGCTGCTGTCCTCAACATTAGCCAGGCTAGAGGATAAGGCCCCTGGTGGCCCCAGCACCCAGGCAGGCCCCAGCCTGGGGACAAATGGGCACATCGTCACTTTCAGAGCAAGGGGCAGCTCAGGCTGTGATGTGAGCGGAGTCCTCCGCCTTCAGTCCTGGCAGCTGTGGGAGATCACAGGCACCCAGAAAGGTCAGAACCCAGCTGTGAGCGTGAGCGGGCTTCGGGCAAGCGCCTGAGGCCGACAGAGTGCCAGCCCATCAACCACAGCTGGGCTGACCAGAGGACGATGAAGCTGGTGGCAGCAAAGGGCAGGGAAAGGCCCCCACTAAGGAGCCCTCTGGTACCAGAGTGGGGTGGCTGGCCATGCCCGTGAGAGCCGACAGAGCCTGACCTCTGTGCCATCGCGTGCTCTGGGAGGACACCATCCCGGCAGCCACTGCTTTGTCAGCTTGACTAAGGCTTCCTCCTCCAGGGCCTCCCACCCCGTGAAACAGGCAAGGAGCACCCCAGCTGCACGCTGTCCCCCTCGCCTTCCCAGACCCCAGAAGGTGCATGGCCCGCTCACGGCCAACCGGGGCTGGAGCAGAGCTCTCTGACTGGCAGTCCTGGGTCCTTCCTTTTCCTGGTGTCTCCCCAGGGTGGCAACAGAGGTGACGCCTGGGCCTCCCACCTGACTGTACGTTGTGCTTTAAGTCTCTGACGCTGCCTTTGCAGAACCCGGACCTCCCATGTTTGTTAAGCACAGGGAAACAGCCAGGGTCTTTCAGAGGCGCCCGTTCCGTGGGCGCCCTCATCGTGCGCACCGAACCATGGGGCAGGGTGTGGCTGCCACACCCCTCAGTGTGCATGAGTGTGAGGGCCAGGATGACCCCACCGCTCAGTACCAGACGCCTCCACCCCATCCCCGGGATCTACTTTCCAGCGCTCATTCCTTACTGTTGCCCAGTAAGTCCCTCCGTGTTCCAGACGCCTTGGGGTGTGCTGCATGGGAGGGAGGGAGGGAGGGAATGTGGCTACAGCAACTCATAGCAGCGCTGCAGGTTGGGGGGGGGGGCCCGGACCTCACCCCCGGGGCGGCAGGGCCACGGAACACATGCAGAGGACGGTTTTGACTGCTGCCAGCCACCCCCACACACACCCCGCAAGTCCACTTAAACCCAGAATCCCCTGCGCTGATATGGAGCTGGGCAGAAGGAGGCCTTAAAAGAGGCTTTTCCATGTGGGGTGGGGGTGTGGGAGGCCCTCCCCTTCCCCTGGCCTGCTGGCAGCCTCTGCCCTAATAGGATGAGTCACCCCCACACCCACCCCACCTCCCCCAGGGCAGAGCTGGCCTGAGGTTGGGGATTGAGAAGTGATTATCTGGGGATGCACAGCAGCTGCTCCCCAGATTAGAAGGCAGCTGGGGCTGCAGCAAAAGGGAATTCGGAGAAGGGAGCTCTTGTCCTAGAGACAGGCCCAGGACTACTGCCTGCGGAGGGTGTGGTCTCTGGTCGTGCCACCTGCCTCGTGGGATCGGCAGCAGCTATGTGGGGCTCCCTGGCCTGAATACATAGATAGAGGTGCAAACACTTGCCAGTCACAAAGGGAGGCAGAGAGGCAGAGAGACAGCTGGAGAGAGAAAGCAAGCTTCCACCTGCTGCGTCACTCCCCAGAAACAGCCAAGGCTGGGTCAGGCCAAAGCCAGGAGCTGTGCACTCCGTGGAGATCTCCCACACGGGCGACAAGAACCCAACGACTTGAGCCCTCCCTGCTGCCTCCCAGGGTGTTCATTAGCAGGAAGCTGGAGTCAGGAACCAGAGCCGGAAGTCGAACCCAGGCCCCCATCCTAACCCGCATCTTCCCCTCCAGGCCAAACGCCTGCCCCAGGGCTCTGGCCTCTCAGGACCCTAGGACGCGCCCAGGACATCACCAGGCAGCCCCTTCCCCTCGAGCTCTCTCGCATGGAAGGTGACTTTCCTTCTCCCTTCTCCTCCAGGGGAGGCAGCTGAGATTCAGGGACACAGGGACTTGCTCATGGTCACACGCGCCGAGGAGCCAGGACACAGACCCGGTGTGTCTGAGCCCAGAGCGCTCACACACCCCTGCAATGCCGGGGCACCGCGCCAAGAGGGTGGCACAGAGCAGGCAGACCTGGCCTGCAGGCAGCAGGGGCCCCCGGGGGATGCCGACCGGGGAGGGAGAAGGGACAGCTACAGTGACTGATGGCCCAACGGCTCCTCTTGCCAACTCTTGGAATTGCTCCACGCCTCCATGGGTGCTCCAGCCATGGCCTGTCCACCCCTGCACGCCCCAGCTTCTTCTTAAACCTATCACCGAGTTCCCCGAAAGCAGGATGCTGCAGGTACCAGATGCTGGGTGCGTGCTTGGGAAAATAGCATTTTATCCTACGTAAATTAGACCTCAACCAATCCTAGGCGTCTCTCCAAAAACTACATAGAGCACCTTGTGGAGGGGCCCTGCCTGGGGCTGAGCATCCTGTGCTCGCTGGATTCACCCACATCACAGGATGATGGTTCCACAGCACCAGGGGCCTTCGTGGCCTTCCCCCACCACCACCTCTTAAGCAAGGCCAAGAGTCAAACACTGGAGAAGGGAAACCCAGGGCCCAGTGCTAATGCAAGATCTTTAAAGCAAGAACTTCCTGACCAGGAAAATGGCCACACAGTAGACTAGGGGTGGGTCGGGGTGGGGATGAGAGGAGTCATGGGACCCTCCCCCTGTGCCTGGCTTTCCCCCCACCCCCCACTTGGTGCACGCTCAGCCCCGGCCTGGAAACCGCAGGTGACTCAGGGAATCTTAAGTGGCGGTTGCTAGGTTACTGGCTTCCTCCATGTGCACTCCGTGGAAGGAGTTAAGGCTGTCACCTGGCTGTGGGGGAGGGGGAAGGGACGCAGAGAAGCCAGCACTGCCGGAAAATGAGCCACGGGCCAAGGCCCACCCTCCGTGCTTTTCCTAGGGCCCACGTGTCCAGAGCCACGGTCTGCACAGTCCGCACTGCCTGTGGTCCCTGCAAATACAGGAGCCTCGGTTTAGAACAGAGGGGACCAGCAGTCGAGGGGATCCCTGTGTGGGACTGGGTGTGTCCCTCACCGCAGCTGGACGCCAAGGGAGCTGCCAGGCTTAGTCTCCTCCATGGGGCAGGAGTCTTTCACATGTGACTTCATCGTCATAAGGAGCATCCGATCTGGAATTCACAACCGAGCCCCGCCCCGCACGGCTTGCCACATCTCATTTCACTGAGTCTGCCCTCCTGGGTGCCGACTCCTGCCTTGGCAGCCTCCCCCCCACCCCGGGATGGGGCAGGCCCGGTGGCTCAGGGAGGGCTAGGCTGCTGCTGGAGATGCCTGCGTCCCCATAGGGAAGCGCTGGTTTGAATCCCAGCTGCTCTGCTTCCGATCCTGCTCCCTGCCAATGCACCTGAGAAAGCAGTGAAGATGGCCAAGTGTCTGCGCCCCTGCACCCACCCAAGTGGGAGATCAGGATGGGGCTCCTGGCCTCATGGGACTGGCTGATCTCTGGCTCTCCGCCTTTCAAATGAGTAAATGAAAGTTTTTTGTTTGTTTGTTTGTTTGTTTTTAACAAAGGAAAGATTACAGGGAAATGCACATCTCTCACTGCCTGGGTCTGAAGGCTCAGGGGGCAAAAGAGGCTGAAGCCAAGCAGCCCCTCTGGGAAGGTCCAGGACCCTCAGTCCCCCTGGCCACTCCGTGCTGTTTTGTGGAAGGGTTTGCTCACTATCCTTCAGGGCAAGCTGGGACCCCAGGGTGAAGGAGCAATGTTGGGCGACTTCTGCAACACTTCCCTGATTCAGACCACACTCCCTGGGGATTTCTAGGCTCCTAGTGCACAGGGAAAGTGGAACACAGCCTGCTGGGAAGGTTCTAGATGAGCTTATTTTTAACAACAGAGAATTCAAATGAAAAACAATGGAATTTTAACAAATATCTACTTCGAGAGGCAGAGAGACAGAGAGCTCCCGCCCCCTGGTGCACTCCCCAGATGTCTGCAACAGCCAGGGGCTGAAGCCAGAAGCCCACACTCAGCGCAGGTCTCCCACCAAGGTGGCAGGAAGCCACAGTCAGGAGCTGGAGCGAAAACCAAACCGAGACACTGGCTGCAGGACCAGGACAGCCAGGAAGCCACACGCCCACCCCAACAGTGAACTCGTGAAGCCAAGAACTCAGGACACTGCCCAGGGTGGGATACGGCACAGGCGGGCTGTGACTCTCGTTTCTCACAGGGACGCAGCCTTGGTGCCCGTCTTGGCTTTCCCTTCGCTGGCTATGGATGCTGGCAATGGTATTTATTCCTGGGGGTCCACCAGGCCCTTGCCAAAGGTCCGAAAGTGCACAGAACGCTTTACAAATACGATCCCGTTCGCTCCTCACCAACACCTGCAGGGACACATCCGTGTCATGGAATCCTACTCCGGATAAAACAGGATGCCCTGCTGACCCCTGCAACAACTGCGGTGCTCTCCAGGGAATTATGCTAGGGGGGAAAAAAAAGCCAATCCCCGAAGGTTGCATAGAGTACCATCTGTTTCCATATCATCCTTGAAATGGCAAAAATTCCTGACCTGCAGACTGTTCTCCGCGAGTGCCTGGAAGGCGTGGGAAGGTAGGGGCGGGAGGGAAGCAGGTGTGGGGGTGCAAGGGCAGCGAGGGGGGTCTTGGGTCTTTGCAGTGAGAGAATGATCTTCGCCGCACAGCGTCAGTACTCCGGCTGCGATACTGCACTACAGTTCCCTACACCGTTGCCATCGGTAGGTAGTGCGTACAGGGTTGTTTTGTTTTGACAAAGCTACACAGTTGGGCCCAGAGTACTTCACTCATTTCCAGGGCCAGCACTCAGACCTAGGTCAGTGGGACTCACGGCCGCGGGTTTCAAGACTGGGCGGTGGCTGAGAGAACCAGGCAGGGGGACGTCCCTAAGCGCCCTGCCGAACCCTGGGGCAGGTGGGCCCGTGGTGTCCCGCAGAGGCTGTCAGAAAGCGGCTTGGGCCAAGAACCGAGATCTGGTCACCCTGCAGCGTGGGCGGAAGGCTGCGCGGTGGTGGCGATGCTGGTGGCTGCGTGGCGGCTTCTGGCTGCGGGCCCGCCCCTCTGCGCGCCGGCCGGCGTCTCGGTGGGTGTGTCCACGGGGGGGCGGTGGCGAGCGAGAGGGCGCTGTGGCGGGTACGCGGCTCGGTGCGGGTCCGGGTGCACCTGTGTCCGCTCTGCGGGAGTCACGCCCGCGTCCCTTGTTCCTCCGAGGGTACACCCTGTGATGATACCTCCCCGCAAACAAAGCGGGCCGCGGAGCCGGGCCGTGGCGCACGGAGCCTGTGTCCTGTAGATAAACCGGGTAATCGGGCTCTCCGCCTCCTCATCCCAAACGCCCGCCTGCGCCCCGGAGGGAGGGAGGCTGGTTCCCGGTCATCAACTGGGGCCTGGGCCCTGCCGCCTGCTTTCCTGACCTGGGGCTACGGGGAGCGGCCCCCGCGCCTCCAAGGCCCTCCCCGCGGCCTGGGCGCGGCCGGTGCTTCCGCAAAGGGGTCACGGCCGGCTCCGCCGCGGGGCGCACGCGGATTCCCGCACAGGTGTGGCGCCTGCGGTGAGGCCGTGTGCAGAGCTTGCTCACCGGCCTCCTCCCCGGCGGCGGCGGCCTGGGATGGCGGGGCGCGGGTTGGGGGAGGCCCGCTGCTCCCGGGCCGCCGGGCGGGGACTCGGCGCCCGCCACGCGCTCCGCCGGTCTCGCCGCGTAAGTGGCGCGGGGGCGGGGGCGCCGGGCTTGCGAGGTGGGGGAGAGGCGCCGCCGCCAAAGCCAGCTCCTTCCTTGGCGCGCGGGCAGCCGCCGGCTCCCCGCACCCGCTGGAAGCCTGCGCGCCCCCGCGGTTTCCGGGCCGTGGGCGGGGACGGAGCTGGGGGCCACGGCGGTAACGGGCGCGGTGCCGCCGCGGAGTGGCGCCCTCCGCCTCCGCGTCTTCCTTTAAAGTTGGCGAGGGGCTGCGGAGCCCGCGAGCGCGCGTGGCCTGCCCCTGCTGCCCTTGACTTGTCCGGTCCCTCCCGCAGGGCCGAGCGTGCACGCCGGCCGGCCGCTGAAGCTTGACGGACTTGGGAAGCCCTGGCCGGCGTCGGGCTGGAGCCGGCGCCCCGGAGCGCAATGGAGGCGGCGGCGAGAGGGGACTCGGGAACCGGCGCCGAGTAGCCCGCGGACCCAGGCCCAGCCCACCCTGCCATGGAGGTGCCCAGCGTCAAGGACTTCCAGTGGAAGCGTCTGGCCCCGCTGCCCAGCCGCCGGGTCTACTGCTCCCTGCTGGAGAGCGGGGGACAGGTGTATGCCATCGGGGGCTGCGACGACAATGGGGTCCCCATGGACTGCTTCGAGGTCTACTCCCCCGAGGCTGACCAGTGGACCACCCTGCCCCCTATGCCCACAGCCCGCGCCGGGGTGGCGGTCACCGCCCTGGGCAAGCGCATCCTGGTGATCGGGGGAGTGGGCACCAGCCAGCTGCCGCTGAAGGTCGTGGAGATGTACAACATGGACGAGGGCAAGTGGAAGAAGCGGAGTGCCCTTCGAGAGGCTGCCATGGGCATTTCTGTCACGGCCAAAGGCAAGTGGGGAGCAGAGAAGGGAGTGGGGGGGGGTGGCTGCCGGGCAAGCGGTGGAGACCAGCCTGAGTCCTGGGGCCCACTACCACCAGTAGACGCTAGAATTAGGGACCCACTGGCCTTACCTACAGATGGGAAGACTGAGGTTCCGCAAGGGAAATGCCTGTAACTGTATGCCCACAGGCCGCTGCAGGGGCAGAGCCAGGGGGGTGGGTTGGGGCTTCAGTGCATGTCCACATGGACCCCTACATTCAGCACCTCCCACCCCTTGAAATCTACCTTGCAGGTCCCAGGCCCCCCCCCCAAGGGCTCTGGGACATGATTCCAGGACCCCCTCCCTAATCCCAGCCCCGCTCCCCCAAAGATGCTCGGTGGGGACCAGGATGTCCCTGAGGGCTGTGCCGCGGCTTGCCCAGGGCACCAACTTCTCAGGGCCTGCAGGCGCTCACTCTGGCTTCACAAGTCCCATTTCACTTTCTCTAAGCCCCTAATTCCATCCTTTTGAGGGCTGCCACAGCCCAGGGTGCAGACAGGGACCCAGAACTCTTGGCTATAAACCCGGAGCTGTTACAGGACTTGGTCCAGGGCGAGTTAGGAGCCCCCAGGTTCCCACACGCCTGCAGTGACGGGTGACCTTGCCCCTTCCTCCGTCCCTGCCTCCCGCTTCTGCTGAGCCATCCGGTTGCCTGTCAAGACTGCGCTGGCTCAGAACCCGGGGTTTCCTGAGCGCCTGCTCTGCCCAGGACACAGGGCTTGGCCCAGGCAGGAAGGAAAGAGGCAGATCTGGTCCCTGCCTTGGAGCTATGACCAGTGAAGGTGGCCAGAGAGAAGCGCCAACCCACAGTCCCCTAGGGCAGGAGCCAGGGGGCTTCACAGCCTCTTAGGAGGAGGGTTGGAAGGCTGGGAGGTCCATGGGGAACAAGGAAGCGGAAAGAGGACCCGGTTGTCCACAGGTCCCCCTCCATCGGTGCTGCTGAGAGACTGTCTTTACCAGCATTAACACCACTGATCCTCACAGCCTGTGTGGTGAGATTCAAGCTGCTGTTGTCCTGTTTAGAGAGAAGTGGCGTGGGGCCCAGAGAGGCTAAGTCGCTGGCCCAAGGTTCGCTGGCCCAAGGTTGCACAGCTAGGAAGTGATGGTGGCATCTGGCGCCTCACCTTGGCATCACATGGGTTTAATAAGCACTCACCAGCTGTGTGCCGGGCGTTGTCCCAGACTTGGGGGCTATGACTGAACAAATTCACAAGGACTAACAGCCTGCTGGCAGAAACAAAGGTGGTTTTGGTAATGCGTGGCGAGCAGGGCGCTGGAGCAGGGTGACAGAGGCGCCGCCACCCTGGGGACCCTGAGTCAGTGCCCTTGCCCCGCCTGCAGTTCAGGGACACCCAGGTGAGCCAGAGGCTGAGGCAGAGCAGCACGTGGAAGCGCTGTCGTAGTGGGGAGCAGGTGCTTCAGGTGGGGCGGGGGGTGGGAGGGCTGCGCTTGTGGAGGTGCAGTCCTCATCCTCATTATCAGGCCACATCCCCCAGCCTCAGCCTAGGGCTGGGTTTTGGGGAGTAGAGGAAGAGTACTGACTCCTGGGGTAACCTTGAGGAGCAAAGGTGTCTGGTGTTAGAGCCTCGAGTGATGAGGAGCGGCTGCTGGGAGACGGGATTCTGGGCAGGAAGGAGTCCTGCGAATCCCGGGCAGGGGCCAGGAGAGGCCCCCGCGAACAGGTGCCTTCTGATCCTGAGACCACATGTCAGGGCAGCCCCTTGACAGGGCCACTGGGAGCCAAGAGCAGCCGGGATGGGAGGGGACTCGCTGGCCAGCATGCCGGCTCCCTGCAGGGCAGGCTTTCCCAAGGGGCCAGGCTTTGTCCTCCAGGCCTCACCCTCCCTCACCCCCAGTCCTGTCCTGGTTAGGACAGGGCACCTCCTGGCTCCACCAGCCTCCCCCGTGGGCAGCTCTGCGTCCCACAAGGCCAGCGACAGCCAGCTGCGGCTGGCCTCATTTCTGGAGCCTCCAGCTGCATGGAGAGAATTCCGGGTCTGGGAACGCCTTGGGGAACAGGCCACCGCTGGGGGCATCAAAAGAATGACTTCCTGCTGGCTGTCCCAGAAAGAGGGCAACTGGGTGGGGGGCAGGTCCTGCCCGGGGCTGTCGGGGCCTGGACTTCACCACAGCCTTGCCCTGGGCACGACCTGGTGGTTTGGACTTAGCCAAGGGCTGGACCTCACAAAGGCTCAGCTGCAGGAGAACCCAGGCTCAGCAGGGCAGGGGTGTCGGCAGCCACATGGCCACAGCTGGGGCGCGTTCCTATAGAGCAGCGGTTGGGAGCTGGCCTTGGCCGTGGTCGGTCTCGTGCTGCCTGGGAGCTGAGCCAAGGGTGTGTGTGGCCTTGCTTCCCTTCCTAGATTACCGAGTCTACGCAGCAGGTGGAATGGGCCTGGACCTCCGTCCACACAGCCACCTCCAGCACTACGACATGCTCAAGGACATGTGGGTGTCGCTAGCCCCCATGCCCACCCCGAGATATGCCGCCACCTCCTTCCTCCGAGGGTCCAAGATCTACGTGCTGGGTAAGGGGGAGTCACCACCCGTCTGTATGCCCTCTCCCGCCTCGGGTCAGTTCCCACGAGGAGCAGCGCCTGTGTGCAGAGCCTGTCCTCGGCGCGCCATCCCACTGCTCAGGGAGCGTCCCACGTGAGGGGTAACCCAGCCCCTGTCCTCAGCCCCTACCCACCGTCCGCCCTGCTCCGGCCTCCAGGGGGACGGCAGTCCAAGTACGCGGTCAACGCCTTCGAGGTCTTTGACATCGAGACTCGCTCCTGGACCAAGTTCCCCAACATCCCCTGCAAGCGGGCCTTCTCCAGCTTTGTGACGCTCGGCGACCACCTGTACAGCCTGGGGGGCCTGCGGCAGGGGCGGCTCTACCGGCGTCCCAAGTTCCTGCGCACCATGGACATGTTCGACATGGAGCAGGGTGAGCGGGCTCTCCAGGGCGCCCCCACCAATGCCCTGCTGACCACACCCCCTTCTGGCTGACGCCTCGCCCTCCCCCAGCCCATCTAGCTTCCCAGGGCCGCTTACTCACCTGGGGGGGCCTCGGAGGAGCCTGGAGCCCTGTGCCCCCCGGGGCTACTCTTGGTGTGGGATTCTTCCGTTCAGGGCTCCTTCTCGCTTGGTTGGCTGTGAGCAAAGCCCTTGCCTCCTTTCGTATGTTTCCTTACAATACCCCTGCAGGCCCAGGTGTGTGGGTGTGGGGGGGTCCCTACTTCTGACTGATGCAGAAACAGAGGGATCCTGCCTCCTCCACTCACTGCCTCTCGTTAGCCTCCTCTCCATAGAGCCATAAGGACAGAAGTAGAAACCAGGTGATTTGTCGTAAGGGATTAGGGTCCCGCACACAGCAGAGGCGTGGGAGAGGGTGGAGGCCCCAAGAGAATGTCATTTCAGACAGCAGGAGGCGCTGTGTACCCCTCCAACCCCTGAGCACAAAGGGTCAATGGAGTGGCGCCGCCGTCTAGGGTGGCGGTGGGCAGCATCTCCTTCTCTCTCTGTCCCGCGGCCACCGCGCCTGCAGGGGGATGGCTGAAGATGGAACGCTCCTTCTTCCTCAAGAAGCGGCGAGCAGACTTCGTGGCCGGCTCTCTGAGTGGACGTGTCGTCGTGGCTGGTGGACTGGGTAAGGCTGGAGCCCCCGGGCAGGGGTGGGCTGGGGTGCTGGGATCCCTGACACTGATCGTGAGCAGGAGAGCACTTGCCGGCTCCTGGCACACCACCTGCCTACTGCCACGTGCCAGGGAGTTCCAGGCGCCACCGTCCTCCCTGCCCGAGGTGACAGAGGGGCATCTTGTGTGGCTCAGGCTTGTTCCGTGGCTGGCGACAGGGTGTGGAGGGGTCACGCGGTCCTCCTGCTCTGATCTGTCTTCTCCCTGGAGACCCGGCCTCACTGCCAAATAGGAAAGCAGCCTGATGAAATAAAGCCTTCTCAGGGCATTGGGGATTTGATATTTGAGGGGTCTTCAAAAAGTTCATGAAAATACAGGCCGTGAAGAAGTGACGGGTGCATTTCCAGAACGCTCTGCAGCAAGGGAGATGTGTCCTTTTGTTCCATTTCTCTGTGGACTTTGTGGCGGCCCCTCATATTAACCCCCACCCTGCCCCACCCCGGAAGTACCGGTATTTAGACAGCAGGGAGGGGGCAGGGGTTAAGAGGGAAAAGGCCCACAGTGCGAGGGAAGGGAGACATGCTCCCAGTGCTCGGCGCCATGGGCAACTCCCACCTCCCCACGTGGGACAGGATCATGCGAGGGCCCCCAGCCAGGCAGCTTTTTTTAGTGAAAGGTGGGGAGGGAGGCCATGGTGCTCTAGAAACTTCTGGTGAAAGCAAGGCAGGGGACAGGAGGAAGGTGGCCGGGGGGGGGGGGGTGGTGGTGGTGAAATGGCTGTGACAGAAGCCACCGGAGGAGGCGGTGGCGGTCCTGTGGCTAAGGAAGTTGAAGCCACTTGGCCTCTACCTGTGGCAGGGAGGGAGCTGGGTGGCTGAGGGTGTGGATCGGCGGCTGGACGCCCTGGTAATGTCTCCATTCCTTGGTGCTGTCAGGGAACCAGCCCACCGTCCTGGAGACAGCGGAAGCATTCCACCCAGGGAAGAACAGGTGGGAGGCGCTGCCCGCCATGCCCACGCCGCGCTGTGCCTGCTCCAGCATCGTCGTCAAGAACTGCCTGCTGGCCGTGGGGGGCGTCAACCAGGGCCTGAGCGACGCGGTGGAAGCCCTGTGTGTCTCCGACTCCTAGCCGTGGCCGGGCCCAGCCCTGGCCCCGGAGCGTGTCCCTTTACTCTCGACGTGAGGCGTACGGGCTGCTCCCCAGGCCGCCAGCTCCTGTCAGCAGCCACAGGAGCAGATCCTGGGGCTGTACCTACCCCCGCCACCTCCAAACCCTGCCAGTCCCAGAACGCTGTCCAGAGCACAGATGACCCTGCCGGGCCCAGCTTGCCACTGGGCTGTCCCCTGCAGAGGGTCCCTACTTACTGCTCGGGCACAGGAGAGCCCTGGGGCAGCGCCCCCTCCCACCTGAGAGGGTGGCTCTGATGGGGGCTGAGCCGCGATTGCTGTCTCCCCAGCACTGCACTACTTGGAGGGTCTTGAAAAGATGGAGGTCAACATCTCTTCCCTCTTTAGTAGGGCTCGGCCCGGGGCCTAAGCTGCTTGGCCAGAGTTGAATGTGAAGCTAGAGGCAAGCACACTGGGAGGGACACGGGCTCACGTGGCCAGTCCAGGCCCCAGGGGCTTCCTCTGGGGGTCCTTGCCAGGTGCTGATGATGGGGAAGAAGCAATGGGCTCCCCACATCTCTCCCCGTTCCATGTCCCCACCAGAGGCCTGGCCCTCTGTCACTGATGGTCCCCAGGGTGTCCCTGTGCGAAGCCGCCTCATGTACACTGTGCCATCAAAATCCACCATGATGGGTTCATTCACCGGTTAGCAGCAGCAGCACAACGATGAAAGTCTATATTCCTATCTTCTGTGGTGCCTTGATTCAGGCTGGAGTGGAAGGGTGTCTGATGGGCAGAGGGGACCCCGTGACAGTCCTTCTGCCACGCTGAGGCTAGATGGGGTCCCACGTGGCCATCATCTCGGCTGTCCCCCCCTCCCAGTGCCGCCTCTACGATCCCGGCCACCGGTCACCCACCCCCACCCCGGCAAAGGCAGTTCCTTCTCTTGCACTGAGATTCCAGGAGTCCTCAGAGAAGGTCACGTTCACACGGGGTCTTCTGCATCTGGTGCCTCCCTGTGTCGCCTCCCTTTACTCAGCCTGAGCTCCGACTTCCTATTTTTCTTATGCAAACTAGGAAGGGATCTGCTCACTGACCTGGGCAAAAAGGACTTGAAGAATGTGCCTCCTGTTAGCGTACATACCCCCTCTGGTTCTCAGAGTGACGTGCAAGAGAGGAGAGAGAGAGAGAGCGAGCCTCCATCCACTGGTTCAGTCCTCAAATGGCCAGGCCGAAGCCAGGAGCCTGGAACGCCATCCATCATCCAGTCTCCCACGTGGGTGGCAGGGGTCCAAGGGCCTGGGCCATCCTCCATTGCTTTTCCAGGCGCATCAGCAGGGAGCTGGATCAGAAGTGGAGCAGCCAGGACTCACCAGTGCCCCAGTATGGGATTCGGGGATGGAGACAGTGGCTTAGCCCTCTGTGCCATGACCCTGACTCCTCAGTTGCTTTGGAAAGCTGGGCCAGCAGGTTGCTGAAGGGCTTAGAGAAGTGGGTAACGCTCCTCCATCACGGACAGATGGTTTCTCCTGGGGGCGGGAGCTGGAGGATCAGCTGCCTGGGTCTAGGGAGCCGCAGGGGGCCTCCTGGGGTGGGGCCGCCACCTTCAGCCAGGTCTTCCAGCACAAGTGGAACCTGGGTCTTTAGGGGTTAGGGATTTTTTTCCTCCGGGAACCTGACTTTTTCCTTACTTGGATCCCAGAAGGGCACTGCCACCTGCTGGCCAGCCTTTCCTTCCTGCCCTGACCAGGAGGAGTCCGGAGGCCGCGGGGGCCCCCTAGCGAGCAGACTTCAGAGAGGCCTGTTGCTGCCCAGGCCCTGCTGTGGTTCCGCCCGGAAGTCACCGTTAGGCAAAGGGGCTGGAGGTGCTACAGACGCTAGGGAGGATTCAACGGCACAGCCGCCGGGAGAAGCTGCCCTGAGGGCCGGCCCTGGTACGGTCTCCCCTTCCCCTCCCACTTCTGCCTCACAGCCCCCATCCCTACCCCTCCCTAAGAGCCATGTGTTCAAACGGGGGACAGAGCCAAGTGCACCCAATGGCCCTGTATCCATGGATGGGACTGAGACACTAAAATCATAGAACCTGAGGGGTGGGCATAGGGGCACCAGCTCTGAAAGGCTACATTCACCTCCGACCCCTGTACGGGCAACTCAGGGCTGCAGCTGCTCGGAGCCGAGGACTCGGCTCTCAGGAGTCCACCTGGAGAGGCTTGGGGTACCGCCCCGAGGATTCGGGGAGGTACTGAAGGTCAGTGCTAGCCCACATGGTCCTGCGCTTCGTGGTGCCCTGGACGAGGCACAGGGCCTGGGGCCCGATGACCCGGCTCCAGGCCTCACTCCCCACTGCTGAATGCCCTCCCATTTCACAGGGGAGAAGACCAGGGCTCGGAGGGGTTAAGCTCGGGTAGCTTGCCCAGGGTCACCAGCTGTAAGTGACTGAACAAGGTCTGCTTCCCAAACGTGTGAGTATCGCTCTGCACTTCCTCAAATGGAATAGCAGCAGCAAAGGCGAGAGGACCAACTACGTGTCCCAAAATACCCAGGCTGGAGGAACGGCAGCTCTGAGGGCCCCTACTGTGCAATAGATACTGAGCATAGAATATTCCTGAGTCCATATCCCTGGGAAAGTTCCCCGCCAAAGTCTTTGTCCCATCTTCGATTCCACACTGTTGGGTAGCATTTGACACCTGATGAGCTAGAGGGGGTCTCCATCCCCACCCCGCACCCCCGCCCCGCAGAGCGTGTCTGTCTTCAGAATGGTCTTGGTCTAGAAGCCTGGCATGACGCTAGGCCTGGGTTCCTGCCCCTACCAGCTGCAGTCCAGGGGAAGACAGGAGACCGAGCCTGCGGTTGGTATTTGGCCAGCGTCAGCCTTGGCTGGTGCAAACCAGGACGACTCCAGGGAGCTGAGATGAACCAAGGGGAACAGGGCAGCTTTCCGGAAAAAAAAAAAAAATCTCAAACTGCACAATGAAGGAAGAGGAAGACCGGCGGGGCAGAGAGGCACAGGCCGTGCGCGAGAGGGACCGGTCCAGGTCGTGACTGTCATGGACTGCTTGATTTCGGGCATCCTGCTTACCCTCTCTGAGTGTTGGTTTCCTCATTTGTAAAACGGGCACCGTGAGGCCACACCTAGGAGGCCAGGTGGGACAATTGCGAGTGTTCAGCAGGTGGCTGTGGCCCGACACACGCCGGGGAAGGAGAGGCGCTCCAAGCCCACTGAGGGAAAGGGCTGGCTTACGGTGAGGCAGCAGGCGGGTGGATCAGGGAAGGTCTCCCTGCGTGCCTGGCTGAGGGGTCTGACTCTGCAAAGGTGGGAGATGGGAGCCGCGTGGGGTTTGGAGTGGAGGAGCAGTACGATCAGATTTGTACCCCTGTCTTGGGGAGGCACCCGTGCTTTTGCCGCACTCACAGCAACCCTGGCACCCTCAGCGTGGGCACCCAGGCGCAGACTCCTTCACCTTTGGAAGTGCAGTGCCGTGGCTGTCACTGCCCTCGGGCAAGGCAGGGCCACCTGCTGCTTTGGGTCATTCTGCTCTCCCACCCCCCAGGACCCAGGGCCACGTTTGCCATTGTGGCTGGAGGGACCTTGGCACCTTGGTACAGACTGGGACCAGTCAGTTTCACAGTTGTGTAAACTGAGCCCAGAGGAGTTGTGGGACTTCCTCCAGGGCTCCCAGGCTACGTGAGGGAGGGGCACGTCCTCCTCACCTGTCGTCACCTGCTTGGTGCCTGGTGGCGCCTGGCACAGCGCCAGTGCCTGCTGCCCATGTGTTAAGGGAACGAACAGAGGGCTCACCAGGGGGTGAACGGGGAGAGATTCCGGTGCCCAGTCCCAGTTCCTAATTTAGCCTGGACGCTCACGGCTCCTGAGACAGTTTCTTCATTTCCTGCAAAAGTTTCCAGCCACCTCCCTCCTCGGGAGAGGAAATTGTTGGCAGATGACTCACAGGGCCCACGAGTAAGGGGCTGGAGGCAAAGAAGTACCTGAACAATTGGTGCCAGAGGCCCTTCTGGACAAGGAGAAACCCGTCCTCCCCACCAGCTTCTGGGCCATGGAGGGCTGGGGACAGAGGACTCCAGGTGGCAGCTGCTGGCCTGCTGGCCTTCTGGCCTGCAGGGCTGTGCCTGGTCTGTTGGGGCTCCACCACTGGGCAGCCCTGGGAGGAGGATGTGGCTGTGCCAGGAGGGTTAGGGACCCCTAATACTTGACCTTGACCATCCCATCCTCCTGTGTGAAGCACAAAACAAGGACCTGGGGATGCCCTGCCCACTGTTCCACAGAAAACCAGCCATAGTTCTAATCTCAGCAATTCATAGTTTTGAAAACAAACGTTGGGGCCAGGGTTGTGGCATAGCAGGTAAAGCCGCCGCCTGCAGTGCCGGCATCCCATATGGGCACTGGTTCGAGACCCAGCCGTTCCACTTCTGATCCAGCTCTCTGCTATGGCCTGGGAAAGCAGTAGAAGATGGCCCAAGTCCTTAGTCCCTTGTACTTGTGTGGGAGATCTGGAAGAAGCTCCTGGCTCCTGGCTCTTGGCTTTGGAATGGTGCGGCTCTGGCTGTTCCGGCCAATTGGGGAGTGAACCAGCGGATGGAAGACTCTCTCTCTCTCTCTCTCTCTCTGCCTCTCCTTCTCTCTGTGTGTAACTGAATTTCAAGTAAATAATAAATCTTAAAAAAAAAAAAAATTAGGAGGTGAGCATTGTGGTAGCTCCGGTCAAGCTGTAGCTTGGGACACCCACAAGCCAAATCGGAGTGCCAGTTCAGGTCCTAGCTGCCCCAGGCTTCTAATGCAGCTCCCTGCTGATGTGCCTGGAGGCAGCAGGTGATGGCCCAAGTGCTTGGGTTCCTGCCACCCATGCGGGAGACCCGGATGGAGTTCCTGGCCCCTGACTTTGGTCTGGCGTTACCCTGGCTGTTGTGGACATTTGGGGAAAGAACAGACAGAGATATAGATATGCACATATGTATGCATGTCTGTCACTTTGCCTTTCAAATAAATAAATCTCAAAGAAACAAGCATTACTGGGGAACATCAATTGACAGGTCTCTTTCCCAGGCTCCCTTGCTCCATATTCCAAGTCCTCATTTGCAGAAGAGGCCTGGATTGGCTTGGAGCTGTGCTTCCAAGCGGAAGCTCATGGCACTCAGACCCTGGCTTCCAGGCCTTCGGTGCAGCTGGCTCAAGCCCAGGTTGCAAGTGACCTGCTCACTTTCACTCCTGTCCCTCATGGAGCCATGAGCGTAGCCCAGGTCCTGACTGCCTGGCATGGGGACGACTTCTGTAGCTCCCCCCCACCTCCAGTCTCCCCGCCTCTGGCCCTGCACCAGGCTGCTAGGGTTCCTGTGCCCTCCCAGAAGTTGTCTTCTCTGTAGATCTGACTCCATCCTCACGGGCTTGACTCTCTAGGGGAGTCCAGCATCATCTGGGTCTCTCATGTCCTTCCCAAGGGTTCCACCCTTCCAGCCCGATGTTCCCTGAACGGGTCCAGTTGCTCAGTACCCACTGCCATGCACAGGCCGTGTCTCTTCCTCCTGGACGCCTCCTCCACTGAGCACGTGGAGAATGCAAGCCACTGTTTCCTGGTCCTGTCCCTACTCCCCTACACCCACAACTAAGGAAGCTGTCCTCAGGCCTGGGACAATGCCATTCACCGAGAGCATCCCAGAGTGCCTGGCCTGCAGTATCCAAATCCCAGGGCGCGAACACCTGAGCTGAGTAAAAGCCAGGAATCCGAGGGCCTGGAGACGGAGGCAGCTTCGAGAGGCATCTTCACAACGCCGCCTTGTCTCTAAGCTCCGCCAGCGCCTGTGGCTGACGCAGGGAACCGGATCCAGGAAATAGCAGTGTTTCAAATCCCCCTGCTTGGGGATTGGGTTCCCACTCCCCTTTGTCATGGGCTCTCACGAGAGGGACAGGGCAGGCTCAGGCTTTTTATGAGCTGTGGGTGACAACCAGCTGATTAATCCAGCCTTGTAATCACAGCCCCCAGCACCAATCTGGGCTCCTGTCATTTGGGTCAAGAGGAATGTGAGCCCCCGCCTTCCCTCTCTAAGGGCCAGGAGCTGGTGACCCGGCTAAAGAATGTGCCTTGCTGGGGGTTGCATTCCAGGACCAGCTTGGGAGGCCAAGGGCTCAGGTTGCCAGCAGGAGCCAGGCACGGGGCAGGGAGGCAGTCCCGGGCAGACCTCCCTCCTGGGCACACCTCCCGTGCCCTGCCCTGCCCTGCCCTGTCAGTCCTGGGCCTCCCTGTGCGGAGGCAGAGCCAGGAGGAAGAAGACAGCCACCCCCTCCTGGGAGCAGCATTCCGATGGAGTAGCCACAGCTCCCAGCACATAAACCCCCAGCCACTAGGGAGCTGGTAGCAGCCTGTAGATCACCTACGTTTCCGGGGGCTCCTTTGACCAAGTAAGAACTGGGGACTAGGAGACCGAGTCTGACACCCAGGGCTGTGTGACCTGTGCTGGGTGCAGAGCTGCTACCTCCCATTCTCTGACTTCTGTTCTGACCCTCACTGTACCCCCAACTTCGTCATTTTGGTTGGTGGAGACATGGAGTGCCCCACGGAGGGCCCCCATGAAAACACTACCCCTGGTGTGAGCACGGCTTTGCCAGCCGCATGGTGATGGGAGTTACGCAGCCTCAGAGATTGGGAAAACCACCCAGGAGTGAGGGGCAGAAAAGGAGGAAGATCCTTTCACTTTCCCACTGACAATGGGGATAAAGAGCCCCCCCCCATAGCACTGGATGCTCTAGACTTCAAATCTGCACAAATGTGGGGCTGGCATTGTGGCATGGCGGGTTAAGCTGACACCTGCGATGCCATCATCCCATATGGGCGCTGGTTCAAGTCCTGGCTGCTCCACTTCCAATCCAGCTCCCTGCTAATGTGCTTGGGAAAAGCAGCAGAAGATACCCCAAGTGCTTGGGCCCCTGCACCCAGATGGGAGACCAGGATGAAGCTCCTGGCCCCTGGCTTCAACCTGGCACAGCCCTGGCCATTGCAGCCATTTGGGGAGTAAACTAATGGATGGAAGATCTCTCTCCCTCTCTGTAACTCTGCCTTTCAAATAAAGGAATAAATAAAAAGAAACTTTAAAAAAAAAATCTGTACAAACATCCACCTGTTTTTCCTCCCTTGCTTTGGCATCACAAACCCACACTGGGGCTGGGGGGGGGGGGGGAGGGGAGGGCGTGGCGGCACTGTAGTGCAGCGGGTTAAAGCGTTGGCATGAAGCGCCGGCATCCCATATGGGCACCGGTTCTAGTCCCAGCTGCCCCTCTTCTGATCCTGATCTCTGCTATGGCCTGGGAAAGCAGTAGAATGTGGCCCAAGTCCTTGGGCCCCTGCACCCACATAGGAGACCTGGAAAAAGCTCCTGGCTTGGGCTTGGCGCAGCTCCGCCTGTTGTGGCCATCTAGGGAGTAAACCAGCGGATGGAAGACCTCTCTCTCTCTCTCTCTTTCTCTCTGTCTCTACCTCTCTCTGTAACTTTGACTTTCAAATAAATAAAATAAAGTCTTTAAAAAAGAGAGTCCTTTCTCTTCTCTCCCAACATGAGCTCCAGCCTTGGCATTTCTTTTTCTTTTAAAGATTTATTTATTTATTATTTGAAAGTCAGAGTTACACAGAGAGAGGAGAGGCAGAGAGAGAGGTCTTCCATCCGATGGTTCACTCCCCATATTGGCTGCAATGGCCGGAGCTGCGCCAATCCAAAGCCAGGATCCAGGAGCTTCCTCCGGGTCTCCCATGCATGTGCAGGGACCCAAGAACTTGGGCCATCTTCTATTGCCTTCCCAGGCCACAGCAGAGAGCTGGATCAGAAGTGGAGCAGCTGGGACTTGAACCGGTGCCCATATAGGATGCCAGCGCTTCAGGTCAGGGCATTAACCTGCTGCACCACAGCGCCGGCCCCGAGCCTTGGCATTTCTATCTGTCCCCTGCCTGCACCAGATGCCCATATGGGATGCTGGCACTGCAGGCGACTGCTTTACCCACTATGCCACTGCGCCAGCCCCCAGGAATCCTTTCTATACCGAAGCATGATGGAGTCACAGGGGCTCCAGCACTTGCCAGCTTTGAGAACCTGCATGGGCAGTGACTTGATTTTTCTGTGTCTCGGTCTCTTCATCTGTGCAGTGGGGCATAATTGCATGCCGGCCCCTACTTCACGGAGTTGTGATAAGGACGGAACTCCCGAGCAGAGGTAACGTAAGGGGCAGTGGCCGGCTCCCAGTGTGTTAGCATAGAGCGTGCTCCTCGTGCTCAGACTTGCAGAGATGACGTGGAGTCACAGTCCACCCGCGACAGGGCAGAGCTCAGGCCAGGAGCCAGGCCTGAACCAACACTGTGCCAGCCTGGGGTTGAGAGAAGGAATGTGGCTCCTGGACATCCAAGAGACGGAATTTCACTGCCAGGAGGGCTGAAGAAGGGGCGTGACTAAGGCTTCTAATGTGGCCGAGCCATCGCAGGGAACTCACAGCAGCTGCGAAACGGAACTCAGAGCTGACTTCTCCAGATCCCTTCTCACAGACAAGAAACCGCACCCCGAAGAGAAAGTCCTTGGCCACAGCCACTGTGTGGGCTGGTGGGAGAGGTGGGGCTGGGTCCCAGGACGCCTCCCTCTGTGCATGGACTCCTGCCTCCTCCCTCTGGGCATGCTCTGGCTACAGCCACTGGCAGGACAGGGCAAGCTCTCTGGCCTGGAGACAAGGCCCTCCCAGGCCTGGCTGCTGAATCCTCATGGCAATGGAGAGCTTGACCACTCTGTGTTCAGCATTTGCAGTGCGAAATTCTCCAAACTCCTGGTGAGGTTCTCTAGAAGTGAAATCGTCAGTAGCTCAGTGGCTCCTCCACACACAGCCCCCCGAGCTCTCTGTGTCTCCTTGTATACCCCAAGCCCCTTTGGGCACCAGAAAGCAAAGCAATGGTTAGCGGCACAGCTGAGATGTCAGCCTGATAAGAGGTTTGCCTTGCAGCTTGGCTACTTCCCAGCCGGAGGGTCTTGCATGTGACCGGGCACCTAAGATCCTTAGACCCAGGGATGGCTCATGCAATGTTAGGTGCCGTGATGTCTGTCACTGCGGTTGTTCAGTGCATGTTTGCTGAATGAACAAACAAATGAGTGACTCGTTAAAGGAACCAATTGCCTAAGCAGACCCTGTGCGTGGCCACAGCGTAAAACTTGCTAGGCTCAGTTCGGTCAGAAGAGGGCAGCTTTGAGCCAGGCAGCCCAGTTTGCCATAGCCTGCCAGGATTTCCAGGCCTCCTTGTCTTGGAGGGCGAGGGCCAGGCCTGACATGCAAGTTCCTACTCAGGCAGTTTCGGCAGCTCCCAAGGGGGAAGGTCATCACTGCCCCTCTGTCCCCCAGGGGGCAGGGGTGGGGGCGGGGTGAGATACCAAGGACCTTAACGCACCCTCAGAGCTCTGGGGGAGAAGAATGTGCTGTCTGGGACCAGAGAAAGGGGAGCAGGGGCCCAGGCACCTACACTAAGATGATTCCGAGAGAAGAGACCCCCTGGGGCCCTGGAGATCCCTAGAGCTCATCAAACACAGAATGTGGGTCTGTCCGTCCTTCTCTCCTCCCCTCAGACCCCCAACCTCTCAGGATCTCCTCCCCTCACCCCATTCCCCCCCAGCACACCCCTCATCCAACTCTCACCCAGACTTCAAGGCTCCACGTGGGGCCCTCCCTGGAGCTCCAAGCTAAGCCCCCCAGCCCCTTTCAGCCCCAGTGGCACTGGACCTCTCTTACGGGTCCACCCACTTGTAGGCTTACATTATCTGGGACGTGGTGATTTACCTTATTTCCTTACTGAACCGTACATTTCCTGAGAGCAGGGGACTAATTCTTAGTCACCTCTCAGACTCATCTCAGACATGTCTGCCACCAGCCTTCCCTGTCCCACCCCTAGTCCACTCCCAAAGCATGGCCTTGCTGCCCCTCACCTGCGTGCACCCTCGCCCTGAGTGGCTCCTCCCCACCCCAATACACATACTCAGAGGGTGTAAGGGCAGGGACGGGGCTTGTGCAGCAGCACACAGGAAGCCCAATGGATGGCTTTCGGAAATCAATGAGCAGTTGAGCCTGGCGGTGGAGAGAGGCTTCCTCCTGCCAGGACTGGATGGGGGCGCAGGCAGGATGGAGCAGCTCACTCAGCCCACACATCCCAGCGCATCTGCTCATCTAAGCATGTCCCAGGAATTTCCCGAGACCCAGACAGTAGACAGACCAGTCCCCGTCAGACGCGATCACCCTGCCACACACCAGACCACCCCATAAGGAATTTCAGGGTCGGGTTTCAGCAGATAGGAGCATTACTGTGTCGCATGCGGTTCCGGCCCTGGGTCTGCCTGTCTGGCCCGCTCGCTGCCTGCTGTGGACAGACAGCAGCCACGCCACGTCACAACAACCCTGCCCTTCAAGTCCAGGGTTGCACCTTGGCTGGGCCAGGGGAGATCTCTTCTCTGGAGTCATCCTTGGCTTGTGGGATGCAGATGGTAGCCACGGAAGTGGAAATGGGGGTGAGGGAGGTCCAAGAGGTTGCAGGCGCTGGGCCCCCACTGATGTCCGTCACCAGGGTGCTGGTCATGGAGGGAGACCAGACACAGGCAGCTGCTTTCACTCCAGTCCTTGGGTTCCACTGAGCGTCCCTTTGGCCCACAAACATCTACGGAGCAGCTTTTAAGTGCCCAGAGGTAGGCCAGATGTTGCGGACCTCGGGGAATATTCAGTATAGTCTAGGCTGAACTTGGACAGGAATGAGCTTGGGCTCACCTGTGTGATTCTTCACCCTTCTTAGGAGGAAATGTTGGCCAGCTGGTGAATTGCCACCAGTCTCAACTTTAAAAGTCCTGCCTCCAGGAAGCCCTCCAGACCAGCCTCTCCCCTTCTGGGCTAGTAGCTCCCTCCTCTTATATGTCCCCAAGGCATTCCATTCCTCCCTCCATGGAGGATCCGCTTGCTTGTTTGTGTGGTTTTTTTTTTTTTTTTTTTTTTTTTTTTTTGCAAGACAGGATTCTCTGAAGGCAGAAGCCATGCCCATCGTATCACCGTTATATCCCCAGGCCCAGCACCTAGGCTCACCAGCATTTGTAGAATGAAGCGATTGGTAGAAGGCCATAGAACAGGTATTAGAGTCAGGATTAGAACTTGAGTCTCCCAACACTCAGCCTTGTGCCTCCTCTTAAATTACCCTTGCTGGAGGCCAGCATTGTGGTGTAGCCGGTAAAGCCACCACCTGTAACACCGGCATCCCATATGGGTGCTGGTTCCTGCCCCAGATGCTCCACTTCTGATCCAGCTCCCTGCTAATGGCCTGGGAAAGCAGCAGAAGATGGCTCAAGTGTTTGGGTCCCTTTCACCCACATGGGAGACCCAGAAGAAGCTCCTGGCTCCAGGCTTCAGCCTGGCCCAGCCTTGGGCACTGTGGCCATCTGGAGAGTAAATCAGCAGATGGAAGCTCGATCTCTCTCTCTTTCTCTTTTTCTCTCTCTCCCCCCCTTCTTCCTTTTCCTTTCCCTCCCCCGTGTAACTCTGACTTTCAAATAAAATAAATCTTTGTTTTTAAACATTACCCACACTTCGTTTAAAGAGTCCTAATCTGTCTAGATGGGCCCCCAGAAATGGACACAGATCCCAAGAGGAAAGGAAGCAGCAGGTCAAGGGAACTGCCCACTGGGCCTCACTCCATTTCCATGGATAACCCTGACCAACAGTGGCGTGTGTCTGGTAGAGGGAAGAAGGCCAAACTAGCTCTGGCCCCCCAGGGCCTTGCAGATCTGGGGAAGAGAGGGAGAGTTTCTGCCTAAGGTCACAAAGCAGGCAAGGGCTCCCTGAGGGGATGGGACACCCACTGCTCACACTGGACAGGATCGAGGGGCTGATGGGAGCGGGAACGTGGGCAGACATGACACAGAAAACCCAGCCCTGGGGACCTCATCCTCCTGGATGCTGAGCAGGCCCTAACTGCACAGCTGCAGGGACCTTCCTCTGGGGTGTGAGGCAAAGGCTGTGTGCCCAGCAGAGCGGCAATTCAAGCTGGGGCCCTGCCTGCTCGCAGGCCGCGCTCCCCTCAGGGAAGGGGACAAAGGCCTGCTCTCCTCCCTTCTGCCCATAGGCGGGGTCTGAATCCTTTTCTTTTTCGAAAGGCAGAGCGACAGAGAGAGAGGAGGGACGGAGAAAGAGATTTTCCATCTGTTGGTTCAGGCCCTAGATGGCTGCAGCAGTCGGGACTGGGCAAGGCATAAACCAGGAATCAGGAACTCTATCCAGGCCTCCCCTGTGGGTGGCAGGAGCACAGGTGCCTGGTCCATCTTCTGCTGCCTTAGCAGGGAGCTAGATGGGAAGTGATGCAGCTGGGACTCGAACCGGTGCTTCCACATGGACGCTGACATCACAAGCAGCAGCTTAACCCAGTGTGCCATAGCAGCGGCCCTGGTTCTGCTGCTTCTCACCGCCTGTGTGAGTTTGGGCATGATCAAGTTACCAAAAAAGCCAGCAGGGGAATGTCCCTTTCTCCCCATTTAGAGGGAGGAGGAAGGTGGGTGTTTGGCACAGAGATAAAGATGCTGGTTAAGGGGCCAGTGTTGCCATGCGACAGGCTAAGCCACTACTTGGGAGGCCAATATCCCATATCGGAGGGCCTAGTTCGAGTCCTGGCTACTCCGCTTCTGATCCAGCTTCCTGCTGATGCACAGCTAAAGTCCTTGAGTTCGTCACCCAAATCGGAGACCTGGATGGAGTCCCCAGCTCCTGGCTTCAGCTCAGCCCAACCTTGGCCATTGCAGGCATTTGGGAATGAACCAGCAGATGGGAGATCTCTTTCTCTCTTTTTCTCTGTCCCTCTCAAATTAATTAATTAATTATCAAAAATAAAACCGAAACAGCCCCCAACCTACCACCAGATCCCCAAAATAACTGCGAAGAAGACTTTGGGAGAACAGATGTTCACAGATTTAGGGACACCTATTGAAGAACAGGAGCCCAAAATCTCCTTAGGCTGGCCCCACCTCCTGCCCACACTTCATAAACTCCACCATCTCTTGAGGGAGCTCCCTCGGACAAGAGGGAAGCCCTGCCCGGCTAGCAGGGTCGGGGGGGAGGCTGGTCTCACTGCGGACCAGTGGAGTAGGACCCTGGAATGGCTCCCCACCGCATCATGCCCCCCTGCCTGGAGTCGGCCTCTGTTCCACCGGCCCAGCCTGTCCCACCCATCAGCCACACCTCCTGCGTGGACTTACAAAAGTGGTCAAGCGACTTAGCCCAGAGGGATGCAGCCACGCGCTCCCCGGCCTCCTGTGCCTTCTCATTCCTTGCCTCTTGCCAACTGAGAAGGCAGCACAGTGGAACAACAGGTGGCTCCGACCCAGCGGCTCAGAGAGCAGGTCCCAGGGTTTTCAGCCAAGCAGCCTCCACGGCAGTCCCCGGCCCCCACCCCCACCCCGTCTCTGTCCCTCAGGGGCCCAGGGGGGCAGGGCTCCGTTGGCCCCATTGACATCTTGGTCAGACACGCCGCGGGGAGGAGGCGGGGCCGGGGCCCAGCAAGGCCAATGAGGGCCGCTCTGGTCACGCGCCGCCGGAGGCCCAGCCAATGGGCGCTGTGGGGCGTGGCCAGCGCCTCCGGCTCACCGCGTTTATAGCCACTGGGAACGCGGCGCTCTCCAGCGCGCTCGGGTGCGGCAGTGGGCTCGCGGTCCGAGTGTGGGACTTGCGCGGCGGGCTCCAGCGTTCCCGGCGAAGCCGACCGAGGCCTTCTCCGCCCTCGCCCGCCTCCTGCTCGCCATGGAGTCGCTGGCCTTCTCCCGGAGGCTCGGCTCGGCCCCCTCGGCCGTCGCCGTCCTGGCCGACGGGCTCATCAAGTCGCCCAAACCCTTGATGAAGAAGCAGGCGGTGAAACGGCACCACCACAAGCACAACCTGCGGCACCGCTACGAGTTCCTGGAGACCCTGGGCAAGGGCACCTACGGCAAGGTGAAGAAGGCGCGCGAGAGCTCAGGGCGCCTGGTGAGTGCGGCTCCCTCTCGCGGCGCAGGGGGCGGCGGGCCGGGGGCCACGCAGCTGCATCGCGCGGGCGTCGTGTGTGTGTGTGTGCGTGCGGGGACCGTCCGCGGCGGTCCGCGATTGTAGGTGGGGACGGGGCTCGTGGGCCGAAAACCTCAGCAACACCAGACCGCGTGCCCCTAAGGGAAGATGGGACTTGGGCTGGGTTTCTTTTGGAGCTGAGTGGAATGGGACGGAGCAGGAGGCACCTGCTCTTAGCGGGGGCTTGGTAAGCGTGCGTGTGTGTGGCTGAGTGGCTGAGGCGTGGAGTTCGCCATCCCTAAAGCCCGGCAGCCCCGCGTGCTGCGAAGGTGTGCGCAGGGCTGAGTGTGCACAAGGCGGACAGCTTTCCAGCTCTGAGACTGAATGGAAGCTCGCTGGGACGGGGTTTTTGATTCTGGGAAATATGAAACCTACGGGACTGGGGCCTTTTCAGGAACTTGGCCTGTGGATCTGGAGTGTGTGTGCGGCAGTCAGAGTAATTTCTGTGTCCCTGAGCAATTCCCTCTGTATTATTTTCACTTTCCCCTTCTGCAAAAGCAGAGAGAAAACACAACCTACCTCACAGGCTGCTATGAAAGTTGATTAAGATGGGCGAGTGAACTTAAACTGTTGCTGACACATAGACCTTGCCGTGAGAACTCGTATTTGTATCTGGTGAGGTCGGCCCTGGCTGGATGGCACACTTGCCAAAAGCTAGTGGTTACCTGTGGCTCTCAGATTTGAGTGCCATGTGCATGGGAGTCACCTAGAGTTTGTGCTTAAACTCCTTCTCTCCCCACCCAGAGGAATTTCTTCACAAGCCTAGGATAGGGCCATATAACCTGTTTTTAACAAGCCTTTTAGAGCAGGTGGTGTAAGGATGGTTGGGCTGTGTGTGTGGCCAGGGTTTGTCCCATTGGCCGGGGCAGCCGCCGCCTTCCCAGCGTGTGTTTGCTTTTGCAGCCAGTAGCCGGTTTGAAACTCAAGAAGTGGTTTCATTGGTGAAGGGAGTCGATGTTGGGGAAAGGGCTGGATTATGGTCCC
Source organism: Lepus europaeus (assembly GCF_033115175.1). Classification (NCBI taxonomy): domain Eukaryota; kingdom Metazoa; phylum Chordata; class Mammalia; order Lagomorpha; family Leporidae; genus Lepus; species Lepus europaeus. The sequence goes on along the minus strand of NC_084840.1, from coordinate 20,388,410 downwards.
ATCAATAAGGCCGAGGGTGTTTTTCCGGCTAACGCCTGGCACGGTCCCCAGCTGCCTGCTGCCAGGTTACAGCTCTTGGGCAATTGTGTGCTTCCTGGCTTTCCTTTTCTTTCTCTTTCCATAACGTGGGAAGGCCCAGGGAGGCTGCAGGCCTGAGGCCGCTGGGCCCAGGCTTTGTCAGGGGCTCAGCTGGAAAAGAGCTGCTCGTGGCTTGGGTGCCCCTTGCTGGGGGCAGGGGGAGACTGGGTCCAGGGGACAGGTGGGGTGTGCCCAGAATCAAGGAGCTGGGATTCACACTGAGATCCCATCACTCTGTGTGTGTGCATGTGTGTGTGTGTGTGATAAAGACAGTTTTCCTTTGATTTTGGAGTGAAATAAACCAGCTTTCGGTTTTCAAACCTCAGTAGCTCTAGGCGGGATTCCAGCCCTTATTACGTCAGAATAGAGAGAATTCAGAAGAAACTCCCTGGCCTCATCCTCTTGCTGTGCCTAAGGAGCCAAGGTTGGTGGGCAGGGACCTCCTCTGAACCTCCCGGACCGGCAGACCACCCAGCACTGTTGCTAGGAACTTGCTAGGGCTCTCCCCTCGGAAAGCAGCTTCCGGTGGATTTCTCTTCCCCCCACTCACCCCCCACCACCCTCCCTGAGCAGAGACCTCTCAGGGTACTTCCGGGGGGTGGGGTGGGATCAGAGACAAGAAAGCTGCCCAAGACCTCCTCCCAAACTACTCGAGATTGTTGGGGGGGCCCCCACACTTCAAGGACAGCCTGTGGGTGGCTTCTACCCCATGTTCTCTCCCACTCACCCTGCCTGGGTGGAACTGCCATTGGCCAGATGGGACCTGCAGAGGGAAGGAGGGGCAGGTGGACAGGACTAATAGCTGCTCCAAGAGGGCATCAAAGGAAAAACAAATATTTGCTCTGGATCTTGGATATTTTCCTAGCACCCAAATGACACTTCCTCCTGTGGTTCTCCCAGCTCCCCTCCCCCTAAAGACAAAAACACGTGCCTGGGCCCCAGATCGGTAGAGTCCAGCAAAGCCTTTGCGACCATCTGCCTGGAAGTCTGACCTCCCAGGGGCACCGTGAGGGCAGGGCAAGCGGGCACGCTCCGAGGCCAGGGCGCCTCTGCCTTTTATGTACGGAGTTGTCCCGTGGGATTTCAAAGTATTGCAAATGAGGCAGTCTGTTTCCTCCACTGGTAGGTGGGGACGCAGACCCGAGAGGAGCAGTGTCTGCCCAGTGTCTGCCTAGTGGCAAGCCTGCATGGTCAGCTCCTGCCGTGTCCAGCTGAGGCCCTGGATGACCAGGGGCTGAGTCCTGGGCTGGGAATTGGCCTTGAGATGAGCCCGGGCTTGCCTCTGTGCACTGTCATTCCAACCACTTCTGCTGCCTTTCTCAGCGCCCCAGGCGATGCTCCGGGTGGGAGGAGGCACAGGGAACCGCCCCTCCCACCCCCACACACACTGACTCTGTTGAGGGATCCTGGGTAGCGGAATTACACAACTAGCTTTTCAATCGGGCCTGTCTAGGAGGCTCAGGGTTAAGAGAAGAGAGCTCAGATGGCAGCCCCATTGCTTCCCTGCTGTGGGCACTCTCTACCTCAGTTTTCCCATCTGTAAAGTGGCGCTGTAAGAGTCCTGCGTTCTCCAGGGGTTAAAGATGATCTGTGTACAGTGCCCAGCACAGCGTCTGCCACCAGTGTTCTCACCCTCCCCTCCTTCCCCAGCCCCTGCCATCTGGATCCGTCCAGCCCAGAGAAAGCGGGTGGATGGTGCTCAGCTTCCTAAAGCCACACTGCCTTGTCCTCTGCTTTGTTCAGACTCCTCAATGCTCCTTTGGCCCCAGCTCCAGAGAAGGGCTCCCGCCTGGCCAGCTGCCAAAGGCTTGCTCCTCCTGCACCTGCCTGCTCAGCACCGGGGAGGGAGGCTGTAGGCGGCTCTTGTCCTTGGGTTCCAGCCAAGCCACACAAGAGGGCTGGGCAGGGAAGCTCTTGCCTGCACACTGGCAGAAGGGACTGAGAGTAGCGGGGGGGGGGGGGGGCGGGGGGGGCGGCACACTGTGGGGCTCAGGCTCCCCTCAGAGCCCGTTCCTGCTCCTGGCCTGTCATCTGGCAGGTCTGGTGGCATGGCGAGTCACCCCTGTGCCCACCTCCACTCTGCCCAGTCTAGGCCAACCTGGCCCAACCTCGCCTCCGCTATCAAAGTGGGTCATCCTCCACCTCCTTGCCCCGCCTCCCAGACAGCAGCTGCTCTGGGAAAAGCCAGAGAGGAGTCAAAAATTTTGGCTGCAGCTCTGGGCAACAACTATGACCAGCGATGTCCAGCTTACAGCTTCTCTCCTGGTACCTGGGTTCTTGGGAGGGAGGCGGTATTTACCAGCTGAACCCCAGCACCCACCTCTGCAAAGGAGCGGGTAGGTTTGTCTGTGAGTGGGGTGGGGGTGGCTGGTGGTCCCACACAGCCTGGCCCAGGCCAAATGTGGAGCATGCCTTTCTCCAGGGTGGGAGGCCGGACAAGGCGTCTCCAAGGATGACCCACTTTCATCTTCTGCGATGGCAGCATCTGCGGGTGACACCTTCCATTTTAGGTCCTGGCTCTGATGCACGTGTTGGGAGCCTTGGAAAAGTCAGTGCCCTTTCTTGGCCTTCAGTGTTGCCATTCGCACCACGGTGTAGGGAATTCCACCTGCTGCCTTTCCAGCACGCTGGGGCACAGAGGCAAGAAAGTCATTGGAATGGTATCAGTGGGAATTAATGCTCAGGTTCTGTGGCCACAGGATAGATGCTCTGAGCAGGCCCCATCCTGGAACAGTAGCAGGGGATCCATTTCTATTTAAAAGTATTTACTTTATTTATCTGAAAGGCAGAGTGACAGAGAGAGACTCAGAGAAAAAAAATCTTCCATCTGTTGGTTTACTTTCCCAAATGCTGGCAGCAGCCAGGACTGGTCCAGCCTCGAGTCGGGAGCCCTGGACTCAATCTGTGTCTCCCATGTGGGTGGCAGCCCGGGCCCAAGCACTTGGGCCATCTTCCACTGCCTTCCTAGGAGCTGTTAGCAGGGCGCTGGATCAGAAGTAGAGCAGCCGGGACTCCCCTGGCTGGGAGCTGGCATCGCAAGTGTCGGCTTAACCTGCTGCGCCACAACGCCAGCCCTCAGATAACCCGTTTCTGAAGTACTCAGCGTAGACACTGGAGTTTGAGGGGAGCTTGGAGGTCCTTTCTATCCTTTGCTCAAAGCTTTCTTCCTGCCTGGAATACCCTCGGCTTTAGCAAACCTCATTTATCCATCAAAGTCTCAAACTCTCTTCTCCCAGGGATGCTTTCCCCTGCTCCTCCAAGCAAAGCAAGCTCCGGGCGGTGCCTCTGGAGCCCCTCAGCAGCAAGGGTCCCAACTGCCACGGGTCACACGGTACCGGAGGTGGCTGCGGTGTTCTGCCGCCGCCAGGCTGAGGGCCGGCCTGCAGGGACTGAATCTCCAGCCCCTAGCACAGTGCCAGCCCCCGGCAGGCATTAGCAGCTACTTGGAGAGTCTGAACCCTTTCGCTTGTCAGATGAGGACCTTAAAGCCAGCCAGTCTAATTAACCGATCATATAAGTGCCTTGTCTTAAGTTGCAGAGTTCGATAGAGGAAATAAGGGCTCCTGGGCTCTTGAGGCTTGCTCCACGGCTCGGGTGTTTATGCCTGCATTGGCATCTTTGGGCCTGATTGTCCTTCCCAGTCTGAGCAGGGAGGCCCCGTAGTACACTGCATAAACTCGGATACTCTGGAGAGAAGGGGCGATATTAATAATTATACGAGGACAAGCCAGGGCACGTGCCCTTCTTGCTTCTGGGTAATCCACGCAGCTGCTGTTGTCCTCTTCTTTGGCTTTCGTCAGCTTATTTTTATTCTAGAAAATAGTTTCTCCGGCTACCTTGCAGATGAGAACAAAGGTCCTGAAAAGGTCGACTCCTCCCGAGGCTGGGAAGAAGAGGGGAAAATCTTATCTGGGCACTGTGCCTATCAGTCAAAGATCAGCCCAGCAACTTAACCAACAAATATTTATTTGTGACCTATGGTCACCGGTCAACCGTATGCAGAGCTCTGTCCAGGCCTGAGCTGGTGGTGTGTCTAATTTAGTTTGACAGGCTGAGCCAGCAGCTAGCCAGAGGCTTGCCTGTGGGGCTGGGATGGGTTGGGGAGCAGAGGCCAAGCTCCACAGGGCAGTGATCCGTCAGTCGCCTGCTTGCTCGGGTGGAGGCCTGATGACACAACTTGGTTCCTCCCTGGGAAGTCCAGCCCAGCTGGGACCAAGTGTAGATAGCTGGGTGTGTGTGTGTGTGTGTGTGTAGGGGGTCCTTCCCCTACCCCTGAGGCTAGGATACAGGCTTACAGGAGGGTGGATGTGTTCACTGGAGGTTAGGAGTTCTGCTGTAGACTCTCTGGCTTCCAGTGTTGAAGGAGATCCACCCTAGAGTTCTACGTGCGCACCTCCACCCAGCCAGGCTCAGGTGTCACCCTGAGCACCTCTTTTCTTTAGGGAGACTGATTTCTTTGAGGCTTTGTCTTCAGGGCTCTGTCCCCCGAGTCTGACGATTAGCTCACTGTATGTTTGTGCACTCACGGCTGTACATGCAGGATGTGCCTAGTTTTGCATGTGGGTACATCACAAGCTCTCAATTTTTTTTAGTTAATTTGTTTATTTGAAAGGCAGAGTGACAGAAAGAAAGGGAGAGGCAGTGAGGAGAGAGAGATTTTCCATCTGCTGATTCCCTCCCCAAATGGCTACAACTGGGGCTGGGCCAGGCCAAAGCTAGGAGCCAGGAGCAGGTCTCCATGCAGGTCTCCCACATGGGTGGCTTGAGCGGTCACCTGCTGCCTGCCAGGGTGCGCATTAGCAGGACGCTGGATCGGAAGCGGAGGCAGGGCTGGATCCCAGGCGCTCCGAGTGGGATGCTCCACAATGCCCCTACTCTGAAATGCTTTTCATGGCCTAGATGCGATCCCTGCTTGTTTTGACTATCCACCGATAAACATTTTATGGGCCTTTGTTTCTGAAGAGCTCCTAACACTTTGTGATTTTACAAAGAATTTTACAGAGAAACTAGTTCAGTAAACTCTCCCGTTCCAGGAGGGGCAGTGGGCTGCAGAGGGTCGTGGGATTCAAGCCCTTCACCCCTCCCCCCACACGGCCACCCCACTGACAGCCCCGAGCTCACTGGGGACAGAGGCCAGGCTGGAGCCCAAGGCGGGAGTGGGGGTGGGGGGTGGTGTGGGCGGGCAGCCCCGTCCCCTGCAGCTGCAGCGGGGCCTCTCGGGGCCGAGGCTCCATGGTGACCATCCCTCCCACCGGCCATTGTCCTCGCTGCCCCTCTCGGGCAGGCGGAGCGCGGGGCCTCCGCGTGTCCCCGGCAGCCGCAGCTCCGGGGCGCGGGGCGCGCCGCCCTGGCGTTGCCGGGGTGACGGCCGGGGCTTTGTGAGCGGCTCCTCGGGCGGGATTAGGGCTGTTCCGCATTCCTGTGCCGAGCGCGGGCGGAAGCCATTGTCTGCTCCCGAGCCTTGTGAAAGGGGGATTAGAGGCCGCCCCGAGCGGGGCCTTCCTTTCTTCTGGGTCCCTTTGAGTCCGGAGAGGAGGCCCGCCCTCCGGGGGCACCGGCGGGGGCGCGGGTGTCCGCGGGCGGTGTCTGCAGAGCCCCCGAGCCGCGCGTGTGTTCACCACTGCGCCCTTGCGCAGCACCTGCCGGGAACTGACCGGGCCCGGACACCCCGCCCCCACCCCGCCGCGCCCGGGGGCCCGGGACCCTCGGAGGACTCAGTTCGGAGAATCGGACAGGGACGCCCGTCAGACGTCTTAGCGCACCTGCCTAATCCACAGGAAACAGGCTCTGAGACCGGGCTGGGTCCTGCCCACGGGGACAGGGACCTGGGGAGCCCGGGTCCCCTGGTGGCGCACTCCAGGCCCCCGGCGCCGCTTGCTGTCATTAGCTCCCTTCCCGGCAGTCGCCGCCCTTGCTGCTGGGTGGGGTGCAGCAGAAAGGATACCTAGAGCTGCTAGGCCCTTCCCCCATTTCCGCACTGCCCACTGGCTCACTCACTCCTGTCCCCACCGCAGGGCCGGCCCCAGGGCTTCACCCTCACTTGGCATTTCTCCCTGACGCAGGGAAATCACCTGGCCTGGAGAGGCTGCTCTTTTTTTTTTTTTTTTTTTCTTTCCATGATTAGAGGTGATTTTTAATATATATAAATATATATATATAATAAAATGTGCCATTTTAGTGAAAATTTCAGCGGTCTAAGCACATTCCTGATGTGTGAACCATCACCACTCTCCATTTACACTTTAGCATCATTCCAAACAGCAGCTCTGTTGCCATTAAATCTTAAGTCCCCAATGCGCCCCCCACCCCACCCCTGCAATGTCCCGCTCTCTGTCTCCATGACTTGCCTGTTCTAGGTACCACATGGAAGTAGCATAATAAAGTGTGTGTCCTTGGGTGACCGACTTCTGTCATGTAGCATAACATTTCTGAGGTTTGTCCATTGGGAACGGTTAGAATTTCGTTCCTTCTCCTGGCTGGCTAATATCCCGCTGTGTAAATATACCAAGTTTGTCCGTTCGCTGATTGATGGACACTTGGGTTGTCTCTACCTTTTGGCTAGAGACTGGTTGTTTATAGCAGGCAGAGTGCCTTGGCAGAAGCAACCAAACGTGGAGAAGAAGGGCCAGTAATCTAACTGCCCTCCACCCCCACCCCAGCCACGCTGGTGCCAGTTAGTGACCCAGTGGCTCTGGGCAGGTCATTTAACCTCCCTGGGTCCCAGGTTCCTGAACTGGGAGTTTCCCGCATGCACTGGCCATGCTTGCTGTGCCAACCTCCCGGAGCTGCTGTGAGGCCCAGTGCATTTTCTAATGCCACAGTTGTGCAGCACCCACTGTGTACTGGGCCCTGTGCTCAACGCCAAGGACCCAGCTGCGAGAAAAGCAAGCCCAGTGTTACGCTCGAGGTGCACGTGGCCTTTGTAAACCCGGAAGCATCAGCCTCGGGCATGCGGGAGGCCACCTTCCTTGTCCATCTGAGTGAGGGTACGGTGGCCCCACTGCACCTAACCCAGGTGGGGACCTCTGGAGAGAGGGGCTCCCCAGCCTGTCTGCCACCCACCCTGGGCACGGGGCAGGGGACTTCTCTGGGGGTGTCCTGTGGGCTCTGCAGCAGCTGCAGGCACACCCTCAGTCGCCTGTATTCTCTATTCCCAGGTGGCCATCAAGTCCATCCGGAAAGACAAAATCAAAGATGAACAGGATCTGATGCACATTCGGCGGGAGATAGAGATCATGTCGTCGCTCAACCACCCCCACATCATTGCCATCCACGAAGGTGCGGCGCTGGGGCGTTTGGAGCTGGGGGCCGGGGTGTGTGTGTGTGTGTGTGTGCATGTGTGCGTGTGCGCATGTGCAGTAGAGGTTGGAGCAGATGACTCAAAGACCTACAAAGGCACGAGCTTTGAAGCTGGGTAGTACCTGGATTTGAAACCCAGCTGTCTGACCCCCGGCCACTCATCTCATTTCATGTGCCTGGGCCTTGGTTCCTCATTTGTGGCCCTGCGGCTTCCTCGTTTGTAAGACGGAACGAGCCCACCTGCGTCACGGGGTGGTTGCAAACATAGAACTGCATGATGTCACCCAGTGCTCCGCTCCTAGGAGGTACTCAAGGAATGGCTCCCTCTTTGAACACTGCCTCCCAGCCTGGTGAGATCCCGAGCAGTCCGGGGGCCTCTGAAACACACTGCACCCGTCTCTGGCATGTGGGTGCTGTGCTTCCTAGAGCCAGGCCTCCCCGAATCTGGCCCGTGCTCTGAGTCATTCCCGCCACAGGGCTGGCTTGCGCCTCTCTGCGCAGCTCCAGCCTCCTCTTCTCTGACATCAGTGCTGGTCTCGCCGCTCCAGCTGCCCTCCGCCCTGTGGCCCAGACAACAAAGTGAGCAAGAGAGGGTGCGGAGGGGAAGAGGGGCAGCGCCCTCCCACACACACCTGTCTGTGCCGAGCCTTTACATAATGTCAGGTGGCTGGGAACACAGGGTGACGGTGGCAGCAGGAGGCCCCTCTGTCTGAATATTCTGGGTGTGTGGGGGGGGACAAAGAAGTCTGCACTCCCAGGTTCTGTTCATAGGAAGAGCCAGGGCAGAGCTGCTGGCCTGGCCCCGTGGCCTGAGCCTGTCCCATGGGTGCCCAGGCAAGTGGCTGAGAAGGCTAATTGTCTTTCTGGGGACTTCCCTCAGGGAAGAGGGGGTAGACGACAACGCATTGGCGAAGCCAGGCAGGCAGTGTGCGTGCACCTGTGTGTCTGGCATCTCCCCCACATTACGGCTGGGTCTGGGAACTGAGCTCTGAACTCAGGATGTGGTTTCCCTTGCACCCCAGATTCCACAGTTGCAGGGTCATCACAGCTGTGTCTGGAAGGGCTCCCGCAGGTTCATCCCCAACCCCCTGCATGCTGCAGCGCTGTGGGCTGGAGCGAGGCACCTCCAACCCTGCTGCTTTCCAAAATGCACCCTGGCTGGCTCTTGACCCGCAACTTCCTGGCACAGAGACCGCATGTACCCCCGGAGTGATATCCAGAACCACAGGGTGGGGTCTTAGCCAGGCACCCCCAGGAGGCAGGGCCACCATGGGTCAGGGCCACTTACCTGTGTTTTCCCGGAAGAAAGCAAACACAGCCCTTCTGGCCTTGTATCCTGTTGCCTGGGAGCTGGGTCTGCTCTGAGGGGAAGATCCTCTCTCAGCTCCTGCTCACAGGTCGCATAGCAATGGCCCTGGGCCCGGCTGAGCAAGCCAAACTCCTAGGACCCGTTTAGCACGAAGATGCAGTGTCAGGGACCACATGTTCTGACACACACCCAGTTGAAGGGCCAGTTTGGTGAACCAGTTGCTCCCGACGTTACCAGTAGACTGGAGCCAGGACAGAGCTGGCAGTGCAAGAAGACCCCTCTCCTACACGTGGAGGGGGGCCAGCAGAGGGCGAGCTGAGTGCCAGGAACCCAGGCAGTCTGTTAATTACCAAATGTGTAGTGCCTGCTTCTGTGAGTGAGGCCTCGTCCACGGGGCCCTGGCCCGGATGCTCCCCGATGCGGGGAATGGGTATCTGGGCTCTGCGTGGTGCCTTTCTTTCTTTTTTTTTTGAAATCTGTTTCTCATCCTGGTCCTGTGCAGTTGCCATGATTATCCCACTTTTCCAGTGAGGAAACCAAGGCCCAGTCTCAGATCACCCAGCAAAGCTGCATTCGTACTGCTCCATCTGGAAAAGATTTGCCCAATGTCACAATGGTGAAAAAGTATGCAGTTCTGAGCCTTCCGTCCTCAGCCAGCGGTGCCCCCCGGGAGGCTGCAGAACCTCACAGCCCGAGTTTCCAGGGAGAGAGAGGGTGTGCCACCGCCACCCGTCTGAGCTCATTGCTCCAAGGCCCTTCGCTTCCCCTTCTTCGCCAGCCTGCGGCCCCATTAGCAGACATCCCTACAGGGAGGTCTCGTCTGGTGTGTGACCGGGGCGGGGGGACGACAGTGCGCTCTGGCAGGGCCTGACGTCCCCGGCGTCCTTGCTCCACGCAGTATTCGAGAACAGCAGCAAGATCGTGATTGTCATGGAGTACGCCAGCCGGGGCGACCTGTACGACTACATCAGTGAGCGGCAGCGGCTCAGCGAGCGCGACGCCCGGCACTTCTTCCGGCAGATCGTCTCCGCCGTGCACTACTGCCACCAGGTGGGCCAGGGCACGGTGCGTGGGGCTCGGGGGCTGGCTTGTACCAGAGAGATTCCAGGGTCACACAGGGAGACAGTGGCACAGGCAAGGCTGGATTCTGGGCTCTGGGACAGAGAAATGTGGGTATCTCTGTCTCTGAGTCCCTCGGCCGGGATGGGGGGCCATCCTGTGCTCAGATGAGACCCCTCAGCCCCGTCCCTTTCCGGGTGACCCTCCCCTGACTGTACCCCCTGTGTCTTCCAGAACGGGGTTGTCCACCGAGACCTCAAGCTGGAGAACATCCTCTTAGATGCCAACGGCAATATCAAGGTGAGTCCCTGCCGCACTTCCTGAAGCTTGCCCTCCCCTCCCTGGCTTTTCTGCCCTGTCCCCAGTCAGGCAGCCCTAGGGTCTTAGTGGGCTCCTACAGTTGTTGGGATTTGCTCGGGTCGGACTTCTGTGTCGGTGCCAGTTGGGACCTCATTCACCTGCACCACAGATCATTTGTCGGCTGGAGATGAGGGTGCCGCTTGCACAGGGCCTTGGGCTGGCGAGTGGCCAAGCTGGGCTAGCTAGGACCAAAGTTTCCAACTCCCAGATATGTGTTCTTTTGATGTCACAAAGCTGGTGGATCTTGATCAAAGGTTAACTTTGACGTGACCTTGTGCCCAGCAGAGAGAGGCGCGTGGCCTGAGACGTCCCCGCCCCACCCATACATGCACACTGGCACGCACGCACGCACTAAGGTAACCCTTTGGCACTTGTCCCCACGGACAGGCCCTCGAACACCAGCTTCCTGCTTCCTGCAGCCACAGCACTGCCATGTCTGGGAAGTGAAATTTAGCTCAGGAGAAATTCCTATTGATGGGATAAGCTGAGACCTTAGGGCCAGATGGCAAGAGCTGGCTCAGGCAGGGAGACTGGCCCTGCAGGCACCTGGGGGTGACTGTATGCTCTGGTCCTCCCCAGAGTCCTCCTGAATCCAGGACATAGCGGGTTTTTGTTTTTTAAGATATATTTATTCGAAAGGCAGAGTTAAAAAGAGAGAGAAAAAGAGACAGAGAGAGAGAGAAAGATCTTCCATCCTCTGGCTCACTCCCCAAATGGCCACAATGGCCAGGGCTGGGCCTGTCCAAAGTCAAGAGCCAGGAGCCTCCTCTGGGTCTCCCATGTGGGCGCAGGGGCTCAAGCACTTGGGCATTTCCCACGCGCATTAGCAGGGAGCTGGATCAGAAGTGGAGCAGCTGGGACTCGAACCAGTGCCCACAGGGGATGCTGGCACTGCAGGTGGCAGCCACACCCACCACACCACAGCCCCAGCCCCCAGGACGCATTTTCTTCAGTAGTTCTTGACCTGTGCCCTGATGAGTTCTGGTACTGAGTTCATTGGCCTTACCCAGCCAATTCCCGGAGCAGGTGGGGCTTGCTTTGATGCCAACCAAGAGGAAGGTGGCCAGAGCGATAAACCCACATAACGTAGACAGGCAGGAGCTTTCCTACCCATACCCATCATGTGCCTCCTACGGCCTTTGCCTGCTCGCTGCTGGGATAGATAACAAGTAATAAAGCCATAAAGAAAGGAGCCCGAGTTTCACAAACACCCTCCCCACCCTGGGCACACATGGCCCTGTGGTGCGGTGGTGGGGTGATGAGCAGCCGGGCATTGGCCTCAGCCTCTGTCTGAGGGCTGATGGGAAAGGGTCCCCCGAGGAGCGAGAGCACAGCAACCTGCGGGAAGGGGCCTTGGCCTGGGCACAGGCACAGCCTGGTCTTTGTTCTGCCCTCACCATTGCTTCTTGGCTATACTGGGCTGACCCCAGGTCACAGCCACCACCTTCCCACCCAGGTGTGGACAGAGATCTGAGCTCCTTGCTAGGAGGGGCAGTTCCAGCCTGCTTACCTCCGGCTTGCCGTTGAGGGCCTTGGTGTTGGCACCAGGAGCTGGCTCTCACCCGCCGTCGGGCCGACCCTCCTCTGGTCAATAAGTGCCCATGGAGCCTCATTGGGGTCTCACCTGTGCTGGGGAGGGGGGACAGCATGGGCGTGTGCAGTTGTGGCTGGGAGGCAGCACTGATGAGCAGGGGCTCAGGGCAGCAGGGGGACCTGGAGGGCTTCCCAGGGGAAGATCCCAGGGCAATGGAAGCCTCCCTGGGGGGTGGGCTTGCAGGATCAGGAGGGTGTGCATGAGCAGGGGGAGCACTCTGGGGTAGCTCATAGCTGAGCAAAGGGATCTGGGGGCCAGTGACGAGCCGGGAGTCCCCACTCTGCCACCTTGTGCTCCCCAGGGCTCATTCTTCCAGGGCCTGAGCTCCATGGACAGTGCCTGATGTGGGATAAGGTCCTGGGGTCTGTTTCCTCTTGCTCGGTTTCCCCTAGCTCCGGAGAGGGGTGGGCTGAGAGCTGCAGAACAACCCAGGCCTTGGCCTGACCGTGTCCACGTTTGACCCAACCCTACAGATTGCCGACTTTGGCCTCTCCAACCTCTACCACCAAGGCAAGTTCCTACAGACGTTCTGTGGGAGCCCGCTCTACGCCTCACCCGAGATCGTCAACGGGAGGCCGTACACAGGTCCAGAGGTTAGTGTGTCCTCCTCTGCCAGCCCGCCCCAGCCATCCGCTGTGACATCAGATACACGGGCCCGCTTTCTACTTGGAACTCAATCGGTCCTCCCCCAGAGCCGCTGCTTGCCAGGCCAGCATCCGCTCAGAAACCCAGAGGTGGCAAAGCTGGAACTAGAACAGAGGCCCCCGACTCCCGTCTGGCCCCTTGCCCCTTTGTTTTTTTTTTTTGTTTGTTTGTTTTGTTTTTTTTTGTTTTTTTTTTTTTGACAGGCAGAGTGGACAGTGAGAGAGAGACAGAGAGAAAGGTCTTCCTTTTTGCCGTTGGTTCACCCTCCAATGGCTGCCGCGGTAGCGCGCTGCGGCCGGCACACCGCGCTGTTCCGATGGCAGGAGCCAGGTGCTTCTCCTGGTCTCCCATGGGGTGCAGGGCCCAAACACTTGGGCCATCCTCCACTGCACTCCCTGGCCACAGCAGAGAGCTGGCCTGGAAGAGGGGCAACCGGGACAGGATCGGTGCCCCGACCGGGACTAGAACCCGGTGTGCCGGCGCCGCAAGGCGGAGGATTAGCCTGTTGAGCCACGGCGCCGGCCCCTTGCCCCTTTGACTCCGCCCCAGCCTCCAGTCCAAGCTCCCCCATGTGACGCAAGAGGGGCATCCGTCAGAGCCACCCCACCCTGGCCGGGAAGGGGAGGCTCCGGACAGCATCTCCCCCAGAGCCTCAGTGCCCCCGTGTCCCGGGTTCGAGGGGGTGCTCATCCTCTGGTGACCGACTCCAGGGTCCCAGCGTGTCCCTTCTGTTCCGTGGTGTTGAGGGTGAGGCTGGCGGCCATTCCCGCCCGGCACTGCTCAAGCATCCTGGCTGATCCTCTGTCTCTGGCTGATCCTGCAGGTGGACAGCTGGTCCCTGGGCGTTCTCCTCTACATCCTGGTACATGGCACCATGCCCTTTGACGGGCAGGACCACAAGACGCTGGTGAAGCAGATCAGCGATGGGGCCTACCGGGAGCCCCCGAAGCCCTCTGGTGAGTGGATGGCACTTCCTTCCCTATGGGCATGGTGGGTTGTCTTTGGGAAGTGCATCCTAAAGTCTAGCTTAGATCTCCTTGCTACAGTTGCCCCATTTCCTATTGCTTCTGTCCTCGTCCTCAGGAATCCTTTGTCTTATGATGGAGGAGAAGAGAGTGTGCACAGACAAGGGCTAATGACGGGGTCACCGTCCTGAGGGGTGGTGGAGCAGAGCGGTGACAGCAGAGTCAATTCAGGGGCACCCAGTGGGGAGCCAGCTTGGGCCATGGCGCCTCTGGGGCTTGGGGCAGGAGGGGCCGTGTCTGACGCGGGCAAGAGCACTGTCTTAGTTCAAGCAGAGCTGGTCGGCCCCTGCTGTCCTGCTCTCAGGGCCACCAACCCACTGACCGATGCCCTTGTCTTTTGTCTTCCAGATGCCTGTGGCCTGATCCGGTGGCTGCTCATGGTGAACCCCACCCGCCGGGCCACCCTGGAGGATGTGGCTGGTCACTGGTGGGTCAACTGGGGCTACGCCACCCGCGTGGGGGAGCAGGAGGCCGCACACGAGGGTGGACACCCGGGCAGCGACTCTGCACGCACCTCCGTGGCTGAGTGGCTCCGGCGCTCCTCCCGCCCCCTCCTGGGGAACGGGGCCAGGGTGTGCAGCTTCTTCAAGCAGCACGCGCCTGGGGCGGCAAGCACCGGCCCGGGCCTGGAGCGCCAGCACTCGCTCAAGAAGTCACGCAAGGAGAACGATGTGGCCCAGGCCCGCCAGGGCACCCCAGCCGACGACACTGCCCCGCGCTCCGGCAAGAGCAACCTCAAGCTGCCCAAGAGCATCCTGAAGAAGAAGCTGTCAGTCTCCTCGGACCCTCGGGAGCCCGGCCCGGGCCCCGCCAGCGCAGGGCAGGCCGAACCCTTGCTCCCCAAGAAAGGCATCCTGAAAAAGCCACAGCGCGAGTCTGGCTACTACTCGTCCCCGGAGCCCAGCGACTCGGGGGAGCTCCTGGATGCAGGTGACGTGTTTGTGAGCGGGGACCCCCCGGAGCAGAGGGCCCCCCCAGCCTCTGGGCTGCTCCACCCCAAGGGCATCCTCAAACTCAACGGCAAGTTCTCCCGCGCAGCTTCAGATCGCACGGCCCCCACCGCCTTCGGCTCCTTGGACCAACTGGCCTCCCCACGAGCCCCGCCCCGGGCCAGCCGGCCCTCAGGGGCCGTGAGTGAGGACAGCATCCTGTCCTCTGAGTCCTTCGACCAGTTGGACCTGCCCGAGCGGCTCCCAGAGCCCCCGCTGCGGGGCTGTGTGTCGGTGGACAACCTCTCCGGGCTGGAGGAGCCCCCCGCAGGGGGTCCTGGCAGCTGCCTGAGGCGCTGGAGGCAGGACCCCCTGGGGGAAAGCTGCTTCTCCCTGACGGACTGCCAGGAGGTGACACAGACCTACCGCCAGGCCCTGGGGGTCTGCTCTAAGCTCAGCTGAGAGTGCACGGGCAGGCTCCAAGATGCAAGGAACTGGCGGCACCCTAGGGGCGGCGCCTGAGCCCCAGGCCAGGGGCGGGCAGGCAGCCTGCAAAGGAAGCACGGTAGGGGTCTGATGTCTTCAGCCCCAGGAACCAAGATGATAGGCAGAAAGAGTGGAGAAGTAGGCGCAAGGGAAAGGCCTGGGCGTCTTCTCCTGCCTGTGTTTTGTGCACGGGTTAGGGGACAGGGGACAAGCAGGGAGACCTAGAAGGAGCGCCTGCCGTAGCCGTGCCCACCGCTGTCACCTGCTGTGAATGAGTTTTCCAGGTGGCGCCTGCCAAGGGCAGCCTCTTCCCTACTCTTCCTGTGCCCCAGTGGGACTGGCACACACACACACACACACATGCACCCGCCGGCCACTAGAACTGGAACGTGGCGTCTCTGCTGTGCTGGGGGTAGCCTGCGGTAACCCTTCCTTATTTATCCCAGCAGCCAGAGAGCACAGCGGCCGCGGCTCTCTCCCCTTCCCCCTCGAGCCTGAGCCCCCTCAAGTCGCTGCTATGGACCTCAAAGGCTTGGCAAGGCTCGGCCTGCTGTACAGATTTCATCTCAAGGGGGCCCGACTCCTCCGGACCCCACCTGGGACCTCAGAGACTCACAAGTTCTGCCTCTAAACTGCTCCTGAAATCTGGACTATGGATGGATGCACCTCTGGGCTTTCAGACCCTACAGTGTCCTTATTTATTTTTATGTTCTCAACTGTTTTGTTATAAAAAAAAAACAAAAGTGAATCTTGCTGTTTTTATTAATGTGAATGCCGCGTTCTGGGGAGACCCGTGAAGACATCTGAGTTGCGTGTGCAGAGGGAGATTGTTGCGATGATTCCCCTCTGAGCATGGGGAGGGTCGGGTCTGGGACTCCCCATGTCCCATTGCGGTGTCTGGAGGCGTGGAGGCGGGGAGGTGGCCTCCCGCTCTCCTCACGCCACACCCTGACTGTCCACCAAACGATCCGATCCGCTCTGCTTGCTGTGTAACGGGGAAGAGCCACTCCATTAAAACCAGAGGCGAGTGGCAGCCGACCTCCCTCCATCTCTTTGGGGAAGAGTGGAGGCACAGGTCTGTGAGCCTCCCCCTGGGCTGCCCGGTGGGAAATAGAGAAGGTTTATTCAAAACAAAGCAAAGGCCCCCCAGCTCTTAACTGCCCAAAGCAGCTCCAGCATCAGCCATTGCGGGGTGGGGGGAGCAGCCCAGGGCTCTAAAGAGACAACTAGATCCCCGCCCCCACTCTCCCCTTCCTCTCCTCCTGCCCCTCCCCCACTGGCTTGGAGCCCCCTGCTGTCCCCCACAGCCTCTGTTCTCACATCCCCCCCAGAAATCCCCTTTTCCTCCAGTGCCTGGCAGCTTCTCCCCTCCCCCACCCCCTCTGCCAGACTCCTAGAGGAAGTCAGGAATGCATGGAATGTCCGCCCCCCCCCACGGCCCGCCCCCTCGGCCCCCTGCAGAGCATTCCCGGCACGCCAGCTCCATTGAGAAACTCCCAGGCTCCGAGGGCTGTGGACGCCGGAGAGGATGAGGACAAAGTCTGGGGCTGGCAGCCGGCTGGCTCCGGCCCCAAGCAGGCTCCAGCCCCAACCCTGACCCGCTCTGGTGTTCCCAGGTCCCTGGTGCTGGCCAGCCCCTGTGCCCTGTGCCACAGCACTCCTGTCCCTCTGCCCAGAGAGCTGGCAAAGTCACTGAGTTTGGGGAGGGGCGAAGCAACTCTGGGGTCCAGATGGCAGCACCAAGAAGAAATTGCTTAGGCCACAGCCTGGGGAGCTCTGGGCCTGACAGCTCTCACGTCCGATGCGGGAGTGCTGGGACTCTGGGCCAGGCGGCCGGTAACCCCAGTGAAGCCCCGGGGCGGGTCTCTACCCCATGCAGCTGCAGAGGTCAGGTGCTCATTCATTCATTCATTCATTCCCCTTCCGAATGAAGCCCTACTGTGGGCGTGGACCACAAAGCCAGGAGGCTGTGCACCGGAGGGCTAGGAAGCGCGCCTATCAGTGAGCTAAGCCGAGAAAGTGTCCTTAGTCCAGGTCCGGGACAGCACAGGCACCGCCAGCCGTGAGTGCCCTTGGGGGGCGCTCGTGAGGGCTCTCACTGCACGCTCTCCTCGCATTGCCAGCTCAGAAGACAGGGGCTCAGAAAGCTGTAGTCTGTCCAGCCGAGCAAGTGGCAACACCAGGCCTCCACCCAGACCTGGGAGCTGCCAGTCTTGGGGGGCCGGAGCCCACGGAGCGGGCTTGGGTTTGGAGAATGGAATAAAGGAATAGAAGGGAATGGAACTGTAGATATTGACTGGGCCTCTCTGACACGCCAAGCCCTTTTCCAGGCACGGGAATATAGCCATTTCCCCCAAGAGGGAGCCAGGGAAGAGGGCAGTGAGTGGGCCCAGGGAGAAGCTGAAAGGGCGGTGGTGGGGGTGACAAGAGGGGGCTCACCGTGAAGCGAGGGCCTGAGTCCAATGGGAACCTGAGTGCGGGATGAGGGGGGGAGGAGGAGGGCTCAGTCCCTTCCATCAGCTCTGGCTCAGCAGGGTTGGGGGAACCCCCAGGTGTTTGGTCCTGAGGTTTGTGTCCCCCTGTGGTCCGTTTGCTTAACCTCCTCAAGGGAGGGCTGGTCAGGGAGGTGTGTCCCGGTGGAAAGAGAATATCTATGACCTCAGCTCCAAAGGGACCTGGACTTGAGGCCGCCGGATCCTGAACCTCACCTGCCAGGATGCTTCATACCAAAAACATTCCAGAAAGAAGGCTCAGAGAGGACGCTGGGCCCCAGGGGGAAAGGCTGAAGCTGCAGGAATATTTAGTGCCACATCAGTGCTTCCGGAATGTGACGAACGCAGACAACAAGTGGCGGTGGGAGGGCAACCTGGGAGAGGGGAGGAGCGGGCCTTCTGAACTCCCCGGGCAGGTGCAGGCGCAGGCAGCCGAATAATGGGAGCACGCTCGCTCGGCTCAGCGGTACCGAGGCTTCCCTGTGCGCAGGGAGGCAGGCACAGTCAGCGCACGCATGTCAGGGGGACCTGCACTTCCTCTGCTCCATCCGGCAGACCCTTGGGGGACCCCCTCCTGGTGGGATGAGGAGAAAGGGGAGCCCAGAGCGGCCCAGATGTGTGGGAAGCGGCAGCCCCCATAGAACCTGCAGTGGGCTGTGCGCCTCCTGGAGCGGCCTCAGCCCTGCCAGGCAGTGACTCAGCTAAGAGCACACCTCGCCTGCAGGACCAGCCCAGGACAAAGGACTGGCTGAAGAGCCTGGGTGTTTCTATTTACTGCTTGTTTATTTTCATTTATTTGCAAGGCAGAGGGAGAGTGAGAGAGGAGTTCTTCCAGTCACTGGGTCACTCCCCCAGTGCCCACAACAGACAGGGTTGAGGCAGTCTGAAGCCAGGAGCCAGGAACTCCATCCATGTAGCTCTCCCACGTGGGTGGCAGGGACCCATCTTTGGCCATCATCTGCTGCCTCCCAGGGTGCGTCTTAGCAAGAAGCAGGATCAGAGGTGGAGTGGCAGGGACTCAAACTTGCACTCCAATATAGGATGCGGTTGTCCCAAGTGGTGACTTGACCCACGGCACCTCAGCGCCTGCCCTGAGCCTGGGCATTCCTGAAGCAGGAGTAGGAAGTGGCAGGGGTGGGGTGGTAGTGGCCTGGAAGAATAAGCATGGTTCATCACGGGTGGAGGGCCCCGAGACCCAGCATTCTCCAGCCGCTTGTTGAGAATGGGTGTACAAGGAGCTAACTTGGAAGCAAGTGGCCCCAGCAGGGAGCCCGTCCTGGAAAGAGACGATGGTGCTTGGACTGGAGAAGAAGCAGTAAAGAAGTGAGGGCTGGCGTTGGCATTGGACGTGGGGAGTGAAGGGCAGGGGCCCGGAGTCGCTCCATGAGGCTCGGCTTGCAACCTGGAGTGAGGATCAGTGTCTGCTCGCAGGTTTGAGGTGTGGGGTAGGCTCCGGGCACTTAGACTGACAAGATAAAGGCATACAGGCACTGGAGCTGGGGGAAGATTTGGGCTAGAGATTCGGGAGCTGTTGCTAGAAAGAGTTACTGCTTCGTGTGAAACTTCGAGGATCGGGATCATCGCTGCTCCTCCCCGCTCTAGGGGTTCTCGGGTTTTATTGCTAGGAAAGCAGTCCCTTCCACAGCTGGCTCGTTGCTTGTAAAGACGCCAGGGAGGCCGTGATGCTGAGCCCCGGGGTTAGGCCTTGCCTCGCTGGGCCCGGCTTTCAAGGATGGGAGGAGCAAGCCGGTGCGGAGTGGGGATCGTTCCCAGAGGTTGGCCGCTCCGGGACTCCGCTTCTGTCTATGCAGGACAGGGACTTCTCAGGACCCTCCTGCTTCTTTTTCTTCTGGAAAACTGTGATTATGTATTTGAAAGGCAGAGTTAGAGACAGAAAGGGACACACACACACACACACACACATCTTCCATCCTCCGGTCCCCCAAATGGCCACAATGCCCAGGGTTGGGCCAGGCTGATGCCAGGAGCTTTTTCCGGGTCTCCCCCATGGGCGCAGGGGCCCAAGCATTTGGGCTGTCGTCTACTGTTTTTCCCAGGCGCATTAGCAAGGAGTTGGATTGGAAATAGAGCAGGTGGGACTTGGCACGAACCAGTGCCCAGATGGGGTGGCAGCCTTACAGGCTGTGGCTTAACCCGCTGCACCTAGCGCCAGCCCCCACCCTCGACTTTGAAATTCCACAGCTGCATATTTTCAAAGCCAATCACAGATCTCATAAGAACGTTAGAAAGGTCACCCTTGGACCAAGGACGCTGCCTCCGAGGCTGGCCCGCTGAGGGGCTGGGCTCACAGAGGCCTCCTGAGGCTCGGACCTGCGCCCCAGAACCTGCTACAGATCCCTGGGGAGCCTAAGCACAGCCCGGCCGGGGCCCAGCACTCTGCGTTTTCACAGGTGAGGCGCGGCGAGTGGCTCTGTCCCACAGGGCCTGAGGACTTGCTCTAGGCCAGGGCCCAGAGGCCGCCTCTAGGGAGCCACAGCCTCTGGAGGAATTTCGCCCGGCGGCGGGAAACCTCGCTCTTTCTCCTGGGGCCTCTGAAATGCCCACTCCCCCCAACTCTGCACAAAGGAATCCCTGGTCCTGCTCCGTAGTCTCAGTTGTCCCTGCTCTCTCCACCCCTGCCCTGAGCTAATCCCACCTTCTCAGTTTCCCCATCTCCTCTGTGCAGGGGCCCACAGGTCAGCCGGGGGATGAGTCATCCGGCTGGAGGAGGGGCTCCCAGGCCATAAATGGGCAAAAGCCCAGCTGCAGGTTCCAGACTGGCGGACAGGGCCATCTCCTCCGTGCCCCTCTCCCCCAGGGGAATTTCCCGGAGAGGAGGGAGGCTGCGACCGGATGGAATTCTAGAAATAGCAGAGCTTTTGAGGAGCTGGGTTCCAGGCTGACTCAGCTTCCCTGATAAACAGACAGCTGCCGGCCAGGATTTTCCCAGCTGCAGAGGGAGGCTGAGCCCCCACTTCCTGGTGGAAGTGTTCTGCTAGGTCTGGCCAGCTCCACCTCCTCCCTGCTCCTTGAGATCAGAGCGCGGGCTGCAGGCTGCACTGACCCAGGCCCTGGCCCCTGGGGGACCTCTGCAGCAGGACTGAACACCGTCCCTTCTGGGACCTGGCCAAGCTCTCCCCCATGGGATTTGGAGCCCCAGGCTTTGTGACCCCCGGCTCCAGGTTCCCTGCTCCGTAGGGCTTCACATCACAGCATGCCAGCCACTGCCAGGAGCCCCCTCTCTGCTCAGGGACCCCTGCTTTGGTCTGCCTGCAGCCAGTGCCCAGTGCTCTGAGTGGGAAAATCATTGGAGCGGCGGCTGCTGCCGGGGAAGAGCAGCCTGGCCTGCCTGCGGACCTGGCTCACCTCAAGGCCTTTTTACCTGGGGTCTGGGCCTCATTTCACCGCTTAGAAACCTTGCCTGTGGGGCTGGCGCTGTGGTGTAGCAGGTAAAGCCACAGCCGTGCAGGTGCCGGTTGGTCTCCCAGCTGCTCCACTTCTGATCCAGCTCCCTGCTAATGGCCTGGGAAAAGCATCCCAGGTGCTTGGGCCCCTGCACCCATGTGGGAGACCCAGACGAAACTCCTGGCTCCTGGCTTTGGCCAAGCCTAGCGTTGGCCTTTGTGGCCATCTGGGGAGTGAACCAGAGGATGGAAGATCTGTCTTTCTCTCTGTAACTCTGATTTTCAAATACATCCACACATCTTAAAAGAAAAAAAAAGAAAAAAAAAACCTTGCTTGTGGGCAGGGAGGCTTGGTGGCCAGGGTGGTACTGATTAACGACTACTGAGTACTGATGGACAAGTACTGAGTACTAATTGATGAGTACTGAGTACTGATTGATAAGTACTGAGTGCTGATTAACAAGTACTGACTACTGATTGGCAAAGACCGACACTGCTGCCAAACCAGCTGATGAGCCCATTCGCGGCCTCTGGGCAATTTCACCCCAGGGGACCCTACGTCCAGGGCCGTCCAGGGCCGAGTTCACAGGGAGAGCAGAGAGCTGGGCTGCGGCACCTGCGGAGCCTCTCAGTGGTGGTGTGGCCTCTGGGCCAGGACTCGGTCCCTGGGCGTCACTGTCAGGATACCCTTCCCCTTCGACGCTGTGGAGACAACCTCCTGGGTGTGCACGTCCTTTCTGTCCCCCGAGCACACGGCAGTCACTTCGAGAGTCACCTTCCCAGTCCCCGCACGCCCACCATGTTGTCATAAGGATTTGCGGACGACACACGAGCGTGCTTGCTAAGCAGTAGCTCACCCAGGAAGACCAGGCAGCGAGCGCAGCTACTCAATGGCTGCCTGTGTTCACGGAGGGCCTCCTCCTGCTTTCCTGGCCCCAGCCCCTGGTTTACGAAGGGGAATCTGATCGTTAAATCAGTGAAAACCCATCCCTTAATAAACCCATCAGCATTTGCTGAGACCTCACTATTGTTCTGGGTGCCATGGAAAATACTGAAGCCATTTGGATGTGGTCCCCTCCCTCCAGGAATTTCTCTACCATAAAGCTGGAGTTGTAAATGAACACCCACAGGATGGTTGTTAACAGCTCGGGGTGACTGGGTGAGGGCGTGGGCTGCTACAGAGAAGCCGCAGGGAGATGTGCAAGCCCCTTGCGCTGGTGGTTAGGGACCCGCCTGCATCTCAGCCCATACTCTGGTCACTCAAGGCCTAAGCCCCCTAACTGCGGGGCTCTGGGGGCCTGAGCCTCTAGGCAGGGTCCACCTGGAGGGCCCTCGGCTGTGGCTGAGTCTAGAGTCCTTTGCTGCAAGCAGGTTGGCTTTGCTCTTCCCAAGCCTGCGCCGACGGCTGAGTGAGGGTCTGGATGAGCAGAAACGTGGGAGGCAGAGCTGGTCGGCTCCCATCCTCAGTCGTGGGGCAGGCTCGGGACCCTGCTTCCCACGGAGCAGGAGCTCCCACAGCCTCATCCAGTCTGGTCATCCCGACCGGAGAGGGTGACTTTCTCTAGATGTCTCTTAGAGGGAGGACAGAGCCACCACTGCTGCTCAGCTTGGGCCGCCCTGTGAGCTGTGTGTTCCTTGTCTAGGACCGCTGGGGCAATCTCTGGGCCTGAGCCTCCATCCACGCTAGGACACTAGTGGAGATCAGCCTCAGCCTCCCCCAGCCCCACCACTTACCCCAGCAATAAGAACCAGCTTCGAATCACGTGAAATTTTATGTGTGGGATCACCCTACCCCCATCCAAAATCGACTTAGCCAAGGATGCTAACCACCATGGAAGTTTCTGTGCTAGAGCACCGGTTCCCAAAGTGCGGCCCTGGGACCCCCGGGGTTCCCCAAATCTTTTCAGAGGCTATACCTGATTAGAGCCCCCCCCCCCTTTAAGGTATTTATTTGAAAGGCAGACTGACAGAAACAGTGAGGGAGATTTTCCATTTGCTACTTCACTCCCCAGATGGCCTGGGCTGGGCCAAGCCAAAGCCAGAAAGGGGCCTGGAGCTGCGTCTGGATCTCCCCTGTGAATGGTAGGGGCCAAGCACTTGGGCCGTGTTCTGCTGCTTTCCCAGACGCATTAAGAGGGAGCTGGATGGGAAGTGGAGCAGCCAAGACTTGAGTCAGCCTTCCAGGGTCACAAGCAGCAGCTTAACCCACCACAACGCCAGCCTCACAACTCATTTTCCAAAGGTTTTTAATTTTCTTTTATTTGAAAGGCAGAATGATGAAAGATGTCTTTTTTCCTAAAAAGATTAATTTAATTTATTTGAAAGAGTTAGAGAGGCAGAGGCAGAGAGGGAAAGAGAGAGAGAGAGAGAAAGAATCTTCCATCCACTGGTTCACTCCCCAGATGGCCACAATGCCAGAACTGAGCCAGGCCGAAGCCAGGAGCCAGGAGCTTCATCTGGGTCTCCCACGTGGGTGTAGGAGCTCAGGCACCTGACCGTCTTCCACTGCTTTCTCAGATGCATTAGGAGGGAGCTGGATCAGAAGTGGAATAACTGGGATTTGAACCGGCGCCCATGTGGGATGCCAGCCCTGCAGGCAGCAGCTTCAGCTCCTATACCACAGCGCTGGCCCCAGAAAGCTATCTTCCCTCTGCTGGTTCACTCCCTGATGTCCACAGCACACAGGGGTGCGTAGGGCTGAAACCAGGAGCCAGGAACTCCATCCAGGTCTTCCACCTGGGTGGCAGGGGCCCAAGGTCCTGAGCCATCACACGCTGCCTCCCAGACTGTGTCAGCAGGAAGCTGGATTGGAAGCAGAGGAGCCAGGACTACAACTGGCACTCTGAAGTGGGATGTGTGTGTCCAAGTGGCAGGCAGCCAATCACTAGGTCCCAATACCTGCCCCTGTCCTCAGGTTTCAAGAGTGCGAAGAGGGGCCGAGACTGTGGTATAGCGGGTAAAGCCGCCGCCTGCAGTGCTGGCATCCCATATGGGCACCCGTTCGAGTCCCAGCTGCTCCACTTCTGATCCAGCTCTCTGCTGTGGCCTGGGAAAGCAGTAGAAGATGGCCCAAGTCCTTGGGCCCCTGCACCCACGTGGGAGACCTGGAAGAAGCATCTGGATCCTGGCTTTGGATTGGTCCAGCTCCGGCCGTTGCGGCCAACTGGGGAGTGAACCATAGGATGGAAGACCTCTCTCTCTCTCTCTCTCTCTCTCTCTCTCTCTCTCTGTTGGTCTCTCCTTCTCTGTGTAACTCTGACTTTCAAATAAATAAATAAATCTTTTTAAAAATAAAAGTGTGAAGAGATCCTCAGATCAAAATGTCTGAGGACTTCCGCTGTCCTGAGAAGGGACACAGCAGGGAGGACTGCCACATCCTATCGAGGACACCACGTACTTTGGAACTTCAGACTGTGAATAATTTTTTAGCATAGTATTGCTTGGGACATGCTTAACTTTAAAAATGAGCCATTGTTTATCTGGAATTCAAATTTAAATGGGAGGGGGCCGATGCCGTGGCACAGTGGGTTAAGCTGCCACCTGCGATGCTGGCATCCCATAGGAGCGCCAGCCAGTTCAAGTCCTGGCTGCTCCACTTCTGATCCAGCTCCCTGCTATGGCCTGGGAAAAACAGCAGAAAATGGCCCAAGTCCTTGGGCCCCTGTACCCACGTGGGAGACCCTGAAGAAGCTCCTGGCTCCTGGCCCCTGGCTTCAGCCTGGCCCAGTGCTGACTGTTGAAGTCATCTAGGGAGTGAACCGGCAGATAGGAAGATCTCTCTCTCCTCTCTTTCCCTCTCTCCCTGTAACTCTGACTTTCAAAGTAAATAAATACATCTTTAAAACAAAACGAAGAAAAAACAAATTGAAATGGGTGTCTTGTACTTTTGTTTGCTAAATCCGGGAAACCTAACAGCAGGAGAGATTTAGATTAGACAAAAGGAAGAGAGTGAGTCAGATCTTGGGATTCTGACCCGGGCGAGGATGGACACGCCGTCCAAGGACTCGGAGCAGGTCTCCGAGAAACCCGGGCAGGGTGAGCCAAAGACACAGAAAGCGAACCTGGGTGTGAATGGTGGTGTTCAGAGGAGGAAGTGACCCCTGGTGGGTGTGGGCGGAGGGCAGGGGAGGGCAGGGGAGGGCCGAAATCCCTGGAGGACCAAAGACACAAGGCAGTGAGGTCATCCCCTCCTGCTCTGCTAAAAATGTGTGTGTGTGCTTCGGTTCCGGCTGTCTGGAGCGAATCTCGAGATCTGGGTGGGGCTGCACACGGGGACGAGCTGGGGTGGCTGGGGAACAGGAAGGCCTATTTGGGACCAGAAATAAACAGAGAGGCACAGCAGTGGCCCGTGGGAGAAGGGCCCTTTTTCCCAGTTAAGAGCACTGAGGGAGGAGGGCCGGGGACACACCCTGCACCCCATCCTCGCCCTCACTCTGGTCAACAAGGGAAACTCTAAGAAACTCCCAGAAAGAGAAACACGGTGCCTGGCTGGCAGGGAGGGTGTGGTGTCCTCATTAAACATTTAATTGAAAGGCAGAGAGAGAAAGAGAAAGAGGAAGATCTTCCAGCCACTGCTTCGCTCCCCAGATGGCTGCAACGGCCAGGGCTGGGCCAGGCCAAAGCCAGGAGACTGGAACTCCATCCAGGTCTCCCATGTGGGTGGCGGGGGCCCAGGCAGTTAGACCACCATCGACTGCTTCCCAGGTGTGTTAGAAGGGAGCTGGATCAGTAGCAGAGCCGCTGGGACGGGAACAGGTGCGCCAATATTGGATGCCAGTGGTGATTAACCGGCTGTGCCACAGAGCTGACCATTAATTTTTTTTCTCCGACATCTACGGGGCATTTAACCTGGTGTCAGGTCTGTGGGGAGTCCTGGGGGCAGGTGCAGAATTTGTGAGTAAGAAGCAGAGGCAGACTTTTCATCACCAGCTGAAAACCTGGTAAGAGCCATGACTCCCTCCATGGAGAGTCATTGACCAAGAACCACAGCCCCCACCCCCACCCTGGTCCAGGCAGGCAGAGGGGCCTCCGGATCCTGTGTGACCTGAGCAGGTTCCACCCAGGCAGGTTTTCCTCGATGCTGCGTTCAGCGCAGGCAGCAAGGCAACCGGATTCACAGGTGTACAGGTGCAAGCCTCGGGGGTGACGCGTGCGGACTCCTCTCTGCGGACTGAGCTTGGCTGGGGCACCACGCTCAGAGCAGACCTTGCTGTCGGGAGAGTCGGGATAGGTGGAAGCATTTCCCGAGGACACAGGCCAGGCTGCTACGAGGAATGATGGGAGGAGGGAGGGTGTTTGGTTCTGAGCAAAGGGTATAGGGTGGATGGGGATTGGGCATCGATTGAAGTGTTGCCATGAGGCTCCCACAGAGAGGAAGGCAATGATTCAGCCAAAGGAAGTGCTTTTTTTTTTTTTTTTTTTTGACAGGCAAAGTTAGACAGTGAGAGAGAAAGAGACAGAGAGAAAGGTCTTCCTTCCGTTGATTCACCCCCCAAATGGCCGCTAAGGCCGGTGCACTGCACCAATCCGAAGTCAGGAGCCAAAGTGCTTCCTCCTGGTCTCCCATGCGGGTGCAGGGCCCAAGCACTTGGGCCATCCTCCACTGCTTTCCCCCGGGCCACAGCAGAGAGCCGGACTGGAAGAGGAGCAGCCGGGACAGAACCTGGCACC
Organism: Lepus europaeus; assembly: GCF_033115175.1. Classification (NCBI taxonomy): domain Eukaryota; kingdom Metazoa; phylum Chordata; class Mammalia; order Lagomorpha; family Leporidae; genus Lepus; species Lepus europaeus. Next base: position 20,362,060 of record NC_084840.1, on the reverse strand, counting down.
CCGACCGGGACTAGAGGAAGTGCTTTCTAACAGTGAGCCCCATCCCAGTCCCAGATGGAGGGGAGGGGACTCCCCGCTGCTCCCTGTGTTTGGTCTCTCAGGAGGGGACCCCTAGCAGGCAGGAAGGGCTGAAGACAGGACAGCGCTTGGGGAGGGGAGGGCATGGCTCACAGGGGTCTGGACCATGGGTCTGCCGGGGTCGCCCCAACTCCTCCGTGCCCCATGGCTCACAGGGTCTGGACCATGGGCCTGCTGGGGTCACCCCAACTCCTCCGTGCCCCATGGGCCCTCATCTGAGGTTGCAGTGGATAGGCAGACACAGGACTGGCTGCGACACAGGACAGCTGGTCGTTAGCCCCGCGGGGAACAAGCTGGACTGTCCTGGGCTGGGCTGCAGGGGTGGGAATGGGAAGATGGCTTCTGGATGAGTCACGGCCATTGTCTGCCCCATCCCTCTGGGAGGGAGGCTGGGGGAGACCCGGGCCCTGGCCAGCTGGGCCCCACCCTGGTCCTCGCAGCTCCAGGGTGAGCGGGATTTGGCTCCAGTGTTCTCTCTGTCTACCACCACCAAGGCTGGGCTCATGGAGGGGAGGAAGGAGGGTCCAGCTCTGCCCACACCTGCGAAGGGGCTTGGAGTGATCGCGCAATGGAGCAGGGAGGCCTGGCCACTGGGGAAGTGGCCTGCCCCGGCTGGCTGTGCAGAGGAAGCTGGTAGGCGCGCCTCTGTTGTCCAGCGCACCAGAGCACAGAGGTGGCGGCCCCACCACGCCCTTCCTAAGCCTCCTTCCAAACCTGCCCTCGCTCAGCAGGCAGGGCGGGCACCACACCCTCCCTCCGGGCCTCAGGGCAGCCGGCAGATGGCCGGGCAACGCCTGCCCCCACCATGGCCTGCTCCGCTCCTCCCTGGCCCCAGCCACGCCTGAGTCCCTGGGGTGGCGTGGGGGTGAGGGGTCACAGAAGCACAGAACGGCAGACTGCCGGGGCACATATTTGGAGAACCCAAGGTGCACAGGGGCCGGATGCGTGCTGCAGGGGTGCCCAGTCTGCTGAGGGCAGGGGGGAGGCGGGACTCCAGGGGAGGGGCCTGCTGCCCTCCCAGCTTCAGGTGTGGACATGAAGCCCTCGCGCAGGACCCCGTGACCCCAGTGCCAGAGACCCGGGAGGTGGCTGGGGACATGACTCCCGGGCCCGCTCCTGACAACTGCACCGTGCCTGCTGGTTCCAGAGACGTGAAGGAGGGGAGACAGACAAGCAGCCACAGCGCCCTTTGCCCTGCTGCTCATTGCCTGTGGGGGAACAGGGCCAGGTGGAGAGGCAGAAGATGCCAGTGCGGGTCCAAAGCAGGCCACTGATGGCGCTTCGCTGAGGCCGGGGAGCCGCCCCAGGCCTCCCAGCTTCACCTGCGGGGCTTGGTGGGCGTGAGCCAGTGAAACGGAGCCCCTGAGTTTAATGGCGCCCTCAGTGCCCATGGGGTGAGCGTGCGCCAAGCTTTCTCATGGGGAGGGGACAGGCGTTCCCCTCTGTGTGTGTCCAGAGGGTTTGCATTTTCCAATGGGACAGTGCACGCACACTGGACTTTTCTTCCCAGGGCAGAAAAAGGGCAGGAGGGAGCCGTACCCAGTGCACTGGGGGTGGGTGGGGGCAGCACCCGGGATTTGCGTTTTCCATTCAGTTGTCTATGGATATGAACCCCTGACACTCAGGAGAGTGACTCACAGTGAGAGTCCACGTGCGGGGGGTGCAGGCGGCCTCTGACGCTGGACAACCGGGTGCTGAACCTTCCCTCTATTCACTGCAATTCTTTTCTTTTTTTTTTTTTTTTTTTTTACAGGCAGAGTGGATAGTGAGAGAGAGAGACAGAGAGAAAGGTCTTCCTTTGCTGTTGGTTCACCCTCCAATGGTCGCTGTGGCCGGCGCATTGCGCTGATCCGAAGGCAGGAGACAGGTGCTTCTCCTGGTCTCCCATGCGGATGCAGGGCCCAAGGACTTGGGCCATCCTCCACTGCCTTCCCGGGCCATAGCAGAGAGCTGGCCTGGAAGAGGGGCAACCGGGATAGAATCCGGCGCCCCGACCGGGACTAGAACTCGGGGTGCCGGCGTCGCAAGGCAGAGGATTAGCCTGTTAAGCCACGGCGCCGGCCTATTCACTGCAATTCTACACGACCCTGCCTGGAAAGGGTGGCGCTGTGGGCGTGGGCTGAGCCCCTCCTGACCAGAGCCTTCCATCTCTCTTCGGCCTGGCTTCCGAGTGCCCACTGCTCGGGTGGAGTCCGACCCCTCTGCCTGCCTGCTCACTGCCTGGTATCGGGGGGTGTGCATTACGGTGGGGGCATCTCGCCCGGTGAGAGCCCAGGTGAGCTGGCCTTGATGTATTCATCTTGGGCAAACCACCTCCCTTCCTGGGCCTCAGTTTCCTCATCTGTATGATGGGGCTTTGGGCTCCAGATTTCATAAATGCTTTGTCAGTGGTCACAGGGCGGGGGCCAGGTCAGGTGTCCTGGGCACGGCTGGACAAGGGTGAATCGAGTGAGGAGACACAAGGACCTCCTGGCTGGAGGGCTCTGGGGACGCTGGGCTGGGCGGTTCCACCCTTGCTCCCCTCCCGCAGCAGCTCCTCTGTGCTCGTCCTTAGGTCCCAGCTCCATGGCAATGTCACTAAGCACTCTGCCCTCACTCTCCAGGTAGACGTTGAGATGTTCACAGAGAATCTGTCTCACGCACCCCGTGTCCGCCATCTCGCACAAAGTGGGCATTCAGAGGCGTTGGTAAGCAATGAATGGGTGGCCCCCTTGGACCCGCCAGCCCTTCTGCTCTGGCCAAGCTCCTTTGGCTAAGGGACCAGCCTCAGGAACAGAGTCAGTCCACAGAATTTGTCAGAGTTTTGCCTTTTCCTTATGCCTCTTTGAGAGTAGTTTATCTCAACATCCCAACCTCCAGCCTTGTCTTTCGCCCTCAGAGCAGGGAAAATGTCCCAGGAGATCCACTAATTCGCACTAAGATGTGAATGGCTCTTGTCTGCCCTTGTGTAGGAAGAAGACTCCTGGGTCTGCCTTTCCTGCTGTGTGTGTGTGCATGTGTGTGTGTTAGGGACTGAATTAACCCCCCAGGCTGTTCTCCAGGGTTGTCCAGGAGCGCGCATGCAACACGATTGTTAGCTGCAAGGCCCCAGACAGAAGAATGGCGTCCTGCGGTCCGGGCTGGGGGTCCGGGCGGGCCTCCCACCCTCCACCCCTCACATGGCAGCCGAGTGGTGAGCGGCCAGTGACCGTGTCAGCAGCCTCCTCAGCCTAGCCCGGGAGGGGCCTCTGGCATCTCTTTCATCTTCAGCCCCGCCCCTGGGGGCGGCCAGTGCTCCCTCAGCTGGCTCCTGTCTCACTTGGAGATGCTCCGGCCTGGCCCCTGGCCTCTGGTTCCTCCCCCATGGCCCACGCTCCGGCTCATGGCCTCCGCCTCCACGCCTGTCCCCGAGTGGGCTTTGCACTGTCACCTCCACAGTCCCCGAGACCCAGGCCTGGTTGTTTGTTAGCCACGCCAGCCTCTCGGTCCCTGGTCCTCCTCCTGTGTGGAGATCCAGGGCTGCCGCACCTGCCCTGGTCACCCTGTACTTACGGGCATCCAGGTGGTCCCAGCTGCTGATGAGGAGGGGCGTGGCATCACCCTCCCCTCCCCCACCTTCTCTGTCTTCAAGCTCAGTGTCCCTGAAGTCCCCACCCCAGGAGCGCTCTGGGCGGGGTCTCCTGCACCCCCATTCCTGTCTTTGTGAGGCTTTAGGAGCCCCTTCCTGGGGGACCCTGCCCTGGGGGGCGGGGCTGCGCAGTCCTGCGGCCAGAGCACCTGCAGGTGGCTCCCGCGCTGGGACCTGAGCTGCCCCATTGAGGCGCTCCCTGCTCTCAGGCCCCCACCCCCACCTGCCACAGCTCCAAGAAACTTGCCAAAGCCCCCTTTCACCAGCGGGGTGTGTGTGTGCCTGCGTGCATGTGTGCATGCCATGTGCGTGCGCGTGTGTCCCCGTGCACGCACCCATGTTCCCACCAGCACGCAAGGGCAGGACCCACCCCTCGCCCCCGTCTGCCCTTCTCGTGCATGACACAGAGCTGGCGCTCAAATCTGTCTCTCTTGGGTTTCACCAAACCTCAGGCTGGGTGGGTTTGGGGTCACACCTGTGGACTCCAGGCCGCCGAATAATGAGGGCTCCAGGACAGCTGAGGGGGAGGAGAAGGAAGGGGACCCCCTGCCAGCCCCTTCCTCCCCAGCAGCCCTTTGCCCCCATCAGGTCTGCCCACCCAGCCCCACCTGGCTGAGGGGGAGGGGAGACAGACACAGGTCTGTGTGTGGGCGGGTGGCTGGTCTCAGGCAGGCCAGGCGTTCACTTAATGATGGGTTCCTGAGAAACCTTCGCTTCCCTGTCCTTGTCCGAAGCCTGAGTGCCGGGGCTCACTGCAGACAGAACAGGACGGGGCCACCAAGTCCAGGGGCAGCCGGACACAGCTCCGGGTTCCAGACGGTACCTTCTTCCCTGGGCTGGCGCTGAGTGTGGCCAGAGAACGGAGCCCCTGACCCGCCAGCCAGAGACCCTGAACTTGGCAGAGATCAACTCTCAGGTTTCATTCCAGGGAGCTGAGGTTGCTGCTAGAACCTTCCAGCCGGGAGGGTGGCAGGCACGGAGCCCGGGCACCGGAACCCCGGGTCATCTCTGTGCGTGGTGGTGGCTGCCTGGACCCCAGGCCGTGGCTGAGGTAGGCTGTCCAGCACCGCTGGGCCAGGGTGCTGCACCCGGACAGCTCACCTTTGGGAGTGGGGGCACCGAAGGCAGGGGTGCTATAGGAAGGAGGGCTCTCCTGGGAGGCCCCTGCGTGGGAGGCGGGGACGCTGTCACCACCAGCCTGCCCTCCTGGCTGGATGGGTGACTCAGGACTGCCAGTAGGCCTGGATGTGCTGGGGCAGGTCCCCGCGCTCCTCCCTCCCAAACGCTGTGCCAGCAGGCCTGCCGGGGACCCAGCTTCCTCCCCCATGTCCACCTGCAGGTTGGCTGCAAGCCTGCAGGCTGAGGGCTCACTGCTGGCCGCTCTCCTGCCAGGTAGCACCCATGGGGGGAGATTTGGGGCACCGTGGGGCAGGCACCCACACCCGCCATCTCTGGGCTATACCACCATCTGTGGTTTGGCTAGCACAGGCATTGGGATCCCTAGGGAAACTGAGGCCCAAGTGTTACCATCTCCACTGCACCCCAAGTGCCTTGGTGTCAACTCCTGCTCTTTCCTGAACCTCCTGCCCAGGCCATGGTCTGGGGCCGGGAGGCCCCTGGCACTGAGCTGGGGTGGTGGCAGCCGGCCTGGGCCAGGCAGGCCTTGTCTGTCTTCTCCCAAACTGGGCTTGGCCTCTTGGCGCTGGGCGGGTTTTGGCTGAGATTTAGAGGAGAGGTGTCTGGGAATGAGCAGGCTCTCAGGGCCTGGGGAAGAGGGAGGTGGGGGCCTCTGCTGGGCTCCAGGGGGTTCCCTAGGCCACCCTCAGCCCTGTCCACCTCTATGGAGCTGGCCCAGGGCTGTACCTTGGCACCCACAGAGCAGGAATGAGGAGACACACGGCCATGGCCTTCTGGGCACCACGCTTAGGGCTTGCGTGCAGGGAGTCACGTCTCCTGCGCTCCACTGGACCCAGGGCCATTTCACCGCTCCTGGTACCGGAGGAGCCAGTCTGGTGCACCCTATGGTAGGATCTGACTCTACTCCTGTGTCTGGCCTATGGCTCCCTCCTCTGCACCCCACGGTGGCCCCAAGTCTTCCCTGCCTCCCTCACAGCGCAGAATGGCTCCAAGTGCTCCCTGGGCTGGCCCGTGCTGGGTGCCTGTGCTAGGGTTTGTCAGGCTGCACCTGCTGGAGGTGAGTGGTTTCCACAAGGCTGCAGGGAAGGCCGGCTCTGCTCAGCACGCTCCCCTGCCCACTCAGCTGTTGCCCTGGGCTGGCCGAGCCCTCTGGCTGCCCAGGTGTAGGCGGGACCTGCAGGCAGATGGTCTGGGTAGGCCCGCCGCCTCCAGGCCCTGCCGGGTGAAGGACGGTCCCCCGCAGAGGAGCCGCCGTGACTCAGCGTCTCACCCTGTGCACCCCGGCGGGAGGGGTGGGGTGATTCACTCCCACTAGCAGACCAGGCTCTGCCACCAACAAGGACGCGTCACGGACCCTCAGAGGGGCAACCCCCAGCTCCTAGCCAGGCAGGTCTTCCCTACACGCGACAGACACCAGCCAGAGCTGTCCACCCTTTTGGCCAAAGATGCCCCTGGGCAGGCAGGGCTGCCCTCCCCTGACCTTGGACTGCTGGCTTCGCCTCCCAGTGTGGCCTTGGCTGCCAGGGACGTTTAAGGGCCGGCCTGGGAAGGCACCGACCTTGAAGAGGAATGCGGGCAATGTCTTCAGCTGGAGCGGCCACCCCCCACCTGGGGCCAGGAATGTGGGCTCCTGGTCACCTGCGGCCCCCAAGGGTGGTGTGACGCCGCTGCAAGGCCTCATAAGGTCAGCTGGTGGACTGCCTGCCATGCACAGTGTGAGTACGGACTGCTGGTGCCACCCTGCCATGACAGCAGCCCTGTGTCCTCGCTCACACAGTGAGGGCGCTGCCCCTGCCTCCTGGGGTCCTGATATAGCAGTGACTCTGGGCCACAGAACCACGGGCTGGCAGAGCCCTTTGAAATGTGCAGTGCCTGCACCTGCCCTGTTTTACAGGTGTGGGAACTGAGGCCCACGGAGAAGGCTATGAGACGGCCACAGGTGCACTGGGTATGAGCCGGCGGCTTTGGGACAGGTGCTTTCCCCGCAAGCCCTCCTGTCCCCACCTCCTGGAGGGCAGCATCTCTTCCTTCTCCTCCCCCAGGAGGGACACTCAGGGGCCTCTCCTTGACCCTCACAGCACCCTGCTGGGAACCCAGAGTCTCCCGGGACACCCTCTGTGGAAACCACTGGGAGTGGGGGCCATAGGCAGGGGGCAGACACTGCTTGAAAACACATATGGGTGCCTGATGAGCAAATACCTTGATAAGGCCAGGCTAGCCTTCAAGGTGGCCTCCTGGAGACCAGAAAGAGAGTGAGAGAGTAAGAAAGTGAGAGCGAGAGCGAGATGGGTGAAGTAAGGTCTCTGCTGCCCTCTTGTGGCCATACCTGGGCCTGACTGCTGTCATCCAGGCCCCTGGTGCCTTATCTGCTCAACAAACTCCCTCCCAAGTCTCTTTCTGGGAGGCGCTCCAGGAGGGCTGGATGGAGCTGGAGAGGGCTGAAGTCACCTCTCCCTATCACATCACCGAGGCCAGAGTGTGGGCTGCACAAAGCCAGGCAGGGAGATCCTGGAGTAAGATGACTACAGGCCAACAGGTGTGGCCCAGCCCTTGTCACCCAGAAGGCTGGGTCTTGCAGAGACCAGCGAATGAGCCAACGCCAGACAGGATGGTTTGAAAACTGAGAGGGTGTTTATTTCCCAGGGAGGTGCACAGCGGCCGCAGGCACTGCTCTCCCGCTCCTTTCCCGAGAGATCCCCCCTCTGGAAAGTGCCCGTGGGGAGGCTGGGACGTGAAGAGAATCCATACACAACACTCGGGAGCCTTAAAAAAACACAGAGACAGACACCCTCCTGCACACAGGTACACATGTACAAAATAAATAGACATATAAAAGAGAGGCCACGCTCCCGCCGGGAGCCCCCGCCCGCAGCCGGGACCAGGCAGAGGCCATGTGGCCAGAACAGGCCCCGGCCCCAGAGAGGGGGGCTCGGCCGGGAAGACGGGGGGTAAGGGACGAGGGGACAAATAAATAAACAAACAGAGCCCGGTGTGCTGCAGGAGGCCTCAGGGCTGAGGCTGGGCCCCCCGCCCCCCGAGCCTGCTTCCCTGAAAGTGGCAGATCCAGCGACAGGCAGGAAGGCTCGAGCCACGTCCACCGGGCTCAAGCCAGCCCGCAACCAGGCCTGGAGCAAGTGGGGCGAGGGCCTGGGCTCCCGGGCAGCTGCCTCGGGGGGCACAGCCCGTCTTCCTCCTCCTCCCCCTCCTCCTCCTCTTGTCGGTGGCTCTCCTGAGCCCAGTCATCCTGCGGGAGGCCAGGAGACAGACATCACGGCTACAGTCCAGTGCCGCCATCCCCTCCGGTTCCACCTGGCCGCCCGTGTCTCACACGGAGCTTTCTTTAGGCCAGCAGAGAGAAGGTGTGAGACAGAAGCAGGTGCCGAGGAGGGGCAGGAGCTGTTGGAATGGATGGTAAGAAATCAAAGGGACCTGGGAGTCCCGAGGTCCCCCCTGGAGAAGTGTGGCCAGCGGGCGGGGGTGGAGGGCCGGGCAGCACGGCAGGGGCGGGGGTGGGCCGCTCAGCTGGGCAGCAACACGTGCTCCAGGAGGTAGGTGACGGAGTCCCAGTGCTTCCAGAGGAGGAAAAGGACGAGGAGCAGCAGGGCGGTGCTGCCGATGCGCAGGCGCGTCTTCATGAGCGGCGTGATGAAGCTGGCCACGGTGGACACGAACACCAGCAGCACGGCCATGAGCGCCAGGATCACGTTGATGAATTTGCCCAGCAGTGCCCGCGCGTTGGCGTTCTCCACGCCCTCCAGCTGCACCACCTGCTGCTGCTGCTGCTGCAGCTCCAGCTTGGTGACCCGGGTCAGGCAGGACTCCACGGCCTCCTGCAGGGGGCGCAGGGGAGCTCAGGGGGGGCGGGACCCCAGCCCCACCCAGCTCTCCGAGCAAGGACAAGGCTTAGGAAATGAGTGTAAGGGAAGGAGAGGAGCCGGCCCAGCCCAGCTCTCTCGGGCTGCCAGTAGAGGTGGGGACACAGCAGTCCTCCCCCGCGGCCTGCCTTTGCATGGTGGCCCCCCAGCCCCGGCCTGCCTCCCTCCCTCCCCCTCTGAGCTCTGTCCCCACCCACCTGGATGTCCCGCGCCCGCTCGTAGGACTGGTAGGCCACCTTCTCCTCCATGCTGGCCAGCTCCTGCTTCAGGTTTGTCATCTCGTTCTGGTGCAGCTCAGTCAGGTCATTGAGCTGCTCCTCCAGCCGCTCATACCTGGGACAGGGAAGGGGCTGAGGGCTGGCCTGGCTCCTGGGCCTCCCCAGGATGCACTGGTTCCTTCTCTCAACGGTCACTCGGCCCACCCCACGTGTCCACAGGCAGGCCTCGTGCTCGGTCTTCGACCCACACCACCCCCACCAGTCCTGCCCCAGACAGGACACGCTGTACCCATTGTACAGACAGGAAGACTGAGGCACGGCAGGTAAGGAGCCTGCTCTGCCAGGATCACACAGCTGGGGCAGGGAGGCGTTCGGGCCTGGCTGCCTTCAGCCTGGCTGAGCGCTGCACGGCCCAAACCTTCTTTACCTACAAGGTCCTTCCAGAGGCTGGTGGAAAAATGGAATCAAAAGCTTATTTTTTTTTTTATGACTGACTGGAAGAAAAAGTGAGTACTTGCACCATCATCCTCTGCTTTCCCAGGGGCACTAGCGGGAGCAGCTGGGACAAGAGCAGCGCTCCTACATGGAATGGTGCCGGCATTGCAAGCAGCAGCTTAACCCACCGTGCCACAGCCATGGCCCCAAATCCAAGTGCATTTTGGTGCAGGGTTGTTTTTTTTTTTTTTTGGGGGGGGTCAGTCTTTTTTTTAGAATATGCGTTTCCCATGAACGTCTGAAAACCCTTTCTATGTATGGATTTCAAATATTTTTGCCCCCAAAGCAAACACTGGAGTCCACTTTCCACAAGCTTTTTGAAGCACCCTTGTACATAAGGAAGAGTTTACACAGTCTCAATTCCCCAAACTTTACGAAGTGTCAGCTCAGGAGAGCCCCCCCAAATCTCAGGTGGCAGGCGACAGGCATGGAGCCCAGTGCCGTGCAGGTGGGGGCAGGGAGGCAGTGGGGTGCACAGCCTCAGGCTCGGGTCCAGGCTGACCCACATGCCCAGGGCTACAGATGGACACACGTCTGACGTCACAGGTTGAGCCTCATTGGCTCCTTCCTGTGATCCCGGCTGCACGGACAGGGGACCAGGCGCACAGGTGCAAGCCGGTGTGTACAGGGCACACAGGAAAGCGCACAGCTGGGATCTGAACGCGGGCACCTGGCTCCCCGCAGGAGAGGGCTGTCGGTCCGGGCCCCAGTCTCCTCTCCTGTACAGGAACCACAGACGGGCGGCCCCCTCCCCTGCCCGCGCTGCCCGCCGCCCCTACCGGTAGCGCTCCTCCTGCAGGCACTGGGTCATGTAGGTGTAGTCTCTCTGCAGCTGAGCCTTCAGGTCCTCCATGGAGTCCTCCAGGTGCGACTGGCCCTCTCTGATCTCCCGCAGCTCCTCCAGCACGCTGTCCAGGCTGCCGGGGGCGCCATACAGCACGGCGGACTTGGGGCTCCCCAGCGCGCCGGCAGGCCCCGCCCCGGAGTTGCTGCCGGCGCCGGCCGAGCTGGCACTGGCGCTGGAGCACTCGTCGTCGCTGCCGTACTTGGGGCTGGACACGAGCGTGGCGCTGCCGCTGAGCGCCCGGGCCGCCTCCTCGGGGGGCCCGTCCTCCAGGGGGTCCTTCAGGTGCGCGATGTTGTCGGCGCTGCCGAACTTGTTGCGGATGAGGCTGGCGAACTCGCGGGGCTTGGACACCACGGCCGAGTGCGTGGCCTGCGAGAGGCCGGACAGGCTGCCCTTGACGCCCTCCACCACGCCGCCGCCGAAGCCGCTGATGCCGGCGCGCACGTTGGCGCCCACGTCGCGCAGCCCCTGCTGCATGTCGCGCAGCACGTCCTTGGGCTGCCGCGACGGCCCGTTCTGCTCGATCTCGCGCAGGCGCCGGCGGTAGTGCTCCAGCTTCTTGTGCAGCTGCGCGATGGTCTGCGCCGACTTCTGGTTCTTCTTCTCGAACACCTGCTTGATGCGCGACGCCTGCTGCCGGTCGGCGTTGTTGGCCAGCTTCAGGTACTCCGCCACGTTGTCGTCCCGCGCCTCCTGCTCGATCTTGATCTGCTCCGTGATCTTCAGGATCTTCTGGTGCAGGTGGTCGATGGCAGCCTTGGTCCGCTGGGGGTCCGGCGCCCCCTCGGGCACGTCCAGGCTGACGGGGCCGTCGGCGTCCCCATGGCCCGGGCCGGAGGGGAGGCTCAGTGCCACCGCCTCTCCCTTGTCAACCTGGGGAGGGGGCAAGCAGAGGGGGCCGGCGTAAGTGGTGCAACCACGGGAGGGGCTCGGCAGGGCTGCCTCCGGTGGCCCTGCATGCGGCTGCTCTGGGTTTCTCTACCTGGAAAACAGGTGCAGGATGGACAGGAACCTGCGGGGAGAGCGCCAGAGACAAGGCGAGTGGAATCCCAAGGGGCTCCCATTCGTGCTCCTACGTGGTTCCCCTGGCGTCCCTACAGGGCAGGAGAGGCAGATCTGCCCAGGAACACACAGCTCGGAGAAGACACGGCCTGCAGCCCAGAGCCCCGTTGCTGGAGGCCTTGCCAGGGTTGACATCTCTGGGTAGACAAGCTGTCTCTCTGAACTCAAAGCTGCTGGATGCCCACGCCTCCCCATCTCTGCTAACACTGCCCAGGGCAGAAGGTCCGCCGTCCTCTGCGGCCGTCTCTCCCCGGCGGTCTCTCCCGGCCCCTCTGTTACCTTCCAGCCATCTGGAGCAGCCAGCAGCCTCGTCGGTTTCATGACCATGCAGGCCCACCCGCCCCCCTGGCCAGCTCCCCGGGGTCACCGGCCAAGGGAAGCAGGGACCTGTCTGGGACCTGCAGGTGCCAGCCACCCAGGCCGGGGCTGAGGGTGAAGGTGCAGGAGGAAGACTGATAGCCTCCCCCCCCGCACCCCACGAGGCCGGTGGGCTTCCCAAGCACATCAGGGCGCCACAAACTCAGGGCGATGAAGAAAGAGGAGACACAGAGAGTGTGGGGGCTGGGGGAGAAAGGAAGCAGAGGCCACACGAGATAGGAGAGCCGGGGAGTGCCTGGTCAGTGGGCCTGGGCCCCTGCCTGTCGGGGGGTCTCTGTGTGCAGCCCAGCGCCCCGTGTCTTATCACCACGCAGCACCGAAGCCGCAGGAAATGGCTCAACCCCACGTATTTTTACACATAGCACACCCCGGACGTGGGCAGGGCTGGGCCGAGGGGTCCGTGGAGAAGGGGACGAAGCACAAGGCCAACAGCCCAGCGGACCCCACTGGAAGCGGAAACGGCCTGAGCCAATCAGAGGCAGGAGTCCTGCAGCTTGATTTCTGTCAAGGTGCACGGTGTCAGTGACACACATGGCTCCAAACAGCAGCCCTGCCAACCCCAGCCACGGAGAGGGCGGCGCCGTGGGGGCCTCCTCTGGGGTTTGCAGGACGAGGGTGAGCCCCCACCCCAGTTGCTCCTCAAGTCCCTCCTCCTCTGCACTCAGGGCTCCCGGGCTCTGCTCCACAGAATCTCCGTGGTCTTCCTTAAATACCGCCCCCCCCCCTCCAGGTCTGACCAAGCCCCTTCCTCCTATCTTCTTCTCTGCAGCCACGGCAAACAGCCCATTCTCTATGTCCCTGGCCCTCAGTCTCCTGGCCTGCAGAGTGGGTAGAAGCACACCTACCCCCAAGCCGTTGGGGAAGTTACACAACACAGTGCCCAGAGAGCACCTAACACAGCGCAAGGCATACAGGAGGTGCTCATTAAGTGCTCGGTCTGGACCAAGGCAGCACAATCCTTCCCTCCTCTACCCCGCCAGGGAGGAAAACGATGACGATGAGGCTGCCCTAAACTTATTTAAGAGGTTACACTCACAGGTTTCCACAATCAGGACAGAACGACACAAGGCCACGTTCCAAGCATGACACCCAGTCTTTCATATTAAGAATCAGGTCGGCCGTCTTAGAAGGCTTCTGGCCTGTGCCCGGACACCACACCCTCCTCTCCTGTCCAGAAAACAGGGCTTGAGTCTGTTTGCATCATTGCTGGTCTCTGCCGTGGGGGAGTGGATGCAAATGCCCCGCTGGGCGTGCACGCCAACTGTGCCCTGGCTGCCAGCGGTGCTCTCGGGCTGCCTGGCCCGCTGCTCCCCCTGGCCGGCACTGCCTGGCTCACAGATGGACAGAGGGGCAGCTGGTTCCAAGTCCTATGAATGGGAAAAGAGATGTTCCCGGGGCCCGAGCGTGGCGTGGGGAGGCCTGGGGCTGGGGTCCTGTTCCCCAGGGCCCCTCCTCTTCTCTACCTCCTGGGTGACATGGGAGTCTACAGAGCCCAGGTCAACCCTTCTCTTCCCAGGGAGGACCCCGCTGTGGCCGGGACACAGCACCCTCTCCCCATGCCTCTTCTCTTCCCCTCGTGATGCTGTCCTGAACGCCCTGGCAAAACCCAGAGACGACACGGTTCCGGCCACTGCCCCAGCTCTGAGTGCTCGCCACTAAGAATTCACTGACCCCTGGGAGTGACCCCAAGACAAAACAAAAGGTGTTGGATAAGTGCCCGGGACCACACAGCAAGCAAGCCAAAGACCTAGAACTTGAATCCTATCTGGCTCCAAGACGCAGGCCCGATCTACTGAGGAGGGTGGGCAGCCCCTGCGGACCCTCGGCAGTCTTAGCCAGGGAGCCCAGCCATCCACCAGCTCCTCCAGCAGCACGGGTCTGGATCGACGGCTCTCAGCACCCAGCGATGAGACTGGCGTTTCTGCACACACACCCGTCCCGCCCCACCCCGCTCCCACGGTGTACATCCTTAGCAATGCTGCAAGGGTGGAAGCGCTTGACACCACCTGGGAAGACCATCGTGACATCTCCAGCTCCCCCCCACCGGAGCGCAGCCCTAATTCTGGTGGTCTCCATGGAGACCTCACCCACCCACCCGGCACGCAGCGTGCCTGCACTCGGGGGTGTATGTGAGAGATGGGGTGAGTGGGGGGTGTGCCGTGTAGGAACCTCCAAGCTCCCTTGAGTAGCTTCTACCCTCCTGCCACTGCACCTTGACAACCACTCACACTCAATCCAGCTCCCCCCCACCAAGCCGTGAATGGGACCCACAGGCAGGTTGGGTGACCCTCATCCACGACCAAACTCACCTCTGCTGGCATCGGGAGCCCAGGTCAGGAAAGCACGGACCACCTCCACCTCTGCCCCAGCCTGGACCAGGACCCCCATGCCCCCAGGGTTGGGGTGGCCTCACTCAGGTGTAGACCCCACATGGCCTCACTCAGATCTGCCCGTGATGCACACTGGCCAACCCAGCCCCTGCCAGGCTCTTCCGGAGTTCAGAGGGCAAGGAACATCCTGCACAGGCACAGGAAAGACCAGTCACCCCCCCCCGGGCCTCCAGGACTGGCCCTATCCCCAAAGGGAACCCCAGGCCTCCAGGGGCCCAGGAGGCAGAGCTGTCCAGTTAAAAACCGAAAATCGGTGTCACAGCTGACCATGAAGATGAATGACAGGAGCAGAGATGATCCTGAGGCCTGATGGTGGGGGGCCTGGGAGGACCCACGGCTGGGGTCCTGCACCTCTGGCCCAGACCCCAGCCTGCAGCAGGACACCGCCCCCGGCCCCCCGGAGGCTGACGATGCCTGAGACCTGCAAGGCCACCCCCAACCACAGGGCGGCCCTCAGAGGGGTTCCCATGGCCCTGCCTGCTGTCCCCCCGCCCCTGCCATGCACCTAGGCACTGGAGGGGGACAGGGCCACTGGGGTAGAGAAAGCCCAGGGCAGACAGGCGAGGGACTAAGAGGGATCTGGCTTGAACAAGGAAGGAAAATGAGAGAATGTGGTGGGGGAAATGCGACTGTTGTGCAGGGTGACAGAGCAGGGGGCGAGACTCCCCGAAGAACAGCAAGGAGGGCCCTCCCCTGGGGGTGGGACACCCCCTTAGAACCCTGGCTCTGTTACCAGCCGTGGGACTCACTTCTCTCATCCAGAAAATGGAGCCGATTCTGTCTCAGAGAGCGAGCGGGAGACGAAGCGAGCCCCTGTGAGGAACAGGCACGGGGGGAGCGGCTCAGACCCTGCACACCCATCTGAGCGGCCACAGTCCTTTTCCAGAGAGGAAGCAGGTGCTGATAAAGCACGCACAGAAACTGGAAGCTGCCTCCAGCGCGACCCAGCCACCCCACCCCGGGCTACACGCCCCCAAGAAGTGTCCTTCGTATCTACCTGGAGTTCAGCGCGGCCAAGGGCGCACACACACCTACGCCCCCTAACAAGTGACTGAGGCAACAAAATTCGAAGAATGTAGCAACCTGGATCAACTTCAAAAAGAAGTGCCTGCGGGGGGGGGGGGGGGGGGGGGGGCTGGGGGAGGGGTGGAGCGACTGCCTGAAGGGGTTTCCTGGGGGGTGAGGAGGATGACTGGGAACTCCACAGAGGTGACTGTCCCACAATCCTAGTGTGAAGGCCAGGGTCCCCACGGAGTGGCCCTGGGGCTGGGTGACCTGACGGGGTGGCGGGGTGGCGGGGCTGCTCAGCTCTGGTCACCCCAGGGCCCCCTTCTTCAAGCTGGCCTGGAGCTCACCTGGCCCAGCTCCCCCAGCTCTCTGTCCCTGCCCCACAGCTGGAGTCCTCACCCCACCCTCCCGCCTGACCCAGCCTGGCCACCGCAAAGGTCCCTGTGAGCAGCCTGGGCAAGCTCTTAAGAATGGGGCTGTGCAGGGAGGGTCACGGTCCCCACCCGTGCCAGGCACTCAGGGGGGCTGTGCCCTCTACTCGGGGAGCCCACTGGCCAGGGCCGTGGCCACAGACCTTGTCCTGTGCAAGGCTGAGGTCCAGGAAGGACCAGCGAACATTCTGGACGAGGCAGAGCCGGACACTGCCCGACAAAGCACCGAGTGCCCAGCATTCCCTGTTCTTCCTCCTGCGCCAGGGAGACCGATCCGCAGCCACCCCCACCGTGGCCTTGGCTGAACCGCGGAATTCCCTCCCCACCCCCTCAAGCACCCGGCATGAAGCTGGATTAGGCACTTGTCCAGATTCTAGGAGCTGCTGGATCCCATGACCCCCCCTGGGGCTCCTGTCTCCTCCCAGGCCGGCGCTCAGGGTCCTCATGTTAACCCAGTCCTGAATAGGGGATGCCGGCCCTTCCATCCTTCTGCACACCAGCCTGGGTCCAAGAGGCACCCAGGGAAAGCTTACGGGAAGCAAGGGACCAGCAACGTGCATCGTAAAACGTGACTCAGTTTCCCTCTTCAGCAACGAAAACGCCTTAGACATTCTTCAGGATGGGCCTGGACACAGCTAACCCCTGCAGAGAGCACGTGTGACCCCTGCCCAGCTCCACAAAGAACACCTGCTAGTCCCGAGGGCTGGCTGACACAGAAGGGGCCTTCCTGTCCCAGCTCAGTGTCAGACAACTTCCAGGTCGTTCTTAGACAAGCAGGCCGCCGTGGGCACCCCTGGAAAAGGGAGGCTCCTGTGCTCCCCCTAGGAAGGCAGGACCGACACCCCTGTCCTGCTCTGCTGGGTAGGTCAAGGCCCACGCAGGACGCTGCTCCTGACAACAGGGCCTGAGCTTCCGGGGGCTGGGGCTGGGGGGTCAGAGCCCAGCTGGTGAGTGTGGCCTGGCGACCGGGAGACCCTGGTGACTCAGCAGAGATGCTGTGATCTGTGACTGTCCCCACCAAGACCCCAAGGGCAGGAGAGGTAAGTAAAGCAAACCTGGAAAAACCCAAGGAGGGTGACCATCTTCAGCCCGAGGGGCAGTCAGACACGGTGACCAGAGCAAGCTGGAAAGATTACTCCACGCCTTGGTGCCGATGCCTTGGTGTCGATGTCGATGTCGGGAGTACCCTGCCCCCATCCTCTGCACTTGGGCTTTGTCCCATCCTGGTGGGGAGCCGTGGGCCACCTGCAGCCACTAAGGCCAGCTCTGCACTTCACCCCCAGGCACTCCTCGGGGGACAGGGTGGGGGAGGGCAGCTGTTCCTCCAACGAGGGGCGACGGGCGGGGAGCCTCTGGCTCCACTGCCAGAGGCAAGGAGGCAAATGCTTGGACACTTAGTGGGGCACAGGCGGAACACCTTGTATACCTTGGCTTGTTCACCTGGGGCGAGGGAGGGACTCCAGGGGCAGGGGTGCCCACGGTGGCCGAGCAGGATCTGCCTCCTCCTGCCACTTGCTGCCCGGGGTGGGGGTGGAGGGACACACACGGTCCTCTCGCCTCGGCTCGCCTCGCCCCTGGCTTCTGCCTCTTACTGTTGGGCCACTCTCACTTCTGGTCAAAACCACACCCTGTCCTCCATTCCCCAGTTCCCGGTCCTGCTGAGAACAAAGCCCTTTTGTCCACTCTGATGTCCTGCCCTCTGCTCGCTGCAGCCACAGCCCGAAGGGGCACCCGGTGCAGGCACTCACCTGGGCTCTGCCCACTCTCCCACGCTCTGTCCTGGGGACTCCCTCAGAGCCCCTGGGGTTGGAGCTCACTGGACCTGCCTGCACCCGTCACTGCTTCTCCCAGGACACGAACAGCCTCCACTGGGCGCCCCTTCCTCCTCCCTCCACTTAACCCCCATTCGATCCCCTGCCCCAGCCCAAGTGCCACACGGCCCCTGGTTTTGGGGGTGGGGGACACTGCTGCCAGGGTTTGCTCGTCTTCCTGCACAAGGAGCTCACGCCGACGCCAGGACCCTCCCGGCACCTATCACACTTGTCGCTGTAACTGGAGAGGTCGGGGGCTAGAGAATGAGCACAGCTACCCCCGATGTGCAGCAGAAATGCCTTTCTCCATCCCACACCCCCCCCCCCACAACCCCGGGTGAGCCCCTCTCCTCCCACCCACTGGGGCCTCACCTGGGTGGGCACCGTGTCCCGAGGCCGTGCTGGTGACAAACTGCCAGGGGCTCGGAGGCCCCAGCTGTCCAAGGACGGGGCCGGGCCTCCAGGGTCACAGTCCCTGGGCAGCACTGGGCTTGCAGCAAGCAGCCGGGGTCTGCGAGCAGGTGTGCCTGAGCCTCCAGGCTCTGCAGCCGCCATCTCCAGTGTGCAGCCCAGCCGGGGATTAGGGCGGATTGTCTGGGAGATTTCCCCTCCCCCAGGACACAGGGGCTGTCCCTTCCCATCTGGCAGGAGGCACAGAGAGTCACCAAGCAGGAGGGCCAGGCTCTAGAGGGGCCCCCAACCCCACCCAAAGCCCCTACAAGTTCAATGTGATGAGACGAGCAGGTGCGACAGGTGTCGAGGTGTGTGAGCACGTGCACCTGCAGCGTTCACCCATGCAGACAGGCGCTCTGCTCCGCCCCTCTCACTGCACGTGCTCAGAAATGCCTCCCGCGATCCAGAGCCGGCTCACAAACACAGCACAGTCCCACAGGTTCCCTGCTGCAGCTCAGACAGGAAGTGGGCCTCCTGGGCGTCGAAGGCCAAAGCCACCGGAGCCTGCAGAGGCTCCTTAGCAGACCCCATAGGGCCCACTGCACCAGTCCTGCTCTCTCTCCTCGCTGCCCTGCCCCCCACCATCCGGCATCATCCCCCCCAAGGCAGTCTCCTCCTGCACACACTGCCTGCAGGGATCAGCCAGCAGCCAGCCTCACTAAGGGACTCCCTCTGCCCTGAGATCCTGTCCCAGAAACCCATTCTCAGCTCCAGGCGCCACTGCGGCGCCTTCACTAGCTCAGCGTCCCACCCCCGCCCTTGTTCCCCCAGTACCACCCAGAGAAAGCATCCCAGCACTCACAGCAGTCACTTGCTCCTTGGACTTCATCCTGACAGCCCCGACAGAAAGTTCTGTGAGTGGCCAGCAGAGGGGGCCAAAGGGCCACAGCTAAAGACTGCGAACAGTGAAGAGTGACGAGGTGGCCAGCAGCCACTCTGGCCGGCTGGGTCTCTCCAGCGGTAGCTTCCCAGGGCAGACTCACAGCTCACAGAAGAGGTGGATTCTGTGCCCACTTAAGTCTGGTGACGGACTCAGGGCTTAAATACTGAGGGTCAACATGCATCATGGTGGGGCGGCTCCAGGTTCAAGGAGGAGGTACAAGGAGATAAGGAGGACTCGGCCTTATCTCTGGGGGCCAGTACCAGGGCTTGCAGCCCCTATCACCAGGGCCAGGAGGCCCCACGCCCTGGGCTCCCAACGCCGTGCACATACTCGTGGTCTGTGAGGACAGGGGCAAGGCAAGAGCACGCTGCACAGGCCCCGCTCCTGGGCAGCTCTCCCAGCGCCCTCCCAGAGGCCCCCGTTCCTACCTGACCTCCCCTCCTCGGGACTCTGTCACTCTCTGGCATCACACACTGCCCCTCTGGCAGAGCGGTTATTTGTAGATAGTTTACGGCCCCTAGTAAACGGTAGGAAGGCAGACTCTGGTTCTTCCACTGCCCTGGGCCCTGCCCAAGACTGACCCTCGCCTGATCTTTCGCGGTGCAGGATGACCCCACGCCCTTCCCCATTCTGCTGTGATCTCAAAGGCCGTCCATCCACTGCAGTTTCTGTCCTAGGCAGCGGCGAAGACAGCTTGATCTTTTCACACCTGACGCACCCTTGCTTTGCCTCCATTTCTGGGCTCCACCAACCTAAGATTTTTTTTTTTTTTTTTAATTTTTGACAGGCAGAGTGGACAATGAGAGAGAGAAACAGAGAGAAAGGTCTTCCTTTTTCTGTTGGTTCACCCTGCAATGGCCGCTGTGGCTGGTGCACCGTGCTGATCCGAAGCCAGGAGCCGGGTGCTTCCTCCTGGTCTCCCATGCAGGTGCAGGGCCCAAGCACTTGGGCCATCCTCCACTGTACTCCCGGGCCACAGCAGAGAGCTACCTGGAAGAGGAGCAATTGGGACAGAATCTGGTGCCCCCACCGGGACTAGAACCCGGTGTGCCGGCGCCGCAGGCGGAGGATTAGCCTAGTGAGCCGCGGCGCTGGCCCAACCTAAGATTTTAAACCTTTCCTTATAAGCAAAAGTGGGAGATGATAGCAAGAGACTGGAGGTGTGGCAGGTGCTGAGTGGATGGGGCCCTGGGCTCACCCTGGGGTTAGGATGACCCAGGAGCAGGGGAAAGAGGCTCCCAAGAGGCCACCCTGCGCCCCCACGACAACCCAGGGACAGTCACCCCAAACGCTGGGGTTTCAGCTCCAATTCAGGAGTGAATCACCCATCAGCAAATACTGGATGGACAGGAGACAGGACGAGAGGGTCAGGGGACGCCGTAGTCTCCTAAGAGAACAGGAACAGGCAGGCGGCAGGGGTGCTGTCCGGCAAGCTAGCAGGGGACAGCCTCCTTCCTCCATGCCTCTGCTCTCGTCTTCCTGCGTGAGGACGTTTCCAACAGTCGGGGTACAGGGCTTCCCATGTGGGAGTGGATGCGCACAGCCCGAGGTGTCATCGGGGCACTGCGGGAAGGCAGGCTCTGTGCCACACTCACCACAGGCCTTGGTGAGTTCCGACGGGCCTGGAGACTCAGTTTCCACAGTGTTCAGAGCGGGGGGCTGGAGAAGCCCCCGTGGCCCAGCAGACTGGGTGGGAGTCAGAGGACCCAGCAGAGACCCTGACCTGGCCACCTGCTGTGTGGTTGGCCGCCGCAGGCCGGCTGTGCTCCCAGGGGCAGGAGCCCTGCAGCAGAGCCTTAGGGAACCAGCGGTGCATGGAGAGCCGGAGGACAGGGCGCGCAGGCTGGACCTGGGAGATGCCCCCGGCGGCTGAGCTGTTTCCCGGCTGCACAAGGCACACGGAGCTCACGATCTCCCCGTCCACAGCAACGGGCACCCAGCCCTGAGTCTCCCTGCCGTGTGTATGCGTGCACACACACACTGTAGCACGGCAGGCGGCTGGGGGCTGAGAAAGCCTGCAAAGGCCACCACCGGGAGCAAGGCTAAGAACGGAAGGCAGAACACTACACGGGCACTACAGTGGCCTCTGAAGGACACCAACAGCAAAGCCGCTCTCCGTCCGCAGAGAAAAGGCCGCCGGGTCCGTGCCAGCACGGGAACTTCCGGGTCAGCCTGGGCCGCCCCCTCTGCCGCCTTGTCTGGCCTGGCAAAGGCAGGGGACTCCTGTGGCCCTTGGGACCAGGTAGCTGGGCCATGCCAGGGTCTCCTGCCTCACCCTTTCCACCCTTCCATGTTGAGCCTGAGTCTGGGGGCGTAGCTGGGCTCCCGTCCTGCCAGGGACCCTCGGAGGGAGCATGGCAAAGGCCCACCTCTTGCACATCGCACAGGGCTCAGCCCTCTCGTCCACGGGGTTCATCCGGGTTTTCCTTCCTCCTCGTTCCTTAACTTTGGTGCGGGGTCCCTGCTTTCTTTAACATTTTCTCAAACATTAAATTCCTTCCTTTGCCTTGCTATTCTTTGTCCTTCACTCACCCCCCTTAATCTTCCTAATTGTCTTTCTTTATCAAAAGGCACAGACCACACATCCTGAAAGGTGGGGCAGCCGTAGGGGGAAGGCGCAGCAGGTTAAGATGCTGCTCGGGACACTGGCATCCCGTATCACAGCACCAGCTCCCAGTGTGCCAGGAAAGCCGTGGAGGACAGCCCAGGTGCTTCGGTCCCTGCCACCATGTGGGAGACCAGCATGGAGTGCCTGGCTTCTGGATTCGGCCTGGCCCAGCCCTGGCCATGTGGCCATTTAAGGAGTGAACCAGCAGATAGAAGATGTCTTTCTTTCTCTGTCTCTGTCACTCTGCCTTTCAAATAAATAAAATCTTAAAAAAAGAAAAGAGGAAGGGGCATCTCCTTAGGAACTCACATTCCCAACGGGCCCTGCGTGAACCCGTGCAGCCTAGCTGGACGCGACTCCCGGCACACGTGGGGAGACAGCCATGGAGCTGGCAAAGCAGACAGGAAGGGCCAGCGTGCAGGGAGCCGGGGCGTGGCATCAGCCTGCGCAGATGTTCCAGCTGCTTCAGGGCAGTGGGGAGGAGCCCTCTCTTCCGCCTGCGGCCCTGTTGCCACCTAAGGCCATGGGCACTTCCTGAGGGAGCCCGTCTTGGGCACAGATGCTGGGCACTGGAGAGGACCACTTCCTGGTCACCTGCAAGCACATGGAAAACGGTGGTGGTCGGGTAAAAGAGACGTGACGCCATGCCTTTATGGTCACTCCTGGGAAGGGACCAGGAGAAAGGCACCCAGACAGGACGCACCGTTCTCCACTTTGAGAACACTGAGTGCCCTCCACCCAGCTTGTGTGCCAAGAACAATTTGGAGCTGTTCCTTTCTGTGAGCAGAGGGCAGAAACACAGAACCCTGGGGTTCCTGCTGATGGGGGGCCCCATGTGTACCACGAGCAGGTGGGATTCAAGGAGAACACGCAGGAATGCAAAGTCAGAGAGAGGGGACCACACATCCCAGGGGCACACCTGCGCAACCCTCGGCCTGAGAGGTCAGGAGCCAAGCTTGGGGCGTGGACCACACTGGGTCTAAGCCACCCTCTGGGCCGAAGAGGAAACCTTATACAATGGAGTTAATGTTGCAGAGGACTCGGCCTTCCAGGGCAGGTTCGCCTTTCCAGCCGTCCCGGGAGGCCTCCTGGTCACAGTATCAGCACGGCCCCGGCTTAGCCTTTGCTGGGTGCACTGAATTATTCACTAGCTATGGGGAGCGGCTGGGCTCTGGGGTGCCGAGGGCGGGAGACACGGAGGGGGGCAGTGAGAAGCCACCACTGGAGGACGTGGGGAATGGACAGGGTGCTCGCAGCACCCCGATCTGTGCCCCGAGAGAAGGGAGATGGAGAAGACGGGTCCCCCAGGGCGCTCTGCCCTTGCCCGGGCGGCCCAGAAGGAACACAGTGAGGTGTGCGCTCAAGTCTGCTTCTGTTTCAAGGCCCTCTGCCCCAGGGGGAGGGGCAGCCAGAGCCAGGATCAGGTTCGCGACACCGTATTTCCATTGCCTCATCTGGCACCAGAGGGGCCGGGGTCACGTTTCTCAGCTCAGGGATGTGGCAGATCCTGGGAAGAACACGCCGGGTGGCTGCGGAGGCCCGGGCTGGCTCCTCGCTGTCTGGAACCCACGGACGCCCGGCTGCTCTTGCCGCTGATGGCTATCAGCTCTGCCATGGGGGGCTGACACCCGAACCCTGAGCACACCTTCCTCCTGGAGCGTGTCCGAGCTGTCCACCTGTGTCTGGGCTGGCATCTCCTCGGCCCCCGGGGGCTGCAGAGTCACAAAGGGCCTGTTTCCAAACCAGGCTGTGGCCTGCACTTGGTGGCAAAGGGGTTAAGAGGCCAGGGAGTACAACCTGGGCTTGGAAACTAGAGGTTCTCTAACCTCGTTCTGTATCCTGGGGCATTCCATCTTCCCGGAAGCCAGAGCTATCCTGGAACGCGCTGGATACTTCCTCTCTAGGAAGTCAGTGGGTTATCTATCAGTGGGAAAGGGGAACAAAGGCCCAGTCCACAGGCCGGCTGCCTGCTGGGACACCCAATGGAGTCCCGCTTCTGCTCTCCACGTCTCCTGATTGGACGGAGCCCCAACAAGGCAAGGGCTGCACCTGCCGGTGAGGAACTGAAATGAGGCTGAAGGAAGAGACGCTTCTTTGCCATGCACCACAGGATGAGCTGCTGCAGTGGGGCCCCAGGCCCTGGACCACAAGGGCTTCTCATCACCAAGATGGGGAGCAATGGTCCAAGGCAAATCGGCCAGGCACCTGCTCCAGGCTGACGAGCAGCGGGCCACACGGGCCACCCACAGCAGGGCCCTCGGGGACTTCCAGCCTGTGCCTCAGCGACCATCTCATGCAGACAGAATGAGATGGGGGGATGGAACTGGCATCCCAGCTCCCAGGGGGTGGTGTTTGGGACTGACCCCAGAGCAGGGCCCTGGAGGAGGAGCTCAGATCCACCTGTCTGCCTCCCTCAGCTGCCCAGGGGACCAGCTCGGAAGCCTTTCTCAGCATGGCCAGCCCCACCCAGCTCCAAGCCAGCAGACTCCCAGACATAAATAAACCAGGGCCCCTGGGTACCTGCCAAGATCTCGGTCTTCTTGGCAAGAGCCAGGGCCAAGGGCGGCCCCTCGCTTGCCATCCTGCAGAGTAAACAGGGTGCTTATTTACGCCAGGGCACAGAAGAAATCTTGTTGTTGCATAAATCTGGTAGGGCGTGTCCCGAGGGGACGGGAGGCCCCATCTGCTCTGGGTTAGGTGGCGGCCCAATGCCGCTGGTCTCCATCTGGGGCCTAGAGATAACGCCTGCATGACGTCTCTGGCCAGGACATCACCCTTCTACCCTCACCGCCTCACCCTGTGGGACGGGGAGACCCCGGCCTTCTCCCGGCCCCTGCCTGCCCTCAAGGCCAGACCCGTGCTCCTCCACTGGGCACCTCCATGCAGGCTCTAGGCAGCCTGGTGCTGCTCCTGGCTGCATTGGACAGGAGGGCAGAGCTAGTGCTGACGGAGCACCCCTGCACCAGCCCGGGGAGGGCAAGGCTTGGGGGAGGTTGGGAACCAGGCCCAGCCAGATGTGGAGACGGGGGAAGGGGAACACAGCCTCTGACCCTACATTTTCCAGGAACTGCTATTCAGCAAACAAACATAAACTTAAAAAAAAAAAATAATAGCAGAGGGGGAGATGCCTATACTTTCTGGGGAGCCAGGCAGCTGGGCTCCATCTCCCCTGCAAGCAGCCAGAGGTTCCTTCTCCGACCCCGGGGCCCACGTTCCCCAGAGCCAAGGCCACACGCAGATGGGGACCCGGGTGTCACCTGTTGATGCTCTGATGATTCCCCTGCTGAACACAGGTAAGCCAGAGAGGGCGGCCACCTCGCACGTGGCAGGAGGCAGAAAGGCGGGGCCAGGCTCCGACCCCTTGGTTTGTTTTACAGGGAAAGACTGGAAGGCCCAGCCTCACAGCCAAACTGGCACCTCCAAGGCCAAGCCGCTTCTCGGGATGGGGAGCCCTTTCTGTGCTCTGTCCCCTTGCTCTCCCTGGGGCTCAAGGGGCCCTACTCTCTCAGGGTGGGGGCTGGCATGAGCTCTGGGGAGCTTCAGCCACCTCCAGGGGTTGGGGGAAGTCAAGCCTCGCCTCGTGCTCGGGCCCGAAAGCCAGCTGGTGAGTCCCAAACAATGGCAAGGGTGTGGGGAGCGGGGCAGGCTTATGAATTAAAAATAGACGCCAGCAATGGCCAGGCAGCGAGTGGTGAGCCTGCGGGCTGTGTTTACTGGACACAGAAGAATACCTCCTATTCATGCCCGGCCCAGGGCGGAATTAGCCGGCTTCTCACACCAACCAGTGGCCGCCAGGGCTGGCGGAGTCAGCTGACAAGGCGAGCTCTACCCATGGCCGACGGGACATGGACAACACCCATCCCTGGCGTGCAAGTGGTCCCCAGCCCCTGACGATTTCAGATCTCAGCTGGTCTTGGGGGCCGGACTGGAAACATGGACTCTGGCCTCCTTTCTGCCAAGACCCAGCTGGGTGCCCTTTCGAGTCCTCTAGGGCCTCAGTCTGCTGATCTGTGAAATGGAGATAACACCACCTGCTCTGCCAACCTCACAGGTGTGTTTTTAAGCGTGAACCAGGCAATACACAGAGCAAAGCTGAAAGTTCTAATAAACAATGAAACAAGTCAAGGGAATGGTCCCTGGCCCCATCATCACCTTGGACCCAGGAGGCCACCCCCTAGGCAGTTCTGGAATCAGAATCCTGCACTCTGGCCATCTCGGGGACAGTGTGTGGTCCAAACGTGAGCCACGTGGAGAGCCCCACCGAGAAACTCCCCAGCCACATGCTGGCCGTGCACTCCCATATCCCTGCACACCAAGGCAGCAAACACCAGCGACCTGCCACCACCCACCGGCTCCTAGGAGCTGAGACCTTCATGGGAGCCCCGGGCAACCAGAGCTGACAAGAGTCCCATTTCCCCTGCTCATAAAGCAGAGACCCCTGCCTGGCGGGATTTTCCTGATTTGGTTTCTGAAACACACTGGCTGACTCACCCCTGAGAAGTGCGCCTGGCCGCCGGCACGTGCACAGTGCCTGCTCATGGAGGGCCCAACAGCCTGGTTCCTGCCGTGGCCCCTCCGGCTCCGACTTCACAAGGCACGCTTCCCTCCGCACCGGCACATGCGGATCGCGAGCTCAGAACAGACGCTCGGGGGGGGGGGGGGGTGCAGGGGAGCGGTCCCGTCCCACGGCTCTGAACACTGTCTGAGAGCTGACAACCCCCAGATGGATGCCTCCAGCTTGGATCTCGCCCAGGGACACCAGACGCGCCCCTCCGACTGCTGACTTGGCATTCCATGTGGTGTTTCGTTCCCACCTCAGACTCAACGCATGCCCAGCCCAGCTCTGAGTCCTGCCCCGCCAGAGGCCTTGCCACCTTCCTTGCTCCGTTCACGGCCACTTCTTCCCGCTGCCAGGCCCTGGAAGCCTGTGTGGCTCCCTTGCTGAAGCACAGCCAGCCCCTGCCTGCCCCCCCATGTCACCCTGGAACATCCCTACCGCTCCCTAGCCAGCCTCCCTGCTCTCCCCTCCCCCCCCCCATTCCCGCCCCGGCAGCCGGAGATCTCTGCAAAAGGTGTCACTCATCTGTATGAAGCCATTGAATGACCTCCCTCAGAATCCACAGGGCTTTCCCAGGCCTACTGGGCTCCGTGGGATCTGCAGCCTGCGCCAGCCTTTAGGCCCAGCCCATCTGCCCAATTCTCTTCCATTCCACACTTTCCACTTTGTTTACTCCGCTCCTCAAATATCCTATGCACATTCCTACCCCAGGGCCTTAGCACCTAACAGGTCTGTCTACTCAAAATGCACGTATCCAGTTAGGGCAGACTCACTCCCTTTCTGACCAACCTGTCACAACAGCGTGCCCACCCCTACCACCCTCCACTCCTTACCCTGCCTCTGGGCACTCAGCACCACCCCTGGGCGAGGGAGCCATTTACCTAATGGTTGTTTCCTCCCACCAGGATGCAAGCCCCCAGAGGCCAGGGTCTTTGCTGCCCCTCACTGTGATACTCCCGAGACCCAGGACAGTGCCTGCTCAGAGGAGGGGCTCAGTGAGCACCTGCTGAATGAGTGGAAGCAAGGGAAGAGGGCGGCTGGCAGGTGACGTTCTGCTGCTGATGGACGGGTTGTCCCCGCCTGTGCCTGGTCCTTTCCTCTTCAAGACATCCAAGGTTGTAGATTATGCCGGGACAGCACGGCACGGTGCAAGGAGCACCAGAGCTGTGTCAGGAATGCCAGGTTCCAGTGCCAGCTCCGTCACCTAAGAGCTATGTGACCAGGGCCAGCGCCGTGGTGCAGCAGGTAAAAGCCACCGTCTGCAGTGCCGGTATCCCTGATGGGTGCCGGTTCAAGTTCTGGCTGCTCCACTTCTGATGCAGCTCTCTCCTTTGGCCTGGGAAAGCAGTAGAAGATGACCCAAGTTCTTGGGCCCCTGCACCCATATGGAAGACCCAGAAGAAGCTCCTGGCTCTGGGCATCAGATCAGCTCAGCTCCAGCTGTTGCCGCCATCTGGGAAGTGAACCAGCAGATGAAAGATTCTCTCTCTCTCTCTCTCTGCCTCTCTATAACTCTTTCAAATAAATAAATTTTTAAACAAAAATCTATGTGGCCTTGGGCAGGTCACATCCCCTCACTCGGACTCTTTCGTAGCAAGAAATTGGAGTAGCACCTCCCGGCTGGCCTGCCTCACAGGATCGTTCGAATGAATTCACGAAGACACCTGCAAGAGCATCCTCTAAGCTGGAAAAATGCAGAACCAACCTGGGCTGCCGTACAGGGCCAGGCACCTGGCACGCGCACACTGTTTGCTGAACAGGTGTTTCTCCAAATGTCAGCACACACAGAACTGGGGAAGTGGTCTGTGCGGACGGGAGGACGGCTCTGGCCCAGGTGCGTGGGTTCCAGGGACAATGTGCAGTGAAGATGACGCTGAGAACTTCCTCTGACACCTGGATGCTGGAAAGCCCCCCGCAGCCCACGACAACAGCTTGCACGCTTTTGTACGCACTTTACCTTCCCCTCCCCCAGTCCTCCCATGGCTAAATTATACTTCTTCTTCAAGATTCAGCCTAGGGGGCAGTGCTGTAGCATAGCGGGTAAGGCTGCCGCCTGCAGTGCTGGCATCCCATATGGGCACCGGTTCGAGTCCCGGCTGCTCCACTTCTGATCCAGCTCTTCTGATCCTGCTATGGTCTGGGAAAGCAGTGGAAGATGGCCCAAGTCCTTGGGACCCTGCACCCACATGGGAGACCTGGAAGAAGCTCCTGGCTCCTGGGTTTGGATCGGCACAGCTCCGGCCATTGTGGCCATCTGGGGAGTGAACCAGCAGATGGGAAGACCCTCTTCTCTCTCTCTGCCTTTCCTTCTCTTTCTGTGTAATTCTGACTTTCAAAGTCAAAATAAATCTTAAAAAAAAGATTCAGCCCAATGGCTTCCCTCCAGAAGCTCTCTGCCGACTCCCCTCCCCACTCACTGCCTGCTCTCCTGGGACCCCGAAAGCATCCATCACAGCCTTATCCCCTGTCTGTTCACCCAGCTGTCTCCCCTCTACGTGAGGACAGCCACCTTGACTTGTGCATTCCTGTAGCACATGATAAGCAATCAATAAATATTTGCAACATGACTATGCCAATGAATATAGAGATCCACCAGCTCCTCTCCTTTCCAAATAACCCTCACGGATCCTCCTCCTCCTTCTCTCTTCCTTGGACAGCCACCTAGGATTCCGCGCCAGGCTCCGTCCCAGCTGCTTCCCATAGGCGCACTCTTTCATCTTCCAGCTCTGTCAGTATTATTTCCATTTTTCACTTGGGGAAACTGAAGCTCAAGGCAGCAGAACCAAGGCTGGTCCCAGCCTGGGCTCAACTACCACAGCCAGCGGCCTCCCAACAGCATGTCTAAGGAAAACAAGCCTAAAGTAATACCAGCCTGAGCAAAATGCCATTTGGAAAAACAAACCCCTACACAAACAAAAGTCAGCATTTTGGAGGATCATCTCTTGTTTTGGCTTAGTCATACTTGTGAGTCCCTCAGCCCCGGGCAGGTGACTCTGCAGGCAGCAGGTGTCAGGACACACCAGACGGGGCCCAGCCAGCGCCCCAGTCCTGAGGCCCCTCGGCAGACAGCCCCACCTCACCTGTCCCCCTCTTCCCGCCACGCCTCACCTTGTCTCCGAGGCCCTCGGCCTCCTCGGCCAGGAGGTACACGTTGCCGCCATCAGCCAGCAGCAGGGCGGTGTCGGTGGTGGAGGAGGAGCGGGGCCGGCACTGGTGCTGGTGCAGGATGGCGGCCAGGCTGCTGTCCTGGGGGGCCTTGCGCAGCAGGTGGGGGCTGCCGCGCTGGGGCTCCAGGGAGCTGCTCTTGGTGCGCCGGCTGCTGCTCCCACTGCTGCTGCCCCCAGTGCTGCTGTGCAGGCTGGCGCCTCGCTTGATGGACGGCCGGGAGCGGATCTGCTGCAGCACGCGGTTGAAGGCGGTGGGCCGCGCGGGCAGGTCGTGCAGGGACATGGCGTAGGAGACGCGGTGCATCTCCGGGGAGCGCTCCTTCTCGTCTGGGGAGTCATGGTCGGACAGGCCCTGCTGCTGCTGGGAATCCTGAGACGCCTGCTGCTCCCTCTCCCTCGACCGCCGGCGGCTGTGGAACAGGTGCTTCAGGCCGTGGCCAAACATGGAGCCCTCGGAGAGCTGCTGGATTTTCTTGAGGAGAGAGGAAGAATCTTGGTTAAGCAGGAAGCTCCTGGAGTAACTGTCATGCTTAAAAAGTCACCCTGTCACACGGTGGTAGGCCGGCCCAGCCCCATGGCAGGTTCAGGGTGTGCACGGTCTGGGGGTCAGCAGCACACACGGGCAGTGTGTGGCTCCCAGGGTTGTATCTCTCTGGGCTGATCTCCCCCAGTCTCTTGCTCCTGCCAAGTCAGACCCTCCTATACACTGCCCCGGCTCTGTCAGACCGCCAAGCATCCATTTCTAAAGATGCCTTACTGTGACACCCCAGGGGAAAATCAGGTTCATATGACCAGGTTACAGTATTGGAGTAGACACTACTAATTCCCTACCCACTATCTACTTCCCCCTTTCTTTTCTTTTCTTTTTTACAGGCAGAGTGGGTAGTGAGAGAGAGAGACAGAGAGAAAGGTCTTCCTTTTTGCCATTGGTTCACCCTCCAATGGCCACTGCAGCCGGTGCATCTCGCTGATCCGAAGCCAGGAACCAGGTGTTTCTCCTGGTCTCCCATGGGTGCAGGGCCCAAGGACTTGGGCCATCCTCCACTGTACTCCCGGGCCACAGCAGAGAGCTGGCCTGGAAGAGGGGCAACCGGGATAGAATCCGGCACCCCAACCGGGACTAGAACCCGGTGTGCCGGCGCCGCAAGGCGGAGGATTAGCCTGTTAAGCCACGGCACCGGCCTACTTCCCCCTTTCTTACAGACCTAAAGGTGCCCTGCTACAAATTCCAGCTTCATCAGACTCCCTTGCAGCTAAGGAGGAAGCATGTGATACAGTTCCAGCCAATAAAAACAAGGGGAGGGTTTCTGGGAACACTGGGCCTTCCTGCTTCTGCCCATCTGGAATGTTGAGGCCGTGTCTGGAGATACAGCAGCCACAGGCGACATGGCTGAAGAGGAAGACCAACACACAAACAGTGGAGGTATCCCAAGGGACAGGCTTGGGGACCTAATGGCCTGTGGAGCCACCAAACCTGTGCTTACGTTGAGATCCTTGTTCCATGAAATACATAACCCCATCTTTGTCTCCAGACTCTAGTACAATTTGGCATTACTTGCAGCCAATTTTATTCTGGGATGTAGCTGGCAATGAAATAAAGCTAAGCTCTATGAGCCTACCTGGTAACGCAGTCAATAACACCAGCGATTCCTTAGCACACATACCAGGAGCAGCTTGCCACAGGAGTGTCTTTGTCCTCCTGGAGCAAAGCAAGGGGCCCCACAGCCCGGCGCAGCCCTGCTGCTGACCCTCCCGTGGCGCCTCCGCTGGGAGTGGTCAGAGAGAGGCAGCTGGCCGGCCTGCAGGGCAAGGCATCCGGGCTATTCTTCCAGACAGCTGCTCAGGCAGGGATGGCTGAGCTGGCCAGGCTGAGCCCTCTGCAGCACCTCGGGAGCTGCTGGGAGCAGGGGTGGGACTGGGAAGACAGGGGAGACCCCACACGCTAACTCTGGCTGGTGGGGCTCACTGAGGCACGGGTAAGCGTTCCTCTGTGCACAACCACCAGTAAGTACATGAGGAAGCTTCGGCCTCTGTTAAAAAAAAAAAAAACAAAAAACAAAAAAAAAAACCTCCAGAAAACCTCTACTGGGTTTTCCTTTATTTCTCCTAAACAGAAATTTACAGAGAAAACGGAATCTCACAGAACACGAGACGGAAGCATCCTCCCTCCTCTGAATTAGCTGACCCCACCCTGTGTGACTTCTCCCCTCAGCACCGAGGGCTTGTGCAAACAGCCGCACTCACTCCTGGATGTACAGAACCACGCACGCATGCGCTTGTGAGAAAAGAGGGCAACGTCATTTTCCGTCCTATTTGGGTCTCCCCACAAATCTCAAAGTAGGTGAGGTCCTGACCGCCCACGTTGCACCATCACAACTCACCATGTGCTCACCATGAGCTATGGTTTCAAGGTACCCCTTCTCCTGCATGCTCTCATTAGCAACAGCAACCTTTCCATCTACTGATGAAGAACCCAAGGCCTCCAGCGTCCTCCTCGAGAACTGATCCGTGGGCCTGTGCTGGAGAAGTTTGCGCACAGGCCAGGTTTTCCTGTAGGAGCTGCTGTCCCCTCAAGGCCAGCTAGAGACAGGACCCCGAGGTGCACCTGAGTCTGTTCTGGGCAGAACCAGGGCATCCAAGGCAGAGTGCGCAGGGGAGCTCACCCCAGACCAGGCACAAGCCTGGCCACCTCCCCCCTCCTCAGGCCCCAGCTGATCCCAGACCGCCCTCCAGGCTTCCGGGATGGGGCCAGCTGGCTCTGGCACTTGCCCAGCTGCTCCTTCCAAATGGCCACATTACACAGTGCGAGCCGTCTCCAGAGCATTCCACGCCAGGCCCCGCCAGGCCCCGCGCAGGGAGAAGCCCATCCTCGAAAGATGACCTCTGGGGCCTCTGGGGAGTTTCCTTCCCCATAGCCTGATTTGGGTGGAGGTGCCCATTGGCCATGTTGCCCAGGACCCTTAACACTATGGCCAGCTTACTTTAAAATGACACAACAGAGCTTTTCAAAGTGCCCGGCAATTTCTGCTCACGTCCCACCCCGACGCTGGCCTTGCATCAGGTCACAGCATCAGTGTAGCCGCTGTGCAAGAAGACACTGAGGCATGGCACAGCCGAGCGGCTCATCCAAGCCGCACAGATGAGCTTCCAACTTCTATTATTTTTTATATTTTATTTGAAAGGCACAGAGACAGAGACAGACTGTTGCTGGTTTAGTCCCCAAATGCCACGACAGACAGGGCTGGGCCAGGCCAAAGCCAGGAACTCCACCCAGTGGAGGGAGGGTGGCAGGGACTCAATACTTGAGCCCTCACCTGCTGCTTCCCAGGTGGGCATTATTAGCAGGGAGTGGACCTGGAAGCAGAGTAGCCGGGACTCGAACAGGCGCTCTGATAGGCGATGCAGGTGTCCCAGGTGGCGGCTTAACCGGCGGATCCTCTTAACCGCTCTGCCAAACGCCCACCCCTCCCTACTTCTATTCTAATTTACCCTCACTGGCCCACACACTGAACCCAAGACTGAAGTAGAAGCCAGGAGTAAAGTAGATACGGTATTTGTATGTGTTCCAGAACAGTGTCTTGGGCAGGATCAAAACAAAACAACATCGTCTGAGTCAGGGGAAGTTAGGGCCCCTGAAGTGTAGACCTGGATCTGCGGGTGCTGCGCTACAGGACTCCCGCAGGACCCTTCACCACGCGGTCACTTCCGCTTCCCCAGCCGACCTGCAGGTGAAAGCAAGCCCCCCGGGAGGGGGGGGGGGGCGGGACCGCAGAAGTCTCTTCTAGCCGATGGTAGGAAAAGAACAAAAAAGAAGTCCAAGAGCAACACGGCAGGAGGGAGCCTGCCCCACAGGAGGGGATTTTCCTCGTGTACAAGGTGTGAGGGAGACCAGAATAGCAGTGTGAAGCCTGGGCCGGGCTGCGTGGCCCGTGGGTGTCAGAGAAGAGATGGTTCAGGAGTTTCGACATAACAATGTGAGTATGGAAAAAAAGCTCTCGGCGCACACACGCACCACCAACTACGAGTCTCAGAACGGAGGAAAACCATGGCGACTGCTTGAGGGAACTTCACCACCCACGCAGCCGAAGGCGCCACCTGCTCTGCGGAACGTTCCAGCTACGAAATGTCACTGGCGTCCCCGTGTCGACTTCTGCTCGTCCCCAGTCCCCAGCTGCCAGAAACCATGTTGGTGGCCAAACGACACCGCGGACGAGGGAGAGAGCTGGGAGGCAGCTGCAAGTTCGAGGTGGGACATAAACAGGGCCCTCGGTGTCTCCCGGGAATGGGCCAGCGCTTAGCCAGCGAGGGGCACGTCCGGGGGAGGTGGCGACAGGCGGGGCCGTAGGAGAGGCACAAGTGCTGAGTCGTCCCCTGGACCCATCTTCGAGCGAGCGGCGTCGTCCTTGCAGGAAGAGTGGGTGGACGAGCCTTCCCCAGAAGCTTGCGGTTTCCCCACAGTTTGGCCTCATCCGTTTTCCTCCCTGGGTGTGGGTCCTCCAAAGAGGAAGTCCGCTCCCAAATCAGCCAGCACAGCTGCGTGAGCCAAGGCTAAAGCTCCTCGGGCACCGCGTCCCTGGCATCATCTGGTTCGAAACGGTCAAGAGCTGTTTCTAAATCCTACAGGTCCACGTGTTCTCAGCCAATTCCGGAAAAGCCGGGAGGATCGTCCAAGCCACAGCAACCTCCAGCTCATTAGCCTGCCTGGCAGCTGACTGCACGGCCCTTCCTCCCACCTGGGTCTCAAATGCCCTCCGTCCCACTGCCGGTGTAGCTGTGAGGGTTCAGCGGGGTGCCTGGGTCACCCCAAGCCTTTGCAAGCCTAGGTCGCCAACGTTTCCTCTATTTATAGGGTCTCTATGGAAACGGGGCCAGCATCAGAGAGCTAATCACTACGAAAGCCCACAGAGTTCCACTCTCAGGCTCCAAAGTGCATTGCGGAAGTCTCCATGTGCCCTCGAGGAGCTGCAGGTGGGGGACGGAGGGTGGTGCAGGAGAGGAGCGATGGCCCGTGCTTTGGTGCTGACCACAATGAGAGTGAAGAGGGGGTTGCTGCCTGTGTCAGCCCATGTGGGCTTTCTGTTGGAAATAACAGGGGAAAGGATTTCTTTCTTTTTTTTTTTAATTAAAGATTTATTTTATTTATCTGAAAGTCAGACTTGCAGAGAGAGAGGGAGAAAGACAGAGAGATCTTCCATCTGGGGGCTCACTCCCCAAACAGCCACAAAGACCAGGGCCAGGCTAGGGCCAAGCCAGGAACCAGGAGCCTCACCTGGGTCTCCCATATGGCTGCAGGGGCCCAAGGACCTGGGCTAACCTCCTCTGCTTTCCCAGGCACATTATCAGGGAGCTGGATCAGAAGTGGAGCAGCCAGAACTTGAACCGGCACCCGTATGGGATGCCAGCATCACACACTGCGGCTTAACCTGCTAGCCATAATACCAACCCCAATTTCTCTTTTTGATGAAAGACTTTTAGAATCTTTTTTTCTTCCCCAATATCATAGATGACTTTAACACAAAGTTCAGGGCAGGCGTTGTGGCACAGTGGGTTAAACCACTGCTTGTGATGCTGGCATCCCATATGGACCCCAGTTCAAGTCCTGGCTGTTCCACTTCCAATCCAGCTCCCTAATAATGTGCCTGGGAAAGCAGCAGAAGGTGATCCAAGTACTTGGGCCCCTGCCACCCACGTCAGAGACCCGGATGCAGTTCTTGGCCCCTGGCTTCAGTCTGGACCAGCCCGAGCCATTGCACCCATTTGGAGAGAAAACCAGCAGATAGAAGGTCTCTCCATCTCCCCTCTCCTCTGCTCCCCTCATCTCCCTTCCCCTCCCCTCCCCTCCTCTCTCCTATCTCTTCCCCTCCCCGTCCCTCCCCCCCTCTCCATCACTCTCTGCCTGCCACATAAATAAACCTTTAAAAATAAAATAAAGAACAGCGTTCACCTCAGGGGCAAACGATGTCCCAACTCCCATTTTCATTTTATTTCCTTTTCTTTTACTGCTGAGCAAATTCTGCTCAGAGCAGTGCAGGCTGGGAAAGGTCACCTTGTCCACCGAGTCTTTCCCTGGGAGAACGGGCTCAGCAGACACAGCAAAGAAGGTTTTATTAAAGTCGCTGCCCTCTGCCTCCTCCCACCCTCCCCGCCTCCCTGCTCTAAAGGCCCTCTCTGGTCACTCCAGTCTGCAGGGACCTCGCCCTGCTCTGAACTCCAGAGGGCTCATTATCTGCTCTGCTCATTTCGTAATTAGCTGGTACTGCCTGGCAACATGGCTTTCGGCGCTGCCTCCAACTGTCAGCCCACTCCCCCCCTCAAGGGGAGACGCCCCATGAGAATGGGTGATGGAGGGCAGGAGCCCTTAACATCCTTAAGGCCCCCAACAGCACCTGGCAGGGACCCACAAGGCCAACAGGGCAATTACTACTTAATTATTTGTTTCAAGTCTATAAAACCGTCCTTTAAAGGTGACTTAATCCTCTACAACTACCTTTTCCCATTTTAAATGCTCACTCTACCAGCTTCTCCTTGTGTCTAGATCCCTCCTGCTGCAATTTAAAATCTTGTCTTACTCTATCATTTTTTTTCTTAAAGATTATTTATTTGAGAGGCAGAACCACAGAGAGAAGGAGAGACAGAGAGAGAGAGGTCTTCCATCCACTGGTTCACTTCCCAAAATGGCTGCAATAGCCAGGGTTGGACCAGGCCAAAGCCAGGAGCCAGGAGCTTCTTCTGGGTCTCCCACGTGGGTGTAGGGGTCTAAGCACTTGAACCATCCTCCACTCCTTTCCCAGGCCATTAGCAGAGAATTGGATCAGAAGTGGAGCAGCCAGGACATGAACCAGTGCCCACATGGGATGCCGGTGCTGCAGGCAGATGCTTAGCCTACTATGCCACAATGCCATTCCCTATTCATTTATTTGAAAGGCACAACAACAGAGAGAGGGGGGAAAGGGAAAGAGAGAGAGAGAGAGAGAGAGAGAAAATATCTCCCAACCACTGGTTCAGTCCCCAAAGGGCCACAACCAGGCCACAGCCAGGGTTTGGCCAGGTTGAAGCCAGGAGCTCCATCCAGCTCTTTCACACGGGTGGCAGGGACCCAAGCACCTGAGCCATCATCTGCTGCCTCCTGGACATATTAGCAGGGAGTTGGGTGGGAAGCAGAGTAGCCAGGACTCAAACCG
Organism: Lepus europaeus; assembly: GCF_033115175.1. Classification (NCBI taxonomy): domain Eukaryota; kingdom Metazoa; phylum Chordata; class Mammalia; order Lagomorpha; family Leporidae; genus Lepus; species Lepus europaeus. The sequence goes on along the minus strand of NC_084840.1, from coordinate 20,325,873 downwards.
CCACTCCAAAATGGGACGTGAGCCCAAGCGGCGGCTCAACCCTGTGTACCACGACCCCAGCCTGCACTCTGTCATCGCGGTAACTGCCATGCGCAAGTGGGCTCGGAAGGAGAGGGACACAGACCAAGAAGCTGCAAGTTCACTGTCTTTACAAATGCTTGAGTGGGGGCTGCCACTTTTATAGCCAGCTTTGTGTTCTGGGATGGATATGAGCAGCTAACTTAGCTAGACTATGGAAAAGCTACATATTATTTTTCTAATACCATCACGAAACGTATCTGCTGTCTCCAACAGCTGTGTTCTAACTTCTTAACACAGAAACTTAAGTGTTCAGCTGACAAAAGCGGGCCCGGTACAGCCATGGCCTCATTGCAAAAATGCACCCTCCTTGTCTTTGGGGATTTCAGTGGGAGATGCCCTCTCTTAGCGGACAGATGAAAACAGAGAGGAGTTTTGAGTTGGCCTCTCAGACCCCCACGGAGAAGCTGCCTGAGCCTCTTTCCCTGGCACCCACACTTTTTAAATACTTCAGCTCCCAAAGTCAGGTCCTAACAGATGTTCTGACTCCCTGTCGGGGAAGACATTCCTTCTTGTCCATGGCATTGGCAGTTAAGACACAGGTACACAGAAAGAGGCACATCGTGTCAATACTGGGCCTGTTCCCTGGAACAACCAGTCCTAGCTGGAAGGGAGCTAGAACCCAACCCGGCACAGAACCGAGTTTCCTTTGCCACATGCTTTTCCGGCAGTCAGGGCTGCTCCATACGCTGCTGAAGACTGGTGGGGGTGGGGCAGGGCCACAGGCCCCTCTGCGGCCTCACACAAGGCGCAGGTGGGGTAAACCAGGGCTCAGAGAGCGGCCCCTGCAGCCAAACCCGGCAAAGGACCTGGCACGTCCCATCTCACCTCCCCCTGTGGCAAGCCCTCTGCTCTCCTGTGGCAATTGTTTGCTCTAGATTCACCTCCGCTGGAATCCCTTTCCTGATTAACCCCACGTCTCTGAATCCACAGTGTGATGTGTGAGTGTCCACAGATCACGTGTCCTTCAACCCATGGTTTTCTTGTAAGTATTTTATCCTGGCAGACCTGGGAGTCGCCCGGAGGCAAAGGCAGTGCCTATCGGAAAAGAGGCAACCTCCCATTTCCCTGTTTTTAGGTCTGTCTCCCGGGGGGCCCAGCTGGGAGCCCCCATTCTAAAGTAAACCAGGAGCTCAGGATGCAGCCAGGCCCCAGAGCCCCGGGGGTGCACACGCACGCGCGCACACACACACACACACCCTCAGCCCGCCCACACTCCTGCAGGGGGCCTGTCTTTTAAAAATAGAGAAACTGAGACCCATACATTTTTATCAAAACCCTTGGCTAGAAGAGACATTTGGTCTAGCGTGAGAAGCCGTTTCGGGTGCCCGCGTCCCACACTGAAGTACCTGGTTCCATACCTGCCTCCAGGTTCTTGCTAATGTGCACCCTGGGAGGCAGCCGTGATGGTTCAAGTAATTAGGTTCCTGCCACCCCCGTGGGAGATCAGGGTTCCCAGCTCCTGTCTTCAGCCTCAGCCCAGCCCAGGCTGTTGCAGGTATTTGGGGGAGTGAATCAGCAGGTGGGAACTCTCTCTCTCTCTCTCTCTCTCTCTCTCTCTCTCTCTCTCCCTGTCAAATTAAAACACACACACACACCACCCCCAGGCCCTGAAATAAAACAAGCAGGGGCTTTTTGGGAGTGTCAATGTTCTTTCTCTTGACTTAGGGAGAAGGGAGATGAGATGTCTGTTCTGCTTTTGGTATTAAAACTGTACATACATATTTCAGGTCCTTTGACAAGCACATCACATTCACAATTTAAAGCAGTGCCTTTCTACCAAGGGGGTGTTTGGAATCTGTTGATCACAGGAGTCCTCCTCCAGTGGACCCCCAGTGTGGAAGGAACACAGGCAGGTGGGGGGAGGGAGGGGCTGAGGCACCTGCAACCACTAGCAAAGGGGCTGAGCAGGCAGACGCTTGGGCTTCAGCAGTGACTCTCCCCAGGGACCTGGCTGCTAACCGACTTGCCTACTCCTCACTCTGAGCCGCGGGAAGACCAGCGGAAATGTGCAGAAAACAGGAGTTGGAACCCAGAGTCAAAAGTTCTTAGCCGGGCACGAGAGTGACAGTGGCTAAGATGTCACCTGGAACACGAGCATCGCACATCAGAGTGCCTGGGTCTAAGTCCCAGCTCTGCTGCCAACCCTACCACGCTGCTGGGAAGCAGCAGGTGGTGGCTCAAGTGGTTGGTTCCCTGCCACTCACAGGGGACACCCAACCGACTTCTCGGCTCCCAGCTTTGGCCTGGCCTGGCTACTGGGGACATTTGGGAATCTGAGAAGTAAACCAGTGGACGGGAGATCGATTTCTCTCTCTGAGTCAGCAGATGCGAGATTGATCTCTCTATCAAATAAATAAGATAAATAAATAAGATAAAGTGCTTAGACCCAGGAAGGGAATAATGGAATCTGAAGCTTCTCCAGGGACAGACAGCTCAGAAATCCCGGGGGGAAATTATTCACAGGGGCTTTTGTAAGACAACAAAAGAGCAGCTCAGTGTGCGTGCCTGTGTGTGTGTGTGCGTGTGTGTAAGGCGAGAGGGGTGGGGAGGGGGGAAGACCGGGGCGGAGGCCCTGGCCAACACCTCCAGACCTTTCCTTTCGGGAACAGCTCAATTCCTCCCGCTGTGCAAGGGCTGGGAAGGCTGGCAGCTCCCCCCTGACTTGAGCGTCCACCGTCCAGCAGGACACAGCCAGCTTCCTCTCCTGCTCAGCCACTCATCCCAGGCCTCAGAAATATCTGCCACCTGCTGTATTTTTGACAGGAACGCGTGCTTCATGTCTCTCTCTGCAGTTTCCCCCAAGCTCCGCCCTCTCCCACTCTTCTGTGGAGCTGGGTTTTCTGGCTGGAGAATTCTGTGTACTTTGGATCATCCAGCACTCTCTGTGGCCGGCCACCCCAGCATTTCCTCCCCGCGAGTGGCGAGCGAGAGGGCACTCCAGTAGCAGCCCAGAACCGGATAATGAGGACAAAGCCCCCAAAGCAAGGAGCTAACCGGCGGCTGGGGAATGTGACTCTGAAAGGTTGGGGTCTGCTGGGGTCTCCCTGAAGGTCGTGCAGGTGTGAGGAGTAAGACGCCCCTCCGTGCTGACGCACCAGAGGGGCCCCAGAAGCCTCCAGCTGTCACTAGTTAATCATCAGCTCTGTCTGCCAAAGGCTAAAATTCTCTCCTCTTCCCACGGAGGCACTTTAGACACAGCCTCTCTCAAGGCGATTCTGTCCAGTGCACCTCATCCACCCCGCGGCCCGAAGCTGTGCTGAGCAAACGCCAGGTGGGCTAACGGACCCAAAGTTCCTACCTCCAAAGTTTAAAATGAAAACAACAGCAAGCCAGAACTTGGCCACACACGGGTGTGGGGCTGTAGGTATTAAAAATTCAACTTGCCCCGTTCTCGTGCCACCAGCAAATTCTACAACAGGTCACCTTCCACCCAATTTCAGAGCCAACTGCAACTTTGGAAAACTGTGCTAGCTTTGGAAAAACAAGTTGGGACACAGTCTAATATTCTCCAGTCCCTTTCCGCAGAAAAAGCTCAGGAAAGTTGAGTGATTTGCCCGAGCTCACACAGCAAATCGACCTGCCAGGGCCTGGAGTTCGCGTTTGGGTGGGACGGGGTGGGACATCGGTCCCCCTCAGTAAACATGTTGTGCCTGAGCAGACAAGTAAACAGGAAAGGCTCTGCTGTCTTCCGGAGCTCCCGAGCTGGCAGCGGCTCTGTTTTCTGCTCCTTGCTGCCAGCCTGGGTCCACACTGCTGAGCTCGACCTCCGTGGCGTGTTTTCCTGGGGGTGGGGGCGAGGCTTCTTTTCTTACATCTGATCTCGATTCTGGTTCAAGGAAGTCTCTATCAAGTGCAGTGCTGTCGCTCTATCTTTCCCTGACCAGAACGAGGGCGTTAGGAAAAAAAGACCGAGGTGACCCAGGAGAGAGGACGGACATGAGCAAGCCCGAGGCAGCCTTATCTAGAGAGACACTGCAGCCCCCACCCCGGGACCAGCCCACTCCTCTCAGGAAGGCGGCTGGGCAAAGTGAATGGGCCAGCGGTGTCCAATGCTGACCTGAGAGTTGGACAGTGGGGAGGCTCCCCAGGCTGCCCTTTACGGACTCGGGGCGAGGGTCCCCTCTGGTCCAAAGAATCGGGGCTTGCTGGCCGGACTGCTCCTCCGGGCTGGGCTGGAATAAAGCAGCAGTAGACCCACCTCTCCCCCAGCACTGCGTAAAGGGACCCCTTCGGTTCACCATCTCTTCTGCTGACCACACAGTGTAGACTGGAGGGGGGGGGGGCAGATGGGACGTAGCCAACGGCTTTCATCTCTGGACACACAACTGGTTGGGAAGCTCCACAGAACCAGACGCCTGGTCTGAACAACCACCACCACCGTTAAAAAGTACACACGAGGGCCTGGCTGTCCCCCTGCACGTCCCTCCCCAAGGCACACAGACAGGTGACACACGGCGCACGCACACTCACCTGGGCTCTGCCTTCCTGATCCGGAGCCTCTCCGGCCAATTGAGGGATGTCATTGGCTTATCCCGGTGAGCTCCTCAGTGGCTGCTGCCACAGCACACAGGCTTTATTGAACGTAACGGGAGTCCTTTCGGCTCCCTAGCCCGGACCCTGCACCTCCTCCGGAGAAAATCCCCCTCCCCACCGCAGCGCGGCATCAATCTCCAAGGCACCCGAGTGCCTGCCCCGGGCCGACATCTCGCTCAGCGCCCTGGCCAGCTGTCTCCAGCAGCCTGAGCCGGCCGCGCCTGCCGCAGATCCAGCAAAGGGGCATTATTATCCGGGCTGCTGTTTTAATTGATGGAGGGATTCGCTACAACTCGCCAACGCCTCGGCGACCTCGGGCTGGGAGATAAACAGCTCCCCGCGAAGGGCTCTTTCGGATTCAGATTCAAGCTGCCGGCTCAGCGTGTGTGCAACTTGAACCGAGGCCCCACACCAAGCCCAAGCATCGCCGGGCCACCTGTCAGTCCTCCACCCTGGGGGTGGGTTCCGCAGGCAGCAGGCAGGCAGGGATCTCCAAGCACTAGCTTAACCTCGGGCTCCACCTAACGGCAGGAAGCACACACACCCCCTTCACAGATGGACAAACTGAGCTTCACCACCGAAGGTTCCCAAAGATCCCGACGCAGGAAGCCTAAGACAGCAAAGGACTACAGGGCGCTGGAATCTCCTTCCCCGGCCACCCTACAGGAGGGAAAGTGATGTCAACTTTTCGACAGCAGGCTGGATTTCTCCAGCCCTTTGCAAACAGCACTTCACGCAGGTTATCCAAACACTCCGGCCGGCTGAGTAACGGAGACCAACGCCGACCCGCCGAGGGTCCCTGACGTCCCCAGCACCCGCCCCTCCCCTCTGCCTTCCCCCATCACTCCCAGCCGCTCGGGGTACTTCTGCCTGGGGCGCGGAGGGCCGAGTCGCCCGCAGAGCTCGCCCAGGGGCTGGCGGGCGGCGCTCACCTTCAGGTCGGGAGGCTTGCTCCGGGGGCCCGGCTTGGGCGCCGCGGCAGCGCTCGCGTCCGAAGTTGGTCCGCCGGCCGGGTTAGCACCCGCGGCCTCCCCAGGCCGGAGGTCCGCGCCCGGCAGGTGGCAGGCGGCGTCTTCCAGCCCGGCTCCATCCTCCTCGCCCTGCTGCTGCAGCTCGTCCGATCTGCACCTCTTCATGGTGTATGTGGGTCGGCGAGGGGAGTCCGTCCTTGCAGCGCGCCGTCTCGGGGAAACCGCGCCCCTCGGACACTCGGGCGCGAGACCGGGGGTCTGAATTGTGAACACGGAGGGGAGGCGCCTGGCCACGATTTCTTGAATTGATACACAGCTAGGCGATTCTGAAAGGCGGGTGAGGGATGGGCGAGGAGGGCGCCTCGGTTACAGCTTGGAATAGTTCATTCCGACCGGGGCAGCAGAGGCGGGTCACGGTCGAGGCCGGGCGGCGGCAGTCCTTGGGCAGTCATTGGAGAGGACGGAAGGAGACAGCCCCCGGCCCCCAAACTTTCTGCTTCAGGGCGCGGCAGGGCGGAGAGGAGCTGGGCGGCGCGGCGCGGCGCATCCCTCCCGCTCGGGCGAGGCAGGGCTCGGGGCAGCCGGCCGGCCGGGTGCTCGTCCGCCGCGCTCCGTGCCGGCCGCGACCCCCGGCCCTGCCGCCGGCCCCTGGCCCGCATGGGCCGGCCGCGGAGCCCGCAGCGCGCCGGGCCCGCTCCCCCGCCCGCGCGCCCCGCTCCGCGCCCGCCGCGCCGCCTGCTGCAAAGCCGCGGCCGCGGCCCGAGCCCGCGGCGAGCGCGCAACCTACCCCGCCCGGGTGCCTCCTCCCGCGAGGCGAAGGCGAGGCCCGCACGGAGTGACAGCGGCAAGCGGCCAATGGGAGGGCCGGAGGGCTGAGGGGGCGTCGCGCGGCGGCGGCGTTAGGGTTGGTTGCGCCGCGCGATCCCCCGGGAGCGGTCTGGGGGGCGCCGCCGCTGCGCCTTGGCATTGCGGAGAGCGGGCGGGCGCGGCGGCCGCGGGGCCGGGGGACCCGCCCAGGCCGGCTCGTGAGGGCCCCCGCACGTCCCCCTGTTCGGTGGGAAGGGGCCACGATGGGGAAGTTTGTAGTCCGCCCTAGCGTTGCGTGTTGCACTGCATCCATCCCTTCAGTGGCTGAAACACTCCTCCCCTCCCAGACGCGTGGTCCGGGTCGCACACGGGCGCCTCGGTGCAGGGCTGCAGATGCTAAGCCGAAGGCGGTCTGGGCCCTCGCCCCTCTCTGGCTTTAAGGGCAGGTCTCCTGAGTGTTAGCTCTAAGCTCAGAAGTGGGAAGCATCTCTTACTAAAGGCACATGAACCTGCGTGAGAGTTTCTTGCAAACTGCGAAGCCGTTTTGAAGCGTGAAAGGGTATGAAGGCAGGGGTGATGCGTATAGAGGAGTACACGAGCAGTGCTCTCGCTTATGTAAAACCCTGGCCAACCGCACCGACTAATCAGGACCACACGTGCAAAGGTCGGAGTTACCAAGAAACGGAGAGAGGGGCGTCCCTGAGCACAGGTTCGAGGCCCTGCTAATGCACCTGGGAAGCAGCGGAAGATGGTCAGAGTACTTGGGCCCCTGCACCCTGGTCGGGGGCCGGGATGGAATTCCAGGCTCCTGGCTTCTGCTGGGCCTCGGCAGATGCAGCCATGTGGGAACTGAACCAGGGAAGATTCTCTCTCTCTCTCTCTCTCTCTCTCTCTGCCTTTCAAATAGATAAATAAACCTTTTTTAAACAAATGGAGAAAGGTCATGACCACCCCGTCTGAGTGCCTGGTACCTTCCTGCTGGGGATGCAACAGACCCTGCTCATTCAACACTAGTGGGGTCCTTGGAGCAGCAGTATCAGCATCTCCGGGGAGCTTGCTAGCATGCAAGTGTTCAGAAGCCAGTGAGACCTGCCGAAGCCAAGCAGGGGTCCAGAAGTCTGCGCGGCCAGCCCTGCGGGCGAGTCCTGTGGGTGCTAACACTTGGAGTCTGCTGGCCCAGCCGTGGTGAAGGGGCTGCTTGCTCAGCGCGAGCGTCAGTGCCGCCCTCCGAAGGATTCTACAGTTTACCGTCTCCCTCACACCCGTCGAGCCGTTCCAGCCCCACTGCAGCCCCACTAGTCCGTGAGTTTGCTGACACTGCTCTCTTATTCCCTTCCCAGCCGCTCATTTTAATGTGTGTGCTAGAGAGACCAAGTTGTTAAGAATTTACTTTCTAAAGCAGGCAGCTCCATTTTTAGAAGATAGGAATTTAGGATGGGCTGGGAACGTAGAACCATCCCCCATAGCCACTACCCAGGATCAGGCATGGTGTGGAAACACCAAGCTATAAGCCTTTAGCATTCCCAACCATAAGGAATGGCAGGATGCCAGTGTAGATCGTGGGCAGGACTAGATAGAACCGGTGGGGTGCAGGGTGTAAGGCAGGGAAATACACCCCCTGTGCCTCACTTGGCCTGAGGAGCACAGGGGCCCCGAAGTCGCGACGCAAGCCTTGGGCGGCAGATGGTGAGCACATGGTGACCCATGCACATGCCTGATCCTAAGCTGGAGACAACTGGACAGATTCTGTGTGAAATTTTCAGGAAGCAGCATTCTAGTTTTGAATTATGTCTCGTTTCTCTGTTAGCTTGAAGTTGGTCTTAAGTGTGATTTTATTTATTTATTTCAAAGGCAGAGTTAGAGAGAGAGAGAGAGAATGCTTTCATCCACTGGTTTACTCCCCAAATGACCACAATAGACAGCGATGGGCCAAGCTGAAGCCAGGAACCTGAAACTCCAACCGGGTCTCCCACATGGGTGACAGAGATCCAAGTACTTGGACCATCTTCAGCTGCTTTCCCAGGCTCAGTATCAGGGAGCTGGATCACAAGTGGAGCAGCTGGGACTCAAACCTTAGGCACTCATATGGGATGATGCTATTGCAGGCAGAGGCTTAACCCACTGTGCCGTAAGTCTGGCCCCTTAAGTGGTGATATGTTATTATCATATACATTCAGTGTGATGGCCAACTTCCCCAAGCCTGCCTACATGTAACATGGTGTAGTGCAGCTCACCAGAAAAGCCTGTGGTGTGTTTAATTAAATTAGCTAACATTTACATTCTGTAACATTCACACTGTGTAGCCTAGTGGTTAACAGTTCAGACTCTGTGGCCTGTTAAGGAACAAATCCTGGCTCTGCTCTCCACTGACTGTGAGTTGGGGCAAGTTATCAAGCCCCATTGTGTCCCAGTTCTTTGGAAGTAGGGATAATGACTGTGCCTACTACTAGGATGTTGGGCACTGTGTGTAGAGCACTTTGCCATTGCCTGGCACGGAGTGAGGGCTTCAACTACTATCGCAGATGTCATTGAGAGTTTCAGAAGGTTGCACATTCCATGCCATGGTTCTGTCCTTGGGAGTTTGCATGTGTCCCACCATTGCTGACTTTCACTGAGTGTCATATTGTAGAACAAGCATGCTATTGCCACTCAAGTTTGGGTAGGAAGTCTGTGTGGAGACCTGCATGACCTGTAGCCAGCCACTAGCTTCCAGCTGCTGGCCAGCTTTCATTACCCAGAGTAAGTCTTTGAGCATCTAAGATAAATGGAACTTGAAAGTACTTTGGCTGATTGCAGTTTTGTTTAAAGAATTCGATTACTCTATTATTCTATACTTCTTTGGAAAACTACAAGCACAAACTATGTTTTGATATTCAAGATAAGGCCGGTGCTGTGGCTCAATAGGCTAATCTTCCACCTACGGTGCCGGCACCCCGGGTTCTAGTCCCGATCGGGGCGCCGGATTGTGTCCTGGTTGCTCCTCTTCCTGTCCAGCTCTCTGCTGTGGCCCGGGAGTACAGTGGAGGATGGCCCAAGTGCTTGGGCCCTGCACCCACATGGGAGACCAGGAGAAGCACCTGGCTCCTGGCTTTGGATCAGCGCAGTGCGCCAGCTGCAGTGGCCATTGAGGGGTGAACCAACGGAAAAGGAAGACCTTTCGGTCTCTCTCTCTCACTGTCCACTCTGCCTGTCAAAAAAAAAAAAAAAAGATATTCAAGATAAGACAAAAATGAGCAGGTTTACAATGCAAAAGGTTGTATCTGGCATGTAGGAGTTGCTTTTGCCATTGTCTTTTGGTACACTTAATTACAAGTAAATACATGAGGTGGAAGGCAGAACCAGGTGTTGGTGTCAGAAGATTCGTTAAAGAATTCCGGTTCTGTTACTTCCTGTGAGCTCTTGGGCACCCACATCAATCTCTTTCACTTTTGATTTTCTCATCTACAAATAGAGATTAAAAATGTCTATCCTCACATGGTTATTTTGAGGCTTAAGCCGTATAACACAAAGTGAAAATACTTGATCCATGGTATATGCTCAGTAAACCTGAATGAAACAAAAATAATGACCTTGTCCAAGCCCCTTGTATGTCATATGGGAAAGGCAGAATTATCCAAGCCTAAGCTTTTTGTGAACAGAAATCTCAGTTACAGGCTGACACCGTGGCGTAGTAGGTTAATCCTCCGTCTGTGGCGCCAGCATCCCATATGGGTGCCGGTTCTAGTCCCAGCTGTTCCTCTTCCCATCCAGCTCTCTGCTGTGGCCTGGGAAAGCAGTAGAAGATGGCCCAAGGCGTTAGGCCCCTGCACCCACATGGGAGACTGGGAAGAAGCACCTGGCTCTTGGCTTCAGATCAGCGCAGTTCCGGTCATTGCAGCCCTTGGGGAATGAACCAGCGGAAGGAAGACCTTTCTCTCTGTCTCTCCCTCTCATGGTCTGTAACCCTACCTCTCAAATAAATAAATAAAATCTTAAAAAAAAAAAGAAAAGAAATCCCAGTTACATTAATGAAAGGATGGAAGGCATCCCTGGTACTATCGAATTTGCAACCCAATATGGGTAAAAACACGAGGATAAAGAGCTATGACGTTCTGCTCCCTTGTCCACACCCATTTGTCCACACCCATAAACTGATGAAGCTTCATTATGGAGGATGAGGCGCCAAGAGCCACAGGTAAGTGCACAACAGAGAAGTAAAAGGCTTTTCCTTTTGTCAGTAGAGGCTTGTAGATTATCCAAAGAAATCCTGTTTCCTACACTGTAGGAATACTTAACAAAATTAAACGTCAATGGGAAAGCAGTGGTCAGGGAGCCGTTGTAAGATCTTGCATTCTGACTGGGGTGCTTGGAGGTACAAGTTCTCCCTAGAGGGTCTAGATCTAATAATTGTGATCACAGTAATTAATGCCAATATCATTACAAATATTCCTTTGTGAATGGAATCTGCTTCCCTTTCGGTAGGAGATTGCCACTTCTATTCAATGTGTGCCTTAAAAGAAAACTGAGTTCTATTGGGTTAGGAGGAGTAAACCATGCAAATAATCCTCGGGCAGGTTGGCTGGATTCTTGATGACATCACAATCCCACCACCTAAGGATGGGATTTTTATTGGCTGTTGTAAGAAAGAGGGAGGACCAGGAAGGCTCTGCATCACTCCTGAGTTGGAGAAAGTTCTGTGCCTAAAATAAATTTTACCCAGTTTTTTACTGAAAGTGTACTCAGTAGCATTTTCCACGTTGTTCCATTTTCCGTGTTCCGTATGTTATTACTTAGTCGTAGTCTGTATGTCTAAGTAAATATTCTTAATCACTACTTAGCAGTCTATCAGCTGAATGCATCGTGGTATGTTTGACCTCTGTCCACCTTATTTTCGGCATTTAGTCATCTCAACTTTAACTTTAGGAATAAAGGTGCGGTCACTGTAGTTAATGCAGCAATTGTATGTTTGATTTCCACCGTCGCAGAGACACTCTGACACTCAACAGGCAATGTTTCTCCTGGGTAAGCAAACCCAGACAGCCACCTTGTGATCCTTCTCGCAGTGCTTCCCCAAGGGCTATGCGGGAGAGTCCAGTGTCTGTCTCTGTGCTATGAAAGCTGGAAGGTTCGCCTCTCACTTCAGGTAGGCGCACGTGCTTTCTTCTGGGTGCTTGCTGCTCCTCATTAATAGGAGAAAAGTCACGACGATCTGGGCCGTGAACAGAGAAGGTCTGTGAAGCATAAACTTAAACCCTGATTGTACTGCTCTGGGTGAAAGCTCAGGACTGGTAAAATGGCTGCTTTGTGTCTTTTCCCAGCTCCATAGGGAATCCATACAAACCTCTAGACAATCTATTACTTAAAGCTGAAAAGTCTAGACCTTAAAAAGACAGAGAAAATTTCAGCTTTGCTTGGAGAGCATCAGTTGTTTATTATTTGACATCTGAAGATAAATATCTGTGGCAGTTCGATTATTCTACACGGTGCTTTTAGATACAATGGTTTCAGCAAGTGGTTGCGATGGCAAGAGATCCACAGGTGTTGGGCATTTTGCTAGGAACCATCTGAACATTTGCTCAGTGCTGCAACAACCCTACAAGGTAAATGTTATTCCCAGTCTATCAGTGAGGAAACAGGCTCAGAGAGGCTCTCGTCCTCACCCAGGCTGAGGTCTGCACTCAGCTCGCCCTCCACAAACTAAAAGCCTAATAGCTCACCCTTTCCTGACTGTAATTCTGAACACTCGTAGCAAAGAATTTATCAGAATCAATCTGCAAGTTCAATATACAATCTACATGCATTCAAATGCACTTAAAAATTTATGAAATAGACATCGTATTTCTGCACAAATGCCCCTGGAGGAATATGGAACAATAAAAAATATCGGTCCCTGCTTTTGGCCTTAAAGGACAGCTGAGGAGATGAGACACCAGTGGAATATGAATGACACAAGATTAAATGGTAGAGGCCAGCACCCTGGTGTATCAGATAAAGCCACCGTCTGCAGTGCCGGCATCCCATATGGGCACCCGTTCAAGTCCCAGCTGCTCTACTTCCTATCCAGCTCTCTGCTATGGCCTGGGAAAGCAGTAGAAGATGGCCCAAGTCCTTGGGCCCCTGCACCCGCGTGGGAGACTTGGAAGAAGCTCCTGGCTCCTGGCTTCAGATTGGCACAGCTCCAGCCATTGCAGCCAATTGGGAAGTGAACCAGCAGATGGAAGACCTCTCTTTCTCTCTCTGACTTTCAAATAAATAAATAAATCTTAAAAAAATTAAATGGTAATGTTTGTCAACATTTTGAGAAGCAGGTGAGCACTACATACAGAAGGAGGAGAGGTCTCCGACAAATCTTGATGATTCCAGGAAAAGGTGTTTATTCGCAGCATGAGTTAAAAGTATACAATGTTGCTAGCATTAGGATGATTCTAATTCCTTTAGGAATTATATAAACAATCTCAAAAATCATTCAGTATTTGGATGTCTTTAATTTTACATCTGCGTGCTTATCAAGTTATATTTATTCTTTTTAAAAAATATTTATTTATTTGAAAGGCAGAGTTACAGAAAGAGGGAGAGGCAGAGGCAGAGAGAGAGAGGTCTTCCATCCCTGGTTCACTCCTCAAGTGACCACAGTGGCCAGGGCTGGACCAGACTAAAGCCAGGAATGCAGAACTTCACCCGGGTCTCCCACGTGGGTGCTGGGTCGAAGCACTTGGGCCATCTTCCACTACGCATTAGAGGGTCGCTGGATCAGAAGAGGAGCAGCCAGGACATGAATCGGCATCCTGCCCACACTGCAGGTGGAGGGTTAACCTACAACCAGTGCCAGTTCCCAGGAAGAAGAGTTTTAAAACTTGCCTACTCTCCCTTTCTCAGCAGACTGCAGCTGGAGGTGCTCTGTCCCCTTCGCACCCCTCCGCCCCCTTCAGGCAACCTTCTGGGTCACTCATGATGGGTATTGGTGTGGGGCGACCCACACTCACACATGTATGCTTGTTCACTTTCTCACCTTTTGAATAAATTTTGTTACCACTTTATGCACCTTAAAAAAAATTCTCCCAAAGTACCTGGCTAGAAAGAGGTAGCCAAACCTGTTCTTGCCTTCAATGTTCCTCCTGTTTCCACGATGCCTACTGCACCGTCATGTAGACTACATTACAACTACTGCATTTATTAATAGTAATAATACAGACTGACATTGGGGCATGTGGACGCTGGTTTGAGTCCTGGCTGCTCCACTTCCAATCTAGTCCCCTGCTAATGGCCTGAGAAAAGCAGTGGGAGACAGCCCAATTGTTTGGGTCCCTGCCACCCATGTGGGAGACCCGGATGAAGCTCCTGGCTCAGCCCTGACTGTTGATGCAGCCATCTGGGGAGTGAACCAGTAGATGGAAGATTTCTCTCTGCTGACTCTCTCTATATATATCTCTTTTTATTTATATGAAAGACAGAGTTACAGAGAAAGGTAGAGACAGAGAGAGAGGTCTTCCATCTGCTGGTTCACTCCCCAATTGGCTGCAACGGCTGGAACAGTACCAATCCTAACTCAGGAGCCAGGAGCTTATTCCGGGTCTCCCATGTGGGTACAGAGGTCCAAGCACTTGGATCATCTTCCACTGCTATCCCAGGCCATAGCAGAGAGCTGGATTGGATGAGGAGCAGCTGGGACTAGAACCAGCGCCCATATGGGATGCTGGCGCTTCAGGCCAGGGCTTTAACCCGCTGCACCACAGCACCGACCACCTGACTCTTCTCTCTCCCCTCCCCTCTCCCCTCTCCCCTCTCCCCTCTCCCCTTCCCTCTCCCCTCTCCTTTCTCTCCTCTCTCCTCTCCCCTCCCCTCTCCCCTCTCCCCTCTCCTCTCTCCTCTCTCTCTCTCCTCTGTGTGTAACTCTGACTTTACTAATAATAGCTGCTGTTTGAGTTCCTGTGCATGTGTATATGATGTAGATCTAAATCTTCCAACAACCTTAAATGATACTCTTGCCATGTAAGATAACTAAGATGGAAAGATATTAATAAGCAATATCAAATTCGCCTTCCATCAGTTGGAACAGAGCCTTCTTATTCTTCTAAAATTTTATTTAGTTTGATTTTATTTGAAACTTACAGAGACAGAAATGAGATCTTCCATTTGCTGGTTCACTCCTCAAATATCCACAAGACTCAAGGCTGAGTCAGCCGGAAGCCAGGAGCCCAGAACTCTATCCAGGTCTTCCAGGTGGGTGGCAGGGACTCAAGTACTTGAGCCATCACCTGCTGCCTTCTGGGGTGAACATTAGCAGGAAACTGGATTGGAAGCAGAAGAGTTGGGACTCAAACCAGGCTCTCTGATACGGTGTGCAAGCATCCCAAGGGGCATGCAAACTCCTGCACCAAACAGCTGGCCCTGGAGCTTGCTTATTCTAGTACAACTTTCCTTTTACTTCTTGCTGAAACCTTGTGCAGTTCTATCAGAACTTCCTTTCCTTGGTGGAATTAGTCCCAGCTTTTTTTTTTTTTTTTAATTTATTTGACAGATAGAGTTAGACAGTGAGAGAGAGAGAGAGACAGAAAGGTCTTCCTTCCTTGGTTCACCCCCCAAATGGCCGCTACAGCTGGAGCTACACCAATCCAAAGCCAGGAGCTAGGTGCTTCCTCCTGGTCTCCCATGCAGGTGTAGGGGCCCAAGCACTTGGACCATCCTCTACTGCCTTCCCGGGCCACAGCAGAGAGCTGGACTGGAAGAGGAACAACCGAGACTAGAACCCAGCGCCCATATGGGATTTTGGCACCGCAGGCAGAGGATTAACCAAGTGAACCATGGCACCGGCTCCTGGTCCCAGCCCTTTTGCATAGAGTTTGAGTTGGCCAACCATGAGTTGAAGCCCAGCCTCTGGGTCTAACAGGCATCACCCTTTTTTCCAACACAGGAATGGAGAGCTACCATCTGAATCAAGAGGGAAATGTTGCTTGCATGAAAAACCTTCTGCTGATCTTGTGACTTCAAAGAGAAAAAGACGAAGCCTCTCCTGGCAAGGGACAAATCACACCGTCTCATGTGAGAGCTTGTTCTGGAGGGTGCGTGCCATGTCACAGATCATTTTCAGGGAGTGTCATATGGCCCTGGGGCACACCCAAGCAGAAATAGGCACAAAGGGCTGTTTTCATTAGTGAGTCCACCCAGGCTTGTGTTCCGTCTCTCACAAGCTGCTAGTGAAAGGAGATAGAACTTTCTTTCAAGATGCAATGATGTAGTACAAATCTTTCAGAGGACAAGCTAGTGATATCTATATATGTGTGTGTGTGTGTATATATATATATATATATATATATATATATATAGAGAGAGAGAGAGAGAGAGAGAGAGGCATATGGGTGTCTGTAACCTTTCACCCATGTATATCTACCATGTATTATCTCCAGAGAATAATTCATAGGGAGAAAACAAGCTACATGAACAACAACAACAATGTTTGTAGAAGCACTGTGTATAATAATGAAAGACATGAATTGACCTAGATATCCAACAATAGAGAGTGGTTAAGTAACAGTGGCATAACAATATGATGCAATGTGATGCTGAGACAAATATGAATATAGAGAAACATTAAAAGCTTGCTTTAAACAATATGAAGTGAAAGCATTAGAATGTAAAACAGTGTAGAGCTAAAAACAAACAAACACAAAAACAAACAAACAAACAAAAAACCAAACACTGCTTTGGAGGCAGAAACCCTGTTATTAGCTATACAGACTTTAAGCACTAACTAGCCTCAGATTCCTGACCAGTAAGATCAGGATAAAAACATCCTTCGGGGTGGGGGTGGGGGTGGGGGCATGTGGCCCAGTAGCTAAGAGGCCAATGTGCCACGTCAGAGTACCTGGATTTTATGTCTGGCTCCACCTCCTTGCTAATGCAGACCCTGGGAAGCAAGTGGTGCTGGCTCAAATGATTGGGCTCCTGCACCCACATGGGAATCCTGGATCGTGTTCCCAGCTCCCAGCTTCAGCTTTGGTCCAGCTACCCCAGCCACTAAGGGCATTGAGGAGTGAACCAGTGCATGCATGGCAGTTTCTCTCTCTCTCTCTCTCTCTCTCAAAAACAGGGACCCAGCCGTGGTACAGCTGATAAAGCTGCCGTGCTGGCATCCCATATAGGCTCCCAGCTGCTCCACTTTCAATTCAGCTCCCTTCTGACGTGCCTGGGAAAGCAGCGGAAGGTGGCCTAGGTCCTCAGGCCCTGTACCCATGTGGAAGATCCAGACGACGATCTTGGCTCCTGGCTTTGGCCTGGCCCAGCCATTGCAGCCATCTGGGGAGTAACCAGTAGATGGAAGATCTCTCTCTGTCTCTTGTTCTGTTTCTCTCTCTCTCTCTCTCTCTCTGACTTTCAAAGAAATAAATAAAATCTTAAAAGAAAAAGCTCATTTCAAATAAAAATTTCAGCAGTCCTATATCCTAGCAAAAACTTACTCTCTCTTAACACACCCTCCCATCTTCATCCATGGTTTATCCAAATTTTATCCGTATAATTTATATCACCTTTAATTCTTACAACAACCTTAGAAAGATGGGGTTTTGTTTTTGTTTTTAAAAAGTTATTTAGGCCGGCGCCGCGGCTCACTAGGCTAATCCTCCGCCTTGCGGCGCTGGCACACCGGGTTCTAGTCCCGGTCGGGGCACCGATCCTGTCCCGGTTGCCCCTCTTCCAGGCCAGCTCTCTGCTGTGGCCAGGGAGTGCAGTGGAGGATGGCCCAAGTCCTTAGGCCCTGCACCCCATAGGAGACCAGGAGAAGCGCCTGGCTCCTGCCATCGGAACAGCGCGGTGCGCCGGCCGCAGCGCGCTACCGCGGTGGCCGTTGGAGGGTGAACCAACGGCAAAAGGAAGACCTTTCTCTCTGTCTCTCTCTCACTATCCACTCTGCCTGTCAAAAAAAAAAAAAAAAAAAGTTATTTAATCTCAAATACCTGGGTCAGCTTCCGTTGCTTTTCCCAGGCCCTTAGCAGGGAGCTGGATCGGAAGTGCAGATACCAGTAGTGACGTGAATCAGTGCTCCTGTGGGATCCCTGTGTCTCTGTGGTGGCTTAACTCACAGTGCCACACTGCCAGCCCTGACATTTTAAGTTTAATATTTTTTCCTGTTTACTCCTCCACACTTTGCAAATTTTTATAATCCCTATACAAGAAATGTGTGCGTGTAATCTGGAAACTTGTCTAAATGACCCACAGGTCCTATTTTGAGAAGAGCCCAGATCAGTGTTTTTGAAATCAGCTCTGAGAAAATGATAGGAGCCCCCAACACAAACACACTGACAGTGGCTCAGGTAGGCGCCATGACTGTCTTCTATGCACTGGAGGCTTACCTGGAGCTTGCTAGGGAGGTCCTTCTCCCCTCTGAACTCAGGGTTAGAGAATGTCCTCATGACTGGGATGCCTGCCATCCACCTCTGCTCTCGCATGCTAGCCATCACTTCCATCACGCCACCTCTCTGCAGAGCTGGATCTATGAGAGAGGGAGGGCACAGGCAGGATGGAACGAGACGTCTTCTTTGTGTCAGGAATTGTGCGTGTTTGGTGCATTTGGATGGACACAGGCAAAGCCTGTTGGACAGTGAGAAACCAGGCTTCAGTATCACCTAGAAAACATCTACTAAATATTGTTGACGTAGAAAGGATGTTGGTGTGTCTTCATCTATCCAACATTCTCCATCCAGGATCAGCCCAGAAATAAGGATGTCACCTGTTTTAAGGTTTTGTTCTAGGTAGCTAAGGCAATAAAGCACGGGTTCTACTGTATTGGCAAGGAACAAGATGGAGAAAGGATCACAACCATTAGACTTGAAAAAGCAGACCAGTCCCAGGGTGCGGGAGAGCACTGTGTGGGGGGCTTCTGATGCCAGCACCCCAAAATGGAGCATTGGTTCAAGACATGACTGCTGCCTCTCTGCTGATTTGCTGTCATCTGGGGGGTGGATCAGCAGATGGAAGATGTCCCTCTGTCACTCTGCCTTTCAAAGAGATAAATGACCTTTTTTAAAAAAGCAAACCAATCTACTGATTTTTAAAAATGTATTTATTTATTTGGAAGGCAGAGTTATACAGAGAGAGAGAGAGAGAGGTACAGAGAGACAGAGAGAGAGAGACAGAGAGACAGAGAGATCTTTTATCCTTCTATCTCCAAATGGCTGCAGTGGCAGGAGCTGGGTCGATCTGAAGCCAGGATGCAGGAGCTTCTTCTGTGTCTCCCACATGGGTGCAGGGGCCTAAGCACTTGGGCCATCTTCCACTGCTTTCCCAGGCACATTAGCAGAGAGCTGGATCGGAAGTGGAGCAACCGGGGCTTGAACCGGTGACCATATGGGATGCCAGCACTGCATCTGTACCCACTATGCCACAGTGCCAGCCTCCAATCTACTGACTTTACTGAGAGAAATGGATTGTGGCAGAACTATGTTCAGGGCTGCTTCTGAAAAGTGTTAGCGTCAGTTACTCCACAAAGTTTTGAAAAGCCTTGTTCTTCGAGTTGGCCGAAAAACAAAGACGATCTGTTTGGGTTATACCAAATTCCTTTAATTGATCGCCTTTCCTCTCCATGCTCTGCATCCTAACAGCCAGCGATGCCACTGATGAAATATTCAGCATTGAAACGCTACTTGATGTATAATTAAACAGGATACAGTTAGAAGTTCAATTTCATAGACCTTTAATCTACGAGTTAATAAATCTTCATGTAGAGAATCTCACAGACAAATCAAAATATTCTTGGAAATAGCCTCCTTGGAAAAGTACATAGTCCTGAATGTGAGTAGTTACTAGAAGTTAAAAAGGAAACATTTAAAAATCTTTTAAAATTTATTTTTACTTTCAATTTTGTTTGAAAGGCCAAGAGACAGAGATCTTCTATCCACTCGCTCATTCCCCAAAGGCTCCCAACAGCCAAAGAACCAAAGCCAGGAACTCAGAACTCTAGATTGGTCTCCCATGTGGGTGGCAGGGGGGCCAAACCCTTGAGCCATCTTCTGCTGCCTCCCGGATGCGTTAACAGGGAGCTGTAGAGCAAGCAGAGGAGCCAGGACTCAAACTGGCGCTCCGATATAGGATGCCAGTATTGTAAATGGCAACTAAACCCACTGCACCACCACACAGCCAGGACTGGAGCTCAGGTCAGATTCTTTATCATTTCCCTGGAATTCTGACAGAGTTTCTATTTTAAAGTAGTTTCACTTACTATGGCTCATTCTATCCTCCCTACAACTCAGCGATGTTGAGAAGATTATGGGAGTCCCCCTGTTAACAGAGGTCACAGAGCCACAGTGACACCTTAGGTGTATAGTCATGGTTGTGAGCATCACCATCATCATCTCGGTTAACTTCTTCCCCTTAAAGTCTTATTTATTTATTTATTTATTTATTTATTTATTTGTAGATGGAGAGAGAGAACAGACTTGAGCCATCACCTGCTGCCTCCTAGTGTGCACATTAACAGGAAGCTGGAATTGAGAGTAGAGCTGGCCAGGAAGCCCAGTGCTCTGATAGGAGATGTGGGCTTTCCAAGCGATGGCTTAACTACCGTGGCACAGTGCTCATCGCCTCAACTACTTTATTGAGTGCCTTATACGTGGAGCACGATGCTGGGCATCTGGTATACTTCAGGTTTAATACTGAATTAGGCCACCTGATGGATGAGAAAAATAGACTCAGAGGGACCAGCGACTGCCCAAGATTATGCAGTAGCGAATCAGGACTAGAACTCTGGTGTGTCACAATGATAACACAATAGATAAAAGCAGTTGCCATAGGGGCCGGTGCTGTGGCATAGCGGGTAAAGCCACCGCCTGCAGTGCCAGCATCCCATATGGGCGTAGGTTTGAGTCCCGGCTGCTCCACTTCCAATCCAGCTCTCTGCTGTGGCCTGGGAAAGCAGTGGAAGATGGCCCAAGTCCTTGGGCCCCTGCACCCATGTGGGAAACCCAGAAGAAGCTCTTGGCTCCTGGCTTCAGATGGGTCCAGCTCCGGCCGTTGTGGCCATTTGGGGAGTGAACCAGCAGGTGGAAGACTTCTCTCTCTGCCTCTGTCTCTCTGTAACTCTGCCTTTTGAATAAATAATAAATCTTAAAAAAAAAAAAAAAAGTAGTTGCGGCCGGCGCCGCGGCTCAATAGGCTAATCCTCTGCCTTGCGGCGCCGGTACACCAGGTTCTAGTCCCGGTCGGGGCGCCGGATTCTATCCCGGTTGCCCCTCTTCCAGGCCAGCTCTCTGCTGTGGCCAGGGAGTGCAGTGGAGGATGGCCCAAGTGCTTGGGCCCTGCACCCCATGGGAGACCAGGAGAAGCACCTGGCTCCTGCCATCAGATCAGCGCGGTGCACCGGCCACAGCGCGCCGGCCGCGGCGGCCATTGGAGGGTGAACCAATGGCAAAGGAAGACCTTTCTCTCTGTCTCTCTCTCTCACTGTCCACTCCGCCTGTCAAAAAAAAAAAAAAAAAAAAAAAAAGTTGGGGAGGGGAGGCCCGGCGCTGTGGTGCAGTGGATTAATGCCCTGGCCTGAAGTGCCGGTATCCCATATGGGCGCGGTTCTAGTCCCAGCTGCTCCTCTTCCAATCCAGCTCTCTGCTATGGCCTGGGAAAGCAGTAGAAGATGGCCCAAGTCCTTGGACCCCTGCACCTGTGTGGGAGACCCAGAAATTCCTAGCACCCTGCTTCGGATCAGCACAGGTCCGACTGTTGCAGCCAATTGGGGAGTGAACCATCAGATGGAAGATCTCTCTCTCTCTCTCTCTCTCTCTGCCTCTCCTCTCTCTGTGTAACTCTGACTTTCGAATAAATAAATAAGCCTTTAAAAAAAAGAGAGAGAGAGAGAAAAGCTTGGGGCCAGTGCTGTGGCAGAGCAGATAAAGCCGCCGTGTGCAGTGCCAGCATCCCATTTGTGCGCCAGTTCCAGTCCCGCTGCTCCTCTTCTGATCCAGCTTTCTGCCATGGCCTGGGAAAACAGTAGAAGATGGTACAAGTCCTTGGGCCCCTGCATCCATGTGGGCGATACGGAAGAAGCTCCAGGCTCCTGGCTTCGGATCGGCCCAGCTCTGGCCGTTGCGGCCATTTGAGGAGTGAAGCAGCAGATGGAAGACCTCCCATCCCCGCCTCTGCCTCTCTGTAACTCTGTCTTTCACATAAATAAAATAAATTTTATTTTTTAAAGAGTTATTTATTTGAAACTCAGAGTTACACAGAGAGAGGAGAGGCAGAGAGAGAGAGAGAGAGAGAGAGAGAGAGAGAAAGGTTCCATCCGATGGTTTACTCCCCAGTTGGCTGCAATGGCCATTACTGCGCTGATCTGAAGCCAGGAGCCAGGAGCTTCTTCCGGGTCTCCCACATGGGTACAGGAGCCCAAGGACTTGGGCCATCCTCTACTGTTTTCCCAGGCCATAGCAGAGAGCTGGATCGGAAGTGGAGCAGCTGGGTCTTGAACCGGCGCCCATATGGGATTCTGGCGCTTCAGGCCAGGGTGTTAACCCACTGCACCAAAGCGTCAGCCCTTAAAATAAATAAATTTAAAAAAAGCAAAAAGCTTATTCAGACATAATTTTAGATTAGTCGGCACTACTCTTTTAATACAATAACGCTATGAAGAAGGTACGGTTATTCCCACTTTACAGGCGAGGGATTGACTCGGAGAAAATAAGTTCTGTCCACCACACACCAACAGGAAGAGGCGGAGCTAGGCTCTGAACGCACGGGTCTTTGACTCCAAGATCTGCTTCCCGAACCCTGAGATTTTGCTGACCTTTGTACATCTTTGCTTCTCATCCAAACCGTGGGCCCCGGGCTGGTAGCACCGGCACCACTTGAGAGCGCGTCGTCAGTGCAGAATCCCCAAGCATCACCACCCCCGGCTCACGGAGTCACAAGTGTGTTTTCACAAAATCCCCAAGTGATTCATTAAAGTTTGAGAAGCACTGTTCTGCACTGGGCCAGCGCTATGCCGATGAGGCAGAGAACAGGACTGGCTAGAACAGGGATTCCCAACATTTGCCCTTGGCACTCAGTACAGAGATGCCAGAAGCTGTGTTTTGTTGCTAGATTTGATGGATTATCTTGTCCCAATTCAGAGAAAAAAGTAAGCAAATGAATTGTATTTTCTCATCTTCCATATTTTTTTCCTTTTTTTCTTTTTTGGAGCTCAATAGCATTTGTCTATTAGTAACTCTCATGGACGACAATCGAAGAAATAATAACAAAATACATATGAAGGGAGGACATTTGGCACAGCGGTTAAGACACTGCCTGGGATGCCTGCATCTCCTGTCAGAGTGCCTGGGTTACAGTCCTATTTCCACTTCCAATTCCAGCTTCCTGCTAATGTGCAACTTGGGGGGAAGCAGTTGGTGGCTCAAGCATTTGGGCCCCAAATGGCCACCCAAATGGCAGACCCAGATCCAGTTCCTGGGTCCTGGTTTTGGCCTGGCACAGTCCCAGCTACTGGGGGCATTTGGTGGAGTGAAACCAGTGGATGGACGGTATCTCTCTCTCTCTCTCTGCCTTTCAAATAATAAATAAATACCCAAAGAAAAGTTGGAAATGTGTAATTGTTATATTTTTCTTTAAATTCTTGGATTTGTGATTGTGATTTTATGTTGCATAATAGAAAATGGTGATACTTTATGTTAGTAAACTTACTTGTTATTCACATGGAAGAATTAAATCTTAATAGTTTTTTAAAAAAATATGTATTGACCGGCGCCGTGGCTTAACAGGCTAATCCTCCGCCTTGCGGCGCCAGCACATCGGGTTCTAGTCCCGGTTGGGGCGCCAGATTCTATCCCGGTTGCCCCTCTTCCAGGCCAGCTCTCTGCTATAGCCCGGGAAGGCAGTGGAGGATGGCCCAAGTCCTTGGGCCCTGCACCCGCATGGGAGACCAGGAGAAGCACCTGGCTCCTGGCTTCAGATCAGCACAATGCGCCGGCCGCAGCAGCCATTGGAGGGTGAACCAACGGCAAAAAGGAAGACCTTTCTTTCTGTCTCTCTCTCACTATCCACTCTGCCTATCAAAAAAAAAAAATATTTATTTATTGAAAGGCAGAGTTACAGAGAGGGGAAGAGGCAGAGAGAAAGAGAGAGCTTCCATTCTCCCATGTGGGTGGCAGGGGCCCAAGAACTTGGGCCAGCTTTCACTGCCTTCCCAGGCACATTAGTAGAGAGCTGGATTGGAAGTGGAGCAGCCAGGACTGGAACTGGTGCTTATATATGATGCTGGTGTTGCAATGGCTGCTTAACTTGCTGCGTCACAATGCCAGCCCCAAATGTTAATAATTTTTGGTATTCTACAAAAAGCATATGATTTCTTCTTCTTTTTTTTTTTTTAAGATTTATTTATTTGAGAGGCAGAGTAACAGAGAAAAAGAGAGACAAAGGAAGTTCTTCCATCCATTGGTTCACTCTCCAAATGGCTGTGATGGCCAGAGCTGGGCCGATCCAAAGCCAAGAGCCAGGAGCCAGGAGCCAGGAGCCAGGAGCCAGGAGCCAGGAGCCAGGAGCTAGCTTATTCCGTGTCTCCCACAGAGGGCAGGGGCCCAAGCACTTGGGCCATCCTCTGCTGCCTTCCCAGGCCATCAGCAGAGAACTGGATTGGAAGTGGAGTAGTCAGGACTTGAACTGGCACCCATATGGTATGCGGGTGCCGCAGGCAGAGGCTTAACATACTATACCATAGCACAGACCCAAAAGTATATATATAATTTCTACCCACATGAACAGGATGAGCAAGGCTTCAGATCTCTCTAGAACTCATCCAACTGGTTAAGTGCTTGGCCTAGTGGTTAAGATGTTGGTTGATACCCACATCCATATTGGAGTGCCTGGGTTTGATCCTTGCCTGTGGCTCCTGCTAATGCAGACACTGGGAGGCAGCAGTGATGGCTCAAGTAGTTAGGTTCCAGCCACCCATGTCGGAGACCTGGATGTCTTCCCAGCTCCTGGCTTTGGCCTCATCCAGGCCCAGCCGTTGCAAGCAACTGGAGAATAGGATGGGAACTCCCTATCTCTCTCTCTCTTGCTCGCTTTTTCTGTCTCTCTGCCTCTCAAATAAATTAATAAAAATGTTTAAGAGTCATCTAACCACGAGGAACTTATAATAGAAAAGCAAAATTAAATGTATTTCTCATCCATCTCTTTTCCTCCAATAGCAACATTAACAGAGCCGGCAGTTGAACCCAGCTGCTCTGGTATAGTATCCAGGCATCTTAACTGGCACCATGCCTGCTAGGACAAATGCTCACTCCTCACCCCCTATCCCTGAACTTTTAATGATGTTCTACAAAGGACTAAAAGTACATCTGTGTGTTCACCTTCATGAATTGTGTGATTCTCATAAATTTCAGGAAATACTTTCCCATTCTAATTTAAATCTTCTCTTCTTGTTTTTATCTTTAGTTTTATAGCAGCTATAAAGTTTTTTTAAAAACTATTTATTTATTTATATGAGAGGCAGAGAGTTCCCACCCACTGGTTCACTTTGCGAATGCCCCAACTGTCCTCATTTGGGGCTGAAGCCAAGAGTTGGAAACTCAACTGAAGTCTCTCACTTAGGTGCCAGAAACCCAACCACTTGAGCCACTTCTGCTGCCTCCCAGGGTTGGTGTGAGTCAGGAGCCAGAGCCAGATTATCAAGGCCAGGTAGTCCCATGTGGAATGCAAGATTCAAATGCCCACACCAACTCCTCTCTCCTCACCATTCAAACCCTTATTTCCTCTACTTGTCCTCTGAATTAGCTATTTTGAATAAAATATGTATTTTTACTGACAGGTTATTATGACTTAAAGAGTTCATTGTCACATCCTGTAAGATTTTAAATAGCAAAAATGACTGCTTTCCTTAGCAGATAAAATATGGGAGTGACATATTCTTACGCATATTCAATATGATGTACAGAGAAGGTCAGGGACAGCAGCACGGCTGGCAATTCCAAAAGACTGCAAAATGCCTAAAGGTCCATTAATAAAACTGTTGTCCAATAAAACATGCCAATCCATGTGGTGGTGTATTATACAGCTAAAAAGAATGAGGCATGCTGGTGTGAGCGCCTTCAAGGGGCATAATAGAGTTTGTATAGTATGCTATCATTTGTGCTTACACACACACACACACACACAATCTATAGCTACTACAGTTATTGCCCTCTGAGAACTAGGTGACTGATGGGGAGTGGAAAAGTAAGCTTGGTTTTGGGGCCGGTGCTGTGGTGTAGCAGATAAAGCCACTGCCTGCAGTGCTGGCATCCCATATGGGCACTGTTTCAAGACCTGGCTGCTCTACTGCTGATCCAGCTCCCTGCTAATGGACTGGGAAAGCAGCGAAAGATGGCCCAAGTGGGAGATACATGGGAGACCCAGAACAAGCTCCTGGCTCCTGGCTATGCATCAGTACAGCTCCGGCCATTGCAGCCATTTGGGGAGTGAACCAGTGGATGAAAGACCTCTCCCTTTCTGTCTCTCCCTCTGTCTATCTATAACTATGCCTCTCAAGTAAATAAATACATTTTAAAAAAAAGCTTAGTTTTTCCTTGTGTACCCTTTCTATCATTTGAATTTTATACCACCTTCTTGTATTACTTATTTTAAAAAATAAACTATGATAAATAATTTTGTGTTTCATTGAAATTTTTTTTTAAATTTTATTTGACAGGCAGAGTGGACAGTGAGAGAGAGAGACAGAGAGAAAGGTCTTTTTGCCATTGGTTCACCCTCCAATGGCCGCCGCGGCCAGCGCGCTGCGGCCGGCGCACCGCGCTGATCCGATGGCAGGAGCCAGGTGCTTCTCCTGGTCTCCCATGGGGTGCAGGGCCCAAGGACCTGGGCCATCCTCCACTGCACTCCCGGGCCACAGCAGAGAGCTGGCCCAGAAGAGGGGCAACCGGGACAGAATCCGGCACCCTGACCAGGACTAGAACCCAGTGTGCCAGCGCCGCAAGGCGGAGGATTAGCCTAGTGAGCCGCGGCGCCAGCTTCATTGAAATTTTTAAAAAGATTTTATTTATTTGAGAGGTAGAGTTACAGATAGTGAAAGGGAGAGACAGAGAAAGATGTCTTCTCTCTCTTGGTTCACTCCCCAGATTGCCGCAACGGCCGGAGCTGTGCTGGTCTGAAGCCAGGAGCCAGGAGCCAGGAGCCAGGAGCTTCTTCCAGGTCTCCCACACGGGTGCAGGGGCTCAAGCACTTGAGCCATCTTCTACTGCTTTCCCAGGCCATAGCAGAGAGCTGGATTGGAAGAGGGGCAGCAGGGACTCAAACTGGCACCCATATGGGATGCTTTCGCCGCAGGCGGAGGATTAACCTACTGTGCCATGGCGCAGGCCCCTTATTGAATTTTAAAAAATTTTAAAGGCAGAGTGATAAGAGAGGAGAGACAAAGAGTTAGATTTTCCATCCCATGTTTCACTCCCCAAATGCTTGGAACAGTGGAGACTGGGCAAGGCTGAAGCCACGAGCCTCGAGCTCCTTCTGGGTCTCCCAGGTTGGAGGCAGAGACACAAGCATTTGGGCCATCATCCATTGCCCTCCCAGGTAGGTTAACAGGAAGCTGGGTGAGAAGTAGAGGAGCTGGGACTCAAACTGGCAATCCACTATGGGATGCTGGCATCCCGAGCAGGGGCTTAACCCGCTGCACCATCATGCCTGCTCCCGAGTAAATTTTATAAAAGGTGGGTTCCCTGACTGTACCTGAGATAAAGTCCTCTCTGATCACCCCTACCTATTCACCTTGTTTGCCCCTTCTTCAAGGTACATTCCTTTTCTAACAACCCCAGCCCGGGGGGCTCACTCATCCCACCTCCTCTGCTGGCAGTTACAGTGTGACAAATCAGATCGTCTATGTTTAAAAAGAATATCGACCATCTTGTATGGAAATTTCCATGTTGTCATCTCATTTGTACTGCTGATCCTTGCTTGGGGAATACAACCTTGCAAAGAGGAGGGGCGGCCAGCGGAGACCTTTTGGCCAAGTAGAACCTCAAGTGGCGCCAGGCTGCTTCCTTAGAGCCAGCCGTTTCTCAAGTGCAGGTTCATTTGGATGAGGGGCCCCCTTTTCTAGAAGGTAAAAGCCCCCAGAAGGTGCGGCCTGCAAGTTCTCGCTGAGTCACTCCAAATACCATGACAGCACTTAGCCAAGGGCCCCGGCACTCAAGAGGGGAGTGTGGCAGAAGTCAGATTTGTGGATGAGGCACTAGGGCCTCTGCCCCAGCTGCCCAGGCCAAGGCGCTGAGGGAGTCCAGCCCCAAACTCTCCTAAGCGCCGCTGAGGAACCAGGGAGAGGCCCCGGTCGGCTCCGCGTGGGGAGGAGAGGAACAGGCAATGGGGCACCAGTCCCCAAGATCTGCCCCGGGTCCTTGTGTGCGCCGCTCTGTGAGTCCGTGCCCATACAAGTCGTGTATACTAGCAGAGGCCGAGTTACGAGAAGCACAAGTGGTCTGGAAGGCTGCAAACCTCAACTTCCCGTTCCCCAGCCCATCTGCCCGCTGGAAGTAACCAGCTGAGAGCCTCGGCCTGTGGTTCCCGGCCGCCCCTTCACGACCCCCGTCCACATCTGCAGACGCCAAGTCAGGATCACGAACGAGGGAGCTGTTCTTGTTTCCGGGGTCTTTTCAGCCAAGCCCCCAGCATCTGCTGCACCGGGAAAGGGGGAGAGCCATGCAGGGTGGGAACAGGGCGGGCGTGCTTCCTTCCTTCTCTTAGCTACTAGAATCTTCCACTCTGATCTCAGTAAGCCACCCCACTCCTGCTGCGTCCGGATTCTGCAGAATTCCTCCACGGGTGCTCCTGGAAGGGGCAGGACACATTTTCTTAAGAGAGGAGAGCGTGCAAGCTCAAGCACGGGTGAGGTTGTCACCCAACGTGGTGATGGTGCTGGGAGTCAGTCCCAGCCACAGGCACGCGGTCCCCGGCCTTGGGGCTCCGGCCCGGCCCGGACTACAAATCCCAGGAGGCCCTGCAGGGACGGCGTCCACCCCCGTCAGCCTTCCCTCGCGCTGCTGCAGAGTGGCGAGAAAGGTTCCGATGGCGGCGCACTGCGGGCTGGTTTGTTTGCAGCGGCCGTGACGGAGGCTGGAAGCTCGGCCGACTGCAGGCGGGGGCGTCAGGAGGCGGATTCCTCCTCCCTAAAGCCCTGGGGGGCGGGGAGGAGGGAGGCCGGACCAGCGGCCGGGGACTGACCCGCGCAGGCAGAGAGCGCTGAGGAGATGGAGGGCGACGGGGTGCCGTGGGGCGGCGAGCCCGTGTCGGGTCCCGGCCCCGGCGGCGGCGGAATGATCCGCGAGCTGAGCCGGGGCTTCGGTCGCTATCGCCGCTACCTGGGCCGTCTGAGGCAGAACCTGCGCGAGACCCAGAAGTTCTTCCGCGACATCAAGTGCTCCCACAACCACAGTTGTCCCTCCTCCCCCGCGGGCGGCGGCGGCGATGTCGCCGAAACCGGGCTGCCGGCTGGTAAGGCGGGCAGGCCCGAGGCGGCGAGGGCAGGACGGGCCAAGCGGAGGGAGGACCGCGCCCCTGCCCGTGCGAGGACGCGGGAAGCGGGCGTCGGGCCGCGCGGCCGGGCGCCCGGGCCTGGCCTGCGGGATGCCGGGAGAGGGCACCCCGAGGCCGGGGGCGAGGGGCCGGGCATGCCCCGGCGGAGCGCTGGGGGCGGGAGCGCAGGAGGAGGGCCGGGCTGGGCCGGGGTCCACCTGAGGAGCTGGGAACGGAGCTGGCGGTGCAGGGGCGCAGGAGCGCGGTGGGCGGGCTGTCCGGGAGCCCGCGGCCCTGCGTGGGGTCGGGGTGTGTGTGTAGGGGGGGGGGCGAGGTGTGTGCGGTGCAGACCCCAGCAGCTCCGTGAGGAAGCTGGGAACGGACGCTAGAAACGGGTCTGGGGGTCGCCGAGGGGGAATCCCAGCCGGCCCGGGGGTCTCCGAGCTGCGGCTGCCCCGCAGGTGAAGGAGAGGGAGGGGACCTGCCGGGGGTCCAGCTACTGTCGCTTTTCTCGACACGATGCTTGGGGACCGCGCGCCGTCTTCAGTTAATCTCCCCTAACTCCGCGCTGGCGGGGAACCGGCGAGTTGGTCAAGCAGCGCGCCTCGGTGAGGAGACGGCTTGGAAGGGACAGGGCATTGGCATCCCCGTGGAGGTGCAGCCTGGGGCGCCGCGGGTGTAACTTTCCGATTCTCAAGCCGAAGTGTGCATTCACAGCGCCCCAACGCCGTGCCCCGGGCCCTGTCTCCGATTCTGCCTGAGCAGGGGAGATCGGTGGACCCTGAGAATCTAATCTCACCTGGAAAGACCCTGGGGGATTCTTACTCCAGAAATGTAAATGCTGACCGCGCACTAGAACGTGAGCTCACTGCCGCCTGAGTCGTTCTGAGTTTGTGGGTTGGGCCCCAAGTTTCGTATCTAATATCCTCAATCTGACGAGGATCGCATACCTGGTGCTGAAAATTAGATAGATTCGGGTAGGGTCCTAAATGCTACTCTTCCTTTTAGTTGGCCTGGATGATCGATTTTAAAAGCTTTTCTTTTGCTTCATGGGGTAAGTGGGAGGGGGAGGGAGAAGTTGCACTTTCCGGGTCCTGTGTCCAGAGATTTGCTGTTCTGGAAATGGGCTTGTGAGGCCTTGGGAAGACAAGCGCCGAGCGGCCGTGCGGTGGTCAGAGCAGGTCCCTCACCCTCTCCCAGCAGTGCTTCCCACAGCGCTCCCGTCCCAGCTCACAGCTTTTCTCAACTTATCTTAAAACTCCCGCCATTGCTGCTCTTACTGTAACACAACCATTGGTTTTAGAAATACTGCTGAACGAAATCAGAGAGGTCGACGTTTCAAGGCACCCTGGTTGGCACTGCGTTTTATTCTTTAAAAGCCAACTTAAGAAACACAACTATACCTTTGTCTTTCGCCTTATTGGCTTTTCTAGTTGACCGCATCATAAACTAATCGGCCTATTTCATGCTTGTCGCCCTCTGGAGTTTGTCCATCCCAAATCAAAACTCTCGGAGGGCGTGGAGGGTAGGATTGGAGAAATTTGCTTTTGTTCTCTAAAATGCTCTCCTTCCTTGCAGTGTGGAGAGTGTTGTCTTTGGGGCAAAAATGTACCAGGAAAGACTCACGAGGTGGCGCTTGCTAAGTATGTGTTCAGGAGGCAGTTTCCCAGCTATTTAGATAATCATGTCGGAAAGTAGAAACCATTCCTTAAAAGACAACCAGCTCTTGTTCTCTCCTTTTATAGCTAGCTTTGTAAGGTCAAGTTCATTCAGACAGAGTCTCAGCTTTCTTTTACGAATATTGGTTTCTGATTAACAGGAATTTGGAATGTTAAGGGAAGGGACACTCAATTCTTAACTTGCAAACCTCTGGAAGGCTTTAACCACCATTTCCGAGTGAAAGTACTGCTGGGCTGGATGGAGCTGAGCCGCTGAAGATCGGGCGTTAACTGAATGTGAAACTACTGGACGGCACGGGTGGAGATAGTTAGTAAAACAATTTTCACATCTCTTTATGTACCATTTAGAATGCCCTGTAATAACCCCAATTTTTAACATTTTACCTTCAACTCCCAAATAATGCTTCTCTCTTCAGTCTGATAATTTTGTATTCACTGGGGTCAGTGTAGAGAAAATAAAATGAACATGATTTTTTTTTAGTTTTTAAAGGATTTATTTATTTGAAAAGCAGAATGATGGAGAGGACACACACACACACAGAGAGAGAGAGAGAGAGAGAGAGAGAGAGAGAGAATCTCCCATTCCCAGATTCACTTCATAAATGCCTGCAGCAGCCCCAGGCTAGTCCAGGTTGAAGCCAGGAGCCAGGAACTCTATCCAGGTCTCCCACTTGGAACCCAAGCACTTGGGCCATCACCCACTGCCTCCTAGGCGCAGTAGCAGGAAGCTGAGTTGGAAGCTTGGAATAGCCAGGACTTGGACTGACACTCGGATAACGGATGCAGGTGTTCCAAAGGAGTGACTTAACCTATTGTACCACAATGCCCACTCTCACGATCACTGTGAAAATTAGAGTTGATGGAACAGAATTCTGAAAAAATATTTTTTAAGGGTAGCTTGGCCTGTACAAGGAAAACTGGATGGTAAGTGAAGTGTGCATGATTCAGGGCCTCTTCGTTGGCCTTCTTTTCCCCTAAGTGTAGGGGATGCAAGCCCCTCTTGAGCTTTTCGTCTCTCAGAGGTTGCAGAAGTAATGACGTGAAGGCGTTAGCACTTCTGAAGACACGCAGGATGGAGTATTGCAGAGTAGCAGATAGAAAAGTGCTTTTCTTTTTAAGATTTATTTTATTTATTTGAAAGAGTTACAGAGAGAGGTAGAGACAGAGAGAGAGAAGAGAGAGGTCTTCCATCTGCTGGTTCATTCCCCAGATGGCCGAAACAGCTGGAGCTGAGCTGCTCTGAAGTCAGGAGCCAGAAGCTTCTTCCAGGTCTCCCACATGGATGCAGACACTCAAGCACTCGGGCCATTCTCTGCTGCTTTCCCAGGCACATTAGCAGAGAGCTGGATCAGAAGTGGAACAGCCGGGACTTGAACCAGCACCCATATGGGATATACTAGTGTTGTAGGCCTAGGCTTTAGCCCACTGTGCCATGGTGCTGGCTCCAGTGTTTTTCTTATTTTATGATCCAGTAGAGTTCTTTTCTATTGTACTTTGTCATAAATTTCTCAATTTTAAGAAATTGGAGTGACTTAAATGTATCTTGTGGAATGCCATGTGTGCGTTCCTTTAATCCTGGTGCAACCTCCTGTTAAGTGGAAGACCTTGGGCAACCACAGCTGTGTTGTGCCAGTTTCCTCAGCTGGCAGTGGGGATTGGGATAGTGACTACCTCTAAGATTCTTGGGAGTTAATATATGTATTTGTTTAGAACAGTGCTGGGGCTGGGAGGCATGGGCGTTTAGCTTAATAGTTAAGATGCTGTTTTGGAGTCTCATATCTCATGTCTGAGAGCCTGGGTTCGAGTCCTGGCTCTGTTCTGGATTCCTGCTCTTGCTGAGGTGCAACTTGGGGGGCAGCAAGTGATGGGTCAAATAATTGAGTCTCTGCTACCCATGGGGGGAACTGGATTGAGTTCCCAGCTCCTGGCTTTGGCTTGGCCCAGCCCTGGCCTTTACAGGCAGCTGGGGAATGAATCAAGGGGTGGAAGATCTCTTTCTGTCTGTCTCTCTTTGCCTTTCAAATAAGTAAAATAGAAATAAATAATTTTAAAAGTAACTGCCTAGTAAGGTGTTATGTAAGTATTAGTAGATTGAATAAACATTGGCATACTTGGTATGTGCCAATCAATATGCTATGTATGTGGGATTACAAAGTCAAATAAAGACATTGGCCTTGGCCTTGAGCAAGTAGAGATCCATCTTTTCCTTCTATATGTTTTTCCTAAGAAAGAAAGAATAATTATAATGGTGATCATTAAAGTACACTTGCTTTTTTATTTTGGATAATGTATAAAAAGGACTAGGACGATCTGAACTTAGATCGTTATAATTTGATCTAAAGCATATACATACACAGCACAGAAAGCAGAGGGGAAGAGCAGACGCTAAGATGGCCAGATTATAGGCGTTTTATGAGTTGTGATTCTCAGCTTTGATAGCCCTTGCCTTTGGTTAGCTGACGGGTATGTTTCTCCCAACTTTTTCACTTTCTTTTTGTCGCATTTAGTATCAGCTGATGCCAGAATTTAGAAGAAAGGGGAGGGGCGAGCACTGTGGCACAGCAGGTTAAGCCACAATGTGGGACGCCTGTATCCCATATTAGAGCGCCCCTTTAAGAGTCCTGGCTACTCCCCCTTTTAATCCAGTTTCCTGCTAATGTGCCTGGAAAAGTGAATGATGGCCCAAGTACTTGGGTTCCTGCCACCCGTGTGGGAGACCCAAATGGAGTTCCTTGCTCCTGGCTTTGGCCTGGACCTGCAACCCCCATTGTTGTTGGGATTTGGGGAGTGAACCAGCAGACAGAAGATCATTCTCTTTTTCTCTCTGTCTGTCTCTGTCTCTCTCTGTATATGTGTGTGTGTCTTCCTTTCTCCCTGTCAAATAAACCTGCGTTTGAAATAAATAAATCCTTTTTGAAAAGAGAGGAGAAGCACCAGTACATTTATTGAAAATAGACATTTTTCTTGGACTAGTTTGCTTATTTAATATAGGCTCTTTTTTTTGAAAATAGATGTTTTCTTCAAAATGTATATGGATAATAAAGTTTAAGTAACAGAGTGACATTTGGGGAAGAGATAGAAAGTTGGCTGGGTTGTGGGTGACCTGGGGTGGGTGTGCTCTCTAGTAGCCTGTATGATCTGTTTACAGGGACCTACCTATGCAGTTCATCTCAGTAGAGATGGTGCTATAATTGTGCTTCTTAAACCCCGTTTTCCCAAGTATATCTAAAACCTCTTTTTCACTTCTTCCTGTAGGGAAATAGCATACAATGGTCAAAAGCAGACATAGGCACTTAAATCACACCTGGGTTCCTATGGTAATATACTCTCTTGTTAACTTTGTGACTTGGGACAAGATTCTTAACCGGTTTGAGTCTTGGGTTCTTCATGCGTAAAACAGGAATGACACATAATGCCATATATTTTTGATTTCTTTTATATGAAATGTCCAAAATAAGCTGGTTTGGAGAGATGGAAGGTAGATTAGTGGCTGCCAGGGAGTCTGGGAGAGGAATGTGAGGGGCGGCTGATAGTGGTGGGAGGGTTTTCTGGGAAGGGGGGTTGTCAATGGTTGTGAATGTAACTAAAATCCACTGAATCGTTCACTTGAAAAGGGCAAATTTTTTTTGATTTATTTTTATTTGTTTGAAAGGCAGAGTTGGAGAGAGAGGTGGAGATAGAGACAGAGAGGTCTTCCATCTGCTGGTTCACTCCTCAAATGGCCACAATGACTGAGACTGGGCCAGGCTGAAGCCAAGAGCCAGGAGCTTCTTCTGGGTCTCCCACGTGGGTTGCAGGGGCCCAAGCACTTGGGTCATCCTCTGGTGCTCCCCCAGGAGCATTAGCAGGGAGCTGGACTGGAAGTGGAGCAGCTGGAACTCTAACCTGTGCCCATATGAGCTGCTGGTGATGCAGGTTGGAGCTTTGACCCGCTGTGCCACAGTGCCAGCCCTAAAAAGGGCAAATTATGTCTCAAGAAAAAGATGGAAGTGATAATGCTGACCTCACAGAGTTGTGACACTTGCAGACATTATACATCAAAGAACTGACATAGTTAGTGCTATTGCAGTGTATACGTAGTTGAAGAGCATTGGATTAGGAAGTTGGACTGTGGAGATAGGGGAAGAATAAGGGCAGAAAGACGGAATGTGGGACAGAACCATTTTGAGCCAGAGCCAGATTTAGGCCCAGGTCTCTAGGCTCCCAATCCAATTCTGCTTTTTGTTCATTTCTGACTTGACAATGGGAATTTAAAATACACCGGGGCAGCAGCCGAGAGACTTTATTACCAGTGAGTCATAAGCCAGGCTCCATGGCTTACCGTGCAGCCATAATTTGCTTCAGTGGGAGATTTTATTGAACTGAATGAGCACAGTATGACACGACCTGCTCAGGCCCTCATTGCAGCTGCCCTAACGTGCAGAGCGTCAGGCCCTTTGCTATCCTCGCTGTTTCCTGCTTCCTCGGAGGGGCCTGGGAGGAAATGGCCTCCCCAACACAGTGGCACTTTGCACCCTCTGCCTTTTTAGCCTTTCCCCTTCCTAATCTTCCTTTCCTGGGATAATCGGTTTCCCATGCACAAGGCTACTGTTAAAAAGGGCTGGAAAATTCTGCCTGCTCTTAAAAAACATTGTCGGTACGCTTATTATCATTTGTAGCATGTTCAGTTTAGTCTTAAGAGTCATTGCTGATTTCAGTGTGGTTAGTATTTTAATCTTGCAAATAGTTTTTCAAGAAAGCATGGACTTAAATGAAAATTCAATCTGGTAGTTAAATTTTGTTTTGCTCTGTCTACTTTCTCCATTTTTTCCCCTTAATGCTTCTGTTCTGTTTTATTTGATTAAGAGAACAAGGAATCTTACTGTAATAAATGCGCTTTAAAAACAATATTTTGAAAATGGAAAACCTCAAAAAATCTGCTATTAAAGTGAAGGCAAGGGATTTGTGTTGTGGTGCAGCAGGTTAAACTACCACTTCGCAGTCCCGTATCCCATGTCAGAGGGCTGGAGACTGAGTGCAGGCTTCTCCACTTCTGACCCAGCTTCCTACTGATGTGTTTGGGAAGCACCAGTACATGGTTTCCTGCCACCCAACAGATGACCCGGAGGGAAGTATTGGCTCCTGGCTTTGGTCTGGCCGAGTCCTGGCTGTAGTGAGCATTTGGGGAGTAAACCAGCAGGTGAAGATCTCTCTCCGTCACTCTGCGTTTCGAGTAAATTAGATAGATAGATAGATAGATTGATTATAAAAATATTATAGATATATAGATTATTATAAAAAGTAAACTAAAGGCGTGTATATGAGGTGTGTATTTGTTGCTTAATTCCTATAGACTCTGGCCATACAGACCATGTTTTTATTTATTTACTTCTCTTCTCTTCTCTTCTCTCTCTCTCTCTCTCTCTCTCTCTCTGGTAACTATGGATATATCATTCAGCCAACTAGATTGTGAGCCCCTGAGGGTAGAGATTGTGTTGTACCCATCTTTGCAGTGCCTACCATAGTGCTTTGTACGTAATAAGCAAATAAAGATCTCTTAGTTTCAAGGCTAGTAAGTATTATAATGTTTTGCAATTGAATTCAATTTAATTCTCATTTCAAACGGTTATTTTTTTCCATAGAAAATACAGATTTGTGGGGCTGGCACTGTGGTGTTAGCAGGTGGAGCTGCCGCCTGCAGTGCCATCATCCTGTATGAGCGCTGGTTTGAGTCCTGGCTGCTCCACTGTGTGCTGTGTCCTGGTAAAGCGGTAGAGGACGGCCAAGTCCTTGGGCCCCTGCACCCACATGGGAGACTGAGAGGAGGCTTTTGGCTCCTGGCTTCAGATCGGCCCAGCTCTGGCCATTGCAGCCATTTGGGGAGTGAACTAGGAGATGGAAGACTTCTATCTCTCTGCCTCTGCCTCTCTCTAACTCTGCCTTTCAAATAAATAAATAAACAAATAAATATTTTTTAAAAAAAGAAAGAAAAGAGAGAAGACACAGATTTGTATAGATTCACCCCATTCTACTATCTGGGCCTCTAAAAAAGAACAGCAATAGGGCCAGTGTTGTGGTGCAACAGGTGAGGGTACCCATATCCCATATTGGAGCACCGTTTTGAGTCCTGGCTACTTTTTTTTTTTTTTTTTTTTTTGACAGGCAGAGTGGATAGTGAGAGAGAGAGAGAAAGGTCTTCCTTTTTGCCGTTGGTTCACCCTCCAATGGCCGCTGCGGCTGGCGCATCGCGCTGATCTGAAGCCAGGAGCCAGGTGCTTCTCCTGGTCTCCCATGCGGGTGCAGGGCCCAAGGACCTGGGCCATCCTCCACTGCCTTCCCGGGCCATAGCAGAGAGCTGGCCTGGAAGAGGGGCAACCGGGATAGAATCCGGCGCCCCGACCAGGGCTAGAACCTGGTGTGCCGGCGCCGCAAGGTGGAGGATTAGCCTGTTAAGCCACGGCGCCGGCCGAGTCCTGGCTACTTCTAACCCTGCTCCCTGTTAATTCACCTGGGAATCAATAGATGATGGCTCAAGTACATGAGTCCCTGCTACTCAGCTGGGAGGCCTGGAGGGAGTTTCTGGCTCTTGGCTTCAAGCTGACCCAGCCTGGCTCTTGTGGCCATTTGGGGGAATAGAAGTGGATAGAAGATCTCTCCTTCTTTCTCTGTCTCTCCCTGTCACTGTCTTTCAAATAAATAAATAAACGAACAGTGGTATGCATTTGATAGGTGATTAATTAGACTGGAATTGCATTCTATATTAATATCCTAAAGAATTATTTTCCTGTCCCCAAGAATGAGTCATATGCAATATCAACAGACCAGAGCATCACTATGATATAGGAAGTAAATTTTTTTTAAAGAATTATCCATTTATTTGAGAGGTAGAGCTACAGAGAGACAGAAGGATCTTCCATCCACTGGTTCATTCCCCAAGTGGCCACAATGGCCGGAGCTGGGCCAATCCGAAGCCAGGAACCAGGAGCTTCTTCCAGGTCTCCCACGTGGGTGCAGTGGCCCAAGCACTTGGGCTATCCTCTGCTGCTTTCCCAGGCCATAGCAGGAAGCTGAATTGGAAGAGGAGCAGCCAGGACTGGAACCAGCACCCATATGGGACACTGGCGTCACAGGTGAGACTTAGCCCACTATGCCACAACGCCGGCCCCAGTAAATTCTTTTAAAAAAAAGATTTATTAATTTGAAAGGGAGAGTGGCAAGGAGAGTGGGGCAGACAGATCCTCCGGTTCACACCCCAGTCGGCTCTGATGGCTGGGGCCGGGCCAGGCCAAAGGCTGAAGCCTGGAACTCCATTAAAGTCTTCCATATGCGTGACAGGGGCCCAAGCACTTGGAGCCATCTCCCCTGTCCTCCCTGGTGCATCTGTGGGGATCTGGATCAGAAGCAGAACAGCCAGGACTGGAAGTGGAGTGCATATGGGATGCCGATGTTGTGGGTGGCAGCCTAAACTGCTGTGCCACAAAGCCAGTCCCAAAGTCATTTTTTTTAATTTAATTTTTATTTTTCAAAAATATTTTTGGCCGGCGCCGCAGCTCAATAGGCTAATCCTCCGCCTGCGGCGCCAGTACTCCGGGTTCTAGTCCCAGTTGGGGTGCTGGACGCTGTCCCAGTTGCTCCTCTTCCAATCCAGCTCTGTGCTGTGGCCCGGGAGTGCCGTGAAGGATGGCCCAAGTCCTTGGGCCCTGCACCCCATGGGAAACCAGGAGAAGCACCTGGCTCCTGCCATCGGATCAGCGCGGTGCGCCGGCTGCAGCACGCCAGCTGCAGCGGCCACTGGGGGGTGAACCAACGGCAAAGGAAGACCTTTCTCTCTGTCTCTCTCTCTCACTGTCCACTCCGCCTGTCAAAAAAATATTTTTAATTTATTCATTTGAGTGGTAGAATTACTCTAGAGGGAGAGAGAGAGAGAAATGTCCTCCATCCCTGGTTCACTCTTCAAATGACCGCAATGGCTGAAGCTGGGCCAAACCGAACCCAGGAGCTGGGAGACTCTTCTGGGTCTCCCACATGGATGCAGGGGTCCAAGCACTTGGGTCATTTTTCACTGCTTTCTCAGGGCGTAGCAGGGAGCGAGATCAGAAGTGGAGCAGCCGTGAGTGGAACCGGCGCCCATATGGGATGTTGGCACTGCAGGCAGAGGCTTAACCTACTACACCACAGCTCCAGCCCCAATTCTTAATATTCATTCATTCAACAAGTCTTTACTTACTGTCTGATTCTGTCCTCAGACACACAATAGTAAACCACTCTTGTCCAACTGATAGATTATTAATTCCATATTGGTACTACAAAGAAAAATTAGTGTTTTGTCATGTCCCTTATAGAGGATTTTCTACAAATTGGTTACCTACTTAGCCATTAGCTGTCTTTGAAGGGGTGGGGTGGGCATAAGATTAAATGGCATTGATAGGATAGGAACCGAGAGGCTCTGCTCACTCTCTGATAGTGCAGGGAATTGGCCCTGTCCCCTTCTGATGGGGTAGTGAAAGTTGTGTGTGGTTCAGATGCAGCGGGTGTTCATAAAGATTACCGTGAGAGTTTCTTTCATCTCAGTATGTTTCTTAGAGGTTACTCACAGAGAAGCCAGCAAGAAGATGTGGGGTGTGCGGGTGAATGTGGTGTGTTCCCTGACAATAGGAAGATATCAGGTGAATTTGTTCCTCCTTCAGGAAAGCAGTCAGCCTCTAGGGATGAGTTTTTCTTTCTGTGTGGTCTGGGGAATCTGAGTGGTGTCATTCATAATGAGACAATAGGGGGAGTCCATGGACGATGCACGTTTTCTGTCCTGAGCCCAAGAGATCTGGCTAGAGTCCCCTAGCAGGATGTGCAGTCTCAGTGTAGGCTGTTCCTGGGCTTGGACATCGATTCAGTCCTTTGCCAGACGAGGAGTTGTTGATCTTGGGAGTGCAGGGACTTGATGTCTGAACAGAGAATAGATGTAGTGGTGCTTGAGGTATGTGCCTCTTGCTTGGAGCTATAAATCAGGCTCTCTAACAAAGTTCCCTTGTGCATAAAAATGTTCCTGCAAAGTCCAGACTGAAACTCTGAAGGAAACTTGTTCCGAGCCCGGGGACTGACCAGATCCCCTGTGGACCCTGCTTGAAGTGCCCGTCACGTGCAGTGCCAGTGGTCTGGGTGTGTTCCCCAGCCCTGTGGGAACCTTCTGACCGCTGCTCTTTGGAGCTGGGCTATCTACACAGAGCCTCCGTTCCCTGGGGTGTTGTTCTCTGGGCGGGAGGAGGGGAGCAGGGCTTGAGGATTGTTGTGCTTTTGACTTGTCTAACCAAGTGATGCATCAGAACATCCCAAAGGAGGATGTCTGGGTAATGTATTTATAAAAGCCTTTGATTTTTAAAAAATTTACATTTCTTTTTAAAAAGAGCTTTTATCCTCTTTCTTTTACTTGGGTATAAAAAATGTCTGATTTTAGCTTTGTCAGATTAAGAGCTTTAGTGCCTTATTATGTCAGACAGATGTCAGTTTCTTCCCCCCTCCCCTTTTCAGTCTACATAGTGGGGAGAGAATTTCCTAGGGATTTTTTTTTTTTTAATCAAGCCAAGTTTCCAGAGCATGGATGCGAGGACTAAGGTCCTGTGACAAACACAGCTGTTATAAGATTAGTTTCAGGAGAAGCTCCTGTTCAAATAAGAGGGACAGTGACTGAACATGGAGTTTACTTTTTAGGACTATTCTTTGAAATTTACTCTGGCCTTAGCCTTTAATGTTATAGAGAAACTAAGTGCAAAGAGGAATGTGGGGAGAGTGGCTAGTAGGAGGAAGTCCATCCTTATGTCTGACATCCCCGAACCCTGATGGAACTGGCCTTCTGCACCGGTTCTTGTTTGATGGAGAGAAATGGTGAAGTCCTGCTGCTCCAACTTAGAAAAGTGGTTTTTAGGAGTGGGCGTTGTGTTGTAGGGTTAAGCCGCAGCTTGGGACACTCACATCCCATATCTAGTGCCCGGGATTGAGTCTTGCCTGTGCTTACTGATAATGAGAACATGGGGAGGCAGCAAACAATGGCCCAAGTGCCTTGGTCCCTCCATGGGAGACCTAGATGGAGTTCTCAGCCCCTGGCCTTGGCCTGGCCTGGCCTTGGCTGTTGTGGGCATTTGGGGAGTGAACCAACAGACAGAAGATCTGTCTCTGTCTGCCTGCTTTTCAAATAAACTTTTAATAAACAAGAGAAATGCCTTTTTTTTTTTAAATAAAAAGAGTAGTTAGTGTGTGATAGAGAGGTGACGGTGTGTTCTCTAGCCCCGAGTAAACAGAAGGGGCCACTGCAGGTGGTACAGAATCTTCTTGATGGATGAACTTGATGGTCGCTGGCAATTTCCATCAGTGTGTCCTGTGCTGCAGTGTTTTGGGCTTCACTGCTTAGCCTTGTGGAGTTGGATTCCAATTCTGATCCAGACTTAGGTTAGTGCCCTGAACTCAGATTCCGAATGGGCAACAGTCAACCATTCCAGGGAGAGTGAAGAGATAGCCAGTGATGTGCGGGGCAGGATGGAGACAATGAAGGAACTGTTACTGTTCAAGTCCTAATATTACTGTCTGTGTTATATTTTCTCCTGCTGTTTTTTCTTGGCAAGTAAAATACTGTCTGCTGATCTCTTCCTCTAAGATCCAGAGTTGTGTGAGCTTTGCTAGGAATCCCGCTGGATCACTATATATATATATATATACACACACTATAAATATATTTTATATATAAAATATAAATATATTGAAAATGTATGTATTTTTTCAAACCTACGTACATGTTGCCAGAACAGTACAGTACAGACAACTCTCATCCTGCTTCCTGCAGATTGCCCTGTTGCTAGCATTTTAATGCATTTGCTCCATTAGCAACCTCCCGCATATATTATGTCCTGTCATTTTCTAAACCTTTGCGGAGCAAGATGCACATAGGTTGTCTCACCTCCTCCCAACACTCTAGGATGCGTTGCTCCCAAACGAGGGCATGCTTCCACACAGCAGCATACAACGCTCCACATCAGCAAGTCACCATTGATTCAGTGCTGCCATCCAGACCCGGGCCTCATTTCAAGGTTTGCCAGCCGCCCTAACAACGTTTTTTGCTTTTTGGTTCCGGATCTTATCTGGGAACACATGTCGTGTCTTTTCAGACTCGCTTCATCCAGAACACTTCCTTGCCTTTCCCTGGCATTCCTGACTCAAAAGATTTAAAGAGTGGGGCCTTCTATTCTGCAGGGTGACCCTCCTCCTGGGCCTCAGGTCAAGAGCTCTTAGCAAGACTAGATGCAGAAACATCAGGTCACAGAGCACACAGCATCAGCTCCTCCCTGGAGATGTTGAACTTGCTCACTAGTCATGTAGGTGTCTGCGGGTCTCTCCACCTGCATTTCACCGTTTTTTCTCTTTACAGTTGATTAGTCTTTTGTAGGGAGATGTTTTGAGATTTCACTGATATCCTGTTCCTCAAAAACCCTCCCTCCACAAGCATCCTTTGACAATGCCTACCTACCTCAATGGTGGTTTTTTTTAAGTTTATTTTTATTTATTTGAAAGGCATAGCAACAGAGAAAATCTTCCATCTGCTGATTCACCCTCCAGATGTCTGGAGCTGGGTCAGGGTGAAGCCAGGAGTCTGCAGTTCTAACCAGATGTCCCTGATGGGTGGCAAGAACCCAAGAACTTCAGCCATCACCTGCCGCCTCCCAGAGTGTGCATGAGTAGGAAGCCTGATTGTAGGCAGAGTCAGGACTCTATCCCAGGGACATACATACAGGATGTCAATGTCCCAAGGGCATCTTAACCTACCACTCCACAAGGTCCACCTTAGTGGGTTTTGTATCCCTTGTTCCTTCTGTATTTAGTTGGTATTCTGTTGTAAAAAAGAGCCTCCCAGGGCCAGCATTGTGGTATAGTGGGGTAAGCCTGTGATGCCAGCGTCCCATATGAGTGCTGGTTCAAATCCTGGCTACTCCTCTTCCAATCCAGCTCCCTGCTAGTGCTCTTGGGAAAGCAGCAGAAGATGGTCAGAGTATTTGGGCCTCTACCACCTATGTGGGAGACCCTGATGGAGTTCCAGACTGTTGCAACCATTTGAGGAGTGAACCAGTAGATGGAAAATCTCTTTCTCTATGTCTCTCTATCTCTTTGTAGCTCTGTCTTTCAAATAAGTAAACAAATCTTTAAAAAGAAGAACAAGCCTTCCTTTTCTTTTCATTATTTATGTCAATGCAGGATTTTGAGTTTTTTCAGTACGCTATAATATCTTACTATCATTTTTTATTTTTATGCTTAAATTGTCCCCGGTTTGGTAAGTGTGTCCCTCTGAAGGCTACTTCTTTTGTCTTTCTGACATGTCTCCACCTTTGGAGTTTTCTTAATGGTTCCAAGCTATTATCCATAGCCTTCCAACTGACAGAATCTGAGCATGGAGTTGGCTTCCTTTGAGGAATCACTTCTGTCTCTGCATCCCAATAAATTACAGCCTCAGCTGCCAGCTGCGTTTCTGTTCCCCCTGTA
This sequence comes from Lepus europaeus, assembly GCF_033115175.1. Classification (NCBI taxonomy): domain Eukaryota; kingdom Metazoa; phylum Chordata; class Mammalia; order Lagomorpha; family Leporidae; genus Lepus; species Lepus europaeus. The sequence goes on along the minus strand of NC_084840.1, from coordinate 20,282,858 downwards.
GCATGACCAGCCCCAGAGCAGTTTCACCCAGAAAGGAACTTGTCAGCAGGCTGCTGAGTGCCCTCATTCCGTGTGGCTCCTGGTGGCATCAGCCTCTAGAGAGGCTGCCTCGTCCTCAGGGGTCGGGACAGTCCACCCTTGAAAACATGGCCACCGGACAGGAAACCTGTAGACCTTCAGCTTCCTACGAGAGCTTTCGCTCATTGAGTGCGATGCAGTCTCTAATCACCAATCACCATCCCTTTTGGCTGCATAATGATGTTCTGGTCAATGATGACCATATATATGATCATGATCCCCAAAGATTGTATTGCCTGATGACATTGTCGTTGTTAGTGTTCATTCCTTGATGTTTGTATAATGACAAAACTACTGAACAACACATTTATCAGCACTTTCCCCCTCATTAAGTGACTGTGCCTTGTATTCCTTGGTCCCAAGATTCTGAAACTCTCAGTGTGTGTTTTCCTTAAACAGTGGTGCCTTCTGTGTCACTGGAAATCTTTTAAATTTAGCTGGAGGTCGCCAAGCTTGTTTGAGAATGATAAATGCTTCTTGGTTAGAATTTTTTTTTCTCTTCGCTCCTGAATAGCTCAATACTTTAAAGCTTGTAGGAGAATTGATTGTGGTAGAATGACTGTATTGCATTCCTTTCTCAGCTTAGGGTTTGTCCTTTTTTCTGCTTTTGGTGCATATAGTTAGTAAGAAATAAAAACACCACTTTTTATTGAAAATGCAGTATTTGTGTCACTGGTTGCTTCACTTTGCTATAAAACCCTTTGCATTTCATTCACTTACAGAGAGGATTTAAGACAACTTGCCATAAAAGCATATATTCTGGGAAATTCAGTCTTAAAAGCAACCAAAGTTAAAAAAGCACCCAAGGAAGGGAATTGTGGGTACCAAGTGCAGGGATCGCAGTAGTCACTCTGTGGAGACCTGGTTTAAGCCTGAAATCCTTGTCAACATGAGTTTGTAGGGGTGGAAAAGATGACAGTCACAGCTGAACCTCCTACAACAAAAGAGAGAAAAAAGTGTAACCGATTTATTTAATCAAAGTTTTGCCTGACACGGGAGCCATCAGAAATGAACACACAAAGACTTGTACTTAAGTTTGATAAGGACCAGGTAGGTGCATGAAAATGTGACTGCACAAAAAAATAAAGGAGCATCTGGTAACACGCGGAGAGGCAGCCGAAGAGGCAGCCAGAGAGGGAGCCGGAGAGGGAGACCTGGCGAGGCCTTTGTTCTTGTCTCTGTGTAGCATCCCTTCCCCCCAGGTGTGGGACAGAAACCCTCAGGAATGAGAGTCTTTAAAAGGAGAAGGGAGAGAGTGACCTTTCTAGGTTTTGCGGCTTCCTGTGAGACAGGGGAGTTCTCTTTGCAGGAACCACACAGGGGAGGAGGAATTCTGGTTTCTGTGATTCACTTCGGGGCAGACAGGAGGGCAGGAGAGAGACTGCTTCGAGAGCCTCCGGTCTCCTTCAGCTCACGGTGCCCAGCATACCAAAGTGGCATACTGTGGAATACTGTGTTTCTGGGCCCCAGCAAGTTGCAGTGGTATAATAAGGCAAAGGTGTGGCACTCCATTTCACTTACTCTGTACAGTGCCGTCTCTGCTTTGGCCGTGGCCTGCACCTTACTCTGGCCTGCAGTCACCTCTCACAAGTATATATATTGGGGGTGGAAAACTGCAAGAAGGAGAATGTATTAGTACAAAGCCGTTGCCGTGACTGTACAAACAATTTAAATAAAGTGTCTTTCCTAACAGATCCGAGGCATTCCTTCCCTCCCGGCTTCCTTTTTCAGAATAGTCTTAACTTCAAACCCGATCAGTAATACACACCTGCTGATAAGAGGAGCACTAAGAATTCCTCTGAAAAACACCCATGGTTTCTTTTGGAAAAGAGACTCTAGAGCTCTTAGGTAGGTTAACACTAACACTTTTTCCCAGGTGCATACCAGCTAGTGGTACTACGGAGTTTTTCTCCCTAGACTTTATTCCTCTTGGGTTGGAATAGCTTTCAGTTGGAGTTCTACATTTCCCACATTGTGTTTGGCCTCAGATTGGGAAGCAATATGGTAGGGCGAGCTTGCCTCCTTCCAGGTATTAACCTGGCCCTGCTAGGAGAGGTATCACTTCTGCACAGCCTGTGTCGTGTCTGCGTAGATAGATGAAGAAACTTGTTTTGCTTTTTAAGTTTCTTTTTCCTCATGTATACAGGCAGATAATTATTGCCAGAGTCATGAGCATTGAGATGAGGCAAATGAAGTGATCAGTATATAGAACAGGCTCCAGTAAATGTTACTTAAAACAAGTAAAATGGGTTGCTCCTTAAGTTGCTCTCCTCCTCCTCCTCTTAGCTTGAAACCTTTGTTGAGAAGTAACCCCACTCAAAATAATCTGTATTTAAGAACAACCTCCAAGGAGGGGGGGTGGTGAAGCCTTGGTTTGGACTCAAGACAATTTGATTTGAATTTTCCTGCATCCAGAGTTGGCAGGGTTAATGTGCACCAGCTGAGAAGCTGTGCGGCTACCTTCTGGCAGCCCATATGCAGCTGCTGCTGTATTAATTACCAAAGAAAACCTGATTAACTCAGAAGTCCTTTAACTGTCAGGGAGGCAGCTGCTCCAGCTTGGGAACAGGTTTTCCTCCTCCCTCCTACCGTCAGGCTGCAGCTTTTAATCTCTTCTTTAGAGGACCTCTAAGACTGCACAGTTGGCTCTCTCAGCCCCTGACCAGTTCAGTCAACTCTCTGATCTGTAGTTATAGTAGTCCAGAGCATGGGTTGCATAATTAATTTAATATATAATTTAAAATAAAAACAAGCAAACAGCATCACTTCATTATTCTCTCAACAGTTAAAACTGACACAGTATCCTAGGATTTTAGAATTGGAATGGATGTTAATGTTACAGATGATCTCGGTTTACAGATGAGCGACTCCAGGCTCAGAACGATGAAGGATGGAGCGGATCGCCAAGGTCACCCAGCTTGTCAGTGGTGCAGCCAGCCATCAGGGTCTGCCCTGCACGCTAGTGCTGCTCTCGCTTTGGTGTTGTGCTCCTCATCACCAGGCCATGTGCCCAGAGAAACAAGAAGTCACACCCGCTACTTTGAGCTCCATTTCTCCCCATGCCTTTGTTCAAATCTAGAAGACAAGTCAGATATCAGTTAGAAACCTAAAGACGGGTGGTAGATGCAGAGGGCTTGGGTGGTGATGTGTGGAAAAGCAGAGATACCTATATCCATCTCAGAGACCTTTCTTGGGCCCAGTAGGTTGCTCAGAGAACCCTAGCGTAGTTTCTGGAAGCTGGGCTCAACTGCAGCCTCCTTTTTTGTCACACTGGTTGTCGCTTGTTTTGACAATAGCAGGTTTATTTGTCGGGACTTTTTGGAGGAGGGGTGGAGAGGGGAAGGTGATAATTTGGATCAGATGAATAATGGGGTGTGTCCACTGTGGTTTTGGCTGATGCATCGTGTTTTATTGGCTTTCCTGTAGTTGACACTTTGTCTCAGAGGTGTTGAGTCTTCTTCCCCTTGTCCTGAAAAGTGGCTTTAGTTGCCACTTTTTTTCTATTATCTATTCTCTATTATCTCCACTCTATTATCTATTCTCTTAGTAGAGGCAGTAACAAAGTTCATTTAGGTTTTTTTTTTTTAATTTTTTTTAAGATTTATTTATTTATTTGAAGTGCGGAGTTACAGAGAGGCAGAGAGAGAGGTCCTCCATTCGCTGGTTCACTCCCCAGATGGCTGAAGCGGCTGGAGCTGCATCTGAAGGCAGGAGCCAGGAGCTTCTTCCAGGTCTCCCATGAGGGTGCAGGGGCCCAAGGACTTGGGCCATCTTCTGCTGATTTCCCAGGTCATAGCAGAGGGCTGTATAGGAAGTGGAGCAGCCAGGACTTGAACCAGTGCCCATATGGGATGCGGCTTTACCCACTATGCCACAGTGCGGCCCCTGGCTTGTTTTTATTGTTATGAAACAACCTTTATTCTAGGAATTGAGAGATTAGTGTGAATTTATACCGAGACATTTATGTGAGAATCTCAGGAGAACCAGGGAAAGAGGAAAGCTGGCAGGTGTGTATGAGAGCGAAGAGAGTCCCGCCGGCTTGCTGCTCCAGCTGACAGTGCCAGTTCAATTCTGCAAGGGGAACAGGGAAGCTGTGTTATTTTGTCCACATGTGCTGTCCATGTTGACACTGAGGAGGTTTTCAGGAGTGATAGTTGGCCTTCAGTTGTTCATCATGATACTGGACTTCTCAAAATGCTGAATGGGTGTGCTGATGACTTCCTGTACACAGCTCTGTATAATGAATGGAATGTTTTTTTAAAAACAAAAACAAAAAGATACATTGGGGCCAGCCCTGTGGGGTAGTAGGTTAAGCCTCTGCCTGCAGCACTGGCATCTCATATGGGCGCCAGTTCAAGTCCCAGCTGCTCCACTTCTGATCCAGCTCCCAGCTAATGATCTGGGAAAGCACCCACGTGGGAGACCCAGAAGAAACTCCTGGTTTCTAGCTTCTGATCGGCACATCTCTGGCTGTTGCGGCCATTTGGGGAGTGAACCAGCAGATGGAAGACCTCTCTGTGTCTTAAAAATCTTTTAAAAAAAGATTTATTTATGTATTTACTTATTTGAAAAGCAGAGTGACAGAAAGAGGGAAAGACAGAGATCTTCCACCATCGCTTCACTCCCCTTAATGCCTTCAACAACCAGGGCTTGGCCAGGACGAAGCCAGGAGCCGGGAGCTCTATCTGGATTGACATGGGTGGCAGGGGCCCAAGTGCTTGGGCCCTCATCGCTGCCTTCTAACAGCAGCAGCAGCAGCAGGACTGAATCCCAGGCATTCCAATGTGGGATTCCAAGTGGTGCCTTAACCCACTGTGCCACAAGGCAGTTCTTCCCAGTTTAATAATTATAAGCAGATAATCAGAAGAAAGTGTGGTAAGAATAGTCTACTTGTAAGCAAGGTATGAAGGGACTCAAGACTAGCCCATTGCTATGTGCTCAGTGGTCAGACACACAGGCAGTTGGCTGTGTCCCCTTACTTTTTGATTGTGGGCCAAAGATTAGGCAGTAGTGTGATATTTTGTGCTTAGTAAGTACCTTGCACAGGTGATGCACTCAGCTGATGCTCTTTGCTGTTTCAGAGGAGCCCATCGCTTTGACGGGAGAGTGATTTCCTTGTGTCAGTGTCTGGTGTCACTGATGTATATGTGCGGGCCAGGTGGTGTCCTTACAAACACATAGGAAAGGCAGCGCCCCAGTGAAATGTGCAGAGGGCCTGGGTGAACAAGATCTCTAACTTTTCGGATGGTTCTGTGTGTGGAAGAGATGGAAGCTTGAGGATTTGAAATAGTAGGTACAGCCTCTCCTGCTTCAATTATACCAACAAAATACACAGCCTACAGATGGTGTCATGGAGCTTATGGCTAGGTGACTAAAGGGAGTACTATTCAGTCAGTGCCACCCAGCAGTTCAATTACAATGTTTGCATTTGGCTCAAAGACTGACCTTTGTACAGCCAAGAATTGCATGTCTGAGCCTCTCTGAACACTGGCGAGGGCTGCCTGGATCTTACAAGTGGAGAAGAGGGGAGGGATCTAGTTCAGACTCTGAGAGTGGCACTGAGCGAGTTTCTGGTTCTTCTCAAGCAGAGCTCTCATACCTGGGGAGCTTTTTCTCTCTTGAACACTGTTTGGACCTGTTTAGGGACGGCATCCATGTGGATTAGTGGTGGGTGTCCTGGAAGGAGAGTATTTCTGAGACAGATGACGTCTCTTCCTGAATTTGCCTGGATTTTATCCTAACAGGCAGCTCTTTCCCTTTGTCTTTCCTGGGGTCTTTTCACCCATAAATGGAAGTGTATGACTTGATTAGGGGGCATTGATCTTAATTGGGCTCCTGATTTTGTAAGAAAACAGATTACTTGGCAGCTGGGTTGCTGTCACCAGCTATCAGAGAGATGAACTAGAAGACATTCTAGAGTTCATGCAAACTCGAATCGCTTTTCATTTCATCGTGTGTGTGTGTGTGTGTATGTACATGGGTTAGTTCATGCAGTTATAAAATGTCAAAGAAAAATAACAAGGTAAAACTGCATAAGTAGAGAAATTTAATGGGCCACCTGTGTTCAAGTAGTAGTCCGTGGGAAAGGTTTTAATTTTGACTTTTGAGGTATAGTTTGCTGTTGGACTGTGTCCTAGTTAGTGTGTTGCCTTCTGGCTTTGTCATTTTAACGATCTTGTGTTTGTGAATTGGGTCCTCCTAAATTCCTTAGGCTGTTCCTCCCCTGGATGAAAAAGGGGATGGTGAGAGATCATGTCATTGCCATCTTTCTGGATTAAAACAAAACAAAACAAAACAAAACCAGGTGGCTCACTGGAGAGATGCTAGGAGAGGGGATTCTGTTTGATGGGATATTTTCCTGTATCTCCTTCAACTGAGAGTCTCCTGGAAGTCTCTCATCTAGAACCCTGACATCCTGATGGGGTCTCAGTGTGAGTCTCTTGAAACTCCTCACTGTTTTCTCTCTCTACTTCTTTTCTCCTTCTCCCCCTCTCCCCTGCCCCAAGCAGGCCAGCTCAGCTGCATTTCCTTCCCGCCTAAGGAAGAAAAGTACCTGCAGCAGATCGTGGACTGCCTCCCTTGCATACTGATCCTGGGCCAGGACTGTCATGTGAAGCGCCAGCTGTTGAACTTGCTGCTGGGGGTGCAGGTGCTTCCCACTGCCAAGCTGGGCAGTAAAGAGAGCTGCAAGCTACGGCGCCTCCGCTTCACCTATGGGACTCAGACCCGGGTCAGCCTGGCACTCCCTGGACATTATGAACTAGTGCACACGCTGGCTGCTCACAAGGGCACCTGGGAGACCATCCCCGAGGAGGACCTGGAGGTCCACGAGGACAGTGAGGATGCCGCTCATGTGTTAGCCGAACTGGAGGTGACGATGCACCATGCTCTCTTACAGGTACCAATCCTGCGCTTACTCACCAGTTGTGCACACAGGCACCAGCTTTCCTTTTGTTTTGACTTTCTCAAAAAGTAGTTTAGTGATACACACTCTGGGGTCTGAGCAGAAGCAGGTGGAGTCAGAGAAGTCATAATCTAGAAAGCTGCAAAGTGGACAAGGCTGCAGCAGTGCCCACCCTGCCCCTGTGTATGAGCTTCGAAGCCCTGAGAGACATGCTTGTCTCCTTGCCACCTTGCCTCTCATTCTAACGGGAAAGGAGTGTGTGGTACTTGCATCATCTTGGTAAGCTTTTACAGAAGAGTTACCATCTGTGTTAGAAATCCTTCTTTATTTCTTTGTAGGAAGATGTTGCTGGGACTGTTTCCAGCTACCCCTTTCTAATTAATGGTCTCTTAGAATGGAGATCAAGTGAAGAATTTGGGAGTTTTTCCTTCGTGGTAGCTATTTATTTACTAAATGGGACAGATCATTTCTTTGGAGGGAACTGGGGAGAGTGAGGGCGTGTCCAGCTCGATGTAAGGAGACAGGAAGAGTCCATCATTTGGAGATTACTTTCGCTTCCCTGTTAAAGTGAGAGAGCACAAATGCTGTGGCATCACCCAAGGTCACAGTGCCTGTCTGGGGCTCGCTTCTTCACTCAGGGAGGCCTCCTCGCTCGTCTGGGCTTCCTTCCTACTGGGTAGCCGGGACCAGGCTATTTAACTAGACCGGATGGAGATCAGCAAAGGACGTGACTGTGTCAGATCGGGAGTAGGCAGGGGAAGAATGAAGACGTGCTCAGGACACAGAGTTCCTCACCCTGCTTAGCTGTGCCAGGAAGGACTGGCTGACCTGGAGGACTTGGCCTGTCACCCAGTGAGTCCTTTGCATTGAGTCATGGCCTGTGACACCCCGTAGGCAGAAGCTCTCATCTCATTTCTCCCACAGCCCATGTTTCTTTTACCTTTATTCATCCTCAGGGGACTGTGTGATGAGCCCGCTTTTCCCTTGGCTGAGTTTTGGAAGTGGGTTTCACACGAGGAGCTCACACTTAGCTCCGGTGCGGGGGTAACAGTGACAATAGCCCTGGCGGTTGTTCTTGTTGATTGACTGAGGTCCGTCTGGTCAGCCTCTCCCACAAGGATTTGATCCACACAGTCTCTGTGGTGTACTGCCCTAGTTTATTTCCTTCACGCTTCCAGCAGTGCAGCGGCTTTCAAGTTTCTTAGATTTTAAGATGTGCACGTTTTCAGTCCTGCCGTTTGCCTGTGGATGGACCTGAAAGACATCGTGCTAAGTGAGATAAGCCAGATGCAGAAAGACGAGTTGTGCAGGATCTCACACATGGAATCCGAGAACACGTGGAATGTTCAGAGATAGCGGATCAAGCAGTGGTTGCCGGGAGGGAGGGAGGGAGATGTAGGTCAGTGGATAAAAAATAGCTATGTAGGGTGAACAAGGCTGGAGATGCAGTGTTCTCCATGAGGACTGTAGTTAATAACGCTGTGTTATATTAAGGGTCTTGGTTTATATTTTAGCTGCTTTTATCAGAAAAAAGTAACTATGTAAGATGACAGATATGTTAACTTGCTTCACTACAGTAACCATTTCACTATCTTGTGTCCATAACATTATGTTGTAATCCTGAAATGCACAGAATACAACTTATTCTTTAAGAAAGAGAAATATCTGGGGTTGGTGCTGTGGCGCAGCTGGTTAATGCCCTGACCTGGAATGCCGGCATCCCATATGGGTGCCAGTTCGAGACTCGGCTGCTCCACTTCCAATCCAGCTCTCTGCTATGGCCTGGGAAAGCAGTGGAAGATGGCCCAAGTCCTTGGGCCCTACACCCATGTGGGAGACCTGGAAGAAGCTCCTGGTTTTGGTTCAGTGCAAATCCGGCCATTGCGGTTGGAACCAGCGGATGGAAGACTCTCTCTCTCTCTCTCTGCTTCTCCTTCTCTCTCTGTGTAACTCTTTCAAATAAATAAATAAAGCTGAAAGAAAGAAAGAGAGAGAGAGAGAAAGAAAGAGAAAGAGAGAAGGAGAAAGAGAAAGAGAAAGAGAAAGAGAGGCCGGCATAATGGGTAAAGCCGCCACCTGCAGTGATGGGCATCCCATGTGGGCGCCAGTTCAAGTCCCGGCTGCTCCACTTCCGATCCGGATCTCTACTATGGCCTGGGAAAGCAGTGGGTCCCTGCACCCACATGAGAGACCCAAAGAAAGCTCCTGGCTCCTGGCTTCACATTGGCGCAGCTCCAGCCGTTGCTGCCAATCAGGGAATGAACTAGCAGAAGGAAGACCTCTCTCTCTCTTTGCCTTTCCTTCTCTATCTGTGTAACTCTGACTTTCAAGTAAATAAATAAATCTTTAAAAAAAGAGGGTGAGAGAGAGAAATGTTTTTCTCAGGCCTGAGTTGTGGAGTACCGAGTGAGCTGCTACCTGTGACACCGGCATCCCATGTGGGTGCCAGGTTCAGTCCTGGCTGCTCTGCTTCTGATCCAGCTGTCTGCTGATGTGCCTGGGAGGGCAGTGGAGGATGGCCTGTGTGCCTAGGCCCCTGCCACCCATATGGGAGACCTAGATAGAGTTCCTGGTTCCTAGCTCCAGTGCGACCCAGCCCTGGCCATTGTGGACACTTGGGAAGTGAACCAGATGAGGGAGGATCTCTCTTTCTGTGTTTAACTCTGCCTTTCAGTAAAATAATTGTTTTAAAAAAAAGAAAAATAACATTTTAATTTTTTTAAAGATTTATTTTATTTATTTGAAAGAGTTACAGAGAGAGGTAGAGACAGAGAGAGAGGTCTTCCATCCGCTGGTTCACTCCCCAGATGGCCGCAATGGCTGGAGCTGCACCAATCCGAAGCCAGGAGCTTCTTCTCGGTCTCCCACGTGGGTGCAGGGGCCCAAGGACTTGGACCATCCTCCACTGCTTTCCCAGGCCATAGCAGAGAACTGGATCGGAGAGGAACAGCCAGGACTAGAATTGGCACCCATTTGGGATGCCAACACTTCAGGCGAGGGCTTTAACCCACTGCGCCATGGCTCCAGCCCTGAAAAATAGCATTTTCTATTAGAACTTAGTACATACTACTGATATACATTTTTAAAGATTTATTAATTTATTTGAAAATCAGAGTTACACAGAGAGAGAAGGAGAGGCAGAGAGAGAGAGAGAGAGAGAGAGAGAGAGAGAGAGAGAGAGAGTGTCTTCCATCCGCTGATTTACTCCCCAGTTGGCCACAATGGCTGGAGCTGTGCCAGTCCGAAGCCAGGAGCCAGGAGCTTCTTCTGGGTCTCCCACACAGGTGCAGGGGCCCAAGAACTTGGGCCATCTTCTACTGCTTTCCTGGGCCATAGCAGAGAGCTGGATTAGGAATGGAGCAGCCTGGTCTTGAACTGACACCCATATGGGATGCCAGCACAGCAGGCAGTGGCTTTATCTGCTACGCCACAGCGCTGGCCCCCAGATACTCACTTGAAATAAAAGTTTCACGAAACTATACTTTTCCTTCTGTAAAATACACTATTTCCTTCTCTGTTCAATTTTTTAAAAAATATTTATTTTTTATTTATTTGAAAGTGAGAGAGAGAGATATCTTCCACTCGCTGATTCACTTCCCAAATGGCTACACCAGCCAGGGCTATGCCAAGCCAAAGCCAGGAGCCTAGAGCTTCTTCTGGATCCCCCCATGGGTGGCAGGGGTCCAAGCACTTGGGCCATCTTCCACTGCTTTCCTAGGTGCATTAGCAGGGAGCTAGACGGGAAGTGGAGCAGCTAGGTCTTGAACCAGAGCCCATAGAGGAATGCCGGCATCTTAGGTGGTGGCTTAACCTATTATGCCACGCCAGCCCCTCAAGTGTTTTTTTTAGATGATGGTAAGAACCCGTAAGGTTGGTCCCATGACTGGACACATCGTGTGCTTACAAAACACTGTTAAGTAGCTGCAATGACTACTGTAAGTTGGTGGTGATTTTTCAAAACAGAGTGTGACTAAAGCCATCTGCAGGGAGGCAAGTTTCTTGACTTCTCTGTGTCTGCTCATATTGTTGTCTAAATTTCTAATGCTCATTTACTTTCGTTCCATGAGTTGGGTTGATACAAGACAGCCATCGAAGGCAAGTGCATGCAGCTCCTCGAGTGTGTCTCTGAGCACAGGCCCTCCCCGGAGCTCCCTGGGCTGATAGCTGGTATGCTAAGCACACAAACGGTCTCGACTGAGAAGCCCACCTGGATGGGGTGTTGAGACACTGTATGAGTCTGTCTGCCTGGAGGAAATACATACCCCACTCTCTGCTTGAGGAGTCTCCAGCCCTTTCTGTTTTACATGTGGCTTGTGAGGCTTCCTCAGCTACTGTTTCTCCGGATCTGCTTTATTCTCCAGTGGTTTTGATGTAGAGCTAATAACAGACCCCAGCGGTTGTTCTAAGTTTAGAACCCGTTGATGCTGAGCCTCAGAGGTCCCTGTGGCCTCTGTGGTATCTGAGCACAGCCCTTTCACTACAGTCAGGCTCCTGTCCTGTGAAATACATCAGAGATGTTCTGCTCACTGCCCGGGGCGCTGCACAGCTACCTGGAGGACTGTGGATGCCCGTGAGAAAGCGCTTTTTGTTTAGTCTCAGTTATATTTAGGGCCAGTGAGTTAGCTCTGAACAGCCCTTCCATTTGATTTGTAAAGAGGGTGGGGAAGAAAGGAAACATTTAGCTAAAGGAAACCAAGATTGAATTAGGGGAAATGGGATGTTCATTTTGAACTGTCAAACTCTCAAAGCAGAATTTCCCCCTGCCCTCTTATACAATGCTCATTCTCTAATACGTTACTTTAAAGCCCTCATAAATTAGCCATTTTCATTTTGTTCCAGAATAGAACAAGTTGTATGGACCCACATTGCATAGTATTCCCAGCCTTTGAGGTCTTAGCTGGGAATTTGACCTGAGAGAGTGTGGAAAGCCTCGTGGAGTGATAGCACAGTATTTTTCCAGCTGGTGGCACATTTCCCCACCCCCCTGTTCACTAGTTCTTTTTTACGTACACGAAGACTTCCTCTGCCTCCTCCCAGCTCCCTCGTTCCAGAGCCCGTATCTCCTTCCCTCTGTGGAACAGTTGTGCCTCCGAGTTGCTCAGTCTGTGTGTGTTTGAACACCTGTAAGAAGAGGAATGAGAAGTAGCAGAGGTCATTAAACTTGCATTGTCTAAGATGGCTTCCTGCAGGCCATTTACTGTGGCCAGCACCTAGCTCCAGGTGTTTTACTCCTAGCATTAGCCTGTCCCCTGGAGCTTTCTGGCCCTTTCGACAAATGTCCACATCACCTGGCAGCCAGGCTGCCACACACTGGCTGCTTGTTGGCTCAAGGTGCTGTCCAGTGGGGGATATTTCAGGGAACTGAGGTAGACTAATATTTCTAGGCAAGGTCACTGATATGCAAATAAACTTAATTTTAAAAGATTCTTAACTCTAATGAATTGAAGTAGTAAAGTTTTCTCTACAACCCTCAGTTAATAGCTATAGTAGAGGGCCGGTGCTGTGGCATAGTAGGTAAAACCGTGCCTGCAGTACCAGCATCCCGTATGGGTGCTGGTTCAAGTCCTGGCTGCTCCACTTCCAATCCAGCTCTCTGCTATGGCCTGGGAAAGCAATGGAAGATGGCTCAAGTCCTTGAACCCCTTTACCCATGTGGGAGACCTGGAGGAATCTCTGAGCATCTGGCTTTGCCTGGCCCAGCCCTGGCTGTTGTGGCCATTTAGGAGTGAACCAGCAAATGGAAGATATCTCTCTCTCTCTCTCTCTGTCTCTGCTTCTGCCTCTGTAACTCTGCCTTTCAAATAAATAAGTTTTTTTTTAAATATGGATATTTGTAATGTTTTTTAAAGGTTGATTTATTTGAAAAACAGAGTTACAAGGAGGCAGAGAGAGAGAAAGAGAGAGAGAGGTCTTCCATCTGCTGATTCACTCCCCAAATGGCTGCAACAGCCAGAGCTAGGCCAATTGAAGCCAGGAGCCTGGACCTTCTTCCAGGTCTCCCACATGGGTGCAGGGGCCCAAGCACTTGGGCCATCTTCCATTGCATTCCCAGGCACATTAGTAGGGAGCAGGACTGGAAGTGGAGCAGCCGCGAGTGGAACCGGCACCCATGTGGGATGTCGGCACTGCAAACAGCAGTTCACCTGCTACGCCACAGCACCAGCCCCCAATATGTATAATTTTTCAATAGTTAATGTTTTCATAACCTATAATCATTAGACAGCATCTTTAAATTTTTAAAATTTATTTGTTTTTACTTAGTTTGAAAGGCAGAAGGACAAAGAGAGATCTTCCATCTACTGGTTCACTCTCCAAATACCTGCAGCAGCCAGAACTGGGCCAGACTGAAGCCAGGAGCCTGGAACTCCCATCTGGGTCTCCCCTGTGGGTGGCAGGGACTCAAGCACTTGAGCCATCACCTGTTGCCTCCCAGGATGCATTAGCAGGAAGCTTGATCAGAAGTAGAGGAGCCAGGTCTCAAACTAGGCACTCCCAAATGGGATGTGGGCATCTTAACTGCTGTGCCAAATGCTCACCCTATTATAAAGGGCCGTTTTCTTAAAAAAAAAAATTTCATTTATTTATTTTAAAGTCAGAGTTACAGAGAGAGATGGAGAGACAGAGAGGTCTTCCAAATGCTGGTTCACTCCCCAGGTAGCTGAAACGGCAGGGCTAGACCAGGAGCTTCTTCCAGGTCTCCCACATGGGTGGCAAGTCCCCAAGCACTTGGGACATTTTCTGCTAATTTTCCCAGACAGTTAACAGGGAGCTGGATCAGAAGTGGAGCAGGGCCCACTGTGGCGCAGTAGGTTAGCACCCTGTCCTGAAGCACCAGTGTCCCCTATGGGCGCTGGTTCAGGTCCTGGCTGCTCCACTTCTAATCCAGCTTTCTGCTACGGCCTGGGAAAGCCGTAGAAGATGGCCCAAGTCCTTAGGCCCCTGAACTCACGTAGGAGACCCAAAAGAAGCTCCTGGCTCCTGGCTTCGGATTGGCGCAGCTCTAGCCATTGTGGCCAGTTGGGGAGTGAGCCATCAGATGGAAGACCTCTCTCTCTCTCTCTCTCTCTCTCTCTCTGTAACTCTGACTTTCAAATAAATAAATAAATCTTAAAAAAAAAAAAAAAAAAAAAGATGAAAGGCCGGCGCCGCGGCTCACTAGGCTAATCCTCCGCCTTGCGGCGCCGGCACACCGGGTTCTAGTCCCAGTCGGGGCACTGTATTCTGTCCCGGTTGCCCCTCTTCCAGGCCAGCTCTCTGTTGTGGCCCAGGAGTGCAGTGGAGGATGGCCCAAGTGCTTGGGCCCTGCACCCCATGGGAGACCAGGAGAAGTACCTGGCTCCTGCCATTGGATCAGCGCGGTGCGCCGGCCGCAGCGCGCTGGCCGCGGCGGCCATTGGAGGGTGAACCAACGGCAAAAAGACCTTTCTCTCTGTCTCTCTCTCTCACTGTCCACTCTGCCTGTCAAAAAATAAAAAAAAATAAAATAAAAAAAAATTTTTAAAAATTTAAAAAAAAGAAGAAGAAGTGCAGCAATCAAGAGTTGAACCAGCACCCATATGGGATGCCGGTGTCACAGGCAGTGACTTTACCTGCTAAAGCCACAATGGCAGCCCCTATAAAGGATCCTAAAATAAAAAAAAAATTAATGTCAAATTTTAGCCCCCAAATTTCCTAAATATTGTTTGTTGCTAAAAACGAACATCCCTCTTTTTTAAGAAGATTTATTTATTTAGGGGCCAGTGTTGTGTAGCAGGTTAAGCTGCCACCTACAATGCCAGCATCCCACATAGGTGCCAGTTAGAGTCCCAGCTGCTCCACTTCAAATCCATTTCCCCCTGGGAAAGCAGTGGAAGATGGCCCAAGTGCTTACACCCCTGTCACCCATCTGAGAAGCCCAGATGAAGCTCCTGGTTCATGGCTCTAGCCTAGCCCAGTCCTGGCTGTTGTGGCCATTTGGGGAGTGAACCAGAGAGAGGATGAAAAATCTGCCTCTGAAATAAATACAAGATTTATGTGCTTGAAAGACAAAATGACAGAGAGAGAGAGAGAGAGGGGGATATCTTCCATCCTCTGATTCACTCTCCAAAGCACAGTATCTATACTAGGCAAAGCCAGGAGCCTGAACTCTTTCTGGGGCTCTCACTAGGGTAGAAGGGGCCTAAGTACTTGGACCATCTTCTACTGTAATTCCAGGTACATTAGAGAGCTGGATCAGAAGTGGAGTAGCCAGGACTTAAACTGGTGCTTTGATATGGAATGCCTGCCTTGCAAGCAGAGGCTTAACCTGCTATGCCACAATGCCAGCCCTGCTTCTCTCAGTTTTTTTCTGCTTATTGGTATTTTTATTATGGTACCTTATAAAACAAAATTTACTTTTTTTTCTAAGGATTTATTTATTTATTTGAAAGTCAGAGTTACACACAGAGAGAAGGAGAGACAGAGAAAGAGAAAGTTCTTCCATCTGCTGGTTCACTCCGCAATTGGCCACAATGGCTGGAGCTGCGCCTGTTTGAAGCCAGAAGCCAGGAGCCAGGAGCTTCTTCTGGGTCTCCTGGGTGGGTGTAGGGGCCCAAGGACTTGGGCCATCTTCTACTGCTTTCCCAGGCCACAGCAGAGCTGGATCGGAAGTGGAGCAGCTGGGAATAGAACCAGCGCCCATATGGGATACTGGTACCGCAGGTGGCGGCTTTACCTGCTACACCACAGTGCCAGCCCCTACTTTTGGCTTTTTAAATAAACTTTGTAATAAGCACCTTTTTAAAGAGAGATTTATTTTATTTATTTGAAAAGCAGAGTTAGAGGGATCTTCCATCCACTGGTTCACTCCCCCAGATGACCACAATGAATCCAGGAGCTTCATCCAGGTCTCCCATGTGGGTGCAGGGGCCTAAGCACTTGGACCATCCTCTGCTGCTTTCCCAGGTGTATTATCAGGAAGCCGGATTGGAAGTAGAGCAGCCGGGAGTGAAACTGGCACCCGGATGGGATGCTGGTGTTGCAGGAAGCCACTTAACCTGTTAACCACAATACCAGCCCGAGCAACTTTTTAAATTTTACTTGTTTTTTATGTATTTGAAAGGCAGGGGGATAAAGGTTGGATCTTCCATCTACTTCATTCCCCAGATGCCTGCATAGATGTGGTTGAGCCAGGCTAAAACCAGGAGTTGGTTGGGTGGTGGGTTCCCAACTATGTGAGCCATCACCTGCCGCCTCCCAGAGTGCTCATTAGCTCAAACTGGAATGAGAAGCAGAGCTGATTCACACACAAGCACTCCGATGTGGGACCTGGGCATCCCCAAGTCATATCTTAACTGCTGCCCCAAACTCCCACTCACCAAATTTGTTATGTGTCAAATTTAGTTAGATAGCATATTGTCTCCTGAGTACATCTAGGTTAAAAGTAAGGGTTGATAGGTAAGAAATAGGGAAAAACCTGGCCAGCTCTCTGCTGTGGCCCGGGAGTGCAGTGCAGGATGGCCCAAGTCCTTGGGTCCTGCACCCCATGGGAGACCAGGAGACTGCAGCGGCCATTGGAGGGTGAACCAAGGATAAAGGAAGACCTTTCTCTCTGTCTCTTTCTCACTGTCCACTCTGCCTGTCAAAAAAAAAAAAAAAAAAAAAGAAATAGGGAAAAAGACTGGGTAAGGTCCTTAGGGCAAGAAGACACTGTTGGTAGCAGAGAGTGTAGGGAATTAGGCCAAAAACAGTTATTCTGAGGGAAAAGAAACAAGGGTGGGTTCTATAGATAAGAGAAATAAAGAATGATATTCTACATGTATAGTTAAAGCATTATTTTATGGGGCAAAAGGAAACAGAAGTGATGTGTTTAGAAGGAGGTGGAAAGTTCAAGCGAGTGCTGAATGATAGATTCTTCACAGGCAATAGTCCTGTGTTCTTTGGATTTAATACATTTAACACCTCGTTCACCTTCCCCTGACACACGTTTCACAGACAGTGACATGGAGCCATCCCGCATGCACTGCTCTTTGCCGGAGAAACCTGGCAGTGCCTGTTGCAGGTCAATATGCCTGTTAAGGGTATCTGTGCTTTGGAGGCAAGTTGTTGTTTTAATCCCCATGCTCCCTGCGGTAGCCTTGCAGTCCCTTAAAAGAACAGCCAGAAGCTGATGACTCTTCTCACTCTGCCATCAGTGAGTCATCTTTGGCCTTTCCGGGTTAGCTCTTAGGGAAAAGAACCTGAGCTAGTTCATTACAGTCTCAAGCTTTTCTTTTATCTCCTTCCTCTGCTTGGATCCTGTCTACCCTCTTCTGCACCACGTGGCTTGCTTCCTGTTCTCTGCCTTGTCAGGGATTTGTGTTTCTCTTTGAGTAGAGGGCAGCTCAGGTAGGAAATCTCCCATTCAGAAACTCGAGTTGAAATATTGCCAACAGGCAGAAGCTCTGGGGCTATTAAAAATATTCTTTTTTACTTCTCTCTTGATATCTCAACCAATTGGAGGATATTATCTTATTTCATAGCAGAACCTTTGCTTTGTAGCTAGCATATATGTTTTAATGTGAAATTCTAGGATTGTTAGGGTCTTGAAAATCATCTTGTTCATCCTTTATTCTTCTTTAAGTGCTTCCCTAACACTGGATCGATCATGTAGAGCCTGACGCACAGTGGGGCCTTCAGTGACTGTTGAAATATGGTACAGTGGACCTGGATTCATGTCTTCATTTTACATTTAGCAGTGTGACTCTGTGCCTTCATTTATTTTATTTTTAAATATTTACTGATTTGCTTGTTAGAAAGGTAGAGTGACAGAGAGAGACAGACACAGAGACAGAGAGATTTTCCATCCACTGATTGACTTCCCAAATGCCTACAACACCCAAGTCTGGGCCAGGCTGAAGAAGAAGCGTGGAACTCCTTCTGTTTCTCCTACATGGGTGGCAAGGACACAAACACTTTGGTCATCTTCTCTTGGCTCCCAGGCACATTAGCAGGAAGTTGGATCAGAAATGGAGCAGCTGGAACTTGGACTGGCACTCTGATATGAGATGCTGGCCTCGTAAGCTGTGGCTTAATCTGCTGTACCACAACGCCAGCTGCTCTGTGCCTTCGTTTGTCTTTTAAATTTTTTTGAAAGATTAATTTATTTTACTGGAAAGGCAGAGTTACAGAGGTAGAGGAAGAGAATGAAAGAGAGAGAAGGAGAGAGAGAAAGAGACAGAGAGATCAACCCTCCACCCCCTGGTTCACTTCTCAAATGGCTGCAACTGCCAAGGCTGAGTCAGGCCAAAGCCAGGAGCCCAGAACTTCATCTAGGCTTCCCCCGTGGGCTCATTTTATGCTTGACGTGAAGCTGAAGTGAGAGCTCATATGGAAAGCACCTAGCACAGTGCCTGCACATAATTAGCCCCTTCCCTCCGTCCTGTGAGCAAATACACAGTGTCCTGGAGACACCAGGCCTCCCTGGCAGCCATCCGCAAAGGGACTCCCCCTGTTGGTCAGGCTTCAGTCCTTCTGTTGCAGCTTACTTGCAGTTATTACTCTTCTATTAGATGCAGTGTTCTTCATAATTCATTATGACTTCCGTTTATCGTAAAGGAGGGAGATGTTAGGAGAAGGTAAACAAAACAGCTGTATGTAAAAGTTAGAAGGTACAGTCTTCCTTCTTTTTCTCTTCTTGTTCCTACTGTTTTTTTTCTTTGTATAACTTGAATAGACAATTACATTTAAAAAAAAAATGCTTATTTTAATCTACTTGAAAGGCAGAGTGACAGCGAGAGAGAGAGAGAGAGAGAGAGAGAGAGAGAGAGAGAGAGAGAAATCTCCCATCTGCTGGTTCACTCTCCAAAACCAGGAGCCCAGAATCCTATTACGTTCTCCTATATGAGTGGAAGGGGCCCCGAGCCATCGAGTGCCTGAACCGTCATAGGCTACCTCCCAGGATGCAGTATCAGGAAACTGCATCAGAAGCAGAGCGGGTGGGACTCAGCCCAGACACTCCGATGTGGAACGCAGGTGTCCCCAGCAGCACCTTAACCTGCTGTACATAAAGCCTGCTTCTTGTCTCTCTCTCTCAATGAATCTAGGCGGGGGTAAGAGAATGAAGCTTCTGATTCCTACTTTCATCTGCATCTGTGGATATCTGGGTGCCTGACTGTTCACAGGGCAAAATGAGCAGAGGATATTCAATACATTGTTGTCAGCTTGTCTGCTACCTACCTCTGCAGTACACAGGGAGATAGTGAAGATCCTTAAAGGCGTCTGAGTTGTGGGGATTGTAAATATCTATATATTTATATAATTATATTAATATATTTAATATATTATGTGAGATATTAAATATATATTTATATAATTATTATTTATTTAATTATACTTATATAAATAAATATAGATATGTATGTCTGTGTAATGTATATATGGTAATCTCATGCTCCCTTTGTGTGATTTAGGGCTCTGGTTGAGTCTGTTTGTTCCAGGTCTTTTGTCTGGCCTTGGAGCTACACCTGATGCCTTTACTATGTAGGGGGATAAGCTTGTGTTTGTACTCTGATGACTGCTAGAATAAAGCTTTGGGTCGACTTCACACTGATCTCTGATGGAGCGTTTGATAGCCTAGAAACCCACTCAGTTACATCTCCCCATTGGAGGGCATTTCTATCAAGAAGTCAAGTTATTTTCTAAACTACAAAAAGAATAGAAAGGTATTTTCCTTAATATATGGTCAATGTTTAAGAGTGATAGTTCAGGGAACCATATAAAAATGAGGAAAGCATCAATCCTGTGAAAAGAGAAACGGGGGGCCGGCGCCGTGGCTTAACAGGCTAATCCTCCACCTTGCGGCGCCAGCACACCGGGTTCTAGTCCTGGTTGGGGCGCCGGATTCTATCCCGGTTGCCCCTCTTCCAGGCCAGCTCTCTGCTATGGCCCGGGAAGGCAGTGGAGGATGGCCCAAGTGCTTGGGCCCTGCACCCGCATGGGAGACCAGGAGAAGCACCTGGCTCCTGGCTTTGGATCAGCGAGATGCGCCGGCCGCAGCGGCCATTGGAGGGTGAACCAACGGCAAAAAGGAAGACCTTTCTCTCTGTCTGTCTCTCTCTCACTATCCACTCTGCCTGTCAAAAAAAAAAAAAAAAGAGAAACAGGAAAAAACTCCCAAGCACCCTGTGAAAATGCAAGGGAGGATACGTGGAAGGAAGGAAAGCTAGGATATGGGGACAAGGATTGCAGTCGTGTTTGTGTAAATGGCTTGTCAAGGGCAGGACTGTTATATGTAGCTGAGTTCTTTTCTGTTTGATATAAACCTGAGGCTTCAGAACAGTCGAGAAAGCAAAGACATTTACCTGTTACCTACCAGCTTTTGCCTGAGTTTATAACTGTTTTTTTTTTTTTTTTTTTTTTTTTTGACAGGCAGAATTAGACAGTGAGAGAGACAGAGAGAAAGGTCTTGCTTCTGTTGGTTCACCCCCAAAATGGCCGCTATGGCCGGCGCTGCACAGATCCGAAGCCAGGAGCCTGGTGCTTCCTCCTGGTCTCCCATGCGGGTGCAGGGCCCAAAGACTTAGGCCATTCTCCCCTGCCTTCCCAGGCCACAGCAGAGAGCTGGCCTGGAAGAGGAGCAACCGGGACAGGGCCGGCGCCCCAACCGGGACTAGAATCTGGGGTGCCGGCACTGAAGGCAGAGGATCAGCCTAGTGAGCCGTGGTGCTGGCCGTGTAACTGTTTTCTATTTGAATCATCAGTATAATCTTTGGCCATTATAATTGAGGGTTTTTTTGTTTTTTTGTTTTTTTTTTTAGATTTATTTTATTTATTTGAAAGTCAGAGTTACACAGAGAGAAGGAGAGGCAGAGAGAGAAAGGTCTTCCATCCTCTGGTTTACTCCCCAATTGGCCACAATGGCTGGAGCTGCACCCATCCAAAGCCAGGAGCCAGGAGCTTCTTCTGGGTCTCTGATGTAGGTGCAGGGGCCCAAGCACTTGGGCCATCTTCTGCTGCTTTCCCAGGCCACAGCAGAGCTGGATTAGAAGTGGAGCAGCCTTGAATGGGCACCCATATGGGATGCCAGCACTGCAGGCTTTGGCTTACCCTCTACACAGTGCTGGCCCCTATAATTGAGTTTTTAAAAAAAAAATGTTCACTTGGCTGGTGCCGCGGCTCATTAGGCTATTCCTCCACCTGCGGCGCCGGTACTCTGGGTTCTAGCCCCGGTTGGGGCGCCGGATTCTGTCCAGGTTGCTCCTCTTCCAGTCCAGTTCTCTGCTGTGGCCCGGGAAGGCAGTGGAGGATGGCCCAAGTGCTTGGGCCCTGCACCCGCATGGGAGACCAGGAGGAGGCACCTGGCTCCTAGCTTCGGTTCGGTGCAGCGCGCCAGCCGTGGCAGCCATTTGGGGAGTGAACCAACAGAAGGAAGACCTTTCTCTCTCTCTCTCTCTCTCTCTCTCTGTCTCACTGTCTAACTCAAAAAAAAAAAAAAAAAGTTCACTTATTTATTTTTGTTTATTGAAAAGGAGAGAGAGACTGCTGATTCACTTCGAAAATGCCCACAACAGATAGGACTGGGCAATGTTGAAACCAGAAGCCAGGAACTCTCCGTCTGGGTCTCCCACATGGGTAGCAAGGACCCACAAACTTGAGTCATCATCTGCTGCCTCCCAGGCACGTTGGCAGGAAGCTGGATCAGAAGCGGAGTGGCAGAGACTCAAACCAGACACTCCAATACGAGACGTGGGTGTCCTAGGCCATGGCTTAACCTGCTGTGCCATGGTGTCCACCCATTTCATTGAGGTTCAGTAATGTGCGAGGAGCTGTAAAGTAAGGAGTCTACCAATATGAGCCAGCATTCTCAGAAAGCCATCAGTCTTCTTCGGTGACTGCGTGCTTGCTCCTTGGCATGTAAAATGGTATCATTTTATATAAACAAAATAAAGAACATGTTTTTGATGTTTGCAGAGTAGTTAATCTCTTTTCTGTTTTATTCTCTTAATCCTGTCAAGAAAAGTGATGGTTAACAGATCAACTTCTATGAATTCCATGGATTTATGCAGAATGCATTCTTCAAGAAAAATCTCTTTAGGAATTCACTGTGATTAGAAATGGGAATTGTGGGATACTATCCTGATTCCCTAAGGTTCCTTTTCTTTACTTGAATTAGGGGCAAAATGCTTATTCACAGGTTCATTCTTGGAATAGAGGCAAATAGCAATTCCAAATCGACGTGTAGGGTAAAAGTTGAAAGAGAAAATTATACATATGCTGATTGAAAGTCGTTCTGAACAAGTAGGAAAAGCCTCATGTCTTCATTAATGCGTTCCACATGTCTTTGTTAGATGCTAAGTAAGCAAGGGTCATTGTTCTGATTGCCAGGAAGGGCTGGAGCCGTCCATGAAATGACAGACCGAGGTCAGGCTTCCCTCTCAGGTAGCTGTAATAGGGCGCAGTACAGCTCTGGCTCATCTCTCTAAATGAGTTGTTCACTCCTGGTCTCCAGGAGACAGTGCTGGCTTCCCTCTTTGTTTGTAACCGTCAGGCATGAGTCATCCCTTCACTGTGAGCGTTGCAGAATTGCATAGCACATTCCAGTCTCATTTGTACCACTGCCAGGGTCTCAGCCGCAGCTCTGTGCTTGTCGTCTGACAGTCATGATAGAGCAGTGAGTGAGACCAACGGCCCAAGCTCCTGGACTGGGGAAGGGAGCAGAGAGAGCTTGTTCCCTGTCTTCTGTCCATTGCTGTTTATTATAAGGCATATTTAAGAGTGGACTGCTTTTTTCCAATATACCAGGCCATATCCTACGTTAGGAACCCCTGGATCTGTGGGTGTGGTTTTTTTATGAATTCGCATGTATGAGCAAATTGAGTCAGCTACACTCTCACAGAGGTATTGTTTCACTTATAGACTTGGCAGCTTTGGCCAGTGATCCTGTTGCAGCACACAGAATGATTCTGAAACTGTATTTTAGAATGTTAATAAAATCCACCAAATAAAAAAGCAAACAAAACTATCCCTGATGATTTTCTAAATAGTACTTAGCTTTGGTTTTAAATATTTAGGCTTTCCTCCTATAATTAATTTGATTGATTAATACCTTTTAAAAATGTATGCATTTAGGGTAGCTTTGCAATATAAAAATAATTTCTACCCATAATTCTCTACCTTAATGTAACTTTTTCATCTCTTGGGATTCCTTTTAGCCTTTATCTAATTATTATATGTGATAATAGCATTGGCATTTATGCAATTTTATGTTCTGTTCTTGCCATTTCTTCACAACTTTTTGAATATGCCTCTCTGAAGTGACTCATCCTGCAGCGTGTATGACTCAGGGGAGTGCAGGAAGGTTTGTTTTGAACGGCAAGATGAGTGTCAGACTGGTTTTCCCAGCAGCAAACAGTCATGCAGTTTAGGCGCAGAGGAAACAGCACGCGTTCTCTTGGCCTAGGCTTGGGTGAAAAGTACGCGGATTATGCAGCAGTCGCTCTACTTATAAATGGTGAGATGGTAGAGACACTTTTAGTTGTGGTGAGTTCAAGTGGCCAGCCAAATGAAAGTCAGGTGGCCTACCTGAGAGTAGAGCTTACTTTTTGTTGAAAAGAAGGTCAGACCTTTGTGGTTTTCTACAAATGGAAAAGATTAAAAAACAAACAGAACACACCAAGTCTCAGTGTCAGTGGAAAAGAGACCCTAGGTACGGTGGGCTGACATTTCCTGGTCCTTTCTGATTTACCTAGAGAAGAATATCCAAAAAGAAAAGGTCCCAGGTTTTGATTTTTAAAATTCTCTTATCACAGATCTCTGCTGCTCACATAAGGTAAAGATGCAAACAGAATGTGAACCTGGAAGGGAAGAAACAAGGTTGTGTATGTTTTATAATTTAGATAAAGGAACTATTCAACCTGGTCATTGCTAGGGACATAAACTTAATCATTTATGTTGAGTTCTCTTAAAACTCTTTAAAAATATGCAAGAGTTCTCTGCAGGATTGCTTTTGAGACATCAGGAGTTTGCGTGCCTGTGGTGGTGATGCAGGCTTGAGTCCCCAGTCTACCCTTTACCTCTGGAGTGTCAGCCACAGTGGAGAGTTTCACAGGTAGAGGAACAGCCTGTGCGGTGGATAGAAATACATGTCCTCAGTGCTTTGGAGCTGCTCAGAAAAGAAGCAGAACACAAAAACAGAAATTACAGGCTGGGAAACAGACCTGGGGGAGGTTTATTTACAAATCAAAGATCGTTCTGGAAATTCATTTTCTTTTCTTTTTTTTCCTTGTCAAAGATTTTATTTATTTATTTGAGAGGTAGAGTTACAGACCGTAAGAGGAAGAGACAGAGAGAAAGGTCTTTTTTCTGTTGGTTCACTCCCCAAATAGCCGCAATGACCGAAGCTGCGCCAATCCAAAGCCAGGAGCCAGGAGCTTCTTCCTGGTCTCCCATGCTGGTGCAGGGACCCAAGGATTTGGGCCATGTTCTACTGCTTTCCCGGGCCATAGCAGAGAGCTGGATTGGAAAAGGAGCAGCTGGGACTAGAACCGGCACCCATATGGGATGCCGGCGCCAGAGGTGGAGGATTAACCTACTGTGCCACAGCACCAGCCCTTGTTTACTTATTTATTTGAAAGAGTTACAAAGGGTAGAGACACAGAGAGAAAGAGGTCTTCCATCTAGTAGCTTACTCCTCAGCTGGCCGCAGTGGCCGGAGCTGGGCTGATCCAAAGCCTGGAGCCAAGAGCTTCTTCCAGGACTCCCATGTGGGTGCAGGGCCCCGAGGACTTGGGCCATTCTCTAATGCTTTCCCAGGCACAATAGCAGGGAGCTGGATCAGAAGTGGAGCAGCTGGGGCTTGAACTGGCACCCATTTGGGTTGCTGGTGCTGGAGGCCAAGGCCTTAACCCACTGCGCCATAGCATTGGCCAGGAAATTCACTTTAGGAACTCGAGTGTATCAGTTAGGATTGGGTTCTGTTGTGTGTAACAGATTATAAAGATCAAACAAGCAACTAAATGTGGAGCTTATAGAAAATGGGATAATTTTAATTTCTTTTCCTTCACATAAAAGAGGTTTGAAGCTGGTCAGCTGATGGCTGGTGGGGCAGCTCCACAGTCTTCAGGGACCCAGGATCCCTCTCTTTTTGCTTCATCATCCTTAGTGCTGGCTTCTACCCTCAGGTTTGCCAAGGTCTGCCGGATGACCACTGTGGCTCTAGCTGTCACATCTGTACCCCAGGAAAGAAGAAGGGCAAGGCTGAAGGGCGTACTTCCTGCTAGACTCAACCCTCCCCAAAGAGCTTTCCTGGAAGCCCCACCCACTTATCGGCAGCCCCTATCTCTCAAGGACATTGCTTTCCCCAAAATGTAGAGGCTTAATGGCTGAGACTAGAGGACACCTGCAGGCTCTTTGAATGGGACAGTCATATTTGGTGAAAGGGGCTTCTAGTTTGCTGCTTAAAAGAGTAGTTCCACAAGGTTGAGATTGACTATGTGCAAGGCACTGCAGCTGCAGTAATAAACAAGGTAGATGTGGTCGCTGCCCTCAGTGGAATTTGTAAACAAGTAAAATACAAATGTGATGAACATTACGAAGGAGGAATTAAAGAGTGTTTAGGATTGTGTCCTGGGAAGGTCTCTGTGGGGTATGCCTTGACATGCACATTGAGAGTTAAAGGATGCCTGGGAGTAAGCCAGCTTAGAAAAGTGGGGATGGGATGGAGGTCCCACACTGTGGTGTAGTGGATAAAACCGCCACCTGCAGTGCCAGCATCCCATATGGGCGCTAGTTCAAATCCTTGCTGCTCCACTTCCAATCCAGCTCTCTGCTATGGCCTGGGAAGGCATTGGAGGATGACCTGAGTCCTGGGGCCCCTGCCCCTGTATGGGAGACCCGGAGGAGGCTCTTGGCTCCTGGCTTCGAATCGGCGCAGCTTTGGCTGTTGCGACCAATTGGGGAGTGAACCAGTGGATGGAAGATCTCTCTCTCTCTCTTTTGCCTCTCCTTCTCTCTCTCTAACTCTGACTTTCGAATAAATAAATAAATCTTCAGAAAAGTGGGGATGGGATGTTTGGGGAGGGCTCAGGAGGGGAAGGAATGTTCCCAGCAGACTTATCCCCAGTGTGATAATTTCCATAACAGTTGCCTTCTCTCACTCTTTGTCTTAGTTCTTCATCAGAGGGAATCAGTGGGAATTGCCAAGTAACAAAGAAAGGCTGGGACCAAATATTCTTTCTATCTGAAATGGCTAAAGGGACTGCCATACTCTCCACTTAATTTTTTTTTTTTTTTTTTTTTAGGCAGGATGAGTGCCTGCCTCCATAGGCTGCTCCAGGGTGTGTTGCTAACCAGGCAAGGAGGTAGACAGATGATTGGGGCATGCTGAAGTCTAAGTGCGCCATTATAGATGTGGATTTTAGTCTCTGTAGAACTGTGGGGAGGCAAGGATTGGTTCTGATCCTGAGGTGCTGATGTGACCCCCTTCCCATTCCAGGAAGTGGATGTTGTGGTAGCACCGTGCCAAGGCCTCCGGCCCACAGTGGATGTTCTGGGTGACTTGGTGAACGATTTCTTGCCTGTGATAACCTATGCGCTCCACAAGGATGAACTCTCCGAGAGGGACGAGCAAGAGCTTCAGGAAATCCGAAAGTATTTCTCCTTTCCCGTGTTCTTTTTCAAAGTGCCAAAGCCGGAGATAATAGACGCCTCCAGCAGAACGGAGGGCGAGCGAGCACCACTTTACCGCCAGCTAACTGACCTGGGCTATCTCAGCAGCAGTGCCTGGAACTGCGTGTCCCCCAGCCAGGACGTGAAACCCCAGAGCATGCTGGTGGACCAAACTGAGAAGCTGCGACACCTCAGCACGTTCTCTCACCAGGTGCTACAGACCCGCCTGGTGGACGCTGCCACGGCCCTGAACCTGGTGCATTGCCACTGCCTCGACGTCTTCATTAACCAGGCCTTTGACATGCAGCGGGACCTGCAGATCACTCCCAAACGCCTGGAATACACTCGAAAAAAGGAGAATGAGTTATATGAATCACTCATGAATATTGCCAACCGGAAGCAGGAGGAAATGAAGGATATGATTGTTGAGACACTTAACACCATGAAAGAGGAGCTTCTAGACGATGCTGCCAACATGGAGTTTAAAGGTAGGCTCCCGAAAGCGTGGCTGGGTCCTGGGCCTGCAGGAGTCTTTAGTGCTCTTTTTCTAGCTGGAAATTGAGTACATTGACTCTTAAGGTTAAAGGAACCTCAGGGTAATCTCATCTGCCTCCCTGTTACCAGCAGGAGCCCAGTTTAAAACATTTAGCCCAGGGGGCCTGGCCTTGCTGTCAGACACTTCCCTGAAGAGGCCCATTAGCTCAGCTTTCAGTAAATTCATCCTACTAGTTCTCTAATCTTCATTTTCCGTACCTCAAGGAGCTGGAGAAGAAATGCTTTGAAGAATGTTGCTAAGCCATGCCTTAATCCTTGCTCCTTCGACATGGCAAGTGTTTATTAAAGACTGATTTATTTATTTGAAAGGCAGAGTTACAGAGAAAGGGCCAGAGACAGAGAGAGAAAGAGATCCTCCATCCACTGGTTCACTTTCCAAATGGCTGCAATGGCTGGGCTGGACCAGGTCAAAGCCAGGAGCCTGCAACCCTGTCTGGTCTCGCATGTGGGTGGCAGGAACCCAAGCACTTGTACCATCTTCTGCCGCTTTCTCAGGCACATTATCAGAGAGCTGGATTAGAAGTGGAGCAGGGGCCAGTGCTGTGGTGCAGCAGGTTAACGCCTTGGCCTGCAGTGTGGACATCCCATATGGATACCAGTTTGAGACCTGCTCCACTTCCAATCCAGCTCTCTGCTATGGCCTGGGAAAGCCGTAGAAGATGGCCCAAGTCCTTTGGGCCCCTGCACCCACGTGGGAGACCTGGAAGAAGCTCCTGGCTTCGGATCGGTGCAGCTTCAGCCATTGCAGCCAACTGAGGAGTGAATCATTGGATGGAAGGCTGGCCCTCTCCCTCCCTCTCCCCCTCCCTCTCCCCTCCCCCTCCCCCTCCCTCTCCCCCTCCCTCTCCCGCTCCCTCTCCCCTCCCCCTCCCCTCCCCCTCCCTCTCCCTCTCCGTGTGTAACTCTGATTTTCAAATAAATAAATCTAAAAAAGAAAAAAAGAAGTGGAACAATCAGGACTTCAACCAGTGCCCATATGGGATGCCAGCATCCCAGGCTGTGGCTTTACCTGCTACACTACAGCACCACCCCTCATTTTCTTTTTATGCTGCTTCTGAAATCCAGTCTAGGAGGATTTCCCCAAGTAGTGTTTTAACTTTTCGGGCAGACCCCGCTCTTCCCAAATGGCTATTAACAAAATTGAACACAATCGCTGGTGTCTAAGGATTAGACGCTGCTGACTGTCTCCGGACCACAGCGTAGACCTCTGCACGAATGTTAGCTCCACTGCCTGCTGGTTGGAGTAGTTTGCAAGTTAGCCTTGGATTCCGAGTCCTGAGTGTGTGCCCACATCAGTGTGGAGGCCTTCCCAAAACATGGAGCTCAAGGCCGGACAGAACCTCTCCAGACCCAGGCAGCTTTCTGACATGATATCCAGTATCATTTTTTTTTTTCCTTTCCAAAAACCTCCCTGGGGGGATTCTGCTTATTTCTACTTTCTAGATTAGGAAACTAAGCTTGGAAAGATGAAACCATTTCCCAGGGCTACGCAGTGAGTGAACAGTGAGGCAGGATTTGAGTCTAGGCAGCGGGATTCCTCAGCGCCCCCCCCCCCCCCTTTCCATTTCTGTGCCTTTCTGTCCCCAGTCTGTTCCCGGTTATGGGTGCCGCCTTCATCCTCACACCCACCTGCAGAACCTCACTCAGCATGGTCTTCACCTGGCTTCTTTCCCTGTCACCACGTCTAGTTGTATTGTATCTGGTATCTATCTGTGATGGTCTGTTCTGTCCTTTCTAAAATAAATATTTATCGGTGCTAGCCCTGTGGTGTAGTGGGTAAAGCCGCTGCCTGCAGTGTCAACATCCCATATGGGTGCTGGTTCGAGTCCCAGCTGTTCCAAACCCGATCCAGCTCCCTGCTATGGCCTGGGAGAGCAGTGGAAGATGCTCCAAGTGCTTGGGCACCTGTACGCATGTGGGAGACTTGGGTGAAGCTCCTGGCTCCTGGATTTGATCTGGCCTAGCCCCAGCCATTGCAGTCATTTGGGGAGTGAACCGCTGAATGGAAGATATCTCTGTGTCTTTCCCTCTCTCTATGTAGCTCTGCCTTTCAAATAAATAAAATAAATCATTAAAAAAACCGTGAAATGTCTTTTATTTGTCTTTGAATTTCCAAATCCTGCCTACCTATGGAGGCCTCTCCCAGATGCTGTTTTTCATGAAGTCTTTGATTTTCTGGACAAATGACAACTCCCACAAATACTCCCCTGAACTCCCACAGCCTTGCATCTGTAACTTGTTTCTGGCCCAGCTCACCTTCCGCTTTCATAGTGTTTATTTATGTTCTCCTGGCAATTTTCTAAAATCCTGGAGTTGTAGGGGAGTTGGGTCTGGGGCTTACTCATCGTCCTGTCCCTTGAAGCAAATAACACAGGCTCTTCTATCCAGTACATCTTTGGAGAATGAGTGAGTGGGAATGATGTTTTCTGGCTACATCACACTGATCAACACAAAGGAAGTATAGCTGACTTTAGCAAGCATAGCATGCCTGATTTCTTATGCGTCTTTTTAAAAATGAACCAAGAGGGGCCAGCACTGTGGTGCAGAAGGTCCCCCGCTTGTGTTACTGGCACCCCATATCAGAGCACCAGCTCAAGGCCACTCTGCTTCCAGTCCAGCTCCCTGCTAATGTGCCTGGGAAGGTAATAGAAGGCGGCCCAAGTGCTTGGGCTCCTGCCTTCCATGTGTGAGACCAGGATGGAATTCTTGGCCCCTGGCTTTGTTCTTGCCTAGATCTGGCTGTTGCAGCCATTTGGGGAGTAAACCTGTTAATGGAAGATCTGTCTCTCTCCCCCACCCCCTCTTTCTGTCCCTCCCTCTCTGTACCTCTGCCTTTCAAGATTTATTTTATTTATTTGAAAGACAGAGGTACAGAGAGATGTGGAGACAGAGAGAGAGGTCTTCCATCCACTGGTTCACTCCCCAGATGGCTGCAATGGCTGGAGATGCGCTGATCCGAAACCAGGAGCCAGGAGCCTCTTCCAGGTCTCCCACGTGGGTGCAGGAGCCCAAGGACCTGGGCCATCTTCTACTGATATTCCAGGCCATAGCAGAGAGCTGGATCAGAAGAGGAGCAGCCGGGACTAGAACCGGCGCCCATATGGGATGCTGGCGCTTCAGGCCAGGGCGTTAACCCGCTGTTCCATAGCGCCAGACCCTAATTAATCAATTAAAAAAAAAAAAAAAAAACAACTGAATATACCTCCTGTGCATTACAATACAGGGAGGAGTTGCTGAGGAATGCTCATCTATATAGAAATCCAAAGACGTTTTCTCAATATTTAATTAAAGACCCTGGAGCTCAATGCCAGCATCATAGCACACATGACAATAGGGGCAATCAGTAGAATATTTGGGGGCAGACGTTTGGCACAGTGGTTAAGATGCTGCCTGGATACCCACATCCCATAGTAGAGCCCCTGAGTTTGAGTCCTGGAGCCACTTTCAATCCAGCTCCCTGCTAATGTGTACCCTGGGAAGCAGCAGATGTTGACTGAAGGGTTTGGGTCCCTCACGCACATGGGAGACCTGGTACATTCCAAGTTCTGGTTTTGGCCTGGCCCAGCCCTGGCTGTTGGAGGCATTTGGGAAGTGAACCAGTAGATGGAAGATACATCTCTCTTTCCCTCCTCACTTCCTTTTTCGCTTTATCTCTGCATTTCAAATAAATAAGTAACAAATTAACATTTTAAAAGAGGAACATTTGATTGGGTCTTTTGTGTCATGCAGGCTGTGTTTGGTGCCTGGAATATAGTGATTAGCTAAATAAGCATGAGAGTAACTGGGACAAGGAGATCAAATGTCTGGCTCTGTTAAACTTTATTGTGGACTTGTGGATCCGCTTACCTAGATGGCTGCTTGTTGGGCACAACTGTGTCTGACTCTTACTTGTTCTCGGGCCTTTCTGCTTATCCTTAAGACAAGGATTTGTAGATCTAGTGGAGCGCTAATACTTACCCTGTACAGCCAGATTCTCTAGTGGTTTTTGTTTTTATTTTATTTTAAAGATTTGTTTATTTATTTAAAAGAGTAACAGAGAGAGAAGAGAGACACAGAGAGAGGGAGATCTTCCATCTGCTGGTTCACTCTCCAAATGGCTGGAGCTAGGAGCTTCCTCCAGGTCTCCCACATGGGTGTAGGGGCCCAAGCACTTGGGCCATCTTCTGCTGCTTTCCCAGGTGCATTATCAGGGAGCTGGATTGGAAATGGAGCATTGACTCAAACTGACACCCATGTGGCCCTTAATTCAGGTGTGAGGATATTACCCCCCAGTGATCCAGTTCACATTCATATATTCTACATCCTGCCTTTTCCCTAGAGAGCTTTCTTTTTTTTTTTTTTTTTAAGGTTTATTTATTTATCTGAAAGTCAAAGTTACAAAGAGAGAGAAGGAGTGGCAGAGAGAAAGAGAGGTCTTCCGTCCACTGGTTCACCCCTCAACTTGCCACAACGGCAGGAGCTGTGCCGATCTGAAGCCAGGAGCCAGGAGCTTCCTCTGGGACTCCCACAGGGGTGCAAGGGCCCAAGGACTTGGGCCATCTTCCACTGCTTTCCCAGGCTACAGCAGAGAGCTAGATTGGAAGTGGAGCAGCCAGGACTCAAACTGGCACCCTAATGTGCTGCCGGCACTGCAGGCGGCAGCCCCACCCAGTACGCCACAGCGCCGGCTCCCTTTTTTTTTTAATTTTTAAAAAATGTATTTAAGTTATACAATTTTCATGTATTTCATATATACAGATTTAGGACCAGGTGATACTTCCCACCCTCCCCTCCCTCCTGCCCATGCTGAACCCCTTTTTTCTCCTCTCCTATTCCCATTCTTAAATCTTAGAGGTCTATTCTCAGGTTACTTAATGATTGTAAGGTTAACCCTACCCTAGTAAGTTCAACTAATAGTATGAAGAGAAAAACACTGTTCCCCAACAGAAGAGACAAGGACTGTATACAATCATCGATCTCAAAATGTTCATTTCACTCCAGTGCATTTTAGGTAGTCTAGCATTGATAATTTCATATGAAGTTAATTTTAGGAAATTTATAATCTAAAACAGTATTTTCTGAGAAAAGTCACTTATTTAATTATGGTCCCTTACCTCTGTTATTATATATATATAAATAAGGATGTTAGCTGAGAGGCAGACACACACAAACTCCGACAGAGAAAGAGAGAGAGGAGAAAGACACAGAGAGATTGACAGTGTTTTGTTTTTTTTCTGACAGGCAGAGTGGACAGTGAGAGAGAGACAGAGAGAAAGGTCTTCCTTTGCCATTGGTTCACCCTCCAATGGCTGCCGCGGCCGGCGTGCTGCGGCCATCGTGCCGGCGCACCACGCTGATCCGAAGCCAGGAGCCAGGTGCTTCTCCTGGTCTCCCATGCAGGTGCAGGGCCCAAGCACTTGGGCCATCCTCCACTGCCCTCCCGGGCCACAGCAGAGAGCTGGCCTGGAAGAGGGGCAACCGGGACAGAATCCGGAGCTCTGACCGGGACTAGAACCCAGTGTGCCGGCACCGCAAGGCGGAGGATTAGCCTGTTGAGCCGTGGCACTGGCCGAGACTGACAGTGTTAAAAAGGGAGCACTCCTATGCACTCGTTCACTCCACAGTGATCGCAATGCTCAGACTTGGGCTGAAGCTGGAGCTGGGGTCAGAAACTCAGTGTGGATCTCCCGCGTGGATGAGAGAATCATATTTAGTTACGGCAACCCTGATGCTTCATGGGATCTGCATCAGCGGAATGCCTGGGTCGTGCATCGCTTCTTGAACTTTGCATCTAGGAAACTCAGCCTGAGACACAGGAGCTTGCCGGGCAGCTCTGGCCACTGCTGCAGGCCGTGGGCAGGACGAATGCCCCACTCCCTGAGTCCTGCAGGGATTTTTAGTCAAATTCTAGGATTTGCTAGTTACCTAAAACGGGTCAGGTTACTTCCAGAGAGCTTTCTCTAACTGTGCAAATAAATCTTCTTCTGTACCTTAGTTATAATGTGCGCACCTTAATTTATTTAACTGTTCTGCTATTGATAGGCATTTAGGCTGTTTTCTTTCTATTATAAAAGTACACTATGTTGGGGCCGGCACTGTGGTGCAGCGGGTTAAAGCCATGGCCTGAAGCGCCAGCATCCCATATGGATGCCGGTTCTAGTCTCGGCTGCTCCTCTTCTGATCCGGCTCTCTGCTATGGCCTGGGAAAGCAGTCCTTGGGTCCCTGCACCTATGTGGGAGACCCAGAAGAAGCTCCTGGCTCCTGGCTTCGGATTGGTGCAGCTCTGGCCATTTGCAGCCTTCTGGGAAGTGAACCAGCGGATGGAAGACCTCTGTCTCTGTCTCTACCCCTCTCTGTAACTCATCTTTCAAATAAATAAAATAAATCTTTAAAAAAAAAGTACACTATGTTGCTCATCATTGTACATATACATCTTTGAGACAAGGCTGTATTTCTAGGAAAAGAATTTCTAGAATCAGAGTAGTCAGATCAAAGGGCATGAATTTTTCCTTTGGTTGGTTTAAAATTTTAACAAATACTGCCCAGTTCCTCTGAAGAAGTGGCACCAACTTACATTTCCACGTAGAATCAAGAGTACCATTTTTGAAGCAGATCTTTTTGCAGATAGTTGGATTTCTCTTAAGCTCTTCTATTCTGTGGCTTACAAAATAGATTTTCTAACCCTGAAAGGTAGTGATATGGTGGCAACAACAATTGAATATTCCCTTTTAGTTGTTCAGTGATTTGATTAGAATAAAACGCTAACTCTAGGACTTTTCTCAATATTTTTAAAATTTATTTTTAACTTTTATTTAGTAGATATAGATTTCCAAAGTACAGTTTATGGATTACAGCAAGCTCCTGTGTCTCAGGCTTTTTCCCCCCCATAACTTCCCACCCACCCACAACCCTCCCATCTCCCGCTCCCTCTCCCATTCCATTCACATCAAGATTCATTTTCGATTATCTTTATATACAGAAGATCAATTTAGTATTTATTAAGTAAAGATTTCCACAGTTCTTTTCTCACTATTGTTCTAGGAAGTATGAAGTTTTTCATAGATCATAGGCTTTGGAACCAATGAGCTCTGAATTCAAATGCCAGTGTCTGACTCTCTAACTGTACTGTCTCCTTTCTGGTGTTCACTCTGCCCTCCTCTGAGGTTGTTTCCTGGTCTATAAAAAATAGCCAGCAAAACCCACTTGACAGAGTCGTTGTAAAGATGGAATTAGATTCCACACATAGGTTGGTTATTACATAGGTTTGTTTTAATAAGTGTCATTCCTCCTCCTGCCGTAAATATGACATAAAAGCTAACAAAACCAACAGGCTCGTCCTCAACAGGTTGCTGCTTCTCAGGATCGTATTGCCTTAAGTACTGGAGAGTTACACGGCCCTGGTCGTGCTGAGGGGCAACTCGCCAACCAGCTCTGTCTTGTAGCCGGCATCACCTGACTTCTGGAGATGCCCCTCCCCTCCTATGGATAACGAACTTGTCCCTCTGCCCCCACAGATGTTATTGTCCCTGCCAACGGAGAGCCAGTGGGCACCAGAGAGATCAAGTGCTGCATCCGACAGATCCAGGAACTCATCGTCTCCCGGCTTAACCAGGCAGTGGCTAACAAGCTGATCAGCTCAGTGGATTACTTGCGTGAGAGCTTCGTCGGAACCCTGGAACGGTGTCTGCAGAGCCTGGAAAAGTCTCAGGACGTCTCCGTTCACATCACCAGTAATTATCTCAAACAGGTACACGGAGAGTGGTTGTCAGGAGGCCGGACCCCAGATGGCACACACAGCCCTCACACAAGCCAAACTTCAAATAAGCCAGAGATCACCCTTTCTTTCTGCTTTTGTAAAGAGTTTTTGTTTGTTTGTTCTATTTTGTTTTTATTTGAAAGGCAGGGTGACAGAGAGAGGGGGAGAGACAAGGGAGAGAAAGAGATCTTCCATCTGCTGGTTCACGCACTAAATTGCCACAATGATTATGGCTGAGTCAGGCTGAATCCAGGAACCAGAAACTCCACCTGGGTCTCCCATGTGGGTGGCAGAGCCCAAGCACTTGGGCCATCCTCTGCTGCTTTCCCAGAAATATTGGCAGAAAGTGGGGCATCCGGAACTCAAACTGGCACACTGATATGGGATGCCAGCATTGTTAGCGGCAGCTTAACTTGCTGGACCACAACGCCAGCTCCAAAAGATTTCCCTTTCAATTATTTGCCAATCCACTTTGAATGTTATTTTTGTTTCCTTGTTACAAGACCACTGCCTGTGGGAGGCGCTGATGAGCTGAAATATCGCAGGGAAGCTCATGGACGTGGAGCTGAAGAAAAAGGACCTGACCAGTTATGAAGCAGACGAGCAGCTCGAGTTCAGTCTGCGTATATTGACAGATAGACTGGAAACCCTGAGACCGGGACTGTGTTCTCACAGTGACTATCATGTACACATGTTTGCAGCACACTCCGCTCAGGCCATCTTCTCTCACCTGTGTTCTCCTTCAGATCCTAAACGCCGCCTATCACGTGGAAGTCACGTTTCACTCAGGGTCCTCAGTTACAAGGATGCTGTGGGAGCAAATCAAGCAGGTAGGGTTGCTTAAAGAAACATTTTGTCAGCCCCTATTGGCTCCCATGAATGCTGGTGACTCCAGTAGGGACAGATTCTAGGACCTTCTGTCATGGTCGTGGAGCCCATGTGTTTTGGGCTACCTGCCTGGGAGACTTCTGGTGTATGCCTTCTCAATTCTGTAATCAAGTACTCTGTTTAGCTCCTGTAAGTGGGGGTGTAAATGATGTCTTGTGGAGCCATTAGGCTACCTCACTAGCTTCTGTGGATTTCTGCTCCCCAAGCTCAGTGTTTTCTCAGAACCAGGCTTTGCTGTTGCTAGAAGCCCCGAGTGTGGCTCCTGTTCTGGATTAGCTCTGCCTGCTGTGTAGCGTTACTTCCTAGCTTCAGAAAGTGATCTGTCAGACACTCACTGGCACTGAATGTAACGCGTTGAGGTTTGTGGGCACGTAGACCAGGTCTCGTATTTGATACTTTCCTCTAGGCTGAGTTCTGATTTTGCCGTAGATGCAGTTGAGGGCACCTTGGACTTCACATGGCTCTTGTCTTCAGAGCTTGCTCCTGATGAGTGGGTACCCCAGAAGAAAGAAGGGCGTTGGGTCTTTGTAGTGCTTCCTGTCTCTGATCTCTCAGCCATCTCACTGTCCACACCCTGGCAGATCATCCAGCGCATCACATGGGTCAGCCCACCTGCCATCACGCTGGAGTGGAAGAGGAAGGTGGCCCAGGAAGCCATCGAGAGCCTCAGTGCCTCCAAGTTGGCCAAGAGCATCTGCAGCCAGTTCCGGACTCGGCTCAACAGTTCTCACGAGGCGTTTGCAGCCTCCTTGCGGCAGGTTAGTATGCCGGAAAGACAGTACAGCTGGACCTGCCAGAGAGGAGCCTCCGCCAGAGGGGAGCAGCCACTGCCTGTTTTTTTCCTTTTTTTTTTTGATAGAGAATTTATTTCTTTAAAAGGCAGAGTTACAGAGAGAGAGGGAGGGAGAGACAGAGAGAAATCTTCCCTCTGCTGGTTCACTCACCAAATGGCCACAACAGCCAGAGCTGGGCCAGACTGAAGCCAAGAGCCTAGAGCTTCCTCTGAGTCTCCCACATGGGTGCAGAGGCCCAAGCACTTAGGCCGTCTTCTGCTGCTTTCCCATGAGCACTAGAAGGGAGCTGGGTGGGAAGTGGAAACAGCACCCATGAGATGCTGGCATCACAGGCAGTGGCTTAAGCTGCTTCATTGGGATGGCCCCTCATTATATACTTTTTAAAAATCTTCAGTATATTTTCTTTTTTTATTCTGTTGAAGAATAATATTATATTACAGGAGTTTCATCAATGAATATTTCATGTGAATATTTTTAGCTCCAGGAGAATGGAGGGAACTCAGTTACTTTCTCCCTGAGTGAGGAAAGGAAATAGAAGAGTCTGAATTTTTTTTTAAGTTTAATTTGTTTGAAAGGCAAAGTGACAAAGAAAGAAAGAGATCTTCCATCCATTGGCTTACTCCTCAAATGCCCACAACAGCTGGCATTGGGCCAAGTTGAAGCCAGGAGCCAAAACCTCTGTCCGGGTTTCCCACATGGGTGTCAGGAACCTACGTACATGAGCCGTCACCTGCTACCTCTCAGGGTGCTCATTATCAGGAAGCTGGGTCAGAAGCAGGCAGGACACCAGTGTGGGATGGAGATTGCCCAAGTGCAGCTTGGCCCTCTGAGCCACAACACCCTCCCCAGGAGTAGGAATTATATACACGTTTATTTAGTATCTACGTTTATTTAGTATACACGTTTATTTAGTACTTCGGGAATGAATGACTGAAAGTGATGACTTTCCACCTTAAATAGTAGCTTCTAATTATGTGACATCTGCTTATCTGCTTGGGCTGTGTATGTGTGTGTGTGTGTATGTTTGTGTATGTATATGTATGTGTACAGATGTGATTATTCATCCAAGAGGAAAAGTTATTTTGTTGAGAGTCTGCTATGTGCTAAATATTTTTACATGCATCTGATTTAATTCTCACAATTATCCATCTGTGGTAAACATTACTCCTATAAAACAGGTGAGGGAGCCAATGCTAGGGACTTGAAAATCATTTTTTTTCTTCCTGTTTCCCTCCCAGCTGGAAGCTGGCCACTCTGGCCGCCTGGAGAAAACCGAGGATCTCTGGCTGAAGGTTCGGAAGGACCATGCCCCCCGCCTGGCCCGCCTTTCTCTGGAGAGCCGTTCCTTACAGGATGTTTTGCTGCATCGTGAGTTCTTGCTTTACCCAAAGTGAATTGGAGGAAGGTTCCGGGTGCCTGATATTCTTATGTCCAAATTTGGAGGATCCCAGTATCTAAAGCAGCGTCCTTGCATAGTCGCTTAAACACTTGCTGATGTGTTTTGAATTCCTAAAACCTGTTTGGTTTATATAGTTCCAAAAATGCAATCAAAGATGGTGTAAGTTAAACTAGTTAGGCACTTGCCGCTGGCTTACAGTGCCACCAGTTTCTTCCCCTGGCATAATCATAACTCCATGGCGTCCAGGCAAATTCACATCCAGGAACGTTACTAAGGTTTCCCAGCAAGTTCCATCTCTCCCGCCTTATTGCTGTCTCTGTACCTTACAGGTAAACCTAAACTGGGCCAGGAGCTGGGCCGGGGCCAGTATGGTGTGGTGTACCTGTGTGACAGCTGGGGCGGGCACTTCCCTTGTGCCCTCAAGTCAGTTGTGCCTCCAGATGAGAAGCACTGGAATGATCTGGCTTTGGAGTTTCACTACATGAGGTGGGTCTTGGCCTCACTTGTCTCTGTGGGAAAGATCCAAAGAGGTTCGAAGCCTGGCCTAAGTTTTGTACCCGGAGTTGGAGCATGCACCTTCTCTCCGTACCTCGGTCTCACAAACGCCGTGGACCAGTATTTCTGTGTCTGGCTCAGACATGTGTTCCCTTCAAGGCCTTTACTGTCTTTGCACGTTCCTCGCCGTCCTGCTTTCTCAGACCCATCATTCCATTTGAGTCTCATCTTTAGTCGTTAAGGCTGGTCTCTTTTTAGATTATGTGATTCTTTGTCCTCCGTGGAGAGGCTGTTCCTCGGGCCCTCGGTCTGCACTCAGGGCCACTGCCACTGCCCCTGGGCTAAGCATGCCCTTGAGGTTCCTTCCTCCTGCTGCTGCCAGCCTGCTGTGAGGATTAGTGCCCGTACACTGCAGCCCAGACCTCTCTCCTCGACACAGGTCTCTGCCAAAGCATGAGCGCTTGGTGGATCTCCATGGCTCCGTCATCGACTATAACTACGGTGGGGGCTCCAGCATCGCTGTGCTGCTCATCATGGAGCGACTGCACCGGGACCTCTACACGGGGCTGAAGGTGAGGTGAGGCGGGGCCAGCGAGGTCCAGCCAGGGGCCAGAGCCACTGGCTGCCCCTGCCTTTCACCTGTTCCTGACTGTTCAGAGCTTCTTGCTTTTGTAAGATCTGGTTGGAGTCACTAGATCTTACTGCATGTATTTCCCACCTACGTTTGCCCCAGCGCACGTTTGGAATCCTGTCACTCTCCCCTCGGCCCTCTGCGGTGGTGGTAAACACTGAGGCTCCTCGGAGCGCAAACAGCCTTCCTGCAGCTCTGATCCTCCATCTTTCCTGCTCTCAGTGGAGAAAGGCAGTTTTGGTCATTTCTTCAACAAATATTTATTAGTGACTACTTTGTACAAAGCCCTGTGGTAGGCGCCATTACAGGATGTCGAAAATTGTTGTTGCCAGGAACTTTTAGGAGAACTGTTGTCAGGGACTGTTTCCTGAAGGCGTGGAGTCTGAACTTGACCTACGCGTTTGGAACTAGCATTTGGAAGGAAGAGGCTGTACCAGGCCAGGGGTGTTTGACGACAGTAAGGACCCTGGGCCTGCTGGAGCCAGATGGCCTGTGTGGGGAATGGAGGGAGGTGATGTACAGAGAGACGTGGGGAGCCGGTGACACAGGCTGTAGAATCACGCAGGCGCTGCCGTAGAACTCACGTTGTGTCATAGGTGACGAGAGGCTGCACAGTGTACATTCTGACACGGGCCCCAGTGAGGTCTGGAGTGGACATCCCTGAGTTGATCTTGATTCTTTATGAACCGCTGTGTGCTGCTGCAGGATTTATTTGTGTGACGGGAAGCCCTGAGTTGGAAATGAAGTTCCCCTTGTGTGAAAAAAAGGTACCACAGGGTATTGGAAAGGTTTCTTTTGCCTCTTTCCTACACTGGAGCTGAGGAGCAGGGAGAGGCTGACCTCCCACTCCAGGTGGGTCCCTTCTCGCAGAGCCCTCTTGTGCCACACAAGCTTCCAGGAGTCACGAACACTCCAGGTAGCCTCCCCGCCTCCTCCTGGAGGAGCGAGGTTCAGCACAGCCCCTGCAGAGCATCCTCTGAGAGGGATTTTTCCAGCACCCGTGAGACCCTAAACTAAAGCGATGGGAGTGATGTTGGTATCCAGATCCGTAGCTGAAGTCGGGCTAACCGGGCCTGTGCCGCAGCGTGGAGTCTGCCCGGGGTCCCAGGGCAGCTCCAGAGTCCGTTCAAAGTTAGAAATGAGCACCTGCTTTCTGTTGACTCCTGCGCCTCTCCCAGTCACACCGGAGGTTGCTCACCTGGCTCTGGCTTTGCCTCCGCTACAGCTTGCTCCTCCGCGCTTTTCCTCTGCTTCCCTCTTCCCCCTTCTCCTCCACACTCACTGTCCTATCCTCCTGTGCCTCTGAGTGCTCTGTCTTTAGTTCCCACCGAAGGAAGCCTCAGTTGCTCAGGCAGATCCGGCTGGGGAGCTGCCCTGCCTGTGGCGAGTGAGCTCTTTTGTTTCCCCAAGGCTGGGCTGACCCTGGAGACGCGGCTGCAGATAGCACTGGATGTGGTGGAGGGGATCCGCTTCCTGCACAGCCAGGGACTCGTCCATCGTGACATCAAACTGAAAAATGTGCTGGTAAGAAGGCGCTGTTTCCCCTTCCCCGGGGCCGAGTGGCCTTCTGGAGGGTACACGTACACAGGAGAGAAGTCCAGAGGAAGAGCAGTGAGCAGCAGAGGGGACAGATGGGACCTTGAACTTTAAGTGAAGGGAAGCGTTTCAACACAGACCCAGCTTTTATTGCGTGAGGTTTTTGTCCCCTATACTGTTTGAACAATTTTAAACCTATAGAAAAATGCAAATAGTGGTGCAGTGAAGCTTCATATACCCGTCATCCACGTTTATATGTCTCTCCCAGAGTGCTCACACTCTCTCCTTCTCGCTGTGTAAACTGGCGGGCACACATGTGCACACACACACATACACTCACGCTCACCTTGCTCTTCTCCTGAACTGTACGATGGTCAGTTGCAGATAACACTTCGTTTTGGTTCACAAAACTAATAAATGGTGATGTGAAAATTTGATTTTATGAAACCTGACTTTTTTTTATTATTATTATGTTATGTATTTGAAAGACAGTTACAGAGAGAGGTAGAGACGGGGGCGGGGGTCTTCCAGTCGCTGGTTCACTCCACAAATGGCTGCAATGGCTGTGGCTGAACTGTTCTGGAGCCAGGAGCCAGGAGCCAGGAGCTTCTTCCAGGTCTCCCATGTGGGTGCAAGGGCCCGAGGATTTGGGCCGTCCTCTGCTGCTTTCTCAGGCATGTTAATAGGGAGCTGGATCCGAAGTGGAGTAGCCGGGATGTGAACCAGCACCCGTGTGGGATGCCAGCGCTGCAGGCTGGGGCTTTAACCTGCTGTGCCACAGTGCTGGCCCCAGCACTTCATTTTTAAGAACTTAAGTATGTATTTCCTAAGAAAAAAGGAAATTCTTCTATAAAGCTAAAATGTCATATCAGACTCAAATTTAACATTGGTACAATATAGTTACTTAATATGAAATCTATATTACTGTTTTCCAATTATCTCGATTGCATTCCATTGTCCTAAATGTTGTCTGTCTGATCCAGGACCCAATCCAAGGATCATACAATGCATTTTGTTGCCATGTTCTTGTTGTAAATTTCTTTAAGAATTTGGTTATTTGAGAGGCAGAGAGAGAAAGCAAGCTACAGTAGATAGAGAGCTCCCACCCACTAGTTAATGCCCCAAATGCCTGCAAGAACGCTGGGAGCCAGGAACCCAATCAGGTTTCCCCCACGGTGGCAGGGACCTGTGGGTCGGCATTAGCAAGAAGGATCCCAGGCACG
This sequence comes from Lepus europaeus, assembly GCF_033115175.1. Lineage (NCBI taxonomy): Eukaryota > Metazoa > Chordata > Mammalia > Lagomorpha > Leporidae > Lepus > Lepus europaeus. The sequence goes on along the minus strand of NC_084840.1, from coordinate 20,241,017 downwards.
CCAGTGTGGGATGTGAGATCTCAACTGCTAGGAGAGATGCCCACTCCATGTGGTCATGTTTCTTCAATGTCCTTTAATCTACAATAGTTTTTCTTACCTTTTTTGTTTTTATGACATTGATATTTGGGGGGAGTCCAGGTATCGTTGTTGCCTAGGGTTTGATCTGAGATGTGGGATGAGAGCTGAGTTGGGTACCTACAGCTAAAAAAGTAAGGCCATGGGCTCACAGTCCTGTTATCCAAGCTATCAAGAATCTTTTGACATAGAGCATCCTTAAGGTGTTTCTGGAAACACACAGCATATTAAGTTGACAGCAGTTTGAGAAAAGAGAAAAATCTCCCTGAAATGGTAGGGAGCAGCAGCCAAATGGGACAGATGTATTTTCCTGGACTGCGTGGAGAGAGCCGTGGGGGTTCCAGGGATGCCTCGGCCAGCACTGCCCTTTCCTCAGTGTCCCTCCTGGACCTCTGCCTGCCTTCTTCAGAGATTCATGAAGATCCCGGCGTGTGCCACACAGCACGCTCAGGGCTGCGGACACGGGGATGAAGGACACTGTCTCTAAAATGCATTTATATCATCATCTCCAGGCAAAAGTGTGAAGCTAATGACCGGCCGTTTCTACCTGTTCTCGTTATTTGACTAGAAGTGGGGGAAATGGCCTCTTGAAGAGAGCGAAAGCAACCATTCTGCATTTAGCTGATTTCATAGATTGCATTTCTGTTTTTTTTTTAGTTTGTATTGTAAAAAAAAAATTCATATAATAAGTGATGTGTCATACAAAGAGAGAGAGAAAGACAAAGACCATCAGTGCTGTCAGGTTGCCCACCATATGGGGAAGAGGATATCACAGGATTGAAGCTGGAGGCAGGGAGGTTGGAGGCCAGGGTCGGTAAGAACGACTCTGCTCTGGACGTGGGTACACAATGGAGCGCTGTGTGCAGGATCAGAAGCGGGTGACTCTCATCCTGCTTTGTTGGCAGCTGGACAAGCAGAACCGGGCCAAGATCACCGACCTAGGATTCTGCAAGCCAGAGGCCATGATGTCGGGCAGCATTGTGGGGACACCAATCCACATGGCCCCCGAGCTCTTCACAGGTGAGGCTCGAGACGGGCCAGTGGGTTTGAGTGCTAAGTAGTATCCACAAGTACTACATGCAGGTCTCCCACAGGCCAGGGAGAAACCAGAATAGGGGGAACCTAAGGCAAATGGGGAAAAGTGAAAAAGTGGGTAAAAAAGTGAAAGAGACCCAAATGAGAGTCACTAAATTTTCTTTTGGGTTTTTCTCTGGACGATGAGCACATCATTGCCATAATCAGCCAATTATTTAATTGTAAAAATTTTTCAAAGATTTATTTATTTATTTGAAAGGCAGAGCAACAGCGAGGGAGAGACACAGATGGGGAAAGAGAAAGAGAGATATCTTTTTTTTTTTTTTTTTTCCGACAGGCAGAGTGGACAGTGAGAAAGAGAGACAGAGAGAAAGGTCTTCCTTTTGCTGTTGTTGGTTCACCCTCCAATGGCTGCCGCAGCTAGCGTGCTGCGGCCGGCGCACCGCACTGATCCGAAGCCAGGAGCCAGGTGCTTATCCTGGTCTCCCATGGGGTGCAGGGCCCAAGCATTTGTGCCATCCTCCACTGCCCTCCCGGGCCACAGCAGAGAGCTGGCCTGGAAGAGGGGCAACTGGGACAGAATACAGCACCCCGACCAGAACTAGAACCCAGTGTGCCGGCACCGCAGGCGGAGGATTAGCCTATTGAGCCACGGCGCTGGCAAGAGAGATATCTTTGATCTACTGATTCACTCCCCAGATGGCTACAACAGCCAGGTCTGGGCCAAGCTAAAGTCAGGAGCCAGGAAATTCCTCCTGGTCTCCCACATGGGTGGCACAGGCCCAAGCACTTGGGCCATTCATCTGTTGCCTTCGCAGGAGCATTAGCAGGAAGCTGGATCAGAAGCAGAGCAGTGGGGACTTGAATTGGCATCCCATATTGGGATGCCAGCGTTACAAGCAGGGGTTAACCTGCCCTGCCCCAATGCTGGCTGCTGTGGAGTATTGATTGGATAACTCCTTGCTTAATAGTTGTCCTCTCACGTTAAAGAACTTAAAATTACATGGAGATATGACAGATAACACTAAAATAATTTGGATGTAGTATATGACAAAGACAACATGCAATTAAGTGTTAAATCAAATACTGTATGATATTTGAGGAGACTTTAAAAAGTTACTGGCAGGTGGAATTAACTGATAAGTTTATCTCAGTGCAGAAGAGGTTTGAAGTCCATGCCTATAAGGTGTTTTCCAAAAGTTCATGGAAAATGTGTGTTATGAAAAAACTAGGCATGGATTTCAAAATTTTTTTTGCACCAAAGTAAAATTATCTTTTAATTCCATTTTTTCCATGAACAAAAGTCCCCGACTATTGCAGGTGTGCCCCACCTCCCAGGCAGGGTTTAGGGAGACACAGTGGACGTTGGCAGCTTTAGGAAAAAGCTCGCAAAGAGCTCTGCAGCTGCGCGGGTGGTGCTGCTGCCTCCCTCTCCCTGCTCACCGCTTTCCATCCCTTCCTGCTCCAGGGAAGTATGACAATTCCGTGGATGTCTACGCTTTTGGGATTCTTTTCTGGTACATCTGCTCAGGCTCTGTCAGGCTCCCTGAGGCATTTGAGAGGTGTGCAAGCAAGGACCACCTCTGGAACAACGTGCGGAAAGGTAAGAGCCTCAAGCACTGCTTTGCGCTAACCCTCCCGTCAGGCCCTGGCACTGCACTGGGGGCACTCCGCATGCGTGTGTAAGCTGTTGTGCAAGCCATGAGCTAACTAATTAATTTTATTTATTGGAAAAGCAAACAGAAAAAGAGAGATCTCCCATCTCCTGGTTTACTGCCTACCTGCCTGCAACAGCCAGGGGTGGGCCAGGCTAAAGCCAGGAGCTGGGAACTCATTCCAGGTCTCTCATAAGGGTGGCAGGGACCCAACCCTCTGGGCCATCACCTGCTGCCTCCAGAATGCTCATTAGCAGGAGTCTGGATTCAGGACTGGAAATGGGACTCAAACTCTGGGTGTGGGATGCAGGCATCGCAAGTGGTAGCCTTTTTTTTTTTTTTTAATTAATTAATTAATTTGTTTGTTTGAAAGGCAGAATGATAGAGAGGGAGAGAGAGAAGGAGAGCACAGTATCTTTCATCCGCTGGTTCACTCCCCAAATGGCAGCAACGTCTGGGCCTGAGCTAATCCAAAACCAAGAGCTAGGAACGCCATCCTGGTTTTCCACATGGGAGGCCCTTTGGCCGTCTTCAGCTGCCTTCCCAGGATGTACTAGCAGGAAGCTGGATCAGAAGCAGCACAGCTGGGACTTGGACTCTGATATGGGATGCCTATGTCTCAAGCAGTGGCTTACCTCTGTACCACAATACTGGCCCCCAAGTGGTATCTTAACTAATACTACAACTGCTATGCCAAATGCCTGCCCCCAGAAAAGACATTCAAATCAGACTATTACTTCCAGACAATAGTGTATTGATCTATCTCAAGAAGGCTTTTTCCTCTAAAATTCTGAACTTTCCTACTTGCAATGCCAGTGTGTTCCGGTTTTTCAGCCCTGTTACTGTCGGACTCTAACCTGGAGGTTTGCGATAGAGCTCACTGCGCTTCTCAGTATCCTGAGCGCTGCTGCAGGATCACAGTGTTGAGCTGTGTGTGCGCTCCGTTGTATGCGCTCCGTTGCGCCGGCCCCCTGTCGCTGACTGACCTCCTGTCCTGCTCCTTTCCCCAGGGGCCCGCCCAGAGCGCCTCCCTGTGTTTGATGAGGAGTGCTGGCAGTTGATGGAAGCCTGCTGGGACGGTGACCCCTCGAAGAGGCCTCTCCTGGGCATCGTGCAGCCCATGCTTCAGGGCATCATGGACCGGCTCTGCAAGTCGAGTTCTGAACGGCCAAGCAGGGGACTAGATGATTCCACCTGAGAGCCAAGGCCTCCCTTTCCACTCTCTTCCTTCCCCCTCAGTTCGTGGCCATGGGGAGGATTTGACATGTGTGCATTCGGAAGGAATTGGTGCCTGCTGAGCAGCTGGAGGCCTTCCCCAGCGGAGAGGACCCCTGGACGGCAAAGAGCCGGATGGCTGTTGGGGACAGTCAGCAGTTCAGTGGAGTCCCAAGCCATCCCTTCATCAGAAGATTGTCTCATATGTGTGAAAGCTGAAGCATGTGCCGGTCTGGCCTCAGAACCGAGAAGGAGACGAAGGTTCCGTTGTGTACTCGCTGTATCCGTGTGTAAGACCACGAGCCGGGCACTGCGGCGGCAATAGTATTTAAAACTTGTTGACATGATTCCAGCTCCAGCTGGGAATGGTTGGATTCTGCCCAGTGCTCAGGAGCCCCAGACAGCTGAGCTGAGTCCAGCATTGTGGGGAATGTGGGGCCCAGGTACCTTACAGAGGCCTGGTTGCTGCTGTCCACAACCAGGGATCGTGGCTGCAGTGGTCAGAGGTGCAAACAAAGCTGCTTGCTCCTCGTGACGCCAGTGTTTACATTTGCAGGGCCTCAGATCCCTGGTTTCTGGGGGAGGGGTTCACTGTTACGTCACCAACAGGCCACAAAAACAAAAAGAAAAAAAATGTGTGCATATGTATGTATAGAAATATAAGCTATGGGATTTTGAGTTACTGCTACCCTGAGAGCAGAATCTGGTCTTCTGCCCTTGGATCTTCCCCCCTCTTTGCGATCTCGAGATGGAAAGCTTGGATATCATGGTACTTCAGAGTGAGCAAGCAGAGCGGATACCATGTGCAGCACGCAGGGGAGACCCGAGAGCAGCGTGAGCCTTGGTACGTGATCCGTGAACAACCCACGGGAGGGGCCCCGGCTTGCTTTGAAAACTTAACAAATCAGAAACACTTCTTTTCTGAGTCTAACACACTGATGTTTTTAAGCCTTGATCAGTAAGAGTTCTAACTGAGGTTTCTTCTGCAACTTGTCCCTTCTTACCTTATTTTAACTGTAGTCTGTTAGAAGGAAGACCAGCTAGGGACAGCACCTCTGCTGCTGTATGTCAGTGTCTGGAAGCCCCTCCCTTCCAGGTGGGAGGTGGGGGTCTGGAGAGATTCTGCTGCTGTATGGGTGGGGTGGAAGTCCTGCTTGTGGGCAGAGGAAGGGAGCCCCCACCCCACCCCCAAGCTGTGCTCTGGCCCCTGGGCCTGCTCCTGATTGTGGGAAACAGGTCCTCAGAGAGGTGTGTGCCCTGAATGGCTCCTTTGCTGCTGGGCTTCCCTAGGTGATCGTGACAAGGAGTCTGCAAAACGATGCTTCTCTGACTTTTAACGTTCAGTTTTAATTCTTTGGCTCTCCTGAGCTCTGATTCTGATCGCCTTGAGCTTGAGGCCAGTGGCCCCCTAAACACTTGCCACCCAGCAAGCCCATGCAGTTGCTAACTCTTGTTCTGTTTGCAAGCCAGGGGGTGACTGGCCCTGTGGCTTTGGGTGCTGTAGCCTTCAGCCTTGTCTTAGACTGCTTAACAGCTCCTTAGCTTCCCTTCTGGTCAGCCTGTTCCAGCGTGTTCTCTGTGTGAACGCCTTGCCCCCCTGGGGCCTGGGGCAGGGCTTCCAGGAGGGCTAGTGTCAAGTTAAGAGAGGTGAGTGGTCTCTGTTAAGTCTGTTCTCTATGGAATTCTAGAAAGGGCTCACATGGCTGGCTTGTCCAGACTCTCCAACTCTTGCTCTAGTCAGGGGTTTCTACTTCCCTTTGGGAGACCACATTCCCGACATTCTCTGAAGTCCTAGCTCACACCTCACCCATGGGAGAGTCCGTCTTTCACCCCCAGGGTCCTCTTCCTGTGTCTGTCCCACCCCCACCCCCTCTGCTCTTACATACTGGTTTTCTGGCCCTGCCCTATGGTTTTGGTCCCTTGAGGGGTGGGTCTCATGCCAAGCAGTTGTTTTTTAACCCTTACCATTCATTTTAAAAACGTGTTCTGAGAAAAGGTGCAAAGTATTCCTGAAAGTCTCCAGGCCAGCCACAGCCCACAGATGGACACTTGGGGGTGTTATTTAAATACTCAGCGGGCTGAGTGGGAGAATTTGTGTGTGTATCATGTGTGTACTTTTATTTTGTAACATTGTCAGCTAATCATGGACTCTGTTCCATGGCACCCATTGTCGTTAAAGTGATGGGATGCCATGACATGTACTGTATGGGAGATTGCTTGGGTTCGCACTAGGTATTCAGAAGTCTGGTGGCACCGGGGCTGGAGAGCGTTCAGCATGGTGGATATCCTGAGAATTGACCTCCAGCTTTGGTCGCAGGTGCTCCAGGGTGATGTGGGGGATTGTAGCTGAGGGAGGAAGAGGCATGGCATGAAAGAACGCCCCGGACTGCGTTCTGTCCCTCAGGTGGACTTTGTGAAGGCAGTTTACTGCGGCCCAGGAACCGTGGCCTGCTGATTTGTAATGGACTTGCAGTCTGGCCCCTCGAAACCTCAGCTTCAGGACTGAGAGAGGCGGCAGTGGAAAGGCGCCTTGCTGCGGCCCGCCCTGGGCCTTGGGTCAGTCTGGCTGGGAGGCGAGGGACTCCAAGGGTGTGCCCTGTCCTCCGTGCTCTTCTGCAGACAGGGGCTCACTAAGGAGCAGGCCCTTCACTTCTCTGGGGAGGGGCACTGCTCATTGTTCTCAGACCAAAGAGAGTCGCTCTGACTCCATCGACGTTAAGGAGACGGGGCCCAGGCGCAGCTCCCCAGGCGCAGCTCCCCGTGATTCGGAACACTAGGACTCCAGGAAGCGGTGGAGGAAGGGATGCGGTCCCACCGCAGGCGGAAGTGGGAGGGTGGGCTCATAGCCGGCAGCTCTCCATGCCTGTCTGTATCTGCCTGAGCAGCCAGAGAGGGTTTGGAAAATTTTTCCTGATGGGAAAAGTGGCTCAGGGTGGCAGGGCTGCGAGGTGACAACCGCACTGAATGACACTTTAGCTTTGAGAAGCCCAGCGGGACTGGTGAGGACGGGCGCCCCTGGCCTGGCTCCAGAGGGGCAGGGTGCTCCGTTACTCCACCTGTGAGCCTCCCTCCTCCCTGCAGCACCAGAGCAGGAGTGACAGCCCCGGAAGAGTGGCTGCCAAAGAGTAGTTGTTTCCTTTGAGTTTCCAAAGCTTGCTTTTTGGATTTGCTGGATCAAATAACCAGGTTTTTTTTTTTTTTTTTTTCTTTAAATAAAAAAGTCATAACTATGGGGGTGGTGTAAGGTAGAACTAGTGCACTGTTCAAGTGGAAGATGACAGGGTGGTCTCAAGACACTCATAGCACTACTGTTCTTGAAACAGGTTTCTTTCTAGCTTCACTGCTTTGTTAACATCTGGTCCAGTAGAGTGGTCACAGATCCTGGGTAGGACAGCCAGCATCGGGGAGGCCAGCTTGCCCAAAATCAGTCTGGACAGCTTACTGTCTTTTGTCCTCATGTAATGGTTTTTATTTGTTTTAAAGCACTAATGTTTATTACAGTGTTAAACAAAATTGTAACATACTAAGTATGTAGAATAAAAGTGCAATAACAAAAGAAAATTACTTTGGCACAAACTCTAGTCTTTATACTTTTCTCCTTTCTTGGGCAACATGGTTCTTCCTATGATACTGTTACAGCAGGGCCACGCTAATTCTGAGACGCAACTATGGGTTAAGTCTTTGGTTAGTATAATGTTGTATGGCTGGGTTTCCTTTTGTAGAATATTCTGTCTACCTGTTAGGATGCAGAAATACCAGATGTGCCGTATATAATAAAGATTACATTAACGTTTTAGGTTTACACCTGTTTGGCTTTGGGTTTCCTTTATGTCACTGCCCACATAACAGGACCCCCTCATCCATCTTCGAGCAGGACTGGTAAGTAGTCTGATGTCTTTCTGTGACCTCAGGAGAGCCACAAAACAGGAACCTTCCCCCAGCCCTGACATCACTCCGGGCCCCTGTGTGCCACTAGCGAAAGGTGGGGCAGGGGACAGGGAGCTCAGACCGCACAGAAGAGGGCAGCACCATCCATGGTGACCAGGGGAGGTCGGTGTGTGGCGGGCCTCTTCCCCGCTCATCTGTTCATTTTGCTGTCACTGATCACCTCATCACGTGAAGCATCCTGGACCTGCCTGGGACCCCACTGCCACGCCAGCTTGGCCAGGAGATGGCAGCATATCTTACGCCCTCGCTGTGTCTGTGAAGCTGCAGCAAGCTGAGGGCTGCCTCATGGTTCTCCACCTGCCCCTACACGGCAGAGAAGGTGCTCAGGAACATACTAACTCTAGCCTTTTAGCCGCCCTTCACCATTAAAACAGGCCCTACCCTGTGTGCATAGACCTGAAATCATCCTGGTCTTGGCCTCCTCCCCTTGGGAAAAATAGCTCATGCGCATTTTCATACTGAGCATGGGTTTGCAAGAACACATCCCTCCGCAGGTTTGCCCTTGAGTACTGCAACGTGGGTGCCTTCCTGTGTCGGCTGTGGCTCCGTGGGGAGAGACCAGCTTCAGAATTTCTCCCTGTAGCAAGATCCTGCTACCTGCAAAAGCCTCCTTTTGAATGCAGTTCTCCTGGCACATCCTGGCCCTCTGGGGATGGCCAGTTCCTTAGTAGAGTCTAAACATTTATTTATTTGAAAGGCAGAGTTAGATAGAAAGGGAGGGAGAGAGTCAGAGAGAGATGTCTTCCATCTGTTGGTTCACTCCCCAAATGGCCACAATAGCCAGAATCAGGCCAATCTGAAACCAGGAGCCAAGGGCTTACTCCGGGTCCTCCATGTGGGTGCAGGGGCCCAAGCACCTGGGCCATCTTCCACTATTTTCCCAGGCACATTATCAGGGAGCTGGATAGGAAGTGGAGCAACTTGGATTCGAACCAGTGCCCATATGGGATGCCAGCACTGCAGACGGCAGCTTAACCCACTACGCCACAGCGCCAGCCTCAATAGACTAGTTTTGATAAAACTGGGTATCCACCTGTCCTAGCGTGTTCCTGCTGTAACAAGATACCACAGGCAGTTGTAAATTTAACAAGCGTGTGTTTCTCACAGTTGCGCAGTCTGGAAGTGCAAGATCAATGCATGGGCAAAGTCGGTGCCTGGTAAGGGCTGCTCGCTGCTTCTCAGATGGCGCCCTGTTCCTGCAGCCTGCAGAACAGATGGGCGCGAGACACGGGAGCACCAGACAGTTCTCCGCCAGCCTCTTCTACCCCACTCGGGAGGACTCCTCTGCCCCAGAAGCGACTTGTCCCTTTCTATAGAAATGTTTGTCCAAGTACGCAAAGTTAGATATAGGTGTTTATTGTATCGTATTTGTGATACCGAAGCGTTGGAGGCAGCATTAATGTTTGGTGATGGAGGAAGGTTATGGTACAGTACTTACACCATGGGATGCTGTACAGCCCTAAAACCCAGTCCTCTTCCTTTCCCCTCGTTTTCTGAGCATGGCTTCCTCGGCGGATCAATCACAAGGATGTCCAAGTGTCCAGGAACAGGCTGTCAGGACCTATCTATGTGTGGAATCCAAGAGGCCCTGACGAGGGTGAAGGAGGGGTGGAATGCTGGGCTGGGGGTGAAGACCCAGGCTCTGAAAGTGGGCGGAGCTGCTCAGGTTCCAGCCTGGAACTGTGTAGTTACCCTGAGACACTTCACTGAGCAGTATCTGCCTCCAGTTCCTACAAGTTATCATTTACTATTCAATATTGCAAATAGATCATGGTTATAGGGGCTGATGCTTGCCGTAGCAGTGGTTATAGGGGCTGGTGCTGTGGCGTAGCGAGTAGAGCCCCCGCCTGCAGTGCCAGCATCCCATATGGACTCCAGTTCGAGTTCTGGCTACTCCTCTTCCGATCCAGCTCTCTACTATGGCCTGGGAAAGCAGTAGAAGATGGCCCAAGTTCTTGGGCACCTGCACCCACATGGGAGACCCAGAAGAAGCTCCTGGCTCCTGACTTCAGATTAGCACAGTTCTGGCAGTTGCTGCCAATTGGGGAATGAACCAGCAGATGGATGACCCCCCCCCCTTTCTCTCTCTCTCTCTGCCTCTCCTCTCTGTGTGTATCTGTGACTTTCAAGTAAAATAAATAAATCTTTTTAAAATGGTTGTAAGTTATGACCCATGATGACAATTTCAAAAAATGTGAACTTTCCATGTAATTTGTGGACCACATAGCAGTTGGACGAGTTCATAGGAAAATAAAAAGTAACAAAAACGCCGTGGAGAAGAATTACAAAACATGAATAGACCAGTTACTTTTTTAAGAGGTTGGAAAAGTGAGTAAATGTTGGGAAGGGGAAATACATAGACCATCTCCTTGTGAAGGAGCGCAAGAAATAAAAATATATGTGTTTCCCCTACAGAAAAATTACCAGCTTTTTATAAAATAATTTATTTATCTGAAAAAGATCTTCCATCTGCTGGTTCACTCCCCAGGTGGCCACAATGACTAAGGCTGGCCAGGCCAAAGCCAGGAGCCTAGAGCTCCATCTGGGTCTCCCACATGGGTGACAGGGGCCCAGGTAGTTGGGCCATCTTCCACTGCCTTCTCAGGCACGTTAGTAGGGAGTTGGATCAGGAGTAGAGCAGCCTGGACACAAACCAGCACTTGTATGCTGTCACGACCCCAGCCTCCCGAGTTACCAGTTTTTGATCACTTTGTAGCTGGATTTGTTGGGCTAAAGTAGGTGTTTGAATTTGAACTGCAATTAATATAAGCCCATGTGTGCCTTTGTGTTAGGAATTTTGTCTTTGTCACTTAAGGAATATACAGTGAACAGTTTCAGGTTGAGAATGACTGGTCTGGGATAATAACATAGTCTTAAAGCAGTGTCTTGGATGAGACTTGATCAGTTATCCCTGTGGTGTTTCACTGGTCGGTAATCACTGGTTGAAGGCCTGTGGGGTGCCCTGCGCAAGCCTAGCACGTGGAAACAAAGCCGAGTGGACTCCTTACGTTCTAAGGATTGGTCTTCTCTTTTCCTTCTCCTTCTCCCTAATAGTCTTGTTTTCTAGCCTCAGAAAGGTTAGTGGATCCCTGTTGTTAAAAATGAATTAACTGGGCTGGCGCCGCGGCTCAATAGGCTAATCCTCCGCCTTGCGGCGCTGGCACACCGGGTTCTAGTCCCAGTCAGGGCGCCGGATTCTGTCCTGGTTGCCCCTCTTCCAGGCCAGCTCTCTGCTGTGGCCCTGGAGTGCAGTGAAGGATGGCCCAAGCGCTTGGGCCCTGCACCCCATGGGAGACCAGGATAAGCACCTGGCTCCTGCCTTGGGATCAGTGTGGTGCGCCGGCTGCAGCGTGCTGGCCGCGGCGGCCACTGGAGGATGAACCAACGGCAAAGGAAGACCTTTCTCTCTCTCTCTCTCTCTCTCTCTCTCACTGTCCACTCTGCCTGTCAAAAAATTAATTAATTAATTAACTGGGTCATAATAGCTAAGATATGGAATCAACTCGGCTGTGCATCAGCTGGTGACAGGTTAAAGACCTTGTGGTTTGTTTATGTGATGGGATACTACTCAGCCGTAAAAGGAATGAAATGAAATCCTGTTTTTTTGCAGCAAAATGGATGCAACTGAAGACCATTATGCTTACTTGGTGAAATAAGCCAGTCCCCAAAAGACCAATGTGGTAACTAATATACAGAGTACAAAAAAAAGTAATGTATATGAGCAAAATTGACATTTCGAGATTTGATTATTGTACAAAGCCTTTGTCCATACTCTTGAGGTACAGTGTTGAATTCTTTATTTACTGGAGGGTTAAATTTGTGATCAGAAAGTATGTTGGGCCTGGCCCAGCCCTGCCTGTTACAGTCATTTGGGGAATAAACCAGCACATGGAAGCTCTCTCCCTGTCTCTCCTTCTCTCTGTCACTCTGCCTTTCAAATAAAAAATTAATTAACTGCTTAATAAAGAGCTTCTGAGAGTTGTCTAAACCAATACAACTGGAGCTTCTATAGTTGTTATTCTTTGAACAAAATCAGCATCAAAAAAGGCACAGGACCACCAAGGCAGTTCTGTGTTCCTTTTAAAAATCTGAATATCTTAAGACTATTGAAACCAGGGTGGACAATGAGAAAAGCATCTCTGACGCTCCAGCTCCTTTTATGATGCTAATGTGTTGTTGGTAGCAAAACTTCCCAAGGATACCATGAAAAGAGAGCTGTATAGGGACTCTCAATTATAGATGAAAATTCTTTAAGTAAAATGACACCAGATCAAGTATGGAAATATTTCAAAAACATAATTAATCAAGGCCAAGGAAGTTTTTTTAAAAAAAAGTCCAAAGATGATTCTCTACCAGGAATCAATGAACATCATACATTAGATAATCAAATTAATATTTGATAAGTTTAATCAGTATTTCCATATAAGCTCTAAAAATAATATTTCTCAGTGTTTCTTTGGAAAATCTGACTTATTAATGGTGCATGTATTTTAATATTACATACCTACATTTACATGTATTAATGAACTTGATTCTCAGAAAAATGTATGGCACAGGCACTTTAGCTGCATTCTTTTAATACAATTTATTTGTTTATTTGAAAGAGTTACAGAGAGAGGGAGAGAGATCTTCCATCCACTGGTCCACTCCCCAAATGGTCACAATGGCTGGGGCTGGGTCAGGCTGAAGCCGGGATCCAGGAGTGTCAGGGGTCTCCCATGTGGGGGCAGGGGCCCAAGCACTTGGGCCATCTTCCCCTGCTTTCCCAGGTGCATTAGCAGGGAGCAGGATCGGAAGTGGAGCAGCTGGGACTTGAACCTGTGCCCATAGGTTGTCACAGGCAGCCTAACCCACTGCACACAACACCGACCCCTTTAGCTGCGTTTTATGGGTGAGAAACTGCTCCAGGGGCGACAGCTCAGAGGTGGTGGATCTGAGAATGAAAATTGAAAGGTGCCCTCACCCAGTATAATGTCCGGCATTTGGGGAAGGTCACTTACATATGATAAAGCCTACTGAGCAAAACTCAAGAGTTCTTTGTGCAGTATCCTATGACTATTGTGTCATCTGGTTGGAAATGCCTTCACAACTTCTTGTCTTCGTTGGCCTAGAGTATTTTGTCACAGTGCGTTTTACTGTTTCTATTATCATATTTGTCATTTGGAAAGTGCAAGGTGTCCGGCGCGTAACAAATCTTCCCAGGCAGATGAATCAATTAATTTACAGGCATTTACTGGGATTCTGCTCCCAGGCGAGGTTCCCGGGTCCCAACAGAGCGGGGCGGGGCGGGGTGGGGAGTTGCTGGGGAAGTCGAGCCTCAGAGATTGGGAGGGCTCCTTTTATAGATTCAGGGCATGGGGGTTAAAGGTTGAGGCGGGTCTGATCCTCACTGGTTGACCTTTAGGCACCTGTAGGGACCTTGACAAGGACTTTTCTTCCCCACAAGTACAGGTAGGGACTTCTCCATTCCCAGAAGTATAGGCCTTCCCTCCTTGCGCGGCTCCCAAAGCTACCATCCCGATCTTTTGATGATAGGAAAGGGGGCGACCTTGAGTCTCTCTGGCTACTTCCTGCTGACTAGGGACATTGTCTACAGGGGCCCGCTGGGGGTATCTTGGGGCTCCGCAGGGACAGGCAGGTATGGATGGAGAAGCATTTGGTTGACTGCCTGGTTGCTGAAGGCCTGGGTTCATTCTATTATCACCTGCTGTAAACACTTAAACAGACACTGTAGTATACAAGTCAAGGTGAGAATAGCAACCAATGATCCTAAGAGTGGCATTAACCAGGTAATGAAAGGATTTCATAGAGGAGAGGAAATAGGGGGGTCCCTGGACCCTTAGGCTCCCAACGCTACCAGCCGGGGCTGGAAAGAGGAGGTGCTCAAAACTTGTCAGGTCACAGAAACAAAAGTAAAACCATGAGAAATAAATAATTTTGGAACAGGGAGAGCCTTTCTTAAAAATCAGGAAAACTGTCTCTCTCTCTCTCACTAACTCTGCCTGTCAAAAAAAAAAAAAAAAATCAGGAAAACTAAGAAGCCAACCCCAGAACCCCAAGGACCAATCTGATGGCCCACAAATCCCAGTCTATCCACATTTTACAATTTTTAAAATTAATCACTGAGTTAAAAATCGAGAGATCTCCCCCCACCAAAATCTGAATTTCCAACTTCCCCTGAGAAATGGGAAGACGTGGCCTAGCCCCTCGCAGCTCAGACAGGCTGGCTGAAGCTGCAGCCCCACCTCCTCCCTGGATAGGGCCTCCCCTCCTGGGTCGCAGTCACCTTTATCTCCTCCACTGCCTCTTGGCTCAGCCGCTGACTCCAACAACAAAAGGGAAGATGGACACGCGACCCCTGTTGCATCCACTCATCAGCTAAAATGGAATATTACGAAAACCAGTGACAGTCACGCACGAATTTTATTGAAAATGAGAAGCAAATGAGAGGCAAGGTAACCAATGGGGACCAACACTCTTTACCAGAGTGCGGCCCCCAACAGCGAGTTACCAGTGTATTATAGTATTCTGTCCACTAGGGCTCACGATTTCAAACCGGGCCCCTGGTATGCAGTGAACAATAAAAAGAAAACCAGAATATGGTTGTAAGATAACAGTTAACAACAACAGATCCAAGATATGGTTGTAAGATAGCAGTGAAGGACACATTTCAGTCAGCCTAGTTCCTGGGAATTTGAGCCCACGTAGTTTCACAAGATCCACCCTTAGCCGTTAGCAAGCAAAGCTAATATGTACAGAAGCAAGAGGTCTGCAGTTAGCTTTTAGCCACACTTATTCCACTTTGATTTTGACTCTACATTTCCCCCTTTTCTAGACACTAATCAAACCTGGGTTCATCTTCTTTAGTACTTTTTTTTTTTTGGACAGGCAGAGTGGATAGTGAGAGAGAGAGACAGAGAGAAAGGTCTTCCTTTTTGCCATTGGTTCACCCTCCAATGGCCGCCGCAGCTGGCACATCGTGCTGATCCGAAGCCAGGAGACAGGTGCTTCTCCTGGTCTCCCATGCGGGTGCAGGGCCCAAGCATTTGGGCCATCCTCCACTGCCTTCCCGGGCCATAGCAGAGAGCTGGCCTGGAAGAGGGGCAACCGGGATAGAATCCGGCGTCCCAACCGGGACTAGAACCTGGGGTGCCGGCGCCGCAAGGCGGAGGATTAGCCTGTTAAGCCAAGGCGCCGGCCTTCTTTAGTACTTTTTAAGGATTCATAATTTGCTTTCAGGACCATTAACTTCACTGTGCTAATTCTTCCTCTACCATATCTAGTAACACAGTTTATAATGCATGGGCCTATAAGCAGGGCTAGGAAAATCAGAATTTCAGGGCCAGCCAGTGCCGATAGTAGAGTAGTAAGCCATGGTGAGCTGGCAAACCAACCCTGGAACCATCCATAGCTTTCTTGTCTAGTTACAGTTGCTTTTTTATTTATTCTAAGAATGCCTTGGGCCTTGGAACTGCCTCTGAAATGAAAGTTTAGGCAGCTGCCAGACAGGTCCCGAAGGTGACTGTGCACACCAGTCCAAGGACAAGAAGTCCACTGGAGTGGAGGTCAGAAGACCTGATTTTCCTATCTGGCTTGCTCATGATAAAACAAAAGAGCCCTCAGAGAGTAGGGTTAGATTTGAAAACATAAATATTTCCAGAAAATCACCAACGTCCTCTAAATTTTAAAACTGCCTGACAGGAAGCTATACAAATGTTTCTCGTTTTAAGATTTATTTATTTGAAAAGCAGAGTGACTGACACACAGAGGGAAAAACAGAGAGAGATCTTCCATCTGCTGGTTCACTGCCCAAATGGCTGCAATGGCCAGTGCTGGTCAGGCCAAAGCCAAGAGCCCAGATCTCTATCTGGATCTCCCACATGGGTGCAGGAGCTCAGGTACCTAGGTCATCTGCTGCTGCCTTCTCAGAGAGCTGGATCAGAAATGGAGCAGCTGGGACTTGAACCACACTCTGATATGGGATGGTAGCTTGTAGGCAATGTCAGCCTGGCCTCAATGCTGACTCCCAAAGTTGTTTTTACTATACTATCCTATACAAATGTATACCTATAA
This sequence comes from Lepus europaeus, assembly GCF_033115175.1. NCBI lineage: Eukaryota > Metazoa > Chordata > Mammalia > Lagomorpha > Leporidae > Lepus > Lepus europaeus. The sequence continues at coordinate 20,225,016 of NC_084840.1, read as the reverse complement.
AATATTAAATATATGTTTTGAAAGATGGGGGGGAGAGAGAAAGGTGTCAAGTCCCATGACTCACTTCCCAAAAGCCCACAGTAGCCAGGGCGGCTGAAGTTGAGAAAAGGGAACTCAATTGAGGTCACCCGCCTGGGTGGTAGGGACCCAACTAACTGGGCTGCCCATCGCCTGCCTGTCCCCCATCACCTGCAACCCCCCAGGGGCTGCACTGGCAGGAAGCTAGAATGTGGAGCCGAGCAGGATCTACACTCAGGCTCCCCTACTTGGGCAGAGGGCGTCTTAACCCCACATCCTAGCTGCCAGGCCGAGTGCCTGCCCTGCAAAGCCTTCTTCTACTGCAATTGTTTTGTCCTCAGCTCTCTGCTTGCTTTCTCAGGCCACGGACTTCTCTACCGTGTTTGGCTACCTTATAATGTGAGGGACAGAGTTCTCACGGGTTCCCCATCTGAAACGCATGCCTTTTTATTTATCGGGAACCACTGACGTATCTTAAAAAACTATGGGGGCTGGCGCCATGGCTCACTAGGCTAATCCTCCGGCTGTGGCACCGGCACCCCAGGTTCTAGTCCCGGTCGGGGCGCCGGATTCTGTCCCGGTTGCCCCTCTTCCAGGCCAGCTCTCTGCTGTGGCCCGGGAGTGCAGTGGAGGATGGCCCAAGTGCTTGGGCCCTGCACCCCACGGGAGACCAGGAGAAGCACCTGGCTCCTGGCTTCGGATCCGCCACAGCGCGCTGGCCGTGGCGGTCATTGGAGGATGAACCAACGACAAAGGAAGACCTTTCTCTCTGTCTCTCTCTCTCACTGTCCACTCTGCCTGTCGAAAAAAAAAATTAAACAAAACAAAACTATGGGAAGTCCTGAAGCAGAACTGGTGTGAGAGACCGCATTTCCATCAATCACTTCAGGCATAACCCGGGATCACAGAGCGCTGATGTGTGTTTCCTACAGAGAAGTTCCCTTCTCTCCATAAGTACTGTGAGAAGCTAGAACAGCTTCTAGGTTTGGAGGTGGAGGTCTCAAGTTATTGTTTGTCTTCTGCTGGACGATTAAACTGAACACTTCCCATAGTGCCTTCTGTCAAAGCCCCAAACGCAGAGCGTCAGCTGTGCCTGAACAAACCGTCCCCGCCCCCTGCTGTCTGATTGCATTGGCTTGACCTAAGTGTCCTAATTCTGTCATTTTTCTTTTTCTTTTTGGCATTTTGTCTAAAGTATTTTTTTTGCAGATACACAAAGGACTATTTTGAATGTCTTAAACCAATCTGAAAATCTTTATATCAGTTAAACTGATCGACTCATTTATTTAGCAGATATTCACAAACATTAATCTTGCTGTTTGCCCTTCCTTGCCCAGGCACCCTTCCCTATACTTTTTTGTTTTGTTTTGTTTTGTTTAAAGATTTACTTATCTGAAAGGCAGAGGTACAGAGAGAGGGAGAATCAGAGAGAGAAATCTTCCATCTGTTGGTTCACTCCCCAAAAGGCTGCAACAGCTGGAGCTGGGCTGATCTGAAGCCAGGAGCTTCTTCCAGGTCTCCCATGCGAGTGCTTGGGCTATCTCACTGCTTTCCCAGGCAGGTTAGCATGGAGCTGGATCGGAAGTAGAGCAGCTGGGACTCAAACCTGCATCCCTATGGGATGCTGGTGCTGCAGGCGGTGGCTTTACCCATTATGCCACAGCGCCGGCCCCTCCCTATACACAAATGGGTTTTGAGCATCGGGTCAGTTAGGACTGTTTGCAATCAACCAGCTCCAGCAACAAGGGCCCAGTTCATAGTGAGGCAGAGGCCTCTTTTAATTAAACTTGAGTCTAACTGACATGATGAAAGTTGTGGCAGAAGCCTTCCCAAGGTTAAAAGAAGGGAGAGATCTGTCCTGGGCATGAAATGTGGTTATCTGCTTGCCTGTGAATGCTTCAACTGTACTCTCTCTGCTTCTATGTAACCATTGCAGGTTCTGCTTGTTGGTACAGAGCGATGGTGTTAACCCTTGCCAGACAGCAGACGTCTCAGTATGTATGTAAAAAAAAAATCTTCAGTAACTAAGTTCCTATGCCCGCTATTGTATCAATCCTATGGCCGCCATGTAACATCAGAGTATCCAATCAAATGCATGTGGGTAACCATATAAGCAGACAAAGAGGCTAAAAGAATATATAAGGAAAAACCCTTCTTGTTCAGGGCTCAGGATTTCCAGTAAAAAATTCCACCTGGGCTTTATGTGGGCATAATAAAAGACTACCTCCTGTTAGGAGGCCTGGGGGTCCTGTCTCTGTACATGAATCCTGCCACAAAAGAAGCCAGGGGATCCACAGCAGAAAGAGAAGATGTTCGCGCAGCACTCTCGGGGGCTGAGGGGTGTAAAGGTGGACTTGCCTTATTCCTGAAGTCCCCGCTTTATGTCCCAATCTTCAGCCACATGGCTTCTGTCTATCAGGAGCCAACACACTCCTAATTCACATTTACTCTCTTCGTTACATGCGTCCGATTCTGGGGGTCATTTAGTCCCCACTGCAAATTCTTGGGAAAGGAATCAAGTTGGGTTCGGCTTGGGTCAAACCCAGAGGGCCAGTAGACTGTGACCAGGATACGGTGCCCTGTGGAGTGGGCACTCACACTTCTCTCTGCAAGCTTGTGGTGGACACACTGAGGCAGAGTGCACTGGCTACATAATTTGCTGGACCCTCTGAAAAATGAAAATGCAGGTCTCTGCATGTCAGACATTTTAATATTTTGAAAGTACAAACAATACTGCAATGGATAACTTTCTGCGTGTGTATTTTCCTATTGTTGGAGGTGTATCCTCAAGTTTCTTGGGGCCAGTGCTGTGGCATAGCCGATAAAGCTGCCGCCTACAGTGCATTCCATATGGGAGCCGGTTCAAGTCCCAGCTGCTCCACTTCTGATCCAGCTCTCTGCTATGGCCTGGGAAAGCAGTGGAAGATTGCCCAAGTCCTTGGGCCCCTATACTCACGTGAGACCTTCTGGCTCCTGGCTTCGGAATAGCCCAGCTCCAGATGTTGCAGCCATTTGGGGAGTGAACCAGCGGATGGAAAACTTCTCTCTCTGCCTCTGCCTCTGCCTCTCTATAACTCTGCCTTTCAAATAAAATAAATCTTTAAAAAAATGATTGGCTGGTGCCGCGGCTCAATAGGCTAATCCTCCGCCTGCGGCGCCGGCACCCCAGGTTCTAGTCCCAGTTGGGGCGCCAGATTCTATCCCGGTTGCCCCTCTTCCAGGCCAGCTCTCTGCTGTGGCCAGGGAGTGCAGTTGGAGGATGGCCCAAGTGCTTGGGCCCTGCACCCGCATGGGAGACCAGGAGAAGCACCTGGCTCCTGCCATCGGATCAGCGCGGTGTGCCGGCCGCAGCGCGCCGGCCGCGGCGGCCATTGGAGGGTGAACCAACAGCAAAGGAAGACCTCTCTCTCTGTCTCTCTCTCTCACTGTCCACTCTGCCTGTCAAAAACCAACCAAACAAACAAAAAACCCTACAGGCGGAAGCTCTTGGAACCCTACAACACTGTCCTGGCTCCCACTGCACTTCTTGTTATTTGAGCATTGAGCCAGCTGCCAGAGCAAACCTTGGCTCACTGGGAGGTGCTCCAGCAGAGAGTTCCTGACATTTTACCTGGAGGAGAATAAGTACCAGCCAGCCATTATAATTCGGGGTTCAGTGAGATGGGAGCTCAGCCTTGCTGAGACCAAGCCCTTCCTCACACAGCGTCTGGATGACAGGTACAAGTGGCTTCAGGCCTGGAAGGGAGAATTTAAATTTCTCTTCCTCCCTTTCAATACATGGAGCTGGGTACCCTCCTTTTGTAGTTAGTAGTAATAATAAAGTTTAACCCTTGTAAGCAAAAGTCCACCAATTGCCTTGTTTATTAAACCAAAGATACTGTGACTTATCAGGCACACATATGTGTTGTATGTCCATATTGGAGTGCTGGTTTGAGTCTCAAGCACCCTGCTTCTGATCCAGCTTCCAGCTAAGGTGCCTGGGAAGGAATCAGGATGGCCCAAGGACTTGGGTCCCTGCCACCATGTGGGAGACCAGGATGAAGTTCTGGGTTCCTGGCTTTGTGCTGGCCCAGACCTGGCTGCTGTGGCCATTTAGGGAATAAACCAGCGGATAGACAATCTCTCATCTTAAATCTTAACAGAAAAGAAAATAAAAAAGGAAATGTGAGAACCGGTGTTTGGTGCAGCAGTCAGCTTTGGGGACTGGTGTTGTGGCATAGCAGGTAAAGCGACACCTGCAACGCCAGCATCCCATATTCATGTCCTGTCCAGCTCCCTGCTAATGGTCTGGGAGAGCAGCAGAGCGTGGCCTAAGTGTCTGGGCCCTGCCACCCATGTGGGAGATCTGGAAAAAGCACCTGGCTCTTGGCTTTGGCCTGGCCCAGCCCTGGCTGTTGTAGCCATTTGGAGAGTGAACTAGTGGGTGGAAGGCCTCTCTCTCTAATAAATAAATAAATTTTAAAAATAAAGAAGACTCTTTTAGGATACCCACCTCCCATATCAGAGTGCCTGGTTTGCGTCCTGGCTTCTCTGTGCTCCTGATCCAGCTTCCTGCCAATGTGCACGCTGGGAAGACAGCAACAATGACTCAAATATTTGGGTTTCTGCCACTCATGTGGAGACCCAGATGGAGTTCCAGGCTCTTGGCTTCGACCTGGCCCTGTCTTGGCTGTTGTGAGCATTTAGGACATTTATTTATTTGAAAGGCAGAGTGACAGAGAGAGAAAGAATGAGAAACACACACACACACACAGATGTCTTCCATTTGCTGGTTCACTCCAAATGTCCACAAATTAGTTGCAGGTAATTGGCACTCATACAGGATGCCAGGACTGTAGGCAGCAGCTTCACCTACGGCACCACAAAGCTTGCCCCTCTAATGTGGTTTTATTTTTGTTTATTTTTTTTAAAAGATTTATTTTATTATTTAAAAGGCGGAGTTACAAAGAGGCAGAGGCAGAGGCAGAAAGAGAGGTCTTCCATCTGCTGGTTCACTCCCAAGATGGCTGCAACGGCCGGAGCTGTGCTGATCCCAAGCGAGGAGCCAGGAGCTTCTTCTGGGTCTCCCACGTGGTTGCAGGGGTCCAAGCACTCGGGCCATCTTCCACTGCTTTCCCAGGCCACAGCAGAGAGCTGGATCGGAAGTGGAGCAGCCGGGACTCGAACCGGCGCCCACACGGGATGCTGGCACTGCAGGCGGCGGCTTTACCTGCTACACCACAGCACCGGTCCGGCCCCAGGCCACTCCTTTGGATGGCATTTTGGCTGTGTTCAGGGCACGTGAAGGAGTGCAGACCGCAGCTTAAATCACTGCCTTTGGTCAGAAGGGGTAAATTCTCTAGGTCTCAAGAAATGACATGCCTGAGCGGGAAGCGACTTGCAAATCACAGCTAACACATCCTGGGTGTTGGCTCGTCTAGGCACCGAGTGTCAGCTCGTGGGACCCTCACAGGAACCCTGTAAGTACTGTTCCCATCACCCCCATTTTACAGCACGAGAAGCCGAGGTGCAGAGGCTGCAGCGCTGCCCCGGGGGTGCAGCGGGCCAGGGGTGGAGACGGGCTTGCAGCCTACACAGCGGGGCCCAGCCCGGGGCGGGAGCCTCTGCCTCTCCTTCTAGTGACAACCCCCAGCATCTAGTAAGTTCCCGCCCACGGAATCTCGTCGCAGGTTGGTCGGATCGAGCGCTGGGCTCACTCCAGTTCGGCTTCTGCTCAGTGCTCGGTAAAACCTTAGACAAAGGCCCACACAATGCCAAAGTGCTTTTCTCTGGGACCAGCGGCATATCTTCATAATAGGAAACAGTTTTTCACGAGAGACCCACAAGCAGCCTGCATGCGAGGAGAGCACGCGGCCGCATCGCACACTCCAGCCTTAGGGGCCGGGCTTTCCCGCTTTCCTACGTCAATGGGACCTTCTTTCCGGAACCTTTCCTGCGGAGCCCTAGGCAGCCCGCCCGGACAACACCGCTGAACACACAACAGAGCTAGAAGTAGTAGGTTAACCATATGCCTGAAACTTCTAGCTAATTTACAGGTCCCCAGAGAAAATGGCCTCAAACCATCGCCCTTTTAAAAGTCCTTATTAGCGACAGCACTTTTATAGCTGAAGAAAAGGATCACAGCTAATCAGTTCCGAGGGAGCGTGTATTACTTTTTGGTTAGGCATATCTTTGGGCAGCCCGCTGGAAACGAACAAGGAAGGCGGGGGAAGCCAGCGGAAGCGGCGGGTCCTTCCAAGTCAGAAAGTCTCCGGAGCTGGCGCCCGGCTCTTCTCGGCGCTCTGCACTTAGGCGCAGGTGTTAGAAGCGAGTCGCGGGGCGAGCGCTGTTGCCGGGCGGCCAGAGTCAGCAGGGATGAACCTCGAGTTGCTCGGTGAGGAGGGCTGTGGCTGCGTCCTAGAGAACCGTGTGGTCCTGGAGGGAGGGGACCCGGCGGGAGGGGGCACCGGCTGCAGCCTCCGGGACCCGGTGCTGCGCTGAGTCCCCGGGCGCCCCTGGGTGGAGCAGTAACAGGCGCTGGGAGCCCAGCTTCTGGCCGGGCGGCATGCATTGCCTGTCCCGAGGCCACTTCCAGGTCGGTTGAGGAGCGACAGGGACGCGGAGCTGTGATTTCAAGGACCGCAGGTGCCGGGGTAGCCCGGGGCAGCCCAGACCAGAGTTGTTGTGGACGGGCTCTGAGAAGCGGGGCTTGGAGGGGTCTCAGGGGTTTGGGCGCCGGGACAGGGCAGGTCTTTTTGTAAAAAACACGGGACGTCTGAGGAGGGGATTTGGAAGTATTCTAGAAGTGCCTCATCGAGCAGATGAAAAAAGGCTCAAACGGTCGTGAGGAGCCAGTGAGCAAAGCAAATGGCATGGCTGGCACTGGAACCCGGTTATCCTGACGAGCGGTTCTAGCTGCTGGGAATGATGTGTGGGACGCTGAGGTGGGAACCGCAGAGGCAGCTGTCCCTTGTCGCCTTCCCTGCTCAAGTCAAACCTTCTGCTCAAGTTCTCCAGGTCTTTGCACTGGCGCTAGGTGTTGTGAGCACGGTCGCTGGGGATGTCGGGTTCCCGGGGAGGTCTCCACCGTTGGCCGTGTTTAAGGGTTAGGTTTCTCTTAAAAAGAATTGGACTGTGCAGAGGGCTACAGAGGTAATTTAAGGAGTGATGTTGGCCTTTAGGGAGCTGCTTCTGCAGAGGGAGATGAGGGTGGGTGTGGACGGAGCCCTGCTACGGAAGCAGCGGCTGCTGAGCACCCTGGAAGACTCATTACCAAATGCAAAGAACGTTTGGAAGAGTGAGTGCATGCCCTTGGGCAGCGGGAGAGAGGCCCCCAGCGCCTGCAGAGCAGGTGGAGGGGTTGCTGATTTGCGTGGCTGTCATGTGGCGCTGCGGGAAGGAATGCTGGTAGAAATGTCTGCGTGAAGACACAGTGGGGGAACCCCTGGAGAATTCTGCTGCGTGACCGGCGTGTGGTGCTGTGAGTGAAGAGAGGGCCAGGAGATGGGGCTGGCGCCACCTGCGTTGTAGAGGTTCCCGAAGGCCAGACTGGGAAGTTTGTGCTTAGGAAAGGGGGGTGCGTCCGTTGCAGGATTCTGCTGTGGTGGGTGAGGAGGTTGCAGCTGTGATTGGCGTGAGGTTTATCTGAGAGCAGTGTGGGATTGAGTCTTTGTTCCAGCTGGAGTAGATGAGTGATGAGGAAGGAAATGGAAGGAAAGACACTGGGGAGTGGACGGGATTTGATAAGTGTGTGTTGTGGTGAGGAAGAGAGTAAATTGACAGATGGGAATGAATAGTGGTGCTGTTGATCAAGTTTAAGGACATTGGGAAGAGACATTCAGTTGGGTTTGGATGTGTTGAGTGTGCATTTGAGGGCCCAGGAGACAGGTTTGGATGTGCGAGATTGATAACCATCCCGGAGGCAGGCTCATCGAAACCTTGTGCCTAGAGGACGGGACCAGAGGAGAGGTGGGAGGGTGGAAAATCGCCGGGTCAGGATCTTGGATAATTGCCTGTAATTAGGAGATACTTTGGAGGAATAAGTGGTAATGATTAATGATAAGTTAGCTAATAGCGATGTCCAAGTAGTACTTCCTGTGAGCTGGGCGTGTTTTTAAGTGCCTTCCTCATACTTGACCATGCAGTGTGGCTGCATGGCTAGTGTGGGGCCTTCCCATAGAAGTGAACTGGGGAGCAGAGAAAGGGCCGCTGTGTTTAGTCTCCGGGCAGTGTAGGACCCCACAGCCATAGCACTGATTTCAGGAAGGCGCTGGAGGGGACGTAGGGGCCGAGAGGAGCCTTGTTTTTAAGAGTTCAGGAAAGGCCAGTCCTCTGATAGAGGTAGCAGGATGGCAGGAAATGGAAGATTCCGGAGAGTGAAACCAGCAAGGAGAATTTATTTAGCACTGGGTTCAAAAGATGAACATCTCTGGAAGCGACTCTGGGTTTTAAAGCCAGAAAGTTAGTGATTGGAGATGCAGAAGAGCCAGGAAGAGATGTGACTGTGGGCCCGCACCGACGGGCACTGGTGGGACACGGGACGTGAACGGGAATGTGCGCCTTGTGTGGTCGCCCGGGCCTCACTTAGGCTTTATCTGCAGCCCCTCTCTGAGTGCCTGCTGTTAGGGTCACGTGCACTGGAGACACAAAGTTAAATAAAGACAGCTTTCCTTTTCTTTTTAAAAGATTTATTTATTTGACTTGAAAGGCAGAGTTACAGAGAGGGGGAGAGAGAGAGAGAGGGAGAGAGAGAGAGCGAGCGAGCGCGAGCTTCTATCTGCTGGTTCACTCCCCAAATGGCCCCTGGCCAGAACTGGGCCAGACTGAAACCAGGAGCTTCATCCAGGTCTCCCATGTGGGCCATCCTCTGTCTGCTTTCCCAGGTGCATTAACAGGGCGCTGGATCGGAAGTGAAGCAGCCAGGACTTGAACTGGCGCCCATATGGGATGCCAGGGTTGCTGGCGGTGGCTTAACTCGCTACACCACAGTGCTGGCCCTAAGACAGATTTTCTTTTTTTTCTTTTTCTTTCTTTTTTTTTTTTTTGACAGGCAGAGTGGATAGTGAGAGAGAGAGAGACAGAGAGAAAGGTCTTCCTTTTTGCCGTTGGTTCATCCTCCAATGGCCGCTGTGGCTGGCGCATCTCACTGATCCGAAGCCAGGAGCCAGGTGCTTCTCCTGGTCTCCCATGGGGTGCAGGGCCCAAGGACTTGGGCCATCCTCCACTGCCTTCCCGGGCCATAGCAGAGAGCTGGCCTGGAAGAGGGGCAACCGGGATAGAATCCGGCGCCCCAACCGGGACTAGAACCTGGTGTGCCGGCACCGCAAGGTGGAGGATTAGCCTGTTGAGCCACGGCGCCGGCCTAAGACAGCTTTTCAAACTCATTTTAACCACACCTCCTGGTAAGAAGTAAACAGCCTATACACACAACACACACACATTATACACACGCACTAAATCTCTAGAAATTATGCTTGTTGTGCTTAGTCTCCTGATATTTTCTGTCCTATTAAAAAACTTGTGACTCAGCTAAATTTATATGTGATGGATTGAGCCCTCCTCTTTGAAAAACATTAAAATAAAATCAGTGCTTTTGCTCTGGAAAACGACACAAACTGTGGTGTGGAACCCTAGTGAGGGAGCACCTAGTGGACTCCAGCTGGGAAAGCAGCTAGGAACAGTAATTCTGCGTGATGGGCGGGGCTGACAGTAGGACTGGGGGATGCTTTGCAGAGGGGCTGTCACTTACAGATGGAACAGGGTTTAGCAGAGGGCCAAATCGGAGCAGGCGATTTCCCGTGCAGGGAACCAGAGTGGGGCCAGATGTTGAGGCGTGAGTGTGTGTGCAGTGTTCAGGCAAGGTTGGGAGTCTGCAGCTGGTGCTAGGCTGGGGTAACTGAGGTTCTGTGTTAGGGGCTGACAGGGAAGTAGCCAAAGATAACATGAAAATACTAATTTCAGCTAGATTGGAAGTATTTTTATTTATTTTTTTAAAGGTTGGTTTGAAAGGTGGAGTTACAGATAGTGAGAGGGAGAGACAGAGAGAAAGGTCTTCCTTCTCCATTGGTTCACTTCCCAAATGGCCACAACAGCCGGAGCTGAGCCTATATGAAGCCAGGAGCTTCTTCCCGGTCTCTCATGCGGGTGCAGGGGCCCAAGCAGTTGGACCATCTTCCACTGCTTTCCCAGGCCACAGCAGAGAGCTGGATTGGAAGAGGAGCAGCCAGGACTAGAACTCGCGTCCACGTGGGAGGCTGGCACCGCAGGCAGAGGATTAACCCAGTGCACCATGGCGCCGGCCCCTGGAATTATTTTTTAGATTTATTTATTTGATAGAATGACAGAAGGGGAGCAATAGATCTGGCTCACTTCTCAAATGGCCGGCAAGGCCAGATCTGGACCAGGCCAAAGCCAGACTCGGGGTCTCGCATGGGGGTGGCGGAGGCCTAGGCACTTGGACCATCTTTGGCTGCTGTCCCTGGGCGCATTAGCAGGGAAGCTGGATCGAAAGTGGAGCAGAGGAGGCGTGACTCAGCACGCACAGCCCACTGGGACACAGTGCCGGCCCGGATTGGAGTTGTTTCTTAGATTTATACTGTTGTGTAACTAATTGTACAATTCTGGTCCCGTATATTGTTTAGTAGGGAAGGCTTTCAAGCAGGCGAGTGACAGGATGCGACTTGGCACTTAGAAAGTTGGCTCTGGCAGCTTTGTGAAAATAGGCTGAGGCAGGCAAGACAGATCCAGGGGGTGGAGTAATTCTGGTAGTGATGGGATGGGGGTGGCATGGGACCAGTTATGTAGAAATTGGACTTGTCTAAAAGAAATCCTGACAGTGTCATCGCCTGTTCGATGGAGGCGGCAGGATGGAAACCATTGCTTGGGACCTGAACTCCTGCCGAGTAGGAAGCAGTAGGACAATGGAGAAGAGATCCTGTCTTCAGGGAGCTGGGAGGAGGATTGAGGGGTCTGGAAGGGTGAAGGGCAGTTTGGAGCAAGGATTCTAACAGGAGGAAAACAGGAGGAGGTAGCTGAAGAAACCACTGGGTGCCCTGAGAGCTGCTTTGGCTCGGACACCCCACGGGTGGGTGCAGAACAGGGGCGCCCACTTGGGAGCATGTGAGAGGGAAGCTCATGTGGCTGGAAGCCAGGAATGAAAGTGAGGCCCCGAGAAAGGGTTTTCTGTGTCACGAGGAGTGTGAACAAGGAAGTCTTGTGCCTTTGCTGGATGGTGTGACACCGCAGGTACTCATTCAGCACTCGGGCAAGGATGGGGCGGCCTCTGGCCTAGTGGTTAAGACGCCCTGGTCCCAGGTCCGAGTGCCTGGCTTCAGTGCTGATGGCTCAAGTAATTGGGTTCTTGCCGCCTACCTGGGACACCGGGATAGAATTCTCAGGGCACCTGGGGAGTGAACTGGTGGATGGGAGCTCACTCGTGTGTGCACGCTCTGCTTCTCAAATAACAAATTTAAAAACCACTCATTCAAATATCTTTTATGTATGTGCCTACCATGGACTTTATAGGCAAAGAGGGAAGTGTAATGCTTAAGCTGTTTTGCTTCTCTGGCAAAGAGGAAAAATAAAGTGAACAAGAAAAGCCCTCAGTGGGAAGAGTTCTAAGGTAGTTCACTCTGTGGGGTTGGATTGCATTCCTTGGCTCGGGACGGGCGTGCACCTGATATCACTGTTGATGATTGAGGATCGTTGTCAGTGATTGAGGAAGACATTGAAAGGATTTATTTATTTACATATTTATTTATTTGAGAGGCAGAGTACAGAGAGAGGGAAAGACAGAAGTCTTCTATCTGCAAGTTCATTCCCCAGGTTGGCTGGAACTGCGCCAGACCAAAGCCAGGAGCCAGGAGCCAGGAGCTGCTTCTGGGTCTCCTTCGTGGGTGCAGGGACTGAAGCACTTGTGAAACCGATTTGCTTATCAGTGTTTCCCGTATCAATAAGGGTGTGGGCTCTTGCCACAATTTCAGAGATGAATTTTGAATACTGATTCAATTAGACCAGGCAAACATGGTAAATTTTAAGGATTTTATTCAGTGAGGATTTTATTCAGGAGAGTGAGGGCTCTAAGGGAGAAGGGGAAGTCCGGAAGTTAAGTTGGGGCCATACCGAGCAGAGAGCAGGCCAGGCGCCACATGCAGAAAGCGTTTGGTTATGGGCAGCTACAAGCAGCTTAGCAGGGCAGCGAAGCGAAGCAAAGGCAGCGTGAGGCGCGGGGCAACAAGGGGATCAAGGGCATCGAGGGAAAAATAAGGCGAGGCCCACCGTGCTCCAGGCCTTTTATCCACTTCCAAAGGGGAGTCGTTAATTAGTCTGATCGGCAGGTGGACGTACAGGTGGTCAGGTAGGGGCATGAGATCACGCAGGGGGCGTGGAGAAGGCATGGTCTTCCAGTTCACAGATCTAATGAATTTATCCTTTATACCTCCTTACATCACTCGGACCATCTTCCACTGCTTTCCAGGGCTATTAGCAGGGAGCTGGATCAGAAGTGGAGCAGCTGGGACACAAACCGGTGCCCATATGGGATGCCAGTGCCATAGGAAGAGGCTTAGCCTGCTACACCACAGCTCTGGCCCCACGATGGGCAACTTTTGACTTTCAATAAGGGGCAGATGTGTTTTGCCAAATCCTACAGTAGTAATTTGAGATCAAATTTAGCCAAAATTCTATAGCGTTTTAGTGTGGTTGTATTTAAGAGTATTGAGGGTGCTTCAAAAAGTTCATGGAAAAGGGAATTAAAACAGGTTATTTTGGTGCAAAAAGTTTTTGAAATCCATGCATAATTTTTTCGTAATACACAGTTTCCACGATCTTTTTGAAGTACTTTCACATGGTTTCTGGGTCAAATCCCAATTTTGCCAGTTTTTAACTGTGCAATTAACTATTAAGCCAAACTTTCATCTGTGAAATGGGGTTAATGACAGCCACTTAGTGAATTGAGGGTTGAATGAGATAATATGAGTCTAGAAGTCTCCGTATAGGATCTGGCACCTCCATGTACAATGAGAAGTAAGCTGTTAATAAGTGGAGGTGTGAGCACCTCAGAGAAACAGTGAGCCCACCTGCTGTGAGCATCCCCTGCTGTGGGTGCAGCCCGTGGGTCTTTGCCTTGTTAAGGTTCTTTCATTAGATCAGGGGTGGGGAAATCCTGCCTGGGGACAGTATACGGCCAGCAAGATCATTTGTTCTGTCCCTGCCAGAGCAACTGCAGATGGAACTCCAAATTCAGGAAATCTATAGCAAGCTCATTTTTTTAAAGAAAAGTTTTAAGATTTTATTTATTTGAGAGGCAGAGTTAGAGAAGGAGAGGCAGAGAGAAAGGTCTCCCATCCTTTGGCTTACTCCCCAAATGTCCACTGTGGCTGGACCTGGGCCAACCTGAAGCCTGAAGCCAGGAGCTGCTTTCTAGGACTCCCACATGGGTGCAAGAGCCCAGGCACTTGGGTCATTTTCCACTGCTTTTCAAGGCTGCCATAAGCAGAGAGCTGGATCAGAAGAGAAGCAGGTGGTACATGAACCGGCACCATATGGGATGCCGGTCCCGCAGGTGGAGGCTTAGCCTACTATGCCACAGCGCTACTCCCTTCGCAGGTTCATTTTTAAGTTGATCATGTTCTAGGGCCCACAAATGATGTTATAAATAATCCAAATTGGGGCCAGTATCATGGCATAGTGGGTTAAGCCACCTCCTGCAACTCTGGGATCCCATATGGGCACCTGTTTGAGACCCAGCTGCTCCACTTCCAATTCGTCTCCCTGCTAAGGTGCCTAGGAAAGCAGCAGAAGATGCCCAAGTCCTTGGTTCCCTGTACCTATATGAGAGACTCAGAAGAAGCTCCTGGGTTTGGCCTGGCACAGCCCCAGGCGTTGTGGCTGTTTGCGAAGAGAACTGGTGGATAGAAGATCTCTCTGTCTCTCCCTCCCTCTCTGTCAATCTGCCTTTTAAATGGATAAAAATAATTAAAAAAAAAAAAAATCCAATCCTCCGCCTTGCGGTGCCAGCACACCGGGTTCTAGTCCCGGTCGGGGCACCGATCCTGTCCCGGTTGCCCCTCTTCCAGGCCAGCTCTCTGCTGTGGCCAGGGAGTGCAGTGGAGGATGGCCCAAGTGCTTAGGCCTCTGTACCCACATGGGAGACCTGGAAGAAGCTCCTGGCTTCATATTGGCCCTGCTGTGGCCATCTGGGGAAGGAAGACCCTCTCTCTGTGTGTCTCTCTGTAACTTTCTCTCAAATAAATAAAATAAATCTTTTAAAAAAGTGATCTTTCTGCCCCCCTTCAAATGTTAACTGGGTTTACCTTTTTATACCTTTTCCCTTGCTTATGTAAATATACCTATGTATAAGTTTGTGAGGACTTTGATTTTATTCTTTATTGAACTATAACCTTTTTGTATACATTTGCAACTTGCTCTTTTTACTTAACAATGTAAAATACTGTTTCTTGGGGTGGGTGTTTTGTGTAGCCATTGAGGCGCTGCTTGGGATGCCTCCATCCCATATTGGAGTCCCTGGGTGTGATTCCTGGCTCTGGCCCCTGACTCCAGCTCCCTGCTAATACGTACCCTGGGAGGAAACAGTGATGGCTCCAGTTATTGGGTTCCCACCACTCACATGGGAGACCTGGATTGAGTTTCTGGTTCCCAGCTTTGATCTTGGCTGCTATGGCATTTCCAGAGTGAAAAAGTGGATGAGAGCTATCTCTTTTTGTCTCTCTAAATAAATAAAAAATAAATAAATTTGGCCTTATGTTTGGGAAAAAAACAAAAACATTTTGTTTACCTGGAATTTATTTACTTATTTTACCTGGAATTTATTTACTTATTTTATGAGCCGCCGCCTGCAGTGCCAGCACCCCATATGGGCGCCAATTTGAGTCCCGGCTGCCCCTCTTCTGATCCAATCTCTGCTATGACCTGGGAAAGCAGTAGAAGATGGCCCAAGTCCTTGGGCCCTTGTACCTGCATGGGAGATTGAGAGGAGGCTCCTGGCTCCTGGCTTCAGAATGGCCCAGCTGTGGCTGGTGCGGTCATTTGGGGAGTGAGCCAATGGATGGAGGACCTCTCTCTCTGCTTTTCCTTCTCTCTCTGTGTAACTCTTTCAAATAAATAAATAAATCTTAAGAAAAAAAAAAATGGAGAGAAAGAGGTCTCCCATCTGCTGATTCACTCCCCAGTGCCCATAACACATAGAGCTGGGCCAGGCCAAAGCCGGGAGCCAGGAACTCTGGTTCTCCCACAGCGGTGGTAGGGACCCGAATACTTCAGCCTTTACCTGCTGCCTGCCGGGGTGCACATTAGCAGAAAGGTAGAATCAGGAGTGGATTCCTTGAGACTCCATCAGGACTCAAACCCAGGCACTCTGATATGGGATGCAGGCATCTTAAGTGGTGACTTAACCTCTGTGCCAAGTGTCCACCACTCATAAACTCATCTTGATACAGTTTCAGCAATTTCTGTCATTCTCTTTTTGGATAATTTTATGCATTCAGCCACTTTAAGAAATAGATCAAAAATTTTATCTTCTCTGCCATTTATTTACCTTTATTTTCATTTTTATTTTTTAATTTTTTTTGACAGGCAGAGTGGACAGTGAGAAAGAGACAGAGAGAAAGGTCTTCCTTTTTCCGTTGGTTCACCCCCCAGCGGCTGGCACACTGCGCTGATCCGAAGCCAGGAGCCAGGTG
Source organism: Lepus europaeus (assembly GCF_033115175.1). Lineage (NCBI taxonomy): Eukaryota > Metazoa > Chordata > Mammalia > Lagomorpha > Leporidae > Lepus > Lepus europaeus. The sequence continues at coordinate 20,209,321 of NC_084840.1, read as the reverse complement.
CTTCTCCTGGTCTCCCTTGCGGGTACAGGGCCCAAGCACTTGGGCCATCCTCCACTGCACTTCCAGGCCACAGCAGAGAGCTGGACTGGAAGAGGAGCAACTGGGACAGAATCCGGCGCCCCGACCGGGACTAGAACCTGGGGTGCCGGCGCCGCTGCTCACTAGGCTAATCCTCTGCCTGCGGCGCCAGCCTCATTTTTCTTAAATACAGATCCTTTTTTGATTAGTTTTAATGTTTTCACTTTTTGGTTTTCTATTTTTTTTTTTTAAAGATATACTTTTATTTATTTGAAAGATTTAGACACACAGAGAGAGGTATCTTGCATCCCCTGGTGCACTCACCGAATGACTGCAACAAGCTGGGGCTGGGCCAGGCTGAAGCCAGGAGCCTGGAGCTCCAAACAGCCTCCCACATGGGTGGCAGGGGCCCATCAATTGACACATCTTCCGCTGCTTTCCCAGGCACATTAACAGGGAGCTGGATTGGAAGTGGAGCAGCCAGGTCTTGAACTGGCGCCTATATAAGATACCAACATTGCAGGTGGCAGCTTAACCTGCTGCACCACAGCACCTGCCCCTGCATTAGTTTTTATAAAGGGCAGAGTCTAGTAGAGCTGGTTTTCAAGGTTCTTTAAAAGCAGTCAGCTTCTTCTAAGATGAACTCTTATTTGGACACCCAGTATGTAAAATACCTTTTTTTGGGCCTGTAGTTCCCAGAATATAGTTTCAAAACCCACTGCAATAAAATGTTTATGTAATTATATAAATAAACGCTGACAGATGGTGCTGCTGCTAAAATGAAACTTCTGGCAGACATTGTCATGAAGCCGTCTTTTAGCTCAAGGTGATTGTTACTAATAATCCGAGGCCTCACTTAGTATAGCAAATGCATTCAGGGATGTCTCTACCAAAGTGTTCCTGGCTTATGAAATAAGTATAGAGAACTGCCAGATTATGTTACAACCTAAATGCTAATATAGGAGCCCCCCTTTTCCACTGGAGCTGTTTTCCAAGATCCCCGTAGATGCTGAATGTGCAGATAGAACCAAACCCCACATGTACTATGCTGTCTCCTAAACATACATACTGGTAATGAGGCTTTGGGTTGCTTGAGCACACACACTGCAGTACCGTGACAGGCGACCTGGTAATTGAGATGGTGCTAAGTGACTGATGGGCTCCTAGTGAATACATAATGGCTATGCTGGACGCAAGGGTGATTTACTTCTTGGAAGTACAGTGTGGGTTGGGGTGAGATTTCGTCATGCTACTCAGAATGGTGTGCAACTTGAAACTTAAAATCGTTCATTTCTGGAATTTTTCTCTTTCATTTTTTTTTTTTTTTAATTTTTTTTGACAGGCAGAGTGGACTGTGAGAGAGAGAGACAGAGAGAAAGGTCTTCCTTTGCCATTGGTTCACCCTCCAATGGCCGCTGCGGCCAGCACATCGTGCTGACCTGAAGCCAGGAGCCAGGTGCTTCTCCTGGTCTCCCATGGGGTGCAGGGCCCAAGCACTTGGGCCATCCTCCACTGCACTCCCTGGCCACAGCAGAGAGCTGGCCTGGAGGAGGGGCAACCAGGACAGAATCCGGTGCCCCGACCGGGACTAGAACCCGGTGTGCCGGTGCCGCAAGGCGGAGGATTAGCCTAGTGAGCTGCAGCGCCAGCCTCTTTCATTTTTTTGGCCCATGGGTAACCAGATTGCAGGAAAGGGGAGGACACTGTATTGGGAAGAGTGGCAATTGTTGCTGGTTGGCTGCTGTGTTAATAGAGTTTTCAGAGAATAGTTGGGACTTAAGATAATTTAACTGGTTGATTGGATTCTTGCCTTTCCTTGGTCGTCTTTTTAATAAATATAGAGATAACCTGAAATGCCCAAAGAGTTTGACAGGAGAAGACTGGCTAAACCTGCCTGTATCAACAGTTCTCAAACTTTCTGATCTTAAGTGATCCCAAGAAATTGAGGAGTCCCAGAGAACTTTTCTTCTTGTGGATTGTATCTCCTGATGGTTACCAATGTGGAAGTTAAAGCTGAGATTTTTTTTTTTTAAGATTTATTTTATTTGAAAGGCAGAGTTATAGAGGGAAGTATCTTCTATCCACTGGTTCACTCCCCAGATGGCTGCAACAGCTAGGCTGAAGCCAGAGGCTTCATCCAGGTCTTCCACATGCGTTTAGGGGCCCAAGTACTTGGGCTGTGCTCTGTTGCTTTCCTGGGCACATTAGCTGGGATCCAGATCAGAAGTGGAGCAGCTGGGACTCAAACTGGTGTGCATGTGAGCTGTTGGCCTTGCAGGCGATAGTTTAACCCGCTGTGCCACAGCACTGGCCCTGAAAACTGAGGTGTTTGTCAGGCTTATTTATTTACTGTAAGCTTTGTTATTTTTTGAGAGACAAAGATCTTCCATCCTCTGGTTCACTTCCCACAAAACTTGTGATAGCCAGGGCTGGGCCATATCGAAACCGGGAATCTGAAGCTCCATCTGGTTTTCCCATGGTGGGGGCAGGAACCCAAGGACTTGAGCCATCACCTGCTGCCTCCCAGGTGCACATTAGCAGGAAGATGGATCAGAAACAGAATGACCTGGACTCCAGCCAGGCACTCATATGGGGGCAACTTAACTGCTGTGTCAAGTGCCTGCCCCTAAGGCTTATTTTAAAATAACCCGTAAAATCAATAAATCTAACTCATTATGTGTTTTTTTTGTTTTTGTTTTTTTTGTTGTTGTTGTTGTTTTTGTTTTTGACAGATAGAGTTAGACAGTGAGAGAGAGAGAGAAAGGTTTTCTTTCCACTGGTTCACTCCCCAAATGGCTGCTGTGGCCGGCATGCTGCGCTGATCTGAAGCCAGGAGCCAGGTGCTTCCTCCCAGTCTCCCATGCCAGTGCAGGGGCCCAAGCACTTGGGCCACAGCAGAGAGCTGGACTGGAAGAGGAGCAACAGGACTAGAACCCGGCGCCCATATGGGATGCCGGCGCCGCAGGTGGAGGATTAACCAAGTGAGCCATGGCGCCGGCCCTCATTATGTGTTTTTACATGTAGTTATTTTGATTTGGAAAGCAAAATATGTAGAAGAATGGCTGTTTTGTATTTTTACAACTCTCTTCAGTGTTTGTTAAAGAGAAATTGGGTAGGTTCTCAGATCTGCCCTGCTTCTGCTCTGCGGCATACCACAGGTCATATTGTCTTGTCAGAATGGTTATGGGATGAGAAAAGGCAGATGCCATCCTGGTGTGGTAATGAAAATGGTCTGACCCTGTGGAGCCCTGCTCCATCTGCAGCGCCTGCTGGGCGCTGTCGCTGTACGCTGTGTGGCATGTCTCCATCAACTCTTCTCTTTCTTTGTTGCAGAGTCCTTTGGGCAGAACTATCCAGAGGTAAGAGAATAGTTTTGTCGTGATTTTGGAAACAAGGTAAACTATCCAGTGTTTGTGTTTGAACAGAAATTGCTTTTTGATGTTTGTTTTTTGACAAAGAAGCCTTGAGTGTGATAAATCTGCTCTGGAAAGGAACTAAATATTTTTGAGCAGGGGGAAGTAAATAGGTGGTGTTGCTGGAAATCTCATAATGCCGTTGTAAATGTTACAGGTTTTTTTTTGTTTTGTTTGTTTGGGTTTTTTTTTGACACGCAGAGTGGACAGTGAGAGAGAGACAGAGAGAAAGGTCTTCCTTTTGCCGTTAGTTCACCCTCCAATGGCCGCCGCGGCTGGCGCGCTGCGACCGGTGCACCGCGCTGATCCAATGGCAGGAGCCAGGTGCTTCTCCTGGTCTCCCATGGGGTGCAGGGCCCAAGGACTTGGGCCATCCTCCACTGCACTCCCTGGCCACAGCAGAGAGCTGGCCTGGAAGAGGGGCAACCGGGACAGAATTGGTGCCCCAACCGGGACTAGAACCCTGTGTGCCAGCGCCGCAAGGTGGAGGATTAGCCTACTGAGCCGCGGCGCCGGCCTAATGTTACAGTTTTGAGATAGTACCATCACCCGTACAGAGATTATTTATCCCTCTGTCCTTTTCTAGTTTTGATCAGTGTTTTTCTATAGTAATAATATGCATAAGTGTACCTTACTTTTTTTAAAAATATTTATTTATTTATTAGGGCTGGAGCTGTGGCGTAGTGGGTAAAGCTGCTGCCTGCAGTGCTGGCATCCCATATGGGCGCCAGTTTGAGACCCGGCTGCTCCACTTCCGATCCAGCTCTGCTATAGCCTGGGAAAGCAGTAGAAGATGGCCCAAGTCCTTGGGCCCCTGCACTCACATGGGAGACCTTGAAGAAGCTCCTGGCTCCTGACTTTGGATCGCTGCTGTTGTGGCCATTTGGGGAGTGAACCAGCAAATAGAAGGCCTCCCTGTCTCTGTCTGTCTGTCTGTCTGTCTCTCTCTCTCTCTGCCTCTCTTTCTCTCTCTGTGTAACTGACTTACAAGTAAAATAAATAAATCTTAAAAAAAAAAAAAAGATTTATTTATTTACTTGAGAGGCAGAGTTACAGACAGGGAGGTCTTCCATCCGCTGGTTCACTCCCCAAATGGTTGTAACGGCTGGAGCTGGGCCAATCCACAACCAGGAGCCAGGAGCTTCTTTTGGGTCTCCCATGCAGATGTAAGGGCCCAGTGACTGCTTTCCCAGGCTATCAGCAGGTAGCTGGATCAGAAGTGGAGCAGCCCATGTGGGATGCTGGCGCCACAGGTATAAGCTTAACCTACTATGCCACAGCACCAGCTCCAATGTCCCTTACCTTTAAAACACAAAAATATTTTGTTAACAATTGGAATATATTCCTGTATAGTCATTGTTGTTATTTTAAAAGGTGTTATATTGATTAATATTATTTGTGTAGCTTATTCCAGGATTTTTTGTTATGAATTTTTTTTTAGAATAAATTCTCAGAGCTTTGATTACTGGGCTAATGGCTTTGACTCTCCCTGTTTGCCCTTAGGAAGTCTGTACAAAGTTACAGTGATAAGAGATTGAGCACATCCATTTCCAAAATCCTCTCTTTATTTGAAAAGCAAAATCAATTTTTCTCTCTCTCACTCTCACTCTCTCGCACTCACTCACACACACACACACACGCACGCACACACACACAGAAAGAGAGATCTTCTCTCCACTGGTTTGCTCCCCAAATACTTAAAACAACAAGGGCTGCTCCAGGCTGAAGCCAGGAGCTCTCTCTGGGTTTCTCATGTGGGTGGCAAGGACCCAAATACTTGGCCGATCGCCCTTTGCCTCCCAGGCACATTAGCTGGAAGCTGGAAGTGGAGGAGCCAGGACTCAGTCAGGCACTCTTCTGTGGATGCAGGCATCCCGAGTGGTGGCTTAACCCACTGTACCACAACACCTTCTCAGTTTCCAGAAATTCTTGTTTAGCTTTTATAAATACTTCTTCATTCTGGTTCATCTAATAGGCATAAGAAGACACACAGAGATTATTTTAGTATGTATTGTAGTTGAAATTCAAGAGACGTGTTAAACATAAGAGAACCTTAAAGAGATCATTTGGATACGTAGTGTTACTGTCTGTATTTGTGTATTTGTTTTCATTTTTAGGAAGCTGATGGGACTTTGGATTGTATCAGCATGGCCCTGACGTGCACCTTTAACAGGTGGGGCACACTGCTCGCAGTTGGCTGTAACGATGGCCGAATTGTCATCTGGGATTTCTTGACGAGAGGCATTGCTAAAATAATTAGTGCACACATCCATCCAGTCTGTTCCTTATGGTAAGGATATTTTAAACTAGTATGAGAAATGTAGGTTAAATTAGAGGGAAGAATGGTGACTATATATTTGCCAGTTCAGGTAGCTGTTTTTAAATTCAGAATTTTAAATACTTAGCCATTGGTAATTTCTCATAGTTTATGTAGATCCTGACTAAACCCATGGTGTCCTTGAAGCACCTTTGTAGGAAGGAGTTTGCTGTAATATGGATCTGTACCAGGCTTTGTCTTGTATTGCAGTTCTGAAATGAGATACGTAAGGATTGCAGCTGTAGTGTAATTGTGATATTGATGGGATGGTCGGCTTGTCCAGCCTTGTGCAGATTCTTGAATTCCATCAATTTTAGTGACCACAAGCATGCCTAGTCCTTCAATGTAACATAGTGATTAAGGCTATAAAGCTGAAATCTACTCAGATATATGCCTATTGATTTTACTTTTGTTTGAAACTGATTTGTTCACATCAGAAGTTTTGTATTGTGGGGAGCCAGGTGCTTCTCTTGGTCTCCCATGCGGGTGCAGGGCCCAAGAAATTGGGCCATCCTCCACTGCACTCCCTGGCCACAGCAGAGAGCTGGCCTGGAAGAGGGGCAACCGGGACAGGATCGGTGCCCCGTCCGGGACTAGAACCTGGTGTGCCGGCGCCGCAAGGTGGAGGATTAGACTAGTGAGCCGCGGCGCCGGCTCAATAGACACATATTTTTAATAGCAGTTCACCCAGCTGAAGTGTAGAATTCAGTTGTTTATATATATTCAGAGTCATGTAGCCATCATAATCTAATTTTAGAATTCCTATCTATTAAAAATACATGAATATATTTTTATTACATAGCAATGTATTCTCATTTTAGGAAATTATGAAAAATAACACAAAGAACTAATTTTCCTTAGTTATAATACCACCCAGATGTTATTACTGTAAATATCTTTATAAGTTTCTGTAAGTTTGTAATCACGCTGTCTCCTACTTGAACCAGCACCCAGATGGGATGCCGGGATTGCAGGCGGTGGCTTTACCCACTATGCCACAGTGCTGGCCCTGAAAACTTTCTTTAACCAATCTTTTAGGATAGGTCTCCTGGCAACAAATGTCATGATTTAATTTTCCTGTTCTTCCTAGGTTGACAGTTTTAGCACTTGAAAGATATCGTGCCACTTCCTTCTGGCCTTCATGGTTTCCAGTGAGAAATCTGCTCTTGCTCAAATTGTTTTTTCCCTATAAGTAAGGAGAACAGTTTTGCTGTTTTCAATATTTTTTTCTTTGTCTTTAGTTTTTAAGAAGTTTGGGTATCTGGGAGTAGATTTCTTTGAGCCCATCATGTTTGACAGTTGCTCAAATTTTGAATCTGTAGATTTTCTATCTTTTACTAAATTTGGGAAAATAGCATCCATTGTTTTCTCAGCTACTTAAGCCTCGCTGTCTTTATTCTTTCATCCAGGACTCTGATGATATGGATCTTAGGTCTTTCGTTATGTCCTACAGGTCCGTCATGCTGTTCGGTTTGTCTTTTAGAACTATTTTCTCTGTTCAGACTGGGTAATTTTTATCATTCCATCTTCTAGCTTATGAATTTTTTTTAAAGATTGTATATTTGAGAGGCAGAGTTACAGACAGAGAGGGAGAGACAGAGTGGTCTTTCATCCACTGGTTCACTCCCCAGATGGCTGCAACAGTCAGAGTTGGACGGACTTGAAGCCAGGAGCCAGAGTTTCTTCTGGGTCTCCCACGTGGGTGCAGGGGCCCAAGCACTTGGGCCATCCTCCACTGCTTTTTCAGGCCATAGCAGAGAGCTGGATGGGAAGTAGAGCAGCCGGGACTTGAGCCGGTGCCCATTTGTTGCTTCTCCTCATGTGGTCTTCACCAGCACTGGCGATGGGACCTCCTCCTGCTGAGGCTGGTGCAGGCCTTCTCTGACATACTCCAGGGATGGGGGCTGATGACTTTTTAGACCTGGGTGAGAGTGGATGTCTGGGCTCGCCCGCGCTATGCTGGCCGATTCTGTGCCTGTCCAGAGTGATTGTCTGAGTCCTTTCAGCTGAAGGAGGCAGGCTCTTGGGGCTTTTTGCAGATGCTCATTGGCCTCGCTGGGTTGTTGACGTCTCTGTCACTTAGTCCAGGATAGGACAGGTGAAAAATCCAAAGAGCTCATGATGTCATCCTCAGGGTTTATAGTCTCTAGTCAGTGACTACCTTTGAGACTCTGTGCTTGTTTTCTACGTGGTGTCCAGGGTGTTCAGCTATACTTGGTAGGAGGGATTCTTTCTTAATTCTTCAAATAACAGATCCTTATCTTTTTTGTTTGTTTTGTTCACACTGTGATGGTCCTACTTCTGGGACAACTTCAGAAGTTTCAGATATTCCCCACCTTTCAGTTCCTTTAAAAGAAAAAAAAAAAAACACATATACACAATACCTAAGGGCCAAATGATTTTAAATGTTTGAATTTGTTATTTTACGGAGCCACTTGAAGTGAGATCTTGAAATATTAAGAGTTTCTATTACTAGATAGGAAAATGTCATAAAGCATTTTTATTTTATTGAAAGCTTATTGTGAATTTGAATAACCATTAAAAATTGTTGAGTTGTATGATAAAGGTAATACGTACGTGACTCACACATTAATCTATAAGAGTGGTGTACTCAAAAAATAGGCGAGTGGAATTATGTCAAACTCAGAAGCTTCTGTGTGGCAAAGGAAACTATCAATAGAGTGGAGAGCCAGGCACTGCAATGTGCGAAAATATTTGCAAGCTACCCTCCTGACAAAAGATTCATATCCAGACTTTATAAGGAACTCAAAAGACTAAAACCTAGTCCAGTCAAGAAGTGGGCAAAGGGCCTGAATAGACATTTATTAAATGAAAAAATACAAATGGCTGACAAATATGTGAAAAACTGCTCAGTATCACTAACCCTCAGGAAAAAGCAAATCAAAACCACAACAAGATATCATGCCGCTGCTGTTAGAATGGCTGTTGTTAAAAAAAAAAAAAAAAACCAAAGTAAATGCTGGTGAACATGTGGAGACGGGAACTTTTATACACTGCTGGTGGGAATTTAAATTAGTGCAACCACTAAAAATTGTATGGAGATATGTTAAAAATCTGATGATAGAACTGTCACATGATCCATCAATCCCCCTACTGGGTATTTATCTGAAAGACATGAAATCATCAGAGATCCCTGCTCCACCGTGTTTATCACAACACTGTTCACAGTAGCCAAAGCATGGAAGCAAGGGAGTTGTTCACCATCAGCTAACTGGATAAAGAAAATGTGGTGTACATACACAATGGACTATACTATGCAACCGTAATGAAGAATGAAATCCTGTCGTTTGCAGCAAAATGGATAGACCTGAAGCATATCATGTTATGTGAAATAAACCAGTCACAAAACCTGGTTTCCCTTGTATGTAGGAACTAAAAACCACAACTCCGTCTGAACACAGAATGGTGGTTACTGCAGGCTGGAAGAGGCATGGAAGTAGAGAGAGTTTGGGTACCAGGTACCACATCAGAGTTGGGTCAGAGAAATCACCTGGCGTAGTGGGGTGACTCTAGTTCATAATAACCTACGAGATCTTCATGAGCAATAGAGAAGGGCAGCTCCAGGACTCCAATGTTAAAGCCATGTCAGGCACTTCATGGAAATGTTGATCACGCTCACTCGATCAGTACCTGTTGTGTGCATATGTTGAAATGTCAGACTGTGGCCCAAAAATATGTACAATTGTTAATAAAAAATTTTCTTGAAAGAGTGGTATACTTTACCACTAAGTTAAAAGGATGTATTTTAACTTAGATGAATATAAAATATTATATATTTTGACTTAGATAATTGCTCTTTTTTCTTCCTAGCTGGAGTCGAGATGGTCATAAGCTCGTCAGTGCTTCCACCGATAATATAGTGTCACAGTGGGATGTTCTTTCAGGCGACTGCGACCAGAGGTTCCGATTCCCTTCACCCATCTTAAAAGTCCAGTATCATCCACGAGATCAGTAGGTTTAATCTAAGCTGTTCCTTTCCTGGGGTGGGGGTCTAACTGAATGAGCTAGCTCTAGTCTCATGACAGTTTCTATTCAAGTTGTTTTTACAAAAGATTTCTATTTTATTCTTTGAAAGGCAGAATGACTGACAGATTTTCATCTACTGGTTCACTCCTCTAATGCCTGCAACAGCCACATCTGGGCCAGGCTGAAGCCAGTGGCCTGGAACTCTATCTGGGTCACCCACATGGGTGGCAGGGACCCAAGCACTTCAGCCATCATCTGCTGCTTCCCAGGCACCTGAGCAGGGAACTGGATTGGAAACGGAGTTGCTGAGACTTAGACTGGTAGTCATATATGGGATGCCAGCAGCTCTCCCACATGCCTGCCCCATTTAATTTCTTAGGAGACAAATGCAAACATCTATTCAAATCTTCTACATAAAATAATCTTTCTGTCTAGGTTGGTTTTTACTGAATACATTTGAAGGAGAGTGTTGTATTATTAAAAACTGACAGTATTAAGACTTTTGAGATCGGCAAAGGTGGGAATAAATATAATAACTGGGACTTTCCGGCCTTGATTGTTTGAATTTTCTTTAGTAGGGTTTCTCCTACTCATTAAAACTCAAAAGCTCAATATTAAAACTACATTTAAGAGGAAGTTACTGGGGCTGGCACTGTGGCGCAGTAGTTTAATCCTCTGCCTGTGGCGCCGGCATACCATATGGGTGCCGGTTCGAGTCCTGGCTGCTGCTCTTCCAATCCCGCTTTCTTCCCTGGCCTGAGAAAGCAGTGGAAGATGGCCCAAGTGTTGGGCCCCTGCACCCATGTGGGAGACCAGGAAGAAGCTCCTGGCTTTGGATCAGTGTAGCTCTGGCTGTTCCGGCCTTTTGGGGAGTGAAGCAGAGGAAGGAAGACCTTTCTTTCTGTCTCTCCTTCTCACTGTCTGTAACTCTACCTCTTGAATCAATAAATAAAATCTTTATAAAACAACAAAAAAGAGGAAGTTACTCACCATCATTACCATACTACTATTTTCATTGCTCTGGGTTCTCTCTTAGTCAAGTTTCCTTTAAGGATAAAGTTTATTATGTAGTGCCTCATAGCACAATATGTATTAGAGTACATAAGCAGGCTTTTTAATTTTTTTTTAACATCTTTGGGATCAGTAGTTTGTTGTTTAACTTTCGTGTTTTAGCTTTACTAGTTTGCCGCGTCTTCATATGTATTTTAGTTATTACTTTGTTAAGGTGGGACCCCATAATTTAACTCAGTCTTTTCCCTGTTATTAGACAGGTAGATTTATTGTTTTCATTACTTCACATCTGTCTGGACTGAGAGAGCTGATAAGGGTAGTGGACAGGGATCAGGGACGAGGACAGGGAATCAGTCTGCCAGTGTCAAAGCAACAGCCAATATACCGTTCATATTTTTAAACAGGAACAAGGTTCTCGTGTGTCCCATGAAATCTGCTCCTGTCATGTTGACCCTTTCAGATTCCAAACATGTCGTTCTGCCGGTAGACGATGACTCCGATTTGAACGTGGTGGCATCTTTTGATAGGCGAGGAGAATATATCTATACAGGAAATGCCAAAGGCAAGGTAAGCCTGGAAACCTGGAGGATGGTGAAACATGGGTAACACTTTTTTTTTTAATTTAAAGATGTATTTATTTATTTATCTGAAAGGCAGAGTTACAGAGCAAGAGGTAGAGGTAGAGAAATCTTCCATTTGCTAGTTCATTCCCCAGATGGCTGAAACAGATGAGGCTAGGCTAGAGCCAGCTGAGGCCAGGAGCCTGGAAGCCATCTGGGTCTCCCATGTAGGTGGCAGGGCCCAAGCATGTGGGCCATCTTCTGCTGCTTTCCCAGGTGCATTAGCAGGGAGTTGCATCAGAAACATAGCAGCTGGGACACAAACTGGCACCTATGTGGGATGCTGGTGTTACAGGTGGTGGCTTAACCCACTACGCCAGTGCCAGGCCCATGATCAGGCATCTCGGGCGTTGACTCATTTCGTGCTTCCTTATTCTCCTTTCTGAATTTCTTTACAACTGGACTAAATGTGGCTCCTACTTGTAGCTGATTGTAGCCTGTTTTTCTCTTGCCATCATGATTGCTGGTATTTGGATTTAGAGTGGTCAGAGATTCTTGGACCTGGAAAAGGATGGAAAGGCCTTTACTGGATGTTGGTAATGAAAGGCTGACGCTAAATTGTAAAATTACTTTTTTTTAAAAGATTCATTTGAAAGAGTTACACACAGAAAGGAGAGGCAGAGAGAGAGAGAGAGGTTTTCTTTCTTTCTTTTTTTTTTTTTTTTTTGACAGGCAGAGTGGATAGAGAGAGACAGAGAGAAAGGTCTTCCTTTGCCGTTGGTTCACCCTCCAGTTGCCACTGTGGCCGGCGCATCTCGCTGATCCGAAGCCAGGAGCCAGGTGCTTCTCCTGGTCTCCCATGCGGGTGCAGGGCCCAAGGACTTGGGCCATCCTCCACTGCCTTCCTGGGCCATAGCAGAGAGCTGGCCTGGAAGAGGGGCAACCGGGATAGAATCCGGCACCCCAACTGGGACTAGAACCCAGTGTGCCGGCGCCACAAGGTGGAGGATTAGCTTGTTAAGCCACGGTGCCGGCCGAGAGAGGTTTTCCATCCTCTGGTTCACTCCCCAGTTGGCCGCAATGGCAGGAGCTGTGCCGATCCAGAGCCAGGAGCTTTCTCTGGGTCTCCCACGTAGGTACAGGGGCCCAAGGACTTGGGCTACTTTCTACTGCTTTCCCAGGCCATAGCAGAGAGCTGGATCAGAATTAGAGCTACCGGGTCTTGAACTGGCGCCCATATGGGATACCAGCATTGCAGGCGGCGGCTTTACGTGCTGCATCATAGTGACGGCCCCTGAAAAATTACTTTTAATTAAATTTAAATCATGTTATCCTCTGGAACTCTGCTGATGAAAATGTCTTACTATGTATTTTTATAGGGCTCTATGTAATTAGCCAAGCTTGTCCTATAGTACTGAGCCCTCCATACCCTCTTTCTTCCTGTTAAACTCCTACCCTACCTTTTGGAATGTTGGGAAGATGTAGATTCTTGTGTCTGGGATACATTGTAGAAGGTGCTTCTCTGGAAAAAGAGGTTGGGCAAAAGAGGTTGGGCAAGCTTTAAAGCTCTTGCCATACTTAGAATTTGTGGTTCTATCATGCACGTTGGTTATTACTAATTTTTTTTTAGATTTATTTATTTATTTGGTAGCCAGAGTCACAGAGGGAGCGAGACAAAGAGAGAAATATATCTTCCATCTGCTAGTTCACTCCCCTAAGTGGTCACGAAGGCCAGAGCAGAGGTGATCTGAAGCCAGGAGCTTCTTCCAGGTCTCCCATGTGAGTACAGGGACTTAGGAGCTTGGGCCATCTTCCTCTGCTGTCCCAGGAGCATCAGCAGGGAGCTGGATTAGAAGTGGAACAGGGGCCAGTGCTGTGGCTTAGCTGGTTAAAGCCTCAGCCTGAGTGCCAGCATCCCTTATGAGCGCCGGTTCGAGTCCCAGCTGTTCCACTTCCGATCCAGCTCTCTGCTATGGCCCAAGTGCCTGGGCCCCTGCATCTGTGGGAGAGAACCATTGGAAGCTCCTGGCTTTGCACCAGCTTAGCTCTGGTTGTTGTGGTCATTTGGGGAGTGAACCAGTGGAATAGAAGACTTCTCTCTCTCTCTCTCTCTCTCTCTCTCTCTCTCTGGCTCTACCTCTCTCTGTTTCTCTGTCTTTCAAATAAATAAATCTTAAAAAAAAAAAAAAAAGGTGGAACAGCTGGGACTCGAACCAGTGTCCATATGGGATGGCAGTGCCACAAGCACTGGCTTAACCCACTATGCCACAGGATTAGTCTCATATTTTTGATTTTTTAAACTAGGTCACATGGGCTGCTTTAGAAATTGGCATTACAAAATTGCTGTAAGGTGCATATAACATAAGTGTGACCATTTACCCTCTTTAGCTGTACATTGATGTGCCACCATTACAATTCTGCATCTCCAGAACTCTCTATCTTGCCAGACTAGAGCTGTGTGCTCATTAACTAGTAATTTCCCATTCCCTACTCTTCTCTAACCCCTGAAACCACCATTCTACTTTCTGTCTCTGTGAACTTGTCTATCCTAGGTACCTCATATAAGCAGAATCCTAAGTGTTTGTTCTTGTGTGACAGGCTTATTTCACTTAGCATAATGTCCTCAAGGTTGACCTACATTGTAGCAGTGTCAGAATTTCCCTCTTTTTCAAGGTTCAGTTGTATGTATGCATCACATTTGTTTGTCCATTCATCTGATGAATACTTAGATTGCTTCCAGCTTTTGGCTATTAAACAATAAGTTTTAATAACAGTTTAAGACCCTTTATCTTAAGAGGTAAAGGAAATACCAGCTAATGGTGTTGAGGCATTTGGGATTAGTAGACATTTGTGTTTTTACCCAGTCCCTGCCCACTTCACAGAAGCCAGATGTAATTACTGTTTGTTACCAGAATATTAACTGTTGTTTTTCTCCTTTGAACTTAGATTTTGGTCTTAAAAACAGATTCTCAAGACCTTGTTGCTTCCTTCAGAGTAACCACTGGAACAAGCAATACCACAGCCATAAAGTCAATTGAGTTTGCCCGGAAGGGGAGGTGAGTGGGCCCTTGTCCTTAAAGACAGCTTTAAAAGTGAGTAGAATGCAGAAATACGTTGAGATTTGCAGCTTGTTTATATTTTACAGTTAAATTTTTTTCTCCCTTAAAGGTGTTAGAAAGTCTTAGTAGTTGGTTCTTGAATTTATAAAATTTCCTGCATTGGACCAGTGTCACATCTTCCTTACTTAGAGGTTATAGGGCCATTTCTTTTCTTTTTGAGGATTTATTTAAAATGCAGAGTGATGGGAGAGAGAAAGAAAGAGAAAAAGAGATCTTCCATCCCTAGCTCATTCTCCAGATGGCCATAATGGCTAAAGCTCAGCCATCCCAGTTCAGGGACCCAAGTATTTGACCATTTTCTGTTGCTTTCCCAGGTAAGTTAGCAGGAAGCTGGATTGAAAGTGGAGCTGCCAGGATTTAAACTAGCTCTCTGATAGAGGATGCTGGCATTGCGAGTAGCAACTTAATCTGTGCCACAACACTGGCTCCTGCCATTTCTTTACATAAAGGTATCTGTGTGGTCAGTGCTTGGAAGGAGAGTGCCTGGCTTGTAGTAAGTGCTAAGTAGAGAGGAGCTGTTGTCATCAGATTGATGGCGTCAGGTGCACCTTGTAGCTGGATGTGCAGTCACGTAACGCTTGTTCACCCTTTCAGTTTCAGATGTTATTTGTAGTAAGTTTGGTTACCCAGTTAGAAGTAGATAAGCAGAAATTAGAAGAAATAGGTTGTTAGTAAGAGATAACATTCATTCTGTTTTGTTTAGGAACACCTATATATCCTTAACTGACATTCCAGTTCAAAATATCTCTCTCTCCCTTTTTTTTTTTTTTTAAGATTTATTTATTTATTTGAAAGTCAGCTACAGAGAGTGAGAGAGAGGGAGAGACTCAGATCTTCCATCCATTGGTTCACTCCCCGAATGGCCTCAACAGCCAGTGCTGGGCCATCCCAAAGCCAGGAACTTCTTTTGGGTCTCCTACGTAGATGCAGGGGCCCAAGCACTTGAGGCGGCCTCTGTTGCCCCTACAAGTGCATTAGCAGGGAGCCATATCAGAAGTGGAGCGACCGAAACCTGAACTGGCATCCATATGGGGTGCTGGCATTGCAGGCAGCAGCTTAACCTGTTGTGCTACAGTGCCAGCCCCTAATTCATGTTAGTGAAGTGTGTAAGAAAGTGACGAGGGCAGGTGTTGTGCATGGCAGGTTAGACTGCTGCTTAGGGTGCCGTCATCTCATGTTCGAGTGCCTCCAGCAACTTCCTGCTAAAGCACATCCTGGGAGGTTCAAGCGTTAGATCTCTGCCAATCAGGTGGGAGACCCAGATGGAGTACCTGGCTCCTGGATCAGCCTGGCCCCGCCCTGGCTGTTGTGGGCGTTTAAGGCCTGAACCACTATAACGAAGGTCTCTCTCTCTTCCTCTCCCTCTTTCTGTTGTTCTGCTCTTCAAGTAAATAAACCTTTAAAAAGAAAGAAAATCTGAAATCAATTGTATTTTAGATAGATCTCTGAACTTTCCAGTGTCATTCCAGTAAAAAATTGGACATTTTAAAGTGACACGCTTCATTAACTCATTAAGAAGAATATATTGGGGGCCACCATTGTGGCTTAGCGAGTAAAGCTGCTGCCTGTGCGCCCGCATCCCATGTGGGTGCCAGATGAGTCCTGGTTGCTCCACTTTCTATCCAGCTCCTGGCTGATGGCCTGGGAAAAGCAATGGAAGGTGACCTAAGTGTTTGGACCCCTGCCACCCACTTGGGAGACCCAAATGAAGCTCCTGGCTTTGGCCTGGCCCAGTGCTGGCTGTTGTGGCCATCTGGGGAGTGAACCAGTGGAAGGAAGATCTCTCTCTGTCTCTCTCTCTCTCTTTCTCTCTTTCAAAATAAATAAATAAATCTTTTTTTTTTTTTTTTTTAAAAAACAGAATATATTGGGGGCTGGCATTGTGGGTTAAACTGCTACTGGAGATGCCAGCAACCTATGTGGGTGCTGGTTTGAGGCTTGGCTTCTCCACTTCCGATCCAGCTCCCTGCTAGTGTGCATGGGCAAGCAGAGAAGATAGCCCAAGTACTTGAGCCCCCGCACCCACATAGGAGACTTGGATAAAGCTCCTGGCTTCTGTCTTCCGCCTGGTCCAGCATGGTCATTGTAGCCATTTTGAGAATGAACCAGTAAATGGAAAATCAATTTCTCTCTCTCCTCCACCCACCTTTCAAATAAATAAATAAATCTTTAAAAAGAATATATTGTATATAAAACAGATTAAAGAAATGAAGTGTTTGTGTGTGTTTAACTGTAGCTTGTGACTTCAGCGTGTAAGTGTGGAGGTCTCACATTTCAGTTAGGTACGGTTGTGTTCAGGAATATGCAGGAAGTATAAAGCATATTCTTATTTCAGATTGTGGTTTGGTTTGGAAGGGGACCAGTAGATACACAAGTATTCTGGTCTGTAGGTTTTCACCTAGTTTCTCCTTAGTTCCTTAGTTTTGTGGTACTAATCTTTAGTCATAGAATGGATTTCTGACCTCTGGTGTCTTTTTGGTTTTTCTATAGTTGCTTTTTAATTAACACAGCAGATCGAATAATCAGAGTTTATGATGGCAGAGAAATCTTAACCTGTGGAAGAGATGGGGAGCCCGAACCCATGCAGAAATTGCAGGACTTGGTGAACAGGTAGGTGTCACACCTGGAGGAGTGAGTGACCGTGCGTGCATGGGGCTTGGGTGCCAGATCGCCTTGGGTCCTTTCTTTATCCTTTAGGACCCCGTGGAAGAAGTGTTGTTTCTCTGGGGATGGGGAATACATCGTGGCGGGTTCTGCCCGGCAGCATGCCCTGTACATCTGGGAGAAGAGCATCGGCAACCTGGTGAAGATTCTCCATGGCACGCGAGGAGAACTTCTCTTGGATGTGGCTGTGAGTACAGCGGGGCATTGCTTTGTTGCTTGACCAGAATATTTTGAATCTGTTCTTATGACCTGTTTTTCTTTGCTTCATTAAAATTTAGTGGCATCCTGTTCGACCCATCATAGCATCCATTTCTAGTGGAGTGGTATCTATCTGGGCACAAAATCAAGTCGTAAGTGTTTTTCTGGTTAACTTGCCTTGAAAGTAGATACTCCCTTTTTATCAAAGAACCTTACATGTAATAAACTAAAAGTTACCTTAATTCTTTTGCATGTGAGTCCTGAGACCTAACTAAGTAGTTTCAGTGCATCTGTTTTCTTTCTTTCTTTTTTTTTTTTAATTTTAAAAGTGCATCTGTTTTCACTTTACTTTAATGGGAAGGTCTTAGTCTCAAGCCGATTTACTAGTTGTGTTTTTAGTAAGGAAATCTAGTGTTCTTTCTGTTAACATATTTTTGTTACTTAGTTGAGAGATATTTTTCTTTGACTTTTCTTATTTTCAGCTCAGTTTTTGTTTTACATACTGGTTTTACTTTAAGCTTTTTTTTTTTTTTTTTAAGATTTATTTATTTATTTGAAAGGCAGAATTAACAGAGAGAGGTGTTCCAGGTGCTGGTTCACTCCCCAGTGGGCTGCAACGCCATAGCTTTGCCAGGCCAAAGCCAGGAGCTTTGTCTGGGTCTCCTTTGTGGGTGCAGCAGCCTAAGTACTAGGGCTGGCCTCTCCTGCTTTTGTAGGTGCCTTAGCAGGGAGCTGGATCAGAAGTGGAGCAGCCATTATTTGAGCCAGCAGCCATATGAAATGCCAGTGTTGCAGGTGGCAGCTTAACCTGCTATGCCACAACGCTAGCCCTACTTTTAACTTTTTTTTTTTTTAAAAGATTTATTTATTTATTTGAAAATCAGAGTTATACAGGAGAGACAGAGACAGAGAGAGAGAGAGAGATCTTCCATCCACTGGTTCACTCCTCAGCCGCAATGGCCAGAGCTGTGCCTATGTGAAGCCAGGAGCCTCCTCCCAGTATCCCACACGGTGCAGGGGCCCAAGGACTTGGGCCATCTTCCACTGCTTTCCCAGGCCACAGCAGAGAGCTGGATTGAAAGTGGAGCAGCCGGGACTAGAACCGGTGCCCATATGGGATGCAGCACTGTAGGTGGTGGCTTTATCCACTATGCCACTGTCTCCCCCGCCCCCCCCCCCCCTTTTTAAGCTTGTAACCTACATTTGTAATCAGCGTACTCAGAAAATTTAAATCTTTTACCTCAGAGTTAAGGTTTTTTTAAAATATTTATTTTATTTATTTATTTGAAAGATAGTTACAGAGAGAGGTAAAGTCTTTTTTTTTTTTTCTGACAGGCAGAGTGGATAGTGAGAGAGAGAGAGAGAGAGAAAGGTCTTCCTTTTTGCTGTTGGTTCACCCTCCAATGGCTGCTGCGGCTGGCGCACTGCAGCCGGCGCATCGCGCTGATCTGAACCCAGGAGCCAGGTGCTTCTCCTGGTCTCCCATGCAGGTGCAGGGCCCAAGCACTTGGGCCATCCTCCACTGCCTTCCTGGGCCATAGCAGAGAGCTGGCCTGGAAGAGGGGCAACCGGGATAGAATCTGGTGCCCCAACTGGGACTAGAACCCGGTGTGCCGGTGCCGCAAGGTGGAGGATTAGCCCGTTAAGCCACGGCGCCGGCTTTTTTTTTTTTTTTTTTTTTTAAAGATTTGTTTGTTTATTTGAAAAGCAGAGTTAGAGGCACAGAGAGAGATATTTTTTTATCTGCTGGTTCATTTCTCAAATGGCCACATCGGCTGGAGCTGGACCAATCTGGAGCCAGGAGCTTCTTCCAGGTCTCCTATGCAGGTGCAGGGGCCCAGGCACTTGGGCCATCTTCCACTGCCTTCCCAGGCTTTAGAGAGCTGGATCAGAAGTGGAGCAGCTGGGACTTAAACTGGTACCCATATGAGATGCCAGCGCTGTAGGCGGAGGCTTTATCTGCTACACCATAGCTCCAACCCGAGTTACGTCTTAAAAGGATTAAAGAAGGCAGTTACCTATGAAAGAGCTGTCGTTAATAACTTGGAATGTTTCAAATAGGAAATATTTTAAGATAATACAACCTGAAGGTCAGTGCCGTGGCTCACTAGGCTAATCCTCCGCGTGCGGCGCCGGCACCCTGGGTTCTAGTCCCGGTCGGGGTGCCGGTTCTATCCCAGTTGCTACTCTTCCACTCCAGCTCTCTGCTGTGGCCCGGGAAGGTGGTAGAGGGTGGCCCAGGTGCTTGGGCCCTGCACCCTTATGGGAGACCAGGAGGAAGCACTTGTCTCCTGGCTTCGGATCGGTGCAGTGCACAGGCTGTAGCGGCCATTTTGGGGGTGGACCAATAGAAGGAAGACTTCTCTCTCTGTCTCTCTCTCTCACTGTCTAACTCTGCCTGTCAAAAAAAAAAAAAAAAAAAAAGATAATATAACCTGTAGATACCTAATTTTTATACTTTACCAAATTTAATCTTGGAATTCTGCATCTTTCATATATATATATATTTAAAGATTTTATTTATTTATTTGAGAGGTAGAGTTACAGAGAGAGGGAGAGGCAGAGAAAGGTCTTCCATCCGTTGGTTTACTTCCCAAATGGCTGCAGTGGCTGAAGCTGGGCCAGTCTGAAGTCAGGAGCTTCTTCCGGATCTCCCCTGTGGGTGCAGGGGCCCAAGTACTTGTGCCACCTTCCACTGCTTTTCTGGGCCATACCAGAGAGCTGGACTGAAGGAGGAGCAGCTGGGACTAGAATGGGCACCCATATGGGATACCAGCATTGCAAGTGGAGGCTTAGCCCACTGTGCCATGACATACTGTATGATTAATCTACTTTTATGGTTAATTAGTGTTTGTTTTTTTTTTGCGTGTGTGTGTATGGAATAGGAAAATTGGAGTGCATTTGCACCAGATTTCAAAGAGTTGGATGAAAATGTAGAGTACGAGGAAAGGGAATCAGAGTTTGATATTGAAGATGAAGACAAGAGTGAACCTGAACAGACAGGTAACGTTTTCATTCAAGTAGTATTTCCTCAAGGAAAAATGATGGCTTTATGTAGTGGTCTTGATTTGAGTTGTAAATTTGTTTCAGTACCTAGTCTAAAATGTTGCTTTTTTCTTTAGACTTATCTGGTTCCGTAGTTTAGAGAGTCTTTAATTTATGAAGGCATTAACTGAGAGCTTATGTGGGCATTGCCAGGGCTCCAGCAGCTCTCTTGACATTTCACTTTGTACTTTCTGATTAATTGCAGACGATTAAGTGGGGATTTATGTGTAGCACCTGGCAGAGCAGCCACACCTGCTGAGTGCCCTGTGTATCATGTATGCTGTCATTCCATTGTCAGTGAGAGGGTCAAGAGCATGGGTTCTGGGGTCGGACCGCCTTGCACAAAGTAATTGAACCTGAGTTTCCTAAACTGTAGCTGGGGAAATAGCACCTGCCTTTTCGATTTTCAGGAAATGGATGAAACGATTTCTGTGAAGCACGTAGGGTATCCCTAGACCATAATACGCACTCAGATATCATTTTCTATTATGATTATGACTGTGAGCTTTGTTATTTTTATCTCTACTGAACTTCTAGATAAAAATCTCCTTGAGCATACAGATTTGACTGTCTCTCCTCCTGGTGTCTAACTCAGGGCGTTACGGATGGTAGGGGTTTGTGTGTGTTTAGCAGGCCCGTTGGCCTTGTCGGAGTGATCAGTGATTCCAGGGCTACTTGATGGTGTCAGGAGGCAGCAGATTGAGACTGAGGTTAGTTCTCTCCAGCCTGAAAAGTGCGGTCCTCGCTTCTGTGTTTTAGGTAACTGCATACCTCGTGTGTTTTAGGAAAAAGACTCCGGGGATGCAGGTGTACCGGGTTGCTGTGGCATTGTTGGTTTCTGTTCTGTGAAGTCTCCACAGACTTCCACAGAGATTGTTCTTTATCGCCACCTCCTGAGCGCACTCATGTAACGGTGACACTCAGGCATTAAGTTGAAGCCATCATCTGTAGCTGCCTCCCCAGTTAGACTAGGAAGGCCCCACTGAAGAGCTGTTCCCAGTGTTACTGGTCCTCACTCTAGCATGTGGGAGAAATTCTGCACTGTTTGTTATACTCAGAATAAACTGGTTTTCCTCCTTTGTTTCTCGTAAATTTCAGCATGAAAATCAGTGAACTGCAGGTCAGAAGCAGAGCTCTGCTTCCTCTCAACCCTCTGTGCTTCTGTCTGCAGGGGCTGATGCTGCAGAAGACGAGGAGGTGGATGTCACCAGTGTGGACCCCATCGCTGCCTTCTGTAGCAGGTGAGCGGCCTGGCAGGAGCGGACCGGCAGCTCCTCCGCAGCCTCCGGCGGGCGTTCCTCAGCTCCCCGTATCTCTTCAGTCCCATCTGCCTGTTAACCAGAGGAGGGAACCCCTTCGGTGTCTGAGAAATACAATTAAGTCTTTTTTTCTGCAGTCCTAGCTTTCTTCCCTTGCCCAGATAGAGAATTTGCAGAAACTGAAATATTTCAATTTATCCTGTTTATTTTTATGATTGATTTTATTAATCATGTTGTTTGGTTTCCGTTTATGGAGCTTGGCTTTCTTGAAGTCCTTGATCATACCTGTTGCTTATGCTTCATGTAGGTGCTAGAGGAAGGGCTCATGGTTTAAGCAACTGTCTCCTCTTTTTTCCAATCCCTTGTCTGATCCTGTTCCAAATAGTGATGAAGAGCTGGAAGATTCAAAGGCTCTGTTGTATTTACCCATTGCCCCTGAGGTAGAAGACCCAGAGGAAAATCCTTATGGCCCCCCACCGGATGCAGTCCAAACCTCCTTGATGGACGAAGGGGCTAGTTCAGAGAAGAAGAGGCAGTCTTCAGCTGATGGGTCCCAGCCTCCCAAGAAGAAGCCCAAAACAACCAACATCGAACTTCAAGGAGTCCCAAACGACGGTAAGAGCCGCCTCTCCCCCTGTGCCGCCACTGTTTGCTCCTCATGGTCACTGGCAGTTCCCTGCTGGAGCCATTCCACCTGGAAGGAATTTTTCCACGAGAGTCTTTTGTAGGGCGTTCCCCTTTCGTCACGGTTGCTCCTGTGCTCACTTCTCTTAACATGGGGATGTTGTGCCCTTCAAAGTTGTGTCTGCCCCCGGTGACGCACTTTACGTCTCCTTGTCTTTTTTACTTTTTCCCCACAGAGTGGTTTTTAAGGTAATGAAGGCCAACTCAGACCTCGACTGTCCCTTCCGCCTCGTGCCCCCTTTGGCTGTGTGGCTCTGGAAGCCGCCGTTGTCGTAGCCCAGGAAGGGCGGACACGGGTGTGTGTGTGTGTATGTGTGTGTGTGTCTGCGTGCGCGCCCGTGGTTACTCTTGGGCATCCGCCTTTCCCTTTTCTTTAAGCCACTACAGATTGATTACAGAGCCACACGTCCCTGGTGTTGGCGCTGTTCCATTCACAGTTGTGTGACTTTTTCTCCTGTGACTTCACTGCCCCTACTTGACAAGGAGAGACCAGAGACTGAGGTTGTTTGCGAGATATTCCATAACATGCCCAGGGCTCAACAGCAGGTGATAGGGTCAGGAGTCTTGCCCAGGTTGGCCGTTTCAGAAGCCCTCTCTGCTGCCATGCGTGCATGAGTGTGTGCGCCTGGTCCAGCTCAGTGTCGTTTCGTTCAGCTACTTTTTCACTTTATGGTTGCTGTGGCTTGGCACCAGCCACACAGGCCGTGTGCCTTTTGGCGACTCTCCGTGTCTGTGTGAGTGGATGTGGGACACAAGAGCTCCGTGCTTTCCTCACAGAGTCCAGGCTGGGGGATGGGGCTGGTGCCCCTGTGTGAGTGGACGTGGGACACGAGCTCCAGGCTGGTGCCCCTGTGTGAGTGGACGTGGGACACGAGCTCCGGGCTGGTGCCCCTGTGTGAGTGGACGTGGGACACGAGCTCCGGGCTGGTGCCCCTGTGTGAGTGGACGTGGGACACGAGCTCCGGGCTGGGGGACGGGGCTGGTGCGGGTCCTTCCATGCCTGTCTGTCCTTCTGCAGAAGTCCATCCACTACTGGGTGTGAAGGGGGATGGCAAATCCAAGAAGAAGCAAGCAGGCCGGCCTAAAGGATCAAAAGGTAAAGAGAAAGATTCTCCATTTAAACCGAAACTCTACAAAGGGGACAGAGGTTTACCTCTGGAAGGATCAGCGAAGGGTAAAGTGCAGGCGGAGCTCAGCCAGCCCTTGCCAGGTAAGGACACATTGGGAGCGCTGCCCAGCTTGCTTTGTGGCCTTGCTTTGTACAGCCCCAACTCCGTCTAACTGCAGCATTGTTTTTTCTTTCTCCCTCCTTTTCCCCAGCGGTAAAACTCTCTGCACTGTAAATTGCTGCTAAGGGCAAACTAAACTGGAATTGGCTTAATTCAACGGCTGTAAAACTTGGGTCCATAACTAGATTTCAGGTGCTCTGTGGTCCTGTATGCAGAACATTCTGCACATTTTTCTGAGGAAGACATTCAGAGTTTTCATCAGATGATAGGAATCCATGATCCAAAAAGGACAGGAACCCCTGGATGGATTCATTTTTTTCATTTGCATTTGCTCTAGGTTGTTTATGTCCAGTGAAGAGCTAGACATACACTTTTGTTTCAGGTGCCTGCCTCTGGCACCTTACCTGTAGGATCTCTCTCCAAGGTGTTCTGCTCCGGCAGGTGGATCTTCTTTCTCAGGAGTCTAGAACCAGTGAGGAAGTGATTGGCAGTGTCACGTTAAGGTTTTTTCCCCCCCAATATCTGAAAATAGGATATCATCAAAAAGAAGCTACAGTACCTGTGTGGCTTAATGCTTAAGTCTTTTGAAACTTACAAAGTTTTAGGTGATAAGGGATTTTTATTGGGAGATGGAAAACAATTTCAGTTTCCTATCAAATACTTGTGAACCAAGGCTAAGTGATCTCTTGTTTAGAAAAGACCAGATTAGAATCTATTTCTATTTCAATGTGTGTTTTGTAAGTTTTTTTATATATGGAAGCTCTTTTTTTTTTTTTTAAGACTTTTTTATTTATTTGAAAGTCAGAGTTACACAAAGAGAGGCAGAGAGAGAGAGAGAGAGAGAGGTCTTCCATCCACTGGTTAACTTCCCAATTGGCCGAAACAGCTGGAGCTGAGCCAATCCGAAGCCAGGAGCTTCTTCTGGGTCTCCCACGTGGGTGCATGGGCCCAAGGACTTGGGCCATCTTCCACTGCTTTCCCAGGTCATAGCAGAGAGCTGGATTGGAAGTGGAGCAGCCGGACTCGAACTGGAACCCATATGGGATTCTGGTGCTTCAGGCCAGGGCGTTAACCCTCTGCGCCACAGTGCCAACCCCTGTATTTTTTTTTTTTAAAGATTTGTTTATTTATTTGAAAGAGAGGCGGGGGGGGGGGGGGGTCTTCCATCCACTGGTTCAATCCCCAAATGGCTGCAACGGCCAGAGCTAAGCTGATCTGAAACCAGGAGCCAGGAGCTTCTTCCAGGTCTTCCATATGGGTACAGGGGCCCAAGCACTTGGGCCATCTTCTACTGCTTTCCTAGGCCATAGCAGCAACTTGATTGCTACCCCAAACGCCCATCCTAGCACTGCTTTAAAAATTAATACTGGGCTCTCATTTTTTTGTGACTAGTTGAGTAGAATCAAGGAGGGATTGATAACATTTCAGTGGTTGTATTTGGATCCCTTCCCCACCCCACTTCAAATTTTTAACTTAAATTTGTTAATCCAAATGTGATAAGTACTAGAAAACAAACCAGGATTCCTTGTTTAATTTATCGCTGATGTCAGTTAATTACTGTTGGTGAACGTGAATTGTCTTCTACAGAGAAGCTGATAGACTCAGCCGCTCATCATTTTGAGTATTCCACCTTAGGTTTGGCAGATTTAGACTTCAGCATTTAATAGCCCAGCACCATACCACTGAGCACTGAGACTTTTCCCTAGTGGTAGCACTTGGGGTGTTCCATTGATAATCAGTTACCACCTCCACGTTCAAACCACCCATGGCTGTGTCTGTATTGTAAAATAGCCCAGGATAGTCACATGGGCCTGGTCAGTGACGGTTACAGCTCTGTGACTGCCTAGACATAAAGAAGAGCAGTTCTCCCATGGCTCACTGCTTATACAAGCAGATGCCACCACAGAAAAGACAAGTGTTTTAGGATGATTTAAAATGTGGCCAAACATAGTCAATTAAAACACTCTAGGGGCTACTGTTTTGGCGTAGTGGAGAAAGCTGCCGCCTGTGACACTGGCATCCCATAAGGGTACCAATTCAGTCCTGGCTGCTCCACTTCCAATCCAGCTTCATGCTAATGTGGGAAAGCAGTGGAAGATGGCCCCAGTCCTTGGGCCCCTGCACCCGTGTGGGAGACCTGAGAGAAGCTCCTGGCTTCAGCCTGGCCTAGCCCCAGCTGTTGTGTCCATTTGGGGAGTGAATCAGCAGATAGAAGACTTCTCTCTCTCTAACTCTGCCTTTCAAATAAATAAAATAAATCTTAAAACAAAACAAAACACAGCACTTTAGGGTATAGTCTTCCAGCCTCTTCAAATGTGTCTATAATTAATCATGAGCGTTGCAATACCAAGTGTAACGGTAGACAAACTACTTCACATTTTTTTAAAAGTCAAGTTTACCTCTTACAGTTAGCGTGGTCACTAATGACAGCAGTGTGTCAGCATTTCCCGGCCTGGGTTCTGCAGAGGTGCCGTGCGGTGTTAGATTTCACAGCGCTGTGCTGCTGCGAAAACGTAACGTCTGAGTGCGAGTCAGCATCAGATACCGGAAAGGTTGCTCAACCCTGATAGACTGGCCTTTTTAGTCTCTGAATTTCTCAAAATGCTGACTGTGTGTAGTGTTATTTTCTTAATAACAGAAAAAAGTGAGGTTTTGAACTAGATGTGGGACACGAGGTTTGGTACTTGCACAAGTATTTTAGCTTCTCCGGTGGATTGCTGCCATTACCAAGGGCCTGTTCGCAACGATTCCACCCATGTTGCCCGCAGGGTTAAGCAGGGGAGTGACTCACTGCACGCTCAGCCTTGCTCGTGGCAGTAGCAGGGTGCCCCACACCGGGCTCTTGTTTGCTGGTTATTTGTGTTGGGCACTTCAGTCGGTCACCCTGCGGTAGAGGCAGCTGTGTGAACGGTTTGAGCTTTCCCCTCACCAAGATGAGAGGAGACTTTGTCAGGCTCAGGACCATGAGGCACTTACGACAGTACACGAACAAAGCTGGCTGCCCAGGTTAGCAGGTATTTCCCCAGCTCGCCATGAGCGCGTGCATCACGTACCCCGTGTGATGTTGGCATTGGCCTCCTTCCCATTTCCTCTTTGGCCGTGCTTCCTGGTCCTTTTCCTGGATGGAAATGAGCACAGAGAGCTCTAGCATACTGAGAGCAAGTCCGTTTAGGAAACTTCAGGCGGCAGGGGGGGCCTGCTTGCAAGGCATCCTGGGGAGGGCTGTGTGCAGCTTTACCGACTCGCTGTGGTGGCGCATGGATCTTGGTGGCAGCCGCATGTTTGGGAGAGTGGTGAACCTGGATTCCCAAGGAAGCCCGGCAGGAGCCCTGCCGTCAGAGCAGCCTGGCCTGTCTGTGTGATTCCCTGGTGAGGGCAGGGCTGCATCTGAGGCCTTCCTTGCAGCCTGCAGGCCTCCACAGCCATTCTTACCTGTTTGTCCACGGGAGGAGGATGTATAGAAACACAGACCGCTCTCAGTCAGCATGGTGCGCTCATTAGTCGTCTTGAGTGCCCGCGATTAAAGCTGCTGGCTTATGATCCACCCATATTCTGCCATCACGACTTAGGCCTACTATGGCAAAGTTGTTTTCTTTTTTAAACTGTTAATACTAATGTGGTCAGGGTACCTGTGGAAACAGTCAGTGAGACAAGCCTGAAGGTGGTGAAAGCATGTTTTTTTTTTTTAAAGTTTTATTTATTTATTTGAAAGGCAGAGTTAGAGAGGTCTTCCATCCACTGGTTCACTCCTCAAATGGCCACAACGGCCAAAGCGGGACAGTCGAAGCCAGGAGCTTCTTCTGGGTCTCCCACACAGGTGCAGGGTCCCAAGGACTTGCACCAACATAATGTTGAGTCTTGTAGAGTGTGTTCTTCCATGTCAAGATTTTGTTTTTTGGTAAGACAGAGATCTGTCTTTTTTTTTATTCTGATTTGGGATGCAGGCATCCCAAAGGGCATCTTCTATTTCTTTCTTTCTTTTTTTTTTTTTTTTGACAGGCAGAGTGGATAGAGAGAGAGACAGAAAGGTCTTCCTTTTTGCCGTTGGTTCACCCTCCAATGGCCGCTGCAGATGGCGCATCGCGCTGATCAGGAGCCAGGAGCCAGGTGCTTCTCCTGGTCTCCCATGCGGGTGCAGGGCCCAAGCACTTGGGCCATCCTCCACTGCCTTCCCGGGCCATAGCAGAGAGCTGGCCTGGAAGAGGGGCAACTGGGATAGAATCCGGTGCCCCAACCGGGGCTAGAACCTGGTGTGCCAGCACCGCAAGGCGGAGGATTAGCCTGTTAAGCCACGGCGCCGGCCAGAGATCTGTCTTTTGTCTGCCGGTTCTCTCCCGGAATAGCTGTAACAGCTGGGGCTAGATCACGCTGAACTCAGGAGCTTGGCACTCCATCTAGATCTCCCAAGTGAGACAGGGACCCAGGTGCTTGAGCCATCGTCACCCGCTGCCTGCTGCAGTATGCATCAGCAGGAAGCTGGAACCAGAAGCAGAACTGAGCCCCGAACCCAGGCTGGGCCATGAGATGCAGGCGTCCCAAGTGGTGTCTTAACTCATGCGCCAAGTGCCTGCCCAGAGATTGGTTTTTTTAAAATCTCAAGAGGTTCATTATTATGCTTTATGTTGGGAGAGGTCTGAAAAACAGGTGCTGAGTTATATTATCTTGCTGAACTATAAAAAGCTTAACTTTGATTTTTTACAGTGTAGCACTGTACCTAGTAATGTCTGTCTGTTCTCAGGCAAATGGAAAGATACTCTTGTTGCTGGTTTTCATTTGCCCTGGAACTTTGAAAGTCAAGTTCAAAGAGGAATTTTATAATTGGGTTCTTGTTTTCCAGTATTTTCTAACCCTTACGTATCAGGCAGCAGGTCCTATCCCATTCCAGTGACATCTGGGAGGATTTTTTCACCGTGTTCTCTTTTACACTTCCTAGTTAATTTTCAGAGCAGCCCACTTAAGGATGTCCCTTGCAGATTGAACAGCTTCTGTGGAGTAATCAGGGAAGAGTCCGTTTGGTTTTACCTTCTAGGATGATCAGCTGAGTGCATAGAGACAGGTGGAGGCCCTCCTTACCATTTCCCCTTGCCGGGATTCCAGGGTAGTGAGGGTGTTACCCAAGAAGCAGGTGCGCCTGGAAAAGAGCTTCGTGCTCACCACTGATCGTTTGGTAACTGATGAGGCTGCAGCGTGAAAGGCTTAGAGCCCTGGAATGTCCTGTCCTCTGTCACTTTCTGAATTGTTAAAGCATTATTTGTTAACATCTTGGAAGATGGTTTGCAGCTTGGCAAATGTGTACCTCTGATCATTTCCTCCCTCTCTTGGGGCAGGCTGGAGCTGTGTGTTGGGGTGGGGCTGGGATTGGATGATCTGTTGCTTCACTAAAGAGTGCTTGGGAGTTGGTTAGACCTTTTCTTAAAGGGGGAAGTTGTTGACCCCTGCCTGTTTGCATGCAGTGCATCAGCCAGCCTCCAGCGGTGTTTTTGTCAGTGACTAAGTGATGCTCTTTGTGTCTGATTTCTTTAGCAGGAGGAGCAATCTCAGAACTATTGTGAAGACCCTGAAGTTCTTCGTGCTTGCCCCCTTTGCCATCATGTGGCCTCTGGACAGTGTGGTCAGTCATTTGAGATTGACTTTAATTTAAAACAAAGGCCTCTGCCACCCATCCTGGAGGTGGAAGGAGCGCGTTTATGTTTGAATGAAGAAGTGAATTATGGAAGAATATATGTCCCCTACCTTCCCTTTCAAGCGTAAGTCCAAATAGGCTCTCAGGAATGAGGATTTGTGAAGACATCAAATAGGGGTTTTTGTGTCATTTAAACCGTAAGGCTTAGTTGTGTTGCTGGAGAAGAGACACCTGCGTTTTGCTCATCCAGCTGTGTTGTGCCCAGCAGCCTTCTGACATGTCACTTTCTATCTCCTGTTTGCTTTCTGTCCTCAGTGCATGTCCCCAGGTGACTTGTCCTTATCTGAGGTTTTGCAGCCTAGGAGAACGTGGTTCGCATATTCTCCTTCATTTATAACTTACTCTCTCCCCGGGCACCTCCTGCATTTCCTACTGGGTACAAAGGATGGGCAGGAAAGAAAAATGCTTGAAAGATTAACATTTTTGGAAAGGGAAGATAAAGGAGGCAGCCGCTCCTCCCACTCCTACCACACCCCATTCTTCTCCAGAAGATGGGCAGTAAGCGATTCAGGGTTTTTCCTTGTTCATTGCATGTTTTCTTCAAGTATCAGTTCATCCTCATTAATCATGGTTTTTGAAGATAGCTAATTTTACCCATCTCTAGCAAAGAATCATCAGTAGTTGATATTGTTTTTCTGTGCTGGCTTCTGGAGATGGAAACAAACCAAGGTATTTCTCAGCAAACTTTTTTATTGGGGTGGGGGAGTCTATGCAAGGACTAAAGTAGAGCCATCCAGAATCAAAGCAGCAGCAGCAGAGTTCACATCCAAGACCAAGGTGTGTAGTTTACCACTGCCTGTGGAAATCTGTCCCCACCTGTCATTGCGTCTCCCCTGCCCATGTCCACGCCCCTTTTTCTCGCTGTGTTTTCAGTCACTTCCTTTCTGTGAAAGGTTGCTTAGCTTCCTGTCCCCTTTGCTGTTCTTTATATAAAAAGTAGCAGATTGGATGGATGTGTATATTAGGTGTTTGGAATTTTCTGAGAATCCGAGTCAGGAAGCCAGGTCTGGAAAGGGCTCAGTAGCCTCGCTGCGTGGGGCTTTCAGCCGAGCAGGAAATGCATCCGCTGGAGCGAGGGAGACTTCAGATCCTGGGCTAATCGTGAAATCCCTGTCCGTTGGTGGATGCTGCTGTAGGTAGCCAAACATGTTGATTGCTGTGTAGACTTTAGGATAGAAATCAGAGTAGAACACATCATAGGAGCCTCCTTGTCCCGTCCCATCTTTTAGAGCCAGGATATTCAGTAACAAGAAAGAGCACTCCCTCAGTTGCAAAATGCCTGTTTTCAGTTGCGCTACTTTCTCCTTGACTGCTCATTTTGTGAATTTCCTCCAAGTTAGACGACTGGTTGAATTGGTAGGTGGCTCACTAGACATGTTTCTCTCTCGCAGACTAATTCATATCCATTCCAGTTCCCCCTGTGCTGTGCACTGCAGTAGTGTGCACACTGCGGGGTGCCAGGGTTTCTGCCTTATTTCCATGTGGGAAGTAGCTTGGTTTCCTCTACCTGGCATTTAGATGTCTAAGCTCTGTTACTTCCTAACTGGCTCCTGAGTAAGTCAGCTTACGCCCTGTCACATTGCCTCCGGGAGCAGCTCCTGACAGTTCACAATGCTTTGGGAATGTGTTTCTGGTTCCTAAGGCCGTCTGTCCACTTCAGTTTGAGTTTCTTGATTTGTACAATATCTGTATATTTTCTTCTTCCCGTCTGTCATCCCCCCCCCCCCCCCCGACCCTGCTCAACACCGTTTTGTTTTTTAAAATGTTCTGTAGTTTTGTACAAGATGAGACATAGCCTTGGGTACTTCTTGCTGAAGCTTTAATGCTTTGTAAATAAAATCGGATGTTTATTAAAGAACAAGTGTAAATGTTTGTTTGTAAACACTGATCACCAGCCACTGTGCCTTTGTACAACAGAGAGTGTGGCTTACTGTGCTGTTAAGACGTTTCTGTGTGGAAATCCAGAGCTAGAAGGGACATTCCTATGTCTAGATAGGATTACAAATAAATAGCAATTTTAGCAAAAGTTGGTGCCAATCAAAAATCATGTAGGATTGATCTTTGTTAAGATGACTTTACCCCGTGTAGGTTTTCTGAGATTTCTCTGAAGTGGCCACTGTGCTAGGCGTTCTGCAGGTGACAAAAACGAATGCCAAGAGATCTTTCTTGGTCCAGGTACAGATGAAGTCTTCTTTATTAGCCCCCCCCCCCATTAAATACTTTTAAAATCCATTGACTACTCATCGTCTCCTAAAGAATAAGATGTCTCAGAGATCAGAGCCTGCTGTTCGTCAGTGGAAGAGTGTTTGTGTGTTAATCTGTGGGATGGAGAGCTGGCTTCTGACATCATAGCTGTTTCATAGCAACCTCCATCTGAGCCAGTGATGAGCTCCGCCATGCTGTGGGGACGAGGCATAGGCAGAGTCAGGCTGCCTTGCGCATTGTCCAACCCAGAAAACACCTGAAACAGTGTGATTGCTTTTAGCGTGGCCTGTCTTGCTGATGAAGCTTCCGCTTTTAAAAGGGCGCTGTGGCTCTTGTTTTAATGAACTTGCATTTCTATTTAAAATTCGTCACACAGGAGCAGGGCTCATGGTTCACATAGTGTTTCTGTGTGCAACGTATCACTTGCTACTCAAAGTAGGGAAATGGGCAAGGAGATCTTAGTTTACAAAGAAGGAAATACAAATTCTGGAAGGGTAAGTCACTTGCCTCTCAGTCCAAAGAGGTGATTTCTTTATTTTTTTAAGATTTATTTGACAAGCAGATTGACAGGGGGCAGAGGGAGAGACAGAGAAAGATCTTCCATTCCCTGATTCATTCTTTAAATGGCTGAAAAGCCGGAGATGGTCCAGCCAAAGCCAGGAACCAGGAACTCCATCCGAGTCTCCCATGTGGGTGGCTGGAGCCCAAGTACTTGGACTATCTTCCACTGCCTTCCCAGGCACATTAGCAGGGAGCAGAATTGGAAGCAGAGTAACTGGAACTAAAATAGAGTGCCAGCATTGCAGACAGTGGCATAACCCACTGTGCTACAGTGCCGGCCCCCTTAGTCTTTTTTTTTTTTTAAAGATTTATATATCTGAAAGGCAGAGTTACAGTGAGGCAGAGGCAGAGAGAGAGTGAGAGCGAGATGAGAGCTCTTCCATCTGCTGGTTCACTCCCGAAATGGCTGCAACAGCTGGTGCTGGGCCAATCCAAAGCCAGGAGCCAGGAGCTGCTTCTGGGTCTCACACACGGGTGCAGGGGCCCAAGGATTTTGGCCATCCTCTGCTGCTTTCCCGGGCACTTTAGCAGGGAGCCGGATTGGAAGTGGCACAGCTGGGACTTGAACATGCACCGTTATGGGATGCTGGCACTGCAAGTGGTGGCTTTACCCGCTATGCCACAGCGCTGCCCACCCTCAATCCTTTTTATAAAAGGTCTAGGAGCAAAGTAAGCAAGTCAAGTTACTGAACTTAATTCAAATTATTCTTCCCGTTTTTAGACTTTAATGTCCTTTTTTTCCTACGGTTAGTTTAACTTGGGGTCTTGAAGCTCGTTAGGTATAGGGAACCTTTTTTCTGCAAAGGCCCATTTAGATATTTATAACATCATTTGCGGGCCATGCGAGATGATCAACTCAGAAATTAGCCTGCTATACATTTATAGAATCTCAAGTCCCCCCTGCATTTGCCCTGACTGGGCCAGACCAAATGACTTCTGCAGGTCTTATGTGGCCAGCGGCCAGACATTCCCCATCCCTGGACTAAGATCCTACCCACTGTAGGGGCAGGATGTAGGTGAGAAGAATAGAACTTAACTATTCCAGGCAGTTTGGAAATTCACTGTTTCTGAAGTCTTTTCGTCTTTGTCTCACCAAGACTTGGACTTGCATGCGTTAGAAAGATGTGAGAAGAATGAATACAGGTCAGTGGTCACTACCAGGTGTAGATAGGGAGCAACAGCATTGTGATTCCCCCTGCCTTGGGGCTTCGCCTTGACTGCAAGGACCGGACTTTTGTTTTATTGACAACGCTGCACCCTGGCTGACACTGAAGGCGTTAGGTGACAATAGCCGGGAGCACTCACCTGGGATGCCTAAAGGGTGCCGGCTGAGGCTGGCGAAAGCCTGCCGAGACCAGAAGACTTTGGCCTCTGGTTTCCTGCTTGGAAGCCTGGTGTTGGCCTCCTGCCTGCCTTTGGTGCTGACGTCACCCAACACACTGGCCATCCCTAAGAAGCTGCGAGAAGCTGTGGGGAAAGTGGTCGTCCATGCCACCGCCTGCACTGTCACCTGTGGCCTCGGCTACAAGGAGGAGACTGTGTGTGAGGTGGGCCCCGACGGAGTGAGAAGGAAGTGTGAATCGCAGCGCTTGGAGTGTCTGACCAACTGGATCTGCGGGATGCTCCACTTCACCCTGCTCGTCGGCCAGCACTTGGAGCTCAGCTGCCTGAGCCCGGAGATCCTGGAGGTCGGGCAGGAAGCTTTCCGGTTCACCTGGAGACTTGCTCGGGGTATCATCTCAACTAACGATGAGGTCTTCAGACCCTTCCAAGCCCGTTCCTACTTTGTGAGGTTTTTATCTGCCCAGGAGTACGACTCTGGGACTTACCGCTGTGATGTTCAGCTGTTAAGAAACTTGAAGCTCGTCAAGAGGCTGTATTTTGGGCTGAGGGTCCTTCCTCCTAACTTGGTGAACCTGAATTTCCATCAGTCCCTTACTGATGATCAGAAATTAGTGGCTGAGGGCCTGGAAGTCAGTCCGGGCAACCATTCCATGCCTCACCACCCACAGTGGAAAAAGAAGGTGGCGTTGGCCTTGGGCCTAGGAATCTGCGGTGGAGTGGTTGGTGGGGTGTTGGTGAGCATCGCCCTCTGCAGGGCGTTGAGGCACACCTCCAACCAGGACTGCTCCTGAAAGACTGACGGGAGCTCCTTAGGGGGCGTGTCCTGGCTGCCTGGCCTGATCATGGGTCAGCCGACAGGGAGGTCCCCCACTGCCCAGAGCATGAGTGGGGGTGGGGCAGGGACAAGCTCATGGGAGCTGTGAGCGGTCATTTCTGACTTCCGTCCTAGATGGGTTCTGTCCTGACACCCTGCTCCTTGGGCACCCAGGCAGCTGACTGCAGGCATCGTGCCGGTCCTGAGAAGGGACCTCTGCTCGCGTTCATTTTCTGTCTGTGCTTTACGACTTGTGTGCCTCCCGCCTGCGTTTCTCTTCTGAGCAGTGCGTTCCTGTAGGATTTAGTAACAGCTTTTCTAGTGAAAATATTACTTTCCCTCTTCAATAAAAATAATTCACAGTAGCTGTATGGAAACAACATTTTCTTGCTCTTTAAAATTCTGGTGTTTAAGCTACCCCGTAATCGTCAGTCTGGTTTGTTTTCCCCAGATCCTTCAGGATAGATGATACTCGAATTGCTTCTTGCGTGGACGTGTACCCAGGTTGGGCAGAGGTTGTTAGGACCGACCTGTGACTCAGGTGTGTAAGTGACAGCCCTGCACTCCCCAGGTGAAGCCTGTGTTCCGTGTAAAATTGAATTTCCTGGCAAAGCACTGGGTCCTTCTCCTGGTCATCCAGACAGTTCCTTGCTTTGCTTGCTGCCCCTTTCATTTTTGCTTTTTGAGTTCCCTGAGGCTTATTCCTGGAAAGGCCAAGTGTATTGGTCTCCTAAAGCAGCCAAGGCCCCAAAGGGAGGGCACGTCCTCCATCAGAAATCCAGGCTTAAGAGCCTAGGGGCACGGGGGCCGCCATGCACCGTGCTCTGGGTGATTGGCTTGTGGAAGCCGCAGGGGAAAGGCTGTTGGCCCCCGGCTGAGCTGACCCTGAGAGCGTGACGGCATTTCTCCCTCTCCCCCGGCTGCCGGAGCAGCAGCAGAAACCAAAGCCCAGAGTTTCTCTAAAGCTGGGTCAGGGTCACCTGCGGGAGCTTCTGACCCTGCTGATGCTAATTCAGTTTAAATTATGGTCAAAAGGCTATGATTTCCTTTTAACTTAAAGTTTTAAAGCCTGAGACAAGTTGGAAGGAGAGGTTAGTGACCATTCACAGACCCTTTATCTAGATTGACCCGTGAGCATTTTGTCACAATTAGCTTTCTAAACACATACTGGTTTTTGCTCAGCTGCGTGACAGCTGGGCTTGCGTCATGGTCCTGCACTCTGGGGTCACGCCCCCATTCACCTGCACTGTCTTTTATCAGCTCAGAAGTTGATTCTCCAGTCAGCTCACGTTCAGCTTCTCTGAATTCTAAAACCTTAGAGCCTTTGGATGGGTCCTGACGGTGGTTCTCTCTCTTCTCCCGCAGACCCCTGTGTTTCGTTTTTCATGACTTGATTTTACTGCAGAGTCTGGCCCAGCTGTAGTGAACCGTGGCTGTCTGGATCTGTCATTTCCTCCTGATTAGACTCACGGAGACCGGCTCGTGAGTGTTTTTGATGGGGGGACGTGCTTTCTGCGTCACTTTGGGAGGCTCACAGTGTTAGGGTGACTCTCTTGTTGACAGGGAGGTTGCCGACTTGCTTAGGTGGTAGCTGCCAGATCTCTTCTAAGGGCTGTGTGTGTGCGTGTGCACATGTGTGTTTCCTCTTGGTAGAGAACACCCTGTGGGGTGATGCCTTGTGATTGTCTCGTTTTCTAAAAACTGTTCACATGAACCATGTGGCATTTGTTGATGATCCTTGCCTTATTACATGTTGGGGATTGGTTGTGAATTTGAATTCGTAGGCCGGCGCCGTGGCTTAACAGGCTAATCCTCTGCCTTGCGGCGCTGGCACACCGGGTTCTAGTCCCAGTTGGGGCGCTGGATTCTATCCCGGTTGCCCCTCTTCCAGGCCAGCTCTCTGCTATGGCCCAGGAAGGCAGTGAAGGATGACCCAAGTCCTTGGGCCCTGCACCCGCATGGGAGACCAGGAGAAGCACCTGGCTCCTGGCTTCGGATCAGCAAGATGCGCCGGCTGCAGCGGCCATTGGAGGATGAACCAACGGCAAAAAGGAAGACCTCTCTCTCTGTTTCTCTCTCTCACTATCCACTCTGTCAAAAAAAAAAAAAAAAAAAAAAAGGAAAGGGTTCTTTGAGTTCGTTTCTGTATGTGATAGCTTATATAATTCTCTTTAAAGGCTGCTGCTTTTTACCTGCTGTTTTTGAGGTCTCAATTGATTTTTCTTGTCAATCAGTATAGAATCCATTACTGTTGTCATTTCTATTGTTACTTGAAAGCAAAATGACAGGGAGAGATGAGAGAGAGCTGTCTTCCATCTGCTGGTTTACTGCCCAAATATTGCAACAGCTGGATCTGGGCCAGGCTGAAACCAGGAGTCTGGAACTCCATATGGGTCTCCCATGTGGATGGCAAGATCCCAAGTACTTGAGCCATCACCTGCCCTCCCAGGCACATTAGCAGGAAGCTAGATCCTAAGTGGAGGAGAGGGGCTGTCATTACAACATTGAAGGTAGAGCTGCCACCTGTGACAGCTGTTCCACTTCCTGTCCAGCTCCCTGCTAATGCACCTGAGAAAACAACTCCTTGGGCCCCTGCCTCCACGTGGAAGACCTGGAAGAGACTCCTAGCTTTGGACCAGACCAGCTCCAGCTATTGGAGCCATTTGGGGAATGAACTAGAGAATGGGAGATCTCTGTAATTCTATTTTTTTTTTTTAAGATTTTTATTTATTTGACAGGTAGAATTACAGTGAGAGAGAGAGAAAGGTCTTCCCTCTGCTGGTTCACTCCCCAAATGAGCTACGCTGATCTGAAGCCAGGAGCCAGGAGCTCCCGGCACCCATATGGGATGTGGGTGTCCAGAGTGGTAGCTTAACCCACTGCACCACACCAGCCCTAGTAGGAGTCCCTTTAAGCCAGCTGTTTTGAACTTTTGCTGTGGTCTGATTTGGCTAGCTTTAAGCCAGCTGTTTTGTTTTGTTTTTTTTTTTAATTTATTTTTGTTTTTTGACAGGCAGAGTGGATAGTGAGAGAGAGAGAGAGACAGAGAGAAAGGTCTTCCTTTGCCGTTGGTTCACTCTCCAATGGCCGCTGCGGCCGGCGCATCACACCGATCCGAAGCCAGGAGCCAGGCACTTCTTCTGGTCTCCCATGCGGGTGCAGGGCCCAAGGACTTGGGCCATCCTCCACTGCCTTCCTGGGCCATAGCAGAGAGCTGGCCTGGAAGAGGGGCAACCAGGATATAATCCGGCGCCCCAACCGGGACTAGAACCCGGTGTGCCGGCACCGCAAGGTGGAGGATTAGCCTGTTGAGCCACGGTGCCGGCTTAAGCCAGCTGTTTTGTACTTTTGGTGTGGTCTGATTTGACTAGCATTTTCCTGCTTTCTTGTTCAAGCTATCTCAGGGCCACACTTGGACTTTCCTTGCCTCAAATGTGAATCTGCCATTTCTCCAAGGAACTCTGGTTTCCTTTGGTGTGGGGAGCAGCATTTGGAAGCCAAGGTGTGTGCCCTGGATGTGCCACACCTGCTGGCAGTCGTTGCTCCTAGGCCCTGTCAGTGTCCTACAGACACGGGTGCTGTGAACAGTTCATGGGAGAGACGGGTGCTGTGACTTAGCAGGGTAAGCTTGGGATGCTTGCATCCATGTTGGAGCACCAGTGCAAGTTCAGCTGCTCCACTTCTGATCCAGCCTCCTCCTAACGTGCCTGGGAAGCAGTGGACGATGGCACAAGTGCTTGAGTTCTTGTCATCTATGTAGGAGACCTGGATGGAGTTCCCAGCTCCTGGCTCGGCCCCAGCTGTTGCAGCCATTTGGAGGAGTGAACCAGAGGATGGAAGCTCTCTCTGCCTTTCAAATAATTTTAATTTCAAAAAGTTCATGGAAAATGGGATTAAAAGATACGCAGATTTTCCATGGATTTTTGAAGACAACTTATATGTGTAAATCATGAATTCAAAGCATCTTTTTTTTTTTTTTTTTGGACAGGCAGAGTGGACAGAGAGAGAGAGAGAAAGGTCTTCCTTTTTGCCGTTGGTTCACCCTCCAATAGCCGCTGCGGCCAGCGCATCTCGCTGATCCGAAGCCAGGAGCCAGGTGCTTCTCCCGGTCTCCCATGCGGGTGCAGGGCCCAAGGACCTGGGCCATCCTCCACTGCCTTCCCGGGCCATAGCAGAGAGCTGGCCTGGAAGAGGGGCAACCAGGATAGAATCCGGCACCCCAACCGGGACTAGAACCCAGTGTGCCGGCACCACAAGGCGGAGGATTAGCCTGTTAAGCCACGGTGCCGGCCAAGCATCTTTTTTTTTTAAAGAAGTTTTATAGCTGATCTGATACATAGCCAAGGTGGGGAACACTGGCCTGTACACACGCACAGGAGCCTTCTAACCACTGCTATTACTTTGGAAAGATCATAAGTTTTATACACATCCTCTCCTCCTAGGAAATAGGTGGATTTCAGACCTGGGTTTTTTTTTTTGACTGGCAGAGTGGACAGTGAGAGAGAAAGGTCTTCCTTTTGCCATTGGTTCACCCTCCAATGGCCGCCGCGGCTGGCGCATTGTGCTGATCCGGAGCCGGGTGCCGCCTCCTGGTCTCCTATGCGGGTGCAGGGCCCAAGGACTTGGGCCATCCTCCACTGCACTCCCGGGCCATAGCAGAGAGCTGGCCCGGAAGAGGAGCAACCGGGACAGAATCCGGCGCCCCGACTGGGACTAGAACCCGGGGTGCCGGCGCCTCAGGCGGAGGATTAGCCTAGTGAGCCGTGGCGCCGGCCAGACCCGAGTTCTAGTCCAGCCTCTGCTGCCTGCCTGTCCGCCTCACCTCTGAGACAGGGCAGTGCACGGTGGACTGTGAAGTCCTGGACTCGAGTTAGGGAAGGCAGTTAGTGTCGCACTTTAGTCCAGTACTGGACACTTGGCCGAAGCATCGTGGAGCCAGCGTGGTCCCCTTGAGGGAAGACCGGGACACATGATCTGGGTTTAAGCAGCAGGACGCGGAGGTAGGCTTTGGCCTGATGAGAAGAGCACCCACAGCTGTGTGCGCCGCCCCGCAGGTTGAGAAACCTTCTTTATTTAAGAACTGCCTGCTACCAGAGTCAGGAAGTAACTACCATTAGAAGTTACACAAGAGAAAAACA
This sequence comes from Lepus europaeus, assembly GCF_033115175.1. Taxonomy (NCBI): domain Eukaryota; kingdom Metazoa; phylum Chordata; class Mammalia; order Lagomorpha; family Leporidae; genus Lepus; species Lepus europaeus. The sequence goes on along the minus strand of NC_084840.1, from coordinate 20,170,072 downwards.
GGGCCGGGGAATGGCTCTGTGTGAACAAAAATGGGTCAAGGCAGGGGTCTGACGAAGCTCTAGCACTTGCCTGGCTGTGAGCTTCTCTATGCTGTGCACGCCCCGGATGGAGTGGGTAAGTTGGAGGAGTTCGGGGCCAAGGCAGGATGTACCCCACTGAAGGGTACTGAGTGCCTTCCGCCCCTGTGGCCGCCTGGGGCTCTGGGCAAAGCTCTCTGAGCCAGTTTGTTCCTCTCTAGTTTTCCTTTATTGCCCAGCCTTCCCCAAACCCATGACCGTATGTACAAGTCCACGGAGCACCCCACAGCTGCCAGGCACCTGTTCCATGGAGTTCACCGGAGTCCCTTAGGGAAGTGCCACTGCTCTAGGAGCCTCCGTGGCAACTCCCTTCATACACAGGATGAAGCCCAGGTAAGGTCTGACCTAGGGAGGCAGAGCAGCGCACCTGTGCCAGGGAGCGCAGGTGAGAGTCCCTGCTGTCCCCCTGACCTAGAGGACACCAGGAAGAAAGCCGCCTTCTGCTAGGGAGGAGCTCCAGGGAGCCCGACATTCTGAGCTGCCCTGGGCACAGGTGCAATGGCTGTTGGGCTTCCACGGGGCAGGATGAGCTGGGGAAAGCACTGAGCTATGCCAGAATTCCTGGGGTGAGCCTTCTCCCTCCGTGGTACAGGGCCCATAGCAGATGGGGAGTCCACACCTCTTCCTTGGCCAAAGCACCTTTTGAGTCTAGGAGTCTCAGTTTGGAGGGTCATTTACAGCATCTCCCCCTTCTAATCACTTCACTCAACCTAGGCTACCCAAATCCCGCCGGTCCTCGAAAGTCTTCTACTCATTCTAGCTGCAGAAATTCTGCCTGATGTCCAGCCTCAGCGTCTCCCGTTTATTAAGAGACACCTCCTCCTTCCCCTACTGTACCTTTGGCCCTGGCACTCCCCACCTAGCACCGTTGTTACCATTTGCTGCTCTGAGACTCCGGCATACATCTGCCTGACAAAGCAACAAGGACTAAGGGGCAGAGGGCTCTGTAGGCTCAACTCAGGTGTGTGCAGAGTCGGGGGGGGGGGGGTGGTGTCTCCCTGAGCCCGAAGAGTTGTCCCAGGCTGGACATCTGTCCCTAGTCCTCACATTAACTGGCTGCTAAGCTGCAGGGCAAGGTACTGGTTTATGGGTGATGGCCCTCACTGTCCCCTCTGAATGAGTTGAGTCATGGCTGGAGCAGGGGGTACCACTCCCCCAGCCATCTGAGCAGAAAACACAAAATCAGAGGACCCTTGGGAGGGAAGGGAATCTATCTACTCATGTCTTCTCCAAGCCACCCTGTCAAGCTGTTCCATTCTACTGTCTTGTACATCCCCAAGTCACCCACCCTCTTACTAAACCTTAGTCACTACCTCCCTGACCTCTGCGGGGGATTATAGCGGCCGTGATCTGGTTCTATATCCCAGAATTCTACCTGCTCAGTGGTTAGGTTTTTCTGGCCCCCTTTGTGGGCCTCCCAGCAGGGCTGCCTTCTCCCCTCCCCAGTGGACCTTGTTAGAGTTCAGAGTCTCAATCACAAGTATGTTTTTCAGGCAAGCTTAGGGCAGCAGCCTCTAACTTGTCTGGTTCAGTCCTTTGTGAAACGGCCTCATCCCCCACCTCCCTACCGTGGAGCCAGGTGCCTTTCTGCACATGGGTCCCCTTTCTGTAGGACCAGGAGGGACGCCAGGCCGAGTTCAAGGCCCCATAGCTGAGCCCCTAGCACCCTCGCCAGGGATTAGGAACGTGTGTGACAGCTCCAGGGAAGGGGGCTGGTGGTGGCAGGGAGAAGGTGTGGGAGCTTCCAGTTTAAGAAAATCGTCGTGGGAAAACATAAACCTGCCCAGGAAAAGAGCAGGACTTCAAAGTTTAAAAAACCATAACAAAATAGAACTCTAACTGTAAACTACAGAGAACAGGCTCAGGGGGCGTGCAGGCCACGGCTGACCCGCCGCTCCCTCGTGTGAAAGGCCACCTGTCGGAGCACAGGCTCTGGGCTCTGGGTCATGCTGCCACTGCTGCGGGATTCGGGGGACCTGTCCGTGCTTTGGCCTCTCTTCTTGGAGCAACAGTGAGGGCAAAAGAAGGTTCAAGCCACCTGGAGGTCACAGCAGAAGCTGGGCTCGCAAGGCAAGAAGGGCTTGATGGCTCTTGGAACATGCCATGTCCTGGGCTGGCCCCATCCATGCCAGGCCTGGTGACCGCCAGCCTGAACCTCTTGAAGCAGAGTTTGCTCCCGCTACTGACCATCACCGCCTTCTTCCTCAGGTCTTGGACGTGCAGCACTGCCTCCTTGCTCTGGACACTCTGAACCGAAGGCAGGAGTTCCTCTGGCGCTCTTTCCCAGCCCGCTCACCTCCAGGCTGATGGCAGACGTCCCCAACCCCTCAGCGCTGCCCTTTCCTCATCTGGAGTGAGGTGCCCGTGCGAATCAGCTAAGACCTCTTCTAGCTCTGATGTCTGTGACTGGTTATGTACCCAGAGCTCAGCAGAGAGGTCCCCTTTATTAACCCTTTTTCTTCCGGAGAAATGCGCAAGAGCGGGCCAGTCTGGGGCAGATCTTGCCAGGTGATCCGGGGCATTCCTGGGAACACGCAGGGCCACGCTGACCCCTCGCCTCCGACTCTAGGACAGAGTTAATGCTGCACTGCCTCACAGGCACAAGATGGCGGGGCCTGCAGGTGGGAGAAGCCCAGGTCTGGCAGCAGAGCTGGAGGCAGAGGGTGGGCCACGATCCCTGTCTTCTGCCCAAACCCTGCAGGGGCTGTGCAGGGTGGGTCTTGGTGGGGGTTAAGCCCTTTCATCACCTGCAGTGGCCCTGTCACTCTGGGGGTGACGGGGCGGGTTGGCAGTGTTGACTGGGAGGGCAGCGTCACTTGGCTCCTGACCCCTGCCTCCAGCCAAGGCGGCGCCCCTTTGCATCAGGTGTCAGCTTCTAGATCCTTGCAGCTCCCACCGTGATACTGAAGGGGCACAGGCTCCAGCCCCGGGCATCAGGCACCGGTTCCCTGCTGCCCGCGCAGGCGGGGGCCTCCAGGGAGTCATGGAGGGTGGTGGAGGTCCAGCCGTGCATGCCAAGAAGATGCAGGAGAGCGCCCGGTGTCGGCTGTTACCCATTGTCCCTCTTCAGCCCTCAGTGTCCACTGTTCCGCTGGGCGTGGGGCTCTGGCCTCAGGGTGCCAGCTCTGTGAATCTGAAGATGCCCGTTTGTCCAGCCAGACCGCCTCCAAGGCCCGGGCAGGGGGTTCAGTATCATCTTGGGAGGCCCAGTGCCTCATGATTTCAAGAAAACAGTCTGGGTGGGTTCTGTCCTGTGGCAGAATATGAAATACCCCACCTGCTACAAGAAGGGCACTGTTTGAAGTAGGGATCAAAAGCCAACCGCTCTCGGGCACAGTGTTGGGCCACCTTGGCACCGGGAAGGAGCCTGGGCCGGCGGCTGAGTCCTTCAGAGGTGGGCGCCGAGGTCAGAGCTCCAGGCAGTGGAAGAGCATCAGCATCACCACGGAGCGGGAGAGGAGGGTGCTGGGCTGTGGGGCTGGGTGCGCAGCCGCGTTCTCCACCATCATGCTTGTGCCTGAAACCAGGGAGGGGGGGAGCTGAGTTGGCTGGGCCTCAGCCCCCACCCTCGGGACAGGCCCTTGCCTTGGGAGTGCAGGTGGCCAGGTGGTATTTTGGGTCTGGCTAGCATAGTGCATGGCAGGACTTTTGCCTTTGCCCGTAAAGGGATCACGCTCACTCCCTGGCCATCTGGATGTGGGGAGGAGGAAGGGACCTAGGCTGGGACTGCTTTGCACTGGGCTCTTGCCTGCCTTCCCCTTGGGGTTGGAGTGAGGTTGGGTGGGAATGAGCCCTTCATCAGGTATCTGGGGACAAGGTTTAGGGACGGGCAGCACCTCCATTCTTCACAATGTGGACTTCAGCCGGGACCCCGTCCCCTCCAGGCCCTGTGGTCCGAATCTGTACCAGGGAGTGGCCGATGCCCTCGGGCACCGGGATCTCTATCCAGTTCTTGCTGGTGAGGTGGAGTGTGGGCGCCGGGTGCAGGTCATTCTGGTACAGCATCTGTGGGAGGGAGGTCTCCAGGTGGCCCCTCCTTACATCGGGGCTGACCCTTCTCTTCCCAGCTCTGGTCACTGGGGTGGACCTCTGAGGCCCTGCCTCCACACCCCCTCAGTTTCCTGCTGACCAGGCTCCCCGCTGATGGGAAGACAGCTTGCGAGCAGCCGACCTGTGCTTGCCAGCACCTTGAGCTAGAAGGACCCTAGGTGCCACCCAGGCCATCGCTGCCCCATGAACTGGGCCTCTCTTCAGTGACGCCATCTGCTGCTTCACTCCCTAAATGCCTACAGCGGCCGCAAGCCAGGAGCAGAAGCAGGCTGCTAGGAACTTCATCCACATGCAGACCCAAGTACGTGAGTATCACCAGCTTCCTCCCAGGGTCACATTAGCAGGAAGCTGGAATCGGAATGGATCTTGGATTTGATCCCAGGCACTCCAAGAGGAGACGTAGGCGTCTTACCCAGCACCTTAACTGCTCCGCCAAACTGTCCCTGCCCTGCCTTCATGGTTTTTGCTGCAAGCCACCAAGAGCCACTCATGTACCGCATGCCTCTCATAGTCACAGACCCTGGGCCACTGTCTCAGCCAGGTCTCTTGCTATAGATTGCAGTTCCCCGTGTTCCCTGGAGCCACAGAGGGGCTGTTCCTCCCCATCCTGGGCCTGGTGGATCCCCTTCCTCACCTTGTAGCCAGTGACGGCAGACTCGTTTCGGAAGGGGACCACAGGGTCCCACTTAATGCTAAGACTGGAGCTGGAGAAGGTCCAGGAGATGTTGCCAGGAGGGCGCTGTGGAGCTGCCAGGGAGGGAGGGAGCATTGGGGAGACTTCCGGAGGTTCTGCACACCCACCCCTGCCTTCAGCCAGCCCTTTCCCAGGTATCTGCCTACAGCAGTTGTACCCAGAAATTCTGCACTTCCTAAGAAACGAAGCCCATGCAGGTCCAAAGGCTGGCGAGGAAAGAGGGGCTTCAGAGTCCGGGGCTCCCACTCGCTCTGTTCTTTCCACTTGCGGCCTTGTTCTGTGCAGCCCAGGGCTGGCCGCTGCAGCGCTTCCCTCATCCCCTGGCCCCACCCTCTCCCCAGGCAGCCAGACTCACGGGGCTTCATGGTGGTGGCATTGGCAGAAGGGCTGGCAGGCCCAGTGCCAGCCCTGTTGTAAGCCCGCACGGTCACATGGTACTTGGTGTTGGGATGCAGGCCAGTGACCAGGGCACTAGTGTCCAGCCCTGCCGTCCTCACTCGGTCAGCAGCTGCTTCTTTGTCCCCAACTCTCCAGTATCGGATCTGAAAGAGCAGGGGGACCCTAGAATCAGCAGTCAAGCCCAGGGTCTCAGGGTTACCCTGACTGCCGCTTTTCTGTTCTCCTTCCTGCTCACCTGGAGGCTTGTGGCTGTTTCAGGTCTCAGAAGCGGGACCCAATCCCGAGATCCCAGGGAGCCAGGCCACACCAGTGTGACTCCCCCTGCAGCGCCTGGTACCCAGTCCGAGGTGCCTAATGCACAGGTGGGGGGTGGGGCACAGGCTCCGCCCAGTGGGTTCTGCTAGGGGATGTGAATGCGCATTTGTACTTGGAAAGCAGCCCCCAGCCACAGCCAGCTTATGAGGACTGCCCTGTAAACGCAGGCCCATCTTAGTAGTAACCACACTGGTAGATCTGCCGCGTACTCTCCCAAATCAAGGATCTCCTCGCTGAGTGAGTGGCAAGCTGACCTCACTAGAATGAGTTTATTCCATCAGTAGTGGACCCCGCCTGGAGTCTCCCTCGGGCGCTGACAGTTTTTGCTTTTCCTTCTATCCCTCCTTCTTACACCATGTCTCCTCCCAGAGGGGCCCAGAGTGGTCCAGGCTCGGGACTGGCATCCAGAGGGGATCACGGTGGTCCCTGTGCAGGTGATGCCAAGCGGGAGGGGCTTGGCATGAAAGGGGCAGGCCACGCCCACTCCTCTTCTCCTGGCTTCCAGGACTAGCTGTAGCCCAGTGGTTACTTCAAGGCTGCCTCCCAGTCTCGCTGCCCCAGTGGGCATCAGCTGTGGGGTCTCGGTGAAGTTTGCATACGCGTGACTGCACAGACTGGCCATGCAGTGTGCAGCCAGTGGGCGAGTCCAGGGGGAACCCTGAGTGAGCTGGCGGGGGTTCCCTCTCCGCCTTGAATCCCAGTACCCCTCCCAGGCTTCAAGCTGCTGCTCACCTCGTACCCCAGGAGGATACCATTCACGTCCTGCTGCACGGGTTCCCAGGTCACATTCATCTCGGAGGATGAGACCCCTTTGGCCCAGATCTTGGTAGGCACCACCTTGGGCTCTGGGGATGGATGCAGAATGCGTTTGGGCTTGGGTTCCCAGGGCCTCCTGGGACTGCCCTCCGGGGGCAGCCTTTGCTGAGGGTTTTGGAGGAGAGGCCAGGGCCCAGAAAGAAGGCCAAAGGGGGCTCTCAGAGTACCCCCAGCACCCACGTTGCTTCCCATTGCCTTGGCCCTGCAAGGAGCCAGGGTAGCAAGGGCCAGAAGTGAGGCCTGGGGCTTAGACCCCAGGGCCTCGCCAGCTCCTAGCAAATGGAGCTTGGAGTTTGAGTGGCGCCGCCCTGCCCAGCCCTGGGGACACGTGGCAGTTCCAGGGGCAGCCCACCTTCCTCCGCAGAGTACACCAGCGCGGTGAGGCTCTCGGGCCCGTCCCCACGGCGGTTGTAGCTGCGGATCTTGACCTCAAAGGGTGTGTAGGGCTGGACGCTCTCGTTGCTGTAGACAAAGTACTGGGCGTCGGCACCAGACACCCGGGCGGTCTGCCAGCTGGCGCTGCCCTGCCTGCGGAAGGACAGCAGGTAGCCGAAGCCGTCTCCGTTCTGGTACTCCCGTGACATGGGCTGAGGGGCAAGAGCGTGGCGTGGGCGCGGGGCCGTGGGCGCGCTTCCCTGCCCACCCGCTGGCTCCACCCGCCCTTCAAGGTGGGGCAGCCCAGGATGCCTGTGCCTGCGGCAGGTGCCAGGGGAGGGGACAGGAAAGTTGTCAGCTTTTGAGTTTGAACCAGGCAGGGGTCCTTTCTGTGCTGCGCTAAAGCAGGAGCTAGGGAAGGCCTTGACCCCAACAGCACGGGGACAGGAGGCATGCGCCTGCCTCTGTCCCTGCCAGCTTACCGTCCAGTTAACGACGAGCTCCCCAGGGGCTCCCCCTCCTCCGCTGAGTCCTGACGGTGCCACTGAGGGGGCTGCCAGGGACACAGATGCGACTTGTTAGTGGCAAGGCTGTCCGGGCAGAGCATCCTGGGATGGGACACCCTGTCACTGGGGCCTTGGTCTCATCCTGCAGCTGTTGCTCTGGCCATGTTTCCCTCAGGGCCAGCGTGGGAAGATCAGAGAAGCCCTGGCTGACAGTAGCAGCCCCAAAAGTGACTCCTCCTCACCCCTGTCGACGTAAGCCGAGTCCCAGGGACCAACCCAGTTTGCTTTAAATTAGGGTGAGAAATAGCTCAGAAGTGCAGCTAATGCAGGAAATGAGTGAAAAAATGCATGTCGTTTGGTCCCTAGGGTGTTTATGACTGTTTTTTGTGTAAGTGGCAGATTTAATTTCCTGATTGTCTCCAGTATTAGGCAAGGCTGGTACTAGAACAAGGATGTGTTCCATGAGCTTTCGCGGCTCGGCGGGGGTCAGAATCTTTCTGCAGGGAATCCAGCAACTGGAGACTTTGCACTGTCTCCTAAGGCCTTAAACACGCCCACCGTGAGGAGGCGGGCCTTATTATCGCCCTCTATGGGAGGAGAGACCAAGGCTCAGAGCAGATAAATGGCTTGCCCCAGTCAGCAAGCTGATACGTGGCACAACTTGAACTTGAACCCAGCACCTGGGATTTGAAAGCCATACCTGTGCATCCCCGCAGTCTTGTGCCCACCAACTCCTGGGACACCAGCATAGAGGAGACCCCCTCTCCACCCCACATTCGACTCTCCAGGAAGCTCGAGGGCCAGAGACAGCGCAGCCTCTGGAATTTCTGACTCAGGAGAGTTCCCTGGACGTGTTCGTGGGCACAGAGCCTCGCGGTCTGCGTCCGCGGGAGGAGGGGCGGGGCTCCAGGGCACGCACTCTGGGTCCCCAGCTGCAAATGCAGTGGAGACACTCAGGAGCCCTTGGCGAGTGCCTGCTGGGACCTGTGCCTCCCTGCACACCTTTCACTGAAGGCTGCTGGCTGACCGTTCCAAAGGTCCACACAGACCTCCCCTAAAACAGTCTAACACTCGTGTTCCTCTTCCCCAGGAACAGATTACTGCGGCCTGTGCCCTTCCGAGGTCCCGGGTTCAAGTTCAGCCTTTGACTCATTCTCATGTCTTTTTTCAGTTTAAAAAGTTAGCTTAAAAAAAAAAAAAAATCTGTGGATTCTCACGCAGTCAGGTTGACAGTTTTAGAACGAGGGTTTTGGCCGCGATGGTCTAGCGGTGGCCCTGGCCCTAACGTGGTGCTTTCTCAGGGACTCTGAGGTCAGGTGCGAGTTGGAACTCAGGGTACCGGCTGCTTGCTCGAGACTCCTCTAAGCGGCCCTGGGTTCTCTGCTCTGGCGATGGTTCTTGTCGAGACACCGACACTGACCTGCTTCCTTGGTCCTGATCCTGCTGGAAGGCCCGCTGGGCTTCCCTGTGCCCAGGATGTTGCTGGCTAAGACCCGGAACTCGTAGTCCATCCACGGCGTGAGGCCCAGCACCTGGGCGGTCTCGGCATTGCCCTCGATGTTGGCAGGATCTGCAAGGCACCAGGGCCTCACTGCACCAGCAGTCACTCATGGACGCAGAGGAAGGCACTGGGCCTGGACTGCCCCTTCCGCCCAGCCCCGACTGCGGGGCCTGCACACACCTCAGGAATGCTTGAGGGGTGGGAGTTACACCTGGGCTCCAGCTGACACCGCCCTGGGAAGCAGGTGATGGCTGGATTGCGTTTTTGGGCTCCTGACTACACCCCGTTTCAGCCCTGGCTGTTGTGGGCATTTGGGGGTAAACCAGTGAAGGGAGATCTCCGTCTCCGCTTTTCAAAGGAGGCGGCTTCCCCATCCTGGTGCCTTTGTTACTGCTGTGTGCGCCCCCACCCCTTCCTGGATGTTTTCACTGTTCCAGCAAGTTCTTCAAGGGCACAAACAACACTGCTGCCTCTGACCCACCCCCCTTGCTTCCTGGGGACCAGCTCCCCACTGCCTCGCCCTGAAGCTCGTGGCTCAGCCCTGACTCTCGGCCCCTCGCACCTGCCACACGCAGCCAGGCCTTCTCAGCACTGCCCCCAGCAGGGCCTCGTTACTTACTGGTCCGAACCTGCTTCCACTTCCCTGCAGGCGGAGTGCGTGCTTGGAGGGTGTACTTGGCGATGGGACTGTGGTTGTCGAAGCCCCGGCTCCAACTGAGCTGGACGCTGGTGTCGCCAATGTCCCTCACCACCACGCCTCCTGGGGGACCTGGTGGACCTGCACCAAGAAAGAGGTCAGAACACGGTGAGGAAGAATTGGGCTGCTTCAAACTTGAGCCCGCCTCCAGGCCCCACTGAGGCTGGTGCAGTAGTAAGACAGAACACGGCAGAGGGTGCAGTGAGCACACCCCAGGGCGGGAGGATGGGGCAGGGCAGGGCCTGCTGGGGCATCACAGAGGCCACGCCCAGAGGGGCGGAACAGTGTCTCAGCACTGTGCTCAGCAAAGGAGTCCTGTCTTGGAATGTGCTTTATTTGAGACAGGTTCAATCCCCAAATGCCCACAAAAACCAAGGCTGGGCAGGTGGAAGCCAGGAGTCAGGAATTGGGTGTGGGTCTCCCCTTGAGCTGCCCACCAGGGTGTGTGTTAGCTGGAGGCTGCAATGGAGAATGGTGCGGGGCCTTGAAGCCAGGCCCTCTGCGAGGAGGGCTGTGGGCTTCCCAAGTGGCAGCTAAGCTGCCGAGCCAAACTTCTGGTGGTGGTAAAGTTTGGCTTTGGCAGAAAAATCTCCTATTCATTGAGAACCTGGGAAGAATCGAGGCATGGCTCCAGCTCAGCAGGCTCCATGGGAAGTCCTTCCCCAGGGCCGTGGGGGGAGGGGGCCGTGGAGGGAGGCGAGAGCAGCCCAGCTGGCCTCTGGGCCATTGCGGTGGGGGTGGAATGGGAGCCCCGTCACCTCGGACCAGGACCGTGGCCTCCTTGGATGCGCTGTCCACCACCGTCTGGGCCATGCACGTGTATTTCCCACCATGGCGCAGCTGGGCGTTGAGGATGGTCAGGTCCCCGACGGTTTCCTTCTGTACACAGGGACAGCCAGGAGCGTGAGTCAGAGCAGCGGACCGGAGGCAGAGCTTGGGAGCCCTGCTCGGTGACGGCCGGGGGCCCTGTGCATCTCCGTGTTCCTGTCTTCAGTGGGAGCAGTCAGCTACTCCCCGCCTACTAGCACTGGAGACCCACAAAGTTAAGTTACAGGGGCTGATGCCAGTCCAAGTGAATTCGCACTGGAGCGGAACAGTGAGAGCAGCAGAGGGGAGCGAAGTCTTCAGGCACTTGGAATGCTAGGTTTGTCCCCAAGCCTCTCCCAAGTGAATGTTTTGTGGGTGGCACCAGCCCCGGGGTATCAATCCAAGGTGGGGCTTGTTGGGCTTGGGGCGGGGCTTCTGAGTGGGGACTCCATGGGGGCTGTGGGCCTGGGACTCACCGCGCTGGCCCTCCGGTAGTGACCCCCGGGCTTATCGAAGTCGATGGGGAAGTCATCCAGGGTCCAGATGAATGTGAGGTCCATAGTGGGGTCGTGGGAGGCGTGGCACTGGAGGGTCAGGTTGTCACCCAGGTTGATGTCAGCACTCGAGGGGGCTAGGGTGATCTTGGTTGCATCTGCCGAGAAAAACAAGTCCCCTGGGTGGGGGGTGGGGAGTAGGAGGGCCCAGGCGGGGTGGGGGGCTGTAGGGCGGGGCAGAGGCAGTGTCACCACAGATGGCCCGAGCCCTCTGCAGCCCCAGGAACGTGGGCCAGGCAGGCAGGGAGCACCAGATTCCAGATGGTGGCGAGTGGGCGGTCCCAAGCAAACCTTGAGTGCTGGGGTTGCCTCAGAACCAAACCAGGAGTCAAATGGGGACACGAGGGCAGAAGGGTGGCGAGGGCAGCACCCTGCCGAGCCCAGCCACAGCCCTCACCGCGCACAGACAGGATTCCCGTGCTGTTGGCTTTGCCCATGAAGTTCTCCGCAAAGCAGGTGTATTTGCCCTCGTCCGACCGGCTGATGTTTCTGATGATGAGGGTGCCGTCTGGAGTCACGGTGACTCTGCAGCATGGACAAAGCGGAGCTGGCCCTCCCTGGGGCTCATGGGAGCCACAGGCAGGGGGCGGGGCTCAGGGAGGGGCGTGGTGGCTACCTGCTGCTGTTGGCCAGGATCTCTGTGCCTTTGCTCCACAGCACCACAGCCTTGGGGGCCGCCCGGGGCTGGCAGGGGATAGTGACCTCACCCCCGCGGGCTGCCGGGATCAGGCGTCTGACAGGATTCAGCCGGAAGTCAGGGGCCAGCGCTGGAAAGAAAGGGGAGAGCTGCATAGTACCCCGGCCAGGAGTAACCCCGTGATGCTGATGGAGACCTCACTGCCACACTAAGCACTCTACACAGCCTGAGGCCAGCGGAGCGGCCACCTCCAGAACCCAGTCTGGACCCAGCCCTTCTCATCACCCCCAAGCCACCGCCTCTCCTGCGCCCCCTAGGGGCCTTCCTGTTGCTGTGCTTTCCTTCTGCAGTCCACCCAGCAGGTGCAATCCTGGACCCCAGAGTGAAGTCCAACTCCTCCCCAGGGCCCAGCCCAGCCACCCCTGGCTCCGTTGCGCCCTCCCTCCCTGTGCTCAGCCAGCTGGCCACTCTCTGGTCCTTTGAAGTTGCCACATCTTTTTCTGCCTCGAGACCTTCGCCCTTGCTATAAAAATTTGCCTGGAAATTCCCAAAATGTGGGGCTCAGCAGGTAAAGCCTCCACGTGCAATGACAGCACCCCACAGCAGGGCGCAGGTTCAAGTCCTGGCTGCTCTGCTTCTGAGCCAGCCCCTGCTATGGCCTGGGAAAAGCAGTGGAAGGTGGCCCAAGTGCTTGGGGCCCTGCACCCACATGGGAGACCCAGATGAAGCTCCTGGCTTCATTGTGGCCATTTTGGGAGTGAACCAGCAGAGGGAAGGTCTCAGTCTCCGCCTTTCAAATAAATAAACTTTTTATTTCTAAAGGAATTCCTAGATCTTCACGTGACTGGCTCTCACCACTCTGTCAGCCCAGACGTGACTTCCTCAGGGATCTCTTCTCTGACCAGCTAGCCCTCCTGGCCCCCTGCTCCCCTGTATTTGCTTTATGCTGTATTATCTTAAAATTATTTTCATTGATTTGAAAGGGAGAGACACACCTTCCTTCTCTGGTTCATTCCTGAAATGCCTGCAACAGCCAGGGCCGGGCCGGGCTGAAGCCAGGAGCCTGGCCCTCCATTCGGGTCTCCCATGTGGCTGGCAGGGACCCAAGCACTTGAGCCATCACCTGCTGCCTCCTGAGCGCATTAGCAGGAAGCTGGAGTCGGGAGGTGGAGGGGCTTGAATGCCGACATCCCAAGAGGAGTCAGCTGCTGCACCACACACCTGCACATCCTGTGTTTTTCTTGCCTTTTGAATTGATTTACTTTTTATCTTGTGTTTATTTGCCCCTCCCCCTCTATGCATCCTTTGTGGTCTCGTTTACTCCTCTCAACCACCTCCAGACAGAACTGTGCCGCCCACATCAGATACATTGAGACACGGAGCCAGGAGTTGAGCAACTCGGGGTGGGCGTTCGGTGCAGCAGTGAAGGCAGCGCCGGGCTCCCACTCAGCTGATGGGAACCAAGGTTCCAGGCATGCATGTGCGCGTGTACTTGAGCTCAGACGTGCTTTGGTCATAGGGCTGGCGTGCAGTGGGTTAAAACCAAGACCTGCAGCACCGACATCCCCTGTGGACGCTAGTTCAAGTCCCAACTGCTCCACTTCCCATCCAGCTCCCTGCTAACGCTCCTGGGAAAGAGCTTGGGCCCCTGCACCCACGTATGGACCTGGATGAAGCTCCTGGCTTTGGCCTGGCCCAGCCCCGACCTTTGTGGCCGTTTTGGGAGCTGGCAGATGGAAGATTCCTCTTCCTCCTTCCCTCCCTCCCTCCCGCCCCCCCCCAACTCTTTGAAATAAAAAGATAATCTAAAAAGTTTCTTTAAAGAAAGAACCGCCATGGTGGGAACCGGAGCCGTCCCCCACCCCCGCGTGTGCTCAGGGCCCCACCTTGCACGGCCAGTTCGGCGCTGGCGTAGATGGTGCCGTGCTTGTTCTCTGCCACGCACTGGTACATGCCCGAGTCCTCCAGGCTCAGCCTGGAGAAGCGCAGGTCCCCGGCCGACACCTCCACCCGGTTCTGTGCAGCAGAGCCCGGCCCAGCAGGGCAGGGGGATCAGGATCTCGGGATCAGGGAGGAGGGGCTGGCAGGGGCACATGCAGGGGAGACCTCAACAGCCCCACAGAGTGGGCTCCTGGGTCTCAGCACTCAGACTCCCAGGGCTTCCCAGAGGGGTGAGGGGATGTTCGCAGGGCCACGGCCCTTTCTGTGGCTGCACCTGGACCCAGGGCTCTGGGCCTCTGTCCGGCTCCAGCCGGTGGCCATGGGACTCTCCGGGAAAGAGGCACCTAGAACCCAGAGGGGCCGTCCACGGGGCAGGGGTGAGGGGCCCTGGGTCTCCTACCTGGGAGGCCAGGGGCTCCCCGTTCCGCAGCCAGCGTACAGTGGGCCTGGGCTTGCCGGCAGCCGCACAGCCCCAACGTAGGTTGGAGCCAATGTCGGCCTCCGTGTCTGAGATCACCTTGAGCCACTCGGGCTGAGCTGTGGGGAGGAGGGGAGAGAAAACCTGGTAGAGCTGGGAGGAGCCTCCACAAAACCGAATGACTAGGTGCAGTGCTCGTGCCACACAGCAGGGGGCGCCATGTACATTCTAGGGTGGGAAGGAGGGCAGGGCAGGAGGAGGCAGGCACAAGCATGGTGGCCCTCTAGGGCCATCAATCACTAGTACCCACTAGTGCTGCACCCGACAGGTGCTCCGAGCCAGCCGTGCGCCAGCCTCTGTTCCCACACCCAGTGAAGCCCTTGGGGTCCCTTCTCAGGGACAGGGGAGGCAGGGGGGGATGTCCTGGCCCTGTACCCTGCACGATGATGCGTCCCTGGACAGTATCACGGCCCTTGGAGTTTTCCGCCTCACACTCGTAGGTGCCCTCGTCCTCAAAGCTGACGCTGGGGATCTGCAGGGTGGGCTCAGCGGTGGCCCACTGCGGGGACAAGGAGCCATCCACTTTGCGCCACTTGATCCTGGGGACAGGGCTGGTAGGGGAGACAAAGCCAGAGGGGATGGGCTGAGCACTGCTGCTCCTGGGACCCACACTTTTGGACCCTCCTGAGATGCATCAGGGCAAGTGTCTGGGCTGGGGAGTCGGGGGCAGAGGACACCCACCGAACACGAGTAGGAAAGGGGCCAGAAATGGCTCCTGTACCCACCTGCTGCGGCAATGATGTCGCAGGCCCATGGCGGGGTCGGTGCCCTGCAGCGGGCCAGCCCACACCCGGCACCTGCCAGCGGTGCCCCGTGCCTAGGTCTTCCTGGGACCCTCTTCCCCTCACCCCACTTTTCAAAGAGACTTTCTTATGAGTTATCAGGGTACTGCCAGGGACTGAGGCATCAGTGAGTGGCAAGGGGCTACTGTGTTGTCCTTCTGTGTGCTTTTCCCATGACCATCCACAAAGCAGTGGCCATCCCGAGATGCTTGGAAGAACAGTGGGCCAAGCTACACTTTCTGCTCTTTCGCTCATTCGACAAACCCTCACGGAGCACATGCGTGCCAATCAATCCCATCCCTCAGAAAGCAAGACAGAGAACTTTCTGGGCTAAAACCCCAGCAAGTCCCCATTAGCAGCCACAGGACACTCGGTAAATGCCGGCACTCGCCTCAGCACCCACCCACATGGGCTCACTCACTGCTCATCCCAGTGCTGGGAGGTGCGTCCTGCTAGCAACATTTGCAAGCAAGGAGCCCAAGGCAGCTTACCCACAGTGGCCCGGCCAGCGGCCAGCCCGTGGCAGAGCTGGGGTGTGAACCGGGCAGGCTGGGTGGGTGGGAGCCTGCAGGCGCTACCCCAGCCATCTGAGCCTGCATCATTGCTAGGGGCCAGGTCTTCTAATCGGGATCAGGCCCCTGACATGTGATGCCTTAGCCAGAGCATTGGCGAGTGTGGGCCAGACCCACTGTGTGTCCAGCACGCCCCAGGAGCCTGCCAGAGGCACCAGGATGGCCGAGCACTGAGCCTGACCTCAGCCTGGGCATCACTGTGCCCAACCTCAGGGACTGCCTCCTCCTCCACTCACTTGCCAAAGGCGAAGCACTCCAGGGTGACCTGCTGCCCTGCCAGTGCGTAGGTCTCTGCAGGGAACCGGGCCTTGATGCTGGGCGCAAAGAGCCGGGGGTCTGGGGAAGAGAGGGATTTTGCTCACCAAGCACCAATGCTGCCAGGGCAGGTGCACCTGCGCCTAGGACCTCAGCATCCATCAGCACCCACAGTGTCTGGACGGCTGGGGAGTCTCCAGCCCTGTGTGGCAGGAGGACTGGGGGCCAGGCCTGGACCCTGTGTCCAGCTGCCCCCAGCTCCCTGGCTCCCCGCCCGCGCTGCCTCCTGACCTTCAGCCGCCAGGTTGAGCTGCGCAAACTTGCTGAAGACGCTCTTGGTGGAGAAGTCCATGTGGCTGGTGGCCAGGCAGGAGTAGTTGCCCAGGTCTGAGGCATTGGTGCGGGCGATGTACAGGTTCCCGGTGGTCTGGGACACGAAGTGACGCCCATCCGTGGGGATGAAGTTGGGGAACTCGTTGAGGAGCCAGCGGTAGGACAAGCCTGGGTGGCAATGGTGGGAGGGTGAGGAAACCAGGGGCTGCTGGGCTCACGGGACGGCGCAGGGGGACCCCAGTGTGCCAGTGGGACCTGCAGACCCAGTGCTGAGAGCCCCCGGTGCTCTGAATTAAGGGGACACCTGGGAGGAAGATGTCCCCAGGGAGCACAGCCCTCAGGGACTTCCAGGCTGAAGGGGGAAGCAGGGATGGAGCTGGAAACAGACTCACCCAGGGCCGGGGTCTGTTACCCTCCGCGGGGCCACTCTCCACCTGTCAGCCCATCCTCCACTGAGCAGCCAGAGGCCCTCTTGTGCCCTCCGCCTAACCCAACCCAGGGCCCCGACTCACCTGGGTAGTGGGCAGGTGGGTTACAGGGCAACATCACCCCCCAGCCCGCGTGGGTCTTCACCGGGTCCCGCTCCTCCTTAGAGAACTCCTGCAGGACTGGAGGGGGGGTGGGGGCAGCAGGGGCTCAGGCATCTTCCCCCAAGCCTGGGCACCCCCTCCCCAAGGCATCCTCCACTGGGAAGTGGCAGTTCACCAGGACACGTGGCGGGAGGGCGGGAGAGCCCCTCTTCCCTCCGTATCATGGCCCTGCACTCCCACGCCCCGCCCCGGATCTCACAGCCAAAGCGGAGCACAGCCTCTCTGCTGACGACGGTGCCCACTGGGTTGGAGGCCAGGCACTGGTAGACGCCGGCGTCCTGGGCCTTGGTGGGGTTCATGATGACCAGGTTGCCCCCCATCAGCTGGTGACGGGAGCCGGGCGCCAGCTTCATGTCGGTACCATTCATCTTCCACCTGCAGCAGGGGACAGGCAGCGGAACCTGTGTGTCCGCGGCTGGGCCGGGGGGAGGGAGAACCAGACTGCTGCCCGCAGCCACCACAGGTCCTCACCTGTAGGTGGCCGGGGGGCTGGCCCGGGCGCGGCACGCCAGCATCACCTGCTCTTCTGTGGACTCCTCAGGGAACAGCAGGCCAAGGGGCTGCTCTTCGAAGACGGGCCCAAAGGTGGCGGGCGATCCCGGGGCCGCGGTCCAGGCTGCAGAGGGGGACACAGACAGAGACCGCCTCAGCGCCTGGGGCCCCGCTCGAGCTGGCCTGGGCTTGCATCAAAGCAATGGCTAGGGTGTCCCGTGTCCTGCACAGCTCAGAGCGGGAGCCCCCGGGCCCTTGGGACTAGTGAGGCAGAGAGGCCCAGCTGTGTGTTTTATTTTAATGAATTTAACACTGGACTTAAATGGGTTGGACAGGCCTCATCTGGTCACGTTAGTTCAATTACCCATCCTACACCTGCGGGTATGGGACACCTGCTGTGTACCTGGCACTGGGCTAGAGACCAGCTGCAAAAATGACCGAGACACAGTCCTTCATCCCCCAGGAGCTCGAGTCCAGGGAGGGAGACACCGTGCCGAGAGTATGAAGTGGCAAGTGGCGCGGTGGCATTTAGGGTCAAGAATATGCTGGGGTCCTCAGAGTGGAGGCAGTGGCCACCGCCCTGGGGGAGCTGTTGGGGAGCTCCAGAGAAAATCCGCAGGGCAGGGGGTGCGTGGCAGGTGCACCTGTGTGTTCCCGGAATCCAATGTCCCTCAACGAGGCCCAGCCAACAGTGCTCGGCTGGAGCCAGGCTTGACCTTGGGCAAGTAGCAGAAGTCTCCACCCACCTCCAGATTCACCTCCAGGGCCCTGAGAGGAGACGCCCACCAGCGGGCTGAGCTGAAGCCCGGGAGGGGGATGGAGGCCGGGAGGAGGCTGGGCGGGTGGCCCTCTTACAAAATCCCAGTGTTGCAAATCAAGGAAGGGACGCCCAGGAGAGGGAGTGACTTGCCCACGGTGCTTTGGCAGGTCTGGCACGGTCGGTCCAGACCCCGGGTCTCCTGAGTGCTGAACAGATGGGCAGCCCGCGTGCAGACGGAGCCCCGGGCTTCTCTTTGCATGCACCATTGTCCTACATCACCGGGGCAGGGTGGCTCAGTCTGCAGACTGGCGGGACCAGTTCACTTGGCTGCTGTGGCACTGGGTGGGCACAGGCCCCTATAATTGGCTCCTACCTCTCTGTGAAGCTGCCTGTCTGCCCTCCTTGGTGGGTTGTGGGTGGAGGGCTCCCCCCAACCAATTAGTGCCTCCTGTCTCAGAGCATCCAGCTATCAGCTCTCTTCCAGGGGTGGGGGGCGGGGGGCAGCCAGGCTGCAGCTGAGGCCCAGCCCTCAGCCCCCTGGGGGAGGGGGCAGCTGTTTAGCAGCTCTCAGAATGAGGGAGGAGGCAGGGCTCCCTGAAATGGCCCAGTGCGGGCAGCCCCCCGCTCGCTGCCGCCCCAGGCTGCCTCATCTCTGTTGGAGAGCCCAGCTTAATCCCAAGTTAATGATGGTGGCCGAGGGAAGGGACCCCTGCCCCAGCTGAGCCTGCTGGGAGGGGAGGGAGGCAGCCAGGCTGCCGGGAATCACCCTGTACAACAGCAGCACCAGCAGCTCGGGGGTGGGGGGGCATTGAGTGGGCTGGGGGCACGGATGCATCAAGGTCGTCTATCTTTCTGGAAAAGCTTTCTCCTGTGCACTCAGCCGACACCTGCACACAGCATCACCCTCAGGTGCACATGGCCCTCCTTATGCTACTCCAAGGGACACACACACGCCCGTCCCCCATGCACACACATTATCCACGGCCCTGTGTATCTTCACAGACGTGTGTGGACATGCAATCATAAGCAGGTGCCATTATTCATAATCATCACATAAGAGCAAAGGCAGTAACAGACAGCATCGCTGCTACTGTGCGAGCTAAGCTTCCTGCCTGTGTCGGACACCGGGCTCCAGGTCTGTCAAGACCCCTCCACAAGATGCTGCCATTTTCTTACTTTACTGATGTAGAAGCTGAGATCTAGAAACGTTAAAGTAATGCACCCCAAGTCTCACGGCAAGATGGAGCAGGCACGGGGGTTTGGCCTCGGTAGCCTCACCTTGCAGCCTGCATCCTGCTTAAAAAACTTCTTAAAAATTTATTTGTGGGGCTGGCGCTGTGGCGTAGCGAGTAAAGCTGCCTCCCACAGGGCCAGCATCCCATATGGGAGTTGGTTCAAGTCCTGGCTGCTCTACATCTGATCCAGCTCTCTGCTATGGCCTGGGAAAGCAATAGAAGATGGCCCAGGGCCTTGGGCCCCTGCCCCTGCATGGAAGACCTGGGAGAAGCTCTGGCTCCTGGCTTCCAATCAGTGCAGCTCCAGCCATTGTGGCCATTTGGGGAGTGGACCAGCAGACTTCTCTCTGCCTCTGCCTCTCTGTAACTCTGCCTTTCAAATAAATAAATAAATCTTTAAAAAAATTTGTTTTGAAAGAGATAAAGCTCTTTCATCCGCTGGTTCATTCCCCAAATAGCCACAACAGCTGGGGCTGGGCCAGGTGGAAGTCAGGAGTCAAGAACCCCACCCAGGTCTCTCACGGGGGTGGCAGGGAGCAGAGTACTCGAGCCATCATCTGCTGCCTCCCAGGGTCAACGTTAGCAGGAAGCTGGGGCTGGGCATCAAATGCAGATGCCCCAATGTGGACGAGGGTGTCTCACCCACCGAGCCCAACGCCACCGCTCCCCAGCGTTCTTCGCCTGGCATCCAGGATTCTCGACTTCACTTTCCCATCAGAACCACGCCAGGCCCTTCTGCAGCTCAGAAGTGCGGGGTCAGAGTCACTCACAGTGAGGCCCTGGGATCCACACGGGAAAAACGGCCTCGGGGCCTGTGCAGGGCCACGGGGCTGAAGGCCCTCCAGATGGCCGCCACCACCCATGGAGCAGCCCCATGCAGTGCCTCCCCCTCCGCCCTCTCACACTCACCCTCGCCCCCACGTCCTCCACAACGACTCACACTCACCTGCACACGCACCTTCCCCACGTGTGCACTTCTGCACACGCACGGCCCTCCACTTTATCCCATGGCACTCACCCCCGCACGTGCTCTCTCCCCATATATGCACACACGCGCACACCCAGGCAAGACCAGCCCTTCCCCGCCGTCCTTGTTCCGCATCCTCCGACTCCCCGGTTCCCTGTGCGGGTAACACTCTTCCCAAACACGGAGTCAGAGGCCTTGCTGAGGGAGGGGCTACAGAGCTGAGGGGGGGGGACTCCTGGCCGCCCCACCCAGCACTGCAGTGCTGGGATCCACAGCTATGTCCCTAGGGAAAGTCTGCAAGGAAACCGAGAGCAGCGGCCCCTTGCCGGCAGGTGTAGGGGACGAGTGCCGGCATTCGGTCCTTTTGTCTTTCCCTGACTTCTGGGAGGTGGCCAAGCGGGCCCTGGCCCCTGGGGGTCGCCTTTCTGTACCTCTGGATCTGAGGACCCTGGGGGCTGCCCAGGACCCTGCCTTTGATGGGGTGGGGCCAGCACTGCTCTGTCCCCGACTTAGGGCGTGTGAGAGGCCTGTGCACCTCTCCTGTGCCCTCTTGGTGCACCAGGGCTCCCCACTCCACCCATTTCCCAGCAGGGTCAGGAGGCAGCTCCGACAGACAAGGAGGTCTGGGTGGACACCCGTGGCAGCCCCCAGTGAGAACGGCGGCTGGGGCCCTGCCAGGACTGAGGGGAAGAGGTGGGGTACCAGGCGGGTGGCACTCCAGAGGACCACAGAGCATGCTCCTCCTCCTTTAGGGCAGAAAGAGACGCCCGTCGATCGGGCTGGGGTCCCAGCAGAGCCCTCAGAGAGCAGGCGCCGGACACCTCCCTCCTGTTCCAGGACACGGGGGCCCCCAGAGCCCCCTTCCCTCACCTTCTCCGGCCTCCTCTGGGATGAGACCCTCTGCCTGACCTCCCTGCTATGCCCCATCTCCTGCTCCAGTCAGTCCCTCTGCAAGGATGCTCTACCCAGGAGAACTTTCTGGATTTGATGGAATGTTCTAGAGTCTGTGCAAGGATGGCCCAGAACAAATGTGGCCAGTGCATCCGAGATCATTTTAAAGCTATAAGTGAAGGGGCCGGCACTGTGGCATAGCAGATAAAGCTGCCGCCTGCAGTGCTGTCATCCCCTTATGGACGCCGGTTCAAGTCCCGGCTGCTCCACTTCCAATCCAGCTCTCTGCAATGGCCTGGGAAAATAGTGGAAGATAGCCCAAGTCCTTGGGCCCCTGCACCTGCATGGGAGACCCAGAAGAAGCTCCTAGTTCCTGGCTTTGTATCAGTGCAGCTCCGGCCATTGCAGCCATCTGGGGAGTGAACCAGCAGATGGAAGACCTCTCTGCCTCTCCTTATCTCTGTGTAATTCTGACTTTCAAATAAATAAATAAATCTTTAAAACAAAACAAAGGTATAAGTGTGGCTCAGTCTCAGTGGCCCCACATTGCAGAGGTGGCCTTGGGGGTGCCAACCCGGGCCCAGAGGGTGGAGACCCGGCAGTACCAGAATCTCACTGTGTGGCCGTGGTGAGCCACGCACCTCTCCACCTCTCTTCCTCCATTTACAGTGAGCAGCACAGAAGCGCTTTCCTCCTGTGCCTCCCTCCAAGGGAAGGGAAGACCCACACGTATGTTCCAAAGGAAATGCCCCCAGCGGTGCTACAGCAACACTGCTATTATCCCTAAAAGCACACCAAAACCATGGTGACGACGCGACAACTTAATCGGTCCCACTGGGCTTTCGAGCCCAGGGACCCTCTTACCTGGAGAGGAGACCAGGGCCACGGTGGCCAGCAGCAGCAGGTGGGGCTTCCTCCTGGCAGGTGTCCCCATGGTGGGCGCTGCAGGCAGAGGTGCGGCCCTGAGAGCCGGAGTCTCAGCCGAGCTCGGGCAGCGTCTGGCTGGAGGCTGAGAAGGACCTGGGGAGGCAGCCAGCTGGTGGTGAGCCGAGAGCACCCCTCCCAGCCCCAGGCACATCTGGGGCCGTCATGCTTTCACCTCGACTAGAGCGGTGGCGGAGAGCGGGGGGGGGGGGGGGGACGCAGGGGGAGCTAGCTGCCGGAGTGCTAATCCTCCCAGGGCCCCAGGGGAGGGGGCTTGGCCATTACCCGGGAGCTCTTCCCCCGGCTGAGTGCCTCCTACGGGCCCCCTGGGAGTCTGGGTCTACCCTGTACCCCACCCGGCCCTCCTCCAGCCAGCAGGGGGGCCACTCTGGAAGCAAAGGCAGTGACTAATTGGGAAGCAAGAATCCACCTGCCCGCACTAGTGCGCGCTCTTGATATAGGATCCAAAAGAGAATGGGGCCGGGAGCTGTCGTGGGGAGCCATAACATCTTCCTCTGGCACCCACTCTCCTCCTCCCACTGTATCCCCGCAGCCTGCGTGGGGGCTGATAAGCCCCTCTGGGAGCTGCACTAAGTCTCCGGGGGCCAGCCTGGTTTTCCTGACAGCGAGAGGGGCCTCGCTGATTCACCCCCCCAACTCTCCCAGGTACCTTAGGGGCACTGAATGACGGGGTCATGACCTCGGCCCCCATTAGCAATGATCCTGACCAGACAGGGCACAGGGACGAAGAGGGCCCTGGTGAAATCCTGGCACTGCTGACAGACCGAGTCAAAGGCCCTGGTCACCCCTGCCCCTGCCAGGAAGCCCTTAGGCACCCCTGGGGCACACGCTCAGCTCTGTTCTTGACCACAACCTGGAGGCCCCACCCACAGAGCCGCGTCTGCCTGCACGAGAAGGCCGTGGGCTCCCAGAGGGGCTTGACCATGGCACCTGCTTCAGCGAAGTACCTGGCGCATACATGGTATGACTTGAACCAACTGGGAACAAGTGTGGCTATTCCCCCCCCCGGGGGGGGGGCACACGCACACATGTTCATGCACACGCATGCTCACACGCAAGGCCAACAGATCTCCAGCGCTCCCTAGAGGTAACCCAGGCAAACTGGCAGCACACGCCCAGGCCACTCAGCAGGGCGTGGGTCGTAGGAAACCCTAAAAGCACACCCCTGTGCATGCCAGGTGTTCTCCGCGGAGCAGCAAGGCGCTGGGGCACCGCGGGGCCCCCGGGACATGAAATCTAACAGACAGGACTTCCAGCACCGATTTCCTCTCCACACAGCCCCGTGAGCTCGGACAGCGTCTTCCCCCGTGAAGCCTCCGTTTTCCTGTCTGCAAAGTCGAGAGCGTAGGACGCTTGGCAGAGCTGCCCTGAGGGTGAAGGAGGCACGGAGCGCCCAGCAGGGCTTTCGAAGCTGTGCAGCCTCAGGGCTGCTGCACTGGTCTGGGGACCGCAGTGGGGAGCTGTGGAGAGAGGAGGGGGCTCCAGCCCAGGCATCTCACCGATACCGTGGACTTTGCCACGAGGTAGCCACACAGGAAGCCTCCTCCAGGAAGTTGAGAACCACGCCCTGGGCACTGCTGTGCTGCCCCGGAGTGTCTGGCCTTGCTCTCTGCCCCTTGCCAGCCTGCCTATCCTGGCAGCTCAGTGCGGGGCCAGGCACCAGCCTGGGAGCATGGGGCTGCTGGCATTACCCAGAGTGTGCTGGGATGAGGTAGAGACAGACGTCCGCATGGTCGCCCCCCACCCCGACTCCCACCATGGTCAGAATTCTGTTACTTCTATTACTGGAGGTCATTACCATAGGTCACAGACAATCCAATCCTACTGCTCTTCCTAAACTCCAGTGCAATCCCGATTAAAAAAAAAAAAAAATCAGTGAACTCCCCAGCCCAAGGGCCCTGGGTACACTCTGAGGACAGAGATGTGTGAGGGAGGGGCTGCCCTCAGATGCACCTGAACAGGTGCACGCTGAGCTCCACTGTGCACCAGGGCCTTGGGTACACGCACACGATTCTGGGCAAAGGGTCAGAGCTGACAGCCCCCTTGAAGGTGAGGCAATCAGCCCCCTGCCAGGCCTGGCACCTGTTTCCATCACAGTCTTTGTTGACCATACACTGAGCACCGCGCCAAGCACAGGAAGACAGCAAAGATGCTGCCTGACGCTCCCTAACCAGGCGCTTTCGACTGACAACGCACTCTTGCGCTCACAGCTCAGCCACCCCTCCCCCACGCGTTCTAGAATGCCCAGGATGGAGGCAGCCTTTTCGTCCAGACCAAGTCTGCAGTGGAGCTCCGCCAGGCCCAGAGCCGGCCCTGCCAACCCTGAGCTGGCCAAGCCTCACTCGGGCCAGCTGCCCTGGTGAGGGGTGCAGGGACAGGCGGGCACAGGCTGGCACAGGCTGTCCCCATGAGGGGCGGGGCCTGGGAGGGACACAGCACATGGGGGAACGGGGCCACCTGGGGGTGCAGAGGCACCAGGGGAGCTGGCTGGGTAGCCCGGCACAGGAAACAAAGGGTACGAGGCACAGCGCACAACAAGGACTTGTGGGCTAAGGAGTCTCGCACAGAGCCCACCAGAAAACGAAAGACCACTCTCTCCACATACTGCCTCTTAGGGTGCCCAGTTCCTGGCCCAGCCTCTCCCTCTCTCCTCCCCACAGATGGGGAATGGAGCATGGTGGGGTCTGAGCTGGCCACTCCTGGGGGTGGCGGTGGGGGGGGGGCACCAAGCCTAGTGGGAGACAGAGATGGAGTGATTTATCATCTGCTCACAAAGGGCTGCGGGGGCCCTGGCGTCCCCGCCGTGGCCTCCATCTGGTATCATAGCATTCAAGTTAACAGGGTAGGCCACCGACTCAACCAGCCTGGTCCTCATAGCTCACGCGGGGCTACCCCGCCAGCACAACCCTGGTGATGGAGCTCACTGCTCAACCTCTCTGAGCCTCAGTCTCGCATCCGTACGACGGGGAGAAGAGCAGGACCCAGCCCACAGCGGGCCTGCATGTGTGCCCAGGAAAGACCAGCGCTCCCAGTCAAGCATCTTCCTGCCCCCGCGCCCGAGCCAGCGGGACCCTGTGCCTGTCAGCGCCAGGCTTACCTCCACACAGTCACAACACCCAGGCTGCACCGCGTCACGCTTAAGACCATCGCAAACCCGCAGGCTGCCTGGGCAGGTGCAGCAGACCTGGCCACTCAGAGAGGGGCAGGAGGAGCCCCCCTCGCCCCACAGCCGCACTCAACCCCTTCACCCAGCCACACCCAAGCACGAACTCCTCAGCTGGCCGCCTCCAGCCAGGGGGCGGGTCTAAGCTTGGAGCTTAGCGCCCTTCCTCTGCCCAGGCCAGGAACCGCCAACCCACCCTGGGCAGCGCCTCTAGCAGGAAGGTCCGACTCATCCCTGGAGCCAAGGCTCTGCAGGGGCCCGGGTGGGGACTGCTGGGGTGCTCAGCTGGCAGGGGTAGGGGAATGTGTGTTGGGAAGTTCTCGGGGTGCCCTGAGTGCGGGCGAGGATGGACGTCCATGGGAGGCAAAAGGCTTCTGAGCTAGGAAGGACTCCCACGGGGTGCAACGGGGCTCCAGTATATCCCGGGGTGGGCTACTGGGCTTTGGAGAACGTGACCTGCCCTTGTGCCTGCTTGCTTGCTTCCTCTTTGGAGACAGAGCAAATGGGTGAATTCTGTAGCCAGAACTTAGCAAACCAAAGAAAGGACCTCTTGGCTCTGGATGGTGACCACCAGGCCGCAGAGCAGGCCAGAACACCCTGCAGTGCTGCAGGTTTGGCCACAGCCCTGGGGGTTTGGTCCAGGGGAGAGGTAGCCAGCTGGAGGGGCGGAAATGTGCCTGGCTTCTCAGGGGGTCCTTAGGCTCACCCACCTTTTGCCATTTGAGAGAGGATCACTGGCAGCTGGGAGAGGTTGCCCTGTCCCAGCTGCCTCTAACCTTGGACCAGACCCCATCCTGAAGGAGAGTGCCCCCCCACCCATGGCCACTGCCCAGGAGGCGTCTCCTGCAGTCTAACTCAAATGCACCTTGCTTCACGGCAGCTTTGCTTCTGCCTTCTTTATCCACCACCTCTTTACCGCTCTCCTAGTTTTGCCCTAGGAGTCCCTCCAAGAACACAAATACCACCCATACCCAGGCTCACAGATCGCCCAGAAATTCACCTTCTCTACAACACTGGCTCAGGAGGAGGCTCCTGGCGGGGAACCCACACCCTCCACCCCATCCCACCTGTGTGGTCCCCCCCCCCAATGGGCTCAGAACCGGAGAGGATGCCGTGGGGTGCGTGGTCGGCCACAGTTCCCGCCATCCCACAAGCACAATGCCCGCGAGCCCTTCCCACGGGAGTCTATTTGAATGAGGGCTGGAGAGAAGGTGCTGGAATGGAGTTGCATAAGGGAGTGAGATCTGGCGGGGACAATGTGGGGCGTGTGGGCCGCGGCCGGAGCTGGGCTTGGGACCAGGGGAGGGGTGCGAGGAAAGAGCTCGGCCAGGCGGGAGGCGGAGGGAGGGCAGAGTCAGTGTTCGTGCAGCTGGCGGGGTTGGGAACATCTCCTGGGCAGTGCTCCTCTGCTTCCCTCGCTCCCTGGGTGTGATGGATACCATCAGCTCAGGGGACCCCTTCCCATCTGTCTCACCTCCTGCCTTCCTCTTACTGGTGAGGGACTCCCCATGACCTTGTGGCGGAAGCCCTGTCAAGGTTCAGCAGCCTGGCTAGGAAGGGGTTAACTAGCAGGCACTTCTTTCTCCCAAGGCCGGGCACCTGTTCCGGGGACTTCCCAGCTGTCTTCCTGCCCCACCCCCAGGAAGTGCGGTCAGACCGGCCTCTCCCACAGGTGTCCACCCCTTGCTGCCCTTGGTCTCCGTCCCTCTGGGTGGGACATGGGACGAGGCAGCAGAGGGACTCGGAGCCTAAGTGGACTGAGAGGCTCTCCCGGGCGGACATGGAGAGCAGGTGCTCGTTTGGCCCCCTTCTTCTCCAACCCACTGCTGCCCGGAGCTGAGGTCCATGGCGCGCACTGCCGGCACCCCATCCCCAGACCACCCAACAGCCCTGACCCAGAGCTCCCCCAGAGACCCAGACTGAAGGGTACAGCACCGGACGCTCCCCTTCCCCAGCCGCTGCCTCGCGACAGCCCTGTTCTGGCTTCCCAGCCCTTGGGGAAAGTGGCAGGACTCAGTTCTGGACACCTCTGGCTCATTATGTAAGCCCCAAGGTGCTCTTTCCAGAGCCCCCCCACCGTGCCCCTCCCCCTCCACACACCTGTCTGGCCCCAGCCCCCTGCCTCGCTGAAAAGGCAAACTTCAGGCAAAGCCCTCCCTCCCACCAGCGAGGAGGAGAGGAGGGGGAAGGGAAGGAGCCCTGGCCCCTCACCCTCGG
Organism: Lepus europaeus; assembly: GCF_033115175.1. Lineage (NCBI taxonomy): Eukaryota > Metazoa > Chordata > Mammalia > Lagomorpha > Leporidae > Lepus > Lepus europaeus. The sequence goes on along the minus strand of NC_084840.1, from coordinate 20,143,022 downwards.
GGATGTGACTTGCCTCAGTTTCCCCTCCTGGAGTCCCAGGGCCCCGTCAGGCCTTCGCCCAAACTTGCGCTCCACTCTTTCCTCTCTCACACAGCCCCCACCCCCACCTCCAGCGGAGGCCAGACTTGACAGAGGTCAACCCTGCAGAGGCAGCCCTGGGTGACCCCATATCCGAGGGGCTCCAGCTCAGTTCCAAGCTTGGACTTGTCCCGGGCAGGCCAGAGCCCAGGGCTCAGCCTCAGAGATTGGCGGACCTGGCCACGGGGCGGGGGGGATGGCCCAGGAGCCTCTGCCCTCTCCCTGAGCAGCCGGCCAGCAGGAATTCCTGGACACTTTGCAGGGGGCAGGCTCTTGGTCAGCTCGGGCTGTGAAGGCCCTGCAGGATGCCGCCCACGCACACAGGGTGGGGGTGGGGGTGGGGAGCCACCCTGGGGCTGGGCTGAGAAGTCAGACTGGCCCCTGCTGGCCGGCTGGGTGTTCCCCTCCCGGCCCCTCCCAAGTTACAAGAAGGATGTTTCCAGAAGCCCCTGCCCGCGGTGGGCAGTGCCAGGGGCAGCCCCGGGGCTGGAGGAGACAAAAAGGGGTGGCCCCTACCTGGGGTGACAGGAGGGTGTGGGCTGGCGCAGGTGGACGCTGTCCGAGCGGGCGAGCCCGGCGGCCGGGCTCGAAGCCGTGGGGCCAGCTCCTCCGGGCGCCCGCCGGCTCGGGCGCTGCGGCGGCGGCGGCGGCGGCCGAGGGTGCGAGTGTGTGCGCGCGCCTGGAGCCACTGCAGCATCTCCGCATCAAGATGTGCTCCTCCCTCTCGCCGGCTCCGCTCACTGGCTGGCTCCGGTCCTCGGCGGCGCCCGGGCCCTGGAGATGGCTTCCTCCTGCCCCCTCCCGCCCCTCCCGTCCCCACCCTCCCGGCTTCCCCTCATCTGCTGTCACCGTCTTCCATAATGCATGGGCCAGCGCCGCCCGCCCTCCGCACCCCTGCCCAGCCCCCCTCCGCCTCCCCCAGCCCTGAGCTGGGGGGCTGCAGAGGGGTGGGGTGAAGAGGCGGAAAGTGGCTCTTGCTCCTCCGACCCGGGAGACCCGTGGCGCCCCGACTCCCCCAGTCGCCCGTTAGAGGCACGGATCCGAATCTGAAGTCCCCAGCTTGCTGCGGGCGGCGAGTGGGACGGAGCGCCCGCCTCTGCCGCTCACCCCGCGTCACCTTCCTCTCCATTGTTTCCCGGGCTCAAAAATAGCACTGGGGTTTTGGTCAGAACAGCCCAACGTCAGGGAAAATTTTAGAATAGGTAGTAAAATTCCCTCAGCCACTGCCCTGAGCAAGTTGGAGCCCACGCCCCAGGTTTGCTATTGGTGTGCGGAATTCGTGGGGGGTTTGTGACCATGGGGTTCCACAGTGCATCACCATCTGCCGGCTACTTTGTAACCGGGTCATCAGTCTCCCCATGAGTACATGTGTGTCCAGGCCAGTTCATTCCTAACCCCCTAGCAATGTGACGTCATGAACAGGTCCCAGACCAGGCACTCAATGTCTACAGAGTTCTCTGGGCTCTGCCTCTGCTTGGCTGTGTGTGTTTGGCCAAGCGCCCTGCCCTCTCTGAGCCTTCCTGGTAAACTGAAGCAGTTACAGGTGACCACGGCCCCTGGCAGGTCAGAGTCCAGGTGCTTACCCTGGCCAGCGGCGCGTCTCTCCTGCTCTGCTCCTGTCTCGTGGAGATGCACGCATGAAGCCGGGGCCTGGAGGGGTGGGGGCGGGGGGCTGGGTGGGGCCCAGCCATCTGCAGCACCAGTCGGCCTGTCAGGCTGCCACTGCCGTCTCGCCCCGCTCTGGTCCGCCTGCTGTCCAGCTTGCACACGCAGGACTGGGGAGCGGTCAGATGCCGAGCAGCTGGCAGGGCCAGGCCGGCCTCCAAGCTTCAGCTGGCCATACCTGTCGAGCCTGGAGCGTGGCTGGCGTGAGAGGCTCGAGCAGGAGCGCGGGAGGCCCTGCCGCCAGCCCCACAGGCGCTCCCCTCCCTTCCTTCTGCTCCCCCTCTCAGGGCTTCCCCAGCCGGTCCTCTTTGTCCCTGCGGGAGATGCCGGGGGCCACTTGGGGTGGTGCTGGACAGAGACAGGCACACGGACAACGTCCAGGATGTCCTTCCCCTCTGCCCTGCCAGCATTGACTTCGCCTCTCTGTCCCTCTGCGTGCCTGCGCGTAGGCCCTGAGCCCCTGAAATGAACCTTGCCCCCTGACGCCGCCCAATCAGCCCGGGCCCCGAGGAGAGGCCCCGCGTGTTCTTTCCAAGCAGGTGCAGATCCTTGCCGAGAGCAGGGATCATGCGTCTGCCGGCCGGCAGCTGCGGGACAGGCCGGCCAGGAGATGGGCTGGCCGGGGGAGCCCGGGGTCTGGAAGCAGTTGCACGGACTGCTTTAGTTGGAGCCAGCTGTCTTTGTGGATCTATTTGGGACAGCTGCTGCCCTTGTGGGGGCTACGGGCTGGGTCCTGGCGGAGGGCCATTAGCACAGGTGACTCGAGTCTCAAACACCGGGATCCCAATGCTCCCAGCCAGCCCCACCTCAGGTGGGCTCCCAGGAGCGCTAACTGGAAACAAGGGTGTTTACTGAGCCTGCACCTGGATTCGGGAGATAGTTCCCTAGGTTTCTTCTCCCTGCTCTGACCCCGTCAGCTGAGCCCGCTAGAGAGGTGTTTTGGGGGTGATGGGGGCCCTCAGTGCCAGCCTCTTAGATGCTCCCGCTCCTAAGGAGGAAGGGGGGTGGGTGCTTCGAGGTCTTTGCTAATAACAGAAACAATGCCATTTCCGGGGCTTCCAGGGCCCGTGCTAACTGCTTCACCTGCTGTGCTCCCTGGGGCAGGGGCAGCCGCTGTGCTGGGGACTCTAGTGCCGTGGCTCTTCTGGGGTGCAGAGCCGCAGACTGGACAGTTTCCTCTTTTTTTGGTGTCTGCCCGAGCCTGGAGTGACCCTCGGGGCAATTTTCCTCTCTGTGGCTCGTGGGGGTGACTCCTGCTGGCCAGAGTGGGGGCACTTGCTCTCCAAGTTGATCCTCACCGACTCCCACCAGGGCAAGGAAGGGCCGGCCAAAGATGGCCAAAGATTGCTATGAGCACATGGCACCCCTGGGGTACTCAGAGGGCATTCTGGGGGCCACCCAGCCCTTCCCAGACCATCTGCTGCCCCTGCTGTAGCCCCCACCCAGGTCAACAGTGACGGAGTACATAGGATGTCGGAGCGGTCAGGGGGTGGCCACGGGGCCCAGGCCCAGGGTGCATGTGGGGAGGGTGCTGGCGGCCAGGCTCGCCCCCCCTAACGTCACCCCTCTGCACCCACCAGCGTCTCTGCCTCTGATCACAGACTGTACACTGCGTTGTGGGGGAGACACATTCCTGGAGCAACTTCCCTGCCTGGGAGGGTGGGGAAGTCAAGAGCAAGGGGGCGGCTGCTCCCTTTCTGGATGAGCTCTGGGGGCAGCAGTGGGACGCCCCGCCCGTGGCACCCAGTCGTGCCGTGAGGAGTCCCGTGGCCGCAGGAGAGGGTGGATGAAGACCCACACCACACAGAGCGACCAAGGTGCACGTGGAGAATCGCACACACTAGGTGCTCAATAAATGCAGTGTTTCCCTGTGGCCTTTATGGGGCTCCGCATCTGTACATCCAGGTGGAGAGAGGGCTGCGGCCTTCCTGCCCCACCCCTCTCAGCTGCGCTGGTTGGAGTGGCTCTGGATTTGCAGTCAGGATAGCTGGGCTCCATCCAGCTCTGTCCCTCGTAGCTGGGTGACACTGGGCAGATCCCTGAATGAACTTAATTGCGCCAGAGTCCACTTCTTCATCAGTAAGATGGGACCAGGCCCCCCGCCTGAGGATGCTGGTGAGGGTAGGTGGAGTGAAGGCAGCGGGTTTGGAAAGCACACAGTGAGAGACCAGGAGCTGCACAGTGAGTGTTGCTCCCCAAGCAGTGTGGTCTTGGGACCAGGGACCCCCTCCCAGTGCCTGTGTTCTCCTGGTCCATGCCCCGCAGCCCCCACCCCTGCTGCACAGCAGGTGCCTGGACACCATAGCAGTGAGTGGAGGAGGGGAACCATGGCGACAGTTGCAGGGATGGGGAGAGAGGGTGCTGGGTATCGGAGGGGGTAGAGGTGCACAGAGGAGACAGAGAGGAGGTGAGGGAGGCATTGCTGGCCTGGGGTATGGGGTGTGGCAGGAGCTAAAACTCCAGGCCCGGGAAGAACCTGATCTGTTTGGGGCCTGAGCAAGGGGTGCCCGAGGGAGATCTCGGCAGCCTGCCTTCCCTTCCTAATTTCTCGGGAGGGCCTGGAGGGGCCTCGGCCCAGAGGGGCCTCATTATTCTCTCTGCCATTTCAACCCAGGGCTCTTGCAGCTTCTTTTTCAGGCTTATAATAGACAATGCTAATGTCATTATTAATATTTAATAGTAATGATGCTAATAATGCCCTGCGTTTCTGTGGCCTCTGAAGAGCTCACAGAAGCCTGTTTTTTTTTTTTTTTTTTTTTTTCTTTTCTGAAATGATTTGGCTGGTGTGGGAGGGTGGTGGCCAGGTCGGGCGAGAAGGATCGGGTCACGGGGAAAGCTGAGCTCAGCAAGGTGAAACAATGGTGCCAAGGTCACAGGGCAGCGGGAGCAGATCTGGGACCAGGGCTGGGTGCTCCGTTCCCTGCCTGCAGCTCTGCCCTCTGCTCCCCAGAGCATCTGGGTCTGAGGGGGTCATCCCTGGTGGGGGGACGCCTGTGACCCCGAGACCGCACTGGGCTGCAGAGCAGGTGCTTCTGGGGCATTCTTGATTAAGTCCACCTCGGTGGCTAATGATAGCCAAGGGCGTGGGACAGGAGCGCTGGTCTATCAGATTCTGCAGGACTCCCTGAGCCTCAGCCAAGTGCCCCGTGTTCCAGGATCCCAGCTGTCTCACGGACAACCTCCGGGAAGCTGCGTGTGTGCGTGTGTGCGTGTGTGGGGGTACAGCGGGAGTCTCCAGGCCCTGGCTTCGGCAGTAGTGTCTGGTGCAGATGATGCCAGCGGTGGCGTCCCCACCGGACTGTCCCCAGGATGTGCCTGACTTCTGAGTGTCTCTGCTGACGGAGCCTCCTTCCATGCCTTCCCATTTCTGAGTCAACATCTTCTTTTTCTTTCTTTTTTTTTTTTCTTTTTTATTTTTGACAGGCAGAGTGGACAGTGAGAGAGAGAGAGAGACAGAGAGAAAGGTCTTCCTTTGCCGTTGGTTCACCCTCTAATGGCTGCCGCGGTAGCGCGCTGCGGCCGGCGCACCGCGCTGATCCGATGGCAGGAGCCAGGTGCTTCTCCTGGTCTCCCATGGGGTGCAGAGCCCAAACACTTGGGCCATCCTCCACTGCACTCCCTGGCCACAGCAGAGAGCTGGCCTGGAAGAGGGGCAACCGGGACAGGATCGGTGACCCGACCGGGACTAGAACCCGGTGTGCCAGCGCCGCAAGGCGGAGGATTAGCCTGTTGAGCCACGGCGCCGGCCCTGAGTCAACATCTTCAGTCTTCCCGTTGATTCGGTGCCGCCTGGTATCTTCTGATGAGTCCTTGTTCTGCTTGTGATGGCCACGGTCCGGTTCTGCTGTCTGCAACCAAGACCCTGGATCGATTCCGGAGCTGCAGCTCCTAGCACCGTGCCTAGCACAAAAGAAGTGCTTAAAATGGTAGCTGGAGATGGTTAGAAAATACTGCATCCATCCACCCGCCTGTCCATGTAACAAGAAACCATGAGTGCCTCCTGCCTCAAGTTTTGTTCCAAACGCAGGGCACACTGATGAGAGCAGGACATCACGTGGACTCTTGAGGCACTCGCCATCCCACGATGGGACTAATGTGTAAATGGGTGGCTGTGGGGCACAGCAGTTAGGCTGCCTCTGGGATGCTCGCATTCCATAGCGGAGTGCCTGCTCCAGCCCCAGCCCTGCTCTCCGTTCTAGCTTCCTGCTAATGTGCATGCTGGGAGGCACCTGGGGACGGCCCAAGTACTTGTTCCCTGCCATCTGTGTGCAAGGCACAGATGGAGTTTCTGGCTCCTGGCTTCAGCCTGCCCAGCCCTGGCTGTTACAGGCATTTGGGGGTTGTTGAACCAGCAGATGAGAGTCCTCTCTCTATCTTTCATATAAACAAAATTAAATTTTAAAAACAAAAATCAAAATGCAATCTGGCAAGTGCCTAACTGAAGTTTGCACAAAGGATCATGGGAGGGTACCTGCCTTGGCCCAGTGAGGCGCAGGCACAGAGGGAGCATTTGAACTGAGCCCAGGAAACCCTTTGTACACGGGGTAGACCAGGTGTACATGGTGGTGCAGGCTGGGAGGCGGCAGGGGGAAGAAGTACAGCTGTAAAGGTGGCCACAGGGCAGCGCATGATGTGTTTGGGGAGGGGGTTGGTCAGCATGTCTGGAGTTAAGGGTCAGGGCCAGAGGGTTCAGCTGGGCCTGATCCATAACGGGCCGTATACGCCCTCCGGGACTTTCTCTGAGAACAGTGGGAATTGTCGGAGGAATCGGAGTTTGGAAGAGATGGGAAGCTAGCTTTGGGGCGGTGGGGAGGCTGGGAGCTGTGGGCCAGCCACTGCCGACGGTCAGAGGCAAGGTGATGGGGACCTGGGGGGAGGGGCCCTCCGGCATGGAGCTCAGACTGCGCTGGCCCCAGAAGTCTTCCCTTGGATGCCCACGGGTCTCTCCCATCACCCCAGGGCCCCTGAAGCCCAGCTGTGCTGGTGGGTTTTGTGGATCGGCATGGCCAGGCTCTAGGACCCCGTGACTCGGACACTAATCCAGGGCGTGCAGAGCAGGCTGGAGATGTGGCCATCAGCCGACTAAACAAGGAGATGACTCTCAGCATGTGGGTGGTTCCCTCCCCCCTCCCAGCGCTCAAAAGCCTTGGGAGCACAAATTGAGGTGTCACTGAGCAAGGAGAAACTCGCCAGAGAGCTCCTGGCTGCTGGGTGCCCCACAGACAGCGCACTGGCCAGGCCCCGTGGGTGCAAGTCAGCTCTCAAAGTACACCCAGGAGGGGATTCAAAAAGTCTGTGGGAGGGGCTGGCGTGGGGCACAGCGGGGTAAGCCATCACTGTGACGCGGGGACACTGGCATCCCACATCGGAACGTTGTACTTGGGAGAGCTGGATAGAGTTCCACCCCCAGCCTAGCTCAGCCCTGGCGTGTTCTCTCTCTCTCTCCCTATCTCTCTCCTGTCACTCAGCCTTTCAAATAAAATCTTTAAAAAAAAAGTTTGTGGGAAGAGAATTAAAATATAGGCACGTTGTCCTTGAACTTTTTGAAGCTCTGTATGCACACCCTGTGTAGGTGTGTTCACACACACACATACACACACGCACACACCCTGGCCGTGTTGCTCTGCAGCGCCCTGCCTGGCACCTGCCCGCCTGGCCCTCTCCATCCCCTGGGCTCCCTGCTGTCTTCATGGGCTCAGGCTGCTGAAATGAAGCCGTGGACTTTCTTTTTTACGGTTCTGGAGGCTGGCAAGCCCCAAATCAAGGCAGCCACAGGTCCAGGGTCCGGGACGGCTGCCTCCTTCCTTCACCCTGGTCTGGCTGAGAGCCGAGAGAGCAAGCTCTCCTGTCCCGACGGTGGCACTAGTACCACTCACGGGGGCTCCACCCTCAGGACCTCAGCACCCCCCAGTCCCAACACATTAGGGCTTAGGTGTTAGTGTGATGGATTTAGGGGACACAAACGTTCAGGCCGCCTCCCCGAGTGGCACCCTCCAGACTAACCCATCCTCAGTGACCCCTCCCTCCCCTCAAACCCACCACCGGCCAACCACTGCCCTGGCGGCCTCTGCTCCCCATCCCCAGGCCACGTCCATGCACACGGGGGTGACCTTGTGATCTGGCCACTCTGGTCCGTCCTTCCCTAACTCATGCACTTGCCCTTCCCGGGTGCTCTCCTTTACCCTCTCTGAGCTGTTCTGGTTTGGAATAACGATCTTGTCCTTTAGATACACCTGGCTACACCCCTCTCGCCATCTGGAAGTTTGAACAAGGGAGGGCGTTGAGCCTAGCAATTAAGACTCCTGTTAGGACGCCTGGGTTCAAATTCCAGCTCCAGTTCCAGAATAGCTTCCTGCTCACGTGAACCCTAGGAGGCAGCCGGTGGTGGGTCAGGCAGCTGGGTTCTTGCCACTCACGTAGGAGACCCAGGCTGAGCTCCCAGCCGGGCCCAGCCCTGACTGTTCCAGGCATCTGGGGATTGAACCAGTTGGTGGAAGCTTTCTCTTTCTGCCTGCCTGGCTCGCTCTCCATCTCCATCTTTTGCTCTGTTCCTCAAAACAACAACAACAATAATGATAACAGAACAGCCCAGCAGTAACCCCCTCCAGACCTGCTCCAGTCTCGCTGGGAATTAGGAGGTCCTCGTGGTACCCTTACCCCATCCCTGCCTATTGATCTGTGTGGAGCTGGGGGTTTCCACCTCTGTGTCTTGCATGTTTGCACCCTGAGCATGGTGTCTGGAGCTCAATGCAGATTTGTTAAATGAGCTGATGAAGGTTGGCGCTGTGGCGTAGTAGACTAAGCCTCCGCCTGCAATGCCGGCATCCCATATGGGCACCAGTTCGTGTCCTGGTTGCTGCTCTTCCAATCCAGCTCTCTGCTTATGTCCTGGGAAAACAGCAGAAAGTGGCCCATGTGCTTGGGGCCCTACTCCTGTGTTGGGGACCAGGATCAGCCCACTTCCAGCTTTCGTGGCCATTTGGGGAGTGAACCAGAGGATGGAAGCCCTTTCTCTGTCTCTCTCTCTCTAGCTCTGCCTCTCAAATAAGTGAATAGATCTTTTTAAAAAAATGAGCTGATGAGTGGGTCTCTGGGGCTCAGAATGGCGATGGGGGGCGATGCTGGGGACGGTTGGCTTCTCCTCTCTCCACTCTGGGTGCCCGGGAGGCAGGGCCAGTGCAGCCCACACAGTGCAGGCTCCTCCAGGCAGGTGCAGCACTGCCCCAGTGCACATGGCTTGGTGAGGGTTGTGTGGGCTGGGTCTAAGGCCCCACTCGCTACCAGGTGTTGTCACGCAGAGCACAATCCTATGTGGTGACTGAACTTGAAGACACTGTCCCCAGAGTCCGAGAGCCTGCCTGATGTGCCAGGACCCACTGGGCCCAGACTCCCCCGGGGGAAGGCCGAGGCCTGGGGCTGGCTTTACGATGTGCTCAACAGGCCCCGTATGTGGCTCAGTGCCCTTCTGCTACTTCCTGAAACTGAGAATAATTGTTAAGAAGGGGACCCAGCATTCTGGGTGCTGAAGCTACACTCTCTTGGCTGAGGGTCGTGGGCTGGCTCCACTGAAAACAGCCTTTGGAGTTACTGGGCCACGGAGAATTGGGGTGAGTGTTCCCCCGCTGCCATCCCCAGAGAAGCAGGGTCCTGTTGCCAACCTTGGCCTCTGCCCATGGCGTTGCTAAGCTCACAGGAGCCGGCCAACAGGGCTCCTGGTGTTTTGACCCCTCGAGGTCCCTTAAAGCCCGTGTGCTCACCACGCATTCTATGTTTTCAAATGTTTGCAATCATATGGTCATGAAAGTCATGTGAACACCAGATGTCAGGTTCATGAGTGATACTGTGGGAACCCGGCTACACTGCTGGTTTCCGCGATGTCTGGGCGGCTCTGAAGCCTCCCCTGCGCCGTGAGCGGTTGGGGTGGAGGCTGCGTGGCTGTCATACCACGGAGATTGATTCTCCTCTGAGCCCTGGTCTCAGCCACCCTTCTGTCACCCGGAGCGTGGGGATTGGTGATGAGGGAGGTGCCTGCTGGGCCCAGGAGTTGGGCTGCTTTTTGGCCTTAGCTCAGTGGTTTTCAACCAGGGGACATGTGGCAAAGTCTAGGGGACAGTTTTGGTTACCACGATGGGTGGTGTGTGGAGGGAGGGGTGCTGCTCCCCTCCGGGGGTGGAAGTCAGGATGCTGCAAGCATCCTACAGGCCCCGGCCAGACCCACACACCTAAGAGGCAGCCGGCCCCAAATGCCAGCAGCGCCGAGACAAACCCTGGGCATCTCCCAGTCGCTCTTCAGGGCTGAAGTCTCAGCCAGAAGCTCCAGCACCCTGGGACACTGCACACAGAGGGAGGGGCGGCGGGAAGGGCCAGGCCCAAGGCCTCCCCCGGCCCAGGCCCTGTGGTTCCTGTTCCAGCGAGGGGCCCTGGGCAGCCCTCCAATGGGAGGGGGGCCTCTGTGCCCGCAGTCCCCCGAGGGACAGAGCAGGTGCTCATCTGCTGGCCAGGTGAGCTTGGCCGGCACAGGGACCAGCGTGGCCAGGGCCAGGGCTGCAGCGAGGGAGCGGGAGGCGCTCCCGGGGTCGGGGGGGGGGGGGGGCGAGGTGAGCAGGGAGCCCAAACGCAGGCGGAAGGAGCGTGAGGCTGGGGGCGCCTCAGGGAGAGGCTGGCAGCACTCCCACCCCAGCTTCTGGAGAGTGAGAGGAGCAGATGCCGCGCTGTCAGACGAGACGCTCCTGGCACTTGGGGAAATGGCAGAATTAACAAAAGGACGGCTGCTTTCGGGGAGCACGCATGGGACGCAGAATGCACAGCTGGGCTGGCCTCTGGAGACTCCTTTTCCTAGAAGGGCAAGGAGCAGGGCTCCTCCTGTCTGGCCTCTGGGCTGGGGATGGCCTGGGGTGGGGATGGCAAGGGCAGAGGCCAAGTGGCCAGGCCTGGGGCAGAACAGGATCAGGTTAGAGCCAGAGCCAGGGCCCAGCTGCACGGAGCCGGGAGTCTCCCGCGTGGCAGCACTGACTGACTGGAGGTCATTCCGTGCATCCCCCTGCCTGCTCCTGGGTCCAGCCCCAGCAGATGGCATCTTGCCGGTGGAGGGCCCAGGCAGAGCGGCCCTCAGCAGGAACGAGATTCACCAGCTGCTGCTCAAAGAGCCCCCGAGAGAAGCGGCCAGCTCTCTGTGGAAGCGTCAAGGACAAAGAGCAGGTGCGTGAGGGCCGCGGGGAGCCTGTGCCTCCTCGGGCTGCTGCTTACCTGGCCTCCCTGACAGGCAGGAGCCCCTGGTTAGCACCTGGTGGCTGCAGACACCCCGGAAGCTATTGGGTAGAGATGGTTAGCTAGGTCCTGCTCAGGCAGGAGGGACAGGAAAAGGACAGCTCCGACTGCAATGTGGAGTCAGCGCAGACCCAAAGAAAACTCAGCTGAGGTTGAGACGCTAATGAGCCATCAGAGGGAGCGTGGTCTCCCCCAGGTGTCGGGGATCTGCCTGCCTGGTCTGGGGGCTCCCGGTCAGGAGGTTCCAGGCTCAGCTTCCTTGTCCCTGGCGCTGTAGCACTGAAGGGGAGGATGGGAGACAGGGTGGGGCAGCAGGGACGGCCGATGCTCGGCCGGCACCTGGGCACTGGCTCTGGGAGCCCCCAGCCGGGGCTGTCTTGTCCATTGGCGACTCAAGGGCGAGCAGGGCCAGGGGGCAAGGAGCAGCAGACAGACGCGAGGTCACGGCCCTCATTTGCGGGAGGGCCGTCCGCTCGCCGTCCAGTGTCCCGGGGGCCAGCTGGCAGATGTGCCTGCTCCCCACCGGCCAGCCGTCCCGGCTTCTTCCCCCTTCCTGCGGCTCTCCCCGGAGCCGGCTGCATTGTTAGCAGAGGCCCCCGGGGACCGACTTCAGATGCAGGGAAGCGGGTGTGTGTTTGGTTCTGTGGGAGGGAGTCTCTGAACTCAGAACCTATTTGGCTAATGAAGTCGTAATTACTCCCAGGCTCACTAATAGGATGAAAGCCGGGGGCTCCGTGAAAAGCCCCTGATGGACCCGTGAGAGCGAGGCTGCCGGTTCCGAAGGAAGTGGAGGGGCTGGGGGAGGGGGGGGCCAGGGCTCCCTCTAGGTCTGGGGTCTGCCTCTGCATACCTCAGTTACACCCACACACGCCTCGGCTCAGCTTAGCGATTGAGGCCCTGAGAGTAACCCCGGGGGCCTCTTCCTGCCCCCAGCTTCCGGGAACCCCGGGCGGAGCTCTGATCCCAGGCCACAGGGCTGGGGGAGTGGCAGCAGCTGGGGCTCTCTGTGTATCCCCTCCTTTCTTCAGGTGTGGTCTGGCTGGCCCTGGTTTGAAATGGGAACCTGCTTCCCCCGAGGTCGCACCAGCTGAGGCGGTCAGGAGGGGCGAGCCTCTTCTGGGCCTGGTGTTTGCTGTGGGGACCTACAGATAGAGGGCCGTGGCCTGGGCTCGCTGCAGCCTTGATATGCAGGGGGTCTGAGTCCCACGCACAGAACTGGGAGGGCCCTGGGGCCTTTCCAAGGAGCATGGCCTCTGGGCCCCCCCAGCCCAGCTGTGTTCTCTCCCTGGAGGAAGCCTGCGGCCTGGACCACACAGCCGGCCACGCCAGGACATGGGCCTGTAGGAAATGCACGCAGAAGGCTGGCACCGTGGCTCCTAAGGAAGGACTTTGTGTAAAACAAAGATTTACTTATTTGAAAGGCGGCACGATGGAGGGCGTGGTGGAGAGAAACCAAGATTCAGATCTGGGGCCCGAAACGGCTGGGCAGCGACAGGGTGAAGCCAGGAGCCAGGAACTCCGTCTGGGTCTCCTCTTGGGTGGCAGGGACTCAAATACTTGAGCCATCACTTGCTGCCTCCCAGAGTGCACGTTCGCAAACAGCTGGATTGGAAACGGAGTAGGAGCTGGGACTCGAACCAGGCACTCCAGTATGGGAAGTGAGTGTCCACAGCGACTCCACCCGCTGTGCCATAATGTCCACGTCGGGGCAGGCATTTTTGCTTTTCCCGGAGACTGATATGGGCCTTGGGAGAGGGAGGGGTGGCGGATTCTTGGTCCTGTGGCCCTCAGAGCTGGTGGCACTGACGCTGGTGTGCAAACTCCCCTCGCCTGGGAACAGGCACGGTCAGTGCTGACCAGGAAGGAGGCCTGGGTCTCACTTCCGTGGCCTGGAAGGGGCCCTGAGCTTGGGAGCTCAGCCCCTAAGGCTCAGTATCAAAGGGCCCCAGGACACTTGCTGAGTCCTTGACTGTGGTTGTTCTCTCTGGGGGCAAACCCAGGCCTTCTGTCTCGGGGCGGGGCAGGGCTGGAGGGCCGTGCTGTATCCTGCCAGCCAGGCTGGAGCTCGGAGGAGCAGGAGGGAGGGAAGTGAGGGATGGACGATGCCTCTGAGAACGGAGAGTGGACGCCCAGGCCCTGAAGAGAGCGCAGAGAGCTTAGGGGGCACTAGGGAAATCAACTAACAGAGCTGTGGAGTGGCCGTGTGGCTCTCAGCACTTGTCCCACCAGCCCGCACCTCCAGCCTCTTGGAACCTGGTAAGCTGTGCTTTCAGGAGGACAGACGCTGCCCTGCCCGCCGACCCCGACACCCCCAGCTGGGCAGTAACAGCTGTAGTGCAGAAACCTTGGCTTCAAAAGCGCATGGAAATGTGTGCTATGAAAAAACTGCGTGGATTTCACATTTTTTTTTGGCACCAGAATAAGTGTGTCTTTTAATTCTGCTTTCCAGGAACTGCTCTGGTACACATTGGGTCCCTGCAGGGGCCTCTGGGGCCCAAAGTTCCAGGCGACTTGTGTTAATGGACCCATCCCTGTGTATGAGCTGCAGGGCGGGGTGGCACAGCGGTGCACGGGGCAGGGGGCACTGGCCCTGGCCTCTGGAGATCGGCAGCGTGGCCCGGCAGGGGAGAGCCAAGTGCCAGCAACATCAGGGAGCCCACGCTGGGCCACGGTGCTTACGAAAGGTGGGATCTGAGCAGAGCCGGGAGGAGGGAGGAGGAGAGGCCTGCAGGCAGGTGCTCACGCATCCCAGGGGCGGCAGGGGAAGCTGGGAGGTCTGAATCAGACAGGCCTGGCTGTAGCTCAGCTTTGTCACTGACTTATTCTGCGAATGGGGACTCAAAGCTACCTGCCTCCCAGGGCTGGTGGTTTGCGTCAAGTGCTCATCACTGTGCGTCCCGCAGTCGGTGTCAGCATTGTTAGTTCCTCTTCTCCTCCGCAATGACTTGATGTAAATGCAGTGTGACCCAAACACCATCTGGTGCCCTCTTGCCTCAGCGACATCGGCATTACAGACGGCTCAGGCCCCCGCCCCTCCCCAGTGTGTGAAAGCCGGGCCCCTCCCACGCTGGTTCCCGGGGGTTGGGGACTTACTCTCTGGTCCCTACGTTCTTTTATTTTTTAAGATTGTTTTATTTATTTGAAAGTCAGAGTTACATAGAGAAGGAGAGGCAGAGAGAGAGAGAGAGAGAGAGAGAGAGAGAGGGTTTACCCCCCAAATGGCCGCAATGGCCAGAGCTAAGCAGATCTGAAGCCAGGAGCTTCTTCCAGGTCTCCCACGCAGGTGCAGGGGCCCAAGGACTTGGACGACTTCTACTGCTTTCCCAGACCATAGCAGAGAGCTGGATGGGAAGTGAAGCAGCCAGGACTCAAACCGGCGCCCATATGGGATACCTACACTGCAGGTGGCAGCTTTACCTGCTACGCCACAGCACTGGCCCCTCTCCACATTCTCAAGCCATCTCAGCTTCACCTGGCATTGGTTAGATGTGAATTCACCTGCTTTGCTGGTTTGCACAAGACATCCACTCACAGGTGCAAGCTCGCGTGCTGAGCGGACGTGGCACCAATTTGGGGGCATGAGGAGGGTCACCTCCCAGGGAACACAGCTTTCTCAGTGTGTCCCTCTGATTCAGGGTTACACCTGTGCCGGGTGTAACCTCCGGGGAGGTTTGTTCAAATGCTGGATCCCAGGGTTTCTGATGCAGACCACGGGGCGGGCGGGGAGGGGGGCAGGAATGTGCATTTCTGACCTCACACTTTGAGAACCACTGCTCTGACCTGTGTCTGGGCTCTGAAACCTGCCCCCTCTTTGGCGTAGGATTCGCTGCTGCTGCTGCTGCAGAATCCCCTCTCACAGCCACCCTGGGCCCACCCTGGATGGGATTCGGTCTTCACACGGGCAATTTGGATTTTAAATACCTAGCGTGGAACTTGGTTTCAGTGTGAGACAGTCCCCTGCCCTGGCTCTCTGCCGTGGCTGCCAGGGTGACGCTGAGAGCTAAGAACTCCTATTGGGGCTCAGGGGGGCGGGTGTGCGGACCCCATCAGGCTCAGCACAAAGCCAGGCTTCTCTGAACTGGGGTCTCAGGCTAATCAGCCGCCAGCTCTGGGGCGGGGCCGGGCTGCCGGGCCGCAGCTGTGGCTCCAAATTGCTCCAAGGCCCACTGCCTGGTCCCGCTCCAGCAGGAACTGACATCAAACAAATGGGCTCTGATGCATGAAGGGGGGGGGCTGAGCCCACCCCCACCTGATATAATGATGGCTGCCTTGATGAGAGGGGCGAGAACGACTCCACATCCTGGCCCTTTGGGGGCAGCTGGGCAAGAAGGGCGCAGGCTTCACTCTTAATAAAGACAGGAAGATGACTTGTCGCCTCCCCACTGGGTCCCTTAATCCAGCGCCACGCCGAAGATTAGCATTTCTAATGGGCCGGGAGGCGCAGTCTTCAGGAGACAGATAGTCTGGGGGTCCCCCGAGAGGCAGTGGCTTTGTCTGGCCAAGGCTGAACTGGGGCTGGCTTTCTTCACATGAGATACTCGAGATACTCGCTCCCTCTACCTCTGTCCCCTAGGGTGGGGGCTTCTGCTCCCAGACCTGGGCAGGTGGACCCTGACCCTGACATGTCAGACCCAAGTTCAGGATCCACATGCAACGACGTGAAAGAGCTGAATCCGCCTGGCCACGAGTGGCTGCCTCGCTCACGCACTTGGTCCTCCGGCTGGGCTTGCTAGGTGCCTGGCACAGGGCTCTGAACGCAGCAGTGCACCCAGGACGCTCGCGATTCACAGAAGGACGTAGACAACAACTGTCATCTACCAGGACCCTTGAGGCATAAAACCAGTGCTGTCAGGCACAGTGAGGGGACCCAAAGGAGACCGTGCCAGTGTGTGCGTGTGTGTGCACAGGGGGTCAGGAAGATGTGTGCATGTGTGTGTGTACATGCACAGGGGGTCAGGAAGATGTGTGCATGTGTGTGTGTGTACATGCACAGGGGGTCAGGAAAGATGTGTGCATGTGTGTGTGTGTGTACATGAACAGGAGGTCAGGAAAGATGTGTGCATGTGTGTGTGTACATGCACAGGGGGTCAGGAAAGATGTGTGCATGTGTGTGTGTACATGCACAGGGGGTCAGGAAAGATGTGTGCATGTGTGTGTGTGTGTACATGCACAGGGGGTCAGGAAAGATGTGTGCATGTGTGTGTGTACATGCACAGGGGGTCAGGAAGATGTGTGCATGTGTGTGTGTGTGTACATGCACAGGGGGTCAGGAAGATGTGTGCATGTGTGTGTGTGTGTACATGCACAGGGGGTCAGGAAAGATGTGTGCATGTGTGTGTGTGTACATGCACAGGGGGTCAGGAAAGATGTGTGCATGTGTGTGTGTACATGCACAGGGGGTCAGGAAGATGTGTGCATGTGTGTGTGTGTGTACATGCACAGGGGGTCAGGAAAGATGTGTGCATGTGTGTGTGTACATGCACAGGGGGTCAGGAAGATGTGTGCATGTGTGTGTGTGTACATGCACAGGGGGTCAGGAAGATGTGTGCATTTGTGTGTGTGTGTACATGCACAGGGGGTCAGGAAAGATGTGTGTGTGTGTACATGCACAGGGGGTCAGGAAGATGTGTGCATGTGTGTGTGTGTACATGCACAGGGGGTCAGGAAAGATGTGTGCATGTGTGTGTGTGTACATGCACAGGGGGTCAGGAAAGATGTGTGCATGTGTGTGTGTATACATGCACAGGGGGTCAGGAAAGATGTATGCATGTGTGTGTGTGTACATGCACAGGGGGTCAGAAAAGATGTGTGCATGTGTGTGTGTGCGTGTACATGCACAGGGGGTCAGGAAAGATGTGTGCATGTGTGTGTGTGTGTACATGCACAGGGGGTGGGAAGATGTGTGCATGTGTGTGTGTGTGTGTACATGCACAGGGGGTCAGGAAAGATGTGTGCATGTGTGTGTGTGTGTACATGCACAGGGGGTCAGAGAAGACGTGTATGTGTGTGTCTGTACACGCCCTGAGACAGCGGCCCCTGAGCTGACAGTGAGCATGTGTCAGCCAGCACAGAGCCCACAGCCTGTCTTCCAGGAAGTGGGGAGGGCTGGGCTCTAAGGAGCAGAGGGACAGAGCGTGTGGGCTCGGGCGCGGCAAGGCTGCTGTGAGCATCAGCTCCAGTGTCCAGAGCAGTGGAGTGGACGGTGAGGAGGGCGCCATTCTGAACAGAGCCAGCTCCGGGCGCTGGGCTGCGCACCAAGCTGCCTGCCCATGCCACTCACTCTTGCTAGCTTGGCCTGTCCCTGAGGCCTGTCCCTGTCCCTGGGCCTGCAATGCTACCCTCCCTTCTTACGTCACTAACTGGCACGGAGTAGGTTATTAATACATCCTTCTTAATTGAACTGCCAAACCTGGGAAATGTGAGAAAGTTGTGCATGTCACGGGGAGCTGGAAATAGCTAGGAGCGGCTGGGATTTAGGGTGTGCGCGGGGTGTGGTGGGAGCAGAACTGGAGAGCTGTCAGCTGTGGAAGGTCTGACCCACCGAGCCCAGGTCTGGATTCTGTCCCACTGCAGCAAAGGAAGGTTTGGGTGCCTTCTAGAACACTCTGGCTGCAATGTCACCCTGGAGCAGGAGCACAGGAGCAAGGACACTGGCAGGTCAGACCACGAGGGCTGGGACCAAGGGGGAAAATGTGCACAAGGACACGGGGGTCGGATTTCAGAGACAGCCTGGGGACTTGAGAGTGATGAGAAAGGACTTTTTAAAAAATGTTCATTATTTATTTATTTTCATCTATGAGAGGGATAGAGAGAGAGAGAGAGAGAGAGAGAGAGAGAGAGAGAAAATTGATCTTCCATTCACTTGTTCACTCCCCAAATGCCTGCAACAGCTTGGGGTTGGGCCAGGTCAAAACTATGAGGCTGAAAATGCATCCAGGGGCCCAAGCACTTGAGCCATCACCTGCTGCTCCCTTAGTGCAGTAGCAGGGAGTTGGATCCAAAGTGAAGCATCCAGGACTCCAACCAGCGCTCCGGTAGGGGATGAAAGCGGTGGCCTAACCCACGGCACTACAACACTGGCCTCGAAGGGATATTTCTGATATTCCTAGGAGCCAGCAGAGAGGTTCAGGGTGTTGCACGACGTACTGTGAGCTGCCCAAGAATCCCGGAGGAGCCGCACTTGGAAATAAGATCTCCGTGCCTGCCCCCACACACGGTTCTCTGTCCGACAGAGCTGGGTCTGCATTTCGGGGGAGTGCCTTTGCCTGTATTTCTGTTACTACCCACAAAGTCCCAGTGATTTTTCTGCAAGAGTGGAACTGCCTCCCAGCCCTGCCCTCCCTCCCACCTTCACCCTACCCTGAAGACAGGGAGGGGGTCACGACGTCCGGGGCTCCCTCACCACCAGTCCTGTCTGGGCGTTGCACAGCATGTCTGCTTGCGCGTGTGCACGCACGGCCATGCTGGACGGGGAGGGTCTCCAGGACTGAGCGCCTCCCTATAGCAGTCCCTCTAAGTCTAAAACACAAATCGTGCGAACGAGCTTGTCCAACAGAACCATCTTCCAGAAAGGGGCAGCTCTGGCAGAACTTCCGAGGGTACGACGCTGGTGCCCATGGAAAGCCTTTTATCTTTAGAACGTATTTGTGTATTGAGAGGCAGAGAGACAGAGCAAGCTCACTGTGGCTGGTTCACTCCCCCAAATGCCAGCAGCAGCTGTGGGGACTCAATCCAGATCGCCCGCAAGGGTGGCAGGAGCCTAACCACATGGTCCAGCACTGCCGCCTCCCAGGGTCTACGCTGGCAGGAAGCTGGGGTCCGGAGCCAAAGCTGGGAATTGGACCCAGGCACACTGATGGGCGACGCGGGAGCCCTAGCCAGTGTCTTAACTGCCAGTCCACACCCCCACTCCAGAAAGACCTCGGATTCATTTCTGCCACCCCTTCGCACTCCTCTCCCACACATTAACCGAGGCAAAATGAACAAATCACACGGCTGGAATCCACTTTGAACAATTTTGATTATACGTTTAGTGTTCTCTATACAAAAGAAATCAGTTTTTACAGTGATTCGGAAAAAAACTCTGAATAATTTGGCCTTTTCGTTGCTCATGCAGTCAGTTCATAAGTCCGGGTATTAGATGGTCCTCCGTGGCCACAAGTCCTCCCTGCCGAAGGCCCCAGCGCCCTGACACGCACCTGTCGCTGACGAAGTGGGTTAATGCGAAATATCGTGCCCAAAGGAAAGAACGCGCTGTGAGAAGGGTTAAGTCGAGGTCTGCCCGCGGAGAGTTAACTGTGTCACCAACAGAAAGAAATCAGGCCAGCCAGTGGGCATGTGGGGCCGTGGGGAGGGATGGAGGCCCTGGGAAAACCTTTTCCCACTGAAAAGAGCAAACTGGAATGGTGGGGGGATGTGTGTTGGGGAGGGGCAGGGTAGGAGGTCCTCCAGGTGCACGTGGGGTGGGGGTGGGACCAGGACAGAAGGCGGCACAGGCGATAGACGGACAGACGGACGCTCAGCTCAACGAGGGGTGTGAGGAAGCCGGCGGAGGGTGGGGAGCCGGGCAGAGGGACAACACTGCCTGGGGACATGGCGTTTGGGAGTCAGAACAAACAGCAGGTCAGGGTCAGCTGATCTGCAGCGCTTTGAACAAAAGAAAACAGAGTCGTACACAAAACTCCGGAGAGCTTCTCCCAGACTTTTGTGTTTATTGCTTCACGTTAGTCTTTCATCTGCTGAACGCCAGCCCGGCGACTGCCAGGCTGGCAGGACAGACACAGACCCTCTGTGCCCTCCCTCTGCGGATCGCAGCAAGCTGAGGGCTCTGGTGTCACCGCACGGGAGACACCACCCGAGGGGGCGCAGTCTCGGCTTCACAGTAATGCCACCCATCAATCAGCCTGTCACTCTCGGCCTTAGTCCCGGTCACTCCTACGCTGCACGGCTCGGGCAACCACAGGCTGTCCCACGCTGGCTGATCCCATTGTGGGAGGCGCACAGGGATGTGGGAGACATGGGAGAGGTGCCCAAGGGCGGACCTGGACAACAACGGCTCCGCAGTCACACCTCCGTGCAAACGAGGCAGCGGCAGTGAAATGAAAGAACACTGGACAAGGAGCAGAAGGCCAAGGTCAGGCCCCACCCTGACCTTAGCTGACCAGCCTCGTGCTTAAGAAGCTCCCTGCCACCTCCTCTCCTTGTCGGTTCCATCAGCACCTGCTGACGTCCGATTCCATCCTCAGCTGGACACCTTCACACACTCATTTCCATTCCCGTCGCTGTGGACCGCCCACTTAATACCCACGCCCCCACAGGAGGAGCACCGGCTTCGGCTCTGGCTTGAGACACCAGTGGGAGGCCCTGCTGGGAGTCCTCACCGTGGGTTCAGGGCGGTTCCTTCCTAGTATAGGGGAAGAAAGGGCAGGTCCTGGGCGTGGGCCATGCAGGGGGGAGACACACAGGGTGGTCCCTGCAGTTCACAGGAGGGGCTGCAGAAGTCTCCCAGCGCACGGCGTCTCCTCTCAACACTTCCAAGTTCTTCGCTCCCTTGGACCAAGTCCTCTCTAGCTTTCCTTTATTTTAAGCTGGGGACCTCCTCCATCTACTCCTAAGCCCCCGTGCAGGACGCTCTGCTGGGCCTGACCCCACCATGGGCTTGGGCGCGTCTCGCAGGGGCTGGCTGCAGTGGCACCAAGGTGTCATGAGGGCCAGACTGTGGGCTGTCCTTTCTCTGAGCAGCCCAGCCAGGGCGCAGCCCACGAACCCGCACCCTTTCAAGGTGTTAGCCAAGCAGCCCACAGAGACAGCCTGGTCATAGCCCTGCTCCATCCACACCGGGGATGCCCGGGGACTTGGCCTAGCTCCAGCTCTGGGGCTTAGCAGGGACCATAATCAGCCACTGTCCGTGCTGCCCCTGGGGGGTTTCTCTCCCCTGCAGGCCATTCTGTCTCTAGACTGTTCCTGGAGCCACCTGAGTAGGGTCCACGTTGTGCACCGAACCCATGCAACACCTTCTACATCACTTCTCATGCAGGCTCAAAGGCACCAAGACAACATCATCCAGACCGTCAGTCCTGTCCCTGAACTGCTGCTCTGCAGTGGTGCTGGGGTCTGCGTCTCTGTGTAGGTGCTGGGTGTGGCAGGGACACTTGTCCCTTAGCTGGAAAACCCACAAACACCCTCACATCTCTCTCCCCCTCTTCCAAAGGCCAACTGTGGTCAGAACAGGATCTCCGGGCCCAGGCGGCAGGTGCACCTTGCAGGGATGCTGTTGGCACTGGCTGGCTCTCAGACAGGCGGTCACTTCTCCAGACCTCAGCATGTGCCAGCAAGAGGGAGGACCAGATGTCTGCAACCTCTCCAGGCCAGGGAGATGAGCAAGGGAGAGAGCTGAGACTCAACCATGCCCTCAAAGAAACAGATGGGGCCCTGCCACCATAACCCAGGCAAGGCAGGAGGTGGCTGTCCCCTCCTGTGGTGGTGTACTTCCAAACTCTGGCCTCCCTTGCCCCTCAGGTGGGCCCGTGCCCCTCTGCAGGGGGAGGTATTCAAAAGAGGAACCTAACTGGGGAGGCACTGAATACAGACAGGTTAAGCAGTGGCCCCAAGAGGCAGAACAAAAAGGCTACAGAAGCAGTGCCATTCTCAACCCCACCCTGTGGGCTGTGACCGCCCAGCTCTGACAAGTCCTGTTGGCCACATAGGCCAAGTTCTGCCTCTGCAGCCTCTCTCTGCTTGCGTGGAGCCATCAGCAGCTTCAGCAACTCAGGGGCCAGTGTCTCAAGACTCAGGTCCCAGATCGGCCAGCCCAGGAGGGCAGGCACCACACCTGACTCAGTCACCATGGTACCCAGAGCTCAGGCCCTGGCTCAGACGAGAGCACAGAGCTGGGTCTGCGGCCCGCTTAATGCAGCTTCCACAGTCACTACAACTACACCTCCTCCCCCGCCAGGCAAGCTGAAGCACTAGAGTTATCGCTCACTCCTGGCATGGCTGTTGGTACACTTCGAGACACACAGCTGGCAGGGAAGGCTGGGCAATACTGCTTTCTTGCTGAGCTGGGGCAACTCTGGCATGGGATCCATAGCAAAAGGCCTCACCCATTCCTGGGAGGGGCAGCCTCTTAGGTTAACCTTGCAAGCCACCTACTTTGGGCTCTGATCTTGCTGCACCATCTTGGGGTGGGGAGAACACTCAGCTCTCCAGTCCCCAGTCTGCTCCTGCCTGGAGGGCTGTGGTTGTGTGGCAGTTGTGGTGGGGGTGGGGCAGCTCTTGGCAGCCACAGAACAATAGCCCGAGAGAGAGAGAGAGAGAGAGAGAGAGAGAGAGAGAGAGAGAGAGAGAGGAGGGCAGCAGTATTCTATTCTCTTGAAACACACATGGAGGACGGTTCAGAGCCCAGCAGGGCACTGGAACAGGGTGCACAGAGCAGTAGACTCACCTCTCCCAGGACCCTGCAGACAGAAGAGGCAGGGAGACAGCTACGATGGCACCATCAGCCCTTCCTGCCCGCAGCCTGCCTTTGGTGAGGGGCTCACTAGATGGCCGTGCAGCACGGACAGATGCCTGAGAAACCCGGCCACTGTGTGTACACCCAGACTGCTTCCGGAAAGGCCAGTCCTTCACTCGGCCCCCACCCTCGCTTCCCTGATGCCCCCCTCAGCGACACTGGGCTGGGGTGGCAGGTGTTGGAAGAGAGCCGGAGGAGAGGGTCCTGAGCTCTTTACCCTGTCCCCTTTCAGCACGAGAGCGGCCCCTGGGGCTTCCCAGTGCACACCTGGGTGCTGCACACCTGGGCGTGGCCCGGGCCCCAGGGCCACCATGCACTCCTCTCAGGTTCACAGCCCGCCCCGGCTCGGCGCTGGGCGACAGCGCCTTTTCCTGCGGCTAGAACGCCTGCGTCTCTGGGCTTGCCTTCATTGAATGATTCCGAAGGGATGCAAGCCTTGCTAATACCGTTGCGGCTTCAATACATGGCAAACGATGCTTTCACAAAGCCACTGAGGGACACCGGCCTGGACCTGCTTGGGCCCCTGGGCCAGCAGCTGGAGGCCCCTTCTTGGGGACAGCTTCATCCTCCTGGGACCAACTCGGGCTGCAGCAAGAGCTGAGGGCCCGTCATAGGCTCCCGACCTCCCCCTGGCTCTCACCGGGGACGCCAGGTACCTTTGGTTTCAAAGAGGATTAGGTGGGGAGGGAGAAGGCAGCACCTTCCTCTGGGAACTGCAGGTCTGCGAGGGTCTCTTCCAGGGGCCCAGGCTGAGGGCCCGTGAGTGGCTGCTTCAGTCCTGCTGGGGCACTGCAGGGGCTGCCCCCAACAACTTGAGACAGACACAGGTCACTGGAGGCTGCGAGGCTTGCAGGGTGGGCTGGGCCCCTGGGAGCTCCAACGACAGATTAGAACTGCATAAGGCATACAAAGAGCATTGCGAGCCCAGGCAGGGGCATCACAGCACGGCCAGAATGGTGCCACCTCAGGGTCCCCGTACGTGTCTACCCTCCGTCTCGGCGGCAGGTCCCCATGCACGCACCATGTTGAATGGGAGTCTTAGTGTCATTCAGAGCTGACCAAGGCAAGGAAATCTGCTAGAGCTAGTGGGGGGGGGGCAGTGCCTTACACCCCCAAACACAGGGCGCCATCGCCTCGAGGGTAGCAGCGAAGACACCTGGCAGGTGGGCGGGCGCCATCTACTCCCCTCCCCTGCGTCCTGGTTTCACTGCCGGCACAGGCAGAGGAGGGAGGTCCGAACCAGCCTTGTTCTTCTCTCTACAGGGGAGCACAGTTCCCCCAGCACCGACACGGGTCTGCTCCTGCCTGAGGCTCGTTCCCCGGGGCTGGCATCCTCTCCACCAGAGCCCACTCCTGCTCCTCACACCTGTACGGTCTGTGCAGCTCGCATCCTGACTTCCCTGGGGGGGAAGATGGAGGAGCTAGAGGTAAACTCGTCTCCCAAGCGAACCACAGAGAGGCAAGGAGGCCTGCCCAGCTGCTCCTGCCAAAAATACTGTTGTTTCCCAGAACGGAGCTGAGCCCAGCTCAGTGACTGCCAGGCCCGAGGCGCAGGGGCTGGGAGCGAGGGAGGCGCGCGGCGAGAAAGGCATCCTTGGGAAGAAGGCTCGCCCTGCGGCCGTGTCCACACTGTGGCTCTCCCGTCCGGCCGTCCACTCTCGGGTCACTCCTTTTCGCCTACCGTGGTGGTTTCCTGGGGCAGGAGCCACCCAGGCCCTCTTTCCCAAGGACACTTCTTCAAAAAGGAAAAGGAAATGGAGACACTGGGTCCAAGGGGAAGAAGCACAAAGCCCAAATAAACACGGTGAGAAGTACCACAGCCAGCAGACTCGGTGTGCGCCGGTGCCAGGGTCCAGGGTGGCTGGGAGACGGGCAAGGGGCCAGGGCTCCCTTCAGCGAGCTTAGCCATGGCTCGAGCGCTCCCACACTGGTGGCACCCGGGGGTGTGGGGGGGTCATTGGGAGGGGGCTTGTGGGTGGCTGGGGGGGTCTCTGAGACCCCCATGCTGTACCCATGTCCCTGAAGGTGGCGGCGGCTGTGTGGCAGGGTCTGCAGCGGCTTCGTCTCCCCCTCCCCTCCTCCCACTCGCAAAGTAGTGGCGGAGCCCCGGCGGGCTCGGTTAGGCCAGGGAGTAGATGGCGTTGACGGGGGACGTGGCCTCCGAACTCTCGTTGCCCTCTGTCTCCTCCTTGTCCTTCTTGACCGTGTACTGCCCAATGAAGGAGCCGTCCTCATTGAACTGGCCCTCCCCGCCCTCGCCGTAGTCCACCAGGCTGTCGTCGCTCTCCTGCTGCTTGATGGTGCCGTCCAACGACGTCTGGCTGCCTTGCAGAGGCTTGTTGTCCTCGTCACTGGCCACAGAGAGACAGAGAGTCAGGGGCTGCCCATATACCCTGGCAGGGAGGGGCAGGGTAGCCGCCTCTGGCTGGGTGTGTGCCCTGCACAGCTGGAGGGGACAGGCGCCCGCAGAGTGCACTGAACAGTCCGCTTCACCCTCCCTTGCCGGCAGGGCCTGCCAAAGGGGAACTGAGGCCTAGAGAGCCCAGCATCTTCTCTAAGGTGAAGTGCTGGGTCACTCAGAGCAGGACCTGGAGCCCACACTTCTGGGCTGCTGGTCAGGGGTCCCCTCCATGAGACTGGGCTACCATCAGGAGTGGGAGCAGGCAGGGGAGCATGGCCACAGACTGAGCCACGGCCAAGCTGGGGGGTTCTAATCCCAAGTGTGTCACCGTGTACTCTGATGACCTGTCCATCAAGGAGGGCCTGGATTGGCTGTGACCTACTGCGACCTGGGACTCATAGGAAAAGGCTCTGCCGTTGACGGGTAAACCTGCCCCCGCCTCCCCACCTCCCTGCTGTTCCTCCGACACCTGCTGGGTCTGCAGACGCTGCTGCTGGGGCCGAGCAGGTGAACGAGTGTGTGATGGCAGGAGGGAGGGACCCAGAGCAGTGCCAGGCCCTTCCTCAAGCCCCTCCTGAGATGGAACCCCTACAGTGGAAAGGCACTGCCCAGCCTCTTGGCTGTCCCCCTTAGCCCAAGGAGTCCTTGCCTGGCCTTTACCAAAAGGAATTCTCTGACTTGCGGGAGTGACCCAGCTGGCCCCAGAAGGGTCTAATCAATGGATGCAAGAAGTCATTTGCTTCTCCAATGAGTAAAACCCTGCTGGCCAGCTCGGTCCAAAGGGGTTTGTTTAGGGAATTCGAGGTCCAGGCAGGGCAATTCCAGGTCTCAATACCACTACACGTATCCCCCCACATCCCTCCAGACCACTGGCGCCCACCTGGCCATCATAAATTCCCTACAGAGTACAGCATCACCGACCAAGGGAGGGTTATGAGCACCACGGACTGACTAGGAACTTGCACACGGGCAGATCATGCACCTGCCGCCCCAGTTTCAATTTCAATCTGTAAGAACCTCCACCCCGGCTCCTCGGGGAGCCTGGGAATTGAACAGCAGCCGCCCAGCTCCTTGCTCTGCGCTTTGCAATAAACAACTACTTCCTCCCACCACCCTGATGTCAGTGACTGGCTTTCTGCCCGTTGGGCAAGCCGACCCGTTTGCGGGTCCTAGAGCAATACCTCCAACCAATTTAGAGTGTTGTTCGGCAACACTCCAAAGTGGAGTGAGCAGGGAGGCCTGGTGGGTCAGGTGGCATCGGCCCTTGGGCACGGACACCCGTCGGCATGTCAGCCGGGAGGTGAGGGGCTGCCCCCTGCACCATCATCTGCTCAGGTACCCCATTCCTCCCCGGGGCTGCCTTTAGGCTCAGAGGGGAATAGGTGCTGCGGGCTGCACTTCAGAGGGGAGCACACCCCCAGGCAGGAGGCAGCCCCGACCAGCAGCGGGAGTCTGGATCCCTGAGGGTGGGCCCACAGCGGTGCCAGGCAGTCTGAGCAGACGTGCCCCACCCTCCCCTGCTCACACTCAGTTCTTCCGGGCGACTGGATGGCCATTACGGCGGGCAGTGTGCTCTCCACTTAATAGCAGGGTCGGTAAAGGTGGCTGTCGGGGGAGGGCCGCTGGGTGCTAGAGGATGGAAAGCTATTAGCCCGGTCCCCCTGGCCCAGTGCATGGAGTGGTGGGGCCCCATTAACCAGCCCAGAGGTGCTCTCTGCCGGGCAGTGCGGTGAGAGGCATGGCTGGAACCAGGGCTGTGCTGAACTTGTGCACAGAGAGTGAGGTGGAGCTCACTAAGCCAAGTTGCAATCACTGGGCAGGGATGGCTCAGCCAGGGGAGGGGTCCAGCCAGGCTCTTGGGGGAGCTGGGAGTCTGGAAGGAACAGGCCTCTCCTAAATGAACCTGAATGATCCAGGGTGCCCTGGTCTAGCCACCTGTCAGCTTTGGCTCCAAGCAAGCTTCCGGGTCCTGTGGGCATACATGGGGGAGGGGGCAGAAAGGCTCCAAGGAGAAAGGTGCTTGGCCCCTGAGCCACAGGGTGGAGAGATGAGCCACGCCGGTCCCCCTGGATGCTGAGTCCATCTTGGTCTCAACCTTTCCCCAGACCCATCCAAGTGGAGGTCCCAGGATGGCTGCCGTGTGGTGTGCAGGCCGGCCGGCTCCCGTGCACACACATCCAGCCTCCAGGTCTCAGGGGAGCAGGCACGTGCACTGGCCCCGTGGCTTTGTGTCTGGGGAAGAAGTGCACGAGGAAGCAGCGTCTCCCGGTGCAGGCTGCAGGGCCCTGTCCTGGAGGAGCTCCTCAGCCTGCTCTCTGGCTGCCCCGGGGCCTGGGCCAGGGAAGGCCCTGTGGCCTATGGAGCTGAAGGCCAGGGGTTGGCTCTTAGCCCACGGGGAAGCTGGGGACAGCCCGCGGAAAAGGGGCGGGA
The DNA here is from genome assembly GCF_033115175.1 of Lepus europaeus. NCBI lineage: Eukaryota > Metazoa > Chordata > Mammalia > Lagomorpha > Leporidae > Lepus > Lepus europaeus. Next base: position 20,115,669 of record NC_084840.1, on the reverse strand, counting down.
ACTCTGGGCTTGCCCTTTGGGAGGTCTGTGGGGGACATGGGACTGGGTGGAGAGTCATGGTTCCCTAGGCTGCCAGAGGTGCTCCTGGGTGGGCCACGGTGCCATGACCCACTCCTCTGATCCTGCTTGCCGGGCTGCTGCTGGGCACGGGGGGGGGGGGGGGACGAGGCTGAATGAGTTGCAGCAAGGGGACCCAGGGCTGGTTTTCAGAATAAAAATGTATAAAACTGCAAACTGGGAGCTCACCGTTTGAGCTGGGCAGTGGGTCGAATGAATGGCATGGAGCAAATGAACAGTGTCGGGGAGCCCCCTCTGTGTGCACCCTAGGCAGCTTGCAGCCCCTGCCATAGCTCCATCCACCAGAGGGGCAGAAGGGGCAGCCCGGTGGGCTGGGACACGGAGGCACGCAGCCGCAGCAGCTGCTCTGGGCAGGGGAGCTCACGCACCTGTAGTCAAAGGATCCGTCCTCTTCTTTGGGGTCCTCGGGGCCAAGGGGAACGTCTTTCTTCTCTCGCACTTGGTGGGAGGAGCAGACACACAGGACGATGAGTGAGCAGGAGGCCCCGCACTCCAGGGCGCCCGCCACGCTGTCTGCACTCAACCAGCTGCCATGCCCGAGCTGCCCCTTCTCCTCTTCGCCCGGGGTGGGGCGTTCGTAGCTCCATTCACAGCTGGAACCACCCCCTCTCAGGGCCTCCCCCGAGCCCCCAGTAGATGTGATCCAAAGGCAAACCCTCCGCTGTGCACACCTTTCCCTCAGCTCTCCACAGCAGGGAGCTGTGCACACTTCGCAGGCCTCTAACGGAGGCTGGCGCTCTGCCGACGGTGGGGCCCGGGTGTTTCCTCAGAGCTCCCAGCGGAGCGCCCTCCATGCCCATCCGTGGGTGGCACGTGCCCGCCTATCCGGGACCCCCTGGTGTGTCGACGCCCAGAGGAAGCCCTGTCTGCTGTGCTGTGTTGGCTGCTGTGTCCCTGGGGGAGCAAGACCCCTCCCCCCGAGTCCCAGGGGCTGGTATGTGGCGAGCACTGGCATGAAGGACTCCGTGTGTCCTTTCTGAGGCGCAGGGCAGGATAATCAGGCCAGTTTTAGGTGAGGGAAACTGAGGCTTTCAGAGGTAAGGACACAGCCATGACTAATTGGCAACTGAGTGAGGCTCAGAGCCCAGGACTCCTGGCTCCTCGTCTTTGTAGTGCACCAGGGCTTAACCTGCAGCTGCGGGGAGGGAACTCAGCTGTGAAGAAGTTTCTGGAATGGGGCATTTTCTGCATGGGCAAAGGAAGGCTCAGGGCTCATCGGCACCCCTGGATGCAATGGATCGGGGAGGAACTCAGTGAGTCTGCCCCAGACCCAGCGGCAATGAAAGGCCGCCTTCCCGGACCCTGGCCTTCTCTCTTACGGAGAAACCAGCAAATGAGGCAAAGGCAAACATCACCGGCCAGCCAGGATTCTAATTCTGCTCCCTCCCGTTGGCAGAGGCCTTAACTTCAGAACCCTTCAGAACGGCAGGGTCTGCGGCTGTGGACACAAAGCAGACCCTCTCTCCCTTCAATTCCTTTGTGCTGAGTTCTAAGGGGCCCTGGGGCACATTTGGAGATGGGGGCTGGGGGGAGGGGAGCAGCTTCGTGCACTCTCAGGGTGATCCATTATCCTGTCTCCCGTCACCCTCCCCACCTGCCACAGAAGATGGCTTGCTTGCCCCTGTCTGAAAAGCTATCAGTCTTTCCAGAAACCGGAGGCCAGAGGTCCCCGGCCTTGGCCCTGGCGTGCCTGAGCTGGAAGGCTCTCGAGGCCTATGGAAGAGAAACGCCTCCCTGGGACTCTAGGGGAGGACAAAGCCCTTTAAGGGGGAGCCCCGCCTGGTCTCCGCCTGCACCCCCACCCTCCTCGCCAGGCAGCCTCTCTCCCGAGGCGCCTCCTTTCTCTGCTCTGACACATTAGAGAAAACGCCTCTTCTCCTTCCTCCCTTCCTGGGACACAAGAGCCGAATGAGATCCAGGCTGGAAAAGCCAAGGCGGTGAGCAGATGGCTGGCAGGGCCCAGAGAGGGAAGCTCACTCCTCACCAAACCCGGCTTCCTTCCACGCCCTTGGAGCTGCCTGGGTGACGCCAACCCCACCACCTCAGGCAAACTGAGCTCACCCAAAAGCCCTAAGATGCCCAGAGCAGGCGGAGGGCTGTGCTGCTAGCTTGGCAAGGGAGAGAACAGAGTCCCAGCACCTGGCTGGGAAGGCTCCGCATCCCGAGAGCTGTCTGTAGCTCATCTGAGTGTCTGTCCCCCCGGGTCCTGTCCCCCAGCTCACCTGGGTGCCTGACCCCCATCTCACCTGAGTCCTGTCCCTGGCTCACCTGGGTCCTATCCCTGGCTCACCTGGGTCCTGTCCCGGCTCACCTGGGTCCTGTCCCCAGCTCACCTGGGTCCTGTCCCCAGCTCACCCGGGTCCTGTCCCGGCTCACCCGGGTTCTGTCCCGGCTCACCCGGGTTCTGTCCCGGCTCACCCGGGTTCTGTCCCAGCTCACCTGGGTACTTGCCACCACGACTCCTCTTGATGAAACAGACGATAAGCAGGATCAGCACCAGGAGGGCGATGGCGCACATGAGCCCAATGAACCAGCCCTGCGTGGCGATGTCGGCCTGGTTGTTGGTGTAGGCTGGGGGGTGGGGGAGGCCAGAAGAAGAGCCATGAGTGATTTCGTGGGGGACAAGGTGAGGAGGGAGAGTTGGGGGGGGGGCTGCAGCGACTTTCACGTGGTCTTTCTCCTGGAGCCTAGCGCTCCACCTGGCAGCCCTCTGGCCCAAACTATCCCAGGAAAGGGGCAGAAAGAAAATCATTCAGGAGCCAAGGTTAAAAGATCAGCAAAGAAGCAAAGGAAAGGGGGCGGGGCAGCGGATAAGCAGCAGAAAGCTGTGCAGGTGCCCGTGGGAGGGAAATGTCCCCTAAGGACCAGGCACGGATCCTGCAGACCCACGGGTGGGTGGAGATGGCATGGAGGGACGAGTCCCCTCAAGTGAGCCACAGTGGAGACAGGGCCCACGCGCTGTTCTTCAGAGAGCAGGGGCTCTAAGAACACCTCCGTGTGCCTGTGCAGGTGCCCACGTGGCCTGGAGGCTTCCTGGCACTGAGTCCCGGGCTGGGGGCAGGTCCAAGGGGCTTCTGTCTCCCCAGCCAGGTTATACGCTCCCTGGCAGCAAAGGCAGTGCTGGTGCGGGCACCCCAGACAGGCCCACGGGCTCAGCACTATCGGAGTTGTACCTTCCTTCCCGCCCCAGGACACTGCCAGACACCTTGCACGCAGGGAGACCCTCACCTGGGGCCTGTGACAAGCAGACTTACCCCCGCCTGGCCCCATGGCAGCGAGGCCCCCTCAGTCCCTGCCTGTGTGCAGACCTGTTTCAAGGGGGCAGAGCCCGGTTGTTTTATGGGGCACAGATGGGTGGGCCCGGAGAACTGGACCTCAGGCGTCAGATGACACAGGTGTCTCCTCTGGGCCAGTGGGGGGGGGGGGGGCTGAGGTTATGGCTACAGAACAAAGGGGCAGCTCCTAAAATGCCACAATGGGGAGGGAGGTCAGAGGAGCAGAACCCACTCCAGCAGTTCTGCCTGGTGACAGCCACACGGCAGCTGGAGCCCCACGAGCCGAGGCAGCGGGCCACCCCTACTTGCGAACAAGCACGACAATCACTGTGGGGGCCACCCCAGCCCCCGCACTCCCAGACCCTCGTCATTTGCCATTCTGTGGGGACGGGAGGGGTCTCTGTTTGCCTGGGGGCAGAGACCATCTCCTTAACCCATGGCATTGCACCAAGACAGCTCTCCGTGGATGGCAAGCATGGACAAGCGAGCACTTCTGTGCTCTCTGCACAACAGGGCTGCCCCCAGGCCTCAGAAGCAGCGGAATCCCAAAGACCACCCTGATGTGTGTCTGCCATGGAGTAAACACCCCCCATCCCCCTGGTGGTCAGAGCCCCCTCCCGGAGTCTCCCGGGTTCCGACCACTCCTTGCTGCAACCCCCAAGACTTCCCATCACCATGGAGGAAACGCTGCATACCTCAGCCCAACACGCCACGCTGCCGGAGCCGGCCCTGGCCACCCCTCCAGCCCACCTCCCACCACGCTCACCGCACCCTCAATGTGCCCGCCAGACTGGGCCGCTGTCACTCCTGCCGCTGCTGCCAGCAGGTGCCACCTCCTCAGAACCTCCCAGTCTAAGCAAGTCCCTCCTCCTGCCCCTGAGGGGAGGAGCACTGTACCGGAGCACTCTGATTTACCTTTCCCATAGCACCCGTACCTACTTGGTTTATCGCTACTAACAGTTCACGCCGACAAGCACTTCCTGTGGACCAGGCACTGCCTTAGGTACCTTCCCACACATCAGCCAGCCTAATCTTATCACAACCCCACCTGGCGGGGTTTCCCTTTCGTTCCCAGTTTACAGATGACGAAACCGAGGCCCAGAGAGGTCGAGTGACTTGCTGAAGGTCACAGGGTGAGCGCAGGGCAGCACTGGGATGTGACTCTGGAGTATCTGTGCTACAGGCCACCCTACTCGTCCCCCACGCAAAGGTTGGCTCCTGGAGGGAGGGGCGGCCAGGTTCCCCGGTGGCTCCCTGGGGCTGGAGGCAGAGCCCGGGTGTCAGAGGTGCTCAATTTATCCCCTGCTCAAGGAGCCCTCATCTTCCTCCCCTCCATGCAGCGCACGCCCCACCCCAGCCCGGCCTGTGGGGCCACCGCTTGCTTTGACCTTGACCTGGTCCCGCCTCTCACACCACCCACTTGAACTCAGCGCAGTTCTCCGAGTGGGGCTCCTTGGCCGGTCCTGCATCTTTTCTGCTCTCACCGGGGAGCTCTGCTGGGGCAGGAAGCAGACCCAGGCCCTAGACGGGAGCCTGTCATTCCTCTCCGTCCCTAAGGCTGCCCCCAAGCGCCTGTTCCCCTCCATCAGCAATGACCTCGGACAGCTCTGTCTGGTCTCCTCCTCCTGTGTCCAACAGGGGCTCTCCTTCCCCCTCCAGAGATGCTCCTCCCTCCTACGGGGGACCCAGCACCCCTTCCTCAGCCTCTTGGCCCCATACAGATCTCTGGCCTCCCTAGCATCTTCTTCCTCTTTGCTGTTAAACACGTGGAGGGCTCCTACGTCTTCAAACCAACCCGAGGCACCTTCCAGGCTCTCCTCGGCTCCGGCTCACGCGCTGTCCTTCCACAGCAGCCTCCTTCACCGCGCATGGCGTCCACTCCCTGCCTACCCTGTCCTCACTCCAACAAGCCGCCGCCCAGCCCCCGCGTGCTCAGGCTCCCCTTCGTTCTGGAGGGGTCCCCTCACTCGTTCCCCTTGGTGTCCATGGACCCCTAGACTTTATGTTGTTACAGCCCGAGGACGCCTTCACCTCACCCCACTTAGGAACACGCCACTGCCTCTCGGTCCTTTCCACGCTGGGTTTGGGTCCTCAGCTGGGCCTTCTGGGTGCTCCACGTGCTGTCTCTGTGCCTCTCGCTTCCTGCCCAGGCACCCTGCACCACACCCTCATGCTCAGCTCTTCCCACATTCTCCCCTCCCCCTTCCTCAGTCTCAGGGCGCTCCAGCTCATGCCTTCTCTCACCTTCGATTCCATTCCCAACGGCTCCACATAGCCCTAACGTTAACCATGTTTCCCGGTCCTAGTGTGCAGTCCCACTCAGCCCTATGTTTCCCAGGAGGCCACTGCTGTGAATTCAACCACCACGGACCATCAGGCCCTTGACGGTCCTATCTGCACGGAGCATGGATGCTTTCCTCGTTATCGTGCCCTGAGCGCTACAGTACAACTGTGTCAACAGTGTCTACCTTGTGCTGGTGTCGTCCAGGGATGATTGAAAGGACACAGGAGGATGTGCACAGGTTACACGTAAATACTGTGCCATTTTACACCTGGGACTCGGGCATCTGTGGATTTTGGCATCCATGGGGGGTCCTGGAACCCACACCCACTGATAACTGAGGGACAACTGAATACAACTAAAGCCTTGAGACCAGACATCTCTCTGAACCTCCCAGGACTCCGTATGATGCTGGCCCTAAAACAGGTAGTCAGGGGCCAGCGCTGTGGCATAGTGAGTAAAGCTGCCGCCTGCAGTGCTGGCATCCCATATGCACACGGGTTCGAGTCCTGGCTGCTCCACTTCCAATCTAGCTCTCTGCTATGGCCTGGGAAAGCAGTAGAAGATGGCCCAAGCTCTCGGGCCCCTGCGCCCACGTGGGAGACCAAGAAGAAGCTCCTGGCTTCGGGTTGGCCCAGCTCCAGCCACTGTGGCCATTTGGGGAGTGAATCAGCAGATGGAAGACCTCTCTTTCTCTCTCTGCCTCTCTGTAACTCTGATTTTTAAGTAAAATAAAATAAATAATAAATCTTTAAAAACAAAAACAGGTAGTCAGACTACTTACCGATGAATGGAGCAACCTGATCCTGAGAACGTGGTTAGCCCGGGATCCACTCTGGGTGTGCCCACGCCGTGCACCATGCCTGCGCACTGGGGTGTGCGACCGAGCTCCCTTGTGTGTGCACAGAGAGGGGCGGTGCCCGTTGCACCACCACCTTCTTGACGCTGCTTCTGTCGGCCTCCGGCAGCGTCTCCCCAAGACCCGCCTTCTGGGGGAGAAAGCTGTGACCCCAGGGAACTGAGAGGAAGTGCAGCTTTCTGTCCCTAATGGCACCAGGTGGAGGTCAGCTGTCACCCCCTCCACCTCTAATGGAAACGCCCAGGAGTTGGGATGCAGACGGCTATGGGGCTGGGGGTGAGGTGGACTCACCCACACCCCCTTAGCATCCCGAGAACCAAGACTCAGGGAACAGTGATGTCACTGATCGCGCGACCCCACGGCATGGGCTCCAAGAGGAAGGCGATTACATCTGACTGCCAACACCACTCTCGATCGATCCGCAAATTTCCTTAAAGATCCCTGCGGGTCCCGGCACATCGGCACTCAACGACCGACATGTGTGGATCAGGGCTTTCAGCTGAGTGGACCGGGGCCAGACAGCATCCTCTCACCGGGCCCATGGGCCTGGCAAACGCAGGTCCAAATGCCTCTCACCGCAGACCAGACAGGCTGCCGCCCCAACCCGACACGCCACCAGCAAAGCAGACAGCTTGACGCCTCTGGTGCTAACTGGGGGCATTTGGTGTGAGCATGGAAGAGGCTCAGGAGTCTGGAGAAGAATATTCTAGAAACAGGGATGGCGGAAGAGCTTAACAGGGCTGGAGGTTCTTCAGATGCAGTTTGGCCTGACTGCTCTCACTGAAGACCATTCCCCACCTCTCTCATCCCAGCTCACCCTGGCCTGATGGAAGGGTGTCTCCCCCACACCCAGCAACAAGGCTGACCGCAGTCCCCGCCCCTGCCCCATTGCTGCCTCACCCCAGTGTGCAAGAGCGGAGGGGCCCTCGGGGTCCAGGGTTATGTGTCTGCAGCCCCCTCAGGACTCTTTGGCTTCCAAAGCTTCAAGGAGGTGATGCGCTTTCTGCTGGGATCTTTCTGGGGAGGGCCAGGCGCTGCCAGCAGTTTCTTTCCATTTCCTCCCTGCACAGCCGCGGCTGGTTTGAGTCTGCAGACTAAGTGATGGCCTGAGGCTGCCCAAGTGACTGGTGGCTGGAGCCCAGGGATGCTCAGAAATCCCTGCTCTGATGAGACCCAGGGACCCGGGAGACTGCAGCCCTGGCGCTACAGTCCGCCCACAGGAAATGGTGCCTCTTCACAGTACGCGGACCCCACTCACGGGCGCTCGCACACCTCAGAACGTGAAAACCTCTGGTTTCTCTATGTGGTTTGTGCAGCAATTTCCAGCTACCCTGGGAGGAAATGAGGTGTTCTCAGAGCCAGGGGCAGAAGCCTGCCCAGTCCTGCTTGTATTGGGAGGCGTCTGGGGAGACCCATGCGTGCAGAGGCTCAGAGAGGCTCCCCAGACCCAGCACAGGAAAAAAGAGACAAAGCATGTATCAGTCGTACACTGTGTGCCTAACACCTCGAAGCAGGTCCTCTCCTCTCTGGCTCTCTGTCGCTCATTTGCACCCATAGCCCTGGGGCTTGGCATCTGGACAAGCCCAAGTCTCAAAGCAGACTGTGTTGGCAGCATTCCCCAGGATGGAACTCCACTGTCAAACATCGCTGCTGCCTGCCCCTGGGCGAGGCTCAAGTTTGTAACAAAGCACAAACGAACGCAGGCACTGATGCGCAAGGGCTTGGGACTCCAACTGGGTCAGAGGGCGTCCCGCCACCTGCTCCGCCCTGCCAGTCACCTGTCCGGTTCCTTTGCTTGGCTCTCCTTGGAACTGCACGGTCTGACCACTCACTCAGACACGCTGCTGGAATTGGCCTCGCCAGCTGCACGCAGGCAGCCAGAGACCCCGGGGTCTCTAGGGCACGGAAATGTACAGGGTAGGCGGAGGCATAAGGAAGTGGACCACAAGAGAGCAGGCAGGAAGGGGCGGGAGAGCCATTTATGCAGATGGGGACCAATTCCCAAGGAGCAGCCTTGCCAAACCAGGCACAAGGCACGAGAAGAATCATGAATATTTAAGCCACACTCAGAGTTCATATAAATCACTGCAGGTCCCCTCCCCCATCCTGCATGACTAATAACCTGCATCTGATTAGGGCATCCGGCCCCAGGCTCATCCTTTTCCCTCTTAATCTCTTTCCCCCACCCTACTCTGGGCCCCAGGGCTCAGCACATAGGGCAACTTGGCAACTGCCTGGCTGGTTTCAAAGCCGTCCACACTCGCTCAGACAAGCTAGTGCCCTCGCGGGCTCCAGGCAGCCGGCTACCCCGGGCAGCAGAGACATCCAAGCCTTGTTCCCTTCCAGGAGTCCCGATGGCCGGTTCGCTGGGGCCCCTGGAAATGCTTTTCCATCACCAGGGGAAGCTGGGAGCAGCAGTCCTGCCCCCAGGCCCGCAACAGTTCTGACCACAGTGGCCCCTCTCTCCCAGCGCCACAAACGCCACCCGCTTCCTGGCCAAGAGAAACTCAGGACCAAAACTCGATCAAAAACAAAGCTCCCAACAAGTTGTGTTGCCCACTGGGGAGGTGAAAGGTCATGGGGGAGAGGCAGCACCACGCCACTGGTTTGGCTCTTGGGAGCTTTCTGCGTGGAGACCCTGGGATGTCCACCTCCCGATCCCACAGGGAGGAAGCAAGCCCCTGTTCATGCATAGGCTGCTGCACTCCCCTACAGCCGCCCTGGGCCCACACATAGCACCCAAGCGTGCAGGGATGCCAAGTCCTTCTGTTTCAAATGCTGTCATCCTCACCACGCGATCCTCTGTCTGCACCTGACCTCCACTCCGCCCCGTGGGGTCAAAACCGAGGTTTCCTCTCCACAGTGCAAGCACAGCAGCTCCCCCGGCTTCCTGGCCGCCTCTGGCTGATGGACCACGAGAGCCGGGATGCACCATGCAAGGTGGGGAGTGGGGCGGCCAAGGAGGAGAATGAGATGCCCCATGCTCGTAGGGGGTGGCCAGCCAGCTCCCCTCTCACCTGTACTGGTCATAAAGGTGATGACGGTACTGCTGATGCCCTCGTGGTCCCGGGAATAGACCCGCAACGTGTACGTCATCCCGGGATAGAGGTCTGTCAGCTGTATGGGCTGGGCCTGGGCCTTAACAGGGACAGTTTTTTTCGTATGGTTGCCTGGGGAACAGAAACCTCAGTCAGCCCAGAGCCAGGCCCCAGGAGCTGGAGAGACAGTACTTAGGTCCCCGGTCACCTGTGGTCGGCAGAGAGGGTGGGGGAATGGCCAGGGGACCGCGGGTCCAGTCCATCACACGCGCACACAGGCAGCTCCCTCACACCCCTCCATGCATGACTCGCTCTCCCAAAGCGCCCGTTCCTCGCCGCAGTGTTGGCCCTAAACGCTGACCCACTTCCTGCGCTCCCAGCCTGCCAGCCCACACGCTGGGGCCCTGGAGGCGGTTAACTGCCTGGGATCTTCCCCGGGGAGGGTCGGAGTGCCAGGCAGCATCCTTCCTGGGACCTGGCCCTCTCATTTGTCACCACCAGGAGAAGCAGGTGCCCATGTGTCTGGGCTGCGGGTGAATGGGGTACAGCAGTGGAGAAAGGGCAGCCCCCCACCTCAGGCACTCCAGGTTCTGTGGGTGTGAATCCCTCCTCCGGACACGGACAGCTGGGAGCTGACCTTGCTCTTCCCTAGGCCAGCTTCCCCGGGACTTCTGCCTGGGTGAGTCGGCTTGGAGCACACAGGCCACAGGGGCCCGGCGGCGTGGGGCTGACCCCACGGAGCAGGGGACTTCTGGGAGAGGGGGCAGAGCACCTGACCAGAGTGCAGTCGGACCCTCCTCCCTGACTCCCAAGATCTCCCAAGGAGCCAACAGGCAGCTCAACGGGCAGACGGCTCGGAGGGCGTCTCCCACCATGGGCCACCCGCGTTCTCTGCAAACAGAGTGGTTACAGCCCGCATGGGTGGGTGGGCTCCGTCTCTGGTGGAGACGTCGGAATAGATGGGGTCTGAGGTGGGATTCGGCTCAGGTGGGGGCTTCTCAGATGGACAAAGTCCTGCCCCACGCATGCAACGCGAGCCCTTTGCTGATGGCTCCGCGAGCCCCTTCCTTCTGCAGGCTCCTCCTCCCATCTCGCTGCCGCCCGGGGAACCTATCAGTTTCATTAAGCCACAATGAAGCCAAGGCAAAAGGCCTCGCTGAGCCTGGGGGAGTCCACAGGATCTCTGGAACGGCATCTCCCACTACCCGGTGCTGCCGCTGCCGCCGCCACCACGCCACCACCCGCACAGCAATGCTTACTGTCAATGTACTCAACCACAAAGTCAGTTCCGGGCCCGAAATTGTGCTTCCAGGTGATGTTGGCCCATTTACTGTTGGGGAGCACTGTGACGTTCCATATGGACTGCTCGTCGGGGGCTGGCGGATGGGCTAGAAGAGGAGTTAGTGATGAGGAGGGAGGCAGAAGCGGAGTCATGGGGGAGACACGCACATGCACACAGGCACACAGTCAGCGAGGGAAGGGCAGAGCCGAAGTGGCTGTGCACAGCCCCGACAGCGCTCCGAGCTGCAGCCTCGGTGGCCAGGCCAGAAGTCACTGTCCAAGGACGAGCAGGTACACAGAGGAAGCTGGCCGCCGTGTACCCACACAGGTGAGATTACAAACGGAAGAGGGCGTTTCAACTCTACACCCTTTGAGGCTCTCCCCCGGGCTTCGGGAGCCCTTGTCAGGGGGTTGAAAAGGGCCAGCAAAGAGGCCCATGGCCAGGGCGACAGAAGGGGGACACGCTAGCCTTTCCCCTCCCCCGTGGAAGCTCTGCAGGAAGGAGGGAGGTTATCTCTGAATGCCAAGTGGGGGTCTTGCAGGGAAGATGGGGTGGGGGCAAATCTGGGGACCCTTCCTGGGTTCCTGAGACTGGAGGAGGGAGCAGAAATCCAGCAAGGTGCCTCTGGGGCTGTGCTTGGTCAGGGAGAGCCTAGCCGACGGCCTCACATCAGAACCCCAGGGTCCCCAGTGCGGACAGCAAGAACCCGCCTCTCCCTCTGGGGGTTACAGAGAGGACAGCTCCCTGCCGCCACTCAGCCTTCACTGGTCCCGCCCCCAGAAGAGCCCTCAGCCTTAAAGGCCAGCCGACCGGGCATCGCAGAGAACACCGATGATCTCATTTGGATGAGCCAGCTGCCGCGTTACAGAACGGAAGCCGTGGCGCTGTCTGAAACCACAGCCTGTGCATGGGCGAATGGCACTGATCTTCAAACGTACGCATTTCAGGAGTCCCGGCGGTCTGATTACCCTATTCCCCAGCAAAGATTTAATAGTAGAGGACTAATACGGAGCCTCGTGTTTCCACGACTGCACAAGTACGGCTCCTGGGTATTTTATTTGCATGCAAGGGGCACTGTCACCAGCTCACTTGTCAAAAATAAATGAACAGAGTACGTTGGTGAGGCATTGATGCATTGTCTATGTGACGTGTGAGTGAATCTGCCGGGCTGGGGAAATGATGAAAGATCTCCTGGCCTTCACTTCAAAGAACGGCCTCTCCTACTACAGCCTCGACAGGTGCGGGGTGCCCCGTGACTGTGATTCATGTTGGGTGAGAGAAAGCGGCTGCGCTGATGGCCCCACAGAGCATTCTCTGGGGTGGGGAGGGGCTCGGGGGGGCTTCTTATCTGCCAGGTGTTCCCAGCTGGCTGCTCAGACCCCAGCCCTTTGGAATTCCATGGCTCTCGCTGCTGGGAGGGAATTACGATTGGCCAGGATCTGGGGACTCGAGTCTCTTTCCTCCTCAGCTCTGTCCCCTAACCCAGCCAGAGGACCTGTGTGGCAGCAGGGGTCAGGCAACGTAACACAGACCCATGCTGTGGACAAGGATCGGGGCTCTGTTAGGAGAGGTCGGAATGGCTCAGAGGAGGCCGTGCAGGAAGCATTGCCCCACGCAGAGACCAAGACGGTGGCCCCAAAGAACCAGAAAGCTTCAAGAAAAGGACCAGGAAGGTGAACTGTCAGTAACTCAGAACAAAAGCAAGAGCCAGGCAGGCACGGCTTCACCCAAACACGGCCGGCACAGAGAGAAGGGCCCGTTCCACCCTGAGTAACATGAACTCGGGAGACATTCCGTCCTGAGACGTCAGACCTGGGAAACATGGAAATCCATGTCCAAGCAATGGTTCCTGGATGGCAGAGCCATTCTGCATCGTCAAGAGAAGCGAGGATGCTAGAGGACTCTCCCCCTCCAGGCTCTCTAAGTTCAGGACCATGGCCAGGGCCTCTGTAGTGTGGGGCACAGCTGGGGTGGGAGTCTCCCTGGGGTTAGCTCTGAGTGGCAGCTAGGGCCACCTTCCTGGAAGCTCAGAGACTCTGCAGGGGAGGCCGGACCGACTCCCTGTTCTCACTCTTGGTGCACGGCTGCAAAGAGCTCACGGTGGTCTTAGGGCACAGAGCCCAACCTTCCGGAAAAGCCGCCTCACTGTGGCCCCAGAGTGCCATCCACCAAGCGGCCGACGGCAGCTCCTAACAGGAGAGCAGGCTTCTCCTGGGCTGGCACGTCCCTAAAATGCACGTTGTTTAACTTCCAGCTGTTGTACCTCTGCAGCAAAGCGGGGTTTGTGACGTCTCGGGGGGCAGGACGTCAGCTGTGGATCACCTGCCTCTCCTGACCGCTCACTTAACTCCATGCTGTTGGGTTAATGAGGCACCTGCGTGGCACCAAGTCTCCACCCTGGCCCAGGTGGCTGGGAGGGGATGACACTGAGCCCTTGGAGGGTGGAGGGACCTGCCCAGGAAACAGGCAGTGATGGGGAGAGGCCTAAATTCTACCAATGCTGGAACAGAGCTCCAGGTACTCCCTGCCAGCCTGCCCGGCTGCCTCACATGGACTTTGCAGCTGCCCAGGCACATGGGAGGCTAGAGACCCTGCCCCGTGCAGGGTACAAACTGATGATATCCAGTGCCTGGAAGTGTCACCAACTACCCTGGGGGTCTCCTCAGGCTGGGAGAGCAGAGCTGCCTGGCCTGGCTGCCCACACAGGGATGGCGTACTCTCCTGGCTCAGCAGGCTGATACTGGATCAACTTCTACCAGGGGCCCGGAGACAGCTGCAGCTCTCCCACACGCACACGCGTGGGGGCTCAGGGAATATCAGTGGGCCGAGCGAGGGAGCAGCCCAGGCACAGCGGGCCTCTGGGAGCTCTGACAATTTACAAGTTTGCAAGTGTTCCTGGGGAGAATCGAGGCAGGGAAGGGACACAAGTTCCCCAGCCTCTGCCCACAAGGCTGGATGCGACATGGCTGGAGCGGGGAGCCCTGAAGCCAGCTTTTCCTTCCTCATTCTGTCCCCCGACAGGGCCAGCCCTGAGCTAGAAGCAGCCCTACAGTCTTGGGGGTCCCTGTCCCAGGAGCCAAGCCTTCTGTGAAAGCACAGGGCTCGGAGGCTGGGACGAGGGGTCCTGAGCGGCGTGTGCCGTGGGGGCCCTGGGCCTGGCTGGGAGTCCACACACGTGTGGGTGTGTGAAGTGGGAGCTAAGGGAGGCGACAGAGGCACCACCTCGGCACCACCTCCCCTCTGGGGTGGCCTGTGGGACGCAGGCGGGGAGCGCGGGCCTCGCGCAGTACCGGATTCCTGGATCTTAGTCCTGGTGGTGGTGGCAGGAGGACTCTCCGTGGTGGTGGCGACGGTGGTTGTAGTAGTTGTGGCGACAGTGGTGGTGGTGGCGATGGTGGTAGGTGTGGCAGTTGGGACGGTGGGGGCTTCTGTGGCTTCGGTGGTGGTGCCAATGGCAGTAGCGTCAGTACCGCTCACGGCGCCCGTGGCACCTGCGGTAGTCGGGGGCAACGTGGGAGGAGCTGGGGGGGAAATGTAAAACAGCCGAGTCCAGTTGGTTTGGTTGGGCGGGCCCGGACACACATGTGGCTGCGTGCACGGCAGTGGCTGGTGAGGTGATGCGGTTGGGTGACCAGAAGCCACCACAAGCGAACGGAGTGGCTCAGACGGATCGCAGTGGAAGGAAACACAACCATGGCAGAGGAAGAGAATGAAGCCCGCTGTGTGTTTCATTTTCTTCTCATGGTCTGTGTGGCTCCAAGCAGCCGGCATGCACCCAGCCAAGGGGAGGATGAGGATGGGAGGGGAACACGCCGAACACCGCAGACCCCCAGGGATACGTGGGGCCCCAGGCCGCGTGCCCCCAGACACAGGCTCAAGCAGCACCAGTTGGGTCCAGCCCTGGAGCTCCAGCCTCACGAAGCGGGCAGGTGGCAGGGCCCTGTCCTTCCGGGGCACAGAGCAGCCGCCATTCCCAACCCTGCTCTCCAGAATCACCCTGTGCCATCGCTGTGTGGCTTCAAGGAGCCCCCCACACCCTGCACCAGATACAGGACGCACTCCAGCCTGCCAGGCCCCCACCTTCTACCTTTCCTCTCCCCCTCCCTTCTCTGCCCTTGGTGGTCCTTCCTGCAATGGCTCCAGCGCCCCCAGATGCCCACTGGCATGGTGCAGGTGCTCCAAGTGCTTCCTGTTCAGGTAGGGATGTGGGCGAGGGCAGTGACCACAGCATGGCCTGTGCTCACAGCACCATGCTCCCAGCCCACAGGTAGACACAGAAACCCCAGGGCATCTGGGAAAGCAGTGGAACATGGCCCATGTGCTGGGGCCCCTGAACCTGTATGGGTGACCTGGAGGAAGCTCCTGGCTTCTGGCTTCAGATTGGCCCAGCTCCAGCCATTGTGGCCATTTGGCGAGTGAACCAGTGAATGGAAGATCTCTCTCTGTCTCTGCCTCTGACTCTCTGTCTTCTATCTCTGCCTTCCAAATAAATAAATAAATAAATCTTAAAAAGAGAAAAAGAAATCCCAGGCCGTGAGCCAGACACAGGTGGGGTGTCTGTGTGCAGACCTCCAGTTGCGGCACAGGGGGCTGAGGTCCCGGTGACTCTCCCATAGCCCCCACCTCCCATCCGAAGCTACCTCTGACACAGCTCAGTCCTAGGGACCCAGTCTCTGGAGGCAACACTTTTGCAAGGCCTCCTGTCCTGCAGGACATGGACGCTAAGAGAGGGCTGCCCTGCCCTGACTCTCACAGAGCCTGTATCTGCGGCAGCTGAGAGCGAGAGGAAAGAGATGTGGCAAGTGTGAGGGGGCGACTCCTCCTCCTTGCGCTCCATCTCCTGGGATCTGGCTATGATGGGTCCACCATCTACTGCAGACCCCGATGGGGCACCAGGGGGGCCCTTAGATACAGGCAGGTAACGTCTTGCCTCAAGCCTACAGCAGTTTTGCAAACGGTCCTGCTGGCTGTCTCCCCTGCAGGAAGGAGGCTGGGCAGGCAGCCAGGGAGAACCATGGGAGCTTCTCTCAGGGCAGAACAAGCCTGACCAACAACCTGGGTCTCCAACGTTACACACCCCACCCAGAGAAGGAAGGACTGTCCCCGGGGCCCCACTGGCTGCCCTGCTTGTGAGATCTGAAGCGCGACTGGGCCCCGAAGTCTCTGCGGGCAGCCTTAATGGTCCAGAGGTGCCCGAGCAAGTTCCAAGCTGACGAGTGACCAACCCAGCCCTGCACGAGGGAGTTCCCCTCCTCCACTCCTCACAGCGAGACCCACAGCCAGGGAGACCCTGAGGCAAACTCCGTCCCAGACTGGACACACACCGGCCCGCCCCGCGGCTCTGCGCTCCATCTGGGAGGACCGCTCCGATTCAGGTCCTTATCATGGCCTATTTTCTAATCGCTTCCAGCAAACAAACTGTGCACGTGGCCCCTGTCCACGACTGTGAAAAAGACGTCACTAGGGCTCACTTCCTCTGAACGTGAGCCACCGCACTGCACGGCGCCCCTCCCAGCAGGTCCCACGCTCGCGCCATCTCCCAGGCCCCTGTCGCCAAGGCAGCCTTCCCGAAGCTGCACACACTGTCACGTGGCTGCTCGGGCCTCGTGCAGGCAGAGATGTCCCCGCCACACTCCCAGGGGGACACGTGCTTCCCAGGGTGCTCTGGTGAGCAGCCCTGGAGATGCCAAGGGGTGGGACAAGGAGGAGAAACCGCTCTGAGTCTGTCCCCTCCGACGGTCACTTCCGCCACAATGGTGACCCGGCTGTGCTCCCCTCCCTCCCACACAGCCTCAGGGCAGTGGTGAGAGGGATGGGGCAGAGGACAGCCTCCCACAGTGCCTGGCGTGCATCACTCTGGAGGACGTCACCTCAGCTGGGTGAAGTCACTTCCATCTGACCCATTCGTGAGCTGCATCGTTGTCCCAAGGCTGGACAGCGAGAGCAGGCTCTGCGGGAAGGCCCAGGACACGGCGGCAGGTGAGTGGCCAGGACTGGCACAGGTGGCCAAGGGCAGAGTGGCGAGAAGGGCTCAGGGCCAAGGGGCTCAAGCTGTTTCCAGCCCTGCAGCCGAGCAGGGAGACAGGAGTGGGGCAGGGAAGCCGGCTGGGTGGGGATGCCCCTTAGGGCGACATCAAGAGCTGTAGGTGTGCAAACAGTCCCAACAGGTGCTCAGCAGAGACCACTGGCGACCAAGAGGAGTTGGCCGGGACCCCAGCCTGGGCAGCACAGACCCCACCCAAACAGAAGGCAGTGTCAACATCACGGCTGGCCCTACTGTACCCCAAAAGGCACCCTGCTCAGGCCTGAGGGTTTGCCCCAGGGTTTTGGGGGGCATTTGTAGATGGGTGAGGAAAGGTGACAGGTCTCACTCATCCCTCTTGAGCGAGCACCGATCAGGAGCCCAGCCATTTGCCAACCCGAGCTGAGTCGAAGACAAGCACGGCATTTGCAGACATTCCAAGGGGGAACGTTGAGTCCAAAAATGTCCACACGGCACACGGACTAGCCTGGCCAAGCCACAGATGGCCAGGCAGATGGGCAGTGGTCCTAAGAGGCTGCAGATACAGGTGGATGGGAGGGATTATCTCCACTGCCTGAGCCACCGACAGATCGGCTCGGGGGGAGAAGCACCCAGGTCTGGAGAGGAGAGGCAAGGGGCTGACGGGCCGGGTGCCAGGCCCACGTCAAGAACGCAGAACCTGAGCTGTGCGGCTTGGCACCTGCGCCTGTGCAGAAGGCCCGTCCATGTGTGAGCCGAGTGCGGCCGATGAAATCAGTGCATCTCATTGGCAAAGACGTGCCAGCGGCCTCGAGGACTGTGCCACGCGCGTGCCGGAGCCCAGGAAACCATCTGACAGACGGATGGATGCTCGGCTTGTTCTACAGATACAACATGATGACCTGGATCTTCCCTAAATGGGAAGCGGAAGTGGGGTGTGGGGAATGGCACCCCTCCCTCCCCCTTGCACACTGCCACTCCTGAGAGGGGCGGCGCAGACAGGCAGAGACGCCCCCTGCACAAGGCAGGCTCCCTGCTGCTGGGTCTACCTGCCTCGGGTCCTGCCAGGAGCAGGGAGGGAGATGGGCGGGGAGCGGCTTTGCCAGCGAGCGTCTCACCCACTGCCCTACCTGCACCTTGCCTTATGCTGCCCGAGCACCTGCTACAGACGTCACGGGGAGAAAGACCCATGTAATCAGGAGGCCTGGGACACCCCCGCATGGCAAGCATGGCTCTGCCCCTGGTCCCCGGGGTCCAGGGCCACCTCTGGGCCTCCCACATCTGCAGCGGGCCTCAGACCCTGTGGGGAGGCACGAGGCTCGGCTGCACTGCGTTCCTGGGGTGCGGGTGGTAGGGAGGGTTGGGGGAGGGCTGAGGTCTGCTCATCACCTGCGAGGTCTGACAAAACACTGGCAAACTGAAGGAAGCAGGGTGTGCAACAGAAACAGAACCAACCTAGAAGGGGGGTGGCAGGCTGGGGAGGAAACCAAGTGGAGTGAAATTCCTAAGCCAAGCCCTGGATCCTGGCCTGGTTCCGCTCTGCCCCAGCTGCCCAGAGCTGAAGGCTACTCTGCCCCTAGGCCCTTGCTCACAGCCTAAATAGTGCCGCCAGCGAGTCCTGCTCTCGTCTCCCACCCGCGGCTCAGGGGAGTCCCTGCCCAGTGTCCCCAATGTGGGGACAGGCCTCCTATGCCTGCACCTGCCCGCCCAGCTCCTGGGTCCTGCTGGGGTCTCCCTCCCAGCCCCGAGAGCAGAGACGGTTCTCAAGGCTGCAGACTTGGAGCTGAGGGGACCATGAGCCCCCAGCGCCCACTGAGACTCTAGGTCCTGGAGCCCCTGGCCCCCTGGAGGACACGCCGCTCATTCTCACCGATTAGCTCCCTAGGCGGCTGCCAAAGCCGGGGCTGGGCCCCCATGCAGCATGCAAAGCCAGCATGCACAGCGCTCACCCTCTCGGGGCCCGGCAGCCTGCCCAGGAGCCACCGCCTCCCGCCCAAGGGCTCCGGACACTCCGAGCTGTCAGGCCTGGGCAGGTGGTTCACAGGAAGCACCCACCGAGCTTCACACAAAGTCGCAGCTCTGGGAGCAGGTCAGGAGCCCTGAGCGGGGGGGCCGCCTCCACGCCGGCAAACACCAAGGGGAGGGGGGCCTCGCCTTGCTCTCCGGGTCCCAGGCTAAGGAGCCCCTGAAAGGGTGAGGCTGGAGCGCGCTGCAGCCCGAGCCGCTCCCTCTGCCTCTGCCTGGGCTCCACCTGCGTCGCCCCATGCCATGCCCGTTACCTCCGCCACCAGTACGGTACCTGCCGTTGGAGTAGCTTCAGACCACAGCACCCAACATGGCCACAGAGAAGAGGAAAGGATGGGAGAGGAGAGAGAAAAGAGAGCACGGGTGAAAGGCGAAACCACGGGGCCGGCAAGCAAAGGGGCCGGCTCAGACCTGACCCAGAGCGGTGGCCGCCCTGAGGACGCCCCTCAGTGTGCATGTGGGGGTCACGCCTGTTCCTAAAAACCTTCCCCCTGGGGCCAGCACCATGGCGCAGCGGGTTAAGCTGCACCTGCGACGCTGGCATCCTATCTCAGAGTGCTGGTTTGAGCCTGGCTGCTCCACTTCCGATGCAGCTCCCTGCTAACGCACCTGGGAAGACAGTGCCAAGTTGGGCCACGTGCTTGGGTCCCTGCCACCCACATGCGAGACCCGGATGGAGTTCCAGGCTCCTAACTTTGGCCTGGCCCAGCCCTGGCCATTGCAGCCATTTGGGGAGTAAACCAGCAGATCTCTGTCACTCCGCCTTAGGTAGCAGCTGTGACACCTGCAACTCTCTCCCCAAGGGTGACCTGGCCCTTATGGAGGTTGGGGAACTTCCCTGATACCAGGAGTGGGGGTGTCCGCACACCATCCCAGCTGAGGGATGGTTCCTGGGTCTTTGGGGCAAGACACTGGGCAGCCTAGGGGTGGGGGAGCGTGTTCAGCACATCCCCCCAGCATGCCAGTCCTGCCAGGCCAGGGCCACTGAAGCCCCCGGCCTGGCGTCTTACTGACCCAACTCCTTCCCACCACTTGGACTCCAGGGACTGAAAACCTCCAGTGTGGACGGACGCCCCAGAGGAACTCCCGAATTCCCTGCCGATCTTGAAGCGGAGAAGAGATCTCTCTCTGTTCCCTTGGCCCTTGCAGGACTGCCCTGTGGTGGCCGCGGGCACCAGACAACGAGGCTCTGTTTCTCTCTGTACTGGCTGGAGGCGGGGAGAGGATGAGGCCGTCTTCGTGTTTGCACTGATGGAACCCAGGGCGCGGCATGGCCTGGGCTGGCCTTTGTCAACCGCCTACGTCAGCCACTTGCCTGCAGCCCCAGCCCCACTAAACGTGCCGAGGGCCAGGGAGAGGGAGCTCCCAGGACCAGAGAGGATGGCTGGCCTTGTTCCAGTTCCTGCCCAGGAGCTGGGTGTGGGAAGCACCGGTGCTCTCTGGGATGAGGGTGGGGTGGGGGTGGAGGTTGGGGTGGCACAGGAGACCCCCTCTGGGTCAAGGTCAGTCCCTGACCCTGAGCCTGCCCGGGAAAGCGGTGGACAGGGAAGCTCGCCATGGTCCTCAGGCTGCCCCCTTATGCCCTTTCTTCTGGGGTCTTCCCTTGTGGAACTCCCTGCACCCCAGACCTCCCCTCCCAGACTGCACAGGCTTCTCATTGGCTCTGTGGCACGTGGATGGCGCTGTGCACTTGAGGGTGTGGGAGAGGCCCCTGAACAGGTCATGGGGCCTCAGGAGAGGCAGAGGCCTGCCTTCCCACTGGGTGTCCCAGAGGGCCCGGAACTGCCATCACCAGAAGCCAGCGCAGCGTGGCTGAGCCCGGAGCGCCCTCAGGTGGCGTCCTCAGGTAGGTGCAGCTCTGGCAGGGGCTGCTGTTGGTGGCCTGGTGACTCAGCCATTTCAGGCTGCAAGGAGGCCAGGCAAGCAGCTTCCATCACGGTGTTTCCCCTGCCTGTCCCTGGGGAAGGAGGGCCATCGAGGAGCCCTCTGGAGCACCCCTTGCCTCCCTCGACAGACAGGGGGCTATCTCTTTACTTCCCTGGCGCTTCCTCCTCTCTCAGTTAATGCTTGCTCTCTTCTGGTCTCCACCAATGGAAGGAAAGAGGACAATGGCCATGCGGGTCAAGGCCAAGCACGGGCTCACGTCTGACCACAACTCTCCGGAGACCTGTCTCGCACGGTTCTCTCCTGCTCAGGGCCTGAGGATTTCTTCCCTCTCCTCCCCCGGAGACCAGAAAGCCCGGCTCAGCTCTCAGCATTTCCCTAGGTGTTGGAAGAGCTGGCACCTTTCACCCCAGGGACTGTGCCGTGTGCCTACCTTCGTTCGGGGGTGCAGGTGACTCCTCTGTGACTGCTTCCCCAGAGCCCACCTGCGTCCTGGCGCTGAGCGTGAAACGGTAACGTGACACGGGATCCGCCCTCTGCACCGTGAACTTGGTCTGGTTCGGAGAGAAGTTTTCCACTATCTGCTTCCCCAGTTTGGTTCCATTAACTGGGGAGAGACAGGTGAGGGGGTTGGAACATCAGCAGTGCTTACCGCATGGGTTACACAACCTGCAGCTGGAAGCCACGGTTCTGACAGTGCTGGGCAGGGAACCGGCGCACCTGCCCGGTAGCCTTAAAGTCTTGGTTCAAAGCTTAGCACGCTGGGCAAGAACCCCCTCCCGCCAGGATCAAGGTCTCCACGCACGGCACGGTCTCCAGCTCACTGCAAGGCGGTGCGGCTGATGCTGGAAGACTCCGTTTATAGCTCCCAAGCCCTTTCAACAAGGACACATCTCGAGTTCTTTCCTTCTTTTCAAACAGAACTAGGGCAAAATCACTTGGGCTTTTGATGCTCACG
This sequence comes from Lepus europaeus, assembly GCF_033115175.1. Classification (NCBI taxonomy): domain Eukaryota; kingdom Metazoa; phylum Chordata; class Mammalia; order Lagomorpha; family Leporidae; genus Lepus; species Lepus europaeus. Next base: position 20,093,988 of record NC_084840.1, on the reverse strand, counting down.
TCCCTTTGTACATGGCTTGTTTAATATACCACAGAGGGTAAAGAGGTCAGGCCAAGTGATGGAGTCAGCCCGGCACACAAGCACAAGGCTGGCTACGGCCCCACCCCGGCCTCCGCACCTGCCAGTGTGCGGTGGCACTGCCTGCCACAAGGTGGCGCCAAGCACCTGAGGCAGGTGCCTGGCTCAGGATGTTTTTAAAAATGTGTGTGTGTATGGTGGTTTTTAACAAAGGATTTACTTACTTGAAATGCAGTGAGAGAAAGAGAACCTTTCATTCACTGGTTCCCTCCCCAGATGCCTACAGAATTGGGGGCTGGCCCTGGCCAGGCTGAAGTCAGGAGCTTCTGCCACTCCCTGTGGGTGGCAGGAACCCAAGCACTTGGGCCATGCTTAGCTACCTCCCAGGCACATTAGCAGGAAGCTGGGTTGGAAACAGAGCAGCCGGGACTCGATCCCAGGCACACTGACAAGGGAGACGGGCATCCCACGTGGCAGCTTAGCTCCCTGTGCCAAGCCCACCTAGCCTTCTGATCTGGGTCATTTCAGTCACTCGCAGCGGCCTTACTGAAATGACACTTTTTGGGGCCTGGTGTTCTGGTGCGGCAGGCTAAGCCGCTGCACCCCACATCAGAGTGTAGGTTTGTGAGTCCCGGCTAATATACTTCTGATTCAGCTCCCCAGTAATGAGTCCTGGAAAGCAGTGGATGACAGCCCAGGTCTGTGGGCCCCTGCCACCCGCGTGGGCGATCACGATGGAGTTCCTGGCTCTTGGCTTCAGCATGGCCCAGCCCGGGCTGTTGTAGCCATTTGGAATGAACCAGGGGATGGAAGCACATGCTCGCTCTCTCTCTCTTCCTGTCATATTTCAATTAAAGAAATAAATTGTTGAAGAAAATGTTAAGGTGTCTCCTGGTGTGGGCTCCTGTGCAGGTACTGCCTGCCCCACTGATGGGAGTGCCGTTAGGTTAGGAACTTTCTCTCCCAGACTGGAATGAAGGGACTTGGAAAGGTTCACGGAAAGGAAGTGAAAAGCTAAGTTTATGTTGGTGCAAAAACGTTTGAAATTCATACACGTGAGTGGCCACCGGAAAGCTGGCGGATTTTGCAAATGCTGAAAAATGAGGCATGGAACCACAGGTATGCAAGTGCGGGCTGGGCAGCGTCCCGCGTTAGACCGGAGCGCCCTTGGCCTCGCCGCCAGCCTAGCTCCCTGCAGGCAACGCTGGGGAGGGGGCCTCAGCCATCTCCCCAAGTCCTGGGGAGCCTCCCCTGGCCCCTGCCCCTCCAAAACGCCCTCTGTGCCGTGGGCTCTGTGCCTCGGTCCTGTCGTACGAGCAAAGGGAACAGGTCTGACCCCCAGACTACGTAGGACCCAGGGCGGGGCGGCACGCACAGGGCAGGTATTTGAGTGTGTATCCAACCAGGATGCCGTTGGGGTGCTCCGGGTGGTCCCACTCCAGGTTGATTGTCTCCAGGTTGGGCTGCCGGACTCGGAAACGTCTGGGGGCGCTGGGAACTTGGGGGAGGGGGGGGAGGGGAGGGCAGGAGAGGAGAGGAGAGACAGAAAACAAAGCACAGGTGTGAGAGCCAGGACCTCCGGGCAGCCCCCATGCCAGGAGCCGCCAGCCCAGAACCTGGCAGAGCCCGTGGGGGGCCGCAGCCACTGCCCCAGACACAGTGTCATTGTGCCCAGGTCAGACTCTGCTGCTTACGAGGGGAGAAGCAAACCCAGTTTAGTGGCTGCCCAGGATTCAGCCCGCCAGGCTTTGCTCCTGCAGACGCCTCCCAGCAGAGCCACTCCTGGCTGCTCCGAGAGAGGCCCCGGACCCCAGCCCACACACGCGGACCTACACCAGGGGCCCAGGCGCCTGGGCTGGGACTGCAAGGTTCAAGGGAGAGAAGAAATCCAGGAGGGAATGCCCGGGGAGGACAGGCAGGGCGGAGGCCCTGGGAAGAGGCTCACGACAAAAACCAGATAGGGAGGGAGACAGGCGAGAGGGACGGCCAGAGGAGAGGAGAGGAGGGAGGAAGGAAAATGGGGGGCAGGGGTAGAAACGAGAGGGCAAAGTTGGCCAGAGTGGGAGGAGGCCCGGGGCACCCCAGGAACCTCGCAGGCGCCTGCACCCTGGCCCGGTGCACACCAGGAATCTCGCGGGTGCCTGCACCCCGGCCTGGGCAGCTCCCAGGGGAGCCCCCATATCCTGCACAGGTGTCTCCATGAAAGCTGCTGGCCAAGGCCGCGGAAGCCTAAGGCTCTGCTCAACAGATCCGCGGCTCCCACCACACCCCTGGGCGTCCGTCCGTGGTGAAGTCAGCAGTTGGCGCCGCTCACTCCCGTCAGGCAGGGCACCTGGGCCGCGAGCGCGCAGCCTGTGGGTCCTCAGCTTCGGCGCCGGGGTCACACCTACCTCCCTCCGGGGTGGTGAACTCCTTGGTCTCACTGCGAGGCCCATCGCCTCTGCCATTGACCACCACCATCTCCAGCTTGTAGTTGCTGTAGGGGAAGAGTTGGGACACCACGCCCCGGGGGCGGTCCCCGGGGAAGCTGGCTTGCTGTCTCTTCTGAGACACCCACAGGTTCTTCAGCAAGCTGCTCTCCCTCCAGTAGTAGGCCTTTGGGACAGAGGCGGGCTGGTGAGGGGCCGGCAGCCGAGCCGGGTTAGCCGTTAGTGGTGGTGGCAGTACCCGCGCGTCCGTGGGCTTGCCACAGGCTCCGAGCGCCAGGCGGCCGGTGATGCCGCGTCTTTGGGAACACGCGAGTGACATCTGAGCCGCTCCGGTAGGAGACTGGTTTCCGAGCTGGGTAGCAGGTTGCCCAGAGTCTGTGCCAGGACCACGAGGACGGGCCAGGCTCCCAGGCCACGCCCCCTCGGGTGGGATTAGTAGGGTTTAGGTGGGTGGCAGGCAGGAGGCGGGTGTCTGACGTGAGACAGGGCAGCTTTCATCCTTCGAGGTCAAGCGGTTTCCTTTCACTCTGTTGGCAGACCTTGAAGGATGGGGTCCGGGGACGGACAGGCGCCCGAGCCAGCGGGGTGCCAGGCTGTGCGGTGGCAGAGCGAGGATGGGACAGTGGTGCCACGGGGCACCATGGCGTGAGTGGGCAGCGTGAGGTCCAGTTAGCAGTGGGTGGGAGGCCACAGGTCAGGCTGCCACACCAGCGTCACCCAGGCCACCCACAGCAAGGTCAGGAGTCCAGCTTTAGAGGGGGCGTTGATGGGAGCTTTAGCCAGAAACACCTCCAGGCAAGGTCAAGGGTGCAGGACAGCCAGGCGAACGCACTGCTGTCCCTTCCACTGACTCCCCGCTCTGTTCTGCCCACACCAGTCTTCAGCCAACTCTTGGCAAAAATCTCAGAGGTCCCAGGCCCGGGCCATAGCCCCCTTCCCGTGCAGCCGCGTTCCCACAGAGCTGCTCCGTGGCTTCCTCTTTCCTGGGCTGCAGGCCCCTCGGGCGCCCGTGTTTTGTGCTCCCCTCGTCCCGCCTCTGCTCCCCCTTGTCTTTACAAAGACAGCAGAGAGCTCAGCTCCGCAGAGAGGCTGAGCAGAAAATCGCCCAAGGGCAGGGAGGGGGGCCCAGGGCCTGGGTGCCCCAGAGTTGGCTGTGGCGACAGGGAGGGCGTGTGCACCTTCCGGGGGCTTTGCCTGTCAGTGGTGGCTTTGTGAGGCTGCGCAGGGTCGGGGGGCAGCGGCCCAGAAGGGGCTGTAGGATGGGGGAGGCGGGGGGAGGGGAGGAGGAGTCGCCGAGTGGTGCCTGAGATGGGTGTGTGTGCACGCACGCTGTGCTGTGTCACCCAACCCGGAGCCTCCACAGTGCTTCCTGCAGTGCGCAGCCCATCGGTCACAGGACACGGGGTCCACACTGCTTCCGGGCCCTCCAGATCCCAGAGGGGGCGTGGACGCTCAGGTCCCTTAGATAAAGGGCGTGGCACCTGCTTTCACCCAGCACCCCTTCCTGCCCACTTTGCATCAGCTCTGGGTTACTAATGATACCGCATGTGACACAGGTGCCGGGTGGACAGTCACCTGTGGGTGTGGGAGCCACAGACACGGCGGCCCAAGTGGGTGTGTACACACACACACACACCCCTTCTTCGGGATGTGTTTTTGCACTGCTACCCCTTCCTGAATTAACTCATTATGTAGCAACTATCCCCAGGCCTCCTGGGAATCTCTGCGGCCCGGTCCGCTCCCCCGACCCTGGTTAGTGAGCTGGGCAGTTAGGAGGGGTCGGGAGCTGGCTTCCTCACTCGGTACTCCCTGAGCTGGCCCTGCACCGTGTCTGAGTAGACACGGTTCCACTGCAGGCTGATGGCTGTGCTGTTCATGACTCGGACCTTGACGTCGGTGGGTGCAGCCCGGGGATCTGCAAGGCGTTGGCACAGAGAGCTGGTTATGCAGCAGGGCTGGCCCCTGGCCCTGCCCCGGGCCTCCCCTCCACTGTGCGCTGGGTCCTCCCTCAGGCTGTTCTTGGGGGGAGTGGTGGAAGGCACAGTCCAGGAGTAGGGATTCCCCCTACACGCTCTGGGCATGACGACGAGAGTCACGTATTTGTCTGGGTACAGCCCTCCCAGCCCCACCCTTCCTCACCCCCACAGCGACCTGGGAGGGCTGCTCCCTTGTCTCAGGCTTCCAGCTGGGCCTGGCCAGCAGCAGGTGCCAACGAGTCCCCAGGGCAGCAGGACAGGGAGGGTGGGTGTGAGCTCCCCTGGCTCCTCTGTGAGAGGCTACAGGTTCCCAGCATCGCCCTCTTCCACCCAAGGCCATGGCTGGGGGTGAAGTCGTGGTGACTCACTGTCCCCTGCTCCACCAAGGCTCAGGATGGCGCCAGGGCCTCCTGCTGTTGCTGGCCGTGAGGTGGCTCTCGGGCCCTGCCACTGGCTCTCTAGCCCTGTCCACACATTATGTGCCATACATCTGCTCTCTGCCCGCGGGGAACCCGCGGACGAACTGCCTGAGCCAGTTCAGAAGGGCTCCAGTCTCACGGCTCCTGGACTCCCTGGACTCCTGCCTCATTCCTGCCAAGTCTGCTCCGGCCTGCTGACCCCTCACCGCACAGGTGGCCGGGCAGGCAGGAGTAAGGGAAACTGGTGGTGCGTGAGCCCGGGACCACGCTCACCATCCAGAATCCCCGGCGGGCTCCCAACCCCGAAGTGGCTGCCGCCGTGGAGATGAGGGAGGGCCTGGAACCCACCCTGCTCATCTCCCTTGTGGGTCCAGCCCATAATCACCTCCAGGGCCCCGCCTCCCTTCCCTCCAGCTCCCCGAGGGGAGACCACTGGCCTCTGGACCCTGTACTGCTCCTGAGGTCACCCCTCTGCAGGGCTCGCCTCGCTCCTTCTTCTGCTCCCCCCACCGACTTCCATGGCTGCTGCTTAGATCAAACCCAGGGCCAGCAGGGCAGGGGTCACCCTGAGCCGGGAGGGGACCCCATGGATGCGCCTGCTTTTCTCAGGAGCCTGGAGCATGGAGGTGCCAGGGACAGAGCCCACCTCCAGGAAGCAGGCAGCATCCGTCTTCCCACACTTCCAGAATCTTGCTGGTTTGCCCGGTGCCAGCTTCCTTTTTAGGGCCAATTCCAAGGGCTCGGGCAGCACTAGCAATGCTGGCTGGCCTGCGTCCCTCAGGACTTCCCCTGGAAGGGGAACCCAGGGGCAGGGCTCGCAGGGGAGGGCCGGTCCCCAAGTCTCCCTCAAGCTTGCCTGGCTGGGCAGTGCTGTCGCCTGCCCATGGATCCGAAGACCCGGGTTCTGCTTCTGAGCCTGGCATCTGCTAGTCTACGACACTGGCCAGGGCTGCTTCTTTTGGGGTCTCATTTTCCACGTCTGTGCGACGTCAGCAGTGGCTGAGCGACGTGGCACAGTGGCTCTAACCCGGATCCACTCCTGGCATCGGCAGCTGGGGCGTCTCTCTCTCCTGGGAGCGGCTGCCTTCCCACCACCCGCCTCCAGGTTTCTGGCCCACGAGCGGCCGAGGGGCCCGGCCAGGGCCGAGGGGAGGGTACTCACAGTCCTCCCCGGAGTAACCGATGACCGTCTCCGGCTCGGGGGCCTTCCCAAAGTCATTCTCGGCCTGCACTCGGATCTCGTAGGGCACGTAGACCGGGGTCTGCCCCACCACGTAGCGAGAGCCCCACACGGTGGCGTTGTTCCAGGCGTCGCGCGTCTCTCTCCGCCGCCACTTCACGATGTAGCGCAGGTTGGGGCCAAAGGCGGAGGTGGCGTTCATGGGCTGCGCGGGGTGACAGACAGACAGACGGACAGGGTGGAGAAGGTGCGGGAGAGCAGGCTGTCTCCAGCCACGACGGGCTGGCCAGCCCCCTTCCCTGCTGAGTGCCCGCCAAGTCCAGAGCCCCATCAACTTGGTGGAGAGTAGATTTCCTGCGACGAAACCTTCCCTGGGACTTAGTCACTCGGACCCCAAGAGCCACCCACATCTGCAGATGCAAAGGGAGCAGCGCTTTTATTTGCATCAGAACTCTTCCTGTGCCAGAGGCCACACTGAAACCAGGCTCGGGCAAGGACGGCAGAATCTTCTCCAAAACCAGAGAGTGCGAGTCTGGGCGGAGCCACAGCGTCCCTGCTGCCAGTGAACTCAAACTTCCAGAGCTGACCGGATTCTGCCAAGCCCACCTGTGTCCATCCTGCCCCTCCCACAGGCTCCCTAAGGGTGGGCGTGGTCCTGTCCCCTTCCCTAAGGCCAGGGCCAGGATGCGGTCCCGGGAGCCTGCAGGGCAGGCGTCTGAGTCCAGGCCCACAGGAAGCCGGGGACGGGCAGGCACCCGAGTGCTGCGTCTCCTTGCTTCGTCACTGCTGGCAGCAGCTCGGAAGTGTGACTGTGGCCAGGTTTGCCTCACTCAGACTTGGACGTGGTTTGGAAAAACATGTCATTTTGAGACCACCCCTTCCAGCTTGGGTTTGGAAAATGCAGCCAGTGAGCCAGGACAAAGATGGGATTCTACACCTGTCCTGGAGGGAGACTTCCGCGCCCCGCACCGCACTCCCTGGCTACAAGGAAGGAGCAGGCCAGGCAGGTCTCCGAGGCGGATCCCCTGGATCCGGTCCCGCGGCCTGCCCCGATGCCCGTTTCGCTTCGCTGGCGCCCTCTCCGACCTCTGCTACACTGGCAGTCTACGGCACGGCTGCTTCTGTGTCCTCGCCCCCATCTGGTTCCTAGACACCTGCCCTGTGTGCTTCCCGGCTGTCCAGCTCAAGAGGAGCCTGGCTTCTCAGAGAAGAGTGACCGCCCAAGCCAGCGGACGGCCTGGACCACTGGGTGGCCTCGGGGTCTTGGGGGTGCAGGGGCAGAGGGCGGCCAGCTGCAAGGCCCGGGGGTGGGGGACTCACCGTCCACGTGATCTCCATGTTGTTCTTCCTGGTCCCCTCTCCCTTCACATCGCCGGGGTTGGACTCAGGGGCTGGAACCCAAACCAATGCAAAGTTCAAGTCCAATTCATGTCTTTCCAGAGCACAGCACACAACCCACCGCCCTCCCGGCTGACGGGTCCACTCTGCCTCCTCTTAGCATCTATACACACGCTCTGTCCCGAGAACGGTTCAACTCCCTTCTCAATCACCTTTCTCACTAGAACTCGCTTCTTTTTTAAAAGATGAATTTGAAAGACAGAGTTAGAGAGAGAGCAGAATCTTCCATCTGCTGGTTCACTCTCCACAATGTCAGCAATGGCCTGGGCTGATCCAGGCTGCAGCCAGGAGACAGGAATTCTCTCCTGGTCTCCCACATGAGTGACGGGGGCTCAAGGACTTGGGCCCTCCTCTGGTGCTTTCTCAGGCCATTAGCAGGGAGCTGGATCAGAAGCGGAGCCCCGGGACATAAACTGGTGCTACATGGGATCTGGTGTTGCAGGTGGTGGCTTAGCCGGCTGTGCCACAACACCAGTCCCGAGATTTGAAAGGAAGAGAGAGATTCAGAGCAAGAGCGAGAGCGAGAGAGAGAGGGAAAGAGAAAGAGAGAGGGAGGGAGGGACAGACAGAGAGAGATCTCTTCCATCTGCTGGCTCATTCCCCAGATAGCCACAACAGCCAGACCAAAGCTGGGAGCCAGGTCTCCTGGGGGCAGGACCCCGAGTACTTGAGCCATCGCCATCCACTGCCTCATAGGGTGCACATTAGCAGGAAGCTGAGGTTGGAAGTGGGGCCACAGCTAAAACCCAGGCGCTCCCCTATGGGATGCGGGTGTCTCAACACATCAGGTCCAAAGCCCACCTCCCCAGCTAGAAGTTAACCCCCCAAAGCACAGCTGATTTCTCTTCAGCTGAACTCCCTTGGCAGAGAGCGTCCATCACAAGGTTTTCCACGCTGAGGACGGCCAACAGGTGGACCACGCCTTCTGTCGCTGTGTCTCAACTCAGACCGGCTCCTCCCTGGTGGTTAGTACCCGGGGGAACGTCTAGGAACTGGTGCACACCACCCAAGCTCACAACTTGACGTGCTTGAGTTCTGATGTGAGATCCCGTCACCGAGTCCTGCCACACTTCCCCGCGGGCCCCCCCCCCCCCAAGCAGAAAACCAAGGATCAAGGCCATGAGTGACAAGAGGTACTGACCCTGTGATGCAGGGGTGGCCAGCGTTCCTTTGAAGAAGCTGAACCTCGGGATGGTGACCTGCCCACGTTCACGCGGCTTCCAGAACTTTCTCTGGGAGCCCTCTGGTACTCACGTGCCCCACTGGTTCGGTAGCGCTCGGACGGGAGGCTGGGGTGGCTGCTGCCGACCTCGTTGATGGCGATGACCCGGAACTGGTAGTTGACGTACGGGGACAGCTGCAGGACAGCCGAGTTGACATTGCCTGGGAATTTGGAGTGGTCGTGCCAGACCCCTGGCTGGAACTGGTCCTCTTCAAACTGGACCACGTAGTCTGAGTGAGCAAGGGAGACAGAGTAGCTGTGGGGGGCTTCTGGCTCCAGCCCCTCCATGCCAGAGCCCTCAGCCGGTGACAGGGGCACAGGGCCGGCTCCCCCCACCCCCCCAGAAGGGAGACCTGGGCTCCAGGTGTCCCAGGGACCACAGTAGCAAGGCGGGGCCTGGAGCCAGGGCAGCTCCTCTCAGCCTTCTTTCTGGGCTCTGGGGCATGGGGTGCGGGCTGACCTGTGATGGGGCTGTTGTTGGCGTCCCCCGGGATCCAGGTCAGCCTCACGCTCCGCTCGGCCAGGTCGGTGAGCTCCAGGTCTCGGGGCCGGTCTGGCCGCCCTGGCAGCAGAGGGAGGACACACCAGAGGAAGTCCTGAGTGAGGCGGCACTTCCCGAGCCAGCGCCCGCCCCGCACGGCCCCGCCAGGCCCAGGTCTGCACTACAGCAGGGCCTGGCCCCTGGCAGGCCATGGGGGTCGGTGCGGGGACCCTTCCCTCTGGGGCCAAGGAAGAACAAAGAGGAGACCCCACATTTCAGCATAAACCCAAAAAGAACATCAAAGGGTGGGGGGCAGGAGACGGGGCACGCGGGGCCTGGGGAGAAGCAGTCGAGGGTGGGCGTCCCGAGGGTGTCGCACGAGCTGGCCAGGGAGCCTGGACTTCTGTCTCCACTCTTGTGACAATCATTGCCTGAGGTGTATGCCCGGGGCAGGGCGGACAGGGAGGGCCAGACCAGGGAGGGGTGAGTGTCAGCCGTGGGTACAGTGCTTGGGAGCCCCAGTAGGCTTCCAAATGGGGTGGGGGCAGCACCTTGGGGGGCTCTAGCCCCACTGGGATTGCTTTACAGGGCAGAGGGCTGTCCCGGCCCAGGTATAAAGCCACATGGCCAGGGCCGGTGCTGTGGCATAGGGGATAAAGCCACTGCCTGCAGTGCTGGCATCCCATATGGGTTCTGGTTTGAGTCCCAGCTGCTCCACTTCTGATCCAGCTCTCTGCTGTGGCCAGGGAAAGCAGTAGAAGATGGCCCAAGTTCTTGGGCCTCTGCACCTGCATGGGAGACCTGGAAGAAGCTCCTCGCTCCCGACTTCGGATCAGCGCAGCTCTGGCTGTTGCGGCCAATTGGGGAGTGAACCAGTGGATGGAAGACCTCTCTCTCTGCCTCTCCTTTTCTCTCTGTGTAACTCTTTCAAATAAATAAATCTTAAAAAAATAAAATAAAATAAAATAAAGCCAGATGGCCACTGGCTGGTGGGGGAGGAGAGATGGGAGGCAAGAGCTGTGCCTTCCTCCTGCTCCCTGAACCGGCTGTTCCCATGTGGGTGACCAGAGGCACCTGAAGGACCAGCCCCGTACGCGTGTGAGCAGGTGCAGGGCAGACCCTGCGTGGACAGAGGGTGCAGCATGGTCAGGCTGCCACAGGGGCGGCCGCCGATGATGGGGTGACCTGAGCACGGCTGGGGCCAGGCCGGGAGGGGACGGGTGCAGGGAAGGCATCCAGGCTCCACCTGGCTCCACCTGCAGCAGGGGCCGGGCACGCTGGCTCGGAGGGCGGATGCGAGCACCCAGGCGGCCCTTCCTCAGCGCCTTCCTCCTCCTGGGCCCACCCCCGGTGCCTGGCGGTGATTAGTACAAATTACCTTTGGGCAGGGCAGCCAAACGGTTAGTTGGAGTGGCCTGATCAGCTGCAAAGGTAAGACGGGTTATCCAGGTTAGCAGGTTAGGCAGGTTAGAAGGATCTGGAACGGGGGCCCTAGGTAGCCGGGAAGGAGGCGTTCCAGGCCCGGCTTCCCCCTCCCTTCCACAGGCCCCGCCCTCACAGAGGCCTCCATGGCGCCTCCACGGCTGGGGCAGGAGCTCCGCTTCCCTCCTGCCCTGATCCACACCACGGCCATCAGCCACAGCGCCTCCACTGCGAGGGGATGGGGGGCAGGGGTGCAGCGCACCCGCAGCTGACAGCGGCAGGTGTGGGGCAGAGGGCGGAGGAGGGGGGCGGGAGGGGCTCTGCTTCCTTCCTGGGTCTGGGACGGCCTGGTGGGGCGTCTGGCGGGGCACAAGGACAGTGCCATCGTCTCGCTCAGTGAGCAGAGAACTGGGAAATGGCACCAGAGTGGGGGCAGGGGGAGGAAGGCCAGCAGGGTGGGGGGTGTGGGGAGGAAGGGGGGATGGAGGGAGGGGACTGAAGCAGGATCCCAAACCTGCTGTGTGCAACCCCCCTGTGCTTTAACGCTGGGAGGGCTGAGCCGGCTCAGGGGGGCGGAGCCAGGCGTGAAGCAGGAACGCAGTCTCCCTCCACTGTCCCCATCGCTGGGGCACCCCGAAGCTGGGATGTGGGGGTGTCAGCGGCTCCAGCACTGTCTGCTCAAAGAGGCAGCTTCCTGACCCTGAGGTCAAGGGGCCAGAGGTCTCCTGGCCGGGCCAGCCCGGGGCAGGTGCTGCCTGCGGGACGCCTGAGGCTGGAAGGAGGTCAGGGCCAGCGTGGGCGGCAGTCACCTAGCACGGTGAGGTAGGCCTTGGCCAGGTCCTGGTCCAGCTCCGTGCTGGCGACGCACGTGTAACTGCCCTGGTCCTTCTCGGCCACCCCAAAGATGGTCAGCGAGTCGTCCTCCTTCTTCATCCTGCGAAGATGAAGATGCCGTGGGGATGAGAGGAGGACGGCGGGTGGGGGCGGGTGGGGGCAGGTGGGGGCAGGGTGCTGCTTTCTCCCAGGCAGGGGGCCGAGGCCAGCGCTGTGCTCTGAGACAGGCCGGGCCTTTACTGTCACCACAGGCACTTCCAGGCTTGAGGGGCAGAGCTCATGTGGCCCGGAGCGGTGCCCTGGCCTGTGCCTGCCTCCGTGGCTTTCCTGGGCTCTGTGCTCCCTCCCCGCACCCCGCCCCAAACAAGGGCACCTCCAGGCAGGAGCGGATCGGGGCCTCTCCCCTGCCTCCCTCGTGGCTCTGCCCGTCTTCAGCCCAGTGGCTCCCCTCCGTCACCAGGCTCAGGGGAGCCTGTCTCAGGCCCCCTGGACTGTCTCCCAGGGGAGCAGGGTGAGCCAGCGACATCACTGTGTGCACCAGCGGAGGGCTGCCCACCCCAGCCATGCTCAGATGTGGCTGGGAACTGTGGGAGCCCAGGCCCGACACCAGCCCCAGGAGAGGGGGCCCCAGAGAGAACCAGGGGTTCTCAACCCTGCCTGCAGGCCAGGGCCTTTGACCTACTTTTAACACCTGGGTCCTAGTGTGGGGCGAGGGGTTCAGCAGCCAGCCTGAGGCCCAAAGCTAGCTGGGAGTGGCCAACCCTGCCCTCTGCTGGAGAACACGAGTACTGCAAGCTGGGCTGCCAGCAGTGGTACCTGGAGCAAGGGGAGCTTGGGGGAAGAGAGGGGAAGAGGGAACAGGTGTCCGGCACCAAGAGTGATGCCCCAGCACCAGACCTGTTGCTGATGTAGAGCGGCTCCTCGTCCTTCAGCCAGGACACGGTGAGTTTCAGGGAGGGGTCGTGTTTCACACGGCACTCCAGCTGTACCGTGGTGCCCCGTTTGGCCACCTGGTCCTCTGGCATCCGGTAGATCCTGGTGGGGTCTGCAGAAAGCCCAAGGAGCTCACCAGGGGTCTTGTCTCTGCCCAGCACCCCCATATGACCATGGAGGGTGATCCCGAGGCCCTGGACCAACGCTGGGAGCTGGTGGGAACCGGGGGCGGGGCTGGCGGGGGGTCACAGGGAGGAGTTTCCAGATCTTTCCATATGGCTCAGGAGCACAGGCTGGGGCTTCTGGGGTGGCAGTGGGAGTCGGTGCGGCAGCAGTTTCCCTCCCCCTCCCCCTTGGGGCAGGCTGGTGGGCTGGTGGTAGAGTGAATCGAAGACCCTGCCCCGGGGCCAGCTGGGAGCCTGGAAGGATGTGCAGGTGCTGAGGGCCCATGTGGGGTCAACGGGAGGCAGTGTTTCCCGCGTGAACACCACACGTGGTCCTGGCTGTGCCTGGGAAGCCAGGCCCTCACCTTTGACCTCCAGGCGGACCTGGTTCTCGGCTTTGCCCAGGATGTTGGTGGCGACGCAGGTGTAGATGCCCTGGTCCTCCTTGCGAATCATCTTGATCTCCAGGCTGCCGTTCTCGTGCACGTGGTAGTTGCCGCCGTCCAGGTTGCTCCCCTGCCCATTCTTAAACCTCACGACGGAGCAGCAGAACACACGGTGTACTGAGAGGGGGCTGCCGCGGGAGCCCCGGGCCAGGAGGCCGCAGCCCCGAGCCTCTCAGGGCCTCTCCGGGGCCTCAGTTTCCCGCTCTGCACACGGAGGGGCTGACCCAGGTGGTCTACTGCGCTCTGCTTAGTTTTGGCCCTTCGGGGCTCCCAGGTCTCGCTGAATACCCACGATGGGCCAGTTGGGGCGGAGCAAGGTGAGACCCATGGCCCTGCCGGGGGAGGCCTGGCCCCCTGGGACTTACCATCGGAGCGTGGGGATGGGAGACCCGAAGAACGGGCAGTCCAGCCGGGTGCGGTTGTACAGGATCACTCTGATGAGCTGGTTCCGGGGTGACAGCATCCGCGGCGGCACATCTGCGGTGAGAACCGGTGCTGGCTGCGGGGTCTACCTCTCCTGCTGCTTCCCCCTGGGCCTGGCGCCTACATGCTTCCTCCTCACAGCATCTCCCCTCCCCTCTACAAGAGTCCTCCGAGGAGGCGAGGAAGGAGGAGGCTCACCTGTTTGCCCCACCCCCCAGCTTCTGCAAGGGGCTTCCCCAACTTACCCAGCAGGTCCTCGAGCTGCCCCTACATAGCCCTCTCCTGGCTCAGCAAGGCAGTCAAGTACCTGGAGCCACCTCCCACCCGACACCCTGAGGGTAAGGGCGAGTTCCCCATCCTGCCAGCCTCTTGCTTGCCCTGCCCATGGCCGGGAGGCAGACCCTCATGCAGCCCCGGGCAGACCGCTGTGGGGGCGCTCACCCAGCACGCTGACGAAGGCGTTGGCCAGCAGGTAGCCGTGCTCGTTGGAGGTGTTGCACTGGTACACGGCCCTGCTGCTGATCTGCGTGTCCCGGAAGATGATGGTGTCACCGGCCACCTCGCGGTTCGGGTTGGGTGGTGCCGCTACAGGTTGGACAGAGACACTCCTCGTGAGCAGCAGGCCAGGTGGGCGGGAGACAGGAGGGGCTGTGGATGGATCTCCCAGATACCATTAGAAAGCTGGCGCTGGCCGGTTCCCGAAGACCTGGCCTCACCACTGCTGAATGTGGGCCCTTGCAGAGCCCTCCTGGAGCCCGTTTCTCCTTCTGTCCCAGGGAACGCGAAGCCCTGCTCGACCCACACGCGGGGGAGAGCGGAGGCTCCGGAAGCGGACGGGGGTCGAATTCTGGTCCCAACACCTACGGCCATCTCTGAGACCTCGGCTTCAGGCTCCTTGTCGGCAGAGCAGGACGCCCAAGCGGTTTGGGTGAAGGTAACTTGGGAGTTTGTCATATGTAAAATGCTCAGCAGGAGGTGCGGTAGCACTGACAGTCACTGCTATTGCCCTTTTAATCCAGCGTGCACTTATTTCAATGTTCTGCATAGTGCAACAGACAAATGGACAAGATCGACCCCCTCCCCCACCCTCTGCAGACATTCAGAGTTAGACCTGGGAGCCAGGGCCTTCTGGAAACAGAAAGGGTCCTCCTAAAATTTTTTTTTAATATTTTATTTATCTGAAAGGCAGAGTGACACACACACACACACACACAGATCGTCCTACCCACTGGCTCACTCCCCAAATTGCCTTAATGGCCAGGGCTGAGCCAGGCTGAAGTCAGAAGCCCAGGAGCTCCATCCAGGTCTCCCACGAGACCCAAGCAAGTGGGCCAACTTCTGCTGCTTTCCCAGGAACATTAGCAGGGAGCCGGGTCAGAAGCAGAGCGGCTGGGACTCGAACCAGTGCTCCGATGTGGGGTGCTGGTGTTGTAAGTGGTGGCTTAACCTGCTGCACCACAACGCCAGCCCCAAGGGTCCTCCTACCTGCCTAAGCTCAAATCTCCCCAGGCAATGTACCTGGACCCCGTGAGGACGTCACTCTCTCTCAGTTCTCTGGGGCCGCTGGCTGTGGGGTCTCGGGCCTGCCCTCCTGCCCACTCTGGCACTGGGGCAAGCCAGGAATCTCAGCTCCATTGTCCACGAAACAGGGAAGAATCACCCCCACCTGTGCCCACTGCCACCCAAGGAGGGCTCAGAGACAGGAATGACAAGGAGCCGTCGACACAGCTTTCCAGAACGCTAAAGAACGGCCACGTTCTCCATCTAGAACCGCCAGCAGGCGACTTCTGCCCCAGGCGCTCCAGCTGAGGCTGAGATGGCTCGCTCAGACCCGCAGTGGGGAGGGTGCAGGAGGGGGCAGGAGTCTGGCCCTGCGGGCGCCACTCCACAGACAGCGGGTCTGGGCCAGGAACTGCGAAAGCAGCAGAGGACAAACGAAGACAAGATCAGCATCTGTGTCGTCACCCCTCCCCGGGCCCGCTCAGCAGAAAGGTGCCGCGAAAAGCCAGGCCAGCACCTCAGCGCCTCCTGGCCCAGTTCGCAGGGAGCCAGCTCTCCCGGCGGGCGCTCCCTCACGGGCTGCTGCAGAGTGGCAGACAGGCGATCCTTCCGGACCACGGCTCTCGGCTTCGAGTCCTGGGCTGCGCTGACTTAACAATGTCGCAGTGTAGCTGGCACCACTGTCTGACTCTGAGAGTGCCCCGGGGCCAGAGGGACCTGCACGGGGCAGGCTGTGTCCCCATTTCCACCTGCAGCCAGGGTCGCTGTATTTCCTGGGGACGGGGCTGGGGGTCCGTGGCGTCATCACTTAGCAGCTGTGTGCTCTTGGGACTCGCTGTGCCAATCGCAGCCCTGTTTCTCACTGTGAACGTCTGAGATTTGAGACGACAGGGCTCTGGTGCTAGGCACACGGTGAATGTCTCCCTGGTACATTCTTAGGGCTGGGTGCTGTGTTGTAGCAGGTAAAGCCACCACGTGTGGCACCAGCATCCCATATGGGTGCCGGTTTGAGTCCTGGCTGCTCCACTTCTGGTCCGGCTCCCTGCTCAGGTGCCTGGGAAAGCAGCAGAAGATGGCCCAAGTCCTTGGGCCCCTGCACCCACGTAGGAAACCCAAAGGAAGCTCCTGGTCCCTGGCTCGGTCTGCCCCAGCCCTGGCTGTGCTGCCATCTGAGGATTGAGGCAGTGGGTGGAAGATCTCTCTCTCTGTCTCTCCCTCTCTCTGTGTAACTCTGCTGTTCAAATAAATAAATCTTTTAAAAAACCAACAAAAGGCATGTTCCCAGGCATCCCTCTGCCTGCGCCCACCTCTGCACCGCTCGCAAGTCAGCTCCTGAATTTTCATCGGCGTCCTGTTACCTCCCCTCTGAGCCCTCAGAGAAAGACATGGTAGGACACGCAGGAGAGACTTCGACGTGAAAACGTGACCGAGACCCTGGCTGCGAGGGCCCACAGAGTCTCCACCCCATGCACGTGGGCAGGCCCAGGCCTTCCCACATCTGCACCTGCTCGATCATGGCGCCTGTGTACCTCTGTGCTCCTGGGAAGCTCTTCTTCCTATCCAGCCCCACCTCGGCAGACAGCAGGACTCGGTTAACTCATGACAAGGAGTCACTGAGCTCTCTTCTACCTCTCGGGGCTCAGCCAGCACTCAGAGCCCAAACCCTGGGAGAGGCAGCCACAGACCCGAACTGGGCTCTGCAGATTCTCGAAGCCTGGACACACAGCCAGTGCCTGCCGGCCCCCAGCTCTCACACAAACAAGAGGCAGGGATCTTAGTGCTGGAGAGGCCCCAGGAGCTGGGCTCGGAGAAGCAGCAGCCACTGGGACCCTCGTTCCCTCCGCTTCCAGCCAGGGCTGGCAGTGCGGGGGTCTGCAGTCTTTGACAAGGGGCCTGGGGGGGGGGGCGGCTCGTGACTCACACTGCAAGGGCTCCCCGTTCACCATCCACTGCACAGTGGGCTTGGGGTTCCCATTGGCTCGACACACCAGCCTCCCATCCTCGCCAGGAGCCAGGACCAAGTTCTTGGGTTCATCCAGCCAGTAGGGAGCAGCTGGAAGACAAGGAGGGGGCAGGCAGGGGTGTCAGGCAGGCTTGTGCCGGGACGGCTGGGAGCCCCAAGTCGCAGCCCAGGCCTCCCCGCCAGGCCGGGCTCGTCCTCACGGGAAGGCTCGGCCCAGCCTGCGCGTGGCTGGCCTGGCAGCGCGGATGCTGACTGCGTCACAGAGCCCTCCGTGGGGCTGCTCGGCAGAGCCCCTGGAACACCCTGGAAGCTCCTGCTGCCAGGGCCCGCTGACAGCCCAGGCTGGTGGAGGGCTCGGGGGCTGGTCAGTCCCTGCGGGTCTCGGCCACTCCAGCCACCATCAGCCCACCCAGAAGCGGCCTCGTTTCATCCTGTTAGCCCCAGAACCTTGGGGAGACAGTTCCTAGCAGGGCAGCCCTTCTGACAGTCTGGAAAATTCTGGGAATAGCTGGAATTTTTTTCTGAGAAGTCTTTGGGTCAGTTTCCTCAAAGGCCAAGAATCCCCTGGGTTGAGTGTGAAACCACGGCCGTGAGATCCACCAGGGGGCGCCGAGGAGACGCTCGTTCTCTGCTCTCTGACCCCCACCGTCCCACCACCCACAGCTGGGGGCGGGCATCTAGGGAAGTCCCTCGGCCAAGAGGACTCCCCATTTCTAAAAGCAGCACAGCAGCACGTACGAGCACGCAGACGGCACGGGGCTAGGACGACACGTCGCAAACAGCGATGCAAAATGAAACACGGGAAAGGCGGGTGGGCTCCCGACGGGCCACGGGAAGAAATGCACCTGCCGAGGGGGCCCCAGCACCGAGCAGTACCCGGCGGTGGGCAGGGTGGGCTCCTCCCCTCAGCCGCCCCCTCTCCCAGGTGCACTCCCTCCCTCCCACCCACGGCAGGTCACTGCTGGCCACTAACCGCTGTGTTGCGGCCTCCCCCGGGGCAGGGCGGGCCTGGTGCTCAGGGCGGCCCAGGGATCATAATGAGAAATACACACAACGTACCCTTTACTCTCACCGAGATCGTGTGCCGGATGCTGCCCATCTTGTTGGAGGCCAGGCAGAAATACTCGCCGGAGTCTTCCTCGGAGACGTTGGTGATGCGCAGGGCCTTGTTAAAGTTCTCAAACTTGGCCTTGTCCGAGGGGAGGTCCCCGCCTTTCTTGTACCATGCAATGTCTGGTGTGGGGCTAGCAGGAAACACAAGCCTTAGTGCTACACATGGCCGCTCGCCACATCTCGGAGCCTGGCACACTTGTCCTGTGAGACAGGACACTGGTCCACAGAGAGCCTGGCGGGCCTAGCTAAGACCCCCGGGGGTCCTCCTGCACGTGCACACAGGATGCCCGACTGTCTCCCTTCTCATCTCAGGCAGAGATGGCCAGAATCTGCGAAGCCCTGCTGCCGGCATCTCTTTCTGCTGTGCTGCTGTGGGCACCCACGCGGGGAGAACACAGCACATCCACCGTACACCGTGCTGCTGCAGGGCGGCTGGGGGCGTGGGCGATACCTACACCCTGTGCTGCCGGAGGGTGGCTGGGGTGTGGGCGATACCGACACCCCGTGCTGCCAGAGGGCGGCTGGGGCATGGGCAATACCTATACCCTGTGCTGCTGGAGGGTGAGTGGGGGCGTGGGTGATACCTCCACCCCGGAGGTGGCTGGGGGCGCAGGCCATACCTACACCCTGTGCTGCCAGAGGGTGACTGGGGGCGCGGGCGATACCTACACCCCGTGCTGCCAGAGGGCAGCTGGGGGCGCAGGCCATACCTACACCCCGTGCTGCCGGAGGGCGGCTGGGGCATGGGCAATACCTATACCCTGTGCTGCTGGAGGGTGAGTGGGGGCGCGGGCGATACCTCCACCCCGGAGGGCGGCTGGGGCGCAGGTGATACCTACGCCCTGTGCTGCCGGAGGGTGGCTGGGGTGTGGGCAATACCTACACCCCGTGCTGCCAGAGGGCGGCTGGGGCATGGGCAATACCTACACCCTGTGTGCTGGAGGGTGAGTGGGGGCATGGGTGATACCTCCACCCCGGAGGTGGCTGGGGGCGCAGGCCATACCTACACCCTGTGCTGCCGGAGGGTGGCTGGGGGCGCGGGCGATACCTACACCCCAGAGGGTGGCTGATACCTACACCCTGTGCTGCCGGAGGGTGACTGGGGGCGCGGGTGATACCTGCACTCCAGATGGTGGCTGGGGCGCGGGCGATACCTCCACCCCGGAGGTGGCTGGGGCGCGGGCGATACCTCCACCCCGGAGGGCGGCTGGGGCGCGGGCGATACCTCCACCCCGGAGGTGGCTGGGGCGCAGGCGATACCTACACCCCGGAGGGCGGCTGGGGTGCGGGCGATACCTCCACCCCGGAGGGTGGCTGGGGCGCGGGCGATACCTCCACCCCGGAGGGCGGCTGGGGCGCGGGCGATACCTCCACCCCGGAGGTGGCTGGGGCGCAGGCGATACCTACACCCCACGCTGCCAGAGGGTGGCTGGGGGCATGAGTGATACCTACACCCCGGAGGTGGCTGGGGCACGGGCGATACCTCCACCCCAGAGGGCGGCTGGGGCGCGGGCGATACCTCCACCCCGGAGGGCGGCTGGGGCGCGGGCGATACCTACACCCCGGAGGCGATGCACTCCAGTAGCAGGTCCATGCCGCGCAGCACCATCTGGCTGCTCGAGGTGCCCTGGGGGTACATGAAGCTGGGGGTTCTTTCCGCGACTCCTCGGGCTGCAACAGGACAGAGGGAGCGTGCCTGAGCCCACCACCCCAGGCGGACCAGGCCAAAGCTGGCGTCCAGAGAGAGCCGTTGCCTGGTGGATCCCACCAGGTGAAAAGCCCCTCACCCAAAGGGCCTGGGCGTCCCTGAGAGCTGGGTGGGGTCGCTCGGGTGCCTCGGCCCCACTGCACATGTGTGCTAGCAGTTCCAGGTTCTGGAAGGATCTGCCGAGAGGAGCCTGGCTTCCCTGAGGGTTCAGGGATTCCTCCCACCCCCCCTTCCCTGGAGCAGGGGTTGAGCTGAGTGATGAGAAGTTGACCCCCTGAGCATCCTGGGCTGGGCTCCCAGCAGTCCCTGGGGTGGCCTCTGGCCAGGCCATTTCACTGTGGTCCTTCCTCCCCAGACAGGGACGTGGGAGACAGAGCAGGGGTACACAGGGCTGCAGGACAGACGGCTGGCTCCCTGGGACCTGCAGACAAGCAGCCCCAGAGCCCCAGAGAAACTGTCAGCCACGCAGAGGGTTACGAATGGCTGAGCAAAGACTCGGAGAGAAAGAGAGTAGAGATGACAAGAAATCACTGGGGGCCAGGCACGGTCTGCCTCCTAACTAATGACTTGGGGAGGGAGCTGGGGAGGTGTTAATTGCATGTGAGATGGGGGATAGGTGGGGGAGGGGAGTGACAGTGGCAGCCAAGATGGAGGAGGTGGTGTACCCCTCAACCAGGTTGCAAAGGCCAGGTGGTCCCCAGGGACTGATGGTGTCAGGCTCACGTCAGGAAAGACGTCCCCGTGGGCAGGGTCTTGCCTGTCTGCGGACACCCTCGGCAGGACGGACCCCACCTTGCCCGAGCCCCCTCTTGCCACAGCTCTTCACGCGGCTCTGCAGCAACCCGTGAGCTGGAAGGGGCAGGAGCTAGGGTTTTCTAACCAGGAGCCCAGGCAAAAGGGAACCCCACAGCTCTGTGACAATCACAAGTGACAATCAGCTGAGCCTGGGTTCCGTGGGTCTGAGACAGCCCAGCGAGCCGGGCGGAGCTGGTGAGGCAGGGAGCCCTCAGGATGCCTGGGGGAGCACAAAGGCGTCCCCAGGGGCCTGGTCAGTGCTGGCAAAGTGAGGACTTCCGTCTCCGGGCAGCTGGTGTCTCCTACGGGAGCTTGCTGAGCTGCTGCCTGGCGGGCTGGGGGCTCCTGTTGGGGGGCCCTGGGGAGGGGTGCATGGCGCAGGGGAGGGAGAGATGGGACACACATAGGGGATGGGGCTGCTGGCAGGAAACACGGCACACAGCAGGGGCTGAACGAATGTGGGGTGAACAGATTACAAGGGGACAGGGAAACAAAAGAGAAGACAGCCATTACCCCATTCGACATTTCTCTTTCTGTAAAGGCGTCCTCACCTCCCCCACAGCGCACATGCATGTACACACACGCACACGCACACACACACAGAGGCTACTGAAGGGGTTAATCCATTATGTGGTTAATCGGTTACCGTCTACATCTATAGTTTTTGCAGCACCCAGCTCTCGGTATACGGAAGCCTGACCCCAACCATAGCTTCCTCCCACCGTCAGGGAGTCACCGAGACACTCAAGGTAACAGGGGGTCAAGGACACGAGGAGGAGGAGGAGGAGGAGGTGGCGATTCCAGGGCGGGAGGCTCTCGCGTCAGCCTGGGGAAGCTGTCAAGTGTTGGGAGCCTGTGCTGATGTGGAAGGCGTCGGCGCTCCACGCGGAGCCCCATCTGCGGCCCTGTGGACATTCAATTCACACATAGGTGCAGCACCACAAGCGCACACGAGCAGCAAAGCAGCGAGAAGGGGGAGGAGGGAGATTAGCAGAGACTCCAGCTGGGGGTGCTGTGGCCCGCTGGAGCTGAGGCTATGAAAGGTTACAGCCAGTCTCCTCTTGTAGGAAGTGGGCTAGCAGCCACGGATTCATCCCGAAGCACGAGAAGCTGCTGGGAAACAAGCCAAAGGTAAAAAAAAAAAAAAAATTTAAAAGCAAAGAACATTCTAGAAGTCACTGGTAACAACGGGGCCACCATTTGGTGAGCAGGTGTTACGGGTGAAGCACTGGTGGGTGGCTCGCTGTCCTGGGGAGTCCTCGCAGCAGGCCTGGGGAGGGTGCCCCCAGGTCCAGCAGGGGACACAGTTCCTGTGAGGTCATCGGGCTCGCCCAGTGTCACAGAGAGCTGTTCTGGATTCTGCACCGGGCACGGAAGCCTCTGCTCCATGCCTCCTCGGTGCCTCCCCTAAGCGAGGATCTTCCGCTTGTCCCCACTCTGACAGTCAGCACGCGCCATCTTAAACCAAACTCCAAAGGCAAAAGACGCTGTCTTCGCGAGCTGCTGAACTCCCCACTGCGTTCCATCAGATCCCAGGCCCGGCTCAAGAGCCCACCTCTCCCCAGCCACGAACAAACACACTCAGACCCAGCCACGGAGGAGAAGGCAGGCCCCAGGGGCACCTGGAGTGCACAGGAAGCTTGCAGGTGCATCGGGGCTGGGGCCGGCAGCAACGCCACTAAGGCTGGCCCAATAGGAGTGTGGTCAGCTGCAGCCAGGGGAATGACTGCGAGAATTTAGGACGGATTATCCAGTTGTGGCTTTGGGAGCCCCTGTTCCCACAGGAAGGGGCCAGGCCTAAGGCCTTCCCTGGAGAAGGTCCCCGAGGCAGAGTCTCCCAGACAAAGGTGATTGCTACAGTGTCGCCCCAAGGCCAGAGCACGCAGGGAGCCCAGGGGATCTGGCCCCGCCCTCATGGGAGCCTGTTGTTCTGATCTTCAGGGTGGGGCTGACCTAACACCTGGTCACACCCACAGCCAGATGCTGAGGCCCTCAGGGCGTGGCATCCCTCCACCACACCGTGGGAGACGCCTGTCCATCATCCGCTGCTGCCCGGAAGTGTGCTGGCAGCCTCAGGGGCTCCCCCTGCCAGGCACTCGTTGTCAGGACACAGGGCCTCGCGCATCAGCTACATCCAAGAACCTCTGCCGAGAACACTCCGTCCAGACCGCACGGCAGCTTTCAGCTCTCAGAACCGAGAACCAGAGACGCATGGGGCTGGGCTCCCAGCCTCCCGCCTACCTCTCTGGCGTGGAGAATGGCCGACCAAACCATCCCCGGAGATGAGAACTCTGTAGCAAAGAGGCTACCTCGCCGTCTGGGAGTTTCTCACCTTTCTCTCTCCAGCAGAGCCGAGCCTTTCTCCTCACCCTGCTTTCAGCACAGCGAGGACTTGGGCAGCTTCTTCCTCTAGCCTGCCCTGAGCTTTCTCCGAATTCTCCCTCTAGCTGCACCTGCCCTCTTCCCCTCATCTTCCCTTCACGTCAGACGCTCAGATGAACCGCACGAGCCGGGCAATGCTAAGCTGTTCCTGATCATTTACTAAGCACGAATGACGTGTGCAGCACTGGACCCAGAGCCACTTGATCCTGCCGCCTCGCTCTAGCCCCAGGAGTCAGGCACCTGTACATCCACCTGGCCGACCAGGAACGCGAGCTCTGAGACCCCAGAGGACTCGCCTCGCGTCACTCCACGGTACGTCCTGGAGCCTGGGTCTCACCTGGGCGGTCGGCCCAGAGTGGACCGGGCGCATCTCAAGTTGCTGTCTCAGTGGAGACCATAGTTCAAAGCCAACACGCAGGCGCGCTGGGCGTTCTCACTGCGCCCAGCTCCTGCACTCCGGAGAGAATCTTCCTGCTTCCTCCCTGCTCATTTTCTATTTCCTTCTCGAAGCACCAGCCCAGCTGTCTCCTGTTCAACGCGCGCCTCATTCTGGTTTTACATCCTTTGCAGCGGCTGCCTAACTTGGGTCAGCCCTGTCCTTGCTGGACAGGGGACAAGGGCCCAGTCCCCATGGGGGAGCTTGTGAGCTCTAAGTGCCACTTGGCCTCTTGTGAGGACGTCGACCACTGGTCACCAGCCGCCTTAGCGGGCTGGAATCCCTCAAACTCCCTCTGTTGATAAAACAACGCCGCGAGCCTGCTCCCTGGCACGGCTGATCTCACACAAGGTGGGCTGGGGTCACACGGGGCTCCAGGGACCTTCTGGGTCTGAGCCGCTCTGGCTGCTAGAATGCTTCCTCTTACACAGCGCCTGGAACCCAGGGCAGAGGAAGGCAGAGTCCACGCCAGTGGAGAGATACCCACAATCCAACAGAGGCCCCCACTCCCTGGGGGGCCGACCTCTCTGGAAGACTCAATGCGATTCCAGCTGCTTGGTGCCAAGCTGGCGGCAGCGGCCCTGGCTCCCTCGTCCCGTCCCCCACGCCGACACCAGTCCTTGCTTCCATTAGCACAGCACAGGACAGGCGCTGCCTGTCAGAGCCTCCGCTTCCGCCGGCTGCTCAAGGAAATCCAGGTGTGCCTGAGTCCCGGCGAGGGGTCACTCAGGTGTGGAAATGGCCAATGACCCTACAACCACTCGAGCGATGAGTGACACCCATGCCTCCGCGTCCTACAGGCGTGGGCTGGTGAGCCTGGGACTTGCACGTCCCGCTGGGAGAGAAGTGGCACAGGTGATGGAGGACCACGGATGTCCCACTGCCTGTATACTCACCTTGAAGGGGACTCAGAGCAGGACCCTCACGCCTATCTCCAGGGGAGACTTTAGAGTGACAAGGACTAGCTGTGAAATGATAAACAGCAACCAAGGCTGTTTATCCGCAACCCACACCGCCAGGCTCTCTGAGCTCCTTAAACCACCGGCAGGAACCACACTTCCTGTCTCGCTCGCCGTGGGCACTAGCCATCCTCAGACCCTGTCCCCACACCCACCCGTCCCACTGGCTCCTAAGCTCTACCGAATCCTCACGGAGCTCTCCTGAAACCCTACCCGGGGTCCGAACAACTGGTCGAGACCCCAGCAGCTCGAGGCTGGTGTGCTAGGACCCATCTGTGCCACGTGAGCCACGGCAAACGCGTCCCGGAGGCGTCAGAGCTGCCACCCCACAGGAGTTAGTGACGCGGTTATCAGTCCGGTTAGGCAAAGTGGGGTTAGGACAGGCAGGGCTGCTCCCAGGTTACCGCTGCGACTCACCACTGTACATGTCAGGGTGGTTTCGTAAGGACGAGTCGTTATAGGGGTGGTCTGCAATAAACAAAAGAGGGTGAGCACACGGGGGCCACGGAGGAGTCACGGAGGCGAAGCCACACACAAACCAGGGCAGCCCCAGGGTCCGGGCGCAAAGGAAAGACGTGGCACGCTTGGTGAGGGACGAGCAACACAAAACAGCCCAAAATAAGGGAAGAAGAGGTTAAATCCTGCAAAAGAAGGCAACAGTAAAACAGAAATGAAAGAAATTAGGCTCCAACTTGACTCGCTTGGTCCCACTGCGGTGTGGCACGGACGAGACTCGGATTAGTGGCGGCGGCGGCAGATTCGGGCTGCCTCCTCCTCGGGGGCCTAGTGCCTGGGACTCTGCACCAGGCGAGCTCTGGGGGCGGCTCGAGGAGAGGGAGCGTTAGTGAGCCCCGGGGGAGAGCAAGGTCCCGCTGAACACAGGCTAAGCTGCAGTGGGTGAGGGAGGAGACAATCGTGGATGAGGACAGCGAGGAGAGCGACCCCTAGCGGTGCCTGGCGACCAGCACCCTCCCAACCAGGGGGCACCCTCAGAGTCTCTGAGGCCGCCTGGTGAGGATGCTGGGAGCGGCCCAGTGAGGCTGGAGAGCTTGGTGGAGGTTAGGGCTTTAGGATTTAGAACGGTAGCTCGAGACAGGGGAGAGAGGAGCTGTGAGGTCCACACTCTGGACCAAGACAGTTCCGCCTACTACGAGGGACCTCCTGGGCTCCCCAGGCCGTGCTGGGACGATGGCATTCCCACAGGGGTGGGGCCGGTGGCCTCGCTGCCAGCGTGGGTAATCAAGACCCACAGGCAGGGTGTCCTCCTTGCTGAGAAGGGACAGTATCACGCCACCGTCCCGAGCAGTTTCTCGCCCTCTGCCACGAGCACCCTTCAGCTGCAGGGCTCGAGTGCTGGCAGCACCCACAGGCGGCTGTGAGGCTGACTGGCAGCCAGGCGGAGGAGCCCAGGACGCACTCCAACTGCCCGAGGGAGGCCAGGTGCCGCGCCAAGACATTTGCATATTTGAAGAGTGATCAGATCCCCTCACAGCCAACTACAAGGGGGGGCGCGAGTTCTTTTCTGGGACTGGCACTGTGTGCTCCCAAGTCTGCTTCGCACCCGGGTGGGAGGAGCGCTTCATGATTTGGAAGCATCTCTGAGGACAGGCTGGGGTGGGGGGGAGTCGGGCTGGGAAGATCTGGAGCTCCAGGTGGGAGCCCATCCCTTGCGGAAGGAGGAGGCAGGTGTGCAGGGGCAGGTGGGCTCGGGAGAGATTGCTCCACCCCTCTCAGTGTAGGGGTGGAGGGAGCAGAGCACACTCAGGGCAAAGGGCCCTTCTTCCAGGCTCCCAACCACCAGATGCAACAAGGCCTGTCTCTTACCCGGGAGCTGAGCCAGGACCAGGACCGAGCTGACTGTGGATTCTGGGGACAGAGGAGAACTGCAGGGCGACGTTCAGGCTTCTCTAAGAGCATCACTTGGACGTGAGAAGGAAGCAGGGGCAGTGTTGCAGCGTCTGCCCAGGGACAGCCTTGCTCCACACCACGGTCGCCTCTTACTGCAGCAGGGCCCCGAGAGGGTCTCGGTGCCGGCCACAGCGCCCGCAGAGTGGGCCGGGTGCCTCTGTGTATCTTTGGGTGCATCTCCAGCTGGTTTTGCAAAGCCTTGTAAGTTTCCCTGGCTTGTGTGAATGCCTGTCTCCCCACCGGTGATGCAAATGGGGCGTGCTGAGAGGGACCGCCTCCCAGGTGGGCAGACACGGCCGGAGCACCTGCCGCTGCCCCCGCTGCTCTGCCCCAGCTCCCAGCCCGGACCTTGTAACGAGTGCACAAGGAAGCCTGTGTCCTTGGCAGCCAGGGAGGTGCAGAGAGCACTCCCGCGCTATTTTCAGCAACTGTGCCCAATTCTCAGCTGGCTCGGACGCCTAGGACTTGCTTCCAGCCAAAGCTGCCCCTGGAAGAACTCCAGGGAGCGGTAGGGTTGTGTTCGGTCACCTAGAGGGTTTCTTGTCGCTGAGAGGAAAGAGTCTTCAATGGAACAAAGGGCCCAGAAATGAAGCAAAAACAGACAGCCCTCGACTCCTCTGCTGGTGAAAAGGATATTTCTATAAAGCCCTGCTTGCAAATGCTGTTGACATCTCTAACTGCTTAGGGCAGCCTCTGGCTCACCTGCACCTTCCGGCCTCTGCCCTGGAAGGCCAAGGGTACCAGGCTGACTCCCAGCACTGCCCCTGACAAGGAGCCAAGGACCCAGGGTCTGCTCAGTGAGCAGCTTGCTCTGATATCCTGGTCCTGGCCATGGAAGCCACCAAGAGGGCCTGCGTGGGCCACGCCGTCCTACCCAGCCCGGCTGGCCGGCCTGGAGAGGGGCAAGCGGGAGGAGGCGGGGTCACCCTCCGGGAACACGCAGGGCTCAGGGGCCATTGCATCACGGGCAGCTCACTGCCTGCTCGTCACAGTGTGTGGGGACGCCATGGAGGCAGGAGGCGGCGACCAGAGGAGGGGACAGCCGAGTTCCAAGAAAGCAAGGAGAACAGAGAGAGGGCCAAGAAAGCAGGGGAAGGGGTGAAGGGAGCGAGAGAAAAAGACGAAAGGAGGAACCCAGCAAGAGAGCAGAGAGGGAAGCCGCCTGAGGGGTTGATCTCACTGCCGTGGGAGCCCCTGTGGGCTGGGTGGACTCGAAGGGCCTGAAGCAGGGACTGAAGGGGACAGAGGGGTGGGGGTCAGGACCCCTCTCACCTGGGCTGCTCCCCGCCTGCACCTGCCCGTGGGCAGTGGCGAGCCAAGGTTCAGCCTCTTTTCTCGGACCTGAGGGTGCTGCCAGCACCCACGTGGTGCTCTCCACCCAGCCTCCCCCACAGCCCTCGCCGTCCACAGCGTGGGAAACCGCACTCGCAGCAAGAACGAGGGACACAAAGGACTCTGTGTGGGGGGGGTGGGGGATCTTCTGGACGGCACACCCCCACATCCACTGTGAAAACCTGCCTAAGTGACTTCCAGCACCCCGAGCGGGCGAGGGCTTTGCACAAACGCCCTAGGCTGGCCTGTCCCCACCCCGGAGGGTGCTGGTGACGAAGCTGCCGTCTCCCCTGCAGAGGCCACCAATACGCAGCTGGGCCAGGAGATGCTTCTTGGCCTGTGTTCCAGTCACACAGCATCAGGGGATAAAAAGCTAAAACAATCAGAACTCAAATGTACACCTGCAAGTTGCAAACACAGCAGTTCCATGCGGTTCCACGCGCACGTGCCTCAGAATCCAGCGACCTTTACTTTGAGGTGTGCACTAACCGTAACGGTCAATGCTATAGCTTTCTTTTAGAAACAAAGATAACTAAGCAACGGCTAGAAATAAAACAAACAGGTGCAGGGGCGGGACACCAGACAACCCCTTAAAGCAGCAGGTCTCAAACTCTGGTGGGCACCCACCTCCCCGGCACAGGTGCTGGGCCTCGGTCTAGCTGCCAGGTCCCCAGCGGCTCTGACCCCACCACAGTAGGAGAAGCACTGACTTGGATGTGATCAAGTTGGCCTCGTGGCTTCAGAAGCAGGGGACGTGGTGTCAGGATGGCTGGGGCAGCTCGGGTACCGCGAGCTGGACAGGTGTCCAGGTGAGCTGCTCGGGGTCAGTGGGCGGCCTCCCTGGCCCCAGCCCTGGGCAGGGGTCTCACTTACTGGTGAGGACCTTGAGGGTGAAGGGGTTCTTCTGCTGGATGGTGTGGGTGAAGTGGAAGCGGGCGTTGCAGCTGTAGTCGGTTTGCATGTCCTGCAGTATCACGTTAGAGAAATACAGGTCTCCATTGTGGCCCTGGGACACACGCTTGTCTTGGGTGATGGGCTCCATGGCTATGGGGAGGCAGAGGGCCAGAGGCTGGTTAGTAGCTACCATGACTACCATTTTTTTTTTTTTTAAAGATTGAGTTATTTATTTGAAAGGCAGAATTACAGCAGAAAGAGAGGGAGGGAGAGAGATTGAGATCTTCCAGCTACTGGCTCACTCTCCAAATAGCCACAATGGCCAGGATTGGGTCAGGCCAAAGCCAGGACCCAGGAGCTTCTTCCAGGTATCCCTCATGGGTGTAGGAGCCCAAACACTTGGGCCATCTTCCCCTGCTTTCCCAGGCCATTAGCAGGGAGCTGGATCAGAAGTGAAGCAGCCGGGACTTGAACCAGCACCCACGTGGGAGGCTGGTGTTGTGGGCAGTGGCTTAACCCACTGCACCACAGCGCTGGCCCCAAGTCACCAGTGCTTAAAGCACAAGGTCACTGATGCCAATGTGCCCACGGGGGGTGGGGTCGTCTTTCGAATCATTCCCCAAGGGCTTCTTCGAGGCCAGCACGGGGCCGGCCACAGTGCTAGGTGCTGGTGAGAGATGACCAAGGAAGAGCCTGTCTTTCTAAGAGCTTCCAGGCTCCAGCAGAAGAGACAACAAATAAACAAGTTACCGTGGCATGAGGCGGCACGTGGAATGCAGCCGGCAGGGAGGGGGTGGGCCGCGGAAAAGCCCCGATCCTTTGTAGGGGGTCCCAAGCTGAGCCTTGACCCAGGCGAAAAAGACACAGGAGCCCAGAGGCTCGCAGGCAGCAGGGCCGAGTGTACAGAGCCCTTTCAGGGGTGCTGCAGGGAGGTGGGGGGACGTTACAGGGGCAGGGGGACCAGGGCAGGAAGGGGACCATGTACCGCGGGGAGGAGCCCGGACTTCCCCAGGGTGACAGGGGAGCCCATGAGGACCTTCAAGCCCATGAATGCAATCACCAGGTTCAAGATTTTTAGAAAGATCGGGGAGACTGGGGATGGATAAGTGTGGCCTGGGCCGGGGAGACGTCCACGGAGGTGGAGCGGTGAGGAGGCCTCGAGATCTGTGCAGGACACAACTCGGCGGCGGAGGGGACGTGGTGGGTGTGGGAGGAGGGTCCGGACCATGAAGGAACAAACCAGCCCCAGCCTGCGGCCTGAGAGCCTCCCCTGCAGATCTGCCCTGGGATGAGGGAAGGGCAGGACAGTGACTGAGCCCAGAGATCTGGCCCTGCTGCCGCCTCCTGACGGAAGGAGGCAGCCGGCTGGTGAGGATTCAGCGTCGGTGAGAACGGGGCCGGGGGGGGGGGGAGGTGGCCCACAGACCGACAGGTGGATGGCTACACGGCAAGGGAGGGACAGCAGCAGGAGGCAGACAGATGGAGAGACGGTGGGCCTCCGCCTACCTTCGGAAGCCCCCTCCTCCCTTTAACTGAAACAGAGAGGCTGAACAAGCCCCAGTCCCCCTTCAGCCAGAACAGTTTCTGAATGTGGTTACCCGGTCCTGCTCCAAACACCCCAGCTCCCTCTATCCTCTGACCTCTTGAGGAGCCAATCAGAGGAGACCCAGTCAGCCGTGGACCACAAGAGCAGGCCTGGTAGCAAGTGCCAGGGCGTGGCCAGCTGAGAAGTGGGGCGACTGCTCTTGCTCCTCAAGCCTTCCCTCTCACATCTCTTCATCATCACAGCCCTCGCCAAGTGCTCACCGGGTGCCTGGCCCCGTGCTCAGCACTGCACAGACGAGCCCACTCACCCCTGCCAGGATCCCATCAGAGCAGCACAATCATCAGCACTGTTTTTTTTTTTTTTTTTTTTCCCCAGAAGAGAAGACTGAGGCCTGGAGATGTGAAGTGCCTCTCGAGGCCGCCTGGCAACCACAGTGGGGCTGGGACATGAGCCCAGGAGCCCCGTGGCCGCCCTGCACCTGCCTCTCACAGGTCAAGGACTGCTAGCTCTGGGAGCCCCCCTCCCTTTTCAGTCCCCCCAGGTCCCCGAGACTAAAACAGAAATAAGGGGCCAGCGCCGTGGCTCACTTGGTTAATCCTCCACCTGCAGCGCCGGCATCCCATATGGGCACTGGATTCTAGTTCCGGCTGCTCCTCTTCCAGTCCAGCTCTCTGCTGTGGCCTGGGAGGGCAGTGGAGGATGGGCCAAGTGCTTGGGGCCCTGCACCCACATGGGAGACCAGGAGGAAGCACCTGGCTCCTGGCTTCAGATTGGCGCAGTTCTGGCCATGGTGGCCATTTGGAGGGGTGAACCAACGTAGGGAAGACCTTTCTCTGTCTCTCTCTCACTGTCTATGACTCTACCTGTCAAACAATAAAAAAAAAAAAAAAAAAAAAAACAGAAATAAAACGCCAGGCCCCCAAGACTCACAGCTGCTCATCCAGAAGATGACCGGGGACGGAAGTCCGGGCGGGGGGTTGCACTGGAGCGTCAGGGGGGCGCCTTCTTGAACCACAACGGGGTCCAGGTTTTCCTTGGGCCACAGAGGAGATTCTGGGGAGAAAGAGGCAGAGGAGGAAGAAGTGAGGCCAAGGGGCAGGGATAGGGGCTCCAGGAGGGGAAGGAGAATGAAGGAGGTGGGGGTGGGGCGGCCCTGGAGAGGCGGAGGAGGGGCCTTTTCTGGGCATGGACGCCCCCTGCAAAGCCGCCTCCCCCATCCCTCCTCCTATGCACAGAGCGGCCAGGGAGGCTGTTGCACACTTTGGCCTGGAAGTTTCCATGCCAGTGGACTTTCTGAGTTGGTAAAGATGCACAGACGGAGGGCACCAAAGCTCCCAGCCCCCAGCGGCAGGGCCAGATCTTCTAGAATGATCCACCAAACCGCCCATCTCCCCAGGCCAGGCCACCCAGCCCCGCCCCTGCCACTCACTGGAGACCTGTAGGCGGATCCTGTTGGACAGAGCCGTGCCGAATTTGTTTCGGGCAAAGCACTGGTACTCGCCCTCGTACTCCTCGGGCCGCCCCCCGCTGCGGAAGTCGATCACCAGAGTCCCCGACCGCCGCCGCATGGACACACGGGGGTCCTTGGCAATGTTGAAGAACCTGCTGTTGCGCGTCCAGTGGAAGCTGTGGACCAAGAGGGAGCAGGAGCAACCAAGACGGATGGGACACCCCCATCCTCCGGGCCAACCCCAGACCCACAGGCCCCGACTCAGCACCAAACCCCGGGTTCCAGCCCCACCCCGCACCTCCAGACTGACGGCCCCACCCTGGCTGAGCAGCAGGCAGAACACCACGTCCCAGGTCCCACCAGGTGCCTGTGGTGGGCGGGGGCCAGGGCTCAGGTGGTCCCTGAGGGCTATGCTAAGTGCACAGGTGGGCAGCAGGCTGGGATTTTGACCGGCGGGAATCCAGAATCAGCAGCTCCTTCCCTTCTTGCAGTCAGAAGTCCCAGTTCACCCTAGTCCAGCGCCCTGGCGAGCCGGCTCTGCTCCTCCCACCTCCCGAATTTGCAGGCTGCGTGCGCCCTGCTCAGGGATTGTGGAGGGTAAAGCAGAGGCCACGCTCAGAGGCCTGGGAGCAGACAGAGGTTTTGAAAGGAACCTCAGCCTAACATGAGGGTCTCCAAAAAGTTCATGGAAAATACACGTTCTGGGAAAAACTCTGCATGGATTTCTAAGGTTTTTTGCATCCAAATAAGCTCTCTCTCTCTCTCTCTCTCTCTCTCTCTGATTTATTTATCTATTTGAAAGTCAGAGTTACACAGAGAGAGGAGAGGCAAAGAGAGAGAGAGAGGTCTTTCATCCGATCGTCCACTCCTCAGTTGGCTGCAATGGCTGGAGCTGCACCGATCCAAAGCCAGGAACCAGGAGCTTCTTCTGGGTCTCCCACGTGGGTACAGGGGCCCAAGGACTTGGGCCATCTTCTACTGCTTTCCCAGGCCATAACAGAGAGCTGGATCGGAAGTGGAGCGCCGAGTTTCGAACTGGATCCCACATGGGATGCTGGCGCTTCAGGCAGGTGTTAACCCACTGAGCCACAGCACCCACCCCAAGCTTCTCTCTCTCTCTCTCTTTTTTTTTTTTTGACAGGTAGAGTTAGACAGTGAGAGAGAGAGACAGAGAGAAAGGTCTTCCTTCTGTTGGTTCACCCCCCAATGGCTGCCACGGCTGCAACTGCGCCAATCTGAAGCCAGGAGCCAGGTGCTTCCTCCTGGTTTCCCATGCGGGTGCAGGGGCTCAAGCACTTGCACCATCCTCCACTGCCTTCCCTAGGCCACAGCAGAGAGCTGGACTGGAAGAAGAGCAACTGGGACTAGAACCCAGTGCCCATAGGGATGCTGGCGCTGCAGGTGGAGGATTAACCAGGTGAGCCACGGCGCCGGCCCCCCAAGCTTCTCTCTTAATTCTACTTCTCCAGAAACTTTTCAGCCCTCCTAGAACTGAGTGCTGGGTGAAGAGTGGGGATGTTCCCCGCCTCTCCTGGGCGGATGTGCACCTGCCACAGGAGATGCATCCTTGGCTGCCCTGCCCGTGACAGAACCAGGAAAGGCAGCAGGGGGAGGGGGAGCCACGCAGGCTGCTCAGTGTCAGTCACTGCCCCTACAAAGCAACACTGGGGGGAAAGACCAAGTCTCAGGGCAAGGTCAGTGATCCCTCAGGCCTCCACTTAGGGTAAGTGGGTCCCTGCAGGCCCCTGGGCTCACAGCTCAGCGCTGAACTGGCTCAGGCAAGCCCCAAGGCCAGAATAAGGTGTCTCCAACCTGTGAGCCTGCACCCCGCCTCGCTGCTCCCGAGTTCTGCCGGGTGCTGCTTTGAATGAGGGAGACAGATAACTCACACCTGCCCTACCTGTGATGCTTATCACGCCATGCAAACAGAGATTGGGGCATACCCTGGATCTGCACCCTTCACGCTGGGACTGGGAAAAGGCCCTTAAAGCCCATGCACCCCGGGGAGGACATGGGTCCTGCCACAGAGGGCGGTGAGGGGAGGGGGCGAGACGTGAGTCACAACGCCTCCCACAGCCTGCACAGAGCGGGCTCTCCACACATGGCTGCTGACCTCTCACTGGGTCCTGATGAGCCACACACTCAGAAGGGAAGACCTGGGGCCGGTGCCGTGGCGTAGGAGTGAAGCCCCCACCTGCAGAGCCAGCATCCCATATGGGCACCAGTTCCAGTCCCGGCTGCTCCACTTCCCATCCAGTTCCCTGCTGATGCACCAGGGAAAGCAGCAGGAGACCTGGGAGAAGCTCCTGGCTTCAGCTTGGCCCAGCTCTGGCCATTGTGGCCATTTGGAGAGTGAACCAAAGGATGGAAGATCTGTCTCTCTTTGCCTCTCCTCTGTAACTCTTTCAAATAATAAATAAATCTTTTAAAAAAGGAAGACCCGAGGTAGCTGGGAGGCACTTCCTGGCAGCTGAACGCGGGTAGAAGAGGGGACACCGGGCAGCGGTGTGACACTGAAAGTCAGAAGCCTGAACTCCAAGTCCTGCATGGTCGCCATGGATGTACACGAGCCCCTGATGTTTCCTCGGCCCCCAGAGCCTTATCAGCTAAATTTCCCCATCACCTTCCATCAGGTGGGCTCCCGGGGGCCACTTCTGGAGTGAGTGGCCCTAACTTCTCAGTTGCCGCACCGGCCTCAAGCACCACCAGGCGAGAGACAAAGCTGCTGGTGGTGGGGGGGGGTGCCCTCCTATTCGCTCCCCTCCTTGCCACTCACCTGGGGGCGGGGTTGCCCTTGGCTTCACACTCGATCAGGATGTTGTCCCGGGGGTCCACGATGTGGTCCTTCACTGACTGCTTGGTGATGGTCGGAGGCTGGGTCACTGTAACAGGGCACACCACGGGCGGTCAGGGAGGCGGGGACCCCCATGGGCCCTGGCTTGGGGAATGGCGGAAATTAGGAGCTTCAGGAGCCACGTGGACAGGAAGGCTTGTGGGGGAGCAACAGTGCCCCATTCTAGAGACCCAGCTCGGGGGGCTGCAGCACAGGGCGCAGGTGTCCACGTCCCGGTGTAAGAGGGCTCCCTTTAAGATCCCCAGGAGAAACTGGAAGCCTGGCCTCTGTTTCTGCCATTCTTAGCCCAGTGCCCTGCGCACTGCACAGGTTTTCAGTAAATGTTTGTTGAATGAAGGCAGGAACGAAAGCAGCCAGACTTCCAAGCTTACACGCCTTGATGGCTCTGGGCTCTGAGCATCCCAGAGATGCTCCCCGGGACTTGTCTGCATGCCAAGGGCCTGGATCCTCTCACGCTGGGTCCCGAGCCCCAGAGTTTCACATCGGGACAGGCACCAGCCACCGGTCTGCAGGTTGGTCAGCTCTGACCCAAAGACCTCCCTGCACCTGCTCCTCTGCCCTTCCCAGGAACAGGCTGCTCCCTGGCGTAAGGACCCGGCTACAGGGGTCCTAGCATTGAGAAGCCCTGGGAGAAGTCTCTGCAGGCCCAGGGGGGCAGCCACTGTCCCAGTCTCTCCTCACCTGGCCTTCTCCCTGCCACCCCCTCCTCCCTCCCACCTGCCAGAGGCACACGGGGGACTTACGCTCATTCTGAATGCTTGCTGTTAGTTCCGATGGGTTAGCATGGGGTGAGGAGAAGAGAAGATGGTTATTGCATAGGAACATCCCCGCCCAGGCGTTCTCTCCCGGCAGCAGGCAGGGTAGGGTGAGGCGGGGCGGGGGGGGGGCACTGTGCACCCAGCTGCAGGGTGGCTCAAGTCCTCGAGAGCAGGGCTCAGGAACAGGCTCAATGAGTGCTCAGGGGAGGTGCAATGCCTCCCCTGGGAGACAGAAACCACACAGCGGAGCCAGGGGAGCAGCTTCTGACCAAAGAGTGCTGCCCGAAAGGCCACCGCACACCACTGAGGGACGTGGGCTCCAGGCCAACAGTGCAGGGGGAGACGGGGAGGCAGACTGAGAGGCTGGGAGGGGGATTTGAACCCGCTATGGAAGCCCTGAGGGCCCAGGCCTCACTGCTCTCCTTCCCTCCTTCAGGATGGGAAAAGACACTCTCCTCCTCTCCCCTCCCCTCCTCCCCCTTTCCCTCCTCTCCTCTCCCCCCTCTCCCCCCATCCCCCCTCTCCGCTCCTCTCCTCCTCCCTCTCCCCCCCCTTTGGGAAATGAGGGCAGACGCGCCACTGCTGCCCTGTCTCTGGCAGAGGGTCCCCACCTTGTAGAACCGTGCTTCTCAGCAAGACTCTGGGGGACGTGGCAGAGCCTACGGTTCCCTTCTGGGCTTTGTTTGCTTTTTTTCTTTTTTGTTAAGATTTATTTACTTATTGGAAAGGCAGATTTACAGAGAGGCAGAGGCAGAGAGACCTAGAGAGAGCAAGAGAGAGGTCTTCCTTCTGCTGGTTCACTCCTCAATTGGCAGCAACGGCCAGAGCTGAGCTGATCCGAAGCCAGGAGCCTGGAGCTTCCTCCAGGTCTCCCACACAGGTGCAGGGGGCCCAAGGACTCAGGCCATTTTCTAGTGCTTTCCCAGGCCATAGCAGAGAGCTGGGTCGGAAGTGGAGTAGCCGAGACTCAAACCAGCGCCTATATGGGATGCTGGCACGGCAGGTGGCGGCTTTACCCACTACGCCACAGCGCCAGCCCCTCCCCCTCTGTGCTTTCCACGAAGGTCGTAGAGAGGCAGGGGGCACAGATCTTCTGCAGCTCTCATGTCAGATGTGCACGAGCTCCTTACAGGCGTGCTCCACACAGGTGCACGTGGGCGAGGTCCAGCGTCTCAAGCTTTACCAGGCCCATGAATCACCTGGGATCTGACTAAAATGCAGGTTCTCAGTCCGTGGTCTGGGCGGGGCCTGGGACTCTGCATTTCTGACAAGTGCCCAGGCCACGCCCATGCTGGTGGTGTGTACACCACACTCTGGATACCAAGGTTTTACTCATTTTTTTTAAAAAAAACTTTTATTTGAGAGGAAGAGAAAGCTCAGCTGGTGCTGAGCCAGGTGCCCGATGACTTGAGCCATCACTTGCTGCCTCCTAGGATCTGTGTTGGCAGGAAGCTGGAGTCCTGAGCTGGAGCTGGGGATCGAACCCAGGTACTCTGTGGGACACAGATGTCTGACCTGCGAGGCTAAATGCCCACCCCTGCATAGCAAGGATTTAGCTGGTGTGTTCTTTGTGGGGTGGGGGTGCAGTCTTGGTTGCACCCCATCTGCAGGGAAGAGAACGCGTGTTTCCTCCTCGTGGTCGGAATGTCACGGCACTCTCAGGTCCTGGGCAGGCATCCCAGGCTGACCTGTTCAGAGCAGGTGCTTCTAGGGGGACAGGAGGCCATGCAGAGCCATCGTGACCTCGACGCCTCCTGCTCTGACTGCAGGGAGATGTGAAGAGGACCTTGGGGCGCAGAGAGGGCGGCCACAGCTGGGCCCAAGAGGTGCAGAAGGAGCCACAGGAGAAGGAGGAGAGACACACGGTGCAGGGTGCTAAGGAAGGCAAGAGGGAGCACCCCACAGGGGAGACCGGCAGTGCCTCGAACTGGTTCTCCCCAGGGGCCCGGCTGTGTGGCCGTGGGGGCACGGAGGAGGGGTCTGGCTTCACCGCCTGCCTGGCGCTGCCTGGGCAGCAGACAAAGGAAGGCAAGGTGCAGGGGCAGCCAGCGGTGAGGGGCTGCACGTGTGCTCCCCGGGGCTCCCCACCGCGGCCTCCGCGCTCGCCTGTGATCTTCCCGCCTGGGCCAAATAAGGCAATTCTGGAAAGACGGAAGCCAGCAGAGTTGGCGTGGGGGGGTGGGGGGGCATAGTAGGGGCCGTTCCCAGGAGAGCATGGCTGACGTCTCAGCCCACTCCTTTTAAGATTTATTTGACAGGCGCACACACACACACACACAGCGGGGGAGAGAGAGAAAGAGGGAGAGAGGGAGATCCTCCATCTGCTGGTTCAGTCCCCAAATAGCTGCAGTAGCCAGGGCTCAGCCAGGCTGAAGCCAGGAGCCCAGAACTTCATCTGCGTC
Organism: Lepus europaeus; assembly: GCF_033115175.1. Taxonomy (NCBI): domain Eukaryota; kingdom Metazoa; phylum Chordata; class Mammalia; order Lagomorpha; family Leporidae; genus Lepus; species Lepus europaeus. The sequence goes on along the minus strand of NC_084840.1, from coordinate 20,056,643 downwards.
TCCCACATGGGTGGCAGAGCCCCAAGGACTTGAGCCACCATCCCCTGCTTCCCAGGAGCATTAGCAGGGAGCTGGACGGGAAGAGGAGCAGCTGGGACTCTAAAACAGGATGTGGGTGCTCCAAGTGGCAGCTGAGCCCACTATGCCACACCCGCTGGCCCTGAGCCCATTCCTTGTGACCACAGCCCGGGCCCCTGGCTTCTTCATTTCGAGACACATAGCCGAGGTCCCCGGGGTCCTCACATCCAATCGAGGCCCTGGCCTCACGGCGCTGGGAAGCCTGATGCAGGACGTCCCTGTGCGCACGGGCTGCAGGCTGCTCTCTCGTAGATTCAAAGCCTGGCTCCCTGGGGAGCACCCTGGACCCTGTCCGGGACCCTCAATCCCGAGGCCGGAAGCCACTTGGTGAAGGTCACACAGGAGGGAATCCTGCTGCGGGTGGATCCCGAGCCGGGGGGGTGGGGAGGAGTGGGTTCGTCTGGCGAGGCCTCAGCACTACGTTCTCGACACTCTGGACACGGTGAGTGAGCAGGGAGAGGGTGGGCTGGGGACTCTGAGGGCTGCAGAGCAGGCTGGGTATCGTCCCCAGCCCACAGCGACTTCTCCGGCCCGGGGCCTCGTGAGACTTTGTTTGCCTAAAGGGACAATGACAACTGCAGCCACCACTGAGCTCCAAGGAATTTATTACAGGGACAGCATCAACCCAGAAGACGAGCTGCCAGGGGACAGCAGTGGGGACAGCCTGTCTGGGCACAAGGACACCGGCTCCCGTCCAGCGTCACACCACCTGCCCTCTCTCCTGCGGAACGCGCGGTCTGGGGACTTCTGGCCGGGCAGTGAATGTGCTCTTCCGGTTCCAAGGGGGAGGAAATGCCGGTGGCTGGGCTCTGCAGGCGGTGGCAGATGCCAGCCAGCCGGGGTGACCAGGGCTGCTGCTTCCGGCCTCTTTCCCCAGCCTGGCTCTGGTACCTGCGCCCTCGGGCACACCCCTGGGAGGATGGAGAGTGAGGTGTGCATGCGTGTGCGTGTGCACGTGCAGCCCGGCATCCCACAGTGCTGCTCAGAACGCGGCTGGGAGGAAGTGACTCCCCCCTCCACTGCCCTCCTCTAGGTTCCCAGGAGAGAACTGAGTGCCCTTGACACTGGGAGGAGATGGAGGGCCAGCTTCCAGCAGACTGGCTGCTGGCAAACCCACTGTGGCCGCCCCGGGCACTTTTCTCAGGTCAGGCTGTTCTCCTCGGGCCGGGGAGGTGGGGTGCGTGTGACTGCACTGGCAGGCGCAGGGCTGGAGGGACTGTGCAGCGGCCCAGGGCTCTGCTGCCCCCAAGCCACCCAGACAGGATGCAGTGCCCATCTCAAGCTCAGACGCTGTCCCCTGAAGGGTCACACGGCCTCCCACCCGAACCCCTCGGCAAACAGGGAAAGCCAAGGAGGCCTGAGCTCTGCCCAGCCCAGGGTGAGTGGACGGTGGGGCTCAGCTGATATGGGGAGGGAGAAACCTGTCGGAGGAGACCCTCTTCCCAGGACCCCCGGGGCCTCCGAGAAGGGCCTGCCTTCCCGCATTCGGCTTCCACAGATTCAGCCAGGAGATGCTGTGGTAGCCCCGCCGCACCCAGGGCCTCCTTCCTGGGCACAGCCCAGTCTCCTGCCTGGGCACAGCCTGGGTCACCCCTCCATTGGGGAAGCGCTATGGTAACATGCTGGGCGTGCCACTTAGTTGCTGGTGAGCTGGCGACAGTGGCTGGATTTCCAGGTGGATCAGCTGTGAGACCCACAGGAGAGGGGACGTGGGCAGCACCTTTGCCCGCTATGGCGAGCTGCGATGCCCGTGAGTTCCAAGAGGAATAAAGGGAGGAGGAGTGGGCGTGCTGAGCGCCTCGGTGGCAGGGACGAAGACCCGGGTTCTTTTCTGATGCTGTCGCCCGTTTTCTGCCTGACTGAGCAAGAAAGGGCTTGCGTTTCCCTGAACACACGTGGAAAGGGAAGGGGGTTCCTCCCAGCCCCTCCTCAGGGACACTGGGATGGGGAGAGGCTGGAGGGGAGGTCACGGCCCTCTCAGCCCTCGGGCCACAGATGGGTCTTTGGAAAGATGTGACACCTGCTGTGTGTCTGTCTCCAGGAGGGCTTCAGGAACCCAGACTCCCACACAGATGCCAAAGCTCTCTCTGTGGGTGCACCTCGCCCTGGGGGCCCCTCCCACACTGGCCCCGGGATCAAAGTGTCAGGGGAACGAGCGAGAAGCAGCAGAGCACACGCCTTCCCCACGCAGCAATAACCCACACTCCTCCGCACCTGCTCCAGGACGCGGCCTAACACACTCCTGATTAGGGTCGTCTGCCTGGGACTGTTCACTGCTCCTGGGAACCTTGGGAGAGTCGCCTTGAGCCAGTTACGCAGACGGTAGCTCCGGCAACACTTCCTTGCCCCGCCTTCCCCTCCTCACAACACACACAGCACGGTGCACACACACGCACACGTGTCCCCAGGCAAGCACACACACTTGGGGCTACTGGCTGGCCCTGCCCATCCTGCTTGCAGCTGGATGCGCATCTCTGGGGCAGCCTTGGTTGGTGCCCCTGGGAGGGAGAAGGGGCTGGCGGTGGAGGGCTCGGTGGGGGCTTCCTGCAGGCTGTGTCACTCTTGCGCTTCCTCCCCAGACGTCTGTCACCTGGAGAGAGCCCAAGTCGGCTGGCACCATGGGTCCCTTCCCTTCCCTGGAGCAGGGACCAGAGGTTGCAGTGTCACGTCCCCACCTTAGCGCTAAGTGTCGGAGCTGTGGCACAGGCAGCACACGCCTACAGGCGGGGCCAAGGAGCCTGGCTGCCGACCTGCAGGCGTTCTTGAACGTGGCAGTGGCTATAGCCGCTGGGGACCCCGTGGTGCGCACAGCAGCTCACATCCTTATGGCATCACGGTCGAATCTTAGCCCCACCCCCCGAGAAGAGGATGATGCACACTTCCCGTGGGGGAGCTGGAAACCAGCAAAAGCCACCTGTGCCTGGGTCTCTTCCAGTGGCATGATGCCTCTATTTTAATGTCTCGCTCAGCCATGTCTATGAAGATATGTTCCCTTCCTGACCCACCCCAGGCCATCCGTCCACCTGCTCACCCCAGCCAACAGGGCCTGACACGTCCAGCTTTGGCTATCCAAGACTTTCGAAAGGTAAATAAGAACAGTCTACCCACCTTGGACCCCAAAACTGCTCGAGACCAAAGGGGACCGGGGAGGGGAGCAGAGGGCGGGACTCCAAGCAGCGCTCCACATCCCCGACTCTGCAGGCCCCAGCTCACCAGTCCCGAGGCAGCAGCCCTGCCCCTTAGTGTGCGGGATTTCAGACTCAAAGCCTGTGCTGCCGCTTTGGTGAGAAACCCAGCTCTGAATGGCAGAGCCCACTGCTCCCCTCTCCGCTGGCCTCCTCTCCAGCAACTCTGCCTACAACCGGTAGAAAGAGAGACAAAGGTGAGCGGGACTCACGGTCCATGGGAATCTCGATGGCTCCACCAAGTCCAAGGACGCAGAGGACGAAGGCTGCGTGGACCCAGGGCGGCGGCTGCGGCCTGGCCATCCTCGGCACCAGGCCCCGCTCCCTGCTCCCCGGCCCTCGGGGTCTTGCTGCCTTGAGCCGCTCCAGCTGGGCCTCCTGGACAGAGCTCAGCTGTGGAAAGAGACACAACAGCAGGTGAGCTTCCCCTGAACTTGTGCTTTGCTGTAGTCATGCTACAAGGGCTGGGAGGCCTCTCAAGGTCCCCTTGGTCCTAAAACAGGATTTCCTGAGACATCTGGGACCGAACCATTGGGGGAGGGGGGACATCCTGGGCACTGCAGAATGCTTAGCAACCCCCCGCCTTACCCACCAGGTGCTGTAGCCCTGCCACCCCTCAAACATGGCTCCAGGCATTGCCACCTGTGTCCTGTCAAGAACCACAGTTCTAGATGGAAGGACGAGGCTGTGTAGAACAGTCAGGGAAGCAGACACGGGCCCAGCCTCGAGACGCCACGCCCCAGGGTGGAAGAAACACTCTTGTCTCTTAGCTGCTCTGGACGTGCGCCCAGTGTGCCTGGGGCTGAGGGCGTACGGCGTGGGGCGCAGAGCTGAGACCACCTTGATGTCCTGCAGTCTGGTGGCACATCACAGGTTAGTCAGGGAAAAACTTGGCTGTCCAATGGCCTTTTTAAAAAATTTTTTATTTGAAATGCAGTGTGTGTGTGTGTGTGTGTGTGTGTGAGAGAGAGAGAGAGAGAGAGAGAGAGAGAGAGAAATCTTCCATCTGCTGACTCATGCCCAAAATGCCCACAACAGCCAGGGCTGCGTCAGGCCAAAAGCTGGGAACCAGGAACTCCACCCAGGTCTCCCATGTGAGTAGCAGGCGGGAGAAGGCTCAAGTACTTCAGCCATCACCTGCCAATTTCCCAAGCTGCATCACGAGGAAGGCAGAGAGGAAGCAGAGGGCCAGGACTTGAACTGTGCTCCAACAAGGCACACAGGTGTCCCAGGTGGTGGCTTAATGTGGCTGCGCCACAACGCCGGCCACCTCTTCTTGATGAAGGATCTTGGCGAGTATTTTGTGCAGCTACGGGGTGGGGTGGGTCCCTGATGCGCCTCTAACCCAACGGCAGTGCTGAGACGGTGATCAGAGGCAGGATGCCGGGGGTCAGCAGAACAAGCAGCGTTCCGCCAGCCCAATGACCACCGTCTCCAGCACCAGGAATCGCTCCAAGGTCTCAGGGATGCGACACATGGCTGTCCATGGAGCCCAGCACGGGCTGGGACAAACTTATTCCCCTGTTCCCGAGAGGGAAGAGCAAGAAGGGTCTGCAATAGAGACTGAAATACGGCTCTTGAAGCCTGCGTGAGGCTCTGAACCACGGGGTCCTAAAAAGCGGTCCAGCTGCTGCTCCCCCAGGGGCCTGAGTGCACGTGGAAGGCAGGAGGTGGCTCCTGAGCTGTCTGGACCAACGGCTGCCTCTCAAAGGGACTCCAAGTTCTGCACTTGCTCTCCCAGCAGCCGGAAGCCCACAGCCCACAGAGCCCCTGCTCCTCTCCACCTGACTGACGGGGAGGGGCAGGGGTGAGGCGGGGCAAGCTCCTGGGAGACAGGGTCCCCCTTTGAGACCTGGAGCAGAAAGCAGCTCCCTGTGCCAGGAGGTGGAGGTGGAGGTGGGGCGAGCGAACGACTCGCCTTCCGACAGCAGCTTCCTTCCTGGGCACCGGGTTCCACACCGCACACCCCCCCGCCCCCTGCAGCTGCCTCATGTCTATTTCTGGATTTTACCCACTTGCCCCCTCCTGCTGCCACCACTGTGGTTTGGAGCACCATCTTCCCCCGCCAGGGCTGCTGCAGCAGCTCCCCAAGTGGTCTCCCCGTGCCACCCCGTGTTGCCTCTGCTTCTCTGCCCCTGACCATGGACATTTCAGAAGAGCAGAGGCAACAGGCCACGCCCAGCTCAAGTGTGAATGTCTCCCTACCAATGCCACGCCCTTGGCCCTGCGCCCCCTGCAGTCTCGGCTCTCATCGCAGTCGCCGGCCCTCCCGCGTGACCGGTGCTGCCTTCCACCAGGTCTCGTGCGCGCTGCTCTGTCTTGCTGGCTTCTGCACAAGCCTGTCCAGGCCACTCTTCGGGTGCGTCCTCTCCGGCGGGGATTTGCTGAGCGTGACTGTGCCCCTCAGCTCTGCTCCTCAGCACCTGCACCTACCCCACGATGGTCCGTGCCCTTGGTATTCGTGCCAATACCACGTCACTGCCTGCCCCACAGAAATGAAGGTTCCACAGGGAAAGTGCCCGGTCGTGTTGACTGCCCCACTCTCAGAACTGACCACAGTAACTGAACAGCAGACTCTTGAGAACATGTGATGGATTCATGAGAAACTCAGCAAATGAATGAATGGATGGATGAAGAAACCAGTTGGGGACCAGCGCTGTGGCACAGGCTAAGCTCCCACCTGTGGCACCAGCATCCCATATGGGCCCCGGTTCTAGTCCCGGCTGCTCCACTTCCGATCCAGCTCTCTGCTATGGCCTGGGAAAGCAGTAGAAGATGGCCCAAGTCCTTGGGTCCGAAGATGGCCCAAGTCCTTGGGTCCCTGCACCCACATGGGAGACCTGGAAGAAGCTCCTGGCTCCTGGCTCTGGAGAGGCCTAGCTCCATTTGGGGAGTGAACCAGCGGATGGAAAACCTTTGTCTCTCCTTCTCTCTTCTGTAACTCTGCCTCTCAAATAAATAAATAAAATCCTTAAAACACACACACACACACACAGAAAAACCCACTTGGATCCCAAGTTCTTGGACTCCTCATGGTGTCCTTGACAACCACCAGGGGGCGCAGGAGAGCACATGCCGTGGCCCTGGGGCAGTGCCAGGTGCTGGAGGACTCCCTTGGTGCTGACACTGCCCTCTGGCCAGGAAACCACGCGGCGGGAAGAGGGTTAATGGGAGAGCAGACAACTTCCCGGAAGGGACCCATTGGCCAAGACATCACAGGAGGGTTTTGGTTCTTCGTCCTAACTCTCCAAGACATCCCTCACGCTGACCCAGCCAGAGCCCTCGGGTGCTCTTCTAGGCTTCTTTATCTCCAAAGGCCAGACTGGGATCACCCAGCAGAAGTTAGCACGCAGGGGGCCTGGGCTAGGGGAGAGCTCTGCACTCCTCCAGCGGGGGCGACGGAGACGGCCCCAGTCTTGGCTCCACCATCGCCATGTTTTGCTCAGGAGCTGCCGAGCGACACACAGGGCCGGCCATGGGGAGGAAGTTTTAGCCGGGGAATCTCGACGGAGCCAGGAAGCCAGAAGCTATTCATGAACCAGAAACACGCAGGCAGGAAGAAGGTCCAACTGTTCGGGACGTTTTTGGACTCATAATTTTTTTTAAAAAGATTTTGTTTATTTGAAAGGCAGAGCAACAGAGAATGAGGGAGAGACAGAGATCTTCCATTTATTGTTCAGTCCTCAGATGGCCTCAAGGACTGGGGCTGGGCCAGGTCATAGTCAGGAGCCTGGAACTCCATCCGGGTCTCCCAGGCAGCGGCTTAACCCGCCACGCCTCAGCACTGGTCCCTGGACTCGGGGCTGAACACGCAGCAGAAGTCTCCAGACAACCCCCGTTGGCTGCAGGCACCCTCTTCCTCCTCACCCTCGGGAACCCAGCTTCCCCAGCGAGTCTCAGATGGGGAGGAGAACGTATGGATGATGCAGCTGAACACAACCCCTGATTTTCACTTGAGGAAACACCGCCCAGAGATGGGAGGCGCCTTGCCTGAGGTCCCCCAGCTGTGAGTGGCAACGCGGGGAAAGGAACCTGGGACTCTCGCCCCCCAGCCCAGCGCATTCCCGCCCAATCTCCCCATCTCCTGGTCAGAAAGCCACAGGAGAGTTCCAGGGCGAAGCCGCGGTTTTTAGAAGCCAGTCTGGCAGCTGCTCAGGAAGTTAAGCGTAGAACTGCTCTACGACCCTGCGGCTCACTCCAGGGACCATGCCCGAAATGATCAAACACGCAGACACGCGTGTTTACGACAGCTCCATTACAACAGGCGGAAGGCACAGAGCGCCCAGATGTCCACGCACAGGCGACCAGATGGACACACTTCAGTGGAATACTACGCAGCCGGAGCAGCAAGGAAGCACATTCCACCTGCTACAGGGTGGACAAACCCCAAAACACGCTCAGTGACAGTCACATGTGGAATGAGCCGGAACATACATTTCATATGAGAAATATCCAGGATAGGCAAGCACATGGAGAGAACACGGATTGGCGGTGAGCAGGAGAGTGGTGAGGGACTGCTTAGTGGGTTCGGGGTTTCCTTTTGGGACAATGGAAATGTTTTGGGACTAGGCAGAGGTCATGGCTGCACACATCATGAATGTCCCTATGCCAGTGAACCATGCACTTCAGGACGGCTCCTCAGGGGCAGGCATCTGACCTGGTGGTTAAGGTGCCCACGCCTCCCAGTGGAATCCCTGAGTTTTAGACCTGGTTCCTGCCCCGGACCCCAGTTTCCTGCTGATGCAGTCCCTGGGAGGCAGTGGGGCTGGCTCAGGTAACTGGGTTCCCGACACCCACATGGGGCGCCTGGGTTGAGCTCCTGGCTTCTGGCTCTGGTTCGGCCAAGGTCTGGCTATTGCAGGCATTTGGGGGCTGAACCAGCAGATGAATGGCCACTCTCCTTCCTGTCTCTCTCATGTTCTATGAGTTTCCCCTCACTAAAGATGCAAGGGATAACACTGCTCTGCTTAATGTGCTAAGACAAAGAGCAGGGTGTGCGGAGGGTGCTTGTGTGACATGGGCATGTAAGGCCCTCACCCCCCGGCCGGGTGCGCTCAGCTTAGAAGACAGGCACGTGGTTCACAGCCCTTCCCATACACCAAGAGAACTCTCATCGGGGCCAAGCAAGGGGAGAACCCACAGTGCGCATGGGCAGGAGCTTCCAGTGCTGAGCCCTAAGCCCCTTGCCGGCTTCCTCCTCCTGAGAGCCAGGCAGAGAAGGGTAGGGGCCCTAACGGGCAGTGATGGATGAAATCCCCATTTCCAGCTCACATGCAGTGACCACACGGCCCTGCTCCACGGCCCTGGCCCTCATCACCCAGGGTCCTCTCCCGGTCCTTCCAACAACACGAGAGGTGAGTGCTTAGGGATGAAGGACAACCCCGGGCGGGGGTGTGGTCTGCCCAGGTGAGGTGAGGAGAGGCAGAGGTGAGCGGGCAGCCTGAGGCTGTTGCCGGAGAGGGGGCCGCGGTGCCCATCTTCCCGACTGAAGATGCAGTGGGATTTCCTGCTGAGCTCCGCAGGGCAGAGCCAGCCCCCCGCACGGGGCGGTCCCAGAGGGGCACAGGGAGAAGCACCCAATGACCCAGCGGCCCCATCACACCTTCCAGGAAATCAAACACGATGCCCACGCATGCACAGACAGCATGGACCAGAAGGACCCTATCCTATCTCATCAAACAGACAGGAGACAGATAAGGACCACAAATTACATCAGAGAGGGGCCCCAGGCAGGGGGAGAGTGTGAGCTAAAGAATGTAAATACACCAGCAGAGAAATCGCGCGCCAGCGGACACGACGCTATCAACTGCGGACCCGAACAATCCGATTCCTACACGTCTGAGGTGCCCCTTCCCCCCGGACACCACACGCTCACAGCCCCCCCCACACCCACAGGGAAAACATGAGAGGAAATCGGCCGCCTAAACAGGAAACGCTGCGTCCCGTTACACAGTGATCTCACCTCTCGTAAAGAATCCCAATGGCGTTGGGTCAGGTGCGTTACTACCAAGCTTCCCACACAGGAAGGAACCCAAATGCTTATCACAAACACCATGGCACTCTTTACAACAAGCACATCCCAGCACCCTCAAACCTCAAGGCAGGGCCAGGCCATGCTGCAGATCTGAACGTGAGCGCCCATGGAACCTGCTGTCCCACACGGGCACCGTCCACACCCTGGGGCGGCCTGACGGATCTCCAGGCCTTCTCACGGGCAACTCAGGGCAGAAGTGTCTGGATGGGGCATGCGTAAGCTGGGGACTGACCAGGGAAGACCACTGGACGCGACAGCGGAGCAGCCAGCATGCCCGGGTTGAAGCCACTCCCCACCTAGAGAGGGGGGCCGTGGGCAAGTACTGAGCCTTCAGGGCTTTGTGTGCCTCATCCAAAGAACGAGGTCATAACAGCAGCTGCCCTGAGGGCTGTGGGGACGGCCCACTGCATGCTTTCTGGGTACTGTGTGGACAGGTGCTGGCTGGCACCGCTGGGTGGGGTCTGAGCCCACGGAGAGGTGGCTCCCTTGCTGACACCACCAATAGCCGAACTCGGAGGAACCATCGGTCCACAGTCACCGTCTTCTTGCCTCTTTTTGTTTTTCCAGGTCCTGGTTCGCTTTCTTTCTCCAGATTGGGGGACCCCTAGTGTTGATTCCACAAGCTGTCCCTGGCAGGTGGACGAGATGCCCACGGCTCCCGCAAGCTGTCACCATGGGGGACTCCCCACGTTCCCGCAGCCCCCCCACCCCAGCAGGCTGTGCTGGTGGCCACAACACATATGACAGGGAGATGGGCAGTGCCGAGATGCGGCTCAGCCGGCAGCACTTCACCTTCTGGGGCGGAAGCTGCCTTGGATCCGGGGTGGCCTCAGTGGCCCCAAGACACGTGACAGACGGTGGCAGACTCATGGAAAACTGGAATTAGAAGATACGTTTAGGTGGCAGACGCTTGGCACAGAGCAGTGAAGTCGTCTCGGGACACCTGCCTCCCACGTCAGGGTGCCTGGTTCAAGTCCCGGCTGCTCCGCTTCCAGTCCAGCTCCCTGCTAATGACACCCTGGGAGGCGGCAGTGATGGCCCAAGTACGTGAGCTGCTGCCACCCACAGGAGAGACCTGGGTAGCTGGCTTTGGCCTGGCCCAGCCCTAGCTGTCGGGGGCATCTGGGGAGTGAGCCAGCAAACGGAACATCTGCCTGTCTCTCCACCTTTCAAACAAAATGAACATAAATAAAAATGTAAAAGATAAGCTTATTTTGGTGCGAGTTTTTCCAGGAACTTTTTGAAGGCCCCATACATAGGTGGAGGAGACATACGGTTTCGCTTACTTCAGCAGGGAAGGCAGAAAACAAGAGAACAAAATACCAGGATGCAGTCAGTGCAAGGCGGGAGATGCAAGCAGCCCGCACAGCGATGCTTAGAGCAGCTTTTACCAATCACCGCCAAATGCAGAAGCGCCAAGGGTGCCCTTCAAGTAGGTGAACAGGGGCCGGCGCTGTGGTGTAGCGGGTAAAGCCACCGCCTGCAGTGACGGCATCCCAAATGGGCACCAGTTCAGGACCCGGCTGCTCCACTTCCGATCCAGCTCCCTGCTATGGCCTGGGAAAGCAGTACAAGGTGGTCCTTGGGCCCCTGCACCTGCACTGGAGACCCGGAAGAGGCTCCTGGCTCCGGCCATTGCAGTCAATTGGGAAGTGAACCAGTGGATGGAAGACAGTCTCACTTGGCTTCTCCTTCTCTCTCTGTGTAACCCTGACTTTCAAATAAATAAATAAGTTTAAAAAAAAGTAGGTGAGTGGATACACTGTGATACATCCAGACACCAGATATTCAGCCCTAAAAGGAAAAGAGCTGGCGTGTGCACTGTGGCGCAGCATGTTAAGTGCCTGTTCTGCTTCTGGTCCAGCTTCTTGCTAACGCACACCCTGGGAAGGAAGCAGATGATGGTTCAAGGTCTTGGTCCCTGCCATGCCCCCGGGTGACCCAGATGGGGTTCTGAGCTCCTGACTTCAGTCTGGGCCAGCCCGGGCTGTGACTGGCATCTGGGGAGGAAGCTGAGGATGGAAGATCTGTCTCTGCTTCTCCTCCCCTCTCCCTCTCTCTGTTGCTCTGCCTTTCCAATAAATAAATTCTTTTTTTCTAAAGATTTTTATTTATTTGAAAGACAGAGTTACAGAGAGAGGTAGAGACAGAGAGGGAGGTCTTCCATCCTCTGGTTCACGCTCCAAATGGCCGCAGTGGCTGGAGCTGCGCCGATTCAAAGCCAGGAGCCAGGAGCTTCCTCCGGGTCTCCCATGCGGGTGCAGGGGCCCAAGCACTTGGGCCATCTACTGCTTTCCCAGGCCACAGCAGAGAGCTGGATGGGAAGTGGAGCAGCCTGGTCCTGAACCAGCACCCATATGGGATGCCGGCACTGCAGGCAGAGGTTTTACCTGCTATGCCACAGCACAGGTCCCCAATAAATTCTAGAAAGAAAGGAAGGAAGGAAGGAAGGAAGGAAGGAAGGAAGGAAGGAAGGAAGGGAGAAAGAGAGAAAGAGAGAGAGAGAGAGAGAAAGAGAGAGAGAGAGAGAGAAAGAGAGAAAGAGAGAGAGAGAGAGAAAGAGAAAGAGAGAGAAAGAGAGAAAGAGAGAGAAAGAGAGAGAGAAAGAGAGAGAGAAAGAGAGAGAGAAAGAGAGAAAGAAAGAAAGAGAGAGAGAGAGAAAGAAAGAAAGAAAGAAAGAAAGAAAGAAAGAAAGAAAGAATCAACCATAACGAGACACAGAGGAAACTTAAGTGAGAGAAACCAATGAGAAAAGGCTGCCTACTCTGAGTCCAGCCAGCCACCGTCCTGGAAAAGGCAAAACTGGAGACAGCGAAATGATCTGTGTCGCAAGGGTGCCAGGGGAAGGACGGGCAGACGGGTACAGGGGAGTCTCAGGGCAGCGACACCGCCCAGCGCGGGGCTGTGGGGGTGGGGACCCGGCATCACACATTTGCCTGAACCATACAAGGCCACAGGGAGGGCGACATGCAGCAGGACTCTGAGTGACAATGAAGTGTCAATCAGTGGCCACAAATGCACCGCTGTGCCGGTGGGTGCGGACCGTGGGGGAGCTGGTGGGGGGACGGCATCCACGGAACTCTCCATCTTCTGTCAGCTTTGCTGTGAACCTGCAGCTGCTCTAGGGAATCAAGTCTGAAGGGAGGGAGGGCAGACAACAGGATGGCGTGGTAACGGAAGTGGGCGGTCAGGGACCACCTCAGAGAAAAGGCGACATGGGACTCAGAGCTGAGTGACGAGAAGAAGCCACTTTTGTACAGATGGTTCAGAAAAGAAAAGCATCCCAGGTAGGCAGAACTGCTCAAGCAAAGGCCCTGAGGTAGGAATCTGATTGGCAGACGGGAAGCACCGGCAGAAGCCTGTGTGTCTGGAGCATGGAGGATGCCGGGAGAAGAAGGGACGAGCCCGAGATGGAGGGGAGACAAGGTGCTCAGACAGAGCTCTGAGCTTCCATTGCATTCAGGGGCTGGCGGTGCGGTGCGGTGGGTTAAATCGCCACTTGTGTCACTGGTACCCCACATCCAAGTGCCTATTCAAGTCCTGGCTGCCCTGCTAACACGCCGGGGAAGGCAGCGGAAGATGGCCCAAGTGCTTTGGTCCCGGCTACCCCCACGGGACGCCTGATGGAGTTCCTGGTCCAGCCTTGGCTGTTGCAGCCTTTGGGGACTGGACCAGTGGATGGGAGAGCTGTCTGTCTCTCCCTGCCTTTCGAATGAATGAATGAACGAATGGATCTGCACTCAAAGCATGCAGGAAGCTATGGCGGGGTTTCAAGTCCCAGCCTAACAGGATGAGGTCTGGCTACCGTGGGGGAGGGCAGAACGCACACGGGCAGGAGTGGGCGCAGGGGCCGGGGCCGGTGCGGGGCCCTGCAGGCTGCAAGGTGGGGCCGGCCCTTCGCTCCCACACGCAGGTGCCCCGGCACGGTCTCACCCGGTGCAGCGGCCTCGTGGCCCCACGGGGGCTAACACAAAGTAGTCGGGGTGCCAAGGGCTGAGCGCGAGACTTCTCAAGAACCTCAGTGCTGGCTGCACACGGGGTCCAGGGAATGGCGGCTTCTCCGGGAGTGTCTCGGGGGCCGTCTCCACCGGGACTTGGGGGGGAAAGGGCCGCGGGGCGCAGGACCCTCCTCCACGCTCGCTGGAGTGGCTCCTCAGCTGTGACGTCCACAGCACAGTCTTACAGAAGCCTCCATCCGAGACAGGAATCTGCAGTACGCTCCCGAAGTGACCACACAAGATGCCGAGCTTCCAAGGAGCCTGCCTCCGGCTTCCCACGGCAGCCCGAGCGCACCCAAGGCCTCTGAGTTCTCCCCTCTACCCAGCCTGCCTTTGGGGCCCTGCCAGATTCATGTGGCGCCAGCTGACTCCCTGGTGCCAGCAGCCCTGAGTAAATTGCTTCTTCCGGCCTCACCAGGGTGGCCTTTGTTCACTTCCACACGGCTTTGACTTCCATCACTGCTAACCTCCTCTCCCCTAATTCTTTGCCATCTTCCAGATTGGGGTCCTTGTGGCGACACCTCCTCTGGGAAGCCTCCCCGGGTTTCCCTGCATCGCCCATTCTCACCCAGGCCGGTTGAGGACCTCACCCTGTGCATGCTGGGACCATAGCTGGGACCATAGCTGGGTCTGTTTCCCCATCCACCCCATGAGGCCCCTGAGGCCACAGACAGGGAACTGTTGCACCTGCACAAGGTCAAGTACACAGACAACCTACACACATCTGCGGGAGGCTTACCCAGCACCCACGCCATCCTCCTCCCAGCCAGGGCGCCCACATACTTCTCTGGAGAACGCCTCTCTGCCCCTGTCTCAGAGTGATTCCACCCCAGTTCCAGGGCTGGGCCTAGTTCGGTGGAACACCGCTATCGTTATCGTCCCCACCCTCTTCCCACCCCACCCTCTTAGGAACGGGCACAGCAGGGGACACTCCACTGAGCCCTCCGGGAAAGACAAGTGTCTCCTCTCTTGAGAGAGAGGCCCTGCGGGGAGCACCCATAGAGGGGGAGGCCGGAGCTGCAGGAGGTGGACGGGGGTCCCCCGCGGAACGTGAAGATGACCCAGCACGGCCAGAGGCAGAGAAGACAGCTCCTTTGTGCCGGGGTTTGAGTTAGACTGATTGAGCACTTCCCGGAGCCAGCCCGAGTGCGGGTTTTTAAATCACACACGTGTGCGCACATTAAACGTTCCCTTAAATTTTTAAGCCAGCTGGAGCTGAATTTGTCATCACTCAGGCTGATGGTACTGTCAGAACGAGAGCTCAGAGCACCTGCTGAGCGCCGGAGCCTTCACGGCCCCCACTTCAGCACAGAAGGGCGCCCCCCCACCGCCGCCCCGCCTGGCCGGGCCCCGCCCTCCACCGCAGACGCAGCAGACACAGCTGTGAGTCCGGTCAGGCAGGAGCCCGCGGCCTCCCCACGCACGGCGCAGTGGTTTGCTGGTCTCATGGACGCGGCTTTCATTCACGGTCCACGGCCTCTGCTGTGCTCAGATCTTGCTCACTCCTGCCCCAGCCACGCTCTGCACGCGCCCCTCCCGACTTCCCACTGCCCCTCCACATCAGATCCTGCGCTCTGGGGGCACTGAACGTGGCTAACCACTCCGTCCACCCTGATGGCCCCAACACAGCCCCGGCTCCGGCTCTGGCCTCACCGAGCTCTGTGGCAGCCCTCCCCGTGCCACTGGACTCTCACCCTCCACCTGCTGCTCCCGGAACCGCCTCTCTGTGGCCACCTTGTTGGCAGGATCCAGTCAGGTCACCCAAGCCAGATGCAGGCACTGCCCCAGACCCCACCCTCTCCACTGCTCTTAGCAGGCGCCAGGTCCTTGGCCTGCCCGCTCCCGCCCGTATTACCTTCCCATACGTCCGACTGCTGTAGTAACAGAGCAGGTCTCCTCGGCCCAGCAGCCCCTCCTCCAGGTTCCCACTGCAGCGACGTTTCTACCCCCTGACCAGGTCGGCGCCCTGCTGCAGATCCTTCCAAATCACCCCAGCAACTGGTAAGATCCAAGCCAACTGCCAGGCAAGCTGGCGCGTGAGGCTCCTGGAGGCCTCGCCCACCCACACCCCGGCTGACCGACACGCCACGCTGTGCACCTGCCCCACGCTGCACCCAGCCATCCTCCATGCAGAAGGGCCTCCCTCCCTGTCCCACAGCCAGGTCCTACCAGCCTGGAGACCCCGCTCGGATGCCCTCTGTGCTCTGTGTGCCTTGTCCATCACAGGGTGGAGCACCACCTTCACTCTCCCCAAAGCCTGCCTCCCTGGGCTCTCAGCGCACTGCATGGACACTAAGCAAACATCATGGAAAGTGCAATGAAAAGGTCATTTTGGTGCAAAAACGTAGACATCCATGCATGCATTTTTTAACATAATATGCATTTTCCACGAACCCTGGGAACACTGCTTGTATAGGTAAGGGTGGGAACCTTCCAGAGGAGGTCGGGAAAGTCAGAGGCCCAGGCTCTGTGAGCCATCCAGGCTCTGAACCTGGACTTTGTGTTTTCTCTGCACATGCAGTGGGGAGGCTCAAGAAAGGACTAAGCCCAGCTCACTCTCTGGACTGCAGTGTGCCCCTGTTCTGGGAGCCAAGCCTGGGGGGAATCTGCTCAGACCACATCTCCTCTTCCCTCCCCCAGTCGCCTTTCCCCAGCTTCTAGACCTGGAGGTGCCCTGGGCAGGGGGAGGGGGAGGCAAAGAGGAAGGGAGACGGCTCAGAGGTCCCCAAGGCCCCCGGGACTCGGTGGGAATCGGCGGGATCTGATGACTGAGTGGTATGAGAGGGAGGTTTCAAGGGTGGGACACGGGACCGCGATGGCGCCGATAGCGGGTATCAAGAACATGGGGTGGGGGGCACCTGGCCTAGCAGTTAAGATGCTCACATCCCTCTTCAGAGAACCTGGGTTCAGTCCCTGACTCCAGCCTCCTGCTGGTGCAGCCCCTGGGAGGCAGCAGTGACGGCTCAAGCAGTTGGGTCCCTGCCACACTCATGGGAGACCTCGATGGGGTTCCTGGCTGTCAGCTTTGGCTTGACCCAGCCCTGGCCACTGTGAGCATCTGGGAACGGACCAGGGAATGGGATGAGAGCTCTCTCTCTCTGCCTCTCAAATAATAACAAGAAAAATGCAGCCCAGGGGAGTTGTCTGGCAGTCCCCGTAGCGCAGAGCGGTCGAAAGCTTGGAAGTGGGACTACGATCGCCATCGACATCCCTAGGGCCTGCAGGGACTTGGGGACTGTGGTGCTGAGTGACCACCAACAGCTGAGAGCCGCCCAGGCCACAGGCCAGCAATTAGCTCCCGGAATCAACCAATCAAATGCCAGCAAAGGAACACTTCACACATCCCTTTCCTGGGAAACCACGGCTGAACAGACAATAGAAGCCCAGGGGACCTAATGCAGAATTCAACCATCCTGAATCAGGTTAAAAAATGCAGCAGGGCTATGACCGTGCTACCTGCAAGCAGGAGAGGTAGAACAGGAGGAAACAGGGGCACACAGTAAGGAGTGGGCACACAGGTGCTCCCCAAGGAGCCAGAAAGAGCTCACGGTTCTCCCCAGCGGGGCCAGGGGGTCCATGAGGGTGACGGGCAGGCAGGCCTCTTAGGTGGGAGCGAGGATGCAGAGGGAAGGCGTTGGCCGAGTCATCAGGTCCTGGTACAAACGAGCAATGTTGACAGTGGTGTACACACACAGGAGTCAGAGTGGCTCAGGCTGTCACCACGACCCCCGTCCACGCCCACGCTGCTTGCTTTTCTCTTGGAGAGGAGCGAGCGAGCCGTGGCTGTGACAGAAGAGCCCCTGAGGAGCCTCCACGGGAAAACCCACACGCCCAGCTCAGCGCCGTCCCCCACGGCCAGGCCCCCACCCTCCCCCGCAGGTTCACCCTGCACCGCTGGTGGGCTGGCACACCGGACCCTTCCTTCCCCACCATGCGAACTCCCTCTCCAAGGCCCCCAGCGGCCACTCCTCCACAACTCTGCCCCTGCGTCCCTGTTGAGAGCAGGTGGCCAGCCCCTGGCTCCCCAGTCCAGTGCTCACCGCCTCCTATCCTGTGGGCTGTTTTCCCACGTCCATCTCCTGCACCAGTCTCTGAACTTTTTTTTTTTTTTTTAATACTTATTTGGAAGGCAGAGAGCAACAGAGAGCAACAGGCATAGATGGAGCGAGATCCCCCATCCACTGGTTCACTCCCCAGTGCCTGCAATAGCCAGGGCCAGGCCAAGCTGAAGCCAGGAGCCCAGCGCTCCATCCTGGTCTCCCACATGGGTGGCAGGGACTCACCACCTGCTGCCTCCCAGGCTGCACATTAGCAGGGAGCTGCAATCGGACGCAGAGCCGGGACTCAAACCAAGGCACTCGGAGATGTGGGCGTCCTAACCACTGGGCCAAACAGCCACCGAGACTCCGAACTGCTTGAGTTAGGGCCAGTGTCTGGTCTCTGCAGTAAGATAGTCCAAGAGATGCCCCTGGGGTGAGTGACAGCCATCTTATCAGACACTGCCTGCTACTGGGAGCTACGGAACCCAGCAGCAAATTTAGTGCACTAAATCCTTGGTTGACGCAACACACAACAGACCCGCCGTTACAAGATGAGCCTGAGTAATGAAAGTCAGGGCAAGAACCTCTTGACAGCATCGCTTCAGCA
Source organism: Lepus europaeus (assembly GCF_033115175.1). Classification (NCBI taxonomy): domain Eukaryota; kingdom Metazoa; phylum Chordata; class Mammalia; order Lagomorpha; family Leporidae; genus Lepus; species Lepus europaeus. The sequence goes on along the minus strand of NC_084840.1, from coordinate 20,038,701 downwards.
CCCTCTGGGGAAGGGGCCACACCCACCCGCAGACACGCACACATCGTACAACTCCGCCCCCCCCAGGAGCCCCTGACCTCGATGCCACGCTCGGTGCCACGCCGCTCTCCCTGTCCCACATTCAGAGGCTCAGAATCCAGGACTGCGATGCTCTGAGCACCTGTTGCAAAACTGCCCCACCCCTGTTCCCAGCCCCAAGTCTCTGCTGGAGGCTCAGGCTTGGCTGCAGGGGTTCTGAAAGGCACCCTCAGCAGACGGACCAACCTGGGCACCATCGCAAGCTCCATCCCCCTCCTGCCCTCTGACCCCACTGCCACTCCCCTTCCACCTCTTACTCCAGGGCAGGAAGGAGGCAACAGATGGCCGCCAGAGTGGCTCTGCGCCCTCCAGCTCACAGGCATCTGAAGGCCCAGGCCATGGGTTTCCTAGGAAACTCCCAACGCCACCTATTGACGGCCACCAGCCTGTCCCCAGAAGGCAGCACACCAGCATCGGAAGGGGATGCAGGGGTGGGGGGAGCAGCTCCCGGCTCCCTGCTGCAGAGCCGCAAGTCTTACCCTTCTCTCCCTCTTGGCCCCACACAAGATGACCAAGATGACCAAGGTGACCATGTGTCCCAGTCCCCTTTCTGTAGGGCAGCGACCACACCCCACTCACCAGCCTGCTCCCGGAGCGACAGCTTCTTTGCCTGCGTGGGCTCCACCTGCCAAGGAAACCTCCTCAGTGGGACTGATGTCCCCTTGCCAGGGGAGGGGGGGTGTCTCCATCTGCTCCATGGCTGGGTTTCACGCCTGGCTCCCCCTCATCGTCAGGGGAGTGGGGAGGGGGCGGGGGCTGTGTGTTTAACTATTGACAGCTCCCAGCAGCCAGGCCCCTCCCTCCCTGCCTCACTGAGGTCACGGAGGTCATGGGGATGGGGAGGCAGGGTCAGGTGGTCCAGATGCCCTCCTGGGGAGGCTGGGAGGGGGGACACCTGGGGTTTGGATTAGGGATCTGGCTGAAAGGCAGCTGCTTCGTGCTCAGCACCCAGAACTGATCTATACATTGAAACCTGAACCCCTTGGCTATTTATTAGGGTGAGGGGAGGGTGGGGACCTTTGCCCTCAGTGGTCACACCAGGTTCTCCCCCACAAAAGGTGTCACACACAAGCCACCCAGGCCCAGGGCCCTAGAAGGAGGTCACATCACCCACAAAGTGTGGCTGCTTCTCGGGTGGGAGGTGCCCGTGTCTCACAGCCAGGACACAGAGGCTTCCCGGTTCTTTGTCATTATGACTCAGTGCGGGTCAGCCACCAACACTGTCACCACGCGCTGGCTATGCCTCTGTTTCTCCCCTAATACAACCACACTCCAGTGCGCATCTTTTTGTGCAATTCCCTAGCTATAGAGAAAGCAGGGTGGCTGTCTCTCTGCCCCCACCCCCCGATCCAAGGCCAACTGGTGTACCCAGCCTGCATGGACGCCCCGGTGTACCTCAGCCTGGTGCTTGCTGCTACTAGGAGCCCTGGGAGAGGCATGGCCAGCTCTCTGGAGTTGCCTGCAGGCTGCGCATTTCTCCCCATCCCTGCTCACACATTCATCCTCCCAGCAGCAAACGGAGGAACGTGCAAGGCACGGATGAGGCTGGCAAAGGTGCCGATCGAACACACGGGAGGGGCTGCCGTCAGCACAGTCTGGCTTTCTCAACATCCGTCATCCGGGCCCCACTAGCCACAGAGCTCTGACCAGTCTCCAGCCACCCAGACTGCATGTCAGACGGGCTGTGAAGCGATTGGAAGTCACCAGGTCACACAGCGTGCCAGGGCCTACGCTCGCCTCCAGCTGCAGGCTCAGGCCAGGAAGAGAGGGGCCCAGGAGGAGATCACGTCTGCCACCAGCAGCAGGAAGGAGAGGCGCAGCTCCCCCTCCACCCCCCTCCTGCTCTCAGGAATTCACGCCCAGCTTCTCACTGCTCTCGGGGAGACAGTTTTTACAGCGAGCAGGTGCACATCTGTCTTCGCAGCTGAAGAGGGGTGGGTGAGATTCCCCAGCCCCCTCCCTGAGAGGGGCTGCCAAGGCGCCCGGCTTCTGGGCACCAGGCGTGGGCAGCACTGTCTGCCCTGGGCTCTGCCACTTAACATGGGCGGGGGGCTCAAAGGAGGCTGGATGGAAGTGGTGATTGTCCTATGTGATGGGTTCCCAGGATTCTGAGAGGGAGGGAAGTGGAACCAGGCGGGAGAGATGGAGGTTGGAGGCAGAAAGCCCCGAAGGGAGCCCAGGAATCAGCATTAGAAGACCCAGGCTCCTCGGAAGTTTAGCGTGGGGCTCCCACAGGGCCCACTCTGTGGGATGTACAGATGACCAAGCCGTGGTCTGTCCACGCTGCGGACTGTCAGTTGGCCCTAGGGAGGAATGAAGCGCCGGTATAACCGGGGTTCGCAAAAAGTCCGTGGAAACGCATAAGATGACAAACCCAGGCCCGGACTTCAACATTTCTTTGTACCAAAATAATTCCATCTCGACAAACTTGTTGAAACACCCTTGCATTAAAACAGGGCTGAGCCCTGAAAACATCTAACTACGTAAAGGAAGCCAGACACGACAGAGCACGTGCTGTGTGGCTTCATGGGACACCGAAGATAGGCAAATTCAGAGACAGAAAGCAGAGGAGCGGGTGCTTGGGGCTGGGAGAGGAGGTGGCCATGTGCTGGAGGTCATTGCACTGGGAACTGGCCCCTCTGCAGGTGTGCAAACGCAGTGCACCCCAAAAACCACAGCACCGGGCCCTCCATGGGGTTGCATGCTTTGCACAATATGTAAATTATATCCCAACACAGCCGCTATTAAAAACACTAATATTAAAATATTAACAGAAAACAGAATTTCACAAGGAATTGGAAAGCTTGGTTATGAAAAAAAATCATGATGCTTTAAAAGGAAAGCGAACAATTAAATGTACAAATGTAGTTTCAAATGTTTCATGGAATTATATTAGTTTCTTAATGGGACTGAACAGGGTTTGCTAACATTATGGAATTTATGAAAAGAATCAGACAATGCATTGATTGAAATTAAAAATCAAAAGAAGAATTATGCTTTGGGATTTACAATTTTAATACATTCAATACTGGTTAGTTAAAAAATAAAAATCAAGGGGCCGGCGCTGTGGTGTAGCAGGTAAAGCCGTCACCTGTAGTGCCAGCATCCCATATGGGCACTGGTTCAAGTCCCAGCTGCTCCACTTCCAATCCAGCTCTCAGCTGTGGCCTGAGAAAGCAGCAGGAGATGACCCAAGTCCTTGGGCCCCTGCACCCATGTCAGAGACCCGGAAGAAGCTCCTGGCTCCTGGCTTCGGATCAGTGCAGCTCTGGCCATTTCGGCCAACTGGGGAGTAAACCAGCAGATGGAAGACATCTCTCTCTCTTTCTCTCTGTCTCTCTATAACTTTGCCTTTCAAGCCTTTCAAATAAATAAATATTCTTAAAAAATAAATGAAAATAAGAATCAAGAAAAAGACCCAGGGCAAAGTTCTCGTGTGCAGGACACAAACCATCCAATCTCTCTCCCTGGGAAATTACAGAATGCTGGCCAAAGGGAAGGGGGCTCCGGAAGATCCAGAACTTTATCCCTGTGAGCAGCCTCCCCAGGAAGACAGCTCTACAAGTCCCACTGGTCCCCTCCTTGCAGAGGCCAGCCTCCTCTCCCCAAGCACTGTCGAAGCCTCCCAGGCTCCCTAGGCAGTTTCCCTGCGAAATACAAACCAGTGGCTCCTCAGGCCCTGCTGTCTGGCCACACCTCTTCTACCAACTGGCCTGTGTGGACACACCCTTCTACCCACCTACCTACCAACTGCTAGGCCACAGATTCCAAGCCTACTTTCAACAACCTCGACTCTACAGGCATTTGACAACCAGAGGCTCTGGGAAAGCAGCAGAAGAGGGCCCAGGTCCTTGTGTCCCTGCACCCACGCAGCAGACCCAGAAGAAGCTCCTGGCTCCCGGCTTCAGCCTGGCCCAGCCCTGGTCTTTGCAGCCGTTTGAGAAGTGAACCAGTGGATGGACGATCTCTCTCCTCTGTCTCTGTAACTGACTTTCAAATAAATAAATAAATTTTAAAGAAAGAAAGAAAACCACAGGCTAAGCTGAAACAGAAAAGGAGGGCCAGACCAGAGCAGAAACGTGGGGTGAGGAGCTGATGACCTCCAGCCCCTAAACCAGATTATGAGCTTCTCTCTCTTTTTTTTTAAATTTTATTTGACAGGCAGAGTTAGTGAGAGAGAGACAGAGAGAAAGGTCTTCCTTCTGTTGGCTCCCCCCCCAAATGGCTGCTACAGCTGGTGCGCTGTGCCGATCCGAAGCCAGGAGCCAAGTGCTTCCTCCTGGTCTCCCATGCGGGTGCAGGGGCCCAACCACTTGGGCCATCCTCCACTGCCTTCCCAGGCCACAGCAGAGAGCTGGCCTGGAAGAGGAGCGACCAGGACTAGAACCTGGCGCCCATATGGGATGCCGGTGCCACAGGCGGAGGATTAACCAAGTGAGCCACAGCGTCGGCCCCGTATGAAATTCTCAAGGGCAAAGGAAGTATACTCTGCTTTTTCCCTGCTGCTTCACAGAGCGTCATCTCGGAGCTGGATACCCACTGGTGACGTCATCTCGGAGCGGAACACCCAGTGCTTACGAGGCACAAGCTAGGAAACCACGTGACCGGGGAAAGCCCCCGACTGGGGTTCAGAGATTCAGCTCCGAGAGGAAGCAGCGTATCAGCCTTCAGGCACTAGGAAAGCGCCCAGACCTGGCGCCACACACACCCGAGCTTCAGGCCCACCTCCGCCATGTACCTGCTACGGCATCTCCAGTGGTTTTTTTATTCTCATTCAGTTTCTAGCCCTCTGGGGGCTGTGGTTGTGGTGCAGTGCATTAGGCTGTTGCCTGTAACACCAGGATCCCAGGGGGGCGCCGGTTCAAGTCCTGGCTGTTCCACGTCCAATCCAGCTCCCTGCTAATGTGCCTGGGACCCAAGTCCTTGAGTCCCTGCACCCACGCAGGAGACCCAGATGGAATTCCAGGCTCCTGGCTTTGGCCTGGCCCAGCCCCGGCTGTTGAGGTCATTTGAAGAATGAATCAGCAGCTGAAGATCCCTCTGTTACCTGGCCTCCCAAAGAGATAACATCTTTTTTCTTTTTCTTTAAAAGACTGAGATACACACACTTCCTCACTGCAGGCTGCTGTGACAATGACAGGGCTGAATGAGCCGGTGTCTGCCTATGGCGCTTCCCCCAAGCCTGGTGTGCCATTTGTCACGCGGATTTGGATAAGCTCGGTTTTCAGACAGACTTTGTATGTCTACAGCGCAGACAAGGCCTGGGCAGGTGACAGATGTCAGCTCTGTGGCTAAGGCATCGTTGTTTACTGTGCTGATCAGGCACGGGTGCTGTCGGCTAACGAGAACACAGAAAGGGGGAACCCTGCAAAATCCCAGACCAGCCACAGCACCCCGGGGCTCCCCACTCCAGTCTCTGCCATGGTCTCTTCTGCTACAGCCCTCCGCACCCCTCATCATGCCAGCTTCTTCCAACCGTGACCCGTGACCTCTGGTATCTGCTGCTCCCCGCTGAGGTCAGCCGGGGTCAGGTCTCTTGCAGTGGCTTCCACTCTGCCGTCCAAGGGTAGCATGTTCCCAGTGACATTTTTAAACTCTGTCTGCTGCGATACTGGGAGGAGAGACTGAGACAGCAGGAGGGAGCGGCAGCTGCTCCCCCCACCCCCCTGCCTCCCGCATTTACATCCAACACAGACATCGGCCTGCATCCAACTGCCAGCCCGGTAGGCTTCCACAGGCTGTGGGAGAGGTGCAAATACAGGCGGTCGGGAGGAGGGGCGTCGGGGGAGCGCCGGGGGAGGCAACAGACAGGAGGGTTGCTCCCTGCCGTAGTCTGTCTGGAAGTCGGCTCATGACTTACGAAGTGCTGCCGGCTCCTCTAGCGGCGGAGAGCGAACTGCTTGTCTTGGACCCCCCAGAGCCCTTTCCTTAGGTAACAACCTAACAGCCCAGCCTCTGGTAGAAAGGTGGGCATGGGGGCAGCAGCAAAGGCCAGGAAGGGTTTCCAAATGAGTGCATGCCAGAGAGGAGGCAGAAGGCACAAGATACCAAGGGGACCGGTCCTCTCTGTCGCCACCCATGTCCCCAGGCCCAGCCCCGCACAGCTCAGTGCCCACAGCAAAAGCTGGCGAAGCCGGAGCTGCCTTAGGGGCCTGGAATTGGTTTTAGGTCAGGGGATGGGGAACAAAAAAGACAGTTCCTAATGAAGCCCCCAGACCCACCCCCATCCATCCATGGCTGTGTGTAGCCACAGTGTGGGGGTGGGGAGGGGGTTGTTTCTGGAGAGCTGGCTTCCTGCTGATAGCCAGAAGGGCTTAGAAGCGTGAGTGCAATTAACCAAATGGAAGCATTTGGGAAATGGAAGGCCCGGGATGCGTCAGAGGGCAGGTGTCTGCTCCGGGTGACCTGAGCTGACCCCGGCTGAAGCGCAGCGGGTGGGAGGAGATGCTGCCTGCCAGGGAAGGTGTCTCCTGCGGGAGGAAGCACAGGGAGAGGCTTGGAACAGATGCTTGGGGCAGCGCCAGATGGCAGTGGCCTGGGAACAAAGGCAGAAGAGCCGGAGGGAAGGCGGGCAGGGACCCGAGGGCTTGCTCCTGAGGGGGCTCCGGAGCCGGAGGACAAGTCACAGTCATATGTGGAACTGGTTCAGGAACAGCCATGCAGGGCTTGGATGACACGTGGAACAAGCCCCCCACCCCACCCCCCCAGCACACACCAGGCCCCAAGTCCAAAGGGCCAAGCGCACAGGTCCCAGGGAGAGCGGGGCTGCAGCACTCGAGCCAGGACGCTGGCGCTTCCTTGGGCTTGGGGCAGGCGCCTCCAGCCCTGCCATCAGAGGAAACTCTGTCCTGGGCTGCGGGGAGGACGGATCCCTGGGGACTGCCGTCAAGGGCAGAGCACGGGGAGCATGCGGAAGCTGGGACTGACCCGCATGACGACCGCCATCACCAGGCACCCCTACGCCAGCGCATCCTCTGCACTCTCTCTTCTTCGTTAGGTTCCTCTGTGGGTGCCCCCTTCAAGATGTGTGGGTGCCGCGGCCCACAGGGGCCAGTGTGATGTCAGAGCAAGAAAGCAGCCTGCCATTCAGGGCGCCGACGCTCTCGTGCCGGTTTGTGTTACGGACATCCGGGAAAATAACTTCTTGGAGTCTGTTTATCCACCAATCTGGGGAGAATGCTGCCACCAGCCTCGGTATCCCAGAACTGTCGACGTGTCAGTCAAGTGACACAATCAATGCAGACGGACGCCCTGCCACATGGATAAAGCTCCGAGCCAACTTCCAGCTTGCTGGTTAGATCGGAAGCGTCCAGAAGGTTAGGCTCACGCAAGTCTGCCCCGGTGAGGCAGGAAGGAGCCGGGCATGACCCGGCTGCCAGTCAGACATGCCCCTGGGCAGAGATGCAGCCGTCGCCAGAGAAGGCAGGCCTGGAGTTCCTGGGGTGGGGATCTGGTTGGGCAGCCCAGAGGGTATGTGTCCAGGGAGAGCTGGGGGACCAGGTTCAGGGTAGGGAGGGTGCGTGAAAAAGGGGGCCGTGATGACACAGAGCTGGCCTAACTCCCTGATTCTGCACACGCCTGGGGACCTGCCCCAGTGCCGGACACATATATCCTCTGCCTATTTCAAGGAAGGAGTGCAGCGCTCTTGCAGTCCGTCCTGCACGTACAGTAAAACCAAAGAATGGTGCCCTCCCGACTCAGTGGGTGAGTCTGGCCAAGTTCCATAACCAGCAGCAAGGACACGATCAAAGCCCTGCTGGCAGGTGAATTCCCCAGGGGGTCCCTGAACCCCGACACAGCTCTGAGCCAAGCTACAGCCCTAAAAGAAGCCACACAGAAATGGCTCTGATACAGCCAACCTACCTGTTGACATGAGAAACAATAACAACCCTCACTCAGTACACACCTGCTATAGCCCAGATGCCGTGCAGGGCCTGCGTGTCTGCTCCAGTCCCACCTTTACAACAAGGTGTTCATTAGCCCCACTGTGCAAGTGCAGCTACATTTCTACCAGGTTAAACCAGATCCCAAACCCATGTCCTCCGCACGCTCTGCTTCCACCTTCCAACCCCTCCCCACCTCCCTGGCCCCCATCCCCGTCTTCTTCGGGAGGAGAGAGGACCCCAGCCCGGGGGCCTCCAGGCGAGCCTATGACACACTGGCGGTTACCGCCGTGTTCAAGTCGCAGCCCTCACTCCTCGCCTGCCTCGCTGCCCGGGAGCAGCAGGCAATTCGAACCCAGAATGGAACAATGCAGACCCTGGACACAGGATGTGGCTGAGTGCTGCTGATGGCACCCCGGACAGCTGTCCATCTGCCAGGGCCAGGGCCCCGCCCAGAGGCGGGCTTCCGGGGCTGTCCCCCATATGCCGGGGCTGTCACTTAGAAGACTCCCAGGTTGTGAAAGCCCACACTAAGGGGGGAGGTCCAGGCCACAGACAAAGCTGGTTCCCGATGTTTCAATTAAGGTGGACGGTGGGGACAATGGCAAAGCTAATGCCGGCTGACTGCACCTGCTGGGGCAGAAGGAGCAGGTGCGGGGAGGGCCCTGGGCTGAGGCTCTGTAGGTGCCCTGGGGAGAAGAAAGGCGTCAACGCCTCCCCACCCCCCAACACATGCCCCTCCCCCAGAAGCCACTGGAACCAGACTAGGCACATTCTCTCATCAAAGAGAAGAGGCCGGAGGCAAGAATCCCCCCACCCACCCCACCCCTCCAACTCACCTTCTCTGCCTCATTCAGCCCCCTCCTTGCAACACCAGCGGAGGCTCTGGTCCGGTCTGTAGAGGGAAGGGAGACTCCAGGGTCCCCAACTGCACATAAGTCAATCAACCTGTCTCAAAGCAAGCACAAAGACAACCCCGGGGTTACTCCAGGAAAGGAGAAAAAAGGGGCTTTGTGGTTTGCAGCCTGCTCCTTCCCTGGGGAAATTACATCTTTGTTCACCTCCACTTGGAAGGCGGCGCATGGCAAAGCAGCACCTTAGTTCAAAGAACTTCAAAGCACTCAGCAGACGAAACGGAGCAGATTCTGCTGCCCTCAGCCTTGAAATCACTTCTTGGTGATTTCCCGGCCACATCGCAGAGTCTCTCCCACCCCCGCGGGACAATTTATGCATAATTATCTATTTTTTTTTTTTTTAGCTTCCTTACGACAACTACCATGCTTGTCTTCCCAACCCCCGAGAGAAGCAAACCAAGTTCACTGTAAACAAACCCATAACACATTGAGAGAAAACCTAATTTTAGGGTCAGGGGATGTGGCTCTTTATGTCATTAAGGTGGGCCACGTCCCTACTGTGGCTTGGTTTCCTCATCTGTAACATGGGGAGGGGGAGGGTAGAACAGGTCAGAGCGCTGGGCCCCTAGCTAGCATCAGGGATCCAAGTCTCGGCTCCCATTCCTTTAGCCATCAGGTACTGTTTCTGTTACTGATCCCATTTTATTATGCACTATCTCAATAGGACGTGGCAGCACGTGTCACAGTAAGCGTGCATTCGCTCTTTCACTGAGCAGTCCTTCTAGGAACCTAACCCAGCAGTGCATCCAGAGTTGCTGAGTGACAGAAGCGTAATAGGAGAGAGTGTGTTTAACACGCGTCCGACTTGTTTGAGAGGGTGGAGGGATGGGAAAACACATACGTATCTGCTTATGGTTTTTGAAACAATAAAAGGATAAAGTCACATTACATTTTTAAAAGGGAAAGGGGGAAGAAGGAGGTAGAGAGGATGGATTCTGAATACACCTTGTTTTGTGGCTTCAGAATATGAAAATATTTGACAAAATCGTAAATCACAATGAAAAGTTTTGAAAGCCACCCCCGAGTCCAGGGAGAAACTGAAACAGGCTGATCCATGGATCCTGAGACAGACGCACCCCAAGAATAAGACAGAACTGCTCCAGCCCCACAAGAAATCCCGAAGCGCTCTCATTCACTGTTATCAATGGCAGTGTGGTGCTAGTTACTCTTGTATGTATCTATTGTGAGATATAGCAACTGAGTAAAAGTCTTGATGCTGCTGACAAACGAGATTTTCTGACTGGAAGGAGATAAAATTTAAGGTCGATGAGATCAGATAAAAAACTCCGTGGTCCTGGCTGTGAACTGCAAGTGTCGGTTTGCATGTCAACTTTTATCTTAATCACGCAGGTGCACATGCACACACACACACAAGTTTGCGAGCTCTGCTCATTGATGGTTTAGAAACAATCGCCTCAGTAGGAGCATGTACCCCTAGTAATCAGACACGAACTCGGAAGATCACTCCTCCCAAAGGGGCCGGGCTTCTTGGTGAAATCACTGATTCCAAGTACAAGGCAGCAAACGTACAAGCTGGGGGCGTTTCTGCAGCCCAGAACAGCCAACCAAGTGTGACAAAGTCCTGCCCCAGGACTCGGACACCAACCGAAGTGAGGTTTCCCAGGGCAAGTGTGACATCAGCAAGGGTGACAGCTGCAGCTGGCGCCACAGCTCACTAGGCTAATCCTCCGCCTCGCGGCGCCGGCACACCGGGGTTCTAGTCCCGGTTGGGGCGCCAGATTCTATCCCGGTTGCCCCTCTTCCAGGCCAGCTCTCTGCTATGGCCCGGGAAGGCAGTGGAGGATGGCCCAAGTCCTTGGGCCCTGCACCCCATGGGAGACCAGGAGAAGCACCTGGCTCCTGCCATCAGATCAGCGCGGTGCACCGGCCAGAGCGCACCGACCACGGCGGCCATTGGAGGGTGAACCAACGGCAAAGGAAGACCTTTCTCTCTGTCTCTCTCTCTCACTGTCCACTCTGCCTGTCAAAAAAAAAAGGGTGACAGCTCAATATCCTGAATTGCAACAAACCCTGAAACCCACGAATCCCTCATGGTATTTACCAACAATCCTAAGTAAACCATTAGTCACTCACGGAGGATGTTAAGGAAATACCTCACTCGGAAGACCAGCTAAGAAACGGGGAGCAGGGTCCTGTGCTGTGGTGTAGAGGGTAAAGTCGCTGCCGATGATGCCGGCAGCCCATATGGTTGCTGGTTCGGGTCCCAGCTGCTCCACTTCCGATCCAGCTCCCTGCTAATGCACCTGGGAAAGCAGCAAAGGATGCAGAGGTATTTGGGCCCCTGCTGTACATGTGGGGAGACCCAGACGAAGCTCCTCACTTGTGGCTTCGGTGTGGTCCAGCCCCAGCTGCTGCAGCCACTTGGGGAGTGAACCAGAGGATGGGAAGCTTACATTGTCTGTCTGTCTGTCTCTCTCTCTCTCTGTCTCTAATTCTTTCAAATAATAAATAAAAAGAAAGAAAGAAAAGGGACGTGGGCAGAGGTGTGGGTTGGGATTTAGGAGGTGTGAGATTGGACTTGTATTGGTCATTACTGAAGATCATGGTGGACACATCAGTTTCATTCTATTTCTTTCTGTGAATATTTTCAAAATAAAAACATTCATACCAGAACAGGTCAAGAAGTGGGAAATCATTAGAATGCTAAATTCTTGAACGATTGCTAAATTCTCTCAAGAGTGGCGGCTCTGGGTCACGGAAGGAGAAGTCATGGCCAACTGCGGGGCGCCTTGGACACTGCCCCCACATGGTCAGACGAGGTATCACGGTATCGAGGCAGCAGACACCTGCGGGGCTCCTCTGACGAGGCCAGGGCAAGCCCAGCACCCAGCGTGACGGAAGGACTCTCTGGGATTGCTACCCATCCCCAAATCAATCAATCAATCAATCTCTCTTCCCCCACACCCCTCCGACCCGCTCCCTCCACCCAGGATGGGAGCTGGCCTGGGGGCTCTCTTAACACTTCCTCACCTTGGAACTCCAGGATTCCACAAGCACATATTTCTGCAGAAACAAAATACAAAATTCTCCCAACTCCTGTGCCTCCCTACCACCCTGCAAATAGTTCACCTGTGCCTGGGGAACAGCTGCCAGTCTGTCTCTGCCTCTCCAAGATTCTTAAATTCAAAACATTTCACCTATTTTTTGAATACCAATCCCTTCACATGACATGAAACTTAAAAGCTACAAAGAGTATATGGTAGAAGGGTCTTTATGAGACACCTTCCTGCCAACCCCGTCCCTTCAGCCTCCCCAATCCCGTCTAGGCCCCTCCCCTGTTCCCGGCCGACCACTGTTGCTACTTTCTTGAGTGTCTACTTGTGTGTGTATTCTTTTAAAAACTCTACTGGCATGCTATGCACATGTATTTTCCACTGCTTTGCCCGTGCCATTAGCAAATATCTTCCCAGGTTAGCTCATAGCATCCTAGGTTAGCTGCATGGTATTCTGTCTCCCACTGATAGGCATTTAGGTTGTTTGTAATCACTTGATATGGAAAACTGCTGCAATGTACATCTCTGAGTAAACATAATTCCTTACATTTGAAAGGCTATTTTTAGAATAATTTCTTAGATGCAGAATTTGTAGGTCAAACAGAATGTAACCATGTTGTCTTCTAGGAACACTTTGACAATATTTTTCAAAAGGTTTTATTTAGTTATTTGAAAGACAGGGTAACAGTAAGAGGGAGAGAGAGAGAAGGGGAAAGGGCAACAGAGAGCGAGACAGACAGAGAGACATATATATATATATATATATATATATAGAGAGAGAGAGAGAGAGAGAGAGAGAGAGAAAGAGAGAGAGAGAGAGAGAGAGAGAGAATCTTTGATTTACTGGGTCACTCCCCAAATATCCACAACAGGCAACAGCCAGGGCTGGGCCATGCCAAAACCAGCAGCCAAACACTCTATCTGGGTCTCCCGCCTAAGTGGCAGGAACCCAGTACTTGGCCGGCACTGCCGCCTCCCAGGATGCATCAGCAGGCGCTGGAGGGGAGCAGGCGGCCAGCACTCGCACACGCCCCGCTCTGACCACCCGCCCTCCCTCAGCCAGGTCTGAGAGCTCCTGGCCCTGCCCCTTCCCCAACACAAACGTGCTGGTCATTTTTTTTTGTATCTGACAATCTGATGCACAAAACAGTCTCTCCTGCAGTTCTCTTCCCATAAATCAGGTTGAACATTTCCGTGAATTGGTCCTAGTCCATTTCTCTACTGGGTTGTTTTCCCCCACCGATGTGAAAGAACTCCTTACTTATCAGGAAAACAAGCTCCTGTCTGGAAGAGGAGCTGCAAATGAGCCACATCACTATTTGTGACTTTATTCACAGTATTTTTGACATTTCAAAAAAAAATGCTTTTCTCCTACTTGAATGATCTTTCCTGTGTTTCCTGCCACACTCACTCCTCCCTTCAAGGCCAGCTTTCTTTAGGATTTTTATGGCTTGACTTTTAAGTCATTTACTCTTTCATCCATCTGGAATGTATTTTGCGATCAGGTGGGGGAGGGGCTTACTGTCAAATCAGATGGCTTTCCCAGCCCCTTAGCGAAGAAGTCACCTCTCCCCCGCCGCGTGAGACGCCGCCTCAGTCCCTTATGTGTTTGGCTCTATTTCCAGACTTTCTCTTCCACTCATCTGTCTAATTACCATGTAATTATGATCGTTTTATAATCGGTTTTATTCTCTTTACACATTTGCCTGTTTACTCTTTTGTTTTTTTCATATGAACTCCAGGATCAGGCTCTCTAATTCAGAAAATCAGATAGTATTCTTACTGGAATCACATCCAAATGATAACTTAGAATTAGCACCTGCAAGTTTACGGTGTGACATACATGTGGCACACAGGCTAACGGCCATAAAGTAGCAGACCTGTGGGATGACCCGGCCTGCAGATTTAGTGAACAGCAGGAGACCTGCGGTGAATGCTATCCTGTGATAGCTGGGACTCCCGCTACACGAGACTGCAGCTTCTCTTGCCAAAAAGAGAAACTCTGTGAAATGATGGACATTTATTTGATTCTATTGTAACCACTTCAATATTCGTATGTATCTCATCACATCCCATAGTACATCCTTAATATATATACAATGAAGTTATGGAAAAAAGGATGTGCTATGCATTTTCATTTGTTTAAAATTTCTTTGCAATCTTCCCATTGCATTTCAGCATTTTCTCGTGTACAGTGAGCATTTTTCTTATGTTTCTTACTATGTTTTTGAACTTCCATTAAGTTACTTAGAATGATGACTGCATGTTAATTTTGAATCCTGCTATACTGAATGTTACTGTTCTAAATAATCCATGGTTCAAAGAGATAGTTTCAAGGAGAAAGGAAATAACAAAACACATTAAGGAATGGGCATTTAGCCTAGGGGTTAAGCTATCCCACGTAGGACAGGGTACCAGGTTCAATACCAGACTCCGGTTCCCGACGCCAGCTTCCTCCAAACACACCATCGGAGAGAATGGTGATGGCTCCAGTAGCTGGGTTCCTTCTGCCCCCTGGGGGGACCTGTACTGTGCCTCCAGCTTCAGACCCCATCCAACCCCGGGGCCTGGCAGATAGCTGCGGAGTGAGCCAGTGAGTGAGAGCTGTCTGTCTCCCTGCTTCTCCAATACATTAAAAAAAAAAACTGAACTAAATGAAAATACAACGTAACTAAAACCTGTGGCTACACTAAAGCACTGAAGGGGGAAATGTAGACACTAACTCCACACATTAGACGGCAGGACTCTCAAACCAACAATGTAGGGTTCCACCTCAAGAAACTGGAACAAAATACGCCCAAAGCAGGCAGAAGGTAGGAACAATGAGCAGCACAGGTCAACGAGACAGAAGACAGAAACAACAGGGAAAAATCAATAAGCTGGTTTGCTGAACCAACCTCTAACAAAACTGAAAAAGATGACGACACAGTTACCAAGAGTAGGAACAAAAAAGGGATGTCCCTATCGACCCCACAGACATCAAAAGGACATCAAGGAAATGCTATAACATGTTTGCATTAAAATGCAAATTAGATGGGGGAGGCATTTAGGCAGGCAGCTAAGATGCTGGTTAAGATACCCCGGTCCCACACGCTTGGGATCCACACTTGTGCCAGGCTCCAGGCTCCAGCTTCCTGCAAATGCACACTCCGGGAGGCAGCACTGATGGCTCAAGTAGTTGGGTCCCTGCCACCCACATGGGAGACCTGGACTGGGCTCCTGGCTTCTGGCTTCAGGTGCTGAAGCCCACTGTGGGCATCTGGGGAGTGAGGTGGGGGGTGCGCACGCTTTCCTACTCAGCGTGAACTCGAGACCCGCAGCAGGGCAGGGCAACCTCCAGAGAATCATGGGTGAAAACAGCCCCAGGAGGCTGCACCCTGTGCGACTCCATTTCTGCAACCTTCCGGAAACTATCAGCTACAGAAATACAGAACAGGTTGGCAGGTGCCAGGGGCTAAGGGAGGGCAGGAAATGGGCGTGGCCGTACCAGAATCACCTGTTGGCAGGTGATCCTTGCGGCGACAGAGACATTCACTTTTTTATTTTTTTGAAGATTTGGAAGGCAGAGTGACAGGCAGAGGGACCTCCCATCCACCGGTTCACTCCCCAAAAAGCCACAACAGCCAGGGCTGGGCCAGGCCGAGGGCAGGAGCCTGGAACTCCATCTGGGTCTCCAACATGGGTGGAGGCGGCCCCTGCTGCCTTCCAAGGTGCATTAGCAGGGAGTTGCATGAGAACTGGAGCAGCAGCTACTCAAACAGGTGCTCGTGTGGGATGTGGACAGGCCAGGCGGCAGCCCCAACACTCCCTTTCTTGCTGGTGCAGTGCCGACACCTGGTCGTGACGTGGCACTTCGCCTTCGCAGGTGTCACCGCAGGGAGAGCCCACACAAAGTGTTCACGTTGCCACAACTGCATGCCCCAAAAACTTGCATAAACAATTTTCAGCTCATTCTCTGAATCATATCATCTGTTTGTGACAATGCCTCTTCCTTTCCAATTTTATACTTCATTTGTTCTTTTGATAGAATCAATTTAATATAAGTTAATGCAAAAACAAGTTAGAAAAACATGCTACCACATGAAGTAATAAAAGCTGGACAGAAATATTTTTTAAAGATTTTTTTTTTTTTTTTTTTGAAAGGCAGAGTTACAGGGACAGAGAGAAATCTTTGATCCACTGGTTCACTCCCTGAATGGCCACAATGGCTGGGGCCATGTCAGGCCAAAACCAGGAGCCTGAAGCTTCTGGGTCTCGTGTGTGGGTGCAGGGGCCCAAGCTCTTGGGCCGTCCTCTGCTGCTTTCCCATGAGCATTAGCAGGGAGCTGGATCAGAAGTGGAGCAGCAGGGACTCAACCCAGTACCTGCATGGGATGCCGGTGTACCCCACTACACCATAACACCAGCCCTGGAAATATTTTTTAAAATATATTCTTGTAAGGGGCAAGTTTTTAACCTAGTGATGAAGATGTCAGTTGGGGGGCAAAGCAGTAAAGCCGCTACCTGTGACACTGACATCCCATATGGGCACTGGTTCGAGACCCAGCTCCTTTGCTTCCAATCCAGCTCCCTGCTAATGCACCTGGGAAAGCAGAAGAAGATGGCCCAAGTGGTTGGGCCCCTGCATCCATGTGGGAGACCCAGAAGAAGCTCCTGGCTTCTGGCTTCAGATCAGCCCAGCTCCAGCTGTTGTAGCAACTAGGAGAGTGAACCAGCAGGTGGAAGAATTCTCTCTCTCTGTAACTCTGCCTTTCAAATAAACAAATAATTTTTTTTAAAGATGCCAGTTGGGATGCCTGCCTCCAAGTACCTGAGCTTGAGTCCCAGCTCCACTCCTGATTCCAGCTCCTGCTGATGTGCAGGTGATGGTTCAGCTGGTTGGCCCCAAAGCCCACAGTCCAGGAGACCTGGACTGAGTTCCCAGTTCCCAGCCACAGCCTCTGCCCTGGGGCCATTTCAGGCATGTGGGGAGTGAGCCAACAAATGAGAGCCTTCTCTGTCTCTGTCTCACAAATAAACAGTCCCTACCACAGCCCGATGGGAGAGTCTCTAACTGATCTTACCTGAAGCTTAGGAACAGGGGTTCTCATCTGCCAAGTGGCAGAGCCAAAACCCAAACCCAAGGTGGACACTGGCCTAGTGTTAAGATACGTGCACTCAGGGCCAGCGCCGTGGCTCACTTGGTTAATCCTACGCCTGCAGCGCCAGCATCCCATATGGGTGCCGGTTCTAGTCCTGGCTGCTCCTCTTTCAATCCAGCTCTCTGCTGTGGCCTGGGAAAGCAGTGAAGGATGGCCCAGGTGCTTGGTCCACATGGGATACCAGGAAGAAGCACCTGGCTCCTGGCTTCAGATCAGAGCAGCTCTGGCCGTAGTGGCCATTTGGGGAGTGAACCAACAGAAGGGAGATCTTTCTTTCTGTCTCTCTCACTGTCTGTAACTCTTCCTGTCAAATAAATAAATAATAAAAAAGATGCCTGCACTCCACATTTGGAGCAGGTGCTGTGAGGCAGCAGGTTAGGCTGTGCCTGCAGCATCAGCATCCCATGTGGGCACAAGCTCGCATCCTGGCTATTCCACTTCTGATCCAGCTCCCTGCTGATGTGCCTAGGAGAGCAGCTGAGGATGGCCCAACTGCTTGGGGCCCCGGCACCCCATACATGGGAGGCCCAGAGGAAGTTTCTGGCTCCTGGCTTCGGCCCAGGTCATTCCCGGACAATGCAGCCATTTGGGGAGTGAGGGGAACAGAGAATGCAAGATCTCCCTCTCTCTCTGTAGCTCTGCTTTTCTAATAAATAAATCTTTAAAGAAAAGACGGCTACACTCCACACTGGAATCCCGGGGTTCAAGTCCCAGCTCTGCTACCAATTCCAGCTTCTTGCTTCTGCACACTCTGGGAGGCAGCTCAGGTGGTTAGGTCCCTGCCAACCATAGGGAGGCCTGGACTGAGATCTTGGCTCCTGGCCCTGGCTGTTGTAGGCACTTGCAGGGTGAACCAGCAGATGGGAGTACTCTCTCCCTTTCTGTTTCCTGGTCGGTCTGTCTGCCTCTCAAATAAATGAATTAAAAATAAAAACAAACCGAAACCCAGGCTGTTGTCTCCAAAGCCCACACTAATTTTACACTATGCTGAAACTCAGCTGATGATAACGCAGCAGAATTTCAACCAGGACTTTATGAGAGGCCCCATGGAAGATATGACAACAACATACACAGGTCTGTAAAACATCCCTTTTGCAATTATCCCAGAAAACTGCTACTGTTCCAAAGGGAACCAGAGGTGTGCACACCACACCGCCTCTTCTTAGTTGTACATATCCAGTACATCCTTGTGTTAAAGCAGAGTGAGAATCGGGGCAAACTACCGGTCGGCACGACCCGCCACTCGGACGTTCTGACTGCTGAAGCATGTCTCTGCAGGACAGCTGGGTCCCCAGTCCTGTGCATGGGACCTGGGGGAAAGGATCCAGTGACAGCTCCTCCCTCTGACCGAGCAGTCTTGGGGACCATCACAGGTGACGGACAGGAGGGGCTGAGGGGAACACTGCCCAGGGCCGGGCCATCGTAGGGACGTGGGAGACACCTGGCTTCACTACGTGGCATTCTCACTGAAAGGTAAGTCACCGTTTTGTTTTGTTTTTTAAGATTTGTTTATTTGAAAGACAGAGTTACACATACACACATATATACAAGAGAGAGACAGAAAGAAAGGTCTTCCATCCACTGGTTCACTCCCCAATTGGCCACAACGGTCACAACTGCACCCATCCGAAGTGCACATCTTCCCGCGTGGGTGCAGGGGCCCAAGGACTTGGGCCATCCTCTACCGCTTTCCCAGGCCATAGCAGAGAGCTTGATGGGAAGTAGAGCAGCCGGGACTTGAACTGGCGCCCACATGAGATGCCGACACTGCCAGTGGTAGCCTTACCCGCTACGCCACAGCACCAGCCCCAAGTCTCTGTTTCAGAAAGCCATTACCATCTCACCTGCTACAGCCGCACATGCAGCAGGAAGAGGACACTCAAACCAAGGTTATCACCTCCCCTGCTTTGGAGCACAGGGTGGACGAGTGAGAGGCACCTGGGGCACTTCTCCCCAGCTTCCCTCTGTCTTCCTCTGCTCATGCAACCCCATCATTTTCAGGTACTGGGGATGGAGTATTAAACTGGGTCAAAGCCCATGGAAGTCATGGGAGTCAGCCAGCCAAGCAGCCCGAGGTCAGCGAAGCAAAGATGCAACCCCGATCCTCAAATGCCTCACAAAACGGGTGGCCGCGCTGTGGTACACTGGGTTAACCTGCAGCTTCTGATGCTGGGTACCACACGGGGACGCTGGCTCGCAGCCTGGCTGCTCCCTTCCCAATCCAGCTTCTTGCTAATAAAGTGCCTGAGAAGGCAGTGGAAGATGACCCAGGGACCTGGGTCTCTGCCACCCACGTAGGGTACCCGGATGGAGCGCCTGGCTCCTGGCTTCAGCCTGGACCATGCGCACATCAGCCCCTACTTCAGCAACTACTGACCCGAGACCAAGCACCCATCACCTGCACCCCAGCCCTGCTCCCCTTCCGCTGCAAATCCCTGTCACTGTCTAATTTTATCAGCAGCTAGTTCAGCATCTACGCCTAGAAGATAACTTCCCTTCTACAAAACATAACTGCAATACCATCGTATCTCCAAAATTAATCATTTTTAGCATTTTAAAATACGCCAGATCTAAGGTTTCAATTGTCTCATCAACATGTGTTTTTTAACAGAAGTTGATGTGATTCAGCATCCAAACAAGCCCACGCACTAGCTGACGTGTGTCACACCTCCTCATTCTAGAAGCTCCAGCTCGGCTTTTCCTTACACTTTTTTTTTTTTAAAGAAAAAACCGGGATACCCCTTCTTTGACTGTTGGATGTGATCCTGTTTGTTGAGAAAATAAGCAGTAATGGAAATCAAACCTCTATGGGTGCTCCTGTGCCAGCAGGTGGGTGTCGGTGCCCTAGACCCGATAGTCCCTTTATTGTTATTTGGGGCACATGTGTACACACACACACACACACATGAGGGAGAGAGAGAGGGAGAGGAGAGAGAGGGGGAGAGGGGGGGAGAGGGAGAGGGGGAGAGGGAGGAGGGAGAGAGAGGGAGAGGGAGAGGGGGAGGGGGAGAGGGAGGAGGGAGAGAGAGGGAGAGGGAGGGAGAGGGGGAGGGGGAGGGGGAGGGGGAGAGGGAGGGAGGAGAAGAGAGAGGGAGAGGGAGAGGGGGAGAGGGGGAGAAAGAGGGAGGGGAAGAGGGAGGGGGAGAGGGAAGAAGAGAGAGAGGGGGAGAGAGAGAAGGGGAGAGAGAGGGAGGGGGAGAGGGAGGGGAGAGGGAAGGAGAGAGAGAGGGGGAGAGAGGGGGAGGGAGAGGGGGAAGAGGGAGAGAGAATCTCCCCCAAACTCCTTGTCACAGTGGGAGACCCAGATGAAGCTCCTGGCTCCTGGCTTCAGATCAGCACAGCCCTGGCCATTGTGGCCAACTGGGGAGTGAACCAGTGGATGGAAGACCTCTTTCTCTCTCTCTTTCTCCCCCCCCCCCCGGTGTGTGTGTGTGTGTGTGTGTAACTCTTTCAAATAAACAAATGTTTAAAAAAAAAAAAAGCCAGTGATTTACCTTTCAGTGAGAATGCCAGGGATGGGGAGAGGGAGGGGGAGAGAGAGGGGGAGACAGAGGGAGGGGGAGAGAGGGAGGGAGAGGGGAAGAGGGAGACAGAATCTCCCCCAAACTCCCCCATAATGCTGGCAACAGCCAGGGTCAGGCCAAAGCTGGGAGCTGGGGACTCCATTCTTGTCTCCTGTGCAGGTGATGGGAACCCAACTCCTTGAGCCCCCACCTGTGGCCTCCCGGAACGTGCATTGGCTGCAGGCCGCAGAGCCCAGCCCAGGTGTTCGGGCCTGGAGGCAGGCGTTTACAGCGCTGGCCACACCCCCTCTCCCGACCCCCGCCCAGCTGAGGACCCCGCTGCAGCTCTCTTCCCTCCCTCCGCCTCTTTGGCTTTTCCTTCCCGGCTGGTGATTCACTCAGACCCGGGTGTCCCCTCCACCCTCCGGCTACCACCCGGTTTCCCTGCCCTTTACAGGCAACTCCCACGAGAGCCACCCACACTTCCCACTCCACTCTCTCCTCCAGCGCTCCTTAAACCACTTCAGTCAGTGTTTCCCCACCACACAACCCAGACTGGTTTTGTCCCGGTCACACCACCTCAGGCCCTGGTGAGCAAATTCCTAGTGCGATCCCTCCAGGCTTCCTTCCCTGGCGTCCAGATGCTCATCTCCTGGTTCCCCACCCCCTCCCCAACTTCCAGCAGCTGAGTGGCCCGGGCTCCGTGCTGGGATCTCCTCTCTTCCCTGCATGCGCTCTGCTCTGGTCACCCTGGCATTGAACATCCGCTCTGTGCTGAAAGCTCGCAGAGCCACACCCCCACCTGCCCCCGAGCTCACCTCCTCCTCGCCCGGTTCAGCTCCTGGCAACCCTTCTCCCAGGGGTTCATGATGGGCCCTGGGGTCCGTGCCGACCCCTCCCTTCTGCGCTCGCCTCACACCGGAGCCAGCAGCAACCCCCAATGCCTCTGTCTTGAAAGTGGGTCTGTATTGCACATCCCCCAGCTGCCTTCTGGCTGGCGTAGTTCTCCCCCTCGGGTCTCTCCCACAGCATCTTTCCAGGGTGGGGCTCGGGGGGGGGGGTCTCCCTGGCCACCCTGACGGTGCACACGCTCTCCCCCGGGCCCCCTGGCCGGCTTCACTTCAGTGCTTGAGCACTGCTGCCTAGTGCTCCCCGTGTTTTACTGGTTCCCGTTTTGTCTTTCCCACTAACATGGGGAGACCCCTGGGACAGGGGCTCCGTCTGCTTCATCTCCCGCTCTGCCCCCGCCACCCCCAGCAGCGCTAGCCTGGAGAAGGTGGCCCGGAAGCGCCAGCTGAAGGAAGGGTGCAGACACGCGCAGCCGCCATCCATGGGTGCCCTCCCTCCATGCTGCCCGGCACTCTGAGCCCGGAACGCCGCTGAGAGGGACTTCATAGCTGCCCCCATTCTCACGGCTTCTCCCTCCCACGAGGCTCTGGGTTTTCTGAACCTGAGCTGATTCTCTGTTCGCCGCTCAAGCGCCGCACGGATCAGGAATTAACTGTCACCACGTGCAGGCTCTCGACAGAACTACTCTGGCCAGAGTTCACCTCTTATAGCTTAATAAGCCTTTCACTTTCACATCCCGTTCTTCCCTAACTACTGTCCACTCCACACCACGTGAGGCAAAAGGGGAAGGTATTCAGCTCCCGCTCTAAAAACCACATTGCTCATAAAATGCCTTAACATCGTCAAACCCCAGAGTGGGGCAGGTTTTAGTCCCAAGTTACAGATAAGAAAACCGAAGCTCAAATGACTCTTTTTCCAAAATCCTTCATCCGAGGGAACAGACTCTGCTTACCCAAGGCCTCTTGGCGAGCAGTAACGGGGCCGGGGGCTGACCCGAGCAGTAACGGGGCCGGGGGCTGACCGGAGGAGTAAAGGGGCCGGGGGCTGACCCGAGCAGTAATGGGGCGGGGGCTGACCGGAGGAGTAAAGGGGCCGGGGGCTGACCCGAGCAGTAATGGGGCGGGGGCTGACCGGAGGAGTAATGGGGCAGGGGGCTGACCCTGGGGCCGTGGATTCGGAGCAGCGCCCCCTCCTCTCCACTGGCAAACTCTCCCTTGGGGAACTCACTCAAGGCGAGGGCTAAGTCACTTGTGGGACAAAAGCAAGAACTTCCTGATCCATCCAACCTCCTTTCTTGCCCTGACACGAGCGGTCCCGCTGCCCTGTGGGGGAGGCGTTGAGGAGGAAGGACAGGGACAGGACAGGGACAGGGACAGGGAGACAGGGCTGTGCTTTCAACCGCGGCAGCCACGCCCACCGGGTGCTACGTGGTGACCTTGAACGTCAGCCGGGAGGCACGGCTGTTCTCCAGGCTGGGCACCGGCACACCTGTCACCTACTGGTGCCACGGGCCTTGACGCTGCCGCCCTCCGAGCTGGGAGCAAAGCAGGGGTCGGGAGGAGGGCTGTGGGGAGCCAGCGGCCCAGCCTCACGAGCGGCTTCTCTCCTTACAGCCGGGCTGTAAGGAGAACCTCAGCAAGCCCTGGGCACAGAAAAACACTTTAATTCACCTGGGACACCCTGTCCGCTGGCTTCTAACTCGGCAGGTGCAAGGAACTCACGGCCTTTGCTGCTGGGCCGGGAGAGGCGGAAGCAGCGAGCCGTGAGTCAGTGCAGCAGCCGGGCCATCTTTTTTTTTTTTTTTTTTGTAATCAAAGCTGGTAACTTCAATACTTGTGCTCCTGGTGACTCTCTGTGTCTGTGCTTCCTGTCTCTCCCACCAGCCCAGGAACTCCCTGGGGCAGTTTCTCCCCTACTGTCTGGGATGGAAGTGGAAGTAGTGCCTCCCCCATCACGCTGGCTCCGTCAGGACAGGGGGTGTGCCTCTGCCGTCTGTTAGACTGGATGATCTGCAAGGTCAGAGGCCACACCCTCCAACAGCTTCAGATTCCCAGGGCTCCTGTCTCCTCTGTGACGCCACACCCCCCCCCCCCAACACAGCACAGGGCGGGGCTTGCATTGCTCCCAGGCAGCGGCTTGTGGGTCACTCTGCTTAGAAACAGGTGAACTGCACGGGACCTGGGAGGAGACAGGGACCGTGCTGCCGGCCGGGTCCCGTGTCCAGCCCTCGTGTGTCTGGAATGGGAGGTGGTGGATACAGGTTGTGCTGGGTCTCTGCTCCTCCCTGCCTCTCCCTACCTGGAGCAGACAGAAAGGACGACAGCAGTTGGGGGCCAGCACTGTGGCGTCGCGGGTAAAGCTGGCCCCCTGCAATGCCGGCATCCCATACGGGTGCCAGTTCGAGTCCTGGCTGCTCCTCTTGGTGCATGGGTTTTAGTATTAAATTCCAAATTTAATCATCCTGTTTTATTCAAGCCATTTTATTACAAGATTCTTCCAGTCCTAAGTAATAGGAATGCATTAGAAATTATACGATGTGTGTACATTTTAAGGAAGTGATTCAGCCAATAGGCTTTGGAATGAGAGGTAAATTCCAGCACTTATGTGTTTACCAGTGACTTGGCAGCAGTGTGACCTTGGGCCACCAAGTCAGCTGAGCCCAGGGGATGCCATTCCTCTACAATGCATTCTCCACATCGCTGGACCTACAGTCTCTCCCTGCTTTACAAACTCCAGCCATGCCTCTTGTCTGCCATCACTTCGGACTTCACCGTCTCAGCCGCTCCACTGCCTGGCACTCACTCCACCCCACCCTCCACCTGCCCAATGCCAGTCTGCTCCCCAGGGCTCCCCAGGCTTCAGTGCCTACAAATCAGTCGCCCGCTGCCCCCGCTCAAATCCAGCAAGTTCTCATTCAGTACATCTGGCTGGGCTCCTACATTTCCAACAGGCCCCCATGATTTGAGGATGTTAGAAGGGCACCCTTAAGAGTGGCGTGGCCACCGCACACTTATAATTATTCCTTTAACGTTATCTTTCTTGCCAGACTCAAGGCCTCCCCTCCCCTTCACCCTACCTCAGCCCTAGCAGGGGCCTGGATGGGAAACAGTCAAGATGCTTGACAATTAAGCTGAGCGATGGCTGTAACGTCTCCAGCCTGGTCCCAGGAAAAGGGAGCCGATCAGTGGTGTTGGCGGCCATTAGTAATGAAAGGATGCTTTAGGAGCTGGTGCCTCCAGTGCCAGCATCCCATAGGGACACCGGTTCGAGCCCCAGCTGCTCCACTTCAGATCCAGCTCCCTACTAATGCTCCTGGGAAAGCAGTGGAAGATGGCCCAAATCCTTGGGTCCCTGCACTCATGTGAGACACCCGGATGAAGCTTCTGGCTCCTGGTTTTGGCCTAAGCCCTGGTTGTTGTGGCCACTCGGGGAATGAACCAGCAGATGGAAGATCTCTCTCTCTCTCTCTCTCTCTGCCTCTCCCTCTCTGTAATTCTGATTTTCAAGTAAAATCTTTTTTTAAGAAAGTATACTTTGCGGCTTCTGGAGGAAAGAACCTTGTCTTCTTTTGCATCCCCAACAGCCTGGAGAATGATTCTAGACACAAAACCACGGCCTGGAAAGCATCTGTTGAATGGGTGACTAAGGGAGAAAAATGAATGAGACCCCGGCCCATGGCCCCTCATGAGCACACAACAGAGGAAGAACGGCTCAGTGAGCCCACCACCACCCGCCTTCCGTCCCAGTGCGAACCTCCCTTCTACAATCCCAGTCTGGGTCCCGGGCCACAGGGCTCAAACACAAATAACAGAGACCAAAGAGTTACCCAGCAGACCTCGGAGCAAACAAACAAGTGCCAGCCCGGGGAGGAGGGTGATTGTTTTAAGAATTATTTCCTTAGTCCTCCCAGAACGGGAACAAAGCAGGATTGTGCTGGCTGCCTCCCCTGCAAGAATTCACATTCTAGACCCATCTAAATGCCAGCCTAAATGCTGCTCCGAGCACAATTACTAAACCCAACGAGCAGCAGCCATGGCGGGGGCTGCAAGGCTCCCCCTCCGCCGACTCAGCTCTTCTGACCACCCCAACCCCACAATGTCCGACTGGCCTACCCCGTGCTGTCCCTGCCCGGCCACAGAGTGGGCAGAGTTGTTTGCAGCTCAGAAGCTCCTAAACAAGGTTATCCCAAGGAAACCAACAGACACACCTGCTGCCAGAGAACCCACCCTCCTGGCAGAGCCAATGCCTTTCACTGGCAGCCTCCTGCAGGGTAGGGAGGAAGAGGAAACCTGCAGAAGTCCCCAAGACTGAAGATGTGCATGTCCACGGACAGAGGTGACCGTGGGGTCCGAGGAGTCGCCCACAGCCAAGGGGCTGGAAACACCCAGGTGCAAATTCAAATGTGGGGGCGTGAGTACTGACGAAACAAAGACCCGGTGAGGAACGCTGTGAAAACTGTCGCCGTCACTCCAGCCACGTTCAGTGTCCTCGGCGAGCAGCAGGGTGTGGCCAGGCAAACGCAGGGAGAGTGGAGGAGCAGAGCCTCTATCAGACAGGACCAGAAGGGCGGGCGTGATGGGGGCCGGAGCCCCGACGGGCAACAGCGAAGGGCAGCAGGAGCCCCGAGCAGGAAGGCTGTGCCAGGCTCCCGGGGAGGGCTGGGGGCTGGCCGAGGCGGGGTGGGGCAGTCGGGCAAGGTCTTGAAAGTCGGAGGAGGGGGCAGAAGTCAGGCAAGCCAGGAGGCAAAGGCACAGCTTCCCTGCTCCTGGGTTTGCGTCCCCACTGCAGGCTGGTCTTGGGTGAAGGGGAGACCGGCACCCAGGTGCAGTGGGAGGGCACCTGGAAAGACCAGGGGAAGCTGGGAACGCCAGGCTGCAGGTCCCACAACTCTGCAGTACGCTCTCACGATCAAGGGCTCACCCAACAGGCAAAGCTGAGGAATCCCTGGACACGCTCCCCAAGTCCCCCCAGATGCAATGCTGGTATTAGGATGCTGGACATCACCTGTCAGGCTAGACCTCGGGTAACAGGCAGTGGGGACACAAAGGCGCTCTCTGAGACGGGAGCTGGGTCCAAGCCGGCAGCACAGGCAGGTGGCTCCTGAGAACGGAGTCGTGTGAGGCATGAGGCCTAGGATGGTGAGTGGTGCAGGAAGAAGGAGCTCAGGCCACAAGCATGGAGGTGACCCTGACCCTGACCCTGACCCTGACCTACAGCAACAAAGGGAGAGTGTTAAAGACAGGAAGGAGAACGCATGGCTAAAGACACACGCACGGATTTAAAAAATTATTTTGCACCCAAATAAACTTATCTTTTCATTCCATTTTCTACAAACTGTCTGAAGTTCCCTTGTGTTTTTAAAGGGGAGCTGAAGGGGAGACCAGAAGTGCAAAGGCAAGGGGCAGCCCCCATCACAAACAGAACCAGGACAAGGGGCAGACGGGGTTTCCCAAGTCAGGGTTAGGGGACTGGACAGCAGAGGACGGGTTCAGTACCCCAAGCAGGAAAGAATCTCAAGGAAAACACAGGCCAGCACAAGGCGGAGACTGGTTCTGATTTGAAAATGGAGCTGTTATCACTCTCTGCTGTGGCCTGGGAAAGCAGTAGAAGATGGCCCAAGTGCTTGGGCCCCTGCACCCCTGCGGGAGACCGGCTGCTGGCTTCAGATTGGCGTAGCTCCAGCCATTACAGCCAGTTGGGGAGTGAACCAATGGAAGGAAGATCTTTCTTTCTTTCTTTCTTTTTTTTTTTTTTGACAGGCAGAGTGGACAGTGAGAGAGACAGAAAGGTCTTCCTTTTCTGTTGGTTCACCCCCCAGTGGCCGCTGCAGCCAGTGCACTGCGCTGATCCAAAGCCAGGAGCCAGGAGCCAGGAGCCAGGTGCTTCTGGTCTCCCATGCGGGTGCAGGGCCCAAGCACTTGGGCCATCCTCCACTGCACTCCTGGCCCACAGCAGAGAGCTGGACTGGAAGAGGAGCAACCAGGATAGAATTCAGCACCCCAACCGGGACTAGAACCTGGTGTGCCGGCGCTGCAGGCGGAGAATTAGCCTAGTGAGCCGCGGCGCTGGCCAGGAAGACCTTTCTTTCTTTCTCTCCTTCTCACTGTCTGTAACTCCACCTGTCAAATAAATAAATAAAATCTTTCAAAAATGGAGCTGCTATCTATGTCTGTGGGGAAGAAACTACGCTTGAAATACAGTAAGCACTCAGTCAGTGTCGGATGGAAGACAAACCTGACTTCCAAGGCCACCGGCTCCCCAGTGGCCGTGGGAGACACCAGGGGCCATTCCCTCCCTTCTCCTTAGTCTATCCAACTCCATTTATTTTCTCATGATACCATGCTCATGGAAGGTGGCACGAGCCCCAGCATCGAGGGATGAGGCGTGACTTGGCTGAGCCCAGCATGGTGGCACCGTGGCCGTCTGCTCACTGTGGGCTTAGGGGTGGTCACATGGCCAAGTCAGAAGACAGCCAGGGGGACTTCTGATGAAGATGCTCGTCTCTAACAGAGGTTCAGCAGAGGTGCGGTGGGCTCTGGGCTCAGTGGTGACAATCCATGCGGAACGCCTGCATCCCATATCGGAGTGTCTGGGTTTCAGTCCCAACACCAGCTTCCTGATACCACGCATCCTGGAGGCCACAAGTGACGGCTCAAATGGTTGAGTCCCTGCCACCAACATGGGAGCCCTGACCAGCTCTGGTCTGGCCCAGCCCAAGCCACCACAGGCATTTGAGAAGTGAACCAGCAGATGGGACATCTTTTTCTGTCTCCCTGCCTTTCAATAAGTAAAAATAATTTTTAAAAATGATGCATCAGGGGCCAGTGTCCTGGTGTAGCAGGTAAAGCTGCGCCTGCAGCATCAGCATCCCATATGGGCACCGGTTCAAATCCTTGCTGCTCCACTTACAATCCAGCTCTCTGCTATGGCCTGGGAAAGCAGTGGAAGATGGCCCAAGTTCTTGGGCCCCTGCACCTGCGTGGGAGACCCAGAAGAAGCTCCTGGCTTCTGATCGGCACAGCTCCAGCTGTTGTGGCCATTTGGGGAGTGAACCAGCGAATCTCTCTCTTTCTCTCTCTCTCTGCCTCTGCCTCTCTGTAACTCTGCCTTCCAAATAAATAAATACATCTTTAAAAAAAAAATGATGCATCAGAGGCAACTATTTAGAACATGATTTGCGGACTACGGCAGCTGTGTGTTACTCTGGGTGACAAATGTGGCATCTGAGAGTTGACAAGTTAAAGACACCAACATGGAAAAACAAAAAGAGCCACCATCCCTTCTCAGGCCCCAGACCTGAAACCACGGACCGCCAGACCAATGGTGATGAGTGGCGGCTCGTGACTTCTGGCCCAGGGTCCATCGTCTGGGCATTCTGGTGGGCACCTGAGGGCGGGATAATGGGAATTGGTGAGGGAACCTGGACTGGCTTTCATGAAGACCCTGAAATGTTTCATTGCGCAACAATTCCTGCTGCATGCAGGACTTAGTGGACGGGAGGGAGGGGGAGGGAGGCCGGACACAGCGGAGGAAGGCCCGGAACGGCAAGAGCAGCTCAAGAAGCGGCACTGTCCATTCAGCCCCACGCAGTGCAGGGCTAACTCAACAAGTGCGAGGGCCTGCCGTGAACGTGCCAAGCCCCTGGGGTGAAACAACGGACACGCTCGGCCCGCTGCGGCTTCTCTTCCGTCTCCCTCGAGATTACGGCCCCGCTGCTGGTCATTTCTTGGTCCTCCTCAAAGGCTCTGTTTCTATTCCCCACATTTCTGTTACTTATTTATTTATAAAGATTTATTTATATAAAGGCAGAGTTACCGAGAGCAAGAGAGAGAGAGTGAGAGAGAGAGCACTCTTTCATCCACTGGTTCACTCTGAAGATGGCCGCAATGGCTTGGAGCGGGGCCTAGGCAAAGCCAGGAGGAGCCAGGAGCTTCTTGCAGGTCTCCCACGCGGGTGCAGGGCCCAAGCACTTGGGACATCTTCCGATGCTTCCCCAGGCACATTAGCAGGGAGCTGGATTGGAAGTGGAGCACCCGGGACTCGAACCAGCGCCAAATTGAGAGCAGAGGCAGACTGCTGTTGAGGCCATTTGGGGCGTGAACCGGCAGATCTCTCTGTGTCACTGTGCCTTTCAAATAAATAAATATCTTTTTCAATGATGGGGCTGGTGCTCTTTGGCTTGCCTAGGTTTTCACGAAGCACAGTCTGGTTCCCTCGAAACTCGCTCTGAAACGGCAGCTGTCACACAGGCAGCCCTGGCCACGGCCGCTCCCTGCACAAGCCACGCTCAGCAAACTTCCTGAACGAATGGATGGCAAAGGACGCATGGCAAGAAGGCAGTTCACAGCCTCTGTCTCGGAGACTCAAACCCCGAGTCCTGCACCAGGCACGTGACCCTATTGGCCGGTGTCCTGTGCCTCGCCCTAAGCAGAGGCATAGGGCCGCTCGCAGAGACAGGGAGGCCCACAGAGACCTTGCTCCTCTCCTCCGATGACCGCTGGAGGCTTCAGCAAAAACCATGCTCTCATTTTTAAGCACAGAGCAGCAGGAAAGGGAAGCCGGCTGCTGGAGTGGAGTTAACCTTTCTAGGCAAGAGCACGATGTGGCGATAAGGCGGGGCCTGGCTGCCACCAGCATCACGCACTGACGTTAACAGATGTGGCAATCTGTCCTCAGAAGACCTGATGACAGCTCCCAGCCACCGGGTACACATCCCCAGACCACCCAGGGACCCAGTACCTTTGCCTTCCCCGACCGTTTCTAGGGTCTGGACACACTGAGCCGCTCCAGTCCGAGCTGGGGAAAGGCAGTGAGGGTGAGCCACCCTGGGGGTGGACATCTGGACCGCCCGCCTCAGGGGAAAGCGGCCTGGAAGAAGAGCAGGCAGGATCTGCTTCTTGGATCTGAGAAGCCTTCTGCGTGGGGAGGACGTGGACCAGAGAGAACTGAGAGCCGCAGAGCTCTACCCAGGGAGGCAGGCGCATCTGCTGACGCACAGATCCCGGTGCTGCCGTGAGCCGGGGAGGATGCCGGGAATGAGCCACCATGTCTGCCTCGCTCGTGTTTGACCTGGAAAATGGACGCCAGGCTAGGCCACGGTGTCGCCGGTGAGGGGCACCACGCTGCTTCATACACCCCGCTGCTCAGTTACCTGGACCCTGGCAGGGGGAGGCGAGGGAGGCTGATACAGCCTCCTGGGAGGTCTGCGCTTGGTGGCTACCGTCAACCGTCACTGATAGAAAGATTCTGTACTTTTGGCTGGTGCCGCAGCTCACTAGGCTAATCCTCCGCCTGCGGCTCTGGCACACTGGGTTCTAGTCCCGGTCGGGGCGCCGGATTCTGTCCCAGTTGCTCCTCTCGCAGTCCAGCTCTCTGCTGTGGCCCAGGAGTGCAGTGGAGGATGGCCCAAGTCCTTGGGCCCTGTACCCCATGGGGGACCAGGAGAAGCACCTGGCTCCTGGCTTCCGATCAGTGCGGTGCGCTGGCCGCAACGCCTATTGAGGGTTGAACCAATGGAAAAGGAAGACCTTTCTCTCTGTCTCTCTCACTGTCCACTCTGCCTGTCAAAAAAAAGAAAAAAAGAAAGATTCTGTACTTCACCCAGGAAGAATGCTGTGTAGTCTGAATTTTCCTTTGACTCAAAAAAAAAAAAAAAAAAAAAAAATCCCAAACAGCATTTTTGGTTTCAGAATTTCCCGATATCCCCTGGAGTCAGCTGAAAAGTCGCTTGGATTTTTGCAGACGTGGCTGGAACCACGAGTGGCCAAATCCAGAACGTGGTCCTCCTTGCCCGTCAGCCCCCGCGCTCCACTGACTGCTGGAGTCACTGCCCTGGATCCCCCAGGATCCACACCCGCAGGCTGGCACGCAGTTGGAAGCAGAAGGCACTGGGCTCCCAACTTCCCCCTCTAATTCTAGGCACACAAGGTTCCCTGGGGGCCGTACAGCCCCAGTAATTACTGGGTTGTGGGGAAAACCAGTCTGCCTAATTGGTTGTTGCTTTCTTGCAAAATGCCTGGCACTGGCACCCCTCCCGACGTCATTCTCACCCTCTTGTCATACTCGCTCATTAATCTGCGTATTTCTTCTACTGCATGGGAGGTCTTGCCCCGACCTGGCACACTGCCTCCCACCTACCAATCCCATGCCGGCTAGAGAATCTAAGGTGTGAGTGCTAACGAAGTTTGGGAGGGGGCACTGTCTTAGACCACACCAGAATGGAGTCACTTGTGCTAAGGCCCCACAGTCAACCTGAACTTAAATAGGGGCCAGGTTTCCAAAAACCCAGAGCAAGGCAGGTGTGGTGGTGCAGTGGGTTAACCTGCCGCTTAGGATGTCCACAACCCATCGCGGAGTCCAAGTTCAAGGCCTGGCTACCACGCTTCCGATCCAGCTTCCTGCTAAAGCACGCCCTGGGAGACAGCAGATGATGACTCAAGTGCTTGGGTCTCTGCCACCTTCCAACTCAGCTGACCACAATCGTGTTCTTGACAGGTGTAAGGGGGACAGGCCCACCGGTTCCAGACTTTACTCAGCTCTGCGGTGGGAGTGCCTGGGGGCTGGCCGGATTTGGTGGACAGAAATATCCAGAGATCCAGGCCGAAAGGCCAAGAGGGAGACAACTGTGAATGGAGACTGGTGACAGGGAAGACAGAGAGCGCCAAGGGGTAGAAGACGGAAAACCCATGAACAGCAGGTGTGCTTCCTTGCAAGGCCTCAGGGCAGCAGATCCACCTGCCAACAGTGTTAGGTAGAAGTCAGGAACCAGCGTGTGAGAGAGGGGCCTAAGGAAAACAGCACCTGCAGAAGCTCACCTGGGAAGCAGCCCAGGACTTTACACCACAAAGTCCTGCCCAGACCCAGGTGGCTTTACAGGGGGTCTCAGCCTTCGCCCCAAGGGAAGCTCCCCCTCCCCCGGAGAATCCTCTCTCCTCATCACCAAATGGGTTATCCGGCCTGATAGCATTGAGATAAAACTTTTACCTCCCTCTGCCCTGAGCCAGGTGGGCTCCCCAGTCTGACAGCACTGAGCAGTGAAACCTTGGGAGAATTTCACCTAATTCACACTCAACTAACCCTTTGGGGCCAGCACTGTGGCATGGTGGGTTAAGCCACTGCCTGCAGCACTGGCATCCCATACTGGCAATGGTTCGAGTCCCAGCTGCTCCACTTCTGATCCAGCTCCCTGCTAATAGCCTGGGAAAGCGATGGAAAATGGCCCAAGTGCTTGGGCCCCTGCACCCACGTGGGTGCAGCTACCGGCTCCTGGCTTCAGATCAGCCCAGCTCTGGCCGTTGTGACCATCTGGGGAGTGAACCAGCGGATGGAAGACCTCTCTCTCCCTCTGTAAACTCTGCCTTTCAAATAAATAAATAAATCTTAAAAACAAAACTAAACAAAAACCCTTTGCTCAGGAGAAGGGACGGGGGTGAAGGAGAAATGGCAGGAAACACTAGATCCACTCCCTCAAAAATCCCAGTCTACATGTAAACCAGGCACCCTCTCTCCCAGATCCCGTCTGGAGAGGCGCCCGTCTGTTCTGACGGATGCCCTGCCCCCGTTAAACCGTGTTACCTTGCTCACCACTGCTCTGCCTCACGTCTGAATTCTTTCTTGCAGGAAGACAAGACCCTCTCCCACCCGCCTCTGCTAACAGTAGCAGCAGATGGGAAAAGCCAAGGACCGTACAGCTTACTCACTGCACAGCTAACCATAGCCACCTCTTTCCAGCACCAAATGCCTAGGATGAAAAGCAAATCAGACGCCTTGAGAAATTAAACAGAATGACCACAGGATCCAGCGATTCCACGTGATTCCACGTGCAGGTCTACATCGCAAAGGGCTGAGAGCAGGGACTGGGAGAGGTACGCACACCCACGTCCACAGCACTATGCTTTGCCATCACCAAAAGAGAGAAGCCACCCAAATGTCCATCAGTGGATGACTGGATGAACAGAATGTAGTCCACACAAAGGTCACCACTGAGCCTTTATAAAGAAGGAATTCTGCGGCTGGCGCTGTGGTATAATCGGTAAAGTCTCTGCCTGCAGAGCCGGCATCCCTTATGGGTGCCGGTTCGAGTCCCAGCTGATCCACTTCTGATCCAGCTCTCTGCTAATGGGCCTGGGAAAGCAGTGAAGATTGTTCCAAGCACCCACATGGGAGGGCTAGAAGAAGCTCCTGGCTCTGGCCTGGCCCAGTCCTGGCTGTTGCGGCCATTTGGGGAGTGAACCAGCAGACAGAAGATCTCTCTGTGTCTCCCTCTCTCTGTAACTCTGCCTTTCAAACACACACACACACACACACACATATATAGTGATTATCTATCTATCTATCTATCTATTACAAAAAGCAAACATGAGTTCTTCCTATGGCGAAATAAAACTCATGACTGGGGCCGGCGCCTTGGATAACTTGGTTAATCCTCTGCCTGCGGCACCAGCATCCCATGTGGGCGCCGGGTTCTAGTCCCGGTTGCTCCTCTTCCAGTCCAGCTCTCTGCTGTGGCCCGGGAGGGCAGTGGAGGATGGCCCAAGTGCTTGGGTACCTGCACCCACGTGGGAGACAGGGAAGAAGCACCTGGCTCCTGGCTTCAGATTGGCGCAGCGCTGGCTGTGGCGGCCATTTGTGGGGTGAACCAACAGAAAGAAGAACTTTCTCTCTCTCTCTCACTGTCTAACTCTGTCAAATAAATTAAAAAAAAAAAAACAAACTCAGGACACAGTTGTACTAAGGGGGATAATACATGCAACAGACCAGATTACTGACTCAGGAAGTCCTGAAACATCTTAGGAGACGCTCACGCTACCTGGTCTCCAGCCAAACGACTGTTTCTGAGGCTCTAGAATGGGCACACGGAGTCCCTGGGTTCCGGTTCCAGGTCTGTGACTCGCCTTCACGTAACATCAGGTGAGACAGTCACTTCTTCCTGAGCCTCGGCTTGCTGATCTGTGAAGGGGACTGCGTGAGATGCCAGAGTCCCTTCCAGCTACGCCGGGGGTTCCCAGAAATGAATTAAAAATGCAAATTATTGAGGCTCCCCAGACTTACTGAATCAGAAACTGTGTGCAGAGCCAGGCTTAGGGACCACAGGAAGACACTTCATGTTTTCAAACTAATGATGTTCTGGGTAAGCCAGGTTTTTAGGAAAATAAAAGCCACAGATGCCGGAAACACTCAAGACAAATGCATTAACAAATGAATCGGAGTAATAGGGCAACTACATTTTAAAAGTGAGATAGAACTATCAAGTATCTTGGGGCCGGTGTTACAGCACAGTGTGTTAAGCCACTGCCGGTGAGACCGGCATCCCATACAGGTGCTGATCTGAGTCCTGGTTGCTCCACTGCTGATCCAGCTTCCTGCTAATGTGCCCGGGAAGGCAGCAGAAGATGACCCAAATACTAGGGCCCCTGTACCACATGGGAGAATTAGACAGAGTTCCAGGTTCCTGGCCTTGTCCTGGCCCAGCTCTAGACACGGCAGCTATTTGGAGAGTGAACCAGTGGGTGGAAGATTTCTAACTCTGCCTTTCAAATAAATAAATCTTTAAAAATATCCAAAAAAAGTAACAAGTTCATTTTTAAAAAAGATTTATTTATTTGAAAGGCAGAGTGACAGAAGGAGAGACAGAGACAGAGAGGTCTTCCATGCACTGGTTCACTCCTCCAGTGCCTGCAACACCCAGGGCTCAGCCAGTCTGAAGTCAGAAACTGAGACCTCATCCCGGCCTCCTAGGTGGGTGGCAGGGACTCCAGCACTTGGGCCCTCATTTGCTGCCTTCCCAGGCCATTAGCATGAAGCTGGATCGGAAGTGGAGCAGCTGGGACTCAAACTGGCACTCCGATATGGGCTTACCACACTGTGTCACAATGCCTGCCTCCAAATTACCTTTTTAATCAGAATTAATATATCCGAATGTGTGCTGTCCTTAAAAGTCTCACCAGCCTCCACCTGCTGTGCTAAGGAGGCAGCTCTCGCTGAAAACATTTGTGAAATTTTATTTGGAAGCAACGCTGAGTCTGTTTAGACGTTGAATGAAATCAGCTCCCCTTGTCTGGAGCTAAAAGTGGCTTCACTCAGCTCGCTCCGACACTGGCTGCCCTGATGACGAAGCTTCCAGAAATCAAGTTCCCTCAAAGAGGAGGCAGACTGCCCATCACGGAGGACAAAGCAAGCACTGCAGGCTGGCGGCAATTTCCAGGGCACAGCACAGACGTGTTCCAGAGAACGGCAGGATTACACGCCTGACACGGCCACGGGCACACCAGGAAAGCAGCAGCCCCCGCCGGCGAAGACTCAGACCCCAGAACCCCCCTGGGGCACCAGCACTCGCCCTGGAGCGAGACGGAACATGTCCCACGTCTCACAGCGAGTTGGAGAGTCTATCTAGGGTGACGGAACGCGGGCGTGGAAGCAGGAATGGGCTTCCCTGAGAGTCCTGGCCATGGCCTTGGAGCCAGGCAGCGAGACGGCACCAGGGCAAGGCAGGCCCCGGGCGGCAGGCCGTGACGTCAGGTCAGAAGACGAGGCTCCCAGCTGCGCTCTTCAAGAAACAAAAGCCTCTTTTGAGTTTCCTGCGCATTCTGGCACCAGCCCTGGTCAATTCTTCCTCCGACGGTGGGCTGGAAACTATTCCTAGCATCCCACGGAGTGCAGGGGACGCGGCGAGCACGGGAGATTCTTTCTCCGTGGGGCTGTGCACACTTCTGGGGCTCTGGGAAGGGGGTGCCCAGGGGCCTGTGCCTTCCCGCTCACGAGCTCCACACTGCGTTGTCCTGAGAGCTGGTTTGGGGTGAGGGGAGGGAGGAGACACAGCGGACACGGAGAGTGACTCAGAATATCCGCCAAGGTTTTCCTACCCCCACCCCCGGCTCCTCAACCTCGAACGTCCTCATGTCACGGTCTCGCCCCAGCAGCCGCGGGCTCGACATCGCTCGAGTTTAGGTCCATGGATGTTTCCTGCTCTCCTCTCTCCTGGGTCACTCTCCTGCTTTCGATCCTCGTGCTCAATGGTGGAAGTGTGAGATCTGCTTTATCTCCCCTAAACCCTGCACAATGGTGGGCACGTGGCACCTCTGAGCGGCGCTGACGATGACCACGTCACCGCGTCTACCCGCTGCGTCCATCATCTCAGCCAATCCTCCTAAGGGCACTAGGTGCGAGGTGCTGCTGACGCCACCTGTCAAACCGAGGTACCTTAGGTAAGGAGCCAACTCAAGGTCAAGGGGACAGGGGACAGGGGCCAGCGCTGTGGCATAGCAGGTAAGGCCACCGCCTGCAGTGCCAGGATCCCATATGGGTGCCGGTTTGAGTCCAGGCTGCTCCACTTCTGATCCAGCTCTCTGCTGTGGCCTGGGAAAGCAGTGGAAGATGGCCCAAGTCCTTGGGCTGCTGCACCCGCATGGGAGACCTGGAGGAAGCTCCTGGCTCCTGGCTTCAGATCAGCCCAGCTCCTGCTGTTAAGGCCATCTGGGGAGTGAACCAGCCGATGGAAGACCTCTCTCTCTCTCTCTGCTTTTGCCTTTCAAATAAATAAATCTTAAAAAAAAAAAAGGTTAAGGGGAGGGTCTTAAGTGCAAATCCAGACCTCCAGGACCCCAAAAGCTTTTTTAAAAAAGATTTGAAAGGCAGAGTTACGGGGCTGGGGGGGGGGGCAGAGAGAGAGAGACAGAGAGAGAGAGAGAGAGAGAGGTCTTCCATCACTGGTTCACTCCACAAATGGCTACAACAGCCAGGGCTGGGCCAGGCTGAAGCAGGAGCTTCTTCCAGGTCTCCCACAAGGGTACAGGGACCCAAGCACTTGGGCCATCTTCTGCTGCCTTCCCCAGGCCATTAACAGGGAGCTGGATCAGAAGTGGAGCAGCCAGGACTCAAACAAGCATCCATACGGGATGCCAGTGTCGAAGGCAGCAGCTTACTCGGCTGTACCACAATGCCAGCCCCCAAAGCAGAGCTTTTAATGCTTGGACATCACTGGCTCCCGATGCTGAAGAGTCAGAACACGGCCCTTGACCTCTCTTCTACTTCAGGAATTCCCTCCTCCAGCCACATTCCTTGGGCCTCTCTTCCTAACCTCCTGAGGGGACCAGGGCACAGGGAGTGGATGCCCCCAACCCTGGGGGTGACCGTAAGGACCAACACGGAGGTCACCAGTCCTTGGAGAGTGAGGAGGATGTGGGGAAGGAAGCTGGCAGACAGGACAGGGCGGGACCCGTGGGTGGCTCGTCTACAGTCCAGGCCACTCTGCACGCAGTCCTGCCTGAAGTCCAGGGCCACCAGCACCTCCAAGGGCCTGACAGGGTGAGGATGCTGCACCTTAGCCACAAATCCAGGGGGCGTGACTGTCAACGCAGCGAAGAGCCAGATGCATTTATTTTAACTTCCCAAACCAGACCTCAGTGCTCCCGAGTGAGATGTAGAGGAGGAAACAGAGGCATTGGGCACTGCTGCCCGTCTCTCATGGTCCACCTGGGCTTCCCGTCCCCACTTGGGCTTCCCGTCCCCACCAGGAGGCAGCAGGAAGAACAAGGATCCGGGTGTCTGGACGCCCAGGGTGGGGTCCCAGCTGTCCCTGTAACTCGCTGGGCCCCAGGCCTCTCACAAGAAGCACACCACGTAGCTTGTATGACGCCTCCTGGCTGCTCACGTCTGCAGCTCTGGGACCCGCCAATCACCGGCTGCTGGCACCAGCCAGGCTACAGACAGCGGAGAGATGATGGGGAGATAGGACCTCACCCTGGCCCACTCCCCGGGAACCTGACCTGCTCTCCCCCGGCCACAGGCAAGTGCTGACAGTCTTCTAAGGAAAACGCTGACCTCTGGCCTGGCCAGTCCCCAGTTAAACAAAGGCCTGCAAGCTGGTGAGCTGGGGGGGCATCCTCCCTAGAGCTGGGTCATCTTCCACCTGCCAGCTGACTCCCATGTGCACATGATGCGTACCCCAGCTGCACAGGCCACAGGAGGGGTCAGGGCTCCCTGGAGGGGCCATCATGCCAACACGACTTCAACAAGACAGGAGGGACAGGGAAGGGGCCGGGAAGCAGAGGTCACCACGCCAGCACAATTCCAGCCTGGCGTAGCCATCATTATTTCAGGCTTTGGAGGCAGACAGAGCCGCTTCCCCTTGCCCTACCCGAGCTCACACTCCTTTCAGCCAGGCACCCACCATGGGCCTTCAGGGCTTGCCCCTGTGGCTTCTTAGCATCCTCACAAACCAGGCCCCCAGGCCGGCGCCGTGGCTTAACAGGCTAATCCTCCGCCTTGCGGCACCAGCACACCGGGTTCTAGTCCCGGTTGGGGCGCCGGATTCTATCCTGGTTGCCCCTCTTCCAGGCCAGCTCTCTGCTATGGCCAGGGAAGGCAGTGGAGGATGGCCCAAGTCCTTGGGCCCTGCACCTGCATGGGAGACCAGGAGAAGCACCTGGCTCCTGGCTTCGGATCAGCGAGATGCGCTGGCCACAGCGGCCATTGGAGGGTGAACCAATGGCAAAAGGAAGACCTTTCTCTCTCTTTCTCTCTCACTATTCACTCTGCCTGTCAAAAAAAAAAAAAAAAAAAAAAAAAACAACCAGGCCCCCAGCCTCAAATGCAGGGTGCCCAGCATTTTTGGTAAGACCCAGCCCTGGGGTCAGTGCTATGATGTAGAGCAAGTAAAGTCGCCTGCAGCACCAGCATCCCACACAGGCACCGGTTCCAGTCCCGGCTGCTCCACTTCGATCCAGCTCCCTGCTGGAGCGCCTGGGAAAGCAGAGGAAGTCTGGACCCCTGGACCCATGTGGGAGGCCTGGAAGAATATCCTGGCTCTGGTCTGGCCCAGTCCTGGCCGATGCGGCCATTTGGGGAGTGAATCAGCAGATGGAAGATCTTGCTCTCTCTCTTTGTAACTCTGGCTTTCAAATTAAAAAAAAAAAAAAAAAAAAAAGACCCAGCCCTTCCTTCTATTCCAAAATGCCCTCGGGAGACCACTTCTGATACCTCCCGCTTTGACAAATATATGGACATCTCCCAAACTCCCGTGTGTATCTGAGAACCCCCAGGCTTTGGACGTGCTGTGTGAGAGACACTGTCTTAAGAAAAACATTTTTTCACTTGCAAATGAGAACTGAAAGCAGGTGTTTTGTCTTATAACTGGGAACATAAGAGAGAAGCATGTTGTAAACATTCTCCCAGAATCCAGGGAGAAGCACTGAACCCGTCTGCCACTCACTCATCAAATATTTACGGAGTGCCTCCCGTGTGCAGGCCATGCCCTTGGCAAAGGGACTCAGGGCAAACAAGACACTGTCCTAGCAACCCCAGAGCTTACCTCCTGGGGGGGACACAGGCAGTGAAACTGTAGATGAAGCACTCGTGCAAGTGCAGGTCGCAGGGGGGACCTCGGAGAGACACAAAGCAGGGACAGAGGTGGGGGAGGAGGGGACGGGGAGCTGCTGTTAGACAGGGTGGCTGGAAATGACTTCCAAGCAGACTGGAATGAAAGGAAGTGGAGGAGAGAGCTAGGAGGGAGCGGGAAATGGTCCCAGGTAGACGGATCAGCGAGGAAAGGTCCCAAGGCCGGGGGCGGCTGGACACTGAGGCAAAGCCCAGGGACCAGAGGGCAGAGCGGGGCAAGAGTGACAGCGGTGACAGACAGGTGGGGAGGGCCACGTCACAAGGAGTGACGCCACAGGAAGAAGAACGGAGGCAGCTGGGACCTGCAGTGCTAGAGAACACAGTGACCCAGTGGCACCTGGTCAGGCACAGGACACAGGCAGGCGTCACTCAGAGCCACGGCCAAAGCAGTGGGGAGGCAGACCCGACTCGGCTGGAACACAGCACAGGCAAAGCGCGGCGCACGGCCAAGCAGCAGGCCGGGGTCACACAGGGGGACTGTGGATGGCGGAAATGCCAGGGCTCGGGGTTCTGGCTAAAGCCACCCGGAAGGCCAGGGGCATCAGACATCTCTGGGGGTGGTGGACAGGGTGGGCGGGTACCGCGGTGCAGGGTCTGCATGTCTCGCTAAACCGACCGAGCAGGACCCTTGCTGAGACTGGATTTGGTAAGGAAGTGCACGGGTGGGCCTAGGAGAGGGTGCAGGAACCTGACTGACGTTTGGGGACGCAAACAAGGAAGGGGCCGGTTTTCCTTCTCTGCGTCTACCCAGTGCAGGGAGCTCTGGGGGTCCCATCAGACGGGGCGCTCACGGCAGGAGGGAGTGTCTCTCCTCCCACGGGAGCTCCCTGACAGCACGCACCCCCTCTTGTGCCCGTTGACAACAGCCCTCTGCTATGGGCGTCGTGCATAGGAAGCTACACAGTGGTGCCTCCAACCCAGAAGCAGCTCTTGGGGCTGGGCAACTACTGGCATCAACTCTGGCAGGCTCCAAAACCCAACCACAAGCAGAATGAACCACACATCGGCCACCATGGACAGGTGTCCCTACCCTGAATGTGCCCTCCCACTGCGGCTCAGCAGGGCTGTGGCGAACCTCAGGTGCACGCCCCTCCCCCACAGGGCCTCACAAAACTGTGGGGTCTCTGGGGCCCAGGCAGCTGCTCAGCCAGGGCTGGTCTCTGTCCCCACTCTGAGCAGGATCACAGGGAACAACCAGGCCTTGCACCACAACTACAAACAGCCTGCCTCCTCCCACACCACTGCCCCACGGGAGCCTCAGTTGCCCGTATCCATAGCAACTGGCATTTGCCAGTTGCAATCCCGGGAAGGCAGGTGGGAGGCAGCTGCACTCGGAGGTGGCTCGCCCTGGCTGGTTTGAGAAGTCTAGGATTCTTCAAAGAGGTGTCCCCTGCATCTCTGCACCCACATGGGATGGAGCTCCGGGCCCCTGGCTTCAGCCTGGCCCAGCCCGGCCCAGCCCGGCCCAGCCCGGCCCAGCCCTGGCCACTGCAGCCATCCTTGGGGAGTGAACCAGTGAATGGAAGATCACTCTTTCTGTCTCTCTGTGTGTCACTCTGTCAAAAAAATAAATCTTTAAAACAACGGAGAGAAAAACAAAATGCTAATAATAAACATCCCCTTCTCTCCATTCCTCAGAGATCCCAGCTATTTCCTGGCCTCTCTGTAGCTCACAGCCCTCTGAGGTCCTGCGGGCAGAGCCTCCCGAGTTTAGCCTGAACACAGTAGGTCACGGCTTAAACCTGGGAGGAAAGAGGGGCTGCCTGGAACCACGTAGAAGAGGCTCATGGGTTTCTTTGCAAACCAATCACTTGCTCCCCTGCTACTGAGATATTAGCTGAGGCTTTCTTACTCCAGGACCTTGAAAAGCAGGCCCCATGCGGGCTTCGACCAGGAAGGGAGCCCACGCCCTGCCCACCAGACCCCCAGCCACGAGCCGTCTGGGCAGGGACAAACCAGAGCCTGCCCCTTCCTTACCTGCAGCACCACCTCCTCTGTTCTCACCCTCTTCCGGCTTGAAAAATGCTAACCTCGCTTTGAAATAAGAACAAATAAACCCTACCGGACGCTCCCCCTCCACCCCTTCCTCTCCTTTTCCAGTTCCGCCTCCATTCCCTCTCTCTGCCTAGAGAACTGCCCTGTTTTTGAAATAAAAATAAATCCCACATTCCTCTAAAATGTCAAGAGGAAAATGTCCCATTTGGCTGCCCCCAAATCCTATGAGAAAGTGCATCTGGCGAGGCTTTACGTAACCCTGCTCGGAGGCTGGGACCTCTGCTGTCACCCCTCCCCTCCCCCACCGCATTCCGCACAGACCGTGCCTTGCCCCTGCGGGCTGCCGGAGCTGGTTCCGGGTGCACAGGGACAGCACTCTGGCGCACACCAGGCCCTGGTCTTCAGCTCCTGTTTTCGGAGGACCCACGTGACACAGCTGCAGTCTCAGCTCTCAGTGCCCGGCACACGGTACATCTTTGAAAATGTAATTAAAATTCC
Source organism: Lepus europaeus (assembly GCF_033115175.1). Classification (NCBI taxonomy): domain Eukaryota; kingdom Metazoa; phylum Chordata; class Mammalia; order Lagomorpha; family Leporidae; genus Lepus; species Lepus europaeus. Next base: position 19,996,433 of record NC_084840.1, on the reverse strand, counting down.
AAGTAAAAAATGTCTGTTGGGCTTTGCTGAAGAGGCCAGAGGCTTGTTCCACCCTGGGGTGCACCTGCTTCTGCCCTGAGACGGCCTTGGCGCGCCGCTGCGCCCCTCAGGGAGGGTTATCCTCAGGTAACCTCCCCTCTCCAAAACCCAAGGGCAGGGGAAACACCCCAAGGAAGGGCAGCGCCAGGTCTGCCCAGGGCTCTCCTCCCCTGCCTCCTGGATGGCGTTGGTTCAGGAACCAAATAATGAACCGGCAGACGGGATTCCAACCCACCACAATTAACACCGTTCCAGCTGGGACAGGCAGCTCAGGATGCCGGATCCGTGCTCTCCTTTCTACAGGAGACACCAACTGCTGCCACCCGGAGGGGGAGGTCCCCGCGGACCAGAGGGAGGGACGCGCTGGCCGGCGCTGGGTGAGGGCACTTGGGGACCCACTATGTGTCTCTCTCCAGTGTAGCATGTTATGAAAAACAAAACCAAATCTTCATTATAAGCTCCCGTCCTGCCAAGAACTAGGGCAGGGAAACCATGCAGGGCGGTGCAGGACCAGCATCAATCCCCCCAAGCCTAGGTAAGGATCAGAATCAGTTTCCCTACCTTAAGACACAGGATCTGACCCTGCCTCACTGACCTACCCCACACAAAAAGGTACATCCTGCAGGCCTGCGCTCCTCCAACCAGCACATAGTAGATGCTTGATAAAGATGAGTTTCTTTTCTTTCCCTGGTGAAACAAAGGCTGTTCTGTTCTTGTATTAAGAGGCTTCATGGAATCAAACTCCAGAAGTCAGCTGGTGGCCAAGAGTAACTAAGAAACACTGAAAAGAAAACTCCTAGAGAAAGGAGCTCACAACCCCACTGCCTGGGAAACCTGCAGCCCGGGGCCCGCCAAAGACTAAAGATCTGAATCCCAGCGCTCGCACCAGGCGCTGGGCGAGGGGCAGACAGGCGTGCCACGCGGGGCCCTTGGGGACTGCAGGCCACAGCAGGAGCGGTTGCTAGGAAGATGCTGAGCATTCAATACCACGAAGACACAGGCACATATTTGCACAGCGAGGTCCATAGGAGCAGCATCACTCAGCAAGGCGGAGAGGTGGCAACAACCCAAGTGTCCATCAGCGGACAGACGGAGGAACAAACTGCTGACCCAGCTCGTACAGACACACAAGGGAACACTGTCCATCTTGAGTTTTTTAAACACCTTAGCGCTTTTATTTCTTTGAGAGGTGCGCGCGCACACACACACACACAGACCGAGACAGGCAGACAGAACAGAGCTCCCACCCGCTGGGTCGCTCTCCAAATGCCTACAATGGCTGGGACTGGGCCAGACTGAAGCCAGAAAGCCAAGAACTCAAACCAGGTCTCCTCTGTAGGTGGCAGGGGCCCAAATATCTGAGCTATTATCTGCTGCCTCCCAGGGTGTGCGCTCATAGGAAGCTGGATTCAAAGGGGAGCCAGGAGCTCCGCTAAGTGACTGTGTTTCCCAATCAGTCTTTGGACCGCTACAAGAAACACCTTGCCGCCACGTGAGGAACTCGATGCTACGCTAATTGAAATAAGTTAGACACAAAAGACAAAGAATGTGTGATTCCACTTCCATGCGGTTCCCAAAACAGTTAAATTCATAGAGACAAGAGCAGAGACGGCTGCCAGGGGCTGCCAGGAGGGCGCTGGACGGGCACAGGCTCGGCTTAGGAAGATGGAAAGGTTCCGGAGAGAGGCGGCAGTGCCTGTGTAACGCCGTGGACGTGCTTCCTGGGTCACTGACCCTGCACTTACAGTGGTTACGACAGTACACGCCATACTGCTTGCCTGCTACCGCTGGAGAGTAACAGCAGAAAAAAGAGGGAAAAATACCACATGTTAAGTACGTAAGGACGGCATTGGCTTTAATTTATATCCCCTCTGCTCAAGAGCTGACAACATTCTTAGATCCTTTAATGACGTCTACCCCCAGAGATGGGTCGACAGGGCCCTTCCCACCCGCCCAAGGGCAGGGGAAGCTGCACGCTGAGCACAATGAGTGTGGTGGTCCCACTGCTCAGCAGGCCACAGGACGGAACACACACCTCACTGTCCCACGTGCGAGGACTGATCTCGTGTGACCTGTGCATCCCAGCACCCAATCCAGGGCTGCCCCCTTTCTTTTTTCCTTAAGATTTTACTTATTTATTTGAAAGGCAGAGTTAGAGAGACAAAGAGACAGAGAGAAAGGTCATCTTTTTTTTTTTTGGACAGGCAGAGTGGACAGTTAGAGAGAGAGAGAGACAGAGAGAAAGGTCTTCCTTTACCGTTGGCTCACCCTCCAATGGCCGCTGCGGCTGATCTGAAGCCGGGAGCCAGGTGCTTCTCCTGGTCTCCCATGCGGGTATAGGGCCCAAGCACTTGGGCCATCCTCCACTGCACTCCCGGGCCACAGCTGAGAGCTGGACTGGAAGAGGGGCAGCCGGGACAGAACCCGGTGCCCCAACCGGGACTAGAACCTGGGGTGCCGGTGCCGCAAGGTGGAGGATTAGCCTATTGAGCCATGGCACCAGCCGAGAGAAAAGTCTTCTATCCACTCATTCACTCCCTGAAATGGTCGCAATGGCTGGACCTGGGCTGACCTGAAGCTAGGAGCCAAGAACATCTTCCAGGTCTCTCACACGGGGTGCAAGCACTTGGGCCATCTTCCACTACCTTCCCAGGCCATAAGCAGAGAGCTGGCCCGGAGGAGGTGAACAGGTGACCATATGGGATGCTGATGCTACAGGTGGAGACTTAGTCCATGCCACGGTGCCGGCCCCCAGGCCTGCCCTCTGAAGCTGGGTTCTTCTCCAGCACGAGGAACCCCAGAGCAAAGGGCCCCAGGACAGCAGCTTGCATGTCCCCCCTAGATGCCACCAATGGCAGTAACGTGGCCAAGAAGGTGACTCTCCACCCCTGGGGGGGTTCCCACCCATTAGCCCATGTGGACCCCACACCTGAGCCCCTCAGCCAGATTCCCTTCACTCGGGTCTCCCTCCTGCCTCCCCAGATGCTCTGCTGAGATGGAGGGAAGAGAGGGCTCCTCCCCTGCCACAAACTCACGGTACACCATGTTCATGGACAAGGGCAGAGAGCAGGGGGCCGAGACAGGGGTGGGGGGAGTCTGCTCACAGGGACCTTCCGCACACCCTGAAAAACTGCTAGTCCCCCGAGGCTTAGCCAGCCCCAGAAGCCACACAGACTCCACCATATACTATATGGCTCCATTTGCACAGAAAGCCAATTTACAGTCACAGAAATCTATCAATCATTACGGGTGGGGGAAGCTGCAAATGAGATGATGGGTATGGAGGGGGCCCCCAGGGAATTTGGTAGAGTCCCTGAACTACAGGGGTAGAGGCCCCCAGCCCCACCCAGAGATGCAAACCACCTACCTGGGAAAACCTGTTGGACCACAGGAAACTCATCCTAACTGCAGAAATATTGCAGTTACAAGTATTCTTCTAGGATTGTAGTCCCCAGTCGGGGATTTGTGGGGAGGGGGCAGGTGGCTGGTACCTGGTACTGCTCTGGACACTACCATGTCACATCCGACATCTTCCCTACAGTGAGCCCACAGCAGGGGAGGGGGTGTGGGGAAGGGGAGTGCTCCAAGGGCAGCCCAGGCTGGATACGGAGCAGCCACTGCTGTGGGGCGGGTGCTGCCTGCGGTCTGGGTTCAGGGACACAGCCCTCGACCTTTCTGACGCTGTGCTCAGACACCCCACACTCCCACTCCGCCTGTCTGTCCCTCCCCTCCCTCCTCTCAGGGAGAATGACAGCTTCAGCAGAGAGCGGGGGAGAGGGAGAACGAGAGAACACGCGGCCAAGGGATGGGCAGCTGGGAAGACAGGAGCCCTGGATCTGCTCCTAGGTCAAGGGTCACGGAATGCAGATGTGTCCACAGCCACTCTGTCCAGCGCCTTCTAGAGACTCCAGCCCCACCCTGGAATCCTGCCTCCTCTCCCACCACGTGGCTGGGTCACCTACTGCTTCCACAGCTACGAAACGGGGACCGTGGTAGCTGCCTTCTGGGGTTACTGCAGGGACGGAATGAGGACAGTGGGGCAGTGACCGGGGTGGTCAGAAAGCCCTTCTCATTCAGAGCCCACTCTGCCTGGGGGGAACTTACTTTTCCTTTTCAAACGCGTTTATACAGGTGGGGCTGATCCCAGCCTGGGGCCCTCCTCTCAGTCTCCTCCACCGGAGAGTACGCTGTGTCGACAGCTCGACAGCGGAAATAGCCCAGATCCGAGGCTGGGCTCACACCCGGATGCAAACAGGGCCCCTAAGTATTTCCAAAGGTCAAGAAGAGCGCACTGGGGCCAGCGCTGGGGCGTAGCAGGTGAAGCTGACGTCTGCAGCACCGGCATCCAGTTCGAGTCCTGGCTGATCCGCTTCCGATCCAACTCCCTGCTAATGTGCCTGGGAAAGCAGCACTTGAAGATGGACCAAGTGCTTGGGCACCTGCACCCATGTGGGAGACCTGGAAGAAGCTCCTGTCTTCGGCCTGGCCCAGCCCTGGCCACTGCAGCCATTTGGGGAGTGAACAAGCAGATGGAGAACGTCTCTCTCACTGTCTCTCCTTCCCTCCCTCTCCCTCTGTAACTCTGCCTTTCACATAAATAAATAAATCTTAGGTAAAAAAAAAGAGGAGCGCACTCTTGGCACGTGAAGTGTACGAGAAGCATAACCAGGGATGCCCCAGACCAAGCACAGGCAGAGAAACGAAGGAGCTGGGAAAGGTGCAGTCAGGACCCGGAGCCCAGAGAGGGCAAACAGTGTGCGGGAGCGGGGGGCAGGCCCTCAGAGAGCCTGTAACGGAGCAGAGAGGGGTGGAATAAAGCCACGCGGCCACTCCCAGAGCCCCAGCAGGGCGACAGTGCTGAGCCGGGAGGAAGGTGCAGGGAGTCGGAAACCTGCTGCGACGGCGGCAGAAGCACGAGCACTCACGCAGGAGGCCCAGCCCCGGCTCCGGCCCTTAAGCGGTGGCAGAAGGAAGCAGGAGAAGGCCAGAGGAACCGCGGCAGCCACGCGTTAGCATCCCTCTTCCTCCTGTGCCGAGGGCCTCACAGGTCAGATGCAAACCCACGGGCCAGGTGCTATTAACATTACATCTGATAGATGCAGAAACTGGAGGTCGCCCAAGTGTGGAAAGGGGCCGGGAACCCAGGCCGTCTGGCTCCACCTCCCACTGTCTGAGCACGTGGCCCCACTGCTTCCTGGGTGCTGGCTGCCCCACCCCTCATGGCAGCTCCAACGGAGAAGCAGCCCCCACCCCCAGCACACTGCCCCGGGCTCTGTCTTGATGGGAGTCCCAGGGCCTCGCGCCATCTGACTCAAAGGTGGAAACGAAACATCTACCCAGCCACAGGCTGCTCCCCCATTCCCAGGGTGCTCCCCTCTCTCCGGCCTCCCCGGCCTCCCCGGCCTTTCACCAGGATCCCAACCCCAGGGGGGCACGTGTCAGGGTGCTGCCAGCTGGGGTTCCCCATGCTTGCTCAGGCGAGGAGCAGCGTCTCTCACTAGCACACTGCTGCTGACCCAGGTTCAGAAAACCCAGACTGACTGGTCAGACCTGGGTCCAGCCTGTGGGACAGCCCCCGGTGTAGGGCAGGTGCCTCCCCAAGACCCCACACCAGCAGGGAGGGTGGCCTTGCATCTGCCCTCAGTGCATGTGGCCACCACACTTCCCGGTGTCACCTTCTAGGAGGGACCGTGCATGACACAGGAGCTCCAAGAGGGCCAGCTGCTGGGTCTGGGTGGACGCCCGGCCCAGCCACTGACACCGTGACCCCGGGCAACGTGCACACCTGCCTGGGCCTCTGTTTCCTAGGTTCTGAGTGAGGATGGTCCAGGCTGTCAGGAGGTTCCCAGCGAAGGACAGACGCCCAGGGCTGGAGCAGGGCCCACGGAGTAAGCCCTCAGGGAGCGCTCACCATCACCGTTACCGGTGTCGGTGGTGTGGCCATCACCGGGGGCCACCCACCCACTGCTCCTGGTGTGTATGAGCAGGGCTGCCTCGGGAGGGGGCCGCCTGAGGATGACTCCGCCTCCAGGAGGAAGGCTTTGGCTCTGTCCTGGGCCTTCCAGGAAGCTGCCCGACACAGACAACCAGACAACAGAGCCACAGGTGCCCCCCGAAGCTGGATGGAGGAGATGCCAGGTCATTCCACCAGGCCAGGTGCCCGAGCCAGGGACTGCAGCTGCAGCGACCACACACAGCCCCGCTGCCACCCACTCCCAGGAGCAGCAGGTGCTTCTTCCACTGTGGGAGGAGCACGGGAAGGGAGCACCCACAGTGTGTGCAGGAGCCCAGGGCCCAGGAGGGGCTGCACGTCTCGCACCCCTGCCATCAGCATGCTGCATCCCGGCCAGGGTGTGCTGTGCTCAGAGAAACCTGTGTGGCTGGCTTTGCTCAGCACCTGCCACCTCCCAGCCCCTGACATTCTGTCCTGGGGGCCAGGGGCTGGGCTGGCCTGCCTTGGAGGGGGTTCTCCCCCTCTGATTGAAGCCAAGGATGCAATGTTCCTCCAGTAACCTAGGCCCAGCTCCTGGGCCCCTAAGGCAGCCTCAAACCTGCCCAGGTTTCATAGGATCACTGAATCTTCAACCCAATCAAAACCCTGAAGTCACTGGGCCCAAGGCTCTGCTCGGGAAGGCCTGCACGCACAGGGAAGGCGGGACAGACTGTCGTCCCCATCGCACACCCACACCTACACTCAGTTCCTCAGAGCTGTCTTGAGATGAAAGGGTTTCCAGCTCAGGGGAGCTCTGGGCCAGGGCCACTCCCGAGGTCCAAGCGAGGATCCTCAGGCCCGGACACGACCACGTGACCCAGCCGGGCTCCAGCTTTACCTGTCTCAGCGCTAAGTGACAAGAAGCCAAAGGTCCCCCAAACGACCTCCTGCTGTCCACCCAGAGAAGCCAGCGTGAGCCGAAGGGCCTTTCCCACCTCCTCCCAGCCATCTAGAGACAAGAATGGCCAGCGGGACTGGAGGGGAGAGGGCCGGCTGGGACGGTGCCCAGAGCAAAGGGCTCCAGGAGGGCACCGAGGGCCTGTGCCAGAGAGGGCCTATCCCAGCACTAACGTGAGCAAGCTTGGTGAGAACACGACCCCGAGCTCTCCCTGCCCAGACGTCCGTGGGGCCAGACCACAGCTCCCTGCTTGCAAGGCTCTGGAAGCTCGCCCCTGGCCTCTCGTCCTCACGACGGGAGACGGTGATCACCCGGCCGCCCTCCCTCCCAGCCTGCCTGCTTTCCGATCCACACCCTGACAGCACCCGCTTCCCGGGCTAGCACGCACGCTACCAACAGCAGCACCATCAGGAAGCTTCACAACCACACCCCACTGCAGTCCAAGGGCAGAACGGGGCGGGGATGGGGACAGAGGCAGGTGAGCTCGCCATCCTACCTCTCTCGTGAGGGAGTCACGGCCAGGTTCATCTGCTGTCTTCTCAGGCTCCCCCCGTAGGGACAGGTGTGCAAGGCCCATGCCAGGGGCAGACTTAGGCGCGGGCAAAAGCCCAGCTAGACCTTCCCCGCCCGGGGGTCAGCCTCAGAGCAAACACAGCAGTGGGGCCCTGGCTGGACTCAGAGCCATTCCGGGCGCCCCAGCTCCCTGCCAGCCAGCCCTGGCCACCTCCCAGGCCTCTGTGGCATACACAGGGCTTTATTATCTCGAGCCCACCACGTCCTCGGAGAGCGCCGTGAATGGAGCGCCACACAATACGCCTGTTTATTAATCACCACCCGGCCCTCCCTCGCTCACCGCTGGGTCCCCTCATGCATAATGCAGGAGCTGTGTGGCCCATGACACAGGCCAGGCTGTGCCCCGTGAGACGGACAGAGGTACCAGGCCGGGCCAGGCTCCCGGAGGTGGGGGTGGGATGGGAACAGACCGTGCCCCCACCCCCAGCCGGGGAGCAGTCGGACGTGATGTTGACTGTGTGTGAGGGGTGCGGCGTGTGGCCCTCCCCGTGCATGGTCCACACCAGCCAGAGCCAGAGTGGCAGACGGTCCAGGTCCTCAACTCCCACCCCGTGCTTTCCACGTCTGAGTGCTGCCTGCAGCTGCAGCCCACGGGGCCACTTGTGCTTAAGGCCTGGGGCAGAGCTCTCTTCCACGAAGCAGCCACATGCATGTTCCCTGGGCCCCCGCCCCACGACCCAAATCTTCTGGAGGTTACATCTCTCCAATCCTTCAACTGCTCCTTGCAAAACACCATCCACGCACCCCGCCACACACAAGCAGGCGTCCGTGGCCGGCTTCTCAGCCACTAAGCCCAGCAGCCCCGCCCTCTGGTGGGGGCAGCCTCCGTGGCGGCCTCTTGGGGGGAAGATTGGGACAACGTCTGAGAGCCTTACCTCTTTGTCCCCTTTGTGCCTTAACTTCCATTTCTGGGAGTGAATCTCAAATAAGTAACCAGGGACTATCAGAATATCAAAGTCACACAAAGGCTCATCAGGGTAGCATTTATAATCGTAAAACACAGACGCTTAGAAACCCGCTCCAGAGCCTCCCTAGAGGAGGCGAGAGACCCCGTGGTGCAGCCATGTGTGTGTGGCCCGACAGGCAGAAGAGTGTGCGAAACCTAAGAGCTCTGGAGCCAGGAGACCTGGGCTCCACATCTGGTTCTACCATTCACCGGCTGGGCTACCCTGGGCAGCTTCTCACCTGTGCACCTGGGATACTAACAGCACCGGCATCAAGTCATAAGGATTCGACAAATGACAGTGCCCGGTGCGTACGGTGAATGCTAAGAAAATACAGATATTATTCCTACGTCATAAACAATGAGATACTATACAGCTACTAAAGCGACGAAACAACACTTTAGTAAAATGGGAGATGAAGCAACAAACCACAGGAAGTAGGATATGAACAGCTGCCTCCGGCTGGGGATACGGATAATTCGCACTTTTTCCCTTTGTGCTTGTTCTGTTTTCTAAGGCGGCTGCCAAGAGTATAATCACTTCAGTTAAACAGCAGGGATCCCTTGCAGAGTCACCCTGGCCTGCACCACATGGAACACGGGAGCCCTGGCACCCCCTCCGGCACAGGGGGAGCCCTGGCGCCCCCTCCGGCACAGGGGGAGCCCTGGCGCCCCCTCCGGCACAGGGGGAGCCCTGGCGCCCCCTCCGGCACAGGGGGGAGCCCTGGCGTCCCCTCCGGCACAGGGGGGAGCCCTGGTGCCCCCTCTGGCACAGGGGGAGCCCTGGCACCCCCTCCTGCAGAGTCGTCTCTCCTGGCCTCACTCGCACCTGCTGGCTCCCGCTGAGCTCCAGGCTGACGATGCCTGGGGGAGTCCCCTCCAGTCTCTCTGGCAGGGTAGGCTGCTAGGCCATTGCTCTCCCCTCCCCCAAACACAGCAGGAAAGGCCCCAAGATCCAGCACGGACACTGTGGGCATCCCAGGAAGGGGCAGAGGCAGCCCCTCTTCCTGTCAGCAGGGTCGGAAGGCGTCCAGGGGGAGCCTGGATTTATTTTGCACGGAAGAGGAATAAAAGAAGGTAGGATTCCGAGAAAACTGGGCAAGCGTCCCCACAACCCTCTACTGGTGGCCTGGAAATGCAGGAGACCCCGAGAGCAGCTCCCCCGCCCCACTCCCCCTCCTGCCCCGGCTGCTCTGTGCTCAGCTCCGGGCTGGAGCCCGTCTCCTTGCGATTCCCTCGGCTTTTCTTGGCACGGAGGCAGCCACAAGGGCCGTCTCTCAGAGCCACCTGTAGCTGGGGAGCCGGACTCTCCCGTGGGGAGCAGCGGTGGCAGCCGGGGTGGGGGGGGGCAGCTGCTGGGGCCGCCTGAATGTGGGTCACATTCGCAGAGGGCAGCAGGCACCAGGCCGATGGCTGTGGAACAGCTGGTGTGCCTGGGGGAGAGCTCCCTCCCATCCTGGTGCCTCGCCCCACACCCCAGGGTCACTCCTCTGCTGGGGCCAGCCCTCCTGTCTCCCACACCAGCACAGGCCAGCAATAGCTGGTTGGGAGACTGGTGACCCTTGTGGCCAAGGGCTGCCACAGGCGGGGGAGGGTATGGGACGGGCAGAGCAAGCCAGGGCCCTCACCTGCATCTCTTAGCTGCCCATCACAACTGCAGCTGAGGGTCCAAAGCCCTGACCACCCAGCCGGAAAGGAATTCCACCACGACCGGAAGCTCACACTCCTAAAGTCGGAAACATTTAGTAGAAGCTGGGAGGCCCCGTCACAGGAGCAGCAGGAATCCCAGCACTGAGCAGGAGGGGGCTATGACCACCCCCCACAGCCTGGAGACAGACCCCCAGGACGGCACAGGACAGCCACCAAGAAACCAGTCAGTGCAAAGGGAGCCCGTGATGAGAGCAGGACAGGGGTGTGAGGTGGGGGAGTCTGCGCGTGTCTGGTCTGTCTCGGGGTGTGCCTGTGTGGGAGCGTGACTTGACACGTGTGTGTCAGGGAGGGGTCTCAGTCCGTGTGCGCATGCCCTCGTGAGCGTGAGCACATTCTGACCATGCGTGTGTAGTGTCTGGGTGCATGTCTGTGTCTCAGCACACACGTGCACCTGCCTGGCTGGTGGGCACACGCACACATCTGCTCCAAGGTCCCCACCTTACTGCATGTGTGTGCTTTTCTGTTTTGTGGTTACGTGGCTGGCTGGCTGAACGTGTCTGTCAGTGTCTCTCTCTCGTGCGTGTGTGTGTGTGTGGCTGTCTGGGTCTGTGTTTTCATATGTGGGTCTCTTGGTCTCAGTGTGTTTCTGTGTCCAGGGATGTGCCCTGTATCTATGTTTCTGGACCTGTATGTGTGGAATTGTGCATGAAGGCAGAAGCCAGAGAGGTGGGGCAGCCCCCCAGTCTCCTTGTGGCCCCCCGAGTGCTCCCCAGGCAAGAACAAGCCTGGATGCATCTTCCACACACAGACCCACGCTGTCTGCCCCGGGCTGACTTCCAGGCCCCCTCCCCGGTCTGTGTCCACTAATCCGACCGCACTTGCCTGCTCCCCCACGGCCAGGGCAGCTGCCTCCACACCCCTGCTCTTCTGCTTCCTTTGCCCAGAACTCCTCACCACACGGTTACCCAGTAAGTCCTGCTCCTCCGCTAGGCCCAGGCCCAGGCCACCCCCGCCAGGAAGCCAGCCATCCCTTCAGCTGGGTGTGACCTCTCGCGCCCTGGCTGACGGAGCACATGATGGACAAGCCTCACTGTGCACAGATCCACTGCTCTCCCTGTGGCGATGTGAGAAGCTGGCCAGGCCCTCCTGCCCCTTGAGGCCTCCAGGGTGCCCAGGAAAGGGTCTGCATGCATGGGCCCAAGGGAACTTTTACTGAGCCCCACGGCTTGAGCGCCTGACACTGAGAGCTGGGAATGGAGAGGGGGTTCGCTGCCTCAGGGCCCTTAGAGAGAGGGCAAGGACAAGACGCAGGCCTGGGGGTCTCTGGCTCCCATGTGCAGTGGGGCCTGGGAACGCCCTCCCGCCCTCTCTGGACCAGGGGTCTGGAGGCGAGGGAGCACCTTCAAGATCCACCAGGACAGCTCTGCCGGCTTCTTGGTTCCCCTGAAACACAGGTGCCCAAGCACCGGCCTCTCTCAAGGGCATGGCCTGGCTCCAAAAGCCCCATCCACACACACCGCATTCACAGCCAGGCCTGCAGCCACGTCGGCGTCCGGTTACCCACTTTGCTCAGCAGCCCCGCTCATCCTCGGCGCCCTCGCTCTGCCCAGGCTCCACGTCCCCAGGGTCCCTCGAGCAGGCTGTGAAGACGCGGCTGACCTGCCTTCCCAGATCTGCAGCCTGTGGAGGGAGCAAGACCCTGGCCACCCCTCAGGGGAGTGGGCAAGAGCAGCCCGCAAGGCCTGGTGTCCTGAAGCAAGGCCACCTGAGCCAAGGTGTGCAGGCGACACCTCGAAGGGGACAGCAGGCTGACACTGAACTTGGAGGCCATCAACCACAAAGGCTGAAACTACAGAAGGGCCAGGCGTTCGGCGCAGCAACTACGCTGCACTTGGGACACCAGCATCCCACTCCAGAGCACCTGGGTTCAAGTCCTGGCTCCACTTCTGATGCCAGCTTCCTGCCGACGCACACACCCCGAGAGGCAGCAGGCTATGGCTTGGGTCCCTGCCTCCTGTATGGGAGACCTGGATTGAGTTCCTGGCTCCTGGCTTTGGCCTGGCCCAGCCCTTGTTTTGGGCATTTGGGGAGGAAACAGGAGATCTCTTGTCTGTCTGTCGCTCTGCCCGTTAAAATATTTTTTATTAAAAAAAATTGTGCAGAAGGAATGACCTGGCAAATGTTGATGAGAAGGTGGCACAGCTGGAACTCCCACCCACTGCTGGCAAAGAGTAAACTGCTCAGCCACGTGTGCCCTAAAGCTGGGCAGGTGGCTCCTGTGGCCCCCAGTCCCTCCTCTGGACATGCAGCCAACAGAACTCGGTCCTGGGGTCACGGCTGACTGTGCTCAAGTTCCTATGAACGTGCAAGGAGCCAAAACAACCTTGAAAAACAAGAACAAAGTCAGAGATTCATATATCCCAATCCCAACCTCACAAAGCTCTGGTGGTCAAATCCGCGTGGTCGTGGCACACAGAGACAAGGGTACCTCAAAAAGCCCATGGAGACGGAACTAAAGGTAAGTTTCTTTTGACGTGATTTTTGAGACCCATGCATAGTTTCCACGACCTTTCAGAACACCCCCCTCCACCCCCATAGACATAAAGACCAGTGGAAAAGGACTGAGTCCAGAAATAAGCTCACAGGAGGTGGCCGCTGGACTCTAAACAGTCTCTTCAACAAATGGTGCTGGGACGACTCAATGTTCACATTAACAAGCAGAAGTTGGATCCACTCCATATACAAAAATTAAGGAACTGCAGATCAATATCCTAAGAATGAGCTAAAACCATGAAATTCTCAGGGTACAACTATAGGTAAATCTTGACTGTGGTTTTGCAACAGGTTCTTATGTGACATCAAAGCATGAGGAACAAAGGGGAAATAATAAATTAGATCTCACCAAAATTGGCAAAGGACTCGCAGAGTCTGCCAGGGAAGCACCAGATGGCCTTAGGAGCACCGAAAAGGGTGCTCAGTCACTAAGCATGGCAATGAGGCAGCATGTCACCCTGAGCACTAAAGCAGAAAGTAACAATGAACGAATGGAAAGGAGCAAGGGTTGCCTAGGATGCCGAGAACCGGGTACCCTCCCACACTGCTGCTGCGAATGTCAGGTGGGCAGCTCCTCAGAAAGTTACCATGTGACCCAGCCGTCTCACTCTTAGGTACATGCTCCACAGAACCAAAACCAGAGTGCTCCCAGGGGAGGGCACTCGGCACAGCAGTTCAGCCATTGTGTGAGATGTCCACATCCTATTTCAGAGCGCCTGGGCCGGAGGCCTGGCTCTGCTCTCCATCCAGCTTCCTGCTCTTGTGCTCTCTGGAAAGTAGCAGGTGATGGCCCAGGACGCTGGCTCCCTGCCACCCATGCAGGAGACCCAGATTCAGTTCCTGGGCCCTGCCTTTTGCTGGGTGCAGCTTTGGTTGTTGTAGGCATTTGGACAGTGAATTAGCAGGTGGGATATATGTTTGGCACATGGTCACGTGCTTTCTTATAAATAAAAAAATTATTTATAAAGAAAAGAGAACAGTGCCTCAAATAGATACTTATAGACCATGTTCACCACAGAATTATTCACAATAGCCAAAAGGTAGAAACAACCCAATGTCCCCAAAAGATGAGTGGATAAACAAAATGTGGTATTTCTACATGATGGAATTTTTTCTTAAAATTTTACTTATTTCATTTAGTTTGAAAGTTGGAGAGAGAGACAAAGACACATCTCCCAACCACTGGTTCACTCCTCAAATGCAGCAGCCAGAACCAGGTCAGGCTGCAGCCAGGAGCCAGGAGCTCAGTCTGAGTCTCCCAGGTGGTAGGAGAGACCCCGATACTTGTGCCATCGCCTGCTGCCTCCTGGGATGCACACTGGTAGAAAACAGGATTAGACGTGCAGCTGGGACTTGAACCCAGCACTCAGATGGGGGACGCGGGCACCCTAGGCAGCATGTCCCCCCCAAGACAATGGAATGATTCACCCATAAAAAGAAATGAAATTCTGAATCCTACAATAATATGGATAAACCTTGAAAACATTATGCTAAGTGGAATAAATCAGATGCAAAAGGACAAATGTAGGATTCCACTTATCTGAGGTCTTTAGGCAAATCCTAGAGAAAGTAGCGTGGAGATTCCTGAGGGTGAGGAGGAGCAGCAAACGGGGAGTGGACGTTGAACGGCTACTTGAGGTGATGAAAACATTTTGGAAAGAGAGTAGGGACGGTGTCCAACATGTGGCCATGCCCCCAGCTTAGAAACTTTAAAATGGTAAATCACACACACATTCACTCACGGTCCTCAGAACGTTCATGGAAAATGGCCCCTTACGAAAAAACCATGCATGGATCGCAAAGTGTTTTGCACCAAAATAAACATCTTTTATTTTCATCGCCCTCCCACACAATTTAAAAATTCCAAAAAGCTACAGCATCCTCCCCTGCTTTGTGTCAAAATCATCGATCTCTGACCCCAAATAAATGAGACAAAGACATGAGACAGATTTGAGAAGTGCCACCTCCCCCGAGGGTGATCGTCTTCCAACGCTGGAGACAGTTACTGTGGTGATGGAGTGCAGGGGAACTATTCTTGGCTTGGAAAAGCCGCTGACCTTGTCAGCGACTTTCGGGCCCGGTTGTAAAATGGGACAGAGTCACCAGCCTCCAATGTGACCTGAAATCTCCCAAGCACCAGCCGGAATTCTCCGATCCGTCCCCTCCCCGCGGGCCACCTCGGATGTCTTCACTTCCGGCTCTTTCTCTGCGGCCTGCAGCATTTCCAACAAGGAGGAGACACACCACCATCCGGAGGTCAAGCACACCGGGCCACTGGCCTCCAGGTTTGCCACAGCCTCTCTGCGAGACTTCAACACTGGCTCAACTCAGACCTCTCAAGGAAGCCCTGCACAGTCCAAGCTTCAGGAAGAGACTTGCTATCCTGAAACTTTAAGAACCCAAGATGCCAGCTCACCAGCCTGCCTTCTCGGGACACCACCCTCCAGAGTTGGAAAATCAGGACAGCAGTGGAGCTCTCCATGTGCGCGGATCCCAGCCACCCACTTCGGGGCCCTCCTCACCCTCCCGAAGACAGAGGTGCTCGTGCAGAGGACTTGGCGTGCTGGGCGACGCCACCTGGGGCCAGCCACCCCACCACGCTCCCGGGTTGTGGTTTTGACTTCATCTGCCTGAAACTCCCAAAACAAAAACCCTTCTCCAGTTTCCTGGAGGGGCACATCATTCAATAACCCTTTGATCGTGGGCCTTCCAAAGGATCTTCTAAATGCACACAGCAGAATTTATACATGTAAACCAGTGCGGTCTCCTTCCAAGAGTTTCCCTGGGGGGAGGGGGGTGCATGCATATTCCAGCAGCGGTGCCCGGGCTCCCAGCCTTTCTGGGCTTCTCTTCTGGAACCAAGGCTGGGGCACACGCTTTTCATGCCCCTCTACCATCCTGCAAACCCACGGAGGCAAATTTTTATCCAAGGAGGGTACAGGCGATTTTGTTCTTTCCTGAGTTGAAAGACAGTCGCCAAGGATGGGAAGGGCGGGGAGGGATGCAGTGGGAACGCTGCTTAGTGGCACAATAGCGTGTGACAGCAAGGAAGGGCTCTGCGGCTGCTCCCAGGGAGGAAGGAGCAGGCCCTGCAAGGTGCTGCAGGGCAGGAGCGATACTCAGCCCCCCTGGTGCCACCTCCAAGGATGGCACGCGTGGCTGAGGACCATCTGCAAAGACCACAGGAAACGAGTAGGAGCCACTCCGTGGCCATCCCTCGATTCCTGGGCTGTGTGCCCCAGGGGCTAGGAAGCACACACTTTCCAGAAGTGGCTGCCAAAGGCCTTGAGCCTGCAGGGGGCCCAGAGGCAGCTGCCCACTCCCGGAGAAGCCAGAGCCTTGCGTGTGCACAGATGGGGACAGAGTGTGGAGATTCGCCGGTCCTGAATCCAGGACCCAGCCCCCAGGAAACACTGGCGGAGACCCAGGAGGAAGCCTGCTCCTGGCTCAGTCGTGTCGAGGCCTCCTTTCATCATTCATTCGTCCACAACACAGCACCAGCGTTTAGCTGGGCACCTACCAGGTGGCCCTAAGAACGGCAGCCCTGCTAGGAGAGTTTTCTATGGCGTGGTGGGCGGTACTACCATGGCTTCCCGGCGAGCTGGAAGCCCCTAGGAGCTGGCAGTTCTGCTCCCAGAGATATGCCCCAAAAGAGCTGAAAGCGGGTATTCAAACAAAAACTCGTCCCCAAAAATATCATGGCGCTGCTTCGCAGGAGTCCACCTGGAGCAGCCCCACGGTCCACCGGCAGGTGAACAGGTGAACAGACGTGGTGTCTACAGGTGTCTGGCACTCAGCCATGAAAGGGAAGGAAACACTGATACACGTGACAACATGGCTATGCCTCGAAAACACCATGCTAAGAGACAGAAACCACACGGTACAGCTCCATCCACACGAGACGTCCAGAGAAGGCAAATGGAGACACAGCAGACGTACAAGTGGCTGCCAAGGGCTGGGGAGGGGGAGGCTAGGGAATGCGGCTTAGTTGCTTAGTTGGGGGGTGGGGGGCGCTTGCTCCAGACAGGAGATGAGAGGGCTCTGAACCCAGAGAGGGAGACAGGCACGCAGCACGGCAGACAATACAGAGAGAGAGTGAGAAGGCCCCCATTCTACTGGTTCATTTCCCAAATTCCCACAGAGCCTAGGCTGGGCCAGGCCAGCGCTGGGAGCTAGAACTCCAGCTGCATGTCGCATGTGGATGGCAGGGACCTAGGCACTGGAGCCACCTCTTACAGCCTCCCAGAGTGTGCACCAGCAGGTAACTGGATCAGAGGTGCAGCTGGAACTTGAGCCCAGCACGCTGGTATGGACGCAGGTGTCCCAAACGGCAAGGTAGCCGCTGTCCCAACACCGCCCCTAGCACCCGTATTTTGTCACAAAGTAAGGAAGCAGGCAGAGATTCTGTGTTCGATTTTGGCAGGAGGGCCTCAGCAGAGGGGGCCGTGCTGCTGGCCCTGGCCGGCGCTGTCACAGCAGCGGTGCTGAGACCCTCACAAGTCACAGAGCAGAGAGCTTGGGGCGGGGGACACAGGCCTCAGACTGCTGACAGTCAGTGCTCTGGCCCCTCCCCACACCAAACCCATGTCGCTTCCTGCAGAGGCCCAGACAGGCCTGCATGGCAGAGGTGCCCTCGGGGAGGGCAGGGACCGACTCTGCCCATGCAGCTGCTTGTCCTGTCCACCCTAATCCCGGCAGCACCACGGCCACAGTGAAAACTCAGTGCTCTCTCTTCTGCACCATCAGGGAGCCAGCCCGTGGGCTGCAGGGGGGCCAGGGTCAGGGCTGTCCTCTCCCTGGAGACAAGCAGCTGCGTGTCATGAAGGCCACCAGGCCACCCTCCTCCCCAGGCACCGCCCTCCCCTCCCCAGCTCCCCATGGCTTCCCCGGCTGCCGGCTTCACCAGGGACGCCCCAGCCTCTGGCTCAGGGGTAGGCCTTCCTAAGCTTTGTGTGTGAGGATTTGCAAACCCAGAAAAGAGACAAGACCCTTAGCAGCAATTACAAGACTAATAACATTAAGTCCTAAATGGCTATTACAGGCCCAGATCCCTTATTAGTTGTGACAGCCAGTGAGTCAGGGAGCAGAGAATTTTAATGTGCATGAAAAACTTTGAAGATTCAGCGGTCTCCAGCAGTGCAGCTGCTGGGTGCAGGCCACAGCCTCCGAGAAAGGGGAGCAGAGAGACCCAGGAGAGAAGCCACTCCTGACGCAGTTGCTGTGAGGCCTCCTCCTTCAGACTCTCACATCGGTCCCATGACGTTTAACGAGCATCTCCTAGATGCTGCTAAGAACAGCGCACCTGCTCACAGAGCTTCCTTCAGTGCGGTGGGGGCACAGCCTGCCCAGGGAGCTGCACGCTCCTGGCTGCTTCCCACCCACCGAGGCCAGCAGGAAGGAAGGACCCACTGCTCTAGCCGAGGCTGCATCACCTGGGGGCTGATGTGGGGAAAGCCACTCCCAGCTGCCCTGCTCGAGGTCAGAGGCACCTGGCACGGGGAGCAGGGTGAGGGTAGAAGCCCACACGTTCAGCTTGTCGGGAGGGGACAGAGACAGTGGAGAACCAACCGCTTGTGCGGAGAGGCCTGGGGGAGGGGAGAGGTGGGCGCTGCAGTGCTGTGCTTAACCTGCCACCCAGGATGCCTGCACCCCACATGGAAGTGCGGCTCCAGTCCCCACTCCCTGCTAATGCACCTGGGAAGGCAGGGGACAATGGCTCCAGTGCTCGCGTTCCTGCCACCACATGGGAGACCAGGATGGAGCTCCCGGCTTCTGGCTTCAACCTGGCCCAGCTCATATGGCCTGGTTCTGGCTGTTTCGTTTCTGATCCAGCGCCCTGCTGGTTTACCCAGGAAAGCAGCAGAGGATGGCCCAAGTGCTTGCAAGGTCCCTGCACCCACGTGGGAGACCCAGAAGAAGCTCTTGACTTCGGATCGGCCCAGCTCTGGCCATTGTGGCCATTTGGGGAGTGAACCAGCAGTTAGAAGATCTGTCTGTCTCTAACTCTGCCTTTGAAATAAATAAATAAGAGGAAAGGAGAGGAGGAGAGGGGAGGGGAAGGGAGGGGAAGGGAGGGGAGGGGAGGAGAGGGGAGGGAAAAGAGAGGTAGGCAGGCAGGCAGGCCTGGTTGGAAAGTCAGGGAGGGGACCTCCCATTGGGGTCTTTCCAGAAGAGGGATAAGGATTCTGGCCCTGCTCGTCAGCCCCAGGGCCACAGAGCCACAAGGAGAAGGCACCACCACTGCCGGGAACCTCCGAGGCCCTGCGCTGAGCAAGCAGGTGCAGGCAGGCTCCTCCCCACCGGGCCTCCCGAGACACAGAGGGAAATGTCAAACAGAATGCTAGGCAGGGGGAGGGAGGCAGAGCAGAGCCTGGCTGACCTGTTGCCATGACAACGCCCTCCTGCTGGCATCCAGCCATAAATTATTGATCGTGGACACTGCCGCCCCATGCCCTCCTCGCTCCCCATGCCGCCTGATTTGTATCTGCCTCAGAGTCACTCTGAGACCAAGCAGGAGACCCGGGGACCCCCAGGCCTCCTCGGCACCCCTCAGCCTCCCCGGGCCACATGCTGCCTCACTGTTCCAGCCTCCTGCTGGGGACCTCAGAATATATTTGAATGTATTTGGAGATAGGGCCTTAACTTTAAGATTTACTTTATTAACAGGGCTGGCTTTGTAAAGAGTGGGTAAAGCCCGCGGCTTGGCAGTGCCATCATCCCATATGGGTGCTGCTTTGAGTCCTGGCTGCTCCATTTCTGATCCGGTTCTCTGCTAATGGCCTGGGAAAGGCAGCAGGGGATGACCCAGCACCTTGGATGACCCATGTTGGGGGCCCAGAGGGAAGCTCCAGCTGTTTTGGCCATTTGGGGAGTGAACCGGCAGATGGAGGTTCTCTCTCTGTCTTTCCAAATAAATAAATAAATCTAAAAACAAATAAACAAAAAAGCTCCTGACTAGCAGTGCTGGATTTTTTAAAAAAGATTTTATTTGAGAGGCAGAGTAATAGAGGAGAGACACAGAGAGAAAAAGATTTCCAGCCCAGGACCGGATGGATTCACTGCTGAATTCTACCAGACATTTAAAGAAGAACTAACTCCAATTCTTCTCAAACTGTTTAGAACAATTGAAAAAGAGGGAATCCTCTCAAACTGTTTCTATGAAACCAGTATCACCTTAATTCCTAAACCTGGAAAAGATGCAGCATTGAAAGAGAATTACAGACCAATATCCCTGATGAACATAGATGCAAAAATACTCAATAAAATTCTGGCCAATAGAATGCAACAACACATCAGAAAGATCATCCACCCAGACCAAGTGGGATTTATCCCTGGTATGCAGGGATGGTTCAACATTCGCAAACCAATCAATGTGATACACCACATTAACAGACTGCAGAAGAAAAACCATATGATTCTCTCAATAGACGCAGAGAAAGCATTTGATAAAATACAACACCCCTTCATGATGAAAACTCTAAGCAAATTGGGTATAGGAGGAACATTCCTCAATACAATCAAAGCAATTTATGAAAAACCCATGGCCAGCATCCTACTGAATGGGAAAAAGTTGGAAGCATTTCCACTGAGATCTGGTACCAGACAGGGATGACCACTCTCACCTCTGCTATTCAATATAGTTCTGGAAGTTTTAGCCAGAGCCATTAGGCAAGAAAAAGAAATTAAAGGGATACAAATTGGGAAGGAAGAACTCAAACTATCCCTCTTTGCAGATGATATGATTCTTTATTTAGGGGATCCAAAGAACTCTACTAAGAGACTATTGGAACTCATAGAAGAGTTTGGCAAAGTAGCAGGATATAAAATCAATCCACAAAAATCAACAGCCTTTGTATACACAGACAATGCCATGGTTAAGAAAGAACTGCTAAGATCAATCCCATTCACAATACTACAAAAACGATCAAATACCTTGGATAAACTTAACCAAGGATGTCAAAGATCTCTACAATGAGAATTACAAAATCTTAAAGAAAGAAACAGAAGAGGATACCAAAAAATGGAAAAATCTTCCATGCTCATGGATTGGAAGAATCAATATCATCAAAATGTCCATTCTCCCAAAAGCAATTTATAGATTCAATGCGATACCAATCAAAATACCAAAGACATTCTTCTCAGATCTGGAAAAGTGATGCTGAAATTCATATGGAAGCACAGAAGACCTCGAATAGCTAAAGCAATCTTGTACAACAGAAACAAAGCCGGAGGCATCACAATACCAGATTTCAGGACATACTACAGGGCAGTTACAATCAAAAGAGTATGGTACTGGTACAAAAACAGATGGATAGACCAGTGAAGCAGAATAGAAACACCAGAAATCAATCCAAACATCTACAGCCAATTTATATTTGATCAAGGATCTAACCAATTCCTAGAGCAAGGACAGTCTATTCAACAAGTGATGCTAGGAAAACTGGATTTCCACATGCAGAAGCATGAAGCAAGACCCCTACCTTAGGCCGGCGCCGAGGCTCATTAGGCTAATCCTCCGCCTTGCAGCCCTGGAACACCGGGTTCTAGTCCCGGTCAGGGTGCCGGATTCTGTCCCGGTTGCCCCTCTACCAGGCCAGCTCTCTGCTATGGCCCAGGAGTGCAGTGGAGGATGGCCCAAGCCCTTGGGCCCTGCACCCCATGGGAGACCAGGAGAAGCACCTGGCTTCTGCCATCGGATCAGCGCGGTGCGCCGGCCGCAGCAGCCGTTGGAGGGTAAAGCAATGGCAAAGGAAGACCTTTCTCTCTGTCTCTCTCTCTCCCACTGTCTACTCTGCCTGTAAAAACAAAACAAAACAAAAAACACCCCTACCTTACACCTTACACAAAAATCCACTCAACATGGATTAAAGATCTAAATCTATGACCCAACACTCAAATTATTAGAGAACATTGGAGAGACCCTACAAGATATTGGCACCGGCAAAGACTTCTTGGAAAAGACCCTGGAGGCACAGGAAGTCCAAACCAAAATTAACAATTGGGATTACATCAAATTGAGAAGTTTCTGTACTGCAAAAGAAACAGTCAGGAAAGTGAAGAGGCTACTGACAGAAGGAGAAAAAAATACTTGCAAACTATGCAACAGATAAAGGGTTAATAACCAGAATCTACAAAGAAATAAAGAAACTCCACAACAACAAAACAAACAACCCACTCAAGAGATGGGCCAAGGACCTCAATAGACATTTTTCAAAAGAGGAAATCCAGGGCCCGCGCCATGGCTTAACAGGCTAATCCTCTGCCTTGCGGCGCCGGCACACGGGGTTCTAGTCCCGGTGGGGGCGCCGGATTCTATCCCGGTTGCCCCTCTTCCACGCCAGCTCTCTGCTGTGGCCCGGGAAGGCAGTGGAGGATGGCCCAAGTGCTTGGGCCCTGCACCCGCATGGGAGACCAGGAGAAGCACCTGGCTCCTGGCTTCGGATCAGCACGATGCGCCGGCCGCAGCGGCCATTGGAGGGTGAACCAATGGCAAAAGGAAGACCTTTCTCTCTCTATCTCTCTCTCACTATCCACTCTGCCTGTGGGGGGGAAAAAAAAAAAAAGAGGAAATCCAAATGGCCAACAGGCACATGAAAAAATGCTCACTATCACTAGCAATCAGGGAAATGCAAATCAAAACCACAATGAGGTTTCACCTCACCCCATTTAGAATGGCTTACATACAGAAATCTACCAACAACAGATGCTGGCAAGGTTGTGGGGAAAAAGGGACACTAACCCACTGTTGGTGGGAATGCAAACTGGTAAAGCCACTATGGAAGTCAGTTTGGAGATTCCTCAGAAACCTGAACATAACCCTACCATACAACCCAGCCATCCCACTCCTTGGAATTTACCCAAAGGAAATTAAATTGGCAAATGAAAGAGCTGTCTGCACCTCAATGTTTATTGCAGCTCAATTCACAATAACTAAGACATGGAATCAACCTAAATGCCCATCAACAGAAGACTGGATAAAGAAATTACGGGATATGTACTCTATAGAATACTATGCAGCAGTAAAAAAAAAAAAAAATGAAATCCGGTCATTTGCAACAAAATGGAGGAATCTGGAAAACATCATGCTGAGTGAAACAGGCCAGTCCCAAAGGGACGAATATCATATGTTCTCCCTGATTGGTGACAACTAACCGAGCACCAAAAAGGAAACCTGTTAAAGTGAAATGGACACTATGAGAAACAATGACTTGTTTCAGCCCTTGTCCTGGCTGTTGAGGAACAATTTACTGCCTTATTCTTTTTAGTATTTTTTTGTTCTACTTAATACTATTGGTTGAACTCTTTAATTAACACACAATTCTTAGGTGTTTAAATTTAACTGAAAAGTGATCCTCATTAAATATAAGGATGGGAATAACAGAGGGAGGAGATGTACAACTTGGGACATGCTCAATCAGACTTGCCCCTAAGGGTAGAGTCAGAAAGGTGCCAGGGGATTCCAGTTCAATCCCATCAAGGTGGCATGTACCAATGCCATCTCACTAGTCAAAGTGATCAGTTTCAGTTCATAATTGATCATAATGATAGGATTAAGTGTCAAAAGGATCACATAAACAAGACTAGTGTCTGCTAATACTAACTGATAGAATTAAAAAGGAGAGAACAATCCAACATGGGAAGCGGGATACACAGCAGACTCATAGAAGAGCAGATGTCCTAAACAGCACCCTGGCCTCAGAATCAGCCCTTAAGGCATTTGGATATGGCTAAAAAGCCCATGAGAGTATTTCAGGCATGGAAAGCCAAGACACTGTGGCAAAAAAAAAAAAAAAGACTTAAATGAAAGATCTCTGTGAGTGAGATCCCAGTGGAAAGAACGGGGCCGTCAAAGAAGGAGGTACCTTTCTCTGAAGGGAGGAGAGAACTTCCATTTTGACTATGGCCTTGTCTAAATAAGATCAGAGTTTGTGAACTCAAGAGGCTTCCATAGCCTTGGCAGCTCGTGACAATGAACCTCAGGTGATTACTGACATCATAAATAAGAGTGTCAATTATTAAATCAACAATAGGAGTCACTGTGCACTTACTCCCTATGTAGGATCTCTGTCCTTAATGTGATGTACTATGTGAATTAATGGTATAACTAGTACTCAAACAGTACTTTATATTTTGTGTTTCTGTGTGGGTTCAAACTGTTGAAATCTTTACTTAGTATATACTAAATTGATCTTCTATATATAAAGATAATTCAAAATGAATCTTGATGTGAATGGGATGGGAGAGGGAGTTGGAGATGGGATGGTTGAGGGTGGGAGGGAGGTTATGGGGAGAAAGCCTCTATAATCCAAAAGTTGTACTTTAGAAATTTATATTTATTGAATAAAAGTTAAAAAAAAGATTTCCAGCCACTGGCTCACTACTCCCCGAATGGCCATAATGGCTGCGAATGGCCCAAGTCAAAGCCAAGGGCCCAGAGCTCCATCCGGGTCTCCCAGGTGGGTGGCGGGGACCCAAGCACTTGGGCCATCTTCTGCTGCTTTCCCAGGCACATTAGCAGGAGCTGCATCAGAAGTAAAGCAGCCAGGACTCAATGCACAGGATGGCAGCTGGAGATAGGATAACACACCTTAAAGAGGTAACGAGGGTAATGAGGCCTAACCCAATAGGACCTGTGCCCTTATCAGAGGAGATGCTGTGGTGCGAATGCACCAGAACATTCCTCAGCCACAAACAGGACAAACCCCGAGAACTCAGTGAAAGAAGCCAGACTTGGAAGGCTACGTATGGCAAGCCTTCCTTAACACAGGGTATCTGCAACGGGCAAACCCAGACAGAAAGCAGATTAGCAACTTCGAGAGAACGGGGAAGGACTACTCAAAGGGTCTGGGGAGTTTTGAAGCGAGAGAAAAGAGTTGGCTGAAGATCATTACGAATCTGCTAAATGTCACTGACAATTTGCGGTCAGATGGCTATGTCAGGCAGATGTCACCTGGATACGTTATTTTTCTTTAAAGATCTGTTCTATTTACTTGAAAGATGGCGTGACAGAGCGCGGGGGCAGAGAGAGAGAGAGAGAGAGAGAGAGAGAGATCTTCAACTTGCTGGTTCACTCCCCAAAAGGCTGCAATGGCCAGGGCTAAGCCAAGCAGAAGCTAGAACTTCACCCAGGTCTCCCACATGCAGGGATCAGCAGAGACCCAAGTACTTGGGCCATTTTTCACTGCCCTCCCAGGCACATTAGCAGGGAGCTGGATTGGAAACGGAGCAGCCAAGACTCGAACTGGCACTCCAATACAGGATGCCAGGATCGTAAGTGGCAACTTAACCCATTGCACCACACGGCAGCTCCAAAAGTTTTTTATAGACACTGAGTATACTGGGAGTCACTCTAGGCTCACTACTTTGGAATATGTTCACACACACACATGCGCGCACACGTACTCACACACACACGCATGCACACGCATGCACACACACAGAGCCCACTGCGCATCTCTTCTTGAAGCTTTTGTAATCAGCCATCTCCCCCCTGCCCACCACCGTCCCCGATGTCCTGGTTGAGTCCGGCTTCCCTGGAAGCTCCACCTCCACCAGCACACAGTGGCTTTCCCGCCTGGCCGTGCTGCCCTCCGAGGGATCTCTGAGACATCTCAGCTGATTCTTCCACCCAGGCTGTAAGCCCTCAAGGGCAAGGACGCTGTCTTTCCACCTGCTGAAGAAGCCGACAAGCGACTCTCACCCCGTGGCTGCAGCTCCCCTGAACGGTGAGGATCCTGGCCCTGGAGAGGCGCTGGGAGGCCAACGAGACAGAAGAGACGCCACAGCAATGGCCTCTGATATTTTCCTGTGCTTCTCCTCCCCCTGAGCTTTCCCTGCCCCACCCCGGTCTCATGGTGTCTAGGCAGCCAGCTCGGCTGATGATCCAGGCACCTGCTGTGTGTGCATCGAGTGGGGATGGCGGAGGCGAGGACGGGAAGCAAGGCCACGCTGGAACCCAACAGTCCTCTTCCTCTCCAGCTCCCGGGTGACCGTGCCGGCTGCACTGCGATCCCACTTTCCCCACTCAGAGCTCGCTCAGGGACCGCTGTCCCTGCTTACCCACCCACTCCTACCACGTCTCCTCCTCGGGCCTCATTCCCAAGGACTTCCCTCACTTTATCACCTGTCAAATCACGGTTCATCTGTGACAGCCTGGTTCAATGCTTATCTCTTCCACAAAGCCTCCCCCAGCCACTCCAGTCCTCAGCGGTCTTTCTCCGTCCTCACCCCGAGGCTGCCGACCCGTTTCCGGTTGCAGGCAAGTGTGTTCCAGCCAGGAATGGCTTTCCTGAGCCTTCTTCACCATGCTCAAGTCCTGCTCCAGCATTTAGATGCTAAACTGGAGGTCAGCATTGTGGTATAGCTGGTTAAGTCACCTTCTGCTACCTGGGATCCCATATAAGCACTGGTTCCAGTCCTGGCTGCTCCACTCCGATCCAGCTCCCTGCTAATGCGCCTGGGAAGGCAGCAGAGGATGGTCCAAGTGTTTGGGCCCCTGCACCCACCGGAGACCTGGATGGAGTTCCTGGCTCCTGGCATCTTCCTGGTCCAGCCACAGCTGTTGCAGCCATTTGGGGAGTGAACCAGCAGATGGAAGGTCCCTTTCTCAATCCAACCCCCCCCCCCCTCCAATTCTGCCTTTCAAATCTTAAATAGATCAAGACAATACACTTGAGGAAGGGACTCCCACATGCGCTCTGTCTGCACGGAGGCTGCAGGTCTAGCAGTGGAAAAAGCACTGTCCCCACGGTCAGACACACTGAGAGCAGAGCCTGGCTCTGTCCCCTCCCCCGGACTGAGCCTGAGTCTCGGGGTCCCCGCCAGGCACAGCAGCCGGCGGAGCTGTTGGGAAGTTCTCAAAGGCAGAACTCAGTGCAGGCAGAAGGCCACAGGGCATCACGAAGCACCAGCCAACACCAGCTCTGTGACTGCTGGGTGAGCTGGCTGGTCGGGCCTTGGAGCCCACCGTCCGGTATCTCAGCTCCTGACAAGGCAGGCTAGGAGAGTAGCTGTCAGCCAGAGCAACTGCCCGGAGAGGCTGGAGGGGAAACCACTTCTCCCTGAGGCTCCCCAGGGGATGGAAGAGCCCCAGCCTGGACGGGGTTGGGAGGGGACCTTGGAGAGCCTGAAACCAGGGCTTGTAGAGAAGTGGACTGATGCCCGGGGCAGGCAGATCCGTGCTCTGCTGGGGCTGGGGCACTCTGCGGCTCTGGCTCCGAGACACAGGCCCAGGCCAGGGCTCCGCAGTCTTGGGGAGCTCCTGATGGGTTTCTTCCCATTCGAAAGAGGCAGCAGCCAACGGGTTAATCCCAAGAGGGACACACCCACCCATCCAGGTATTTAGGGCAGCTTAGAGGATTTCCCAGGTCAGGGGGCTGGGAGGCTCCACTGTCTCAGCCAGAGCTCCCAGGTGCAGAGCTGGCCCCTCCCCCAAGACAGGCAAGGCTCTCTCTATGCAACCCCCACTCCTATGGACCTTCGATGAGCCCCCTGCCCAGGGGACAGCACAAACCGAGGGAGTGAGCTCACGGAGGAGACTGAACAGGTCAGACGAAGGGCTCTTGCCAGGGAGTGGGGCAGCTGATGGCAGGCAGTGGTCAATCTCAAGACCTTGCTGGGGACGGCCATGTTTATGACACAGGCAAGAAGCTCACGTGGACCCCCTCCAAGTAGAAATGACGCAGGGACCCCTACCACTGGCTCCCGTATGGCCCATCTCTCTCCTGCTCCTCTCCCCACCACAGGTGCACCTTGCTTTGCCAGGACAAGCCCAGGAGTGTGTCCGGCTGGCTTTGATGAGTGAGAAACTCATTCACACCCGCCCTGTGGAGCTCTCTTCACACGTCAGAGCCCTCTCACAACCTGTCGAGGGGATGGAGAGGCTGCGGGGTTCAGCCTGACAGCAAGAGGTATTGGGTTGGGGAACAGCTGTGTGTAGGGGAGACAGACAGACAGACACACACACACAGAGCAGCAGAACACAAAGGACTGGCTCAAGGCCGGGAATCCTGTGCTATGGTTGGCTTCATCGTAACCACATCCCAAAATATGATGGGAGCCAGAGGCTGGGCCTGGGCCTGGGGCTCCAGGAGGCTGGCCAAGTCTAACTGAGCATGGAGTGTGTGTGCACATGTACCTACACGCACACACACACACACGGAAAATGAGCCAAGTAGAAGAGGATTACCGATATGAGCCAATGGGATTACAGGGAACTAAAAGCAGTCCGCAACAGCCTGCAGCAAACGCTCAGGCCGAGGTCAGCTTACTTCTGCACCTGCACCCTCTCCGGGTTGGAACTCCAGGTCCACGAAAGCCTCTGCTGTCAGCCCCAGCAAGAGAAAAATTAGGAAGGATAATCTACGTCCAAAAACTGGCATCTAGTAGGTCATCCGTGAACCTCACGCGGGCTGCAGATTACGGGGGCCTGGCTTCCCCGGTGTGGCTTCCCATCTGTCACTGGGGTCACAAAACACCACGCAAGGCTGGGATGGGGTGACCTGGGGACATGGTGTCTGCTCACAGAGCAGAAGATGCTTGGGGCTAGTGAGGCCCCAGCAGTGTCCTGGAGCCGAGTCCAGGGGACTTTCCAGCAAACCAGGCTATCGGCCCCTTCTCACAGGCCACTGCCCCCATCCCTGAACCGCACACCCTTAAAGAACCACCAGGGGGGCACAGCACTGTGGCGTAGCAGGTAAAGCCACTGCCTGTGGTGCCAGCATCCCATATGGTCACCAGTTCGAGCCCTAGCTGCTCCACTTCCAACCCAGCCCCCTGCTATTGTGCCTGGGAAAGTGGCAGAAGATGGCCCAAGTGCTTGGGCCCCTATACCCACATGGGAGACCCAGATGAAGCTCCTGGCTCCTGGTTTCTGATCAGTGCAGCTCCAGCCATCATAGCTATTTGGAGAGTGAACCAGCAGATGGAATCTCTCCCTTTCTCTCTTTCTCTAACTCTGCCTTTCAAATAAGTAAATCTTAAAAAAAAAAAAGGCCCTCCAGCCAACTCACACAGACCAGGCACCCAGAGACTGCTGAGTGTCCCCACTGGCATCAACAGTTCTGGAAGTCCAGGGCCTGTCCCGAGCTCATCTGTCACAGGCCGACCTCTGCCAAGGGTAACTGTTAGCTGGTGGTAGGTGGTAGGGACTTGTTTCTGAGCAGGCTTAGAACACAGAGATAGGCTCCAGCCACAGAGAACAAAAGAGCAGGCCATTGTCCCAGGCACGGGGCCAACAGATCTCAGCTTAAATGCCACCCCCCCCCCCCCCCGCGCCAGATGAAGAACTTACTCCTTGTCACAAGGCTTCTCGCTGCACGCGTCACTGGGGGCAGCTCCAACAGGACGAGAAGATCAGATGACCACTTGTGTCCCCTCTGATTCTAAGACGCACTGCTTCGAATGGTTAGAAAGTTCTTGGGTAAACCGGACAGAAGGCTGTGCTCTGAACCCAGTTCTGGCATCTGGACTCTCAGAGTATGTCTGATCCATTACCCTCGACAATGCAGGCGAAGGGGAACACACGGTCCCCCACCCCAGCCAAACCATGCGACTCACTTGTTCCTCCACTCCTCAAATTTTGCACAAGCTTAGAATCTCTGAACGCCAGCCCAGAATCTCAGCAAGGGTCCCGCACTGCAGGGCAGTGGGTTAAGCCACTGTTACTGAGTGCAATGCCTACATCCCATATGAGAGCTCCAGTTGGAGTCCCGGCTGCTCCGCTTCCAATGCAGTTTCCTGCTACAGCGCCTGCAAAGGCAGCAGAGGAGGGGCCAACTACCTGGGCCCCTGCCACCCCTATGGGAAACAAGCATGGAGCTCCTGGCTTCTAGCTGTTGCGGCCATTTGGGGAATGAACCAGCAGATGGAAGATACCGCTCTCTCCTTCTCTGTTACTCTGTCTTTCAAATACTCTGCCCAGATGGCTGCAATGGCCAGAGCTGGACCAATCCAAAGCCAAGAGCCAGGAGCTTCCTCTGGGTCTCCCACATGGGCACAGGGGTCCAAGGACTTGGGCCACCCTCTACCGCTTTCCCAGGCCATAGCAGAGAGCTGGATTGGAAGTGGAGCACTTGGGACCCGAACCAGAGCCTATATGGGATGCCGGCACTGCAGGTGGAGGCTTTACCCACTGCACCACAGCACCAGCCCCAATCAATAAATCTTAACAAAGCAAAACAGAAGGACTCTCAGCAACTGTTGTCCCTAGTGCTCCCCGTCTGAGATCCAGTCCTGCAACTACCCCAGGGAAATATTCGAATATTTGGTTGTTATTTTAAAATGTTAAAATATGCTATTTATTTTAGATCGTCTCATTAAACATATCTAGGAAGTGTCATTTTAGTGCAATATTTAATAATTACTACACACACAAAAGCAAAGTTCAACTTTTACCTCACTAAGCAACGGCACATATTGTTTAATCATTTTCTGATTAACTAGCTAAGGGTTTTTTTTTTTTTTTAAGATTTATTTTATTTATTTGAAAGACAGAGAGAGGTCTTCCATCCAATGGTTCACTCCCCATATGGCCACAATGACTGGAGCTGCACTGATCTGAAGCCAGGAGCCAGGAGCTTCTTCCAGATCTCCCACTCAGGTGCAGGGTCCCAGGCACTTGGGCCATCTTCTACTGCTATCCCAGGCCATTGCAGAGAGCTGGATTGGAAGAGGAGCAGCTGGGACTAAAACCAGCACCCATATGGGATGCCGGCGCTTCAGGCCAGGGCTTTAACCCTCTGTGCCTCAGCGCCAGTTCCTAGCTAAGGGTTTGCTAACATATTTCTAGATGTCACGCCCAGGTGCAGGGGTCAGATTATCCTACCATAATTTCATCAGGTGTTAAGGGATAAAAATAGTCAAAAGCTGTTCTTCCACCCAGCAGGTGGAAATTCACATCCTCGGTGCTGTGTAAGTTTTAAATCTGGTTTCTAAAAACGAAAACCTGCAGGCTGACTGACACGCAACACACCGTTAGAGACGTGAGTTGTGCTCACTCCCAGGAAATGAAAATCCACTTTAGAGATAATTATCACTTTTTTTCTGAGCACCAGAGACATCTTGATGTGTGATATAAAAATTCCGGTCAAATGAATACAATCTGTTAACCGTCAACTTCAAGCAAATTTGTGGAATTATTACCGTGCGCCTCCTTAACTCCGGAGTCCCATATGTTTCCTGTCCCCGCTAATGGTTCATCATGGATCAAACCGACAATAGAAGCCTAAGAAAGGCACGTGAAAACTACAGGGCAAAACCGCCCGCGCAGCTGGCACCCCACAGCAGAGAAGGTGGCGCCGATGCAGGAGACACGCGGCACCTGCTCAGTCGGCACACCTCACACACAGCGGGGAGTCCCACTAAGGAGGAGACACGGAACAAAGGCGTTCATTGAGTAAGAGCAGAAATGACGTTCGACGCCTTTAAAATCCATCTGGGAACCCCCAGCCCCAGGCTCAGCAAGGAACCTCCCCACCCAATGTCATCGCAGTCACTGCCGGGATGAATTTTCTAAGGCACTGAAACCCCAGGGGCAAACGACTCACCTGGGGTCACCTGGTGCATCAGAGCACAGCAGGGATGGGAATCCAATCTCCTGACTGTCCCCTCCTCTCAAAGCCCACGGGGGGACGAGGCGGCGTCCAGGATCACAGCGGCCAGGCCCCGGCCCGGCCCCGTCTCCCCCACAGCACCGACTTGGCAGGTGAATGTTTATCAGGCAAGTGGATGAACTGACCAAACATCACGAAAGAGAAATGGCAGAGTCTGGACTCCTGACCCTAGCGTGCTGCTGTGCCTGATCCTGTCCCCACGCTCCGGCTGCTGGCACTCCCAGGAGGCTAAGCAGCCAGAGCATCACAGGGCAGGAGCGCTGGGCTGGGAACCAGGAGACCTGGGTTTGGCCCCGGCTCTGAAGGATGAAGACCATCACCGCGCTGTTACTGGTGAGGCTCCTGCTGGCAAAAGGAAGGCGCTGGAAGACTGGCTCTTCCAGGTGTGGTCCCGGGGCCAGCAGCCACCACGTCACCTGGGAATGGTCAGAAATGTAGGTTCCTGGGCCTGCCCAGACCTACTAGCTCAGAAACTGTGGGGCTAAGCCCCACAAGCTGCGTTCCTTTTTAAAACAAAGATTCTTTAAAATGGCTTGAGAGGCTGAGAGGCAGACAGAGCTCCCGTTGGCCGGCTCCCTCCCCAAATGCCCCCAAGTCAGAAGCTAGGAATACAATTCGGGTCTCCCGTGTGGGTGGCAGGAAGCCAACCAGCTGAAGCATCACTGGATTCAGGAAGCTGGAGTCAGGACCAGGATCTCCGACAAGGGATGTGGGCACCGCCCCTGGGGCAGTCTGTGTTCCCCCAATCCCTGCCGGCACAGGCTAAGGCAGGCGCATCACTGAGGCCTGCACTTCTGGCAGCTTCTGCCCAGCCCCGGGAACGAGGGGTGACGACCTTGACAATGACGGTGCTGGAGAGCACCTGCAGAGCTCTCTCGTGGTGCCAGGTGCCCTTCTCTGAGTGGCCCCAGAAGTGGATCTCATGGGGAGGCTCTGGCACAAACGGCTACACTGGCAGGTCCAGGAGAGGAGCTCCTGCCCTCCACATGCCAATCATAGGCCCTCAAGGGAGGTCTGAGAAGCAGATGGAAAGAGAGCAGATGTATAAGGACAGCATTTACCCAGCTGGCCTCCCGGGACACACCTGCGCCCGACCAAAGCCCAGGATTCCCACACAACATGTCAGGCTTGTGTCTGCGTCCTGAACACAGCAGGCGGCTAGACACGTATCGGTCACGGCTCTCCAGACTCAACACTGGGGCAGAAGTGAACGAGCACCCCACTTCTAAGCTGCAGGAGCAGACAGGAAGCCGGGCTGTAGCCTAGAAAACATCCCCAGAGGACAGGGACCCTCCGCGACCACTGTCCTCATGCTGTCTGTCCCCAGCAGGCAGAGCTAGCAAGAGCTCTCAATTCGAACAGGAACAACTAGAGTTACTGAGCGTTATTTCTAAGTGATCGGGGGTGGTTAGCCTTTTCACATTTTATGAATTTTATAACAAGAAAGATGCTTTAAAAATAAAAAGCCTAGATAGGTATACTTTATTGTATGTTTGTGGTTTATTTATTTATTTATTTATTTGACAGGCAGAGTGGACAGTGAGAGAGAGAGACAGAGAGAAAGGTCTTCCTTTGCCATTGGTTCACCCCCCAATGCCCACTGCCGCCAGCGCGCTGCAGCCGGCGCACCGCGCTGATCCAAAGCCAGGAGCCAGGTGCTTCTCCTGGTCTCCCATGCGGGTACAGGGCCCAAGGACTTGGGCCATCCTCCACTGCCTTCCCAGGCCACAGCAGAGAGCTGGACTAGAAGAGGAGCAACCAGGACAGAATTCGGCGCCCTGACCGGGACTAGAACCTGGTGTGCCGGCGCCACAGGCGGAGGATTAGCCTAGTGAGCCGTGGCACCGGTCTGTTTCACTTTAACAAAATTTGCATGAAAGCAATGACAAAGGAGCATCAAACCCACTGAGTCCCTGACCTACTGAGCGCCAGCTAAGAGGTAGCGTCCATTCCTGCACACAGAATGGATGAGAGAGGGGGCAGGTGCTCCAGGCTTCCCCCTTGTGGCCCCTGAGTCTCAGTGTGCCCATCTGGGAAATGGGGGCATTACCACCTTGTCCAGAACAAAGTGTAAATGGAAAGGAACAGGCAGAGTCAGCAGTGAGCCCCCAGCCCCAGCCACACTGCCCTCCATCCTGTCTACACTCACAGCCTCATCAGGAGACAACCACAAGGAAGGCCCTTGAGTGCCTCTGCCCCGAGGGTCCATGGAGGACCATGCCCCTCATCACCCATGCCCTGGGCCCCTCCAAGCAGCAGAACACAACGCGGGCTGCTCCAAGCGACAATGGGGCTGCACCCAGCATGTGGAGGTGTGGGGGGTGGGAGCACTCATAAAGGAGGGGGTTTGTGGTGTTTTCTGGAGAACAATGGGGAGATGGGGGCAGGAGAGTGGGTTCTTCTGCTACCTGACTTCCCCAGTGGGTGAGTGGACGCTGGCCAGGTGAGGAAGAGCAGCAGGGGCCTTGCCACTGTGCACACAGCCTCATGGGAGAGAAAGAATGGGGCCCGGCCCTCCTGCCTCCCTGGCTCAGGCAGGCATGTTCATCTGGATGGCATGGGGGCAGGGGTGGGGGTCAGAGCAGCGCGGGTACCAGTGGGGAACATGGGGTCCAGTCCCGGCTTGCCCTAACGAGGAGCCCCCAGTAACTAATCCCAGGGTCGCCCCCGGCTCAGGCCTCTGGAAACCCCAGGGGCTTCCTCCGAACTGCCCCTGCAGCCATGGCTGTTTCCCAGGAGCTCCTCCTGCAGCCAGAGGTCAGGAGCTCACTCAGACCGAGGCGGGAGGAGTCAAGTTCAAGCCTCGTTCGTGCCCTGCACATCACTTCCAGGCACTGAAATGAATGCGGCTGCTGACCATGCAGCAGAAGAGGCGCTGGAGGGAGCATGCGCACTCAGCACGCAGCAAGCTCGGACTATCTGGCAGTGATCATGATCTAACCTATTGTTATTACTCCTGTCGCTGCTAGGACAAAGCCAGGGACACAGTAAGCCATAGAGCCACTCACACTAGAACCCACAGCCGCAGCACACCCCAGGGTGGTCAATTCACACACACCCGAGGCCTCTTAACCAGGAACCAGCCCTGTGGTGCAGGTAGTGGTCTCTACCTTTGCAGGAGGCTCAACACCTTCCATTCTTCCTGGAACACACATACACACACACATGGGCACACATGCATGCACACACAGCACATGGGTACTCACTCACGCATGCGTACACACACACACAGAGCAGGCTTCCATTAACACCAGCGAGAAGTCTACAGACAGGGGCAGAGGTTGAGCAAACGCCAGCTGCCCAGCTGCGGTGGAATCTGGGGCTCAGAGCAGCCTCCACAGCACAAACAGAAACCAAACAAGCAAGCTGGCTGGGGGAGGCAAGAAGACAATGGGCTCTGCCCGGGCTTGGCCACCAAGTCCCGTGGCTGTTGAGAGCAGGACTGGGCACCCTGCCAGGGGTGGGAGGGGGCAGGGCTCGGTCACCGGGCGCTCCGTGCCCAGCTGTTGTCCTGCTTTGGGTGATGCTCTCTAACCCCGCCCCCCCGGCACTCACAGCTGGTCTCTACCTGAAGCCAGGAGCAGCCCAGGGGAGAGCCAGACAGGAAGCCATGGGCAAGAGCCTGGAGACAGCTTCCCAGGCTGGCCTCTGCCCCGGTTCACGTGGCTTCCTCGGCGGCTCGCTGACCGGGTGCCTGGGTCTCCCCACCTCCATGGGATTGTATCAGGTCAGGACAAGGACTTGGGCAGCCAGCGTCTAGGGATACAACGAGATCGAAGGAAAGGGCTTCGGATGAGACACAGACTCCTGCTCCCTACTCCAATACTCGCACCCCACTCCTACCTGCTTTCCTTCAGCTACCTTCTCACATCAGTTTCCTGGCCCTCTTTGGGCCTCCTATTAATCCCTTCCTCCCCCGCCCCATCCCCTGTCCCTGTGGCTGTGGCCGGCAGGGAGGAAGTCAGGGCTCAAGGACACCCGGACTGTCCGTTTCTCCTGCATCTCCGCCCCTGGGCCTGTGGACACAGCCCACCGCACCTGCCGGGAGCACAGCCAGAGCGCGGCCACCATGGCTCCTCCAAGTCTCCTGCTGGAGGTCTCTCCAGGCCCCACTCCTAACCTCCAGGAGCGCTGGGGTCTGAACCATCCTGCACCAGGCACGCTTGCCCAGGTCGCTTCCTCGTCCAGAGGACAAAGTTTTTGAGGCAAAAAAAAAAAAAAAGAAAAGAAAAGCCTCTTGGTGTCCACTGTACTTTTCATAGGACCCCGCAGACAACTCGGGCACAAATATCTCCTGCTGCTCACTAAAGCCACAGCTATGCTTGAGCAAGGCAGGGCACGGAGCTGCGCACGGGCAGGGGTGGCTCCGCAAAGCTGACCCTCCCAGGGCACGCCCGACTCTGCAAAGGGCTTCCCAGGCTCGACCTTGTTTAATCCCGCTATCCCGAGCAGGGAAAGCCCTGCGGGTACTCAACACACCTGCTTACAGCTGCACATCAGAGATTTACGTCCTTTGCAAGGATCACTCAGCGGGGGAGGAAAGAGCCAGGCTTCAGTGCAGGCTGCCTACTCCAGGCCTTTGCTCTGCACCATCTTCTATTTCCAAGACCAGATGCATTTCCCAACACGAACTTAAAAACCTGGGGCAGGAAGCAGCAGGGAGAACGCAGACGAACCTTCAGGGCAAAGACAATCCGAGCGACGCACGGAGAAACGAGCGGAGGTCACACCGGGGGAACCTGAGTAAGATCCACAGGTTGCGTCAATGCCAACAGCCTGGTTTGTGACAGTGTATTACAGTCGTGCGAGGCGTCAGTCCCAGGGCAAACCTGTACAGGCACACGGAAGGGCTCATCACCTCTTACAGGTGCAAGTGGATGAACTATCGCAATAAAATGTTCAATTGAAAACAAAACAGTCCAAGCAAGCAGAGCATCCCCAGCCCCACACAGTGGTCCTCGGCTGTGGTCCGTCCCCACCACACTGGCATCTGCGTAGGGCCCAGATGATGTCACCTGTCCCCTAAGAAACAAAGTGCTCTTGCTCTCTGAAGTCCCAGCTGCAACTTTGGGGCACAGGGGAACCATGGGCTATGTGGGGGAAGGGCTTTCCCAGAATGACTCAGGAGAAGGTGGGCATGCTGACCCAGCCCTGACTTAGTCCCCTCCAGCCTTCCAGGCCCTTCCCGCAGGGCCCAGCCACACGGCATTCCTAGTGTCTGCTGCACCTCCCTTTCAAGCCCAGCCTGCCCCTACACCGATGGCAGACACGTCTGCACCCAGCATCCCCCAGGTCCCCTGCTGTCAGGGCAGCTGACCACACTCCGATGGCCCCACTGCTGGGGCAGCCAGGTGGGGGAGGACGAGGGGCAGAGGCCTGGGGGCCCAGCAGCCAAACCCATCTGCACTCATGGCACCCTCTTCAAGAGCTGTGAAGTCAATGAGGTGGCAAAAGTCAGACTTCTAGCACAGTCCCTGACACGGAGCAGGTGTCTCGCTAATAGCCCATCCCTCACTACCCCAGCTCTTCCACAGAGCCGCTGAGACCAGGAGGGTCAACTGGAGCAAGGGTTAGAAGACTGACACTCACAGCTTAGTCTCTAGTTTACAAGTTCTTCTTTTTTAAGATTGGTATATTTATTTGGAAGTGAGAGTTACAGATAGAAAGGAGGAAACACAGATAATCTTCCATCCACTGGTTCATTCCCTAAAAGGCCACAACAGCCAGGGTTGGGCCAGGCTGAAGCCAGGAGCCAGGAGCCAGGAGCTCCTTCCAGATCTCCCACCGGGTACAGGGGCCCAAGCACTTGGGTCATCCTCTACTGATTTCCCAGGCTGTGAGCAAGGAGCTGCATCAGAAGTGGAGCAGCCGGGACTCGAACCAGCACCCATATGGGATGCCAGCGCTGCAGACAGAGGCTCAACCTTCCACACCACAGCGCCGGCCCCTACAACGAGTTCTTCCACAGTCACTTCCCTACACAACACCAGCAACCACGGAGGCCTTTCTCTTAAACTGTGCTTTAACATCGGATCGGGTGGACTTCATATCCTCATTTTACACACAAGGGTTAAAGAGCTCGCCCCAGCCACTGCAGCCCTGCTCTTAGCTCCCTAACTCAGTGTCCTCTGGCTACCCCTACCCCCACCCTGGCATGGTGACCCATTCCATACACATTTACCAGAAGCATCTAAGGGCAGGCACTGGACTTGCACTTGAGTTGTCCTAAGAGCAGAACTGGCCTGTATCAAGCCAACTATGTGCTTAGATCCCCCATGGCTACAGGGCGCATGCACCGGGCGGTGCCCAGAGCACCCGAGGCAGAAGGAGGCTGTGGTAGCAGCGACAAAGCCTTTGGCACCACAGTGTCCCCTGCGTTCTAACCACACACGTGCAGGCCGTGATACAGACCATCCTCTCCCCTCGAACCATGTGTAGTCTCTTGGAGTAAAGATGGCGCAGCCAGGAGAAAAATACAGAGGGAGGGGAAAAAAAACATTCAGAGAACTGGTAGCCCTTGGCGTGGCCCCCCTCACCCCAACTTCAGCTGATTTGGTGTGGGCTGGGTCACGGGTATCGCACCATCCAGGGGTGGTCTGCAGGTCACGGAAGCTGCACGGGGGCTGGCGTGTGCCCGAGGACTGAGAAGCCATACCAGGAGGGCAGGGAGAGGCGGGCTCCTCCCCTCTCCAGCCCCCGCTGCTCCCCACCAGGCGGAGGGCTGAGGTGGCCGTGGGGAGCCACGTCACCGAGCCGTGCCTCTCCTCGCTCCTCCAGGGCTGCACCTGCGCCTACATCATGGGGCCCCGCGCACTAGAGCCGCCGGAGCGCAACAAACCCCTTCTGTGCCTGCCAGGCAGGCAGAGCAAGACGCCGTCACCACTGCAGTGACAAGAAGAAAAGGGAGTTTCTTCCCCTGCTGCTCGTCCTCCTCTCCACCGTCCCTCCCCGCTCCGAGTGCTCTTCGCCACGCAAGAGGCGAGCTCAGGACAGCCCCCAGTGAGACAGCGAGCCACCTGACGGCCCACAAAGACAGCACTGTCGCTGCAGGCATGGAGGTGGCTGGTACCAGCCCAGCCTCATGACGGAGGGAATCCTCGAGAGAGGGCCGGAGGCACAGGCACGCACGCTCGGGCCCCTCCCTCACCCTGCACCCCAGCCCAGCTCCGGATCCCTGCTGGCACTTGTCTCTGTCTCTCCCTTGTGTGATTTTTCACACGTGCTCGCCTTGGCGCTCCCATGAGAGAGGGAACAACCCTCGCCTTCTCTGTCACTACACACAGTACTGAGCGCAGAGCCTGCGCCCTGCAGGGGCTCCATAAACACCGTCTGTATGCAGGTGCACACATTCCTAGGGGTCAGATCCACAGCTCCAGGCTAGCCGAGAGCTACTCCCAGCAGTCACTTCCTAAGGACATCAGCCACTTCCTAAGGACATCAGCATGTGCAGATTCAATGGGGGAAAACAAGGCGGCCAGAAAGCACATACACTGGTTTAGGAAGCCAGGCTATGGCCAGAGACGCCAGGAAGTGAAGCGCGTCTGTGCTGCGGCCGGGCAGGTCTCTAGGCTGTGGCAGGTGCCAACACAGTGGAAACCTGCTCCGCTCTTCTGATGGGTTATTATTATTTGGCCAGTGATTGGCATTTCTAAGCACTTCTGCCCCCCACCATGGTACTGCTGCCAGTCACCCACACCCCCATTCTGGCCTTGTTCACTATACCAGGTACACAGGAAGAGAGGAAAGACACCTAGACTTGTGGAGCCGGCATTGTGGCACAGCAAGTTAATCTGCTATCTGTATGAGCTCCACTTCCAGGCCCGGCTGCTCCACTTCCCATCCAGCTCCCTCCTAATGTGCCTGCGAAAGCAGTAGAAGACGGCCCAAGTGCTTGGGCCCCTTCACCCACATAGGAGACCCAGACAGAGTTCCAG
This sequence comes from Lepus europaeus, assembly GCF_033115175.1. Taxonomy (NCBI): domain Eukaryota; kingdom Metazoa; phylum Chordata; class Mammalia; order Lagomorpha; family Leporidae; genus Lepus; species Lepus europaeus. Next base: position 19,957,240 of record NC_084840.1, on the reverse strand, counting down.
GTTCTTGATTTCGGCCTTGCCCAGCCCCTGCTGCTGTGGCCACGTGGGAAGTGAAGCAGCAGATGGAAAATCAATCAATCTCAATCTCAATCTCTCTCTCTGTCTCTCTCTCTCTCTCCCCCTGTCACGCTGCCTTTCAAATAAAATAAACCTTACCAAACAAAGACACTTGGACTTTGAATGGGAGATGGGTAGAAACCAGGAACTCTACTGGATGCCCACAAGCACGGACCCAACAGTGCATCACCGGTACCTGGCTCACCCTGGGGCCGGGTTTCCAGGCCGGAACCACTGCATGGCTTTATCCATCTGAGGCTCCATAACACCCCGGAGCAGGTCCCCGGGACCCCAGCTAGCATCCTAGGAGGCTTTCTCTCTCTGCCCTTGAACAAAAACTACGGCACCTTGTGGATGGTTACGGTCCCTGTGAAAACAAGGCCGGGCAGACGCACCGCCGGACCCAACTGCAGGTGGGATTCAGCACCGGGCTCCCTCCGGTCTTGCGACAAAGTTGTCACCATTCAGAGGTCCACTTCCCTCTGGGAGGTTCAGCTGTGGCCTGCCTGCAAGCGAGGGTGAGTGGCTGAGTCAAGGGCTCTGCCCACAGCAGCCACCAGCCAGCCCCATGTGGCTACTAACACCTACATCTCACCCAGAACTCAACTCAGTCCCACTAGCCCCATTCTAAGTGCTCACTGTAGTGGCTATGGCACCAGACTGCGAGGACATGGATATATTTCCATCATCTCAGAGAGTTCTATTGGACAGCACTTAATTCTGAATTTTTTATTTTTTAAAGATTTTTTTTATTCATTTGAAAGGCAGAGTTACAGAGAGAGAGAGAGAGAGAGAGAGAGAGAGGGGTCTTCCATCCTCTGGTTCTCTCCCCAGGTGGCCTCAACAGCCAGGCAAGGCCAGGAGCCAGCAGCCAGGAGCTTCTTCCAAGTCTCCCACGTGGGTGCAGGGGCCCAAGCACTTGGCCCATCCTCTGCTGCTTCCCCAGGTGCATTAACAGGGAGCTGGAATGGAGGTGGAGCAGCCAGGTCTCAAACCAGCACCCATATGGGATGCCGGTGTCGCAGGTGCTGGCTTTACCTGCTACACCACATTGCTGGCCCTTGAACTTCCTTTTTAAAAAGATTTATTTTATTTATTTGAAAGTCAGAGTTGGGTGGGGGAGAGTCAGAGAAAGAGACAGAAAGAGAGTTATGTCTTCCATCTGCTGGTTCACTCCCCAAATGGCCACAAAGGCTGGGGTTGGACCAAGCCAAAGCCAGGAGTCTGGAACTCCATCTGGGTCTCCCACATGGGTGCAGGGGCCCACGTACTTGGGCATTGTCCACTGCTTTCCCAGGAGTATTAACAGGGAGCTGATGGGAAGTGGAACGGCCAGGGCTCAAACCAGTGATCACATGGGATGCTGGTGGCACAGGCAGCAGCTTAACCCACTGCACCACAGTGCCAGCCCCTAATCTGAAGCGTTCTGACGTTTCATCTGACACATGAGCAGGGTCCTCTCAGAACTCCGCTGCTCCCTCCCAGCTCCCAGCAGTGGCTTCAGGTGCTCTGTGGAGTGCTGAGTGGAGGCAGGGCCTCATCCCAGTGAAACAAGCAACCTGGCGGGGTTCTCACGAAAACCCTGACTCTTAGACAAAACACATGGAGCCACCAAACAGGTTCCTGGCATGCATCTGTGTACACACGGTCCCTCCTGCAAGAGTGACAGGTCACCTGGCACACATCTGTGTATACACGGTCCCTCCTGCATGAGTGACAGGTCACCCGGCACACATCTGTGTACACACGGTCCCTCCTGTATGAGTGACAGGTGCCCCAGCACACATCTGTGTACACACACAGTCCCTGCTGCATGAGTGACAGGTCACCCGGCACACATCTGTGTACACACGGTCCCTGCTGCATGAGTGACAGGTCATCCGGCACACACCTGTGTACACACGGTCCCTGCTGCATGAGTGACAGGTCATCCGGCACACACCTGTGTACACACGGTCCCTCCTGCAAGAGTGACAGGTCATCCAGCACACACCTGTGTACACACGGTCCCTCCTGCAAGAGTGACAGGTCACCTGGCACACACCTGTGTACACACGGTCCCTCCTGCAAGAGTGACAGGTCACCCGGCACACATCTGTGTACACACGGTCCCTCCTGCATGAGTGACAGGTCACCCGGCACACATCTGTGTACACACGTGGTCCCACCTGCATGAGTGACAGGTCATCCAGCACACATCTGTGTACACACGGTCCCTGCTGCATGAGTGACAGGTCACCCGGCACACATCTGTGTACACACGGTCCCTCCTGCATGAGTGACAGGTCACCCGGCACACATCTGTGTACACACGGTCCCTCCTGCAAGAGTGACAGGTCACCCGGCACACATCTGTGTACACACGGTCCCTGCTGCATGAGTGACAGGTCACCCGGCACACATCTGTGTACACACGGTCCCTGCTGCATGAGTGACAGGTCACCCGGCACACACCTGTGTACACACGGTCCCTCCTGCTTGAGTGACAGGTCACCCGGCACACATCTGTGTACACACGGTCCCACCTGCATGAGTGACAGGTCACCCGGCACACATCTGTGTACACACGGTCCCTGCTGCATGAGTGACAGGTCACCTGGCACACATCTGTGTACACACGTGGTCCCACCTGCATGAGTGACAGGTCACCCGGCACACATCTGTGTACACACGTGGTCCCACCTGCATGAGTGGACAGTGCCTTTGCTCTCACGCAAGGGCTGTGAAATCAGACCCCAGCCATCTCCTGCCAGAAAGCCCACATGCTGCTGTGTCCTGACCCGAGCTGGTCTCCAGGTTCCTCCAGGAGGTCCAAGCACTTCCTAGCATCACAAAGGGACTCCAGAGAGTTCATGGGAAATGGAAACAAAAGTTTACTTTGGTGCAAAAAGTCTGAAATCTATGCAGATGAAGGGTTCTTTAAAATGCTTGTGGAAAATACATATTATGAAAAATATATGTCTGGATTAGAAACATTTTCCATCAAAATAAGCTTACATTTTCATCCAGCTCCCAGGAGCTTTTTGAGGTCCTCTCCTACTTTGTAACCTGGCTTCACCAGGGAGAAAAAGCCTTCGGAAGACGGGTCAGCACGCTGGACAGCGACAGGCTCCCTGTCAGCACTTCCCGTCCCCAGCCCCTTCCGGGGAACCTCAGGAACGCCGGGGCGGACCGAGGGGCTTCCCGCCCCCCTCTGCTAGCACCGCAGCCTCGTCTTCAGAGCAAGAGCCAGCTCAGCCAAGGAGCCCCAAGTGCTCCCGGCATCTCCAAGGGAGAGCACCAAGACCTCAGAAAGTCGGGATTCCTTGCTGTGCCCTGCAGCTGCACCTCCCTGGCTGCAGCTGGGCCAGCTCACGGCGCCCGCCACGCCAGCTGCTCCCTTCCTCCACCTTCATCTTCCTCTTTGCCTATCTAAACCCTACCCACCTCTAGAGGCCCAAATCAGCTGCCACCTCTCTTCAAACCCTTCCCATGGGGCAGTTACACTGCAACCTGGAATACCCACCTCCCATATCGGAGTGCCTGGGCTCAGGTCTTGACTCTACTCCTGATTCCAGCTTCCTGCTAATGTACACCCTGGGAGGCAGCAGCCGATGGCTCAAGCAGTCGGGTCCCTGACACCCATGCAGGAGATCTGTACCGTGGCCTTGGCTCCTGTCTTTGGCCTGCCTGGCATTTGGGGAGTGAACCAGTAGATGAAGATATCGCTCCCCTCTCTCCTCTCTTCTCTCTCTAATAAACAAGATAAATATTAAAAAAAAAAAAAACCTTTCCAAAGGATTCTAGTCTGCACTGATTTCCTCTGTTATGTTGAATCTCACAGCTCTTAGCGTTTAGACCACGCTTTAGGGAACTTAATTACCACCACCTTGCACAACTGCTAGGTTCACAGGCAGTTTGCAAAGTTCCTGGTGGGCCAGTTTGCGGAAGGAGAACTAGATCTGCCAGCAGCCAGCCAACCAGCCACAAGTAAGCCACATGGCCCTCCGGGTCTCAGTTTCTTGTCAGTAACATCAGGATCCTGGGCTACAACACTTCCAGCAGTCTATGCACTGAGGATTCTCTCATAACAGTTGCCACCTACATGGGTGCTGTGCACACAGTAGGGCTTTAGTGGGTAACTGCAGATGCAACAGATATTTGAGAAAAACCAAGGCAGAGCCCAGGACTAGGGTCAGCCAGGGATCCTGGCTTTGCTCCCAACGTGAGTTCCAAAGGCTCCAGCTCCACCGTGGGTGAGGATGGGCAGAGATCTGGTTTCTGCCCTTGCCTACGTCAGCACAGGAACATCGGAAAATCGCCTGGGGCCCCAGAGTCCCTTTCCTTTGTGCAGAACGTGTCACGTGCATGGTGTGGAGAGACACCACATAATGGGTATTATGACGCCGCCGGCACAGCGGCAGCGTCTCACATATGAACTCCTCCGAGGTCAACCAGCACCTCCCAGCAGTACCCCAACTGCGTTACTGATCACGCACAAGCCCCGATAGACTATGGAAAATAACAGGAAGTGCAAACACGGACCATGCCTCAGAACAAACCATGATACAGTAAGGGGAGCACTCGTAAATGTTCAGGTCACTATTACTGTTCCCTAACCCTGTTCTCCATGCACTCATTGTATGGACCCGCACACAGCCAGATGTGCAGGTCATTTCTCCTGCACAACGAGAAATTAAGGGCCAGAAATGTTTCCTGGCTTCATAGTGCAAAGTGAAGATCAGACCAGAGCCGAAATCTAGTCAGGTTCCAGAGTGCAGCACACACACGAGCACGCACTTGTGTAATGCACACACTCAAAACGCAGCACACACAGAGAGAAGGGTTAGGAGACTCGCTCACCCTGCAATGCAAGGTCCCGCTAAATACTCGTAAAAATGCCTGTGCCAAAGCAAACTGGCCAGCGTCAGAAAGGAAGGGGGAACTCTCACCACCAGGAAGTCCTTGCCAGGCATTCACTCTCATCCCAGAAAATCACAAGATCTGGGCACAAAACTATCTGGTCACCCCGCCCCATGCCTGACCTGGACCCAGGAGAGCTGGCCCATCAGAAGGCCACAGGCTCCCATCCGGGGGGCTCAGGGAAGCAAAGTGGGAGACCCCAGCACAACCACTAACGGTGATGTCTCCTTATATGACTGCAGACACACCCCTCACACGTGCACCCAGCCCAAGCCGGGCTCTCGATTCTTCCCTAGAAGACCCTCTGCCCCCGCAGCCCTGGTTAAGTCTTCAAGCCGTGGTTTCTCAAGAGTCACCTCGAAGTCACTTTCACTTTTACAGGAGGCTTTTCCCAGTCACTCAAGCTCAGTGTCACCATCCATCGATCTCCCAGCACTCACGGCGTGGAATTAGCCAAGCGCTCCCTATATCTGAGCATGGACCTCTCGTGGCCTTTTAATCTCGTAAGCTCTGCATTATTCCAATGGCAGGTGCTCAATAAAGGACAGGTGATGACGAGGGTGGTGGGACCTCAGGAAGTTCACTGGCCACCCCGGGGCAGAACCAGGCACAGGGCTAAGTATGTGGGGCTGGGTGGGGCAGGCGGAAACAGACCACAGGGGAACCCACTTGGAGGACAAGGGCCCACACAGCCCTCCGCCAGTGGTGGGTGCCAGGCCTTAGTGAGAATTCCTCCCCTCTGGGCCTTGAGCCGCTGATCCCTGGCTGTTTATCTCGTTAACTCTGTTTACTGCGATCCTGGTAAGAGGTTCTGAAGCCCTCCAAGCCCCTCTCTAATTAAATTCATTAGAACAGATTGGGGCTTTCTTACTGGATCTCAGAAAAATTAACAACACTATTAGCATCATAAAGACGAGGAGCCGGGGCTGCCTGGGAGGCCTCTGGCAGGACTGGGCCAGCCCAGGAGAGGAAGAGCGAGGGGGAGCAGGTGAAGAAGGAGAAGGCAGGTGCTCTGCCCAGGGAGGGAGGACCACAGCCCAGGGGCTGACCCCACGGGGCCCCAGCACGCCAGCATGCACATAAATCCCAAAGACACGGCTTCTGGGACAAGAACCGGCGGCCATCTCCCGGTCTGCAGTGGAGGAAAGCCATGGTCACTGTCAGTGATGGCGTCAGAACAGAAGCCCTGAACCCACCAAGATTCTGCTTACACACCTGGCAGGTCCCCTCTGCAGTCTACCCAGTCTTCACCATGACGGGGAACAGCAGGGGCTCTGTGCCCTCCACCCCCCTAGGACATTCACCCCGGCAACAGCTCTTTGAACCTGGGTCTGTCTGACCGCCAAGGCCAAGCCGTTCCCACGATGCCGCTGCTCCTCCGAAATGCGACCGCCCAGGCTCTGAGACCCCAGCAAAGCCTTCACCGCAGGCTCCCGTTGCCCCCAGGTGTCTCACGTGCCTGCCTCCTACTGCCACTATCAGAAAGCACGAACCACGTTCTCTGGGTCTGTCTTCCGGAGGCCAGAGAAGGAACTCAAACATGCATCTAACTGAGCCCTTCCAACAGAGTTCCCAGAGAGCTCTGTGCACCGGGATACGACATCGCAAGTCTGTGTTTTCTCACCAGGGTCAGGGTGAACCCAGTGCAATACACAGGAGGAGAATGGGCTCTGAAATCAAACACCCACAGGTTTAAATCCGAGCCCTGCCACACCCCTGTTCCGTCATCTTAAACAAGGGACTTCTCTGAGCCTGTTGATCTGTAAAGCCAGGACCTACAAATTTCAAAATTTTCAAAAATTTTGAAAATTTTGAAATTTTTAAAAAGCATTCATTTTATTCATTTGAAAGGCAGAGTTACAGACGGGGATGGGGGTATCTTCCCTCTGCTGGTTCAACTCTTCAAACAGCCATAACAGCCAGGGCTGGGCCAAGCCAAAGCCAGGAGCCTGGAGCTCCCTCCGGGTCTCCCAAGAGAGGTGGGTCATCCTCCACCGCTTTCCCACGGGCACCAGCAGGGAGATGGATCAGAAACAAAACAGCCAGGAGTGAAACCAGTGCCACATGGGATGCTGGTGCTGCAGGCGGAGGTTTAACCTGCTGCACCACCACACCAGCCCCACCAATCCCTCTGATAGAATGATTAAGTGAGATGTGCATAGGGAGTGCCTTAGAAGGCACGTGGGAAGCACTTGATAATGAAGACGAACTGCTATTATGCCTCTTTTATTTTTCTTGGCTTGCCTCAAGACATAACGAAAGGAGGATGGCTGGAGTGTCTCAAGCCGGCTGGCACGCTCTGACAATGCCCGGTCAGCAAAGCTGCCCAAGTGCCGACTCAGCACAGCCCCTGGCGCCCAGAGGCGGCCCCTGAGGTCCTGGGGACCAGGCCATACGCAGCCAGCGTCTGTCCGACCTTGGGAAGAGGCCTGGCTCTAGCGGGGTATTTTGAGAAAATGCCCAATGGTTTGCCGTCAAGCTGCTCTAACCACGGCAAGGGTCTATCCAAACAGTTGGTGCCAGCACGCCAGGCCCCGCTGCCCTCTGTGAGCCCGCGGCCACGCCCCTAAGATGCCAGGAACCCACCCAACCTCCAGTACAGCATCACTTTTGCTGAGCGTTCATTTGCTTTCATTTCTCTCTCCAACGTACATGCCCAGCACCTGGCAGTTCTTGACACAGGTTCAAAGGCTCAGGATACACTAAGGAAACGAAGGCATCAGGTGTGTGGGGCAGACGCACCGCTTGGACAGATACAGCTGGGAGTCTCCGTCCTTGGCTCTCGTCTCGGTGCAGCTGTGGGTGTTTGTATGCAATGTGGGACTCCCGAGGATCGCATCATCAGCTCCCTTGCCTGGGCTTCTCTGATGCCTCCCACCTGCCTCCCACCTTCCCTGACCCCAGGAGCCTCTCCCACACACCAGGGCTCACCTTGGTTCTGTGCATGGCCCTGTGCCTGTACCTGCGACTCCCCCATCAGACTGGGAGCTCCCTGAGGGCACCCAAGGGCTTTTTCCTGACATTCTAGGCATATCCCAAACACAAGTGGTTAGGAGACCAGACAGAAAGAGTTAAGAAGGGGCCAGCACTGTGGTGTAGCAGGTAAAGCCACCATGTGCAACGCCGGTATCCCATTTGGGCATCGGTTTGTGTCCCGGCTGCTCCACTTGCAATCCAGCTCCCTGTCTGGGAAAAGCAGCAGAGGATGGGCCAAGTGCTTGGGCCTCTGCCACCCCTGTGGGAGACCGGGATGAAACTCCTGGCTTCAGCCTAGCCCAGTCCTGGCTGTTCCGGCCATCTGGGGAATGAACCAGCGGATGGAAGATCTCTCTGTGTAGCTCTGACTTTCAAAATAAATAAATGAATCTTAAACAGAAAAAAGTCTCAAACTCAACCCAGAGTTGCCCACCACCACTGGGGTCCAGGCTACAGCCGCACCATGCAGGGTTCCACTGTCCCCAGCTCATGCCTCCTCTCCCCTGGGGCTGGGGAGGTGACAACACCTTGAGGGTCAGCTCCCCTCCCCCTCCCCCTGACGGTGAATTCAGGATCAGCCCTGAGCGGCTGCTCTCTGACAGCAGCAACCAAGCCCTCTCTGCAGGAGCTGACGCCGCTGGAACTAAAGATACCACTGTCCCAGCTTCCTGTCTGGACGCTCGCGCTCTGTCTTGTGTGATCACAGCCCCGAGCAGAGCGGCCACGCAGGCTAGTGGACACCTGTGAGATGAGCTGAGCAGTAGCCAGCCTCAGGTTCCTCTCCTCCAGCCCTCGGCCCTTCCTCGCCACCTGCAGCACCACCCCAAGCCCAACAGACCCAGAAATGAACTCCTCCGTGCACCCCCCCTTTCCGATTTCCCAAGAATTTCTTTTCCTAAAGACATCCCCACTTCTGGGATGGCCTCAGAGACTTCAGCGTGCTCAGGCTTCCAGAGGAGGGAAGAGAGCAGTGCCCTGGGGTGGGGGTGGGGGCCGGGGCGGGCAACCCTGGGGTCCCGCCCCGTGGTCACTGCAGAAATAGGACCCTCCTCTAGCTGCCAAGCCAGAACCCCAGCCCCAGACCTCAGCCACCTCCTCACGGGGCCCCGGAAAGCAGCAGCCCCCGCAAGAGACAGGCAGTGCTGCCCCAGATCCACGCGTGCCTTGGTTCATCTCCCTGCTGCCTCCCTGACGCCCAGCAAGGCGCGGAGACAGGGAGACAGAGACAGGGAGACGTCTGTTGTTGTCAGAATCCCCTGCTTAACCTGAGCCCCAAGCAAGCGTTTCGACGTCAGAGCCTCCACCCAATCAGCTTTTGGCATCGGCCGCAGGTGCCTCCTCCCGGCACCAGGAAAAACTGGCAGCACTCGGAAAGCCAGGGGAAGCTTCCCACCCCGCCACCAGCTCACGCTGGGGAGTGGGTGGAGGACAGCGACGGGCAGGGGGCCGCCAGTGCCCTGGCCCCACGTCCTCGTGGTGGGCGCTGCCCAAGGCCAGGTCCGAGTGACCGCACATGAGCGGACCGAGTCCAGCCAGATTTCTCAAGTGCGGGAGTCTCGCAGGGACGGGACTGCACCGGCTGACGCCTCTGGGTTTTAGCTGAGGTCCCCCAGACAGGAACTGGGCTGCCATCCTGAGTGGCAAACGGCATTTCTGGGGCTGGAGGTGAGTTTCTTTCCTTCTCTCTCTCTGCACACATCCTCAGCAGAACCCAGAGACAAGGGAGAGAAATTACTCCCCCAGAAGCGCCAACTCAGTGGAGACAAAAGGTGGGATGGATCAGATGCACGGCAGACCCTCCCCCCAACTCTGCCAGCAGTGTCGCCCTTGCCCCCTCCTCCGTGCCCGACCCCTCCCCCCACACCAAGGAAGGCCTTCCCTGCCCCCACCCCCACAGCGGTCTGGCCTGCCATCCCAGAGACTCCCACTCTCCACACACATTTTCCCTGGGCTTCTACTCAAGCTTGGAGTGCTTGGGGTTCTGACCCGTCTGGCCGTGGCCTGGGCCCCATACAAACAGGTCACTCCGGCCCAGCCAGGTGTCAAGGCCCTGTGGCCTGCCCTTGCTTTGCCAGGGATCTGACGGGGCCCAGCAGGGCTCAGCACAGTTCCAAGGGTACAGGAGACACAGCAGGCCCTCGGGCCAGGGAGAAAGGGGCATTGTCTTCCGCTCCTCCAGACTGAGGGTGGAGGCATCTCTGCCCGGCACACGCTCACACACACACACGCACACGCACGCACACGCACACACACGCACTGCCCATGCAGACGCCACGGAAGGAAGTGGAAGTCACACCTGGCTCAGGACAGGAGGGGCTGCCCTGGGGACAGAGCCTGGTGATTCAGCATTCTGCCCGCTCTCAGCCCCAGCCGGGGGCCACCCTCCCAGCAGCCCCCGCTGCCGCCGCCGCGGAGGCCGGGGAAAAATCCCTTCTACAACCCAAAGGGCTCCAGCCCTCCGGCAGGGCTGCTCACAGGGCCCCTCTTCTGCTCAGCACAAGTCCAGGATGAGCCCGCCCCGCCGTGCCCATGGACGCTGCCCCTTGCCATCTTAGCCCCCCACTGCTTAGCACCCCCAGCCCCCACACGGTCCATCTAGGAAACCTGAGGAACTAGAGGAGAGGGTAGGTGGCTGGAAAGGAACGTGCCAGAGGCCCACGGACCCCAGCATCGCGCACCCCCGAGTCATGAGCAGGGTCAAGCCTGCAGAGGTCGGTTTAAGTGGATTCCAACCACAGAGGCCAGTGCAGGGCCGAGGGCCCCAGGCCTCCCAGGGCGGGCAGCACCAGGAGGGGCAGGTGCAGGGGCAGCAGGCCGGCCAGCAGCCAAGGGCGACCAGGGCATGGGAGGGACGACCCGAGGGCCGGAGGAAACCCAGAGGCCGCAGGACAGCGGCTAGGGTGGGTGCAGAGGGGCGCTGGGTGACACAGACACTGAGAGGGCTACACACAGACAGGCACAGCGAGTGACGGTGTGAACCCGGGCGGGCACCAGCGGGGCCAGCGTGGAGGGCCAGAAAAACAGGGCTGGGTAACAAGGGGGGGGGGGGGCGAGAGAACCAGGGATCTAAAGATGAGGCAGGCACGGAGAGCAAAGGGGTCTGCCGGTGGGGATGCAGGAAGGGGGAGGGGATGCGGCCAAGGCCTCGGGAAGGGTGTTGGGGTGCGCAGGCTGGGAGCGGCATGGGGGGGTCGCTGGCAGGTGACAGGGTGCAGCGGCGGGAGGCCCCCGGCTGTCGCGGAGGGGGAGGGGGCGGGCGGAGGAGGGCGGGGACTCGGGGGTGTCGCCGGGTGGGCCTCCCAGCCCCGCGCGCGGCCCCAGCCCGGCCCACCGAAGGCGCCCACCTACCTCCGCGGTCTCGGGCTCCGGCCCCGGGCGCAGTCCGAGCGGTCCGCGGCCGGCGCCGCCACTCCGCCCGCGTCGCCTGCAGCGCCTCTCGCCGCCAGCCGCCGCATTAGGGCAGAGACCGGCCCGTGCGCGTCCCCGGGCGCCCGCGCGCCCCCGGCTGGCTGCGTGCGCGCCCCCGCGCGCGCCGAGCGCCCGCCGGGCGGGACCCGGACGTTAGGATGCTGCGGGCGCCGCCCCGCGCGCGTGTCGGGGGCCGCCCGGTTCTCCTCCCAGCCGGCCGACGCCTGTGCGGTCCCGCCTGGCGGTCCGCCCTGCACGGCCTGCTCCTGGGGTGGCGCCCGCAGGGCCTGGTGGTGTCGGATCCGACCTGCGGGTGGGGGCCTCTTTCCCTGTGGCATAGTAGGCTGTCTCCACCTGCGGCCCCGGCACCCCATATGGACGCCGGTTCGAGTCCCCGCTGCTCCTCTTCCATCCCGCTCTCTGCTGTGGCCTGGGAAAGCAGTAGAAGATGGCCCAAGTGCTTGGGCACCTGCACCTGCGTGGGAGACGGGAAGAAGCTCCTTGCTCCTGGCTTCGGATCAGCGCAGCTCCGGCCGTTGTGGACATTTGGGGAGTGAACCAGCAGATGGAAGACTTCTTTTTTTCTTTCTTTCTTTCTTTTTTTTTTTTTTTTTTTGGTCTCTCCCTCTGTTGGTATCTGTACCCCTCAAATAAATAAATTTTTTTTTAAATGGGAGGCTTTGTGGTAGGGAGAGGCAGACCCCTGGTCCCGGATGGCGTTGGGAGCGTTGGGTCAGGGCGTTGGGCCTGGCTCTGCAGCCCCGAGCCAGACGCGCCTCTGTGGCCCTTCTGACCTCAGCTGAGCCGCAGAGAGGTGATTGGATAATCCTGGCAGGTGCTTTGAATTGGGGTCCTGAAGCCTGCAGGAGGCCCTTGCTAAGGGCACAGGCTGAGAGCTGGGCTCAGAGCTACCACCTGGAACCCTGGGCCAATCTTAATAATCACAGGACCTTGGTCGGGGACCCAAAGCCGCGGTGCCCTCCACAGTGCCCCCTGCAGCCCCCTTCATGGAGGTGCTCCGTGCACAGCTCCTCTGCGGGCACCGCCTGCACCCTGACCTGGCCTTTGGCTCTGCTACCCCAGGCCCGGCACACAGTAGGTGCTCAGTAAGTGCCTGCGGAGGGAGACAGGTGAAGCCATCGGGTACAACAACTTCCGTGAGGGGCTTTGAAACCCGCAGGGCCAGCTGCTGGACAGAGACTTTGCAAAGCGCACAGGAGCAGCAGGCAGGCCACCGCTCGGGCCCCTGGCATCCCACGGCCTCCTGCGAATGCATCTGAAGGCCTCGCACACTGCAGACCAACCAGGGGCCCACGTGTGAGCCGCTCGTGAGCTGCTCAACCAGGCTTTAATCTCGTGGAACTTGAGCCGTAGCTGCCTGACTCCCTGCTCTGTGCTTGCAAAGTCCTGTTTGCTTCCACGCCCGAGTGTCGGAAATCGGTTTGCTGTGTGTTGGGTGGCGGGACTCAGTGTTGGGGGTTCCTCCAAGCAGTTGGGGGGTGTTTTATAACAAGACCTGGAGAGATCACCCTGTGGTTCAGTGGGTGAAATGGAAGTAGATCCAAGTCTCACTGCCTCTGTGTGAAGAAATGAAGTGTGGCCCAGGGGAGAGCAGAGACTCCGCGCATCCCACACACCGGGACCTTGAGGGTGAACAAGCCTCATCTCCTAGGCCTTGCTGTCTCCGGCGCTGCCGGCTCGCCCTGCTCGGGGGAGGGGCGCCACCTGCTGGTGATTGCAGGAACTACCGCCGCCGCGGCGCGCACGGTTCAGCTCGCCGGGCAGGAACTGAGTTCCCTTTCCAGACGCTACTTTTCTCCCTTTGTTTGAATCTCTAGTTCTGGGTGAAGCCCCCAGCAGACCTGTACTTCCTCCCCGGACCGTGCCGCTGAAGCTCCACTCGCTGAGTCCTCTGTCCCTGTGAAGGCAAGTCACTGTGGACGGCCACACCCCTGGTGTCTCATTCCGCCCACAGAATCGCACACGCCCTGCCTCCTCTGGGGCTCAGACCCCAAGAAACCCCGCAGGCGCTGCACCTCGGGCACCTGCAGAAGGGCCCCTGGGCACGCTCGGGTGTGAGTGCTGAGGGGCAGGGCAGGACCCACGGTGTGTCTGTGACAGCCTCCAAGCCCTCCTCTTCCACGGGCTCCCCTGCAGGTGTGGGGAAATGGGCTCATCCGTGCATTACTGGTGGCTGTTAACCTGGAGGGCCTTTGGGAGAGCAGCTGGGCAGGGCCACCCGTACTTACGTGCTCTTACCCACCAACGCACCTGTTGGAGTCCAGCCCGGAGAACAGTGGCACAAGTCACAGAGGATGTTCCGTGCGGTCTGTCCAGGACAAGGGTTAATGCGCTGCAGTGGCGGCTGGGACTGTGAAGTCTTAAACTGCTTGTCAAAAATGCTAGCGAACACCCTTTCAAAAAGTAATCAAGGGGCTGGCGCTGTGGCTCAGCAAGTAAAAGCCACCTCCCGCGGTGCCAGCATCCCATATGGGCACCGGTTTGAGTCCAGCTCTCCACTTTCGATCCAGCTCTCTGCTATGGCCTGGGAAAGCAGTGGAGGATGGCCCAAGTGCTTGGGCCCCTGCACCCACGTGGGAGACCCAGAGGAGGCTCCTGGCTTCTGGCTTCGGATCAGCGCAGCTCCGGCCGTTGCAGACAATTGGGGAGTGAACCAGTGGATGGAAGACCTCTCTCTCTCTCTCTCTGCCTTTCAAATAAATTTTTAAAAATAATTTTTAAAAATCAATAACAATTGTGGGGTATTATCCCCTTCCGGGCTGGGATAAGGGGTGGGAAGCAGGGGAGAGGGGGAACGATGCCCTAGGCTGGGCTGAGAGCCGAGCACAGAGCAAATGAGGGCGATCGGGTGGGGCCCAGTTTGTGCGGAAGCCTTTCGCACTGCAGGGCTTAGCACAGTCCCTTAATCATCCTAGAAGCCCTGCGAGGGGTGGGGCAGGGCGTTGTCCCCAACTCACTGACGAGGAAATGGAGGTCTGGGCACTTGGGACAGCGCAGATGGGACGTGAAAAAGGATCAGTGTTGCCCGGGAGAGGCCTGACTGCCCTGCGCCCCTGGACAGCCATCTCTAAGCCCTTGGAGTACCCTGGAGGTGGTGAAGGCTATGTTTTTGTCTCCGCGAGGGGCTGGGGTCATGCCAGGGAGTCTATGCTGACCCTGTGGTGCGTGCTGGGGTCTTTGGCTCTTTTTCCGGAATCTAGAGTGAGCCGCAGAGAGGGTCAGCCATGTCCACAGGACGCAGAGGCTGGGGCAAGCTGCCCTGGCCAGCGCGATCCTGTGTGTGCAGTCCCACGGTGCGCCAGGGAGAGTCTCGCCCTGGTCGCTGGGGGTGCGCGTGAGACACTCCTAGACCCTGCTCCAGTCGTCTCTGCCCTTGGCGGGCTCGTACCTGCCTCCTTGCCCTGTGATGAGCCCCAACTGTGACCAGTCCAGCTTTCCCTGAGCCCTGGGAGTTCCTGTGGCAACCCGAGGGCGGTCTTGGGGATGCCTGAGCTTGTGATGGATGGGAAGGGAGGGGCCCCTGGCGGCTGAAACCTAACTTTGTTCAGGGCAAGCGGTGCAGCTGGGATTAAGCAAGGTGTGCAGGGTGTGTGCCCTTCCCATGGCACCACGTGTGGCAGTGACCGCACGGCAGAGGTTCTGGCATCGTGGGGACGACCGTTTGCCAGCCGTGCTGAGCTGGGGCAAGGTGAGGGGGGTGGACAGACACGCTGAGAGGCACTGTCAGAGGGACTCCAAGGCAATGGATCTCAAAGTCCCAGGAACCCAGGCCCCTCTCCTGCAGGTGCAGAGAAAGCCAAAGGGGGAAACCGTGGCAGAGGCCAGGATTTCCCTGTGGGTCTCCCAAGAAGCTGCACCCCCGACCTCGTCTCTTGTCTCCTCCTCTGCACCTGCTGGGCCACAAGGGAACACCGTGTCCCAGTTTGTAGGTCGAGTTAAAGGAAGAAAGAAGGAACCAAAGGACTGGGCTCTGACCCTTCTCCCGTTACGCCAGCCCCAGCTGCTGGTGGGGCCCTGTGAGGACCCCACACTTTCTGCAGGTCTCTCACCAAACTCCTACACTGGCACACTCATAGGTTCCGGCATTGCCTGCCCCCTTCCCTGGGGGTCGTCCAACAACAGCAAAAGCCCAGTGTGGCTCCCGGAGGAAGGGCGCCTTGGCACCTGCTTTCTCGCTTCCTGCTTTGCAATAACGATAATAGTACAGCCCGGTCTCCTGGGGGCTGCCGCTTTCCCCACCGCCGAGAGCCAGCCATGGAGCTGACGTCACTTGGAGAAACACACGCTCAAGCCTTGGGCTTCCTAGGGCAGGGCCCTCCCCAAGCCACATGGAGGTAGTCTTCCCGCGTAGACAGGAAAAAGGCCATTCCTGGTGGGGGCTGGGCAATGGGAGACCTGGGCAGTGGAGGGGTGGGCGCCTGGACCCCAGGCCCACGCAGCAGACCTGCCCCTGACCCCCGAGTGAGGCAAAGGTGGAATCGCCCCAGGGCCTCCTCCTACGCCCCGGGTGAATCTCCAACTGGAAAGGCCCTCCTCAAACATCACCATTACAGAGAGGATGTGGGGCGCCCCCGCCGCCCCAAGGAAGGGCCTGCACCTACTCGCCAGCACCGGTAGCAAAGGGGACATTGTTCTCTGCTGCCTCCCACGAACCTCCTTCTCTGAGTAGAACCCTGGTTTTCTGGGGCCTTGCCGCAGAATCCTGTCCCTGGATAGGAGGAAACCAGGTCTCTCTGCAGCTAGGGACGAAGCCCCCCACCGGCTGGGGGTCCTGGAATCTGGGGAGCTCCCAGCAAAGGGGCCTCCCCTTTTGTGTGGTCCTGCAAATGCTCTCGTGTTAACAGTCCCCAGAGCATCAGACGCCACGGCCCCCACGGCACCCACCTGCTCACAGTCAGATGTTTAAGGCACAGTGAAGTCTCCCAGGCTGACCGCTCCCGCTCACGATGTCTCAGACCCAGCGTGAATCTCTCTCGTATGGAAACAAAACTCTCTGCCTGCCAGCCCCCAGCCTCTCACCCACCAGGTGTCCTGCCCACGAGTTCCCACAGCTGAAGCTGCACGGTGTGTGCTGAGTGGACGACTGGGTGTATGAAGAAGAGCAGAGTTGCTAAGAACAGAGACCACTATGGGGCCAGTGCTGTGGCGTAGCAGGTAAAGCCACCTCCTGCAGTGCTGGCATCCCATATGGGCACCGGTTCGAGTGCTGGCTGCTCCACTTCCAATCCAGCTCCCTGCTAATGCACCTGGGAAAACAGTGGAAGATGCCCCAAGTCCTTGGGCCCCTGCACCCATGTGGGAGACCCAAAAGAAGCTCCTGGCTCCTGGTTTCAGATTGGCACAGCTCTGGCCATTGTGGTCATCTGGGGAGTGAACTAGTGGATGGAAGACCTCTCTTCTCTCTTTCTCTCTCTCTCTCTCTCTCTGTCTCTGCCTCTCTGTAACGTTAACTCTGCCTTTCAAATAAAATAAATAAATATTAAAAAAAAAAAAAAAGAACAGAGACCACTCTGTCCAAGTAAATGGCCACCAGTCTTTTGTGACTATTTAAATCTACATGGACTAAAATGAAAAATCCAGTTCTTCAATCACACCAGCCCCGTCTGAGGTGCGCTGAGCCGCCCGTGTTGGTGGCTTCTGTGCCCGATGACCCCAGTTGGAGAACACTGTCACTGTCCCACAAAGCTCTATCGAGCAGCTCTGGGCCGGATCGTGACGACACCACCTGCGGTGTTGCAGTGTGCGACCTGCACAGCCTGCCTGTGTGTGAGGCCGCGCTAGCTGCCGGTCACCGGGCCGTGAGGACATCTCAAAGCGTGTTACAACGACTGCCCTTGAGGAATGAATACGGACTGAAGGCAGCAGACAAGTTAGGGTTCAGTGCCCTCGGAGGCACAAAGAGGCAGACAGGGAAGGAAGGGGGTACAGAGAAGTCTGGACTAACTCGGCCCGCACTCACCAACTACGTCTGGACTGACTGACTAACGTCCGTCTCCCTTAGGTTTAAAAGGGACGTTGCTCTGCCAGGATTGTTTCCTGGGGAAACAAACATGTTGGGCAGCAACACCGGTCACGGCAGCCGTGGCTCTGCCGGTCAAGGTCAGGTTCACCGGGGGCCTTTCCTGTCATCTTCCATAAACCGTGGAAACATCTTCTGGTGGCAGCCCTGTGGCCGCCACACTGCCTGGCTGACACCGCTTTGTGTGCCCGGTAGCTGTCTGAAGCTCCTATGTCAGACCGTGTGGCTTGGTTTTCTAGCAGAAAAGAGCTAGAAAACGCGGTCCCTGTACCTGGAAGGTCCTTGTCTCCTCCCATCGGCTACGACTTATTCTGCTGGAGAAGACGTAGGTCTGAGTGACCAAGCTGCCTCCTTCCACACTGGGCCAGAGCCGCCAGGCCAGGGGGGACCCCAGGTCCCAGGCTCCTCTGTTCCTTTCCTGTCCCACCCCCACTCCAGCCCCTCGCCCCCGACACAATTCCTGCAGGCGCTGGAATCAGCAGGAGTGGGGCTGGAGCCAAGAGGGAGCAGCTGAGAGCCTGGCCCGTGGGCTGCCCACCCCAATTAGTTTATCTTATTAACGCCAATGTATTGGCACAGAACCCCTGGGAAACAGATAGGGGGTGGTGCCTAATTAAAATAAGCTTCTCCATTTCTCATCTGTGGGCTGCACACCTGAGCTCGCGGGGAGAGGCCAGGCCCTGGGTGGGTGGCCGCCTGCCTGCCACTGCCCCAGGTGGCCTCAGAAGAGGGGATCTGACGCTGGCCGGAGGGATGGAGAGACTTCCAGGCACAAGGAGACTTGTCACAATGGCCCAAGTGTTGGTGCAGGCTTCCTTCAAGCATCCTCTATGTGTAAATTAGTAGCAAAGAACGTCTCCCTTCAGTAACCATGGCTGACTAAACATCAGTGCCTTCGTAATTAAACCTTGCTCCTTCTAAGGGCACCCCACAGGAGCTGGGGGGGGGCGTGTCTTCCTGCCAGGGAGTCCTGGCCCCCCGGAGTCCCCAGCACTGGTCCCCCTGGTTGAGACACGCAGTGCCACATCCTCTCTGACACGGGAGTGAACTTCCGATGACCCGAGCAATAGCACCGAGCATCTGAGAAGTATTCCCGGCCGTGAGCTCCGTCTGCTCCATCCAGACCAAGCGCCATGGCCGGGGCGGTGGGGGGGGGGGGGGCAGGTGGTGTCTCCTCCCTTCCTGATTCTGAGTGTGGAAACTCCAGGAACAAACAGGAGCTTTTCAGGGGCCCCGCCCCTCAGCTAAGGCACACCTGCTGTGGACACCCTGGGCTGCTGTGTCTTAGGGGGAGAACGGGAGGAGCTGGGAAGAGTTTAACAGTGGACCTCCGGGCAATGCAGCAGCCCCCGTATGCTGTGGGTTCTCGCTTTCGGGGTCCCAACGTGACGTCACTCAAGGCGCAGTCAGCAAGGGACGGGCAGTGTCACATGTCCTCCTCACAGACCACGGACGGAGATAACCTCCAGGACAGAAATAGTAGTGCGGATGTCAATCAAAATGGAGTCACTCTTGTCCAGTCCGAACCAGAAGAGCAGATAAGGAAAGGCGGAGGTGAGGAAGGAGGGCACCTCGCTTGCGGTGCCAGATGAAAACCACTCACAGACTTTGCCAGAACCACACCTTGCACAAAGACCACGGCAACCTCACGTGTGGACACACGCATACACACACACACACACTTCTAGAAGGGGTCTGTTTAACCTTGGGCTGATACCCCCTCCCCGGTTAGGGACCTTGTAGCCACAGTCAGCATTGTAGCCACTGTGAACCCCTCCTCCCCAGCCTCTAAAATCCTCCCCTTGCTCCACCCCACGCGTGTGCGTGTTTTCCCACTGCGCCGCCTTCCATGGCCACACACGGAGTTATCTCTGGGGAATCTCTCTCTGATTAGTATTGCAGTTGGCAGTAGGAAAAAGACAAGAAAGGATACATTTTGGATCATTTCTACTTTTGTTTTTAATGTAATTATTGAATCGTGAATGTATACAATGTTCAATAGTAGCTGTTGTCACAACCAATTTACAGAGTTCCTGAAAATGTAGCAGTCAGCTCCTGGGAGCTGGCTTACACTGACTCCAGCCCACTGCTGCCTAGAACCACTGGGTACAGGTTTGTATCTCTCCTGTTGCCACACCCAGTTTAGAATTTCTGTGTCTTGGCTTCCACAACCTCAAGGAAGGATTTTTTTTTAAGTTTTATTTATTTATCTATTTATTTATTTGAAAGGGAGAGTTACAAAGAGAGGGGGAGAGACAGAGACAGAGACAGAGTTTGCATCTGCTGGTTCACTCCCCAAATGGCCACAACAGCCAGGGCTGGGCCAGCCTGAAGCCAGGAACCAGGAGCTTCTTCAGGGTCTCCCATGTAGATAGCAGGGGCCCAAGCATTCTGGCCATCTTCCACTGCTTTTCCTAGACCATCAGCAGGGAGCTGGGTTGGAAGGGGAGCAGCCAGGACACGAACCGGCGCCCATGAGGGGCTCTGGTGTTGCAGACAGATGGTGGCTTTACCCGCTGCACCACAGTGCCGGCCCTCCACCTTCCTTTTTTCATTTCGGTAAATGCTCACCAAGTTGAACTAAACATGAACAGACATAGCACCGAGGCAGATGAGCCAGCCTGTGATCAGAAGCAGTAAAAGATGGCGACAGAAACCCACAGAAGCCCAGAATGCCATCTGGGTCTCCCATGTGGGTGGCAGGGACCCAAGTCCTGAGTCACTACCTCCTGCATCCCAGGTGTGTTAACCGGAAGCTACAGGGGAAGTGGAGGCAGGATTTGATCCCCGGCACTGCCACGTGGGAAGCTGGCATCCCAAGCAGCAGCTTAGCCCACCACAGCTGCAATGCCCGCCCTCTCTTCCTATCCTTTTCAAGAAGGGGTCATCAGTGCTGTGTCGAAGGTTCCGGAACACAGTACATGTTTAGGGATCGTTAGTTTTGCTCAGGCTGACGGGGACAGGGGTGGGATCCAGAAGTTTGCAACCTAATTAGTAATTTTATCTATGAGGGGGCTTCACGGTATTCGTGGAAAGTGTGGCATCTTTTAATTCCATTTTCCACACGCCTTTTGAAGTTCCCTTGCATTCTGATGCTAGAATAACCATAGCCAATGCAGGTGGCACTTACGGTGTGCCTGCCCCTGGTCTAGAAGAACACGGAGCACACTGAATAAAGAGGCAGCTCCACGAGGAAACCATCGCACCCAGCAAGCCGAGGGGCTGCCCTTGAACCCAGAGTCTGCCTGGACTGAAACACTGCGTGGCTCAGAAAGCAAAGCCTGCACGACTGTGTGGGCTAACACTTTGGATTTTTAGCTCTCTCTGGATTTCTCCTTCTCCCAGGTGTGCGGGGCTGGACACTGCCATGGGCTTGGGCTGGCTGGAGGGGGGGCTTTCCCACTGTCCCGCTCTCTGTTCGCTGTTCTGCGTGGGAACGTGGGGGAGAGGGATTGAGAACATCTCGGCCATTGGAGGGTGAACCAACAGTAAAGGAAGACCTTTCTCTCTCACTGTCCACTCTGCCTGTCAAAAACAGAGAGAGAGAGAGAGAGAGAGAGAGAGAGAGAGAGAGAGAGAGAGAAATGTGAAGGGGACAGATCGCATCTCTGTTGTGGCCAATTACACTACGCTTATGGAGACACAGGGCAGGCCTGGCGTTGTGGTACAGCAGGTTGGGTGTGCAACACCGGCGTTCCGTAACAGACTGCCAGTGCCAGCCTTGGCTCCTTGCTAATACAGGAAACAGCAGTTGACAACCCGAGTACTTGGGCCCTTGCCACCCACGGGGGAGGCTCAGATGGAGTTCCAGGCTCCTGGCTTAGGCCTGGCCTGGACCTGGTCACTGCAGCCACTCTGGGAGTTAACTAGGAGCCTCTGAAGCTCTGCCTTTCAAATCAATCAATCTTTTAAAAACTAGAATCAAACAAAAATTAAGCAACAGGGGCATGGAACTCACAAAAGCATGAATGAACGTATGTCCCCTGCCCCACGTTCTGATTCAAAAGTTTCTGAAAAGTTGTTGCTTTAGTTTGCTAACAAGAAGAGAAAGTATTTTCGGAGGGAAGTGGAGATGTGGGAAACCCAGCAGAAACTCCGACATTCGTGCAAAGCCAGCCAGGGCCGAGCCCTCTGGGCCGTAACGGGTCTTCACAGGCCGGGCAGCAGCAGGTGGGGGCGTCACAGGGAACCGGAGCCCGGACAGGGCAGGGTCCCCCTGGAGGTCTGGCTGTGCTTACACAGCTCCTCCACTGGGTGGCGCTCAGGCATCAGGGCAGCTGCCCAATCGGGAGCTCGTGACATCGTCACTAGTGACCGTGCCTCCATCAGCTTTTGTCACTGTAATGAGATGCCCGAGGAAACCAACTTTACCAAGAGGAAAGGCTTATTTAGCTCACAGGCTTGGAAGTTCAAGTCCAAGATTGGGGCCCCCCTGGGCTTAGCCTCTGGTGAGGGTGGCAGATGGGAGTGGCTGTGGCTGTGTCCTGGCCGAGGAGGGACCCCGAGGTGACCAGGGAAGCAGAGAGGGGACTGGGCTTGGAGGCCATTCATAACCAGGCCTCAGGGAACAGCCGCCTTCAGAGGGCACGCCCACCTCTCAGCGCCCTGACTGAACAAAGCTTGAACCCTCTTAGGCTCACTAATTATGACTTCGGGGTTAAAAGCCTTGCTTGAGTCTGGGGGCCAAGCCTTGGTGAAACTGTCGCACACCCAAATCACGATTGTACCTTCAACACTTGGACTGTGTCTGAGATGTAGCCCAGGAGCCAGAAACAGAACTTTCTGACGAGGGCCGATGGAACATTCCAGTAACTGTGGTGCCACTCAGAATCCCAAAAGACACAGTCCCGAATACCTGCATCCCCAGTGTTGAAACCCCAGAGGTCAAAATTCCTGAAGCCTCACATCCCCCAAATCACAATCTTATCCCAAATGTTGGAACCCTGAAAGACCAAATCCTGAACATTGCAATTCACTGTGAACAAACAAAAAATCCACCTAAGAGGGAGAGAGAGCCAGATTCTGGAGAAGGGAATTGTTACACGACACAGAAACACAAAATCTCCAGTTTAAAAATGCATCACTTGGCTGGCGCCGTGGCTTAACAGGCTAATCCTCTGCCTTGCGGCGCCGGCACACCGGGTTCGAGTCCTGGTTGGGGCGCCGGATTCTATCCCGGTTGCCCCTCTTCCAGGCCAGCTCTCTGCTGTGGCCCGGGAAGGCAGTGGAGGATGGCCCAAGTGCTTGGGCCCTGCACCCACAGGGGAGACCAGGAGAAGCACCTGGCTCCTGGCTTCGGATCAGCGCAATGAGCCGGCCGCAGTGGCCATTGGAGAGTGAACCAATGGCAAAAAGGAAGACCTTTCTCTCTGTCTCTCTCTCTCTCTCTCTCTCACTATCCACTCTGCCTCTCAAAAAAAAAATGCATCACTGGGGCCAGCATGGTGGCACAGCGGGTCGCGCCGCAGCCTGCAGCGCCAGCATCCCATATGGGCGCTGCTTCAAGTCCCTGCTGCTCCACTTCCCACCCAGCTCTCTGCTAACCAGATCTGTGTTTTGTATAGGCATGCATGCAGAGTGGATTTCTGAGCATCCAAAACCACACGGAAGCATGGAACAGAAGACCCGGACGTGCAACAGGGGGAACTCCCCTGGTTTATATTGAATCCCAGAATAATCTCACAAAGACAGCACCACATTGAAAATAAATGCAATGCGCTCTCCAGGGACAGCCACGCCCCGGAAGACAACAACATGGGACTCACTGCAGTGCGAGGCTTTGCAGTGCAATGACCGTGGGGCGGGCATTGAACTACAATGGGTTGAGCTGCCACGTGGGATCCCACCTCCCATGTCTGAGTACTGGTTTGAGTCTGGGCTACTCTGTTTCTATCCAACTCCCCTGGGAGAGCAGCAGAAGGTGGCCCAAGTGCTGGGTCCCTGCACCCATGGAGGCCAGAATTGGAGCTCCAGGCTCCTGGCTTCAGCCTGGCCCAGCCCTGGCTGTTGTGGCCATTTGAGGATCGAACCAGCAGACGGACGTTCTTTCTCTCTCCTTTTCTCGGTCACTCTGCCTTTCAAATCAATAAACCTTTTTAAAGGAATCCTTAAATCAGATATGCTTTAGAGTTGAGAATTTTTCAGAGCTTTGTAGGATAATTCGGTGCAGACACTGTACGTTATGTAACAACTCCGGTGGGGTCTGGGACAGCAGAACGTACATCAAAGGCATTAACACTTCTGCAGTGAATGCATGGATATAAACCCAAAGTGAAATGTGCAAAGCTGTATTTCATCACCGCATAACATTTCAGGTCAGTTTTACCACCAGATCATTTCAGGTTTAATAGGGTGTAACTAACATATATATATATATATTTTAAGATTTATTTTGGGCCAGTGTTGTGGTACAGGGGTTAAGCTTCTGTCTGTAACACCGGCATCCCGTGTGAGTGCTGGTTCAAGTTCTGCTCCATTTCTGATCCAGCTCTCTGCTAATGTACCTGGGAAAGCAGCAGAAGATGGCCTGAGATCTTGGGCCTCTGCTGTCCATGTGGGAGACCCAGATAAAACTCCAGGCTCCGGACTCCTGATTTTGGCCTGGCCCAGCCCAGGCCATGACAGCCATGTGGGGAGTGAACAAGAAGATAGATCTCTCTCTCTCTCTCTCTCTCTCTATTTCTGTAACTCTGCCTTTCAAATAAATAAATCTCTATTTTTTAAAGATTTATTTATTCATTTGAAAGGCAGAGTTATAGAGAGGCAGAGGCAGAGAGAGAGAGAGAGGTCTTCCATCCGCTGGTTCACTCCCCAGTTGGCCACAATGGCTGGAGCTGCACCAATCCAAAGCTGGGAGCCAGGAGCTTCTTCTTAGTCTCCCACAGAGATGCAGGGGCCCAAGCACTTGGGCCATCTTCTACTGCTTTCCCAGGCCATAGCTGAGAGCTGGATCAGAAGTGGAGCAGCCAGGATTTGAGAACCGGTGCCCATATGGGATGCCAGCACTGCAAGCAACAGCTTTACCCACTATGCCACAGTGCCGGCTGCTACTATTTATTTCTTTTAAAAGATTTATTTTTCAGGCACATTAGCAGGAAGTTAAATCGGAAGTGGAGTAGCCAGGACTCACCCGGTGCTCTGATCTGGGTGTCTTGACCCCCTGCAGCACGTCGCTGGTCTCTACCGTAGAAGTCACGGGAGAAATTCAGTTTATGGAACTGGGTCCTCGCAGCTGGAGCTTGCAGACCTGATTCAGGCCATCCCTAGTCCGACGGCACCACCTGTGGTGGCCTCGTCTCCTCCTTTCACCTGCTGGAAGGTGACCGGGAGCCCAGGATCTCCAAGGACTGGCGACTTTCCCATGGGCCCCAGAGCAAAACAGCAAACACAACACAACAACAAACCCTCATGCTCGCGTCCTCGGGGTGCCCAGCACAGAGCTGGTGGCGCGGGCGCAGGGACCACTAGAGCAGGATCTTCACTAGGCCGCGGTGCTGGGTGAATATGCCTTTCCCCCTGGTCACTGCCCTGTGGAACCTGCAGGGGGCACAGAGAATCCACAAGTCCGGGATGGAGAGGGAGCAGTGGGGCTTGAGCCCCTGATTGCGCTCATGCACCCCCCCTCACCCTTGGGTACCAAAAGGCGGGAGTGGCGCTGAGAGGTGCATCTGAGGAGGGGACCTGGGGTCTCTCCCCAGAGCTGGCGGGCACTGCCCAGGGAAAAGGCTGTCGGCGGCTGCAAAGGGCAGAAGCTGCCATTAGGGGGCAGCAGAACACAGGCGTTGGAAGTGTGGGGTCTGGGGTCAAGGCTGGGAACCAGAGGTAAGGCAAGCAAAAAGCCTCAGCGAAGTGGTCATTTTCTACCAATGGCGCTTCCTGCTGCCCTCACCCAGGCCCTCCAGGTCACTCACCTGTGCTGCGTGTGGTGGCTACGCCGTGGGGCCCTGTGCTGCCGCACACACCACGCTGCCAGCTCGGGACCGGTCACCGCGAGGGAATTCACACCGCTGGAACCAGGAAGGGCCAGAGCCAGGGCAGCGGCACCTGCGTTTGGAGAGCCCGTTGTTAGGCACCTGCCGCCACGGCACTGCGCCCCACCCTCTTCCTCTCCCCGATGCTCTGATGTCTTCCCCTCCCCCAGCACTGTGTTGGTCGGGGAGGGGGTCGGGGAGACGCAAGCAGAACTGGGACCTTTGAGAACACACCAGACTGGACCGCACCTGGACGAGCAGGGGTGGGGGTTCAGTGAGGAAAGTGGAGGCAGGGTGCACGCTCCCATCGTCCTCCCGGGCTCCCTGCCTCCCCACAGTGCACGAGGCCTGCAGGGCAGGGGCAGGAGAGGTGTCCAGCCTGAAGAGACGGAGATGTATGACCCCTGTCTAGAAGGGCCTGGCGGGCTGGCTTTTAGTGCTCGGGCCCCACCCATCTGGACCCAGCATACAGTGGCAGTTGGCCAAGGGATCAGCAGAGAGGGGGCAGGGAGTCACACTGGCCTTGGGCATGGGGGAGGGGGGCCCTCTCCTGGAGCAGGTTCGTCTCTGGAGCCAGCTCAGGCTGAAAGAGGAGTGGGCATCGGGGTCCCCTCATCTGGCTCAGGCAGCTGCTTTTCTGTTTAGCCTTAATGTTCCTTTTAATAAAAAAAAATCTCCCTAGGTGATTCTTTTTGTCAAAATTCGCTTATTTAATTATGAAAGGTAGAGTGACAGAGAGAGAGAGAGAGAGAGAGAGAGAGAGAGAGTTATCTTCCATCTGCTTGTTCACTCCCCCACATGCCTGCACAGCCAGGGCTGAGCCAGGCGGAAGCCAGGAACTCCATCCAGGTCTCCCACGTGGGTGGCAGGGACCCAAGTACTTGCGCCATCACGGGCTGTTCCAGGGGCATTAGCAGGAAGCTGGATTGGAAGAGGAGGATCCGGGACTGCAACCGGCACCCTAATACAGGATCTGGGCTCCCAAGCTGAGGCTTAACCTGCTGCACCACACCGCTGGCCCAGCTGCGAGACTCTCCATCACCCCTTTTTCTCCCCTGGTGCCCCAGCAGAGGCAGCGTCCCAGTGGGGGAGAGGAGCTGGTTCAGCCAAAGGACCAGATGACCGAGGTTAGGCACGAAGACCCACGGGGAGAAGCAGTAGCTCAGGGTGCAGGGTCAGAGAGGGTGGAAGAGGGGCTCTTCTCGTGGGCCCGTCATCCCGAGGTCCCAGCCCTGCAGAGCCAGGGCGGGGATCCTGGGTGGAAGCTTCTGGAGCCTGGCTGGTTCTCTGCGCTCAGAGCCACAGTGGCAGCCGCCAGCCAACCTTCCCTGCAAACTCAAACACACGGCTGCCGCAGTGATGGGCGGGCTTCCAGAACGCTCAGAGGGGCCAAGAGGCCCCCCTCTGTGGCTGCCCAGGCGCTCCCCCCATCCATGACCCCGCCCCAGATAAAAACTCCCTGATGCAAAAAGCTCCCATCTGAAGCTCCAGGAATCCTATAAGCCAACTGCATCAGCTACATGTCATAAATATTTATGCGTGCTGACGCGTGTCAGGGTGTATGTGCGTCTGCGGGGGAGGGCCTGCTGATGGGCACGGAAAGGCAGACTGCACGTTAGGGAAGGGAAGAACTTTCCTGCCTGGACCATTGCTGGAGCCGCAAGGTGTAGCCAACGTGATCCGGCAGAGGTGGTGGCCGCCACGAGGGTGCTGAGGCCTGGTTGCCAGGGTGGGAAGGAGCCAGCCACAGCCCCCTCGGCCCACCCCAGTGCCCATACAAATATCCCCAGGGCTATTAGCCAGGGAGGCCCAGGATTCAAGCTCTGTGTGCCCAGCACCCGGACAGTGCTTGCACAGATGCCACCTCCTGCCCTCCACAAGGCCCAGAGGTTAGAGCCCCCCATGTGCACCTGGTCTACTGTCCCATAGCCAGCAGCAGGGCTGGGATTCGAATCCAAGCTCTTGGCTCCAAGACTGGTGTTCTTTTTTCTGGGACACAATAGCCTGCCCTGTCAACACCACGAACCCTGATCTCGACTCGAATCCTGAGCCACTGGCCAGGTCACAAATCCTGCCTGCGTGTCTCCCAGACTGCTTATCCACTGCACAGTGCTTTGAATACTTGGTGGGGGCACAGGACAGGGGTCTGGGGGCAGCCTCACGGGGCTCATCCATAGGAGTCAGCTGGTGAGCGTAGCACAACCCCCCAGCATGGCCCAGAGGGGAGAGCAGGGTACTGGGCTTCGCTCGTCTCTCAGAGCAGGAGAGCCCGCGAGGAGCCCTGCAGTCTCCCCCACTCCCCTCGATGCCCCCTCCCTCACTAAGCATCATTCAGTGGCATGTGCGGCCGGTCATGAGGGCGGCCTGGGATCCCAACTCTGGCTCTGGATTCCAGCTTCCTGCTAATGCACACGCTGGAGAACAGTGATGGCTCAGGAAGTGGGGTTCTGGCCACCCCCGTGGGGGCCCTGGATGCACCTGCCAGCTTTGGCTTTGGTGTTGACCCTGGCCTACCCCTGGTGGCCACCGCGGGCACCTGGGGGCGGGACTCAACAGTTGCAAGCTCTCGCTCCCTCTGCCTATCAAACAAATAAGTAAAATTTGTTTAACAAACCTGGATTCATTCGAGTCACTTGTCCTCATGGGATCTTTTTTGTTCAAAATTCATAGATGTGTTTTCTTAAAAAAATGAGGTTTATGTTTAGAATAGGATACATATTTTAATGATATACATATTTTATTATTTTCTCAAAATTCCAAGCCTGTCTCTATACACAGCGTCTAGCACACAGGACTGCAGCTGTCTTGTTCCTTGCCGTATCCCTGCCCCCAGGGGGTGGGGGCAGAGGAGGGGCCTCTGGGAGGTGATCCTGTCACCAGGGCAGGGGCTCCTGGTGGCCCCAGAAGTGGCTCTCACCAGACCCCGCGTCTACCTGCACCTCCCTGTCCACAGCCTCCAGAGCTGGGAGAAATAACTTCCTGTGAGCCGGCCAGGCCCTCGCGGCCGCGGCACAGCCACGCGGACTGGGCCAGCCAGGGCGGCAGAGCCCGGCGGCCTTGGTTCAGATTTCACTCTGCCCCTCATCTTTGGGCCCTGCACACCCAGTCTGAACCTCCAGAGCTTCTGCACCCCACTCATCGACAGGACCCATCACAGGGGTCCTGCGAGGAATGACTGCTTGCAGCCGCAGCACCTCAGTGAGCACGGTGCACACAGTAGGCGTGCACAGTAGGCGCGCACAGTAGGGCTTGAACAGGAAGCCCCCTTGCACCCTCTCCCACCTGCCCCCAGAGCTGAACTCCCACACAGCTGGCCATCATCCCGTGCACTTCACCTTGGCCGTGCCCGCTCCCTTCCCGGCAGCTGGTACAGCCTGCCCGCCTCTCGCTGACCCAACTGTGCCCTCCAGGGTCCACCTCTGCCCTGGCGTCTTCTCTGATGGCCCCAGCCCTCACTCTCCTAGTCTGAATATTCCAGAGATCACCGTACAAGCCCTGCCTGTGAGCCGCTGTCTTCACACCCTGACTTGGGAGCCTGGAAGGCAGGGACCTGTCTGCGAGTTCCTCTGGGGCCAAGTCCAGAGCCCCCGGCACCTGGGGGAGGCAGTGTGCAGACAGTGGCCGGGGCAGGGGTATGGGCCTGCAGTGGCTGTGGGAGGCACACCGGAAGTGGCCACTCCCCTGCAGGGCTGCATGCAAGGCTGTGCTGAGCCTGCAGTGGGCGCTGGAGAGCACAGCGAGAGACAACTAAGTCTGTGTTGGGGAGGGGAAGGGATAGGGATGGGATAAGGATGGGAGGGGAAGGGAGAGAGGGAACGTCTCCCCCAGCCAAGGAGAGAGGTCAGCTGGGGAGAAAAGAGCCCGTCTCACTTTGCCATCTATGCAGACTCAAAGGAGAGTGTGAGTCCCGGACTGGGGGAGGTGGGGGGAGAGGGTAGCAGAATCCACCTGCTGGAGCCACGGCCCAGGTTGAGGCGAGGCTGGGGGAGGTCCAGCCCTGTTGTCTCTCCCTCTCCCCATGAGAAGATGTCACTGAACACCTCCCGGGATGTGACCATAGGTCCACCCAGTGTCGGTCAGGGCAGGCCCTACCAGAAGGGTGTGTGTGTGCCAGGGGCGGCCCCTCAGGCACGCCGACCTCTGTGAAGCGAGTGACCTGATGGCCCTCGGCGCCTGACCCATGAGATGCTGACAAGCAGTAACCCCAGCGTCTCCTACAAGGCCAGGGAGCAAGGCTGGGGGGCGGCTCCTGCAGGGGCGGGGCGGGGTGCGGTTGGAGGGCCGTGGTCTCTGTAGCTGGGAAGCCTGTGGTACAACGGGAAGCTCTCAGGGCTTCGAATCAAATCCTTGCCCTCCCATCTGCTGTGTGAGCCGGGAAGAGTGGGTTTCCCTGTCTGAGCCGAGGGGCTCCGTCAGTAGAGGGCTGGAGCACCCTGGGCTCACCGAGGAGCGTGAGGGTCCCTGGGATGACCTCTGCGCAGGTGCCTGGCGTGCTCAGTGACACCTGCTCCCCTCGCTGAGACCCACTGCTCCTGCCGTCTACAGCAGGGTCTGAGCCTCCAAGCTCCATCAGAGCAGGCGAGGGGCCAGAAGTCTTGGCTGGCTGGAAGCAGCCCGGCCACGAAGCAGCGGGGGGTTCATGGGCTTCTGGCAGACTCTGCGGGCTGCTCGCATCCGGAAAGCCCCGTGCATCTGCTTGCCTAAGGAGCTGCTTGGGCCGGCCAGCTGGCAGCACGGGGCGTCCGGGGCATGCCGAGGGGCCCAGGCACCGGCTGCTTGTACCCCTCCAGCCAAGACAGACACAGACAGCCCCGGGAGAAAGGTGATGTGGCAGGAGACGGTGTGAAGGAGTCCAGGGGCCTCGGGGGGCCCCGGGGAGCGCCCCTCCTGTCGTCCCCCAGAAAGTGAGCAGGGCGGCCAGCTCAGGACCACCAGCAGCAGGCCCTGGAGACCCCAGCCTTCTCCCACCCTCCCCAGCGCCCCCCTTCTGGAAGGTTTAGGATGTATACAGCTGGCACTCAATGCCCGCTTCTGCTGCCTCCAACCAGGACTTGGGGAGCAATGAGTGTTGACTCCAAATGTGGAAAACCTTGGGCCCTGCCACCCCACCCCCCTTGGAAGCTGGGAAATGCAAACGGAGGAGGCTGTGCAGCTGGCCTGGCTGCGCAGAGCTGGGGCGTCAGGGCCGTAGCTGCCCTCGCTGCCTCCTGCCCCCGGCCGCTAGCCTCGGGAGCGCTGCCCGGCCTGGCTGACGAGTCCCAGCGCAGGCCACACCCCGCACCGGGCCCGGAGCTGGCACTGGTCAGAGGGGAGAGAACAGTGGGCAGGTACCTTTTCTTCCTTTCGCTCGGCAGCCCTAGTACGCAGAGGGGTATCTAAGTAGATACACACAGTAGGCACTCAATGAACACCAATACATGAGTACCTAAGACACTTGGAAACAGCGCCCTCTATCTGAGAGGACTGGAAATAGCACCCTCTACCCGGGAGGACTGGAAATAGCACCCTCTACCTGGGCGGACTGGAAATAGCATCCTCTACCTGGGAGGACTGGAAATAGCGCCCTCTACCTAGGTGTATTGTAAACAGCGCCCTCTACCTGGGAGGACCAGAAACAGCGCAGAACTGCTCACAAAGGGGCAGGCAGAGGGGACAGCTCACGTCCTGTGTCAACTTGATTGGGCCAAGGGATGCCCAGATGGCCGCTTGCAGATGATCTGTGAACGTGCCTTTGTGGCAGTTTCTGGAAGAGACGAGCCTTGGCCTTGGCCTTGGGCCTGGTGGATGGAGCAGATAGCTGGTCCCAGGTGTGGCTGGCTTGGCCTGAGAGGAAGGAACAGGGCGGGCAGGGATGGCCTTGTGTTCTGCCTGACTGCTGAGCGGGGCCATCATCTTCTTGCCCTGGGCCTCCTGCTCTCAGGCCTTCTCACTCAGACTGGAACGCACAGCACGGGCCCTCAGCCTCCAGGGCCGGCAAATGACACAGCCCTTCCTGGGTCTCCGGCTTGCGCATGGCACACAGTGGGGCATCTCAGCTTCTGTAACCGTGTGAGCCAATTCTATCATCTAGCTGTCCTTTATCTATCACCTACTTGCCTACCTTCCTGTCTACCCATCTCCTATTGGTTCTGCTTCTGTGGGGAACCCTACTTGCAGCAGGGAATGGAGGCCACAAGACAGGTGTGGCACCAGCACTGGTGCAGTTGACGGGGTGCTGTGACTGTCCCTAACCTAGCAGGGACAGGAGGATCTTGTCACTGGAAGCTGTGAGGAGACTGGCGTGGACAGAGCCTACTTGAGAGGAGCTGCCTCAACGGGGGCCCACAGCCGGCCTCAGGCGGCCCGCGGAGAGGGGCTGGGAAACCAATGCCCTTCCTGGCCTCTCTCCCACTCACCCCCTGCCAGGGCTCTGCTTGTCAACACAGCTGGATGCCTCCTAGGGCAGATCCCAGGAGATAAAAGCCCAGGCAACTGGGAGCTCTCCACTGCTGATCACCGAAATCCGACTGCCTCTGGCCCCTGGGAAGCCTCCAGATACTCCTGGTGATGGCGAAGGTGGGGCCCTCCCCCTGGCAGGTTCAAGAAGGCTGTCCGCACACCTGTCGACCAGCCTGGGCACCTGCAGGACCTCTGCTCCCCACCCTTAACTCAGGGTTTCCCATTCTCAGCCCTAGGGACATTTTAGATGGGAAAATTCTGTTTTTAAAAGAGTTATTTTATATATTTGAAAGGCAGAGTTACAGAGAGAGAGGAAGGGACAGAGGAAGCAATCTTCTGTCCCCAAATGGCCACAACAGCCAGGGCTGGGCCAGGTCAAAGCCAGGAGCCAGGAGCTCCATCCAGGTCTCCAGGGAGGTGACAGGTGACAGCACTTGGGCCATTATCTGCTGCCTCCCAGGAACATTGGCAGGGAGCTGGATCGGAAGCAGAGCAGCTAGGACCCGAACCGGTGCTCCAATATGAGATGCTGGCATCACAGGCAGTGGCTTACCCCACTGTGCCACAACGTTGGCCCCTGGGACATTTTTTTTTTGTAGTGGGGAGCAGTCCTGCACGTGGTAGCGGGTTTAGCTGCACCCCTGGCCTCTGGCTGTGACACACAGTAGTAACGGTGGGTGCTCCCCTCCCCCTGCCCTGCTCCGGTGTTGGCTACATCTACAGATATTGCCAAATGGCTCCTGGGAGGCCCCCTGGAGAACCACTGCCTTCAAGTGACCCTCTCTAGGGCAGGCGTCCTTGCCCAAGCCTGCCTTTCCCATCGCAAGGTACAACACCTTGTTTCCCTGCTCCCTGGGTGCTCAGCAGGACTTTCCATTGTAAACCCAGTTATGCAATTAGCACTGCAAGCAGCCACTTGCAGGCATCAGCGGCTGTGATGTTTAGAAGAGATTCACGGGAATACATGCATATGCAATGCGAAGCTGTTTAAACACAGATGGGTCTATTTATTTATGTTCCCACCTCGCTCCAAAGTAAGGCAGCTTAAGGTAAGTTAAAACAAGCGAGGGAAGTGAGACAAAGGGAAAATAAGAGCAGGGATATCAGATGGAGGTTAGTACGGCAAATGTATGATATGACACATTATGAGCTTGCTAAACACAGCCCGGAAATTTAGCTCCAGGCTCCTCGGGCATCCGTCTACAAGGGAAGTGGGGCCAGCATTAGCGTCGGTGGCGTCGGTGGCGGGGAGCTTTGCATCACCAAGACCCTCAGGGCTTAGCTCTGCCCTGTCATCTGCTTCCCTCGGGGACTCAGGCCTGGGCTGCAGCACCTGCTCCAGGTACTGCATGGCTAGGATTATGCGTGGCTGGGATTAGCAGACTCCCGTGGGTGCTCGTCCAGCAGGTGTGGGGCCAGCCTCGGACCTCTCTCTGGAGGGGTCTCCCATGTGGGTGCTGGGTGCTTAGCGGACAGTCCTGGTGGCTCCCAGGCCTGGACAGAGCACCGGCCTTGGTTTGGTTTGGTTCCTTCCAGGTGATGTTCTGTCTCTAGCAGACAATTTGCCTCACCTTGGGACTGACGGTGAGATACCCATTTTACCAGTAAAGGTAATAGCTGAAGTTCATTGAGCACTTACCATGGGCCAGGTCCCCTCTTCGGTGTGTTAAATATCTTCACAATAACCCAACAGGACAGGAACAGTGGCAAGAGTGGAAAGCTGAGGCGAGCAGCTCTCCTGCGATCTCATAGCTGGTGACGAGTGGGGCAGGCACTGCAGCCCAGCCTCGCCCTGCTCCAGAGCCAGCTGCAGGCTGCGTGGCTCTCCTGCCTCCACTGGGGCGCTGGGCCAGACAGCAAGGAGCCGTGCTCTGCACTGAGAGGCTGGGGGGGCCTGGCCCCCCGCGCTGGGGGATCCCTGCCCCTGCACTCATGGGGACTGCTCGTCTTGGGACGCCTGAGCCTGTCTTTACCTTCAAATGAGACATTTTGTCCACTCCGGATTTCTGCAGTGATTTTGACTTTTTAAAAATTGCACCCAAATATTACTTCTCTTTGTGATGGAGCTTTGGGCACCCCCTGAAATTTTTAGAATATAGCACATCCGAGGCCAAGGCCGCCCTCAACCCCGGAGCTGGGGTCCATCGTCTAGCTCGGGTGCCCTGTTCATGGAGAGGAAGTCATCCTCTGCTTCTCCCTGTCCATCGAGGCTGATACAGGAACCCAGGGCAGGGGAAGCTGGGAAAGCAGACCCTGGGGGCTGTGTCTTCTGCTGTCCAACCCAGACTTGGTCTCCAACCCCCCAGCAGCGGGGATCGCCATCCCATTACACAGATGGGGGAAATGGAGGCTCACGGTCAAAGTGCCTCACCTGAGGCCAGCCATCCAGCATGGGAGTCCCGGTCCAGGGCTTTGGCCAGCACCTGATGCTGCTTCTCAGCCCCGGGCCGGGAGGCTCCAGTCCCCGCTCACCTGCCCACAGCCTCTGCTCCCCGGGGGGCTACCACTGCCTCCTTTTACCGCTCAGCAGGCTGTGAGATCCAGTTCAATCCGATCTGTAAGGAAAGCAATGGGCTCTGCAGAGAGAACATCAGATGTTGTCTGAGCTAATAAGATAACAATTTAATACGCTTCACTCCCCTCCCCCAGCCTCCGTCTTTAACCAGCTAGCAAGTGCTCACGGTTGGCCTTGAAGTCATTTAGGGAAGGCATTTGGAATTCCCGTCTGCCCTGCTCCCCAACCAGCGATGTTTCTTGTCACCGGCTAACAGCATTTAAAATATTTACAGCCCTTTCTTTGCCCTGGGGGTGTATCAGAATAAATCATTGTTACCACCAATAAATCAAAAATTAATCTCCAGAAAGCTCAATGCCTGTCCTATCCCTCAAATAACAAGCAGCAGAATCCATTCAAGAGAGCGGCAGTGAGGGAAGTCGCTGGCTCCCCGGCAGGCTGGAGCAGGTGCGATAGAGGAGAGGGCGCGGGACCCCACGATGCCCCCTGGTGGCGCTGTGGCGGAGCCAGATGCCGGGCCCTGGAGTTGAACCACCATTGAGAGACTCCACTGACATCGACATCGACCTCTGGCTCCAGCCCTGATTGCCACACGACGTCCTCCCAGATGCCACAGTCCCCTTTCTTCCCCAGAAGGGCTCTTGTTTGTTTGTTTTAATGATTTATTTATTTATTTGAAAGTCAGCTACAGAGAGGGAGAGACCGAGAGCAAGAGAGGTCTTCCATCTACTGCTTCATCCCGCAGATGGCTGCAATGGCCACAGCTGGCCAGGCTGAGGCCAGGAGCTTCATCTGGGCCTCCCATGTGGGTGCAGGGTCACGGATGGCAGCTTCCTGGCCTGGTAATGTCATTCGTTGCTTCTTGGCCACCAGGCTCAATGCCTACCCCCCCTGAAAGTTTTCCAGCAATAAAGTATGATAATAAAGCTTAAAGTCTGTATTTAGGAGAAAATAGGCAGAAAAATGTTCCTATTTTAAAATTCTGCATGGGGGGTAGACGGATGCTTATTGTATTGTTTATTTCCAGTGTCCTCATCTGTGTGTATGAAATATTTCATGATTTCTTTGTTAGAGAAACATATGTCATTGGGACTGTGGAAGATGGAGGGTGTTGAGGGCCTGGAGATGACCCAGGGGCTATTCCAGAAGTTTCTACGAGAGAGCCAGTGGGAATGAGGGGAACCAGTGTTTTCAAAGGCAGGAAGGAAGGATGATGGACCCTGGCCACCAGTTGGAGGAGAGCGGCAAGGACAAGGCTGGGTTAATCTGGGGGTGGACAGAGTGAGCAGGGAGTGGTTGCTGGAGGGGGGCGTGGCCAGGGGCAGTGCCGCTGGGCTCAGGGCTGTGCCGGAGGGGAGGCGGTCTCAGGAGACGCACACTAGGGAGGGTGAGCAGCCGTGCGGGGCGGGCAGAGGCCTAAGGGCGGGCTCTTGAGGAACCAAGAAGGCAGGAGGAGAAAAGGGGCCCTGCAGACACGGGGGTACACACACCGGGGGGTTTACGTCCGCAGGGGCGCAGGGAGCCAATTCGGGAAGGGTGCGGGGATGAGCTTGTGTCGGCCGGTGCCTGGTCTTACCTCCGTGTGACCGGGTGGGTCCTCCAGGAACGTGGAATTGGTTTTCGCGCTTTTCCCCTGCCTTTTTCTACCCCTAAGTCTATGACTTGAATATTCTATGTGCCTCCTGGTAATGAGGCTCTTTCTGGTTGTTACCTCTGTAACTACCTGAATTTAGAGAATCTGTGTTTGACATTTGACTATTAAAATGACACACGCTCATTGCAACCAGTGTGGAAAGGCAGAGAAGTGCAAACCAAGTGGAACCCCGCCATAATTCTGCCACCCACAGGTACCCACCACGAGGAACATTTCTATTTCAATCCAGTCTCTTTTCTGCACATACATGTGTGTTTTATAAAGCTTTCGCAAAGGTGCCGTAGTCAGAATGTGTTATGCAGGGTGGGTTATGCGGCAACAAGAAATGATGCCAAGTGTTCCACAGTTTAACACACTGGAAATGTGATTTTCAAAAACATTTATTTATTTGAAAGAGTTATGGAGGGGGGGAGGAAGGCAGGGAGAGAGAGAGAGAGAGAGAGAGAATCTTGATCTTCCATCTGATGGTTCACTCCCCAAATGGCCCCAACAGCCAGAGCTGGGCCAGGCCACAGCAGGAGCCAAGAGCTTCCTGTTGGTCTCCCATGTGGTGGCAGGGGCCCAAGTGCTGCTTTTGTCCTCTGCTGGTTTCCCAGACACTTAGCAGGAAGCTGGACAAGAGGCGGAGCAGCCAGGACGTGAACTTGTGTCCACAGGGGATGCTGGTCTTCGCAGGGAGCAGTTCAACCCGCTGCTCCACAGCGCCACCTCTGGAAGTGTATCTGCTGCTCAGGTGTCAATCTTGGTCAGTTCGGGTTTTTGGGCTAGCTGTGTGGGCAAACTCCTTCCGGGACCATCTCCTAAGTGCCTCACTGCTGTCTCCATGCGGTTCTTGGAGGAGGGAGAGCAAGCAGGCAGGAGGCCCTCTCACTTCTGAGCAGACCCTGGCCTGTGAGAGGCACACCCCGCTTCTGCTCACATCCCAGCAGCGACATCTGAAAGCAAAGGAGGCTGGGAAATGTGCCCCCTGTGGTTGGCTGCAGTCGCGCTTCTGTGGACAGATGGGACTCCATCTTGGTGCCTAGCAAGGCCGCCGGGTAAACCGCAGGGAGCGCTCTTCCGCCCGCGGATTCTTCCTAAGGGTCCCCCGAGCTCTACCACCCCACCATCATCCGTGAGTGCCTGGCTCTCGTACACCCCACTTACCTTGACGTTGCACTCACACCTCCGCAGGTGCTGTCCTCCACTGTGGAGCTCCAGTCCAAGTGTTTGGGCCCCTGCCACCCACGTAGGAGACTCAGACGAAGCTCCTGGCTTCTGGCTTTGGCCAGCCCAGTCCTGGCCATTGCAGCCATCTGGGGAGTGAACCAATGGATGGGAGACCTCTCATTCTCTCTGTGTGTCTCTCTCTGTCTCTGTCTCTCTCTCGCTGTGTGTGTGCCTTTCAAAATAAATAAATCTTAAAAAAAAAATGAAATGCCATTACACAAGCACTTAATGGCAAAAACTAAGAAGACAATATCAACTTCTTTAAGATAATTTACTTGAAGGAGAGAGAGAGATATCCATTTGCTGTTGGTTCACTCCCCAAATGGCCAGGACTGGGCCAGGCTGAAGCCAGGAGCCCAGGGTTTTATTTGCGTCTCCCACATAGTTAGCAAGGACCCAAGTACTTGGGCCATCATCTTCTGCTTTGCCAGGCACATTAGCAGAGAGCTGGATCAGAAGCAGAGCAGCCGGGACTCGAACCAGTGCTCTGATGTGGGATGTGGGCACTGCAGGCAGCCCCTGATCTCAATGCACCACGATGCCAGCCCCAATATCAAGTGCTGAGTAAGGATGTGAAACAACAAGAACTCTCAGTATCGCTGGCTCACAGATGCAACGTGGAGCCATGCTGGAAAACAAATTGGGAGTTTCTTCCAAAGTACGTCTACGTTTACTATACAATCTTTTAATTTATGCATTTTCATTTTATTTGAAAGGCAGAAAGACAGAGAGAAACACAGCAAGACAGGTAGAGAGACAGAAATCTTCCATCCTCTAGGTCATTCCACAAATATCCACCACAGCCAGGGCAGAAACCGGGAGCCCAGAACTCAATCCAGGCCTCCCACATGGGTGGTGGGAACCCAAGCACTTGAGCTACCTCCCAGGAGGCTGGATCAGAAGCAGAGGAGTGTGGGACTGAAGCCAGGCGCTCAGATACAGGCTGCAGGCAACCCATGGGGTAACTTCACCACTGTGCAAACACCCACCCCTTACCAAGCAGTGGAAAATTCCACCTCTGGGTATGTGCCCAAGAGAAGGGAGGACATGTCCATAAGATTGCATAGTCATAGAAGTTTGCTTCATAATAGCCCTAAACTGAAAGCTACCAAAATGTCCATCAACAGGCAAGTAGGTAAATAAACTGCAGAATATCCAAAAATGCAACAGAGAGTACTCCAGAAAGGGCTTACACAAATGGAATGCAAAGAAAAGTTTATTTTGGTACAAGAAATGTACACCATCATTTTCTCATAATCCACATTTTTCACCAGGTTTTTCTGAACCCCCAACTTACATGTGGATTTAAAAATTTTCGTGCCAAAATATATTCGTTTTAATTATTTTTCACAACCTCTTTAAATTTTTTTTTTTTTTTTTTGGACAGGCAGAGTGGACAGTGAGAGAGAGACAGAGAGAAAGGTCTTCCTTTGCCGTTGGTTCACCCTCCAATGGCCGCCGTGGCCAGCGCGCTGCAGCCGGTGCACCGCGCTGATCTGAAGCCAGGAGCCATGTGCTTCTCCCGGTTTCCCATGCGGGTGCAGGGCCCAAGCACTTGGGCCATCCTCCACTGCACTCCCAGGCCACAGCAGAGAGCTGGCCTGGAAGAGGGGCAACCGGGACAGAATCCGGCGCCCTGATCGGGACTAGAACCCGGTGTGCCAGCACCGCTAGGCGGAGGATTAGCCTGTTGAGCCACGGCGCTGGCCAACAACCTCTTTAATTTTTTAAAATTATATTTGGGAGGGGCCAGCGCCTGGCTCACTTGGTTAATCCTCCACCTGAGGCGCCGGCATTTCGCATGGGCGCCGGATTCTAGTCCTGATTGCTCTTCTTCCAGTCCAGCTCTCTGCTGTGGCCCGGGAGTGCAGTGGAGGATGGCCCAAATGCTTGGGCCCCTGCACCCACGTGGGAGACCAGGAGGAAGCACCTGGCTCCTGGCTTCGGATCGGCGGCATAGTTCCGGCCATAGCAGCCATTTGGGGAATGAACCAACGCAGGGAAGACCTTTCTGTCTGTCTGTCTCTCTCTCTCTCTCTCTCACTGTCTGTAAGTAATTCTTCCTGTCAAATAAATAAATAAAATCTTTTAAAAATATATACATATGGGAGAGTTATAGAGAAAGAAAGAGGGAGAGACAAAGAGAAAGATCTTCCATTCACTGGCTCACTCCCCAAACAGCAGCAATAGGCAGAGCTGGGCTGATCTGAAGCCAGGAGCCAGGAGCTGCTTCTGGGTCTCCCACTCGGGTGCAGGGGCCCAAGGACTTGGGCCATCTTCCACTGCTTTCCCAGGCCACAGCAGAGAGCTGGGTCGGAAGTGGAGCAGCTGGGACTTGAACCGATGCCCATATGGATGCCAGCACCACAGGCAGAGGCTTAGCCTACTACACCACAGCACCAGCCCCTTTCACAAACTCTTTTGAAAAAAAATATTTATTTATTTATTTGAGAGGCAGAGAGAAAGAAGGAGGGAGCCTCCATCCAGGTTCACTCCGCCAAATGCCCTCGATGGCTTGAGCTGGGCCCAGCTGAAGCCAAGAGCTGGGAATTCAGTCCAGGTCACCCTTGTGCATGGCAGGAACCCAATTCCTTGAGTCACCACTGCGGCCTCTCAGGGTCCATTAGCAGGAAGCTGGAGTTGGGAGCTGGGACTCCAACTCGAGAACTCCGCTGCGGGACGTGGGCTTCTGACCTGCCAGGCTAACTGCTCATCTCTCCGGAACAGTCTAAAGTACCCAAGTGGAAGAAGCCAAGCCTGCAAGGGTGTACAGGCAAAGCTCTGTCTTTATTAAATTCCACTGCAGCCCAAACGAGTCTCTAAGAGCGGGAGGCCCTGGGGGCGCCTGGGTGAGGGGGGACTTGGATGCACAGGCAGCTTTGAGCCGACATGGCTGTTCCAGGTCTTGACTGTGCTGGTACCGGGGACGCCCGTGGGCTCATTCCCTAAACTCACCCATTTGGTTAAAATGATGGCATTTACTGTGTGTAATTACATCAGTAAAGTTGACTACACTGTTGTTGAAAACATAAGGAAACCAAGTCCTAACGGGGTCAACCCCACAAACAGAGAAAAGCACAGGGTTTCCGTCTGAACAGCAGGGAGAGGTGCTTCTGCACACAGGGGCGTGGGGCGGGGCCTGGGGAGGAGCAGGCAGTCTCTCAGCTTCATGGTGAAGTGCAAGTTCAATAGACCAAGGGCTCCCTCTGCCATGAGGATGATTATAAATGCTCCCTTTTATATAAAAAATTAATTTCATCTATTTGAAAGGCAAAGTGACAGGAGAGAAAGCCAGAAAGATCTTCCATCTGCTGGTTCTCTCCCCAAGTGCCCACAACAACCAGGGCTGGGCCAGGCCGAAGCCGAGAGCCAGGAACTTCATCCAGGTCTCCCACGTGGGTGGCTAGGGTGTGAGCACTTGGGCCATCGTCTGCTGCTTCCCAGGTGCATAGGCAGGGAGCTGGATCAGAAGCAGAGGTGGGAGGACTCGAGCTGGCACTGAAACAGGACGCCGGCGTCCCTAGTGGGAGTTCAGCCTGCTGCACCACAACACCCAGCCCGATACGTTACGGGTGTGTATGGAAGTGCAGATTTCCGCAGTTATCCAAGCCCAGGAGCCGGGGCCGTCAGCAGGGCCCACGGGATGAGACCCTCTGTGTTCCCATGAAACTGCTCTGCAGTTGCAGGGTGGGGATGGGGACTCCCTCTCCCCCTCCCCCAGGCAGGTTAGGGACCTCAGGAAACCTCCGACCACACACGATTATGCAGCTGGAATGCTGGCTCTGTTGCTTTTGCCTTGGTTTTAGGGAAAAAGAGACAGCCTAGGGAAGGCTTCTACATGTTATTTGGAAGTATTGTGACAGCCAGGAAATTGGGTTGGTGTCAAAAGAAACCACAGTGGCTGTTTCCTTTTTATTATTTTTTAAAAAGCAATTTTGATCTTTCAAGCCCTGGGAAAAAAAAAAAAAGTTTACTAAATATACGTCCGCGGGGGTGTGTGTTGATGCCAGCGTTTATCTTGTCTCTGGTCTCCGGGGATGCGCGCCTTCTCCCGGGCTCCCTCCCCTCCCCTTGCTCCTGCAATCTGTGGCGCGAGGGAACAAGGCTGGAGCTGTTTCTGGAAAAGGTGGGGCGGGCTCCGAGCCCTGTCACCGCTGCCTGTGGTTCCAAAAGGCAGAAAGCTGTCTGAAGCAAAACCAGTGCATCTGTGGCTTCTGCGGGCCTTGATGTCCCCGGGGGATTGGCTCAGGCTCCCTCACAGACACCAACATCTGAGCTTACACAAGTCCCTTAGATACTAGGGCATAGTCTTTGCCTTTAAGCCACAAAATCCCGGTGTGTATTTTAAATCATCCCTAGTTATGGTGCCTAATACAGTGTACATACAAGGGTGCTTCAAAAAGTTTATGGAAAATGGAATCAAAAGGTAAGAGTGTATTTTGGTGCCAAAATAAAAAGAAATCCTAGGATGGGGTTTAGCAGAGTACCCGGGTTTAATTCTCCTGCTCCTGACCCCAGCTTCCTGCACGTGCAGGCCCTGGGAGGCAGCCATGACGACCAATGTAACTGGGTTCCTGCCACCCCTGTGAGTGAGCTGGCTTGTGTCACCAGCTCCCAGCCTCGCTCTGGCCCAGCCTTGGTAGTTGGAGCCAGATGCGAGCTCTCTCACTCTCTCCTCTCTCGATAAATAATTTTTTTAATGGCAAGAGTTTTCTCACAATGCACATTTCCATGAATGTTTTGAAGACCCCTTGTATGTATGGATGTCAAAAATTCTTGCACCATGGGGTGGCGTTATGGCACAGTGGGTTAAGCCACCGCCTGCGACATCCAATCTCATAGCAGAGCACCAGTTTGAATCCCAACACCTCTGCTTCCAACTCTCCCTGCTAATGCTCCTGGGAAGGCAGCAGCAGATGGCCCAAGTGCTTGGATTGCTGCCACCTATGTGAGAGACCCGGATGGAGTTCCTGGCTCCTGGCTGAAGCCTGGCCCAGCCCCGACCAATGCAGCAGCCATCTGGAGAGTGAACCTGTGGATGGAAGATCCCTCCCTCCCTCTGCCTTTCAAATACATAAACCTTTTTTAAAAACATTCTTGTGCCAAAATGAACTTAGCTTTTGGTTCCATTTTACACGAATATTTGGAAACACCTTTGTAGGATGTAGGTAGCTGTTCCCCCACAGTGCTTAGAGAATGTCTGTACATGGTTTTCCTTCGTTCTGACCCTCAGTTGGTGGGTTCCGCCCTGGGGAGCCATGGATGTGGAAGGAGGATTACACAACGGACTCCAAGGATGAGCCAGCCTTGGCTTGTCTCCCGGTTTGCCTTTCTTTCCTCTGTGTTGGCTTCTGTCTTGGCCCCACTGTAGAAACCCAGCAGCAAAAAGCCAAACCCAAATTCTTCTCAGGGTCTTACTCCTCTAATGAAATTCTAACAACTGACTTTTTTTCTTTCTTTTTTTGTAAGATTTATATCTTATTTATTTGAAAGAATTACAGAAAGAAAGAGAGAGAGAGGTCTTCCGTCTGCTGGTTCACTCCCCAAATGGCCACAACGGCCGGAGCTGAGCCGACCCAAAGCCAGGAGCCAGGAGCTTCATCTGGGTCTCCCACTGTGACAAGGTGGGGTGTTCTAAAAATTTAAAACCTCAAGACAGTGAAAGTAAAGCAAAGGTGTGTGGATTGTGTTGATTGAACATTAAGGATATCTTTGGTACCA
Source organism: Lepus europaeus (assembly GCF_033115175.1). Classification (NCBI taxonomy): domain Eukaryota; kingdom Metazoa; phylum Chordata; class Mammalia; order Lagomorpha; family Leporidae; genus Lepus; species Lepus europaeus. The sequence continues at coordinate 19,914,350 of NC_084840.1, read as the reverse complement.
AAGAACATCAGGTGCCGGACACCTGGCGCCAGCCACAGACAGCAGGTGGGAATAGGTGTTGATTGCTGATTGGCTGGCAGCTTCCAGCTTGCTCACCATGCCTGTGCGATAAACTGCTGATAACAGATTGTGGTTTTGCCTTTAGAAACCTCCCGCTACTGCAACCCCCCTGCTGTCTTCTCTAGCCTTGCTCTGTGCGCGAGGCAGTCACCCGCTGGCTAATGGACTCCTAATTTGATCTCCAAGTCTCGCTGTGTTTTAATCAGTGTTCCCCACAACACCACGCAGGTGCAGGGAACCAAGGACTTGGGCCATCTTCCACTGCTTTCCCAGGCCCTCGCAGAGAGCTGGATCAGAAGTGGAGCAGCCAGGACTTGAACTGGCGCCCATATGGGATGCTGGCACTGCAGGCGGTGGCCTTTCATTGGTTCCTTTTTATCTGCTCTGGGCCCATCTTGGAACCAGTTATTGCCACTGGGGAAGTTCAGATTGCTGACTTAGGAACTTGACCCCAAACCCATGACCTGAGAAAGGGGGCATTCCCCCAAAACGTGCTGGTGGCATAATCACACAGGACAGGAGGTGGATGAGGGCAGAGCCGAGGGGGCACCGCCCAGCACCCTCAGGCGCAGGAGGCAGGTTCTTTAAGGCTGGCTACCTGGCCCATGCCACCAAGAAGAGGCAGCAAAGGTCAGTGGGTTTCCTAATTCCTGCATGCTTTGCTTTGCACTGCACTAGCTGATGTGACAGCTGCCCACATGTGGAAAGAGAGCTTAAACTATCCTTAGACCAGCTTCCCAGGCTGGGCCGGGAGTCTCAACATCTGTTTCCACTTCTCCTCTAGTTAAAACTTCTGCCCTAGTCTAACTCATCTCCTTGAACGCGATGCAAAACTCAGCTTCAAGCGACCCAAGTCCTGTCGTGATCCTACCTTTGGCTGTTTTGTGTTGTCTCCAGAGCTGTTCTGACCCCTGCTCCCTCACCTGTAGAATGGGGCTAATACCTGACCCACACTGGGTTGAAAGGAAGCAAGGAGCCGGTATCCTCCTGCTCCCTGGAGACTCCCTTTCTGCGTCTTTCTCCCCACCCCCCGCCCCCAGATCAGGCCCAGGATTCTTAGCCGTTGTTGGACCACATCACTGGGCTGCTTTGTCCACTGTTTTCCCATGGGTTTGGCCACGGCATTGGAGTGTCCTGTGGCTGCCCCTTCCCTGCACCGTGTCTTGTCTCTGGCAGTGACTGTGACTGGCAGTTCCTGCCGAGGGTCCCTCCTCCACGACTCCACCTCTCCCTTCTTCCTTCCAGTATCAGCCCTCGAGATGGTGATGGCTTCACACAGTTGCTCAGCGTCCCACATTTGCCCCCTTAACCTTGCTCACCCCTCCGTCTGACTCTTGATTAAGACAGCTGTAGCCAAGCCGCTCGGTGTAGACGCTGTCTATTGAGACCTGGATCAAACAATACTTGGTCACAGCAGCAGCCCCAGGAAGCAACTTCAAAATGAGATTGTGGGGCCAAGTTTTTCATTGCTTTCATGAAGACATAAATGACCTAATTGCCGAGGGAAACGGAACACCCATGTGGCATGAAGCAACGTTAAGATTCTTGAGATTATTTCTGAGGGTGATGCCGGATGGAAAGGCAGTGGAAGGCAAGGTTTTAAAGTGAGCCAGTGACTGCAGCACCGATTGCTATGGCAACGGCGGTGATTGCAATAATTGCAGAGTGGGCTGGCTACTTCTGCCTGTGCTGGAGAGGGTGAGAAAGAGAGGCGCTTTGAGCCTTGGATTTCCAACTCAAGACCCGAGTATAGAAGCAGCAAGTTTCTATGGAGGCTTTCCAGGGATCGCTTCTCTCTGCAGCCTCCGACTGTGGGGACTGAAGTCGGCAACACCTGTTAAATGTGTAACCTTGCTGAGTCCCCGTGCTAATAATATTGGGGGGCTAAGAGGGGAGGAGTTGGATCCTAGGGTTGGGATGAGGACAAATGAACCTAAGCTGCCTGGCGCCCTGCTTCCTCGGGATCAGCCTTGCTGGAGAGAGCCGTGTTCTATGGCTTCACACCGGGCAGCTGCCTTGCAAGAGGTCTCCATCATCCTGGAGACCTGGCCCCACTTATTAGCTCCAGGATCATCAAATAACCTCTAGCTCCTCACAGCCCAGAGAAGCAAGGGAAGATCTCTCCATGAAGAGACAGTTCTACTCCTAGGGAACTGTCATGTCTTTCCATTCGCATTGGCAGGGACCTGGGGACTTACGGAAAGAGGTCCAGGGACCAGAGCCATGGCTCACGTGGTTAATCCTCCGCCTGCGGCGCCGGCATCCCATATGTGCGCCGGGTTCTAGTCCCGGTTGCTCCTCTTCCAGTCCAGCTCTCTGTTGTGGCCTGGGAAAGCAGCAGAGGATGGCCCAAGTCCTTGGGCCCCTGAACCCACATGGGAGACTGGGAGGAGGCACCTGGCTCCTGGCTTCAGATCAGCGTAGCTCCAGCCATTGCTGCCATTTGGGGAGTGAACCAATGGAGGGAAGACCTTTCTCTCTGTCTCTCTCTCTCACTGTCTAACTCTGCCTGTCAAATAAATAAAAATCTTTAAAAAAAAAAAAAAAGAAAAGGAAGAGGTCCAGCGAGTATCAGGCCAGGGAGGATGAAACAGAGTTGGATTGGATCAATTTTATCAATCACAGTGAACTCACCTGGGGTTCAGGATGTGCTCTGATAACTTGTGCAGCTGGGAGCAGCTCTACTAGTGTGCGGGGTGAGTAAGTACAGCTTTGACCCACCAGTGGCCTGCGTCAGCGAGGCCGAGTGTACCAGCACGGCCCCCCACCCCCAGCCTGGTGCAGGTGTCTGAAGCTTAGTGTGATGGAAAGTGAAATGCACCTGTCACACGGAGTTTGTTTAACCCTCCCCCTTAAAGTCCGGAGAACACTCCCTCACCCAGGCGTCTACAAACTCCTCAGTTCCCCCGAAAAGCTCGGGGGTCACTGTCCTCTGTAGACCAGAGATGAGAGTGGACGATCGTGTCGTGGAATTGGGATCTGACGCTCATGGTGATAACGGGAGCCCCCGGTTACAACCGGAGACGGTGATTAATTAGTAGAGACAAGGTGACCCAATTACTCTAATAAGCCAGAAGGGGGGGGTGGTCGTCAGACCGTTTGTGCCACATGGATTTATACTGGTGGCTCACTGATCCACCAGATCTAACAGAATACAGTCTAACAGAAACGTAATGGGAGCCACATTTGTACATTTAAAATTCCAAGCAGCCACGTTAGGGAAATTAAAAGCACCTGCCACACCAGCATCCCATATGAGCGCCAGTTTGAGTCCTGGCTGTGTGGCTTCCCATCGGCTCCCTCCTAACGCACCTGGGAAAGCAGCAGCTGATGGCCTTAAGCCCCTGCCAACCACACGGGAGACCTGGATAGAGTTCTAAGCTCCTGCTTTGGCCCAGCCCAGCCCTGGCCACTGCAGCCATTTGAGAAGTGTACCATCAGATGGAAGATCTTTCTTTGTCTCTCCTTCTCTATCACTTTGCATTTCAAATAAATAAAATAAACTTTTTTTAAAGTAAAAAGAAACTAAACAACATTTTAAATAATATTCTCACCCATATCTCCATGCGATCATTTCAGCAGGTCATCACCCAGGAGACGTTTGCTGTTTACTTGCGCTATGTCCCTGATAGCCAGTGTGTGATCTCGTCAGCACATCTCCGGTTGGTCTGGCCACGCTTCGAGTCATTTTACCACAATGAGCACATGTGCCCAGCAGCTGCCGTGTTACACAGTGTAGACCTACAGAGAGCTGCAATGTGGTGACAGCAGCCGCAGTGCCAACTCCTTCCTTTTCACACAGCCTGCAGACAGGAGGTGACTTCGCAAGCCCAAGACCCTCTGGTTAAGGATGAGGCTGGGCCCCTTTAAGGCAGAATCCTGAGATGTGACCCCAAGTGCACCCCAGAGGGCATTTGCAAAGGTGATTGGGCACTAGGGAGAGGGCAAAGCTTGAGCGGGAAATGGTTACTGGAAAATGACTCTGCCCTGGCACCCACCGTGGTCCAGCAGCCGGAGTGGGCACTTGCAAAGACCTGAAGATGGATGAAATCTTGGCCCGAGCCAGTGACCCCAGCCAGCTGCTGGCTGGAACCCAGTCCAGGTGCACCTGGAATAGAATTACGTGGCAATGGAGCGAGCCTGCACTGTCCCCTGAGCCACGGGATGAGAGTTATTAGGGTGAGAAGAGTCAGGAGGAAGCTTCTGAAAGCTGACACAGTTCAGCCTCCCTGCTCCCCAGAGTGACCCAGAGGCAATGCCACCTCCCCAGGGCACCGTGGAGAATACAGCGCCCATCAGAACCTTGCGGGCTTGGCTATTCCAACCATGCCCCTGTGCTGTTCCTCTTCGGTCAGGGACACCAGGATGCCAGTCGTCTGCCATCTGCGGGGAGCAGAAAGTGGCCGGTTACAGCAGCACTGCAGCTAACCCGGGGAGCGCATGTGCACCTGGCGCCCTGGGTCGTGGCCTCTTTCTGCAGGGCCCTGGCCTGGGGCTCACCTCAGCCCTCCCAGACGGCAAAGGCAAAGGTGCGTCTTGCTCTTCCCACAGAACACTGCGAACAATGGAGGCGAGGGACTGGCCCACATTGGGGTGGTGGCAGGTAGAGCACAAGCCCCCTGAGTTGCGGCTCTCTGATTACCTGGTTTCCGTTCCAGACTGTCCTTTCTGGGTTAGATAGTGGGAGAAGACGGTACATGCTTGTGGATGTTGAGAAAGGAAGGGGAAAAAAGGAAGAAAAAACTCGAAGCAGGGGTTACATTGGGGCAGGAGAGCTGTGCTGCTGAAAGACAGGCAGACGACAGAGGATTTACCCACATCCTTTTTTTTTTTAAGATTTTACTTGTTTATCTGGGAGGTACAGGTACAGGTACAGTGAGAGGGAGAGACAGAGAGAGGTCTTCCATCTGCTGGTTCACTCCGCATTTGGCCACAATGGCTGGAGCTGAGCTGATCTGAAGTCAGGAGCCAGGAGCTTCCTCCAGGTTTCCCACGATGGTGCAGGGGCCCAGGCACATGGGCCATTTTTCCACTGCTTTCTCAGACCACAGGCAGAGAGCTGGATTGGAAGAGGAGCAGCCAGGACTCGAACCGGCACCCACATGGGATGTTGCAGGCAGAGGATTAACCTACTGTGCTACAGCACTGGGCCCTCCCCAATTCTTGTGCGTCCACAAAAAGTGGCATGTCCCTGTCCCACGGCCCAGAACCCCAGCCGCAAGCCCCAGGACTCCTCTCCTCCCTGCCGTGTCCCCCAGATGTCCGGCACAGAGACCAAGCAGCAGCTGCCTCCACCTTGCAGGTCTGTGGCCGGTGGAGCATGCCTTGGGCTTCTTGCGTCTTCCCCACAGGGAGGAGAATGGCCCCCGACGGCAGAGAGTAACCAGGGATGCAAAGACTCAGCCGCTGGGAGCTGGGAACTTGGCAGTGCAGCCACGGGCACACCAAGCAGGGTTTCCGGGGCTCAGGCCATCTCCCACTCACGCAGGAAGAGAGGATCATCCTTGCGCTCGCAACTTCCAAGACTGCTCTAGAAGTCAATGAGACCCTTGTTCTGTGCTGTTAAGGAACAGGAGGACTAAAGACAACCAACCGAGCCCCTCTGCGAGGCCCTGGCAATGGCCTATGTGAAGGTAAGGACCTGGTAGCCGTGGGGGCGCAGGGTGTGTGGACAGGACAAAGGGACCGGGCCCCCACAGGGCTAAAGAGGCCGGGAGGAAGGACGGAAAAGTGTGAGGAGAGCGGGAAACTCATGAGCGCAGCTTGGGCACTGGGGCGCCTGGGGCCTGGACCCTAAATCGATGTGTGCACCACACTGCTGCTGGCCTCCCGGCGAGCCCCTCCTCGTCTCACACTCATGCACGTTCTAGCGGGTTTGCTTGCACACAGAAAACCTAGCCCCTCCTTCCTCTATAGGCCAAAGAAACGGAGGATGGCTGCTCTCCTCTGAGGACAGGGAAGGCAGGACATAGGGCAGAGGGAGCTCGGGCCCAGGTGCTGAGACAGCCCAGCTGGAGGCCTCCCCTGGGAGCAAGAGCAGCAGAGGCCGTCAGCAACGTCCCCAAAGCAGGCTCGGAGGAAAGGTCTCCCAGCGGCAGCCTCGCAGCCCCACTCCTCGCACACACACCTGTGCCCAGCTGTGCCAGGCCTGGCTGTCAGGCTCAACGTGGGAGGTAAAGCAGGCTCCCATGCCACCCAACAGAGCCCTGGCCAACCCCAGGAGAGCCTGAACAGGGTGAGCACTGGAGCAGGCACGGAGGGGCGAGGTGACCGGCCCCTCTGACTCCCTGGAGGAGCAAGGCTAATGGCCTCCAAGTGGGAGCCATGAGCTTCGGAACAACCTGGCAGTCACTTAGAAACACACGCTCTGGGCTGCTTACCCAGAGTCTGAGCTTTGGGGAACTGGAGTTTTATATAAGCCACTCAGGGCGATCCTTATGCCCAGTGGTGTTGAATGTGTGCAAGGAAGTTCGTGTCCAGTGAATCAGGACAAAGCAGAAGGGACCGGAATGAGAGCCAGGATTTACTGGACTTGAAAGTGGGTTCAGGGGCCGGCGCTGTGGAGTAGCCGGTAAAGCTGCCACCTGAAGAGCTGGCATCCCATATGGCCACTCCACTTCCAATCCAGCTCTCTGCTGTGGCCTGGGAAAGCAGTAGAAGATGGCCCAAGTCCTTGGGCCCCTACAACCACATGGGAGACCCAGAAGAAGCTCCTGGTTCCTGGCTTCAGATCGGCACAGCTTCAGCTGTTGCGGCCATCTGGGGAGTGAGCCAGTGGATGCAAGACCTCTCTCTCTCTGCCTCTGCCTCTCTGTAACTCTGCCTTTTGAATAATAAATAAATAAATCTTTAAAAAAAAGGGGGGGGGCTGGTGCTGTGGGGTAGCAGATAAAGCCACCACCTGCAGTGCCGGTATCCCATATGGGTGCTGGTTCGAGTCCCGGCAGCTCTGCTTCTGATCCAGCTCTCTGCTGTGGCCTGGGAAAGCAGTAGAAGACAGCTGGGTCCTTGGGCCCCTGCACCCATGTGGGAGACCTAGAAGAAGCTCCTGGCTCCTGGCTTTGGATCAGTGCAGCTCTGGCCATTGTGGCCAATTGGGGAGTGAACCAGCGGGTGAAAGACCTCTCTCTCTCTCTCTCTCTCTGCCTCTCCTTCTCTCTGTGTGTAACTCTTTCAAATAAATAAATAAATATTTAAAAATAAAAAAGGAGAGTAAAGAAAGTGGGTTCAGAAGCCCCTGATTGGGTCAGTGTTTTCCTAGACCAATATGTAGCACCTGCAGCTTACAAACTCTCCGTCAATCTTGCCTCATTCACTTCTGGTGGAGAACCCCAACGCGATGCCACTGGTGTTAGCCCATTTTACACATGAGAAAATTGAGGTTCCGAGAATATGCATCGTTTGCCAATATCATGCAGCCAGTCAAGGACAGAGATGCGGCTCAGGTCCTTTGCTGAAGAGCTGCAGGAGGGGCCAGTGACCGTAGGTCAGCAACCCCACCCTCACCAAGTGCAAGGCAGGGGACCTGGGCCTGAATGAGAGCCCAGGGAAGTGCTGTCAGGGGGAGGGGAGCCATCCCCGCTGTGTGACAATGAGGGGAGTGTGGGGAATGGAGCCAACACTCAGGAGCTTGCCTGACGCTTATTGTGCACCGGCTGTATACCGCAGCCATCCCCCTTATAGGAATTATCTCGCATAATACTCAGAAGCACCCGTAAAGATGTTATTGTCCCCAGTTTACAGCTGAGGAGACGAGCCTCAGCAAGGAGGACCAGTGTCTGGTCCGTGGCATTGACCTCAGAGATAGGAAGGGGCTAAGCCAAATTTTGAACGCAAGTCTTGAACCTAAATCAAACCCGTTTACTAAGCCTTTTCTTTGCTACTCTTTTTTTCTCTATTCCTGCCTACTGTTGGCTTGATCCAGTTTTTCTATTTTTAATTCAGCTTTTTCCTTTGACTAGTTAGGGACTTATACATTCTATTTTTTGTCTTTCAGTAATTAACACTCAATTTCTATAAGTATTTTATTGAACTATACTCATATAGTTTTAACATTTAAAAGAAAATTTTTAAAAAGATTTATTTATTTATTTATTTGAAAGTCAGAGTTACAGAGAGAGGGGAAGAGAGAAGGAGAGGGGGAGAGAGAGAGGTGGGATGGGAGGGAGAGAGAGAAAGAGAGGTCTATCCACTGGTTCACTCCCCAAATGGCCACAATGGCCAAGAGCCAGAGCCAGGGGCTTCATCCAGGTCTCACACATGGGTGGCAGGAGCCCAAACATTTGGACCATCTCCTACTGCTTTTTTCCATGCCATTGGCAGGGAGCCAGATCAGAAGTGAGGCATCCAGGACACAAACCAGAGCCCATATGGGACGCCAGCCTCACAGGCAGCGGCTTGACCCGCTATGCCACAATGCCAGTCCCTAATAGAAATTGTTATTACTTTATTTTTATTTGAAAGGCAAAGAGACAGAAACAGAGAGATTTTTCATATACCAGTTCACTATCCAAATGCCCTCAACAGCGGGACCTTGGCCAGGCTGAAGCCAGGAGGCTGGAACTCAATATAGGTCTCTCCCGTCGGTGACAGGGGTCCACTGCCTCCCAGGGTGCATATCAGCAAGAAGCTGGAGTCAGAAGTGGAGCCAGGGGCTGGTGTTGTGGCGTAGTGAGTTAAGCTGTCTCCTGCAATCCCAGCATCCCATGGGGGCGCCAGTTCAAGTCCTGGCTGCTCCACTTCCACTTCAGCATTTGAAATACTGGATGCTTAGATTTACCGACATTTAAACCAATCTCTTTACTCACTATTGAAGAAAAACAAGCCGGAATCAGCCCAATAAACATTGAGCCAGACATGACTGAACAAAGCCCGGGCTAGGGCAACACTAGGCAGCCTCTCTCCTCTCCACCACGACCCTGGGTTCCATGGCCTCTTCCTTTAAGCTCAGCAAACTCTGAGTCATCTGAGTGAAAACAGAAGACACAGCCTCTGTCTCCTGCGCGTATGAGCTGCACTTGACCTTGGGTAAGACATTTTTAACTCTGAGTCTCCATTTTCACTTGAGTAAAATCCAGGTTTCGGCCTAAATCTCTGGCTGTAAGCCAGGGTATGCCTCAGAAGCACTTGAGCTTTTCAGTATCACCAGTAGTTTTGGGAGCCATTGTTATCTTCATGTTCAGTTTCATTAATTTTTTTTAAATGTAGGTTTGTGCGTTCAAGTCTTTGAGAGTTTAAAAAAAATTCTTTATTTCACATTCATTCTTGTATAACAGCTGAACTGGCATCGGGTATTCGAGTGCTAATTCGAGTCCTGGCTGCCCCACCACCAATCCAGCTCCCTGCCAATGTGCCTGGGAAGGCAATGGAAGATACCCAAGTGCTCAGGACCCTGAACCCCTGTGGGAGACCTGGATGGAGTTCCTGGCTCCTGGCCTCTGCCTGGACTAGTCCCAGCTGTTGTGGGTGTTGGGGAATGAACCAGCAGATGAACACTTTCTCTCTCTCTCTCTCTCTCTCTGCCTTACAAATAAATAAATTTTTTTTAAATGCTGACACTCTTTTAAAAAAAATTCCAGATTGAGCCGGCGCTGTGGCTCACTAGGCTAATCCTCCGCCTTGCAGCGCCGGCACACCGGGTTCTAGTCCCGGTCAGGGCACCGGATTCTGTCCCAGTTGCCCCTCTTCCAGACCAGCTCTCTGCTGTGGCCAGGGAGTGCAGTGGAGGATGGCCCAAGTGGTTGGGCCCTGCACCCCATGGGAGACCAGGAGAAGCACCTGGCTCCTGGCTTTGAATCAGCGTGGTGCGCCAGCTGCAGCGCGCCAACCGCGGCAGCCATTGGAGGGTGAGCCAGCGGCAAAGGAAGACCTTTCTCTCTGTCTCTCTCTCACTGTCCACTCTGCCTGTCAAAAAAAAAAAAAAAAAATTCCAGATTGAGTTATTTATCCTAAGCATTTTGTCTTTTCCCTTCTCTCTTCTTTTCTTTTTTTTTTTAAAGATTTATTTTATTTATTTGAAATACAGAGTTACAGAGAGAGAGGTCATTACAGAGAGAGAGAGGGAGAGAGGTCTTCCATCCGCAGGTTCACTCCCCAATTGGCTGCAATGGCTGGAGCTGTGCTGATCCAAAGCCAGGAGCCAGGAGCTTCTTCCAGGTCTCCCACACGGGTACAGAGGCCCAAGGACTTGGACCATCTTCCACTGCTTTCCCAGGCCACAGCAGAGAGCTGGATCAGAAGAGGAGCATCTGGGACCAGAACCGGCATCTATATGGGATGCCGGTGCTCTAGACCAGGGCGTTAACCCACTGCACCACAGCGCCGGCCCCCTTTTCTCCCTTTTCATAATTTGTATTTAATGTATGCTCAGCATTCTCGTTTAAAAAATTATTTGAGAAAGAGCGAGATCTTCTATCTGTTGGTTTCCTCCTCCATGCCTGCAGCAGCCAGGGCTGGGCCGCACCGAAGCCAAGAGCCAGGAGCTCAGTCCAGGTCTCCTCCTTGGGTGGCAAGGACCTAACCCCTGAGCCATCCCCTACTGCCTTTGAGGGTCTGTGCCAGCAAGAAGCTGGGATTGGGAGTGGAGCTGGGGCCTGATCCCAGGCACTCTGACACGGGATGGCGACTCCCCAGGCGACTTCTCAGCTGTGGGCCAAGAGCGAGCCCCTCCTTCCCGTTCCGACCTCCGCACCCCCCAGCCTCCCGTGTTTTCATCTCCAACTTGCCGAGCTGCACGGTACTTTGTATCTCAGGCTTCACTTTTACAAGTTCAGCTAATTCTCCCTTTGACCTTGGGAAGGCCAGTCTTCATCCTTCCGCTGAGGTTTAACTTTTGACCATTACACTTTTATTTCCAGAATTTTCATGTTCTTCTTGGCACCTCTGTGGCAGGATCTCATTCCTATCTCTGTGATGTTTATTCCTTCGCCCACAGTTTAACATTTTAAGTATACTCACCAACATTTCTTTCCGATGGTTTCATTGTATCTAGATATTGGGACGCAGAGTTTTCCCTTTGATGTACCCGCCGGCTTTCCCTCCTGGTGGTGTGTTTCTTTAGTGATTATAATTTTGGATAATGAGCGCTCTTGATGGGGATTGCTTTGCCATGGCGCCTGGCTGCAGAAGTGTCTGGAAGGAGCCTCACCGGCACCTGCAGGGCACCACAGGTTTCTAAAGTTCCCAGCTGGTTTATGTATTAATTTTTCAGCTGGGGCTCCAGGCTTTTGTAAGTCGCAGGAACTTAGATGTAGGAAGGACAAAGGATCCTTTGTCCCCCGCAGCCACCAAGCTTTGCTCACGAACTTCTGAGTTTTGTGGAGTTTTTCTTATTCTTCTTTCATGAATGCACCTGTATGGAGCCAGCTGGACGCTGGTTCAAGTCCCAGCTAACTCACTTCAGATCCAGTTTCCTACTAAAGCTCCGGGGAAAAAGCAGGGGATAGTGGCCCAAGTGCTTGAGTTCCTGCCAACCACTTGGAGATCCGGATGGAGTTCCAGGCTCCTGGAATTGTGGCCATTTCGGGAGTGACTCAGCTGATGGGAAATGTCTCTCTCTCTCTCTCTCTCTCTATATATATATATACACACACACACACACAAACACACACGTGTATATCTTGCTCTGCCTTTCTTTCAAATAAATGAATACATTTTAAAAATGAATACACCTGTTGCTGGCGCTGTGGTGTCATGGGTAAAGCTGCTGCCTGCAGTGCCGGCATCCCATATCAGCACCAATTCAAGTCCCGGCTACTCCACTTCTGATCCAGCTCTCTGCTGTGGCTTGGGAAAGCAGTAGAAGATGTCCCAAGTCCTTGGGCCCCTGCACCCGTGTGGGAGACCCGGAAGAAACTTCTGGCTCCTGGCTTCAGATCGGCACAGCTCCGGCCATTGTGGCCATCTGGGGAGTGAACCAGCTGGTGGACAACTCTCTCTTCCTCTTTCTCTCTCTCTCTGTATAACTCCAATTTTCAAATAAATAAATAACTAAATCTTTAAAAAAAATGAATATACCTGCCCTCATGGTCCCTACCTTAATGACGGCCCAACTGAAAAGGGCCTGCATCTAAGACCCCTCCCCCAGTCAGCGTCAGGTCCCAGCCCATCTGATGGGCCAGTTCCACCTACTGTGTTGTCTTCTTCCTTAACCTCACAACTAGGACTTCTCTCTTAACTTTGAACTTGGCTGTTTTAGAATTCTCTTTTGTTCCCCCCCCCCCCCCCCCCGCCACCCCCACCCCGGAAATCCCATGTGTTGGAGATGGGCGGGGCTGTGGAGGTAGGGACCTCTGCATCCACCCAGGGCACCTAGGAAGCCCCAGCCCCTGTTTTAACAGCTCTTTCTGTGGGCGGGAAGGGGCTGGCTTAATCCATGCTCCCCTCCGTGTCGTTTGATGCCTGCTGGGAGGGGAGAAAGACCCAACTCCTTCAGAAGAAGCCGAGGGGAGACCCGGGCAGGAGTTCCTCTTTGAAAGGAAGTTGAGAACTACTTGGGAAAATGGAGCCTATCTCAGAGGCCCCGACGCCCCCGGCACTCTGAACAAAGAGGCAGAGGTGCTAGGAGATAATTAACAGCAGTAATCCACGCAGAAGCTGCACAGGCTGCACCAGACCCGGGAAAGGGCCCGAGGCGGCCTGGAGGTGGGAAGCAGAGATAAACAAGCAAATGTTCAGAGAAAGGGAATTTATAATGGTTTTGTTAATGACAAAGCATTCAATTTGTACTGTGAGATTTTATTTCCTTTAACCCTTCTCTAGCTATTTCATAGCTTCTAAGAAAAGTTTTTTGGGCCATTCGTTAATTAAATATATGCTTTGAAACGGAAAGCAAGGGCGAGCAAGCATGTGGCTGAGCAGGTTGGCGCCTGCAGCCCATATTCAAGTGCCTGGGTTCAAGTCCTGGCTCTGCTTCCTCCTGATGTGCACCCTAGGGCACAGCCTGAGATGGCTCAAGTACTGGGGTTCCTGCCACCCACGTGGGAGACCTGCAACATGTTCCTGGCTCCTAGCTTGGGCTTGCAAGCATCTAGGGGACTGAACCAGTGGATAGGACCTCTCTCTCTCTCCCTCTCTCTCTCTCTTTCTCTTTCCCTGCCTCCAAAAGAGAAAAAAAGGAAAAGCGAGCAAGCAAAGCAGAAGAATACATCCAGTGTATTCCTTCTCTGTCACCGACCCATGCCTGAAGTGGTCCAGCTACTACTCCAGTGCCCGTCAGAATCAGGCAACATGGTTGCGCGTGGTCCCTAGAAACCTGTGGCATCAAAGAGCATCCATTGCCCTTCAAGGGGTCTTCCGCTCCCTTGAGGGGTGGGCGCAGAGCTCTGGCAGACCCACCAGCAGGTGGGAGCTCCCTCTTCTCTCTGTGTCTCCCTGTCCCTCTGCCTTTTAAATAAAATCTAAAAGGTAAGGCTTCTCCCAACAGCACCATGCTGCTCAGGTGCAGGTGCAATGTGGCGCATGCTTAGGGAAGCGCCAGGCGCAGGGGCAGAGGGGGGAAGGAGCGGGCAGTCCGGCGAATCATTTGCATCTGTTGGCTGGAGTGAGGTCAGGGGTCACATTATTGGAAGTATTGATCCAGCCAGAGGTCTACAGAGGGAAACCCTGCTTCCCAGGTGAAATCCGAAGCCCTTATCTGGTTCTAATGAGTCCAGCAGCCGGGAGCCTGCAGTTCAGAGAGATGATCAGCTTTGTCAATTAGGCCTGGCCGCATTGATTTTCCAATTAGCCTTTGGGCGTGCTCCGGCCTCTTCCCGTGTTGTGCACCGTAAGCAGAGGCTGCCACCTGCAAACGCAGAGCCTTCACTGGGGTGGCAGCTGAGACGTGAGGCCTGCCTTCGCACTGCCTTGCGAATTGCAAGTGGATGTTTGCTAATTTTTATTTTAAGGGAGAGGAGGATTTCTTTTTCCAAGTATGAATTGACTTTCCCTCCCCTCATCTTCCTTTCACACCCTAAAGACAGCTGATTCCCACGTTCCCTGGGGACGGCACACCTGAGCACAGAGTCCTGGGCGTGTTTCTATGGCACCCTGGTGATTCCCCCCTCCACCCCTTCCCCTCGCCGCTGGTGGTGTGTGGAACGAGCCACACCTCCGTGGAAGGCCTTTTCGTTATCTTAAAAGTCAATCGCTTTTGCCAAATTCCTCAATTTTTACAGAAACTCTTTTTTGCCCATATTTCCCAGTTAAGCTGCTTAATTAAAACCATGTGATTACAAAGGAGTACGACTGACACACACAGGGTTCAGGCCACACACGGCCGGCTCGTGGCCAGCAAACAGCGTGACAGGTGGGAAGAGGTGAGGGGCCTGGGAGAGGCCCAGCCTCCCGTCCCTCCACGGGCACCTGCCCCATGGCTGTTCATTCATTTTCATTTTATTTGAAAGAGAGAGACAGACAGATCTTCCCGTCAGGAATCGTGCGTTCCGTCCCCAAATGCCCACAACAGCCAGGGCTGCACCCGGATGGAGCCAGGAGCCTGGAACTAAACCTGGGTCTCCCACATGGGTGGCAGGGACCCAAGTACTCGAGCCCTCACCTGCTGCCTCCCAGGGCACATATTAGCAGGAAGTAGCTCCGAGGTGGAGCCGGGACTTGAACCCAGCCTCTCTGATATGGGATGCAGGCACCTCCAGTAGGGGCTTAGCTGTGGCACCAGGCGCCCTCCCACGCACGTGTCTTTTCTGAGGCCTGCAGAACTGGTTCAGGGGTGGCACACCCAGAGGCTTCTGCTGGCCTCCCCCCACCCCGCAGTAAGGCCTCAACGACCACCTGACAGGCAACGGCCCCCTGCCCCAGTAGTACACGGTGACCCTGGATGCAACGCCACGGAGTCCTTAGGCTTGGAACTGCTGCTTTTCTACGTTGTCTTCCAGGTGTATAAGACCGGCCTTGGGCGAGGGAGAGGGCTCATGAAGTCTCTGGCTTATGGAGGACTTGTTGGGGGGGGTGTCTTCCGGTGGAGAGAGCTGGCGGCGCCGAATGTCTGGGGACTCCAGGGACTCGCACCTTCCTGTGTGTCCCAGGCGCCCTCCTGCAGGAAGGCGAGTCCAGCCCCCTGCCTGGGTGTGGAGACCTGGGCTCTGTGCCCAACCCTAGAGGGCGCCAGGGGCAGAGAGAAGGGCGTCCGCGGCGGAGGCAAGGGAGGGGCGGGCGGACGGGGCCGCAGGTGGATGGGTAGGAGGTGATGCGGCCACCTCTGCTGTCCTGCTGGACCCGAGCGCGACCCCCGCACCGTCGACGTCCATTTCTGCCAACGCAGGCGCTCTGGGCCGTCAGAGGGGCCACATTTCTGGGTCCCGTGCCCAGGGTTCTGGAAATGAGAAGCTGCTGGGGTGGGAGGGGTTCTCTGGGCGCCACCACTTCCTGCGGAGGATCCTCGCCCCCGGGCTTCTGCAGGGCCGGTCCCGGGGCGCCAGGGAGGCAGCGGAGCAGGTGTCATCGCAGAAGCCGCCACGTGTGGGAGGCGGGCGGACCGGAGGATGAAGGGCGCTGGCTTTGGAGATCCGCCGGCCTGGCTTGGAATCACGGCGCTGCCTGTGAGTAGCTGGATAACCCTGGGCTCCTTATACCGCACCCTCACCCCGCCTGTGCCTCAGTTTCCCCACCTGTAAGCCCCACCCTGGTGGTTACTAGAAGGATAAAATGACCTAAAACAGGCAGCACTGGTGGACGTTTTTCATAAATGCTAACATCTTGGGGGGCCAGCAGAGCAGATTGTGTGTGTGTGTGTGTGCGCGCGCACATGCATGTGGGGGGGAGCATATCAGTCACCATTGCTGCTGCCTCCCTAAGGGACCAGAGGTCAAATCCCTCAACCCCTGTGTGCCTCAGTTTCCCTTTCCGTACCACAGGAAGCCGCCTTCCTGTGAGAGACGGTACCGGCCTGCAGCTTTGGGGATACCTGGGCACCTGTGCTGACCAGGCAGAGGTGCTCCTGCGACAACATCAAACATCGGGAAAATTCCCGGGCTTTGGGAATTTCTGGATTAGGTCGCAGGGGCCCCCGGCAGCAGCCCAACCCCAGCCGGCTTCCCATGCTTTTCCTGGCGGCTCTGGGGAGGCCCCTCGGCCTCCCTTCTGGTTCTGCCTGGCTCTCCTGCTCCTGGTCTCTCGCTCTGTGCTCCATGTCACACGTCCCCAGAAGAGGCCTTAGAGAAAAGGAGCAGCCAGGTTCCTGTCCCCCATCTGGAAGCAGCTGCCGAGCCCCAGTGCAGCCTTTGGCCGACATGTGGACTGCGCCCTCTTGAGGGTCCTCGAGCCAGCGCTGCCCGGCTCTGCCTGCCCTGGGCTCCTGGCCCCCACAATGCCGCCTGCTGCTTTTGTTTCTGCTGTGCGTGGTCTTTGTGCTCGCGCGGCGCTGCTGAGTGAGGGGTAAATGGCCATGCAGCAGATGCGTCTCATCCCCGACGTGAAAGAAGCCCGGGCACCCTACGCACCCTGTTTCCTCCCTCCTGGCCAGGCTGTCTGCTGTCACACAGGACCTCCTGGGAGGGGCCCGGAGGAGAGGCTCCAGTGGCACCGGCGAGCACAGAGAGCAGAAGCATCTCCTGCTGGATGGCTTCCGCCCCATGCACCGTAGGACTGAACCCGGGCACCGGAAACCCTCTGCCGGCATCTGGGAGCCGAGGCAGCCCGTCCACTCCTTGCTCAGCAAGCCTGTCTCTGCCGAGCGTGGCGTTTGTTCCACTAAAGCTGGAGCGCCGAGTCCCAGCCGGACAGAGCGACCCCTGGCCCTCGCCCACCGGGGCCGTTCCCCAGGGCTCTTTCTTTATGGAGGGGAGGCAGGTGCAAGGGAGAACATTCCTGAGAACGGGTGTCTTTCGTTTTGAAAGTGATGTATTGAGGGTGAAGATGGGGACTGATGTGAGACTCACAAGGAGTCGAAATAGAGAAGCCGTCACACTTGACCTTCACCCACCAGAACGCGACCCTGCCCCCGCGCGGGCTCCGGCTGACAACACACCCTGCAACCACCCCTTCCTCACCCTCCTCTCACTCCACGTGTGGCCTTAATGCATCTCAACCGCCTCCATTTCAGCAAATACCACGCGTGTTCTGGTGACGCCCCAAGAAATACCGCCACGCCTGTTCCTTACGGAGTCAAGGCTGCCGCGTGAGCTCGGTAGCCTCCACCCACGCCTGTGCCCTGTGTTGGAGTCCAGCTAAGTCCTGGAGCTCTTCTATTATTCCCCGTGGTGGGAGCTGCAGGTTGCCAGTCAAAATCCACCTCCCCGGGCGAGCATTTGGCCTCGTGGTTAAGATGCCCACATCCCATATCGGGCTCCTGACTCCAGCTTCCTGCTCGTACAGGTCACCGCTCAAGTAGCTTTCCTATGTCTGCTGCCTAGAGTTGGGATGCGATGGCTGGCACTCCGGCAGTCAGCCTGCATTGTGAGGTGGCCATGAGAATGAAAGCCAGGTATTAAGGAGAATGGAGGAGAAAGGTCGACTATTGACATATATATGACATATATGTCATGACATGCCAGGTTCTGCTCAAAACACACCCCCCAGAGGGCATCATTGAATCCTCAGGCAGGTGCTGCACCGTCTTCGTTTTATAGATGAAGACTCAGAGAGGAGAGGTAACTGTCTCGAGCAAACAGGAAAACCCAGACCGTGCGAGCCTGGAGTCCATGCACTGCCTGGGCTCCTGGTGACCACGACGCCAGCACGCCAGCCCCGGGCCGCCGAGCCCTGAGCCCTGCACTTCCTGTGTGTGTGACAGAGCCCCCAGCTTGCCTAAGCCCTTGCTATCCTGGGCTTTCTGGTGTCAGCCGCCAAGCGCACGCCTACCTGAGATGTTCCCCAAATTGATATTCATGCCCGCAGGTGCTTGTTCAATGTCCTGGCGCCCCGAGCATCCTTGGCCCCGCACGCTGCTCTGTTGCACGCCTTCCACACATCACAGCGCAGGTTCGCCCACCTGTCCCCAGGCTGGGCAGTCGGCCTGCAGGTTTGGTTGTCTCATTCCACAGAGAAGCTAAGCTCCCTCTGAGCTGCCACGCTGTGTGCGGTGGGCATTTTCTGGGGCATTTAATGCTCTACGATGGGGAGGTTTGCAGAGGTGAGGGAACTGGGGCCCAGAGAGAGCCGGAGATGCTCCCCAGGTCACACAGCTCCCAGGGGCAGGCTTAGTAGCACCCGGGCCATCGCACGCGCGCACCCATGTCCTTCTGGACGACAGCCCCTTGCTTCGTCCCATTGTGTGGCATCCAGGGAGTTCATGGCCCAGTTACGACTCAAAGCCTCTTCACGTGCTTTGACCTCCGTGCCCCGCGCTGAGCTCCCTTCCAACATGACGGGCGTGGGAGTCTAACTGGAACCCACATCTGAGCAAATGACTGGCAGTCTTCATCACGCGGGAGAGCAAAGAGGGCAGCAGGTGTGCAAGGCAGTGACGCAGGGCACGGAACAGACAGGCAGCTTGGTGCGATTCTGCTCCACGCCCACCCTGCCCGCTGCCTGGGTCCCGGGCCGGCAGCCCCCACCCCCTCACACACACACTTTGCCTCGTGGCTGGCGCGGTCACCTCTCCGAGCTGGGGAGAACACGGCAAGAAGAACATTCACGGTGAGAAGCCTGAGCCTTGACGATCTGTCACCAGCGCCCCTGGGCGCGCAGAGGCGTCCGGACCGCCCGAGGCCCTGTGCGTTGATGGTCACCAGCTCACCAGCGAGCTCCTGTGGCACCTTGGCAGGTGGGAGAGGTGCCGCCCCCCAGGAGATCCCCAGGGAATCCCGAGAGCCCCCAGAACGCTGAAGGTGGGTGGGCAATGGCCCCTGGAGACCCACAGCGCTCTGCCGCGTACCACTGGAGCTCCCCTCCTGGCAAGGGGGCCCCCCTGACCCATGGCCCTTCCACTGCAGGCGTCCTGAGTTCAAATCCAGCTCTGCCCCCACCACGTGAATAGATGTTTTTTGCCGGCTGTTGTTACACCAACAGAGCTAAACGGGGCGGTTCTTCCACCCCTGTCTACCAGCTCCAGCCTGCAGCACAGCCTGGTAATCATCGGTGCCGACCCTGCACAGCCCGGACAGCCTACAAATCACTCTCCCATTCGTGACCCCGTGACCTCATGAGGGCCTGCCTGCAGCCCCAGGAGGGGGAATTCTGTGGAATCCTGGGAAGTTGCTGAAAGTCAATTGTTCTGACCCTCAACACCAGCACTTCCCCGGGCTCACTGAGAGTTTGTTATCATCATCATTTAGTAAATAAAGGGAAGCTTTAAAAAAAAAACCTTTCTCTTATATTTGGAAGGTAGAGAGACAGACACACAGAGATTTCCTACCCGCTGGTTCACTCCTCAAATGCCCGCAGCAGCCAGGGCTGAGCCAGGCCAAAGCCAGGAGTCGGAACTCCAACCCTGTCTCCCTTATGAGTGGGCAGGGACCCAAGTACTTGAGCCGCCACCTGCTGCCTCGCCTCTCCGGGACTGCACACCAGGAAGCCGGGGAAGGGGGGAGCAGAGGACTGGGCGTGCCAGTGCGGGATGCAAGTGTGCGAAGTGGCGGCTTGACCACTGCCAAACGCCCACCCCAAAACTAAGGCTTTTAGTCGTTGCGCGGTTTGTCTCGGGTTTTTAGCTAACAGAACGGGGACCACATTTCTGCCTCTGGTTCCAGACCTCATGGGTGCATCCCAGAAGTGTTGATGAGAGCCTGCGAAAGCCAGGCACCTGCTGGGGACCACACACACACAGAGGGCCGTGCGCACCTGCCCTGTGTGCTTGGGCCTCTGCACTCAGCTCCAGGACAGCGGGAGCAAAAAGCACCTGGTGGCAGTAACTGGCACACCGTGTTTAGATTTCTGCTCATGCGTTATTTACTTATGCCTTACTATTTATAAGCCTAATTATCTTCTTATTAACGGTTGTCTTAATCTGCACACCAGCCTTGCCTGTTTAACGGATGGGGAAACTGACATGCAGAAAGGCTAAGTAGTGTGCCCAAGGTCACACAGCCAGGAAGTGACAGAGCCAGGACGGAAGCCCAAGCAGTCTTGCTCTGGTGTCTACCACAGTAGCCAGCCTGGGGGCAACAGGGCAGGCTTCTTGGAGGAGGTGGCCTTTGAGCTGAGACTTGGAGGGTGAATGGGGCGGCGGCCTTCTGGGGGGAGGGAGAGAGAAAATGTGCACAGAGTGGGAGGGGGCCAGACAGGCAAGGGCAGGCTTTAGAAAGGGTCTGTATCTTGTTCTGTAAGCAACAGGGCGTCATTAGCATTCTCATCAGGGAATGACATGATTCAATTAGTCTGCTTGCAAGATCGCTGGAGGGGGCGGAGATAAGAGGCTGCTGTGATGGGGGCATGGGCCCACCCACAGAGCCCTCTCCCAAACCTCCTCCCCTCTCTGGCTCCTGCCACGCCCTTGGCCACTGCAGACGGCCGGCCCCGGCTCAGGCGACCCCCTCTCTCGGAAGGGTGAGGTCACAGCACACTGTCCCCTCTGCTGTCCTCTGAAGCTGGCCCTGGGGGCAGTCCTGACACCACAGCTGCCCGCCGCTGTGTGGCGCCAGCAGGTCTCCCTCTGCCCTCAGCAGGTCCTGGGCGGTGCCCTGTGAGATCCCAGGCAAGGCAGGAGCAGGTGCGTTGGGAGCGTGGACCACGTGGAACTTCCTTGTGCTTTCTACAGCTACTCGGCCCAGTCCTGTTAGGTAGGAAGTCAGCTATGAGCTTATGTGTGTGTGACATAAAAGCCTAAAGAGACGCCGTCTATGTCCAGCATATGTATCTGCATCTCAAAGTCATCCCGATAACGTTTCAGGGGCAGCCCGGTATCTGCCTCCTGCCCTGCCCCCTTCTACCCGATAACCTGCAGGTGGGGGTCCCCGCCCCTTCTGCCTGATATCTGCATTTCAGATACCCTCCTGATCCTCCAGGGGTTCCTGCTCACCCTTCCTCTGACCCAGGGCAGCGCCAGCCAGCTTCCTCCTGTCTGATACCTTCAGGGGAAAACTCAGATAGGAGTTTTTCTATTTACATCTAAGAAGTCCTTTGTTCCAAGAGGAGCAGAGGTGGGGAAGCAAGACCCATCCCCTTAAAAACCCCCGGCCTCACCCGGACTGCGCGCTCAGCCCTCCACCTCTGTGCTGAGCTGCCCGCCTGCCCTGCCCAGGTGTACTCTCTCCACTCAGCCCTGGAACCCTGCTCTCCCCCAGTCTGAGCGACTGGGCGCTCTGCCAGGTTCTGTCCGGGGAAGTGCTAACAAACCTTGCTGTTTTACTTTCCACTACTCTCTGTCTCACGCCTGAATTTTCTTGTGCGAAGACAAAAACCCTGCCATTCACTGGTAACAGTCCCTGATGCGTTGCTTGCACCTGATGGTAGTTGGTGTGGGGCACACCCTTCCTGGCTTCTTGGCCAGATCAGCCCAGTTCCTGATGGGCCACTTGGGCTGGACGGTCACCCTGAGCCCTGCATGCTGTGCTCAGTCTAGGAGACAGTCAAGAGCTGTTTCTCACGCAAATAAACCAGGCAAAGGGGCATTGTCCTTGCTGCAAAACCCAGGGCTCCCCGGGGTTCTCCTGTGGATGTTCCCGGGGCGTCTCCACCTGGAACCCTGGTCTGCGGTGGACGCTGGTCCTTGAGTCTCCTCTGTTGGGTTGTGAGAGGCGAGGGGAAGCGCTGCTCGCGTTGCGATCCGGACTTGTGTCCGGGCCTCCTCCCGTGCTGGGCCCCTTTCAAAGCTGGAAGCCATTGGTGGCTTCAGTTCCCCCGTGGCTGGGAGAGGCCTCCAGAGATTCCCCCTCCTCCCTATGGGAAACAGCCCTGGGGCCATGGACCAGGAGCCAGCGTGCCGATTCTGCCAGGTGCCAAGATGATACGTTCTGTTCAGTGAGGAACTGAGAGAGCCCATGGGTGGGGTAGGTGCCACTGGGAGTCTACCGTGAGGCGGACTCAAAAAATCCACCAACCGCTGACCGGGCCCCCAGGCCTCACCTTCACCAGTGGCCAGGGTGGTGTTCTGGGTTCCCAAGAGCCAGGGTTATCCAGTAATCATTGGAAGACCTGGGTGATCTGGTCACCCTAATCCACGCATCCTTACCCTCACTGGCCTCTTTAAAGAAGTCACAGTGCCTCCTGCCCAGAAGCTGCGATCCGACTCTAGCTGTTTTTTTTTTTCTCAGTCTGGAGATAAAAAAAGGGGAGTGAGGGGGCACCCCTTGCAAGCAGCTCCATAGATGGGCTCGTGAGGGGGTCCCGGGCAAGGCAGGTGCTTCCTCGTCACACAGGCAGGGAGACCCGCCGCTCTGGCTACAAAGGGAACATGGGGGCCAGGCAGTGGGGGCCTCTGGTCCCAGTCCTCCCGGGCGTCCTTGTTCCAGCCGTGGGCCCACTCTGCCCTGGGCAGTGCCCTGTCTCAGAGGCCTGCAGATGTTGGTAACTGGGGCACCTGCACGTGGAGCTGGGTGCCCGGATGGGAGGCCCTCAGCCGTGCGGCACGAGAGCAGCAGCGCCGCCGCAGGGCCGAGGAAGGCCTGGGCTTTGGGCTGGAGTTCACAGTCCTCCCCTGGAAGCAGCCCCAGCTCCCACCTCTCAGGGCTCTGCGCTTCACACCCCTCCCCCACTCTGCCTCTCCTGGAAGTGAGGTTCTCATGAGGTTACAGGTAACGTGTGCAGCCATGTGTAACGTATGCAGGTAGTGTGTGCCTCCGTGTGTAACACATGCAGGTGAGCAGGTAGCATGGGCAGCCGTGTGTAACATACGCAGGCATGCAGGTAGTGTATGCAACCACGTGTAACGTATGAGGGCATGCAGGTAATGTGTGCAATCATGTGTAACATATGCAGATAATGTGTGCAGTCATGTGTAATGTATGCAGGTAGTGTGTGCAGCCGTGTGTAATGAATGCAGGTAGTGCGTGTAGCCATGTGTAATGAATGCAGGTAGTATGGGCAGCTGTGTGTAGCATATGTGGGTAGTGTATGTGGCTGTAGGTCATACACACATGGTACCCAGCAGGGAGATGAGGGAGTGGAGACAGTGAGACAAGAAATAAAAAAAAAAAATCAGCAAAGGGTGGGGCCCAATGTGGGGGGAGGGGGCTTGCTCCCTCTGGGGGTCTTGGGTCAGAAGGAAAGGAATTGCATCATCTCTAGTGGGCTCCCACGCCCTTGGGGATGGCCATCTCCCCCTGGTTCAGGGGCTGGGAGGTCGCAAAACAGGGAGATGCATGACAGTCCCCAGCTGTGCTGAAGCGAGGATCGAGGAGGGGACCTGGCCCAGGCACATGGCTGCAGAGCCCCCACTTCCTTTCTTGCACCAGGCTCTTCAGCCCGGGGACCCTGGGGATGGCTGGGAGCTGTCTGGCCCCTAGAACCTGCTCTGTAAGATGTGCACTGCCTCCAGCTCCAGCCAGGCTGCTAACAGGTCCCAACACCCCCTCGTTTCTCTGGGGCTCTGCTCCCAATCCCCCTTCTGACACCAATGTCCATGTCTGCAAGGGTCCTGCTTGCAAACATCAGGGCTGGCTTAGGCGGATAGGATCTGAAGAGAGAATGGACTGGGACCCACTGGGCAGACTGCAGAACCACAGGGGAGGCCCAGGCAGGACAGAGGGCAGCCAGGCCTCTGCTCCGGATTCACTCAGGGTCTCCCTGCTACCGGCCCAGGAGGCAGTGCTGAGGGCTGGGGTGGGGGGCCACACCAAGAGCAGGCGGGCTCTTCACTTGGTCCCAAGCTTCCGGAAGGAGGGGCCCGCTGGCAGGAGGGAGCAGAGGCGTGGGGCGCCCTCCAGATCACGGCCACCATAAGGTGTCCGCCCTCACGTCTGGCCGCTCCTGCCACTGCAGCTCTGGGGTCAGGGCACTCCTCTTCCTTCTTGGAGCCCAGGACACAGGCTCCAACCTCCTGTCCTCTCGTACCCGTCTGTTCTATTACAATTAGTAAGTTCAGCCCCTCGGACTGGAAGTCCACTTTGCTACAGGGAAAGATGGGTACGCACGACATCCAGGGCCCTCATTTGCAGGCACAGAGCCTGATGGTTGGATCCGTCTTGGCAACCACTCGGGGTCTGGCTTCCCCCATTAGCTTGCCGTGAATGGTGCCAGGTTTCTCCACGCCCCCCCACTGCCCACGTCCCCTCCCCCCCGCCCCCGCCCCACGGCACTGGAGTCCCAGCTGCACGCTCAGTCCTGCCTCAGACCCACAGCCTCATCTTGGCCTCCGTCAAGGCTGAGTTCAGGAGCTCCGTCCTAAGTCTCCCAGCTCGGGTCTGACCACAGGGCCTGGTTCTGCGGCCTTGGTCGCCCAGGTTCCCACCAGGCACCCCCAGCTGGGCCCAAATATCTGCCTGGAAAACTCGCCAAGGACCCAGTTCCCCCAAAGTGGAGACCCTGCCTTACCCCTCACTCATCCTCCACCATTAACCCCACCATTCTTTCCACAAGTCCTGCCCAGAGCCCAGCCGGCTGTCAGCTTCCCCCTTGGTGCTGTGCCCCGGTGCCTTCTACAGCACCTACGCGCCCACCCTGTCCCCATGCCTCCACCTGCCGTGACCCAGTGCTGCTGGCCGTCCCCCCCACCCCCGCCTTGCCCTGTGGCTCTCTTCCTTCCCATCACCCGTGCCCACACACACGCACCCAGCGTATGCCGCCTGGAATTTGCCCCTCTGCCTGCACCAGGCCACCCGCTCTCCCCATCAGGGGACCCCTCGTCTATCTGACCACTCCTGCCGCGTCCCCTCCACTGCTGGCTGAGCTCTGGACGCCCCACTCGTAACACAGCTCGGTCCCTCCCTAGAGCCTGCCTGTCTGTCATGTGTGGCTCCTCTGTACCGGTCTCCAGGAACACACAATCTGCTGACTTCGCGTAAAGAGGTTCTCTGTCCGAGGGGAGAGCAGCCTTTCCCCGCCTGTGTGTTACCAGACCTGTTCCTTGGCTTCACTTACCGGGACTGAGCAGCTCCCACGCAGTCGGCCCTGCATTAAGTGCCAAGAACACAGCCGTGATGAAGGTGGGCTCCCGCCCTCAGACAGCTTGCAGTCCAGAGGAGAAAGAAGTACAGGACACATGGAAAGTGCTATTTCATTTGAAGCGTGATTAATTTTTAAACATTATTTGTGCTCCTGTACCGGAGAAATGACAAAGATCTTGCACCCAGAAAACACTGGAACCAGGTAGTAGGAAGGCTCCCAACGCCATAGGTCCCAGCCTCCTACATAGCAGCCCGGGTTGGGTGGGGGCGGAGGACAGGTATGGGCGGAAGGAAGCTGAGAAGCCCCCGGAAGTGGATGGGAGTGGGAATAGGAGCTGATAAAGATATTGTGCCCGGGTGGGTCAGCTCCGTGCAGCACTGCCTTCTCCAGGACTTAGAGCTGCACCTTCTGGTACCGCAGACTGAACCCGGGAGAGAAGCTAAGGAGTTGAGGAAAAAGGAGTTCCTCAGTGTCTCGTAGGGATTACAGGATGAAGTTACCGACCAGACCAGGTCTAGATGATACGCACCATTTAACTGCTTTTACAAATTTATTTACATATTATTTGAAAGGCAGAGAGATAGACAGAGGTAGAGATCTTTCATCCATTGGTTCACTCCCCAAATGCCTGAAGCAGCCAGGGGTGGGCCCAGGGGAAGTCAGGAGCCAGGAACTCCGACCTGATCTCCCACATAGGTGGCAGGGACCCAAGCACTTGAGCTGTCACCACTGCCTTCCAGGGTGCAGGAAGCTGCAGTCGGGAGCCAGAGCTAGGATTTGGACCCGGCACTCTGATATGGAATGCAGACAGCTGAACTGGCTTAACCACCAGGCCAAACACCCACTCCAGCCACTAATCGTTAATCAAGAAATGGGGGAGGGGGAGGGAGGAGCGGTGCTGTGACATAGCGAGTAAAGCTGCCACCTGCAGTGCCGGCATCCCACATGGGCTCTGGTTCCTGTCCTGGCTGCTCCTTTTCCAATCCAGCTCCCTGCTGATGGCCTGAGAAAGCAGTAGAAGATGGCCCAAGTGCTTGGACCTCTGCACCCACGTGGGAGACCAAAAGAAGCTCTTGGCTCCTGGCTCAGATCAGCACAGCTCCGGCTGTTGCAACCATTGGGGACTGAACCAGTACATGGAAGACCTTACCATCTATTTGTAGCTCTGCCTCTCAAATAAAAAAAAAAAAAATCTTTAAAAAAAAATAAATTGCCTTAGCTCACCCAGAGATGGTGCATAAAAAGAACCCTAAGGCACATGGGGAGGTGGGGACATTCACTGCTGGGTGGTCGTCAGGCCCAATTTTTCACATTCCCGCACGCACAGCTAGATCTCCCAGCCCCTGTTTGGTTAGGGGAGCCATCCTGCATTCCTGTCAATGGAATATGAGCTGAAGTCGCAGGCGATTCCTCTGGGCCTTCCCCTTCGGCAGGCTGGGTGCACACAAACTTAGTGGCCCCAGGAACCACACAGCCAAACAGGAGGCTTGCAAGGTTCCTTAGAGGAGACTTGCCACCCATTGGTCACCCCTTGTTCAGACTGAGAGAGAGAGACACGCCTCTTGTATTAAATCACGCGGGTCTGAGCAGGCCTTGTTAAAGCCGTCGCAGCACCTAGCCCTCACCCTCAAAGACAAGAGAAGACCACAGCCGGCTCAGACCCGGAGTTTGGGGCTAGCGGGAGGGGTCAAAGACCAGGGATCAGACAGACCTGGAGTTTGGGGCTAGCGGCAGGGGTCAAAGACCGGGGAGAGGGCAGCTTGCGACTGGGGCGAGTTGAGCCCTCGATCCCTCTGGGTCTCAGCCCAAGGAGCAAGGTCAGGAAGCCCCCTTGAGAAACCCGGCCGTCCACCCGGACAGCACCAGGGCCCGTCTGCACCACGGTCGGCCGTGGCGCCCTCGGAGGAAGGAGAGAAACGAGGCGTCTGCACCTTGTAAATGGTTTCAGTTAGGACAACTGTGAGTTCAAAAACAAAAAGAAGAAGAAGAAGGTTCTGTGACTACGAGGCATACACTTGATCTTCCTCAGGCTCCGAAATCTGTTGATGGCTTCTGTTTTCATGCTTTGTTGCTTGCTTTGATAATTTCCCATCTGTCTCCTCTTAGTTTCTTAAAGTTCCGTTTGAAAATTACCGGCCAGACCCAGTTCTACGGAAGACGGCGGCGTAGGGGCCCCCGGAGCAGGGAAGAACTGGGGTGCGTTGGAGGCTGCAGGGCTGACGGATCTCCCACCGCGCGTCGGGGTATTTGGGTTGGACCATTCTCCCACCTGCGCTCTTCCCACCCAGGGCAGGAGAGCCCCAGTCCGTGGTGACAAACCAGAACTCCCCAGGCCTCCTAGACTGCGCCAGGCTGACAACCGCTGCAGGGACGACAGAAGAGCCCGGTGGAAAGGACACATCGCGCGCAAACCCAGGCGAGCGCCCAGGGGCCCTGGCGCTTGCACGCCAAGGCGCTCCCGCTCCACCCCCTCTGGGGGCCACTCCACCTGCCTCGCTGTCCACGTGACCTCCGGCTCTCCACCTCCACGGAATGATGGACATTTTCTGAGTTTCATTTTCTCAAAAAAAAAAAAAAAAAAATGCTCCCCATCCGTTGCTGGTCTCACACTTCAGCGCTACTGCCATCCCGCATTACCAGTGCTTGATCCGTCCGGTGAGCCCGTCTGGGCTCGGAGCCCACCTTATTTCCTCTTCAAGGAGCACTGGTCAGGGTACCGCCAGGGACCTCCAGGCTGGAACAGCACCAGCCAGGGCCAGGGCAGGAGGGAGCCAGGCCTGCAACAGCAGTGACTGGCAGATGGTGGCTGCAGGCTTCCCGGCAGGGTGCTGGGAAAGAGGCTGGAAGCAGCCGATGGCGACCCCGCTCACTCCCCAGCGGGACCACGGGCGCCATTTTCTGGGGCATTCAGAGGTACAGGCCTCCCATGGTGGTGACACCAGTGGCTCTGAGCCCCTGGGGAAGGAGGGGAGGCACCGAGCCCCGAGGAGAGAGCAGGCGGTGAGGGTGCCTTCCTGTCTGAAATCCTTCTGGGACTCCAGTTGGAGTCGGGCACCTGACATGGCGGAGGCCATGAGGAGCTCCTCCATGGGCAGGGGCCCTGGAGAACTGGGGAAACTGGGGCGCAGTAACTGAACCTGGGGGCCAAGGTGTCCACCAACACACAAAGATCCCTCACTTTCTGATGTCCTGTCTCGGGGCGCCCCTTGCAGCGCCTGCTTCCTATATGGATGCCAGTGTGAGTCCCGGCTGCTCCACTTCCCTGCTAATGCACCTGGGAGTGCAGTGGAGGATGGCCCGAGTCCTTGGGCCCCTGCACCCACATGGGAGACCTGCAGGAAGCTCCTGGCTCCTGGCTGTGGCCCAGCCCTGGCTGTTGTGGCCATTTAGGGAGTGAACCAGCGGATGGAAGACCTCTCTTTCTCTTCCTGTCCCCTTCTGTCTCTGTTCTCTGCCTTTCAAGTAAATAAATTTTTCTGGAAAAAAAAAAAAAAGTTCTGATGGTACAGACCAATGCGTCCCGCCGACTGCATTCACTGATGAATTCAATCAAGCAATTGGCCCGCATCTCTCTCAATTACCATTTCCTCTTAATTATAATAGGCATCGCTCCTCTTCCCTACCTTCATTTGAACATTTCTGCCATAGGGACTTGCCTTAAAATAGATGTGCAGGTTTGTCGTAAAGTTTTTTTTTTTTTTTAAGCAGCTATTACATCAGTGGCACATCTTATAATCAATGGCATATTGGAAATGAGGAAAGAGGGTAATTACCAGAATTGATTTCTCATTTTGATGTAGCATAGCTTCCTTCATTCCTCGGGCAGCCGGAGACACCTGCGCTTACTCAGGCACACCAAATCGCTCGTGGACAGCCTGGGGGCGGGGCTCACAGGTGTGCCCAGCACCCACTCCCCGCTCTGGTGCGCTGGCTGGCCGTGGGGTGCGGATGCCGCTGATCCTCATGGAACTCAGAAAAGCACGAGGGGCTGGCTCGTACCTCCCCCTTGTGGGCATCGTGAAGGAATTGCTTTAGGCCCCCCTGCGGCGGGCTGTGCTAATTGGTCTCGGTGAGGTGCGGTGACGTTGTACCTTGTAGGAGTCAGGATGTGGCCAGGGGCATTCAGGCAGACAGACCAGATGGTCACTGCCAGTGCTGAGCATCCTGGGAGCTGAGGGCTCCCCCTGTGGCCCAGCAGCCTTGGTGCTCTGGAGGGACTCAGCCGCGGCGGGGCGACCCCCACGGCTTAACCACCTGCTCTCTCTGCTGGACCGGGCCTGGTTTCCTTCTGTGATGCCTCGGTATTGGCACCAACTTGACCAGGTGAAGGGACACCGGATTGCAGGAAAACCTTATTCCGGGGTAGACCCGCGAGGGTGTTTCTGGAAGAGATCCAGATCCACGGGCTGAGCACAGAAGCACCGTCCCCACCGATGTGGTGGCACCGTTCATTCTGCTGGGAACAGGCGGCCCTGCTCTCGCTCCAGCTGGGGCATCGGTCCTCGCCCTCCTTCCTCACTGCAACTCCTGGGTCCCAGGCCTTCAGACGCGGGCGGAACAAAGTCACCGGCTCTCCTGATTTTCCGCGTGCAGACCGCATTTCATGGGATTTCTCGCATGAGCTAATTCTTATAATAAATGCCCTCGTCTACACCTGTACGTATCCTGTTGGTTGTTCTCTGGAGAACCTTGACTAATTCATATCCCATCCTTCTTCCTAGAAGACAAGGGGAGATGTGGGCAGCGAGGAGATGCGCGCGCTTGTGCTGGGGACGAGAGGGAGGTCATGGGGCGGCACCTGGCCCCACCACCGCACTGAGGCCGTGGAGGACAGGAACGGGCCTCTGCCAGGGGGTCTCCCTCGGGGTGGGTGCCTGACCTTGGAAGGAGGAGGGGCACCCAGTGGATGGGGGCCTCTCCTCCCTCTCTCCCAGGCCTCTGGGACTCTCAAGGAGCTCAGGCTCTGGCTACATTGCAAAAAGAGCACCTATCCTGGCGCCAGTCCACCTGGCCCCTCTGCCCAGGAAACCACTTCCACGTGGCCACACAAATGTCTGGGAATGAGCCTTCTGCCTCCTCCTGGCTCCCCTTCGGAGGGTGGCCTTTGTGCCTTAGATGGGACAGGCAAGAAGCTTTGACCATGACCCGGACCGGCTTGTGTTGGCTCCTTTCCTTCAGAGCAGGGGAGAGGACACTGACCAAACACAGCACGTGTGGCCACTGCTGGCTGAGAGGTGTGGCCCCACCCCCTCGCACAGAGCCCCAGGGAGAGGGAGCAGCCAGTGTCTCTGACCTGTTATCTCACTCAATGCTATTAAGGGGCCGTTTGGGCCACTTGCTGGAGAGGACTGGAGAAGTTCCAGAATCTTTGGCTAATGAATCCCAAGTATTAGTCCCATTAGTCTTCTACTGTCTGCTGCTTCTGACTGGGTCTCTCCCTCTCTCCCTCTCCCTTCAGTCTTCCTTCTTGCCCCGCACGGCTCCCACATGAGGACGGCTGGCCTGGCTCACCAGGCTGCTGGCACCAGCAATCCAACAGCACACAGGCGGTCAGCCACGGAGGGCGATTACTGCACGAGGATCGGTCTCCGAGAACTCCAGGTGCTCGTGGGATTCTCCCGCTTTGTCTCTTGGGCAGTGGCTAACCATCGTGGAAGGGCTGGGGCACACACCCACAGTCGCCCGGGAAGGCCGAGGTAGCTGCACTCCTAACAGGCGTGGTTAACACTCTAACATAATTGTCCCCGAGCTACCCACTCCCACCTGTGTGATGGCACCGCTGACCGACGCTTCCTGCCCTCTGACTGGACCACCCTGCACTCTAAATCCCCAAGGAGGGATCTAATCCCTGTGCCCTCAGACCACCCTTCTTGTATTTGGACCTAGGCCCCTGGGTATGTGTGGCACAGGACCAAGAGTAGCCATTGCAGAACCACACAAGTGTGAGAGAACATTCCAGCCATGCTGTTGACCTGCTGTGTGATTTGGGGCACACGCCGTGCTGGGTGTTGTCAGGGCCCCTGGGCTGCAGCAGGAGGAGCTGCCCCAGGACTATCCGTCTGGATCTTGGTAGCTCCAAACTCCGTGATTTGGGGTAATCATCAGTTAAGTCTGCTTCTTCATTTAAGAAATAGATAGAAGCCAGTGCTGTGGCGTAGTGGGTAAAGCTACCACCTGCAGTGCTGGCATCCCATATGGGCACTGGTTCGAGTCCCGGCTGCTCCGCTTCTGATCCAGCTCTCTTCTCTGGCCTGAGAAAGCAGTAGAAGATGGCCCAAATCTTTGGGCAGGGGCTGATGGACGCAGAGCCAAAGAACCCAGAAAAACCAATAGGTGCAGAGGAAAGCAAGACACCTGTGTGGGAGACCTGGAAGAAGCTCCTGGCTCCTGGCTTCGGATCGG
Source organism: Lepus europaeus (assembly GCF_033115175.1). Taxonomy (NCBI): domain Eukaryota; kingdom Metazoa; phylum Chordata; class Mammalia; order Lagomorpha; family Leporidae; genus Lepus; species Lepus europaeus. Next base: position 19,882,970 of record NC_084840.1, on the reverse strand, counting down.
CTCAGCTTCAGCCATTGTGGCCAACTGGGGAGTGAATCAGCAGATGGAAGACCTCTCTCTCTCTCTCTCTCACTCTTGCTCGTGATCTCTCTCTGCCTCTCCTTCTGTCTCTGTGTAACTATGACTTTCAAATAAATAAATAAATCTTTAAAAAAATGAATGGACTAGACATACCTCTCCCTTCCCCTCCACTAAGTGCATCTACGAACCCTGGGCTTTAAGTGTAACACAAGCCCAGCAGAAAGGTAAGGCACAGGAGCAACACTGTCTAGAGACCTTGGGGCCTGAGGAATGACATGGTTGTGAGGGTCCTGGTTTCCCTGTTGCCTCATACATACCAGACGCAGAGCTGAGGAACCCAGAAAAACCAACAGGTGCAGAGAAGAGCAAAGGCTCCGAGGAAATCCTGGCTGAGCCAAAGAACCAGGACAGGCGTACCCCAGCAAGACAGAAAATTGTTGGACAGTAATTTCTCTACATTGGCAACGCCATGGGAACGATCTGTGGCCCACCCCAACGTGTACCAGCAAGGACTGAACCGAAAACTCAGCTGAACCAGGCTGGAATGAGGCGTCCCGACACACCTGCAGGAAGTGTCAGGGAATGCCACGCAGGAGGCCAGGACTCCGTCACAGGCTGTCCTCTGCCATGCCAGTGGAGACCACGTAGGAAGCCTGGGCTCCCACTCCGAGCTCCGCTCTGCTGGGTGGTGGAGGAGTGGACCTGCTGGAGTCAGGACTTCTGCCATCGGTGGGTGGGAACAGAACCCCTCACCACAGTGCCGGTGGAGATAACAGGGGGAGCCGGACTTTGTAGCCCTGCCCAGCTGTCATGGGGAACCCACCCGCTCTTCTCAGATGTCAGTGGAGACCGGGTGGGGAGCTGGACTTCCACTAGACCCGACAGTACAAGGAGGCACCCGCTCCCCTGACCCACCATTCCCCCGCTGTGTCAGAGAACGATCGAATAGAAGGTTCAACCCCGATGAAGAGCCTCGTAACCTAAAAAGGTCCAGGGTTCAATGAATGATTTGTCATCTGAAAAACCAGGAAGATCTCAAATGGAATGAAACAGAGAGATGATCTTTGGTCAACAACGCTAAGATGACAGTGACATTACAATTGTCTCCAAAGATTCGAAGCAGCCATGACAAAATGCTTCAGTGGGAACAGAAACACACAATGGGCCCAATGGCAGCACAGGGGAGACCGGAAAAAGCAGTCTGTGGACTTGAGGATGGAGCAGCAGAAATGACCCAAGGTAAGTGAGCAGGAAAAGTTAGACTGGGAGAAAAGGGACAAAGCTGAGGCCCGTGGGCTCTCACACAGGGTCCGCACATCCACGTCACCAGAGCCCCAGAAACAGGACAGGGGGGGCTGGAAAAGCAGCTGAACAAAATAATGGCTGAAAACTCCAAGCCGAACACGAGAGCTAAAGCTACGCATTCAAGCATCACGCGGAACCCAGACAGCATAAGGTTTTTAAAATCCAGGACAAAGTAAATCCTAATTCCACTTCTGAGACCTAAAGACAATCAAAAATCTTGGAACGGCCCAGAGACAATGACATTTACCTAAGGCGGGGTAGGGGTGGGAGGGAAAAATCACTTGAATGACAGCTGGTTTTCATCAGAAGCCAGAGAGGCCAAAAGGAAGGGGCGTGACATTTGTCAAGAACTGAGAGGAAAGAGCTGTTAACCCAGTAAAGCACCCATGAGGAATGGAGGGAACTTAAGACATTTTCAGATGCAGGGAAGCTAAGCTAATTTGTCACTACATGACCCACTCTAAAAGAATGGCTAAGGAAGTTTTTTTTAAAAAAGAAGATTTATTATTTATTATTTGAAAGGCAGAGTTAGAGAGAGAGAGAGAGAGAGAGAGAGAGCGCGCGAGAGAGAGAGGCAGAAACAAAAAGATCTTCCATCTGCTGGTTCACTTCCCAAATGGTTGCAACGGCCACAGCTGGGCCACGCTAGAGCCAGGAGCTTCATCAGGTCTCCCACGTGGGGGCAGGGGCCCAGGGACTTGGGCCATCCTCCACTGCTTTTCTCAGGCACATGAGCTGGGAGCTGGATGGGAAGTGGAGCAGCTCCAGCTGTGATGGCCATCTGGGGCGTGAACCAGCAGATAGTACTCTCTCTCTCGGTCTCTGTCTCTCTGTAAGCTCTGCCTTTCTAATCTTCTTTTTAAAAAAGATCTAAAGCTAAACCTGCGAGACAGAGAAGAGAAATACAGGAACCACAATTATAGCTGAAGCCGTGCACATCTGTCTGGTGGAGAAAGCAATCATACGGAAAATCGCCAAGGATAGATGACCTGAAATTGTCTTTCTGTGGAATGTTTAATTTTGAATTTAATTTCCTTACTAGTTACAGAGTTATTCAAATTACATATTTCACATTGAGTGTAGTCCCCCCCTCCAGGAAAAAAACCCAGTTGTCAAGTTTATGTGTGCAGAGTTTTTATAGCATCCTTTTATTATCTTTTCAGTGTCTAAAGGGTTTGCAATGCATCCCTCATTTCAGCCCTGATATTGGTAATTTATGTCTTGCCTCCTCACTCACTGTCAGTCTTGCCAGAATCTGTCAATTTTATTGGTCTTTTCAAAGAGCCAGCCTTTCGACTTTTGAGTTGGGAACATATTCATTTGCCAATTTATTGGGTGGTGCCCAGAACCTACAGGAACCAGGAGCGGAGCCCCAGCTATCCAGAGGCTGTGAGCCAGAGAGACTGACTGCATTTCCGTGTGAATACTGCCCAAAAATGCGGAATCATTTTCTTTTAAAAAGAGGTCATAGGGGCACTGTGGCACAGTAGGTTAATCCACCACCTTCGGTGCCGGTATCCCATATGGGTGCCACCTGCACCTCTTCCAGCTGCACCTCTTCCAATCCAGCTCTCTGCTAGGGCCTGGGAAAGCAGTAGAAGATGGTCCAAGTCCTTGGGCCCCTACTGGAAGAAGCTCCTGGCTCCTGGCTTCGGATCAGCTCAGCTGCAGCCATTGCAGCAATTTGGGGACTGAACCAGAGGATGGAAAACCTCTGTCTCTCCCTCTCATTGTCTGTAACTCTACCTCTCAAATAAATTTTAAAAATCTTAAAAAAGAAAAAAAAAAGAGGTCGTAGAAGCCAGCCCAGTGGCATAGCAGGTTTAGCCTCTGCCTGTGGCACCGGCATCCCATATGGGGTTCAGTTCATGTCCCGGCTGCTCCTCCTCCGATCCAGCTCTCAGCTGTGGCCTGGGATAGCAGTAGAAGATGGCCCAAGTGTTTGGGCCCCTGCATCCATGTGGGAGACCCAGAAGAAGCATCTGGCTCCTGGCTTCAGATTGGCCCAGCTCTGGTTGTTGTGGCCATTTGAGCAGTGAACCAGCAGATAGAAGACCTTTCTCTCTGTCTCTCCCTCTGTAACTCTGCCTCTCAAATAAATAAAATCATTGAAAAAAAAAGAAGAAGAAGAGGTCATAGTTTGCTTTAAAACATGACAGATTGATCACACATACTTATCTGAACTTCTTTCCAACAGTTCACTAAAGCAAGAGTAAAATAAAGTTATATGGGACTGCATTGTGGTATAGTAGGTAAAAGCTGCTGCCTGCAGGGCCAGCATCCCATATGGGTGACCAGTTCGAGTCCTGGCTGCTCCACTTCCAATGCAGCTCTCTGCTATGGCCTGGGAAAGTAGTAGAAGGCCTCTGCACTGACGTGAGAGGCCCAGAGGAAGCTCCTGGCTCCTGGCTTCAGATCGGCACAGCACCAACCTTTGCAGCCATTTGGGGAGTGACCCAGGGGATGGAAGACCACCCTCTCTCTCTCTCTCTCTCTCTCTCCCCCTCTCTTTTCTCTGTGTAGCTCTGACTTTCAAATAAATAAATAAATCTTTTAAGAAAAGAGGAAACAATAAAAAGGAAAACAAACAACTTTCAATGTCATTACAATTGAAGAATATGCTGCATGCATGAACCCAAAATAGGATTCTACAAAAGAAAAAATTCAGAAAATAAGAATGAATACTTAGAACTAGATACAGATGGCCGAATTTCAAAATTCAAAAACACGTTGAAGAATAAGGTTGAAAAAAAAATCGCCTAGAAGTCAGAATAAAGACAGAAGATGGAGGGCGAGCTACAGGAGACAGGAAACCAGGGGGTTGATTCTCGAATAGGAGCTCAAGAAGGAGGGAAGAGGACAACGGGGGCCATCCGCAGAGAAAGAAGTCAAAAAAATTCCCAGAACTGAAATATGAATTGCCACTGTCACGGTTTCCATATTGACAAATTTCCTAGAATAATGAATACAAAAGACCTGTAACAGTTTATGTCTTTGAGAAGCTCCACACAGAAATCTGATCAATAGAAGCATCTGGATGTTCCAGAGATAATAAAACAGAACTTGCATAGAAGAGACCAGGAGAGAATGGAGCGATGCCTTCAAAATCCTAAAGCAGCCGTGGGCCAGCTGTGGCCTTGAGCCTTCCCAGGCCATAGCCAGTTCTATGGTTCCTGAGCTGAGAACAGTTTTTACATGTTAAAGAGTCATTATGGGGGGCAGTGCTGCAGCGTAGCCACACCTGTGGTAAAGCCACCACCTGCAATGCTGGAATCCCATATTGGTGCCCGTTCATGTCCTGGCTGCTCCGCTTCTGATCCAGTTTCCTGCTAAAGGCCAGGGAAAAGTAAGTGTTTGGACCTCTGCCACCCATGTGGGAGACCCGGATGAAGCTCCTGGCTTTGGCCTGGCCCAGCCCTGGTTGTTGTGGACATCTGGGAAATGAACCAGCAGAGGAAAGATCTGTCTCCCTCTTTCTGTAACTCTTTCAAATATATATATATATATATATATATATATATACACATATACATATATATATACATATATATATTCCCATCAGCTTTATGATAAACTGTTTAACGTGAGGTTTCAGTAGCACCTTGTTTTGCCTCTTTAAATTATGACGTGCACAAACCCTTCTTTTCAATGCAATGCATCTAAAGTTTTGATACGTGTAACTTTTTTTCTTTTTTTTGGTTGCGATTGTTTAAGAATCATGGATTTATTTTTTTGTAACTCTTTGGCTATTGTCCTTGTGTATTCTGACTGTGCCATGTGTGTCAGCCCACTGTCAATCAAGATGGGTGATTATGAAATGCCAGACTTCTAAAATAAATGTTTGGAATCCAATGGGTAAATAATAAATGCTGCTTTGGGGATATTGAAATATATATATATATATGTATATATATATATTTGAAAGAGTATATATATATTTGAAAGAGTTAATATGTATATATATGTGTGTGTATATATACATATATATATATATACAATTCTTAAAAAAAAAAGAATTACGACAAGGCAGGCTTTGTGGCACGACAGGTTAAGCCTGGGACATTCATACCCCGATCAGTGCCTGGAGTGATCCCACCTCTGCTTCTAATCCAGGTTCTTGCTAACGCACCTGGGTGGCAGCAGATGGTGGTCCAAGCACATGGGTTCCTGCCACCCACGGGAGAGACCTGGATGGAACTCCTGGCTTCATCCCAGCCAGGTGTTGCAGTCATCTGGGGAGTGAACCAGCAAATGGAAACTCTTTCCCTCTCTCTCTCTTTCCCTGACATTCTGCCTTTCAAATGAATAAATTGTTTTAAAGAGTTATAAAAAGACATAAACAGGGGCGGGCACTGAGGCATAGTGGGTTAAGCCACAGCCTGCAGCGCCCACATCCCTTACAGGTGCTGGTTTGAGTCCCAGCTGCTCCATTTCCAATCCATCTCTACTTTCCCTGGGAAAGCAGCAGCAGATGGCCCAAGTTCTTGGGCCCTTGCACCCACATAGAAGACCTTAAAGAAGCTCCTGGCTTTGGCCTGGGTCAGCCCGGGTTGTTGTGGCCATTTGGAAAGTAAAGCAGCAGATGGAAGATCTCTCTGTCTCTGTTTCTGCTTCTCTCTCTCTCTCTCTCTCTCTCTCTCTCTCTCTCTCTCTATATATATATATATATATATATATATATATATAAAACTCTGTCCTTTCAAACAAATAAATAAATTTTAGAAAAAGAACATGAACAAAAACAAAGAATATATGACATAGGCCATATATAGTTCTCAAAAATCTAAACTAGTTGCTATTTACTTCCTTACAGAAATAGTTTGTAGCCCCTAAACAGAAATTCTTTTCAAACCAACCAAATGATTAAGTCAGGGTATGAATACATAAAACACACTTCCCAACTCTTTCTATGAGACCAGTATTGTCCTAGTGCTCAACCAAAGACATCACACCAAAAATGCCGGTCAGCACCTCTTCTGATTAAGCACTCAACAAAATACTGGTAAAGCAAATTCAGCAACATGTATGTGAGTGATTACACACCATGATCAAATTCATCCCAGGAATGCAAGACCGACTTAGCACAGTAAAGTCAATGCAAGACATCATGTTAACGGAAAAAAGGACAAAAATCATGATTATATTAATAGAAAAACATTTGACAAATCAATACTTTCTCATTATAAAGACATTCAACAGCGTAGGGAAAGAAGGGACTTCCCTCCACCTGACACAGAACATCCATCAGAACCCACAGCTGGGGCGGCCCTGCAGTGCCGGCATCCCACATGGGTGCTGGTTTGAGTCCCAGCTGCTCCACTTCTGATCCAGCTCTCTGCTATGGCCTGGGAAAGCAGTGGAAGATGGTCCAGGTCCTTGGGCCCCTGCACCCATGTGGGAGACCCGAAGAAGCTCCTGGCTTCAGATCGCACAGCTACAGCCGTAGCGGCCAACTGGGGAGTGAACCATCAGATGGAAGACCTCTCTCTCTCTCTCTCTCTGCTTCTCTGACTCTCTCTGCAACTCTGCCTTTCAAATAAAGAAATATTAATTTAAAAAAATCCCACTACCACCAGCCCTTTAAAAAAAAAAAAAAAAGGAACCTTCAGCTAACGTCATACTTAATGGTGATGAAAGAGTGTACGCTTTCCCTGTAAGATCAGAAACAAAACAAGGCTGTCCATTCTTGTCACTGCTATTCAACACAGCTGGTGGTTTTGTGATCAATTAGTGAAGAGAAACTGAACTAATCACGGTTGAAAGGCAGCAGCAAAGCCATGTTTGCAGAGGACCTCCTCGTGTCTATAGAAATCCTGAGAAACACACTACTAGAACTAAGAAGTGAGTGTCTATGTGGAAAGATACAAAATAAAAACACAAAAATACAGGGCTGGCCCTGTGGCGCAGTAGGCTAAGCCTCTGCCTGCAGCGCCGGCCTCCCACATGAGTGTTGGTTCGTGTCCCAGCTGCTTCACTTCTGATCTGGCGCTCTGCTGTGGCCTGGGAAAGCAGTGGAGGGTGGCCCAAGTACTTGGGCCCCTGCACCCGCATGGGAGACCAAGAAGAAGCACCCAGCTCTAGCCATTGTAGCCATTTGGGGAGTGAACCAGCAGATGGAAGACCTTTCTCTCTGTCTATAACTCAACCTCTCAGATAAATAAATACTTTAAAAAAATATAAAAATAACCTATATTTCTATAGAGCAACATTGAGTTAGACATTAAGATAATTCATTTTAATCAAAGCAAACAAAGTGCCTAGGAATAAATGTTAAGTGCAAGACTTTTCACTGAAATTATAAAATATTTTGAAAGAAAGATTTATTTTTAAAGATTTATTTACTTGAAAGGCAGAGTGACAAAGAGAGTGAGGGAGAGAGAGAGAGAGGGAGGGAAATTGTCCACCCACTGGCTCATTTCCCAGTGGTTGTAACCGCCAGGGCTGGGCCATGCCAAAGCCAGGGGCCTTCCCAGGTGCATTAACAAGAAGCTGGCCTGGAAGTGGAGCAGCCAGGACTTGAATGTGGGCATCCCAAGTGAAGGCTTAGCCTGTTATGCCAAAATGGCTGATCCCAAACTAAAGATCTAAACACATGAAAGACATCCTATAGTCATGGACTGGAAGACTTAATGCTGTCAATATGGCAATACCCTCCAAATTGATCTACAAAATCAACACATTCACTAACAAAACTCCGGATTGTTTTTGCTTATAATGACAAGTTGATCATAAAATTCATATGGAAATACAGTGGCCAAGAACAGCTAAAATCATATTTTTAAAAATAGAACAAAGTTGGAGGACTCACACTTCACAATTTAAAACCTACTGTGTGGGGCCGGCACTGTGGCGCAGTGGGTTAAAGCCCTGGTCTGAAGCTCCGGCATCCCATATGGGTACTGGTTCTAGTCTCGGCTGCTCCACTTCCCATCCAGCTCTCTGTTGTGGCCTGGGAAAGCAGTGGAAGATGGCCCAAGTCCTTGGGACCCTGCACCCATGTGGGAGACCTGGAAGAAGCCTCTGGCTCCTGGCTTCAGATCGGCACAGCTCCAGCCGTTGCGGCCATCTGGGGAGTGAACCAGCGGATAGAAGACCTCTCTCTCTGTCTCTACCTCTCTCTGTAACTCTTTCAAATAAATAAAATAAAATTAAAAAAACCTACTGTGGAGCCAAGGTAATCAAACAACATAGTACTGGCATAAGGACTGGCATATAAATCAACGGAATAGAATTGAGACTCCAGAGGTAACATCTTGTTTAATTTTCAACTCGGGTGCCAAGATAATTAATGGTGGAAAGAGCATGAGGTTTTGTTTGCTTGTTTTTACCAAATAGAGCAGACTAGACATCAAATGCCAGAGTGAAGTTGGACCCCTGTCTTATACTATCACAAAAATCCACTCAAAATGACCAAACACCTAAGTGTAAATTAAAATTGTAAGTCTGCTATATGAAAACATAGTAAATCCTCGTGATCTTTGGTTATGCAATGGTTTCTTAGCTGTAACTCCAAAAATAAGTGACAGAAAAAAGTAAAGATATTTGACATTATCAAATTTGACTGTGCATCAAAGGACACTAACAAGAAAATGAAGACAGTTCATAGAAAGAGAAACTATTTGCGAATCATACATACCCAGAATATACAAATAGCTCTTGTAATGCCACAATAAAAACATAAATAATGTGATTTAAAAGCTGGTAAAGAATTTGAATGGACATTATTTTGAAAAAGAGATACAAATGACTAGTGAACCCATGAAAAGATACTCGGCTTCATTAGTGATCAGGGAAATGCTAATCCAAACCACAATAAGATACTACTTCAAGTGCACTAGGATGACAATAAAAAAAAAAAAAAAAAAGACAACAAGTGTTGGTAAGGAGATGTAGAGAAACTGAGACCCTCAGACATCGTTGGTGTGGATGCAAAGTGATGCAGGTACTCTGGAAAATAGTCTGGCAGTTCCTCAAAATCCTAAAGATAGAATCATCATGTGACCTAACAATTCTACTCCTAGGTGTATACTCAAGAGGAATGAAAATACACGTGAGGCTGGCGCCGTGGCGCAGCGGGTTAAAGCCCTAGACTGCAGCGCTGGCATCCCATATGGGTGCTGGTTCGAGTCCTGGCTGTTCCACTTCCCATCCAGCTCCTCGCTAACGCACCTGGGAAAGCAGTGGAGTATGGCCCACATGCTTGGGCCCCTGCGCCCACATGGGAGACCTGGAAGAAGCTTCTGGCTCCCAGCTTTGGATGGGCTCAGCTCCAGCCGTTGTGGCTAGTTGGGGAGTGAACCAGCAGATGGAAGGCCTCTCTCTGTCACTCCTCTCTCTGTAACTCTATCTTTCAAATAAAGAAATCTTTTAAAAAGAAAGAGAAAAAAAAATATGTCCGCACAAAAACTTCCACATGAATGTTCACATAATAATGCAACATTATTCAAAATAGCCCCAAATTGGAAACAACCCAAGCTGTCCACCAACTGATGATGGACAAAGTCTGTGCATGCCCATGCTGAAACCGTGTTCAGTAAAGAGCACTGACATCGTACCCCAACAGAGAGGAGCCTCGGAAAAACCTCCTGAAGTGGAAGAAGTCAGTGATGAGTGATCATGTCACGTACGCCTCCACTTACATGAGGTGTCCAGAACAAGCAAACCCGAGGGATTTGCTGGAATTGAAGCAGTGGGTTAGGGGAGGTGGGATGAACATGCACGGTGTAGGATTGCTAATGTGTATAGGACTTATTACTGGGGTGTTGAGAATGTTCTAAAATTAAATTGTGATGATTGTATAACTCTGTGAATATACTAAAGCCCACTGAACTGTACACTTTAAATGGGTTAATTTATGATATGAAAAATAATTTCAACAGAGCTATAAAAACAGACATTTTCTAATACACGGTTTCAAAAAATTAACCTCCAACTTATCATGAGAAGCTATTTGCAAAAGCAGTAAATAAATCAAAAAAGAGGGGAAACATATAATCCAGAAAATAAAAGATTTAACACAGGAGAGAGGCAAAGTGAATTTCCAGATGAATGATAAAGCGATGCTCCCAATAGCCATTTTTTTAAACACGCTGAGAAAGCTCTAAGTTCTATGCAACAGGCCAAAGGGCACCGGGAGAAAATATCCAGATGAGAAAAAAAAGAAACACACAGGACTATCTAATATTTGTACATTTCATGCTCACTTTTTTTGTTCTTCCAGGGATTTTGAGAGTGAATTTGTGGGTACGCAGGTACAAGAAAAACCAAGCAAGCAAACAGTAAGGCAATTACTAACTCCAGGTAAAACATAAAGTAGTTGATTGTACCCTCCTCGCTCAGTAATGAATTACATTTCCAGGACCATAACCACAAACACTAAACACTGACCTCACCCACGGAGCAACAGTACACAATACTATGTTGAGAGAATAAAGAGAAGCCATGCTGTGAGTATACTGAGTGGCAGGAGAACAGAAAAGGGTGGTATGACAGAACACAACCCTCACCTTCCACCTAGGAACCAACAAACTCAAACTCAACATGAAAAAGCAGCAGTACAATCTGCTATTAGAAACAAAAGAGAAGCAGCAGCAAAGAGCTAAAAGTAGCTGGTTCTAGGAAGCAAGAAGTCCAAAAAGACAGAGAATTACAATTTTTTTTTCATTAGAGATACAGTTGCAATATTTAAAAAGCAAAGAGGAGCTGGTGCTGTAGTGAAGTGGGTTAATGCCCTGACCTGAAGCACCGGCATCCCATATGGGCACTGGTTCAAGACCCAGCTGCTCCACTTCTGATCCAGCTCTCTGCTATGGCCTGGGAAAGCAGTAGAAGATGGCCCAAGTCCTTGGACCCCTGCACCCACATGGGAGACTGGGAAGAAGCTCCTGGCTTCTGGCTTCAGATTGGCGCAGCTCCGGCTGTTGCAGCCAATTGGGGAGTGAACCATCGGATGGAAGCTCTCTCTTTCTGTGTAACTTTGACTCTCGAATGAATAAATTTTCATGCATTAGTTTGATTTTTTAAAGGGATGTTTTAATTTTTTTAAAAAAAATTTTATTTGAAAGGCAGAGTTACACACAGAGAAAGCAAGAGTGACAGAGAGATCTTCCATCTGCTGGTTCACTTCTCAAATACCCACATCCACCAGGGCTGGGCCAGGCAAGCCAGGAGCTTCATTCATGTCTCCCACATGGGTGCAGGGGCCCAACCACTCAGGCCATCTTGTGCTGTTTTTCCAGGCTATTAGCAAGGAACTGGATCAGACGTGGAGCAGCTGGGACTCGAACCAGCACCCAGAGGCAGGCAGCAGTCTAAGCCGCTGTGCCACAGCACCAGCCCCGCAGGGATCATTTTTAAAGTAAAATGGATAACGGACCTGGAGGCAGCCTTTCCAGGAAGCCCTCAACTGCAGCTCCCCAATCTGCTTGCCTGCCTCAGACCCCACGGGCCTCCCTCCCCCGTAACTGACTCAGCCCCACCCACCCACCTGCGGCTGCGCACCTCGGTGTGGCTTGCTCTGGCTTCCGCACCTGGTCCATTCTCAGCCTCTCCTGGCCTTTCCCAGACAGGAGTGGGTCAGTTTGACTCTGAATTTGTCATCCCCAGACAATGAGTCTGCTCCCATCTAGGTCTCTTAACTAAGCTTCATGTACACCAGTGGCAGCTGGCAGTCCTGCCTCTCCCTGAGCCTCCAGTGGGCAGACTAAGCATGATTCCCTGGGGCAGGCTGGCCAAATGGGTACAAGGTCCTCTCCTGGGATCCAGGCGCTGCACCTGCCAGTGAAATCACAGAAGACCCAAGTACATCAGCCACAGAAGACCCAAGTACATCCGGCTCATTCCAAGTCTATTAAACTTATGGGTCTCTCTCAAACTGTTGAGCCAAATCTCCTCGCTCCTGGGCATCTGGTGCAGTGACAAAGCCACTGCTTAGGACACTCACATCCCATATGGGAGGGCCTAATTCAAGTCCGGCTACTCTGCTTCCAATCCAGCTTCCCGCTAACGTGCACCCTGGGAGGCAGCAGGTGAGGACTCAAGTACTAAGCCCCTCCCACCCACATGGCAGACACAAACAGAGCTCCAGGCTTCTGGCTTCAGCTTGGCCTGGCCCTGGCTGTTGTGGGCATCTGTGGGGTGAACCTGCACAAGGAAGATGTAGCTCCCCAATCTGCCTCTCAAATAAAATAAAAATATTTTTAAAAATAATATTGTTGTTTTAACTCATCTGTGGAGCAAGGACCACAGATAAACACTCCAAATGATACATGATGCAAACTCAACACAGCAGTTTCCAGGTGCGTGGCGGGAAGGTCTGCCCAGGCCCTTGCTAGCCCAGGGAGGGGTGTTCTGGGCTGAGCGTGGCTGGAAGCGCCACGTGTGTGTTCTGTGACCAGGGCCCTGCTGTCCCGCACCTTTGTGATTCACGGGAGAGGGGATGAGTCCCACTCACAGCCTTGCTGGGGGAAGATCGCCTGCTCCCCAATACAAGTTCCGTGGGGGCATCGTGGAGCAGTATGGGCTCCAACCTGAGTTCTCCGAGCCCTCAGAGAGCCAGCGTTTTCCTGGGTGACCCCAGGGAGCACTGCAGGGTCATCCAGCAGACAGCCTGGCTGCCTCTCCTCCCCCAGCCCTCAGCTACCTCACCTGGTTGATCTTTGCATTATCTCTTCCTCTAAGCTTTGTGTCATTTGGTCTTTAAGTTACTGATAAAAATATGGAAAAAGTCAAGGCCAATCAAAGGCTCTGTAGTACGCATCCATGGTCTTCCAGTCAGGGTGAGAATAATCAATGCCCCTCTGTCTATTAAACCAACAAGGTCTGCATCTAATTTGCTGTCATCTGCCTGTGGCTCCTTTGTCTGCAAAACGGTTATGAAGCCTTTGGTTCCTGAGGACGTCCACAAGCGCAGGACCCAGCAGGTGGGGGCTGGAATGGAGGAGGGGGCTCAGGAAGCCACAGCAGGCTGTGTGCAGACGAAACTTGCAATGACCCCAGGAAATGCATCCTGGGGGAGAGGCGTGGCTGTGAGGAGGGCCCAGCTCAGGAGCCTCGGAGATAAATACATTTATTAATGCACTTATCAACTCTTTCCCCAGGACTACATCAAGCCCCCAGGCCACTCTGGCACCTGGAAATGGAGACCACTGAAAGTAGGGCACCGGGGGGTGGTGGGGGTGGTGGATGTTTGGCTCCATGGCGAGGATACCTCCTGGGATGCCCCCATTCCATATGGGAGTCCCTGGTCTCAAGTCCCAGCCCCTGCTTCCGAATCCAGCTTCCTGCCCATGTGCACCCTGGGAGGCAGCAGGTGACGGCTCACGTGGTCGGCCCAGCCCCACCTGCTGCAGACATCTGGGAAGTGAGCCAGGGACAGGAAGATCTCGTCTCTTTCATTTAAATAACAGTCAATTTTTAAATAGAGATGGGACAGAGACCCAGGCCATGAGGGCCCCTCACCCACTCCTACCTTTCTATCACGCCACCCCCCTGGTCTCCCACACGTGAGGTCAGGATCTCAGAACCCTGTGGCTTGTGAGTTCCTTTCTTGGTGACGTCACCCGTTTTTGAGCCACAGGGAAGGGCCGCCCATGCCTCATTCCAGGCTCGATGAGAAAGGGTCTGGGGTGCGTCCAAGCCCAGGGTGAGCCATCACCCACCTGCAGATCAGCGCCGCCGTCATCTCCCTGTGACCAGTCCTGCCCCCTCCGCGGTGTCCCCTGCATCCGCTGTCCTTGTCCTTGTCACCGGGATCTGCACACATTTATTTCCATGTCGCTCACATCTGCTACGCTGTCAGCAGTTTGACCGAGGGCAGGTGCTGTGCTGTTTATCTTCCTGTTCCCAGGGCCTGGTTCATGCCTGGACGATGCAGCCCATTTGCACAAGGAAGCCGGGCCCTGGGGGTCCTGGGTGGGGCTGGGGCGGCATCACCCCTCCTCCACCCAACCCAAGTCAATAAGCTCACTGCGTGGCCCAACAAATATTAGTTAAACACAGAAAAGCAAAATGCTTGCCTGAGAGAAAGGTCCCCTTACGCAGGCTCTGCCCGCGCTGCTCAGCCTTGTCCTCAGCCAATCAAGGCCGAGGAAAGCGCCCTGTGGCACAGCACTAGGGCCCTCCCCTGGGGACGCCAACACTCAGCACGGACCAGAAGGGCTTCCCTCCGTCCAGGGAGGGCGCAGCTCCCCTCTCCCCACAGCCTCCCCAGCTGCCCCCTCCACACCAGAGGTTCTGACATCTGGCATAGCATGGTGGAGGCCCCACGAGGCCCTGGGCCCCAGGGATGGAGCAGAGAACAACCAGGCAGAGTTCCTGCCTTCAAGAAGCTCACCCCTCCTTCAGGGCGGCAGGCAATACAAGCAGCAGGTAACAGGCCAAGGTCATGAGGAGACCGGCCCCAGGCACAAAGACGCTGCTGACACAGCCACACGGAGAGGGCCTCCAAGGAAACCCGTGCCCCCTGCTCACCTGCTCCACCCCAGGGCCTTAGCACGAGTTCTTTCTGCTCTCTCACCTCTCCAGGTTCGTACCTGGGGAGTGGGTCTGAAAGGGACCCACTGTAACCTGAAACTGGTCCTGGTTCCCTCCCCAGGGACACCGCATGCCTTTTCCCAACGCGCACAGCACTCACCTGCCACGTTTGTGGACTGCCCCCTGCCCCTTGGTAAGAGCGGCGTGGCTCCCATGGCCTGCCTGGCACAGGCGAGATGCCCACTGTCAACTCCTGTCTCTCGACCCCAACCCTGCACAGTGCAGGGGTGAGGGTGGGTGGGGCAAGGGCGAGGAAGACGCTGGCGGAGGTGCAGCACGCCCGCAGGGTTCAGGGCCTTTAGTCACCCCCAGAGAGGGTGGGCACGGCCACAGCCCCGGGGGCGAGTCAGCGAAGGGCTGCAACCACTAGGGCGAGGGCCACAGAGCTACCCGCCGGGCCGAGGGAGGGGCGCCCCCGGCCTGAGCCCGCAATGAGCGGGGCGAAACAGGCCCGTCTTCAACTCAACCGGCCTCCCACACCTGCGAGGAGAACTCAGTGCTTGCACACGCCACAGGGAGCAGAGGGTGAGAGCGTGCGCGTGCACACGTGGGACATGCACCTGAGCTCCACCCTGCAGAGGCCGCCCCCACGCCTCCCGCTCTGCCCCCACCCTCACGCAGATCCTGGCCAAGAGCTGCACCCGCGCAGGGCTTGTCCCATGCCCTTCCCCCACGCTGGGCCCGAAGGCCGGCTGTGACCCACGCAGGGCCCACTTGGTCACTTGGTGGCAGGGCCGTGGTCACTCCGGCGCCATCAAGGGTTCCTGGGGCTGGCCAGAGCTAAGTCCAGACTGGCCTGTGTCTTCCTCGCTTCCTCCAAGTCTGAAACACAGAATTAGCCACTGAGCCAATCAATAATTCATCAGATGATCCACATTTAGTCTAAATGAGATCTTCCTGCCGCCGGCTGGACTTTGAAGTCGTGCCCGGCTGACTGCCCAGTGCAGCCTGGCATGGCCCTGCTGGCCGGCCCCTCCCCAAGCACCGCTGCCAGCCCTGCCCCCTGCGGCTCTGCCCACGTTGACCCCCTGCCCAGAAGCCCACCTGCTCTCTCTGCGAGGTCACTTTCAACCCCAGCCTTCGCGGTGAGCCTCCCGGGGCATCGGCTGCAGACAGGAGTGCTTGGCAACCCTGTGTTTGCTTCCACTATTTGCAGGCTCTGTCTTCCCGGAGTCGTACAACCAGGCCAGGGCAGGACACCGTAGCAAGTGCCTCAGACCCCTTCAGGACACCCAGCGCAGGGCACCCAGCAGGCACCCAGGCTGGTGCATCTGGTGCCCTGGCCTCAACTTAACCTGTGACACCAATCCCCTCTATCAAAAGAGCTGGATTTGAGTCCCGGCTCTGTTTCTGAGTCTAGCTTCCGGCTCAGCTGCACCTGGGGAGGCAGCAGGTGATGGCTCAAGTAACTGGGTCCCTGCCACCCACATGGGAGACCTGCATGGAGTTCCTGGTTCTGGGGCCCTCGGGGAGTGAACTAGCAGGGGCCAAGGGAGGGGCACCCCCGGCCTGAGCTGGGGTCGTCTGCCCCCCCCCCACCTGTCAAAATAATGATAAATCTGAAATTTAAAAGGTCATGGATAGGGCAGGTGTTGTGTCCCGGTGGGTTAAGCCACGGCTCGCAACACCTCCAATCCAGCTTCCTGCTGATGCATCCTGGGAGGCAGTGGATGATGGCCCAAGTGCTTGGGGCCCTGACACCCAGGTGGGAGACCTGGATGGAGTTTTTGGACTCCTGGATTCGGCCTGGCTCAGCCCTGGCTGCTGCAGGCACTTGGGAAGTGAACCAGCAGGTGAAAGGTGTCTCCCTCTGTCACTCTGCCTTCCGACTAGATGAACATACATTTTTTAAAAGGTTCATGAAAAATATGTATTATGAAAAAGCATGCATAGATTTCAAAAATGTTTTTGCACCAACATCAACTCATCTTTGGATTCCGTTCTCCTGGGACTCAGTGAAGTGCGTGGACACTTACCGAGTGGATGTGACCTTACGGCCCTGTGTCTCCAGCCCCATCCCTTTCTCTTAATCCAAACTACCTTTCACCCCACTTTTCCCTCCAGTGCTCGGGGATTAGATGAGCCACGGTACGTGATCGGACTTCCAATTGTAGATTATGCTGGCTGCGGGCCTACGAGAGAGATTAGCGTGACTGCAAGCCAGGTGGGGGCAGGTCTGCTGCGGCGAGCCAGGTTGGGGACAGCAGGAGCTGGCCCCAGACGGAGATGCAAAGAAGCCCAGGGGTTCCAGAGAAAGCCGGAAGGTAAGAGAAGTTTCCACTTGCCAGTCCTGTTCAGTTTGCAAAGCATTTTGCATTTGTTTTCTCCTTCTACCCTCAGCCCCCCATGAGTTGTGCTAAGCAGCAGGTGTAAGTAGTATCTCAAGAGTTCCAGATGAGGAGCCGGAACTAGGAGCGGGGGAGTTGGTTGCCCCAGTCCACACAGCCGGTTAGAACAGGCTGGGACTCACTTCCGGATCCTTGGACATCACGGCGGGGGCTCTTTCTGGCCGCATGGCACCGGACGCGTGCCAGAGCTGCCCCAGGAGGGCTGGGTGTTAAGCTGGAGAGCCCGGGCTCGGCTACCTGCCTCAGGCTATTTACACAGCTCCAATTGATTTGTTGTAACCTGTAATTATTTTTGCTGAATTTTTTTTCACGCTCCATTTGTGCTTCACTCTCCAGCAGACTGGCTATAGGAAAAAGCAGCCAGAGGAGGGGGAGCTGGCAAAGCCGCCTGGGGTTCTGGGATAGGAGGGGAGGGGAGTCAGTGCTGCCTTTCCTGCCCCACCTCTGGCCCCTCCCCTGGCTCCCTCCCCTCCCAGGGCCAGGTCTCTCGGAGCTCTCCGATCTGCCCCTGACCAAACATCACCCAACAGAGGGCAGGGACCCCGAGAGCCCCCAGCTCCTTGCTACCACAGCCCCGTTTCCCCAACACACCTGCCCAGATGCTGACCTTGGAAGGAAACGAGTGACACGCAAACTTGGTGGCTATTTCCTCCGGGAGTCAAGGGGGGACTTCAGCAAGCTTGTGGGAAACAGAAAGGATGGGTGTGGTGTGGTGTGGTTTGGTTTTGTGGTGCAAGCATGTTTTAAAATCCATGCGTGCTTTTTTCCATAACATGCCCTTTCCATGAATGTTTTGGAGACCCTTGTGGGATGGTGAGATCCTGGACCCAGCTGGTGGAACCTTCCACCGTGTTCTCAGAGGCAGCGTGAGTGCTTAGAATCACAGAGACTCTCCTTTGACCAAAACACAGGCTCCTCGGAGTCCTCTGCTGGCCTAGGTCTAGCTTCCCCCTCTTACAGAACCTGGTTTGAGGGGCTGGCGCTGTGGAATAGCTAAAGCTGCTGCCTACAATGATGGCATCCCATGTGGGCACTGGTTTGGGTCCTGGCTGCTCAACTTCCAATCCAGCTTCCTGCTAAAGACCTAGGGAAGCAGCGAAGATGGCCCAAGGGCTTGGGTCCCTGCACCCACATGGCAGACCTGGAAGAAGCTCTTGGGTTCGGCCTGGCTCAGTCCTGGCTGTTGCAGCTGCTTGGGCAGTGAATCAGTGGGTGGAAGATCTCTCTCTCTCTCTCCCTCTCTCATGTCTCCCCCTCTCTGTAACTCTGACTTTCAACGGAATAAATAAGTCCTTAACAAAATCTGATTTAAGCATGAATCCTGCTACATCAGCTTAGCAAAAATGCCCTCCCTCCCTCCGAGACCTGACCACCCATTACCTCATCGCCCTGGCCTGTCTTCAGCATTGACCCTAGCAAGTCAGCGTAGCCAGAAAACCTTTATCCTTGATGTTTCTTCGTAGTAATTTTCCACCCACTGATCCGCATCCTGCTCGTCGGTTATAAATTCAATCTCTCTCCCCAGTGCAAAATCCTGTTGCAGAGGTCCCTACACAAATTGCCATCCTCCCACGTATATGAAGTCTGCCCTAATCTTTAACAAGCATTTGGGGAGATATATACTATATATATATATATATATATATATATATATATATATATATATATATGATTGTCTGACCCCCAACAGGCTCCCTTGGTGAGGGGGGCAGTCATAATGCCCATTCCCCTTTGCTGACACAGCAGTCACTCCCCAGAGTCCCAAGAGGTTCTGTTGCGTCCCAGGTGGCTTCACCTGCTTGCCACAGCACAGCCTCCCCAGGGTGCGAACCACTGCCCAACTCCAGACCCAGGCAGCAGCCTCCCTCCCTCCCTTAGGGATCCAACTCCTTCCCAGCAAGGCCTTGGGAATGTGGGCTTGGATTGGTTTTGTCTTTTTCTTTTTTTAAGATGTATTTATTTATTTGAAAGTCAGAGTTACAGAGAGGGAGAGACAGAAACAGAGAGCGGTATTCTATCTGCTGATTCACCCCCAAGATGGCTGCAATGGCCAGGGCCGAGCCGGGCTGAAGCCAGGAGCGAGAAGCTCACCCTGGGTCTCCCATGTGGGTGCAGGGGTCTGAGCACTTGGACCATCCTCCACTGCTTTTCCCAGGCCATTAGGAGGGAGCTGGGTCGAAAGTGGAGCCGCCGGGACTTAAACCAGCACTCATCTGGGCTGCCGGGGTTGCAGGTGGCCGGCACTAGGCCACACCGACCCCTGGTTTTGTCTTTAAATGACAGTAGAAGTGCGCAGCTGTGGTTTAGTCCAGCCCTGTGGGAAGACCCTAAACCTCCAGCAGCGAGCAGTTAGCGACAGGAACGTTCTGAGAAACGGGTCACTGGGTGATTTCAAAGCGTGGCTAAGATGCCGCAAGGCTATATAATCTTGGCTTTTGTTGTTGTTTAAGATGTATTTGAAAGAGAGAGAGAGTGCATGAGAGAGCTCTTCCACCCATTGGTTCACTGCCCAAGTAGCCACATAGCTGGAGCTGGGCCAGGCCAAAGCCAGGAGGCAGGAACCCCACTCAGGACTCCCAAGCCGGTGACAGGGGCCCAAGCACTCGGGCCATCTTCTGATGCCTTCCCAGGTGCATTAGCAGGGAGCTGGGTCAGAAGTGGGGTGGCTGGAACTTGAAGCAGTGCACGTATGGGATGCTGGCTTAACCTACTGCTCCATCATGACGCCTCCCCCGAGGCTGTACAATCTTATGCGACCGTGGTGACATGTGGTCTGTCATTGACTGACGCTTCACTGTGCTCAGCTCCGGTGGTCTCCCTGAAGTGGAGCTGTGGTGAATTGGCACGGTTCTCCCTCCGTCTCTATGACGAGCCTACAGCGGGATATGGGCACCGTTCACTTCAGAGACTCGTTCTCCCACCACGCTGCCCTTTTCCATGAACTCGCAGCTCGTCAGCCTCACTACTTCCAGTCCTCTCCCTGTTATTATCTCAAGGTCGCTTTTAACCATGTTTTACGTCGCAAGAGGCTTGGGGAGATTAAAAATCAAGACAGAACAAGGTGCCTATGTGCACACAGCTGTTTGTGATGGAGTAGGGGCTTCAAACCCAGGCCTGACCAAAACCCGTTTGCACTGTCCCAGCCACGCCTGGGTGGAGTGAATGAAAGATCTCCCCCAAAGGTATCTGCATTACCAAAGCCCTGGAAAGGCTGGCAAAGAAATGCAGGGGGGCCAGTGCTGTGGCCTGGTGGCTTAAGCTGCTGCCTGCGTCTGATATGGGCACCGATTTGAGACCCGGCTGCGCCACTTCTGATCCAGCTCCCTGCTAATGGCCTGGGAAAGCAGTAGAAGACGGCCCGAGTGCTTGGGCCCCTGCACCCACAAGGGAGACCTGGAGGAAGCTCCTGGCTCCGTTGGCCTGGGACAGCTCTGGCTGTGGCAGCCACCTGGGGAGTGAACCAGCAATGGAAGACCTCGCCCCCTCCTCTCTCTCTGTCTCTGCCCTTTAAATAAATAGAAGTGAATCTTAAAAGAAATGAAAGGAATGCTCGAGGAGAGTCCTTGGGAGTCAGTGGAGTGGAGAGCTGTGTTCTGGAGACAGCCTCCAGAGGCCTTCAAACTTACACCAGGTCAACGAATAAACAAGCAGCTGCCGGAGCCACGGCTCACTAGGCTAATCCTCCGCCTGAGGCTCCGGCACTCCAGGTTCTAGCCCTGGTCAGGGCGCCAGATTCTGTCCCGGTTGCCCCTCTTCCAGGCCAGCTCTCTGCTGTGGCCCGGGAGTGCAGTGGAGGATGGCCCAAGTCCTTGTGCCCTGCACCCCATGGGAGACCAGGAGAAGCACCTGGCTCCTGGCTTTGGATCATCGTGGTGCGCCGGCCATAGCGGCCATTGGGGGGTGAACCAACGGAAAAGGAACACCTTTCTCTCTGTCTCTCTCTCACTGTCCACTCTGCCTGTCAAAATAAATAAATAAATAAATAAACAAACAAGCAGCATAAACAAACACTGAACTGTAGCTAGCTTTATGGTGCTGAAATACCTAGGAGTATACTGTTGTCTGCAACTTACCTTGCTTTGTGTTGAAACCTAAGGAAAGACTGGTGGATGTCTGGATGGACAGATAAATGATAAAACCTAGACAGCAATATGTGAGTTGCAGTATCTGGGCTGGGGACCAGCACTGTGACACAGCAGGTTAAGCTCCACCTGCAGCACTAGCATCCTACATTGGATGCAGCCAGTTCCAGCCCTGGCTGCTCCACTCCCCCTCGAGCTCTCTGCTTATACACCTGGGAAGGCAGCAGAAGATGGTCCGAGTACTAGGCCCCTGCCACCTAGTCGGAGACCCGATAGAGTTCTGGCCTCCTGGTTTCAGCCTGGCTCAGCCCTGGCTGTTGTGGCCATTTGGGGATGAACCAGAGGATGGAAGATCTCTGTCTTTCTGTTTCAAAAAAATAAAATAAAATGGGTTATGAGCATATGGGTCTCATGATAACGGACTGGGAGGACACATGTCACATGCCTGGGCCACACCCACCTCTGGTTGCACGTCACTGTGACTTGGGGGCGCTCAGGCAGTAGGCACTGAGTTTTTTCCCTTTCTCCTACCGGAAAAGCTTTGGTGCAGACACAAAGACACAGGCCCTGCCTTGTGCAAACCTAGGTTATCTGGGAGCAGATAGGACAGAATCATAAAAGCAACCACTGTTAAGACTGTGAGCTCTCGGTGCCGGCGCCTTGGCTCACTAATTAATCCTCCGCCTGTGACACCAGCACCCCAGATGGGTGCTGGTTCTAGTCCTGGCAGCTCCTCTTCCAGTCCAGCTCTCTGCTGTGGCCCAGGAGGGCAGTGGAGGATGGCCCAAATGCTTGGGCCCCTACACCCGCATGGGAGACCAGGAAGAAGCACCTGGCTCCTGGCTTCGGATTGGCACAGCGCCGGCTGTAGCGGCCATTTGGGGAGTGAACCAATGGAGGGAAGCCCTTTCTCCCTGTCTCTCTCTCACTGTCTGTAACTCTACCTGTCAAATAAAAAAAAATAAAAAGGCTGTGAGCTCTCTATTTTCTGCTGTACGGTGGGGAGCAGAGGTGCGAGCGCCTGTGCACTGTCTGTGTGACTTGGGAAGGCCCATGACAGCTACTTAAGAGACAGGAACGAGCAGCAAGAGCAGGTGACCAGGAGCACCTGGCGCAGTGGAGAACCCGCCAGCAGGCTCCTGACGGAGCGTTCAGGAGCTGCACTGGCCCTTTGGTGGAGGCGTGGTTTAGTGGAAAGCTCTGGAGACTAGCAACCAAGCCAGACCCAACTCTGCCACTTTGCATCAACTTACACAAGTCGCTGTTCCCTTTGAAGCTTTATTTCCCGTTAAGGTCCATGAACGGTTGCCTGCAGGCCACACTCTGCCTGAGGCTTGCTTGTATATGGCCTGCGAGTAAAGAATGGCATTTATATTTCTAAACGGTTGGGGAAAGCGCAAAAGAAGAAAAACGTGTTGTGAGGTTTGAAAATTGCTTACAGTTTAAATGCCAGTGTCCTTGAGTGGGTCTGGTGGGGCGGAGCCACACTCATGTGTTGTGCACCGTGGCTTCCAACCTGCGCCTGCAGAACCCGGGTGGCAGTGGAGGTAGCATGGCCTGCAAACCCTAAAAGAGGTACCCTCTGACCTTCAGGGAAGCCTCCGCCCACCCAGTGAGAAATGGGGCATCCCCCACCCCACTGCTCCACCTAACTCACTTAACAAAGTCGTGATGAGAATGAATGCGAGATGGGAGGTTATGAAACTGCGCAAGACTCCCTAAGAAGCAAGGTGCCACTGCCGCCCTGGCCCCGTCTCTCTCAGTGCCAAAGCCGTCCTCACACGGAGGGAGCATCTGGAAGGGCTGTTACATGAGTGAAGGCAGACAAGGCGGACGTGCAGAAGCCAACGCCCCGATTCTGCCCTCGAGGCTTCCCGCAGCCAGGACTCTGGTGGGGGTTGGGGGAGGCGCACTCCTGCAGAGCTGGGCACGGACAGTCCTGCCTGGGAAGCCGGAAGCGGGGGACCAGACATTTGTCAGGGACTGAATGAGCCAGTTGTTAAACATCCCATTATTAAAAACTAAATTACATAGACTTACAATTCAACCAATTGCACTGAAGGCAAAGGGGATAAATATCAGCTTTCATCACACCCCCTTTGACCGGATGTTCCGATGACCCACGCTCCCGAGGTGGTTTGCGTCTGCTGTGTCTACATGGAGAAAGCGCACCGAAGGCTGTGCTCCTCTTCTGTCTCTGTGTTCTGAGATGTCCTATTTGGCGATCTCAAAACTCCCCACAGATGAAGCATTTACACCTTGGCAATTGGCAAACCCTGGTTGCTTAACACTTCCCAGCAAGGTGCTGGCCCTGGGGCTCCCACGTGCAGGAGAGTCCCAGAGGAGAATGACAGAGGACAGAGGGCAGGGGACAGGGGGATGAAAGAGCCAGAGGGTCGAGGCCATTTTTGTCCCAAGAAGCCTTTGAGCCAGGGAGGAGTTTGGGGGACCAAAGCTCCAGTAATTTTCCCAGGGAAAACCCAGAGGCTTTGTGCCTGCAAGTGATGTGGTCAATGAATGCGTGACTCTTCTAATCCAGGTTCTTTCCTCCCACAGAGACAGAAACACTAAGCGGAGACTGATATCCTGTGCAAATAGGAGCAGGGTTTATTGGACAGTGGGGAAATAGACATACATTCACACAGGCGTGAACGTGGGCCACTCCGCACAGAGAAATATCCAAATGAACATGAGTGGGC
Source organism: Lepus europaeus (assembly GCF_033115175.1). Lineage (NCBI taxonomy): Eukaryota > Metazoa > Chordata > Mammalia > Lagomorpha > Leporidae > Lepus > Lepus europaeus. Next base: position 19,858,982 of record NC_084840.1, on the reverse strand, counting down.
AAAAGAGCTGCCCATGAACGAGAGGAAAGAAAAGCCGACAGTGGAACCCATAATTGGGAGGTCTGAGCACACGAGAGCTGTAGGTCCCAGCGCGTGCCACAGTGGAAACAGGGCATGCAGGAGCAGTACCTCTAAGCAAGGTCATGGTGGAAAGGTTCTTCCCCCCTTTGCACCTCTTTTTGTAAGGATAGGGTGGCACCCCGATTGGATATGCAAGTGGAGTAGGCTCTTGGCATACAGCCTGGACCTGGACGTGGCAGGTGCATCCTGGGAGGGTGGGCATATCAAATCGACAGGCAGAGAGGTAGTGTTCATGGCAGGGGTACAAGAATTCACCTAACCTTAACTTCGTGCCTAGTTATGCCTCATCACAGCATTCCTGTGATCCACGTTTTGGATGCGCCTCCAGAATGTGAGGGCTGAAAGAACCCCGTTACACAAAGCTGAGTTCCCCGCATCTCAGGCAAGTTCAAGCAGTGCCTGAGGCTGTAACAGGGAGGGAGCCAGAGAAGAACAGGTCAGGGCCAGCCCTGTGCCGCGGCTCCGCGTGCACTGCCCAAACCCTGGGCCAGTGCTGGCTAGAAATGGCCAACAGGGCTGAGACCGTCCACGGTAAAAATGCAATCGCTGTGGTTGACACAGCCACGCCCACCAGAACCTGCCACCGTGATGCTTCTGAGATCTCTCCAAAGAGCATAAAACGGGGTTGCTCAAGCCCCCGCCAAACCCCACCCCAGATACCACCCCGTCCTGTAAAAGGACAACCCCAGTTTTGTAAATTGCAGCTCATTCTCTTCCCAGTTTCCTTGAGTGCACACTTTCACTGTAAATAAATCTTGCCGTCCTGCTCACTTTTATCTGTGTCTCTTCCATGAATTCCTCCTTGCGTGTAGAAAAAACCTGGAAGAAGCCTGGCCAGGGGCCTCCCCCGGACACGCAGAGCAGGCCTGGTGCCCTGACCGCTCCTTCCAGGACAGGGTGTAGTTTTACCAAGCGACTGCTGAGTACAGGAGTCAGTGGCTTGTGGGGGACATGCATTGCACGCTGTTCCCAACAGAGAGGACCTGCCTCCCTCCGCTCTGCCGACAGGTGTCTGAAGGCTTTGTCAGGCTGGGAGAGTTTAATCCCCGGCACTCTGAGCCCATCCTGCTCCCCAGTAGCCTTTCCTCCCATCGCCCTTCCGTGTCCACCCTGGATGTTTCTTCCCTAACACAGGCTCAGTAAGGGCATGGGAAGTGCTCAGCTCATGACAAGTGTGGCGGATGGGCGGTATACAGTGGCCATGCAGTCTGAGTGTGGCGGATGGGCGGTATACAGTGGCCATGCAGTCTGAGTGTGGCGGATGGGCGGTATACAGTGGACATGCAGTCTGAGTGTGGCGGATGGGCGGTATACAGTGGCCATGCAGTCTGAGTGTGGCGGATGGGCGGTATACAGTGGCCATGCAGTCTGAGTGTGGCGGATGGGCGGTATACAGTGGACATGCAGTCTGAGTGTGGCGGATGGGCGGTATACAGTGGACATGCAGTCTGAGTGTGGCAGATGGGCGGTATACAGTGGCCATGCAGTCTGAGTGTGGCAGATGGGCAGGTATACAGTGGACATGCAGTCTGAGTGTGGTATATGGGCAGGTATACAGTGGACATGCAGTCTGAGTGTGGCGGATGGGCGGTATACAGTGGCCATGCAGTCTGAGTGTGGCGGATGGGCGGTATACAGTGGCCATGCAGTCTGAGTGTGGCGGATGGGCGGTATACAGTGGACATGCAGTCTGAGTGTGGCGGATGGGCGGTATACAGTGGACATGCAGTCTGAGTGTGGCGGATGGGCGGTATACAGTGGCCATGCAGTCTGAGTGTGGTATATGGGCAGGTATACAGTGGCCATGCAGTCTGAGTGTGGTATATGGGCGGTATACAGTGGCCATGCAGTCTGAGTGTGGCGGATGGGCGGTAGACAGTGGCCATGCAGTCTGAGTGTGGTATATGGGCAGTAGACAGTGGACATGCAGTCTGAGTGTGGCGTATGGGCAGGTGACGGACTACAGCTTGGGGAGGCTCCGGTGCTGTGTGGTACACAGTTGCCAAAGCATGTCTCCAGGGGAGGGTTGTGAGTCTTGATTTCTTGTTCTCCTCCATGGCCAGCCAACAGGGGAAACAAGCCCAGGAGACAGGAGACGGTATCCTCGGGACAGCCACACTGGGAGCACACAGAGCGATTTTAGGTCGGCCCTTTCAATCAGGATCAGGTAAAACAGTAGACTTGACATGTCAGAGAGAAACCACCACTGCAGAACTTCGGTCTACAGCTGAAGACACAGGCCAGCGAGAGGACTGATGGGAGCAGAGCTTCGTTGCTATTGAGCGACACGGGGACAACATTGCGCTATAATTAACACTCAAAGGCATTTGGTCTCTGCCCCTGCTTCCTGGCATACAGCTCCTAGAGTCTCTGGGATGTCCGGAGTGATGGGCATGACTTTTGCAGATGAAATGAGTGGAGGGTGGGGTAGGTGGGGTAGATGGCTTCAGGACGGGAGCCCTCACCATAAAGACCAAGGCGTGATGGAGGGTTGGGACGCCGCCGCAGCCCCTCAACCCCTAAGTAGGGGAGCTGGACTGAGGGTTGAGCTGATCACCAATGGCCACAGACATAATCAGTCAGTCCTAGGTAATGAAGCCTCTATAAACCCAACGAAGAGGCCTTGGAGCTTCCAAAGAGCTGAGTACACACAGGTGTGTGGAGGGCAGTGTGTCCTTCCCGCATGTCTCGCCCTCTGCACCTCTTCCGTCTGACTACCCTTGGCAGTATCCTGTATAACCAACTGGCCAATGTCAGTGTCCCGGGGTTCTGTGAGCTCTCCTAGCAAATGGCTCAACCCAGGGAGGGGGCCGTGGGAAGCACAGGTCACTGCCTGCGGCTTGCAATCAGAAGCTGCTGTGGGCAGGCAGTCTCGGGGGCCTGTGGGATCTGATGCTGTCTCCAGGCAGGTGTCGGGATGGAACCGGATTACAGGGCGCGCAGCTGCTGGCCCCTGGAGGATCACCTGTGTGTGGGAACCCCCAACCCCATCCAGAGACAGAGACGTACATGTGAAAAGCGGTTTGTTTCTCCTTCAGACCAGATCTTGTTGAGGTTTGTTCATTCCCAAGAACAGAACTGGAACTAGGTCTCTTGAGCCGAGACACCATTGGAGATGCACGGAACCATTACTTTTTTTTTAAGGAATCTATTCTATATATTCCTAGAAGCCTGGGAACACTATGAAATGAGTTCAGTAAGCACAGTGGCTGCCCCTGTGGTCTGGCTGACAGCTTACAATGGAGAGATGGGTATAGACAGAAAAGAGGGCCAGGCCAGGACCCTGGCTCTTCCCAGAGAATGTGCAATGCCCGGTGAGTGACAACCAGTGCAAGCTTGGTGTGGTGAAGAAGGCATGGGCTTGGGAAAGAAAGGCCTGAGTTCAAACACTACCTCTGCTGTAGATCAGCTGCGTGACCTTGGGCAAGCCACGCAGCCTCCCCAGACCACCAATGGCCTGAGCAGAAAGTGCAGGGAGGGATGTGCGGGGCTAGGACGAGGTGTTTGTAAGGCACTTAGAGTAGGGCCTCAGACACCTCAGAGGCTTGAATGCTGGCAGCTCGTGTTATCACCCAGTGACAGGCAGTCCAAGGTGCAGGCCGTGGACAGAGCCAGAAACACGGGATTCATAGGGGAACGGCTGACCCACCCGGTGTTGGTCGTAGTAACAGCACCACCTCCCCAGGTGTGCACTTGTCCTGAGAGATTGCAGGCGGCCCTGGCGGCCCGGGCTATTCTCCAGGCTGGCGCACACTGGTGTTCACTCCATGGCAATTGATTTTTTTTCCCCGAGCATGTTCAAGATGATGAGGCTGTGGCGATGCGGAAGCGAAAGCAGGTGCAGCATGCAGTAGCCCACATCTGACCCCGGACCCCCTTTCTTCCAGGCCTCGCTCACTCTTCCAGTGTGGGAAGGGCCGCAGCACCCCCAAAGGTGCAGAATTCCAAGGAAAAGAGAGACAGGGATGAAGAGAGGCTGCCTCGTGCTGACTCACCCCTCCGCTCTCCAGCGCCCCGGTGAGGGGCGGGGCTGCTGGCCGAGGCCTGTTTCCCTGATGGCCCTTCCAGAGTTGGCAGGAACCCATTCCGGGCTGATGGAGGCTCGTTCCCCGCACCCGGCCCCGGACAATTGCTTCTGGGCTGCTGCTCTGGGATCTGCGCCAGGCAGACTCCGGCGTTCAACTCAGAGCCGGAGAGCAAAGAACTCAAGACAGGCCAGGTGCCGCATGCCAATGATAGGAGGGAGGTGCAGACAGCGCTCGCTCAGCCTGGCCTTGTGGACGCCGACATGGGCCTGTTGGGAGCCTGCTGCAGAGTGTATGAGTACGCAGGAGTGTACACCTGGGCGTGGGCAGTACCTGGGTGCCCACCTCTGCTCCTGCGTGCACGGTGGGAATGGGAGAGGCAAATGTGACTGTGTGTGAACCGCGTGTGAACGGGTGTGCGCTGTGCGCTGGGAGGATGGTGGGTGGGTGTGAATGTGGGTATGAGCTGTATAGGAGACGAGTTCATTCATGAACCGGTACACGGCACCTCTGTGGTACTCGGCCTTTAGCTCTGGTCTAGGGTTCTGTGTGTTTAAACAAGTCTATGGGTAGGTGCGTGGGTTTTGTGCTTGTGTGTGTTTTCATATGTGTGTGCTTCTCAAAGACTTATTTGTTTAAAAGGCAGAGCACCTGGGGTTGGAGAGAGGAAGGAAGGAAGGAAGGAAGGAAGGAAGGAAGGAAGGAAGGAAGGAAGGAAGGGAGAGAGGGAGATACAGAGATCTTCATCTACTTGTTCACTTCCCAAATGCCTACAACCTCTGAGGCTAGTCCAGCCTGAAGCCAGGAGCCATGCTTTCCATCCTGGTCCCCCCGCCGGGCGACAGGAACGCAAGCACTTGGGCCATCATGTGTGGCCTCCCAGGAGGCACAATCACAGGAAGCAGGATCTGCAGCTGAATTCCTGGGACCTGAGCCAGCCACTCTGATACAGAATGTGGGTACCCCGAGGTGGCTTCACCTACTGTGCCATGACACCTGTCCCCAAGGCTTGCTGTATTAAGCCATCCACTCTCAGAGGAACTAATCCACCCCTGTGAGACCTAACACTCTGAACACCAGGATCAACCCCTTCACAACCCCATCACCCCCACCAGGGCTCACTTCTCAGAGGGCCCTGGCATCTTTTAATACCATTACATAGGGGACCAAGCTTAGAACAAACCACACCCAAACCATAGCACCCACCAATACCATATGCACCTGCTGCTCCAACACAAGCCGCCTCCCCAGCTGGGCCCCACCACCAGGAGAAGCCTCAGACTGAAGGCCTGGACACATCCCAAGGACTGTCTTAGCCTCCTCCCGTTCTGCCCTTCAGAGCAAAGACCTGCGGCGGAAGCTGAAAGGGTCGTGCTTAGTCCCCTCTGCAGAGCCATGATGTCGATGTCCTGGTTTCCCACCGCGGGCCGACAGGGCTGCTCAGAAGCCCAGCTCATGTCCTCACCACCTTGTCGTCTCCAAAAGCTGCTGACTCTAGCAGATCCCCCTGCTCTGGGGCTGACAGTCCTTTGCTCACTCCCTTTGCTTGCATCTAATGAGGAGCGAGAGGCTGCCGAAACTGACAATAGAATTACCTGGGATGCTAGATTCTGTCAATCTCCATCAGGAACCCAGGGGGGCAATAGTCCAAGCACCAGGACACCTTGGTGCTGTTATTGCAACGGGGTTCACTGTGCAAGCAAACAAGACACCCTTCCCCCTGGTTGCTCACCCCGGGCTGATGAGTCAACCTGGCTTCCAGCCCAGGCTGCAGCATCCACCTCTCCCAGCACTCCGAGGAGGTACAGCCCTGGGATAGGGATGCACCTGACCACTGGGTGGACGTGGACGTCAGCTAGGCTCGCCCTTCCCCGGAAGCTCTGCCTGATTAACCCTGGCCCCTCGAAGCCTCCCCCAGATTTCGATAATTTCCAGGGTGACTCACATCCTCTTGGCCACTGGTGAATGACTTGGTCCAAGGGCCATCTCTGACACTCTTACCCTCCGTAAGCTTGTTCCCACTGTGTCAACCCATTAAGGTCCCTGTATTTTCTTCAACTGACTCAAAAAGATCACTCAAAAGGGAGTCTTTTCAATAATGGTGCTGAAACAGTTGACAAACTTATGCAAAAAATGAGTCTCAGGCCGGCGCTGCGGCTCAATAGGCTAGTCCTCCGCCTTGCGGCACCGGCACACCGGGTTCTAGTCCCGGTTGGGGCGCCGGATTCTATCTCAGTTGCCCCTCTTCCAGGCCAGCTCTCTGCTATGGCCCGGGAAGGCAGTGGAGGATGGCCCAGGTCCTTGGGCCCTGCACCCGCATGGGAGACCAGGAGAAGCACCTGGCTCCTGCCTTCAGATCAGCGAGATGTGCCGGCCGCAGCGGCCATTGGAGGGTGAACCAATGGCAAAAAGAAAGACCTTTCTCTCTCTCTCTCTCTATCCACTCTGCCTGTCCAAAAAAAAAAAAAAAAAAAAATGAGTCACAACAAACATAGCCAATTCCTAGACTTTCCTGGGTCCTAGGACCTCGTCCTTTGCCTGCAGGTCCTCTGCAGAGATTAAATCACTGAGGTAAACAAGTTGCACAGGGGTAAGAGACCCTTAGTTATCAAGACCTGGATTGTCCCTGTAATTAACATAGCTGGGGCCAGCACTGGGGCACAGTGGGATAAGCTGCCACCTGCGATGCTGGCATCCCATATGGGCTCTGGTTTAATCCCATATTCCATTTCCAATCCTGCTCTTTGCTAACGGCCTCAGAAGGCAGCAGAAGATGGCCCAAATGATGTTACAAATGAGTCATACAACTATCCTGAAAGATAAAGGAGCAGGGACTTGCTCCATAGGTTAATCCTCCGCCTGTGGCGCTGGCATCACATATGGGCGCCGGTTCTAGTCCCGGCTGCCCCTCTTCTGATCCACCTCTCTGCTATGGCCTGGGAAAACAGTGGAAGATGACCCAAGTCCTTGGGCCCCTGCACCCACGTGGGAGACCTGGAAGAAGCACCTGGCTCCTGGCTTCGGATAGGCTCAGCTCTGGCCATTGCAGCCATCTGGGGAGTGAACCAATGGAAGGAAGCCCTCTCTGTCTCTCCCTCTCACTGTCTGTAACTCTCTCTCTCAAATAAATAAATAAAAATCTTTAAAAGAGAGAGAAAATAAGCAACCTAAGTCACTTTGGAAAGCAGTTTTGATCACATACCCAAGACTCAAGATAAAAAGAACTATGTACAAACATTGTACTCTGATTGGTAAATTTGCTCACCATGGGGGTATGAGTCAGCAATCCCACATCTCCTTCGTGTGTGCATACGTGGTTGAAGGGACAGGACACACAGGTGAGTCCCACTAATTGCAGTAGGAATGTTCTGTTACTGCAAACACTGCACTGCTCCCACAGGAAGTACCAGGAAATGTTCCTGTGAGCCCCGGTCACCACATTTTCAATAACCGGTCAGAACATAACCTCCTGTATGTATCTTTAAAGGCTACTTCATTAACATTGAACTTATGGCCAGCCTCGCTATAATCCACACCTGAGTGAAGAAGAGCTAACTCATGTATTTTCTCTATAAAGCACAGTGCCAGACAGCATTCTAGGACCACACTTGGGGGGCATTTTAAGCAGCATAGTTCCCCATAAAAAGCACAAAAATACGACAAACATGACACTAAACGGCCCATGAGAAGGACACTTGTTTACAGTATGGGAGCTGTAGCAAGAAGGCGGGAGGGAGCCTCCTCTGAGCTCATCTAGGAACAGGTGCACTGGGCAAGTCAAGTTTCTGGAAGCTCTGGGCACGTCCGTGAGTGACCACCAAAGTGCCCTGAGTACTGACCTGGGGGTTACAAGTAAGTCGCAGTGAGTAGGAGACATTGCAAATACAGTAAGAATCCATGGATGCAAGGAGCTGTTGTGTATTGTAGAGAACAAGAGCCAAACAAGGGGAGTGAGGGATCAACACAACTGTGTCCTTGAGGTCATGAAACCGAGCCCCCAGACACCAGATCCTGCCAGGCCCCGTCTCCTAGTCACCCTTCCTTAGCTTCACTCACTGAGTCAGGAAGCGGCACACGTGGACCAGACCCAGGAGGTCATTTGCTTCTCCAACAGGTAACACTTCAGGAATCCCAGATCCTAGGCAGAGAGTAAATGCCACCTGCATGCAACCCCAGGCTGCCTGCAGAAGCCCACTTGGCCATGACACCAGCCAGCTGGCGTTGAGCAGGCAGCTCACACATAGCATCGTGGTGGTGCTTCAGGGCTGGACTGCTGGCTTCCAGCTCGCCCAGGTCCTCACGTGCACACTGCCTTCTTCCCATCTCAACAGTATCTTCTGCAGAACAGCCGAAGTGAGACAACCTGGCTAGGCTGGGTCCAATCTCACCACCTGTGGACCTCAAGGACCCACCACGCCTCGAAGAGAAGGAGAGTATGGCCACGCATCTAGTGTAAGCCTCAGCACCTGACACCAGAGTCTTGCAGCTCCCGTGGGATTTCACCAGACCAGCTCCCTTCTCCTTGCAGCCTCTTTAAAAACCCCAAAGCATCATCACTCAGGGGAGTGGTAGTTCTTGAGATGAGCTCTGTTACCCCCTCATCGGCTGACAGATCAAATTTTGTCTTTCCTATTTACCCTCAAACCTTATCGTCGCTGTTCTGATTCAGCACCAGGGACAGGGACCAAGCTTCCACAGTATTTTCATTTGCTGCGTGCACTCAACTTTCTGGAGTTAAACTCTCAGAATTCGCGCTGGAGGGGTGCTTAGAGAGCCTGCCTCCACCACCCCTCGTGCACAGGAGAATACAGGCCTGGGAAGGGAAGTGGCTTCGCCAGGTACACACTGGCTCTCTCCTCTGTCTATTTGGTGAGGAGAAGTGATGGCAAGGACTGAGAGTTTTGTAGGGGTGGGGCTGGGGAGGTTAGGTTGCTTGAAATCCAGATCTCAGTTTACCCAGACTGAGGCTCTCATAACCACAGATCTGCCAGGAACTTCCGGGCGCAGGCTCATACAGCCTCTCTTCCCAGCTGCGCTCACTCCCCAGGTGAGCTCATCCATTCTCATTACTGTAAGTACCATCTATATGCAAATGTGCGACTCCAGCCTGGACCTCTTCGGCTGAACTCCAGACTGCAATTTCCACTGCCTTCCAGTCATCACCACCTGCTTATCCAAGGGGCGTCTCACACCTGACATCGCCCCACAGAACTGGGATTCCCTCCCCGCAAGCTGCTCGTCGTCCCCCATCACTCCCATCCCAGCCAACGGCAGCTCCCACTGCTCCGGCTAAATCCGGGGCAGCATCCGCCAGTCCCTTCTCACATATTCTGCATGCAATCCCACAGCCAATCCTGTTGCTCCACGGAGTTAGAACCATCTCCGCCGACGCCCCCAAGGCCCTCTGACTACTGCACATTTCCAGCCTTGCTCCATTCAGCCTGCCCAACAGCTGTTAGAATTGTCCTTATAAAATATCCCGTCGTGTCCCTCCTCTGCTCCTCCCACAGCTTCCTTCTCACTCGGAGTAAAATCCAAGACCCAAAGGCAACCCCTGAGGTCTCAATGAACCCTGGTCTCTCCTCCCACCCACCACCCACTCCTGTTCCAGCCACCCCCAAACACCCACGGCATGCTTTTTAGTTGGACTTGCACCCTTGTTGCTCCCACTGCTATATGGGGAAGCTCTTTCCCCAGAGAGCAGGTTGGTTGCTCTTCAACACATTCCCCTCTGGGCTTGGACAAGCAGAAGAAGGTCCCAGTTGCAGTGTCTTGCTAGGGGGAGTCGGGCCCGGGCCCTCAGCCCCACTCCTTACAGAGCTCTGCTCAAACAGCCTTTGCTCTGAGTGCTTCCCTGACCCTCTTGCCCACCTGCACCTTTCCCATCCGTCTCAAGCCTTTTCATGCTGGTTTTTATTCTTAACACTGGTTGCCACCTGCTCTGATACTGTGTTTATGAATTGTCTGTCTCTTCCACTGGGTAGCACACATGTGTCTAACTGTTCACTGCTATATTCCCTGGACCTAGAATATTACCTGGCATGTAGTAGGCACTGGATTTTTTATTTTTTAAACAAAAATTCATTTTATTTGAAAGACAGAGAACTTCTATCTATCTACTGGCTCACTCCCCAAACACCCTTAACAGCCAGGCCTGGGCCAGGCCGAAGCCAGGAGCCTGGAATTCTGAGTCTCCCATATGAGTAGCAGGGGCCCAAGTACTGCTGCCTCCCAGGGTGTGTATCAGCAGGAACCTGGGTCAGAAGTGGAATAGCTGGAACTCACACCCAGGCACTGTGGGATATGGGTACCCCAGCGGCCAGTCAACCACTGTGCCAAATGCCAGGATGGATTTCTATGTTTTTGGTTATGTGAGCGAATACAAACAAGCAGAAGGATCTGCATGTAAAACCAGAGAACCAGAGACTTCCAGTGCCCTGCTCTCTCCAGCAAGGGTCACAAGGAGATGGCAGCTGAGAGGTGGGTCCTGGATTTTCCCAAGGAGCAATAAGGGAAGGGGGGGCACTTCTTAGTGTCCCTGGGCCACCTCTTAGTCCCTGCCCCTCCCCTTTGTGCCCCCAGGCCATCTCCTAGCCACCCTGGAAGCACACACTACACTGTCAAGGCTATGAATGAAACTGGCCAATGTTTCCCAACAGCCTCTACTCAGAAAGGGCCTGGCACCTTTTCACAAGGCAGAATAACAGCCGTTTGCAGCTTGGCACTGGATCCCGCACTCCTCCCACCCCCATTGAACCACTGCAGCGTGGCCTCTTCTCCAGAAATCTCTGGTCTCCCGCCCCACACCCAAGTTCTCAGCCCCAATCTGGATTCCTCTGGTTTGCATCTCCAAAGAAATAAAACAAATCCCACTAAGCGCTGTTTATTTTTCCTGGCAGGCGTGTTGTGGCTCCTGGGATCTGGAGGGGACTGTCCAGGCGTGGCACATCTGGGTCTGGGGAGCCCAGACCAGCCCCCCCCCAGCACAAGAAAAGGGGGGGGGTTGCGCTCAACTCCACTTGAAAAGCGGTGCAGGAGAGGGAGGGGGAGTGCAGACACAAAGACAACAAAACCCACCTCCCACTAGGGCAGCCCCATGTGCATAATAGAGACGGAGCACCACTTAGCTGTGGCAATTAGATTCCCTGGCGAGCAGAGGAGCCGAAAATGCAGCTTCAGAGTGGAAAAAGACTATGGGATTGAGGACCCCTGGGAAGGGGAGGTATTGAACACCCCAAGACTAGTTGGAGGCATTACTCTAGAACCCCAAAACTGGGTCCTCTCCCCTGACACGGAACGAGTGCCGCAGGCACAGAAGAAAGTTCTTGCAAAGCCCAGAGCAAGAGGTCGGTCGGCAGCTGCTGCCCCCTTGCCTGCTCCCCAGGAAGAAAAGGCAATGCATCAAAGTCGGGGGTGAGCAGGGCGTGACCAGCTCCTGTGCGTGGCTCTGGTTGGTCCACAGTGCAGGTGCCTGCCTTTGATTGGTCAGTGATGCGTGTTTCCTTTGGGCGGGCTCCAGTCTGTGTGGGTCTGAGAGCAGACTGGGGATTATGTTGTTTAATCAGGGCCTGTGAGTCCCTGCAAATCTCTCAGACTGCGGCTGCCAGGGAGAAGTGGATTATTCAGGGCCCCTTGCCCCGTGGCACTCCCTTAACTCACTGAGTTCCTCTTTCTAGAGGAACTGCAAGCTAAGACGGAGACACTGGGATCTGATGGAGTAAAATCAATACCAAAGGCATTAGGGGCAAGACACTGGGCTTCAGGCAGGCAGGGCGGGGTCCCAGACTCAGAGCAAATTGACCTTTGTCCTAACCCCTGATCCCCAGGCTGGGAACCCAGTGAGAAAAAGTGGAGAAGCTTCACCAACCAGCCTAGGGAGAGCCCGGGCTCTGCTTAGCCGCCTTCTGCTGGGTGGGGTGTGAGCGCTACTTGATGATGGAGTGAGTTACCACCAGGAGAGGGTGTGGCGGTTAAACAGGGCTGGAGCAGGGGAGGGGGCTGCTCAAGGGGACCCCTACCCCGGGGTGGCTCTCAAGACCACCATTTTGCTGCCAGTGGGGCTCTGTAGTGTAAGGCTTGCCCCCTCCACCTGGGGGCAGCTTTGGCCTTGAGCAGGCAGTTAACCCCGGGGGAGGGAAGGGGATGGGGCGCGGGACAGAGACCTTGGGAGACAAGGTCTCAGCTCAGCTCTTTCTCACCCAGAGCCCCAGTTCCGCCTTCTTCCCCTCAAGGGAGCATGCGGTCCCAGGGTCCCTGTGGTGGCACATCCAAACCCCATTTGCAAGCGTGGATCCCTTCTTATTAGCAACAGAGCACTGGCCTCACGCCTCCCGATGCCTGAGTGATGAGCTCCTTGATGGCAGGACCAGATCCTTGATCATTTTATTATCATTTCTAAGTCCTGGCCCTTGGCACAAGGTGGATGCTCTGCTTAATGAGGGGCGAACCACTTCTGACACTCCCTCCTTCTCCAGGGCGGTGGGACTGACTGCGACAGGGACTCTTTCAAGTCAGACTTGTGAGGACATGGCCGTGGTGACTCAGTGGAGGACGGGGGGAGTCGGGAGGGCATCCTCCCTCCACGAGTTCTGGCAGCAGCACCATCACAGGGTTGGACCCAGCGCCCTGGGCGTCCACGGAGACAGCCGATCGCAAGGGCTTCTTTGGAACAACACTGATGCATCTCCTCCTCCTTGCCTCTCATCTGGACTCCAACATTAGCGCGTAATTGCTATGATTAGAGGAGAATGAGTCAACATTTATTCTTCTTTCTAAGGTGTGTGTGTGCGCGTGTGTGAGAGAGAAACAGAGAGGCGTGGTTATGGGAGTATTTCTGCAAAGCAAGTATCAGCTGAAGCCGAGTTTGTGTTCAGCTGGTTTCCATGGTAACCCATCAGCTTCCTGTGCTCCCAGCTCTCCCCGCACCCCCTCCCTTACGGGGACAGTGCCTTTCTGAACAGGAGGGCCCAGCTTAGTAAAAGAGAGACAGGGACCTCATCCGCTCCAGCCCCGACAGCTCCCAGCCCCTGCAGCTCAGGATGTATGGCTGTTAACACAACGGGTCTGTGTGCGGCCAGGCTCAGAGCCCCTGCTCCAAGGTCACCCCTCCCATGACTGCTGCACAAACCCCACCTCACCCTGTCAGCCAGCCTGGTGCCGAGGCACAGCTGCGCCCAGGTACTTAATCACAAGCTTGGGATTCTGAGCTTTCCAAGACCAGGTCCTAGCTTGGAGAACAGAAGGACAACAGGGGGTCGGAAGGGAGCTGGAGAGAGTGGAGAGGGGTGGGGGACACAGAAAAAGAGTACGATGACCTTTCGACCTTTTGCCCTTTGGAGCAGGCAGTCCCCAGAGACTGCGGGAGGAGGAGGCAGGGGTCGGCAGAGCTGGACCTAGGCTTAGGACATATGCTGGCTTAGTGTGAGCATTCTCCAGTTTGCAGGTTGCGCATTTGACAGCACAGGTACGCGAGCCCAGGATGTCTCTCCCTCCCCCTGCGACACGTGTTAAGCAGGCCCCGCCCTCTGACCCTTCCAATACAGCCAGGCACCAGCTGCAGGCCCACGGACAGGAATCACAGACCTGGGTTCTGTTGGACCTGGACAACCGCGTGCTGGGTGCTGCTCCAACCCTCGCGGCATCCCTGCAAACACCCTTTGACCAGGTACTACTGAGAGCCGTCATCTTGCAGAGATGGGAATGGAAGTACAGAAAGGTTAAGCAAATTGCTCAAGGTCACACAGCCAACAGGTGGCAGAGCCAGGCTTCCCAGACCGCAGGGTCTGTGTTGGTCACCACCGGAGATCTTAGAGAACACACATCCGACCTTCACCCCCAGGAGCCACACCAGCACCCACGATGCACCCAAGGTCACACAGCTGCAGCGTAGCGGATGCCTGCGGAATTAATCCACCCCTTCTAGAAAGGTCTACCAGGGCCAAGGGCTCGCCTCTGATCCCAGCTGCCACCCTGCTCTCTGCCAGTGCTGCGCCCCTGCCAGGCGCTCCCCGCAGCAGCCCAGGTCTCACCCCCCCCCGGGTGAAGGACAGAGTTTGCGCCCAGAGTGACAGCGCCGCCCACCCCTGTCATCTCTGCCTGCTCATCCTGTCAGCCGCCTCCCAGCTCCCAGCTGTCTGTCAGCAGCTGCCGGGATATAAATAGGCAGCCGTTGGCAGGAGCACCCTGGCAGAGAGGGGTGGGGGCGGAGGACAGGGAGAGGGGTGTGACAGGCGAGGAAGAGACCCCAGGGTCCTCCTCCTGGTAGGCTGTCCACGCTGCACCTCAGAGGGACTGGCGGGGCCCTGGACAGGGAGGAGGAACTGGGGGGAGCAGGAAGCAGCTGTGGAGAGCGAGGGAGCGTGGGAGCCATGGTGCCAGGATGTGCCTGCGCCACCACGCCAACCGTCCCCTCCAGCCCTCCCTCCGTCACCTGATGCCTGGGGAGGTATCTAAGAGGTCTCCCCACAGGGTCTGTGGGGTGCAAGGAGGCCCACCCAGAAGAGGACAGGGCCAAGAAGCAGAAGGGGAGGTGGTGGCACGGCAGGCTAGGCCACGGGACGCCTGCAGCCTGCCCCAGAGGGCCGCTTTGAGTTCCTGCGCTTCCACTTCTGATCTAGCTGCTGTTCATGAACCCTGGGAGGCAACAGCCAGCGATGGCTCAAGCGCCACCCACGTGGGAGACCCGGATGGAGTCCCTGGCTCCTGGCTTCGGCCTGGCCCAGTCCTGCCTGTTGTGGCCGTTTGGGGAGCGAACCAGCAGACACAAGTTCTCTCTGTCTCTCTGTTGCTCTTTCAAGTAGATGTAAATAAATAATTAAACATCAAAAAGAAGGAAGGGAAGGGAAAGTTTGGGCAGAACTGGAAGGGCAGAGAGTAATTTAAACTCAGCGAACATTTATCAAGCCTCTCCCAGATGCTGGGCTTCCACACACATCACCTCATTTCCTGCCTCTCTAATCCGGGGCTGGGCGTTATCTCCCTCTCACAGATAAGGACGCTGAGCAGTGATAAGGAGGGACAAGAAAAGGCAGGGCTGGAAGGAGCTGTTGGAGATTACCGGTTCAGTCCCCACTTTCTGCTGAGACACACAGAAGTGAGGGATGTGCCCCAGAGGTACACGGCTGGCCAGCTGGGCCAGCACGGCAGGGCTGGCAAGGTGGCAGGGCCAGCAGCCTGGCCCTCTTGGGCCCTGCACTCCGCAGGTGCAGGCCAGCCCCTCAGGTCGCCTCAGGGAAGGGGATCCCGGCAGTAGCAGCACACTGATCAGGACCGGAGGTATGACTGGCAAAGGCTGCCTTCTACTTACTCTCTCTGGGTTGACCGCGATTATTCTCAGGGCAGGCACTTGCCCTGTGGGTAGGAGGCGTACATCCTCGCATCAGAGTACCTGTGGCCAAGGCCTGCTTCTGGTTCCGGCTCCCTGCCAACGCAGACTCTGGGAGGCAGCAGAGATGCCCCAAGTAGGTGGTTCCTGCCACCCACCACCCACATGGGAGGCCCAGATGGAGTTCAGGGCTCTTGGCTTTGGCCTGGCCCGGCCCTGGCTGTTGAGGGCATTTGGAGAGAGAACCAGGGGGTGGAGCACACTCTCTTGCTGTGTCGGCCTCACAGATAGATACATTAAAGATAACTAAAGTGCTGACACACACTGGAATGTGCATCAGAATCACCTGGCAGATTGTTAAAAGCAGAGCTGAGCCCTACCCCAGGGTTCTTAAATCTAAAGGCATATTGTTTACATATATTTTAGATTCATTCATTTATTTATTGGAAAGGCAGAACATCAGAGAGGGAGAGACAGACGGAAAGAGATCTCCCATATGCTGGTTCACTCCCCAAAAGGCCACACCAGCCAGGTCTGGGCCAGGCTGAAGCCAGGAGCCAGGAACTCCATCCAGGTCTCCCTCATGGGTGGCAGGGGCCCAAGCATTTAGGTCACCTTCTGCTGCCTTCCCAGGTGCACCAGCAGGAAGCTGGATCCAAAGCAGAGCAGCTGGGACACGAACTGGCACTCCCATCGGGGATGCTAGCATGGCAGGCAGCAGCTTAACCCACTGCACCACAACACTAGCTCCTACTGTTTGTAAGTTCAGTATGCTATGGTGTTTTGATGTTTAAGAACCTCTATGGCTAAGACAGAATGCCCGGGCTAGCCGAGTTCTCAGAACAGGAAAGGGCTGTGCTGGGCACGAGCCTTTAACAGGCGAAGAAGCCGATCTGGAGCCACAGTCTCTGGCCCTCGTGCCCAGAAAGTGATATTCCTCTGCCTGGATCATCCAAGGCCAGGCCCCGGGCACTAGGGGCCAACCCTGTAGCTTAGAGACTGTTGAAACCACCCCACTGACCCATCCCATGGAAACCCCCATAGAGGCCCCAACCGAGGATGTCCCATGGTCCTGGCCCCTCTGCCTTCTGGACACCCTGATGCTTCTTTGTGGGGCCCCGCATGGCATACCAGGCCTCCTGCCTCTCTGGGCCCCGGGGGCAGAATACACTGTGCTCTCTTGAGCCTCTCCCATGGCTGCACCTGGCTGACCCGCACATAGCAGAGCAGCTGGCAGGTGACAGCCATGCTGCTGTGGCTGCTCCGGAACCCCGTTTTGAGAACTGTTGGAAGAGGATCGGGAGTGGCTGGGGAAGCAGGGGATCAAGACTCTGGTCTCCTTCAATCCAGGAGTCCTGTTGGGCCGAGATGGTGATGACCATGGTGAGGCCCCGCAGGAGACTGGTCCTGGGGGAGACACACACAGGCACGGTGGGCCTGGCATGGCAGATCAGGCCCCACGGAGTCAGAGTCTCAGAGCGTGGCCCTCCAGGAGGTCCACTGTGCCCCTGTCCTCAGGCTGGAGCCCACCTGGTCTCGGTGTGGTGGCTGATTCCAGCACAGAGACCTAGCTGGGGACCTGTGGGGACAATAGCAGGGGGGGACATCACTGGGTAAGGACATGGAGCAGCAGTGGGCAAGACCCACTGGATGGGGTGACAGCTCCAAAGAACCATCCTCTCAGGAGGTAGAGATGGTCGCTGGCCCTGCACACCACACAAGCCTGAACTTGGGCTTTTCTCACCACGCAAGGCACAGGCAGTGGGGGAGGAGAGAGGACGCCATGAAAGAGATGCTGGGGACCAGCGTTTGGTGCAGCGGGTTAGGCTACCACCCGTGATGCCGGCATCCCGTACCAGAGCACCATTTCAGGTCCCAAGAGCTCCCACTTCCAATCCAGCTCCCTGCTAATGAGCCTGGAAAAGCAGTGGGTGATGGCCCCAGGACTTGGGTTTCTGCCACCCACGTGGGAGACCTGGATGGCGTTCCTGACTCCTGGCTTCAGCCTGGCCCAGCTCTGACCATTGCAGCCATCTGAGAAGTGACCCAGCAGAGGGAAGGAGTCTTTCCTCAGTCTCTGTCACTCTGTCTTTCAAATAATTAAGTTGAAAAAGATGGATAGATGCTGGTCGATGCTGGTCTTCCTGTCCAGCGCGGTAGAGGCTGCTCACAAGCATTCACTCAGGTGTTTAAAGATCTGCACCCTTTGTATCCTAGCCGATGGAATACATCACACTGGATCTCTTTCCACACTTGTCATCTTCCACTGGTGCCCCTCACAGAGAACTGGTTGTTGGTGCAACCGACCCCCACCCCCGCCATGTCTGTGGGTTCTGTCTTCACTGCAGATCAAAAATATTTGGAAAGGCCAGTGCCGCGGCTCACTAGGCTAATCCTCCGCCTGCGGCACCGGCACACCAGGTTCTAGTCCTGGTTGGGGTGCTGGATTCTGTCCCGGTTGCCCCTCTTCCAGGCCAGCTCTCTACTGTGGCCTGGGAGGGCAGTGGAGGATGGCCCAGGTCCTTGGGCCCTGCACCCGCATGGGAGGCCAGGAGAAGCACCTGGCTCCTGGCCTCAGAGCAGTGCGGTGCGCCGGCTGCAGTGGCCATTGGGGGGTGAACCAACGGTAAAGGAAGACCTTTCTCTCTGTCTTTCTCTCTGTGTACTCTGCCAAAAAAAAAATTGGAAAAACAATTGCACCTGCACTGAACATATACAGACCCTTTTCCCTTGTCAATATTCCCTGAACAATAAAATACAACTGCGTATCCTTATGCGGTATTAGATATTGTAAGTCATTTAGAGAAGGTTTAGTTTATGGGCCGATGTAAGTTGAATACGAATGCCACACCTTTTGATCTAAGGGGCATCCGTGGGTCTGGGGATCCTGGGATCAATCCCCATGGATACCCCTTACCAAGGATGGCGCACCTGCAGGAGCAAACACTGAGTAACGGGAGCGCTCAGGTGAGGGCCGGGCGGTCCCAGCTGAGGATGATTCTGGGGAAGGCTGGGGAAGGGGCCGTGAAAGGAAACAGCCCGGCTGCCCCTTGCACTCACCCACAGCTCCCCACGCCCTTGCTGCCCCCTCCGCCTGCCCTTCTCCACCTTGTCCAGACGACGGACAGACGCCATACCTTTCAGGACTCGGCCTGGGATCTGTGCTCTGCACGTGTTGGGGGCTGGTCCTGCCAGTCCCGCCCCCCGGGTGCTTCACGCTGGTTCTGCTGCCCGCCTGTGAATCCCGGGAGGCTCAGGTGAAATGTTTATAAAGATAGCCACGCAGGGGTGTAGCTCTGGGCGGCAAGTTTCAAACACCCGGGAGGTCACCACCGCCCTCTAGGACTTCATCTGCCCAAGGCAGCACCAAACAGCCCCCTCCCCCCACCCGGGGAGTCCTGAGAACACAAGATATTAGTCACTGCCTCCCGCCGTTCGGGGGTTTCTTCTCGTGTGCCCAAGCCTGCATCGCCCTACAGCTCCCATCAGAAAGGTGACTCTCACATCCTAGCCCCAAATCTCAGAGAAGGCACCGCCCGGCCTTGTGCGAGCTCAGTGGGGCTGGTGGGGAGGAGGATCTGCCACAGAACGGGCAGCGGGGATAGCAAGTCGTGCCCCTGGCTGCTGAGAAGGCTGGACACAGACGTCCAGCACTGATGGCCAACGCTGGGCGGGCACCACAGCAACAAGGGCAGAGCCCTGCTCCGGAGGCCACGCAAGCACTGGCAGGATCCTAGCCCCTGAGGTCACAGGGAGTTAAACCGGGCCGGGTCCTGACCAGGAGCTGGAAGGAAGAGGGCGACAGATCTGGGGAGAGGAGGCAAAGGGTCCTTACAGGTAGCTGGGGACAGACAAGCTGGGTGGTATGGGGGTCCCCGGAGGAAAGAGAGGGCCATTTCCCACAGAGGGTGAGCACAGGGCCCTGCCTTCCCCCAAACCCAGCCCTGTGCTCCCAGGACACTCCCCGCCCCCAGCAGCCGGGAGCAGAGAGAGACCTGGGGGGTGCTCGCATCCCACTGGGATTAGGAACAAGGATGAAAGGGGAGGAGAGAGAGAGGGGCAGACGGACAGACGGACAGAGGGTGTGAAGGGAGAGGAGCGCGGGGCAGCCTGCACTGTTGCCATGGCAACACACACACACAGCCACCTCCGCCATAAGCTCCGCGGTGGGTGAGCTTCCTCCTACACCAAAGCCCAGGACAGCGGGAACCGGGAGTGCGCATCACCCCAGAGAGCCTGCGCCTGTCCTGGCCGGGCCGGAAGCCGCCTCCTCTACAGGGTGCGCACGTGGCGGGGGGAGGGGCGGGTCGCCCTCGTGCGGGGCACCGAGGGTGGCGGGGGGCACCGCTGCTCATTCTCCCCGGGGTGGGTGTGCTGGGCTCGGACCACCCCAGGGAGACAGGGTCCAGACCGGCGAGCTGACTCCCCGCCGCGTCTCGCCCTCCTCCTCTTCCATCCCCCCCCCCCCTTCTCGGGGATCCGGTCTCTCCAACTCCCTCTCCCGCCCCACCCGCTGCTCCCCTGTCCTCCTCCTCCTCCCTGCTTTCCTCTTGGCTCTCTTCCCTCCCCCACCTCCCTTCTCTGTATTGCAATCGATACCAAAGCCAGAGGAGTTGGTGGAAAAATACCACGCTGGGGACAGCGGGAGGAGCACCGGCCTGGGCTCTGCCTCCTGCCGCGGCAGGGCCAGGGCGGTGCCGGAGAGAGGGCCCCACCCCCCACCCAACACCAGCCCTGCCTGGCGGCAGGAGGAGAAGTTAGGGGGGAGAGGGGCCGGCCTTGCCCCCCGTTGTGCCACCGACAGCCACTTCTGATTCCAGGCCTGCTGGGGAACAGGAACCTCCCTGAGTTTGCTGGGCCCTTGGCAATTTGGCCAAAGCCAAAGTTGAGTCACCAGCCCCCCGCTGGCTAACATGGGGGTGGGCAGCACCCAGAGACCTTGGACTATGGAGCCCAGGCCTGTGTGCTGGGAACAGGACTGGGAGGGAGCACACAGGTCAGCCTGAGGGTCTGGGGCTGGCCAGGTGGCCAGGGAGAGACACAGGCTGTGATGAGGACAAACTCTCTGCATGGGGAGCCACGGGGTGGGGTGGGGGGCTGTCCCTAACAGCCACACGCACTTCCTGAACCGGTCAGAGGGTGTGCCACCCCTCAAAGGGACCTGCTGGCACCCAGGAGCCCCCTCCACGGGTGGCTTTGAAGTCTGCACTTTTTGTCTCCCCATCAGTCCTCAAAAAATATATAAGTAGTTTTCAAAAAGTTCATGGAAAATGTATATTATCAAAAAACTATACATGAGGGCCAGTGCTGTGGTATAGTGGGTAAAGCCTGCAGTGCCGGCATCCCATATGGGCGCCAGTTCAAATCCTGGCTGCTCCATTTCCAATCCAGCTCTCTGCTATGGCCTGGGAAAGCAGTGGAAGATGGCCCAAGTCCTTGCACCCATGTGGGAGACTGGAAGAAGCTCCTGGCTCCTGGCTTCGGATTGGAGCAGCTCTGGCCATTGCAGCCCATATCTGGGAAGTGAACCAGGGATGGAAGACCTCTCTCTTTCTCTCTGCCTCTCCTTCTCTCTCTGTGTAACTCTGCCTTTCAAATAAATAAATCTTAAAAAAAAAAAAAACTATGCATGGATTTCAACTATTTTGCAACAAAACATTTTCATTCAATTTTCCCATAAACTTGGTAGCCGGGTCCTGCCCTCTGAGACCTCCTGAGCTTGGGCCAGGGCGATGTGCGTGCAGCCGCCTGTGGGAGAAGGGAATAAGGGAAAGACTTAATTGTTTGGGAAAAGCCAGGCCAAGATTTGTGTTCTGCACCTGCACATCAGTTTCTGTGCATCTCTCTCTGTCTGTCTGTCTGTCTGTCTCTCTCTCTCTCTCTCTCAAACACACACACACACACACACACACACACGGCCCCGGGCGTCCCCTCCCTCCCTGTCGGCTCGCTGGTGGACCAGGCCTGCACCGCAGCAGGATCTCAGACCTGGAAGAGGGAGTCGCCCAGCGTTGCTCTCCACGCTCTCCTCATGTGGGCAGGATGCGCACACAATGACTTAACACAGGGAAGGAAAACACACGCAAACAAACGCACAGTCACAGCCAGCTGTGGGAGCTCCCCGCAGCCGAGCCGGGGCGGAGGGAGAGCGGGAGACAAGTGGGGCTGCCGAGTCGAAGCAGCTGTGTTCCGTGTTCCGGAAGCGGGCTCCAGGGGGCACGCGCTAGCTGTGCACGTACCCCGAGGCTTCGAGCACCAATGGGGATCCTGAGGCTCCTGGGGGGGGGGGGGGGGCCTGCAGCAGGAGGGTGAAGTGGGAGGAGACCCCAGAGATTGTCCCCGCCACCTTGTAGGGCCCTGAACCTTGGCCCTGTCCCCCACCCCATCAGCCCAACTGGCCACCTGAGGAAGCTTGGAGAGAAAGGCCACGGTCCCCTGGGGCAAACTGAGGCCAGAGGACAAAGGAGCCGGGCATGCGGTCACAGTGGACCCCTGACAGCTGGGCCTGCCTGCCTGCTCTTCTGCAGCTCTCCCTCCCCACCGACCCCATTGGAGGCCTTTGGAGGTTGATTTCAATCAAGCTTTAAAATAGAATAAAATAAACCAGCCCATCTCCACCTGTGTCCTTGGTTTCTGTTCCCTGGGCTCAGTCCCTGCTTGTCATCTCAGCCACACTGAAGATGTGAACAGCTCAGCCTCCTGCTGGCCCTGCTGCACTTGGGGGCTTGGGGAGGGTGGGTCGGGGGAGGGTCCCCAGCCCTGCAGTGGCTGTACATGGAGGGGATGGAGGCCGGGGCGCAGGGCAGCCCCTCTTCACCCCTGCAGTGCCGCTACCCCGGCCGCTGGGCACCTAATTTATAAGCTGTTTTTACTGCTGTTGTCAAACAGCCACAAACCAAGGAAATAAAGTAGCCGGAGGCACACCGTCTCCCAGCCAGCACTGCCCTCCCAGCCTGTCTGCGGGGCCTGGCCTCCACCCCCCACCACCACCCCCCCCCCCCCCCCCCCGCCCAAGGGACTGAGATCCCCAGGGACAGATCCTCCCAAGTGAGTCCCTTGGGGACTGAGGGCTGGGAGACACACAGCGGGAGCTCGTGGGGGGCGGTGGGGGGGAATCAAAGCTGCTGTCTACCTGGGACAAGAGGGGAAGCTCCCAGCAGCACCGACCCCCTGGGGAGCACAGGAAGGACAGACTCAGCTCCCAAAACCACCTCCAGCCCCTCCACGAGGCTGTCTCCTCCCTCACCTCCCTGGGGACAGAGAGACTTCCTGGTGCACTGCTTTGCCCACCAGCGGTAAACCGTGTTACAAGGTCAGGAGACGGGCGGCGGGGGGGGGGGGGTGGTCAGAGGCTTGGCCCAGCAGTGCAGATGCCAGCTAAGAGTGCCGGGATTTGATTCCCAGCTCTGGTTCCTGACTCCAGCTTCCTGCTAATGTGGACCCTGGGAGACAGCAGCAATAGCCCAAGTAACTGGGTTCCGGATTGAGTTCCTGGCTCCCAGCTTGGGCTGGGCCTGACCCGAGGGCATTGGAGTGTGAACCATTGGATGGGAGCTAGCACACATACTCTCTCTCTTTCCCTCACTCTCCAATTAAAAATAAGATTTAAAAAAAAAAAATACAGTTCGGGGCTTATGTTGTGGTGTAGTGGGTTAGACCTCTGCCTGCAGCACTGGCATCCCATATGGGTGTAGGTTTGATACCAACTACTCCACTTCCGATCCAGCTCCCTGCTAATGGCCTGGGAAAGCAGCAGAAGATGGTCCAAGTGCTTGGGCCCCTGCACCTGTGTTGGAGACCCAGAAGAAGCTCCTGGCTCCTGGCACTGGGACAATCCAGAGACCCTGTTCAGATGTTGCCAGTGTCCTATGCTCTCATGGGGGGTGTGTGTTCAGTGCTGTGCCATGTCACCGGCTGTGGAGCCACGTGACCGCCATGTTACACAAGACACAGAAGTGTGCCACCCACTAGGGTCCCTCGCGCCATCCCTGTGTAGTCACACTGTGCCCCTCCTCCTCAAGTCGGGACACCCGCTAATCTGCTCTCACCTGTAGAACGCTGTCATTGTGAGAATGTCGTCTGAATGGAATCACGCATTCGTGACCTTGGGAATCAGCTTTTTCCGCTCAACATAACGCCCCTGAGATGTGTCTGGGTTGCCGCGTGTATCCGTAGTTCATTCCCTTTTGTTGCTGAGTAGCATTTGGTGGTGTGGATGCCCCGCAGTGGTCTAGTTGTTCAGCCGGTGAATGGATGACATTTGCATTGTCTCCAGCTGGGGGCTTTACAAACAAAACTACCATCCACACTCTCATCCAGGATTTGATGTCTGGGAAGGTGACTGCCGGCTCTATGGTAAATCTACACTTAGTTTTTAAGAAAGTGCGGCTGGAAGGAAATAGAGAGGCAGAGCCGGGAACCACAGGGGTCTCCTCTGCGTGGCCCGAGATGTCCCCTACGTCCAGGCAGGGGCCTTGCGCTAAAGGAACAGGTGCTCACTGCCCTCAGAGCCTGGGACTGCAGCCGACACAGCCGGGAGGCAACCGGACGCAACTGGAAGGAAGAGTGACCAGAGCCCCGGAGCCATTCAGAGCAGCCCAGGGCGAGCTCAGACACAGCGTACACACACGCTACAGCCTCCGAGCCGCGCTGGAGGTGTGGGCTGCCCAGACTGATGCCCGGCCCTGATAACGTGTGGGATGTGGGAGCGTGCAGAGGAAGCGCGAAGACACGCAACAGCTCACCAAGGGGTTGTGGGGTCCGCCCAGCCTTCCCCAGCTCGGCCTCGAGGGCTCAGACCGTTCACTCCCTTCCTCAGTTTACAATTGTTGAGCCCTACTATGCGCATGGCACTGCCCTAGGCTTCTGACCTGATGGCTGGTCACACTGGGAGGTGAACCTAAGCTCTACCCAACAAGAGCATGCCAAGGCCCAAGACCTTGCCAAATCCTATACCTTAAGAAAATTAACATAAATTATTTTAAAGTTTATATTTAGCTTTTTGAAAGGCAGAGTGGGGCGGGGGGGTGGAGAGAGAGAGAGAGAGAGAGAGGGGGACAGGATCTACCTTCCATCCACTGGTTCACTCTACAAATGCCTACACCAGCCAAGACTGGGTCAGGCTGGAAGCAGGAACTCAATTCCGGTCTCCCTCATGGACAGCAGGGCCTCTAACACCTGGGCCACCACCTGCAGCCTCTCAGGGTGCGCATTAGCAAGAAGCTGGGTTGGAAGTGGAGGCTCCAGGACTCCACCCCAGGTGCTCAGATATGGGGTGCAAACGTCTCGAGTGGTGGCTTAGCCCACTGTGCCACAACACCTGCCCCTAGAACTCCTTGACAGAAGGCAGACTATAGGGGAAGGCATGGTGAGGGGCCCGGGCAGGGGTCAGGTGCCAGCACGGTATGGAGCGTCTGTCATACTCCCGTGAGATTCATGCGACATCTGTCTGCCGCATTTCCTGCTGTGTACCACAATGAACAGAGAAGGCATTGATTTCCCAGAAGGCAGAGCGATTGGACAGGAGATCAAAGGCCCCAGCCTAGCACCGTCAAAGCTTTTCTGATTTCCTGTGCTGGATGTGAGGGCAATGACGGGGACAGCGAAGGAAGCTTACTCCCCAATGTGGGAAATGTTTGAAAAATGTTTGAGGGGGTGGTGCTGTGGTGTAGCGGGTAAAGCCGCCACCTGCAGTGCCAGCATCAGTTCGAGTCCCAACTGCTCCACTTCCGATCCAGCTTTCTGCTATGGCCTGGGAAAGCAGTAGAAGATGGCCCAAGTGCTTGGGCCCCTGCACCCGCGTGGGAGACCCAGAAGAAGCTCCTGGCTCCTGGCTTCAGATCAGCTCAGCTCCGGCTGTCAGGGCCATTTGAGGAGTGAACCGGCGGGTGGAAGACCTCTCTCTCTCTCTGACTCTGTGTCTCTCTGTAACTCTGTCTTTCAAATAAATAACATAAATCTTCAAAAAAATGATCCTTTATCTCTGTCTGGAAAGTGAAGACCATTGTGTGTGTGTGTGTTCGATTTTGATAATGAGCACTAGAGCAAGTCGGGCTTGAGTGAGTGGGCTGAGCTGGAGCCGATACACAGAACAGCCCTGACTCCCAGCAGCGGAACCCCAAAAGGGCAAGGGCACTTCAACAAGTTCACGAAAAATGGGATTGACGAGCAAGTTCAATTTGGTGTAAGCATTTTTGAAATCCATGTGTTTTCCCATAATACACATTTTCCGTGAATTTTTTTTGAAGAGCGCTTCCTATGTGGGGTGCGTTTATGCGTACCCCAGAGTCAGCGTGAGTGAAAAGAAAACCTTGTAAAACCACCCTCGGAGGGGTTATAGTACGTCCGCTGACCCTCCCCACCTCATCAAGGCCGGAAAGACCACCTTGTACACGCGGTCAGGGGCCCCGGATGCCTCCCGCCCCGTCTCTCTTCAACCCTGTGCTCCCAGTGCATGTCAGGCTGCACACATCGTTTTGGAAACTCACAGGGGCCATCCCCTCTGCCGGGGAATTGGTGGGTGGTTCTGCAGCGTGATGGGTCCTCATGTGGTAGGCAGGAGGGCAGGGAGGCTGGGGGGGGGGGCACCCACTGAATAGCATCTGGCAACCCCTAAAATGTTCTTAAGCTTCAATATGCGGAAAAGGAGCAAGATCAGCTGCTTCTCTTTGTCCTTAAGGAAAAAAAGATACATTCCAGATAATTTCACGGTGATGAAAGAAGAGGAAGCGCTGAAGTAGCAAAGGAAATAAATTAACGCCATCTCAGCTAAAACCACACACAATTAAAACCTGGGTCGGAATGTACTTCCCTGTGCGGAGAGAGCAGCTTGCAAATGACACGCATTAGTCATTCACCCCAGCCACCCGGCTCCGCGTGGGGGGCACCAGCTCTGAAATGGCATGGGGCGGGGCTCCTGGCCCTCAGCTCCCTGCTCCCCCTACCCATGGCTCTGCACTGGAGGAGGTATGGGGCGCCCAGGTGAGCCCAGTGGGAAGAGGGGTCTGTCCAGAGGTCATTGCATCTGTCTTGCCTTCCAAGGGGGGGACCTGCAGGGGCCGGAATGGGACTTTTGGAATTGGTCACTCAAGCAGAGGGGCACGGCGACAGGGCCCTGGCCTGCAAGGAGGCAGCTCAGCATCTGGGGACAGGGGTCACCCCTCAGTCCCTGTTTTTGGCTTTGGGGTTGTGAGTCTCCCTCAGCTCTGGGAGACAGGAGTTCCTCCTCTCTGTCCTCCTACCGTCCTTTTTCCTCTTCCCTTTTAATTTTTCCTTTACTAGAAGAGAGCCATTTCCAGCAAGGGATTTAGGTTAAAGGCTTCTGAAGATGACGGGAAAGGCTCCCTGAACCCAGGGGCCCCCGGATGCGGTGGCTAGCCGCCATCTCCCCTGAGATGAGAGAGAAGCACCGTGGTTCACAGCGGGAGGAGCCATGAGGGTAATGTTAAAGAATGAGCTTTCTAACAGTCAAGATTTTAATCCTCCCACAAGTGGCTCCTGGGGATCGTAGTCTCTTTTCCACGAGCGACAGGAGAGTTGTGGGAGGGATAAAGCCAATTCCCAAGCCAGTGGACTCGGGTCAGAAAACACGGGAGTGGGGGTCCGGTTTGACACCCTCGTCACAGGGATCAGGCCACCATGAGCCTCCCAGGGTGGACGGAGCAGGGCAACACGCTGAACGCTCTGGGCACAGAACCAGGAGCTTGGTCGCGGTACCCAAGTTGCCCACCGTGCAGGCCAGCTCCTGGGACAGGCGGCAGACCACACTGACCACTGCCTAAAGAGCAGTTCCATCCCAGATGGGCACCGTGACCAGACACCTGTTCCTCCGCTGCCCCTCTATCCCCTGCACGGCCCCTGGCTGCCCCAGAGCAAGGCCAGGGAGGTGCCGAGAGCTAAGGAGGCCCTCCCTCCGGGGAGCAAGCACCTCCCGCGGTGCTGCTGCTCCGCCCCCTGCTGTGGCCACCTTGTGGACAGCAAGGAGGAGCAGCCTTCGGGAAGCTCCTGTCCCAGAGGTCATCTGTTCTTTACTCATTCGTCCTCCCAAGCTTGTGGAGGTGCGATGAGGGGACAAAGTGACACAGAGCCAAAGGGGCCTGGCCGGCGATGCTGCTTCACCCAGGGAAAAGCCTGGGCACTCCTGGGTGGTCGTGTGCTCTGGGGAAGTGGCAGTGAGGGATGGAGTTCCCTGGGGGAGTCTCCCGGGGAGCTGGTCTGCGAGGGGACACCCAGAGAAAGAAAATCAGTTCCACGAAGTGCAAAGGCGCCAACCGAGCCTGTTCCTGCGGAAGGGAGCGGCCTGGGAGGCAATGGGGTGAGCTTTCTGGAAGGAGTTGAACCCTCCCTGCGGTTTATAGAAAGTGCCCCTCAAAGGAGGGCCCTTGGCCTTCAGGTCACTTGGGGAGCTGGACAAAAGTGCTTTATATGGGGCCAGCATGGTGGCCCAGCAGGTTAAACTGCCACCTACAATGCCGGCATCCCATATCATAGCCTCAGTTCAAGTCCTGCTGCTCAGCTTCTGATCCAGCACCCTGCTCATGCGCCTGGGAAAGCAGCAGAAGACGGCTCAAGTCCTTGGGCCCCTTTACCCATACGGGAGACCACGATGGAGTCCCTGTCTCCTAGCTTCTGCCTGGCCTAGCCTCAGCTACTGTGACCGGTGAACTGGCTGATGGACAATCTCTCTGTCTCTCTCTCTTCCCTTGTCACTCTGCCTTTCAAACAAATAAAATCAATCTTTTTGAATGCCATGTGTGAGCCCCACCTCGGCCCCCCTGGGTGGGCCCAGGAATCTGCCTCTTAGCCAGTTCCCCAGGGGTTGTCCTGCACACAGTTCCGGAAGCACTAGTGTAGACAGCAGAAGCGGAGGCAGCCCGTGGCTGCCAGGGTAGACCTTAGAATGATCATCCGAGATCCCTCGGAGCCCTAAGATCTGTGTTGGAATTAATTCAAATATTGGAAGGAAGACCATAAAGAGTTCCGTGTCCGAGAGGAAAATGAGAAGGAACAACAGGGGTCAGAGGCTACAAAGAGAAGAGGACAGGATTAGCGGACACGGAGTCCCAGTTTCTGGGCCCCGTGAGCCATGTCGGAAATGAAGCGCTCCCAGATGAATAGCATCTGATTGGAACGGGAGACAATCAGCAGGCGTAGCACAAAGCAAAAAGGCCGGATCTGGGTAAATATTTTACCCTTCACAGGGGGGACACCCGGTGTGTGTCCCATTTGCAGGCGTTGGCAATAAAATAGCACAGATGCGAGAGAAAGGCCCTGGGCAGCGGGACTCGGCACACACGTGTGTGCAGCCATGTGGACAGGAAGTGTGCGTGAGAGAGCTTCCCGGGTTTTGGTGGGTTCTCCAGCGCTTGCCACAGCCGCCGTTGCAGCGGGGGGGGGGGTGTGTGTGTGTGTGTGTGTCCCCCTGCAGTTTATGAACCACGGAGGCAACAGGAGGTGGGGCTAAGCAGGCAGGGACGAGGCCTCTGTGACAGCCTGTGGGTGACAGTGAGGGGAGTCAGAGGGTCCTTGAGGGTCCTGGGACTGAGCTCTCAAAGTCCATTCATTCTCTCCCCCAGAAACCCTTTCTAGATTGGCACGCTAAGTGGCACCCCAACTTCAGGCACTGCAAACCTCTCCAATACCCCACGTCCCTCCGCGGTCCTGGCAGCCCTTCGGCATTGGCTGGGTGTTGGCCAGGAGTTCCCACAAGGTGCTGCCGGGTTGGATGTGTTTTCAGATTACCGTGTGACACGAAACCCTTGTCCCCAGCTTCAGGCCTCTGCGGGCTCTCTGCCTGCACAGGTTCTCTGTGGGGGTGGGGGAGGGCTTTCTCCTCCCCAAACTGCATCTCCCCAGGGAGCTTGTGAGTGTGTGGAACTGAGCACAATGGGCTCCTGCTACCCTCCTGCCCGACACTAGGATTCAATCCAGGGAACAGAAAGTACAGGTGCACCATTTGCTGCGGGGAAATACGGCATTTACGCTTATGCCTGTGCAATGCCAGGCACCGGGACCTGGGTGAGGAATGCAATTTCTATGATTACATTGTTTCTGGGCAAAACACTCGGATTCGTCCCACATCCTTTCTACCTGCAGTGCCTCTTCCAGGAACATAACCCAGGGTAAATTTCAGGGCTCCCCGCGGCTCCACGCAGTTCCACCGTCTGCTGTGCGAGCCTCTTGCCTGCCTTGTTCTCTGTTCTGAGGGAGTCTCTGGTCCTAGGAGCTCCCTGAGATTACGCACCAGGGGACCTTCAGGGTTTGGGAGACCTCTTACGGAAAAGAACACAAAATTAGGGGGGAAAAACCCACAAAATTAAAAAATTAGAAAAGGTTCCTATGGTGATATTTATTTAGAATGAGGAAGAAATCCTAACATGTACCTGAGCCTTAGAAATTTAGGTTCCCTGCTCCTGATATCTCTTGGTTCAGTTTACCAGAAACAAAGAAAAATGCTTCCTGCTGTAGGCTCAAAGTGCTGGAAGCTGGGCCGGCCAAGGGCGTGGAGTCAGCATCCGCGTGGCTCCTGGTGAGGGCTTCAGGCCGCTTCCTCTCCTAGCAGGAAGCAGAAGGCGAGCAGCCCCAGGTAGAAGACAGAGGGGGGCTGAGCTCCCACACCAGCAAACCCATTCCCCAGGGAGAGGCATTGGTCAGGATGGCTCCTCCCCCATCACCCAAACACCTCCCAACTCCGCTGCCACAGCCATCACATTGCAACGTGAGTTTCCAAGACAGCCGTTATCAAACCGTAGCACTTTCTGTTTGTAAACGGGCCTCTGTCCCCCTAGAATACCCTGGGACTCCCAGCTCTCACAGCCAACCTTCTCCCTGCCACCCCACACGTGAGGAACCCCAAGGTGTGAGCTCCGTTAGCTTCATCACGCGTGCACCTCGCCAGAGGCCCTGGGTGCACCTTTCCGTGCTAATCCCTAGTGCCCAGAGCACCAGCTCTTTGCACAGTGAGCTCAGGCAGAGATAGAGGCCCCGGGAGCCCTCAGGCCAGGGTGTCTCAAAGCAAGGTCCAGCCAATCATCAGGATCAGAACCACCCAGAGCTGACCCAGCACGAAGATTCCCAGGACTACAGGACCGGACCAAGGCCAAGGTGGTGAGGATGCATTTGCACGCACCCTCCAGATGGTCCTTGAGTCCAGAGCCACACTCCCCACCCAGCGGACGCCCGGTTCGGAGACGCCAGTGTTCAGAGACTCTGGGGTGGGGGCCAGCAGGGGCTGTGTCCACTGATCTGGCAGCATGTCCCCAGCCTCCCTCCTCTGACTGGCTCATGCTCCAGGAGCAGCCTGCTCCCAGGGCAGTTTCCTGGGCCTGACACGGAAGGGCCGAGGGCAGTGGGGCCAAGGATCCCTTCTCAGAGTGTGTAATCCCATCCTCCCCCTCCTGACGCCCCTGATGTCACAGAGGCCCTGGGCTCCCAGGCAGGAAATTATGCTTGGTTAAGCCCAGAGATTAAACTTGGAGGGCAAAAGGTCAATAACAAGGCCATTAAATCCTCTGGGTAATCACCTACGAGCTTCCAAGACTGTGGATTGAGTCCCAGGCATTCCCAGGGCAGTTCCTGGCTCAGAATCGCAGTCATGGGAACTGGCACCCCTGTGTGTGCCCAACGTGCAGCCTGTCACCCCTCACAACAGCCCTGTGAGTGCGGAGGAATACCCCAGGACGGTCTTTTTCCCCTTATCTACTTATTACCTAGAAACCTTTTATTTAAGTTACACAAACTTCATGTTTTCCTTCCTTCCTTCCTTCCTTCCTTGCTTCCTTCCTTCCTTCCTTCCTTCCTCCCTCCCTCCCTCCCTCCCTTCCTTCCTGTTAAAAAAGATTTATTTATTTGAAAAGCAAGGTCAGACGCAGAAGGCAGAGAGAAAGAAAGGACTTCCATCCGCTGGTTCACTCCCCAAATGTCTGCAATGGCCAGAGCTGTGCCGATCCAAAGCCAGGAGCCAGGAGCTTCCTCCAGGTCTCCCACGCAGGTGCAGGGTCCCAAGCCTGCCTTCCCAGGCCAAAGCAGAGAGCTGGATCAGAAGTGGAGCAGCTGGGACTCGAACCGGTGCCCATATGGGATGCCGGCACTGCAGGCGGCGGCTTTATCCACTATACCACAGCGCCGGCCCTCATGCGTTTCATAGATACAAATTTAGGAACACAGTGATTCTTCTCACCCTACCCTCCCTCCCACCCTCATACTCCCTCTTCTTCTATCTCCCTCTCCTATTCCAATTCTTATTTTTAAACTAAGGTCTATTTTCAATTAACTTTATACTCATAAGATTATCCCTACACTAAGTAAAGAGTTCAACAAATACTATGAAGAAAAAAAACACTGTCCCTCAACAGTTGACCCAGGGCTGTTCGAAGTCATCACATCTCAAAGTGCCAATTTCACTTCTATAGATTACCTTCTAGATTAGTTACCATGGATCAGGGAGAACCTATGGTATTTGTCCTTTGGGACTGGCTTATTTCACTAAGTATAATGGTTTCCAGTTGCATGCATTTTGTTGCAAATGACAGGATTTATTTTTTTTTACTGCTGTGTAGTACTCCATGGTGTACATATCCCGCAATTTCTTTATCCAGTCTTCAGTTGTCTTCATCCTGAAGAAATGCAGCAGGGAATTGGTTTTGTGCCCGGCTCCGCCAGCCAAGGGCCCCGAGTTCAGACCGGAGCCCTATGGCCTCCCGGCAATGCCAACATTGGCCTTGCTTTTCTTGTCCCTCCAACACCTAGCTTGGTGGAGTTTGTGACGAGATGATTCACAAGGGTACTTAGTGCCCTGCGGGGCATGTGGCGGGTGCTCGGTGAGTGTTGGCTGCTGTGACTTGAATCCATATTTTCACACAATGGAGAATCAGAGCGCAGAGACGGTCAGTGCTTTTCCTGAAGCATCACGGAGAAAGTGGATAAGCTGAGTTTTTTTTTTTTTTTTTTTTTTTTTTTTTTGACAGGCAGAGTGGATAGTGAGAGAGACAGAGACAGAGAGAAAGGTCTTCCTTTTTGCCATTGGTTCACCCTCCAATGGCCGCTGCAGCTGGCACATCTCGCCGATCCGAAGCCAGGAGCCAGGTGCTTCTCCTGGTCTCCCATGCAGGTGCAGGGCCCAAGCACTTGGGCCATCCTCCACTGCCTTCCCGGGCCATAGCAGAGAGCTGGCCTGGAAGAGGGGCAACCGGGATAGAATCCGGCACCCCGACCGGGACTAGAACCCGGTGTGCCGGCGCCGCAAGGCGGAGGATTAGCCTGTTAAGCCACGGCGCCGGCCTAAGCTGAGTTTCAAGCCCAGCCCCGACCTGCAGCGCCAGCCGCTGGGGGGGGGGGGGGGGGCAGTCCTGGGGCGAATGCTGCTCTCCTTGGCTCGGTTTTCTCTCTCCAAGAACAGTCAGTGAGTGGCTACCGGAAGGTGCTACTCCCTTCCTGATGCCATGTGGGGCAGTCGTCATTTCTGGAAGCTTCTCTCTGGGAACAAAGGCACAAGCACTAGGGGCCGGTGCTGGCCGGTGCGCTCTCTGGTGGTGGAGCAGCTAAAGGCCTGGGTAAATCCCCTCCCTTTCCCAAGCACCTTGACATTGAATGGAGAGATGGCCGTGGTGACACGACACAGGACCCCAACACCCAGGCTCAGCTCTGAGGGAAGCCTGGACCCCTTTCTCTCACTACTCAGTGTCCAGGCTCTGCCAAGGCTTCCTTTGTGGCGGCCGACAGGCTTGCCCTCCTGTCACTGCTCCCTCCCCCTGCTTCCTGCCTCTCTCACCCCTGCCCACTTGTGCACTGGCAGGGCCTGCCAATCCAGCTGTTGCCCTCTGCACAGCCAGCGTGGCGCTCCAGCCAGAGCCCGGGGAAGACAGGCTCTCAAAGGCGGCTTGCAGCCCCCAGGCCCCAGAGGCTGAACCTCTCTCAGCCTCCATGCTCCCGTCTGTTAAATGGGGGTGTTGGTCACCTCAGAGGATGAGATGAGAGGCCTGGCATCTCGCAGCAGCTCCATGGACAGCCTCCCTTCCAGACACCCCTCTCTGCTTGCTCTCTATGTGTAGCAGCCTCTGCTGGTCCCCGTTTTCACTGCCAGTTCATATCCTTTCTCTCCAGCTGGGCTCAGCTGGAAGCTCGACTCCTCTAAAGCCTCCCATGAATAACCCAAGCTCATCCCGGCATTCTCCTTCCGTACTCTCGGCACTTCCATCGCCCTGCAATGCTCAAATCTGCTCCCACAGCTCCAGCGCGTCCCTCTGAGCTGCTCCACGGCAGGTGTGCAGAGTGGGGGTGTGCGGGGAACGTATGGTGAGCTTACTGGGTATATGAAGGTGAGCCCGGCCGGCCCACGCCACAGACGCCTGCGGGCGTGGCAGTCAGCGCTGAGCGCACCGCCCGGAAGGCTGGGCACAAAAGCTCTGCCCAGGCTCTGTCTGGAGCTCAGCTCCCAGGGGTACGGAGATGCAGCCCTGGCACCTTTCTGGACCCCTCGCGCCCACCCCCTCTTGTGTCTACAGGCTCTGAACAGGGCCCATCACCTAGCATGGTCTGTCACGAGCTGCACTTGCCCAGGCCACTCTGAGTGGCCCAGGCTCGAAGGCCCCCCAAGGTGGGGGCCGAAGTCTGACCCCAGCAGGAGCCCCACCCTCCCAAGCCTCTCCTGGTGGCAGCAACCCAGCACCCACCTTCTCTCTGGCTGCCTCCTGCTCTCGCTCCCCCTGTCTTCACCCCTGCCTAGCCTGAGGGTGGGTCTGCCACTGCCCCTGGCTCAGTCCTACTGAGGTTGACCTTGGTCACGGAGAGCCAGGACGGATGCCCCCCAAAGCCAGGGCTGTCCAGCTCAGGAGGCAGCGCCGGGAAGGCTGAGATCCTGGGGAGGGAGACCCGGAGTCCCCCCTTCAGGGTGAGGGGCGCCAGTGCTCACAGACACGTCCGGGTCCAGCACCACTATTCTCAGCCCCTCCCTCACTTGGAGAGGGAGCGCTGTGGTCTCCGATGCATGCCTTCCTGGCCCATGAGCCGCACCTGTCCTCTAACGGCGGCCGCATCTCCCGCGTGTCCCAGCCTTCTTGTGGGAGGGTCACAGGCAGTCTTAGAAAATTCATCCCTTCCCCCCTCCTCCAGCATCCAGCCCGGCGTCCGAGGGCCGGGCGCCAGGACAGCTCATCTGTAGCATCGACCCCACCCCACCCCCTTCCTCCCGGTGTGCGGGTGTCAGGCAGAGAGGGGCCTCCGGCTACGCAGGAGTTAAACAGGCAGCGGTTCTGGAGGGGGTTGGCGCGGCGCGCAGACTGGGAGGAGGCGACCGGAGTGGGCTGGGGAGGGCGGCGGCGGAGCGGGCGAGCGGGGAGCGCGCGGAGGGGCGCGGGCGCCCGGGGCCTGCTCTGTGCACTTGCCGCGCGGCGCGCACAGGGAGCGCCCGGCGCCCGCTCGCCAGCCTCCGGCCAAGCCGCGCCGAGGGCGCGCGAAGCGGGTGGAGACCGGCGGCGATTTAACCGGCGCCCTCGCGGGCTCGGCCCCAGAACCACTCCCAGGATAACTCCACGTTGGGGAAGGCGCCCAGCGTGCCTCCCCCGGCCTGCGCAGGTGGCGCGCGCTCCCCGGCGGCCCCCAGCTCGGCCCCGGGCGGACGGCGAGAGAGCGGTGCGCAGCGGCCCGGACGGCGCCCAAGGGTGAGTGTGCGACCCCGGGGCTGCCCGGCGTGCGCCGCCGCGGCGGGAGTGTAGTGGACCCGAGGCCGCAGGAGAGGCTGCGGGGACGCGGCCGGAGCAGCCGCCGCGGGGCGCTCGGCCTGGCCGGGGTGGGCGCCGGGGGAGGGGCGGCCGCTGGCGTCGCCCGCGGTGCCCGCAGGGTTGGCGGCGGCTCGGGAGGAGGCGGCGGCCGAGCGGCGCGAAGGAGCTGGCGGCGGGCGGGGGCGTGCGGGCCTCCACCCCGAGGGGCCCTGAGCCTCCCGGAACTGTTGCTGCTGGCCTTGCGGGCCTGGAGTTGTGCGGGAGCCGAGAGGGGCAGAGAGGTCAGGGAGGGTGTGACGGGGCTGCCCAGCGCCAGGGTGAGGCGCCCCGGAGCCGCGGGACGTCCGCGTTTTTGGAGCTCGACTGTCGGTGCAGGGGGACGTGGTGGCCTTGGGTCTGTCCCGAGTGTCGGGGACCAGAGGCTGGGGGTCTCCTCCTCGCCTGAGGTCTGAAGCGCGAGATGGGACATTTGGGGTGGGGGATGGGCCGGCTTTGGGCTCAGCCTGGGGGCTGCGGAGGGGGAGCCCCGGAAACGGAAGAGTAGCCCTGAGCCCACCCAGCACCCCGGGAGACCGGCGGCCTGGCCAGCCACAGGTGGGCCGTGCGTCCTGCTGGCACCCGGCGGTGCGGGCTCCGGCTGCGCAGGTGGAGCCGCTGGGCCGGGAGGGGCTGAGCCACGTCTGGGGCTGGGCTGAGTCGCCCAAGAGGCGCCGTAGACCTGGGCTCCCCCTGCGTCCCTGCCCTTCCTCCCCCACCAAAGAACGGAGAAAAATGTCAGCGGGGCTTTGTGCTCTGTTCTGAGGCTGCCGCAGCTCCCATCTGTTGGAGCCAACGCAGCCTCTAATTGGGCGACAGGCAGGGTTGGAGGGGGCGGGCTGGGCACAGCGCTCAGTTGGCAGAGATGGACTGGCAAGCCCTCGGCCTGGAGCCCCCAGGGTGGGGCGGCGAGGGAACAGCCTCCCTCTGCAGGGGCAGCAGACTTGGCCCCTGGCCAGCTTGGCCACCGTCCCTGGGGGAGGCCTGGTACCCAGGTTTGTCTTCCCGGGCGGCCTGGGCTCTGCCCCCTCTTCTCAAAGATGCCTCTAAGGAAGAGCATGAAGCTCTGGGCCGGCCGGCTGTGCGCCAGGCACTGAGGGACCCTGGCCTGCAGCCCCGATGTGGCTGCCCTGACCCACTTTCCCAGCCAGGTGCTGCTGTGGGGGACAGGCTGGAAAGACAAGGGCATGGCCAGGGCTCAGAGCCGCCGCCTCTGCCTCTCTCCTTCCCCTGGGTGGACACAGGCTCACTGACCTTCCAGCCACGGGGGCCCCCGGGACCTGGAATGGGGGCTCATTATTTGGAAAGGGTGGGATTAAAGGACTCGGTGCTTCGTGGACTGGCACCTACCCATAGCCTGGCACCAAGTCCACACCTCCCCCATCACAGCCGCCCGAGGGAGACGCAGAGTGGCGGTGGGAACTCGGCTGTTTGCTGAGCCAGTCACCCCGCTGCACGGCAGGTCCTCCAGCTGACTCCCTGCTCCCCCCTCCCAACCCCCCCCATCTCCCTGCCTTTGCCCCTCTCTCTAAACTACAGCCTAAATCACTAGCTAAGCTCAGGGGGCTCCCGCATGTCTTGAAGATGGGGGCCACGCACCCATGGTCTCTTCACAGCAGCTCCTTTGTGGAGGAGCCCAGGGCCCTGGGGCCTGGCAGTTGAATCTTCCCGGGTACTGCACCCCCCACCCACTGCACCCCCCCACACCCATGCACCCAGCCGTTCACCCCCTTGGCCCTCCTCCTCCCCACTCCTTTCCTTTATTTGAGAGGAAAAAGAAAACCAAGTTTTTAATATATCATTCACCCAGTACCTACTTATTGAGCACCTGCTGTGTGCCCAGCACTGTGCAAGGAGGTGAGGATGCAGCGGTATACAGACCATTGTAACCTGGATGAGACTGCTGAGTTCTGCGCCCGCCAGGCTCCTTCAAGACCCACAGCTTGGGTCGGGGGAGGAGGGGAGAGTGTCAGCACTTACGTCTGCGGCACACTGACCTCTGACCTGCCAGGGCCACCTCCTGGTGATGTGCCGGGCACCACCTAAGTCATCCTGTCTATGACATTTCTGGCCTCAAAGGATGCACCACTGTACATTTCCCCATTCATCTGGGAGGCCAGGCTTCCGACCTGGAAGGGAGAAAGAAACCCGTTTTATTGAGCACCTGCTATGCGCTAGTCTGCATCAGGAACTTTACAAAAATTCTGTTCGGCTCTCCCGACAGCCTTCTCAGGTCTGTGTTAGCGTCACCTGTGTTCTGGCTCAGGCAGTGGAGACCTGGGAAGAGGAACCACCCATCCCAGGTGTCACGGAGCTCTCCACTTGGAAGGCGCTGGCTCTTTGCAGTTGTCTGGCCCCTGTGATGTCTGTGACCCGGGGTGACTTGTACGGTGGGACTGGAGCTTGTGTTTGTAGCATAACTTTTCTCCCTGGTCAGACTATTGGAATATGTAAGCACTTGCTGGATGACTGCATGACTAAGCTTTCTCAAGTGATTAGGGAGGGCTTCCTGGAGGAGGTGGGTCCTTGGGAGAGGAGGCAGAGAATCTTCCTGGCCCTACCCAGATGGGTGACAAGCTGTAGGCAGGCAGCGCCTCTTCCCAGCCTCCCCCTATCTGCATCAGGTCCGGTTGATGGGCAGTGGCTATTTTGTTGGGGTCAGGGTGCAGGAGCTTGGTCTGTATCCAGTCGGATGAGTCAGTGTCACTGCCTATGTAAAAGCCCCCAGGCAAGGACGGGCAGAGGAGTCACAGTGAGAACCGCAGGGCAGGACAAGGACAATGCAGGAAGTGGGAAGAGGGGCAGGAGACCGAGAGCAGGTGGGGTTGGGCATTTGGCCTAGCAGCTAAGGCTTCCGTGGAGATGCAGCCTGTATCAGAGTGCCTAGGGCCCAGCCTCAGCTCTGCCCTCCATCCCGGCTCCCTGCTAGCTCAGCTCCAGCTGTTGCATGCATTTTTTTTAGAAATTTATTTATTTGAAAGGCACAAAGAGAGAGAAAGAGAGATCTTCCATCCACTGGTTTACTCCCCAAATGGCCTCAAGGGCTAGGACTGGGTCTCCCACATGGGTTCGGGGCCCGAGCACTTGGCCATCCTCCACTGCTTTCCCAGGCCATAGCAGAGAGCTGGAAGTGGAGCAGCCGGGACTCAAACTGGCACCCATATGGGATGCTGGCATCGCAGGTGGTGGCTTTACCCTCTACGCCACAGCGCCGGCCCATTGCACGCATTTTGAGAGTGAATCAGTGAGTAGGCGCTCTGTCTTGTCTGTCTGTCCTCTCTCTCCTGCTCTACCTCTCAAAAACAAAAAAACAACAAAACAAAACAGACACTGGGTCAGGACAGACAGCAGCGTGTTTGAGAGAGGGCTAATTAGTAGGAAGTTTTTATCCGATCCTTCCGGCTGGGCAGGGCTGTGGCTCAGAGCTGAACTTCCCCCAAGCGAGCTTATTTCACCAGCCCATCTTTTCTAAGCACCTGCTGTGTCCTTGGCCCTGTCCCGGGAGCTGGGAATAATCAGATGCTGTCCCTGCCTTCAAGGAGCGCACGGTGAGAATATAGATTGGAGAGCCGCCTGGCTCCCCCTGGCTCCGCATCTAGCTGGGTGGCATCGGCCAAGTCGCCTAAGCGCCCTGTGCCTCAGTTTCCTCGTCTGCAGGGGGGGTGATGACAGCAGCACCCTGACAGGCTGTGGTGAGCATTCAGTGGAGCCATCCCTGCAGCAGGCTGGGAGCAGTGTTGGGGTGTGGTCAGGGCTGCAGAAGTCTTGGTCTTAGGGTTAGTCCTGTGGACGTGAGGAAACGGGTGCCGCCGTGAGGGCTGAGCAGGTGCAGAGGTGCCGCCCTGTGTCGCCCCTCCTGTGGAAGCGTTGCCAAAGGATGGAGTGCTTGAGCCACTTTGGCAGGAGTAACCAGACAGGCACCGGCCAGGGCACACTGGTGCTGTGAGAGTATTTGGGCCACAGGGGCTGGGGAGGGAGAGACACTGTGGCTAGCATGGGCCGTCCTGCATGGACATCGGTAGCCCTGCCTCTCTGGGACCAGGGCAGCCAGTGGGGCTGGCCCGCTGCCTGGAACAGTCTTGGACCTGGTGCACCCTGCTGGGTTTGGCCCCCAAGGCAGCCTGGACCCTGGCCTGGCCACTTGGCTTGTCCTCTGGCTTTTGGCTCTGCCCGGGGCCCCAGCACATGCCTCGGCCTGAGGAGTTACCTTTCAGGAGCTGAGTGGGACCAAGTTTGGTTTAGAATTCCCATTTCCTCTGTACCTTTCTTCCGCCCACACCTTCCCTGCTGCTCAGCACTGATGCGTTTGGAGTGCGTTCCGAGAGGAGGGGCAGGCAGAGGCTTCCTGGGGCCGTGGCCGTCCCTCGGCTGCCACTTCTCCCCTTGTGACGACCTCATTAGCGCAGCGCGTGTTCGCTGAGGGCTTACTATGTGCCGGGCGTTGTACCAGGTGCTTTACCTGTGTTTCCCCATCGGACCCTCAGAAACCCCCGATGAGGTCGGTAAGTACTCTTATTATTCCTAATTTAAACACGGGGAAACCAAGACTCCCAGCGCAGCAAGACCTGTAGCTGAAAAGGAGAGAAAAGGCTGAGTAGAGTGTGGACCTCGCTCCGGCTGTGGTGCCGCCGGAATCCAGGGCTGCTGGGGCCTGGCGGGTACTCGGGGGTGCTCCGGGCCTTTCTTCTCTCCCTACAGTAAGAGCTTCCCCCTGCAGCCGCCTTTCCCCTTTTGGGGTCTCCCTGACACACACACATACCCCCACCGCACCCCTGGAATGTGCTGTTTGAGATCGGACGTTTCCTTCGGCCTCAGCTCGCTGCCGTAGGGCCTCACAGGGCTGGACCCTAAGGTGCTAGGGTGCCTCGCGGGAGCCTTGAGAAGCGGGCTCCGGCCCCAGCCAAGGCCAAGGGTGAAGGCAGGACCTGGGCCCTCCCGCAAGTCTCGGGAAGAACAGGTCCTGTGGTTCCTCTTCACGGGCGTCTGGCAGGGCAGATCCTTAGGGGAGGAAGTGTTCAGCAGCTGGCTTGGGTCCTCCAGGAAAGCGGGTCTGTCTCGTCCAGTCCCTTGCAGGGGAAAGAAGACGGAAGGAGAGAGAGAGGAGAGGCTGTGCTCCCCTGTAGGAAGTTCTCAAAATAAGCTCTGCGGCTGGCCGGTGCAGGTGCGTGTCTCTGGCCTGGCGGGACAGAGGTGGTGATGCCCAGAAGAGGGGTGACCGCAGGGGCAGTGCAGGGTCAGAGAGGGGGCTGCAGAGGAGAAGTTAGCCCTTAACCCTGCCTGGCTTTCCTCCCCACTTCTCCTTCCAGACAGCCCTCCCAGGGAGAGGAGGTCCTGGGGTTCAGGCAGCAGCCGGGCTTCCCTGAGCTGCGCTGGGGGCAGCGTGGTGGCTTCCCCGCTCTGGAGGGCATGTACCCACCGTCCCGCGCACTGCCCGTCTCTGGGCTCAGCCATCCCCGACACAGCGTGGGCCTCCAACCCCTTCGTTCAACCGTGTTAATGAAGCATCCATGCCAGGCAGTGGGGTGCACCCGGCAGGGAGCAGCTGGACCCCTCTGCCCTGACAGAGCTTGGCCTTTCTCATCGGGGGGCGCAGTAAACTTGGAGAATGAAGGGCACGCCAGCATGCGGTCAGAGCTCGCGAGGGGATAAAGCAGAGTGTGGCAGGGAGCAGGGGAGGGGGTGGTTTCGTCCAGGGTGGCTGGGATGACATTTAAGAGGTGAGGGGGCACAAGGGCACACTAGCAGGTGCAAGGGCTGTGAGACAGGGCCACACCTGGGGGGTATTTTAAAAATCTTAATTTTCTTATTTATTTGAGGGAGAGTCCCATCCACTGGGTCACACCCTACATGTCCATGATAGCCTGGCACCAGGTCAGGCCAAAGCCAGGCGCTGGGATGGCAGGGACCCAAGTGCTTGGGCTGTCACCTGCTGCCTCCCAGAGTGTGCATCAGCAGGAAGCTGGAGTTGGGAGCAGAGCCAGGACTGGAACCCAGGCGCTCTGAAG
Source organism: Lepus europaeus (assembly GCF_033115175.1). Taxonomy (NCBI): domain Eukaryota; kingdom Metazoa; phylum Chordata; class Mammalia; order Lagomorpha; family Leporidae; genus Lepus; species Lepus europaeus. The sequence goes on along the minus strand of NC_084840.1, from coordinate 19,817,797 downwards.
TGGGATGCAGGCAGCCTGCGCAGCATCGCATCCACTACCCAAACGCCCACCTGCCCGCCCGCCTGCCTGCCTGCCCGCCTGCCTGCCTGCCTGCCTGGTGGGGTGGAGGAGTGCGGAGGAGGCCAGGATGGCTGTTGTGGGCGAGGAGAGGCATGGCAGATGAGGCCGGAGTTTGGGTTTTCCTGGGCAAGATGGAGAGGCCCACCAGGTGCAGAGTGTGGGGCGACTTGATCGCATTTTTAAGCCCCTGGGGGTCGGCCATTCCCCAGGGCTGTGCTGAGTGGCTGGGAGGAGTGGAGTATGGGGGTGGGGAGGAGGGCGAGAGGCAGAAGACGGGGTCCTTCCCGGCAAGGAAGCCTACACTTCGGCAGAGGAGGGGGAACTCATCCGAGAAATGATGACGGAATAAATACCAGACAGTATTTAAAACCCAGTGCTAAACTGTGTGGTTTGGACTCGAAATGTTTCCAGAACTGTGAGCGCCGTGTGGGAGTTGGGGGAGGGGGGAGCACTTCCGCCAGCAGGTGCTGCTCGATTGGGCCGGGAACACCATGGAGTTCCACTGTGCAGAGGGCAGGGTGCCGGCGGGCAGAACCTCCCAGCCCACGGGGCAGGGCGTGGTGGCGGTAAGGCCACAGCTCCTGGATCCCCTGGGGCAGCCACCTCCACAGAGCCAGTGTCCTGCCTCGGCTGACCTGTCCTGGGCGGCCCTCTTGCTTCCAGGAGGTTCCATGACCGTTCTCTTGGTCTCACAGATCCGCTGTCATCCTCTCTTGCCCTCCACCTGTGCCTGCCCGAGTCTGAGGTCCAGTTCTCTGGAGTTCTCTGGGGCCCAGTTTTTCTCCTGCTTCTCCTCTCCTTCCTCTCAGAGGCCTGGGCTCCTGTTTGCTAGGTGGCTCCTACAACATTCTGGTGTCATTTCTACAAAACTGCACCTACCTGGGCAGACTTCTGCCCCTGTGCGGGGTCAGTGTCCTCTCCCCAGGTCTGGGGGGGGGGGTAGTGGGACAGTGCACCTGCTGTGTGCAGAGGCGTCACTGCAGTGGCCTGGCCTGGGACCCACTGGTGCTGTCCTTGTCCCTCCCATTCCATGCTGAGGCTCAGACAAACACGGCCCCTCCCCCGCTCTGTCTCCTAGCCAAGCAGCAGGAGCCCAGAGGCGCGGGGCAGGTGGTCTGCTGCCCAGGGCCCTCGGGAGCCGGCTCCACCCCAGCTTGTGCTCCCTTCCAACCCTGGAGAAGCAGGGGCTGCATCTCGGGCTGTCATCTTCATGGCTCACACTCGGGGGTTAGAATCCCTTGTAGCTGGGTTAGGGCACATGACCACGGCCCCTGACCAAGCCCCCTCCTGCCCCTTCACCTCTCAGAGGCTCAGTTTGCTCATCCAACCCCCACTTCCCGGGGCTGTGACTGCTGCGATAGACCACAGGCAGATCTTCTGCAGCCAGAGCCCAGCTTCTCCGCCACACACTGAGTGCTCAGCTCGCTCATCGGTGCCTGCTACAAAGTAGCAGCTCAATAAACCCTCATTCCCCTTCTCAGTCTCCCCAGGTCTGCAGCTCAGCTCCCTGGGCTCCCCTGGGACCCATGACACAGAGGCAGGAGTGGAAAGGGGCTGCTGGCCTAGATGGCTGAGAGCGGTCGAGGTGTTTCTGTAGAACCCCGGGGCCGTGATGCACGCCTGGGGTGTCTGTCTCATCAGAGTTTTGTTATCCAGCTGCACTGGGTCCCTGCCGGGGACAGCAGGTGCCTTGCTGGAGTCGTGCTGTGGGAAGGAGAAGGGGAGGCCACCATGTCCCCCTGCCCCCAGGAGGTGCTGGCAGGAATTCCTGGAGACCTATGCTTCCGGCCCCTGAGTGCAGCTTCGCACCCAGGTCCTCTGGGGCTGCTCTGGGTGGGCCTGGGGAGAGGAGGCTGTTGAGGGTTCGGGTGCGGGAAGAAAGGATGGTATGTCGACCGCATGGCTGTTAGGTCGGCCCTGGGCTCCCCCCATGCATGCGGCTCCTTCTGGCCTCTGTGGAGACAAGAACAGGTGATGCCCGGGTAATCTGGGTTTTGGGGTGCAGCTGGAATGGAGGCAAGGGAACTAGACAGGGGGTTCTCCAGATGGACTTCTTTCCTCCTTAGATCCCTTTTCTGGTGGACAGAGAAGCCGTCTCTGCTGAGGACTTCCGTCATCCCGCAGGACCAACCACCTGAGCCTGCCCACCTTCACCCTCGATGGGTGGCCCTCACAAAGACCCCCGGCGAAGAGGGAGGTGGCTGGGCGGCTGTGGCAGGTTCAGGACTGCCGGCGCTGAGTCCTGAAGTCACATGGCTTCGGCCATTGATGGAAATCGGTCCATTCTTTTCAAGACAAAACCGGAGTGTGTGGCAGGAAGAATCACTCCCTCCCTGACCCCCTCCATTGTCCACGTCCTGGTCCCCCGTCCTGGTCCCCCGCAAGCTGTGAATGTGCCTCCTGGCGAGGGGGGATTCGTGCTACGAACTGACCTCCACGTACACGACCACAGGGCTCTGTGGTGGGCCCGGCCTAATCAGCCGGGTCCTTTACAAGTGCAAGAGGGAGGGAGGAGCCAGTGTCCATGATGCCCTGGGAGGGGCAGGAAAGCGAAAGGGGCTGCCAGATGAGGAGTGTGGGAAAGGCAGGACGCGGGCTCTCCTGCAGAGCCCTGCCAGTACTTGCCTGTCATCCAGTGACCCCATCTCAGACCTCTGGGCTCCTGAACCCTAGGAAATGTGTGTGCGTTTAAAAGACTGGCTTATTTGCAAGGCAGAGTGACAGAGAAAGAGGGAGAGAGGCAGAGGGATCTTCCCTCTGCTGGTTCACTCCCCGGATGGCCACAGTAGCCAGGGCTGGGCCAGGCCGAAGCCAGGAGCCAGGAACTCTGTTAAGGTTTTCCACAAGGATGGCAGGGGCCCAGGGACTTGGGCCATCATCTGCTGCCTTCCCTGGTCCACTAGCAGGGAGCCGGATGGGAAGCAAAGACAGCCTCTGTTTTCCAGACCGTGGAAGCTGCCCCTGGCGAGGCGTGGCTTTGTCGGAGGCCACAGAGTGGGTGAGCTCGGGCTCCAGTCTCCCACAGGTTCTCCCATCGGCTTCTCAGCAAGTATAGTTTTAGCAGGAAGCCAAGGGAAGGTGGGGGCAGCACTGCTGGAGCCCCGTTCTACCCTCAGCCCCTCCCTCCTAGTCGCTCAGGGCAACAGCGCTCCTTGACCTGGGATGGTCCCCAGGGGGGGCTCATCTCAGCCTCCTCCCTAGGTGCAGACAGCTCTCTAGGAAGGAAGGGGTCTCACCCCTGGTGCCGGCTGCCTCTGCCCTGATGAGCTGCGGGGGGGGGGGGGGGGGGGGCGAACTTATTCAGCCTGGCGGAGAGAGGAGGAGGGGGCTGCCCGAAATCTGCACCCCAATAGTGTTTTTTTCTCCCTGCCCTGAGGTGTTCCGGTCCACCCAGCTCTCCCCACAGCATACCTGAGCCACTGGCCAGCCCCCAGGGCTGCCCAGCTCCCATGGTCTCCATGGCAACTCCATATTTGCCATCCTGGTTCCTAATGACTTATTGGCATGTGTGGTAATTTGCAGCACCTGGCAGAGAGAGCCAAGGGGAGCTGGTGCTGAGGGGCTGGGGTTTTCAATGGAGACAGAGACACCTGCCTCCCTGCCCCCACCCTGCTTGGCAGATCCATAACCCAGGTAAAGGAGCCGGTCCAGGGCTTCCACTCTGCAGAGCATCAGCTGTCTCCAGGCCCCGGAGAGGGAGACAGACGGACAGACAGATGCGGGCACGGCTGCTCACCTGCCAGGCAGACGCGGCAGGCGTGGGGGCCCTCTGCCTCTTGTGCCGCTCCCTCCTGCCCCTGGCCTGGGAGTCGCTCAGCCCTGTGCGAGTAGAGGCCGGACCGCTCCCGCAGCTCCCGCAGCTTCCAGAGAGCAGGGCAGCCGAGGGAAGCCCGCTTGTGTGGGTGGGGAGGGCAGCGAGCAGGGGAGACCCGGCCGCGCCCTCGGAGCCGAGCCCTCTGCTTCTCTAGAGCTCACTTGACCTCAGAGCTGCTGCCTCAGGACAAGGCGGGGAGCCTCAGACCCGTGTGCTGCTGCTGTCCCCACACAACCTCTGCCTCTCCGGGGTCTGGTTCTCCACGCACGCTGTTTGTGTGGCTGTGGGAGGCCCCTTGTGTAAAGTTAGATCTGTGTGAGTTAGCGTCCTGCGGCCGCTGTTTACCAGCTCAGTGACCTGCACCTGTCTCTGACCCGCTGTTGGCACCTCAGTTTGCTTATCTGTAAAATGGAGCTAACACACCCAGCTCACAGCTGTAAAGTACTCAGCATGTACTAGGCACCAATACATACTTTTACTTGTTGGGCCTTGGGGAGAGGGGAGGAAGGGGCTGTGGAGCCCAGTGCCCTGCCCGAAGTCAGCACCCTGATAGTGCATTTACTCCCCACCCCAGGTGTTCTGGTCTACCCAGCTCTCCCCACAGCATGCCTGAGCCACTTGTTAAAAGTGTGTAACTTTTGAATTATCTGCCCAAATGAATACGAGCAATGGGACTGACACCCTGATACTCTAATTCTAGTGGTCTCTTCCTTTTTAAACATTTGAGAATCAGCTTCATTTATTCAGCAGATTTTTTAAAAGGTTTTTATTTATTTATTTGATAGGTAGAGTTACAGACAGTGAGACAGAGAGAAAGGTCTTCCCTCCATTGGTTCACCTCCCAAATGGCCGAAACGGCAGAGCTATGCCGATCCGAAGCCAGGAGCCAGGTGTTTCCTCCCAGTCTCTCATGCAGGTGCAGGGACCCAAGCACTTGGGCCATCCTCCACTGCCCTCCCGGGCCACAGCAGAGAGCTGGAGTGGAAGAGGGGCAACCGGGACAGAATCCGGCGCCCATTCAGCAGATATTTTTTTAAAGACTTTATTTTATTTGTTTGAAAGGCTGAGTTAGAGAGATTCTGTCCGCTGGTTCACTCCCCCAAATTGCCTCAATGGCTGGAGCTGGACTGATTAGAAGCCAGGAGTTTCTTCTGGGTCTCCCATGTGGGTGTAGGGGCCCAAGCACTTGGGTCATCTTCCACCGCCTTCCCAGGCCATTAGCAGGAAGCTGGATCGGAAGTGGAGCAGCCAGGACTCGAACCGGTGTGCACATGGGATGCTGGGGCTTTAACCAGCACTGGCCCCCAGCAGATGTTTGTTGAGTATCTGTTGTGTGCCAAGGATGGGGCCAGGGGCTGGGTCTTTCCTGGTGTTTCGTGCTTGGAGTGAAATTAGGTTGCCTGTGTGCCCTGTAGGCACAGGAGGGCTAGCAGCAGCCCAGGTCGAGCCTGTGACTGGATCTTCCATGGATGTCTGAGGCTGGCTGGTTCTCGGAGCGGGCTGCTCTGGGGTGGGAGTAGCGAGACACGCGGCCCACCTGGCCGAAATGGCAAGTCTGACTTGAGAGCTGATTGAAGTGGATGAAGGAGCCGGTGGGCGGTTGTTCCTCCACGTGCACAGCCTGCTGCCGAGTCCGGGGGAGCCACCAGGGGCTTCGAGCCGCCAGCTGTAAGAGGAGCAAGCTGGCACCTGCTCTCACCTGGGCAGCTGAGCAGACCCCAGCACCCCCGGCTCATGTGGGAAGGGAATGGAAGAAGAGCAGGGAGGGAGGGGAGTGGGAAAGTCGCCTTCTGTCTCTGCCAGCAGTAGGCGGGTCTTCCTCAGCCCCCTGCAGCCTCCCCTGAGATGCCTCTCTAGGGACGCAGAATCTCAGAGGGCTGGGGCCTGGGGCCCCTTGCTCTCCTCCTTCCTGGTTCACATGTGAGCATGCGTGCACTGTGATGATGGGGCAGGGGCCACCGTCAGCACACCTGGGACCTGCAGGCAGCCCCTGGCATGGCGGCGACCCTCTCCCTTGGCCTCAGCCCCCAGCCTGGTTTTTGCCTGTGAGAAACTTAAGCTGGGGGAAGGGGAAAGGCCTGGCCCGAGGTCACGCGTGGCTCCTGTCTGGTGCCCCCTCAAGATGCGTCCTCCCACTGTTTTTCCAGAAAAGCCTACTGCAGGTGCATAGGAATGTGATTTCTCTAAGAGACCATTGTTGTCTAACGTCAGGAAGTCCGGCCGCGTTTCCCGCGCCCCAGTCCCCATCGTCACCAGCCACCCTCTTCCTTCCACAAAGCCTTGGGCAGCCGCCCCGGACAGCCTCCAGGCTCCGGGCTCCAGGTTCGTCCACCGTCCCAAGGGGATTGGTGACTACACGGACAACCCAGCTACCCCCACACCAGCAGCCCATTCCCTGGCTCCCCTGCCTCTGCCTCTCACTCCCGAGGTCCCGGGCATCAGTTGGATATCACCCAGTGGAGCACCCCGCTCTCCGGTCACCACCTCCCGAACTCCTGGCCTGCCTGACCACGGACGCCCACGTCACCGCTCTCTAACCTCTGCTTTGTGGCCGTTCAGCGCCTCTGAGTCAGACAGAGCCCGTGGTCTTCCTGCCAGTCTCCTGCCCTCTTGGCGCTGTCTTGGTGTGGCCCCGTCTGGCAGAGTCCCCGTTCTGGACCGGCGGCTCTGTCTGATGCCTTCCGCCCGCACGGAGGCAGCCGAGCTGGCTGGGGGAACACGACGCAAGGCAGACTCCCTGCCACCGCCCCACTCCTCGTTCTTCAAAAGCGCCAGGCGTCCCTGCCACGTTCCTCCGCTGCTCCAGGATGGCCGCATCACACCTTCCTCCCCGCACCGCTGCCTCCGCCCTTGCTGTCAGCCGAGGCCGTCCCCGCCTCCGCCCCAGGGAGAGAAGGCATCAGCAGACTCCGCCCCACAAGCCCTCAGCCACGCCTGCCCCCGCACCTGTTGCGTCACAGGCTGGGTCTCCCGCCACCTCACTCCCTCCAAGATCTTGCCCTTGGCCTTCCCATCTCCGAAGAGATGGGCCTTCCCCGCACGCTGCCCGGTGCCTGTCCTGACAAGCCAGGCCTGGGAGAGCCGCTGCCCCACGCTCAGTGCCTGCTGCCCCCTGCATCCCAGCCTTGCTTCCCTGCTGAGAAGTTCCCCGGGGTTAAAGGCAGGCACAGTTCTGAGCTCCAACAAGCATTTCCTGCCGCTTTTCAACATTTTCCGTCCCTTGGCCTCTACTGCAGTTCTATGCCCACTCGTCCTTCCCCTGCCGGCCTTCAGGTGGTGCCGTAGCTCGGGCTTTGGGTCAAGGTCTTCCCACTGGGTGCTGTGTCCCAGGGCCACCCCAGCCGGCGAGCAGCTCCCGATGTCACGTGGATGACACCCAGATCCCCGTGTGCGTCTTCCTGCCCAGGTGCTGGCTGGCACGGGCGTCCCGGAACCCTGGCGTGTCTTGAGCAACCGTGGCAGTTCTGCTAGCTGCCCGATCCCCCTCTGCTGCGGCCCATGGCTGTGAACAGTCCTGTGTGCTGTACACTGGGAGTCCCTCGGCTCTTCCTCCAGTCCATCACCAGCTCCTGGCCACCTCCCAGATGGCACCGTGACCCCTCCCGCTCCCCCGTGACAGCTGCGCTTGGGCTCAGGCTGCCCTCGCCCCTGTCCTGGACCCCTGGGGTTGCAAAGTCAGTGTTCACTCTTGTACCTGCAGGCTGCCAGGGTGACCTGGGAGGACGCAGCTCTGCCCTCGTCCTGTGCTCTCCCACGCTCTGAACTCGCCGGTGACCGCAGTGCCCTGTGGGTGGGTAGTGGGATCACTGCTGTAGGATCTGGCTCGAGCCTGTCCCGCGGCGTCCCCTCACCCTACGCGCCGCGCTTGGGCTTCCGCCCGTTCCTCGGCTGCTGAGCTCCTTAGGCCATGGGATCCTCACTCTTCCCCTTGTACACCTCTCCCTAACTGAATTCTTCAGATCTCAGCTCTTAGAGGGGCTTCCCCCACCTCCAGTTGCATAGCACATCGTGGTATAATTGTGTGCTCGTTAGAGAAATGTCTGTCTCTGCCACCCACTAGGCTGTGAGCCCATGAGGGTAGGGAAAGCCACTCCCTGAGTGTGGTGTTGGTAGACCAGATGACCGTGCCTTGCCAGTGGGCTGCTACAGAAATGAGGACTGGGGCTGGCATTGTGGCCCAGTGAGTTAAGCAGACACGTGTGACACCTGCAGCCCATATCAGAGTGCTGGTTCAAGTCCCAGCTGCTCCACTTCTGGTCCAGCTCCCTGCTAATGGCCTGGTAAAGCAGCAGAGGATGGCTCAAGTGGTTATTCCCCGTACCCACGTGGGAGACCGGGATGAAGTTCCAGGCTTCTGGCGTCAGCCTCGCCCAGCCCCAGGTGTTGCAGCCATTTGGTTAATGAACCCAGCAAGTGGGAGAATTTCTCTCTCTCATTCTGCCTTTCAGATAAAACAGATCTTAGATGAAAGGGCAGGAGGGTTGAAGGGCGCCTCCTGCCCTCCCCCGGCCCTTCCCTTCCTGTCCACTCTACCCAGCACCGTCGCTGGGCTCCCAGATGCGGTGTAGTTCCCCACACAGGCCCCTCCAGCCTTTCCCGTGTGCCGTGGGCTTGGTATCTTCTGTCCTCACAGCCAGCCCTGCGAGGCAACCAGGGAAGCAGAGCTGTGTGTTGGGATCCACGGCTCCACGCTGGCCCTGAGAGGGTGGTGGCTCACCCGCAGGCACACGGCCGATAACCAAGAGGTAGACGGGGCCTGGTGCTTGCGGCTGCTCTCTCTACTCTCTCTGCTGCTTCAAATTCCAGGTCACCCTCAGCTGTGGGAGGAGGAGTGGCACCAAAACCAAACGGAAAGCCGCCGCGGGTGGCAGAGGGCGGGGGGCCTGGGGTGCAGCGTGTGGTTAAGGCCGGTCCACACCGGCCCTGTGCGTCCAGCTGGGCCTCTTGCTGCTCTTGGCTCCTCTGGTCCCTTGTGCAGTGCAGGGCAAGGAGTGAAGGAGGGTGGCTGAGGCTGCTGGGAGGACTCGCCCTTGCCTCCTGCAGGGCCACACCCGAGCTCTTGACATGTCCGTGCCCCGCCCGCTTTGCCAGCCTTTCCCCGGCCCTCGTTGTCTCCCAGATGCCCCGGTTCCTCCGCCGTCCCGTGCTGCCTCTCATCTCCGAGCTTTGCCTGCACCATTCCCTGCGCCTGGGGTCCTTTGTAGTCCGCTGGCGGTGCCTGGCTCGGGAGTAGGCATTTGGCCTGGCGGTGAGGATGCTGGTGGGACACCTGCCTCCTACACTGGGTTCAGCCCCCCACTCCACTCCTGACTCCGGCTTCCTGCTAACGCAGCCTCTGGGAGGCAGAGGCGATAGCTCAGTAATCGGGTTTCTACCCCCTGGGTGGGAAATCTGGATTGAGGTCCTGGCTCCCGGCTTTGGCCCAGTGTAGCCCTGGCTGTTGTGGGCATTTTGAGCAGTGAACAAGCAGATGGAATCCCCCCACCTGCTTCTCTGCCTCTCAAAAAACTTAAAATATAATTTATGTTTTTTTTTAAAGACTTATTTATTTGAAAGAGTTACACAGAGAGAAGGAGAGGCAGAGAGAGAGAAAAAGAGAGGGGTCTTCCATCTGCTGGTTCACTCCTCAGTTGGCTATAACAGCCAGAGCTTCGCTGATTTGAAGCCAGGAGCCCGGAGCTTCTTCCAGGTCTCCCACGCAGGTGCAGGGACCCAAGCACTTGGGCCATCTTCTACCACTTTCCCAGGCCATAGCAGAGAGATGGATCAGAAGTAGAACAGCTGGGACTCGAACCAGCACTCATATGGGATGCTGGCACTGCAGGCGATGGCTTTACCTGCTACACCACAGTGCCGGCCCCTTAAAATATATTTTAAATGACAACATATGTGAAGGTTTGCTTCATGCTGGCTGCTGTCAACATGCTTTATACTAACTCAGTGAATCCTCAAACCAGGCGATGGTGCAGGCGATGGGTATGAGTTCAAGTTCACTGATGAGCAAAGCAGTGCACCAGGAAGTCTGAGGCCCTCTGTCCAGCCTCCCCTGACGTGGCCGTCTCGCCTAACATGAGGGAGCTTTGAGAAGTCCCCTCCCCAGTGCACATCACCCTTTGTTTCAATGGAGCCCCTTCGCTGTGAAAGTGATGCTGGTGTAACGCATGGGGTGTATCCAGGGTTCACCAGCGACGCGTGCACTTGCTGTGCATGTGTGGTTTTGAGTGGTTGCACATGTGGTCAAGACACCTGTGCCTTCACAGGACCCCCTGTGCTGCCCCCCGAAACCACGAATCTCTCCGTCTCTGTAATCCTGCCAGTTCGTGATTCGCTGGTGTAGACGATCTTCTGCAGGTGTCGTCTCCCGCCGCTGGTGTTTCTCACTCAGCATCATTTCCTGGAGGCCCCTCCCGTTGTTTCCTGTTTCAGTAGTTTGCTCCTTCGTGTCGTGATAGCCTGTGGTTTAACCATTCGCTCGGGGACCTCTGCATCACCCCATTTTACACGTGCGAAAACTTGCCCAGGGTCACATGACTAGTAGGTGTCGCCGAATAAATGTTTAGGAATAGCACCCAATGGATGTTGATTGGCATGAGGGCATCTACTGTCCAAGTTCTCTGAGCACCCAGCCTGGTGTTTTACGCATAGTAGGTACTCAATGAATGTTAGCCTATGAGGCTGTAGACAGAACGGCGTCTGTATTCACGTGGGTACCAGTCGTGTCCAACTTATCCCTGTGCCCAGACGTTTGCAAGAGAGGAATATGTCCCTCTTCACTTTACATGGTAGCTGCATTTTAAAAAATGTTTATTTATTGATTTTCTCCTACCTGGAAGGCAGAGGAGTTGAGAACGATCTTCCCTTCGCTGATTCACTCCCCAAATGCTACCAAACAGCTGGGGCTATGCCAGGCTGAAGCCAGGGACCCAGAACCGCGTCCAGGTCCCCCATGTGGGTGGCAGGGGCTCATGTGCTTGGTCGGTTCTCTGCTGTCTCCCAGGATGCATCAGCAGGGAGCTGGAAGTGGAGCAGCCAGAACTCGAACCAGCGCTCTCGCACAGATGTGGGGCATCTCAGGCGGTGGCCCACCCTGCTGTGCCGCAGTGCTGGCCCCTGCATTTTCAATCACAACAATATCAGAAAAGGAGAATGAAGGCAGTAAATAGGTCACCCTGGGGGCTGGCATTTTATTGCCTACAATGCCCACAGCTATTGGTTCCAATATGTGTCACTTTTGTTTTGCATGGCGTTATGCATCCAACTTCTAGGCTGCTTATTTTCTCAGAGGGCAAAGCAGCCCTTCCGTCGCGGCTTCTTGCTGCCACCGCCGGGTCAGGCTGCGCTGGCAGGGTCCCGGAGTGCCCATCGCTGGGGTGTGTGAGTGTGTGTGTGAGTGTGTGTGAGTGTATGTGTGTGAGTGTATGTTTGTGAGTGTATGTGTGTGAGAGTATGTGTGTGTGAGTGTGCGTGTGTGAGTGTGTGTGCATGTGTGTGAGTGTGTGTGAGTGCGTGAGTGTGTGTGTGAGTGTATGTGTGTGAGTGTGTGTGTGTATGTGTGTGAGTGTGTGTGAGTGTGTGCGGTGTGAGTGTGTGTGCATGTGTGTCTGTGTGTGTGAGTGTGAGTGTGTGCATGTGTGTGAGTGCGTGAGTGTGTGTGTGAGTGTGCGTGCGTGTATATGTGTGTGTATGTGTGAGTGCATGAGTGCGTGTGTGTGTGAGTGCGTGAGTGTGTGTGAGTGTGTGCATGTGTGTGTCTGTGTGTGAGTGTGCGTGAGTGTGTGTGCATGTGTGTGAGTGTGTGTGAGTGTGCATGTGTGTGTGCATGTGTGTGTGTTGAGATTTATTTATTTTATCTGAAAAGCAGAGTTACAGAGAGAGAGAGGAAGAGACAGAGAGAGAGAGAGATCTTCTATCCACTGGTTCACTCCCCACATGGCTACATCAGCCAGGGCTGGGCCAGGCCAAAGCCCAGAGCTTCATCACGGTCTCCCATGTGGGTGCAGGGGCCCAAGCTCTGCTTTCCCAGGTGCATTAGCAGGGAGCTGGATTGGAAGTGGAGCAGCTGGGACTTGAACCGGCGCCCATATGGGATGCCGGTGCTGCAGGCAGTAGTTTGACACAGTGTGCTGCAGCGCTGGCCCCAGGGCCCCTGTATCGCTGCTTTTAAAAGCAGAGGGAGGGTAAATAAACGGCTGCGCGTCCAGGGCTGGGAAGGGATGAGGAAGGTCCATACTTGGAGGAGGCCTTGTCCCTAAAGTCAGCGGGGAGTAGGGGAAAGTGGCCGGCTGGGCCCAGGAGTGGAGGAGGCCGCCGCACGTCGGGCAGGGGGTGTGTTCAGGGCACAGGTGCAGGTTGGACACAGTGAGGGGCAGATCTGCAAAAGGCCCTGCGGAGCATTCCTGGGGCAGCGGCCGGAGAACGGAGGTGGCCCGGAGGATGGGGCCAGGCTGCAGCTTTGCGTCGATGCCGGGGCCGCCCTGCGGCCTCTGTGGTTTCTGTGCAGTGCTTTGGGAGGAGTGAGACAGGGCCGGGTGGGCAGCGGGTCTCGTGTTTCAGTACCCTCAGAGGTAGCAGTGACCCCAGTAAGCTTTGCTGTGTTTCCTGGAGCCCAGGCTGCCCGGCGTTTGGGAGTGACCTTCCCAGCCAGGCCCAGGAGCCGTCCTCCTGCCCTGCTGTCGGGGACCTGTCCGTTCCCCAAGCTTGAGGCCATTTCTCAAGCCTGCCTTGTCCCTGGATCTGATTCTACAAGCGTCCCATTCGCCCTTGCTGCTCCTGGTGCATGGCTGTCATTTTTCTCCCTCCTGAATCTTGCAACAGCAGCTTAATAGCCTTTGGGGGCCCGGCGGGGAAGATGGATGCCAGCCGGTGGGGCACCGTGCCCTGCCTCTCCATTAGGGAGGTGACGGAAGGCAGAGCGAGAGTGGCCGTGCAAGCACACACGCGTGCACACACACACGCACGCGCCGCTCCCGAGGTCTCCACTCGCGCGTGGAGTGTGCCGTGGTGACTCGAGTGCCACCATTTGCTAGGCTAATGGGGTCATGCTCGGAGGACATGGAGCAGGCAGCGAGGAGAAACTGGGGTGGCCCCCAGGTGAGCCATCACCACCTGCCCTGCACAAGCAGGCTGCCCTGTGGGAGGACCAGGTACAGATCCCAGCAGGACACCCTGAGGTCGGCCTCCTCCCGTGTGCTATGTGGGCGAACCCCTGAGGGCCAGGTTAACCAGGGGGAAGTGCCTGGCAGAGCTCCTTGGGTCTGCTTTCAGGGCTGTGATCCGATGTGACACGACCCCCTGAGCCGGGATCGTGAGCCGATGCCCCCAAGTGCTGTTTGCCAGAGAAACTGTGGAGGCCCCCAGGGGCGCCACGCCCCGTTCTGCACCCCCAGCTCTGGCGGCTACCTTCTTTGCACCTTTGGCACCCTCTGTGCTGCAAGGGAGGATGGAGGCAGGCGCCAAGGCAGGGGACTGGACACTGGGCAGTGTCCTACCGGGCTCGGGGAAGTGAAGCATGCGAGGAGACACGGTTCTGGTCTCGGCCTCGTGTGCACCGAGGCTCTGCGGGCCCTTCACTGCCCTGGGGAGGCCATTGTCCCCAGCTCGGTCCCGGGAGCCACCCTGAGAGCGGCAGGCAGCTTCCAGGAGTCCTGGCACCAGCTGCGCTCCTCAGGAGGGGCGGCCCTGGTTCTCGGGGCTCACGACAAGCCTGGAGCAGGATTCTCAGTGCTGGGCGAGGAGCTGTGCGGATTTGCAGCCAGCTGACTCGTGGGCAAGTCCCCATCCCAGCCACTTAGCGTAAGCTCTTTGACTGGGGACAGGTTCATCCGCGGACCCTGCCTCACACAGGTGCTCACGAAGCTCCAGTAATGAGCGAGAAGGCACTCCGGTGTGCTAGCACCATGCGAGCCCGGGGGTGGGAAGGGCCCAGGGCCTGAGTGCCATGGCTGGGGTTCAGATTCCTGCTCTCCGTGAGTATGTGGCCTTGGATGATGGCCTTGACCATGCAAGCCAGCCATGGCTCAGAGGCACAGTGTGCCTGGGTTTCCCGGTGCTCCGCCTATCCTGGCATTTATGTCTGGAAACGCCACATTGCAGCCTCCCAGGGGTGCCTCTGTTTGTTTTCCTTCTTTACTTGAAAGGCAGAGGGGCAGAGAGATCTCCCACCCACTGGTTCACTCCCCAGATGCCTGTGATAGGCAGGGCTGAGCCAGGCTGATGCCACAAGCCTGGAACTCGATCCAGATGTCTCACGTGGGGTGGCAGGGGGCCCAAGCACTTGAGCCAGCACCTGCCACCTTCCAGGGTTGTGTTAGCAGAATCAGACGCAGAGCCAAGACTCAGCCACTTGGATATAGGATTTGGGTGTCCTGAGTGGCATATCGCTGAGCCACTCGCCCCAGGGTCTCCTCTTCAGCCATGTGTCTTCCGTCTGGGCTTCTGAGCAGGTCCCCCCGCACCCGGGAAAGCACTACGATCAGTCTCCTGCCCCTACTGAGTGTTAGGCCATTCCCTGGCACTGCCCCCGTGCCTGGGATCCGCTGTCCCCAGCTGCCACACCCCCACTGTGCTGTGGGTCACTCCCTGAAGTTGGCCCAGCCAGCCTGGGGCACTGCCCAGGGGCCAGGAGAGTCCGATGAGAGGACCAACCCATCCTGACCCCACACCGCCCGCCTGGAGAGCAGCCCCTTGTTCCCCGCCAGCACATGTGCTGCTCTGACGGTGCTCCTCTGACCCTCCTGGCCAAGGGCACATGGAAGCCCTAACCCGCCCACCCAGCTGCCCTCACGGCTCCCAGCAGGACAGCGCCTGCGCAGCCATCTGTGCCCCTGGAAGTCTGGTCTGTGGACCTCCTGCCCCCAGATCACGAGCTTGTGGGTAAGGTAGGGTGTTGGAGATTCAGCTTCAGGGACAGCCCTGCGGGCAGCCGCCAAGTAGCTTCCAGGGCATCCCCCACAGGGTTCTTAACACATGGGAAAATCTGAGGACCCCTGGTGTGACTTTTCTCATCTTTACTGAGGTAGAACTAAGGAGAGCAAACAGGTCCTCTGTCCACGAGTGTCCCACATGCCTCACATTGCCACTCCCAGGTGGGGAGTGGACATTTCCACCCCTTGGTGACCCCCGGAGAGTAACCACTGTTGGGAGTTGCAGCCACATGGGTTCTCCCTGCCTGTTTGTGCATGGCACAGAAATGGAATATTTCGCTGCTTTCTCCCAGTGGTGCTTATCCTCAGAAGTGCAAACAGAGCTGGCATTTAGCCTAATGTGTGTAGCTTAACCTGGATCAGAGGGCCTAGGTTTGAGACCTGCCTCTGGCTTTTGAGTCCAGCTGCCTGGGAAGCAGTAGGTGATGGCACAAGTACATGTGTCCCTTCACCCACATGGGAGCCTCAGATGGAGTTATGGGGTCCTGGCCTTGGCTTGGCCCAGCTCTGGCTGTTGTAAATATTTGAGGAGTGAACCAACTCTCTTTCTGTGTGTCTCTTGGTCTCTCTCTACTTTTCAAAGAAAATAAAAATGAAAAAATATTTTAAGATTTATTTATTTGAAAGAGTTACAGAGAGGGAGAAACAGAGGGAGAGGTTTTCCATCTGCTGGTTCACTCCCCATATGGTCACAACAGCCAGGGCTGGGCCAAGCTGAAGCCAGGAGGCAGGAGCTTCTTCTGGGTCTCCCATGCAGTTACAGGGGCTCCGGCACCTGGGCCATCTTCTGCTGGATTGAAAGTGGAGCAGCCGGGACTCGAACTGGCGCCTGTATGGGATGCCGGCACTGCAGGTCGCAGCTTAACCTGCTGTGCCCCAGCGCCAAACCTGAAAATTAAGATTTTAAGTGTAAACAACTTTTCTTCTTTCATGGACTTTGTGCTCTGATAGAGAAACAGAGAGGGGTAGGAAGTCAAGATTAGATCAGGTTTTCCAGGGCCTCACCCCAGCCCCTCCCTGCAGGGCCCTCCAGCCTCCCCATGGAGGCCATGCTCGGGCACCGGCCTGCAGTGAGAGGCCCGCGAGCTGTGGCCAGTGCTGCCATGGTGACCCCGGGCCGTCCCTCCACAGGCAGCTGCTGGGGACCCCTGTGTGTGGACTGTCGGGGACCTGATGAAAGTGACCAACTGAAGCTCTAAATGCAAACACTCAGGAGAGGAGACTCACAGGCCTGCTCCCCTCAGCAAGTGTCAGTCCTGACGCTGCGCTGGAGCGACCCTGCCAGGCCGCGCCCTGCGGTGACGTCAGAGGGCTCTGCTGGCTCCCGGACACGGAGGGAACAGAGCAGAGAAGCAGGGCGGACTGAACGGGAAGTCCATCATTCCAAAAAGAAAGCAAACTCTGATGAGCAGTCACTGCACGCCAGCCCCGACGTGAGCAGAACCCCTTGCAGGAGGTCCCAGCCCAGGGGAGGCAAAGAGGGACCGCAGCGTTGACAGAGACGGCAAGGAGCATGGAGACTCAATGTGAAAGGGAGAGGGAGCTCTGGGAGGAGCAGCGAGGGCGGGCAGGGCTGGCGGGAGCAGCACCTGCGCCTGAGACCTGCCCAGGAGGCAAAGCCACGAGGCCGGGAAGCCGCACCTGCCTGTCCTGCTCTGGACCCGACAGGGGCAGCCTTGGGCCCTGGAGGACCTCACACACGCCTTTACAGGCCTCAGCTCACCGGTTCCTGGTGAAGTGTCCAGGGGCAGGGCTGGCAGGAAGCAAGGTCAGCAACTTGGTGAACAGGGCGAGCCCACGAGTGGCGTGCGTAGGTGGCGTCTTATTCCTGGTTATGGAAGGAGGGGCCAGAGACCCAGGAGCTCTTGACTTCCTCGTTCAGGGAGTTGCAGAGGGGCAGGGAATGCAAATTTGTTTTTCCATTGCACCCAAGTTAAACACAATTTTAGTAATAATAATAGCAAGCGCTTATCATGCACTTAGCACGAGCCAGGCTGTTCCGAGCACTTCACACATATCAACTCATTTGCATAGTAAGTTGGCTGGGGGCAAAATCCTACCGTGCATTTCAGAGCCCACACAAGTAACTTTTGAACTGTGCTGTGTAGCCTGCGAGTTGGTTGTACTCTGCCGACCACTGCCCGAGCTCTGAGCCGACGCCCCAGCTCTCAGAAGGCTGAGGGCGGGGTAGTAGGCAGCGGCTGGGTGTGAGAGCAGTTCTCGGAGCACATGAAGGAGTCCAGATCGTAGGGGGTCAAACGGGCTCACCCTCTCCCTCGCCCTCTGAGCCGAAGCGCTCCAGGCCAGCCTCCAGGTAAGGTGCCCAGGCCGGGTGCTGGAGACCTAGGCTGATGGTGAGGGTGAGTGTGGCCCTCTCTCCAGGGACGGCCCCCTGCCCAGAAGGCCAGTGTGTCAGGCCCGTGTGGATGCTGCACAGGCTGATTGCCACCGGAGAACTCGTTCTGGGGCCTCTCCAAGGAACCCGAGCGTTCCCGCATCCGTTTCCCAGCTCTCACAAGTTAGCGTTATGTGCGACTCCGAGTCGGATGGGGCTGGCCACGACCGTGGTCAATCTGAGCGCCTCCACACGATGGTGGACGGAGCACATCTGTGTGTCTCTGCTCCCAAGGGAGCAGTAAGCAGTGCGGGTCCCGTCTGGGACATTGAGAAGTGAAGGAGAAGCCAAGGAGAGGCGGACGGATTCCTGCTGGAGAACCACAGAGAGATGCAGGGACTGGGGCAGGGCCCCAAACAGGACAGTGCTCCCCAGGCCACTGTGTCACCCCGCCTTACCCTGGAAAGAACTGGACTTGGCAGAGTCAGAACCCCGGATGTGCCGAGTCGGGGCAGGAACGCAAGGCCGTGTGCTGAGAAATGGGGTTTTGCAAGCCAAGTGTGGAATCTGCTTCCAGGGGACCCTGGGAATGCGAGTGAGTGGACCAGCAGTGAGGCCTCCCCGTGCCACCTACCTGTTAACAAGCTCCGCCCCTCCCACACAACCTCCAATCAGCTTCTAATGCCTCATGCCAAAACATGAGCCATTGGCCAAGGATTACCAGACTTTTTTTTTTTTTTGGATAGGTAGAGTTATAGACAGAGAGAAAGGTCTTCCTTCTGCTGGTTCACCCCCCAAATGGCCGCTACAGCCAGCGCTGCGCTGATCCGAAGCCAGGAGCCAGGTGCTTCTTCCTGGTCTCCCACGCAGGTGCAGGGCCCAAGCACTTGGGCCATCCTCCACTGCCTTCCCAGGCCACAGCAGAGAGCTGGACTGGAAGAGAAGCAGCCAGTACTAGAACCCGGCGCCCATATGGGATGCCAGCACCGCAGGCGGAGGATTAACCAAGTGAGCCACGGCGCCGGCCCGAATTACCAGACTTCAGGAAAGGATCTGCTATGAAAGAGAACTTCCTGTTCTCACTTCACCGTGGCTGCGTGAGAAGTGGGTCTCGTGGCAGTCGCGTAGGATGGTGGTCTCCAGGTCCGGGAAGGGAGGATGGAGGGGGCGTGGTGGAGCAGAGGAGCTCCAGCTTCTGCAGCGTGGTGGCGAAGCTGCGGCGGACAGCAACGAGGCGCGAATTTCCAGACATCCAGTAGAGAGGATTGTGAACCTTCCCGGCACAAGGAAGGATAAGTCCTGGAGGTGCTGGCCGAGCCGGTTACCCTGGTAGTCACTACGCGTTGTGTACGTGGGCTGGGATACGCTGCACGCCATCAGCATGCAAAATTATGCATCAGCTTGGGAGAAAAGCACAAGCCAAAATAACAACAGCCTGAAAGTGGGAGCAAATAAACAAACACAAAACAGCTTTCCATAAAAATAGCCTATTTTGTGAAAATGGAGGCATAATTCACACACAGTGAAACTCGCCCTCTCCGAGTCTGTGACTTGGTGTCTTTAGTAGTCACCGGGCACTGCAGCCATCACGGCCGTCGGATGCTAGCTGGTGGTAACCCCTGCACCTGTAAGTGGTGGCTCCGATGTGCCTGCTCCACGCGTTTCCTCTCCGTGGAATCGTCTGGTGGGTGGCCTTTTGTGTGCAGCTTCTTTCGCTCACATGCTGGCTTCGAGCCTCCCCCACGTGGGAGCGCTGTTCTTTTGTGGCTGAATCATATCGCACTGTACTGAGATGCTGTGTGTGTTTCGTCTGCTTGGCAGCCGATGGACAGTGTGTGATTCCTGGTCTTCCTTGTCGTGTGTATCTGTCTGCGTCCATGTGGGCACAGAGTAGGTGCTCGCATGACTGGGAGAGGATGGAGGGGCGGGGCGTGGAGAAGAAGGAAAGAGTGGAACCCACCCACCCACACCAGTGTAGACCATGAACTGAAGGAGACCCGGAGTAGGGTCGTGATGTAGGTCTTATAGCTGAATGTGGGAGCTGGTTCCAGGAGGCCAGCCACAAAACTGGTGTCACACCCCTACCTGGCTGCTTCTTTAGCCAAGGGCTGGGGGAGCTGGGATTGGCCATGGGGGTGAGAGAATGGAGACTGTGGCGCCCAGGCCTCGGCTCCCCAGCTCCTGGGTAAACCTCCAGGGCTGGCCAGAGAACCCGGCCTTGAGTTAACAGCAATGGGGAGCTTGGGGGAGGGGGGCTGATTTATAGGGTTTGCTGATTTCCATGGTTTGAGCATGGTCGACACGGCCAATGTCAAGCTACCGTATGTATAACGTGTTGAGTGTGGAGTTGGACGGCAGCGAGTGCAGTCCGCTTGTGCTGGGGTAAACTGCGGCCAGCACCGGTTGAATGGCAGTGATGGGTGTGTCTGCCCAGGGCCACCCCCCAGGAGCACAGGTTTCGTAACTTGGATGGTTGCAGGTAATCAAAGAGCTCCCAGCCCAGGGGAGGATGGCGTGGCTGCAGGCGGCATCTGGTACCATCAGTGTGGCCAGTGCAACCAGAAGCGGTGCGTTTGTGATCTGCGGGGAGTTTTAGATGTGGGGCTGCAGAAGGAACGCAGGCAGCTGGGTGGATCCTGCTCATTGATTATCAACTCAGGAAGCAGCCAAGTGTGGGCCAGGCTGCGGCCAGGCACTCCATCTGGGTCTCCCAAGTGCTTGACCCCTCTTCACTGCCTCCCCAAATGCATGAGCAGGGAGCTGGGTCAGAAGCAGGACAGCCAGGACTTGAACTGGCGCCCCAATACGGGATGCTGGTGTCGCAAGCGGGGGCTTAACCTGTTGTGCCATGACACCAGCCCCCAAAGTACATTCTAGCACCCCAAAGCCTCCTCATGCCGCTCCCCGGGTTGTTCGTCTCGCTCCATCTCCACAGGTCCCTGCTGACATTCGTTGGGCTACGAGTGAGGCATGAGGGCCACACGGGGTTAAGCACAGGGCTCTGGGGCCGGCTGCTGCCATTCAGATCCCACTCCAGTTCCTGGCTGCTGCAGACCCTGGGAGGCAGCAGTGCCGGCTCCAGTGGGGGGTCCCTGCCGTCCACATGGGAGACCTGATAGCCGTCCTGGCTCCCCACGGCAGCCCAGCCCCAGGGGCTTCAGGCATCTGAGGAGCGAATCAGCAAATGGAAGCCGTCTCTCTCGTTCTCCCTCTCAAAGTTAAAATGTTGAAATCTTGCATACTTTCTACACAATATGCATTTTCTATGAAGGCTCAAGTTTCCATGAACTTTCTTTCTAAAGATTTATTTATTTATTTGGAAGTTAGAGTTGGAGGGGAGAGATCTTTGATCCTCTGGTTCACCCCCCAGATGGCTGCAATAGCCAGCCAAAGCCAGGAGCTTCATCCGGGTCTCCCATGAGGGTAGCAGTAGCCCAAACACTTGGGTCATCTTCCACTTCCTTTTCCAGGCCATTAGCGGGAGCTGGATCTGAAGTAGAACAGCCAGGATTCGAACCAGCGCCCACAGGGGATGCCGGAGTTTAATGTAGTAGCTTTACCTGCCACACTACAATGCCAGCCCCCTCCATGAACTTTTTAAAGATCCCTTGTATGCATGATTTTCAATATTGTTTTGCAATAAATGTATCTTCTCTTCCATTTTCCAAGGACTGTTTTGAAATAACCCTCCTACATGTGAAGTGAGTAGAACAGTTCCTGGTATATACTAGGTGTTCAGTCGGGGTCAGCTTGTCCACATTTGACAAGGAAAGCAAAATGAGATGGATGCTCCGGCCCCTTCCTCTGAGGCTGTGCCTTGTGAGAGCCACCTCACCTGGCTCAGGTGTAGAGGTTGCCTGAGGCGCAGCCCCCAGGAGAGGGAAGTCTCCGTCTCCCAGTCAGCTCTCCCCATCTGTGGGGGTACCTTCTGAGATGCAGGTGCAGGCTTGCTTTGGGCCAGCCCCTTCTCCCCCTGGGGTGTGTGGGGGGTGCAGACACTGGCCTTGGAGAGCTGGTCTCTTCTGCCACTTCCTGGGCCCCACCCCCACACCGGCAGGGTCAGGAGGGAGGAGTGGGATGGGTACTTGCACCTTACCAAGTGCTCCAGGTGATTCTGAGCTGGGGGCTGGGAGCCAGGGTGGGAGGTGCGCCCTCATAATGGAAATCGCCACCCTGTATCCAGCAGGGCTCTGCGGGGGCAGTTTTTTGGACATCTCTAATCTCTACAACAACCGCCCTGCAAAGTAGGTATTATGACTGTAATTGTACAGACGAGAACGCTGAGACTCAGAGCAATTAACTTCACTCGGATAACAAGACCAGGAGCCAAAATCCCACCTCTCGGCTCTTCCCACCACACAGCCCTGCCTCTTTAGCTAGACCTAAGCAGCTGCCACTTACCTGGCTCCACACGGCTCTGGGAGGAGACTGGCTGGCCTGGGAAGGGTGGGTGATGTGAAGGCGGTGGCAGCCTGGGCGTGGGAGGGTCTCCTGTGCTTCTCCCTGTCCGCAGGGCTCAGCGCTGCTTTGACGGAGTGTGAGCCATCCACAACCTCTCTTCTCTTCTCCCAGCCTCCCATTGTCTCACTAATTAAAGACATCTTGAGAAATGCCCCCTGCTGCACTGCACGCAGGCGTCCCGCTGGGGAGCAGCAGCGGTGGGCACCTGTTATCTTGCTACAGGGAGACACCTGGGCAGGGGCAGGGCCAGCCGAGGAGGGAGGCAGATGAGGGATGCAGGGCCAGGCTGTGGGATTCTAAGCCCTCCCGGGGGCGATGGTGTTCTCACCTGTCCTGAGCGAGAGAGCTGTTAAGCCCCTCCTCCCCGTATCTTCGTGCTTGAGAGGTCCAACCCCCCCAGCAGTTCCAGCACCACTGCCTGGTGGGTGAGCCCTCAGATGCTTTTCTGGGTGACTCACCCGGGAGCCCCCACTGGAGAGCCTTTGCTGCCTGGGGTGCAGGACTTGAGCCCCACGCCTGGGAGACAGTCGAGGGTTGGTCTCCTCACTCCACTTCCCCATCAGCCAAGTGTCAGTTCCCAGGCAGGCCACCAGGTGCACACAGCACCAAGTCCCCCGTCTGGTCCCCAATTCGTTTCCTGTTGCTCCCGTGACCACACAGAGCGGCTCTGTGTGACTGGCACTTGTTCCTTCGTGGCCCTGTTGGTCGGGCCCCCAGCTGGCTGTGCTCGGCTGGTTCCTCGGCTCCAGGCACCACGAGGGCAGAATCAGAATGTCGGCCGGGCTTGGCACGGGGGTGGGGGCGGGGGCGGGGGCGCTTGTGCGCTCCTCCAGGTCGGGGATGGGATCCAGTCTTTGTGGTTGTAGGATGGAGATCCCTGCCTGCTCCCGAGCCGGCTGTCCTCAGATCCTAAAGGCCTTTCTCTCGTTCCGGTGCACTGTGGGCTCCGGCTGAGAACCAGCAAAGGGGCGTTGACTGCTTCCATGCCTGGGATCCCTTGGGCTTCCAGCTGAAGGGCGTTCTGGGCAGGTAAGGACTCCCAGTGGACGCGTCCCACCAGGTCCACAACCTTCCTGCCACAGGCGGTGACAGACCCTGGCAGGCTCCAGGGACTGGGCTGTGCTGGTCCCTGGAGGGCCTTCCTGGCTAGCACAGTTCTTCCAGAGCCTTGTCACTCTTGAGCACTCCATGCTTGTGGTGCACCTGCTCCCCAGAAGCCCCACCAGAGGAGGCACTGTGCACGGTTCACCGCAGTGTCCCAGCCTGCCTTATGCAGTCCTCGGCACACAGGAGGCTGCCGGTGTTTGTTGAATGACTGAGTGAATGGTGGTTACGACTGTTGAATGCTCTTGTGGCAATGGGAGCTTCTCACAGACCCAGCCGGTTTCCCAGAGCCCACCTTCATCTGGGCTGGGGGCGCCGGCCAGGCCAGGGCCCCCTCTTGGACGCTGGGCTGGAAGACGTCCACGTCCTGGGCAGGGCTCCTCCAGCCCTGCCTATGCCAGTGTTGTCCCCTCCTCCCACTCAGGGCTGAGGCCACCAAGGCGCCCCCCCCCCTTGCCTTTGCTGGTGGCTGCCCTGAGGGTGGGGAAGAGGTGGAGGCAGGGCCTGCCTTGCCTTTCTGGGTTCAAAGCCAATCCACCTGGGACTTCAAACAATTAATTTCCCCAATCTGCAAACCGATCAGCTTCTGAGGGGAAACAATTAGCCCACTGCAAATTGTAATTGTCATCTCACTCCTGATTTTAATTTGAACTAATGAGGGCTAAGTGATGCCGGCTTCCACCTCCTCCGAGGGCCCCAGGCCCTGGGCCCTCACCTGCCACTGGGCAGTTAACCCTTGGCTACCCACCTTGCAGCAGAGGCCTGGGGCTGGCGCGGGTCCCGGGCAGGGGCGCTGGAGGGCAGACTCCCAGCAGGAGGAGGGAGGGAGGAAGTTAGCACCTCCAGCCCCCAGGGGAGCTGCCTGTTTACCAGACTCCTAGGCAATCAGAGTTTTATTGAATGGAATTGACTACTGGCTCACTCCTTGTCACAGCCAGTTACCTCTGGCTGCGCAGGCCCCGGGGACCCAGCTTCCTGGACTGTCTGCGCCTCCCCCGCCCACTGCCTTCTGGGGGGAGGCTGTGCAGGGAGCGGGTTCAGGGGGCTGTGGCCGCCAGCCGCCGGGGTCAGTGTGTAGCTCTGTGCTGAGCACACCAGGGGCTGGGGGTAGATTTTAAATAAGACCCTCCCTGCCCCCAAGAGCCTCACCGGATGTGGTTTCCGGATGGGGAGCTGTTGGGTGCAGCAGCCTTGGAGTCGCCGCCGTCAGAGGAGTCAGTTTGGAATCAGGACTCCCGGCGTCTGGGGCCTGGCTTTGACCTCGCCCTGCACCGGGTTTCAACCTTCCTGGAGCCCGGGCCGTGGTGCTGGCAGGAGCAGGCCCCTGCTCGAGGGAGGCCGGCGGGCTGCTCAGGGCCAGCGTCGGTTCCTCGTCGGCAGTGGGGAAGGCAGTGACAGCGGCGTGGTGGCCAAGTCCCTGCAGGTCAGGGCTCCCTGGACAGGACCGCTGGTGCTGCACAGAGGGCCTTGCCCCCGGAGCTGGCTCTGCCGCGTCTTGGACCCTTCAGGGGTCGCGCTGCTGGCTCTAGGGTTGGGAGCCCCTGCACTAGCAAACAGGAGAGGAAGAGACTGCCCTGCTCGGGGCCTGTTTTCCTGGAGTCCTCTCTCTGGCTTCTCCCAGCTCTGACTCCGTGCCAAGATTCGGCATTGAGATTTTCTAGTGGTGAGGGCAGCCTTGCGGGAGGCCACAGCTTGGTCTGCGTCCTGGCCCAGCCCTTCCTCGCTGTGGCCTGAGGAAGGGCACAGGAGCCTACTCCTCCCCAACCTTCTCTTCTCCCCACTGTCTGCCCCACACTCACTGCCAGCCCCCCACTCTGTGCCGCGTACCGCCCTACGGCTCACCTTGCCTTCGGTGGCTGTAGCTGGGCTCGCCTGGCTAAGAGCCCCTACGTAAGTGGTGCAGGTGGGATTTGAACCCGAGTCTTCCTAACCTATGGTCTATGCTAGCACTGCCCAATTAGAAATACAATGCAAGCCGTGTGTGTGATTTTAATACTGGAGCAGCCACATTAAAAAGTAGAAAGAGGGACACGCTTTGTGGCATGGCAGATGAAGCCTCCCCTGAGATCGTAGTGCCTGCCTAGACTCCCAGCTCTGCTTCCGGTCCGGCTTCCTGCTAATGCGCCTGGGAGGCAGTGGATGTGGCACAAGTACCCGGGTCCTTGCCACCCAGGTGGGAGACCTGGATGGAGTTCCTGGCCCAGCCCCAGCTGTTGCAGGCATTTGATGAGTGAACCAGCAGATGCAAAATTTCTCTCTGCCTCTCTCTAGCTCTATCACTCTGCCTTTCAAGTTAATTAGAATAAGCAAACCTTAAAAAAAGGCAGAAACTTGTGAAATTAACATTGACCTAATATATCAAAAATATTTCCAAATGTAACTGGTACCAAATTTATTAATCAGATGTTTTACTTTTTTTCATACGAAGTCTTAAAATCCATGTGTCTTTACACATACAGCCCATCTCAGACACATTTCAGCGCTCAGTGGCCACAAAAGGGCTTCCACACTGGGCGGCTCAGCGGGTTGCTGGTCCTTTCAGCTGAGTCATAGAGTGACTCAGCATAAAAACCAGAGCCTGCTCTCAGCCGGCTCTGCCTGCCTCTGACTTCCTGCTGCTCTCAGGAACCAGTCCTTCCCTTCTGGGCCCTGGGGAGGGTTAGTGCTACACGTACCCAGGCCCTCCTGAGCCAGGCTGGGAGAAGGCCTTGTTGTCGGACAAGGGACCTTTAAGTGGGTGAGACAAAGGGGACAGATGTTGCTCATTTACATGCGGTGCCGGCCCCTGCTGAATGACACCTCCATCCAAACATCTCATTTGGAAATGTCAGGGTGGCTTCTGGTGCGTCGTCAGTCACGGTGATGCGGGCTGGCAGGCCGCAGCGGTGCGGGGGATCTAATACACTGTGGAGGCACCTTTGTGATTGCATAGTGTTCTGTTTGTTCAGCGCCACATGAAATCTCTCTTGAAGGAAAGAAGCTATTAACCCTGCCAGACCAAGCTCTTAGGGCCTTTGCTTCCCTTCACTTTCTAGCCTTTTTCTTTCTTTCTTTTTTTTTTTTTTTCTTGGTCTCCCTACTCCTTCCCTCCCTGGAGTCAGAGCCACAGGCACTGCGGGCAGCTCGGGCGCCTCCTCTTCCGCTGTAGCCGCTGGCGAGCCGGCCACCCCAGCAAGTGTGGACCTGGTGACCCTGGCTCTGAGTCAGGGCGCTGGAGGTCGGCT
Source organism: Lepus europaeus (assembly GCF_033115175.1). Lineage (NCBI taxonomy): Eukaryota > Metazoa > Chordata > Mammalia > Lagomorpha > Leporidae > Lepus > Lepus europaeus. The sequence goes on along the minus strand of NC_084840.1, from coordinate 19,791,877 downwards.
GCCCGGGCCCTGGGCCTGGCTCCTGGTCCTTCGGCAGCCCACCCACGCCGGGAGGAAAAGCCATACTTCTACAAGGCCGTCGTCCCCAGATGCACCTGTTCCCCCAGCTCCCCCTGCGCCCACACTGGGCTGACCCAGGTGCCTGGGGCCCCTGTTTCCTCTCCATTTCAGCTGAGACAATCACTTTCTTTTAAAGAAATGTTCCTTAAAAACGAAAGAAAAATAAGAACACATAGTTTAAAAACTCACCAGGAAGCATAGAAACTGGTGCCAGGTTTTTTCAGGTCACCCATTTCCAATCTTTGGAAGAAGGCCGTCAGTCTGTGATGAGATGAGCTGGTGCCGGCTGAGCAGCCCAGGCCACACCCCCACCTTCAGTGCAGGCTGGAGCTCTGCCTCCCGGAAGCCCCCCAGGCAGGACCCCCTGCCTCACCTCTCCCTCTGCACCTGCTCCACAGGCTCTCTGGGGGTTGGGACTTTGGCCGGGTGTACAGCAGACCTCTGAAAGCCTTGGATTGCTACTGAGTCAGAGGAAGAATTCACCATGCAGTGGTTAGTGCCCCACATCGGGGTGCCTGGGCTGGAAGCCCCGCTCCCGACTCCACCCTCCTGCTAAGGCAACCTGGGAGTCAGCGGTGTTGCCACCCACCGAGAGATCTGGATTGGGTGTCCAGCTGCCAGCGTCCACCCAGTCTGGTCCCAGCCTTTGTAGGCATTTGGAGAATAGACCGGTAGATGGGAGACTTTTGTTCTGTCTCTCTCTCTCCTGCCCACTGTGTCTTCCAAATAAGGAGAATCTTTTTTAAGGTTTATTTATATATTTGAAAGTCAGAGAGTTACACACAGAGAGAGAAAGAGAGGTCTTCCATCCACTGGTTCACTCCCCAGAAGGCTGCAATGGCTGGAGCTGAGCCGACCCAAAGCCAGGAGCTTCTTCTGGGTCTCCCACGTGGGTGACAGGTTTCCAAATATTTGAGCCATCCTCCGCTGCTTTCCCAGGTGCATTAGCAGGGAGCTGGATTGGAAGTAGAGCAGCTGGGACTCAAACTGGCACCCATATGAGATGCTAACACTGCAGATGGCAGCTGAACCTGCTGTACCACTGCACCAGCCCCCATAGATTTTTTAAAATTTATTTATTATTTGAAAGGCAGAGTTAGAGGCAGAGGTGGAGAGAGTGAGTCTTCCATCCGCTGGTTCACTCCTCAGATGTCTGCAGTAGCCGGAACTATACTGATCCAAAGCCAGGAGCCAGGAGCTTCTTCCAGGTATCCCTGGCAGGTGCAGGGGCCCAAGGACTTGGGGCCATCTTCCACTGTTTTCCCAGGCCATAGCAGAGAGCTGGATCAGAAGTGGAGCAGCCAGAACTTGAACCGGTGCCCATATGGGATGCCAGCACTGCAGGCGGTGGCCCCCATAGATTTTTTTTTAAAGGAATCCTTGTGCTGGGCTGGCCGTCGCCATGGCAGTTGCTCCAGAAGGATGCCACAGTGGGTACACAGGTATGCACTCGGGGGCAGTACCTCGCACACCTAACCCGCAGAGTGGCCCACTCACACACATTAGGAAGAAGGTGCCCGGTGCCAGTGTGGCACCCATCCTGCACCCACTGTGTGTGTCTGTGAAGGAGAAGTGTGACACACGTCCCCACACACCCACTTCCTCAGCCTGGGTGCCCTGGGTGCCCCTGCAGATGGCAGCAGCTTATGAAGACAAGGACCTGGCTCTCGGGCCAAGCCCAGCTGGCTCCAGTGCCGGCTCGGTGCGTCTTCTCCCACGGCGCTGGCGAGTCCGTCGCCTGGTTTCCCAGTCTGCAGCGTGGATTCAGGGTCCAGGTCTCGGGGTTTGACAGCGCATGTGCTCACGCTTGCGAACACTGTTCCCGATCCCCCTCCGCCCTCCGTCCTCCTCCTCTCCTCCTCTGACCTGAGGAAGGTGCCTGCCCTGTGGCTCAGGTAGACCGGCACGGAAGCCGGGCGGGACGAGCGCATCAGCCCTGCACACCTCGTCTGCACGCACGGCTGGGCGCCTTGAGGAGGGACTGCTGCCATCACAGGACCCCGGCAGCAGTGGGGAGCACCGCCAGTGTTCTCCTGCCTCACCCCCATTCCCTGGGCATGGCGCACAGGCCACCGCCCCCGCTCTGGAGAGGCCTGGCTCCTGCTAACCCAGGGTGGGTGCCCGGGAGCAGGAGGAGGTGACTGTCCAGCCGGCAGCTGGAGGAGCATCACGGGCTCCCCACACAGGGAATGGAAGGACATCACAGAGCCCTGGGTTCAGTGACCTGAGAGCAGGAAAGAGACCGGGCACCCAGGCCGCAGCTCCAGTGTCCGGAGCCTCGCGTAGTCCGATCGGCAGTGGAGCAGCCTCTGCTGCCTGCGTCTTGCCGAGCAGCTGTGCCCCCAGTGTACAGCAGATGTACAGGGGGTGCACGTCCCCACACGCACCTGCCGGGAAAGGGGGCTGTTTATTGAGCACCTGCTGTATGCCAGACTCGATGCCAGATTCTCCGTCCACATTATCATGCTGAGTGCCCAGGAGAACCCTTATAGAAGCCGACACTCAAGAGTGTTAAATAACTTGTTCACGGTCACCCAGGCGGGAAGGGGTCGAGGCAGGATTTGAACTCGGGTCCCATGGTCTGCAGGTTTACTGTTTCCCCGTGCCATGCAGAGCAATGGGTTCTCAGCTCCCTGGCTCTCACCTCCTCCTAGCTCCCAGGGCTCTGGGGGAATCTATGACATGGATGCTGCCTTCGTCACTCACGGGCTGTCACCTGAGTGACAGCGAGCAGTAGATACAGAACCGTCATGGGAGAGGAATGAGGTGGTGAGGAGGCCCCACAGCCCTGCTTGGAGCGAGACTCCCTGTGGTGCTTCAGCTCTGGCTGTGCCCCCCCCCCTTCCAGACCGGTGGGATCCAGGCCGCCAGGTGCACCCGGAAACTCTGGGGTGGGACATCTTTAGAACCAAGCAAGGCTGGGCGGCCCCATGGAGGATCCGCTTGAAGCTGTGGGCCCTCTCTCCAGGAAGATGCACCTGCACACACACACAGGCACGCGTGCACACACGTGTTCACATACAATGTCGGGTCATTCAAGTGAGGCCTCCAGAGATTGGTTTTCCCAACCTCCCAAGTTGCCGGGGAAGCAGTTAGAATACACGTGGCTCCTGTGGTGTCTGCTCCAGGCCCCCTCCTTCCCAGCAGCCGCTGGGAAAAGCAAGGGAGTGGCGGTGCTCAGAGCTGGTTGCTGTTTACAGGGCGCGTGGGCAGCAGCTTGCTGGGAGGTTGAAGCCACACTGGGGGCTTAGATAGTCCCAGGTCCTTCCCGTCCAGCGTGGTCTGGAAGGGCTGCCCTGACAGTGGGAGCTGGCTCCGTGTCTGGGAGTCTGTCTGGTTCCAAGCCCCTTGGGACCCGTGTAGGAGAACTGGCCACTGCGGGGCGCCGCGTGCTCCTCCCCCTCCCCCTCCCCCTCAGCAGCCTCTGGGAGTCCCCAGCCCTCCCTGGCAGGAGCACGTGTGCTCCTAATAGAGCTGCCTAATCACTTGTTTAAAGTCGACATTTGGTGGGTAATGACTCCTGGCCGGGACCACAGGAAGCCATCAGCTGTCCCTTGCGGGCGCCCAGTCCTGCCCAGATGGGGCCCACTGGTGCAGGAGTAGGGCAGGGCTGGCTGGGTGTGTGGTGTGAGTGGGAGGTGGGGAGGCAGGATCTTTGTAAGCTGGGCAAGGAGAGCCGACCCCCGCCTCCCTCACCTGCCCTGCTGCTCCTGGAATGTGGTGCGGAGCCGGAAGCACCTGCAGTCCATCCCCAGCTATGCCAGTGGCATCCAAAGGGCAGCAGGGGGAGGGTCCGGCCCTTGTGCACCTGCCCCGTCTGCCAGCTGGAGGAGATGAAGCAGCAACACCCAAGGACTCCCAGCCCTTGCGAGCAGCTCTAAAGCCGGCAGGTTTGCTGTCGGCCCAAAGGTTTGAGGTCTGGGGAAGTATAAGCTGTAGCTGTGTTAATTGTTGTTATTTGAATCATTATTCCAGAGGAGAATGGTCCCATTGTTCATTCCCTGGAAACAAGCTGGCAGCATCCAGGCCAGGAGAGCCAGCAGCGCAGGTGTGCTCTACAGCCCCTCCCCGGAGCTGGTGCACCTGGGCAGGCACAGTGCCCCCCACATACGTGTGCACACGTGTGCACAACCACACACACCTGCGCGTTCACCCACAACGAGGAGGGAGCACGACTGTCATTCCTGTCTCACGGGGAAAAAACCTGGTGGAGCTGCGGCAGAGTCCAGGGAGGGGTGGGGGTGGGGAGACCCCGCTTTAGTGGTTCTGGAACCTTCTGTTTGCAACCACTTCCGTGCACCTCATTCCTGGCTTCTTCACAGCCAGGCGCTCGTTGGGGTGGCGAAAAGTGAAGGTTTCAGCATTGCACGGTGCTGAGCTTGGAGCGCGGCTGCCTCGTGGAAGCTGTGTGGACCTGGGGAAGTTGCTTAACTTCTCTGAGCCCCCAGGTCCCCTCCAGTGAACGGGCAGCTGTGCAGACTCCAGTTGTCTGTTTTTTTCCTAAATGTCATGAAAGGCCCTCAGGAGTCAGCCTTCAATAGATAGTACCTATTAAAGGTCAAGGTAGGTTTTCTCTGTTTTTAAGCTTATTTGTTTTATTTGCTTGAAAGGAAGAGCAACAGAGAAAGACAGAGACAGATCTTCCATCCTCTGGTTCACTCCCCAAATGCCCGCAACAGCCAGGGCTGGGCCGGGAGCCTGGAACCCCATCCAGGTCTCCCGCTTGGTGGCAGAGGCCATGTACTCATGCTCCACTGCTTTCCCAGCGCATTAGAAGTGAACTGGCGGTTCGAGTCCCGGCGCCTCCACTTGCGATCCAGCTCACTGCTAATGCGCCTGAACAGCAATAGAAAAGATTGCTCAAGTCCTTGGGCCCCTGCACCCACGTAGGAGACCCAGAAGAAGATCCTGGCTCCTGGCTTCAGCCTGGCCCACCTCTGGCCATTGCAGCCAGCTGATGGAAGACCTGTGTGTGTGTGTGTGTGTGTGTTTCCTTCTCTCTGCGTGTTTCTGCCTTTCAAATAAATAAATCTTTTTTAAAAAAAGTGTGCTGGATAGGAAGTGGAGCAGCCAGGATTCAAACCAGGGCTGTGCTAGGGAATGCCAGCATCACAAACTGGCTTAACCTGCTGCACCACAGCGCTGGCCCCAGACCAGCTGCCGTTCCCTGGGGGATCTGGCCTGCCCTGCACATGTGACCGCCCATCCGGGTCTTCCCTATGGCTCAGTCTCAGGGTGAGGAAGTGAGGGAGGTGGAGGAGCCCCCAGCCCCAGGGTGGAAGCCTCAGGACTTCCCGTGGGTGCAGAGCAGGGAGGGGGGAGAGGCAGGGAAGATCCAGGAGCGTCTGGAACAGAGCTGGGGAGGGGTGGGGACCCAGGCCTCACAGCCGCCTCCCCAGGCACAGCCTGGCTGGTTCTGCCCCTTCCTGTCAGGTGAAGGTGGCGCAGCCGGCAGTCTGGTGGGTGCTGTGGCCTGAATGTTTGTGCTGCTCCCCCACCAGAATTAACTGCCCGAACTTGATCTCCAGGCGAGGGTGTTGGGAGGTAGGGGTTTGTGCAGGGTCAAGGTTAGGGTTGTGAAGGCAGCGGCAACTGCACTCTGAGGCTCACTTTGTTCTGTTTTGTTTTTAAGATTTATTCATTTACTTGAAAGGCAGAGTTACATAGAGGCAGAGGCAGAGAGGAAGGGAGGGCGGGAGAGAGAGAGAGAGAGAGAGAGAGAGAGAGAGAGAGAATCTTCCACCCACTGGTTCATTCCCCAAATGGCTGCAATGGCTGGAGTTGTGCCAATCCGAAGCCAGGAGCCAGGAGCTTCTTCTGGGTCTCCCACATGGGTTCAGAGGCCCAAGCACTTGGGCCATCCTCCACTGCCTTCCCAGGCCATAGCAGAGAGCTGGATCGGAAATGGAGCAGCCGGGACTCAAACTGATGCCCATATGGGATGCCGGCACTGCAAGGCGGTGGCTTTACCCACTACGCCACAGCGCTGGCCCCAAGGCTCACTTTTAAAGTAGAATGTGATCATGAATTTACGGTATGTGAATTGCATCTCAAAGCTGTCATTACTATGTGATTACCTAGTCATAGGTACATGCATGTATGTGTGCACCTGCACGTGTGTGCCTACACACACATGTGGATGTGTAATCCCAAAAGCCTATGGGAAAATGGAATTAAAAGAAGATTATTTTGGTGGAAAAATTGAGGGTCCAGTGCTGTGGCTCAGCAAGTAAAGCCACTGCCTGCTGTGCCAGCATCCCATAGGGGCCCAGGTTCGAGTCCCAGCTGCTCCACTTCTGATCCAGCTCTCTGCTGTGGCCTGGGAAAGCAGTGGAAGATGGCCCAAGTCCTTCAGCCCCTGCTCCTGCGTAGGAGACCCGGAAGAAACTCCTGGCTCTTGGTTTCGGATCGGTGCAGCTCCGGCCATTGCAGCGAATTGGGGAATGAACCAGCAGATGGAAGACCCCTCTCTCTATCTCTGTCTCTCTCTCTTTCTCTCTCTCTCTCTCTCTCTTTCTCTGCCTCTCCTTCTCTCTATGTAACTCTGACTTTCAAATAAATAAATAAATCTTTTTAAAAATTTTTGAAACCATGAATAATTTTTATAATACTCATTTCTATGAACTTCTTGAAGTGCCCGCATGTGTGTACGTGTGTGTGTGTGTGCATGGGGACACCCGTGTGTACGTGTATGTGTCACATTTATGGGACTGTAAGGAGCACCGGCTTTGCCTCTTACTGGCTGTATGAGCTTGGGCGAGCGGCTCAGTGTTTTCTAACTCCTGTTTCCTCATCCATGCGGTGGAAATGATATAACAGACTTGTTAGGAGGATTAGAAAGATCATGGACTGTGTGACACAGGCCTGAGTGACACCGGCCCCTTCTCCTGTGTGCTGGCAGCCATAGTGCAGGCCTGCGTCACGACCCCGAGTTAGAGTGGAGGAGACTGCGTGCAGCACGCCACCCCAGGTACCGGGCTAGAGGCAGGCGCCAGGTGGGACTCCTCTCTGCGAGCCGTGCAGAGGCTGGGGGGCGTTTGTAGGATGAAGGGCATCTAGCAGGGCCCTGAGGCCCAGGAGCCCAGGAGGGCCTCCCCCAGAACTGCCCCGGGAGCGGGGCTGTACCCCTTGCTTGCGCACACAGCAAGGACTTCCAGATGCGAGAGCCGAGGCTGCTACCCTCGACAAGATTCAGTGTCACGTGGGCCTGAAATGCTCCCGTGGCCTCCTGGCAAGTCAGGCCTGGCTTCTGTGCCGTGTGCGAGACCTGGGGCATGTTCCTGAACCTCTGTGTGCCTGAGCTTCCTCCTCTGAGAAATGGGGTGTCCGCAGTGCGCACTCCCGGGGTGTGGCGGCGCGTGATGAGACAGCAGGGAAGCGCTGGGCTCGGAGTGAGTGCAGCACCACGGGAAAGGCGCTGCTGCAAACGCCGAGGCCGGGCCAATGCTGGCCCTGAGCCCGCGCGTGACTGGGCCCTGTGATCAGTGCCATGTGGCGGCAGCGCCGGGCATGGCCTTCCCACGGCCGAGCACACAGGCCTCGTGCAGGGAGCCTCAGGCCGCGGGGAGCCAGACGTCAGCGCCAGGGGCCCCTGTGCTCCGTGGCCTTCAGGAAGCAGGAGGGAGAGCGGAAAACACAGGAAAGGCAAAGAAACCCCCTGCAAGTTCTCCCCCGTGCTCTGCCAGCCCCGCGGCTCCTGGGGGAGCTGAGCTGCATAATACAATGGGATTTAATAAAATGCCTTTAACTCACAAAGTTTGTCTGCTGCCAGCTCCTTAATTAAATTGCCTGATGCTGCTTTGCGGTGGCAGCACAAGCTCGGGCGCTTAAAGAGCACACTGTTGCCATGGCACTTCCCCGGCAGGGCGCCGGGCGTGAGGAGCATCCCGATGAGACCCCCGGGGCCAGCCCGCCTCCCTGCACCAGCACACACACACACATGTACACACACAGCACACACATGTACACGCACACAGCCTCACATCCTGCAATCACTGGGCTCCACACACACACAGCACACACACACACACACACATGCAGACTCACATCCTGCAATCACTGGGCTCCACACACACAGCACACACATGTACATGCACACACACACAGCACACACGCACATGTACACGCACACACACGCAGCCTCACATCCTGCAATCACTGGGCTCCACACATACACACAGCACACATATACACAGCACACACACAGACACGCATGCAGGCTCACATCCTGCAGTCACTGGGCTCCACACACACACAGCACACACACACACACATACACGCACACACGCACGCAGCCTCACATCCTGCAATCACTGGGCTCCACACACACAGCACACACACAGCACACACACACGCACACACATGCAGACTCACATCCTGCAATCACTGGGCTCCACACACACACACACACACACATGCATACACGCAGGCTCACATCCTGCAGTCACTGGGCTCCACACACACACACACACACACACATGCATACACGCAGGCTCACATCCTGCAGTCACTGGGCTCCACACACACACACACATACACACACACATGCATACACGCAGTCTCACATCCTGCAATCACTGGGCTCCACACACACAGCACACACATGCACACACACACACACGCAGGCTCACATCCTGCAGTCACTGGGCTCTGGGGCCAACATCTAATCCTTGCTACAGATGCTGAGCCGCGGCCTTAGGCATAAGAGACTTGGAGGCGCTGGCGCACAGCAGGGCTGGCTGAGGGTCTGACTGCAGCAGGTTCCAGGCCCAGCCCCCAGGGCAACCCTGTGGGGTCCAGGCATCCCTGTCGGCTGCTCTTTCTATGTCCCCTGGCGCCTTGCGAATGCCCCTGTCTGTGTGTGCTGCGGCTTGAGCAGGTTGGGGAAGCCGTGGGCCAGCCACGTGGGGTGGGGTGGGGTGGGGGTGGCGAGTACCTTCTCCCCTGCAGGGTGCAAGGAAGGCACACTCACTGCTGGTGGATGTCTCCTGCAGGGGCCCTGCCTCTTAGCCCTGGCTTCGCGTTAAAACCAGCTGGGGATTTTCCTCGTACTATTTTATGATGAGGAATTTCAAGCACCCAGCACAGTGGGTGGAATCTGATGGTGAGCAAGCAGCCGTGCCCCCCTGGGCCCCCCAGACCTCCGCCAGGCGGGCGAGGTCGCGTCTTCCTCTGTCTGCCATCACCCACGTGATCACTAGTTCGGTTCAGAGTCAATTGCAGACAAACATCAGTAGACGTCTTGCTAAACACTTGAGTATCGACAACTCCGGGGTCAATGTTTTGCAGCTTTTTTGTCTTTTGCTATAAAATTCATGCACAGAGGAAGCCCTGGGACCTTTATTATACCGTGCCTGGGTTCTAGCCTCGGAGACTGGTGTAATGGCCCTGCAGGAGATGGTGGGCTTCAGTATATTTTGAAAGATTCCCGGGGGCCCTGGCACCGTGGCTCACTTGGTTAATCCTCCGCCTGCGGCGCCAGCATCCCATATGGGCACCGGGTTCTAATCCTGGTTGCTCCTCTTCCAGTCCAGCTCTCTGCTGTGGCCCAGAAAGGCAGTGGAGGATGGCCCAAGTGCTTGGGCCCCTGGACCCGCATGGGAGACCAGGAAAAAGCTCCTGGCTCCTGGATTCGGATCAGCATAGCTCTGGCCGTAGCAGCCATTTTGGGGGGGTGAACCAACAGAAGGAAGACCTTTCTCTCTGTCAAAAAAAAAAAAAAAAAAAAAAAAGATTCCCAGATGAGTCTGTGGTACAGCCAGGGTTTAAAAACACCGAGATAAGAGGAGGAGGCAAATGAGTATCAATTTCCTGGGCTCTAGGCAGAATTCAGAGCTGTCCTGGCCACGTCCAGGCCTGCCCCTCCCACCCCCAGGCCCCTTCCTTTCCACTTGTTCTCTCCGTAGCGCCACTGGGTGTCTCGCGGTCCCGTGTGTATTTTCCAGTGGCAGAGTCCCTGTCTGTTGCAGACCGCGCACATGCCACAGCCATGCCGACCCCGCACATGCCACAGCCATGTCTGTTCTTTCTCCCGGTGCCCGGGGAACTTCTGGCCACCCAGATGGAGGTGGTGGATGGGGGAGGTGGTAAAGCTCCTGGTAGGAGCACCAAGGGCCAAGGACGATGCACGTGGCGGCCGTGGGGCTGTAGGCGGGTGGATGACGGTGGCTGTCCTGGTGGTGTGGGTGACGTGCCCTCAGTAGCTCACTGGCCACAGTGATACCTGTCCCGGAAGAGCGTTGGTTGTCACAGGTTGGGAAGATGCCCCCCCAGCACCACCCACCACTGCAAGGTACAGCTCTGTCTGAAATTGTGAGACCAGCTAAGAACTGCCCTGGAGCCCTGGAGGGGACAGAGCCTGGCAGCTCCGTGCTCTGTGCCACAGCCCTTTAAGCCTGGGCCCCAGTGTTCAATATGAATGTTAGAATCAGAACAGTTATTGAAGATGAACACTCTGGGAGCCAGCTGGGCAAGAGATGCCGCCCTCCTGTGATCGAAAGAGACTGTTCACTGGGGCCAGTGCTGTGGCATAGTGGGTAAAACCGTAGCGTGCAGCGCCATCATCCCATTTGGGCGCTGGTTCGAGTCCCGGCTGCTCCACTTCTGATCCAGCTCTCTGCTATGTCCTTGGGCCCCTGCACCCATGTGGGAGACACAGAAGAAGCTCCTGGCTCCTGGCTTCAGATCAGCCTGCTCTGGCTGGTGCAGCCATCTGGGGAGTGAACCAATGGATGGAAGACCTCTCTGTAACTCTGCCTTTCAAATGAATAAATAAATCTTTAAAAAAAAAAAAAAGGGAGGAGGAGGAGGAGACTGTTCGCAGCCTGCACAGCTGCCTGTCCCCTTCGTGCTTGGCAGGGACACTGCTGCAAGCTGGGGGGGGGGGGGGGGAGCAAAGCCCCTGGCCCCAGGGCCACTCCCTCTGTGGGAGGGGTTTAAGGATGAGGACGAGGTTGGAGCTGCTGAGACGCTACATTTTTTAAAATACCCGTATGTAAAAGGTGCCTTCACAGTAACGTCGCCCAACGCTTGCATCTCACGGAGGAGAGAACTGGGGTGGCGCGGGCTGCAGATGAACCCCTGCGGAGGACGACATCACAGCTTCCTGGCAGCTGACAACCCTGGCGACGCCAAGTGAGCCTCCCCTGGGACCCACCGGCCCCGGCGCACCTCCGCAGCGCTGTCTCAGTGCACGCTTGACCCGAGCGTCTCGGCAAGGAGTGTAGAAGGCGCCGGTCTTATCCCCACCTTGGGGCTCAGAGGGCAGAGTGAATGGCAGAGGGAGCCCAGAACCCAGGGTCCCTGTGGTTGCTTCCCAGGGCTGCCGGCTGGAAGTCCCCCACCCTGGGTGCCTCGAACAACAGGTGCTTCTTGTCTGGGGTTAGCAGGCCAGGTGCATAGCCCGGCATCTGCAGAGCCATCCTCCCTCTGAGGCCTGCAGAGGGCGCCCTCCCCTGCCTCTCCCAGTTTCTGAGTTAGGGGCTCACAGCTCCCACGCCCTCGCCCTCGCCCCGTGTGTCCCTGTCTTCATGGGGCATTTCCCTCGTATGGGGACACCAGCCATGCTGCCTCCCTGTTGTCACTTGATGACCTGTGCAAGGACCCTACTTCCAAGTAAGGTCAAGTTCACAGGTCGCGGGGTTAGGAGTCGGATATAGCTGTGGGAGGGGACACGGTTCAGCCGTCACAGTCCTGACTGCCAAGCTGACGGCCTTCAGGGACGTGGGACATGGGACGCGTCCCGTGCGGCATCACACCTGCTTTCTCCTCCCGTCTCAGTTAGCAAGGAGGTGCCCCTCCCCCACCCCGCATCTCCTGCCCTGCAGAGCGAGGGGCCGGCTGGGAGCAAGGCTGGGAGCAAGGCTGGGAGCACTTTGCAGGCTCTGCTCTTCCCAAAGTATTACAGGCTACTAAAGTAGAAGCATGAAATATGGGTGGGCTTTTTATCTTTTTTATTCCCAGACAGTAAAAATCATTAAAGCCAGCACTTAATTAGTTTAATTTTGCAGCCTCTAAATATTGATTTAACCTACCCTCCTTTGTGCTTGCTGCAGTCACTGAATTATGCCTCTTATTGATCACAGATGAAGCTTTTCCTTCCACCGCGCTCGGGGCCCTGGGAGCCACGGTCCCCCCACCCCCGGCCGCAGCAGGCGTGGGGGAGGAGCTGGGCGGCAGAGGGCCTGCCTCCAGGGCTGCTGAGCCGGTTTCTTTTTCCTGGGTTGGCCCAGGCTGGGGGGGGGGGGGGGGGGTTAAGGAGGAGTCACTGGAAATCTTGCTGCTGCCCCGTGCTGGGCTGGAGGAAGAGCAGGAGCCAGACATTGAGCGTTGTGGGTGGGGCTGGGCTGGGGTACAGAGAAGGGGCTTTAAGGCATCAGCTCACTGTGTCCCAGCTGGTCTGGCTCTGCGTTCCTGGGCGGGCTCCTCACCTCTCCCATCCACGGTAGGGGGCTGCTCCCTCCACAGCTGTGCTCCTGTGAGCCTCACAGCAGCCGCTGCTGGCCGGGACCCAGCCCCAGCTTCCCAGGGGTGCTGTCTCCCCGAGGCTGGGCGGCCCCCCTTGCCCTCCTCTCGCGAGGGTTGCCCTGCGCTCCCCTAAGTCCTCACTCAGTGCATACAGGCGGGCTCTATTAATGCTCACCGGGTGCAGTTTCCCTGTGGCCGGGTCAGAGGAGGTGGTGGGGTCTGGAGTACTTGAGTCCAGTCTGCCAGGGTCACGGTCAGCAGCTCACCGAGCGCTCTGGTGCCACTGCTCCGGGTCTGTAGGATTCTAACCTGGGCTCCAGGGTGATCTCAGGTTTGAGCCTCTGTCGGAGGCGTGTGTTCAGACGCAGCGTGCGAGGCCTCTCCCTCTGTGTCTGATTCGGGAGGTCGGGGGGGGGGGGGGGGGCTGGGAACCTGCATTTCTGACCGGTTCCCAGACTGCGCTTGTGCTGCTGCTCCGGGCACCACAGTGTGAGAGCCTCTGTCCTGGGCCACCCCCGCCCCCACTCGCAGACGGGGAACCCAAGGGGCTCAGGAGGCCCCAGCCCAGTCTTCCCCAAGCCAGGACCACACCCCAGATCCAAGCCTTCCACGTCCTGGGCCTGGAGAGAGCCCTGGGGGGTGGGCAGGATGCAGGAGAAGGGCTGGACAGCCTGGAGGAGGTGGCAGGGATGTCAGGCCATTCTGTTGGACAGCCTAGAGGAGGTGGCTGGGACGGTCAGGCCACCTTCACTTCTTAGGGGAAGAAAGCAAAGGGAGAAAGCCGGGTGGAACCTCAGCCACAGCCAGGTGTCTGGGCCTGCCCTGAGGTGCTGCGCCCAGGCCCCGGCTCCGCCGCCAGCACCAGCGCGTGATTTCTGTCCGAACCTTCCCTCTCCGCCTCATCAGCTCTCATTCTGATCTCATTTTCCTTTCCATCCGCAGGGGCTCGGCCTGCTCCCCCAAGTTTAAGGGCTCTGCTCCCTTGTGGCTCCGCCTCCCTTCCCTTCCCACCACGGCCCCATGCTCGCCGGGGGTGGGAAGCCTCAGCCCCGGGCTCCAAGTCCCCGTCCCCACGCAGGCAGTCCTGAATTCCCTTCCCGCTGCCCCTCTCCGCCCTGCCTGGAGCAGCGTCCGGGCTGGGAGGGCACGTGCACGGATCCTTCCAGGGAGGAGGAAGGAGCGAGGGGTTCATGATTTGGGAGGTGTAGGGGTGCTGGTGGTCAGGGAAGACATCGCAGAGGGCTTGGGGACAGAGAGGAATTGCCAGACGTGCACGTGGGGAAAGGGACTTCCGGGCAGGGACCCTGGATGTGCAAAGGCCTGGGGGCAGGAAGAGTGATGCCTGGGCCTCTCTGAGGTCCCCTCTTCCCCCTCCACCCCGGCCCCAGTCCCAGGGGCCCCTGTGTCTCAGAGCCTGCTCAGCACCCACATTGGGCTGCCCGTCGGGCTGCAGAGGGAGGACCCTTCTGGGAGGGGCTCTCCCACCCCTTCCAGGCAGCATCTGGGAAAGGGGCAAACCTGCTGCCCCCAAGCCAGGAGATGCTGGAGCTGGCTCCCTCTGGGTCACAGTTGTGTCCAGTGCTGGGGATGCACAAATGACCTCAGTCCTGGAACCGACCAGGCTGGAAGTAGGACCCTCGCCAAGTGCTTGTGGTGGGCACTGGAGCCCTGCCCGCACTTGTGCCCCAATGGGGCCGTCTGGGTGCTGGAAGCCAAGGAGTGGCCTGGTGGGGAAATGTGGCTCTGACAACTTTAGGGAGAGAGAAAGGGAAAAAGGTGCTCCCGGCGGGCACAGCACACGTTCCCCGAGCAGCAGGTCCCCCCTCCCATGGAGACACATTGGAGGGAGGGCCCTGCAGCTCACTCGGCCAGCAAGGGGTTCCCCAGGGAGACAGGTGAGCCAGTCTCTGAGGAGCCCGGGGCAAGGGCTGCAGCATCTAGAGGTGCATCCCTGAGGGCCAGCAGAGGCCCGGGCAGCAAGTGGACAGGTGCTGGGCCTGGGCCCCTCTCTGGGCCACTCCCCACTGGTGCCCTCCCCTCCTACGAAGAGAGGCCCAGGCAGGCTCCCTCCTAGGCCCCCGCCTCTCCCACCCTCTGTGGGCCCGGCTGGAGAACAGAGCACTGCCCATAGGCCAGCCCCGCCCGCCCAGGCCCAGGCAGTGGCGCTCACTGGAACCCTCCCTGGTTCCAGAGGGGACAGAGAGCAAGGGTAGACAAAGGACCCCTCGCTCTGCCCAAGATGTGCCCGCCAGCCCTGCCCACCCGGCCACCCGACCACAGGTGCTCTGCACAGTCACAGACGGAGCCGGGCTGGCACGGGGTGCCCACCATGTTCACAGCTGGAGTCCTGCCCCGGCTGGCGGGCCCCGGCCCTGGACCCTTAGCTTCCCTAAACCCAAGTCTCTGTCTATAGAGCACGCACTGTGGGGCAGGCATTGTAGCACACAGGTGAACCTGCCTCTTATCCCGTCTCCCATGTTGGAGTGCCTGCGTGGAGTCCCGGCTGCTCCACTTCACATCCAGCTCCCTGCTAATGCGCCTGGGAAGGCAGCAGGTGCTCTGGTCCCCGCCACTCACCTGGGAGGCCCGGATGGAGGTCCTGGCTCCTGGGCTTCTGCCTGGCCCAGCCCTGACTGGGTGGGCATTTGGGGAGTGAACTAGTTGATAGACTCCCGCTCTCTCGCTCTCGCTCTGCCTCTCAAAGAGAGGAGAGACCCCCAGGTGGGGGTATTTGGGGCTGCTCAGGTCTGTCGGGGGGCCTCTGTCGCTCAGCCTGTCCTCTGGGACACTGCCGCTGCCACACGTCATCGTCTTGGGGGTCAGCTGGCGGGCAGGGACTCAGCTTCCGAGTGAGATGAGCTCTGTTAAATGCTGCTCCTGGCGCTTTTTTAGCTGCGGCCCAAGGCAAACGAACGAACACTGACGTGCATTCCTGCATCATGTCCACTTACACAAGGCAGACGTGTCTCCGTGTGCCGCTGTGCGTGTGTGAAAGGGGCGAGCCTTCCCTAAACAGCGCTCAGCCTGGCCACCCCCAGTGCATGCTGGTACCTCCCGGTGCCTTCCGTCTGTGAAACCGCGCAGTCCGTGACCCAGTCGTGGCCCATGTTCCCAGTTCAGGGCAGGGCGCCTTGCCCGCGCGGAAGGAGGCCCCAAGTCGGCAGAGGGGCGCACGCTGGCTGGGCAGGGAGTCTCGGAGCCCATCGGGGAGGAAGGTGCTATGTGGCGGTTCAGAGACCAGCGGGGCTATAACCAGGCTTCTCAGGGAAAGGAGGGCATTTGGGATGGGGTTTTGTGGCTGAAGAAGAGTTGCATGGTTGCAGTGGGGGAGGGTGCGTGGGGAAACAGGAAGCCTGGCTTAGTGGAGTGTGGGTGTGTGAGAGAAAGAGGCAGTACAGGGGCAGTGAGAGGGCCCCTGGGGTGCAGGGCCTGGGAGGGACCCTGCTGTGTGTGTGTGTGTGTGTGAAGAGGGGCAGATGACCACTGTGTGCTGGGCGCTGGAGGGGGCGGGGCTGACCAGCAGACTTGGGAGCAGGAGGAGGTCGCGCGGGGACAAGCTCCGCTCCCAAGGGAGTCCTTGAGCCGGCGAGTGAGGCGGTCAGCGGTGCGGGACCCCTCTCCCCCGCATCCTCTGGCCCAGACTGTGTGGTGAGAAGGCCTCCCTGTGCGGGCCTATGGAGCTAAGCCGGTCACCTAGGCGTCCTCCTGCCCGGGTCGGTGCCCACCCACGCTCCGTGTCTCGGCCTGGGGGCCCCGGGTTACGCGTGGTCCCCTGAGAGGCCACTCTGAAGTCAGAGGCTACGAGAGGAGGATTGCGGATTCCCACGCCACCTGCGGTCAGCTCGGTGGGGGCGGGGTGTGCAGTGGGACGCTGCCCGGCAGGGGGCCGGGGGTGGCTGTGCCCGCGTCTGCGGGGTGGGGGCAGTGCACCCCGTGTGCGGCGCCGTGGACAGATGCGGAGTCAATGGGAGGAGCGGCCGCACTTGGGCACAGCAGCCGCGGAGAAGCCCCGCTGGGCCCAAGGTCTCTGCGCTCAGCAGAGCCAGCCGGGGGCCCTCCCGCCACTCCCCCTGGGCCGAGGGCTTTCCGATCAGACTCTGGAAGGTGCAGCCTGGTGTGTGGCTGAGGGAGAGGAGGCTGCCGGCCGCCTCTGCCTCGTGCACTGTGCACCGTGCGTCCGGCTCCTCCGCTTGCGCACTGGGCTGCGGGCGTAGGCGGCGGCGTCTCGGCAGCTCCGGGGCCACCTGGCACTGAATCGCCAGGGCCAGCTGCGGCCACCGCGGGGAGGGCAGTGCTGCGTCCCCCAGCAGCATCCGCGCTGTCTCAGTACCCGGCTGCAGAGGGCAGGGAGAGCAGAGCAGCTCCAGCTCCTAACCACGCAACCCGCAAACACTTCCCGGGGGCCTTGCCAAAGCCCACAGCTTAACAGGGGTCCTAGGGGATAAATCCCACACTTACCACCAAATCCAGGGAGACTGCCTGGAGGAGGCAGGTCCGGTGGGTTTCACGGAGCCAGTCCTTGCGAGAAACAACCTTGCTCTTGGAGGGGACATCCAAACCTGTCTCCCAAACTGTGGCTCCGGGGCTTTCTGTCTCCTGTCCCCGGCCCCCAGTCAGAAGACTGGGTCAGGTGTGCGTGTCTCCAGGCCCAGCCACACCCAGAGAGGAACAGGGTCTGAAGGGCCCAGCGGGTGGACCCTGGTCCCTCGCTGCAGGGTGCTGGGAGCCAGCTCCTGGGTAGCAGGTGTTGAGCGGCAGCGGCTGGGCTGAGCCAGAGACCCCGGATTTGCATCCCGGCCCTGCCCCGTAGGAGCCGTGCAGCCTGGTAGGTGGGTGTCTTCACCCTGCTGAGAGCCAGCAAGCCCTGATGCCTGCACGCGGGGTGGACGGGGAGGATTCCGTGGGGAGCACCCACTCCTGGGTGGACGGGGAGGATTCGGTGGGGAGCACCCACTCCCAGGGACCCTCTCTGTGCTCAGTGCTACCCCAGAGCTCTGGGGACGCAGGAAGCCTGTTAGACATGGTCCCTGTCACAGAGAGCCAGAGACGCCATGGGGGAAACATGCCCGTGGCAGGCTGCAGATGAGAGACAGCTCCCCGCCGCCTCTAGCAACTGTCCATCAGCCTGCATGAGGGCGTCGCGTGCCAGGTGAGAGCCTGGCTCCCCCCAGCAAGGGGCTGTGTGTGAGCAGAGTGGGGAGGACTCGCCCGGGCCTCGGGGTCAGAGGTGAACTTGTGCCATCAGCTGTGCCCTCCCACTGGAGCCCGAAGCCTAATGCTGGGCTCTGCCTCACTCCCCCTGCCCAGCCCAGGTGGGTGAAGGGGATGGAGCTGGCTGGAGCTGGCTGGGGCTGGCTGGAGCTGGCTGGGAAAGTGAGCCCCCGGAGGGCTTTCAGAGAGAGAGGGAGACAGATCTTCCATCTGCTGGTTTACTCCCCAGATGGCTGCAATGGCTGGGACAGGGCCAGGCCAAAGCCAGGAGCCTGGAGCTTCATCCGGGCCTCCCACCATCCTCTGGTTCCCAGGTGCATTAGCAGGAAGCAGGACCGGAAGTGGAGCAGCCAAGACTCAAACTGGCGCCTGTTTGGGATGCCAGCGTTGCCAGTGGCATCTTAACCTGCTGCACCGCAACATAAGCCTCTCAATTCAGTTTTTCTTTTCTTTTTAAGATTTATTTGAGAGGCAGAGTACAGAGAGGGAGAGACAGTGAACTCTTCCACCTGCTGATTCACTCCCCAAATAGCCACAACGGCCAGGGCCATCCCCTGCTGCTTTCCCAGAAGTATTAGCAGGGAGCTGGATCGGAAGTGGAGCAGCCAGGACTTGAACTGGTGCCTATATGGGATGCTGGTGTCACAGGTGGTGGCTTTACCCACTACGCCACGACGCCAGCGCCTCAATTAGTTTTTGTTTTGTTTTGTTTTGTTTTGTTTTGCCAGGCAGAGTTAGACAGTGAGAGAGAGATACAGAGAGAGTTATAGAGACAGAGAGAAAGGTCTTCCTTCCATTGATTCACTCCCCCAAAGCCAGGAGCCAGGTGCTTCTCCTGTTCTCCCATGGGGTGCAGGGCCCAAGCACTTGGGCCATCCTCCACTGCACTCTCCGGCCACAGCAGAGAGCTGGCCTGGAAGAGGAGCAACCAGGACAGAATCCGGCGCCCCAACTGGGACTAGAACCCAGGGTGCCAACGCCGCAGGCAGAGGATTAGCCAAGTGAGCCACGGCGCCGGCCCTCAATTTGGTTTTAAAAGGTTTCTGATCCATTCAGTGCTGTGGAGCACTGATCCAGCTCTTAGAACAAATTGGAGAGGGAGAGGGGGATGCAGGAGTTCAGGGAGGGGCCCGGCTGGAGAGCCCAGTGCACCCTTGCCCCCCCTCACTGTGCTCACTGCCTGGGCTCTCCACATTGGTTTTGCATTTTTGGTCCTGCCTCCCCAGCCAGAACGCACTTACTATTATTAAGAGAGATAGACAGAGATCTCTTACCTGCTGGTTCACTCCCCCAAGCCCACAACACCCAGAGCTAGGCCAGGCCAAAGCCAGGAGCCGAGAACCGCACCCAGGTCTCCCACACGTGTGTGTGGCAGGGGCCCAGCTATTTGAGTCACCCCCTGCTGCCTCCCAGGGTGGGCGTCAGCGGGGAGCTGGGGTCAGGAGCAGAGCCAGGACTTGAAGCGAGGAGCTCAACCCCCCGAGGCAGGTGTGTGCCAAACACCCAGCCCCACAGTGGTGCTCTGAAGGCATGGCTGTGTCCCCTGTTTCTGAAGGCAGGGGTAGAGCTCTATGGAGGCTGCTGGAGCCCCAGGCCCGAGTCCTACTGTCCCCTAACAAGCCCCGGAGCTGGTGAGCCACCACCCACCTGCCGACCCCCTCCCTGGGAGCTGCCCGGAGCTGGAAGGCAGCCACCGCTGGTGGAGCTGTGTGTGTGTGACTCACTCCTCATTTTACACAGAGGGTAACAGGTGCTCAGAAGAGGCAAGTGACTGTCCCCAGGGAACTCTGGCAGGGAGAGGCAGAGCCAAGAGGTGGGTCCAGGCCCGTTGCAGGCTCGAGCCAGGGGTGGGTGGGAATCAGTGGCCTCTGGGGTGTAAGTGTGGGGGACCCCCAGCCTTGGATCCCGTTCCCTGATGGGGACCCCTCGGGGCCTGAGCTCATCCATTGCTTCCTCCCACCCGCACACGGCACCACGGTCCCTCCCCTCGCCCCCATCCCTGAGCCTGCCCTGGGCCACGTGTGCAGGTGTGCACGTGTTTGTTTGCCCTGAGTTGCGCGTGTCAGTGCACACACACACGCACACGCACACGCACACGCACCTACACAAAACCTCTGTCTCTTAAGCCACGGTTGTTTTTTCCACCTTCAGAAATAGCTGCAGGGGAAGTGGGGAGTAGTCAGACGCAAACAGGCACTCTCCTGCTCAGGGGAGGGCGCCCGCCTCCAGCTGCCCCCGCCCCGCACGCCAGCGTCCTGGACGTGGGATGAGCTGGGCACGGAGCCCCTGGGCTGGCCGAGAGGCACCCGCCTGCATGGCGCTGCAAGACACGGCTCCCACTCTGCAGCCCCTGGAAAGGAGCCCTCCCCTGGGGACTGCAGGAGCCAGTGCGCCCCAGGCCTCAGCAGGCGCGGTGTGGAAGGCGCACAGCCGGCAGGCTTGGGGCGACTCCTGTCTCTTGCTGCTTTCCAGCTCTGTGAGCCAAGCTGTTCAAGGTCTTCTGGACCTCAGCTTCCGCATCTTCAAACTGGGCACACGAACTCTTGTCTCCTAGGCAACAGCTGAGATGACGTCAGACGTTCAGAGTCTCCGGATGGTCCTGGGTGGGGGGTGGGCCCTCAGCAGGCGTCTGTTTCCCTGAGAACCGCGCAGACTCGGGCCTTTACTCGGGACGCAGGACAGGCCCCAGCGGGGAACACAGACTCTGGCTCCTTTCCTTCCATCTTGGGGTCAAGGCCGACACGGGACCATCCTCCAGTGCAGCACAGCCTGGCCCTGGGACCCGAGAGAACCTGCGCCCGTAGGACCAGGTGTGTCAGTGTGCCTGGATTGGTGACGCCCACCGGGGAGGGAGGAAAGAGCAGTGGCTTGATTCTGGATTGGGGGTGGGTGTTGGGGCGGTCTAGTCTCCGGGGGGAAGGGTCCCTGGGACCACAGAGGTTGATTCCTACAATAAACGTGGCACGTGTCCTGGGCTCTGGTGCGGCAGTGAGTGAGACAGGTCTGTAGTTGAAGCGGTCTCCCCGTGTGGCGTGGCCAGGGCCGTGCCAGCAGGAAGCGTGGGCCAGCCAGGCCTGATACTTGGAGACGCTGGCTGAACTGGAGTCTTGAAGGACAAGTTGGAACTGTCCAGGGAGGAGTCAGGGTGACATCAGCCCCAGTGGCCTGTGCACAAGACAAGCCAGGAGTGGCCAGACCTTGTCACATGGGTCTTAGCCACGGGGCTGAGGAGTGCAGATGTGGGTGTCTGGGCCCCACGAGCTCCAGGCTGCTGAGAGAGGGAGCGCTCTGCCTGCAGGACCCCCCACTTGGGAGAGTCTAGGCAGGTGGTGTAAGGTCGCCACAAAACACACCAGACACCGGAGTAAGGGAAAAGGTTTACTGGGGGAAACCCAGCAGGCCGGAGGGAAGGGGCAAGAAAGGAAAGAGAGAGTGAGTGAGTGAGAGAGAGGCGAGAAGAGATAGCAAGGAGAGAAGAGAGAGAGCAAGAGGAGAGAGGAGCCGAGAGAGGAGAGGGAGCCACGTGTTCGGGAGCAGGCCCTTTTAAAACTTTGCCAGGGTTGGGTAGGGAAGTAGGAGCAGGGAATCTATTAGGATGAGGGTGGAGCTTGACACCAGTGGTTGGGCCATGTGGCCACCTGGCTTCCAGCCATGGCGGCGTGGGCTGGAGCCTAGGATGGTGTCAGGGTGTAGGTTGCGCCATAGATAAGACTGCGCCATTTTCCTAACAGGTGGCAGGCAGGACCTGCCACCTCCCCAGCCTCTGTGGATGTCAACTCCGGAGTTCTGGTGCTCATCTCAGATGCTAGAAGCTGCGCTTGCACCCACCAGCTGCTGCCCACCCCCACCTACCCTGCTGGGGGGGGGGTCTTAGTCATCATCTTACCCAGCAAGCCAAGGTGGGGGGAGGGCTGGGGTCAGAAAGGTTAGGGGGTGCCTATGCCTCATCTCTCTGGGCTCGGGAGGAGAACTGCAGGTGACAAGGGCCCCAGACCCTTGGCTCTCCTGCCCGCACACACACACCTTCCTCCGAGTTCTCCCGGGTCTTTCCCCGACGACTGCCAGTGGCTCCCTCCTGAGGTCATAGGAAGCAACACGGCAGCCTTAGGGACTGCAGGGCAGGACCTGGCCCTGGCCTTGGCTGTGCTCCCTGCAGCTTCTTAGGCTTCTCTGGCAGCTCCTTAACTCTGGTCCTCTCCTTCCAGGGCCGCCCGCCCCCGACGTGGCGTAGCGATGAGTGGGAAGGCCCAGCGCCAGTGGACAAGGACGAGGAGCCGCACCCAGGTGGGCCAGCAGTGATGCCCCCGTCCTCTCGGAGAATGGCTGCCCTGGGCAGGTGCTTCCCCGGGCCCTGGCCGGGCTGCTGATGCTCACCTGCGCACGGCAAAGAGCAGGACTCCGCGCTCGTCCCGTGGATGGTCCCCTGCCCTGCAGCTCCACCATGGGGCTCCTGGTGGCGCCCCTCCTGCTAGCCTGGGTGGCCGGTGCCACTGCCGCCGTGCCCGTGGTGCCCTGGCGTGTGCCCTGTCCCCCGCAGTGTGCCTGCCAGATCCGGCCCTGGTACACGCCGCGCTCGTCCTACCGCGAGGCCGCCACGGTGGACTGCAACGACCTGTTCCTGACGGCGGTGCCCCCGGCGCTGCCCGCGGGGACGCAGACCCTGCTACTGCAGAGTAACAGCATCGTGCGCGTGGACCAGAGTGAGCTCGCCTACCTGGCCAACCTCACGGAGCTGGACCTGTCCCAGAACAGCTTCTCGGACGCCCGCGACTGCGACTTCCGGGCCCTGCCCCAGCTGCTGAGCCTGCACCTGGAGGAGAACCAGCTGACGCGGCTGGAGGACCACAGCTTCGCGGGGCTGGCCGGCCTGCAGGAGCTCTATCTCAACCACAACCAGCTGTACCGCATCGCCCCCCGGGCCTTCGCGGGCCTCAGCAGCCTGCTGCGGCTGCACCTCAACTCCAACCTGCTCAGGGCCATTGACAGCCGCTGGTTCGAGATGCTGCCCAGCTTGGAGATCCTCATGATCGGCGGCAACGCGGTGGACGCCATCCTGGACATGAACTTCCGGCCGCTGGCCAACCTGCGCAGCCTGGTGCTGGCGGGCATGACCCTGCGGGAGATCTCCGACTACGCCCTGGAGGGGCTGCAGAGCCTGGAGAGCCTCTCCTTCTACGACAACCTGCTGGCCCGCGTGCCCAGGCGGGCGCTGGAGCAGGTGCCCGGGCTCAAGTTCCTGGACCTGAACAAGAACCCGCTGCAGCGCGTGGGGCCGGGGGACTTCGCCAACATGCTGCACCTCAAGGAGCTGGGGCTGAACAACATGGAGGAGCTGGTCTCCATCGACAAGTTCGCCCTGGTCAACCTCCCTGAGCTGACCAAGCTGGACATCACCAACAACCCGCGCCTGTCCTTCATCCACCCCCGCGCCTTCCACCACCTGCCCCGCATGGAGACGCTCATGCTCAACAACAATGCCCTCAGTGCCTTGCACCAGCAGACGGTGGAGTCCCTGCCCAGCCTGCAGGAGGTGGGGCTCCACGGCAACCCCCTCCGCTGTGACTGCGTGATCCGCTGGGCCAACGCCACGGGCACCCGCGTGCGCTTCATCGAGCCGCAGTCCACCCTGTGCGCGGAGCCGCCCGACCTGCAGCGCCGCCCGGTCCGCGAGGTGCCCTTCCGGGAGATGACGGACCGCTGCCTGCCCCTCATCTCGCCCCGCAGCTTCCCCCCGAGCCTCCAGGTGGCCAGCGGCGAGAGCAAGGTGCTGCACTGCCGGGCGATGGCGGAACCAGAGCCCGAGATCTACTGGGTCACTCCAGCCGGGGTGCGCCTGACGCCTGCCCATGCGGGCAGGAGGTACCGGGTGTACCCGGAGGGAACCCTGGAGCTGCGGAGGGTGACGGCAGATGAGGCCGGGCTGTACACCTGCGTGGCCCAGAACCTGGTGGGGGCCGACACCAAGACAGTCCGTGTGGTGGTTGGCCGTGCACCCTTCCAGTCAGACAGGGGCAGTGGTGGCCGGGACCTGGAGCTCCGGGTACAGGAGACCCACCCCTACCGCGTCCTGCTCTCCTGGGTCCCCCTGCCCAACACAGTCTCCACCAACCTCACCTGGTCCAGCGCCACCTCCTTCCGAGGCCGGGGGCCCCGCACCCTGGCCCGCCTGCCCCGGGGCACCCACAGCTACAACATCACCCGCCTCCTGCAGGCCAGCGAGTACTGGGCCTGCCTGCACGTGGCCTTCGCCGATGCCCACACCCAGTCGGCTTGTGTGTGGGCCAGGACTACAGAGGCCGCTCCTTGCCACGGGGCCCTGGGGGACCGGCTGGGGCTCGTCGCCATCCTGGCCCTGGCCATCCTCCTGCTGGCAGCGGGGCTTGCCGCCCGTGTTGTCAGTGCAGGCCGGCCCAGGCCGGGGGTGGCCGTGCGGCCTCTCCTCCCAGCCTGGGCTTTCTGGGGCCGGGGAGCCCCGTCCATCCGGGTGGTGTCCGCGCCCCTGGTCCTGCCCTGGAATCCCGGGAGGAAGCCGGCTGGATGCTCAGAGCGGGGCACGCTTTCGCCACCGTTGTCTCCGAACTCCTAAAGCCCAGCTGTTCTCGGCATCAGGGCAACAACTAGGACCGCTCTGTACCGAAAAGGGACGCACCCCGGGCCGGAAGCCCCACGGGGAAAGCAACTGTGGGCTTGCGGCCTGGCAGCTGGACGGAGACAGACGGAGCTCTGTGGCCCCAGGGGGCATCCCCAGGGCCTGCTGCCGGCCCCAGGAACCTCGCCCAGGACAGGAAGGACCCTGGCCAGGGCCTCCCACCTGCCCATTTCTCTGGGGGCCCAGGGATCCTGGCCCCCCGCTTGGCTGTCCCCTGCCTGACCCCGGGGCCCCTGGCCCACAGGCTGCCTCCCTTCCTTCCTCGCTCTCGTGCAGTCTCGGTTGCTTGCTCTTCCCCCTCCTGGGCAAGGGCTGAAGGGGGCCTCTCCTTCCCAGCTCGGGGCCACCCTCAAAGCGAGCGCAACCCCCAGACAGACCCGAAGGACCCCTGGGGACAGCCCGGGCTCCCTGGAGCTGACTTTCTCTCGGCAATTTTGTACCTTTGTGGAGAAATGTGTCCCCAACCCCAGCCCCATTCGCTCTCTTCTATTTTGTAAAAAATAAAAATAAACAATAACAACAACAATAATCCGAGAAGGGAAAGGAGAACCCTTTGGATGGCACGTGTGGCTCAGAGCGCCCCCCTCCGGGCTCTGCAGGAGGAAGAAGGGAGCGAGAAGGTGGTGGGTTCCCTCTGGCTAGAATTCTGGCCTCCGAGGTGCCTCTGGAAGTGCCCCCAGGGGTCTCCTGTGAGCAGGAGAGGCGGGCGGTGGCCAGAGACAGCAAGGAGAGGGTGGGAGAGGAAGCAGGAGACAGAGCTGGAGATGGAGAGAGCGGAAATTTCCATCCTCAGACAGTGCCACCCCTGCCTCTTCTCTGATAAGCAATTAACATGCTGGTGCATGGGAGAAGTCCCGGCCTGTTTCTCATTAAACAAACCCAAGGGGCAGGCGCACGCAGAGAATTGCAAATCAGGAAGACAGCAAGAACTCTGGGCTGGGGCAGCAGGGGCCTGGGGTGAGGGAGGGCCGAGGAGGGACGGAAAGTCGCCCGTTTCTTTCCATTGCAGGGTGATCTGCAACGAGCCAGGTCTGCTTTTGCGGTTGTTTCTGTGGCCTTAAAAAATCACAAAGACGGATTGCCTTCTGACAGCCAGGCGCGAGAAGGAACCTCTGTTGGAAACTCAGCAGTCAGGGACGTCGGGAGCGTGGGCAGTGCTGGGCCAGCGGAGGCCACCGCCCAGGCGCCATGTCTGGGGCTGCCAGAGGGAGTGCGACTCCTGGGCCTGACACGGAGCCACAGCCCAGTGGTTCAGCTGTCGGTGGGATGCCTGCCTCCCATCAGAGTGCTTGGGTTCAAGTCCAAGCTCCGCTCTCAATTCCAGCTTCCTGCTGATGTGCACTCGGGGAGGTGGCCGGCGATGGCTCAAGTACTGAGGTCCCTGCTGTGCACGTGGGAGGCCCGGAGTGCATCCCTGGCTCCCGGCTTTGGCCTGGCCCAGCCCTGGCCATTGCAGGCATTTGAGGAGTGAACCAGGGGATGGAAGGCCTTTCTCTGCCTCTGAAATCCAATGGGTTTTTGAAAGGCCACACATGAGCCAGAGGGGCCCGTGTCACAGAACACATTCGGCAGGCTTGTTGGGAGAGGGTCCATCGAGGCTGCCAGTGCACACAGACAGCTGCCACGCTGGTGACAGGGCTTCAGGCTGGTGTCCATCTCAGCAGGCATGGACGGCAGTGCTCTCTGTAGGCCAGCAGCCAAGAGGCAGCCGAGCACCTGCCCAGCCCCTGGCAGTTCACCCACTTGATTCCCATCAGAACCACTGGAGGGCTTGTGAGATGGGCCCACCCCCAGAGTTTCTGATCTGCCAGAGCCAGGCGGCGCCTGAGAATCTGCATGACAAACAACAGTCCAGGTGCCCCCACCAATGCTGGGGGGCTGGGGACAACACCTGAAGAAGCCCCGGGTGGCCGGCTGCAGGGACAACACCTGGGCCCCGGCAGCCACACTTTTGTAGACCACGCAGGTTAAGGCTCTGGAAGAGAGCTGGGGATGGGGCTGGAGGGTGGCCCCCGCTCCTCCCCACTCACCCCTGCTGCAGGACGGCCCCAGCCTGAGGTCGGTGAGCGCCTTCCAGGAGAAGCAGAGGAACCGCCTGCACTTGCGCCCACAGCAGCCACCCCCCGCCCCCGCCTCCTTCCCACCGGCTCAGGGGTGGGGGCGCAGTCGGTTGGAGCTGGATTCCCTGTGATCCCCGAGGAGGCGGCGCAGAGCCCGGGCTGGTCAGGGAGCGCCGAGTGAGGAAGCAGTGCCCTCCTTCCCTGGCTGCCCCCGGGACGTGGCAAAGGCAGGCGCTGGTCCCTTTCAGGAAGCACCCGAGCCAGGTAACGGCTCCCATTGCCACCCACAGCGTCCCCAGACTGCCCCTGCGGCCCTCAGCTTGGTCAGCAGCAACCAGCAAAGTGGCCGCGGCAGATGTCAAGCCAGGGCTGTGGACCCTGCAGCTGCACACACCTGTCAAGGTGCCTGCAGCTGGAAGGGGGAGGGGGCATGTCCCCGCCCCCTGGGACCACCTGATGCCTCCTACCTCCACCTCCCACTTCCCGCAGACTCCTCAGCCACAGGCAGGAAACAGAGGGGGATGGGCAGCTGTGAGCACCCCCCCCCCCGGGGGGGCGGTGGAGGAGGCAGAAGTCTCCCATCAGTGAGGATGCAGCTCCGGTCCCCAGGCCATGTGCAGGGCTGCTCAGGTCCTTAAAAGAGCATCCCTTCTTGGCATGAGACCCTGTGACTTAGTCTGTCTCCCGCTGAGCCCTCAGGTCCTGTACGCTTGGCTACCCCAGGGAAGTAAGGCGAGGGGCGAGGGGCGAGGGGAGCATGGCGAGTGACCTTTCTCCTGGAAAACAGGTGACGCTGCAGGAACACAGCCGGGCACAGGGAGGAAAAGGCACTCGGTGGGGGGCTGTGTCCTGGGCCAGCCAGAAGCTGGACCCATGAGAATGACAGCAGCCCCCCCCCCCAAACACACACACACACGCGCTCCCAACTGCAGTGCTGTCCAGAAGTGAGGACAGTGGGGCCCGCCCTGCTGTCACAGGGTCCATGAACACCTGCTGAGCGGCTGCCGCGGTCTTAGCTGTCACATGAGCCAGGCGTGCGGACATCTTAGCACGATGGGCTTGAGACAAACAGCCAGCAGTGCTGCCGTCTTCTGTAGGTTTAGTATCAGTGGGGCTTTTTTTTGCTTATTTTGAGTTGTAGACCGAGAGTTTCCATCCGCTGGTTCATGCCCACAAAGGCCCAGGCTGGGCCAGGCCAAAGCCCGGAGCCAGGAACTCCATCCGAGTCGCCCACTCGGGTGTCAGGGGCCCAGTCGGGTGAGCCAGCACTGCTGTGTCCCAGCGTCTGCACCAGCGGGAATCTGCGCTGAGGAGCCAGAGCCATGGACTCCGACACAGAACGCGGGCATCTTAACAGGCATCGTAACCGCTGGGCCAAGTGCCCACCCCAAAGATTGTTCTTTCTGAATGCTAAATAGGAGACGATGTCTATTCTTGTTTCCGTTTTCAGCTGTTACTTGGGGGCCTGTCATTTCCATCCACGGGGATGATTATAAAACCCAGCCCATTGTTGAGCGTATTAATTTTCCCTCCCTAGAGCCTGCCACTGGCCGACTCATCCTGCCTGCTGTGTCCCCATCAACAGCTCCGACAGATTGTGGGGCAGATCTGGGCCAGGAGAAGAGCCGTGGCTCGCCACTGCAGCCTGCCCACCAGCCTGGCGCCAGCCCGTCCATCACGCCTGGTGCGGCCGCTCAGCTGGCTGCGAGCCGCTGTCACAGTGGATGCTGGCGGTGGCTGCGCTGAAGCGAGGACACCGGGTTTGAGCGGCTCCTGGGTCTCAGAGGCAGGTGACACTGGCTGGTCCAGCCCAGGAGGACCAACGGGGCCTTTCCTGGTGTTAGCCAGCCCTCAAGGTCCCTGTTCAAGAATTCTCTCCGTCCTGGGAAAACTCCAGTCTGGTGAACTGAGTCAGTCCAAGCCATCTTCCGCCCTCCCTCCCTCCCCATCAACAAGTCTTTAACCAACTGGACTGTGTGGAGGGCCCACTCAAAGGAAACAGGAAAAAAGTCCCTGAGGCCAAGGACCTTGCAGTAAGGGCAGGGAGGAAGCCCATGAGCCGGAGAATAAAGGGAGCTATTGCAGGTGCTTCCGAAAGGTGCGTTGATTTGGGTGCAGGGGACTTGAAATCCAGGCATCGTTCTTTCACGATGGGCACTTTCCATGAACTCCTTGAAGAGCAGGTGTATACATGGATTTCAAAATGTTTGTACTAGAATCAGCTGATCTTTTCATTCCACTCTCCATAAAAATGTTTGAAGGCCCCTCGCATAGCATATTGGGTGGTAATGAGTGCTATGGAGAAAAAAATAAGTCAGGAACGCGGATAAGGAATGGGTGCTTAAACAGGATAGTCACAAGGGGCCCTTTAAAAAAAAAAGTAGTGGGGCCTCTTCTGGCTCTCCCTGGAGAAGGGGTGGAGAGGCTGTGGAAGTCCTGGTGGGCCCTTGATCTTTAGACTCAGGGCTGAGTCCCAGTCACAAGAATTTTGCTCTGTTCCTGTCTGTTAGCACTGGACTATATCCAAGGAGGTTGACTTAACGCAATTTGTAACTGAGAATTTATATAGGAACTCATCTGGGTGCTCTGCCTATCTGGTTATCACCAGGTACACCTTCAGTGACCTCCGGGGCTGCTGTGCTGGGCTGCAGCACCCTGGCCGCCCAGCAGAGCTGCAACCGTAAGGACCTGGGCATTTTCCCTCTGCTGGGCCAGCAGGTGGCTCAGGCTCCCTGGTGAGTGGGAGGGGCAGCGAACATCACAGGCACCCTGCCGCCCTCCACAATGCCTGACACTGAGCACATTAGGCCCCCAGGCCATCTGATTGGCTAGGCCCAGTGGCCCATGGCCACTCTCTCCTCTGCGCCTTGCACAGGTTTCCCTAAAGAGCTGCAGCCACAGCAGCAGTGACAATGACAATGATGACTCTGCCCTTATCTTAGATGCGAAGTGGCCTCTGACAGTTATTTTACATTAAAAGTTGGCCCTTTACTTTATGGACTCCTTTTAAATTAAACCAAAAATTTTTCACTTTAACTTTGTAAGGTCCACCTTAAAGGCCACAATAAAGCTCTGATGACTGATTGTTACCTTGCGGGACCTGCTAAACACAGTAACAAAACAAGCCTGGCAGATTACACAGCAAAAACAATTTTTAAAGTAGTGGCCCTCTTGGTTTTGAATTTAATTTTCTTTAAATATTTAGTTACATTTTACCATTTTACATTTATCATTTGATATTTAGTTACATTTTACCAAATTCTCATAACAGCCATAACTATAGCAATTTTATGTATGAGACTGTTATTCATCAAATATGTCTCCCTAGACTATAAGTTGAATCTGAGCCTAGAATTTCACCAACCAAGTGTCCCAAGCTGTACCCAGTCAGCAGTCAGGCACTTGGTTCCATCTCTAAAAATTGTTCAGACAGCAGCAAGAGGGGTGGGCCAGGGGCCTGGGGTGTCAAGGGTTAAAAGCTCACTGGAGACTGTTAACTTGATTCGGCCTATCACTGCCCCCACCCCCACCCCCCAGCAAAGGGGTGGCGTTAGCACACCACCAACCAAAGAAAATTAAAAGTCTAAAATGTCCCTCTTTTACTTAGAACATAGTTTTATGCTTGCAACCCTTTTAAAGCTGTTATCATACAGTTTAGAACAGTTGGTTCCGAATGGAATTTTTCCATAATCGGTCCCCCTCGGTCACGCAAAACAAGAGACAAAGACCTTGGGAACAGGCACTGGTCCGGACTGGACGGCTCTCCTGGCAGAGAACACGGAGCCCCAGGTTAGGGCTCAGTCAAGCTCCGTAGCCGCAGGGGGCCGTGGAGCCACAGAGACAGTCACACCACATAGTACTCTCTTCCATTAGACACCAGACAGGTACCTTACCAGGGGGTGGATTCTGCCCTTTGTCAAGGTCCAGGTCTATCCAACTTGGATACGAGTTTGAGTTCAGTAAGACCTCTGCTTCCCTTGTTTCCCGTTCAGGTTTCTTATTCCCTTGTTTCTTATTTCTCTCTTCCTGTGCCACCAAAACTTTTGTTTCTTCTCCCGACAGCCCAAAGTGCTTCAGCCACACTGGTGGTTTTCTGCACCAGATCTTGCCACACCAGAACATAGGTAGGCTGGTCCGTACTCCCCCTCCCCTCATCCGACAGCAGCTTTTCTTTTACTTTGGTCACCAAGATCAAATCGAAACTCCCTTCAACTGACCATCCGACGCCAAGGGCGAGCCACTCCGCACCACAGGAAGTTGTTAACTTACCTTTCTTCACCACTACAGACAGGTCATTCCCCCTAGATCGGAACTCAGAAAAATGGTAACAAGGGAGAGAGGGGTGCTTGTTGTCCCATTTTAGGAAAGGTTAGTATCAACACACAACACGGAAGACACACAGACACAGACATTGTGGCCACAAAAATAACAAATGCCCGGATGGTCTGCACCGGGTCTAGGAGGAGCGACTCTCACCTGCCACGCGAGCGAGAGTCGCGGATTTGGGGGAGCGACCCCCGTAAACTGGTACCAAAAGATTCACCCTAGAGAGCACAAAATTCCTTTCCAGTACAGATTTTCCTCGGTCACCTTCCATCTACACCGAGGACCAGCTCGGCGGAGACGTCTCCCCCTCGATCGGGATGGGCTCTCCGGCCCGTCTGCCTGTTACCTCGCCCCATTCCCTTGTTCTCTGCCAACCTACCTGGCGCCTCTGACCTCTGATGGAGCCCCGTAGAAAGTTAGATAAACCTCCCACTCTATGAATTGTGCATTGACTGGGGCAGTCCCGGGACGGGCCCCATATGTTGTGTCCGAATTCCCCAATCAATGCACAAGGCACAGGCGCGGATGCACAAGCAGAGGTTTATTTGTTACCAGGGCTGGGACCCCCACCCACACACAGCCCTTTAGCTGTGCACAGGCAAAAGGCCCTCTCGTCTGCACAAGAGAGGTTTTACAGCCTCACACTTACAAGGGTGCAGGCCATCTCCTACCTAGGTTACCTTCTTACTCTCTGTATGGCAAGGTATTGGGACCTAACACGTTCATTGGTTCATTTAAACGTATAGGCTGTATACGTTATGTGGCAGGAAGGCCGCATTGGCCATAAACCCCAGGGGCGCTGGTGGGGGGCAGAGGGTCATAAATTCCAGGGGAGCATAGCAGGCAAGCAAGCAGCCGGAGTACGGAAGACTCCAGCTCCTACACTAGCAGGTGTGTCAGGACTCGGATGCGGATGCTCCCTCCTAACCAGCCCCCCCCCCGCCCCACCCACCCCCCACCCCCCATCCCCCACCCCCCGCCCTGCTGTATTCAAATTCCCCGGCAGGAGCTCTGTGAGATCTCAAGAACTTCAGTCTTCGGGCACTGCAGAGCTCCCTCATGGTTACTGTTACTTTTAGATGCTGCCCTCCTTTTTTCCTTTTTTTTTTTTTTTTTTTATTTTTGACAGGCAGAGTGGACAGTGAAAGAGAGAGAGAGAGAGAGATAGAAAGGTCTTCCTTTGCCGTTGGTTCACCCTCCAATGGCCACCGTGGCTGGCGCGCTGCGGCCGGTGCACTGTGCTGATCCAATGGCAGGAGCCAGGTGCTTCTCCTGGTCTCCCATGGGGTGCAGGGCCCAAGCACTTGGGCCATCCTCCACTGCCTTCCCGGGCCACAGCAGAGAGCTGGCCCAGAAGAGGGGCAACCAGGATAGAATCCGGTGCCCCGACCGGGACTAGAACCCGGTGTGCCAGCGCTGCAGGTGGAGGATTAGCCTATTGAGCCGCAGCACCGGCCAAGACTTCACTTTAAAACTTATATTACAGGGGCCGGTGCAGTGGCGTAGTGTGTAAAGTCAGTGCCTACAGTGCCAGCATCCCAATTGGATGCTGGTTGGAGTCTCAGCTGCTCCACTTCTGATCCAGCTCTCTGCTATGGCCTGGGAAAGCAGTAGATGGCCCAAGTGCTTGGGCCCCTGCACCCATGTGGGAGATCTGGATGAAGCTCCTGGCTCCTGGCTTCGGATCGGAGCAGTTCTGGCTGTTATAGCCATTCAGGGAGTGAACCAGCAGATGGAAGGCACACCTCTCTCTCTCTGCCTCTCTAACTCTGCCTTTCAAATAAACAAATAAATCTTTTTTAAAAACTAGAAAAATAAAAGGATAAGAAGAAAATTATTTTTAAAAAACCCAAACTGTGTTATCTTGAGAGCCTCCGCCGATGTGCCTTTTCCCTGGCGTTTCAAAGCTTGCCTCTCAGAAGCCTGACTTGCGCCTCCGCCTCGGGCCGTCCAAGTAGCTCTAGATCGCGCTGGCGTCCGTCTCTGGAGTTCTGGTCGCTCCCCCACCAGTCAGCTCCGCCGTGCTGGTCAAGCTGGCCCAGGGCGCCCTCGCTTCAGAGCTCAGATGGCAGCTGGGCCGGTGCAAAGCCCGGCAGAGGCTCCACGTGAGCCAGGCCACGCACCAGGAGGTATCCACAGGTGGTGGACATCTCCTGTGCCCGCTGCCCAGGCCTCTCTGACAGCAGCAGATAGAACACGTGGTGCCCTCCTGAGCGTCTTGAGCCCCCACCCCACCTGCCCTGCTCTTGCTGACCTTCTATCACCCCGAGGGCGCGGACCAACGCCTCCTACTCCACATCTTGACTCCTGGACTCCCATGGGTTCCATTTTCCACTGTCCGTGGCCGAAGAACCCAATGCATCCTCTGCTCGTTTGCAGAAAAAAAAATTTTTTTTGACAGGCAGAGTGGACAGTGAGAGAGAGAGACAGAGAGAAAGGTCTTCCTTTGCTGTTGGTTCACCCTCCAATGGCCGCCGCAGCTGGTGGGCTGCGGCCGGCGCACCGCGCTGCTCCGATGGCAGGAGCCAGGTGCTTATCCTGGTCCATCCTCCACTGCACTCCCGGGCCACAGCAGAGAGCTGGCCTGGAAGAGGGGCAACCGGGACAGAATCCAGAACCGGGACCAGAACCCCATGTGCCGGCGCCGCAAGGTGGAAGATTAGCCTGTTGAGCCGCGGCGCCGGCCCATTTGCAGAAATTTCAATGGCCCTGGTCCCTCATCCCCACCTGCAGCAGTGCCGCCCACCAGGAGACCCCACGTGTCCTGGCTCCCAGGTCTTGGAGCTCATGCAGTTATTGTTTGAGAACAGCAGCACCGGGAGGTGGGGCGGTGCCGAGGAGCGCTCCCTGGTCTCCTCCCCAGTGCCCTTGGCCATCAGAGGACCAGGCACAGCCCCAGAGGAGGGGAGCCGAGCCCAGGCTCGGCCCAGGGGGTAAGGACGCCGCATGGTCTGCACACGTCGGCTGCCCCTTTGTCTCAGGGAGTTACGCAGAACAGGGGTCACTATCATTTCCCCCTTACACCTGGAAACTGTAACCACCTGACCGAAGGTCACACAACCATCGATCTCCTGGAGCTGGAGCTGGGAACCAGGTGTTCTAACTCCGCGTTCCCAAGCTCTTTCACGTACAACCTTCTACACGTGGACCGTGGAAGTGGGCGGAGTCCCCCTAGACAGAAACAATTAGGTACTAGCCACAGGGCATCCCTCGTAGGATGCGAGGAGGTGGGCTAATCCCCGGGACGTGTGACGTGGAGCGGAGGCACAGGAGCCACAAGGCAGAGGAGCGTGGACTTCACCCTCACCTGTTTCAGAGCTCAAAGGCAAAATCCCACTGTCACAGTGGAGGCCAGCCACAAGGAGGCCCTCTGGTTCAGGCCCCTGCGTGCCAGCAGCCCAGGTACCATCACCTGCATCCATGTTAACGGTGAGCAGTGGAGGGGCATCTAGGACCCGGCTCCCCCAATTCAGGACAGGGTGGGCCGAGAGGCACTGGACAGTGGGCAGCCGTTCTTCCCAGGCCCAGCCCCGGACCCTCGTGGACATGTGGAGAGTGAACCAGTGGATGGAAGATCTCTGTCTCTCCTTCTAAAATCTGCCTTTCAAATAAATAAATCTTTAAAAAAAAAAAGTGAGGGAGACAAGTTATTCCCCAGGACTTTCATTTGCAAAGCAAGGGTCATAACCTTGACTCACAGCTGCAGGCTTCCAGCCATCAAGACCCACCCAGGTGGCCAGTGTTGTGGCACAGCAGTGGGCTAAGCTGCCACCTGCAACACCGGCATCACCTATCAGAGCGCTGGTTTGGGTCCCAGCCGCTCTGCTTCCGGTCCAGCTCCCTAGTAATGTACCTGGGAAGGCAGCAGAGGATGACCCCTGTGCTTGGGTGCCTGCCACCCACAGGGGACAGTCAGATGGAGTTCTGGGCTCATGGCTTTGCGCTGGCCCAGCCACAATGGTTGCAGCCATTTCTAGAGTAAACCAGCAGATGGAGGGGCCCCCTAGCTCACTCTTTCTCTCCCCTCCTCCCTCCAGCTCTCTATCACTCTTCCTTTCAAATAATTAAGTTTTTAAAAAAATAATGCTTCCTGGAACTCCACTGCCCTCCCCCACATCTGCTCCTTGGCTCCCCAACTGCTGGGACCCCCATCAGAGCTCACACAGCTGATCACCACCTGCCTGACAACCAGCAGCCCAGTGCCACAGAAAGCTAATTCAAGCCTCTTTTATCGCAGATAGAATCACCCACCTGTTCCTTGTCTTTAGGCCCCTCCCCCAATTCCTCAATGCGCATGTACACACACACGGGTAGATTAGAATCACCCACCTATTCCTTGTCTTTAAGCCCCTCCCCAATTCCTCAATAGGCACACACACCACCCCCCACCCCTCAGGGAAGGAGGGATGCAGCTCCTGTCCCCCTTCGGCTCACCGTCTGCCGGGGGCTATTTTCGGCACCTAATAAGGCAGTTTTAAAACAAATCCTGGTGTGTTCTGCCCTTCGCCTCTCCAGGGCAAGAGCCAGGGACTCCAGATGGAGCTACATGTCACCACCGGGCAAAGAGAAGGTGACACGGTCCTCTGAGGTCCAGCAAGGGACCCCAGGAGCACCCAGCAAGCAGTGCCCGGGCCTCGGCTTCCACCGCGGGGAAGCAGAGCTCAAAGCGAGGCCGCGCGGCCTGGGTTCAGGTCCCTGCTCGGCCCCTTGCCTACCTGGGCTGCCGGCTCCACCTCCTCCGCCACCAGCCGATGGGGCTGACAGCACCTGACCCGGTGGTGCGCCCACTGTCGCCGGCATCCGAGTCCCCTGGACAGGGCTTAAGATGCAGGTCGCTGGGCCTCAACCCCATGGCTCCACGTCTGGAGCGTGGCTTGGAAGTCGGCGTCTCTACCACAAGTTCCCGCGGCGCTGCTGGGCCGAGACCGGGCGCGTGAGCTTGTTGTGGGGCCTAAATGAGAAAAATGGGTGCGAAGCTCCAGGCGCGCCAGGAGGGAGCTGCTGTGCACTGGCATCACCTGGGGAGCTCTGGCAAGTTCCCCGTGCCCAGCCCCACGGGCCAATGAAATCCAAGTCCCTGGAGGCGGGGCGCGCACGTGTCTGCTTTTTAAAAGCCCCGGGGTGGCTTAGCTGCGCAGCCAAGGTTAAGAGGAACGAGGTAAACCTGAACACCCTCCAGGGGCCACTTAGCTGCCCCTCCCGGCTTTCCCCAGGGGCCCGGCTCCTCCTCGGGAAGGACCAGGCAAAGCCTAACCGTGGCTTTGTTTGCCGGAGTGGGTGCCGAGGCCCATGTGGAAGATGAGGGCGGGTTCACTGGCTCAGCGGCTTTGCCCCTCACTCAGAGCCGCCTTCACTCATTTCATTCGTCACCAGCCCAAGGGCCTGGGGAGGCGGGCATGCGCAAACCCCAGCCCTGTGCCTGGGAGTTTGGGCTCTGGGCCTTGGACAACTCACCAGCCCCACCCACCACCCTCCCTGGCAGCTCACCCCGCTTGCATACCATCAGTGACAGAAAGCTCATTACCTCACAAGGCGGCCCGTTCCACTTAACCACTTCACTTGTTAAGTTCTTCCGGGGTCAGCGCTGTGGTGTAGAGGGTAAAGCTGCAGTGCCGACATCCCATATGATTGCTGGTTCGAATCCCGGCTGCTCCACTTCCGATCCAGCTCTCTGCCATGACCTGGGAAAGCAGTAGAAGATGGCCCAAGTTCTTTGCACCCCTGCACCCACATGGGAGATCAGAAGAAGCTCCTGGCTTCGGATCCACCTAGCTCTGGCTGTTGTGGCAATTTGGGGAGTGAACCAGCAGATGGAAGACCTCTCTCCCTCTCTCTGTAACTCTGCCTCTCAAATAAATAAATAAAATCTTTAAAAAAATAAAAAGTTCTTCCTCTCACTATGACCACACACATTCTTGGTTTGTTTTTTTTAAAGATTTGTTTTGCTTGTTTGAAAGGCAGAGTTCCCCGGGGATAGGGGTGAGAGGATGAGAGGTCGACCATCTGCTGGTTCACTCCCCAGATGGCTGCGACGGCCAGGCTGGAGCCAGGAGCTTCCTCCGGGTCTCCTATGTGAGTGCAGGGGCCCAAGGGCTTGGGCCATCTTCCACTGCTTTCCCAGGCTCATCAGCAGGGAGCTGGATCAGAAGTGGAGCAGCCAGGACTCAAACCAGCGCCCATATGGGATGGCAGCACCACAGGCAGAGGTTGAACCTGCTACACCACAGCGCCGGCCCCACAGTCCCATGCTCTGCACTTGGCAAAATGGAGCAGAGGTACAGAGATTTCCAGATACCCTTCGTCCCCCCGCCCACCCGCACAGCCTCCCCCTCTGCCGACGCCCCACACGGGGAGGGGGGCGCCCTCTGTGGCGGTCATGTATCCTTGCGGCGGCGGCGGCAGCACCAGAGCCTGGGCTTGGCAGAGCAAGATGGCGGGAGCGGCAGACCTGAGCCCCACTCCATCTTCCTGCCTGGGATGTGGGAAGGCTCCACAGAGTACCAGGTCCTGTCGTCCTCATCCTGCTCCCGGCCATCAGGAGCCAGACTGATTTAGGAAGACGTCTGCGGCAGTGAGCATGGGCCTTGGGCGAGGAGTGGATTCTTGGAGGCCAGGGATCACCGGCGCTCACGGAGGCTCCGCAGGGCACAGGCAGTGCAGGCCCATGGCTCAGGCGATTGCCACGGCACTGCCAGAACCGGCCTGTGGACCTCCCGGGCTTCAGCACAGGCGCAGCCCCTCACCTGCCTCCTCGCCCTGGGGTGGGAGTCAAGGGGCGGGCTCTGGAAGCCATCTCTGTGCAGTGCTCACCTGCCAGGAAAATGGTTTTTCCAGGGAAATGCAATTCAGCCACAGCCAAGGTGAGAACAGAGTTCGCCCGGATGGATGAGGCCGAGACAGGCGCTCAGTGGCTGTTCTGGAAGACTGCCCTGTTCCGTCATGCGTGCACACACGTCACATACATGCACACATATGTTCACACCCCCTCTGCGGTTCCGCTCGGGACGAGGTGACTGCCGGCAACACCCCGCACAGAGGCAGGTTCCACCCAGTGTGGGCAAAGTCTCGGCCTGCCCGAGCTGGCAGACGGCGGCACGCAGGGTACCCGGCAAGGCGGTGGGAATGCTGTCACGGCCTTCCTCGGACAGACAGACAGCATGTCGTGTCTTCCCTGGAACCCTTCTCTCCGTGAGGTTGGCACCCGGCAAGAAGAGCACCTGCCAGGCGCTAGTGAGGATGCTACCAGCAACAGCAGGGCGCAGAAGTGGGGGCTGCCAGTCACCGGCGGACTCTCGTAGCTGGCTCGGAGGGGCTCGGAGGGGACTAGAAAAACTCCTTGATCCCTACTCAAAGGCCATGCAGCTCCTCCCTCCCTCCTTCCTTCCTTTCTCATTGGACACAGGAAACTACCCCTGGACTAACTGTGCCACCCCTGAATCTAGGGGAGGGGTCTGTGGAAATGTCTATTATGAAAAACTGTGCATGGATTTCAGGCAAAGTTTGCACCCAAATAAACTTTCCTTTCGCCTCCATGAACTTTGGGAGGGGCCCTTGAACAAGGGGCCACCGATGGTCCCGCACACTCCTGCGCCCTCCGACACCTCCGTTACATTCCTTGCCCTCCAGCCCCCTGCCCCCAGCTGACTAGAAAGGTGGGGCGCTGGCCTGCGACACACACACACACACACACACGCACCCTGCCCCACCACCATGCCTTCATCCACAGGGCAAGCACTGAGCCTGCGCAGAGCCGGGATGTGTCAAGACTCAAAACTGTCCCTGGCTATGAACCACCTCCCAGGCTTGCTGGACATGGGGTGCTCCATCCACGGCAGCAAGATCCATCTGGAGACCACTATGGTGGGACAGCAAGAGGAGCTCCCTGCCAATGTGCCTGGGAGGGCAGGGGGTGATGCCCAATGTGCTTGGGCCCCCATCACCCATAGGAGAGACCAGAGTGCACTCCTGGCTCCTGGCTATGGCCTGGCACAGCCCTGGTTGTGGTTCTTGGGAGTGAACCAGCAGATGAAAGATTCATATTCTCTCTCTCTCTCTCTCTCTCTCTCTGCCTTTAAATAAATAAACCTTAGAAAACATGTCTGCCCAGCCCAGTTCACCAGGTTCCGTGGGCAGAAAAACAAGCAAGCAAACAAAACAGGTGTGAGACGCCATCCTTATAGAGGTCACCACTGGCAGGTTTTCATCCTGCTAGAAAGGTGTGCTCCAGGAGAAGTAGAAACCCTCCAGAGGAGAGCTGAGGTGCTGCCCATGGCAGAGAGCAGCTGACGGCCCCCCAGCCAGGGCACGGCATCAGAGGAGCAGCTCCCCGACCGTGTCTGCCTTTCAAACATTGGGCATTCAACAGTGGCGGCTACTGGGTCAGTCTCGGTGCGGCCACACGGTTAAGCCTCTGCCAGGTCCTCACACATAACCTCTAGGACACCCTGCTGGTGGCCCCCTGGGCACATCCTGGGTCACAGGGAAGGAAGGCTAATAACTGTCCACCAAGGGGGCCTTCTGGTCTACCCGGGTACCAGAGGGCGCTTGATCAATATCCCTCCAGAACACAAACATTCCCACACTCTGCCCCTTCCAAGAGGCTCAACCACGTATTTTCTTCCCCCTAAACTTCCTTGTCAGTTGAATCCAAGTTTTTTAAAAAGATTTATTTATTTGAAAGGCAGAGTTATAAAGAGACAGAGGCAGAGAGAGAGAGAGAGAGAGATTGATTTCCATCTGCTGCTTCACTCCCCAAATGGCTGCAATGGCCAGAGCTGCGCTGAATTGAAGCCATGAACCAGGAGCTTCTTCCAGGTCTCTCATGCAGGTGCAGGGGCCCAAGGACTTGGGCCACCTTCCAGTGCCTTCCCAGGCCATAGCAGAGAGCTGGATTGGAAGTGGAGCAGCCAGGATCCAAACTAGCACCCATATGGGATGTACGTGGTGGCTTTACCTGATATGCCACAGTGCTGACCCCAAATCCAAGTTGAATTTTTTTAAAAGATTTATTTATTTATTATTTGAAAGGCAGAGTTACAGAGAGACAGAGGCAGAGACAGAGAGACAGAGAGAGACAGAGAGAGACAGAGAGGTCTTCCATCTGCTGCTTTACTTCCCAAATGGCTGCAATGGCCAGAACTGGGCCGAATTGAAGCCAGGAGCCAGGAGCTTCTTCAGGTCTCCTACACAGGTGCAGGGCCCAGGGACTTGGGCCATCTTCTACTGCTTTCCCAGGAGCATTAGCAGGGAGCTGGATTGGAAGTGGAGCAGCCGGGTCTTGAACCAGTGGCCATATGGGATGCCGGCACTGAGGCAGCAACTTTACCCGCTGCACCACAGCACTGGCCCCAAATCCGAGTCCTTGACCATCAGGCCAAACCACGAGCAAACACAAGAATCAGTGAGCGCCGTGCCTCTAGTTGTCTCTCCTTTCAAGGAAGGTGTCCACAGGTTGCACCACTGAGGGTGCTGACGGCTAGGAGGACCGGTCCTGGATGCAGATCCTCGCTGGGCTTGGTTTGCTTAGGGCGGACACCCACAAGCCATAGAGAGTTTTGCACGGTCGTGGTGGTTGTTTCCCTCTTTAAAAAAAAATTTTTTTTTTTAATTTCTTTATTTGACAAGTAGAGTTATTTGACAGTGAGAGAAAGGTCTTCCTTCCGTTGGTTCACTCCCCAAATGGCTGCCACAGCCAGTGCACCGCACTGATCCGAAGCCAGGAGCCAGGTGCTCCTCCTGGTCTCCCATGGGGTGCAGGGCCCAAGGACTTGGGCCATCCTCCACTGCCTTCCCGGGCCACAGCAGAGAGCTGGACTGGAAGGGGGGCAACCGGGACAGAATCCAGCGTCCATACGGGATACCGGCGCCGCAGGCGGTGGGTTAACCTAGTGAGCCGTGGCGCTGGGTCCGGCTGTTTCTCCCCACGGGCCCTGGTGTGGGTGGGAGAAGCGGTGACAGCAGGGCCGGAGCGGAGACTCAGAGCTCGGGACCCTTGCTCACAGCACGTATCTGGGGCGCCGCATCTGTGCGGCCCTGTCCATCACTCGCACCCAGCTCCGGAGGGCAAGGGCGTGCCCGCCCCACGGCTCGGTATCCAGCGGTCGGAGGCTTAGTGCGTCAGCGCACGGAGCAGAGCCCGTCTTTGCTCCCAAAGCCTCTGCGCCTCCATTAGGACTCCCCCACCGCGGTTCCACGGAGCACCTCAGAGTTGTTCTGACAAACACAGAGACCCCGCGGTGGGCAAGAGGGCTACGAGACAGGGCTCACTCTCCCACCTCACAGCCGCAACCCCAGCAGAACGTGAAACCGGGCATTTGAACGACGGTTTGTAAGGTGCGGCAAGATGGCGACCCCCGAGAGACATGGGAGAACAAGATGGCGACCCCCAGAGACGTGGGAGAACAAGATGGCGACCCCCAGAGACGTGGGAGAACAAGATGGCGACCCCCAGAGACGTGGGAGAACAAGATGGCGACCCCCAGAGATGGGAGGTGAACAAGATGGCGACCCCTGAGAGATGGGAGGTGAACAAAGCTGTCGTGGTTGCCCTGCCCACATCCTCACTGGGGCTCCAGACTGCGTGGTGAGGAGCGGGAAGCTGGGAGGAGCCACTGAAGTCCCTGAGCTGAGGGTACAGGGCGGCTGAGTTGATACTGATATTTTGGGCCAAATAATCCTGGAGTGTACACTGACTAATCTCAACATGTACATACTTACAACAGATCGTCACGG
Source organism: Lepus europaeus (assembly GCF_033115175.1). Taxonomy (NCBI): domain Eukaryota; kingdom Metazoa; phylum Chordata; class Mammalia; order Lagomorpha; family Leporidae; genus Lepus; species Lepus europaeus. The sequence goes on along the minus strand of NC_084840.1, from coordinate 19,750,375 downwards.
CACATAAAGGAAAAACAGAATGACAGGGAAAATGCACAAATCCACAACTACAGTCACAAACTTTAATGCCCTTCTCTCAGTAATTATTGATAGGGGTAGTCAGAAAATTAACAAGGAATTAGATGTCAACGTTAGCAACCAACTTGACCTAATCAACATGTACAGAACATTCGACACAATAGTGGGGTACCCATTACACATTCTTTTCAAGCATGAAATGTTTAACAAGAGAGACCGTATTCTGGGTCATAAAACTTAACGGGGCCAGCACTGTGGTACAGCAGGCAAAGCTGCCGCCTACCACGCCAGCATCCCATGCGGGCGCCTGTTCAAATCCTGGCTGCTCCACTTCTGATTCAGCTCCTTGCTAATGTGCCTGGGAAAGCAGTGGAAGACGGCCCAAGTTCTTGGACCCTTGCCCTCAAATGAGAGACCCAAAAGAAGCTCCTGGCTCCTGGCTTCAGCCTGGCCCAACCCCAGCTGTTGCAGCCATTTGGGAGTGAACTGGCAGGTGGAACACTTCTCTCTCTCTCTCTCTCTCTCTCTCTCTCTCTGTGTGTGTGTGTGTGTAACTCTGCCTTTCAAATAAATGAATGAATCTTTTTAGAAAATCCGGGGGTCAAAGAAAAGGCAAATTAGGAAATAATTCAAATTTAATGAGAGCAAAAACACAACATAGATCAAAGCCTGCAAGGTGTCACTGAAGCCGTGCTTGGGGAGAAAAGTACAGCGCTCAACACCCACTTGAGAGGAGCGATTGCAAGTCCTCGCTCTGCTTTCTTCCATCACTGCCCCCCACCCCGTAAGGACCTCTGAGACCCTCCTCCGTGAACCTGAGTGCTCCGAGGACTGTGTGCCTGGATCGCCATCACCCGTGCCCAGTGCACAAAACCAGCTCAGGGCCTGGTCCACTGCAGGCTTCAGACACAGCTCGACCACAACTCTGCCCTCACTGGTATCCCAGTCGTGGGAACCAGGGGGAGGCCCTCTGGATTCCGGCCCCTTACCATGGCCCAGGAGACTCTGAGGAGGGAGAGGGGCCCATTTCTCATGCCCAACCCGTGAGGGAAGGTGGAGCCCGGCCACCTGACCCCTGAACACCCACGGAGCTCTTCCCCCCCTCAGCCCCCCACGTCTGGCTCCTCTAGCTGCCTCGGTTTCGGCTCGGAACGCCCATGCTACGACGTGCACCTGTTCTTCCAGCACACCTGTACCCCAAGCCCTGCCCTGGGTACCATCACCAGCCCTTGCTTGGCTTAACTTCCCCTCCTCTGGGGAGCACGCTCCTGGTGAAGCTGCCAATCAAGACTCTCAGTCTGCACCCCGCTCTGTCCTAGTGATGTGAGTGCGAGCAGAGCACCGCAGACACAGAAGGCCGTCGCGGGAGAGCGTGTTTGCCACAACAGCCCCACGTGAGCCAGGCCCCTGCCTGCCTTGACTCCCTTTCTCTCTCCTCCTCTCCTTTCACCTATGAACCCCTCTTATGCTTGCAGAGTTGTCTTTTGCTTCAGTCCCCCAGCCGCGGCTCCTATGCTGGCGGTCACTCGGATACAAGCGTCAAGTCACTCGGATACCAGCGTCGTCCCCGGGCAGTATCTGTCTGCTCCTTTGTAGCACCTCCCGCCATCTGAAATGAGCTGGAAAAATTCATCTGTTTACAGTGTATCTGTCCCTGCCACTACATATAAGCTCCATGTCAGCAGGGGCCTTTTCTCCCAGACGTGGCCCGACCAGGGGGCCTGGAGGAGGGCAGGACCGGGAAGGACCACACGGTGGCCTGGGTCTCCCCAGGAGACCTGATTACTCTCCCTCCCTAGACCTGTGGGAGGGGAAGGGAGAGAAGTAATTGGTATCATTTTCTTCTTCTCCTTTTTTATAAAGATTTATTCGTTTATTTGAAAGAACAACAGTGAAAAAGCGGGAGAGAGAGAATCTTCCATCTACTGGTTCACTCTCCAAATGCCTGCCAACAGGCCAGCGGGGCCAGCTGGAGCCAGGAGCCAGGAGCTCTATCCGGGTCTCCCACGTGGGTGCAGGGGCCGGAGCACTTGAGCCATCCTCCGTTGCCTTACCAGGTGCATTAGCAGGAAGGCAGAGCAGGTGGGGTGCCACCATCCCTCTGATACAGTGTGCAGGCATCCCGGGTGGCGGCTTAGCCTCAGCACCATGACACCTGCTCCCAGAAGGCTCCCAGGGACCGGTGAGTGAGCTTCCTCCTTTCCCTGGAGGGCAACTCCTAGCTTTGGCTTCCAAAGCTGCCTCTCCCCTCCCCTCCCCCTCTGATCTCTACCAAGCCTGGGTAAATCTCAAGCAGTGTCTTATAAATCTTTAATTACAAGAAAATCACAAGCCTACCAGTGAGCACATGAAGAGTGTTGATAAATATTTAAAGTCGCGACAGCAGCAGATCTGGGGGATTAAGGAGAGGTGTATTGGAGTGACAGTTATTAAACACTAAACCCCGGTAAACGTTACAGAGCAGGTAAGTAACCACACTCCTGACAGGTGCTCTGTGCTGGACAAGACGGGAGAGACAGCTGCCGGGGGATGTGGTCGGGGGGACAGGGAGCCTCACGGGTTGGGGCAGGGGGATTGCAGGAGAGGGGACTTAGCTCCCTGCCCCCTGTCCTGTGCTGTGCCTCGCAGTCCCTGAGCTTGGCCATTCCCCTGCCCCGCCCATCCATCGGCCCCTTCCTCCCGAGGTCACCCATGTGCTCGGCCATTCACTGCCCAGCCATTCACTGCCCCGCCCACCCATCGGCCCCGCCCATCCATGGGCCCCTTCTCCCCTGGTCACCCATGCTCAGTCCATTACTCGCGCAGGCTCTCATCAGCAGCTCCACAGTCACTGGCCAAGTGCTTATCGAGCACTTCCCACAGCTGGGGAGGTCCAAGGCTGAGCAAGACCCAGGCCTGGCCCTGGAGATCTGTGAGCCTAGGAGGAGGATGGAGACTGAGCTCTGACAAGCTGGGGTGAGGGGACCAGAAAGATACAAATAGCACAATCCGGTAGGCTCTGGGAGGGGCGGATTCTGTATTTGCCGTTTGGCCTCTCCATAAAAACTTCACCGAGGTCTGCGGCTGTTGGAGGTTTACACTGCTGTTGACACACAGGTTTGAATCGTGCAAGCACAGAGGCTGCTGTGGGAAAATGAAGGAGAAGTCAGGGAAGGCTTCCTGGAGGAGGAGGCGCATGCACTCCAGGCATATGCCAGCCAGTTTGCTGTGTTAGCTCATTCAGCTGTACACCCTCACCCCCCTTTTTTTTTTTTTTAAATTTTTGACAGGCAGAGTGGACAGTGAGAGAGAGACAGAGAGAAAGGTCTTCCTTTGCCGTTGGTTCACCCTCCAATGGCCGCCGCGGTAGCGCGCTGCGGCCGGCGCACCGCGCTGTTCCGATGGCAGGAGCCAGGTGCTTATCCTGGTCTCCCATGGGGTGCAGGGCCCAAGGACTTGGGCCATCCTCCACTGCACTCCCTGGCCACAGCAGAGAGCTGGCCTGGAAGAGGGGCAACCGGGACAGGATCGGTGCCCCGACCGGGACTAGAACCCGGTGTGCCGGCGCCGCAAGGCGGAGGATTAGCCTGTTGAGCCACGGCGCCGGCCTCACCCCCATTTTAAAGAGTAGGAAATTTCAGATTGCTTTGTCCAAGGTCACGCTAGGAATAGCAGAACAGAATCAGAACCAGCGACGGAGTCCGAAACCAATGTGTGTTCTGTTCCAGGAACTGCCCCCAGGGCCCTGGCCAGCCACCTCCACAGCGAAGCCGAGGGAGCGAGGCTCCTCCCCTAAGGACAGGAGGGCAAGCTCACCCTATGTATTTGCAGTAAAATGCACAGATTTCCAACATCCCCGGACGAATGTGTGCATGCAGGTAACCAGGACACGGGCTGTCCCCGTCACCCCAGAAAGGTCCCCCAGAGGCCAGCGCTGTCCTCGTCGCTACCTGAGATTCTCCTGGCGTGACTGTGGGTGGCCACAGGGCCCTGGGACGTGGACGTGGACGGAAGGCGAGACGGAGCCCGGGCAGGTGCAGCAGTGCCCGGTGAGGAGAGCGGGGGCAGGGCGTGACGGCAGCAGGCGGCGCTCGCTCTGCCCTGGCCAACCCAGTCCCGCTTCTGGGCCTTCCGGGCCCTGCCCCTGTGCACACGCACGTGACCTCACTGTGACCTCGATGAAGACGGGGATTTCTGCTCCCCACCACCCTCGAGAGGCAGCCCCTCCGCGCTCGCCTACCTTGGCCACCGGGGAGAGACAGAGCCAGACAGCGATCTCCCATCTGTTAGTTCACTGGCGAAGTCTGCGGCAGCTGGGTCAAGTGCCTGCCGCTCCTGCCCCCCTCCTGAGCGCTCTCCCCTCCCGGGCCTGGCGTCTCGGCCTTTTCCACGCACAGGGCCCTCCAGCCTGCTTCCCTGGCTCCATGTGATCCGTGCAATTCCCTCCCGACCTGAGTGGGGGAGAGCCGAGGGCCAGGGACTCTGCCAGGCACAGTAAGTGCTTGTGCCCGGCCACCCCGCGTGTCCGTTTCACTCACTGCTGGGGATGGGGGAAGGGGGAGGCCACCCCCGCCGTTGTCCTGGGTTGAAAGCATGGAGGGGACCCTTGTTTGTAAACATGAGAAGGGAAGGATTTCCCCTGCCAGTGTTCCCTGTGGCTGCCCTGCCCCACCAGGAGGAGGAGGGCACTGCCCTGGTGCCTGGGAGCCCGTAGGGCCTCAGGCCGTGTCCTCTGCTCCCCAGGGGAGCCCTGAGTGATCCCGACCCCTGGGGCAGCCCTGCCATTTGAGTCGCAAGGGTGCCGCCTCCTCCGGAAAACCGTAGCACCTGGAGGGCCGGCGCCTGGCACATCACAGGTGACTCAGACGCAAACGTGGGCAGCGGCGCCTGGGCGAGCTGTAACCTGTGACGCAGGCCGCCCGTCGGCCCACTCCACAGACGCTCGGGCTGAATTCAGCCATGACCGTGCAGGCGATGGGTGCCCGGCTCCTGTGCAGGTCCCCAGGGGGAGACGGCCCTGGAGTCGTGGAGCGGGGGGTTCTGGAGCAGAGAGCCAAGTCACAGTGGGGGGCGGCGATCGCTGAGGCTCCCAGGCCTGCTGGGGAGCACGAGGTGGCCTCCGGGGGTAGAACCTTCCCCGAGGTGCAGTCGCGGGCACCAGCACCTTTGTTACAGCCAGACACGCACTGCCTCTGCCGCACGTCCACAAGCGCTTTCCCATCCGACGTCTGTTTAGGTGCTGTGAACAAAGCTCCCAGAGAAATGGCCGGGGCAGGGGCAGGGGCAGGGTCGGCTGAGGACACGGCGGGGGCAGCAAGTGCGCCTGTGAGCTGGACAGACGTTCAGAACAGGCTGGATTCTGCCTTTAGCCCGCGCTCCAGGAGCAGCCCCGGCCTCCTGCCACGTCCCAGCAGCTCACTCCGGGCATCCACAGGGGCAGAAGGCTCTGTCCCCGGGGCTGGGGCTCCGAGGCGATGACCCTGCCCCGCCTGCCCGCTGACGTCCGGGCTCTGAGTGCTGCAGGAGGGGCCGGCGCTGTGGCGCAGCAAAGCCGCCCCTGCAGCACCCACATCTCCTGTGAGTGCTGGTTCGAGTCCCGGCTGCTCTGCTTCCGATTCAGCGCCCTGCTAATGCGCCTGGGAAGGCAGTGGAGAATGGCCTGGGTGCTGGGGCCCCTGCACCCACATGAGAGACCCGGATTGAGTTCCAGGCTCCTGGCTTCAGCCTGGCCCAGGCCCCACTGTTGCAGCTATTTGGGGAGTGAACCAGTGGATGGAAGATCTCTCTCTCTCTCTCTCTCTCTCTCTCTCTGTGAGTGTGTGTGTGTGTGTGTTCTCTCTGTCTCTCCCTCTCTCTGTAACTCTGCCTTTCAAATGAAATAAAATAAAACTTTAAAAAAAAATAGTTGAACAGGCGCGGCCAGGGCTCCTGAACCTCTGGCTGCCCACTGCGCAGCCGCGTTTTTCTCTCTCACCCTCAGGGACTTGCAAATGCCAGGCTGACGCCAGCTCTCTGGTCGCACCTGCCTCAGTAAACTGTGTCAGCAGTCACAGAGGAAGTGGCCCCCACTGTAAAGGACCCCTAACCCCAAGCAGGGCTGGCACTGAGCCTGCGCGCAGCTGGGACAGACAGCCCCGGCCCTCCCAGGCCAAGTGTCCCGTTTGACGTCTGCCACCGCGCGAGTGTGCCCTTGATGAAGCCCCTCCAGATGTCCGGGGGTCCGGGGCCTCTGGACACCAGCGTCCTGCTGCCCCTTTCCTGGAAGCCACACAGCCCGGTGCCCGTGACGTGGGCCTGAGCACCTCCCGTGTCACTCTAGGTTCTTGTCTCACGCCGAGATAAAAAGCCTAAGCTGACATAGGCGTGGGAGCAAATAGGAGCTGGACTTAGCCGTGAGGTGCCGTGTGTGAGGGTTCCCCGGAAAGCGGAGCCAGGGCTGTAAGCGAGGTACCTGTAAGTGCGGTCCTGGCACACAGCCCACTCCCCTGCTCTTGGCCTCCTCCGTGAGGTAGGGGTGCTGCTTTAATGGGATACACACACCAGGGGGAGTCTTAGCCACCTCCTGGTCCTGGATGAGACAGGTGCACCCTGGGAAGGTGGGTGTAGCAAGCCGACAGTTAAAGAGACAAACATTAATTTGCAAGGGTACAAGAATTCCAGCTCTGGGGCAGCATTGTGGTGTAGTGTCTTAAGCTGCCACCTGCAACACCGAGATCGTATACAGGCACCAGTGCAAGTTCTGGTGACTCTACTTCCAAACCAGCTCCCTGCTAATGTGCCCAGGAAAGCAGTAGAAGATGGCCCGAGTGCTTGGGCCCCTGCACCCACATGGGAGACCTGCATGCAGTTCCAAGCTCCGGCTTTGGCCTGGCCCAGCCCTAAATAAAAATAAATCTTTAAAAAAGAAAAGAATTCCAGCTCAACTAAACTTTCACCAACTGCCTAGTTACACCGTTACCAGTCACGGCCACTCCCAGAGGCTGTGTGCCCTTCTCCCTGACAGGCACAGCCAGCCTACATGCAGAGCAGAGGGACTCACATCATACCTAGAATTCTGTCTGTGGAGATCATTAATGGCACGGGGAAATGCTCATTATGGTAACTGAAGAGCCAGAATATAAAATTTTTGAATACGCCCAGCACAGAAAAAAGCCACAGGGAAACATCAAAATGTGAGCCATGGCTCTGTCTTAGGAGGAGGATCACAGCTAGTTTTTGTTTTCCTATTTAAAAAAAAAATCAAATTTTTTAATAATGAACTCTCCTAGAACTCTCATCACTAGGAAAGTTGAAAAGCTTTATTTGTTTATATTTTATTTGAAAGGCAGAGACACAGAGAAGGGGAAAGAGAGAATCTTCCATTTGCTGCTCACTGCCCAAATGCCCACAACAGTTAGGCTGGGCCAAGCCAAGGCCAGGGGCCAGGAACCCACGCGATCCAGGCTTCCTGTGTGGGAGGCAGTGAGCCAACTGCTCGAGCCGTTATTTGCTGCCTCTCGAGGTGTGCATTAGCAGGAGCCAGGACTGACCCCAGACTCTGCTATGGGGGCCAGGACTGAACCCCAACACTGTGCTATGGGGGCCAGGGCTGAACCCTGACACTGTGCTATGGGGGCCAGGACTGAACCCCAACACTGTGCTATGGGGGCCAGGACCGAACCCCAACACTGTACTATGGGGGCCAGATCTGAACCCTGACACTGTGCTATGGGGCCAGGACTGAACCCCGACTCTGCTATGGGGGCCAGGACTGAACCCCAACACTGTGCTATGGGGGCCAGACCTGAACCCTGACACTGTGCTATGGGGGCCAGATCTGAACCCCGACTCTGCTATGGGGGCCAGGGCTGAACTCCAACACTGTGCTATGGGGGCCAGGACTGAACCCTGACACTGTGCTATGGGGGCCAGATCTGAACCCTGACACTGTGCTATGGGGGCCAGGACTGAACCCCAACACTGTGCTATGGGGGCCAGGACCGAACCCCAACACTGTGCTATGGGGGCCAGATCTGAACCCTGACACTGTGCTATGGGGGCCAGGGCTGAACCCAGACTCTGCTATGGGGGCCAGGACTGAACCCCAACACTGTGCTGTGGGAGGCAGGTGTCCCCATGACTGCTATACCACAATGTCCACACTGTAATAGAGAGATTTTCATGCTAAAAATAGTCCTGATATTAGAATTGAGGACAGTCTTGATCTTTTGATGAATCCAAAAATAAATATATACATTAAGGGCCTATTTGCCAGACATTGTGCATAGGGGCAGAGTTAGAGAGAGGGAGAGGGCAAGACAGAGAGAGGGAGGTCTTCCATCCTCTGGTTCACTCCCCAAATGACTACAACAGCCGAGGCTGGGCCAGGTAGCTCCATTTGGGTCTCTATGTGGGTGTCAGGGGCCCAAGCACTTGGACCATCTTCTACTGCTTTCCCAGGCCATAGCAGAGAGCTGGATTGGAAGTGGAGCAGCCGGGACTCAAACCAGTGCCCATAAGGGATGCTGGCGCTGTAGACCTGAGCTTTAAGCCGCTGTGCACAGTGCCAGCCCCTCAGACATTTCCTGGTTCAGTGATGTCCAGGGGCCAGCACCAGGCTAGGAGTCCAAAGGCCCGAGTCTGAGCCCGGGTCTGCTGAGTGTCCCAGGGCGTCACCTCACCCCTGAGCTCCCACGCCCACATGGGGACCTGAGAGTGACCGTGCCCTCCACCCCCAGCTCTCTCAGGGTCTCGGTGTGCTGCGCCCTGCAGAAGAGGTGCTGCCCATGACGCGGGGCAGTGGTGAACCCTGGGGACTGCAGGCCGGTGCTTGGTTGTCTGGAGGCTACTGTGAGATCCGGGATGAAACACGAAGCGCCCGGTGTTCAAACACAAGCTACAAGTTCCACCTTTCCTCTTCCTGCCTCATTTCTCGAAAACAACTCTGCCCCCGGCCCCAGGCTGCTGCCAGACCGTGCTTCCAACACACACAAGCCCCCACAGGGCCCCCAAAGCTCCCCGGCCATCTGGGGCACACCTGCTCTGCTCCCCTCTCCGGGAGGGGCCTCCAGGCTACACGCACTGCAGGTCTCTGTGTCTCCGTGTCTGCTCCCTCGCTCCCAGCGCCCACAAGGGGCTCCTCGGGCACAGACAGGAGTCCCACGTGTCTGCACCCCCAGGATCGTAGCGCACGCACCACATGCACGCGGCTGTGAACAGATGCGTGAGACAATCGTGTGGAGTCTCTCGCACAGCGTGAGGAGTGAGCTATCCCACAGATACTCATGAACCACACGCTCATCTTCACCAGGCTCTGCCAGGTGCCCTGGGCAAAGGGGTAAAGGAGCCCCTGCCCGGGAGGACCGAGCAGTGGAGGGCGGAGACCACACCCCACAGGTGACAAAAACACAGAGATATTCACGTAGGAGCAAGGGTCTGCCAGGGAGCGAGGTGGGAACCAGCAACACAAGGCGATCCGCGGAAGACAAGGGGCCCGGGGGCCACTGGGTCTGCCCAGCAGGAGGAGGCAGGGGGAACGGGTCGCCCTGGCCAGGGAGCTCCCACTCGCCACGAGGACCTCACACTCATCCAGCCGCTGCTGGGCACAGACACAGCCTTGCCCTTCCTGGCCTTGGCTAGTTAACTTTCAGGAAGTCATTTACAGGGTGTGCCCCACCTGAGAGCTGCCAGTGCCTCCTCCCACGCCCTGTGTCTTCACGTTATCAGGAGCCACGAGCCACGCAGGAGACAGGCACACACGCTCCAGGCTCTTCCACTGGCTGGTCAGAGCCTCCCCAGCTTTGTCCCGCCCCTGATGATCTTTGCCCCCTGCATCCCCGCTGGCACAGAGGCCCCTGCCAGGAGAGCTGACCGCTGCTGGCCCCTTGGGGCTGTGCCCTAACCCCCGGACCAGGACCTGCACCCTTTATTTTTGTGTGCTACGTCCTCCTGGTCGTTTCCCGTTCAATTCAGCGGACTTTGGCGGTGGAGAAAGGTTTTGGGGATGATTCCAGGGCTCAGATCCCAGAGAGAGAGCGGCAGCTTTGGGTTCAGTGCCGGCTCAACAACTCCCCAACTACAGAACTGGACTTCCTGGTCCACACCAGGGATAAACACCTATGGCCTCCCAGATCTAACCGAGGAGACTTTGTAAGTATGTATCCTAAGATCCCGGCACCACATGGAAACCACTCTCCTTAGCACAGTAAGGCACTTCCGGCATGGGGGGGGGGGGGGAGCACAGGCTGAGTGGCAGCCAGAAACCAGCAGGGCAGAGTGATTGAAGGACCTGGCCCCAGAGTCCTGCAGCACCTTGGATTCCCGCCTTGCAGTCACCCCCGGGGTACACTCTCGGTCCCCCTAGGCATTGCGTGTGCAATGCAAAGACCCCTGTGAAAGTCAGGAGCACTGAGCGTGAGAAGTTTAATGAGAATGCTTGCAGGACTACGAGCGCAGAAGCCAGGAGAAAACAAGGAGGGGCCGGCGCTGTGTCGCAGCGGGTTAAGGCCCTGGCCTGCGGTGCCCGCATCCCACATGGGCGCCGGTTCGGGCTCCGGCTGCTCCATTTCCAGTCCAGCTCCCTGTTGATGCACCTGGGAAAGCAGGGGAGGATGGCCTGAGCCCTTGGGCCCCTGCACCCACGAGGGAGACCTGGAGGAAGCTCCTGGCTTCAGCAGCTCAGCTCCAGCCTCTTGGAGAATGAACCAGCAGATGGAAGACCTCTCTCTCTCTCTGTAACTCTGTCTCTCAAATAAATAAAATAAATCTTAAAAAAAAAAAAAAAGGAGAAGAAAGAAAGAAAGAAAACAAGGATTGCCCAGCTACACAAGGCGCGTGATCTGTCCGGCCCTGGGGCCAGGCACCCTAGCCCATGGTCTCATTCCACCCTCACAACACCCCCAGAGGTGTTTATGGCTAAAGGATCACTTCCTAAAGGTGCAAGCATAAAATAATACTTGGCAGTGGTTTAATTTAACTTGTCAATCAATGAGGAAACTAGTAAGATGTTACAGAATCCGGAACAGAAACATACAAAAGTCATCAGGAATGCAGAACTCAATTTGCTTACTAGATGCCAAGCTGATCAATCTCCACAGGGCAATAATCAATTGCATCTCCAAAGGGAGACAATTTGTGTTTCTGTGCACAAAATCACACGCAGTTTCCTGCCATTCACAGAGAGTGAAGGAGCTCAAGAACAACGAAAGGTGGAGATAACCCAAAGGCACACTAGACAGGATACCCAATAAACACCTTTGATAGCAAGGATCCTCGTTCCCTGACAAAGGAGAGGGGACAGAGACTGACACGGGAAGAGGAAGGAGGGGCGGGCGTCGCAGCAGGTGAAGCCACCCCTGAGATGCTGGCATCCCATTTAAGCACCGGTTCCAGTCCCAGCCGCTCCTCTTCCGACCCAGCTCCCTGCTGATGCACCTGGGAAAGCAGCAGAAGATGGTCCAAGAGCTGGGGCCCCTGCACCCGCGTGGGAGACCCAAATGGAGTTCCAGGCTCCTGGATTTGGCCAGGCCTAGCCCCAGCTATTGCAGCCTGGGGGAGTGAACCAGCAGACGAAAGACCTCTCTGTCTCTCCCTCTTTCCTCTGTAACTGTGCCTCTCAAATAAACAAATTTTTTACTTTAAAAAAAAAACAGAAACAACGTGGAAGCCGGAGAGCTCTCAAGTACAACAATTCCTGAGCGCCGGTCCCACGTGGGGCTGGAGACATCCACGAGGAGCCTGGGATGGAGTTAGAAAAACACTCACCAGGACGAAGTAAGTTATTCTGCAAAACTCAGTGGTTTCCTTCAGAGAACGGCCCTTTATGGGCGATGATATCCATCCCACACTTGTGGGAGTAAAATGCCTTTCCTTTGTGAAGGGTGGCAGTCATGTACGGTCATAACAGCCATTGTTTCTAACAATGTAATTTTTTGATGAAATAAAGGCCGGCAACCCTACTATATATACACACCCCATTACATATACACATACATATATGTTATATATATATATATATATATATATATATATATGGTGGGCATTCAGCCTAGCGATTCAGCTGCCGACGGGGGTACCCACATCCCACAGCGGGCTCACTGCCTACCTCGGGCTCCCAAGTCCAGCCTTCTCCTGTACAAAGTTCCTGGCCTCCGGCTTCGGCCCCCTGGCCATGGCACGCATTTAGGTGGTGAAATGGCAGAAGGCAGTGCTCTCTGTCTCCCCGCCTCTCAACTAAATAATTTAAAATTTTAAAAATAAGAATACATACAATGGTTGTTGTGTGTGTTTGGGATTCCGCTCTCCTGTGATAGCTAGGAGTCTGGACACGCTGGGATTCCGTTCACAGCTCTGAAGAGCTGCGTTACAGATAGACCGGCTGCAGGCTGCCCGCCGTAGAACGTTCTCCCTGTCCGAGAGAAGGAAGGGAAGCTGGCTTGGCCAGGCCGGGCTGCCGGGTGCCGGGGCCGAAGGGAGGAGGGAGAAAAACTCCCCAGGCTGGGGATGCTGGGAGGTGGGCCTGTGGGAGGTGCTGGGGCTGGAGGGCAGGGTGCGCGTGAGTGGGCACCGGGTCCTTGTACGGAGGCCGGCGGGAGCCGTGTGCCCTGGTACCGCAGGTCACACAGAGGCCAACTGCCAGCAGCCTCATCCTGACTTTCTCCCCCTCAGCTGGGAGCTCCGCGTGCCTGGCGCTGAGAAGTCTCCGGGGCTGAGAGGCTGCTGTGTCACACAGCAGTGTCCACGCCCTTCCCCGCGCAGCCCTCTGTCTGGAACACAAGTTCCTGGACCTCAGCCGGCACGCGGGCCAGGAAAGCAAGCAAGGCGGGGAGCAGGGGTTTGCACGCGTCAGCAGAGGCCGAGCCGCATCTGGAGGGCTGCGGCCTGGGTTTCCCTTCCTTCACACCAGCCGCCTCCCTCACACCAACGACCCTGCTCTTCAAGGTCAGAAACCATCAAAGCGCTACTTTCTTTTTCTTCTTTCTAGATTCTTTTTTTCATTATATAAGAGAGAGAGAGAGAGAGAGAGAGAGAGAGAGAGAGATATCTTCCATCTGCTAGTTCACTCCCCAAATGCCTACAACAGCCATGGCTGGGCCAGGCCAACGCCAGGAGCCCAGAGCTCCATCCAGGTCTCCATGCGGGAGGCAGGGACCCAAGTCCCTGAGCCGTCACCTGCTGCCTCCCAGGATACACAGCGGCAGGAAGCTGAACCAGAAGCTGAAGAGCCAGGGCTTGAACCAGTAACTCCAATGTGGGATGCACATGTCCAAAGCAACGTCTTGACCATTCTTAACTGCCCGCTCCATAAATGTACTGTTTTTAAAGAACAGAACAGGGGCCGCGGGTTAAGCCACAGCCTGCAGCACCCACATCCCATATGGGCACTGGTTCAAGTCCTGGCTGCTCCACTTCCGATCCAGCTCTCTGCTATGGCCTGGGAATGCAGCAGAAGATGGCCCAAGTCCTTGGGCCCCTGTACCTACATGGGAGACCTGGAATAAGCTCCTGGCTCCTGGCTTCAGTCTGGCCTAGGCCTGGCTGTAGTGGCTGTTTGGGGAGTGAACCAGTGGATGGAAGATTCTCTCTCTCTGTGTGTGTGTGTGTGTGTCTCTCTCTCCTTTCTGTTTCACTCTACCTTTCAAATAAATAAAATAATCTTAAAAAAGCCCAAACACCCAGACTGGAGAGCTAGCAGCCCTGGCAGGTCTCTCTGGGGGGACTGGGAGGGCGCACACACTGGAGTCCGAGGTTTTGGTGAAGACAACCAGGAGTGCCAGCCCAGCCCCAGAGAGGAGGCAGGTGACTCCGGCGGAGCCACCCCCTGCTTCACCAGGATGGAAAGCAAGCAGCAGGCAGCAGGCAGCAGGCAGGGCTGGTGGGTTCTGGAGCAGAGCACACCGATAGGTAACCTGGGCGGGGGGTGGGAGGTGCTGAGGAGTTGGGTTGCTGAGCTCCGCGGCTCAGGTCAGGGACGCAGCGGCTGGGACGGCGCCACAGCAGCCGGCTCGTGGGAACTGCTGGGTGGTGGACGTTCCGACTAAGGCAAGGCCTCTCCAGCCCTCCTCACCGCGTCCTCCGCCCCAGCGGAGTGACTGGCCGAGCCCAGCAGGGACCGAGTGCCGGCACCACCGCCACGGCAGGGCTGTCCGGGCTTTGTGTTCTGGGCTCTGCCCTCACGATTCCAGGATCTCAGATCTGGAAGAGACGCGAGGTGGCTCGGGCACCCCAGCTGATGTAGCTCCATGGACATGTGGCCCGCTGGCCTCTGCAGGGCCCTGTGCCCTGGTGGACGCTCGGCACGGGCCTGTGCAGCCTGGAGCTGCAGGCCGCTCCTCCCCGCTGGGTCCCACCAGCCAGCACCGGGGCACTCACCACAGCACCTCACATGGCAATGGCCTCAGCCAATGGCCCACAAGTCACAGACGGCCCAAAGTCACCTTCAAGTGTATTTTCTCCTGGCCTACCTGATGTGTGTGTGTGTTGAATTGTAAGCCAATATTTATAACAAACATTTCCTAGAAATATCTGGCCCTGTAGATTTTCTTGGTCTGTTAGCAAGGCTGGCAACAGCGACCCCACCTTACCCAGACCCCTGGCTGCCGCTGGGCGGTGTGGTCCCTGAGGTGGGCGTGGCCCTCTGGGTCACCCCTTTCCCAAAGCTGTCAACACAGATGTTTCCTTGTCTCTGAGCCCCCGCTGGTCCCTGTGGGTGGGAGTTTGTGAGGCCGGGCCTTGCCCACGCCCCCCTGTTTCCAGGACCCTCCTCAGCCCAGTGTTCACCCCCTCCCTCGGCAGTTAACCTCTTCCCTTCCAGAGCCACACTGGACTTCCTCCTCCTGTTCTGCTCCTGTCCCATCCCATGACCGCTGTTAATATGACAACCACCAAGCCAGCAATGTCTTCACTGCTCTCCTTGTGCCTACGCAGTTAAATCGGCGGCTCTTAGCCAAGGGCAGGCCCACCTCTACCCTCCCCACAGGGGCTCTGGGAAACTCTTGTCATCATGACAGCGACAGTTAATGCCTGGGACCTGGAGGTAGTAGGTATAAGTACGCAAGGCATCATCCCACACGAAAACAAGTGTGTCCCACTCAGGGTGCCGGCGACCCTCCCGCAGGAACACGGCTGGGACGCAATGCCAGCTGACTGTGTCCTGGATCACTCCCATAGCTTCTCCACGCCTGGGCAAGAAGGGGACAGCATACTGCAGTCACAGAACGCTGCGCTTCCTGCACGGCGCTGCTGTGAGGGGCGTCGAGAGGAAGCAGATACGCACACTCGGCTCACAGCAAGTGTTCCCAGTGGTGCTGACCTAGGAGACGGAGGGAAGACGGGAACCACTGTGCCCACCCACAGCCCTGCGCTCTGCCTCGGCCGGAAGGGCCAGTGTGCCTGGGTCACGGGTCCCTCCTCTCCCAACCATGCAGGGCTGTGCTGTATCTCCAGGGTCTTGTCCATCTCCAGCATCCGCAGGTCTGTGAATCTAGCAAGGTGCATGGCAAACACTTTTGATTGTCTTCCTGGCTTTGCTGGTCTGGGCCGGCACTCCCAGGCATGACGCTGAAACCTGACCTGGGGCTGCACCTCCTCCCATCAGACTGAAGCACGTTCTGTACACAGGACGGACACACACTGGTACGGCTCCTCCCCTGCAGTCTGGGATTCTTTTTTTTTTTTTTTTTTTTGAAGATTTATTAATGTATTTGAAAGGCAGAGCAACAGAAAGAGATAAAGAGGGAGATTTGCCATCCACTGATTCACTCCCCCAAATGGTCACAAGGGCCAGGGCTAAGCCAGGAACCAGAACCACATCCGGGTCTCCCACATGGGTGTCAAGGACCCAAGTCCTTGACCGTCGCCCACTGCCTCCTGAGACACACCAGTGGGGAGTCGGACTGGAGGCAGAGCAGTCGGGACTGGAGCTGGCACTGCCATGGGGACGTTGGCACTGCTGGCGGCAGCTTCCCCCGCTGTGCCACAGTGCCAGAGCCAAGGAGCCTGTGGTGTTGGAGGAAGGCTGTGACTGGTGGCCTTGTCTCCTCCAGTCGCAGTCCTTCCTCAGAGCTCTTGAAAAAAAAATGTACTTATTTTCATTTTATTTGATAGAGAGAGAGAGATCTTCCATCCTCTGGTTTGCTTCTCAAATGCCCATAACAGCCAGGGCTAGGCCAGGCTGAAGCCAGAAGTCCGTAACTCCATCCCAGTCTCCCATGTGGGTGACAGGGACCAAATACTTAAGCCATCAACTGTGGCTTTCCAAGGTGCTCATTAGCAGGAAAATGGATCAGAAGTGGAGGCAGGGGGTTGGAATTGTGGCGTAGCGGGTAAAGCCACTGCCTGTGACACTGGCATCCCATATGGGCACCAGTTCAAGTCCTGGCTGCTCCACTTCTAATCCAGCTCTCTGCTATGGCCTGAGAAAGCAGTGGAAGATGGCCCAAGTGCTTGGGCCCCTGCACTCACATGGGAGACCCAGAAGAAGCTCCTGACTCCTGGCTTCAGATCAGCTCAGCTCCAGCCATTTTAGCCATTTGGGAAGAAAACCAGTGGATGGAAGATCGATCGATCTCTCTCTCTGCCTCTCTGTAACTCTGCCTTTCAAGTAAATTAATTTAAAAAAGAAGAGGAGGAGGTGCAGCCGGGACTTGAACTGGCGCCCACATGGAAGACCTGGAAGCAGCTTCTGGTTCCTGGCTTAGGCCTGGCCCCGCCCCAGCTATTGTGGCCATTTGCAGAGTGAACTAGCAGTTGGAAGACCTCTCTTTCTGTCTCTCTCTCTCTCTCTCTCTTTCAAATAAGTAAAAAATAAATCTTAGAAAAAAAAAAGTAGAGGCAGGATTGAAACCCAGGCAGTCTGACTCGGGATGAGGGCGTCAAGTGCACCTCAACCCCTGCGCCGAACGCACCCCCCACCCTGCCCTGCGTTTTTCCCTCCTGTGCCAGGGGCCTGCTGCTACCTGAGCCCTCCCACGCAGGGACCCCAGGAAGGGGCTCAGCACCAGATGCCGCCCCACTGCCTGCTGGGCCAGGGTAGAGGGGCACACGGGGGGAAGTCAGCAGCTCAGATCGTCTGAGCGAGTCAGGGAGAAAGGAGCTGCACTCCATTACTACACAGAGGATGATCTGTAGCCGGGCTTGAGGGGGTGCAGATGGGATTGGGCAATGGCAAAATGCAAAAGGGAAACCTAACTGTCTTTGTGGCCAGTGTGGAGTCAGAGAACAGACTTTCCTCCTGGAGCTAAGAGGAAGCTCACTAATGATCCCATGTTAAAGATCAAAAACTGGGGGGCCGGCACTGTGGCGTAGCGGGTAAGGACGCCGCCTGCTGTGCTGGCATCCCATATGGGCGCCAGTTCGAGTCCCAGCTGCTCCACTTCTGATCCAGCTCTCTGCTGTGGCCTGGGATAGCAGTAGAAGATGGCCCAAGTGTTTGGGCCCCTGCACCCACGCGAGACTCAGAAGAAGCTCCTGGCTCCTGGCTTTGGATCAGTGCGGCTGCAACCATGGCAGCCAACTGGGGAGTGAACCAGCAGATGGAAAACCTCTCTCTGCGTAACTCTTTCAAATAAATAAATTAATTAAAAAAAAAAAAAAAAGAGGAATCAAAATCGGCTATCCTCACCACTACGTGGTTTTAAGGGCAGAGAGCTTGCCCTTAGATTCCATAGGTTACTGGTGCCCTCTGGTGGAGAACAAAAGTTGAGCAGATGGTTCCAGCCAGAGATTTGATCGACATACCAGAGGAGGAAACACCAGCACTAGACCCTTCCCAGGCACTGCCCCACCCACAGCGCCTGATCAGGAAGTTGAGTCTTAGGGACACCAAGAAAACAGTCCAAGGTCACTCAGCCAGCAGCTAACTGGCAATCCTAATTCAGGGCCAAGGATTCCAGGAATAGAGATACTGATAGAGTCTCTCTCTCTCTCTCTCACACACACACACACACACACACTGAGATACTGATAGAGTGTCACACACACACACAACTCACACACACAAAGGAATCAGGAGAAAGCAGGTGCAATGGTTCCCAAAATGTGTCAGCAGCCTGGCCTGGGGACTTGGTAGGAAGTACATCTACTTTTTGACTGGACCCCGTGGGTGGGGCCCAGCAGGCAATTCCAGCGTCTGCTCAGACTGCAGCTGCCGCTGGAGAACAGGCCCCTAACCTGGAGCTGGGTTTCAGGGGCCCGAAAGGCTCCCGGGCCAGCACACACAATTTCACACACGCACACAACAGCATTCAGAGCAGTCACCCTTGACCTGGAACAAGTTGTGAACCGCCCCTTCCTGTCCAAGTCCTTGAGCTGGCTTTTCCCCCAAGCACTTTGAGAGTTCATTTTCCCACACCTCGGGTATCTGCAGCACAAGATCCAGGGCCTCCCCAGTAGCGGACAAACACCAGTTGGGAAAACTTGGTAGATGGGGGGAGGGGGAGGCGTTGTGGCACAGTGGGTTAAGCCACCACTTGTCATACCCACATCCATCGGAGTGACAATTCAAGTCCTGGCTACTCTGCTTCTGATCCAGCTTCCTGCCAACCCCTCCTGGGAGGCAGTGGGCAATGGCCCAAGTACTTTACTCCCTGCTACCTATGTGGGAGACCCAGAGGGGGTTCCAGGCTCCTGGACTCTGCCTGACACAGCCCTGGCAGTTGCAGGCATCTGGGGAGTGAATGAGCAGATGGGAGATCTGTCATTCTGCCTTTCAAATAAACAAAAAAAAAAATTAACACTTTTTTAAAAAGAAAATGTAGTAAGTGAAAAATGCGTTTAATACACTTAGCCCATCTAACACCATAGCTTAGCCCAGACTATCTTAATAAATGCTCAGAATTTGTCACATTTGCCTACTGTTGGACAAAATCACCTAACACAACACCTATTTTATAATAAAGTGTTGAAGATCTCACATAACTTACTGAATACTGTACTAAAAGTGACAAGCAGAATGGGTCTGCTTTTGCATCACTATTTGGGATCACAGTAGAGATGATGGTACAGAACCTCTGGCCAACACTTAGCAGGTGCCAACTTGACACCCATTACTGCCAGAGTTGCTGGGGGCTCGGGGCAGGGACCTCTTCTGTCTTCTTCAATGCCCGCTAGGTAAGAAGCAGCACTTCACCCACCAGGGAAAAAGAACGAGATAGAATCAGGACAGCCCTGGGCCATGAATGTGAAGTGACACCAACCTCCAAGTCGAGGGATTTTCTCCAGTCATACTCAGCCAGGGACAATTCTCTGAATGACATCTGCCAACATCTGGGGACATTTCTGATAGAGTGCCACTGGCATCTCAGAAGAAGCTAGGAATGCTGCTCAACATCCTACAAGCCCTGGTAACAATAGACAGAATTAAAAAGGAGTGAGCACTCCAACATGGGAAGCAGTCCACACAGCAGACTCATAGAATGATAATTTTAAGTAGCACTCTGACCTCAGAACCAGCCCTTAAAACATCCTGGTCTGGCTGAAAAGCCCATGAGAGCATTTCATGCATGGAAAGTCAAGACACTGTAGCAAAAAATTGTCCTACATGAAGGACCTCTGTGAGTGAGACTCCAGCGGAAAGAAGTGGCCAGCAAAGAAAGATGTACTTTTCTCTGAAGGGAGGAAGAACTTCCACTTTGCTTATGACTTGTCTAAATACTGAGAGATTGTGGATTTAAAAGCCTTCCCTACCCTAGGCAGCTCATGTCAAGAGCCTCAGGTGATCACTGACATCATGCATAAGAGTGCTAATTGTTAAATTAACAGGAGTCACTGTGCACTTACCTCCCATGCAGACCTCTGTCCTCAATGAGCTGTATTATGAGGGTTAACAGTAAAACTTGTTCTTAAAGACTTATTTTGTTTTAGTGTATTAAGTGGAAGATATTCTTATGTCCCATAAGTTGTAGTTATGGCTAAGTGTCCAACTCCATTGCTTATTTTCTTAGGTACTTCCTTAATTAATGATAAAACTTGGCCGGTGCCGTGGCTTAACAGGCTAATCCTCCGCCTTGCGGTGCCGGCACACTAGGTTCTAGTCCCGGTCGGGGCACCAATCCTGTCCCGGTTGCCCCTCTTCCAGGCCAGCTCTCTGCTGTGGCCCGGGAGTGCAGTGGAGGATGGCCCAAGTGCTTGGGCCCTGCACCCCATGGGAGACCAGGAGAAGCACCTGGCTCCTGCCATCGGAACAGTGCGGTGCGCCGGCCGCAGCGCGCCTACCGCGGCGGCCATTGGAGGGTGAACCAAAGGCAAAAAGGAAGACCTTTCTCTCTGTCTCCCTCTACTGTCCACTCTGCCTGTCCAAAAAAAAAAAAAATGATAAAACTTATTCTCAAGGACTTATTTTTTTCTTCTAATGTATTAAATGGGGGCATTATGTCTCATTTAAAAAAAAAAATCCTACAACCCTGCAATGCAGGGCTCTACCTAAACCTCCTTCCTCTCTATGTCTTTGTTTTTTCCTCCCTTAAGATTCACTTTATTTGAAAGGCAAAATGACAGAGAGGGAGAGACAGAGATCTCCCATCCACTGGTCCACTCTCCAAATTGTGGGGCTGGGGCTGGGCTAGACCAAAGCCAGGAGCCAAGGGCCCCAAGCAATTGGGCCATCATCCACTGTCCTCCCAGGAGCATTATTAGCAGGAAGCTGGACTGGAAGCAGAGCAGCTGGATCTCGGACCAGTATTCTGACAGGGGATGCTGATGTCACAGGTACTAGCTTAACTGCTGGGTCACAATGCTGGCCTCTTCCTCGAAGAGTAGTATGTCATCTCCGAATACAAGAGACCTTCAGGAACTTCATAGAAAAGGCAATTATGAAAAAACTGCATGAATCTCAAAAACCGTCAGCATCAAAATAAGCTTACTGTTGATTTCTATTTTCAATGGATTTTTTGAAGTACCTGTATATAAGTAACATTTGCTTTAATACCATGTATGTAACTCGTTGGTGTCCCTAAACCATGAGAGCAGGGGCCATGCTCATCATCTTCTCCAGGGCACCCCCAGGACATGAGAGGTGCTTCAGTCACAGCCCACATCTCTCCTGAGCTCCACTGTCATCTGGATGTGCTCGTATGCAGCCAACACTAACCACTGTATCACTGTATCCTCACCATCACCACCAAAAGCCTACTCTTGCACTCGTATTCTTTAGCTCAACAAATAGCACCCACCTTCCCTTCCCCTTCACCCCACATTCATCCACTCATGAAGTCTGTCGCTCCTTATATCTTCCTTCACTTCTCAAACCACTTTCTGTTTTTAGGTTTTTGTCTCACATGAAGTGGGTTTAACCACTCTGATGGTTAATGATAGACTGCAATTCTAGGTTACCTTACGCAAGTTATTTAACCTCCCTCAGCCTTCAATAGGAGTAGCTTCATTTCCAGCCCAGGTTGTTGCCACAGCTGTTGTTCTGCTTCTGGTCTACCAGCAATCCAGTGGCCTCAACAAGGCAACCCAAATGACTGTGCATAAATGCAAGTGAGATACCTCTCCTTCTAACCTTTCATGGCTCTCCACTGAGTTGACATGGTCAGGTGCCAGCATTGTGGTACAGCAAGTTAAGCCACTGCCTGTGATGCTGTTACCCTGTATGAGCACTGGTTGAAGTCCAGACTGCTCTCCAACCCAGCTCCCTGCTGCTGTGTCTGGGAAGCAGTGGAAGATGGCCCAAATACTTGGGACCCTGCACCCACGTGGAAAATCCACAGGAAACCCCTAGCTTCAGCCTGGCCCAACCTCTGCATTGTGGCCATTTAGGGAGTAAACCAGCGGATGGAAGCTCTCTCTCTCTGAAACTCTTTCAAATAAACAAATACATCTTTATAAAATAATCTTTTTTTTTAAATGTTCAACTGGCATTTATTGAGCTTCTTCTACTTAGCTATACATTACGTTCTTTTTTTAATAATCTTTAAAAACACAAAACCATGGTCAACATGCTACCCATGGCCACTCCAGCCCCTCTCATCACTTCTCCAAGTCACGTGGAACAATTTAGTTTCCTAAATAAGCCATTCCCTCACCTCCAGTCCTCATTTGCTGCTTCCCTGGCCCACATGGAAGCTGCATGGGTAGGCAATTTGAGGATCAACTACTTGTTCATTGCTGTAGTCCCAGTACAAAGCAATCCCTGGCTCACAGTAATGTTTACTATTTATTGAATGAATTTCATTCCCCGCCTTTATTTTGAATGGGCTAAATCAGCTGAGTTCAGGGGGGTTGGAGGCGTACACAGCAACATTATCCCCATATATTCCCTAAACCTGTAAAAACGTGGATTTTTTCTAATAACAAAGTTTTTTTTTAACCTCTGCAGATGAGATGTGTAAAATTCTGAGCCGGGGGGGGGGGGGGGCGCGGGGAACGGGGGACACTGATTTGGAATTGATCTACCAATGACAGCTTGTAAGCTTGGTTACTAGTCCCAGGTTGCCCTGCCCACCTCTAGCCTCAAGACTTAAAAAAATTTTTTATGGGGCCAGTGCTGTGGTACAGGTTAATCCTCTGCCCGTGGTGCCAGCATCCCATATGTGCCCCAGTTCAAGTCCCAGCTGTTCATCTTCCAATCCAGCTCTCTGCTATGGCATGGGAAGGCAATAGAAGATGGTCCAAG
The DNA here is from genome assembly GCF_033115175.1 of Lepus europaeus. NCBI lineage: Eukaryota > Metazoa > Chordata > Mammalia > Lagomorpha > Leporidae > Lepus > Lepus europaeus. Next base: position 19,727,787 of record NC_084840.1, on the reverse strand, counting down.
TACTTGGGCCCCTGCACCTGCATGGGAGACCTGAAAGAAGCTCCTAGCTCCTGGCTTCGGATCTGCACAGCTCCAGCCATTGCAGCCATTTGGGAATTGAACTGCTGAATGGAAGACCTTTCTCTCTGTTTCTCCTCTTTGTAACTCTACTTCATAAATAAATTTTTTTAAAAAAAATTATTTGAAAGAGACACAGAGAGATCTTCCATCCACTGGTTCACTCCCCAAGTGGCCAGAGCAGCCAGGGATAAGCCAGGAGCCTGAAGCTTCATCTGGGTGTCCCACTTAGGTACGCAGAGACCGAAGTACTTGGGCCATCTTCCGCTGCTTTCCCCAGACCACTAGCAGGGAGGGGGATTGGAAGTGGAGCAAATAGGACTCGCTGGAACGGTACCCATATGGGATGCTGGCATCTCAGCTGACGGCCCTACCCACGACACCAGTGTTGGTCCCTCAAGACTATTTTCAACAAAGATGGTAAATCTTGCACCAAGAACTCAAGGTGAGCAGGATGCAAAAACATGGGACACAAAATATACTATGCAATTAAAGCCACCTGAAAAGGTACCTCAAGGTAACAAACATGGAAGGGGTTGCCTAGCAGAAACAGTTGCCTCATCCCGGCCTCCAGTGTTTCTCCTTCCTCGCTTTATCTGTAAAATGCTGAGCCTGGTATTTCCAGTCTGTCCCAGCCCAGGGCCTCCTCACACAAGTGCACCCTGCCTAGCTCTAGGGCTATTGCCAACATGCTGGCCTGTCAACAGTGCCCCAGAGAGGTACACGTGCACACCATCTGCACTGACTGTATGGCCCCCTCCCCAGAATTCACTCCTGTTTCACATACCATAATGGCTTTGGCTACAAGGGAACGCTTTTTTGAAGATTTGCTTATTTAAAAGGCAGAGTTAGAGATCTTCCATCCACTAGCTAACTCCCCAAATGGCCACAACAGCTGGGGCTGGGCCATGCTCCAGCCCAGAGATAGGAGCTTTTTCCTGGTCTCTCACATGGGTGGCAGGGGCCCAAGCACTTGGGCCAGCTTCCGCTGCTCTCCCAGGTACATTAGCAGGGAGCTGGATCAGAAGTGAAATAGGCAGGACATGAAATGATGCCTATATGGGATGTCGGCACTGCAGGTGGTGGCTTCACCCACTAAGCCACAGTGACAGCCCCAAAGGGATGATCTTGAACTGTATATGCTACGGCGCTGTGGGCTGTTCACTCTGCTTTGATATCCCTGCAACAGAGCCTCAGTGGCTTCAATGAAGCCTCTGATTTTGAACTTAAAACACTGTGCCATTCAGAGGAAGAGGCTTTATAAATTCCATTAGCTTTGCAAGGACTACAATCCCCCGAAATTTAAGACAGACCCTAACAAACCCTCCCTACATTACGCACCAAGCCCCAATTCAAAACCACAGTAGGCTCAATGTTAAAAACCACTCTGCTGGGGCTGGCGCCGCAGCTCACTTGGCTAATCCTCCTCCTGCAGCGCCAGCATCCCATATGGGTGCCAGGCTCTAGTCCCGGTTGCTCCTCTTCCAGTCCAGCTCTCTGGACTGCCCCGGGAGGGCAGTGGAGAATGGCCCAAGTGCTTGGGCCCCTGCACCCGCATAGGAGGCCAGGAAGAAGTACCTGGCTCCTGGTTTCGGATCAGCGCAGCACCGGCCATAGTGGCCATTTGGGGAGTGAACCAACGGAAGGAAGACCTTTCTCTCTAAAACTCTACCTAAAACAAAACAAAACAAAACAAACAAACAAAAAAAAAAACACCACTGAAAGAAAGACTGGAAGGTTTCCTTCAAGACTGGGACCCTGAAAATGAAATGTAACAATTACTCCAAAAGGAAATGGGGGAAATACTCCCAGTGGCTGCTGATGTGAAGTCCACTAACTTCCCCAAATCAGATCAAAGAGAACAAAATGAGATTTGGCTGTAAATTTAAAAAAAAAAAAAAAAATTAGCATTTCTTCAATAATGACAATATGACAACACATGATGACAAAATGAAAAATATTTAATAAGCAAAAAAATGCAATAAAATCAAAAGGTATTACAAGCATGACGTAGTGCAAACACCAAGACGGAGCTGTTAACTTAGCAGTGCTTGTAAAAATCAGGCAAGAATGCCTGACAGTGCCTCCCCCGGCCTCATTTAGTGAGTAAGCTGGCCACCAGTCACTTCAAACTGGCTTTTCTTCTCATTTTCTGAAGCCACATCTGCTACTCCTCGTGAAAGAGATCTGGGAAATCCCATGTTGTCTGTATTCCGGCAGTGCATTTTATGCCGCCTCCTCAAGTGTATGTAGGATTTCCGTTCAAGACCACAGCTAGGCAGTTCCACCAGGACATAATCTGCTCTCAGAGAAGCCAAAGGCCAGGCTTCCCTCATCAAGGAAAGGATGCGCGCTCGCAGCGTGGCTAAGAGGGGCCCTGCCCGGTGGGCATATGGGAGCGCTCGTGCTCAGCTTGCAGGCCGTGAGGTATCTCGCATGCACACCCCAGAGCTCAGGCTACCAACAGCGCGATAGCTTCTTCGATCATCTTCAAGGCAATCACAGGCAATCCAGATTAAATCGCCACAACAAACGATGAGGTAGAAAGGGTAGGGTTTGTGTGCTCACTTTTCAGATGAGAGAAAACGGGCTTAAGAAGTTCCAGTCTGGAGCTGGGCCAGTGGGACAATCCTACTCCACCTCGGAGGCACTTCAGAGTGCACAGCTGCAGGCCCAGGGTCCTGTTCAGGAGTTAGCTGCTCATGACTTCTGCCATGCCAAGTGCTGGGGAGGCCAACAACACGTCACCCCCCTCTACAACATTGTCTACGGGCTCGCTCTAGAAGAAGGGAGGAACAGGGCACACAGGGGGCAAACTACAGGGAAAAATGCTTTCTCCTGGACGAGAGGGAAGGCTGGCTTCGATTTTTCAGGCACAGATGCCGGGGACAGCAGCGCCCCTGTACCGCGTCCACAGAGGCCTCCACCCTCGAGACAGAAGTGTCCCTTCCTCACTGTGAGAACCCACCACCTGACTGTGCGGTGAAATGCTCCCGCCGACCGACCAGGAGACAGGAATGGTCCTAGTCACCGCCACGCCAGAGGGGACCAGAGGCCTTTGGTATAGAGGCGATACCCAGAAATAGAGAACTCTGAACCAAGAGGATCTAAGACTAATAGTAACGGAGGGCAAGTGCCTGTTGCATCAAAGTACTTACTGCTCAGAAAACAAATGCCTCGGGTGAGAAATGAGATGCTGATACTCTCAAAGCGTTAGAACGATAATGGCCTTTTCAAAGAAGCACCTGCCAACGTGCAAGGCCTGCTCTGGAAGGAACTGCCCTCACAGCACTGCTCGGCCCTTTTCAGGTATCTGGGATGCTCCCCGCCACACTGGGAAGCAGGGAGCTCTGCCAGCTGTGCTCGCTCCCAGAGGCACTGGGGAAGAGTCCTGAGGAGAGCTCCCCCGCACGTGAAGCCGCGCCTGGACTTCAGATGAGCCACCAGGAGAGTCCCACTTTCTGCAGATCTGAATCCTCTCCGCCCACGTTCTGTCACTGAAAAGGCTACGAGAAAGGTGCAGGAACTCAAGCGTGGGCCTTGTTGAGCAACGCCATATTCACCACGTAATTCACAGCATTCCATCAAAAGATCTCAACATGCTTATGGGACACTCTCCCATGGGAGAGAAGAGCCTGGGGCTCCTATACAGGAAGGGTAGGCAATGGCAGACATAACTAGAGCTCCGCCCACAGAAAGGACACCTCAGACTGTCCCCAGATTAGGCCTGGGGAGCGACTTTAACTACTCAGATGCTCACTTCCATTTAGCCTTTTTGTCCTCAAACTGTCCTTCTACGCTAAACTGTAACTCATCTACTCGTAAATCTGAGAAATTCCAGCATTCCCAACGACAGTGCACACCCCAGACATTTGTAAACACATCTTCACTTGGGCACCGGGGAGAGCTTGCAGGCTCCTTACCCACGGAAGTGCAGATTCTACACACAGCTTGTTCCTAATCCACAGCCCCTTTAGCAAAGGCAGCCTCAATCTCGACAGTGCGCATGCGCGGACATGCACACTGCCTGGGAGAACCAGCACAGTGAGTTCTGCTTCAGGACGCGGCTCTAAACAACGTAAGCAGTTGACCGGCAAAATGGGAAAGAGCAGATTCACAGTATCTGAAGCCATGTACTTTCAGTCCAGGTAAGTCTGTGAGAGAGAAAAAACCCTCGAGTTGGTTAACAGGCGTTCTGCTTTCTAAAGTGAATCAAGAGGTAACATTACAATAGCTTTGTAGAACCCAACAACATCCACCAGTTTCTCATCAATGACTTTTCAAAGCCAATATTGCATTGAACTGACACATGCAAATAAAGTTACAAATGATCCTAACCTTTAAAAACAAATTATTTTTACAAAGCAAATAATCCACAAAGCATTACATACATCTAAACATACATAAATTATAATGAAAACAACTGTATATTCAAATGCTTGGCAGTGTCTTGTATTACACAGTCTGTGGCAGTGTGGAGGCTGGCCTGGTTGGACTCTGGTCCACTGTTCAAGCCTAGGATTGGAAACCCGTGGTCTCTCCAGGTGGACTGAGGAGAAATGGTTAATAACAGTTTCAAGGCTTGGTCTCAACTTTTACAAAGTCTGGATTAAGTATTAAATACAAAAGCATACTGACTTCTGGCAGGTACACTGTAAGGTAAGTGAACTGATATTAAGAGAGAAAAGATCTTTGCAGCTGTCATTTAGAAAGTATTTGTCTAATAATTTATCATCTCTGTTCCGAACTTCCTGTCCAAGATAGCATCATTATAAATATGAATGTAAATGGCAACTAGAATAAGGAAGCCAATGCTAAGGTGGTGTGAGGTCACCATTCAGTCCACGGCGCTGTGCACCACAAACACCGACCGCACTGCCACCAGCTCTGGAGCCTTCCTCACAGCCGAGGTCTCCACCCAGGCATGGCCTGCTTGTAACCAGGGCAGCCACGGAATTTACCACCAAGTGAAGACATCTGAGAGTGAACAGGCGGTGGCAACAAAGCAGACAGGATGGCGGGCCGCGTCACAGCTGAAGATGGACGGCAGCATCTTACAGTAACCTGAAGACTTCCACAGAAACAACACCCTGCTTCTGTGGCAGAGAAAGAAGTTGTACCGCAGGGGCAATGAAAAAAGAACAAAATCCAATCGAGGAGGTTTAACGTCTCCTGCAGCTGAAGATGAGGTTTCCCTCAGACGGCGCCAAGCGAAGGACTTAGCGCTACTGGAGACAGGGAAACCCAGGGAAGCAGACAGGAAGCAAGGGATGCTGGGTAGTGCCAGATTGCGCTGAGCAGGGATGTACCAAAATTAGCATTAAACATCTACAAACATAAATAAAACGTTTGATTCTTACCTAAGTTTTATCTAAAAGGCTGCATCTTTATATATGGTATCACAGGATGCAACTGCAGACCCTAAATCCCCAACTCTGATTTTAATCACCTCAAAGGCACACTGGCAAAAACTTAAGACCGAGGCTATCAAACCATGAGGAGAGTACGGGGCGGGAGGAGGAAGGAGAAAACTACCTCTCAGCTTTCAGAGCATTCACCTGCGTCTCACAGAACACCTGACTCAAAGGGCTGTTCTGCTTCTGGGTGAAAACCGGTGCCCTCCCAGTGCCTGCAGAGCCAGAGACGTGAGCTTCATTTCTGAGACAGGAGCAACGCTGCCCCCTTTCCCTGTCCTCAGTGGGAGAATCTGCTAATTGGCTACAAAAGCATGACACTTACAGGGCTGTTTTCAGAGGCTCTGAAGTCCCATCCTGGCTGCAAACCCCTAATCTCTAATATCACTTAGAAGACCTACATATGCATCACCACTGAACATTTTTAGCAAATGATAAAGTTAACAAGGATTGTGTGAAGATTTATGCGTCAACAGATTCAGATTCCAGCGACAACTCTGAACTCTGGCTGTGCACTAACTGCGTCATCTAGCCTCAGGTGCAAAAGAAGAGACATTGAATACATGAGTACATTAAGGCTTAAAATTAAGAAAATTTCCTCTCTGGAAACTAAATAAAATAATAAAGGGAGCCTGTCTGGTCTATGTTCTAGTTTGGCACCAAACAGCGAGGCAAAGCCCTTCCTTTTAGGGCAAGGCACCTAAAAGCAGTCGGTAGAAAACCTGCATCAGAGCTTCTGGGCACATCTGCTCAAATGGCCTGGTCCTTGGGATCAATCCCTGGGGAGCTGGGCACGTTCAAGCAACGCAGGTGGTATTTCTCCATGAGTTGAACAGACATTGGTACTTTCCATTTCTGTATGTATTGTCCTAAAATTGACGTGGCATGACCAAGCTTCTCCCAGTCTATCACTTTTCTTTCATTATCTCCCTTGTCACAATTGCCTTACTCCCTATTCTTGAAAGAAAGGCTGCCTCTGACCCACCCAGAACTGGGTGAGGCACCGCTTCAGGTGTAAACTATCCTACAGGTGCCAAAGAGGCCTCCCAAGACAACCAGGAGCGAGAAAGCCAGACAGAGACAGCTTTGGCTGAAACTTCTCTGCCTTCTCTAGTTCAGAACCACCACCAGGAGGGCTGGCATTGCTTCTCGGCCTTTTGGCTAAGATCAAGTGTAGGAGGGCTGGGCCAGAGACCTATGTAGTCATTAGAATTAACACTTTAATTTGGCTGATTCATTTTGAAATGAGGACAGGCTTTGCCAGTTTCTATGAGGACTTTTTCTATAAATTTAATCAGCTAAGCCTACAGCTCCAAGGCTTTGATACAAGTATCTTTAAAGCATGTATATAATATACACTATATTGCATAATATCTTTTTTAAGTACTTAAATTTTTAAAGAACTTAGATGTCAAATTAAAGATGTGCAAAAGGAGAACATAGAGTGAGAGCCATGAACTGGTTGAAGAATGGCCTGCAATGGGGCTAAAGGAAGTGTTCTGGTTCTATGGCTTATTTAGGGTGGTTACTCAAGGTTTCTACAACTCAGATGAAGGGAATACTTTATTACATGCTAACTATACCTCATTTTTCAAATGTGCAAAAGATTATATATATACTTTGAAATTATTTTAGGGGTATGTTAGAAAGAATGTCTTATAACCACTATACTAGGCATCCCTGGAAGAAATCTCTTGTTTTTCAATACTTTCTCTTTTGGCTTCTCTGAACCATGCAGCCTAACTATAACATAAAGTGACTCTCAGTCCTCCTAACTGGACTAACCAGATCATGTATGTTTTCATTATTAGCGCTAATATTTTTCTAATAACAACCTTGGATTATGACAACAGAAAAACATTCCCTAACAGAAGGGTGGGGAATAAAAATCAACTAAAGAAGGATTAATTCTCAGTTTGGTAAGTGAATGAATAAATGCATTTCTGTTTGTCCTGGTAGCAGGTTCTGTCCTACTCTTTGGAGGGAGAATGAAGTGATTTATTTGCATTTGTTTTCATGTTAATGGAGCCCCCAAAAATCGATTATCTAGTTCTAAAGAACTCACGCTCAATTCCATTTAGGTGCAGAGGAACAATGTCCGGGAACACAGGGGTTAACAATAGCTCAGCTAGAAAGAGGTGCTCAATACTGGTGTTTCCAATATGACGTGGCTCTCTTATTTCTCTGCAACTCACAGATTCAGCTATGCGATGAAAACCTTAATGACCAACTGAATCTCTTTCTTGCAAATAGGGCACGAAGCCCCAGCCTTCTTTAGTCTTCTTGCACAGTGGAAACAAGTGGTAAGGTGGCTCGTCCTCCCGTGAATGATGTTCCCGTCTCGGGGTCTTTTCTCACATAAGCTGCACGGCTTCAAGATGTTCTGGCAGTCCTCCATGTTTTCTGTATCTGTCCTCTGCTCAAAAAGGTTATCTGCTTGTTCTCCCATGCTGGAGACGGTCTCTTGGCTTTCGGAACTATGAGCCAAATCTAAGAATTCCACCGAGCTGCAGGGATCAAAAAGTTTGGAGTTTTCTTCCTTTCTATAAACATCTTTAGGTCTAACAACCGGAGCCGAAATGGTTCTTCGACAATCAGGGACGTCAATTCCTTCATTTTCCTTCTTTTCAGGTATGGCAGTGATATCGGACGTGGAGAGAGAATGGGTTAACTTAGAACAATCTGAATACCAGTCTTTCCTCAAGGCCCAGCATCGAAAACAGTACCTCTTGCTTGGAGAGTTAAACTTCCTGCACTCAGTGCACTGCCACTCGTCCTACAAAGACAAGTGCAGTCAGTTAACATCCACGCAAGTCGTGAGAAAGCCCTCAGGAGGAGAGGTCAGCCAGACTCACACCACCTCGCTAAGCACAGTTCGGACATTCCACATCAGTGGGCTAGCGGAGGACTGGGGCAAATTCTACAGATATGTGCAAGAAATGTCAGAGTGCCACAACTGCCATTTTCAAGCCAAAATTTGATACTGCTATCTCCTAAGAAAGTTAGATTAACTATTTCAACTTCCCATTCAGTCTGGTAAAATGTGTCTTCCTTTTCCTCACTGCCCTCTTTTAGACCATTCCTCTATGCATATTTGTTCCTTTTCAGCCAAGAGGCTAAAAAATGAGGAAGCAATAATACAGTCACTCTTTCCTATTAACAGATGTTATGAAATCTAACAAAAAGGAAGACAAAACTTCAGTTTACTCATGCTCTTTCACTGTCCTTGGGATCACAGGCCTAAACCTCTCTCTGAAACATCAGTGTTCTTGTCCTTGAACACCAAGTCATTTTCTCCCCACTTCTCCATATTCAAATTGGAAGACATGAGAGCTCAACGAGAGCTCAATGAATGTGAAATGCCTTGCTCAATTCAAAGGCAGCCAGCTGCAAGAAGGCAGGAGTGTTGACTGTGGATAGCTGGCTGTGACAGGACACTGGTCTGACACAGGCCGACTCGACTGCCCTCGGGATGAGGCAGAGCACTTCAAGTCTGGGAGTGGGAACTCTGCTGAGACACAGGTCATGCCTGTGTGTTAGACTGGTACACTTCCCAGAGAGCCTTAAAACTTTTGCCAGTTTAAGATCTTCCAATTGCATGTGAAATGCCACATAAATACTCAAAAAGAACTTCATGAAGCTTTGGAATTCATTACTGACGGTGTGCACAGTTGAACTGACATCATTTTTTCTTCTTTAAATAGTACAGAAAATAAAATAATAGGGCTTATTAAGTTCAGTGTCATCTTGGACTTGATGAAACAGCTTATCTGTTTAACATGTTTTCTGGGCCCAAGTAGTCATGGAAGTCTGATTAGGATGAAAACATTCATCTTTACCATATGTATTGTGATCAAGAACACTGATGGGGCCGACGCCGTGGCTTAACAGGCTAATCCTCTGCCTTGCGGCGCCGGCACACCGGGTTCTAGTCCCGGTTGGGGCGCCAACTCTATCCCGGTTGCCCCTCTTCCAGGCCAGCTCTCTGCTATGGCCCGGGAAGGCAGTGGAGGATGGCCCAAGTCCTTGGGCCCTGCACCCGCATGGGAGACCAGGAGAAGCACCTGGCTCCTGCCTTCGGATCAGCACAACGTGCCGGCCGCAGCGGCCACTGGAGGGTGAACCAACGGCAAAAAGGAAGACCTTTCTCTCTCTCTCTCTCTCACTATCCACTCTGCCTGTCAAAAAAAAAAAAAAAAAAAAAAAGAACACTGATGGGCCAATGTGTGCTGTTGTACTACCGAGCTATGTGCAGACAGATAATTTGCCATAAATTATCATAATGGTCAGCAGCAGTATGCTAGGGGCTGGAGGAAACACCAGAAACCACCTAAAGACGCTTCTGTGCCCAAGCAGCAAAATGTACAGTCCCTTCTTTATGCTTCCACACTAGACTCTTCCCACGATGAGTGAGCGGCAGGAAACACTGCAAGAGCATGAATAAATAACACACACACATTTGTATCTAGAAACGAGCTGTCAGTTGGTGACGAATCCGTATCTACTAAGAGCTTGATACCCAATCTTCATCAGTAGCCTCCCTTCGTATTAGCTTGTGTAGAAACTAGGACATTTTCTATGTGCTTCTTCCTAAGAGAGTACTGACAATATCATTTTTTATACTCTACAGAGAAATGCACTGAGCCTACAGGCATCTCTAAGATGACAGCGTGGCGTGCAGTGGGGCAGTGGTGCAGGCACTTGGTGAAACCATGTCTCCTGCGCACCATGCGTGCAGAGTTCTGTCGGCACAGACAGCGGCACGCACAGGCACTGAAGTCATCCTTTCACAATGCAGGAGATGATCAGATCGGAGTCTCTCCTCTCCTCCAACTCCAAGAGAACCTCTAACAATATGTAAAAAAAACAGTGCTTCTCAGCAGTGAGGGAAGGCAGAAGCAACAGGCAAAGGGTCTTCCTGCCACACTGGGGAGCTTTTGGGGTTCCCGCGTCTGAAGGATTTGTACCTCAGAGGTGACTTCTACATCAGTGTCATCACTTAAGGACTTCGAGTCCTCAGGGTCATCACTTTTCCTCTCTTCAATCACCTGTAAAGGCAAAGACACCTCGTCAGCAGACTGCCCTGAGATGAGCCTTTCATCTCAGGTGAAAGAACAGCTTCAACTTAACTCACATTCTATCTCCACCACTAGCACTTAGAAAGAAGGGAGCTTAAATGTGAGCCCAAATACATGACTCTGTACACACCCTGTGGACACTTCAGTCAGACCAGCGACGGAAAAGCACCGACAAGTGTTACCAGGTGTCTCCCACATTCCGAAAGGAAAAGCTGTCCAAACTTATAAATAACGTAAGGAGTAGAAAAGCTGCAAATGATTTAATATAGAAACATTTTACCTTGCAGATGAAGGTAGAAGTGAGGAATGAAAACAAAGCATTTCAAAATCTTACTTTTCACATTCAATAAAACTAGTTAGACGATACTTTGGCTGGCCTATAAAATCCTGCTCATATACCAGGGTTGGGGAGGGTCTTCCAAGTTTTAAAATTTAGAATTTAAAATTATAAAATTTAAAACCCTAGTTTCGTGGTCTAATAAATGGAATAAAAATAGGAAACGATTAGGAACCTCTAACAGCAACTTTCTCAAGGTCCATCTCTCTGAGTTTTCAGGATGTCACCGTAGCTACCCGCAAGCTTTCTAGTGCGACCCTGACCAAGTCTGCCTGCAGCAAGCATACCAGGGCATCCACTCCTCTGACAATCAAGTAGCTCACTCAGCAACTGTGACAGCCTAAGTAGATCTGGTGTTCTGGTGCAGATGCAACAGATGTCTACAGAGAGTGCACTGAGTGCTGGGCCCCAGATCTGCACCTGTGCCACTCTTCCCCAGGGTGCACTTACACTCCATGGATTCATAGTTCTAACTCCCCCATTTCCTCCAATAACACTACAAGGTAGAAAGAAACCATGTGCATTTCATTTAGATATAAAGTGGTTATAAAAGCTATTGAGATTCCTACCAGTTAAGGATTTTTCTCCTCCAGGATGTTGAGACCATTCAGAACTTCGCCTTGTTAGCAATCAAAGATTATAGATGAAAAAAGCTTCACAACACTATATAAGCAGGTGAAAAGGGAGCTTATTGCTTCTAGTGAGGCAGAAGCTGCACTATAAATCTTATCTTACTTTAAAGGCAGCCTTGATGAAACTTAAAATTGAATACAGGAAAATATTAAAAATTTTAAAATGGGAAATTATTATTTGAGTAATTTTTTGTACAAAGATATCAAAAGACCAAGATTACTATGAACACAAACACAACATACCTTTTTGTCACCCACTTTTCCTACTTCTTCACTTGCTTGATCAGTAAGAGCAGTTTCACCTTTTATTCCAACACCTAACTGCTCTGATACTGACTCATTCAAAAACCACAAGTCATCTGTAGTGTCTGAAACAATGGCAGTACCTATATCCTAACAGAAAAAAACAAACAAGTTTCTGTAGTCAGTGGCTTATAAAGGAATGCTAAACCAACATAAATGAAACAAAAGTCAACGTATTCACACTACTTCTCCAAAGAGCATCTCATTTTTCTTCAATGGACAAAAAGTCATTTAACAGGTATCTAACTTGACACCTACAATGGTTAAACCAATGAATGGATATACGGGTGCCTGGCAAGGGGTTTTCTATTTTAACAGTGAATCAGGAATAACACTGAGAAACAGTACTAAGGGGCTCCAGGGGCTCAACTACACAGAACACACTCCCTACTCCTTTGCACGGGCGGCGCTCTAGAAGTCAGAAAAAACATCCCACCAGCTCTGACATTCGCTAATGAACAAGTTGCTTACGGAGAAATCTGAGAAATCCTTTGCTCTGACACTTTCTGATATTCTAAACAACTTTAAACAAACAGAGCTTTCCGCATTCATCCACGGACATTCCAGGACATGCTTTTCTACATCCTAAGGGACAATTCCTCATTTTGCCAGGGTCCTATGCCCTTTCACGTACTCAACAAGTACTCACTGAATGTCTCCAATGTGTCACATATGTTCTAGGTACGAGGTAATGGGATATAGCAGTGAATAATACAAAACCCTGGGCTTGCCTTTTCTTTTTTTTTTTAATTTATTTTTCAATACTTGAAAGAGAGTTACAGAGAGAGGTAGAGACAGAGAGAGAGGTCTTCCATCCACTGGTCCACTCCCCAAATGGCTGCAATGGCCAGAGCTGAAACATTCCGAAGTTGAGAGCCAGGAGCTTCTTCCAGGTCTCCCACGTGGGTGCAGGGACCCAAGGACTTGGGCTATCTTCCACTGCCTTCCCAGGCCATAGCAGAGAGCTGGATCGGAAGTGGAGCAGCCTGGACTCAAACTGGTGCCCATATGGGATGCCAGCACTTCAGGCCGGGGCTTTAACTCACTGCGTCACAGCGTCGACTCTGGGGCTTGACTTTCAATGAGAGGAAACAGACCAAAAAATATACACAAAAGACAGTGATAGGGGCCAGCACTGTGGCGTAGCAGGTGAAGCCACAGCCTGCAATGTCGGCATCCCATATGGGTGCTGGTTTGAGAGCCGGCTGCCTCACTTCCGATCCAGCTCTCTGCTATGGCCTGGGAAAGCAGTGGAAGTTGGCCCAAGTCCTTGGGCCCTTGCACCCACGTGGGAGACCCAGAAGCAGCTCCGGCTCCTAGCTTTGGTTTGGTGCAGTTTCAGCCATTGCAGCCATTTGGGGTGTGAACCAGCGGATAGAAGACCTCTCTCTCTCTCTGCCTCTGCCTCTCTGTTAACTCGGCCTTTCAAATAAATAAATAAATCTTAAAAAAAAAAAAAAAAAGACAGTGACAGCTTTACAACATGAAGTGCAGTGAAGAAGGTGTGGTCAGGTAAAGCAGCAGAGGGACTGGGGAGGTCGCCAAATTAACAAGGCGTGAATTCTGGAGGGCCACCACTTAAAATGCACAGCCCCCAAGCAAAAGTGAGTGGACCCCCACCCCCTGCCCCGAACTGCAGGTGACAAGCTTTGGTGGCCTCTGAGAAAACTACATTTGAGCTGAGTTCTAAATCTGGGGCAAAATGTTCCAGAAACAGGAAAGAACAACCTTAAGGTGCCTGAGGAAGGAAGAAGCCTGGTGTATCTGGGACACACATAGTGAACAATAAAGGCAAGTGAGGTAGCAGGGGACCAGACCAGTCATGGCGGCTATGGTGAAGGGGTCTAGATTTTATTCTAATGCTTTCTAAGCCATCACTGGAAAATTAAAAAATGCCAGTGATATGACAATACTCTCTGAAAAGACTGAACAAGAACAGCTGAGTAAAAGGCTACTGCAACACCTGCATGAAAAAGTACGCCAGCTTGATTGAATCCGGGTACGACAGTGAAGGTAGTGGTTAGGTTCTGGACAGGACCGGTGCTGTGGCCCAGTGGGTTAAGCTGCCACCTGTGACACTGGCATCCCATATGGGTGCTGGTTCAAACTTTACTTTCAGTCCAGCTCCCTGCTGCAACAGCAGCAGAGGATGGCCTAAGTACTTGGGACCCTGCACCCATGTAGGAGACCTGGATGAAGCTCCTAGCTCCTGGCTTCAGCCCAGCCCAGCCCAGAGCAGCCCTGGCAGTTGCGGGCATTTGGAGAGTGAAACAGAGAATGGAGCTCTTTCTTTCTCTGCCTCTCTGTAACTCTGGCTTTCAAAAAATTAACCAATCTTTAAAAAAAAAAAATTCTGGATATGCTTTGGGTAAAGACCTGAGAACCTGAATGCGTATATGACAAGAGAAAGACACCATTACGGCAGACAGCACATTTATGAAAAGAAAAAGACTGGAAGGAGTGATTACATCCCTCCAAAAAATAATAATCAAGAGTTCTATTTTGAACAAATTGAATGTCAAACCCTCTGAAAGTGGAGGTGTTGAGGCAGCTTGACGTGGAAACTGGGCAGTCAGGAGAGTGGTCAGGGTTATACATGTAAGTTTGGGTTTGTACATTTTTTATTTATTCAGGAGACAGAAAGAGAGACCTTCCATCTCCCAATCCACTCTCCAAATGCCCACAACCTGGGAGCCAAGAATTCAATCCAAGTCTCCAACACGGGTGGCAGGGACGCAACTATGTGAGCCATCACCTGCTGCCTCCTAGGGTGCCACTCTCAGGAAGCCGCAGTCAGCGTTGAGCCAGGCTCCAACCCAGGCCCTCACTATGGGATGCGGGCATTCCCAATGGCATCTTAACTGCTGCACAAAATCACCACCCCGGATGGTATTTAAAGTCACGGCAGTGCATAAGAATCTTAAAGGAAACAATGTGCAGTGGTCAAGAGTAAACAAGAATGCTACCGCTCTTTCAAAAGGAAAAACAGTTCCCCTTCAAACGTGAAATTTACCTGATTGGTCTGTAAGTCAGTTGAGCCATTACTTCTAGGTGTATAGTTGTTTCTCAAGTTTCCTAAAAACCACCAAGGCAGGCCAGCTACATCCCACTCCTCAAACCCAAGGTCCAGCCTAGATGTCTCCTCTTGGGTTAAATTTTCTATCAAGTCTTCATCTATAGGAGTCAAATGAAAATGGTGATAACTACATACACAACACTTAATCACCAAGACTTTCTTTAGAATACTTACAACTTCTCTGGTGGACAAGTAAAAAATTCCTACTCCCAGTAAGAAAAAAATCAGAAACCCAGGATCCATCTTAGTGGCAGGGCCCACATATCAAGCCCTGGGTGTTAGGCTGTCCAGTGAGTAAGAACACTACACGTAGATGATCAGTTACTAAGGAGTCTCAACTCTGAAAGCACCTGAACAATGAAACTGTTCAAAAGGATTTGTAAGGCCGGCGCCGTGGCTTAACAGGCTAATCCTCCGCCTTGCGGCGCCGGCACACCGGGTTCTAGTCCCAATTGGGGCGCCGGATTCTATCCCGGTTGCCCCTCTTCCAGGCCAGCTCTCTGCTATGGCCCGGGAAGGCAGTGGAGGATGGCCCAAGTCCTTGGGCCCTGCACCCGCATGGGAGACCAGGAGAAGCACCTGGCTCCTGCCTTCGGATCAGCGAGATGCGCCGGCCGCAGCGGCCATTGGAGGGTGAACCAACGGCAAAAAGGAAGACCTTTCTCTCTGTCTCTCTCTCTCACTATCCACTCTGCCTGTCAAAAAAAAAAAAAAAAAAAAAGCATTTGTAAATGGTCATTTACTGCATTCTAAACATTCTTACCACCGTAGAAACTAAAGAAGGACCTACTCTGGCACACACGGCTGGATAATGGCTTAATCCACTGAACTGCAATGGTGACAGCACAGTGGCCTAACCCTAGAGACCACAGGCAAGGTATACACACCTAATAATCTGAGCAACCACACGGCTGTCAAGGCAGCCTCATTGGTACTATATATTTTGAGAGATTTCTCAACAATTTTGGTATATAACAATCTTATAAAAAAAAATGGACTCCTGGTTTCCAAATTAATACATATCTATGTCCTTTCTGGATCAATGGCTTCTTTTGGACTTACGTATCCAGTGACATCATGAATATTAAGGCCCCCACATATTCCAAGGAAATGACCTGTGTTGCACATGTGCACGACACTCAAGGCAATCACTAACTTGGGTTTGCTACCACACAAAATTCTTCTCTTTCCCATCCTCTACTTTCTTTTGTTGTGCTTTGCTCTCTCATTCTCTTCTACCTTTGCCCAGTGCTCTAGGCCTGCCAGCGGCTATCAGGTGTTTACACGTACAAGGCCTAGGGAATTTCTGCAGTAAATGGGTCCCTGCCAGAATGTAAGGTCACCCTAATTCCTTATAAACCATGTGGATACGGTCTATTAAAAGGTGTATATGTGCCCAGGGAAATTTCAACTTCCTTTTTACTCATTGTTGAAATTAGCAGAAATCCAATCCTGAGATGGTATCACAAAACTATCCACAGCTATTACAGCACTGTCTTAGGTGAACAAGAGGACAATGAGTCCTTGCTACAAAGAATACCCTGCCCTTCCTGCCTGTAGACCACCCTGAAAATACTTAACTGTCCCCAAAATTTACACCACAGGGTACAAACAGTCCCTTGAATGGATGATTCTTATATTTTAAAGTCTTTTATGTAGCAATAAGGACTTGCATTTAGATGGTACCGCATTAAAATTTAGTAACACATATACTACATACAGGCTGAAATTATTCTAAGGTAACTAAGTACCCTAAAATTCAGCTTATGTTCAAATGCAATTTGAAGGAAAAAACAAAACTGATTCTCAGCATCTGAAACAACTTCAGTAGCATCACATTCTGGGACAGAGACAGAGCTGGAGGCCCAACCTGCCATTGGTCCAAGTGCGAGCCAAGTACCTCTACTAGAATCCAGCACATCATAAAACACCTTTGGGGAAATTTATGATTCTTATATTCACACATATCTGAAAACATTTAGAAGATATCTTATCAAGTGGGTCTTGGGGAAGGCTTCCAAAGGAATCAGTGAACTCGTTTAGCCTGAGCACACCATATCTAATTACTGGCGCAGCCATCCAAGGATAAAGGAACCACTGGACTTTTTAGGTATCACTCTTGGTCTTGTGACACAAAGGATATTTTGTCATCTTTGCAAATGTCAAAATCTATGAAAACTGGCCTTTAACTCAAGCAGGTAAATCAAAATAAAAATTGCAATGAAATCAAATAAACACATATACACACAGAAGGCATTTGAATTCATGTTTATAGCAAATTTGGCAGGTGGCCAACTAGTAACTGTGTGGCCCCTCTATCAGCCTGCTCACTCCTGGGACAGCCTCGCCCCCTCCCAGTGACCACATGCTGCTGAAAGAGCACCTCTCTCTGCAAGTTAGCAAGTTACCATTAGGTTGAAAAAAAGTTATGAAAAAAGAGAGGTATGTACAACACATGGCCCTCCTACTCACATGCCCAGACAGCACCTATTTTGAGTCCTCCATACAAAAGTTTCCACAACGATCTTAATTACGGACAGTGCTTAATATGGATAGATGCCACACCTAGAAATAATCGACACAGAGACAGAAACACCTACAACGCCTTGTCAAGACTCACCTTCTCTAGAGTTTCTGCGTTTATGCTGTGAGGTAGGCCGTGTGGGAATATTGTTTTCTTCGGCTCTTTTCCTGGAACTGGAACTCCCCTCCGCACATGGCTGAAAGAAGGGAACAGTGTCTATCAGGGCAGCAGAAATGACTGAGACCAGGGGATGTAGCAGTTCCATTCTAGCTCACCAGTTAGTGTGCAACACAACGGGCTACACACAAGGAAAAGAAGAGAAGTCTGGAGTTCAAGCCACTCAGCAAGTAAAAACAACACAACTCTCTCTTAACCCACATGAGCAGAACTAGGAGAATCCCAAACCTGAGGGGGAAAAAAAAAAATCACTGTACAAAAGCCCAAATCCACTGTTAAAAACAGGCTGTCTAAAGCCTCTAATGTACTACAAAATTAAGTGTAATTGAGAAAGCATGTAAAACCCTCATCCTGTACCAAGATGTTCACTAAATTACCCACGTTTGGGAAAGCTTTAAGAAATGACCTGATATGAACTTAACTGCAACAAACCTGTAAAATGTAATAAATGTTTCTCAAACACCTGTGTATATACACAAGCACTCTCTCTTGCTCTCTCTCACACACACACAGGCACACACAGACACACACAGAGGCACACACAAACCCAAGGAAAATGCAACTGGAAGAACTGAAGATCAGAAGTGCTACATCCCAATAAAGATGCAGAGACTGGAACTCTGTTATGGGCAGAACAGAGAAGGTTCACTCTGTCCCTGGTCTGTGAACTCCCAAGGACCTTTCTTATTATGTCCTTACCACATCCAGGGAAAGGTCTTGGGAGTCCAAGATCCACAGGTACAGAGAAGGGGCCACTCTGTACAACAAAAGAAGTCACCATGTGGTGATTTTACCTTCAGTTGGTCTTGACTTGGAATATCCATACTGTGATCTTGTGCGAGAGCGAGAGTCTGAGCAGCATCTGGATAGCAAGTAAAACAAAAGGAAAACCTTCCCTGGTAATAACCATTCTTTCCACACAAAAAGGACCTCAGCAAACAACCCTGAAGCCAGGTTTGGTCCCTAGAGATGAACTTCTCCATGTGGGCTGGACAAGGCTCTCATTTGCAAGAGGGGAAAAATCAAAATTGATAAAAATGACACAGACCCAGACAGGCCATATTCAAACCATATCACCAAAATATAATTGAGGGGAAAGTGAAAAATAACTAAAAACATTCTTCCACTGCAATCTTTCAAATTTGGAAAAGTAGTTACAAGCAGAGGATAAATTACCAAATTTTCCTAACATATGAACAACCACCACCACCATAAAAAAAAGTACGTATGGCTCTTTAAGTCTGATTTTTATTTTTAAGTGTGAAAGTTACACAGGGCCATGAGATCTGAAATCTGGAATTTCCCCTACTTGCCTCATAAAACAATAGTATCTTCATGTAAAGCCCCATTCTAAATGTTAATGATGATTTCATGACTTAAAATTCCCATCACCTGAACACAGTCATATTATTTTTCATCAAGTGTTAGTTTTCCCACTTACTACAAACAATTCTTAAGAACAAAAGCAGATAGTTTTTCTCAAAGTCAATAAGCATTAGCCCAAGAGAAAAATACATTCCAAGGACTTAGAAATTTCTGAAACAGAAGAGAAGGTAAAAACATGGCGGCAGGAAAAGAACAAACTGAAGAAAATGTAACAACCTGGCGCACTCCTGACAGACGCAGAATGCAATGGAGATGCACCCAAGAACATCGATCATGCAGCAGGTTCATCAGTCACTACCAGGTCCAGAGAGGAGACACTTATGGAAAACCTCACCCTAGTCTAATAAAGACTGAAAGAGAAACAATATAGATGCTACAGCTGGTCTGACAATTCACTGGTTTTGCACAAAGCAAACATCTTCAAAATTATAATAATAAAGAACATCGTTTCAAGAAGTATCTTTATAGCTAACTGGAGATACTGGAAAGTTCAATAGACAGTATTTTCTGACCACAAAGCAAAGTTGGCATACAATACAGGTGAAGTAGTTCTTTAATGAAACAATTCTATCACTGTCATTTATATTACTAAGCCTTTCTAACACAAGTTAAATGAATTTGAAGCAAAAAAATTATTTCAGAGAGCCACAATGTAAAAAGCAATCTTAGGCCGGCACCGTGGCTCAACAGGCTAATCCTCCGCCTAGCGGCACCGGCACACCAGGTTCTAGTCCGGGTCGGAGCGCCAGATTCTGTCCTGGTTGCCCCTCTTCCAGGCCAGCTTTCTGCTGTGGCCCGGGAGTGCAGTGGAGGATGGCCCTAGTGCTTGGGCCTTGCACCCGCATGGGAGACCAGGAGAAGCACCTGGCTCCTGCCTTCGGATCAGCGCGGTGCACCAGCCATTGGAGGGTGAACCAACAGCAAAGGAAGACCTTTCTCTCTGTCTCTCTCTCTCACTGTCCACTCTACCTGTCAAAAATAAAATAAAAAATAAATAAAAAGCAATCTTAAATATAAAGTTGTCATATCTACTTCACTTTATTGATATATGCCAGAAAAATGGAAGAAATTATTTAAAAAGAACTATCTTTAAATAATTCATTTTATTCAATAATCAAAAAAAGGGTTAAAAGATTGGCATTGTGGCCAAGAGGGTGCCACCACTTGCGACGCCAACATGCTATACTGGAGTGCTGATTCAAGTCCTGGCTACTCCGCTTCCAATCTGGCTCCCTGCCAATGCATTTTGAGAACAGCAGAAATGGTCCAAGTACTTGAGTTCCTGCCACCAGTGTAGGAACCAGACAGAAGTTTAGGCTCCTGGCTTCAGCCTGGCCCAACCCTGGTCAGTTGCAGCCATTTGAGGAAGTAAAACAGCAGATGGAAGATCTCTGTCACTGTGTCTCTTGAATAAATACATAAATTTTAAAACAAACAAAAACAAGTTGGGGTCAGTGCTGCGGCACAGCAGGTTAAGCTACTGCCTGCAATGCCTGCAACTCATATGAGCAATTGCTCCACTTTTGATCCAACTCACTGCTATTGTGTCTGGGAAAGCAGCAGAGCATGGCCTAACTCTCTCCAACCCAGGTGGGAGACCCAGCTGAAGATCCTAGTTCCTGACTTCCACCTGGCCTAGCAGGGGCCATAGTGGTCATCTGGGGTGAACCAGCAAATGAAAGATCTCTGTCTTTCTATAAATCTGTCTTTCAAATAAATAAATCTTTGTTAAAAAAAAAAAAAAGTTTAACTCATTTGCAAAGGTATAAAATAAGTTACACAAAAAACACTTTTCTCATTTGTCCTTTTAAATAAAACACATGCAAACCAATTTATGAAAATCAATAAATCTAGCCAACACAAGAACCCATGTAAGCAGAAGTCAGAACAGATAATCAAAATTACCTGGGCAATTTTGGGGCCTACATCATTGTACTACGGCTATATAATATGTTACCATTTTTGGTAAAGAGTATGTGGGAATGCTATATAATACTTCTGCAGCTTTTTCCTAAGTCTGAAATTTTTTTTAAATGACAAAAGTTAGGCACAGCTAATGTGGAACAATGGATTAAGTTCTCTTTGGGACACTCACATCCCACATCAGAATGTGTGTTAATGCACTCGAGAGGTAACAGGTGAAGATCCAAGTACTTGAGTTCCTGCCACTCACATGGGGGATCCAGATGGAATTCCTGGTTCCTGACTTCATCCTGGCCCAGCCTCCGGCTACTGCAGGCCAACTGGGGAGTGAACCAGGAGATGACAGATCGGTCTCTCTCTCTCTCCTTGTCACTCTGCCTTTCAAATAAATACATAAATCCTATTTTTTTAAATGACAAGTTAAAGAATAAATGTTTTAGAGATTTACTCTTCAGAAGGTAAAAATGTTTCCCAAAAAAATGAGGAGGCAAATTCTGGTACAGCCAAGGGTTAAAGAGACGTTCATGCATGGCGCAATAGGAAGAGCAAGGGCCAGCCAGTCAGAGATCTCTGCTCTGCCACCTATCAGAGATGTCTCATCTTCAGCAAATCACTCGTTCCACCCAAAAAACCTGTTCTTGGAGCCGGCTTTGAGGCACAATGGACTAAGCCACCATCTGTGATGCCAGCATCATACTTTAGAGCACTAGTTGGAATCCTGGCTGCTCCATTTCTGATCAAGCTTCCTACTAATGTGCCTAGGAAAAGCTTAGGTCTCTGCCACCTAGTGGGAGACCTGAGTGGAGTTCTTGGCTCCTGGCTTCAGCCTGGCCCAGCCCTAGTCACATCAATCATTTGGGAAGTGAACCAGTGGATGACAGCATGTTAGTATGTATTCAATCTTTCCCTCCCTTCCTCCCCAGTGTGTCACTCTGCCTTTCAATAAATGTGGTGTGGCATAGCAGGTAAAGCCCATATGGGTACCAGTTCGAGTCCTGGCTACTCCACTTTGATCTTGCTCCCTGCTAACGTGCCTGGGAAAGCAGAGGAAGATGGCCCAAGTCCTTGAGCCCCTGAACCCATGTGAGAGACCTCGAAGAAGCTCCTAGCTCCTGGCTTGGACTGGCCCAGCTCCAGCCATTGTGGCTATTTGGGAAGTGAAACAATGGATGGAAGATCTCTATCTCTCCTTCTAATTCTCCTTTCAAATAAATAAATCCTTAAAATAACTAAATAATACAGATATTATAACTGTTCTTAATAATATATGAGTATGGGGGCTGGTAATCTGGGGTAGCAGATAAGCCACTGCCTGTGACAATGACGTCCCACATAAGCACTGGTTTGTGTTCCAGCTGCTCCACTTCTCATCCAGTTTCCTGCTAATGACTTGGGGAAAGCAGTGGAAAATGGCTTAAGTGTTGGGGCCCCTATCACCCGTGTGGGAGGCCCAGATTAGGTTCCAGGCTCTTGGCTTTGGTCTGGCCAGGACTGGCCGTTGGGGCCATCTGGGGAGTGAACTGGAGGATGGAAGATCTCTCCCTGTTAACTGTGACTTTCAAAATCAATCTTTTAAATAAATAAATAAATAGGTGTATGTTAAATTCCACAGAGAAAGTAAAAGAAAATGACAGGAAAAAAAAAGAATTGCACCTACTCTACACAGAGAACAAATCATACTGAAAGAACAGATCAGCGATTATAAAATCCTCCATGTATTTCAAGCTATTAATGACTATCCCAAAACACACTCCTCCAGAAACGAGTGAATTTCAAGAAGCTGCCAGACCCTTGCTCTCCAACAGAAATTTACAGCTACAAGAAGCAGATGAAAGGGGCAAGAGGCTCAATGAAAACAACAGGCTTCCAAAGTGAAGGCAAGTTCAAAATCACATTTCACTATAAGAGCAAAATATCTTTCTCTAATTTTAAAGCATAAATCCTTAATAGGAATGGATCCTTTTCAATCTGTTTATTTCCATAAACTATCTAAAGATAGCCAATCAAGAGAGATTATAAACTTGGACTTTCTTCAAAGGACAATGTTACTCAAAATCTAATTTGAAACTCAGAGAAGTGCTTCACAAAGGACTAAAGGGGGGGAAGTTTCATCATCGCAAACAAGTGAGAGTTACAGTTCAGTTGTACCCAGTTAATTCTCCTATCTCTTAACAAACCACCATGTGGAAGCCATCAGACACCAAAGCAGCCATCTTCCTATGTGCATCTAGTAAATATGCTCACAGGGTAATATTTTAAAAGTGGGGGTTGGCAGTTAAGTAAGAGAACTAAAACTCTCAGGTGAGAGGTTCCTGCAGCCCTTTACAGAAGCTGGATCAGACAACACCTGAGCCCACAGTCTGACCTGGACCCAGGAGGCAAGGGCAGACCTTACAGGCTCTGTTGTGCTGACACAGAAGCAGAGAGCCCACCTAGGAAGTTTTCTTGGCAAAAAAAAAAAAAAAATTGGAAAAAAAAAATTGAATCCACTCAAGCACTACTAGTTTACAAAAAAACCTGGGAGATAAAGAAACACATTAAACACCACCACAGGGATACAATCTGTCAACTTAAGAATATGGGAAATCCTACAGGACCAATGACCCATTTCTACAAAAAATAAATGACATGAAAGTAAAAGGAGTGTTATATAGCACAATGGGGTGAGTGACCATAGTTAATTTACTGTATTACAAAGGGTCTTCAAAAAGTCTAAATTTCAATCATTCGAAGGCTGGTGTTACGATGTAGCAGGTTAAGCTGCTGACTGCCACCAGCATCCCGCATGAGCAGCTGCTTCACTTCTGATCCAGCTCCCTGCTAATGCACCTGGGAAAGCAGCAGAGGATGGCCCAAGTCCTTGGGCTCCTGCACCCACGTGGGAAATGGGGATAAAGTTCCTGGATCATGGCTTCAGCCTGGCCCCAGCCACTGCAGTCATTTGGGGAATGAACCAGTAGATGGAAGACTGATATCTCTCTCTCTCTCTCTCTCTCTCTCTCTCTCCCTGCAACTCTGCCTTTCAAATAGATATACAAAAAAAACTATAAAAAAAATTGTTTTCCACCAAAATAAACTTATTTTTCAACACCAATTTACCATAAATTATTTGAAGTACCCTCATATTTCAGAACAGTTGAGTATTTTAATAGTTCCAACACAGAAATGATGAATGTTTGAAGTGATGAATTTACTAATAACCCTGACTGGACCACTGTATTATATATATGTTAAAATATCACCATATTCCATTAATAAGTACAATTGTATGTCAATTTCCAAAGGGGGAAACCTGTTGAAGTGAAATGGACAATATGAGAAACAGTGACTTGATCAGCCCTTGTCCTGACTGTTGATGTACAATGTAATACTTTATCCCTTTTAGTATTTTTTGTTGTTGTTCTAGTACTATTGAACTCTGCAATTAACACACAATTATTCTTAGGTGTTTAAATTTTAACTGAAAAGTGATCCCTGTTAAATATAAGAGTGGGAATAAGAGAGGGAGGAGATGTACAACTTGGGACATGCTCAATCAGACTTGCCCCAAATGGTGGAGTTAGAAACGTGCCAGGGGATTCCAATACAATCCCATCAAGGTGGCATGTACCAATGCCATCTCACTAGTCCAAGTGATCAATTTCAGTTCACAATTGATCACACTGATAGGTCTAAGAGTCAAAGGGACCATAAAAACAAGACTAGTGTCTGCTAATACTAACTGATAGAATCAAAAAGGGAGAAAAAGATCCAACACGGGAAGCGGGATACACAGCAGACTCATAGAATGGCAGATGTCCTAAACAGCACTCTGGCCTCAGAATCAGCCCTTAAGGTATTTGGATATGGCTGAAGAGCCCATGAGAGTATTTTAGGCATGGAAAGCCAAGACACTCTGAAGAAAAAAAAAAAAAAAAAAAGAAGACCTAAATGAAAGATCTCTGTGAGTGAGATCACAGTGGAAAGAACGGGTCATCAAAGAAGGAGGTACCTTTCTCTGAAGGGAGGAGAGAACTTCCACTTTGACTATGATCCTGTCGGAATAAGATCGAAGTCGGCGAACTCAAAAGGCTTCCATAGCCTTGGCAACTCATGACTAGAGCCTAGGGAGATTACTGATGCCATAAACAAGAGTGTCAAACTGTTAAGTCAACAACAGGAGTCACTGTGTACTTACTTCTCATGTGGGATCTGTCCTTAATGTGTTGTCCAATGTGAAGTAATGCTATAACTAGTACTGAAACAGTATTTTACACTTTGTGTTTCTGTGTGGGTGCAAACTGATGAAATCTTTACTTAATATATACTAAATTGATCTTCTGTATATAAAGATAATTGAAAATGAATCTTGATGTGAATGGAATGGGAGAAGGAGTGGGAGATGGGAGGGGTGCGAGTGGGAGGGAAATTATGGGGGGTGGGGAAAGCCATTGTAATCCATAAACTGTACTTTGGAAATTTATATTTACTAAATAAAAAAAAAGATAAAATTTGTTATTGAATAAAGATGATTTAATTAAACCCAAGTCAAACCAAATCGAAAAACAAGTCCAAAAAGAGGAAGATTAAATTTTCTGGATTAAAGACACAAGACGTATCAGCCAAATGCAACACAGAGACTTATGTTCCAATCCTGATTCAAATAAACCAAAAACAAGATACTTTTGAGACAACTGGGAGCAATGGTACATGAACTGGCTATTAATAGTAGTATGGGATTATCATTAGTTTTGTGTTATTCATTTTGTTGGGTATAATAATGATGTTGCAGTTATGTTTGAAGGAAAAAAGGCCTTATTTTGTTGGCAATTTCTCAAAGTATGACTAAAAGAAGCAAAAATGGCAAAACACCAGCAGTTATTTAATCTAGAAGAACGGTAGCTCACTATTCTCAGTATGTTTCACATTTTTTCACAATGAGAAGTTATCTAACATGCTAAAAACGTTCTGTATGACAGGTAGCACACAGCCTCCCAGCCATGCTAATGACAGCATTCTGATCCTCCTTGCTTTCCCATCATTTGTCCCCTTGACCCCAACGCTGGGATAAAGACTGAAGAAATAGGATGTGACATACCTGTAGTAGCAGTGGCTAAAGAGACAAGATTCTTTCTTAGCATATCATAGAGGGGGCTGTTAAAGAGAGAACATAAAAAATTCATCTCAAATACCACTCTGAAGTTATCAGCCATATTGATAATTTTCCATTAAATATTACATGGATTTCTTAAAATGCTATCTCCCCAATTTTTCTATAAGGTAAAAAGAGAGAGAATCTTTTTCCCAGAATAGATTTTTTTAAAAATTAGCCAAATATTAAGACATTTAATGCATAGGCCCTTGTCTTACTTTGCCCCCGTTAAAAAAACTATTAACTGGATACAGAAGGCAAGCTGCTGCTTGCAGAGCCTCTATCCCATATGGGAGCACTGGTTCAAATCCAGCTTCCAACCCAGCTCTCTGCTAATGCAGCCTGGGAAAGCAGCAGGTTAGGTCCCTGCCAGCCACATGGGATGCTCAGATGGAGTTCCAGGCTCCCAGCTTCAGCCTGGCCTCTCCCGGTCATGGATACCATTTGGGGAGATAACCAGAGGATGGAAGATCTCTGTCTCTTGCTCACTCTCTCTATAACTTTGCCTTTCAAATAAAGGAAAGCAAGAGAGAGAGAGAGAGAGAACACACAGTGTGATTTCTGAATTTCTAATTAGTTTTTAACTGTATAAAAGATATGAAAGTCACCACAGATCGGTCAGATTAGCTCTGGTGATTCTTACAAGGCTAATCATCACCCTCACACTGCCTAGCAATTTTTCATTTCACTCATCAGCTCAATCTCCCTCTAGTAGTTATTTCATACAATTCCAAACAAGCCACATCAAGCTCCCTCCTTACCTTGACCTCAAACTGAAGCTATCCTCCCACTAATGCCTCTAATCCAGTGTCCTTCATCCTTCAGTCCAAATTTTACTTCCACAAGGAGCCCTTCCTGGCCCCACACACTCTCCAGCCCACCCACTCCCTGTGCCAGGCACCTCTCGTTTCTGCAGCACTTACGCTCTAATTTTACCACATACTGGTAATGATCACACATTCTGGTGTGATGATTTGATTAAGATGGAGAAGGTCATCTTCTATCTTATCTACTCTGTAAGCTCCACAAAACCAGAGGCTGTGTTGCTCACAATACTCCTGCTGTATCACAGGCTACCTCACATCAGCTCGGCTCTTAAACATGTGTTGACTGATAGCACCATTAATAACCTCGAGGGATGAAGTGGACAGCTATAAGTACCCAAGAAGGTAAGCAACGCCTTGCTTTTTACCTTGGATCTTTCACAGAGAAGCTCTGCCGTCCTAGAAGCTCTCCCAAAAGATCTCCACCACAATACACCATATGCTGCTCCTGCTGATCATAAAGCTGCTTCACCATTATATACTGGCCTAGATAGTGCATAACCTGCATAGAAACAAAACTGCATGAAGCCATCTATCTAGCTGTTACCAAGACCACAAATTATCAGCAACTGAAGTAAATCGGTATGGCAGAAAAAGACCACTTAGAAGGTCGTCAGTGCTATGCAAGGGGTCCTACAACAAAGAAGCTGTTCCTGACTAACGAGTGTTCACCCACTTAGGATCTTTGGGCCAGTAACAGACCAGACATTCTAGCTCAG
Source organism: Lepus europaeus (assembly GCF_033115175.1). Taxonomy (NCBI): domain Eukaryota; kingdom Metazoa; phylum Chordata; class Mammalia; order Lagomorpha; family Leporidae; genus Lepus; species Lepus europaeus. The sequence goes on along the minus strand of NC_084840.1, from coordinate 19,700,206 downwards.
ACATGCACTGATCTGGAGCTGGCACTGTGGCGTAGTGGGTGAAGCCTCCACCTGCGATACCAGCATCCCATATGGCCGCTGGTACGGGTCCCGGGTGCTCCTCTTCTGATCCAGCTCTCTGCTATAGCCTGGGAAAGCAGCAGATGATAGCTTAAGTGCTTGGGCATGCCCTGCACCTGCAAGGGAGACCCAGAAGAAGCTCCTGGCTTTGGATCGGCCCACTGCAGCCATGTGAGGAGTGAATCAGCAGATGCAAGATGTCTTTCTGTCTGTAACTCTACCTCTCAAATAAATAAACAAAATCTTTTTTTAAAAAAATGTACTGCTCTGACAATGAGAAAAAATGGTAATTTACCTAGTATCCCCTTAAAAGTCTTCTCACCAGTCCAAATGAAGGGAAATATTCTACTAGTAGTGATATACTCTGTCTGGGTCATAAGAATTTCTCCAGGGCAGGGGTTTGATGCAGCAGTTAAGACACCACTTGGGATGCTGGCATCCTGTAAGAGTGCCTAGGTTCAAGTCATGGCTCTGTCTCTGATTCAGCTTCTTGCTAATAAGCATCCTAGGAGGTAGCAAATGATGGCTCAAGTTCTCAGGTTCCTGCCACCCACACGGGAGACACAGATGGAGTTCTGGGCTCCTGGGAATGAACCAGCAGATAGAAGACCTCCCTCTTTATCTTGCTACCTTTCAAATAAAATGAAGATAAATTTTTTAAAAGTTTTTAAAAAATCCCAAGTCCAAGGGCACATAAACAATTTACCAAAGACTTTCATTTTCATTTTTTATTTGAAAGACAGAAAGAGAGATGGAGAAAACAGAGAGAAATCCTCTACCCACCACTTCACTCCCCAAAGTACTTGAACCATCATCTGCTGCTTCTCAGGGTGAGCATTAACAGGAATCGTCATGGGAAGAGGAGTAGCCAGGACTTGAATCAGGCACTCTGATAGAGAATGCCGGCATACCAAGCAGCAACATAACTGCCATGCCAAACACCTTCCCCTGTACAATGTTTAAAAATCTATCATCGCTGTAAGTTCAAGAAACAGAACTGTGTTTATCAAGTAACAGTTTAGTCTATCTGGTTTTTCTCATAGAGTTCACAAAATGGAAGAGAATATGAACAAGTTTATGATTCAAAACTTGAAAATGATCTACCATGGGGTAGGAGTTTAATCTACTCCTTAAGCCCCAGTTAGGATATCCATGTGCAACATCGGACACCCAGCTCTCATTCCTGATTCCATCTTCCTGCTGTGCAAACGCTAGGAAGCCTTGGTGACGACGGCTCAAGTAGCTCAACCCCTCCGACCCCTGTGGGACTGAGTTCTCAGCCACCAGCTTTGGACTGGTCCAGCCCCAGCTGTCGGCGGCATTTGGGGAGTAAATCTGCAGATCAGAAAGATCTCCCTGTCTCTTTCTTTCAAATAAATTTAATTAATTAATTAAAATAACAAAAATGTAGATTTCCTAGAAAAATCTGAAATGCCTTCAAATTTGTTCCCTTGAGAAGTCTAATAGCTCAGAAATAAGGCAGTGCCGATAGGTATGAAGCTTTTAAGAAAAATTTTTTTAAAAAGGGGGTTGATAATTTTGTTTCCTCTGTTTAGGAAGGCTTTGATACTACCCTACTAAATGCAAACAGTTCAGACAGATTAACATTTTAATACTTAGTCTGTTCCACTTAAAAATTCAATTTGTTTTTGCTTAAAAAAAACTTCAGAAGCTAAGTAAGTTATTTAAATGCATAAGTGTTTACAATAACTCACAGTGCTTGGAAGAGAGTATCTGACAGATTTATAATGAAAAACTACTACATTTAATTCTTGCCTGGCAGCATATCTTCTAAGTCACAATGTCATTTTTTAATCTGTACACGTTTTGCATTTTAACTCTAGAACAATGTATTCATGGTTAATTGTGTTTTTTTATAACTACTTTGAAAGGAACTCTAAAGGAAACAGGAAGTTCAACTTGACAGTCTAAAACAGAACAGAAGTTGCCCTTCTAGTACTTCTCAGCATTAAAACTTCCTTTCTTAGGCCTGATTTCAGAACTACTTATTTGCTGGCTTCCATTTCTCAACTGTTCTTAAAACTGAGAGTTTGGAGCTGGTGTTGTGGCACAGTGGCTTAAGCTACCACCAGCATCCTATAAGGGTGTTGGTTTGAGTGCCAGCTGCTAAACTTCTTATCCAGCTCCCTGCTCATCTGCCTGGGAAAGCAGTGGCAGATGGCCCAAGTGCTTGTGACCTGTCACCCATGTGGAAGACCTGGATGGAGGTCCAGGCTCCTGACCTTAGCCTGGCTCAGCCCCAGCTGTTGCAGCCATTTGGAGAGTGAACCAGGAGATAGGAGATCTATCTTTCTGTGCCTCTCCTTCTCTCTGTAACTCTTTTAAATAAATAAATAAATAAATACATAATCTTTTAAAAAGCAAAACAAAACAGTTTTTCTTGATGCCTTACCTCTTTAACAGTGAACATTTCACCTTGTGCACCTGCTGCCTGCAAGATCTTCAAAAGCGGCAGTTTTGGTCGTACCTGATGTAAACATAAAATAAGCCTGATATTTGCATTTCAACTAAATTAGTTTCTGAAAGCCTATGGAACAAGAATCTCCTGAAATGCTTAAAAAAAAAATCCCTGGAATTACTTAACATCAAATTATGCATAACTGTCCAATGCAAAATATAACTACAAATGATCAAAGTGTTACTTGCTGCCTTCCTGAAAAAATCATTTATCAAAGAGCGCTTCACACCTATTAGGGTGGCAGTAATAAAAATTTTTTTTAAGTAAAATAAGCGTTAGTAAAGACACAGAAATTGGAACCCCTGTACTTCCCTGCTGGTGGGAAAGTAAGGTGGTGTCACTGTGGTGGAAACAGTCTGGCAGCTCCTGATAAAGGCTTGTGACCCAGTCATTCTGTTTCAAGGAACATACCCAAAAGAACTGAAGGTTGGGACCAAACTAAGCATTTGTACACCAATGTTCATAGCTGCATTATTCACAGACAGCCAGAAGATGGGGACAACCTACATGTCCATCAGTAACAGACACATAAACTGCTAGCCACCTTGACTCTGCTGTGTGCAGTGCCAGGATCCCATATGGGCACCAGGTCCAAGTCCTGGCTATTCTGCTTCCGATCCAGCTCCCTGCTAATGGCCTGGGAAGGCAGCAGATGCCTCAAGTCCTTGGGCCCCTGCACCCACGTGGGAGGCCTGGAAGAAGCTTCTGGCTTTGGCCTGGTTCAGCCCTAGCCATTGCAGCCATTTACAGAGTAAACCAGCAGATGGAAGATCTTTCTCTCTCTCCCTTAACTTTTTCAAGTAAGTAAGTAAATAAATCTTTATTAAAAAAAGATACAGAAAGATAAATAATCATAGTTTGAATTTTCTATAAGAATACAATTGCTTATTTTAAAATGATTTTTTTAAAGATTTATTTATTAATTTGAAAGACAGAGTTACACAGAGAGGAGAGGCAGAGAAAAAGGGAGAGAGGTCTTCCACCCGACGGTTCACTCCCCAATTGGCCACAACAGCTGGAGCTGCACCAATCCAAAGCCAGGAGCCAGGAGCTTTTTCTGGGTCTCCCACATGGGTGCAGGGGCCCAAAGACTTGGGCCATCTTCTACTGCTTTCCCAGGCCATAGCAGAGAGCTGGATCGGTAGTAGGGCAGCCAGGTCTCAAAGCGGTGCCCATATAGGATGCCGGCGCTTCGGCCAGGGCGTTAACCCACTGTGCCACAGCACCGGCCCCTAAAATTGATTTTTTTTTTTTTTGACAGGCAGAGTGGACAGTGAGAGAGAGAAACAGAGAGAAAGGTCTTCCTTTGCCGTTGGTTCACCCTCCAATGGCCGCCACAGTTGGCGCGCTGCGGCCAGTGCACCACGCAGATCCGATGGCAGGAGCCAGGTGCTTCTCCTGGTCTCCCATGGGTGCAGGGCCCAAGCACTTGGGCCATCCTCCACTGCACTCCCTGGCCACAGCAGAGAGCTGGCCTGGAAGAGGGGTAACCGGGACAGAATCCGGCGCCCAGACCGGGACTAGAACCTGGTGTGCCGGCGCCGCAAGGCGGAGGATTAGCCTAGTGAGCCGCGGTGCCGGCCCTAAAATTGATTTTTAAAGCAAGCAAACTAACTATAACAATGTGAGGGACATACAAAACAAACTTACCTAACTTGGCCCCAAACTCTCCGCTAGCCACCTATACCCAAAATCATGCCATTGTGCAGGATATGCCACTTTCGACAGTCTGAAACCTCCAAATATTTAGTCAACGATCAACTCAAATATCTAAGTGTTGGTACCATTTGCCCATTTCCCTAAAGTAACATATAGTCATGTTTGTTTTGTATAAAATCTAAGTAAATGAAGTCAGCTACATGCCTCAATTCAATTCAAAAATAAAGAAACCAGAAGTGCCCAGTAATGATTTACCTGGTTGATTCGTTCTGTAGAGATCCCGCAAGCACTCTCGGATGTTGAACACTGGGCAGAAGTGGAAAGTGATGTCATTTTGGCAGTGAAGAAATCGCAGCCTGTGTGTAAAACTAAAAGGAAAAAAATACATACAATCTTTTCTTAATGAAAAATTCCCTATAGCATTTACAAGTAAGAGCCAGCAGAAGTAAAAACACAGGGCCAGTGCTGCGGTGCTGGCATCCAATAAGGGCGCTGGTTCTCCATAGCCAATGGTTCAAGTCCCAGCTGCTCCACTTCCGATCCAGCTCCTTGCTGATATGCCTGGGAAAGCAGCTGAGGATGGCTCCAAGTACCTGGGGCCCCGAACCCACGTGGGAAACCTGGAAGAAGCTCCTGGCTTCAGCCTGGTCCAGCGCCAGCTGTTGTAGCCATTTGGGGAGTCAATCTCTCTCTCCAACTCTGCCTTTCAAATACATAAATAAATCTTAAAGAAAAAACAGACACATGGATTGAAGTACCCTACACAAATACAACAAACTCATGCTAAACTTCTTCATATCTCCTGTCCCTCTATAGTTCAGATCCTGCAAAAAGCTGAATTAAAAGAATCATCTATGCTTCTCTCAGGTGAAGCCCAAAAGAGAAACAGGTTCGGGCATGTTCCAGCTTTCGGGCATGTTCATGCTAATGAGTGAACTGTTTTTGCAGAAAGTCAAATTTACAGCCGGTGCTTCCCAGTGGCTATCAGTCCCTCACTCATCCTGTCTGGGGGAAGCAGTGCTTGCAAGCGCCCTCTAGAAGACATCTGCAGGGCTGGAGAATGAACAAGGGAAACACACTTGGGAGTTACAACAGCTTTAAAATGTGCCAACCCCAAAAGGAACAGAGCGACCAAAGACCTGCCAAATAGGCCCAACTGAGATGGTTATATATCATCAGGATAAAGATGCAGCCTGAATTGAAACACATGTTTAAAATTTTTCTTTTAAACTTCAAGATGCAATGACTTTTGAACAGCCCTTGTCCTGACTGTTGAGGAACAATTTGTGTGTGTGTGCAAATTGTTGAACTCTTTACTTAGTATAGAGTTGGTCTTCTGTGCATAAAGTTAATTGAAAATGGATCTTAGTGGAGAATGGGACTGGAAATGGGAGAGGGAGCAGGAGGAGAGGTGGGAGTATGGGTGGGAGGGTGGGAAGAATCACTATATTCCTAAGTTGTGCTTACGAAATGCATAAAGTTTGTAATCCTTAAATAAAAGGCTTCTTTTTTTAAGATTTATTTGCTTTACTTGAAAGTCAGTTACACAGAGACAGAAGGAGAGGTGGAAAGGCAGAGAGGCAGAGAGGCAGAGAGGCAGAGAGACAGAGAGAGAGAGAGAGAGGGAGGGAGAGAGAGAGAGTGTTTTCCATCCGCTGGTTCACTCCTCAACTGGCCGCAACGGCCAGAGCTGAGCCGATCCAAAGCCAGGAGCCAGGAGCTTTTTCCAGGTCTCCCACGTGAGAGGGGCCCAAGGACCTGGGCCATTTTCTACTGCTTTCCCAGGCCATAGCAGAGAGCTGGATCAGAAATGGAGCAGCCAGGACTCGAACCTGGCCCATATGGGATGCCGGCATCGCAGGCCGCCTGCCCCAAATAAAAGGTTTCTTTGGGAAAAAAAATAACCATAACAGCATGTAAAAACATTTCTTTCTTTTTAAAAAAAAGGCTCAAAAAAAAAAGTTCCAGAGAGGAAAATAATTTTTTTAAATAAATTTCCTTATGTTGGGGCCGGCTGGTGCTGTGGCGCACTGGTTTAAAGCCCTGGCCTACAGCACCAGCATCCCATAATGGGTCCCAGTTCGAGTCCCAGCTGCTCCTCTTTAGATACAGCTCTATGCTATGGTCTGGGAAAACAGTACAAACTGGCCCAAGTGCTCCGGCCCCTGAATCCGTGTGGGAGACCCGGAAGCAGCTCCTGGCTCCTGGCTTCGGATCAGCTCAGGTCTGGTGGTTGTAGTCATTCAGGGAGTGAACCAGCAGAATGGAAGACCTCTCTCTCTGAGGCTCTACCTCTCTCTGTAACTCTTTCAAATAAATAAAATAAACCTTAAAAAAAAAAAAAAGATGAACTAGAATAGGTGGTAAAGATGCACAGAGCACACTCTACCACATACATAGACAAATCCATTTAATAACCAAATAGTCCTAGGATGTAGTTACTATTCTCATCTTTATTTTACAGATGATATCAAAGCCCAGAGAAGTTATCTGCCCAAGATCATGCAGTTAGTACATTGCTGGAGTCAGGATTCAAACCGAGAGTCTGAAGTCCCCATTTAGCAACATTTTTCCCATTAGATCTCAAGTGCACAGAATTCATCACAATACTTTCATTAAAGACATTCTCACTGCTTATCCACACATGACCCATTTCTACTTAAGAATCCACAAACTGACTCTTAAAATCATCTATATTTAACCATAACGCCCCCAACTCATTCCCCTGCCTCCTTAGATCAACCTGAATCTTACATTTCCATTCCCTTGCTTTCCTTTTCTGCATTTTACTGCATCACAACAGATTCCTAGAAAGTCTGTATTTTCAATTGCATGTAACTTAAAAAAAGCAGCAAGCATACAACCAGGAAGCTGGGAACTCACTCCAGGTCTCCCAAGTGGATTGCAAGGATCCAGCTACCTGAACCATCACCACTGCCTTGGGAAAGTGTGCTTTAGGAGGACGCTGGAATCGGGAAGAGCTGGGACTATAACCCAGGTACTCCAATAACGGACAAAGATATCCCAAATAGCATCCCAACTGCTAGGCCAAACACCCATTCCCCACTGATCATATTTTCATTACATACAAGCATGTTCCTTGGGATTTTCAATGAAATTAACTAAATACACAAATTGTTTTCTAATCCATATACATGGTACATTCTTCTATTTATTGAGAACTTTCTTAATAAAGAATCATTTTCCCTTCAACGTCCTCACACATCTGTGCTAGGTTTCTTGGGGGGGGGGGGGGTTGTTTATTTATTTTCTGAAAGGCAGAGTGACAGAGAGAGAGCTTCCATCAACTGGTTCACCTCCAACATGGCCACAGCAGCCAAGTCAAAGCCAGGAGCCAGGAGCCAGGAACTCCATCTGACTCCATCTGTCTCCCACGTGAGTGGCAGGAGCCCAAGCACTTGGGACATCTTCCACTGCTTTCCCAGGCACATTAACAAGAACCTGGATCAGAAACAAAGCAGCCAGGACTCAAACCAGCACTCCAAAATGATGTGCCAGTGTCCCAAGTGGTAGGTTAACCTGCTGCACAGCAACGCTAGCCCCTAGATTTAATTTAAAGCTGATATTCTAATACTGCTATAATACCTTTCAATTATTTTTTGACGTTTTTCACAGTAAACTCTTTAAACGTTTATTTTTATTCATTTGAAAGGCAGAGCGAAGGAAGGAAGGAGAGACAGAAATATCTTCCATTCTCTGGTTCACTCCCCAAAAGCCCACCAACAGCCAGGCTGGGCCACGGTGACAGCAGGAGCCACAGGCTCCATCTAAGTCTCCCACACAGATGGCAAGGACCCAAATACGTGAGCCTCATCCATCAGCAGGCAGCTAGGACTCAAATCAGCCCTCAGATAAGATACGGGATGTGGCCATCTTAAGCAGTGGTTTAACCTTATGTGCCACGCCTACCCACTTAATTATGTTTTTAAGCTGTTTTCGCAGATGTTGAGAAATACAAATGACTTTCATTAATCTTCCATCTGGTCACCTTGCTAAACCCACAGTTATTTCTAATAATTGGATTGTAATCCTGGCTTTTCCACGTAAATAACCATGTCATATTTAACAAGATTTTATTTCCTCCTTTCCAATTCTTATGTCTCAATATTTGTCTACTTTTCTTACTGATACAAGTTCTTCTTGTCAGTTATCAATCCGATGTTGAATACATACACCATCTTTGTCTTCCACTTTAAAGGGAAGGTTTCTAATGTTACCCCTTTATAACGCGGAGGGTTTTTTGTTGTTGTTTTTGCTTTTGTGTGTGTGTTTGAGAATCAGAGGGCAAGAGCTTCCCTCTGTTGGGTCACTCACCAAATGTCTGCAGCTGAGCCAAAGTAGGGCCCAACGAACTCAACTCAGGTCTCCCCCATGGGCAGTAGGAAGTCAGTTTCTTAAGCCCTCACCTGCCTTCCAGGGTCTGCACAGCTGACAGCAGGAGTCAGGACTGGAATCAGTGTGGAACCAGGGCACTGCTGCAGAATGTGGAGGTCTCAACTGCTCTGCTGTATCCCTAGTCCTGCTCTATTTTCTGACAGCTATTCCCTAGCAGCTTAGAAAGGTTCCATCTCCTTACTACAGGTAAACTGCAAAAATTGATTTATAAATCACTTGTCTTTATTAATGTAACAAACCTTGAATTTCACTTTTGAATCTTCTAAGTACTTGCACACTTCTCAGATAAACCCAACTTGATTTTTATATATATATATATATATTTATTTATTTTATTGATTTGAAAGAGTTACAGAGAGGTCGAGACAGAGAGGTCTTCCATCCGATGGTTCAATCCCCAGACGGCCACAACGGCCAGAGCTGCGCCGATCCGAAGCCAGGAGACAGGAGCCTGCTCCAGGTCTCCCAAACGGGTGCAGGGGCCCAAAGACTTGGGCCATCTTCTACTGCTATCCTAGGCCACAGCAGAGAGCTGGATCGGAAGAGGAGCCGCTGGGACTAGAACCAGTGCCCATATGGGATGCTGGCACTTCAGATCAGGGCATTAATCCACTGCGCCACAGAGCTGGCCCTGATTTTTATATATTATCTTTTTCTAAGCACTGTTACTTTGGATTTGCTAGTACTTAGTGTAAGGTTTAAAAATCTATATTAAGCAAAAAGGGTCTTCATTTACAGTGTCCCTTTTTTTATTTAGGTAGGATCTTAAAGTTACATAGGCTTCAAAAAAGAAATTGTGGAATGGTCCTTATTTTCCTAATTGCACAAAATAAAGTCTACAAACTTAGTATTTTTGGTTTTTGAAATATCTGTAGAACTCACCTGTAAAATTTATAGCCTACTGCTTTCTTTGTGGGAAGATTTTTAACCATCCTTCAACTTCTTTACTAGGTATTATTCAAGCTTTTTATTTTTTCTTCTACTTATCTTTGTGTAGATTCATCCTCCTTTTCACTCATGATTTGCTTTACTCTATCTTCTCTGCTCTCTTGACCAACTTTTTAGAGGTTGTCCACCTTTTTCAAAAAAAAAAAAAAAAGACTTGTGGCTTTGACTCTCTCTCTCTACTGTACCTTTGTTTTAACAATTACTCTTATTTTGGGGCCAGTGCTGTGGCACAACAGGTTAAAGCCTCAGCCTGCAGCACTAGCATCCCATATGAGAACCGGCTGGAGTCCCAGCTGCTCCACTTCCGATCCAGCTCTCTGCTATGGCCTGGGAAAGCAGTAAAAGATGGCCCAAGTGCTTGGGCCCCTGCACCTGCGTGGGAGACTCGGAAAAAGCTCCTGGCTTCGGACTGGCTCAGCTCCAGCCACTGTGGCCTTCTGGGGAGTGAACCAGTGGATGGAAGACCTCTTTCTCTTTCTCTCTGTAACTTTCTTTCAAATAAATATTTTTAAAAGATTGCTCATGTTTATTACTTCTTTGTTCAAACTTACTCTGCTCATTGTTAAGTTGTACAGTTAGCTTATTCTTCTTTTACAATATTTAAGGATACAAATCCCCCAAAACTATTTTTGACTCAGCCCACAGGTTTTGATAGTTCATTTTTAAATTTCCGTAATTCTTGAAATGCACAACTTAAATGGCTATGCCCATACATGCTGTATTTTTGAAACTTGTTTCTGAGATTAACTTCTGACCTAGCTATAGTGTGGTGTGATCATCCTCTGCATGAAACCTCATCTGAGAGACTGACAAGGTTTTCCACATAGTCCAGCAGATGATCAATTCTGCAATAACTCCATGTGAGCCTGCTGGTTCCTCAAAATCCAATACTTCCTTGCTAATCTGTCAGCTTGACCTAAATCAAGAGATGGTGAATTTGTCTACTTATCCCAGGGCAGTCCTATCAATTTTGCTGCATATATTTAAGACCTTTAGAGCTATTCATACTTTCAACTGCTGTACTTTCATAAACTGTCATGTAACTTCCCATCCCAGTTAAGACAGTCTATCTGCAGCGTATTTTACTTTCCATTGGTATGACCACAAGTTTTCTTTGGATAGAATTCATGTTTCCAAGGATGTCTTCTCTCAAAATTTTCATTTCATAGCTTGCCATGTCCCTAGAAACGTGATATACCACTCGTAAAAACCATGTACCTGGGGCTGGTGCTGTGGCGTAGTGGGGAAAGCTGCCAACTGCAGTGCCAGCATCTCATATAGGTGCCGGTTCAAGTCCCGGCTGCCCCACTTCCAATCCAGCTCTCTGCTGTGACCTGGGAAAGCAGTAGAAGATGGCCCAGGTCCTTGGGCCCCTGTACCCGTGTGGGAGACCCGGAAGAAGCTCCTGGCTCCTGATCGGTGCAGCTCTCACCGTTGTGGCCAATTGGGGAGTGAACCAGTAGATGGAAGACCTCTTTTTCTGTCTCTCCTTCTGTGTAACTCTGACTTCCAAATAAATAAATCTTTTTTAAAAAAAAAAGTACCTGAATGGCAGATTTGGGCTGATGTGAAGCCAGGAGCTTCTTCTCGGTCTACCACACAGGTTCAGGGGCCCAAGCACTTGGGCCATCTTCTACTGCTTTCCCAGGCTAGGGACATTAGCAGGGAGCTTGACTGGAAGAGGAGCAGGCGGGACATGAACCGGCCCCCACATGGGATGCCAGCACTGCAGGCTGCGACGTAACCAGGTATTGCACAGCACCAGCCCCTAGGCTTCATCTTAATGTCATTACTTTCTTAAGGAACTACACCCATCACCCTGCCATGAAGACCTTCACACACCACCTGGGCTTTAAACGCTTAGATTTTTCTTGCTTTTTTTTAAATTTGCCTTCGCCTTTAAGAGAATAAATAATATCGGCCGGCGCCGCGGCTCACTAGGTTAATCCTCCGCCTTGCGGCGCCGGCACACCGGGTTCTAGTCCCGGTCGGGGCACCGATCCTGTCCCGGTTGCCCCTCTTCCAGGCCAGCTCTCTGCTGTGGCCAGGGAGTGTAGTGGAGGATGGCCCAAGTCCTTGGGTCCTGCACCCCATGGGAGACCAGGAGAAGCACCTGGCTCCTGCCATCGGAACAGCGCGGTGCGCCGGCCGCAGCGCGCCAACTGTGGCGGCCATTGGAGGGTGAACCAACGGCAAAAGGAAGACCTTTCTCTCTGTCTCTCTCTCACTGTCCACTCTGCCTGTCAAAAAAAATAAATAAATAAATAAAAAGAGAATAAATAATATCAAGGACACTGATTCTCCTTTATTTCATGCAACTTTTAATCACTGAATTAACTTAAATCACTGGATTTAAGTACCTCATCTTGCAGTGCCTTCAATGTAACCTTTCCTGTTACAAAGCTTCCAAAACCCCAGGTACCTGAGTATTTTTATCACGCCCTTGTACTTAAATGCATGTGGTTGGCTATACAATTCTGGGTTGCCCTTCAATACTCTGAAAACAGTTTTCTTCCATTTAGTAAGGCTGTCGAAAACTGTGATGTCAATTCAGTCTGTGTTTGTTTTTAAGATTTATTTATTTGAAGGGCAGAGTTACAAAGAGAGGGAGATACAGAGGTCAATCTTCCACCCACTAGTTCACTCCCCAATTGGCCCCAACAGCTTGGTTTGTGCCAGGCTGAAATCAGGAGTCAGGAGCTTCATCCGGGTCTCCCACATGGATTTGCGTGTGGGGGCCCAAGCACTTGGCCATCTTCTGCTTTTCCAGACACTTTAGCGGGGAGCAGGATCAGAAGCTGGACAGCCAGATGCTCATATAAAATGATGACATCACAGGCAGGGGATTAGCCCACTGAGCCACATTGCTGGCCCTATCAATTCAGTTTTGCTCCTTTGTAGGTGAGCTTTTCTGAGGCTCCATTTTCTTCTGCGTTGCCATCCATCCTTTAGAATGGACCTAGTTTTCCTAATCTCATCTTCAGCACTCCTAAGCATCCTTTCAATCTGAGGTCTTACCTATTTTTTCCTTTTTTATTCTAAAAGAGAGAACCATTTCACTATTTCTTCAAGTACTTCTCCCTTGGCACTTTTCTTTTCCTAAGACTTCCCTCACTCAGACGTGAGGCCCTCTCCTTAGCTCTCGGCTTGACTCTTGTACCTTCTTGGCTCTGGGAGGCTTTTCTGATTCCTCAGCTGTATCCATTCTGTTATTTACCCCATCTGTGTGGTTCTTTATTTCAACGACTGTATTTTCATGCCTAATATCTGGTTCTCTCAGCCTCCACTCATGCTCATTCTTATTTCAAATTGCTAACACCTCCCCTCATTTCTTTTAGGTTGATTATCAGTCTACCTTTAAACTCTTGATCCATCTGCTCTAACACTTCTGTTCCAATGAAGCCTTTATTTTATTTTTTCCCTTAAAATACCGTGCTCTTCAGTTCTCCTACTTATCTTCCCCAGAGACAGCTGCCATGACAATCAAAACACATGGAGGAAATTCCGGACTCCAGCGTCTATCAGCCCCAGTGGGATGTCAAGTGGGAAATGTGCATGAAAGCGGAATGCCCAAGCACTGGAAAAACCACCAGCATGTCCCACCCACACTCTACTCAGATCAGGGCTTTCCCCTTTGTTCCTGAGGGATGGAAGCGGCTTTTTTCTCAACTTCTCCCAAGTATGGATTTCCGTAATGCCCTGACTTACACTTACGGAGAGTGGACCAGGACGCTGTATCACAGGTACTCTGGAGTAATTAAAGACCGGGAGAAACAGTATTCCCACAGCTACCTTCCCCCACGCCTTCGTCCTCTACAGCTCTGCCTGGCCCACTCTGCTTCCAGGGCCGGCCTCCCCCCACCACTCCATTTATTCCTCTCAGTATTTTCCATCCGTACTTCCTCCAGGGATGACTCTGGGGGAGGGAGCCAGCAGTCATGGTAGTTCAGCATCTTGGTAAGAATAAGAACTGGGCTGGCGCCGTGGCTTAACAGGCCAATCCTCCACCTTGCGGTGCCGGCACACCGGGTTCTAGTCCCGGTTGCCCCTCTTCCAGGCCAGCTCTCTGCTATGGCCCGGGAAGGCAGTGGAGGATGGCCCAAGTCCTTGGGCCCTGCACCCGCATTGGAGACCAGGAGAAGCACCTGGCTCCTGCCTTCGGCTCAGCACAATGCGCCGGCCGCAGCGGCCATTGGAGGATGAACCAATGGCAAAAAGGAAGACCTTTCTCTCTCTCTATCTCACTATTCACTCTGCCTGTCCGGGAAAAAAAAAAAAAAAAGAATAAGAACTGACCATTTGCAGCTTGAAGAATTTAAACCACAATACGGGTTTAACACCAAGTAGAAAGTGTTGTGCCATTAAAAAGATGTAATTTAAGGGCCACGAAAGCTCAGAGAAGAAAAAATTACTTTTGAATACAAGGCAAAGGAGGAATGGGAGGGAGCGGGGACAGCAGTGTAGATTTTTAAGTGGGAAAACACAGGAAAGAATGAACAAAGGCACTGTTCCACGGTATCTGTAAGATAAGTATGACAGCCTTTGAATTTAAAGCAGCACTTTCTCCCTTTTCCATGTGGAACCCCATTTAATACAACCGGGTTGGGAATTGCTACCCACTTTTTAAAAGAGAAAACGGAATAACAAATAGCACGTCAAATCTACGCTCTTTTCCGGGAGCTGCACACTGATGACATTCAGTCGCTCAAGCCAGTCAGGAGCTGCCCGTGATCTCTTTCTTCCAGGTTATCACTCTCATCACCAAATCTTGTAGATTTTAACTCCTCAATCACTTAGGACCCCCTCCCCTCCAAAGTGTTACTTCTTGCCTGGATCACTGCACCATACTCTAAACTGGTCTTTCTAACTCACTCCAATCTCAACAGTAAAGCCAGAGGAATTACAGACAGAAACGCCTACAGCTGTGTGCAGCCTCGCTCAGCAGCCTGCTGCCTGTGCTCCGAGGACAGCACGCCTCTCGGCCCAGCCTGCACCGCTCTCCTAGCTCACGGCGCCTCAGCCACCTGGCTCTTCGGGTGCCTCAGAGGTTTTGCTTCCTGCTTCAGGGTCTCTGCACACATTGTGCCTCCATCTGTAGCACCGTCAGTTTCGTAGAACCCTGATCCATCCTAAACCTTCAAGTCCCAAGTGAATGTCACTTCTTCACCAGAAGCTGAATCAACTTGGGGGCAGGGGAAGAGTTTAAAATACATGAGCAGGCACAGCACCTGACCCGCCCCGGTCAACAAAAGACTGTGTTTCACAATCATGTATTTCCTGATATGAAGCAACAGGAAGTAACCAACAGCACCTATTAAGTATTCTTGACCAAAAACTGAAAAGAATGAATCTGGATCTAACTACTGACACGTGTACAGAGAAAGAGAGGGCAGGGGAATGAGTAAACGATACTAAAAGGAGGCAACAGGGCAGGTGCTTGGCACCTGCATCCCATACCAAAGTGCCTGCATGCACCCTGGGAGGCAGCAGGACATGGCTCAAGTACTCGGGTCCTTGCCACCCACCTGGGACTCCTGGATTGAGCCCTGGGCTCCTGGCTTCCATCTGGCCCAGCCTAGCTTTTGCATTTGGGGAGTGAACCACCAGATGAAAGATCTGTTTGCCTTTCAAATAAAAAATAAACAAAGGCAATTAGCCAAATCCAGACTGTAGGAGACTCTACAACATGAAGTAGGACTGTTCTAAAGACTAAGAAAACAATATGTAGACATTATTTCAATCCTGATTCAAACCATTTGTGAAATGCCATTTTTTTCAACAGTTTAGAAATTGAGTTCTGTACCAGATATTAGATAATTACTAAACTGTTAATAGCCATAGAAAGGCATTGTGGTAATTCTTAAAAAACATCACTGAGTTTTTAAGTCTCTTAACCTTTTATTGATTTAAAGGTAAAATGACATCTGTAAAATGCTTTAAAATATTATAATTTGCAATAGACAGATTTTAGTTACCTTACTGAATGGCACACAACAAATCTGGAAGAAATCACACAGAAATTCTATTTGTATCTCATAGATCCTGAAATATCCCAGTTACATCAAACCAATCATCACTCATTGCTCTGGATTTCTGGAGATTTCTTTTTCCAGTTAATAACAAAGCCAACGGCTGAGAATAGACAGCTGAAAATAATTTGCCTGATTTTAAATGCATGAAGTTCTTTAAAAAATATATATGTATATAATCCTGGGGCTGGCACTGTAGCTTAGTGGGTAGAGCCGCTGCCTTAAGTGCCAGCATCCTACATGGTCACCAGTTAGATTCCCGGCTGCTCCACTTCTGATCCAGCTCTCTGCTATGGCCTGGGAAAGCAGTGGAAGATGGTCGGAGTCCTTGGGCCTCTGCACCATCTGGGAGAACCAGGAAGAAGCTCCTGGCTTCGGGCTGGCACAACTCCGGCCAGTTGCGGCCATTTGGAGAGTGAGCCAGCTGATGGAAGACCTCTCTGCCTTTGCCTCTCTGTAACATTGACTTTCAAATAAACAAAATCTTAAAAAAAAATCCTGAAGGAGGGGCCAGAGTTGTGGTACAGTGGGTAAAAGCCACAGGCATCCATATAGGCGCCAGTTCCAGACCTGGCTGCTCCATTTCCAATCCGGCTCCCTACTAACATGCCTGGGAAAGCAGTAGAAGATGTTCCAATGCTTGGGCCCCTGCAACCACGTGGGAGACCTGGAAGAAGCTCCAGGCTCCAGGCTCCAGACTCCAGGCTCCAGGCTCTGGCCTGGCCCAGCTCCAGCCACTGTGGCCATTTGGGGAGTGAGCCAGCAGATGGAAGCAGACTCTCCCTCCCTTTCTAACTCTGCCTTTTAAATAAATAAATCTTTTTTTTTTTTTTTTTTTTTTGACAGGCAGAGTGGACAGTGAGAGAGAGAGACAGAGAGAAAGGTCTTCCTTTACCGTTGGTTCACCAGCGGTGCGCTGCGGCCAACGCACCGCGCTGATCCGAAGCCAGGAGTCAGGTGCTTCTCCTGGTCTCCCATGCGGGTGCAGGGCCCAAGGACTTGGGCCATCCTCCGCTGCACTCCCTGGCCACAGCAGAGAGCTGGACTGGAAGAGGTTCACTCCCCATTGCCTACACAGCCAGGAGTCAGGAACTCCAACTCAGTCTGCCACGTCGGTAGCAAGGATCCAAGTATGAACCATCACCTGCTCAGGATGTGAATTAGCAGGAAACTGGAACTGGGAAAAGGGGACTTGCTTGTCACTGGGATATGGAATGCTGGTGTCCTAACCAGTCAAATCTACCCAACCTCTAAGCTCTTCTTACCTTTCTTTGCTTGCTCTCATACGGATGTATTTTCTGGTAAGAGTCTAAGGATGAAAAAGAAGCCAATCCCACCCCTCCTTCTAAAATATAACAGAACTAGGAATACCCAGTGCATGCCAAAATACCCTGGCTTTTCAGGGCATTTGAACAAAGGACTCTCCTACACGGCCCAACAGAGGTGATTCAGGAATGGGGGGGGGGGTGGCCCAGAACACATCACCCCAAATAAGACTGAGATAAGACTGAGGAGACCAGAATGCACCATCCCAAAATACACTTTTTTGGCCAAGCTTTTTATTTTTTAATTCGTTTCTAACACATTCAATATGGTTCAGTATGGCTTATAAATACAATTCTGAGAACATGATGATATTCCCTCCTCCCTCCCTCCTCTTTTGAGCTGGTTTTTCTGAGAAACTGCAGATGTAAGAACAGTTCTGGGAGCTGGCGCTGTGGCATAGAGGGTAAAGCCGCCGCCTGCAGGGCTGGCATCCCATATGGGCGGTGGTTAAGTCTCAGCTGCTCCACTTCCCATCCAGCTCTCTGCTATGGCCTAGGAAAACAGTAGAAGATGGCCCAAGTGAACCAGCAGATGGAAGACTCTCTCTCTCTCTCTCTGCCTCTCTTTAACTCTGCCTTTCAAATAAATAAATCTTAAAAAAAAAAAAAAAAAAAAAAAAGCTCTGAAAAGCTATCCTTCTATAAAATAAATTTACATCTATAAAAGAAATCTCTACCTCTCAAAATTCTGAAAATTTATTTTAAAAACTACATTATATTCCTGTTTTTATGAGTATCCTATAGTGGGATGAAATCAGTGAAGAAAGTTATTCAATTCTCAAAGATAATGAATGGTTTTGTTAAAATATTTTTATTTAAAGCATAGTGACAGAGAAAAGCAAGGAGAGGGTAAAAGAAGTCTTCTATCCACTGGTTCACTCCCCAAATGCTCACAACCGCCAGGGCTGGGCCAGGACCAAGCCAGGAGCCATGAACTCCATCCTGTTCTCCAATGTGGGTGGCAGGAATCCAAGCCATTGGGCCGTCTTCTGTTGCCCACCAAGACACATCAGCGGGAGGCTGAATGGGAAGCCAAGTAGCCAGAACCAGGCCCTAGTCTGGGAGGCAGGCATCTCAAGTAGGCTTAAAGCTCTGGGCCAGGGCGATTTCTACCCTAAACCTCATCTTCAAATCTCCATCTTTGAAGACAACTGTGATTTTTTTTTTCTAAGATTTAGTTATTTATCTGAAAGGCAGAGCCACAGAGAAGCAGAGGCAGAGAGAGGGAGGGAAAGGTCCTCCATCTGCTGGTTCACTCCGCAAATGGCTGCAACGGCTGGAGCTGTACTGATTCGAAATCAGGAGCCAGGAGCTTCTTCCAGGTCTCCCACGTGGGTGCAGGGGCCCAAGCACTTGGGCCATCTTCTACTGCTTTCCCAGGCCACAGCAGAGAGCGGGATCGCAAGTAGAGCAGCCGGGACTCGAACCGGTGCCCATGTGGGATGCCGGCACTACAGACCGGGGCTTTAACTTTAACTGATTTTAAAACTAAAATAAAACCTTCTCAACAGAATTTAGCAGAACCGATCATTCTTAACAATTTTTTAAAGGCCCAAGGACTTCTCTTAAAACACTACAGTTCTATTCTTTCGACTGGATACATGACAATAAGGAAAATAACTTTTTTCTTTGAAAAAGGAAGCTACTATTCAGATGTTGATATGGTTCTCACCAGAACTGCTACAGGTCAAAGGGTGAAATGTGTAGCAAAGGTGCACTCCAATGTTTAATTTGCAAAACAAGTCCGATATAACCTAAAAACCCACCAAGAAAATGTTGTACAACCCTGTAATCCAATACTATCCCAAGCCTTTACTTTTTTTTTTTTTAAGTGTTATACTTGTATGTATGCCTTTTGAAAAGCTGTCCGTGTTATCTGAAAAACGTGCGGTATCATAAATCACCCCCCTGTTAACAATGTGAGTGCGGGGGCGGGCGTCTGGCAGCTGCTAGTAACATGCTTCCGTCACCTCCGCACCGCAGCTGCCCGAGAACGCGGCCCTTGGGGGGCAGCAGGTGCCGGCTCCAGCACCGGGGTCGCCGCCACCCACGGGAGAGGCCAGGGCTGAGCACCCAGCCCCAGCAGGGGAGCGAGCCAGCAGCCGGAGCTCTCTGCCTTTCTTTAAAAATCCTTACTAAATAACGCGGGCGAGTCTGAGAGGACAGACCATCGGGGACAGCGTAGGGATGTGTAGCTCACATTCGCGCATTTCGCATCATAAAAAAAAAAAAAAAAAAAAAAGTAGTAAAAGTTGTGATCCGGACACTACTGTGACACAGAATGCTGTGTAAGAAGCGCTTTTAAACGAAAGCATCGTTTGCTGCCGGGAAACTTACACGCAGGAACAGTTAACACCCAAGGCTCCAGGCATCCCCGACAGACCCCGCTCCACACGGGGAGCCCCGAGGGAGGCAGCGGCGTTTTCCCGGGGTGTCGCTTCACAGCCGCCAATCTCGTGGGGGTGCAAGGGCTCCCGGGGGACCCATCCCCGCGCGCCAGCCCCCGCGGGCTTCGGGAGGTCCGCAGTGTGGCCCCAAAAGGAGCGTTTGTCACACACACCCCCCCCAGCGCCCGCGGGCAGGCGAGGGCTTCGCAGACTGGGCCATCTCGTCGCGACGCCCACGGCCCCCCAGGACGTCACGGCCCGGTGCGCCCCCGCCCCTCCCCGCCACAACGCCCCGAGCCCCCCAGCCCCCGCCCGCCCGACTCCGTCCTCCGCAGGCCGGCGACCAGCCGGCCGAAACCGCGCCGCGTCACAGCACCTCCATGTTCGCCTCCCGCCAGCCCTCGTCCCACAATCCTTTCCCCCACCCCGAGCCCTCCTTCCGCCCGGCGCCATCCGCTCTACGCCGCCACCCACGCCCGAAGCTCCTCCCGCTGTCTCCAACGCTCCGAGTCCCGCAGCACGGGCCGCACCGCCGCCTCCTCCCCACGCGGCCCGGCCTGCCCCCGGCCTCCGGCACCCCGCCGACAAAACCCCAGAGCCACACCTCACGGCCGCTCCATGGAGTCGCTCCCCCTCCGAGCCCGGGGGGGAGGGGTGGCAGCCGCACGTCCTACTGCCTGGGCAGCATTTTCAAACGGCGAGCAGGGAGGGCGCACTTCCGGCCTCTCACACGCGTCTCCCCCCGGAGCTTCCGGTGAGGAAGCCATAGAGGAGCAGGCCGAGAGCTAGAGAGGCTGAGCGCTCTACCATAGAGTAGGCCCTCGTCGGGGCAGAGAGTCGCGCGAGTCTGGCGGCCGGGAGGCGTGAGGTTCGGGGGGCTCTCGGGGTCCTGGGAGGCCAGAAAACTGGGGCGTGAGCCCGCTGAGCGCACAGTCAGAGGCAGGCGTCAACTGTTCGGGAAAACTAGGCTTCCTCTGGCCTCGCCGCGGTAGCTCGGCGTTCGTGCAGGGATGACCCTGCTCCGCCGCGGCGTCCCAGCCTTGTCAGAGCCCCCGGGGGTGGACGTGAACGAGTCGGGATCCGTGGTCCACGCCTAGAGAAAGACGAAGAGGGGACGGCGCTCCCCGAGCGTGGCCGCCCTTCAGCCTGCGCGGGGCCGGGGCCGCCGCCCCGGACACCTCGGGCCGTTCTCCCAGGCTGCGTCCGGGTGTGACGGCCTCGGTTCGCGTCGGGGAGCCGAGTCTTCCTCGCCCCAGTGCGGCCGCTGCCCGGTGCACTGGACGACAGGTTCCCACCCCCAGCCCCGGCACCGCGCCGGGCATCGTCCCCTGCTCGTCCTCTCGAAGATCTGGCTCCCAGACGTGCGTCGGTGCAGACCCACGCCGCGCAAAACCGGGCAGGGCCGCCTTCATCCGACTTGGCGCCTCGCTCCGCTCCTCCGTAGCCTCCGGAGTTCTGCAGAGGAGCCCAGAGTCCGCGCCTCCCGCACAGCCGTGCACACCTGGGGAGCCCAGAGTCCGCGCCTCCCGCACAGCCGTGCCCAGCGGGGGAGCCCGGAGTCCGCGCCTCCCGCACAGCCGTGCACAGCGGGGGAGCCCGGAGTCCGCGCCTCCCGCACAGCCATGCACACCTGGGGAGCCCAGAGTCCGCGCCTCCCGCGCAGCCGTGCACGGCGGGGGAGCCCAGAGTCCGCGCCTCCCGCACAGCCATGCACACCTGGGGAGCCCAGAGTCCGCGCCTCCCGCGCAGCCGTGCACGGCGGGGGAGCCCAGAGTCCGCGCCTCCGGCACAGCCGCATCTTTAAAATGGGGGGTGGGGGCTTCTTGGGTGAATCGCCGTTAGCTAGTCCCCTCTTCTCTCATGCAGGTACATTTTAAGAATGTCCTAACAGGAATTTAATTTGAAATAGCGTCTGGTCAGTTAAGTCCCCTTTGGTGCTCACACGTACACTAAAATTGGAACCGTACGAAGAATAGCACAGCCGCCGAGTGCGCATAACGCGCAAATTCGTGAAGCCTTCCATACTTAAAAAAAAAAGTTCCCTTTGTACTATCTCCTGGAGTTTTGAAATTATGACCTCATGGAGTTCAGAGTGTTTTTTAAGATCAACAAGAACTAACCCAGAAGATGCCAAAGCAAGTAAAACCTGCGGTGTCTAGAAGAGGAGACAGACCGGCCACATGGTGTGGTTAGTGCGGTGACTGATGACCCGCCTCCCTTGGGGTCAAGAGAGGTCAGCTCTCATTTTTACATTTTGCCAAATATTGAACAACGTTTTTTTAAAAAAATTTTTTTAAAGAATTACTTGAGAGGTGAAGTTACAGAGAGCAACACAATGGATGCAGGGACCCAAGCACTTGAGCCATCCTCCTCTGCTTTCCCAGGCATATCAGCAGGGAGCTGGATCAGAAGTGGAGCAGCCGGGACTGGAACCAGCTGCCAATATGGAATGCCATCTGCCTCAGGAGGAGGCTCAACCCACTATCCACAGTGCCGCCCAGGACAACATGTTTGTCTTCACTTAAAGCCTTGATAAATGTGTTGACCAGGACATGATTAGGAATAGAGCTTTTCCTAGTAGGATTGACACTGACTGCTAATCCATCCTGACGGTTGCTCTTAAACCATCAGTGGTCCCAGTTAGCATTTGGCAACATCTCTCCATCCTTTTCCAAGAATTTCATAAAACTTCACCTGTGACTGACTATAATAAACAATAAGTCATAACTATCGTATTTCTATCAATGTTACAGTCAAGTAACATTGCCAATAAATAAACAAACAAACCTAAAACTCCTAGGCAACTCTTGGTGATCATCACTTCCTTAAGACTTACACTTACAAACCATTGATTTTTTTAAAAATTTATTTATTTGAGATGTAGAGTTACAGTGAGATGGAGAGACAGACAGAAAGGTCTTCCATCATTGGTTCACTCCCCCAAATGGCTGCAACAGCTGGAGCTGCACCGATCTGAAGCCAAGAGCTAGCTGCTTCCTCCTGGCCTCCCATGCGGGTGCAGGGCCCAAGCACTTGGGCCATCCTCCACTGCTTTCCCAGGCCATAGCAGAGAGCTGGATTGGAAGAGGAGCAGCTGGGACTAGATCCGGTGTCCATATGGGATGCCAGCACCACAAGTGGAGGATTAACCTACTGCGCCAGGGCAGTGGCCCCCAAACCACTGATTTATTAAAAAGACAGGAAGTCTGGGTTCTAATCCAGCTATTTCTCTTTTTTTATTCTTTTGGATTTTTTAAAATTCTTTTGTTTTCATTTTATTTGAAAGAGAGGGGTCTTCAATCCACTGATTCACTCCCCCAAATGCCCACAACAACCAAGGCTCAGGTGACCAAAGCCAGGAGCCCAGAACTCCAACCAGGTCTCCCACCTGGGGGACAGAGACGCAAGTCCTTGAGCCATCTCAGGGTGTGCAGTAGCAGGAAGCTGGACCAGGAGCAGAGTGGCTGGAATTGGAACCAGGCACCTGATCCGCAATGCTGGTAGCCCAAGGGGGGCTTTAACTGCTGTACTGCACACCCACCCCATGGTCTGTCAGTCATTGAAACCTGAAAGTTACACAATTCTTCAGGTCCCCAGTCTCCCAATCTTGACAATGAAATAGCTGTCAGGCAGTTTTTCTGTGGCTCATTCTGTATTTGAGAGAATTAGAAGCCAATATTACTGATCTATGGCTTTTACAGAAAAAGATGAATGAGCTACCTCATACATACAAGAAGATTCAAAGAATATATGGTTCTTTTCCCCACCACTCTTCCTAAAGAACAGTATGAGGGGTCTTCCAAAGGTTCATGGAAAATGCATATTATTAAAAGCTGTGGATCTCAATATTTTGGCACCAAAACAAACGTGTGAACGTGTTATATCTGAACAGGATCTAGTTTGAGGCACAGAAGGGTAGGACCTCATTTTGAAAAGCTCCCCTCTAAGGGCATCATGGATTCTGAAGTGGAAACAAGAATGAATATCAGGTTGGTGAAGCTTGGGTGGAAGAATGATGACGCCACTGGTTCTTTACAGAGTTGATGGGGGAGGGGGCCAGCAGTGTGCTGTTCACCTCTGCTTTTAAACGTATTAAAAATGACATCAAACTGTTCTTCTACAACTTGCATTCTTGCTCAGCATAAATTTCACCATGCTACAATTTTAACTGAAGCTAAAAATTATAGGAAATCATTTGTCATTCGTTATAATGCTGTATAGTAATATATTGCCTATTGCATTGCAAAACATGTCATGAATTGTTATATAGTAATTGAGTTCATTTTCTAGGGATCAGGCATTTGGTGAAGTGCTTAAGATGCTGCCTGGGGACCCCCACCCCATGTCAGAGTGCCTGGTCTGAGTTCCAGCTACGCTGCTGGTTCACTCTCCAGATGGCTGCTATGGCTGGAGGTGCACTAATTTAAAGCTAGGAGCCAGGACCTTCTTCCAGGTTTCCCACATGGGTGCAAGGCCCAAGCACTGATGCCCATATGGGATGCCGGCACTGCAGGCAGCAACTTTCCCTGCTACGACACAGCGCCGTACCCTGCTGCTGATCCAGCCTCTTGCTAATGTGCATCTGTGACGTTACATGTGCCTTATTCTTTTTATAAGGATACTGGTCCTATTGTTTAGGGCCCACTCACAAGACCACATCTTTCTTTAATCACCTCTTTGAAGGTCCCATCTCCTAATACAGCCCCATTCTGAGGTGCTGGGGGTTAGGGCTTCAACACAAACTTTGGGATGGGGGGCACACAACTCAGCCCTTAAGAGTTCTGTTATGTACCACGATTTTTATTCGTCTCCTCCTTAATAAATATTTAAGTGTCTCAAGCTTAATAAATATTAAAGTGTTTGTTCATATTTAATAAGTGTTACAGTGCATCTCAGCTTTCCTGTGCTTGTCTCCACATGCACTCAGGAGGAATGACTGAGTCATGGCCGTACGCATGTCCACCCTGCTGGCTCATGCCAACGAGCTCTCCAAAGCGGCTGTCGAGATTTGCACTTCTGACACAAGGGCATCAGAATTCTGTTGCTCCACATCTGTGTCAATTGTTGGCATTTTCAGATTACTAAAAGAAAAAAAGACGGGTAGGTGTGAAACAGCATCTTATGGTGGGTATATATCCATGACTATTAATAAGGGACATTTTTCCATATTTATTGACTTAGGGTTCCTCATCCCTGAATTGCCTGTTCATAGATTTTTCCCATTCTTCTATTGGCTTGTTTGCCTTTTCTTATTGGTTTATAGCAGCTCTCTACAGAACCTGGATCCCAATCCTTCTTCATTCGGTGTATTACAAACACCATCCTCACACTATAACTTGTTTAAACTTTTTAAATGTCGCCTTCTGATAAACAAATTTTCTTAATGAAGTGAAATTTACCAGTAAGTTTCTTTATGTTACATGCTTTTTTTTTTTTTTTTTTTGGTATATTGTTATTTAGCAGAGTATTCCCTGTCTCATGCATAATTTTTTTTTTCCAGAAATTCAAAGATTTGCTTTTCGTATCTGGGCCGTTAGCCCACTCAGAATTACTTTGTGCCTGTTGTAACACAGAGATCCAATCTTACTTTTTCCATTGAAACAATGGATGTTGAGGCTCTGATACGGAATCTGTAAGCTAAATGGGAGCCTAGGCTCTTGAATCACCCTTCCCTTCCCGTAGACCATAATCACTGAAGGCTTCTAGAAGCTTCATTTGAGTGAAGTCTTTAGAAAGGATGAGGGCTCCAAGGCAGAGTGGGCGAAGCCACTGGAAGCAACAGCACAGCGCAGCCGTGAGGGGGCCACTTGCTGGGTGCTGCGTGGGAGGCGGGTGCACTCCCCCACGCACACGGACTCCGTGGGGCCGGCCAGTCCCCACTGCGATGCGCTAAGACCTCGGCGGGGACGCCCACACCCCCGGGCGCGGCCGGGCTGGCCCGGCCCACGGCCCACGGCCCACGGCCCACGGCAGCGTCTCGCCACGCGCGCCGGGGAGGCTGCAGAGGCCGGGTCCCTCCGCGCGGCGCTCCGCTGCACGCGGGTCTGTTCACCCACGGCTGCAGGACGAAGTCCACGCCCTGGGCGCAGGACTCGCTGCAAAAGCGGCTGAGGACTGAGCTCCGGGAACGCGAGCCCGGGTAACAGAGGCCCGACAGGGTGCCCCTCGGGGAGCCCCGCGAGGGTCTGCGCCCCACCGGGCCCCGGGCCCCTCGCCCCCCGCACGCGTGCAGAGCAGCGCGTCGGGCTGTTCCCGCGTGGGCCGGGGCGCTCCGACAGCGGCATCCCACCGTGCCCGTCGCCCCGGCCCTCGGTTGCACCCCGGAACCCCGCCAGGGGCAGCGGGCGGTGGGGCCGCTCGGGGCGGGAGCCGCGGCTCGCGAGTCGGAGCGTCCGCGGGCGCGTTCCCATGTAAGAGAGCGCGGTAGGTGGCGCTTCTCGCGAGAGCCCGGATAGCTCAGTCGGTAGAGCATCAGACTTTTAATCTGAGGGTCCAGGGTTCAAGTCCCTGTTCGGGCGCTGCCACTTTTTCCTGTTTTTAAATTCACACTGAAAGGTGTGTGGCTTGCTGGGTTCCTGGGACGCGAGTGCGTTCCAGGATGACCACAAGGAGCCGGCGCCGTCCTGGGGAGAGCCTGCGTGTGCCATTTTACCCCCGCGCCGGCCTCCTCGCCCGGAACGCGCCGCGTAAACCCTCGACACCAGCCGGCGACCCGAGGACGCTTATCCTGCATACGCGGAAATCAATGAAAAACGAACTGAATTCACTTCAGGTTGTAACCGTGGGAACGCTCGGTGAGCAGGGACGAATTCCACCTGAGAGCGGAAGTCACTTCTCAGCGCTTGGAAGAAAAAAAAGGCACGCCCGAACAGGGACTTGAACCCTGGACCCTCAGATTAAAAGTCTGATGCTCTACCGACTGAGCTATCCGGGCGCTCTGCGTCGGGTGTCTCCGTGCGTTTACTTGATATAGTTCTAACAGGTTGTTTTCTCTCGCGCAACAAGAGCAGGTTTTCCCGGATTGTGGGGGTGGTGCTGTTTTGCTTTTTTTTTTTTTTTTTTTCATGCAAAACAAACACTTGCCTTTTCCTTTTTGGGGGGCTCCGAGCACGTAAGTCATGGGTTCCCCAAGCTCTTTTCTTATTTCGAGTTCGGTAAGTGACTCCAGAGCGGCCTGAGCGGTAGCACCCTCCAGGAACGCGGGCAGCCTTGCACCCTCTCCTGCCCCCGTGGCTCTCTCCGCTGCCCGGGCCTCTGCACTCCGGCCAGATCACACAGTGTCCGTGGCAAATCCATTTCCAAGCGCCGGATGAGGTGGGCGTCAGCTAGGTCTCCCTTCACACGGGCAGGGTAATGGGGCGGGAGGCTGAGCCTGGGTCAAGACCGAGTGGGGCTCAGACCTTTAATTTGGACTTCGATGGGATTTCTACCTTTCTTCCAGTTTCCACACCATGAACCCTCTCCCAAGGGGGTGTTACTGTGCACCAGGTGGAGGACTAAAAATAAAAATCGCCCCACCAGCCTCGTGTTTCTCAAAATCGGCTTCATCAACCCTGACGCACAGGGCGTGGAGCACAGGGTGATGAAATTTTAAGGCTGATAAGGGAATTCATTCTTGTTTCTGGGAATTGGAGCTTTCTGAACACAATGGACAAACTAGCTCGGCCTCGGCTGGAGGAGTGCTTGTCTTCCTACAATTGTCCGATTCTTCCAGAACAGAGGCCAGCCACAAACTGTGTGATCCTAAACTGGCCTGGCCTTCCACATCTACAAAATGAGGGAAATTCATGCGATAACTTCTCCGATATCTTCCTCATCTAGGGTTTTACCACGCTGTTCCCCTTTCCACTGTGAATCAGATTAGAACAGCCCGACTCAACAAGCTCCAGGCTGGAGTGATGTCATTCAAACAACATTCGTTGATCACCCACTCTAACTGTGGTCGCCGGGTACCTCTGGAGTAGAGATGCACGTGGATCCTGCTAACGGTCTACAAGGGCAACTTGAACACCAAGAGACAAGTGCAGTAACAGCTTCAAGCCCTCTGCTAAGGATGGACAGAAACACAGGGCTTACAGAGCGAGGGTGGAGGGAGGTCTTCTGTTTTCAGCGAGGAAACCACATGATCGGAGTGGAGTCCAAACTCCCCGCTGGCAGAGGTGTCGGAGGGAACCCTAGGGCCAGAGACATTTTCTGTGTAGACATATTTCTCGGGCACCCACTTCGTTAGATGAGGGAAAACGCCTTGCCTGGTTTCTACGAGTAAGACGTGGACGCGAGTTATTCCTGCAACGTTGGAGGGAAGAGAGATGGCGGGTGCCCAGGCCTCGGTGAGCGGGCGAGAAGGGACAAGGGGCCCTCATGCTTTTCCCTGCCCGCAGGCCGTGACATCGACGTATACCCCTTCCTTTAGGATGAGAAACCAGCCGCTGGAAGCTAACTAGGTGGAATGGGGTGGGCCCATGTTCATTGAGCACCTACTGTTTGCACAGCAGTGAGCGAGGCACAGCCAGGCTCGGGAACAGTAAGTGTGGAAGGAACGTGGGGAGGGTAAGCTGCATGTGGGGGACGGTGAGCAACTGAATCTGGGGTGCCGGGAGGCAGGGCTGGCTCGGGGCAGCCCATCAGGCCCACGTCAGGGAAGGAGAATAATTTCCCTTGGGGGCAGCGGGCAGCAGTTGCAAGTTTGGCCTGCACACCTTGCAAAGTGGAAAGAATCTGCTGCACCTGCGTTGCATCGCGAACACCCCTACAGGTGCTGTCGTTCCCCAAGCTTCACTTTACACAGGCTGTGTAACTTAATTTTCTCACTAGAGGGCAGGCTAACCTCACAGGTTGGCGTAGTAGTCTCGTGCTTCTGTTTTAAAATATTTCTTTAAACATTTTTTTTTCATCTATTCGTTTGAGAGGCAGAGAGAGAGAGAGAGAAAGAGAGAGAGAGGGAGGTCTTCCAGCCACTGGTTCACTCCCCAGACAGCCACAATGGCCAGGGCTGGGCTAGGCTGAAGCCAGGAGCCCGGAGCTTCTTCCAGGTCTGCCATGTGGGTGCAGGGGCCCACACACTCGAGCCATCCTCGCTGCTTTTTTACAGGCCATCAGCATGATGGTGAGTCAGGGATCAGGGATGCTGAAACGGAAGTGGAACAGCGGAGACACGAACCAGCGTCCATATGGGATGCTGGCATCTTGGGCAATGGCTTTACCTGTGGCACCACAGCACCATCCTCTACCCAGTGTTCTCTCATCCCTGTGAAGTCTTTGGAGCCGAGACCACTACAAGATGCATGGTACAGAGAAGTTGCTCTAAGGAATCCCCTAATGGGGCCAGTGTTGTGGCATAGCGGGTTAAGCTACCGCCTGTGGCATCCTGTGTCCTGGCTGCTCCACTTCCAACTCAGCTTCCTGTTGATGCACCTGGGAAAGCAGAGGAAGATGGTTCAAGTGTCTGGGTCCCTGCACTCACATGGGAGACCCAGATGGAGTTCCAGGCTCCTGACTTTAGCCTGGCCCAGCCCTGGCTGTTGTGGACACTTGGGGCCTGAGCCAGTAGATGGAAATCTTTCTCTATTTTTGTCATTCTGCTTTTCCAATGAATAAAATAAATCTTTAAAAAAAAAAAGTCTCCTAATGAATCCAAACTGAGACTAGCCTGGGTTCCTAGTGAGACCTCTAACCTGCCCTCCCGGTAACTACCAGGAAGCCAGCAGCCCGAGACTTTGCACCCCCTAAGGAGCTGAGAGACTGGGACGCGTAATTCCCAAATGTTGTGGGTCATTTAAAAGGTGTAGGGAACATGTGGGATTCCTTCCTTCCTTCCTTCCTTCCTTCCTTCCTTCCTTCCTTCCTTCCTTCCTCCCTCCCTCCCTCCCTCCCTCCCTCCCATTCTCTCTCTCTCTCTCTCTCTCTCTCTCTTTGATATATTTATTATGTGAAGGGCAGAGTTACAGAGAGAGGTCTTCCATTCACTACCTCACTCCCCAAATGGCTGCAACTCCGAGATCTGGGCCGATCCAAAGCCAGGAACCGGGAGCTTCCTCCAGGTCCCCACGTGGGTGCAGGAGCCCAAGCACTTGGGCCATCTTCCGCTACTTTCCCAGGCCACAGCAGGGAGCTGCACGGGAAGTGGAGCAGTCGGGACACAAACCAGCACAACACAACCAACACAAACCATGGGATGCCGTAGCCACAGGTAGCAGCTTTACCTGCTATGCCACGGCCAAGGCCCTGGGACTGATCTCAAAAGCAGCAGATGTTAAGGGAGTAAAGAAGTGAATCCATCCACAGAATATCTGCAGCACCTCCACCGATCTCAAAGGTCCATTCAGGTCCCAGAGATATTTGAGTCTTTTAAAAGAAAGTCTACTAAAGGGTTTTAAAAGTAAGATGCTACCAACACTGCCTTTCTCAATGTCCACTTGAAGTTGTTTCACGGATTAGTCCTACCCCAGAGTGAATAGGGCTCAGGTAAGCATGCGCCATCCCCTCTTCTCCCCCTGATTTCAGGCACCTGCTCCCTGGCCAGTGGCCTTGTTCCTTTCTCACTAGCATTGAAACCTTAAACTCCCCAGCTCTCCGTGGCCTGGCTCCGTCACTCTCTATCTTCTCGTGAACTCGATCCAGGTCTTCATCAGTGACTGATTTGCTAAATACTCACTAAGGAGAAGCTTGGGGCTAGGCAATTCATGAGGGCAAGGAAGTCACGGGACATTTCCTTAGCCTAAAGAAGCTGACAGTCTAGTTGCCTTCCTCCTCTGTCCCCTCCCCAGGACAGGAAAAAAAGTAGACCAGCAATGTCAGCTGGCTGCTGTGTGTGTTTGGAGCTCTTTGAGGCCCCCAGGGGAGCAGCCTGGAGAACCTGCAGCGCTTGTTATGGCTGCCATCACAAATCGCAAACCTAGCAGACTAATGACAAGTGCATTTTTTTTTATCTCGTTCAAAAGTCTAACACAGGTTTCACTGGGCTAAAATCAAGCCATCCGTAGGGCTGCGCTCCTCCCCAGAAGCCCTAGGGGAGAGTCTGTCCCTTGTCTTTTCCGGTTCCTGCAGGAGCTTCCCAGCG
The DNA here is from genome assembly GCF_033115175.1 of Lepus europaeus. Classification (NCBI taxonomy): domain Eukaryota; kingdom Metazoa; phylum Chordata; class Mammalia; order Lagomorpha; family Leporidae; genus Lepus; species Lepus europaeus. The sequence goes on along the minus strand of NC_084840.1, from coordinate 19,669,844 downwards.
TTTGGCTCAGGGCCTCGGTCCCCAGGCGGCGTTGTGTTGCTGCGTGCTCCTGATCGTCTGTGAGCATCGCCCTCGATGCAGCGGGGCCGGCGCGATTGCCCTGGGTCCACCTGAGTGGCCCAGGCGCCTCTCCTAGCTCTGGGGTCTGGATTGAATCACACCCTCAAACTCCTCCTGCCTTGTAAAGTAACACATGTAGAGCTTCCAGAGGGCGGGAAGTGGACATTTCTTTTTGCTGCAGGCCAAGTGGAGAGATGGCCACAAAAGGAGACAGAGGTGGGGGCTGGGACAGGAGGCTGTTTCCAGGCAGTGGGGAAACTCGTAGCAAGGCCCCTGGACTCTGCCTGCAAGATTGGCAGCTGCTTCGGGGCTGTCCTTTCCTCCCCGGACCGCCGGGAGGCAGGAATCCTCCTTCCCCTTTATCCTTCTACTGTCCCTATAGTGCAAACCCCAATCCTGACTTCACCTCCTACCCCTGGGCCTGCAGGCCTTGCAGAAGAAAATGATGGTGCTCTCTCATTGCAGCCATGACACAGAACACCCGATGCCAGCTGACATCTGATGCCAGCCGTCCACCCACTCACTCTCTCTCTAAAGGGCTACTGTTCTCATTCCTTTCAGGGGCTAACTGACCCTTAACCACTTTCCTTAAGTCTGCAACTCCTTCCTGACCTCTTCCATCTCAGCAGACTGCTTGGAGACCATCAGGTGGCAACCAATTCTCTCATCCTCTGGCCTCTAGGTTTACCGATCTTCTCCAATACAGCCCAGGCAACTCCACCCTGCATGCATGGGTCCCGCTCCTGCCATCTCCCCCGGGACATTTTCCATTCTTCATCTTCGTCAGCATCATCATCTCTCTGTCTTCTTGGTCTTGCACCTCAAGAAAGGAACGTATTTAAGCCTTTCCCATTTTAAAATAAGTAAATCAATCTCCCCATTTGCTGCTGCGTTCCCCCTTCACCCACTGCCTTCTATCCTTTTAATTGAGATGCTTCTGGGAAGGATGCGTTCCTTTTCTTTGGGACTCCCTGGAGCCTGTGTTAGCTAGGACTGCTCACGCTCCATGGGTACTGCGGATTCCGGCTGAGCCAGGAGCCAGGAGCCAGGAGCCAGGAACTTCTTCTGGGTCTCCCACACAGATGCAGGGGCCCAAGGACTTGGGCCATCTTCTACTGCTTTCCCAGGCCATAACAGAGAGCTAGATCAGAAGTGGAGCAGCTGGGCCTTGAACTGGTGCTCATATGGGATGCTGGCACTGCAGGAGGCAGCTTTACCCACTATGCCACAGCACCGGCCCCAAGCTACCAATTCTTAAGCATCAAGTGGGGAGTAACCCCACAACCCCGCGGGTTCCTACATTCAGCGCCTTGTTAGATACTCCAGATGTGACCTCTCTGCTGTCTTTCATCTCTGTCGGTCTCGTTGGCTCTCCACCACAGTTCTGGCAGATTCGATTCTGCCAGCCAGAATGTAGCCATGGTCTCCTTGTTGAGCCCCCAGACTGGATCTTTGGGAGTTTTGTTTGTTTTTTAAAATTTATTTATTTATTTGAGAGGCAGAGCACAGGACAGAAAAAGAGACCTTCCATCTGCTGGTTCACTCCTAAAATGGCTGCAACAGCCTGGCTGGGTCAGGCCCAAGCCAGGAGCCAGGAGCTCCATCCGGGTCTCCTGTAATGGGTGGCAGGGGCCATCTGCTGCCTCCCAGGTGCATTAGCAAGAATCCAGCCTGTACCTTTTGACCTGCATCAGTCAGGTCCTGGTGTGAAGCAAACAGGACATTGAAAAATGTGGGGTGATTTCAGGAGAGCTTAAAGAATAGAGAGACAATTTATAAAGGGTTGGTAGGGGAGAGGAAAGCTACAAGGAAGAGTGCTCGGTGCACTGGGACCAGCAGCAAGGCAGCACTTCCAGCCCTAGTCTTCAAAGGCTAAGGAAAGGAGTGGTGATCTGAACTGAGAGAGAGAGGAGGAGGAGGAGTGGGGGAGGCAGTGCACCTGCTGGGAGCTGTGATCTGTAGCTGAGTGGCAGCCCCTCCCACAACGTGACTTCACAGAGAAGGGTCCTGAGAATAAATATGCAGCCTTCTTTGGCCTCCTCACCCCATCTCATGCCATACCCCCCCCCCCCCCGGTCAGCTCCCAGGAAGCCAGGGGGTCCAGAGGACCTGAAGAGGCAGAGCTGAAGTGTGCGGTGTGACTTTCACATCCTCCTCTGTGACACGCCAGAAAAGTCCCCCCTGCTCACGCCCCTGCCCGGCCCCATTTGTCCACACCCGGCTGCTTCATCACCTTCAGAAATCTCAACTTTGTGGTATGCACCGGTTCCTCTTGATAACATGTTTCTTCTTACCAAATTGCATTACCAAGCCTTTGACCTGCTCCTCCCGCAGCACCCTGGGCTGACCTCCTGGGAGTTCTCGGCCACAGGCCTCCTCCTCCAGCAATGAAGACCCACCCATGGCCCCTATACCACTGTGTTCCCTCTGGCTGCTGAGGTGGGCCTGATGACAGTTACAGTAAGCTGTCATAAATGTGTTCAAGCGTGAGTAAGCAGACAGGGCAGGGAGAGCATGAGGGTACATGAGCAGGCCAGGCCACTACAGTCATCAAAATGCTTCACTAACTGTATTTTTCCACTGGGGGGGAAAAAAAAAACAGATTTGCTTATTTATTTGAAAAGCAGAGTATCAGAGAGAGAGGGAGCGAGATCTTCCACCTACTGGTTCATTCCCCAGATGGCCACAATGGCCAGAGCTGGGCCAGCCCAAAGCCTGGAGCTTCATCCAGGTCTCCCACGTGGGTGGCAGGGACCCCTGTCCCTGAGCCATCACTTGCTGCCTCCCAGGAAGCTGGAACAGAAGCAGACAGGACTCAAACCCAAGTGCTCTGATACGGGTGCAGCTGTCTTAACAGATGCAAGTGCCCACTGTGCGTCTCTACAGCCACATAGACTGGATCGCAAGGGTTCACCTTAGCGACCTAATCCAGCTGTAATCACTTGCCAAGACCCCACCTTCAGACACCATAATTCCATTAAGTTTCACCGTTAATCCATTCACACTAAGACGCTGGGGATCGAGACTCGAACACTTGGGCCTTGGCCGACACTCACATTAGGCTCCAACCTCGCACCTGCGTCCTGCACTTTCATTTCCACCGCAGCCCTGAGTGGTAGGTGAGAGCTGAGGCCCGCGTGCTCTCTGTGCTGGGAGAGTGAAGTGGCCCAGCCCAGGTCACACAGCGGCGGGCAGAGGAGAAGCACACAAACTCAACCCCAGGGCCCTTCCCTACGGCTTCTCCTCCTGCCTCACCCGGGGTCACCTGCTGTCAGTCCCTTTTTATTTGCCCAGATTTCAACTTACACATGAGAACCAAACACTAGCCTGAGAGAGAACTCACTTTCTGTATGGCTCTCTGCCCTGGCCGGGACTTCCTCTAGCTGCTCAGATTCCTTGCCGGTTACCAGTCCTGCCCTTCCTGGGTGCTGGCTCTTCCTGTCCTATGACTCCAGTGTGCTAGGATGACTTACGACCGTGTCTCCTGGAGAGTTACCTCTGGGTATGCCGCAGAGTTCCCTATCAGCAAAGAGAATGTGGAAGGCCCCAGGTGCTTTTTTTTTTTTTTTTAAAGGTCTTGCTGCGACTTCTCTGTTTTTAAACTCTGGTGAACCCCAGACAGACCGGAATAGCAGCATCTTCACAAATATTTCCTGGAGTTGAGGGAAGGGGGAACTGGGCAGCTGTTTCCATGGGAACCCTGGCAGGGCCAGTGGGCACCTGAGGGCTGCACAGGCTCCAGCTCTGGGTACCTGAAGAGGCTGCAGAGACCCAGGTGTCTGGTGGTTGGGGTGGGGACAAGGTCGACACTGGGGGAAATGTCCTGTGAGATCAGACTTCATGGGTATTATGCAAAGCAAATGCAAAGAAGAGTTGGCCAGCTCTCAGTTTTCTTCTGGGTGGAGCCTTCGGGAAAATTCTACAGACCACCGCTCCAAGCAAGGGAGGGCACCTTTTAAACGTAAACACGCCGGGTGACAGCTTGTCCCCCTACCCTGGCCGGGCCGGGGGGTCGTCGCCCGTGCTGCCCCTCGGGGTGTCTGCCGCTGTCCCCGGGGCCGCAAGGCGGGAGACCCACGCGGAGCCGGCTGCTGGAAGCTTCCCCGACGCACGCCTGCCTCCAGGTTGGGCACCCAGACCTGCCCCCATGGCACTTCTAGCAGAGCCATCTGGCTTCCCTGCCCAGGGGGTCCGGCAGGGGGAAGCAGCGCCCCGCCGCACAGCCCTCCCGCCCGCGGCCGCGGCGGCCCCTGGCCCTGCGGAGCTCCGCGCGCCCCAGCCGCGGGGAGGGCGGGCCGAGGGGCGGCGGCCCGGGTCCCGCGGCCGCCCCGCCCTCCGGCTCGCGGCCGATTCGCGCTGCGGCGGGGCCGGCGGCCGGGCGGCTGCTGTCCAGGCAGGGCTGGCCGGGCCTGGCGGCGCCGTGCAGTGCGCCGGGCGTCCGGGAGATGGCTTCGCCCCGCTCGCCCGCCGCCCGCGCTATTGTCTCGCCCGGAGTAGCCTGACGGCGGGCTCGCGCGCGCGCTCGGCCGGCCCCTGCGCCCCGCGAAGCCACTCTCCCTGCCCGGGGAGCCGGCGGGAAGCGGCGCGCGGCTGTAAGGGACGCCCGGAGCCCACGTCGCCGAGCACACGACCCGTCGGGTCTGGCCGCGGAGCCCGCCGCCGAGCGCAGGTAGGACGCGCAGCCGCCCGGGAGCGCCGGCCCCGGGTCTGCAAAGCGCCCGGGAGCCGCGGCGGCGGAGGCGGCGGAGGCCGGGGCTGTCGCTCGCTCCAACATGGCAACAGCCGAGGTGCAACAATGGAAGCGGCGAGGGCTGCCGGCCGCGGGCCGAGCGGGGGGCGCGGGGAGAGCCCCGGCTCCAGCCCGCAGCGCCCGGCAGGTTGCGCGCCCCGCGCCCGCCGCTTCGGGGCCTCTGCAGCTCCGGACACCCCCATCCCCACCCCGTTCTCGCCAAACACGCTTCCTGGCGCCCGGCGCGGGGCGATCGCAGCCAACCAATGGCTTGGAGGTTTGTTTGTCGGTTTAAGATGAGAGATTAAAAAGCAAAAACCTGCCCCAGAGCGGGGCGGGGTGGGGTGTGGGGTTGAGAGGGGGTGCCTAGCCGTGCGCTGTGTGACAAGTCGGCATCTGGGCCGGGGAGTCGCCAGGCGGAGGGTAAAACTGGCTTCTCCCATATAAGGGCACTGCAGCAGAGGGAGCCGGAGAGGGACCCTCCGCCCGAGGTCCCTGCGCCCTGAGAAGGCGCTGCTCTCCTGGCCTGCCCTCCTCCCTCGTTTTCAGCCCTCGACAGCGGTGGCTTTGATGCTGGGGGAAGCCGAGTACACTGCCAAGCTGGGGTGGGGTGGGATGGGCTTGGCAGGCTCCTGGGTTGTGGGAAGAGGTTAACAAATGTATGAGGTTAGCGCACACACCCTGGCTGGCTGGGGTTGGAGGGAGTGTGTGTATGAGAGAGAGGAGAGAGAGAAGGATCTGTTACCCTCCTCCCCCTTCAAGCCAACCTCCCCCATCTATTTCCACCCCCTTGTGGGGTCTTTGTGGCTTCCCTGCACCGGTCACGCCTGGGATGGAATTTCTATTGTCTCTGGCTGCCCTGATATTTTTTTCTCAACTCTGTTGGGGAGTTTTGTGCCCTGGGCTGGCCAATGCCAGCAGGGCCCCGGATTCGTTCACACGCAGCGACCCCGGCTCCTAGAATTGGGCCAGCACCAGCCCTGGTTCTCTGTCTGAACTACCTGACTGTCTGGGGTGGGGCCAAGCACATGTAAGCAATTTGCACCGAATTCAGTTCCTGAAGGGACTCGCTCTTCCGCTGCATTAGGCTTTGCAGAGATATTGGGAGAAGCCACAGCCCAGAGGGCCTGACCTCAGATCCTCCCCCGCCCCCTTCCCAACTCCAGCTGCGGATCCCAGAGCAGAGAGGCCATGAGCCTTTGGAAGCACAGCTCCTCCAGAGCCTGGCGGTCCCATCTGGTATTGTGTCCATGGAAAAATGAAGTGAAGGCACATTTTATGGCTCTGCCTGGCAGCCAGCGTCTGACGAGACGGTGGCTCTGGGCTGGAGCCCTGGACCCGGGCTGTGGCTGCTTTTCCTTTGGCCTTTGGGTGAGCCCAAGGTTTGATTTCCATGGCTCTGAGCTTACTGCTGAGTGTGCATGGGTGTGTGTGTCTGAATCTGATCAAGCTCTCGGCGCTGGCCAGGGAGCAGCTTGTCCGTTTTCCTCTCCACTGGAAGCATGGGTGAGGGAAAGCCGGGGGTGGGGGTGAGAAGAGTGAGTGTCTCAGGGGCCCTGGCTGTCCCCTGGGGTGCTGCTTCGGGCTCGCCCAGTGACCTAGTTATGCTCTAATAAAGACTCCACACCCTTGAGGGCCTTTGGTCCCTTTTATGGTGTTCTCGCTCAGCCTCAGCCTGGTGCTATGCAGGTCATATCCGTGATCCTGCCCAGGCCAGCAGGAAGAAAAATGAAGGGATCTCTGTGCCTTTGGAGGGTGTGTTACTGGCCATAAACTTCAGGCTCCTCCCGCTCTGAGGACGTGCACTTGCTCGGACATCATAGTTGGGAAAACACCATCAGGAGCCCCCGGCCTGGCTTCCTGCCTGGCTGTGTGAGGGTGTCTAAGATTTGGCTTGCAGATTTGTAAAGTGAGTGGGGGAGCGTCTGTGACCTGCGGGGTTGTTTTAAGGGTCAGACGGCCTGCTCTCCAGGAGATGCCTATAGCACGTGTGCACGCTGCAGGGTGCCCTGCGAACGCCCCCTCTTCATCCTGGGCAGGCTTAGCGTCCATCACAGGGGAGGGGGGCTGCCGAGGATTGAAGTAGGGAATGTTCTGGAACCTCTCCCTTCTGGCTAAGGTGGGAGTGATGTGACAATACCAAGGTAACTTCTTTGGCTGTTTGAGGTCGATCCAGCAGGGATGGGAGAGAAGGAGAGCTTCCTCCATTTGTGTGGCACTGGGGAGAGACAGACACCTTCCGAAGGCCGGCTGCTGCTGAGCTGGCAAATCATGGAGTAGCTACTGCTTCCTGAGGTCAGCCCCTGGCGCATGACAGCGGCGGGTTTTGAAGCAGGGAGTCTCACTGCACACGCGTGCTCGGAGCTTCAGTGCCACCGTCGGAGAGTTTTACCGGGTCTCAGGAGAACAGAAAGGGGCAGTGGAGTTGTGGAATAATTCATCCGCAGTGGATTCCTGATCGGCTCCAAAAAATGTCCCCATGAGATCTGGGAACAAGGCAGCAACCTCGCAAGGACAGGGACCCTGGGGGATAAATCTCTCCCCAGCCCCCGTCCAGCCCATGTCTGGGGGTTGAATTCCCTGGCTTCCTTCCAGCCTTAGCTGCTCTTCCACACGTTTTCATTTCTGTCTCTCCCCTTCCATGGATAGAGAAGTCTTGAGACATTGAGGTCAAACCATGAGGCCAGCCCCTCGCGGCAGGGCTGGGACTTGGCCCTGGGAAAATTACGGCAGATTTCGGGTTTGGTCTTTTCCTGTCCGCCTTGAGGCGCACCTGTTTCCACCCCACCCCACCCCCGCCCTGACCTTGGAGGGACTATTGTTGCATTCCCTGTGGTCACATAAAGCATGTACACTGGACAGCACCTTGGCCGTCCCTTGCCTGAGAAGCGACTCTCCCAAGGTCACACGGTGACCAGCAGTGCTGGGACCTGATGTTCGCCCACGGGTCACAACATGGCCTTCCACACATTAGAGTCTTGTGTTGACCATGGCAGCGGCTTCATTGTTGGGAAGTTCTCTCTCCTGAGAACATTGGTAATGGGACCCACTCTCCCCGGGACCATGCTGGCCAAGGAGACTGGAGGGGTGGAACAGAGGCCCTCAGGGTGTGGAAAAGGAAGAGGACAGAAGTTCTCCACGGTCTCCAGGCTGAGATAAGAAGCCGTGTGTGGAGGGATCTTTAACAATCTGGCGCTGTGGCATAGCAGGTTAAGCCACAGCCTGTGATGTCCGCATGCCATACGGGTGCCAGTTCAAGTCTCGGCTGCTCCACTTCCGATCCAGCTCCCTGCTGATCCAGCTGAGAAAGCAACGGAAGACGGCCCAAGTGCTTGGGTCTCTGCACCTGCATGGGAGCTCTTGGCTCCTGGCTTCAGCCTGGCCCAGCCCTGGCATTGTGGCCATGTGGGGAGTGAAGCGGCAAATGGAAGATCTCTTTCTCTCTCCCTCTCTCTCTCTCTAACTGCTAGGTCAGTCCCTACCTGAGGCTCCGAGAGGGCGGAGGGGGAAACTGCCTTCCACTTCAGCTGTACCGCTCCTCCTGCTACTTCCTCTCAGGATATTGCCCAATCCCCTCCTCCAGGGCCTTCCTCTCCCTAGCCGACCCTCGTCGCCGTGAGGCTAATGATGGCACGCCACAGGTTCCTCTTACACATGGGTTTCTTCTCTTCTGGGAAGTGTTTCCCACTTTTTGCCCCTGTGGGCCCTGGAGATTCAGTTCTGCTCCATCACCCTCCTCTCCTGCGGCCTCACACATGGAGGTGAGTGCCAGGCGTGAGAGCTGCTCCCCACGTGTGGTTCACTCCCCACACTGCTCACCGGTTTGGCCAGGCCCGCCGGGAATAAGCTTGACCAGGGCAAGTCAGTCTGCAGCCCATCCCACCCCCAGCCCTGCTCTGATTCACTGATGTCCTTTGAAGAAACCAGAGTGCGTTAGGGCAAGGGGCAGGGGGTTAGGGGGTTGCCATTTTGAGGGAGTGCCCGAGTTTTCCTTGCCAGGTAGAGGAAGTAGGCATAAGCTCTTCTTGTCTCAAGTCCCAAGCTGACCTGGAGCCCATACTGTGGTGGCGATGGAGCCTTTGCATGTGGGCGCCTCCCTGACGGCCCAGCCCCTGTCGCGTTCCTGTCTTCCAGAGGGGAAGGGGGGTGAAGTGACAGAGCACCCTGAGAGTGGATTGAATTCTGGCCGGGAAAGGAGAGATCGTTTGCAAGCCGGGTGCTGGAAGAAGCTGGGAGAAGGCGATTCTGTTATCTCGGCGTCCTAGCCAGGACGTCAGATCTCCACTCTGGGCTTTCAGAAGCAGCGTTTTGTGTGTGTTTTTTTTGTTTTTGTTTTTTTTAATTTTTTTTATTTTTAAAGTTTATTTGAGAGAGACAGAGGGACAAAAAGAGCTCCAATCTGCTGGTTTTCTCTCCAAATGTGTGCAACAGCCAGGGGACTGAGCCAGGAGCTGCGAATTCAGTCTGGGTCTCCTGTGTGGGTGGCAGGAACCCAACCATTTGAGGGATCGCCTGCTGCTCCCTGGATGAGCCTAGCAGGAAGGGGAGTCGGAAGCAAACCCAGGCACCCCGATACGGCTAGGCCAAAGGCCCACCCCCCTTTTTTAAATTTAGAGAATAGATACCCCGTAGATATATATAATTATGATTTATCAATTAAAAATAGTAATAAAGCCTAAAATAAATTGCATTAAAGAGAAAGAGAGGATGTGGTTTCTTGAGAACAGACTGAAATAGAGTGCACCCAGAGAGCTGGCAACTTCTCAGAAGTGTGCTCTGGGCCGTGCTGATGCAGGTGACCCCAACCTGGAGGGCAGCACGGGGGGCCCTCGAGTCACCCCGTGGAGTGTCTCCACCTGCCGTGGCCTTCACTCCCCCGGAGGCACCAGCAGGGTGGAGGCTTGCTGGGGAAAGGGAGCTCACGGGGGGCTTGAGAAGGGGTGCACCCATTTCAGCAGGCTCAGGACCGGAAGGCTGGGCTCCCCTTCCGTGGGGAACGTTCAGACTGGGAGGGGTGGGCAAAGTGCTGGGGTGGGGGGCTCTGCTCCCGCCTCTGCGGCTCACATCTGTGAGCCATCTCTGTGGCTGTCGGTTCTCTTGGCTGCAAAAACAGTGCATTGTGTGTGTGATTGGAGCGGCCTGGGGAGTGCGGTGTTCTGGCGTCTGGGAGTTGCTAGCATCGGTGTGAACACAGTCAGGTGCACTGGGCCTGGGTTTCTGGGGCAGGATGCCGAGAAGGCGATGAGTCTGGAGCTCACGCAAGTTTCAGTTTAGCTCTTGGTTCTATAATTCACATGTTGCGTGACCTTGGGCAAATTACTCAATCCTTTTCCTGTTTCCTCATTCATAAAATAAGAATAATAATCTAAGGGCTGAAGTGGGGATTAAATAAGACAATACCTGTCACGAGGGCGGGGGAGAGGGAGCAAAAAGCCTGCTTCCTTCCTCTGTTTCTCAGATGGCCCCATTGATTTAGCCTTCCCCTCCTCCCCACCTCCCTGCCTGCCTTCTGCTCAGAGCGTACACCCTCACTGCAGGCATGCTGCGTGCCTGTCTCCCCCCCGCCCCCCAAGGGACTCACGGGGCACATTTTGCAAGGACGACAAGTAGGCGTGTTGGCTCCAGGGGGCCTGCATGACAGTCATACCGCAGCTTCTGATGGTGGCTACCCGGGAGACCCTGGGAGAGGGTCACACGGGCAAGCGAGCCGTGAAGAAGGGGCTCACGGAATAGGAATGCTGTGCTGGGCCACAGGGCCCCGTCTCTGCCTGGGCTCCAGTACAGACCTCGCCCAGGGTACACATGAGGTCTGTCTCCCTCGGGCCCTCCCTGTGGCCATGGTCGGAGAGGCCATCAGAGACAGGCGTCAGGGCAACAAAGCAACACCAAAACTAACTGACGCGAGTCCTTTCCGCTCCACTCTCTGTGCCACCAAAGCCACTTTCTCCTTTGAAAATCTCTGTGACCCTCCACGCACCAAGATGCCCCAGGTTTGTTTTATCAGCAACAAAGGCAGAGGTGTTGGCCTTGTTCCCCGGAGCCCAGGCTGGTGCTGTAATCACCCAGCACGCTGGGAGTCAGGGGTGAGGAGCAAGAGGAGGACTAACCAGGGCGGCCTTCTGAGCATGCTGAGTTGGGAGGGGGCGGGAGGAAGGGGCAGGTGCACCCAGCCCTGGCCAGGGCTTTGCAGCCTTCACAGTCACGTGGGATTGGGAACTGGGGCATGGGAAGCCCATCCCTGGTTGCACACGAGCAGGCCAGCAGGGCTCAGGGAACGCCGAGAGCTACTGCCGTGGCAGGTCTAGGGGGTGACCTGGGCGAGACCCCCCATTGCCTGGCACCATCGGGGTCACTGCCACTCAGGTTTGGGGATCCTGGGACCCTCAGAGGCTATCTCGGGGACTGCCTAACTTCTCAGGTCTCCTTAGGGTCCTGCATCCCGAGTGGGTTTCTCCTTTCACCCTTAGCCTCACCCCGGAGTCAGTGTCCTTGTCTGACTCTGGCAGGATGTCCTTCCAGCCTGGTGCCGGGAAGAGTGGGGGCTTCCAGCTTGGGAGCTGGGGGAAGCCTGGGAGCCACCTGCATGGGGCTGGGCTAACAATAGCCAAGGGCAGGGGTCAGCGGGGGTCAGCGACTTAAAGGGACAGGTCGCCTCGTGGTGGGAACTGTGTTTAGGGGGGATAAGAGATTTTCTGGGCTCAGGAGCTGAGACCAGGGGAGGCCATGCCCTGGAGACCCACCCTGCCTGCCCCAACAGGACTGTAGCTCCCAGCGAAAATGGGAACCTTCTTGGCACATCTAAGGCCTGTTGGGGTGGGCACTGCCGTCTCAAAACAAAGACTCGGCTTTTTAAATACAGATGTCCCCAGGAGGGGCCAGCACCTTGGCCTGCCACGCCCCTGTGTGACTGTTTGGTGCTGTTTGCTTTTTATGGTTTCTTCTGGACCGAGGGACAAAGGACAGGGTTTTGCTGGAGAGCCTGTGCTCCCCATCCTCCAGGGCATCCCGAAGTTTCCCCATGCCTTCCTGACTTAGGAAATGGCAGGCATCACCTCACTGACCCCTTCTGTCTGCAGCTCCTTTTCCTGGCCGTGCCTCCCGGGGGCTCACCTCCCAGCTGCCTGCAGCCTGTCCTGGCCATGCCTCCCTGGGGCTTGCCTCCCAGCTACCTGCAGCCTATCCTGGCCAAGTACCTGCAGCCTGTCCTAGCCGTGTCTCCCTGGGACTCACTTCCCAGCTAGCTTATGGAACGTGAAGGAGGAAGTGCGGCCCAAGAGGCCTGGGCCACCCCCTACCTGACAGCACCTGTTTTCTCTTTTCTTCCAGGGTTGACTTTCCATCTTTTTCCCAGACTTCTTTGCCCGTTGACACTGGGAATGTGACGTCATGGGGCCTAGGTCAGCTTCTTGTCCTCAGGGAACTGGAGATGGGAGGGGGTTGTGTGTGGGAAGGTGGAGGTGGAAGGGGTGCGGAAGTTGAGGGGACACAGGGGTTTGGGGTGTCAAGGGGAGGTGTGATGGGCATAAGGTGAGCATGGTGAAGGTAGGGGCTGGAGGGTGTGTTTGGGGGATGGGGTGAGTGGCGTGCAGTACAGGGGAGGGGTGAGGGGGTGCGTGCAGACAGGGTGTGGGGGGGCAATGCAGTGACGTGGTTACCATGGCTGGGTCGCTGAGACGACACCTGCCCTGGCTTGCTGGTTTGGAATGTGTGGTGGCTGGGGGACCGTGACAACACTGAACTGCCCTCCCCTCGCCCCCCAGAGGCAGGGACGGAGCTTGTCCCCGAAGTGATGTGAGGACCTGGTTGGGCCTCATCCGGTTTCCCATGGGTGACTGGCTTGCCTTTTTCTGCCTCACTGACCTCGGCCCTCCTCGGAGCCCAGCAGGTGTCTGTCAGCCCACACACGTCTGTCCCAGCCCGCTGGCTCCCACCCTTCCCTCAGGTAGCACCACAGCATGGGGCTGCTGGCCCGCTCAGGGCTCCGTGTGTGTGATCACCTGGGCACCGAGGCCCTGGCACGTCAGTGCCAAGTGTGTGCTTGTGCCAGGGCCCGGACGGTACCTCGTGTCGCCACTGTGAGACCCTTCCCCACATCGGGTGTATGGGTCCTTCCTAGCCCTGCAGTGCCCCAGGGACAGACCCGGGGCCAAGCCACTTCTGCCTAGTGGCTCTCGCCGCCCTCCACTGGAACAGATGAAAGGCGCCGCTGCGAAACACCGCAGAGTTGTCACACGCGGGTGTGGTGGAGGCGCTCCCGGAAGTGTTGGCCTCTGGCAGCGATGCCCTTCTCCCAGAGGGTGGCCGCAATGTCGGGATTCCATGGCCTCTGCCCTGACACGGGTCCCCCTGCTGGCCGGGGGCGGTGGGGGGGTTGGACCCCTCAGCACCGCCTCCTTGCTGTTTGCAGACGCCCACGCACTGGCCCAGCTGGGGGGCACTGCTGCCCTCGGTGGGCTGTCCGGGCGGAGCAGGGCCTTCCCTGCTTGATCTGCCCTTGCTTAGTGCCCTGGCTGGGCGGCAGCCGCTGCCACCTGCCTTGTGGACCCTGTCCTGTGGGCTGGCCTTCTCCCAGGAGAAGTCCCCGCCCAAGCAGGAATCCTGGGGAACTGGATTGCCAAGGACAGGAGCTGGGGAAGCTGAACTGGGGCAGGAGGTGACCGGCTGGGCCCTGTAGGAGACCTCAGCTGGCTACCAGCAAATAGTGTGTGGAAGGTGAGGAGGAGGAGGAGGAGGAGGAGGAGGACGGACCGGGGACCAGGACTGGAGAGAGCGGCTGTGTCCCTGGGCGCCTGTTTTCCGGGTCCCAGCCCCCTGGGAGCAGCTTCCTGTGTGCTCCCGTGGCCCCTCTGCCATGTCTTCAGTGTGCAGGTAGTGGCAGTTTGGAAATGTGGCCATGGTTTTTCTGATTTGGGGTGTGCTGGTGCGAAACTTGCACGGAGAGAGATGTCCTCACGAGTCCCTTACTGGAGGCCAAGGTCGGTAAGGGGAGGTCATCGTCCAGGCACACCCCCCCCCCCCATCCTGTCCCTGCACCCTTCTCTGGAGGGCGAGGGAGCGTAACCACTCTGTTCCTTAGAGGGAACCTGGGGCCGTGTCGACAGCGGGGAGGAAGCCAAAGGCAGGAAGTGGGGAGCAGACAGAGGAGATGTGGCAGCTCTGGCTGCCTGGATGATTCTTAGCTTGGAAACCCAAGCTGCCAAGCCTTTTCTTCCCTCTCCGCCCAATGTTCCATTCAGCTGATTGCCAGCTGCTGCTCCCCGGCCGCGCGATCCAAATCTCAGGCTGTAGAGGAAGGAAAGTTTAGAGAGGAGCCACGGCTGCCTCACCTCTTCCATCCCTGCTTCTCGTCATGCTCGGAGCCCAGAACCTGGAGCCAGCGTGGCAGGAGCTCCGATCTGCAAGGATTCTGTGTGCTTGCGCCCGGCACCGGCTGTACACGTGGGCTCTGAGTTAAAGCCAGCAGTGCCTGCAGACCTGGTCTCTAACCACGTCCCCCAGGCTCCTAAAACCTGTCACTCTGCTCGTCTAGGACCCAGGAAGCCCTTTACTAAGTATCTGCTTTGGCTTCAAACTGCGAGTGCAAGGTGCACCCCGGGACGAGAGGCATGGTGGGCAACACGGAGCCACACGGGGCCGCTTTGACCTGGCCGTGAGGACGCTAGAAGGGGGGACGATGAGTCGGGAGAAAACACAGTGGCTGTCTTCTGTCTCCCCACATCTGGGACTCGATGAGAGGTGCTGAGGGAGCAGCCTGGAGAAGAGAGAGACACTGTGGGCGCACGTGATTCAGCCATGGATCTGATATTGCACGGGCTTCTTAGGCCGCGTAAAACCTGGGGCTTTTAAATAAGGAAGCAGGGCTCACATACACATCTGCTGGAGGCAGGGAGCTGGCCTGCTTGACCTTGGCAGGCGTCCTGCTGGAGGAGTCGCAGGGCGTGCTCTCTCTCTGGGAGGGACCCGTGGGACCAGGCAGCAGGTGTGTGGCTGCCGAGGCGGGGTCAGGGTCCCCGGCTGCAAAGCCGGTGGGAATTTGGGTGTGGGTGTTGGGGGAATAGAGAGAAGCAGGAAAGGAAATGTCTGGAAGCCAGAGGGGTTGAGTTCTTAGGGCTTCCAACTCCTGGGCCCTGCCTGCCCTAAGGGGAGGCACTAAAATGCCTAGAACAAGTTCTCTTCCCTTAGTAACAAACCCCTGGAAGTCGGATTGGCCAGTGCTGGGGGCTTGAGACCCTCCATCGTTTGTCACCCCCTAGCTTGAGAGCTGGCCGTTGTCTCTGCTGGTGAAGACGGGAAGGGCATGCAGTGCCTGCCCTGTGGTATCTGTGTATGTCGGTCCCCAGTGTGAGGTCGGAAGCCCCCTGGACTTGCTCCACCGTCCTGTGACTATGTCCAGTGTTCGGATGTGCAGGTGCCTGGCATGGCGCGTGGCTGGTACTCCCCGCCCACTGGGGTCCAGTCCTGTGGTCAGGATGAGGAGGTGACCCACACCCACTGAGGTTCTCTCAGTCCCATGCAGAGCGGCTTCAGAGGGACAGCAGGACGTCCCTCCCCCCAGTGACTTCAGGGCTGCACCCGCCCTGGCACAGAGCCAGCCCCACTGGAGGGGATGCCCCCCTTCTCTGCACCCTTTGACTCTGAACCATTGTGTGGCTCTGCCCTCACCCCATTGCTTCCCTGGCCAGCCCCCGGCCATCTGTGGGCAGCTGTGGGGCCTGAGTTTGGTGCCTGGTGATGCTGGGACCCTGGCACCGACCAGCTCAGCCAAAAGGCTGTCTTCTTCCCTTACCATCTGACTGCCTGGTGCTTTTTGGGGTCCCTTCACCCAGTCCCTTCTTGTCATCCTGAGAATTCTGAGACCCTAGGGTGTGGGATCAAAGCCCCCAACTGCTGAGGGGCTTTTGAAATACACGGAGTCCAGGGACTCGTTCCGCTGAGTCAGGACCACCGGAGATGAGAGTGCAGTCACTGGAATTAGTTAGTAGTATCGTGTGAGTGTTGAATGTGGGGGCGTGCTAACGGTGTTGTGTTTATGTAGGAGACATGTCCTAGTTCTTGGGAGATTCAGGCTGAAATATTTAAAGACAAAGGATTTGCATCTTGCGAATGGTTCAGCAGAAAGAGAGCAAATGTGGAAAAATGTTAACAATTAGTGCACGCAGGTGGTGAAAGGAAGCTGGCCCTAGCTGGCCTTTGAGACGATTTGCAGCTGCTGTCAGAGAGACCCTGGGAGGGACACAGCCATGGCCAGCGACTGCAGAGCACCAGGAGGGGCCATTCATGGCCTCTCCCTCCCTCCCTCCTTCCCTCCCTCCCTCCTTCCCTCTCTCCTTCCCTCCCCTCCCTCCCCCTCTCTTTTTAAAGATTTATTTCTTTATTTGAAAGGCAGAGTGTGACAGAGAGAGGGGGGAGGAGAGAATGAATCTTCCGTTTGCTGGCTCTCCCCAAATGGCTGTAACAGCCAAGGCTGGGCCAGGGTTAAACCAGGAGCCAGGAACTCCATCCCGCTCTCCTGCGTGGGCAGCAGGGACTCAGATACTCGAGTCGTCATCGCTTCCCAGATGTAGTAGCAGAGATCTGGATTGGACGTGGAGCAGCGGGGACTCTGCCTTTCAAACAAATAAATAAATATTTTAGAAAAAAAACCAAGAACTACTGTTTTGCTGTATTTATCACTTATCTATACCTCCCTCTATCCAGTCATCATCTCATTATTTTTTTAACGTGCATATTTATGGACTACAGTGTGATAATCCAGGGTATGATGATAAAATTTGGTCGGCATCTCCATCTCCTTAAACTTTTCTTTAAAAAAAAAATCTTGACTGGCCGGCGCCACGGCTCACTAGGCTAATCTTCCATCTGCGGCGCCGGCACCCCAGGTTCTAGTCCCGGTTGGGGTGCCGGATTCTGTCCTGGTTGCTCCTCTTCCAGTCCAGCTCTCTGCTGTGGCCAGGGAGTGCAGTGGAGGATGGCCCATGTGCTTGGGCCCTGCACCCGCATGGGAGACCAGGAGAAGCACCTGGCTCCTGGCTTCGTGTCAGTGCAGTGCGCCGGCCGTGGCGGCCTTTTGGGGGGTGAACCAACAGAAGGAAGACCTTTCTCTCTGTCTCTCACTGTCTAACTCTGCCTGTCCAAAGTGGGGCGGGGGGGAGTCTTGACCAACCCCTAGTACTTGTCCGTGTTTATGGAGTATCATGTGACAATGCGGATGTCAGAGGTGGGTGTGGACTGCTCACCTGGGCTGGTTCACGCCCCTCCTTGTCAGCTTGCACTCTCCTATTTCTTCACCCTGAGGCTTGAGCTCCTAGGGGAAGCCCCCGGCTCTGCCCCAGGGTGGTCGGGACTGGTTGCTACCCGTCCCCCCTCTGATTTCCTGGTACCTGGCTGAGCCTCTGCTTGCCCTGGGGGGAGTCCTGGGGGGGCCTCCCAGAGCCTAGAGGATGCTGTTGGCTCAGAGTGAGCCAGTGCTGAGCCTGTGGGCAGGAGCGGCTGCCAGGGTGGCCTCCTGTTAGCGGGCTGGGCGTGCCTCCCTGTGGTGAGGCTGTAGGTGGCGTCCTGCCCCAGCGCTAGAAAGATGGTGGTTCCCGTGGCGTAGCTCGGCTTGCCTTGGTCTGAATTCCAGTGTGGGAAGACCCGCAGGACTGAGGGCTGCTTGGATCGCCCTCGGACCTTTCGTTCTATTTCCTGTGACTTCGGAGTCCCTTGAGAGATGTGACTGAAGAGGATCAGTAGGCTTGCCTCAAAGAATCCAGAGCTGGAGGTCACTCGGTGAGGTTTCCTTGTTCACCTGTGCACCAGCTTAGAGGTGCCAAGCCCAGCCCAGGTAGTCTAGAAACCCTGGCCTGTACTTGAAGGACCTTGAGGAAGGGCACCACCTGGCTGCCGGTCACTGTCTCCGAAAAGCCCCACTGCCCTTCCTTCCATATGGGTTCGTTTTTCTCAGTGGGACTGAAGTGAATCTTGAACTTGAGTGAGTGGAGGTGGCAGATCCATAAATGTGAGACTTTGAACTATTTCAGGACCTCTCTCTTGGCAGGATAGGGAAGCAGTCCCATCAGAGAGTTTCTAGCAACGCTTCCTGGAGACTCTGGTCCGAGCAAGGTCAAGGTTGAGCTCAAGTTGCACAGGCAGCTAGCGCTGGGATAGGCGTGCCTCCGGAGGGAGAAGCTGAAGCAGGTCACAGAGGTTTCCAGTCCTTGGGAACGAATGGCTGGGGATGGGAGGGCTTGGTCAGTGGGCCCGAGAGGAATGCAGAGGGACTGTAGGGTTCCTGGCTCCAGGGACTGGGTGACGCTGCTCATCGCAGCGGGGGACCGGGAGGGCCGAGCAGGGCTTGGGAGGAAAGGACCTCGTGCACTTTGAGATGTGGGTGGGCAAGCGCATGGGAACGGGATCACCCACCTATGAGTGGCAGGACTGGGAAACGAGGAGAGAGCAGGTTGCCTGAACATGGTGAGGGCAGGGGTGTCTGAGCCAGGGTGTCCTGGTGTCAGCCAGGACAAAGGAAGAGGGAGACAGAAAAGAGTGGGAAACAGGGGAAGCCACAGTGCCCTGACAGCCTGTGCGAAAGGAAGCAGAGCAGCGCAGTGTCTGGGCAGGGGGGAATAAATGCCTTCTGCGCTGTGCTACCCGGCACTGTTGCTGGAGCCCGTCGGTGGCCTGTTGGGGCAGGTGCTGGCTTGCAGCGAGTTCAAGGGTAAACAATTCTGCAGGCATGAAGCTGCCACTTGGGACACCCACCTCCCAGTCCTACCTCCACTTCTGACCCAGCTACTTGCTAATGTGCACTGTGGGAGGAAGCAGGCGATGGCTCACGTGGTTGGGTCCCTGCCACCCGTGTGGGAGGTCTGCGTGGAGCTCCTGGCTCCTGGCTTCTGCCTGGCCCAGCCCCGGCCATTGTGGCCATTTGGGGAGTGAACCAGCGGATAGAAGATCTCTGTCTCTGTCTCTCCCTCTCACTGTCACTTCTGCCTTTCAAATACATAAATATTTTTTAAAAAGATCTGAAGAAAAGAGCAATTAAATGAAAAGCGAGAACGTGTAGACATCAAGTGTCTCCCGCTCGCTTCTGGAGCTGGCTCAGAAGGGAAGGAAGAACAGAGAGTCCAGGGGAGGGATTTAGGGTTAGTTTTCTAACTCCCGTCCGTCTGTCCATCCGTCCTCCCGTCCACAGGAAGAGGCACAATTATGCACAGAAGTGAAGAAACAAGATGAGGAGGAGGGGTTGGAGACCCGGGAGAGGGCAGGTGGATCGATGGGGCATTTCTGAGGGGAGGGGCAAGGACAGGGTTGTGCCTGCCTGCGAGGCGGGACCTGCTTTCCTGGGTACCGCACAGGAGGAGGCAAGGCTGAGTGCAGGTGTGGACAAGCTGGTGCCGCAGGAGCGGCCGGAGGCAGAGGGATGACCTCCAGGGGCCTCCGCTGTCCTCGCGTGGTGCCCGGCTGAGGCCGACCTCAGTGCCCTGCTTCTCCTTGCTCGGGGCTGAGCACATCGTCTTCTGGATCAAAAGGCTTAAACTCAGTCCAGCTTTGAGCATTTATCTGGTGGCTCCTGTCTGTGACGTGCTGGGGCCTTCTTTTCCTGGGACCTCCTTCCCAGCCCCCAGCAGCCAGGTTCTGGGCTTCACCATCTGCCTATCCGGCTCCTTGGAATTCCAAGTTGCAAGACTCCCTGGTGCCCGCTGAGGGTGAGGAGGGGTCTGCAAGCAGCTGTGGAAGGGTGCGGAAACCTCAAAAGCCGTGGGCTCATGAGATAACCACGCCGATCCCTGGAGGCTGCTCCTGGTCCCTTCTGTCTCAGGGAACTGACCCTGAAGTGCCATTGTTGTCAGGTGTCCTGGGCCAGCCATGGCCCTTCAGGCCTGGCGCCTGGGAGCCCACCCTCGGTTCTGCCTTGTTTTAAATCTAATAGAACTTGCCACTCTGGAATCTAGCTGAGGGGCCGGTGTTGTGGCACAGTGGGTTCAGCCACCATCCGTGACACCGGCATCCCATATGAGCGAGGGTTTGCGTCCTGACCGCTCCACTTCTGATCCAGCCGTCTGCTGATGCTTCTGAGAAAGCAATGGAAAACGGCCCGAGTGCTTGGGCCCCTGCATCCGTGTGGCAGATCTGGGAGGAGCTCCAGGCTCCTGGCTTTGGTCTAGCGCAGTCCTGGCCGTTGTAGCCATTTGGGGAGTGAACCAATGAGTGGAAGATCGATCTCTCTCTGTTAATTCTGCCTTTCAAATACGTAAATGAATCCTAAAACAAACAATATGAATCTAGCTGAACCTTGTTCCTGTTGACATGTCCAGCTTCCAAGTCGGGAGGAGGGATGTGCTTCTCCTGTTTATTTCCTGGTGGGTAAAGCAGGATGGTGCAATGACCATGTCTGAGAATTTGACGAGATTGTAAACTTCTTGGCTGCTGGTGCCCAGGGACAGTGGTGACCACTTCACACTGACCTCTCCCAACCTAATCCCCGCCCCCCCCCCCCAACACGTGCACATCCGTGTCCATGCAGCTCAGCTTCAGCGACAGACTAGAGTCTCTTGGGGGAGTTTTTTTTTTTTTTTTTTTTTTTTTTTTTGACAGGCAGAGTGGACAGTGAGAGAGAGACAGAGAGAAAGGTCTTCCTTTTGCCATTGGTTCACCCTCCAATGGCCGCCGCGGCTGGTGCGCTGCGGCCGGCGTACCGCGCTGATCCGATGGCAGGAGCCAGGTGCTTCTCCTGGTCTCCCATGGGGTGCAGGGCCCAAGCACTTGGGCCATCCTCCACTGCACTCCCTGGCCACAGCAGAGAGCTGGCCTGGAAGAGGGGCAACCGGGACAGGATCGGTGCCCCGACCGGGACTAGAACCCGGTGTGCCGGCGCCGCAAGGCGGAGGATTAGCCTAGTGAGCTGCGGCGCCGGCCGGGGGAGTTTTTTAAAAACACCATTACTCTGCCACAGACCAATCAAATTAGAATCTCTTTTTTTAAAAAAAAAAATATTTATTTATTTATTTGAAAGTTAGAGATAAGGAGACAGAGAGAGAAATCGACCTTCTGTCTGTTGGTTCCCTCCCCCGATGGCTGAAATCACTGGGACTGGGCCAGTCTGAAACCAGGAGCCCTGAGCTTCTTGCAGGTCTCCTGTATGGATGCAGGGGCCCAGGGACTGGGGCCATCTTCTGCTGCTTTCCCAGGTGCACCAGCAGGGAACTGGATCGGAAGTGGAGCAGCCGGGACTAGAACCAGTGCCCATGTGGGATGCCGACTCTGAAAGTGAAGGTCTAACCTTCTAACCACAGCTCCGGCCCCTCGTATTAGAATCAGTACTCTAGATGCCGGCGCTGTGGCACAGTGGGTTAACATCCTGGCCTGTAGTGCCGGCATCCTATATGGATACCGGTTCGAGCCCTGGCTGCTCCTCTTCTGATCCAGCTCTCTGCTATGGCCTGGGATAGCAGTAGAAGATGGCCCAAGTCCTTGGGCCCCTGCACCCACGTGGGAGACCCAGAGGAAGCTCCTGGCTCCTGGCTTCGGATCGGCACAGGTCTGGCCGTTGTGGCCAATTGGGGAGTGAACCAAGGGATGGAAGACCTCTCTGCCTCTCCTCTCTGTGTGTAATTCTGACTTTCAAGTAAATAAATAAATCTTTTAAAAAAATCGGTACTCTAAAAAAAATCCCCCTAGGCTGGCATTGTAGGCTGTAGGTAAAGCTGTTGCGTGGGACACCTGCGTCACATATGGGACTGATGGACTGCCCGATGGGTTCAAGTCTTGGCTGTTCTGCTCCTGACCCAGCTTCCTGGGAAGGCAGCAGGTGATGGCTCAAGTGCTTGGTTCTTTGCCACCCACATGGGAGACCAAGATGGAGTTCTTGCCTCTTGATTTCTGCCTGGCCCACCCCTTGCTGTTGTAGGCATTTAGAGTGAGCCAGAGGATGGACAATTTCTCCCTCTCTGTTACTCGCCTTCTAAATAAATAAGTTTAAAAACTTAAAAAAAAAAAAAAGGTCCCCCGAGTTTTCATGTGTGGCTGGATTGAGAACCACAGCGCAGACTAACCTTGTCATTATGACCAACTGTCCAGTGCCTCTTCACTGTTTTCATGTTGTGGCTTCTAAAGAAAAGGATATCAGTGCCCGAGTAAGTGTAGGGCCTGCGTGCGGCTGGAGGCAGCTGGCCAGCGTCCGTCAGTATTTTGGCACATCTGTAATCCATCTGGCCCTGGCCCTCACCTGTTGGCAAGCTTTGTTTTATTGCATGCAATGGTGTATTCTGGGAGGAGCCTGTGCAGTCTGAGTAATTATGAAGTCTGTTTAATAGGGCCCTGCTGTGCGTTCCGTTTACAGCTTTATTGAGGTGTGATTGACCTACCATACGCTATCCACAAAGTCCAGCTTGATAGGTTTTGACACTTGAACATACTGGTGGATGCTCCTCCATGATCAAAATCATGAACATACTCCTCGGCCCCGAAAGTTATGCCACTTGGTCACTGCATCTCTCTCTCTCTCTCTCTCTCTTTTAAAAATTTATTTATTTATTTGAAAGGCAGAGTTACAGAGAGGCAGAGGCAGAGAGAGAAGGAGAGAGAGAGAAAGACAGGTCTTCCAACTGCTGGTTCACTCCCCAGATGGCCACAAGGCTGGAACTGTGCCAATCCAAAGCCAGGAGCTTCTTCCAGGTCTCCCATGCGGGTGCAGGGGCCCAAGGGCTTTCCCAGACCACAGTAGAGAGCTGGATCGGAAGTGGAGCAGCCGGGACTTGAGCCGGCGTCCATGTGGCACTGCAGGCGGCAGCTTTACCCGCTACGCCACAGCGCCGGCCCTCACTGCATCTCTTTGCACTCCTTCCCCAGCCTACTTCTTGTCCCTGTCGATTAGCTTTGTTTTCCAGAATTTGATGGACTCACCTGTGCTCACACTCTGGCCGCTTCTTTTACTCAGCACGGTTAATCTGCGATACATCCATGCTATTGCAGCGATAATTCGCTGGTTTTCATTGCCGAGTGGTGTTCGATTCATATCACATTTTATTTAAGAAATCCATTCGCCTGTGGACAGACATCGGGTTGTTTGCAGTTTCAGATGTTACACACAGAGCTGCTGCGAACACTCTGGTCTGTGCCTCTGGTGGACATACGCCTTCATTCTCCTGGACCACCGTGAGTGGGTTAGTTGAGTTATGTGGTAGGTATCTGTGTCTGTTTACCTTTTTAGGAAGCTGCCTGTTTTCCAAAGTGTTTGCGTTCCCCACCAGCAGCACGTGGAGGCGTGGGAGCTCTCTTTAAACAGACCGAAGAGCCTCTTGCCCATCTTTTCCTCTAGGTGGATGGAAGTGCATGTGTGTCTCTCTCAGGGCACATAAGAGAGAGATGACGTTTGTGGGCTAGGGACCAGAGATGGAGATGCGTGTCGATGGATGGGCGCTGTAATGTGGATGTGTAGACACAGACCCGTGTACACCGATGGGGGAGGGGCTGGGTGTGATTGATAGATACAGCAGTTTTGGGATCTTTCTGTTTCTTTCCATCTGCTGTGGGCACCGAAGAAGCAGGTGCGGCCCCAGGCTATGTCATCAACACCAGATTATTGGTAAGTCTCTCCTTCTGACTGAATGACTTATACTCCCCTCTTGTCTGCAGGTGCCCAGACACCATGCCACAACCCCGCAGACCTGGCACCGGCAGGAAGTAGAAGGCGTCCTCGTCTCCTGTGCCCCCCGTCCTCACCATGTCTTCGACTCAGGGCGATGGGGAGCACTGGAAGTCCCTGGAGTCGGTGGGCATCAGCCGGAAGGAGCTGGCGATGGCCGAAGCCCTGCAGATGGAGTATGATGCCCTGTCCCGGCTCCGGCACGACAAGGAGGAGAGCAAGGCCAAGCAGAGCGCAGACCGCTCGCTCATCAGCTGGGACGAGCCTGCCTTGGACTTCTACAGTAAGCCCACAGGAAGGCGCAGTGACCTCAAGCTCTTCCGCGGTCTCTCTGGCTCTGATCCTACCCTCAATTACAACTCGCTCTCCCCACAGGAAGGGCTGCCTGGCCACCCTGCCTCCCAGGGCCCCCAGCCTGGCCCGGATCCCTGGCCCAAGGGCTCCCTGTCTGGAGACTATCTCTATATTTTTGATGGTTCTGATGGGGGCCTTTCCTTGTCCCCAGGACCAGCAGACGTAGATGGCTCCTGCAAGAAACTGTCCCCACCCCCTCTGCCCCCCCGGGTCTCTATCTGGGACGCCCCTCCTCTGCCTCCCAGAAAGGGGTCCCCTTCACCCTCCAAGACCTCCCAGCCCAATGACATCAACACGTTTTCCTTGGTTGAACAGCCGCCAGGCAAGCTGCTAGGTCCTCAGATCCTGAAAGAGGACGAGCCGCCAGCAGGCGGGGGTCAGGGGTGCCTCCTGGGGCCTGTGGACTATGACGGCATCAATGACGCCATTACGAGGCTCAACCTGAAGTCAACCTATGACGCAGAGCTGTTGCGCGATGCCACCCGGGACTGGAAGGAGGGCCGAGGGCCTCTGGACTTTGGCAAGGACACCCCTGGGAAACCCGTGGCCCGGAGCAAGACTATGCCCCCGCAGGTGCCCCCACGTACCTATGCCTCCCGCTACGCCAACCGAAAGAATGCCACGCCTGGCAAGAACCGCCGGATTTCCGCTGCTCCGGTGAGGCTCCTAGCGTGTTTCTTCTGCCCCCTGTCCTGTCACTCAGAGATGAGGCCAGCCCCCCTCTCTCCTTTGCTGCTCCACATCCAAGTCCTCACCTCTTTAGTCCCCCCCACCACCACTTCTGCTTATGGCACTGGGTCCCCGTGCCCTGGCCTGGGAGAGATCCAAGGTAGTTTTTATTTTATTTTTTTTTTAAGCTTGTTTATTCTTTATTTGAAGGGCAGAGTGACAGGGAGAGACACAGAAAGAAAGGTCTTCCATTTGCTGATTCCCTCCCCAAATGCCTGTGACAGCCAGGGCTGGGCCAAGCCGAAGCAAGGAGTCAGGAGCTCCAGCTGGGTCTCCCACGTAGAGTGGCAGGAACTCAAGCACTTGAGCCATTGCCTGCTGCCGCCCTGGCGCGTTAGCAGGAAGCTGGATTGGAAGCAGAGGCAGGATTCCATCCCAGGAACTCTGGGATGGGATGTGGGCATTGCGACTGGCGTTTTAACCTGTTGTGCCATAATGCTGCCCCCCAAGTAGTCTTAATTGAGGGGTCGGAGAACCCAGGGGAGATAGGGCTTGTCTTCAGGGCCGAGTTTCGTGTATCTTGGCCACAGTGGCCTTTCTAGTGTATTCTAATCCTGGTTCTTAGTGTGTGTGCACTACATCATATCAGGACTGAGTTAGGAGCTGGGTGGTCCATTAAAAATTTTATTTATTTTCATTTTCTTTGGATTGCAGAGAGCTAGAGGGCAGACAGATAGAAACAGACACAGGGAGATCTTCCATCCTCTGGTTCACTCCCCACATGTCTGCAACAGCCCGGTGCTGGGCCAGACTGAAGCTGGGAACCTAGAACTCCACTGGGGTTTCCCACATGGGTGGCTGGGACCCAAATACTTGGGCCATCGTCCACTGTCTCCCAGGGTGCTTTAGCAGGGAACTGGATCAGAAGTGGAGTAGCCAGAACTCGAGCCCAGGCACTACTCTATAGGATGTGAGCATCCCAAGCAGCAGCGTGACGGCTGTGCCACACGCCTGCACCTGGGGAATCTTGTTAACTGTGGCTGAGTGGCCCCGTGGGTCTGAACAAGTGGCTTCTACTCACCAAGTCCCTGCTCTGCCACAGCGCTGTGTGGTGATGAAGATCTTTCATGATAGGAACTGCTTCTTTAGTGCTTGCTGCGTGCCAGACCCTGGTCCGGTTCTGCACATCAACCCTGCCTGGGAGTCCAGAGCCCCCCAGCAAGAAATGGGGGAGCTGGCATTCAACCCTGGTCTCGCTTGATCCGAAGAACACACTTGCTCTCTTGCTCACTCACTCTCTCTCATATATACATAGCATCAAATATACATACCATCAAGCCGGCCACCTCAGCCATTTCTCAGTGGACGGGTCAGTGGCATCAGCCCCCTTCACACTGCTGGACAACTGTCACCACTCCCCATCTCCAGCCACTCTCTTTTCCCAGTGAAAGCATTTAGAACAAACAAGCGGCGTGACAGTGACGATTCGACTGTATCCAAACACGGTGTCAGACGGCGGTGTCTGCTTGGCGGCCCCGGTGGCCTCCAGCGCACGCTGGTCTCGGTTCTGGTACAGCAGCGCGGTGGCAGCAGCGCCTCCCCAGGGGGAACTCGGAGGCTGCGGCTCCCGTTTCACCCCCGGCCCGTGGAAGGGCTGGCGGCAGAGCGGAGAGATGGCCAGTGGCTGATGGCAGCTAAGCCTTCCACCTTGTCCCATCCCCGTCTCCGGCTTTGATGTTGTCCGAGGAGCAGTGGGCTTTGGCGCCACGTGTGCAGCCTTGGGCTGAAACAATGCCCCCCAAAGCAGCAGACTCGGCTCCTGGGAGAGGCCGTGGCCCTGCGCTCGGGGCTTTTTAAAGGGCTGCTCTCGGAGGTGGGGCCGCTCCTGCTATTTATAGGGACTGGGAGATTACTCTTCCCAGCTCCCAGTTCCTCGCACCGAGCTGGGCCTGCTCACCAGCTCGGGCTAGCCGCTGGTGGTCCCTCTGCGGCAGCCCCCCCACCCCGCCCCCTGCCCGGAGAGGGAGCAGGCTCAGAATCTTCCTGAGGAACCGAGGGTGAAGCAAAGGCTCTCGCAGTGCTTAGGGGAAATGCGGCCTTGGTCCTCCCCTCCCCAGCCTGCCTGGAGGGGGGACCCCCTGCGCCCTCGGCCTGTGCCGCCGCCCCGCCTCCGCCGGGCTGCCAGCCGGAGGGATCTTCCTTACCCCGGGCCCGTGGAGCCAGCCCTGGAAACGGTTGGCTCCAAATGCCAGCCTGGTCCCCCCACTGCCAGCCTCTCCCTGGCTGACTCCCCCAGCCGGCTTCGGGTGATGCCACCAGCGCCTGCCAGCCGGGCAAACGTAAGTGGCTTTTGTTTCCTTACAGTGCCAAGGAGTGGTACTGAAACGGTGTAAAAATGGCTTCCAGTAGCCGTTCTGTTCTCTCCCTCTCTGCCTCTCTCTTGTGCCTCCTCCCCCTCTCTCTCGCTGTCTCTCTGTCTTTTGTGGGTTAATTGCTGACAGTGGTACTATTGTTTTGACTGGGACACAGGCATTCTCTTGGCAGAGCCAGGCCTCACATGCCAACTGCCCCCACCTCTGCGTGCACCCTCCCCAGCCCCCGGGGAGCCAGGCTGACACGAAGGGGAAGGGGTCACTGGAGGAAGCAGGCAGGATGTGGCGATGCGCCCCGCCTGCCCCCAGGGGCAGAGCAGACAGAGCGCAGCCCCGGAGGTGAGATGCGCCCCGGCCTTGGCCTTGCGGTGAGCGCAGACCCCGGCATCAGGCTCCCCCCGGAAACAGCTGGGGAAGCCGCTGCCTGTACCGGATGCAGCCTGGGACTACGTCAGAACTGCGGCTTCACCCCACTGGCACCCGGGCGGGCACCAGCAGCCCCCAGCTTCCTTATCTGAAGGCTTCCTGGGGACCCTCCTGGGGGCTGAGAGCAACTTTGCATGGAGACAGCTTGGGGTCTTGTGTGGGAGTCCTACCAGCCACGGGTTCTAGGAGACAGGGTGGGCCCGGTGCAAGCTCTCCAACGTTCCAGCCAGTCAGAACCAGGAGCCTCGGGAGCCGGGAGGAGCTGAGCCTTCTAGCAGGTTCTCTCCTGCCCAGGCACTTTCTTCCTCAAATAGCGTTTAATGAGAAGGCATGCGCGTCTGAGTCATGTCCTCCAGTGCGGTGCGGGTGCTTAGTCTCTCTCTGCTTGGCTCCCCGGGGCTTATGGATATTGGACTTTTGTCCAGGGCCAAGGCTCCCTGGATCCATCTGGGTACCCCACCTGCCCCAGCCTCAGCGGAGGGGCTGGGAGAAGCAGCTGCCTGCTCAGCTCCTTGCCATGCCCCTGGGAGCAGTCCCCAGAAAGCCCTTGGCCTGCTGGGTCCAACAATGCCGTGTACCGCCCACGCAGCCACACTGAGCTTATCAGCACAGCTCTCTCTTCCTGGGGGTCTGGCCACACCCTTGGCTTCCAGTCCTCTTTCTCATCTTGGCTTTGGGGGCTCCTGGGACAGCAGGTGATGTATTTCTGGATTTTCCGGATTGTCTGGGTGTCTGTTCGCTGGGACGGAGAGCAGGGAGGACCTTGCTGGGGGGCGGGGCGGGTGCCACGAGCGAGCGGGCACTGAGTCAGCTGCTCTTCTCTTGCAGGTGGGCTCCCGGCCCCACGCTGTTGCCAATGGCCACGAGTTGTTTGAGGTCTCAGAGGAGAGAGACGAGGAGGTTGCCGCATTTTGCCACATGCTGGATGTGTAAGAGTTGAAGAATGGGGCTTGGGAGGGTTGTGTAGGCTGGGGAGGTGGGTCACCCATCCCAGAACTTTCTTTAGGAAAGAAGAGCCATAGTAAATAAAGTTCAGTTCATTGCTGTGGGAATTCCTAAGAAAGAGGTCTGAAGACTTTTTAAATCTTAGAAGTTCCACATTTAAAAGAAATTTTTTATAAACCCATACAAGTGTCATCAACTGATTTTTTAAAAAATTATTTATTTATTTAAAAGGCAGAGTTAGAGAGGGGGGCGGGGGGAGGGAGAGGGAGCTTTCATCCGCTGGTTCACTCCCCAAATGGCTGCAATGGGGCTGAAGCTGGGCCAGTCTGAAGCCAGGAGCCAAGAGCTTCCTCCAGGTCTCCCACGTAGATGCAGGGGTCCAAGGACTTGGGCTGTCCTCCATTGCTTTCCCAGGCGCATTAGCAGGGAGCTAGATTGGAAGTGGAGTAGCCAGGTCTCAAAATGGCACCCATATGGGATGCTGGCATTGCAGGTGGCGGCTTTACCGGCTACGCCACAGTGGCAGCCTAAAATTTTTTTTTTTTAAATTTGAGAGGGAAAGATATAGACAGCTCCCATCTGCTGGTTCACTCCCCAGATGCCTGCCACAGCCAGGGCTGGGCCAAGCTGACGCTGGGAGCAGGGAACCCAACCCAGGTCTCCCACATGGGTGGCAGGGATTCTATGTGCGCCATCATCGCTGCCCCCCAGGTCTGTATCAGCAGACAACTGGCATGGGGAAGGCGTGGAGCACCCGGTGGAGAATGCTGGCGGCACAGGTGGCAGTTTTAGCTCTGTGCCACAACGCCGACCCCAGATCCCACCTTTTTAACAAAATCCTGAGCCTTCCATCTCACAGTCCGGTTACCCCGATCACCTGAGGCTCTGACCCAGTGGCCCTTTGGAGTAAATGCTCCCAAATGGAGCTAAGCGTGTCATCTGGAACTAAGCTGGCCAGGAAGTGGATTCATAGCAGTTCTCTGTTACACTTGCATGGAAAACTTTGTCACTTTGGAGTCATCCCCGCCATTCCACTGGGGGAAACATTTTGCAACTGTGGTCGATGTGAGAAGCACGGTTTCCCCCATCCCCATCCTGGCCGGCAGACCCGAGTCTTCCGACTGAGCGGGGACAGAGGGGCCCCCTCCTCCGCTGCTGTCCGAGGCATAGTGAGCTGAGGGTCCTTTCCCTCTCTTCCTGGACAGCCTGCGGTCCGGCTGCGACATCCAGGACTACTCCCTCACCGGCTACGTCTGGAGTGCCGTCACCCCGAGCCCAGAGCACCTGGGGGACGAGGTCAACCTGAAGGTGACCGTGCTGTGTGACAGCCTT
Source organism: Lepus europaeus (assembly GCF_033115175.1). NCBI lineage: Eukaryota > Metazoa > Chordata > Mammalia > Lagomorpha > Leporidae > Lepus > Lepus europaeus. Next base: position 19,640,332 of record NC_084840.1, on the reverse strand, counting down.
CGGGAGCCGCTCACTTTCACCTGCAACTGTAAGTGTGGACCGGAGGAGCCTTCGCCCTTGAGTCCCGCCCCCTGGTGGCCCAGCTGTGGGGCCGTGGGGATGCTCTTCTGGGGGACTGGCTCTGCAGCCAGCTTCCCAGGCCCAGCCTGTTTGTCTGCTCTGCCAGGTGGGTGGTGAGACCTGGGAATGCTTAGCTGGGGATGGCGGGTTGGGGTGGGGCAGCTGAACCTCACCTACCCCTAGCGCCCCCCGTCATGGCTCCCCCTGCCTACGCCTCCCAGGTTCCTCCACCGTGGACCTGCTCATTTACCAGACCCTGTGCTACACCCATGATGAGCTGAGGGAAGTGGACGTGGGAGACTTTGTGCTGAAGCCCTGCGGGCTGGAGGAGTTCCTGCAGAAGTGAGTGACAGCTGGGGCCACGCCCGCAGGGGGCAGCGCTGGTTTTCTGCCTGGGAAGGTGGTGAGGGGCTTCCTGGGCGTGGTGTGGGAGCAGGGCTGGCAGCTCTGCCCCAGCCCCACGGCCAGGACTCCTGCTTTCTGGGCACACTGTCGGCCACGTCGCACTTTCCCCAGGAGCTCCAGCTGCCAGCGGGCTTGGCTGGCTTCCTGCGCCCGAGCTGCTGTGGAAAGAGCTTGGAGCTGGGGTTAGGCAACGTGTAGGTCCTCTCTGTGGGCTTCTACTGGCAGAGGGACATGTGCATCTGGGGGATGGGGCCAGGCTTGTGTCTCCTGAGCTGGAGTCCGTGGGATAGTTTTGTGGCCCGGGGCAGCAGAAGGACCGGGCAGAAGTGCCCTGCGGGACCCAGGGGAGAAGTGACAGTTACTCTCTTTCCCTCTTCCCCTGCTGTCCTGGGTATCCTCCCACAGGGGCTCACTTCCAACTGTTCGCCATCCAGTGCTCTCTGCAGAGAGCAGGCTCCCTGGAAAGCCTGGCGTGGGCCAGCTGGGGCACCCCTGTGGCTCTGGAAGGCGGGGCGCAGAGGAGGCCGGGTCGAGGTCCCCACACCCAGGGAGCATAGCTGGGCGGCAGCAGACAGATGAGCTCTGCGTTCCTCCCCCCATTGCTGCAGAGTTGCTCTTGCCCCCCACCCTGGCCCCTTGTTGCTCCTGCCCCCGACCCTGGCCCCTTGTGGGAAGCAGGTCTTGGGAACCGGGCCAGGAGAGGCCTGCCCGTGGCTCACTTCTCAGGAGTGCGAGCTCAGGGCCACCCCCCAACCTTTTCTCTGTCTGGCCTCCGGGCCTGGATGCGGGGTTGCTGTCCAGTGGTCAGGCCTGAAGTTCGCTTCTTGGCTGACTTCTTCAACCTTAGGGATTTTGGAGGTCCCTCTCTGGCCTCTGGGTCCTCATCTGGACAATGGGGGCAGGGAAAGGCACATGACCCTACAGGGCAGAACTCCAGGGACACCGGACGCCGTTCAAATCTCCGTGTGCTGCTTGCTCTTGTCCTTGATTTTCCCTGGAGGAATAAGGAGGGTCCTCAATGCGGGGTCTCCTGGCACAGAGAGCCCCAGGCAGCCACTGTGAAGAAGGCCCCCGGGCCCTGGTCACATCATTATGCTGGCTTGCCACATCCCCTTGCAAAGCCTGAGTCTCTGGGGGCTGGGTACAGCAGGTTGAGGGTTAAAGGTGGCATCGACCCAATGGGCAGTTGACACATTCCAGCAGGGGAGGACCAGCCCAAAGCTGGGAGTCTTGGGGCTCTGGCTCAGACACATGCTGGCAGGACCCCCAACCCTGGAGCCCCCACAGTGTTGCAAGCCCTGTGTTGGAGGAGCCCCAGCGAGGTGGCACAGGGTCTGTGGTTCTCAGGCCTTGCCCCTTCTAGAGAAGGTCAGCCAGACCTCCTAGGGGACTGATGCCCACGACCCTCCCACCCAACAGAAGAGCACAGCTCCGGGCCTCTGACGCATGACAGCTGCCCTGGGCCAGGCTGGGAAGGGCCCTCTGGGGGTTGCAGAAATCTCATTTCCAAGGAAGCCCAGGTTTCTGAGCCCTGCCCGACTCAAGGAGGGGCTGACCGAGGGGAGTGTTGGTCCAGGATGCCGGCTGCTCTCAGATAAGAACCTCGAGCCGTCCCAGGAGAGGGCTGGGTTTCCTGCCGCCGCCCCCCCCGCCCCACCACACTCTTCCTTCCTCTCTGACCTGCCCACCAGGCCCAGCCCCACAGCCCAGCCTCTCCGCCCTTGGGTTCTGGCCCACTTCAGGCTTAGCCTGTCGGGGCCCAGACCACCCCGGCGCCTCGGGATGTGGAGAGCCGGCTGGGTGTCAGCTAGACCCGGCCTGGCTTCTGCAAACAGCGCCCCTGTGCTCCTCCTGCCGTTTCTGGCCCAGGTTCCCGGCTCTGCCGAGGCCGGAAGCCCCTTTCCGGCTTCTGTTTCGCAGCTGCTGGGTTGGAGGCCTGGAGGTGGCACTCCCACTGCCCGTTCTCCCAGCTCCCTTTCTTTTCTTCTTTGATTTTTTAGCAAGAATGTGGGATCTTAATTTTTTATTTATCTTCATTGTACTTGAAAGGTAGAGTGACAGAAAGAGAAGCAGAGAGAGAGAGCTCATCCATCCACTGGTTCACCTCCCACGTGCCTGAAACAGCCAGGGCTGGGCCAAGCTGAGGCCAGGAGCCCGGAACTCCATCCAGGCGTCTCACCTGGTGGCAGAAACGTCAGTACTGAGGCCGGCACCTGCTGCCTCCTGGGGTGCACAGGCAGGAAGCTGGGTGCAAAGCCCAGGAGCCAGGGCTGGAAGTAGGCACTGGGGTGGGGGCTGTGCGTAACTGCTGCCTTTGCCTGGGTTCCTTCCTGGTCCAGGGGTGATTTGTGGGGAGGAGGGGGCTGGGTTGCCACAGTGTTCCCTGAGCCTCCTCTGCAACAGGGTTTTTTTTTTTTTTAACTCAAATTATCTTTTATTCTTTTGGCAAACATCAGATAATACGAGCAAAACTATATTGCTCACTAAAGTGATACACATTCTTTTTTGCTTTATACAAGTTGTAAACATATTTAAGTAGAAAAAATTCTTGGCTATGACATATTCCAGAACTCTTGACACACATTTTTCTGAGTTAAGATAAAACAAAGCTTATGTAACTTCCATAAGACCATCATCATACAGCAAAACTGAATTAGTATATGCTGCTTTTGCATTAACACCTGCCATTTTTTAAAAGACTTTTTAAAAAAGATGTATTTGCTGGCGCCGTGGCTCAACAGGCTAATCCTCCGCCTTGCGGCGCCGGTACACCAGGTTCTAGTCCCGGTTGGGGCGCCAGATTCTATCCCGGTTGCCCCTCTTCCAGGCCAGCTCTCTGCTATGGCCCGGGAAGGCAGTGGAGGATGGCCCAAGTCCTTGGGCCCTGCACCCGCATGGGAGACCAGGAGAAGCACCTGGCTCCTGGCTTCGGATCAGCGAGATGCGCCAGCTGCAGCGGCCATTGGAGGGTGAACCAACGGCAAAAGAAGACCTTTCTCTCTGTCTCTCTCTCTCTCACTATCCACTCTGCCTGTCAAAAAAAAAAAAAAGAGATGTATTTATTTATTTGAAAGTCAGAGTTACACAGAGAGAGAAGGAGAGGCAGAGAGAAAAAGGTCTTCCATCCACTGGTTCACTCCCCAATTGGCTGCAACAGCCAGAGCTGCTCCCATCCGAAGCCAGGAGCCAGGAGCTTCCTCTGGGTCTCCCACATGGGTGCAGGGGCCTAAGGACTTGGGCCATCTTCTACTGCTTTCCCAGGCCATAGCAGAGAGCTGGATCAGAGAGGAGCAGCTGGGACTAGAACTGGCGCCCATATGGGATGCCGGCACTGTGGACAGTGGCTTTACCCACTACACCACAGCGCTGGCCTCTAAAAGACTTTTTGGTTATCATTAAAATGATATTTACCTGCCTGAAGTTTTATGAATGAGCAGAAGCCGATCACACAAACCTAGTTCATAATCATAGTGGTCATTTAAAAATTTGTTAAAATAATAAAAGTGCAAGTATGAATAAATAATTAAGAAAATTCTAACTTCTTGTTAGAGGGAAAAAAAGCTACCAGTAGGTTTTCTTCCAGATATTTTAGATGTAGATGGAATTCACAAGGAGGCTACATCAGACTTTTACTGTTAACGCTGATATTTTTATTCTACAGCAGCAGACTGTTTCAAAATAAACCCAAAGCGTTTACCATCTTACAATTTAATTCTTTTACACATTTCTGACCCCCAAAAGCTGAGATCAAGTGGCACAAGCAGGCAGCCCTCAGAATATACTTCGTCTGGCAGGCAGAGTGACTTTCTCCCCTCTTGGACTGCAGTCCTTCAGGATGTCCTTGCCTGCTCCGGCTGCCGGCAGTCTCTGCTGGTTTTCCGCAGTGCCGGTGTGACAGGTGTGAGAGACGCACACCTCATTTTCACGTCATAAGCCCAATGTTTACTTACAAAACAATCGATTGCATTCATGGAGCAATGTTACAAGCATGATGATAAACCTTACTGTGGTATTTCTGATTTGGGGAAAATTCATCAAACAGAAAAGGTCACGGCCCGCGCCGTGGCTTAACAGGCTAATCCTCCACCTGCGGCGCCGGCACACCAGGTTCTAGTCCCGGTTGGGGCGCCGGATTCTGTCCCGGTTGCCCCTCTTCCAGGCCAGCTCTCTGCTATGGCCCGGGAGTGCAGTGGAGGATGGCCCAAGTGCTTGGGCCCTGCACCCGCATGGGAGACCGGGAGAAGCACCTGGCTCCTGGCTTCAGATCAGCGCGATGAGCCGACCGCAGCGGCCATTGGAGGGTGAACCAATGGCAAAAGGAGGACCTTTCTCTCTGTCTCTCTCTCTCACTATCACTATCCACTCTGCCTGTCAAAAAAAAAAAAAAAAAAAAGAAGGTCACAATTTCCTACTACTTCCTTAACATCACAAAATATCAGACACAGGGATGTATGGATACGATGTACTTAGAAAGGATACTGTTATGAGTGCCTGAAATCTGAGCTGCACAGATCATTCCTGTAGGAAAGTATTGTCGACCGACTTCACTATGGAGGTCATGGCTCCCCACAGTGGCTGTCAACCTAAAAACTCTCAACTTTTTGAGTTGATGGAAAGGCAACATTAATAAGGCTAATAAAGTAACAAGAAACAACAATCTCCATCTCATCTTAAAGGAGAAAGCAAAAAGCGAGAAATCCTGTAAGTTAAATTGGAGGAAAAAAAAAGAGGACATTGAAATAAATGTGGCCTTGGACCCTTTTTCCTGTGCAAGGTACAGAATAAGAGAGGTCACAAATGTTCCTTGGTGGAAAGGCCACACAGACAGCAATGCAAGGACACACACACACACACACATTCAAATTTGTAGTTACACAGAGAAGCAAGAAATGATGGCACTAGCTCCCGTCTGACGTTTAAGAAACAGCAAAGAGGCCGGTGCCGTGGCTCAGTGGGCTAATCCTCCGCCTTGGCGGTGCTGGCACACCGGGTTCTAGTCCCGGTCGGGGCTCCGGATTCTGTCCCGGTTGCCCCTCTTCCTGTCCAGCTCTCTGCTGTGGCCCAGGGAGTGCAGTGGAGGATGGCCCAAGTGCTTGGGCCCTGCACCCCATGGGAGACCAGGAGAAGCACCTGGCTCCTGGCTTCGGATCAGCGCGGTGCGCCGGCCGCGGCGGCCATTGGAGGGTGAACCAACGGCAAAGGAAGACCTTTCTCTTTGTCTCTCTCTCTCACTGTTCACTCTGCCTGTCAAAAAAAGAAAGAAAGAAAGAAAGAAAGAAAGAAAGAAAGAAAGAAAAGAAACAGCAAAGAACAACAAATGAATTAGAAAGACAGTAATCTGTTAGGTCTTTCGAAAGTTATACACAAATAAAAAACTAATCTCTCATTGTTTAGGTTTAAATCCAACAGGGAATACCTATTTACCTTTGATTTTTTTTCTTTGAAGTTAATGACTGATTCTCATCTGAATAAACATTTTTTAAGTTTTTAATTATCAAGGTAAGTAAGCTTCTTAGGTGCACTGTCATAGGGTTATAGCAAAAGCTTCCTTCATTAACCCCCTCAGTTCCAAGGTTACTATAATCAAGGTCATTGTATAAGCATTAATTAAATTTGCTGTGCAACAGGGTTGTGAGTGCTGGGGCTGGGGTAGTGGGAACAGCCTGTAAGGGGCGTCTCCAGGAAGTCTGTAGAGTTGTGAGGGTTCTCCCCATCAGGCAGGGCTCGCAGAAGTTCAGTGGGGACATCCCGGCCAGGCTCCTGCTGGGTTGGCTTCCTTGGGCCTGAGCTGGTGATGTGGGACGAGGGTGACACTCACAGAGCTTCCGCCTCGGAGCCTGAGCAGTGACCCTCCCGTTGGCTCCTTCTACTGAAGCCAAGAGAATGGGGTTTAAACAGCTGCCCCTATTAGTCTGGCTGGTCCCCACTGTCCCCAGGAGTTCCTACTCTGCAGGGATCCAGTGATGGTGACACCGGTGGTAATAACCCAGGCGAGTCAATATTTGCACAGACCAAGGGTTAAGTGTGTCGGTGGCTTCAGTGCAGACTGACCTCCGTCCCTTCCCCTGGCGCGACCCTAATGTCAGGAGCCACAGCAGGTGCCACCCCCTGCTTCTCCACCTTCCCCCCGATTCTCTCTCCCCACGGCTCGGGTGGGCCTCTCCCTTCCCGCTGAGCCCCCAGGATGCTAACGGTCTTGTCCCCTTGCCGCACCAGCAAGCATGCCCTGGGCAGCCATGAGTACATTCAGTACTGCCGCAAGTTTGACGTTGACATCCGGTTACAGCTGATGGAGCAGAAGGCCGTACGCAGCGACCTGGCCCGGACGGTTCGTGCGGGGCATGGCGGGTGGTTGCAGGGGGCTGGGAAGGTGGGGCGTCAGAGGGCAACAGTGAACAGGTAGGCAGGAGGTAGGGGCACTGGGCTGGAATGAGGACGGCACTGTTCATACACAGGTGAACGATGACCAGAGCCCATCCACCTTGAACTACCTCGTCCATCTACAAGAGAGGCCAGTCAAACAGACCATCAGCAGGTGAGGGGGTGGGGGACGGTCCTGGATGTGGTCCAGAACGGCACTGGGAGAGGCTGCCAGCAGACTCGCCTGCTTGCTTTTCTGTTAGAGCCAAGAGGTCCTTGCAGGTGGCAGGAGCTTGGGTCTAAGAGTTGTCAGGCAACATCCATTCTTTTTCCTTTTTTTTTTTTTTTTCCCTTTCAATTTGAGAGGCAGAGAGAGAGTCAGAGAGAAACAGCTCCTATGGGCCGGTTCACTCCCTAAGTGCCTGCAATGGCCGGGGCTGGGCCAGCCTGAAGCTGGGAGCCAAGAACTCCATCCTGGTGTCCCATGTGGGTGGCAGGGACTCAGCTACTTGAACCATCACCTGCTGCCTCCCGGGTGCACGTTAGCAGGAAGCTGCATTTGGAAGCAGAGCTGAACTTGAACCAGAGCACTCCCATGAGGGATGCAGTATTTCCACTGGCGTTGTAACCACTAGGCCAGCTGCCCACTCCCCTTTCCTCGCTTGCCTCGGTACCCGGCCATCATACTCTGGGCCAGAGATGGCCAAGTGGGAGGGGCTGTGCCTCCAGTCTTCAAGGGTGAACGCAAAGGGTGGGAACCACGTTAAATCAGGGTCTGATCTGCGAGTGGAGGAGAAGGAGGGCAGGAGGGAGGCTCCTGGGCAGGCCCTGGGTCTTCTGTGACCTCTCCTGTGATTTCTCCCTGCCCCCACCTCCCCAGGCAGGCCCTGAGTCTTCTGTTCGACACCTACCACAACGAGGTGGATGCTTTTCTGCTGGCTGATGTGAGTGCGGCTCCCCGCCCCCTCCCCTGCCCCCGTCCCCTCTCCCATCCTCCTGGCATCAGCCGGCGCTGAGGGCTCTGGGGAGACACCAGAAATCCGTGCTCAGACACTTCTGTTTATTTCCCAGCTCGTGGGTGCACCGAGACTGCTGGCTGCCGAGCGGCTGGCAAATAGGTCGAAAGGGGTTCTGGTTTTGGGAGAAGGGCTGGGTCAGGACCTGAGCCCTGGTCCCGCTCTCTGCAGTGGGGCTCGTCCAGAGCTAAGTGACCCAGAGCTGTGCCCCAGCTGCGGCCCCCGAGCGTGCAGTGAGGGGCGCAGGCTCTGAGCAACCCCTGGCCTCAGAGGTCTGTTGTGCAGGTGTCGCAGGTGGACACCCCTCAGGGGCAGGAGGACCCAGATGTGCGGTGGGGTGGGCGGGGCTGGAGACCTCCCCACGTGGACTCACGTGGAGGCTGCAGCCTCGGTACTAAAGGAAGCCTGGCAATGATCTTCAAGTTCATGGTTGTTATTGGCAGGGCTGGGCACGCTGTCCTGTTCAGCCCTCTGCCCACTGCCGAAGTCCCTTCGCCAGCAGCCTCTGGTGGTATGCATGGGTGACGAGAGGGCGCTCTCTGAACACCTGTCCAGCGCTGGTCTGGCCCTGAGCTAGAGGCTGTGCTGGCCCTCAGGAAGCTTGTGTTCTTGTTGGCAAAATGGAAGAGTCACGTAAAACTAAGCAAATGGCCAGAGCTGCCCGGCAGTAGACTCGGAGGGTACATGGTGGGGATGGCTCCCCTTGAAGCCGGTAGGGGATGGATGCGGGTCATCGGGAATCGTGAGTGAGGAAGCTGCAGGAGCCCACGGGCAGGGCAAAGCGGGGTGTCGGGTCTAAGGACCGGGGTGACATTTGGGAATTCTACGTGAGGTTATAAGAAGTGAGTCAGTGGGCAGACAGGGTCTTGCATGGAGGGCCAAGTCCCATTGATTGTGTGTTTGAGTGTGGTAGGCTGTTGCTGGCAGGGAGGCCAGCCAGAGCATTTGCTGGTGTTGGATACTGGTCTCTAAAGCATGGGTTCTGCTAGGTATTTTGGAGGGTCATGACCCCCCACTCTTCCCCACTCATTTCTCTAGACCTTGGGGGCTGGGGGCCAGGAGCCCTCACTGGGCCGCTGCTCGCTTGCTCGCTTGCAGGGGGACTTCCCGCTGAAGGCCGACCGGGTGGTCCAGTCCGTCAAGGCCATCTGCAACGCCCTGGCTGCCGTGGAAACGCCTGAGATCACCAGCGCCCTCAACCAGCTGCCCCCCTGCCCTTCCCGCATGCAGCCGACGATCCAGAAGGTACAGGGGCCGGGCGCCGGCTGGCGAGGGGGAGCAGCCCTGCCGGCCACCCGAGCTGCCCACTGCTCCGTGTCCCCGTGCGCGCTCGCTACGCAGCCTCTCCCCACCCTCCACCTTTTATGTCCGCGTGCTTCAGTCCCTTGGACCCTAGCAAAACGTTTGCCGAGCGTGGCCCCTCTTCCTGGGGCTGAGGACCAGTGAGGGCCTGCCCCTGGGCCTGCTGGGCTTGGGCCTACAGTTTGAGGATCCATCAGGGTGCAAACCAGGCCTGGGGGAACATCCCCGCCGAGAGGGGTCTCCATGCCAGCACCGGGGCCACGGCGATCGGCAGCTGAGTGGCCTCTCACCTGGCAGGACACTGACCATTTCCGCCTTCCGTCCCCTCATCCTGACCATCACAGAGCCTGGGGCAGCCCTGCGCCTCCCATTTCAGCCCAGTCCGGCCCCTACGGCCCCAGCTGTGACACCAGAGGCTATGGCTCTGCAGCCCATTCCCTCTCCTTTTTCCCTTACAGGACCCCAGCGTCTTGGCTGTACGGGAAAACCGAGGTGAGGGGCTCCTGTCCACCTGTGTCCAGCAGGGGCAGCCGCGGACGGCGGCTCTGCAGGCTTCTTTCTCCCGGGCCTCTGCACCTGCGTGTCTGAGTTCACCGCGCATGTGTGCGCATGCGTGTGCGCATGTGTGCTGGAGAGTGCACTCCTTCCCACCACGCGCTTTCTCCTCCTTCTTCCATGTCATTGCCCGTGATATCCCCAGGGGAGGGTGACAAGGTGGCGTAATATGGACATGGGGGCGGGCGAGGCTGCACGTGTCCACTGGGCTGCCTACAGCCCTGTGATTCCAATCTGGAATGGGTTGAGGAGGGACTTTTCCCTAGGATTCTCCCACTGAGCCCTTCAAGCAGGACTTTGCTGTCAAAGCCCCCTCTCGCTGGGATCCCTGCTGTGGCCCTCACAGTGCCTACCACGTGGCCTGGGACCAGCGCGTCATCGGCAGCATCCACTCGTTGGAAGTACTCCGCGGTTGTTATCATTGTCAGTTCCTAAAAGGCAGGACCTCTTAGCACTAAATGAGTAACAATGCATAAAAATGAAGACCGTGTTTAAAACTGAGCAGTTATCACTCTGAAAAGCTCACGGCCCCAAAGATGGGGGAGCTTGGTCGTGGCTGTTAGAGACGGTCTGGTATTTGGGGGACCCCCGGTCCTAGGCTGGCCCCTCCTCGCCAGTGCCATGGCAACGAGATGGGGCCGGTGGAGGCCTCACGAGCGTCCCTTCCGATGTCTCCCTGCCACAGAGAAGGTCGTGGAAGCCCTGACGGCCGCCATCCTGGACCTGGTGGAGCTGTACTGCAACACGTTCAACGCGGACTTCCAGACGGTGGCGCCCGGGAGCCGCAAGCACGCCCTGGTGCAGGAGGCCTGCCATTTCTCCGGGGCCCTGGCCTTCACGGTCTACGCCACCCACCGCATCCCCATCACCTGGGTCGCCAGGTGAGCCGGGCTGAGGGGCCCCCCGGGCCAGCTGAGCTGGACTCCCGTGCCCCCTCCTTGCCCACACCTGACCTCGCCGGCCTCACTCTTGGGATGCCTGGCTCTGTGGGACTGAGCGGTGAGCCGAGTGCCCGAGGGGCACCTGGGCCAGGCCGTCCCTGAAGAGGAGAGAGCGGGTCCCCTAGGAGACCCCGAGCCGAGCCGCTGCCATTCCCTCTGGCTCCGCGTCCCTGCCCCCGCCAGGTCCATGGCCAGCTGAGGGAGACGGGCGACAGATGGCCTGTTCCCAGAGAGTGACTGCGCTCCCCTGTGGGTGCACAATGGGCGGGGCGGGGAGGTGGGGGTGACCCTTTGTCTGGGGTTCCCCGGGCTGCAGGGGTGGGTGGAGGAGCAAGATCGCTGGGAATCCTCAGCTCCTCTGCTGGGTCCGCGGCCTGGGGGAACAGGCCCTCTGCACCCCCTCCCCTGCCCCCCTCCCCTCCTCTTCCCCTCATCTCTTTGTTCCTTCCTTAATGTATTCCTCTGGGCGGTTGGCTGGGAACAAAGGAGGCAGCCTGGGAAACCCAGGCCTTCTCTGACCTCTTCTGTCAGGCACCTGTCACGAGCCACAGGGACCCCCATGTGTTGGCATTCATGGTGGCATATGTTGCTTTCCTCCCCCACCCATGTATGCACACAACACACGCCTGTGCACATACCGACACGCCTGTGCCCACATGCTTGTATGCACACACACACACTTGGATGCACACACACGCCTGCGTACACGTACACACCCACACGCACATACATGTGCACACACAGGCCCCTGACTCTAAGGAGGAGGCTGGAAGGCCAGTTCCATGGAAGGAAAAGAAGCCATGGCTGAGCACGGAGGGTGTGACGGGGCCGAGGGACCCAGGTTGAGCTGCGGGTCGCTGAGCACGTGTCTGGAAATCAGCCGGGCTGCCCGCTCTCCTGACCTCACGTTACAGTCCCCTGACTGAGAGGGGTCTTGGCGGGGCACATGGGGTTTGCCCTTCGGGGGACACACAGGTTTGGGTGGCTGAGTTGGGAGCTGGCTGTGCTGACCCGCTCCCTCTCCTCTGTAGCTATGAAGATTTCTACCTCTCCTGCTCCCTCAGCCACGGCGGCAAGGAGCTGTGCAGCCCGCTGCAGACCCGAAGGGCTCACTTCTCCAAGTACCTGTTCCACCTCATCGTCTGGGACCAGCAGTAAGCCCTCCCCTGGGGCGGGGCAGGGCGGGGCGGGGCCAGGCCACTGCCCACCTGCTCACCCTCAGGAGCGGCCCTGGGGGTCAGATCAGCAGGCCAGGACCGTGGGTATGAGCCTGTATTAAACCTGGGGCTCTGGTGCTAGCCCTGAGCCAACAAGCCATTCAGCTTTGGGGGTGCGTATTTCTACGCCCGAGCTGTGTGAGGATCCGCGAAGGACCACGTAAATGCAAGCCGCCCGTCTCCCTTCCTCCCAGGGTGTCCTTAGAACCCAGAGAGGAGCCGGTGCTCTTGGCTGCTCGGGTTGGGGGGAGTTGTGCAGCGGGGGGAGCACGGGCTTGGAGCCGCAGGTCCTGACCCTCGTCTCGTGTTCTCTCCGGCTTTTCTGGGTCTCGGGCTCTCAAGTCGGTACATCTGCTGAACTCAGAGGTGGTTGCAGTCCGGACACGAGAGAGGCAGGTCGTGATTGGCAGTGTGAGGCCACAGCACAGCGAGGCAGCAATCGCCGTTTCTGAACCATAATTGAGTGTCAGGAAGGGGGTGGAGGAGAGGGTGCCCCAGAGGGTGGCGTGGCGGGCGTTTGCGGGCCCCGTGCCCCGTCTATGGTGCTCTGTCCTCCCCTGAGACGGTCAGCAAGCCACCTCACCTCCGAGACAGGTAGAGGAAGAGCCGAGGTGGTGCCGGCAGGGCTGGGTCCCTTTGCACGCGGACGTCGGGGCACGCAGAGCCTCTCCTGTTCCTCACACATCAGCCATTCGGGTGTAGCCACAGCTGGGCCAAGAGACTCCCCGTGGAGGCAGTCAGTGGCTCCTGCGTTTCACGGTCCCTGCGGGCCTCTGTTGTTGCCGCCATCAAGTTGTGCCGTTCCGTGTTCGGGAGGACCCAAAATTTGGCCTTGAGTCTTTTCCCCCATCGGCCCGGCCCGCCCAGTGGTCTCCTTCCACTCCCATGGAGATGTCACCTTGATCCTGGAAGGTGGTCCCTTCTCGCTTAGAGTTCTGCAGAGGGCGCCATCTCCACCCTGCACATCCTGGTGCCCCGGGGAGGTCTCTTGGTCCTTCATGGTCAAGACCAAGCCGCTTGGGAGGAGGCCTCCATGCGGCTCTGGGCCAGGCGCCCTCTCCTTACTGGAGGTCACCCAGCCTGGAGTGGCGAGGGCAGCAGGTCTACCCCAGTGCTGTGTGAGGCACACTTAGGGCACTGCGGGTTAAGTACTTGGCACGGTGCTTCCTTCTTCATCGTTGTCCTGGGAGCCGCTTTCTCTGTTCCAGGTGACGGCCGGGCGGCTGATCCATGTACATGAAAACACGGGGTGTGTGGCCCAGCTCCTGTGCAGGCCCCGCCGTGTGCACACCCCACACAGGGTGTTCCCCTCTTCCCTGATGAGAGTGAGGTGCACAGGCCTGAGTGAAGCTGCCCAGGGTTGTGAGTGGTGGCACCAGGAAGCCAGCACATTCCAGGACTCCTTCCTGTAGGAGGCGGCATCTGTGATGTGACGCCGAGGAATGAATTGCAGGAAGCAGAGGGGTTTCTCCAGCAGGCAGTTAAGTTCAAGGCCTGGTTATCCTGACGGACCCAGGAGGAGGTCTGTGGGAAGGTTCTAGAATTCCAGATAGGCCCGAGCACTGAGGGGAAGTGGTCTGGGCTGGCCGTGGGCCCCTTTCCCTCTGGACACGCTCCTGGAAGGTGCTTGGGACCCGCTCTCTGTCCCCTCTGCTGTGGGTCAGCTGATCCCCTCACACTGCAGCATCAGGGATCAGCTAACGAGATCTCAAAATAGGCCCAGCCGCCAGCCCGGTCACCTCCAGCCAAGCCCAGCCCCGGCCTCGCTGGCTGCTGGAGGGCCCTAATTTTAGGGTCGAGGCAGCTGGGGCCGAGCAGGGCCATGCCAGTCTCTGGCAGGCGGGCGGATGGGCGGGAGGGCCTCGCCGGGGCAGAGTCCCCGGAGGAGCGAGGGCGGCGGGCAGGGAGGCTGCTTTCTGGCGAAGCTGCTGACCTTGGGGTCGCTGCCCTGCCTCTGGGACCCGGGGCTGGCCAGGAGGGTGTGACTGTGGATTTTGGCCTGGGGCCGGCTTCCCAGAAAGGTAACTGTGGGTCCTCCCTCTGTTTCCAAGGCTCCTTATCCTGAACTTGAAGGGTGTGGCTGGGCGTGACTCAGGGGGAGTGGTGGGCTTTGTATCTGGTTTCCTGGGCTCTGCCAATTGGCCTTGTCCCAGCCCAGAGCCTTCGAAACCTCTTCTTCTTATCCCCTTGCCTTTGAGCGTGTTTGGGGCAAGCACAGACCTGAGGACAGGTGGGAGAGGTGCAGCGGGGTAGGGGTGAGCAAGGCTGGCATACGGGGTGCTTCTTCCTGGTGGCTCTCAGCAGCCTCAAGTCGGGGAGGCATGGGAACTGCGGATGGAATAGGGGACGGGAGCAGCCTTGGACACTCCCCGTCCCCCCTCCCCCCAGTCCCGACACCAGAGGCAGAGCCTGGCTCCAGTGTGGGGCGTGTGGGACAGTTGCCACCTGGGCTGTTGTTCTGACCATGTGCAGCCTGCAGGCAGGGACCCCCTGCCTCACCCCGAGGGGCTCCAAGGACATCAGCAGGTGCTTTCCAGGCCTCCCGTGGAGGTTCCCTTTGGGGCCTGGTCTCAGAGAGGAAGGCCCAGCTCCCCCCCTGCACTTGAGGGTGCCCCCTCCTGACTCACATCCTGTCCTCCCCAGGATCTGCTTCCCAGTGCAGGTGAACCGGCTGCCTCGGGAGACCCTGCTGTGTGCCACTCTCTATGCACTGCCCATCCCCCCACCCGGGAGCTCCTCGGAGGCCAATAAGCAGCGACGGGTGCCCGAAGCCCTGGGCTGGGTCACCACCCCGCTCTTCAACTTCAGGCAGTATGTGAGCCCCAGCACAGCTGCGAGCCGGGCTTGGGAGGGAGGGCTGGGAAGAGAGACAGGGGGCTGGCCGTGTGGGGCTCCCTGGTGAAGTCCAGAGGGCCACCGCCCTGGTGGAGTGGGCTGAAACACAGAGCTAGTGACCAGGACTGTCAGTGTAGATCAAGAGCCCCGGGCAGGGCTGGCAGCATACGGCTGCTGGGTGGCACACAGAAGCAGGTTGTCTGGCCTTGCCATCCGGCATCCAGCCCAACCCCACTGTCTCAGGAAGTATCCCTGCCCCCAAGCCTGCAGAGCAGGTGTGGTGCCTCCCGGAGCGGGGCGGGGGGGGGGGCTTTCATAGGACTTGGAAGAAGGCAGAGGCCGTGGTCTATGGGGCGAATGAGAGAGATGGGAGTTCAGTGGTGGCTTCCAAAGAGGAAGCAGGTTTGGGATTGGAGGAGCAGGTGGGAGACCCTCTGCTTAGCCGGTGGGTTTGTTGGCACGCGCCACCCTCCTTCCTCCTCAGGGTCCTGACCTGTGGCCGGAAGCTTCTGGGCTTGTGGCCAGCGACACAGGAGAACCCCAGCGCCCGTTGGAGCGCTCCTAACTTCCACCAGCCGGACAGCGTCATCCTGCAGGTAAGACCCCACCAGAGCCAGCTGCAGGTTTCCCCCCCTTACACTGGGGCCTGGGACTCTGGGCATGAGAGGACGGTGTGCTGGGAGCCGCAGGGTGAATGTGGTTAGAGGCTCGGGGGTCCCTGGCTCCCAACTCCTGCAGGTTCCCTTTGGTTTCAAGGAGTCCGCATGTAGGGTCTGAGGCCTGCCCCATCCTGGGGAGTCCTTTGTGTTGATCCCTCACCCCTGTGATCAAGGCTGAGCTGTCCCCTCCCCCTGGCCAGTCATTCTGCGCGTTTGTAGGGTGGACCCATTGTCCTAGGGGTGGAGGAAGAGCTGGCCAGGTCCAAGGTCTAGGTCCTGCTTCCTGGTTCCCCTTTCTGTGGTCCTGAGAGTCTTTGCTACGGAGCATGGAATATCAGAGTCCTTAGTGAATGAAATCGAAATGGCATCAAATGAGAGCTGCCTAGGCGGGGTTTCTGTTTTTCGTTTTATTTATTTAGTTAGTTTATTTAAGAGTCGGCCAAGGAGAGCTTCTGTCTGCTGGCTCACTACCCAAATGCCCGCAAAGGTTAGGAACGGGCCAGGCCAGATCCAGGAGCTGAGAACCATCACCTGCTGCCTCCCAGGGTGCACGTTAGCCACGAAGCTGGACTCGCACAGGCACTGTGAGGGGGGTGCAGGTGTCCCGAGCACCCTCTTAACTCTTAGGTCAAACGCCTGCCCCAAGGCAGGAGCCTTGTCTGTCTGCCTCACTGCCCTGTGCCCAGGGCCTAGAACAATGCCCGGCATGAGCTAGGGTTCAACCAGCAATTCCAGAAGGAGGGAAAGTAGGACGTCTTTGGAGAAGAGGCTCGCTGAGCTCTGAACCCACTGTGGCAAGGTGGACATCTGGTGTCCCAGGCCCTAGGGTTGGTAGGGCCCTTACCCAGCACGTGGTCCCGCCTCCTCCCCGCTGCTCACGGTTCTGGGCTGGGGCCCATCCCTTCCCCTGGCTCTATCTCAACCCAGCCGCTTCCTCCCTGGTTCTTTCCCCCTCTTTTGCTTCCTTCCCAGTTCCTGCTGGAAGGGACTTCGGGGGTCCCCAAGTCCACCTGGGTCATGTGTTTTATGCAGAGCCCAAGGGGAAGGGAGGTGGGAGCAAGGCAGGAAAGTGGGCAGCCAGCCAGTGGGGGCCCCGTTCATGCCGTCTCTTCTCTCCCCTCTCTTATCCCCTGCCCCCAGATTGACTTCCCCACCTCGGCCTTTGACATCAAGTTCACCAGCCCCCCTGGAGACGAGTTCAGCCCCCGCTATGAGTTTGGGAGCCTCCGGGAGGAAGACCAGCGGAAGCTCCAGGACATCATGCGCAAGGAGTCCCTGTACTGGTGAGGCCTGGGGAGTCTGCGTCGGTTCTTCTGACCTCCACCTGCCAGGCCTGGCCCCTGTCCTGCTGTGCGAGTTGGGTATTGGTGGGGTGGGGGGGCAGGGGGGATGCATCACCACCTAGGCAGGAAGTGGTGCGGCCCCAGGCCTTTCTCAGTGAGCTGACACTAGGACAAGTAGAGAGGTCAGGTCCGGAAATTAAACCCGGGAATGCGCCTTCCCCCGCTGGGGGGCCTGAGCCAGGCACAGCCACCTCAGAGGACCTGAGCTGTGACCCACACCCCAGATGTGCCATCGACGGCTTGCATTGGCCATCCTCACCTCCCTGCCCCCACGTCCTGCCCCTTCCACGCCGACAGGCTTGGCATATTTCTGTCCCCCGTCACTTTCCAAAAAAGGATCAGGTGTCAAGGCCAGCTGGCGGCTCTCGCGTGAGCCAGGGCTGATCTCATCCTCAGGGCTGCTGCTTCCATCAGGATTCTTCCATCAGGATTGGAGAAGGAGGGCTGAGATGGGAGAGCCGCGTGGGCGGGTGTGGTCGAGGCCCCTGCCCAGCCTGCACTCTAAATTCAGCGTCCACCTTGCTGGCCCCTGAAGAGCCCCGTGCACCTGCTGGGTGTGGGTGGGGGGAAACACCGGCAGCTGTGTTCCTCTCCCTCCCTCCCGTCCCACCCCGGGGAGCCCAGCGACTGCCGAGCTCCTGCCCCCTCTTCTCTGCTGACCCCTCGCTTCATCAGCTCCTCCCTCGGCCCTCAGACACCTGATCCTAGGCAAGGCCGATGAGCTCGGGGCCTACACAGCTGCCAGCTGCACTTCCGCACTTGAAAATTGCTCAAAGGCTCTCCCAGAGAGCACAGGAGCGAGCTCTCACGGCAGGGGTGTTGAGAGGTGCAGATATGCAGTGACAAAAACAGAAACAGAGGCGCACATAAAAAGGGAACTGAAGGCATGATGGCCGAGGGGTATGGTTATTACATGAAACAAGAGATTCGTTTGGGGCTGGCACTGTGGCATGGCGGGTGAAGCCGCCACGTGCGAAGCCAGCATCCTGTAGGGGAACCGGTTTGTGGCCCGGATGCTCCACTTCCGCTCCAGCTCTCTGCTGATGGTCCAGGTGCTTGGGCCCCTGCACCTGGAAGAAGCTCCTGGCTTTGGCTTGATCTAGTCAGCTCTCTCGGTGTCTCTTCCTCTCTCTCTGTAGTTCTTTCAGATGAATATTTTTTTTTAAATTATTAGTTTGATCATATTTTCTTTTTAAAAAATATTTATTTTAAATATTTATTTGAAAGAGAGAGAGAGAGAGGGATCTTCCGTGTGCTGGTTCACTCCTCAAATGACTGCAACAGCCAGAGCTGGACCAGACCGAAGCCAGGAGCCAGGAGCTTCATCTGTGTCTCCCCTGTGGTTGCAGGGGCCCAAGCACTTGGGCCGTCTTTTACTGCTTTCCCAGGTACATTAGCAGGGAACTGGATTGGAAGTGGAGCAGCTGGGACTCGAACCGGCGCCCATATGGGATGCCGGGGTCACAGGCAGCATCCTCTCCCGCTATGCCACAGCATCGGTCCCTACCTTGATGACGTTTTCAAGCCTCTGAACCTTCCCAGACCCTCTGGTGTCTTTTCTCTCACCCAGGTTACCGTTCTGTTTTAGTGTTTCTGTGAAATTGTGTTTATGCTCATGTTGTGTCTGTAGTCCTGGAAGGTGAAGTTGTATGCTACTGAGTGTGCAATAAAGGTTGAAAAAAAAACGGAACCTGACAGGTGGCCACTGGAGGCACTCAGCAGCTCAGACCTTGTGGGGACCTCTGCCCCCTGGTGGTTCCACGTGGGCCTGGTGCCCCAAGGGCATCCCCTGAAGGAGCAGCCGAGGGGGTGCCCCAGGCCCATAGGTTCTGAGCATCCTTGCATCCAGTCCGAGGTTTTGGCCCCTACTTCCCACGCCTGGCTCCGCCCAGGAATCACCTGGCTTCCCCAGGCATTCAGAAAGAGTAGGTGGTGGGTGCAACCAGGGTGGGGCCTGCAACGGAGTTGGGGGGCCTCACCCTCTGGCTGACTTTGCCCTCTCACCCCACCCACCCCGCCCTGCAGGCTCACGGAGGCCGACAGGAAGCGCTTGTGGGAGAAGCGCTATTACTGCCACTCGGAGGTGAGCTCCCTCCCCCTGGTGCTCGCCAGCGCCCCCAGCTGGGAGTGGGCCTGCCTGCCGGACGTCTATGCCCTCCTGAAGCAGTGGACGCCCATGAACCACCAGGATGCCCTGGGGCTCCTGCATGCCACGTGAGTTCCGGCACCCACCTTTCCCGCCTGGTTCCCTGGCACTGCCCATCCTGGCCCCAGCCAGCCCCACGGTTGGGGGGGAAGAATGGAGGGGGCTGTGAATATCCTGGGCTTTTCTCTTTTGCCTTTTTGCTTTCTCTCTGTCTGTCCTCCCCCTTCCCCGCCCCCTCCCTCCCAGTATTGTTATAAAATTGAAAAATGGAACCAGCTGGAGCCAGGAGCCAGGAACTCCACCCAGGTTTCCCACGTCGGGGCAGGAACCCAAGCCTTGGGAGTGTCCTCTGCTGCCTTCCCAGGCACAGCAGCAGGGAGCTGGATTGGAAGTGGAGCAGCTGGGACTTGGGCCAGCACTCCCATCTGGGATGCCGCCCGCCCGTGTTGCAAGTGTCGGCTTAACCTGCTGCACACAATGCTGTCCATGGCCTGACTTGCTGTGTCACATGACTGTCCCTCCACCCCTCTGCCCATCCATCACCCATCTTGCTTTTTATGCATCTTGAAATACATTGCAGAAAGCCCTCACCTCCTTAACTGGAGCTCAGTATTTCATTTTTTTTTTTCCTTTTGGAGAAAGAGTTTTGACAGATACATAAACCTGTGAAGGCCAAACCCCTGCCACTCGGTTCTGTTGGAAGAGCGCTTTCTTCCCTCTTCCCCCGAAGGGTTCACGGGGACACAGGCCCCAGAAGGCCCCCTAGGCTGCCTTTCCTCCATGGGACCAGGATTCCCGGCTTGGTTCCTTGCCTCTCTGTAATCAGAACTTTCACAGCAGCCATGGTGCCGGTCTCTGCTACACCGATTCTGCCGGGGCAGGTCGGGGAGTAGTGTGGGCTCCTATAAAACCCCGCACCCAAGGATGTCCCCCAGACCAGGGCGTGGCGCCCTGCTGATCCTCCCTGACCTGGGGTAGACTGATGTGGCAGGGGGTGGGGGTGCCATCCAGAAAGGGTGCTGACTCCTCAGCTGGCTTTGACAGGCTCTGGGGGCCCCTGCAGCCCGCTGTGGAGGGGTCTGGCTCCCTGCTGGCCTCAGAGCCTGCAGCATGGGTGTCAGGGTGCTGGCCTGCAGGCTCTGGGGGCCCCTGCAGCCCGCTGTGGAGGGGCCTGGCTCCCTGCTGGCCTCAGAGCCTGCAGCATGGGTGTCAGGGTGCTGGCCTGCAGGCTCTGGGGGCCCCTGCAGCCCGCTGTGGAGGGGTCTGGCTCCCTGCTGGCCTCAGAGCCTGCAGGCGGGGCGTCAGGGCGCTGGCCTGCAGGCTCTGGGGGCCCCTGCAGCCCGCTGTGGAGGGGCCTGGCTCCCTGCTGGCCTCAGAACCTGTAGCGTGGGTGTCAGGGCGCTGGCCTGCAGGCTCTGGGGGCCCCTGCAGCCCGCTGTGGAGGGGTCTGGCTCCCTGCTGGCCTCAGAGCCTGCAGCATGGGTGTCAGGGTGCTGGCCTGCAGGCTCTGGGGGCCCCTGCAGCCCGCTGTGGAGGGGCCTGGCTCCCTGCTGGCCTCGGAGCCTGCAGTATGGGTGTCAGGGTGCTGGCCTGCAGGCTCTGGGGGCCCCTGCGGCCCGCTGTGGAGGGGCCTGGCTCCCTGCTGGCCTCAGAGCCTGCAGCATGGGTGTCAGGGCGCTGGCCTGCAGGCTCTGGGGGCCCCTGCAGCCCGCTGTGGAGGGGCCTGGCTCCCTGCTGGCCTCAGAGCCTGCAGCATGGGTGTCAGGGTGCTGGCCTGCAGGCTCTGGGGGCCCCTGCAGCCCGCTGTGGAGGGGCCTGGCTCCCTGCTGGCCTCAGAACCTGTAGCGTGGGTGTCAGGGCGCTGGCCTGCAGGCTCTGGGGGCCCCTGCAGCCCACTGTGGAGGGGCCTGGCTCCCTGCTGGCCTCAGAGCCTGCAGCATGGGTGTCAGGGTGCTGGCCTGCAGGCTCTGGGGGCCCCTGCAGCCCGCTGTGGAGGGGCCTGGCTCCCTGCTGGCCTCAGAACCTGTAGCGTGGGTGTCAGGGCGCTGGCCTGCAGGCTCTGGGGGGTCCCTGCAGCCCGCTGTGGAGGGGCCTGGCTCCCTGCTGGCCTCAGAGCCTGCAGGCCGGGCATCAGGGTGCTGGCCTGCAGGCTCTGGGGGCCCCTGCAGCCCGCTGTGGAGGGGTCTGGCTCCCTGCTGGCCTCAGAACCTGTAGCGTGGGTGTCAGGGCGCTGGCCTGCAGGCTCTGGGGGGTCCCTGCAGCCCGCTGTGGAGGGGCCTGGCTCCCTGCTGGCCTCAGAACCTGTAGCGTGGGTGTCAGGGCGCTGGCCTGCAGGCTCTGGGGGGTCCCTGCAGCCCGCTGTGGAGGGGCCTGGCTCCCTGCTGGCCTCAGAGCCTGCAGGCCGGGCATCAGGGTGCTGGCCTGCAGGCTCTGGGGGCCCCTGCAGCCCGCTGTGGAGGGGTCTGGCTCCCTGCTGGCCTCAGAACCTGTAGCGTGGGTGTCAGGGCGCTGGCCTGCAGGCTCTGGGGGGTCCCTGCAGCCCGCTGTGGAGGGGCCTGGCTCCCTGCTGGCCTCAGAACCTGTAGCGTGGGTGTCAGGGCGCTGGCCTGCAGGCTCTGGGGGCCCCTGCGGCCCGCTGTGGAGGGGCCTGGCTCCCTGCTGGCCTCAGAACCTGTAGCGTGGGTGTCAGGGTGCTGGCCTGCAGGCTCTGGGGGCCCCTGCAGCCCGCTGTGGAGGGGTCTGGCTCCCTGCTGGCCTCAGAACCTGTAGCGTGGGTGTCAGGGCGCTGGCCTGCAGGCTCTGGGGGGTCCCTGCAGCCCGCTGTGGAGGGGCCTGGCTCCCTGCTGGCCTCAGAACCTGTAGCGTGGGTGTCAGGGCGCTGGCCTGCAGGCTCTGGGGGCCCCTGCGGCCCACTGTGGAGGGGCCTGGCTCCCTGCTGGCCTCAGAACCTGTAGCGTGGGTGTCAGGGTGCTGGCCTGCAGGCTCTGGGGGCCCCTGCAGCCCGCTGTGGAGGGGCCTGGCTCCCTGCTGGCCTCAGAGCCTGCAGGCGGGGCGTCAGGGCGCTGGCCTGCAGGCTCTGGGGGCCCCTGCAGCCCGCTGTGGAGGGGCCTGGCTCCCTGCTGGCCTCAGAGCCTGCAGCATGGGTGTCAGGGCGCTGGCCTGCAGGCTCTGGGGGGCCCCTGCAGCCCGCTGTGGAGGGGCCTGGCTCCCTGCTGGCCTCGGAGCCTGCAGCATGGGTGTCAGGGTGCTGGCCTGCAGGCTCTGGGGGCCCCTGCAGCCCGCTGTGGAGGGGCCTGGCTCCCTGCTGGCCTCAGAGCCTGCAGGCCGGGCATCAGGGTGCTGGCCTGCAGGCTCTGGGGGCCCCTGCAGCCCGCTGTGGAGGGGCCTGGCTCCCTGCTGGCCTCAGAGCCTGCAGCATGGGTGTCAGGGTGCTGGCCTGCAGGCTCTAGGGGCTCCTGCAGCCCGCTGTGGAGGGGCCTGGCTCCCTGCTGGCCTCAGAGCCGGCAGGCCGGGCGTCAGGGCACTGGCTCCTGTTTTGCAGCTTTCCGGACCAGGAGGTACGCCGCATGGCTGTGCAGTGGATCGGCTCGCTCGCCGACGCCGAGCTGCTCGACTACTTGCCCCAGCTGGTGCAGGTGGGTGGGCCGGCTCTCCGCACCTGCTGCCCCGCCCCACAGCCCCGACCCAAGTCAGCGTGCCTTCTGCCTCTGAGAGCCCAGGGTCCCCTGCGGGACTGGTAGAGCCTCACGCCGCCTCTCCCTCTGCCCCGGCCAGGCCCTGAAGTACGAGTGCTACCTGGACAGCCCCTTGGTGCGCTTCCTCCTGAAACGGGCCGTGTCGGACCTGCGAGTCACTCACTACTTCTTCTGGTAAAGCCGCGCGTGCCCCTCGGCGTGCGGGGCGAGCGGCAGAGTTGTCCCAGCTGCCTTTCCCTGTGGCCGTGGAGGCACATCTTTTCCTTGGGGGTCTCAGTGCACCCCGGGAACATGGGGCGGGCCGTCCCTGCCCCTCCCTGCCGCCTGCACGTGGCAGAGACGTGGAGCAGAGACGAGACACAGAGGGCTTTGAGCGCTGCTGGAAAAGGCGGGTGGGGGCCTTGGCCTGGCGTTCAGACCCTGGTTAAGATGCCAGCGTCCCTTATTGGAATGCCCCGCCCCCAAATCCAGCTTCCCGCAGATGTGCAACCCGGGAGACAGCAGGCGATGGCCCCAGTCGTGGGGTCCTTGCTGCCCACGCTGGGGACCCGGATTGAATTCCTGGCTCCTGGCTTCAGCCCCCTTGGCCGATGCAGGCATTTGGGGGCGGGGGGTGAGCCAGCAGGTGGAAGCTCTCTCTTTATAACTGTGTCTGTCTCTGCCTATTAAATAAATTATTTTAAATAAAAGTAAAGAAAGAAGGCACAGCCTGGGACAGCCTGTGTAGGGGCTGTGCTTAAAGAGGAATTTCTGCTCCCAAGTTTGGGGTGGGTTTTCCGGGAGTTGGAGCTGCACCCCCGCCTGGTATCCGGGAGGAGCGGTGACCCCACGCCCCCCTGCCTGCCAGGTTGCTGAAAGACGGCCTCAAGGACTCCCAGTTCAGCATCCGGTACCAGTACCTGCTGGC
This sequence comes from Lepus europaeus, assembly GCF_033115175.1. NCBI lineage: Eukaryota > Metazoa > Chordata > Mammalia > Lagomorpha > Leporidae > Lepus > Lepus europaeus. The sequence goes on along the minus strand of NC_084840.1, from coordinate 19,616,891 downwards.
AGCCTTGCTGTGCTGCTGTGGCAAAGGGCTACGCGAGGAGTTCAACCGCCAGTGCTGGCTCGTCAACACCCTGGCTAAACTGGCTCAGAACATCCGGGAGACCGCCCCGTCCGCACGGCAGGTGAGCGAGCCTGGTGGGGGGAGAGCCCAGGAGGAGGCGACTCCGTCACAGGCAGACCACAGCTCGGTTGTTTAAGTTGTTCACTGCTCGAGAACACCCCGCAGAGGGGCAAGTGAGAGTTGAAGTCCACTTATGTTTTGGTCACTGAGCTGTAAGCCCTGCCACCCAGAGGAGACCCCTTCGTCTGTGGGTACAGAGCCCTATACGAGGCCAACAGGGGCCTACTTGCTTATATTCCAAAGCTGGGAAATGTCCCTGGTGATGGCTTTCCTTGGTACAAAGCTGAGCCACACTCACCCCTGGAGACACAGCCTGCCCTGCCCGTTGTGTGGCCAGCTTCCCCTGTCCCATCAGGCTCGCGGCTGGACACCGGTGTGTGTGTGTGTGTGTGTGTGTGGTTCTCCCACTTCAGGGCCTCCTGGAGGTGGTTCCCTAGCAACCACGACTGAGACCCGCCTCCCCAGGAAGCCTGGTCACCCTGCTGTCCCTCCCCCGCCCTCTCAGGGGATCCTCCGCACCGGCCTGGAGGAGGTGAGACAGTTCTTCGCCCTCAATGGCTCGTGCCGCCTGCCGCTCAGCCCCAGTCTGCTGGTGAAGGGAATCGTGCCCAGAGTGAGTGGCGGGTGCACCTGGGCCCTCGAGGGGGCAGGGCTGGGCAGGCGCGGTCCCCGCTGAGCCAGCTGTAGAGAGAGGAGAGGCACAAGGGCGTGTACGTGGCCCTGGAGGTGGCATGCACGGACTTCACCCGAGCCGAGCAGGGTGGAGGGCCTGGCTGGGCACGTCGCTCCCTGAGGATGCCGGGGATGGTGGCACGGTCGACACTCATTACGGAGACTTTGTCCGCCAAAGTTCTAAGCGCTCCACGTGGGCCTTCACAACTCTTATGAAGTCAGTACTATTGTCGCCCCATTTTACAGAGGGGCAAGCTGAGGTTTAGGGGGCCATGTGTCGTGGGCACAGTGAACTGAAGGGACGGGAGCTCCGGGGCCAGAGCTGAGGTCTTAACAAACGGATGGTGCAGGAAGAGGGCAGGGGAGGGGCCTGGGGTCCTGGGAAAGCTGGAAGGCCGGGGGGCGGGGTCTCGGCCGCATCCCGCCGGGGCATGGCCGTGCTGACCCCGGCAGGATGTGCTCTGCCCTGCAGGACTGCTCCTACTTCAACTCCAACGCGGTCCCCCTCAAGCTCTCCTTCCAGAATGTGGATCCGCTGGGTGAGAACATCCGTGTCATCTTCAAGGTGAGCGCGCCCGGGCCTGGGGGCCCGAGGGGAGGGGGAGGAGCCCAGGGCAGCTCTGGTGCCGCCATTTCAGGCTGCCTCTCAGCGGAGGAGAGGGGGGTCCCTAACTCTGCGTGGCTCCAGAGCGCTGAGCACGGTGTGTTAGGGGAGCAGCTGACAGCCCGGGTGCAGAAGTGCTGTCTCTTGGTTTAAAGATTTATTATTTATTTGAAAGGCAGAGAGAGAGAGAGAGAGAGAGAGAGAGAGAGAGAGAGATCTTCCATCTTCTGGTTCACTCCCCAGATGGCCGTAGTGGCCGGGGAAATGGCTGCAGTGGTCAAAGCCAAGAGTCGGGAGCTCTATCTGGGTCTCCCACATGGCCAGCAGGGGCCCAAGCGCTTGGCCATCTTCTGCTGCTTCCCCAAGCCGTTAGCAGGGCGCTGGTCCTATGGGATGCTGACATCGCAGGTGGCAGCTCAACCCACTGCACCATCACTCCTGACCCCCGAAGTGCTTTCTAGGAGCTACCCAGCAGTGCAGTGGGTGAGGTAGTGACCTGCTTGTCTCCTGGGGTATTCAAGCGGAGACTGAGAGACCATGCGGCAGGGGCAAGAAGGAGGAAATTAGGGGGGTGGTACTATGATGCAGTGGGCTAAGTCACTGCTTGGGCAGCCCGCATCCCGTGTCAAGTCCCAGCCCCTCTTCTTCCAGTCCAGCTTCCTGCTAATGCATCCCGGGAGGCAGCAGGTGATGGCTCAAGTGCTTGGGTCCCTGCGCCCACACGGGAGACCTGGGTGGAGTTCCAAGCTGCTGGCTGCAGTCTGGCTCAGCCGTGGCTGTTGCGGGTATTTGGGGAGTAAACCAGCAGAAGGAAGATCCTCTCTGTCTCTCTCAGTCTGTCACTCTGCCTTTCAAGTAAGTAAATAAACAAACAAACAAAACCCAAAAGGCACACCTGGTGTTGGGTGGGCTGGCGAGCCCTAAGTTCCCTCCTAACTGGTACCTCCCCGGTTCTGAGATGTGCTGGTCTCAGCACGTCATGGAGTGGGGCGACCCGACGCCGTGGTAGCCTGTCTATGCTGTGCGGATGTGCCGAAGCCGGGGTGCACACAATCAGTTTTCTCCAAGGCCTGAGAGTCGGGGGGCCACACATGGGAGAGAGATGGAGGGGAGCACAGGGCCGTGTGTAAAGCCAGGGCGACTCTGCCCCTGGCTCTGTGGGGGAGCGGGGTGAAGACTCTCCTGGGGGCAGGTGGGAGGCGGCGGGCGGGGGGATGGGGTCTGGTCACGCTCTACCTCGCTCTCCCTCCTCGCAGTGCGGGGACGACCTCCGCCAGGACATGCTCACCCTGCAGATGATCCGCATCATGAGCAAGATCTGGGTGCAGGAGGGGCTGGACATGCGCATGGTCATCTTCCGCTGCTTCTCCACCGGCCGGGGCAGAGGTCAGCCGAGAGCCGGGCCTGGGGGTGGGGGAGGGCGGGGGGGGAGGGTAGGCTTTGGAACCCAATTCAGACAAACCTCCTATAAAGAACTGTTTTTGAGACAGCCGTGGGGAACTGGGATGTAGTGTGGGTTAGACTCGTTCAAGGCATGGTCACTGATTTTTTTTTTTTTTTTGATGGGACAGTGGTGTCGTGGTTATGTCCTTGTTAATTACACTTGAAATGCCCACTGGGGAGGCAACATGTCTGGGATTTGCTTTAAAGTCCTCCAGCCAGGGCTGTGGGGAGTGACGTTAGCGCAAGGTGGCTCCGTTTTGAAGCTGGGTGATGGGCACCCCAGAATTGATGGAACCACCCTTCTGATTCTTGTATACATTTGAAAATGCCCATGATCCAAGCTGGCAGCAGGAAAGGAGCAGTGGCCGTGAAGTGGGGAGACCAGAGCCAGCCTGGAGGAGGGGGTATGGGCCTGGCCACCCCACTCTGCCCCATCCCCCATTATCATCAGACTTTGTCCAGTGCCCCCGGCCTTTGCCTCTGGGGGAGCCCCCAGCCCAGCCCTGCAGTCCCCCTTGCCTCTGCTCCGGAGCCTGACCCGGTGCCTGCTCCCCAGGGATGGTGGAGATGATCCCCAACGCCGAGACCCTGCGGAAGATCCAGGTGGAGCACGGGGTGACCGGCTCCTTCAAGGACCGGCCCCTGGCCGACTGGCTGCAGAAGCACAACCCCGGGGAGGACGAGTACGAGAAGGTAGGATGGACGGAGGGGCTCGGAGGGCGAGGCGGGCCACGGGGCGCCCGGCCGGGCACCTGGCTCTGCCGCCGGCACACGCCAGAGGGCACAGCTGTGCCTCCAGCTTTCCAGGGGTGGGTCCAGAGGCTGCTGGAAGCTGACCTGGAGAGTCCCCTGCCAGTGGCTTGGGGCCGCTTCCTGCAGCCCCCCCCCCCCCGGCCAGCTGGTGTCCCAGTGGTGGGGCTTGGTTGACGCCGCCCTCGCGCTCTCAGAGGGGTTTGCTGGTATTTCACGGGACAGGCGTGGGGAGGAACACACTTTAGATAGCATGTGAGTTTCTTTGCATCCGTGTGAAGCAAGATTCACTCACTCGCTCTAAGTCACAGAGCTGCTTTGTGGTAAAGCTGTGCTGGATGCTGGGACTGGGGTTAGCGGGGAGGCAGAGGCTGCCGGAGGGCCGCTGGCTCCTGATCGCGTTAGGGTAAAGCAGCCTTACTGGGGGGCCAGGCCCGGGGGTCCTGCTGTGCCTGTGGCCAGTCCACAGCTTCCTGACTGCAGAGCCTGGGTTCCTTGGGAACAGGTGCAATAATCAGGCTCACGTGAGACTGATGCTAATTTACATGAACTTAATTTCAAGAGGCTGCTATTACTAACTGACCTTGATCAATGCATTGTATTCCTGGGGGAAGACCTGCGGAGGCAGCCAGCTTAGGAGCAGAAAGCTGTCTGGGTGAATGTGTAATTAGGTGATCTTAATGGCCCCTTGCTCTGTGTCTCCCTGGGGTTCCCTTCCTGGCCCACTGGGCCCTGCACCCTCCTCCTGCTGCTTCAGCCACACTCGCAGGCTGATGACTGCCAAATCCCTTTCCCCCTACCCTCTTCCCTCCCCCAAGCTTTGGACTCCGGAGCCACCTGCTGGCTGGTCTCCCCCACCCCTGCCTTTGTCCCACACCTCAGCCTCGGTACAGATGGTCTCCAAATTAGGATGGTTCAGTTCAAGATTTCTCAACTTCACCGTGCTGCAAAAGCCGTACATGCTCAGTGGCAACCCTACTTTGAGTTTTGAATTTGGGTCTCTCCTCTGGCCGGCGATGTGTGGCAGGATACCCCCATGGTGCTGGGCACGCCCCAGCCAGCCCCGCCATCACAAGTGGGAACAGCGGGTACTCCGTGCTCGCTGTGTTTCGTGTTTCCGTATCCCATGTCTTCCATCGGTCACTGGGGATGTTCGGGACCTAGCTGTAAAATGGGCTTTGTGTTCACTGGTTTTGCCCAGCCATGTGTGAGTGTGCTGACACGTGTCAGAGGGCCAGGCTGAGCTCTGATGTCCAGTGGGAGGCACGTGTGGGCTACATTTTCGACTTCAGGCATTTTCAACTCTTGTTCCCAAGTGCAAACCATTGCAACGTCCTTAAATCCCAGTCTGCAGGGGCTCCCCGTGTCGCAGCAGGGAAGTGCGACCTTCACGGCCTTGCGCCCAGCCCCATCTACCCCTGCAGTCTCCACTCCTGCACCCCGAGTTCTCCACGCAGGGGGCCGCTTGCGTTCCCTCCCTACCTGTAGAAGACAGCACCCCCTTTGCCCTGAAGGCTGTTTCTTCCTCTCCCCAACCCTCAAAACCCACCCCGTCCTCTTCAGGGTCCCGGCCCTTGGAGAGCAGTCACAGTCGCGCTCTCCCACCCCTGCGCTGTTCATGCTAAGGTGCTTGTTCAGCAGTGCGCACTCGCCGAGAGGCGGCCGGCAGCCGTTGTGGTTAAGCCACCGCTAGGAGCGCACTCCCCATTGGAGTGCCTGGGATTGAGTCCTGCCTCTGCTTCCAATCCAGCCTCCTGCTAAGGAGCCTGGGAGCCGGTACTTGGTCCATGGGTGGAGTTCCTGGCTCTTGGCTTCAGCCTGGCCCAGGCCAGCTCTGCATTTCAAATCAATGGAATAAAAACACCCCCCTTAATGAGGTACTGTGCTAGGTGCTGGAATTATGATTAGTCCTTGCCGATGTAATAGAATCATAATAGGCCGGCGCCGTGGCTTAACAGGCTAATCCTCCGCCTTGCAGCACCAGCACACCGGGTTCTAGTCCCGGTTGGGGTGCCGGATTCTATCCCGGTTGCTCCTCTTCCAGGCCAGCTCTCTGCTATGGCCCGGGAAGGCAGTGGAGGATGGCCCAAGTCCTTGGGCTCTGCACCCCATGGGAGACCAGGAGAAGCACCTGGCTCCTGGCTTCAGATCAGCACGATGTGCCGGCCGCAGCGGCCATTGGAGGGTGAACCAACGGTAAAGGAAGACCTTTCTCTTTGTCTCTCTTTCTCACTATCCACTCTGCCTGTCAAAAAAAAAAAAAAAAAAGAATCATAATAAAAGTGATGGGGGTAGGTGTCTGGCCTAGAGGTTAAGATACTTTTAATATATAATACATGTTATAATATAACATATAATATTCTGTAATGTATAATATATAATATGACATAATACAATATGACATATGTTATAATGTAACATACCAGAGTCAATGCCTGGGTTCAGTCCTGGCTCCTGGCTCCAGCTTCCTGCTAAGGCAGACCCCGGGAGGCAGCAGGGATGGCCCAAGTACTTGAGTTCCTGCCACCCAGGTGGGAGAGCTGTTTGAGCTCCTGGCTCCCGGCCTCAGCTCAGCCGAGACCACTGCAGTTCTTTGGGGAGTGAACCATAGGTGAGAGCCAGTACCCCCCCCCCCCAAATAAATAGAAAAAAAAAGTTAGTGAAGTGATGGAGGTGTGTGCAGGGAGAACGCGCAGAGGGAGGCCGGCTCCACCAGAGGCTTCATCTCGGTGGTTCCCAGAGAGCTGCTGGCTCCTGCAGCCTCCCTGCCCGCAGGGTGCGGCGCTTTCTTACCGTGACTCCAGGAAGAAAGGGACCAGAAGGACTTTGCTCTCGGCCACCTACTTAGCGAACAGAGCACCCTGCATCCCAGCAGTGAGATCCCTGGAGTGGAGAGCGCCCCGCCCCCTCTCTGATGCCTGAGCCTTCTCGGCAGGAATCTGTGAACGGAGTGCCACCTGCCCCAGGCAGCCAGCTGTCCAGGAGCAGTTTAAGGTGGGAACAGTCATCAGGGACAGAGGATCTGAGGGAGACGCAGCTCAAGGCTGGGGGCTGCCGGTTTTACTCCTTGTCAGCTCGCAGAAACAGAAACGGCCATTGCTGAAGGTGAACTCTGAGGTTTCTGTGCCAACTTTCCAGTTTCCAGTGAGTTAGGCATCTGGTTGTAACTGGACAAGTAGCTGCATGGGGAGGGTACTCTGTAGCTGGTTTTGCAGTGGCCCTGTGAGGCGGCCAAGGAGGCACTGGGAGCTAAGATCCCCAAGGCTGGGGGACAGAGGGAGGAGGGAATGAGTGGATGAGCAAATGCGCTCCAGGGAGGTGCCAGTGAGTGCTGGGAAGCCTGCAGGGCCCCGAGGAGCTGCGAGAGGTGGGGGGAGACCACGGAGGGCAAGCTTTTCTGCCTTCCCAGTTTTGTGGTTCCTAGCAGGCTCTGACAGCCTAGCATTGCCCTGGGCAGTCTTTCCTGAGTCCTTAGGAACTCTACAAACCTCAGAGGGAATTTAGAGTTGTTTTTATTTGAAAGGCAGAGAGACACAGGAAGGGTGGGGGCTGGCACTGTGTCGTAGAGGGTAAGGCCAGTGCCTGCAGTGCCAGCATCCTATATGGGTGCTGGTTCGAGTCCCAGCTGCTCCACTTCCTATCCAGCTCTCTGCTATGGCCTGGGAAAGCAGCAGAAGATGGCCCAAGTGCTTGGGCCCCTGCAGCCATGTGAGAGACCTGGAAGAAGCTCCTGGCTCCTGGCTTTGGGTCGGCCCAGCTCAGGCCGTTGTGGCCATTTGGGGAGTGAACCAGCAGATAGAAGACCTCTCTGTCTTTCTCTCTCTCCTCTCTCTCTCTCTGCCTCTGCCTCTTTGTAACTCTGCTTTTCAAATAAATCAATCCTAATAAAAACAAAAAGATACCTGTGTTCTTAAAAAAAAAAAAAAAAAAAAAAAAAAGAAGAAGAGGAAGAAGAGGTGTAGATCAACAAGGAGCCAGAGCCTGGAGTGGAGCCGAGACTCGAACCCAGGTACTCTGATACACGGAGCAGGTGTCCTAAGCGGGGTCTTATTCCATGCACCAAACAGCAGCTCCCCAGAGAGAATTAAGAAGGTGAAAGATGTGCCTCTGCTGACTCCGTGTGTTCCCAGTCCCGGGGCAGATGTCAGCCAGACTAAAGGCCGTGGACCCCGATGCTCGCTGCCCCTCCTGCTCCGAATGTGAAATTTCCCTAGCACATTGTGGTGTTGTGGCAGCTGGGTGTCAGATGTCCGCACGCCTCAGCTCTTCTCTGAGGTGCAGAGATTTTAATTAGATCAACACCTACCTGTGACCAACAACCCCGGGAATGGGAGTTTGGCTTGGGGCCAGGAGGAGGATGGAGGAACTGAGCAGGGTGGGGAAGGGACCCGGCACGTGCCTGTCTCTGCGGCTGCAGGAACAGGTGTCCTGGTGACTTCCTGTCTGTGAAGGTCTCCCCAGTGCAGACAGGGCGGCTCCGGGCTCTTCGAGTGGCCCGTGGTCTCCCCAGCCAACCTCCCTGGCAGAGGGAGAGGCGCGGGCAAAGGCGACATTCCCCAGGAGTGGTGGGGCTGTTCATATGACCTCCCATCTCCTACTCCAGGGGATAGGGGAGATTTCTTTTTTCTTTTTTTTATTTTAGATTTATTTATTTGAAAGGCAGAGTTACAGAGAGAGAAGGAGAGACAGACATCTTTCATCTGCTGGTTTGCTCCCCAAATGGCTGCAATAGCCAGGGCTGGGCCCAGCCCATTAGCAGGGAGCGGGATTGGAAGTGGAGCAGCTGGGACTTGAACCAGCTCCCATACGGCATGCCGGGGTCGCAGGCTGTGGCATTACCTGCTACTCCATAGCGCTGGCCCCAGCGAGACAGCTTTATAAGGGTCTTTCAAAATGTTTGTGGAAAAGGGAGTGAAGGATACATTTGGGATGGACCTGGTAGTTAGGACGCCCGTTAAAAGGTCTGCGTCCCGTATCAGAGCGGTGGAGTTCAATCCCCAGCTCCAGCTCCCGGCTCCAGCTTCCTGCTAATGCAGACCCTGGGAGGCAGCGCTGATGGCTCCAGTGGTCGGGTTCCTGGCTCCTGGCTTCCTTCCAGCCCAGCTCCAGCCATCACAGTCATTTGAGGAGTGACCCAGCAGGTGGAAGATCTCTCTCTCTGTCTCTCTCTCTCCCTCTCCTTCCTTCTGTCTCCCTGTCACTCTTTCAAGTAAATAGATAACTAAATCCTTTTTATTGTTTTTTTTTTAAAGTTTATATTGGTACAAAAATATTTAAAATCCCTGTGAAAGTTTTTTCATGAACTTTTGGAAGACCCGTTCCAATGCATGGATTTCAAAAATATTCTCACCATAAGAGGCTCACCTGCTCCTTCCATTTTCCACGAGCTGCTCGTGGGATGCTCACGTGCGCACACATGTTTATCCGTAGTGCGAGGTGTAGGGTATCTAGGCGGATGTGAGGTGGGGCTGGGCCTGGCTCAGAGGGGCCGGGCCTGGCTCAGAGGGCCTGGCTGTGGCTCCCACAGTCCCTCTGTGCCGGCTTACGTGTCCGTGCCCGTCCGCCTTCACTCCTCCCAGGCCGTGGAGAACTTTATCTACTCCTGTGCCGGCTGCTGCGTGGCCACCTACGTCCTGGGCATCTGTGACCGACACAACGACAACATCATGCTGAAGACCACGGGCCACATGTTCCACATCGACTTCGGCCGCTTCCTGGGCCACGCCCAGATGTTCGGCAACATCAAGCGGTAAGCAGCGTGGAGGTCGGCAGAGGCAGGCGAGCGCTGGGACACAAGCAGGGGCTGGCTTCAGAGCGTGGTCCCTGGGCCGAGTGGGGCCAGTGGGGCCAGCTGCTCTCCCTCCTCGCTGGGGTCTGAGCGCAGGGAAGTGAGCCCAGCTGCAGCAGCAGGACTACCGAGCTCTCCAGGAACAGGGGTTGCTGGCTCTCCGGGGAGCAGCCAGCGCCGGATGTGGGACGTCCGTGGGATGTCCGTCTCCTGGGACCTGTTAGGATTCAAGGTGGCAAGGCAAAGAAGAAGAAAAGGTCACGCAGGCCCCGGTTCAAGTCCCAGCTGCTCCACTTCCGATCCAGCTCCCTGCTAATGCACCTGCAAGGGCAGAGGAAGATGGGCCCTCGCACCCACGTGGGAGACCCAGGAGAAGCTCCTGGCTCCTGGCTTTGGCCTGGCCCAGCCTGGCCGTTGCAGCCATTTGGGGAGTGAACCAGCGGATGGAAGACCTCTCCCTCCCTGTAGCTCTTTCAGATAAATAAATAGATAAATTTAAAAAAAAAAAAGAGAGAGAGAGAGAAGGAGAAGGAGAAGGTCAGAGAGCGCCCGTCTGTCCAGCACCATGCGGGCTGGAAGGGAGGACGCGCCCTGCCATAGCCACAGCTGGGCCTCGTCCTCTGCGCTGACCTTTGACCTCTGTGTTCCCCTTGGCCCAGGGACCGTGCCCCCTTTGTCTTCACTTCGGACATGGCGTATGTCATCAACGGGGGTGACAAGCCTTCCAGCCGCTTCCACGATTTTGTGGACCTTTGCTGCCAAGCCTACAACCTCATCCGCAAGCACACCCACCTCTTCCTCAACCTGCTGGGCCTGGTGAGGAGCCCCGCCCCTCTCGTCTTGGCCCCTGGCGCCCCCGTGCCCTGCTCCAGACGACTTCTGGGGTCCCCTCTTGGTGGAACACCTGCCGCCCCAGATGAAGGCAGGGACCCTGCCTGCCTGGGGACAGTGGTGTCCGCGTAGGTGTCTGACCCCGGCTCCCGGCCCTGGAGTTCTGTGGCCTGCCAGCCACGGCCTGCAGCGCCTGCCTTCTACCCTCCAGAAGGGCTGGAGAAGCCGGCTTTAGGTAGGGAAGCAGCAAGAATTGCCCGTTGTCACAGGCACCCTCATTCCCCCTTCCCTCTCCTTGCAGATGTTGTCCTGTGGGATCCCTGAGCTCTCAGACCTGGAGGACCTCAAGTACGTGTACGACGCCCTGAGGCCTCAGGACACGGAGGCCAACGCCACGACCTACTTCACCAGGTAACAGTGGGTGAAACAGCGCCGCCCTGCTGGCAGGGGCAGGGTGAGAGGAACGGGCAAGGCTTAGTCAGGGGTGGAGCCTGCGCCCAGCAGCGTTGGCTGGCCGCCCCGGCTTTGCTGCTGACTTACATGATCACCTTGCTTCTCACGGCACCTGTGCCAAGCTTTTGCATAGGGGTGGTAGGCGTTAGCATCGCTCTCACCCCTGTTCTCACCAGGGCACAGGCTGTGTCTCCGGGGCAGCTCAGAACAGGGGTTCCGTAATGGTCTCCAGTGCTCTGGGTCAGGCCCCTCCCCCTTGTGCAAACACAGGAGTCCGCGTCACTTTCCCTGTAGGGGACCGTGTTCTAAGGCACATGCTGTGAGCCCAAGGACATGTCTGCGTACGGATGCCTACAGTCTTGTCCTTATAGGCGACGTCTCCGTTTTACTGTGTACTCTTTGGGGAGCTTGGAGAAGTAAATTTCTCGGCTCTAATACACCTCCTCTTTGGAGCTGAAATCCCAGGAGTAAATGCCATGACCTAAGAGTGTGCCAGGCGCACGCTCTGTGAGGGCCCACCCAGGGAAGTGATGGGATCCGAGCCGCTCGGTCTCGGGAGCCAGGGACCGTGCCTTCCAACAGCGGGAGTCGGGGTCCCCGTTCTTCATCCTTTTGACCCGTCCTCCGGCACCAACAGGTTGATTGAGTCGAGCCTGGGCAGTGTGGCCACAAAGCTCAATTTTTTCATCCATAACCTGGCTCAGATGAAGTTCACGGGCTCGGATGACCGCCTGACCCTTTCCTTTGCCCCCCGAACACACACCGTCAAGAGCTCTGGCCGCATCAGTGACGTTTTTCTCTGTCGCCATGAGAAAGTCTTCCACCCCAACAAGGGCTATGTAAGTGTCTCCTCGCGCCTGACCCTCCTGCTGCCCGCTGGCCCAGATCTGGGGGTCCTGGCTGTTCCTCACCTGCCCAGTGGGGCTGACTGAGCCAGCCCGGGCCGCCTGCCTCTCCCCTGCCCAGCTCAGGGAGTGGAGCTGCATGGTCTTCCCTCTGGGGCAAAGGCCCAACCTTTCAGATTCCTGCCTGTGTGCGGCCATTGTCTCCATCTGTGCTGGAGACGCTCTGCCCTCTTCCTTCCGGAGTCGCTCACTGTGCCCCCTCACCTGCCCCTTCGCCGGGTGCAGGGCGTCTGGTGGGTTTCCTCCAAGGTTTGGGCCTTTGCAGATATACGTGGTGAAGGTGATGCGAGAGAGCGCCCACGAGGCCACCTACATCCAGCGCACGTTTGAGGAGTTCCAGGAGCTGCACAACAAGCTGCGGCTGCTCTTTCCTTCTTCCCTCCTGCCCAGGTAGCCGTCCCCACCACTCAGCACGGAGTGACTCTGGGGAGGAAGCAGGAGTGGGGCTCTGAGCAGGGCCACAGCGGCCCCTTTAGACTATAAAGATGCACCTGCTGTACTGGGCCTGGTACTGCATTCCGTAGCACGAGCTCCCCCTGCTGGCCAGACTCTCCGGACTCCAGCCTTGACAACAAGGGCCCACCTGCTGGGGCAGGGAAGCGGGCGGGTTGATTGGATCTGAAGGTGTTCCTGATCATTTAAAGACTTAAAGCTGTTTCTCAAATGGGTAGTCAAGAACGTGGAAGATCTATGCAGCAGAATATTTAGCATTAAACAGAAGGAAATGCGGGCACTTGCTCCAACATGGAAGAGCCTTGAGACCTTGTGCTCGACAAGCCCGCCACGGACAGCTGACTGACGCTATTATTCCACTTATCTGGGTTACCCAGCATAGAGGCAGAGAACAGATGGTGGCTGCCACGCCGAGGGGAGTTTAGAACGTGGAGTCGTGGTTTTGCAGGATGCGCAGTGGGAGTGTGCTGGCGCCTGCCACTCAAACATGGCCGATGCACTGTTCTGTGTATTTTCCCATCTTTTTTTTTTTTTTTAAAGGATTTTTCACGTTTTTATATCGATGGGAGCCCCCAAGGCACCTATGGGGAGCCACAGGCCTCTACTCAGCTGTTCGTTTTCTGGTCTGGGGTCCTAGGAAGTGTTAGCCCAGGGCGCAGGTTGGAGCCAGGGGACACTGGGGCGAGGGACAGTCCCTGGGAAGGGAGGCTGCTGGGGCACAGGGCTGCAGGATAGACGCCTAAGCAGAGTGTGAGTCAAGCCTGCTGTCTTTGTTTCCTTCCTCCCCGTCGCCCCCTGCGCCCACGGCCCACCCTGCCACGCCAGCTTCCCCAGCCGCTTCGTGATTGGCCGCTCCCGGGGCGAGGCGGTGGCCGAGCGGCGCAAGGAGGAGCTGAACGGCTACATCTGGCACCTGATCCACGCTGCCCCCGAGGTGGCCGAGGTGGGTGGGTGCTCCCCTGTTCCTGGCCGGCCCGGCTGCTGGCAGCGGAGGGGGAGGCACGGCGAGGGAGGAAGGGTCTGGAGCCTGCCTGGGATGCAGGGAAGACTTGGGTCTGCAGGGTTGGGGAGGAGGAAGGTGGGAAGCAGTGCGCGGTCAGGCACGGGAACTCGACCCCAGGGATGGCAGCGATCGATCGGAGCCTGAGGAAGGGGCTCTTCTCTAGGAAAGGAGAGATGTGTGAGGGCCGAGTGTGTGCAGCCACTTAGCTCTGTCTCGATCATAGCAGTAATCTTACAGCGGCCCAAAGGGAGTCGTCAGGAATCCCTTACTTCAAGAAACCTTCGACCCCAGCTTCCGTGTTCCCTCCGTTTGTCCATACGCAAGCATGGGCTTTACAGCTTCGTCGTGCTCTGAGGCTGGGACAGAATCCTCCTTTCCCTTAAAGTTAATACATCTGAGAGGCAGGGGGAGAGCGTCCTTTCGCTGGTTTGCTCCTCAAAGCCAGGAGCCGGGACCTCAGTCCAGGTCCCAGGGTGTGCACTGGCAGGAAGGAGCTGGCGCTGGGTGTTGAACCCGGCACTCCGAGGGGGCACGCGGACATCGTAACTGGCGCCTTAGCCGCTGAGCCGGACGCCCGCCCCCGTAGCCTCTCAGTCTGCAGCGAGGTTTTCCTTTGGTTATCGGGCCGCTGTGGGACTGAGGCGTGGCCTTGTTTGTGCTTGCGTCCCAGAGTGATCTGGTCTACACCTTCTTCCACCCGCTGCCCCGGGATGAGAAGGCTGCAGGCACCAGCGCGGCTCCCAAGTCCTCAGGTACAGCCTTCCTCGGAGCCACTCCCCTGCCCCCTCCTGGCCTGGTCTCCGGCTCCCCTGTATTCTGTCCAGGGAGCGGGGTTTCCTGGGGTCCACAGCTGCTTGTCTGGCATCAGCAGAGGGTGCCTGTCCCACCCTCACGCTGGCCAGCCCCAGCCAACCCGGAGCCATGACCCAGACTCCACTGGTGGCAGCTGGACGTGGAGAGACCCCTGGCCGGCGCCTCACTGCGGACCCTCCTCATTTCCTGTGACTCTACAGATGGCACGTGGGCCCGGCCCGTCGGGAAGGTGGGAGGAGAGGTGAAGCTGTCCATCTCCTACAAAAACAACAAGCTCTTCATCATGGTGATGCACATTCGTGGCCTGGTGAGTGCGCCTGCAGCCCCACGCGCTTGCACTCTCATCTGCTGCTCCTTGGCCAGAGCTCTTCCCCCACAGAGGCCACAGAGGGTCAGGCCACCAGGCCAGGCGATGCGAGACACCGCTTCTCACTAGCGGTGGTCTTTGGCAAGTATCCGGTTATTCCAGCCTCGTTATAACGTGGACGCTAGGACTTACCTCTCAGGGTTGGTACGGAGGTTAAAGAGGGGGACGCGTGTCATGCCTGGTGTTATGGGGCAATTCTGGTTCTTGTTACGAGGGAGAGGCCCAAGGGAGTTACCGCCCGGTACAGTGACCAGGCAGCCACATGACAGCCTTCCAGCATAGTTGCTAACTTTGTAGGGTCAGTGGTAAAGTCTGTGAATGGAGGAGGAACTGTTACTGAGTACGGCACTTTGTTGGGCATTTTGTGCAGGCTGGGGCAGTGGGATGCAGCAGGGGGAGCATGAGTCAGAGAGCATTGATTTCACTCACACCATCATTCAGTCATTCAACAAATGTTCATTGAGGGTTTTTTTTTTTAAGACTTATTTTTTTGAGGGGCAGAGTTACAGAGAGAGAAAGGTCTTCCATCTGCTGGTTCACTCCCCAAATGGCTGCAACGGCCAGTGCTGGGTGAATTCGAAGCCAGGAGCTTCTTCCAGGTCTCCCACATGGGTGCAGGGGCCCAAGCACTTGGGCCATCTCCTGCTGCTTTCCCAGGTGCATTAGCAGGGAGCTGTATCAGAAGTGGAGCAGCCAGGACTTGAACTGGTGCCCATGTGGGATGCTGGCTTCACGGAGTGTTTGCTCTATGCTGGGCACTGATGTGGGGAAAAACGAAACAAAACCCTTGTCCTGGAGCGCTCACATGCTGATAGGAAAGGCAGAGAAGTAAACCTGGAGCATGGCAGACGGTGCTGAGAGCTGCAGGCAGAACGCAGGTCGGGCAGTGTGCGCAGGGAGCGCCACAAACAAGGCAGGGCCGGGGGTCGCGGGGCTGTGTCTGTACGTCTGAGAGAAGAAGACTGTTCCGAGCAGACCGAGTGGGACGTCCCAGAAGCACTGGGGATGGTGCCTGCATGGCCAGCGTCAGGATCTGCAAAGGCCCAGGGGCCGGAGCCGGTGATGGAGCCAGGGGACAGGAGCAGGTGGCGAGGTAGGGGAGGGCGTGGTGGGCTTAGGCCTGGGCAGACCCTGGCTCCTCCCCTGGATGCCACGGGAGTCCCTGAGGGCTCTGCGCAGAGTGTGGCATGCTCTGACGCGTTACGGCGTCAGGCTGAGTGAATCATGGGTGGCTGGCCTTGGCCGGCGCCGCGGCTCACTAGGCTAATCCTCCGCCTTGCGGCGCCGGCACACCGGGTTCTAGTCCCGGTCGGGGCGCCGGTTCTGTCCCAGCTGCCCCTCTTCCAGGCCAGCTCTCTGCTGTGGCCAGGGAGTGCAGTGGAGGATGGCCCAAGTGTTTGGGCCCTGCACCCCATGGGAGACCAGGATAGGCACCTGGCTCCTGCCATCGGATCAGCGCGGTGTGCTGGCCGCAGCGCGCCTACCGCGGCGGCCATTGGAGGGTGAACCAACGGCAAAAGGAAGACCTTTCTCTCTGTCTCTCTCTCACTGTCCACTCTGCCTGTCAAAAAAAAAAAAAAAATTAATGGGTGGCTGGCCTTGAGCAAGCACCTGAATCCCTCTGACTCATGTCCCCACCTCTTAAGGGTTCAGGGGACTCAATGACAAGAGATGGAGAGGATGGTGGGCTGGCAGGAAGATGCCCGGGGACGCAAGGGTTCACTCAAAACCCCAGGGCTGTGGTGCAGCAGGTTAACGCCCTGGCCTGAAGCGCCAGTATCCCATATGGGCGCCGGTTCAAGACCCGGCTGCTCCACTTCCGATCCAGCTCTCTGCTACAGCCTGGGAAAGCAGTGGAGGATGGCCCAAGGTCTTGGGCTCCTGCACCCGTGTGGGAGACCCGGAGGAAGCTCCTGGCTTCTGGCTTCAGATTGGTGCAGCTCTAGCCATTGCAGCCAACTGGGGAGTGAACCACTGGATGGAAGACCTCTCTCTCTGCCTCTCCTTTCTCTGTATAACTCTGACTTTCAAATAAATAAATAAATCTTAAAAAAAAAAAAAAAGGGCATCGGATCCAGAGCCCGGACTTGTTGCAACAGGCCATTCAGCCGATAGTTTATGGGGATCCCTTGCCTTCTCGTGACGGGTCTCCTGGAGACAGTGGAGAAGCAGGTGGAAGCCAGGTGTGGGAGCGAGCGTGGGTGACGGTGCTCACAGGCACGTGGAGGCAGAGATAGGAGAATCTTCATCTTTACTTCTCTTGTAGCAACTGCTCCAGGATGGGAATGACCCTGACCCCTACGTGAAGATATACCTCCTTCCCGACCCTCAGAAAACCACCAAGAGGAAAACCAAAGTGGCCCGGAAAACCTGCAACCCCACCTACAATGAGATGGTGCGTGGGGGCGGGCCAGCCAGCTCACCCATCTTGGGAGGTGAAGTTGGCCAGGAACAGGGCCAGGCTCACCGACCGCTCACCCGCGGCTGCCAAGTGTCAGAGTAGTCACTGCCTGTCCCCTGAACGTAAAACTGGCTGACCCTGGGGGTTGGGACTGCACAGTTGGGCCTGGGAGCCTGCTGGCCCTGTGCTGAAATCGAACAGTGGCCCCGATAACAAGCCCTCAGCGGCTTGAACTCTGTGCCTAGAAGGAGTTTAAGACCACTCTTGGCCCCTCGGGGCCTTGCGTGTTCCCCCGGACTCTGCAGGGTTGGGGGACAGAACCCGCGGGCGTCCGCGCTGCCCTGGCCCTGTTTCCCCCTCACCACAGCCTGTCTCCCGGCCCTGTGCAGCTGGTGTACGACGGGATCCCCAAGGGAGACCTGCAGCAGCGGGAGCTCCAGCTGAGCGTGCTGAGCGAGCAGGGCTTCTGGGAGAACGTGCTGCTCGGCGAGGTGCACATCCGCCTGCGGGAGCTCGACCTGGCCCAGGAGAAGACCGGCTGGTTCGCGCTGGGATCTCGGAGCCCGGGGACCTGAGGAGCCCGGCACCCTGCCTGGGGGACAGGAGACTCCCCGGCGCAGCTCCTCCTCCCGCCCCACGAGGGCGCGGGGCCCTGGGCTGGTGTGCCCTGGGCCAGGGAGGGCCCGGCTCTGCTGCCCCTACCTCTGCAGAGCCCACGGGGTGCAGCAGTGAGGGGCAGCGTTGTTTTAAGTTTACCTTGTGTCAAGGGAGCAATGCCTGGTGTGGGTGTGTGCGGGTGGGCTGGATGACGTCACGTTTGCGGAGGGAGGGGTGAATAGCTTTTATTTTTATTTTTAAAGAATGAAATGGTAACGTGGTCCTGACTGGGACAGGAAGCCTCGCAGGAAGGGCCGTGGCCGTCCGTGGCCGTCCGTGGCAGCAGGCGAGGAAGGCCTTTGGACGTTTTGTATGGCTAAGGTTCTTACTGGACTTTTCTCCAGGTTTCTGCTTTCTGTTTTTCTAGCTCCAGGAATGATGTGGGGAGGGGCCCAGTGGGTCCTCAGCCGGAGCCTCCCGTCTCCAAGGGCAGGTCGCAGAGGGCGGGAGGGCTGCCCGTGCCAGACTGACGCCGGCAGTCGCTGGGCCTTTGTGATTTTGCCTCCAAAGGAGAGCAGTGCCATCCCTGTGTGTAAGGGAGGGAGGGCCTTCCTCGCGGGGGGGGGGGGGGGGGGCGGCCTCCCCCTAGGGTCCCCCACCCCGCGCTGGACGCTGTCTTCTCCCCCAACCCCTGCTGGGGGCCGTTGGTCCCTGCGGATACGCTGGGGTGCTCCCCCATAGCTCTCTCCCTCGTTTTCTCCCCGGGGACAGAACACCGCCTCAGCCCTCAGATGGAGTCTCTCCCGGGGCATCGTGCCAGCGTGGCCAGAAAGTTCTAGAACGTTCTCCTCCTCACACTCCCCTTCTTTCCCCCAAACTCCTTTCCTCACACTTTTTATAAGGATTTCTCTCCTTCTGTGGGGCCATAAACCAATGTAGCCTGGAGGCAAGGCCGGGGAGGGGCTTCTGTCACACCTGTAGTTTCCCAGGTGGTCTCCTTGCCAGGAGCTGGAAGGGGGAGACTGGGTCTCTTCACTCTCTACCAGATGGGTTTTAAATTTGCTCTTGTGTTTCACTCCAAAGGGTTGTCTTGCTTGGAAAAAAAAAAAAAAAAAAAAGCAGGGAGAGACTTTGAACTTGATGTTAACTGTTAAAAGAGGAGTGATCTGGGGAGAGTTGTCAAACAGGGGTGTTCTGAAACCCGACCCCCCCCCCCCCCCAGCTCCCTCCGTGCTGACTCATTCCGTACCTGGGAAGCCAGGGCAGCTCCTTCCTTCTAAGAGTGCTGGGGGAGGCTGGCTGCCGGGGCCGGGGCTGGGGCTGGGGGCCGGGGAGCGGGCAGTCGGGGGAGCTTTTCCAAAGCAGTGGACCACAGCCGCGTTACTGGCTCTTTGGCCTGTAGCGCGTTTCATTCTGCCCTCTGTGCTCCTGAGCTGAAGACGTCCCAGTCCTGTACCCACTTCCCGACCCCTCGTATCTCCTACTTTGTCTGGAATTGTATTTTCTAATAAATGACATTTGAGAAAAACAAATACCACTTCCAACACTGGTCGACATTTAACTGTTCAGACTAAAGCGTCTTCGTACAGCGTTTCACAGGTGGGGGATGGGTATAGGCCCTAATGCACTGCACTGGACAATTGTTTTTTTCTTTAAGATTGATTGATTGATTGATTTGAAAGGCAGAGATCTCAATCCTCCATCTGCTGGTTCACTCCCCAAATGCTCACAACACTCAGGGCTGGGCCAGGCTGCAGCCAGGAGCTAGGAGCTCCATCCGGGTCTCCCATGTGGGTAGCAGGGAGCCAAGGACTTGGGCCATCATCCGCTGCTTTTCCAAGTGCATTAGCAGGGAGCTGGATGGGAAACAGAGCAGCCAGGACTTGAACTGGAGCTCCAATATGGGATGCCAGCATTACAAGTGGCGGCTTAACTCACTGCACCATCACACTGGCCCTGTCGGCAATGTTTCATGCGATCCCTGTGCTGATGCAGTGTCTTAGGGTTTTCAGTGCCTTAATCCACATGATGCCATTTTTTTCGGAAGGCAGATATGGCTCAGTCAGTAATTCTGCCAACAGTTAGTGTGGATCAGTGCTACCTGTTGGCACACCTGCATTCACAAAGAATGCAACGTGGAAGACGCCCCTGGAGTCCCGTACTGGCCCTGTGCTAGGTACCAGGCTGGGGGGTCACAGCAGCAAATTAAGATCATCCTCTGGGGCTGGCACTGTGGCGTAGTGCTGGTTCAAACCCCAGCTGCTCCACTTCCGATCCAGCTCCCTGCTAATGTGCCTGGGAAAGCAGAGGAAGATGGCCCAAGTGCTTGAGTCCCTGCACCCACAAGGGAGACCAAGAAGCTCCTGGCTTTGGACGGGCCCAGCTCCAGCCCTTGCAACCATTTAGAGAGTAAACCAGAGGATGAAAGCTCGCTTGCTCTCTCTCCCTCTGTAACTGTAACTTTCAAATAAATAAAGCTTAGGGGAAAAAAGACCCTCTCTGCCCTTAAGTGTACCTATCGCCTAGTGATGTCCTGCCAGCCCCATTTACAATCTCTGACCTTGGCACCTGAGCCTCAGCTGGGGGATGGAGGTGATGTGACCCCTGTTTTACTGGCAGCTTTCAAGGTGCTTACTGGGGAGTCGGGTTTCATGCCAGGAGGTCTTCTGGGGTGTCCAGGTAGGAGGGGTCACCTGCTGACTTCCCAGGAGGCTGTGAGGCACCACCATTCCAGGCAGGTCCCTGTGGAGCACTCTAAAGTTAGAACTTGAATCTGGCGAGAGGCTTAGTGAGGGATAGTTCGTGGCCAAATGGGGTAGAACTCTGAACCCGGCTGAGGGAGTAAGCAAGGGGGGTTACCCCGGAGAGGAGAAACCAAAGAAGCCCAGGGGTTTTCAGAGTTCAAAGAGAGGAGGGAAAAAAAAATGAAAGCCCGACCTGCTGGGACAGGGGTGGGGGCAGGGAGGATGAGTTTGGAGTTGAAAGGTCAGAAATGAGGCAGCATTTTCTGGGGTGGGGGTGGGGAGAGGGAATTCTGGTAGCTGGAACTCGGCTGACACATCTGATCGATTCAGCAGACAGCACAGCTGGCCTCCCCGGCCAGACAAAGGCTCAGGCGCTGTGCTTGCTGGGAACAGAAGGCGGGTCCTGTGCAGGGAGGCCGACAGTGACAGCGCAGGGGGCGGGGCAGAGTGGGACACTGGGGCTTCAAAAAGTTCAGGGAAAAACTGGAATTAAGAGGTTAAGTTTATTTTGGTTCAATTATTTTGAAATTCTTGTATGCAATTTCCCTGAATTTTTTGAGTGTTAGTCAATCAGAACTCTGGGTTTTTAGTGTGATGGAGCTGCCATTCCAGTGTTTTGAGAAACACACTGCCACCCTCCACTTTGTTTTATTCTTTTTTTTTTTTTTTAGATCTTATTTATTTGAGAGGCAGAGAGAAAGGTCCTCCATCTGCTGGTTCACTCCCCAAATGGCCAAGCGGATCAGGAGCCAGGAGTTTCTTCCGGGTCTCCCATGCAGGTGCAGGGGCCCAAGCACTTGGGCCATCTTCTACTGCTATCCCAGGCCATAGCAGGAACTGGATCAGAAGAGGAGCCCATATGGGATGCCAGCGCTGCAGGCAGAGGCTTAGCCATAGCACTGGCCCCTATTTATCTTTTTTTTTAAAAGATTTATTTGAAGGAGTTACACAGAGAGATTCTCCATCCACTGGTTCCCTCCCCAGATGGCTGCAACAGCCAGGACTGAAATGGGTCTCCCACATGGGTGGTAGGGGCCCTCTTCCTCCACTGAATTTCCCAGGCCACCAGCAGGGAACCAGATTGGAAGTGGAGCAGCCAAGAGACAAACAGGCACCCACACGGATGCCAGCACCGCTGCTGTATCTACTATGCCATATGTTGGGCCCCCTCCATTTTTTTTTGTTTGTTTGTTTAAGATTTATTTATTTGAAAGGTAGAGTTAGAAAGAGATGTACAGGCAGAGATCTTCCATCTGCTGGTTCACTCCCCAGATGGCCACAACGGCCAGAGCTGGGCTGATCCGAAGGCAGGAGCCAGGAGCTTCCTCTAGGTCTCCCACATGGGTGCAGGTACCCAAGGACTTGGGCCATCTTCTACTGCTTTCCCAGGCCATTAGCAGAGAGCTGGAGCAGCCAGGACTTGAACCAGTGCCATATGGGATGCCAGCATGGCAGGCCAGGGCTTTACCTGCTACAGCACAGCATAGCACCACACCGGCCCTCCCTCCCCCCGCCCCCGTTTTAAAAGATCATTCTGGTTGCTGTTTGAAACAAGAATGGAAGTAGAAGGGAGGGCTATGGTAACAGTCTAACAGGATAATGATGATTGCCTGGAGATGGTGGAAGATGTTCAAACTCTGAATAAACTGGACTGTGAAGGTAGAGCCTGGAGGGCTTCTTGGGGGGCAGGTGTGTCTCCCAAGCGTGGGACTCAGCGGGTGGGTGAAGAGTGCACTGGAGGCATTATTGAGGTGGGGAAGGGGCCGGGTGGAGCTGAGTCAAGATTTTTGTTCAGGGGTCAGTGCTGTGGCATAGCAGGTAAGGCCGCCGCCTGCATCCAACATGGGTGCCTGTTCATGTCCTGGTTGCTTCACTTCCGATCCTGCTTCCTCCTGATAGCCTGGGAAAACAGCAAAAGATGACCCAAGTGCTTGGGCCCCCGCTCCCATGTGGGAGACCCAGAGGAGGCTCCTGGCTTCAGTCTGGCCCAGCCCTGGCTGTTTGTGGCCTTCAGGAAAGTGAGCCAGCTGAAGGATCTCTTTCTTTCTCTCTCTCTGTCCCTCTGTAACTGACTTTTTATTTTTTTTTTTAAGATTTATTTATTTGAAAGTAAGAGTTAGACAGAGAAAGGAGAAGTAGAGAGAGAGAGAGGTCTTCCATCCACTAGTCCACTCCCCAACTGGCCGCAATACTGGAGCCAAGAGCCGATCTGAAGCCAAGAGCCAGGAGCCTCCTCCAGGTCTCCCACTTGGGTGCAGGGGTCCAAGGACTTGAGCCATCTTCCACTGCTTTCCCAGGCCATAGCAGAGAGCTGGATTGGAATTGGATCAGCTGGGTCTTGAACCGGCGCCCATATGGGATGCTGGTGCCTCAGGCCAGGGCGTTAACCCGCTGTGCCACAGCGCCGGCCCCTGTAACTAACTTTCAAAGGAATATGTCTTTAAGAAGATTTTTGTTCTGGTCATGATAAATGTGAGCCAGCTGACAGAGATCCATGTGGGGATGTAGTGGGGTGGAATCTGAATCCTGAAGGGGAGGCCTATTTGGGTTTGGATCATGGCAATCCTCAGCCTCTGGGTGGCATTTCATTCCATGGGCTGGGCCAGACCATCTAGGCTAGGAGAAAAGACGGGGACAGAAGGAGACCAACACAGAAGAGGGAGAGGAGGAGCAGGACCCACCGCTGAAACTGGGACCATACAGAAAAGACACAGGCTCGGCGCCCAGGGCTGCTGAAGCGGGATCACAGAGCGCATGGCTTAAACATCAGACGCGCACGTCTCGGCGCTCTGGGGATGCGAGTGCCAGAGGAACAGGCAGCAGCATGCGGGCTGTGTGGGAGACGGCTCCTCGCCCCTCCCACCCTCTGGTGCTGGGTGAGCAATCTTGGGCTTTCCCTGGCTTAGGGATGCATCGCCCTGGCCTCTGCTGTCTCGTTCACGTCACATCCTCCCTGTGTGCACGTGCGGGGCTGGGGCTAGCTTTCCCCCTTTGAGGGGGACACTGTCATTCTGGACTAGGGCCCACCCTAATGACCTCATCTTAACGGGATCACCTGCAAAGGATCTGCTTCCACATAGGGTCACCTGCACAGGCCCTGCAGGTTAGGACCCCAACACCTTCTGGGGCACAGTTCAACCCCTCGTAATAGAGTCTGGAAGTGGCATCGTGCCCTTGGTGGCCTCGATGAGACCAAGTGGAGACAAGGGGGGATGAAGGCCACATTTGGTTGAAGAAAGAATAGGTGGGAAGGAAGCAGAGGCCATGACCACAGGCAACTCGAGAAACTGAGCTGTGGTGGTGCAGGAACTCGGAGGAGCACAAACCCAAGTGGGTTTTTTGGTTTTTTAATACTTAAGATAGATGATATGGGGCCAGTGCTGTGGCGTAGTGGGATAAAGCCGCCGCCTGCAGTGCCGGCATCCCATATGGGTGCTGGTTCGAGTCCCGGCTGCTCCACTTCTGATCCAGCTCTCTGCTATGGCCTGGGAAAGCAGTAGAAGATGGCCCAAGTCCTTGGGACCCTGTACCCATGTGGGAGACCGGAAGAAGCTCCTGCTCCTGGCTTCGGATCAGTGCAGTTTCAGCTGTTGCGGCCAACTGGGGAGTGAACCAGCGGATCGAAGACCTTTCTCTCTCTGTAGCTCTTTCAAGGAAACAAAGTAAATCTTAAAAAAAAAAAAAAAAAAAAAAGATATGAAGCTGTGTTACTGTGAATAATGTACCAGTGAGAAAAACTTGTAGGTTACAGGAAAGAACAGAAGACCCGGCCAGAGTTCCTGGAGGGCGAGAGGACGGGGTCAGGGGCTCCTTGGCTGTGGCGGGAATGAGAGCAGAACGGTAGGCCCCGACGCAGGTGGACTGGGTGGGGAAAGCTGAGGTGGTTTATAGAAATTGTCTCGCTCAAGGCCGGCGCCGCGGCTCACTAGGCTAATCCTCCGCCTTGCGGCGCCGGCACACCGGGTTCTAGTCCCGGTCGGGGCACCGATCCTGTCCCGGTTGCCCCTCTTCCAGGTCAGCTCTCTGCTGTGGCCCTGGAGTGCAGTGAAGGATGGCCCAAGCGCTTGGGCCCTGCACCCCATGGGAGACCAGGAGAAGCACCTGGCTCCTGCCATCGGATCAGCGCGGTGCGCTGGCTGCAGCGCGCCTACCACGGCGGCCATTGGAGGGTGAACCAACGGCAAAAGAAGACCTTTCTCTCTGTCTCTCTCTCACTGTCCACTCTGTCAAAAGTAAAAATAAAGAAAGAAAGAAAGAAAGAAAGAAAGAAAGAAAGAAAGAAAGAAAGAAAGAAAGAAAGAAATTGTCTCGCTCTTCTCAATGAAGTTATGAACTATGGCTCCAGGTCAAGAGCATGTACTTACGGAGAAGGCAGGAAATGAGGAAAGAGGTGTTGTGAGCCGTCTCGGGGGTAGGACAAGCGAAGCTATTGGGATCTGTGGTGGGAGGTCTGGCACTGCTATGATTCCTTGTCGGTCGCCAGGCACAGGAAGTGAAGCGGACGGCACGGCTGAGTGGTTTGTTCCCAGCACTGATGGGTGGAGAGGGTGTGGACAGTGTAGGCCGGAAGCTGGTTTCACGAGGTTAGGGATTTGCCAGAGACCCTGGAGTAGATGGTCCAGAGAATAAAGGGTCTTAATGAGGGGACAGTTCCTTTTTTTCTTTCTTTAAAGATTTATTTATTTGAAAGGCAAAGTTACAGAGAGGCGCAGAGAGAGAGAGGTCTTCCATCTGCTGGTTCACTCCCCAAATGGCTGCAACGGCCAGAGCTGCACTGATCCAAAGCCAGGAGCCAGGAGCCTCCTCCGGGTCTCCCACACAGGTGCAGGGGCCCAAGGACTTGGGCCATCTTCTACTGCTTTCCCAGGACATAGCAGAGAGCTGGATCGAAAGTGGGGCAGCCAGGACTAGAACCGGCGCCCATGTGGGATGCCGGCACTGCAGGCAGCAGCTTTACCTGTTTCGCGACAGCGCCGGCAAGGGGACAGTTTCAGTACTGGATGGAGGAAGGAAGGGGAGAGGGAGATGGATCCCAAAACAGTGGCAATGGCAAGGTCTGCGGTCTCCCAGACTGTGCGGCTGAAAGGCTCTGGGCCAGGGAGCTGCAGGCAGGAGGTGGAAGGCAGAATGTGGGAAACTTGGGAACCAGATCTTGGAGATGTGTTGCCTCTGAAAGACAGGCAGGAGCCGAGAACCCTCCCTCTCCGGCCTGGTCCACAGGTTACCGCCAGCAGGCCTGAGGCCTTCATCTCCTGCAGGGCCAGTCAGCCTGCCAGGCCAGCTGGCCTGTGGCCATTGGAGGCACCGGCTCAGGTAGGCTGGGTCCCCCACGCTCTCCCCAAGGCAAAGTCACACCTTCTCACGATTTCAAAGCTTTCTGATTGCACTTGTTCCCCTAGAACAACCTCCGAGGTCAGGGAGAATGAAACCATGCATCTGACGGCCAGATGGGGGAGGGAGGCCCACTCACACGCTCTGAGGAACTGTTTTCAGGGGTGGGTGCTCACACCCCACCTTGGAGGGCCTGGGTTCAAGTCCCGGATCTGCTGCTGCTTTCAGCTTCCTAATGCGCCCTGTGGGAGGCAGCAGGTGATGGCTCCAGTGTTTGGGTCCCTGTCACTCACGTCGGCGACCCAGACTGAGTACTGGCTTCCGGGCTTCAGCCTGGCTCAGTCCTGGCAGTTGCATGAATTTGAGGAGTGAGCCACCAGTGGAAAGTTCTCTCTTTCAAATAAGTAAAAATTATTAAACAAAATTGTTTTCAGGGTCATGTGGTGTCCATAGTGACAAAGCAAGGAGTGGACTGAAAGGCTGGGGCATAAGGGAGCTGCGATGACAGTATCATTGCGGCCGTCTGGGAAGTGAACCAGCTGACGGGAGACCTCTCTCTGCCTTTGAAATCAATCGGGGCGTAGCTGAGGCACAGTAGGTTAATCCTCCGCCTGCAGTGCCGGCATCCCATATGGGTGCCGGTTCTAGTCCCAGTTGCTCCTCTCCTGATCCAGCTCTCTGCTGTGGCCCGGGAGGGGAGTGGAAGATGGCCCAAGTCCTTGCGCCCCTGCACCCACATGGGAGACCCAGAAGAAGCTCCTGGCTCCTGGCTTTGGTTCAGCTCGGCGCAGCTCCAACCGTCGAGGCCATTTGGGGAGTGAACCAGTGGATGGAAGACCTCTCTCTGTCTCTCCCTCTCACTGTCTGTAACTCCACCTCTCAAATAAATAAATAAAATCTAAAAAAAAAAAAAAAATCAATCTTAGAAAAAAATAAAACCTGGCTGGGTGGGATCAAGTCTGGCCGGGAGGCTCAGCTGAGGCTGGAAGGAGACGTTGACATTTGAGTTGAACGTTGAAGCGTGGGTCCCGGGGAACGATGCGAGCAGAAGTCGGGCCGTGGACTCCGGCCAAACTCTCCACAGGGAATCGGACTCGGCAACCGCCAGCCACATTTTTCCCGGGATAACGTGTTGTACCCGTGGGTCTGGCCGCTCGGGACACACAGGCGAGCCGGGAGGCGCACCGGAGGGTGCCCAGGCCCGGGGGACCAAGTCGCGGGTCCCCGCTGCGGCTTCGTGCGCCCCGCCACGCCCACAGGGAGGCCCGGCCCGCGGCACGCACAGCTCCACCTGCGTGGGTCTGCGCGTGGGAAACGCGCGCTACCAACCACCTACGCGGACTGCGACACGGCTCCACGCCACAAACAAGCCCCTCACTGAACTCCGCCGGAACCGGCGCGGAACCGGCGCGGGGGACGCCTCCGCCGCTTCGGAACCCTCGCCCTCCCCACGCCGAGGCGCGGCCTCGCGGGAGCCCACGGCTGACTCACTGCGCACGCGCAGCGCCCGGGCCCGGCTGATGCAACCTCCCGCTCGCGAACGGCTCTGCGGAGAGTAAGGAAGCCGGGAGGGAAATCGCGCGGGACCAATCAGCGGCCACACGGAAGTGCGAGAAGGCCCGCCTCCCAGGGCTCGGCCAATGGCATTGGGCGGCGCGGGGGCGGATGCGTAGATGCCCCGCCTACCTGCGTCTCTCGGCGGCCGGGGGTTGTCCTGACTCTGCGCCGGCCTTGCGGCCATTTTGAGCTTCGCTTCCAGCCGCGCCCGCCGCCTCCTTATCCCTTCCGGTGTCGCGCTGTGCGGGGGTTTTTTTTTAGCCGGCCGTCTCTTGGAAGAGTCATCGCCGCCGCCGCCGTGGGAGCTCTCCTACCTATGCTGTCGAGGCCCCGCGCGCACTAGGACGCCTCGTCCCCGCCAGCATGGCCGCCGCCCCCGCCTGCGCTGGCCGCCCGGCTCTGTGCTCTGCCTCTCGCGGCCGAGGCCGCCGCCCTCTGTGGCCCCTCTGCAGGCGCGGGGCTCGGCCTGGACCACCCACTCCGCCTCGGGGCGAGGCCGGGCCTGTGTAGACCTCTTCGGATCCCGACTCGCGTCGATCTCCAGCCGCGCAGCTGCCCGAGAGAGTGCCGAGAAGATGGAGGTGGAGCGGGGGCCGCGGCCCGGGCCTCGGGCGCGCGCCTGGTTCCGGCTGCCCTCCCTCCTCCCGTGGCGGCCGCGGCCGGCGCCGTCCGAGTCGCTGACGCCCGCGCCCGAGGGCTGCGGGGACCGCACGCCGCCGCCCGGCACCTGGGCCAAGCTGCTCGCCCAGCTGCTCGCGCCCCTGCCCGGCCTGCTTCACCGACTGCTGCTTTGGAGCCAGCTTTTCGGGGCTCTGATTCCGACCCGCTGGCTGGGGCTGGCCGGCGGCTACAGCGCCCTGAGAACCTGGAGGGGGCGAGAGGAGCCGGCCGCCCCGTCGGCGCAGAAGCCCTTGGCCCCGGCGGAGAGCGCGGTCGCCAGCGCCCTGGACTGGCTGGAGGAGGGGCTGCACTGGCGGTGCTCCTCTGCCCTAGACTTGGAACTCAAGGC
The DNA here is from genome assembly GCF_033115175.1 of Lepus europaeus. Lineage (NCBI taxonomy): Eukaryota > Metazoa > Chordata > Mammalia > Lagomorpha > Leporidae > Lepus > Lepus europaeus. The sequence continues at coordinate 19,589,050 of NC_084840.1, read as the reverse complement.
CAAGGGCGCTGCGTTGGACCCCGGCGCGCACACCTTGCTCCTGGAGCAGCGGCTGTGGGGCGTCGACCTGCTGCCCAGCGGCCTCCAGGCCCGTGTGTTCGCTGACCGGCATCTTGGCTCTTCGCCCTGCGGGCCGCTGAGCGTCGAGCGCTTGGGCAATATCAGCGTGGTCTCCTACGTGGTGAGCCCCTCCTGCCTGGACTGCCTGCCCCTGCTAGAGGTCGGCTGCCGGGGCAGCGGCGGAGGTGGCGAGCTGGTGGATTTCCAGACCCTGGCTGCAGAGAGCGGCTGCCTTCCGGAGGACCCGGGCCGGCCCCAGCCGCTGAGTGCGGAGCCCCCGTCCACGGAAGGCCTGCCCGAGATCCACCATCTTCGCATGAAGCGGCTGGAGTTCCTGCAGCAGGCCGGCAAGGGGCAGGAGCTGCCCACCCCCGACCAAGACCACGGCTACCACAGCCTGGAGGAGGAGCACAGCCTTCTGCGGCTGGACCCGAAGCCCCGCAGAGAGGACGCTGGCCCCCCTGCCGGGGGATCCGACCCTGGGACCTCCCAGGAGCCCGCCGAGGGAGAAGTAGAACTGCTGACTGACGGGGACGCGGCGGCTCCGGGCAGCTGGCCCGCTCGGGAGGTGCCGGGGGAGGCCCACACGGGCGCCGCCGACTCCTCGGACGGAGAGGAGCTGCCCCCCTCTGCCAGGCCGGCCTGTAGTAACAAACTGATAGATTACATTTTGGGAGGTGCCTCCAGCGACGGGGAGACGAGCTCTGACTCGGAGGGTGAGGGCTGGGACGAGGAGGCCGAGGACGATGGCTTTGACAGTGACAGCTCGCTGTCCGACTCGGACCTCGAGCAGGACCCGGAGGGGCTTCACCTCTGGAACTCCTTCTTCAGCGTAGATCCCTACAGCCTGCAGAACTTCACGGCCACGATTCAGACTGCCGCCAGAGCGGTCCCCGCGGCCCCTTCGGATTCCGAGCCGGATCCGGCGGACGAGTCGGATCGGGCGAGTTCGCCCCAGCTGGGAGGCCCCCCCGAGACCCCCGACTCGCACTCTGGGGAGGAGGAGGAGGACTGGGAGGACTGGGGCTCGAGTGCAGATGAGGCCGAGAGCCTCAAACTGTGGAACTCCTTCTGTCATTCCGATGACCCCTACAACCTGCTTAATTTTAGGGCTCCCTTCCAGACGTCAGGGAAACAGGGGAAGGGCTGTCAGGACTTGAAGAGACCGCCTGAGCCCACGGTGGCCATCGCTGGGGGTCGCGCCTTGCTTTCTGGTGGGGTGCACCAGGCAGGGAGCCCAGGAAGTGAGTGTCCAGGCCTGGGACAGCGCAGGAGTCTTTCTGGAGAGAGGCACGCACACAGCAAAAGGAAAAAGGTTTGTTTCTTCCCTGTGACATGCTGATGAGGGGGCGGGCAGGCAGCGTGACCCTGGTGGGCGACCTCATCCTGCATTTTTCGAGGAAGATCTCTGAGGGCTTAGACTTGGGTTGAGAAGTTCGCGAATGAGTCCTGTTTATTCCTCCGTGTAGAGCATTGTTCCTGCCGAAGCAGAGATGCCAGTGTCTTGACGTTAGCCGGCAAGTGCCGTTCCCACTTGGGTTGGTGTTGGGGCAGTTTGCCTGGAAGCTTCCGTTACTCACTTAGTGTTAGGGGAGCAGAAATATTAAACCGTGTACCCCCATGGGGCTGAGATGGAGAGCTTCTCCAGAGGCTGGCTGTATGATTGCCATGGAGTTTTACCAGTTTTTAAAATGGGGCCTAATGTTTGCAAACACCTAAGTGTTTTGTTTGTGTGACCACCTGTCTTCATTCTTGACCCTTAGACCCCAGGGGGTGGTGGTTCCAAGTAGCAAGTCAGGTCTGTCTGGTGGTTTTCTGTGAAAGAGGGTAACTAATGTCGGTGTCAGAAGCTGGTGACAGTACAGGGTTTTGGTTAATAGTTGGTACAGGAGCTGGTAGCCATACTGGCTAGCAGTGGCTAGCTCAAGTTCATCATAGTAAATCGTGGTCGCTTATCTTCAGTAGTTGCTTCCTGTCCTGGGCTAATCTTAAGCCTCCTGGAGAGTTACCCTTCCCTCACACTGTGGGTTGGCTTTGTTTTGGAAATCTTTAGATTGTTCCTGCAGCTGAAGCAATGAACTGAAAATCCCCCAAACACAGAGGTGTCTTATTGTAGAGGAAAAGTTCCTGTACTTTCCTGCCCTTTTCTTTGGAAAGCGACAGGAGTGGGAGAGTGACTGTTGCTGTCAGGATCTGCTGCATCAGGTAGCTTCAAGTGCTGCCCGGCTTCAAACTTTGAAACTATCCCTGGGGAAGAACATACCTCTGGGTGTAATCTCGGGTCTTAGCTGTGGACACGCGGTGAGTCGTGTAAACATTGAATTTCAGTATGTACTTTGTAGCTGCCCTGGTAAGAAATGAGCTTTCTTGATCCTTTTAAGGGCCCCTGACAGAATGACCTGGTTAGAGCCAGAGTGGGGCAGTGAATGAGAACGGCGGCTGGAGACTGTCTGCCTTACTCCTGAGTGTCTAGGACCAAGGGATGTGGAGACAGCCAGACCGGGGACCTGGACTCCCATGTCCTCGATCAGTCACTTGTTCAGTAATGCTAGTATCTCTTGTACAGGGTATTCCAAGATGGAGATACATAAGTTAGATTTCTTGTGTTGCCTTTAAATGGCCCAGGCCAGTCTGGTGTCTTGTTTTAGCTCATTGAGTAAGGTGAAATGGGTGAAGTAGATCCCGGACTTGAACAAGAAGCAAAATTTATTGATTTTGTATCTAAATGTGATAACATTTGACAGCTTTGACCACCTGCCCTTATTTAGGCATATGGCAGTAATGGGGAGCATCTAAATCTTAGATGGAGGCTTTTCAGATCTAGGAATTCAGCATACTGTGTGTCATGGCCTAATACAGTAGAGCGGACTGTTTGGATCCTATCTGCTGTACCGAGGGGATAGAGGGCCCATGCCTCCTAAGGTTGAAGTGAGGTTTAAATGAGATAAGTGTAAGACTTTGCAAAGAGCTTGGCATGTGGTAGACATTGTTTGTATTGTTTATTTTAATGCCCGATGAATGAATCATGGCTAGAATGCAATATCTAGTAAGATGTTACATACCTGCTGATTGTCCCCGGGGGCGTTCCTGGGCCTGATGTAAAGGGAATGAAAGTCGTTGGCCACGTGGGATTAGCTGATGTAACTGTTGAACTTACTGTAAAGCAAGTACTTTTGGAGTTTGATATTTTAGAAGGTTCGTTACTGGAAATTAAGTAGTAATGAGTGGGGGTTGTTACGCATTACATGGCATCATATGTATTATAATAGTGACAATTTCATGTACAGATTGAACCTCCCTAATCCAAAAATCGGAAATTTGAAATGCTCTGAAATCTGAACTTTTTGAGTGTCAACGTAACACTGAACAGGCTTTGGATTTGTGCCACAGGCAGCTGCTCCACTTCTAATCCAGCTTCCTGCTCTTTTGCCTGGGAAGACAGCGAAGACAGCCTGAGTGCTTGGGTCCCTGCCAGCCACGTGGGAGACTTGGTTGGAGTTCCTGGCTTCCCCTTGGCTCACCTTTGGCTATTGCGGCGGTTTGGAGAGTGAAACCAACAGAGGGAAGATTGCTCCTGCTCTCCCTGTCACTCTGCCTTTCAAATACATAGATAAATTTTTTTTAAAGATTTTGGATTGTGGAGTGTTTCACATTTGGGATTTTCAGATTAAGGGTTTTGAACTAATAAAGTCTACACAACTATTCCCAAATCTGAAAATTCCAACCTGAAACACTTATGGGCCCAAGCCCAGATCAGGGAGGTGTGCAGTCTGTGTACAAGAGTGTAGAGCTCACGTGCTGAATACAGAGTTTTCATCTTCATCCAGACCTTTTTCTAGTAACACCTCCTTAAATATGCTGAACTTTGTTACTAAGTAACTTTCTCATCTATATTCTGATTACAAAAGTCATAAAAGTAGAACTATATACTGTTGATCCAAAAATTGGAAGAACTAGAAATGCAAATTTTTTTAAAAGGAGAAAAGAATAGAAATCAGTGAAATTTTAACGCCTTTGTGCTCCAATGAAAACAGTTACTTCTAGAGATGTAGCGGTTATTGCTGAAATGTTTTGTCATTTTTGGGAAAGAATATCAGAGAACTATATTTCCCTAAGGGTTTCACTTAGCAGGGCTTAATAATAGGAAAATTTCAGTTTCCCATCTGTGTTTTTTTTATTAATAAAAAGCCCAAGAAGTGATTTGGGCATTTTGTTGTTGTGTATGTGTATAGATAAATAGATACATGGACAGATGAAATGTTCAGAGATAGGGTAGATACGTGAGAGTATGTGTGAAAGATTCAGGTGGCATTCGGTCACTCTTCGGTCCAAATTCCGTGTGTTCAGAACTCTATGTCGTTGGTAACGTGCGTGGTGGCATGAGATGTTGCTGACCCCGGTGCCTGTTGTGCGATTCTAGAGCATTGTTAAAGTTAGTCTTTGTCTTTATAGGTGACCTTCCTGGAAGAAGTTACTGAGTATTACATAAGTGGTGATGAGGATCGCAAAGGACCATGGGAAGAATTCGCAAGGGATGGATGCAGATTCCAGAAACGAATCCAAGAAACAGAAGATGCTATTGGCTATTGCTTGACGTTGGAGCACAGACAGCGAGTCTTTGACAGGCTCCAGGAAACATGCTTCGAAAGACTTTACGTTTCTGGGCAGTGCTGAGATGAGCTGACAGCCTGGAGCCTAACATTCTCTACCTCTTACTCCAGAGGTTCTTTAAAACAAACATTGGCAGCTGTCCTTCCACATTCTTTAGAGGATATGTAATTTGGATCCAGTGATCTAGTTTAATTGTTATTTTTTTGCAGCAAATCCCGTCAGACACCCAGGTTTGAATTCAGCCCTAATAATAAAGGAAGTACAGTTTTTAATCCGCCCTCTCCTTTGCTTGCTTGAAGTACAAAGGGGACCTTTTGCGTTACAATTTTGCACTTTCAGAACTTATTTCCAAGGGAAATAATATTTATAGGGCTTAAAGCCCATTTTTGGTTCTAATTTAAATTACATATACCTGTCTAAGAACTTTGAGCTTGCTATTACTTTGGTTTTGTTTGTTTTTTCCCCAACATTCTGAAATTATGGACTTTTACGTGTGGTTTTTTTTTTTCTTTTTTTCTTTTTGTATCTTTTTAAAATTTCAGTGATGCGGCCTGTGTATATTAAGGCTAAAATAATCTTGTGTATGTTATCAGCTTAAAGGACATGATCTTGTATCACTTCTGTTTTTCTTTAAAACTGGCTTTGGATCAAAGTGGGCAGTGTCTTTGTCTCTGTTAAGCCCGGCTCTGCAGACCCCTCTGCTCTGGGAGGCTGTAGCTTTCTGCCAGATTGTGAGCACTGACGGTGGCTCTGCCCAGACCCTGAGAGGGAGCGCCGCGGTTGAATGTGGCTCCTTGTATCTTTCAGCAGGTAGCAGTGTACAGCCTCTTCAGAGTGGTGACTGTCGTAGGCGTTGATTTTCTAGATGTCACAGCCTAGCATCTTCCTGGGAAGCAGGGAGGCGGCATCTCCGCGTCCTCTGGTTTTGTTGTCTGCGCTCCGCAGGGACCCAGTGTTAGTAGTTTCGTGCCTCAGCACTGTCACTTTTAGAACCTGTCAGGTGACACTAAACTTGGAAATGGGCAGTTCTGAATTTTCAAATTCGAAATGTAAAATAGAAACTTCCATCAGTATCCAGGTTTATTGTGTTCTGCTACGTTAATAAAGAAAAATAATGGCCAAGCCTGTATTTCCCGAGATAGGGATTTACCACCTAGAAAGGCCTGGCACCTCTAGCCCAGGGCTGCTCTGGGCCAGAGTGTTTGCAGGGTGCCTGCTCCGCGCAGTGAGCGCTACACGGCGGGCCCCTCCGACAGGGAGTGTTGGCCACGGCTGTAAGGGGCTGCTTCTGTCTACCAGGGATACCAGAAAACAAGCAGAATAGGTGAGCTCTTCATCTCGAACTTAGGTGGGGGTGAAGTTTGCCTCTGGGTGCTTGCGGGGTTCCTACCTCAGTGTGTAATCTACCTGGTCTTCGTTACCTGTCTGGTTCACCCTGAAGACTGCCTCCGGTGCTCATGTGTGGATTCACGTGGAGCACGCTGGGAGTACAGCACGCTCACGGTTGGAATCTGCAGGGCCTGCGGCCGTAGCGTGCGAGCAGGCCGGAGTCAAGCCCGGCCGCGGCCCCTGGAAGGCAGCAGCCTCCACGTGGACAGCAGCCTTTGGCACCGTGTGGGCACTGTTGTAAAACCAGGCTGCAGCATGCTGTTTTATTTCGGGGGCGCAGGTTTTGTTTTTGCGTTTATGAAGTGTGGCCCCCCTGCACGTTTGAAGGTGATGGGGCATCTTCCCTGGGGACGGCAGCCTCGCAGCCCGGCGAGTGCAGGCGTCATTCAGCATTCTCGCGTATCCCACGCTCCCGTGGAAGCGAGCAGACGGTGATGAGAAAGACCATCTTAAAATTAGGCTGAAGCAGAAAATCAGAATTCTCGGCAGTTCCGTCCCAATCTCGTCTGTTGTGGGAACACTAGAAGGAAATCCTGGGGCTCCTAACTAAACCTTCCACGTTTCAAGTCTTGTACTGGTGCTCTGAGTGTCACTGTAGCGTGTGAAAGGCTGTGTCCAGACAGAACGTCCACTTGGGAGTGCTGAGGTGTGAGAACACCTCTCTTCATCTCTAACTTGAAATCAAACTGTCAGATTGTATTTTTTTATAATTTAAGGAAGGTGAAGCTGGGCAATGAGGAGACTTCTAAATCGGCTTCTTCAGATCCAGTGATTTACACATAACCAGTTGGGATTTTGTAGCTAAAGTTCTATTTGTGTATATAACTTAACTAATCTGTAAATGGTAATAAATATATTTGCAATTAAGTGTTACATGGTATTTTGGTTCGACTTTATATATGTTGTGTAGTATCGGTTTTGGAGTTGCTCAGCAGGGTTTTCAGGGTTACGTAGGCGTTCTTGTAGCAGTGCCGTTCACTCAGAGGCGCAGGATACATTTTTTTGTTTTGTTTTGTTTAATTTTTGACAGGCAGAGTGGACAGTAGAGGGAGACAGAGAGAAAGGTCTTCCTTTTGCCATTCGTTCACCCTCCAATGGCCGCCGCGGTAGGTGCGGTGTGGCCGGCGCACCGCGCTGATCCAATGGCAGGAGCCAGGTGCTTCTCCTGGTCTCCCATGGGGTGCAGGGCCCAAGCACTTGGGCCATCCTCCACTGCACTCCTGGGCCACAGCAGAGAGCTGGCCTGGAAGAGGGGCAACCGGGACAGGATCGGTGCCCCGACCGGGACTAGAACCCAGTGTGCCGGCGTCGCAAGGCGGAGGATTAGCCTGTTAAGCCATGGCGCCGGCCTACGCAGGATACATTTCTATGGTTTAAGAGACTTAGTGATGGGGCCGGCCCTGTGACGCAGTGGGTTAAGCCGCTGTTTGCAGAGCTGGCATCCCATATGTGTGCCATTTTGAGACCCGGCTGCTCTCCTGATCCAGCTCCCTGCTGTTGTGCCTGGGAAAGCAGCAGAAGATGGCCCAAGTGCTTGGGTTCCTGCATCCACACGGCAGACCTGGAAGAAGCTCCTGGCTTCTGCCTAGCCCAGCCTGGGCTGTTACAGCCATTTGGGGAGTGAACCAGCGGATGGAAGAGCTCTCTGTCTCTCCCTCTGTAACTCTTCCAAATAAATTTTTATAATTAAAAAAAAGTTACGTGATGTGTAAAGTGTGCCTTAGCTAGTGAAGGAGCGAAATGGTAGGGGGAGTATTATCACTGCCACGTTTTAGTAATGGAAGGGAGAATTTGGCTCTTGTAGTATGAGCGGCCCGTCTGAGACTGGTGATTGTAAAATTGGCCTGGCTGAGGCCCATGTGACACAGCAGGTTCCATACCGAGCACCAGTGAGAATCCCAGCTGCCTGCTGTTGTGCCTGGGGAGGCAGCGGAAGATGGCCCGAATACTTGGGTCCCTGCGCCCACGTGGGCGACCCGATGGACTCCTGGCTCTTGGCTGCAGCTTTGCCCAGCCCCAGTTGTTGGAGCCATTTAGGGGGTGAACCAGTGGGTGGAAGATACTCTCTTCTCTCACTGTGCCTTTCAAGAAAATAAATGCTTAATAAAATTGGCTTTCCAGTTCTGCAAAGAAAAATAGTAAAATAGTGTTTACAGAAGCAGTGATATCCACGTGTTGGGCAGACCATGATCTCCCATTTGCAAAATTGAAAAAATGTGATGGTAAAAGCAAAAACTACCCTGAAGGGAAAAAAACAAAACATGGGAGTATTGCAAGCGTGTGAACAGATGACAGGACAGTAACAATTCAGGGCATTGGGACCTCCCTGGCTAATGAGAAATCACGCGTATTCTTAGCTGCAGAAAGAAAATGCAAATAACGTGCTTAATGCAAACAAATGACAGCCACAGGTTATAATTTTATTTCCATTTTGGGTTAATTCATGTGCTTTTGGCTCTTCCCAGGAAGATAAGTGAAAATACTCAGATTCACATGAGGCTACATTCTTTGTTGTACCTACCCTCGGCCTACTTTGTTAGAAAGTTCGAATCAAGTATTCAATTGCTAACCTTGAAAATTTTGATAGTTACACATGGACTTGGGAATTTGGTATCTGACGTATTCTCATTTGAAGACTTTGGATTCCCAACTATGTGCCTTTGAAAAGTAAAGATGGAAATATCTTTTTTTTTTCACACAACATACCTGTTTGTAAAACTAATAGTATGGTGATAGGTAGATATTATTCTCAGTACATTTTAAAATGTAAGTGTGCTGGGGCCGGCGCTGTGGTATAGCAGGTAAAGCTGCTGCCTGCAGTGCCAGCATCCCATAGGGGCGCCGGTTTGAGTCCTGGCTGCTCTGCTTCCCATCCAGCTCTCTGCTATGGCTTGGGAAAGCAGTAGAAGATGGCCCAAGTCCTTGGACCCTGCACCCGCATGGAAGACCTGGAAGAAGCTGCTGGCTCCTGGCTTCATATCAGCCCAGCTGCAGCCGTTGCTGCCAATTGGGGAGTGAACCAGTGGATGGAGGACTCTGCCTTCTGTATAACTCTGGCTTTCAAAAAAAAAAAAAAAAAAAAGTGTGCCGCTCAGGTGACAAGCTTAGGGAATTTTTACCTATAAAGCAGGCTTTGGTGATTCATCTAACTGATGGTGACACCAGTGTTAGCTGTTTGAGATCCTACACCAGTAATTAGGATTCTTGTGTACTTAGTTGCTTTGTGATCAGCTCGAAGCATCCTTCCTGGATTTGCTCCAGCAAGACTTGTAGAGTTGCCAGTTGGTTGTGGTTTCCGCATACGGAGGCAGCCAGATCCTGACATCCGAAACAGTAGGTACGATGCATAGGCTGTCCCCGACCCTGTTCACTTCCGGACCATCAAGCAGGACTAGGAAGCCTTCAGCTCGCACGTTTCAGTGGGAGGTTGGATGTCGGGGAATTCAGAGACGTCACTGTGTACGGGCAATGGGGGGTGAGGGTGGGTTGTATGTGACCACGGAAGCAGAGCAGACCCCTTGGTCTCCGGTGGAAGAGGGGAAGCTAGGTGTGGAGAGGGGCTTGGTTGCCGTGAGAAGGGAACCCTAGACACAGCTGAGCTGTGAGGGAAGAAGCTTTGCAGCAACTTTTAAGGTTTTGGGTTTTTTTCTTTTGTTGCTTTTTACTTCACTTACTTTGAAAAAGAGGAAGAGAGTCCCATCCATTGATTTACTTCCCAAGTGTCTACAGTAAAGGCTGGGCCAGACCAAAGCCAGGACCCTAGGAGGGAGGTGGCAGTGACCCAACTATTTAGAGCTGTCACCTGTTGCCTCCCAGGGGGGTGTGGTTAGCAGGAAGCCGGGATGGAGCAGAGCTGGAACTGGAACCCAGTACAGCAGGCACCCTAACCACTGGAGCAGACACCACCCACCTTCCTCCTCCGGTGGTTCTCCGCTCACTTTGTGTGAGTGGACAAAATGACAATTTAGTTGAAGGGTCTCTCTTTTTTTTTTTTTTTTTTTAAGATTTATTTGGGGCTGGTGCCATGGCTCACTTGGTTAATCCTCCGCCTGCGGCGCTGGCATCCCATATGGGCGCTGGGTTCTAGTCCCAGTTGCTCCTCTTCCTGTCCAGATCTCTGCTGTAGCCCGGGAAGTCCAGTGGAGGATGGCCCAAGTGTTTGGGCCCCTGCACCTGCATGGAAGACCAGGAGGAAGCACCTGGCTCCTGGCTTTAGGTCGGCGCAGTGCCAGCTGTAGCGGTCATTTGGGGGGTGAACCAACAGAAGGAAGACCTTTCTCTCTCTCTCTCTCTCACTGTCCAACTATATCTGGCAAATAAATAAAGCACTTGAGAAAAATTTATTTATTTGAAAGTCAGAGTTACACAGAGAGGAGAGGCAGAGAGAGAGAAGAGAGAGAGGTCTTCCATCCGCTGGTTCACTCCCCAGTGGCCCAATCCAAAGCCAGGAGCCAGGAGTTTCTTTCAAGTCTCCCACATGGGTGCAGGGGGCCCAAGCACTTGGGCCATCTTCTACTGCTTTCCCAGGCCAGAGCAGAAAGCTGGATCAGAAGAGGAGCAGCCAGGATCAGAACTGGCACCCATATGGGATGCTGGCACTGCAGGTGGCGGCTTTACCCACTGCGCCACAGCACCAGCCCCTCCAATGTCACTTCTAACAGACAAGTGACTGCCCTGTCCCCCCGCCCCTTCCCCTTGTCTCTCACATTAGTTTTTTACCTTATACTCACAGTGACTTCATCTTGCTAACATTTTTTAAACTGATAGTTCCTATTTATTCACTTGAGAGGCTCAAAGAGACAGTTCCGGTCTGCTGGTTCACTTGGCATTGTGTGTGGCAGGATCCCAGCTGTTTGAGCCATCGCAGCTGCCTCCCAGGGTGTGCATGAGCAGGAACTGGAGGCAGGCGCAGAGCGGGGTGTTGAGCCCGGCCTCTGACAGGGTGCTGAGCCCCTTATGAGCACTTCGACTTGCACTTCGACTTTTCACCCCACCCTCGCTACTCGAAACTCCGTGACGTCAGGGATCTTGCTGTTTACGACCTTGAACCTAGAACCTTTGTTTTTATGGTCAGTAAATACTTGTTGAATGAGTAACAACTCTTTTTTTTTTTGAGATTATTGTATTTCAGGCCAGCACTGTGACATAGTAGGTTAAGCATCCGCCTGCAGTGCTGGCATCCCACATGGGCGCCGGTTTGAGTCCCGGCTGCTCCACCTGTAATCCAGCTCTCTGCTATGGCCTGGGAAAGTAGTAGATGGCTCAGGTCCTTGGGCCCCCGCGCCTGCATGGGAGACCTGGAAGAAGCTCCTGGCTCCTGGCTTTGCATCCGTCTAGCTCCCAACGTTGCAGCCATTTGGGGAGTGAACCAGCAGATGGAAGACCTCTCCCTCTCTCTCCATCTCTCTGTAACTCTACCTCTCAAATAAATAAATAAATCTTAAAAAACAAAACAAAACAAAACAACACAACAGATTGTATTTGAAAGGCAGAGACACACGGGGAGAGAGAGGACAGAGACAGAGATCTTCCACCTACTGGTTCACTCCCTTCCAACGGCTGCAGTGGTGGGGGCTGGGCCAGGCAGAAGTCAGGAGCCTGGAGCTCCATCCGGGTCTCATGTGGGTGCGGGGGCCTAAGCACTTGGGCCATTTCTTCCTCAGAGACATAAGCAGGGAGCTGGACCCGAAGTGGAGCAGCCAGTCTTTCTTAAAACCAGTGTGTCCTATAGACTTTAGTTAGTAAAGTTTCCTCAACAGCGATGTCTGATCAGAAGCAAATGTGCCACAGTGGAAGATAACGTAGAGTCGCAGAATGTGCGGGTCCTTAGAGAAAAGCCGCAGTAAGTGCTAACTAAATTTGTAGAATGTAATTACAGAATTCAATGTGGCTGGGGATACCACGCCAATTAATTTGAGAGTCATTAATAAGGTGCATGTTAATTTATGAATTTAATATGTGAGCAAGTCACCTGGGACCTTTCTTTTCTAGAACTAACTTACTGTATCCGAGCAGCAGAATGTGCTGCCCACCATACCTGGGGCTTAGTTTCCACTGCTTTTTGGCCAAAGATTAGCCTTGGGTTTCCAGCCGTGCCCCGCTCACTCCACCAGATGGCGTGGCTCAGCGTCTGAGCCTGCCTGCCGGGTGCCTGTTACTGCTGATCTAACCGCTGCTCCCTTGGGGCTGGCTAGCCGCCTGCCCCGCCCACCCCAGGCCTGCCAGGCCCGCTGGGACTCCACCTTTCTGTGGGAACTCCCCTCCCCAGAACTGTGCTTTATGGGAGAACCAGTTTGTGTGTGAACACAAACAAATGAAGGGATTTTTCCTCTTCTGTAGCAGAGAGAAAATAAAGTGAATCTGATGACTCGGGAGACGGGAGGGAGAGCCGGGCCGGATCCGGGCTGGGGACGTGGGTGAGCGCCTGTGCAGTGAGCGCTTTATCTCAATAACTTATTTGCTCAGCTCGTGGCTTGGAAGTCCATTCCTGTGCGTCAGGGAGGTCGTGTTGCGCCCAGCCTGCAGAGTCACTGCGCGTGGTGACAGGAGTTGTACACGTGACCCGCCCAGGAGGAGGAAAAAAAGTCCCGAGAACTCCTGGGCAGGGGCTCGCCCTGATGTGGCTATCTTGGAAGTAACAGCCAAGGCAGAGAGCTCCCTAGCCTGCTCCCTGGTAGGCTGGTGTTGGCTCCCAAAGGGCCGACATGAAGGGACCTAGGCGAGGGGCTGTCCCCTAGCCCCTTGCAGGTACACGGCTCTGAAGCTGTGTGTGTGTGTGTGTGTGTGTGGCATGCGTGTTAACTGCCCTGTCCTGCTGTGACTGAGGCAGCTTTCAAGCGTGTTGTCGTGGTCTCTGTTCCTTTTGTTTCTACTTGATTTGATTGAGTAATCAGGTTTGTCTTTCTGCCCCCAGGACTGACCTGGGGATGTTGTTGTTGTTTTGTGTTTGCCTTACTTCTGAGGGACGCATTTCCTGGACACTCACCTCTGAACACAGTCCCACCCCAGGACAACGTGCGGAAAGCCACAGTTCAGCCTGCCCCGGGGTGGAACCAGTCCTGCCGGAGGGAGCGACCGTTGGGGAGGAGCCGTGGGTTGGATTACGGAGGAGAGGGACTGCTGGGAAGGCCAGGGCTGGAGCAGGTGCGAGGGCTTGCACTTAATTTCCGAGGTTGCTTCCAACGGGAGGATAGACTGTTGGGCCAGCAGCCCTTCTCCCTGCCACTGAGCGCAGACCCCCCTGCCCCCCGGCTCCCCCAGGGATATTGCCCCCTGCTCGGGTTTCCTCTCCATCTAAAGGCCCCCCAGCGGTGCCTGCCTCTCCGTGTCTGCAGAATTCTTCCCTGGAATTGTCACGTGTCTGCCCTTGCGCTTCCTCCCGCAGACCGCGACTGCCCGGCACACGGGCCCTCAGCACAGAGCAGGAAGAGTTGCACGATGCGCTGTTCTTTAACCCAAGCGACATCATCCACAACCTCCTTCAGTCTACTGCCTCCCTCCCTGCACCACGTAACGTGCTGGCACTCTGGCATAGCCGGTTAAGCCCCGGCCTGCAGTGCCGGCATCCCATATGGGCAGTAGTTCATGCCCTGGCTGCTCCTCTTCTGATCCAGCTCTCTGCTAATGGCCTGGGAAAGCAGTGGAAGATGGCCCAACTGCTTGGGTCCCTGCATCCAGTGGGAGACCCGGAAGAGGCTTCTGGTTCCTGGCTTCAGATCGGCACAGCTCTGGCCGTTGCAGCCAACTGGGGAGTGAACCAGCAGATGGAAGACCTCTCTCTCTCTCTCTCTGCCCTTGCCCACTTCCAGCTTTGGTAGCCGCTAATCTGCTTTTGAACACTATTCTGCCCTTTCTAGAGTTTCATAAAAATGGAACCATACACACAGTATGGAGCCTTTGCATCTACTTTCTTTTTTTATTTATTTGAGAGGTAGAGTTACAGATAGAGAGGGAGAGACAGAAAAGTCTTCTATCTGCTGGTTCACTCCCCAGAAGGCTGCAACAGCCCAGGCTGGACCGATCCAGAGCCAGGAGCTCCTTCTGAGTCTCCCACGTGGGTGCAGGGGCCCAAGTGCTTGGGCCATCTTCTGCTGGCCATAGCAGAGAGCTGGGTTGGAAGAGGAGCAGCTGGGACTCAAACCCACGCCCATATGGGATGCTGGTGCCGCAGCTTTACCCACTACACCACAGCGCTAGCCCTTGTGTCTACTTTAACATAGAACAATGCTTCTGAGATTCTCTGAATTGTTGAGAGTTTCAGTGGTTCATTCTTTTTTATTGCCGAGTAGTATTCCATCGTCTGATTGTACCACAACGTATTCATTCAATAGATAATGGTTTGTTTACAGTTTGTGGCTATTATGAATAAAACTGCTGTGAAAAACTGCATGCAAGCATTTGTGTGGACCTCTGATTTCACTTTTAAAAAATAAATCTGGGAGTGGAATTGCTGGATCAAGTGGTGAGTGACGTTCAACTTTACAAGAGTGAGTTTGAGAGACGGGGCCTCTCTGGCTTCCTTCCTAGGACAGAGAAGTCCGCCTTGGTCCATCCACACCAGGGCTTGAATCCCGGCTTTCCACTTCCCCCAGCTGCAAGCCCTTGAGTACATTACCCGAGTCTCAGGGGCCACCCGTAAACTTTGGGTAATGATATCCCATAGCGTAGCTGGGAAGATTTCGATGATACATGAAAAATTCCTGGGACTTGTTTGGCACAAACACCACTCACATAGTATTTTATAGACCCCAGATTACAAGGACAAGGCCTGAAGCACCGTCACGTACCCAGGTTATACAGCTCGGGAATGGCAGCGAACTGGCAGCTGAATTCGGTGCAGCTCCGAGGTCCGTGCCTTTAACCGCAGCGCTCCACTCCTTTTCCTGGGGAGCGCTTATTCCTCCTGCTCGGGTTTGATGGAGTTTGAGCAGGACTTTGACATACAAGGGCTTCTGTTCCAGGGGACGTGGAGGAAACGGGACAGGGGAAGAAGAAGGAGACACGGGACATTTCCAGAAGGAATGGTAGCTGTAGAGGGAAGTGGAGAGGTAAGGATAAGAAGGTAGTGGGAGAGCTAAGAGGCTGGCGGCGTTGAGGGTAGGTCCTCGGGTGCAGAGAAGGGGAGGGGAGGTCAGGTGTGCCAGGCAGGGTCTGAGTGCCACGCCAGCAGATTTGTCCTCTGTTGTTCCCAGAGCGCCAAGCCACCGGAGTAACTTGGGTGACTGGTTCTTGTGGATTAGCTCTCGGATCATTTGGTCAATGGGCTGTGTGGGGGAGGAACCAGAGCATGAAGTTGGATGTTGTACAAGTTTAGGTATGAGGAAAGGGCTCCACTGAAGGGGTGGCTAGACTGGAAACGGGAGTCGTGGAGGTGGAACCCTCGGCAGGGTGTGGTGGCTCAAGGGAGAGAAGAAATCCCAGCGGATCGACTCCATCAGCGGTGACGAGGAGGGAGGGAATGGTACTGAGTAGGGAGATCTGAGAGTGGGGTGCGTTGGTCTCCCGTGGGTCGCTGAGCATCGTGAACGTCTCCGTTCCCCGGGCAGAGAGGTAGGCGGGCATGTTGCAGGATGAGGAGGAGGGCAGGACGAGGTGCTGAGGTGAAGAGAGGTGGGGCCCGGGGCAGAGGCAGGCTGGGCGCATTCCCCTGAGCTCGCTGGGAGTCGCCAGGGTCAATACTTTGCTCGCCCAGAACCCTCCATCTCAAACCTCCCCCCAAGTCCAGGAAGCAGTCAGCCCTCCGGAGCCCCGTGAAGGCCAGAGCCAGGAGCACGGGGCGCTGAAGAGGAAGGGCCCTTCCTGGATGTTTTAGACACTGGGGACAGTGGTGACAGTTCAGTGACAACTTGGACACTTTCCTACCGCCCCAGTGGGAGGAGCCGATCACATTTAATTTAAGAAAATCAAGGCCGGCGCCGTGGCTTAACAGGCTAATCCTCCACCTTGCGGCGCTGGCACACCAGGTTCTAGTCCCGGTTGGGGCACCGGATTCTGTCCCAGTTGCCCCTCTTCCAGGCCAGCTCTCTGCTATGGCCCGGGAAGGCAGTGGAGGATGGCCCAAGTGCTTGGGCCCTGCACCTGCATGGGAGACCAGGAGAAGCACCTGGCTCCTGGCTTCAGATCAGCGAGATGTGCCGGCCGCAGCGGCCATTGGAGGCTGAACCAACGGCAAAAAGGAAGACCTTTCTCTCTGTCTCTCTCACTATCCACTCTGTCTGTCAAAAAATTAAAAAAAAAAAAAAAAAAAAGAAAATCAGACACGTGTTACTCCCCAGCACAGTCTTAGCTGTGACGCCCATTTAGTGTGAGGGGCGTGTACATCTGTTTCCTGGTAGACTACAAACTCCAGAAGAAGCACATGCTATTGATTATATAGGCCCAAGGCCGAGTGCAGAGCTTGGCTGATTAATTTGTTGATGCGATATCATTTCTGACTACCATGAGAGGCCCTGTCCCACGTGCTGAATTTTCATTTACTCAGCAAATATTTACCGAGCAGTTGTTGTGTGCCAGGCTCTGGGCCCAGCGCTGGGAACACAGATTGGAGTAAGGCTGTCAAGGTCTCTGCTCTCACGGAGCACATATCTTAAGTGGAGAAGTCACAGAATACAATGGAATGAGCAAGAAACCCTTGGGTACGGTGACTGGGGAAGGCCTCACTGGTGAGGTGAACTTTGACCTCTCCGTGGATGGGAGGAGGGGGTGGGATGACAGTGGTTGAGTGAGCAGGGGCGAGATCACAGGGGGCTTCCAGGGGGAAATTTAGATTTACCCAGTGTCCTTGACGAGCTGTCACTGCTGGGGGTGTGGGGTGCTATCGTTATATTTTCTCTTTACAGAGGCCCTCTGGCTGATGTGTAAGAGATGTAGCAGAGGGGCCGGCGCTGTGGCGCAGTGGGTTAACGCTCTGGCCTGCAGTGCCAGCATCCCATGTGGGCGCCGGTTCGAGACCCGGCTGATCCCCTTCCGATCCAGCTCCCTGCTTATGTGCCTGGGAAAGCAGTGGAAGATGGCCCAAGTGATTGGGCCCCTGCACCTGTGTGGGAGACCTGGAGGAAGCTCCGGGCTCCTGGCTTTGGATCGGCGTAGCTCTGGCCATTGTGGCCAATTGGGAAGTGAATCAACAGATGGAAGACCTCTCTCTCTCTCTCTCTCTCTCTCTCTCTCTCTCTCTCTCTCTCTCTGCCTCTCCTTTCTGTATAGCTCTGCCTTTCAAATAAATAAATAAATCTTTTTTTAAAAAAAAAAAAAGATGTAGCAGACCAAGCACAGAGGACAGGAGACTAAAGAGAGGCTGCTGGGGTGGCCTAGGTAGGACGAGATGGAGCCTGGACAGTGGCAGTGGAGGTGGAGAGAGGGCAGATTTGGGTATCTGGAGGGGAATTCAGTTGATTGGGTGTGGGATGTGAGGCATAGAAAGCAATCAGAGGTGACTCCCGGGTAGGATAACCGAGCACCCTGGGTTGCCTGAGATGAAGGGTTTTCCTGGGACACAGAACGAGTCCCAGGCCAGCCAGGGCAGCCGGCCACACCCTGCTCCGCTAGGGCTGAGCGATGGGGTGAGCATCGCTGCTGGCATCTGTGAGGATGGACCGGAGAGCAGCTTTGGAGGTGCAGAGGAAGCGTTCTCTTCCGGCCACGTGAAGTTAGAGTCTGCGGAATGTGCACATGGGCGCGGAGCAGGCGGCGGGGTAGGCTCCTGCGAGGCCCTAGGGAGAGATCAGATTCAGGTAGAAAATCGGAAGCCAGCGACACGTACGTGGTCTCTAAAGCGCCGGGGAGTTGCCTAGAGAAGGGCATAACCAGAATAGAGAGAATCCAGGCAGGGCAGGGTGGTGTGCTGCAGACCCAGGGGAGGGCGTGGCCGAGGGTGGCGCCCAATGTTGATGATGCAACAGTCCCCGCCCCCAGGAGCTTCAGTGTGGACTGGGACGGGGCAGTCAACGCCGCGAGCTGCCCTGTGGCAGGAGTCTGCCAGGCTCTTCCCGGGCTGCGTTTGGAAGGAGGAAGTGGTTGCAGAAGGCTCCTCCCACCCGAGGACGCCAGCGCGCAAAGGCACCGTCACGGAATCCCAGCGCTTCAGGAGGGCTGGGGCGCCGGTGCCGGCAGCTTCTCGTTACTATGACCAAGCACCGGAGTCAAGCTACTTAGGAAGGAAAGAGGTTTGCTTTGGCTCAGGTCCGGAGGTTCAAGTCCAGGGTCAGGCAGTTCCATTGGAGTCTGCTGAGGGTGGTGGAGCTCACGGGACACGGCAGGGCAGGTAGCAGAGTCTCAGGGGATGGAACCCGGGGGAGGGGTGTGTGTGGGGGGTGTGGGGTGCATGTCTCCTTACAGAGCTGCTGTGAGCTGTTGCATCCGCACAGCCCAGCACAGCCTCATCTCTTCCCAAAGCCCCACCTCGACACCATCACTGGGTTAGGTCCCCACCCGCTTCACACCATTAACAAAGAAGACAGGAGGCCAGATTCCCGAGTTCAGGGGCACATAGGAGGCCTGCAGTGCAGGGAGCGGGCAGGGCCAGAGCGGGCGCGCGCGTCAGAGAGGTGGGATTAGAACTCAGAGGCAAGTGTTTTCCTTTGCTGGAATAGCTTGAGCTGGGGGAGACACCAGACTGTAACTGGTGAGGACTGAGACTCCCCAAGCATGCAGGCCACTCCTTTGAGGAACTGGAAGGGAAAGGAAGGAGAGCGGGGCACAGGCAGCCGGGACGGGGGTTGATGGAGTTGGGTGTCCTGTGTTGCTTTTCTGATGGAAATTCTGAGCCCAGTTACAGGCTTGAGTGGAAGAACTGGATGTGGAGGAGGGCTTGCAGAAGTAGCAGAGACGGGGACCAGGCAGTGGGTGCGGTGAGGCTTCTGGGGGGCCGGCAACGGGTGGGCACTTAGGGGCTTGAGGACAGGCAGGGAGGTCCGCTGTGGAAAGGGAGACACACGGGCGGGAGTGCAGGGCAGATGGTCGCAGTGAGCCCAGAGGCCGGCGCAAGTGGCTATTGGCCAGGCTGTCTGTGTCTGAGCGCTGTTATCGTGTCCTGGCGTCACGGTCAGGTCTGCGGCTGACCAGGACTGCACGCACGGCGAGAGGCCCCGGAAGGCTGGAGAGTGTGACTGTGTGGGGGCGTGGGTTTATTTACGTCCTCCAAAGGCTTGGCATCTGAGAGATGCGGATAAATGACAAGTGCAGTTTTTGCCGTGGGGATACAGCCGAGGACGAGCGACAAGGATGTGGGCTGGGGAGGGGGTGTGGCGTCGGCCACGGGTTTGTGCTGATTCACGCAGGAGGCAGTGCAAGTCTGCTTGACGGATTAGGAGGAAATTCCAGGGGTGAAAGGGGCAGGAAGAGAGGGACGAGGGCGTTACAGGAACCAAAGCTGTGCTTCCAAAGATGCTCCTGCATCAGCTTCCTTTGACGTTAACGTCCTTGAGAGGAGCAGCTCCGGATGGAAGGTTCAGGCTGGGTTGTAGTTGGAGGTTCGCTGTGTAAGACTGGGCGCCCCGTGGGTCTGGCACCTGGTGGAAGCTGGCGGTGGCAGGGGAGTGGCCACACGGCCAGCCTGGAGCAGAGATGCAGGGGGCACTTTTTGCCTTTCCTCTATCCTATATGTGATCTCTCCTTTTCACGCCTTTTCACGATTGGATCATGGGGCTCCACCCAAGCAACCTAATCCAACCCAATCACTTAGCCAAGACCCCACCTTCAGATGCCACTGTTGGGTCAAGCCTCCATCCTAACCCATCAACCATCAGAGTTCACTCATTAACTTTTTTTTTTTTTTTTTTTTTTGGACAGGCAGAGTGGACAGTGAGAGAGAGAGACAGAGAGAAAGGTCTTCCTTTACCGTTGGTTCACCCTCCAATGGCCGCTGCGGCTGGTGAACTGCGTCTGGCGCACCGCGCTGATCCGAAGGCAGGAGCCAGGTGCTTCTCCTGGTCTCCCTTGCGGGTGCAGGGCCCAAGCACTTGGGCCATCCTCCACTGCACTCCCGGACCATAGCAGAGAGCTGGCCTGGAAGAGGGGCAACCGGGACAGAATCCGGCGCCCCGACCGGGACTAGAACCCGGTGTGCCGGGGCCGCAGGCGGAGGATTAGCCTAGTGAGCCGCAGCGCCGGCCCATTCATTAACTTTTAACAGAAGATTCCGGGGTTCAAACATCTGCATGAGTTTAGGGAGAAACATTGGAGCAAATTTAGCGGTGAGAAGGTTCGAGGCACAGTCTCAGGTATGAACAGCTTATGGGAGTGGAGTGGGCACCCCTGGAGTTGAGGAAATTGAGGACTTCCGGTATTGTGAGGTTAGGACACTGGATGGTCCATTCACATTGTCACCGAAATCCCCCCGGAAGGAGGGGCAGGTGCGGGAGGGAGAGGAAGATGCAGGAGCTGGGGGCTGGAGTGTGGGGGACGGCTCTCAGGCTGGTGGGTGGCAGAGACACGAGGCAAAGATGCTGGTTGGCTGAAGGCAGGAACGGCTTCTGAATAGCAATGGGGGCAAACCGGTGCCGTCCAAGTTCATTGAACTAAACTGAACCGAATGCTGTGTTGGTTCCAGGAAATGCCAAAGTCAGCACCAGCTGCCATTTTCTAGAAAAAAAACAAAACCCAGGACATCCAAACCAGTGCAGATGAGTGTTGCCTGCCGGAGCCACAGGACCAAGGGGAAACTCAGAGGAGCAATAGCAGCAGGTGGACCACGGGGCCATTCTTCAGGGCTCTGCCTGGCCCACCCCTCCAGCCCCCTCCCCACTCTGCCTCCAGGGGAGCTGCCTGTGCCAGCTCCCTGCTCCGGGACCCAGTCCTGGCAGGAAAACTCAGCCGGCCATCTTGGCCTGGCGTCAGGCCCGGGAGAAGCCGAGCAGGGGCTCTGCGAGCTGGAGCTGAAGGAAGCACATTTCAGGCGCTCTCCTCTCTATGCCTGGTGAGCAAGGGCTCATTAGCCAAAGCCATCATCTTCCCCAGCCCGTCCTCAGACCCACTTAAAAACAGCCCGGGCCATCTCCCACCCTCCCACACAGGAGTGCAAGCCGCTTCCTGCTCAGACAGAACCCCCGGTCACCCCCGGCCCTTCTAGAACTCAGCTCTGTTCGCGCACATCCCCTCCTCCTGCGAGGGCGCACTTCCAGGGCCCGCTCGCTCTCGTGTCCCCTACTCTCCCCACCCCTGCTCCTTGGGCTGCCCGTGATTCAGTTCCTGTGCAGGGTCCTTCTCGTCCACGGGACCTCTGGAAGCTGCAGTGCCCCGGCGCTCAGCCCTGGATCTTGGCCGCCTCCCTTCCTGCCTACAGTTTGTGATCTCAGCCGGTCTCACAGCTGTCACGGCAGGTCGTCTCCAGTCTTACGCAGCCTGGTGCTCCTTGGTATCCCCCACTTGGCCATCTGCTAGGCATCTCCGACTTCACCTGCCAAGCCTGCTCTCCCTGCAGCACGCGCCCATCTCGGCCCGTGGCCGCTGTCTCCTGCCCGGGCTCAGGCCACGTGCCTTGGAAGTGCCCTGACACCTCCCTGCCTCTCACAGCCCAACTACACCCCAGCAGCAAATCCTATCAGTTTGTCCTTCAAAAGACACCTGGAGTCTGACCATTTCTCCTAGCATCCTGAACCAAGCCACCACGTCTCGCTTGCATTGCTTCTATAAACTCCTAGCTCGAACCTGCTTCTACCCTCTTCCAAACAGCAGCCAGAGGATCCTCTAAAAAACTCGGAGATGTAAAGATCGCGCCATGCCTACAATCGAAGCCCACCATGTATCCTCATTTAGAATAAAAGGCCTGGAATGATCGGCCTCCCTCAACCCCTGCGTCGTCACCTCCTCCCGTTCTTTGCCTTGCTGGCCCTGCTCCAGCCACATTGGCCTCCTTGAAATTCTCGAACGTTGCCAAGCTGCTTCTGCCTGCAGACCCACGGGCTTGCTGTTTCCACCGCCCGGGCCTGGCTGTCCCCGGTGCACACACTGTGCTCCTCCCTTCCTTCAAGCCTCTGTTCGAATGTCATTGTTCCCGGTGAAGCCCTTCCTGGCCAGCCTGCACAGGTGCACGGAATGGAAGACCCTTCTGTCTGCCTCTCCCTCTCACTGTCCATAACTCTACCTCTCAAACAAATAAATAAAATATTTAAAAAGAGAGAGAGAGAAATGAGAAGAGTGATGGGAATAGAAGGAGGGTGGTGGTGCTGCCACCCTGCACCTGTACCAGGCTGTAGGGAAACCTCAGAATTCTTTTTTTTTTTTTTTTTTTATTTGACAGATAGAGCTAGACAGTGAAAGAGAGAGAGACAGAGAGAAAGGTCTTCCTTCCTTTGGTTCACCCCCCAAATGGCTGCTACGGCTGGCACTGCGCCGATCTGAAGCCAGGAGCCGGGTGCTTCTCCTGGTCTCCCATGCGGGTGCAGGGCCTAAGCACTTGGGCCATCCTCCACTGCCGGGAAACCTCAGAATTCTACAGTTCTCTGCATGCCAACCCCAGAGCAGCAGTTTTTGTAACAAAACCTGCCTTTTTTATTATTTATTTTATTTGAAAGGCAGAGTTACAGAGAGGCAGAGGCAGAGAGAGAGGCCTTCCATCTACTGCTTCACTCCCCAAAAGTCCACAACGGCCAGAGCTGAGCTGATCTGAAGCCAGGAACCAAGAGCTTCCTCCGGGTCTTCCCACGCAGGTGCAGGGGCCCAAGGACTTGGGCCATCTTCTACTGCTTTCCCAGGCCATAGCAGAGAGCTGGATGGGAAGTGGAGCAGCTGGGACTTGAACTGGTACCTATATGGGATGCTGGCACTGCAGGCAGCAGCTTTACCCGCTATGCCACAGCGCTGGCCCCCCAAACCTGTCTCTTTAGGGAACTTTGATTAAGCCACTAGCCTGCCTGGGCACTTCTATATTTATGCAAACATATCTCTAACGCCTGCTTCCTCTCCTTTGCTTCCTACTTCCTGGAAGCACGTCACGACTGCCTGGTGGCCTGGCCTGCAGGTGCACATGACTGTAGCAGGCTAGCTGAGGACTCTGCTCCAATCCTGCTATCATGTGAGTCTCTTGGCCAAATGGGTTGAAATGCTGGAAGAGCTGTCTGCTCACAGAGCCTTGCACTGATCAGGTTTTCAGAAGATCTGAGTTCTGGCCCCACCTCTCCGGTGTCCTCCATGGGAAAAATGTGGGCTTTGCACCAGGTGCTCACTAAGACCCTTCCTTGTCCTAAAGCCTGTTTTTCCCGAGGGAGAAAATTCCCATTGCAGAGTCACTAGACGTGCACGTGACTCCCGCACCGGTGACCTTTGTCGTGGTCGAGGCTTTCTGAGTTGTTGGGGCAGAAACCGCACCCAAGCTGGTGAAAGCAAAGAGGTGTGCTTCTTGGCATCCAGAAGTGGGCATGCCAAGGGCGGAGCCTCCTCAGCAAGCCGGACCCAGGGCTAAGGGCTGTAAGCAGGGCTCAGGGCTCAGGGCCGTCCTTGCCTGCGGGCTTCACTCTCACCTCTGTGAGAAGAAGGGGCTTCCTCCCAGAGACCCGTGGGTCTGGTCTGAGCTGTGTGTTAGTCCTTTCTTGGATCAGCCACTGGGGCCAAGTCTGTGTCACAGCCCCCCTCCCCATGGGCCAATGGGCCAGCCCACCCAACACACACACACACACACACGTGAGCTGAGCACGGCCAAGGGTAGATGTCCAAAGGAAACTCAGGGGGCCATGGACCAAGAAGGGAGTGTGGGCAGTGGACAGGCCAACATAACAGACGCCTGTTCCGGTCCTCACTCACGTTCCCCGCCTGTGTAACACACCACCACAGGGGGCCATGGACCAAGAAGGGAGTGTGGACAGTGGACAGGCCAACATAACAGACGCCTGTTCCGGTCCTCACTCACGTTCCCCGCCTGTGTAACACATCACCACAGGGGGCCATGGACCAAGAAGGGAGTGTGGACAGTGGACAGGCCAACATAACAGACGCCTGTTCCGGTCCTCACTCACGTTCCCCGCCTGTGTAACACATCACCACAGGGGGTCATGGACCAAGAAGGGAGTGTGGACAGTGGACAGGTCAACATAACAGACGCCTGTTCCGGTCCTCACTCACGTTCCCCGCCTGTGTAACACACCACCACAGGGGGTCATGGACCAAGAAGGGAGTGTGGACAGTGGACAGGTCAACATAACAGACGCCTGTTCCGGTCCTCACTCACGTTCCCCGCCTGTGTAACACATCACCACAGAGATTCCTGCTCTCCCGTTCTGGAGGCCAGGGCCTGAAGTCAGGTGTGGTCAGGGCTCAGCAGCCCCTGGAAGCCCCCCGGGGGAAAGACGTTCTGTGCCTCTTCCAGTTCTGGGCAGTGGCCAGCAGTCTCTGAGCTGTGGCCACTGCCGGGTCAAATGCCACTCTCCTTTCTCTGTGAAGTTTCCCATCTCTTCTTGAAAATTTGTATTTATTTATTAACATTTTAGATTGAAGGAAGAGAGGGAGAGAGAGAAAGAGAGAATCTTTTATCCATTGGTTCACTGCCCGAGTGCCTGAAACAGCCAGTGCTGGGCCAGGCGGAAGCCAGGATCCTGGAACGCAATCTGGGTCTCCCATGGGACTAGCAGGGACCCACATGTTTGAGCCATTGTCTGCTGCTGCTTACAATGCACATTAGCAGGATGCTGGGTCAGAAGCCAAACAGCCGGGCTCTCCAGTGTGGAATGTGGGGCTCTCACGTCAGGACTTAACCGCTGCCCAGGACCCCACTCCTACCCAGGGATCTCTGCTGAGGTCATTTGTCATTCGATTTAGGGCCCACCCTATTAATCCAGGTTGACTTCCTTCTCTCAAGATCCTTAATTACACCTGAAAAAGCCTTTTTTTTTTTTTTCCTCCCAACAAGGCGTCATTTATAGTTTCCAGGGATTTGATGTCGCTGGCTCTGGAGAAGTCTCCCTTAGGTACCAAATGAGAAGCAAAACAGTATTTAAATGACTAAGAAACAAAAGGAGGGAGAGGATCAGAACAATTGTTGAATATTCGGGATATATTCTCTCCAGGGGCTTGTTGCCTTGTAAATTGGTAAAGCAAAACTTGCTGCAGGGGAAACAGAAAAAAAATCATGTAATTAGTGGAAAGGCAGAGAGAGGGAGGGAGATCTTCTGTTACTGGTTCACTTCCCAAGTGCCAGCAACAGCCTGGGCTAGGCCAGGCAGGAAGCAGGAGCCGGGAGCTGCACCTGGCTCTCCACGTGGGCAGCAGGCGTCCAGGCACTCTGGCCAGCACGTGTGGCCTCAGGGGCATCAGCAGGAGGCAGGATTGGAAGCAGACTTGCTGGTCTCCGATCCAGGCCCCCGATGTGGGCACGGCACCTGCTCCAGGTTTTAATATTTCAACCCTGCTTCCTTCTCACCAGCAGTTGTTGAATGAATAGCTGAGCTGTTTTTATTTGGGCTTCCTACTCTGTTTTGCATATCATTAGCTCTTTTGCTAAAATGCCATTGTACCGATTATAATGTATACACAGAACCCGGAAGAATATACCACAGAAGATTATTTTCAAACCTGATTTCCTATTTCAAACAAGTACAAAACACATTCAAAATCTCAACCGCTGTTCTTGTCTACATAAATGTTCTAGAAGTGTCAGATTAGAGATGTAACAGGAGCCCCACACCCCTCAGAGAAGCCAGGGGTGTAACACATGCTCTCAGACACACGTCCGTTTGTCCCTCCTCGCACCCACAAGCAGCCCGAACAGCCGCCCTCACTGGCTGCTCAGGTTGGACTGGGAGTGCGGCCCTGGCTGCTGGTATTTTCCCTCGAGGCGTCTTGGCAGGCCTTCCAGCATTCAGATCTTAGGATAGCGCAGGGGCTGGGCAGGTGGCCGCGCTCCGTCAGCAGGGTTAGAGCTACAGGTGTTTCACAAGACTAAGGGGTGGAGCCCAGGGCTGGAGCCGGGGGAGGAGCCTGCTTCCCGCTCCTCCTCCCAGCTGCCCCAGACCAGGAACGAGGGACCCCAGGAGCCTCGGCTCCACTTCCGGTTGCTTCATTTCACTTTCTCGACACGGAATCTGTGGGGTCTGAGCCGGGGATTTCTGAGTTCCTGCTTCTCTTCTGCATCTACAGATGGGCTCCGCCCACACCTGGCACCCAGGAAGCAACCTGTGTGTGTTGGCAGAGTTGACTTCCGGCGTTGGAGGTGGGATGATGTCATGGAGAGTGCCCTGGCCTGGGACGTGGGAAGGCAGATTCTCCCAGCCACAGCCTTCCTTGGCGACCAACCCCTCCCCTCGTCCGCGCCTCAGTTTCCCACATTTGTTTGCTTGGAGGTAGCATTATTTATTTATTTTTAATTAAAGGAGTTTATTAATACATTAGATTCTCAGGGCCACAGCAAATGCATAATTATTGTAACACAATCCGCGTGTTAATGGGATTCAAAAAGAACAGATTCAGTGTAGCTCCTAGGTACAATTCTAAGAATGCAGTGAGCCCTCCCTCCCTCCCTCCCAGTTTCCTGCATTTGAGCACAAGGATGGAGATACTCCCAGCTTCCCCACCTGCGAGAGGGCAACACCTTACAAGCGCCAGGCCGAGCACCTGGGCTATCTGGGGAGTCACCCCGGTGCTGCCAAGGGTTCCAGTTAACGTGCCCCCAAACCAGGTCCCAAAGCACAGCTCTGTGGCTCAGCGACGACCACACAGGTGTCATCAGTGGCCTGGTGCTCCAGGTATGCGTGGGGCCATAAAGACGAAGTAAGGTGAGGCCCTGCCCTGAGCCACACAGGGCCCAGCGAAGCAATGGAGTAACTAAGGTGTGCTAAGCGCCCCTGGAGGGTGATTCACTAGCCATCCTGACACGTGGAAGATGGACGTGTGGACACCTGGGCAGGAATGACCAGCAGCTTCCTGGAGGGGGTGGGCTCTGGAGGGCTGAGCAGGAGTTCCCTAGATGGAATGGGGGTCAAATCCCTGGGAAGCCCTCAGCAGATACTGGCCACCTTCGGAGGCAGGTGTCGCCCTGGCTGTCTATTCCCTGGAGTCTGGTGCCGTGCGCACCTAGCTGCAGCTCCAGGGGCAGCAGGGAGGGGAGAGGAGGGGAGTGCGCAGACCCCAGGAGTGATTCAGACCCTGAGAAGGCGGCCAAGCCAGTGCGGACCGCGCAGGACACACGCCCTCCTGGGTCTTGGTTACCGTAAAATTCGCTTCCTTTTCCTTTCTGGAATGGGGTGGGGTCTCCGGGATTCTACTTAGTCACGGCAGGCTTCCAGGAGGAGGTGCTCGGCCAAGCTGCCCCGGGTGATCTCGGCCAGCGAGACCCCGCGGGCCTCGCGCGCCCCCGACCTCCGTCCGCCCGGAGCCGCCGCCCCGGGCACAACCTGGTTCGGTCGCTGACCGCTGCCGCGGGGCGGCTCCGGCCCCGCCCTCCCGGCGGCGGCGGCGGCGGCGGCGGCTCCAGTGCGGGGCCGGAGCCGGGTGAGGGCAACACCCCGCGCTCGCCCTGCGGCCCGCGCGGCCTCCGCCCGCCGCCCGCCGGGGGCGTCCTCCGGGCGCGCTCGGCTCGGTCATTCGAGTGCGGGGCGCGGCGGGCCCGGCAGCGGCGAGCCCGGCGGCGGCTGCGGCGGCGGCGCGGGCCGAGCGCTCGCCCGGTGCCTGCCGCGGGCGCGCGGCCAGCTCGCCCCCCGCGCCAGCGCCCGGGACCCAGCAGGGCCCCTCCCGCGACGC
The DNA here is from genome assembly GCF_033115175.1 of Lepus europaeus. Lineage (NCBI taxonomy): Eukaryota > Metazoa > Chordata > Mammalia > Lagomorpha > Leporidae > Lepus > Lepus europaeus. The sequence goes on along the minus strand of NC_084840.1, from coordinate 19,561,330 downwards.
CGGGGGCCGGGGGCCGGCGAGATGGCCGATGAGGTGGACTGGCTGGACCTGCCCGGCCGCTGGACCTACGGAGTTGACCGCGGTGGGAGGATCTTCTTCGTCAAGTACGTGGGGGCGCGCGCGCTCGCTTTCCCATTTTGTTAAAGTTGTCCAACTTGAAAGGAGGCAGCGCCGGGGGCAGGCGGGGCGCAGGGCCGGTGGCTGGGGCTGGGCTTGGCGATCAAGTTTATCCCGGTGCGCGTTTGAATGGGCTCCCGCCTTTTCCTCAATGGGGCAGAGTCCAGCCCGGGAGGGCGGGCGGGGTGCTATCCTCTCGGCTCTCCCTGGGGGTGGGGGTGAGCCTGGACTTTTCCCTGCTCCCTAAGCCTAGTCCCTTAGTCTCTCTGTGGGAAGAGTGGGCTGGCTGCCGGTGTCCCTGGGAGGCCTCCTCCGGTCCCTGGTGCTCCCTGGCCCGGGACTCAGCCTGCAGGGGCAGCAGCCCCACTCCCTCCCTGCTCCCCCAGGGCCTGCTGTAGATGTCCCCGTCTTGAGCGAAAGGGCCTTTGCTGCTGTCCATTAATGCATTAGCCCTGCTGTGTGCATTTCATAAACCAAAGTGGCTCTGGCCTCATCTCATTACGACAAAGTGGCCCGCGTTTGGCCTGTGTCTGCTGCTGGGACGGACATCTGGCAAGGCTCCGGGCACAGCCCGCTGGACTGCCACCACCACCGCCAGCTGCTGGTGCCCAGCAGTGGCGCTGAGAGCAACCTCAGAGGTCCTTACTGTCTCCCTCCCCGCCATGTGCTGGCCCCGGGGATCCCAGGTCTAGAGAAGTGAACCCAGCAGCGGTGAGGCAGAGCTGGGCCCGAAGGGCGCCACCCAGCCTGGGCAGGCGCCCCCTTCCTTGCCAGCTCCTGCTTCCACTCCTGCCTTTGGGCTCCGTGATTATCACCTCCTTATCCTAATTGATGGCCTAATCAGGTTATTTTAGAAATTAACTCCTCTCCCAGAAAGCCAGATGACAGTGGGAGGTCCCCGGCTCGGTGGCCTGAGGCTCAGCCTGGAGGCTGCTTCTCCCGCCCTGCCTGGGAGCTCACTGTTCAGATCTGGGGTGGGGCCTGGGAATCTGAATTTCCACAAGCTCCCGGGCTGTCCCGATGGAGTGGCTAACTCTGCTCTTCTTGACATCCATTGAGCCTTGGCTGTTTGCACCAGCATGAGGCACCGGACAGAAAAAAACAAACAAACAAACAAACAAACAAAAACAACAAAAAACTAACCCAGGAAGGTCCAGGTCCTCTCTCTCCAGGTAGCAGAGAGAAAACGCAAATGAATGCTTAGGAAATGATAGGATGCATGGAGAGGCGCTTATTTGCATGACGCTATAGGGAGAATGAACGCTCTCTCAGGAGTCCAGGGAGTCCAGGAGGAAGCCGGAGCTGCCTGTGGCCCAGGGGCAGGAGTGAGAGGGTCCTGGGAGCAGAGGGCTGTGGAAGGAGAGCAGGGCACAGGTTGTCTTCAAGACCATGCAGGGCTTGGTGCCAACGCAGGGGAGGCTGCTGGGTGCTGCCGCGGATGGATGGGGCTGGGAGAGCAGGGACGGGCAGCTTGGCAGAGGCCTTGTGCAGGGGCTGAGGGCGTGGCTCCTCCTGAGGGCGGTGGGAGGCCCACCGAGGGGCTTGGTGGAGACGGAGCCATGTTCAGAGCCATCCCTGTGGCCGATGCTCTGAGTGCTGAGCCGGAAATGCTTGGGCCGTGGGAAGCAGTCAGGACGCAGGTGTCCGGGGAGCTGGAGGTGCTGGCAGGGTCTGGATTACAGCTGTGGAGCCTAGGTGCAGGGGAGCGCGCCTGCGCCTTGGGGCTGGGAGAGCATGGGAGGAATGAATGAGAAATCTCTGGAGTTCGGCAGAGACCGGCAGCGTGCACAGAGGAGCACGTTTTGGGGGACATACGGGCTGGGGGGCCACTGAATCTGAGGACGGTGAGGGGTGACGTCTAACAGGCAGCTGGACCTCAGGGTCCGGCCGAAGAGAGCATTGCCGAGTCACCTCGGAGGGGCAGAGGCACCCAAAGAGAGGCCGGTGTAGGATCCGGGCGAGGGCTGCAGAAGGGGGCAAGGGCACGGCTGGGAGCCGAGTGGAGGACGAGGGCGGCCACGGTGCTCAGCCCTGAGCATGCGCCGGAGCCTGGGCGGAAGTGAGGCCAGTGAGATGGCCCTGGGGGTGGGAGGGTACTGAGGCCACAGAGGACATGCGGGGAGCGGCGGGTGAAGCCGTGGACCCAACAGGAAGCGAGGAGTCTGTGTGGCACGGAGGTCAAAGGTGAGCGATGCAGGGGGTGCACCTTAAGCGAAACAGCAGTCTCTCGCTGGGGTGTGTGGGAAGGTGGGGGGAGGTGGACAGGAAGTCCTAGGTGAGAGGGGGCAGGGCCGCGGGCAGCCAAGGAGATGGGGGGTCACGGGCACAGGCCAACTTGCTCTCCAAACCTTGCCTTCCTTGGCTTCCTCTCCCCCGGCTCCCAGGTCACCACAGCGCAGAGCCCAGCATCTACAGGTCTCCTCAGCCCCAGGGATGCTGGTGCTCAGGGCCGCTAGAGCAGCAGCTTCGCGTCTCCCTCCTTTCTTTCTGTCTTAGGTTTGTTCATCTGCTTGAACATCATAGTTACAGAGAGAGTGAGGAAGGGAAAGAGAGAATCTTCCATCTGCTGGTTTACTCCCCAGATGGCCACACCAGCCAGGGCTGGGCCAGACTGAAGCCAGGAGCTTCTCCAGGCCTCCTGCATGGGTGGCAGGGGTCCAAGCACTTGGGGCATCTTCCACTGCTTTTCCCAGGCCGTTAGCAGGGAGCTGGGTGGAAGTGGAGCAGCCGAGACACCAACCGGCACCCAGATGGGATGCCAGTGCCACAGGTGGCAGCTTTACCCAGTATGCCCCAGTGCCGGCCCCTGCTGCTTTTCTTTTAAAGATTTACTTATTTAAAACAGAGTGACAGAGAGGGAGAGGGAGAGGGGTGGAGAGAGAGAGAGAGAAACAGATCTTTCATCCACTGGTTCATTCCCTAAATGACTACAACACCCAGGGCTGGACCAGGCTGAAACCAGAATCCAGGAACTCCATCCGGGTCTTCACATGGGTAGCAGGGGCCCAAGCCCTTTAGCCATCACCTGCTGCCTCCCAGGAACTTCAGCAGGGAGCTGTATTGGTGGCAGAGCCCCGGGATGGGAGCCAGGCACTCTGATAGCGAGATACGGGGGTCCCACTGTGCCACAGTGTTTTCCCTGTGGCTTTATTTTCTGCTCATCAGAGGGGTGGATCAGCTGGGAAACTCCTTCCTGTAGGAGGTGTCCAACCTTAGAGAAAAGTTAGTGGAGTTGAGAAAAAGCCAGGCCTGTGTCCTCACAATAGCCATGAATGTTTATAGCAGCTTTATTTGTAAAGGCCCCAAGCTGAAGATGACCCGTGTGTGCAGCCGCAGGTGAACGAATGAACACACTGCAGCACACCCTACAGCGGGCGCTATAGTGCAGTGAGCTGCCAGCCCGCGCTACGACACGACACGGGAGGGAGGGAGGGAGGGAGGGCGGTGTGATGCGGGGCCTGGGATTCCATTTATATGAAGTCCTAGAAGATGCGGGCAAATCCATAGTAGCCCCAGCTTGGGTGTTGCCAGTGGGGAGGCGGTGAACGCTGGGAGGAGGAATTACAAAAGGGTACCAGGAGGTCTGGGCAGTGCCCGTCTTGATTTAGGTGATAGTGTATATACATGAAGTGCGAATATGTATAGTCTCACTTCAAAATTCAGTGGAGTCTTTAAGATTTTTTTAAAGAGCTGAGCTGAGCACATGAAGGGGCTCCTCTGCCTCCAGCTACAGAGCCCAGGGCGTCTGCTTTGGGGGTGTGCACCTTGCTGGGGCGAGACAGTAGGAAGAGCTTGGGTTTTGTCGGGGGACAGATTTAGGTCTGAATCCTGGCTTCCCTGATTGGCTGTGGCTTAGGGCAGAGGACAGGTTCTCTGAGCCCCAGATTCCTAAGGGAAGGGGGCGTTGTGAACGGGGAGATACAGTGTTGGTGGCCCCCGGGGGCTGCAGGCTGCTCCTAACCTTATCCACCAGAGAGGCTGCCAGTGGGGACCCCTTTCCCACTACCCTGCTGATGCTGCCTCCTTGACGGTCTGTCCTTACCGGGCCGGGAACACCTTCCGTGTGTAGCTTGGGGGGCACTGCGGTCCCAGTCACCTCGTGTTGTAAGGTGTCGTGGGTTTCCCCCTTCCTGGAGGCCAAGGGTCAGGTGTTGCTCACCTCTGAACGCGCAGGGTCTGCTCAGTGAGGTGACCCCGGGAGTGGCAGTGTGGCCGGGCTTGGCCTTGTCGGGTGGCACTGCTCGTGTGCTCTGTATCTGACACGTCCTTGTGGCTCCTCCTGTAGTGACGAGGACAGGTCGACCAGCTGGACACACCCTGGTACGGAAGCCTCCATCCAGAGTGGACACGCCTCCAGCCCAGGTAAGGAGCCCGCTGTCCCCAGCTGTGCGGGAGGTGGCGGCAGGCACCCTCGCCCTGGCTGTGCAGCCTGCTGGGGTGGCCTTGGCTTAGCCCTCCGGGGGACTTCGCAGGGGTCCGTGCTCCCCTCCAGGTCTCACCCGGCTTCCACTCTGGTTAGCGTCTGGGGCAGATGTCTGAGGACAGTCTGCCCTCCCCGATTCCTCTGCCTTGTCAGAAAATCCCCTTTGCTGAGGCCGCCGGACTGGGCAGAACCCAGCCCCGAGGCTGTACTTTTTTTTTTTTTTAATTCATTCATTTGTATTTGAAAGGTAGAGCAGCAGTGAGAGTTCTCCGCTGGGCACACCTGTACCGTCCTTTGCTGCCTCCCAGTGTGTGCGTTAGCAGGAAGCTGGATGGGAAGCAGGCGTCCTGAGCAGTGCCCTAACCACTGTGCCCAGCGCATGCCCCTGTACTGTGGACCTGTACGACATTCTGGAATGTTCTGTGTCCGCGCTGCCCAGTGCAGTTCCATCAGCCACTGTGGCAAAGGGGCGGTTGGAGTGTCGTTAGCTGTGCCGGGAACCTGAATTTTTAGTTTAAATAAGTTTTAATGTAAACAGCCCCGTGTGGCTGGTAGGAAGAAATGTGGGGAGAAACGTGACAGAGGCGGGGACAAGGCTAACACGAGGCCCTTCATGCGGAGAAGACCCCATTGATGGCCTGGGACACATTCAGGCCGGCAGTTCAGACAGCCGGGGAAGAGACTTCAATCTAAGCCGAAGGAGGCGGGGCACCCTGGCATCAGAAGGCCCGGTGCTTCCAGTGGACAGCAGCGTGTCTTCCTCAGGACAGTGGCCTGGGCCAGTGACAAGGGGATACAAGTGACAGTGTGGGGACAGCCCCCCCCCCCCCACTGGGCTTGCAGGTCTCCACCTGCTGGACACTGGCGTATGGGTCCAGGAGCTTTGGTCATTCACGGGGCACTGCTGTCGCTGTGGGACACACTAGGTACCGGCGTCTGGGTCCAGGAGCTTTGGTCACTCATGGGGCACTGCTGGCGCTGCGCTGTGGGACACACTAGGTTAGGGTTTGGCTGCAATGTCAAGGGCTGATTCAAGCCAAAGCCAGAGGCCCTGAGCTCCATTTCTTTCTCCTGTGTGGGTGGCAGGGGACCAATCACTTAGGCCATCTTCTGCAGGGCAGCTGGGGCTCAAACGGCATGGTGAGACGAGATGCCATCATCATAGGTGGTGGCTTACTCTGCTGTGCCACAATGCCGGCCCTAGGGTTTTTTTTTTTTATTTTTATTTTTTTTATTTTTATTTATTTATTTATTTATTTATTTTTTTTTTTTATTTTTGACAGGCAGAGTGGACAGTGAGAGAGAGACAGAGAGAAAGGTCTTCCTTTTGCCGTTGGTTCACCCTCCAATGGCCGCCGCGGTAGCGCGCTGCGGCCGGCGCACCGCGCTGATCCGATGGCAGGAGCCAGGTGCTTCTCCTGGTCTCCCATGGGGTGCAGGGCCCAAGCACTTGGGCCATCCTCCACTGCACTCCCTGGCCACAGCAGAGAGCTGGCCTGGAAGCGGGGCAACCGGGACAGGATCGGTGCCCCGACCGGGACTAGAACCCGGTGTGCCGGCGCCGCAAGGCGGAGGATTATCCTGTTGAGCCACGGCGCCGGCCGGCCCTAGGGTTTTTTTAAAAAATTTTTATTGATTTGCATTTTATTTGAAAGGCAGAGCAACACAGAGAGAAAGAGATTGATTTTCTGTTTTGCTTGTTCAATTCTCAAATGCCTGCAACAGCCAGGGCTGGGCCCTGCGGAAGCCAGGAGCCTGGAACTCCATCCAGGTCTCCCATGTGGCTAGCAGGGGCCCAAGCACTTGAGCCATCACCTGCTTCCTTCCTGGGCACATTAGCAGGGAGGTGGATTGGAAGCAGCACTCACATGTGGGATGTGGCTGTCCTAAGCAGTGACTTGACCACTGTGCCACACAAGCCACCTCTGGGTTAGGGTCTTGATTTGCCCAGAGCCTATTTCATTTAGATTTTGGGCCAGATTCATTGTTTTTGGAGTTGGAAGAGGCATCAGGGCCTTGGAGTCCAACTTGTTCTTTTTTTAAAGATTTATTTATTTATTTATTTGAAACCAGAATTACAGAGAGGCAGAGAGAGAGAGAGAGAGAGAGGTTTCCATCTGCTGGCTCACTCCCCAGATGGCTGCAATGGCTGGAGATGGGCTGATCTGAAGCTAGGAGCCAGGAGCTTCTTCCAGGTCTCCCATGTAGGTGCAGGGGCCCAAGCAGTTGGGCCATCTTCTGCTGCTTTCCCAGACCATAGCAGAGAGCTGGATGGGAAGTGGAGCAACTGGGAGTCGAACTGGTGCCCATATGGGGTGCCGGCACTGCAGGTGGTGGCTTTACCCACTATGCCACAGCGCTGGCCCCTCACTCCTTCATTTTATGGTAGGGAAGTTGGAGAGCAGGGAGGGAGCACCTGGCTGGGGGCCAGTCCGTGTCATGGGTAAACGGGTAGGTTCCGGAGGCAGAGACCTGGGCTAGGGTCTCGCTCTGCTTTCCATCCGTGTGGCCCTGAGCAGCTGGTTTCACTTTTCCAGGATTTAGCTGCTTCAGTTGTGTTACAGGGATGGGGTTGACCTCAAAAAGTGGTAGCAAGGATTGTGCAGGACAGCTGGGCCCCAACACGGAGGTCACCGCTGCTGCCCTTGTCCCAGCTGTGTCTGCAGGTGCAGTGAGCCACACTCCAAGGCTGGGCTCGTTTTGCTGTTGGCTTTTGTGTCTCAGCTGCTTATGGCCGGAGTCCCTGTACCTCATCGTCACCCTGGGTGGGACTGGGAGAGCCGGTTCTCCCATTCCCGGCTGTCCAGGGCTGGGAAGGGGTTAAGACGCCCGCTGCTTGTCGAGAGGGCAGCTGCCTCCGCGGGCTCTCCGCCTGGACAGGAACAGAAGCCCAGGCACAGAGGGGAGAGGCAGGGCCTGCGCCCACACTGGCCTCCTTCCCAGGCACATCACAGAGGCAGGATTATTTATGATTGTGACCCAATGGGGATCCCTGTGCCTGGGGAGGCTGCCACCCCACGCCCCCCCGCCCCGAGTGGGGCTGTCCTCCCACAGGGGCGGGGGAACAGGCAGCATTTATAGAGCTGCACAGAGAAAAGAGTGGGGGCTCCGGAGGCCATGGAGCAGCACCCCCAGCCCGGCCCAGATGGCTTCCTGTGTGACTTTAGCATGTGATTAACATGCCCGAGCCTCAGTTTCCCTATCTGTAAGCATGTTCAGGCTGACGCCTATCGAATCGTATTGCTATGTGGCCTGCAGCCTGGACGCACTAAAGAAGTGAAGCTCATGGAGGCTGGTGGTGGTGCTTCCCTGGGCTGGGTCCTGGGCGGGGAGCTGGGTTCCTGAGCCACACAGCCGCAATCAGGGCAGGGAAAGGCGCACAGCTGGCCCTGCCATCCTGCAGGCCCCGGGCTCTGTACCCTGCAGCTGTGAGAAGACAGCTGATAAGGTACGGGAGGCAGTGGGTGGCTGTGTGCCGCAGGCAGGTGTTGGGACCAACGGGAAAGGTGGGGATGACTGTCAGGAGTCTCCATCTGTTTTCCAGGGTCAGCCGGGGGTGGAGTGGGGCCCCTGTCTGTCCCCAGCTCTGATGGTGGATTCTCTAGGGTCTGCTTTGAGAGACCCCAGGCGTCAGGGTGCAGTAGGTTGAGCTACTGCTTGGGATACCCCCTTCCCGTATGGGAGTGGTGCCTGGCTCCAGTCCTGGCTCTGCTGCTTCCGATCTCGGGAGACCCAGGTTGAGTTTGGGACCCGTGGCTTCGGCCTGGCCCAGCCCTGGCTCTTGCAGGCGTTTGGGGGGTGGACCAGTGGATGGGAGAGCTCTGTCTTGTCTGCCTTTCAAATAAGAAATGGGAAAAAAAAATCGTCCATTCCTGGGCCTGATTTCCCAGGTCCCGGCTGTCTGGAGCCTTGAGTCTACATCCCCACCTGTGAGTCCTGGGCCGAGGGACCCACGCTTGGCTGCAGCGTCCACCGTGTGCCAGAGGAGGCTGGCTGATGGGACAGTTGCTTGTCAATGAGTCGCACCCATGGGCCGGTGCGGTCAGTGGGTGCGTAAATCCCGTCAGGCACCCCGCATTGTTGGCTCACTCTGCTCGTCTGTTTGCTCACTGGCGGGGGGTGTCCATCCGCTGCCACCTCTGTCACAGTTGGCTGGGAGCTTAGGTGCTGGAGACAATGGGCCCCCAACGGTGAGACTGTTGCCTTGGCCACCGTGGCCTCCCCAGGGATGCCCCTGGTTCTCCCTCCCGCAAGCCCCTGGGCTGCGGGGCTGGGCGCCTCATGTTGGAATTTTGCTTTCCCGCAGGTTTGCCCAAGGGCTGGGAGGTGGACTGGACGCCGGAAGGAGCCGTGTATTTCATCAAGTGAGTACGACGGTGTTTCCTTTCTGTCCTGCCTCTCGGTGGGCATCGTGTCTCGGCCGGGCAGAGGGCGAGGGGGTCTGGCTTCTCACAGAAGGCACCGCTGGGTCTGTGAACGGCCTGTGGGCATGGAAGCTCCTGGGCACAGTGTGTGAGGACGGGAGCGTGTATGTGTGTGTTAGCCTGGGAGATGCTGCTGTCAACCGTGGAAAGTTGTCTGTCAGGGCAGGGCAGGGCTGGGCTGGGCTGGGCAGGTGGGAGGGAGATGGCTCAGCAGGGAGGAGGAAGAGGCAGGTGCTCAGTGGAAGTAAGCGCTGAGGCGGGGCAGAGCCGCCCCCGGGGCCCTCCTTGGGGGGGGGGGGCGCCGTTCGGAGGGTGCAGGTGTGTGAGGTTTTCCGCGAGGGCCTTGGGCAGGCTCCTCTGTCGGTCAGGGGTGAGGGGCGCTCATGCTCCAAGCTGAAGGTGTCCTTGGGAAAGCAGCCACCCCGGGCTCAATCTTGGCAGGAGAAGCAGCAGCTCATGGGGCTGCAGGGGCCCCCGGCCCCAGGCTGGACCTCCTTCCCTTCCTTCCCTCTGGCCTGGCCTCTGTGGCTCCGTCTCCCTGCAGGCTGGGCCATGGCTTGGTTTCGGCGTGTGAGCTGGGCGTGCTCGGGCCTGTGGGCCACCTGCCCGCCTGGTCAGGCCTCGGTTTCTGCATGGCACAGCCAGGGCCACCGCAGCCAGAGGGGCTGCGCCTGGCCAGGGGAGGGAGGACCTACTCTCATCCTGTTCCCTCTCGCTCTTCTTTGAGGTCCTCACCCCTGTACCAGGAGGGGTAGGTGCCCTTTCTGTCCCAGCCCGTGAGCTGGGCGTGCTCGGGCCTGTGGGCCACCTGCCCGCCTGGTCAGGCCTCGGTTTCTGCATGGCACAGCCAGGGCCACCGCAGCCAGAGGGGCTGCGCCTGGCCAGGGGAGGGAGGACCTACTCTCATCCTGTTCCCTCTCGCTCTTCTTTGAGGTCCTCACCCCTGTACCAGGAGGGGTAGGTGCCCTTTCTGTCCCAGCCCGGGGACCAGCCAGCACTTGGGTTCCTGTGGCTGTTACCTGTATACCTAAAACAATACAAATCACACACACACACACACACACGTTATCTGCCGTGGAAGCTGTTCTGAAATCACATGGCTCTTGCAACCCAAGCTTAGTCTGGACTTGAACCCCAATCCTTTTTTTTTTTTTTATTTTAAGATTTACTTATTTGAGAGACAGTTACAGAGAGAGAGAAGGAGAGACAGAGAGAGAGAGAGAGAGGTCTTTCATCAGCTGGTTCACTCCCCAAATGGCTGGAGCTGGGCTGATCCAAAGCCAGGAGCCAGGAGCTTCTTCCAGGTCTCCCACGGGGTTGTAGAGGCCCAAGCGTCTGGGCCATCTTCTGCTGCATTCTCAGGCCACAGCAGAGAGCTGGATTGGAAGTGGAGCAGCTGGGACTTGAACTGGCGCCCATGTGGGATGCTGGTGCTGTAGGTGGAGGCTCAGCTCACTAAGCCACAGCGCTGGGTCCCCAGCCCTTCTTACTTCAGCTAAGAGTTGCTCCCTTCCTCCTCACAGAAACCATCTGGAGATCCCTTTAGGGATGGTGGCTTCTTGAGGTAGTTTCTAAGCCCGTTCACCTCATCTCGTCACACACCACCTGGCATGGCCCAGCCCTGAGCCCCTCTCTGACCACACGTCTCATGCCCTGCTGGCCACACTGGCTTCCAGCTTCCCTTCTTCCATCAGATCAGGCCCATGCCCACCTCAGGGCCTTTGCACCTGCTGCCTGGGAGCATTTTCTTCCCGTGTTCACCTGCCTGCCTCCCACTGGTCACCTCATCCAAGTGTCAACTCAGAGAGGCCTTTCCTGACCACTCCCCCAGCAGCTGCTGTGACTTGAAACTTCCTGTCTGTGTACTTGCCTGCTACAGGTACCCTCCTGCCGGGTAAGCCCTGAGAGCAGACCCTGGCCGCTTTGTCCACCGCCCTTGTGGCGCACGAAAGGCACCTGACATTTGTTGTAATGAATGAACAACTCTAGGAGATAAACAGCAGGCGCCAGCCCCAGGCTTCAGCCACCAGCCCCAGGCTGTCTCCTGAGCTCCCCAGTTCAGACTTGAGCTCCACCTGTCAGTGATGTCTCCTCCGCCTTTTCCTCTGTCACCCCTCTCCTGGCATGGGGAGGGGGTCCTCTCAGCCCACCTGCTTCTTGTCATCTGTGTGGCTGAGTCCACGCCCACAGGCTCACTCCCGGGTCAGCCCAGCAGCTCCCGACGGGGGGGTCCTGCTTCCAGCTGTTGCCGATGCAGGTGTGTTTCTCGCTAAAGGCGGATGCGGTCGTGTTGTTTTCCACGTGCAGGGCAGGTGTTTGGTAGAACAGGGGAGATGCCACTCGGGATGCTCACACCTGTGTCAGACTTGGCCCCTTGGGTTCAAGTCCCGGCTCTGCTTCCGATGCCAGGCTCCCCGCGATGCTAACTCTCCAACCAGAGTGTGCACCCGGTTCTGGTTTGTTATGACCCAGGTTGCTGACCCCTGCCCTTAGCATTCCAAATGCAGAATTAGAGAGAGGGAGAGAGATCTTCCATCCACTGGTTATTCCCCAAATAGCCCTAATGACCAAGGCTGGGACAAGCTGAAGCCAGGATCTTAGAACTGCATCTAGGTCTCCCATGAGGGTGGCAGGGTCCAAGTACCTGGACCATTTTCTGCTTTCCCAGGAGTGTTAGCAGGGAGCTGGATCAGAAGTGGAGCAGCCAAGACTCAAACCCGTGCCCATATGTGATGCTGGCACTATAGGCTGCCCCACAGCGTCAGCCCCCAGGCTTGTATTTCTAGCAGAGCCCCTGGCTATGAAGATGTGGCCCAGAGGCCACACTCTGGGAACTCCTAGCGTCTGCTGAAAACTCACAGAGGGCAGGGGAGACACAGAGTGGCCCAACGCCTGGAGGTGACGTCTGGGGGTGACATGTCAGCGGGATGCTTGTTCGGTGTCCACAGGCCTGGCCGTGGCACCACAGCAGCCGCTCCCAGAGCTAGGCGCTTCACTCCGTCATCTCCTTCAGCCCTCGGGACGCCTTTGTGAGGGAGGGACCATCATCCCCCAGTTTCAGCGAATGATGATAAACTTAGTAGCAAAAAGCCTGTGGGAAGCAGCGCCAACTGGTGCCCGATTCCCAAGCTGTGCTCCTGGCATCACCCACGGCTCCCCACATCCTTCACCCTGTGGGGAGACAGCAAGGGTGAGGGGGCTCAGCACAGCCCCGCCCAGAGTGGACGAGCGAGACTGGTTTGTTCTCCTCGAGTCACGGCTCTCTGCATGCTTGGTACCCACGGAGGTTTAGGGTGATGGGTGCTGGGTGCGTGGGTTAGACTCTCAGGACCCCATACGGGGAGCCGGAGAGGTAGAGGGCAGCTTGGGGAGCGCCTTGTTTCCATCTAGGCCGGACGCATCAGGTTTCACTGAGCAAATCCTGCCATTCTTCCGGGGTGTCAGGAAGCCCCCTCCTTCACGGGCTCGGGGAGCTGGTTCTCACGGCACAGCATGGCACAGCACGGCACCCGGCATCCACGCAGCTGGGCTGCTCTAGGGCCTGCGCTTCCCAAGACCTTATTTACCAGGGGGCGGGTGGGAAAGCCTGCTGCCGGCCTGTGTGCACTTACCACAGCTGTCCACTAGAGGACACCAGAGCACACATGATCGGTCCCACCCAGCCTTTAAGGGGCCAGCCCTGGGGTGACCTCCACATCCCCTCCTCAGACAGATGGCACTGAGGATGCCACCTGGACCGTCCCCAGTCACCTGTCTGCCATCGTGGGTCAGGTGGGTTCCCTCTGGTGCACACCTGGCTGTGTGACATCCATTGCTGCTTCAGGAAGTCTCTGGACCTTACTCCCCTTCCCAGGTGGCCCTGCCAGGCGGGGACGCACCCCTGATAACCCCCTGCCCCACCCAGGGAGCCCCGCCCAGCTGCAGTCACTACTTCCTTGTTCTGCTCTGAACACTTCCTTCAAGAAGGGGCGGGAAGGGGCAGACAGCCAGGTGTTTCCTCCACCTACACCTTGCGCTGCCCAGGGGAGCTGTTCAGCTCAGGTGGCCACAGAAGCCCAGGGCTGTGTCCCCAGGTGCTAAAGGGCTGGGCCCTGCAACCCAGGACACTCCCCCGAGGTGGTGCCCATGGCAGAGCTCCATCCAGACTCACCCTGGGGGACCCCAGAGCACCAGGCGCAGGGCAGTGGAGTGGAGCCACCGTGAGCTGCTCTGCTGTCCCCAAGGTGGACAGGACAGGGGAGGGAAGCCACGGGGCAGCTCTGCTCTCGGCCAGGCATGGAGTAGCCCAGAACAGCAAGGAAGGAGACAGCGGGGAGGACATGTGCGAGTGCTCTAGGCTTCTGAGAAACCCCATTTGCAGATGGGGAAAACCAAGGCTCAAAAGGCAGGTGCTTGGCTCAGAGCCTCCAGTCGGCCGCGGCTTGATCTAGGATTGGAACTCGAGCAGGCCATCCGAGATGGCTCATGACACGCATGGGCAGCTGTGCACTGGGGAGGGAGAGCCCGTGTGTCTGGTTCCAGGGCGAGGAGTGGGCTCCGAGCGGCAGTGCGGCGGGGTGTGTGCGGCTCACTTGGTGACTTGGTGACCTTCAGCCTTCACCCCCTGAGCAAAGGGGGCCGTGGAGGCTGGAGCAGAGGAGGGGCGGCCCCCTCCCCCACCCCGGCTGGGCAGCCAGGACAAGGACACAACGGTGGAACAGGGAATTTATTTCTCTGTTCCACTCTGCCCACCCTTGCGGAACCCCGGACCACGAGCTGTAGCACCTCCCTCACCCCGCTGTCTAGAATGGAGGCTCTGCACCCCACGCTGACCCCGCCTTGGCCTCTGCTGCCTCCTAAGCCCCCAAAAGCAGCCACCTGGGAGTGGAGGGATCTGAGGGAAGCCCATCCCCAGCCCTCGCCTTCTGTCTGCCAGAGAGGAAACCCGCCCAGCAGGCTCGTCTGTCGTCTGCCCTTTCCAGCTGCCTGAGGAGAGGAGCGAGGAGTGGGTGGGAGGGCTCTGACGCCCCCTCCCTCCCCATGCTGAATCTGTCGCCCCCCCTCCCCTGCTCCGTTGGCTCCAGAGACCCCCAAACCCCTCCTCCTCTGCTGACCGGGAGCAGCCTCATCTCTTGCCTGTGCCAGGCAGCCTCGCCAGGTCTGGAAAGGCAGGGTTTAATTGGTCCCGCCTGGCCCTGGGCCATCAGGCACAGCTCCCTGCCCCTTCCGCTGAGCGGCTTTCCCATGGCCATGTGGGGTTGTCCTGGTGTCTCAGCCTGGTTGACCAGAGCTGCTAGGCTGGTGCAGGATGCCTGGTCCGAGACCCCACCTGCTCAGGGATAGAACTGGTGGTCCCTCCGGTAGCTCTTGGTTCCTGGCTTCAGCCCACCCTGCGGTGTGGGAGCGGAGTGAGGGTCAGACCTGCTGGCCCCCAGCCGAGCTCCTCTGGGCCCTGGGAGGGACATGGAGGCAGACTCTGTAAAGATGAGGGCTGCAGTGGCCAAGGCCATGGCTGTCCCCAGGCCACCTTAAGAGACCCACTTGTATTTGAATGCAAAGAGGCTTAATTTTGGCTTAAACCAAAGAGATTTGCTAGGTGGGCGGGGCATTGCAGGTGCACCTCCGTGGCCCCTGCTTCTTGGAATATTTCTGTGCTCAGAAGGGACCCCTGGAGCTTGCCAGGCTTGGTCTCCAGCTTCTGGGTCCGAGGGGCCAGTGGCCCAAGACCATGAGCCTACCTGGAATTTGGGGGCGAATCCTGCATTTTCCTCCTGCCTCTATGGTCCCGGTTATGAACTCTGTTTCCATGGCACGTGCCATTGTCGCAGAGCAGCTGCTCTGTTTGCAGCACCCACAGAGAGGGCTCTGTCTGTAGCAGCCCCTCCTCCTGCCCCGGGGCACACAGGTGCTCTGGCTGGGCTCCCATCCTTGTCGCAGGCATTGGGGAGCCTTCGGGCTGAGGACTAGCAGGTCCTAGTAGCATCCTCTCATGGGCTCCAGCCCTCTCCACAAGCTGTTTCTTTAAATGGGCTGTGTTTGGGTGGGGGTGGGCAGATGGCCAAGCCCTCCTAATGCCCAGGGGGCAACCACAGGCGGCCTGGGGGTGGCCCCTGCCTGGTGCGGGGCCCCTGCGCAGTTCCCAGCTCCCTACAGTCTCTCCTGGGAGAACTCTCACACTGCGGCTTGCATGGACGCCGGCTTTGCTCCCTTGGTTGGGGTGAGGTGAGGGGGGGCAGCCTTGTCCGAGGCTGCGCCCGCCCCCCTCATGCTCTCATGGGCGGGGGTGCTGCAGGGGCGGTTAGCAGCTTGTCACTGGTGTGGATGCAGTTAAATCTTTCTGGGGCTGGGGGGGGCACTATTTACTCCTGATCCTAAGTGACAGCTTGGGGAGGGAGAGTCACGTGGCCCTGAAATCCCCTTGGGAGCCCATGGAGCATGCCCAGCTGCGCCTGCCTGGGAAAGATGCTGGATCCTGCAGTCGCCACAGCAGTATCCTCACCCTCGCCAGGGACCTGCCAGCCGCAGCGATGACTGATTAGCGCAGATCCCATCCAGAGCCCCGAGCTGCGCAAGGGGGCCGGGGAGGGGGAGGAGGACCCAGCTGGCCTGCGCTGGGGGAGGGGCGCCCTAGGGCTCCCCAGTGGGTGCTTCCAGCCCGGGATCACACCTCCACCTCGGAAGCCGGTGAGTGGGTTTTGCTGCAGCAGGGAGGCGGGAGGAGGGAGGGTGGGCTCCGTCAGCGCTGACAGCCGCCTGCCCGCCTGCCACGGGAGCCCGGGCGCTCGCACTGCGGCCGCTGCCGTCCCCACCCTCATCCCTGGCAGCGGTGCTGGGGGTTGTGGCTGCCGAGGAGCTAATTATAGCCCTCTGCGTGCCCCTGCCCCCGCCGCAGCCAGGGCTGATGCTCTCTGAGTTGATTACATTGGAACTGCGTCTCCTGGGAGAGGGCAGCTCGGGGCTGCCAGCTTCCTGGGGTCTGGCTGCCCTCCCCCACCCCTCCTGGCGGGGACCCTGGGGCCGGCCCCTTGGTGCCTCCAATCTTGACCAACAGGAAGAAGAGGCAGCGTGGGCGGGGGTCAGGCTCAGGTCAGCCCCAGGGACTCACCTGTCTTGAGTGGGGAGGAGCAGGTGTCTCTCTAATGGCCCAGGGTGACAGACGCTCTTGGTCTCCTGGGAGACCTGAGATTTAGTGGGGAGACCTTAAAGGTGCTGGAGCCTGGGACATGGGCAGGGGTAGGGGGGCATGGGGGCATAGCGTTCAGAATGAGGGGGCCAGGCTGCAGCCAGTGCTGGGGGCTTGTGGTGGGAGGGGTCTGGGAGCTGGCCAGGGAGGGCTTGGGTGGAGGGAAGGAAGGGGGCATGGACAGTGAGGGGGAGGAGAGGCGGTGGGCGTGTTCCTTGAGGCTGCCAGCCGGGGGACAGCCTGCCTACACAGGGGTGGGGAGGGCAAGCTGCAGGGGGAGGTGGCACCGAAAGGAGGGGGCTGCAGCCTTCGGGGCTTGGCACTTCTTTCCAAGTCCCTACAGGCCCTTCGCCCTCAATCTGGAGGCTTGAGTGGCGCACTGCCCCCGAGGTCTCCAGCACATAGGGGGAGCGGCCTGCAAGGTGCATCCCTGCCCGAGCCACTGTCCCCGTGGCCGAGGGGGGCATTGCAGCTGCCTGCCTGGCCTCCAGGCCGGGCTGGGGGAGTGGGGAGTCGGGAGGGTACCTGTGGGTTGTGATTGCCCAGTTGCCGGCTTGGGCCGGAGCTGAGCGGCCACTGCTGGCAGAGAGGGCGTGGGAGGGGCCACACAGGGCAGTGCAGACGGTCACCAGCCGGAGCCTGTCTCCACCCGGGAGGCAGGAGGGGGACCCGCCTGGCACCGCCATGGGGCTTTCCGTACAGGAACAAGGCCGTTTCTGTGTCGGCGCAGGGGCAGCGCGCTGGGCCACAGATAGGAATTACTGAGGCTCAGTGGCGTCCATCAGCAGCGAGGTGACAAATGTGGTGACAAATGTGTCAGCACTGGCGTGTAATTAATCCTGGCTGCGCAGACAATGGGGGCCTTTTTCTTCCCCCTGGGTTTGGCTTCTTTCCGTCTTCACAGGGAAGTGATGGTGCGGGAGGCATTACATAGGTAATTACTTCTTACGTGCCTGCCTGCGTTGCTGAGTTGGAACGTTCCTGCTTGGGTGTACGTGAGGTGGTTCCCGGGGCAGTCGGGAAGCGAGGCAGCCCCTGGCCTGGCCCCGTGGCCTGGGCTCGGCAGAGGGAGCCCTGAAGGCGGGGGGCGCTGGCCAAGACTGAGTGGAGAGCGGCGCCGGCGGGCTGGAGCGTGCTCTCAGCTGATGGCACAGTGGCTTCACCAGCCTGGGGTGGGGCTCTGGGAGTTGTTGGCGCCGATCTTGGCACATCCACGTGGCCCCCAGAGCAAGATCAGGGAGGGGGCCAGGCTGGGTCTCGGGGAGAGCTTAGCTCGCTGGCAGGAAGGACCCCGGGGGGGCTCGGCCTCGCACGGATAATTCCGGCCACAGGTTGTTGGTGACCTCACAAGGCAGCTCCTCCGTGGTTGGTACCTTCTGTACTGAATCGGGTTCTACCCTGTGGGTCTGCTCGTGTGAGGCCCCGCCGAGCAGGCCAGCTCCGCCCTTCACGTGGGGATGGCCGGTTTTCTTCCCGTTCAGAGCTCATGATGATCAGTGGGCGCACTTGGCGGGTTTATGTGACGTCTTCCGTGTCGGACATTTACCTCGTTGGCTTCGCTTTCCTTTTACAAATAATGCAAAGTGAACGGTTTTGTTCATAAGGCCTTTCTGTATTTTGGGTTATTTTCTTAGACATTGAGTTAATGTGGTAAAAAAGTGTACACTCAAAAAATTAGGATTCTTGGAGCATAAAACTAATATGTAGAGACAGGCACTTGGCACAGAGGTTAATTGCTGCTCGGGACACCTGCACTCCTTGTTGGAGGGCCTGGTCCGAGCCCTGGTCCGAGCCCTGGTCCGAGCCCTGGCTGTGCTGCCTCTGATCCAGCTTCCTGCTGGTGCACCTTGGGAGGTAGGAGGCGATGGTGCATGTGTTTGGGTCTCTGCCGCCCACATGGGAGGCCTGGATCGAGCTCCGGTTTCCCACCTTCAACTTGGCCAAGCCCTGGATGTTGTGGGCATTTGGGGCATGAAACAGGAGGTGGAACATCTCTGTGTTCCAAATAAAGAAAATAAAAAATTTTTAAAGTATGCATATTTTTCAACATTTTGGTATATAAGTGGTTTTAGAAATTCATGCATGGACATATATAACTATCGACACCATATATATATGCTAGATATATATTATTGTCACTTAACAGTTTTTCTATTAATAACTTTCCTATTAAACATTTTTAAGTGACTGCACAGCATTTTATTATATATCTATTCTATTTATTGATTTGACCTCTATGTTAAATTAGGTATGTCCAACCTTTTACCTTTATAAGCAGTGCTATAATGAACCTATAAGTATCTAAATCTTCACAGAGTGCTTGAAAAAGTTTGTGTTAAAATGAATTGAAAATTGAGTTCAAGTTGATGCAAAAATTGAAATCCATGCGTGGTTTGCTCATATTACACATTTTGTATTCATTATGGAAAACATCTTCTGCATCAAAGTAAGCTCATATTTTAATTACATTTTTACCCGGACCTTTTGAAGTACCATAGTAACACATAATAACAATTCTTTCCTGTAGGCTTCATGTCTAGATGTGGAATTGCTACATGCTTTTAAATATTTTGACACGTTTTGCCAAATTCCTTGTTTAAAAGTACTAATTTACATTCCCAGCAGCTGTGTGTGAGAGTGCATTTTGGTGACGTCATCAGCATGGAGTCTCATAACTTTTGTTGTGGTTTCCTCATTGTTTCAATCCGTTTATTTGATTGGTGCTGAGATGTAGAATTTTTTACAAGGAGATTTCTTAGGTGCAGATAGCTCACCTTTCTAACAATATATGTAGTACGTTCCTATCTGTCCCAGCCTTTGATGTCTCCTAAGGGACAATTTAGTATAATCATCAACATTGCAGCTACAGGGTCGAATTCATGTTGAATCCGAGCTCTGCCACTCACCAGCAATGCAACTTTGACGGGCGTGAGCTGCTGTGTGCCTCAGTTTCTCCGTGTGCGGATTGAAGACAGTGCTACAAGGCCATCCGTGGGAGCGGGGGAAGGAGGCGCCATGCTGCTCGAGGGAGCGGTGGCTGTGCCTCCATTCCAGGCTGCCCGCCCCGTTCCTCCCTCCACCCTCACTTCCTTTCTCCAGCCTTCCTGCACCTGCACACCAGGTGTGGCCTCCCCAGCACCCCTGACAGCAGCTCCCTGCAGGATGAGCCCCTCCCTTACTGGGGCGTCTGTCCTCGGGTGGAGCCTCTCCTGGGGCGAGGGAGGGACCGCGCCCTGGACCCGTCCTTGCTCACGGCCACCGCCACACAGACTTCCGCAGGCAAATCTACCCAGAGCGGTTCTTGTTCCCTGGAGTCCTCTTTGTACCTTTCTACCGCCGTGCAGGTTGATCTGAAAACCTCATTCTGCCAGCGCCGTGCGGAGCAGGCGCGTGGACTGAAGTCCTGGCTCCGATCCGTAGCTGAATGACTTGTACAAGTCCCTTGGTCTCGCTGTCTGGTGTCCTAGTCTGACCCCTGGGGCTGGGTCCCTCCCCTCAGGCCTCGTTGGTGGCCGGATGAGCGATGTTTGATTCAAGAGCCAGACAGGTGGCAGGAGGCAGGCAATACTCCGGGCTTCACCACGTGGTTCCCGGGCCACCCAGCCAGCCTCCCCTCAGCCCGTGGAACCAGGAGCTGGAGCCAGGGGCGCCCTGCTGTTCTGGTGCACACGCCCCTAGCGGAGACTTCCAGGTGCAGCGGTGTCTTCCTGGGGGTGGCTGGGAGCTGCACACCTGCAGAAGCAGGACTGGGGGTCCGGTGCACGGAGCAGGTGGGTGCCTGCCTTGGCTCTGGCACCACCAAGGCTGCGGCTCATCCTCACCTGTGAAGAGCACACATCTGCGACCGTACGTGCGATTTGCTTTCTAATTAGCTGAACGCTTGCAGCTCGCCTGTTGAATTCACCCTGGCCTCAGCTGGTGAGCTCCTTTCTCTGATTTTGCTTGGTTCTTGGGTCCTCATGAGCATCCAAGAGTTATCCAGAGACTTCAGGCCGCTCCAGAGCAGGGGTAGGCGTGGGTGACCGAGGCGTGGAGCCAAGAGATATGTTGGCATCACAGGTGAGGCCTAGGACCCGGTTCCCTCCTCCTGGCCCCTCTCCTCCCCAGTGTAGCCGCAGGTTCTGTGTCTCCAGTATCCGCGGCCCTGCCCTCTGGGGTTCCGGTGAGTTGAGTCAGGACGTGGGTGTGACTCTGAAGCAACATGGCATGAAATCCCCGTGTCACATCAGCTGCGGTGGTTCCCGAGAGTGATGTGTGTGTTGGTGGTGTCCTTGTGCCCTGTCAGCCACTCCAGGCCAGGTTTCACTGTCTCCTCGTCCTCCTGTGAGCCACCCCCGTGACACGTGGGCAGAACTAGGCGCAGGTCAGTACTGGGTGCCCGCTGCTGTGGCTGTGATGGAAGACCAGGGGCCGGGGCATCATCAGCCATGCCAGTGAGGGCTGCGAAGCCCAGGAGGAAGGGGCTGCCTCTGGTGAGGGCCCTCCTGCTGTGTCTTCACAGGGCGGGAGGCCATGCAGGGCATGGAGCCCAGGGAGAGAAAAAATGAAAGTTACACACACACACACACACACGTCTTCCATCTGCTGGTTCACTCCCCAGATGGCCACATGGCTGGAGCTAGGCCAATCCAAAGCCAGGAGCCAGGAGCTTCTTCCAGGTCTCCCACAAGGGAGCAGGGGCCCAAGGACTTGGGTCATCTTCTACTGCTTTCCTAGGCCATAGCAGAGAGCTGGATTGGAAGTAGAGCAGCTGAGACTCAAACTGGCGCCCATAGGGGATGCTGACATTGCAGGCTGGGGCTTTAACCCACTGTGCCACAGCATGGGCTCTGAGAAGCAGCCTTTATTAAGAAATTTATTGGGGCTAGCACTTTGGTGTAGCATGTAAAGCTACTGCCTATGGTGCCAGCATCCCCAGTGGGTGCCAGTTTGAGTCCCAGCTTCTCTCTGATCCAACTCCCTGCTAATGGCCTGGGAAAGCAGCAGAAGATGGTCCAAGTCCTTGGGCTCCTGTCACCTACGTGGGGGACCTGGGTGGAGTTCCTGGCTCCTGGGTCCTGGCTTCAGATCAGCCCAGGTAAATGTGGCAGCCATCTGAGGAGTGAACCAGCAGATGGCAGATCTCTCTATCTTTCTCTCTAACTCTGCCTTTCAAAAATAAATAAATCTTAAAAAAAATTTATTTGAAAGACAGAGAAACAGATCTGCCATTGCTGGTTCACTCCCCAAATGCCCATAACAGCCAGGGCTGGGCCATGCTGAAGCCAGGAGCCAAGAACTCTATTGGGGTCTCCCACGTGGGTGGCAGAGGCCCAAGGACTTGGACCATCTTCTGTTGCTTTCCCAGTCCCATTAGTAAGGAACTGGGTCAGAAGCAGAACAGCTGGGACTCGAACCAGCACTTTGATATGGGATGCCGGTGACCCAGGGGGTGGCTTAGCCGGCTGCACCACAGCACAGCCCCCAGGAAAGCCATGCTGGGAAAGTCCCTGGTGGCAGCAGTGGGGGGGGGGGGGCGTTATTCCCTGTCCTCCTTGGCCTTGCCGGCCCCACCCCACCTCCCCGCACTATGCTCCTTCAAGGCAGGGGCAGTCTGGTGTGTCTGGCGTGTGTCGGGGATGCCTCCCACAGAGCCAGCCACACAGCAGCTGTGCGGTAGCTGCCGGTGCAGAATGAATGAGCCGAGGCTCTGCGGCAGAGGGCCTGGGAGTGGGAGTCGGGTGAACGGGGCCAGGCGTCCTGGCCTTGCCGCTTCTCTTGACAAACGTTTACCGCACACTCGTTAGGTACCAGGCATGGGCGAGAGTGCAGCAATGGGGTTTTAAATTCAGTCTCGCCAGGGAGCAGGTGGGTGAGCAAATGCCTGTCCTGTAGGTGGTGGAGACATAGGCTGTGGAGGTGCACGGCCCAGACAGCGGGAGCCTCTCCCGGGAGGGTCGGGAGAGGCTGCCCCAAGGCCGGCGCGAGAGCTGTGCCAAGTTTTGGTTTCCTGGGCTGTCACTCGAGCAGTCTAAAGCTTCCTTCACAGAGTGGGGGTGACATGGAATCCTATGAATAAAACATCGAGGACTGCATAATCTTGCAATAAATGTTTAAAAAATGCCTCCTGGAAGCCAGGCCAAGTGATGGGGGCAGGCAGCCGACAGCTCAGGGGGTTCAGGGAGCTTGTCCCCGCACTGCCCCTCGGCTCTGGGCAGCCCTCAGTGGTCTCTTGGCTGCTCTCAGCCTCAGTTGCTGTATCTGCAAAATGGGGCAATATGAGTGGTGGACGGGTCAGTGGAAGATGTCACACGAGCACCTGTGGCATGCCGTCCTTACTGGCCTCGTTCCAGGGAGACACATCTACTCCAGACACACTCCCAGAGGCTAGAGAATGGAGCAGGCTGGGGCGAGGGGGGGCCGGGGCTGGCTGAGTGACAGCCTGTTTCTGCTCTGTCTGGAATCTGTCTTCCAGGAGAGGTGACTGGGACCCCATTGAAAAGGTTGTAGGGATCAGGCATGGGCGACAGAACCCGGGAGATCAATTTGTGGTTCACGCTCCGAGTGGGTTGGGGGGGGATGGTCTGCTCCATGGGAAGTTAAAGGGAGTCTCCTGACAGCAGGGGCTTAATTCCCTCAGGCATGTGGGCCTCTTGGCCCAGGCCAGGCCTGCCAGCCACATCCCTGCTGCTCCGTAGCCCGGCTTTGGTCCCCTGACCTTGCTGAGCAAGGCAGCCTGGCGGCCATGCTGGGTTGCCCTGGTAACCAGCAGCCTCCCAGCTGGGTTGCCTGGGAAACCAGTTCGCTGCTATTGGGGGAAGGGGGTGGTGAGCTGGTGGGGGGGGGGGGAGAATCGGCCTGGAAAGCAGCAGAGGACAAGGGCGGGACAAGGAGGAAGCTGCGTCCCGATGCCCCCAGCCCGACCCTCCCCGCTCTCCCTCATGGGGTTGAGAAAGGCAGAGAAGAAGGGCAGGTAGGAAAGATGCTGTACTGCTTCCCACCGTGTGTGTGCGTTTTGTGCTGTGAGTCCCCTTGGCCGCGGCAGGAAGGCTCCGCAGGGCTGCGCGGGAGCCCCCAGGCAGTGAGAGACAGCAAGGTCTGTTCAGACAGCCGTGCACCACCTGAACCCAGACCGCAGTCCTGGTGCCCCCGCCCCGACGACTTAGGCTCTTGGAACATGGGTTGCTCCTGGGACACAGGTGCATTGACTTGGACCTCCCGTGGTCAGCGTGGTGGGGCACGGCGTTGGCACTGCCAGGGGTGGGGTCCCCTCCTTCCATACTGGTTTTTGTGGTAGGTGCTGCTCTCTCCATCCCGTGGGCAGCTGGCATCTGGTGCCTGCCCCAGTGTGAGCCCAGCCCTGTGGCAGGGGTGGGTAGGAAGGCTGGAATCCTCGAGAACTTGGAGGGAGCTGACCCGCCCCGTCTGTTGAGGGCAGAGAGCATGGGATGGAGCTGCAAGGCCCGTGGGGAGTTTAGAAAGACCTGTTGGACATTTTTGGCTGCAACCTGTGTCCTCCTCTTACTGTGTGTGCTGTGCCCTGGCTTCTTGTTGTGGTCCAGTATTATCCAGCTTTTTTTTTTTTATTTGGAATTTAACTTTTAAAAATACCTTTATTTATTTATTTGAAAGAGATGGGGAGAAGACAGAGATCTTCTGTCCATTGATTCACTTCCCAGATGGCTGGGGCTGGGTTAGGCTGGAGCGAGGAGCCTGGAACCCCATCCGGGTCTCCCACGTGGGTGCAGGGGCCCAGGCCCTTGGGCCGTCTTCCGCTGCTTTCCCAGGTAGGTTAGTAGGGAGCTGGATTGGAAGCGGAGGAGCCAGGACTCAAACCAGCACTCGGGTGTGGGAAGCCCGTGTCGCAGGTGGCAGCTTAGCCTGCTGCACCACGACGCCAGCCCTGGTCTGTGTTTTTTAGAAGATGGTCTTGACCTTCAGCTTGATTTCACAGCCGTGGCTGAGTTCCTGTGTTCAATTTGAGAAACCCTTTACTAGAGTACCAGCTCAAAGTCCCCGGGGCTCCTGCCACCTCCCACAGGTCACGGCACCTGCAGCTCGAACCTGTGCGGCAGCTGAGGGAGGTCACACGTCTTGCTCAGGGCCACATAGGCAGCAAGTCTTGGGGCCACGCTGTGAACCAGTGTTTCTGGGGCTCAGGTCTGTGGCCTGCACCTGTGGAAATGGTAGCCAGTCTTGTTCCCGCTTCCAGAGGAGCTGCAGGATGGAGAGAGCCGAGATGGAAAGGTCTGGAAGGGCCTGTCCTGGCCACCTCCCCATCAAGGGCCCGGGGCAGGGCCCAGGACACACACATGTCCGTGTGCTGTGTCCTGATTCAAGAGGCTGGGTGCTGGGGAGAGTTGTGGAGGGTGGGGCCCAGCCTGAAGCCGTCCGGGGGTCCTCTTCGCATGTGTGAGGGGAGTGAGTCGAGGGCAGAGGGTTGGGGTTGGTCAGGTCTGCTGGGCAGATCCCGTGTCAGGGTCCTGGGGCCGTGCCCAGTAGTGTCAGCAATCTGGGAGAAGCTTCTGACAGGAGGAAGGTAAGCCAGTCCCCAGGGTGTGACCAGGAGGTGGCAGCCAGCAGGAGGCCTGCCAGGTGGGGATCGGCCTCAGGCTGGGTTTGGTGGGGGGAGGTCTTGGTGCCCGGCAGCGGCAGGGATGTGGGGGTGGCCTTAAGTGGCCCTGGAGTACCCTGGCCGAAAGCTGGCCCTGCAGCTAGGCATCGAGGGCACCTAGAGGAACTCGCACAGCCGAGCTTGTGAACCTGGCCTGCTTCTAACTCTTGAGGCCTGGCTGTTCCATTTTGGGAGGGCTCAGAGGGGAGTGTGGGGCGTGTCCTCCCGACGTGGACCCTGCCCTTAGCCAATGGAAGTGCTGGCGGGGGGGTGCAGCCCAAGGCGCTTCCTTCTGCTGGGTGCCTTCCCTTTCAGCTTCCAGTGGCCCGATCTGCTGGGTTAAGGGAGGACTGGAGTGGGGGATACGATGTGTGGCTAAAATAGAGCCCGGGGCCTTGGGAGGAGACGGGGGCCCCAGCTACTATGCCTCTTGTTGATGCACTCAGCACCCACTGATGGACAGCGACCTTTACAAATGAGAGCCGTCAGAAGGCGTCTCTTCCAGGCTCTTGGTGCCATTGTCACCTGTCAGGCCAGGGAATGTGGCTAGCTTTCTGCTGGGGTTCAAGTGCATTTCTGTCTCGGTTCAGGTTGAACAGAGACTGGGGAGATGGTGAGTTCCTGGTGAGGAGAGCCGGGGCCTTAGGATCACACCTGGGGGAGGAGGTTGTGCCTGGGGCACTGATGTGCGGCGAGCCGTTGGGTGAGGATCCTTCTTGTAGGAATCCTAACGTCTGCCTCCTGCCCTTGTCCCGGGTCCTTCCCCGCTTGTCCTGCTGGCTTTGCTGAGCCCTTTCTACCCAGGAGGAATGAGGGTGGCGGAAATGATGGAGGCAGGGGAGGGGTCAGGATTGGAATTCACTCTTGCCCTTGGTGGGCCCACTGAGAGTGCAGGCTGATGAGCTGGTGCGGTACCGGGCTGTGGAGATGACTATCATGGCCCGTTTGTGGCTGCCCGGGGCTGCCCAGCTGGCCGCCTCCTCTCCCCAGGCTCCAGACCTTGTGTTCTGGAAGCGGCAGGTGGCGGCTGCCGGCTCCTCTGGAGTGTGGTGGTGCACTCAGGTTCATGTGCATCAAGACAGGGCTGTCAGCTGCTCGAGGTCTAATCAAGAGGGCCCCTCGGACTGTGCAGAAAAAGTCACACAGGATGGGCAGGAGGGCTCAGGGACAGAGCTGGGGTGGAGTCCTCCCCGCTCCCTCCTGCCCACGTGCCCCGGGGGAGGGGCTGGCTCCTGAGCAGCAGCTCCTCCTGCAGCCAAAGCTGGCTCTGAATCCGGGGACTCGGAGTCCTTTAAACCCACCGTAGCCATCTGGTGGCCCCTAGCTGGGTGGGCTTACCTCGTTCTCTTTTCCCTGTGCAGATGGCTCTTGATTTAGGATGACTCTACGATGGTATGAAAGCAACACACATTCAGCAGAAACTGTCCTTCGTGCTTTGATCTGACTCTTCCCTGGGCTCGTGATACGTGGTGCAATCCCTGTGGATGTGCGGCAGCGGCAGCCCCAGCTACAGCCAACCCTGTGCAGGGTGCTGGGTGGCGGAGCTGTGGCCTCTGGGTTAGGTGCATTCAATGCATTGTCCACTTCCGGGCAGAGCTTAGGGTGGCAGAAGAGGGGACAGGAGGAGCTGTTAGCTCTGCCGTCCTGGTCAGGTAACGCTGGGGCGCGGCTCCTCCATCAGCATCCTTGGACTTGTGCTGGACAGTGTGGGGCTGAAGCTAAGGCACCGTGCCCATGAGGTCTCAGGGCTCATGGCCGCAGATCCCAGATCTGGAGCAAGCAGAGGTTCTCTGGGAGAGCCAACCAGCAGCAGCGGGGAGTCTGCGGGAGGCTCTTAGCAGAGAAAAGCCCTAGGGGAGCATGGCCGAGGGTCTGAGGAAGGAAGCTCCGGTCGGCAGGGCCTTCTGGTGGGATGCATCTGGTTGCGTTTTTCTAGGACCTGCCTTGGGAATGTCTGGCAGGAAGGAGGTGGAGTGGGCATGAGACATGAACAGTGTCCAGACCCCAAAAGGGCCTGCCTTGAAACAGAAAATGTCCCACATGGGCCCAGCATCTCCTGAAACTTGGCGACAGAACCAAGGCCAAAGTCATGAACATATACTAAGTAAGATTTTTTGAAGGACCAGGACATGGGGCCGGCGTTGTAGCATAATAGCTCAAGCCACTGCCTGCGACGCCGGCATTCCACATAGGCGTAGGTTTGTGTCCTGGCTGCTTCACTTCCGATCCAGCTCCCTGCCGATGCACCTGGGAAAGCAGCAGAGGTGGCCTGAGTGCTTGGGCCCCTGCTCCCATGTGAGAGACCCCAGAAGAAGCCTCTGGCTCCTGGCTCTTGGCTTCAGCCTAGCCCAGTGCAGCCTTTGCAGCCATTTGGGGAGTGAACCAGCAGATGGAAGAATTCTCTCTAACTCTGCCTTTCAAATAAATAAATCTAAAAATTTTTTAAAAAAATCAGGGCAGACATTTGGTCTAGCTGTTTAAACTCCCATGTCCCAAATCACAGTGCCTGAGTTGGACACCCACCTCCAGCTGCC
This sequence comes from Lepus europaeus, assembly GCF_033115175.1. Lineage (NCBI taxonomy): Eukaryota > Metazoa > Chordata > Mammalia > Lagomorpha > Leporidae > Lepus > Lepus europaeus. The sequence continues at coordinate 19,534,077 of NC_084840.1, read as the reverse complement.
AGCTCCCACTAATGAGGCCCTCGGAGACATGGTGATGGTTCAAATAATTGGGTTCCTGGATCTGGACTTGCTCTGACCATCACAGGCATTTGGGGTGTGAATCTGCTACAACACCGGCCCCCAATGCGTGTATTTCTTTGTGATAACTTTGTATCTCCCCACAGCCAGTCAGCCTCACGCGTTGACACAACGGCTCCCCCTTGAGCCCCTTTCCCCACTTCCATGCCTGGGGATGGGGTGACACACTGGGTGGGGTAGGGGAGCTGTGATGTGATGCTGCCCTCGGCCAAATCTTCCTGGGCTGAGACGTCAGGGGGTTTCTGCTTCTGGGGCTCAGAGCCAGGATTGCAGGATGGAGCTGGACCATACGTGTCCTTCCTTCTTGAAGACATTGCTTTGTCCCTCACTTCTGGGGTACTTGGATAATGTAGATGAGGTACAGATCCAGAGTATGATTGGGGTGAGGAAACGCTGACTCTTTCATACTTTTTATAATTGCTTCGCTCTGTTTTTCATATTTCTTTAAGAAGTGAGCTATTTTCAGCCGGCTTGGAGGAGTTTATCACTCCCACAAGAACCTCAGAAGATAACAGGTCTGGGAAAGAGGAGGTGTCTGCAGCAGTTTATTTGCATATTTCCCATAATCCTTCCTTTGGCTCAATGTATGGATATTCTGGCCAAGTTTTGGTCTGGGCATTGCTGTCACTCTCCATCACGCACACCTGAGTTGGTGGGCAAGTTCAGACTAAATGTAGCTCATAAACATTGTGCTCTGGGTGTCAGTGTTGGTTTTTCCAGATGGAGAAACCGAGACAGGCGAGGGACTTAAGAATCGCGGCCTTGGAAGTAATCCTTCGTTTGGTTCCACCGTCTTCCCAGACCTTTGCAGCGTCCCAGGCACGTGGTCAGCCGCCACCACCGAAGACCCCAGGGCCAGGCGTACGGCTCTGTGAAGCGGGCTTTCCATTGTTGGGCGGCTTCAGTGACAGTGGAACTGAATTTTTTTATTTGAGGGGTGGAGGGACTCTCATCTCACGTCTCCGAGCTTTCACCTGCTGCCTCCCAGGGAGCAGGTTAGCAGGAAGCTGGAACTGAGAATAGAGCTGGGACTGGAACCCAGGCACTCTCACCTGGGACACGGGCATCCCATGCGATGGCTTTAACGGCTGTGTCAAGCGCCCCACCCAGAGGCAGCTTTTCTTCCTCTAATCTCCATCCTCTGGTTCCAGTCCGACACCCTGGGCATTCTTTCATGGCCTTTGTCAACGTTTCTAGAGTCGCACGAGTGTCGAGAGACTGTGTGACACAGCGGGAGCAATGTCTGCCTGGGTTTTGTCCCTGGTCCTGCACCACCAGCTGTGCAGCCCTGGCTTTGACCTTTAACCTCTCAGCCTCAGTTTGCCCATGTGTAAGATGCGGGTGACAGTGACCTCATACGGCTGTTGAGCGGGTTTAATGAGTTAGTGCAAGTGAAAAGCTTAGAACCGTGCCTCGCAACTAGAGGCAGCTCGGAACATGGCAGTGTTTTGTAGTCTCTTAAAATAGGCTCTCTAGGGGGCCAGCATTGGTGCCCAGTAGGTTAAGCCATTGTCTGTGATGCTCGTATCCCGTATGAGTGCTGGTTCAACTCCTAGCTGCTCCACTCCTGATCCAGCTCTCTGCTAAGGCACCTGGGGAAGCAGAGGAAGATGGCCCAAGTACTGGGGCACCAGTGCCCACAAGGGAGACCGGGATGGAGTTCTGGGCTCCTGGCTTTGACCTGGCCCAGCCCTGGCCATTGTGACTGGAGAGTGAACCAGTGGATGGAAGATTCTTTCACTCGTTCTCTCTCTCTGCCTCTCTTTCCCTGTAATTCTGCCTTTTAAATAAGTAAAATAGGGACTGGTGTTGTGGCATAGTGGGCAAAGCTGTCGCTGGCATCCATCTTGGACACCAGTTTGAGTTCTGGCTGCTGCACCTCCACTCTCTGCTAATGGCCTGAGAAAAGCAGAGCAGATGACCCAAGTGTTTGGGCCCCTGCCACCCACATGGGAGACCCGGATGAAGCTCCTGGAGCCTGGCCTGGGCCTAGCTGTTGCAGCCATCCAGAGACTGAACCAGCGGATGCACGATTCTCTCTCTCTGTCAAGTCAATCAATCATAAACAAATAAGCTGTCCAGAGCTGAACACAGTACTCCAGACACGGGCTGGTCTGTGGGGCTGGTGCCTGGCAGATTGACAGTGGATTTCTATTATGTCTGACTACGTTTTCAAATCACTAGTGTTTAACGTGGGCTTGTTCTGACACCCTCAGGTCATTCTCCCATGGCCAGCTGTGGGGCTTGGATGCCTGCTCTCCTGTACAAAAGCTGAGCTCTGAGTTAGAACCAAGGTCAATGTCAAGGGCAACCCAAGGCTTCCCTCACACGAGCCCTTGGCACTGCAGTTGGGTCCTGTCTACGGCGCACTTCTGCAGTCTGCTGCTCTCTGGAAAATCTCTTGACCCACACTGAGCCCTAACACAGGCCCTGCCCGTGGTCCTCTCTCCCAGCCGGCCGCCTGCCCTCCTCTTGGTCAGGGGGTGTGTGTGTGTGATGGCCTGCGCTGTGCAGGGACTGTTGGCACCTTCCTTCCCCCCAGCCCTGCTGCCTCTACTCCCTCAAGTTCCCAAGCTCTAGGGCAGGGCTGGGGAGCCTTTTTCTCTGCCAAGGGTCATTTGGATATTTATTTATTAAGAGACTTATTTTATCTGTTTGAAAGGAGGGTGACAGAGAGCGAGGGACCTTCCATCCGCTGGTTCACTCCCCGGATCCAGGTGTTAGCAGAGGTCTCCCAGTGCTTCCTGTGCTGTGAAAACTTGGGGAGCTCTGCTCTGAGTTACTGGGGGCAGGAGTCGGGGGTGGGGTGGGGGAGGGGGAGGATCACCAAGCTCACTCCTGGGGACAGACTACTTCCAGAACCCAGAATCACAAACTCCCCGTTTACTGCTTGGAATGTCTAATAAGGTTTTTCTAAAACGTGTATTCATTGAAAAAAAATGTCGATAGCTGGCTAGAGGCAGAGAAGCAGGTTGTATTGGTGCTTTCCGCATTTGATTAGTGACTCCGGTGCGTTCCAGCCTGGGGATCTCATGTACAACTGGAATCTTTCGGTTAATGTTGGGTTTTGCGTTTCTCACCTGTTCTGCCTTGGGAACGTCAGGCCATGGTTCCCGTATATGGAATCCCAGTGCTGCGGCCTGTGTGTCCTCTGGCCGGGTCAGCGGCGGATCTGATGGCTGCTTTCTCTCAATCAGTGATGGGTCAGGAACTCCATGCCGCTGCCAGGTGCTCAGCCCCAGCCCTGCTCCCCGCCAGCTCCATCCCCTTTGTGTGTGTGTGTGTGTGTGTGTTTGACAGGCAGAGTGGACAGTGAGAGAGAGAGAGAGACAGAGAGAAAGGTCTTCCTTTTTGCCATTGGTTCACCCTCCAATGGCCGCTGCGGCCGGCGCACTGCGCTGATCTGAAGCCAGGAGCCAGGTGCTTCTCCTGGTCTCCCATGTGGGTGCAGGGCCCAAGGACTTGGGCCATCCTCCACTGCCTTCCCAGGCCACAGCAGAGAGCTGGCCTGGAAGAGGGGCAACCGGGACGGAATCCAGCGCCTCGGCCGGGACCAGAACCCGGTGTGCCACCGCAGGCGGAGGATTAGCCTATTGAGCCGCGGCGCCGGCCGAAGCTCCATCCCCTTTGGCCAGGCCTTCCAGCCCACAGCCTGGGGCTTTGTCTGTAATTGAGGCAATTGGAGAAATATATGTTCCTGGGCCTCTCACGCCCTCCCCCACAGAGGTCCTGATGCTGCCGGCCCATGACGGGCATCCAGGCATCGATATTTTAGGAAAGCTCTCTGGGTAGTTCTGGCGTACAGTGGGAATGCTGTACGATGCACATGACCACCTCATCTCTGCCAGGCACGTTCTGCCCCTCTGAGCTCAGAGCTCCCTGGCAGCCTGGTCCAGACTTGCTGGGGCCTCTTGTCCTGCGGCCTGAGCCCTGCTGGCTGCTGCTGTGGTCGGAGGCAGGGCCGGGCTGGCAGGTGCAGCACTGCGGTCAGGCACTGCGTGTGCCCAGCGGGACTACAGGCACCCCTGGCTTCCCCAAATCCCACCGAGGGGAGCTGGGGTGCCTCCCATCAGCCGCCTGCGCCCCTGCTCTCCTCTGGACTAGGGAACTGGTTTTTGCTTCTCTGGTGTCGGCTCCCAGTCTGCATCTCTGAGCTTGTTGTTTAAGGCCAGTGCAAGTGTGTGTCAGGGGTCGGTCCAGCTGCCTCCCTCATATCTCTCCTCCCATCACCCAGTGTGACAGTACCTCTGAGGCCATCTCTTGCTGCCCTTTCCCTCCAGGGACTTCCACAGAATGATGGCTGCTCCACTGCCGAGGGTGGCAGCTGCCAGGCTGTGGTTGGCTCCACAGACCCCCCCGGCTGGCACTGGGGGTCAGAGCACCTGCCCGTCAGGTCAGTGTGGCTCATCCGTGGCCAGCCCGGCTTCTGCCTGGGGCTTGGGATGTCGACTGCTCTGGGGTGGGAGTGTGCCCAGCTCCGGGCCAGCTCCCCTTGTCCCCTTCCTCCCGCTGGGTCTTGAGTGTTTCTGCCACGGGCTTGTTAATTGGGCTTCAGCTGGTGGATCGACTCCAGCGCCAGAGAGCACTTCCTCATCGCGGCAGCCGCCTCTCAGACAGCCGTTAATTGCAGAGAGACAATAATTACGGGATAATGGGTGGCTTTTGTGTGAGTCCCTCTTTTTGCACGGTGTCAGCAAACATGGCGGGTTTGTTTTCCAACATTCCGCCACCCCGCTGAGGGGAGGCCTCGAGGACCCCCACCCCGTCACCCCCCCACCTGCCTTTCCCCTCCCGGAGGCCTGGGGTTTTACCCAGATCCCCTGAGTGACAGAGAGCACATTCTGATCTTCCAAAATATTACATCCTTCCAATCTCCATGCAGTCATGGCGCCAGTTTTAGGATCTGTGAGGGGTTGAACTGGCACTTTTTTTTTTTTTTTTTTTTTTGGATTTTTATTTATTTGAAAGAGTTACAGAGAGAGAGGGAGAGAGGGAGAGAGAGTTGTCTTCCATCATTGGTTCACTCCCCAAATGGCTGTAACAGCCAGGGCGGGGCCCAGCGGAAGCCAGGAGCCAGAAGCTTCTTGCAGGTCTCCCACATGGGTGCAGAGGCCCAACGACTTGGGCCATTTCCACTGCTTTCTCAGGTGCATTAACAGGGAGCTGGATCAGAAATGGAGCAGCCAGGACTCGAACCAGCACCCATGTGGGATGCCAGCACTGCAGGCAGTGGCTTCACCTGCTGCTCCACAATGCTGGCCCCTGAACTGGGACTTTTACAAAAGGTGGCACTTAACTTGGAGTAAAGAGAGGGTGAGCAAGTAATTCATGCCTACTGCATGCACCCTTCAGGTCTTTGTGGAGGGTTTTGCAGGGTTGTCGTGGGGGTGTGGCCGTTGTCCCGTGTCATGCATCTCTTCCACGTAATTTAATCAAATGCTGCCCGGTATGACGAGGGTCTATGCAGGTGTCATTTTAAGTAGCTGTGTGTAATCCCATCACCGCCTAGGATTTGGGCCGTTTCCAGTTGCTGTTATATGAACAGCTCTGCTTCAGCGTCTTAAAGTCCAGGGCTTTCCCCCAGGTGTGTCCCTCGGTGAGCTGATTTGGAAGTTGCATCGAGGACAGTGCGGGGCTGGAGACCATGGCAGAGTTTCGCCACCCCCACCCTCCCCCATACAGAATTCCTTCTCTTCTCATCACTGTGCTCATCCATCGCTGATATCCCGTCCCGGTATTGGCCCAGGCTAGCGGAGCAGAGCCTTGGCATCGGGTTGACTGTTGCTGAGTGACAGCTGACTCTGGGCGTGCCAGATTGGAACAACCCGTGATTACCTCTCTGGGCCGGCTGGTGCCAGCCTCTTTTACCCATGCAGCCATCTGCGGGTAGCACCGGCGGGGCAGCCGAGGTGGCTCCTCACGCGGCTGGGCTGGTCCACCTGAGCACCTGCAGGTGGCCGCTCCCTGTGGCCTGGGCTTCCCTCAGCAAGGTTCCGAGAGCGAGCGTCTCCCGAGAGCGTTCTGGGAGACCCTGGGGACTTCCAGGCTGCCTCTGCCTTGGCCCCAAGGGTCACATCTGTTGCATTCTATGGGTCCAACCAAGCCCTCCCAGGAGCCCGGGGCAGGGGCTCCTCTCACTGGCAGGAGCTGCGGAGGGTTTGCAGCCGTCTTTGACCCTCCATGCTTGCAGACGAAAGCATGTGTTGGTCAGTGGCCTCCAGTCCTCCCAGCATGCCCCAGGAGAGGCGGTCAGAGACACCCTGCCCTGCCCCTTCCTGCTTCTCAGAAGCCACAAGCTCCCTCGCAGCCCCTCCCCGGCCAGCCCACGGGAGCCACAGCCCTCTTTTCTCAATGCCTGAGCTATGCAGGCTGTCCCGTCTGCGTTGCTTCGTGGCTCTTCTCGCACGTGCCAGGTCCAGGTGTTTTTGGGCTTGTGAAGGCTTCCTGTTGGCCTTCACGTCCCGCCCCAGCGACCTGGCCTGTGGGGCTAGTGAGGCAGGGACCTCCCTGAAGCGACGCTGGTGGGGAGAACCAGCATGTACAGAACCTTGGTGGGCCTGCTGGCCAGCGCCGGCCAGGAGCTTCACAGAAGTGATCTCGCTGAATTCTCACGACAACCTGGAAGCAAGGAGCAGTATCCCCACTTTGTAGATGATGAAGCTGAGGCTCTGGGTGTTACGTAACATACAGCAGGTGACATGGCTGGGTCACATGGTTAGAAAGTCATGGTTAGACAGGGCTAAGCTGCCACCTGCATCTCATACGGGTGCTAGTTTTAGTCCTGGCTGCTCCAGTTCTGATCCAGCTCCCTGCTAATGTGCCTGGGAAAGCAGTGGAAGATGGCCCAGAGAGAGAGAAAGAGAGAGAGAGAGAGAGAGAGAGAGAGAGAGAGAAACAGAGATCTTCCTTCCATCTGCTGGTACACTACCCAAATGGCTGGAATGGCCAAGGCTGGGCCAAGCTGAAACCAGGAGCCAGGAACTCCATCAGAATGTCCCACACAGGGGCCCAAGCACTTACTTGGACATCATCCACTGCCTTCCCAGGCACATTATCAGGGAGCTAGATGGGAAGTGCATTCACATAGGGTGCTGGTATTGCAGGCAGCAGGGTAACCCCGTGCCACGCTGGCCCCTTGACCTCTTGTTTGCAAGGGTCTGACGAACACGCTGCATTCTGGCAGGCCTACAGGGAGCCCTGCAGTGGATAAGGCCTACGTGGGAGCCCTGCGGTGAATAGCGTTGCCCCCATAACCTGCTGGGGTGTGCATTGTTCAACAATGCACACATACCTCCATGGACTCCTTGGCTCCCAGTTTCTCCTCCCGGTGCCCTGGACCCCTGCGGTACAAGGTCTCCCATCTTCTGGGTGACCGCGGTGCAGACAGGCAGGTGCCCGGCACTGGGCTTCCCCAGAGCAGCTGAGCCTCAGGAAGCCGCCCTCCCACGCTAATCACTTTTGTTTGCTCTTTCAGAATTAATTCCAGAAGAGCTCATTTGTTCTCTTTTCCCCATGCCTCATGCTCACTGCTGTCTCAGCTCTCGGTTCCGCTTCAGCTTTTTGATCTCTGTCTGGAGACATAAAGGTGGTTTATGGAAAGCACCTTTGTGGGAAAATGGAATTGCAAGGTAAGTTTATTTGGGTGCAACACGTCTTTGAAATCCATGCATACTTTTTCCATAATACACGTTTTCCATGAACTATTTGAAAGTCTCTCAGCTGCATGGGTTTCACCATTGTCTTGCCCCCAAACTAACCTAACCTTTCGATTCCATTCTCCATGAACCTTTTGGGAGTGCCCATGTACAGAGAGCCTATTGCAGACCGGGCTGGTTGGGGTGCAGACAGGGGTGGCAGCCGCTGGGGAGGTGCTGCCTCTGTGCAGCTGGGGGAGCTGCAGCCCGTGTCCTGGGCTCTACGTGCCCTTCCCTCCCACACTGTTGGCTCTGGCCTCCTTGTTCCCTGGCTGGAGACACTGGCTACAGAGGGAGGAGCCGGCTGTGGAGGCGTCCACCAGTCCCTTTGGCCCAGGCTCGGCTCATCCTGTACTCCCCTGCCTGGCCACTGGTGAATAGCGCTGAGGCGCCAGGACCGCCGGGGGCAGAGGAGCTCCGATTCCCTTCCTTAGTTTTTCCCACAGTCCCTGCAGAGGCCTGCGCGGAGCAGTCTGGGAGTCCAGAGGCAGGTGAGTGTCTAGAGCTCGTTCCAGCCTGCGGCCAGCGGGGCCCCTGGGGCGGCCTCTCCAGACACAGCTCGCTCTGTCACACCTCCACTCTGGCCCTGGCCCTCGGAGGCTCTGATGATGCTGTTCCCGGAACCTGACAGCTCTTCAAGCACAGAAAAGCATTTCCTGCACGCTGGGGGATTCGCACATAGATGCCCTCTCTGCAAACCCGTGGGAGGGCAGAGGCCGAACCCAACGCAAGCGGCCCAGTGCGTGAGTCTGAATAAGTCATGCTTGTGTGTGTGCGTGCAAACACACACACCCCTCCCCTGAGGCCTGCTCTGATGGCCTCAGCCCACCACCGAACGCCTGTGGTTCCAGTCGTCTGTGCCACTAACAGCAAACCCGTGCTTCGGGTTGCAGGGTAGTGATACATCGGAGCGGATAAATACTTTGAGGATGGGTGATGAGAGGCCTTATGTGGAGCTGAGCCCATGTCCTGTAGGCACTAGACAGACACTGTATGTTTGTGGGCCAGGGCGTGACCCGGTCATCACTTGCAGAGAGCAGGGGGACCAGATATGGAGACACTCTGTCATCCCCAGGGCAGTGGGACCGGGAGGCCCCGGTGCAGCCCAGCCGCTCGGTCAGGTTTAATCCCTGGTCTGGAGGCAGTGTCACGGACAGGGAAGACTGGTTACCCGGGTTATTAGGAAACACCGAGAGCTATTTAAGGGGTCGGGGGAGGAGTTGGGAATCTGTCTTGTGGCAAAGCTGAGCTGGTGGCTGGAGACAGCGGGTTATTTTTAGGGCACAGAGGGGCAGATGGGGGATCAAGTACAGAGCCCCCTAGAAAGACGCTGGGGGCAGGCATTTGGTGCAGTGCTCCAGATACCTCCTGGGGCGCCCACATCCCATCTCGGGGTGCCTGGGTGTGAATCCTGCTGTCACTCAGCCTGGGGAGGCTGCAGGTGGTAGCTAAGATGGTGTCCCTGCCACCCACAATGGAGTCCCAGGTGCAGTTCTGGGCTCCTGGCTTTGATCTGACCGAGCCCTGGCTGTGTGGGCGCTTGAGGAGTAAGCCAGCGGACAGAGGGTCTGTCTATCTCCCTTTCAAATAAATTGAAATAACTCACATAAAGTAAGAACTATTTTTTTTAAAAAAAAGACCCTTTGACATTAGAGAAGTTCACCTTGAGCCACCTCATTTGTAGGTGCTTTTTTGCATTTTTTTGCACAAAAAATAAGGATAGGAGGTGACAAATGTGTTAATTAGCCCGATTTGCTCATTCCATAATGCCTGTATACAAACATGGAAATATCACCAGTACCCCTGGCACGAATGCAGTTATTATTTGACAATTTAAAAAGGCTAAGTCAGAATGAGGGGCCCAGACCCCTCCTCAGTGGGGGCTCCTGTGTGTTTCCTGGGTCATCAGGGAAGTCGCCAGGAAGGTCGGGCTCTTCAGCGCCTTCTCTTTGCACTCAAGTTTGAGATTCACCTGCACCGGAGTACAAAGGGAGGCTCTGCTTCCGCCTTGGCTGGCCCCCTCTGAGGCCCCAGGTGGGCTGTCTGGTTCCCTTGTCCAGGAGGGGAACTTTCCCAGGCCCAGTCCACGCCCTCCCAGGTGTGAGACTCCCACTCATGAGCAGGTGTGAGATAGGACTTTCTTCCTGGCTGCGCCTGCCTCGTCCATGGGCTTTGTGTTACTGCTCTCGGCCGTTTGTGTTGAAGACCGAGGAGAAATGGCTCCAAGCTGGCTGGATCTTCTCAGGACTCACGGGGGGGGGGGGGTAGGGGGGGACTTTACTATTGCAGGTCGGCTGGGGGCGACTTGCAGCATAGCAGTTGAGATGAGGTTGTCGGGGAGGGTGTCGTGGCGCAGTGCCACGCTTAGGACGCCTCCATCCAGAATTGAGTCCTGGCTGCTGCACGTCCATCTGGCTCCCTGCTCGTGTGCCTGGGGTCAGCAGGTGATGGCCCAAGTACTTGGACACCTGCCACCCACGTGGGAGACCCGGAAGGAGATCCTGGCTCCTGGCTTCAGTCTGGCCCGGCCTCCAGTTGAGGGCATTTGGATTGTGAGCCAGCGGTTGGAAATCTCTCCCTCCCTCCCTTTCTCTCCTTCTCTCTCTCTCTCACTCTCACTCTCACTCTCTCTCACTCTCTCTCTCTCTCACTGTCTCTCTCACTCTCTCATTCTCTCTCACTCTCTCTCTCTCTCACTCTCTCTCACTCTCTCTCTCACTCTCTCTCACACTCTCTCTCTCTCTCACTCTCTTTCACTCTCTCTCACTCTCTCTCTCTCACTCTCTCTCACTCTCTCAGTCTCTCCCCCCCCCCCCCCGCCACGGTGAATCAGCCTGGGTTTTCACTGCCCATAAATTCCCTGGAAAATCAGAAACATCCACTCATTTCCCTCCTTGATCATTAACAAGGCTATCTAATTTTATTTATTTATTTGTTCAATTTGAGATAGAGAGAGCGTGAGCGCTCCCCCGGGCAGCTGAAGAGCAGGGCCCTGGGAGTGGAGCTGCAGGTGCACCGCCTGCCTTGCAGGCTGAGCCCGGGACCGCAGGGGTGAGAGCTGGCTGCAGGGAGGAGAGTCGGAGAGCCTCCTCCTCCTGGCCCGGCTTTGCCACTTGCGGCGAGTCACTGCAGGTGGTCCTCTAGCCCACGGAGCCCCAGCAGTTTGAGTTGGCTGTTTCAGGAGGGGTGGCGGTCATGGGGGCGGCCATCTGTGGGTTATGTTCACTCACAGCGGGCACGGGCAGCGGGTACGAGGCGTTGTGCCACTGCCGGGAGTTCTTAGTGCTGTCATTATTCTTTTTTTTTTTTTTTTAAGATTTTAGTCTTATTATTTATTTGACAGGTAGAATTACAGACAGTGAGAGGGAGCAATAGAGAGAGGTCTTCCATCTGCTGGTTCACTCCCCAGATGGCTACAACGTCTGGAGCTGGGCCGATCCAAAGCCAGGAGCCAGGAGCTTCTTCCAGGTCTCCCATGCAGGTGCAGGGGCCCAAGGACTTGGGCCATCTTCCGCTGCTTTCCTAGGTCACAGCAGAGAGCTGGATCAGAAGAGGAGCAGCCGGAACTCGAACTGACGCCCATATGGGATGCTGGCGCCACAGGTGGAGGATTAACCAACTGCGCCACGGCGCCGGCCCCAGTGCTGTCATTGCTCTTAGGGGAGGCAGAGCGTGGGAGTCCTGGGCTGAGCTCTGGTTTTGCTCCTGCAGTACCTGCTTCTCTGTGTCCCTTGCTGTGGACCACGTCCTGGAGGCTTAGAGAGACCCCAGCCCACCCACAAGTGCAAGCTGCTGGGCTGGGACATCCCCGCCCACTCCGCACCCGGCCGCTTTTCCTCTCTCGCTGACGGAGCTGTGGGGTGGGAAGGGCTCTGGCTGTCCTGGGCAGGGGACTGGGGGCAGGGGGTCTGGTGTCCCCCAACTGGTTGGTCATTCACGTGGTCTTGGCACGGCATCTTGGATTCTTCACAGAAGTCTGCCTGCTCCTGCCTGGGCGGGGCCGGTCTCTTGTTAATGGCACCCCAGGTTTACAGGGCGTCCTTGCTGCTGAGAGCGCCGGGCGCGAGCCGAGAGCAGGGACCGCGGTGACTGCCTGGGGCCACCCAGCCGGCCAGGAGCAGAGCCAGGGTTAGAGTTTCAGCAACGTCGGTGTCAGTCTCGCCGAGCCCTGGGCTGGACCGAGGCACTTGCTGGCCCACTTCCTCAGGGCCTGAGAGCCAGCGGTCAGCCTGGCTTCGGTGACCCTGGGCCCTGTGGTCCCTGAAGACGGGAGAGAGTGAGGAGGTGGGAGGTGGCCGTGGCCCAGAGGCAGCAGTGCCCTGGTCATCTCGTGACTGCCCTGCGTGGGCATGAATATGGAACGAGCACCTTGACCCAACGCTGGGTTAACCCTCTGGCCCCTTTAGCAGTGTGGCCCCAGCAGGCGGGCTCTGGGCAGGCTCCTGTGGGCACCCGTGATTGGCCACTTGGTCTGGGGCGGCGTCTCGTGCTGCTGGCGCCCCGCCCTCAGGAGGCAGGTGGATCAGTCCTCCGGTCTCTTCCCGGAGCTGCGAGGAGGTAGGAAAGGGACCATTTGGGGCACGAGGTGTGTCTGAGCCCTGGCTCCTGCACAGCCTCCCCGGGCCGGTAAGGACAGGCTCCCCCTGGGAGCCCTGACTGGGCGCCGGGACAGGGGAGGGCACCCCGCTGACCACTGACTGGGTGTACTGTTCCCGGCCCTCTCCATCTTTCTCCCCTCGCTCCTTACTGTGCTTTCTTTCCCTGTTCTCTTTCTCTCCTCCCTTCTACTCAGTTATTCTCAGCAGATTGGAGCTCTGCCGCAGGCAGGTGCGACGTCTACCCCTCCTCTCCTTTCTCAGTGCCCTGTCGCTTTCTCCCTGGGGCCGCTGTGCTCCGGAACCCTCTCCCCTCCTCTGCTGGGAGCCCTCAGCAGGAAGTGCTGTGGGAGGGAGCAGCCTGCGAGGTGCCACATGTTTACCCAAGGTGGAGTTGGCTGCGACCTGGGTCCTGGGCTGGGCTGGGCTGGGGCTGGGGCTCGATCTTCTGTGGCTGTGTCCTTCCCGCCACTCCCGCCTCCTCTGCTCCCACTTCCCTCTGCCGGCAGCCGGGGAGGCAGAGGGCGGCGAGGCGTCGGACCCGGCTTCCGCGGCTGCTGCTCTGCCCTGATGCTGCTGCTCCTCTGGCTCCAGGGCACTGAGAGGCCACACTCGAGTGGAGCTGGAGATGGGCTTGGCTGTCAGCCCTGAGCCTGGGTGGTCTTGGGGAGGACGGGTGTTGAATTTCAGGGCAGGAGATTGATGGTGACCCCTCACAAGCGTATGGTGGGGTCTGGGAGGTTGCTTTCTCTTAGGCTGTACTGAGCTTACTGCTGGGAGAGGCTGCAAGGGGCTCAGGCCCTGCAGAAGGAGCTGCAGTGGGGGCAGTGGCGCTGCTGGGAAGGGAGGGTGGCCTGGAGCTGCTGTCCAGGTGTTGTCTGCACGGGGAACCCCGGGGCCAGAGCCAGCAGCCTGGCTGGGGTGGGGAGAGCCTTGCACTGGCCTCAGTGGAGGTCGCCAGAGGCTCTGGGTTGTATTTTATGAAGCTTTAATAACCACAGAAGATGTCAAATCTGGGAATGGAGAGTCACGTCATTTACCCCAGGTGCCCAAGCTTCAGCCATTTGAAGTTGCCCATGGCCGGTCTTGTTCTGGGATATTCCCGGTCCTTTCCACCCTCTGAGGATTTCTGAAGCAAACCCTGGATGCCTGTCATTGTGTCACTCAAGATAAGGACTCTTCAGAAAAGCACCCAGATGTCCAGCAGTTCCCGAATATAAATATACAGCCAGCACTTCTACCTTCCTGATTATCATCCAGTTTTCCCCCTAATTCTCCTTTTTAAAGAAAAGATTTATTTATTTGAATGGCAGAGCAACAGAGGGAGAGAAAGAATCTTTTATCTGCTGGTTCACTCTCCAACTGGTTGCAACAGCTAAGGTTGAGCCAGGCTGAGGCCAGGAGCCACAGACTCAATCCAGGCCTCCCACATGGGTGCAGGGGCCCACATACATCGGCCATCTTCCACTGCCTTCCCAGGCGCGTCAGCAGGAAGCTGGATTGGGAGTGGAGCAGCTGGGACACAAACCAGCGCTCTGATATGGGACTATGGGGTGCGGGCATTGCGAGCGACAGCTCAACCTGCTGCACCACAAAGCTGGCTCCTAGGTTTCCTGTTTAATTTGGATCCGAATCAGGCCCATGCATGGCGATTGCTTGGTGTGGCTCTCCCGTTGCTCCTGATCCGTGCGTGTTTTCTCTTTCCCTGCTGTCATGATTTGCTAAAGAATGTGGGTCATTTGTCACATAGTTTTTCCTGTTCTGGATTTAGGGGATTGCATCCTCGTTAGTCGTTTCACATGTCCCACCGTCCCTGGATTTACTGTAAATGTGGTTAGGGTTAGAGCTTGATCAGGTTCCGTTGCCATCAGTGTCTTTATTGAGGGGACAGAGACCAGGATCCACTCATGTGCACAGGGACCAGGAGCAGAGCCTGTCTGGTTGTTTCTCTGCCTGTGATGTTGGCGGCCCCGCAGTCACTGGCTACATCCATTAATTCATTATCGGCTAATTGCGTATTAATGGCACTCTCTAATTAGACCTGGCTTCTTTGATCTCGTAGTGAGGGATCTGTTGCCTTGGACAGAGGCCTCCTTCTCCGGGAGGTGTTGCGGTGGAGGCTGGGACCACACTGTACTAGGCTGGCTCCCTCCCTGCTATGCTGGCCATGCTGTGCCGTGGTAGGGCATGGACCCGTGAGTGCTGGTGGGACGTCCTAGAAGCAGTCCTTAGCTTCATGTCTCAGATTGCAAGTCTCTGCTGAGGGGGACAGGCAGGGCCTGCGACATTCCCAATAACTTTACCAGTTATCTCAGACACACACACTGCAGGGGCCAGCGCTGTGGCATAGCGGGGAAAGCTGCCACTTGCAATGCCGACATCCCATATAGGCGTCAGTTCGAGTGCCAGCTACTCCACTTCTGATCCAGCTCTCTACTGTGGCCTGGGAAAGCAGTAGACGATGGCCCAAGTCCTTGGGCCCCTGCACCCATGTGGGAGACCCAGAAGAAGCTCCTGGTTCCTGGCTTCAGATTGGCGCAGCTCCAGCCATTGTGGCCATTTGGGGAGTGAACCAGCGGGTAGAAGACCTCTCTCTCTGTCTCTCTCTCTGTCTGCCTCTGCCTCTCTGTAACTCTGCGTTTCAAATAAATAAGTAAGAAAAAGAGACACACGCTGCAGTTAGCTCGAGGCACACTTCAGCCACATTAGTGAGATTAACGCTCTGCTGTGATGCAGATCCTCCCTGGCCATCTCCTGTCCTACACCCGCATCTCTTTCTGCTGTCAGCGGCCTGATAACAACTCTGTATTTAATGAACAGCTTATAGTTTGCAGGGTGTTCGCACACGAGCATGCACACACACACACACACCATGAAGCTTTGAAATGGGCTTGCGTGGTGAGGGTTGTGACCACAGTCTCTGGTTGTTTGGCCTTGGGAAAGTTAGCTAACTTCTCTCTGCCTCAGTTTCTCTACCTGCCTCCTGGAGTACTGGGAGCCCTGAGTAAGCCAATGCAAATGAGGAGCATAGTGCAGTGCCCAGGTGGTGGTGGGTGCCAGTGAGCGTCAGCTGCTGCTGTTGTGGGCACAGCGTTTAGCTGCCGGAATCTTGGCTGCTACCCAAGGACAGCGGAGGTGCGCACGGTTGGAAGTTGACTGTGTATCAGAGGAAGGATTGTCTATTACCTGTCCCAGCATCCATCAATAAGGACACAAAGCGTGATAGAAGTTCTTTTTCTTTTCTTCCTGGCCAGGGACATCAGAAAGTAGCCCTGGTGTGGAGGGCGGTGAGGTAGTCCAGCTGGGTCGTGGAACTTGCTCTCCACTCAGTGGACAGAGGATATGCTTAGAGTGGCCAAGGAACGCAGCCACCTGGCTCTGGGACACCTGCTCTGTCCTTGCCTCAGGAAAGGGAGCGAGTGGGGAGGGAGCGGGGAGGGTGTGCAGCTTGGCTCGACCTGTTCTTGTATTTTTCCCACTCCGAGGCCTGGGCTGCCTCTTGCCCTTGAGGAGGCCCTGGGTCTGGGGAGCCAAGTGGATGTGCCCACCCCCGGGGAGCCTGTGGTTCCCTTGGTTCTGGCCCATCTGCCGGTGCCGATCAGAGCCGGGGCTCTGCAGGTGGGCAGAGACACACAGCAGCCTGCTGCGGAGGTGCCGGCCAGCTGTGGCGTTCCCAACCCTCTCCTGGGCTTCAATGGGCTGGGGACCCCGGCCAGGAAGGGGTCCTGGGCAGGGCGCACGGGCTCAAAGCCCACTGACTCCGCACGAGCTCCTGTGCCTCTCCCTGGGCACTGGAGACACAAGACACCCTTTGTGGGTGAGAGGGAGACAGAAAGGGAGGAGCTCTCAGTGCCAGCAGGGAAGGAGAGAGGCAGGGGACCGGGCTTGAGGGAGGCATCGGCTCCGAGCGAGGGAGGCCGGGCCCCAGCGAACGGAAGGGCAGGGACTGCTGTGTTTCTGGGCCTCTGGGCTTCTGCCTGTCGCATCTGCAAGCTGCTTCTGTCGCTGGGAGCTTGGCCTTGTGACTCGGGCACGTGAGCAGAGAGTGGAAGGAGAGACCGGAGAGGCCGAAACCCAAGGCGCAGCTGCGTCCAAATTCCCTGCTACAGAGACGGCTGTGCTGAGCCGGCTCCGTGCAGACTGTTCCCTGCCTCAGCACGGAGCCCAGGGCCTGGGCAGTGAGAAGATCCTGTGCCCACTTGGATCTCCCAGGAAGGAGGGGGCCAGCTGAGATGGTGGAGAGAGAGCACGGAGCGGGGTCAGATGGGACTGCCCAGTGCCGCAGTGCCGCAGTGCCGGTCCAGCACTGGCGACAGAACTGAGGGCACTCGTGAAACAGTACAGAGTAGATGGCTGAGACAGTGAAGGAGAGGGGTTGACTACTTTCTTCTGGGACCCTTGTCATCTTGCAGCTTGATCCATAAGGCTCCAGGTGCACACGCTGTTTGCTAGACATGAGAGTTGCAGTCGGGCCAGCTTCTGCTGGCTTTTGGCCTCTCTTCCTCCCATGGCTCGGCACATCCCCACAGTGCTCCTGGGCGGGGTGGGTGGGGGCACGGGGTGAGGGCAGCCAGGCAGAGTCATTGGAGTGGGGCGTGGAAGTGCCTCGGGTATCAGTCTTTGGTGCCCTCTTGCCCCTCTGTGGGCTAAGCCGGGGTCTCTGTGGCCTCAGCGTCTCCACCTGCTCGTGCCCTCCGGTCTCTGTGAGCTCAGGGGCACAGGAGGGCCTGGGCTGTGTGTCAGCTGGCAGGAGGGGGCTGTGCAACTGGAGCTGCCCTGGGGCAAGTCGGCCACAGCAGGACTGGACCTGCCGAGTGCTCAGGGCCTGCCTCGCAAAGCCGCTTAGGGGAAGATGATGTAGATTCTGGCCAGCGGCAGCTCGGCTCACTGAGCTGGGTTCATCAGGGAGGAGGCCAGGCAGCTGTGGGCTGGGGAACCTCACGGGCAGAGGGTCTGCATGTTGAGGGCTTCGGCAGCCTGGGGTCGGCTGTTCCTGCCTCTCCTTGAGCCCCTCCTCCAACCCCTGTTTGCCCAGGCTGCTGCGATCCTGGCATGACCAAGTGACCTTGGGGAACCCTTCAGCAGTTTCTATCAGAACTCTTTTTAAGGTTTATTTATTTGAAAGAGAGAGATCTTTCATCGAAGGTTCACTCCCCAAATGGCCCTGACAGCTAGAGCCGAGCCAGACTGAAACAAGCCTGGGACTCCATCCAGGTCTCCCACATGGGTAGTAGGGGTGCAGGCACTTGGGCCATTCTCCACTGCTTTCCCAGGTGCATTAGCAGGGAGCTGGATCAGAAGTGCAGCAGCTGGGATTTGAACTGGCGCTCGTGTGAGATGCCAGCACCGCAGGCTGACTTACCCAGTTTCGATTTTGTCTTCCAGATAGGAAGGCAGCTCTTCCAGCTCTCTGGAGGAAGCAGAGCCCAGCGCAGTCAGGGGATGCCGAAGCCGGCAGCTCACACTCCGCCTCCTGAGCCTGGCGCCTGAGTGTGCGCATTTCTGAGCGTGAAGGTTTTGTGTGGTGCCCGCCAGTTCTGTGTCCAACCAGAGACTTGTTTCTCTGTGAGTCTTGTTGTAGGGAGGCTGGTTTGTCCCAGGTTGCCTGTGGCTGTCCTTACTTTTGCACCTAAATTCCTGTTTTTCTCGACCCTGTTTGGACGTCTGCTTGTGGCCCAGGTCCAGGGAGCATTTCTTCCTGCCTTTCAGCCTCTGTGGGCGGAGCCCAGGGATCCACGCGCAGGTGCTGGGCAGAGTTCTCACCTGCCCTGTCTCTGCGGCTCCAAGACAAGATGGTGGCACTTCTCCACTGGCAATGGGGGGAGCAGAGCACAGCGGTAGGGTGGCTGCTTCCTGTCCATCTCTCAGCACTGCCGGCGTTTCTGCTGCTGCTCCTCCCTCCTACGCAGCTCCCAAAGCATCCTCTGGTCTCCTTCACCCTCACCCAGTCCTGTGCCAAAGGATGGAGACGCAGGCTGGGGACACAGCCACACACCCCTCCTTTCTTTACTTGAAAGGAAGAGTTATAGAGAGGCGGGGGGAGGGGCCGGGGGAGGGGGAGAGAGAGAGAGAGAGAGAGAGATCTTCCAGTCGCCGGTTCACTCCCCAAATAGCCACGATGGCTGTGGCTGGGCCAGGCTGAAGCCAGGAGCCTGGAACTCCACTTAGATCTCCCACGTGGGTGGCAGGGCCCCAAGGTCCTGGCCGTCTGCTGCTGCTCTCCTGGGTGCAGTGGCAGGGAGCTGGATTGGAAGTGGAGCAGCCGGGACATGAACTGGTGCCCATGTGAGATGTCGGTGTGGCAGATAGCAGCTTAACTTGCTGGCCATAATGCCGCCCCCACAACCCTTAAAAATTTTTTAGTTTAGTTAGAAGGCAGAGAAGAGAGAGAGAGAGAGATCTCCATCTGCTGATTCACTCCTCCAAACGCCCACAGCAGCTGGGGCTGGGCCAGGTTGAACCCAGGAGCCAGGAACTTAATCTGGGACTCCCACATGGGTGGCAGGAACCCAGTTACTTGAGCCATCACCTCCTGCCTCTAAGGGTGCACAGGAGCAGGAAATTGGAATTGGAAGTGGAGCCAGGACTCAAGCCCCGGCTCTGGTAGGGGCTGCGGGCTCCCCAAGCGACATCTCAACCATGCGCCAGACGCCTGCCCCAGCAGATTGTTTCCAGTAAACGGAAAAACTGGGGCCAACGCTGTGCCCCCACTGCTGCTTGTGGTGCAGCAGGTTAAGCTGACGTCTGTAACACTGGCACCCAGTATGAGCACCGGTTCAAATCCCGGCTGCTCCACTTCTGATCCAGCTCTCTGCTATGGCCTGGGAAAGCAGTGGAAGATGACCTGAGTCCTTGGGCCCCTGCACCCACATGGAAGAGCTGGAAGAAGCTCCTGGCTCTTGGCTTCAGCCTGGCCAGTCCTGGCTATTGCAGCCATTTGGGGAGTGAACCAGCAGATGGAAGATCTGTCTCTGTCTCTCCCCCTTTCTCGGTAGTGCTTTCAAATAAATCTTTTTAAAAAACTGATACACGGAGCAGCTGAAATCTGGGAAGTCGCGCAGGCTGCTGGCCTCCTGGGCTCAGCGTTGCCTTCTGCCCTGGCACCTTCAGACGCGACACCTTCAGCTTTCGGGACTCCTGGGGTGGTCCGTGCACCCCGCACCGCTTCTGAATCCTGCCGCTCCCGGGTAAGACTCGGCCTGGCCCCAGCACAGGGGGTTATCTCTCGTTCTTTGGTTCCTTTCCTTGCTTGCCCACAGCGGGCCCTTCCTCTCCCGGCATCGCCTCCCTTTCCCGTTGCCCAGCGCCCCCCGTCTGTAGAGCGGTTATGCATGGACTCCCTCTTCGTTCTCTAAGTCTTCGCAGCCTCTCGTTGTCCCTGGTGACAGATGGGCTCCTTCTCCCTTCTCCCCGCTCTCCACTTCGGCCTCTGAGACTCCGAGAATTTCCTCCATCTTCCATCCTCTCAAAGCCGTGACCCATGGCAGCGGCTGGATGCTGGGGTCCCAGAGAGGGCCTGGGAGGTCCTGGAGCCGCTAAAGGACACCCCGGCGGCCGAGATGGCTGACGTAGAGCATGGCCCAGGGCAGCAGGGCGACCGCAGGCCTCTCTCAGCACTCGTCGGAACACTCATCCAGCGCTGTAACTAGGCGGGAGTGACGTCGCGGTGGCAGAAGTGATGTCGCGGGTGGCAGGAGCGCGTGACCTGCGCCTGGCTGCCGTGGTCAGGAGCATGGCACTGGAGTCTGTCTGTCCAGGTCCTGCCTCGCTGCCCCTGAGCCGGCTGTTTGGCCTCCTTCTGTCTCGGTTTCTGCGTCTTCAGGAGGTTTTGGCAAGGGCCGTCTGAGAAGGTGGCTGTGAGGATGGGTTGCCTGACCCGAGCGCGCACACAGTGAACGGCCATCATAATTTGTAGCTCCAGCCTTGGCCGTTGGCTGCTCTGGTTGGCTGATCGCTCACTCGACAAGTGTGCACCCAGGGCCCATTGGTGGCAGGGATACAAGAATAACCTTGTTGAAGCTTTGCAATCACATGGGCGTTGTCCTGCACGCAATTGTCACGTGGACTTCACTTCTTCCTCCTGTCCACTTGGCAGTGACGATGGTGGGCCATCACTGTGGTCCTAGTCTCACTCTCCGTGGCTGTCGTCTGCCTGCTGTGGGGCTCAGCCCCTGGCCTTGGGAGTTCCGTGGGTGGCCCGGCTGTTGACCGGCTGATGGCCCTTGGACAGGCAGCATCGTCTCTCTGGGCTGTGGTGTCCCTGTTTCTAAAGGTGCAATAGTACGACTCCTTTGGAAATGTCAGGTGCTGAGATGGCGCCAAGGGGAGTGGTCCTGGCACAGGGCCCATAGTGCACAGACAGACAGGGCCTGAAGACAACTGACTAGAGTATAGCATTTAGCATGTAGTGGACACACAGCAGATGCCAGGTGCATCATTGTCAGATAGATATAACATCTGTGGCTCCAACGCATGTGAGTGCAGAGGAGGTTAAGTTCCAAGGAGACACAGGCAAAGGCAAGATCGGTTTGGGCATGGTTTATCAGGGAGGGCTTCCTGGAAGAAAAGATTTGGATTTAGGATGGGAAGAAGAGCTTGCATTGGTAAAATGATGCTCGCTGGGACAGAACGCTCGTGTGTGGCCAGTTAGCTTGGTTGTAAGAGGAGGGGGTTCCCAGCAGAAGGGAAGGCGTGGAGTCGGGATTGGCGTGTGCATGGGCGATAGTACGGGTTTTGGGAGAGGACAGTGCTTGCTGGGAGAAGGTGGGGAAGCGTGTGGGGAGGAGGCCACGGGCAGCCCATTATCTGCCGCCCCCCTGGTCAAGGGAAGACCCCAGTGGTGATAGCGTGGGTGGTGGCCTCCGGGGTTGAGTCTGTGAGGCTGGGCCGCCGGCACCAGATGCCACCTGCCACCGCTGGCACTTTGAAGGTGGCAAAAACGACGCCAACTGTCTGAGGCGCGTCCCACGGGCTCCTGAGGCAGGCGGGGAAGGGCCTGGCTCCCCGGAGCCCTGGGAATTGCTGCTGCAGTGGGGAAATAAAGGATTGGGGGGTTTCCAGAAGGATCCCCGGGTGGCTCGGACTACAGTCACGCACTTGGGGTTGAGGTTAATCGATCCCTGTTTCCTTCTGTGGGGGTCCATTGATTGTGAATGTGCCTTGGGCCACAGGAGGCTGAGGGCAGGGGGTGGCCGGATGGCCCTGGGAGCCTCTGCAAACTCCACCGCCTGCCCAGTGACCTTGAGCAGAATCCCAGCCCGAACCCCCCGGTACCACTTTTCTCACCTGTGCGGCCGAGGAACAACGGCTTTTGCCAGAGAGCTAATCTGAGGCTCAGCCTAGAGCCCTGAGGCCGGTGCCCGGTAGCGCACGGGGAAGTGCTCGGTCAGTGGCAGCGCCTTGGATGTTCAGCTTCTCCGGGTGTTCGGGGGCCTTTTGCTAAAGGAGCAGGGGCGGGGCCAGCCCGGCAGAGCCCCAGTGCAGCAGGCGGGGCCTCTGTGTCTGGCCTGTGCACTGGGGAGACCAGAGCACACGTGCAGTAGGTGTGTGCCCTCGTCCGCAGGTTCACAGCTGTCCCCACAGAGACAGCTTCGGAAACGGAGAACTGGGAAGGCTGCTACCACGGGGGGCGGGGCGGGGGCAGGGGGGCTGTGGGGGCCGGTTCAGGTGGAAGCTTAGGGCAGGCCTGGGGTGGGGATGGGGTTGGGAGCCATTCAGGCAGAAGGTGCAGCGTGCACGTCAAGGCGTCAAGGAACTGGATCAGCATGGTCAGGGCTGGGCTACAGAATGCTGCAGGAGGTGGCGGGGCGTGGGATGCGTGGGAAGGGCCTGTGCAGCCCTGCCCGGGAGATTGGACTTAAGGCTTTAACATTACCAAGGGCGTGGGACCTGGTCAGTTTCCCTCCTCCTCCCCTCCCCTCCCCTCCCCGCTCGGGCCTGTGCAGACACAAGAAAACCCGAAAGGCTTGTGGCCTGCCTGAGGGCACGCAGCATGATGGCTGTGGGGTCAGAAGGAGAGTTCCGTGCCCTCGGCTTCCACCAGTCTGTGGATGTTACGTGACCTCTGTTCACGTGGGCAGCCACGCCTCTGGCTGGCAGCAGCAGCAGCCTTGGCCACTTAGGGAGCCTGGTGTGATGGAGCCTGGGCCTCCCCTACTTGCCCCCACCCCGGTGCTTTGGTCCAGAGGAGAAGCCACAGGATCGCCTGGGCTAGGCCACCGCAGTGTGCCTTATGCTTAGTAGGTCTCTATGAATGCACAGAGCCAGCCGCCCATGCACCTGCCCTGGGCCGTGTGGGGAGGGGGTGGGGATCTGGCACTTTCCGGAAAAGGAGGAACGCGGGGCCTCACAGGGCTGTCTCTCACCTCCTGACCCCAGGACGTCCGGAGAGAAGCTAGGCTGTGGGGTCACGGTTTCCAGTGCTTCCCTGAGTCCTGCGGGTACCCAGCATGCTGGAGGAGTCCCCTCCCATGCAAGCCACATCTCCCTGCCTCCTCCCAGCCCCTGGGGAGGCAGAGCTCCTGCCGTGGGAACCCAGATTGGGGAGCGTGGCTCGGGTTCCTGCTGGCGTCAGCTCCTTATTAGAGAAGCACCCCCAAAGCTCACGCCTGCCCCGGGGTTGGGGGTCCAGCCTGTACAGCGGTCTCCGCTCTCCTACACCCATTCCCAGCACCCGAAGCAGGACAGGAACAGGAGCGAACACCGGGGCAGGAGGGGCAGGAGGCCGCGAGGACAGAGGAGCTGGGTTCTTGAGCTGGGAAGGAGGTGAGGACGATGGGGCAGCAGTGTCCGGAGTCCTGGTGAGCCTCCTGGACACTCGTCAGGTGCTCTTTAGTTATAACCTGAGCGGGCGCGGGGAGGGCAGCCGGTCCCCGCTGGTCCCAGCAGAGAGCCTCGTGCTGTGTCCAGTTCTGCTGGCTTGGGCTGACGTCATCTCCCGGTGCCTGCTCCCCCTCCCGCCCCGCTTCCCTCTCACTCCCCTTCCTCCGGTGCCTTCCTCTCCTCCTCCTCCTGCCCCATCCCTCCCTGCTCCCCCGACCCCTTTTCTGAGAAACTTTAGATGCCGGGAACCGGGAGTGCCAAGATGAACGAGGCATGGCTGCTGGCCTCCAGAGCTCAGAACTACTGGGGGGGAGACGCAGCCGCAGCCGCTCAGAGGCACCTGTGTGGGGTGGCAGGGAAGTAAAGGGGGGGGGGCGCTTCTGTTGGGCGGGGAGAGAAGTGCCAGCAGTTCCAGCAGGAGCGCCCCGTGGTGCCTGGCCCTGCTCACACGCGTGTTCCCGTGACCATGCCTTTCATGTCCCTTTGTCTGTGTCCCCACTTCTTAAAAGTGCATCAGATGCCACCACACGGTGGAGAGGTCCACGTTAAAGCCCTGGGCTCTGCCCAGTGCCCGCCCCTCCCATCTGAGAGGGCAGCAGACACGGAGGAAGCGGTCCATCAAGCTCACAGGACAGAAACACCTGCTCCCAGTGCTGGGCGATTTCTTGCAGTAAGAGCAAGGACTCGGCCGGCGCCATGGCTTAACAGGCTAATCCTCCGCCTTGTGGCGCCGGCACACCGGGTTCTAGTCCCGGTCGGGGCACCGACCCTGTCCCAGTTTCCCCTCTTCCAGGCCAGCTCTCTGCTGTGGCCAGGGAGTGCCGTGGAGGATGGCCCAAGTGCTTGGGCCCTGCACCCCATGGGAGACCAGGAGAAGACCTGGCTCCTGCCATCGGAACAGCGCGGTGCGCCGGCCGCAGCGCGCCTACCACGGCGGCCATTGGAGGGTGAACCAACGGCAAAAGGAAGACCTTTCTCTCTGCCTCTCTCTCACTGTCCACTCTGCCTGTCAAAAAAAAAAAAAAAAAAAAAGCAAGGACTGGGGGCCTGGCAGGGGCGGGGAGAGTTCATCCCCGCCCCGGGCCACTGCTGTCTCTTTTTCCCTCTCCTCAGAAGGATCGGCTCGGTCCAAGGTGGCACACGTGGGGTTTCAGAGATGAGCTGAATGCCCTGTGCGTCGGGGTCCAAGTGCAAAGAGAAACAGGGCAGGCTGGGAGAGCCGGGTCTGCTAGGAACGCTGAGACGGAGAGGGCCTGGTTCCTGCTTCCCCGTCCCTGTCGCCCCGAGTGCTTGCTCCCAGAAGGGCCTCTGGCAAGGCCTGGGCCCCTCGGGGCTGCAAAGCCAGGGATTCCTGCTCTGCGGCTGACATCTCTCTGGACCATGCAGGGGATCACCTGAGACAGGACAGGAAAGAGCCAGGTCTTCCAGATTGGGTGGGGGTGGGAGAGACTGAATCCCCTCTGGTGACGGCTGCACTGCTCATTAAGCAAGCGCTCAGCGTGCTGCCGGTGAGGAGCCCTGTTCACTGAGCGCATTGTCTCCAACTGTGGTAGCAGCATGCACTGGACTTTACTGGGGACCCGGAGGTGGCAGTCTTGGAATCCAAGCCGTTAGCAAATCAGATTGCTTGGTTTTGGAGTGTGTGCGTGGGAAGCCACCTCTTGTAGGCAAGACCACCTCTTCAGTGGCATATCTGTCCCCAGCCTGGCTTTTCCCACTCAATGCAAGAAGCCGGCGGCATAGGGAAACAGTCGCTGCAGTACAGGGGGCGCAAAGCTCACCTCCTGGCCCCGCCACTTCCTGTTTTGCAGCCAGGTAACCACTCTGGGCTTGAGCCTCCCGGTAGTAAAACAGGGGCACTGATACCACCGTGGGATGTGTGTGTGTTAAACGGGCAAATTTAAAAAGCACAAAGCACCGTCCGGTCAGATGCTCTACCCACTGCTCAGACGCTGGGTCTTTCCTTTAAGCCAGGTGGACAGACACCTGCCTATACTGGGGCTGCGTCTCCGTGCGTGCGTGGTCTAGACAGAGACCCTTCTTGGCTTTCATATCTTCTGTCCAGCCGGCAGAGACTCACCTTGTGAGCAAGGATGCTCATGCAGTCGTGTGTGTGTGTGTGTGTGTGTGTGTGGATGCATGAAACGCCACTTTCACACAGCCCCGGGGTGCTTTCCCGATCGCTCCACGCAGGTAACTGATATAATCCGTGGAACAACTGCAGGAGGTACGTGCTGTAGCGCAGAAGGCCTACCTGGCCGAGCCAGGATTCTGACTCTGTGTGTGTGTGCACACGTGTGTGAAATAACACTCATGCTTAGCGAGGACAGTGCACGCCACGCTCAATTCTGTTCATTAAAAAGAGAAAGTGGATCATGACTTAGCAGGCTGATTCCCAGCCCACGGCCCAGAGCCCAGCAGAAGGGGAGAGGGGATTTGGGGAAAGCTCCTGGAGACACAGCAAGTGGCCCTTTTCTCGGTGGGGATGGCTGGCGGGCCCCTCGTGCTTCCCGGCTGTGCCGAGTCTGAAGAGGGGGTGCGCAGACACTCCTGGCTGGCCGAGGCGGCGGCGCTGCTTCCTGGCCGGCAGTTCCAGGCCTTAAGGCAGTCCTCAGCTCGTCCTTTCCACGTGGAGACAGGGAGCTGGGGGTGTCGGCCTGATGATGGCTGGCGGTGGTGAACTCATGGGTGTTCATCAACAGCACCCGAGCTTTTGCTAGCTTTTTGGGACATTTTTATATCTATCAAGTTAGTTTACACTTGAGAAAATGGACTTAGGCAAGCCTAGCTTCCAGTCCGTCATGGGGCGAAGGAAGTGGGGCACAGAGCCGGTCGGTGACTTGTGCAGGGCTCAGGGGAGGCAGCGTGCGGCTCTCCTGACTCCATCTGGTGATGGGTCCCGGGTCAGACCAGGAGGCCGCTTGACCTGTCTGGGGCCCGTCATTTCTGCAGCCCCCACTGCCGTTGGTGATTCCCAGCCTGGGCTGGCCGAGCGCACGGCCGGCGAGAGAGCAAAGATGTCTCCATCTGCCTTGCAGAGCCGTTGGCGTCCCAGGGGCTCCGACTCCCTCGCTGCTTTCCCCCGCGAGGCGTGGGTTTCAATCAGTACGTTTGATATCTGTATTGACGTCCCCTGTGGGGAACAGGCTTACGTTCCAATCAGCCAGATAAAGGTTAACCAGACGGTGGCAACCAAGGGAAATTGTGACCTTTTTTGGGGGATCTCCTCTCTCCGGATGCTTTGGTGACACCACTGTCCCTTCCAGGTCCGCTCGGGAGGCCCTGCCAGCTCCGGGAGCCCACCCTGCACTGGCACCAGGCACCAGGGCTTGTCCGTTGGGAGCACCTCTCGTGGCCCTCTCCGGGCGCCCCCGCGGTCTTTCCCTCCAGCTGCCTCCCTGAGCCCAGCCTGGGTTCTGGTGGGGAGAGGGAGTGCGCTGACACCCACTCCCGCATCCTTACCCAGCCCGGGCCTCTCCTCCTGCCGCAGCCCCTGCTTCCTCTCGTGGTTTAAAAAGTTAGGAAAATATTTTTCAGAGCTCTTGTTGCCCATGAAGGATTCCAGCTTCCTCCCAGGGGGACAAGGGGCATCAAAGATCGCTTTATCTCTCGATCGATGAAAAACACTGACGGAGCAGGAGCCCTTCCGGGCACTGCACTGACTGCGTCCTGGGGCTGCGCGGTCTGGGCCCCAGACACCCTCTCACCTTGGTTCAGGGAGGAGGACGGGCGAGGTCGTGGCTACGGCACTTCCAGCCATGCGTGTGCGTTCCTGTGATGCGTGTGGCCGCAGCCGAGCCCTGACCTAGGCGAGGGGCCCCCAGGCTCTCAGATGCTGTAGTCCCAGGCTGCACCCCCCAACCTCTACCCCAGGGCTCCCCATCCTGGAGGACAGCTGCGTGGGGCTGTTTCTCTCTGTGGGCAGTCTCTAGAGCGGAGCTTCGTGGAGGGCAGGGACCACACCTTGCTCATCTCGGGCTCCAGCACTGTGGCTGCGGGATGAGTGACCAGCATGCAGGCTTTCCGCAGGCCGTGGCCCTTGCGTGTGGCCTTAAGGCGGTGTCCTCCTGCCCGCCCTGGGAGCGTGGGGTTTAGCAGGCATCTGGGAGGGAGTCCCGAGATCATCAGCCAAGCAGGGTCTGGAGGGTGGGAGGAGTGGGCCGCCCTGGGACCAGGCGACGGGAAGAGGCGGGGCCTCTGGGAAATGTGGGCTGTGCGAGGCAGCACGCAGCTACCCACCTCCTCCCTGCCATCTTCTCAACCACGCCGAGGGCATCTCGTTTCCTGTGCCCCGACCCCAGGGTACCAGGCTGGCAAGGTGGAGCTCAGGGATACCTCCGGAGGCCAGGTAGGAGGACATCCATCCTCCCAGGTGGGGACGCTCACTCCCCACTCACCAGGGCTGCTCACCCTGGAACAGCATCCCCTGGGGGTGTGCAGACAGAGCATCTGACCCAGGCAAACAATAGGGACCTTTCCGGGAGGCTCAGGGTGCGAGGTGCCGTAAGGATCCCTGGGTGGACGCTCAGTGGGGTGGCTGGAGCAGGTCTCTGTACTTGCCGCTGAGTGCTTAGACACCTACATGGCGGGTGCTCTGCTAACGACCACGTCTCCCAGGAAGGCGACAGATGAAAGGGTGGTAGCTTCAGGGTGCCAGGTGAAGGGGTGGGAGGCAGAGGGTCCGAGACAGAGGGGATTTCCTCCCCAGAGGCTGAGACAGGAGCACAAGGGTCCAGCCTGTGTTAGCTCCAAACTCCTGGCTGCGCAGTGCCCTTATGAGAAGTCGGGGGGTCATCCTGCTGTCTGGGCAGTCACCCGGGCCAGAGGAGCCAGGGGTGTGCTGGTTTCTGGAGCTGGGCGCCGTAAGGTGAAGGGCAGCAGGTGCTTCTCAGACAGCCAGGTGGGGCGCTCTGACGGTTGTGTGGCAGCGTCAGGGAGCCCCTGAGCCCTAGCTGGGTGAGGGTGGCCTCTGGCCAGGGACCACAGGATGCTGGAGGTGTTCATCCGGTCCCTGCTTCTGACCGGGACGATGGAGGATCGTCTCTGCCCGTGTGGGGGCAGGGTGCGGTGGGCACAGCTGGTTGCTGTCCTGGAAGCTGTGTGTGGTAGGGCAGAGACGGGTAGGCCTGCCTGTGACTTCGGCTTTGGCACTTGCCAGCCGTGTGACTTAGCGCGAGTTGGCTGAGTCTTCTACTTGCGAGTTCTCTGTGCTGTTAAATGGAGCTCTTGCCACTTCCCTCACAGGGCTTCTGTGGGAAGTGAATGAGATAATCTGGGGGTGGGTGTTGAGTCTAGTGGTTAGTGCGGCTGCATGCCACACCAGAGTACCTGGGTTCAGTCCTTGGGGCCAGCTCCTGACTCCAGCCTCCCGCTAACGCACACCCTGAGGGGCAGTGGTGATGGCCCAGTGCCTGGGCTCCCGCCACCCACAGGGAGTGAGCTCCTGGTTCCCAGCATTGGCCCCAGCCCAGCCCCAGCTGTGGGAAGCATTTGAGGAGTGAACCAAAGAGTGGGAGTTCTCTCGCGCTCTCCTGCTGTGTCTCAAATAAATAAGATTTAAAAGGAGACGGTCTGGATAAAGTGCCTGTCCGGGGCCGGCTCGCGTGCCAGGGTTTGCATTGTTAAGTTGCACCATGTCATGTGCGTTGTGGATGCGCAGGGCAGCAAACACGTAGGCATGTGGGATCGTTGTAGAACTTAGGGTGCCCTGTCTGAGTTGAAGGCTGTTAGGGCCTACCTGGCCCTGGGGGATTGTGACATTCCCCGCTATAAAGAAATACAGCGTTCCCCCGCACAGCGTGGCCCCGGTGTTTTCCTGTCGGGAGGCAGGGAACGGAGCCGTATTCAGTTTCATCCAACAAACGTTTCTGAGCAAAGGTATTTCCAGTTCCCAAGAGTCCACGATTTTGTGTCTTTAAAAACCGTTTGAACGTTCTGGAAGGAAGAAATATTTGGAAACGGTTGTATTTGGCAGTTTTCATCAGGTTTTTGTTCCACGCTCAGGAAGTCTCGATCGGTTTAGTTCCAGAACGAGGAACAGTGGTGGAGGGAGAAGCGCGTTCCTGCAGCCCCTTTCACGTGCGGGGCTGCTGCCTCTGCCAGCAGCGAGCGGAGTCCCTGGGGGAGTTCAAGCGGCGGCGTGTGCGCGATTGTTTGCATGCTTGCTGCAGAGGCCTCCCCGTGCCCTGGGCGGGGGCGGACCACGTCCTGCCGAGATTCCCTCCCTAGGGACGGCTGTTGCCCCTGTGGCTGAAGCACCAGGGGTGCAAGGAGGGGAGACGTCCCCTGGGGCTTCCTGACCGCCTTCTCCCAAGCAGAGCCCCTTTCTCGGGGCCCAGTCGTGACCCTGCCATCTTTCCTCTCCCTACGTGGTTTTGACTGCGATCCTAGCCAGGGGTGTTGGGCATCCTCGCCCAGCTGCATGTCCCAGAACCAGCTCTGTTCCAGCCGGGTCCCTAACACCTGCTCGGGTGGGAGAGGGTCAGCCCAGTGGCCACTGGCTGCTCCCCCAGCTACGAGGCACCAACCACAGTAAGCAGTGAGGTCCGAAAGCCTCAGCCTCCGTCCTGGGAGTTGGCTTTGCCCAGGTAGGAAGCGGAGGATACAGGCAGGACGTGAGGTGGGGAGAAGGCGTACTGGGAGTGCCGGGGTGGGCGGAGGCTCACAGCTGTGCCCCGACGTGGTTACTGTCGGGGTGAGAGACGGGGCTGGCAGGGAGTCAGGGCGAGGCTGGCGGCCAGAGCCCATCTGGAAGACTTCGTATTGATGTTAACACTGAGAGAATCTCAGTGGGGGCTACTAAAAATCATTTTACACAGAGGCAGAGGCAGAGAGAGAGAGAGAGGTTCACTCCCCAAATGGCTGCAATGGCCGGAGCTGGGCCAATCTGAAGTCAGGAGCCTGGAGCTTCCTCCAGGTCTCCCACATCGGTGCAGGGGCCCAGGCATTTGAGCCATCCTCCACTGTTTTCCCAGATACATTAGCAGGGAGCTGGATCACAAGTGGAGTAGCTGGGTCTCAAGCTGGCACTCATGGGATGCTGGCACTGCAGGCTGCAGCTTAACCTGCTGTGCCACAACACTGGCCCCTAAACATTGTTTTAACCTGCATAGGCTGCAGTGTTCAAATGTGCTGAAGAGTGACGGTCTCCCCCTGCCGCATCCCTGAGCGGCCCCAGCCCCCTCCTGGGGATTGGTCACTGTCGCCAGTGTCCACTGCATCCCTGCTGAGAAGCTCGAAGCCAGGGCTGGCCAGCTACAGCCCGGAGCCAGACCTTGCCCACTGCCTACTTTCCTGTGATTTGTGAGCTAACGATCATGTCTATATATATATATATAAAATATATTATAATATATATGTTATAATATATTATAATTTATATATTATAAGATATATTTAAGATTTATATATTTAAGATTTATTTATTTATTTGAAAGGCAGAATTACAGAGAGAGAGAGAGACAGACAAACAGACAGACAGAGAATCTTCCATCTGCTGGTTCATTCTCCAAATGGCCGCAATGGCCAGAGCTGGGCCAATCCGAAGCCAGGAGCCAGGAGCCAGGGGCTTCTTCTGGGTCTCCCACGTGGGTGCAGGGGCCCAAGGACTTGGGCCATCCTCCACTGCCTTCCCAGGCCACAGCAGAGAGCTGGATGGGAAGTGGAGCAGCTGGGAGTCAAACTGGCGCCCATATGAGATGCCAGCACTGCATCCGCGGTGGCCTTACCCGCTATGCCGCAGCACTGGCTCCCCACAAGTAGTTAAAAACATTTTTTTTTTTTTTTTAAATTTGAGAGCTCTCACCCACTGATTCACTCTCCAGATGCTTGCAACAGTAGCTGGAAACTCGGTCAGGGTCTCCCACATGAGTGGCAGGGACCCAGACATGGAGCCTTTGCCTGCTGCACCCGGGGTCTGCATCGGCAGGAGGCTGGGATCAAGAGAGCACCCGGATGGGGTGTGGGGTCCCAAGTGGTACGTTTACAGCTGTGCCCAACACCTACTCCCACAGAGCCCAGTTTTACTGAAACACGGCCGCTCTCGTTCATTCAGACTCGTTCGCTAATGCCCACCTCTCTTTAAAAGTTTTCTTAAGTTTATCGCATTTATTTGAAAGGCAGAGTGGCAGCGAGTGGTCTTCCGTCTGCTGGTTCGTGCCCCAAATGTCTGCAGCGGCGAGGACTGAGCAGGCAAAAACCAGGAGCCCAGCACTCCATCTGGGTCTCCCCTGTGGACGGCAGGGACCCAAGTACTGGAGCCATCACCTGCTGCCTCCCAGGGGGTGCGTTAGCAGAAGCTGGGTCGAAAACAGAAGCAGGACTCGATCCAGCGCTCTGACGTGGGATGTCAGCATCCCAAGCGTGGCGGAGCCTAACACTGCACCACGACGGCTGCCCCAGGCCCCTCTCCCCTTACGGTCCGTGGTGCTTTCCCTCACGACGGCCGAGCTGGGTGGTCACAGCAGAGGCCACGTGGCTGGTGAAACTGACCTATCTAGAGTCTACGCCTTCAGCTTTTTCTGACTCCAGCTTCAGGCAAATGCTCATATCCCCACACTGGCAGCTGTACATTATTTCTTCTTCTTAAAAGATGTATTTATTTATTTGAAAGAATTAGAGGAAGACACACACGCACAGAGAGAGAGAGGTCCTACATCCGCTACTCCACTCCCCAAATGGCTGCAATGGCTGGAACTGAGCTGATCCGAAGCCAGGAGCCAGGAGCTTCGTCCAGGTCTCCCACACTAGTGTGGGGGCCCAAGCACTTAGACCATCTTCCACTGTGGGCCATAGCAGACAGCTGGATCAGAAGAGGAGCAGGTGGGACTAGAACTGACACCCATATGGGATGCCAGCACTGCAGGCAGTGACTTTACCTGCTCTGCCACAGTGCTGGCCCCTGTAAATTATTTCTTAACCCAATTGGTATTGTACTAAATTAATTCTACTTTTTTTTAAAAAAAAGATTTATTTATTTATTTGAAAGAGTTACACAGAGAGAGGAGAGGCAGAGAAAGAGAGAGAGAGAGAGAGAGAGAGAGAGAGAGAGAAGGGTCTTCCATCTGATGGTTCACTCCCCAATAGGCCGCAATGGCTGGAGCTGTGCCGATCCAAAGCCAGGAACTTCTTCTGGGTGCAGGGGCCCAAGGACCTGAGCCATCTTCTACTGCTTTCTCAGGCCATAGCAGAGAGCTGGATCGGAAGTGGAGCAGCCAGGACTCGAACCGGTGCCCATATGGGATGCTGGCACTTTAGGCCAGGGTGTTAGCGCTGGCCCCTCTACTTTCTTTTTAAAAACTATTTATTTATTTAGAAAGGAAGAGTTTAAGAGAGTAGGAGAGACAGATCTTCCATCTGCTGCTTCACTCCCCAAATGTCCGCAGTGGCTCAGGCTGGGCCTAGTTGTAATCAGGAGCCAGGAACCCCATCAGAGTCTCCCACGTGGGTGGCAGGGGCCCAAGCATTCGGGCCATCATCCACTGTCTTCCCTGGAGCATTAGCAGGGAGCTGGACTGGAAAGTGGAGCAGCCGGGACTTGAACCGGCACTCCTATGGGATGTCGGTGCTGTAGGCAGCGGCTTAGCACAGTGTGCCACAAGGCGGGCCCAGTCCCACTTGCCTTTACTGCATCTTGGAGTCAGTTCCACATCAGCGCTGTAGCATTCTTGCTCCGAGGATAGTCAGTCTTAACCGTAGACCTGCTGGGCCCAGGGGCAGACTGGTTATTTGTGGAAATACCCACTGGGTGGCTGGGCTCCCGGGACTGGGGCTGGGAAGCCTGGAGGTGGCAACGTGAAGGATGCTGGTGGGGAGGTCTTCAGTGTGAAGCTCTCCGTGACCTTGGCTGCTGATGAGTTTCCCCCAACAGAAGTGAAGCATCGGGTTCTGAGCCCTGTGCAAAGTAAACTGTGGGTGTTAGCAGTCACACTGACAGGCAGACAATGAGGAGCGACGTGAAGCCAGTCCCCGGGGCAGGTGCATCCCATACGGGAGCGCCATGTTCAGTCTCTCACTCGGACCCCTGACTCCAGCCTGGGAGGCTCAGGTGACAGCTCGCTGCCACCCAAGTGGGAGACCTGGATTAAGATTCTGACTCCCGGCCGGCACTGTGGCTCACTCAGCTAACCCTCCGCCTGTGGCACTGGCACCCTGGGTTCCAGTCCCGGTTGGGGCGCCGGTTCTGTTCTGGTTGCTCCTCTTACAGTCTAGCTCTCTGCTGTGGCCCGGGAGTGCAGTGGAGGATGGCCCAAGTGCTTGGGCCCTGCACCTGCATGGGAGACCAGGAGGAAGCACCTGGCTCCTGGCTTCGAATTGGCACAACACGCCAGCCGTGGCAGCCACTTGGGGGGTGATCCAATGGAAAAAAAAACAGGAAGACCTTTCTCTCTGTCTCTCTTTCTTTCACTGTCTAACTCTGCCTGTTAAAAAAAAAAAGAAAAAAAAAAAAAAGATTCCAACTCCCAGGGGTTGGTGTTGCTGTGTAGTGGGTAAAGCCGCCTCATGCAACTCTGACATCCTGTGTGGCTGCCTGTTCATGTCCTGCCTGTTCCACTTCTGATCCAGCTCCCTGCTGACGTACCTGAGAAAAGCAGCAGAGGATGGCCCAAGTACATACTTCGGCCCCTGCACCCACGTGAGAGACCCGGATGAAGTTCCTGGCTCCTGACTTAGGCCTGGCCCAGTGCTGGCCATTGTAGCCATCTGGGGAGTGAGCCAGTGACTGGAAGATCGACCTCTCTTTTTCTAACTCTGACTTTCTAAATAAATCTTAAAAAAAAAAAAAAAAAAAAAAAGATTCTGGCTCCCATCTTCAATGTGGCCCAGCCCTGGCTGTTGGGAGCCTTTAAAAAATGAACCAAAGGATAAGAGGTTTCTGTCTGTCTGTTTCTCTCTCTCTGCCTTTCAAAAAATAAATAAATAAGTAAATATTAAAGCAATTAGTTGGGGGGCTGGCCCAGTGGCATAGTGGGTAAAGCTGCCATCTGCTGTGCCGGCATCCCTTATGGGTGCCAGTTCAAGTCCCAGCTGCTCCACTTCTGATCCAACTCCCAGCTAATGTGCCTGGGAAAGCAGTAGAAGATGGCCCAAGTGCTTGTGCCCCTGCACCCACGTGGGAGACCCGAAAGAAGCTTCTGGCTCCTGGCTTCAGACTGGCCCAGTGCCGGCCTTTGTGGCCATTTGGGGAGTGAACCAGTGGATGGAAGACCCCTCTCTCTCTCTGCCTCTGTCTCTCTGTAACTCTGCCTTTCAAATAATAAAATAAATCTTTAAAAATATAAATAAAAGCCATTAGTACCTTCCTGAGTTGGAGGGAAGCCAATAAAGGCATCACGGAATAGTGAACAGAGCAGGGAGGGCGCCAGGGGGTTGTGGGTGCCTACTGTGTGCCTGCTGCTGCGTCCCGCCGCTGGGATCCTCTGCAGGAGTGTCATCAGTTGACTTCACACAGTAGGTTAGGCGATCCCCCCACGCCGTGACATATTACAGCATGTGTGCCCCGGACTGTGGAAGCCCTCTCTTTCCAAGCTGCCAGCAAGATTCAGGGGCCGCCCGAGTCCCTCCCGGCTCTGCCGTTGCTTCCTCCCAGCCTGAGCTCTCTGAGCTGCAGAGGGAGGCCTGCGTCACCCCATCACTCTGGCCCCTTCTCGTTCTCACCTAGCTACGTCCTGTCAGGCTGGTAAAGGGGAGGGGAGGGGTGACCCAGGAAGAGGGACATGCAAAAAACGGAGAGGAGAGGAGAGGAGAGGAGAGGAGAGGAGAGGAGAGGAGAGGAGAGGGTGGTGGGCTGAGTTCAGTTGTCTTGTCAGATCCCCGGGATGGCAGGAGGAAGTCTAAAAATCTCTTCCTCTCCCCCCCGCTGGGACCTTGCTCATCACCCTCATTGCTCCGAGCACCACTTGGGCACCTGGACTTGAACCCCTGGAGGGGGCCGGGGCTGGGAGGGACTGCACCTGCCAGGCCCCTGGCCCGGGGGCTGTGGGGGGGGCTCCAGGCGCCTGGAGCAGCTGCGTGGAGAGGGCTATCTGCTGCCTGCTGTCGCCAGGCGCGGGCGGGGCAGGGAACCGGGAAGGCGAGGGCGGGGAGCTTCAGCCGGAGGAGCCGGGGGCGTGAGTGTGTGTGTGTGCAGCGCCTGGCCAACCTGCAGTTTCGGATTTCAGACCCAGCCATGCTGGGAGACCTTGCGCGGGTCTTCAGTCAGCGCTGGAGCAGGGAGAGGGCTGAGCCGCGAGTCTCGCCGGAAGGCTGGGGGAACTCTGGCTCTCTCGACTCTGTCTTCACCTCCTTCCTTCTCATGGGCGCTGCATGCGCCTCCCTTGACAGTTTTCTCCCGTCATCGTCGGGAGCGTCGCTTCTCTCCTTCCCAGTCGGCCCTCTGCATCTCCCAGCCGGGTCCCCACCTCCAGCATGGAAGGTAAAGTCTGGGGTCCTGGGGGTCTCAGCCAGCCGTACAGACTTTGAGTGGTGGGGACAGGGAGAAAGACACACACGCTGGCGCAGGGGGGAACATAGTGCATGTGTGTGTTAATATGTGTGCACGTGTGCTAGCGGGTTGCCCTGTGAATGAACGCATGTGTGTACATGTGAGTGTGATTGCGGGTGTGAGTGTGTACATGAGAATGTGTGAGAATGAGTGTGTGTGTTGGAGGTGCTTCTGTTAATAGTTGGGAAGCAAATCGGGACTTCCTCCTCGTCTTACTTGCCCCCCGCCCAGACAATTTGTAAGACTATCCCGTGAGTGGCCCTCTTGCTCAGGGTCTCCCGTCCGTGGGCAGACTGTGGCCCTTTCCTCCCCCGGAGGCGGGCTGTGTGCTGGGGCTGCGTGTCCAGAGGACCAAGGCCCCCAGAGGGAGCCCTGGGGCTTGCTGGTTTGCAGCTGCAGCTTCTGACAGGCTGCCTGTGAGCCCTGCAGCTGCCTGGTGGCGCACAGGTGAAGCCGGGGTGGACGCCAGCAGGGTCTCCACGTGCACTGTGCCCACACCAGCCCCAGGGGTCCCAGCCATGCGCGCCAAGCCCGGAAGCACTTTCTTTTCAGAACCTCAGAAGCAAACAGGAGGGAGGCTGATGTCCTGGGCGGGGGCGGGGGCTGGCATTCTGCCTGGAAGCAGAAACCTGGCTGAAGAGGCGATGGGGAGGTGGTCTGGGTACTGCTCTGTTGCCCCTGTGTCCGTATTACTGGGTGTGACATCAGAGGACTGCCTCTGACAGGTGCGGTGGGCGGACAGCCTGGCCTGGCTGCCTGGACCTCTCTGAACAGTACCCAGCCCTGCGGGCGGCACCGGCTATGAGGCGGGATCCGGCAGCACCCATGGGTGGGCCAGAACAATGGGACCCAGCAAGAGGCTGGAGGTGGATTTTAAGAAGCAGATGTGGAGAGAGCTGGAGGCAGAGCAGGGGCTGGCTGGAAAGGAAGAGGGGAGGGGGCCGGGGACCCCCAGATTCGGACAGTCTCAAAGCTGTGGCCAGCCAGGGCTGTGCGTTCTTGGTGGAGACGGAACCTGGCATAGGTGAGAACTGAGTGTAGCGGGATCGGTACGTGAGAGGGTCGTGGGCTGGGCAGCTCCGATTTTCAGCACAAGAACTCACGCAGTGCGGCTGAATTTGGGAGGCAGTCACATGGCCGTTTGTTAGGCTCATGTGATTAGCCAGTTGCACAGGCTGGTTGTGTTTGAAGCCATGGGCATTTAAAGTTTTTAAGAATTTTCTACCACCGGCCACTTCCATTGGAATCTCTGGCGTGTCTGGCTGCTGGTGGGGGTCCCCGTTTCCTTTTGTTGGGTGGCACAGTGCTTCCCAGCTCAGACGTGGGGCCCATTCACCTTTGGCTCCCGTTCTGGCTCCGGGCAGCAGCTGTTCAGCGGCCCCTCCCCTCTCCCAAGCCCGGTGCCAGGGCTACACCTGATGCAAATGCAGAGGAGCCGGCCTGCCCTCCGGGGCTCGCTGTATAACTGCCATCCTCCATCATATTCAGGGAGAACACGATGCTCACAATGTAGGTGAGGAAGCCGGGGCCTGAGGTGCTGCCGCCGTTGGTGAGCAGAAGGCAAGGACTAGAATCAACACCCAAGCCCTCAGCCTCCTTATCCCCTGCACTTCCCCCGTCAGAGTAATGAGAAAGAAGCAATGATCTGTGCGAGGCTGAGGGGAAACTGCCCTGGGATGCAGTCCCATCTCTCGGGCTCCTCCGTGTGCAGGTGCAATGTGTGGGCGGGTCCCTGCCTGTGCTCTGAGGCTGGCTTCATGCTCTCTGTCATGCCTCAGAGACCCCTTTCTCTCGAGTAATTCCTGACATGGGGCAGGCTGGCTTCTCTCTTTCCCAGAATTATTATTTTAAAATGTTAGATTTGTAATTGTTTATGTGTGTGTGCAGGTGTGTGTATACACACACATTCATGCACATACAGAGAGAGAGAGAGTGGGCTCCCACCTGCTGGTTCACTCCCCAAATGCCTGCAACAGCCAGGCCTGGGCAGGGCCAAAGCCGGGAGTTGGGAACTCAATCCAGGTCTCTCATGTGGGTGGCAGGCACCCAAGTACTTGAATCATTGCCGCTTCCTCCCAGGGTGTGCACTTGGGGAGTGGAGGCAGGGCAGGCACCCTAGCACGCTGACGTGGAAGGTGGGCATCCCAGCCTGTGTCTTAGCCGCCAGGCCAGGTACCTGCCTGTCCCCATGTTATCTGCACTGAGGGGCTTGCAGATGTGTGGGAGGTTCAGTGAGGAGTGCGTGCTCACAGGACACGGGGTTTGTAAAGCCACCAGGCTCGGGTCAGTGCGGACTTGAGCACAAGGGTGCTGGCCGGTCCCCATCCACATCAGTGCAGCGCCGGTGCCCTGCGGAGGTCGGAATCCCCAACAGTTACCGTCTTGCCCTTAACCTCGAGAGCATCTGGCCCCGTGACTCCCAAAATGCAGTCTGCGATTATCTGCGGTAAAATGAGAGAAAGAGAGAAAATGTACTGGATTTTTTCGGAAAGCGAAGTGTGTTCAGTTTATAGGAGTTCTTTTACAGGAGATGGGTTAAGATCCTTGCGAGTTACGGCTTTCTTACTGTTTTCATGAGCTGAGGGCGAGGGTAGATGGTCGTTCGGTTTTTTAAAATGTCCTTATTTGGCAAAATAAAAAGTTGGCGACCTTGTACTGGTTCCTCAGATTTCGTTTATGAAATCCAAAAATCTTGCCTCCAGGCAGGGCCCTGTCCAGCAGATGAGACTCTCCCTGAGAAGGCCTCTTCGGGGCGGATGTCCGGCAACTTTGCCACCGCGCCCGTCTCCCTGGGATCCTTGAACATGGGGCACCCGGGCTGACCTCGGCTTCCCCACTCTCGGGCTGGGGGAGGTTCCTGCCTGCAGGACGAGGCCCTGGCCGGGAAGGAGCTCCTTCTCCCTCCTGCCCGTGCTCCTCGGGCAAGGATCTGCCAGTTCCTATCCCACAGTGGTCTTTTGGAACAATGGGGGTCCTCTTCTGTCGTTGGAGAAGACAGAGGGGGTTATGGGCTGGCTCTGGGGAGCAGGAGGAGGTGAACCTCACATGCGGAGTCTTGGTGTGAGGATGAGTCACTCAGAAACAGCTTCTTTAGGCCGTCAGGGTGGGGGCATTGACAGAAGCCGCGGCACCAGCGTTGGAAATGGCGAGGTCTCCAGCACTCCCAAGATACAAACCGAAACGTCCCTGGATTTGGAGGCTCCTGGAGGCAGCGAGTGCCTGCCCGAGTCTTCTGCCTTCTGAGCGGTCAGGCCTGGGACTGCGACCAGCGTGTGGGGCTCCCCAGGCAGGTCCCAGCTGCCAGACTGTGAGACGTGAGGTCTGCGTGCACATGGCTGTGGACTTGATGAGCGAAAGCTTTTAGGGAAAACTCCGTTGAAAACCACTCTGGAAATTGAATTCGGTGATTTTTCTTTTTCCTTCTTTCTTTTTAAAAAATATTCACTTATTTATTTGAAAGAGTTACTGAGAGAGAGCTTCCATCTGCTGGTTCACTCCCCAAATGGCCGCAGTGGCTGGACCTGGGCCAATCTGAAGCCGGGAGCCAGGACCTTCTGCTGGGTCTTCTACTTGGGCCGTCTTCCACTGCTTTCCCAGGCCACAGCAGAGAGCAGCCGGGTCTCGAACCGGTGCCCATATGGGATGCTGGCGCTGCAGGCAGAGGCTTAGCCTACCATGCCGCAACGCCAGCCCCACTGCTGCAGTTCTGATCCGGCTTTCTGTTATTGCACCCTGGGAGGCATGGAGGATGGCCCAAGCTCCCTGCCTGTGGGCGGCAGATGAGCATCCGGGAAGGAGTCCCATCCAACAGCCAGCATCCTGTCTCTCTCCGCACACCTGGCTCTCCAGGTGTGGGACAGCGAGGCCTCGCTAGGGTAGCCCTGGCCACCCCAAGAGAAGGCGTGTCTGCTGGCCGCTCTGGAACTGCTCAGCGATGGTTCGCGGGTGGACAGCGGCTCAGGGTGGCAGACCCAGCCGGGTGTTCTGCAGACGGCAGATCCAGGGTAAGAACTGACAAGTCCGCCTGGCTGTGCTGCCAACACTGAATCCAGAACAATGACTGTCACATCCCTAAGAGGGACGGCTAGAGCCAAGAGATCCGAGAAGAGAAACTGCCCAGCCTCGTTCCCCGCCGCTGACCAGGGCTGCCTTCCCGCCTGGAGAGCCTGCTGGGGCCATGTGACCACCCTGGGAGGAACAAGCTGAACCTGCTGCCCCGTGTGCGCTGTTCTCACTCCAGGGCCCGACTTCAGCGTCCCCCACGCTCGGCCCTTCCCCTTCCTGCAGCCCAGCTCTCCGTGAACATGGGCTCCCCTGCTCTTGGTGTCCCCCAGAGCCCCGTCGTGATCCCCCTGGGAACGCCTTGAGGGAGTGGGCGGTGGAATGAGGCAGGAGGGTGGCGGGAGGGTGGCGAGAGGCTGGTAGCCCCGGGAGCCGGGGAGCTGGGAGGCACGTCTGGAATCTTCAGGCGTGTCTATACCTGAAGTCTAACCAAATTACAAGGCACTGCCTCTGCCAGCTCCCAGGGAGCCAAGCAGCAGGCTCTGGTGGGCTCCTGGGCTGTGCGCTGGGTTCCCTCCCCTACCCCGTGCCAACTTGTGTGCCAGGGAGCTGGCTTCAGACTGTGGGAGCCAGAGACCTCCAGGCTGGTGAGGAGGCAAGTGCTTTGAATGGCCGGCAGCATTTTTAGCTTGGATACCTCCCGGGCGGGTCCTGGAGAAGTGGCTTCTTCCTCTGAGGCTCTCTTTGAGCCCGTGGAGTTGGGAACACAGCGCGGGCGCTCCCCATGTCACATGGGCCCTCCAGCAGAGCCCGCAGCCACTCCGCGGTCCACCATTCAGGTCTCTGCAGTGAGACTTGACCTAGGGAGCCGCTTGGGTTGGAGAAGCCCGGGCCAGTTCAGGTCGTGCTGATCTGCCAGGTTCGATTCAGGTTGGGTTTTGCTGCCAACTGAGTTAGGAAAAAGCTCCCAGGTTTTAGATGTTTATGGATTTTGGAGTGTGGTGAAAGGGTTGTGGCTCTGTGTGGCCTCCCGGGATGTCCCGGGGTGGGAGGGAGGTCCCCCCTCCCCCATTCTACAGGCCAGGAAGCCAGGACTCCAGAGGGTCAGGAATGTGGGTGATGCCACTCGGCTGATAAGTGAGCTGATTCCAGGCCAGCCCTGTCTGCCTCCGGAGCCCTGCGTTTCCCTCCGAGGTATGGTGTTGTTTTAGGAATGAGTCAGGGTGGGGGGCGGAGCTCGGCCTTCTGCAGCTTCCCTATGAGGGAGGAGCGTTCAGCTCATCTGCCAGGCTTCGTGGTGGCTGCTGCTTCTTTATACCTTGACTTCTGGGTCCCATTGGGCTCAAAGGCTCAGAGGAGAGGACGCTCAAGTTCAGTCAACTTCGTGGCTTACGAGGTGTCTCCAGCAGGCTTTGCGGGGGCTGGGAGAGCCAAGAACGGCTGGGGTCACGCTGGGTTTAGGGAGAGACCCCCACCCAGCGCCAACAGAATGCTCCATGCTTCCTGCCACCCCACCCGTGGCCTGGCTGTAGTGTTGTCTTGAGCGAGGACTGGCCGTGAGATTGATGGACCCCACACAAGGATGAGAGTGATGTGCGGCTTGCAATAGGGAGTATTCAATTAGGGAGCCTCTCTGGTCTTCATTAGCAACAAGCACAAACGGTCATTGGAGGTGCTAATTCAATCTGCCCCCGATGCACCGGGCTTTTAACACTCCACATGGCCTGTTGTCTGTGCCATGGTATCAACAGCTCCTCCCCTAGTTTCTAAGAGCACTCGGGGGCAGCGGCCATCTCTGGTCATCGCTAGGTCAGGCAGGGGTGGGACTCTTAATATCCAGGCCCCTGCGTCCACGGTGAGGACCCCAGCGGCGTGAGGTCGTAAGGTTGGATGCTCAGGTCAGGGAGTGGCCTGGGCTGTGTCTTTCACCAGGATGAGTGGAGGCTGGTTGCCATAGGAACAAGGAACACGTGCTCCAGCTGACTAGAGAGCGGGGTGGGGGTGTGGTGGGGGTGGGGTCTTCTTACCACCAGCTCCTGGACTTGCTGCCGGGGAAGTCTTTCCTAAAGATAACCTGAGGGCCACATTGGCCTCCAAGAATGGAGGCTTGGAGGCAGCAGGGCTCCACACTGGCTTTGGAGAGCACAGGGGGCGAATTGATGTCTTCTGCCCTCAGTCCTGGCCACCCTCGGGGAGTGTGTCTCAAGTCTGCTTGGCTTGCTGGTCACCAGCTCCGAGCCCCCCCACCCCGGCCTTCACCGGCTGCTCCCCTGGGAATCTTAGCTTCCCATAGGGCCATCCAGCCCCCCCACAACCATCCTGCGAGCTTTTCTACCCTGCGGATCTGTAAACTTCCCTTCCTTCTCCGACCCCAGCCTCCACCCCTGTCCTCAGCCCAGCCAACATCCCCCAGCCTCTCTGCTGCCCTCAGGCCAAACCCCCCATCCTGGCCTCCTCCCTGGCCTCCTGGACACCAACGATGGATGCAGAGCCTGGATGAGACGTGAGATCCTCCATGGTCACCCTGCTCCTCCCCTGGAGTGGGTTGTGACTTGGGGTGCAGGTGGCTGGAACTACTCAGAGCCACCCAAAGGAGACAGAATTCTAAGGGTGCTGGGAAGGGTCCCATTTCTTCCAAGGCCAGAGAAACAGCAGACCCCAGAAATGAGCTAGAACTGTGACACCGAGACCCTGGGCACTGCCAGGTGACAGCAAAGTAAGGTGGAGGCAGGGACCTTGTAGAAATGTGTGTGTGTGTATGCACATGCGCAGAAACACACGGGGCTCAAGCCCACTGCACAGCCGGCAGCCCAGCCCCATGGTCCCTCTCTGGACGATACCCCTCCAAGGCCTGATCTGACACGTGATTTTATGTGTGTTGCTTTGTCTTTTTTTCCTCTTAAAGATTTATTTTATTTATTTGAAAAGCAGAGTTATAGCCGGCGCCGCAGCTCACTAGGCTAATCCTCTGCCTTGCGGCGCCGGCACACCGGGTTCTAGCCCCGGTTGGGGCACCGATCCTGTCCCGGTTGCCCCTCTTCCAGGCCAGCTCTCTGCTATGGCCAGGGAGTGCAGTGGAGGATGGCCCAAGTTCTTGGGCCCTGCACCCCATGGGAGACCAGGAGAAGCACCTGGCTCCTGCCATCGGATCAGCG
This sequence comes from Lepus europaeus, assembly GCF_033115175.1. Classification (NCBI taxonomy): domain Eukaryota; kingdom Metazoa; phylum Chordata; class Mammalia; order Lagomorpha; family Leporidae; genus Lepus; species Lepus europaeus. Next base: position 19,491,251 of record NC_084840.1, on the reverse strand, counting down.
CGGTGCGCCGGCAGCAGCGCGCCTACTGTGGCGGCCATTGGAGGGTGAACCAACGGCAAAAAGGAAGACCTTTCTCTCTGTCTCTCTCTCACTGTCCACTCTGCCTGTCAAAAAAAAAAAAAAAAGAAAAGAAAAGCAGAGTTAGAGAGACAGACCTTCCATCAGCTGGTTCATTCCCCAAATGGCTTCAACAGCTGGAGCTGCACCAGTCTGAGAGCTTCCTCCAGGTCTCCCACGTGGATGCAGGGGCCCAAGCACTTGGGCCATCTTCTGCTGCTTTCCCAGGCCATGGCAGGGAGCTGGATTGGAAGTGGATCCGCCAGGGCTTGGCTGGTGCCCATATGGGATGCCCATATAGCATCTCAGGCAGCAATAGTACTCCCTGTGTCACAATGCCGGTCCGAGTGTTGTCTGTCTTAATAAGACCCTCTCCTCCCCCCAGTCACACAAATTTCATGTCCCTCCAAACCTGACTCTGCCTTGCTCTGTGTGCAGCAACACATACGCACCCAGCCTTCCTCCCGGCTTCCTCCTCCCTCCCCCTCTGCACACACTCACCTGGGAGCGTCTACACCACTCATTCTCACATGTGCGTGTGCAGAATTTCCAGCTTCTGACTTGCTGTTGGTGGGTAGGAAGTTGCCCCCAGGAGACCCTCCGGGCCAGATCTGGTGCAATGCTGCTGACCTTGGGCCAGCTGCTCCTCCCAACACCTGACCCGCTCCTCCCTCTTCTCCGGCCACTGGGCCTCCCATCAGGAGTGAGTTTCAGATGAGAAATTCGCTTTTGGAGAGAGGCTTTTACCCAAGAACCAGAGCCCTGAGGACTCGGTGGCCTCTTTGGTCCTCTCACTTGGGGGCAGTGCGAGTCCCTCTGTCACGTCCAGTGGGCCCCGGGGAACAAGCCTGTGCCCGTGTGACCCAGCTGGATGGGTGCAGCGGAAGCACTAGAACTTGGCTCTTAGTCCATCCGCCCTGCCCAGCCATTGCTCCATGTGAGAGATGACGCTGAAAAAAGAAGTCCACCTCCCAGGTCCAGGTGGTCAGGGACAGGCCTCCCTCTCGTTGGAGGTTCTCCAGGGCTGGTACCTCAGGCTCTAGTGGGTGTGGGGGGAAGGGGTCTCAATCGGGTGCTGCATCAAAGGCCTTTCAACCTGGGCGTAGGCCTCTCCAGCTGCCATCTGGGCGATCGACTCCTTTCAGAACAGTTACTAAAGCACCCATCTCTATGTATCAAAGGATTTTTAAAAATGATTTAATGATTTATTGAGAGGCAGGTAAGAGTTCTTCCTGCTGTTCTTCCACTCCTCAAATATCAATAACCACCAGAGCTGGACCAGGCCAAAGCCAGGAGCTCAGAACTCCATCTGGGTCTCCCAGGTGGGTTTGGGGCCCAAACACTTGGGGCATCTTCCACTGCTTTCCCAGGCACATAAGCAGGGAGCTGGATCAGAAGTGGAGCAGCCGGGACTCGAACCAGCGCCCATACGGGGTGCTGGTGTTGCAGGTGCCGCGATGCCTGCCTCACAGTCATGGATTTTATAGTTGAGACAGAGCCATCGTCTCCTAGGGATGACCACTCGAAGGCAGGTGCAGACAGATAACAATGGTTACTGGCAACTGTTGAACATGTATTATGAACTCTCTGAAATTCTCTGCTGGTATAATCTCATTCATCCTGAGGCGGGCCCAGGAGTTAGGTCCTCGTATTCTCCGCTGTGTGCAGATGGGGGAGTGGAATCTCTGGGTGGTTCAGTCCCTCGGCCAGAGTGCCCTAGGTAGGAAGTGCTGGCGTCAAGACTCGAGCTGGGGCAGTCTGACTTCAGAGCAAAAATCTCAAGGTAAATGCAGATTCAACTCAGGGAAAACAAAGGGAGGGATTGGCTCGTAGGATGCCCCATGGGAAGGGAATTTGAGGTTGCACAACTGACATCAAGTGGGAAGAGAGGCACTCTGGGACTGCGTCTTGGGCTCTGATCCCGGTTCTCTCTCTTCCTGGCTGTGCAGCCCGGGCCAGTTCCCCGGGCCTTCTGGGCTAGAGCAGCAGGGCCTGCCTCTGGAGGGTGAGCGGGAGCATGCTGCGTCATGCCGTCATGCCCTGGGGTGTGGGCTTCCTGCCCGCTCTGTGCCCCTCCCCTGGTTTTCCTGGAGAGGGTGGGCAGTGGTTTGGGAAATGCAGGGCTAAATCTCTCAGAAGAAGAATGTCCCAACAGCCCTCTGAATGCCGTGCCTTCCGGACAAGACCCTGCCCTTGCTGTTCCCGCTGTCTGGAGTTGGAGGGGACACGGCTGGAGAGAGGGGGCGTTTGGCTTTGTGTGGCTGTCAGGCAGCTCCCACCCACGGGTCCCAGGTTCTCCATCACCACCACCACCCCCCTTTAAAAACAAGGACATTCTCTTGCATAACTCAGTTACAATTAACAAATAATTAACAAATGCAGGAAACTTAGCATTCTTGCAGTTCTGTTATCTAAAATGCAGTCTGGGCTAGGACTCAGGCTGCTCACTGTTGACATAAGATGACTTCCTCAGCCTGTTGTTGTCGCTCGCTCATGCACTGACAACTTCTGAGGCCTGCAGAACCCTCTCGTGGCCTTTCTGGGCCCGGGCCAGTTCCTCTGTGCCCCCCGACACCTCCACAGCCTCACTCCTGGCCAGGGTGACTAGGTGCGGTCGTGGAAGCACCTTCCTGAAGTGGCAAACTTAAGGTGATGCCCAAAAGCTCAGTAATCAAGATCAATAATATTTTAATGCAGTGTTTTAAAAATTGCATTCCATAGTCTTGCATTATTTTATTATTATTTAGTGAGACACATCCTTTCTGTTGGTTTGCTCCCCAGACGCCTGCTGGGAATGAAATCCAGATCTCCCACGTGGGTGGCAGGAACCCAGTTACTGGAGCCAACACCTCTGCCCCCCTGAGTCTGCAGGAAGCTGGGGTCAGGAGCTGGGCCCCGAGCCCAGGTGCTCCAACGTGGAACATGGGCATCTCAGCCAGTGTCTAAACCGCTAGGCCAAGTGCCTCCCTCTTCAGAAAGATCAACATGAATGCAAACGTATCATGAAGAACAAAATACCATCATCTTAAATAGACAGGGCCAATAACAGTTCCACCCCAAGCCACACAGGAGCCTGAGGCAAAAGGCAAAGTCGGGAACACCGATTCTTTATTTAAAATATCAGAGTGGGTGTTTGCCCTAGCAGTTGGGAGTCCGTGGGTTCAGGTCCTGGCTCCGCTCCCACATCTGCTTCCTGATAACGTGCACCCTGGGAGGTGGCAGGTGATAGCTCCAGTACGTGGGTCCCTGCCACCCATGTGGGAGACCTGGATTGAGCTCCCTTGTGGCCCAGCCACACCCTTTGTGGGTATTTGGGGAGTGAACAGGGGATGGGAGTTCTCTCTCTCTCTCTGCCCTTAAAATAAACAATGTTAAATATTTGTATTTTGTTTATTGATTTTTTGCCTTAATTTTTATTTAAAAAAGCCACATTGCATTAAAATATAAATCTGGATTACTGAGTCTTTGGTGCCCCTTACACGAGGTAAAACCTTCAGAAAGTTCATGGAAAATGTGAGTTAGGACAAAAACCATACACAGCTTTCAAAGAACATTTAGCACCAGTGTAACCTTATCTTTTAATTCCATTTTGCTCTGAACTTTCCAAAGTCCTCCGTGCACCCTGCAGGGTGGGTCCCCCCCCCCCCCCCCGCCATCGCCCATCCTCAGAACGAGGGAGAGAGAGAGGTGGGGTTCCCAGCCAGTGGCTGGCTCAGGAGAGGAGGAGGGAGGGTGGGGACAAGGGCCTGGAGCACAGCCCAGGCTCGCTCTGGCCTCTCTCTGGCCAGGACCGCTCTAACAGCTTCCAGCTGCTTCCACACCCACCAGACTTCCGCCTGGGAGTGGTGTTTCCTTGGCTCCCTGCCCCCCACCCCTTCACCAAGCCTGTGACCCGAGAGGGCCTGGGTCCCTCCCTGGTGGACCCTCAGCTGCTCCTGTTGTCCGCTGTGTCGTCCATGCCCGGAGCCCCTGGGGTGCTGTTCCAGGTCTCCAGGCTGCTGGTCCTCGTGGGGCAGGGCCATGGTGAGTGACACAGGCGTGGCGTCAGCCAGGCTGGGGACCGGTCCTGTGGTAGCAGGACTGCCCTTGACCATTTGGAGCTGGGGCAGGGGGGCGGTCGTTGGTTGGGTTGGGTTTTGGTGAAGCGAGGGCGCTGAGGCTTGCTCTGCGTGCCTGCTGAGACCACATGGCGTCGCAGCAGTGATGGTAACGCCCTGCGAACTGTCCAGGGTTTGCTTGATGTTTGCCCCGTGTTCAGATCAGCCTCACCTCTGCCTCCACGCAGTCTCTCTGGAAGCCAAGAAGACCCCAGCCCACGCCCAGCCCATCCAACCAGCGAGGCACAATGGGTGCTCCTGGGAGTTCTAGCTGGGACTTTTTTTTTTAATGTCTCAACTGAAGGCATTTCTGTTTTAATATCTTTATTACAGTATCATTGATACAACGGCGTCTATTTGAAAACTCAGACGCAGTATGCCTTGTGAAATTGTACCCGCAATGAAGAGCACAATCTCCCGAACTGGCCCAGACCGCCTGCCCCTGTAACCGCCCTCCACCCCGTCCCCAGGCAACCAGCAGCCTGCTTTCTGTCACGGTGGATTAGTGTGCGTGTTTTAGAATCCGTATAATAGAATCATACAGTGTGTGCCTTTATGGGGCGAGGAGGTCTGGCTTAGTTATTCTGTATTCATCCAGTGTTGCATGCATTGATGATTTGTCTCCTTTCACTGCTGGGTCTTACTCTGTGGTGCGGATGGCAAGTGTATGGTCATCCCATGTTCATGGACACTGGGGCCATTCAGTCTGCGGCTGGCACAGATCTGCTGTGAACAGCTGTGTACAAGTCTTTGTGTGGACATAAGCTTTCATTTCTTTGGGGTAAAAAACCTAGCAATTGAGTTGGTGGGTTGCACGGAGGATATATATAACTTGTCCTTCCACTGCTTTCCCAGGCGCCTTAGCAGGGAGCTGGATCGGAAGTGGAGCAGCCGGGTCTCCAACCAGTGCCCATAGGGGATGCCGACGCTGCAGGCGGTGGCTTAACCCGTCACGCCGTGATGTGTGTAACCGTTCTCCAGGGTGGCTGTGCCGCTTATGTTCTCAGTGACAGCAGGTCAGGACTGCACTTCCCTGCCAGCACTTGCCGTGGTTGGTCTTTTAATTTTAGCTGTTGTCGTGGGGATGGAGTGATCTCATGGTGGTTTCAGTTTGTGTTTCCCTGGTGACTCAGGAGGTCCTGTGACAGCTGTGTGTCTCCTGGTCGTGTTGTTTTCCTGTGAAGTTGTGAAAGCTCTTCATGTGTTCCTGGTAGTTCTAAGTCAGTTATACATTTTGCAAATATTTCTCCTAGCTTATGGCTTATCTTTTCATTTTTATAACTGTGTTTTGAAGAACAAAGTTTTTTTTTTTATTTTGATGAGGCTCAGTTGATTTTTTCTAGTTCGTGCATTCTGTGTCTATTTTAGACATCTTTGCCAAACCGAAGTCATTAAGATTTTCTCAGAAATCTTGCAGTGTGAGCTCTCACATTTAGATCTGTGGACCATTAAAAAAGGTTTTTTTCATTTGTTGAGAAGCAGAGAGACAGAGATAGATCCTTCATCTGCCGGTTCGCTCCCCAAATGCCTGCAATAGCCAGGGCTGGGCCAGGCTGGAGCCAGGAGCCGAGAACTCCATCTGGGTCTCCCACATGGACAGCAGGGATGCGAGTGCTTGGGCCATCGCTTGCCGTCTCTCAGGGTGTGCGGGATCAGAAGTGGAGGCGAGACTGAAGCCCAGGTGCTCCAGGAGAAGACGTGGGCATCCCCAGCACCATCTCGACTGTTGGCCCAAATGTCCACCCCTGCGCGTCCTTTGGAGTTAATTTTTTAATAGCAGGGTCCAGGCTCTTTTTCGGTTTGTTTGCTTGTTTTTGGCATATGGATCTCCAATTTTTTCCTAGCACCACATGTTGAAAAAACTAACTCCCCTCACCCCCACCCCCACAAGTCACCTGTTTACCTTTGTCAAAAGCCGATGGACCAAATAGGAGTGCTTATTCCTGAGCTGTGTGTCTTCACATGTATCTTTATGCCAATACCACATTGTCTGGTATGCCTTATGCAGTTAGTTATTTAAAAAGCAGACTGACAGAGATCTTCAACCTGCTGGTTCACTCCCCAGCTTCCGGCAGCAGTGGGGGCTGGGCCAGGTGGAGGCCAGGAGCCAGGAACTCCATCCAGGTCTCCCACGTGGGTGGCAGGAATCCAGAGAGTTGGGTCATTGTCTGCGGCCTCTGAGGGTGAACACTGGCAGGCAGCTGGAACAGAAGTGCGGGCTCCATCCCAGAAACCCCGCTCCGGGCTGCGGGTGTCCCAAGCCGCGCTGGACGCACTGCAGCCACAACACCCACCCCTCATGATAAGTCTTGGAGTCAGAGAGTCTCAAGTCCTCCAAATTTATTGTCTTTTTATCCTAAGTCCATCGAACTTCCAGGTGAGTTTTATTTTTTTAAAGATTTATTTTACTTATTTGAAAGAGTTACAGATAGAAGTAGAGACAGAGAGACAAAGAGAGAGGTCTTCTATCTGCTGGTTCACTTCCCAGATGGCACAGTGGCTGTAGCTGTGCCGATCCGAAGCCAGGAGCCAGGAGCTTCCTCCAGGTCTCCCACATGGGTGCAGGGGCCCAAGGTCTTGGCCATCTTTCACTGCTCTCCCAGGTGCATTAGCGGGGGGCTGGATCAGAAGTGGAGCAGCTGGGTTGTGAACCGGCGTCCATGTGGGATGCCACTGCTGCAGGCTGGGGCTTTAACCCCCTGTGCCACAGCACTGGCCCCATGTGAATTTAAAATTGTCAGTTTTTACAAAGAACCTCCTGGGATTTTGATGAGAATTGTGCTGAATCCATGGAAAAATATCAGGAGAATTGACCTCTTGCTAACGTTGTCTTCTGACCCACAGAAATGGCATTTCTTCTTCATTTAGATCTTGCTGAACTTCTCAGCGATGCTTTTTAGTTTTCAGTGATGAGATCGTGCACATCTTTTGGCAAATTTTTATCTCTAAATATTTCGTATTTTTACACTGAGTGGTTTTTTTAAAGTTTCGGATTTTCGTTGCTTATTGTTACTATACAGAAATATGACTGAGTTTTTATCCTGGGCTTTCAATAGGCAGAACTTGGAAAGACCAAGACACAGGGTTTGCATGGTGTGATAAACATTCACAACGACGCACAGCGCCCTCTGCACCTTTCCCTGTCCTGAGTCAGTGGCTTGTTCTGGTGGCAGCCCTGCCACAGCCGTGGCCGTCAGGGATGCACAGGTGGGGTGGCCTGGTGAACTCTGACCCTGCACAGGTGCAACACCCTGATCAGGGCAGGTGTGGTCCAGCCGGTTAAGTGGATGCCTCTGGTGCCAACATCCCATCTCAGGCTGCTGGTTCAGGTCCCAGCTGCAATGCAGCTCCCTGCTATGGCCTGGGGGAGCAGTGGAAGACGGCCCAGGTGCTTGGGCCCCTGCACCCGCGTGGGAGACCCAGGTGGATTCTGGACCTTTCTCTGGCTTTGGCTGGGCCCTGCCCCTGCTTTTGCAGCTATTTGGGAAGTTGAGCGCAGATGGAAGATGTTTTTCCTATCTTTCCTTCTGTCTCTGTCACGCTACCTTTTAAGTAGAGAAATAGATCTTAAAAAAGAGAGAGAGAGAGAGAGAGAGAGAGAGAGAGAGGCTGGCGCTGTGGCGCACTGGGTTAAAGCCCTGGTCTGAAGTGCCAGCATCCCATATGGGCTCTGGTTCTAGTCCCAGCTGCTCTTCTTCTGATCCAGCTCTCTGCTATGGCCTGGGGGAGCAGTGGAAGATGACCCAAGTCCTTGGGCCCCTGCACCAGCGTGGGAGACCCGGAAGAGGCTCCTGGCCATCTAGGGAATGAACCAGTGGATAATAGAAGACCTCTCTTTCTCTCTCTGCCTCTCCTCTCTCTATGTAACTGACTTTCGAGTAAATAAATAAATCTTTTTTTTTTTTTTAAAGAGAATGTGAACACTTTCTCACTTCCTGATCTCTGGTGTTGTTGAGGGGGAATGGAGTACAGCTCCTTTAAGAATCCGGGGCCACCATCCACCAGGGCCTGGGAAGGCAGCCCAGGAGATAAGATAAGGCCCCCCTGGCTGGGTTAAAGCAGGGTCCTGAGCCACAGTGGCTGCCTACTGATAGGCAAACAGGAACCCGGACTGATAAGGAGGAGGTGCCAGCTCAAGCCCAGGCTGGCAAGAGGTGGGACAGCCTGGGCATTCGGGGCTTAACTGGAGAAGAGGGTGGGAACTGTGCAGAGAGGGGCCTTCTCTCCACCTGTCTGTCACACTGTACGTAAAGGTACTCTGCTCTGCAGGTAGCAATGCCCAGTAAATATCTGGCCTCTGACCTCCTCCTGCTCTAGCGAGATGCCCTGCTACAAGGCTTGGGGATTGCAGGTTTCTTCCTCAAACCAGGAAAACCCTGCTTGGACGGTCTGGTGCTGCTCATTTGCATGTATCTGCATAGATTTGCATGTGTCCTACAGGGAGGTACTTTTGTACTGGATTTAGGTCCTCTCAAATCAGCTGCCTGTTTTTAAAGGGATAAGGAGGGCATTGGTCTCTGTTCACTCGTGCCCCCCTTTCGCGTGCATCCTCCCAAGACGCAAAAATGACGTCTGGTCTTTGAAGTGGAAAGAATACCTGTGGGTGCATGGTTTGTGCAAAGGCAAGGATTGTTTGCCTGTCCACGTGTCTCGCTTCTTGGTTCTCTGCGACAATGCCTAGTTCCGCTCTCCAGATTCCGCAGATATTAAGGCACAGGGTTCTCCTAGCCAGCCAGCTAGCAGGGCTCAGGCGCTGCCCCTGGGCAGGTGGGTCTGAGGTAGCTATCCCACTGCTTCCGTCCCAGGGCTGGGGATGCTGTGGCTACCTTTGTCTGCTCCTCCAGGAATAAATAAAAATATCTTCCCTCCCCCGGATCCCTGCACCTCTATTGGCCCAACAGGCAAATATTTCATAATATGGGCTCATCCAATTGGGCGTCGTGCCAGAGCCGAGAGCCTCAGGTTGCGCGTGTGGGCCAATCAGGCTGGGGGGACTAGAGGGCTGTCCCTCTGCACATGGGAGGCAGTGGCTTTGCTCAGGTGGCTGGCATCGAGGCAGGAATCGCCACCTCCTCGGGGCTGGGTGAAGGAGGCCGGGCTGTCCGTCCAGCAGCGAGGCAGCCCAGCGCCGAAGGGGTTAAGGCCAGTCAGCATGTGCGGCTGTTAATGATTGCTGCCCACGGGGACCTGGCCAGTGTTAAAGGGAAGGCGCTGCTTCCCCGTTCCTGAGTGTGGAAGGAGGCCGGGCTGGAGGCAGCTCAGGGGACCCAAGGCGGAGCAGAGCCGGTGAGTAGGTGGTCCTCTGGGGCTGCACGTTGGTCTGGGTGGCTCCCGTGGAACAGGCCGGGGGCTCCAGCCCCGGCTGGGTCCATCTTCCCAGTTGGAGCCTGCTTTTTTTAACCACCAGATATAGATCCTCAGCCTGGGGCCAAGTCGCAGTGGCCGTCTTGTTTTATTAGCAGGAAATCTCGGGGGTTGCTTTAATTCAAGGGGTGAGGTCCAGCTGCTGGGCTCGGGCCGTAGACACCATTGTCTGTCCTGATCCCCAGACAATGGTGCCGTGTGGCCACCCCGCACACAGAGCCGCCGCTCTGCCCTCTCTCTGAGCCATTGTCTCCAGAGAGGGGTTCAGGCAGGAGCCGCTGCGGCAGCGTCGCCCGCTCTTGTAGGCCGGTTTCCTGGGACCAGGCCATGGCAGCCAGGCAGAGGGGACACAGCCACAGGAGCAGAGGTGGCTGTGCTCTTACCTCTTGCCCTTCTCATGCCTCCGGGCAGGTGCAGGGCAGGACCAAACCAGTGGGCTGGGGTGCAGGCGATCCTTCCTTAGGAAGAGAGTTGTCGTTTGGGAATAAAACTCAAGGCCAGGAAGAGAGGGCGCCAGTCCTTTTGTGTTGAGATTTCTGTTGTCACCATCCCTCAACCTCCCTTCTGGTCCCTCGAGGTCCCTCCTCCCCTTGCTCTCCAAAACACTGGTGACCTTTGACCTAGGCACCTGCTCACTGCTCGGCAGGCTTGTGCAGGGAGTGTGGGCGGGAGTGGCTTGGGGGAGCAGGTGGCCCCACGGACTTCTCAGCTGATCCCGTCTGTGTGTGTGCACGTGTGATCAGAAAAGGAGAGATGACACTGCCCACCCCTGGCCCCCACTGGGACCCTTTTGTTCCCCTGCCTCTGTCCTGGGAGGGAAGATGACTTCATGGTGATGTTAGGCGGGTCCTAAGCAGGGATTCTGGCCCTGGGCCGGGTGGGATAGGGGGGTTGTAGGGTGGAACAGAGTGCTTTGGGGCCAGTCTTGAGGGCAGATTTGAGAGAAAAGGTAACTCTCTGCCTATGGCTTTCCACTGTGTGCAACTTCCTCTGACTGGGCTGCAGATAGGCAAACAGAAACCAGGCACAATAAGGAGCAGGTGCCAGCCACTAGGCCCAGCAGGGCCATGGCTGGAGCAGCCAAGTTTCTGGGCATTTGAGGCCAAGAAAGAGGGGGAAGTAGAGGACAGGAGAGGAGCAAAACTTGTTTTGTTCTTCCCTCTGCTAAGAGTCACCTGCGCAGGGGACCAGCCAGCTCCATCCGTGCTCCTGGAGAAAACTTGCATAGGGACTGCTGTTCCCAGGCAGGTGGGCTTCACGGGGTCCAACCCCTGCGGCTGCCCCCATGCTCAGATGGTCCCACGCTTGGTTTGATGCTCTGCTGTTTCAGCAAGTTTGGCGTCTTTATTCTGCACCGGGTCCTGCAACAACTTAGGCAGCTACTCCTGTGGCCAGCCCTGGGCAGAAGTCCTGGCAGCAGGAGAGCTGTTCGGATGCTCCAACAGCTGTAGGCACACTCACCTGCTACTCAGGTGTCACCTAGCAAAGCTGGCTTCTGGGCTGGCCGGAACCCACACAGCACCATCCCCCCCACCCCCAACCAAAGCCTTCTGCTCCTCCTCGGCCTCCCTGCCCAGCCTTCCTCCAGGGGTACTGCAGGCACTGGGACAGGGCAGGGGCAGCGCTGTCCCTTATCTGATCACCTCCCTCCCTTCCTGGGCTGTCTCTCTCCCTTACTTGGACTGTAGCCAGCAGGTGTTCTGGGCCCGGGAGCACCTAGCCCTGTCCTCTGAGATCTTCCCTCCCCTCTGGGAGCTGCCGTGGCCCTTGGGCACTCGGCACCTGCGTCTTGTGTGGTTGGTGTTGGAGCAGGTTGCTTCCCTGTGAGCACCACAGGCTCCAGGTCTGGGTGGCTGCTGAGGTGGGGACAGGGGAGGTACAGGAAGGGAGAACTCTGCTCCTCTGCCCCCACTCGGGAAAAACGGCCCTCTTTCTTCCTCCTCCCTCAGCCCCAGCCAGAGGTCCCCCGGTCCAAGCAGGACAGGAAGGCAGGTTCAGGGACAAGTCCCCTGACCTCCTAGACGCCTCCCCAGCTCTCTTCCTTTGTCCATTTCTCCCCCCTCTCCCCCGCCCCGCCCCACAGCTGCTGCACACTGTTTCCAAAAGTCTCCCACTGATCCTGCACCCAGTAGGGCTGTTAACGGCGTTCACAAACCCTGGAGTGGAGTCTCAGGATGTGGGGCTTAAAACCCATGGATTATCCGCGTTCATTCTGATTGCACTTTGAAATGTATCCTTTGACTGTTCCTGTTGTGGGCAGCAGGTGTTCCTGTGTTTTTGGTTTAGTTTGCAACTGTAAGAGAACTTGAGTTTCTTAAGGACCTGGAGCCCCTGTCCGTGGAAGGATGAACTGGCTTGGAATTTAGAATTTGTTTTGTAGAACCCCCAAGAATGGGAACTGGAAGGTGGCTCAGAGAACACCCAGCCCAGAACTTTCCATAATGGACCATACTACTACATTCACTACAGTGAAGTGTGGCTAGCATGTCTAAGGGACTGCAATTTTGTTTTGATTTAATTTGAGTTAAATAAAATGAGTCGCACATGTGACTGGGGCCTGCCCTTGGATGGTGTGGTTGGGATGGTGCTGCCTGTTTTGTTCCCTTGTTTGGTTAATAACATCAGCCACCTAACCGAGCACCTACTGTGTGCCAGGTATCTCCTAGGGGCTCTAGGTCTGTGATCTCACTTAATCCTCCTAGCCACCTGGCATTGCTCCATGTGACAGCCTGGGAAACAGACCCAGACAGGCAGACTGGCTCTGCATCGGTCAGCTCCCAAGACTGCTCCCTGGGAGGCCGCTGGTCTCACGCTGTCCCTCAGGAGGGTCCTCGCACTGTCCGGTCTCTGCTGTCATGTGACAGCTTCTCACCGGCTCTCCTGGTCCCCGTCTAGGTCCTGCCTTGCCTCCCTGGGGTGTCAGTACACTTCAGGAAGGGCTGTCACAGGCCACCGCAGGGAAGGCAGCAAGGGCTCGGCTAGGCATGGTGGGTTTCTGGCCGGGGTTCCAGCCCATGCTGCCTGGGTCCTGCCTGTGGGCCGCCCTCCCAGCCCCTGCCAGCTCCCTCCTGGAGAAAGGAGCTGTTCAAACTTTCCCACAATCCTCCTGGTCTAGGACCCTCCCTGGGGGGCGGGATAGGTGGGTCCCCCTGGGCAGGTGAGGAGCCACGGGAACTCTAGGCTGTGCTGCCCTCTCCCTGCCCTGGGAGACTCCTTCCTTGCTCCCGTCCCTTGCTCTCTCTCTCTTTTTTTTTTGAAAAGCAAAGTTAGAGAGAGAGACAGAGAGAAAGGTCTTCCTTCTGTTGGTTCACTCCCCAAATGGCTGACACAGCCAGCGGGCTGCGCCAATTCAAAGCCAGGAGCCAGGTGCTTCCTCCTGGTCTCCCATGCGGGTTAAGGACCCAAGGACTTGGGCCATCCTCCACTGCCTTCCCCGGGCCACAGCAGAGAGCTGGCCTGGAAGAGGAGCAACCGGGACAGAATCCAGCGCCCTGACTGGGACTAGAACCCAGGGTGCCGGCGCCGCAGGCGGAGGATTAGCTAGTGAGCTGCAGCGCCGGCCCCCTGCTCTCTTGATTTATTGCTTTCCACTTCTGCAGACAAAGCCCTGGCTCCGTAGCCCCTTATCAGAGTTGGGTTGGCAGGGGGGGAGGAGATGGGATGGGAGGGATGGGGCCGCCCGGCCCGGGGGGTCCCAAGGGGAAGACTTGGAGGCTGAGCTGTGTCCTGCCTCCTTCCTCACCATCCAGCATATAGGCAGAACGAGCAGCAGGTGCCTTCCTGTGCCCACTGCCAGACCCTGGCCTCCCTGCCTCACACAGCCATGCAGCCCTGCTGTGTGCGACACAGGCCCAGGCTGGAGCTGCTTGGATATGACTGCCCCACTCCTCGACACCCAGGCAGGGGTCATGGGACTCGCGTTCCTGACAAGCCCCCCAGCCCTGTCACCCATGGGTGTCACCTGGGAAACGCTAGTGGCTTGTGAAGCCTGACTTCAAATCGTCCCTGACTCATGGTGCTCTGCCCCTCCCCCCTGGAACTGAGCTGCTCAGGCTGGGTGACAGCCAGGGTCCGGGGAGCCAAGGAGACACGGGTGCCGTCTGGCGCTCCTGTCGCCGTGGCTGGCGGCCGTGGACCTCCGCTTCCCCAACTTTGCAATGGGCCTGCCCTGCCCCCCTGCAGCCTCAGGGCCAGAGCCGGCTTGCGGTGCACCGCTTCCTTTGTTGTGTCCCGCTCAGGGCACCGTGACCTCCCACCTGGGTCTGGTGGACGTGTGCGCTGTTGGCTGAATGAGGCATCACTTCCCGCCGCTGCTGTGTTCCCGAATGGCCTGACTCTCCCAGACGGCCGCGTGGGGAGCTGGGAGGCAGAGAGGGCTCTTGGTCCAGCCTCGTTCCCCGCCCCCCCACCACCACAGACACTGGCTCAGTGAAATTCCTTCCTGTGGGGTGGGCTAGGGTGCGGTCCCTGCTCTCTGCAGGACCCAGAACAGATCTGCTGAGTTAGGAATGAAGAGAGCCGCTTTCCGTGACCTCGCGTGGACCCAGGAGGGGACAGCTGGGCTGTGTCAGCCTCTGCAGCCAGGGGCTGGGAGTCGGCTCAGTGCTGGAGCGAGGCGGGTAATTAATGATTGCCCTGCCCTCTTACCCGGGATCCTTTCCATGTTGCAGGCCGGGCGAGGGGAGCGGGCTGGAGCCTGGTTTCTCTGCTTCTGTCTGGCTCCCAGCTCTTGGGGGGAGCTTGATAGCGGGAAAACACGGGGCTGGAGCCATACTCCTTCTCCCATGGTTCCCTTTTCCCCGGGCAGGGAGCAAACCCAGAGCGCACAGCACGAGGAGCGAGGCGCGTGCAGGGCCGGAGGAGCTGGCTGGCCCTGCTCTCCACGTGAGGTCCGGGGAAGGGGGAGGGGACCCCCTGGCGACCCCTGCTGGCCCCTGGGCTGTGTATTGGCAACTGGAAGAGGCGGCCAGGTCCACTGAGCGGAGGCTGGCTGCCCGGGAATGGCGGCCGATAGTTTTACAGCCAGAAGGATCACTGGCCTGGGCTTGGGAGGCCCCCTGGTCCAGCGCTCAAACTACTTGGGACCACGGCGAGGTAGGGAGGTCCTGGGTGCACGAGGGCCTTGGTGGAAAAGCCCCCCACCGACCAGCACGGATGGACCGCGGTGGTTTAGTAACCGGCTCGGCTCCGCTGCCTCCCCACCCGGGTTATCGTCAGTTTTCAGAGGACAGGTGGGATTCTCTAAGGTAAAAGAAGATGAGATCAGGGTACAAGTTGGCGAGCAGTTCCGCTGGGTGGCAGCCCTCCCTCTCCCTCTCCTCTCTCTCCCCCTCTCCCTCTCTCTCCCTCTCCCTCCCTCCCCCTCTCCCTCCCTTTCCCTCCCTCTCCCTCCCTCTCCCTCTCTCCCTCTCCCTCCCCTCTCCCTCCCTCAATCTCTCCCTCTCTCTCCCCCTCCCTCTCCCTCCCCTCTCCCTCCCTCCATCTCTCCCTCTCTCTCCCCCTCCCTCTCTCCCTCTCCCTTCCTCTCCCCCTCCCTCTATCCCTCTCTCTCCCTCTCCCTCCCTCTCCTTCTCTTTCTCCCTCTCCCTCCCCCTCCCCCTCCCTCTCCTTCTCTCTCTCCCCCTCCCCCCTCCCTCTCCTTCTCTCCCCCTCTCCCTCTCTCCCCCCTCTCCCCCTTCCCCTCCCCCCTCCCCCTCTCCCTCCTCCTCTCCCACTCTCTCCCTCTCCCTCCCTCTCTCCCTTTCTCTCCCTCTCTCCTTCTCCCTCCCCCTCCCCCTCTCCCTCTCCCTCTCCCTCACCCTCACCATTGCCCTGACTGAACAGTACACCCTGGCCCTGCCACCTCAGGCGTTCTCCTCTGGTCTCTTTAGAGACCGGCCAGGCCCAGGGCAGGGCTGGGGACAAGGCAGCAAGGGACGGGCAGGATGGCGACATGGCAGAGCCGAGGGCCTGGGTCCGCCCGCCCGTGTGAGATTCTCCCCTTGAACATGGCATTTGCTCTGCTTCCTCCGAGGCTGAGCTGAGCACACGAGTGGAATTCCCCTGGGATTCCACAGCTGGCCCTAGGGGACGTGGAGGATGGGTTCTGGCTGTGGTGGGGTGGGGGCTGCCAGTGCGGATGGAGTTAAGCAGAATGGGGGTAGCTCGGTGGGTCGTCTCCCGGGATGGGCCTTGCATCTGAGGGTATTCCCACCTCCCTGGGGGAAGGCAGCTGCTTCTTGCCTTTTGGGAAACAATGGTGGCATCACAGGAGCAAGTGGGAAGAGACAGGGCCGCCCAGGCTGGGTCCCTGCACCTGCGAAGCCGGTGCTTTGCTCTGCAGGTAGCACGTGGAGGAGAGCAGTGCTGTTCAGAGGGGCAGCGAGGCCTGGTCCCCACTAACCCCTTCTTCACGTGGCAGCAACAGGGGGAAGCAGTGGGCTGCCATGGGGAGAGGCCGGCGGGGAGACAGCGTTCGCTCCCAGAGAGAGTGGGGGCGCTTCGGGGGGTCGGGTGGGGCAGCGCGCTCCAAGATGGGAACCGAGGTGGTCTCAATTGGAACAGGATTCCTGGAGCAGATTCAGGACTTGGAAAGTCACAGGGACATCTGGGGGGAGGCACGGAGCAGGAGCCAGACGCCCCCTCCTCCCCCCACTCCTGGAATTTGCTGGGGGAAGTGGGAGCGGTGGGCTAGGGGCAGGCTCCCTCCCACTCACCTCACCACCTCCTCTCCACCTGAGGAGCTGCAAAGCCAGAAGCCAAGGTTTCCAGGTGGGGAAGCTGGACCAGGCTACTTCTTTATGCACAGATTCATGGGAGTGTGGACATGATGCAGCTTGACACAGGACGGTACCCCCAGAGGGGCCCCCGAGAGTGGGAGGAGTGCAGTGCACCTCTCTGGCTGTTCCTGTTTGTCACCAGCGGCTCTGGGTGTCCGGTCTGGGGGTGCGTGTGCACACTTGCCTGCCTGCCAGGGGGTCGGTGTTGCTGCTGTTGCTGTGCTGTGCCCACTCTGTCCCCCGTGGATGCTGGGCATCACCAGGCCAGGGTGGGGGGCGGGGGAGGGACTGAAACTGCCTCTCGAACTGCAGCAAAGGCCCAGGTTTGGAGAGGTGTGGCTCTCCCCTTTGCCATTTTGTGGTCTTGGCACCTGTGGAATGTCTGCCCCGCCCCGACCCACGCCCAGGCTCCTCACACCTGGGACCTCGTGCTTCGCAATCCCTAACTCCTGCAGCTGGTGGATTTCTTAAGCAGAATATCATTGCCCGGATCCCTTATGCACCAAATGTTTCACAGCTTGGAAGTTTACAGCTATTATCTCATAGAATGAGAGGGATCTCACTGGTGCCTGAGAAAATGAAAGGCCAGAGAAGTCATTTTGCTAATTCATGCTGGATCCTGGCCTGGAAGCCTGGTCCTGCGGAATTCTCTCCCCGCCGATGGCCCTGTCTCAGGGCCACGCGCGTAGGTGGCTGTGGGTGAGTGATGGCCGCTGGTGCTTAGGGATGCACTTGCATTTACCATACAGCCCCTTGACTGCGTGAGATGCTCCCTTCACTTGGGTGGGATGGAGAGGCCCACGCTGGGCCTGTGCTCATTTGTCCCCGACATCCCAAAAGGAACAAAAGAGGAGCAAGAAGACAGATGACCCCTGCTTGCTTCCTTTTTAATTCAAAACTTTATTTATTTATTTACGTTTGTGTATTTGAAAGAAGGCTCCCATCTGCTGGTTTGTCCCTTAAATGCCCATGAGGGCTGGGGCTGGGCCAGGCTGAAGCTAGGAGCCGGGAACACTCCGGATCCTCCGTGTGGGAGGCAGCACACAAGTGCCCGAGCCATCGCTGCCTCTCGGGTGCACATTGGCAGGAAGCCGGAGCCAGGAGCACCGCTGAGGCGCAACCCCAGGCCCTCCCACAAGGAATGCAGGTGTCTTGAGTGCATCTTAACTATTGCACCACACGCCCGCCCTGGTTTCCCATTTCAGTGCTCCGTGCCTGGTGACTTGATGTCCCACCGAAAAGGAGAATCCGGCCCGGCCTTCCGTGCGCTGACCTAACCCTGGCCGGCCCTGAGCTGTCCGAGAGCGAGCCCTGCCTTCTCCAGGCTCGGGAGAACTCACTTGCAAGTTAAGCAAAGACCGTGGGAGGCCCTGCGCTCCGCATGGAGAGAAAAGGGGTATATTCTGCCTTCCAGAGGAAGGCCCCACTCCTCCCCCTCCTGTGCCCATGGACTTGGTTTTCCTCCCCGCCTGATGAGGGTGGATCAAGGCCAAGCTGTGTGTTCAGGGGGGGCCGGGCAGGGGTGCGAGCGAGGGGCAGAGATGGAGCTTCTCTTGGGGAGAGGAAGTAATTAATTCTGAGAGGGCGGAGATGGGGAAGCCCTTGGTAACAACACAACGTCGAACTCCGAGTGCGGGTGGCTGCAAATGAAACCGCAGCGTGCAGAGCTGCCCTCCTTCACTCGTTCACTTGTCATTGAGCAGGAACTCATTGAGCACCTACTGTGTGCAGGCAGGAGCCATCGGGAGAGGGCTCAGCAGCTGGGTCAGGGACAGGAAGGGGGGCAGCGTCCTGGCACCAGGGGCCGGGCGAGGCCCACTCAGTGGCTGAGGCTGGCGGCGACTCGGGTGCAAGATTTAGCTGTTTCAATAACAGCAGCTGGGGGCCCTGGGTACACGCGACCCGCGCGTTTCAGCATGGGTTAAATACAACATTGTCCGTGTGCCCTGCCATTAGCTGATGGCATTGTTCCCTGCTCCAGTTCTGTCCTCAGCAGGGAGAATGAGATCAGCCCCTCCCTTGCGGTGTCTGTTGTGAGATCACGGGATCGCCCTGGCAACAGACTGTGATGTCAGCACTGTGCCTGGCGCTGCTGGTCACAAAGGAATCTGTCGTGTGAAGACAGAAGGGGACCACACGGGAAGCTGGGGAACCGAAATCTGATCTCAGAAAGAACATCTTGGCAGCGCGAGGTGACAGCGGGCCCAGCGCCTGCTTGGCTTGAACACTTTGCAAACAACCCCAAGCCTTCATGAGGACTGTGGGGAGAGCAGGCTTGCTCCAAGGCAGGAGCAAGTGAGCGACCGAGCGAGAGGCCCCGCGGTCCCAGAGGGCATTGGGAAAGGGGAAGATGTGACCCCCGTGACCCCTGAATTCGGATCTCCCTGCCCCCAAGCGGACCGGCTGGGATGCATCATGTGGCGTCCGGGAAGATTTTCAGCACTAATCACGCTGCCGCCGCCCCCCCCCCCCCCCCCCCCCGCCCCAGTCGCTGCCCTCGCCCTTGCAGGCACAGGCAGGGAGATTTCTTCCATTTCGTCCAAGTGGAGAAACCCAGGCCTCGCCACCAGCTCTGGGTCCGCCGCATCCATGCCTGCTGGCTGGACTCGTCCCCCATCAGCCGGGCCGCCTGGTGCCGTGTCCGAGGGGCACGTCGGGGGCACGGTCACGGTTGCTCCCTTCATGATTGCCCCTGCCCGTGCAGGAGGAGGCTGGGCAGGCTGAGGAGAGACGGGAGACCTGCTTGTTAATATGCTTCCCAGCAGCAGCATCAAGGACAGCAAAGGACCCCGGCGTTCCCTCCAACCCCGGCGCCCGCACGCTCTAAAGGCTCCTGGAGAAGCCTGGTGGCGTTGGGCTGAGCGCCCGGGTCCGGGGCTGGGAGCCGGGAGCAGGCAGCCGCGCACTGTCTGCCTGCAGGTCGGGCTGGCGGGAGTTTGTGCGTGCAGAGGGGACACAGCCGCGTGCGCCTCCGCCCACCCAGCCACTCACTCCGTGTCCTTAGCGCAGTGAGGTCGGACTACCTGGAAGTGGTACACCTGCTCCGTGGCTGCCTGTGTCTCCTCTTCAGCATTTTCTCCTTGGGAACCTGACCTGGGAGGATTCCATCCCCTCTCTGCTTCACTCTGGCCGCTGGTATCTGATCAGCGGCGTTCCGGCTGAATGCTCGGGGAGCCACAGGCCCCCTCGGGTACCTGGGCAACCCTCACCTCCACCCGGGGAGAGCCCCTGTCCCTTCTCCAGCGCCAGAGCCCAGAGCCAGGAGGGGGAGCCGAGAGTCTGTGCCGCCGACCGCCCTGTCTCTCTGCCACAGCGTTGCCGGTTGAGCCGGAGGACTGACTTCTCAGAGGGATGGTAGGAGCAGGGCGGCTGGCGGGTCCTCCGAGGCTGCCGGACTGGGGGCAGAGCTGCCAAAAAGATGCTCAAGTTTCGGGCTGATCGCCGGGTCAGGTAGGGACCTCCCCCGAGGACCGTGAGTGCTGTGAAGTCCGAGAGGCCGCGTTGCAGGCACTCGGTCCTGTGGGGACCCTGGCACTTGGCAGCATGGGGCCTGCCTGCCTGCCTGCCTGCCCTGACCCGGGCAGGGAGCTCCGGCTGCTGCATTGCAGTGTTGGGAAGGGGCAGTTGTGTGGAAATCGGTGTCGGCAGATGGAGAGAGGACGGCATTTGGAGGAGGTGCCGGGTAGGGGAGTCTGGGGCAGGGAGAAACGTGCCATGCCCTGAGAGACTGACACGGTGGGCAGCGGGCTGTGTGTGCGCGCGCACAGGCACCGTGTGCATGCGCCAGCAGGGGAGCCTCCAGCAGAGGTGCCCCTGGAACGTGGGGAACAGACAAGGACTAGAGAGGCCGGGCGGGGTGGGGCGGGGAGCAGGTGCTCTGCGCCACTGGCGAAAAGCAGGACTGTGGCACCTCAAGGACTTTCTTGTCACAGACTGCCTGTCCCCAAGCCCCAAGAGAGGAGGCGAAGGTAACTGGAAGCTCCAAGATCCCCTGTGATTGCGTGGTTGGACCTGGGAGGGAGGTGGGGACAAGGTCTGGGGGTGGGGAGGAGCGGCTTGTCCGCACACTGGAGGTAGAACCGGGCCTGGTGGACTCCGGCTGCCTCTGGCGTCCAGGCTGGCGAGCCCGGGAGGCAGAGCGCACAGGTTCCCCCCGCCGGGCTGAGGCCGCCGCCTGTTGTGCCGCTGTCTCCTGCACTGTCTCTAGACTAGATCTGGGCATGACCAGCTTGGGAGCTGGAAAAACACCCTTTGATTTTATCTTTAGCTTCAGCAGACGGCCCAGGGGCTGGGCTGTTATGGAAAGAGGGAGCCCCAAAGGTTATTTTACTTCTCCCATGCAGCCGGAGGCAGCAGCCACGCTCTCTGGCCGGGGTGGCCCACTGCTGGGGGTGGGCCTCCGCGGTCCCTGTCCCCATGCCTGCTTCTGAGCGCCCACTGGAGCCGGCTCTGGCTCTCCCAGGGCTTTTCAAGAGGGCTGGGGGGAGAGGGTCTCCAAAGACACCAAGCCCCTGCCCCATGCTCGAAGCTAGATTCCACCCAGATGGCTGCTGTGTGCGGCTCTGACCAGTCCCCGCACCAGCCACCCGCCAGCTCTGCCTGCCTGCCTCCCTCCTCCCCCAGCCCACCCCATCTCCCCTGTCTCCCCCGACAGCCCACCCGGGAGTCTGCCTGACATTCAGCCAGCCTGAAGAGTCACAGCAGGGCTTCCCCAGGGAGCCTGGCATTAGGCTCCCATCTGCCCCTGCACGCCCCCGCCCCCTCCTGCTTCCTGCAGACATGCCCACTGAACCCCACCCCAGCCCCGCCACAGCATCACTTAATTAGATCTGGCTGTTGAGCCGGCACTGACCTTGATGTCTGGCAGCTCGTGGGCTCCTGGGGACAGCAAGTAGCCCTTGGACAGGAGGCCCTGGGCTCAGCAGCGTGTGGCTGGGTCCCAGCTCGGCCGAGAAACGGCATCTCTGGGTCTCCCACTTCACAGAAGGGAGGAGATGGAGAATAAAGCAGGAGAGGAGGAGTCCAAGGTCACACAAAAATTCTTTCCAGCAAATAACCAGGGAGCGTTTTTTACGTGCAGCCCAGGCAGGCGCCGTCGCCTGCCATGCACCAAATTTTGTGCCCTCTCCCACGCAACACCTAGGGAGACCACTGGGAGGGCTGGGGGGGAGCGGCTAGCCCGGGGGGGCTCCAGTATGGAGCGAACACTGACTCATGAGATGTGAACAGATTTCGTGTCGTCTTGCACCACCCCCAGCATAGGCTGCCCCTGCTGACCCCGCGGGAGGACACCTCTCTGTCTGTGTAGTCTCTGTCTTCCTCCTTGTTAACATAACGTATCTCCTTTGCCTCTGCAGCCACAATGAAAGACAGAACACATTTCTGCACCCAGTGACCGGCAAGGTCCCGGAGGAAAACAAAAAATTTGACTTGAAAACGTGAGTTTTCCCCAGCTTTGCCGTGTGGCCTTCCCATCCCGTTGTCCCTGCCTCCTTTGGCTGGGGAGGAGAGGTAGAGGGGAGGCAGGAGCAGGCGGGTGCCAGGGCTGAGGCTCCACAGCTTGGGGGACCCATCTGGCCCCTCCACTTTTCCTGGTATCTAGCAGAGGGCAGTTGGGTCACCTCCATGGAGCTGAGGTTTGCAGAGCACCTGGGGCCTCTGCGGGAGGCACGGAGGGAAGCCAGTAGGATTAGGATCTCCTGGATCCCCTGCCGTGTGTCCCTGGCTCACAGAGGAAAGGAGAAAAAGAGAGAGGGTTCACAAGTCGGCTCTCCTGGGCCCCTGGGCCGCCGTGGCCTTTACACTGGAAGGGAACAGAGTTCTAGAGCCCCAGGGTCTACAGTTGGGAAATAAACATGCAGGAAAGAAAGAGGAGGGTCAGGAGTTAAGCCGCCACCAGCAGGAGACTCTGGCCATTGGAGCGCCTTGGTTAGAGTCCTGGCTGCAGCTCCCCACTCCCACTGCCTGCTGGTGCAGACCCTAGGAGGCAGCCGGGATGGCTCAAACAGCTGGCATCCTGGTCCGGCTTGAGCTTCTGGCTTCTGACTTCCACCCAGCCTGGCCCTGGCTGTTGTGGGCATTCGGGGAGTGAACCAGCAGATGAGAGGAGTTGGGGGGGTGCACAGGAGAGTATCAGAACTGCTGGCATAGAATCTCCGAAGAGCTGAGGGAGCGCCGGCGCCTCTCGATGGAATTGGGCCTAGCTTTGTGCTGAAGCTGGGATGGGGGGAGGGCTGGGGGCAGGGAGGGGACGGGTACTTCCCACTGTTTCTGACCGATGTCTTCCGTTCAACTTGCAATCAGCTCGGCCTTGGACATGTCCAATAAAACAGGCGGGAAACGCCCAGGTACCAGTGACAGTGACATATCCAACCACACCATGGTGTCCGAGGTCCCTCCAGAGCGGCCCAGTGTCCGGGTGAGTCCAGCCCTGCCAGATGGGAAATTCTACCCGTGCGTGTTTAGTGCGACGTCGGGGCATCCTAGGCTGCCCAGCTACTTCTGCAGGCTCCAGTGAGCAGGTGCAGCGACCCAGGGGCAGAGTGGGAAGTGGGGAAGTAACGGGGCTCACACCAGAACCTTGCAGGCCAGCGTCTAGGCCAGGGCCTCTGGACCTCCGCTCTGGTAGCTCTGAGGCCGGTACTACTTTGTGGTGTGCGTCCCGCAGCACCCTAACCTCTCTCTACCTCCCTGCTGCCGGCTCCACCTTGCCTCCAGCTCTGCCAGCCTGGATGTCTCCAGACACTGCCCCTGGAGAGAAAATCCCCACACCCCCATTGAGAACCACTGATAGCAAAGCGCTGAGCTGGAGAGGGGGAAGGAAGGCAGAGACCCCCCACCCCCCACCCCGCCTCCCTCCGGGGAAAGTCTGGGTACAAAGCAGCAATCAGGGCTGAGAGTGTCCTGTGGGTGTAGCACCAGTGACCTGAGCCACAGAAGTGGTGTGAGGAGGGCCAGAGATGAGGCCCAGGGGGCTAACGAGGGGACCATGGGGAGTGCGGGGAGGGAGCAGAAACACTGAAGAAACTACTGAGAGGGTGGGCGTGGGGGGTGGACTTTGGTGCAGCTTTTAAGATGCTGTTGAGACACCTACATCCCATATGGGAGTGTCCGGGTTCGAGTCCCCGCTCTGCCTCCAATTCCAGCCTCCTGCTACCGTGCACCCTGGAAGGCAGGAGGCGATGGCTCATGTCCTTGGGTCCCTGCCACCCACGTGGAGACCTGGGTTGAGTTGTGTGCTCCTGGCTCCATCCATTTGGGCATTTAGGGAGTGAACCTGTGGATGGCAGATATCTGTGTCTGTGTCTGTCTCTCTCTGCCTTTCAAATAAGCAAAAAGTTTTTAAAATAAATTAGCAGTATAGTCAAACAGTGGGGTGCCCTCCAAAAATTAAAACGGACTAGAACTGTATGTCTTAGCAAGGATGAAATCTTGGAAACATAATATTGAGTAGGAAGCAAGTTGCAGAATATGAAAAACATATCATCCCTTATGTAAAATGTGTATTTATAGAAACATCTGTACACGTGTACACAGACAGGAGGCCTCATTTTGGGTCAGCGGTTGCCTCTGGGGAGGAAGACAAGGGAATGGGATGGGGAGAAGCTCAAAGGGAGTCTGAGCTCCTTTGCCTCGTTTTATTAGGGAGAGAACAGCACCAAGTGAGCAGCATACGTAGTCCGCCTCTTCTGAAATGTTTGCGGCATTTCCAAACAGTTGTTAAAGGTGCTTGACTGACTGTGAAGTGGAATGGGAGCCGGGGACGGAGGCTGGAAGATGCGTCAGACGGAGGGAGGTTTTGTGGGTGGGTTAGTTTTGTTCTGTCTCTAGGGGTCAGAGGTGAAAGGTGTGACCCGCAGATGGGCTCAGGAGAAAGGGGCTGGCCGCTAAGTCCCATCCTCCGGAGACAGAGGGACTGGAGTCTGCGGTGCTGCCCAGCGGGGGGTGGGGGAGCCTCTTCCTGAGACTGGGAGGGAGCAGGTGGTCAGGATGCCAGGTCGGAGGGGCTGGTCTGAGTCCTGGCTCCGCCCCCACTCCAGCTTCCCGCTGGTGCAGACTCTGGGAGGCAGTGGCGATGGCTCAAGTGACGGAGCTCCCAACACCCACGTGGGAGACCAGAGTCTGGGAATGAGCCAGCAGACGGAGTCCTCCTTTTGTCTGTCTGTCCGTCCGTCCATCTTTCTGCCAGTAGAACTGTAGGTAGCGGGAATGTGAAACTGAGGGATGGATGCCTGATGTCCCAGCTTTCCCAGGACAGTAGGATGTGGGCTTTTCTGGGGAGAGGAGTGGGTGCGTGTGAGGATGTGTGGCGTACGCTCGGGGAACAGGATCCCCCACGGACGCCTGCGACCTCGTGCTATGACTGTGGATCTGCAGGTCCCACCCGCAGGCTCCCATGGCTCTCCTCCTGTGGTGCTCATGGCAGAGAGAGGGAGAGGCCAGGGTACCGAGGGGCTAGCCGGAGAATGGCTGCTGGGTCCACTCTGGCGAGCAGCTTCTGCAGCTTCGACAGATAGGGCTCTGGGAGGAGAGGGCATATTCTAAGGATGGTGGGTGACTTCTTCAGATGGAGAATCTTGGCCTTTGTCTGGGGCGTTTTACTAGTTGTGTTGAGAAAATGATTCCATTTTCCTCTCGCCGGGTACTTAATAAGGAAAGGCACTTCCTTCCTCCGTTCCCTCTGCACGTGTGTGTTAAGTGCTTGCTGCACTGAACTCCTAGCTGGCTCTGGTGACAAAGAGATGAGCAAAACGAAAGTCCTCCTCAGTGAGGAGCTGGTGGTGCAGAGGAGGGGCCAGGGCCGGCAGTGGCCCTGCAGGGTGACCGGGGGCCACCGATTACTTGGGGTCTGCACTTGACTGGTTTTTTTTCTTTCTTTTAAAGATTTTTATTCATTTATTTGGAAGTCAGAGTTAGAGAGGGGAGAGGGAGAGAGAGGTCTTCCATCTGCTGATTCACTCCCCAGGTGGCTGCAACAGCCAGGGCTGGGCCAGGAGCTTCTTCTGGGTCTCCCACGTGGGTGCAAGGGCCCAAGCACTTGGGCGGTCTTCTACTGCTTTCCCAGGCCATCAGCAGGGAGTTGGATTGAAAGGACTCAAACCAGTGCCTATATGGGATGCCGGAGCTGCAGGTGGCGGCTTAGCTCACCACACCGCAGCATTGGCCCCTGCACTTGGCTTGCACTTGACTTGAAAGGATGAGTTCAGTTGTCAGTGGACAAAGGAGAATGAGGACTGCCCCCCACCCTCCCCCATGGGGGAGCAAAGGCATAGGAGGGTAGGCGAGAGCCGGGGAGGGCCCTGTCTGCTGGGGAGGCAGCAGGTGGGGCACAGACTGCCCCTGTGTGCCGTGCTGGGCAGCCTGGGCTCTCCGCGAAGTGATGACAGCTCGTAAGAACTGTAGGCAAGAGAGCAGCACGATTATGTCATGTGTTAGGGAAAGGAGCGTGGCTCGTTACAGAGGACGGAAAGCCAGAAGAGATGAGCTCTGCAAGATGACAACAGGGAGCCTGAGGGGAGGGACAGATTTGCGAAGGATTAGGGAGAGGGACTTGGAGTCGGCTACGCTGGTGAGACAGCTGCGTCTCACGCATCTGTCAGAGGGCCTGCGTTCACACCCCGGCTCCCTCCTCACTCCAGCTTCCTGCTAATGCAGTGCTGGGGGCGGAAGTGCGTGCCCTCCTGCCACCCACGGGGGAGACCTGGACTGCATTCCCCGCTCCTGGCCCAGCTCAGGGTGTTTCTGGGCAGTGAACCCCTGGATGGAGTCACTCTCTCTCCTCTCGCTTCCTCACCCCTCTTGCCCCCTCTCTGTCTCTCGAATAAGGGAATAAAAAACTATTTTAAAGAAGCTAGACAGAGGCTGGCGTTGTGGTACAGTGTGTTAAGCTGCTGCCTGTGATGTTTGCATTCCATTTGAAGTGCTGGTTTGAGTCCCGGCTCCTCCGTTTCCCATCCAGCTCCCTGCTAATGCACCTGGGAAGGCAGCAGAGGATGGTCCAAGTACCTGGGCCCCTGCACCCACATGAGAGACCCGGATGGAGCTCCTGGCCCTGGCTTCAGTTTGGCCTAGACCTGGCTGTGTGGCCATTTGGGGAGTGAACCAATGGATAGACACACTCTGTGTCTCTCTCTGTCTCTGTCTCTCTCTCTCTCTATCTCTATCTCCATCTCTATCGATCTCTATCTCTACTATCTCTATCTCTCTCTGTATATATCTATCTCTCTGTCTCTCTGTTGTTCCACCTTTCATATAAATAAATCTTTTTTAAAAAATATTGAAAAAGTAAAAGAAGACAGACTGATTGGCTTTGCATCAGGGTCTAAAGGGGCAGGGGAGGGAGGGGCGGCATGAGGCACTAAGCCCTGTGTGGGTGGCCGGGGCCACAGCACGCACCAGGAGGAGACATCCAGAGCAACAGGTCTGGTTAGAAAGGGAGTGTGTTTGCCTTTGATTTATGGGTCCTGGTCAGACAACCTGTTATACAACGGATTGGAGTTAGGAGAGAGGCCTTAGGTTTTGCTTAGGGAATTGTTATCATCTTGCTGGTGATGCAGTGGGTGCACAAGAGACCACACGGGCGCTGGCTATGATGAGGAGTTCAGGAGTAAAGTAATGAAGATGTGGTTGAGCGCCACCAGGACTCAGAGAGAGGCTGCGGAGTAGCCACGGCAGAGGTATTGAGAGGAAAACAAGAGGAGAGCTCCAGCGCCAGGGTTGTGGTACAGTGGGTTAAGCCACTGCTAGGGATGCCTGCATCCCAAGTCAGAGTACCTGGTTCGAGTCCCACCTCCACTTCAGATCCAGCTTCCTGCTGCTCTTCCTGTGAGGCAGCCAATGTGCTTGGCCAAAATGCTTGGGTCCCTGCCACTCACTTGGGAGACCTGGATTGAGTTCTGGGCTCCTGGCTGCAGCCTGGCCCAGCCTTGGCTATTACGGGCATTTGAGGAATGAACCAGTGGATGGATGCTGTCTCTCTCCATCTCCATCTCTTGCTCACCCCCAATCTCCAACTGTCACTGTATCTTTCAAATTTTCAAATTTTAATTTTAAAAACAACTCTAGTATAGTTCATATGGGCCAGCGTTTATAGTGACCAAGGACAAGTGGCCTTGATTCGATGACATTGAAGAGCCACCACGGGAAGGGGCTGGAGGCAGTTTGGGGGCCATGGGAGGAAAGCATTTGGGCCTCTTCCCAGGTGCCTGACCCTGGCCCAGCAGGGAAGGTGCTGCCCCACAGTGGATGGGGTGTGGGCTGGGGGGCCTCAGGGTTGGGGGGCACCTTGCAGCATGAGAGAGACAGGGAGTTTGCTGCGAAGAAAACCAGGGGAGAGGCAAGCTTGGGAACAGAGGGGAGCAGAGGCTCTGGGGCCACGGTGGTAGTCGGGAGGGCGGGCCTTGGAAAGGAGGTGCTCCTCCCCCCAGACCTCAGAGTGCAGAGACAGCGCCAGGAGTGAGGGCAGCCATGACCCAGGCACAGCCTGTGAGATTAGAGAGTGCATGTCTGACGACCTCAAGTTTCTCTGTGGACGAGCCAGGGCCGCTGTGGGGAAGGTGGAGTCAGGGGTTGGAGGGCTGTGGGGCACGTGATGGGCAGAGCTAGTGTCTGGGCCCACTGGGGTGGCCTCGGCTGCACTGTGCTGGGCGGGGGGGTTTCTCTGGCTGGGAGTGCAGGGAGGGGATCATCAAATTAGTTTAGGACAGGTTGGGGTCCTCGTGTGAAGCCAGCATACTTCAGAATCCAAAGTTTCACGTCATTGCTCAAAAAGCTCGGAATTTTGGAGCATTTTGGGTTTTCAGATTAGGGGTGGTCAACTGCTAAGTCTATGCACATGTTCCAAACCCAGAACATTCTAAACGCTGAAACCCTCTGGCCCCAGGCATTTGGGATAAGGGATGCTCCTGGGTGGGGTTTCAGCGAAGATGAGACAGGAAGACAAGGGTGGGGATTTTTGCGAGTCCGGTTGATGTCCTCCACTGCCAGCCCTGTTCTTTATGGGGAAATTACTGAAGCCAGGAGGAAGCTGATGTACCCAGACCAAAAGGGAAGAGCCGAGGAGCTGGGGACCGGATGCACTTGGTAATGGGGCAGGAAAGCCCAAAGGACGGGCTTGGGCCCAGGAAATGGGAATTCTAGAATTGAAATGTTGGCAGGGAAAGGGCTGGCAGGGCTAAGGTGCAGCCTGGGAGTGAGTGACTGGAGCGAAGGTGGCAGGTGCTAGATTTGGGAAGGTCAAGGAAGTTTGGAGTTAAGGCATTGGAAAGTTCATCCTCTGGAGCAATGAAATTCTCCACCATAATTTCAAGACCTTCGACAAAGAGGAGGGGCTGGCATCGGGGTGCAGCAGGTTAAGCTGCCGCCTGCAACACCAGCATCTCATTTTGGAGCACTGGTTTGAGTCCCAGCTGCTCCCCTTCCAATCCAGCTTCCTGCTAATGTGCCTGGGAAGGCAGCAGATGATGGTCCAAGGACTTGAGTCCCTGCTACCCTTGTGGGAAACCAGGGTGGAGTTACAGGCTCCTGGCTTCAGCCTGGCTCAGACCTGGCTGTTGTCAGCCATTTGGGGAGTGAACCAGCAGATAGAAGACCTCTCTCTCTCTCTCTCTCTCTCTCTCTAATTCTGCCTCTCAAATAAATAAATAAATCTTTTTTAAAAATTAAATAACTAGACATGAAAGAAAGAGCCAAATAATTGCACCTGGGCTCTTCGCAGAGGGCACTCCAAGGTCAGCCCTTGGGAGAGACAGCACCTGGCGGTGGGGGCCGCTCCCTTGCAGATGGACCAGAAAGGAGAGGGGGACGTCAGGCCAACTTCTCTCTCTGCTTTCTCAGGCGACTCGGACGTCCCGCAAAGCCATCGCCTTTGGCAAGCGCTCACACTCCATGAAGAGGAACCCCAATGCACCTGTCACCAAGGCAGGCTGGCTCTTCAAACAGGTGGGGACGCCCTGCCCTTCTGCCCACCGTCACCACCGCGTCCTCCTCTCCACGTCATGCCGTTCTGTGCACTGGTTGGTGTGTGCCCCCATCGTCCCTGCGAATGCACCGCCCCATTTTAGAACAGCTCAGAGAAGCTGAGCGCCTTCCCGAAGTCACACAGAAAACTGAAGCTGGGAGTGCAGCAGGTTTGCTCACTGCAGCCCGCCACCTCCTCAGCGGGTCCCTCTGGCCATGGTGGGGGTGTCTCCGTCAAGTCTAGGGTCTACCTGCCCCCCGGCCCTCAGGTTGACCTCGCTGCTGTCCCTGCCTGCCATGCTGCTTGTTTGCTTGCTGGGGCTCCTGTCTCATCACGTTCACCTTCCTGGAGGAGGCGCTGAGCCCCAGGGTGACAGGAGTGGAAAGTCACAGGCAATTATCTGATGTCGGTTCCGGCTGCTGAAGCCTCAAGGGGCTGCCGCTGCGTGCCAGCAGGGACACTGAGCTAGGCGCTGGATGTCCTCACGGTGAGCACAGAGCTTGCTCTGCTTCACCCCGTCCTGCCCAGCTCACAGCCCCTCCCTG
Source organism: Lepus europaeus (assembly GCF_033115175.1). Classification (NCBI taxonomy): domain Eukaryota; kingdom Metazoa; phylum Chordata; class Mammalia; order Lagomorpha; family Leporidae; genus Lepus; species Lepus europaeus. Next base: position 19,461,472 of record NC_084840.1, on the reverse strand, counting down.
TGTCCTGCAGGCCAGCTCCGGGGTCAGGCAGTGGAACAAGCGCTGGTTCGTCCTGGTGGACCGTTGCCTCTTCTACTACAAAGGTGAGCTTGCCCTTGGGGCTTTGTCTGCCGAGCCTCAGGGCTCTGCACGGATGGACGGGGCAGGGCAGGAGTCCCCACTGTAGTCCCTCGAAGCGGGGATAGGGGGTGGCGGGTGTAGCTGTAGGGTAAGGACAAATCTCCATCCTCAATTCACACACTGACTCACGCGATCACTCAGTTCACATTCACCAATGGTTCCTGAGTGCCCGCGAGGTTTCAGGCAGAGCTGGAGGTCCAGGTTGGTGATCTAATGGCCCAGGAAGGCAGTGCTGTGGACAGTGAAGTCCTGGAGAGGGTATGAGAGGGAGGCAAAGACAAGAAGAGGTGACCGGTTCCCGCTAGCAGGTCACCTCCCTGCCAGTTTTCCCCTCACCCCTGAGAGTGTGGGGCCCAATCCGCGAAGGCAGGGATTTGGTCAGTTGTGTTCCCTGCTGTATGCAGGGAACAGCACATAGGAGGTGTTCCGCCCATTCTGCACGAACGAATTGCCCCAGCTCTGCCCACTCTGCCCTCCCCAGCGCTCACTCCCTGCCTCTCAAAAAAGAGGGCAAAGGCCTGGTGGCTTTGGTGCAGCTGAGGTTATTTTTAAAATATATGCAGCTACATTGTGTCAAGGCAGTGCACAGGGTGGGGAGCAAGGGTGGAAGACAGGACTGGTGAGGCTGGGAGCAGGCAGGCCTGGCGGAGAGGCTGGTTCCTCGCTTCCTTGCCCTGAATGGCAGAGCCTCCTGGCAGCAATTTGGTAAATCATTAACTCTGGCAAACAAAGGTTGTACCCAGTGACTCCCAGAGCCTGCTGTGCCTGGGCCATCTGCATCCCGAGGAGAGCGATCCAGACAGGCTGTGTAAACCGGGCCCCCAGCGTGGATGGGCACGCTGGAGCCAGAGTGGGGGCGGAACGGGGAGAAAAGCCAGGGTCTTACAGGGGAGATGTCAGGACTGGCAGTGGGGGTAGACCCTCAGAGAGCTGAGACCCACAGGGGTGAGACACGCTGGAATGGGGGCTGCTCCTGCTGTCGGGGTCTCGGGACGTCCCCTGGTGGAGCCCGCTGTCTGTCGCTCTAGAAGTCATGAGGCTGGGTCATTTGTAACGGAAGGAGGTTCACCTTGGCTCCTCGCTGGGGAGGCTGGGACCGCCAAGAGCATGGCAGTGGCTTCCGTCGGCTTCCAGTGAGGGCCCCAGGCTGCTTCTGCTCCAGACAGGAAGTGGAGGCATGACAAGGGCGACCAACTTTTTAACAACCCGGCCAGGCCCTTGAGAATGAGCCCACACTGGTGAGAAGGGCATCTGTCCTCTGACCTCATCGCCTCCTCCAGACCCGGGCACTGCTCAGTGCCATGACATTGGGAATCAGATTTCAACCTCAGCTTTGAGCCTGGACAAACCACAGCCACTCTACACTGGCCTGCATCCCGCCCGGCAGAGGGCTCAGTTTCCTCCAGGGAGTGACAGCCTCGGCTTTCCCAGACAGCCCTGGGCTCCGTGCTCCTCTGGCTTGCCCTTGCCCCAGGCAGCCGTGCTGAGGTCTGGACAGAGAAGCTGAACCGTGAACTTGATGAGGAAGAACAACAGAGCTCGAGGAGATTATAACTTACCCCGCCGCGATGTCTTCTGACCCCTAACTGAAACTCACAGTCCCCAGCCTGGGGAGTAACTGACAATCCCGGAAAGGGGAAGGGTCTCACCCACTGCAGCCTCGCGGTCGCCCCTGTGTTCCGCAGAGCAGCCCCAGCCTATCTGGCCTCCCGCTGGCAGCCAGGGGCCCGGCTGGCTAATCCACCAGGCTCCTGGGAGACCCAGGATGAATCACAGGGCGACACAGCTCTTAGCCTGGTCCTGGCGTGCCCAGGCCCAGGGGCTCCATGCAGGGGCTCATTTTCCGGCAGAGACATGGAGACTGTGGAAGGGATCCTGCACGGGAGGGCAAGGCAGGCTGCTAGGCACCGGGGAGGACCTCAGGAAGTTACCCAGAATCCGAGCCCTGGAGAAGGGACCGCCCACTCTGCCCTGCTCTGTCCTCGCACCCAGTGACGGCTGTTGGAACTGTCTCACTTGGGGTGGGGGGGGAGGCACAAGCACACTGGCTTTGCAGTCACACTTCTTGGGTTGAGACCAGTCCCGTCACCCACTACTTAACCTCCTTGCGTCTCCAACTTGCCTACCTACGAAACCGGGGTGATGCTACAACGTCTTTGTTAGAACAGCAGCTGCCATGCAGGGGACACTCCCCAAGTGCTAGTTATTGACCTGCTTATTTGTGTGCAAGAATGTAGACTGCCCTGTGGGCGGGCACTGCTTCCGCGTCCCGTTGTCTGGAGCCTCCTCCACAGGGCCACCATGCTCCCACCTCCCAGGAGTGTGCAGCTGGTGCTGTGTGGGGTGGCCCTGGTGCCCCGATAAGCAGTGGGCGAGGAGGCTGATGGGTGTGCACACACACACCTCCTGTGCCTCTGTCTCCTCCCAGATGAGAAGGAAGAGAGCGTCCTGGGCAGCATCCCCCTCCTGAGCTTCCGGGTCGCCGCCGTGCAGCCCTCGGACAACATCAGCCGGAAGCACACGTTTAAGGTCAGTGACCCTCCACTCCCCGCCGCGGTGGGGCGGGGGAAACACGGGATGGACAAGGACCAGGGGCAGCTCCCTGAGGAACCCCACAGGTGGTGGCCCAGGGGACAGCAGGCAGTGGGAGCAGGCTAGAATGGGGCTCCCGCAGGGCTCCTCTCCCTGTGGGGGTCCGACGAGTGAGTCTCCCCCAGGGTGGGACAGCCCGCGTGGGCTTCGGTGGTACCTGCATTTTTCCTGGAGGAGAAAGGTTTGTGTTTTGAGCCCTTGGACCTGTCGCCCAGTGGCCGGCCCGTGGGAAGCACCTGTCTGCAGAAGCAGGAGCTGTGGCCGCGGGGGTTCTGGGGCCATTTCTGCAAAGATGCTCCCCCTCACCACCATGGTCCCAGGCAGCAGGAGCCGCTGTCCGAGTCCCGGGCAAACGTTCTCAGACCTCAGTGTTTAGAGAAATGAGCCGAGTCTGGTTCCCACCCAGAGCCACAGGCCTCCTGTAGACAGCAGCTTGGGAGAACAAGTGCCCGGGAAAGTGGGCCTCGGTGCCACGCCCGCGGAGCCCCCGGGGAGCGCCTGTCAGAGCGCGGCTCCTCCTAGCAGTGTTTTTCCACGTTTAAAAATGCATGACCCATTAAAAACTATAAAAATCCCATGACCTTTTGGTGTTCTATGATGCAAACACCATAGGTTTTTCTTCACTTCCCAAATATAAAATCCTCATGTTGGCTGTGTGGGTTCTGAGTACAAAGCCTTCCCTCCCCCGGGTGAGAGTCGCTGCCCACCCCCTAAAGACCAAACCTGCGGGCCACCCCAGGCCGTCCCTGAGCCCCTCAGACCCTTTCCTTCCTGCAGTCCTGCTCACCTGGCTACCGAAAACAGGTGGCCAGCGCACACAGGGCCTGGCCTGGGGACGAGGGGACGTCTTTGGCACTGCATTTGTCCCCCCCTCCCGGGGTCCTGTCCCCAGAGGTATGAGCAGAATGGTCAACAGGGAGCCGGGTCCTAGCTGGGGAAACAGGAACAGGCTGTTGAACCAACAACAAACAGCCCTGCTACGCACACACCCACGCACAAGCAAGCCGCCTGTCTGGCCCTCCCCTCCAGACCTGTGCAGAGACACAGGCGCTCCGGCTCTGAGCCCTGCCAGCAGCAGGTGTCAGATAAGCGTCCCTGAGTGACTGACACCCAGCCCCACTGCAAACCCCCAGCCCACCCTCTGCTTCGCCCCCAGCGGGCTCTGCTTCTCCAAGGCCCTCTCCCAAGAGTTCTGACTATAGCTATTCAGGGGCCCTTCCCCAGGGTGGGGGGGAGGAAGGCAGACAGACAGGAGTCTTGTCCCGCTGTGGCCACCAGGCACAGCTCTTGGACGGCAGATAATGAGGAGCCAGGCCCTGTCCCTGGCCAGACCGCTGCTGAATGCCTTAACCTCTTCCTAACCCGGGGGGCCCTCCCCGCTGGGACCCCTCCCTCCATTCTCTGGGCCCCTTTGATGGTTCCAGCTCTGCGCTCACTTGCCATCAATAGCCCTGTCTTTTCCCAGGCCCTCTGCGTTCCCCCGTGCCTGTGCCTGTGCTCGCTCCTTGTTCCCTGTGGCAGGTTTTGTCCCCCAGCGTGACTGGGAACTCTTCAAGTGCGAGGGAGGGCGCGTCTTTGCCTTCCTTGGGCCTGGGGCCCCAGCAGGCGCCGCACATGGCCACTCCCTGGTGCTCACTGAATTGATGAATTCATTGGCTGCCCAGTCCTCTGCACAACAGCCCTGCATTCTCCACCCTGGGCCTGCTGGGCCCCCACCCTCCCATCCTGTGCCGGTTCGAGCCCCCTGCTGCTCCTTAGCGCCCCTGCCTTCCATCAGCCCCTGCCCCGCCCTCGCCCACAGTCCTGGGCTCTGCCCCCACGCTGGGCACCACGTGCAGCCGGGGCAGGGGCTCCAGGGCAGGCCTATCAGAGAGAGCTCGGGGAAGGAGCCCTGGCAAGAGGCGTGGGCTTGACGTTGCTGTCAGGAGAGCCCTGGGGGCTGCTCACAGGAGCCCTGGCCCCTCTCCTGCCAAATCCCCAGAGACCCAGGTTCCTGCCTCCAAGGGGGGCGGAGGCTGGAGGGAGGCTCCCTTCCGAGACCCCCAACTCACCCTTGATCTCTCAGTCCAGTCAGATAAACCAGGCTTTTCTCATAGACTGGGGGGTCCTACCTAGGAGGGTGCTGACATTCCAGAAAGAATCCAATCCTGTGGCCTCTTGTCCTTGTGGCCTGGAGTTTCACCAGGCAGACCCCCCCCCCCCCCACTAAGGAGATGCATCGGTTAGGGCCAGAACCAAACAACAGCTGATCCGCAGCTGCAGAGCTGGTGGGAGAGCCGGCTTCCCTGACCACCGCCTGCTGCCAGCCCAGGTCCCGTGGCACCCACACTCCTCGCCTCACACCTCGGGAAGCTGAGCTGGGCACTGCTGGGTGCCGTGGTCCCCAGTGGTGACCCCGGGGAGGAAGGGCCCCCCTGAATCTCCCCTGCTCCCTGCCACCTGCTCTGTCCCTTTGGTGTTCGGTTGACCTGTTCTCTGCTTCTCCTCCTGCTGACCGCGTGAGGACCCCTCCTCTGGACAGGAGCTCTCTTCTGGGTTCCCGCCCGCTGTGTCTGCTCGTGGCCACCAACTAGGTAGTATGCGCCATCTGTATGCCAGTGCATGCCCTTGCACGCTGTGCATGGGGTGTGGAGGAGGCACCGCTAGCTTCCCCCAGTGAGGCTGGGATGAGGTTGTGCTGGGGGCTGCTTCCTGCAGGCATCAGGTGCTCGCCCTTCATGTCAGCCTGGAACTGGGGGGAGAGCTGCTGCGGAGTTGTAGGCATGGCAGGTGGGCTTCGCTGGCTGGCGGGCTGCCTGGTGGCGTGCAGAGAACTGGCCAAAGCGGATACCCAGGTGCCCACTGCTGCATGTGGGGTAGCTGTGGGCCGCCCTCCTTGGCTTGCTCCTGCGCCCCTGTGGGCAATGAGTTGCAGCCCAGGGAACGGCCCTGCTGACCGCCCCTCTGGGGGTGTTGGTGTCCTCTCCCTGCAGGTGACTGTGTGCTGGGTGGAGGAGGCCGGGGCCAGTTCCACGCGCTGCCTCTCCCCACAGGCCGAGCACGCCGGCGTCCGCACCTACTTCTTCAGTGCCGAGGGCCCCGAGGAGCAGGAGGCCTGGATCCAGGCCATGGGGGAGGCTGCCCGAGTCCAGATCCCTCCAGCCCAGAAGTCAGCGCCCCAGCCTGTGCGTCAGGGGTAAGTGCCGGGGACCACCCGGGGTGGAGTGAGGAGACCTGAAGCAGTGGCCACTCTGCGCTGCCATGGCTGAGCCCGCTTGGGCCCCCAGAGAGCTGCGTACTGCACATCTCCTGCCCCAAGCAGGGCGCCTGGCGGGGGGAGTCCAGACTCTCCTCCCTGACCGGCTCCTCCTCTTTTTCTTTTAAAAAATATTTGGCTAGCGCCACAGCTCACTAGGCTAATCCTCCGCCTGCAGTGCCAGCACCCTGGGTTCTAGTCCTGGTTGGGGCCGGATTCTGTCCTGGTTGCTCCTCTTCCAGTCCAGCTCTGTGCTGTGGGCCGGGAAGGCAGTGGAGGATGGCCCAAGTGCTTGGGTCCTGAACCCGCATGGGAGACCAGGAGGAAGCGCCTGGCTCCTGGCTTCGGATCGGCGCAGCATGCTGGCTGTAGCAGCCATTTGGGGGGGTGAACTAATGGAAAGAAGACCTTTCTCTCTGATAATTTGAAAGCCAGAGTGACACACAGAGAGAGGGAGTGAGAGAGAAAGATCTTCCATCCACTGGTTCACTCCCCAAATGCCAGCGATAGCCAGGGCTTGGCCAGGCTGAAGCCCAGGAGCCAGAACGCCATCCGGGTCTCCCATGTGGGCGGCAGGAACCTAAGTGCTTGAGCCGATGTCGGTCGGCTGCCTCCCGTGCACATTCGCAAGAGGCTGCATGGGAAGCAGGGCAGCCAGAATTGGAACCAGACAGTGAGGCCGGCGCCCAGGTGGCTGCCAAGGGCCTTCCCCCAGCTCAACTCCTCCTCTTAGCTCGCGCGGGGGGAGGCCAAGGGAGAAGCCAGGTTCCAGGGGCCTGGCCAGGAGCCGAAGGTCAGAGCCGTTTGCTTGTTTTTCTTAGCTGTGTGTGTTAAGCACGTGGTCTTCAGGGGAAGATGGACCCAGGTCTCAGTCACAGCTCTGCCATGTGCACACAGTGTGACCCCAGCATGTGGGCATGGATCGGCCTCTGAACCTGGCTTCCTCTCCCTCCCTCCGGCCGGCCGAGGGGACCGCGCTGCACGTGTGGAGAGCGAGCAGTGAGCACCCACATACGTCTCCCACCCCTCCTCACCCAGGCTCAGTGCCTGCCTCTCCTGTAACTGGGCAGGGAATGCTGAGTGAGGTGTTCGTGGGGAGTTTTACAGTGTAGACTCCAAGTGGATTCACGTGTCTTAGAAATGTTTGCCCAGCAGTGTTCCCGTGAGCTCGGCTGACTGTGGAAGCTGTGGGGAGGCAGTTACCGCCAGCTCCTGTCTAGGCTGGAAGCACGGGCGGGCGTCCAGGAGCGCATCCATCCATAGCACAGACCCCCACCGTGGATCTCACCGCGTGCAGCACCATGCAGGGTGCCAGGAACACAAGGGAGGGAGCGCTGCCGCACGCCTGCCGCTTCCCCGAAAGTCGGTCCTGGAAGAAGCGAGCGTTGGAGGCGAGAGCTAGCGTGTTTATCCGCTTGTGGATCTGCAGCCAGTAACTTCTGCCCCCGAGCCTCGGCCCACAGCCGCCCTGGCAGGGGAAGCCTGTGTACTGCCTGCCCTTGAGGGGCCGAGGTCTGTGGAGGCTAGGTGCCCGTGCCTGCGCCGGGCTGTGTGGCTGGGACGTCAGGACAGCTGCTGCTCTGGTGTGTCACTCTGGTGCCAGCCGAGGGGCTGGAGCAGGGGCAGGTGGCAGAGGAGCCCCTGGCGGGGGCAGGTTAGTTTTGGACATGACTTGACAGCTGGCTCAGTGCCGGCAGTACAAGGGAGAGGAGAGGACCCAGTGGGGAGACGAGGCAGGTGGAGCAGGGCACATGGGTTTAGGAATCTCCCAGGCCTCAGCCATGGGAGAGAGCCTGGGATTTGGGGAGCAGACTCCTGTTCTGTCGCCACCTTCCCACCCAGCCCCCTCTGTTCCTTTTCTCCTCCCCTGGTCTGCCTCCCCCCACCCAACTCCGAGTCGGGCTGGTGTCACTTATGGCGTGTCCCTTGGCATCCCACAGCCACGAGAAGCCAGACTCCGAGAACATCCCCCCCGGCAAGCAGCACCAGCAGCCACCCCACAACAGCCTGCCCAAGCCCGAGCCCGAGGCCAAGACCCGAGGGGAGGGGGACGGCCGAGGCTGCGAGAAGGCAGAACGCAGGCCCGAAGTCAAGAAGGAGTCCCTGGGCAAAGCCGGCGGCATCCCGGCTGAGCCCGGCTCAGAGCCAGGCAGCCCTTACCCGGAGGGCCCGAGGGTCCCGGGGGGAGGGGAGCCGCTGGCCCAGCCCAATGGCTGGCAGTACAGCTCCCCCAGCCGGCCGGGGAGCACAGCGTTCCCACCTCAGGACGGGGACAGTGGGGGCCTGCGCCGGAGCTTCCAGCCACGCACCAACCCAGACAAAATCGCCCAGCGCAAGAGCTCCATGAGCCAGCTGCAGCAGTGGGTGAACCTGCGCCGGGGCGCGCCCCCGCCAGAGGACCTGCGGAGGTGAGGCCTGGCCGGTGCCCAGTGTGCTAGGGCTCGGGCACAAGGCATTTTCCTGTGGGGAAACCAGGCCAGTTCCAGCCTGCCCACTTCCTTTCCTGCCCCAGGGCCCCATCTGTAGCGCCTGCCCACTGCTCTCTCTGTCTTCTTCCTGCAGAAGGAGGGGCAGAGCACCCCTGGGGCTCCTCCCCGGCATGGCCCAGGAGGCCGGCAGCCTCGGGGAAGTTGTTTTTGGTGGAGGCCAGAACCTCTGCCCCAGGGTTTCTGCAAACGCAGCACCAAGCCAGCTCCTCTTGGGAATAGTTCTCATTGCTGGGAAGCCATTATTTACACAAAGTCACATTTAAAGGAGGCCAGGGCAGCTCCTTGGTCCTAATCGTGCCCTCCCTACGGCCAGTTTACACCTTTGTTCAGATGCTTGGGGACTGTGCCTGGGCTTGTTAGCGCTCCTCGGGCAAGTGGGTCTGCAGCTGCTTCCCTGAGGTTTCAGCCCGGGACTGCAGGTGACGGCTGGGAAAGGCCAGGCCTGGGAGGAGCCTGCCCTCTAGTGGCTGGAGCTGCAGCTCACTGCTGGTGGGGCTGGCGCTTGGAGGCCTCTGGCCTGCACCGGAGCCCACCCTTCTGTCCTTCGCAAGATCGTTCGAGCAAGGAGCTGGCCTTTTGCCCCTCGTCCACTGCCCTCCTTCGGGTCCTGGTGGACTTGGTTTCTTTCCTGCACTTCCTCTATTGGGGATGACCTGGTGACATAGTTCACACAGAGGTGGTCACCAAGGAGCGTGGCATTTCTAAGAGACAAGGGTTGAAGGCGGGCGTGGTGCAGCCCCAGGCTTCTGAGAGCCGGGTACAGGAGGGGGCTTTGAGGACAGGAGTCTCCCCCAGGACTGGAACAAACCTCCACCCTCGCTGGCAGCCTCTGCGGGCTCCCAGGGCGCCATGCACCTGCTTGGGCATCCTGCTGCCGGCTGCGGGCTGTGGAAGTGGGGCTGGGCACAGGGGTTGGGTGGCTGGAGAGGTGTCCATTTTGTCTGCCTGCCTTCTGACGTCCCCTCTCCCCCAGTCCCTCCAGGTTCTACCCCGTGTCCCGCAGAGTCCCCGACTATTACGGCCCCTACTCCTCCCAGTACCCTGAGGATTACCAGTACTACCCGCCCGGGGTGCGGCCGGACAGCATCTGCTCCGTGCCCGCCTACGACCGGATCAGCCCGCCCTGGGCCCTGGAGGACAAACGCCACTCCTTCCGCAACGGGGGCGGCCCTGCCTACCAGCTGCGCGAGTGGAAGGAGCCTGCTGGCTATGGGCGGCCGGACGGCAGCATGTGGATCCCCAGCCCCTCACGGCAGCCGATGTACTACGACGAGCTGGACGCCGCGGCCGGCTCCCTGCGCCGCCTGTCCCTGCAGCCCCGCTCCCACTCGGTGCCACGCTCGCCCAGCCAGGGCTCCTACAGCCGCGCCCGCATCTACTCCCCGGTCCGCTCGCCCAGTGCCCGTTTTGAGCGGCTGCCGCCACGCAGCGAGGACATGTACGTGGACCCTGCCGCCTACGTGATGCGACGATCCATCAGCTCCCCCAAGGTGAGCCGCAGGTGCCCTGCCCCTCTTTCCTGTGTCCCCTGCAATCCCGGAAGCCTGAGGCCACCTGCTGGGAACAGGCAGAGGTGCCAGGGACACCCGGCCTCCTGCTGGCAGGACCAGCGATGCCCCCGGGGGAGCCACTGGCCTGCAGTCTGCCCCTGGGAGAGCAAACGTGGGGGAACGCTGCTCTCTGTACCCAGTGGCTATGCTGTCCTAATAGGGAGACAGAGAAGGTTCTGTCTTCTCAGATCTAAGGACCTGGGCCGACTGTTCCTGGGGGTTGCCAAATCGGCTCCAGGACAGCATATAAACGTCCTTGCCCTTGACCTCCGGTCAAGGCCGAGCCGGCCCCTCTCACGTCTGCAATCCCCTTTCTCTTCCAGTATGATTACCTGGGAGACAGGCGGCCAGCCCCTGCAGGACTGCTCCCCCACAACTACCCACCATCCCCCTCGGTCCACGATAAGATGGTACGTCCTCGGTCCCAAGATGGAGCCCACTGGGGCCGGTCAGGGACACTCTGTGGCCAGTGCCCGGCCCGTCTGGGGCTCAGCGGCCTCTGGATACCTCCTCCCACCCTGCCAGGACTACAGGCCCAGGGCAGCGTTTGGGGCTGGTGACACAGGGCAGAGGAGCAGGGTGCAGCCCGGGAGCCTGTGACATCTTGCTCTCACCCCTCCGTCCTCCCCTGCCCAGGCAGGGGCTCAGATTATGGGCTGGAGCGCCTCACAGTGGGGAGAACTTGCAGCTTTTTCCCCTGAGCTCACTGGCCCCAGACTCCTCTGGGGGGAGAGGCCCACGGTGTGGCTAAAGGAGAGAAGATTCTCCATCCCGAGTCTGCTCCCTTCTTTGCACCCCGCCTCCTGCTCGCTTCTCTCCCTCTAATTTGTTCTCCTGAGAATTTTTGCCACTACGTGGAGAATTCGGCACACGTGCCCCGCTTGGTGGGTGGGGGAGACCCCTGGGGCCAACAGGCAGAAACCCCTTTCCATATGTGGGCTCTTAAAAAAGTTCATGGAAAATGTATGTTATGAAATAAACTGCACTAGGATTTCATTTAAAAAAAAAAGCTTTATTTACTTATATGAAAGGATGACATAGAAAAATGGAGAGACAGGGCCGGCGCTGTGGCTCAACAGGCTAATCCTCCGCCTTGTGGCGCCGGCACACTGGGTTCTAGACCCGGTTGGGGCGCCGGATTCTGTCCCGGTTGCCCCTCTTCCAGGCCAGCTCTCTGCTGTGGCCCGGGAGTGCAGTGGAGGATGGCCCAAGTGCTTGGGCCCTGCACCCCATGGGAGACCAGGAGAAGCACCTGGCTCCTGCCTTCGGATCAACGTGGTGTGCCGGCCACAGCGCGCCGGCCGCGGCGGCCATTGGAGGGTGAACCAACGGCAAAGGAAGACCTTTCTCTCTGTCACTGTCCACTCTGCCTGTCAAAAAGAAAAAAGAAAAATGGAGAGACAGATCTCCCATCTACTGGTTGGCTCACCAAATGCCCATGGCAGCCAGGGCTGGGCCAAGCCAAAGCCAGGAGCACAAAACTCCATCCCATGTGGGCAGGGCCCCAAGTGCTCGGGCCGTCATCTGCTTCCTTCCCAGATGCTGTAGCAGGAAGCTGGATTGGAAGAAGAGCAGCTGGACCTCAAACCAGCGCCCCAGTATGGGATGTGGCATTCCAAGCCGGGGCCTAACACCCTGCGCCACAACACCCAGGCCAGATGTCAACTTGGGTGGGGTTTTTTTGGTGCTAAAACAAACATACCTTTTCATTCCATTTTTCCATGAACTTTTTGAGGTGCCCGGTGTATATCCAGGAGGCCAGGTGGGGGATGCTGGACGGGTGTGGAGGGCAGCAGCTCCTCCCTCTCTCCTGATTCTCTTGCTCTGCCACTGTGCAAACTATCGCCTCGACTCCCAGCAAACGTACTCCTGCGGGGACAACCGATTTTTCCAGAAAACTCAGAGTGTCTAAGAAGAGACGAGGCGGCCTCCATGGCGGCCAGCTCTCCCCGGGGGAGCAAGACCGAGCTGAGAGAGAGGCAGCTGGGCCGAAGCTGAGCCTCCACCCCCCACCCCACCACCGCTCCAGCATCCTCATCCCCTCCATTCCCCTCCGTTCCCCAGAGCTCCTCAAGGCCGAGACAGAGGCCTCTCCCGCGTCCGTCTGTGCACAGCTCACTCTTTAACGCTTTGCTTCTTTTTCATTGTTTTCTTTTGTGTGTTCCTGTTTGTTTGTGTTGCTGTTTGGCCTCTGGGCCTCGGGCGCCGGGTAGGATGAACTTTTAGATCTTCAGTTGCAAAGAAACCTAGAGTATTTGGATCAGCAGGTAGGCAGAGCTGGCACCCCTCGCCCCAACTCCCGCACCCCCCGCCCCTCAGCTTCCAGGCAGTTCACAACCTTTGTTGCTGCAACCTGAACGCCACAAAGGGAGTGACTTTGCTCCTACACACCCTTCCTCTTCAAAGCCCTCTAGGGCAGCTGGAGAAACAGGCATAATAGATGGGCCTATGAATAATTAATGCCAACTCCTATTTCTCACGTGTTCAGCCCAGATGGACAAGGCCCCCGGGGGCAGGCGGAAATTAGCATTTTCGCTGGAGAGGGGAGGGCCAGGGCCTGAGATGCCAGGGTTTGGTGCAACCCCAGATCTGGAAGATCACGGTGGCTCGCAGGTTGTGGGGAAACCTCTGGCGCTGAGGCCTGCAGAGCCACCAAGCGCGCCCTGAAAAGCCACTGTTGGCTCAGTGCACCGGGAGTCTCCCCAGAGTTCCCGGGCAAGCTCCACGTCTGGATTTTAAGGTTTTGTGTACTAGAAGAAACTTATCTTTTCATTCCATTTTCCCACAAACTCTTGGGAGTCCCCTCATGGTTCTTAGTCCTCCCACAAAGCTCGCGGTGGGCTGGGTGCTTCTCTGGGTGTGTCCTCCTGTGTTCAGCTCGGCTCTGCAGAGCGCCAGGGACCTGGAGAAACACGACACTGTGCCGAGGGGGCCGCCGGGGACAGGGGCATCGCAGCAGCGGTGCTGGTGGGGCACTGGATGCTCCGCCAGGCGGATCCCAGCTCCTTCTGTCTTCGTAGCAGCCCTCGGAGGCGGGTGCTGCCGCCACCCCCATTTCTCTGAAACACAGAGAGGGTAAATAACACGCCAGGGACGCCCAGCAGCGAACCACAGAGCCTGGAGCGTGGCTCCAAGCTCGTGACGCAGTTAGCAGCAGAAGCGCCCCCCAGCCTGTGACGGAGCCCTGGTCAGGGTGCTGCACGCTCTTCCAGCTGCGGCAGGAACAGAAACTCGAAGTCAGGTGGACCGTACATTCTCCTGGACACCAGCCACGTGGGCCGTGGTCTCTCCAGGCCTCCACGTCACACTGAGATCACTCTTGTGGGCGACTTCGGGCACTGAGGAGCACCCAGCATCCACTGCTGGGTCAGCAGGGATGGCTGCTGGCGCCCCCAGGACCTGGCGTGCTGGTTCCAGAAGGGAGGTGCATTGCGTCCATAGCATGGGCACTGCGGTCCCCGTGGAGATGAGTCCTTCCCCGGGTGCCACCCAGGGCAGGGCTGGGGAGCGTAGGGTCCCCATGGGGGAAGTCAGGTCAGCCGCGCCCAGAGCTGGGGCCAGCAGAGCTCCGTGGGCCGGCTCCCCTGTGGCGTGTGCTCGGCGCCTTCATCCCGCACGCCTGGCTCTGCCCCTTCCTGAGGGTTTCTGCCTTCCCGGAGGGCTGAGCGTCCGTCTCAGAGGAGCCCTCCTGGATAAAGGTGACATTCCATAGAGGGCATGAGAAGAGTCGGGCTGCCTGCCCTTGGTCCCGGCCACGAGGCGCTTTGTGAGCTTGGAGATGTCACTCGGTGCCTCTGGGCCTGTGTGTTCTCAGAACGGGGCCGGGGAGAGCCTGCCCTTTCCACCCCAGGCATCTCGAGGGGTGGGGACTGCCGCCACCATCATGCCGCTCTGGTGTGTGCTCTGCCATTCTCGGGGACAGAGGGGACACATGGGAATCCTCCCAGAGGAAAGCCCCCGTGCGGGCTGGGAGCAGGCCAGGACAAGAGCCAGGCTGGGAGCCTTTTTCTGCCAAGGGCCATGTGGATACTGATAACATCATTTGCAGGCCATACAAAATGCCAGCTTAAGAATGAGCCTGCTGTGGATCTGTTGAATTTTGAGTCCCGACTGTGGTTGCCTTGGCAGGGCCAGACCACATGATTTCGGGGGCCTTGTACTGCCCATGGGCCAGCCTTCCCCACCCCTGCGTTAGATCTACTCAGGGAAGGAATGAGATCAGCGCGAGCCTTCCATGCCCTCTCAAAGGCTGCTGCCTTGTCCTCTGTGTACCATCTCAATACAGTCACCCCACATACAGTGTCACACACATCCTACATACAGTCACCCCACACACAGCCACACACCCCACATACAGTGTCACACACATCCTACATACAGTCACCCCACATGCAATGTCACACATATCCTACATACAGCCACACCACATATAGCCACACACTCCATATAACAGTGTCACACACATCCTACATACAGTCACAACACATACAGCCACATACCCCACATGCAGTGTCACACACATCCTACATACAGCCACACACCCCACATACAGTGTCACACACATCCTACATACAGTCACCCCACATGCAATGTCACACATATCCTACATACAGCCACAACACATACAGCCACATACCCCACATGCAGTGTCACACACATCCTACATACAGCCACACACCCCACATACAGTGTCACACACATCCTACATACAGTCACCCCACATACAGTGTCACACACATCCTATATACAGTCACCCCACTCACAGCCACACACCCCACATACAGTGTCACACACATCCTACATACAGTCACCCCACTCACAGCCACACACCCCACATGCAGTGTCATACACAACCTACATACAGCCACACCATATATAGCTACACACCCCACATAGTGTCATACCACATTACAGTCACCCCACATACAGCTACATACAGCGTCACACCACATACAGTCACCCAACATACAACCACACATCCTACATATATTCACACCACATACAGCCACACACCCCACATACAGTGTCACAACACATACAGTGTTACACCACATAGCCACACGCCCCACATACAGTGTCACATACATCTACATACAGTTATGCACACACAGTCACATACAGTCGTACACACCCCACATACACACACCCTACATATAGTCATACGCACACCCTACATATAGTCATACACACATCCTACATATAGTCACATACACAGTCACAGACCACATAATTGCACACCCCACATATTCTCACATGCACACCCACGCAGTCGCACACACATCCAGCCACACGTACCCCCCCCACACACACACACACGGGATCTCTAAGAAGATGGGGTCAGACTTGAGCTGCATCCTTCAGAAGACGTGACTGACAGCTGACTGTTTATGTGAGAGGCAGAGAGGCAGACACAGCTCCCGTCCAGGCTTCCCTGCTTCAATGCCTGCCACGCCGATGCTGAGCCAGGAACTCGGTGCAGGCCTCCCACGTGAGCGGCAGGGACCCGACTACCTGAGCCGTCCTCTCCGTCCCTGGGTGCACATGAGCAGGGAGCGGAGTCCTGAGCCGGAGCTGGGCATTCAGCTGCAGCTGCTCCGACAGGGGGTGCGGATGTCCCAGCTGGCTTCTCAGCCTGGAGGCCAAACCCCACCCCCACCCCCACCCCAGTTAACCTTTACAAAAACTCAACCTCCTATCATAAGTGCTCTTTTGAAAACACGGGGAGAAAACCTCCCAACTGGGCTACGGAGGTAGAAAAATGAGATCCCAGGGAAGGGTCTTAAAATCCAGACCCTGCCGATGGGCGGGGTGCCCTGGGCCCGTGCACAGCACACACGAGCAAGGCTGCATTTGGGCTGTTGCCTAGGAGGGCTAAAAGGAAGACAGTGTGGCTCCAGCCGGGACTGAAGAGACCCTGGAAGACAACATAGGGGGCCCTGAACGGGGACCCCGGGGACCTCCCCTCATTCACTTTCCCACCCCACAAGCTTTCCCCGCACAGTTCCCTGTGCCTCTGCTGCCGTCTCCTGCAGACGAATGGAGTTAGAGAGACACAGCCAAGTTCACCACCGGCCACATTCGCTTTGGGATCCTCCCACACTGGAACCAGCCAGGGAGATGAGGGCATTTCTGGTTGATCCGGTTGGCCCAGCCCCTGTCCCATTTCATTTGGCAAATAGAGTGCCCCCCCTCCCGTTCCTGCCATCCTTGAAATTCGAAGATAAGGGTTGGAGCACAGTGTCCCCATGTCCCTTTAACCCTGCATGCCCGCCCTGGTCTCTCTGCCATGCCCGAGCATCTCTGGGGTGGCACAGATGCTGCCCACGCAGCTCTGGAAACTCGTTCTTGCCAAAAGCTGGCAGGGGTCAGGGACAGGGACCTCCAAGCTGGGGAGCAGCCGTTTCATGCAGCTCAGCTCTTGGGGGAGCGGCCTTCCTGCCGCCTGTATGGTCTCTGTCCACAGTAGTGTGAGGAACAGGGCCAAGGGCTCGGAGGTGACAGCCTTGGCCAATGGAGGAACTCACGGCAGTCGGAAAGGCTGCCAGCAGGTCCCGGCGGCCCCGGTCCTGAGATAGTCCCAGGCTGCTGGAGGCCCCAGGGGGCGCTGCCCTTCCCCGTCTCCTGGGAAGCACGCCCGGTGGGTGCCGGGGGGCGCCCTGTGCCGCGCTGAGTGTGGGTCCTCCCTTCCTCCCTGTGCTACAGATGAGTGAGAGCGAGACACTCATCAGTATGGTGAACCGCATGGTGGAGAACTCCTCCCCCAGGGCCCAAGTCTTCATGCAAGTAAGACCCCGGCCCGGCAGCATGGTCCCGCCAGCGCCATCCCAGCTGCTTGTGCATGGTCGGGCTGCCCACTGGCACGGGGCTCGTGCCACGCCCCAGCCCCCGGAGACGGGCACTGCCTGCTCTTCCTGCCGCGGTTCCACCAGGCCACTTCCATCCCTTCATGTCCATGGGTAACCCGAGGCCCATTCCCTACACCATCGAAACAGCCAGCATCCACACCTCATGCCGTGCTGGGGCGCAAATGGACATTGAAGCATCCGGGACTTGCATTGTGTGTTCACTTGCTCACGCGTCACTGGGACTCTGGGCATGAGGGATGTGACACAGAGCCACTCGGTCCCCTGGATGTCCGGTGCGGCAGCCAGTGGACGTGTCACTGCGGCCTGGCAGAGACACTCCTGAATCTTGCCACTCCTGGTGAGGGTGCAGCCCTGTGACCGCGCTCCGTCTGCTGGGGCAGCGGATCCCCACGTGTCCCAGTCTTGTCCCTGCCATCCTCCATGTGTGCTCCCCACTCACAGCCCTGGGGTCGCTGATGTCCTCGTGGTGGTTCCCAGGGAGCCATGGGGAGCTCAATGGGGACCCCAGCATGTGGGGTGGGGAAGTGCGGAGCGTGGGCTGAGCGGAGTCCTGACCCCCCCAGAACCAGCCTGGCACTGAGGGGATGGAGTCCAGGCGGGGTCATCGCCAGCTTCCCCGCCAGGCAACACAGAGTTAGCTCGGGTCCCCGGAGTGGATGCCAGCACAGGGGACGGACAGCGATCCGTGTGTGTGACAGCACCTTTCCCGTCCCCACGGCAGTAACCCCCCCAACCTCGTGTTCCCGCAGGTCCCTCCGTACCCAGAAGTATTCCGGGACGGGCTCCACACCTTCAAGCTGAATGAGCAAGACACAGACGTAAGCTCGGCTCTCCTGGCTCCCTCTGCTCCAGCCTCTTAATGTCGCCCTCCCATGCCGTCCTTGTCCGTCTCTGCTCCCGCACCTCATGCCCTGGCCTCCCGTCCCCTCTCCCCACGAGGCCAGCACTCTGCCTGCCTCCCCCCGCCATGTTCTTCTCACACTGGCCTGTGTGTTTCTCCACGGAGCGCTAGTCTACAGCAGGGGGATCTGCTTGTAACAGGAAGGCAGAGCCACCGGGACGTGAGTCGGTCAGCGTGCTCCATGCCCAGCGTGGCCCAAGTCCCTGCCAGTGACTTGAAAGAATGTGGCCCCGGCCCTGCCCTCGGGGAGATGCCAGGCAGCAGGAGGTGGCCACGCGGCCTCCTGTACTGCAGGGCGGCGGAGGCTCTACCGACTGCAGAGACGCAAGGCCGTATGGGCTGGCGGGTCGGGATCAGGCAGTAGCCTGTAAGCTGGGCTTTGATGTCGAAAGGCCTGGAGCACGAGACTTGGCGCTGTGGGAGGGGAGTGGAGGAATGGCCCGAGTAGACGTGTGGACGTGGAGAGCGTGAGTCTGCCCAGGAGAGGAGCTTGGCCTAAGCTGGTCCTCCCTGTCACTTACTTGGCGGATCTGCCCAGCCAGCCTCGGAGGGACCCCAGAGTCACCATCCTAGGAGCCTGGAGGGGAGAGGGGAAAGGGGAGACTGGGGCCTGGGGATGGGAGAGCAGAGAGGGGCACCGAGGGGCCAGTCTGCCAGGTGCTGCCTTCTGTTTGCTCTGCCGCCTGCCACGCTCTGTCTTTGAGGCTGCGTCACCCCTTGCGAATTACAGCTCCCAGGATGGTGGGGGGTGAGGGGCTTGGTTCCCAGCCCCCTGCCCTGCCAACCAGACCCACTTCCTTGAAGCATAAACACACCTTCCCTCCCAAGGTGGAGGCCCATCCTCGCTGCTGGGGGGCTCCACGGTCAAGGTGACAGCCCAGGGGTCCTGGCAAGGGGGAGGAGGCAGAATGCAGAGGTCCCACCACCCCTCCCGGGTCCCCATCAGACATCCATCATCCCCTTCTTCCCCTCCCTCCTCCCCTCTGGGCCCTCAGAAGCTGCTGGGCAAACTGTGCGAGCAGAACAAGGTGGTGCGAGAGCAGGACCGGCTGGTGCAGCAGCTCCGGGCGGAGAAGGTGAGACCCGGTGGTGCCGAGAAGGTGGGGTGTTGCCGAGAGCTGTGGGAGCTCGGTCCCACTTCCGTCCTGGCTCCGGAGGACCGCGGGCCATGGCCAGGGTGTGCGGGAGTCCTTACCAAGCTGCCCTCTGGAAACCAGAGAGGAGCTCTCTAGCCCACTCCCGCCATCCCCCGGCCTTCCTGCAGGAGAGCTTGGAAAGTGCCTTGATGGGGACCCACCAGGAGCTGGAGATGTTCGGCAGCCAGCCCGCCTACCCGGAGAAGCTGCTGCACAAGAAAGAGTCGCTGCAGAACCAGCTCATCAACATCCGGGTGGAGCTGTCTCAGGCGACCACGGTAACCCGGGCAGCGGGGTCTCTGCGCCGTCCACCGGCCAGCCGGAGAGCTCCCCCGACCCCACCCACACGCACACAAGCCGTGCTGTCCCAGTCCAGTCTCCTCCTCCTGGCCGGAGCACAGAGGCCTTCACACTGCCGTGCACGTGGCTGCACGGCTACCGGGCGGCCCCTGCTCCCACAAACAGGACGCCCGCAGGACAGCCTGACGCCGAGGGCCGCGGCCTTTTCTGCTGCTCAGACCCCTTGGCCACCTGCTCTGTCCTCTCCCTTGCAGAAGCCGGCGCTGGCAGCTGCCCCGGTCCTTTCCCCGGGGACCCAGGGCAGGTCCTCCAGGGCAGACCTTGTGTTGGTGGCCAGCAGCCCTGGCCACAGCCCCAGGGAACTGTGGGAGGCCAGGAGGAGAATCTCACCTGCAGGGAACACACACCCTGCCCCGGGCACCCTGCTGCCTGCTCTGGCTCCTCCTCCAGGCTGGGGAGAGCGGGAGGCGGGGAGCCACGGGTCCCCCCTTCACCTGTGCCCTGCCCGGAGAGGAGTCTGTTTTCCCTGTCTTCCATTTGCAGCGGGAGGTGCAGCACCCCCTGCACAGCTGGGCTTTGGGTGTCGTCAGCATGGCTGAGCTGTGCCTCCGTCCCCAGACCTCGGGGGCCCTGCTGTGGCCAGGGTGGCCTTCCCAGTAAACCCCTTCCCCGCAGGCCCTGACGAACAGCACCGTGGAGTATGAGACCCTCGAGTCGGCGGTCTCCGCCCTGCACGACGGCCTCTGGGAGCAGCTCAATTTGGACCCGCAGGTGAAGGAGGGCCCTGAGTGGGCGGGGCTGTCCCTGTCCTGCGGTCTCTCGGCCTTCGCGGCTTCCTCGCTCGCTTTGACAAACCCAGAGATGTAAGAGCAGGAGAGCAGGGGTCGGTCCTGGACAAGAGAGGAGGGTCAGGCCGTTGACGGCAGAGTGAGGCTTCAGGACGAAGGCGGTGTGGGGTTCTCCTCCAGTTCCGCCAGCCCATGGGCAGACGCTGAAGCCGAAGCATGGGAGCCTTAGAGGGGACGTCAGGTGCTTTGTGACAGTGAGGATTTTTTTTAAGATTTATTTATTTATTTGAGAGGCAGAGAGAGAGAGAGGTCTTCCATCCTCTGGTTCACCCCCCAGATGGCTGCAACGGCCAGAGCTGTGCCAATCTGAAGCCAGGAGCCAGGAGCTTCTTTTGGGTTTCCCACATGGGTGCAGGGGCCCAAGGACTTGGGCCATCTTCCACTGCTTTCCCAGGCCATAGCAGAGAGCTGGATTGGAAGTGGAGCATCCAGCACTCGAACCGGCACCCATATGGGATGCCAGCACTGTAGACTGGGGCTTTACCCCACTATGCCACAGCGCCAGCCCCACAACAACAAGGATTTTAACAGCAGACATGTGATGTGGGCATTTGGTGCAGTGTTCCATCATCGCTTGGGATGCCCACACCCTGTATCGGAGTCCCTGGGTTTGAATCCCGCCTCTGCTTCCAAGCCAGCTTCCTGCCAGTGCACATCTGGGGAGGCAGCAGGTAGCAGCTCAGGTTCTTGGGTCCCAGCCACCCATGTGGGAGACCCAGGTTGAGTTCCTGGATCCTGGCTCCAGCCTGGCCCAATGCCTGTTGTGGGATTTGGGAGATCTTTCTTCTCTCCCCCCCCCCCAATAAATAAACTTTGTTTTAAAATGTTTAAAGCAGACATGTACATATAAATATCTCTTGTGACCCCAGAGCAGTTTGCACGGGACTGGGTTAGACACAGTCTGCGCGGAGGCAGGAGGATGGACCTAGTGGCCTTGGGGAGTTCCATTCTTCCCTCTTTCTCTGCCCCGCCCTCCTCGGCCCTGGCATGCGCCACGGTGGTGCTGCAAGCTTCCCCCATTGCCCTGCTTTTCCCTCGCTACTGGTCGGGCAGGCGCACGTGAGACCCTCCTGACCCAAGGGATGGAAATCGCACCCCACTGCTCGCACACGCCTTGCTCTGAACATGACCGTTTTAGAGGGTGGGGGAGGTCACAGTCAGCACCAGCTTTGGGGTCCCGTGGGTTCTTGTTCAGACGGTGGTCATGCTGTCACACAGGCCTGAGTCTTCACCACCACTTCCCGCGCAGGTCTGTTGTGCAGCCCAGATGAGTTGGTGCCTGCAAAGCGCTTAGCGCCGTGCCTGGTACCAAGGCTGCTTTCTGTCAGCGTGTGAGCTGTCATGAGCAGAACTCATGGTGGCACACGTTACACGTGGGGGCCACCAAAGGGCTCTTTGGAAGCAAGAAAAAAAGTCAACTGCACGCTCTCTGGTCCCCTGGGACCACCGACCCCAATCTCCCTTGGACAAACTCAGGAGGCCAGGGCCACCTCCTGGTACAGTTCTGGGATGCCGTTTAGAGAGGTTGACGAGGCAGACTGCCCATGGGAAAGGTGCCTGCTCGGAGGTGCGTGTGTGCTTGTGTGTGTGCGTGCACGTAGGAGGCATGTGTGCTTGTTGTATGTGTGCATGTGTGTGCGTGCATGTGTGCGTGCATGTATGTAGCAGGTGCTTGTGTGTGCATGCATGTAGGAGGTGCTTGTGTGTGCATGTGTGTGCATGCATGTAGGAGGTGCACGTGTGTGCTTGTGTGTGCATGCATGTAGGAGGTGCACGTGTGTGCTTGTGTGTGCATGTGTGTGCATGCATGTAGGAGGTGCACGTGTGTGCTTGTGTGTGCTTGTGTGTGCATGCATGTAGGAGGTACACGTGTGTGCTTGTGTGTGCATGTGTGTGCATGCATGTAGGAGGTGCACGTGTGTGCTTGTGTGTGCTTGTGTGTGCATGCATGTAGGAGGTGCATGTGTGTGCTTGTGTGTGCATGCATGTAGGAGGTGTGTATGCTTGTGTGTGTGCGTGTAGGCGGTATGTGTGCTTGCATGTGCGCATGTGTGTGCATGCATGTAGGAGGTGCACTGTGTGTGCATGTATGTAGGAGATATGCATGCATATGTGTGCTTGTATGTGTGTATGTAGGACATGCATGTGTGTATGTGTGTGCATGTATGTAGGAGGTGTGTGTGCTTGTGTGTGCATGCATGTAGGAGGTATGTGTGTGCTTGTATGTGTGTATGTAGGACATGCATGTGTGTATGTGTGTGCATGTATGTAGGAGGTGTGTGTGCTTGTGTGTATGTGCATGTAGGAGGTGTGTGTGCTTGTGTGTGCATGTATGTAGGAGGTGTGTGTGCTTGTGTGTGCATGCATGTAGGAGGTGTGTGTGCTTGTGTGTACGTGCATGTAGGAGGTGTGTGTGTGCTTGCATGTGCATGCGTGTAGGATTGTGTGTATGCATGCATGTAGGAAGTACGTGTGTGTGTGTGTGTTGTGTGTGTGTGTGTATCCAGGGCTCCTGCCCTCTGTGGGTCCACAGGCTGCCAGTTCAGGGGTGTGCAGGCTGAGCAGAGGGCTGGCCGCTCCTCGTGGCTTCTCCTTTGACTCTGTGATGCTTCCAGAACGAGGCGCTTTCGCGGCAAATCCAGAAGGAGATCTGGCGGATCCAGGACGTCATGGAGGGGCTGCGGAAGAACAACCCGTCCCGGGGCACAGACACCGCCAAGCACAGGGGTGGGTGCGACCCTGCCAGCCGCCCGGGCTCTGCCCTTCCCCATAGATACTCTGGTACTTCTGGCTCCCGTCCCTTGCCTACCAGGCTCAGAGCCGCTCGGGACCTTCTCGGGGCTCCAGACTCCTCCTGGGCCCTTGGGTGGATGTGAGCTCCCTATGCCCTGCAGGATGGACCAGGAGGCCACTGAGGGACACTGCTGACCTGGCCACTCTAGAATATTCCCCAGGAAATGTCAAAGAGCACCTGAGTCCCCCCAGCTCCCCAGTGTGTGGACACGCAGGTGGTCTGACCCCACCTGGTGGCTCCTTGAGTCCTGGGACCCCAGGCTGGCTCGCGCCAAGCCCTTGGAAGCCATGGTGTCGTCTCCATCCACCCCCTCCCCTGCCTGCCACCCCTCTAAGCACCTGGCTCCTGCACATACAGTGAGTCCCTTGGCAGGCCCAGTGGCCCCAAGAGCCATATCCCATAGCCCTGGGTAGGTTGCTCCCTGCCCTTCTCCTCCCCTCATCTCTCTCCCCTTCTTTTCTCCCAAGGAGGACTCGGTCCCTCGGCCACCTACAGCTCCAACAGCCCCGCCAGCCCTCTCAGCTCCGCCAGCCTCACCAGCCCCCTGAGCCCCTTTTCCCTGGTGTCTGGCTCCCAGGGGTCCCCCACCAAGCCCAGCTCTAGCGAGGTAAGCTGAGGAAATGGAGCTGAAGGCGGGGGGGGAGGGGGTGGGCAGGAGGGAGCCTCTCTCCGCTGTGACGCAAAGTTCAGGGTCGCACCTGGGGAAGCTGCGTCTTCCGGGGCCCTGGTCCGAGGGAGCCGCTCTCACCCCAGCCTCGTGGCCTGCCTCCATGGTGCCCTCTACCTGCCCCTGGCTCCTTCCGTCCTCTTGAGCTCCCTCTGAGGCAGTCTCTCACTAGCACCGGAGCAGTTAGCAAAGGTAGCCGGGCGCTTGCCAGGAGCCAGAATCCCAGAGGATTTGGGGCAAGAGGGTCGAGGTGGGCATGGGGGCGCCTTTCCCAGACAGCGTGCTGGGCTCTCCTGTGGGCTGGGGATGGGACAAGGCCTAGCAGTGAGCAAGCCGCAGCCACGGAGCACGGAGGCGTGGGTCTCAGGATGGATCCCAGCGAGGGGAGGGGGCCGGAGGGGAACGCGGGGAGGAAGGGCGGGCTGGACTGAGCTGGACTGAGCCCAGCCTGGAGGTGCACAGCGAGGAGAGGCCTTCCCGGAGAACTGGGGGCCACGGGCGTGGGGGCGGGGGCTCCTCTGCCCAGGCCAGGGTGGGCTGTCCCAGGCTCACCCCCTCCCGTGGTGGCGTTGTCGTCTGCCCCCTCTAACGCTCTGTTCTCCTGCTCTCACAGTGACCGCTCTGCTCTTCCTAACGCTCTGACCTCTCTCTGCCTCAGGAACCTGGCCCGCCTCGGCCGCCCCTCCCCAAAGCCTACGTCCCCCTGGAGTCCCCTCCAACCGTCCCTCCACTCCCTAGTGAGAGCCGCTTCTGGCCCTACCCCAACTCCCCTTCCTGGCACCGCAGTGGCGAGACAGCCAGGGGTCAGGTACCTGGCACCCCGGGGCCCTGGCGGGGGGTGAGTGGGAGAGCGGGCAGAGGGCCAGGCGAGGGGGCGAGGGACGACGCTGCAGGGGTTTCCCTGTGCATCTTCTCCAAGCGCAGTTTCTCCTGCGCCCTCGGCCCTGGACGCCGGAATAAGGAGAGGGGTGGCCAGGCAGTCTCATGGGCCACCTTGCCACTTGTGCTCCCTCTGGTTGTTGGGAAATGAATTCTGCCCACTCCAGGCTGATGGGCTGCCAGTGGTCGCAGGTGCTGGGCTGGGCCCCTCTCCACCCCCAGGACCCTCCAGTGGAAGTCCAGGGAGTCCCCTGCCAGGGCCATTGAGATCCCGTCCTGTCCTGTCCCTGGCTCAGGCCCTCCTGCCCCCAGGGCTCTGTCTGCCTCTGCTTTGTCTTGTGCTGTCTTTGGGCTCCGCAAGCCCCTGCAGCCTAAGGACCCAGGGCCTTTTCTCTCCTGCTCTGTCTCCCTCTCTTGCCTGGGTCCCCAGCCGGGACCCAGGAGATGTGCTGGTGGGCTTGGAAGAGGGCGTGCGGTGAGTAGGCACTGGGAAGCGGTGAGCCTGCCGTGGGATTTGCAGGATGCTGATGGTGCGCCTGGGGCGCTGGGCAGAGAGCTGCATGCCCTGTGGTTGGCAGATGAGGAAACCAATGGGACTTGGCCATGCTGTCTGCTTGGGTGGAGCTGGCCTTCCTGCCCTCTGGCCTGAGAGTCTGCAGCTGCATGGGGGAGTGGGTGGCCCAGGTGGCATCTGAGGCCCCTTCTAGCCCCATGGTTGTACAAGCCCATGAGCTGAGCGCACTCTTCATGCCCAGAATCCTGGTCCAAGGCCCAAAGTCTCAGGTGCCCAGAATCCCAGGTCGGATTCTAACAGAGACCCGTGGCCCCATAGCGCCCTCCTCTGGCCGTTCCTGGCCTTGCTGCTTCGGGCTGGCAGGATAGAGTGGCCTCTCTGTCCACTGAAGCCCTCCTGGAGGCCGTGAGCCCTCCTTCCCCACGATGGCCCAGCACGGGGCGGCCTCGGGCTGTGTGTGCGGGAGGCTCCGGTATGTCCCTGCACGCGTCCCAGCCGGCCCATGTAGAATCTGCCCATTCCCTGTGTCTCCAAAGTCTGAGCGCCAGCCGCTGCAAGACAAGGCAGCACCGCTGGGCCCCCGTTCCCGGCAGCCACGGCAACATCAGCCACGTTCTCTTCCTTTCTCCTCAGGGCCAGACAAGCTATGAGCAGAGCAAGAAAGACCCCCTCCAGGTGTCGCCCCTCGACGCTCCCGGAGACATCAGCCTGGTGCCCACCAGACAAGAGGTGGAGGCGGAGACCCAGGCGGCGCTCAACAAAGGTACTTCCTGGCCGGGCCTCCCGAGACAGGGGCAGCGAGGAGTCCTGGGGGCTGATCCTGGGACGGTGGGACCGAGCCCTCGGTGAGAAGCGGGCCCCTGCCTCACGGCTCCCTCTCCTGCAGTCGGCATTGTGCCCCCGAGGACGAAGTCGCCCGCCGACCAGGAGGTGACCCCATCGGCCGTGGTCAGGAGGACGGCCAGTGGGCTCAGCAACGGCCTGAACTCTCGGGTGAGTGCACGCTGCAGGCTCAGGGCTCCGGTTGTGCTGTGAGCTGAGCCCAGCAGAGCCGGGGCCCACCCGTCAGCCACGCCTGTTGAAGCAATGGGGCCAGGGGAGGGAGGGAGACCCAGCAGGGGACTGGGCAAGAGCACCACCGTGGGAGGACTCCTCCAGAGAGACACGTGCGCGTGACAGAACGAGAGAGCGTGGACACTGCTGCCGGGCGGGAGGGCAGCTGTGAGCAGCGGTCAGAGTTAGCCAGCTGGCCCGAGGCTGTGTGCTCGGTGCCCCCGTCGGCCGGGAGACCGGGTGGTGGGGAACACACACACTTACTTCCGCCAAGTTGTGGAGGCCGGGAGTCAAGGGCACAGCGGCCGCAGGGTTGGCTGGCTTGGAGGCTCGGGGAGACTCCGTGCCCGCTCCTGGCTGGCCGTGGCACTCCCTGCCTTACCGGCTTCCCTCCAACCTCTGCCCACAGTGCCACACCACCCTGCTCCCCGTGTGCTCCCCTTGTCTGTAGGAGAACACCCCCATTGGATCTAGGGGCCCCCAACTCACCACGAGCTCACCAGGAGCTTCTGACTCTGATCACATCTACAGAGACCTCTTTCCAAATGTGGTTACAGACACAGGGTGGGGGGCTAGGACCGGAGCCTATCTTTGGGGGCTGCTGTTCAACAGCTACATTCTACCCTCTGATCCCCAAAATTTTGTGCCCATTCCACTTGTAAAACTACATACATCATTCCTGCGTCCCCCAAAGTCCCAGTCTATGCCAGCACCAACTCCAAGCCTGAAGTACCCAAGTATCATGAACTCAGAGCCCCAGAGCCATCACCCACCTCACTGCCATCAGGTCTGTGTGAGATCTCCGACTTCTTGGGACAAAATTCCACTCCAGCTGTGGCACTAGAAAATCACCTAATCTGAAATACACACGTGGGACAAATATCAGATGCCATTTCTGTCACCAAAAAGGAGAAATTGGAAGAAATAAAGAGGTTGGCAGTCCCCAGCAGTGGCATACTAGGCTAAGCCTCCACCTGTGGCATGCCACACAGGCACCGGTTCAAGTCCCGGCTGCTCCACTTCTGATCCAGTTCTCTGCTATGGCCTGAGAAAGCAGCAGAAGGTGGCCCAAGTGCCTGGGCCCCTGCACCCGCGTGGGAGACCTGGAAGAAGCTCCTGGCTTTGGGTTGGCCGAGCTCTAGCTATTGCAGCCATTTGGGGAGTGAACCGGCAAATGGAAGACCTCTTTCTCTAACTCTACTTCTCAAATAAATAAATAAATCTTTAAAAAGTTAGAGAAAGAGGGAGATACAGAGAGAGAAATCTTCCATCTGCTGGTTCACTCCCCAAATGGCAGCAATAGCCAGGGCTGGGCAGGCTGAAGCCAGGAGCCAGGAGCTTCTTCCGGGTCTCCCACATGGGTGCAGGGGCCCAAGGACTTGGGCCATCTTCTGCTTTCCCAAGCACATTAGCAGAGAACTGATTGGAAGTAGAGCAGGTGGGACTAGAATCAGCACCCATATGGGATGCCAGCACTGCAGGAGGAGGCTTTACCAGCTACGCCACAGTGCCAGCCCCACCATTAGCTTTCAAGGCCTGGAATAATCTGTGATTTGCTCTCCTGCCCTCTGGGTCCAGGAGGCTCCCCCAGCCCCATCCCTAACATCCCTAAGTGTTGCCCCCCTGGTCTCTGCCTCTACAACCTTTGCTTTGGTCTCAGAATCATAGTTCCTTTTTTGTAGCCAAATAGAGCTATTAGCCTATTGTAAGATCCTGGAAGCCTGACACTTTTAAAAATCATTTCCTCTCTACCTGTCCCGATCAGTGGAAGCTGGCGGTATTTTTGCTGATACGACATCTCACAAACCGTGCAGGTCTCCTGTGTATTTGAACAAACCTGTATCTGTTTCTTCGTTCCGAGATTTGTGATTGGCATGAGCCCCACACCTCACCTCTCCAGCGAGATGCTGGCCATCCTCCACGCCCTCTCCAGGGCACACTTCTCCAACAGCGGAATGTCCTGTCCACGCCCCCTTTGTGAATCTGGCAGCCTGAGAACCTCCCAAGTGATACTTAATAGCTTCTTCCTCTCTCCTGCTGCTCTAAGCACAAAGAAAAACCAGGGCCGCCTTCCACCGGTTGGAAATCCCAGCTGCACACCCACATCCTGCTTTCCCCTCAATGGCTGAGCCACCTGCTGCCACCTAATGCAGGTGGCATTTGACCCACTTCTTGGTAATACGGTCCTCAGTTCTTCCGAGACCTCAGTCCAAAGCCTCCCTCCCCCTTTTTAAGATTTTATTTATTTACTTGAAAGAGTTAGAGAGGCAGAGAGCAAGAGAGGTCTTCCATCTGCTGGTTCACTCCCCAAATAGCAGCAATGGCCAGAGCTGTGCCAATCTGAAGCCAGGAGCCAGGAGCTTCTACTAGGTCTCCTACATGGGTACAGGGGCCCAAGCACTTGGGCCATCTTCTGCTTCTTTCCCAGGCCATAGCAGAGAGCTGGATCGTTAGTGGGGCAGCCAGGACTCGAACCTGTGCCCATAGGGGATGCCGGCACTGCAGGTGGCAGCTTTACCTTCTGCGCCACCTTTAACAGCCACTTTTCCACCGACGTTTGGCTCATGGGGATTCTGAATCGCACGTGCAGGCTCTGAGACCTTGGCAGCTTTCTCCGCTGTCTCTCGGCACCACCAGGATCATCTTTAAATCCCATCTTGCTGCCCATCATCTCTTCCAGGGAATCTGGGCTTTTCCTGTCCTGCCCCTCGCCATTCTTCCAGCCCAGTTCCAAGGTCTCTTCTACGCTTTCCAGTCCTGGTTGAGACGGTGCCCTTTTCCCGGTACCAAGATCTGTGTTTGCTGGCACTGCAGTGACACGTGAACACAGCCTCACACAGCAAGCACTGATTCTCCCAACGTGTGGCGGCCGGAAGTCCAGACCAGGGAGTTAGCGGGGGTGGCTCCCTTTGGAGGCTGAGGGAGGAGCGAGTCGGTGCCTTCTGCCAGCTCGTGACCGCTGCCTGGTCCTCATCTCCGTGTAGACAAGTCTCCCCCTTCCCGGCCTCCCTGTTCACTGTCACCTGCTCTGCCCTGTGTGTCTGTTGTGGGGGCGGGGTTTGAGGCACCTGTGAGAGCCCCGTGTTCCCGCCACAGCAGGAGCGCCCCAAGAGCGCGCTGTTTCCCAGCGAGGGGAAGGTGAAGATGAGCGTGGAGGAGCAGATTGAGCGAATGCGGCGGCACCAGAGTGGCTCCATGAAGGAGAAGCGGAGAAGCCTGCAGCTGCCCGCCAGCCCAGCGCCGGACCCCAGCCCCCGGCCCGCCTACAAAGTGGTAATGTCCCCTCGGCCACCCCAGGCCTGCACCCGGCCAACGCTGCCCATCCCAGCGCGTGGCCAGCCTGCTCTAGGGAGTTTGGAGAGGGAAGAGATTGGAAAGAACCCGAGCTGGGCACCTGGGAGAACTCGGGGAGGCTTCTTTCTTTTTAAAGTTTATTTTGTTTATTTGAAAGGCAGAGGAAGAGAGGGAGGGAGAGACACAGATCTTCCCTTGGTTGGTTTACTCCCCAGATGGCCGCGGTGGGCCAGGAAGTCCATCTGGGTTTCCCACATGGATGGCAAGGACCGAAGCACTTGGGCCTTCTGCCTTCCCAGGTGCATTAGCAGGGAGCTAGATTGGAGGCAGAGCAGCCACAACTCGAACCGCTGCCCCTGCATGGGATGCTGGCATTGCAAGTGGCGGCTTAACCTGCTGTGCCAAGCGCCGGCCCCGTGGGGAGGCCTCTTGCCACTGGACAGTGGAGTTCTTTCAGCAAGTGTTTATTATGTTTTTAAAAAGGGCTTCAGGCCGGCCGTGTGGCGAAGGAAAGCTACTGCCTGTAAAGCCGGCAGCCCACGTGGGTGCCAGTTAGAGTCCCGGCTGCGGCACTTGAAATCCAGCTCCCCACCAGTGACCTGGGGAAAGCAGCAGATGAGCCAAGTGCTTGGGTCCCTGCACCCACCCGGGAGATCTGGATGAAGCTCCCGGCTTCTGGCTTCAGCCGTTACAGCCATCTGGGAAGTGAACCAGTAGATGGAAGAGCTCACTCGCTTGCTCTCTCTCTCTCTTTCTCTCTCTCTCTCTGTAAATCTGTCTTGTAAATAAATAAATAAATCTTTAAAAAATTTTGTGTTGAAAAAAAGTATAGCTTAGGGCCAGCATTGTGGCACAGCAGGTTAAGCTACCACCTACAATGCTGGCATCCCATATGGGTGCTGGTTCGAGTCCTGGCTGTTCCACTTCCAATCCAGCACCCCTAATAAGCCTGGGAAAGCAGCGGGGGATAGCCGAGCCCCTGCCACCCACGTGGGAGACCCAGATGGAGTTCCTGGCTCCTGGGTTCAATGTGGCCCTGGCTTATTTGGTCATCTGGGGAATGAACCAGTGGATGGAAGACCTCTCTCTGTCTCTCTCTGTAACTCTGCCTTTCAAATACATAAATCTTTAAAAAAGAAAAGAAAAACTCACAAAAAGGAAAGGCCTGATTATTTTCATTGAGATGAATTATATAAAATTCTGTACTAGAGAATAGCACAGAGTCCAGCACTCAGAAATAGCCATGACTTATGAGTGGACTTCAACACGTTCATGGAGAAATGGGACCAAAACATACGGATAAAAAAACATCAACTTCATTTCTCAATGGAAGCCCCACCAACTTCAAGACATTTGGTAAATGCTATAGCAGCCATTCAGTCCATCCCAAAGGAATTGAGCATCCTGGGAATTATTTAATTTTTTTTTTTTTTTTGACAGGCAGAGTGGATAGTGAGAGAGAGAGACAGAGAGAAAGGTCTTCCTTTTGCCGTTGGTTGCCAATGGCCGCCGCGGCTGGCGCTGCGACCTGCGCATCGCGCTGATCCGATGGCAGGAGCCAGGTGCTTCTCCTGGTCTCCCATGGGGTGCAGGGCCCAAGCACTTGGGCCATCCTCCACTGCACTCCCTGGCCACAGCAGAGAGCTGGCCTGGAAGAGGGGCAACGGGACAGGATTGGTGCCCCGACCAGGACTAGAACCTGGTGTGCCGGCGCCGCAAGGCGGAGGATTAGCCTAGTGAGCCGCGGCGCCGGCCCCTGGGAATTATTTAAACAAGTCGATACAGTCTTTCTAAAAGTATTAATTGAAGAAAAATGTGTGCCCTATGAAGAGTCTTTAAGACTGGGAAACAAAAAGAAGTCTGAGGGAACCGGATCAGGGCTGTGGGGTGGACGTGAGGGTTTCCTGGGGGACTCCTGCAGCGTTGCCCTGCTGGGTGAGGGGACCAGCGGGAGGTCTGTCGGAGAAGAAGTGCTCTCTGGTGAAGCTTCCTGGGCGTTTTTCTCAAAACACTCTCCCAGTAAGCAGATGTTTTCTCAGAAAGTCACACGCAAAATGCGCTGCCGTAGTCTTTGCTCTGGCCCGGCCTGCTTTTGTGCTGGCTGCACGGCTTCCGCCCCTCCGTAGCCACTGCTTCCCTGTGCTTTGTCGTCAGGATGGTACTGGTCATCTCCGGACACAATTCTTGGAAGAAATGCTTCAGGCTCTTTTTACAAGAAGATTGATTTACTTATTTACTTATTTGAAAGACAGAGTGATGGAGGGAGGGAGGAAGGGAAGAGGAGAGGGTGAGCGAGACAGAGAGAGAGAGAGAGATCTTCCAATCTCCTATCTGCTGGCTCACTCGGCAAATGACTGCAGCAGCAGCTGGGGCTGGTCCTGGCCAAGGCCAGAAGCCAGGAGCCCACCTGGGTCTCCCACATGGGGGGCAGGTTCGCCAAGCACTTGGGCCATCTTCTGCTGCTTTTCCAGGCATAGTAGCAGGGAGCTGGGTTGGAAGCACAGCAGGCAGGATTCAAGCCAGCACTCCAGTAGGGTATGCCAGCATTGCAGGCTGTGGGTTTACCTACTGCACCACAATCCCAGTCCCACGTTTCACGATCTTGATCCCAATTGTTCAAAATTCCCATTGGAAGCTCTGCTCTCATCTGCAGCTGATCGGATTCGACTGTTTTGGCACTCAACAAGTAGAAATTTGCTCCACTTTAATTTCAGAACTGTGTGAGCCGAGCCAGCGGAGATGTCACTAGTGTTGGTCATTGTTTCTGCTGATCCCCCTAAATTAGGATATGAACAAGATTAATTTTTTTCCTTGAAAATTAATGTGGACAGTCTTCACTGCAGGTTTTATTTGCGCTGGTGTCTTCTCCCTTCTTAAAATGAGTTATCTGTTTGCAAATTGTGATTTCTCTTTTTTTTTTTTTTTAAGAATGTATTTACTGGGGTTGGTGCTGTGGCATAATGGGTAAGGCCACTGCGTGCAGCTATATCCCATGTGGGTGCCGGTTTGAGTCCTGGCTCCTCCTCTTCCGATCCAGCTCCCTGCTAATGCGCCTGGGAAAACAGCAGAAGACAGTCCAAGCCCCTGGGCCCCTGCACCCATGTGGGAGACCCAGAAGAAGATCCTGGCTCCTGGCTTCGGATTGGCCCAGCTCCAGCCATTACAGCCATCTGGGAAGTGAACCAGCAGATGAAAGACCTCTCTCTCTCTCTGTGCCTCTGTTCTCTATAATTCTGACTTTCAAATGTATAAATAAATCCTTATTATTAATTTATTTATTTGAGAGTCAGGACTACAGAGAGAGGAGGAGAGACAGAGAGAGGGAGAAGTCTTCCATCCACTGGTTGACCCCCAAATGGCTGCAACGGTCAGAGCTGGGCCAGGCTGAAACCAGGAGCCAGGAACTTCTTCTTGGTCTCCCACATGGGTGCAGGGGCCCAGGAGCTCGGGCCATCTTCTGCTGCTTTCCCAGGCTCATTAGCAGGGAGCTGGATCAGAAGTGGAGCAGCCAGGACTCGTACGGGTACCCGTATTGGATGCTGGCACGGCAATCGGCAGCTTCACCTGTTGTGCCACAGCGCTGGCCCCAGTTGCGGCTCTCTTTGTGGTGTTGTCCCCATACACTTTTTGTAAAGCACCAGGAGTTCCCCCTTCTCCCATCCAAGCTTCCCCACAGATCTGAGGCATGGGCTTGCTTCGGTTTTCTCAGAATGTGTGTTGCTGTGGAAGGGGCCTTGTTCAGCTGATGCCCTGTCTTTCTCAGTGCCTCAAACTACATCCTGTTCAGACACTTTGTAGGAAGCTGATGTGAGTTTATTTTGGTGCAAAAAAAAAAAAAATGAAATCCATGCATAGTTTTTTCATCATATGCATTTTCGTGAACTTCTGGAAGACATTTCCTAGATACAACAGGACTTTGTGTGTGGGAAAACGGAGTTTTAAAATAAGAGTTTATTTTGGTGCAAAAAGGTTTTTCATAATATATGGGGAAATGTATTATGAAAAGACTACACATGGATCTCAAAATTTTTTTAATGATTTATTTTATTTTATTTTATTTTATTTGAAAGGCAGAGTTACAAAGAGAGAGGGAGAGACAAAGAGACAAAGCCAGAGATCTTCTATCTGCTGGTTCATTCTCCAAATGGCTACAACGGCCAGGGCTGGGCCAGGCCAAAGCCAGGAGCCTGGAACTCCGTATGGATCTCCCGTGGGTGTGCAGGGGCCAAAGCACTTGGGCCACCTTCCACTGCTCTCCCAGGTGCACCAGTAGGCAGCTGGATTAGCAATGGGGCAGCTGGGACTTGAACCAACACTCGTATGGGATGCTGGCCCTGCAGGCTGCTCCTTAACCCGCTGTGCCATACGCCAGCCCCTCAGAAGTTTTTTTTGCACCACGATAAATTCACCCTTTTAATTCCATTGCCACGTACTCCTTGAGGTGCCCTCGTGTTTCGGCAGCAGCCTGCCCGTGCTTGGAGTTTGGCGCTAGGCCGGGCGTGCTGGCTGAGGGCAGTGGCGAGCACCCACTGTGCGCTGCAGCTCCCAAGTCCCTTTCCCATGACGTCATTTAATCCTTTCATCCCAGCGAGTTCGGAATGATTATCCCTAGGCTACAGGCAGGGACGCAAGCCCAAAGAAATGAAGGGTTCCCGGGCGCACAGCTGTGGAGCGCAGAGCTGGGGGTAACCCAGGGCACCTCCTGAATGTCCTTCCCCTAAGTTTTAGAAATACTGAAACATGAGGATGCCTAAGTGCCGCCCTCAAAGAGGTTACGTTCTTGGTGGATTAGAACTTGTATAATCAGAAATATTTAGAAACCGATGCAGGACACAGACTCGGCTGCCCAAAGGCCGGCTCCAATGTGAAGACAGAGTGTGGCAGGGTCGGCGTGACATTGATGAGGTGTACCCCTGAGGTCTTGCAGCTGATCAGATTGGGGGAAGGGGATCGGGAGACAGAGGGCTCTGCCCCGGGAGGCAGTGGAAGCCGTGGGGTGGCGGCCAGACCAGACGGCCCAGGCAGGGGGAGCGAGCACGTGGCTGTGGTTAGAACCGCACGGAGGCACGGGTGGCAGTGCCGTGTCCGCGGCCGTGACGACTCCATCTCCCAGGTGCGCCGTCATCGCAGCATCCACGAGGTGGACATCTCCAACCTGGAGGCGGCCCTGCGTGCAGAGGAGCCCGGTGGGCAGGCGTACGAGACGCCGCGGGAGGAGATCGCCCGGCTGCGCAAAATGGAGCTGGAGCCGCAGCACTACGACGTGGACATCACCAAGGAGGTGGGCAGGGCCCGGGAGCGGGCCGCGGCGGGCAGGCCCTGGGGCGGTGCGGGCGCTGACCCCGCCCCTCCACAGCTCTCCACCCCAGACAAAGTCCTCATCCCCGAGCGGTACATCGACCTGGAGCCCGACGCCCCCCTGAGCCCCGAGGAGCTGAAAGAGAAGCAGAAGAAGGTGGAACGGATCAAGACGCTCATCGCCAAGTCCAGGTAACGGCGCTGGCGAGCCTCCCTCCCTCCGCCCTCCCCGGCCCCTGGGACACCCGGGCCCGTGAGGTGGCGGGGGTGCTGGCCTCTGCAGCGGCTTGGGGCCGCAGACTGGGCCCCAGCTCCCTGCAAGCACGGGGCTGCCGCAGCTGCCAGGAACCAGAAGGACCCGCGGGCTCGGGCCGTAGAGTCATCCAGACCAAGCCGAGGGGTTGCCCGCCGCTGGCTTCTCGTACCCTTAAGGCCGCCCTACGTGTTCGCTAGAACCTCTTAATTCGTTGGAAAACGCTGAGGGTAGGGATCCCAACCGTGTGTCGCCAGGGTCTCCTCCCTCCTAGGGACAGCCTTGCCGGGCACCAGAGACTGCCCGCTCACAGGCCCTGGCCCTCCCCACCAACCTCAGTGCACAGGTGCCCCCCAGCCAGCTGGACCATGCTGCCCCCTCCATGTCTGTGTGTCTGTGCCTCTTCAGTATGCAGAACGTGGTGCCCACCGGCGAGGGGGACTCTCTGGACGTGCCCCAGGACTCAGAGAGCCAGCTGCAGGAGCAGGAGAAGCGGATTGAAATCTCCTGTGCCCTGGCGACCGAGGCCTCCCGCAGGGGCCGCATGCTGTCTGGTGAGAGGGGCTGGGCCTCGCTCTGCCAGGGAGACCAGCTGACCAGGTGTAGGGGAGGAAGCACGGCGCTGTGCCCGGGGGCAGGGCCAGAGGCAGGGCCAGAGGGCCGGTCCTCCAGGCAAGGGTGCACAAGTGCGGAGCGCCAGGTGCTGTGCGAGGCTCCGAGGGGCACAGAGGAGGCAGCGTTGCTGACATCCGGGATCCTCACAGCCAGAGGCCACGCCGGCAACCCAGGGAGCCACTCTGCCTGGCCAGGGCAGGTCCAGGGACAGAGAACAGGCCACAGCTCTGCTTGGTTGGGCACGATACAAGCAAGCACCAGAGAGAGCCAGGGATCGGGGCATCTCTCACTTCCCGTTCTTGCCACGTGCAAAGCTCAACAATAGGGAAGGTGGTGCCTGCAGCCAGGGAGCTGGGAAGGAGGCAGTGGCCGTGCTGGCTACCAAAGCCACTTTCTACTAAGAGCAGCTGCGTGTGAGGCCCCGACGCCAGGCGCGTGCCGAGGTCCCAAGTGGCCACTGGCAGGGTTGGCGTGTAGGGGAGCATCATCTGCACAGCCA
This sequence comes from Lepus europaeus, assembly GCF_033115175.1. Taxonomy (NCBI): domain Eukaryota; kingdom Metazoa; phylum Chordata; class Mammalia; order Lagomorpha; family Leporidae; genus Lepus; species Lepus europaeus. Next base: position 19,425,569 of record NC_084840.1, on the reverse strand, counting down.
GAGATGCACCATGGTGGCAGAGATGACCCACGTGGCTCTGAGGCATGGGAGAGCTGCTGTGTACATGGGAGGCCAGAGGGCAGGGAAGACTGGTGAGGTTGTGGAGCCTGGGACACTGCCACACCCAGAGGGGCCAGGAGGGAGAGGGAGAGGAGGGACTCTGGGGGCCACAGCTGAGAGTGACCCAGAGGGGAGCCGTGGTTGGAGATGAGTTGGGCAGAGAGGCCAGGCATCCAGGCCACAGAGTAGCCCAGGGCAGAGTCGCCACCAGCAAGTGAGAGCCGTGGCTGGGAAGGGACAGTGGACGTGGAAGGGACAGTGTCTTGTGGGCGATCAGGGAGGTTCAGACTCTGGTGCTCGGAGGCTCCCTGCCCTCATCCGTAAAACTCACATCCCTTCACCTGCCTCACTTCCGGTCAGGAGGGCGGCCAGTGATGGTTACACCCGGCACGGTGCCTGGCGCCTGGTTAAGTCTCAGCACGTGTGAGCCGGCTGCAGCGGGAGCGACCTTAGTTAGCAGTGGTCGCAAAAGCTGAAACAGCAGTAGCTGAAAGAGAAACAGGTCCCATTTGTCATTTTCCTAGTTACTGCAAATGAGGATGTTTGCTGAAACCAGAGAGTTTCAGGCTACAACAAGGGGCATTGATGCCAGCCCTCAGGGGAACCCAGCTGGCAGCCGGGGTGTAGTCCCCAGTAGAACAGGCAGCAGAGAGCCCCTGTGGGCATTTCAGAGAAAGGCAGCAGTCGGACTGGAGTGGAGGGGGAGATAAGCGATGGCTTCAGAGACTCCCATCCTGCAGCCCAGAGACCACAGAATCAGTCTGCCTGCGAGGAGGGAGGCCTCTGTCAGACTCCCCACAGTGCAGCTGCAAATTGAACTTGAGCTTCCAAAGATCAAATTCCACCTGCTCTGGGCAGAAGGGGTGGAGCCTGCAGTGCTGTTTTGAAAACTGTGCTCTGCCGCTGCCCCCGCCCAGCCTCTGGCTCTCCCCACCGCCGTGGGTCCCCAGCCCAAGGCTCTAGGAAACCCAACCAAATCACATTGCCCTCCATACACATGGCTTACATTTCAGGGTCTGGGTGCCGAAAGCAGCCACTTTGCTTCTGCCAAAACCCCAGCTATTTAAAAAATGGCTGTGGCCAGACCTCACACTCCACCCGGTGTCTCCACTGCCCCTGGACCGTGGCCCAGATCCCCCGAAGCAAGGGCTGTTTCCAGACATGTGCTGTGCAAGCATGAGTTCATGCCCGGGACGCCATGTGCGGGGGAACACTGGGCACGGGTCACCAGGAGGACATAGAGTGAGGAACCTGGGTGCGGGTGTGGGGCACAGACGTGGTCATCAGTGAGGAACACGTTCTTGTGTGTAAATCCACCTGAGCCAGGTGTGTTCCCTGTGGGCAGATGTGGTGCTGGAGTTTGTACGTGGGGCATGGGTGTGAGGAGCAGCACCTTATCTGGTAGTGTTTGTAGAAATGCATGGTTTGTGTGTGTTCAAGTGTGCAGAGGAGGGAAGGTTTGAGTGCAGGTGTTGGAGTGTGTGTGTATGTGTGTGTGTGCAAATGCCCCTGGTGTTATGTAGAGACTCAGCACTTATGAATCCAGGTGGTCCCTGGTGAGCTGTTGGCGTGCAGAGGAGCACACGTGTGTGGGGCCACAGATGGGAGATGGATGGAGATGGTGTTTGTGAGGGCACGTATTCATGTGAGTGTTTTTCTGTCTTACAGGGAATCAGAGGCATATTTGTGTATTGATCATATTTTGTGTGTATGTATCTATCTTGCAATATTAGGTGGTTTTTTTTTTTTTTTTTAAGATTGATTGATTGATTTGAAAGGCAGAGTTACAGAGGGAGGGACACAGAGAGAGATCCTCCATCCACTGGTTCATTCCCCAAATGGCCGCAACAGCCAGGACTGGGCCAAGCTAAAGCCAGAAGGCTGGAACTCCATCCGGGTCTCCCCACATGGGTGCAGGGGCCCCAGCACATGGGCCATCTTCCTCTGCTTTGCCAGGCACATTAGCAGGAAGATGGACTGGAAGTGGAGCAGCCGGGACTCAAACCAACGCCCGTATGGGATGCTGGCGTCACAGGCTGTGGCTTCACCTGCCGCACCACAATGCCAGACTCTACAGTATTTGCAAGCAAGAACTTGTGTGTGCAGGATGAGAGAGCATGCAGGCTCGTGGCTGTGTGTGTGTGTGTGTGTGTTTGGTGGGTCTTATAACCACTCACGGTAATACCGCATCTTCCAGTATACACCTGTGGCATGTATGAATTTTGACTATTTCAAAGACATCTTCCTAATATTTAGCATTTCTCTGCCGCCTTAATGAGGTTATGTCTACATAGTGTTTTCCTCCCCCGCTTAGTGTCCCTTTTAATGTCTTTCTTTTGCTGCCTCCTGTTAGAGAGATGCCCTTCGTGGCTTCAGCTGGTACAGATGTAGTTGTAACTATGCTGAATGTCCCCCAGATGTCCACTTTCAGGGTTGTTAGGCCTACCTTTTACAAAAAGGCCTCGCTTTTCAGGGCGGGCCTCTTGTTCAGGGCCTCAGCCTCACCGGTCCTCAGTTGTGCGGTTTCCAGTCTCCCTTGGGCCAGGCGCCCAGCAGGTCTTCTCCTGGGGGAGCCGGCTGTGGCCACCAGTGGGTGGATAAACCAGAAGAGCCTCATCACAGGCGTGTTGTGACACCTGCTATAGTGTTGCTGAGCTGGTCCTTGCTTGACTCTTGACTTATTTTTAAAAAGATGTGTTTATTTGAAAGGTAGAGTGACAGAGAAAGAGAGACAGACAGACAGATCTTCCATCCACTGGTTCACTCCCCAGATGGCTGCAACAGCCCGAGCTGGGCCAGGCTGAAGCCAGGAGCCAGGAGCTCCCTCCTGGTCTCCCATGTGGGTGGTCTGTGTCCTTGAGCCACCTTCTGCTGCCTTCCCAGGTGCATTAGCAGGAGATGGGGTCAGCCAGGACTCGAGCCAGCACTCTGACATCGGATGCTGGCATTGCACATGGCAGCTTAACTCACTGCACCACGACAGCTGTCGATTTTTGAACTGTCTTAGAAGTTGAGGTGGCCAGATAACCGACCACCGGGTCAGCGATGTGGTTTGCACACGGATGTGTGTTTTGAAAGGGTCTGTGGATGAATCTGTACGTGCACGTACGAGCGTGTTGGGTTATGTGGAAGGGTGCAGGCTGGAAGATCCCCAACACACCCACATCTGAGTTGTGTGCAGTGTGTGCTGGTCCCACACGCAGACTGCCTGACATGTGTGCAGAACCAGCCCCACGTCTGTGCAAGACCCACGTGGGTCATGTGCACGAGTGGCCTCAGGTCCAAGAGGGTGACAACAGCCACACCGGTCCTTTCTCTTGCACGGAAGGCAAGGAAAGTGATGAGGTCCAGGGCAGGATGAGCAGCAAGGGACTGGGAAGTTCAATGCCAAAGTCCTTCTCAGTGGAATGGCAGTGTGACCTGGCTAAGGTCCGGTTCTTCTCAGAGCCAGGGTGAGCACACCCTCCCTGCCCTCCTCCTGCCTCTCGGCTACGTAGAGGATGCCCGAGGGCTGGGGACAGTGACAAGTTTGTCCCCTTCTCATGTCCTTCCACTCTGCTGTCGTCAGCATGGGCCGATAATGATAATAGAGTAAAATCTCATTAACCCAAGTGTCACCGTGCCAAGGCTTGTCAGGCTCTGTGCAGGAGAGGCTGCCGTCTCCTCTGCTGATGGAGGGAGAGGGGTCTCAGGTGCCTGCGGGGAGCCCAGGACAGTGAACAGAACCCAAGCCCCCGTGTTCATGGAATTGACTCAGGCGCGGGCTCACGCATGTCCACCTGCTATCGTGTGGGGGACTGGTGATTCGGACTAGTGTGATTTTACTGCGCTATTGATCATTATGCTTTAGGCCAGCACTGTATACGGAGTGCCCCTCCCCACCATGTCCGCACAATACCGAGAGCTATGTGTCTCTCCCATTGTGTGGGAAGGAAGGGGGTCTTGGGCCCAGAGAGGCCCCGGCCTCACCCACCATTACACTGCCTCTCAGAGGAGCCTGGCTCTGGCCAGGGCTCCCCTGGGCCCTTGCCCTCCTCCATGGCACCCGCCTGCCCGCCTCAGGGTGAGGACAGCTTTGCCCCCGCTGGAGCAAGCCCCAAGCCGGCTCCCCTCTCTGCTTGCCTCCCCGCCTCGCTGCCCGCCTGGAGGAGGGGGCCTCGCTTGCTCTGGGTGCCCGCCCTCCTGTCCCGGCCCCATTCACATGCCTGTTCATTTCTGTTTCCAGTGCAGTGTGCCACCCCAAGCCCTCCCACCTCCCCTGCTTCCCCGGCTCCGCCAGCCAACCCCCTGTCGTCTGAATCCCCACGGGGCGCCGACAGCAGCCAAGCCATGCGGCTCTGAGCTCTGACGTAAGCACTTTTCTGTGTTTCATCCACCCTGGCACTGGGTCCCTTGTCTCATGCCCATTCCAGCTTCTCCACACCCCCAGTGCCTGTGTGCGCTTTCCCCTCCCTCCGTGCATCCGTGTCCATCCGTGCTTGAGCTCAAGGCCAGCCGGCGGGGCTGCTTCTTGGATGTCGCGATGCCCGTGGGCTTTGCTGGTCCCAAAGCAGACGGGGAATAGAGCTGCCATCTCGCCTGTCTGCTGGCGGGGAAGCCGCTTTCCATCTGCTCGGACACACGCAACACCCCAGCAGGACCCCCAAAAGCTCCCAGGAGGTGTCTCTCTACTCTCTGATCTCGCCCTGGAGCCCAGTAATACCGGAGAGCCTGCGCCCCAGGCTGTGGACGCCCCCGCCCCGGGGACTGAGGGTCAGGAAGGAGAGGGACACTGACCTCTAGCCCTCGCCCCCTCTCTGGGTGGAGGGCGTGGGTGGGGCCCCCTGCCTGGTCCTGCAGGGTGAGGCTTCTCTGACCCCAGGAGGGCGGCGGGTGGCGCGGCCGCTGCACACAGCTCTCTCAACCCGCTTCTCCTTCCCCAGTGCAAGCCCTGGCTGAGGCCAATGCTGCGAAACTCCACAGAGCCACGTGCTGAGGCTGTCCTCTGCCCGCTGGAGGTGCCGGCTCCCCACCCTGGCCCCACGCCCCTGCGCTCCCGTGGGGCTTCCCCGGGGAGCCAGGCTGGGGCCAGGAACGCTGCCAGGAAGAACATGGACGCCTGGTGTCCACACACCCACGGCACACGACGCTGACGCCCTCGCTGCTGCTCATGCCGTGGTCCTGGGCCAGGCCTGAGATGGCGGAGTGGGAGCGCCATGCTCTGTGACGCCCAGGTCACCAGGAGCCTCAGCCTGGCTCTGGCTGGGGCTGCGCTGGCCCTACTGGAACACTCCCTGGGAGCCACCTGCCCTTGGCTGCCTTGGGTCAGGGTGAGAGGGGAGAGGAGGTCAGTGCTGTGCCTCTCGGAGCAGGGCCTGATGCTGGGGACAGCGCTGGCCCCAGCCTGCACCCCAGCCGCCCCAGGGCTTCAATGCATCCCAGCTTGGGGGGAGCTCCCCGGGGGTCTAGCGGAGACTAAGCAGCCTGCCTGAGCCAAAGACCAGATAAGAGGAGGACAGGCTCCCAGCCCCAGAGGGGACAGTGCTGGCTGAGGACGGGGGACAGCAGGTCGGGCAGTGTCTGAGAGTGGGAGTAGCAGGGACAAGGGCAGGACCTTGGAGAGTAAGGGGTGGGGACAGAGCCGGAGACATTTGCAAGTGATGAGGGATGGAGGGACGTGGCGACGATGATGATGGGATTGGTTTCCCAGGGTGGAGCCTGGGCTTATTCCAAGTACAGGGTTGGATGGTCACCCCCACTCCTGCCACCTTGGCCCCAGCATCAGTGGGGCCCCAGCTTGGGGAGGGGGAGGCAGAGCCACAGCCTGCGGCTGGCGCTGTCTGGGTCTGAGCCTGGTATTCGCGTCCCCAGCTGGGCCAGGGGGAGAGAAAGGGAGCTGTGCTATGTAGGGTGCAGTCGGCCATGGGGTCCCCCCTAACCAGCCTGTGTCCCGTGCGCCCTGGAGTGTGTTCATGGAGGGAAGAGGAGGGGAGCGAGGCCAGGCTCCCTGTTGGTCCACGTCCAGCCAGAAGCAGGCCCTGTCTCCTCGGCCCCTTGAGATGCACGCAGCCAGGGAGGAAGACGCTGGGCTCCTTGGCCAGAGCTGCTGCCCACAAGCTTCAGCCTGACCTCCAGTGGCTCCGGGAACAGCCGCTTTATCTCCTGCTAGCTCCTCACCCGCCCTCCATCACGGCTGGACGGTTACTGGCTCACAGCACGGCGAGGTGACAGGTGGCTCAGCCAATAGTGAGAGAGCACCATGGGGCTCCAGGCACTGTTGGGGTGCTGAGTGAAAGGCTCCCCTGACCTTCGACCTTCACCGCTCCCAGGCTGTCCAGGCGGCTCTGAGGCTGCAGCCTCTGCCCTACAGATGGCAGGGGAGGGGCCGGCCTCGGGTCCCGTCTCCCCGCACCCTCCTCCTGCCGCAAGAAACTGAAGTTTTCAGGGCCTTCCATGCCTCCCCCTTCCTCCGTCTCCTTTTTTTTAAGTGACATTTTTAGAAATACACGTGTAATATACCAAGAAATCCTGTCTTCGTCTCCGCCACCTCTTATTCCATAAAGCTGGCTCTTTATGTTGCTTCACATGCCTTAATATATGTTTTGTGGAGATTCTACACATCACAGGTGTCTGTGTAATGTTAGAGAGGCGTTCGTTTGGATGTCTGATCCTTGCCTTCGGCCCCACCCATCGTCACTCCTGTGCGGTTCCTGGCATGTCGTCGTCGCTTCCCCCTTGCTGTTTTGATCCAAAGAAGGGGAGAGGAAAGACTTATTTTAAGACAGATCTATTTTATGCTTCTGTTAGAAAAGCAAATCTATTTTCAAAATGTGCAATGTCTGGATGGGCTGGGCAGAGGTGTGAAGAGACGGGGGTGGGGGTGGGGCGGCCGCCGCGGGGTCCCTGCCCTGTGCCTTTCTGTCGTCAGCAAAGGGCTGCCCCCCACCCCCACCCCGGCTGAAGCTCTGTGCGGGAGCCAGGCCTCTCCTTTGCAAATGTAAGGAGGTGATGACCCTGGGGAGGGGGTCGCACTGGGAGTGGGGGGGATCCCTCCTGAAGCAGTTGTTTACAGTCAGATGCAAAAGGGCAGCCACACCCCCATGGCCCCTGCACGGGGCCTCCTTCCCCACCCTGCCAGGAAGGGCAGCCAGGATGCCTGCCTGCTCCCGCTGGGCCCACAGTGGTGCAAAGGTCCAGGGAAGCGGCTTGGGACCCGCTGCGCTGTCCCAGGGCCTGTGGCACAGACCCGTGGCGCTCCTGAGCCGCACGCCTTCTCTTCCACCTCATCCCTCCCTGTCTGGTCTCCCTCTGCGCTGTTGTTGTGGGGCTGGCACCTCAGTCTGGTGTGTAGACGGTGGCTGAGGAGGGTCCCGTGCACGATGTAGCACCTCGGCCTCGCCCAGGGAGCCCCCAGGACTCTTCTGGGGCAGGCTAAGCTGCCTTCCAGACTGCTGCTCCGCTGTGGGTGAGGGGGCTGCTGCCTTGCAAGGATTCGGGGCAGGAGGGCCGTCTCTGTCCAGATCTGAAATCCAGGGTCTGGGGCTGACCTCACAACCTGGGCGCTCCCTGGCGCCCTGCTCCCAGCCTAGGGTACAGGCTGCTAGGTGTGGACATAACCAAGGCGGAGGCCCAGCGCTGAGGATCCCCCCTCCGGCGGGGAGCCCCAGTGACTCACACAGGGCTTCTCCAGTTAGCACATACCTCCCTGATCACCCACCAAGAGGCTGCCCTCAAACCCTGCTACTGTCACTTTAAAGATTTTATGAGGTCGCCAGCCATGCGCGTGGTCTCCTGCCTTTGTGAGCGGCAGGGCTGAGCACAGCGAAATGGAGTCCATTCCTTTCCCTTTATCCACCTTCCACCTGGCAGCTCTGAACACTACGGAAAATATTAATATATATATATACATATCTCTATTTATGCACATACGGGGGCCAAATCGACTTGCTAGTGTTAGACAATAAAACATGCAAGGAACTGTATGATCTCAGTGTCTTTATTTAGTATGAAAGTGACCTTAGAAGACGTCACGGGGAGAGGAACAGAGGGGACAGGACAGCCGCAGCACCCCTCGACGTCGCTCTGCTGGCCACCCTGTCCCCCGAGAGGACGAGTAGGTGACATTCCCCACCGCCTCTCAGTAGCATCCCTTGTGGACTGAGACACCGGAGGATCCCAGTGAGTCCTGCATTTGTATCTTGCAAGTTTGTAAAAACGCGAGACGGGAAATAAAGTGAGCGGTTTGTACTCATGTGTGTGTGTCACACTGTGTCCACGGCTGCCCTGAGACCCACGGCAGTGAGGGCTTGGTGGGAAAGGGAAGCAGGGTGGGGGTAGGGGACGGGCTGGGCACAAAGCCAATCCCCCTCGTGGCTCAGCCTCCATTACCCGGCAGGCATCCCCACTAGCTGGGGATGGTGATGTGCCACCTGCACCTGGGGCAGCGCCACGTTCAGTCCAGGTGGCCGCACACCAGGGCTTATCTCATATAGCAGAAGCGTCGGATGCCCAGGCCCCGGGACGCTCTTTGGTTCGAGATGAGGGTGAGGTGGTGGGAGGGGCAGTCAGGGCCCAGGCTTTCTGGGTGAACACACAATGCCCCATGTTGCTGCGTTAGGGTACAGAGGGATCCCCCACCTCCGGAACGACCGCCCAGTCTCATCTGGCCTCAAGCCGTTGGGTTCGTTTCTCCTGGAAGTGCTGGGCGGTCCTTGGCACCCTGGGAAGGACCATGCCGGGGCTTTGGAACTTGAAGCCTTACCTTGAGGAGTGAGAGCAGTGGGTGCTGCTGGCGGGTGGCGGGGGGAAGAGAGCCGAGGGCAGTGGCAGGCCCAGCCGGGCTCCTGCGGCTGTGCCAGGGCAGGGGAAGGGAAGGCGGCCTCTGGTTCCCGACCAAGCCTCAGTTTGGTTTCCATGGCTGATGCTGGAACCCTGGCCCCGTCCTCTTGGCGGAAGGGCTACTACAGCTGTGTTCGCTGGTGACCAACAGTGACTGTGTTTCAGTTCTGGTGATACCTCTAGGCACCTTTGCGAATCCGGGAGAGGTGGGACCAGGCGTAGGCTCAGAGAGAACTGGCCACCTGCTGTAGCCTGGGCCAGCACCGGGGCTTGGGGAGGAGTGGACAGGAGGCCACAGCCCGCCACTGGGCGTCGCTGGCTGGCCCCTCCCCCAGGGCGGGGCCCGGAGGCCACTGCCTGCTCCACCCTCTATGGAGCCAGGTAGTGTCTGGGAAGGAGGGGCCAGGGCGGGAAAACGAGCATTAAGAAGCGAGGCGCAGCCGGCCTGAGATGGGCGCTCTGGGGCTCTGCCGAGGGTTTCTTTATCCTTTTTTATAACTGAAATCGGGACCGAGTCATTGCTGTGTCCGGCCTTGTATTTAGTTGGTTTATTTATTGGAGAAGCAGGCAGACAGACAGACGGAGCCCTCCCATCTGCTGGTTCACTCCTGCAAATGCCTATAATGGCTGGGGCTGCGCCAGGCCGAAGCCAGGAACCAGGAGCCAGGAGGCACGTGGGTGGCCGGGGCCCACACGCTTGAACCATTAACCTGCTTCCTCAATGTGGGATGAGAGGTAACAGCACATCCACAGCCCGCTAACGTGGTCACGTGACTTACAACCGTCACTCTGGAGCTGCGCCACGGCTGCCGCTGTCACACCAGTGGCTCTTCAAGCGCCGACTATGTACCCGGTGCCCGGCACTCACCGTGAGCGTATGATCTCTATGCCATAGGTACCCCTGTGGGGCAAGAGCCTGGGCCACAGCACGGGTAAGTAAGGTATGCATGGGCTTGTGGAGCTAGGAGGAAGCCCGGGACACTTATATTTATTATTTTAAAAATATCTTAAAGGCCGAGAGAGAGAGGAGAAAGAAATACAGAGAGAGTCTCTCATTCTCTGGCTCACTCCCCAAATGGCTGCAATAGCCAGGACAGGGCCAGGCTGAAGCCAGGAGCCAGCAGCTCCATCCAGGCCTCCCACATGGGTGGCAGGGCCCCCGGGCCATCATCTGCAGGTGCATTAGCAGGGAGCTGGATGGGAAGTGAGCAGCCAGGCTCGAGCTGGCCCTCTGATCTGGGGCGCAGGCACTCCAAGCCGTGCCCTGTCGGTAGCTTTGGGTGCGTTGGCCGTACCCTGTGCGACCTTCAGTTCTGGGCAGAGGGGACACCACACAGGGACGCGGGCTCCCGTGGTGCTGACAACCTCCGCTGGGCACGGTCAAAAGGACGCCGGCGCCATCTGCCTCTCCCTTCTCAGGCCCACTGGGGAGGAAGGAAGCAGCCAGGCCCCCTGAGCCATCCAGCCCAGGCCAGCCTCGCTGTCCCAAGCAGACATCGAGGAGGCCAAAGCCCTCTGTGCCTTACCCCCTCGGGGCACTCCATGCTGGGCTGACCCCAGCCTGGCTCCGTTAGGGCAGCTGCAGTTGCTTATCGCCCCCTAGTGTCTGCCAGTGGTGCTAGCCCAGAGCAGGGAGGATAGGTGCATGGAGGAATTGCCCGAGGTGCCTACATGCCAATTCTTCCCACAGCCTCCACCATGCCCAGCAAGGAAGCAAAGCACCATCCGCCCCCTGCTGGCTCATGGCTGCTGTGTGCACTCCCAGTGGTATACAGGAGACCCCGCTGGGGAGGGGCGGGGCGTGCAGAGGAGGCGGCAGTCCTGCGGAGAGCAGGAGGAGGGAGCCATGAGGCTCAGAGGCCCTTTGGGGGGGGGGTTAATGATTCACCAGGGGCTGCTTTCACAATTGCCAAGGGTCAGCTCCCTGAGCACCGTGGTGGGAAGGCCACTGTGGGAAGGCCCCCAGGCAGACGGCGACATGATCTCCATCACCGAATGGCAGAGTGAGTGCGGGGGCCGGGCGTTGGAGGGAGCTGGCCCATGCTGGGTGGGCGGAGGTGAACCCTACCAGTCCAGCTCTCCTGCGGCACCTGTGGCTGGGGAGCCTGTGACTGGGAGCTGCCCTGTTGGCTCCCGCCCGGCAGCAGACCCATGGCGGGCGTGGCCGGCTCTCCCGCGGCACCTGCACCCCTGACCCCCGCAGCCAGTGGCTGGGAGTTGCTGTGTTGGCTCTGCCGGCGGGGGTTGCTCGGGGCCCTGGCAGGTTTGGTGGCCAAGCTCACCCCTTCCCATCCAGGGCTCCTCAGGAGGCCTCTGCCCCCACAGACCCCCGGGGTCTCCTGGGCCCCCTGCTTCTCACTCTAAACTTCCTTCCCTTCCCTTGGGGGAGCGGGCAGGGAGAGGCCTGGCCCTGAGGGGACGATTCGTGCCATTCACCGAGTGCACTGTCCCCATGTGCCAGGCACCGTGTCCCCTGCTCGCAACCCAGGGGGAGAGCACGGGAAGCCACCTGACAAAGAGCTCAGGCCCGATGTCAGGTGGGAGCCGTTCCTGGGGACAGGGAGCAGGAGGGAGCTGGGATGGTGGGGGAGCTGGGATGGTGGGGGAGCTGGGATCGCTGCTGTGTTCAGAGCAGTCAGGTGGGCGTCTCTAGAGAGCCCACCAGGAGGTGAGAAAGCAGAGCCCTGCAGGTATCTGGAGGGGAGATGCTGTGGGATGAGGAGATAACCCGTGCAAAGGCCCTGAGGCTCCCGAGCAGGCTGGTGTGGCTGATTGAGTAAAGGGGAGAGTAACAGGGACGCAGGCCAGCGAGGTCACCGAGGGGTCAGGACAGCTGGAGCCAGTTAGGCCATGGCGGGACTTTGGTTTTCTCCACCCAAGACGGGAAATCGCCGGAGGGTTTTGTGCAGGAAGTGCATGATCTCTCTGTTTGAAAGACGGGCTCCAGCAGCCGGGCAGTAGAGAGGTGAGGACAGCGACAGGTGGGACGGCGGGGGGCCCATGGAGGGGGCGGAAGTGCTAGAAGAGACAAGAAGCCTCCAGCTGGCCTGGGTGGGGGGAAGGTTGAGTAGGGCAGGCGGAGCCTGCTCTCCTGTGATAAGCAGCCCAGGTGGATACCAGGTAGGCAGGTGAGCACAGGTGAGCACGGGAGTCTGAAGTGCAGGACGGAGGCCTGGGCGATGGCGGGTGGGGGGACTGAGCTGAGAGTCCTGGAGCTCCCACGGCTCAGAGTGCCAACAGCTGGGGGCAGAGCTGGGCCTCTGCCCGCCGCGTGCCTGGAGCACCTACCACTGCCCATGGCGGCGATGTCCCCGGGAACAAAATTGCTCCCCTTCTGTCCTGTCGAGCACCATTGACTGCAGACAGCTGAGGTCTCCGCCGGCTACCGCAGGTCGCCACGCCGCAGCCTGGAGCTGGGGCCGTGGAGAGAGTGGCAGGGCGCACGCTAGGTTGGGGAGCACGGAGGAGCCGCGTGGGCCGGTCACGGCGGGAGCACCATTGTCCCTGGTCACATGTGAGGAGCCGTGTGCTCAGAGCACAGAGGGCAAGGTGGATCGTGTCTGGAGAAGAGCTCGGACCAGCAGGCCGAGGCCCTGTCACGCAGGGCCTGTCACCACGGGGGAGATGACATGGTTTTGGGGTTTTTTTTGTTTTGTTTTGTTTTTTTGTTTTTGACCAGCAGAGTGGACAGTGAGAGAGAGACAGAGAGAAAGGTCTTCCTTTGCCGTTGGTTCACCCTCCAATGGCCGCCGCGGTAGCGCGCTGCAGCCGGCGCACCACCCTGTTCCGATGGCAGGAGCCAGGTGCTTATCCTGGTCTCCCATGGGGTGCAGGGCCCAAGCACTTGGGCCATCCTCCACTGCACTCCCTGGCCACAGCAGAGAGCTGGCCTGGAAGAGGGGCAACCGGGACAGGATTGGTGCCCCGACCGGGACTAGAACCCCGTGTGCCGGCGCCGCAAGGCGGAGGATTAGCCTGTTGAGCCACGGCGCCGGCCGGTTTTGGGGTTTCTTTTGTGTGTTTTTTAATTTATTTATTTTAAATGCAAAGTGACAGAGAAAGCGGGAGAGACAGAGAAAGGTCTTCCATCCTCTGGTTCACTCCCCAAATGGCTGCAACAGCCAGAGCTGGGCCAGGCTGAAGCCAGGAGCCAGGAGCTCCATCCAGGTCTCCTACATGGGTGCAGGGGCCCAAGGACTTGGGCCATCTTCTACTGCTTTCCCAGGCCACAGCAGAGTACTGGATGGGAAGCAAAGCAATCAATGGCTTAACCACTGCACCACAGTGTGGACCCCAAGAGGGCGCTCATCCAGAGCAGAACGTGAGTGCGCGTGGTGCCAAGATCCCTGAGCACTGGGGAGGCCTGGGGGCGACCGAGTGAGGCGGGAGGTGGGGGCTGTTGCAGGGCACTGACAGTGGTCAGAGCGGAGCGTCTGGGGGAAGCTGCCGACTGAGCTGGCAACAGGGCGAGCAGGACGGCTGTCCGGCAAGTGCTGCAGGCGGGAAGCTGCGGGCTGAGGGAAGGAGGCCGGCGAGCTCAGGGTCGGCCCTGCTGAGCCCAGGATGCCCGCGAGGGCAGCGCGTGGACACGGCGGCGGCTGTGCACTTGGCTCAGAGAGAGACCCGGGCTGCACAGAGCAGTGTCCACGTGGTCAGCGCACGCGGGATCTTTACAGATGGGGAGTGCGCGTGCAGATAGCATGGGAAGAGAAGTGGGCTCGAGCCAAGCTCTGTTCCCGAGAGGAAGAGAGAGCAGCGGGAGCTGGCAAAGGAGAGGCAGAAGGCGGCTCCAGGACACCCAGAGAGAGCTACATCAGCAGGGAGAGCTCAGCCACTGGCGCACGCCGAGGGACACCAGCCTGGCCCCTGGACTTGGTGATAGAGGGGCAGTAATGGCCAAAGCCAGAGAAATGTCTGCCCTGACCCAGGTCGGTTAAGGGCACTTTGGAGAGCAGGTTCAAATCCCGCTGCTGCCATCTGCTGGCTGTGCCCCAGGGCAGTGACTCGGCCTCCGGGTGTTTGGGCTTTGTTTGTGAAATGGGGCTGAGGGTGGCACCGCCTAGTGGGTGGGCACGGAAATGACGGGACAGTGCGCTGGTTATACCATTACCACCACCACTGCTGCTCCCTCCTCCCCTCCCTGAACAGTTCACTCTGACAGCCATTAGGCAGACAGGATCGCTGTCAGAGCCCCAGTGCAGGCAGAAGGGTGTTCACACTGGGTGGCCTGGTGCCAGGGGCCATGGTCAGAGCAGGGCGAGGAGGGATTCCAGGGCTGGGTAGGGGTGGGGAGTGGTGGAGGGGCCCGGCGGAGTCTGCCTGCATAGTAAAGATGGCTCGAGGGGAGGAGGACATGGCTCTGTCTTGTTGGTGCTTCTGTCTGAGACGGGGGAACCGCCGAACACAGGATCACTGGCCAACTCTTCCAAAGTCGCCTGCGTCTACTGACCCACGCGCAAGAGCCTGGAGGAGGGACCGCAAGGGCCACATAGGCCGATGAGCGGGGTTCTTTCGCTGGGAATGACGTCGCTGGGACAACGCGTGAACCCTGACGGGGATGCGCCCGTGTTCATTTCCCGTGTCGGCCATCCAGGAATAAAGCGCGCGGGGCGCTGAGTGACCAGGTGGCCACTGCTCTCAGTGGCTCTGGAAGAACATTCTTTGTACAGAACGTGCGACTTCCCCGCGCGTTTGTGATTGCACGGAAGACCAAGTGAGGAGCGAGTGGTGGTCGGAGATTCCCGCCCCTCCACCTGCCCCGGGAGATGCCACCTTCTGCAGCTGTGGCTGCTTTTGGAGCAGGAGAGCCGTGGAACATGGCTTCCCTCCACGTGAGCGACACAGTGGGCGGTTGGAGCAGCTGCCCACGGGCGTCAGGCTGCAGGTGTGGACTCTGCTGGGCAGGGCAGGGGCTAAACGGGGCTGGAGCGCAGCGACCAGGGTGCTTGCCAGGGACCCCTAACCCTGGGCAGTCTCAGGTCCAGGAAGGCCCCTGTTTTCCACTGGGTGGCCAGGTCTTCCCAGAGTTCCTGTGGCCTCCAGGGGGCTGTGACACGGCCATCTCCAGCAGGGGGCGCTCCTCCCTGCATCTGACTCCTATCTGCTTGGTTGCTGTCCTGAGCAGCCTCTGGCTAAGAGGCAGAGGCAGAAGGAGGGCTGAGGCTGTGCGTGAGAACCCACTTCTGAACCTTCTTCCTCTAAGCTCTCATGTACCCCTCTTATCCGTGGGGACCAGGGTCTGGCCGGAAAATCAAAGTTAAAATGTATTCAATTGGCCGGTGCCGTGGCTTAACAGGCTAATCCTCCGCCTGCGGCGCCGGAACACCGGGTTCTAGTCCCGGTTGCCCCTCTTCCAGGCCAGCTCTCTGCTATGGCCTGGGAGTGCAGTGGAGGATGGCCCAAGTGCTTGGGCCCTGCACCCGCATGGGAGACCAGGAGAAGCACCTGGCTCCTGGCTTCGGATCAGCGCGATGCGCCGGCCGCAGCGGCCATTGGGGGGTGAACCAATGGCAAAAAGGAAGACCTTTCTCTCTCTCTCTCTCTCTCTCTCTCTCTCTCTCTCTCTATCCACTCTGCCTGTCAAAAAAAAAAAAATGTATTCAATGAAACTGAGGATTTCGGCCCGGGGACAGCCGGTCAGCGGCCAGGAGTCTGGTGACAGCTTTGATGCTTTCCAGAGGTGGTGGTCTGCAGGCGCCGAGTCGGGTTTCAACAAGACACACGTGTGCATGGTTCATGCTCTCCCTGGACAGCGCAGAACACCTGGCAATGACGAAGCAGACCTGGGTGCCCCGTGCCCCCAACCTCGGCCCCACACTGGTGTCCTCTGTGCGCTGGAGAGGCAGCCACGGCTCCTCACTCACGCTCCCCGCTGCACCCCGAGGCTGAACGCTCGCTCCTTCAAGTGCAGGTGCTGTTGTCTTGGTAGGGGCAAAGCTGGGTCAAAGGTCTCGTTCCCACGGACCGAGGGGACCAAGGCCTCTGTGGCTCTGACGGCCGGAAGTGCCAAGTGTGGCCGTCAGGAAGGCTGCCCCCCAACACAGGAAACTCGGGCATTCAGCATCTCTTCTTGCAGAAGAGAGTGGGGCACATAAGGAGAAGAACTGCAGAAGCCTGCTTCCGACTGCCCCAGGAGAAGACAGCAAGCGGGGACGTGAGAGACCCGTGCTGCTTCTGCACAGGGAGCCCAAGGCTGGTCTCCCGGGTAACAGGTGGGACAGGTGGATATGTCCACAAAGCAAGTGAACCCCCACACGATGTTCCTGTGGTGCCTCCACTTGAATACGTCTCCTAAGAGAAGCCGAGGGGCTGGGTGTACCAGACCTGGAAGGGTGACAGGTGTTCTCACCGTAAGTCTAAGCTGACGGCAGGTGTTTCATAGCATGCATGAAAACGAGAGCGCCTTTCTCAGTGAACGCACATGGCTGCGTTCTTCCTCCACAACACCTCAGCCTGCACAGAGTGATCGTTACAATGCAAGCAGGTGTCCAGGGCACTTGGGAAAGACAGCAGAAATGGGAGTCAAAGTAAGTTTATTTTGGTGCAAAAGAGCCTTCATGACACACATTTTCCGTAAATTTACTGAAGACTCCTTGAATTTCTTTTTCTTTCTTCTTCTTCTTCTTTTTTTTTTTTTTTTTTTTTTTTTTGACGGGCAGAGTTAGACAGTGAGAGAGAGAGAGACAGAGAGAAAGGTCTTCCTTTTCCGTTGGTTCACCCCCCAAATCATGCTGCGCTGATCTGAAGCCAGGAGCCAGGTGCTTCTCCTGGTCTCCCATGTGGGTGCAGGGCCCAAGCACTTGGGCCATCCTCCACTGCCTTCCCGGGCCGCAGCAGAGAGCTGGCCTGGAAGAGGGGCAACCAGGACAGAATCCGGCACCCCAAGTGGGACTAGAACCGGGGTACTGGTGCCACAGGTGGAGGATTAGCCAAGTGAGCCGCGGCGCCGGCCAACCCCTTGAATTTCAACGTGGTGTCCCTGAGGACAGAAATCTGCAATAGGGAAATTACACAGCCTTCCAAAATGCCCCACTGTGGCGGCGTTCTGCCCAGCTGTCCTGGGCTCTGGAAGCCAGAAACAAGTCCAGGTGGGAAAGGGGTGGAGTCGTGTGGGAGTTTGTGATGCTGCAGGTCAAGTCTGCTTGGGATACCGCATCTCACGCGAAAGTGCCTGGCTCTGAGTCCCGCCTCCGCTTCTAATCCAGCCTCCCAACCACACGCACCCTGGAAGGCAGCAGAGGACGGCTGAAGTCCTGGAGCCCCTGCCACCAACGTGGGAGACCCGGATGGAGCGCCTGACTCAGCCTTGGCTGCTGTGGCCATTTGGGGAGTGAACCAGCTGATAGAAGATTCTCTCTCTCTCTCTCTCCATCTCTTACTTTGAAATAAATAAATGAACTTTTAAAATATCAATTAAAAAGTCACTAAATATTTTTAAAAGAAAGAAAGGAACAGGAGGACTCAGCCTTCGGGGAAATGGGTTCCCATGGCCAGGTGAGAGTTGATACAGGTGATTCTGCACCGTCCTAACAAAGCCAAGCGAGCCTCTGCCATTAAGACCAGCGTCTTATTTACTGGACTAAATTGAGCGAGGTCCAGTCTGTAGTTTGAGTAATAAATTTCATCTCTAGGTATATAGTGTTTTTAATGTTTGTTTATTTACTTGAGAGGCAGAGAGATCTTCCATCCACTAGTTCACTCCCCAAATGGCTGCAACGGCCGGAGCTGGGCCAATCGGAAGCCAGGAGCCAGGAGCTTCTTCCGGGTCTCCCGCGCAGGTGCAGGGGCCCAGGTGGGACTATGAGCGCCCTCCTGAGCGCTGGCTTCTGTTCTCACTCGTGTAGGAGGGCCGGGGACAGAGGCCGTTGTGGGGAGATGGGACACGGTGGGGCGAGATGTTCAGAAGGGCCATCCTCGTGGGAAGTCCAGCAGGACGGTGGGCGGTGCTGAGGCTCGTGGGGGCTGTGTTTGCAGTGGGCACTTTGGTCCACCGTGGGTGGGGCTGCAGCGGGTCTCAGCTGCACCAGGGCAGGAACAGAGGGGGCCAGGGATGTGATCCGGGCCCTGATCTGGGCGGCGTAGCCTCTGAAGACAAGAGGAAGCCAAAAGTGCCAAGCGAGGAGGTGGCAGCAGCTTCCTTGGGGGCTGGAGTGAGGCCGGCACGGTGCCTGGGTGCCTGGCCTTCCTTTCCTGCCCATCCCTCCCCCGGACAAGATGGTGCAGTTCCCTAGAGGACGCCTGTCCTATGGTGATGGGGAAAGTCCAGGGTCCCAACTGGTCCCCAAAGCGCACCTCCGCCCCCTTCCTTGCCCATTGCAGAGATCGGTGTGGGCGTCAGTGGTTTCGGCATCTTCTTCATCCTCTTCGGCATCCTGCTGTACTTCGACTCCGTGCTCCTGGCCTTCGGAAATGTGAGTGCCCCCGCCCCAGCCTCCCTGGGGTCTCTCCTGCCAGGAGGACCCGCCCCCAGCTCATGCAGATCACACCCAGGCCCCGGGGCAGGTGTGGAGAAGCCAGAAGAAGGAGGGCGGCTGGGGACAGACAGCAGGGCCTGCTGGGGAACTGGGGGACCCAGGTTCTCCGGCATGGGGGCGAGGCCCCAGGGGCTCCAGGCAGAGCTGGACGCTGTCCCAGTCCCGAAGTGTGTAGCGTGTGCATCCAAGGCAGGGGCCAATCACGCAAGCAGGCGTAACACAAAGCACACCCAACTGGAAAGGGTCGAGAAGCCGTTTGGAAAGGAAACGAGTGTGAAGGTGGGCAAACTGCCGGCAGGGGGTGCAGAGGAGGGGAGGGAAGGCCTGGCGTTAAGGCCATGGGCAGTGCTGCGGCTGCCCGTGACCTCGGGCGGGGGTGGGG
Organism: Lepus europaeus; assembly: GCF_033115175.1. NCBI lineage: Eukaryota > Metazoa > Chordata > Mammalia > Lagomorpha > Leporidae > Lepus > Lepus europaeus. The sequence goes on along the minus strand of NC_084840.1, from coordinate 19,406,837 downwards.
CTACCTCCCCTGCTTAGGCCTCCATCTTCCTCAGCTTTGCCAAGTGGACGTCATCTCCCTCTCCACCCATCTTCCCCGGGAGCCGGGTCAGATGCCAGGGACAGTCAGAGTTCTCTTTGTCCATCCCCCTGCCTCTGGGCATCCTTGCATCTCACTAAGGGGCCCCGGGCCTCTGCCACACGGCTGGCTCACCCCCGCTGATGTCGCCCACCTGGAAGACGAGCCCGCGTGCCCTTGCCTGAGCCCCCTCCCCTCCCCCTCCCTCCCGCAGCTGCTGTTCCTGACCGGCCTCTCCTTCATCATCGGCCTGAGGAAGACGGCCACCTTCTTCTTCCAGAGGCACAAGCTCAAGGGCAGCAGCCTCTTCCTGGGGGGCGTGGTCCTCGTGCTGCTGCGCTGGCCCCTCCTGGGCATGCTGCTGGAGGCCTACGGCTTCTTCAGCCTCTTCAGGTGTGTGCAGAGCCCTACAGCTCACCGCGGCCCCGGGGCGGCGCCTGCGGAGGTGGGGACTCCACCCTGCATGAGATGAGCACCCGGGAGCCCTGGGGCCGGGCAGGGACGGAGGCCAACACTTTGGGAGGATGCGGCCACAGCAGGCTGGAGCAAACACAGAGCACTTACCGCCCCCAGCACTGCCCCGTCACCAGGGAGGAGACCCAGGGCCTGCCCTCACGTCCCAGGGGCCGGGCAAGGAGCTAACGCTTGCCAGGCGGAGTCTCATTATTTCCCACTGACAGACAACGAAACCAGCAGTGCTCAGAGAGCTGTGCCCCCCACATACGTACATGCATGCATACACACATGCATACACACATACACATACACACATGCACACCCACACATATATACACACCCACATACCCAACATATAAACACACATACACACCCACACATACACACATGCATATACACACATACATACACCCACATATACACTCATACACACATACATACATACACATACACCCACCCATGCATACACACCTACATACATACACACATTCACACACACCCACATACACACCCACACATACACACATATGCACACTCACACATACACATATACACACTCCCACACATACACACATACCCACATACATACACATACACACACATACACACACAACACACATGGATACACACATACACATTCACACACACATACACACACACATACACATGTACATATGCACCCACACCCACATACACACATGCATACACACACATACATACATTCACACACACACATACCCACCCACACATACACATACACACTCACACACACACATATACACATACACACACACCCACATACACATTCACACACACACACACATACCCGGTGCCACCTGGGCTCTCACATTGACTTCCTGAACGATCCCAACTTGACCCAGGTGCTGTGGGTCTTGGCCTGTGCTGGGTCAGCCTGGGCTTGGTAGCAGGCAGGGTGGGCGTTAGTGACACTGTGTGGCCACGGCCAGGGCAGAAGCAGCTCAGAAGGGAGGCCAGGGAGGTGTCCATGGGGGGAGCAGGGGCTGAGACAGGCCTTGCAGCGTGGGTGGGGCCCGGGGAACACAGTGGGCACCGAGGAACAGAAGGGAAAAGACATCGGGCTCTGGATGCCGCAGGACCTGTGCAGGCACAGATCCAACCATCAGATATAGAACAAGCACCTGCCGCGCCAGTGCCAGGCTAGCTGTGGGGATACGGCACCGCAGGAGGGGAGAGGGCCTGAGAGCTTGCATTTCAGGAAGGAAGACAGGAAGTAAATTCAGTCCACGGTTCCCAGAGTTCAGGGAGGGCTCAGGGTTGGGGAGCGAGGGGGCTGCTGCAGATTCTGTATTTCAAACCGGAAGTAAACCTGACAAGGACACTGGGCTGCCGCATGGCAGGGACGCAACAATCAAGAGCCATAGGGGACCTCAGGAAACCGGGGCCCAAGGAGAGGAAGGGCCCAGCCGGAAGTCAAACGTCCCCTACCCATCCAGTGAGGGGGATGGCAGGGGCGAGGGGAGGCCCTCCTCATGGTGGCCTTGGCACCTGCCTGCCCATGAAAATACCACACACATGTCCCCGGCACCCCAGGGGGTGTTTGAAGAGTGGGACTTCAAGGGGGTGGGTTCACGGGGAAACTGAGGCATGGGGAGCGTGAGCCCGGAAACCGAGAGCAGATGCCTCACACCGGACCCCAGGGTGAAGAAGGCTTCAGGCCAGAAGAAGAGGAAGGAGGAGGACCGGGCCTGACAAGGGAGCACCTACTGAGTCTCGCTTTGTGAAAGCCCCCACCCCTATGTACATCCTGTTACAGCTGGACACAGAGACAGGATTTGCCCAGGGTGGACAGCGCCAGCGAGGGGCGGGGCTGACATTTGAACACAGGGAGCCTTCCTTCTTAAACTTGATCCGGCTGCTTCCTGGGTTACAGGGGTGCAGAGCACAGTCTGCCCTAGAGCCCAGGGCCAGCTGTTCTGGGAGGCGCAGGCAGCCTGGCTACTGCCTCTCCCCGCCCCCAGGCCATCACTGATGCTGCCCTCCTCCCTTCTCCTAGGGGCTTTTTCCCTGTGGCCTTCAGCTTCCTGGGAAGCGCCTTCAACATCCCCTTCCTGAGTGTGGTAAGTAGGTCTCACCTGCAGCTTAGCTGGGCCGTGGTGCCGAGGGGAGGGGAAGCACCTGTGCCCCATCTGCCCCCAGGGCTCCAGCCTTCAGCCCCTCTTCCCCTCCCTGCACCTTCTCCGTGGGACCAGAGTGCCTGGCGGGGTGGGCATGGCAGGTAGCCAGTACCAGCCTCTCATGACATCAAAGAAATGGGGGCCCCGAGACCCCAGCTGCCTGCCCAGGCAGGGTGCCTGAGCCTCCTGGGAGCTGGCTAGACCTGGGCGCTGGGATGGGAAGGGTGTGTCTCAGCCAGCAAGGACAGGAAAAGCAGGAGGCAGATCCTGGCCTCTCCTTGGAGCAGGTGAGGGCTGGGGTCTCCAGGCCCTGCCCCTACCCCAGCTCCTCCACAGCACCTGAAAGAACAGGAGGTCTGTTAGCCCAGGGGGGCCCAGGGATGGCCAGCATCTCGCCCCCGCCAGCTGGGCCCATCCCCCGCAGCCCCTATCCCTGTCTACGCTTGGCGCCGTCCCCAGCTCTCAAGGGTGGCCCTGTAATAACCTGGAGATTGCGTCTGCTTTCTGCTCTTTGTCTGGAGTAAATGGTTCTTGCCTCCCACAGCTGTTCCAGAGGCTTCAAGGCACCGGCTCGATGGTCTGAACCATGGAGATGAGCTCCTTGAACTTGGATCACTGGCTGAGGGAGCTGGGAGGGTTACAGGAGGCCACCCCCCACCCCCCACCCCCGGCCAACACTGACTCAGACTGCCCCAAGTCCGGAAGGAAGGACGGAGCTGAGCAACAGTTCTCAAAGTCAGCTCAGGGTAGCTCAGGAGGCTGCAGGGACTCTGGGCACAGACATCTGGACCCAGGGACATTCGCCTGGGGCGCACGTCACAGCCCCGCCCTGTGTTCGTGGGAGGAAACACGAAGATTAAATCTCCAAGCGGTGAGTGTGTCTGGGACTCGGAGTCAGCGTCTCCTGCTCACCCCCACACACACCTGCGGCATGTGAGGGTCAGCCCTGCCCTCCTAGGCTATAACCTCCGCCCTGCTTAGTGCCCCTGCGGGCAGCAGTCATTGCACAAGTGCTGGGCACGTCCTGGCGGCACGTGCCTCTGCGCCGTTACCTGCTTGTCCTGGACAACGCACCCGGCACGCAGAGCCTCCCGAACCGGGCGGGGAACACAGCTCCTACCTCCTGAGAGCTCCAGTCCCAAAGAGGAAGCAGCCCTCTCCCGGGCCACAGGAACAGACCCCTGGGGGGCTGAGGTCACGGCCAAGGAAGCCTGTCCCACCCTGCCACAGGAGGAGGAGCGCAGGAGTTTCGGGTGTGCCGCCACCCCGAAGCCGCTACTCTGTCCCCAGCACCTCCCCGAGAGGTCCACTGCCTAGGGCCACTGTTCAGTTTGCATTCAAAGGCCAGCGGCTCCCAGAACAGCCTTGGACTCCTGTATCCCATATCCCCAAGCCTGGGGTCGAGGGCCAGCGCTACCTCCAATTCTAGCTTCCTCTAACGCGCACCTCGGAGGCAGCAGGTGACGGCTCCAGTGCTTGGCCCCAGACACCCACGTGAGAGACCTGGATGGGGTCCAGGCTCCTGGTATTAGCCTGGTGCAGCCCCGGCTGCTGTGGGCATTTGGGGAATGAACCAGCCTATGAACCATCTCTCTCTGTCTCTCTCTCTCTCTTTGTTTCTCTGCCTTTCAAATAACAAAAACAGCAAATTTATTTAAAAAAAAAAAATAAGGAAGAAAAGGAAGCAGCCTGCTGAGCAAGTGCCCAGTAATTGAGGGCAGAAGAAGGCGTTGGACGCCGAGCCCTCGCCCTGCCCCACTGGTGCTGGGGCGCAGCCCGGGGCCCCCTGGTCGGGGTGGGGGCCGACCCGCTCTTTCTCAGAGTCTGGAGCACGGGGAGCCCTGGGGTCAGCCCGTGCCCTCTCCTCACGTTCCCTCCAGACTGAGTGGGTTTGTGGCACTTGTCAGAGAGGAAACCAGACGTGTCACCCTGACACCCCTGCCCACGCTCCAACATGACTCTCCTCTTTGTCTGGGACGGAACGGGTCTCTGGCGAGTGGGTGAGGGTGGGCAGGGGGAGAGGTGGAGGAGGTCAGGAGGACCCCTGAGGAGAGGGCTGCCTGGGAGGGGGCGGGGAGGCGGAGAGGGCGGGAGGGGGGAGGCGGCAGAGGTGGTGTCGAGCCTGGAGACGTCAGCAGTCTTTATAAAGGGGGGCTGAGACCAGGGAGCCGGGAGAGCGAGCCCAGGAACCCAGCTCCCCTCCTTCTGAGTGTTCACCCCCAGGGGGTCTCACACCCCAGACACCCTGCAGAGCCCCCACTGGGCCCGAAGGAGCGAAGGTAGGTGCACACGGCAGCCCCCGCATTCCAGGAGGAGCTGCCCTGGCCGGCGAGGCACTGGAGGGGTGTGGGGAATTCGTTTCGAGACCAACAAGTGCATCCAGGCAGGCGAGGGGCCTGAAGCCACCGTCCTCCCCAGCGTGGGCTCTGGGATGCTGAGGTGACCACACCGCTGTGCACTCCATTTGGGAAGCACAAGAAAGTTCGAAGAGCAATGCTGTGGCGGGGATGGGAGGGGACTGGGAGCCCCTCGGGGACTTGGGCTCCCTGGGGCTCCTCTGAGCTGTCCCCCCACATGATGGGTGGGTACCTACCTAAGGACTGGGGGTCCCCAGGAGGAAGCCACCCCACTTCCAAAGCTCTGGATTCCTGTTGGACACTGAGCACCACATTCTCTGGGGTGGGGGACGTGTACACAGCAGGTGCAGTCAGGACTCCGGGCCCTAGCAGGTCGAGTCCTTCCCCACACGATTCAGTTCTACCACAAAGGTCACGCTCCCCTGTGCACTGGCAGTGAATTGGGGGGAGGGAGAGGAGACAGAGGTGGGGGATCTATGTGTACATGTGTGTGTGCATGTATGTGTGTGTGTGCGTGCTGGTAACAGGCAGAGTTCTCGCAGGGCACACAGGCTCAGCGCCCCAGCACCATCCCATGCGGCTGCCCCTGCTGGGACGCCTTCCATGGTAACCTTGCTTCTGGCACCTGCCAGGAGCTGCCGGGACCCTCTAGGTCCGGCTCCCAGGATACCACAGCCCCCAGGGGACCCACCTGCATCCAGAGCATCATTTGCCGTATCATTTTGAAGTGATCTGTTCATGAGTCAGTTTGCCACGCTAGACGTGAGGTCTCAGGAGCATGGCGGGCAGCAGCCCTGTGTCAGTCCACCTCTGCCCCCAGCACCGAGCGCAGCTCCACTGCCTGCTCCCAGCTCAGGGATCCATTTCCCAGCCCGCCTATCCCCAGGCACCCACCTCGGCTCCCGACCCTGGGATTTTTTATTTTTTATTTGAAAGAGTTGCAGAGAGAGGTAGAGACACAGAGAAAGGTCTTCCATCCACTGATTCATTCCCCAGATGGCTGCAACGGCCGGAGCTGCGCCGATCCAAAGCCAGGAGCCAGGAGCTTCTTCCGGGTCTCCCATGTGGGTGCAGGGGCCCAAGGTCCTGGGCCATCTTCCACTGCTTTCCCAGGCCTCAGCAGAGAGCTGGATCAGAAGAGGAGCAGCCAGGACTCGAAGCAGCGCCCATATGGGATGCCGGCGCTGCGGGCCAGGGTGTTAACCTGCTGCGCCACAGCGCCAGCGCAGACCCTGGGTCTTAAGGCAGGTGCAGTCGCTTCTGCAGAGTGTGAGTGTGCAAGGGACGGGAGCATCTGAGCCAAAGCTCTGATTCTACAGATGGACAGCGAGATCTGGAGGTGGGGGCAGGGGATGACTTGCTCCGGTCTCACAGCAAAGAAGGCAGAGCTGGGGACAAAGTGCTCCTGGTACCTTTGCAGGATTCATACCCAATACACATGCCTGAGCCCCGCAGGGAGTCAGGGGACAGGCAAGAGCAGAGGGACCCAGGGGGGCTGAGCAACCAGTGGGAGCTGATGGGCACACGATGCCCCCTCCCCATGCCCCGCCCACGGGGACCACCTTGGTGCTCCGCCTGCAGAGCCCCTGCCTCCCCGGCAGCTTCCATCACGGTTCCTGGACAATCTCCAGGTGCCTGGTGACTTCCTCCATGAGAACCGGGAGCCGGGAGCCAGAGGGTGTGCATGACGGGCCAGAGGGAGCGGGGCGAGGGTCAGGGCACACGGCTCCCACCTCAGCAGCCAACGGGAGGAGGCCCCTTCAACCCGTGCCCCCTCGGAGCCCACCAAGAGGGGCCTGGGGAGGCCACTGGCCCGGCCACACCTGCCAAAGGTTTTCTCATCCCCGAATTGCAGGCGGGAGGACAATTTACCGACAGCTTGGAGGCTGCGCCATGCTGGGAGAACGAGATGCTTGCCTCTTCCTTTTTTCCCTGAAAAAGAAAGCGAATTAAATTTATGTTACAGCAGGAGGGATCGGGGCCACACACGGGGTCAGGGCGACCCAGGCACGCATGGGTCTGCACAGAGGGAGAGGTGCCGGCTCCTGGGCTCTGGGGGATGTTTGTGCCTCGCCCAGTGCCTGAGCTCACCCCTCACCACATCTCACACTCCTTTCTCCAGCAAGCCTGCGACTCAGAATCCTGGCCATTCTCCAACCAACTGGGTCTTTTCTTCCTTCCATCCTAAGCTTACTGGTCTCACCTCCTCCAGGAAGTCCTCCCTGATATCCTCCCTAGCATGAACCCGGCTCTGAATCACACTGTGCGAGTGGTCTTTAGCTCACCTCCCTGATACATTTTTTTCAGACACAGCTCTTTGAGTGCTTTACCTCTGGCACTGGGCTCTGGCCCCAGCACCCAGCCCAGATACTGGGCCTGGCCTATGCCTCATTCCCTGTCTCTGTTTCAGCCTCAGGGTACCACCAGGACCTGCCTCACCTCACCAGAATGAACTCACTGGTCTCTTGGCAGCTGCTGCTGTTCCTCTGTGCCACCTCCTTCCGGGAGAGCTCGGGAGAGGTGGCCGCCATGGAGAAGCCTGGACCCACAGGTGGGCTTTACTGGGGAGGGTGGGCGGTTGCAACCCATGCCTCGCCGTAGTTGGCACGGGGTGGGGGTGGTCTCCCGTGCATCTGATGGCAACCCAAGACTGGCGTGTCTGCCCCACGCTGAGAGCCCCACCGAGCCCGCAGGGCAGGGCTGGCACAGGACGCCCACCCTGGCTCAGGTGCCTGTTAACCCCAGCGCCGTCCTGCCTTTCTCCCGCTGTGTCCTCTGGGGAGGGAACCAGTGTGCAAGCTTCTTTTCATTAGAGACTTCCTAGTCTTCATGAGGAATTAGGAGAAAGAAACCAAAACCCCAAAGCAAAGGACAAATCCCGATTCCTGTCCACCTGAGGGGATCGAGGGACACTGCACAGATGAGCTGGGGACACTGAGGCCCAGAGGGGTCACGAGAGGCCCTCAGAGTCACTGGGTCAGCACCACAGAAGCCCAGCAGGTGCCAGAGCCCCGGCCCTGTTTCTGGGGAGCTCTGGCCGCTGGACCGGTGCCACAGCCCGGTGGGAGCTGTGCCTTTGAGCGCGTCTTGGATGTCAGCTCTCTGGGCAAATCAGAGCCCATGGCCAAGCCTCCCTGGCCCTCCCCTTCCCCCCTACACCGCCCACATCATGGCGCACACCCCGAGAGCTCCCAGAGCACAGGGCATGGCTCCAGGTGTCCCTGGCCAAGAACGCTCCCTTCCTGAGGGAGGGGGGCTGCTCCGGAGAGAAGTCCCACCACCGCCGTGTGGACACAGAGCTGGCCCTAGGGGAGGCCACACATAGCAGCCGCAGGTGTCCTGCTGCTGGCTTAGGGGGCATCACTGGGAAGCCCCCAGGCAAGGGGCATTAGCTTGCTAGACAGACGCTCACTCTGCACCGGACGCCCACTCCTCTGTTACAAAGAGGGCCAGCGTATTGAGGAGCCACGCTCCAAGCCACCCCAGCACACGCCCACACACAGGGCTGGCTGCCCTGTTTTACTGCCATAAAGTACAGGGACCTATTAAGCCTTGCGTGTGAAGCGCTTCGAATTAGCCTCCTTAACCCTCAGTAGGGAGGGGAGAAACAGCCCGCCCAGACGGGGGAGGGAGCCGGTGACCAGACCTGGTCACCCTCCCCTCTTCACTGAGCCCTGATACAGCTTATCAGGGAGCAGGGATGGCACTTAGGAACAAGTCCTTTTTTGTTTGCTTCTTTGTTTAAACACTGTTTTGTTTATTGGAAAGGCAGAGTTAGAGAAGGAGAGACAGAGAGAGATCTTCCATGCGCTGCTGGTTCACTCCCCAAAGCTGTAACTGTCAGCGCTGGGCCAGGCGGAAGCCAGGAGCTCCATCGGGGTCCCCCACGTGGGTGCAGGGCCCTAAGCGCCTGGGCCATCTGCTGCTTTCCCAGGTGCATTAGCAGGGAGCTGGTTCAGAAGCGCAGCAGCCCCAAAGGCAGAGGGCGGACTCGGGCCCTGCGCCCAGCACTCCCCTGCTTTTGTAGAACTTCCCATAAGCATTCATGGAGGCCCTGCTACGTGCATGGCACTGTCACGCACCCTGGGGACACAGAGACAGCCAAACAGGGCACCCACAGCCGCAGGTGCCTGGCGGGACCCCGCAGAGCTGCACGGCCGGTTGGGAAAGCAGCAGAGCTGAGTTCCCCCAACTACTTGGGATTTCCGGATTTCCAAACTGTACCTTGTTTGCTTCATAAAAGGGTATAATTTAACCCAAAAATTACCGGAGGGAATCCTGGGTTAAATTCGGGCGCTTAGAGTCCTGGCTGCCCCTCGGCCTCACCTCCCTCTGTTTTCTGTCCTAGATCAGCGGCTGGGAGCCCCGGGCCTGCGGCGCGCGCTGGAGACAAAGCTCGCTCCGGCCCCGCTGAGCCTTCGGGCAGCGCCGCAGTGCCCGGCCGCCGGGAGCCGGTGCGCCCCGCGCGGCCGCCTGGCCCCGGCCCCGCGGGACGCGGTGCTGGTGCAGCGCGAGAGGGATTCGTCCGCCTACAACTGGAACTCGTTCGGCCTGCGCTACGGCAAGCGGGGGGCCGCGCTGGGCCGCGGCGGGGTCTGCGCGGGGCGCTGCTGAGGCGCGGGCTGGGCGTGGGGGCGCGGCAGGCACGGCACCCAGCGAGGCTGCGGGGCCTGCGGGGCCTGCGAGGCGGGAGCTTCTGTCCTGACGCAATAAAGGTGATGCAGCGGCGTGGCCGGCGTGGAATTGGAGGCCGACGGTGCCCGCGGCTGGCTCCCGAGCTGTCACGCAGGCAGCTCACTCCCAACCCGCGGCAGACACGCGGAATCCCTGCACGTCCGACTTCTTCAGCGAGGGGACGCCCTCGCTGGTCGGGCGTTTCCCACCGTGGCAACCGTCTGAAGACGCGTCCACGGGCCTAGCCGGCCCTCCGCGGGCGCAGCCGGGGGCAGACCCCACGGCTCTTCCCTGATCCCAGGAAGGCGCACAGCCACCGGCGCAAGACTGCAGGATGCCGCCGTCCACGCAGTCAGCCTCTGCGCGCCTAGGCGGGCACTCCCTGCCCCCCAGGGTCCCGCGCGCAGGCCTCCTGCTGTCCTTTCTCTCCTGTGACCCCGGGCAGCTAGGCGCGCCTCACCCCATCCTCACAGGTGCAACCCTGAAGTTCAGAGACGTAACTTGCTCCAGGTGTGCCTGCGGCAGGTGCATGAGTCCCTCGCGGGGGCCCGTGGGCTGGGGGCTGATGCGGTGGTAGGAAGGCGGAGTGGCGGCCACCCCGAGGAGCCCAGCCCTCTGTGGCAGCCTCAGGCACCCCGTCCTGCTCCGTGTTCCTGGGGCGCTGTGGGCACCAGCGCTCCACCCATTCCAGCAACCAGGACTGTGCAGGACCAGGCAGAGCTGCGTTGCTATGGCAGCGAGATGGGCTGCCATGGGAACGCGACGACCTGCCCCGCCCCCATCACTGCCCTTGAAGGGACGTGAGCTCCAGCCCTAGCATGTCCCAACGGCCTGAGGCTGTCGCTGTTGGAAGGGGCGTCTCTGCCTCTGTCCTTTTAAGTGACATCTCCCCAGCACCGGGAACAGTGGGTCCCTGAGACCAGCTGCTAGGCAGCCTCATTTTTACGAAATTCCCAGTGTCCCCCTCTAGCCTCTCCTCGCAGCCGTGCGTGTGTGCTGTGGGGGTGGCGGTGAGAGTCTGCTTCCGTGTGCATGGGCACCGGTGGCCCTGTGTGTGGCGCAGTCCCCTCCAAGCACCTGCCAGCCCCAGAGCCCTGGAGATCTCTCTGCTGGCCGTGGCCACGCTTCTTCCAAGCCTCTGGGCATTGCGGTTTGGGGAGAAGAGGGGACGGGTCTCCATAGCACACAGGGGTCTCCGTGTTCCTGTGGCCCCTGCCTGCCTCCGAGCCTGCTGTCTTGACGGGCAGCCGACGGAAGCTGCGAGGGGCTAGAACGTGACTGGGACTCCCATCCCCCTCTCCAGATTTTCTGGGTCAGCTCAGAGAGCTTCCCCTCCCCCCACCTTGCAGCCCAAGGGCTCAGAGGCAGGGCTGCTGCCTGCTTCTCCCAAGAACCCCGCACAGTCCCTGTGTGCTAAGAAATCAAGAGGCCCAGCCTTCCTCGCTGGGGAAGTAGGGGGGTCTCTGCCAGGCCCCGCCCTTCGGGTAACTCCTCCAGCAATGAGCCGCTCTCAGGCCCTCTGGGAAGGGGTATGGAGGCAGCAGGGAGAGGGCTGGGAGGACACTCCTAGCACCTGACACCGTCGCTGATACACTGAGTGCTGGAGTGTGCTGAGCGCCATGTCTCTTCAGGGCATCCTCACCGGTGTCTGGGATGGGCAGTGGTATCCCATTATACAGATGAGGACACTGAGGCTCAGCGTGGCTAAGTGGTGTGCCCAGAAGCAGGCAGCTGGAGTTACAGAGCCGAGGGCCAGACCCCCATCGTCCTCACCCCCACCCCAGGGTCCTCCCACACTGCATCCCCTCTCTGGCCTCCACTTTCAGGCACTGCTGGGTGGCAGACCCCACTCTTCTCCCGAATGTTTTGCCCTGGGAAGCCAGGCTCTGGCAGCCACTGCGCCTGTTCCCACCCCTGCCCAGGCCTCTTCCCCTCCAGCCTGTGGGCCCTGCCTCCCCTCCCTGCCAGCAGCTTCCAGAGCCCCCGACTGGGTCACAGGAAGAAGGACCTCAAGCCGGGGGACAGCGGCATGCCCTCCCCTGCCCCGTCCTATTTCCTCAGATGGCTGGGGGGTGGGGACCCAGGGGCAGGGCTTGCTTTGCCGGTGGCGGGGGGGGGGGAGCCAGGACACGACGCACAGACACCGGGCCACCTCCCTCTTCACATCAGCTTCACACAATGTTCGAGAGCACCGCTCAGGACACCTTGCTGTCCGCTCACTCCCTCGGGACACCTTGCTGTCCGCTCACTCCCTGAGCCCCTTTGAGACCTCAGCGGAACGAGGAAGGTAGAAACCCTGGAGGACAAAGAGACGGGAGGAGCAAACGAGAAGTGGCAGCAAGTGTCTGAAGGTGAAAGCGACTCGGAGGGCTTGGCAGAGCCGGGGGGCCTCTGACCTCCACGGGGCTCCTGGGGGCACAGCTGAGCCCACCCAGGCCCACCTCTGGATGCCGAGGGGCCGGCGCCCCAGGAAGAGGCCAGGGCTTCCTCTCTGCAGAGGCAGGCGGGGGGGGGGGGGTGCCCCGGTGGTCACGGTCACTGACAGTGAGCACAATGAGAACGCGGCTACAGAGGGCAGCTGTGTGGGCGAGGCCCCAGGCACACAGGGAGCCAGCAGGTCTAGTCGGGACCTTTGTACCCTGACACTGGGGACCCCCATCTGCAGTGGGCAGCCAGCCTGGAGCTCTGCCCTGCACCCTCGTGGGAGACCCGGAAGCAGCTCCTGACACCCGGCTTCAGCCTGGCTCAGTCCTGGTTGTTGCAGCCATCTGGGGGAGTGAACGAGCCAATGGAAGATTCTCCCCCTCTCTCTCTCTCTGCCTCTCCTCCTCTCTCTCTGTAACTCTGCCTTTCAAATAAATAAAAAAGGAAAAAAAGCCCATAGAATTTAGCATCTTGGCCACGTGTAAATGTCCACGTGAGCAGTGTAAGAACGGTCGGCTGTTGTGCTGCAGGCTTCCAGAATTTTTCATCCCAGAGATAACATTTAAAACTTAGTCTGTAATTACTACCCTGGGGCCAGGGTAAGAGAACAATTTGTGCCCGTAAAAAACAGAGTGGCTGCAGTAAGACAAGGAGTAAGAGAATTAGGAGTTCCAGAAGTAAAACACGTAAGAGCAGAAATAAAAGAGTTGGAACATATAGTTATGGAAATCTAGAAGGTAGGAGAAGAGGAAATCAGGAGGAAAATACAAGAAACCTAGAAAAACAAGCAGAAGTGGCGGCATGCTACGAATGTGAGTTCCAAGTAGAGAGGAAGGAGGTAGGCCAAGGGTAGAAACGATCAAGCACTACTGCAAGTTGCTTTGTCAGAACAGAAGAGATGGAAAAAGAGCCAGGCTGGGGGCCGGCGCTGTGGCACAGCGGGTAGAGACGCCTCCTGCGATGCCGACATCCCGTATGTGTGCTGGTTCAAATCCCGGCTGCTCTACTTCCAATCCAGCTCCCTGCTATGGCCTGGGAAAGCAATGGAAGATGGCCCAAGTGCTTGGTCCCCTTCACCCATGTTGGGGAGACATGGAAGAAGCTCCTGGCTCCTGGCTCCTGGCTTGGGCCTAGCCCAGCCCCAGTCACTGGGACCATTTGGGGAGTGAACCAGTGGTTAGAAGATCTCTCTCCCCCTTGCTCTCCATGTTACTCTGCTTTTCAAATAAATAAATAAATCTTAAAAAAAAAAAAAAAAAAAGCCAGGCCAGGCATAGGGAAAGGCAGGCAGAGAGCTCCCCTCTGCTGGTTCACTCCCCAGATGCAAATGGGCAGGGACCTGAGTACCTTAAGCCACCCGCCACTGCCTCCCAGGGTGCACATTTGCAGGGATCAGGAGTGGAGCTGGGCCTCAAACCCAGGTGCTCGGACCCAGGCAGCCTCGGAACAGCTGGGCCTGATGCTCGCGGCACACGGAGACGTTTTAGGCTTGCCAGGACCATAAATGCTTGCCTCCCCTGTGTCTCTTCTCAAGAAGCTTGGCAGCACAGGCTCCGCCTAAACACCAGCGTCATCAGAGAAAGGAAGTTCCCAGGCCACAGAGGGCGGCAGCACAGATGGCCCTGGGATAGCAGCAAGCCCAGGAGAAAACCCCTGGGCGCCACCCCTGGAGCGAGGCCAGGGGCCAGCGGGCTCAGGGCATCCTGGCAGAATTCACAGGACCCTGGAAAAAGGAGAAATGGAGCGGGGGGGGGGGGGGTGGGGGAGGAGGGAACCGGAGAACTTAATGAATAGCAACCAGTTACACAAGAAAGGAGGCGTGATCACCTACTGGGGACCAGTAACTGCGCCCTGGGTATGCGAAGGCCAGGCTCCGACCTGGAGGGGTGGAGGGAGGGAAATCCCGGTCCCCCATAAGAGGTGATCAGTAAGAAGTGCGTGCACTGTAGAAGGGATGGCAGTACACGCATCAGCTCTTGGGCTGTACTGGCTCTCAGTGGCGCAGGAGCCACGGTGTGGAAGCTGGGCTGGGCAGGGCAGAGCTGGAGGCTCACCCGGGGGGTGGGGGGGCCGGGACTGCAGACTGCTGGTTTTTGTTGTAATTTATGGGGTTTTTAAACCAGAGCATGTTTTAACTTAATGTCATTTATTTCACACACAACAGCCCCCATCTGCTGGTTCACTCCCCCAAGTACCCGCATAGGCCCAGGGCAAAACCCAGGAGCTGGGAACCCAATCCAGGCCCCCCGTGTGGGTGGCAGGAACCCAGGGACCTGAGCCATCAGCGCTGCCTCCCAGGGTCTGCATTAGCAGGAAGCTGGAGTCGGGAGCAGAGCGGGGATTGAACTGAGGCACTCAGATGTGGGCATGAGGGTGCCAGCTGCAAGGCCAAACACACACCCTGCTTCAGCTCTTTCCAAGATGAAACAGACGTACGGGCCACCTGGGGCACGGCCGCTCTGTCTCAGGCCTTCAGCCTCCAGGCACTTGCGGGGTCCCTACATCAGCTGCGTCTCATTCCAGCAACAGCCCTTCAACCAGGCTCCACGGGCCCGACACACCCCGCTCCCTCCCCACCCCCTCGCCGCCAATCCTCCCCTCCCCTGGGCCCTGGCAGCCCCCCTCCCCCGGCAGCCCTGTGACCCATGTGACTTGTCTGCTATTTCTAGGGTGGCCTCAGATCTCGGGACGGGGTCACCCCATCCCCATGGCCGAATTCCTGATCCCTCAAGGCCCCAGACCAAACAGCTGGGGATGCCGGGTTCACTCCCCTCCACCCCACCCCCAGCACAGCTGAGTAACCCTGCCTGCCGCAGCTGCCCACACGCAGCCCTGCCTCTCAAGGCCTCGGCTGCTGGGCTCTGGTCCCCTCTAATTGAACAAATCTTCCCAGCAGCCAGCTGGGGCCCTCCAGGGTCAGGCAGCAGAGCACGCCGGGGGAGGGCAGGTGTGGGAGAAGCCCCGGCTTCCGATTTTGCTTGTCACCCACAGAAGCCGATGGGCCCCAGATGTTTAGCTCCAGAACAGTAAGGCTCAGTCCCATGGCAGAGGCCACAGTGAGACACCCTGGGCCAAACCCAGGCCCTGTTCAAAGCTGCACAGATTGAACTGGGTGACCTCCAGCCTTTCCCAGCTCCACCCAGGGCCTTCCCCAACCACCCAGCCTCACAGGGACATTATCATGGAGGAGGGAAGGGGTAGCAGTCAGCCCTAGAGAAGCTCTCAGCCACACTTGAATACTGAGAGATTCCACCCTGCACAGCAAGGATCCCACCCTGCACGGCCAGGATCCCACCCTGAGCAGCCAGGACCCCACCCTGAGCAGCCAGGACCCCACCCTGAGCAGCCAGGATCCCACTCTGCATGGCCAGGATCCCACCCTGCATGGCCAGGACCCCACCCTGAGCAGCCAGGATTCCACCCTGAGCAGCCAGGATCCCACTCTGCGCAGCCAGGATTCCACCCTGAGCAGCCAGGACCCCACCCTGAGCAGCCAGGACCCCACCCTGCACAGCTGCAGCAGCTAAGGAAAGGTGGGCAGGCCCGGCTCCCATTGGATTTATGCTTCTCCTGACGGTTCTCATGACCGGCTCTGCCCCACTGAGAAGGGCAGGGGCAATGCAACCTCCCTCCCCCACCCTCTCGGCTTCCCTGACCTCTGGGTGAGGCATCCTGGGGGCCTCTGTGAGAACAACTGGACCCCTGGGCTGCGGGGCCCGCAAGATGCCCTGATAAGGAGCCGGCACACTCTCCTCTCCATCCCACGGCCCAGGGCTCCGGAAGGGCGCCTTCCAAGGGCACGAGAGAAGCCGCGGGTCTGCCCCAACCCTGGATTACCCCCTGGCAGAGATGCAGGGGGACAGTCAGGCCCTGACAAAGGGTCAGGACCTGCAGAACCCTAGGACACCACGGAGGCAGGGCTCTGGGCCAGCGGGGCCCCTCCCACCTGGAAAGCTCCTGACCGTTGAGCTCTGGCCGCAGCGTGACTGTCCCCAGGTAGGGAGCTGACCACCTCCCAGGGCGTCTGCGCTGGGGCTGGGTGGTATGGCCTGCTGGGTTCTTCCTGCCTACCCCAGGATTAAAGGGGCTCTGCTTCCCGGGGAGGCTTCGTGGTGCCCTGGGCCTTCTCTCTTCCAGCCCTGGAGGGGCTTGGCTGTGAGGGAGATCCCTCGAGCCTGTGGCAGCCAGTCTGCCCTCAGGTCCTCCTTTCCCTCTGCGATGGCGGGCACTGTGCTGCAGAGGGGACCACGAGAGACAGGCCCTGTGCTCTTCCAGTGGGTCCCCCTGCCTCTCCTGCCCCTGCAGCTCTCCACCACGCTGCAGCCTCCCCAGGAGCTAGAATATCCTTGGGGTGGGGGGATGTTCACACTTAGCCACGGCCTGGCAGGAGGCTGCGGATGGATGTGAAGAGTGAGGGCAGCTTGGCTGGAGTGCTGGGTCCCCAGCAGCCTGGATACAGTGGCTGCTCAGAACTCTGGCTGGCCCTTGCCTTCGGAGAGTCCTGAATCCTGACCTGAAATACGCAGGAAGGCCCTCCTGCAGCAGGCGGGGCTCTCACTGCTCATCCTTCCTTCTGTGCCCACAGGGATGGGCTCCAGGATCCCCTGCAGGCACTAAAGTCCACGGATGCTCTGGCCCCTTCTGCGAAGCGGCACAGGGTTTGCATAGAACCTGCACGCACCCTCGCACGCTCTGCACCATCTCGGGGTCACTTAGGCTACTGAATGCCATGTAACTGGTATTAAAGAGTTGTTACACGGCCGGCGCCGCTGCTCAATAGGCTAATCCTCTGCCTGTGGCGCCGGCACACCGGGTTCTAGTCCCGGTCGGGGCACCGGATTCTGTCCCGGTTGCCCCTCTTCCAGTCCCGCTCTCTGCTGTGGCCCGGGAGTGCAGTGGAGGATGGCCCAAGTGCTTGGGCCCTGCACCCCATGGGAGACCAGGAGAAGCACTTGGCTCCTGCCTTCGGATCAGCGTGGTGTGCCGGCGTGGCACACTGGCCGTGGTGGCCATTGGAGGGTGAACGAACGGCAAAAGGAAGACCTTTCTCTCTCTGTCTCTCTTTCACTGTTCACTCTGCCTGTCCAAAAAAAAAAAAAAAGGAGTTGTTACACTGTATTGTTTAGGGGAGCGTGGGAGCGTCGCAAGAAGTCTACACATGTTCAGTAGTGGTGCTGTTTTTTTTTCCCCTGAATATTGAATTGACTGAATCCATGGATGCAGAATTCACAGCCAGCTGTACTTGGTGTGTGGCTTTAAAAGCTCCCCCACCCCAGAAAGCAGCCCAGCCGCTGCCCCCACTCAGCACCCCTTTCTTCTGCATCCCATTGGTGTGACTCTTGTTCTGAGCCCCAGGCTGGCCCCACCTCCTCAGGTCCTCCTCTCTGTCTCCTCCCTACTCCTTGCTCCTCCCCCTAGGGGGCGGGGAGAAGACAGTGGATGATCATTCACCCTCACTGGCCACCACAGGTCAGCCTGTCCGCTGAGGCTCAAGCCAGACAGACGGACCCCCCTCCAGCAGGGGCCCTGGAGGCGGGGAGAAGTGAGATTGGAGGCCCGGCACCCAAGACCTCTGTGGCTACACTGACCAGTAACACAGGGGAGATGTAAGTCCCGAACAGGCCAGTGCCATCTGCAAACAAGGACACCCCAGGTCTCGGTTTCCTCCTGTGTTCCGGGGATGCTGGCGCCTGGCCTCGCAGGCTGATGGTGACGCGGGGGAAGCACCGCCTCCTCTCAGGCCTGCGCCTTCTTGCCCCTACTTGCTGCTGCCATTACTGGCCTGGCAGGTCCCACCCCCTCGCTTGTCAAAGACTCGCTCCTGGCTACACGCTTCCTCCTCCCCAAGCCCTCTGCCATTCTCTCGGATGATGTCACCAAGCACGCAGCGGGTGAGCCCGCCGTGCCCTGGCCTCTCACCGCCTTGGGTGCCCCACTTCCTCACCCTCATCCCCTTCAGCCACCTGCCCGACATGCCATCACTCAGGACCACTCCACCTCAGGCCAGCTCCCACTAGACTGGCTCTTCTCACGGCCCACAATCCTTTGCTCAGTTCACCCGGCCTACCCTGTCTCGTCTTCTCTCCAGGACCCACTGCAGGCACTGCCATCTAAGATCTGAAGTTTCGTTGTCCTTCATCTTGGTCATCCCAACGCCGGATGAAGCCAGCCACGCCCTTTCTCTGCATCCAGACCCCAGGGGCCCAGCACTATGGTGGGGTGGGGGGGTGGGGGGAGCGGTCAGTCAGCAGGGCTGATTGGCTTCCTATAACCCCTGCTCTCCAGCCATCAAACATCTGCACTCAGTACAGCAACCGTCTTTCCACGGTGTGTAATTATTCCCATGTCCCTTGTGCCAGCAGAGGCCCTGGCTTCCTCATCAGATGCCAGAAGCTGCACCAGGAAGTCCTCCAGCTCCCCGGACCTGGCAAGTAGGGGGCTGACACTGGGGGCCTGCCCTCCTCTCTCCTGCCCCAGCAGACGGCTGCCCGGCCCCGGGCTTCTCCCACCTCTGCCCCCACCACCACCTCTCGAGAATCTTACTGTGTGGAGGAGCCCTGCCTGCCAACTGAGTGTTTCCCAGGCCTTTAATACGTGCAACCCCTCCCATCCTGAGAAAGGGGTGGGGAGAGGAAGGTGGAGGAGGAAGGAGAAACAAAGGAAAAAGGGAGACAAGGGGCTGGCACTGTGGTGTATCAGGTTAAGCCACTGCCTGCAATGCCGGCATCCCACACGGGAGCCAGTTCATGCGCCAGCTGCTCCACTTTCTATCCAGCTCCCTCCTAATGCCCTTGGGAAAGTGCTTGGGCCCCTGCATGCTCATGGGAGACCCAGAGGCTCCTGGATTCAGCCTGGCCCAGCCCCAGCCATTGCAGCCATCTGGGGAGTGAACCAGCAGATAAAAGCCACCACCCACCCCACCACCATAACTCTGCCTTTCAAATAAATAAAATAAAAAATTTTGGCCGGCGCCGTGGCTTAACAGGCTAATCCTCCGCCTTGCGGTGCCAGCACACCGGGTTCTAGTCCCGGTTGGGGCGCCAGATTCTATGCCGGTGGCCCCTCTTCCAGGCCAACTCTCTGCTATGGCCCGGGAGGGCAGTGGAGGATGGCCCAAGTGCTTGGGCCCTGCACCCGCATGGGAGACCAGGAGAAGCACCTGGCTCCTGGCTTCGGATCAGCGAGATGCGCCAGCCACGGCGGCCATTGGAGGGTGAACCAGCGGCAAAAGGGAAGACCTTTCTCTCTGTCTCTCTCTCTCTCACTATCCACTCTGCCTGTCAAAAAAAAAAAAATAATAAAATAAAAAATTTTAAGAAAGGAAGGGTATGGGGCTGGCACTGTGGCATAGCAGGTAAAGCTGCCGCCTGCAGTGCCGGCATCCCATATGGACGCTGGTTTGAGTCCCAGCTGCTACACTTCCAATCCAACTCTCTGCTATGGCCTGGGAAAGCAGTAGAAGATGGCCCAAGTCCTTGGACCCCTGAACCCGTGTGGGAGGCCCAGAAGAAGCTTCTGGCTCCTGGCTTTGGATCGGTGCAGCTCCGGCCATTGCAGCCAATTGGGGAGTAAACCAGTGGATGGAAGACCTCTCTCTCTCTGCCTCTCCTTTTCTCTGTGTGTAACTCTGACTTCAAATAAATAAATCTTAAAAAAAAAAAAAAAAAAGAAGAAGAAGAAGAAGGAAAGGAAAGGCAGAAGGAAGAGAGAAGGGGGGGAAGAGAGAGACTCCTCCTTGGTTCCTCACTTACATTTCCAGCTCTCAATCTCCTTCCCTACGGCCCAACTTCTTCCAAATAGCTGCCTTTGCTATTTGAGAGGTCATCAAACCATTCATGGGAAAAGGAATTAGGCCGGCGCTGTGGCTTAACAGGCTAATCCTCCGCCTTGCGGTGCCAGCACACCAGGTTCTAGTCCCGGTTGGGGTGCCGGATTCTATTCCGGTGGCCCCTCTTCCAGGCCAGCTCTCTGCTATGGCCCGGGAGGGCAGTGGAGGATGGCCCAAGTCCTTGGGCCCTGCACCTGCATGGGAGACCGGGAGAAGCGCCTGGCTCCTGGCTTCGGATCAGCGAGATGTGCCGGCAGCAGCGGCCATTGGAGGGTGAACTAACGGCAAAAGGGAAGACCTTTCTCTCTGTCCCTCTCTCTCACTATCCACTCTGCCTGTCAAAAAAATAAAAAATAAATAAAATAAAATAAAAAAAGGAATTAAAGATAGGTTCAAAATTGGATGCAAAAGCAATTTGAAAGTCAGTTCTCCTACTGTCCTGTCCTTCCTTGCTGTCTTCGTCTGCTTGGACTGCTGGGAGCACCTGTCAGCCACAGTCACACATTTCTCGCAGACCTGGAGGCGGGGAGGTGGGCTGAAGGTGCCCACTCAGGGGTGATTTCCTAGGGGAGAGCTTCCTGGAGGTCACTGCCAGCACTAGCCATCATCGCTGTGTTGTCAGCGTGTGACGGTAGCGGTCTATTTCCGCACAGAGTGTGGGCACACAGGAGCAGCGGAGTGTGCACTTCTGTCACCTTTGTAAGCCCAGGGTCTGCAAAGCACAAATGCTCAGTGAACGAGGATTTACAGAGCACCAAGGGTTGGCCGTGGTGATGCGCTGCGCTAAGACTCCTGGGAGTGCTTGGGGTTGAGTTCCACCTCCACTGCAGATCCGGCTTCCTGCCGATGTGCCTGGGAGGCAGCAGGTGATGGCTCGTGCTCTTCATGGCACGAAGCCCGAATGGAGCCCATTGCAGAAGGCAGCCCATCCCCGGCTGAGTCTGGGCTGAGTCGAGGCCTGCTCCGTGGAGGAGGACGGCCCTGAAATCAGGAGAAGCTGGATAAACCACACCCATCCTGGCACTTAGGGGCCAGGTGTGTGCGGCACTGCCCCAGACTGCTGGGCAAGCTACAGGGAAGGGGGAAGGATGCAGACTCGGCAAAACGGAACACGGGCCACGCAGAAGGGGGCGGAGGGGTGGGAAGGCGGCTGTGCCCCCTCCTCTGCAGGAGCCCCCCAGGGCACAAGGGCTGCCCTCCCCCGGCCCCTGCTTCCCAGTCTGTGGGCTCTACCCGTGGGACCCCCACACTGTCAGGATGGTGGGGCGACGGCAATCTTCGGCAAGAAGCACTGGAGACAAGTGTCGGTGAACTGGTGTGCTGGATTAACGACCACACACACCTTTTAAAGGGCAGGCAGAAGGGGCGTAACTAATTCAGGGCAGCACTAGTTCTATAGGGGAGAACTGATAGGGGCGCCTCTATGCTTCTCCAATCAGCTTGAGGGTCTCGTAGGTAGGACAGCCTTCCAGGTGGTCCTAATGGGCCCGGGCCGCACCCGGGAGCTGTTTACCTGATTGGCAATTACAGGGCCCTTTAACAGGGAGTGGGGGGGGGGGGGGGAGTGCCTGGGCTCCCGCCGCCTGCCAGCCAGCAGTCAGGTTGTGGGAGCCCTCCTGGCAAGCATGGTATGCCATGCCTCTCAGCCTCCTGCATGGGTAGGGCAGGCAGACTCCCCGCCAGGTACAGGATCCCTCCACACACCAAGAACCAAGTCAGGAAGCTTCCCCCACGTTCCAGATGGGAAGACCAGGTAAGAGGCAGGGGCAAAGCTGCGCTGAGGCTGAGGAGGGAGCGCCAAGGCCATGGCGGCTGGGGGCTGGGAACCAGGTTCTCTGCCCGTCCCAGCCCAGGCCTATCCCTGAGCATGGTTTGCTCAGCAGCCCCCGCCCCCGCCGGGGGTCGCGGGGCCAGGCCAGGCGAGGAGCACTGGCGTCACTGGGCACAGAGCCCTGCTCCGCATCCAGGAAGCCTGGGCCCCCCCGGGTGGGATTTACGAGTGGCTGCCGCGCCTCTGCCCCCGTGCAATAAATCAGGACCCTGCAGGACGGCGACCATGCCTGATGCTGGTGTATAAAGGAAGAAGGACCAGGGAGCCCCAGGCTGCGTGAGCGAGCTCAGGCCACGGGAGCAGAATGCCTCGCTGGGGACTCCTGCTGGTGCTCTGGGGCTCCTGCACCTTGGGTCTCCCCGCCGACACCAGCGCCTTCAGAAGGTAACTCGGGCAGGGACTTGGAGGCTCCCACCTTCCTGGCACCCAGTCTAGCTATGTGGTGCCTCCCCATCCTTGTGACCAGCTGGGCAAGGAGGTGTAGTCCTGTCCAGAGAGGGCAAGCAGCTTGCCCAGTGTCACACAGCCCGGCAGCCACGCCTTCTGGATCCTACCTGGGGCAGGGGGGGAGTGGGGCGGAGCTCAGAGATGATTGAGATGTGGCTCTGGCCCTCCCCCGCCCCCTGAGCTCACAGCCTGGTGTTAGGAAGGGGATGAGGGATGGGTAGTGTAAACTCTGCCAGGAAAGCAGGCTAATACTGTGGCTAAGTGCAAGCCTTGCAAAGGTGGCCCGTCTGGTTCAAATTCTGCTCCACCAGCAGGATGAGCTACCTCTGGAACCCTGTGCATGCTACGTAACCTCGTCAAGTCTCCATTTGCCATTTTTAAAATTTATATTTAGGGGCCGGCACTGTGGCATAGCAGGTGAAGCATTTGCCTGAGTTGCCAGCATCCCATATGGGCGCCAATTTGAGTCCCGACGGCTCCACTTCTGATTCCAGCTCCCTGTTAATGGCCTGGGAAAGCAGTGGAAGATGACTGAAGTGCTTGGGCCCCTGCACCCATGTGGGAGAACTGGAAGAAGCTCCTGGCTTCGGATCTGCCAGCTCTGGCTATTGTGGCCATTTAGGGAGTGAACCAGCAGATGGAAGACCCCCTCTCTGTCTCCCTCTTTCTATAACTCTGCCTCTCAAGTAAATAAATAGATATATTTTTAAAAAATCTATTTTGAAAGGCCAGGTGATGGGAGGGGAGAGAGAAGAGAGAGATCTTGCATCCACTGGTTCACCCCTCAAATGCCCATGGAGCCAGGGCTGGGCCAGGCTGAAGCTAGAAACTCTATCCGGGACTCCCAGACGGGCAGCAGGAGCCCAAGGACTTGGGCCATCATCTGCTGCCTTCCAGGCCATTAGCATGGAGTTGATCAGAAGCGGAGCAGCTGGGACTTGAACCTGCACTTCAATAGGGAACTTAGGCATCCCAAGGGCTGGCTTAACCCACTGTGCCCCAGTACCTGCCTGAAGCTGGAGGAATTGTGCTGCCCGCCCCGTGCAGAGTGGAGAAGGCACTTAGGGGAGGTCTGAATCGATGCGCTGCGTTCTCAAGGTGCCATCGCTGCCATACACCCCAGGACTCACAGGGACTGCGCAGGGAGCGGCGGGCTTGGGCTGCAGAGTTGTGCTGGGGTAGACACCACCGTTAGACCCATTTTCATAGGGAAGCAAATGAGGGTCTTAAAAGGCCCAGAGAGGTTAGGCAACTTGCTTAGAGTCACACAGGGGTTTCAAGCTCTGTGTGCTCCCCCACCGTATGGTACCACATCCCTGGGCTGGTGGGGAACACCAGTGTGGACTGAGTCTTTGAGGGCAAGCTTCTAGGTCTTCCACATGGGTGCAGGGGCTCAAGGGCTTGGGCCATCTTCCACTACCTTCCTAGTTGTACTAGCAGGGAGCTGGATTGGAAGTGGAGCAGCCGGGACTCGAATCGGCACCTGTGTGGGATGCTGGCATCAAAGGGCGGTGCTTAACCTGCTGGGCCACAGCGCCGGCCCCAACAAGGTTCCGGAGGCAGGGGCGTGTGCTGAACTTTGAAGAGAGAAGAACTGGGGAGACAGAAGGGGTTTCCCGAAAGGGGAGTGGCAGCAAAACCAAGGCGCTTGGCAGAGGCTGTTTGGAGTGGAGTCAGAGCCTCCTCTGGGCTTAATAAAATCACCCACCCCATGGGATGAGTGAGGATCAAAGGAAGCACCAACTGTGAAGGCAGCTCGTGACCTGTACATCGTGAGAGGACAGTTCCAGCACAATCTCTGGGGATAGGCACGCAGGCGGCATTCACGGTCATGGGCCAGCGCGGCGGGGGCAGGAGAAGTGTGAGTGCAGGGGGCACCCGCCAGAGAAGGAGGAGGGACTCTGTGTATAGGAAAATCTGCCGCAAGGTTAAGTGGGGCTCCAGTCCTGGGACCTCCTGGCCAAGGCTGGGGGTCCAGGCGTCGGCAAGCAGCCTCCGCGTCCACACCCCAGGGGATCCTCCGGGAAAGAGGGCCAGCCAGGTGCGTCAGCTCCCTGCTCCCCTGTTCCTGAGTCTCCTCCCATAGAGCGTGGGATAAGGACGCTAGTTTGCAGAGCTGCTGCTGTGTGGCTGGCCTGGGTGAGTGTGCACAGTTCTACATCCCCGTCTGGCACCAGCTCACCATGCTCCAGTCCCCTACGTCTCTAATTCTGCCTCCCAAAGGGGATGGGAAGGTGTCTGGACAAGAAGCCCAGGGACGGAGACTTAGACCCAAGACACATCTTCCTGAGGACAAGGTGCACGGGCACCCTGCTTGGCCTGGTGCTGTGGGTCCACCCCACTCCAGCCCCGCTGGGTGCCAGCTCCCAGGTGTCCTACCGACCCTGCAGAGTGCTTTGTGTGTCTGCTGCCACCTAGAGGCCACATGTGGCACTGCCTCCCTCCTTTCAGCTTGAGGGATGCTGGCCCCAGCAGGAATGGAGTGATGTGGCTGCCTGTTTCCTTGTCTGTCTCCTGCCTGGTGGGCTTCCTTGTCTATCTCCAGGACCCAGCATAATGCGGCTCAGAGCAGGTGTTCAATGTGTGATTATGGGATGAGTGAGCAAATAAATGGGCCATCACACAGATGGCCTCATCTAATCAAATTTAGACAACAGGGAGAGGTTAGCCAAGGATTATCTAGCACCAGGGCCGGTGGCTCACAGAAAGCCCTGGGCTGGGACGTGACCCCACGGCGCCTGGGCTGAAGTCCACGGTGGGCTCTGGGATTGTGGCAGTCCCGGGGGCCAGCACAGTTCTGTTTCTGCTTCCTCCTCCCTGGGCCAGGATCCTCCTCAAGAAAATGCCCTCAGTCCGGGACATCCTGCAGGAGCGAGGTGTGGACATGGCCAGGCTGGGTGCCGAGTGGAGCCGGTTCACCAAGAGGCTCTCCCTGGGCAACGGCACCACCCCCGTGGTCCTCACCAACTACCTGGACGTGAGTGCCTGTCCCGGCCTGGTCCCACCCCTACCCCCAAGTCCCCTTCTCTCTTGGCCCCAAGGTTTCCTTTGCCAGCAAGGCCCACTCTTCCCATGCTGTGTTTCACTGAGGAGCCAAGGAATTGGGTTCCACCGTAGCACCCCATGGAATTCCCATTTAACAGCTGGGGAGCCCGAGGCACAGAGAGCCAGGAGGCTTAGGCTAGCACCCAGCCCAGGCTCCAGCCAGGTGGCCCTGGTGGTGGGAGGGCAGTGGGACCTCAGTGGGGCACCTGGGAGCCAGCCCAGCACAGCCTGATGGCCCCTGCCCCAGTGGCCCGCTGAGGGCCCGGCACCTCCCTGCTTCATTGCTGGTGTTTGCTTTTGCTCTCTCATCTCCCTGACCCTCCTGCTTCCTGGGATGCCACAGTGCCTGCAGGAGAGCAAACCCAGAGAGACTGTGCACGCTCTCTAAGCTCGCCCCAAGAGCCACAGCAGAGCCGAGTAGACCCCGAGACCCAAGGCCCCCAGCTGCCTCTTTCCACCCCTACAGACCCAGTACTACGGCGAGGTGGGCATCGGCACCCCACCCCAGACCTTCAAAGTCATCTTCGACACGGGTTCGGCCAACCTCTGGGTGCCCTCCACCAAGTGCAGCCCTCTCTACACCGCCTGTGGTGAGCCCCCCGCCTGGGGTGCCTCTCCCCGAGGGCCCTGGCCTGCCCTGCCTGGGAAGTCCTGCTCCATACCCCGCTGCACCCCTCCTGCTGCCAACTCCACAGCTTCCTGTCTGCCTCTGTGCCCTCTGACCCTGGGAGGAGAGGGGAAGCTGCCCTCATTTTCCCAAAGTGGCCAACGAGGGGGAACGGCAGGCTCCCGAGTCCCCTGGCCCCTCAGAAGGCCGCCTCCCAGCCCCCTGATGGGGACAGGAGTGGATTCCCACGCCCAGCCGGGACACCTGGGCCCTGCCACCCCCAGCCTCAGTCAGCAACCTCTGTCTGAGCCTGACCCTGGGCCTAGAATCTTCTGTGATGCAGATCGAGCAAGTACTTTCAAATGCTTAGAGACAGGAATTCTCAGAGGCACTGGCACATAGAGGGGCCTAAGAAACACAGTCCCTGAGGGAGGAAGCACCCTTTCCAGGCCTCCACCCTCAGGGCCACGCCATCCCTGCACCTCAGCACATCCGCCCTGCCCTGCACACCCTGCCCGGGCCTCTCTCGAGCAACCCTGAGCTCTTGTCCTCCTGGTAGAGATCCACAACCTCTACGACTCGGCGGAATCCTCCAGCTACCTGGAGAACGGGACGGAATTCACCATCCACTACGGATCGGGGAAGGTCAAGGGCTTCCTAAGCCAGGACATACTGACTGTAAGTGGGGCCGTCCTCCCCCCACCCCCCGCCCCACAACATCTCAGCCTAGCCGGGAGCCTGGGATCTGAGGGGCACCCTCTGCGCAGCTCCAAGCTGGGGCTGCAAATGCACAAAGCTGAACTGCCCGCTGGGTGATGCACCATGTGCTGGCCTTGTCCTGAGCCCCAGGGCCCACCAGCCTACCTGAGGCTCTGCCTGGGCTCGGAGCCAGACACTAGACAGAAACCCCGGGCCAGACTCGGGGTCAGAGCTCGGGTGAGAGTCCGCGATTATTGGCAGAGCCTGGCTTTCTTTTCCATCTGACCTGTGTCCTTCCCTTCCCCATTCCGGAGCCTGTCTGAGTTAGGGGAGGGGTATTCAGGAGGAAATCGGAGTGGGGCCTCACCCCTCCACTCGTCTGTGAGAGCAGGAAAAGGGGTGGGCGGGGCAGGCTTGGCTGTGCCAAAGGAACCCCCAGCCCCTTGGGGCCGCGCGGGGAAGCTGCGCTTGAGCGGGAGCTCTGGGCCATCTGCTGGGCCTGCAGCACAGATGCATGCTGGGAGAGGGGCTACGCCTGCAGGACTGGTGAAGCCGTGAGTCCCAGGGGCAGTGGGCTCAGCCTCCGTGGTGCTTCCTCCTGCAGGTGGGCGGGATCACGGTGACGCAGACATTCGGCGAGGTCACGGAGCTGCCGCTGATACCCTTCATGCTGGCCAAGTTCGACGGCGTCCTGGGCATGGGCTTCCCCGCACAGGCCGTCGGCGGGGTCACCCCTGTCTTTGACCACATCCTCTCACAGCGGGTGCTAAAGGAGGAAGTCTTCTCTGTCTACTACAGCAGGTGGGGCTTGGCACCGCAGGGACAAGGCAGGAGAGGTGGCGAGGCAGGAGGGAGCTTGCACAAGAACTGGGTTGGGGGAGTGGAAGGAGAGTCTGGGCAGGATCTGAATGCACTGGGGGCGCTCAGTCAGTATCCGCAGCTGTCCCAGCCAGCATGGAAGCTGCCGTGTGAATTTAAGTTCATTAAAATGAGATTAAACGAAGCAGGCAGTTCCTTGGTTGCACCAGCCACATTCCAAGGGCTCAGCAGCCTTGGTGCATGGTGACTCCCATATGGCAAAGTGCAGGTACAGAGCAGCCCAGAAGGTTCCAACGGACAGCACAGAGGAGAAGGCAGGGAGGGGCTGGTGGGAAACTTGGCATCGCTGTGACCCTCCCCAGGAGGGCCGTGCTCCCCACACTTCATTCATTCACGTACACCTTCCTCGGTCCATTTGCTCCCTCGTTGTTTGAATAAATGGTCGGTGCCACGCAGCACGTTAGGCACCAGGGCACAGCAGAGAACACAAGGAGCAAAGCCCAGTCCCTGCCATCCCGCCTGCGCTCACTTGACACAGAGATAAGAAGTGTTGCAAGGCGATGCCTGCTGCAGGTGGCCCCGGGGCGAGTGAGCGTGGTTCTCGGTTCTCGGCTGAGCTAGCGTCTCTGCAGCTCAGTCAGCCGTGGGAAGCAGCTGGCAGTCCTGGGCAGGGCTGTGAGCTGCTCCAAGCTGCTGAGTGGCAGGCAAGAGGTCACAAGGAGGGGGCATGAGGCCAGGGGAGACGGAGGAGGACTCTCTGGTGAGGAGGCATTGAGAAAAGGCCAGTCAATGGCTGGCAGTCAGTGGTGGTCTGGGAAGAGCCAGCAAGGAGGAAGTGGGGGCGAGGCCACATGGCCAGCAGCTAGGAGGGGACAGAGGGCATGGGGAAGCGGAGGTCACAAAATGTGGGCTGCCCTGGGAAATCCAACAGGGATGGGAATGCGGGGCGAGATCCAGACCCAGGCAGGGGAAGGAAGGGTGGGTGTTGGTAGCGAGCCGAGGCTGCCGGAGCAGCGCTCGTAGGTGGAGGAAGGAGCCAATGGAGAGCGGGAGCAGATGTGGAAACAAGAGGCGATAAGTGGGGCACAGGAGCCTGGGAGCGCGCAAGGGCCGAGGACCCAGCAAACAGGAAGAGGGCGGGCTTCGTGGAGGGAGGGTCTGTGCCTTCCTTTCCCTCCGCGTGGGGAGGAGGGGACGTCCCCAGAGACCCTGCCTCGGAGGGAATTTGTGCAAACATGATTAATTCACACCTGCACAGCACACCGTGTGCCCATGCGCACACCCAGGCCCACCTATGCATGTGCCTTTGTTGTGAATTCTGCAAGATCACATTACACGCATTTGTGCAGGCTTGCAAGCTCTGGAAACCAGCCCCAAGGCAGCCCCTGAGCCATGGGAGACTTATGCAGGGTGGAGGAAGGGAGGGCAGGGGAAAGTGGCTTCCCACCGGGCACCAGGAACCCTAGAGCCAGTCCCCAGCTCGTCCACTCATGGCCTGGGTAACTTGAGGCCAAGCAACTTCGCCTCTTGGTGACTCCAAGTGTAGAGAGCACGCAACACCCAGGCTGCCGGCAGCAGGGCCGTGGGCTCACCTGAAAGCATGGCTTCCTCTCTGCCGGCTCTTTCTTTTCAGAAAACCCACCACGTGGCCTTGACCTTCAGTACCCCCCCGACCCAGACTCCCACACAGCTCCCCCCAAAGTCCCCCTCAGCAAGTCAGGTTGCACAGGATGCTGATCCCCACTGTCAGTCCCTCCCACCTGCCCCCACCCACCTGTCACCATGCAGCCTGCCCAGAGTCCTTCCCTATGCACCTGCTCAACAGTAGCCCACACCCTGGGGGGGGGGGGTGTGTGATTTGTGTCTGGTTTGCATCTCCTCGCTGTCCCTGGGCCTGTCCCTTCCCTGGGGATGCCTTTGGGGCACAGCTAGACTGCCCTGGAAGATGCTCTGGCTGGTCTCTGGGAGGAGCAAGCCCAGCAGAGAAGTGGAGCTCTCTGGACGGTTCCGGCGACAGCCTGGAGGCCCACCCACACCCTGGCCCACTGCCCCCTTGTTGCTGACTGACTCCAAGAGCTTCTGATCTTTCCTTTAGGAATTCCCACCTGCCGGGAGGAGAGATCGTGCTGGGAGGCAGCGACCCCCAGTATTACCAAGGCAATTTCCACTATGTGAGCATCAGCAAGACTGGCTCCTGGCAGATCACCATGAAGGGGTCAGGATTCTCAGCCCTCCCCACACCCCCAAAATGCAGCTGCCACTGGGGGCGGGGCGGACTGATCAGGCTGCCCTCTCTGCTTGCTCCCTCCAGGGTGGGGAAGGGCCACATGCCGCTTGCTGTGCGCTGAGGGAGGGGGCAGCACATCCCTTCCCCCTCCCCATGGCATCATGGGACCACCAGCATGCTTCCCATCACCCACCCCCACTAGGGAAATCTCTGCACCCTGGAGGCGCCCGTCAGCCCCTGGGTGCCTGGCTGACTGCCCTGTCCTCCCCAGCGTGTCCGTAGGGTCAGCCACCTTGCTGTGTGAGGAGGGCTGCATGGCGGTGGTAGACACTGGGGCATCCTACATCTCGGGGCCCACCAGCTCCCTCAGGCTGCTCACGGAGGCCCTGGGAGCCAAGGAGCAGAGCTCGGATGAAGTAAGAAGCAGGGGAGGGGGGTTCCATGGGGAGGGTGGTCTAGGCCCCCAAACCACGCTGGGTGCAACACTAGATTCCAAAAGAGGCCATTTCAGGCTTCCCCCTCCGCAGGTGAGAGGAAGGGCCCTGTTCTCAGACCCTTTGTCCCCTCCAGTACGTGGTGAACTGCAACCAGGTGCCTACACTCCCCGACATCTCCTTCCACCTGGGAGGCAGAGCCTACACACTCACGAGCGCGGACTACGTCCTCCAGGTGAGCACAGGTGGGGAGGGTGGGCGGGGCCGAGACCAAGGCACGGGGTCTCCAATTTCTAGGACCCAGGCAACCATTGCACCTGCTCCATCAGAACCTCCACAAAGGGCGGCCCCAGGGGGGTTCCAACCTGCAGCGATGTTCGCAAACTACGGTGCTGGTCCTTGTGTCTCCACCTTTCTCATCAAAGGCTCCTACACTCTCATCTTCTCATGGTTAATGGGCCGAGAGACGCTAAGTAACTTGTCCAGGGTCAGAAGTGAAGGCAGAGTTGAAGCCCTTGGAGGCAGCCCGCAGCCTGATGCATCCTTTGCCTCTTTGTCTGCTTACCGTCCCCCGTGGGGGGTGCAAAGGGCCCAGCTGGGATGGGGGTCCAGTGGGGGTGGGGGGAAGAACTAGTAGATGGGGCTGAGAAGTTGCTCAAGGCGGTTGCTGGGGCAGGCCAGGTGATGGGGGAATACTCCTGCTTCCTGCTAGGACCCCTACAGTAATGATGACCTGTGCACCCTGGCCCTCCATGGCCTGGACATCCCCCCGCCCACGGGGCCCGTGTGGGTGCTGGGCGCCAGCTTCATCCGCAAGTTCTACACCGAGTTTGATCGGCACAACAATCGCATTGGCTTCGCCTTGGCCCGCTGAGGCCAGCGCTGGAGCACTCTGGGAGCCCCCCTCTGCCTGGACCTGTGCCTGTGCGGGGACATCAGGCTTGGAGCTCCTGCTGGATGCCTGCCCTGCCCCCTGTGCCAGCCCTTCCCTGCTTGGAGGACAAAGAATAAAGACTTCATGTTCACAACCCATTACACCTGAGTTCACTAGGGCTTGGAACAGAGGGAGGGGCCGCTGCGTGGTCATGTGCGGGCAGGAATGTGACACAGACTGACGAACCACAGACTCAGCCCTGTGCACAGGTCCCTACCTGCAGGGACGATGCCATCGCCTGCTGTCAGCAGGGCTCAGCTGGCGTTGGTTATACAACCTCGGATGAGAAGATGCAGACCGCCAGCCCAAGCCCCCCAGGGACCCCTCGGGGACCAATGCCAGTGCTTTGGCATCGGTTGTGGCCAGAAAGATGCTCCCAGCTCAGGCCCTGCGGTGCTGAGCCTGCCAGCCCTACCTCTGCACCCCCACAACTCCCATCAGCCCCACTTCTCATCCCAGCTCTGCCCCCACGGATGGTCACAGACGACGCCCCCACCTTTCACGTGGGGAACCCAGAGAATGGAAGGCATTTGCCCAGGGTTGCACAGTAAGGAGTCAAGTAAGGCAGGGTACCAAATGGTAGTGAACAATCAAGGCTGGAACCTGGCCTGACTCGGTTCCTGGGAGCTCCCCGCTGGCCACACACCACTGGTCCTGTCGCCGGGACAGAGCTCCACACACTCCGGTATGGGGCCACGTGCATAGCACATGGACATGGGAAACCACTCCCCCCAGGCTGGAGTCTGCCTCCCTCTCTTACCCCTTGGCTGTCTACAGCCTGGAAGTGAGAAGGCAGCTATGCACCTGGGGCCGGAGAAGTTGTCTCTTCTCCATGGCTGCTCTACCCGTTTTCTCTTTGTAATATCTTTCCTTATTTTTATTTAAGGCAAATAGACACAAACAGATCTTCCAACTGTTGCTTTATTCCCCCCAAGTGCCCGCTACAGTTAGGGCTGGACCTTGCTGAAGCCAGGAGCTGGGAGCCCAGTCGGGGTCTTTCACAGGGGTGGCAGGGACTTAAGTACCTGTCCCATCACCTGCTGCCTCCTAGGGTACACTAGCAGGAAGCTAGAACTGGGAACACTGGGCAAAAACCTAGACACTCCAGTAGAGGAAGCAGGCGTCCCAGGTGGCATCCTAGCCGCTGGGCCAAACCCTTGCCCTAGCATTGTGTTGACTGAGGGCTGAGGTTCTGCCAGGCCAAACCACCTGTAGAACTGCAGCTGCCGGGGTGCGGTGGAACCCCCAGACTGCTCTAGGGCAGTATTCGATTTTTAAGATTTATTTATTTATTTGAAAGGTAGAATAACAGAAGAAAAGACAGATGTTCTAGCCACTGGTGCACTCCCCAGATGGCCACAACAGCTGGGGCTGGGCCACGCGGAAGGCAGGAGCCTTGGAACGCCATCTGGGTCTCACACATGGGCGCAGGGGCCCCAAGTACTTGGGCCATCTTCCGCTGCTTTCCCAGGCTCGTTAGCAGGGAGTTTGATCCGAAGTGGAGCAGTGGGGACTCGAGGTGGTGCCCATGGGACCCGGCGTCGCAGGGGGCTGTCTAACCTGATGCGCCACTGTGCAGAGCCAAGGGCACAGATCTGGGTTTCAGGACCCCTGGCTGCCACAGGTGGTCCACATTCCCCCAGCCTGGAGCCCTTACTTCCTCATTGCAAAAGGAAGATTGGAGGCAGTGTCCTTTCCCCAGGGAGCTCCGAGGCTGTCCTCCTACACTGCCCAGTATGGCACTCCTAGGGCTATACTTAAACCCATCACAGTTCAATAAGACGCCACCCTGCCAGCCACCACTGCTTGGACAGCACAGGCATTTACATCATCACAGAAGTTGGGCCAGGTAGAGCTGGCTTCCGGACAGGTGGAGAGGTGGGGGGAGGGTACAGGGTGGAATGGTAACAAGTGAGGGGGAACCAGCCGCCGAGGCTTCCATATGGCAAAGAGGGCTGGCGGCCGGCAGAGTCCTTGACTTCCCCTCCCCAGGGCCAGCGAGGGCCTGCCCACCTCCAACGCCTGGTGCCAACAGAGCACCTGCTTGCTACCCTCCAGTTAGGGTTTAGCAGCGACCAAAGCTCAGCCTTGCTCAAGGCCCTGGCACGCTCGGAGGCCTGCTGGCCAACAGTGCACTCTGCATGACCGGCACACCCACCCAATGCCATGACCCGGGGCCCCACTCCATGGAGGAAGCGCGTGCGTGCATGCGTGTGTGTGTGTGTGTGTGTGGAGGGGGTGGGGCCGCCTGGGGACCCCCTGCTGGGAACAGCCTTTGAGATGACCACTCCGGTAGCGCCAGCCCCCCGGGGTCCAGGGCCAGGGAGCACCGGGCAGGCACCCAGAAGGGCGCGCCCCGGCACACATCTTGGGAACAGCCGGCCTCCATACTCCAGGACCAGGTGGGGGCGCGCGCCCCCGGCCGCCTGGGCGGGCCCTGCGGGGGCGGGGCCTCCTCGGGCTCCGCCCCTCACGTCACGGCCTCCGTGGGGCACCGCCCGCCCCGCGCTCCAGGTAGCGGCGGCCGCGGCTGCCCGCGGGGGCCGGCGGCGCTCTCCGGCGGGGCGGGCGGGGGGCGTTCCCGAGGCCGGCGCCCGTGATGTCACGGTCGCGGCGGGCCGCGGCGTCCCCGGGCCGGCGGTCGGAGCGGGCGGCGGGCGCCTGAGTCATGGACTTCCCCTGGCCCCTCCTCTCCCGCCGCCCCTCCCTCTCCGGGCCCCCCCGCCGGGGCTAAGGCGGGCGCGGCGCTCGGGCCCAGGGGGTGGGGCTGCCGGGCATGGCTGCGCCCCCATCGGCTCCTCTGCCGTGCTCGCCTTTTTACCTGCGGGGGCAGGCGCCGGGCCCGCGCTGCCCATGGGGCATGGAGGAGAAGGCGGCGGCCGGCGCGGGCTGCGCGGAGCCGCCGGGCCCCCAGAGGGCCGCCGCCGTCCCGTGCTTCGGCATCTGCGTGGACCAGGACGACATCCTGCCCGGCGCCCTGCGCCTCATCCAGGAGCTGCGGCCGCACTGGGAGCCCGAGCAAGTTCGGACCAAGGTAGCCGAGCGGGTCGGAATCGGGCCCGAGCCCGGGCCCTGCGGGGCCGGCTGTGCGTGCATCCTTCCGGGTGCGGGTCCCAGGGGTACGCGGCGGCGGCGCAGGGGAGTGGGGAGGCGGGTGTCTGCATTTGCAAAGCTGGGCTCACGCCCCTCGCGTCCCGCACACCCCACCCCGGCTCCCGCGCGCAGGGCCACCTGCCCGCTGTCAGCACAAGGCGCGCCCGCCCCACGCCCTGTCGCCGCGGGCTGGTGCCCCTCGCTGCCCAACCCACTCTGAAACGCGAGCAGGCAGGAACTTTTGAAGAACCCCCCCCCCCCTCGCCGCCCACACAGGCAGGCACGCATCGCTGGGAGGGGAGTGAAGATGCCTGGGGGGAGGGGGTCCCAGGCCCCTCCACTGGGCGCCTTCCCCATCCCCAGCTGAGCACGGGTTCTCCAAGATGCATCTGTGGGCAGCGCCTCCCACTGAGGAGCCCCGGGCTGGCGCCCCAGCTGATCTGCCTTCTCCAAAGAGGAGAAAGAGCGACACCTGCCCACCCACCCCCTGCCCTGTGCCGGCTGCCCGAGGAGGAAGTGGCTGCGTGGGGGCTTGCAGCTTGGGCTGGCGTAGGAGCCCCTTATCACCCTGGCTGGGGAGCCAGTGCTCCCTCTTCTGGTGTGGAGCTGGGCGGTCCCGGGGACCTCGGACCCCTGGAGCCCTGGGATGTGGGCACCCTCAGTGCCCCTCCTCGGGCCTCCACTGAGAGACAGGGCGAGAGACGCAGCAGAGAGCGGCATGCCTGGGTGGCAGGGGGAAGCGCTGGTCAGGAGGTGCTATTCTGAACAACTCCTCGCCCTCCTCTGCCCCGTCGTGGTCCACAGCAGTTTATTCTCAGGGCCAGGATGGAGGAAAAGGAAGGGGGAAAGGGCTTCGTGCACTGCCCCCTGCGCCAAGCCCAGCGCTGAGTTTTCCAGGACAGAGGGACTGGGGGTTCTGTGTGGCGCTCCTCCTCCGAGCGAGCCCCTCCTGCTGGAGCTGGGGAGCCCCACCCATCCACGCACTGCCCCCTCCCCACTAGCGCTTCACCGATGGCATCACCAACAAGCTGGTGGCCTGCTACGTGGAGGAGGATATGCGGGACTGTGTGCTGGTCCGGGTGTACGGGGAGCGCACGGAGCTGCTGGTGGACCGGGAGAATGAGGTCAGGAACTTCCAGCTGCTGCGAGCACACGGCTGCGCCCCCAAGCTCTACTGCACCTTCCAGAATGGGCTGTGCTACGAGTACATGCAAGGCGTGGCGCTGGGGCCCGAGCACATCCGGGAGCCCCGGCTCTTCAGGTGAGGAATTGTGCCCGGGGTCCGCTTTTCCTGGGTATAGCGAGTGGCCCTTGGAGCAGCTTCGTGGTGAGATCGGCGGGGTGCGGGAGAAGTGTGTGCGTGTTGATGGACTTTGCAGGGAGAGACTGTAACTTTCTGTCGCTGTTCAGCAGCGTCTCCTGGGAGGAGAGGGAGAATGTTGGTGAACGTGGGGCTGCCTCCTGGCCCTAGGCAGGCCCCAAACCTCTGCCCACCCCAGGTCTGGCCTGGAAACATCTCGGAGCCTGGGAGGTGTAATCTGACCCAAGTCCCCGGGGCACCCAGGGTTTGCTGTCTCTCTTCGCCTCCTGCCAAGAGCTCAGGTGTGCAGGGAAAATGGGCCCCATTCGGGCTGAGTGTGGTTTCACCAGCCCAGGGAGACGTGGCCCCTCCCGCTGGTCTTTACTGCTCCCGGCCTCCCTGACAAGGTGGGAAGCCGGGTTTGAGGAGTGGCCCTGGCCTCCTCACAGAGGAGTGATGCCTGGACACGCAGGGCCCAGGCACTGGACTTCACCCTCAAGCCCTGTGGACGACACCATGTGGCTCAGCATGGGCCAGGGCAGGCCAGGCAGTGGCCTCCCCCTCCCCCACAGGGCTGACCCACATGGAGGGCAATCCGACTGGCAGGCACTGCGGCCAGCCGCCAGGGTCTGTGTGGGATCCCTGGATTCTGCCCTGTGCAGTCCGAGGGGGAGCAGTGAAGCCCACCTAGGGTGGATCAGGAAGCTCCTTTGCCTGCTCACCTGCCACCCAGCTAATTCTAAGTTGGTGCACTTGGCCCTCCAGGACTTACAAGGAGGGAGTCCTGGAGGCCCCGCGGCCCTGTGCTGCCAAGCGGTACTGGCTTTGAGGCGAGTGTTACAGCTGGGGGTGGGGAGGCTGCAGTGAGAGGCAGATATACCTGTGCGAGGGCCCACTCCGGCTGGGGGTAGGGAGGCTGCAGATACACCTGTGCGAGGTGAGCAGCTCCAGACGTGCCAGGTCCGGGGTGTGAGGTCAGGAACCCCGTCCTGGCTTCTCCCAACTCCCTGTCTTGTGCAAATAAGCTTAAACCTTGGCAGGTCCTACCACTCCCAGCCTCCCTCCCCTCTGAATCCCTTGTTGTCACTCATCCTCCTGTGGAAACAATTACCATTGTCAGGAAGATTGAAGATGGATTTGGGTTTGATAAGAACTTGGCATTTGGGAGAGAGCCAGAAATTGGGCGAGGTATAGGAGGCAGGCCCTTCCCCATGGTCTTCCGGGGCTGGATCCAGATCCCTGAGGGCAGGTGACAGCCTCAGGGAGGCCCCCACATTCCCCCGAACCCACCCCCCAGCCTCAGCCTGCTGTCTTCGCAGCATAAAACTGCTGAGTGTTGAGGTTACTTTCATTGCTATTCCAGACAACAGTCCTATTGATATTCAAGGAAACGCTCTGTTCATGCTCTGGTCGGATCTTCCTTTGGGAAGGAAAGAGAGGGCCTGGGTCTCCAGGTCTGATTCTCTGCCTTGCCCGAGCCCTGGCCGGCTCCCTCCTGCCTCCAGGGCTCCGGCCCCTGAGAGTGTGGCTCCCCCTCTCCCCTCCACCCTTTAGGAGGTGGGAGCCTTAGGGCAGCTTCCAGAGGAGCCCCAAGACTGCCCGGAGGTCCCCGTGGGGCCCTGCCCTGCCCCTTCCCAGTGGCTGGGTAAGGGGATGGGGGGGGGGGGTTGCCTGGAACTGCCCTGGGGACAGATTTCCACCAGCCAGTGTCTTTGTTGTCTCTCCTGCTGGTGATGATGGGAGCAATAGGCAGAGGCAGCTAGGAAGCCTGAATGTTGGAGGCCTGGCAGACAGCGGGGGTGGGGCTGCACAGGGCTGGGGTCCTTATCAAGGCCCTCCCCCTCTGACCGGTCAGTCCTCCGTCCACCCCCGCCCTCTCCCAGCAACCTTCCCTGCCGCCCACTCCTTCTCTCCCGGGACCTTGGATAAGGTCCACTGGAGAACTTGAAAATAGAACGCTGGCTTGTTTTGCGTCCTTGGCACCCAGCCGCCAGCATCAGCTCCCTGTGGCTGAGGAAGGGGCTGCCCCCGGCCAGCCTGTTTTCCCTCCCCACCTTGGCCAGGCTGATAAGAGGCGGTGTGTGTCTTCCCTGCCTGCCATCCCCACCCCCTATCTCTCCACGCAAAGTGGCCTGTGCTCACTCCCCTCCGAGGATGGGGCAGAGTCCAGGGGGCAGGGAGAGCACCACCCCCCTTCCCGGGTGCCCCCTGTGCCATCGACCTGTGGCCCGCTGCCTGTGGCTCTGCACTGCTCCCTGAAGCAGGCCCAGCTCTGGGACTGGAGGGTGGCTGGAGGCCCAAGGTCTTGTTTCACTTGCATGCCTTCTGCCGAGCCCTGCCACTGTGCAGCCACGACCACGCTTGGTCCTCTGGCGGGGGCCCTCTCTGGCCAGGAGGGGAGGGCCCACTGGCCGGCACTGATGCGCTCCACTCCTGTTCTCTGCCCTAGGTTAATCGCCTTAGAAATGGCCAAGATTCACACGATCCACACCAATGGCAGCCTGCCCAAGCCTACCCTCTGGTACAAGATGCACAATTATTTCACACTTGTGAGGAACGAGATCAACCCCAGGTACAGAGGTCTGGGAGGGTCCCAGGCTGCCACCGTGCGGTCCCACCCCTGCCCGTTCTCTGCTGCCCGTCCATCCCGGAAGTGGTGGGCACAGGTCCGGGTGGGGGCTAGGCAGTTCTCCCCCACCCCGCCCCTTCAGTCCCTCTCCCGGAACTGCTGGCCCCCAGCCGAGATGGCCAGTGACTGAGCCCTGGGAACTTAGACCTTGCGCTGTTTCTGTCTTCTGACTGCGGCGGGGACTTCTGCCTAACGCTGAGGCTCCGAGAGGGAGCTTAGCCCGCGTCACGGGGCCGGGCACGGCTCCTGTTTCTCGTTTCTCAGGCCAGTGCTCAGTGCTCTCGCACCTCTTGAACACGGAGAAGGGCCAGGCCCCCTGGGAGTGGGGTGGGACTGAGGGCAGTCTCCAGCCGGCAAGTCCTGGGGACAGCAAGGTTCCTGTTCCCTGCCTCGACCGCCTCCCCCATCCTCCTGTGCCTCTGGGACTTGTCCCCCAACTCGGCTCAAAGCTACAGCTCACTTTCCTTCATGGCCCTTTCCGGGGGAGTGGGCACCCCCATCCCGACACAGCCTTACCCCACAGGAGACGGGGTTCCCTGAGCTTGTCCGTGAGCCCCTGGCCAGCCTGCAGAGGCCCGACTCCCCCTGAGTGCTAAGGAAAGGGCAGATAGAAGCATGGGGGAGGGCTGGTGTCGTCCTGTAAGAGAGACGGTAGCAAGGCTCTGACCTCGGCACACCACGGGCATTGAACGCTCCCTTCAAAAGCACATTTAAACAAATGTAATTGGCATGATGTATATATGTATGGGGACAATGTGACGTTTCGGTACATGCATGCAGTGTGGGACCATCAGACCAGGGAGATGGCGAGACCCTCGCTTGAAACGTTGGCCATTGCTTTGGGTTGGAACCCTTCCGAATCCTCTCTGTTAAGCTGCTTTGAACTCTGGGTAATTTGAGCACCAGCTTTGTTCTAAAGTTCACGGGGTAGCGTGCAGAAGAGGCCTGGGGAACGGTCTCTCCCTGCGTCCCCCTCGCACACATGTGTGACTATCTGCCCCTCCTGCTTCACGTTTGCCAAGTTCTGCTTTGGGACTGTCTGTCCAGAATGGCCCACGCCTGCCCCTTTGTGACCATGCTCAGACTCTCCGTGTCACGTGGTGTCTCTGGGACAAGGGGTGAATCCTCCCTTAGGGCTTGCATGGCACAGGGGGAGCAGGACCTCACTGCAGTCCCAGGCAGGGGATGGACCTGCCAAGGTCACGGTCAGGGGCACCTTGAGCCTAGAGTCCTGGCCTCCTGGTGCTCAGGCAGGGTCCCGGCAACGGTGCTGCTGCCGCCTGCCCTTGGGGAGGGGGCCCTGGGGAAGAGCGGCCCAGCTCCCTTTGCTCTTGCCACACCTTTGACCTTGGGAAAGTCGAGGTTTGGTTGTTCTTTGAGCAGGACAGCAAGGAATAGTCACTCAGGCCGGGCAGGAGAAAGCCGCAGAGCTGCAGCCGTGGCCTCATGACCCTGACTTAGTCCCTGCTGTCGCAGACAGGGATTGTCGGGGATTTAAAGCAATTCCCAAAAAAATGAAAGTGAACTTGACATTGGCCCTGCCTTCAAGAAGTGTAGGTGCCACCTGGGTCACCAGGACATGTCCGTGCATGGCCGGGAAAGGAGGCAGGGTGTGTGATGGGTACTGTGCGTGGGGAGCTAGGAAAGTGCTCCTGGCTGGGGGGCTGCTGTGGGCAGATCTTCAGGGGGCCTGGGAGGGAGCCATGGGTGAGTTGGAGCTCCATCGTGAGGGGCCTTCGCTGCCAGGCCCAGGAGCCGAGACTGAACGTGGTGGGAGTGGGAGAGGCTCCAAGATGCTTGACCGGGGCCTGGTTTAGGGAGAAGGCGCTCTCGCAGTCGGGGACGGTTTTGGCTGGGCGATCAGCAGCAGGTGGAGCTGAGGTGGGCAGACCAGCTGTTGTCATAATTGGGCCAGATGACCTAGGACTAGGGTTCCCAAACAGCCTGAGATTCCCCTGGGGCACCTGCAGATGCCCAGGCCAGCCCTGGAGGCTGATGGGTGGGGATTTGAGGTGTTTTTTGTTTGTTTGTTTGTTTGTTTGTTTTTTTTTTTTTTTGACAGGCAGAGTGGACAGTGAGAGAGAGACAGAGAGAAAGGTCTTCCTTTTGCCGTTGGTTCACTCTCCAATGGCCGCCGCGGCCAGTGCGCTGCAGCCGGCGCACTGCGCTGATCCGAAGGCAGGAGCCAGGTGCTTCTCCTGGTCTCCCATGGGGTGCAGGGCCCATCCTCCACTGCACTCCCGGGCCACAGCAGAGAGCTGGCCTGGAAGAGGGGCAACCGGGACAGAATCCGGCGCCCCGACCGGGACTAGAACCCGGTGTGCCGGTGCTGCAAGGCGGAGGATTAGCCTGTTGAGCCACGGCGCTGGCAGGGGATTTGAGTTTTGATGGGCTCCCCAGGGAACTGAGGGGTGGAGCGATGTGTTGGAGACCTGTGGAAATAGATTCGGCAGCCTTGATGTTGGGCTGGCCATGGAGGTGCCCAGGATGGCTGGGAGGGCTGGTACGTGACCAGGCATGGTGAGGAGACGCGGCTACACGGGTGCTGGGACACTTAGTGTCTCAAAGGGAGAAGGGCCCTTTGCCCTGCCCAGACCCTGACCTCTGTCCCTTCACCAGGAGGACCCCTGAGGCTGCCCTGGGGAGGCCACGGCCCCTTGCCGTCTCCTGCTGTCCGTGGGATGCAGCCGTGGCCCCGGGCTGGCTATGTTTCAAGTGTGCTGCTCTGAGACAGAAGGCCTGGATCATCTCACAGTAACCATCTCCGTGGCCTTGGGATGGGCAGCACAGGGTCAGACAGAGGTCGGGGCTGAGGAGCGCAGGCGTCTGGGGTGTCAAGGCTGTGGTGGCAAGGCTGTGGTTTTTGGCCAGGCCTGGGCAAGCCAGAGGAAGCCTCCCAATTCTTATCTCTCGGTGTTTCAGGCCAAGAGGGAAGAGATGGTGAAAGAAAGGTAGCTTCCTAGGGAGTCAAGGCTGAGAGAGGTGACTGGCGGCCCTATGGGTGCAGATAAACTCCCAGAGGGGAGGGAGGGCGTGGCCTGGACGCAGGGAGGAGGAGCCTCCAGGGACCGAGGGCCAGCGTGTTCAGGGAGAGTTGGTGCCATGTTGGGTTCTTGGAAAGGCCCAGGATTCCACTGTGCAGGTGGCAGGAAGGGAGCCCCTCCCTTCCCCTCCCCACCCCTCCCCTCCCCTTCATGAGCCTCAGTGTCCCTATCTGGGACCAGATGACCTAAGACCCCATGAACTAGGGCCTACTCCAAGCCCCAAGAGCCTGCCCACTCTGCCCTGTCCACTCTGCCCTGTCCTGAGGGGGCTGTGGGGATGCCCTGGTGGCTGAACTCTGCCCGCGTGCCATCACGTGGGCAGGTGGAGAGGGCGGCCTCCCGCTGGCCGTCCTGTGCATGCTCCCCTGTCCGGGACAAGCCGCACAAACAGGAGACGCGCGAGCGGAGCACCAGCCCTGCCCCTCTCCTGCCGCTGCTTCTGGGCCTATGAGGGTCCTGCACACTGTTTGGCTTTCTCGGTGTACACAGAGCGGTGTGCATCCTCAGGCCAAAGTGCAGGGCCCACAAGCACAACATGCCCTCGCCAGCTTCCACGTGGCTTCTGATGACCTTGGATGGCCCAGCCACTCATTCTCTATGGATTGAACAGAAGCAGCTGCTGTGTGCATGGGGTGGGGTGTGGGCAGGAGGAGAGGGGGCCTCTGTGCCCTTTCGTCTCTGCTGTCAGTTTGCCCATCCACGGTCTGGCCGGGACCCGGGGCAGTAACTAGGGAGCAGCAGAGCGCCTGCTGGCTGCCCGGAAGTCCTCGGTGTCCGTGTGGGCTGGCAGGTGTGGGCCCAGGTGGTCCGTGTGTGGGGTGAGAGGTCTTGTTCCTCTCCATGGGACAAGCTCACCCTGGAGAGTGACCCCTTCCCCAGGGGCTCCCCAGTGCCCTAGGCCAGGCCTGCTGGCCACTTCTCCCTGCTGCTCCTGTCAGCCTTTTTCTCTCTCGGAGTGGGGTCATTCGGTCTGGACGCTCATTCTCGCCTCCACTGCCCTTTCCTTACCTTCTCGTCCCTTCCACAGGGTAGCAGAGATGTCATTTGGACAACAGCCTTGCCTTTTAAAGCAGAAAGTTGTATTGGGATAGAGAAAGAGCTCCAATCCTCTGGTTCACTTCCCAGAAGTCCACGAGGGCCCCTGCTGGGGGCCAAAGCCAGGGGCCAGGGACTTAACCCAACTACTTGAGCCACCACCTGCTGCTTCCCAGGGCGTGTGTTGCGGAAAGCTGGAATCAGTAGCAGAAGCAGGACTTGAACCCGGGCACTTCAGTATGGGAGGCAGGCGTCCCAGGCAGCATCTAGACCTGGAGGCTGAACACCTGCCCCTGGACGGTGACTTTTAGGCTCGGCCAGCTGCCTTTATGGCCTGGCTTTAATCTGTTTCTTGACATAACTGCAGGAGTCAGGACGGGAGCCGTAGTGCCACTAGAGAGAGAGGGTCTGATAGGTTGGCTGCCTGCCCAAGGTCCCCCCGCGGTGATGGCCCGTGGCGGCCGTGCACCTGCCAG
The DNA here is from genome assembly GCF_033115175.1 of Lepus europaeus. Lineage (NCBI taxonomy): Eukaryota > Metazoa > Chordata > Mammalia > Lagomorpha > Leporidae > Lepus > Lepus europaeus. Next base: position 19,364,265 of record NC_084840.1, on the reverse strand, counting down.
TCTGTCACCAGCCCTCCCCACACTGGCCACCTTCTTGCCGCTGCCTAGCCTCTCTGCAGGTGTCCCTAAGGTGGAGGTGCTGGAGTGGGAGCTGGCCTGGCTGAAGGAGCACCTGTCCCAGCTGGACTCCCCCGTGGTGTTTTGTCACAACGACCTGCTCTGCAAGAACATCATCTATGACAGCGCCAAAGGTACGGCTCCTCCAGCCCTGCCTGGGGACGGCGGGCTGCAGGGGCCCCTCCCGCAGGCTGGCGCTTGGACAAGCAGGGGGAAGCCTGGGTGTAGGCCGTAAGTTAATGTGTGGGAGAGAGAAAACAAGAAATCCCCAGTTAGAAAAATGTATCGCGAGAAAGAACCCCAAATCCTGGTTTGTGGAGGTCCAGGTTAGGCACCCACGCCATTCCTTGGGGCAACTCCGTGGGCTGCCCGGAGCTGCTGCCCTTAGTGACAGCGTCGCCCCCAAGGGGCATGGCTGACCTGTAGGATCCACAGGACACCAGCTCTGGGGCCCTCTTTGGATACTGGACTCTAAGGATATTCAAGTTCCTTGCATAAAATGGCAGTCTCTGGGTTAACCCATGCACACCTCCCATGCACAGTCTTTCTCAAAGTTATTTGAGAAAGATTTTTTTTAAAAAAAATCTTCCAGTTCACTCCCCAAATGCCAGCAACAGCTGGGACCGGGCCAACCTGAAGCCAGGAGCCATCAGATCAGTCTGGGTCTCCCATGTGGGTGGCAGGGACCCGAGTACTTGAGCCGTCACCTGCTGCCTCAGAGTACAGGAAGCTGGAATCAGGCGTGGAGGCAGGACTCCAAGCCAGGCACTCCAGGATGGGACATGGGCGTCCCAAGCAGCTTTTTCCCCAAAGAAACCTTTTATCTAATGAGTACAAATTTCCTAAGTACCACTTTAGGAATATAGTGATTCTTCCCACCATATCTACCTTCCCACCCCTTCTCCTCCTCTCTCTCCCAGTCCCAGTCCCATTATCCATTAAGATTCATTTTTTAAAATTTAAATGTTTATTTATCTTAAAGAGTTACACAGGGAAGGAGAGGCAAAAAGAGAGGTTTTCCATGTGCTGGTTCACTCCCCAATTGGCTGCAACGGCCAGAGCTGCACCCATCTGAAGCCAGGAGCTTTCTCTTGGTCTTCCCACACAGGTGCAGGAGCCCAAGCACTTGGACCATCTTCTGCTTTCCCAGGCCATAGCAGAGAGCTGGATCAGAAGTGAGGTAGCCGGGACTCGAACCAGCACTCATATGGGATGTTGGCACTCAGACGGTGGCTTTACCCACTGTGCCATGGCGCCAGCCCCAAGATTCATTTTCAATTAACTTTATACACAGAAGACCAAGTCTATACTGATAAAGAGCTCAGCAATTTGTGTGCACGCGCGCGCGCACACACACACGTTTTACAGTTAACGCTCATAGTACAACTCATGGAGGACAGAGCGCCTGCGTGGGGAGTTAGTGCAGTGACTCCTGTTGTTAATTCAACAATTGACACTTATGTTTGATGTAGTCAGTGGCCACCCGAGGCTCTTGACATGAGCTGCCGAGGCTGTGGAAGCCTTTTGAGTCCACAAACTGTCAGTATCTAGACAAGGCCATAAGCAAAGTGGACGTTCTCTCCTCCCTTCAGAGAAAAGTGCCTCCGTTTTGTTGGCCACTTCTTTCCGCTGGGGTCTCGCCCACAGAGGTCCCTCCTGCAGGGCCAAGCAGTGTCTTAACCACTGCGTCCAGGGCCGGTCTCCTCCGTTTACTTAGATCGTGTCTAGAGACTGCCGTGTGGAGAGCCAGCACGGTGCTGTCTGCGCATGCTCAGATGCAGTGTGACGCCAGCGCTGTGGGACCCTTGAATGCGCAAGGCCGCCTGTCCTGAGCTTTGGTTCTCGTCCATGGCCATGCTGAGGACAGGTGTCTCCGGGGGTGGGCTGTGGTCTGGCTGTGAGAGAGGGGTGGCGGGTGCTGGGGAAAGGACAGATGGACAGAGAGAAGGGAGTGGCTTAGAAGGAGTGGGTGGAGCGGCTAAGGGTGTGCTTCAGAGGTGATGGGACCAACCCTGTTGCCTGTCCTGTACCTCGCAGGTCACGTCCGGTTCATCGACTACGAGTATGCCGGCTACAACTACCAGGCCTTTGACATTGGCAACCATTTCAATGAGTTTGCAGGTGAGAGGGCGCTACTGTTGCACTGTGTCCAAGGCACGCCTCTAAGGAGGAGGGGCTAGGTCTCGGGGGAGGGCCAGGGTGGAGGCTATGACCCACAGACGCAGAGCTGACCTCTGTGAGCCCCACTGACACAAGCTAGAAAAGCACACCGTCTATAGGATGCCTGAGGGTACTCAGCTCGGCATGTACATTTTTTTTAAAAAAAAAGATTTTATTTATTTGAAAGAGTTAGACGCAGCTTCCATCCCCTGGTTCACTCCCCGAATGGCCACAAGGGCCCGGGACGGGGCCGAGCCGGGAACTCCATCCGGAGTCTCCCACACGGGTATAGTTGCCAAGCACCTGGGCCATCCTCCGCTGCTTTCCTAGGTGCATTAGCAGGGAGCTGGATCCGAAGCAGAGCAGCCGGGGCTGACACCATGTGGGATGCTGGTAGCATTGTGGGTAGTGGTCTGACCCCCTGTGCCACGGTGCTGGCCCCCCAGCTTATAAATGTAAAAAGACCCTTTCTCCGGACAGACGCTGCCTGTGCCAGCACGGCCAGCACAGCCCAGGATGACCGCCTTGGCAAGCTCCTTATCCATGAGGCCCTTCCTGCAGCTAGGACATGGATCAGCCTCCAAGCAGCTGCTTGTGGAGGCCTGAGGACAGCCCCGAGGCAGTAGTTCAGCGTGTGCTCTGCACCTTTGCTCCCACGTCCCAGTCCTAGCTGTGTGAGCCCTGGGCAGGCTGCCTCGCTCTGCACGTGGTAGCGGTAGCTACTCGGGAGCACGGACAAGAGGCAGACACGCAGGGGCGGCACACTGAGCGCTGGTCCTGGTAGGCAGGGGTGCTTTCCTGCGGTGCCTGAGGAGCGGGAACCGAGGGGGCTGGCGCAGGCAGGTGAGCCCCGGGGGCGGGCCTGGTCTGCACCAGTGAACCATGTGCGTGCAGGAAGCATTGGCAGGGTTCTCCGGCCTGCCCGCTTGCTCAGGACGAGCTGGAACCAGGTAGTAGGCCAGGGATGGGGGAGCCGGACATGGACTGGGGGGCTGTCCCCAGGCTGGTGAGGCGGGATGCTCAGCCCCCGTGGCTTAGGGCAGGTGAGGCATGCCCAGGCCAGCCACAGCCGCTCCTGAGCCCAATCCGGGTTCTTCTGGAACCACAGGTGAGCGAGTCAATGCAGCCCTGATGGTGTCCTTGGGGATGGCTCCCCTCGGAGGCAGCTGCCAGCTGCGCCCAGGAACCCGAGGCATGATGGGGCCCAGGCCAGGGTGCTCACCCCCCAGGCCCGCTGGCCTTTCCCAAAACAGCTAATTCCCAGGCATTTTAAGTCCTTGCCCGCTGTACTGGGCAAAGTGCAGCTGGAAGCCCGCCAGGGGGCAGCCTGCGTCTGACTCCCAGGTGGAGAGCAGAGGTAGGAGGGAGGGCAGGTTTAGGAGCTGGAGGGGTGGAGCAGAGAGGGCGGTGCGCACTGGCAGGAGACAACTCCAGCCAAGTGGCCGTGTGACCCTGGGCTAATCCTCCGCTCTTAGCCTTAGTTTCTCCCTCTACAAGGGGGAAAGAGGGAGGAAGCGAGCTCGGGGAAGGTGGCCCAGTCCTGGGCCTGACGGTGCTTTTAAGGTTTATTTGATTCTATTTGAAAGGCAGAATTGGGGGAGAGAGAGGTCTTCCATCCACTGGTTCATTCCCCCAAATGGCTTCAATGGCCAAGGCTGAGCCAGGCAGAAGCCAGGAGCTTCATCCGGGCTTCCTACATGGGTGCAGGGGCCCAAGCACTTGGGCCGTCCTCTGCTGCTTTCCCAGGCGCACCAGCAGGGAGCTGGATCTGAAGTGGAGCAGCCGGGACTTAAACCAGTCCCGTATGGGGATGCCAGGGCTGCAGAGAGCAGCCTCACCTGTACCACAGCACTGCTGGGGCCCCAACCCCCATCCCCATCTTAAGTAACCATCTTTCAGCAGCAGCTCTGTGGCCAGGGTCACCACCTCGGCTAGGACACGGTGGGCAGGCAGGGTGGGCGTCCTGCGGATTCCTGGCAGGGCTCAGCCGAGTGGCCACGGGGCCACGCCTGGCCGCAGGTCCAGTCGGGATCGCCAGGAGGCCTGGCCAGGGACGGTGTTCTCTGGGCAATGTTATTAAGCTGGGTCCTAGAAGCAGACAGGGTGAGGGTGTGTGGCGGCGCTGTCCATGGGGTGCCTGACACACTCAGGTCAGTGCCCTGCCTTCCTCAACCCCTCAGCGCTGTGCCCCCCACCCCAGCTGAGTGCGCGCCCAGGGCCGCCTCCTGGTTGCAGCCACACAGGTGGAAGGCGATGGGCGATGGACGGGCGTTTCGCAGGGCGAAGGGAGACCCCAAGGGCGGGGGCCTGTGTCCCTGCAGCGCTCCGCCCTGCTCCCGGCAGGTGTGAACGAGGTGGATTACTGCCGGTACCCGGCCCGCGAGACCCAGCTGCAGTGGCTGCACTACTACCTGCAGGCGCAGAAGGAGACGGCCGTGACCCCCAGGGAGGTGGAGCGGCTCTACGTGCAAGTCAACAAGTTTGCCCTGGTGAGGGGAGGGGGGGGCGGCAGGGGGAGGGGCTTGGGGGGTGATCTGGGAAGAGCCAGCCTCCCATGTGTGTCCCTCCCACCCCAATGCCTGGTCCTTGCTCCCGCCCTGGGAGATATAGATCTTCTCCCTTCTAGAAAAATTCCAGGGTACTGCAAAATGTTCATGGAAAAGAGAATTAAAAAATGAGTTTCATGCAAACATTTTTGAAATCCATGCATGTAAAATCCACGCATGCAAAATCTGTCTTAGGAAAAAACATGATTTTAAAAAAAATTACATTTATTTGAAAGGCAGAGAAAGAGGTCAATCTTCCATTTGCTGGTTCACTCCCCAAATGCCCAGAACAGCCAGGACCAGGTCAGGTCAAAGCCAGGAGCCCAGAGCCCCAGCCAGTTCTCTCCCGTGGGTGTCGGGGACCCCAGCACTTGCGGCATCACCTGCTGCCTTAAGGGGTGTGCACTGGCGGGAAGCTGGAATGCAGTGGGGTGCCTGACGTGGCATTTCCGGTGTCCCGAGCGGGGTCTCAACCACGGTGCCAAGTGCCTGCCCCCCATACATGTACATTTCAAACTTTTCTTGCACTAAACTTCCTAATGCCACTTTCCTGTAAACTTTAAAAAAAGATGTATTTATTTGAAAGACAGAGTTACACAGAGAAGAGTCAGAGAGATTCCACCTGCTGGTTCACTCCTCAGTTGGCTGCAGCAGCCGGAGCTGAGCCCATCCAAAGCCAGAAGCCTCTTCGGGTCTCCCACGCGGGTGCAGGACTCAAGTGGGCCATCTTCCACTGCTTTCCCAGGCCATAGCAGAGAGCTGGATTGGAAATGGGGCAGCCAGGACTCGAACTGGTGTGCATATGGGATGCCGGCACTGCAGATCACTTTACCCGCTATGCCACAGCACCAGCCCCTCCTATAAACTCTTTTAAGGACCCTTGCATGGATGCCAGCTCCTGTTGTAGCAATTCTCTCATTTGGATAAGTTCTTCCCGCTGTCTGACCTAAGCCATTCCTGCTGCAGTTAAGTTCATCTTTTTTCCCCGTGGCCTTTGGAGGAGCAGCAGTTCCCCTCTCCTCTCCTCTCTGCAGAGGGGCTCTCTCCCTGCCCTCTCCTCACCCCCGTGCCATCAGCTCTTGGTTCTGAGTTACAGCTCCTCCACGGATGGTGGTGCATGCCAGGTCCTACTGGTGTGCGTGTGGGGCATCGCTAGCCAGCGTAATGTCAGCCACGCGGCTGCCCCAGGGCAAGCATGGTGGGGTGGGAGACCCCCACCTGGGCACCACACTGTGTGCTCAGGCCTCTGGACACATCCGACTAGAGGGGCAGCATGACTTGATGTGCTCAGATCTAGAGTCAATTTCCACCCCAGCTGGTGTTCACAAGAGAGGAGGGGTGGGAGAAGCCAGCGAGGGCTCCTTCAGGAGTCCCAGGTCCCCAGTGCCCACTGGCGCCCAGGGCACCGCAACCTCCCACTCTGCTGTCCCCCTGCTGGGCCTCAGCTCTGGCTGGGATTCACCTCGGCCTTGAGTTCTCCTTGGGTAGGGAGGTGGCAAGGGCTGTGCAGGCTGGGGGCGCCACCCTGCTGGCCACGCCCATGGCAGGGCAAGCGCTGGGACCTGGGCTGACCCAGTCCTGCTTGCCTCTCCCTAGTAAGACAGCACAGGCCCCAAGAGCTGCCCCGTGCGTCGGCCTCCATGCCTATGTCCCTGCAGCTCTGTAGGGCGCACAGCAGTCGGGATGCTGCCAGCCGACCTGCTCTGGTCTCTCTGCAGGCATCTCACTTCTTCTGGGCTCTCTGGGCCCTCATCCAGAACCAGTACTCCACCATCGACTTCGACTTCCTCAGGTGGGTGCAGGGCCCAGCTGGCAGGGAGGGCAGGGGCAAGGAAGAGCCTTGAGGCCAAGGCCAGCCAAGCAGAAGGCCCAGGGCCCATCCCTTGCCCACAGGGCAGAAGTGCTGCCCCTGGGAGATCCCAGCTCCCCACCCTGTGGCCGTGCTCTGGTCCCCAGCATGTGGCAGTGGGTGGAATCGTTGGCTTCGTCCATGGCTTAAGAGCGCTTTCCACAGCAGACGGAGCAGGGCCCACCTCCTGCGGTGCCTCGCTCTGCTTAGTGCCTGCTCTGAACGGAGCAGCAGTCAGACCCAACCCCTGCTCCCATGGCTCCTGGGGACCCGCCGGGAACACATGCAGACTGCACTTGGCTTTGAGCTCGGGGACAGGCATCGTCCTTCCTCCCTCCTGGTCTGGTCCCCATCACCCTCCCGCTCCCTGCACCTGACAGGGATGATGACAACCCTGCCACGTGCGCCTGGCAGGTGGCTGACAGCAGGCGGCGAGCAGCAAGCTGTTTAGTTTGGTGCAAATGTTTTGAAATTGTGCATTTTTTTCCATCATATACATTTTCCATGGCCTTCTAGAAGCCCCCTCATATGCGTGGCTCAGTCCTTTGCAGCAATATAAACGCTTCATTTCCCCATGAACTTTCACTTTCCTATCGAGGTACCCGGATATGGTAGTTCCTCAAAGACCTAAAAATCGAATTTCTGAATGGCCCAGGGGTCCTGCAGCTGGGGGTCCCTCCAGCAGGCTGAAGGCAGGGTTTCAGAACACCGGACCCCCACGCTTGTAGGCAGAACCCAGGTGAATGAGTGAATGAATGAACCACGTGGTACCTACAGGTGATGGAGTATCACTTGGCTTTAAAAGGGAAGCAAGTCCTGCCCCTTGAGGACTTTTCAGCAGAGAGGGTTTGATGGCGCTAATACAGAGGTAACCCCGGGAGTCAAAGTCATAGACACCCAGCAGAACGGGGTGGGGGTGGGCGGGGGCTGCGGCTGAATGAGCGTAGGGTTTCAATTTCACAAAATGGAAAAGTTCCGGGGCTTCATTGCACAACACCAGGAATACGCTAGGGAGAAGACTGTTCTAGTCTAAGAAAAAACTCCAGCTGAGAACTAACCAGGACAGCCTGCTGCAGCCTGAGAGCCAGCTGAGAGCGCCATGGCCGTCCCTGCAGGGCCCACCCGGCTCCCCTGCCGTGCCCAGCCCCGCCCTCCTTTCCTGCAGGTACGCAGTGATCCGATTCAACCAGTACTTCAAGGTGAAGCCTCAAGTCTCGGCCTTGGAGATGCCAAAGTGACCAGCCTCGCCCGTCTGCCTGGCCAGCTTTGCTCCCCGGGCCCCGCTCTGCTCCGGGGGCCTCACCCCTGGACAAGGTGGGAGAGGGGACGGGGCAGGGGGCGGGGTCCAGGGAGAAGGCTCTGTCCCTGCCGCCAGCCCCCAGTGGCTGCTACTGAAGACCTCATTCTCCTGTTGGGAGGGGCGGACAGGACCCAGCCCCCCCCCCCAGGGGGGTCCCCTGCCCCTCACCAGGCACAGGAGAAAGTGCCTGCGGCCAGACCGACCCAGAACCCCGGGGAAGCACACCCGTCCGTCCCAGCCCTCGCTGGAACCTGGGCTGCCTTAGACACGTCTGCCCCTGCCTGGCCTGGGGCCAGGGCGCCTTACTACCTCCAGTGCCCCAGCCTCCAGCCTGTCTCCCTTTGCATGGCCCACACCAGCATCAGCCAGCTCTGCCCGACGGGGGCGGGGGCCAAAACCAGGCAGCCCCCTTCTCTGAGGCCCTCAGCTCCAGCCCACCCCCTCCCCACACCCCAGCCCAAGGAACCATGCCCCTCCCCGCCACAGGTCCCTGCTGGGGGCAGGGAGGGCGTGGTGGCCAGTGCCTGTGCCAGTTGCCTCCTGCCCAAGGACCTCTCCTCCTCCCCTGGGGGCAGGCTCTGATGGTGCCAGTGCTGACCTAGCCCCACGGCCCCTGGCGCTCACCAGCCTCCACCTCCAGTCCTCACAGCTCCTGGGGTGCCCTCCAGGCTGTGGCCTATAAAGTGATTCATTTGTAAATTATGGTGGTTTCTGCATTAAAATGCTCATTTCTGGACTGTGTCCAAGTGGCAGAGGCAAGGGTTTGACTTGGGGGGTGTGGTTAGATTCCAGGGGAGGGGAGGGGAAGGGCGGGGCCCACACCTTGCCCAGCCCCCTGTCTCTGCTGCACCCCCCCCTCCTGAGCTGCCCAGGTCTCCTCCCCTGCTGCACCCCCCCTCCCCATGAGCTGCCCAGGTCTCCTCCCCTGCTGCACAACCCCCCCCCCCCCCCGAGCTGCCCAGGTCTCCTCCCCCCACTGCACCCCCCCTCCCCATGAGCTGCCCAGGTCTCCTCCCCTGCTGCACACCCCCCGCCCTGCTGCACCTGGCATGGCTGTTTCCCAGCTGCTGTGCCTTTGACCTTGCTGCACCCCTAGAGAGCTGCTCGGAGAGGAGCCGGGCTCCCTTTGGCGAACCTTGGTGAGGAGGGAAGCCCCTGACCACAGTGCTCAGCCTTCCTGGGGCCACATCTAGCCCCTAGGGTGGGGACGGGGGCTGCTCTGATGGCAGGCTGCAGGGACCTCTGGAGCCCCGCGGTCACCTTCTCAGAAGGCCAGAAAGCAGGACCCTCCCCGGAGCGTGCCCAGTGGACTCTGGCTGTTTGGTTTTGGCCTGTGTTAAGTGCCAGGGTGTCATGGCAACCACGGGAGCCGGCACCAGCAGCTGGGGCCTCCAAGGTCACAGTGATCCAGTGTAGCCTGCCCCTCTGGAAGGGAGGGGGAGACGTGCACAGGGCAGAGGGCAGGCAGGTGGCCCCGAGGGGTTGTCTGTGGGGTCAGGTGGCCGTGGACCCGCCCACCCTGGCTGGGGCCTGAACGGAGCCGCCTCTGGAGCCCAGGACAGGGGGAGCAGCTGTGAAGTCAGCTTCCTTTCCAGCCTCCTGGTGCTTGGGATTGTCACAGCCTTGGAGGCCGGTGTCGCAGTGGTGAGCAGGGAGTGCCGGACAGGGCCCTCAGGGGGAGGGGCTGGGCACGCAGCCCCAGAGTCCCCCTCCCTCCCTCCCGCCGCCACCCCCCCACTCCGGCCTCAGCACCAGGCCTGGAGTCCCAGTGCCATCACAGGCCCTTGCTGGCCCCTCTGCAGGAGCTCTGGCCACAGGGCCCCGGCCCAGGATACGACCCTCGGCCTCTGTGGAGCAGCACTGCGGAGGCAGACAGCAGGCTCCCGCCCAGCCTTCCCGTTAAGAGCCGGGACATTCTGTCTCTGTCCGGCCTCCCCTGGGCCGGGGGTGGGGCCAGGGTGTCAGCAACAGGAAGGGGTTTGGAGAGACTGCCGGAGGAACTGAAACGAGCAGTTCCCGGGGGTGACCACCAGGGGGCAGGCGCGGCCAGCCAGGCTCCAGTGCTGTTTCCAGCCGCAGGGGGAGGGCAGGAGATGGAGGCCCAAGGCTCTGCGCCTGGGCTGGGAGACACCACCCCCCTGTTTCCCCCAGGTCAAAGAGCAGGGCCCCGACTCCTGGGGAGTCTTGACTCACGTGGCAGCCCCCTCCATGGTGAGTGTGGCTCCTACAGACGGCTGTGGGGTTTGTCCCCTCGGTCCTCTCTGGGCGACTGTCCCTCCAGGTATGGAAACTCATTCTCCAAAAAGCACCCAGGAGCCCCTTGTGTGTGTGTGGGGGGGTGTCTAGGAGCCCCGTGTGTGTTGGGGGTGTCTAGGAGCCCTGTGTGTGTCGGGGGGGTCTAGGAGCCCGTGGGGGGGGGCTGTCTAGGAGCCCGTGGGGGGGGGGCTGTCTAGGAGCCCTGTGTGTGTCCGGGGGGGTCTCGGAGCCCCGTGTGTGGGGGGGTGTCTAGGAGCCCCTTGTGTGTGGGGGGTGTCTAGCAGCCCCTTGTGTGTGGGGGGGTGTCTAGGAGCCCCGCGTGTGTGGGAGTGTCTAGGAGCCCCTTGTGTGTCAGGGGGTGTCTCGGAGCCCCGTGTGTGTGGGGAGTGTCTAGGAGCCCGTGGGGGGTGGGGCTGTCTAGGAGCCCCTTGTATGTGTGGGGGGTGTCTAGGAGCTCTGCTCTGGGATGGGGCCCACGGCTTTCGTTATCCTCAGAGAGGCTGGGAGCCAGGGTTAGGGTCAGTGAGGCCCAGGAGAGGCCTGACCCTAAGGCCTGTCCCACTTCTGACCACCGCACCCACGGGCTCCACGCAGCCACCCTGCACCTCAGTCGAGGGCCAGGGTCCGAAAGGTCGTCTTTATTCCGCCATCAGAAAACAGAAGCCTCCGTGCTGGTTAAGTTACTCGTCATTATCTTATTAACAAAATAAAGCACTATCTATGTTTACAGTCATAGAAAAGAAACAGCCTGGATGGCAGTGGGGGTGGGGCAGGCACAGACTCCACCCCTTCCCCCCTCCCCAAGCTGGGGGCTGTCCACATCTTTGGAGTTAGGTGCCAGTGGGTTTGATTCAGATCAGGGAGGGGTAGCAGGAGCCCAGGGTGAGAGAGGACGAAGCCCACCCCCTTCTGAGAATGGGGACCCCCACTCCGTGCCCACAAGGGGGCGGTGGAGACCAGCTGCCCTGCAGCCCCTGGCCACGGCCTCTGGGGGGCACCAGGAATCCTCTCAGCCCCACTCCTGGGACTCAGGTTGGGACCAGGGGCTGGGCCACCGTCCCCCGCTGCGCAGAGCTAAAAATGGCTCCCTGGGAACTGGCCGGCGGAGCCAGGGAGGGAGTGTCGGGGAGGCTGAGGGGCAGGGGTCCCCCAGGGACAGAGCGACAAGGACAGACGCACACAGGAGCACGGGACCTGAGACACCGAGACCAACAAGGAGGTAGCCATTTGGGACAAAGAGGAGCACGGAGCCAGGCAGCTGCGAGAGTCCCCTGGGAACCCCGTGGCCGCTCCACCGTGGACACTCAATAAATACCTTGTGCAATGAAGGGACTGATGAGCACACACACGGACAGCCAGGGGCAGGGCGGGGTCAGGCGGTGGAGGAGCCGGTGTTGGGCCAGCCAGGACAGGAGTGGAAGCAAAGCGGTGACCCCGGGGGGCTGGGGGTGTTGCTGCCACACCTCCAGCTGGGCAGAGCCGCAGGAGACAAAATCATCCAGTGCCCGCTGGCCAGGGGCTCAGCCCCCTCGGCCCATCTGCACCTGGCAGGCCCCGCCCACCCAGGCCAGAGGTGTGGTGGGGGAAGGGTCTCCCTCACGAATTTATCTACAAGCGCACAGCTCCGCCCGTGCCCCAGGCACGTCCAAGGCCAAGTACCAACTCAGTCCGGGTCGGCCCACTGTGCCGGCGGGCGGGGTCAGTCCGTGAGCACCACCAGCTCCGAGTCGCTCTTTTCGCCCTCGGAGTCGTCGTCTTCGCTGTACCTGCACACCTCGCCGTCGGCCGCCGAGTGCCGCTCGTCCGCCGCCTCGCCCTCCTCCCGGAGGCTGCAGGTGTTCACGATGACCGGCATGTTGGGGTCCAGGCTCGGGGGCACGTAGTGCTCCACCAGCGACTGTGCCAGGGGCATCCCGGCCGCCCGGGGGTACAGGACGTCCGAGGAGCTCAGCTGCACCTGGCCGGCCTGCGGACTGAGGGGCGGGGAAGAGGCGTGGTCACAGCGCACAGCCCCGCCCCTCGGGGGCGGTCCCTCCTACCGACCCCGCCCCCCTCCTGGCTCCAGGACTCACACACCCAGTGTCCTGCTCTGCGTCCCGATGGCCAGATTCAGCTACGGCCCCGAAGACAGGTCTGCACACCCAGGCCCAGGGGTGCGTGCAACAGAGAGTATTCTCGGAGGATTGCACATGAATCTGATTTTTAGAAAGTGTATATTTTCAATGCCCTGGAGACCTCTGTTTAAAGGAAGCCACTGGGGTGCATGCTGGTCCTGCTAGGAACCCTGCATGACGAGTGAGTAGCCTGGTCCTTAGTCCCCCTGCAGGTGCGATCTACAGGCCCGTGCCCCGGCTCACGCACCCTCGGCCACCATCGCCCCCGGAGTCGCACACGCACACGGCACTCCCGAGCCACGCACGCACGCGGGGCGGGGCCTGCTCACGGGATCACGTAGCTCTGGCGGGCGTCCTGGCGCCGGGTCCGCATCAGGGCCTTGTACTCGCCCACGCGCAGCCGCTTGCCCTCCACGATGCACGTGCGCTTGGGCCGCGGCTTGTACTTGTAGTCGGGGTACTTCTCCAGGTGCTGCCGGCTCAGCCGCGCCTGCTCCTCATAGTAGGGCTGCTTCTCCTGGTTGCTCATGGACTTCCAGCGGGAGCCTGGCCCAGCCCCGGAGACAGGCAGGCAGGCGGTCAGGGCTGGGCACTGAGGCCCCCTGCCAGCCCCCTGCAGGCCCCAAGGACAGCCTGGGCCCCAGGAGGGGTCCACAAGGTAGTACTGGGGCGTGGCCCCGCCTGTGTGGGTCTGAGGGCGGGGCGGACCAATGAAGGCAGTCGGCATGTACGGGGTGGGGGATGCCCAGCTTAGGGCTCGGCAGCCGCCCACATCCCAAACCACCCAGCAGCTTCCCAGAGGCCTCTGGGCTGCCTCATTTGCATTAACAAAATAGCAGCCACCCCAGGCCCCCAGCAACCCAGTCGGGGTCCCCGCCCAGAACACCTGGTATCTCAGTGGACGCTGGAGGAGCCCAGTCTTGAAACAACTGCCCTGGTCTATGTCTGTCCCGTCTCCCTCCCGCCGTGGTCTCCAGGCTGGGATTTAGAAACCTCTCCTCCGAGGGCCCAGGAATACCAGCTTCCCCTGTTCCCTGCCAGGGCCAGCTCGGCGGGATGCGTTAGGGAGAGACCCTGGCCTCGCACATCCTCACTGAGTTCTCAAGAACAGGTGCCTTGCAGTGCTCCAAGACCCCAGAACCCAGCTGCCCCCACATCCCCAACTCCTGCACCCCCATCACACACCCCTGGGGACCCCTGTGGCATGGAGGAACCCCAGGCAAGCCCCAAGCAGAGCCAGCCGGTCCCCGCAACAGGGTCCTGCTGGCTCTCACCGAGGATCTTGCTGATGCTGGAGTTGTGCATGTCCGGGAAAGCTTGCAGGATCTTCCTGCGCTCGTCCTTGGCCCACACCATGAAGGCGTTCATGGGCCTCTTGATGTGGCTGCTGTTCCGGGACTCCGGGAAGGGGCGGGAGCCTGGGAACAGAGATCGAGGGTGGGGCTGAGTCCTCCGGCAGAGGTGTGCCCTGCTTGGCCACTAGGAGGCGCTGAGGAGGCTCCCACAGCCGCCAGCCTGGGAAAAGGGTGTGCAGGAAACCAGAGGCAACTTATCAACACAGACCCCGGAGAGACCCTGGGCCCCTGGGAGAGGAGGGGGAGGCCCGACAGCCTCAGAGGAGCAAGTGAGGCCCACGGGCCAGTGCAGGCAGAGTGCGGGGGACACCCGGGAGCCCTCACCATCCACGTCGCAGCTCAGCATGGCTTCCTCCAGGGGGTGCACACAGCTCTCCTCCAGCCGCTCCTTGGCTGGGGACGAGTCCAGGTTGATGAGGTCCTGGAGTCGACAGGGGCAAAGAGTACAGCGGCCCCTCGGCGCCACCCTGGTCGTCCACCCCTGGCCACACCCGCTCCTGCCCACAGGGACCGGGGAGCACAGCCCCATACCTTGCGGAAAGGGGCGCTGGGGGCACTTTCCAAGGCCCCGCCGTGGCTGTGCAGCAGCTGCCGGGCGTCCTGGATGGCTTTGGTGACTGCATCCCCCTCACCGAGGAAGCCTGGGGAGGGGGTGGTCAGGGAGCTGAGGGGGCACTCAGGTTGAGCCCAAGCTCGCCTCGCCTCGCCACGCCACTGGTCAGCATCTCTGGGGGATGCAGCACTGTGCCTGTGGGGTGGCGCGCACACAGCTGTGGGCTGGAAACCGTTTGCAACCCCTGGCCCTGTGCCACCTGGCAGCCTGCATCCCTGACGCTGAGGCCGGCACAGTCCAGCCCCTTGTTCTATTAACCTGGACGCCAGAGCCGGGAAGGAGGGCGCCAAGGACCGTTCCCGGGCCCTGGAAGGAGGCGGATGGAAAAAAGGTGTTGGTGGACGCTTACCGAGAGGCAGGCTCGGCGGGCTGGCCTGCAGGTCGCGGGTGGGGGCCCCGTGGCTGGGCGGGCGGGGGCCGCAGCTGCTCATCTTCAGGCTGGGGGAGCTGGAGGCGCTGGACAGCTCGGGGGCCTTGGGCTTGGCTGTGAGGTTCAGGGGCTGGGAGGGCTCCTGAGGTTAGGAGGTGGGAGAGGAGGGGACAGAGGGGACAGCCAGGTGAGACAGGCACACCCAGACCAGACAAGCAGCCACGAGAGGTACAGACAGAGCAGGCTTGCCAGCCGGCGGTACCTGCAGGGGGAGGTGGGCGGCCACAGCCCCGGGCCTCTTCACTGCAGGGGCGGGCGGGCTGTGCAGCAGCTGCAGCGGGTACTCCACTGTGGAGAAAAGCCCCGGATGAGCACACCACAGCGGAGGCCGCTGGACGAGGCCCTGGCGCTGGAGGCGGGCAGAGGCTCGGAGCCGCCCAGCTTGCCACTGCCCCTGCCTTTTCCACCCCAAATCCCGGCTGCACCTGCTTCCCCACGCTCCTGCCCTTCCCAGCCCACTCTGAACTGCCGAGGATTTGTTAGACCTACTGTGTGCGCGGCGTCTCCTGCACGTGCTCATGGTGTGTGGCAGAGACGAGGCTGTCGCTATGGAATCATCCCGTGGTGCAGGTAAGGAAACTGAGACCTCAGACGGCGACTGGTTGCCCAAGGATTTGAACCCGGGTCCCCCAGACTCCACAGCCCATCCTTCCTCTCTGCCTAGCCCACCTCACCCTCCACCAGGCCCAGCGTCCAGGAGTTGACAGTTCAGGTGGCAAGATAAGCCTGGGGACAAACCAGCACCTGCATGGCAGGTGGCCCCGAGGGCGGTGTGCCTGGGGACTTTGCTCCGCTAGGGTGCCTGGGGCAGGCTTCCCGGAGGAGGGGGCCTGCAGGCTAGGTGGCTTCAGACAGGTGGAGAGGAGGGAGCATGGTGGGCAAGAGAGTGGGAGGCGGGGGCTGAGACGGGCAAGGTCAGCTCCAAGGCTTGTGAGCCACGGAGGGCGGGACTCAGAACAGCTAGGGGGCAGCCTGCAGCACCCTGCCGCCAACAAGCTTACCTCCCGGCACCTGTTCCAGAAGGCACTCTGTGGCCCTCCCCTGGCCAGGCCGAGGCCCCGCCCTCCACCTTCCTCCAGACCCCAGGTGCCCCCCCCCCCAGCTACCTGGTAAACCTCCTTCCTCATGGCCACCTGCTGGGGTCTGCTCTCGCCGGGCAAACACAGCTTTGCTTCCCACAGACTTGGGGGCCCTGCTCCGGAGGAGCGGCCCCTCCCATCTCACCCACACCTGATTTCAGGGACCCCGAGATAAGACTCGTTCAGACTTGGGGAGGCAGGGAGCATAGGTGTCCGGCACAGCCAACAGGGTGCCTGCAGCCCGTACCCGAGCGCCCGGGTTTGGGACCCGGCTCTGATCCCTAATGCACACCCTGGGAGGCAGCAGGTGATGGCTCAAGCGCTTGGGCCCCGGGGAGACCCGGACTGGGTCTGGACTCCTGCCTTCAGCCTGGCCCCGCCCCAGCTGTTGTGGGCCTCTGGAGAGTAAACTGGCAGATCAAACCTCTCTCTCTCCCTTGGCCTTTCGAATGAATAGAAATTTTCTAAAAAGACTCTGGGGGCTGATGGGAAGGAAGGGACGCATTTTACATGTGAGAGCAAGAACGGGGGTGGGGCAGAGCTGCGCTCTGAATGTTTGAATGTCTGAATGTTACCACCCCGCGAATACCTGGGGTACAGGCTACTGCCCAAGGTGATGTGATAGGAAGTGGCCAGGTCACGGGGACTTGTCCCTCATGAAGGGACTAGCACCCTTATAAGGGGCCTGAGAGGGGTCCAGTGCCGTGGCATGGCATGGCGTGGCAGGTGAGGCTGCTGCCTGCAGTGCTAGCATCCCATATGGGCACCGGTTTGAGTCCCAGGTGCTCCATTTCTGATCCAGCTCTCTGCTATGGCCTGGGAAAGCAGTAGAAGATGATGCAAGTTCTTGGGCCCCTGCACCTGCACCTGCACCTGCGTGGGAAACCTGGAGGAAGCTCCTGGCTCCAGATCAGCATAGCCCCAGCCATCGCAGCCATCTGGGGAGTGAACCAGCAGATAGAAGACCTCTCTCTCTCCCTCTCTCTGCATCTCTGTAACTCTGCCTTTCAAATAAAGAAGAGGTGCCTGAGGGAGCCTGTGCACCCTCCCACCAAGGCGCAGGCCTGCACCTGACACCCTTGTGGAATGGGGCGGGGGGGGGGGGGGGCTCGTGCTCCCGGGGCCATGGCGGCGGCTTCTCTGCCTCTCCCAGTCAGTAACCCTGCAGCCCTCTCCATCCTCACCGCCCTGTTCAGGGGTCATCCGCGCTGCTGGGATCATCTTAGCCGCCCCTGCTGGTCCTGCCTGCAGCCTGGCCGCCCTCCTCTCCCTACCACCCCAGCACACCTGTTCCTGAAAGTCTGGGTGCACCCCGCATCCCACAAGCACATCCCAGACCCGGCCACGGCCACACTGCCCACACCTCCCTGCCCGGCCTCAGTCCCACCTTCTCCCTGACCTGTGTACCCAGTGCTGCACACACGCCACCTCCAGAAGCCTTCCCACATTCCCTGGTGACGGCTATCTCCTCCCCTCCCCAGACTGCCTTCCGTGGGTTCAAAGTTCATACCGTACCACCCCCACCCCCCACCCCCCGCTGTGTCTATCACGAGGTCAGTTTTTCTGAATTTCAGTGACGGGTTCGGGCAGGGACAATGTGGTTGGGGAATGGCAGCGCTGGAACTGGGAAGAGTGTGACCCTCGGTTCACGTTCCAGCAGGGTACACGTACCCTGGGGAGACGAGGCCAAGACTCCAGACTGTCCCCTTACACCTGGAGGCCTCCGTGGTGGCGAGTGACGTTCAGAGAGAAGGGATATGGACCACAGCGAGGCCCATGAAGGCCACTCAGCCGGTTAATGGGTGTGAACAGTTCCCGGCTCCCTCCCCGGCCTCAGTGGCTGAGCCTCCACCCACACTCACCTGGTTTGCAAGGGATGGGCTGGATGGGCAGGGCCAGCTGGGAGTCGGGGGCGACAGGCAGAGGCTGGTGGCTCGGCGGGAAGGCTGGGATCATGACGTAAGGCATATTGACCTGCTAGAGACACGGCCTGGGTGAGTCCCTGCGGCCCGAGGAGCCGCCCAGCTGAGCCCATGCCACCCCCGCTGTGGACCTGCCCTCGAGTCTTAGCTGGGGAGGGTGACGTTCTGGAACCCTCCATTAAAAGGGAAACAGGGTGGGGGGTGAGGGGTCAAGCAGAAGCTGAGGGCCCCCTGCTTAGGCCCAAGCAGGTCTGCTCTGGGCAGCCTGCACCCACGCCCACGCAGGCGGCGCTCCCCGGGTCCCCGCTCATCACCTGGATCTGCTGCTGCAGGAGGTTGATCTTGTGTTGCTGCTGGATCAGCTGCTGCTGCTGCTTGGCGATCTGGAAGACGGCGACACGTGGGCAAGGGGGCGCAGACCACCACCCCGGCCTGCCCCTGCTTGCCAGACCGAGGCCGGCCCTGCAGGAGGAGCCGGTAGAAGAAGGGACTCTCTCACTTTGGGGCACCCACCCCCTTGAGAGCTGGGCAGGAAGCCAGGCACAGCTCTTCCCATGTAGCACCTCCGGGCCAGGGGAGGTGGGAGGCCCGCCGGCCGGTGTGCAGCCTGCATGGCCCTGGAGCCCCTCCCCGGGCCGAGGGAAGCCGCGGGGGCCCACCTGCTCCTGCTGCTGCCGGGCCAGCTCCATCTGCTGCTGCTGCTTCTCGAACAGCATGGCAGCCATGTTCTTCTGCTCCGAGTGCGCGGTCAGCAGCTGGTCCCGCAAGGTGGACAGCTGGTGGATCATGACCAGGAGCTGCAGCTCCTTCTCCGCCAGGCTCTCCTGGGTCCCTGCTCCACAGCGAAAGTGCCCCCAGGGACATTTTAGGCTGTCCACGCACCTGTCCACGCACCATTCACTGAGCAACTGCTCTGTCCCAGACACCTGTTAGGGGCTCAGCCACAGAGATGGAGACCTGTGATTCGTTTCCTAGAGGGGCTCATCTAGGAGCTGGGACGACGAGCTGGCCTGCAAGGCCCCCACCATCCCACTGATCCCAGGCCCTGGAGCTGCCGGCGTGGGCATCTCTGCCCCATCTCCTTGAGTGCCCAGTGCCAGGGGGTCAGGGTGGACACCCGTCCCATAGAAGGGCCAGCAGGACACACTCAGGCTTTGCAGACGGGTCTGGGTCACAGAGAGATCTTCCACCTGCTGGTTCACTCACCAAAGGACTGCAACAGCCAGGACTGGGCCGGGCAGAAGCCAGGAGCCAGGAGCTCCATCTGGGTCTCCCTTAAGAGGGGCCAGGGCCCAAGAATTTGGGCCATCTTCCACTGCTTTCCTAGGCCCATTAGCAGGGAGCTGGATCGGAAGTGGAGCAGCCATGGCTCGAACTGGCACTCATAGTTGGATGCTGGTATCACAGGCAGCAGCTTCATTTGCTACGCCATGGCATCAGCCCCAAGTGAGACAAAAATCCATGCCTAAAGGCGGCCCTCCACATGTCAGGGTAATGGAAAAGCTATGTGCAGATTTCAAAACATAAATGTGTCTCTTTAACTCCATTTTCCACACGCTTCTACAGCAGCCTCGTGACCATGGCGCAGGGCTAGCAGGAGGATCAATGGCACTAATTGACAGAAGGCCTGGTCCCCAACCAGTGCACACCGGGCTGCGTCCCCACCCTGCAGCACAGCATCTGTGCGACACCGTGGTGTGTTCCCGGGCCCAGGCCCCCATCCCACGGGGTTCTCGCTGAGAAGGGGGGGCCCAGGCATCCACCTCGCAGTGAAGCCCCTCCATGGGTCACTCTGAGGAATCCCGGGCTGTAACCCTTTAATATAACTGTGCTGGGGGCCGCGGGTAAAGCCACCTCCTGCGGTGCCGGCATCCCATGTGGACACTGGTTCGAGACCCAGCTGCTCCTCTTCTGATCCAGCTCTCTGCTATGGCCTGGGAAAGCAGTACAAGATGGCCCAAGTCCTTGGGCCTCTGCACTCACGTGGGAGACCCGGAGGAAGCTCCTGGCTCTGGATTGGCACAGCTCCAGCCGTTATAGCCATTTGGGGAGTGAACCAGAGGACGGAGGACTTCTCTGCCTCTGCCTCTCTGTAACTCTGCCTCGGTCACTCCGTGGGGGCCTGGTGGCCTAGAACTCCTTATGGGCAGTGAGAGGAAACTTGTTGCCCCAGGAAGGGGCAGTGATGAGCCCGAAGCCACGGGGCCCCCAGGAAGTAAGAGGCCAGTGGCCCATGTAGTGATGAGGGCCGCACAGGGGCGGGCATGAGGGCACCAGGACGTTCCAGACCGGGTGTGCATGGCCAGGCTCGGCCGGGAACGGCACTCAGGCATCTCCCCCCGCCCCGCCCTCACCTTTGACATCTTTGGCTTCCACAGAGCTCCTTCCTAGAAACCTCTCCCTCCAGTCACTGGATAGCAGCTTCTCGATGGCCGGCACCACTGCAAGACAGTGAGGGTGTGAGGAGCAGTGGGACAGGTCCCATACCGCAGACCTTCCCTGGGCACAGCCCCACCCACCCTGGCCCCGCCCCTCCCTGGGCCCAGCCTGGTCTCACTCACCCCAGCCCCTACTCCCTGGGCCCAGCCCTGGCCCTGCCCCTCCCTGGGCCCGGCCGGGTCTCACTCACCCCAGCCCCCATTCCCTGGGCCGGCCCCTCACCTTCCTTCAGGTTCTGGCTGAAGTCCAGCTTCTCCTGGCTTCCAGTTGCAGCCTCCAAGGCTGCGGGTCTCTTGGGATCTGGGGACCCATCACTCCGCGGAGAGCCACAGTCCTACAAGCCAGAGTGAGTGGCGCTGAGGAGGGGGGCAGGCTGCCGGAGGGCCGGGCACCCCAGAGGCTCACCTGGGGGGCCCTGGACTCCACTGGGGCCCCACTGCTCGCAGGGCCCTCCTGATACACCCCTGGCTTTGAGCAGGCTCAGTGACTCCCCCCAGGCCGCTGCACCTCTCTGAGCCTGACTTCCTCAGTGCCTCCACTGGCACAGGAGTGGGACCCTGTGGGAGCGAACGCACGGGGTGTGGTTTGCTCCTCACAGGCGGGGCCTCCCTGCACACCTGCTACTCCAGCCGCTGCCTCCCACAGGGCCCCCCCTTCTCCTCGCTATTCTGAGCCCCCCCATCTTTAAGGCACAGCTTGAGGCCCTCCTCCTCCGGGAAGCCTTCCAGATCACCACATACACTCTTCCAGGCCAGATTCCTCCTATGAGCCCCAGACCCTCATTTTCACTGGCTTGGCTTTGATTACCCATTCCCTTTCTCCACCTCTTGCCTGGAATTGCAGAATTCCCAAGAGCTGCAAGGATCCGTGTCAATGATGTAATTCAATTCCCCTCACTATAAGGGTGAGGAACCCAAAGTTCTTTCACAGCAAATGAATTTAGCTGATTCTTCTCAAATCTAAGGCCGAACTCTGAGCATGTGTCCCCCATCAAGGACTGGGACATGGGGGGAGCAGGCACTAGCAGGCGGGGGGCGGGGCAGCAGTGAGTCTCCTGACAGGTGACCTGGCTTCCAGCCCCGGCCTGGACTCAGCAGGGCCTGCCCTCGGCCCCTAGCAGTCCCTGCCACCTGCACCTGCTCCCAGCTAGGGGAGCAGAGGCCCGGGATGGCACGTGGGGCGAGGCCAGAGGCAGGGCTGGGTACCTGCGCTGGAGGCTGGGGCTCTGCACCCTCCTGCGGCTGGGGCGCTCGGGCTGGGTCTGCAGGCTGGGGCTCCTCCTCGGTGGCCGCGCCCAGGGGGGCCTCGTGACCAGGCTCCTTCCTCTCCTCTGACTTGATGGTGCAGTTCACCATGGTGCCGCCGCCATCCGGGGCCAGCTGGGCAGAGTCGGGGCTCCTCATGGACATCCTGGGGGATGGACAGAGTGAGCGAGACCTGCAGCCAGCCACAGATGCTCGCGGAGGGGCGGGGGCAGAGGCAGGGGTGTCCCCTCCACAGCACCAGTGCCTCCTGGCGCCCCCTAAGTGGGCTTGGACACACAGAACATAGCCTGCCTCAGGAGGCTACAGAAAAACCAGCAAAGACCCATCTCTCCCTCAGGCTGTGCTGCCAATTAAATAGAGGGGTCCCTGCCTGCAGCAAAGTGGGGTACCAGCTGCAAGGTGCACTCAGGAGCCCAGGGATTGCTCTGTTTGTCAGACTTGCTCTCATCTGCTTATTTGAAAGGCAGAGAGACAGAGATCTTCCACCTGCTGGTTCACTCCCCAAATGCCAACAGCTAGGACTAGGCCAGGCTACAGCCAGGAGCTCCCTCCGGGTCTCCCACGTGGCTGGCAGGGACCCAAGTCCTCAAGCTATCACTGCGGCCTCCCAGAAAGCTGGAGTCGGGGACAGAGCCTGGACTTGAACCCAGGCCCTTCCGTATGGGACATGGGCATTTCAAGTGATGCCTTAACCACTCACTGCACCATGTGTCAGCCCTGAGGTCCGTGTTGTGTGCAAACACACAGTTACCAAAATTTAAGAAACCAAAAGCTAGCGAACTAGAAATCGGGACTGTTGTGGCAGAAACCGGCGGTAATTGAGGCCAGTGCTGTGGCATAGTGGGTTAAGCCACTGTCTACAGTGCTGGCATCCCCTATGGGTGCTGGTTCAAATCCCAGCTGCTCTGCTTCTGATCCAGCTCCCTGCTAATGCACCTGGAAAAAGCAGTGGAAAATGGCCTAAGTCCTTGGGCCCTTGCACCCACATGGGAGACCCGGAAGAAGTCCCAGTCTCCTGGTTTCTGCATGGCCCAGCCCCGGCTGTTGCAGCCATTTGGGGGGTGAACCAACAGATGAAAGACTTCTACCTCTCCCCTAACTCTTTCAAATACATAAATAAGTAAATCTAAAAAAACAAAACAAAAAAAAAAAAACCTCGCTACAATTGAGTAGCAGGTATAGGCCAGTTTGCCTTAGCTCCTACCACTCCCTACTAACCCCCAAAAGAAAGCCAAGTACCAACTACCCCCTTGAGACATTGATGCTTTTTTTTTCCTTATAGTAAAGATAAGACAAAAGTAAAATGTTGCCTACATATTTCTACCAAAAGTAGGGGAATAACAGGCTAGGAGATGAACAGTTTAACAAAACCGTTTTCTGACACCTTGTTCTGTCTGAAGCTGCAACACCTGCAGCTGCTCCGGAGCCTGGACGTGCCACACCCACCCCTGGCTGGGCGATGAGATGCTGAGCAGCCACAGCATCTCAGGGAGCGGCTTCCATCCAGGGCCACACCAGCCTCGGGCCGGAGAAGTGGACACCCACCCTCCCTCACAGGGACACAGGGCAGGTGCAACCACGCGCGCGTCCTGCCTTGGGTGCTAGGTCAACCAGGTGACCTTGGGCAAAGGCTGCTTAGCACCCCCACCCCCACCACCACCACAGGGTCCTGATTTGTAAAGGGAGCACCAGAGTTCCAACCTCACAGCGGGCGTGAGGACTGTGAGTGCAAAGTTCAAGGCACTAGAAGCATTTGTCAACCCACTGCCAGCTGCGCTCCTGGGCAGTTGTCCCTGGTACCCATGGGAGGCTGGCGCCAAGACTCCCCAGGGTGCCAAAATTGAGTGCTCAAGTCTCCTGTGTGACCTGCACAGCTTCCCTCTAGATCATGGCTAGACCACTAGTAACACCTTGTACAATGTAAGTGCTTTGTAAAGAGTTGTTACACAGTCTCACTCTCCTATGGGCGGGGGATCCAGGTAGAGTTGCATTGTTAAGTAAGAGCCTCCAACACTTGGTTACATAGTTCCAGTGTGCCCCTCAATGTTGACATGTTGGAAATATAATCTGGAACCCGGGGCTCTTGGTTAGTGGAGGGGAAGGGGAGAGATGGGGGAAAGGGAGAAGGAGGGGGGAGGGGGAGAAGGAGAGGGAGGGGGTGGAGGGAGAGGGAGGGGAGGGGGTGGAGGGAGAGAGAAAAACCGCTCAGCAGGGCTCCGCCCCTATGCACAGGACACTGCCCTGCATCTCAGGACAGCAGGTTGTCCCAACTGGGTTCTTGCTCCCTTGTCCTTCCACCTTCTGCCATGGGATGAAGTGGCTCCTAAGACCCTATGCCTTCCCAGGCTCCAGGGTGATGAGAAACAAAGCTATTCTTTTCACCACTCTGTGGAGGCAGACAGGGAGACAGGAAGGCTGGACAACAGTGGGACGGGAGGAGCAGTGCTGCGGCCCATGGCACAGGAGGGTGGCACAGCAGATGGCCGTAGCTCACCAGAACCAACTGCACGGCGTGAAACTTGAAAAAATGACGTTGCAAGAAATCAGCTCCCCGCGTACACGGCCTGGACTATCGCAGCCTCTCCCCAGGTACCCCACAAAAACGCGCAGTTAACATTGGAAAGCGGCCTAGCCTGGGTAGAAGCACAAAGCGGGGCGAGCGGGCGGCAATTACACGTTGAGGGGAGGCTCATGGTAGAAATCAGAGGGAGTAAAAGGTCCCGCGTCAGACCACAGGCACGGCGGGACGAGGGCGGCACCCTTCGTGTGGGGCACACGTTCCAGGACCCCAGGCGCACCTGACACCGCACGCTGTGTGAACCCTGCTTTCCCCACACCTTCACCCACAGGCTGCCTGCCCTTCCCACGCCACCCCAGCACTTGACACGCGTGGTGCCTGTAACTGTGGCAGTTTGAGATGTGACGGCCAACCTAGCGTGGGTTTCTTTTTCCTTTTTTGCCACACCATGGACAATTCATCCTTTCTGTAGCTCTTAGGCAACCTCAACACACAGGGGTTTTTTTCCTTGAGATCAAGGACTTCCACCTGTGGCTGACAGGCGGGGCTTCAGTTTCTCCCAGCATGCCCCATGCCAGCATCATGGCTGCAGAACTCTGAGCCCTTATCAAGTGAAAGGGCTGCTGTGCCACCAGCACTGTGGCATCGGACAGCAGATCTGGAAACCAACGCGGCTACTAAAGGACTTAGGAAGGCAGGGGTGGATGCTCCAGGCCCAGGCGGGAGGGACACCAGACAGTGCGGGATTTCATCACGACCCAGAACAGTGTGAAATTTAAAACTTAGGAGTTATTTCTGGAATGTTCCATTTAACATGTTTGTTCCGAGCCATCCACAGGGAACTAAATCTCAGACAAGGGTGGGACCAGGGTGACGCTGTCCCCTGTATTCCATGAACCCTGTGAACAGCAAAACCTGCAGGTGTCCAAGTTCTCTTTATAAAACACATGGTATTTCCATGTGACCCACGCAATCCTCCTGTGTAGCTGACACCCTATCTTTTAAAAATGAATTTGAAAGATGGGGAGTGTGGCGGGGAGAGGGGGATCTTCCACCTGCTAGTTCACTCCCCAAATACCTGCAACAGCCAGGGCTGGGCCAGGCTGAAGCCAAGAGCCCTGAACTCAACCCAGGTCTCTCACATGGGTGACAAGACCCTGTGGACTTGAGCCATCACCTGCTGCCTCTCAGGTGCAGTGGCAGGGAGCTGGACCGGAAGTGGAGCAGCCAGGACTTGAACCAGGACCCTAACGAGATGCAGCACCCCAAGCAGCAGGGTAACAGTCTGCGCCCCTCTCTCTAGGTCATTTCTAATACCCAGTATAATGGAAATACTACGTAAACAGTTATACTGCATGGTTTAGGATAGAATGGCAATCTGTACCCGCTGGGTACAGACGTGATTTTTTTCTTTAACGTTTTCTGAGGCGGGCTGTCTCGGCCAGCATGGGACACACAGGTCCACAGTGTTTGCCCCACACTGGCTCTGCAGAGGCGGCTGGACAGACCACATCAAGTGAGGGAGGGCGCACACGCTGGCATTCGGGCTGGAGTAACTCAGAGAGCGGTACAGCCGAGTGAGATAGCCAGGGCCCCTTCACCGGAATCCACCCTGCAGAAATCAGCTCACCACCCTGGGGCCCCCTCCCACCAGACAGGGGGCCGTGAGGGTATCCTGGAGTGCCTCCAGGAGGAGGCGGCTCAGCTCATCCGGGCTTGGGAGGGGCAGGAGCCAAGCCCCGGGCCTGGGGGCAAGGAGTGGGGGCGGGGGAGGCAGGGAGGGGGTACGATCCTGAAGCTGAGGGCAGCAGTTACATAACAAACAAACCCTGGGCTCAAGCTGTGAATTAATCAAACCGCTGAAAATAAAACCTTCCTCTCAGGAACTTCAGACAAAAGAAATGAAAACAACCGGGCTGGCTGGAAAATAAAAGGCAGCAGCACTGACCGGGGACAAAGGAAGCCGGACAATAGGGTGCTGGACAAAAGCAATAAAGCCAAAGGAAGTGTGACAGGCACACAATGCGGGCCTGTGGGCTTCTGATCCCGGGCTGGCCCGAGCCAGCGCGTCCCACACCCTCCCGGCCGCGCCTCCTCGCCATCTCTCCGTGGCTCAGCCCCAGCTCCACAGCCCCCTGGCTCCTACCTCAAAGCCTTTCTTCCTACCCAGAGACCACCCCGCCCCGCAGTGGACCCGGTGGGCAGCCCCCTACCCTCCCAGGCAGGGCTCCAGGACGGGGCTGCCACGTGGGGGAAAGCACTGACCAGGTTTTAGACCCTCTCCTTCCTCACGTGACTCCCCACAAGCCTGGGGTGGGCTGGGTTCTGGAAGGACATCGCTAGGACCCACCACACCTGCTCCTTTCCCGCTCTCCGACACAGCTGCAGGGACACATGGGCTTCCTGGTTTCCGATGCACAGGGCTGAGCTCCAGCGGCCTTCCCTGCCCACCCCGCACCACAGGCCGTCCGGTGGGGGCTGTGGGAGCTGCAGGGAGCCTGCCTGCCTCCAGCTCACAAAGGAACCAGCTGCCTGTGACCAGCCACACGGGCCCGGAGGTGTCAGCGTGTTCCCGGGACTTGGTGCCCACCAGATAACCCTGCAGCCCAATCGGGAGCTATCATTGGCACAGGTGTCTGACTCCCGCTGGGCGCCAGTCCCATGTGTGGGGGGAGAGGTAACAGCTCGGCCTGTGGGCCCCCTGTGGAGTATCCCCTCACACCTGGGCACTTCTGTTGTCACACTCCCGACCCCGCCAAGGGTAGCCCTGCTTGGGAAGAGCAGCCCCTCCAGGGAGACCGCAGGGACCAGCTCTGGACCCCAGCCCCCCCCTCCCCACATCCTCAGTGGGCAGTGGGAAGGTTGACAAAGTCACAGACTCTGGGGTCCAACAACTTGCCCTGGGGCGGGCACTATCCCATTTGCAAGTGCTGGCTACTCCACTGTGGACCCAGCTTCCCGCTCATGGACACCCTGGGAGGCAGCAGAGGATGGCTCAAGTACCTGGGCCCTGACACCCACGAGGGAGGGAGACGTGGTTGTCGTTCCTGGCTATCGCAGGGATTTGGAAAGTGAACCGGCAGATGGAATCCTCCCTCCGCTCTCACTCTTGCCTTTCAAATAAATAAATCTTTTAAAAATAAATTCCTGCCCCACCACCTCCGGACTCCTGGGGACCCAGGCGAGTTCTGAGCCTCTCTCCTCACCCATACAGTGGCCACAATAACCCATCTCACAGGTTTCCATAGAGACTAATCGACACAGGGGGAGTGCCCACGAAGTCATACAGGGACCAGACACACCTGGGTACATTCCGATCCCAGCTCTGACTACTGATTGCTGGGCAACCCGGGGCGAGGAGCTGGGCTTCCCTGAGCTGTTTTCCTCACAGTAAAACGAGAATAGGAAAACCAACTGCGAAGAAGTGCGCGTCTGTCAGGCCCTGTGAGGTGTGCCTGCTTCCCGGGTTCACGGCTCCCTGAACTTGGCCTTCAAGTGACACCCCCACATGCTGGGTGTCTTTCTGACTCACCAGGGATCCTGGGAACCCAGGCCAGCCTGCCCAGAGCACCCCAGAGGCAGCTCAGCGCCTGGAGGGTGTTAGCTGCTCCATAAACATTTGTACAACGATAGCAGAGAATCAGCAGGCCTGGAGGCCTGGCAGGTGACAGCAGTGCTATCAGCCCTGGCCCGAGGCCGCTAGGGGAGTTCATTTCCCACGCCCCCACCTGCCACACCTAACGTGACCTAAATGTGGCCCAGCAGCCGGGCGGTCCTGCTCCTTTTGTTCTGTGCCTTGGCTCAGGGAAGAAATAGCTTCCGCACATTTGGACGCAGACGCCTGTTGGGGCCCCCACTTGGGGCCCCTGACTTCCGAGACCAAAAGCCCCTCCCTCATGGGCCTTATCAGCCGGGATCCAGGGGTCAGGAACCACAGCCCCCCCTGCCCACCCGGGCCACGCTGCCCCCTGCCAGCCTCCCAGGAGCAAGCGCTCCCTGCTCGTGCCCAACCTTACCCATATTTGACAAATGGAGAAACTGTGTTCCAGAGATGCCGAGCCCACGGGGCCTGCTGGGGAAGAGGCTGCCCACTCAGAGGCGCCTTCAACAGCTGGGGGGCTGAGCAGCACCCAGGAGCTGCCCCCCCCCCCGGCCTTGTCTCACCCCAGTGTCCTTAAGGACAGGGCTCAGGTCGTGGTCACCCTCGGTACACTGAGCCTTGAGTCTGAGTTGGTGCCTGCCAGGCCCTGGAGCCCCTCAGTCCTGTGTCTGGGACAAGGTGTGGAGAGGCACCCGCCGCCCAGGTGGGCCAGAGGCTCAGAGCACCGCCCTATGCCACAAAGCCAAGCGCAGGTGCACCCCCTGCCTCTGCTCCCCACCGCAGCGAACCCC
The DNA here is from genome assembly GCF_033115175.1 of Lepus europaeus. Taxonomy (NCBI): domain Eukaryota; kingdom Metazoa; phylum Chordata; class Mammalia; order Lagomorpha; family Leporidae; genus Lepus; species Lepus europaeus. Next base: position 19,335,970 of record NC_084840.1, on the reverse strand, counting down.
TCGGATCCCTAGCTGCCCTTGGGCGAGCACCCATGGAGCCCCTCTCCGCCCTTAAATCAGCCACTTCCTGGACCCTGCTGGAGGGGAATCCCAGGAGCTCTCACTCTCAGTCCACCCTCCTTCGGTCCCTCCCACAGTCCCCTCCTCCCCCAAACAGAGAGATGCAGATAGAGAGATAAATTTGGTCACCATAGCACGATGGGGTACAGGAAGGCAGCCGGAAAGATGGGCAGACCCTCAGGGAGGGCAGCCGGGCACACATGGAGCCCCTCCCACCGCCACCACCCTCTCCAAACCTGCCCCGCGTGGGTGGTGCCAGGGGGCATGGCCAGGAATGAGACCATGCAAGGCTGGGCCAGGGCCTGAGTCCCAGGGGAATGTCACTTCCTCGCAAAGCCCCAGGGAGCTGAGAGCCCCAGGCTGCCCTTCACAATGGCCCAAGGCGTGGGTGCCCAGAACGGTGCCCCGGTGCCACATCCTGCCATTCTTCTCACAAGCCGCACCCTGCCACCCTTCCTGGCTACGCCCGATCCTATCTCTAATGTTTACTCAGAGCTGGGAGCTGGGCTGGCTGCAGGCTCCAGACAGAGCTTCCCTGGAGTCCCCCGCACCCTCTCCAGCCTCTGGGGGCCCTGCCGGTATCAGAACCAGGGCATGACCGGGTCTGGTCCAGCCCAGCTGGGGGAGGGGGCGACGCCAACCCTCCCACTCCCTGGGCTGTTGGCAGATGGGCCAAGATGGCATTCACCTGGCAGAGCAGCCGACAGCAGCCAGGCCGAGACTCAGCGACCCCCGAGCTCCGGCCACCTCCCCATCAGTACCCGGGAGCCCCCAGCCCGCGGGAAGGAAGGAAGGAGGGGCCTGGAGGCTCAGCAGCCCCTCCCACCCGGCCCTCAGCCTCAGCAGCGCCTGCTTCTCCAACCCAGGGCAGAGTCCACAAAGAGACAAGAGGGACACCTCAAAGGGGCACTGGGCCACCGGCGTGATGGGCACCTCAGAAGGTCCCCAAGGCCCAGGTAACACCGAGATGTGGCCAAGCCTCTCCAGGAGCCCCCTCCTGCTTCAGGGCCCCTCTCCAGGCACCCTGCACCCCCACGGTACAAGGAGGCAGGTGCAGGTTCCCCTAGTCTCCCAGGGGCCAGGTCCAGGCCTGGGCCCCAGAAAGGGGTGCACGCCTGGCCTCCTGCAGGGACAGTGTCCAGCCCGCAGCAGCAATGTGGCCTCGTCAAGTGCCCGGCCAGAGACAGCCTTGAACATCAGAGGAAGGAGCAGCAGGAAACAAGCAAACAAGTTCAAGTTCAAGTACCTGCACCTCCCAAGCAAAGCCCAAGGCTCAGGGCCAGCACCCCAGCCGAGGCCAGCGGGGTGGGTCTGAGCCCAAGCCCACATCTTGTCCCCTGCGGACTGCTGCCCTGGCTGCTCTCCCTCCACCTGTCGATGACCGACGGGCCGCTGCCCTCACCACTCCCAGGATTCTGGGTCTGTGGCCAAGGAAAAATCAGTCCAAGAAACCAAAGCACGTGGGGGAAAGACCCCATCTCTCCAAACCTTAGGCCTCAACACCTGCTGCGTGACGGGGAGGTGGCGGAAGCAGAGTCAGGGACAGGCACAGAGGGAGGGCCCGGCTCCGCTCCCTGCTGGGACGCTGTGAAACAGACTGGCCTCCATTAGTCCTCCCCTCCTCTATGCCAATGAGCTGACCTGGGCTGGCAGGAAGGCCGCCCCCACCCCACCCACAGAAGGCTGAGCTGATCACCAGTGGACACCGACCCAGGGGGTCATTGCAAGAGCCTGCGGGTGACCTCGTGGAGGCTGGAAGGGCAGCCTGCCCTGCAGAGCGCCTCGAGGCCCGAGCCCCTCCCCCCACGCCTTGCTCCGTGCATCTCTCGTGCTCTGGATGTGGCTGCTGAGAGCACTTCCCGAATTCTGTGAGCAGGCGTCCGCCTCACCCCAATACACCTGTGTCCCCTATCACAGTGCCTCCCCACCTCACCCCAATACACCTGTGTCCCCTATCACAGTGCCTCCCCCCTCACCCCAATACACCTGTGTCCCGTATCACAGTGCCTCCCTCCTCACCCCAATACACCTGTGTCTCGTATCACAGTGCCTCCCCACCTCACCCCAATACACCTGTGTCCCCTATCACAGTGCCTCCCCCCTCCCCCCAATACACCTGCGTCCCGTATCACAGTGCCTCCCCCCTCACCCCAATACACCTGCGTCCCGTATCACAGTGCCTCCCCCCTCACCCCAATACACCTGTGTCTCGTATCACAGTGCCTCCCCACCTCACCCCAATACACCTGTGTCCCCTATCACAGTGCCTCCCCCCTCCCCCCAATACACCTGCGTCCCGTATCATAGTGCCTCCCCCCTCACCCCAATACACCTGCGTCCCGTATCACAGTGCCTGGTTCCAGCGCCGGCTCCGGCTCCCGACTCCCGCTACCTGCTCATCGACGCACACCTTGGGAGACAGCTGTGCTGCCAAGAAGCTGCGTCCCTACCACCCTCATGGGGACCTGGGGTGGCTTCCTGGCTCCCAGTCCTGGCCACTGCAGGATTTGGGGAGTGACCCAGAGGATGGGAGCTCTGTCTCTCTGCCTCTCAAGTAATCAATTTTTTTTTAAAATTAGGCCTGAAAAGGGGGTCAGGAAGCACTGGTAAACCCACCTGGGGCTTGCGACTGGCATCTGCAGTGGGAGGGGGGGTGCCGAGCCCTCGCCCTTCGGGAGCTGATGTCAGAACCAAACTGGAGGAACTGCGGGCTCCCTGGCACACCGCGGTCAGAAGCGAGTTGTCAGAGAGGAGAGACTGCTATGTCCCTTCCTCTAGCCTCAGCCCTCCCAGGCCCAGGGTACCACCAGTCTGGTCCCCGGCGCCCGCATGTCCCAGGCCCTTCTGGAGGTGGGGGGTGAGACTTCACTGTCACCCGGACCTGCGCTGGACACCTGCCTCGACCACGGACTCCAAGCCAAGCCCTGTGCCCATGGGGAGGCTCCGTTTCCCCAGCTCTAAAGTTTGACCGTAACACCTGCAGCCTGAGAAGACTGGACTCCACGGTGGAAGGAGCAAACTCTGACGTCAGTCCCTGCCACCCACCGGCCACGGTCAGACAAGCACAAGCCGCACACCTGAAGGAGAGCCGGGCGTGCCAGCCCCTCCACCTTACCCACGAAGCTTCCCCACGCTGCCCTCTGAAGCCGATGGCTGCCCGATGTTCTCTTGTTGTCTCCTTACACCCTGGACTCTCCTCAGGCTCCAGGCGGTGTGGACAGGATAAAGGGGTACAGATGCATCCAGGGAAACCAACCCAGCATCACTGCTTATGTGGCCAAGACACACAAGCTCGCAGGCTGCACGAGCCCCCTGCAGTCGGCTAGACCAGAGGGGTGGCGCAGGTGGGGACAAGGATGAGCGGCCAAAGCCCTCCGGGAAACCAGCTCTGGGGGCCGGCGCAGTGGCACAGCGGTTAAGCCACCGCCTGCAGTGCTGGCGTCCCACAGGGGCACCGGTTTGAGTCCTGATGCAACTCTCTGCTGTGGCTTGGAAAAGCAGTGGAAGATGACCCAAGTGCCTGGGCCCTTGCACCCACGTGGGAGACCCGGATGAAGTGCCTGGCTTAAGATCAGCCCAGCTGCGGCCATTTCGGCCATCTGGGGAGTGAACCAGGGGATGGAAGACATTTCTCTCTGCCTCTGCCTTTCTGTAACTCTGCCTCTCAAATAAATAAATAGATCTTGGGGGGAAAAAAAAAAAAAGCAAGCAAACCAGCTCTGTGCCAGGCTTCCCTCCCCCATGCTGGGGGAGGCTGGACAGCAGCGGCTTCCCTGTGGTGTCCCATCTCAGCCACGTGGACTGTGCCATCGGGGTACAAGGCGAGACGCAGGCTTGGAGACCCGAGTTGGTTCCCTGTGACCAGCTGACACCCCCAGCTCTCTAAGCTCACTCCCTCCTTCCTCTACCAAGGGACCACAGACAGCCCTGGGCGTGGCTCTGACAGCCAGAGCCCAGGGCCTGGCACACGGCCCTGCCAGGTGACTGACGGCTTCATCACAGCTCCTAGATGGGGGGGGGGGGGGTCGCCCACTCCAAGCGGCACAAGCGAGGCGCGACTTCTTTACACCTCTGACCTTCCATCGGCAACAGACGCCTGGGGATTGATCAGCACAGAGTCTGACGCTCACACGGCCACAGCGGCCAAGGCCCGCATGCTGGACTCCGATGCTCGTGCAGTCACGGGGTGCTGGACTTGGACGCATGTGCAGCGGCGTGGACCTGGACGCATGCGTGCAGCCACGGCGGCTGAGGCCCACGTGCTGGACCCGGACACATGCGTGCAGCCACGGCGGCTAAGGCCCACGTGCTGGACCCGGACACACGCGTGCAGCCACTGCATGGTGGACCCAGACACACTGGCCTCCCTGTGGTTCTGGGTGGGACATTAGCCCAAGCACCACTGCTGCCTACCCCCAGACCAGCGTTGGTGGCCCTGGCTTGTGTGGTTCCTCCCCCCGCCTGGTGGCACCTCCTCTCCTGTTATCTACCCCTGGCCTGGCACGAAGCAGAATCCGTCCCCTACTGCTGGCTCAGGGCCCCTTTATTTACGAGCGGCTTCGGCTCCATTTCCAAAGGGCAGGGAAGCGGGGAGAGGACAGGGTCACAGGGCACCCCTGGCTTCATCACAGAGGCTCACGGAGCAGCCGGCCTGGGGTCCCATGTCCCAGCTCCAGCACCCTTCAGAAACCGAGGCAGGACCCCCTCAACCAAGACTTGGCAATGGGGTGGGATGAGGTCTGATCCTAGGAGGGATCTCGGCTCCGGGAACCCACAATGCCAACGGCAATGAAAAGGTGGCAATCAATCAAAAGACTTAGCAAGCAAGTGCCACCCACCCAGCTGGCAGCGCCGCACCGTCACGGCACACCTACCGTGGGCCACGCCTATGGCGGCACTTGGTTTCACCTCCGCAGTCACCAGCTGAGATAGGTGGCATCGGTATCCCCACTTTACAGACAAAGTGAGCCACTGAGGTGATCTGAACCAGGCAACCTAGCACAGAACCCAGCCCCACCCAGACCACAGCCAAGGACGACACAGCACACCGGGTGTCACCCACAGGGCTCCTGACCGTCCGACTCTGCCATCATTAGGCCTGGGAAACACTACTACCTGGGGACTGAAGGCAGCTGGGCCACTGTCCCCGGTCACGGCCAGGGGGTGGTGACCAAGAAGCTGAACCCAGGGACAGGCTGCACGTCCCTTCTTTTACGCACTGGATTATGCCAGTCTCTCTGCTGAATCGCAAGCCTCCCACACACCCTTCACCTCTGCCTGGCCAGTGCGGCTCTCACCACGAGGGTCAGGGGTCCTGGTTCATTTGATGTGAGAAGTCAAAGTCAAGTTGAGGGAGAGCAAATCTCTGTATCTCCACAGGCCACACACAGGCTTCCCTCGCTTCTGCCAGCCGGCGCAAGCGCAGCCCGGGAGCTCAACATGGGGGGCCCGGGGAGGCTCAGCGCCAGCGCCCCACCCACAGAACAAGGGGCCACACGCCACCCGGGCCCCTGACCTGCCTCACGCCTCCCATGTCCTGTTTCCTGCCAGTCCTCCAGGCCACCTGTCCTTGAACTCTGAACAGCAAGACGCAGAGCCGTGCACTTGCAACACGCATGCCCGATGCCCGGCTGTGGCCTTATTTGTTCATCAATTCCTTTCTGAACATAAAAGCAACGTGTGCTCACTGTAGACCATTTGCAAAACTTAAAATGCGTACAAAGAAATAAAAAAGGCCTCCATTTCCCAGCAGGCTGGGGGAGGCCACTGATAACAATTCGGCAAATTCCCATCAGCCTCTTCTGAGCACTCTCCTGCTCCATCGCTGGGCAGAGAAAGAGAGAGAATGGGCACTCAGCCGAGCAGCTGGGACGCCAGCTGAGACGCCTGTGTGCCCACCAGGGTGCCCGGCTGTGAGTCCCAGCTCCGGCTCCAGCTTCCTGCCGATGCACACCCCGGGAGGAAGCAGTGATGGCCCAGGCAGGTGGATCCCTACAACCTGACGTGGGAAACCGGGGTTGTGTGCCAGCTCCTGGCTCCGGCTCAGTCCTGGCCATTGCAGCATTTGGGGAGTAAACCAGCAAACAGAAGCTTTTTTTTCTCTCTGCCTCTCAAATTTTAAAAAATACACTAAAGGGAGAGAAAGGGAGGAGAGAAAGGAAAGGAAATACCACAGACACGTCCCTGCTCGTGGGGCTGTAAGACAGTGCAGCCGCCGTGGACAAGTTACCCGGCTCCTTGAAAACTTAAAGCTGGACTCAGCCTAGGACCCGGCACCCCCACTTCTGCGTGCGAACCCAGTGGAAGGTAGGGTCTGGAGTTGTTCGTTGTCCGCTCATGCTCACGGCAACAGAGAGGGAAACAGTCAGGTGTCTTCTAGGAGATGCGCAGATCAACAGAACGCGTCTATAAACACCCGCAGCAGAGATCAGCCTACGAGGGGCACACCTGCCACCTGCCCCGACGCAGACAAACCTTGGAGACACCACCTGGCGCCACCTCCGCGAGGTCCTTAAACCAGCGCCAGGCACAGCAAGAGGAAGTGGGAGTCAGTGGGGGCTGGGCAGAGGGGACCGGGAGCGGCGAGCGCAGCGCTGCAGCATGGCCGGTGCTTCCATGGGCAGGTGGGGTGACGGCTACACTACACGGTGGCCGCACTTCACGCCCCAAGCTACATGTCAGGAAATGGTTAACATGGCACGTTTTATGTTGTGTATGTTAACACGGTATTTGTCATGATGGACAGCAGGAAACTGCTAATAATCCACAGGTTCACAGCACCTGTAATCTGCCAACAAGGAGACCTTAACACAGGGTAAGCATGGGGGGCGGGACAGCACGGCAGCCCCAGGGGGACGGGTGCTCATGCTCGCAGGGCCGTAATTAACCTCACTAATTGAAGTGTCTAGAAAGGGCCAGACGGTGCCAAACCTGCCAACCCCCACCGCCTCCCTCAGCCAAAGGCACCCCAGACACAAGGCAGCTTTGGGGGTCCTCAGCAGGGAGCTCGAGGGGCCTGGGGGGCAAGAAGCCAGAGAAAGAGGTCTTATTCCTCCCTTAAACATCAGTGCCGATGCCATGGTAGTGCAACGGGCTGCGATGCTGGCATTAGAGCCCTGGTTGGAATCCCAGCTGCTGTGTCTCCGATGCAGCTCCCCGATAACACGCCTGGGAAAGCAGCCGATGGTGGCGTCAGAGCTTGGGCCCCTGCCGCCCACGTGGGATGGAGTTCCTGGTTCCGACCCGGCCCAGCCCTGGCTGTTCGCTGGCATTTGGAGAGTGAACCAGCAGTTGGAAACTCTCTGTTCCTCTCTGTTGCTCTGCTTTTCAAATAAAGAAGCCTTAAAAAAAAAAAAAAAAAAAAAAAAGGCCCTCACTTCCCCAGTCTTCTCCGATGGCCTTCAGGGTGGTGGCCACCTGGTTCCCAGAACTGCTCCGGCCTTGCCTGGCCACAGGAGCAGGGTCCAGTTGAAATCCGTGCTACCAGAGGGAGTGCGGCACAGGCCCCCTGCTGGGGCAGGGCAGCAGAGAAGGATCCCTTAGGGGTCCCAGACCTGGCTTCTGTGGGCCCCTGAGACACCCAGATCCCTGTAAACGCACGGCAGGCCCGCCCCAAGTCCCACTGGCCGTCAGGTGCACCTGACGCTGCTGTTTGATTTTCCACTCAGTGCACTGTGGCTCCCTCTCACCCAGGGTACATCCGGGTTTCACAGAGGCTGCCACCACCCACCCCGGAGGGGCCTTGGTGTCTCCCAGGGAGCCGGGGGGAAAGCCACCCACATCTTTGATCATCTTCATCCTATGACTGGGAGAGAGGCAAGGCCCCTCCCCAGCCTTCCCTCAGCCTCCACTGGGCCAGCTCTCTGGCTGCCTGCTTCCCCTCCCCCATAGCCTGCAGACCTGACCCAGGGGAAGGGGGTTAGCCAAGGGGTCACCAAGGGCCCAGCTCCAACCAGCTCTGCAGTTGGAAGAATTTAACCCCTTCCCTCCCGGCTCATGACTGAGCCCCTGTGAGGAGGGGGAAACCACAGCAGGAGGGTCACCAGCAGATGATGGTTCAAGTCCCTGGGTCCCTGCCACCTCCAGAGGTGGCTCAGATTGAACTGGGGGCCTGGCCCAGCCCAGGCTGATGGGAGCATCAGAGTGAAAAGACCTCTGTGTGTCTGGATTTCAAAGAAAATGAAAAAATAAAAGCAGAGCCCACCCGGCGGCCACCAGGTGTCGGCGCCGTGATGTCCCTTGACGCCACAGCATCCACACATTTGATGGTTTACGATGCTGCACCCGAGAAGGAGACCCCTAGGCCACGCGCTCGCTGCTGGGCCTGGGACAAACCACCCAACCCTGCAGGCCCCAGTTTTCCACGGTCGCTTTCTCCTCCTGGAGAGGAGCTGGGAGCCCCGGCGAGGATGTCCAGGTCCTTGACACCGCTAAGGCCATGCTGTCCAGCTATGGGGGCTCCTCACGAAAGAACAGGACAGCACCACCATTTATCCAGGACCCCAACAAGCTAAGCGCGAGACCCAGCTCACAGTGAGGACGCTGAAGCTAGCAGGCGCAGGTGGAAAGCAGCTAGAAGTCGGCTGGGCTCCAAGTCCAAAAGCGGTGCACAGGGGCTGAGGCTGCTCTTGGACCAGCCCCTTCCTTCGTACCTGAGTTCCAGGCCCCACCCCTACGCCTGATTCCACCATCCTGCTAATGTGCTCCCTGGGAGGCAGCTTGGAGCCCTGCCACACACATGGAAAGACTCCGATGGAGCTCCTGGCTTTGGCCTGGCCCTGCACAGGGTGTCGTGGGTGTCTGCGGAGTGAACCAGCGGATGAAGATCGCTCTCCTTCTGTCTCTCAAATAAAATGAACAGGAACCAGCGCTGTGGCATAGCAGGTAAAGCTGCTGCCTGCAGTGCCGGCATCCCTTATGGGTGCCAGTTCAAGTCCTGGCTACTCCACTTCCGAGCTAGCTCTCTGCTATGGCCTGGGAAAGCAGAAGAAGGCCCAAGTGCTTGGGCCCCTGCATCTGTGTGGGAGACCCAGCAGTTCTCTTCCCCTCCTTCTCTCACCTCCTCTCCTTCACCCTCTCCTTCTCCCTCTCCTTCTCCCTCCCTCTCCCTCCTTTTCTCTCTCCCCTTTTATCTCTCTCTCCCCTTTTCTATCTCTCTCTCCCCTTTTCTCTCTCTCTCTCCCCTTTTCTCTCTCTCTCTCCCCTTTTCTCTCTCTCTCCCCCCTTTTCTCTCTCTCTGCCTGCCTCTCTGAAACTCTACCTTTCAAATAAAAAAATCTTAAAAAAAAATAAAATGAACATAAAACCACAGCACAGGGGTCTTTGAGAAGCCATTACTTCCCATGGGCACACCAAACCCCAAGGGACTCCCTCTGGTGAGCCTGGGGGCTGGGTACCCAGGGGACAGCCCACGGTCCAGGGCTGGCACCATCACCATCACCGCGGCTGGAGGGGAGGCAGCCCCACACACCCATGCAGCCTCTGCTTCCTGCCAGGTCCCTGCGGACAGGGTCCTGGGCACCGAAGTCCGAAGGCCAGAGCTGTTTTCTGCGATGATTAGAACTCGGTGGTGGCCGTGTTGGGGAATGCTGTGGCTTCATGTCCCAAACCATCCCAACTCGAAGTGGATTCCACCAGTGTAATAAAAATCAAACCCACTGGGCTCAGAAGCGTCCTCCCTGGGCCAGTTTAGCTAGGGTGGACAGGAGTAGAGTACACGCGTCACTCAGGTCACTCCTGCTACCAGCACACGGCAAAGTTTCTTCCCTTTACCAGCTGCTCCCCAGGACCAGAACGGGGTCCATGGCCCAGCCCAGCTCCACATGTGCCCCGAGCCCTGCTCCATGCTCCTTGGACACCTGGGACAGCAGCTCCCACCCTGGAGTGGGTTCAGCGACAGAATAACCCCTGGGGAAGGCCCCATGTGCCAGCCGGCAGCCCAGCCTCTTCAACACACGGGTGTCGTGCTCAGCCGAGGCTGCCGGCTGAGAGCCACAGCCCAGGGACTAAGTCACGAGCCAGGGCCAGGGCAGGCATCGGGCCGGTTGCCTGTGGCAACAGAGCTGTGGGAGGCTGAGGGAGGTGCCCCAGGCACCACACCCTGGAGAGGGGCTCTCCTCCTGTTCCTAGTCCTAGAGGCCACACTCACGACCCCTGGGAGGGACCCTCACATCCAAGTGGGCCCCAGGAGAGCCTGCCATCCCCACCCCAGGACAAGCCTCAACAGCCAACCCCACAGTAGCCACGACAGCAAGAGCTCACAGGGCCTTGTGGTCTCCAGGCCCTGGAGCGAGCACTGTAAACACATCGAGCTCTCCACAGAGCCATCCCAGCCAGCGGAGGCAGCCATCTCCCACCACGGAGTGAGAAAATCGGGCTTCTAGCTGCAGTGGGTTAAGCCACATCCTGCTGGGGCGCCAGTTCAAGTCCTGGCTGCTCCACTTCCAATCTGGCTCCCTGCTAATGTGCTGGAAAGGTAGCAGCAGGTGGCCCAAGTACCTGGGCCCCTGCACCCATGCAGGGGAGATCCTGTGGAGATCCCGGCTCCTGGCTTCAGCCTGGCCCAGGCCTGGCTGTGGCAGTCATCTAGGGAGTGAACCAGTGGATGGAAGCTCTTTCTCTCTCCCTGTCACTCTGCCTTTCAAATAAAACCTTAAAAAAGAAGAAAGTTCTAGGACTTGCTAGAAATCACAAGCTCAGAAGCAGCAGAGTCAGGACTGAGAGCCCTGGTCTGACTGTGCCTCCCACCCACGGCTCCTGCGATGGGGAGGGAGTTTTGTCCCCCACATGCAGCTCAGCACCCCTCCCTAGAGGCCAGGCTCTTCATCTGTTCAAATATACACCAAGCGAGGCCGGCGCTGTGGTGTAGCGGGTAAAGCTGCTGCCTGCAGTGCCGGCATCCTACATGGGCGCCAGTTCGAGTCTCGGGTGCTCCACTCCTGATCCAGCTCTCTGCTATGGCCTGGGAACACAGTAGAAGATGGCCCACGTCCTTGGGCCCCTCTACCCATGTGGGAGACCCGGAAGGAGCTCCTGGCTCCTGGCTTCGGATCGGCACAGCTCCGGCCATTGCGGCCATTTGGGGAGTGAACCAGTGGTTGGAAGACCTCTCTCTCTCTGCCTATCTTTCTCTCTCTGTGTAACTCTGCCTTTCAAATAATAAATCTTAAAAACGACCAGGGCCTTCCATCCTGAGCAATGAGGCAGGTCGCACACACGCCAGGCTCCCCTGGGCCGCACGCAGTGCCACCAGAGCTACGGGCAGCGAGTCCCCGGAGCTGCCAGCCCTGGCCCCACACGCGGAGGAGCCCACCGCACGGGCAGGGCGAGTGGTCTCGGGCGGTCGGCAGCATCTTTGAATGGAAAGCAGCAGAAAGAGTTCTGCTGGCATTTCCCACGGGACAATGAGCCGCACGCTCTGGCCTGCATGAATGAGCCACCCATTCTGAAAGATCCCGGAAACAGCCTCGGCTCCCCATTGTGAAGGGAGTCCCGGTCCCCCACCCCTGCAGCGAGGGTGGGCCCCGTCCCAGCAGGGCTCCTCGGCCTGGCCCACGGGGTCCCAGGAGCCCCCCGCTTAGCAGGACACAGGGGATGAGAAGTCCTGCCTTGGCGCTCACCCGCTCGTCAACTCCTGGCAGAGCCTTGAGCCGTCTGCTGAAATGGCCGTCCACCCAGAGACCCGGGGACTGGGGCTAGCTCAGGGGCAGGTGCAGGATGAGACAAGACCCAGGCTCTCTGCCCAGCTCACCCTCTCTGTGCCGGGGCTCCCCAGAGTCCCCCACCATGGCATCAGGGCCTTGGGGAGTGTGGCTTCCAGTGAAAGTCAGACAGCCGGGAGGAGGACCAGGGGGACTTACGCGAGCAGCTGATGGAGGTGGAGCGCTGGCCTCCAGGAGCAGTGACCAGCATTGAGCACTGGGAAGCACGGCGGCCAGCCTGGGGGAGGGGGAGCAGGCCCTGCCCTCTCCATTCTCTTCCGGGACCCCCACACGACAACCTGCACACACACACAGCCCAGGCGTGCGCAGAGATCTATCTGCGGCCCCGATCTCGCAGCCACCCAGCGAAATTCCACCAGCTCAGCACTTCCGCAGACAGGGGGCCGTGCCACTGGTGCGCCATTCTTTCCACAGGGGCGGCCGTCGGGCCCGCGCCCCCTCTTCCGGCTACTCTCCTTCACCTCCAAGGGGTCTTCCCCAGCCCTGCTGTCTCCAGGAACCCCGTTCTGTTCTGGGAGTCACCGCCCTGACCCCACTGCACGGACAGGAACCTGGAGCTCAAGCCCACGCACCCTGCTTTCCAGGGCCACGTGGCTACCGTGGGAACGCGGTGCCATCCAGAGGGCCCTCGCCACACAGGGCTGGCACAGGCTGCCCCCAGCCAGGTCCATCGTAGACCACAGATCTGTCCCCCGGCCCTGTCCAACCGCCCGCCGGGTCCCCCAGGCGCCTGCCTCCAATGCTGCAGAACAGAATGTGTTTGGGTGGAGACCCGGATGTAACAAATTGCTAATAACACGGCCTCCATCTGAAAAACAAAATCGCAGTCGGCCCCACTCCTCCTTTCTGCTCCTCTCATCCTCAGCACCATTTCCTGCAAGGCCTCTTCGGGCCACCGTCACGGAGAAGGAAACGCTGTCTCACCCTCAGGGCCCCTGGAGGCTCGCTCTCCCCAACCTGGGCACAAAAGCTGGACCCCAAGGAGAGTGAGGGGTGCGCCTTTGTGGCCAACACCCCTGCCTCTAACCGTGCTTCATCTGCAATTTGCCGGGCACAGGTGCACCTGTGCGTGGAAGCGCCCTGATCACTAACACAGGTGAAGAGGGGGCCTGTGTGTTCCTGCGCACAAGTGGCGACACCTGTGGCTGCTCCGGCCCCCTGTGCTGACCCCAGCAGCCACAACTCCAAGCTGGCTCTGCTCCCCGGCACCCACGCCCCACAGCAGAGGCCAGGCAGGGAAATGAGACAGGAACGAGAAGACACAGACAAGAGCCAAAGCTTGAAGCAGTGGTATTTAGAAAGAATAAAGTAAAAGACCCAGAAGCACGCATTTGGTCTCACGCTTAAGACACCTGTGTCCCCCACCACAGTGCCTAGGTTCAACTCCCGGCTCCGACTCCAGCGTCCTGCCAATGCAAATCCTGGTAGGCAGCGCTGGTGGCCCAGGTAATTGGGTTCCTGCCACCCACAGGGGAGACCTGGATTTCATTCCGGGCTCCTGGCTCTGGCCTGGCCCAGGAGTGGGCGTTTGGGAAGTGAACCAGTGAATACGAGCTCTTTTTTCTCTCTGCCTCTCATATAACACCACCACAACCAGTAATAATAAAAGGCAAATCTCACTGTGCCTGGGGACAGGCTATAAAACTGTGTTCGGTGTATTGGTTCTATGTAAATTGCACGTAAACATGGACAAGGGCTCTGGGAAAAAAAAACTCCAACCCACTGCTGCGCGCTCTCTGGCAGTCTCCAAGGCGACCCAGGCCACATCTGAGCACCTGGCTGGGTGCACCCGGCCCTACCTCTCAGCATCTCCCTTTGCACCAGCTGCTCCCCTGGGCCTCAGCTCACCTGGCAGCCACCTGAGACATGTGGCTACCCAAGAGGAAGAGGAAACGGGTGACGTCCACACTGGGCACAGCCAAGGTGGCAGGTGAGGAGGCGAGGGGGAGAATGGCGGCCTCTGTCCAGGCGAAAGTCCTTCCAGATCCGGCCTTGCGATGGGCTCCCTGCCACAGCCAGGAGACCCAGCGGGCTCCCCACAATCCTCGGCACTAGAGGCCAGGCAGCAGGCCAGATCTGAGAGTGGGCCGTTGCTCGTCCTGCCACGTGGCCGCTGAGACTCCTGGAAGCCCCACCACCTACAGGAACCTCAACGTCCTCATCCACAAAATGGGGGCATGAGACACTCTCTGCCCTGCCACCAACTCCACATCTGGATTCTGCAGTTGCAGCCAAAACTGGCAGGGGGCCGCCAGTGCCCTCCCCAGGCACACGGCAGCATCCTCGCTTTATCTCAGGGAGGCTCAAACGTGTCCCTGCCAAGTCGCACTTGGGAATGAGGTTCCGAGAGGCTGGTCCATGGACCCGAGGGCACCCAGGGCCAGACCAGGGCTCCCTGGGGATCCATTAGGTCAGGGGGCCTCCTGTGGCCTTTGCCCAAACAGGAAAAGCAGCACAGGGGGCGGCCTACTGGAACCTGGAGCCTCCTCCACTTCCGTGCAGAGGGCCAGCGCCCAGCCCCTGTCTCAGGCCAGGGGTCCTGGCCTCCTGAGCCAGGAGCGAGGCAGCCAGGCCCACCTCCTCCATGCAAATCGTAGTAGCAAGGACAGACAAGAGCCCCCAACCCAGGCAGGCTCACGACTCAGTGACACTGCGTGGAACAACCCCAACAGCCCCAGCTGGCTGCACCTGCCCGCCTCACCCTCACCCTCACAGGGGCCGGCCACAGGGCAGACCATCTGGGGAGTGAGCCAGCAGATGGAAGACCTCTGCCTCTCTCTGTAACTCTGCCTTTCAGACACCACTCAGACCAAAGCCGCCCCGAAACTCCTGGGCGTGGCAGCAGGCCCAGGCCACCCCACCAGTCACCCTCATGGCGCCGCACCGCAGGCGCCACCTGCGCCATCACACCGAGCTCTGGCTCCTGCGGCAGCCCCGCCTGCACTCTAGGCCAGCAAACTCCTACACCTCACTCAAAACCCACTTCGAATGATACCCCTCCTCTATAAACCCCTCCTGGACCGTCTTAGGAGGACAACGCAGAGAACCTGGGCGGCTCTGGACGCACGTGCTTCCTTGGACTGCCGCTTGCCTCCCCACCTACCTCCCTGGCCGTGGACGGCTTGGAGCCCCCGCCACTCTCCAAGGAACAGGGACGGCAGTGGGCACCTCCCAGGAGCCCTCCCTCTACGCCACGCACCGTTTTGTGTTAAACCACGACTGTAGCCCGCGTTATCACCCAGAACACAGAGGAGACAGAGAGGTTGGGTTACTTGCCCAAGGCTCCAGAAGCTGCCCATCTGTGTGTGCACCACCAGATGGTTCTCCAGCGCCTCCCAGTCCCTGGGGCAGTGCATGGCACACAGTGGGTGCTTACGGCACACAGTAGGTGCTCGGTGAAGGCCTGGTTTATGAGTAGGGCGGGAGGGAGAAGGGGGCTCTGCCCTCCAGGCCCACATCCCCCCAGCCCGCTGCCTGCCCCACCGGCCGACTCCCGACGCTCAGTCCTCCTGTGGGCCCCAAAGCTGCAGGCGCTTCTCCCCCCTCCCATCCGTTTCTGGCTTCAGCGCCCTAGCACGGGTGGCTGACCTGTCTTTCCAGCAGGGAAACTGAGTCCCACACAGCCCACAGGGCCAGCAGCTCCGTTCAGAAGCCAGGGCACCTGCCCCTACAGGGTCCACGCTAACCCGGTCTCAAGAAAGAAAAACTGCCAAGGCAGGACCCCCGGCTGACCCGGTCGCTGGCCCGAGAGGAGCAAGGACAGGGGGCCGTCTCCCCGGCCCAGGGAGGGGGAGACAAGAGGCCCTTTGTATCTGCAGAGCTCCTGACACACCTGTTCCCCCGGCTGCCCACGGCCTCCCTCCCGGGCCTGTGTGCGGCCTTGTTTATCCCGCAGCCCTGGCAGCCAGGCCCGGCTCGCGCCCAGCGTGGGGCTCCCGCAGCCCCTGCCAGCACCTGCCCGATCCCGGCAGCCCCGCAGGCTGCAGGCCAAGCACAATCCACCCGCTGTTGACACAGTTGTCGGTCCTGGGGGGCGGGGGGCTGGCGCGGAGAGGAGAGAAGCTGCAAGGCATCCCCCCTGGCTCATTCGCAGTTGGCCTGGGCCAGCCGGCACCCCCGCAGCTGCCGGAGAGGCTCGGGGTGCCAAGCCCGGGTGGCCCAGGCCACGGCCACGCTGCCCCAGTGCCGCTGTAACTGCACCTGATGCCCTGGGTCCAGCAGCGCACACCACAGTGCACGCTCCGCACACACTGCGAAAAGCCGCGTGCCGGGAGCCCCAGCTACCTTGTCTTCAAACGCCCACCACCCACCCTTCCTCAGGACCCCTGGGGAGGGGGAGACCACCCAATGCATCCTGGGAGACCTGGCTGGGGCCTCGGGAAGCTGTGGGAGCTGGGGGGCTGCCCGTACCACATTCTCTTCCTGAGCAAGCTCCTCACTCTCAGGTCACAGCGGCTCCTCTTACAGGCAGCCTTCCCTGACTGCCCAAGCCTGGCTCAGAAGTCCATCCTGAATGCTGCCCCAAGCACCAGCCCTGGGCCTCCCGACTGTCACTCGGGGTCATTGCCAATTGCTTACTCCTCTTTGTCTCCCTCAGAGCTGCACAAGCCTGCTCTGGTGGCATGGCTTCGGAGGAGCAGGCCCCCGAGGCTCTAACAGCCAGTCTGCCTCCCCCCTACCCCCACCCCACGTTCCCATCTTTAAACCACGCCCTGGACTAACCAGGCTCGTGGCAGTAAAGGGCTAATGTGTGCCTGGGCCACCTGTTAATTTGCCGTGTGCCTATCTGAGTTCAACCTGACCAGGCAGTTACCTCCTGGGCAACAAAGAATAAGGACCCCGGAAGGACAAGGGGGTGCGAGTGATGGGGGACAAAGGCCGGGCACAGAGGAGACCCAGTGTAAAAGGGCCTGAGGCGGGGCTGGGGCTGCTCAGGAGAGGGAGGACTTGCTCACCTCCCTCTGCCCCAGGTGGGAGCTCCCAAACCTCGCCCATCATGATTCAGGATGCAGGACACCTGTGGCCAGTCAGCCAACGCGCACTCAGCTGCTCCAAAAACCCCATCTTTACCAACTGCCCAACGCACCCACAGGCCCTCACCCCTCGCTACCGGTTCCCCAAGCTCCATCCGTGCCCAGGAGAGGGACCCACCAACAGCCAAGATCACTCCAAGTGAGGGGTGCCGTCTAGGGCCAGGCAAACCTGGTAGAAGAGAGGGAAAGTTCCGCTGTGAAAGCCAGCAGGGCCACTGTGTACGGTTGCACGGACCACGCGAGCACCATTCACCTGGACTTGTCTACTCATTACGATTCTCTGGCATACAAAGTCAAGTTCACTTCTTGGTTCCCTCAGCTACCAAAGAGAAGGCCGCCTGCCCACCTGACCCCTCCAGGCAGCTCTCCAACCCTGTGTCCTGTGCTGGCATTTCTGCTGGGGTCCCTGGTCGTGGAGGGTGTGCCCTTCCCCCTCCCAGCCCCAGCCAGGGGACCCTATGGACCCCACCACTGGCTCTGTGCCCACTCCCCCTCCAGTTCTCACTCCTGGCTGTGGGGCGGCTGCGCTTCCCACGACCAGATCAGCGTGCAAACTGAATTTACCAGGAGTCAAGGGCAGGCAGGAGGGCGATCACCAGCACCCCGTGCCCCACCCAGGTAGCCTGGAACTGAAACTCCAGTCTGTTTGGGGCACCGGAAGCAGGGGGGGCTGGGTGAGGGTGGGGGGAGAATGCGCACACTCGGGCGCACACAGGGCCTCTGCCCCCAGCTCCTGGCTTCCCGGCCATAGTCTGAGGTCCTCCAGCTCTCAGAGGCCCCACCTGCTTCCCCAGCGCCAAGGGGGCTGTCCAGGGCCACAGCTGCCAGCGGGCACTGGCGGGCACACCGGACTCAGCCAGCCTCAGCAGTGGTAGCTCCGGGTTCCTGCCCCAGACCCCTACCCCTGCCTCAGGGCCGCAGCCCCTCCCATTCACCTTTTGTTCCCCTTCCTTCTCACCCGGCTGCACCCTGCAAAGGAGCAGCCCTGGCCCCAGAGCCCCCGGGGAGGTTGGGGGACTCCAGGCTCCTGCAACAGGGCTGGGGCAGGAGGGTGCACTCCGCCGCTCACCCCTCTCGGCCTTCGCTGGGCCCTGCCCAGGGCCTTCTTGGAAGCCAGGCAAGGGTTAAGCCCCCCTGTCTAGTCCAGCCCAAGGGGGATTCCTTCCCACTGGGTATCAGGAGCCCAGGGATTTCAGGTGGGCTCCTAATTGTCCCCAGGGAAGGACCTGCCATTGCTCCTGCAGCACGGGACAAGCCCCACTCCCTGGTCTTCCGTGCAAAAACCCCTGGCCCCTCCTCTTTCATGGGCTGGTCAGTCACTGTGTGCAGAGGTAACACCCGCGGTCGTGTTAATAGGGATATAAGGACCTTGCGGCACAACAGTAGCCTGTCTGACTTCAAGAAATAGGAATACCATTAGGAGCCCCAGGTTACCTAAACAAACAAACAAAAAAAAAACCGCAGCCAAGGGAAGAGGCTGGCCTCGGTGGGACGGTGGCCGCTGGGGCTGCTCTGCCTGCTGGGCCCCAGGCCCCGGCCCGCCCCGCCTCCCCGGCTGCTCCTCCACAGGGCCAGCCCCGGCCCGTGGCACCCCCTCTGCCCCAGCGCAGCGCAGCCCGGGCCCCTCCGTGGGGGATGGGAGGGGCCGGAGCAAGGCCCTCTGGGAGCGGCTCTCACCCCGTCCAGTTCTCCGGGCTGCACATTCCATCCTGGCAGAGGGAAGGGAGGCGGGCGGGGGAGGGGAAGCGGGGGGAGGGGAGGGATGGGGAGGGCAGTCCAGCCGCCTCTGGGGCGGATCCCCCAGGGAGCTGCAGGCCTGGCAGGGCTTCCAGAGCCAAAGAGCCGCAGTGCCCCTGCCCGGGGGCCGGACCCTTCCCCTTACTCTTCTCGAGCCAAGATGCTGAAACCCTACACTGGCCTGGCCGTGTCCCCAGAAGCCACAGCGGAACAATGTAGGGGTGACACCAACACCCCTCCCCCAACCCCGCGGGGAGCTCATGCCAAGGCCATTTAAATGCTAAGACCACTGCTGGAGGAGGGCAGGGTGGGAGTGCAGCCGGGTGCTGTTCCTACCCGGGGCACAGAAAATTCCAGATCTGACCGCTGCCCGGCGCCCAGAGGGCTATTTAGGGAAAAGGTGGCAGCTGCAGGTCTGTCCCCACTTCCTCCATCCTTACTTTCCACCATGCCCCCTCCCCCACCACTAGAACCCCCACCATTTGGGCAGCCAGGAGCTCATGCAGCTCCCCAGAGGTGCCAGGCCACACACAGCACACCCCGGCCCCCGGCCCACCTCAGCCCCTGAGACCCACCCACAAAGACCCTGAGAGGAGGCGGGGACACCCAGTCTTTCCCCCTCCGCCCGACCTCTGGCAGGGTCTGCCCACTGCCGCTGCCCCGTCTCTGTGACCATCCACAGCTTCGGCTCTCCCCAGCAGCGAGGGGGCCGTGCTGGGGCCTGGGGGCCTCACCAGAGAGGTGGGCCCTGGGACAGGACAGCCAAGAAGCCGCCTGGAGCTGCAGGTGGTGGCTGGGGAGTGGGGTGGGGGTCTGCCCCGTGGCCCACGCAGGACGGGGACAGAGCCTTGCCGTGGGAGGACCCAGAGCCCAGAGCCGGGTGCACTCACCTGTCTCCTTGGGCCCGTGGCACAGAACAGACCCTCAGGAGGGCACGCCACAGCCCAGGTGCTCAGAGCATTTGCATTTGAAAAGAAACCCAGCCACCCCCTGAGGAGAGAAGCGGGCAGAGGCGCGGTGGCCTGCTGAGCTGGCCTTAGCGACTCTCACGGTCTTCCAAAAGAAGGAGGGTCCCCCCCAGGCAAAGCCCACCACCCAGGGCCGGCCTTCCAGGGGCAGGGGCGGGGGCAGCCATCCTCCAGGGGCTGGGCTCCCCATCTGGTGGCAGGCATGGTGACGGCCTCCCGGGCTCACACATCCGGGTTCCAGGAAGGGACGAGCCAAGGGTGAGGACGCAGCGAGTTCAGGCAGGAGAGAGCGAGCCCTCTTAAGCAAACACTGCGCAAAAATAACTCCCATTCAGAGCTCGGCGGGCGCTGTGGGCCTGGCCGGCCTCTTTTCACACGCACAGCACAGCTTCACCCCCAAGGTGGCTGGGGCGGGGGCGCAATAGGACGGCTGCCTTGGAGTCCTACTTCTTCCGTGCCGCTGTCAGCTTCCTGGACACGGGCACAGGGAGCTGCCCTGGAAGAGCCAGCCTTTGCACACTCGCGTGTGGGCCTCTCAAGGTCAAGAACACCCAGATCCCTTTAGGGGACAGGGCTGGCCACAGCAAACCCGGAGCCCTATCCATTCAGGTCCCAGCAGTTCTAAGAAGCAGGTTTGATTGCTGTTGCTGTCCCATTGCACAGATAGGAAGGAGGAGGCTCGGAGTGTTTCCTCGGCTCTGAATCCTTTCTCTGGTCTCTCTGAACGTGCTCATCATCACAGCAGCCTAGTGCCCTAAGCCCAGCCAGCCCTGGAATCCGCCTGCCATGGCTGACGCTTGCCCCACTGACCACATAGCTGTGCACTGAGCAAGCACAGAGCGATGCTGCTGTGTTAGGGAGGCCACAGGCTCTGCCTCCCAAACAGCCCCCAGGCCCCCCAGGCCCCTAGGCCAGCCTCTGCGTGCGTCCTAGCTCCCCTCCAAGCCAACCTCCGCCCAGCAGCCGAAGCCATCTCTCTTTTTGACAGCATTCCTTCCCTGTGTATAAAAGTAATTCATGACCACTGTGCAAGTGTGGGGAAAGCAACAGAAGATAAACAAGGACATAAAAGTCAGCTCTCTGTCCGGGGTCCAGGGTGAGCCCCTGTGGCCATCGCCACGTGTGTCTGTGTGCATGGCAGGCGGGCAAATACGTGGAATCCTTGTTGCGAAACGGGCACTGCATCATTACACCCCGTCTCCTTACCCCTTATCACACGTACTCCCAGGTCGGAAGCCGTTCTGGGGTCACTACAAGCCTTGTTTCCTCTGTCCAGTTTATACCCGCACGTGGTTCTCAATTCGGAACAGACAAAAGGGTCCACGGCAAAACACAACATCTCCCTCGCCCGGGGCACCTATGACGACCACCTCTTGCGCACCAAATAATCTCTCCAAACCACCATCTCAGATCCCATCACTCCCGGCCCGCAACTGGCCAACAGCTTCACCAACCACAAATGCCAGGCCCCTAACCAGTCCTACTGGGTGGGTGCGGTGCGGCCAGACCAGGCCCTGGCCTCCTCGTATTTCTCCCATCTCCCCAGAAGCCTCAGGGGCTCTGCACTGGCCGGTCCCTCTGCCTGCAGGTCTCCGGGACAGGCGGGGGCTGTGCTGTCCTCTCTCCAGGGTGGCCTTCATGGCCTCCCAGTGCAGACCCCACCGTCTTCTCCCCGTTGGAAAAGCACCTACCTGTTATGTTCACTGGCCCCCTGCCTAGCACAGTGGGTGCTCAGTATGTCCATGTTGCAGGGATGAACAGGTGGGTCTGTCGCGTGGGCTCCCCAAGCGCCAAGCACCACCCCGGGGTGGGGTGAAAGGTCAGGAAAGGAGCACAGGTGGCAGCAGCAACTGCTCTTCCTGCCGCTCAGCCCATGGCTTAGGAGCGCCTGCAGGGTCCGGAATCAGGTAGGGTGCGTGGGGCACAGCCCAACCTTGGCTCCCCGCTTTCGCTACACCAAACTACAGGTTTCCCCACGAGAGTGCAGCCTCCGGGCTGGCCCGTACCCATCCCGCTGATGCTGCCCTTGGGGTCCCATGGAAACCCAGCCGCCCCCAGGGATGCACATCACACTCAACCCTGAGCCGGCAGCCGGGCGCAGGTGCTGGGGGGACGCCCTGGTAGACACTTCCTTCCTGGGCCTGACGTCCACCCCAGAGGCTGCAGCTGGGCCAAGAGCAATTTTTAAGAATGACGAAAGGCGGCAACCCAGTGCTTTCATGGACATCGCCAAGAAATGGGGGGGGGGGGGGCGGAAGAGGGAAGACTCAGGCCACAGGAAGTGGAGCGGGGGCAGTGTGAGGCCTCCCTACTCCCCCCTCCCCCGAATGAACTATCCTAACTGCCGGGGCACAACTCCTCCAGCTCCCAGGCGCTCAGTCACAGGGAACTCGCACCCTGCACTTGTGTGTGCCGGCACAGCTCTGGGCATCACTCAGGGACATGAGCGCTGCTCACGGGAACCCCATTTACAGGCGAGGAAACTGAGGCACAGAGCCAGGGGCAGCAGCTGGAATGCAACTCCAGTCTCTCTGCTCTGAGCCACTGGACACTCGGTGGTCCCCACCCCCTGGGCTCCTGCACTGGGAACCTGCACCCTCACACATCACTCCCCCGAGGCCGGGACCCTGCCCATGCTGCCCAGCGCACAGGTGCTGAGCCCCAACCAGGGACACGGCAGACAGCAGAGGCTTTGCAAGGCCAGCAGCAGCAGCCCCGGCGACGTCCCCAAGGCGCCTTGTCCGGAAATCCCCACCGAGTCCAAGCAAACTTCCCAGGAAAACTCCGGCTTCCTCCAAGCTCGCGTCTGGGAGGCGAATGCCGGGAGAGCCGGCGGAGTCCTCGCAGCCGCCGCGGGCCCGGCGAGCGCCCGGCTCCTCCCGGGAGGGCCAGGGGGAAGCTGCACATGCCCCCTCCCCGGGCCGCCGGGTCCTCGCGCTCCCCGGACGCGGCTGCTTCCGCGGGACGCGGGCGGCACACACGTGTGCCCGGGACACGTGTGCACGGCGTGCGCGGGTGTGTGTGTGTGTGTGTGTGTTTACGTCCGGAACGCGCGGGGCGCGACAACAATGGCGAGCGGCCGGGAGCGCCGCGCGGCCCCAGTGCGTCCGCTGCCTCTGGGCGCGACTCGCTTTCCCCGGGAAATCGGGGCGCAAGGCTCGCCCGGGCGGCAGCCGGACGGGAGGTGGGGGTGGAGGAAGCCGGCCGCGGTGGGGGCGGGGGTGGACCCGGAGCGGCGCGGGCGGAAAACAAACAGGAGGCGGCGCCCGGCCGCTCCGCCGGGGAATAAACCTGCAGCGTGCCGAGGGGTGAGCGGCGCGCCCCCGGCCCCCGCCCACCCGGCGCCCGGAGCTCCGCGGCTCGCTGGGGGGGGGGGGGCGATCCGAGCCCCACCAGGGGCGCGCCCACGTCGCCCCCAGCTTTGCACCGGGAAATCCTTAATCCGGGCGCGCACGGCCAGGGCCGGCGAGAAAGACCCAGCGCCGCCGGGTGGGCGAGGGGCGGGCGGTGGGGGCACTGGCGCAGCCGCCCCCGGCCCTGCGGGCGCCACCCCTCTGCGCCAGGACCCGGGTCCGCCGACCTTATGGGGGGTGGGGGGGACAGGTGGGGGGTCCGTCCCTGCTCGGAAAACTTTGCCAAGGAGGGAAACTCCGAGGGAAGAGAGCCGGCGTGGTGCCCAGGCCCGTGGGGGCGCCAGCGTCAAGACTCGGGAGGGCCGGGGAGAGGGGCGCGACGGCGCGCACGGGCGCACTTACTACTCAGCCGGGCGCTGGGCGCTGGGCTCGGGGCTCCTCTCCCGCTGCGGGCGGTCCTCGCGGCTGGCAGCCTGGGCCCGGCGCTCACATGCCCCGGCAACGCGGCGGGCGGGCCGGGCTGGGAGGGGGCACGCCCCCCGCCGTCGGCCGGGAGTCGCTCCCGCCCCACGGCCACCCTGGGTGCGCGCCCCACGCGGGGCCGCCGTCCCGGGCGGCTCGCTGTCTTCCGGCCGGCCGGCGCCCTCCGCCGGGCCAGGCCGCTCTTGCACTCTGCCCTCTGCCCCGGCTCGCGGCCGTCTCCCCGCCTTCCGCGGCCGCGCTCCGGGACCGCCCGGCTCCGCGGCTCTCCTCCGGCTGCGCGCCTCGGCGCGGTCCGAACCTCGGCCTCCGAGGCTGCCCCCCTGCACCCTGGGCTCAGCGTCCCCGGCTCCAGGACCCGCGCGCGCGCACAGTTCAGTTCCGAGCCGGGACTGGAGCAAGGCGCTCGGCGCTCGCGGCCGCCAGGCGACTCGACAGCCGCGGAGGAGAAAGAGGGAGGGAGACCGCGAGCGGGCAGGGAGCGGGGAGGGGAGGAGGGAAGGCGGGAGGGTGGGGAGATGCAGGCGGAGGGAGGGACGCCGAGTTCCCTCCTCCCGCCCGCCGCCGGTCCGGCCAGGCATCCACAGCTGGAAGCCTCAGTGCGGCCGGGAGAGCCAGGGTTCGCGGGCGCGCGGGCGGGGCGGGGCGAGGTGGGGGAAAGAGGAGCCAGCAGGTGGGTGCTGCCCGGCCCGAGGGCGGCCGCGGAGATCCTCGCTCCAAGTTCCCAGTCGGGCTCCCAGCACCCCTGGATTTGAGGCGTCTAGAGACCCCCACTTCTGGACGTGCCCTGGGAACCGGACCCCACCTGCTTCCCTGGGAACCTGGGATCCCACCGGATCCCAGCTGCACTGCTTCCCGCCGACCCACGCGCCTCGGGCGGCTCCCTAGGGCTGTCACTCGAGGCCTCTCAGACAGCTCTATTTTCCCCAGCCCGGTTCTCTTTTTGCATGTGAGTGTATTTATTTACTAACCGACCACAGCAGGCCAAGCCCACCTGGGTGCTGGGGACCGCAGGACCGTGAGAGTCTGCCTGACCCGTCCAAGATTCCTCTGTGCGCATGGGCCAAGGACCACCAGGTGTGCAGGCTGTGGGCAGTGGGTGCTGGAGGACCTGTGAGGGCAGGGCAGGGTGCAGAGCGGCAGGTACCCCCGGCCCAGGGTGGGGGCCGGCGTGGCAACAAGCCATGCTCCTGAGACCCACATGGCCACCCCTGTGGCCTTCCACGTGCTTCCCACCCCGGGCCCATAAACTCCTCTTGCTCATCTGTCGGGCCTCAGCCTGAGTGTCCACTCCGCGAGGAGTCTTTCTGGGTCCAATGTTCTGGAAGCCCCCAGTGGTAGGTGCTCTGGTACCACTTCCTGCCACTCATCATCTCCCCTCACCCCACAACATGAAGGCAGGGATGTCTCTGGTTCAGTGTTAGAGCCCTGGAGCCTGTTCAGGGCCTGGCAACCTGCAGGCCCCAAGTAACCGCTTCTTAGTTGACTGAAGATTGATGAGAAAGGGCAGCCTCTGAGGATTGTGTTTTGTTTTTGTAAGATTTATTTTTATTTATTTGAAAGGCAGAGTGACAGCGAGAGAGAGGGAGAGACAAGCAGAGACAGAGGTCTTCCATCTGCTGGCTCACTCTGCAAATGGCTGCAACAGCTGGGGCTGAAGCCAGGAGCCCAGAGCTTCATTCATGTCTCCCGCATGGGTGCAGGGCCCAAGCACTTGGACCATCTTCTACTGCTTTCCCAGATGCATTAGCAGAGGGCTGGATCAGAAGTGGAGCAGCTGGGTCTTGAACCAGCGCCCCTGTGGGATGACTGTTGCAGGCGGTGGCTTAACCTGCTGGACCACAACGCCTGCCCCCTTAGCTGGAGGCGAGGAAGAGTCTGGTGACCAGGGTACAAATGATGCCGCCTGGGGCCAGCATCGCCACATCATAGTCCCAGCTGCTCCACTTCTGATCCAGCTCCCTGCTGATGCACCTGGGGAAGCAGAGGAAGATGGGCCAAGTGCTTGGGCCCCTGCACCCATGTGGGAGACCTGGATAGAGCTCCTGGCTCCTGGCTTCTGGCTTTGCCTGGCCCAGTGTCAGCTTTTATAGCCATTTGGGGAGTGAACCAGGAAATGGAAGATCTCTGTGTCTCTCCCCCTCTCTCTGTAAGCTCTGCTTTTAAAATAACTAATTTTTAGAGAAAAAATGAGGGAAAAAAAGTGATGCATCCTGAGCTCCTATACGGATGGTGGTTGGAAGAAAGGACACAGGTAATCAGGTAGGGGTGGGGTGGAGGGGGGAGAAGTCAATCTTCACGCCCAAGGGTCTGGCGTTTGGATGCCGGGCTGCATACGTTTCAGAAACCAGAGGAATCTCCAAGTGCCACCAAGCCTTACCTCCTCCGGGACAGCTTGGTGGTGTTTGCCATGTATCTGGTTGGTTTTCTCCGGCCAGCTTCAACAGGGCGACTTGGCCATGGTCCCCTCCCTGTAGCTGTCCTCGGCCACAGCAGCACAGGGAGGTGAGGAGCGGACTCTCTTCTGTCCACCACGCCTCCACCTGCCGTGTCACTTCCCGGTCCCAGATGCTGGGTGTCCGCCTTCCGTGCCTGAGTCCTGTTCTGCGTGATGGCCGTCTGCACCTTCCCCCAGTCCTCTGGCGCTGATGTCATTCTGTCCATTTGAGATGGGAGAAGATGAGGCTTGAGGTCATAGGTAACAGGTGGAGGAAGTTTGAATGTCCTCCAACCAGCTTCCTCAGCCTGCTTGCCAATAGCCCTTCCTCCACCCTCTGTCCGGCATCCCCTGCACCCCTCTGGCCTCTGCTGTCTCTCCTGGTAATATTTGATCTGTAGCTTTTTTTTTTTTTTTTTTTTTTTATTTTTTTGACAGGCAGAGTGGACAGTGAGAGAGAGAGACAGAGAGAAAGGTCTTCCTTTTGCCGTTGGTTCACCCTCCAATGGCCGCCGCGGTAGCGCGCTGCGGCCGGCGCACCGCGCTGTTCCGATGGCAGGAGCCAGGTGCTTCTCCTGGTCTCCCATGGGGTGCAGGACCCAAGGACTTGGGCCATCCTCCACTGCACTCCCTAGCCACAGCAGAGAGCTGGCCTGGAAGAGGGGCAACCGGGACAGGATCGGTGCCCCGACCGGGACTAGAACCCGGTGTGCCGGCGCCGCAAGGCGGAGGATTAGCCTGTTGAGCCACGGCGCCGGCGATCTGTAGCTTTAAGTACCCACTCTGAGCTGATGACTCTCCCTTTTTATTATTAGTATTATTTAAATCTGAAACTATTGATTGCACTCACAATTGATATTTCTGCATGGGGCCTCATGGACATCCTGACCCCCACAGACTCTGAACCTGAACCTGGGACCACCTCCCACAAGCCGGGCTGTGCCCTGTTCCTCCTTCGTCCCCACCTCCGTAAGTGGTGCCACCACTTCCCCAGGGCTCAGGCCAGGAACCTCTTGGTCAGCCTCCATCCTCCCTCCCTATCTAGTAGACTTCCTGGAGTATCATTGATCCAGCTCCAAAAATATATTGGGATGTACCCACTGCGATGTTCCTGGAGTCCCCATGCCAATACGGCTGCTGTCCCTGCCGGACTGGCCTGTAGCAGCCTCTCTCTTCTAAGAGCAGAGACCAGGGCCGTCACCTGCAACCAGGCTGCTGCATCCATGTGAGTCCACTATTCCAGAATTTCTCGCCCAGGAAGATAAGACTGTAAACCAATAAATAACTTCATTATTTGCTTAGGAACTTCTTGAAAATCAATTTATCTGAACAATAGCCTGTTTCAATGGCCCCCTTCTCAGGACAACAGTTTAACTGGGCAAACCACCGGCTTATCAACTGTTTATTTTTCAAGGCTCTCCCCTTGCAGTGTCTACCAAGCCTAAATCTTTATGTCACAAATTGTGCCCGATCCCAATCAGATCTCCGTATTGAAGGGCCAGTGGCAAACCGGACGTAAGAGCTTATAAATATCTTCTTGCCTGGAAATCACTTCCTCGCACCTGCTGCTCCCAGAGCCAGCTCCTTTCCATCCGCTGGTCTCGGTGATAAAGAAGACGGTCCCTCTGTCCCCCCTCTCCTCCCCGTCTGCAGTCATCCCCCACCCCAGCCCATCTCATTCTTTCTTACACCACCTCATTTGCTGCCTCTGTAGCACTTGACACAGCTGGTTCTTATGTTATCTGTTTTCTCCCTGTTTGTGTTTTATAAAGATGTGTTTATTACTTGAACGGCAGAGTTACCAGAGAGAGGGAGAGGGAGAGGAAGAGGGAGACAGGAAAAGGGAGAGGGAGAGGGGAAAGAGAGAGAGGTGAGGTATCTTTCATCTACTGGCTCACTCTCCAAATGGCTGCAATGGCTGAGGCTGGGCTGGGCCAGGCCAAAGCCAGGAGTCTGGAATTCTATCCGGGTCTCCCACATGGGTGCAGGGGCCCAAGCCCTTGGGCCATCTTCTGCTGCTTTCCCAGGTCATTAACAGGAAGCTGGATCGGAGGGGCTGCAGCCGGGACTCGAACCAGCGCCCATATGGGATGCCGGTGCTGCAGGGGCTTCATTCCCTGTCGCCACAACACTGACCCCTTTTCTCTTTTTTAAAATTTATTTATTTGTGGTGCAGCCCGTTAAGCCGCCACCTTCCATGCCAGCATCCCATATCGGTGTGCCAGTTTGAGTCTGGCTGCTCTGCTTTCCAATCCACTTCCCTGTCAATGCACTGGGAAGGCGGCAGGTGATAGCCCAAGTACTTGGGTCCCTGCCCCCAAAGTGGGAGATTCACATGGAGTTCCAGGTTCCTGGCTTCAGCCTGGCCCAGTCCCAGTCATTGTGGCCATTTGGAGAATGAACCAGTGGATGGAAGATCTCTATCTCTGACTCCTCTCTCTCTCTCTCTCTCTCTCTCTCTCTCTCTCTCTCTCTCTCCACCCTGCCTTTCAAATGAATAATTAATCTTTTTTTTTAAAATAAATGTATTCATTCAATGTGAAAGGGAGAGAGAAATCTTCCATTTGTTGCTTCACTCTTCCAATGCTGGCAACAGCCAGCCTGAAGCAGTGAGCTGAGGTCACGATCCTGGTCTCCCACGTGGGTGGCAGGGACCCAAGGACTTGAGCCATCGTCTGCTGCCTCCCAGGGTGCACTTTGGCAGGAAGCTGGATTGGAAGCAGAGCCTGGACTCAAACCTAGGCGCTGTAATGACAGGATGCAGATCCGCGACCCCGGGAACCCATGCCAAACGCCCACCCTGTTTTCTGATTCTTTTCTTGTTCCCCTTCTCACTCAGCAAGGCTGGGCCGTGTCCGCCCCATTCTCAGTTGGATTGCCAGAGCCCTGGAGCAGATGCAGGAGTGACTCAGACTGGCTTCAGGCAGTGCCTTCGCATCAGCTTCCCCCCCCCCTGGGGGGGGGGGCGGGGGTGCCAGGTGTGCTGGGATCGACTTTCCCTTTCCCTCTGCAAGGTTAGAGACAAGGTGTATACTGCAAATGCCCCAGGGAGGAGTCATACAAGGATTACATTCACAGAAGGGTGTGACCGATGGCCCCCAGCCCGGAGCAGGGGAGGAGGGGGGAGGGGACGACACCTTGGCTCGCTCCTGGCTCCTGCCCCAGCCACCCGAGGGCCATTCTCTCTCTGCAGAGAAGGCACCTGTACCTTGGGCCAGGTCAGGTGTGGGGTGCAGCTGTGCGTCCTCCTGTGGCCAGAGGTGCTCAGCTCAGGGACCTCCCAGGGGTCCACTGCCCCTAGGTGGGCTCCTACTCAGTTCTGCTCCATTCTAGAGAGTCATGCTCAGGTAGGGAAGCTAATCAACCAGGTAACAGGTTGGAGCCCACAATGCTCATTTGCCTCTCAGAATCTGGGAGTCCCAAGATCCGGAAGGAATCAGACTTCCAGAACCACCTCTCCTGCTCCGGCTTTACATACCGGCAGAGAGGAGGGCCGTCTTGTCCGAGACTGGCACATCCCACCCACCATCTCCTGTCTGTGAAGATGGGGACCGTTCCATTTTACAGATGAAGAACAGTGAGGCCACACGCAATGGTGACATCATACCACGCTGCTTCCCTTTCGCTGGGGGTCTCTGGCCCTTAGAGTCTGAGCCATGGAAGCCAGCCCCTGAGGATCACGTGGCACCCCAGATTCCAGCCCAGACCCTGGAGGTACCAACAACACTTTCTGGGTGATAGCCTCCCACGCCCCACTGGAGGGGGAGGGCACAAGGATCCAGCCCACACCACCCCAGTACCCCTGCACACACACTGGGTGTCTGGGCTCCGCTTGTGCTGGGGACTTTGGTCCTGTTGGTGTGGGTGCACGCGCAAGGCCCAGACTGCCCCACTCCAGTCTCAGTGGCCCCAGTGTGCACTCTCTGCAAGTGTCTTTATCAGGCGTCCCAGAGGCTGGGGTTAACAGCAGTTCTTACTGACCCGGTCGGAAGGGTGCGGCACAGAGACAGGGCCATGTGCCTCCGAGAGGGCGCCCACACACTTGCACACATGTGAGCACACGCAACCGAGGCTTTTCTCTGTACCCTTCATGCTCCTCCCACACAGGACCCCACCTGAAAAGACAGCTGATTGAGAGAAGCGGGGAAGGAGGTGAAGAAGGGGTTCCCCTCCCAGAGGCCTGGGCAGGCTGGGGTGGCCTCTGGTTGCCGCCCGGGGCTCCTGCGTGGCCTGGGACCCAGCTCTGCTTCTGCTGTCCGTCCAGCTTCCTGCTAAGGCCACCTGGGAGGCAGCAGACGACAGCTGGCGTTCTTGGGTCCCTGCCCCCCGCCATGGGAGACGCAGATTGAGTCCCCAGCTCCCTGTCCAGTCCTCGCTATTCCAGACTTTTGCAGAGTGAACCAGCAGATGGAAGATCTCCGTCTCTCTGCCTTTCAAAAGAGAATGAAAATAAACAAAGCACATGCCTTTAAAAAAAAAAAAAAAAAAAAGGGTAGCACATCCTGATGCTGCAGGACCAATTCCCCAGGGTCCTCCCCATCCCTCGTGCTCCACCCCCACCCAGCTTATCCCACCCCACCCCCACCACGGAAGTTTTTTTTTTTAAACCCTTCTTCCTGTCTGGAGGAGACCTAGATCCCCATCCTGGGAGGGACTGGCAACAATTGACAAAGGCTCCATGCAGTAAAGACAATTAACAATCCAGAAAAGAGGGGAAAGAGAGTCTTTGTTCTGGTCTCCATGGCAACGGCGGGGGGGGGGGTGGAGGACTGAGGAGGAGGAAGAAGAGGAGGAGGAAGAGCAGAGGCACTGAGGCCTCCAGAGGCAGATGCTTCCACCCTCACCCCTCCCTGCCCCGCCCCTCTGGGTGTCTGCCAGGGAGGCTGAGGGGATCCCCCAGGGACTCGGCTGGGACCGGCCAAGGCTGAGGGTCGAAGGTCTGAGCGGGTGACTCCAAGAAGGGCCAGAGAGGAGGAGCAGGGGCCTGAATCCCTTCACCCTTTGCAGAAGGGTTTACCTGGTGCCAAGAGCCATGCCCAACTCCCAAGTCTGCCCCAGCGGGCAGAGGGGCTCCCAGTTGGAAACGGCTCCATGGGGCAGGCGTCCCTGCCCGCCGTGGAGGCCGGAGCAGGACGGCCTCCGGCACCTGCTGGGCCCAGTGCAGAACGGAATGGAGATGCCATGGCTCCAGAGCTGCCAAGAATTTCAAGATGGTGAGAGCAGAGCGGTGAGCGAAGGGCAGGGCCTTTCTGGGCACAGCACCCAGGCTGCACACCCAGGACACCAGCCCTGGGAGCAGGTGGCTCCGGGCTGGGCTCTGCCTGCCTGTTCGGTGTGTGTGTGTGTGTGTGCACAGTGGAATGAGGTGGGGATGAGGACGGGGACACCTTAGGGCCAGTCTTTCCCTCCTGGGTTTCTGCACCGTCAGCTAAGTGGACTTGAACTTGCCCTTCCCGTCCAGGGTGAGAGGAGAGGATTTTTCAGGCTGTGGTCTGATATTTCTGTGCCCTCAAACCATGTGTCACCATCCCCAGTGTGAGGGAGTTAAGAAGTGGAAACTTTGGGAAGTGCTGGGGTCAGGAGGGCAGGGTCTGCACGACTGGGGTCAGGGTTTTTATAGAGAGGCCAGCAGGAGCTGTCTGCCCTGGGCCATGGGAGGACCATACAGAAGGTGCCACCTGCAAGGCACAGGCCCTGGGCACACAGCCGATCACCGGGTGGGTGGCTCGAGCCATGAACCTGTGCCAGGTCTAAGGTGTCTTTGTGGCAACAGCCCAAGCAGACTAACTCGGAGCCAGGGAGCCACCGCGTGCCAGCCTGGGCTGAGGGCTCTCCGGGGCTGCCTGGACAGGAAACAGGACAAGGAGGAGCACTGAGCTCCAAACCAGGACCACTGAGCTCAAAACCCTGCTGGAGATCCTCTTCTTTAAGATCCATTTATAGGCCGGCATCGCGGCTCACTAGGCTAATCCTCCGCCTTGCAGCGCCAGCACACCGGGTTCTAGTCCCGGTCGGGGCACCGATCCTGTCCTGGTTGCCCCTCTTCCAGGCCAGCTCTCTGCTGTGGCCCGGGAGTGCAGTGGAGGATGGCCCAAGGACTTGGGCCCTGCACCCGCATGGGAGACCAGGAGAAGCACCTGGCTCCTGGCCTCGGATCAGCGCGATGTGCCAGCCACAGCGTGCCAGCCGTGGTGGCCATTGGAGGGTGAACAAATGGCAAAAGGAAGACCTTTCTCTCTGTCTCTCTCTCATTCTCTCACTATTCACTCTGCCTGTCAAAAAAAAAAAAAAAAAGATCCATGTATTTACTTGAAAGGCAGAGTTAGAGAGAGAGAGAGAGAAAGAAAGAGAGGGAGAGAGAGGTCTTCCATCTGTTGGTTCACTCCCTAAATGGCCACAATGGCTGGAGCTGGGCCCTCCTGAAGCCAGGAGCCAGGAGCTTCTTCCGCATCTCCCATGTGGGTGCAGGGGCCCAAGCACTTGGACCATCTTCTGCAACTTTCCCAGGTCCATTAGTATGGAGCTGGATTGGAAGTGGGACAGCCAGGACTTGAACCAGTGCCACAGATGGTACAGCAACAGCCCTTGGAGATGTTCTTAGTTTGGGGGGCTCGGAGGCCCCTTTGATCTCACGAGATGTTTCTACCCACAGGGGGCGTTTTCCTGGCACGGCTCACACTGGCTGCCAGCAAGCGTCTCGCTCCCAGCAACCTAGACACCTAAGGGGAGATGGTTAGGGGCTCCTGGTAGGACCCAGCGTCCCCACCCTTGGGTCCAAGCGAAAGGAAGGCTGTTCATCAGAATCTAAGCCAACGGGAGGCAGGAATCAGTTGCATTGGAGGCCTCAGGTCCCTGCCCTGCCAGAGCCAAACGCCCCAGCCCCAGAGATCCAGGACCGCACTTGGAGACAGGGTCTTCGCAGAGGTCGTACGAGGTCATTGGGGTGGGCTCTACTCCAGTGTGATGCCTATGCTCCTAAGACGAGGGGACCCGGGCACAGGCCCAGAAAGGGAGGTCAGGGCGTGGGCAGTCACGGGGGAGGATGGCCTGTGGCCCAGGCAGGGGCCTGGAGCAGGGTCCCCCGCCCACACCTCGGTGGTGGACTTGCAGCCTCCAGAACCATCAGAAAATCAACGCTGTAAAATTCTTCCTTGCTTTCAACTTAGGGAGATGCGCAGAGGGAGAGAGACAGACACACGCAGACAAAGATCTCACCGGCTGGTTCACTCTCCAAATGCCTGCACCAGCCTTGGGCTGGGTCAGGCCAAAGCCAAGAGCCCCAAACTCCATCTGAGACTCCCATGTGGGTGGCAGGGGCTGAACTATTGGAGCCTCCCCTGCTGCCTCCAGGTGCGCCTTAGCAGGACACGGGATCGGAAGCAGAGGAGCCGGGACTCGAACCAGGCGCTCTGACATGCGAGGCAGGCGTCCCAAGTGGTGACTTCACCACTGCTCCCAACACCCTCCCCTGGGAATAAACTGCTTTCCGTGAATTGAGCAGCCACCCAATCTGTGGCACCTTGTCGGGGAGGCCCTAGCAAATCACACGGGTGCTTAGCAGCGGGGAGATGTGGGTGACCCTTAGAGCCTGGCCGTGTCCGGGGGCGGGTGGGGGGGAGCAAGGGGGAGCTTCTGTACTTACGCTGCAGTGTTATTTTAATGTGAAACAAAATTGATCTATCACTCTCTCCCCTCATAGTCCTGTGTTCTAAATCTTTTATTTCCTCTGGTATCGGTGTAACACGTTTTATTGTTTTCATCCCTTTAGCCTTTTATTTTTCTGGTCTTATCTCAGTCATTTTTAATCTCAGTTTTGTCTTTCTTCGAGCTATTTTATACTATTTTCTTTTATCTCATCTTATCGTGTAGATTTATTGTTATTGTATTATCTCTTCAGTTCTCCATCTTTTATTTCTAACCTTTGCCTTATCGTGTCTTTGCTCTATCTTTTAATTTCTTTTTAGCTTATTTGGTTGGTTTTTAGTTCGTATTATCACTTGATTGCCTGCCGCCCCCTCTTTTTTATTTTTTTATTGTCTTTTTTTAAAATCATCGTTTTATGTCTTCTTCATTTATTTTATCTTTTTATTGACTGTTGTGTTATCTTCCATTTTTTACTGTTTTCCATTCTCTCAGCTTATTAAAAGTGGAGGCTGGAAACGCAGCCCTGGGGTGAGAGCTTCCCGGCCGAGCCCGCCCCTGGCTTCGGGGCCTGGGTGGGCGCCCAGCTCCTCCCATGGGCCCTTGGCCCCGCTGTGTCCGAGCAGAGATCTGGGCCTCCGCGCCTGCTGGCTCTCCCGCAGCAGAGGCCGTCGCCCCACGACACGTCACACCAAGCCACAAGAGGCTGCTTCTCGTGTCCGGGCAGGACAGGTCACACCGGGAAGACCTCCCCATTTCTCCAGGACACCACGTTGGCTGGATGCTTGCAGCGAAAGTCCCTGGGAGGAGGCACAGCGGAGGGCCTTCTGGAATCTTCTGCTGCTTCACTCATCCCTTGGCTAGCTGTGTGTAGAGACTGTCCCATAGGCCGTGCTGGCCCCTGCTTGCAGTGTAGGGGTGCGTACCTGCTGTTGTCAAACCGACTTCCAGGTAAGATCACCAATACCTGTAAAGGGAACCCTTATGCTGAAATGTAAGGAAAAAGGGTGCTGGGTCTGTGTCCTTGGTGCCAGGGAGCCCCCGGCAGCCCCTGGTACTCATTCTCGCGAGAAGGCACAGTGACGCCGGCCTTTGTTACAGCAGCCAAGTCAGCTCTCCCTCAGTGGCCTTTCTGTGGAGAGCCGAGCCTGGAGCCACTTCCCTGAGAACTTGCAGGGGGTGATCAGCTAGATCCCTGCGGGCCACTCCTGTAGGCAGGAGGGAGGGGCCGGCCTCCGGACCGGAGCTCTGAGCTGCATCTCGGCACTTTTTTTTCACTTTATAAAGATTTACTTATTTAGTTGAAAGGCAAAGTTACAGAGAGGCAGAGGCGGAGAGAGAGAGAGGTCTTGCATCTCCTGGTTCACTCCCCAGATGGCTACAACAGCCGGAGCTGCGCCAATCAGGAGCCAGGAGCTTCTTCTGGGTCTCCCACGCAGGTGCAGGGGTCCAAGGACTTGGGCCATTTTCTGCTGCTTTCCCAGGCCATAGCAGAGAGCCGGATTGGAAGTGGGGCAGCCGGGTCTTGAACTGGCGCCCATATGGAATGCTGGCACTGCAGGTGGCGGCTTTACCCACTACACCATAGCGCCGGCCCCTCATTCCCACTTTAAATCCAACTTTCACAGCAAACTCCATGGAAGCTGAAGAACCCATGCGGTCACAAACCCCGCAGGCTGTGCTCACCCTGCAGCCACCACCCACGCTGTGGATCCGCTTCAGTCCTCACCTGCTGGCTGTGAGCTCTGAGTGGCCCCGGCCACGTCCGCCTCCACTCTGCCTGGTCAGGTCCTCAGCGGCTGCTTCCGCTGCTGAGGGTAGCGTCGGGCAGCCCTGCCCCTCTGCGGACCGGGCTGTCCTGGAAGCTGTACACAGCTCCGCCATGAAAAGTTCTGTGGAATCCTACGCTGGGACTCAGTAAAGGAGACAGGAGCCCCGGCTCCACACACACACGCACATACGCACACACACGTGCGCACACACACGTGTACACGCACACACATGTGTACACGCACACACACACACCTCTGCCCTGCCCGCGTCCGGGTCCCCTGCCTCTAGAACAAGTGAACTGAGAGCCACGGTCCGCACGACTCCATACTGATGAAGGACAACCCTTCTAGAAGATTCCTTAAAGCTGCCTCCTGATGATCAAGGCATTTCTTCCGGCACGGAGCTGGATGGGGCTCTCAGTAAAAGTCCTCTTATTTCTGACTTCAGGATGCAACAGCATGATATCTACAAAGAGGACAAGCATCCGGAAGGTGCTTCCGTGTCTTAGAATGAGGTCTTTTCCTTACAGTTCTGTGTAGAAAATGCGGCAAGGATGAATTCGTCTTTCTTTTTAAGCAAATGACTTCTTTTGTAAAGATTTATGTTATTTATTTTGAAAGTCAGAGTTACAGAGAGAGAGGGACAGACAGAGAGAGGGGTCTTCCATTTGCTGGTTCACTCCCCAGATGGCCACGATAGCCAGCACGGGGCCAGACTGAAGCCAGGAACCAGGAGCTTCTTCTGGGTCTCCCACATAGGTGCAGGGGTCCAAACACTTGGGCCATCCTCTGCTGCTTTCCCAGGCCATTAGCAGGGAGCTGGATTGTAAGTGGAACAGCCGGGACACGAACCAGCATCCCTGTGGGATTTCAGCATTGCAGGCTCGGATTAGCCATCTTGATCTCAATGCTACTAAACTTCCTTGTCAAGGCTGCACTCCATCCAGGAGGGTACCTGTGATACTAAGTCTCCAAGAGAGCTCCCAGTGATCCCAGCCGTTTGTGTTGGTGCCCTTGACCCCGTGTAATCCCTTCCACTGGGTGTGAGCTGGACTCAGCAACTCTATTCTTGTTTCTTTGTTTGTTTTGAAAACACTGTATTTATTTGAAAGTCAGTTATAGAGAGAGGGAGAGACAGAGAGGGATTCCATCCACTGGTTCACTCCCTAGATGTCCTCAACAGCCAGAGCTGAGCCAAGCCAAAGTCAGGAGCCGGGAGCTTCTTCTAGGTCTCCCACATGGGTGCAGGGGCCGTCTTCTGCTGCTTACCCAGGCCATCAGCAGGGAGCTGGATTGGGAGTAGAGCAGCTGGGACATGAACCAGCGCCCAAGGAGACACTGTGTTGTTTTGTTTTTAAAGAGAGAGAAAGAGAGCCGGCGCCGTGGCTCAGGAGGCTAATCCTCCGCCTTGCGGCGCCGGCACACCGGGTTCTAGTCCCGGTCGGGGCACCAGATTCTGTCCCGGTTGCTCCTCTTCCAGGCCAGCTCTCTGCTATGGCCCGGGAGTGCAGTGGAGGATGGCCCAAGTCCTTGGGCCCTGCACCCACATGGAGACCAGGAGAAGCGCCTGGCTCCTGCCTTCGGATCAGCACAATGCGCTGGCCGCAGCGGCCATTGGAGGGTGAACCAACGGCAAAAAGGAAGACCTTTCTCTCTGTCTCTCTCACTATCCGCTCTGCCTGTCAAAAAAAAAAAAAAAAAAAAAAAAAAAAAAAAAAACAAGAAAAGAAATTGATAAATGGGAACCTGGGAGAATATCTCTCCTCTGGGAAGCATGATGGAGTCATTTTCATACTCTATTCTGCCAAGCCTTATAGCAAGACGCTGGACACACAATGAACTAATTGATTAATTGGTTGCTGCTTACTGAGACTTGCTTTGCTTTCTTTCTTTCTTTCTTTTTTTTTTTTTTTAAGATTTATTTTGAGAGAGAGAGAGAGAGAAAGGGAGAGAGAGAGAGACAGAGATCTTCCACCCACTGGTTCACTCCCCAGATGGCTGCAATGGCTAACACTAGGCCAGGCTGAAGCCAGGAGCCAAAAGCTTCATCCAGGTCTCACACATGGGTGCAGGGACCCACGCACTCCGGCCATCTTCCACTGCTTTCCCAGGCCGTTAGCTGGGAGCTGGATTGGAAGTGGAGCAGCTGGGACATGAACTGGTGTCCATGCGGCTTGCCGATGTCACAGGCAGTGACTTTACCCGCTATGCCACAATGCCAGGCCCGGGACTTATTTTGCTCTCTATTTCCTTTAGATTTTTAAAATTTGTGTTTATTAGAAAAACAGAGATCCTCTGTGTACTGGTTCACTCCTCAAATGTCCACAACAGCCAAGGGTGGGCCAGGCCAAAGCCGGGAGCCTGGAACCCAGTCTGCATCTCCTCAGTGAGCGGTGGGACCCAAGTCCTTGAGCCATCATCTGTCACCTCTCTGGGTGGCCTTTAGCAGGAAGCTGGAACCAGAACCAGATCTGGGACTCGAACCAGGCTCTCCCGGACGGGATGCGGTGCCTCAGCCGCTGTGCCATTGCCGGCCCATTCACCCTATTTACCACA
This sequence comes from Lepus europaeus, assembly GCF_033115175.1. Taxonomy (NCBI): domain Eukaryota; kingdom Metazoa; phylum Chordata; class Mammalia; order Lagomorpha; family Leporidae; genus Lepus; species Lepus europaeus. The sequence continues at coordinate 19,298,213 of NC_084840.1, read as the reverse complement.
TTTTTAATAGATTCACAAAGCTCTTTCTGGAGGGAAAAGGGGTTCTCTTGCAGGAGGAGTCTGTTCGCACTGTCTTCTCTGAAGCCCTCCCTCCCCGCCCCCGGCCCCGGCCCTGTCTGCATGTGCACAGCTCGTGGCACCATGCGCCCGAGGCCACGTTCCTCCCTCGTGCTTCCTGAGCACACCTCGGCCGTGGCACGTGTCACCGGAGTTGTTTGAAAACAGAGCCTGTGGCGTCTTCATCTTTGTTCTCAGAGCCTGTGGCCCACGGCGTACATGTGACAAATACATATTACACGAATGAGCAGCACTACATACGTGGGAATGAGCAACACTACATAGGTGGAAAAATCCAGTGAGCTGGCCTGAGGAAAGTCGCCTCCCCTCGGGGTCTCTCCTCCCTGTTAAACAGAGAGGGTGGCAGGGAGAGGTCTCAGGTCCCTTGTCACTCTGACCTCCGATGATTTGTAATTGGAGATAGGAATGGAAGCCTACACCCTTCCACGACCTTCAAACAGGGATGCCCGGAGGAAAATAACAAAGGAAAGAGGAGAAATCAGCGAAATCAGAAACAGACCAACAATAAAGAAAATCAATGAAAGCAAAGGCTGGTTCCTTGGAGAAATCAATAAAATTGATAAACCTCCAGCTAGGTTGATCAACCACAAAAGAAGAAAGACACAAATGACCAGCATCAGGAATGAAAGGGGGGTGGGGCAGCCTGCAGGAGCTACAAACATGAAACGGATAAAGAGGGAGCAGCACTAACAGCTTCAGAGGCTGCATTCCTTACCTTGGAAGAAATGGACAAATTACTGAGAACACCAAAACTGGCCCAAGAAGAAATGGAAAATCTAGCAGCCTTCATTCTCCTGCAGACTTGAATTTGCAGTGTAAATACAGCTGTTGAAATCCTATCGAACATTAAGGATGAAATGATCCTAACCCTGCAGGACTTATCTCAGGAAACAAAGGAAGATGGGGGTTTCTCAACTCGTGTTAGGGTCCAGCATTACCCTGATATCGCCGTCAAAGATATTACAAGGGGGGCCAGAGCTGTGGTGCAGTGGGTTAACGCCCTGGCCTGTAGTGTCGGCATCCCATATGGGTGCTGGTTCTAGTCCCGGCTGCTCCACTTCCGATCCAGCTCTCTGCTATGGCCTGGGAAAGCAGTAGAAGATGGCCCAAGTCCTTGGGCCCCTGCACCCGTGTGGGAGACCCGGAAGAAGCTCCTGGCTCCTGGCTTCGGATTGGCGCAGTTCCGGCAGTTGCGGCCAATTGGGGAGTGAACCAAAGGATGGAAGACCTCTCTCTCTCTCTCTCTCTCTGCCTCTCCTCTCTCTGTGTAACTCTCTCAAGTAATAAATAAATAAATATTTTATAAAAAAAACATATTACGAGGAACAGAAGCTGTGACACCAAAGCCCTTGTCGAATTTTTGCAAAATACAAAAAGGATCTGACATCAAGACCAGGAGCGCGGGGCCCATGGAGAGTGATGAAAGAAATACAAGCGTTCTTGACAGCTGACGTGACACCTTTCTAGAAAATTCTGAGAAATTGGCAAACAAAACAAAACTGCCAGGGCCAACAAGAGAATCGAGCAAGGTGGCAGAAATTAAGGTCAACACCCACAGTTAGGTGTATTTCTACATACGGGTAGCAAACAATTGGAAAATGAAGAGACATCCTTAAAGTAGCAGCCACAAACATGAAATAGGGGTCGATGTGCCAAAAGCTGTGTGGGACCTTTATACTGCAAAGAACAAAACTCGCTGAGAGAAACCAAAGAGATACAGGGGCTCTGCAGAAAGTCTGTGGAAGGGGCCGGCGTGGTGGCACCAGCATCCCATAGGAGTGCCGGTTCGAGTCCTGGCTGATCCACTTCCGTTTAGCTCCCTGCTTATGTATCTGGGAAGACAGTAGAAGATGGCCCAAGTGCTTGGGGCCCTGCCACCCACATGGGAGACTTGGAGTGAGTGCTGGGCTCCTGGCTTCGGCCTGGCCCAGCCTCAGTCTCTGTAGCCATTTGGGGATGAAGCAGCAGATGGAAGATCTTTCTCTCTCTACCCTTCCCTTTCTCTATTTATGCCTTTCAAATAAAATAAATAAATCCTTTAAAAAAAAACTCATGGAAGATGAATATTAGGAAAAAACTAGGCTAGTGTACCAACATTTTTTGTATCAAAATAAAATTTTTTTTTAAAAAAAGGATTTACTTATTTGAAAGAGTTACAGAGAGATGGAGGGACAGAGAGAGAAAGAGATTTTCCATCCACTGGTTCACTTATAACAGCTGGGGCTGAGCCAGGCTGAAGGCAGGAGGCAGGAATTCCATCCGGGTCACCCACATGGGCAGCAGGGGCCCAAGTGCTTGGCCCATCTTCTGCTGCTTTCCCAGGGCATTAACAGGATCTGGATTGGAAGCAGAGCAGCTGGGACTCAAACTGGTGTTCTGACATGCGATGTCAGTGTCGCAGGTGGCGGCTTAACCTGGTGTGCCACGGTGCTGGCCCCCAAAATAAACTTATTTTTAAAAGATTTTTGTGTGTATGTGTGTGATTGAAGAGCAGAACAACACAGAGGAAGAAGCAGACTGAGAGAGAGAGAGATCTTCCAGCTACTGGTTCACTTCCTAAGCAGCCTAACAGCTGGCCAAGGCTGGGCCAGGCCAAAGCCAGGAGCCTGGAACGCCATCTGCGTCTCCCACACGGGTGGCAGGGGCACAAGTACTTGGGCTTTCTTGTGCCGTCCTCCCAGGCACATTAGCAGGGAGCTGGATGGGAAACTGAGCAGTAGGCATGCCTATATGGGATGCCGGCATGACCAGTGGCAGCTTAACCCACTGTGTCACAAAGCCAGTCCCAAAACTCATAGTTGCATTTTTCCTGTGACTTTTTGAATTGCCCTCACACACATCAGCATAGGGAATCCAGAGACAGACCCACACGTGGTTTGCAGGTTGATTTTATAAACGTTTATTTATTTGGGAGGCAGAAAGACAGAACTAGCTCCCATCCGCTGGTTCACTCCCCAAATGCCCCCAGTGGCCCCTGGCTCAAAGCTGGGAGCCTGGAATTCAATTCAGATCTCCCACATGGGTGGCAGGAACCCAATTTCTTAAGCCACCGCCTGCTACCTCCCGGAGTGGGCATTAGCAGGAGCCAGAGTCCGGAGCCGGAGGTGACGTCAAGCCCAGGCATTCCAGTGTCACTGCTACCTCAGCTGCTAGGCCCAAGGCCTCCCCCACCAGTTGATTTAAAAAAAATTTTTTTTATTTGAAAGTCAGAGTTACACAGAGAGAGAAGGAGAGGCAGAGAGAGAGAGAGGTCTTCCATCCATTTGTTTACTCCCCAATTGGCTGCAATGGCCAGAGCTGCACCGATCTGAACCAGGAGCCAGGAGCTTCTTCCAGGTCTCCCATGTGGGTGCAGGGGCCCAAGGACCTGGGACATCTTCTGCTGCTTTCCCAGGAGCATTAGCAGGGAGCTGGATGGGAAGTGGAGCAGCCAGGTCTTGAACTGGCGCCCATATGGGATGCCGGCACTGCAGGTGGCGTCTTTACCCACTATGCCACAGCGCCGGCCCCACCAATTGATTTTTGACAAAAGTACCCAGAGAGTTTAAAGATGAAAGAATATCTTCCAACAAATGATAAGACAGAGCATCTTTCAGCAGAGCTAACATGGCAAAATTCTAAGAGAAAACACAAGACCTGACCTTGGCTTACTTAGGACAGCAAAAGCACCCACCATAAAGAGGTAGCGCAGGGACTCCATTGAAACTGGAAACTGTGGCTCTTCAAAGGATGCTTCCAGAAAACGGAAGTCGCAGATCACAGCCTGGGAGGAAGCATTCCCAATGCACGCACTGACAGCATTGAGGACACCTGCACGCAACCTAGAAAGAGCCCTCGCAATCCAGTAAGAAGAAAAATCAATGTTTTTGCATGGATTCTTTGAGCAGTCATTTCTCCAAATATATGAATGACCGAGAGGCACATTCAACGTCATTAACGGTTAAGGAGATGGGAGCTAAGACCCCAGTGCGATTTTACTACATTTCCATAGCAATGGTTACAAGCAAAAAAATGTCAAGGGTGAGTAAGGGTGCAGGGCAGCCGGAAGGTTCTCACATCACTGGCAGGTGCATACAGGGCTACAACCCCTTTGCCAATAGTTTGCCAATTTCTTCTTTGTTTTAAATTTAATTATGTGAGCAGCAGAAAGAGAGAAAGATATTCCATCCACTGGTTCACTCTCCAAATGGCCACCAGGGCCAGGCTGGGCCAGGCTGAAGCCAGGAGCCTGGAAGTCCATCCAGGTCTCCCACATGGGTGGCAGGGACCCAAGGACTTGGGTCATTTTCTGCAGTCTTCCCAGGTGCACCAGCAGGAAGGTGGACCAGAAGCAGAGCATCTGGGACCCAAACTGACACTCTGCGGTGGGATGCTGGGACTACAACTGGCAGCTTAACCTGCTGTGCCACAGTGCTGGCCCGTTTGCCACTTTCCTATCAGGTTAACACACACTTGCTGCACGACCCAACAATTTGAGAATATAACCCACCAGGACCTGTCCGTGCACATTGAGGGTAACTTCATCTGTAACAGCTCCAAACTGGAAGCAATGCCAATGTCCCTCAATGGGCAAATGGACAAACACATTGTGGCGTAGCTGCGCGATGAGACACCTCTCAGAAATAAAAAGAAACAAGCCACCAACACGAGCAGTGACTGGGTGAAGCCAGAGACGGAAGGATCTGTACCCCACGGCTCATCAATACCTCGCATTTGTGAAACTATTCCCCAGCGACAGACGCCAGACAAGAGGTCACCAGGGGCCAGTGGCTGGGATACACTGGCTGCAGTGGGCACAAAGGCTGCAGTGGTGGTTATGTGGGCTTATACATTTGCTAAAACGCATGGAACTGTATACTTTATTTTGAATTTATTTTAATCTTATTTAAAATACATAGAGAGACAGGCAGACAAAGATCTTTCATCTGTGGTTCACTCCCCAAATTCCTGCCACAGCCAGGGCTGTGACAGACCACACCCAGGAGCCCAGAACTCAATCTGGGCCTCCCATGTGGGTGGCAGGGACTCAGGTACACGAGCCCTCGCCAGCTGCCTCCCAGGAAGCTGGACTCAGAAGCAGAGCTGGGACCTGAACCCAGGCACTCCAACATGGGATGTGAAGTAGGCATTTTCACCAGTGTGCGACAACACCTGCCCCAAACTACACACTTTCAACTGATGTATTTTAAGTAAATTCTATCTCGATAAAGCCAAGTTTAAAAGAAAAAGAAGGGGCTGGTGCTGTGGCGTAGTGGGTAAAGCCACCACCTGCAGTGCCGGCACCCCATATAGGTGCCGTTTCAAGTTCTGGCTGCTCCACTTCTAATCCAGCTCTGCTATGGCCTGGGAAAGCAGAAGATGGCCCAGGTCCTTGAACCCCTACACCCACGTGGGAGACCCGGAAGAAGCTCCTGGCTCATGGCTTTGGATCAGTACAGCTCCGGCCATTGCAGCCATCTGGGGAGTGAACCAGCAGATGGAAGACCTCTCTCCCTCTCTCTCTGCCTTTGCCTATCTATAACTCTGCCTTTCAAATAAATAAATAAATCTTTAGGGAAAAAAGAAAAGGAAGGCACCATTGCTGTAGCCTGCGTCAAGGACGCGTGCTCTGAGGCCAGTCTCTGTCTCCACCTACTCACCCCCTGCAGCCCCAAGGCCGCAGACAGCAGGGCTCCTTCCTGGGGGGCAGGTCCTTTCCCAGCAGCCCCTCCCTGCCCAGCCCGGGCCAGGACCCTCTTGCGCGGGCAGCTACAACCAGAGCTTCCTGCCTGCCGGAGGCTGAGCAGCCCGGGTGTCCCAGGTGCGTACCCTGGGGCCAGAGCTGGGCCGGCTCAGCAGTCGTGTTGAGCTGATGCAGAGTTGGCCCTCAACGAAGTCCTCACCGGCTCTGCTCAGGTCTTGGCAGGGGCGAGAGACTGCACACGGAGTCCCTGGCACCTCTGCCTCCATCCGCAGCACCCCTTACCTGGCGGACCCCCAGGGCCAGGCTGCCCGTGGCCCGGTCAGGATGTTCCACCAGATCTGGCCTTGTCCTCTTGGTCTCTTCCCCACGCCAAGTCTCATCCTTTTTTTCTTTTATTTTTAAAAAGATTTATTATTTATTTATTTGAAAGGTGAATTGACAGAGAGAGGAAAAGATAGAGAGAGAGAGAGCATGCTTCTCTCTGCTGGTTCATTACCCCCCAACCCCCAAAGGCCACAACACCCCCGGGCCAAGCCAAAGCCAGAAGCCAAGAACTCAATCCAGGTCTCCCTCTTGGACGGCAGGGACCCCACTCCTTGAGCCAAGTTCTCTGCCTCCCAGTGGTGCCTTGGCAGAAGGCCGGGGTCAGGGGTCAGTGCTGAGTACTGCTACTCCGATATGGGACTCTGGCATCGTTGCCAGAGGCCAAACACCTGCCCCCATCCTGTTTTCGAACCCCAGCTCACTTTGTGCCCAGAGCTCTCCCTGCATCTAAGGACTCCCAGATAGACACGCACGCTGGCGGCGATCCTGATGTAGGCGCCCCAACAGCTGACTTTGAGGGGGACCTGGCTGAATGCCCACTGGAGACCCTTGGGAAAGAAGCCCCGGGGCTTGCCAGCGCTTCTCTCGGGCGGTGACCGACGGCCGCAGGAGCATCACTGACCGGCCTACCCCCCAGCCCCTCCCTGGGCATCTCTGCTGGAACACTGTATGGAGGCAGCAATGCCGGCCAAAGAGAGACAGCAGAGGGGTGCCAGGAGGCTCCTGCTCGCTTCCAGAGGCTTTTTTGCGCCCCTATTCCAGGGAGATGCAGAGGTGTGGGATCCAGACAGTCAGCCAGGGCCTGTGGGGAGCGGGGGGCTGGGCGTGGCGTCCTTAGGGCAGCCACAGCGATTTGGCCCCTTCCCCTTGACCTCCCGCAAGTGGACAGGAGGAGTGGACAAAGAGGATGCAACGACCCTGGTCATGGGAATAGCTGGACCCGCGCGCCTTGGAGACAATGGCTTGACCGGAGCACGTGGGCGAGCCCAGGAGGCTGGCTCAGGTCTGCGGCTTCCCGGGAGGAAGTGAGGCATTGTTTCAGAGGCTGTGTGGGCCTGCTGGAGCCCAGCACAATGCAGGGAGCGCTGGGTGCCAGGGCTAGCCCGCCGACAGCCGGGAACTTGTTTATCGCTTTAATGACCGCACGCTGGATCCACCTGGAAACAGACCTGCTAATGAGACAGAGCTGGCACAGCCCCAAGGGAAGCCAGTCGGGCCAGCTCCCCTGGAGGTGCTAAGGGTGTGTGGTCTCAGACAGGGAGCTGGAAAGCACACACCCGGGTTCTGTCTGGGGAAACCACAGGGAGGGCTTGTGCCTCTCCATCCTGCCTGCCCCCTGCTGCGGGGTCATGTGGAGGGGGAGGGGAGGGGACAGGAGGTTGACCAAGGCAGCACAGTGGGACTCCCCAGCCCGCCCTGTGCTCTCTGCCGCTGCTGGCCCTGAACCAGCAGTGCCGGCTTTCTGGACCTCGGTGTCCCCGGCTTCCAGGAAGGGGTACCAGAATCATCCCTGCCCGTCCCCCCACTTCCCCAGGGTGTTGGAGGATAAGGAAAGATCAGACGCAGCAACTGCTTTGAACTTCTTGGAAGAAAAAACCCTTTTAGACATCAAGGCTTGACGCTGTTTGCCTCTCGCCCCTGTGGCTGGGGCCCGGGAGCTCAGAGAGAGGTACTGTCTGGGACCTGGCTTTCCCAGACTGCTCCACAGACACCTGCCGTAGCCTGAGACAAAATCAGAGACTGCCCCAGCCTCAAGGATGTCTGGGAGCCGAGGGTGGGCACCTGGGTGGGGTGGGGGGCGGCGGCGTGCAGGAGGCAGGAGCGCCTAGCGGGAGACGCTCGGGAGCGCGCCCGCCACGGGCAGCTTGCACCTGGCTGTGGTCGTGTTGATCCCACAGACATCGGCGAGCTCAGGGAGTCGCGGGGGTTTTGTCTTGTCTGGAGAACTGACGTCCCAGGACAGCACCGGGACAGCGGGAGACTCGGTCTGTGCTGCTCTGACCCACCCCGCGTTCCCTGTCCAGGGCTCTCAGACACAGCTGTGGCTTACTGCCCTCCGACGCAGGCCCCAGGAGGCTGCAGGCCCCGGGCAATGAAGAGGCTGGGCCCCAGGGCTGGCAGCAGAGGGCCAGGAGGGGCCAAGAGGGGCCAGGAGGCGGAGGGCGCTGGCACCCAGCCCTGGAGCCAGCAGAGTGGCCTCTCCTGTGCACGCTGACGGACAGGAAGCCACAGCCCAGCGACCGTCGCTGCTCTGGGTGCTCCTGTGCCCTGAGTGAGACAGACACAGTCACGAGGAATGGGGGCGGGTCGGAGGCTGGAAAGAAAGCAGTGTGAGACCACGGAGTTGAAGGTATCAGGTACTTGGGAGGACCCTCTTTAAAAATTATTTACTTACTTTTATTTTACTTGAAAAGAGACAGGCGGAGAATGATTTTCCATCTTCTGGTTCATTCTCCCAAATGCCCCCAAACAGCCAGGGCTGGATCAGGCGGAAACCAGGGGCCCAGAACTCAATCCAGGTACCGCCCTAGGGTGTGCGCTAGCAGGGAGCAGACTAGCACCCCTATGAGGATCCTCTTAGAGGAGAGCAGAGATCTAAAGATTTACTTATTTATTTGAAAGTCAGAGTTACAGAGAGAGAGGGAGAGACAGAGAGATCTTCCATCCGCTGGTTCACTCCCCAAATGGCCCTAACAGCCAGGAGTTTCTTCTGGGTCTCCCACATGGTCAGGGGCCCAAGCGCTTGGGCCATCTTCCACTGTCTTCCCAGGCCATCAGTAGGAAGTCGGATTGGAAGGGGAGCAGCTGGGATACAAACTGGCGCCCTCCGGGATGGCTGCGTCACAGGCGGCAGCGTTACCGCTACACCGCAGCACCGGCCCCTCAGTGAGGATTTGAAGCTTTGTAGATCATCAAGAAGTTTCTTCACGGGCTGGGCTGGGCTGATGAACACAGGTTCCACCGAGGCTTCTGCCGTGGCAGGTGGCAGGGGCACAGCTGGGACACAGCAGGAAGCAGCCTGTGAGCTGGGCTGGCCCGAGGGCTCAGCTCTGGACCTGGATGCCAGGATGCCAGGTTACGGCTCTGTCTCTGCCCTGGGCCCAGGGCAGATGGCTTTGTTTCTGACCCTGAGGTCGTCAGTAGGTGACCTCTGTGGCCCTGCGGGCACGCGGGGGCCCTGGCACCTGGCTTATCTTTCCTGTTCCTTGCTCTCCCCATCAGTGCCCCTGCACACAAAGGACAACGTTTGCGTGCCCCAGTTCATACGTGGAACCTGATTCCCAACGTGATGGTGCTAGGAGGTGGTTAGGATGAGATGAGGGCACCAGGAGGGAGCCCCCACATGTGCTCTTATAAGAGGGAGAGGAGGGGCCGGTGCTGTGGTGTAGTGGGTAAAGCCGCCACCTGCAGCACCAACATCCCATATGGGCTCAGGTTCCAGTCCCGACTGCTTCACTTCCAATCCAGCTCTCTGCTGTGGCCTGGGAAAGCAGTAGAGGACGGCCCAAGTCCTTGGGCCCCTGCACCCATGTGGGAGACCCAGAAGGAGCTCCCGGCTCCTGGCTTCGGATCAGTGCAGCTCCGGGTGTTGTGGTCATTTGGGGAGTGAACCAGCGGACGGAAGACCTTGCTCTCTCTGATTCTACCTCTCTCTGTAACTCTGCCTTTCAAATAAATAAAATAAATCTTAAAAAAAAAAAAAAAAAAAAAAAAGGACGGGATGGGCATCAGAGAGCAGTTAGACACCTGGGATCAAGTCCCAGCTCCTCTCCCCAGGAGAACCAGCGGATGGAAGATCTGTCTCTCCCTCTCTCTGTAACTCTGTGTCTCAAATAAATAAATCTTTAAAAATATATTAAAAATTTTAAAAAGCCAGAAGAGGACGAGACCAGAGCTCTCCCCACGAGAGGGCACAACGAGGAGGCAGCATCCCTAAGCCAGGGAGGGAGCGCTGGCCCAGAACCACAGTGACCAGCATCTCCACCTTGGACTTCCCAGCCTTCCGAACTCTGAGACACTCCCGTGTGCTCCTTATTGCCGCTGCATTGTGTTGTGGCAGCCTGAACAGGACAGGTGTGTCCCTCGGGGGACCTGTGGACATGAGGCAGAGAGCATCTTTCACAGTTAAAGGCGCCAGAGAGGCCGGCATCATGGCTCGGTGTGTTAAGCCTTCAACGCTGGCATCCCATATGAATGCTGGTTCAAGTCCCGGCTGCTCCACTTCCCATCCTGCTTCCTGCTAATGTGCCTGGGAAAACAGCAGAGGATGCTCACATACTTGGGCCCCTGCACACACGTGGGAGACTGGGTGGAGTTCCTGGCTTCTGACTTTGGCCTGGCCCAGCACCATGGCCGTTTGGGGAGTGCACCAGCAGATGGGAGACCTCTGTGTCTAACTCTGCCTTTCACGTAAATAAATAAAAGCTCCAGGGTTGCCGCAGTCTTGGCCTTGGCGTTACCATCTCTGATCCCCTGTGTTGGAGAAATAAGAGTCATCCGAGGGCTCACCACCCAGGCATCTGGGGAGGACCGAGTGTGATCCTCACAGGAAGTCTTGACATGGGCTTTGCATGCTGCAAGGGGGCAGCTGGGGGTGGCCCTTTATTCTGGGGGGCGCCCCTCTACCCTCCACAGCCAGAGGATGGAGCCCCCCTGTGGATCTCCAAGGGGGGTAAACCCTGGGATTTCAACCCAGCAAGTAAAAGTCTCAAGAGCCCAGAGGAGACCACGTGGGGTCTCGGAGTTTGCCCAGCGGCTCTGGGCTGCAGAGTTGGGGTACAGGTTCTGGATTTGACCCCCACAAGTCCCTTAGCTGCCCTGGGCTCCCACGTCCCTCACTTATGAAGTAGAGCTCATCTCCGCGCGCCCTTCCAGCCGGGGACAAGCGAGGTCGTGCTTCGGAGCAAAAGGAAATCAGCTTTATCAGTTTGATCTATAAAAATCAGTTTTATCTATAAAGATAAAACATGTTGTTATCCCCAATAAGAATGTAATAGGGCCCAGTGCAGCCCTGGGGGTGGCTCGGGGGAAAGGGGTTTCCCCCTCTTTCTGGGCTTTTCTAGGGGGTCTTTTCCAGCAGGCCTCTGCGCCCCCGCTGGCAGAGAGGGGCCGTCTGTCCAGGGGACTCCTGGCCCTGCCTCCCACCCTCCCACGGGAACCTCTGTATTTCAGGGGCTTCCCCCTCCTCCCGCTGTTTCCTTCTCAGGCTCCTGGGGAACAGAGGCTGCAGGGGGAGTCTCTCTCTCAGCCTGGGCTTCCGTCCCCAGGCCGAATTCCCCAGGAAGACGCCCCGTGGCAGTGGTAAGGAGAGTGAGAGAATCCAAGTGGAGTGTCAGAGAGGAGCGGCTCACAGAGCGAAACGAGTCAGCCGCCCAGGCCCAGGCCCACTGGGAGCAGGCAGACTCCAGACTCCAGGCTGCGGCAGTCACAATGATGGAGATCAGGGATGACCTAATGGCCTAGCCCAGCTCCAAAGCCTGGGGTGAGGGCAGGGGGCCGCTCCCTCCAGGTGTAATTGGCACAGAGCCTTTGGACTTGGAGCGAGACCCAGAAGGGGCGGAGGACCTGGGACTCACTAAGGCGGGCACAGCCTTCAAGACACTCGCAGAAGCACCCGGGGTGTGGGGCCGGGAGGAGGAGGATGCGATGGGTGCCCCTCGCTGCACCCGTGTGGGATGTGGACAGAGAACGGGGAGCCAGGCGCCCGAGGCGGGAGCAGGTGCTTCCGGGCCAGGAGGAAACACAGCGAGGGGCGGGCACAGCTGCTTGGGGCACCCGCACCCCACATCAGAGCGCCCGGTGGGAGCTGCTGCTCTGCTTCCAACGCAGCTGCCTGCCGACGCACACAGCAGGAGGTGGCGGGTGGCGGCTCAGGTCACAGGTCCCTGCCACCGTGTGGGAGGCCCAGAGAGAGACCCAGGCTCCAGGCTCAGCCTGGCCCAGCCCTGGCTGTTGAGGGCATTTGGGAATGAACCAACAAGTGGAGGAATTCTGTCAGAGTTTCTCTGCCTTTCAAATAAGTATAAATAAAAAATTTTAAAAGAATAACAAAGAAGGATGCAAAACTTAAGATGCGTCTTGGGACCCCTGTACCCCCGCAATGCAGGGTGCCTGTTCCAGTCCTGGCTGCTCCACTTCTGATCCAGCTCCCTGCTGAGGCCTCCTGGGAGGCAGAAGACGGCTCAGGAGCTTGGGTCTTCGCCAGCCACGTGAACCACCTGTGTGGCATTTTGGACTCCTGGCTTCTGCATTGCCTACTCCTGGTTGTCGCAGACATTTGGGGATTGAACCAGCAGATGGAAGATGTTTCTCTCCCTCTCATTCTCTCTCTCAATCTCTCTGCCTTTCACATAAATAAAATTAAATAAACATTTCAAAATAAAACTGAAGATAAAACAAAGAGAGAGAGAGAGGAAGGAAGAAAGAAAAGGAGAGAGGGAGAGAGAGAACATCATTATATTCTTAGAATTGTACCTAGGAGCCACACTGAATCTGTTTGTATTAATATCACATTAACATGAGAATTGATGAGAATTGTGTTGTAGTAATTATCATGCAGTTGCTGTGACCCTGAGAATCTAATGTATTAATAAATTCCCTAAAAAAATAATATAAAAGAAACCCTGAAGTCTCCAGTGGTCAAAGCTGAAATAATTTGAGCAACAAAAGTTTTTAAAAAAGAGAAAATGTAGTGCGACGGGAGAGGCCAAACCCGCTGACAGTGAGATGGGGGACAGGCACAGGCTCCTTGAAGGGACCGTGAGAAGCCAAGGCAGCCCTGAGCCCCGCGGCAGCGCTATGGCCGGGCCACTGTCGCTGGCCGCGTGGCTGGGTCGCCCCCCACCTCGGCCCCCACCCCAGCAGAGCCACGACGGCTCCGTCCACCTCGGGCATGACAGACCTCACTGAAACCTACAGAGACCCCCGGGGACGGAAACCGGGATGCCAAGGATTCGCGGAGCGCGGGTCTCACCCTCCGCCTGCACCTAAGTCCCAGCTGGGAGCCTGCAGCCCAGAGCAGGTGCTCCTGACCCCACGTCCCCACTGAGGCCGCCCTGGGCGACCGCGACCCGGCTCAACAGTCAGCTGGGTTCTTGGCTCGTGGCTTTGGTCACTGGGCTGTCGGGGGCATTTGAGGAACAACCCAGGGGAGGGGAGCTCTGTGTGTCTCACTCTCTGTCTCCTCGCTCACATATGACATTTTAAACCGCCAACAGAAAACCTCCTGCTGGGTGAGGGCTGTTCTGATTTTCCTGGGTGAAGTTTTGTGGGTGCAACGCCAGAGGGGAGGTCTCAGGTCCCTGCTGGGATTCCTGTAGAATCAGGACCCTAGCGTCCGGAGCAGTGGTAGAGATAATCAAACCCATTTTACAGAACGGGAAACTGAGTCCCAGGGAAGGGAGCAGCCTTCCATCTTCCAGCTCTCGGTGGTCCTGTTTGCTTTCTACACTATCCCTCACCCTGGAGAGAGAGCTTTCCTGTCCCCATAGTCCATGGCTTGGGTGAGGGTCCCCCGGGGTTCAGTTGCACCCCGAGCTGCCCACAGGGAACACAGAACACAGGTTGCCTGTGAGTCCCCTCCCCCACTCCACGTTCAGTCTCTGCTCTGTCTCTAAATTGCCGTGGTACATTTCTATATTAGTGTTCTTTTCTATTTTAAAAATCCTTTCCCATTGTGCCTTGGCTCAACGCGGCAATGCTGTTCTCCTGGATGTACCTAGAGGCTTTTCAATCAAAAAAAAAAAAAAAATCCACATGTTTCTATTTCTTTATATATCTCTGCTTTTTCACGAAAGTAAGTATTTGTTGAATGGAACTGGAAGAAAATTTGAAGAAGAATGTTTTTGTACCTTGTATGTTTTGCTGCTCTTGTTGTTAAATAAGCGCTTTGGCGACAGGTCTTTTGTTCTGGGAAAGCACTCCGTGTTGGGGAGGGGGTGCACCCCACGGGCTGGCTTAAATCTGCCTGGCAGAGCCCCCATCTCATCATCCTCTCTTCTTCTTCTTCCCTCGTTCTGCTCCCCCACTGTGTTTCTTTTCATTTTCAATTTTTTTTAATTCTCATTTTATTTGAAAGGAAGAGAGTGAGGGTCTTTTATCCACTGGTTCAATCCCCAAATACCTGCAACAGGCAGGGCAGGGCCAGGCAGCAGCCATGAACCAAGAATTCCGTCCAGGTCTCCCTCCTAGGGTGCACAGGAGCAGGAAGCTGGCTCAGAAGCAGAGCGGCGTGGTGGTACAGCAGGTGAAGCCGGTGCTCGCGATGCCAGCAGCCCGTGTGGACACCAGTTCGAGCCTCAGATGCTCTGCTTCTGGTCCAGCTCCCTGCTAATGTGCCTGGGAAAGCAGCGAAGGATGCTGTGGGAGACCCAGGTGGAGCTCCAGACTCCTGGCTTTGACATGCCCCTGATCTGGTTATCGCAGCCATTTGAGAAGTGAACCAGTGGATGGAAGATCTCACCCCCCTCTCTGAAGCTCTATCTTTCAAATAAATTAAATAAGTCTTTTCCTTTTTTTATTTTTTATTTTTTGACAGGCAGAGTGGACAGTGAGAGAGAGACACAGAGAGAAAGGTCTTCCTTTGCCGTTGGTTCACCCTCCAATGGCCGCCGTGGCTGGCGCGCTGTGGCTGGTGCACCGCGCTGATCCGAGGCCAGGAGCCAGGTGCTTCTCCTGGTCTCCCATGGGGTGCAGGGCCCAAGCACTTGGGCCATCCTCCACTGCACTCCCGGGCCACAGCAGAGAGCTGGACTGGAAGAAGGGCAACCGGGACAGAATCCGGCGCCCCGACTAGGACTAGAACCCGGGTGCCGGCACCACAAGGCGGAGGATTAGCCTATTGAGCCGAGGCGCCGGCCTAAATTAAATAAGTCTTAAAAAAGAAGAGGAAGAGGAGCAGCAGCAGCTGGGACTTGAACGAGGCACCGTCTGCGTGTGACCTAAGATGCAGGCGTCCAGGTTGGTGTCTTAACTGTTTGCCAAGCGCCCACCCCTCCCCACTATTTCTGCCCCCTAATTCCTCTGCTGCCTCCTATCGCCAGTACCACTGACCACTACCTGGCCTTGCCCAGTCGGGGGCAGAAACAGCAGCAGCCCCGGGGCGAGGTGAGCAGACAGCTGCTCCGGCTGGGGCTGGGGTTGCCGCCATGCCCACCTCCTGGCAAGGTGATTCCCCACGCCCACAGTCCACCCACAGCATCGGTTCATGGCAGACCCAAGGGAAATGCTTACGCTGAGACACGGGTTAGCATCTGCAGAGGGGCAGAGCGAGTCCCCCCTTCCCCAGGCAGCAGGGAGCCCGGCCCTGTGGCTGGGACACAGCAGTGTGGGCACAGGCTGCTCCACCTCCCACCCATCGCCCACCTCCCTCCTACAGGCACCTGCTGCGTGGGCCCAGCGCTCTGCCACATCCCT
Organism: Lepus europaeus; assembly: GCF_033115175.1. Taxonomy (NCBI): domain Eukaryota; kingdom Metazoa; phylum Chordata; class Mammalia; order Lagomorpha; family Leporidae; genus Lepus; species Lepus europaeus. The sequence goes on along the minus strand of NC_084840.1, from coordinate 19,282,714 downwards.
GGAGATGCAACAGTGGGAGGGATGCAGCCCAGCCCAGGCCCTGCCCCAGGTACCCAGCCAGATGGACGCGGGTGAGTGTCCTGAGGAGCTCTGGCTGCCCTGTGAGCCCAGGAGGGCCCCTGACGTGTGTTAAAGATCCTCAAGGGGCCGGCACTGTGTGGCATAGCGGGATAAACCTCTACTTGCAGTGCTGGCATTCCTTATAGGCGCCAGTTTGAGTCCTGGCTACTCCACTTCCGATCCAGCTCCCTGCTAATGTGCCTATGAAAGCAGTAGAAGATGGCCTAAGTGCTTGGGGCGCTGCACCCACATGGGAGACCTGGATGAAGCTCCTGACTCCTGGCTTCAGCCCTGCCCAGCCCTGGCAGTTGCATCATTGGGAGAGTGAACCAGTGGATGGAAGCTCGCTCGCTCTTGCTTGATCGCTCACTCCCTCCCCCTCCCCCTCTACTCTGCCTTCCAAGTAGATGAAAATTTAAAAAAGAATATTGGTTCAAATACAATAGACACTTATTTTAAAAATTAACCCGTGAAGTTGTCAGCCACTGTGTTTGTGAGAATTAGCTGTAGTAGCAATAGGAAATCAACATGAGGGTGCAGGTGCCACGGACCTGTGCCAGGGTCGGAGCATCCCTGGGGACAACAGATCTGTGTTTGGGACAGGATAGGGTTTTGGTGCTTGGGAGCAGATACACAAGAAACAGCTGGGTTCTCATTTGAGGCTGGAGTTTGGGAGGGAAGTCTGGCTGGGGACAGAGACTCAGAGACTGGGAGGGCGCGGGAAGCGATGGAAACCATACACCTGGCCGAGGGAGGAGAGAGAGAAGGCAAGAGGCGGGCAGAGGAGCCCTGGGAGGAGGGAGCGGGCAGCTACAGAGGATTAACTACGTCAGCCCCTAACAACGGCACCAAGGACTCCAGTTGCCTCCTGCTTCTTCCCTGGGGTCTGTGCTCTGTACTGCAGGCCCTGAGGCTGTCTGCAGAGCCTCTGGGGAAGGAGCTGCTGCTCCCAGCACCTCCCGGGGACCTCCGAGGACGAGCACATCAACTTGCACCTGCGCGGCCTGGAGTGCGCGCTGCCCTGGCACGCGGCAGCTGCATGGTGCGGGGGGGGGGGGGGGGGTGGTGGTGGCTGAGGCTGTCTTTTTCACCTCTTTGGCACTCAGCCCAAGAGCCTAGACTTCTCCCACACTGGAACGCACAACCCTGGGCCCCTCACCTGGGAGAAGGCCGACGTGGGGCACAGTGGGCAGAGCTGGGGCCGGGGGGACAGGTCCTGCCAGGGAGCAAGGGGGAGGTTCCTCTCCCAGATGGAAATATCCTCCTCTCCCCACAGGACTGTAGGGGCAGGCGTGTGTTCAGTGGTTAGGCACCGCCTGCAAGATACTGGAATCCATCTCAGAGCGCTGGTTCCTGTCCCCGCTGCTCTGTTTCAGATCCAGCGCCCTGCTAATGTGCCAGGGAAGGCAGCAGAAGATGGCCCAAGTGCTGGGCCCCTGCCACCCATGTGGAGACCCAGATGGAGCTCCTGGCTCCTGGCTTCAGCCTTGCCCAGCCCTGGCTGTTGTGACCATTTGGGGAGTGAACCAGCAGATGGAAGATTGATGTCTGTTTCTCTAATAAATAAATCTTTAAAAAATATATATAGCGGCTCCTGAAGCCTCCTTCCCATGAAAACACACACAACAGGTCTGCCACGTGGGAGTGCATTCAACGGATGACAGAAAAGCCAGATGGTGGGACTTTATTTTCTTTATGTAGTGAGAAGCCCAGAGGTTGTCAGTGGGTGGCGTTGGTCAAGGGCACAACAATATTAGGAGAATATCCTATACTTTTCCTGATCTTTCTCCAAGAGTCACAACATGGATACCAAAGCTCCAGGCATCACAGCCCTATCCAGGGAATGGAATAGAGGGGCCATCCGTCCCATTCACTAAGAAAGGCAAGCATCTCCCTAAACCCACGTACGGCTTCCACCCACGTCTCCTGGGCTAGGACGCTGCCAATGTCCCTGCCACTAACAAGTGAGAGGAGAAAGGGTGGTCGGCACTCTCCAGCCATACAGCAGACCCGCAGGGGACGGGGCAGGTTCAGAGCGGTGTGGGCTAAGGGCAGGGCTGCGGTACAAGCAGGTTAAGCTACTATTCGGGAAGTACCAGAGAGTACCCGGGATCAAGTCTCGCCTCTGCTTCCCACCCAGCTTCCTGGTGGCACCCCTGGGAGGCAACAGATGATGGCTCAAGTACTTGGGGTCCTGAAGTCCATGTGGGAGACCCGGATGGAGTTCCTAGCTCCTGGCTTCCACCTGGCCCCAGCCCTGGCTGTTGCGGGTATTTGGAGAGTGAACCAACAGATGAAGATCTTTCTCTCATTCCCTTTCTCTATCACTCTTTCAAATAAATATATAAATCTCTAAAAAATAATAAAACATGCTTGTTGACTCAAATTGCCCCTTCTCAGGAGATATTTTGTTCCATTTGGAGGCAGGCAGAGCATAAGAGCTTGCTAAGCCATGTCAGAGACCCCCACTCACCATACCCAAGCTGACCCCCAAAGACCCATGCAGCGCCTGGCCCCGACTGTGGCCCTCTGATGTCTGTCTGTCTGTCTGTCTCTCTCTCTCTCTCTCTCTCGGACATCCTGTCTTGTGGAAGACGATGGAGTCTTAACCCCAGGTAACAAAATTCAGGGCTGTGTTCAGTTTACTCAGGGAGGAAAAGTCAGACCAGCTGCCTGCTCTGGACACGGGGCTCACCTGCCCACCAGTGCCTGCTGTGGACACGGGGCTCACCTGCCCACCAGTGCCTGCTCTGGACACGGGGCTCACCTGCCCACCAGTGCCTGCTCTGGACACGGGGCTCACCTGCCCACCAGTGCCTGCTCTGGACACGGGGCTCACCTGCCCACCAGTGCCTGCTGTGGAGATGGGGGCTCACCTGCCCACCAGTGCCTGCTCTGGACACGGGGCTCACCCGCCCACCAGTGCCTGCTCTGGACACGGGGCTCACCTGCCCACCAGTGCCTGGCCTTGGGGGTCCCTAGGCTGGGGCCACAGGAGGGCTCCTTCCAGGGAGCTTACTCCCCTCCTCTCCTCATCCCTTCCTGGCCCCACCTGATGGCTACACGAGTTTACTGGGAGTGCAGGTGCCTCCTCCTCCTCCTCCTCTCACCTGCAGGTAGAGGTGTCTGAAGCTGACTAGGTGACCCACACCCACCTCCTTCCTGCCCACCCCACCACCGTGGGTGCCAGGAGACCACGTCCTTGGGCGCAGCCCCCTCCTAGGCACGCTCAAGGCTGGGAAGCCGGCCCACGCGGCTCTGTCAGACGCCGTGGGGGTGGGGCTGGAGGGGAGACTCCTGCAGACTTTCAGGCATGACTCACACTTGGCACTTGGTGCCGTCTGCCTATGGGAACACAAGGACAGACACCTGCCTATCTTCCAGGGCACAGGAGCTGGGGGCGGGGGGGGGGGGAGGGCTCTGACATCAGGAGCTGTGGGCGTGTCCTCCCCCAGGGGACAGCAACCCCTGCTGCAAGGCTGGTGGCTCTCCTGGGGGTCAATGGACAAAGGTCACACACGTGGACCCCATGTCCTGACCCCACACAGCCTGGGAACCGGACCGGAGCTATTTTGAAACAGGCAAGTGTCTGAGCTACACACAATTACGTTAGCAAGTCTGCACAGCCCAGTCAGGGGCAGAAACCTGGGGCACAGGGTCTTGTGTCTTCTGCTTCATGCATGTCTACGTTTGCCTCTGCAGAATTGCGTATTTATTGCTACTTATTTGGAAAGCAGAGTGGCCGAGAGAGAGATTGTCCCTCTGCTGGTTCATGCCCGAGTGCCCACAAGAGCCAGAGCTGGGCCAGGCTGAGGCACAGTCTCCCACGTGGGTGCAGGGGCCCGAGCACTGGGCCATCTTCTGCTGCTTTCCCAGGTGTGTTAGCAGGGAGCTGGTTAGGAAGTGGAGCAGCCGGGACTTGAACCGGAGCTCACCCGGGATGCTGGCATTGCAGGCAACAGCTTAACCTGCTGTGCCATGGCGCTGGCCCCCAGGGAGACATTTGTAAGAGTCAGGAGGGGTCCCTGCACCAGAGGAGCCTGGAAGGGCATCTGGGAGCACTCGCCCCCAGCCCCCGGGTGAGGCTGCCCTCGGCTCCCCGAGGCCTGGGCTTCCCCATCAGTTCTTTTAGGTGAAACAGTGGAAAGCGGGAGAGAGAGGAAGACAAACGCAACAGTCAATAAAAAAAAAAAAAAATGAAGTAAATGAGAAGAAATAAAGAGATGATTAAAACAATGTAAATGATTCAATGAACTAAAGTAAACAATCTGGGGCCGGCACCGTGGCGCAGTTAATCCTCCGCTGCAGTGCTGGCATCACATATGGATGCTGGTTCGAGTCCCAGCTGCTCCACTTCTGATCCAGCTCTCTGCCATGGCCTGGGAAAGCAGTAGAAGATGGCCCAAGTGCTTGGGCCCCTGTACCTGCATGAGAGACCCAGAAGAAGCTCCTGACTCCTGGCTTCGGATCAGCTCAGCTCCTAGTCGAGGTGGGAGCGTAAACGCTGGGGAGTCCCGGCACACAGAGCCCCCTGGGGAACAGCAGGTGCATTACCTCTGCTGCCTCCTCCAAACCCGGGGTCTTCTCCCAGTCGCCAGGAAAGAGCACAATGACAAGGAAAATGAGATGAGGAGGGGACTGCAAGAATGTGATGGAAGATTCTAAAGGACACAACAGAGATAAGGAAGGATCGAGACAAGGAAAAACAGAACTGGAGACAAAGACCAGAAGGCTGGAAGAGATCAACGATCCAGTAAAATTGTAGGAGAAATGTAATCCACCGCTGAGGAGATCGGGAGCTGGGGCTGTGAAAGCAAAGGTGTTGACCGTGTCCCGGGGGCGTGGACCCAGGAGCACCAGAGGGCCAGCAGGGTGCAGGGCCTGCCCCGACTCCTCTACAGTCACTGTAGCCGCTGGGTAACCAGCACCAGGCCCCTTTCAGAGCTCAGCCCTCTGCCTAAGCACCACGGGCATCGTCTTTCTCCCCCTGCTTTTATAAACAAGATTTATGTATTTATTAGAAAGGCAGGGTGACAGAGAGAGACAGACAGACAGACAGAAATCTTCCATCCATGCACTGGTTCATTCTCCCAAATGGCCACAACAGCCAGGGCTGGGCCAGGCAGAAGCCAGGAGTCAGGAGCTCCATCCTGGTCTCCCACGGTGGCAGAGGCCCCAGGAATTGGACCATCTTCTGCTGCCTTCCCAGGTGCATTAGCAGGAAGCTGGATGGGAAGTGGAGCAGCTGGGATGGGAGCCAGCTAACAGATTAGTTTCAGCTAACAGATTTCAGACCCAAATTCAAACTCCCCTCCCCCGGGGCCAGGAGGAGGGATGGATCACCAGCAGTGGCACAGGTGCGAGGCGGAATACTATACAGCAGTGACCGTGAGCTGGCTCCACTGCAAACAGCCTTCTAACACGGAGAGAGAGAGAAGCCAGGCTTGAAAACCCGCGCTGCAAGGCCGGAGGCCGCCCCGGGCTCCTCTGTTCACTCCTTAAATCCCCTCGACAGGAAGTTCTGAAACAAAGAGCCTAACCGGGCAGGACTTTTTTCGCTAAATGTAGGCCAGCGTCTTGCCTCCTCCCGCCAGAGCCCCCTTGGAGAGCCAAGTGCTGAGCCCCCCCAAGCTGATGGCGCCTCGGCCAGGGTCTGCCGGTGGGCGCCCCAGCCGCTGTCTCCCTCTGCCTTTGTCTCGGCTCCTCTTTGTGTGCTGGGTGGAGCGGCTCCCGGGCCGGGACGGTGGCAGGCTGGTCTTTTTATGCTTTTGTCCGTCTCCACCCTCTTCCCCGGCCATTGCCGCGGGCTTTTCATCGTTCCCGTCCCCACTCCTGCCCTCTCCTCCTCGGCGGCCCGCGCTCTTCCCGGCCCCGCGTCCCCGCCGTCTGATCCTTGGGACGGGCTGGTTTTCGGCTTTTGTTTGGGCTGCAGGGCTTTCTCTCCGCCTCTGCCTCGCTCTGCCACCGCCTCCCTTCCCTCTCCCTCCTCGCGGCGTCCTTTGTGGGACACACACTTTTATCTCGCTTTGATTTGCTCTCTCCGCTTTGTAGAGGGGGAATGAAAGGTTCAGCTAATTGTGGCGGCCGGGCTGTGGCGCCCGCTGCCCTTCCCGGCACCTGCCCCACTGGGACTGAGCAGTAAGGGAAACAGGGCAGCTCACCTCCCACGGCCGGCTCCGGTTCCTCGAGGGGACGCAGGCCAGGTACCATGGGCCCTCACCACCACCTCCGGGAAGCCTCCCGGGAACTCTTGCTTGTGCCATTTGCTCAGCCCCTCGCTGTGCGCTGGTGTGTGCCAGCCAGGCCAGTGCTGGCTGCAGAGTGGCCAACCAGACACATGTGCGGCGTCCCAATGACACAGTGTGGCTGGCGGGGTGGCAGGGGGATGACCTGAGGACAGGGGTCCCAGGACAGCTGCTGTGTAAGCTGAGAGCTGAAGGGGCCGGGAGCCCTGGGGGCGGGGGGCAGAGGGTGCCCCGTGCGGAGGGCGTCCGGCTAACAGGGAGCGAGCAGGCACAGAGCTCATCGTGCTCGGTGGTCGGTGGTCGGCCGTGACCTGCTGGGGGCTGGTGATGGAGTCAGCTAAGGAGCGTGGAGTCCAGCCTGAGGACACAGGAGTCGCTGCAGCCCTTCCGTGGGGATGCGACAGCTCGCACCTGGCTGTGGCGCGAGCGCAGCTGGCCTGCAGGGAGGGTCACGAGGGGCGCTGCTTCCTGTTGCCACTCGGACCAGTTACCCAGGTGACAGTGGCCTCAGACCACACACACACACACACACACAGACATGCAGAAACCCTTGCACACATACACAAACAGGCATACACATACATCATACACACATGTTGTCCCGCTGGACTCACACTCACTGGGCTCAAGGTAAGGGGCTGGCAGGGCGGCCTCCTCCCACAGGCTTGGTGGAAAATCCACCCCGAGCCCCAGCGTGCGGAGGCCACCTGTGCTCCATGGGCTCTGGCCCTTCGTCCATCATAATGGAGCCGAGAGCTCTAATCTCCACTCCCCCAGCCCCTTCCCCGCCCTGGGTCTGACTCTGACCTGTGGCTACATTGGGCCCCCCTGGGTGCCCCGCACAACCCAGGTAAGCGTCCCGTCCCGAGAGCCTTCCCTGATCTCGCCAGCAACGTCCCTGCTGCCCTGGAAGGCTCTGGGGATCGGGATGGGGACAGCTTGGGGCAGGAGGGGGGGATTGTTCTGCCCTCAGGCACAGCTCGAACCAGGGGACAGCAGTGGACAAGGAGAGTGACACACAGAGACGGAGAGAGGTCTTCTATCTGCTGGTTCACTCCCCAGATGCCGGCAAACAGCCAGGGCTGGGCCGGGCTGAAGCCAGGAGCCAGGAACTCCGTCCAGGTCTCCCACGTGTGTGGCAGGAGCCCAAGCCCTTCGGGTCTCCTGCTGTTTTAAGGGGAGTGACTTAGGAGGGACTGTCTGGTGAGTGATGGGAGTGGGGTGTGGGGGAGGACGAGCCGGGACCACATCTCCCTTTCTGGCTCCAGCATCCACAGAGCTGGCGATGGCGTTCACGAGGGAGGACCCAGAAAACCAGGCGCCCGGGGCGGAACACACGTGGAGCTGAGCTTCCGCTACCTCAGACGTCCCAGAAGCAGCGCCCAGAGTCCGGGAGAGGCTGGAGCAGGGCAGCAGGTGCTGGGCAGCGGCCTGGCAGCCTGTTTTGCAAGGAAAATATGGGAACACTTGCCGCCCGCTCACTTCTGCGCCGCCTCGGGCCACACTCGCACCACGGTAGTAGAGGACTGCTTCCGACAGACGCCACGTGGCCCGCCAAGCCATGCGCCCGGTCAGAAGGGGTTTGTCGAGCCCTGGCCCACAGGGGTCGTGTGCAAATGTGCACAGGTGTGGAGAGAAGCCCAGGGCCGACAGGTGGAGCGAGACGAAGAGAAGCTACAGGATGCAACATCCAAGGGACAGGAACAATACAAGGGATGCGAATGGACGTGGAGAGGGACAAGGGACACAGCTGGACATGGAGACAGAGTAGCCAGAGGTGCCAGAAGACAACCAGGAGTGCGGGCCTGCTGCAGAGCAAGGTGTGGCTGTTTGAAAACACACCACGGGGGTGGATGCCGTGGTGCAGTGGGTTGGGCTGTCCCTTGGGACGCCCATGTCCCATATCACAGTGCACGGGGCCAAGTCCTGCCTCTGCTTCAGACCCAGCTTCCTGCCCATGTGCAGGGTGATGGGCCAAAGTCTGGGGCTCCTGCCACCTGTGTGGGAGACCCAGACGGGGTCTCGGGCTCCTGGGTTAGGTACAGCCCAGCCCTGAGTGTTGTAGGCACTCAGAGAATGAAACTGTGGATGGACGATGGCTGGCTCGCTCTCTCTTCCCACCCCCTTATTTCCCCCACCCCTCTGTCTTTGCCGCTCTATCTTTCAAATAAATAATTTTTTTTTAATGGCACCTAATTCTCTTCCCCTATAGTGTGGGTTAAAGTCAATGACTCACTTCTAAGAAGTGACAAAATTTGGGGGCCGGCGCTATGGCACAGCAGGTAAAGCCTGCGGTGCTGACATCCCATATGGGTGCAGGTTCCAGTCCTGGCTGCTGCATTTCTGATCCAGCTCCCTGCTATGGCCTGGGAAAGCAGTGGAAGATAGCCCAGGTGCTTGGGCCCCTGTACCCGTATGGGAGACCCAGAAGAAGCTCCTGGCTCCGGCTTGGCACAGTTCCGGCCATTGCAACCATCTGGGAAGTGAACCAGCGGATGGAAGACCTCTCTCTCTCTCCCTCCCTCCCTTCCTCCCTCCCTCTCCCCCTCCCCCTCTCCCTGATTCTGTTTTTCAAATGAATAAATAATACTTTTTTTTTTTTTTAAAGTGACAACCTGGGGCCGGCGTTGTGGCACAGTGGGTTAAAGCCCTGGCCTGAAGCACCAGCATCCCATTTGGGCACCAGTTTGAGACCTGGCTGCTCCACTCCCCATCCAGCTCTCTGCTATGGCCTGGGAAAGCAATGGAAGATGGTCCAAGTCCTTGGGCCCTGCACCCACATGGGAGACCTGGAAGAAGCTCCTGGCTCCTGGCTTTGGATCGGTACAGCTCTGGCCATTGCGCCCATCTGGGGAGTGAACCATCGGATGGAAGACCTCTCTCTCTCTCTCTCTAACTCTGACTCTGACTCTGACTCTGACTCTTTCAAACGAATAAATAAATCTTTTTCTTTTTTAAAAAAAGTGACAACCTTTGGATTTGAAGACTAGGTCATGACAGGCACTGCAAAGTCCTCCCCAGCTATCTGGAGGTGACTCCCAACACACCATGGAACACACACACACAGCACCTGAGGAGGGACGGATGCCTTCAGCCATGGGTCCTGCAACGCGCCATCGGGTCACTCCCCAGCCCTCAGCGGGCCCACGGGTGACCACACAGGAGACTCAGGACTAGAGCCGCCTGCCACATCTCTCTGGAACGCCCGACCCCCAGAACTGAGAGATGATAAATATTTGTCGTCTTTTAGAGCAATTTGGGACGAGGCCATGGATGATGGACACACCGCAGAAGGGCTCTGTCGAGGGGAGGGAGAGGAAGCGAGTCCGGCAGAGCTTGGCTTGCTTTTGCCACAGTTTACCTTCGGGTGGATCTTGCCTGCGGTCGGGTTGTACCCAAGGGGAAGAGGTCCAGCTCAGCTCTCGTGGGTGGCCTGGGGCCAGGACGAGGTGGACTGTGTGAGCGAGCAGGTGTTGGCTTTCTCACTTACATGATCTCGACCCGTCGTCCCCAGGTGCCGCTCAGCTTTGTCCCTGGCATCCGTGATCCTGGAAGAGCTGTACTGAAAATACAAAAAAGGCACCAACTCACCAAACCTTCTGTGCCTCCCGGCCGGAAGCCTATAAGGAGACACGTCAAGCCTACGTGTGCTCTCTGCTCCCTCCGAATCCCTCCGGCTGCAGTCAACACATGAGCGGGTGGCTTCATTTTCAGTAGATGATTCAGAGTGGCTTGGGCTTAGTCACTGCCTGAGCAGCTCTCCCTGGGGGGACAGGTCCCAGGAATCTGGCTTCTGGATCCAGTCTCTCCTACAACCTGCTCCTCGAAGACACTGCAGAAAAACTCAACACCCAATAGCCCGCACCTCTCTCACTGCAGACTTTTCCCAGCGGTCTGCGGAGAGAAGCCAGCCCAGCGCCCTAGGCGTTCAAGGGTGCAGTGAGCTGACTCCTCTCCTTTTTTCTGTCTAGGGCCATTTGGATATTTATAACATCAACCGTGGGTCATAATCAACTGAAAAATTATCCTGGGGGCCGGTGCTGTGGTGTAGCGGGTAAAGCCGCACCTGCAGTGCAGGCATCCCACCTGGGCACCAGTTCGAGTCCCAGCTGCTCCACTTCTGATCCAGCTCTCTACTATGGCCTGGGAAAGCAGTGGAAGATGGCCCAAGTCCTTGGACCCCTGCACCCACGTGGGAGACCCAGAAGAAGCTCCTGGCTCCTGGCTTTGGATCAGTGCAGATCCAGCTGTTGTGGCCAACTGGGGAGTGAACCAGCAGATGGAAGACCTCTCTGTCTCTCACTGTCTGTAACCCTGTCTCTTGAATAAATAAAATCTTTTTTTTTTTTTTTTTTTTGGACAGGCAGAGTGCAGTGAAAGAGAGAGAGACAGAGAGAAAGGTCTTCCTTTTCCATTGGTTCAGCCCCCAATGGCCACTGCGGCTGGCGCACTGTGGCTGGTGCACTGCGCTGATCCAAAGCCAGGAGCCAGGTGCTTCTCCTGGTCTCCCATGCGGGTACAGGGCCCAAGCACTTGGGCCATCCTCCACTGCACTCCTGGGCCACAGCAGAGAGCTGGACTGGAAGAGGAGTAACCAGGACAGAACCCAGCGCTCTGACTGGGACTAGAACCCGGGGTGCCGGTGCTGCAGGTGGAGGATTAGCCTATTGAGCCGCGGTGCCAGCCATAAATAAAATCTTAAGAAAAATTATCCTGACCTCTGTCCTTAATGAGTTGTACTGAAAATTAACGGTAAAACTAGTCTTCAAACACTACTTTATACTTTGTGTGTCTGTGTGGGTGCAAACTGTTGAAATCTTCACTTAGTATAGAGTTGGTCTTCTGTATATAAAGATAATTAAAATTGAATATTAACGAAGAATGGGACAGGAGAGGGAGTAGGAGGTGGGGGGGGGGGGAGTAGAGGTGGGAGTGCGGGTATGGAGGGAAGAACTGCTATATTCCTAAAGCTGTACCTATGAAATTTGTACTCCTTAAATAAAAGCTTTCTAAAAAAATTTATCCTGGGGGCCAGCACTGTGGCATGGCAGGTTAAGCTGCCCCCTGTGACAACGGTACCCCATGTGGGTGCTGGTTTGAGTCCCGGCTACTCCATTTCTGATCCAGCTCCCTGCCAATGCACCTGGGAAAGCAGCACAATATGACCGAGTACTTGGACCCCTGCACCCACTTGGGAGACCTGGAAGGAGCTTCAGGCTCCTGGCTTCAGCCCTGATCCAGCCCCAGCCGTTGTGGCCATCTGGAGAGTGAACCAGTGGTTGGAAGACCTCTCTCTCTCTCTCTCTCTGTTAACAGTGCCTTTCAAATAAATAAATAGATCTTTAACATAAAAATAACCTGCTATAGATTTCTTGAATTTCGAGTCCAGCTACAGTGGCTTGGCAGGGCCAGACCCAGTGACTCACCGGGCCGGACAGGCAGCGCCCCTGCCAAATGGTGCCAGTCCGGCGGCAGAGGTGAGGACTGAGAATGCAGGCGCTCAGATCACTGTGTCCCCTGGAAGAGAAGCGCGCCGGTGCAGCCGCGAGTCGGGGGACGGCGGCCTCAGCTCGAGCAGCCCAGCTGGCTGGCTGTGACACTGCTAAGGGGCTGGATCAGCTGCTGCTCCTGAGATGAACACGAAATGCCTTACTTCCGGGTTTCTTACAGTTGTTTACAGCCATCATAACTTTTGAAAGTTATTTCACCCTTTTAATCATTCAGGCCCTTCAAAGATGGATTGATTGATAAAAGGCAGAGTGACAGAGAAAGGAAGAGACAGACAGGGAGGGATCCTCCACCTGCAACAGCGGGGCTGGTCCAGGCTGAAGCCAGGGGCCAGGAACTCGATCTGGGTCTCCCACATGAGTGGCAGGGACTCAAGCACTCTGACCCTCATCTGCTGCCTCCCAGGAGCACTGGCAGAGTGGCTGGGCTTGAACCAGGCACTCAGACACGAGAGCTGTAGCTCGACCCACAGCGCCACAGCGCCTGCCCCTCGACACGGAGTCTTTGATCTGAGCCGATGTGGAGTCGGCCTGTGGCACAACGGGTTAAGCTCCCGCCTATGCTGGCAGCATCACCTATGTGTGCAGGTTCAAGTCCCAGCTGCCCCACTTTTGATCCAGTTTCCTAATGCACTTGGGAGAGCAGCAGATGTCCCAATTCTCTGGGCCCCTGCACCCGCTGGGAGACCTGGATGGAGTTCACTTCTCCTGGCTTTGGCCTGGCCCAGCCCCACTTGCAGCAAGTGGGGAGTGAACCAGCAGATGAAAGAGATATCTCTGCCTTTCAAATAAATAAATCTTTAAAATGTTTGAACTTTTTTCCCTTTCCCCCTTTTTCCATTATTTCCCCTCGCTGCCCCACGCCTTCACTTCGCAGCCCCGTGATAATCTGCTGGTAGCAACACAAGACCGAACACTTGCTGCTCTCTGCTTGGTGTGAATCCAGGTCTCCCTTTCTCAGATAGAGCCCTCGCTCTCCCATGCATTTCTCTCACCGAATAAAAAGCTTAAAAAGAAATTTAAAAAAATTTTGAACCGATTTGGCAGTTTAATCATGCTTAATGTGCACAGACATTTCTTATTTTTTTTTAAGATTTATGTATTTATTTGAAAGCCAGAGAGAGAGAGAGAGAGAGCGTGCGCGAAAGGTTCACCCTCTAGACAGAGTGGCCAGGGCTGGGCCCACCTGAAGCCAGGAGCTTCATCCACGTCTCCCACGTGGGTACGGAGCCCAAGGACTTGGGCCGTCTTCTGCTGCTTTTCCCAGGCCATTAGTATGGAGCTGGACTGGAACTGGAGCAGCCAGGACTTGAACTGGCACCATAAGAGATATTGGTATCCCAGGCAACAGCTTTACCCACTGCGCCACAATGCCAGCCCTGTTTCTTTTTTTAAAAAGATTTATTTATTTATTTGAGAGGCAGAGTTACAGACAAAGAGAGGGAGAGACAGAAAGGTTTTCCATCCACTGGTTCACTCCCCAAATGTCTGCAATGGCCAGAGCTGGGCTGATCTGAAGCCAGGAATCTGGAGCTTCTTCCAGGTCTCCCACATGAGTGCAGGGGCCCAAGCACTTGCACCATCCTCTGCTGCTTTCCCAGGAGCACTAGCAGGGAGCTGGATCAGAAGTGGAGCAGCCAGGATTCGAACTGGCATCCATATGGGATGGCATGCCAGGGCTTTAACCCGCTGCGCCACAGCAGCGGCCCCCACACTGCAGCTTTAAGAGGGGATACGTCGCGTGACAGTGGGCCGACAACTCCTCTGAGTGCTGAAGTGGAACTGCTTGTTCCTACCACCTCCATCCTCCAGCGCCCTTGGGCATTGAGCAAGACCTTTATTCCCATCACCTGGGGAACCAGGTGAGCAGCTCACTGGGGGAAGGGGCCTCCGGATAAAAACAGCTGAAGTTAACAAAGATGCAAAGCAGAAGACAAGACTCACTGCTAGGTCCAGCGTCGTGGTGCAGCCGGCTAAGCTGCTGCTTGTAACGCCAGCATCCCTTACCACAGCACAGGTTCAAGTCCCGCCTTCTCTTCCTGTCCAGCTCCCTGCTAACGTGTCTCAGAAGGCAGTGGAAGAGGGAGACCCTGGCCTGGCCCAGCCCTGGCCATTGCAGCCATTTCGGGAGTGAACCAGAGGTAGAAGTTCTCTGTCTCTCCCTCTCTGTCACTCTGCCTTTAAAATAAGTAAATAAAATCTTATTAAAAAAGAAAGAAAAGGACTCGTTGGCAGAAAGAAGAAGAACCCAAGCTTGGGGGATGATTACATTTTCAAAAAACAGGTGCAACAATATTGCCCATCTCCTGTGACCTCAATAAAGTGGCCCAGACCCTGCGTCATCGAGAGGTGAGCGCCAGCACCTCTTCCCTGGAGTGCACTGTGTGACTTCCCAGGGAACCGCACATTCTTTTTTTTTAAAGATAAAAGGCAGAATGATGGAAGGTGGGAAGACAGAGAGAGAGAGAGAAAGAGAGGAGAGAGAGAGAGAAAGAGAGAGAGAGATCTTCCATCTGCTGGTTCACTCCCTAAACGGCCACAACAGCCAGGGTTGGACCAGGCCAAAGCCAGGAGTCTCCAACTCCATCCGGATCTCCCATGTGGGTGCAGGGGCCCAAGCACCTGGGCCATCTTCCACTGCTTGCCCAGGCCATTAGCAGGGAGCTGGATTGGAAGCAGAGCAGCCGGGGTTCAAATACGGGACGCTGGAGCGGCGGTGGGCAGCTTAGCTCACTGTGCACCGCGCTGCCCCCAGAGCATTTGTTCTTGAAGGTTTCAGCTTGCCATGGACGCCGTTTGATTACCCAAGGCGCTCTGAGCAGCTGCAGCCCAGTCAGCCTGGGTGCCAATGCCCCGCCCTCCACGGCCCCACGGTGCTTGGGCTCCCTTCTCCCACCTGCTCAAGCCTCTGCCCTCCTAACCCTGCCCGGCAGCATTAGAAGGGGCCTCTCAGTGTGAACATGGCCTCCATCCCGTTCCTTTTCCCTTTGGGAGCCAGGAGAGTTTCCCTAACGTTGGGATAACCCGCAACGGCTCTCTAGGCCTGAGTCAGCCCTGTTTTTGCTGAGTCAGCGGAGACAGGAGAGCCCTTGTCAAAGTTCCGCTGGTAGCAGAGGTGGGAGACCCGGTCACGGGGCTCAAGGAAGCCCCATCCAATTAGAATGTGTTATGGTCCACACTGATAGAGTCTCTGTCCAGGAAGCTCCAATGACCCGCGCTGGTTCTGGGTAAATGGATTTATTATCCGCACCCAGGCCATTTTGAGAGTAGAAGAACCACCACCTGGGACAACAGGGTAACCCCTGTCTACCCCGGGCAGGCAGCACAGGCGGTCCTCACGGCTCCAGGAACCGAGCTAAGGGAGCCCAGGCACCTGTCAGTCTGCTTGGCCAAACCACATCCAGCGCTCCTGTGCTCTGCACCACCCCTTCCAGAAACAGCCGTGGCCTCCGCTCGGCTGCCCACCGGGGCCGTCTGTCTCCCGACCCCGGAGCCGCACCGCCATCGCGCCCCCGACCCACTCCTTCTCCCCGTGGCCCGACTCCGAGCTGACGATCTTACTGCGGCCACGGCGCCTCCTCCCAGGGTCTGTGCGGCCAGAGGCTGCCACCCTCCACGTCCACACGCACACGGGATCTGGTCTGCCCGCCCCGCCCCCGGCTCCGCCCAGCGGCTCTCGCTCCCGCACCTGCTTCGCCCCCGCCTCCCGCCCATCATTGCCAATGCCTCTGCGCGCACACACGTGGCCGCCTCTCCCTTCTTTGAGGAACCCTCTCTGGAGTTCACTTTCCCTTCAGCGGCGACCCCAGGTCCCTCTGCCTTCCTGCAAACTTCTTTAAGAACGCTGTCTCCACCACCTGCCTCTCACCTGGCCTCACCTGATGGCGAGGATTGGGCGCCACCCCTACCCTCCGACCCCAGCTGCACCTGTGCGGATGGCCGCCCCCTGTTGCCTCCGCCGAGGCCCTCTTGTCTCTCCGCCCACTCTCTCTCTGGCTGATTCTTCCTTGTCTCCATCTGCAAGTGCTCCGGGGGGACCCCAGGCTCCGTCCCGGGGCCTCACCTCCCCCCTTTATTAATCCACACTCACTCTTAGGTGCTTGCTCTCCAGTCTCAGGGCTGTAACCGCCACCTGCCTCTGCGGACTCCCAGGTTTGCGTCTCTAACTGACCCCCTTTCCAGGACTCCGGCCTTCATTCTCCGATTGGTTGCTCAGCATTGCTATCTGGGTGTCTCACAGTCCGTGATTGAGCACCTGATGTTTACCCCAGCAGGTTCCTCCTGGACTCAATAATCGTAAGATAAAGGCGACTCCATTCATCCTGCTACTTGGAGAAGAAAAAAACAGAACACCTTGGAGTTATCGGTGACTCCTCTCTCTTAAGGATGTATTTACTGGGGCCAGTGCTGTGGGGTGGAAGAGTAAGCCGCTGCCTGCAGTGCCAGCACCCCATATGGACGCCGGTTCGAGTCCCAGCTGCTTCTCTTCTGACCCAGTGCTCTGCTATGGCCTGAGAAAGCAGTGGAAGATGGCCCAAGTCCTTGGGCCCCTGCACCCATGTAGGAGACCCTGAATAAGCTCCTGGCTCCTGGCTTCAGATCAGCTCAGCTCCGGCTGTTACCGTCATTTGGGGAGTGAACCAGTAGATGGAAGACCTCTCTCTCTGGCTCTTATATCTCTCTGTAACTCTACCTTTCAAGTAAATAAAATAAATCTTTTTTTAAAAAGATGCATTAATTTAAGTATTAATTTATTTATTTTAAAGAGATTCAGAGAGAGAGAGAGAGAGATTGTCCATTTGCTGGTTCACTCCCCAAATGGCCGCAACAGCTGGGACTGGGTCAGGACTGAAGCCAGGAGCTTCTTCCAGGACTCCCACACGGATGCAAGGGCCCAAGAACCTGGGCCATCTTCTACTGCTTTCCCAGGCCATAGCAAGAGAGCTGGATCAGAAGTAGAGCAGCTGGGACTAGAACTGGCACCCTTATGGGATGCGGCTTAATCTTCCACCCTCACAGCCCCAGCCCCAACTCCTCTTTCTCTTATTCCCTACATGCAAATCTTACCTGTTCTAGCTCAAGTTATTCTCAGTATTAGTCCCCTTCTCACCGGCATCATAATCCACTTAACTGGCTCCCTGGTCTGCTCTGGCTATAGTGGTCTGTTCTCAACTCTGCAACTAGACATGTTCTGTTCCACTGAGAGAACTTCCACCTGCTGATTCACTCCCCAAAACGGCTGCAACTGCCAGGACATGGCCAGGCCGAAGCCAGGAGCCTGGAGCTTCTTCCAGGTCCCGCACATGGGTGCAGGGGCCCAAAGACTTGGGCCATCCTCTGCTGCTTTCCCAGACCATAGCAGAGAGCTGGATTGGAAGTGGAGCAGCTGGGACTCGAACCAACAACCATATGAGATGCCAACGCTGCAGGAGGTGGCTTTACCCACTACACCATAGTGCTGGCCCCACGTCACATTTTATATCTTTATCTTGGTTTTGTCCATCTCTTCAACCCAGATGTAGGCCCTGGAGGGAAGGGATTTTTGTCTTTTTTTTTTCCCACTGCCATATCCCCAGTACTTGGAACGTAGTAGGCATGTGGCAAATACTGGTCAAGTGAATGATAACTGAATGAATTTAATTCCAGATTTCTGTCTGAAAATTCTCCTACATAAAATCTGTGAGAATTCTAGTCACTTAGTCACAGTTGTCCAAGTATTATTTTTATTCCAAAGCCCATACTGTCACTTCTCCTAAAAATCACGGTGCTATGCAAAAATTATGCAATAAGAATGACCAGGCTTGTGGAGAAAATGGAGTTAGAAGCTACAACATCCAAAACGAGGTCAGTAACAGCCAGACACAGGAGTCTAATGAAGTGGTAGCCTAGAGACGAGTGTGTGGCCGAGTGGTGAACACATCGGCTGAGACTACACTTCCCACATCACGGCTCCGGCTCCTGACACCAGCTTCCCACTGTGCAGACCCTGGGAGGCAACAGCAACAGCTTAAGTCCCTGCGTGCCTGCACCCATGTAGGAGACCCCGATTAGGCCTGGCTCCATCCCCGGGGCCATTACTGTAGGCATCTGGGGTGTGAACCACCAGATGGGGATTCTCTCTTTTTCTGTCTCTGTCTCTCTTTCTCTCTCCACCTCTCAAATAAATGTTAAAAAAAAAAAAAATCAGGGGCTGGCCCTGGGGTGTAGCGGGTAAAGCTGTTGCCTACAGTGCCGGCATCCCCATATGGGCACTGGTTCAAGTCCCAGCTGCTCCACGTCCAATCCAGCTCCCTGCTAACGCACCTGGGAAAGCTGTGGAGGATGGTCCTAGTCCTTGGGCCCCTGCACCCGTGTGGGAGACCCAGAAGAAGCTCCTGGCTCTTGGCTTCAGATCAGCTCAGCTCCAGCCACTATGGCCATTTGGGGAGCGAACTAGCAGGTGGAAGACCTCTCTCTCCCTCTGTATCTCTGTAACTCTACCTTTCAAATAAATAAATAAATCTTTTTTTAAACATACAAGTTTTCTGCTTTTTAAAAAGGTAACAGCACAGTTTACACATGTTAAATGGTAAAGAAATATGTAAATGCTGCACTAAATACGGCATAACATCTTGAAACATGGTTTTTCGTACAGAGGTGTATGTAGGAAGGGGCGGAGCTTCTGTTACTGTGAGGCGTGGGAGGGGCTGTCTGAGCATGGGGGCAGTTACAGGGCAGAGGGGACCGGGCATCTCTAGGGCACCCGTGGACTCAGGGGGGATGGGTGTGTGGGGGTGTGATTGTGGACCTGCGGGGAGCAGCAGGGTGCAGCGGGGAGCGGCCGCCTCCGTTTACCCAGAGTCTCTAAGGGCCAAATGAGCACAAGCCTCAGCAAACTGTGCTACGCTCGAGCTGCTCCCTGATGTACGAATCGGGTTGGAACAAATTCGTGTTTTCAAAACAAGACGCGAGCCGAGCTGCCTGTGTCCTTGTTTCTATCCTTTTCCAAGACCGTGCCGTCTGCTTTTTCCTGGCCAGAGCCACCTGTTTACAGGTCCATTTCCCACCTCTCCTCTGTTGTCTACATGGAACTTTCTCTTCTTTGGACATTCCTAGGCTTCCTTCTCACTTTTTAAAAATGGATTTTATTTTTTAGAGCATTCTAGGTTCATAGAAAAATTGGGCAGTAGGGACTGAGGGTTGCCATATGCCCCTTGCCCCTAAATCTGCACGGTTACCCCATTACCCACCCGCCTGCCAGAGGGACCCATCCGTCAGGGCTGTGAAGCCACAGCGACAATGCAGTCATCGCAGGGAGACCATGGTTTCCTTTAGGGTCCCCTGGATGTCGCGTGGGTTTGGCCAAACCTGTAAGGACGGCAGCCACCATCCCATGCAGAGTAGTCTCACGGCCCTAAAATCCCTTGTGCTGCACCTGTTCCTCCCTCCCTCCCCCAGCCCCCGGCAACCACCGATCTTTTCACTGTCTTCATAGCTTTGTCTTTTCCAGAACGCCAGATCCCCCGAGTCACACGGGATGGAGACTTTTTAGCATTGTGCAATTTTCTTCCGCGCCTTTTCGTGGCTCGTTAGCCTGACAGCTCACACCCCGCTGTCTGGCCGGATCGCGGTTTGCTTCTCCATTCACCTGCCGAGGGCATTCTGGTCGCTCCCAGGTGTTCAGCAGCTGTGAATGAAGCCGCTGCAAACATCCATGTGCAGGCTTTCATGTGGACAAAAGGTCCCAGCACCTCTGGGTCCATAGCGAGGTGCATGGTTGCTGGGTTGGCTGGTGAGAGCATGGCGGTTTTGGACGCCACCACCAAGTTGTCTTCCAAAGCAGCCACACCGTTTGCACCGTCACCAACAACGAGAGACCTCCTGTGGCTCCACCTCCTCACTGGCGTCTTGTGTTGTCAGTGCACTGAGTTGTTTAAGGTTTACTTATGTAAAAAAAAAAAAAAATAGACTTCTTTACATTCATTTGAAAGGCAGAGTTACAGAGAAAGATGGAGAGAGAGAGAGATCTTCCAGCTGCTGGTTCATTCCCCAAATGGCAGCACCGGCTGGGCTGGACCAGGCCAAAGCCAAGATCTTGACGAGAAGACTAGAATGGCAACCTGGGCTCCCACGCAGGGGAGGTGCAGGGGCCCAAGGACTTGGACCATCTTCCACTGCTTCCCCAGGCCATAGCAGACGGCCGGATCGGAAGTGGAGCAGCCGGGTCTTGAACCAGTGCCCATATGGGACTCTGGCGTCTCAGGCCACAGCGAACCCTGCTGCACCCCAGCGCCGGCCCCGGTGGTCCGGACTGATCCTCAGCTACAGGGAGACGGTGGATCTTCTCTTCCGTCCTTCTGCCATCTTTGGCTGCTGAGCTGGACTCCCACAGGGTCAGCCTCTGCAATCAGCTCCCAACAGCGGGAGGGCAGGGGTCGCCTTGTGTCTCTGCTCATTGTCCAGAACTTTCACACCTGACAGCCGTGTGGACAGCGTTGGTGGGCTTGGTGTCGCTCCCGGGGCGGGACTCGATGAAGCCACCTTCGTCATGGAGCTCGGAGCCTAATGAAAACAGCAAGATCACTCATGGAGAGAACTCGGACCAGGAACAAGTGCAAGATAGCAAACCCAGAGGGCACAGAGGCCCACAGCCCGGCTGCTTGATCCAGGCTGCAACCCTAGCACGCACGAGTCTGGGGCAGGATTTGAAGATCGGCCCTTGTGAACGAGAACTTGAAACCTCCTACCTAGAGGAGCAGATCTTAGTGTCGGACACCCGGTCCACCAGCACAGCCTCGGCTAGCGCCTCCTGAGAAGCGGAGGGCAGGCTGAGGGTGGAGTCTCCCCAAAGGCGAGGCAGCCATGCAGGAGCCTGAGCCACAGCCCAGCGCTGAGCCACAGCATGGCCCTGAGCCATGGCCCAGCGCTGAGCCACGGGGTGGCCCTGAACCATGGCCCAGCGCTGAGCCATGGCGTGACCCTGAGCCACGGCCAGCACTGAGCCACAGCGTGGCCCTGAGCTACAGCCAGCATTGAGCCACAGCGTGGCCCTGAGCTACAGCCAGCACTGAGCCACAGCGTGGCCCTGAGCCCAGCCCAGCGCTGAGCCATGGCATGACCCTGAGCCACAGCCAGCACTGAGCCACGGCCCAGCACCGGCCCCCTGAGTCCTACAGGAACACTCTCAGACCAGGACCACAATGCCACTTTCGGTACGGGTGCACACGCTGCACGTGTGTTGGCCGAGAGACCTTCCTTCCCATGCCTCAAGTGGCTCTGGGATGCTTAGGTCACGCCAGCAAAGCCACACACGGGGGCCGTGTTGCCCGTCCTGCCCAGTGGCTGCGCCGGGCACTAGGAGAGCTCCAGGCACAGCTGCTGCCGTGGCGCCACTGCTTACTGGTGCTGGAAACAAAACAGAGGATGTCTCTGACCCTGTCCCCGCGGGTCCAGAATGAATCACACACACACTCGGGGTGGTCCCCTCGCTGCCCTCCTTTTGACATGGGGGGAAGGGGCGGAGGGAAGAGGGAGCTGCAAGTTTGTGAGTTTCTGGTGTGGCTGCCAACAGACTGCCAGCTCCAAACCCTCGCCCTCCTCCCCACAGCACCAAATCCCAGAGACAGCCCATAGATGGGCTGCAGTGCCTCCTCCATCGGTCTGGCCTGGTTGAGTACCCAGGTGTCGCTGGTGGCCTTCACAGAACACGGCGGCGGTTAACACATCAGGGGTAAAACAGCCCTGGGGACAATGGGGTTTGACCAGGGACCAGCAAAAGTGCTTTGTTTTTCTAAGCAACGAGAGGAAACATTTAATTCAAAAATATTATTTAAGAGCCAGTGTTATGGCTTGGCAGGTTAAGCTGCCACCAGGGACGCTGGGATCCACTGTCCGTGCTGGTTCGAGTCCCAGCTGCTCCACTTCTGATCCAGCTCCCTGCTAATGTGTCTGAGAAGGCAGCAGAAGATGGCCCAAGAGCTTGGGTTCCTGCCACCCGCAGGGGAGACCTGAATGGACCTCCAGGTTCCTGGCTTCAGCCTGGCCCAGCCCCAGCCACTGCGGCCATATGGGGCACTGGGTCCTTGTTCCACTCCTATTCCAGCTTCCAGCTAACGCAGAGGCAGCAGATGACGGCTCAGGTAGCTGTCTGTCTCCCTCTTTGTCTCTATTCCTTTCAAATAAAATAAAATAATTAGAATATCACCGGGGCCAGCCTTGTCATACAGCCCCTGTGACACCAGCATCCCATGTGGGCGCCGGTTCAAGTCCTGGCTGCTTGACTTCCGACCCAGCTCCCTGCTAATGTGCCTGGGAAAGCAGCAGCAGATGGCCCAAGCCCCTGGGCCCCTGCCACTGACCTGAGAGACCCAGATGGAGCTCCAGGCTCCTGGCTCCCACCTGGCCCAGCCCTGGCTGTTGCACCAGTTTGTGGAGTGAACCAGTGGATGGAAATGTTGTATCCACTCCTGAGTTAATAGAACATTACAAAACCAGTGACCGTCACACATGAATTTTATTGAAAATGAGAGGTGAGGTAACCGATCAGGACCAACAACCAGTCAGGACCGACTCTCCTTACCAGAGTACGGCCCCCAACAGTGAGTTACACAGCTTTTTATAGTCTTCTGTCCACTAGGGCTCACGATTTCGAACCCCTGGTATGCAGTGAACAATAACAAGCCCAGAATACGGTTGTAAGATAACAGTTAACAATAACAAACCCGGGAACAATAACAAACCCAAGATATGGTTGCACGATAACAGTGCAGGGCACATTTCTGTCAACTTAGGCAGAGCACTGGAGTGGTGCCCTTTCTCCGTTCCTGGAATTTGGGCTGCAGTTTCACAAGATCCACCCTTAGCCGTTAGCAAGCAGAGTCAACACGGACAGAAGCAAGAGGTCTGCAATTAGCTGTTACACACTCACTCCATTTTGATTTTGGCTCTACAGGGCTCTGTCTCTGGAATCTGCCTTCCAAATGAATAAAAAGTCCTTTTTAAAAGTCATCTGGCCAGCGCCGTGGCTTAACAGGCTGATCCTCCACCTGCGGCGCCGGCACACCGGGTTCTAGTCCTGGTCCGGGCGCCAGATTCTATCCCGGTTGCCCCTCTTCCAGGCCAGCTCTCTGCTATGGCCCGGGAAGGCAGTGGAGGATGGCCCAAGTCCTTGGGCCCTGCACCCGCATGGGAGACCAGGAGAAGCACCTGGCTCCTGCCTTTGGATCAGTACGATGCGCCGGCCGCAGCGGCCATTGGGGGGTGAACCAACGGCAAAAAGGAAGACCTTCCTCTCTGTCTCTCTCTCTCACTGTGCACTCTGCCTGTTAAAAAAAAAAAAAAAAAGTCATCTAAGACCGGTGCCACAGCTCACTTGGCTAATCCTCCGCCTGCGGCGCCAGTACCCCGGGTTCTAGTCCCTGTTGGGGCGCCAGATCCTGTCCCGGTTGCTCCTCTTCCAGTCCAGCTCTCTACTGTGGCCCGGGAAGGCAGTGGAGGATGGCCCAAGTCCTTGGGCGCCTGTACCCGCATGAGAGACCAGGAGGAAGCACCTGGCTCCTGGCTTCGGATCGATGCAGCGCACCAGCTGTAGCGGCCATTTGAGGGGTGAACCAACAGAAGCAAGACATTTCTCTCTGTCTCTCCCTCTCTCACTGTCTAACTCTGCCTGTCAAAATAAATAAACAAATAAATAAAGTTATCTAAATCAAATATAGGTGAGGCCTGCCCTCCAGTTACGAGCCTGTGACTTGAGACAAATTTCATGTGCCTGAAATCCCGTGGTGGGCGGCGGCCATAGCACAGACTCCGCTGAGGGTGGGGAGGGGGAGGGCGGAAGGAAGAAAGGGGCCTCGGACAAATCCATGAAGTAGCAGGAAGACCCCCCTTCAGGCCCCGTGGGAGACTGTTCCCCCTCCAAAGCCCCCTGGGCTGGGGTTCCAGCCAGCGTCCCACCCCAGGGCCCTGCTGGGTGTAGGTTCCCAGCCCTAAAGCTCCTCAGGGCCGCCCATCCCTGGGGCTTGGGTCCGAGGCAGCCCCGCCTCCTGGAACTACGGCCGTGGCCCTACCCTAGGAAACCTCCGGTCACTCGGCCCTTTCCACAGAGATCTGTCTCTGTTCACAAGCGCAGAGCTCTCTGGTCCTTACACGGGATCCTTCACTTCCTTCTGTCCCTTCATTCCATTCAAACTCGCAGTGTCTTGGCCGGGATGACCCACTCTCAACCCTCGGCTTGTGCCGAGACTCTGGACTAAGGCTATGGGTCCCACCATGATCACTCTCTCTTTCTATAAGATGTATTTGTTTATTTGAAAGGCAGAATGACAGAGAAAGAAAGAGAGAGAGAGAGAGAGAGAGAGAGAGAGATCTCCATCTGCTGATTCAGTCCCCAAATGGCCACAACAGCCAGGGCTGGGCCACGACCTCCCACATGGGTGGCAGGGACTCACATACTTGGGCCAACACCTGCCGCCTCCCAGGGGCATTAGCAGGGAGCTGGACTTGAATCAGAGCAGCCAGGTCATGACCTGGCGCTCTGTATGGGATGCCGTGTCCCCGGGGCGGCTGAACCCCCTGTGCCAGGATGCCCCTCCCCCTTCTCATGATCTCTTTATCCCGTGTTTATCCAGCCACGCCCCTCGTGTTCTGTTCAGGATAAGCTTTCTCACTTTTTACAACATGGATAAGCTGATAATTTTCCAAATCTTCAAGTTCTAGTTTGGTTTTGCTTAGCGATTCCTTCTTTAATCCATTTCTCTGCTCCTTCAATGCTGTACCGAGATCCCCTCTGCTCAATTTTTTTAAAGAAAGCGTTCATTTCTCTTTTTTTTCTTAGCATATCCACTTTTTTTTTTTTTTTTTTTTTTTTGACAGGCAGAGTGCACAGTGAGAGAGAGAGACAGAGAGAAAGGTCTTCCTTTGCCGTTGGTTCACCCTCCAATGGCCGCCGCGGCTGGCACACTGTGGCCGGCGCACCGCGCTGATCCGAAGCCAGGAGCCAGGTGCTTATCCTGGTCTCCCATGGGGTGCAGGGGCCCAAGCACTTGGGCCATCCTCCACTGCACTCCCTGGCCATAGCAGAGAGCTGGCCTGGAAGAGGGGCAACCGGGACAGAATCCGGTGCCCCGACCGGGACTAGAACCCGGTGTGCCGGCGCCGCAAGGCGGAGGATTAGCCTGTTGAGCCACGGCGCCGGCCAGCATATCCACTTTTTTAAAAATTTATTTATTTTTTTGAAAATCAGAGTTACACAGAGAGAGAAGAAGAGAGGGAGGGAGGGAGAGGGAGAGAGATCTTCCATCTGCTGGTTCACTCCCCAAGTGGCCGCACTGGCCAGAGCTGGACCAATCTAAAGCCAGGAGCCAGGAGATTCTTCCAGAACCAGGAGCTTCTTCTGGGTCTCCCATGAGGGTGCAAGGGCCCAAAGACTTGGGGCATCTTCTACTGCTTTCCCAGAAGCATTAGCAGGGAACTGGATTGGAAGTGGAGCCGCTGAGACTCGAACCAGCACCCATATGGGATGCTGGTACTGCAGGCGGTCACTCTACCCGCTACACCACAGCGCTGGCCCCTGCTAAATTTCTAACTTCAGTGGTCACTGTTACACTTTCCACAAAACAGCAGCTCTCAGTTCAGTGGAGAGCCCCGCCACTTCAGAATGACACGATCCTCCTTCCCATGTGAGGCTAGGGCAGAGTCACCCATAACACCCAGATTTCTCGCAGACACCCCCAAAATCTTCCAGCTTCTACCCCTCCCCCAGCTCCAGAGTGGCTCTACATGTTTGGTTACTGCAGCACCCAATTATTCAGTCCCTACATTGTAGTAAGAGTTCTCCAGAGACACAGACACAATAGGCTTTGTATACTTGGGGTGGGTGGGGTGTCGTCTCCCTTTCTGTCACTCTGCCTTTCAAATAAATTAATACGTCTTTTACGAAGTAAAGGAGTAGGGCCCAGTATTGTGGTGCAGTGGGCTAAGCTGCCACCTATGATGCCGGCATCCCATATGACCACCGGTTTGTCCCGGCTGCTGCACTTCTGATCCAGCTCCCCGCGAATGAACCTGGGAAAGCAGCTGTGAATGGCTAAGTGCTTGAGCCCCTGCACCCACGTGGGAGACCCAGGATGGAGTTCCAGGCTCTTCGTTTTAGCCTGGTCTACCCCCACCCAGTAGATAAAAGATCTCTCTCTTTCCCCTCCACACCCCCAACTCCGCCTTTCAAATAAATAAATCCATCTTTAAAAAAAAAAAAAGTAAAAAGCAAAGAAGTAAAAGGCAGCAGGCTTGAGTCCCAGGAGAAGAGCTGCCGCTTCAAGCCAAGTCTGAAAGGCTCGGAAGGAGAGGTGGGGTGCTGGCTCCTGTGGCCAGGCGGGCGGGGTTCTCCCTCACTCACTGGTTTGTTCTAGTCCGGCCTGCAACCAACGGATGAGACCCACACACATTAGGGAGGGAAACCCCCCAGTCTTCAGGCTGGCATGGCAGCCTCATCTAGAAATGTCCTCCCAGCCACGCACGTCTGGCACCCCCATGTCCCAGCCGAGTTGACACATAACGCTCTCCATCACCACGACCACCGGGGGGCCTTAGGAAATCGTCCAACTTCCTCCCAGTAAACCCAGATGGAGCGAGTGCTAAGCGCCAGGCCCCACTCCTAAGAGCCTTTGAATGCCAACAGATCATCCTGATCTGATTCCGGCTATGGCCCCGACTTGCCGCGGGGCGGGAGTTCACCCTGCGGGGGTCTTCCCGTGGGTGCCGGCCGGCTGGCCTGGTCAGTCACTGGTCTAGGACTCCAGGTGGTGGATGGCGGCAGGAACGGGGCAGAGGAAGCTGTGCTCTGTCCCGGCTTCTTACTCGGGCCTTGCTGGGACGCAGGCTGGGATCCAGGAGCCTGAGAGTCTGCACCTGCCACAGGCTCCCAGGCACCGCAGGTGCAGAGACCACATGTTGAAAAGCAAGGTCCCAGACGAGCTTTAACTCCCATCTGATTCCCTCAACTCAGTCCCCCTCAGCAGGCATCCACTGAGAACTCACCGTATACCGTGAGGCCACGAGGTGGCCAACAGAGGTATGAGACGTGTGTCCGCCTGCTAAGAGCCAACTTACAGTTAGAAAGCTGGACACACAGTCCACAAGTGGCACAACTACATAACGACTGGACTCGGAGGGGGGCGTTCTCCTGGAACGTCGTAAAGGAGCACCTTCCCAACAAGCTCTGTCTCGGTTTTTGGGAGGGAGCCCCGGACCTGAGATGCGGTAGTTTGGCCGCCTAGAAACGTGAGGAAAACTAGGATAATGAGGATCAAAGAGTGCAAGATTCCCTCCAAGCCCACGGGGACAGCCACAGTGGAGAGAACGGAGAGGACCCCACCAGCCGGAAGCACAGGGTAGCCTGGGTAAGGACACCTCCCACCCAACAGTCCAGAGTCAGCTCCCGGGGAGGATCCAGGGGAGGCACTGGGGACACTGGCAGGGAGCCACGTACGCCACCATGGGAAAGGTCATCGGGCCTACCAAAACTCCAGTGCATGCCACACAGTCTTTGCCCAACCTAGGTCTAGTTTTCCTGCTCCCTTGGGGTCAGCTTCCCGTGGCAGAGGTGGGAAAGGAAGTTGGGAACTGGTCCCCAAGACTGGTAAAACCGTAACTAAGGATGGGAGGAGGCATTGGCTTTGAGGGGTGGGGTGGAGAGCACTTGGGGACACAAGGAAGGAATGGCAGGGTGGGACCCCCCACTCCCCCCCCCCCCGCCATGGCCTTGGCAATGAAATGAACTGCCAGCTGCGCCATGGCCCTTGCCCACCCCAGGCCCCGAGCCCCTGTTTGCCCAAGGTTGAGGCTAGACGCGGGCATACGCGCACACACACACACTCGCCCGCACACGTTCCTAGCCTGGCCAGGGACTTGCGGTCAGAATGCCTGGAGCTGGCAGGGTTGGGAAAAGAGGAGGAGGGGAGGGAAGGAGGCAAGGAATCGAACAGAAAGCTTCTCATCTTTCTATCAGCAGCCATGCAAGGAATATTGTTCAGCACGGCACAAAAGCTGGGCTGAAAATAGCGCGGCGCGCGCGGGCTGTCAGCCACTGCCTGAGATAGCGTCTACTTGCAGACACTGGTGTCTTTGTGGGGCTGTCACTGTCCCTATTGTCCCCAGCCTATTGCCTGGGGAATATTGTTCCCAGCTTTTGTCTCCCCCGCCTCACTTTTGTTGCCTTTACTTACCATTTCATTCCTGCTGCCTTTGTCTGCCTGCTGCTGTGGATTGGTGCCCAGGAGACAATAGGCCCTCCCCCGCCCACCCGACGGCCCCACCCCGAGCCACTCACCCATCTGAGTCCCCTGCGGCCTCTCCCGCTCCTCCCAGGGGCACCCAATAAGGCCAAAGGGCAGGGAGCCGCGGGGGAGGGTGCGGCTCAGCCCCCCACCCTGGGAACCGGGAGGACCCTGGTCGGTGGGGTATCGGGTTCCCAGAGCCAGAGTGCCCGACGCGGGTCCTCTTTCTGGGTCGCCTCTGTTTGTCTTTTTTTTTTCCTCTTCTTCTTCTTTTTTTTAAACAAAGTGGCTTTGGGGCCTGGTCAAAGGGATGGGGCACTGTCCTGCCACATCCCCCAAGCCCCCTTTCAAGTGCCCGGCGTGCACTTCTCGGATGGGGCGTTCAGCTTTCTCCCCCCTCCCTCGCAGGCTGGCGGATCAAAGAGACTTGTGTTTATTTGCACATTCAAATCCAGGCTGCCTCCAGTAACCCGATC
Organism: Lepus europaeus; assembly: GCF_033115175.1. NCBI lineage: Eukaryota > Metazoa > Chordata > Mammalia > Lagomorpha > Leporidae > Lepus > Lepus europaeus. Next base: position 19,254,176 of record NC_084840.1, on the reverse strand, counting down.
CAGGCAGGCGCCAGGGTGGTGGTGGTGGGGGGGAGCCCCGCCCGTGCCCCTCCCCCACCCCGCAGCCCTGGGGCTGCGCTGGGTAAGAGAGGGGACAGGGGTCTCCCGGGGTCAGAGCTGGGAGTGACAGCAGAGTAGGCGGTGAGAAAGTCCAGGCTGCCAGTCTGGGTTCCAGAACGTCCTCTGGTCCTTCTGCCTCAGTGGCAGTAGGGAAACTGAGGCATCCAATGGGTTCGAGACAATAGGGCGCAGGCAGGTGTCCCGGCTGGAGGAAGGCCCACACAGGGGTAGGGGCGGAGCCTGACTTCCAGATCAGCTTTGTCTTCTACCTCCCCCACTTTCCTGCCTTGCTACCCAGGACCAGGGACCAGAGCCCTGGGGAGGCTTCCCTTAGGAGGCCGCAGGCCTGCGGCCAGAGAGGAGGCTCTGGGGTCCCACTGTTCCAGTTCCAAGGACAATGGGAACAGTCTCCAGAGTCATTGTTTCCGAGCTGGAAATGGGGCAGCGGATTTCCGGAAGGTCTGCAGGAGAGCCAGGCCAGGCTGCGAGGAGGCGGGAGGAGCAGGAAGTGGAGGAGGAAGGGGAAGGGAAGGGGTGGGCGGGAGCAGTCTGGGGTTAAGGAAAACCACTGCTGGCCCGGGGCCACCTCTGCCCTCCCGGCCCCGCTGCCCATTTCTGCTCTAATTCTTGCTCTCTCCTTCCCCAGCCAAGATCAGCTCCTGAGCCTCAGGACTCTGAAGCAGAAAGAGAAGCGAAACAATTTGAAGACAGGAAGCAAGTCCCATCCGTCTTGCCACCCTAGCCCGCAGCACGGAGCCCAGAGCCTTGCAAGAGCTGCGTGAATGTGGGTAGAGTGGGTGAGCGATGCTGCCACCGACTCTCGCCTGGGCCATCCCAGGGCCCCAGCAGGGTAAGCGTGGAACCCAGCGACGGAGGTGGGGGGTCTGCGCCGGATCGGGCGTGGACCGGGGTTTGTGGACAGCGACGGCGACGGCGTGGAGTGTGGTTGGTGGATGGCAACGGCGTGGAGTGTGGTTCATGGACAGCGACGGCGTGGAGTGTGGTTGGTGGACGGTGACGGCGTGGAGTGTGGTTTGTGGACAGCGACGGTGTGGAGTGTGGTTTGTGGACAGCGACGGTGTGGAGTGTGGTTGGTGGATGGCAACGGCGTGGAGTGTGGTTCATGGACAGCGATGGCGTGGAGTGTGGTTGGTGGACGGTGACGGCGTGGAGTGTGGTTTGTGGACAGCGATGGCGTGGAGTGTGGTTAGTGGACGGTGATGGCGTGGAGTGTGGTTTGTGGACAGCGACGGCGTGGAGTGTGGTTCGTGGACGGCGACGGCGTGGAGTGTGGTTGGTGGACAGCGACGGCACAGCAATACGGGACAGTGTTTGGCCTCTAGGATGTGTCTTAGGCTTCTGGCCGAGGTCTTCTTCCTGCTCACACTTCCTGTTCTGAGCTCTTTTCAAAGACACCGTGATCACCTCTGGGTAAAACCCTTGTTGGCTGCCCCTGCCCAGGGCTGTCCCCAGGACCTCCTGCTGGCCCCTGGCCCCTTTGTGCCCACAGTAGGCCTGGAACTGAATTCACTGAAAACCCTGGGGGTTAATTTTGCCAATCCCTTTCTCTCTCTCTCTGACACTCTGCCTTTCAAATAAATAAACTTTTAAAGATGCTCATGGGAGCCTTTCTTATTAGGAATCAGACAAAATCCTTTGCTGATATACAAAGGAAGAAATGCGTTTCCATACCATTTCTCTCTGTTTGCTGGACTGATGGGAGAAAAGGAGTCCGCAGAGACACTGCGCTGCTTCCTGCAATATGTGAATGAGCTGTGAGTTTTGCAGTCTGGAGAGAGCACGGGGAAAGCAGGAGGTGGCTGGGAGCAGGGAGAGGAAGCGGCGTGCGAGCGGATGCGGCGGTGGCCACGGGTGGGTCCGTGGACGCTAGAATGCAGCAGCAGCCGGCAGCCTGCCGGAGCAGAAGGGGGAAAGAAGACCTAAGAGCTCCGGGAACACAGAGGTTTGAAACTACCCATGACACAGCGTAAAGCGAAATACTCCTGTGAGCTTCGTCAGGGCCCGAGGGGCATCAGGCTTCTGCGACACCACACAAAAACGGATGATTCAAAGCGACAGGCATGCACCGGGCAAGCCAGCCCGCACTCTTTACAGTGCAGGAAGCCAGTTCTGGGTCCAGACAGCAGTCGGAGCACACGCTGCAACCTCCTCCTCCTCCAAACGCATAAAATGAGATGGAAAATAGGTTTAAAAGTGCATAGACTTGGGGCCGCCACAGTGGCATAGCAGGTAAAGCCGCCGCCTGCAGTGCCGGCATCCCATATGGGCACTGGTTCGAGTCCCAGCTGCTCCACTTCCGATCCAGCTCTCTGCTATGGCCTGGGAAAGCAGTAGGAGATGGCCCAAGTCATTGGGCCCCTGCACCTGTGTAGGAGACACAGAAGAAGCTCCTGGCTTCAGATCGGCACAGCTCCGGCCATTGCAGCCAATTGGGGAGTGAACCAGCAGATGGAAGACCTCTCTCTCTCTCTGTCTCTGCTTCTCCTTCTCTCTGTGTAACTCTGACTTCCAAATAAATAAATCTTTTTAAAAATTTCATAGACAACTCCTGAAAACAAGAAAGAGGGAAGAAAGAGTGTTAGCAGGGAGCAAGAATCAGACTGACACCAGGCTCTCTCCCAAGTCACAGCAGGTGCCGAAAGACAATGGAATAAGATCCTCAACACGCTGAAATAAAATCACGTTACATGAAAACTTCTAAGCCCTAAGACACCTTTAGACAAATGAGAACCCAGAAGTCTTACTGACAACAGGCTCTCACTGGAAGAGCTGTTTGAGAAGAAGCAAAGTGGATCCTGAAGGAGAGAGATGCGGGGTGCAAAGGTGAACAGATCGTGCACCCGTCACACGCGTGGTGCAGCAGACACTGCGTGGGGGGGGGGGGGCGGTGCCGCGGGTGCAAACGGCGTCCCCGCATCCCCAGGCGGCCATCACCACGGTGCAGTTCCTGCCCATGTCAGCTCAGCTGCAGCTGGAGCAGGGCCCTCCTCTCTGTCCTCTGATCCTGGAATTTAAGTGGAAGCCAAAGTTTCTCCTGGGGAGAAGTTGTCCTCACAGCAGAGGGAAAGGGACATGGCAGGGCCACCTCATCAAAGAGGACGGAGCCCAGAGCCTTTTCAGCCTCAGCACCAGGCAGGGGCTGGGGTGCCTGTGACTGCAGTATTTGGGAACGGTGATACATCAACCGCAGCACACACAGCACAAAGGTGCAGGAACAGGACTCTTAGTGGCTGTTAAGTCTGAGGAGGAGAAAGACGGCTGACCATCTACTTATTTACCTGAAAGGCAGAGTTACAGAAAGAGGAAGAGACAGAGAGAGGTCTTCCACCCCCCCCCACCCGTTTCACTCCCCAAAAGGCTACAACAGCTGGGGCTGGGCCAGGCTGAAGCCAGGAGCCTGGAGCTCCACCCACGAGTGTGGCAGGGCCCAAGCATCTGGGCCATCAGCTGCTGCTTTCCCAGGCACAGCAGCAGGGAGCTGGATGGAAAGTGGAGCAGCCGGGACTTGAACCAGTGCCCATACAGGATGCCGGCATCGCAGGCGGCAGCTTAACCCACTGTGCACACTAATCATGTATTTTCTTTTTTCAAAAGATGTATTTTACTTATTTGAAAGAGTTATATATAGAGAGAGGTAGAGACAGAGAGGTCTTCCATCTACTGGGTCATTCCCCAAATGGCCACAATGGCCAGAGCTGGGCCAATCCAAAGCTAGGATCCAGGAGCTTCTTCTGGGTCTCCCGCATGGGTGCAGGAGCCCAAGGACTCAGGCCATCCTCCGCTGCTTTCCCAGGTGCATTAGCAGGGAGCTGGATTGGAAGTAGAGCAGCTGGGACTCGAACCAGCAACCATGTGGGATGCCAGCCAGGCAGGTTGGGGCTTTAACCTGCTGCACCACAGCGTCAGCCCCATAATTATGCATTTTCAAAGTTTCCAAAACAAAAAAAGGAACGGAGTGTGCGTTTGGTGGGGAGGGTCCACAGCCTAACCTAAGTTCAAGGGTAAGGGTGAGCTGTGAGGCTGGGCAAGGTGGCGACTGGTGGGCAGGGTCGTGGGGCTGAGGACGGAGCAGCAGGAGCTGAGGCTTGTGGGAGCGGGAGGGGCAGGCGTGCCGAGAGCACCTGCTCAGTGCTGCCCAGCCACCGGCCTCCCTTTATTGGATTTACCTAATGTGGGGTGATTTACGTTATTTAAAATCAGAAAGACTATTTATTTTAATTTTTTAATATTTATTTTATTTATTTGAAAGAATGAGTTACAGAGAGAAGTAGAGCCAGAGAGAGAGAGAGAGATCTTCCATCCGCTGGTTCACTCTCCAAATGACCGCAACGGTCTAAGCTGATCCAAAGCCAGGAGCCAGGAGCTTCTTCTGGGTCTCCCATGTAGGTGCAGGGGCCCAAGGACTTGGGCCATCTTCTACTGCTTTCCCAGGTGCATTAGCAGGGAGCTCAATCAGAAGTGGGGCAGCCAGGACTTGAACCGACACCCATCTGGGAGGCTGGTGCCACCACGGCGCCACAGTGCCAGCCCCTCTCACTCGCTTGGGTGGTTTCCGTACTGTGCTGAGGATTCCCAAACCTACACTTCCACGGACATTTGTGCATCCATACCGGTCCTCGGGACCCCTGCTCCACTTCACTTGGGGGTCTCGGAGGTTTGTCCCCCTCCCCCACTCAGCTGATGGTGACGTCACCATTCACAGAGCCCAAGAGCAAGCCCCAGTGTCACTTTTGACTGCTGTCTTGCTCTTAAATGCCATACCCATCTCTTCCTGTGGCCTTATTTTCAACGTCTGTCTGTCACGGTTTCTTGCCACCACCGTCCCTTCTTGCTTGGATTGCGAAGGAAGGGGGCAGGTCTCCCAGCTCCTGACCGGGGCTTCCATGGTCTCGTCTCAGCAGAGCCGCCTGAGCGAGCCTTTGGAAACTTAGGGTCCCCACACCTTTCTGTTGAGGACCCAGCCGTGACACCTTGTGGTACTCAAAGCCCCCGTCCTGACCGTGGCTGCAAGGTGCCAGGTGCGCTCACCCCCAGCCCTGCCCTCTCCCACCCAGCTCAGCTGTCACTCCGCACCGCGGGCACCGTCCTGCCTTAAACTGCTTCTCAGGAGCGTCCCCTTGGCCAGCGCTCACCTGCAAGTCCCTGCTCTGGAGTCATGACCTGTACTAGGCTCCTCTGTCTAAAACTGCACCCCGATCTCTTTACTCCCGTCTCCTTTTTCTTTTCTCCAAAACACTTTGCCCCTTCCACCACCCTGCACAGTTCACTGATTTCTTAGTCTCCTTGCTACTCCGCCCACCCCGGGACCCCTAGACTGTGTGCTGCTCTGCCGCTGTGGCCCAGCCCTGCCACGTTCTGAGTGCTTACGATGGTATCTGGTATACAGCAGGCACCACGTATGTGACTACCGAACGGGCAGGAGCCGAAGCAGAGGGCGGTGGTTTGGCTGTTCTGACAAGGCATGAGCAGACAATTTCCGACTGAAGGTTGCTAAGCTGGAAGGAAACCCCAAGTCCGCTTCCAAAGTCCACATCGATAAACCCACAGCTCTCCAGGTCCAAGTGCAGCGGAAGAAATGCTCTGGTTTTCGGCCTCTCGGACGTGAGATGGAGATACACCGGGCTGGGCAGAAGCGGCATCGTGCAGACCTCACGGGGGCCATGGGGAAGACAGGAACGAACGCTGCTGAAGCCCTGGCTGCGGCCCCTCTGAGCAGCCTCCCACCCCAAGGCTCATGCGGGAATGCAGTTTGGGGGCAGGGGCAACACTCCCGGGATTCACAGGGCCACCCGCCGTCCCCTGCTTTGTCCTAGGCCTGTGCCTGCAGGCTGAGGTCATGGACAAGCTAGGAGATGAAGCCCAGTGGCCCTGGCAGTGGCCTGGCTCGGCTGCCTGGGAAGGATGGGGGTGCCACAGGCCAGACCAGAAAGGCTACTGCTGACCAACCAATGCTGATGCTCCCCCAAGCTCTCACTACGGCCACACGTGTTCTTGTTTGGCTGGTTTTGTTTTTTAAAGACTTATTTATGTACTTGAGAGAGAGAGAGAGAGAGAGAGAGATCTTCCATCCTGTGGTTCACTCCCCAGTGGCTGGAATGTCCAGGGCTGGGCCAGACGGACGCCAGGCACGCATACATGATGCTGACGTCACACTTGCCCCGCTGCTCCACAGCCACCTGCTCAGACACGCGCTTGCCCTTGAAGCCACGGCGCTGTTTAACGTAACATCCCTGCTTTCATGGAGCTTACGCTCTGGTTGGAGATACACAGGAATCAAGTAGGGGCCGTGTTGTGGCCCAGTGAGTCTAGGCACCGCTTGCCATGCCGGCATCCCATCTCTGAGTCCCAGTTTGAGTCCCGGCTGCTCCACTTCCAATCCAGCTCCCTGCTAACACATCTGGGAAGGCAGCTCAGGGTGGCACAAGTACTTGTGCCCCTGCCACCCCCATGGGAGACCTGGATGGAGGTCCTGGCTCCTGGCGTCAGCCTGGCCCAGCCCCAGCCAGTGCAGCCATTTGGAGGGTGAACCAGTAGATGGAAGACCTCTCATTCTGTCATTCTTTCAAATAAATTAATGAAATAATTATCCCCCCCCCCCCCCCCGAGAGATCTTTTATTTAAGGAACTGAAAAAAAAGGCACTCTGCCCTCCTCCTTATTTGCCCAAAGGCAGGACACAAACTTCCTTCTGCAGAGGCGGCTCCAAGGGCGACAGGAAGCGGCGACAGCTGTCAGACAAGCTCTGGACGCAGCGCCAGACCCCGAGTGGCTCGGAGAGGACTGTGTGTACCAGCTGTTACGAAGACAGCCCTGAGGTCCACCGGCCTCCCGCCCTAACCCTGCTTCCGGCCCCTCGCCCCGTCTCACCTGTGTGCATGTGCGTTCCCAGCACTAACAAGCTGAGCGGTTTTCCTTGTTCACTTTTTCTTGGTTGGATTCTGGGGTCCCAGCTGTGGGATGTAGGAGTAAGAGGAAAAATGGGTTTCTTTCCTCACGGGTCAGGACGTTTTTTACGGCATTTTTATACTTCTCAAAGCGGCAGCAGTGGGTATGTTTATTAGAGACCCAGATCTACGAGGGTCTCTCTGGAGTGTTTCAAAATAAGCCGAGCCCCTTGGAGCTGGCTGCGTAATCGCCACCCCCGGTGTCCCCGTGACCTACAGGCATCTCCTGACAAACTCCAGTCGCTAACTGTCCACAGCTTTCACTCGTCACAGGCCTTGAAATCTACAAGATGAATTGTAGTTGAAATGAAACTAGTCGGGATAATTGTATTATTTGGTTAAATACAAATTTATTCCTCCGATAATATTAAACATTAAGTAAAAGTAACGCCAGGGGCCAGCACTGTGATGTAGCAGGCAAAAGCTGCTGCCTGCAGTGCCGGCATCCCCTATGGGCACCGGTTTGAGTCCCAGCTGCTCTACTTCCAATCCAGCTCCCTGATAATATGCCTGGGAAAGCAGTGGAAGATGGCCCAAGTCCTTGGGCCCCTGCACTCGTGTGGGAGACCTGGAAGAAGCTCCTGGCTCCTGGCTTTGTATCAGCCCAGCTCTGGCCATCACAGCCAATTTGGGAGTGAACCAACAGATGGAAGACCTCTCTTTTTCTTTTTTTTTTTTTTTGACAGGCAGAGTGGACAGTAGAGGGAGACAGAGAGAAAGGTCTTCCTTTTTGCCGTTGGTTCACCCTCCAATGGCCGCCGCGGTAGGCGCGCTGCTGCAGGCGCACTGCGCTGTTCCGATGGCAGGAGCCAGGTGCTTCTCCTGGTCTCCCATGGGGTGCAGCGCCCAAGCACTTGGGCCATCCTCCACTGCACTCCCTGGCCACAGCAGAGAGCTGGCTTGGAAGAGGGGCAACCGGGACAGGATCGGTGCCCCAACCGGGACTAGAACCCGGTGTGCCGGCGCCGCAAGGCAGAGGATTAGCCTGTTAAGCCACAGCGCCAGCAGACCTCTCTTTTTCTCTCTCTCTCTGCCTCTCCTTCTCTCTCTGTGTAACTCTTTCAAATAAATAAATCTTTTTTTAAAAAGTATTGCTAATAGCCAGCGCCGCGGCTCACTAGGCTAATCCTCCGCCTTGCAGCACCGGCACACGGGGTTCTAGTCCCGGTAGGGGCACCGGATTCTGTCCCAGTTGCCTCTCTTCCAGGCCAGCTCTCTGCTGTGGCCCGGGAGTGCAGTGGAGGATGGCCCAAGTGCTTGGGCCCTGCACCCCATGGGGGACCAGGATAAGCACCTGGCTCCTGCCTTTGGATCAGCGCGGTGCGCTGGCCGCAGCGTGCCGGCCATGGCGGCCATTGGAGGGTGAACCAACAGCAAAGGAAGACCTTTCTTTCTGTCTCTCTCTCTCTCACTGTCCTCTCTGCCTGTCAAAAAAAAAAAAAAAAGGAAAAAAAAAAGTATTGCTAAACAAGTAAACTTGGGTAAATTGCAGATACACCTACGCAGAATAAATTTAATTTTAATTTACACTTCATGTGCATCAATTAACACGTTTCATTCAGTGCCCATAACTCAGAAAGCTGGCTGCTTTTACAAAACTAAAATTACTAAACTAGTCTTTTTCTAAGAGATTTATTTATTCATGTGGAAGGGTGGCCCCAGGCCATGTGCTGGAGTCCCCTAAGGTGACAGGGACAACAGCTCTCCAGCTCCTCCCAGGGATGCAAATCACCTATCTGGAGAAAGTCGGGAAACCGCCCAAGGAAGCGCTGGGGGCACCAGTGCACTGTGGTCCAGGGACGGTGCCTGGGCCTGGCGCCCCGCCTGCTGCTCCCAGAAAGGACCCTCAGATCACAGCCCATGTCGCGGGAGTGGAAAGTCAGACCCGTCCTGTGGCCTCTGCTGCTCTACGGTGAGGAGATGGAGCTTCCGTCTGCTGGGTCTCTCCCTACATCCGGTTCCCATGTGGGGTTCCGGCATCACAAGTGACGGCCCAACCTGCTCTGCTCCCTTTAAATTCTTAAAATTTTTCATGAGCGAGTTTCTGTAGGAATACCTCTTTTTTTCATGTTAAAAGTATTAGGGATTCAATTTTAGGGATACGAGAGACTTGGTAATGTCATTTGGTGATGCTGTCTGCAATTAGGGAAATACTGCCCGTTCCCACGAGAGGGAAAGGGCTGCCTGAATTCGACATCCGACATGGAGCGAGAAAAAGCCTCGATTTCGATTCCAAAATCTCAGACATGGACAAGCTTCCCCTTGAGTTGGCTCGCACAAGCAGAGTGGCAGGGCCAGGGTTCCGCCCATGGCAACTTGACCAAGGCAGCCACTCGCGACAGCCCTGCTTTGCAATGATGGGACAAAGGAGCCCGGCTATCGTAAAGATTCCCTCTTGGGAGAGGGGATGACGGAGAACCCAGCTCCGGGTGCTGATCGCGAGGCAGCCGCACGCCAGGAGCCCTGGGCGGGGTAACCGATGTTGAGGGACACCTGCAAACCGTGGCGTTGGGCCAAGCGTTCATTTCTCTGGCTGGAGACTGAGCCCGAGTCTCCTGCCCTCTGAGAGGCTACGCCCTGTTGCGCTCTCCTTGGGCTGCGCTCCGTGGCCTTCTTCCAATAGACGTTAGTGGCTGCAAAACTCCCAGAAAAGAACCTCATTCTTGCAAGAACCATTTTTAAAAAAAAGTTTGTTTATTTCTTTTTTTTTTTTTTTTTGACAGGCAGAGTGGATAGTGAGAGAGAGACAGAGAGAAAGGTCTTCCTTTTGCCGTTGGTTCACCCTCCAATGGCCGCCACGGCCGGCGCATCTCGCTGATCTGAAGCCATGAGCCAGGTGCTTCTCCTGGTCTCCCAAGGGGTGCAGGGCCCTAGGACTTGGGCCATCCTCCACTGCCTTCCCGGGCCATAGCAGAGAGCTGGCCTGGAAGAGGGGCAACCGGGATAGAATCCGGCGCCCCAACCAGGACTAGAACCCCATGTGCCGGTGCCACAAGGCGGAGGATTAGCCTGTTAAGCCACGGCGCCGGCCTTTATTTCTGTTTTCATCTGCTTGGAAGGCAGAGTGACACAAAGAGTGTGATATCTTCCATCTGCTGATTCTCTTAGCAAATGCTTGCGACAGCCAAGGCCAGGCCAGGCTGAAGCCAGGAGCCCAGAATTCCATCAAGGTTTCCACTTGAGCGAGTGGCAGGGGCCCAAGCACTTGAGCCCTCATCTGCTATCTCCCAGGATGCATTAGCAGGAATTGCATAGGAAGTGAGTGGCTTACACAGCTACACGGCAAAGCCCGCCCCTGGCTACTTCTGATCCAGCTCCCTGCTAATGTGCAGGGATGATGGCTCAAGTACTGGGATCCCTGTCCCCCAGGTGGGAGACCCGGGTGGAATTCTGGGCTCCTGCCTTTGGCCTGGCCCAGCCCCGGCTCTTGAGGGAGTTTGGAGAGTGAATAGGCAGATGGAGGAACTCTTTGTGTCTCTTTATGTCTCTGCCTTTCAAATAACATGAAAATGAATAAAACTATCTTTTTCAAAGGGGACCAGTGTGTGGTACGGTGGGTTAAGCCACTGCTTCCAATGCCAGCACCCCTATTGGAGCACCTCCCCACCCATGTGGGAGAGAGAGCAGGATGGAGTCCGTGGCTCCCGGGTTTGTCTTGGCGCAGTGCCCACTGCTGTGGACATTTGGGCAATGAACCTGCAGATGGAAGACCTCTCTCCTCTCTGACACTCTGCCTTTCAAATAAATCTTTAACAAAATAAAAATAGGAGCTGGGGTTGTGGTACAGCAGCTCAGCCGGCTGCCTGCAACACTGCCCACATCAGAGCGCCAGTGCGAATCCCTGGTGCCCCACTTATGATCTAACTCCCTGCTAGTGCACCTGGGAAAGCAGGGGAAGATGGCCCAACTACTGGGCCCCTGCTGCCCACGTGGGAGAGTCGATTGGAGGTCCAGGCTCCTGGCTTCCACCCAAGCCACCTGCAGCTGTTGCAGCCATTTGGGGGGCGAACCAGCAGATGGAAGATCTCTCTCTCTAACTTTGCCTTTCAAATTATTACATAAATAAATCATAAAAAAAATAAAAAGACAAAGCACAAAATGTGCCAAACAACCCCTCTTGGATTAGCTGCTCTAGGCTGCTGATTGCCCTTAACACACACACACACAAGGGAGACTGCCAGCAATTTCAAACCACAAACCCCGCCTTCCTTCTACTCTTCCCATCTCTGGAGTAGCGGACCGCTTTCAGTGGTGGGAACCTGACACGCACCTCGGCCCGGGCCTCTGTCCTGGTCACCTCCTGTCTCCTTGAGCCCTCAGCACACTTTCCTGTGACGTGGTCACAAATGGAGTTCCGTGATCTGGGCAGTAATTGGGTGATGGCAGAGCCTGACGGCCCACTGCCTAGTGCCTATCCTATTAGCATCTTGGGTCTTGAACCCAGCTCTGAGAGCTTCTGGTCAAAGACAGCTCAGGTGTAGGGCAGATAACAGAGGCTGCACCCTGAAAGTCTCACTCAAAAGTGACCCCAAACCTACCGCCAAGTGACCCCAAACCTACCGCCAAATGCTGGTGCAGCGAGGAGCTTAGCTAGGGGCCAAGCGGGCTAGGACGCCTGCGTCCCACAACACAGTGCCTGGGTTTCAGTCCCAGCTCCTGCCCCCGACTGGAGCGTCGCTGATGCAGACCCCGGGAGGCAGCAGGGATGGCTCCAGCGATCGGGTTTCTGTCACCACGTGAGTGACCTGAACTGAGTTCTTGATCGCAGCTTCCAGCCGGCCCGACCCCAGCTGTTGCGGGCGTTTGAGGAGTGAAACGATGGGTGCGTCTCTCTTCTAGCTATGTCTCTGCCTCTCAAGTCTTTTTTTTTTTTTTTAAAGATTTATTTATTTTACTTGAAAGTCAGAGTTGCACAGAGAGAGGAGAGGCAGAGAGAGAGAGAGAGAGGTCTTCCATCTGCTGGTTCACTCCCTAACTGGCCGCAACGGCTGGAGCTGCGCTGATCTGGAGCCAGGAGCCAGGAGCTTCTTCTGGGTCTTGCACATGGGTGAAGGGTTCCAAGGGCTTGGGCCTTCTACTGCTTTCCCAGGCCATAGCAGAGAGCTGGATAGGAAGTGGAGCAGCCGGGACTAGGACTGGCACCCATATGGGATGCCGGCACTACAGGCAGCGGCTTACCCACTACACCACAGTGCCGGCCCCTCAAATCTTTTTTTTAATATTTTATTTATTTGGGGACTGATGCTGTGGTGTAGTGGCCTAAGCCTCCACCTGCAGTGCTGGCATCCCACATGGGCACCGGTTCAAGTCCCGGCTGCTCCTCTTCGGGGAAAGCAGTGGAAGATGGCCCAAGTGCTTGGGCCACTGCACGGGTGCAGGGGCCCTCGAAGAAGCTCCTGGCTCCCGGCTTCTGATAGGTGCAGCTCTGTCCAGTGCAGCCATTTGGGGAGTGAACCAGCGGATGGAAGATCTGACTTTCCCTCTCTCTGAAATTCTGCCTCTCAAATAAATAAATAAATCTTAAAAAATGATTTTATTTGGAAGGCAGAATTGCAGAGAGAGAGAGAGAGAGCAAGAAAGGAACAGAGAGTGACCTGTTTGCTGGTCCAGTCCCCAAATGACCACGACAACAGGGGCTGGGCCAGGCCAAAGCCAGGAGCCAGGAGCTCCATCCAGGTCCTCACATCAGTGCAGGGGTGCACGCACTTAGGCCATCTTCTGCTGATTTCCAGGCACGTTAGCAGAGAACTGGATTGGAAGTGGAGCAGCCAGGACACCAACCCCTGCCCATGTGGGATGCTGGTGCTGCAGGCAGCAGCTTAGCCTGCTACACAATGCTGGCCCTCATGACTTTTTTGTTTTGTTTTGTTTTTTTTACAGAAGAATGTTGAAGGTCTTTTTATTTTTAATTTTTTATTTGTTTTTAAAGATTTATTCGTTTATTTGAAAGTCACAGTGACACAGAGAAGGAAAAGGAGAGAGAGAGAGAGAGAGAGAGGTCTTCCATCTGCTGGTTCACTCCCCAGTTGGCTGCAAGAGCCGGAGCTGCGCCAATCCGAAGCCAGGCACTTCCTCTGGATCTTCCCACGTGGGTGCAGGGGCCCAAGGACTTGGGTCATCTTATACTGCTCTCCCAGGCCACAGCAGAGAGCTGGACCAGAAGTGGAGCAGCTGGGACTTGAACCAGCGCCCATACGGGATGCTGGCATTGCAGGCGGTGGCTTTACCTGCTATACCACAGCACTAGCCCTGAAGGTCTTTTTAAAAATTTATATATATGCATATATAAATTTTTATTCATTATTGTTTTATTTATTATTTATATGTAAATATACATATGTACGTATGTATATCTATATCTGAAAGGCAGAGACACAGAGACATCCAAGGATCTTGCATCTGGGGGCTCATTCTCCAAATGTCTACACTGTCGGGGCTGGGCCAGGCTGAAGCCGGGGGCCTAGGACTCAACCTGGGTCTCCCATGTGGGTATCAAGGACACAAGTACCCGAGCCAGTACCTGCTGCCTCCCAGGGTGTCACTAACAGGAACCTGAATCAAAAAGGGGAGCCGGGGCTCAAACCCAGGTTCTGCGGTGTGGGACGTGGGCACCCCATGGTGCGCCTGCTCCACGCTGGCGGTCTTTGGCTGTCCTGTCTTGTATATAGACAAGGCCCATTCTTCCTGGCGCTAATCCAACAGGAATCCCAGCCTGAGCATGGAACGGGCGCACAGGCTCAGCCACCACTTCACACAGGTGTTGGGGCGACAAGCGGTGCCTCCTCACTGCCCTGTCCCCCGTGCCAGCCCAGCCCGCTTCGTAGTCTCTTCCTCAGGCGCCTTAGGAAGCGCACACACAGTGCTTGCCTTCACGCGGGACAACCAGCAGCACACACACAGTTATGCAGCCTCCTGCATCCCAGCAACCTTGGGGACATCCGGTTCTGCTAGGGTTCCATCCTCACACAACATGATGGCCCAGATCGACAGCCTGGGAAAGTCGGGCCCCTCCGTGTGCAGAGAATGGGAACGAACAAGGGACACAGTCTTTCTGAGGGTAGGCTCGCTTTCTGAAACCCAAGTCCATCTGTGGGCCGTGACATCACACAAGATGCAAAGTTGGTTTGTTTCCACAGATCAGAAGTTATCTGGGGGCTGGCGCTGTGGCATAGCTGGTAAAGCCGCCTCCTGCAGTGCCAGCATCCCAGATGGGCACCGGTTCGAGTCCCGGCTGCTCCACTTCCATTCCAGCTCTCTGCTGTGGCCTGGGAAAGCAGTGGAAGATGGCCCAAGTCCTTGGGTTCCTGCACCCGCGTGGGAGACCTGGAAGAAGCAACTGGCTTCTGACCTCAGATTGCTGCAGCTCCAGCCATGGTGGCCAATTGGGGGAGTGAACCAGCGGATGGAAGACCTCTCTCTCTGCATCTCCTGTCGAAGGGAGAAAGGGAGGAAGAGAGGAAGGGAGGGAGGGAGGGAGGGAGGATGGATCTGGGCCTTACCCCAGCTCCGTTACCAACACCAGCGTCAGGGATTTCTGAGTCTGGGGCCTGCTTCTCAGAGGCCGAAGCTGCGTGTGCCCGAGAGGAGCAGAAATTCCCAGCCTCGGCCCAGACTCCCTGGGGACGGTGGCCTGTCCTTAGAGGGCCGCCTTCAAAACACCCCCGGCCTTGAACTGCCCAGTCACTGGAGCCCTCCCTGTGTTCACGTGAGACATCAGTCCTATGCGAACTGAAAGCGCAGGGCCTCCCGGTCCGGCCGCTCGCTCTGGCCTCCCCTCGTTGCGTGCAGCCTCCGATGATGCCGTCAGGGCTCCACTGATGTGCACGCACGGTCTTCCGCACTGCTTTGACCCTCCACCTGCCTGAAAATACCCACAGTCCCTCCTGCTTCCAGCTGACCTCCCACGGAGCCCCCTCCCAAATGCACAAAGGATGCTATCATGGCGAGACCCTGAGCCCAGAGCAGGGGGCACCTCGTGACGGCCAGGCAGGAATTCGGGGGCCTTCCTTGCCCCCCTTTCTTCCTGATCGCTGATTTAATCCCATGGAGGTAAGAGAACAAACTTCACACGATGCAGCTTCTTTTCAATTTATCAAGACTTGTTTTATGACCTAGCATGCGGTCCATGGTCTAGGGTTCCATTTGCACAAAAATAAGAATATTCTTGGGCCAGCGCCATCGCTCAATAGGCTAATCCTCTGCCTGCGGCGCTGGCACACCGGGTTCTAGTCCCAGTCCGGGCGCCGGATTCTGTCCCGGTTGCCCCTCTTCCTGTCCAGCTCTCTGCGGTGGCCCGGGAGTGCAGTGGAGGACGGCCCAGGTCCTTGGGCCCTGCACCCACATGGGAGACCAGGAGAAAACACCTGGCTCCTGCCTTCAGATCAGCGCGGTGCCCCGGCCGCAGCAGCCATTGAGGGGAGAACCAACAGAAAAGGAAGACCTTTCTGTCTCTCTCTCTCACTGTCCACTCTGCCTGTCCAAAAAAAAAAAAAAAAAGAAAAAGAAAAAGAAAAAGAATGTCCTTGTAAAATTTGGGGCCAACTGTAAAGTTTTAGGTAAAGCCGCAAGGTTGCCCTCATTTTAAGTGCAAGTTCAGGATGCTCCCCAAATCACCTTCAGTTTTGACAACCTGCCAATCAAACTCAGAGTGGTCACTGAAAGTTCGCCCGCAGGTGTGTTTATTATGTTATTCTTCTTCCACAGAAGTGTGGCAGAGTCCAAGAGAAGCACCCAGCACGGGGATGTTTCCGCTCTGTGTGGCGTCACCACTTTCTTGGCACCAGCGTGCGACAATTCTCACACACACTGAGCACTGCCACTCAAACAGCTTACCCAAGCCTTTCTGTCCAGAGCTTTTGTTTGTTTGGTTGGTTTTGTTGGAAGGGCAGGAAGAGACAGAGAGGCAGACACAGAGATTTTTAATCTGCTGGTTCACTCCTCAAATGCCTACAACATCCAGGGTTGGGTCGGGCTAAAGCCAGTATCCTGCAACCCATGCGGCAGCAGGGACCCAAGTACTGGAGTCGTCACCTGCTGCCTCCCAGAGCGTGCGTCAGCAAGAAGCTGGGTTGGAAGCCAAGGAGCCAGGGCGTGGACCAGGCACTGGATATGGGATGCAGAGACAGGTGTCCCAAGGGGTGTCTTTCTTTCTTTTTTTTTTTTTTAAGATTTATTTATTTGAAAAGCAGAGTTAGCAAGAGAGGGGAGAGAGAGGTCTTCCATCCACTGATTCACTCCCCAAATGGCCCCAATAGCTGGCTGGGCCAGTTTGAAGCCAAGAGCTTCTACCAGCTCTCCCACATGAGTGCAGGGGCCCAAGCACTTGGGTCATCTTCTGCTGCTTTCCCAGGTGTACTAGCAGGGAGTTGGATGGGAAGTGGAGCAGCTGGGACTTGAACCAGCGCCCAGATGGGATGCGGGCGTCGCAGGTGGAGGCTTTACCTGCTGCACCACAGCGCCGGCCCCCTAGTGGTGTCTCAGCTACTGCAGCAAATGCTGGCCTGTTGAGAGATTTTGCCAACTTCATTCCACAGGCCCAGCTGATTGCCACTGAATTCAGCCTCCAGGTTCCACCCCCAGACGAGGAGGTGCAGCCAGCCCCGCCCTAGGGAGAGGCTCTCCGGAGGGATACGGCACAGGTTGTCCTCCCGCCCGGAGCCAGCGCAAAGGCCCCGCTCTTCACCATACAATTCTGTGACGGGGCAGCGTTTCTAAAACTGTCAGGGCAAATTTCTTGAGGCCAAGGACCGAGTCTTCCACCTTAACTATTTCTTTTTCTTCTTTTTTTTTTTTTTTTTTAGATTTATTTATTTGATGGAGCTCCCGGCTCCTAGCTTTGGTCTGGCCCAGTCCTGGCTTTGAGGGCATTTGAGGAGTGGATGGAAGATGCGCGCTCTCTCTCTCTCTTTCACTTTCTCTCTCTCTTTCTCACTTGCTCACTGTGCCTTTCAAATAAATGAAAATAAGCATTTTTAAAAGAAGCATATGTAGGATTATCTGAAGAGATATTAAAAGATTTCTCTCCTGCCCAGCTGTATATGTGAGGCCATGTTGCCCACCCAAGACACCGACACCGTGTTACAGCAGATTGGACGCAAATACAGGGCTCTGCAGCCGTCTCCTGTTAGAACAGACAACACACACACTCACAAAAGATAAAAGGTAGTTTTTAAAAAAGGTTTGTTTACATGAGAAGCAAAATTACAGAGACAGAGAGAGAGACGGGCGCACGTTCGCAGGAACTGCAACTGGAAGAGGAGCCAGGACTCGAATGCAGGCCCTGCGATGTGGGACGCAGGTGTCCCGAGGCGGGCGGTTGCCGGCTACACCCAACGCCTGCCCCAGAATGTTTTTTCGTTCTGCCGTGTGCACACATCACCGCCACTCTCCAGCACCGGAATCAAGTGGTCCAATGGGAGGCCAGGCCGGGGCGGCAAAGATGTCTCTGTCGCCTGCATCTTAAGTGGTCCAGCACGGGATCACGTCTCCGCGACACTTCATGATGGAGACATCCGGCAGTGTGCAGGGAGCAGGAGGCCGAGTGAACACAGGGGATGAGTCTGGAGCCAGGCCTGCCAGGCTCCCCTGTGCCAGCTGCACCACCCAGCGTCCTCCCGGTAACTTCCTGGTTCTGATCCTCCTGTGCTCAGGGGGCCTGCTCCCCGTGCTCTCACGTGGCCGACGTGAGCCAGGCTGGGAGAAGACCCCAGGGAGCTCCTAACTGGGGACTTTCCACATTAACAATCAGCCTGTGGCTCCCGAGCGCCTACATCCACACACCCGCCCGCTCACCGCCAGGCTATCGGGCAGGCACCTCACGCTCATTGTTTTTTTTTTTTTTTTTTTTTTTTTTTGACAGGCAGAGTGGATAGTGAGAGAGAGAGAGAGACAGAGAGAAAGGTCTTCCTTTTTGCCGTTGGTTCACCCTCCAATGGCCGCTGCGGCCGACACATCTCGCTGATCCGAAGGCAGGAGCCAGGTGCTTCTCCTGGTCTCCCATGCGGGTGCAGGGCCCAAGCACTTGGGCCATCCTCCACTGCCTTCCCGGGCCATAGCAGAGAGCTGGCCTGGAAGAGGGGCAACCGGGATAGAATCCGGCGCCCCAACTGGGACTAGAACCCGGGGTGCCAGCACCGCAAGGCAGAGGATTAGCCTGTTAAGCCATGGCACCGGCCATGCTCAGTGTTCTTAAAAAAACATTTATTTATTTCTTTGAAAAGCAGAGTTATACACAGAGAGAAGGAGAGGCAGGCAGAGAGAGAGAGAGAGAGAGAGAGAGAGAGAGAGAGGTCTTCCATCTGATGTTTCACTCCCCAGTTGGCCACAACAGCTGGAGCTGAGCCGATCTGAAGCCAGGAGCTTCTTCCAGGTCTCCCACGCAGGTTCAGGGGCCCAAGCACTTGGCCATCCTCCACTGCTTTCCCAGGCCACAGCAGAGAGCTGGATGGGAAGTGGAGCACCTAGTACTTGAACTGGCACCCATATGGGATGCTGGCACTGCAGGCGGCGGCTTCACCCACTACACTACAGCGCCGGCCCCCACACTCAGTATTATCTTTCTCCAAAACCTTCCACCTGCAGGTTTCCCATGACGGCAACTGGCTTCATCACTCACATTTGGGTGCCCCACTGGCAAACTTGCACGAGGCCCACGCCTCACACGACCTACATGCGCTGGCCCCTGCCCACCCTCTAGTTCAACCTTCCACTCCCTGCCCTCTCACCACGCTGGTTTGTGTCAGATGAATGAAGTAGCCTCTCCCTTTCTCCCAGTGTTTGTGCCCCCTATGCATCTTGCATAGATTTTCCCTATGCAAAACCACAACTCGCATGGGAACTCCTTAAGCATGGACATGAAGTCCTGGCAGCCGCGGGCCCCCTCCACCTGCCCCGTCTTCTGTGGAACCTGTCGCTGCTCTCAGGAATAAGGTCGTCCCAGCCCTCGCACAGCCGTCCTATTGGAGGACACAGAATTCTAGTCCTCAGGGGGCTTCGGGGCCAACCGCTCGGATCAGCGGTTTCACGTCGGATGCACACACCTGGACGCTGATCGGACACAGGCGGGCGCCAGTGTATGCGAGTGCAAAGCTCACTCCCTTGACAGAGTGAAGTTCCTGGGAGAAGGCTTCCTGGGAGGGCGGCCGGAGCACCTGGGAAAGCAGGAGGAGTTCTAGGACGCAGGTCTCTCACTAGTGCTTTGCTTCCCCCAAGGCCTAGCATAGAATTGTGTGTATTTGGTGAACAGTTTTTATTTGTTGCTTTAAAAAAAAAAAAAAAGATTTATTTATTAGGGCCAGCGCTGTGGCGCAGCGGGTTAGCGCCCTGGCCTGAAGCACCAGCATCCCATATGGGCGCAGGTTTCAGTCCTGGCTGCTCCTCTTCCAATCCAGCTCTCTGCTATGGCCTGAGAAAGCAGTGGAAGATGGCCCAAGTGCTTGGGCCCCTGCACCTGCATGGGAGACCAGGAGGAAGCACCTGGCTCCTGGCTTTGGATCGGCACAGCTCCAAAGATGTCTCTGTCGCCTGCATCTCCAGCCATTGTGGCCATTTAGGGAGTGAACCAGTGGAGGGAAGACCTCTCTCTCTTTCCTCTGCCTCTCCTTGACTCTCTGTGTAACTCTGACTTGCAAATAAATAAGATTTATTTATATTATATTATTGTATATAAAAATAAATTTATTATCTAAACACTTATTTATAAATTTATTTATATAAATAAATGTATTATCTAAAGATTTATTTATTTATTTGCAAGTCAGAGTTACACAGAGAGACAAGGAGAGGCAGAGGGGAGAGAGAGAGAGAGAGAGAGAGAGAGAAAGGTTTTCCATCTTCTGGTTCACTCCCCAAATAGCTGCCATGGCCAGAGCTGAGCCGATCGGAAGCCAGGAGCCGGGATCCTTCTCTGGATCTCCCACACGGGTGCAGGGACCCAAGGACTTGGGCCATCTCCCACTGCTTTCCCAGGCCATAGCAGAGAACTGGATCAGAAGTGGAGCAGCTGGGAGTAGAACCGGTGCCCATGTGAGATGCCGGCACCACAGGCGGTGGCTTCCCCGCTAGGTCACAGCGCCGGCCCCTCTATGCATTCTATTTAAATTCATAAATAAAATAAATTGTTCCAAGGGGTGGGGAGGCATTCAAGTCAAAGGGCAGTGTCCAGAGGAGAGTTCTGGTGCTGAGCCCTAGTGCCGGCTCGGGTGCCGGGGCTTTCTCCTCCTGATGGGCAGCGCTTAGGACCGGCCACCTTGCGGCATCTCAGCCCCGGACAACTGAGCTCACACTCAGCCACGGCCGGCTTTGCCATTTGAGTCACTGCCATCAGCCTTGAGCTCCCTGTTCCGATGGTAGAGGAACACGAGCCCACCCCCACGGCCCAGGGCGGACACTTCCTTGGTGGCCCCCTGTGCCTGCCCAGCTGCGGCGTTAAGGGCTTTGCTGCTTTCCGGACCTGCAGGGGCCGTCTCAGCTGGACGTGCGCAGTGTGACCAGTGGTAACCGATGGTGTGGGGCGTGCAGCGGCCGCCCCTCTCCCCCTCACAGTAGCATCCTGCGGCCCGAGGACCCTCGGCACCTGAGTTCCCTGGAATTGAGCACCTCCACCCTCCCCCGCAGGGTCCTAAAAGCCCTTGAGTTCTTCCCAACGTGCAGGGCAGGGGAGTATAAAGAATGAATTTTATTTCAACGTCTCCAGTAATGCTCCCCTCTTTAGCAACCGTCTGGCTGAATGCATCCCCTAAACACCGAACTATGAGCTTTTTTTTTTTCATTAAGGAATTTATTAATACATTAGATTCTCAGGGTCACAGCAAATGCATGATAATTACTGCAACACAATTCTCATCAATTCTCATGTTAATGTGATATTTATACAAAGCGAGCAGATTGGATGGAGTTCACTGAACTCTCAGCTTTCATTTTCAAGAGTTCCTTCATTCTCAACTCTAAAATGTACTTACTTTTTAGGAAAGCAGCTTATGTTTGCTTCACTGTTGCTGTTCTGGTTTGCATTGTCTGATGTGCAAGCTGGATGTTCGAATATCTGCATTAGGCTTTTTAAAGTGTATTGATTTGAAAGGCAGAGCGACAGAGAGAGAGAGAAATCTTCTATTTGCTGGTTTCGTTCCCCAAATGCTCTCAACAGCTGGGGCTGGGCCAGGCAAGCTAGGAGCCAGGAAGTCCACCTGGGTCTCCCACACGCGTGGCAGGAGTCCAAGCGCCTGAGCCCCCCTCCTCTGCCTCGCAGGGGCATCAGCAGGGAGCTGGCCTGGGAAGTGGAGGCGGGGCTGGGTGCCGGTGTCGGGCCAGATGTGGGCATCCCGGGACGTGGCCTTGCCGCTGCGCCACAGCACCACAGCACCGCTCTATTAAATTTGACGGCCATGGAAGGCAGGCACCGGCTCTGATCCTCTGTGGTAGCATCTGGCAACATGTGCTGCTTTTTTTTTTTTTTTTTTTTTTGACAGAGTGGACAGTGAGAGAGACAGAGAGAAAGGTCTTCCTTTTTGCCGTTGGTTCACCCTCCAATGGCCGCCGTGGCTGGCGCGCTGCGGCCGGCGCACCGCGCTGATCTGATGGCAGGAGCCAGGTGCTTATCCTGGTCTCCCATGGGGTGCAGGACCCAAGCACTTGGGCCATCCTCCACTGCATCCTCCACTGCTATAGCAGAGAGCTGGCCTGGAAGAGGGGCAACCGGGACAGAATCCGACGCCCCGACCGGGACTAGAACCCGGTGTGCCGGCGCCACAAGGCGGAGGATTAGCCTAGTGAGCCACGGCGCCGGCTGCAACATGTGCTTTGAAACACACATGTTACCAGGTGGGAAACAAAGGCACAGTAAAAGAATACTCGTGGGAGTGGCTGTTAGCCCAGTGGACAAGATGCCCATAGCCACGCTGGGGTACGGGGTCCCATTCCCGGCTCCAGCTGACTTCATGGACACCGCGGGTGCAGACGGTGGGAGGCAGCTGCGAGGGCCCAGTCATTAGGTTCAGCCGCCCACATGGGAGACGTGGGCCAAGTTCCCAGCTCCCTGCTTTGCCCTGGCCTGGCCCTGGCCACTGCAGGTACTTGAGGTGTGGACTAGTAGATGAGAGCTCTCTGTGTCTGTCTCCTTCTCAAATAAACAGAGTTTAAAAAAAAAAAAAAAAAAAAAGCCTCACTCGCAAGTCCCTCTTTCATGAAAGGAAAAAGAGCCAGCTCGGGAACTGAGCGTCATCCAAGATGTTTCCCGCGGACACGTTTTGGTCCAAGTCCATCTGCTGCAGCTGTGCTGAGAACCACAGACTGGGAAAGGGGTAAACAGTGCACGGTCACCGAGCTCCCTGTCCTGGAGTCTGCGACACCAAGCCCAGGGGCCACAGCTGGGGAGAGCCTCTGCTGCAAGGTGGCCAGGACAGAGGCAAAGAGCACGTCCGTGGGACAGAGCCCCGCTAGCGACCAAGCCGCCCTCGCTGACGGCCTCCGTCCACTCGCCCGGCCAGAGCCCTGCTGGCCTAGTCGCCCCCTCCTTTTTGTTTTTATTTAAAGATTTATTTACTTACTTGAAAGTCAGGGTGATAGAGAAGCATAGATAGATTTTT
Source organism: Lepus europaeus (assembly GCF_033115175.1). Lineage (NCBI taxonomy): Eukaryota > Metazoa > Chordata > Mammalia > Lagomorpha > Leporidae > Lepus > Lepus europaeus. The sequence goes on along the minus strand of NC_084840.1, from coordinate 19,231,571 downwards.
TTAAGAGATTATCTATTTAAAAGGCAGAGTTATGGAGAGTGGGGGTCGGGGGAGAGGTCTTCCATCTGCTGGTTCACTCCCCAAATGGCCACAACAGCTGGGGCGGGGCCAGGCTGAAGCCAGGAGCCAGGAGCTCCATCCAGGTCTCCCTGTGGGTAGCAGGGGCCCAGGGTTGGGCCGTCTTCTGCTGCCTTCTCAGATCACTAGCAGGAAGCTGGATAAGAAGCAGAGCAGCAGGGGCTCAAACCAGTGCTCGTATTGGATGTTGATATCATAGGCAGCAGCCTAATCTGCTGTGCCACAGTGCCAGCTGGGGGAGAGAGAGACAGAGAGAGAGAGAGAGAGAGAGAGAGAGAGAGAATCTTCCATCTGCCTGAACTCCATCCTGGTCTCCCACCGCGGTGGATTGGGGCCAAGGACTTGGGCTTTCCCAGGCTCATTAGCAGAGATCTGGGTCAGAGGTGGAGCAGCCGGGACCCGACCTGGCACTCAGATATGGGATGCGTGTATCCCGAGTACTGACTTAACCTGCTGCACCACAATGCTGGGCCTAAGGTCCCACCTCTTAATATGGCTACAGTGACAATTAAATTCCAATGGGATTTCTGGAGGGGACCTTCAAATCACAGCAGTAAGTCAAAAGACCACCTTTATCTCTTTCCCCATTTTGTATGTTTGGAACAACAAGGGCCCCAAGCAAGATACATAAATAAGAAGTCACTTCATATGTGTGGCGGGGGGGGGGGGGGGGGGGCGGCGGGGGGGGCGGTGCTGTGGCATAGCAGGTAAAGCTGCCGCCTGCAGTGCCGGCATCCCATATGGGTGCCAGTTCTAGTCTGAGTTGCTCCATTTTCCAACTGGCTCTCTTCTGTGGCCTGGGAAAGCAGTAGAAGATGGCTCAAGCCCATGGACCCCTGCACCCGCGTGGGAGACCCAGAAGAAGCTCCTGGCTCCTGGCTTCGGATTAGTGCAGCTCTGGCTGTTGAGGCCAATTGAAAAGTGAACCAGCGGATGGAAGACCTCTCTCTCTCTCTCTCTCTCGCGCTCTCTTTCTGCCTCTGCCTCTCCTTTCCTCTCTGTATAACTCTGACTTTCAAGTAAATAAATAAATAAATCTTTTTTTTAAAAAAGTGTGTATGTTTATATGTAAAATTTTATATATGTAATTATGTTTTTAATTTAAAAAATATGTTTCCTGTCTGGTGCCAAATCACACCCCGTAAGTGCGTCCTGCAGCTCCGTGCACGGCCCCACACACTCGGGTCGCCTCCCGCCGCTCCTGGTTTCTTCGCCGTGAGCGGGCAGCGCCTCCGGCCTCTGGCCTGCCACTGACGGCGCTGTCAGTCTCATCCATCTGGCTGTGGCCAGACTGGGGAGGTCGCTCCCCCAAGGCAGGAGTGCTGTGAGGGCCCGGCCCCCGGAACAGGACTTAGGACAAGCAGGGGACGCGCTCCGAGTCCTGAGCAAAGGCAGCCGCCCGGGGCCTGCCTCCCAGCGGAACTCCACCCAAGCCTCGGACCAGGCCCTGTGCCAGGACGCCAAGGCTGCTGGGAAGGGGGCATTTTCAAGCCGATCAGCCTCTCCCCAGGGCCTTGGAGAACAGTCTCTGAGGAGGAAGCTTCGGAACCCAGTAGGGGAGAACGGAAAGCAGGACCTGGGTGAGCAGAGCCGGGCGGTGCCCCCTTCAACAACAGGGCTCATAAATTAGAACCCGAACTTCAGCGGCAACACATCAGGGCCGTGAGGCAGGCCTGAGCACAGATGGCGTCCTCAGGCCGGGGGAGGGGGGACAGGATGGCCGCAGGCTTGCTTCTGTCACTGTCGCCCCGTGCTGGACACCAGACACAGTGGACCCCGACCTCCCGTCTTCCATGAGAACCAGCATTGTGCACAGCGCGTTAGCGTGCTGCCTGTGTCCCACAGGGGCCCTGGTTCGAGTCCCGGCTGCTGTCTTCCTGCTGCAGAGCTGGCCGTTCTACCACAGTTAAGAAGGAAATTATCTCCGGTTTCTTTCTTTCTTTTTAATATTTATTTTATTTATTTGGAAAGCAGAGTTAGAGAGAGAGAGAAGCCTTCCATCTGCTGTTCACTCCCCAAATGGCCACAACGACCAGGCTGAGTCACTCTGAAGCCAGGAGCCAGGAGCTTCTTCCAGGTCTCCCACGTGGGTGCAGGGGCCCAAGGACTTGGGCCATCCTCCACAGCTTTCCCAGGCGCATTAGCAGGGAGCTGGATCAGAAGTGGAGCAGCTGGGACTCAACTGGAGCTCATTTGGGATGCCGGGGCACCGCAGGCAAGGCTTTACCCGCTATGCCACAGCGCCAGCCCCTCAGATGTATTTTTTTGTTTATTTTATTTTATTTTTTTAATTCCTTGAAGACCTCTGGCTCTTCCAGAGTTAGGGTCCCTTCCCACATCCGCAGTCCAGTGCACCGTTCTGACTTGGTGGATGGCTGTTCCTTGCTTTTGTGGCTACCCAGCACCTGACCCCTGCTGCCGTTTGGGAAATTCTCCACCCTTGTGGCTTCTGCAACTCGCAGGGCCAGGGCCCCTCTGTAAAGCGGAACACAGGCACTTCCCAGCACCTCCTGCGGCAAAGGAGTCCGATGGGGGCTGGGCCTGGTCGACTGGACATGTCCACCCGCAGGACGCCTCGGGGACAGCCTGTGCAGGAAGAAGCAGCGAAGCGATCAGTCTATTTCAGCAGCAGCAACGTCCCACTTCTCTCCCCACCTGGGTGCAGGGTCCAGTGCGACAGCGAGGAGGGTGTCAACAGGCTGCCCGCATGGTATGGTCTTGGCAGTGGGTGTGACTCCCTCCTCACCTTTATTTATGCCTTTAAAGAAAGTATTTACTTATTTGAAAGGCAGAGTGGCAGAGAGAGAAGGAGAGACAGAGAAAGACACACACACACACACACACAAAGACCGAGATCTTCCATCCACGGGGTCACTCACCAAATGTCCACAAGAGCCAGGGCTGGAGCAGGATGAAGCCGGGAGCCTGGAACTCCATCCAGGTCTCCCAAGGGCCAACCTTTGCAGCCTTCCCAGGTGTATGAGCAGGGAGCTGGACAGGAAACAGAGCAGCTGGAGCGGAACCAGCCCTCCAAAATGGAATGCCAGTGTGGCAAGCGGCAGCTTAATCCTCTGTGTCACACGCAGCCCCTTTATGTCCATCTTGAAGCTTGATTCTCCAGGAAATCCTTGCCCCCTTCGTCTCCTTGTTTTGGTTGCTCAGGCCTAAGCTTCTGAGACATCTGACTCCATCCTTTAACCTCCTGGCCAACCCATCAGGAAATGCTGCAAGCGGCTGGTGCCCTCCACTCCCAGTCGAGGCCACTGTTACCCCTCACCTGGGCCATTGCAACCATCTCTTTTATAAACATTAATTAAAATTTCTTAATTCATAAAAACTATATACATTTGCTGTGTGCAACGTTTTGAAACATGCACACAAAGTAGAATGGCCCTGTTGAGTTAAATAACCTATGAATGACCTCAAATACTTTTTTTTAATTTATTCAGAAGAAAAAAATCTATTCATTTATCTGAGAATCATCGTTACAGAGAGACAGGGGGAGACAAAGGGAGCAATCTTTCATCCACTGGTTCATTCCCCAGATGACCATAATGACCTGGTTTGGGCTTTGGCGGAGGCCAGGAGTTTCTTGCGGGTCTCCCACGCAGGTAACAGGGCTCCAAACACTCGAGCCATCCTCTGCTGTGTGTCCCAGGCAGGCCACGAGCAGGGAGCTGAATCAGAAGTGGAGCAGCCGGGACACAAACCAGCACCCATAGGAGATGCCGGTGTCATAGGCAGCCGCTTTACCTGCTACTCCACAGCGCCGGCCCCAAATGTTTATTCTTTGTGTTGAGAACATTAAAAACCCTTTAGCGTGAACACTGTCCCTTCCTACAGTCCTACAGTCACCATGCTGTCTCGGCCTTCTCCCTTCCAACAGCTCTGCTGGTAACCACCGTTTTACTCTGTTTCTATGAGTTCAATTGTTCAGTTTCCCAGATAAGATCATGCAGTGTTGTCTTTTTTTTTTTTTACTAATTAGTTAGTTTGAAAGGCAGAGAGACAGAGACAGAGAGAGATCTCTCATCTGCTAGTTCACTCCCAAGTCTCACAACAAATGGCGCTGGACCCGGCCAAAGCTGCGAGCCAGGAACTCATCCAAGGTCTGCACTGTTGGTGGCAGGTGCCCAGGTATCGGTGCCGTCACCTGCTTCCTCCCAGGATGCACATCAGCAGGTGCCCCAAGCAATGTCGTCATCGCTGTGCCACAATGCCCGCCCCTAAAGTTATTTTTTATTAGACAAGTAGGTGAATGTTGGGTAAAGATGCCTACAGACTTAAGATATTTACCAGCAACATTGAAATAGGTGCTGGAGGGCCAGTGCTGTGGTGTAGCAGGTAAAGCTGCCACCTGCAGTGCCGGCATCCCGTATGGGAGCTGGTTCATGTCCCGGCTGCTCCATTTCCAAGCTCATGGCCTGGGAAAAGCAGTGGTAGATGGCCCAAGTGCTTGGGTCCCTGCCACCCATGTGGGAGACCTGGAAGAAGCTCCTAGCTTCAGCCTGGCCCAGTCCTGGCCACTGTGGCCATTTGGGGAACGAACCAACAGATGAGAAGATCTCTCTCTCTCTCTCTCTTTCTCTCCCCCCTTCCTCCCTCTGGCTCTGCCTTCCAATAAATAAATAAATTATTAAAAATAAAATACAGGCCGGCGCCGCGGCTCACTAGGTTAATCCTCCGCCTTGCGGCGCCAGCACACCGGGTTCTAGTCCCAGTCGGGGCACCGATCCTGTCCCGGTTGCCCCTCTTCCAGGCCAGCTCTCTGCTATGGCCTGGGAAGGCAGTGGAGGATGGCCCAAGTGCTTGGGCCCTGTACCCCATGGGAGACCAGGAGAAGCACCTGGCTCCTGCCATCGGAGCAGCGCGGTGCGCCGGCCACAGCACCCTACCGCGGCGGCCATTGGAGGGTGAACCAACGGCAAAAAAAGAAGACCTTTCTCTCTGTCTCTCTCTCACTGTCCACTCTGCCTGTCAAAAAATAAATAAATAAATAAATAAAATAAAAATAAAATACAGCAGGGTGCCTGAGGTGGCCAGCCTTCAAGACAAAACAACGTAGGGGCCCACAATGTGGCATAGCAAGTAAATCTGCCACCTGCAGTGCAGGCCTCCCATACAGGTGATGGTTCGAGTCCCAGCTGCTCCACTTCTGATCCAGCTCCCTGCTAATGCACCTAGGAAAGCAGAAGATGGCCCAAGTCCTTGGGCCCCTGTACCCATGTGGGAGACCCGGAGAAAATTCCTGGCTCCTGGCTTCAGATGGGCCCAGCTCTGGCCATTGTGGCCATTTGGGGAGTGAACCAGCGGATGGAAGACCTCTCTCTCTCTCACTCTCTCTGCCTCTCTGTGACTCTGCTTTTCAAATAAATAAATAAATCTTAAAAAGGGAAAGCAAAGGGCCCGGCGCCGTGGCTCACTTGGTTAATCCTCTGCCTGCAGCGTCCGCATCCCATATGGGCACTGGGTTCTAGTCCCGGTGGGGGCGCCAGATTCTGTCCCGGTTGCCCCTCTTCCAGGCCAGCTCTCTGCTGTGGCCCGGGAGTGCAGTGGAGGATGGCCCAAGTCCTTGGGCCCTGCACCCCATGGGAGACCAGGAGAAGCACCTGGCTCCTGGCTTCGGATCAGCGCAGCACCAGAAGTAGCGGCCATTTGGGGGGTGAACCAACGGAGAGAAGACCTTTCTCTCTGTCTCTCTCTCTCTCTGTAACTCTACCTGTCAAATAAATAAATAAATAAATCTTTAAAAAAAAAAAGAAAGCAAAATAAAGCCCATAAGAAAGGCAGAACTGAAGAAAAAATAAAGACTAAAAAGCACAAAATGGGAACTAAGATAAACCAAGTATAAATTACTTAAAAACCAGGGAAGTAATATGTTATTTTTTAGCTACTTGAAGTCCAAGAGCTACAAAGGTAGAACGTAAGAGAAAGGTCTACAGTAAACCAAACTTACCGAAAAGGAAGTGCGCACAACATCAGTGTTGTGCAACAGAACCTGGGGCAAAGCACCAGGGCGGGAGCAGTCACTGCGCATGACAGCAGACGGCTAATGACGGAACCTAACAGAGGAATTGACCAGCTAAATGAGCAGCGTAGCCTGATGGGCGGGGAACGAGAAAGTGATAAAGTTACAGCGACCGTGGGAGACTTTCGCTCCCCAGTACCAATGCCGGAGGACAGCGTGTAAGGCGTGGAGGGCTGAGATGGTGTGGTCATTCATGCATAGTGTGATTCCAGATTCTACAGTCCACAAGCAACGGCTGCGCATGTTCACAGCTGGAAGCTGAGCACCCCGATTACAGACAAGACAGTACAGAAAAACACTCATGGTCTGTATTTTCCACCGACACAGCAGGGCCGGCGCGTGGCACAGCAGGTGAAGCCTCTGCCCGTGCTGCGGGCAGCCCGGGTTGGAGGGTCTTTTCCAGTCCTGGCCGCTCTGCTTCCAACCCAGCTCCCTGCTAATTCACCGGGGAAGCCAGCAGAAGATGGTCCAAGTACCCGGGTTCCTGACACCAGGCGAACACCAGATGAAGTTCAGGTTCCTGGCGTTGGCCTGGCCCAGCCCTGGCTGTTGTGGGCATCTGGGGAGGGGCACAGAACGTTCTAGTACAGACTCACATGACCACAAGGAGCTGCACCCTCAGTCCCGGGGCGCAGGAAGCACACACAGTCTCACTATCCAGTTGTGTATTTATAGGTAAAAAGGAAAAGATGCTAGGTTAAGATCGCTAGGTTAGACACAAAGTGGGTAAATGAGGTTCAGGGCCCTAAAACTTTATGGGATTATCTTTTCTACAAATGAACAACTGGCTTCACAGGTTTGGGCTCCACAGATGACGCACCATGGCCAGCCACCTCGTCTTCGGCCGGGCCTGCCCAGCACCGCTCCCGTGAGACCCTGCAAAGCCGTCTGCACTTCCCTGGCTTCCTCCGGGCCCTGGCTCCTTTGCTTTGGATGCGCGTGCTCAGCCAGCACCTGAACCCTGTGGCCCCGCACGCAGCTCTCCTCACTGGCACCTGCCCTGAGAACTCTTCCTGCGCGGCCTCCCCTGTCCCAGCTCCATCCTGATGCTGCAGGGTGTCTGGGGAACAGCTGGGGTCCCCTCTATCCATCCTAGCGACTGATCTCAGGCCGCGGCTGGGCCCACGGCAGGGCTCCGTTTCTGCTACTCACAGACCAGTGTGCCGAGCAGCCTCACGTCCGTCATCCTGAGAACGAGCTTCAGATGTTTCGTTCAGAGCTTTAGTTGTTTCAGCCGGAAGGTTAAATCCGTGTTCGAGTGCGCGTTGTCTCGGCTCACTTCTTTTCCCTGCCTCATTGCTCTGCTGAGACGGTTCACAGCTCCATATCGAACAGTGGGGGGCGGGGGACAGCACAGCACTGGCCAGGGCCGGGGTGGGGCTGGGGGACAGCACAGCACTGCCCACGACTGGGGCGGGGTAGGGGGACAACACAGCACTGGCCAGGGGGCGGGGGGGGGGACAACACAGCACCGGCCGGGGGGGGGACAACACAGCACCGGCCGGGGGGGGGACAACACAGCACTGGCCAGGGGGCGGGGGGGGACAACACAGCACTGCCCAGGGGGTGGGGGGGGACACACAGCACTGCCCAGGGGGTGGGGGGGACAACACAGCACCGGCCGGGGGGGGACAACACAGCACTGGCCAGGGGGTGGGGGGGGACAACACAGCACTGCCCAGGGTGTGTGGGGGGGACAACACAGCACTGCCCAGGGTGTGTGGGGGGGACAACACAGCACTGCCCAGGGTGTGTGGGGGGGGACAACACAGCACCGGCCGGGGGGGAGGGGACAACACAGCACTGGCCAGGGGGCGGGGGGGGGACAACACAGCACTGGCCAGGGGGCGGGGGGGGACAACACAGCACTGCCCAGGGGGCGGGGGGGGACAACACAGCACTGGCCAGGGGGCGGGGGGGGGGAACAACACAGCACTGCCCAGGGGGTGGGGGGACAGCACTGCCTAGGGGGTGGCTGGGGGGGACAACACAGCACTGGCCAGGGGGTGGGGGGGGACAACACAGCACTGCCCAGGGCTGGGGCGGGGTAGGGGGACAACACAGCACTGCCCGGGGGGGGGGGGCAGCACAGCACTGCCCAGGGGGCGGGGGGGGGACAACACAGCACTACCTAGGGGTGGTGGGGGGACAACACAGCACCGGCCGGGGGGGGGGGGACAACACAGCACTGCCTAGGGGTGGTGGGGGACAACACAGCACCAGCCGGGGGGGGGGACAACACAGCACTACCTAGGGGTGGTGGGGGGACAACACAGCACCGGCCGGGGGGGGGGGACAACACAGCACTGCCCAGGGGTGGTGGGGGGACAGCACTGCCCAGGGGTGGTGGGGGGATAGCACTGCCTAGGGGATGGCTGGGGGGACAACACAGCACTGCCCAGGGGTGGTGGGGGGACAACACAGCACTGCCCAGGGGGTGGGGGGGGACAGCACAGCACTGGCCAGGGGGCGGGGGGGGGGCAACACAGCACTGCCCAGGGGGTGGGGGGGGACAGCACAGCACTGGCCAGGGGGCGGGGGGGGGCAACACAGCACTGCCCAGGGGGCAGGGGGGACAACACAGCACTGCCCAGGGGGCGGGGGGGGGACAACACAGCACTGGCCAGGGGGTGGGGGGGCAGCACTGCCCAGGGTTTGGCTGGGGGGGACAACACAGCACTGGCCAGGGGGTGGGGGGGCAGCACTGCCCAGGGGGTGGCTGGGGGGGACAACACAGCACTGGCCAGGGGGTGGGGGGGCAGCACTGCCTAGGGGGTGGCTGGGGGGGACAACACAGCACTGGCCAGGGGGTGGGGGGGGACAACACAGCACTGGCCAGGGCTGGGGCGGGGTGGGGGGACAACACAGCACTGGCCTTCTCCTGACACAGTGCTGACCATGGCACGGATACAAGGTGTTGGTAAATGGCCACTCCCGGCTCGCGGAGGCTACGAGGCATGGATGCTGACCTTGCCACCGCTCGCTCTGCAGTGTTGAGACGTGACTCCTTCTAGTCTGTCCTGGAGAATTACGACGCTTGACCTGGGGTGCGCTAGGGAGACTTCGTCCTCGTAGGCAGTCTGGAAGCCCGTGAGAATTTGTTTCATTTTCTTCTTAAATGAATGGTAGAATTCAACAGCAAAGCCGTAAGGGCATGGTATTGTCCTTGTGGCGTTTCTAACTACAAATCCAAATTCTTGTTTTGTAACTACTGAAAATACTTCTTGAGTGAACAAACTTCCTGTAGGAACTTGGGTAAGTTTCTGTTTCAAGGTCCAAAATGTCTAATTTACTGGCATAAAACTACTCATAATAACCCCTTATTGTTCTTTCAATACATGCTGATTTTGTAGCAATGTTGCCTGTCTTATTCCTTATATTGCTAGTTTATGGCATTTTTTTTCTTGATCAGTCCAGCTAGAGGTTTATCAATTTCACCGGTTTTCTAAAAAACCGAGGTAGTGTTCCCACTGAGTTTCTCTCTTATTTTTCTATTTTTTGTTTATAGCTTTTTTAAACTTCATTGATTTCCACCCTTACCTTTTCTTCTGCTCACTTTGGGTTTCATTTGCTTTTCATTTTCTAGTTTCAGGTAGAAGCTAAGGTCCTCGATTAAAGACACTCTTTTCAAACACAGGTATTTATGCTATAAAGTCCCCGGAGCCCTGCTCCAGGACCCTCCCGCGCACTTAGGTACGTTGTGCTCCACCTCTCGTTCCGTCCAAAATAAGCCCCCAGTTTCTCTTCGGGTTTCTTAGGTGATCCTTGGACGGTGCAGAAAGGCATTACCTAGTGTTAATATATTCGGGGATTTCTCAAATGTCTGTTATTTCTCTCTTTTTTAAGATTTATTTATTTATTTGAAAGAGTTACACAGAGAGAGGAGAGGCAGAGAGAGAGGTCTTCCTTTCGCTGATTCACTCCCCAGTTGGCCACAATGGCCACAGCAGCACCAATCAGGAGCCAGGAGTTTCCTCGGGGTGTCCCATGTGGGTGCAGGGGCCCAAGGACTTGCGCCGTCCTCCACTGCTTTCCTAGGCCACAGCAGAGAGCTGGATCGGACGTGGAGCAGCCGGGACTTGAACCGGCGCCCATATGGAATGCTGGCACTGCAGGCGGCGGCCTCACCTGCCACGCCACAGCACTGGCCCCATGTTATAAAATTTCTGATTTAATTTCAATGAGGCCAAAGAACATACTCGAATGATCTGAATCCTTGTAATGCTTGGGGACTCACCCTGTTGTCCCGAATGTGAGTGTGTGTTTTTTTAAAAAATATTTATTTATTTAATTGAAAGGGAGTGTTTACAGAGAGGCAGAGTCATAGAGAGCAATCTTCCATCTGCTGGTTCACTCCCCAAATGGCTGTAACAGCCAGAGCTGGGTCAGTTTGAAGCCAGGAGCTCCTTCCAGGTCTCCTACATGAGTGCAGAGACCTAAGGACTTGGGCCATCCTCTGCTGCTTTCCCAGGCACATCAGCAGGGAGCTGGATTGGAAGCAGAGCAGCTGGGATTTAAATGAACGTCGGATGTGGGGACTCAACCCCCTATAGCACAACTCTGGTCTGACCCCAGTCGTATTGGTACAATCCCTTTGTCCCTTTTATTGCGACTGTTTTCTAAAACCTATTTGTCTGATATATTTTAAGATTTGTTTACGTGAAAGGCAGAGAGAGATTATTTTCCATCCTTTGGTTTATTCTCCAAATGTTTAGAACAGCCAGGGCTAGGCTAGGATAAAGCCAGGAGCCAGGAACTCCACACAGGCCACCCACATCGGCGGCAGGTGCCCAAGCCCGTGGGCCGTCTTCTGCTCCACCCCGGGCACACTAGCAGGGAGCTAGTGAACAGCAGAGGTGAGACTCGCACCGGCGCTCCAATATGGGATGCCGACATCACGGGCAGCAGCCTGACCCCCTGCAGCACGATGCCAGCCTTCCTGGGGTGAGCAGGAAGCCGGCACGGCAGCTGTGACGAACTGGCAATCCAGTACCAGACGGCAGGGGTTGCAAGTGGTGACTGGACCCACCGCGCCCAAGGCTGGCCCTCATCTGCCGGACACAAACATAGCTTCTCCAGCTTTTTTATCAGAGGTAGGACGGAATCCTTTTCATCCTTTTCTATTTAGCCAATTTGTCTCTTTATACCTTGAGTACTTTGTAAGCAGCCTGTTTTCCACCTGCTCCGATTCCCGGGGGGCCGTTTGAACATGCTTCCCCAGACCTAACTACTGACAGTGTTGGCTGTCCGCGGACACCTCGCTGTTTGTCTTCGGTAAGTCCTGCTCCTCTGTGTCTTCCTTCTTTCAAATTGAGAATTTATGATTGAATTAAATCTCCGCTGTTGGTTTGTTGGTTTTTTTTTCTTGTGATTGCTTTAGTGTTTACCATATATGGTAAAGTTCATGGAAAATGTGTATTATGTAGAAACTATGGATAGATCTCAAATTATTTTGCAACAAAATTAATTTATCTAAAAAAAAGATTTACTTATGTATTTGAAAGGCAGAGTGAGAGGGAGAGAGAAAGGGACATCTTCCATTCACTGGTTCACTCCCCAATGGCTGCAACAGCCACTTCTGAGCCACGTTGAGGCCAGGAGCGGAGAACTCCATCCCGGTCTCCCACATGGACAGCAAACACCTGGGCCATCGGCAACTGCTTTCCCAGGTGCATGAGCAGGAAGCTGCACCGGACGTGGAGCACGGGAGGTCAAACTGGCGCCAGCATCACAAGTGGAGGCTGGAGCCACGCATTACAACACTGCCCCTATCTTACCTTTTGATTACATTTTCCATCAACTTTCTGAAGTACGCTCATATATCACTTTATATAGAAGACTTTTACATCAGTCATATCTGCTTTCCTCTTCTGACTGTTGTTCTACCGCTGTCATACACTACTCCTATGTATTTTATAAGCCTCATGATTAATTTCAAAATTTCCTTTTCAGCAATAAGCATTTAAAAAGATTTAATTGATGGGGCCAGCGCCGTGGCTCATTTGGTTAATCCTCCACCTGCGGCGCTGGCATCTCATATGGGCACCGGTTCTAGTCCCGGTTGCTCCTCTTCCAGTCCAGCTCTCTGCTCTGGCCCGGGAGGGCAGTAGAGGATGGCCCAAGTGCTTGGGCCCTGCACCTGCATGGGGGAACAGGAAGAAGCACCTGGATCCTGGCTTCAGATCGGCGGCCATTTGGAGGGTGAACCAACAGAAGGAAGACCTTTCTCTCTGTCTCTCTCTCTCTCTCTCACTGTCTAACTCTATCTGTCAAATAAAAAAATTAATTTACTTATTACTTTTAAAAAAAGATTTATTTGAAAAGCAAAGTTAGAGAGAGGTAGGGGCAGAGAAAGAGAGAGATCTTCCATCTGCTGGTTCACTCCTCAAATGGTCACAATGGCTGGAGCTGGGCTGATCCGAAGCCAGGAGTCAGGAGCTTCCTCCAGGTCTCCTGCGTGGGTGCAGGGGCCCAAGGACCTGGGCAATCTTCCACTGCTTTCCCAGGCCACAGCAGAGAGCTGGATGGGAAGTGGAGCAGCCAGGATGTGAACCAGTGCCCATATGGGATGCCGGCACTGCAGACAGCAGCTTTACCTGCTACACCACAGCACCGGCCCCGACAGTTATTCTTAAATCATTTTGCTCCTCATTCTTTTCTGTAGGTCTGTTGTCTTCTTCCTTGTCCCTGGAGGACTTCTTTAAACATTTCCTGTAATGCAAAGCTGCTGGGAATGAATCTTTTTTTTTTTTTTTTTTTTGTATTTCTGAAATACTCTTCACTTCACAAAGATATTTTGGCTGGGAATAGAATCCAAAGTTTAGTTTTCCAATACTTTAAAGATGCTGATCTCCCACTGCCTGCACACTTGCATTGCACCTAGTGTGAAATATGCTGTCATTCTTTCTCTGGATGGAGTCTTCTCCGCTGACTGCCTTTAATGCTCTCTGGCTTGAGCACCTTTGGAGTACTGTGTGTTTTGATCGTTTTCCTCACGTTCCTCATGCGTGGGCCCACGGGCCTGTGGGCTTAGTCTATCAGATTTGGAAGACATCACAGCAACTCTCCACTTTCCCTGTCCTCTACACTCCTCTTCTCAGGACTCCAGCGACACAGACCACGGGGCGCTGTCTCCGAGCTGCCAGCCAGTCTCCTTTCTTTTTCCTCTGCGTGTTTCGTTTTGGATACTTGCTATGCTGGCTTCAGTTCTTGAACCTTCTCATCCATAACGTCTCTCTGCTTTTATCCGACCAGTGTTTGCAGCCCCAGAAGCTGGGGGTCTTTTTGCTTTTGTTAATCTTTCAATGATCAATACTCTATTTCCTTGGACAGAATATAATCATTCTTATATCCTTACCAATTAATTCTATCATTTGTGTATTTCCAAGTGTACTTGATGTATTTTCTCCTGATTGTGATTTTTTTTTCCTATTTCTTTGATGCCTGATAACTTTCATGTGTATGCCAGTCATTGAATTTGATCCTTTTGGGTCCCAAGTATTTCTGTATTCTTCTAATATCCGAGAGCTCTGTATTGGGGCCAGAGAGGTTTTTAGGAAACAGTACGTCCCCCTTCAAAGGCTGCATAAGCTCCGTTAGGAGAGATCAAACAAGCCTTAATCTTAATACTGAAGTATTAATGCTTGAAGTCTTCCTATTCCCTGTGGAAAGCGAGAACTTCCCTCCATGGCTGATGGGAACAGGAACTTGCAGCCCTTGGCGAGCTACTTGAAAGGACTGCTCACTCTGTCCATTGTGGCGTTCATCCCCCTGCCTGGGATAGGAGGTGACCCCATGACCAGTGCTCAGAGAACACACGGGGAAAGTCTGCATCTCCAGCACCCCCCTCGCCAGGGCTCGCTTGTCCTGCCCACACTCCTGTCTCCACTTTAACTCAGCAATGCCTGGCGTCCATGCAGGTTCCTCTCCCTGCATTAACACCTGAGGGGGGAAAATCCCTCCAGACAGCAAGTTAGGGCAACTGCCCAGCTCAGCACGTGCGCTCCCTCTGAGGCCTCCTGCGTCTGAGACCCGTCACTTCATACATCTTGTCCAGATACTTAGCTCTTTCCAGAGGGAGGTGACTCTCGTCCCTTTTCCTCCACCTTGAATAGAAGCTTACTGTTTTCACAGCCATGTTCTGAGCCTGCGGCGAGGGGGTGGTGGTAGAACCCCCTTGTGAACCTAATGAAAGCTACTCACTACATTTCCTTAAAAACGATAACTTTCCTCCCAATTTTTAACATAATTTCAGGTAGGCTAACCAGCTCTCATATCCACAGGGGGTTCACAGAGCTGATGTTTAAAACTCTTTTTCCTTTGAGTCTTCTTGAGTTTCTTTTCTGTTAATTCTATCCTTATGTTTCTCTTTAGCATTTAATCACTTTTTCATTATTTTAATGCTTCCTCAATCATCATGCTTACTCTTAGAAAAAAATTTAACACAGAGTACTGGCCCTGTGGCACAGTGGGATAAGCTGCACCTTGCGACACTGACATCCCATATTAGAAACCCAGTTTGAGCCTCAGCTGCTCAATGCCTTTAGTCCCCAAACAGCAGGGGTCAGGGGCTAGCGCTGTGGCATAGCGGGTAAAGCCGCCACCTGCAGTGCCGGCATCTCATATGGGTGATGGTTTTGTTACCGGAGAACTGCAGGGTCCTTGTCTTCGAGCAAGAAAGAATTCAGGCGTGAGACAGAGTAGTGGAAAGCACATAGCAAGGTTTACTAGGGCAGGGACATCCGTAAGAACAGATGGGTACCACTCCAGACAGAACCTGGGAGTGCCCAGTGGCTCAGACTGGGGGAGAGTGAGGTTACCTGGTTGAGTGGAGAGAATACACCTGGGCAGGCAGGCGGGTGGCTCAGTAGAGAGGCGGAGGGCTGAGTGCGCAGTCCAGTTGAGGCCGGGGTGTGTGTGTGTGTGTGTGTGTGTTAAGGGGATGGGTCTTGCCTCTCCACCTCTGCTCCTCCTGGAACAAAGGACTTTTTGGATGTAAATATGAAAAATTCCTATCTGAGTTTTCCCCCTGAAGTTATCAGACAGGAGGAAGCCTAGCTGGTGCTGCCGGGGTTAGAGGAAGGGTGAGCAGGAACCCCTGGAAGGTCAGATCTGGGCAGGATATTTGAATTGCAGATACTGGGCTGCATCTGGAAGATTATCAGGCAGAAGGGGCGGGGACCCCCACCTGGCAGGTTATCAGGTAGAAGGGGCAGGGAAGGATGCAGGTACTGGGCTGCCCCTGGAAGGTTACCGGGATGACTTTGAGATGCAGATGCTGGACATAGATGTCTCCTTAGGCCTTTATCACACACATAAGCTCATCTGACTTCCTACTTAACAGTCTGGTCCCAGCTGCTCCACTTATGATCTAGCTCTCTGCTGATGCACCTGGGAAAGCAGTGGAAGATGGCCCAAGTCTTTGGGCCCCTGAACCTATGTGGGAGACCCAGAGGAAGCTCCTGGCTTTGGATTGGCCCAGCTCTGGCTATTGTGGCCATTTGGGAAGTGAACCAGTGGGTGGAAGACCTCTCTTTGTCTCTCTCTGCCTCTGCCTACTCTGCCTTTCAAATAAATAAATAAATCTTTAAAGAAAAAAACAAGGGCTGGCGCTGCGGCTTACTTGGCTAATCCTCTGCCTGTGGTGCCAGTACCCCAGGTTCTAGTCCCAGTTGGGGCGCCAGGTTCTGTCCGGTTGCTCCTCTTCCAGTCCAGCTCTCTGCTGTGGCCCAGGAAGGCAGTGGAATATGGCCCAAGTGCTTGGGCCCTGCACCCACATGGGAGACCAGGAGGAAGCACCTAGCTCCTGGCTTTGGGTTGGCACAGCGTGCCGGCCCTGGTGGCCATTTGGGGGGTGAACCAACGGAAGGAAGACCTTTCTCTCTGTCTCTCTCTCTCACTGTCTAACTCTGCCTGTCAA
Source organism: Lepus europaeus (assembly GCF_033115175.1). Taxonomy (NCBI): domain Eukaryota; kingdom Metazoa; phylum Chordata; class Mammalia; order Lagomorpha; family Leporidae; genus Lepus; species Lepus europaeus. The sequence continues at coordinate 19,215,546 of NC_084840.1, read as the reverse complement.
AAAAGAAAAGAAAAAAGAAAAAAAAACAAAATAGCAGAGGCTAGCCAGGCTGAAGCCAGGAGTCTGGAATTCCACTAGGGTCTCCATGTGGGTGGCAGGGGCCCAAGCCCTTGGGCCATTCTCCCCAGGTGTATTAGCAGGGAGCTGGATCTGAAGTAGAGCAGCCAGGACTGGAACCGCTGCTCATACGGCATCGCAGGCGGCAGCTTAGCCCACTGCACCACGCTAGCCCCTTGATCTGCAGTTAAGCTTCATTCATGAATAACCAAAACAATAGGTTCCCATATCCAAGTTGTTCCAAACACAGTTTCCTACATTAGAAATCAGGCTCCTTGGTCCTGGCAGCCCCACTTCAAGGACTCGGCGTCCACACGTGCTGCTCAGGGCGGGCACAGGCCCTTCATTCAGAGCGACACGGTGGGCCCTCCTCGGCCCTGCGCTGCGCTACACGGAAACGTGCACTGAACACTGCCCCAACCTGTGCCTCAAGGCAAAGTTACACAATTTATTCATCGAGCACGTATGTTCCAAAGTTTGCTTTCTAACTTTTTTTTTTTTTTTTTTTTTTTTTTTTTACAGGCAGAGTGGATAGTGAGAGAGAGACAGAGAGAAAGGTCTTCCTTTTTGCCGTTGGTTCACCCTCCAATGGCCGCCGCAGCCGGCGCATCGTGCTGATCCGAAGGCAGGAGCCAGGTGCTTCTCCTGGTCTCCCATGGGGTGCAGGGCCCAAGCACTTGGGCCATCCTCCACTGCCTTCCTGGGCCATAGCAGAGAGCTGGCCTGGAAGAGGGGCAACCGGGATAGAATCCGGTGCCCCGATTGGGACTAGAACCCGGTGTGCCGGCGCCGCAAGGCAGAGGATTAGCCTGTTAAGCCACGGCGCCGGCCTCTAACTTTTCTTTAAAAAGATTATTTATTTATTTGAAAGGCAGAGTTACAGAGAAAAGGGGCAGAGAGAGTGAGAGAGATCGTCCATCTGTTGGTTCATTCTCCAAATGGCCACAATGGCTGGAGCTGGGCCAATGTGAAGGCGGGAGCTTCCTCCGGGTCTCCCACAAGGGTGCAGGAGCCCAAAGACTTGGGCCATCTTCCACTGTTTTCCCAGGCCACGCAGAGAGCTGGATCAAAAGTGGCACAGCTGGGACTCAAATGGGCGCCCATATGGGATGCCGGCACTGCAGGCAGTGGCCCCACCCGCTATGCCACAGTGCCAGCCCCTAACTTACTTTTATAACATATGATAGTAACTATAAAGTGCATATAATTCTAAATTATAGAAATGCACCTGTGGATTTTTGTACCTAAGTCACAAAAGAAATGCACAAAGATGTTCACTGTGGCATAATTAATAACTGTGAAAAGCTGAAGCTACATAAATGTTTCATAAATTTTGATTGTCTACTCAACGGAATATTATGCACAGCGTCTAAAGGCCAGCAGGAAGTGGTTATCATAGGAAGCAAGATTACGGATGATTTTTAAAATTCCTAAAAGTCACAATAAACTGCTTTAGCAATGCAATCTGGACAAAAAGGAGCACCGAAGAGTTGAAGTAAGACATAGAAAGGAGAGCAGGAAGTGTCTTCCCTTTTCTTTAGCTGTCTGAAGGAGTTAACACAGAGAACAGGAAATGCCCTCAGGGACCTCCCTCCAGCCGCCCTGCAAGCAGCCCCTACATGGTGGAACCAGCCAACAGGGCAAGATCGCATAGGGAAAGATTTCAACCAGAAGCCAAGCCAAGACCCACTTGGCAAAAAATAACATAATAATGAATTACTTTCAATCTAAAAGTTAATAAAATTTCTTGAAATTCAAAAGATAGAAACTGTGGGACATTTTCCCGCACGCTACACAAGTACACAATGTGAACTACAGGTAATGGTTTAGAGCAGACAGTGTACAGTGTGGTGGGACTTACATCGGAAACGACGACAAAAGGTGGCACCAAGGCTAGGAGGGAGGAGCTGAAGGTATAAAGCTCCTACACCACCAGGTAGTACAACACTACTGAAGACAACCTACCCTGAGGTATGTACTCCCACATGGCAACGCTACCAAGGCCGCACGATACTGACAGTCAGTTTGGGGGACTAAATCTCTCTCTTTTTTAAGGTTTCATTACGTGAAAGGCAGAATGACAGAGAAAAAGAGATTTTCCATCTGCTGGTTCACTCCCCCAAAAGGCCACAACCAAGGCTGGGCCAGGCTGAAGAGCTGCCAGGAACTCCATCTGGTCTCCAACGTGGGTGTCAGGGGCCCAGGTAGTTGGATCACCGTCTGCTACTTTCCCAGGTGCATTACCGGGGCTGGATCAGAAGTGGAGCAGCCGGGACTGGAACTGGCGCTCCAACACAACACAGGACGCCAGTATCAAGCTGTGGCTTTACCTGCTGTGCGGCAACACTGGCCCCTGCAAATCCAGTGTTTTATGTAAGCATTAAGTGTGCCTGCCCCTCGCTCTGCAGGGAGACCCCATCTCCGTCCTCAAAGGCTGTTTGTAAATGGACATTCTTGAGAAAGAAGTTTGTCAGTGCCTTGCTTGCAAGACAACAGAAACACAAGAGACATAGAGAACTGTCTCCTACCAGGTGGTCTACTTAAACCAATGATATCCACAGTTGTGTGAATGGGGGTGGGCATCGTGGCACTGTGGGTTCGGTTGCCACATCCCATGTTACAGGGTCTTGCTGGAACGCCAGCGACTCTGCTTCAAGTCCAGTTCCCTGCTAATGCACCTTAGAGGGGAGCAGAGGACGCTCCAAGTATGTGGGTTCCTGCGTGGGAGACCTGGAAGCAGTTCCTGGTTCCTGGCTTCACCCTGACCCAGCTGGAGCTGTTGTAGGCATCTGGAGAGTCAACTGGTAGATGAACAACCTCTCCCTTTCACTGTGTCTTTCAAATAAATAAAACCTAAACCAAAACTGATCCTCAAGACTGTAGCCTGTCTTTCCCTGGACAGAACAGGTTTGAATTCACCTTTGTCTTACATCTAGCCTAGTAAATCAGGTCAACCACAACTTATCCTTTTCCAGTGCACTCTCAAGGCCTAAGGTACTTTACTGGTATTATCTCGTTAAATTAATCCTATGAAACTGCGGCTGAGAGGGTCTGGCAATTATACAGCTGGAATTTAAACTTGGTACATTGGACTCCCGGTCTCAACTTTCCTTCTGTTCTGTTCTGCATCCCCAAATCCCCAAAGACAGAAACTGAATTTGATATTCTTCCTGGTGCCTAGCATATAGTAATTACCCAATAAGAGCCAACACTGGTGAAAATTAATACTCTCCCATACTGAGTCCCTTATCATATATAGGATCTAAAAGGCATTGCTTGGGGCCAGCGCTGTGGCACAGTGGGTTAAAGTCCCAGCCTACAGCAACAGTACCCAACATGGGTGGCAGTTCAAGTCCCAGCCGCTCCTCTTCCAATCCGCTCTCTGCTATGACCTGGGAAAGCAGCAGAAGATGGCCCATGTGCTTGGGCCCCTGCACCTGCATGGGAGAACCAGAAGAAGGTCCTGGCTCCTGATCAGCTCAGTTCTGGCCATTGCGGTCATTTGGGGAGCGAATCAGTGCAATGGAGGACCTCTCTTTCTCTTTCTCTCTCTCTCTCTCTCTCTCTCTCTCTCTCTCTCTCTCTCTCTGGCTCTACCTCTCTGTAACTCTGTCTTTCAAATAAATAAAATGCATCTTTTAAAAAATAAAAATAAAAGGCGCTGTTTTTCTACAGAAAACACTTCCCTCCCCACCCCACATCTTGTCCTCCTCATCTCTGGCTTGGCAATGCTGTCCATCAAGAAGAGGCATTTTGTTTGTTTGTTTATTCTCAGTTCCCCTCTGCCATTTCCAAGCCCAGAAAAACACCTCTTAACTCAGGATGGCACTAGGGACAAAGCTAATCTGTTAATACTCCAGAGACATCAGTTTCTATGGACATGGAATGACGATCATCTTTCTTAGGAGTTATCTTAACTAGGGAAGGGAGCAATGTTTACATGACAATGTTAGCAATGTTACACTGGTTCTACGCTTCATTTGTATTCCTCCATATAGCCCCACATTATCACTTTAACACCAGCGTTTACAAATCTTTAACACTTAACAATTCATCACGGAACACCGGATCCTCTGCGAGGCCTACAAGACAGCTGGGGTCTGACGCTATCAGTTACAATGCTTTAGTCTGTAAGTAACAGAAAACACCACCAACACTGGCTAAAGAAATATGGACAATTCTTATTTCATATAACAAGCCCGGCTGTAGGGAGGTTTGAGAGTTGATTAATTCACTGGTTCAGCAAAGTTAATTAAAAACAGTTTTTTCTGCTCTGGCATTGTTAGGAGGCTGGCAGTTATTTCACCCTTGGCCTCACAGTGGGCCTGTGAGTTTCATTAAAACTACTGCCTGATAGTTGGCTGATAGGAGAAAATATTCATATGACTTTAGAAGGTAATTTAGAAGGACTTAAAGAATTTCAACAATTTATTGAGAGACAGAGTGAGAGTGAGCTTGTGAGAGGGAACTGTCTGCTGGTTCACTCCCCCAGATGTCCACATTCACCTAGGCTGAGACCAGGAGCCGGGAGCTGGTGCTCTGGCGTAGTAGGCTAAGCCTCCACCTGCAGTGTAGGCATCCCCTATCGGCGCCAGTTCATGTCCCGGCTGCTCCACTTCCAATCCAGCTCTCTGCCATGCCCTGGGAAAGCAGTGGAAGACGGCCCAAGTGTTTGGGGCCCTGCACCCACGAGGGAGACCTGGAAAAAGCTCCTGGCTCCTGGCTTCAGATCAGCCCAGCTCTGAATGTTGTGGTCGTTGGGGAGTGAACCAGCAGATGGAAGACCTCTCTGTCTGTAACTCTACCTCTCAAGTAAATAAATAAAATCTTAAAAAAAAAAAAAAGCCAGGAGCTGGGAACTCACCCCAGGTCTCCCCCAGGAGTGCTGAGTCATCACCACTGACCCCCAGAGTCTGCATCTGTAGGAAGCTGGAGTCGGGACACAGCCAAGAACCGAACTCAGGCACCAAAGTGGGATAAGGGCGTCTTAACCACAGGTCAAATGCCTGCCCCTCTACCAGCTCTCTCAAGTACCCTCGCATGCTGCCTACAAGAGGCTCACTTCACTTTTAAGGACACACATGGACTTGAGAACACAGGGATTGAAAAATATACTCCAGGGGCTGGCACTGTGGCATAGCAGGTAAGGCTGCCACCTGCAGTGCCAGCATCCCATATGGGTGCCGGTTCACATCCCAGCTGCTCCACTTCCGATCCAGCTCTCTGCTATGGCCTGGGAAAGCATCAGAAGATGGCCCAAGTCCTTGGGCCCTTGCATCTGTATAAGATCTGGAAGAAGCTCCTGGCTCCTGGCTCCTGATTAGCGCAGCTCTGGCCATTGTGGCCAATTGGGAAGTGAACCAGTGGATGGAAGACAACTCTCTCTCTGCCTCTCTTTCTCTCTCCTTGTAACTCTGACCTTCAAATAAATAAATAAATCTTAAAAAAAGAAAAAGATATTCTATCAGCAAATGGAAACCAAAAGAGAACAGGGGTAGTTACACTCCTGTCAGCAAAATAAACTTTAAATCAGAAGCTAAAAATAGACAAAGAAGGACATTATATAATGATAAGGGATCAACTCATCAAGAGGACAGAGCACTTGGAAATATGGATGTACCCAAGATCAGAGCACAGATCTGTGTGAAGTAAAACAAGCGTAAAGGATCCGAAGGAAGAGACATTGCAACCAACGCAGGGGCTGTAAGTCAATACCCACCTTCAGCAATGGACTGATCACCCAGAGAAAAATAAGGAAACACCTTGAACAACACTTCAGACCACGTGGAATTAAACACACAGAGAACATCCTATCCAACCTCAGCCACAAACATTCTTCGCACATACACAGGGAACGTTCTCCTAATATCCCATATAAGGCACAAAACAAGCTTAGCAAATGTAATAACAAAATCATATCAAGTCTCTTACCACCATGGCAGAAAACTACAAGTCAATAAAAGAGGGAGATATCAGAAAATTCACAACACATGGAAATTAGACAGCAAAAAATTAAGAGAAACCTGAAGTCCCTTTTCATGCCTGTCTCCACAGCATGGACTAACCTTGGCAAGATCAACACAGACCTCGGCAGGTATGCCCAACAGCAGAAGGCCTCTCCCCAACCCCATGCTGTTCCCGACTGCACCACACCCAGCAGCAGAGGCTCTGTTTGCAGAGTGGCAGACGCTGCTGGGGGGTCAGTGCAGCACTTCCCCCAAGAAGCGTGCAGGTGATGGGGGCACACTCGGAAAACCACTGGCTGGTGTCTTCCCCTAACAAAATACAGAATGGATCAAGCCTTTCCTCACACCACAGGTTTAACCACTGCTAACAGCGTGCCACATCTCCATCTGTTTTTTGAAGCACTCTGAATTATGTCATAGTATTTCACGCTTGAACGTTTGTGATATGGGAAATATGGGCATTTTCCCTGCAGAACGGCATCCAACAAGTGGCAGAAGTCGCTGGACTCATCCAACACCCTGCCCTAAACGCATTTGCTGCAATTACTCACCCTGGGATTCGTCCGAGAATCGTGTACCACATTGGCTCTACCTAGAGCCCAAACATGATGTCTTTTTTCTCCAGATGACCTGTTGAAAAGTCTAGTCCTGGAGCACACGCTACTTCCCTGGTGTCCACCCACCCCGACAGTGTCACTTAACTTTAGCTCCTTCCTAGGAAGTGTTACAGCCATGGGCTTGCCTGGATTCAAGGGAAACTTTTTTAAAAAAGATTTATTTTATTTATTTGAAAGTCAAGAGTTACACAGCGAGGAGAGGCAGAGAGAGGGTGAGGTCTTCCAAACACTGGTTCACCACACACCCCCGCCCCAATTGGCCGCAGCAGCTGGAGCTGCACTGATCCGAAACCAGGAGCCTCTTCTGGGTCTCCCACACGGGTGCAGGGGCGAAAGGGCTTGGGCCATCTTCCACTGCTTTCCCAGGCCATAGCAGAGAGCTGGATTGGAAGTGGAGCAACCGCTATGCCACAGCGCCGGCCAGGGAAACATTCTTCTAGACTCTTTCACCGGCCAAGCCAGCAGGGGAGGTATCAAGCTGGAAACCAGGGGTGGTCGCCTAGTCAAACACAGGACACCAGGGAGCCAGCAGGCGTGTTGTGGGTGGCACTTGGGGACAGTGAGACTCATCCCCATGTGACAAGGACCGAGTCATCGTCAACCCTTCCACGATGGATTGGCATCCACTGATGATTCTTGCTTGAAGTTGTGATGTGCTTAGGGGCGGAAGGACGGTGACTTTCCTCATTTGTCCACTCCTGGCACGAATCTTCACATCCCCACACCAGCAGTTTTTCCATCAGGCAGAGTCACAGGTCACTCTGAGATATGCTTCCTACAGCAAAGCCTGCACACAGGCGTGACCAGAGGACTCGCAGACAGCGAAGGCATTACACGGGGAACCAGGACACAGGCTTCAACACTGCCCACGAGCCCCACCATCAACGCTGGGGAAGGAGACCAGAGCTGGGCAGCTGCACAGACACGGAGCAGGTGGCAGGAACCTGTCCACAGCGGGCAGGGCCTTGGTCCTATGGATGGGAGGAAGATAAGACTGGGATGGGGGCCGGTGTCATGGCTTAACAGGCTAATCCTCTGCCTTGCAGCGCCGGCACACTGGGTTCTAGTCCTGGTTGGGGCACCGGATTCTATCCCGGTTGCCCCTCTTCCAGGCCAGCTCTCTGCTATGGCCCGGGAAGGCAGTGGAGGATGGCCCAAGTGCTTGGGCCCTGCACCCCATGGGAGACCAGGAGAAGCACCTGGCTCCTGCCTTCGGATCAGCGAGATGAGCCGGCCGCAGTGGCCATTGGAGGGTGAATCAACGGCAAAGGAAGACCTTTCTCTCTGTCTCTCTCTCACTGTCCACTCTGCCTGTCAAAATAAATAAATAAAAATTAAAACTAAAAAAAAAAAAAAAAGACTGGGATGGGGCGAACTCCAGCCAGCAGCCACTTGATGATGCGTGTTAACACGGAAAAACCTTGGCATGTGAAGTCCTCTTCACTGTGGGGCTGTATCTTTCCTAATCAGCCAATAAATGTTTACACACACACACACACACAGAGGAAATTTTGTTTTAAAGATGTTTCCAGGTCTCCCACATGGGTGATAGGAGCCCAACCACTTGGGCTATCTTTTGCTGCTTTTTCAGACACATTAGCAGGAAGCTGGAAGTGGAGCAGCCGGGACTTGAACTGGCATCCATACGGAATGCCAATGTTGTACACAGCAGCTTAAGCCCACTAAGCCTCAACACCAGCCCCACACAAAGGAATTCTAATAAAGTTTATAACAATAACACCTACATAAAAAGAACTCAAATATCACTCTTCAAGAAATCAGAAAAAGGACAAACTAAGGCCAAAGATAGCAGAAGGAATGAAATATTAAGATCGGAACAGAGATAATGAAATAGGACTAGAAAAATGATGCAGGGGCCAGTGTTGCGGCACAGCAGGTTAAGCCACCGTCTACGATGCTGGCTTCCCATACAGGCGTTGGTGTGTGTCCTGGCCACTCCATTTCCATCCAGCTCTGATAAAACTAAAAATTAAAACACAAAAAAATTAAAGCCAAAAAAACTACAGCAAAATATTGGCAAACTGAATTCAGATTTTTTTTTCCCTAATTCTTACTTTCTTTTTTTTCTTAAAGATTTATTTATTTGAAAGTCAGAGTTACATAGAGAGATAAGAGGAATCTTCCATCCACTGGTTCACTCCCCAGTTGGCCGCAACTGCCAGAAGCCAGAAGCCTGGAGTTTCCTCTGGGTCTTCCCATCCGGTGCAGGGTTCCAATGACTTGGGGCATCTTCTACTGCTTTCCCAGGCCACAGCAGAGCTGGATCGGAAGTGGAGCAGCCGGGACTTGAACCGGTGCCCATACAGGATGCCGGTACTGCAGGCGGTGGCTTTACCTGCTACACCACAATGCTAGCCCCTATTTATTTTCATTATATTTGCATGGCAGAGAGACAGATAGTCAATTCACTAGGATCTGGGAATTCCATCCAGGTCTCGCAGGAAGGTGGTAGGAACCCAAGCACTTCAGCCATCATCTGCTACCTCTCAGAGTGAGCATCAGAGGGAAGTTGAGTGGAGCCAGGACTTGCACCCAGGCACACTGATAAAGGACGGGGACATCCTAAGTAGCTTCTTACTGCTCTACTGAATCTCCTCCAACAACACTTACAGAATTTCAGACAAAATCCCCATGACTGGCCGGCGCCGTGGCTTAACAGGCTAATCCTCCGCCTTGCGGCGCCGGCACACCGGGTTCTAGTCCCAGTCGGGGCGCCGGATTCTATCCCGGTTGCCCCTCTTCCAGGCCAGCTCTCTGCTATGGCCTGGGAAGGCAGTGGAGGATGGCCCAAGTGTTTGGGCCCTGCACCCGCATGGGAGACCAGGAGAAGCACCTGGCTCCTGCCTTCGGATCAGCGCGATGCGCTGGCTACAGCGGCCATTGGAGGGTGAACCAACGGCAAAAAGGAAGACCTTTCTCTCTGTCTCTCTCTCTCACTATCCACTCTGCCTGTCAAAAAAAAAAAAAAAAAAAAATCCCCATGACTGATCATCTCATTAGGTATCAAAAAACACTGGACAAAACCCAACATCCTCTCATGAAAAAAAAAAAAAAAACCCTCAATGAATTGGGTATGGGAGGAATGTACCTCAACACAATAAAGGCCATTGTGTAAGCCCACAGCTTATCACTCAACAGTGAAAAATTCAAAACCATTCATTCCTCTAAGATCTGAAACAAGACAAGGATGCCCCAGCTGGTTGGTGCTGTGATGTAAAGCTGCCGCCTACAGTGCTGGCATCCCATATCTGCGCTGGTTCAAGTCCCAGCTGTTCCACATTAGCTCCCTGCTAATGTGCCTGGGAAAACAATGGAAGATGGCCTAAGTCCTTGGGCCCCTGCACCCGCGTGGGAGACGTGGAAGAAGCTCCTGGCTCCTGGCTTCGTCTTGGCCCAGCCCTGGCGGTTGAGGCCATTTGGGGAGTGAACCATCGGATGGAAGATCTCCCTCTGTGCTTCTGCCTCTCTGTAACTCTTCCTTTCAAATAAATAAATAAATCTTTTAAAGAAAAAAAAGGTAAGGATGCCCATTCTTACCACTTCTATTCAACAGGATATTGGGTGTTGGTGCCTGCACCATTAGGCAAGAAAGAAAGAAAAGGCACCCAAAAAGGAGAGGAAGAAATGAAATTGTCCCTGTTAACTGATGACGTGCTCTTACAGGTAAAAACCCAAAGGACACCACCGAGAAACTGACAGTACCAATAAATAAAATTAATAAGTACGGCTGCAGGAGATAGAATACAAAAAATCAGTAGCATTTTACACATTAACCACTATTTGAAAAAGAAATCAAGAGAACAGTTGTTTAAAAACAAAATTATTTGAAAGGCAGAGTTACAGAGGGAGAAATCTTCCATTAGTTCACTCTCCGAATGTATGCAACAGCCAGGGCACGGGAGGCCTAAGCCCGCAGCCAGGAATCCCACCCAGGTTTTTCACATGAGACGCCAGCATCATAGGCAGCATTAACTCCCTGTGCCAACACTCTTACAAGGGCCAGAAGGAAAACACAGGGATGAATTTAATCAAGGAGCTGGGAGACCTGTATATGGGAAATTAAATGTAGGTTAAAGAAAATGAAGAGGGCAGGGAGAGAGGGAAGTACCATTACACTCGGATAATTCTATCTGTGAACTACATTCAATATGTTCTTTGTACTAACATCAAATTAATGTGAGAACTGATGAGAACTGTGTTGCAGTAATTACCAGGCACCTGCTGTGACCTGAGGATGAAGTGTTATCAATAAATTCCTTTAAAAACTGAAGGATGCCGATGTGGCACAGCTGGTGAAGCCACCACGTGTGCTTTCAAAGCCAGCTTCCTGCTAATGTGCCTGGGAAGGCTGGGAAAGATGCGGGCCCCCGCTACCCACATTGGAGACAGGGATGGAGCTCATGGCTCCTGGGTTCAGCCTGGCCCAGCCCTGGCCATTGTGGCCATTTGGGGGGTGAACCAGCAGATGGAAGATTACTTTCACTCTGCCTCTCAAATAAATAAATAATTTATTAAAAATAAAATCCCCCCAAACAAATAAACCCTTAATGAGATGCCATCTCAAACCTGTCAGAATGGCCTCTATCAAAAATACAAGAGATGAAGCTGGCACTGTGGCACAGCAAGTAAAGCCACCACCTATGATGCCAGCATCCCATGAGTGCTAGTTGGGAGTCCTGGCTGCTCCACTTCTGATCCAGCTCCCTGCTAATTTGCCTGGGAAAGCAGCAGAGGATGGCCCAAATGTTTGGGCCCCTGCATCCATGTGGGAGACCTGGAAGAAGCTCCTGGCTTTGGCCTGGCCTAGCCAGGCTGTTGCAGCATTTGGGGAGTGAACCAGTAGATAGAAATCTGTCTCTCCCTCTTACTCTAACTCTGCCTTCCAAACAAATAAAAAAGCATTTTAAAAATGGTGGGCGGGGGTGGGGTGGGCAGGGTGCTATGACATAGCATGTAAAGCCACTGCCTGCAGTGCTGGCATCCCATATGGGTGCTGGTTCGAGTCCCAGCTGTTCTACTCCCTATCCAGCCCCCCCTGCACCTGAGGAAGCAGTGGAGACCCACTCAAGTACTTGTCACGAAACCATTTGGAGATGCAGAAGTTGCTGGCTTTAGCCTGGCCCAGCGCCAGCCATCTGAGGAGTGAACCAGTGGATGAAGACATCTCTGTCTCTATTTCCAACTCTTTCTCTTAACTCTTTCAAATAAATAAAATAAAGCTTTAAAAAAAAAAGAAAGAAAATGTGGTATAGAAACACAACATACTTTGAAAAAGGAAACTCTGGAGCTGGTGTTGTGGCATAGTGGGTAAGGCCACTCCACTGCCTGCAATACCAGCCTCCCATGTGAGCACCAGTTTTGAGTCCTGGCTACTCCACTTCTGACCGTGCTCTCTGCTAATGTGCCTGGGAAGGCAGCTGAAAATAGCTCAAGTATTTGGGCCCCTGCCACCCACATGAGAGACAGTTTCTGGCTCCTGGCTTCAGCCTGGCCCAGCCCCAGCTGGGGGGCTATCTGGGGAGTGAACTAGAGAATGGAGGATCTCTCTCTCCCTTCCTCTCTGTAAATATCCCTTTCAAGTAAATAAAATAAATTTTAAACACACACACACACACACACACACAAACCCGGGGGCTGGTGTTGTGGTGTAGCGGGTAAAGCTGCTGCCTGCAGTGCTGGCATCCCATATGGGTGCTGGTTTGAGTTCCGGCTGCTCCACTTCTGATCCAGCTCTCTGCTATGGCTTGGGAAAGCAGTAGAAGATGGCCCAAGTCCTTGGGCCTCTGCAGCTGTGTGGGAGACTCAGAAAAATTTCCTGGCTCCTGGCTTTGGATCAGCGCAGCTCCGGCTGTTGCGGCCAACTGAGGAGTGAACCAGAGGATGGACGATCTCTCTCTCTGCCTCTCCTTCTTTCTCTGTGTAACTCTTTAAAATAAAAAAATCTTTTAAAAGAAATAACAAAACCACCTCGGCAATTTGCAACAACCAGGCAGACAAAGACAAGGAATGTGTTTTTTCCACTTACACATAGAATCTAAAGCAACTGAGGTCATAGAAGAGGGAGCAGAACTCTGCTTACAGAGGTTGAGGTAGAAGAAACAGGAAGCAGCAGGAGTAGTGGTGCAGCGCACGGAGCTGCCACTTGGGATAGTCACATCCGACACTGGAGTACGAGTTCCACTACTGATCTAGCTTTCTGCCAGTGTGCCTGGGAAGGCAGCGGATGATGGCCCACGTACCTGGGTTCTTGCCACCCACAGGCGAGGCCCAAACGGGATCTCCTGGCTCTTATCTGTGGCTTGTCCAACACTACGTGTTGCAAACATTTTGGGAGTAAACAGTGAATAGAAGATCTTTGTCTCTCCCTCTGTCATTCATAAATAAATGAATAAACCTCAATAGAAATAAAGGAATGGGGAGATGATGGCCAAAGGGGACAACAAAATCTGACAGGAGGAGTAGGTTTTTGTTTTTTCATTTTTTAAAGATTTGTTTATTTGAAAGGCAGAGCTGCAGAGAGAGAGATTCTCCAGGAGCTTGGAACTCCATCCACATCTCCCACTTGGACTGCAGGGGCCACCTTCTGCTGCTTTCCCAGGAACATTAGCAGGAAGTGGAGTCGGAAGTGGAGCGGCCAGACTTGAACTGGTGCTCATATGGGATGCTGGCATCCCAGGCAGAGGTTTAACCTTTAACCTGCTGTACCACAGTGACAAGCCCAAGAATAAGGTGTTTTTTTTTTTTAATTACATGGCATTATGAATACAGTAGTGTACTATGCATTTCAAAATTTCTAAGAATAAAATTTTAAACATTCTCACCTTAAAAAAATGAGGCTCAAGAAAAACAGAATTAAAAGAAAATTTCTGAAATTCACATATGAGGAATGTGCAAAAAGTCCCAGGCCTTGAGGCTCTAAGCCAAATTAGATTGAGATCCAGTCACTACTCCTCAAACTGCTAACAAATGGGATCCAAGATGTGCCACCAACACACACAAAATCCCACTGTTTTCAAACATTTTTCTTTCTTCTTTTCCTTCATCGCTACTGGCAGACTCGGCCCACACCAGCACTTACTTTTCCTTCAGGGCCTGATTCCCTAGTCCTCCTCCTGCCTCTTCGAGAATGTTACAAAAGAGTTAACGGGCGGGCGGTGAGCAAGACCCCTCAGACACACAGCCATTCCAGAACGGAGCTGCCAGGCCCAGGGGCTGTTGCCAAGCAGCCGCCCAGCAGCGCGTATTAGCAGCCTTAAGGAAGCAGAGAGGAAGGCCTCCTGCCACACAAGCTCTGGCCGGAGGAAAGGGATACACAGATGGGGCGAAAATGCAACTTACAAAGCAAACCGCACAGGCTCCAGGGAGCAGGGGCGCACACGGAGCCCAACTGTAAGCGTTCACTGTACCTATTTCTCACTGTCATCATCTGCTCTGTCAAAGAGAGCCGTCCGTGTCTTGATCCATTCGGAGTGAGCCACCGCAGGCACAGCTCTGCTTACAGAGGGCAGCCGGGTCGGAAGGCCGCGCAGGGAAGTGGAAAGGCAGCCAGCAGGTTTTCCTGGGATTAGGCCGCTCCAGCTTTCATCCTTCTTCCCAGCTGTTCTAACACCAAGGAAGCTGCAGGGAGCTCTTCGCTCGGCCCCGAAAAAGCGTCCATCTTCTCACCAGCAGGGCTGAAGCAGACGCAGGGCTGTAACTCCCTCTACTGCTCAGCAGTATCTTTGCATGCTACGGCTGATTTAATGAATTTCAGACCCAAAATATATCAAAATAAGTAAAGCAGCCTTTCATGAAAAAGGCACAGAGCAGAAAGGAGAGGACTACAGCTGAAACACAAATGTCAGTGTTGGACTTCCACACTCATTACAGGTCTTCTCCACCCCAGATTTCTTAACTCAGCTTAACAAATTCTCTACCTCCCTCCTGTGCCAAGAAAAAGCAGGAGCTGGACTCCATGGTCGCTCCTTGCCCACCACTGATAATACTGCCTTTTGCAGAACTCAAGGTAGAACGTACTCACCTTTCAAGATGCAGTTTAACGAGCACGTAGCGCGCGGCACTGAGGCTAGCGGTTTACCAGCCTGCCTCACTGCCCTTCCTCAGCTGTGTGGCCAACAGCAGACATGCAATAACTAGTACAAAGAAGCCCAACCAGGGCCGGCGCCATGGCTCAACAGGCTAATCCTCCGCCTTGCGGCGCCGGCACACCGGGTTCTAGTCCTGGTCGGGGCGCCGGATTCTATCCCAGTTGCCCCTCTTCCAGGCCAGCTCTCTGCTATGGCCCGGGAAGGCAGTGGAGGATGGCCCAAGTCCCTGGGCCCTGCACCCGCATGGGAGACCAGGAGAAGCACCTGGCTCCTGCCTTCGGATCAGCACGATGCGCCGGCCACAGCGGCCATTGGAGGGTGAACCAACTTGGCAAAAAGGAAGACCTTTCTCTCTGTCTCTCTCTCTCACTATCCACTCTGCCTGTAAAAAAAAAAAAAAAAAAAGAAGAAGCAGCCCAACCAGAACCACCCTGAAATACAGGAGGGAGAGAGGCTTGTCCACACAAGAACTAGGAGATAAACCACGGGGCAGAATCAATACCCTCAGAGGTAAGAGTAAGAGGTGTATTTTTACAACATACTACTGTTCTGCCTAACAACTTATCAGCTCTGCTTGTGGCCTTTCTTAGACAACGAATTTTACCAAGACTCCTTCCTGTTAACTCTTAACAGAGCTCGTCTTTAATGTATTTTAAAGATACTTCATTCCTTGCCTATACCCAAATACTCCTCACATTCTCAGGGGAGACATTTGCTGCAGTGGTTAAGAACCCACTGTACCCCATACCAAAGTGCCTGGGTTTGAGTCCTGGCTCTGCTCCCAATTCCAGCTTCCTGCTCATGCACACCCCAGGGGGCAGCACGTGGTGGCTCAAGTGAAAGATCCGCACTGAGTTCCTGGATCCCAGGTTTTGTGCAGCTCAGCCCTGGCTGTCAAGGGTATTTCAGGAGTGAACTGACATATATCTCTGAAATAAGTAAGAAATTTTATGGCAAAAATGACATTTATAAACAAATGTGACGTAGTGGGTAAAGCCACCAACCTGCAGTGCCAGCATCCCATATGGGCACCAGTTCAAGTCCCAGGTGTTCTACTTCCAATCCAGCTCCCCGCTGATGGCCTGGGAAAGCATGGCCCAAGTCCTTGGGCCCCTGTACTCACATGGGAAACCCAGAAGAAGCTCCTGGCTTCGGATCAGCCCAGCTCTGGTCATTGCAACCACCTGGGGAGTGAACCAGTGGATGGAAGACCTCTCTGTCTCTCCCTCTCTCTCTGTAACTCTACCTCTCAAATAAAAATCTTAATAAAATAATATTTTAAAAAATACCACCTTCTGATCATAGTGATAAGATTCACAAAGATCTCACGGTAACTCAAGGAGACTATGGAGGAAATACTGGAGCTTCCAACCAGGCTCGATCCATTTTGGTTAGAAACGCTAGTGCCCAGAATCAATACTGATCGAAACATACGATAACGTGCTGGTCTCAGTCTACACAGCCCTCCTCCTCTCCACCACCAAGATCGGAAGCTACCTGTCAGACCTCCTGCTCTGCCTCCCTCAGGCATCTACAGGTCCAGGCTCTGAGAAAAACAAATACTCAAGGCAACTGCCACCAACAGAAACTTGAAACACCAACAGCTAACAGCACCACTGAGGAAAAGGTCTCTACCATTGGACAGAAAGAAACAAAGTAAAATTTTTAATAAAATTCCCACTGTATTTATTGTCTTCTTGTAATAACATAAGGGTAATAAAAACAACATGAACAAGTGTTTTGGACCTACACTCACAATGAAAGGGCACCTAAAAAACAAACCAAAAGACACAGCATTGCCTTCTCAGTATTTTCTCACTTCATCCATCCTTTCTAGTTGGAGACACTTTGTAGCAAAGTAATATTATCTCCTTTTAGCATGATCCGACCTGCAACAAAAAAACACAAAAAAGCTTTTAGGAGTCACCCACTGGGACGTACAATCATCTGTTAGCCTCAGACTTTTATATCCAGTTTTTGAACAATATTTTGAATGGATGCATCCATATACTTCTGAAAGGCCCTCCAGCTCCATTAGTGCCCATGAATCTTCCCAACAGTAACTTAATAAAGAGATTTATTTTATGAAAAGTACAACTTCTATAGATTAAGTCAACTGAATGTAACTTCACATTTCTCAACACTGAAAATGAAAACATTTGTAAATGTTTAGAGATGAGCTGAATGTCAAGTTTGGGAAATGCAGCATATTAGCCCATTCTTTGAGCTCTCAGTACACTAAAAAAACTATCCTGCAATAAATTTATCTATCTATTTATTTGAAAGACAGAGTGACAGAGAAGGACATATCTTCTATCTTGTGGTTCAGAATCCCCAAACAGCCATAACCGTCAGGGCTGGACAGGCCAAAGTCAGGAGCCCAGAACTCCAATTAGGTCTGCCATCTGGTATTTGGGCCGTCTTCCACTGCTTTCCAAAGCACATCGCAGGGAGCTGGATTGGAAGTGGAGCAGCGGGATTCAAAGCAGCGCCATGCTCTGATGCAGAATGCTGGCACTGCACCAGGCGGGCTACCCTCTGCACAAGACTGGCCCTGTACCAGCGTTACCCAGACTTCTTCGAAAAGACATTTTCTTTTCTGAGAAACATCTACAAACATCTTCAGGCATGGGTAAAACCTGTAGAAATGCCGATCGACTCCAACAGCAATTAAACTGTGACTCTGGGCTGGCACTGTGGCCATGTGGCATCCTATATGGCCAGTGGTTCCAGTCCTGGCTGTTCCACATCCACTCCAGCTCCTTGCTAATGGCCTGGGAAAGCAGCGGAAGACAGCCCAAAGTGCTTGGGCCCCTGCACCCGCATGAGAGATCTGAAGAAGCTCCTAGCTCCTGGTTTTGGGTCAGCTCAGCTCTGGCCGTTGTAGCCATTTGGAGAGTGAACCAGAGGATGGAAGCCTTCCCTCTCCCTCACTCCGTAACCGCCCCAACTCTTTCAAATAAAATAAGCAAATCTTTAAAAAAAAAAAAAAAAAGAAAAAGAAAAGAAAAAAGAAGCCACAAAACTGTCTGGGACCTTCCCAGGCCCCTCCAGGTGGTGTCAGTCTATTTTACAGGGACAATACCACAGGAATGTAACATCTGGCAAATAATTCATAAATAATGTGACCTCAAAAAGGTTGGTTTGCCCTTCTTGGTAAGACAAAGATCTTTAAATATGGAAAAAAAAAAAAAGCTTTCATAAAAATAGCTTAAACAGGAAGAAGCACAGCAAAACATGCCAGCACTTCTCAGAATCTGCTGTCCACATATCTCGTAGAGGTTCAAGAGAATCCCCAAGGTCTGGTAAACAGATACCTGAAACCCACTACTGATGCACTGTGAACTGTGGTGAGCATTTAAAGACAAAATGCCAAAGTGACTTCATGGTGACGGGCTGCGGGGACAAGCCATCCTGTGTCTCCACACTCAAGACTGCACTAACTGGGTTTAGAAACTGCATTCGGGGCCAGTGTTGTAGTGCAGCAGGAAAGCCACGATCTGGGCCCTGGTTCGAGTCCCAGCTGCTCCTCTTCCAATCCAGCTCCCTGCTATGGCCTGGAAAAGCAGTGGAAGATGGCCCAAGTCGTTGGGCCCCTGCCACCCACATGGGAGACCCGGATGAAGCTGCTGGCTTTGTTCTGGCCCAGCCCTGGCCGTTGTGGCCATCTGGGGAAAGAATCAGTAGAAGGAAGATTTCTCTCTGCTTTTCTCTCTCAAATAAACAAATCAACCTTAAAAAAATCATTTCTAGAAAGAAAAAAAACAACCCTGCATTCATTGTTCAATTACTTCTGAGTTTCTACTATGTACCAGCCATTTAGTTAGGAACAGAACATATTAGGGACTAAGAGAGACACGACTCAGGCACTTACGGGCCATCTAGTCAGATGAGAAAGACATTAATAAACAATCCTATCGACAAATGCTTTACTACAAACTCAGAGAGCTTTATCACGCCCTACCCTCTCCCCACCCCAAGCAAAACCAAATTGAACCCTGAGTTTCTTAGAGGAAGTGATTTTTCACCTGAGTCCCAAAAACACAGGGAACAGCATATACAGAATGTATGGTGAGGCAAACCTGCAGATTCAAAGAACTTAAACCTCAGAAAAATGAGGCAGACAATGATGCAAGATAAGCAGAGCGAGATCAAGTGAGTCACGGAGGACTCTGCAGGACATGTTAGGCCATTTTACTTATCTGAAAGACAGGAAAAGTGTGGGGGAGGGGGAGCCAAGGGAGGATGAGTGAGTACCCCGTCACATAGCAGGAAGTCACATAGCAGGAATACGTGACTACACTTCACAATGACCTATGTTTATGAAGAACTAGGAGGAGATGACCTCAAAGACTCCAAACAGAAACAGGTGATAAGAAGGGGGCAGGTGTTTTGCTATCTGTTAAGCTACCCAGCTGCTATACTGGAGTGCCTGGGGTCAAAGCCCGGCTCTGGTTCCTGACACCAGCCAGCCTCCTGCTCATGCAGACCCTGAGAGGCAGCAGCGCTGGCTCGGCAGACTGGGTTCCTGCCACCCACACGGCACACCTAGACCGAGCTCTTGCTTCCGGCGTTGCCCCATCCTGGCCATCGAAGGCATCTGGGGGATGAACCCGGCAGATCAGAGCACATTCAATGTCTGAAATGTAAAAAAACCTAGCAGATAGCATTGTGGCACAGTGGGTTAATCTGCCTGCTATGCCTACATCCCACATGGGCACTGTTCCAAGTCCTGGCTGATCTACTTCCAATCCAGCTCCCTGCTAATGCACCTGGGAAAGCAGCAGGAGATGGTCTACCTGGGTCCCTGCTGCCCACATGGGAGTCCTCAATGTGAGTTCTAGGCCTCTCCCTGGCTTCAGCCTACTTGGGCCACTGAGACCATCTGGGAAGTGAACCAGCAGATGGAGGATCTCTCTGTGTCTCCCCCTCTCTCTTTAACTCTGTCTTCCAAACCAATAATCTTTAAATGAAGAGACAAAGGGGCAGGCTTTGGCACAGCAGCGCCAAAGATGATGCCTATGTTCCATATCAGAGTGCCTGAGCTTGAGCCCTGGCTCCGCCCTCAATTCCAGTTTCTTGCTGACGTACTTGCTGGGAGGCAAGAGCTGAAGGCTCAAGTACTTGCGTTGCCACCAATGTGGGAGACCTGATCAAGCTGCAGGCTCCTGGCTTCAGCCAGGCCTGCCTCTGGCTGTTGGGGGCATCTGGGGAGTGAACCAGTAGATAAATGTCTGCTTCTCAAACAAAAATAAATTGAAAAAAGATTTTTTAAAGAGATGGAAATGTCAATTACTCTGACTTGAACACTACACACTGTATACATGTGCTGGAATTATACTGTATGCCATGTTTATTATGTTAATGAAAAAAGGAGGTGAATCAAGTCTGACGTTGACCATCAGATTTCAAAGTACCTTTTTTTTTTTTTTTTTTGACAGGCAGAGTGGATAGTGAGAGAAAAAGAGACAGAGAGAAAGGTCTTCCTTTTTGCCGTTGGTTCACCCTCCAATGGCCGCTGCGGCCGGCACATCGCGCTGATCCGAAGGCAGGAGCCAGGTGCTTCTCCTGGTCTCCCATGGGGTGCAGGGCCCAAGCACTTGGGCCATATTCCACTGCCTTCCCTGGACATAGCAGAGAGCTGGCCTGGAAGAGGGGCAACCGGGGCAGAATCCGGCGCCCCGACCAGGACTAGAACCCGGTGTGCTGGCGCCGCAAGGCGGAGGATTAGCCTGTTAAGCCACGGTGCCGGCCTTTTTTCTTTTTTTGATGATTACTTTTATTTATTTTATTTACTTAAGAGACAGAAAGCTCCTGTCCACTGGTTCACTCCTCAGATTCTTCCATAGCAGGGTATGGGCTGGGCCAAAACCAGGAGCTGGGAACTCAATCCAGATCTCTCCTGTGGGTCTACTTGAACCATCAACTGCTGCTTCTGCGGTCTCCATTAGCAGGAAGGTGTAAATACGAGTGGGGCAGGGACACGAATCCAGGCACGCCAATGTGGGGTGAAGGTGTCCCACCAGTGTCTTCACTGTTAGGCCAAATGCTTGTCCCTGGCCACTCGATTTACTGTCACCAGTCTTTGATGACCTTCGCAAAAGCTGAGTGAAATAGGCTAATCTCCTGCCTGCAGTGCTGGCACGCCGGGTTCTAGTCCCAGTTGGAGCGCCGGATTCTGTCCCGGTTGCTCTTCTTCCTGTCCAGCTCTCTGCTGTGGCCTGGGAGTGCACTGGAGGATGACCCAAGTCCTTGGGCCCTGCACCCGCATGGGAGACCAGGAGAAGCACCTGGCTCCTGGCTTCAGATCAGCGTGGTGCACCAGCCGCAGCGGCCATTGTGGGGGGGGGGGGGGTGTGTGTGAACCAACGGCAAAGGAAGACCTTTCTCTCTGTCTCTCTCTTTCACTGTCCACTCTGTCAGGAAAAAAAAAAAAAGCCGAGTGAAGAAATACAAGCAGAAATGACACGGGGTAAGGAGTAAGCAGCAAAGTATAATACTCTCCCAAAAAACTTCTCCAAGGTAAACTAAATTCAAACATGGACAGGGTTGGAGTTCATTCAATTCTGCAAGTAAGCGAACAGTTCTAGAATTCCACAGAAGCACCGCGATCTTACCCAGCTGTTTTCTTGACTTTGTTTTAGAATGGATCTCCTCTGCATCATCTAATACAAGGTTCATGTATTCATCGAAACCCTGGAACAGGAAACTGACAGTCACCTTCCGGTAAAATCACCCAAACCGTCCTATCAAAATGCAGAAGGCCCAGCCTTAGAGAGTCCATCCCCCCGGTGCTCATCCAGCTCAAATGCCCCTCCCCCGAAGCCCCCGTGTGGACAGCAAAGCCGGAACAGTGTGAACCACTTCTTCCACACACGCACGCAGGACTTCATTAGACTCGGCAGTTAGCCCTCGCCTCACCCCTTAAAGCCCAGCACAGAGGACGTGTGCACGTGTGGGTTACCCCAGGCCGTCCTCACGCCTCCCACAGATCATCCTACCCACAAACTACCGCGCCTGTCAATCACTCACGTCTAACTGGAACAGCAACGCTGCCAGCCATGCTCTAGCTTTCTTTAAAACACGACTCAGGGGTCCCCTGCTATCCTGGAAGTCTCTTTTGCCTTAGTCCACCCAGCTCTAGTCAGCCGCCACCCACACTGGGAGCCACGCCCTCCGCTCCTTCCCTCTCCCCAGGCTTCGGTGCTGTGGATGGGGCTGTTACAGCTCGAGTTCCTTTCTGGTTTTTAAAATGATTTCCATCAACTCGAACAGTGAGAAAAACGCCACAGGGGGTCCTGAAAACCTTCCTGGGGTTGGGCTCTGGCTGCCATTCTCTGTGACAGGTTTCCTGTTAACCAGCGACCCCGGGTACTCACAATGATGCAGCCCTCTATCCGCATGTTCACTTGCTCATAGAGCCACACCTGGATGCGAGACCGCTGAAATGATCAAACAGAAACATTACGTGACCAAACCAACCCCAGCGCTGCGGTCCAAAACCAGAAACACAGCTCCTAAAAACCACTTCAGTGAGTATGTGCCGGGCTCCACTAATCAGCGAAACCCAAACAGCAGTAACCCTTGCTAAGGAATACTTTCATTTAACAAACACTCTGCTCTGAGTGCCCAAGTTAACAGATTTCCCGGTGATCTGGAAACTCAATCCTGCTTCTCACTGTGTCCGGTCCCGACACACGTACAGTGAGACTGGCCACGGCGCAGCGCGAAGACGCAGCGGCTACAGACCAAGGGTTTTTTTTAAATTTTCTTTTCTGTTCCCAACCCGAGCTTTCTCTAGGCTCTGCTGTGCGCTGAACACCAGCCGCGGGGCCCTCAGCTCCAGGGACCAGAAGTTGCACCGGCTTAAGTCGCTTTTTTTTTTTTTTTTTCTTTTTGACAGGCAGAGTGGACAGTGAGAGAGAGAGACAGAGAGAAAGGTCTTCCTTCGCCGTTGGTTCACCCTCCAATGGCCGCTGCGGCTGGCGCATCTCGCTGATTCGAAGCCAGGAGCCAGGTGCTTCTCCTGGTCTCCTATGGGGTGCCGGGCCCAAGCACTTGGGCCATCCTCCACTGCACTCCCTGGCCACAGCAGAGAGCTGGCCTGGAAGAGGGGCAACCGGGACAGGATCGGTGCCCCGACCGGGACTAGAACCCAGTGTGCCGGCGCCGCAGGCGGAGGATTAGCCCAGTGAGCCGCGGCGCCGGCCTTAAGTCGCTTTTCATCCGTGCTGTCCAGCTCACACCGAGGCTGCACACCGCCACGCGGGTCCTGCACTCGCGCTCTCACGCGCCTCCCCCGAGAGCGGCAGGCAGCGGAGAGGCCCCAGGGTCGTGATTGCCACCGCAGGGCAGCGCCCGCACCCCCGACCTGGCCCGCGAGCCAAGCCCCTTCCGCGACGACACACAACTTACGTACGTTTTGCAAGTATCTGAAGATGAGGTTCTGCACCACAGCGGTTAAGGAAAAAACGCAGCAACAGCACGGACTCCGCCCCCCGGCGCCGCTCCGGCTTCTGCTTCCCGAACGCGAGCTCCGAGCCCACCGCGACCCCGGCCGGCCGGGAGCCCCCCTCTCGCTCCACAGCGCCCCAAGCTGCCTGCCCGCGCCCCCACGCGCCGCCCGGCCCGCCGCCCCTCAACCTCCCGCGCTTTCTCCCGGGCTCGGCCGCCCCGGGGGCTCACGGGAAGCCAGCCCGCAGCCCCTGCCCTCAGGCCTGCTCCCCGCCTGCTCTCCGCCCTCTCGTGTTCTGGCCCGAACCTCCTCGCCCCGTCACGCCGCGTAGGATACGATGGGCTGCACCATCACCTTCTGCACTTTCTGGCCCTGGCCACGGTACGCCATGGTGGAATCTCACAAAGACCACACCGGACGCACACGCCGCCTGGGAAAGCAACTTCCGGAATTAGGAACCGGATGTGGAAGTGCGCGTGGTCACGTGGGCGGCTGGGCGGTGCCTGGGAAGGGCCTCTCTAGCCAGCCGAGTTGCCTCTCTGTGTTTCCGAGCCTCCGAGGCGGCCGGAGCGGGTGCTCTTGGGAACCTGGGTCGGTCCTGCAGCGCCACCTGGCGGCGGTCGGGGCAGGCGCCGAGGGCCTTCGGGGCATGGCGGCCGCCGGGACAGCGTTCATTTTGAGTTCGCTTCTGAGACCCAAGAGTCGCGTCATGCAGTCTCTGTAGCAGGTAGTGACGCGCGTTCCCCAGGCCCGCGCTTTCCTGGGCGCGCTGTGGCAGGGGGGCAGGGCGGCCCCCGACGCAGGCGCCCGCATGCGTCCCAGCGCCCGTGATGGCGCCGAGCCCGCATCCAGCTGGCGAGCGTGTGAGCCCCAGGCCGGGCGTGGCCGGCTCCACATGGAGACGGAGATGCACACACAGACACTCCGGACACACACACCCTGGACACACACACACACACACCCCGGACACACACACCCTGGACACACACACACACCCCGGACACACACACACCCTGGACACACACACCGGACACACACACACCCTGGACACACACACACACCCCGGACACACACACCCACCCTCTCAGGGCACACACACACCCTGGACACACACACACCCCGGACACACACACACACACACCCCGGACACACACACCCTGGACACACACACACACACACCCCGGACACACACACCCTGGACACACACACACACCCCGGACACACACACCCACCCTCTCAGGGCACACACACACCCTGGACACACACACCGGACACACACACACACACCCTGGACACACACACCCCGGACACACACACCCCGGACACACACACCCCGGACACACACACACACACCCTCTCAGGGCACACACACACCCTGGACACACACACCGGACACACACACACACACCCTGGACACACACACCCCGGACACACACACACACCCCAGACACACACACCCCGGGGTGCGTGGCCGGCTCCACATGGAGACGGAGATGCACACACAGACACCCACCCCGGACACACACACACACCCTCTCAGGGCACACACACACCCCGGGGTGCGTGGCCAGTTCCAAAATGGAGACGAAGATGCACACACACACCCTTCCAGGGCACACACGGAGATGAAGATGCACACACGCACACACACCCTGGACACGCACACCCCAGACGTGCACACACACACCCCGGACACACCCCAGACACACACACACCCTGGGGTGCGTGGCCAGTTCCAAAATGGAGATGAAGAAGCACACACATACACACACACACCCCAGTCAACCACATACACTCGACACACACACCCCGCACACACACACCCCGCACACACACCAGTCACACACACACACCAGACACACACATACACACATGGAGATACACACACCCCGGACACACACATACACCCCGGACACACACACCCCGGGTGCGGGTGGCACTGGTGCTCTGTGAAGTCCTGGTCCACACACACTGCTCGAACCGTGTTGGGGCCATGGCCAGGTAGACCCATGGCACCTTGGAACTCCCTCCGCCTGCGGACCCCATAGCGGCTCAGTCTGCCTCCCGCCTCCCGCCTCCCGGAGATGATCCTTTTAAAAAATATATGTATTTAATTTTATTGATTTGAAAGTTAGACCAAGGGAGAGACAGGAAGGTCTCCCATCTGTTGATTCACTCCCCAGATGGCTGCGGTGGCTGGGGCTGGGCCAGGCCGAGGCCAGGAAACAGGAGCTTCTTCCCGATCTCCCACGTGGGTGCAGGGGCCCAGGCGCTTGGGCCATCTTCCACTGCTCTCCCAGGCACAGTAGCAGGGAGCTGGATTGGAGTGGGGCAGCTGGGACTGGACCTAGTGCGCACATGGGATGCTGGCATCACACGTGGTGACTTAACTCACTAGGCCAGGATGTTGGCTCCTAAAATTTTTTTTTAACATTTATTTGAAAGAGGGACAGAGAGAAAGGGAGAGGTGGTGAGATCTGCCACTCCTGGTTCACTCACCAAATGCCTCAACAACCAGGACTGGGCAAGGCCGAAGCCAGGAGCCAGGACTCCATCTGGGTCTCATGTGGGTGTCAGGAACCCAAGTGCTGGGACCATCACCCACTATCTCCCATGCACATTAGCAGGAATCTGCATCCAAATAGGAGTAGCTGGGACCTGAACTAGGCACTCTGATGGGGGATCTGTGCAGCCCCCCACAGGGCAGCTTACCCCACTGTACCACAAAGCCCACCCGTTTCTAGATTGTTATTGTGGTTATAGTAAACTCTAGTATAACTTACTTTAGAATCCAAGCACAAGCTTTTGTTTGTTCAAAGTTTCCTTTAAATATTTCAAGCTGATAGAGTTTTGGGAGGCAGACAGAGAGGCAGATCAACATCTTCCATGCCTTGTTCAGTCTCCAAAGGTTTGCAGCTCCTGGGGGTGGGCCAGGCTGCAGCCAGGAGCCAGGAGCTCCGTCCGTGTCTCCCACGTGTGTTCGGGTACTTGAGCCATCACGTGCCACCTCCCCAGGCACATAGCAGGAAGCTGATGGGAAGCAGGGCAGCCGGGACTGGAACCGGCGCTCTGACGAGGGAGGGGGTGGCCCCAAGCAGCAGCTTAATCCCCCGCGCCCGTGCCGCCGTCCCTCCTCTGATTTTGCAA
The DNA here is from genome assembly GCF_033115175.1 of Lepus europaeus. Lineage (NCBI taxonomy): Eukaryota > Metazoa > Chordata > Mammalia > Lagomorpha > Leporidae > Lepus > Lepus europaeus. The sequence goes on along the minus strand of NC_084840.1, from coordinate 19,189,196 downwards.
AGCCTTTAGTTTTCATTCTACAGACTTTATGAATTTATTCATCTTAATTCTAGATCTCTCATCTCTGTTGTTCCTAAGAGTTAGTCTTTTCCTCAGTGACAGGCACTGGCCGATTTTTAGAACAGGATGACCAATTTAGCGGCATAAAAATGATAAAAAGTTTTGCATGGCTAAGCAGTGACCACAATAAATGAAGTGAAAAGTTCTAGAAACAAAATGTCTGTACCATGTCAGATAAAGGGCTGGTTTTGCTAATATATAAAGAGTTTCTTTCCAATGAGTGCTGTTCTGATTTTCTGTTGCTGTGTTAAAAAAAAAAAAAAAAAAAAAAAAAAAAAAAAAAAGCTGGTCGTAACTCAGGATTTTGTAGGTCAGGAACTTGAGAGGGCGCCCGCTGGGGCAGCTCCCCAGCTCCAGGAGTGGCGTCTTAGCTCTCTGTGTGGATCCCCGTCGCCCTGTAGCCCCGGGCGCTTGCCACATCGCACCTCCAGCAGCTTTCTACAACCCAAGGCCTGGAACTAGCATGGCGCCCACACACGGGGCCAGCCCTGGAACTAGCGTGGCGCCCACACGCGGGGCCAGCCCTGGAACTAGCGTGGCGCCCGCACGCGGGGCCAGCCCTGGAACTAGCGTGGCGCCCGCACGCGGGGCCAGCCCTGGAACTAGCGTGGCGCCCGCACGCGGGGCCAGCCCTGGAACTAGCGTGGCGCCCGCACGCGGGGCCAGCCCTGGAACTAGCGTGGCGCCCGCACGCGGGGCCAGCCCTGGAACTAGCGTGGCGCCCGCACGCGGGGCCAGCCCTGGAACTAGCGTGGCGCCCGCACGCGGGGCCAGCCCTGGAACTAGCGTGGCGCCCACACGCCAGGTCAGACTCAGCCAACAGCTGCAAGAGCAGGATGCAGGCTATGTCAACAAATTTGCAGTCGCTTTAAGTCTGCCACCAAGACCCCAGGTTAGTACTGGCAATGGACGTGAGCAGTTTGTAGCCAAGGAAGCAGGAAGATCCCACTCCACTGACTGACAGGAGAACTACACTGAGACAGTGTCCCCCAGGAGACTGGCAAACATAAAGAGTGGTGGGAAATTGTTAAACTCTGACTTCTATGTCTTTATCCTCCAGGTAATCTGGCAGGTGTGTTACAGTGTAGTCATTGCACGTGGTTTAAAATAGCAACCCAGAAAACAAATGTGTGTCAGCAGGGACTAGCTAAACTATTGCAAGTCCATAGCGTAATACTTACTATGCAACTGTAATCAAGATTGAAGAAGGCTGTGTATCTTCTGTGTCCTACCGGAACTGATAAGCAATATACGTGGAGAGAACAGTCAAGGCTATGACATGCTGGAGATGTACTTCAAAGTAACAGTGGAGCTAGCAGGGTGCATCGCAGACGAGGTGCACCAAAGGACTTGAAAGGCAGAGAAAGAATCTTCCATCCACAACACCAGCACCCCCTCCCCGCCCTTTTGAAAAGCAGAGTGACCATCCACTTTCACATTCCTATGTGCAGATACAAAGCCGAGGCCGAGCACCCCTCAACGTGTGCCAAGCAGCTTGGTGGCTTCTTCACTCCAGTCCCATGCCCAGGGGCCCACAGAGTTGGGATGGGTCTAGCTGAACCAGGCTTGGCCATGAATTTGTAATTTGTGAAGCTGGGAGACTCCGCGGGGCTTATTACACTTCTCTGCTTATGTTCGAAGTGTTCCCTAGCAACAACGAAGCGAGATGCATCTCCTATGTTTGCTTATGGATGCCTAAAATCTCTCTGGAAGAACACTGAGACACTAGCAACCTGGGCTTTGGAGAACTGAGTAGTTGGAGCAGAGGCTGTCTTTTACTTTTTGTATATTCTTACACACAAATATATACTTAGATAAATATTTATATATATGGTACATATTCTTATACAAATTCTGAAATTTGTGAGTGAATGTATCACCAACTCAATGAATTTGTTAATACATCGTGGACAGGCACTAAACCCCATTTTGGGGAGAGGGAGCAGGGCGTTGGGATGCAGCCCGGGGCTCACAGGTTATGTAGGAGTTTGCCAAATGGAAAGAAGAAGGGGCCAGTGTGGCACGGCGGTTAAGCCGGCCCCAAAGTAAACCTTCTGAATGCCAAATCTTTTCAAAACCTGAACTTAGGGTATTGCTTATTTCTACCTCATTTTATGTACAATGTGGAGAGAATGGTGAAGATCAAGTATTCTCGTTGTGCTCTTAACATCATTTTGCAAATTCAAAATAAAATTGCAGTTTGGTGACGACTTTTAAAGCAGTCAGATGTCTGGGTTGAGGGAACTTTCAGCGATTTACTGAATGGGTTTCTAAAGCCAGGTTCTTAAAAAGAACTCTGGAATGTTGAATCAGTCGAAGCCAATGGTACTGAAGCATGCTTTCTCGCTGTCAAATCTGAGCACACGGTGCTCCAAACGGCAGGAGGTATAGGATGTGGTGGCAAAAAGGCTGTGTGGAATGAAAGACACACAGTAAGCACTCAACAAACGTTAGTTTGAAAAGCTGCTGGGGGCGGGGTACAGCATGGTGGTTAAGCCATCCTTGGGGTCACCGGCATCCCACATAGGAGTCTGGGTTTTTGAAGTCACGCTCCACTTCTGATTCTCGCCTCCTTCGGAAGTGCAACCTGGGAGGCAGCCAAGTGATGGCTCAAGTACTCCAAGGCCCTGCCACCCAGATGGGAGACCCAAATTGAGCTCCGGGCTCCTGGCTTCAGCCTGGCCCCGCTTGGGCTGTTGAGGAGGGAACCAGCAGTTGGGAGATACCTCTCTCTCTGCTTTTCAAATAAATGCAAGTAAACTAATAAAGAGCTAGAGGTGGAGCTTGGTGTATCAGTTACGCTGCTGCAACGGACATCCACATTCCTCAGAGCGCCTGGGTTCGAGTCCTGGCTCGTTTCCCACTGCAGCTTCCTGCTAATGCACCCTCTGGGAGGAAGCAGGTGATGGTTCCAATACTTGGGTCTCTCACTCATGTGAGACCTGGACTGAATTCTAGGCCCCTGGTTTTGCCCCTGGTCCATCCTCAGCTGTTATGGGCTTCTGGGGTGTGAACCAATAGATAGATTTCTACTTCTCTGCCTTTCAAATAAAAATAAAAATTAGAACAAAATTTGAGTCATCTATTTAATATATTTTTTAATTTACTTATTTGACAGGTAGAGTTATAGACAGTGAGAGAGACAGAGAGAAATGTCTTCCTTCCGTTGGTTCACCCCCTAAATGGTCACTACGGCTGGCGCTGCGCCGATCCGAAGCCAGGAGCCAGGTGCTTCCTCCTGGTCTCCCATGTGGGTGCAGGGGCCCAAGCACTTGGGCCATCCTCCACTGCCTTCCCGGGCCACAGCAGAGAGCTGGACTGGAAGAGGAGCAACCGGGACTAGAACCCAGCGCCCATATGGGATGCTGGCGCTGCAGGCGGAGGATTAACCAAGTGAGCCACGGCGCCGGGCCCTAGAGTCACCTATTAAACAGCAGAATCCATGCATTTCTTGACATTTAACTGCCAAATTCAAAGCAATCAAGTGTACACTTTAAAAGATTTATTTAAGTCAAGAATTAACACAGATAGGGAGAGACAGGGATCGTTCATCCACTGGTTCACTCCCCAAATGGCTGCAAGGCCAAAGCTGAGCCAGGAGCCAGCAGCCAGCTTCAGCTGGGACTCCCACATGAGTGGCAGGGGCCTAAGCATCTTTGGTGCTTCTCCCAGGCCATCAGCAGGGTGCCAGATTGGCAGTAGAGCATCTGGGACACAAAAGGAGCCGACCAGGGATGCTGGTGGCAGCTCTACTGGCTCTGCCACAACACCAGCCCCACAATCAAGTATTTTTAAATGGCAGAATCACCTTGGCAAAATACAGCTACAAGTTTAGCAAAGGTTCACACAACTTTAATCATCAGATTGGTTTGGGGGCCGGCGTGCTAGCACAGCCGGGTAAAGCCCCGGCCTGCAGCATCAACATCCCATATGGGCACTGGTTGGAGTCCTGGCGGCTACACTTCTGATCCAGCTCCCTGCTAATGTGGCTAGGAAAACAAAGGAGGATGGCTCAAGTCCTTGGGCTCCTGAACCCACATGGGAGACCCAGCAGCTCCTGGCTCCGGATTGGCTCAGCTCCGGCTGTTGCAGCCATTTGGGGAGTGAATGAGCAGATGGGAGACCTCTCTGTTTCTACCTCTCTTAAATAATTAAAATAAATCTTCAAAAGAGAAATCAAGGTTTACTTTTGCAACTGTAACTGCCAGACACCAGTCTTATCACCAGGAAGTTTCAAAAACTGGTTGAGGTGAAAATTCACTACATCTTGGTGTACGACACACCACCCCCTGGCTTTAGGGTCAAAGTCAGAACTTCCGGGATGAACCCATGAACTGTAAAACTATCTTCATGTTTCTTGCTATGGCCAAACTACAACATCTGGCCCCTTTCTATATAGTTCAAATTTAAAACCATCATTAAAACTATGCTTTAGGGGCCGGATCCGTGGCTCACTTGGTTAATCCTCCGCCTGCGGTGCCGCCATCCCATATGGGTGCTGGGTGGAGGATGGTCCAAGTGCTTGGGCCCTGCACCCACATGGGAGACCAGGAGGAGGCACCTGGCTTCAGATTGGCGCAGCGCCAGCCGTAGTGGCCATTTGGGGAGTGAATCAATGGAAGGATGATCTTTCTCTGTGATTCTACCTGTGAAACAAATAATAAAAATTTAAAAAACTATGTTTTGCTTTGCTTGTAAAGAGCTGATTTAATCTGTTAGGGCTAATTTTATACTAATAGGAAAAATCTGTGTTCTTTGGTAGCTGACAAATTTGTATATATTCCTACAATTAAAATCTGAAAATTCTGGCTTCTTTGGAACTGATTTTCTCACGTGCTACATTTTTATGCTTGGAAACTCTCACTTGCTGAATCTAAGATTGCTTTTGGGGCTGGCACTGTGGCACAGTGAGTTAAACTGACCACTGAAATGCTGGTATCCCGTATCTGAGTGCTGGTTCAAGTCCTGGCTTTTCTGCTTCTGACCTGTTAATTTGCCTGGGAAGGCAGTGGTTGACAGCCCAAGTTCTGCACCCACGTGGGAGCCCTGGATTGGAGTTCCTGGCTCCTGGCTTCAGTCTGGCCCACCCTAGCTCTTGCAGAATGTACCAGCAAATGGAGGTTCTTGCTGTCTTTTCCCCCTGCCATAAGACATTTTTTTAAAAAAATCACTTTGTAAAAAAAAGATTTATATATTTGAATGGCAGTCAGAGAGTGGGATCTATTGCTGGTTTAGTCCCCAAATGCTCCCAACAGCCAGGAGCCAGGAACTCCACTCAAGTCTCCCGTGTGGGTGATAAGAAGCTGGGTCAGAAGTGTGGGCGAGCTGGGACTTGACCTGGCACTGTGACATGGGATGCAGACAGCCCACGCGGCGGCCTAACCGACTGCACTACCATGCCCGCCCTCAGGATCACTTTCAAGCCTTTCTCCCTTCTAAAATAATTACTGGCATCACTTCAGTTACGAGAAAGACTAAGCCTCAGGGTCAGGAAAAAAAATGCTTATATAGAGTATCCTGCAGTCTCAACCTGAGGCAAACGGAGCCTGCAGGGGAGCCCGCGTGTGGGGAGGTCAGGCAATGCACCCCGTGAGAGGCTGCCGAAGCCATGTCCACGGACCTGGGGCACAGAAGGCCACCAGTGGTCTGACGGGGCCCTTGGCTAACGGGATACAACATGACTTAGTCACCACACCGAGACTTTCCTACACCAGTTTTATTTTAAAACACATATGAGTCTTTCTGTAATGGCAAATAGTTCAAATAATGCGAAACATGAATCATTGACTAATACGAGGGGTTTAAATATGAAACAAATTTTTTTTTTAAAAGCAAAAGAAAGAGGTTATATACAAAACAAGGACCTGGAATCGATAAGCTGATTCCAAAAATGAAATGAATAGGAAATCTGTGAAGCCAGAACATTCCAGCCCTGCTGCAGAGGAGGGCATCACACAGCACTCAGTCGGCTGGAGATGGGCTGGGAGAGGTGTGTCTGTACATCAGTTCCAAGTCGCGCTTGCCTGTGCAGGCACCCAGCTCTTCCCAAGACTGACGCGCAGTCCTGTGGCTTTTTTCCTTTTCCACATTCTCAACAAGGCTACAGAGGTTCAACTCTCGGAGAGCCGCTCAGAACAGCAGTTCCTTAGGAGCCAACGCGACAGGTGGGTCAGACCGCAGTCTGAGAAACAGAAGTGGCCACCTGAGCCGAACAGCAGAACGGACAAGTCCTCCTCCTTCCAGCCCAGTGCCCCATCCCATGTGGTTCCTTCCCAAGTCGAAAGGTTGAGGTGAGATGAAGGAGACGAACATCAAGAACAGAAAATCCGTCCGGAAACGAAGGGAGCTGGAAGGTATCCAATACACCCCCGAGCGTCTCGGCGCCCCGCACAGCGCACCGCCACGGGCCACAGACGTTGCTGGCAGCTTGAGGAAGTCCATTTCTCTTTTCTCTCAGCTGGTTAAAGGGCACCAAATAAATACTGGGCAAGGAGAGTTTGCTGGGCAAGTTAGAAATAAAAAAGTTAACCAATTTTTGTCCCTGTGATAATTCAGTGCCCGTAAGAGGCGAGTACTAGAGAAGGGACAGCGTCCACACTCAGAAATAGCTCCTTGAACACGTCACCGTCTCTTACAAAGAATCCAGGGCGTCCCAGAAATAGAAAATTAGTTTCAGGGGACCCCCGAGGCACTTTAAAGCCTTAAAAAATTACAGTAATAATAAATTAGCTATTGCTCTTCAGAGGCTGACGGAGCAGCAGAAGCATCAACGCCAGGTTCACAGAGCTGTGTCCCTCCGGTAGGGCTTCCGGAGCTGCTCAGCCCTCTGTGGAGCTCGGCTGAGTCTCCCAACACCTTTACAAAGACACGCAATTCAACACGGACTCAGTGGGGTTTCTGTTTAGTGGCAGCATGAAATTTGGTCCTTAATGGTAGCAGCTGTCCTCATCCATTTCAGACTCAGGTACTATCAAGTACATCAGACAATACACAAAAGAAAGGATACGACAACGGGCAAAAAGCCAAAGCTGACGAACACCTCAAGGAGCGCCCAAGTCCTTTTGCCCCCTTCCGCGTGGATTCCCCGCTCAGCCTCTCGCTGTGGAGTAGGGTAGACAGAACTTTTTCTCAAAGATGCCAGACAATGGCATCAAGTGGACAAAATGGTTATCAAGGGACTTTAAAAATCTGACCCCAAGGAATCCAGGACACATACAGGTAATTCAGAGGTATACTTCTGATTCGGGGCAAATTCTAGACTAAAGAGATAATCATTTCAGGTAAATATTATAATAGATGAAACTAAGTCCAGTTTTTTGGTGAGTTTTTTTTTAAAGTGTTCTCACTGCCGACTTCAGCTATCGATCATTTCCGACAGCTCAAGAAGAAGGTCATCTTCATCCTTCCCTGGGTCCAGGTCAATCTCTGCCTCCAATTTGCCTCCTGAAATCTCCCATATGAGCTTCTCGAAGTCGTCCTCCACAGACAGCGGGGGCTTCCCTGTGGAGGCGGAGCTGAGCCGGCGAGTCTTCGTGGCCACTTGGGATGAGGAGGGGCCAGAGCCTTCTGGGGGTGGGGGCTCTGAAGAGGACTGAGCTGGAGGCAGCACAAGACTGCAAGGAAAAGACAGATTCTGAGAAAACCAGCCCCTCCCAACGGCGACTGAACCCCCAGGCCCGGGGACACCAGGCGTGAGCAGTCGCTGTGTCTGAGGACAGACGTACAGAATTGCTCTAATGATTTGGAACCCGGCATTTCCATCACTGACATCCAGCCAGGTATTACAAACATCTTTTATATAACATAAGCAGGACATGAACAATAGTATAAAAAACAAACTTGAATTTCATGCATTCTTGCAATGACTCTGAAAGCCCTGCAGATTCAGATCTAGTAGCTAAACAGTACCTACTTAAAGCTGTTTATTAGTTTTATTCCCTAGAAAGCATGCATAGCCACCGTCCCAGAGCTTGGTTAAGAAGAATACAGTGTTACCTGTCTCCGGGCTCTTCTGTCCCAGGCCTGGTGACTGATGTGTCCTCCGTGAGGAGTGGGACGACAGCCTACAGAAGGAAGTGTTACAGGGACTCAGCCGGAGAGCCAACTTTTTCATTTGAGCACATTCAGTTTCTTTTCTTTTTTAAAAGATTTTATTTATCTGAGAGAGACAGAGTTACAGAGAGAGGGAGAGGCAGAAAGATCTTCCATCCACTGGTTCACTTCCCAAATGGCTGCGATGGCAGGAGCTGGGCCAATCCAAAGCCAGGAGCCAGGAGCTCCTTCTGGGTCTCCCACATGGGTGCAGGGGCCATCCTCAGCTGCTTTCCCAGGCCATTAGCAGGGAGCTGGATCAGAAGAGGAGCAGCCAGGACTTGAACCGGTGCCCATATGGGATACCAGTGCTGCAGGTGGAGGCTTAGCCTCCCAGGGCACCACAAGGCTCACCTTGGCTATTACTCTTTCAGCCTGGCAGTTTAAGCATCAATAATATAAAGGTTGTTTCGCGACCGGACTGTGGCAAAGCAGGTTACGCCACCACGTATGATGCTAGTACACCATACTGAAGTACCAATTCAAGACCTGGCTGCTCCACTTTCAATCTAGCTTCCTGTGCACGCACCTAGGAAGGCAGTGGGCAATGACTCAGGTTCCTGGGCCTTTCCACACATGTGGGAGACCCAGATGGAGCTCCTGGCTCTTGGCTTTGGCCTGGCCCAGCCCTGGCCGCTGTGAGCATTTGGGGAGTGACCCAGAGGACAGAAGATGTCTGTCTTTCAAATAAATACATGAGCGAGTCTTCCGACAGAACCCAGCCCCACTGCAGCACTCCTGTCCTTACCACAGCCGCCCTCTTGGCGGGGCTGTCCTCCAGGACACTGCTGGCGCTGAGGGGCTTCACGGCCGCCACGACAGCAGGGTGCATCTCCAACGCCTTGCGTTTCGGAGCCAACTTGGAGGAGGAGCCAACTTTAACCACCGATGGCTTCACATTCACTTTGGGTTTAACTACAAAGGTCAGAAAGTAGTAGCTGTAAGAGTCTCTCTCTGACATAGAGAGTAACTCACAATATCAAAATTCCATCAAATTAGAATACTACAAATAAAACCAAAACCTATCAGAAGCACACAGACTGAAAACAACCCCCAGCCTGTATGACAGGCGCGCTCACACACAGGCTCTCCAAAGGCCCGTTACTTCACCACTGTTCTCCACTCCCTGGGGTTTCTCTTCCTCAAAGCCAGAGGGAAGACACCCTACTGCACTTTCAAAACAGTAATGCTACACAGAGAGGAACTCCTCTAGCTTTGCCCTCCTGCAGATGCTACAGCAAGACGCTGCACACACACGCAACACTCACCTTTACCTCTTTTCTCCAAGGTCTGTGCTGCACATTTCACATTCAATATCGAGTCCCCAGTCCCTAAGGTTTCCACCTCCACCTTCTGGGCTACCTTTGTGGGAAGCCGCTTGGCCAGGTGCCGTGGGCCCCCGGGCACAGTAGGGAGCACTGGTGACACCACCCCTTGGGCAGCTCCCGGAAGCGGCGTCAGGACTGAGTTTTCCTTCTGTGACGCTCCCTTCTCCTGCTGTTTCTGCGTATGCTTTTCTTTTGTGGTTTCACATCTCTTGTCCTGCGCTTTAGTGCTGTCAACTCCTACAGTCTCATCTGAAGCCTGTGGGCAAATCGTACAGGACAGAATTAACATCGAGTCCCTCGAATAGCCTATCTCCGTTCATTGAAGATGGAGGGACAGAGAGGGAGACAGGAGGGATACAGAGATCATCCATCTGGGGGTCCATTTCCCAATGCCAACAACAGCCAGGGCTGGGGTAGGCCAAAGCCAGGAGCTTGAAATTCAAACTGGGTCTCCTGTGTGGGTACTGGGGACCCAGCTCCGTGCCTCCTCCTCTGCTGCCTCCCACGGTAGCCCCAGAAAGCAGCTGGGCTGGGGCTGGAGCAGACAGGACTACCAATCAGGGTCTCTGGTGGCACTGTACCACAGGCCCACCCGATGATTACTGCTGATCAAGTAGTAAGCTAAGAGCTAAGTCAGGCAGTCAGACCTGACCCAGAACCTGAGGGAAATGTTCTTCATCTGATGTTAATTAAATACAAATTATACGGGGCCGGCGCTGTGGCGCAGCGGGTTAACGCCCTGGCCTGAGGCGCTGGCATCCCATATGGGCGCCGGTTCTAGTTCTGGCTGCTCCTCTTCCAATCCAGCTCTCTGCTGTGGCCTGGGAAAGCAGTAGAGGATGGTCCAGGTCCTTGGGCCCCTGTGCCCATGTGGGGGACCCAGAGGAGGCTCCTGGCTCCAGGTCAGCGCAGCTCCGGCCATTGCGGAGTGAACCAGCGGATGGAAGACCTTGCTCTCTCTCTCCGCCTCTCTTCTCTCTGTGTAACTCTCTAATTTTTGAATAAATAAATAAAATCCTTGAAAAAAATATAAATTATACGGTTAAAGATGAAAGATTAGGATTAAATTTGTGTGGGAAAATAAAACAGATTTTTACAGGCTAGAAAACCATGGCTCTAAGTCAAATATTAATTTCTAAAAACTTAAGACATAATTTTTAAAAAAAATTTGAAATGCAGAGTTAGAAAGAGAGGGGGCTTCCATCCTCTGGTTCACTCCTCAAATGGCTGCAATGGCCAGGGCTGCACCAGGCCAAAGCCAGGAGCCAGGAGCTTCATCCGGGTCTCCCACATGGGTATAGGGACCCATCCTCCACTGCCTTACTAGGTGTGTTAGCAAGAACCTGTATCGGAAGTGGGGCAGCCAGGACTGTTTGAATCAGCGGCCATATGGGATGCCAGCATTGCAGGTGGCAGCTTAACCTGTTACACCACAATGCTGGCCCCTAGACAGAGGTTTATGTGAAGATATTTTTTACTGTGTAAGAAAAAAACCTTAATGTCCAGGGGGTAGGTATGTGGTGTAGCAATTAAGCCATCATGTGTGACGCCTGCATCCCCTACTGGAGTACCTGTTGAGGTTTCCAATGCAGCTTCCTCCTGCTGTGCACGTGGGAGGCAGCAGGTGATGGCTCAATTACTTGAGCCACTCACATGGGAGTCCTAGATTGAGTTTTAGGCTTCTAGCTTCAGCCTGGCCCAGTCCTGGCTGTTGCAGGCATTTGGGTAATGAACCAGCAAATGGAAAATCCCTCTCCATCTGTCTCTCTGCTTTTCAAATAAAACGAAAACCAAAACCCCAATCGTAGCACAACAGCCTCAATGTCAGAAACACAAATATTCATATTAATAGAGTATTATGTGGAAGGTAGAAATATTTAAATACCAGAAGGAATTACTATCACTTTCTCCGTTTTATGTATTTATTTGAGAGGGACAGAGGGAGTAAGCACGAACAATCATGCTGGTTTCCATGTGCTGGCTCATTCCATAAATGCTCCCAACAGCTCAGAGCTGATGCCAGGATCCTGGGACTCAATCCAGGGATACCTCACGGGCGGCAGGTGGCTGACCTGAGCCATCACTGCTGCCTCTGCCTGGTCTGCATTAGCAGGAAGCTGGCACCAGGAGCTGGGGTGGAGAACTGAGCTCAGCTACGCTGATGTGGGAAGCAGGCATCCTACTTGACAAGCTCAAAGGTTAGGCCTGACACCTGCCCCCTGAAAATTACAAAGTTAAAAAAGGCTCCAACACGATACATTGTGAAGTTCTCAATTATGTTCTAAACATGAATTAAACAAGTTAATGTGCATGCATGCATAAACAAAGAGTTTAACGGAAATCCCAAACAAAAACCCCAACTAATGGTGGTTCCACTGGGGTTGTAGAACTAGGCAGTTTGTTCATTCTTCATCTAGCCTTTGTCTGGAGTGAATAAAGCCATGTGATCATTAAAAACTCACCTCTTTAGGCTCTGTTCTACTAAGGCTCCTTTGAGAGGCAACTTCACTTCCTTCCTGAAGTTTCTTCTCTTCTTTCATACCTATGTTTACATTAAAGACAGCATTGGCTGTTATTCCTTTTAGGCTATAGCATCACAACAGAGGAAGTTAAACAAACCTTTTCGTAATGAAAATAAGAAGTGAAAGAAAATTAGAAAAACACTGGCCCTCACAGTCCTGAAATGCACATTAAACACCAAAGGCCCGAAGGGTGGTGTTATAAAGCAGCAGCTTATACTGCACTTGATCTACTAGTTTACAAAATTAGCAGCATAAGTTCTCCAAGAACTCCCCAGGAGAACCCCTGGCACGCTGCCCCTCGGAGTCCGACTTGGGGAAGAGGTCCTTCGGATCAGCTCTCCTTACCTGCTCTCTTGGTGATCCGAAGCAGCCGCCGGGCCCCGGGGGTGGCCTCAGGCGGAGGCTGGGAGCTGGTACTGCTCTCGCAGCTCTGCTGCACCCTCAGAGCCTTCTCCAGTTTAATTTCCTCCAGTGTCTTGATGTGCACCTCCTGCATAGACTTGGCTCTACTCACAGGCTCCTCGGACTGTCCTTTGCCGACAACTACGGCTGGCAAAACCACTGTTTTTTTCGTTTCACTGTCAGTCTTTAACTTGATGCAGGCTGTATCCTTTTTGCCTTTCTGCCTGTCAGCTTCCTGCTGCCGGTGTTTCTTCTCAGCCAGGACCTCAGAGAAGGTTTTAATTCGGACAGTAGAGGAGCCTCTCGTCCCTGAAGGAGAATCATCGGCTTTTGAAGGTCCCTCTGTCTTGAGCTTGGTTTGCAATTCTCCACGTTTCTGACTGGCTCTTTCAAGAAGAATTTCTTCTAATGTCTTCACGTGGATCTCACCAACTTTATTAACTCTCTCTGTTTTCATGAGGGAAGAACATGTCATTGGACTTGGAGTTCATCTTTTTTTTCTTTTTTAATTTGACAGGCAGTTAGTGAGAGAGAGAGAGAGAGAAAGGTCTTCCTTTTCTGTTGATTCACCCTCCAAATGGCTGCTACGGCCGGCGCCCTGTGCCGATCCAAAGCCAGGAGCCAGATGCTTTCTCCTGGTCTCCCAGTGCAGGGCCCAAGCACTTGGGCCATCCTCCACTGCCTTCCCGGGCCACAGCAGAGAGCTGGACTGGAAGAGGAGCAACTGGGACAGAATCCGGCGCCCCGACCGGGACTAGAACCCGGGGTGCCAGCACCATAGGCAGAGGATTAGCCAAGTGAGCCGTGGTGTCGGCCTGGAGTTCATCTCTTAGTGATTTACCATTTCTCTTCTCTTGGATCATCACATCAGCCCAACAGAGAGGAATCTTGCAAGCAAGCAATTAAAGTGACAGAGTGTAGAATTCATTTTGTTCTCAATTTTGGATTATTGCATATTTCTGGTAGTGGCCCGCAAGGAAAACTCTTGAGGAAAAAACTGATTTGACTATTTAGATGCTTGGTTTTTTTTTTTTTTCTTCTTTTCTTTTCCTTTTAAAAAAGTTTTGCTTGAAAGGTAAAGAGAGAGAGAGATCTTCCATCTGGTAGTTCACTCCTCCAACAGTCCAACAGCTGGCACTGGGCGAGCTGGAAGCCAGGAGAGGGGACTTGATGTCCAGGTCTGCCATGTGGGTGGCAGGGTGCTAAGTACTTGAGCCATCACTTGCTGTCTCCCAGGGTGCACGTTAGCCGGAAGCTAGAATTGGAAGTGCAGCCAGGACTTGAACCCAGGCATTCCAATATGGCTTAACTCACTGCTCCATAATGCTTGACCCACTGAATTATTTCTTTAGGTTTTTAAATAAGAAGTCAAGTCCTTGATGTCAAGATGGCAGACTCATCTTGAAATGAGCACTCTTAAGAAAACACATGCTTAGGCCAGCGCAGCGGCTCAATAGGCTAATCCTCCGCCTGCGGCACCGGCACACCAGGTTCTAGTCCCAGTTGGGGTGCCGGATTCTGTCCCGGTTGCTCCTGTTCCTGTCCAGCTCTCTGCTGTGGCCCGGGAAGGCAGTGGAGGATGGCCCAAGTCCTTGGGCCCTGCACCCGCATGGGAGATCAGGAGAAGCACCTGGCTCCTGGCTTCGGATCAGCGCGGTGCGCCGGCCGCAGCGGCCATTGTGGGGGTGAACCAACAGAAAAGGAAGACCTGTCTGTCTCTCTCTCACTGCCCACTTTGCCTGTCAGAAAAAAAAAATTAATAATAAAAAAAAAAGAAAATACATGCTTAGTCACAGAAACCCTGTTTCCCTCCCCTACCAAAATTTTATGAAACTGACAGAGAAGACATTAAAAATGCAACAAGTCAGGGCCCGAACTGTGGTGTAGGAGGTGAGCCACGGGTTGCAATGCTGGCAGCCCATGTGGGCACCAGAACTGGCTGCTCTTCTTCCAACCCAGCTCCCTGTTAATGCACCTGGAAAATCAACAGAAGATGCCCCAAGGGCTTGGGCCCCCTGCACACGCATGAGACCTGGATGGAGTGCCAGGCTCCTGGCTTCAGCGTGGCTCAGTCCTGGCTGCTGCTGCCATTTGAGGAAGGATGCCACTCTGACTTTCAAATAAATTAATAAATCTTTAAAAAGTGTCACAAAAAACTCATTTGAAAGGCTCGATATTGAAGACAAGGCTGTCCCAAATCAGGTGTTTACAACAGGGCAAGAAAACTACAGCCTGTGGAGTTAATGTGGCCACCACCCAGTTCAGTTAAGTAGACTTTTGCTGGCACACAGCCAACTCATTTTCATATCACATATGGTGGCTGTCACACAATAACAGAGTTGACTAGCCGAAACAGACACTGTGAACAGCAAATCTAAAATATTTACTATCTGACCCTTTAGAGAAAAAAACAAAAACCTGTCAATTCCTCATAGAAAACAGTTCATAGAAAGGAAGGCCGGGGCCGGCGTTGTGGCATAGCATCCCATATGGGTGCCGGTTCAAGACCTGGCTGCTCCACTTCCGATTCAGCTCTCTGCTATGGCCTGGGAAAGCAGTGGAAGGATGGTCCAAGTGCTTGGGCCCCTGCACCCACATGGGAGACCCAGAAGAAGCTCCTGGCTTCGGATCAGCACAGCTCCGGCCATTGTAGCCAGTTAGGGAGTGAACCAGCGGATGAAAGAACTCTCTCTCTGCCTCTCTTCTCTTTGTATAACTCTTTCAAATAAATAAATAAATCTAAAAAAAAAAAAAAGAAAAGAAAGGAAGGCAGGCCAAAAACAAAGGCCAGGAAAGTATAAAGGCAAGGTCAAGAGATGTAGAGTCTATGTCTCAAAAATTTCTACAGGTGGGCACTGTGGCACAGCAGGTTAAAGCCATGGCTGGCCTGCAGTGCAGTGTTAGCATCCCATATGGGTGCTGGTGAATCCTGATGCCCCACTTTTTATTTTTAAAGATTTATTTATTTTTTTAAAGAGCTACACAGAGAGAGGAGGAGAGGCATAAAGAGAATAAAGAGAGAGAAGAGAGAGAGAGAGAGAGAGAGAGAGAGATCTTCCATCCACTGGTTCATTCCCCAATTAGCTGCAAGGCCCAGAGCTGTGTCAATCTGAAGCCAGGAGCTTCTTCCGGGTCTCCCATGCAGGTGCAGGGGCCCAAGGACTTGGGCCATCTTCCACTGCCTTCCCAGGCCACAACAGAGAGCTGAATCAAAGGTGGAGCAGCTGGGACTAGAACTGGTGCCCATGTGGGATGCTGGCACTGTAGGCAGCGGCTTTACCACTACGCCACAGCACTGACCCCAGTGCTCCACTTCTGATCCAGCTCCATGCTAATGAGCTTGGAAAATCAGTGGAAGATGGTCCAAGTGCTTGTGCCTTTGCATCCATGTAGGAGACCTACAAGAAGCTCCCAGCTCCAGCCCAACCCAGCCAGGTTGTTCACTGCAGCCATTTGGGGAGTGAACCAGTGGACAGAAGATCTGTCTCCCCTTCTCTCTCTCTGTAACTCTGCCTTTCAAATAAATAAAAAAAAAAAGAATTTCTAAGAAGAAAACAAAAATAAAGGTGAGGAGGATCTACTTATAGAAACGTAAAGAATGTTTTCTAGAACTGAAGGAGACAGGCACTTAGATTCAGGCCACTGACACTGGGCGGAGCCAACAGAAAACCTATGAGAGTAGGCGAATGCTGGGCGCAGTGGGTTAAGCACAGGCTTCTTGAAGGAGAAAACTTCGGGTCTTACCTGTCAGCTCCTCGCTGTCTGGACCAGCTGACGTGCCCAATCGCTCCTTCAGAGACTTGGACACTTGAACTGCAGAAAGAATTTCAAAAACCAAAAGCTGGGACTGCTGCTGTGGTGCAGCAGGTTAAGCCCCAGCTTGCAACACCAGCATCCCAAATCAGTGTTGGCTCGAGTCCCACCTGCTCTGCTCGCAAACCGGTGCTCTGCCAGTGCGCCTGGGGAGAAGGCAAGATAGCCGAGCACAAACCAGCAGATGGAAGATCTCTATGTATCTCCCTCTGCTCTCTGCTGCTTTGCCTCTCAAATAAGTCTTTTATTAAAAAAGGAGCTGAACCAGAGGTTTTAAAAAAATAGGTCAAATATCTTTTTCAAAATTTACAAATTAGACTATACTTCTCTTCCAATAACAAAAACAAACAAAACCACTCACAAGGTCGTACATTTTTCTTCCCCACAGAAAAGATTTTTGTGAACCAGATTCCCTGGATAACTCTGGGAAGCTTTAAAAAACCCTACTCTTCAGATCTGAAAAGCAACGTACAATCTCCTAAAATGTCACTGGCATCAAACAGTTTTTTTCCCCTAAATCTATTTGAAATATACTCTTTAGTTGTACGAATCTTCAAATCAATAGGCAAGGAGGAAGGGAACTTGGCAAAGAATTAGAATAACTTCTGCTTATATTTGGAGACCCATGAAGGTCTCCAAATACAAACATCTATCCATTAAAGCTTCTTGAGCTAAAGGCAAAGCAGAAAGAAGGTTCCTATCTTCAAAGCCAAAACACAGTGAAAGGGGAAAAAAGTACCTGTTTATTAGTAAACAATTCCAATGTTTGCAGGTCACACAGGGAGGGGCAAAGCCCCAGCCCTTGACTTCTTTCTCTCTTTCAACTACAAATCAGCAGAACTCCCGAATATCTTGATTTAGTCCACATCAATTTATAACACAAAATTTACACCACTACTCCCTTTACTCTGGCTGGTCCCAATAGTCTGTTAATCCATTTCCTGATGAGGATGCTTGTCCACTTCCAACTATGCTCCCATTTCAGGCAGGGTAATGGTTCCAAAATGCAAATCTGAGCCTTTGATCCCTGTTTACCACCTTTCAAACTCCAATCTCCAAAGCGGCTATAAAAGCTCTGTGTGATCCTCTGGTCACCAAGCTCTTCAGCCCACCCCCATGCTCCGTGTCTTGAGCACGGCGTGCTCTCTGCACTTTGTGCCTCTGCAGGAACACTCTGGAACACAGGCCCTGGCCCTCAACCTCACCTAGCTCTAACTCCTGTCAGGTTGCAGGGTTAAACTTCTGCATCTCTTCCTCTGTGAACTTTCCTAGCGGGATGGCATTAGGTGTCCTTCCTTGAGCACCAGGTGCTTTTCCCTATCACAACATTTATCATGACATTAAAAGTATTTCCGTTTGCCATTACACACAAGCTCCCAAGAAGCACAATGCCATTCACTTTGTTCAATACTCAGAATCCAGCAGAGTAACTCAGAGTAACGGAATGAACTTAAACCACCAGAAAATAATGGGCTACTTTACTTAAACAGAAGAATGGCAAGCCACAGCTGCCAACATGACAAGAAACAAGCGTTCTGCTGCACACACTCACAAACTGCCTTACAGCAAGGTACCCACCTCTCTTTGGTGCTTTGTCAGTGTTTGTTTCCGGAGCTTCAACTTTCTTCCCCAGCCTCTGAGCAAGGCTGCGCTTTAAGGGAGGGTCGCTGTCACCACCTACAAATAGGGGAACTTAGTTTATTTCAAGTCAATCTTGAGCAAGGCCAAGAAATACTAGCAAAACAGATAACGTAGAATAATACTGCAGTGTTCATTCACTAGCGTTCCTGCAACTCAGCGTGACAGAGGAATATGTCCCAAAAAGAAGAGGTAAGAAAAGGGGTGAAAAACTAGAATGCACACATAAGTATTTCCTAAATAACCGATTAAACTACAAATGAAGGATCGTAAGCATAGGTTGAGGATGACATTCACTTAGAAATGTGAAAAATCTTCACATACAATTAAATCTTGTCGAGTCTCACCAGAGTTACTGACAAAGGAGACACACAAAACCTTAACCAGCTAATTGCTGAATTCGTGCTAAATGTACTGGGGTGACATGGAGTACAGAAAAAGACTCATAAAATTTCAAGTTTTCCTGCAACATGAAGACTCTGAGGGTCACACAGTTCCTCTTCAATCCCAATTCTGAATGATTCTGTAACTTGAGCAGCCACCAATCACTTACTGCTTAGGGACAAGCCACGACTCAAATCAAATTTCCTGACTCCTACTTATTAAAGCTGTTAAAATGTTTAGCACAAGTTGTAAACCAGTTTTTTTTTTTTTTTGACAGGCACAGTAGACAGAGAGAGAGACAGAGAGAAAGGTCTTCCTTTTTTTCCTTTTTGCCACTGGTTTACCCTCCAATGGCTGCCACGGCCAGAGCACCGCGCTGATCTGAAGGCAGGAGCCAGGTGCTTCTCCTGGTCTCCCATGGGGTGCAGGGCCCAAGGACTTGGGCCATCCTCCACTGCACTCCCGGGCCACAGCAGAGAGCTGGCCTGGAAGAGGGGCAACCAGGACAGAATCCGGCGCCCCGACCGGGACTAGAACCCTGTGTGCCAGCGCCACAAGGCGGAGGATTAGCCTGTTGAGCCACGGCGCCGGCCGTAAACCAGTTTTTTAAACATGCTTTTGGATTGCTTGACTGAAGTGATAATCTTCACAGAACAAGACTGTCACCAGTCAGATTCAAATATAAAACCCCAAATTGTAAAATATGCATGTATGTTGATATCACAATAGTTTACTTCTATTTTTATTTTAATCTGAAACTTCTAGTGGCCAGCATTGTGGCCTAGTGGGTAAAAGCCTCTGCCTGCTATGCTGACATACCATACAGGTGCCAGTTCATGTCCTGGCTGCTCCATTTCTGATCCAGCTCCCCGCTAATGCACCTGGGAAAGCAGCAGCAGATGGCTGAAGTGCCTAGGCCCTACTACCCATGTGGGAGACCTGGAAGAAGCTCCTAGGTTTGGCTTGGCCCAGTCCTGGCCATTGTGGCCATCTGGGGGCTGAACCAACAGATGGAAGATTTCTTTCTCTGTTTCTCCCTCTCTCTTTCAAATAAATAAATCTTAAAAAAAAAAAAAAAAAAAAAAAGTCTAAATCAGTTTTACCAAAGCTGAACAGTTTCATTTTTGGAATCCTGGCTTGGTTTGTGCTCTAAATACATGATGACACAATCAAATACTGCTCTTAAAATTGGAGATGGCATTTTCTTGAAACAGAGATTTCTAAAGGTTGCCTCATTTCTGTCTAAGTTCTCTTTTTGGAAATGACTACACAATCAATAATATATTCATTTAAAGATAACTTTGGGCAAGTTATTTAAACTCCACTAAGTCTGAGCTTAATAGCCAAGCTATTTATTGTTATTTATTGAGTGCCAGGTACTGTGCCCAGTTCCACACAGCTGCTAAGGATTAGTGAAAATGCATATAAAGCACACTGACACACAGCAGGTACTATTAAACCTACGGCATTCATAGGTATGATTTCTTCACTGCGAGTTTTTCTTTTGTTTTAAATTACTTGCTGCAATAACGGCCTAACTGATTCAATAACACATTCACATTCTCCAACCATCTGCAAACTTGAAATGCCACCAGTTCAGAATAGCTTTGAAGTTACAGCACTAACAGTGTCAAAGAAAACAAATGGAGATTAGATTTCATTTTAAAACAGTATTTGTTAAGGAACCTATTAAGTCAAAAAATTTTCAAAAAAATTCTTTGAGATGGACAGGTATACAGGTATACAATAATTTAATATTGGCCGGCGCCGCGGCTCACTAGGCTAATCCTCCGCCTTGCAGCGCCGGCACACCGGGTTCTAGTCCCGGTCAGGGCACCGATCCTGTCCCGGTTGCCCCTCTTCCAGGCCAGCTCTCTGCTGTGGCCAAGGAGTGCAGTGGAGGATGGCCCAAAGGAAGACCTTTCTCTGTCTCTCTCTCACTGTCCACTCTGCCTGTCAAAAATTAAAAAAAAAAAGAAAAGAAAAGAAAAGAAAAGAAAAAAAAATAATTTAATAACGATAGGTACTTCCATAAGCATAAAACAGTACCACTGAATTAATTAACTCACATAAAACTTTTTAAAAATTATTTGTTTTATTTGAAAGACAAGAGTTACAGAGAGAGGTAAGAGGAGAGAGATCTTCATCTGGTGGTTCACTCACCAAATGGCCATCAACAGTCAAACTGGGCCAGACTGAAGCCAGGAGCCAGGAGCCAGGAGCTTCTTCTGGGTCTCCCACATGGGTGCAGGGGCCCAAGAACCTGGATGATCTTCCACTGCTTTCCCAGGGGCATTAGCGGGAAGTTGGATCAGAAATGGAGCAGCCAGGACTTGAACTGGCACCCAATATGGGATGACTGCACTGTAGGCCAGTGGCTTAACCCACTATACCACATTGGTGGCCCCATAATTTTTTCCTAGGAAACTCATGCTTAAACTATCCAAAGAGAAGAGGTATTCTTCATTGTTTTTTAAATCTAGTAACTTCTAAAAAGGTTGCTATGGTCATAATGTAATCAAATTGAAGCAGTTTACATTTCCACAACTTCAGGGGCCAGAGTTGTGGTGTAGCAAGTTAAACAGCCACCTGTGATCATGGCATCCCATATAGGTGCCAGTTCAAGTCCGGCTGCTCCACTTCCAATCCAGCTCCCTGCTTTTATGCCTACAAAAGCAGTGGAGGGATGGCCCAAATACTTGGGCCCCTGCACCCATGTGGGAGACCAGGGTGAGGCGCCTGGTTCCAGGCCTTGGCCTGTTCCAGCCCTGACCATTACAGACATATGGGGAGTGAATCAGCAGATGGAAGATCCCTGTCTCTCCCTTTTTGTCTGTACTTTTGCCTTTCAAGTAAATAAATACATTTTTAAAAAAATTCTACAACTTCAATGATGCATACAAGAACAATACAAGGGAATCTGTTAAGTGCTTTCAGCCAAGTGTACAGGAGAAAACTGACAAATAGCATGCATGGATCTGTATAGAGTTTGGAGACAGTATGTGTTAACTCACAAACAAGCAGAAAACAGGATATACACAAAACTTATCTCACCTGCAGAGAATTTTCGTTTTCCAAGTCTCTCGGTAAGACTCAATCTAACCAACGGTTCTTCTCCTGAAACAGTAAAAACAGAATTCCTCTACCATTAGCCAGTATTGCTGTATTCAGCAACTAATATGGGTACAAAGTATGTTCCGACTTCAGTACAAGCCCACCCAAGAAGTCCTCTGTAGACTAGGTCTGTCTTAAGGAAGACTGTCACAGTAAAGAAACAAACCTGTGACAATCCACACGGCCTCAGCAGAAGCAACAGCACAGCAGTCAAGTGTAAGATAAAGTGCTCTTAAACTGGTGATAAAAACCCAAGCTGTACTTCCGCTTATGTACTTGGGCATTAAATAAAACTGTACTCTACTCCAACGCTAACTCTTCCTCTTATCATCCCAGCAACAAGTGAACTCTCCTTCTCCGATTCTTCGTTGTCCGCATGACAAAAGCACTTCAATGTAATGACACACTACAGTCAACGTGTGTCGTACAGGCTTAAAACCAGTGAAAAGACTTACGGTTTTCTACAATTCAAAAAGTTTCTTACAATTCTTTACAAATAATGCAAAGTTAATACATTTGCAGATAAACAGGACATAAATGTACATGCATCAAGGGCTTAAATAGTGGAGTCAAGTGCACTGATTTTTCTTTTCATCCTTATATCCAATCAACATGCTAAAGTCTTTCTGCAAGTCCATCAAAGCTGAAACACACACACACACACACACACAGATATCTTCCAATCATACGAAAGCAGGAGTCTGACAGCTCTGAGACAAACCAACCAGCCCTTTACCTTGTTTGCTGGACAGAGTCACTGTCCTCACCACAGTCCGCACATTCTCTTTTTCAGGACCTGGAATGGGCTGAGGTTGGAGTAAAAGACCGGAAACTTCCGAAGAACCTTCTGAATGAAGCAAGCAGAAGAGTAAGTAACTGATGGAGAACACAGCTGTCATAAGTCAAGAAATTGTTTTTGTGACCACTTAAACCCACTGCAGACTACTACACGATTACAAGCCAGTTAGCCTCTCTGTTTCTTGTCTGGCTACAGGGAAATGCTGTCATTTGGGGGGAAGCCATGAGCATGTGAAAACAAAATATAAAATTGTTTTGAGGACTTAGGCGCTCACTCAATCACCTTTATCTACCAGTAAGGCAAACATTATTATTCTAAAGTTAACCTCAGGAACACACCAGCCATTCAGGCATCTGCAAAACCTCTCACAGGTTCCTGTACGAAAGCTTTACAAGAGGGTTCTTGGAAGCAGCCATTAGTCTTTTTCTCTCTATCACATTTCACACTGTTTTCACAATTTTTATGACTGGAAACATTAATCAACCAGGTTCAGGTAAGCGCCACAAGGCAATCCTATAGGAAGATCTCTGCTATACAAAATAAGAATTGCCTCTCTTTTTATGGTTCTTTTTCTTAAGACTTATTTATTTATTTATTTGAGAGGCGGAGTTAGAAAGAGAGCTATCTTCAATCTGCTTTTTCTACTCTCCAAATGGCCACAATAACTGGGGTGGGAACAAACCAAAGACAGGAGCTTTTTCTGGATCTCCATGTGGGCGCAGGGGCCCAAGGACTTGGGCCATCCTCTGCTGCTTTCCCAGGCACATTAACAGGGAGCTGGATTAGCAGTGGAGCAGCCAGGATTCAAACCAGCACCCATATGGATGTCAGTGCTGTAGGCCACAGCTTTAACCTGCTGAGCCACAGCACCAGTCCTTTTGTTATGGTTCCTAGATGGTGCTCATTAGAGACAGATAGCTTTTAGATGCCTTATTTATTATATGTGCTTAGCCGAACCATTAGGAACCGAAACAATTTAAAAAGCAAACACAATTTAAGTAAATCTATGTTTTACTTCAAACAGGTCACAGAAATCAAAATTGATACAAGGACTTCAGAAATTGGAAAATTGAATTAAAAGGTAAATTTATTTTAGTGCAAAATGTTTTTTAAATTCATGCAGTTTTTTCAGAAAGCACATTTCCATGAACTTTCCTGAAGACTCCCACTTATACTCATAATGGCTGCTGCTTCCAGAAGTGCCCTTAACATCCTTTTCTAGCCACAAGCTGAGGCCAGACCTTGGGCTGACTTACCACCTTGCTTCTTGGATTTTTCCTTCATCTTCTTTGATTTAATTTCCTCAAGAGTTTTTATTCCAAAATTCAAACATTCACCTGAGAAACCCAAATGAAAATCAGATGAGGAACTACAGCCTCTTTACCCTTGCATTTTATCTGTATACAGCAGATATTGAAGTATTTTTGGAATAAATGATTAAAACAAAGTACAGATGAGTGCAGCATGGGGGAGGGAAGGGATTGGTTAGTGAGTGACTGTGAATTAAACTTCAAAGGTAGTCAAAGTAATATGGACACATTAAAAATAATGCTAAGATTTAGAACCATACAGTCTTCCACTTACCTTGCTTTAAATTCACCCCAGGTTTCCGAGCAGAAGCCATTCGTAATCCATTATGAACTTCAGGAGTTGGCTGTAGGGTGGGCGTTTTGGTTTCGTCACCCTCCTCAGAAAACTGATCTGTCAACATTTAAGACACAGCAACAACTAAAACTCACGTAGAGCTGCAGTCCCAGGTTCCACCCAGTGATGCTGACTACCCATCTGCCATAAAAAGAGCTGTCACTCACCATCATCATCTTCGTCATCATCTGCAGCATTGATTACAACTGGGGGATGTGTGGGGCTGGGAACATTTTCAGAGCTCTCTACTTTCATGACACTCCGCAGCTGAGGGCAGGGATTGGACTGGACAGACAATTTGTTCTGCTGAGCTGTGAGCTGGCTGGTCTTCACTTCCTCTTCTGGAGACTCGGGTACAGTGGGCAACACAGCTGAACAAACAAACAGTCGTAAGTTAAAAGTAGAAGACACAATCTCAATTCATCAAAAATCTCCGTCCATCTTCCCACTTAAGTTCCAAACTCTCAGGAAGGGAAAATTTTTTTTTAGATTTACTTATTTGAAAGGCAGAGTTACAAAGAGAAAGAGACAGAAAGAGACTGTGCACCCACTGGTTCACTCCCCAAATGTCTGTAACAGCTGGGGCTGGGCCAGGGCCAGTTAGAAGGCCGTAGCCAGGAGCTTCATTCCAGTATCCCACCTGGCAGGCAGGAGCCTAAGCACATGGGCCATCCTCCACTGCTTTCCCAGGCACATCAGCAAGGAGCTGGATCAGAAGTGGAACAGCTGAGACTCAAATCAACCCAGTGCTCATACTGGATACTGGTGTCACAGACAGAGGCTTAACCTGCTGTGCTACAATACCAGTCCCAGAAAATATGCTTTCAATAACTCTTCATGGTACAAAAAGATTCAAAACAGAACGAACATAGGGCCAGACACTTAGTATCTATATGCACATTCCAAACATTTACTCCTAGGCGGTTTGCTCAGCAAAGATGTAGCTTTTACAAGTCAGCAGTTGGTACCAGTGTTGGGGCACCGTGGTTAAGTATTGTCTGCAACACCAGCATTCCACATCAGAGCACTGCAGTTCCAGCTGCTCCACTTTGGACCCAGCTCCTGGCTAATCCACCTGAGAAAGCAGTGGAGGATGGCCCAAGTACTTGGGTCCCTGTGACTCCTGTAGAACCAGACAGAGTTCCTGGCCTTGGCATGGCCCAATGGCTCTGACCATTGCAGCCATGTAGGAAGTGAGCCAGTGGCCTCTGCGCCTCCCCTTCTTCTTCTTCTTCTTCTTTTTGGAAGATTTATTTATTTATTTGAAAGGCAGATTTGCAAAGGGAGGGAGGGAGGGTGAGAGGGAGAAAGAGAGAGAAGGGTCTTCCATCCACTAGTTCACTCCCCAAGTGGCCGCAATGGTTGGAGCTGCACTGATCCAAAGCCAGGGGCCAGGAGCTTCTTCCAGGTCTCCCACATAGGTGCAAGAGCCTAAGCATTTGGGCCATCTTCTACTGCTTTCCCAGGACATTAGCAGAGAGCTGGATTGAAAGTGGAGCAGCCGGGACTCTAACCAGCACCCATATGGGATGCCGGCACTGCAGGCAGCGACTTTACCCACTATACCACAGCACTGGTGCCTCCGATTCTCTTATGGTCACTTTGCCTTTCAAATAAATAAACCTAAGAGACAGAGAGAGAGAGAAGCATTCACTCCCTCTTTGGTTGTTTGAACCAAAGCAGAAGAGTGAGCCTACGTTTCCCTCTTAAATAGAGGTCAAATATTTGACATCATATTGTTATCACATAGATGTGGCCTTTAAATGGCCAAAAATTCCACTAGGAAATTGTTTCAAAAGGGATTTTGCAAAGAAATAATACTAGTTTTGTATAGGGTATATGTTCTATTTTAGCCTAGAGCAAGTCTGGCAAACTTTCCTGCCACATTAATATTTTAGACCTTGTGAGCCATAGAGTCTCTGTCTCAATTACAGAATCCTGTAACAGTAGCACAAAACTGGCTGTAAAAATGTGTAGATGAAGGGCAAGGCCATTCCAACAAAACTTTATTTTGCAAAATAGGAAGAGGACTAGATCTGCCAACTCCTGGCCTGGAGAAACAAGCTTCTCCTGAAAATCTCTGGTAAGAAAATGAAAAAAGAAGTAAGCTGCATGATCTAAGTCAGCATGCTAAGAAATACTTGTTTCCAGGGCCAGCACTGTGGCATAGGAGGTTAAGCCTCTGCCTTCAGTGCTGGCATCCCATATGGACACAGGATCAAGCCCCAGCTGCTCCACTTCCGATCAGCATCCTGCTTGTGCACCTGGGAAAGCAGCAGAAGATGACCCAAGTGCTTGGGCCCTTGTACCCTTGTGGGAGACACAGGTGAAGCTCCTGGCTTCAGCCTGGCAGAGCTCTGGCCACTGCAGCCATTTGGAGTGAACCAGCGAATAGAAGATCTCTCTTGCCTCCTCTTTGTATCTCTACCTTGCAAATAAATAAATCTTTAAAAAAAGAAGAAATATTTGGTGCCACGGCCACATGCAAGTCATCTGACTTTCACAGGGCTCAGTTCACCCTTTAAGTGGAAATGCTACTCTCCCATTAAACAAAGATTTCACACAGTACTCACTAAATATTAATTATTCTTTTAAAATTAAAAAGTGATCTCACTTTTGCTTGGAGGTAGGAAAAGGCCATCGACGTAACGTCCTCTGTTGTGGTGGAAAGCGCAGTTTAATTTTTGACATCCCATTGGCTGGTTTTCCCAATAACAAGGAATTTCACTGCGTTTTTTCTGTAAGAGGAAAGAGCATAGTTTTAAATAAGGTGTGAAGTGAGACCTATATTTTTTCAACAATTTGTTTTGTGGCTCAAAGCCATTCTATTAGAAACAGCTCCAAAATTCTGTAAACAACCCAAACTTGTATCGACACTAGAATGCATAAATACATTGTATTCACACAACATAATGTCCTCCAGTAATTAGAAGGAATAAACTACTGTTACACACTATCACTTTTTTTTAAAGCACAACAGATACCCTGTCACACCCAAAAGGTAGGTTGAAGAGCCACTCTTGTTTTCTAGGTAGGAAGAACAATTCTTCAATCATTCCTTCCTCAAGACAGAAACTGATGCCAGAATTCCTTGGTCCTGCGTTGTCTTTGCTTATAAGTTTGCACTTTAGCAACTTAAATTGAATTCTGGGCCCCACCTGTGGTTCCCATGGCGGGCCAGACCAAATGATTTCCCAGGTCTCACACAGCCCACACGGACTGGACATCCTCCACCCTTGATCTAGAGAATCAACTATTCGAGCACAGAATTCTTTGCTTTTATTTTATTATTTAAAAGTTAATTTATTTATTTGAAAGGCAGAGTTAGAGAGAGGCAGAAACAGAGATACAGTGATCTTCCATCAGTTGGCTCACTTCCTACACAGTTGAAGCCTGGGGACTCTACTTGGGTTTCCACCACGGGTGCAGGAGCCCAACTTCTTCAGTCACCCTCTGCATCTTTCCCTGCATCAGCAGGGCGCTGGACTGGAAGTTAAGGCAGCTGGGACTCAAATCAGCTTCCATATGGGTTGCTGCCATTACAAGTGGTGGCTTAACCGACTATGCTACAATGCTAGCCCCTCAAGTCTGTTTATAGAAAATAAAAAATGGGGCTAGTGTTGAGGTATAGGTTAAGTAACTACTTGTGGCTATAGCATCCCTATTAGAGTTATGGGATCTTGCCTTCAACCTAGCCCAGTCCTGTTTATTCCAGGCATTTGGGGGGTGAACCTTGGATGGAAGATCCCTGTCTCTGTTTCTCCCTAATAAAAAGAAAAAAACCCACAAAATTAAAAAACATAAGGTGCCCAAATGACTTGTGAAATGGACCCCTAATTCTAGAATGAGAGCTGGAACAGGCAGTCGTTGTAGCTTCCTTTCACCAACAGGCACCATGCACGCCGGGGGCCTCACATGTTTGGGAGCTCTGAACATGAAAGCGAATAACCGCAAAAGTCACCAAGCAATAAAATGAGGGTCATTAATTTTTGCAACCAGGCAAATCTGCTAATATGGAACCCATGAACAATGACAATACTTGCAGACTGTATATAAAAAGGATACAGAGAAGCAGCTCTAGCCTATCTTTGTCCCCACCCAACAGCCACCGTTAAGTTTCTCCTTTGTACTTCCAGAGATTTTTAAAAATGCACACACAGGACAGCCTCGTGGTGTAGCACACTCAACTGCTGCTGTTTTGTGATACCAGCGCTCACACTGGACGGTGTCATGGCTGCTGTGCTCGATCCAGCTCCCTGTTAATGCACCTGGGAATGCAGCAGATGATGGCCCACGTGCTCAGGACCCTACCACACATATGGGAGACCAGATGGAGCTTCCGGCTCCTGGCTTTGGCCTGGTCCAAACCTGGCTGTTGCAGCCATTTGGGAAGTGAACAAGTGGATCTGAGATGTTTCTGTCTCTCCCGCTTCTTTTCTCTGTTAACTGAGTTCTTCAAATAAACAAAATAAATCTTAAAAAAAAATTAGTTTCCCCTTTTTCCCTTAAAAAGCACTCTACCACATAAAACTAGAAAATTTATTTAAATTATAGTTTCTAATATTTTGCAAACTACGCTGCCATAAGTAATTCTGCATATATATCCAGGTGTATATGAGTGCATCCGAGGCAAAGGACATGCCAGTCAGCCTCTGTGCAGACCGCACATGGAGGCTGTCCCCTGCCTGGCGTTGGGAACCTTGGCTCCTGGGATGTCCCCAGTCAGTTAACTGACAAGTGGGAGAGGACGAGCTCCTGTGCCTGGACTGTGTGAACCATATGTTGCGTATCCTCCTCCCTTCGGGCAGTCTGGAATTTTGGTACCCATTAAGTAGAAGGCGCCTACATGCTAGGCCCAATAAAATCTCTGGATGCCAAGTCTCTAACAGGCAGCCCTGGGTGGAAACACGGCACACGTACTTCTGCATTTTCAGTGCCCAGGGAAGTGCACTCTTTGTGATCCTGTCCTAAGAGGGCGTCAGCTAAAGAGCGCACACCCATTCTGCCAGACCCCTCCCATTTCTCTCACAATCCAACAATGTACCCCTCCTCTTGCAGTAGTACCTCTTAGTTCTTAGGACATCCCAGAGAACCAGAGAACTACTTTTTAAAAAAAAATTTTTTTTTGACAGGCAGAGTGGACAGTGAGAGAGAGACAGAGAGAAAGGTCTTCCTTTGCCATTGGTTCACTCTCCAATGGCCGCTGCGGCCGGCGCACCGCGCTGATCCAAAGCCAGGAGCCAGGTGCTTCTCCTGGTCTCCCATGCGGGTGCAGGGCCCAAGCACTTGGGCCATCCTCCACTGCCTTCCCAGGCCATAGCAGAGAGCTGGCCTGGAAGAGGGGCAACTGGGACAGAATCTGGCACCCCAACCGGGACTAGAACCCGGTGTGCGGGCGCCGCAAGGTGGAGGATTAGCCTATTGAGCCCCGGCGCCGGCCTCCCAAAGAACTTCTAAAGGGAGAGGTGTTTCTGGAGACCCCAACACACTCTCCTAAGGAACTGTGTCAACCTATACCCCATCAGCAATATTATCACGTGAATTTTCAAAGGTTGCAGAGTATTTCTTTCTCAATGTATTTAGTGAATGCTTTGTTATTTGTAAAACAGACAGCATGGAATTGTTAAAAGAGATTAGAAAATCTAGAACCAGACTGAAGGAGCTGCAAGCCCAGGCACCCAAACTGCAGAGTCGGTCTCTCCCTTCTGCCCTCCTCCCCTCCCTAACAATGGAGTCCAGTCAACAGTCGGGGCTAAAGGAAGCAGGCATTCCTGTGCAGAGGGAGCCGCGGGGCAGGGTGCCACAGCCCGCCTGAAATGAGGGCGGGCCACACGACAGATGGAGCGGGTACCAGGTGCTGGAGCCTCAGTAGAGAGCAAGAGTTCAGTGCAGAAGAGATCCCAATGCGTGCCAAGAAGTGTTTCATGGAGGGTCAGCGTCAGACGGCATCAAAGACCAAGCGGGGAGGGGCACGCAGGGTAATCACAAAGGGGCCTGGTGCACAGTGGGAGAACGGGCAGGGGTAAGGAGGGCATCTCACATGGGAGGCTGCTCAGCACAGACGATCAGAGCCCGAGGGTATGAGAATCCACTGGGGAGCAGGGAATCCGTAGCAGGATGCTGGGATCCAAGCAGAGAGAGGAGGTGGCCCCCAAAGTGGAGCCAACAGGAAGACTGGCAAAGGGTACCAAAGTGAAAACAATGTGAGAAAGGAACCCCTGGAGAGGCAGCCTCCTGTGTGAGATGAGAGCCTGAGAGGAAGGAGGAGGCCATGGTAGTGATGAAGGTTAACCACCTGCAGACCGATCAAGTAAAAACATGAAAGACAACGAGAACCAAGTTTCCCACTTTACGAGAGGTTACAGGAGAAGCCTAGGCTGAACCTTGTGGTATGGCTGAACTGTAAACACCTATGTGAGCTCATGATTTAATACACAGACATAAAGTAACATGCAATTACGTAAATACCCATTTGTGTGTGTACACCTGGCTCTATCCACTCAGAGGACCTAGAAGCAATGATACACAAAAAGTAGTTCAACGGGCCGGCGCCATGGCTTAACAGGCTAATCCTCCACCTTGCGGCGCCGGGACACTGGGTTCTAGTCCCGGTCGGGGCACCGGATTCTGTCCCGGTTGCCCCTCTTCCAGGCCAGCTCTCTGCTATGGCCCAGGAATTTGTTAGGTCAAAAAACAAAGAAGTATTCCAAGAATGATGGATGAGAAAAAATACAAAAGTCAGCTTGAAGGGCTCTTACAGGCACAATCTGGGTCAATGTGACATAAAAATTAAATGCAATACTAATGGAGTATAACACATAAAATAGGATAGAAAACCACTGAGGTCCCATTAATTCAAATAAGTAACTGCAAAAAGTTGAAAGGAATGGTTCTTTACAGTTTCGAAACAGTCCTTTACAAAATAATTAAAATACAAAAAGAAAAACTTTATAATGAAGCAATCTGACAGATATGATGGTAATCAGGTGATCAAAGGTAATCACCAGTAATGAGCAGGCTGGCCTTGCAGTGCAGTGGGTTAAGCCTGCAATGCCAGCATCCCATGGTGTGCTGGTTTGTGTCCCGGCTGCTCCATTTCCAATCCAGCTCCCTGCTAATGTGCCTGGGAAAGCTGTGGAAGATGGCCCAAGTGATTGGGCCCCTGCACCCACATGGGAGACCTGGAAGCTCTTTGGTTCAGCTTGGTTCAGCACTGGCTGTTGCTGTCACTTGGGGAGTGAAACAGCAGATGGAAAATCGGTATCTCTTCCTCTCTTCCTTTCCATCTCTGTAATTCTGCTTTTCAAAGAAATAAATGTTAAAAAAAAAAAAATCTGCCTGACTCTTCCAAATAGAAGAGGAATTAAAAAAAAAAAAAAAAAAAAAAAACGAGTAATGAGAACATTAAAATCATGTCATCTGATGGTATGTAATCATAATTTTGCTACAGACACAGTCTTGATTTAGTAATGAGGAAATACAGGCAAATGCTAATTTAGGGACATTTGACAAAGTAACTGGGCTATAACTACCAAAAATATCAAGGTCAATGACAGGCAGAGATGGATCAAATGCTCTCAGCTGAAGGCGCCTGAGGCGGCAGGATGACGACAAGCGGCACCTGAGTCTGGACTTGCTCCTTCCACAGCACAGACACTGCTGGGACAACTGGCCAACTCCAATGGGATCATGATTCAATGGAAGTAACACATCAGTATTCATGTTCTAATTTTGATGGTCGTACTGTGACTATGTAGGAGAATGTCCTTATTTGTAGGAAATGCTCAAAGTTCGGAAGTGACAGAGAATGGCAGTCATTTATTCCCAAATCCCTTGGAAAAGAAATTTTATACTGTATTGGCAATTTCTGAGTTCACAATTTTTAAAAAGGATGAATTTTCTCTAATTTAAATATACACAACATTTTTAAGCTTACATATACTACCAAACTGCCTTCTAGAAAAATGATACCAATTCAAGCTCCCTACCGTTTAGATATTAAGTGAGCATTGATAACATAGGCAGTTTCACTGGATCATTAAAAAAAATCAACCTCTGTGTTACAACATATAAAGCAAAGTATAACTTTTGTCCTTACAAGGCCCACCATGACCCCAGACTACTTATTATATTATGATGATGCAAATCGAAACCTACATCAATCTCCATGTGCCGAAACCTGCACACTTGTCGAAAGCAGCGCCCTTCTTGCCATAGCGTGCAAACAGTTTCATTTCCTAGCGCAGCTTCACAGTGACGGAACGGGCAGCTATCACCCTGTAAACAAAGAGCAGACTCAGAACAGAACTGTGGGACTCAAACACAACCCAGTAAAACGCCCACACATTTCCTGGAATCGAGAGAAGCACAAATTGGTAAGGAGCAAAGTAGATGGGATGACAAGGACATGCTGAGAGCTACAAGTTTCCTGCAGCCTTTTCCTTGCTAGCACCTTTCATCCACTCTGACATGAATGACACTTCCCAGTACTCCTGTAAAATATATATATACACACATCTTAAAGATTTATTTATTTATTTGAAAGGCAAAATTGAGACAGAGGCAGAGCCTATAAAATACATTTTTAAAGAATACCTGAGGGGCTGGTGCTGTGGCAAAGCGGGTATAGCCGCTGCCTGCAGTGCCAGCATCCCATATGGGCGCCAGTTCGTGTCCCGGCTGTTCCACTTCTGATCCAGCTCTGTTATGGCTTGGGAAAGCAGTAGAAGATGGCCCATGTCCTTGGGCCCCTGCGCCCGCATGGGAGACCCGGAAGAAGCTACAGACTCCTGGCTTTAGATCAGCCCAGCTTCAGCCACTGCTGCCATTTGGGGAGTGAACCAGCGGATGGAAGACTTCTCTCTCTCTCTCTCTCTGTGCCTCTTCCTCTCTATAACTCTGCCTCTCAAATAAATAAATCCTTAAAAGAAAAAAAAAAGAATACCTGAAGGGCTGGCATTGGGACAGCGAGCTACACTGCTGCCTACTGCAATGCTTGGGTATCAAGAGAGCTGGTTCAAGTCCCAGCTGCTCTACTTCCTATTAATGCACCAGGAAGGCAGCAGGTGGCTCAGGGGCTTGGACCCCTGCCACCCTACGTGGGAGGCCTGGATGGAGTTTCCTGGCTCCTGGCTTCAGCCTGGCCAGGCCTGGCTGCTGTGGCTATTAGGGGAGTGAACCAGTAGATGGAAGTAGATAAAAATAAATAAATAATCCACATCTAAGGAGCCAAGTATAATTAGTATATAATTAACACAATTATGTTCCCTGCATACTTTACACAGTGGCAATATCTAAAACAAAATGCTACTGCTGTGCAAAGTGCTAATAAATGAAATTATCAGAGCTTTGCTCAAAAGTGACATAGCAAAATGATTTAAGGAAGTTTTTTTAACAGCATAAATTTATAGAACTAGTCAAAAGCAACAGAAAATAGGAGATATACATCAATAGTGTTGTAGAAGTGGGGAAAAAAAGGAAATTTTGACAACGAAAAAGCAAAAAATCTACAAAAGCATATTAAGAAAGATGGCTTTATACTTTTGGCAGCAGGAAATCTGGCAAAAGAGGTTAAATTCAACCCAAAACAGTTTCTAGAAGTAAAATATAATTTACCCACCCAACTGAATAAAATTATATAAAATTAAAGTTAGCAAGCCACAGGTAAAGGGTCCTATTTCACAGGTACTCTAAACGTCTAAACGGATAACTGTGAAAAACACACACTCAGTGCTGACTGCCCGCCACGGGCTTTCTCTTCTGTAGAACGTGAGAAAACAGTTAAAAACAACTTAGGACGTTAGGAAAAATCTTACTCCACTTTATTAAGGATGCTATAAAAAGAACTGATTTATAGTTGCCAAATCTTACTTTGGTACATGTAGAATAGAAAAAAAAATAGCAATCTTCTCCTTGATTGGGCATGCTGGGTAAATTCTCAGACCAGGAGTGGCTTCTTCAAACAAGCCACCGCTTCCTCAAGGTGAGGACCAGCTCCACGTCCTCTTGCAATGGGTTTATTCTTCCAAATGCCAATTCACTCACAGAAATCGTCTTTACAATGTAATCCTAAAATGAGAAGACAATCAACTGAAGTATTTCAGGGAAATTCTTCCAACTTCCTCCTCCAAATCACCTCAACTAATGAGACATTGCTAAAATAAAATTTTAATTAACTAACAGTTGGTTTGCCTTATACAGAGTCTTGCAAGCACGCTGACTATTAAGACTGAATACCGCATATTCCAACTGACAAGGTAACACTTTTGGTAAGGACTACAATACGCTCCTTTCTTTCTCTAGGTCTTTTTTTTTTTTTTTTTTTTAAATTTATTTGACAGATAGAGTTAGACAGTGAGAGAGAGAGAGAGAGACAGACAGACAGACAGACAGACAAAGGTCTTCCTTCCATTGGTCCACTCCCCAAATGGCTGCTACGGCCGGCACTGCACTGATCCAAAGCCAGGAGCCAGGTGCTTCCTCCTGGTCTCCCGCGCAGGTGCAGGTGCCCAAGCACTTGGGCCATCCTCCACTGCCTTCCCGGGCCACAGCAGAGAGCTGGACTGGAAGAGGAGCAGCCGAGACTAGAACCCAGCGCCCATATGGGATGCTGGCGCTGCAGGGGGAGGATTAACCAAGTGAGCCATGGCGCCAGCCCCCTCTAGGTCTTCTTAACATTGCTTCAGCAAACAATTAAGCACTGCTAACTAAACAAATGATCTATAGTTTAGATTAGATTATGCCCACTTACATTCATTTATACATGATACATGCTAAATTTAAATTTCTGGGGGCCGGTTCTGTAGCGCAGCGATTTAAAGTCCTGGCCTGAAGCACAGGCATCCCAAATGGGCGCCGGTTCTAGTCCTGGCAGCTCCTCTTCCAATCCAGCTCTCAGCTATGGCCTGGGAAGGCAGAAGATGGCCCAAGTCCTTGGGCCCCTGCACCTGTGTGGGAGACCCAGAAGAACCTCCTGGCTCCTGGCTTCAGATCGGCGCAGCTCCGGCCGTTGCAGCCATCTGGGGAGTGAACCAGCAGATGGAAGACCTCTCTCTCCCTCTCTCTTTGCCTCTCCTTCTCTCTGTGTTTAACTCTTGACTTCCAAGTTAATAATAAATAAATCTTTAACAATAAATAAATAAAAATAAATTTATATTTTTGATAAAGTAGTTTTCATTGAAATGAAAGAATTCAAATGCCTTCATAAAAGTATTTTTGTGGGGCCAGTGCTGGGGCATAGCGGGTAAAGCCACCACCTGCAGTACTGGCTGGCATCCCATATGGGCGCCAGTTCGAGTCCTGGCTGCTCCACTTCCGATCGGCTCTCTGCTGTGGCCTGGGATAGCAGAAGATGGCCCAAGTCGTTGGGCCCCTGCACCCGCGCGGGATACCCAGAAGAAGCTCCTGGCTCCTGTTCGGTGCAGCTCCGGCCATTGCGGCCAACTGGGGAGGAAACCAGCGGGTGATAAACCTCTCTCTCCTTCTGTGCCTATCCTTCTCTCTCTATGTAACTGTGACTTTCAAGTAAAATAAATGAATTTTTTAAGAAAAGTATTTTTGTATTTAAAAAGTATGTAATTATGAGGTGGGAAATCCTTGTTTAAACAGAATACTCATGAGGCATCTTCAAAAACACCTCTACGGCTAGCTTAGATAACGAAGTTGGCTGAAGAGCTGCATGACAATTTCAATCAAGGAGCAGCGTCAGTCTTCCTGGTTCTACCCATGAAATAGTGACTCAACAAAACAACCAAACTCTCTGCCTACTTCCTGCCATTTCCTGTTCTTCACACCTACAGGACCTCAGAGAGCTTCTACAAAAGCAAAAACACTAACAAAACACACAAG
Organism: Lepus europaeus; assembly: GCF_033115175.1. Lineage (NCBI taxonomy): Eukaryota > Metazoa > Chordata > Mammalia > Lagomorpha > Leporidae > Lepus > Lepus europaeus. The sequence continues at coordinate 19,153,554 of NC_084840.1, read as the reverse complement.
AGAATCTGGAAAGATTTCTACAAAGTCATATACCAAAAGATTAGATTTCAGAAACACTGACCTACAAACTATACAAAATCTACAGAAATCACATAAAATTCCAATGTCTCCCACTAGTAATTCCTCACCAAGAAGAGCATGCCATGATGATGAGCACCAGCCTTGAGTCAACAGTCTAGGTTAGGAGCAAGAGTCTGCACCTAAACATGTCCTCAAAGTTTTAGCACAATTCCATTTCTAGAACTTATCCTGGGGTAAAAATACTGACAAAGATTCAAGGTTATAATGCTTAAGTTTGTCACTATGTTGCTTCTACTCATGAAAGAACAACCCATAAAACCAAATGCTCAAAAGTTGGAGACTGTTTATATGATATAGGGGCTGGCACTGTGGCGTAGTGAGTCAAGCTGCCGCCTGCAGCACTGGCATCCCATATTGGATAAGCAGGTTCAAGTTCTGCTGTTCCACTTCTGATCCAGCTCTCTGTTATGGCCTGGGAAGGCAGAAGATGGTCTAAGTCTTTGGGCCCCTGCACCCGTGTGGGAGACCCAGAAGAAGCTCCTGGCTTCTGGCTGTGGATAGGCGCAGCTCTGGCCATTGCAGCCATCTGGGCACTGAACCATATGGAAGAACCCCACCCACCCACCCCTGCATCTGCCTCTCTGTAATTCTGCCTTACAAATAAATAAATAAATAAATCTTTAAAAAAAAAAAAAAAAAGAGAGAGAGAGAGAGGAAAATGATACATAAAAGAATGAACTATTAAGGAACCAGAACTTGGGAAAATTTGAAAAATTTCAGCCTTTCAGTACTGCAAAAAAAAAAAACCCTAAGAAGCCTGTTTCGTAGAGAACGCCAAGGATGTGACTGTGTAACTGTTTGCTGAAGAGACCAGCTGTGTGCCTGTGGATCCAATCGACCACCCCAGCAAAAATCCCCGCCAGCTCAATGCAGCAGCTGAGAGGCCACTAAGGCTTGCCTGCATCCTGCACCTGACTGTGTGGTTGGAGTCCTGGCTCCTCTGCCTCCAATTCCAGCTTCCTGCTAACGCACACCCTAGGAGGCAGCGATGACAATGTAAGTACCTGGTCCCTAGCACCCATGTGGGAGACCTATACTGAGTCTGGGTCCTGACTTTGGTGTGGCCCAGCCCTGTTACAGGAATCTAGGGAGTGAATCAGTGGATTAAAGATCTGTCTCTCTTCCACACCACCTTTCAAATCGGGGGGAAACACATGCTGCCCGTTTGTACAGAAAGGGACAGACATGCACATAAGGAAGATGATGTGAAGACACACAGGAAGATGGCCATGCACCTGCTGTCAAGGAATGCCAAGAACACCAGAAGGCAAGGATGATGCCACTACCGGTTGTAGAGGGAGAATGACCCTGCTGACCTTTTCTGGAAGATACAGACTCCAGAACTGTGATGTTACAAATTTCTATTATCTAAAGCAAAAACGTCAATCTAGAGAAAGACCTATGACTTTCTCAAAAGTTCAAATGGATTACAGATCTAAATATAAAATACTAAACTACAGAACTCTTACAGACACAAGAGAAACTACAAGTGACCCTGGGGATGGTGACGACCCTTCAGATTCAACACTGAAAGCAAAATTCTTGAAAGAAAGCACCAGTAAGTTGGACATCATTGAAATCACAAATGCTGGCTCTGTGAAAGCACTGCTAAGAGAATGACAGGAGACACAGGCTTGGAGAAAAAATATTTTGCAAAACACTTATCTGATAAGGATCGATATCCAAAATCTACGAAGAACTCTTAAAACTCAACAAGAAAACAAAATGCACAGATGGTAAGTAAGCACATGAAAAGATCCCCAATTCTGCCGCCGCCTATGACACCAGCATCCCACATGGGCATCCCAGCAGTTCTGCTTCGACCCAGCTCCCTGCTGATGACCTGGGAAAGGCAGCAGAGGATGGCCCAAGTGTTTGGGCCCCTGTATCCACGTGGGAGACTGGAATGGCTCTGGATTCAGCCTGGCCCAGGCCTGACAGCTGCAGCCATCTGGAGAGTGACCCAGCAGATGAAAGATCTCTGTCTCTCCCTCTCTCTCTGTTACTCTTTCAAATTAAAAAAAAAAAAAAAAACTTAGAAAAAAGGATCTGCCATTTCATCTTAATAGAGACCACAAATTCCTTTTTAAAAGGCTAAAATTCAAATCACTGACAATAGTAAATGAGAATGAAGATGTAGAACAGGGAAGTACAGAGAATATACACTATAACGTTAGCAGCAGTTACTGCCATGGTGGTAAGAGCATAGGGTATTATTTTGTTTGACAATCAGAATAACATGGTGCTGTCAGTAAATGCCTTTCCAGTAAAATAAATAAGTCTTAAAAAAACAAAAGGGAAAAAAATAACATGGGGTTGGGATTGTGGTGTAATGGGTTCAGCTTAGCTGTTTGCAATGCCAGCATCCCACATCAGCACTGGTTGGAGTCTCAGGTACTCCACTTCTATTCCAGTTTCCTGCTAATGCACCTGGAAAAGCAGCAGAGGATGGCCCACATGGGAGACCCAGATCAAGTTCCAGGCTCATGGCTTTGGCCTGATTCAGTCCTAGCTGTTGCAGCCATTTTGGGAAGTGAGTGTGGATTGAAGATCTCCCTCCCCTCTCCCCCGTAACTATGGCTTTCAAATAAATTCATAAATTTTTTAAAAATTAAATTTTCTAATATATAATAAGGATTTAAGCCTGCTCTAGTTGGCCTGACCATTATTGACTTGCTATAGCTTGGGACAAAGGCTGGACCTCACTGATCCACTCAGTAGGGCTCCCTTGACCTCAAACCCAGGGAATCCATTCTAACATGAGCCAAAAGGTAATTTAAAAAACCACCTCAAATAATCCTGTCTCTAAAATATATCCAAATAATTACAATGACACATGTAAAAAAGTATTCATCTGAAGAGAACAAGCAGTATTTTTTAAAGGGAATGAAAAGCCTCAGAGATGAATCTCACTCCTGAAACCAAAAAGCCAAAGAACATATTTGAAACTGCTTCTGGTTCCAGGAATACAGCAGCTATGAAACAGCAACAAAATCGAATGAACTTGCAATTTTTTGGCAATTATTATTTTTAAAAAATATTTATTTATTTGAAAGGCAGAGAAAGACAGGGACAGACAGTGTTGCCATCTACTTGTTCACTCCCCAAATGGCCACACTGCCAACACTGGGCCAGCCAGGAGCTAGGAACTTCCCATCCAATCTTCCACATGGGTAACAAGTGCCCAAGCACTTGAGCCGTCACCCACTGCCTTCCCAGGTGCTTCAGCAGGGAGTTGGATTGGAGGCAGAACAGCTGGGATACAAACCAGTGCTCACTCGAGACAGTGGCACTGCAGGCGATGGCTTAACCCAGAATGCTACAATCGTCACCCCTTGGGCAATTATTTGCGATTTAAACTTTCTAAAGCTCCCTCAGAGTCAGGCAGGTGTGAGAAGGCTGATTCTGAGTGGATGGGCACCCTTTCACTAATGTTTCCAGAGAAAAGTTCCCTCACAGATCTATTTTACACACTGTATTTTTCTAACTTTCACTAGGAAAGAAAATCTAACTGCTATTCAACAAAAATGGCTATTTGAAAGTAGGATGCCAAGATGAATAACTGCATTCATTCAACTCTGGCCTGAGTTAATTTAAGAAAAAGAAAAAAAAAATTTAAAGATTTATTTATTTGAAAGGCAGAGCGACAAAGAGAGACAGGGAAAAACAGAGAGAGAAACAGAGAAGAACAAGATCTACCCACTGGTTCATTCCCCCAGGGGCAGCAATAGTGGCCAGGGCTGGGCCAGGCCAAAGCCAGGAGCCAGGAACTCCATCCAGGTCTCCCAGGTGGGTTGCAGGAATCAAGCACTTGGGCCATCTTCAGGTGCTTTCCCAGGCCATTAGCAGGGAGCTGGGTGGGAAGCAGAATAGTCAGACTCCACTGGCTAGCACCTGAAAATGGGAAGACAGCATGGCAAGTGCTGGTTTAACCTACTGTACCACAACATCAGTCTCACAGGAGAAATTCTTTTAAAACTTTATGTTCAGGGCCGGCGCTGTGTAGTAGTGGGTAAAGCCACCACCTGCAGTGCCGGCATCCCATATAGGCACTGGTTCGAGTCCCGGCTGCTCCACTTCCAATCCAGCTCTCTGCTATGGCCTGGGAAAGCAATAGAGGATGGGACCCTGCACTCACGTGGGAGACCCAGAAGAAGCTCCTGGCTCCTGGTTTCAGATCAGCGCAGCTCCAGCTGTTGCGGCCAATTAGGAAATGAACCAGCAGATGAAGACTTCTCTCTGGCTTTTCTCGGGCACATGAGCAGGAAGCTGCATCTCAAGCAGAGCACCTGGGGCTCAAACCAGCACCCATAGGGGTTGCCGGATGGCATCAAGAGGTTGGCTTTACCTGCTATGCCACAACACTGGCCCCAGGACTTAATTCTTCAAAGGGATTGTTAAATGCCAAACAGAACTTTTCTCTGAAGACTTCTCTACTATTCATAGACAGAGGAATTTTTGAATTCCAGTGATGATATAAACTCCTGGGGGGGGGGGGGGACTGATAACAAACAAAATTACATTTGACATTATCAGTTTTTTTCATTTGAATAATGCCAAAGATGTCTGCCATACATGCAGCATTTAAAACACATTATGGGGACTGGTGCTGTGGCATAGCAGGTAAAGCCACCACCTGCTGTGCCAGCATCCCATTTGGGTGCAGGTTTGAGTCCAGGCTGCTCTACTTCCGATCCAGCTCTCTGCTATGGCCTGGGAAAGAAGTAGAAGATGGCCCAAGTTCTTGGACCCCTACACCCATGTAGGAGACCTGGAGGAAGCTCCTGTCTCCTGGCTTCCTGATCGGCACAGCTCCGGCTGTTGCAGCCAATTGGGGAGTGAACCAGCGGGTGGAAGACTCTCTCTCTCTCTCTCTAACTCTGGTTTTCAAATAAATAAACAAACCTTTAAAAAAAAAAACACACACACACACATCATGATGTTATATTTAGATTTGTCCCAAAAATAAGAATGGCTTAACATTAGAAATTCATTATTTTAGGGCAAGTGCTGTGGCACAGCAGGTTAAAGCCCTGGCATCCCATATGGTTGCTGGTTCGAGTCCCAGCTGCTCCTCTTCCGATCCAGCTCTCTGCTATGGCCTGGGAAAGCAGTAGAGGATGGCCCAAGTCCTTGGGCCCCTGTACCCGCGTGGGGGACACAGAAGAAGCTCCTGGCTCCTGGCTTAGGTTCGGCGCAGCTCTGGCCATTGTGGCCAATTGGGGAGTGAACCAGCAGATGGAAAACCTCTCTCTGTGTCTCTACCTTTCTCTTAACTGTCTTTCAAATAAACAAAAATAAAAGAAATTCATTATTTTAACAGAAACAGGGGATTAGAAAAAAATTAGAATATATACCAACTATTTAAAAAAAGAAGATACACGCCGGCGCCGCGGCTCACTAGGCTAATCCTCCGCCTTGCGGCGCTGGCACACCGGGTTCTAGTCCTGGTCGGGACACCGATCCTGTCCCGGTTGCCCCTCTTCCAGGCCAGCTCTCTGCTGTGGCCAGGGAGTGCAGTGGAGGATGGCCCAAGTGCTTGGGCCCTGCACCCCATGGGAGACCAGGAGAAGCACCTGGCTCCTGCCATCGGATCAGCGCGGTGCGCCGGCCGCAGCACGCTACCGTGGCAGCCATTGGAGGGTGAACCAACGGCAAAAGGAAGACCTTTCTCTCTGTCTCTCTCTCACTGTCCACTCTGCCTGTCAAAAAAATTAAAAAAAAAAAAAAAAAAAAAAAAAGAAGAAGATACACAAAAAGCAGTAAATTTCCTCTATTCCAGCAACCATCATTCAGGTAAAAAGCAGAGTCTCATTCAAAACAAAACTAGAAATCATAGCGTAATAAAGTGTAAGAGCCACATTACAAACAAAAGCAAAAAACTCTGAAATTACTACTGAAGCACGAAGACCTGGATAACATGCATAAATGGAGTAGAGTATTAAAGGAGTACCTCTCCCCCAAATATATGTTGAATACATTTCAAGTCAAAATTCCAATGTCAGTTAGTACTGACACCTGACAGACTGTAAAATCATCCAGAACACATTAAAAAAGGAACTGGAGAGTCTTGCTCTGTTACTACAGACGGTGAATCTAACAATGTTCAAATATAACAAATAAATAAGTACACGGACCAGCAGAACTCAGGGGAATTAAAAGTAGAGTTTGCTAATGAGAAAGAATCTGAAGAATTCATGACTGCACTCAGCACAAAGGCACAGCGCATCAGGCACTGTCTCCTACGCCTGTGGGAGGAAGAGCAGTGACACCCCATCTCCAGACACACTGTTCACACACCATACACAGTCATCGGAGCACTGGGAGAAGCACATCAGCTCAGGGTGGAAAACCTTCCAAAGCCACAGAGATCAAGTGATAGACAGAGAAGATGAAAAGCATTCACACTGAAGAGATCCACAAGCACCATGGCCAAAGACGACCGCACCTACTGAAAGGGGCCCCGGTGAGCTTTTACAGATCCCAAAGGCCTCATGAGCTGTTCAGGAAAACTGATGCAGCCCCACAGCCCCTTTACAGATTAACATAACAACCGTAACAGCAGCACCCAAGAGCTGCTTCTAGGAAGCTGGGTTCACACAGAGGAGTGCTGAAGGCTGCTACTCTGTTTGTTTGTGATGGTCAAAGCTCACCGTTCCCCTAAACTCTGGTACATCCCCACAACAGGAACACTATGCAGTCATGGAAAAGAAGTCACAGAGCAAAGCCATGCTGTGAGCAAACACGACCGGTGTCTTCCCCGAGGAGGTGTGACTACAGGGAGATGTCACCTGGGCTAGTCTTTTCTTTTACAATATGCATATATATAGTCCAAAAAGGAAAGAAGGAAAAAGGATGAAAATCTAAAAGTCTGTATACAATCACAAGGAAAAAAATGGACAATAACCTTTTAATTTCTTCCTGACCCAGGAAAACTAGGCCTGAAATTACAAACAACATTCACTCTTTTACTGATGAAGTATCCCACTTACATTAGCTGGTTGCTCTCAACAGGAACGTCTGTGTCTCCACTGAGTCCAATCTATCACGCCTGTAGGTCGAACCAACACTCAATCCATGAATTAATAATAATGAGGCAGAAAGAATTTTCCTCCTCACATTGCCAAGGAAACCTCTCAGCCACAATTGAAACACAGGATGTGTTTTAAAATATCTCCCAACTACTGGGAGATTAAGTCCATTGAATAACCTTTGTCAGACTGGAGACAGCTAGGTTTAGTTATCTCCTCAAAGCCAAAAAAAACAACAAGACGAAGAAAAAAAGAGTTCATTTAAGGATGAACTTGAGGTTAAAAGTTATATATATATATATAAAAAAAAAATCCATCTTCCATAGCCGAACAATGTAATTTAAAAAGAAAAAAAAAAAAAAGAAAAAGAAAAAGAGAAAAAGCACACCAAAATTCAATAAGATCCAATTTCTGGTCTTCAAGATTTCTTCACCTATTAAGAAGAAAACAGAAACCTTCCCCCATCTTTATTATCTGTATAATAAGAGCATAATTGTATGTAAAAATAAAGTGTTTTATGTTTAAAATATACATATACATATACACTAACTGGCTTATACACACACAAACATATACACAAGGGTGTAGAAATAAAACATCTGGGTAAGTTTCCCCTTTTAAAATACACTGTAAAAGCCTTTGGATTTGGGTTCATTGTAAAAATAGTGAACTTACATCAAAGCACCATGAAGTTAACGTTACACTAAATTTTGCACAGCCCACAAAATTAAGAAGGGAAACCCCTTTCTATAGTTTGAGGTGTATAATATAGATGCATGTTTTATCATCACCATCAGGGAGTGTTTAACCAAAAAAGATAGAAACGCAGAGTTACAGAGTAACTGCAGAGTGGTGCAGCGAGCTGTGGGAGGCAGAGCAGCGTCAGAGCCATTCCGACCCGCACTGTCAGAACAGCGTCTATGGGGGAGCTTCTCTTCTTACAGCAACACCAGAGTCACCGGCAGGACAGTCAGTGCTGGCCCTGCAAAGGCTTGCTCATGCGGTCTAGTTCCAAATTCTCTACTAGTGACGGCTAAGGCTGAAGACTTTGTTATTATCCATTTGTTCTGCTTAGTAAAAGGGTAAACTTTGGGGAGTTGAAATTTCATTTCACAATGGTACAGTTACCATTTAAGAAATTTTAAAAAGACAAAATTAAAAAAAAACCAAAAAAAAACTTTCTTGATACATAAAATGGTTCTAAATTTTTGAAAACAGCCCAGTAACAAAGCAATTTTGATTCTTACGTAATAAATACTACATAATTTCTAGGCTAAATCTTGCCAAATACTATCCAAGACAAAACTAAAATCAAAACTTAAAAAAAGTGGACACCTTTTACTCACACTTAATACTAGTCAATTTTCCAGGAATTTTTTGGGCAGGGAATATCCCCAAATCTAAAATGAAAAAAAGGAAAAATTGGGATCTTACATTAGTTATTCAGTCTGAAACTTTTAATAGACTTTCACTAAAAGTATCTTCTGGCCTCCCACTCAAACACTGAAACCTATCTCCAGAGTGGAAAAGGATCTTAAAGATCATTGAGATCGACTCACTCGCTTCATCAATGACTCCTAGCGGAGAGCACTGACTGCTTATTTTTAGTTAAGAATACAGTATTATGGATTATTAAGTATGTTTTTTAAAAGAGCACCTACAGTTAGAGAAACATTCTTTGGGAAATGCATAACTGGTTTGTCAAAGTACGCTCGGAGGACTTTCATTTCCATTCCCATCCATCTCTTACAAGCTTCCTCTTATTTTATTTACCCATAAAGTATACAATGCACCTGTAAAATCTTAATTATTGTTTTTATACTATTTCATAAAGGTTAAAAAAGGCAATTCCAAGACGAAACGGAATTTTTTTCTAACTGGTTTCTATTGCTTCCATTTTCCATAGATCCCATCCTAAACATAGAGGCTAACTATCACATTTGGTAATTTGAAATCATAAAGCTGACCAGTATGAGGAGGTAATTGTAAATTTCCAATCATAAAAAAAATTTGCGGATTTTCTTTTGGCCAAGTTATAAGCACCAGAGTTTTAATGAAAGAGAAAAATGGAGTGGGGCAGGGAAAGGAAATACCATCTTAGTAGGCTATTTTTTTCCTCTCATTTCATTGGTTTCTGAATAATCAAACTTCCCATACTGGGGGAAATTTTTACTTAAAACCAATTACTAGTAGTTCAACCCACCAACCAGAAACAGCCTAAGGCTTTTCAATGCTGCACTATATTTTTTTTTAGTTAAAAAAATATATTTTCTCTCTCAATCAATATAAAAATGTCAAGTGCTAGCTACACTGAGCTACACTGTGAAGTTTTTATGAAGTTAATTTTAACAACATCATATTGCCTCTGAGGAATTTTCAGCCTTTCTGTGTTTCAGGTTTCCCCAGATTTGTTTTATAAAGAGTGATTAGTATGACTATATAACAACTATAACAATACGGATATGGTAATATAGCAAAAAGTTCCCATTTTAAATGGAGAAAGGACAAAAATTAAGGTAATATTTCTTTTTCAGTCCTTTGAACAGCTTCATTCTCAGGATCCCAACTCAGAACCAACGTAGAATAATCATAGTTAACATTTTTCAAGTTCATTTTCAGAAACATCAGCTGTTCTACATTGTCGAAGTCCAGGCTCATGATCTGCTTTGGATGAAAGTGGCTATTTGTAGTAAAGATACATTCAGACTGCCAACTACACATGGGGCAGCTCAGATACTGAACGGCAACTTGGGTCAAAGCTGGCCAGAGGCTCACCTTCCCCTGCCAGTACACCAAGGGGTCATCGCCTCCCGCGGGCTCCGAGTACTCCTCCTGGAAGTACTCGTCCACGGCTGCTGCAGCACAAGGGAACAGGGAGCTCCTGCTTCCAGCCGCAGCGCCGCCCGCAGCTGGGCTCGCAAGGGACACTGAACTGGAGGCGCCTTCCTTCAGAGCGGAGCTACATGAATCGGCCCCTCCTGCAGCTAAGGGCCCAGCGCCCCCTGAAGAGGCAACCTGGCACACCTCTGGCGACGATGCCATGTAATTACAAACCTCTTCCGCAAGGATTTGTTTGTAGGTTTCTAAATCAGCACCTTGAGGGAAAAAGTCTTCCAAACTGTTTTTAAAGCAAGGATCTAACAAAGTAGCCAGGATACAGGGCTTGGATCTGAGCATGGCACTCAGCAGGGTGTCGGTCTCGAGTTTCAGAGATAAACTGTCCACCAGATTGAGGGCCTGAGTAATGCCTCTGAGCTGAAACTCCTCCCTGAGCCGCTGTAAGGAAAGCAGCAGGTGGCGGATCAGCGGCAGCACCTGATTCAGTCCTGTGGTCTTCACGCTCACTTTCTGCGTGGCCTCCTCAAAAGGCTTCAGGATATCACAGACATAGGTCATCAGGGTCCACTGCAGGGAAGTCAGCACAACCCCACTGGCTCTCCCGAGGCTGTGGTGCACTGAGTAGCAATGCTCCAAGAGCCACTTTAACATGCGAAAGGTGGAAATCCAATGGCCAGCCTCATCCTGCTTCAGGTTCTTCCATGGAAGTTGGCGATCATTTTGGAACTCTTGCAGTATCTGACGGGCCTTGACGGAATGGCTAAAGTGATGACATGTCTTCCTAGCTGCCACTAACATATTCTCGATGCTTTTGTGCTCACAGAAAAAGTCCTGAATGACTATATTCAAGCAATGCAGGAAGCACGGCACATGGGTAAAACCGCCATCTTTGATTGCATGTACCACACTTGAGGAATTGTCAGAAACAATGAAGCTAGGGATAAGGAAATTAGGTGAAAGCCACAGACCAATCTGGTCATTCAATTCTTGTAAAATGTTGGTTATCAAACAGTCTTTGGCTAAACCTGTAACACAAAGCACCGCCCACTTCCTAAAACTGGGCATCCTGTCATCATGGGGAGAAGAGGCGGTTTCCAAGGAGACCCAGTGTACAGTCACGATGAAGTAGTCAGTGGATGGGTCGTGAGTCCATATGTCAACAGTCAGGTGGATCTTCTGGCTCTGAACATTCTCCAGAGTCAAGAAAATTTTTTCTCTGACACAGTCGTATAACTGAGGTACAGCCTTAGTGAAAAAGTAAGTCTCTGATGGCAGCCTGTAGTCTGGGGCCACAACCTGCAGGAACCGCTGGAAGGCCGGGCTCGAGAAGTAGCTGTAGGGGTGCATGTCCTCCACGATCATCTGAATGACGGCCTGACTGATCTGACTGGAGCCTGGGTTCTCACAACGCGCGGTCTGCTTCTCCTGCACCGGCAGCAGACTGCCCTGCTCGACAGCAGGAACAGGACTCTCGGGTCTATTCTCAACCTCCAGCACGGGAGGTTCATCTGAATCAGAGTCACTGAGCTCCTCGGCTGTGAGCTCCTGGCTGCCGGTGGACTTCTCTCCGTGCACAGCATCACTCAAGAGATCATTGCTTTCAGTCTCTGCCTCATCTGAGCCGTTTCCAGCAGCTCCACTGTCTTTGTTGGCAACAGCCCAATGGATGGGGTGCGTGGCCTGCAGGTGTCTCTGAAGGGTTGAAGTTCCTAGGTGGGAACCTGGCCTGCCCCGGCTCACGCTCCTCTTACAAATATTACACACAGCCCTGGAAATGTGCTGAGGATCAGTGTAAAAAAAATTCCAAACTGCAGATGTCTTGGCTCGGGTTCCAGGAATTAAGGCATGCTTGACAATGTTACTTTTGATGAGAAATCGCCCTCTTTCTGCCCTCAGGGCATCAGACGCTGCTTTATCACGTTTCTTACCCAACCTAGTATCATCTAATGGGTCGGAGGGAATAAATTCAAAGCTTCCATTGCTTCCAGGAGAAGAGGGAGATAACGATACATCCAAGCTGAAGTCCTCCTCCCCACTAGTGACTCCAAATTTGTTGGCCCTGGTCCAGTGCGGCGAATGCCTTGCCTGCAGATGCCGCTGGAGCGTGGACGTGCCGAGATGGCTGCCTGGCTTGCCCCTGCTGACACTCTTCTCACAGAGGTTGCAGATGGCTCGCCAGGTGTACTGGGGGTCCACGTGGAAGAAGTGCCACACGATGGAGGTCTTGGCTCTGGTGCTGGGTAGATAAATCTGTTTCTCTATATTGCTCTCGAAAAGCCCCTCCTCGTCCTGCTCAGGGACACTGGGAGCTAACAAGGCAGGGGTGTCTGCAACAGGCCTCCCCGACCCCAGGTCCTTGCTGAACTTCTTAGCAAGCAGCAGCTTTTTTCGGCGCCTTTTCCCTTTGATCCGCAGCCCCTTCTTTCTCTTCTTTTTAGCAGGCAATTTTGCCTCTCTGTCCACTGCCTCTGCCACCATCTTTCCATCTACCACGTCATCTTCATCGGTGTTAGAATGAACAGGAACGCACCCCAGAATCCCAGCACCGCCGAAGGTGCTGCACCTTCTGCCAGGAGAGAGGGAGGAGACCGGCACACTGAGAGCACACACACTCATCCTCTCCACGCCGGGCTCGGCTCGCGGGTCTACCACTCAGGCTGGCGTGCAGGGCCTGTCCTCCGGCTTCTATGGCGGTCAGATTCCCTGTGGACCAACGACTTCCAAGCCAGCTTACTCGTGCAGGAAAACTGAGGGCAATGGAGAACATTCCCACACGCTTCCTTAAAGGGCTCTAAGATCCCTTCTAACTCTCTGAGCTCTGAATTCAAATCGATCAGTGTCGTCATGCTCCAGAAACCAGAGCTGAAGTCCACTCCCCCACAGGCACAGAGCTGGCGGACAGCAGCTAGAAGCCAGGTCTCCCAAATCCCAGGCTCGCGTTCCTTCTGCTTCATCAAGAACTCTGTCTGAAATGCCTTCAGCTTTCAAGACACGTGTTTTTATGATGCCTCACCATAGCAAGCAACATCGACTTTCCCTTAATTGTGCAATTAATTATTTCCAGGAAATTTCATTTAAACAAAAACATAGTGCATCATTCAGCATTCATCAGAGGAGTGGGATTTGCCAATGCAACCCCCAAAGCCCATTCTGGAAAGCTAAATCAGACTCCACATACTGGTCATTAACAGCAAATGCGCGTTCAGCCCTTTGGGCTCTAACTAAAAAGTAACACGATTTTTAAAAGTGCGGATAGCTGGAAAAAACGCTGTGATAGAAAAGCCAGGTAGCAAGGTGCATTTCTGACTCCCTGTTTGTACGTCTGGGTGGCAGGTGTGCTGAGCCGGGAGCCGCATCACAGCCCGTGACCGGGCAGCTCCCCGGCCGGGGCTCCTGCACTCCTGCTGGGTGGCTCCCTCCCCGCCCAAGGCCTACGCACGTTCACCCTAGAAAGCATCGCTACCCCCTAGCCCCACCGCCTCCTCCTCCAGCCCAGAGCCAAGGCCTGGAAGCTGTCAAGCATAGAGGCCTCCCCGCTAAGAATCCGCACCGCTTATGGGAGCCTCGGGGCGCTCCTCAGCACGGTCCCAGCGACCCCTCGGGGAGACCGGCAGTGTCCCTGCAGCTCCGGACTCCGGTGCTGCGGGCGGGGGCGGGAGCGTGCGAGCGCGGGGAGTGGGGGTCGGATACCGGAATGAGGTCGGTGGCTTTCTGTGTGTGGAGTTTGAGAAAACCTCCAGAGTGCTGGGGCCCTGGAGAGGAAGGAGAGGAGTGAATTCAGCTCCCGGCAGCCGGCCTGACGGAGGCGGGGAGCAGGAAGCGCGCCGGGGTCAGCTCCCCGCCCCGGAGCCGCGGCAGCCGGCCGGCGGGGCTGCTCCCGGGGGCCCGAGCCGCCGACACCGGATGTGGGGGAGGGGAGGCGGCCGCTCGGGACCGGAGCAGGCGCCGCAGGCAGGGTGGGGGCGGGGAGACGGAGAAGCGAGCGGGAGCCCGGGGCTCCCGGCGCGGGCCGCGGCCGCGGGGTGCGGGAGGGGTCGTCCCGGCGGGGCTGAAGGAGCCCCGCTCTGACTCCCCCGGCTAGGCCGCGACCCAGGGGCGAGGGGAGGCCGCTGCCACTCCCCTCGCCCTCTCCCCCACCTCCCCGGCCCCGAGCCTCCCGGGAACGAAAAAACGGGTCTAGTTACCAGAGAACAGAAACTTTACCGAACCGATGACACTATCCCCGACTCCTGCTCGCTGCCACGTCTTTCTTCTTTCTTAAGCGCTGCCGCCCGCCGTCCTCCCAGCAGCAGAACCAGCAGAAATCCAGGACTGCCAGCGTCAAAGATGGCGCCCGGCTACAGACTCGACTCTAAGGCCCGGCTAGTGCAAGTGCCAGCGCGACGCCGCGCGCGGGGATCCTGGGAAATGTAGTTCCTCTGTGAGGCCGGAGGCCTAAGATGGCTTCCTGGGTCACAGGGTCACGTGAGGGGGCGGGGCGAGGCGGCCGTGCCCGCGCCCGGAGTGCACGTCGGGAAGGCGCTGGGCTCCTGGAGTCGGTTTCTGGCGCAGTTCGGGTTTTGTTTTTCTTCTCACATCAGCTGAAGCAGGGAGCTTCCAGAGCCGTGTGTGCCACGCAGCCGACGCGCGTTTTAGTCTCACTAAAGTGTGCCGCAGGAACGAATCGTCCACGCCGTGGAGAATTGCGGAGGAAGCCGCGGCTTCCCCGTGCGCGCGTGTATTTGGAGCAGCGAAGTTGGGCCCTGGGGCAGTTTGGTTCCGAAGAGCGGGTGTGTCTTGCTCGTTACGAGGTCCATGAGGACGCGGAGGTGTGGAAGGGAAGCCTCCCCTTCGCTGTTAAGTCACCCCGTGTGTTCCCATTTGAGGTGTTGTACCTGTTTTCCCCTAGTTCTAAAAGGGACACATAGGCGGCCTTTACACAATGTAAATAATGCAGAAGTACCTAGGGCGGGACGCAGTCTCTTTGGGATGGAGCCTGAGTTTTAAAAGGCGAACACAGGTTTCACGGATGTCACGGGAGCCCGAGCCCCCGGGCCGGGGCTCCGCAGACCCGGCTGGCGCGGACCAAGGACAGGCAGGCGGGAGCCCAGGCACCTTGTTTCCAATGCGGTCCGTCCTCGGCGGCGCTGGGTGCGGGGCCCAGGCAGCTCCCCACGTGGACCTCTCTCTCCTTGTAGCGGAGAAGCCACATTGGAACCCCGGCCGCCTGCGTGCCCTGCAGGACAGTGCTCTGTGGTTGCCATGTCAACCACACCAACAAGCAGGTTCCTGGTAACCGGTTTCCATGCGGGCCGAGCCCCTGGAGGTTATAAAGGGCTCTCAGAACCTTCTCCCGGGGCAGAAGGGCCCTGCCTATTTATAGTTCATAGCAGCATCACATTTCATCAGATCTAATCTGTCCTTGGTTTCGTAAGGTACACTCAACGCACAGACGTCTACGGGCAGAGAAAACACACTCCTGCCAGTTACCCCCCCCCCCCAGGCCATTGACTGAAGGGAGCCTTGCAGCTTCGCAGGAGTGAGCAAGACCAGGCTCAAACCCCGCATCGGGCTGGGATACTCCCCGCTTCGGCCGCATCCCTCATGTCTGGCTCTACTCCACACGCTGGGGGGCTCCTTACGCGGTGTTTCACCGGTCCCTTGTTGGGGGAAATCATTGTGTGGCGGAAAGAAAGAAAACTAATAGGGTCATGGGGACGTTGGGAAGGCCGAAGTTCAAGGCCTGGGGCTGTTCAAAGAGGGAGAAGGAGTTGGGCAGCACTGGCTAGTCCCGGCAGGAGGCCAGGAGGCCGCCCAGCCCGTGTGTGTTTCAAGATGTAAAGTCTCTCCACCAAGGGCACTTTTTTTTTTTTTTTTTTTTTTTTTTTTTTTTTAAGATTTACTCATTTAGTTGAAAGAGAGAGAGGAGAGGCAGAGAGAGAGATCTCCCATCTGCTGGTTCACTCCCCAAATGGCTGTTATGACCAGAGCTGGGCCAGGCCAAAGCCAGGAGCCAGGAGCTTCATCCCGGTCTCCCATGAGGGTGCAGGGACCCAAGCAGTGGATTGGAAGTGGAGCAGCTGGGACTCGAACCAGTCCCATAAGAGATGCCTGTGCTGCAGGCGGTGGCTTAGCCTGCTGCGCCACAGCGCAGGCCCCAGTGTTGCTTTTAAGTTTAAGATTTATTTTTACTTATTTGAAAGGCAGAGTTACAGAGAGAGAGAGGGTGGGGCAGATAGAGAAATCTTCCATCAGCTGGTTCACTCCCTCAGGTGACCACAACAAAGCCAGGAGCCTAGAGCTCCATCGGTCTCTCACGTGGATGGCAGGGGCCCAAGCCCTTGGGGCATCTTCTGCTGCTTTCCCAGGCACATTCGAAGGGAGCTGCATTGGAAATGGAGCAGCCAGGACTCGAACCGGTGCCAATGCTGAGGGAGGCTCAACCCCATGGCAATGTTTTTGTAATGTAGGCTATAAGAGAGCGTGAAAAGATAATCCAATCTTTCTTCTAGTGCGTTTAATAAGTTTATCAATGATAAGTTAGAAGAGTTTCTTTCAACATCACAAAGTATTGGTAATGTCATGCAAATGATGAGATTGTTGCAAATCTGGGAAAACTTCTGTGTGGTTCCTTACATGAATGAGCCTGAAGGCTTTGTTGAATTAGGAGGGGATTATTTCTTAGATGACCGACCATTGTTACTGAGTGGGTTGGTTGTGTCTCGCTATACAACCAATCAACCCTCCAATGCAGTAGTTTAAAGTGACATTCATTGGCTCACCTGGTGAGCCGGAACTCCGAGCAGCGAGGCTGTGTGCGGTCAGGTTGCCGGCCCGGTGTGTCCCAGGAAGAACTGGCCAGGTTGCAGGGGCCATTTCCAAGCCGGCTGACTTAGCTGCTAACAGGAGACCTCGTGCTTCCCCCAGAGTAAGTGAAGAGAAAGAAGAGAGGGAGAGAAGCCCCAAGACGGAAGCTAGGAGGGGGCCGTTGTGCCTCTCACGACCCGGCCTGGGAAATGGCCAGCAGAGCTGCAGGGCCACTGATGGGGTGGGGCCCACACCCAGGGCACTGGGGTCTGTCCTGGGGGCTGGTGTCCCTACCAGGTGTGACATGGCGGCACCGGTGTGAGTCATTGTTCAATGCTCCACCTGAAGAACTTTCCGTGGGCTTCCAGCCCAGTGCATAGCAAACCTGGCCTCCGTTCCACCTCGTCCAGTCCATCCGGGTGCTGCAGGGCAGGTTGATGGCCGGCTACAAGCCCTGTCCCTACAAGTGTGGGTGGCCCAGTGGGGGAGTAGCTGCATGCGTTCTACATCTGCGTGCCCCCGAGCACTAATGCAGCTACAGAAAGTGACTGTAAGCCCTGACGGACCAAGGACTTCAGCCGCAGCCATGCTCCCTCATCACCCAGAGGAGATAAACTTTGGGATGTATTCCTAGCCCTTGAACCTCAATTGGGTCTCACACCCTATTGCCTTCATACCCCACCCTGCATTCTTTCCCAGGTTCCCAAGCCCCCACCCAGTTCCTGGAATTCCCCTCCCTGCTGCCCCCCACCCCACCCCCAGCCCTAGCCCTAGCCCTCCTTAAAAAGGCTGGGCCCCTGGGGGTCGGGGCCTTCTGCCACCTGCTCCACCGTGTACACGCAGGCAGATGGTCACCCACCTCTGCGGATTTATTTTCTCTGGATAAATTCGGTCTGGCTGTAAACTTGTGCACTGCTTGCTCTCTATTCTGCGACTTTTTCCCTAACATTTTGGTGCCCTGCGTGGGGAGGCACAAATCTGCAACTTTTTTCCTAACAAGCCCCGTGGGAACATTCCAGAATCCGCTTACCGGCGCTGAAGCTCCTCTCAGCCAGGCCCCCAACGCCCAATAAGAGAAGCTATTGGGGCATTCAAGTGAAGAGGAAAAGGACCCTTAATCTTTGCTATTAAAATCTTGCTTTTGCAAAAAAAAAAAAAAAATAGGGCTGACACTGTGGCAGTGCCAGCATCCCATATGGACGCCAGTTCGAGTCTTTGTTGTTCTACTTCCGGTCCAGCTCTCTACTATGGCCTGGGAAAGCAGTAGAAGGTGGCCCGAGTGCTTGGGCCCCTGTACCCACGTGGGAGACCTAGAAGAAACTCTTGGCTCCTGGCTTCAGATTGATTCAGCTCCAGCCATTGGGGCCATTTGGGGACTGAACCAGCAGAAAGAAGACCTCTCTCTCTCTCTCTCTCTGTGCCTCTGCCTCTCTGTAACTTTGCCTTTCAAATAAATAAATCTTTTTTTTTTAAAGATATTTAAAAAATTTTTAAACATTTCTTTATTTGAAGGCAAAGCAACAGAGAGTGAAGGAGATCTTCCATCTGCTGGTTCATTCCCCAAGTGCCCAAAACACCTAGGGCTAGCCAGACTGAAGCCAGGAGCCAGGAACTTCACCCAGGCAGGAGGTGGCTCCCATGTGGGCAGCAGGGACTCAAGTCCTTGAGCCGTTGTCTTCTGCGCATTAGCAGGAAGCTGGATTGGGAACGGAGGTGGGACTGGATCCCAGGCAGCCCAATATGGGCTACTGGTGTCCCAGCGACAGCTTAACCTGCTGCACTACAACGCCTGCCCCTGCTTTTGCAAATTGTAGAATGACCACCCTGCTAGGGTCCTGCCCGGAGCCTGGAACGTCCATAGATGCGTAGATGTGTGTCCTCATGGCTTCTCCCCAAAAAGCTGCAACAGCCAGGGCTGGGCCAGGCTTCACACTCGGACCCTGCGACTCCAAGCCGCTGCTCACTCTTGACCCCACTCATCACGCTCTGTCTGTGAGCTCCCCCTGCTCCGATTAAAGGACAAAAGTTGGGGCTGGCGCCGTGGCTCACTTGGCTAATCCTCCACCTGCAGCGCCGGCATCCCATATGGGCGCCGGATTCTGTCCCGGTTGCTTCTATTCCAGGCCAGCTCTCTGCTGTGGCCCGGGGAGGGCAGTGGAGGATGGCCCAAGTGCTTAGGGAGACCAGGAGAAGCACCTGGCTCCTGGCTTCGGATCGGCTCAGCACCCAACAGAAGGAAGACCTTTCTCTCTGTCTCTCTCTCTCTCTCTCTCTCTCTCACTGTCTGTAACTCTACTTGTCAAATAAATAAATAAAAATCTTTAAGAAAAAAAAAGCACAAAAGTCCCTCTTGTTTTCCTTCCAGACCCCCTGGCTGTCCGACCTCGGGTTTCTCAGCAGGCCCCCCGCCCCCACCCGGATCCACACCTGGTTGTGGGTGTGGCCCAGGGTGCAGTGCTGGCCCTCTCCATCCTCTCCCTGGGTGTCTTGTGCGTTTCCCCATACCAGGGGACTCCCAGCTCGTACCTCTGAGCCAGTCTCTGTTTCACTGCCTGCAGGTTCTCCAGGGGGCTGTGTCACAGGCACTTGGAATTCAGTGTTCCAAACACCAATGTTGTCGTTGTGTCCTGGACTCTCCTCCTAGCCCTGAAGTCTTTGTTTCCGTGCATGGTCACTGCCACCTTCGCTTCCAGAGGCCAAAGCCCTGGCAGTCACGAAGGGCTCCTCCCTTCCCTCACTTCCTATATCCAAATACCTGTGAGCAGCTCTTGAATCTGAAACGTTCACTTCTGCCTGGCTAAGGCTTGTTTTCCCGATTGCTGTGACTGCCGCTCATTTATTGTGTGGCTGTGGCTGTTGCCCTTCCTTTAATGGCCTTGCAATCTGCCACGCAATTTCTCCTTCTAAAATCCAAGAGTGATGTAAACACCACACCCACAAGCTGTGCGTAGAGAATTTTCTGCAAGGATTACTAACCATGTTTGACTAAGGTGGAAGGAGACTTTCTTTTCATGTCTTTTACTCTTCTGTGCCATTCAAATCTTGCTTTCTCATAGATGTGTTATTTTTATTATATAAAAGCTAGGTTTTTGGGTTCTGTACTGTGGCGTAGTGGGTAAAGCCACCACCTGCTGTGCTGGCATCCCATATGGGTGCCGGTTCAAGTTCCGGCTGCTCCATTTTGAATTCTGCTCTCTGCTATGGCCTGGGAAAGCAGTGGAAGATGGCCCAAGTCCTTGGGCCCCTGCACCTGTGTGGGAGACGCAGAGGAAGCTCCTGGCTCCTGGCTTTGGACTGGCGCAGCTCCAGCCATTGTGGCCAATTGGGGAGTGAACCAGCAGATGGAAGACTTCTCTTTCTCTCTCTCTCTCTGCCTCTCCTTCTCTCTCTGTGTAACTCTGACTTTCAAGTAAAAATAAATAAATCTTAAAGAAAAGCTATGTTTTTAAACATCTCTACACTTTGATCCAGAATTCCACATCTAGAAGTTTGTCTTGTCTTTTTTTTTTTTTTTTTTTTTTTTTTGACAGGTAGAGTTATAGACAGTGAGAGAGAGAGACAGAGAGAAAGGTCTTCCTTCCTTTGGTTCACTGCCCAAATGGCCAATATAGCCGGAGCTGCGCTGACCCGAAGTCAGGAGCCAGGTGCTTCTCCTGGTCTCCCATGGGGTGCAGGGCCCAAGCACTTGGGCCTTCCTCCACTGCCTCCTTGGGCCACAGCAGAGAGCTGGACTGGAAGAGGAGCAACCGGGACAGAACTGGCACTCCAACCGGGACTAGATCCCAGCGCCCATATGGGATGCCGGTGCCACAGGCGGAGGATTAAGCAAGTGAACCATGGTGCCAGCCCCTGTCCTGCCTTTTATAGTCACACATGAACAGACACCTGGACAAAGAGGTGATACAATTTAAATACTTCAGTTGTATACCTGAAATTCTAGGCCATAATTAAATGATGTGCTTTCTACTAAGTATCTTGGTTAATGCATTAATGTATGACAATTGATGTATTAATATAGACAGGTGTGCAGAAATGTCTTATAAAATGTTACCATTTGTATCTCACAGAACTGGAAGAGTTCACAAGAGACCTGAGCAGTAGTTGCATCTGGGCAAAGCCAAGGGGGTCAAGCAGAACCAGGTGGATGGGCTAAGACAGAGCTTACTTTTCCCTGCCTTGTAGTGCTTCAACTGTATACCATGTTTATGTATTAAGCTACTCAAGCATTTTAATGCAGAATAGTTCAGTGTGTCTCAGGGGAAGAGGTGAGAGTCACCTGGATTGTCTGCCCCTGCCTGGAGGCCACCTTGCTTAGCAAGCTTGTCCGTCACTGCGCTGACCCTTCGCAGACCCACAGCATTAGGCAAAATGAAGGGTGGTGGCTCTAGTCTTGTGTTTCCTGATGGGTGGGCCAACTACTGTTTTACAGAGGATAGACCCTGATATATACAGTATAATTGAGACTATGTTGGTCGCGTGTCTTAGCTTTTCTTCCATGTCCGCAAACACACCATCTCTCTGTATTGCTGTATCTTTAAAGCTCATTATATACCTGGCCCTTAATTTGGACTTATCTATAAATCAAAGCATCATGAATGTCTGTGTTAAAATTATAATTTACTACCCTATTAAAAGCCCTTTTTATATATCCATCGCCTTTAGGGCGGCTTTTAAGCTGTTAATAAGCCCTTCCCAATCTTACTGCTGCCTGTCTGTTCATCCTAGAACCTTACTTCTTCACTCCCCTCCAGTTCTCTGGTCCTGCAATCCCTCACTGTGTATACGTGTTTACCGTCTCAGGCCGCCAGGGCTCTGCGGAAGAGTCTTGTCCTTTCTCCCAGACTGCTTATCTCTGGGTTCTGGCAGCCTGTGACGGTGTCAGGTGTCACGGTGTCAGGTGTCACGGTGTCAGCTGTCACGTGGGGTGGGGCTTGACCTACAGGTCCCCAGCTTCTCGCTGTACTATGAGCTCCTGGAGAAGAGAGGCAAAGGTCCTGTCACAGCCCTGAGGCTGAAGGCATGACTGAAGGGTGACTGTTAAGGTGGGGGAATAAGGGAGCAGGTTTGAAGGCCAAGGGGGTTACAGAGAAGCATCATAGTGTGGGAGTAACTCCTGAGATGGACCCAGGCAGGAGGGGAGAGATTAGTGTCTTAAAACAAAATGTCAACAAATATGGTTTAATGACTTAATCAGTCCGTATCGGTGAGTCAGAAAGTGGGGCCAGCATCCCATCTGTGGAACAGAGGAGGTGGGCTGAGTACCCTTCCCCCACCCGCAAACACAGGGCTGAAGAGAGCAGAAACAAGGAACGAAAAGCAGAGTGGTCGCTTTTTAATAGTGCGCATCTGAAAGAAACATTTTCTTTTCCATTTCTTTATTCTCATTTTATTTACAAAGACACAGATAGGAGCCCAGAACTCTGTCTGGGTCTCCCGCGTGGGTGGCAGGGACCCAAGGACGTGGGCCATCACTTGTGTCACCACCGGGGTGCACTGAGTGGGGAGGGGAATTATCTCAGCAAGCGCAAGGACTCAACCCTGGCGCCCCAGAGTGGGGGAGCCCGCCCCCAGCAGGGACCCAGGTGGGTCATTGGTAAATGGCCTTCCTTACAGGGTTAAAGCAGCTCGGGTGACTCACTCTCTGGTGATAGTTGCTGTGAATGTCTTTTTTTTAATTTTTGGTAAATTTTTTTTGTTCGATTTCTTGGTTTAGTTTGCTTGCGTGGCACCTGCACA
Source organism: Lepus europaeus (assembly GCF_033115175.1). NCBI lineage: Eukaryota > Metazoa > Chordata > Mammalia > Lagomorpha > Leporidae > Lepus > Lepus europaeus. The sequence goes on along the minus strand of NC_084840.1, from coordinate 19,131,082 downwards.
AGTGACCCCACTGTGGTTTAGTCTGGTCTGTCGGGGTCCTCTGGCAGGGACTCAATGCAAACCAACAGCCTCAGGCAGTCAAGGAAGCCAGTTTGGCGAGGGTAGAGACAGGCAGTAAGAAAAACAGCCACCATGGTGGGGGGCCGGCTTCGGCCGCAGGTACAGGCGTGCCTGCCTGCCTCTGTTAGGACCTGTCAGGCCACCAAGGCCTCAAATCCCCAAACCAAAACTGGGCACAGATAATCTAAGGACAGTGGGATGTCTGCTGCTTGAGACAGGTCCTCAGCTGGACATTCCAAATGGCTGAGACAAGACACTGTAAGAGAGAGAGAGAGAGAGAGAGAGAGAGAAGGAGGGAGAGAGAGAGAGAGAGAAGAGAGGGAGGGGGGGAGGGAGAGAGAGAGGGAGAGAGAGAGAGAGGGAGGGAGAGAGAGAGAGAGAAGAGGGGGGGGGGAGGGAGAGAGAGAGGGAGAGGGAGAGGGAGAGGGAGAAAGAGGGAGAGAGAGGGAGAGAGAGGGAGAGGGGGAGAGAGAAGAGGGGGGGAGGGAGAGAGGGAGAGAGAGAGGGAGAGGGAGAGGGAGAGGGAGAGAGGGAGAGAGAGAGGGAGAGGGAGAGGGAGAGACTTTACCAACCAGCCCTTCTGCAACAGGACCTCCCCAAAACAACATAGACAGATCCACCAGCTGCTGCCCGGGGCAGGAGAGGGGCTGAGCATTCGCCTTGAGCCCACCCCCGCCCCACCATCCCAGAACCTACAGTCTTATCCCTGTTCTTTCTACAATGAAAGTCTTTTTTTGCTTTAAGCCATCATCTCTGCACCTCTTCGAGTCTTGAAAAACCTAATATGGGTGCCAGTTCGAATCCCAGCTGCTCCACCTCGGATCCAGCTCTCTGTTATGGCCTGGGAAAGCAGTGGAAGATGGCCCAAGTGCTTGGGCTCCTGCACCCCCATGGGAGACCCAGAAGAAGTGTCACTGATTTGCTTATTAATAATCTGACATATTAATAAGCCTTGTGGGTTCTTGCCATGAATTCAGAGAAGAATTCTGAATACTGGTATAAATAAACCAGGCAGCATGATATGTTTTTAAGCTTTCTATTTAGTGAGAGAAATGCATAGGAGAGTGAGGGCCCTGTCTAAGAAGGAAAAGGAAATCTGGACTCATACCGAGCACCAGGAGCCAGCCTCGTGGAAGAGCACACAGGCCAGAAGGCATGGAACAGGTGGCCCAAAGGTCACGCGCCCCGGAGGGGTGGGGCAGCAAGGGAATCAGGCTCGGGGAAGGAGAAAGAGGGTAAAGGGAAAAAGAGCAAAAGAGGCAAAAAGGGCTCGGCCCACTGTGTTTCAGGCCCTTTAATCCACTTCTGAAGGGGACTGGTTAATTAGTCTGATTGGCAGGTGGACGCACAGATGTGGCCAGGTAGGGGCCTGCAATCACACAGGGGCATGGTGAGGGCGTGGTCTTCCGGCTCACAAACCTGATCAATTTTATCCTGTGTGCCTGCCTACAACAGAAGCTCCTGGCTCCTGGCTTCAGATCAGCCCAGCCCCAGCCATTGTGGCCATCTTGGGGAGTGAACCAGCAAATGGAAGACCTCTCTCTCTCTAGCTCACTCTTTCTGCCTCTGGTTCTGTAACTCTGGCTTTCAAATAAATAAATCTTTTTAAAATTTTTTATTTATTATTTGAAAGCCAGGGTTACACAGAGAAGAAGAGGCAGAGAGAGAGAGGTCTTCCAACCACTGGTTCACTCCTCAATTGGCTGCAACAGCCGGAGCTGCACCGATCCAAAGCCAGGAGCCAGGAGCTTCTTCCGGGTCTCCCACACAGGTGCAGGGGCCCAAGGACTTGGGCCATCTTCTACTGCTTTCCCAGGCCATAGCAGAGAGCTGGATTGGAACTGAAGCAGCCAGGACACAAACCAGCGGCCATATGGGATGCCAGCACTGCAGGTGGTGGCTTTACCCGCTATGCCACAGCACCAGTCCCAGTAAATAAGTCTTTAAAAACAGAAAAGCCCTAGTTTGCCGCACCAGGTCCTGCAGGAAGCACTGGCCGCCAGGCCCCACATTCCTCCCACACATTTCTTCACAAACTGACCCCTGTCACAAAACAGAGGGAGCAGAGAGTCTGACCCCTGGAGACACAAGGCTACAAAAATACAGCCAGTGGACTGGGAAGGCCCAAAGTAGAACTTGTTAGGTAGGAGCTTAGAAATAAGCCCATGTGCGTGACGGGGGCCAAAGAAAAACCAAGCAAGCCCCTGTGGTGAGGACCGCAGCAGGCTCTCGCAGCCTGGGGGAAGCCCAGTCTTTCACAGCACGAGGTCCTGCCCGCACCCCAGTGCTGTGACAGGTGGTCCGGCCTTCCCCCGAAGGAAGGGACCCGGAGAACCCTCTCTGCCCGGTGCCACGTGGGCTCCCAGATTGGTAACACTGGATAACACAACCTTGGGAGGAACTTGACCTATTTCACACTCAGCAAATGCTTTGTTCAGGAGGAGAGGGTGGGGGAAAGAGAAATGGGGCAGGGGTCGGGGCGGGGAGGCGGGGGGGACCCGGCCCCATTCCCTTAAAAGCCCCAGTTAGTGTACTCAGCTCTTTCCCGAGACACCTGCTGGGTCTATCAGCCGTAGTCTCTCCTAATGGAGAGCCATGTAACCTCGCTTACCCCAGGCTGAATGCTGGGTGCTCGCTCTCTCTCTCCCCCTCCTCCCCCCAGATTTTGTCAAGAGAGGGGTCTGTCCCTCCTGACGGAGGAGGATGCCCTCCCTGCCCCCTGCCCTGTTAAACATTGCCCTCTTGCTGACAACCACTCTCTGTCTCACATCTGAATTCTTTCTTGCGCAAAGACAAGAACCTCTCCCACCCATCTCTGCATCACCGCTAGCAATGTCGGGAAAGGACACTCAGGATTCCAAGAGGAAAACCGCTATGAGGGAAAGTGGCATTGTGGCCACTGAATGAGACGCAACCCGAAAGCCTTCAGGGAGACCCTGTCGCACTGGGAGGGCTTAGGCAGGTGGAGGGAGGAGACCCTGGAGGAGGGTATGAATAGGAAAGGGAGGAGCTGTGCTGCTTGGAGCCCAGGTAGCTTTGCTGTGGCACGGCGCTGATTGGGTTTAATGAAGATGGCGTTGCTTTACTCTCTGGGAAACCCATAGGAGCCTACACTAAGGCCTTTAGGAGGCAGTGAACTCCAGTTTCATTCCTTCAGGGCTTCTAGGATTTGAGCCAAGGAATTGATATCATTGCGGCAAAGCTTTCCAGCTCTACCGAGCAGTCACCACTTGGTTCCATTATTAGCAGGGCAGCAGGTGCCTGGGGCAGAGGCCAGCAGTCATAGGAGATCTGGGTAGAGCGGTATCTCCTAGTGGCTGTTAGGGACCCGGCATGCCAGGGTGTGGCTCCAGGGAGTGTTTTGGTCTCTTTCTCATAGACACAGAGGCACCAAGGGGATCCTCAAAAACAAGGAGGGGCAGGTGTTTGGTGCAGTGGTTTAGCCGCTGCTTGGGATACGTGCATTCTATGTTGGTTCAAGGCCTCGCTCCACTTCTGATCCCAGTGTCCTGTTACTGTGCACCCCGGGAGGCAGTGGGTGATAGCTCAAGCACTCAGGTCTCTGCTATGAACATGGGAGACTCACAGTGAGTTCCTGGCTTCAGCCTGACCCAGCTCTGGTGAGGAGGTCTTTGGAGAATGAGGCAGTGGACTGGCAATCCTCTCTCTCTGTGTCTCTCTCTGTCTCTGTCTCTCTCTCCCAGCCCCCTTTCCTTTCTCTGTCTCTGCCTTTCAAATAAAGTTTCTGTTCCTTCCATGTGCTTCTGTGAGTCAAGTAAGAATTCAATTAGTTTTAGAGTTTTTAAAAAATTTGTTTTATTGTATTCTAGTAACTGTTTGTATTCCCAGCCAGACCGACAATGCACTGTGATAGATCTTGAGGTATATAAAACAGAGGAAAATAGAAACTAAATAATTAGAAGGCTAAGCCTTTAAGAAAAGGATTTTAGGGCTGGCGTTGTAGTGTACCAGATTAAACCACCACCTGCAACGCCAGCACCTCATAAGGTGCCGGCTTGTGTCCCAACTGTCACTTCAGATAGAGCTCTTGGCTGATGGCCTAGGAAAGACAGCAGAAGATGGCCCGAGTGCTTGGGCCCCTGCTACCCAGGTGGGAGACCTGGATGATGCTCCTGGCCTCAGCCTGGCCCAGCCCTGGCTGTTGTGGCCATCTGGGAAGTGAACAGTGGGTGGAAGAGCTCTGTCTGTCTCTGGAACCCTGCCTTTCAAATGTATAAGCAGATCTTCACAAAAGTAGAGAGAAAAGGGTTTTGGAAATCAGTCCTGGCCCTTGCACCACTGAGCTGGGCAGCTCCAGGAGTCTCTGCTGCTGCTCGGGCTACAGAGGCGTCAGAAGCAGCTGGTTCTGTCTCTCTGCAACACTGGACTATCACGCTTCAGAGACTCTTAACCAATCCGGTTTAATTCTAAGCAAAAGCTGACAAGAGGTGGAAAAGACTCCAGGATGAACCCTGCATCCTTTTTTTTTTTTTTTTTAATTTGAGAGGTAGAGTTATAGAGTGAGAGAGAGAGAGAGAGAGACAGAGAGAGACAGAGAGAGGTCTTCCTTCCGCTGGTTCATTCCCCAAATGGACGCAGTGGCTGGAGCTGCACGGATCCGAAGCCAGCAGCCAGGAGCTTCTTCCTGGTCTCTCATGTGGGTCTGCATCCATTTTGAATAAGCCAGAAAATTCTTTGCAATAGAATAATTCAAATGTTAAAAAAATGAAAATAAGGCTTTTATTTTTATTTCCAAGAGGGATTAATTATACTCATTACCACCTTCTTTCTGACAGCTTTTTTTTCAAGATTTTTTTTTTTTTTTTTGAGATAGCTACAGAGAGCAAGAGAGAGTGACACAGAGAGAGAGACAGAGAGAGGTCTTCCATCTGCTGGTTTACTCTCCAAATGACCACAGTGGCTAGAGCTAGGCCGATCCGAAGCCAGGAACCAGGAGCTTCTTCCAGGTCTCCTACGCAGATGCAGGGGCCCAAATACTTAGGCCATCTTCTACTGCTTTCCCAGGCCATAGCAGAGAGCTGGATCAGAAGTGGAGCAGCTAGGACTCGAACCAGTGCCAACATGGGCTGCTGGAACTGGAGGCAGCGGCTTTACCAGCTTTGCCACAGCGCTGGTTCCAGGAAGCAGTGATTGAACAAATGCAGGTCTCTCATCAGAAATTATGGCGACCAGAAAACAATGAAATGAAAGCTTTGTCGTGGTGGAGAAAACATCTGTGGACCTGGTACACATGCAAAAAGTAATCTCAGAGATCGCTGGTGGGAGGGGGCACTTCCTCCTTCAGAAGAGTTTCAGTTAGTAATTGTAGGGGGAATGCAGAGGAAATGACCTTATGACACTATGATATATAGTCGCTACAGGCCAGATCCACCAGTGGACGCCAAGATTGGCGGGAGAAGTTTTAAGGAGAAACCGAGTATTTGGATAGTCTCAAGGTGTCTCCCTCCAGATGTTTACCTCAAAGGAGAACACAGTGACTTTACAGTGGAGCCACCTGTGACATCACCATGACAACACCCACTGCCATGATGCCCCAGCCCACGCACTGCAGCGAGAAGGGCACCTTCTACAGGATTCGCCCCAGAAATGCACAACCCCAACCTACACGAAGATGTGAGACAGACGCCAACGGAGGAGTATCTCACCAGCTGGTACTGTTCAAGGTCATGGCACAGAAGCCAAGAACGAGGAACTGCCACTGACTGGGGAGACCAAGAAGGCATACCACACAGTATGTGGGGCCCTTCATTGGGTCCTGGGACAGGAAAAGGACATTGTCAGACAGCTGGTAAAATCCCAATAAAGTCTATTGGTTGGTTAAGAATATTATACTAATTTTTTAATAAAGATTTATTTATTCATTTATTTGAAAGGCAGAGTTGTAGAGAGGCAGAGAGAGAGGGAGAGAGAGAGAGAGAGGTAGGTCTTCCATCCACTGGTTTACTCCCCAAATGGCTGTAATGGCCAGAGCTTGGTTGATCTGAAGCCCTGAGTCAGGAGCTTCTTCAGGGTCTCCCAAGTGGGCACAGGGGCCCAAGGACTTGGGCCATCTTCTACTGCTTTCCCAGGTCATAGCAAAGAGCTGGATCAAAAATAGAGCAGCTGGGACTTGAACCAATGCCCATATAGGATGCCGGCACTACAGGTGGCGGCTTTACCTGCTACACCACAATGCTGGCCCCACTAATGTTAACTTCTTAGTTTTGATCATCTTATTAAAGTTATACAATATAAAACATCAGAGGATGTTTGGTGAAGTGTATGTGGGAAATTGCTATTATTTTTGCAACTTTAAAAAAGATTTATTTATTTATTTGAAAGACAGGAGAGAGAGAGAGAGAGAGAGAGAGAGAGAGAGAAAGAGAGAGAGATTGAGAGATAATCTTCCATCTGCTGGTTCACTCCCCAAATGGCCACAGCAGTGAGGGCTGGGCCAGGCTGAAGGCAGGAGCTTCAGGCTGCACAACACCTGTCCCTGTTTTTGCATGTTTTTTATATGTAAAAAAATTACTTCGTCCAGCGCTATGGCTCACTTGGCTAATCCTCCACCTGCAGCACCAGCACCCAGGGTTCTAGCCCTGGTTAGGGTGCCGGGTACTAGTCCTGGTTGCTCCTCTTCCAGTCCAGCTCTCTGCTGTGGCCCAAGAAGGCAGTGGAGGATGGCTCAAGTGCTTGGGTCCCTGCACCCGCATGGGAGACCAGGAGGAAGTACCTGGCTCTTGGCTTCGGATCAGCGCAGCGCACCGGCTGTGGCAGCCATTAGGGGAGTGAACCAACGGAAGGAAGACCTTTCTCTCTGTCTCTCTCTCACTGTCTACAACTCTCTATCTGTCTCTCTCTCATTGTCTAACTCTGCCTGTCAAAAAAAAAAAAAAAAAAAACTTAAAAAAAGAAATAAAAAATTACTTCAAGAAAAAAAGTTGTCTACTTTTTTTTTAAGTGGAAGCAAGCAGAGTTGAGTGCAAGGAATCTAGTGAGCGATAAAGCAGGATGTTAGGTAACGACGAAAGAGCCCACAGGCCGGGAAGACAAGCCGTTCCCACGGTGCACACCACGCACGCTGGAGCTACCGTGGGCAGACCTGCCAGGAGAGACAGACAAAGCCACAGCTGCAGGGGAAAGGGTGACTCCTCTCCGAGTCACCGATGGCAAAGCAGCCAGGACACGATGACCGGAACCACAGCCGTCAGCCGAATGGGCTCGACTGCCGTCTGCACGGTGTGTCACTCACGCCCAGCGAGCGCACATTCTCTTTCTGTGAAATCCCGCACTTGGAACATTCTGTCCTGATCCGGGATGTTCAGGAACGGTCTTTTCCTTCTTAACAGAGAGCCAGGCTTCTCCAGGACACCGGGCACACACCTGGACTTCTATGGGAGACCCCAGCTTCTGAGTGCATGTTGCTTAGGGACCTGGTGTTTATGTCCCAGCAGGACAGCCCCCCCCCCCCATGTGTCTGCCTGGGATTTCCCAGGGCTCTGGGGGCTGGCTCTGCTTTGATGCGAGCAGGGACTTCTAGGAAAGAAGCACTTCCCCTAAATGAGTGCTGTAATCTGACAGCTAATCTAAACAAGCGTTATCAGGAAACCAGCACATGTTCCAGGTCTAGCAGCTTCTTCCCACACCTTCCTTTCTTCTCTTGAAACCCAGGCACATGCGCGTGCCTGCGTGTGCTCATATCTTTGTACTGCTCTGAATCTCACGATAGAGCTTCAGACATAATCAGGTGCCATCATCCGAGATGCTACATTATCTTGGTAGCCATTCACTTCCGAATCCCTGGGATCTGTGGGTCTGTTACCTTGCATGTAAAGAAGGACTTTGCAGGTAGAAGTAAAGGCCTTGAGATGGGGGACCCCCCCCTGGGTTATCCCCGTGGGCCCAGTGTAATCTCAGGGTCCTTACAAGGAGGCAAGACAGTGAGAGGCTACAGAGAGGTGTAAAGACAGGAGCAGAGGGAGGAAGGGGCCGTGAGCTCTGAACGCAGGCAGCCTTCTGGGGCTGGGAGGCTGGATAAGGCCTGCTCCCCTGGAGCTTCGGGAAGGAATACGGCTCTGCCAGCACCTGGGGGAGCCCCAGCAGGCTCAGCCCAGACTTCCAAGTCTAGAGCTGCAAACAGTAGCGCTGTTTTAAGTCACTAAGTTTGCGGTTTGTGTTAAGTTTTCTTCTTTTTAAAACAGGATGTATTTATTTATTCGAAAGGCAGAGTTAGAGAGAGAGATGGGGGCGGGGGAGAGATTGATTTCCCCAAATGGCCACAGCAGCCAGGCCTGGGCCAAAGCCAGGAGCCAGGAGCTTCTGCCAGGTCTCCCACGCAGGTGCAGGGGCCCAAGCACTTGAACCATTTTCCACTGCTTTCCCAGGCCATTAGCAGGGAGTTGGATCAGATGTGGAGCAGCTGGGACTTGAACCGGTGCCCATAGGGGATGCTGGCACCGCAGGCAGTGGCTTAACCCGGTAAGCCACACGCTGGTCCCTGTGTTAAGTTTTTACAGCAGCAACAGCAAACTAACACAGCGGTCAGATTTATCAGTCTCTCCTTGGAGAGCGGTCTGGGTTTGGGTTCGTGTTTAGAAGGCTCTTTACTGCTCTGAGGTTATACAACTTTCCCCCATGTCTCCTTCTGGAATATCCATGGCTGTAGACCGTGTCACTTCAATAGATTTGGGTACTGAGAGCCACATCTTAAACTGATAGAATAGCAAGACGGACACGTGGGTGGAAGAACGGTCACCCATTTGCCCTTTGGGCCGGGCCTGTGTTGCCTCCCAGGGGTCTGCTATCCCAGGTGGGGGTGGCTGTGTACTGTCTATCCAGCTGACACTGAGGATGGCATCACTTAGACTTGGGGTGCAGTGCGCTGCGGGAGAGTGAAGGGCCGAGGGAGCCAGAGCTCTTGCAAGAAGGCACGTGCTCTCCTCGGTGGCAATGGGGAGTTCAGGCGTCCATATCTCAGGTGAGCACAGACACCTGTGTGCAGGCAAGGTGGGCCTGTGGGCACGGGGCTGGCTCCATGATTTATGGGGCCAGTGCAAAATGATAATGTGAGCTGCTTGCTAAAAAAAATAAAGAATACAGCATCATTGAAGGTGCTATAATAGAATGTTTTCTCCACTCTTCCAGCTTCTTAACTTGTCTTAGTGTTTTGTCCTTTCTGGTTAATGTGATTGTAGGTAAAGTTCACATTTTCAATCATTAGCATGGACTTTGCCATTTGTCTTTATATCGTGCTAAGCCAGTTTTTTTAAAATTTAATTTAATTAATTAATTTTTTGACAGGCAGAGTTAGTGAGAGAGAGAGAGAGAGAGAGAGAGAGAGAGAGAAAGGTCTTCCTTTTCCGTTGGTTCACCCCTCAAGTGGCCGCCATGGCTGGCACGTTGCGGCCAGTGTACCGCGCCGATCCGAAGCTAGGTGCTTCCTCCTGGTCTCCCATGCAGGTACAGGGCCCAAGGACCTGGGCCATCCACCACTGCACTCCCGGGCCACAGTAGAGAGCTGGCCTGGAAGAGGAGCAACCGGGACAGAACTGGCGCCCCAACTGGGACTAGAATCCGGTGTGCCGGCGCCGCAGGCGGAGGATTAGCCACGTAAGCCCTGGCGCCAGCTGCTAAGCCAGTTTTAAATGCAAATGTAACAGCGTTTGCTTGTGTGGAACCGCCACAATTACACACTTCTTGTTCTGTAGGTTGTATAAACACCATGGATGCTACTTGTCGACTTGGTGAATTCACCCACTTGCTAAAATTTTTACAACCCCAGGATCAGTGCTGTCTGCCCCTGTGGTCTTTGTGCAGACTTGAAGCGGGAGCTCTTGCCTGGACCCTCGCACACACTCCGCTCACGGTTGAGCAAAGCCAAGTCTTGCCTTGTTTCAGCTCTCGAGCTGCCAAGTCCTTTGAGTGGACTACTTAGTGCCAGTTTGTGCAGGTTTGTGCTTTTTGTTGGTAACTTCATGTTTCCGATGGCCCCCAAAGCAGAGTGGAATCTGGGGTTCCCAAATACAAAGACTGTGATGTGTCCAGTGAGAATGGGCTTCAGGTCAGCTTCCTCCAGGTGGAGGTAAGTGAGCTTGGTTGTGGCTTTGGTGAATGAATCAACGTTAACGCAGTAAGTAAAGTCAGTGTCTCTAAGCAGAAACACGGAGAAAGCGAGCTGCGTACTGATTGGCTGATGAGGTTGGGACCGGAAGCTGACAGAAAACTAACTCTGGATTTCCCTTGAGGACAACACGTGCTTTGCTAAACCAGTGTCCCTAGAGATTTTATAGAACACCGAAGCCAGGAGCCCAACTTTTATAGCCACTGCGAATGAGAACTGAGTATATTTCTTTCTTCCTTGAACAGGTGAAAAGCTCCCAGAACTAGCTACGTTCAGTGTCCTGGGCGGGACAGCAGGTTGATGGGGAGAGGGGCACATACGCTAACAGCCAGAGCAGTCACACCAGCACTGCTTTCCGTCACATCCATTTTGCAGAAGGAACAAATGGCTGACATCTGCTTATGTGGGACAAACCCACATTCCTTCGCTTTCACCATTGTCCGTGCTTTAAGATTAGTCTCTGTTTTGCAATGCTTTAGGTTTACAGAAGAGTCGCAGAACAGTCCGAGTTCCTCTAAACTCTTTCCTACACTTTCCCTGATGTTAGGCGTAGAAACCAGGCGATGAACACGGATACAACACCAGCAACTAACATATGGACATTTAAACACGTCACATTAAACAAGTCTTTCTAAAACTCTTTTGTTTCTGTTCCGGAATCCACCCCGAGGCACCATGTTGCATTTCATCATCATTTCTCTTTGGTCTCCTTTGATCTGTGACAGTTTTTCCATCTTTCCGTGAATTTCATGATTTTGACATTTTCAAGGGTCCTACTTGTGCAATGTCATTCGGTGTGGGTTTTCCGATAAGACTGGAGTTATATGGGTTTGGGGAAGTATTTTTGATCAGATCAGAGGCGCGTGATGCAACATGACTGATTTCTGCACACTTTGTCCCTCCATGAGGGTGGTGTCTGCTGGATTTCTCCGCTGTCAATTTGTAATCTTCCCCCTTCCTATATTTTACTGATTAGAAAAAACCACTTAGTGCAGCCCACACTGAAGGGGAGGGAGCCAAGCTCCGAGTGAGGCATCATGTGACTTGCAGACAGGTGTTAAAACCCACGTGGTGATGAATACACATTCGGGGGAGATTCTTGGAGGCCACGCGACTATCTTGCCTCTCCTTAAAACATTCTAGCATTGGTCAGGGGGTCTGCCCACACCAACTGTGGTATCTCAACAGTGAGTTTTCAATTTCCCTCATTCTTTCTACAGCTATTTGGAATTCATCTGTAAGGAATAGCCATCCTTTTTTCTGTATTTATTCAACCATTGGTAAGGATTCGTGGATATCTGCTCTGTTCTTTGGGTTCTTAATCAGTACAACAATCATTCATTCTCATTGCTCCTTCGGTTGGCTCATTTCCACATCCTCTCCCTCTCTCTCTGCTTTGCTTTCCTTTTTCACAAGATGTTCATCTTGGATTTTCCCTGCCCTAGTGTAGAACCAGCCATTTCTCCAAGAAGCTGTGGTTCCTTATACTGGAGAATCGTATTTAGAAACCCGGACTTGGGCCGGCGCTGCGGCTCACTTGGCTAATCCTCTGCCTGCGGCACCGGCACACCAGGTTCTAGTCCTGGTTGGGGCACAGGATTCTGTCCCGGTTGCCCCTCTTCCAGTCCAGCTCTCTGCTGTGGCCCGGGAGGGCAGTGGAGGATGGCCCAAGTGCTTGGGCCCTGCACCCGCATGGGAGACCAGGAGAAGCACCTGGCTCCTGGCTTCGGATTGGCGCAGCGCCCCAGCCATAGTGGCACTTGGAAGGTGAACCAATGGAAAAGGAAGACCTTTCTCTCTGTCTCTCTCTCTAACTCTGCTTGTCAAAAAAAAAAAAAAGAAAAGAAACCCAGACTTGAGTGCCAGGTGTCCTTGCTCCTTGCTCCTGTGTCCTCTCAGAACTAGGAAACATGTATGCCTACTAGACAGTGCATATACACAATTTACCTATATATTTCTGTATCTATTTGCATATATATTAAATATGAGGTCATGCTGTGTCTCCAAATCTTTTCTTGAATATTATTTTCATTTTTTATTTGCAAGGCAGACAAAGAGGAAGAGAGAGAGAGACAGAGAAAGATCTTCCCTGTGCTGGTTTAGTCCCTAAATGCCTGCAAGAGCAGGGGCTAGGCTAGGCTGAAGCCAGGAACCCGGAATTCAATTCAGGTCTCCCCTGTGGGTGGGCAGGGACCCGAGGACTGGAGCTGCCTCCCAGGATGTGATTAGCAGGAAGCTGGAGGAGCTGCCACTCAAACCCGGCCTTCTGATGAGGGGTGAGCGCATGGCAAGCGGTGGCTCAGCCACTGTGTCAAACCCCCACCTCCAATTCAGCACCACGGGGCTCACTGCGGGCTTTCTTATTGGCGTATTTGTCCCAGCTTTTCCTGACAGTGAGCAGTTTCTCCTTGTCTACGATAGACTGACTTTTTTGTTCCGTCCTAGGAGGCACATAGTTGGGAACTGTAACTCAAACGACTGCAAGAAGCAGCTTGCCAGCGGGAGTGCAGAGCCGGTGTCCAGTTGTTTGCATCTGTATCTTACAGTGTCAAGTCAGAGCACTGTTTTCCAAAGTTAACTAGGTCAGCTCCTTCTTCGCCTGTGAAGTTATGTCATTCATTTGTAACACGATATACAAGTAGATTTATTTGTCACAATCTGTATAGCATCCTAGGTCCCCTGAGAGCCTGGTTAACTTTTTAAAAATTTGCATACGGTTCTGTGTGTTTGACAAATGCACACAGCTGTTCTGCGGCTGCTGCAGAACCGCGCGGAGCAGCGCCCCCATCCTAAATAATGCCCGTGAGCAGCCCCTCTGTCAACCCTTCTCCTCCCCCAAACCCAGCCACCACTGTCTTTTCCATTCCTATAGATCCCCTTTTCCCGAATATCACACAGCTGCAATCACACCAGATGCAGACTTTTAAATCCAATTCTGTTCATGGAACAAAACCAAGTTAACCCGTGTCCATGTTGCTGCGTCGTGAGCCAACCCAGCCGGGGCGCTGCGCCAATCCTCCTTCCTGCTGGCTGCGATGACTCGGGCTGGATAGCCAGTTCCCCTGGCCCTTCACCCGTTGAAGGTGTGTTGTGCTTTTTGGCAATTATGAATGAAGCTGCTAGAAAGACTCATGCGTAGGTTTTTGGGTGAACACGGTGTTCAGTCCACTTGGAGCAGTTTCTAGGAGCGGATTGGGGGCCACGGAAGTGCCTGCTTATGGGAGACAGCACACACTTTTCCAGGTGGCTGTGGATGCTCTGTGGGGGCAGCAAGTGGGCTTCCTCCTGTCCTGCATCCTCACGGCCGAGGGTGGCCATCCTGCTGCCATGGAGACGGCTGTTCCCTCCTCTCCTCCTCCTCCCTTCCCTCGGCTCCTGCCCGGCTTACCAGTCTGTACTCTGGCTTGCAGCCCGCTGGTGCTGGTGAACCCCTCAGGCCCACTGCGTCCCAGCAGTCCCGGGAGGCGCCCGTGCAAATGTCCTCAGCTTTGTACAGAGACAACGGCATCCTGCCTGGGGACAATTCCTGTCTGGCTTTCCCAACCCTTGCTTCCAGGCGGCTTTGTTTTTTTTGTTTGTTTGTTTGTTTTTTGCTTTTTACCTTTTTTTTTTTTTTAATAGCCACACCGAGGGAATCTACTGAAATCCTAGGGTGGCCCAGAGTCTCCCTGAGGCTCCTCAGCAGGTAAGGAGCCGGCAGGACAGAGGGTGTCACGGGGCGTTCCTGTCGGGTGCCTGGGCCTTAACTGGTCAGGAGGGAGCCAGATGCCAGCGTCTTGGCCTCCCGGCTGGACAGCCAGCACATTCTCGTAGTCACTTGAGTCCTCGCTGGACGTCCTCTCGCGCTGCAGCTGACAGCTCTCGCTCTCAGCGGGTGGCTGAAAGGCCACAACCTCCCCTGAAGCCAGCAGCCTCCTTGAGACAGGCTGGAGGTGGGTCCCTGGACCCTGCGCCCTGCCCGCCGCTGCGCCGTCTGGGGTGGAGGAGGTGGCCTCTCCCCCAGCCGGCTGCTGGCTGCCGTCCGCTTGAGCCGGGGCCACATTTCCATCATCCCCGCAGCGCTGCAAGGCCGCCCAGAGCTGTGCCTCCTGGCTGCCCGCGAGCTCCAGCCCGGCCATGTTGACGTAGTCATCCGAGGCCTGGGAGCAGCTGTCCCCCTCGCTCAGCGGGTCAGCTGGACACCAGAGAGTGCTGTAGTCGCCGGCATCGCCACAGCCCTCGTGGCTTTCCTCGGTGAACCCCAGCCCCTGGGCGCCGTGCTGAGCGAAGCAGCATCCGGGGGCGCCGCAGGCAGAGGCGGGGGGCTCGGCAGCCGCGTCGGCCGCGGGGACGTTCACGTAGTCGTTGGCGTCCTCCGAAGCAGAGCTCGTCCGCTGTCCGGGGGCCCCGTCGTTGGCGTGGTGCGCCGCCGGCACCAGGGTCTGGCACGCGTGGGGCACGGGGGCGTTGTCGTAGATACCCACTGCGAACCCCACGGTGGGGATACGGGCTCCGTGCCCCTGCAGGGTGCTGCTCGCCTGGGAGGGCTACGGGAAAGCAAAGACATCTGGTGATGAGAGGGAAGCAGAGAGGGGGTCGGAGCATCTGTTGCTCCCTGAGCGCTTGGCCACACGGGCCCCTCCCGCTGGTCCCCACCGCCGGACTCCAGGGAGGTGTGAGTGAAAGGGCTTTGGCCGCTGCCAGCGGTTCCACTAGGAGTGGGGGATGGGGGGTGTGTTACAAACTGGGGGGAGGAAGAGCTCGAGGCAGAGGCTGGGGTGAGGACGGGAGGTGACGACCCCAGCTCCACCCCGAGTGCTGATCGAGTCTGAACACTTGGACAGCTCCTGGTCCCTAGAAATGCTTAGCAATGCTCTCCTTGTTGTACAAGGGGCAGCTGGCACACAGGCCCCTGAGGGATGCTGGTCTGATGTTTCCAGAATGTTTGGGTTTTCAGGGAAAGCTCAGCGTCTGGACTTCCTGTGTGAAATGCCGTCTATTTTTAAGGATTGGCAACTGGTTCCAAATGCTCTTCCCGCAGCTGGGGGCCTGCGTGCTGTAAATGCCACTTCCCTCACGGCCCAGCCAAACCCTGGGACGAGCGCTGGCAGTGGGGTCTCCTGCTCACTGCCCTGTCTCAGTCACGCGGTCTTGCTCCCTGGGGACGTCTTGGGGACAGGAGCTATGTGATGAGAGGGAGGAGGGGGAAGCAGAGGCTTCTGTGTAGTCATTGAGCCTCAACCTCTGGGTACGAGAAGCTGAGTGACCACAGACCGCTCCTCAGGGTGACCCTGAAGCCAAAGGGACCCATTTTTCAACAAAGACCTTATCTGTGAAAATCAGCATGGGGTGGGGGGGCATTGTGACATAGCAGGCAAAGCCGCTGCCTGCGACACCAGCATCCCGTGTGGGCCCACTTCTGATCCAGCTCCCTGTTAACGTGCCTGGGAAAGCAGCAGAAGATGGCCCCTGCACCCACACGGGATGCCCAGATGAAGCTCCTCGCGCCTGGCTTAGTCCTGGACCAGCCTGGCCGTTGCAACCATTTGGGGAGTGGGCCAGTGGGTGAGTGAGCCCTCCGCCATGCCCTCTCTCTCTGTAACTCTGCCTTTCCAATAAATAAATACATCTTAAAGAAAGGAAAGCAGCATAACTTTGCTCTTCAAAGCAGTCCCTTCACTGTCCCTGGTGCCTTGGCACCCAGCTGTCCTCAGGCTCCTGTCTGGCAGGTGCCTTTAGCGCTGGATGACCAGACTCTTGGGATGATCGGTGTGAGTTGTCACACAGCCTTTGCAACCTCAACCCTATCCCCGTCCAGTGGCTTGACTGTGTTCACGTGTTGGAAAGCGAAACAGCGCTGGGAGGCGGAGCCTCCGGGGGGAGGGACCGTGGAGAGTCGGCCCTCACGGCTCCGTGCGATGGTGCAAGAGTGGGTTTCGATGAGAGGCTGGCCTGCTCCTCTCTCGGTCCTTCTGTCTCTGGCTCTCTCGCGCGCCTGCCCATGTGATGCCCTCCTCCGAGTGATGGTGCAGCCCCTAGATCTGGGACTGCCCGGCCTCCACGACCAAGAGCTAACTACATTTCTGCCCATTACCCGTGACCCGGTCAGCGGTGTCCCCATCTAAGCCAACGCTTTTTACTCTAGCCACGGAGATGAATGGGCGTCTCTGCTGCTGAGAGTAACTGAAATCAATGCACACAGCCCCTCGGAGGGGGGGCGGTTCCCAAGGAGGAGCTCTCAGGGTGTGTGAGGCCCCAGCAGCGTGGCTGGACCACGTAGGAACTTTCCCGAGTTGGTGGCTGGGGAGGAAACAGCACCTGTTTGGACATGCAAATCGCCATGTCTTTGCTAAAACCCATCCGTACCGGTTCTAGCATCGTGTGCTCGCCAAGCGTGCCTCGCTGGTTTTCTAACATCCCCAGCGCTGGCTCCTGTCTCTTCAGGCTTTCCCGCTAGGCAGGAAGGAGGCCGACACTCTTCTTCCCAACTTAAGAGGGCTGCAGGGCGAGTGCCAAAGGCCACACTGTCCGTCTGCCCCAGAAGGCTCTGGTACCCAGAAGTCCTTCCCCTCGGCTCTCCTGCCAGTGCCCTGCCATCCCCCAAGGGGCTCGTCTTGTCACTCAGCACTCACCACGTGCCCAGGGGGGTCAGGGTTTCTGGAGAGGAGGCTCTCGGTACTGAAGACACGGATGCTCCTGGACTGACATCTTCCTGGAAGAGCAGAGAATGGCTCCTGGGGACAGCAGGCCTGTCCTCGGAGCACCTGGGCCCAAGCAAGGCCCACTTCCTGCGGGCCCTGATGTCCTGCGTGGAGGGGGTCAGAGGCTCAGGGAGCTTGCACTGGGAGACCCGGCAGTGCTGGGAGATGCTGGCACCGGGCATGGAGGTAGGCTGGGAAGAGAGCTCTGGCTAAGGGACCCCCAGGCCTGCCTGGGATGCTGGTGCCAGGCTCTCCTGCTGCAGCTCTCCCCTAGCGGCTTTCCTCAAAAAGAAACAAAGCCCCAAGCCCAGACCACCCGCGGCACCCTTTCCAGAGCCCTGCCAGTCTGTCTCCGGAGTCGCAGCTGATGGTTTTTCCAGCCTGTTCTCCACCAAGCGCTCAGAGGGGCCAGAAGACCTCTGGGAGGTGACAGGTGCGTTCTGGGTACAGAACGTGGGGCAGTCTGGCCTCGGGGATCAGAAGGAAAAACCTACCCAGGTCTTCTTGCCTTGGAGGCAAGAGGTCATAAATATTTTTGGCTCGCTGTCCAGGCCGAGGCAGAGTCAGTGAGGGCATGCCGGTGACCCGCAGGTAGGGGACACGACCTGCAAGGCAACAAGAGGGGCGCAGGTCACAGAAGGGCCACGGAAGGGCCAAGGGAGGGCCACGGGAGGGCCAGCCGAGCAGAGTGGGGCATCTTCCCCACCCTCCACAGACCTGGGCTGGAATCATTTCCCGCAGGAACAGGGGACTCGCTGGATAGAAGCCAAGAGGGGAAACTGGGCCCAGGGGTTCCAGAGCAAAGTCTTTCTCACAGGCCTTCAATGAGCTGGGCCTTTGGAGCAAGGCCATGGCTAGTGTGTCAGGTAAGTGCCAAGGGCTCCCCAGCCCAGAAGTACACACCCCTGGAAAATGAGCTGCGCTCTAGAGGACTGCCAGGCGAGGTCATTAATCCCACGGTGTGGGGCCAGCACCATGGCACAGTGGGTTAAGGCCCCAACCTGTAGTGCTGGCATCCCATTTGGGGGCTGGCTTGGGTCCCAGCCGCTCCATTTCTGATCCAGCTCCCTGCTAATGCACCTGGGAAAGCAGCAGAGGATGGCCCAAGTCCTTGGGCCTTTCCACCCATGTGGGAGATCTAGAAGAAGCTCCTGGCTCTTGGCTTTAGAACAGCTCAGCTCTGGCCATTGCAGCCATTTGGGGAGCGAACCAGCAGATGAAAGACCTCTCTCTCTGTCTCTACTTCTTTCTCTAACTCTGCCTTTAAAAAAAAAAAAAAAAAAAATCCCACTGTGCCTCAACCCAGGACCAGCAAGGGACTCACGCTTCTTCCGTTTGTTCCAGGTACACAGGATGCAGGAAGCCGTGATGACCAGCAGGACAGCGAGGAGTGTCGCGAACCCAAAAATGATGCCGCTGCTCTGGTCCTGACCTCTACAAGGAAAACCACAGTGTGCTCCAGCCACAGTGGGCCGGGGCGGGGTGGAAGGGAAGCCGAGGTGTGTGGTGGGGGAGATGCCTTCTCTGAGCAGCAACTGCACAGAGAGGTGAGATGCACAAGGGGCAAGGGAACTGTCCCTCTTGAATGCCTGCCTGGGGGGTGGGGATTTTGTATTCAATATTACGACAACCTTATCTCTATGTCTCTTTCTGTGGCCTGAGCATCCTGAGATTTTGAGTCAGAAAGGAAAAGTAGGGGCGGGCGTTGTGTCACAGTGCGTTGAGCGGCAGCTTGGGATGATGGCATCCTGTACCCGGGTGCGGGTTCAAGCCCCAGCTCCTCCGCTTCCGATCCAGCTCCCTGCTAACGCACCCTGGGGGCCGCAGGGGATGGCCCAAGTGCTTGGGCCCCTGCCACCCACATGGAGTTCCAGGCTCCTGGCTGCAGCCCTGGCATTTGAGGGATCACACAGCAGATGGAAGATCTGTTCCTCTCTCTTTGTCTCTCATGATAAAGCAAAAGAAGGACCTGTCCCGGGTGACACAGGCAGGACTGAGCAGGGGCGGAAGGTGGCTCTAGGTCTGTTGGATCCACAGATCTTGCTGTCTCCATCCTAGCACACCGCTCTCCAAGCTCGCAAAGTCAAATCTGCCTGCCCCCTGCTCCTGGGCTTCCTGGCCTGCTCAGAGGAGAAGCTCACTCAGCTCACAGCAGGGAGTGGCTCTGTGACAGAGGCCAGCTTGCAGGAACTCCCCACAGCACTAACTGGTGGAGCTGGTCTCCAAGCAACATTCAACTGCTGCGTGGAATTTGACCAAGGCAACCTGTCAACCCTGTGACTCCTGCGGCAGGGCGGGAGACACTGCTGGGCTTTGCAAGGATGCGGAAATGTGTCCAGCTGATCATAGCCCCAGGCGGCTGCGCATGTGGTACCCAGAAGCAGCCCAGGGAAGTGGCAGCAGGAATCAGCAGCTGACCTCGAAACCCGGCCGTTTGCCAGGGAAGCTTTGTGTTCTAGGCTTGTTTTCCTGCTTTCTGTGGGATGTTTCCTCCAAGCTGCCTAACAGAACTCCGGCTGTCCCACCACAAGGCGGCTCCGCGCTGGTGCTCACCATCATCCAGCGGCCAGGTTGAAAAGCTTGACCTCTGTTTTTCTTCCATGTGCCACTTCCAGTCCACCAGCAGGTTCTGTCTGCCCTAGCCTGGGCGTCCGTCCCCAGCCCAACCCTCTCTTCCTCCTCCGCTGCTGATCCCGCTGGCCTACGCCGGGACCTACGCGCCCACCTCCCCAGTGGGTCTGTGCTTCCACACCTGGCTCCAGTGTGTGATGTTATACACACGAGCCAGGATGATGGTTCTAAAGAGCCAATCAGACTGTGTCCCTCTCCGCTTGGAGCCCTCCGTGGCTTCCCGTCACACTCAGACTCAAGCCGGGGGTCCAGCCAGGGCGGGCTTCCCCAGAGCTGGCCTCGCCCTGCCGTCCGCGGACTTGGCCCACCAGCACTGCTTGCTGTCCATGCCCATGCCTCAGCCCGCCTCGCCCTCCCCGCTGCCCCTCATCTCCTTTAGGTTTCTTCTGCAGTGCTACCTCCACAGACGGGGCTTCCCTGGCCACACCCTGTCACCCCCAGTCCCTTTGTCCTGCTCTGCTGTGTTCACAGAGCTTCGGGCTGGCTGCCATCCTAGTGAGCGGTCTCTATTGGTCTGTGCATCAGCCTACACTCCCACCTGTCTGTAAGCTTCCTGTCCACCTGGTGCCTTCCAGGCTGCCTGGTGCCTGGTAGGGGCCTGTTCAGTGAGTGACCGCATGAACAAATGAATAGACATAGAAACACTTCTGGAGTAGTGCAGCCAACAAGGGATATTGTACGAAGAGTCTTCGAAAATTAAAATTAGGGGTGTGCGTTTGCCCACACAGAAGTTAAGCTGCCCCTGGGGTCACCCACATCCCATAGAGCACGGCCTGAGATCCAGTCCTGCCTTCATTTCCCATCTAGCTTCCTGCCTATGCACGCCCTGGAAGGCAGGTGATGGCCTAACTTCTTGGTTCCCTGTACCCATGTGGAAAACCCGGATGGAGCTTTAAGTTCCTGGCTTTGGTCTGGCACAGCCCAGACTGTTGCAGGCATTTGGAGAGTAAACCATCAGATAGAAGATCTCTTTCCTTCTCTCTCTCTCTCTCTCCAGTAGTTCTATTTTTAATAGCATTATTGAAACAGCACTAAAATAGAACTCCTGTTTGATGTAGCAATCCCACGGACTCAGAGGAAATGAAGTCAGTGTGTCACAGCGACGTGTGCACTGCTGTGTTTGCTGAGCTTTATTTGCCACACTCAAGGCGTGGTGCACTAGGTTAATCCTCCACCTGTGGTATCGGCGGTTCTAGTCCCGGCTGCCCTTCTTCCAATCCAGCTCTCTGCTACGGCCTGGGAAAGCAGTAGAAGACGGCCCAAGTCCTTGGGCCCCTGCACCCACGTGGGAGACCCAGAAGAAGCTTCTGGCTCCTGGCTTCAG
Organism: Lepus europaeus; assembly: GCF_033115175.1. Taxonomy (NCBI): domain Eukaryota; kingdom Metazoa; phylum Chordata; class Mammalia; order Lagomorpha; family Leporidae; genus Lepus; species Lepus europaeus. The sequence continues at coordinate 19,110,267 of NC_084840.1, read as the reverse complement.
ATCGGCGCAGCTCTGGCCATTGTGGTTGTCTGGGGAGTGAACCAATGGAAGGAAGATCTTCCTGTCTCTCCCTCTCACTGTCTGTAGCTCTGTCTCTCAAATAAATAAATAAAAAATCTTAAAAAAAAAAAAAAGAAGGAATACACTCAAGAGGTCTACTGCACACTGTGGTGACTATGGTTAATAACAATGTATCATAGCCCTAAAAATCACAGAGAGTGAATTGTAAGAGTTCTCCCCATGAGAAAGGAAGTAAGTGAATGAGTGCATAGCCATTCTGCAATGTATACAATATTTCAAAACATGTTATGCACCATATATGATTGTTCTTTACAATTAAAAAACAAAATTATCTTAAAAAGAAATAGCTTGGTGGGGGAGCAGGCTTCTGACAACTTTCAGGAATTCATTCTTCATCAGCACCCACGTCTCACTCACAAGCGACTTATGTTTACCACAGTAAAGACACGTTTCTCAAAATGACAGCGATTTTAAAATGTATTATCATGGGCTTGTATTTTTCTCACGGTACTGACCTTTCTTGCTAGCAGCGTTTCTAAAGATTCAACAGCTGATGGACTTATCTTTGTTGGTGCGAGACCAAGAGTAGCAGTGGTAACACAGACACCCCCTTAGTCCCGTGAGAGGCTACGTCCTAAAGATGAGTCTTTATTCTGATAGGATTCCATTTTTCATTCATGGCAGGTTTCTAGAACCTAAAGACACATCCTTGGGAAACTGGGCTTTTGTTTCTATCATGGTAGGATCATGTTTGCTTCACTTTCTATTTTTATTTATTCAAAAGACACAGAGAAGAAAAAGAGAAAGAGAGAAAGTTTGATTTCCCACTGGCTGGTTCACTCCCCACAAGCCTGAAATAGCCAGGGCCGGGCTAGGCGAAAGCCAGGAGCCCAGAACTCAATCTGGGTCTCTCACACGGGTGGTGGGGACCCAGCTACATCATCTGCTTCCTCCCAGGGTGCACACCTGCAGGAAGCTGGCATCAGAAGTGGAGATGGGATTGAACTCAGGAGTAGGGTGTGAGATGTGGGTATCCCAAGGGCATCTTAACGGCTGCGCCACATGCTCACTTCCTATTTGTTTTTTTTTTTGAGGGGTGTTTGGTGGGACCTGAGTTAGGGAAGATGGAGAACGGGGCGCAGGGGCCCCTGAGGGAAGTCCAGGGGAGCCAGGCCACCAGCAAGGAGGACCCGTGCAATCGGACTTCCTGATCCCACATCGCCTCTCTTTTCCGTGGCACCTGCCCATCCTCCCACCAGCCCCGAGCAAACGCCTCCGAGCCCAGAGCTTGTGGCCTTGGGGGACCCGAGACTGTTTGAGGCTCCCCAAGGTAGGGGGAGAGCCCCACGCTGTCACTCACCCTTCCAGGCTGCCCAGAGTCACCTGCAGGGTGTTGGCCTCCAGGGTCCTCCCTTGCATTCCTGACAGGGTCGGGGTGATGGCACCCATCGTCCAGCAGCCTCTGCGGTGTGCCCCGTCTTCAGCTTAGCCTGCTCTGGTTCACAGCCGCCAGCCGGCGTGTCTGCCACACTCCCACTCCTCCTCCGGGGCTGACTCCCAGGAGAAAAGGCAAATGGGTTTGTGTTTTGCATGTAACCACTTCTTGTTGTTAGTTCTGCAGCAGATCACGTAGAATGAGAGACTGGTCACCCCATCTTCCCAACACGCCCGGACACACCAGTCAAAACTTGCAAAACCTCTTCTTCTTAAATCTTTGTTCCCCAAAGTCCTTCACGAAAGCAGTATTTCGGTTTTACTTTCTTCCTAAACCGTCCCATCTTTTGTTCTCGAACTTTCTCCCCCGCCCCCAATATGCTGTCTTGCCCCTGAAGTGCCAGGCCCAGCTGACCCCACGTCACAGACAACAGGTTTGGTGCTACCTGGCCGTGGCTGCGATGTCTGCCGTCAGTGGTGATGGTCGCCTGGGCGCAGGGGCTCGCGGAGTGAGGAGGCTCAGGCCCAGCCTCCCAGCTCTGTCTTCCCAAGCAGACGCGAGGGGCACAGCGGGGCAGGCTGCCAAGGGGCCCACGAGAGGCCCCGTGTAAAGCTCATCTTCCTCCCACCCCCAAAACTGTGTGAAAAAAAACCAAACCACTCTCTGCCAGAATGGAAACGGAGAGTCAGCCACAGGAAGCGACGCCACCAACGTGCTAATGAAGCCAGGCAGGAAATGCAGCTCGTAGCAAGATAGCAGAAGGTGCAGCCCCCACCCGCCGCGCCTGGGTGGGCCACCCGCCACGCCTGGGTGGGCCAGGCGGCCCTGTGCTCTGTTGTGCAGTGGGACCAGCACTGGGCGTTTGCACCCCCACTTTCTGAGTTACCTGGGGCAGAGCCTAGGAGCACAGATGCACCCCCTTGTGATTAAGTGGGCGCAGGTGCAGCCAGGGCTGGCGGGGGGCGGGGCAGGCTTTCTAAGTGTTTAACAGAGCAGGTGTGTTTTGCATTTTGAGAACTTCTGCTTTCAGGAATAGAGCTGGGGTCGGCAGTCACCGTCCTGGTTGTTATAGTCACAATGTCCCCAGGGGCCACCGGACTTGCCCTCCTGCTCCGCCCACCGGCATGGCCTGAAGCTGCTGGCGTGGGCGGGCGGAGCCCCTCTTTGCAGGAGGAAGCCGCATCCCTTAGTGGGGAAAGGGAAGACGTCTCAGTGCCTCCCCCACCCTGGACACCACAGGCGACCTCAGCTTTGTGGTCAGCAGGCCCTGCCCCCAAGTGTCCAGCACAGGCCCCGAGGCTGCAGGCGGGTCCTGGCAGCCGGTCTGGAGCTAGAGCCTGGCTCTCCACCCTCTTTGCCTTTAACAAGGATCTGTCGCCCTGGCGTGCAGGACGGTGGACCTGAGACGGAGGGGCTGTGTGTGCACAGGGAGTCTGGCGGACAGCGAGCAGACTGTGGCTCCTCAGAGCGCATGGCCCCCACAGCGACCCCTTCAAGGCCTCCTCTGCTTCTCCACCCAGCTGGCGCCCCGGGTGTCCTGACTCCCTCCCACCACATCCAGGGAGACACCCTTGGGAGGAGGCTGCGAGGACCCTGCTCCAGGCCTCTCTGTCCCATTTTCCTTGGGCCGGAGCCCACTGAGCCCGACTCTCTGCAATGCTTCACCCTAACGGAGAGGAAGCTGGGTACACTTTAAATCCAGCGGCTCTGCTGCTTCCCTTGAACCACTTCTTGTGATTTTAGGGGCTGAAGGCCACGTGCGATTAGACCAGGGTCTACGCAAAGTTCACGGAAAAGCAGAACTATCAGCTCATTATGATGCAATTTTTTGAAATTCAACCTTTAGGTTTTTTTATAAGACTTTTTCCATGTACTACAAAAAGCAATTTTTTTGTGCCAAAAATTAACTCACGCTTCTTTTTCTTTAAAAAAAAAAAAAGTTTACTTATTTGAAAGACAGAGTGACACAGAGAGAGGAAGAGAGAGATCGATCTTCCATTCATTGTTTCCCTCCTGCGACTGCCAGGACTGGGCCAAGCCAAAGTCAGGAGCCGAGAATCCCCCGGGTCTCCTACACGGGCGGCAGGAACCTAGGTACTTGAGCCATCTCCCACTGCGTCCTGGGCACACCAGCAGGAGCTGGGTCACCAGCAGAGGCAGGATTGGACCCTGGGCACCCTGATGGGGGATGCTGGCACCACAACGCCCGCCCCACTCATCCTTTACATGATATTTTCTCATGTAGTTTTTGAAGTATTCTCATAAAGGATTAAGATGTACGTATCCACGTGAGCAAGGCCCCTTGGCGGGCGTGGGGGAGCGACGTGCCAGGGCTGTGGTGTTGTCAGAAGTCCTGTCTGCAGGGCAGAGGCACCGCAGTGAGGAGCACCAGCCTGGAGTCAGAGCCGCGCCGGAACCTGGCTGACCTGGGCAGGCCATCTCTGCTCCCGCGCACTTCCCTGGACGTAGGAGGACAGTAACCAGGCACTTCTGTGATGCTGTCGAGAGCAGTAATTTGGCTACTAATGAAAGACGCGTGGCTTAGGGCCTGGCACGAGCTCGTCGAACGGGGGTTGTTATTACATGGCGATTTCCATCTCACGTCTTTAGACCTTGGGCCTTCTCACTTCCTCTTGTGAGGTGCACCTGCCGTGCCTGTGCTACCTATGGGGCATCTCCCGTCACACACCGGGCATCAGCACAGCAGCCAGCACCCTGGCTACCCTGTCGCCGGCCCTCTCATTGCAAGCGGAATCCACCCATTGTCACCTTTGTGCGAGGTTCTTCGTTTTTAAACCAGTTCCTTTTCTTCTTGTAAAATTTCAGTCAAACCCTGTTTTAAAACTGTACACTAATGATTTCTGGGCTGTAGGACTTGCAGTGTTTTGTTACTGCTTGAATTATTACAAAAATCAAGTGTCATTGTATTAAAAAAAAAAAAAAAAGAGGGCAAAGCAGGTTACGTTAAGAGGCCTGCTCTGCCAGCCCCGGGATCTCCTCTCTCCGCCCCACCCCCCACCTGGGCCGCACCTGCCACCTCGGATGTCTGTCTGCCCAGGGCGGGGTGGGCACTCTTGCGGCCAGGGACTGTGTGGGATTTATTGCATCACTGGAGTTTCCCAGCCGGCCTGACCATAGCGGTTAGTTGGACCCTCTGTGAATTTGACCTAGATGACCTTGGTGCTGTGAATCTGCGACGTGACTGTGGGACAGGGTGAGATGCCCAGAAACAAATTTGCGGCTGGTCTTTTCTTCCTGTGTGTCCTCATCCGCCAAGGAAAAGCGTGACCCCCCCTACCCCCCCAGGGTGACCCCCCACCTCCCCCGCCCCCCAACTGCCTTCCCAGCAAGGCCAACCTGGGCTCCTGGGTTTGGTGTCCTGAGCCCTGAGAAGGTGCGAGCTGCCCCAAAGACACCCCCCACCCCGGCACGGCAGGAGCAGCCCTGGCAGCCTCCTGTGGGGGAGCCCCCGCCCCCATCCCTTTGCCAGGAGCCCCCCAGTCCGGACACGTCTGCGACTGGAACAGAGGTGGCACACTCCTTCCTTCTCCCAGGTGAGGACAGGAGGGTGTAGAGAGGGCCGTGCCCATGCCACCCAAGAACCCCGGGCAGAGGGAGGAGCTTGGGGAGTGGGGGATGGGAGCAGACTGGGGGAAGCGCCTGCACGGGCTGAGTCCTCAGGGAGTTGGGGTGGTGTTGCCAACAGGCGGGAGAACGCCCCCCTGCATCCTTGGGTCCTGCAGGCAGAGGGGGCCCCGCCCTTGCTCCCTGGTGGGCTCTCTGCCAGGCAGCTTCCCCCAGTGTCCCTCGAGACTCCCCGGCTAGGGCCCCAGAGCAGGCGCAGACAGCGGTCGGTCTGCCAACAGCTCCAAGCCTTGCGCCAGGCCTGTGGTGCACGGCAGTCTCTGGTAGGAAGTAGAGACCGAGCCCTCAGTAGAGGGAGCGGGCTGGGTGGTCGCACCAGGAATCAGAGGGGCTCTGCCTGTCTCCAGGGAGGCGCAAGGGCAGAGGGCCAACAGTGGACGTGCCAGCAGGAGCGGAAGGCCAGCCCAGGGAATACACAGGGCCAGCAGGAGCGGAAGGCCAGCCTGGGGAACACACAGGGCGAGCTGGCTTTCTCTGTACCCTCCGGTGGGAGCAGACCATTCCAACCAGCCAGGATGCTATCTCACAGGCCAAGGCATCCCGACCTGCCTAGGGTGCCAACAGTGTGTCTTCATTTGATTTCTTTAACTGCACTTTCTTAATTTTTATGTGTTTGGAAAGCAGAGCGACAGAGAGATGGAGACAGAGAGAGATTTTTCCATCTGCTGATTCAACCCTCACTCCCACTCCCCCAAATGCTCGCAACAGCTGGAAGTGGGCCAGGCTGCAGGCAGGAGCCCAGGCACTGAAGCCATCAGCTGCTACCTCCCAGGGTGTGTGTAGGCAGCAGGCTGGATCCCAAGTGGAGCCAGGGGCTGGCGTTGTGGGGCAGTGGGTGAAGCTGCCGCCTGTGACCAGTTCATGCCCTGGCTGCTCTACTTCCAATCCAGCTCCCTGATTATTCACCTGGGAAAGCGGTGGAGGATGGCCTAAGTGCTTGGGCCCAGCACCCCTGTGGGAGACCCAGATGGCCCAATCCTAGTCACTGCAGCCATTTGAGGAGTGAACCAGCAGCTAGAAGCGCGCTCTCTCTCTCTGTAACTTTGCCTTTCAAATAAATAAATAAGTCTTTAAAAAAGAAGCGGAGGCAGGACTTGAACCCAGGTACTCTGGTATGGGACGTGGGTGTTCCAAGCAGTGACCTAATCATTGAGTTGAACAGCCAGCTGCCTTGGGCAACTGTGTGTGTCAGAGGACACCCGTTTGTGCGGCTTGGCCTGCCCTGTGCCCTGCACAGCGGGCTGGGCCCACGCGAGCCGTGTGTGCCGGCTACAGATGCACTGCTCTTCCACTCTGCCCCAGACTGCAGCCACGCTGGCGCCAGCACAGCCCCGCTGGCCTGTTGGAGTTTTGTGGTTCTCGGTTCAGTCTTCCAGTGAATTCCTGTTTCCAAGAAGCCATTCTTTTGCGGCCGGTGCATAGCGCTGATCCCAAGGCAGGAGCCAGGTGCTTCTCCTGGTCTCCCATGGGGTGCAGGGCCCAAGGACTTGGGCCATCCTCCACTGCACTCCCTGGCCGCAGCAGAGAGCTGGCCTGGAAGAGGGGCAAACAGGACAGAATCCGGCGCCCCGACCGGGACTAGAACCTGGTGTGCCGGCGCCGCAAGGCGGAGGATTAGCCTGTTGAGCCACGGCACCGGCCCCAAGAAGCCAATCTCACAGTGGAGCACAGGTCCTGAAATCACGGGCATTCTCTCACTTAGTCACCCTGGCCTCCTTACACGCCCTGGAACACATAAAAAGATCTGTGGCGGGGCCCTGGCCTTGGCGGCGCCCTCTTGCGGCCACTCCTTGCCTCCATGTAATTGTCCACCTCGCCCTCTCGCTTCCCCCAGGTCCGTCCTGGGCGTCTCCATCAGAGCCACCTGCCCTGACCCCTCTGCTTTCCCACCTGGCAGCCCTGCTGCCCGCACCTGACCTGACACGTCACCTGTTTGTCTTGTTTATTCTCAGAGTGCACACAGTGTGACTGTCACGATGGCTATTACACTTGTTCGGTGAAGAAGGGACCAGGGACAAGGTCACAATGACGTGGCCGGGTGTGAGCTCGTCCGGTGCTGGGTTTGACTTAGCAGAGCCAAGGCACCTGTTTCTTGCGCTTCGAGGGCGTGGAGCCCTCTGTCTTGTGGCAGGGCCAGGATTTGAACAGGAGCTGTCAGATGCCGGGCTGTTAGCACCCCCTCTCGCGTGAGGCACCTTGCATCTCCTCCCCGGTCTCCTGTACTCCCACTCCCAGACCCTGCTCTCTCCACAGGCGGTCCAAGGCACGGGGTGTCACCCCTGGCAGCCCCTGCTCCTCACGGCAAGGTTCTGTTCCACCTCACCTGTGTGCACCCTGATAATTCTAACGGGCCAGAACTGAGACAGGATGCAAACGAAGCACAACTGCTCCTTCCGTTGTCACCCGGCTTTGCACAATTTCAACACAGGTTCTTCTGTGTATTAATTGGAATTGTAGCCCTCCAGGGCCAGCAGCGACCTCAGAGCTGGGCTAGCTGAAGTGTTTTGAAGTCAGGTGACATGAAGGGCAAAAAAAAAAAGTCTTAAAAAAAAAAGTGCTACCTTGGTGGCACACACACAGGGCCCCGAATCTTCTCTAAGAGGGCCTTTTCTGACCTCCGCTGTGTAGCTGGAAAATCCTTAGTGCAGCTCGATGGTCTCTTCGTAGCCAGAGTCCAGCAGGCCAGCAAGCGGGGCTGGGATCAGGGTAGCGTGCTCCTCCTGCCTCCCGGTCTGCCACGCAGCAGAGTCTCAGCTCCGTTTCTCTGGTGGTGGGGTCCTTAGCTCCTCCACCGCAGGCTCAGAAACTGAAAAACTCAGCTGAAAGGTCCCACAGGCAGGGGGCAGGAGCGCCTGACTGCGGCGCGGGGCTCTGGGTGGCCTCAGATCTGCTCCGCCTCCCAAGCGCAGCTGAGGCCAGCGCCGGTTGTTGTCCTTTGCTCCCCAGCTCTTACAAACAGGTCTCCCTGTGCACTCACGGATGTGGCCTCGGCCCCAGGCCGCCTAGCACACGGGGCCCAGGCTGGTGTGGCCGCCGCAGACACGCGCTCGCCCCCGCCCCCGTGAACGTGATGGCAGCCAGGAGTGTGGACCCTGTAAGCTCTCATCGTGAGTGACGGGGGCAGTCCAGGTTTGACACCAGCCGCTCTCGGGAGGTGACCAGAAGTCTTCCGAGGACAGGGAGGCCAGGGGCCATTATTTGAAGGGCAGATCTGTCTACCTGGGTCCCACGGCAGGGTATAGGCAGGCTCGGAACTCCGACGCCCCCACCCCCCTCTAGCTCAACCTGTTCAGGCCTCAACCTCCCTCCCCAGAGACCCCAGGCCAGGGGCTGGTAACCTTCTCTGGATTTGCCTGGCTGTGTGTGCACTTGGGAGGGAGCCAGCTTTGAGTCAACTCAGGGAGTACACGGGCAGGGGAGGAGACAGCAGCCAGGAAAGGGGACACACGGACCCTCCCCAAAGGTGCAGGGCGAGGGGGCCTTCTCCTGTAGAGCTGGGGTGGGGACAAGGAGGGGCAAGCTCCTTTACACACAGGACTGGCCAAGTTGGCCTTCTTTTTTGTAATTCACAAATTGTTTAAAAGTTTTTATTTGAAAGGGAGGGAGGGAAAGACAGAGATCTTCCATCTGCTGGTTCACTCCCCAAACACCTGCACCAACCAGGGCTGGACCAGGCAGCAGCCGGGAGCCTGGAGCTCCATCGGAGTCTCCCACATGGGGGGCAGGGACCCAGGTTCCTGAGCCATCACCTGCTGCCTCCCAGGGAAGGAAGCAGATCCAGGCTCGGGTGCAGGTGCCTTAAGCAGTGTCTTAACCCCTGTGCCAAATGCCCGACCCCACGACTGGACTTGACCATCCATTGAACTAGTCTTAGGGGTACGGTTGTCTCTGCTAGAACACTTTTTTGAAAAAAAAAAAATTATTTGAAAGGCAGAGTGACAGAGAGATTCCATCTGCTGGTTCACTCCCTGAATGGTTGCTCACAGCCAGGTCTGTGCCAGGCGGAAGCCAGGAAGTCCACCCAGGTCTCCCAGCTGGGTGGCAGGGGCCCAAGTATTTGCTTTCCCAGGTACATCGGCAGGAAGCTGTATCAGAAGCAGAGCAGCTGGGACTCAAACTGGTGCTCTAGTCTGGGATGCCGGTGTTGCGGGCGGCAGAGGCCCAACCCACTGTGCCGGGTGCTGCCTCCCAGGATATTTCCGAGGCTTCCACATCACGTGCTGGGGTCAGGAGGCGGGGAGCCATGGGAGCCTCTGTTTGGCAGAGCCGAGAGGCACAGACTGAGGCCCAATAGAGACAGGCGGCAGTGAGAGCAGAAGACACAGGGCGGGGCTTCAGCAGAAAGGACCTTAGTTCTGTCTGTGATGATTTTGCGACTCCTGCGAGCAAATAAACCCCAGCTCGTTCTCACAAAAATTAATTTTTACTTTTGCTTGTAGCTTTATTTATTTATTTTTTTATATCCCAGCCCCTGGTGTAAAGGGAGCAGGCACCGTGCCAGCGGGGAAAAGGCCTCACACGGGGTCCTTTCCTAAAAGCTGGAGGGGGTGGACAAGGCCCTTTCCTGTCTCTGATGTTTCAAAGCAGAGATGTGACCTGACTGTGCGCCTGGGTGACAGCTACAGGAAGGCTGAGTGAGACGTGAGGGCTCAGAGCACAGATGACCTCCCAGGAGGCTGCTGTCACCTGGGCCAGTCGCGCTCCATCAGAGCCAGGGCGCGATGGACAAAGAGAGGCAGGCCTGCCCAGACCGCCTCGCCCCTACCTTTCCAGAAGCTCCGGCTTCCCCGCTCCCAGACGTGGCTTCTAACCACGCGGGCAGAGCGGAGCCCAATCTACAAGACAACGAGGGTGGCAGCCAGGGTTGTGCGTGCCCAGCGACAGCCCGAGGCCTGCACCTGCTCTGATGGGGTAGCTAGGGCAGTTCCCTCCTCAACTTCGACGAGCGGTGGCCGTACCCAGAGGCGGCGACACAGGGAGGACAGCGCAGTGACAAGTGGGCACGGGCCTTTATTCTCAGTGCATGGCAGTACTGGTTTCTGCTCACCAGCAAGAATTATTCGTTCAAAAAAAAAAAAAAAATCCCTTGGAAAACTCCTTGGCTCTTCTTCCCTTCTCAGTGGAACACCACATTTGAATGGCACATCTGCCAATATACAGCACCCCCCTCCCACCCCAAGAACCATATAAATACATGCGAAATATTGTCCACAGAGCTTAAAGAATACCAAGATGCGGGTACAGGCCGGTGCTGAGCCGCAAACACTGGGCACACGTCCTTTGTTTGTGTCATGCAGGCCACAAGAGTCAACCTTGTGTTTTTCTCTTTTGTACAAAAATACCAGTGCTTGTTCTACTAGCTAACAAAAAGGACGAGGTGGAACTCCAAGTTCCTACCTGCGCGCGCAATCCAAGAGCACACGCACACAGGTTTGTTGGCACGGACATAGGGCATATGCACACGTGGCACACACACACACACACACGGGGACGACAGGAGCCCCGGGCCGACCGGGCACAGGGGGCTCATCTCCCTCCGCCTCCTGTAACAGCAGGCCCGACGGCAGGGGTGGGAGGGCAACAGGACTGGCACGGAGCCACGCCGGACCGAGGGTCTGGTCTGCTCTGGGGCGTTCCTCAGCGTCATGGCCTCCGTGTGGTCCCCACGTGGGACAGGTGAGGAAGTGGGCCGAGGGGGATGGTCCCAGGAGGGGGCGTGTGAGTGTGCCCAGCCTCGATGGGTTTTGGGCAGTGAGGGAATCGCTCAGACTGGACTGGGCAGACTCTCCCCCTCTTGATGCTCCGGGGGAAGAAAGTCAAGTAATGAAGCCTCCCCGGGCCCCTCAAAGATGGGGGACCCCTACAGGGAGGGCTCAGCCCCGAGGCCAGGACCAGTCACTGCTGCCCCGAGGCTGAGCCCGCCGTCCCTGACCTGGCACAAAGCACAAAACCTTTCTAGGGAAGGAAAGGAGCCTCAAATCAGGTGTGCGCACAAAGACTCACTCGCGGGAAACTCCCAGGGGAACAGGAAGTGAGAGAGCCATAGAAAGCAGCGGACCCCAGACCGGAGCATCCTAGGGACCAGGAGGTGGTGCTGGCCTGGGGAGCACTTTGCCTGCCATTCTCTGAGAAACACAAATCAGGCAGAAGGTCCTGGCTCTAACAGCCGGCTGCCAGGAGCCTGTGGCCTGGCTCCTCCCCGGCCAGCCTGGGTTCCCTAAGCTCACCGGGAGAGGATGCTAGGATGGCATTTTCTCCCCCTCCCCGTCAGACCTTTTGCAAACCCAAAGCACCATTTTGGGGAGAAGCATTAGGAACTTGTGCCGTATCTGCTCACTGCCAATTGGATTGCTGAAACTCAATAGAAAAAACTTACATCAAAAACAACATATGCACATAAACACTGAAACTTACTCAATTCCTTATCAACAAAATTTATATTAAAAAAAGTCTAGAACCCGACAGATTCCCCCCCCCCCCCCAAGTACAAGGATGGCTGTTTGGCGAAAGGAAGCACAGTGCGCTGGTTCTGAAACCAACGGCGGAGACACGAGGTCACCCCTTGTGTCAAGGTGCGCACTTCCTTCCACCAGGTTCTGTGACGGCACTGCATTGTGAATCCTTTAGATACAAGACATATGGCTGACTCAAAAATATCAGTTTCTAATCTAAAGAAGACTATATGGTTTTTTGCATAATATTTCTGTATTTTCTCTCCTATGGAAACTAGCACACTCACATACACACACACACAGAGAAACCATTGACTTTAAAAACCTAGACATGAGCTCTCCTGGGTCCCTGTCTCAGGAGCAGACATGGTCGGGGAGGAGCCTCCGAGCTTCTTATTGGCTTGCTTTTTAGAATGATCTGAGGTAATAAAAGACTTGACAGAATTAAATCTTCCGATGTACTTAATAAATATTTATGTGAACACCTTACACCTTGGGTGAGCTGTTTATTATCCCCCTGTGGGTACTGAAGACAGAAAAACCGCTGAAGCATGGAACCTGCACAAAACCAAAGCCAAGTTGCTTTTTCTCTTCCCTGCTAGGATGGATCTGCAGCAGTGCGGGGTGCAGTGGGCATGGCTTCTTTGCTGGCCCCACCTTCGACAGATAGCGCAGGAGAGTGGGGAGAGGGAGCAGGGCTCTGGGAAAGGCTGGAGCAGGCAGGCTCAGGTCACCTTCCTCCCCCAAGCGGGATTCACACGCGCCTCGAGCCCCCTCTACTTTCTTCCCATCGCTCTTGGAGGAGGGGAGTGGGCTTCATTTATTACAGGGGACAGGAATGAAGTCGGGGGGCCCCCTCCCATGTGCCCCCACCTGCCCCAGGGAGGAACACTTGAGACACCCCCTCGCGAAGCCCCCAGCTCCTGAGGGGCAGGTGGGGAGGGCAGCACTCGGGGAGAAAAGGCACCGGGCTCTCCCCCGTGGCAGCCCAGCCGGACACACTGCTGGCAGGGGGCTCGTGCGGGGTGGGGTGGGGAGGGAGGGGTGCAGGAGGAAGGCAAGGGCAAGAAGGGGGCGCTGTGGGGTGGGCCTTTTGCCCCCCGTGAGCCGGTAAATGCTGCAGGCTCCCCCACTCTGGATACACATCTTTCAAGGTAAGAATTTTTGAGAAGGGCTGGGATTGTCTCAGAGACCGGAGGGACAAGAGGCAGACCAGAGAGCCAAAGGGGATGCGCGGGCCGGCCCCCAGGCCCCGGAAGTGCGGGGCTTCTGGCCCCTGTGGGCAGGTGCTCTGGGGTCCTGCTGCAAGGGCCCGGGGGCTCCCTCAAGGCTTCTGGATGCTCACTCGCCCAACCCTTGGCTGATGGCTTTGAAAGCAGCAGCTGCCCCCGAGGAGGAGCGCCCGGGCGTCTGCTCCGAAGGCCCGCCAGCTCCTGGTTCTCGAAATCCAAGTCCAGCCAGGGGGCAGGGCACCCCCAACTCACCCTTCTGCCATCCCTTGAGGACGAGGCGAGGACTCAGGCCCACAGTGAACTCTCCCGGATGTATGCAGGTGTCCCAGCTGAGGCTGCGCTCTCCCTGCACCGGAGCCTCCCCCGCCCGGCCAGATGGCAGTTTAGAAGCAGAAGGTAGCCTGGCAACAGCAGGTGACCTCGTCAGCCCCTAGCTGCTCCCACAGGACCCTTCCTCAAGGAAGCCTCCCTGCCTGTGCAGCTACACCGAGGTTTCTACGGGGCCAGGAGGGAGAACGGTGCAGCTCCACGCGATGCACCCACGTCCTCTCTAGTCTCTCAACGGACACAGCGCTAAAAACAGAAACAAGCCGGGGGGAGGGAGACGATGCCAGGCAGGTGGGGCTGGAAGGGCAGGAGGAGCCAGAGGCCCTCAGGTGAAGCGTTTAAAATGGGACAAGTTGTTGTGAGCTCGCTCACTCAGCCGGCTGGCTCCACATCTCTCCGCATTTCATCTGGGGCTGTCTGTCTGTCTGAACTCTCAGCGTGGCTGATCAACGGCCCAGACCCGTGGGGCAGCGTCCCGAAGTCAGGAGAAGGTCACGCAGCTGTGAACACTGGGGTGGGGGCGTCGGGGGCGGGGCTCGGGTTGGGGTGACGCCCAGAGGATTGTCATCATTTCACCACGGACATCGGACGCTGGGACAATGGACGCCCGGAGGAGGAGACTCTGCCAGTACCTGCCCGGGGTTTGACTGGATCCTGCTACAAACCCCAGCTCAAGTTTTGGCTGCCATCCTGGTAGGTCTCTTGTTTATGCGTCTTCTTTGTGCTCAGGTGGGGGGGTGTGGGGGGGTTCAAACACACTTGGGAGCAGCTGATGTGACAGTGGCAAGTCGCATCGTCGCCTTATGGGTAGGGCAGATGAGAAGGGGCGCAGGGGAAGCAGGGGTGGGGGTCCTAGAACGAGCGTTCACACGGAGGTCTCCAGGCTGTGCAGAGGGCTGTCGGAGCAGGACGCGGCGGCTCGCGACGGCTTGCAGTCCACCGCGTTGTTGTTTCTGTTGGCGTAGGGCGCGGCCTCGCCGTCCGGCGGGAACACCTTGGACCCAGAGTCAAGGGCCTCGTGCAGACTGTCGTCCTCCTGCTCATCTAGGAAGGGTGTTCGCGGCGACTCCTCATCTATGGCGAATTCAGGGTGGGTCATGAAGTTGTGGATGGAGTTCTGGTTCCTGGGCTTCTGAATGCTCTCGTGGAGGGAGCTATGGAATGCTTTGACCACCTTGATCTACACCGGGGGAAGGAGGAGGAGGACGAGAAAACAGCACGGTGAGAATCAGTCAGCAGGAAGGCGACCGGCGAGGAGAGGAACGAAGCCCAGACACAAACAACCGCTTGACAACCAAAAACCAAGAGACCATGGGGCATGAGAAACATCGCACGGCTCAAATGTCAAGCAGGGGGCGGGGCGGGGCAGGGGTGAGTGATGGCAGACAACTGTGACGCATCAAAAGCTGAATTAAAAAAAAAAAAAAAAAAGTAGGAAACCCAAAGCAAAGTCAGCATTCCCAAACAATCCATTCTTAAAATGAAACAGAAAACAAATGAGTCATTAGTTCTTTCGGATGGAGGGCAAAGACGCTGGAACTGGGTGCAAGTTAACAGCCAAACGTTAAAAAAAAAAAAAAAAGATTCACACGTGTGGACTTCTGTGTCGAGGCCAAACATTTCGTGAATGCGGGATAGGAAAAAATGACACATTGAAGCTTACTTATTTGTTTAACCCCCCTCCAAGGGCCAAGAGGAAACCGATCTGCACATTGAGTGACAAGTGACCGTAAACGCTACACAGCCAGGCAGACAAACCAGTCTTCACTTGTGTGGGCAGCATGCAGGCAACGAGAACCTTCCAACCGAGTGAGCTGCCCTCGCGGTCAGAAGACATGCACGGGTTCACAGCCCGAAACCTCCGCTGGGCCCCCTTCCCTGAGAGAAAACGGAACTCGACTCCTTCACTCCTCCCCTGGATGAGGCTAAAACACAGGTGTCAAAGGATGCTCTCCTCCTGCCTACGAGGGGAGGCCTGGCTCCCACAACCCAAATCCATGTCCCCGTCTCTGCGCCCAACGAAGCCCCTGCCTCCAGCTGTTTGCAAACTGTGCAGAGGAACACGGTTCCTAGTGGAGAAGGGAAAGGGAGAGATGGGGCGGGGAACCCAGTCCAGGAAGCTGTGCTGCACGCTGAGTTGGCCTTTGACAGGGCGCCTCCCAGAGGGCGGGCAAGGGGACTGCACCGGCCCGTGTCAGCCTTTGTCCTCCTGCACGGACAGGAGGGGACTCGGTCACTCCAGGGTCCAGAGGGAGCTGACATGGACAGATGTCCGGGAACAGGATCTGCTCCTTGGGCAGCTCTGCTGTCCTCACCTGTAGCTCGCTCTCCCTCCCTCTCTCTGAGCCTGGGCTGGAAGAATCAGGGGAGGGGGAGTGGACTGGATGCCAGAGAACCTGGAGGGGCGTGGTCTCAGGGCAGCTTTAGCTGTGGGGAGGTGGCTGATCCTGGTCTCCTCCGCAGGGGAAGCTGCTGAGGCTGGGCGGGGCGGGGAGAAGTGCCGGATACTGGGGTAGGGCATCTGCTCAGGCAGAGTGCACTCATGGAGAAGACCTAAGAATGTGGAGGAGCCAGCAGAGCAGAGTCGGGGGCCGGCGCTGTGGCGGGTAGCGGGCTAAGCTGCCACCTGCAGTGCTGGCATCCCGTATGGGCACTGGTTCAAGTCCCAGGCTGCTCCACTTCTGATCCCGCTTCCTGCTAATGCGCCTGGGGAAGCAGGAGATGGACCAAGTGCTCCACCCTCGTGGGAGACCTGGAAGAAGCTCCTGGTTTCAGCCTGGCCCAGCTCTGGCTGTTGTGGCCATTTTGGGAGCAAACCAGCAGATGGAAGACCTTTTTCTCTGTTTCTCCCTCTTTAACTCTACCTTTCAAATAAAGAAAATGAATCTTTTAAAAAGAAAGCCAAATAAATTAGCTGAATCTCCTGTCCTAGGGCTTTCTGCCACTGTGTAGAACCTTCCAGAACACTAGGCAAAGAAGGCTCACCGTCAGTATGGTTGGTCCCTCTCCCTGGAGAAACTGCGCGTCCACTGGCTAAGTTTCCTGCTCTTCCTTGTCCCACCACAGCCTGCGGCCCCACTCAGCAGGGACGTGGCAAGGACTTCTTGCCACTCAGTGGGATCAAGCAGCTTAACACCTCAGCTAGGAAGAATCAAGGAACCAGGCCACACGCGCCCCTGACTGCACAGGACTGAGGACCCACGTTTCCGTCCTCCCAGGATTCCTGCCGTGCGCCTGAGGGTGAACTGTACCTGCACGATGCCTCTGCTCCCGATCCCGGTGAACAACTCCCGCTTCCCACGGCTCCACATCAAATCTCAGAGCGAGGCAACTGGGATCAGGTGAGCCCAAACCAACGCCTTCTCTCTTGGCCCCAGGGGCTACACGGGCCGATGGACAGGCCCCAGCACTCCCACCTGCTGCAAAAGTGCTCACGTATCCCGCCCTGCTCATCTGCTTTTGGGATCTCAGAACCTCTAGGGGGAGTACTACAGGACGGCGTGCACCCTCAGCATCAGTGACGTCAGATTTCCTACTTCTGTTTTAGACGCAGGTGAGAACTTCCTAGAGACAAGTCCATGGGAAATCCACTACGGAAAACAGACTTTTAAACAAACTGAAGTTGGAATGAGGGTCTGGAGTCCTGCTTGCTGGCTTTTCCTCTCACCTGCTGGGTGGCCAAGCATTGTTATAGGAGATAAAAAGTGATCTGGGGATGAACAGATGGAAAAAATAGGGGAGACTTTTGGGGGAACAAGGAAGAGCCATCCAGCCTGGACTGCAGACCTTCGGGAATCTAAAGGGACACCGGCCACCTGTAAGGGAAGCTGAGAGTCAGAGAGCTAGGGCCACCACCTGGCCTGGTGGCAGGAGAGAAGGGGACGCGGCAGAGCGCGTGCGGGCCCAGGGAACCGCGTTACATCACCGCCCCAGGCCCGGCACCCTCCCTGCAGCGTGGTGTGTGGTGCGGGATCAGCAGTGGAGGCAGGACAGGGCTAACGCGGCAGGTGGGCGTCGTGCAAGCTCTGAGCCCTGCCCACTCAGCCAACCCCCCGCCCTCCCTGCTCATTCGGGAAGGGGGCTCCTTGAGGACAACTCCTGCTCCTGTCCCAGGAGCCCGAGCAGTGCCCAGGGCCACTCTGGGGTCAGACGGAGACGCCCTTTCTCCAGCTGGAGTGCGGCCATTTTCTGCTCCCTTTCCAGAAAGCAGGGGAAGAAAGGCCCGGGCTCTCCCTGGAGAGGGAGGCCCTGGACAGCCGTCCAGGGAGGGTGGGACAGATATTTGAACCAGTTCAAGATCCAGAATGGGAAAATGCCTGACCCTGACTTCCCGGACTTCCCTGGAGGAAGGCACAGCTGGAGGAAGACCGGGGCGGCCTGCCTATGCTCCGAGCTTCTACTGGAGCCAGCACGCGGGCTCTCTCCCCCTTAGTCTCCTGACACTCACCCTTCCCGCCAGAGAGGCAAAGAACAGACGCCAGTTAGCAGGGAGAGCAAATGCGGGAGAGGAGGGATTAAGACAGGAACGTGGGAGGCCCGAGGGAGAGGCTCTTGGATACTCGCGGGCTGATACTTCTCTTGTTCTTTCTTGCCTGCCTTTGAGCCTGTGGACGCAGCACCCCCGCAAGTCTGACACCAGAACACTTATGGTTGGCTCAAAAATCAAAACGAATCCAACTCTGGTCAACCTGCCCGGTTCACAATCCGGCACGCCATGGACAACGCAAAGGCTCTTCCTGTGGCTCTGTGCCAGGGTTGGGCACGGGGCTGGGCGGGGTGGCCGAAGGCGCGGACTCGACTCAACACGCAGCTCTGGGAAGCCCCATGAGGCACTTACTACCTCCTTCACGGCCCTGTCGGGGAAGAGCTGGCTGCTTTCCCATGTTCCCCTCTGGGACAAGGCCCAGTGACCGGGAAGAGGAAGGCACAGCACCAGCCAGGATCTGACAATCTACCACTGGGACCACCTGCTCTGAGCCTGAGAGCGCATGGCATTGCAATGGCCAGGCTGGCTGGCAGAGCGGCTCCTAGACTGCACGTGCAAACGAGACAGGAAGGGCTGGCTACCGGTGAAGTAATCGAACCAGAGGAGAGGAGGAGCAAAAGAGGGTTGCTCTTCAGAAACCCCTAAAAAAAAAAATAGCTTAGTTGATGACGTAAAACACGTTGTTTTGATCCTTCCACGTGTTTCACCTGCCCAGAAGTGAGTCAGTAGATTCTTAAGGCAAGAGCTTGCTTTATTTATGGGCCCTGCAAGTAAAAGGACCAGGACCCTCCACCCTGAGCTACCTGCCCCGCTACGGCTGTCGGGCTGCTGCTGCTGGCCGCCAGGGGCGTGCCAGCAGGAGGGCTGTCTGAGCCAGCCCAGTACTGGCTGGGCTACGGCAGGTGCAGCGGTCAAAACCCACAGGCGTGGCGGCTCTCTGTGTGCCTCTCCTCAAGCGACCCCCACGTCACCCTCAAGTGAAGAGACTCCCTGGGTGTCCACTCAGCCTCACCTTGTGTCTGAGCTTAGGAGGGAGAGTTTAGACTCAAAAGGAGTAGAGGAGCAGCGACACAGCCAAACAAAGCAAGAGACAAAAAACAAAAAACCCCGAAAACAACAAAAAAGAGGCAAAGCAAAACGAAAACACAAGGAAAGGAAGAAACAAGTGATGCAGAGGCACAGGCGGAAACAGGATTCTGGTCTTTAAAATGCTTAAGGTTTAATAGCTTTTCAACATGGAAAAATAATAATCAAAGGGCACACAGCCTGGTTTTAGAGTGGGACTTTTGTCTTTTCTTCCCTTGGGTCAAAGGTCAAAGGGAAAAACCAAAAGGAAAAGCTAACCACGGTGGGTTAGGGCGGAGGCCGCGTGCTCTCTTGTGGTCATCTTAGCAAATCATGCATCGTAAGAGACTCTCACTCACTGCCCACAGTAGGAGATGACGCGGCAGCAGCAACGGAAGTGGTGGGGGAGGTTCTGACTGGCACAACCGATACATAGGACGAGCTAGGACCCAGTTTTACGTCAAGGTGCTGCCCCATGGTCTGGCGCCTTAGGACTCCCTTAATAGAGGCTCCCGTCTGGAATGTGTTAATTACTTCGATCTGCAAAGAATCAGAGAGTGAGACAGCTTTGCTCCACAGTCAGAGAGAGGGCAGGAGAGCGAGGGCGGGCGGTGGGGGGCTCAGGGAGGGCACAGGAGATAGAGAGGAGGGAGAGAGAGAGAGGAGAGAGTCGCTCACACACAGCCGTGGGGAGGGGAGGGGAGGTGTTCATTGCATATCGCACTTCAGTTAAGAACAGTTTACCATGGAGCCACATCCCCGCTCAGGACTCAGAGCCCGGCTGTGCCGGGCATCTGAGTTGTGCAGGTGTCCTTGCGTCTTCAGAGTTCGAAGCGGGCTGCCCCGACTCCGGCCCCCCTTGAGCTAGGCAGGGCCTGGAGCCTGCGCATCGTCCTGACCCCGACTGTGAAACAGAAGGCGCTCGGGCACCTGCACCAAGTCAGCCGGCAGCCTCTGTTTGCAGGTTCCCCAGGGAAATAACTCACGTGTTTCAGGAAAAAACCCAGGGGGTGTGGCAGACCGTACAGAGGCGGCCGAAGAGGAAAGGCGCCCGAACCCCGAGACTCCTGGGATTACAGAGTCTCCTGGGAGCCCCTTTCCCCAGGCTGAGGGGGACAGGGCCCGTGCGCCCGTGGCCAGGGAACGCACTGGAGTTCCTGAGCGTCCAGCAGTTAGCCCGGGGTGTGGGGAGGAGCAGCTGCTGGTGGCGGTGGCAGCCGAGGCTCCAGGCCTGTGCCAACCAACGTCTCCTCACGGGCAGGGCAGTGAATGCCATTCGCTTCCCAACAATGGCCTTGATCAGCCGTTGTCACCCCTGAACCCAAGGGAACAAGGCACAAACCAGAGGGAAGTCCCTGCTCTGTCGTGCACCTGCAGGAATCGTGCCCGGCGCGTCCATACACCTAACACCCAGGGTCATCTACCGGGGCCACGGGAGAGGTGCTGCCTCTCTCGCCCGCCACACCTCCCCAGGAGTGGAGGCCGGAAAATGGGCACCTTGTGACCAAAGGGTTGTTCTCGTGGCGGGGGGTGGGGTGGGGGGTGTGTGTGTGGCCTTCAAAAAGCTCATGGAAAATGCAAATGATGAAAAAACCATGATTCATGGATAACAAGATTTTTTGCACCAAAATAAACGTTACCTTTTAATTCCACTTTCTACAAACTTTTTGAAGTACCTTTGCATTTATGAAGCTTCCTGAGAAGCTGTGAAATGTTCTGGGTTGGTTTCTGGATTCGGATTCCAGGGAACTGCGGGAGGGCAGGTCTGGCACAGGGGAGGTTCCAGTTCCATGGAAGGGGGGGTGCTGCAGACACCCCTAACTCAGTACTCATTCGGGCAGCTGAGTCCCAACCTCGACAGTGAAACTGGACACCAGCTCACCTTCCCAAGACTCTAGCCCTTAAGTTTCTCAAAACTTCTGCTTTCTAGAGCTTTTAGCGTTCAGGGAGAATAATCTAGAACCAGGACTGGATAACAGCTTGGCAACACCTCCAGTCGCCAGGGGTTGTGAGGACCATGACAGTGAGAAGCAACTGGCTGGCAGGGATCCTGTTAGCACCCTCCTGGGGCCGAGGGTTTGAAGCCACGAGGGGACACACAGCTGCTCACAGGGGCAGGTACCCGAGGGAGTGGCATGGCTTTGGTCACTGTAGCATCCCTAGCCGGTTGTTTTTGTGGCCCAGACTGCCTGGTGCTCCAACAGAGAAAGGTCGTAGGCCAAAGCTAGGCAGCCAGAGCCACCAAACAGAGAGGTGCACGGTCAAGGGGACGGAGGCTGGCAGTGGAAGGAGAGGAGGACCCAGGGGCCTCAGCCCCCCGGGAGAGGAAACGGGCAAGGAGGGGGCAAGGAGGGAGCGAGGAGGCACTGCAGTGAGGGGCTCCTGGTTAGGAAAAAAACCACGCAATGGAAGAGGAGGTGGGTGTTCCTGAAGGGAAGAAAAGCAAAGAAAGGTTATTTGGGAAAAGAGCAGACCCCCGGGAAAGCACAGGGGCAGAGATGGGAGCCGAGGGCACCAGGTTCTAGGGGCACTCGACGGACTCGGCAGCTGGCGGCTGGGGTGGGCGCCGTGCACACCCCCAGGGGCCTGTGCGGGTCCCGCTGGGGTGCCCCTCTCTGGGAGGAGGCACTCAAGTGCGGGGAGAGCAGCCGCAGGGCTCCCCTGCCCGGCCCTTGTCCACTTCCCCGACCGCCGTCTTGCCCGTGGGAGGCCCCGTCCTGCTGGGTGTGCGACTGGACGTTCGCGTCTGCTGGGAGGCGGGCCGCACCGGAGACCTCTCTGAGCCAATTGCAAGGCCAGTTTTGAGGCGGAGCATGATTTTTGGGATCAGCGGAGGGAGACAGGCCCGAGACGGGAACCTCGGGATTGGCACAATAAGGTGTGTGGGGTGACGGCGGCGAGAGGCGGAACGGACCAGCCCGTTCCAGAAGGGAGCCTCGGCTGCTGCGTGGAAGGTGGTGGGAAAGAAGCCACTCTGAGGTGACAGGTAGGGACTTGGGAGCAGCAGCAGGAACCGCTTCCTAATCCCACCTCAGAAAGGGCAAAAGGGAAGAGGTTTGAAGAAAAGACAGCTTCTTCCTTTTCGAGAAGCAAGCCGGAATCCTGCAAGAGACGCTCGGGCGTGGGGACACTGCTGTCACAGGGCGGGGGGTCTGAGTGGGAGGGCAGGGCATGAGTTGGTTTTCCCGAGCTCCCTCCGGAGAACGGCAATTCCCGTAACGGCAGCGCGGGGGCACCGCACGGCCTGCGGGGGATCTGGTCCAGTGCTTGCAGGAAGCTTGCCCATCCCACAGAGGGCGGCAGAGAGCACTCGAGCGCCAGCCCGCAGCTTGCAGGCTTGGCAGACAAGGTCCCTCGGCCCAGGCCCCGGGACTCCCTGCCTCCCACGGCTGCCCATGCAGAAACCACTGTCTCCGTCCTGGAGCTCGGGAGCTGGGGCTGCCATGGCACGGGGAGAGACACCGGCCGCCCGCCACCCTCTCCCAGCATGGGGTGGTGTCCTCCCCCGGGGCGAGCAGAGACCACGAGCAGAGTACCTGGGTCTGGATCCGGTTCAGGCCCCGGAACCAGAGGATCTGGCCTCGGCGCAGCTCCATCTCGGCGTGGTCGATCTCATCCAGCCCCTCGGCGTCCTTGCTGATCTCCTCCTTGGTGGTGCCGTGCCCGGCCTCCTTCAGGAACTTCAGGGATTGCGTGGGTATCGCAGAGATGATCTGAGGACGAGAAGAGCCGTCACCTCGTGGGGGCCGGCCCGCGGGCAGTGGCGAGCCGGGGGAGAGAGGATGTGGGAGAAGCTGGGCACGTGGTTTGCGCACGGCCAAGGTGCAGGGAAGAGGCCTGGGTGAGAAGGACCTTCTTCTGGGGTCCTGTGTGGTTAACCTCGGGGAGGGGGTACTCCACGCTTCCTCGGCGTGCAGCGCCGAGCAGACTATGTGCAACTCAGAACAAGTCACTAGGTGAGCTGGGGGCGTGGGCAGGTGGGGCTGGCACCACGTGCTGAGAGGGGACAAACACTCGGGCTTCGTGTCGCGATGCTGGAAGGGGCTGTGGGCTTCCGAAGGAAAGCTGCTGCGTGGCATCAAGGCCTGGGGGTGGCCCCATGGGGGACCGGCAGCAGGGGAGCGACACAGGGGCCGGCAGCAGAGCAGCCTGGGGCCCGGGCTGCTGCTGTGTTCCAATAAACACACAGTAAGAACTCTTCGACTCCTAAGACCCTCGATTAGAAACAAAAATGACTGGCTCCGGTGTTATGGAACAGGGGGTAAAAGCCACCGCCTGCCACACCAGTATCCCACATGGACACAGGTTCCTGTCTCGGTAGTTCCACTTCTGACCCAGCTTTCCTGCTAATGGCCTGGGAAAAACAGAGGAAGATGAGATGGCCCAGGTGTTGGGCCCCTGACACCTACATGGGAGACATGGAAGAAGCTCCTGGCTCCGGGCTTCGGTCTGGCCCAGCCCTGGCCACTGTGGCTATCTGGGGGAGTGAACCAGTGGATGGAGGATCTCACTCCCTCTCTCTCTGTAACTCTTTCAAATAAATAAATCTTTCTTTTTTTTAAAATCATTTATTTGAAAGACAGAGAAAGAGAGATATCTCTTCTATCCACTAGTTCACTCCCCAAATGTGTGCAACTGATTGGGTAGGGCAGGGCTCAAGCCAGCAGCCTGGAACTGCGTCCAAGTCTCCCTCTTGGGTGGCAGGGGTCCAGGTACCTGGGCGGTCATCCGTGGCCTCCCAGGGCAAGCACTGGCCGGAAGCTGAGCCAGGCCTTGAAGCCGGGTGCTCTGATGTGGCAGGTGGGCTGCATCAAATGCCGGCACCAGACCCTTAGTTTTTCTAAAGCTGAATTCCATCACAAAGTCCCACGCCCACCTCAGCGAAGCTAAGGGATCTGCCTGTGCCCAAGCACGGGTAGAGAGGAGACCAGGAGTTTCCAACGTGCGGCCCCTGATGCTTTCAACCCGGAAGACTGACGGGTGCTCGTCCCGTCTCACACAGAGGAGAGGGGTCTGCAGGCCGTGCAAACGCGTGGGGACGGCACGCGGCTACTCACCTGGCCCCACAGGAGTTCTCCGATCCCAATGAAGAGACACCACAGCCACTGCGACAGGCTGAGCTTTGTGCAGCTGAAGGGCTTGCCCCCAAATTCCACAATGAGAACCTAGAACAGAGAGCGGGCGGCCCTCTAGACACGGCCGCAGACGCCACGGCTCCCCTGCCCTGGGCGGGAGTGCTGGTTGGCTTGCTGCGGGAGGAGAGGGAAGCCTGGAAGGGGAGTCGGGGAGAGGGGGAGGCAGGTAGAGTCTACAGAGCAGCTGGATGGGCAGGCAGGCACACTTGACTCCTGTAAGGTCAGAGCAGGGCCATGGGGGCGTCCTGGGGCTAAAGCCAGTGGGCCACCAGGAGAGGGCACAGCAATGGAGTGGGGGCAGCGAGGGAGGGGTCCTGCTGAGGCTGTGGCTGGACGGGGAGCTCCCAGTCCCTGGTACCCCCAGAGAGCAAGGAGCAAGGGGCCTGACCCTTTTATCTCAAGGATCCCCATCTCCCTGACTCCAGTTCCCAGGCTGGACTTACTGTGCCAACCACGTGCCCCTCCCATCACTTCTCTTTCTCCATGCCTTGCACAGCACTGTGCAGCAGAGCCCATGGGAACAAAGGGGCAGGGAGGGAGCCTACACCTTGCTTGCACGCATGCTATGTTGCCAGGAGGCACGGAGGTGGGTTGGAACAGCCTGACCATCCCCTGGTCACTTTGTGGAACGGACGTGTGCTTAGGAAGGTAACGAAAGGACAAGTCTTGTTTTATTTGCATGCAACACGCTGCCTTGCACTGGAGCACTGGGCACACTGGGCTCCCGTTCTAGAGCAAGGTGCAAGTGGAGGTAAAGTGGGAGCCCCAGGCGCTTGTCCTGTGGCTGCGGCCCCACCAGCTGCTCCCTTTCTCCCTGTCCCGAGTACTTAGGGAGTCCTGGCTCCCAGCCTGTGGCCCCCACCCCCCGCCCCACTCCCGATGGGCCCTCACCTGGCTGATGAACGTGCCCAGGACCACCGAGCAGAAGATGAGGTTGTGGTAGATGCCGGCGAACACGTTCCTCTCGCCGTGGATCTTGCGGGAGTTGATCTCGTTGAAGAGCTGCATCAGCACGAAGGTGTTGAAGACGATGGTGTAGTGCTGGCTGGGCGGCGAGTGGAGCGGGGCCTTCCTCCCACTGTCGATGTTGAAGAACTTCTCACCTATGGGGCGAGGGCAGGCTGAGTGAGAACACGCTGGCATGGCGACCCGGGGAGCTCAGGGCTCGTGTGCACCCCAGGTGGGCAGCAGCTGAGCCGTCCTGGTTCCTGCCTACTTTAACAGCCAGCCCTGCACTCAGCCTGCCTGCCTGGATCTTCTCGTTTGCTCCATTGTACCTATCTGGTAAAAATGCTCCATTGTACCTTCTGGTAAAAATGAAGCCTACCACAGTAGGGCTGACACATTTTTGCATTTTAGGGCCCCTACAGACTCATCCTACAGACTCATCGTATGACCTGAGCCACAATGTTCTCGCCAGGATGGAAAGGTATAAAAACCCACCTTTGTGAAATTCTTCAGTGCGCTGGGCGGCAGCAATGCAGGCAGCGCTCAGCAGGTGGCACCATCACTCCGGATCTGTGTCACCTTCCCCCACCCCCACCCCGGGCCATTCTCGGCCTCCATCTCCCTCCAGCACCCCCACCGCTGCCCCAGCCCCCGGCCCTGGCTCACCAGCAAAGACCAGGAAAAAGATGACGGTGAGCTGATAGACGGCGTGGCCCAGGATGTTCTTCATCATGGTCCGCGAGATCAGGGGCTTGTTTCGGCCGTAGGGGCGCCGCCTCAGCAGCGCGTCGGTGGGGGGCTCGGTGGCCAGGGCCAGCGAGGCGAAAGTGTCCATGATCAGGTTCACCCACAGCATCTGCACAGCTTTCAGGGGGGAGTCCTGGTGGGAGGAAGGCGCGGTCCCTTCAGCTTGCCCCAGGAGCGGCCCCTGCCCACTCAGGAGACCCCCTTCTGCCCTCGAGCTGGGTGGCCTCGCTCCCACTGTCCACCTGGACTTCCAATCTGGCCGTGCTGTAGAAATGCACCTAACCTCTGGGCCGCAGATGGGGCCGCCGACACCGCCCTGGCATGGCTGTTCTTGGAGAACTGACAGGGTGCACCCTCGTGTTGGTGCCCACATCACATCAGAGCTAAATGAAGGGTGGACAGTTTATCTTCCCTGGAGACAGTCGGCCCGGGGGGCTCTGACATCGTGGGGACGCCCGGTGGACAGCCCCTGCCTCGTCTCCCTCATCCGAGGTCACCCCAGGCCCCACTCACCTGGGTGATGCAGGCGCCCGTGAAGGCCACGATCACGGCCACCACGTTGACCGTGAGCTGGAACTGCAGGAACTTGGAGATGCTGTCGTAGACGTTCCGCCCCCACATCACGGCCTTGACGATGCTGGTGAAGTTGTCGTCCGTCAGGATGATGTCCGAGGCCTCCTTGGCCACGTCTGTGCCTGCGATCCCCTGAGGGGGGGGGGGGCGGGGGCGGGAGGGAACCCGGTGAGGGCCTAGGCACCTCCGGAAGCCAGACTCCACTTCCTGATGGCCAAGAAACTTCCGAGCTTGGGTGTGAACACTGGAGGGTGCCCCAGAGGAAACGGGGGTGGACTGGGGGCGGTGACACTGTGCCAGGGTCTCTATGGAGAGGGGCTGAGAGGGAGGGAGCCCATTCTCCCTGCCTAGGCCTGTTGGGAGCACAACTATGCAAAAGCAAAGTGTGCAGCCCTAGCAGAATGTACCTGTGGGCGGGAAGGCCTAGAAGAAGGCAGCCAGCTGGTTTTAGCTGACTCACTGTAACATTATTGTGACTGTTGTCTGGAAACGACGACATATATTTTAGGATAAAGTGAATGATGATTATGTTAATGCCACCACGAGTCAAAGTATGCAGCTTACGACATACAAATATAAAACCAGGCGGAGTCAAATAAAACGAGCAGGGTAGAAATTGGGAAGTGAGAATTCTCTCTTCCGAATGCGAATGTGAAGGGGAGCTTTTTGTTTTAAACTTGAAATATTCTTGAAAATAAACAAGGGCAAAACCAAACAGCAGACAGTAAGAGCATAACTCTTGGCTTTGCCTCCGAGAAGGCCTGGAAGCAAGGAACACCCTCTCGCTCCGACTGTGTTTCCCACTGAACAGGAGGGGGACTCCCAGGAGAAACGTGTGATGCCGGGTGCAGGCTTAGGCGTCTGAGCTAAGGCCTGGAGAGAGCCGTGGAGGCCCCGCAGTCAGCGGCACAGGGGCTCTGCGATGCTGAGGGGGCTTCTCCTGGCTGAGGGTGGGCCAGCCTGAGCACCAAACACACACGGAGCACAACAGAGAGAAACACACTGGATACCCTTAAACCCACGAGGCTGTAAAATCATGCTTAGAAAAAAACTCATCAGTCACCCTTGGAGATTCCTAAGAAAACCAACTCGTCATCTTGAAAACTGGGGGGCAGAATATCTAACCTGCCTTTCATGTAGGAACTGAACCACACAGTAAGCTTGCTTTTTATGGAAGTAAAGCAAATAATTATTAATAGAAATAAAACCATCAAATTGTGACATTATCCTTTAGCAGCCCCTAATGAGAGGAGGGATCTAGAATCTGATTGCTTCTAGAACTACTCTCTTACAGGAATTACAAGAGGTGAGAGGAAATGTTAAGGGACATTCCAGGGATACGACCAACAAAATCCACACCGTGGGACAGCCTGTGTAGACAGGCAACACGGTTCCTTCAACGCTGAATCGCCGGGGGAAAAGGATGGAAGGCGTTGTGTAGGAGAGAGCTGACATCACTGGCCTGGGACTGCTGTCCTTAGAAAGGCCCGTCTGCAAGGCGGGCGCTTGGCCGGCGTCCGGGAGCCTGGCTCTCCGAATGCTGGCAGTGAGTTAGCTGGCAAGGGAGGTGCGCTGGCTCTAGGCTGCGGCCAGACAGTGTGCTTCATCTGAATACCTGCTTCCCTCCCGGGGGCCTGCGGTTCTGGTGTTTGCCGGGCAGGAGGGGCCTATACGACCAGTCCTAAAAGAACTGCGTGTGCGGAGACCAGGATGGGCTGCTGTGGGCGGGAATGTCACACGCGCACGATGCGGGGTTTCTGCAGATGGCGGGAAGAGGAGACTCCAGGAGACACCCCGGGAGGACAGTGCAGCCAGGCCTGGGTCCCCACGCCCTGCCAGCTCCTTTTCTCTTTGGAGTCCACTGGACCCTCCCCACGTCACTGGCACCATCTTTCTGTTTATTTAAAATTTATTTATTTTTATTTATTTTAAAGGCAGAGTGACAGAGAGGGAGAGGGAGTGTAGTGTGATAAGGAGAAGGAGGAGATTTTTTTTTTAAATTTATTTATTTATTCGAAAGGCAGTTACAGAGAGGCAGAGAGAGAGAGAGAGAGAGAGAGGTCTTCTATCCACTGGTCACTCCCCAAATGGCCTCAATGGTCAGAGCTGGGCTGATCTGAAGCCAGGAGCCAGGAGCCTCCTCTAGGTATCCCACGTGGGTGCAGGGGCCCAAGGCCTTGGGCCATCTTCTACTGCTTTCCCAGGCCACAGCAGAGAGCTAGATTGGAAGTGGAGCAGCCGGGACTCGAACCGGCACCCACATGGGATGTCAGTACTACAGGCAGCGGCTTTACTTGCCATACCACAGCATCATCCCCAGAGGGAGAGAGAGACAGAGACAGAGACAGAGACAGAGAGAGAGAGAGATCGTTCACCCACTGGTTCATTTTCCAAATGCCCTCAGCAGCCAGGAACCAGGTTGAAGCCAGGAGCCATGAGCTCCATCCTGGTCTCCCAAGTGGGTGGCAGGGACCCAAGCACTGAAGCCATTATATCTGCTGCCTCCCAGGGTGCACGTTATTACCAAGAAGCTAGATTGGACGGGGAGGTTATACCAGGTACTTCGGTATGGGATGAAGACGTCCCAAGTACAGGCTTAACCCCCTGAACTACAACACCTGCCTCAGGCTATAATAATTTTTTAAAATATTTATTTTATTTATTTGAAAGGCAGAGTTACACAGAGAGAGAGGGACACACACACACACACACACACAGGTCTTCCACTCACTGGTTCATTCCCCAAATGGCTGCAACCGCCAGGGCTGGGGCAGGAGCCAGGAGCTTCTTCTGGGTCTCCCAGGTGGGTAGAGGGACCCAAGCCCTTGGGTCATCCTCTGCTCTCTCAGGCACATTAGCAGGGATCTGGATCAGAAGTGGAGCAGCTGGGACTCAAACCAAGCCCTTCCGGGGTGCTGGCATCGCAGGCGGTGTACCCACTGTGCCACAGCGCCAGCCCCTGCAGTAAATCTTAACCATGAGTACAACCATATGCTGAGTCTTAATGAGTACATGAACCTAAGAGTGGTCTTCGGGATGCTCGACACAGGATTCTACAGGATTGGTGGTTCTCAACTTTCGAGTGCTTCAGAATCCATGAGAGGGCTTTTACAGACACAGACTTCCGGGGCCAGGGTTGTGGCACAGCAGGTGCAATGCTGGTGGTTCGAGTCCCGGCTGCTCCACTTCCAATCCAGCTCCCTGCTAATGAGCCTGGGACGGCAGCAGGAAATGGCCCAAACACTTGGATCTCTGCCACACACATGGGAGAAAAGGATGGAGTTCCTGGCTCCTGGCTTCAGCCAGGCCCGGACCTGGCTGTTGTGGCCACTGGGGTTGTGAACCAGCAGGTGGAAGCTGTAGACTGAGAGACCCGAGTGATGTACCCCACAGCTGCAGTGCACGGATCATTACTGGGTTGTGCTATGGACAAATAAACTACAAAAACAACACCTAGGAGCCAGCTGGGGCAACGCGAGCAGACTGGCCACGTGATAGTAAGGTCAGTCTTGCTAGGCAATAATGGCGTTATCTTTTCTTTAGACACATTTTACGGACACACACTTATCATGAAGGGACATGGTCTGGAATTTTTATGGATCAAATGACACTGATGGCTTGGCTTGGCTTCAAAATAGTAAGTAAGCTGGGAGCAGGCTGCTGGCCTCGGAGCTGCGCCGGCCGGTCCCACAGCAGAGCGCCTCTGGCTCCCGAGTCCGGCTTCTGCAAAGCAGACCCCGGAAGGCTTGACCGCCTGGCTGCTGCCACCTGTGTGGGAGCCTGAACGGGGCTCCGAGGGCCCAGCTATGACCCCGTCCAGCCCCTGTTGGTGCAGGCATCTGCGAGTGAACCAGAGGACAGGTTTTCTCTCTCTGCCTCTCAAAGTAAATAAACAATAACAATAATAATAATAAAAGCCTCAGGTGTGGACAGTGGAAGTGGGTGGGACTGGCCACGTGTGGATCGTTGAAGCTGCCAGACAGGCACGGGGGTTCGCTAGCCGACTCTGCTTTTTGGCGCATGCTCACACGGAACACGGCTGTAGCCCTGGTGCGTGGCTCACGCTCACACGGAACACGGCTGCAGCCTGGGCACATGGCACACGCTCACACGGAACACCACTGCAGCCTGGGCACTTGGCACACGCTCACACAGAACACGGCTGTAGCCCTGGTGCGTGGCTCACGCTCACACGGAACACGGCTGCAGCTCGGACATACGGCGCACCGCTCACACGGAACACGGCTGCAGCCCGGGCACACGGCGCATGCTCACACAGAACGTGGCCTTTCTATAGTCTGCCCAGGCAGACATCACCATGTTTCAGTTGCTCTTGCTGCCCCAGGTCACGATCCTCCGTGACTTCCCTGCCTGTCCCTGATCCGTCAAGTCTGGCGGGTCTCCCGTCACCCGTGTTAGCAGTGGCCAGGTAGGTAGGTGGGAGAGACGTAGTCAGGGGTAGGAGCACACAGAGGAACCGGAAGCAGCCGGCCACCGGAAGTGTGTCCCAGCCTCCCGACGGGGACGG
Organism: Lepus europaeus; assembly: GCF_033115175.1. Classification (NCBI taxonomy): domain Eukaryota; kingdom Metazoa; phylum Chordata; class Mammalia; order Lagomorpha; family Leporidae; genus Lepus; species Lepus europaeus. The sequence goes on along the minus strand of NC_084840.1, from coordinate 19,079,673 downwards.
CGGCTTGCCATGGGACAGGGAACTGCGCTGACCTTACCATGGCAAAACCAACGTCTGCCTTCTTGAGGGCCGGCCCATCGTTTGTGCCATCACCGGTGACAGCCACCACCTGCCGCTGGTCCCCAACGGTGCTGTCAATGATGCCTGAGAAGCACAGACACGAGCCCCGGTGAGCTCGAGGCTGCCCGGCGGCTTCTGCCCGGCGCTGCCTCCCCACCCCTGCCCCCGCACGCCCCTCTCCATCCTCTCTCCCTTCCCCCTGCTGGAAGGAACCTCCCAGGGCCGTCAGCTGCGGCTGGGTGGCGCCACGGGCTGGGAAAGGCTGTCCTGTGCCGAGACTAGAACAACACGGGAAGGAATTGAAGGCAGACAGCTGGGAGTCGCTTGTGCCACTCTCCCCAACGAGTGGGCAGGCTGGGAGGAGTCCTGTCTCCTCGGCCTCACGCACCCCTTGTTGTATCCCAGAAGCGTGGCCCTGCCCTGACCCGTTCCCAGGGCTACCGGCAAATAAGATGTGAGCAGGCTTCAAAAAACCCAACACAGCCGCAGGATCTGCTGGCCCACCCAGGGCTCGGCTGCTGGCTCTCCCCATCCGCCTGGGTGCTCTCGGGACAGGAGATGGCCCCTCCTGCCTGTGGCCACTGGCACCAGCTCACCTTTCACCAGCGTGTGCTTGTCTGTGGGCGAGGACCGGGCCAGGACCCGAAGCTTGGGCCAGATCTTGTCCAGCTTCTCTTGTTCTACCTGCCAACGCCAGACACACCGTGGCTCAGCCAAACACGCAAAGCCACCTGGGAAGATCTGTCTGTGCCACACGCGCCGAGCTCAGAGATCTGGGGCAGACAGGGAGCGCTTCTCCCGGCCCTGGAGGAGGTGACGCCAACTTAGTCTCCAAGGACAAAGCTATGGACGGCGGCCGCCGGGGTCAGCTGCTGGCTCCGGTGGCTACAGTGGTGCTTCAGGGTCTTAGGTTTGATTTCTACGTAGACCAGGAAGCTTTGTTCTGCTCCACACCTGGGCCATGGCCTCTCACAGCCTGAGCCACTGGTGGCCACATGGCAGGGGCGACGGAAGAAGCCGAAAGACACAAAAAGTTGGCTTGTGAGTGATGCCAACAAGAAGGAAGACAACGGCCTGTTTTGCCAAGTGAGTGGGTCTGGGAGAGGGGGACGCTGGACATGAATTTAGAAACTGCCTGCCTTCTCCCAGTGCCCCTGATGCCTCAGGCTGGTGCCTCCCACCCAGGGTCCACCTCCAGCCCTGCCTTCGCCCCCAGGGAGGCCCAGGTGCCTCCCACCCAGGACCCACCTCTCCCTTTTCGTTGCGAATGAGTCGGTTGAATTCTTTGCCTTCTAAGCACAGGAAGTCATCGCCAGGTGTCAGGATGCCACATTTGGTGGCGATGGCTCGGGCTGTGTTGACATTGTCCCCGGTCACCATTCTGACGGTGATGCCAGCTCGCTTGCATTTGGCGATAGCTTCTGGGACCTGTGGGGAGTGAGGAAAGGAGAGGTGGAGGTGGGAGCAGTGGCCTCTGGTGCCTCCAGTGTGGACAGCAGAGAGGCCGCTGACAAGCACGGCCCCGGGCGTGGGCTAAGCGTGGGCACTGCTACATCCGGGGTTTCCTCACTTCCATCCACCCGCAACGGTCACGCTGGGATGGGCCCTGTTGTGCCAGGAGATGAAGGGGAGGTTTGGGGGAGCAGGGGTACAAGCTCGCCCTTGCACTTACAATCCGGGCTCCTCGGCAGGGTGGGGATGGCATCGCAGACCACCCAGCAGCTATCTGTCCCACACCCTGCCCCACTGAGCCATGCTCACCCCCTCAACACTTTGTGGTGTCCCACATGCACGACCCCTCTCACATCCCTGGGCCATGCCAGCCGAGGCTCCGTCTGCCTGAACCTGCCTGCAGCCCAGACGTCATCAGCTCCCTAGGAGCCCAGAGACCGCTCAGCGCCCAGGGGGTGTGCACCACAGGGTTGTTGGCTGAAAGGCGGTGGCAGAAGCCAAGGCTGGTGTTCCAGTTAACAGCACCAATGGTGTGTCCGCTGATAGCTCCACTTCTCCCTGACTCGCACGCCATAAACCCCACGAGTGCTGCCTCCCATCACCCACCACCCCACAGCAGCTCTGGGGAACCGGAAGCCCCGAAACACCTCCAGTTGTGGGCGAGAGGCAGCCGATCACCCGCATCCTGCTTCCCACTAGGTCACGCTGGGCCTGCACGTGGTCCCTCCCCTACCCCAGGCCAGCCCGGTGCCTCACCTCTGGGCGCACGGGGTCCTCGATGCCCACGACGGCGATGCAGGTGAGCTCGGTGAGGACCTCGCTCTCGTTGTCCCAGGAGGGCTCGGCGTCGTCGAAGTCCCGGTAGGCTATGCAGATGGTGCGCAGCCCCTCGCAGGCCATGGGTTCGATGACGCTGCGCACCATGTCCTCGCGGTCCTTGTTCTTGAACGGGACCGCCTCCCCCTTCTTGTCCAGGATCCGATTGCACCTGGGGAGGCGCAGGGTCAGGAGGCGGGGTCCCCCCTCCCACTCCAGCTGCTGCCGTCCCCGCCAGGTGCTCTGGCCGCTCGGCTTTATTCCTAATGACATTGCTTCATGGCCAAGAGCTCCTCTAGCCACCACCCAGCTCGGTCCCTCTTTCCAAGGCGTCCAGGATGCGCGTGCATGGGGCGGCAGGAGCTGTGACTCTCCCACGTCATCTGTGCTTTTGTTTTTTGTTTAAAGATTTATTTATTTATTTGAAAGGCAGTTACAGAGAGGCAGTGGTGGGGTGGGGGCAGTTTGTGGGGGTGGAGAGGAAGTCTTCCATCTGCTGGTTCACTCCCTAAATGGCCACAAAGGCCGGAGCTGTGCGGATCCAAAGTCAGGAGCCAGGAGCTTCTTCCAGGCCAGGTCTCCCACGCGGGTGCAGGGGCCCAGGGACTTGGGCCATCTTCTATTGCTATCCCATAGCAGAGAGCTGGATTGGAAGTAGAGCAGCCGGGTCTTGTACCGGCGCCCATATGGGATGCCAGCACTGCATTACCCTCTATGCCAGAACACCGGTCCTGTCATCCATTCTTACTATACGGGAGGGCACATCTGAGTCACTAGGGGATCACCTGCCGTCTGGAACCTCTTAAAACCACCCCAACTTGTTCAGTCCTTGCGATCAGAAGACTTCTCAGTGCTTAGGGGCCTGCTGCACGAGGACATGTGTGTGAAGAGAAGGTGCCCGAAGCCCATCTGGGCACTGGCAGGGTCAGCTCTCCATGGCTTATGGACGTCTGGTCCTTGTCACCTTTTAAGTTAATGCAACTTGGGCCGATGCTGTGGTGTAGTGGGTAAAGCTGCTGCCTTCAGTGCCAGCATCCCATACGGGCACCGGTTCGAGTCCCGGCTGTTCCTCTTGCGGTCCAGCTCTCTGCTATGTGAAAAGCAATGGAAGATGGGCTCATGTGCTTGGGCCCCTACACCTGCGTGGGAGACCCAGAAGAAGCTCCTGGTTCCTGGCTTCAGATTGGCACAGCTCCGGCTATTGTGGCCATTTGGGGAGTGAACCAGCGGATGGAAGACCTCTCTCTCTGTCTCTCTGCCTCTGTAACTCTGCCTTCCAAATAAATAAATAAATCTTAAAAACAAAACAAAACAAAACAAAAGCACAACTTTCTTGTCATCAGAATCGCGGACGGTGTGACAGGGAATGCATTTCCACCACGGGCCGTGTGCAAGGCACCTCACAGGCACGGCGTCATTTCGGGAGAGCGTTCCTCTCCCTGGGTTCGGATGGTGAGCTGGAGGCTCCGCTGTCTAGGGGTGCATCCTGGCCGTGCCACTATTGGCTGTCATCACCCTGAGCAAGCTACTGAACTCCCCTGGGCCTGTCTTCTCCCCTGCACAGAACGGGTCAGAACTGGCCCTGACCTCACTAGGGTGAGGGCTGAAGGCAACGGGCCACGCAGAGTGTTGGAAAGCAATGGCTGGCCGAGTAAATGCCAGCAGGCTCGCGGGGCCTGTGTGGGGCCGGGGGGAGGGGAGGCGGGGGCGGTGCTCACTTGCGCAGCATGATCTCCGAGGCGCCCTTGCTGTACATGCGGAAGCCGCCAGCGGGCTTCCGGATGACCGTGCTCATGGACTTGCGCACCGAGTTGAAGGTGTACACCTTGTAGAGCTTCTCCTCGGGCACCTCGTTGCGCACCGCCTGGTAGTCCTGCTTCAGATCTGTGACAAAGCCCAGCAGAGCACACTCGGTCTTGTTGCCCACCTGCCGCGGCAGGCCTCCCTCCTTCTCCGGAGGCTGAGGGAGAGAGAACACACAGGGCACCGTTGAAGACGCCGCTGGCCGGGGCTGGAGCACCGGGCAGGGGAAGACCTCCCTTGCAAATCTTGCACGATCATGCCCGGAGCGTGGGGGTGAGGAGTGGGGCGGCGGCAGCGGGGGGGTGGGGGGTAGGGGTCTTTGCCAGCGTGAGTCCCTCCCAAGAGATACTGCCTACACATGGCCGCTGGGCCCTAGGTTCTGATGGCTCCTCGGCATCGGTGCTCCAGCTACCACCCCCATGCGGCCCCAGGGAGTCCCCTCCCCACCCCCTGCCCGCCCCCTATCCCGAGTGTGCACGTGGAGGAAGGGCTTACCAGGATCTTGGATGTGTAAGCGCTGTTGATGGCAATGCCGTTGACGATGAGGTCCAGGACCTTGGGCAGGAAGATGTCGGGGCTGGGCACCTGGTGGTAGTGGGTGCCCCCGATGTAGGCCTGCACCACGGTCATGCGGTTCATGGTCAGCGTGCCGGTCTTGTCGGAGCAGATGGCCGTGGCGTTGCCCATTGTCTCACAGGCATCCAGGTGCCGCACCAAGTTGTTATCTTTCATCATTTTCTGCAGAGGGGAGGAGACGGGAGGTGGCTGACTGGGCTCTCCCGGATACAGATCCAGGGGCACTGCCCAGCCAGCTTCTCTTAGGATCCTGCTGGGTTATTTACACGCTGATGCAACCGAGATGCCCATCGCCGGGGGAATCCGTGCGAGCCGGGGTCCTTCCACCAGGGGCTCACGACACCCTCCCCTCGTGGCCGGTAGGCCCTGCCGCACCTTCACAGAGTAGGCCAGGGAGATGGTGACGGCCAGCGGCAGTCCCTCGGGCACGGCCACCACCAGCACGGTGACGCCGATGATGAAGAACTTGACAAAGTACTGGATGTAGACGGGGGTGCACTCGGCGAGCCACGGTCTGCCTTGGATCACGAAGTTGTCGATCACGAAGTACAGAATCAGGATGACCACGGTCACGGCGGACATGATGAGGCCTGTGAGGGGAGACGGGTCACGGAAGGCTCCAGGGGCGCCACAGCTGCCACTCAAGGACATCCCAGCGGGAGGGGGAGGCCCCTGCTCTAGAAGACACAGGCTCCTGTCTCAGCGCTGGTGGCCTGTTCCCTGGCCACCCTCCTCGCCCAAATACAGGGCTTGGCCTGCCTCCTGGAGTAGCCTTCCACAGGACCCGCTCCACCCGACCTGAGACCGCCACACTTCCCCTAACGACGTGCTGGCCGTGTCTGTCCCCTGCCTGGCAGCTCAGCGACTCCGACTTCTCCCCCACCCGCCTGTGAGTGCCGGGGTGCTAGCCCATTCCCGGTGCAAATGAAGCCGTCGGGACGGTGCCTTTGACCAAGCAAACGTTCGTACAGCGCCCACCCGCGGCCAGGCCAGGCACTCCCTGCAGCTCTGGGACACAGGTGACTGTTAGCCCCTTTTTAAAGAAAGTAAGGCCGGATGGTCTGCCGTACTGACGCTGGTGAGTGACGGTTTCCCAGGATGTGGGCGGACCCAAGCCCATAGGGATGGTTGGTCACCTCGCACACGGAGGTCCCTGCAAGGACTTGCTGAGGGTCAGCCAGCAGCTGGCTGCTCTGAGCGCTGGAGGGTCCACCATTTGGGCCCACCTGTGCCCGGCTGGGGCAAAGATCTGGGGAACGCTCTGCATTAAACTGTGCTGGTTCTGGGCTCTACTGTCCTGAGCCCTGACGGACTCCGGGGCCCCAGAGCGGGGCTCCTGTGAGCAGGTCGACTCCAGCACATTCCTGGAACCCTGCTGGGTTAGGGAAGGGGGCTGGAGGGAGGAACCCGGCCGCCGAGGGGGTGGAGTTTCGGGGGGGGGGGCGTGCTCTGCAGGGGGTGGGAGGCACTGCACCTGCCCACTCTAATCCTGGCCATGATTGAGTTTTGTCCCTGGAGAAGAATAAGGCAGGGATGATGGAACAATGCCCTGTGCCGGCTCAGTGATGTCCTGCTGTCATCTCATCCACGGCAGTCAGAACCACAGCGCCAGGACCAAAGGAGGGGGTGAGGCCGGTGTCGCGCAACAGAACCTCCCATGATGCTTAGCACGCTTTCTCTTTGCGCTGCTGGCCATGTGTGACCACTGGCCAAGTGAAACGTGGCCTACTGTGACCGAGGGACTGAGCTTTTGCCTTTTTCATTTTAATCCATCCCAGTGGACATAGCCACGGGTGGCTGGTGGCTGTCGTGGCCTATGCCACGGGTCCAGCGGGACATGGCTCCCCAGACTCATGCAGAGGCTTAAACCCTGAAGCCTCACGTTAGCAGTGAACGGGTCACCGATGATGGGGGCCCAGCAGGAGGTGTTTGGGTCCCTGGGGCTGCCGGGGAGGGAGTTCTCAGGGGGCAGGGTTGGTTATCTCAGCCCAGTCGGCCCAGCTTCTCGGCTCACCACGTCCACTCTGCCCCGGCCTGCCTCCCCCTGACCTTGAGCTGTGTCCCTCCAAACTGTGAGATCCGCCGCCTCCTGCCCCACACGCTGCTCTCGGTGAGTCACACAAAGCTGACCCGGTGCACCTGGTGAGCCGGCAGCACAGGGGAGGCTGGCGGAGGCAGACCCGCTGCACCGGCGCCTTGGCGAGAGCCCCATGCAACCAGCACACACAGAGGTGTGCCCGACGGGAGGGCGGGCTCAGAAAACGAACTGCTTCTGCTCCCTCCCCCAACTGGCCCTGCCCCCCACTGCTGAAAGGTGGGGGGGGGGGCAGAGGCAGAGAGAGCACGCACAGGGCTGGTGTCGGGGGAGCCACCTGCTCACCCTGCACTCAGAAGCGCATTAGGTGACCTCTGGACAGGGCCCCTCTGACCCCGCCCTCTTCCCTGCCCTCTTCCTCTAGCGTGTCCACTGCCCCGGGCTCAGCCACGTGCTGTGGCTGCTGCACGAGGGAACGGCCAAACTTCGGCCCACGGCAGCCTCTCCTCGCCTTCGGGATGCGGAAGCCAACATGGGGCAGGAGAGCAGGTGCCTGTCTGCCTTCCCCTGAGGGCCGCTGGCCTCACACACGGGGAGACGCCGCCCTCTCAGAAAGCCCGGGGGTGTCCGAGGCGTGGCAGAGACAGGGCCCCAGCCAGCCAGACCCCACTCGGCTCACCGGCTTTCCCGATCTGGACGGCCAGGCGTGTCAGCTTGCCCTGCAGCACCGACTTCTCCTTCTTGTGCACCTTGCTGGCCTTCTTGTCCTTGTCCTCGTTGTCGGCCCCGTCCTGGCTGTTGAGTGGCTGGATCTCCAGGGCCACGCCGTCCTGGGTCTTTGCTAGGGCGCACACAAACAGGACACATGAGCGGGCAGGGGAGCAGCACGGAGCAAGGGGCAGGCAGGCAGGAAGGGAACAGCCCCCAGTGTCCTGACGTCTGTTCTGACCATGCCTGGCCTGTGCTGGACACGGAACCTGCCGTCAACCCCCTATTAGGGCCCGGGGGTGAGCGTCTAACCACTGGAGCGGGGGTGCTTGAGGGGTCTGGATTTCCTTTCCAGAAGCAGCTTTCTGGCAGCCCCTCGGAGCCCCAGGCCAGGTTGAGTCCAGCAAGGCCATTCATCGTGGCCCTGAGTGCCGATGCCAGTAGCTATCCTGCCTGGAACCCAGGGCTTAACATCTCAGACCCTGGATTATCTTCCAGCTCCTCGTATGAGCAGATTGGGGGGGGGGGGGAGGACCCCCCCCCGCCCTGCCTGCCCTAGGCACCTCGGGGGTCCGTGTTTTGGGGGAGAGGGAAGTCGCTGGTGTGAGGGGTGTCCCTGGAGTAAGAAAAAGCCGGGACTAAGACGGACGCGGAAATAAATGCACTTTGCTTTTAAAAGAAGGGTAAAGGAGAACCAGCAATGACAGACGGCTGTGCTTGGCCCTGGTTCTCCAATGCGATGCTTTTTATTTCTAAAGACGACATGACGTGGGGCACAGAGGAAAGCAACCCCGCCCCCGGCGCTGTGGTCCCCACACCTCGGCCCGCACTGAGGCCGCCCCGACGGACACGTTGTCACGCCCACACACACCATGGAGACACGGTGCAAACACGGCGACCGCAAGAGAGACACACAGCGGACCAGGAGGAAGACAGCCTGGAGAGAACGCAGAGCGAGGTGGGGGCGGCTCTCGCCCAGCGCCCCTCGGAGACCAGCAGAGAAGACCCCAGTGAAGAAGCCAGCAAGAGGAGGGTGCAGGGACTGCCCACCCCGACTCCCTCCACCGGGAGGACCCTGGAAGTCTCCCGACTCCAAAAAGATGGCCCTTGGTGTTTTAAAAAAAAAAATCCAGCCAAGGGCGATGAAGCAGAGTTAGGCACCCTGGAAAGAGCAGATCCACCCGGTGCCGGGTGAGACCTCGACGTGAGGTTCCAGGAGCCAACAGCAGAGGGCGCTCTTGCCCCATCTTAGATTGAGCCTGGGCGCCTCCCCACCCCATCTCTGCACCTTCCTCTGGGTGAGGCGTCCAGGCCGCAGCAGCAGGTGACAGGTGTATGGAGAGGGAAGGGAGAAGGCGGATGGCCTGAGAGGTCTGGTTTGAGCGTGGACAGGTAGAAATGGCAGATGAGTGTGTGGAGAGGTTACCTTTGTTGCGATTTTCAGGGACTCCTTGTTTTTTACCTGTTTGAACAAGAAAGAACAAAGTGGGGTGGAGACCCAAAGTGGCCAGGAAGAGATCTGCTGTCCAACCAGCTGGCCTTGGTCCGAGTCCAGAAAGGCGCCAGCCACGGGGCTGGGGGGAGGGCGGGCGCACAGTTGGGCCTTTGTATGATCCCCATGGACGCGGAGGCTGTCCCGGAGCCTGGGGACACTGACCAGCAAGGTCACAGCCCAGCCACCTGCTCCGGGAGTGTGCCCAGGCTGTCGCACCACTTGGGAAAACGGGGGCGGCAGGGTGTCGGGGAGAGGGGTGTGAGCGAGCGGTCTGCGGTCTGCACGGATGGTGGCGGCCCAGGGGGTGGGGGTGGGGGTGCGGGGAGCTTCCTCCTTATCCGTGTGGTGGGTGCAGGAAGACATAGTGTCTCCCGAAAGCAGTGGGTTGCCCTGAGCGCCTCCGGCCAGGGGGCAGAAGTCCCCTCTGCCCGAGAGAACTCTTCCGCCTCCTGCGATTCCTTCCAAGTCCGGCCTAACCTCACGGGGCCTCTGCGTCCACTCTCCCACTGACAGCCACTGGATCGCCCCGGCCCGCGGGAGACGGCGCGGGCAGGAGGACGACGCAGCGGGGTGCTGGGGCCCACAGCGCCTGGCCGGCTCACCTGGGCAGGCTCGAGGCCCGACTGCAGCCTGCCCTGGGTGCCCAGCGCCAGGAGCTGGCGTCCATCAGAGCGGGGCTCTTCCCAGCAGGCGTCCGTCGAGATGAGTCCCACCGCGCTTCCTGGTTTAGCTCACTCTGAGCCCCCCTCCCCCGGGTGCCCCTTACCTTTCTTCTTCTTCTCTTCTTCATCATCGTCACTGGCCCCCAGCAGAGTGAAGATGATCCCGGTCTGCGAGTTGACACCCACAGCGGTCACCACCATCCGGCCAGAGCCTTCCATCACGTGGGTCCCTACACGGGAAGGGAGTTGGGCTTCCAGATCCAGCCACGACGTGGCACCAGACACCAACGCCCCACCACGTTACTAACGCCCAGGAGACACCCAGCAGTGTCCAGGGCAGCCCTGACGTAAGGAACAGAGCACACGCAGGAGGCGGACAGAGGCGACCCTGGGGGTGGGGCACGGGACGGAGGGGGCAGGGTCTGGATCCTGGGCCTGGAGGCAGGGGCCCTACCTGAGAGCAGCATGGGGTCTTTGTCCAGGGACTTCCGGACGTGGTCGGACTCCCCCGTGAGCGAGCTCTCGTCAATCTTCAGGTCATTCCCCTGGATCAAGACTCCGTCGGCCGGCAGCAGGTCACCTGGTGCACACAGGGGAGCAGTGATGCACACAGGGGAGCGGGATGCTAGCGCGGGGGCCGCCCCTGGGGCCTCCACGCCCGCTCAGCTCTCCGATCACCAGGGAGCACCTGGGGAGCCCCTCAGAGCCAGCTTCAGCTCTGTACAGAGCAGGACAAGACTCCCTGCCTGCAGTCGGCGACCCCAGCTCCCATCGCTCTCCCAATCCCTTCCCAGGCCTGAATATCACAGAGCCGCTCACAACCCCACGACACGGCACGGGCCTGCCAGTCACCTGCAGAGAATCCGTTCCCAGGGATGTGTGTGTGTGTGTGTGTATGGGGGGGTCTCACCTTTCAGCCACTCCCAAGCCCCCGTGGGCCCGAGCGGGCACGGATCGGAGCGGCGTGGGCTCTTACCGTACTTGATCTGGGCGATGTCGCCCACCACGATGTCAGCCACTGGCAGCTGGATGAGCTGGCCGTTGCGGATCACAGAGAACTTCTGCTCCTGCTCGATGCGGCTCTGGAGGCCCCGGAACTGCTTCTCCTTGCTCCAGTCGTTGAAGGCGGTCACCAGCACCACGATGATCACCGAGAACAGGATGGCCGCCCCCTCGATCCAGCCGGCTTCCGCCTCCCCTTCATCCTCCGCACTTTGTGCAACCTGACCACACACTGCGCCGGGGGAGGGAGACAGAGGGTCACCAAGGGGCTGGGGGGACTGTGGCACCATCCGCTCACGATGCACGGCGGGGAGGGGGAGGAAGAAAGCGGAACCCTTAGGCTATCACAGGGCGGCAGGATCGTGGGGTGTCTCATCACCAGGGCAACAATGTTTATCCGAGAGAAGCACAGGACCGAACGGCAAAAAAAAAAAAAAAAAGATGCCCATGCAAATTACAGGCAAGTCACACAGACAGACCTGGTGACTCCCAACACGGTGGGGGCCCCAGGGCTGCTGCCTGGCGTGCCAGCCAGCTGCCGGGGGCCCTCAGAGAGGCAGGGCCGGGAAGCTGGTGGGGGGGGGGGTACCCTGGACGTTCCTGGGGGGGGAAGACCTCGGAGTGGGAGGATGGGTCGGAGAAAGAGCTTCCTGTCTCTGGGCATCGGGGGTTAAGCTTTAAGCTGCAGCCCCTTGACCGCCAACCCCGGGGGGCTCCCTGGTGGAGGGGACGAGAACCCCGGGGACCCTGGCCAGGCCGCGGGTGGCACTCACGCTCGTTTTCTCCGCCAGGCGGGCGATAGAAGGACAGGACTAGGGAGATGATGGCCGCGATCTCCAGGATGATGAGGGTGACGTCTTGCAGGGCCTCCCACACCAGCTCTAAGAAGGTCTTGGGCTTTTTGGGGGGGATCAGGTTCTGCCCGAACACCTGCCTGCGTTTCTCCAGGTCGGCAGGGTTCCCAGAGAGACCTGCAGAGGAGGAAGGGGAGGGGGGCGACACAGGAGGGGGCAGCTAGAGAATTCTTTTTGACAAAGCGCCTCTTGCTTTCTGGTCTTCCCAGCCGGGAGGCCCAGTGAGTGTGGCCAACTTTCCCAATCTGCCCAGGACCGCGGGGTCTAGAACCTTCCAGCTCAGGATGGGCGGAGTGGGGCTGGCTGGCCGAAGGTGCCACTCACACCTCCTGTATCTCAGAGAAGCCAACCCGGGCGGGTGTAGGGCTTCTCCGGCTTCTCATCGGGTGCCCTCTGGGCGCCGACCCCGGGAACAGCAACATCGGAACGGTTCTCAGGCTGACGTGAGGACGCTGCCCAGGATTTGAACAGGGCCGGCCTCCGTCCATGGGCTTCACGCCAAGGCCATCTGCCCATGGCCGTGGGCGGTGCAGGCGCCGCCGGCCCTCGAGACCCGAGGCGCTCACTCACTGGGGCAGAGGCTCCGCGACCGTCGGCCCTGCAGCTCGGCCACACACAGCCCGGGGAGAGGTCCAATGTCCCAGCAAGTCCCAAGCCCTCGGAATGTGCTCACCAGGTACAGAGAAGCACCGCTGAGAGAGAGGAGGCCGCAACGTGTTCAATGCCCCCCAGGCCAGCACTGCACACACCCTCCCCAGTGACACGCACCCCACACCCCACCAACACACAGCACTCGGGATCTCACTGTATACAATCCCCACCCGGCACACCACACAGCACACACATGTGGTCCACAACACCCCCATCCCGGCACACGTGGGAGTTCTCGAGCCCCTCTCCCGGCCCTGGGGCGGGCGGGGGGGTCCTCTTTAAGGGAAGCAGGGAAGCCCTCGCGCAGTGACTAACGCCTGCCGGCTCCAGCACGCTGTTTACACAGAGCAGCGAATTAGTCCTGGTTTGGCACTGGGAGCTCTTGGCTGCCCGGCTGATGGGTTCCCCACGGGCAGGGTGGGGCCGCGTGTTTGAGTACAGGTCAGCGGCTGAGCGGGCTTGGTCGGCAGAGGGGACTCGCACACCCCGCTGGGCTTTCCCCAGGCGGCATGCACCAGGCAACACCAGCGGAGGGCTGGCAGCCCAGGGGGACACAGAGGACCTCACGGCCGGCCCACTGCGGGGGCGCGAGCACAGAACCAAGGGTGCATCTCGAAGGACAAGGATGTGGGTGAGATCTAAGGCCAGAAGAGATTTTGAAAATGGGAAAACAGGAACTCACAGGAATACTGTTGCAGGGCCTACGGCGGCCCCCAGTCCCCACCCTAAAAGCAAAAGCCATGGGCAGGGGTCCTGTCTGGGAAGGCTGCCTAGCCGCCTGGCCGCCTTGCTGGGAGAACTCTCACTGGCCAGTGCTGGGCGGGGGGAGGACACAGGGGGCTGGGCGAGGTGAGGGGGCGGAGTCCGTGTTCCTCCCCAGGGCGGATTGCCCCCCCTCCCCGGTGCCCGAGTCCTTCACCCTGGCCTGAGTCCCGCAGGGAGGCGCCCCTGCCTCCGCCCTGAGAAGCCAGGTTCCCAGTCGGGAGGGAAAGCGAGGGCCTGGGAAAGGAGCGTGGGGCAGGGCCTCAGGGTCCCCAGGCAGGCAGGGGCAGGCCGAGCGGCCCGAGGCCAGGGCCTGGCCGCCTCATACTCCCCAGGGACTGGGCTGGCAAGGCTGTGACGGGTGGCGACTGCCAGGGTTGGTCACTTGTTAATGCACCTGGGCTTCTTCCTGAAGAAGCGGACCCCCGTGTGGAGGGAGGGACGCCCTTCCTTCCCTCACACAGGCCAGTGGATGATGGCGGGGCAAACCAGGGCGGCAGATATTAAAAGACACTGCAGGGTCCTCCTCCTCTCTCCCAGCCCCGTGTGCTGCAGGCGGAAGTCCCACCAGCTCTACGTTCAAAGTACAACCAAAGTCCGGCCACTTCCCCTGCCCACTGCTGTCACTCTGGCCAAATTATGGCAGGCGACTTCTCCTCGCCTCCACTCCACCCCTGTTCCTGTTATCAACTCGGTGGCCAGAGGAGCTTTGCTAAGATCCAAGGCAGGGGGCTGGCGCTGTGGCGTAGCGGGTTAAAGGCCTGGCCTGAAGCACCGGCATCCCATATGGGCGCCAGTTCGAGACCCAGCTGCTCCACTTCTAATCCAGCTCTCTGCTTTGGCCTGGGAAAGCATGAGAAGATGGCCCAAGTCCTTGGGGCCCTGGCACCTGCGTGGGAGACCTGGAAGAAGCTTCTGGCGTCCGATCGGCACAGTCCTGGCCATTGCAGCCATCTGGGGAGTGAACCAGAGGATAGAAGACCTCTCTCTGTCTCTACCTCTCTCTGTAACTCTGTCTTTCAAATACATAAATTAAAAAAAAAAAAAAAAAAAAAGACCCAAGGCAGAACATGTGACATGTCTGCTCAGAGCCACGTGGTGGCTTTTACTGGGCACCAGGGACCTTGTGATGCCCTCCCAGCCCCCCGAGAGCCCCCAGGCCCTCAGCCCTGGCACCCTCCTACTCACCCCTGGCTCGCTGCCACCCAGCCAGCTGGCCTTCCTGCTGTTGCGGGAACGTACCACACAAGCCATCCCTGTGCCGTCCCACGGGGCTCTGAGTCCTCATGAAAATGGCACCTGCTCCACCCAGCGCCCCCAGTCACCCCCATCTTGGCGGTTTCTTCCCCCGACAAGGGCTGTCACCTCGCAGGTGACATGATGTGGTCTCTGGGGGTCTGTCTGAGCCCTCCACGGGGGCAGGCAGCCTGGGTTCCCTAGGCCTACAGCAGTGCCTCCTCCACCACGCACACGCAGATTGCTGAATGAACGGAACGAATGAGTAACAAAGTGGAGACTGGGTGCCAGACGCTTCCGGCACACCCGTGCCTCTCGTTCAAGCGCCACGAGGGCAGCTACCCTCAAACCCATTTTACATGGAAGCAAGCCGAGGCCTGGCGAGGCGGTGCCACTCCGTGGGCTAGGGAGCGGCAGTGTTTGTACCCCGGGGAGGTGGCTCGATGCCCACTGGGGGCAGCCGCGCTCAGCTGAGGCTTCGGTCCTGTGTGACCAGCCTGTCCCAGCCTGCCCCAGACCTGCCAGGCTTTGCACTGAGGCTGTTGCCTGCTGGGAGCCGCCCTCCCTCGCCCCATTCCTCACTCCACGGGGCAGGACCCATGCCGCCCCCACTGGACGCATTTGGGGGCAGTCGGTCCTGTCTTCCTGTCTCAGGGGTGGGGGACATCAAGACGGTCGGATCCAACCTGTGGGCCTGTTTTGGGCTTAAGAGAGAGAAGGAAGCGAGACCTTAGGGTCAGGCCTCGCCCTTGCCTCGATGCCCCCAGTCACACCCCTGCTTCCTCTCTGCCATGTCTACTCATCTCTGCTCCACCTTAAGCCGTCCTGTGCTCAGACTGCAGCTGCCTTAAGAAGGCAAGTGTCTGCCCAGTTCCCAGCCTGCCCTGCAGCAGGGCAGGCAGGTGGAGCCCTGGGAATCCTCTCCGCCATGTGGCCTGCACGGGGAAGCCATGTGGGCCTGGGAGCCCGGCCAATCCCCAATTTTGGGCTTTTCCATTCCAATGCTTTCTGCCCCAGGAGGCTCTCCGGCCCGTCTCGGCAGCTGTCATTTCACACACATGCTTGTCCCGCCCCGGGAATCCCGGAGAGGGGAGAGGGTTTCCCCTTAGAAATCCACCAGGAAGACAGGAAGCCTGGCCCCCAGAGTGGGAGGGCGCCGGCCCCACCCAGCCCCGGAGGACTCCTGGCTCTGAGAACCCCACGGAACCCCTGAGCCGCCGGGAGAGGCAGAGAGTGTTGGCCGGTGAAGTCACTGCCCCCACCCGAGCCTGGGGGGCCGGGGAGTCACTGCTGGCACAGGGGGCGCGGGAGGACGTTTTTGTGTGCCGTGAGCCTGCGGCAGGACCCAGGGCCTGGGAAGAGAAGTGGGGCCCAGCCCTCGGGGATGGGCCCAGGGCAGGGGGCAGGGGTACCCCTTTATCAGCGGCGGCTCAGCTCCAGAAAGGGTGGGGCTCGGGCGGGACTTCCCAGCTGTCCGTGCAAGGCAGCAGTTTCTCGGGCTGGGAAGGCGGTCCCCTCTTGGCACACAAGCTCAGGCAGGAGAACGCCTCTCCCGTCCTGCCTGAACACCCCCTGAACCGGGGACGAGGGGAAGGAATTCCTTCAAATCCCTGCGGCATGCAGACAGCTGCTGTTGCTAACCAAGTACTTTCCTCCCAGGCGGTGCAAATCAGTCTTCCCATTGCAGTGGCTCCAGCTGAACACGCCCACGGCCTGGAGAAGCACTCTCCTCTACCCGCCAGACTCCCAGTCCGGAGGGATGGAGCTGCCTGCTCAAGGTCACAGCGGGGGGGGGGGGGGGGGGGAGGACTTGGGGGACCAGCCTCTTTTCCTCCTCTGGTCCACAGGACCCCGTGGGCAGCTCCCTCAGGGTACACCTCTCTGGATCCAGCCCCCTGCTCTCTGCCTTTTTTTTAAACCTCAACTCTGGCACAGGGCAGAGAAAGCTCCCAGCATGCCCTCCTCTCGCCTTCTGCTCTGCCACCTTCTCCCGCAATGCAAGCCTGTGCTACCAGCCAGTGTCACACTCCCGGCGCTCACACCTTGGAGCTAAATAAAGAGAGCCAAAGCCCCACTTGCAAGGGTGGATGCACTGTCCGCCCCAGCCATCTTTCTGCCCACCCCCAGCCGCTGGTTCTATGCTAGGCAGCACAGGAAGGCTGAAAACCGAGCCCAGCAAGAGTGGCTGCTGAGCCCCCCGGGGCGGGGGATGCAGCAATGGGGGTCCAGGCCCAGTGCGAGGGGAGAACGCAGGGAGGGCTCAGGATCCCGCGGACTCAGCCACGCTCTCCCTGTAACGCCGGTTACCCAGAAAAGCCTCTGTGGAGCCTCTGGGCCAGCTGGGCTGGAAAGAGAAGGCCCACAGCCGTCCCTAATGAAGCCCTGGGCCTGTCACTCAAACCAGACAGGGAGGTCCCGGGGTGCTGCCTGGAGTTCCCTGCGCAGGAAGACGAGCCAAGGCCAGTGCCCTTCTCAGCCGGGCTGCCTCCCCCACGGCTGATGAGGACTTCCCCCCACCCGACCCCCGCCTAGGCATTCCCTTGATAAGCGGTGGGTCCTGCCTTGACCATGCGCACTGCAGCGTGGCTGTGGCCCCTTCCAGGCTGTCTGGGCTCAGCTGTCCAGCACCACCCCTCCCCACCCCCCAGGATCTCCTTCTGACTGGAGCCTCCTTCCCTCCTAACCTGGTGCCCGAGCTGCGGCAGCCAGAGTGACCGCAGAAGCTCAGCAAGGCGCGCACGCCCAGGGTGCTGTGAGGATTATTTCTGGTGGAGCGGGGGCGAGAGTTCAAGGTGAGAGGAGGAGAGGTGGATGGGAGCTACGCTGCTACCTGCTGGTCCGAAAGCTCCTAAAAACCAGATGTTCCAGTGGAGAACAGGGCAGGAAACCTCCAGGAAGGCAGAGGCCCAGCTCCCTGTGCCTCCTGTTCACTCGCCTGGTGCCCCATCACCACCTTCCTGGCCGCCCCATCTCCCCTCCTGGCCACCCCATCTCCCCTCCTGGCCTCCCCATCTCCCCTCCTGGCCGCCTCATCTCCCCCCTCCTGGCTGCCTCATCTCCCCCCTCCTGGTACTCTCTGGAGCAGTGGTCTCTAAGTGGGGAGGAGGAGGGGAAGGGGGCAGCTATCTGTTGGCACTTGGGAAAATATTACAACTTTTTAAACAATTTTTTTTTATTTCTTCATTTTCAACTTATTTGAAAGACAGACAGAAAGGGACCTTCCCTCTGAGGGTTCAGTCCCCAAACGTCTGACCTAATTTTGAGTCTCACATGGGTGGCAGAGACCCAGGAACTTGAGCCATCAACTGCTGCCCACCCCCCCAGGTCCGTGTTAACAGGAAGTTGGACTGGAAGTGGAGGAGCCAGGACTCAAGCCAGGAACTCCAATACGGGACGTGGACATCCCAAGCAGCTATGTAACCACTGTGCCAAATGCCCACCTCCAGAACTTTCTATTTCACCTCATGCATGTCTACACTTGTGCATGGTATATAAATAACACTAGTGTTAGAAGTACTCACAGTAGGGGCCGGTGCTGTAGTCTAGAGGGTAACGCTGCCGCCTGCAGTGCCGGCATCCCATACGGGCACCAGTTTGAGTCCTGGCTGCTCCAATTCTGATCCAGCTCCCTGCTAATGCACCTGGGACAGTAGTAGAAGATGGCCCAAGTGCTTGGGTCCCTGCACCTGCGTAGGAGACCCAGAAGAATCTCCTGGCTTTGATCAGCCCAGCTCTGGCCATTGCTGCCATCTGGGGAGTGAACCAGCGGATGGAAAGCCTCTCTGTCTCTCCCTCTCTCTGTCTGTAACTCTACCTCTCAAATAAATGAATCTTAAAAACAAAAAAAAAAAAAAAAAAAAAAAAAACAATGAATCGTGATACAGTGTCGTAGGTGGACACTTGCTGGGGATGCGTGCTCAACTTTTTCCAGACTGATGATGCCACCAGAACTTTCCATTTTCTATGCCAAGGAAGGGCCCAGTCCCTGTCTGTCCCAGCTTGTGGCAAAAGGGCCAATTCTTGGTAGAACATGCCACTGCCCTCAAGATGCAGTTAAACCCCAGAGATCTAAAGGTGACATGGTAGTTAATGTGAACTCTGAGGTTAACGAACCAAAATCCTCAAAATTGCAACTTGGGCTGTCTTAGAACAGGTTCCCTCCCCCGCCCCCAGGAATCTGAGCTCCTTAAACTTGTATCAATCATGGAAGGCGAAGAGGCTTGCATCTTCCCACCAGAACATTCCGAAGTGGTAGCACGGCCACGCCGGAGCCTCCCCAGGTAATCCCTACATGACACAAGGTCCTATGCTCACCTGCTGGTCTCGGGTCCCCACACGGTGCTCCCACAACACCCTGTTCTTCCCCTTCGGAGCCCTGTGCTTCTGAGACTGCCTTCAGCCTTACGCATCTCCTTAGCCTGTGAGTTCCCGGGAAGGAGGAACTGTGCCTGTCATGTTCACCCCGTGTCCCGGGCACCTAGTGGGCATTAAACAGTTGTTGAAGGGGAAGTGGAAGCCCTCAGTACCCCATGGTCCCACCCTCAACTCTGCAGAGAACAGAATTAGAAAGCACAGAGGGAACATGAACTACAAAGTCCCATCGACATCCTTCTGATCCAGAGTCCACAAAACAGCCTTCGGGAAGAAGCCCCACAACTAATGATTTCGAGTCCCCTTCTCTGCCCTTTCTGGTCTGGACCTGGAACTACCCAAGTGCTGGCCCAGCTTCTGCTCAGAAAACATCATTCTTCCTCCTTAAAGTGTAGCACCGCTGAGGACCAATATGGGGAAGAAAGAATACCTACAGGACCAGACAATCTCTCACCTACCCAAGATCATCCCTTCTTCCTGCACACAAGGGAGACTGACAGGGAGGGTAACCGTTCTCCTTCCCTCCCCTTAAGCCAGAGGTGACTCTCAGTCCAGACGCACCAAGGAGTTCTGCTCACGAAGCCTTAAGACACCCTGGGGAAGAGCTCTGAAGACAAGCGACAGGGGCGGGCATTATGGTGCAGCCGTCAACCTGTGGCTTAGGACACCCACATCCCATATGGGAGTGCCTGGGAGCCTGCCCTGCTCCAGCCTCCTGCTAACAGGCACCCTGGGAGACAGCAAGTGATGGCTCAAGTACTTGGGTCCTTGGCACCCATGCGGGAGACCTGGACGGAGCTCCTGGCTTCCAGCTTTGACCTGGCCCAGCCTTGGCAGTTGCAGGCATTTGGGAAGTGAACCAGTGGATGGAAGATCTCTCTGTGTCTGTCCTTCTGCCTCTTAATAATAACAGTAATAATAAAGGCTATGTTCTAATTGGTGTCAACCAAACGTCCCTGGTCCTGGGGGGCTGGAGAGGCGGGTTGGGGATGGCACTGGGGGCAGGGAAAGGAGAAGGAGACAACAGAAGGAGGGGGGTGAAGACACTGGAATGGGGAAGAAGCCAATGCGAAGGCTTCCGATGGGACAGAATGCTTGATCTTCCCTCCTGAGAAACCCGAGGCAACACGGCCTGCTTAGGAGCCACAGCCTCACCCCTGCGTCTTCGTCTTGTTTATGCTCAGCAGTGAGGACCGAGACCTTTGGTTACTTAGACTTAAGCACGTGGCCTCCTGCCCATCTCCCCAACCCCTCTCCCTTCTTGCTTCCCTAAATCTCCTTCCCTGTGTGTCTCCCTGCCTTCTTTCTGGGTTGTTACTGAACACTGAGGCAGCTGAAAACCTCCAAGCTCTTATTTTTCCTTTTTTTCCAGATTTATTTATTTATTTGAAAGGCAGAATTACAGAGAGAGAGGGATCCTCCATCTGCTGGTTCACTCCCCAGATAGCTGCACTGGCCAAGGCCAAGCCAGGCCAAAGCCAGGCGCTTAATCAGGGTCTCCCATGAGGGTGGAAGGAGCCCTCCTCCACTGCTTTTCCCAGGCCATCAGGAGGGAGTTGGATTGGAAGTGGAGCAGCCAGAACACCAATTGGTGCCCATATGGGATGCCGGCAAAGCAGCCAGTGGCTTTATCTGCTATGCCAACAACGCTGGCCCCAGGCCTTCTTCATTCTAACAAGGTCTTTACACTGGGGCCACTCCTCTTACCCCAACTATAACCAACATATTCTCAGGGACACGAGAGCCACACAAGCACTGGGTCACAATGGGGCATTTTATCCGGCACTAAAATGTAAAAGAAGCTTTGAAAATTTTATTTATTTATTTGAAAGGTAGAGAGAAAGTGACACACAGAGAAAGCGATCGATCTTCCATTCGTTGGCTCACTCTCTAAATACATGCAGCAGCCAAGGCTAGGGCAGAACAAAGTTGGCACTGGAATCGGAGCTGGGACTCGGAGCCCAGGCACTCCGGCACAGGGTCTAAGCATCCCGCGTGGCAGCTTATCCACTGTACCAAACTCAGCCATGCGCGACCTGTGCTTCTGAGACTCCCTGTGCTGCTGCCCTCCCCGAAGGACACTATGAGCCAGAAAATGTGAACCATCGTCACCTCCTACCCAGTGGTAAGGCCTCAGGCGACGGGGCTGGCACTGGGTGTAGCGAGTGAAGCCACTGCCTGCAGTGCTGGCATCCCATATGGGTGCCAGTTCCAGTCCTGGCTGCTCCACTTCTGATCCAGCTCTCTGCTTATGGCCTGGGAAAGCAGTAGAAGATGGCCCAAGTCCTTGGGCTCCTGTACCCATGTGGGAGACCTGGAAGAAGCTCCTGGCTCCTGGCTTCAGATCGGCACAGCTCTAGCCGTTGCGGCCAACTGGGGAGTGAACCAGCGGATGGAAGACCTCTCTCCCTCCCTCTCTCTCTCTGCCTCTCTGTAACTCTGCCTTTCAAATAAATAAATCTTAAATAAATAAAAGACCTTAGGCGAGTCATTTAAACCTTGTTACCCCAAAGAGAGACGGGGATGGGAGGAGAATGAACTTGCACTTGCCTTCCAATTGCGTAAATTGGGATAAACAAAACCTCGTTAGTGTCAGAAACGTTATCGGTTCCCTACCGTCTATGGTAAAACCCACGCTGCAACCTATAGGGAAGATGCTTCCGGTCCAGAGAATAAACGCAAAGGGTCAGACTCCAGGACCCAACCTCCCCGCGTCCACGTCTCCTAGGTTTCCAACCCGCGGGCCTCAGGCACCAGGGAGAAGTCTTTATTCCCGTCATGCGTCTGCAGGGGCCTCCCACAGGCGACAGAGTCGCGCCACGCTGCCAGACACCTCGGCGTGGTCCTCTGAGCGCAGCTGCTTTTTATAGCATCAGCACCTGGACGCTGCTGCTCTTCCTCTGCCTGCCCAGCGAAGCAGCCCAGCAGCACCCTTGTCTGTGTGGAGACGCCTGGGGCTTGGCTGTTCAGTGTCTTTCTCCTGTCCCTTTATTATTCGCAGACGCACGACAGTCACTGTCGGCACTGGGGCCAAAAAAGATGCTGTTTTCCAACACCCTGCTGCCCCCGCTCCGGGAAGAGCCTGATGATGAGCCTTAGGTGAAAACAATCCAGGACACCTACATATATGTGACCCGCGGAAGCAGCGAGTGGCCACGGACAGCCGTGCCGGGGGTGGGAGTCTTGGGATGTGGTCGCAGCCTGGGTCTGTAGCGAGAGAGGCTCCCGTCACCAGAAGGGGTGGCTTCCATGTGTCGGACTGACACCGGGACCAGGAAGGAAAGCATTAGCTACGCCTGCCACGCTGCGTGCCCAGTGCTGAGAGGAAGCAGCCCTGCCCGCTGGCCTTCGGGAACGGAAGCTCCCTGGGAGGCAGGAAGCGACCCGAGGTGGCTACGGGAAGGGAGCTGGGAAACTGGAAATGTGGAGGGCAGGCCAGCTCCCGCCGTTAGGAGCTCCCCAGCCTGCAGCTGAGTTCCACTTGGGGCGAGAACAGCGAGTCCCGGGGTACGGAGAGGGGAAGGCTCTGCTGAGATCCTGACAGGTGTTTATGCAGTACAGGCCGCTGGCACGACACGAGTGACCAAATAAAGCAATCGGGCTGGTGAGAAGCGGGCCATGCCTGAAAGACAGGCATCAGGTAGAGAGAAGGCGGGGACTGAGCCACACCACAGCAAGCCACCATTGCCGTCTTCACCAAGTCTGTTTGCCCCCGAGAAGGACAGTGGGAGACGGACGGGGTGAGGTCCACACGCAGCCGCTTTGCACTCGTAACGGCAGACTGTACTCCATTGGCGCGGGAGTTCTGGGGAATGTCTGCAGACACACACACCCTGCTTTCCTGAGACATCTAATGAACGGGACACTTCTAAGTGCAGGCACCGGACGCACTCCGGGTGACCTGGTTCCGGTAACTCCGCGAGCTCGACATCACCAACACTATTCTCAAGGGAGAAGCTACTCAGTATAAATTCTGGAGTTGGCATTTGAGTGCAAAGCCTAGGAGACAGGAAACTGAATTCTAGAAGTAGAGAGACTACACAGGGACGTTCCCTTAGGTAGGGAAGAAAAATAAGCACATGGGCATTGTACAGGTAGGGAGGTAACAGTAATTGTTTTTTATCCTGAAGAGGCTGCAGGTCTCGAAGGACAGGGTCTCCGCTGCCTCTCACTTGCCAAGCAAGACTCTGCACGCAGGTGCCGGAATCAGCGGAAGTGAGGAGAACTTTCCTCTCGCTCTCCCTACGTGTCGGTAAGGCGAAATTTGGTAATGCCATGGTGTACTGGGCAGCTGGGCTGAGCCAGGCAGGCATGGGGCTGGACATGTCACCCTCTGCTATGATTAGGTTAAGGAGAGCTGTATTAAAAGTGCCTCAGGTGTGGCTGGAAAAAAAACCCATCCGTAATTCCCTGAAAGCAAACACTGAACGTCCGGAGATGCGGCGGGCACCACTACGCGCCCACACTGGGGGTCAAGGACTTACTCGTTTTCTCGTGCCCTCCCTCTCTCCCCCTGCCCCCATCACCCTCCAAGACCGCTGAGGGTAAGAATTCCTCCTACAACTGCTGTAACCAGCGACTGATGCCGAACAGGAACCTGGTGACTTGCTAATGAAAGCATTTATACCACAACCATCGGTAAGGTAGACCCGCCTCCTTCCTGCACACGGACACGGAACGGCGAGAGACGAGAGACCTTCGGAGAGTGCCACAGAGCCTCAGCACCACGTGTGGGAGCTCAGAGGCTGCTCCAGGCCTCACTGCCTTCCGGCACTTCAGACACCATGCTTTTCCCACCAGACCGGCTGGGCCTGCAGACGTGTGTCCCCTCTGGGAGCCGGGAACACGTCCCACGGACGCCGCCCTCACCGCCCTCCTCCAACCCCAGCCTGCCCCGGCCTCTACCTTCCACGGGGGAGGTTTTCAGGCGACTGCAGAGGTTCTGCACGCCTCCATACTGCACGTTGATCTGGGTCACTGCATCGCTCGAACGCAGCTCCATGAGCTTCCGCAGGTCCATGAGCGTGCAGCCAAAGTCCCCTTCGTGACTCTCGGCCACCGAGTTGGCCGGCAAGGCATGTTCTGATGGGTTCGTCATTTTGCCGGCTGTTACCAAGCCCCTCTACCAGACCAGAAGCGGGGTTTCCCTTTAACTGCTCGGCGTCTCCTGTCCCCCTGTTCCCGCTTCTTCCTCCTTCTTGCTTCTCTGGGGGCCCCGTCGGGAAACAGACCAACTCTGTCTTGTGCAATACGCTTCAGAGGAGCAACGCCAAGTCCAGATCTTCTCTTCGGTGTGAGGCTGGCAGTGAGAGGAGGAAGAAGGCGGGGGAACTGAGTAGAAGCCGGACGTCGTGTCACAATGATTGGGGTCCCCAGGTGGTGATGGAGTGGTTGACCAGGGTAGGTAGGTTCCTAGCTTAGACTGACTTGCCCAGATGGAGGTACAAACAGGATGTGCACGTTACCATGGAGGCAACCTTAGCAACAACCAGCAACTGCGGTGGTAGAGTGGCAGCAGGAAGAGGAGGAGGAGGACGAGGAGGGCTCCCTGGATACCGAGGACAACTGGATCTCTGGAATAAAGATTCAAAGGGAGACAAAAAGAAACGGTTAGAGCAGCCACAGGGACCCAGCATCTGCAAGGGCAGAAGGTACCCACGCCGGTACGAGGGCTTCGCTGACAGTTGGTGTCTGAGCTGGACTGATAGCTGGGGCCCCAGCTGAGTCACCTGACTCACAGGAGGCCCTCTCCTCCCTGGGAGACCCCAGCAGCCGGGAAACCCCAAGGCCTTTAAGTTATTTCAGACACCCAGTCTTCATGGCTCCCAAACCCAGCAACGCAAATCCCACAAGGCCACAGCTCTGTGCTCTCCCTGTGGACTTGAGAGACCTGTCCCAGGAAGCTTTAGTCTGATCTTACCTGTAAATGGAGATCAGAGAATGGAGTCCAGGCCCCAGCGGGCTGGCCAGTGGCCTGCGGCCTGCCGCCCTCCCCAACGCCCCATGTCCCTCCCCATTCCCAACACACACATCCACACACCAGCAAGATGGCCCGAGAGATGCCTTAACCCTCCAGGGCCCCCGGGAAGCCAGCGCCGGCTGCACGGATGTTCTGCAGCCTGTTGTGGCTGCCAGCCGGGCAGGCACCGAGCTTTGGTCCCAAGGCTCTGGGGGGAAGGGCGGAGTAAAGTTCTTTAGCAGTTGGCAGCACAGGGCGGGCCCCTCTTCTTTTAATTGGAGGGGACCGAAGGCCCTGTGAGCAGGAGAGATAGTGCGTCAGAAGCCCGTGTGTGGACGTTTCTCCGGGTGAGGGATAAGATGGCAATGGATTCAGATAGGGCAGGGGGGCCCCGGCACTGCCCGCGGCGGGATGAGGCAGTCTGCCTGTGAGTGAGCCCCAGAAGTCTCGGTTCAGATGCCTAGGAGAGAGGAGATGGCTGGCGCTGCCTGGGCTCCCCCTCCTGCAGCTGGGTGTGGGGCCGGGGCTACGTGCAGGTATCGAGGGCTGAAGGAGGAGTTCTGCTCCTGAGCCCTGTTCTCAGCTTCCCAGAGGGGCCAGTGCGTGTCCTGCAGGAGCCGTCGCCACACACCTGCCGTTCAGATGAGAAAGGGCTCCTCCCAGAGCAGCGCCAGATTCCAGGGCCCGGCCCTCCCAACCCGAGTTCAGTCAGCAGGGTCGGCAAGGACCTCAGCTCGGCCGCTCTCTGTTCAAGCTGACAGGCGAGCCAGGAGACACCAGGACCATCAGATAAGGACTTGATTCCTTTATCAGCCACAGGTGTCCAAAGCCCCTGTGATTCCACTGCATGCAATGGGATGGCGGGTGTCACAGCCCTTCCTCTCCCAGGTGTCACCTGCCGCCTCTCCCTGCATTCGATGCTTGGCACCACTCTGGCTTACAGATGAGAAGCAAGCAGGGATGCACCTGTTTCGAAACATCACACTCTCTTTTCGCAGGCCACGGGGAGTCCTGGGGACGAGGTCTGAAAAGGAGGCAAGGCAGAGGCCTGACTCCCTGTGCGAGGGCTGGCACGGGACCAGGCAGTAGGCGGTCCCCTTATTTGTGCAGTCCTAGCTATGCAGGGAAGCAGGAGTAGAGTTTAAGGAATTTTGAGAGAGAGAGGCCACAGTCATATGACTTTATTACCGCATATCGATATAATTGTTCTTTCTTTAAATTAATAGTCACTCCTGTTAACCTCTTGCCTAATTTATAAATTAAACTTTATCATAGATCATATGGGTAGGAAAAAAACAGGGCTCTGTCCTCCGTGAGCTCTCAGGCTTTCTCTCTCTGGGGGCCTCGGAACACGTTCCCGTGGACAAGGGGCCACGGATGTTCTAGTCTCTCCTTCCAGCCTGTTAGGGGTGTGTGCATGGGGGTGGGGGGAGGGGAGGCTACAGCAGCAGGAAACCCCTCCCAACCCCTAAGTAGAGCTCTGTCACCTTCAGAGAGGATGCTGGGACAAAGCCGGAAGAGTCTAAAACTGGGAGGCCAAGCCCTGCGCTTTTTCAGTCCCTGCCCCCTCCAACAGCTGCTCCGGGAGCCCCGGAGGTTTGGCCTCTCTCGCTAGCTGCTTTGTGCCCTGTGCCTGGAGGAGAGCCTGCACACAGTGGGCACTCATTTAAGCTTTTTTTGTTGACGGTCCAGGAGCGCAGTCAGAGCTGGGTCCACTCGCTCGCCTCCTGCAGCTCAGGCCCTCCCAGCCTGAATGCAGGGGGAAGAAGGAGCCCCAGCCTTCGCTGAATGAGGCTACCGACAGAAATGGGGCTGGGGAAAGCTGCCCGGGGTCCGGCTCAGGACGCTCAAGGGCGGGGACAAAGCTTGGCCTGCTCTCCAGCCGCTGTTATCTACAGTAAGAGAGGGTGGTCCATGCATGTGCCGCCCCCGCTCGCAACCAGGCAGCTCCCACTCTCTCCCCTCCACTCCCCAGGAAGGGAAAAACCCCAAGGCAGATTTGTTCACAGTTACCACCGGGTCACTAGAGGAAAAGAACTGATAGGGTCTGGGCTCCTCCGGCCACCAGAGAGGAGAGGGTCCTCCACGCACAAAGGCAGGTGATAGGAAAGTCACGAAAGATGAGAATGCGTGGGGCTCCACACGCGGAGACAGCGAGGAATGTAGCAGCTCCAGGCTGACGCAGGGGCCCACACACAGTAGGGTCAGCGCATGGCCGGGCTGGGCGCAGGGTGGGCTCTGCAGGAGTCCCTGTCACTGCCCAGGCTTCCCTGCGCGCTCTGAGCCCAGCTGGATGTGCGTCCCCCGCCACTGCCGGCTCGCCTGGCCCCTGACCTTATTAGGCAACTGCCCAAGAGCAATCCGCAGACACTCACGGCGCCGCCGCTGCCCGAGCCAGGCTGGATGCTGGGGAACACCAGGCCGGGTCAGTCCCTCCGCCTGGGCGTTCCGGGCGGGCGAGGTACGTGCTCACTCCCCGTTTCCAGCATTTTGCCAGCCCAGGGAGGAGCGGAGGGAGCGGCAAGCCCTCCCACTGTGTCCCCATGTGACGCTGTCTGCCCACAAGACCATTTTAAGGTTTTCCTTCCAAAGTTGAGAGATGTCATCCCAGACGGCGTGGGAAGGCAATGCCGTGTGAATTCTAGGGAGGGCTGCGGGGACCCCCACGTTACAGGGGAAAACAGCTCCACGGAGATCAAAAGTGGTCTGGTCTTGGGGCCTGGTCTTGTTGCACAGTGGGTAAAGCCACAGCCAGCAGCGCCCGCATCCCATGCAGGCACTGAGTGCCGGTTGCTCCACTTCCAATCTCGCTTCGTGTTAACGTTTCTGGGAAAGCAGTGGAAGAGGATGGCCCAAGCGCTTGGATCCCTGCACCCACGTGGGAGACCCAGAAGCAGCTCCTGGCTCCTGGCTTTGGCCTGGCGCAGTCCCGGCAGTTGTGGCCATCTGGGGAGTGAACCAGCGAATGGAAGACCTTTCTCTCTCTGTCACTCTTTCAAATAAATAAATAAATATATCTTTAAAAAAAAAAAAAAGTGGTCCAATCTTTGGCAAGTCAGTGGCGTGACTGCCCCGTGCCGTCCGTGTGCCGCTTCACTCCTCTCCTGAGTCTGACAAACACCTAAGAGGCCCTTTCCGATGCTGGCACCTCTAGGACACGGGAGATTCCCACCCCCACTGAGAGGAGGAGCAGCTCTTGTCCTTCCTCTTTCTCTCTCGGAATCAGCTACGCCAGTCCTGGACCTGGGAGAGCAGAACAGCCCCCGTGCCGCTTTCATCTGCTCCTGAGATGCCCACGACCCAGACCCTACCCTTCCCGACAGACCAACCTGCAGCTGGGCTCCCTAGACTAGAGCGTCACGCCCTGTGCCAGCAAGTCATCAACAGTGCGACCCTGTCCCTGCAGTTCTGTCCAAGGAGTCCCTTGCTCATGGATGCTCCCCAGGGTGCTAAGGAGGACACTGGTCCCCAGCCGGGGAGAAGCAAAGGGCATCTCCCTGTGCAGTAGCAGATGAAGACACAGCTGACGTCGGGAGCGGAGCCCACACCACAGACCTTCCCCTCCACTGGCACCTACTGACTGTGGTGGGAGGCACGGGAGACGGCAACAGGGGGGGCCGGGGCGAGGGCTGCAGGCTGGTGCAGTGCCGCAGACAGACCTGCCTGGAATACTAAGTGGCTCCGGTCAGCCCTGGCCTCCGGGCTGCAGGCAGGGGCCGCTCAGTCCCGCCCTGCCCTGTGCTTCTCCTGGTGCTGAGGGCCTCTGCCCAGGAGCAGACTGGCAGCACTCGGAGGACACGCTGGCCACCGCTGGGGAGGAGGTGAGAGTGGCAGGGAGAGCTTGGGAGGGAGACACAGCACCCTGCAACGCAGAGCCAAGGTCGGGCCCTCGGCACACTTCTCGCCTCGTTTCTCACCCAGAGCCCTCACTCCTCTCCAGAAGTCCTACCTCTCCCTCCTTTCAGAGGGGTGGGATGTGAGGCCCGTCGTGCTGAGCACCTACTATGTGCCAGGTGCCATAGTAAGCACTTTATGTAAAAACTAGAAATTGTGTGTGTGTGTGTGTTACTACCTAACATACTGGTTGGTCCTAGTGCAACACCTGCCATCATTATTGCATAGATAAGGGTATTTCAAAAGGTTCATGGCAAAATGGAAGTAAAAGCTAAGTTTACTTAAGAATTTTTTTTTTTGAATTCACACATAGGTTTTTCATGAACTTTCTGAACACGTGTCCCATGTCACTGAATCCTCACCAACGACCAACCCTAGAAGAACGTTCTCACTTTAAAAAAAGTTTGGGGCCAGTGTTGTGGTGCAGTGGGGGTTAAGCCGCTGCCTGTAACATCAACATCCCACATGAGCGTGGAACTGAGCCCCAGCTGCTCCGCTTCTGATCCAGCTCCCTGCTAACGCACCTGGGGAGGCAGTGGAGGCCCTGCACCCGCATGGGAGACCAGGAGAAGCACCTGGCTCCTGGCTTCAGATCGGCGCAGTGCGCTGGCCATAGTGGCCATTTGGGAGGTGAACCAATGGAAGGAAGACCTTTCTCTCTGTCTCTCTCTCACTGTCTAACTCTGCCTGTCAAAAAAAATATTTTGTTTACTTATTTTCTTCTACTTGAAAGGCAGAGGACAGAGAGAAAGAGAAAAGGTGAGAGAGTTCTTCCATTCCATGGTTCACTCCCCAAATGCCCACCAGAGCCAGGGCTGGACCAGGCCAAAATCAGGCACCTGGAACCCCACCCAGGCCTCCCACATGGGTGGAAGCAGGGTAACTGCGACTCAAGCTGCCCCTCTGACATGGGACGAGGGTGTCCCGAGCAGAGGTTTAACCCACTGCACCACAACGCCTGCTACTTTCCCGTATAGCAGGACAGACAGATCCAGAGAGGATTTGTGCCCTCGCCCAAATCCCAAGCTGGCCTACTTGCACAACAAACAACGTTGCATGAAGATGGAAACCAAGCCATGCGTTTGCTTCCTACACCTTGATGGAAAGGTCCACGTAAACCCCATGGGTCCTTCACACTTGACCCCTAAAAGGCTCTGCAATAGGTCAGGGAACCACCCAGGTGGGAGCAGAGCTATACCCAGGTGATCAGGACACACACCCTCCCCTCTCGTCCCCCCACCCCCAGGCAGAGGTACTAAGCTCTGCACTGACCCCATCAGGAGAGCCTGGGAGTGGGGGTGAGTGTTTCCTCCACTCTCACCTTGCACCCCTGGCCTTGCAACCCTGTGTGCTCCAGGTTCTCGCCCCTACCTCCAGCAGGGCTATTTCCTGTGCATCACCTGGGATGGTTTAAACTCTGCTCCTTCTCTCCAGCACTCCCATGCTTCTAAAACGGCCATGCCCTGGCCAGGGCAGGCTGCCCGGCCTGAACCTTCCCTGGCTGGCCCTTCTCACGGAAGGCAGGAACCCCACACAGGGGTCGCTCCACTCCCCTCATTACAGACCCCTTGTTTCCCAGACCCACCCTGGCCGATTCCCGTCACTCGGGCAGAGCAGCCACCCTTACTGCAGCCCCCGGCTCTTGCCCGCCCCCGCCGTGCTTGCCTCGCCCTGACTGCTCCTCCCAGGCCTGCTGGCTGGCAGTAGAGCAGAGCACACGCCCTTCTCCAGACTACGGGGCCCTGTGCAGGCATGGGAAGAAGGTCAGAGGCTCAGTGCGTTGGCGAAAGTTCAGGAGGTGGGTGGCATCGTTTGTCATCATCGTTCAGCAGCCACACCCTTGCCAGGAAGCCAAGTGAGGGCTGGGGCACCAAAGCCAGGCCCGTGCCCTGACCACAGGATGGCGCGCTGGGGCCTGGCCCGGGAACGGGATGCTGATGCTCAGCTAGTTCCTATACGTGAGTCTCTGGGTGGGTACTTGCTTTTTGTTTTGTTTTTAAAGATTTATTTTATTTATTTGAAAGACAGAGTTACAGAGAGAGACAGAGAGAGAGAGAGAGGTCTTTCATCCACTGCTTCACTCCCCAGATAGCCACAATGGCTGGAGCTGAGCCAATCCGAAGCCAGGAGCCAGGAGCTTCTTCTGGGTCTCCCACGTGGATGCAGGGGCCCAAGGACTTGGGCCATCCTCCACTGCTTTCCCAGGCCATAGCAGAGAGATGGATTGGAAGCGGAGCAGCCGGGACTAGAACCAGTGCCCATAAGGGATGCCAGCAGGGCAGGCCAGGGCGTTAACCTGCTGCCCACAGTGCCGGCTCCAGGCACTTGTTTCTTACATACAGAAAAGGCAGGTTGCTTCCTGCTAGCAGGTGGTTCCCAGGCAGGAGGCTCCTTCCCTCTCCCTCTCCCCCTCCCCAAGTCTGCTACCCTGAGGGCAGCTTCAGTTCAGCAGCAGAGATGTAGTGCCAGAATCAAAGCTTCTAGCTGGAGAAAATGGGTCACGCTGAACCCCTGGGCCACAGGGATCCCGAATTCATCCCGAATTCATCGCTCCGCCCCAGAGCCACCTGGTACTCTCCGGTAGGTCAAACCTATGCATACGCTTGACCCAGCGATCCACTCCTGTATGCAATCCTCAAAGAAACTCTTGCACAGGGCCCAAAAAGGAGCAGGTGCAAGGATGCTCACTGTGCATTCTTTGGGGTGACCGGAAGTTGGAAGCCCCAGGGGATGCACTTTCCTCGTGCTGGCCAGGTAAAACACGAAGCTAGATAGCATGCGATATCATGCAATAGTTAGAAACAAGAGTCGACACACATGTGATAGTACTGTGATCTCAAGAACGCAGTGCCTAGTGGCGGAAAACTGGCTAGTACTTATATCAATTAAAGACACACGCATCTAAAGCAGTGCCATGGATGTACTGCAATCAGTAGCACACTAGCCTGCTGTCCACAGGCAGAGAAGGGAACAGAAACAGGAGGCAACGGAAGGGCCTCACACAATGGCACTCGCTGGCTACGAATCCGCTATAGGACTCACTCTGCACCTGAGGATCAAGAAAGCAAAATGGAAACATGACACAAGGCTGAAAGC
Source organism: Lepus europaeus (assembly GCF_033115175.1). NCBI lineage: Eukaryota > Metazoa > Chordata > Mammalia > Lagomorpha > Leporidae > Lepus > Lepus europaeus. The sequence goes on along the minus strand of NC_084840.1, from coordinate 19,048,241 downwards.
GCCACAGTGTCGACGACACGCTATGACAGCAGCTGCAGAGCTTATCAGCCGTGACCAGACGCCTGCAGGAGGCAGGGAGAAGGACAAGCCCTCAGAGGGCACACACAAGCCTGACAGCCGGCTCCTGCCCATACGGCCTGGCAAGATCCAGCCTGCGGGGGCCGGTGCCGCGGGTTAAGCCACAGCCCACAGCACTGGTTTAAGTCCCGGCTGCTCCGCTAGGAATCCAGCTCCCTGCTGATGCTCCTGGGGAAGCAGTGGAGGACGGCCAAGTCCTTGGGCCCCTGCACTCACATGAGAGACCTGGGTGAACTCCTGGCTTCAGCTTGGCCCAGCTCCAATAGCTCCAGTCATTGTAGCCTTTTGGGGAGTGAAACAGCAGATGGAAGATTCTCTCTCTCTCTCTCTCCCTCCCTCTGCAACTACCTTTCAAGTAAACAGACAGATCTTTTGTTGTTTGTTTGTTTGTTTTTAAAGAGACCCAGGGAGCTCCATGGCATGAGTAGGGAGGAAGCAGGAATGGGTCCCGGAGGGCAACGTCACCCCCGGGTCTCCGTCCTAGGACAGCATCGATGTCATCAAGATGACATGGGCCCAGGGCCTCGGGGAAGGCACCCTCTTCCAAATCCTCTGAGTCACCCTGGCGTGGGTCACCACTGAATCGTCCTGTGACTCAGAGGGGACGTGGGGTGCTCACAGCAGGCAAAGCTCAGACAGACGGACAGGGTGAGGCCAGGAGCTGACTTCAGGTGGCAGTGGGCGCTTCATGCGAGGGGCGCTGGCAGGCTCCCCCAGCCCCTGGCCTGAAGGGGGGCAGAGGTCAGGAGGAGGGCCAGCGAGGGTATCAGCTCCTCTCTGCTCGGAACTGGGACAGGAAGCCACCGGCCACAGACAGGACGCCCAGCCTGGGCAGCGGCATGCGTCCTCCGTGTGGGCACGCCCTCAGACTACACAGATTGCCTTTCTTGGGGCGGCTGTGGTTTTTCCACATTTCGGTTCCAAGGGAACAAAGGGGCTTTTTAGCAGCTGGACGGCATCCTGGGTTATTTTTAGAAACAAATTTCAGAGGAGTTGTGTCCTGCTCCGGGAGAGCGAGAGGAGGGTCACTCTCCCCTGGCTGTGGGAGGCAGGACCTGCTTGCTCCCAGGCCTCAGCCGCGGGAGGCCACAGCTCATCCTCCACCAGGGAGGGCCCAGGCAGCTGCTCTGTCCCCAGGGGCTCAGCAGGACAGGAAGCAGAAAAACACCAGCCTACAGAGGCAGCTAGTCATCCCACCTGGCCGTGCCCATGACTGTTCCGACTCCATGACAGGCTCACCTGTCAAAGGACAGAGACCCCTCCCCACTTCTGCCTGTTTCAGGCTTTGCTCAGCCTGACTTTCCTGGAAATCACAGAAAACGAGCAAGGGCTCCACGCTGAGAAGCTGCTGTTTACGGAGAGCAAGCGCCAGGGCCACTTCCTAATAGCTCATCACCTCTCTGCCCACAGGGCCTCCTCCTTGGTCACACTCTACAGACAGAAGCCTTGGTGCCAGCCCACGGCGTTTTCTTTTTTTAAATTCTAGATGTACTTACTAATATGAAAGGCAGAGTGACAGAGAAAGGAGCAGAGGGCGGCAGAGATCTTCCACCTGCTGGTTCACTCCCCAAGTGTCTGCAACAACAGCAGTTGGGTCAGGCTGAAGTCAGGAGCCAGGAATCCCATCTGGGTCTCCTACGTGGGTGGCAGGCACTCAAGCACTTGAGCTGTCGTCTGCTGCCTTCCCAGGGGCAGTAGCAGAGAGCTGGATCAGAAGTAGAGCGGCCAGGACCAGAACTGGTGCTCTGATACGGATTGCCAGTGTCAGAGGTGGTGGCTTAACCCATCGTGCCATAATGCCAGCCCCAGCCCAGGGCTCTAGAAAGGGGGCTGATCATGCTCCCTTGCACCTGCAGGGGGCATCAGAGCAGGGCTCTCGAACCCCGAGTGGGCATCTCCTGCAGGGGTGAAAGCCCCAAGAGGCCTGGGGATGTGCCTGCCTGCAGGTTCCTAAACAAGAGGCGCTGACGCTCCCAGTCTCCCACTTTGCCAGTACTGCAGATCAGAGCTCAGCATTTCTGCGCTCAGCCCCATGAGGATCTCCAAGCCCAGGGCAGAGCCCTCAGAGCCCCAGCCCAGCAGCAAGCATCCCATCCGTCCGTCTGTCCATCTGTGCTGCGGGCTGACAGCGGCGGAAGGCACAGCAAGCTCTCCGCGCTTCTCCCCTCCCCTCTTCCCTTCTCCCTCCACCCTCCTGGAGGCTGGTCCCTGCTTCCCCAGGGGGATCCCAGTGCTTCCCAAGGACAGCCCGCCTGCCAGCCTGGGCAAACACAGGGGAGAGGCGGTCACGGAACAGACGGCGGCAGAAGCTTCAGAAAGTTAAAGCCGTGAGGATCGCAGGGACACCCGGCCCCGTTCAGGTTCAGGGAGCTCAGAAGGATGAGAGGCAGCACACAAGTGAGGGGGAAATAGAAACCCGACACTCACAGCTCGCTTCCACTCCCCAGATATTACTGCCCCGGGCCCCTGCAAGTCTGCCACCCTCCCGCCCCCCCAGCAGGAGGGCCAGCCCCGCCCATTCATCCCCCACCCCCTCACCATTCCAGGGAGCGCCCACCCACTGCCCCCAGGCCAGGGCCAAGGCCAGGGCAGCTGCCCAAGAAGGGTTGCAGACCGCGGCAGCTGCTGTTTTCCAGCCGGTCGACAGGCTGTTATAAACACTCGTTCTAGGTTGCTATGGCAAAGTGAATGTGCGGCCTGGCTACGGGGGAAGCTATTTATGTGCCTGTCATGGCACAGTGGGCTGTTTTTTATTATTTTACTTTTAGAGTTTTCCTTTCCCAACCCCCTAAAACAGCTTTAAAAAAAAAAAAACAAAACTCAGCCACCACAACTTTCTCAGGAACGAAAAGAGTAGATAGCCAGAAAACGGAGCTTCCGGCTGAGCTGGGAAGGGGAGAGTGGGTGAGGAGTCTGGGAAGGTGTGGCCCTGGGCCACAGAGACCTAGTCACTCTGGAGCCAGACCTACCTCTGTGCAGCTCCCTAAAGGCCTATGCTCACCTCATCTGCTCCCCCTAGCCAGCAGCCTCCTCCCACGCTCCTGCTCCATTGGCTCCCCCTCAGGGAGAGGACCACCTCCTGTGGGCAGCAGGGCCACCCCGGGCTCCAGGCTCACGGGGGACAACCCCTAGGGCATGCTGGAGGGGCCCATTTCCTCCACGTGTGCAGAGGGCGCTCATCCAATTCCCCTCCTCAGGAAACGGGGGCGAAGGGTACAGGTGCACAACTTTCAGATTGTAGTCAGGGTGGTGAGGACCCCTGGCCAGCAGCAGGGGCCTGCATTCAAGGTTCAGAGGCTGAAGGGCCACTGAAAGGAAGGTTGGGTCCCCCTGGACACAGCCTGTCTCCACAGCTCTGTCACCTGGCTCGTGGGAGTGGCTCTGGCAGAGGAGGTAGGGGTGATCAGAGGCGCCACGCCCTCTGCCTTGTCCACTCTCCCAGCTGAAAATCAAAGCAATAAGAAAACATGAACTGGGCTCCAGGCCATGTCAGCTGCAGAAGACCAAGAGAACAGAAGTCACCAGCCCGGGGCCAGCGCTGTGGTGTAGTGGGTAGAGACGCCCCCTGCAGTGCCGGCATTCCATGAGCACAGATTCGAGTCCCGGCTGCTTCTCTTCCAATCCAGCTCTCTGCTATGGCCTGGGTAAGCAGTAGAGGATGGCCCAAGTCCTTGGGCCCCTGCACCTGCATGGGAGACCTGGAGGAAGCTCCTGGCTCCTGGCTTTGGATCGGCGCAGCTCCAGCCGTTGTGACCATTTGGGGAGTGAACCAGTGGATGGAAGACCTCTCTCTCTCTCTCTCTCTCTCTGCCTCTCTGTTACTCTGCCTTTCAAATAAATAAATCTTTAAATAAAAAAAAGTCACCAGCCCACATGGCTATGATGCTCGTACACACACATTCTGTCACGTGTACACATGCGCACGCACACACACGTACCCCAAAGCTGAAAGTGTGTCCTGACTTCGACAAGTGCGTTCTAGGACGTCAGTCACTAAACAGTGTGGAAGAGGCAGTGACCTTGCAGAAGCAGCTGGCTGCAATCCAAAAGACACGGCGGGACTTTGTTGTCCCTCTCTCCCCATCTAATTCCAGCTCCCTCTGCAAAACAAAACAAAACAAAACAATCCTCCCACCACCAACCAGATAGAGATAAAGTTAGGGCAGTGTTGAAGAGCAAATCCCACAGACCGGTCCAGTTCTTCCCATCTCCTGTGATAGCTGAGTATCTCCCCCGTGCCAGCGCGGCTGAGAAAGTATATGGACAACAACCCCACGGGGAGGAGAGCCCGGAGATGCTGCCGACTCTCTCTTGCCGCCTCAGGAGGGGTCAAAGGCCTAACTGACAGCCCCGGTTAGCTGATAAAGACTGGCTGGAAAAAATCAGGTCTTGGGACAGAAATCAGCCTTGGCAGCACCTTGAGGTCAAAAGAGCAGAGCAGGCATCATTTCTAAACCTGTCAAACTGACTGCCATCAGCGCCCCAGCCCCTGTGGGAGGACCCGGGGGACACGGCGGGCAGTTGTGGACAGCTGGGAGTGGGCTGAGAGCAAGACACCAGCTACCGGCCCATCAGCGCTCCAGAGAACCGGGGCTTCTCTTCCCAGTATTAACTCAAGCTAAAAGGCCACTCGTGACTTGGGAATGCATAAGACGACAAAGAGACACACAGGCATGTTTCAGAAGGCCGAGGTAGAGCGAGCTTCCAGCAACCACGAGCTATATACAAAGAACACCTATTTAGATAGGCTTGGATTGCTGGTGGCGGCCGCAGGCCCATGTGGAGACAGAAAAAGGGCAGGTGAGGGCTGACTCGGCCCAGCTGGCCACTGTTGACAGAGCCTTTCAGGGGAGGGCACTATGGGCTTGTCTTCTGAGTGAGCAGAAAGGTGGGATCTCCTCTCTATCCTAGCCCCAGCCCCAGCACCTGCCCAACGTGTGGTCTGTGACGGCACCACCCTTCTCTGCTCCGGGGCGCTCCCGGCTCCAAGGGGAGGAAGAGTATGGAAGTCCCAGGCAGGGCTCCAGCTGCCGGGTGCGCCGGTTAGGAGCGGCACCATTCCTCCGGCACAGCTCCATCCCCGGCCCCTGCCATTCTGTGGGCCCTGAAGTTGGTGGACTGAAAGGGCTGGGGCCTCAGTGGGGCTGGCCGAGGAGCAGAGAGGACAAGGCAAGGGAATCTCCCTCCACTCTAACCACCACCCCTCCTAGCATCGCACCAGCACCGAGACGCCTTGGAGGAGAAACCTGGGAGAGCCGCGGCGTGGCGGCCGTGGTGGCAGGGAGGGCTGCAGAAGTGGCAGGAAAGGACTTTTTCTGTATTATTTTATTTCTGAAGCACGGAACTGCTTCCTCCCGTTTCTCTCCACACCTCACTCCCAAGCTCCCGGCTTTCATCTTTGGGGTCCGTCTACATCCCTGCCCCACACTCTAACCTGTCTCTCGCATGTTCTTTTACCAGCCCTCCGGGGACGGCGTAATTGGATGGGATTTAGTTCTCCTTACCTGCGATTCTATTTCTACAAGCAATCAGCTCTGCCCCAGGCCCACTGGCTCTAGTAGCAGAAGGAGCAGGGATGTGCAAGTCGGGCCGTGTGGGGCCACCCCGGCTGGTAGCAGCACAGAGCCCATCTGTGTCCCTGGGGTCCTGGACGATAAGCCCGAGGCACACAGAGTCGATTTACCTCCTCCCAAGGCCACCTGGAGCTCGCCTGGCTAACCCACGGATTTATGCAGCATCTAACTTGGCTTGAAGCAGAGGCAAATTGCTTACGGTGCGGACCCAGAGGTGAGGAGCCGTAACAGAGAAGGGGAGGCGTAGGAGAAGACTCCTGAGGATAGAAAACAAAAGGCAGGATCTGGGACGCTCAGCCAAGCTCCCAGCATAGCATGAACAGGGGAGTGGCCTGAAGGAGGAGGAAGGGGTTGGGAGACCAGACAGGTGGCGCAGACACCCCGGGCTACCATCTGACCCTGGTTCCCAAGGAGGCCGACCGAGCAAGAGTGGGACACGAAAAGCCAGACCTATCCAACCACACGCTGCAAGACGGCAAGATGTCCCACCTCGGCCCCATGCTGAGCCTACGGAACTTGGGTAGGGCACAGGTGTACCGAGGCTAAAATCCAACTCTCCGGGTGCAGCCTCCTAACTCCTCCCACCACAATACCCAAGGACTCGCAGAGGGAGCCGAGGAGGGGCGGCAAGGGGCATCCTCGCCCGGCTGAGCCAAGCCACCGCTGGCCTCGCATGCTATTTCTCTTACATTTGCTTCTGCAGAAGTTGGCCAGGGTGAGCCCCCTCCCAGTTGCTCCACCCCCCCCCACCAGCTGTTCCAAATTAGCAAGATCCCTCTCACCAGAGGACAACCCTTTTCAAGTGGGAGCGGGTGGGGGAGTGGGGGGTGGTCAGAGCCAAGGAGAAGCTGAGGACAGGCCGGCCTGCTCCCTCTCCTCCCTCCTCCAGGGCCAGCCCGAGAGACAGAGGCCTCTCCTTCATGGGGGAGGCAGCCCTGGGCAGGGAGGCCATGGGAACTTCACCATCTAAGGCTGTGGGATTCTTCCCCTGGGCTCCTGCAGTTAATCACTGTAGCTCCCTGGACTCCCAACTCGGGGCTTTAAAAGGTAGCGCCAGAGCAAGGAGGACAAACATGTCAAGGGGAAGAGAAAGAAAAAAAGCTGGCGCACGCCGAAAGATACCCACCTCCGCCAGCAGCCGTCTGAGTGACGGCGAGATGGGGAGAGGCAGAGAGCAGAAGGAAGCCAGGTATAGACCACAGCCCGGACTCCAGCAGACACCGCTGCTACCCGGCTCGGGAGAGGATCCCCTAGGGGCTGGGTCTCTGAACCTTGTCCTGTTAGCAGCTCTGAGCAGGCAGAGGCTGCTGTCCTGCTTCTGGGGACATGTGCCGGAGAGCGCACAGGTGTGAGTGCACGGCGCTGGCACATGAGCTTCCAAGACGGTAGCCATGGTTTCCAAGAGACCAAGCACGAGGTTTGGCCCTAAGAAGGGGTGGGATGGGCTGGGCTCCACAAGACACAGAGCAGGGTACGCAGTGCGGGAAGGAATTGGACAGTCTGAACAGTTCCCGCTCTTCCTGGGGAGCACGGGGTGGAAGGCCCCATCGGCAGGATGATCAGGTCCTATTTAATCCAAAGCCCACCCAACCAAACCTGGAGGCCCAAGCCGAGATGCTTTGGGAAAAGCCACGGGCCTCCAGAGGCTCTGAGGTTTGCCTGAAAGAAGGCAGGTGAGTCAGGAACCCAGAAGTGATGTGTGGAGGTGCCGTTCTCCCCAGGACGGAGGCTGTCCCGCTGCCCATTCCCCCCAGCGGCATCCCCTGGTCAGGTTCCTTTCAACTCCTGTTCCAAATGGGCTAGTGGAACAGCGGGAAGTGCCAACAAGCTACCAAGTCCTCCCCGCAGGCGCTGTCGCCAAGGAATTCGCTTTCCGACTCAAGGACAGCTCTGGGCAGTGCACGAGAGCCCCCCTGGAGGCTCCCTGCTGAGCTGGTGCCAGCGTGGCTCCTCCTGGAGATGGCAGGGAGACCAAGCCGCTCAGGACTCTGCTATCCCAGAAGCACCAACTCTGGCACCACTGTAGGTTAAGTTCCATTTACGGCCTGCCACCTTCTCAGGGCAGAGTGGGGTCAGCCTTGGACGGCCACAGGCTAGGAGGCAGTCAAACCTAACGAATCAGAGTTTCATCACTAACAAACACACGAGCTAATAAGTTCCTGGCCTTTTTAGGAAGCAGGTCCCCTGCTTTTCCTACTGATTATATCAAACAACTCATCAAAGCCCAAGAATCAGCCTTGTAGGGGGCTTTGGGCACAGTCTAATGCCACCGCCCTGAATTTATACTTAAGTACGTGTCAGTCAAACACTGTGCTGGGCACCGCACGGAGACGCTGTGCAGTCTAGACAGGCAGGACAGAGCAGAGGCAAAGCACGCAGGACGTCTGTATACGTTGTGAGCAGAGGGCCAGAGACCTCCCTGGCTCGCTCACCTGCGTGTGTTCAATGGCTCTGGACAGGAACCCTGCTGCCCAGCGACCTCAGCTGCTGCAGGAGGCCACTCACTTGCACCCTGCAGTGGGCTCGGCCCTATACCCTGAGCCAACGGGAGCTTCCTTCAGTTTTTCCAGAGTTGCTATACCGTTGTGTGTGTGTGTGTGTGCGTGTGCGGCAGAGAGTGTGGCCTGTAAGGAGGTGGCTGGGAGACAAAATCCTCTCTACATTTTGCTGGATGAGCATGGCAGCCCTGGGCTATGTTCGTCCTTCCAAAACCTAGGAAAAGGTGCCTATGGGCTTGCAGCCGCACTTGGCTGTCAGCTTGGCACAGCCCCCTCAGTCATTACGGCCTAAGAAATAGCTAAGGAAGAAAACCGGAAACCCATCCAGTGTGGCCAGGGGTGCCAGGGAAGCAGGCCTGAGTCTGCCAATCAGTGTCACCATGAGCCCCCAGCCCGGGCCCACCTGAGCTCTGCTCACGGGGCCAGGGCTGCCCATTGCTGGCCAAGCTCCTGCACCTCACAAGGTCTCCCCAAGTCCTTCCCAATCCCTCCTCCTGAGCATGCAGATTGGGGGCCAGGGTCGTGGCACAGCAGGTAAAGCCACCGCCTACAACGCCCACACCCCAAATGGGTGCTGGATCTCGTCCCGGTTGCTCCACTTCTGCTCCAGCTCCCTGTTTACAGCCCGGGTAAAGCAGCAGAAGACGGCCCAAGTGCCAACCCAGGCCAACGAAGTGTGCAATCCAGATGAAGCTCCTGGTTTTGGCCTGGCTCAGCGCTGGCTGTGGCAGCCACCTAAGGAGTGAACCAGCAGATGGGAGATCCCTCTCTCTCTCTCTCTCTCTGAGCTTTAGCCCGGGCATTTGCCATTCACAGACTTCCAAGGATCTGGGGACTCCGTCTGCCTGAGGCTCCTGGTTAAGCAGCCGTCCGCAAGACCAAGCAGAAGGCAGAGTTCATGAAAGGAGGCGAAGGCTGTGTTAAGAACTCACAGTTTCTGGGACTCTGCTGCTTGATCTTCGTGACGCCCCTGGGAGAGCTCTGACGCTATCATTCCTTCGACAGATTTTATAACACATAAAGGTGAAATGACTCACTCCGCGAAGGCCCTGCAACCGCAGGAGGGGCCGCAGCGAAGCTGAGACAGGCTCCCTGCGCGAGGTCCCACAGAGCAGGCGGAGTTAAGCGGCACTGAGAGAACAAAGGAGCAGCCTGTATGAAGCAGATCCCTGCAGGCCCACCGGCCGCTGCTACGGGGGAATTCCTGTCCCGATGAGCTCAGAGGATTCATACAGCCTCTCCTACTTCCTCCCAGCGACGATGAGACATGCTGAGTGTGTGTGTGTGTGTGTGTGTGATGCCTGTGTGTGTCATCGTCTTTGGCCTTGGAGGTACAGATTGTGGTGTAGACAGAGGCGGCTGCGATGCAGCTCCTGGTGGACTGGAGAAGGAGAGGAACAAAGAAGAGACCAAACAGCATGGTGGAGGAGGAGTTAGAGAAGGGGAGGGCCAAGCCTCCCCCCCCCCCGGGGGGGGGGAAGTCCCAGGCCACCCCAGTCTAATTAAAGAAGGCGGACACACCCACGTGAAGAAGGCCTTAGGTTATAGCCCAGTGCCTACAGAAGCACTGAAGTGCATCCAAGCCAAGCAGCCGGGGCAACAACTCAGAAACCAAAACAAACAAAGCCCCCAAAGTATAAACACAGGGAACTGCTCTCTGTCTCCAGATCCTACAGCGCTGAGAGCAGGGGATCCCCGGGGAAGGCAGGCGAAGGCAAGGCTGAGGTCCCAGGGGTCACCTTTCCGCAGCACAGGAGACCTCTGCGAGGGAGGAGCCCCGGGAGCAGAGGCAGCCTCAGAGCCGCTTCAAACAGCATAGGCGCCTACATCCCCTCCACGCCGCCCCTGCCCCTCACCGTGATCTTTCTCAGTACCTGTCTCGGGCAAGGAGGCTCTTCTCTCCCTATTATTGCACATTATGATACGCCCAAACACATTTGATCAAGTTTATTCCTTTATTTATTCTGAAAGGCAGAGAGAGAGAGAGAGAGAGAGAGAGAGAGAGAGAGAGAGAGAGAGAGAAACTTTCCATCTGCTTGTTCATTCCCCAAATGCTGGGCCAGGCCGAAGCCAGGACACGGGAATTCGGTCCAGGTCTCCCACCTAGGCAGCAGGGACTCAAGTACTTGAGCTGTTCCCTGCTGCCTCCCAGGGGGTGCACCAGCAGGAAGCGGAGCTGGACAGGGGCGCTCTGATATGGGACACAGCTGTTCCAAGTGGTGTCTAATTGCCGGGCCAAACGCCCACCCTGGAAGTTTGATTCGAGAGAGGAGAGCTGGGCAGGCATCGTGGTTAGTGGGGTGAGCTGCTGACTGGGACGTCCACATCCCACCTCAGGGTGCCTGGGACAAGTCCCACCTCCGTGTCCAACCCAGCTCCTTGCTGTCGTGCACCCTGGCAGGCAGCAGGTGACGGCCCAAGTAGTGGGGTCCCTGCCACCCACATGGGAGACCCAGCTGGGAGTTCCTGGCTCCTGACTTGGGCCTGGCCCAGCCCAGGCAGTTGGGTGTATTTGGGGAGTGAACTGGCAGATGTTAGTTCTATTTCTCTCTCTCTGCTTTCAAATAAAGTGAATGAATGAATAGGAGGAAGGAGAGCTCCACGGGCAGATGAACAGACACACAAAGGAAATTCTGGCATCTGCTACGACACGGATGGACTTTGAAAACATGAAATGCGCTGGACACAAAAGGACAAACACCATTAATCCCATGTATATGAATGACCCTGGGATAGGGTAACTCAGACAGAGGGTACAGGGCTGGTGGGGGGGGGGGGGGAGGGACGGGGGTTGCTGTTTAATGGGCACAGTTTCTGTTTGGGAAGATGATGCACAACAGTGAATGTACTTAACATGCCTGATGGGGTCAAGTTCATTCCTGGTAGACTTCATCACAATAAGAGGAGGAGGAAGGAGAGCAACTGGACGTGCAGTACACAGGCAGGTGAGGGGGTGGGGAAGGAAAGGGGCTCAGCCCGTCGTGGTCAGAGCGGAGGCCAGCAGCACGGAGGTCAGGCCAGGGCTGCGAGCCCACAGCAAACAGCTCAACAGGTGACCAGGCCAGGCGCAGCAAGTGGGGGAAGGGAGGCAGCCCGGGCTTTCTGAACACAGGGCAGTGAGCCCGGGTGGCAGGGGGTGGGCAGAGGGCAGACAGGGAGCAGGTGCAGGGGGTCAGCTTTCATCTGCCCACTCTCCCACGGTCGCCACATCGTCAGCACAGAGCGCACAGGCACCTGGCCAGAGCAGGGACCGCTGAGGCCTTCGGAGCCCAAGATCCAGGACGCATTCTGCAGGTTTTTCAAGCACCTCACCCGTGATTCCACTTGATCTTCCCAACAACCTTGGGGAAATGGGTCAGACCACTCCCATTTAACAGAAGGCAAAATTGGTTGTCTCTCCTCTACAGCCACACAGTGGGAAGCAGAGCCAGAATCCAAACCCTAATTGGGCACAGGCCACCCTTTCCCCATAGCACTGCCTTTGAGGTGCCGCCCAGGCGCTTGGTGCCCTTGCCCAGGGACCAGTCACCATACATGGCACAGGCCCTGTGGCCGGCAGGGGCCTGGATTTGCATGTCGCCCCCTCCACCTGTGTGGCATTGGGGAAGACAGCGCCTCTGCTCCCCAACCTTGGCACTGATAAAGGGGGACAATAGCGGCCCCGATTCCACGAGATCCTGAGATACTTACTAACCCACGCGCCCCAGCCAGCAAGCGCCCATCAGAACACCTGTTATTCCTGGACGCTCCCAATCAGCCCATTTCACAGGTTCAGTCCAGGTGAGGGATGGGCTCGTGGGTCAGAAGGTGCGCGGCAGAGGGCAGCGGCTGCAGTTGCATTACGAATACCCGGCTACGGTCCAAGCTCTGTGACTGGGCCCATTTCCTGACAGTACCACCTACCCCTGGGGTCACCCAGCAGTTAAGGGGCGGTATTCTGTGTCGCCATCCGCCTTATTTTTACAGACGAGAAAGCTGAGTGGGCAAAATACACAGGGGGACTTCAAAAGGTCATGTGAAAATGGAAATGATAGTTTTTTTAAAATTTGTTTATTAGGAAGAGTTACAGAGAGAGATATCTTCATCTGCTGGTTCACTCCCCAAATGGCTGCAACAGGCCGAAGCCAGGAGCCTCTTCTGGGTCTCCCACGTGAGTGCAGGGGCCCAAGCACTTGGGTCATCTGATGCTTTCCCAGGCCATTAGCAGGGAGAGGGATCGGAAGTGAAGTGGCTGGGGTTCGAACCAGCACCCACATGGCGATGTCAGCATTGCAGGCAGCAGCTTAACCCGCTGTGCCATAGTGTCGCCCCCAGAAAGATAGGTTTATTTTGGTGCAACATTTTTAAAAAATCTATACAGTTTTTTCATACTATGTCTTTTCATGTTTTTCTTTAAGACCCCTGGATGAATGGATTTCAGGTCAGTTTTTTTGGCACTAAAATACTGTAATCTTTTAATTCCAGTTTCCACAAACTTTTAAAAGTTCTGTGGAATTCTGCTCAGAACCACAAAGTCCCCAAATACAGCAGGTAAGCCTCAGCCGCGCCTGACACGCTCTTTTCTTTTTTAGCAGAACCTCGGCCCAATCATATTTATATTGGAATCAATACTTTCACCCATTTAATTTATTCTTCAACAAACATGAATGGCGGGGCTGGCGTTGTGGTGTGGCAGGTTAACCACCACTTGCAATGCCGGCACCCGTATCAGAACACCTGTTCAAGTCCCAGTTGCTCGGCTTCTGATCCGACGCCCTGCTAATGCACCTCGGAAAACAGCAGATGGCCCCAGTGCTCGGCCCCCTGCCACTCAAGTGGGAGACCTTGCTCCTGGCTTCAGCCTGGCCCAGCTCCAGCTGTTGCAGTCATGTGGGGACCGAACCAGTGGGTGGAGGCTCTCTCTCTTTTCTCTGTCACTCTGCCTTTCAAATAAATAAATCTTCAAAAGTAAACAAATGAGTATGAGTAGCCTGTATAAGCTCCAGTCTTGCTTTAGGTACAGTTACAGTAGTAACAGAACCTACAGTTTTCACTGCCTGCTTTGTGTCTGCCTCTCTCACCTATTTTATATGAAATCATGAAGATTATCGACGCAAAGTGACAAGGTGGCCTCAAGAATGGTTATAGTAATTCTTGTTTCTTCAATCATCTTAAAAGTTACAGTTCCCCATTTCCTATGTCTTCATTTGTGTTTTCTTTTTCCTCCCTTTCTGTGAGTTTGGAAATGTCATGGTAGCTGGTTTGTTAGTGTCTGCCTAGAAATCTTAACGTGTATATGCAACTTAAAGACTCCTAATAATCAAAATCTCTTTTTTTAGAAAAGATTTATTTGAAAGTCAGGGACAGATCAGTCTTCCGTCCACTGGGTTAGTCCCCACATGGCTGCCATGACTGGGGCTGGGCCAGGCTGAAGCCAGGAGCCAGGAGGAACTCCCTCTGGGTCTCCCACATGGGTGACAGGGGCTCAGGGACTTGGGCCACCTTCAGCTGCTTTCCCAGGCCATTAGCAGGGAGCTGGATCAGAAGTGGAGCAGCCAGGACTCAGCCAGAGCCCTTAAGGGATGCCGGTGCTGCAGGTGGTGGCTTATGGTGGAACAAGGACATTCTTGCTCATTGCCCAAAACATAGATAAGCAGTGGAATGTATTCCTTGCCCTTGAATCTCAGTTGGGTCTCACATCCTATGGCCTTCATACCCCACCCTGCATTCTTTCCCAGGTTCCCAAGGCCCCGCCCAGTTCCAGGAATTCCCCTCCCTGTTGCCCCCCCACCCCCAGCCCTCCTTATAAAGGCCCAGCCCCCGGGGGTCAGAGTGCAGGCAGGCAGCTGACCACCCACTCTACGGATTTATTTTCTCTGAATAAATTCGGTCTGACTGTAAATTCGTACACTGCCCCCTCTCTATTCTGCACCTCTTTTCCTAACATTTTGGTGCCCTGCGTGAGGAGACAGGGGCTCCCTTTTCCTAACCGCTTACCCTGCTGTGCCGCAGCACGGGCTGGCCCAGATAATCAATATCTTTAACCTCTTCCCAAACAATAACGATCTCAATATACTTAAACTCTGATTATCTGCCTTCCAACGTAGATACTGTAGTTACCAAAGATTTTAATTGCAGCTTCATATTTATCCCCACACAAATTAGACACTGTCATTTGCATTTTCTCCACTCTCAGCACTCAGATTCACTCTACGCTTACTGTTTGAGTCGCTCACCATTCCTACTTGAATCTGTGCCCTTCCTTTTATTTTTATTCTTCTTGAACTCTCTCTCAGAAGTTTCTTCTGCGTGGATTCTTTTGATAGAAACCTCTGCTTTTGTTTGCCTGCAGACGGCTTTATTCGGCCTACATTCTTGAAGAGGTTTTCCTGATGGTAGAATTTTGTATTTAGCAGTGATGTTTCTTAGCACTCTGAAGATATGATTTCACTGTTTCAGTCTTTAATTGTTAATGTTGCAAAAGCAAGCATCAGTTAGCTACCCTGAAGGAAACCTACCTTTTGGGTTTACTTTAAAATTATTTATCTTTTGTGTTTTATAGTCTCATGATGATAGATCAATGGATGAAATCAGGATAAATCAGATCTCATAAATATGATCGTATTTAATCGATGCTTGATCATTGCTTCTTCAAATATTGTAATCCTACACTCTTATCACCTAGAACGCTCATCAAAATATGTTGGGGCCTTTGTATTCTATCCCAAATCCGGCCCACTGCCTGTTTTTGTAAATAAAGTTTTATCAGCACAGAGCCACACCCATTCATTTACATGTGAGCATAGGAAAGCTGAGTTATGACAGAACATGAAGGCGATGGAGCCTAACAAATAGGGACATGGTGGCCCTCAACCAAATTCTGCCACGCCCTGCTCATTCTCCCCGCCTCTATTCTTCCACCACACTGTCAACTTCCTCTCTTCCAGCTTCTTTAGAAACACCTTCCATGTTAGCACTTTTAATTTCCTTTACCCCACCTTTTCATTCAGCATCTCTGGTTGCCGCAGGCGCGTGCCCCGGTCAGCTGAATTCCCAGTCCTCCATTCTCTCAGTGCCCTCCTATTTAACATATTAAACAGCTGCTTTATTGTCTACATCTGGATCTCCAATATCTGCGATGCCCACGAGTCTGATCTGAGAAGAGCTGTTCCTGCTGCTCGGCTTCCGTGGTGATCGAGAGCACGGGATGCCAGTATTTGCCACTCAGACAGCAAAAATGGGAAAGTCCAGCCACACCCAGAACGTGAGAAGATGCATTCACAGCATCATCTCCTACACATCGCTGGCAGCAACAGAAACTACTACAAACGTAGGAAAGTCAAAGATTAACATACCAAGACCCAGCAACCCCCTCCCAAGATTCGAACCCGGGAAACACACATGCACGCTAGGAGGCAGGAGCAGGAATGTTTGTGGCTGTGCTGTTCCATCTCGGTGGAGATGGCCTGTAGCCATGGGGCCAGCACTGCGGCTTAGCGCGTAAAGCTGCCTCCCATGTGGGCACCAGTTCAAGTCCCGGCTGCTCCACTTCCAATCCAGCTCTCTGCTATGGCCTTGGGTGAGCTGTAGAAGATGGCCCAAGTCCTTCGGTCTCTGCACATGGGATACCCAGAAGCAGCTCCTGGCTGCTGGGTTCGGATCAGCCCAGCTCTGGCCACTGCGGTCATTTGGGGAGTGAACCAGCAGATGGAAGACCTCTCTTTCTCTCTCTGTTTTTCAAATAATTAATTAATCAATTAAGAAAAAAAAAAGAGGCTGCAGTGCTGCCCAGGGGACCATCACCCAGTAGGCCCCACTGGACGTGCGACAGCGGCTGTCAACAGGCCTGGGTCTCAGCACTGCAACCCCCAAGCCAGTAACCAAGACCCAGGAGACTACACATGGTATATTTGTAAGAACGCACGTGGAGCAGGACTAAACATCTCTTTCGGTATATGCATGTTTACCAAGGGCATGGGGAACACACACTCCAGAGGGGGCTGGGATGGAGGCTGGGGAAGGGCACCAGGTGGTGACCTCAGGCCGTGGTTTTTGGTGGTGGGTTCAAGTGTATAAGTATTTGATTCGTTCAATGATGTGCACCTGAAAAATAAAGCAAACGGGAAAAAGAGCTAGAAATGAGAGAGGGAAGGAGACAGAAGAATTAAAAAAATGAACAGGTTCACTATTTCCACTTGCGACATCTGTGACCCTACATGAGCAGCAGGAAGGCCCCAAGACTTCTGTCTGAGTTTCATGGGCCACGGATGGTTCCTCAAAGATGGTGGGAATGGAATTAAACGGTAAGTTTATTTTCGCGCAATTTTATTTTTTTTTTTGCAAATCCATGCACAGCTTTTTCACAGCACACATTTCCCATGAACTTTTTGAAGACTCCTTGTATATACGATTTTAAGAGTTTTTGCAAAAATAATCTTTTTTAAAAAGATTTATTTTATTTATGTGAAAGAGTTATAGAGAGAGGTAGAGACAGGGAGAGGTCTTCCATCTGCTGGTTCACTCCCCAATTGGCCGCAAAGGCGTGAAGCCAGGAGCCAGGAGCTTCTTCCAGGTCTCCCAGGTGGGTGCAGGGGCCCAAGGAGTTGGGCCATCTTCCACTATTTTCCCAAGCCACAGCAGCTGCCTGGGGCGGGAGCCTGACCCGAGGGGAAGGGACGGCCTGGGCGCTCCTGGGGCACCTCCGGCAGGCCTCCAAGCCCCGAGGGAGGCGGGCTGGCCCCACCCTGGCACCAGCGCGTCCTCTCCAGGGATCCCTTCCAGGGCCCGCCCTGCCCCTTGCCCGGCCTCCCTTAAACAAAACCCTGTGGTTTCCGTGGCTCAGTGACTTCTCACACTGCTTCCTCCGGACAGCCTCGGTCCCCAAGGTGCCCGGCGGCTCCAAGCAAGGCCTGCATGCTTGCCGGGTGATTGATTAATTGGGGGATGCAGGCTGTAAGAGCCCCGTATGGCCCAGGACAGCAAGGGAAGAAGGAGCCCCGGAGTGTCTGAGAAGCCCCACAGCGGATGGACATGGCGTTGTTCACAGACCGGGTGGCCTTGTGGCCCCTGCTCAGCCCCGGGGAGGAGGGGGCTGCGACCTGGAGAGCTCGGGTGGGGGACCTGCACCCTAGGGCTAGGCTGAGGTGCCCTGCATGGTCAGGGAGGCACAGGCTCCTCTGGGTATTTCCACGTGGATTCCACGCGCTGCCCTTAGAGACGGCCCTAACAGTTCTTGGTGGTTAGAAATAAAGGACTAACCACGAGACAGGGATGCAGGGGAACAGCCTCCCCCATCCCAGGGCGAAGGAGAGCCAGGGAGCCCGCCATTCGAGAACCCTCCAAATAGCAACCCACCAATCGGTAGGCAAGCCCCTGTGCACACAGCACTTCCGCACCCCTCATCTCAGGTGATCTGTAACAACCTGTAAGGTGTTCAAGATGCACAATCTGATGTTTCAAGTTCACCGCTAAGGGTAACACTGTTCCCTTCCTGTGCTGCTACAGGAGTTCTGGGTTAGCCGTGGGAATAAGAATCCTGTACGTCCCCCCGCCCCCCCCCCCCCAAGGAGTACAAATTTCACAAGTACAACTTTAGGAATATAGTGATTCTTCCCACCATACCTGCCCTCCTTGTACGTCCTTAAGGGAAGCCCAAAGCACCGCTACCCCCACCCCTATTTCCTCCTCCAAGTCCCCAGATGCCCAGGAAGGAGGAAGGTGGAGGAGTGAAACCTCCCCATGGGCCAGGGGACAGACCATGGGCACCGCGTGGCCCACGGCTTCCCCAGAATCACACAGCAAGGTGGCACCAGCTCACCCATGGTCCCTGGATTCTGCACTAAGCAGGTGCCAACATTCCCTTCGCAAGCCTGGATCTGCCACGCAGGCCACCAGGCCTCTGCCACTCTGGAACTCACAGCAGCCGTTGGCACAACCTCCAAGCGGCCGGTGCCCTGCAGCCACTCCGGGGCACCCTCCGTGCTGAGTGCATGCAGGGGCCTGGGCGAGCTCTGGGCCTCTGTCCCCATCACCCTGGGTTCCGGCCCTGCAGCCTCGGGGCTCCTACCTGCTGCATTCTCAGATGAACGTCTTCTCAACTTTCCAACTGCACTCAGCTTCTCCTCCACTCAGACCTCTGAGAGAAGGAAGCAGGAAAGCCCCAGGTTCTCTCCAGCCCGAGGCGCGGGTCAGAGCCTCACCGGGCAGGAGGACGCCCGCAGTGAGTAATCCCACTGGCTGGTTTACAGGGCCCGGGTGCAGGGCGTTGCACTTCTACTTCCGGAAAGCCCGGCCCAGCTGAGCCTGTGTAAAAGCCATTTTGTGACTTCAGCTCCCACTTCAAGCACAGGCTGTGCTGCTCACTCCTCACATCCCGCGTGGGATCGGACACACAGGGCAGGAGGGGACTTCCCCAAGGCAAACCACGAGCTCCAAGCTTTCTCACCTGTGATCTCTTAAGCCAGGCTCAGAGCCCCACACCCCGCCCAGGTTCCTGCCCTGCGGTCAGCTTTCAAGGCACAGGCTGCTGGCATCACTATCTAGTCCCTTTCTTCTTTTTAGAAATATTTATGGGGGAGCCAGTGCCGTGGCACAGTAGGTTAATCCTCTGCCTGCAGTGCCGGCATCCCATATGGGCGCTGGTTCGAGTCCCAGCTGCCCCTCTTCCAATCCAGCTCTCTGCTATGGCCTGGGAAAGCAGTAGAGGATGGCCCAAGTGCTTGGGCCCTGCGCCCACATGGGAGACACAAAAAAAGTTCCTGCCTCTCTGTAACTCTGCCTTTCAAATAAATAAAAAAAAAATCTTAAAAAAAAAAAATTCACCAGTTGCATTAAAGGGCACTCAGAAAACAACAAAAGCTCCCCCTGAAAATGGAGTGGCTCTAAAGTGACTGGAACGAGAACCGTCATGATGTGAAGGGGCGGGTAGGTGTGGTGGTACAGCTGGTGAAGCCGCTTCCTGGGACACCTGCATCCCATAACAGAGGTCAGGTCCTGCCTCAGCTTCCGATCCAGTGCTCCCTACTAATGCACCTGGGAGGCAGCAAGTGATGGCCCAAGTCCTTGGGTCCCTGCCACCCCGTGGGAGACCTGGATGAAGCTCCTGGCTCATGGCTTCAGCCTGGCCCAGCCCTGGCAACCATTTGGAAAGTGAACCAGGGAATGGAAGCTCTCTCTCTGTCTCTCTGTGTGTGTGTGTCTGTGTGTGTGTAACGCTGCCTTTCAAATAAATCAAAAGTATCTTTCTTTTTAAAAATCTTGTTCATTTTCATTTTATTTGAAAGGCAGAGTCAGACAGGGGGAACTCTTCCATCCACTCATTCACTCCCCAGATGACTGCTTTCCCCACATGCATTAGCAGAGCACTGGATTGGAAGTGGAGCAGCTGGAAGCTTAGCCTGCTGTGCCACAGCCCAGCCCCATAGACGGTATGAAAGGCAAACCCTCCATAAAGCCAGCAGACCAGACTGCAGACTCCAGCTTCCTATCAAGCACAAGGGTAAGAGAAACGCAGAAACCAGGAAGTCGGAAGAGCAGAGTGGAGCAGGGGAGGTGTTAGGACCTTACAGGGGCGGTGCTGGCGAGGGCTCGGCCAGGGTGACTAAGGGCCTGAGTGACAAACAGCCCCCGCTTCCACTGGACAGAAGTTAGCCCAAGCTGGATAAGGGGCTTCAGAGGTCAAGGTTACGGATGCCGTCAGCCCCAGGGAGCTCCGAAATGCATCTGTCTATGGCAACAGGTGCATGAGACAAGCGGGGCACCTCCACGGGAAAGGTACACTTCAGCAGTCTGGAGAGAGCTGGGCGATCTTTCATCAGCCTGGCCTGCTCTGTGCCCAGATACAAGAGGAAGTCGGACAGCAGAGGAAAGGGAATTACCACCACCGCCAAGGTCCTCGGGGGAAGCCCGGGCCCTCCTCTCCACCCTGGGGCAGCGGCCAGAGAGGTATTCCAAAGCAGGACTGTGGGAGCCTGGTGAGCTCTTCCCCAGACCAGGATTCCACAGCTGAGTCCCTCAGGTCCCGCAGCACGGTCTCACGGGGCCCTGGCCACAGCTCCATTCCCCGGGCTCTGCTACTGACACTCAGCTGGTCCCCAGGCTGTCCCCACGCCCTGGGTATCCCCTCTTCTGCCCTTACAAGTCTTCTTGTCCCCCTTCTAGGTGTGCACACATTCAGATGCCTACAGAGACCAGGCAGGTGTCAAACAGGAGTGATGCCGCCTGGGCAGTAGGCGACAGGGGAGGAGGAGCCCGAGACAAACGAGGAAGTGCACGCTCCTCGGAGCGGGCAGCAGCTCCGCAGCTCCTGCTGACTGTTGCCATGGAAAACAAGGTAGGCCAATATTGTCAGAGCTTCTGATTTGGGGGAAGAAGCAAGAAATTTGGATTTCTATGTGAAATCTTACTTTTAAATTGTGGTAACCAACTATAATTAACCTGCAGGGTTGTTTGGGTGGGAGGAAGCAGAGAATTTTGGAGTTGAAATGTCCTTGAAGTAGATTTAGCCCAAACTATTCATTTCCTGCATGAACCCTTGCAAGCCCAGGAAGGCTCAGCGATTTCCCAAAAGCCACAGAGCGGCTTCAATGGCTCAAATCCCAGGTCTTCCAGGTGTTGAGGGTAGAACTCACCCCCCTGGACTGCTGTGCCTGTCATCAGGAGACCTTAGCAACTGTTCAGGCCGGAGAGGCAGAAATGTCAAACAGCGATGGCAGCCCCAGGAACGAAGTGGGTAACTCTACTGTGGTCTTTGAATATTAAAGAAACACTTCCATTTGTTCATCCATCCACCCACCCACCCATGTGTCCATCCTTTACAGATCACTCTGTAAGTCAGTGACTGTGCTAAACACTGGGTACACGGCCGTGACTAAGGCACCACTCCCTCCTTTCAAGTAGCTCCTAGCTCGGTGAGCGGGCTCGGGGAAAATGCTGCAGCCAGAGCGCCAGGTCACCGCATCCCGGCCACCGCGCTGCCAATACCTATTCCTGTGAACTCTCGGCAAGCAGTCCCGCCCTCGTCCGTCAGTCACGGCCTCTGCAAGCATTTCCCATCGTGGGGTGCCACCCCGAGAAGCTGGGAGGAGACTGGAGAATTTCCCTCACTCCACAAGACCCCTGGGCACCTAAGTGATCCCCGGGGAGCAGGAACATAAACTGGCTCAATGCCATGCCCTTTCTAGCACACGGACGCCACATTCTGGTTCACGTGTTATCTTGGCCAAGCTGCCACTGCATTCCAGCTATCACGCCTCTGTGTGCGTGTGCACTGGGGCGACCAGGGGAGAGTCCAGCCTGGGACTCTCCTGCCTGTTTTATCTCGTGGCCTGCTCCATCCCAGTGGCAACTCGGGCAGCTGATCTTGGTGACCAAACAGTGATGACTCCCTTGAGCCACAGCTTCTACGAAAGCCAGGTGGAGCGTCCCCTCCCCGTCTGAGTCTCTTCATCAACAAGAGGTTTCCCAGCACTGCTGTTACAGCATCTGCTCCCTGGGGAGGAAAGCAGGGAGCGAGCAAACAAGGCGGGCTACTTGCAGTTCCCCACCCTCCACTCTGCCTTCCGTTTTGTCAGGACTCACGCAAATATCAAGCCCAAATGTCAAGTCAAACCCTAGAGCTGGCGCCAACGGGGTCACCTGTCACTTGGAAATGATGGCGCTCCTGGCCGGCCCTACAGGTCCTTTGCTGGAGAATAGCACGAGCTGGGGTGCCCTGTGAGCCTTTTAGTTACTGAGAGATAATGAGCCATGAGCCTTTTATGAATGCCCTGAGCCCGGAGGTTGGCAGGGGGTGGGGAGGCACGCTGATGCGAGCATCTATGGAGAAGGAAGGGAGATGAAGAGGGACAGAAGAGGAAATTAGAATTTGATGAGCGCCCACTCTGGGCCAGCCCCTCAGAACATGTGCCACTCTTGATGGACTCATATACTCCCATTTTACAGAGAAAATTGAGTCTGGGGGGTGCTAGATCCTTTGTCCATGGTCACACAGCTGGTCAGGCGCACTTGAACCCAGTCCCATCCCATTTCCTGGAACCAGGGATCCAGGATCTGGTAAACTCTGACCACAGGGGCTGAAAAGCTGGTGGAAACCAGCATTCTTTTCTCTATCACTCAGGAGCTCTGCATCCTATTTCCATTCTAGTAAATGGATTTTCCAGCATTAGGGAAACCCCGTTGCACCTGCTCCCCTTACAGGGCTCTGTCTTAGGTCAGATTACAAAACGCGAAACACAGGGGGTCTAGGGTTGTACTTTCCTTCAGACATTTCCACGTGGAGAAATTGCTCCTGGTGTCCTCCATCAGTGTAGACCACTGGGTTTTATGGCCAGAGGTGCCCCCCGCCAAGGGCTACCCCCTGATTTCAGTAGCTCATTCTCCAGGTGTCTAGAAGACCACCGTTTCCTTCTGACCTTGGGATGCCAGGGAGTGCGGACGTTACGGAGGCAAAATCCACTCGGCAGCCTCTCACTGAGCACTCCGTACATGCCAGGTACTGTCCTGGGTACCGGGAATGTCTCAGTGCACAACAAATTCCAGACAAGTCCAAGGAAAAGAATCTTGGTTAGAAGGCAATGCCGCACTGTAAGAGGGAGGGGCCTTGGGGGCGACAGGCGGGGTCAAACATCAGCCCCGACCCCTACCAGAAAGATGACTCCGCCCAGAGCGTTAGCTTCTGTATCTGTGAAATGGGGACAATAACAGGGGTGTTGCTAGGATGAAAGATGATGTATATAAAATGCCTGGCTCGCAGCAGGGTTCAAAGTTGCAATATTATGTTCCCAGTCCCCCACCCACTGAACCCACAGATTCTGGGACAAGGCGCCCACGGGGCATTATCTGCACAGCATCCTAGGGTCAGGCTTGTGCAAGGAGCGAGTTGGATCCAAATCCACCTGCAGCCAAAGACTTTCTCCTCTGGAAACATCGGCTCTCACCCAGGGCCCCTGTGGAAGACACAGGCTGGGGGGTGGGGGCAGGTGTGATGCCCCCCCCCCGGGGGCCACAGACCACTGAAGCAGGGTGGACAGGAGAGCTGAGCAGCAAGGCCACAGAGACTTTGAGAGGAAGCCTGCTGCCTGGTTAAGCATGACAGGTCCTGTGGGAGCACAAGAGTCCTTCTGTGGAGATGAGGATGCTCCCAGCCCCAGGGAGAAGGTGTGGCCCCCACACCCAAGTTCTGTGCTAGTTCCCTGTAACCGCCCTGAAAGTCCCCGTTGACTCTGGCTTCTGTACAGGGAACTTCTGTTCTTTTTTTTTTTTGACAGGCAGAGTGGACAGTGAGAGAGAGAGAGAGAGAGAGAGAGAGAGAAAGGTCTTCCTTTGCCGTTGGTTCACCCTCCAATGGCTGCCACAGCCGGTGTGCTGCTGCCGGTGCACCGCGCTGATCAGAAGCCAGGAGCCAGGTGCTTCTCCTGGTCTCCCATGGGATGCAGGGCCCAAGCACTTGGGCCATCCTCCACTGCCTTCCCGGGCCATAGCAGAGAGCTGGCCTGGAAGAGGGGCAACCGGGACAGAATCCGGCACCCTGACCGGGACTAGAACCCAGTGTGCCGGCATCACTAGGCGGAGGATTAGCCTGTTGAGCCACGGCACCGGCCTGGAACTTCTGTTCTTACACCCAGACGATCTCTAACGCGCATCCTGTACCTGTCCCAGAAGGTGGCTGTTATGACATAATTTGCAAGCAGCTGCCATTTAGCCTACATCCAACGCCTGCTGTAGAATTCCCGACGTTCTTGTCAACCAGTCAGTCACCCAGCAACGGAGAGAGGAGATCCAGCATTGGAATGGATGGAGGTTGCCTCTCAGCCTCACGTTCCATGAACACATCTCTATTCAGCTGTAGAGTGAACACAACGCTAGTGTTGACAGCACTGTTTGCAGGGAGTTTTAAACAGGATGATCCAAATTTAATTCTGAGCCTGGATTATTACTTCTACCATGGACATTGTTGGTTAAGACACAGCAAGTGCTGTTTAAGGTGTTGAGCTAGGAGGGGCCGGCGCTGGCCAAGCCTCCACCTGCAGTGCCGGCATCCCGTATGGGTGCTGGTTCGAGTCCCGGCTGCTCTACTTCTGATCCAGCTCTCTGCTATGGCCTGGGAAAGCAGTAGAAGATGGCCCAAGTCCTTGGGCCCCTGCACCCATCCAGGAGACCGGGAAGAAGCTCCTGGCTCCTGGCTTCAGATCGGCCCAACTCCAAACATTGTGGCCATTTGGGGAGTGAACCAGTGGATGAAAGACCTTTCTCTCTGCCTCTCCCTCTCTCTGTCTGTAACTCTACTTTTGAAATCAAAAACAAACAAACAAACAAACAAACAAAAAAGTCTTGAGTTGGGCCAGGACGGAGGACACAGTGGGAACAGGATCTGGAGCAGGCAGGGAGACGACAGGAAGGGAAAAGAGAGGGAGAGTGGGGGACAGGACAGGGGGCAGTTGGGCAGGAACCGTGGCCCGGCAGGTTAAGCCATGAGGCCAGCATCCCCTCAGAGTGCTGGTTTTAGTCCTGGCCACTCCGCTTCTGATCCGGCTCCCTGTTAATGTGCGTAGGATGCACTAGATGATGGCTCAGGTACTTGAGTCTCTCTCTGTCTGATGGGAGTTCCTGGCTCCTGGCTTCAGCTCACTCTGCCTTCCAAATAAACAGACGTTAACAGGGAGGGTCAGCGGAATAAAAAGTCGCAGGTATATGCCACACTTTGATGTCGATGCAGTGCTGTCACCTACAGTAACTCGTCCGTCTGTCACAGCATCCCACAGGTGGCTAAGGAAAGGTGACATTCCACGCCCTCTATAGATGGAAGAACTCAGGCTCAGTAACGGTACGCGCAGGACCAGGACGCACGCCCAAAGTTAAGGCCACTCCTTCACCCTTCATGCCACACAGACCCGAATGCAGGGTAGAGGGCCTGAAGTGAGAAAGACAGGAACGGAAACTGGGGGCTTCTCTCTAACTTTATCTTTTCATTCAAGTTTATCTTTTCATTTCAAGGCTTTACCATTCAGGCCAGGCTAGCGGCAGGGCAGCCCTGCAATGGTGTCTAACGCCCACTCCCAGCTCAGACGGGTGCTGAGTCCAGGTCTGAAGGCAGGGGTGAAGGTGCTCTCCAGGGAGACAAATGCAAACTCCTGGAGCATCGCCAGCCCCCAGGCTCGGGGAGCTGGCGGTGAGCAATTCTCACCCCCTCTCTACCCCTTGATTACCGCGCCTCCCCAAGCCCTGCCGTAACACTTGGCATATGGTCTGCGTTCACTTCAGACTCGCTGATTGAATAAATGAATAAGCGAACAAGCAAACACACAAATGAATGACAGATTGGCGCTCGCGATAAAAATCAGTCTGGGCTGTCACACCACGGCGGCTCCGCCCTGCTGACTCGCAGACCCCAAATCCCAGCTCTGCACCAACTGGGCTTGGCGCCTCCTCCTTTCTGAGGAGCCACGCCCTCAGGAAGGGGCAGGGCCAGGGATACCCAGGCAGGAGGAAGACCCTGCCGATCCCTTTCCCTTTCCCGGACCTCTGTTTACCCCATGCAACGCCCTGAGTCTCCCAACTCCAGATCCACTAGGCAGATAAACTCACTCCGTGGAGAAAAGGGTGGTGCCAACGGTGCTTCCCCTGTGCGTCTTCACTACGTCATTCATCGGTTTCAACTAAAGACCTTGATTGCCAGTAACCTCAGCAACAGCAAGAACCACAGCACAGCAACTCCGTCTTTCAAAGTGCTCCTGGGGCAAGAGCTCACTGTGCCACCCTCCATCCCGCTCCCCACATCCCCAGTGCCAGGAATGGTCTCCCTGTGGGTGTAGGGAGAGACACAGGCCCTCGGAGGTCAGCCTGGATCAGGCGCTGCTGCCGTGATGGGATCGAGCACCCAATCACAGTCCTTGGAGTGGGGAGAGCGGGGCTGCAGCCCTGGCTCTGCCTCAAACCCCCCGTGTCCCTGGGCAAGTGTCTCGGGAGGGACAAGGGACCAGGTGCCCAGTGTTACCCATCTCAAATGCTCGGCGCCCCTGCTCAAGGTCGGAAAGCCCCTGCAAATTTGCATGCCAGCCGTGCCTGTCCCTAACAGATGTCCTAGGAGCGCTCCCCACAAGGAGGGCTGCAGCACAGACGGTGGGGAGGAGACGTCTAAAGAACCATCCTAATGGCCCACAGGCAGCAGAGGGACAGGTGGGCAGCAGGCACCGTGCAGGCCAGATGCCACCCTGCGGGTGACATGGGCGCTGGCTCAGCTGAGGCTGGAGGCGCTCCAGCGGGGGGGAACACAGCCTCTCCCCCACCTGCCAGTGCATCTGAAGCGCATCAGCCAGAGGAGCAGCCCAGCCCCTCCTCCCCAGCCCTGCTCCCTCCCTCCAGCCTCTCCTCCATCCCAGCCTCCAGCCTTTCTCCTCCTTCAAATCCTGTTTGGCAATCGCCTCCTCCAAGAATAATTTCCAGTTGGGTCCTGCCAAATTCTGGTCTTCCCATTCCCACTAACACCTCTTCAGCTCCCAGCGATTCCATCAGCGGCTCCCCACCACCACTCGGTCGTGCGTCCCTGTGCCAGACGGGGCTTCACGTGTGTGTTCCTGCTCTCGGCTGCCCCCAGAAAGAAGAGGGTGGGCATTTCCCACTTCCTCCTTTCTTCATCCTCAGCTCCCAAGGCAAGAAAACAGGGCGTGTAGGATGCAGGAAGAGTGGTTCTTAGACGGACCATACTTCTCTCCCTACCCGTGGACCGCCGCCCTGGCCAGTCCCCAGGAAGGCCAGTGCTGGAATCTCAACCAGAGTCTGGACAAGGGCTCGGCCAACATGTCTACCTCCAGGGCCAAAGTCTGGATTGAGAGGGGGGGCAAGCTGTCCCGGCAGCTGGTGGCTATACACACATGTTTCCTAATCCAACCCACAATTCCAATGAAAACCTCATCTCCCCAGCCCATAGCATTGCCCACAATCCTAATGTCTAATAATATTAATTCCGGGACGAGCCACATGAAATGGCCTTTTATAGATCAGAAGTGGCCACGTTATGATGATTTCATTTGGCTCAATCCAGCAGCCCCTTGGCGGGGATCATACGCCCCAGGAGGCAGCAAACCCCCTGAAGGCCTGGACTTCTCCACCTGTGGCCAATACTTCCTGGTTTCCAGCTCGGCACGTGATGGAGTCACGGAAGGACTGGGGAAATGCTTCCCAGCGGAACCAGGCAGGCAGAGGGGCACATCCTATCACTAAGCCTCAAGGGAGGAAGTCCGAAGGCAGGCGGGACCTTGCCAGCCTCCTGGTCATTGTGAACAGAAGCACGGAACATGGCTGCAGGCTGGGGACCACGCCAGACATGCGGCTGAGGCGCTCAGCATCTTGCCGCCCTTTGTCTTCCCCACAAGAGGAGGGTCTTACATCGAAATGTCTCGCGGTCCAAACTTGGTTTCACGTTGCAGTGGGGAAGGCAAAGGCCCAGAGGTGTCACCTGCCCCACTCAAGGTCACACAGCAGGTGGAGTCCAGATCCCAAGTTTTCTGCCTGTCGGTCCCTGGGCTCTTCTAGCACAGGACAACACACTCCTCTCCACCTGCCCCCTCGCCAGCTTCCTGCGCTCGCTCTGTCTTCAGGCTCCCTAGGAGCATGGAAGGGGAACTGATGGAAGGGTCGGTAGCGCTGTCCTCCAGGAAAGAGCCCCCGGGTCACGTCAGGCCTCGCCTGCAGCTTCCAGGGAGCAGAGAGAGGGGAGGAATCCCGGAAACTCAATCTCTCCTGGGGCAGGACCAGGCCGGGAAGGTGGGGGTGGGCAGCCAGGTGTGCTGTCCCTGCCAAGGGCCCCTTAGCAGGCTTTGCTTAGCTCAGGCATGAAGTCTCACACAGGAAACAGGTTCTCTCTGAATCCCCTGGTTACGGAATTCAAAGCGGACCAGAAAGGTTGACCCACAACGACCTCTGGGTTGACCTCTGGCTGAATCCATCCGTCCTCTGTCAACCAGGGCCCCTCTTTGAAAGGGAGAAGTTCTAGAAGCCCTCAGTCCCCAGGCTGTCCCTGTGCACCTGCTGCAGAGCCAGACGGGAAAGGCTGATGCCAGTGGCATTGAGGATGGAGAGGGAGAGTCCCCAAGGACAGGCCCTCTGCGTGCTCTGTGGGGAGCTTAGGGAAGACGATGGCGTTGCTCAGGAGTCTGGGAGACAGCAGAGTCCTTCCTGGCACTGACTGCTTTCCCTATCTTAGGATGTAAAACAATTGCAAACCCGAAACACGGGAAACAGCACAATCAACAACCTTCGCTTGGGCTCAGCAGTTGTCAGCATCCTGTATGCCCTCCCACTTGGTACATATGAGGATACTTCATAAAGACCACGGGAAAACAGAATTAAAGGGGAAGTTTATTTTGGTGAAAAAAAAAAAAAAAAAGCTTGAAATCTATCCTTATAAGGGCCTTCAAAAAATTAATGGAAAATGTCGCCGTATGGAAAGACTGCATTGATTTCAAAATTTTTTTGCACCAAAAATAAGTTCTTTTTTTTTTTTTTGGACAGGCAGAGTGGACAGTGAGAGAGAGAGACAGAAAGGCCTTCCTTTACTGTTGGTTCACCCTCCAATGACTGCTGCGGCCAGTGCAGTACACTGGTCCGAAGCCAGGAGCCAGGTGCTTCTCCTGGTCTCCCATGCGGGTGCAGGGCCCAAGCACCTGGGCCATCCTCCACTGCCTTCCCGGGCCACAGCAGAGAGCTGGCCTGGAAGAGGGGCAACCGGGACAGAATCCGGTGCCCCCGACTGGGACTAGAACCCGGTGTGCCGGTGCCACAGGCGGAGGATTAGCCTAGTGAGCTGCAGGGCCAGCCATACCAAAAATAAATTCATCTTTTAGTTCTATGTTCCAAGAACTTAAGAAATGTTTAGTGGGGCTGGTGCTGTGGGTGAAGCCGTACCAGCAGAGCCAGCATCCCATTTGGGCACTGGTTGGAGTCCCAGCTACACCACTACCAATTCAGCTCCCTGCTGGTGCACCTGAGAAAGCAGCAAATGGCCCAAGTCCCTGGGCCCCTGCACCCATGTGGGAGACCCAGATGAAGCTCCTGGCTCCTGTCTGGCCCAGCCCTGGCTGTTGCAGCCATTTAGGTAATGAACCAGCAGATGGAAGACCTCTCTCTGTCTCTCTCACCCCTCCCTCTCTGTAACTCTGCAAATAATAATCATAGAAAAGTTCAGGAGTTGGCACTGTGGTGCAGTGGGTTAAAGCCCTGGCCTGGAGCGCCGGCATTCCATATGGGCACTGGTTCTAGTCCCAGCTCCACTTCCAATCCAGCTCTCGGCTATGGCCTGGGAAAGCAGTAGAAGATGGCCCAAGTCTTTGGGCCCCTGCACCCACATGGGAGACCCGGAGGAAGCTCCAGGCTCCTGGCAACTCCGGCCATTGTGGCCATCTGGGGAGTGAATCAGCGGATGGAAGACCTCTTTCTATCTCTACCTTTCTCTGTAACTCTTTCAAATAAATAAAAAAAAATCTAAAAAAGTTCAGCTAGTTCTTTAAATTTAGTTTTATTTATTTAAGAGGCAGAGAGAGAGAATGAAAGTGAGTGAGCTCCTGTCTACTGGCTCACCCTCCAAATGCCCTCAATGGCTGGGGCTGGGCCAGGCCAAAGCAGGGTGCTGGGAGCTCCATCCAGGTGTCCCACGGTAGGGGCAGGCGCCAGCATCACTGGCTCCGAGGGTCTGCTGGGGCAGGAAGCTGGAGCCAGGGACTGAGCCCAGGCACTCAGATGCGGGACGTGGGTATCTGAACCAGTGCCTGGGCTACACTCCCTCTCGTTTCCTGAGACATTCTGAAGTACCGTCACATATATGCACACACACAATTTTCCCTGAATCATTTGGAAATAACTTACACTTTGACCTTAAATAAAATCTGCATAATCTCTAAGAATATTCTCCTACAAAACCACATTACTATTCTCATACCTTAAAAACTTAATAATTTAAATAATTTCATATTTATTTTGAAAATTTCCCAGAATGTCTTTCATTATTAATTTTTGACTCAGATCCTGAAGTGCCAGCATCCCATGTGGGTGCTGGGTCGAGTCCTGGCTGCTCCACTTTGATCCAGCTCTCTGCTATGGCCTGGGAAAGCAGTGGAGGATGGCCCAAGTCCTTGGGCCCCTGCACCTGCGTGGGAGACCTGGAAGAAGCTCCAGGCTCCTAGCTTTGGATAGGCCCAGCTCCAACTGTTGCTGCCATTTGGGGAGTGAACCAGCAGATGGAAGACCTGTCTCTCTGCCTCTCTCTAACTCTGCATTTCAAATAAATAAATAAAAATCTTAAAAAAAAAAAAAAGTTTACCCACGGCACATGGCTATCACATCTATTTAGCTTTCTTTATTCCAGACTGGTTTCCATCCCCACACCTTTCCCCTTTGATCCATTGGTGCTCAATTTTAACATTTTTTAACATTACATTCACTTTTCTTTCTTATTTTGCATGTATAATGAAAGCTGTTTGCATGTCTTTGTAAAATTTTTTCATATAAGGTACTGCACAATTCCTGGAAAAAATCATCAGAAACAATGCTCCATTTAGAAAGATGGCTGTGCTGCAGCAGCACCACCACAGCGCCCAGGCCAGCACTTGCGTGTGCTGCTCCCAGCCTGCCACCCCAAGCCTTTGATGACATTGATGTTTAAATTTACAACACGGGCTAGCAGTGGCTTTCAGACTGTCTGTGCTTTGCTTGACTAGACAGATCCAGGCACACCTTAAACCTGGAATAACATTATCCTCATTTAGAGCAAAAATAGTTACTACTCTCAAATTTGCCCTGGCCATGACATTTGCTTTTTTGAAGTCTTACTCAGTTGTTGCCGAGGATGGCTTACATTCTAGATTTCTCTTTTATGTCTTTATAATTAAGATTGAGAACAAGGGGCTGGCATTATGGCATTGTAGGTAAAGCTGCCACCTGTGATACCAGCATACCACATGGGCATTGATTCAAGTGCCAGCTGCTCTCCTTCTGGTCCAGCTCCCTGCTAATGTACCTGGGAAAGCAGCAGAAGATGCCCCAGTGCCTGGGCCCCTGCACCCATGCGGGAGACCCGGGTGAAGCTCCTGGCTCTGCACCAGCCCAGATTCAGCTGTTGCATCCATCTGGGGAGTCAATCAGAGGATGGAAGATCTCTCTCTCCCTTGTCTCCCTCTCTCTAACTCTGCCTTTCAAATGAATAAATCTAAAAAGAAAAAGAGGTCCAGGACAAACGTTGTTGCCAACTACACAGGGGTGTGGTTAACGTTCTTGCTGCAGCACTGGAGGCTAAGGTGAGAAGGCCGGGGACTGCAGGAGTCCGATGATGGGCTGAGCTGGCAGTGCAGGATGTCCCCATCCACGGCTCCCGTAAGGACTAAGTCCCCTGGGAGGCGATGTGTTGTGCTGTGGGCTGAACGTCCCCAGGCAATGGTGCGGGGAGGCAGGGCTCTGGGAAGTAATTAGATCACCAGAGTGCAGCCCTTGTGAACAGGGCTAGCACCCTTATGAGACAGGAGAGATGGTGTCTCTCTCTCTCTCTGCCACGTGAGGACGTGGCCTTGTGCAAACCAGGAAGCGGGCCCTCTCCAGACACCACGTGTCCCGGACCTCCCACCTCCACAGCAGTGAGCAACAGATGCCTGTCGTCCAAGGCCCCTACTCTGCGGTGTTCCTGCAACACATTAACACCAACCTCTTCACCCTTTGTTTTAGCATCCATTAGTGAGCCAGCCTGAACCTGTTATTACTGTGGGGGCTGCAAATCTGTGGATTTAAAGTTCAGAACCGGGGGGGGGGGGGGGGAGGGGGGGTCAGCAGATGCTGGCCCCAGGGTGTAATGTTTCACATAGGCAAAAAGGACACATTTTTGAGATCTTCTGCACAGCATGGTAACTGCAGGTGGTAATAACATAATGTGCGGCCAGTGCTCTGGTGTAGCGGGTTAAAGCCACCACCCTGGTGACTGCAACCTGTATGGGTGCCGGTTCGAGTCCTGACTACTCCACTTCCGATCCAGAGCCCTGCTAATGCACCTGCAAAAGTAATGGAGGATGGCCCAAAGGCTTGGGCCCCTGCACCCATGTGGGAGACCTGGAAGAAGCTCCTGGCTCCTGGCTCAGTCTGGCTCCACTCCAGCCAATGTGGCCATTGGGGAGTGAACCAAATGGAAGCTGGAAGATCACTCTCTGTGTCTCTTGCTCTCTCTAATTCTGACTTTCAAACAAATAAATAAATATTTTTTAAAAATGTAATGTATATTCCAAAATTGCCAAGAGAGCAGATTTAAATGTACACACACACATACACACACATATGTGACTGAGATGCTAGCTTGAGTTAATCATTCCATAATATACAGGTATCAAAACACCACATTACATCCCAATACGCAAAATCAGCATTTGTCAATTAAATTAAAATTGTTTTTAAGTCCTGATTACTCTGACTTCCTGCTCCTCCCTGCCCCGTCACCTGTCAGAACTGCCTCACGGAACCTTTTTTACTTTGTAAGGATTTATTTTATTTATTTGAAAGAGAGTTACAGAGAAAGAGGGAGATAGAGAGACAGCAAGAAAGGTCTTCCATTCGCTGGTTCACTCCCCAGTGACCACAACAGCTGGGGCTGGGCCAGGCTGAAGCCAGGAGCCAGGAGCTTCACCCGGGTCTCCTACATGAGTGCAGGGGCCCAAGCACCTGGGGCATCTTCTGCTGCTTTCCCAGGTGCATCAGCAGGGAGCTGGATCAGAAGTGGAGCAGCCGGGACTCAAACCAGCACCACATGGGATGCGGTGTCACAGGCTGCAGCTTCACTCACTACGCTGCAACACCAGCCTCCACCCAGAATCGCTGTGCTCCGTGTGTCAGGCTTTTGGATGCTCAGTGCACCCCCACTCGCCCCCTGGAAGCCCCTAAGACAGTTCCTGTGCCCTCTGAAGTGCCCTATGCTTTCACTTTCTGGCACAGCATGGTTCACCTGGACTTCCCCAGGCCCAGGCTTGGAATCAGCCACTTCTCCAAACAGCACTGGTTTCTTGTAGTGGGAAATGGTCCTCAGAAATTAAACCCCAGGGGTCAGCATTGTGGTATGGTGGGTAAAGCCACTGCCCTTGACACCAGCATCCCATATGGCCGCTGGTTCGAGTCCTGGCTGTTCCACTTCCAATCCAGCTCCCTGCTAATGGCCTGGGAAAGCAGTGGAGGATGGCCCAGGTGCTTGGGCCCCTGCACCCAAGTGGGAGACCTGGCTGAAGCTCCTGGCTTGTTGCAGCCATCTGGAGAGTGAACCAGTAGATGGAAGATTTCTTTCTCTCATCCTCTCTGTCTAGATAACTCTGACTTTCAAATAAATGCATCTTTAAAAAAATTAAACTCCAGGTGCTAGATGTGTTGAATGCTACCAGGGGCAGCACTGCCCCCAGACCCTTTCGCTGGGCAGATCTAGGAGCACAAACACCACGGGTCCCCCTCCCTGCCCCCACCTCATCCTTGTTTCTCTCTTGTTCCCTGGGGAGGCCTTGCTTTACAGCAGTAGCAACACAGTTACTTCTCTGCTCTAACCTCCAACAAACAAAACATAGTTTCCGATTTCTGATACCAAGACCACCACCAAAAACAGGCCCACAGGCTTCAAGGTTTCTGGCAGCTCTTTTTGTCCACAGAATAGATATTCCTCTAAGGATGTAGAGATAGTACCAAGCTTTAAAAATTCCTTGAATTCCTGCTTCCCCTTGTCATGAAGTTGATGTGAGTCACTGTTTCTGTTGTGGCTGACATTAGGGTCGCTTTCTCCTTCTTTTGGATCGAAACTGTCTGAGAAGGCGAAACTAGAAAAGCCTCTCCCGTGCCTCTCTCTTCCACCCTGGACCCATCCGCTGCCTATCAGCAACCACTTTAATCAGCTATGGCTTCTCCTTTCTGTGTTTGCAAAACAGACCCTCATTCTTCCTACTTTCTCACCCCAAAGGTGCCATACTCTCCATACTTTCCTGTATCTTCCTTTTTCTTTTTTCTTTAGCAATGTACGCTATAAATCGCAGCGTGAGTTCCTAGGACCCCTGCTCACTCTTTCTCTCTTATTGGCTGTGTAATACTCCATTCTGTGCATGTACCACTGCTCATTCAACCGGTCTCTTAAGGATGGGAATCTGGTAGTTTCCTATTACAAATATGCCTTCAAGAGTCACCAGGTGCATCCATGGCTCCAGGCTCGGGAACGTGCACCTTCCCGGTGAGTCGCTCGGCGCAGGCTGCTGGTAAACGTGGGTGGAGTTTTGCTAACCTCCCCTCTACAGAGGGTACACTGGTGTGCACCCCGGCATTTATTTTGCAGCCAAGGTAGACCTCACTGTGAAGTGTCCTGAGCTGTTTCCCTTGAACCCAGCCTCCACTAACCACCACCCCAAGCTCCCTCTCTGTGCCCCAGCTGACGTGGCAAGGCAGAAAGTCCCCCTCTCCTGAAACTTCCAGGGATTTGTGTATGAAACGCAGGGACGCAGAGCCCAGGGAAAGGATGAGGCTGACCTCAGCCAGAGAGGAACCAGAGGGAGGAAAGGCAGGAGAGCGCGGGACCCCACCCCGATGCGTCTGTCTCCTGACCGTCCCGCCAGCGCCCCTGCCCTGCCCCCAGCAGCTTCCCGCTTCCCTGACCGGGAGCCCTGGCTCTGCTGCTATCCAGATCCTGCCTGGTTTCTCGTGGGCTGAGGCGGAGGCAGAGCAGAAAGTGCCCGTCATCTCTGTTTTAACATGCACAGAGGAAATCAGTCAGTGGAAAAAGGAAAGAGGAGACAAAGAGAGACGCTGGGAGAGGAAGCGGAGCACAAAGCCTTCCACACCGGCCTCCGGACTCCAGCCCCAGGTCTGCTCGGCTCCTGCGACCCACAGAACGTGCGAAATGAGTGGAGAAAGTTCCATCACATCATGACTGGGTCCAGGGGCCTGCCTCTCTTATCCATGCCTGGGAGCCTGGCACAGGGGTCAGATGGCCTGAGAAGGCCCTCGGGGAAGGCCAGTGGGGCCCAGGCTGGACCACTCCCCTGCCAGCTCAAGCCCCACAGGCTTCTTAGAGTCCTGGGAACCAGGAACGCACACCTTCCTTTCCTCCCTCCAAAGCCTGGTGGCTCTGGAATGTTCTACCTTACATGGGCATGGCCCAGCCGTGGGGCTGCGCTGTGTGTGGGTGCTGGGTCGTCAGGCCAGGAGCTTTGAAAGAAAAGGACCCATGGGGGGGTGTGGGGGTGGGGGCGGTGTTCCTGAGAGAAGAGAACCTGAACAAGAGGCACTTCCCTGTGGAAGGCTTCGCTTGCTGACAGGTGGCAGCTGGGGCAGTGCTGGGCCGAGCAGCCCCGGCCCCCCAGGTCAGCGAGGGCTGGAAGGGCAAAGCTCCCAACATCCTTGCCCACTGAGTCCCTCCCCACCTTACTTCCCCCAGCAGTCAACACCCTGGGCAATGCTAACTGCTCCGCTCAGGCCCAGCCCAGCCCCCCCCCCCCCCCCCCCCCGGCCTCCCGTTTGGATTGACTTCTGGCATCAGAATCTACAGCAGTCTGGCAAATCTGACCCCAGCAGCCCTCGCCCACCACGGGCTGTGCATAGGGAGCAACCTGCCAGGCTGAGGTTCACTGCCAGACGCGCCCAAGCCGCCCCTTCCTTCTCCCAGTAAAGGGCCTCCCAGGTCTCAGGCACTGTGCTGGGCGCTAGGAACGCGACTTGACCTTGAATCCAGGAACCGGGAGGTGGGAAGGACAAGGGGGCTGGGGCTCCGCGCGGTAGGGGGCAGGAAGTCGCGCTCCCGGCTCTAAGTGCTTTCTCTCCCCGGAGCACTCAGGCAGAGGCCGGCCCGGGAGGGTGGAGCCGAGCTGCGGGAGAGGCAGACAACCGGGCGCGGCCACAGAGGCAGCCGAGAGCGGAGGGGGCCGCCGCTCTGCTGCAGTCCCGGTCCTGCCTGGAGCCGCAAGCCCCGAGCCCGAGCCCTGAGCCCCGGAGGGGAAGGGCCGGGCTGTGGGGGCACATTCCCAACACACCCCGCCCAGACTCTAGGCCACCGGAGCGGGCGCCCGGTGCCCGCTCACCAGGAACCTGCTCCTCAGCCAGCAGCCCTGCCAGACTGCCAGAATCGTGCCCCGTCAGAGCTCCGAAAGCGGACAGGCCGGCCGCAGGGGCGGTGGGACCAGGGGCTGGCTGGATGAGAAGCGGCGAGCTGGGGTGGGGGCCGGCGTGATTTGGGGCTTGCACCTCAGCAAGATGGTGGCAGGCACGACTGCTCGCCCAAGGAGGGGCGTAGACATGGTTCTCCTCCCCTCCCTGCTGAACAAGGGCACGGATTCTGTCCTGGGGCCCCTGTCCATGGCCAAGCCCACAGGTAGGGACCTGCGTCAGCCTTGGGGTGCAGTCAGATCCATCACCCGGGGACACTGGTTGCTGTTGCCACCCGGCACCCCTATGCTCTCCCGGCCAAGTCTTGCTTCCTCCTCCTTCCCCAGCCAAACTCTCCATCCGGGCTGGAGGCAGAAGCGCGGGCTCCCCCGCCTGACTCCCGCAGGCTCCTCTCTCCCCGGGCACAGGGAGGGTCGCCAGGCTCACCAACAGCCCGGGCCCTGGCCGTGCTCACCCCCAAGCCCCTCGCCATCACCTGGCCCCGACAGGGATGACCCCGGTTCCTCCCCTCCTTCCAAGGAAAGAGAGCCCGAGCAGAGGGGGGCGCAGCGAGGCCTCCCAAAGCGGGGGTGGGGGGTAGCTCTGGGGAGGGGCCGAGTCTCCCACACCAGGCGCCCCACCCAGAGGAGGAGGTGGCGCTGCGCTGCAGAACGGGATGTGGTGTTGGCTCTCCCCCTCCACCGCCCTCAGCAGGGTGCCCGCCGATTTCTCCTCCGACGGTCCCCCCCCCCCCCCCAGACCAGCGCCTGCAGCGCTCGGCGAGTCCCTTCCATGATGCGGCGGCCACCGCCGGGCCCTCCACTCACGCACGCACGCACGCACACCGCCGCAGCAAGCGAGGGGCACCCCGTGGGCAGCGGACCGCGGGCCCCCTGCAGCAGGCGCGTGCGTGAGCGTGGGAGGGTCGCGAGGGGACAGCGCGGAGCAGCCCCGGCCTGCACCGCAGCCTGGAAACCGCCAACTTTTCGGCCTCGCCCCTGGCCCGCCCTCCCCGGTGGGCCCCGAGAGGCGCGGCGCCCTCCCCGCACTCCTACAGTTGGTTCTGGACGCACACTCAGACAACAGCCGAGCGAGGGAACTCCCAGCTTTTTCCACAGCTAATTATAGACGTGAGCGTCTGAGGATGTTTTGCAAGCGGCAGAGAGAAACTGCTGAGGCTTCTCCGCAAAGCAAAGCCGTCTGGCGCGCACTCCGCCCTCCCCACCCCCCGGAGCCCCTCTCCCAGGTCCCCAGGCAGCCCCTCCTTTCTGCTTCTTTTCTTCTTCTTCTTCTTCTTCTTTTTTTTTTTTTTCCAATCTCTCTTTGGGGCTTTCGAGAAAGGGAACAGACGCGGAAAATATTTTTGCAACAGTTTTCCATTCTGCGTCTCGTTCCCAAGCCAAGGGGGAGGGGAGAGGCAGGCGCGGAGCGGGGGGCGGGGTGGGTGACTGCGCTCTCCGAGCTCCACCCGGGCGTGGAGAAGGCCCCTCCGCACCCCCTGCCCGCGCGGTCCCGCGACGCCGAGAGCCGGGGAAGGAAAGCCCTCGCTCGGCTGCGCGGCTCCTCCGGACCCAGAGCGAGGAGGCAGCGCCCCGCACACCTGCGCGCGCACGCCCGCCGCCGAAAACGCTGCAGGCGACGCGGCGCGAAACGGGCTCGGGAGCCCGAGGGCCGGCGAGGCGAAGCGGGAAAGAAAGTTTGCTCGGAGTCCCGCATCCCCGGCGAGCCTACCTCGCTCCGGCCGCGATCCGGGTTCGTGCACGCGGGACGCTGTCTCCGCGCGCCTCTGCAAGGGGCCGCCGGGCGCCCCCCGCGCTGCTCCCGGAGCCGAGCCGCCGGCCGCGGCCGCGCCTCTCCACGCGCTGCCGGGGACCGGGCTGGGTCTCCTCCCCGCGCCCCTGGAGGAACGCGGCTGGGGGAGCCGGGCGGCTGCTCGGGCGTCGCCGCGGCGGGGGGATGCGGCCCCCGGGGGAGTTCGTGGCCGCCTCGCGACCCCCGGCTCCGGACGGCGTCAGCAGCGGAGCTCCGCGCCGAAAACGCTTGTCATGGCAACGGCTCCAGCCAAGTCGGGCCGGACCCGGGCCCGCCCGCTCGCCCCTAGCCGCGCGCGAGGAGAGGGGCGGAGCGCGGCGGGGCGGGGCGGGGGCGGGGCTTGGCGCGCGGCCGCACCGCGACTCCGCCGTTAAGGTGGCCCCGTGCGGGCGGCCGCCGCTTCCTGGGTCGTCTTAAGGGGGAATGGCGCGCCGAGTCCTCTTCCGCGCGCCCCGTATCCCGCCCACCCTGGCTCGCGCCGGTCGGGCCGGGGGCGGGGGCGGAGGTAGGGCGTGGGCGCGGGTGGCGGCGCTCAACCGTTGTTGGGCGGAGGGGAGAAAAGGAAGTCTTTGCAGGCTCTCGGC
Organism: Lepus europaeus; assembly: GCF_033115175.1. Taxonomy (NCBI): domain Eukaryota; kingdom Metazoa; phylum Chordata; class Mammalia; order Lagomorpha; family Leporidae; genus Lepus; species Lepus europaeus. The sequence continues at coordinate 19,009,592 of NC_084840.1, read as the reverse complement.
TTCCTGCGGCGGCTGCGGGGCCTCTCAGCCTCCTGCTGGGACCCGGGCGCCCTGCGGGGTGTGTGTGGACCGGCACCGGGCGGCTCCTTGGAGCGGGAGAAGGCATTGCTTTGGTCGTGCACACACGCACATTTCACGCACGGGGCGCACCGGAGATGCGTCCCGGTGCTGGAGAGCAGAGCCCTAGCCAGTGTGAGCCACGGTCTGTGTCTACAGAATCTGTTAACAATTGTTTTATTTACAGAGATGTTCCATCTACTGGTGGTTCACTACCCAAATGCCCACAGCAGCCAGGACTGAACCAGGCCAAAGCCAGGAGTCAGGAGCTCCATCTCGGTCTCCCACACGGGTGGCAAGGACCCACGCACCTGGGAAGGTGCACTAGCGGGGAGGGTGGTATCCGGGGCTCCACCCAGGCACTCCCTGTAGGATGCAGGAGTCCCAGCTGCTGCAGCCAGTGCCGGCCCCTGCAGTCATTTCTGGTCTTCGTGGCAACCTTCAAAGGTGCTCATCACCATCCTCGCTTTATGGCTGAGGAAATTGAAGATTGAGTGGCTCTCCCAAGGTTACGCATCTGCTTAATGACAGAGCTGGGAGTCGGGGCCACGTCAGCCTGACTCCAAAACCCATTACTCTCTCCCATGCTCTGCACACATTTCGGTCTTCATTTGTACACACTCGGACCTCCGTGCCCAGTTTTCCACAGCCTGTGAACTGCTCCTCACACCCCCGCAGCCACACCCCCACCTGCGTTGTGCAACAGTGCCACCCCTAGATTTTGCATAGAACCTTACGCTGTCAAGTACAAACACGCACCCCCAGCTGCTCCGCTGGCTGATGGATTCCCACACCCACCTCGGCAAACACACTCACTCCTGGTTACATACTGAGGGAAGGCAGGCCAGTGTTCACCCCCGGGTTGCCCCGTCGGCTCTGCTGTGCAGCTTCCCAACTAACAGGGTTTTGTCAAAAAGGCCCGTCTGGTGTGACCACCCCAGCCGACACCCACAGTGCACCTTCCCCCAGGTGTGTGCATGGACAGTCAGGAATAAGAGCCCGGGATTTGGCTTCCCTCTACTCATCAGCGCTCCGCCACCCCAAATTTCCTAACATTTGGGCCCTTTCTTTCTTTCTTTTTTTTTTTTCTTTTCCTCTTCTACTGTTGCTCCACAATTCATCCACATCCTATTTGTGAGCTCAGGAAAGTCAAACAGGTGAAAGTAAAGCACCTGTCTTAGAACAGTGGGCCGGGCTCAGGACTCCCAGCTCCTTGGGGTGGCGCTTGCTGGGTTCCCCTGCCTCCATCTGCCCTAGGAACCCAGTCCAAAGCAAGGCCCTGCCTGTGCTGGTGTCCCTCTTGTCCCCACCAGCCCAACCTGGCCCAGCTAAGGGAGGTTGCAGGGCTGGGAGAGGCTTTGGGGTCACCTCTATGGAGCCCACCTAGGAGCTGTTTCCCCGGAAGCTCCTTCTTCCTGGGGGTTGAAGGCACCCATGGATACCAGAGGTGCCGTTTGTTCTCCTTTGTTCCTCCCAGCCCCGCACTCCCAGCTCCCCCTGTGTCCCCCAGCTCCCTAGGGCATCTCGCTGGAAGAGGAGCCGGTGCCTGGTAAGATTTGTGTAGGTCCTTCCAAGACGCCCGTTTTGGGAGCCCAGGTCCGTTGTTGGGGACGGGCAGAGCCTCAGATCTGATGGCTGTGAGGTTCCCTGCTGGGTAGCAACAACTTGACATTTTAGTGCCCAATGAGTGTCAGCTGTGTCTTTATCATGAGAAAGCCTGTCTCTGAAATGGCTCTTTAAATGTATTAAAGTATATTTTAAGCTTTTCTGCCAAGGCCGTTCGTGGAGGCATCGCCTAACCATTCAGTAAGTTTGTCTTGTGGGAATAACAATTTAGGCCAGATGTGTGGTCCCATGTCTGCTCCTGCTGACTGGCCGCTGGGGAGCTGGGAAACCGCGCCCGTTCAGTGGCTGGTTGTTGTTGGAGAGAGAAGATCTGCTCCTCAATCTCCCTGGATGCCCCGGGGGGGGGGGGGGCATGGGCTGTGCAGGGGACGGGTGGTGGAGGAGGCCCAGAGGCTTTCCCAACCGGATCCATGGGCTGGCCCAGGGTCATGACCTCTGTGGTGGTCACAGGGCCCCCCCTTCTCTGAGAGAAGCAAATGAGAGAAGAGAACCCCTCTGCTCATCCCATCCCACCCCGCTCCACCTGCAGACAGGAGAGAGGGATGTGACAGGCGGTGGCCGAGGTGTCTCCAGGGAGGGCCGCACCCTGATCTGTGTCGCTGAGCCGGCCCCCACAGCCCCAGTCGTCTGGAAGCCCAGAACCGTGGCTGGCTGATTGCTTCCAGCAGCAGGTTTGAGGTCTAGAAGGGGTACAACTAAATCTGGCTTTAAAAATAAGCACGAGATGTGGGAATGTTTTGCCTCATGGGACCAGAGAGAGGGCACTGCCCCTGGTGTCAGGAGTTCATGGTTGGACTGTTCTCCTCTCTCACTTGAAGAAAATGCAGTCAGCGGGGTCCGGCATCGTGCAGAGCGGGTTCAGCCTTGCAGCGCGGGCATCCCATCCTGGGAGGCTGGTTGGGGTCCCAGCGGCTCTGCCTCTGCCCCAGCTCCTTGCTAAAGCAGCAGATCATGGTCTGAGTGCCTGCGTCCCTGCCACCCACATGGGAGACCTGGATGGAGCTCCTGGCTCCTGGCTTCAGCCTGGCCCAGCCCTGGCCGTTGCAGCCATTTGGGGAGTGAACCAGCAGATGGAAGATCTCTTTGTCTGTTACTCTCTCTGTCACTCTACCTTTCAAATAAATAAATCTTTTTAATGCAATCAGCACTGTCGCTTCCTTACGTCCTTCATAGAACACATTCCCCACCCAAGTTCCCCAAATCCCCCCTGCAGTCTCGCCATGCCTCCCTTGTTGCAAACTGCGGGGCTCCCCATCCTGTGGCTGTGGAGAGAGCAGCAGCCATCCTCCCTAGGCCCAAAGCCCGCTCTTCTGGAAAGTTCTCTGTCTTCTCCCCATGCAGAGGGAGACTGTCATGTGACTTGAGGGCCCACCCCGATCTGTCCCAGGCTGAGCCATTGCATCCTTTCTTGGGATTTTTGAACTTCAGACCAAGGGAGAACAAACCTTGATTCCAGCAGTGACCAGCAGGAAGAGTGGGAATCTGAAAGGGTCTGAGGCCAAATTCCCAGCTACATAGAGGGAGCTGGCCAACGGCAAGGAGTAGTGTCAGCCAGAGAGGCAGGGAAGAGAGCCCAGAGCAGCGGGCCATTTGCACTTGCTGTAGGACTGCACTGTTCCCTTTCGTTCGATGAGTTAGGTGACTTGTCACGCATGCATGTGCTAGAGGAAGCTGGGTTTTCTGGTCACTGTACTAAGTAATATAGAAAGCCTTTGAGCGGATGGCTGCCACTTCGATGCCCTCATGCCACTGCACCTTATTCATTCAAGAAGTATTACTGAGCACCTGCTGTTTAATTCCCAACACACTTACTGAATGGCTACTGTTTCAGCATCACCGAGTGCAGAGGAGGAATGGGGAGACGATGCATCTGCAGTTTGGTGTTTGCATCTGTGGGGGTGGGGGGGATGTTCACACATAGGTAGCCACAGTAGAAGGCACCCTTGCTTACTGCGGGCTAGGTAGTGTCTGTTAAAAGAGGAGATATGCAAACTCTTCTGCAGGAATTCTAGGGGGTGATGACTTCTGACAGTAAGGAGTGTTTGGAAGTACCTGAGAAACCTTGAAGAGGGAGCTTTACCCTGGTTTGGAGAGGAGTGGGAGGAGGGGTAGGAGAGGAGGGGAGTGATGTGAGCAAAGGTCCAGGGAGAGAAAGAGCAGAGGGGGAGCCTGGGAGCTGGGGTCTGGCCTGGGGCAGCCTCATCAAGCCCAGGTTTGGTGCACTGGTAGCAGCATGGGGGGTGGAGGGGAGACCTGGCAGGAGATACTTTTATGGGACCCAGTGATGCATGTCACATAAAAATTACAGGGCCCATTGTTTTGGACTGAGCTCTTGCCCTGGACTTCCACAGACCAGACCGAAAATCAAAATGGAGTCACCCATGCTAAAATTCCACATCGCCAAACTGAAACCAAGTGGTCACCGGTCCTTCCGAGGAATTGGGAGAGGGAAATAATCATCAGAATTCCCCAATCAGGCTCGGCTCCACTAGTGCAGTAGTAGAAGTCCTTCTATTTTTTTTTTTTTTTTTTTTTGACAGGCAGAGTGGACAGTGAGAGAGAGACAGAGAGAAAGGTCTTCCTTTTGACGTTGGTTCACCCTCCAATGGCCGCCGCGGTAGCGCAATGCGGCCGGCGCACCACGCTGATCCGATGGCAGGAGCCAGGTACTTATCCTGGTCTCCTATGGGGTGCAGGGCCCAAGTACTTGGGCCATCCTCCACTGCACTCCCTGGCCACAGCAGAGAGCTGGCCTGGAAGAGGGGCAACCGGGACAGGATTGGTGCCCCGACCGGGACTAGAACCCGGTGTGCCGGCGCCGCAAGGCGGAGGATTAGCCTAGTGAGCCGCGGCGCCGGCCTAGAAGTCCTTCTATTTTTATCCTGTACAAAAAAAGGGGGGGCTGGCGCTGTGGTATAGCAGGTAAAGCCACCGCCTGCAGTGTTGGCATCCATATGGGCACCGGTTCAAGTCCTGGCTGCTCCACTTCTGATCCAGCTCTGTGCTACGGCCTGGGAAAGCAGTGGAAGATGGCCCAAATGCTCGGGCCCCTGTGCCTGCATGGGAGACCGGGAAGAAGTTCCTGGCTCCTGGCTTCAGCTCCAGCTATTGTGGCCATTTGGGGAGTGAACCAGCAGATCAAAGACTCTCTCTCTCTCTCTCTCTCTCTCTCTCTCTCTCTCTCTCTCCTCTCTCTCGACTCTGCTTCTCTGTAACTTGCCTTTCAAATAAATAAATAAACCTTTAAAAACCAAAAACAACCTAAAACACCCTGATGCTAACCAGTCAGTTATTTTCCTCTTGTTCTCTCTCCCCGTTCCTCGCCTCACACAGGACAGTAACGTAATGACCGATCTGAGTTCTGTTCTTTGTTTCTGCTCTTTCTAGCGCGTCTCTGTCTACAAAACCAGGCTCCTCTGCCTGACTCACTGGGACACTCACTCTATGTTATGGAATGAAATGTTACTTGATTCTAGGATGGCAAAATAGTGTCATTCACGACACTGAGTTTGTTGGAGCTTTGTTTTTCAACAAGTATGACGCGGTCCTTGCCTTCAGAGACATTTTGTGGAGCTATAAAAAAACAGCTATCGGCAAAGGCAGTGCAGGATGAACCCTAAAACCAGGGCCCAGGGGCAAACTCCATTCAAAGTTTAGTGAAAGGGGGGCTGAGGAAGGGCTGGAGTGAGAATGGCTTCTCAGGGTCAGGGGGCCTCCAGCGGGACGTTGATTTTTTTTTTTAAATGTTTATTTATTCATTTGACAGGCAGAGTTACAGAGAGTGAGAAGGAGAGATCTTCCATCCCTGGTTCACTCCCCAAATGGCAGCAATAGCTGGATCTGGGCTGGACCAAAGCCAGGAGCCAACGAGCTTCTTCCAGGTCTCCCAGTTGGGTGCAAGGGCCCAAGCACTTGGTCTATTTTCTCCTGCTTTTTCAGGTGCATCTGCAGGGAGCTGGATCGGAAGTGGAGCAGCTGAGACTCAAACCAGCGCCCGTGTGGAACGTGGGCATCGCAGGTGGCGCCTGTACCTACCAGGCCACTGTGCTGGCCCATCCAGCGAGAATTTGAAACTCTCTCTCCAGGGTTTTTCTTTGCATGTCGACCTTGCCAGTAGCTGTAGGCAGGATAGACAGAGGCATTTGATCAAGTAACCTGCCCCCATGACCTCTGTCTGACCTTAGAGCACGTAACCCAAGGCAAGGATTCTGATAGGGAAGAAAGTGCACATGGGAAGATAGGGCTTGGGAAACTATGGTAGCTGCAGGCTGGCCCCAAAGGCTGCTGGACAGCAGGGAGCTCCTGCCAAGGACCTGGGGGGAGGATGCCAGGCAGAGGCAGCAAGGCAGACATCCATGGACTTGACCTGGGCTGAGAGAGGGAGGAGACAAAGGAAAGCTGCAACCAGGTGGGATTCCCCCCCCAAGACAGCCTCATCCACCACCAAAATAATTAAGTGGCAAGTCCACGGTCAGGACTGCATCAGGAACCCAGCAGGGCAGACTCCAGGGAAGGCAAGCATGTGTCCTTGTGGCCTTCTAAGCAAGCAGCAGCCGCTCACTGGGGCCACTTCTCCACGGCAGGCACCCTGCTGGGCCCTTGGCGGGCGGCGGGGTGGGGATGGGTGGGGACTGGCGCCCAGCTCACCCCTTGCTGAGTGCGGGTGGCTATCCATCCTTGACAAGCACCAATTTCATTTCTCCCACTTGCAGGGGCTCTGGTGGAGAGGCCTGGAAGGACCGAGCTTTGCTGAGCTCATCAAGCAGCTTGTCTGAATCGGCAAGGGTGGGTAGAGGAGTACATCAGGGACACGTTCTCTGCTGGGTGGGGGAGCTGGTCTCGGAGGACCACCTAGTCACTGTCCCCCAGAGGCCTTTGTGGCTCCACTTCTCTTTGTGGTTTTTTTTTTTTTGGTTCTTTGTTGTGTCACTGGTTTCATGCTCTGATTCTGGCAATAATGAGGCTTAGTGAGGATGCCAAGAGTTCCATTTTACTCTGCCGTCTCCGGTTAGAGGAGGGTGGGGCTGGGCATTGGGAGTTGTTTTTGTATGAAAAACCTGTGTGCTCCTAAAGGGACGGTCTCTTCTTCGTCTTGCTCTCTCGCCTTTGCACCCCCCGGTGGACAGCACACTGTTACATCGGCGAGTGCACAATCTGATGTGGGAACGTTCGGGGCAGAGGAGGTAGGGCAGGCACGGCGGCACAGCATGAGAGGCTGCAATGCGGGGTGCCTGCAACCCATACCGGGGGCTGCTCCACTTCCGATCCAGCTCCCTGCTAATGCACCCAGAAAGGCAGCAGAAGGTGACCCAAGTGTTTGGGCCTCTTCCATCCATGTGGGAGACCCAAATGGAGTTCCTGGTTCCTGGCTTCAACCTGGCCCGCTCTAGCTGTTGTGGCCATTTGGGGAAAGAGCCTGCAGATGGAAGATCTCTTTCTCTCTGTCTCTCCCTCTCTCTCTCTGTCATTCTGCCTTTCAAATAAATATTTTTAGTAAATATTTATTTATTTATCTGCAAGCCAGAGTTACACAGAGAGAGGAGAGGCACAGAGAGAGAGAGAGAGAGAGAGAGGTCTTCTATCCGATGGTTCACTCCCCAGTTGGCCGCAACGGCTGGAGCTGTGCTGATCCAAAGCCAGGAGCCTGGAGCTTCCTCCAGGTCTTCCCATGTGGGTGCAGGGGCTCAAGGACCTGAGCCATCTTCTACTGCCTTTGCAGGCCATAGCAGAGAGCTGGATAGGAAATGGAGCAGCCGGGTCTCAAACTGGTGCCCATATGGGATGCTGGTGCTTCAGGCCAGGGAGTTAACCCACTGTGCCGCAGCACCGGCCCCATAAATACATAAATCTTCAGAACCAAACCAAACCAAACCAAACCAAAACAGAGGCGGTGAGGCTAGAAGCATCCTTTGGTGACATGGAGAATCAGTTTGATTTACTTGGGTGTCCATTTGCTGCTCCAATTTCATCCTGGTTCATTTGTTTTGGAAACTGCACTAGTTTGGTTTTCATTTCACTTTGAACTCGTTAACTAGATTTTTTTTTTTAAGAATCCCAGCTTGGTTTGTGATTTGTTTTTCTAAAAAAAAATATTTGCCCATCATTTGTTTCAGGGTAGAGAAAATTAGTGCCACTTAAAAACAGTTTTTGGTTGATGGCTGCTCTCAGTAGAGATGAGGAAGTGAGTGTGGAGTGAAGGGAACGGGTGATGATTTTTAAATTTAATTTTTAATCCTAATTAGAGAGTCAGTATGGCCCTAAGTACTCATTACATTTCAAATGAAGATCAAAGGGAACCCGATTGGAAGGCTCCTTCCTGGCCGCCATGCTCAACAGGAAACGTTTACGACTCTCCTGTCGCCCTCGACGCGCTCCAGAGTTTGAATTGCTCCCCAAGTCTTGCACAGCACTCTGTTGTTGACAAGTGCTTGTTCTACGTGGGCTGTTCGGCTGCATCTTTGCAGTGGTCCCGGATGGTAGAAAAAACAGGCCGCGGGTTCCTATTCCCATTTTACAGTTTGGGAGACTGAGGCTCAGAAAGGTCGTGGCATGGCTCCGTGGCACACAGTTCCCAACAGGGCTGTGACAGGAGGCCTCAGATTGCAGGTGCAAAGCTCTTCTTCCTCCCAACTTGGGATGAAGGCTCCCTGTCCTCCACCCCACACACATTTACTCTCGGCTCCCAGATCCGTAGACTTGCGGAGTGCTAGGGAGACCACAGCAATGCTGGGGATGGCAGCCCTGGCTGGGAGGGGTGGCAGGCAGGAAGTGGGCGCAGGGTGGAACCAAACTGCAGTCCTTCTGGGTCTCACCCTGATGGGGAGCCTGGAGTCCAGAAATTCTCCTTCCCGGGGCTCAGCAGGAGGAGGCCACAGCCCAGGGCGGAGTTTGCACTGGGGATGGGGCAGGCCCAGGCCAGGTACTCCCAGATCCAGACACCTCGCATCTCTCCTGTTTGTTGACTTGAGCACCACCTGCCTGACCCTTTCCAAACACGCTGGCGGTGAGCTCGGGATTCTAATGCTCCAAGCCACTGACAACCCTGCATCCAACTCCCACTTACCGAGCTGCACTGCGTTCTCCCCTTTCACTTTGGGAAGCCTAGGAAGCAGGTGCCATGCTGGTTCCTTGGGAAATGAAATTCAGAGAGGCCGGTTAGCCAGCAGGCTGTGCAGCTGGGTGGGCTCTGGTTGGTCCTCTCTGCTCCTGGCAAGAAAGGACCTGGGAGAGGGTGGCATCCAGACCCACCCCGGAGAACAGAGGGGCCGCCAGGGTGTGTCTGCATGCGCGAGCCAGCCCCCATAGGCAGGAACCCAGGACAGTGAAAATGCAGCGCCCCCTGCAGAGTCAGGAGAGGAGGTGGCCTGAGGGAGCTCCTTGCCAACAGGTTTTAAAGATTCATTTTAGTTATTTCTTTGAAAGCAAAGTGATGGAGGGGGGTCTGGGGAAGAGGATGGAGGGAGAGATCCTCTGTCTGCTGGTTTACTCCCCCAAATGGCCACAATAGTCCCAGCTGGGCCAGGCCAAAGCCAGGACGCAGGAGCTCCACCGGGAGCGGGGGCTCAGAGCCGTGCTGTGATATGGGATGCCGGCCTTGCCAGCGGTGGCTACACTCACCCCCAGCAAAATGCCTTAGCCTGGGATTTTGTTTGTTTGTTTAGATAAAAATGAGGTTAGGCCACTGCTTGCGATGCCTGTGTCTCATATCAGAGCGCCAGTTTGAGTTCTGGCTCCTCTACTTCTGATCCAGCTTCCTGCTAATGTGCTTGGGAAACAGTAGATGATGTTCCAGTATTTGAGCCCTTGCTGCCCACATGGGAGACCTGGCTGAGCTTCTGGCTCCTGGCTTCCACCTGGCCTAGCCCTGCTGTTGTGACCATCTAAGGTGAACCAGCAGATGGAAGATCTCTCTCTCTCTCTCTCTCCCTCTCTTTCTCCCCCTATGCCTCTCCCCCTCTCTCGGTCACTCTGCTGTATAAATAAATATTTTTTAACAAATTGTGTGAGTTATGTGAATAGTTCTTTTTAAAAATTTTAAACCTTTTATTTTAGTTGGAAGTTAGAGACAGACACAGATTTTTCATTGCTGGTTCACTGCCCAGATACCTGCACAGCCAGGGCTGGGCTGGCTGAAACCAGCAGCCTGCAACTCAGCTCAGGTCTCCCACGTGACTGGTGTGGACCAGAGTGCTTGAGCCCTCACCTGCTGCCCACCCCCACCCCCACCCCCAGTGCACACCAACAGGAAGCTGGGTTGAAAGCAGGGGCGGGACTAGAACCCCGGCACTCCAAGACGGAATGGGGTGTCCTGAGCGTCTAGGCCGAAGCCCTGGCCCTGGGACTTTAGGAGCAGTGGAAGTGCCCTGCTCACAGCTTGGAGCTGGGGAGTCCAAGGTGCGGGCGTCTCCAGCGTCCGGTGAGGGCCCGGTGGCCGCTGCCTAACGGGAAGCTTCTCGCTGAGCTCATCTGGCAGAAGGAGGGGACAAACCTCTCCCCTGTAAGGGCCTCACTCGCCACGCCTCCTCCCACACGCTCTTCCTCGTTTTGCTTTTAGAAGTATTTATTTAGGGGGCGGCGCTGCAGCATAGTGGGTAAAGCCACCACCTGTAGTGTCGGCATCCCATGTGGACATCGGTTCAAGTCCTGGCTGCTCCACTTCCAATCCAGCTCTCTGCTGTGGTCTGGGAAAGCAGTAGAAGATGGCCCAAGTCCTTGGGCCCCTGTACCCGCGTGGCAGGCCCAGAAGAAGCTCCTGGCTCCTGGCTTCAGAGCTGCACAACTGATGTTTGAGGCCAATTGGGGAGTGAACCAGTGGATGGAAGACCTCTCTCTCTCTCTGCCTCTCCTTCTCTCTCTGTGTAACTCTGACTTTCAAATAAACAAATAATTTTTTTTAAAAACGTATTTATTTATTTTAAGGCAGTTACAGAAAGAGAGGGAGAGAGAGATCTCCTATCCGCTGGTTCATTCCCTACACGGCTGCAGGGGCTGGGGCTGGATCAGGCCAAAGCCAGGAACTTTTGCCAGGTCTCGCATGTGGGTGACAGAAGTCCAAGTATTTGGGCCATCTTCCACTGCTCTCCCAGGCATATTAGCAGGGGGTGGGATCAGAAGTGGAGTGGCCAAGATGGGATGCTGGCGTGGACCATGTCCTGGGACCCCTGCATTCATGTGAGAGAACTAGATGAAGCACCAGGTTCCAGTCCTTGGCCTGGCCCAGCTCTGGCTATTGTGGCAATTTAAAAAAAATTATTTATTTACTTTGAAAGTCAGAGTTACACAGAGAGAAGGAGGGGCACGCACACACACAAACACACACATACAGAGAGAGAGAGAGAGTGAGAGAGAGAGAAGTCTTCCATCCACTGGTTCACTCCCCAATTGGCCGCAACAGCTGGAGCTGTGCCAATCCGAAGCCAGGAACCAGGAGCTTCCTCTGGGTCTCCCATGCAGCTGCAGGGGCCCAAGGACTTGGGCCATCTTCTACTGCTTTCCTAGGCCATAGCAGAGAACTGGATTGGAAGAGGAGCAGCCAGGTCTCGAACCAGCACCCATATGGGATGCCGGCATTGCAGGCGGCGGCTTCACCTACTATGCCACAACACTGGCCCCTATTGTGGCAATTTGAAGAGTGAACCAGAGGGTGGAGAATTTCTCTCTCTCTCTCTCTCTCCCTCTCCCTCTCCGTCTCCCTCTCCCTCTCTCTCTCTGTAACTCTGCCTTGCAAAATGCAAACACAAAAACAAAAACAAACCCAGAGAGGCCAAAAGCCGGACCACTCTCATCAACTAAGTTCACTAAGGTCTGAAGGCAAAAGGCAAGTTCTTGAAGGAAATTAAAAGTGCTGCTCCGGTGAACACACGGATGATAAGAAAGGGAGCAGCCTACTGCTGGCGTGGAGAAAGTGTTAGTGGTGTGGACAGATCAGACCAGCCACAACATTCCTTTAAATCACCAGGCCCAGTCCAGAGCTGCACCCTTGCTCTTCGGTCCCATGAGAGCTGGGAGTTGAGGAAGCGGCACACGAAGTCTGAAGCTGACAGAGGTTGGTTCGTGGTTAAAGGACAGAAGCCGACGCCACAACACAGCAGTGTCAGGTGAGGCAGCAGCTGCAGGTGTAGACGCTGCAGCCAGTGATGCAGAAGACCTGGCTCAGATCGCCGATGAAGGCGGAGCCACCGAGCAGCGGATTTGCAGTGCGGGTGCAACAGCACCTCCTGCTGGAGGATGCGGGTAGCGCGGCCATAGCTGCAGAGGAGAAGTCAGGGCCTGGCTCAAGGCTTCCCAGGCTTCCACGCTCAGGCCGCCTCTCGTTAGGGGCTGGTGTGGCGGGCGACGCTCATTCACCATTCAGAAATCCTAGGGCCCCCAAGAGTCACACTAAACCTACTCTGTCTGTGCTCTATAAATGGGACAACAAAGCCTGGATAACTGTGCATCTGTTTACAACACGGTTTGCTGAATATTTTAAGCCCACTGTTGAGACCAACTGCTCAGACGAAAAAAAAAAAGATTCCTTTCACAATAGGACTGGATGGAGATGGGCGAGGAGACCAAGGCCGCGTGCCCCCTGCTGACGCCCCAGCTGCTTGGCAGCCCAGGGCTCAGGACAATGGTGCCCCCCACCCCGAGTCTTGTTAGAGACGCATCTGCTGGGGCGACAGCTGCCTAAGGGTCTGGGCCAAGTGAGCTGAGCCCTCTGGGAGGGTGTCACCACTCGGGACTGGAGATGCCAGGAGGACGTCCACACAGGACCCTGGCCGGCGTTTGGAGGGAGTTGATTCCAGCCCCCACAGCTGACTCTCAGGCGGGGGCCGTGGGGGAGGGGGGCTGAGACGTGGAGCCCTCAGAGGGGCGCGCCCTGCTGCAACCCCATGGTGCATCTGTAACACCAGGGGCTGCCTCTCAGGGATGAGCAGAGTGGTGTCCTCAGGTGCCGCCCGCCATGAGCGTTGCTGCAATGCCAGCGAGGGATTTAGAACATTCTCCCACCTTCGCTGACAGCAGCAGTGGCCGGGGTGTGGGGGGTGAGGGGACAGACCCCTGTTCTGAAAGAAGCTCCTCTGTGGGCCCCGTGAGTGCCACCGAGCTGACGGCACGGGCCAGGGAACCCTCTGGGGAGAGGCAGAGCCAGCCGATGCGGCCCACTGCTCTGTGGTCTACTTTCAGAAACTGCCACCCCGGCCGCGCCCTGGTCACTCAGCAGCTGTCAGCGCCGGGGCCGGACCCTCCACCAGCACAAAGGTTACGGCTCACTAGGGCTCAGAGGAAGTTTTGTGCTTTTAGCAACAAAGTATTTCTTAAATAAGGTTTGTAGGCTTTTTAGATGCAATGCTATTTTGTACTTCATAGACGACTGTGTAGATTAAGCATATGCATTGGGAACCAAAAATGTCAGCTGCCTCACCCTTTATGGCCATATTTTCCTGGTTGCAAATCTCACTGAGCCTGCAGGACCTGCGAGGTGGGCTTAGGACACAGCCTCAGAGGTAGACAGCCCAAGAAACCTGGTCTCGGGGGCCCTCAGGAAGGAGCACTGATGCCGTCTGTCTGCCTTGGGCTGACCTTGGCTCCTGCCAGGCTTGGGCGCAGGGCCGTGGGGCTCTGACTCACTGGACGCCATGGACACCAAGCAAAGGAGCAAGGAATGAGACCCAGGATTGCTTTGCTGCACCCCCCCTTCCTGGGGCAGCAGGAGTGAGGGAAAGCTCAGAGACCTTGGAGAGGGCAAGTCTGGGGTGGAGTACCCCACCATGAAGCGTTACGCATTATATATATATAATGTATATATACACATATATAATGTATATATACATATATAATGTATATACACATATATAATGTGTATATAATGTTTATATATATTATATATATATATATATATATATATGCTAAACCTTCTTCATTTTTCTTGAGCCCTCCATTTTCCTGAATGCTGGGTGGGTAGTTAGATCAAATGGACTGATCTTGTTCAGGACACTGTTTAAGACTCGGGGTACAGAGGACGGTGAGATTGCTTGGCTCTGTGGAGGAAGTCTCTCCTGTCCACACTGATTGAAACGCTTCCCCCACTGTGGGGCTGTGGGGTTGCGTGGATGCCAGGGGCTCACAATGGCATCTATAGAGGTCACTTCCTGTCTTGTCTGCTTCTGGCATCGGCACTCTGCCTTTTGAGTCACTGTTGGGACTTCGGGTGAGACGCCTACCGGCAGCACTGAAGCTCACAGGGTAATCCCCAGGGTGCTGGTGCCACCACCAGTGCCCGCCTGTGAGTGGATCAGAAGTAAATGCATGTCCACCTCTGATCTCTGAGCTGGAGAGAAACCAATCTTTCCTTTTCAGAAAATACCATTTTTTGTTTATTTGAAAGCAGAATGTCAGAGGAGAGAGAGAGAGAGAGAGAGAGATAGAGATAGAGAGAGAGAGAGAGAATATCTGCTATTCAGTGGTTCACTCCCCAAATGGCCATGACAGCCGGCCGGGGCTGGGCCGGGCTGGAGCCAGGAGTCAGGAGCTCCACCCTGGTCTCCCACGTGGGTGCAGCCCTTGTGGACTGTGGACGACCTGCTGTCCCATGGGCTGCCCACTGCTCTGCCCTGTTAGGCTGATTCAATGTCCAGCACCGGGACCGGTGTTGTGGCACAGTGGATTCAGCTGTCGCCTGTGCTGCCAGCATTCCATATGAGCACTGATTCGAGTCCTGGCTGCTCTGTTTCTGATCCAACTTCCTGCTAATGTGCATGGGAAAGCAACAGAGCATGGCTGAAGTCCTTGGGTCCCTGCACCCGAGACCCAGATGGAGTGCCTGGTTCTGGGCTTTCACGTGGCCCAGCTCAGCCACTGTGGCCATTTGAGGGAGTGAACCACCAGCCTTTCACATAAATAGATATTTAAAATATATGCATCCAGCATCACGTATTTCCACATCAGCACTTGTGTTCCCTTGGACTCTATCCCTGCTGCTCTGAGGTCTGCACCTGCTTCTGCACCTGCTTCTGTGTTGCTGTCCCAGTCTGGTTCCACCTGGTTATTTCTTGTCCTAAAGGCCCGGCCACCTTGACCTGGATCGGTATCATGGGAAGCAGTCAGGGGAAGGAAGGAAAGGTTGCTGAGCCGCCTGCAGGGCGTGCAGGGCGTGTGCAGGGCGTGTGCAGGGCGTGTGCCTTAGTTCTGGCTGTGCTGCTGGTGTGTGTGTGGGGGGCTGCTTACTCACACCTGCTTGTCCCGTGCCTGATTGACCTAGGTATTGACCTAATGTTCTTCTTTTAAAGATTTATTTATGTATTTGAAAGGCAGAAGGAGAGACAGAGACAAAGAGAGAGAGAAAGAGAGAGAGAGAGGGAGATCTTCCATTGGCTGGTTCACGTCTCAAATGTCTGCAACACTGGGGCTGAGCCAGACCAAAGTCAGTGGCCAGGAGCTCCATTCAGGTCTCCCACAGAGGTGGCAGGGACCCAGGTACTTGGGCCCTCCCCTGCTGCCTGCCAGGGTGCAATTAGCAGGAAGCTGGGGCAGAAACAGAGCTGGGGCTCCATTGCGGGCGCTCTGATATGGGATGCAGGTTTACCCTGCTGCACTGCGACACCCACTCCACAATGTTTTTGTTGTTGTTGTTGTTTTTTGTTTTTTGGGTTTTTTTTTTTTTTTTGACAGGCAGAGTGGACAGTGAGAGAGAGAGAGAGACAGAGAGAAAGGTCTTCCTTTTCCGTTGGTTCACCCCCCAGTGGCCACTCCAGCGGCACGCTGTGGCTGGCACACCGCGCTGATCCGAAGCCAGGAGCCAGGTGCTTCTCCTGGTCTCCCATGCGGGTGCAGGGTCCAAGCACTTGGGCCATCCTCCACTGCC
Organism: Lepus europaeus; assembly: GCF_033115175.1. Taxonomy (NCBI): domain Eukaryota; kingdom Metazoa; phylum Chordata; class Mammalia; order Lagomorpha; family Leporidae; genus Lepus; species Lepus europaeus. The sequence goes on along the minus strand of NC_084840.1, from coordinate 18,994,063 downwards.
TTCCCAGGCCATAGCAGAGAGCTGGACCGGAAGAGGGGCAACCGGGATAGAATCCGGCGCCCCGACCAGGACTAGAACCCGGTGTACCGGCACCGCAGGCGGAGGATTAGCCTATTGAGCCACAGCACCAGCCCACAATGTTCTAATAAGCGAAGCTCGCTTAAAATAAGAGTGGTTTTCGCAGTAGGGATGTGCCAGGCATTGTACTACTTGCAAGAAGAGTTATGAAAAGGCTATGGGGTGATCAAGTGTAAAAATGCACACTCATGAAGAACTAACCATGACTCAACAACATGGTTGTTGAATTAACAACATGATAAAGCATGGTGTGATTGATGGCAGAATGTTCCAGAATGGTCTGTGATTTGTAGTGGTGTGGAAGGGAGGTGCCATGGGTGTTCAGAGAGGCGCCGGGGCTGTAGGCAAGCCCACCAAGCACTGTGAGGACCCAGACCAGGCCTGGCCTCCCAGGGAACAGCTGAGCCTTAGAGGATCAATTCCCCAAGAATGCCAAAGTGGAAGCCAAGGGCTCCCACCAGGGGTGGGGGAAGCAGAGGCAAGCGGGTGACGCTTCTTTCTCCAGCGCTGGGGAAAACCAAGGACGTGGCCACCGAAGGAAATAAGAATGAACGAGCGCTTCTTCTGGGCACGCTCGCTCACCCAGTCCTTAAGCCTACCAAGTGCCCCACGCTCAAGGATAAGGAGGCCAAGACTCAGAGAGCCGAGGGCCCCAGAGCCACGGTGTGGCCAAGCACCTGCTGTTCTCACCACGCGCCGCCCCCCCCCCCCCCCCCAGCCGTCCCTGTGAATCCTGCTGACTCATCCCCTCATCACCTGGTGCTGCGGCGGTGATAACTCAGTAAATGAAGTCATCCCGCGGTTGTTGCTGGTTCTTCCGCCGCACCTGTGGCCCTGTGCCTTTGTGCTACCTCAAGGCTCCCGGTTGCTGGAGTGGCAACTCTCTGGCTGAGAGCTGGGTTTCACAATGTCTTTGGAGAATGTGGGTTCCCCAGCGGCTTGGCCAAGGCTGTTTAGGTGATGCGCTCAATGTTATCTCAAGAAGGCCTTTCTTGTATATAGAAAACAGCAGGCTGAGTTTACCACCTTCCCGGGGCTCCCCATGCACGCAGGGCTCGGGGCAGGTTGCATTTGCCCTGTTTGCTTGAAGTCTTAAGCCTGGACATGTCAGGGGCCTGATCCTCAGTCCAAAAGCCCCTCACCTGTTCCCCAGGGCCCTCCTAGCCCTTATCTGCTCATGGACTTGCTGCCGGCCCAGGTCTCCCAGAATTCCGCAGTGGGCCAGCGGTGGGCTTACACTATGCAAGGGAAGGAGGCGGGGGAAGCAGAGGGTGCAGGTGCCCTGAGCGGCCTCCAGCAGCCGGGCCCAGGGCCGCACTCCACACACAGTAAGCTGATAGCTGCACCCTCAGCCTCATTTTGCAGCTGAGAAACCCGTTGTCCCCGGAGGCTGGAGCAGCCTGGCCGTCAAGGGCAAAGCCAGGATTTGCACCAGGTCAGGCTGATCTTGAAGTGGCTGTTTTTGAACTTGGTGCTTGGGCAATCACTGAAGATGGCCCGCAGGAACCCGAGAGGAGGAAGCAGCATTTTTTTTTTTTTTTTTTGACAGGCAGAGTGGATAGTGAGAGAGAGAGATAGAGAGAAAGGTCTTCCTTTTGCCGTTGGTTCACCCTCCAATGGCCGCCGCGGTAGCGCGCTGTGGCCGGCGCACCGCGCTGTTCCGATGGCAGGAGCCAGGTGCTTATCCTGGTCTCCCATGGGGTGCAGGGCCCAAGCACTTGGGCCATCCTCCACTGCACTCCCTGGCCACAGCAGAGAGCTGGCCTGGAAGAGGGGCAACCGGGACAGGATCGGTGCCCCGACCGGGACTAGAACCCGGTGTGCCGGCGCCGCAAGGCGGAGGATTAGCCTAGTGAGCCGCGGCGCCGGCCAGGAAGCAGCATTTTAAGATCAATCTGACAGCAGGGAGAGAAGCAGATGGGAGCGAAGCGAGACCTAAGTCGTGGGGGGCCGGGTGGGAGGCCAGCGCGACAAGGCCCACTTGGGACCCCTCTGGGAGGACTGCACAAGCAGGGAAGAGTGATGGATGCAACAGAAGCAGAGATCAGCGGCTCCTGGCCACTCAGAAGACCCAGGCGTGGCAAGGAAACTGTTCCTTTTGCGATCATCCAGGGCCCTGCTGGGGGTGGCGGCCTCTGCCGGGGTCGAGGCCCAGCAGTCTTGTCCACTCGAGTCGGTCATCCGGGAGCAGAGGAGGCAGGGAATGCGTGTTTGGGGCCGCCGTGCTCAGCTCCTTGGCAGGGCTGGGTTGGGGCATGTGCACTCGCTGGGAGGTCTGTTTACCCAGCCCGGGAGCCCGCAGCAAGTGTAATTGGGGGTGGTGAGCTCAGGGCGTCTCTGGCACGGAGAGTGAGCAATCACGGTTTATGAGCCACTTTTCTCTGTGGCTGGTGGGGCAGGTGGGTCCCACGGCTCCTCCCTGCCTGATGAGGAAACCAAGGCCCAGAGCCACAGTTGCCTGCAGAGCCGGGGGGCAGTCGGGATCCAGGGGCCTCGGCCCCGGCTTGGACCTGGGGTCCTGCTGCTCTCCCCGGCTCTTCCCTCTTTGGTGTCAGAGACATGGGGGGGGGGGTTCACAGCCAGCTTTCGCGTGAGTTGGGCCCTTCACAGTTGTCAAAGCTGCTTCCCACCCAGGAGCTCATTCGATCCTCACAGCACCTGAGGGTGGCTGTGCTCCTTGACAGATGAAGAAGCTGAGCCCCCACCCCGCCCACCCCCCACCCCCCAGGCTGTGCTCTCTCACCTGTAAAGGGCGGTGTGCTGGGATTCCCAGTGAGGTCCTCCCACTCCGAGTCCACAGCTTTTCTGCAAGGCCACGAGCATATGGAAGCAAATAAAACACAGCCCAGCAGGGGGGAGTGCAGAAGGATCGGGGAGCACGGGCTGCAGCATGGACGGTGCTGCACGGCTTCAGGTTCGACGTGGTAAAGGCTTCTCGGCAGCAGTGACTGTCCACTCCGGGCATAGCTGCTGGGAGGGTAGGGGACTTGGTTCGTCTGCTTGGAAGTTAGCATGGTTCTTCCTAGAGGCAGTGGGTAGAACAAATGATCTCTTAAAAAAAAAATCAGTCTCAGCTGGCGCCGTGGCTTAACAGGCTAATCCTCCGCCTTGCGGCACTGGCACACCGGGTTCTAGTCCCGGTTGGGGCGCCGGATTCTATCCCAGTTGCCCCTCTTCCAGGCCAGCTCTCTGCTATGGCCCGGGAAGGCAGTGGAGGATGGCCCAAGTCCTTGGGCCCTGCACCTGCAAGGGAGACCAGGAGAAGCACCTGGCTCCTGGCTTCGGATCAGCGAGATGCGCTGGCCGCAGCGGCCATCGGAGGGTGAACCAACGGCAAAAAGGAAGACCTTTCTCTCTGTCTCTCTCGCACTGTCCACTCTGCCTGTCAAAAAAAAAAAAAAATCAGTCTCCTCCTTGCCTGTGGATCTTGTGAAGAAAAAGAAGCAAGAGAAAGAGGGAAAAACTGAAGTGTCAGCATTTGTTTTGGGTACCCCCAAATTAGATTGATTGGATGGAGGGGTGGGGTGGATGGTTAGATGGATAGATGGATGGATGGGCAAGTGGGTTGGATGATGGATGTATGGATGATGAGTGGGTGGGTGGAGGGGTAGATGTGTGGGTGGATGGGTAGATGGGTGGATAGGGTGGGTGGATGGGTGGGTGATTGAGTGCATAGGTAGATTGGGGGGTGAATGGATAGATGGTGAGTGGGTTGGGGTCGGTAGGTAAGTGGGTACATGGATGTTTGGATGAATGAGTGGGTAGATGGGTGGGATGGGTGGATGGATAGATGGATGGATGGATGGGTGAGTGGATAAATGGATATATTGATAGGTAAGTGGGTGGACAGATGGATGGATGGTTAAGTGAGTAGATGGATGGATGTTTGGGTGGGTGTATGGGTGGCAGGTGGGTTGTATGAATAAGTACGTGGGTGGGTGGGCGGGTGGGTGGATGGATGAGTGGATAGATGGGTGGGTGAATGGATGGGTGGGGAAATGGGTGGAACTATAGATAAGATTTAGGAAAATGGCACATCCACTCAGCCAGCACCTTTCTCACACATGGCCCAGTTTACAGCTCCTGAAGTCCCTCCCTCTGTTCCCACCCACACTATCTCATGTTGTGAATGACGCTCCTGCCTCATGGCAGAAGAAATTGGAAGAGCAGTGAGGCAGAAGCCAGGAAATCACTCCATCATCCCAGGAAGGCGGATAGGGCACAGTGGCCCCACCCCTCTAGTAGGAGGGCGGTGGGGCGCAGTGGCCCCGCCCCTCTAGTAGGAGGGTGGGTGGGGCGCAGTGGCCCTGCCCCTCTAGTAGGAAGGCAGGTGGGGCTCAGTGGCCCCGCCCCTCTAGTAGGAAGGCAGGTGGGGCTCAGTGGCCCCGCCCCTCTAGTAGGAGGGTGGGTGGGGCACAGTGGCCCTGCCCCTCTAGTCCTCGGCTGTGGACTGCGAGTCAGGAGTCCCGGCTCCTAGGCCGGGAGGAAGCTCCTGCTGCTCTTGTTGGGGGAGAACAGCCGTCTTCCTCTGGGTGGCAGCCGTGGCTTTTGTGGTTGGGCTCTGGAAAGATGTACCCAGGAGGGCCCAAGGGGCCAAGCAGATGCTGGCTCAGGGCCTCTGTACTTTGCTTTTTCTTTGCCCACCTTTTGGAGAAACATGGCCACTGTGCCCCTCTCAGTCGTGCTGGGGGATGACACCGACCGGTTGGAGATGATCCTTACAGACAAGGTTTAATCCCTGCTTATCACCTGCAGCACCAGTGACTCTGGCCCCGGGAGGTTTCACAGCGCTCTTACAATGGGGGGCTCCTGCGACTGGGTATCCTGGCCCTGGGTTCTGGTTCAGCTCTGTCACTGGGTATGCCTCATTTATAACAGCATCTGCATGTAGCAGGTGCTCCCCAAGTATCCAATGAGGGGGTAATGGAAAGAAGGAGCTGAGACTTTGGGCAAATTACTCTCGGTGGAATCTTGGTTTGCACACCTGTAAAACGGGGACTATGGTGTTGGCCGTACTCCCTCCTCCTGGCTGTCTCCTATTCCTTAGCAGTCAATGAGCAGGGAAACTCGGTGTTAATATACATAGGGTTCTGGGCCCCTTCCAAGGCCTGCACAGTGCTAGACTTTTTTTTTTTTTTTTTTGGACAGGCAGAGTTAGAGAGAGATAGAAAGAGAGACAGAGAGAAAGGTCTTCCATCTGTTGGTTCACCCCCCAAATGGCCGCTACGGCTGCTGTGCTGCACCGATCCGAAGCCAGGAGCCAGGTGCTTCCTCCTGGTCTCCCATGTGGGTGCAGGGCCCAAGCACTTGGGCCATCCTCCACTGCCTTCCCGGGCCACAGCAGAGAGCTGGACTGGGAGAGAAGCAACCGGCACAGAATCCGGCGCCCCAACCGGGACTAGAACCGGGGGTGCCGGCGCCGCAGGTGGAGGATTAGCCTAGTGAGCTGTGGCGCCAGCCACAGTGCTAGACTTTTAAGATGCCTTCCCCACCACTGCCCCACGCACCTGCTGTGTGCTGGCCAGCTCTGCTGCTCGCCCCGCCAAGCTCAGGGACCTGGGCTCTTTGTGAACATAGCAGAGGTACCATTACCTTTGAGTGAACACCTTGTGTTGAGAATTTAGACCCTCATGTACTTTAATCCTCCTTTAATTTACCTGGGGGCCAGAGAAGTGAGGCGACCTGCCCAGGCCGTGGCAGCGCTGGGTTGTGGAACCACAGGTCTGCGATCCCATTGCCGCGGCTCCTGGCTTTTCAGCTGTGGCTCCCCAGGACCATGGGCTGCCCATGGGGAGCAATTTGGTTCCCTGCAGTAGCTACAGCACAGCAGTTCTCGTGCAAACTTTACTGCTGATTTTGATCAGTCTGTTCCTTATAACGGTGAGGATCAATGGCCCTGGCAGTTTTCAACTTCTTAGTGATCCGTGAAGTGTCCTTCAAAGCCTGGCTGTGATTTGTAGAGGAGGCATTGGCTTAACGTAAGGACACGGCTATCATGGTGGGCGCTGCCGGATCGCAGCAGGCAGGTGAGAGACGCTCTGGGGGGAGAGCGTCCCAGTTTCTCGCGTTGCATCATGAATTGGAAGATTCATGCTGCGGGCCCCACCTCCAGTTAGGGCCACTCTGCCCAGGGCTCCGGCACGGTCCTGGCTCGCTATCACCTGGGTCCCAGATGCACCCTGAGAATGAAGCTCAGATCCGTTTCTCTGGGACGGGCTGCCCAGTTCGGGGAGGCCCCTTCTCTACTGCACAGACCGGCGCCTGGAGCCCGTGAGGAAGGAAAACAGCTCAGTTATAAACTCATCCTGGCTGAGCCTCTCTGGAAACGCTGACAGCCCCTTCAAGAGCAGGCGCCAGCTCCAGCGGTGGCCGGCGCCTCTGAAACCCCCAGCTCGGAGCTAAATATAGTGGGGGGGGGGGAGGCTGGGGGAGGGAAGGAGGAGACCTGGAGGAGACTGGGAGGGGGAAGATGTGAAGGAGGCCGGGATGATGTGAGGGAGAGAGCAATAAAGGAAGGGAGAGGTAGAAAAGAAGCTGGAAGACGCGGAGAAACTAAGAGGCCCAGAAAGGGCTGCAGGGAAAGGGAGATGGAAAAGATGGCAAAGGGGGACCAGAGAGAACCGTGGGCGGCCTTGGGTGGGCCGAGGTCCCGGATGAGGCGCCGGGTTCCAGCTTGCTGGAGATCTGGGACTGTGGTGGCAGGAGGACCTGGCCAGGCCCCCTCTGGCCAGCGAGCTGATGGCCCTGCGTTGTTTAACTGCAGCAGCAAGCAAGCAACAGAGCAGAGACCACAGGAGTCCGCAGACCCTGGCCTGCCCGTCTTGAGGCTGGTCCAGGCCTGCCAGCCTCTGAGTGGGGGATGGGCTGGGACTTTGCCACCATGGCTGCAGCAATGGCCGCAGAAGTGGGCTCCGGGGAGGCCGTGGGGATGGGACTGTGGATGGGCGTGGTGAGAGGTTGCCATCTGAGAAGTTCTGCTCCCCAGATCTGCTCCCGCCCCTTCAACCTGCTGCCCAGCCGAGACTCTGGAGGAGCCAGCAGGGCACGACGCTCAGGAACCAAGCCTGCGGCTCAGACCTGGCCGAGCTGAACCGGACTCAGCCGGCCCTGGGAGCAGAGGTGGGGGAGCTCCGGGAGAGGAGGCTGGGCAGAAGCCCCTGCAGAGGCGGGGGACTAACAGGACTTGGGGACAGCCAGAGACGTTCAGGGGAAATGCACTGCATTTTTTTTTTTTTTTTTTTTTACTTATTTGTCTGAGAGGCAGAGAGAGAGACAGATGGACAGGGAGAGGGCTCCCCTCCACTGGTTCACTCCCCAAATGCCCACCACAACTGGGGCTGGGTGGGGCTGAAGCCAGGAACTTATCAGTGTCTCCCAGCGGGTGGCAGGATCCCAATTCCTTGAGCCATCACTGGTGCCGCACAGTGTCAGCTTCTTTTTTCTTTTTTTAAATTACAACATATTTATTTGAGAGAGAGGGAGAGAGAGGGAATATTTTGGTCTAAAATCTAAAACCACGCAAACATCACATACAACTAGATTTGCTTTCACAGTCATGACTTTGGGGCTACAGCTCCGGCTTGGGGGGCAGCAGGGAGGCTGGGCTCAAGGCTCCTGGCTTTGTGGGGTGCAGGAGGAATTTGGGGTCCCTGCTCTGTGGGTGGCGGTGGAGGGCCAGCCCACTGAGAGCCTGGGGAAGGAAGGTGAGCAGCAGACCAGGGGTCTCTCCTCTTCCTCCTCCACTGCCCCTCCTCACAGCATCTGAGCTGGAAACCGGGCCAGGAGAGAGGGGAAGGAAGCCACAGGGAGAGAGCCGGAGACAAATGAGCCCTGTCGCCCTTCTCCGAGGTCCCCAGAGCGGAACCGCCCAGTATTTATGGGCTCATCTGGAGGGGGCTCTGCTGGGACACCAAGCTCCACGCCCCTCCCCCAGCCAGGGAAGGGGTGGGAGGAGTTGGGGGGCCTGGAGCTTGTGTTGTCTTAAAGGCACAGGAGACCCTGCCGGGGTGGGGACCAGTGGGGACCAGTGGCTGCTGGTGTCAAGGAAACGGAGACACTGGAGATAGGCAGGGATGGCTCAGGATCGGGAGACCAGGATGAGCGAAGGAAGGAGCTTGGGGTGGTCACTGCGCTTGGGGTCCTTAGGGATGGCTTAGCTGGGCTCTGCCAGCCCTGGCCCCGTACAGAGCCAGCAGGTAGATGGCTGAAGCTCACTCGCCCAACCGGCAAACACACTGGATTAAAGTCTGGGAGTCTGTGGAGCAGCGGGGCCCGGGCAGGAGAGGGGGAGGGAATGAAGTGAGCCCGTGCCCAGGTCTGGGGCAGCACCGCACGGACAGCTCACCCGACCCCTGAGCGGACTGGGGAGCGCAGAGCCAGGGGTCCACGGAAGCAGCAGTGAGGGGATTTGAATGCGGCACTGGAATGGGAAGAAAGGAGAAGAGGGGGAAAAGCAAAGGCCAGACGGTGGCCATGTCTGGTAAGGCAGGGCCCAAGAGGCGAGGTTGGAGGGTTGAGGGGTGCATAGTGGGAGAGACAGGGACGCGGGACTTGGTCTTCCAAGTGGGGGGCCAGGCTGAAGGATGTGGACGGAGATCCAGGCAGGTGAGCAAGGAGGGCGGGAGGCAGAGGGGGAGCCGCAGAGACCCAGAGCTTGGCCAGGCGGGGTCCCAGGCCTGGGATGCAGGAGGGGAGGGAGAGTGTGGGTGGGAGTGGAGTGGGCATAGAGGGGGCGGTGCCAGCCAAGGCGAGATGGCTGCGTTTTCCCTCCCTTTCATTTCAATCGCTATCAATAATGCATTCCCGAGGAGCCGCCTTTGACAGCAATTAAAAAAGCATTTATGCTCCCAGAGAGAAATCGAAATGATTCCCTCCCACCTAGCCCTGATCTCCCGGGCGCTGCGTGGTCCAAGGCCTGCACACGCGAGGGAGGGGGATGGAGAAGGGCCAGGGAATATTCTCCACCCCTTCCCCCAAGGTAGAACGCGAATGTTTTACACCAGGCCCTGGGCGTGTGGGTGGCTGTGGGGAGACAGGGGTGGGGTGGGGGTAGGTATGCAGAAGCCAGGGATTTTAAATATGGCACAGTCGAAACCTGGGGGAGGAGGAGAGGGAGGTTGGCTCCCCTGGAGCTTGTGGGGGGAGGTGACCCTCCTTTTCTCCTGCTGGGCAGCTGAGCTGGGGGTGGGGCGGACTTTCTCCTTTTGGTTCTGTAGACCTTCCCCGGGCAAATACTCCGTGCCAAGACCCACGATGGGTGGTGAGTGTTCCAGGGAGGAGCGAGACAGGCACTGTCTTCCAGGAGCTTATTGTCTGGTGGGGAAGAGACACACAGAACCAGCAGATGGTGAAGGAGGCACTGGGCGGGGAATCGGGCAGCCGAGGAGGGGACGCGGGGGAGGGGGCAAGGCTGGTGCGAGAAGCTCCGGCCCAGGCCTGGGAACAGAACGTAGAAAGAATTGCTGCTCCGATGCGTTTGGTGTCTCCCCGAGGCACATACTGTAACAGCCAGGCCAGGGGGAGTCCAGGGCTTAGGAGAGACATCAGCCTGCTCTTCTCCATGCTGCCTTCTGCCTCCGGCTGGGACCACTCCTCTCAGAGCCTCTGCGCTGAGCAAGTTCCCATCGAGGTGTGCGTCCTGCAGCGGGCAAGGTGACGTCTGAGACAGCCATTCTCCTGGTCACCTCGGAAACCAGCAAAGTGTCATCACAGGGCACCGGCTGAGGGGACTGGAGACGCTGGGGATTATTTCTTGTCCTGGTGTAGCAGGACCCCCAGGATGCGCTGTTGAATAAAAACTGCAAGTGCAGAGCGAGGTGTGCGTGATATTCTGCGCTTTGTGGACTGGGGGCGGGGGAAAGAGTATTTCTACGGTTACTCATCTTCCACAGCGTGCGAGCAGGAGGGCACACAGGAAGCAGACTGCGCTGGCTGCTTCTGGCGAGGTGGGGACACGCTGGGTGTCGTGGTGCAGCGGGTTAAGCTGCCGCTTGGGATGCCCCTGCCCCACACTGGTGAGTCTGCTTTGAGTCCTGGCTACTCCGCTTCCAACCCAGCTCTCTGCTGGTGCCCCTGGGAAGCAGCAGATGATTGCCCAAGTGCTGTTGTGCCTGCTACCCACGTGGGAGAGAGCTGGCTGGAGTTCCGAGCTCCTGGCTTTGGCCTGGCCAAGCCTTGGCTGTTGCAGCCATTAAGGAATGAACTAGGGGATAGAAGATCTCCCTCTGTTTTCTGTGTCTCTGTTTCTGTCTCTCTCTGTCACTCTTTCAAATAAACAAATAAAGTAACTCTTCAATAAAAAGAGTAGGGGTAAGCTTTCTACAGGATCCTCTTTCGTAACTCAGGAGTTTGAACTATTTGAATATATGTTCAGATTCATTTGAATTTATGAAATATTTCAATTTATGTTAAAAATAAAGAAATAGAGGCCAGTGCTGTGGTGTAGTAGGTTAAGCATCCGCCTGTGATACTGGCATCCCATTTGGGCGCTGGAGTCCTGGCTGCTCCACTTCCGATCCAGCTCCCTGCTAATGTGCCTGGGAAAGCAGCAGAGGATGGCCCAAGTTTTTTCGCCCCTGCACCTGCGTGGGATACCGGAAGAAGCAGCTGTTGCTTCCTGGTTACCAGTCGTTGTTTCTCCTTGTTGAGTCCCCCTGGCTCATCTGTAAACAGGGAGCACTAGTCAGCTTTTCGTTACTGTAACGAACACCTGAGAGGAGCTAGGCGATCTATTTTCGCTCATGGTTTTGGAGGTTCACAGTCCAAGATCCACGATCTCATAGGTCTGGTGTCTGAAGAGGGCGGAGGCTGGCAATGGGGGAGCCTTGCCAGGGGACACTCACGTGCGAGCCAGGATCAGAGACCCAGGGGGCTTGCTGGTCACCTGCCACTCAGTGCCACCATGATTCCATCACAGGGGCTCTGACCTAACAATAGAACGAACTCTGAGTGCCTCCCAAGCCCTATCTCCAAACGCCATAACTAGATCAGGGTCCATGCCTAATCCCTTAATGTAAGACGCTGGGGATCAAGAATCCCCAGAGTGGGTGTGGATCTTGTTCGGGGGGGGGCATCTTTGTTGGGGGGCATCCAACCATTATCCGACCCAGGACACAGAAGCTCACCTTTCTCAGGGCACTGTTAGTGAGGCTGAGGCCTGGTGACTTAGGTCTGCATTTAGCAGACGGTCTCAGAACGTGGGGGCTCCGTCAGGAGCTGCCGTGCCACCAGAAGTGCCCGTGGACAAGGACCCCCAAGGCAGCCTCCGCTTAGCCCTCCACTTTCTCGTGGGGTGCTCTCAAGTGTCCTCAAAGGCCTTTGTATGTAACCCCAGGGCAAGGCTTGTGACTTGTGACAGCCACATCAGAGTGAGGGAGGCTGAGCAGGGCTGGGGAGACGTGGAGACGGACCAGGCAACCTGTATCCAAGCTGGGAGCCCAGATCTCTCACTGCCTCTCCCTAGGCACCGGTTTCCACTTCTGCAGAACAGAGCTCTGCCCGGGAAGACGCAGTAGTTGGGAAAAGCTCTGTGTTCCTATGGAAGCAGGAAGGCGGCACGAAGCTTGCTTTTGTCACCGTCGGCTGGTTTTGATGAGAACATTGAGGAGGCTGCTCACTGAACAGACAAGGCCTGCAGCCAGGCCCCTGCAGCCCAGCACGGCCAGCCAGGGGGTCCAAGGAGCATAGTGAGGCCGACGAGTGCTGCCCCTGCTGCTCAGGGACCCAGGGCTGGGCCCGTGAACCATGATGGGGAAGGAAGGGTGAGGGGAGGCTCTGTGATCAGAGATGGGTGTCCCTCTATTGGTTCTCCTGGGAAAGTCCGAGAAAACAGAAGGCCTGGGTGGCTCCACCCTCCAGAAACGCTCAGGCACGTGCAGAGGGCAGAGGTCATGCCCTCATGCAGGAAGCACTTGGGGGACACTCCTGAACGTGGTCGTGACAGATGCCAGGGTGGGTCAGCCACAGCCTCTGCCCGCCGGAAGCCTGCAGACTGTCAGGGAAGGAAACCCCCAGCACACGAGGCCGGATTTTCACGGAAGGAAATTCTCCTTGTGTCAGGTGAGATGGGAGGAATGTGGCGGGCGTAGGGGTGAGTAGTCAGGGCCAGGGGGCTTCCTGAGGAGGATGGAGCCTGGGGCGAGTAGCTGTCCTCCATACCCCTCTGCAGGCAGCTATGGGGCTGCCTTGCACCCTGGCGGGGGGGGGGGGAGATCGATCTTCCATTTGCTGGTTCACTCCCCAAATGCTGGCAATAGCCAGGATTGGGCCGAACTGGAACTTGGAACTCCACTGGGGTCTTCCACGTGTGTGGCCAAGCATTGAGCCATCATCTGCTGCCTCCCCGGTGCATTAGCGAGAAGCTGGCATTGGGAACGGGGCTGAGACTGGCATGTAAGCCCTGTGATGACAGAGTCCAGGCGATCCAAAATACCCACCCCCAGGATTTATTTATATTTAGATATTTATTTTAAAGGCAAAGGAAGACAGAGAACTCCAGTTGGTGGTTCATCCCCAAACACCTATGACAACAAAGACTGGGCCAGGCCAAAGCTGGGGACTCAATCCAAGTCTTCCACGTGGATGCCACATTAGCAGGGAGCTGGGATCGGGGGCAGAGCCAGGTCTCAAACCCAGATGCTGTGATGTAAGATGCAGGCGTCCCTAGGCTGTGTCTCAACCTCTAGGCCGAATGCCTGGCCCTCATGCAGGGATTTTGACTGGCCACCCAGTGGAGCACAGCAGAGCTGTAAGCCCCGGGCAGGTGCCACAGTGAGATGGGGTGCCCAGCAGGGGAGGCCCCACCGCTGCTGAGGCCTCACAGTCTGGCCAGCTCCTGGCTCAGGATGACCTCAGCCCTGTCTGGGACGCGGGGCACCTGGACCTAGCACGCTGGGGCTGGCTGTACTCAGTCTGTCTGCCGGGTCTCCCTGTGGATTCCTGTCACTGCTGATCATGTGCTCAGCCATAGGGGCAGGGGCAGAGGGCCAGCCCTGGATGAGCGGGTGCAGGGGCTGGCAGGAGGAGAGGCAGGGTCTTAGGGTAGAGAGTGCCCAGGGGCTGATCCAGCCAAGTGCAGAGCTGGGCCAGGTGCAGGAGTAGGAGCAGGAGCCCGGGAGAGCGAGCAGGATTCGCAGCGGGGCTAACGTGGGCCATTGACCCCAGCAAGGGCTTCATGCGTGCTCTCTGCTTCATTCTTGGTGTCTGACTAGTTCATAACGCATTTTGGTTACGTGACCTTGAAAGGTCATTGGCTCTCTCCCCAGGTTCCAGATAAGACTTCAAGACCCCGCCGGAAGCCGGTGCAGGTCTGAAGCTCTGAAGAAGGGGTGCCTGAGACCCCAACTCCAGGCGGGCACCGCTCTACTACCTGCAGCGCTCTGAAAAGGCCTGACTGTGCGAGGTGAGGGGGCAAGGTGTGACGTGCTCGCCACAAGCTCTGAACCCAGCCCACTGCCACGCGGGAGAAGGGCCGGGAAGCCCTTGGAGGAGGTGAGTATGGAGCAGTGACTGGAAAGAGGTGTGGGTGGGCACCCAATAGAGAACAGCTGCCTGGTGTAGGGGTGGGAGCGCCTGGTGAGGGGTTGGGTCCAGGGACCAAGGATCTAGTCTGACAGGTTGGAGCCGAGAGGTGTGAGAATGGAGACTGGCTGGGTAGGGGCCGAGGGAGGAGGATGTCTCCCGGGGCCGCTGGGTGGACTCCAGGGGCAGTCGGTGGCATGTGCAGGGGCTTGGGCTTGCCGGTGCCACGCCCTTCCTGGGAAAACCACAAAGGGGGCCAGCTCCTCCCCCTGGCCCAGGACCCAGGCTGGAGAGCCTTCTGGGAGAAGCCCACCCTGTGGGAGGCGTGGCGAGCTCAGGGGCTGCCAGGTGGCATGCCCCCAGGGTCGGCAAATGGAAAAGATTTGGAACAGAACAAAAACAACCTGGTCGGCACCAGGCATGTGCGGACTTCTCCAGAGCGCGCCTCCCTAGGCGGTACAGTGTAACCGGTCTTTACACAGCATCCACACGGCGTGGGCGTCAAAGTCGGCCGGAGACGATTTGACACATACGGGAGAGGTGCGCGGGTTAGATGCCATACGGCTCCAGGGACCGGAGCAGCTGTGGGTTTGGGCACCCACGCTTCCCTGTGGATGAATTTGGGGGTGGTTGGGGGGCACTGAGGGGATCCATCGGGATCTGGAAGTCTGTGTCTTTCGAAAAAGAACCTGTGTGTGTGAATCTGGGTAAAGTGGAGTGTGTGTATGTGATGTGTGTATGCGTGTGTGTATGGGTGCACATGTGTGTATATGTGCATGTGTGCACGTGTGTGCTCGTGTGCATGTATGTGTGTATGTGATGTGTATGCGTGTGAGTGTGCATGTGTGTACACAAGCCTACGCCCCTGCTGTTTTTACTCATCACCCCATTTGACTGTTCTCAGACTCTCTCTTCCCCAGCCAGAGCCCCCTCCTCTGAGCAGGGCTGGATCTGCCCAGAGCACCTCGTGCTGTCCTGCTCCACAACGCCTCGGATCTGGGGGGGAGAGAGCCCCCTCTTCTCTCCGGGCTGCAGGAGAGGAGGGGAGCCGCGTGGGCGGCTGTTCAGGGATTAACTCGCCCAGGCTCATGCCGCACACATTTTGGAAAAGCCTCCCTGCTGGCTGCTGTGGGCGCAGTTCTGACGGCAGGGAGCTCCTCACATCCCAGGTGTCTCTGGCTTCTCCTGACATTTCCTTTCCCAGAGACGCACGCTCGGGGGCTAAAACTGGAATCACCAGGCTTGCACCTCCCCAGCTCCCCCACCGCCCTTCTCTTTATCTCCCTGCCTTCTGGTGCAGCGCTCAGGCTGGGCCAGGCAGGACAGCACGGACCCTGAGCGCCCTTCAGGTGCTTGGGAAAGGGGGTGAGGTTTGAGCCAGTTGGAAAAACAGCTCACTGCCTCACCAACAGACATTGGCGTGGCTCAGCCAGCCCTCGCTGGTGGTTTGATGCAGTTTGCTGGCCCCCTGCTAATCAATAATTCAGTTTGCTGTGCAGTGAGGTGGGTCAGCCAAGGAGCCACAGGCGCAGGAGGCAGGTTCCTCTAACAGGAAGCTGGGTTCCAAGCGCTGCAGGGAGCCAGAGTGGCCGACTGGAGGGAGAAACGAGCGATGGCGAGTGGCAGGCAGGAAGGCTGGGGAGGCGTCTGCCCAGCTGCTGAGCCCAAGCAGGGACCGTGAGCGGGCGTGGGATCTGACAGCAAAGTGGGCAGCTGGAGCCGCAGACAGGCCGAGGTCACCGACAGGAAGCCCTGGCTGGGGAAGGGGGCGGGCTCTCCGGAGCAGGGGGAAAGGAAGCTGCCCGTGTGAGCAGGGCGAGTGCAGGCCGGGAAGTGTCCTTGGCACCCAATCTTCAGCTTCTGAGGGTGACCACAGGGGCAGGTAAGCAGGTGCTGCAGGAGTTGGGCTGGGGCAGAGACAGGCAGGCAGGCGACCCCAGGGACATGGTGGGGTGTGCAGGTGCAGCAGGCAGGCCTGGGGAGGCTCTGAACCTTGTCTTCTCGCCCCTGAGTCAACCTGATGTGAGGAACCAGGCAGGCAGCCAGGTAGGAAGGGGTGAGCTGGAACCTCTGCCAGCCCTGCTTTGTAACTCCACCCCCTCTCCTGTCAATTTAATAGGCCCACCTTCCCAGGATGCACCGGTGTCTCCTCCAGGACCAGGAAGGGGGAGATGCCCACAATGGCCCTGCGGATGTTAAACTCAATGTGCAGGGGCCACAGCGCTGACTGGGAGGGGCCTTTAGCTCCTGACCATGCTTGGTGCTCCTCCTCCTGCTGTCTCTCCTCACAGGCAGCTTCTGGCCCACTCGGGACGGGCAGCTCTCCGTGTGGGGAGGCCCATGCTCACACGTGAACACAAGTTCTCTCGTTCTCTCTCTCAAGTCAATGCTGGACTCGCTCGTGCATTGTGTTTATGCCTCTGCTCTGAATTTTTGTCCTGTCGGGAGAAGAACCTGGAAAAAAGATGGAGACTCCTGGGCCCATGAAGCCCTGGGGAGACCGAGCCCTGGCCAGGGAACTCTCCTTCTCACGTCTTACCTGCTGTCCAGCTCCACTGCCCGCTCAGCTCTGGCCGTGGTCAGGCTTTCTAGGAGCGAAGAGGCGTGGGCCCCACATGGTGTGCTGTGATTGGCGGACCACACACACCACACACGGAGGCTGTGCTGATGGCCCTAGGAGGCCCAGCGGGCGGTGGCCACGTCTGGGTTTGGGTGAGCGCACTCTGGACAGCGGTGCCTTTCTCCGAACCTGTGTGCATCGTCCAGTGATGCCCACTGCCCTCCCCGACCCCTCAAGCATGCCCGTCACTCTCCCCGTCATGCTCCTCCCACTTGGAAACCAAAGGCTAGCTTGGCCTTGTCTGTCTTTCCCTGGGGTTGGAGGCCAGCTGTTGACCCCGAGAAGAGCCTGGTCTGTGTTGAGCATCCCCCCCAGGGGATGGTCTGTGAGCTGGAGCGGTCGTCCTGCACACTGGCGTTTGTGGTGGCTGTGGTTGGTGTCTTCAAATGGATGGTGACACACAAAGGCTCCACCCCAATCCACGCCTGCCTGCATCTGTGGAGCTAAGAAGGCACCGGAAGAGGCCCCTTAGGACAGGCACCCGGGCCAGGGCCCAAGGTCAGGAGGCAGGACCTTGGCACCTTGTCTGGTGCTTGCCCAGCAGGGCCCTTGGAACTGCAATCAGAGGGAACAAAGGAGGGAGACCAGGCCGTATTCCTCCTGTCTCACGAAGCTCAACCTAGTGCCCAAGGCTGAGAATGACTCCTTGCCTCTTCTGCCTGCTCTCTGTTTGGGCCTTGGCAGCTCAGCTCGGCGTCCCTGTGAGGCCTGGGGATGTGTTAAAATCAAAGTACCAAGGGGAGAGGTGTCATGCTCTCCTGTCCCAGCGTTGACTCAAGACACCCAGGAGAACGGCGGGGAGTCAGCTGGAGACTGGAACTAGCTCCCGGCGTCCTCCCGGGGGAGGAGGGGGAAGAGGGGGCATGGTGCCTCTCATTTCTTTCTGGTCAACCTGGTGACCCTACTTCCTGGCAGAACCTCTGGGAAGGCCGCTGAGCTGCCCTCCCTTCCTGCCCCTGGGTGCTGCCGGGGAGGTCGGGGTCCTGGGGCCTGGGCCTGGCTCAGCCAGAACTTTGCACCTGCTGAGCTGTTTCTCAGACCCAAGCCAACAACCACTTCGTCCATGGCGAGCTGCAGGGTGTGAGCCATGCCTGGCTGTCGGCACGCGGGGAGTACTTGCTGACTGTGTCCTGGTGCTCTGCCCTGGAGAGATGGCCTCTGCTAGGACACCTTCGTCTCCACCCTTGTGCTTGCTCCCAGCGTCTCAAGGGTCCAGGGCAGAGGAGGCGGGCTTGGCTTTTCTACCACGGCTCTCTTGGGGGTCTGGTTCTCCATTCTGCCATGGAAATGCCTGCCTATCTGCTCCCTGGTGTCACTCTTTTAAGCCAATGTTGACAAGGATGCTGGAGGTTGGGCCCCTGGGGGCACGAGTCACAGGGAGGAGGGGGCCTGTGGGGAGGCAGAGAGGAGGAGGAAGAGAGAGAACAAGGGGAGGATGCTGTCTTCAGTGGGGGCTTCATATGATCGCATGCAGACGGCTGGGCTGGGGTGCATAGCCTCGTCCTTGCCCTGCCTCAGGCTCAGATACCCACTGGGGTGCGGCCATTGTTCCTCACCCTGTCTCCCAGGTCAGAGGCCAGGTGGCCATGGCCCTGCTGTGAGCACATCGATTGCTTCCTGGCTGGCGAGCTGGCCTGGGATGGAGGTATGAGTGCACCCGGGACTGCTGGTGACAAGTGGAGTGTGGGCCCTGGCTGGGGCTGCCAGGACCATGGGCATCGACTGGGCCAGAGGCCTGAAGGCAGGCAGGACTCTGGCCCACAGATCTGCAGGACCAGCCCTCCGGAGACTGGAAGAACACGCACCTGCCATCCTTCAAGGACTCTGGGAATTGTCCCTTCAGAAGGAAAATGGGTGCAGAGAGCAGAATTCAGGAGTTGCCAGTCCTACCGTTTCTCGGCTCGTTCTTAGCGCTGCCTCTCGGGGCCTCCCGAAAACCGGGCAAGAGGAGTCACAGGCCAGGAAACTCTCCCCAGGGACTCAGCGGGCTGACCGCTTTCATCTGTTTCTCTGGTCCCTGGAGCAAGCTCCCCGGGGCTGCTCTCTACCCACTTGGGGTTTTGCCCAGGTCTGGTCCTGTCCTTGTCATTAGCTTCGGCCCATGGCCGCCCTGCCCCTGTCCCGCCTGGGGGCTCCTTCTCTTTCTTTCTCCTTGCACCTTCCTTCCTGGTAATTCACAGGGCCTGGAAGGGCATCCTGCCAACAGACGGCCAAGAGGCAGAGCCGGCAGCCGTGGCAATGACAGTGCCAGCAAAAGGACGGGCGATTAAAACAAAATGATTCATCTCGGGGATGAGTGCAAATCGCTTTCCGTTTACAGGAATCAGGGCTGGGCTCCAAGCAACCTCCACGGGCAGGGTGGGGAGACAGGAGTCTGGGCCCTTGACCGTTAAGTAATGAGCGGCTCTGAGTGTTCCCTGCAGACTTTGTGGACGGGGTGGGGGGGGGGGTGGGGAGGTGGGCAGGAGAGCCAGGGTCTGGGGCAGGGAGGCCTGGGCCTGCACAGCCCATCAGGGCACAGGGAGACAGGGCAGGGCACCAGCAGGCAGTGAGCCTGGACACCTTCAGAGAAAAGATGCCGGCATCTGCACAGTTACGGCAAGGCATTTGCTGCCTGGCCACCGGGCAGGCTCTGGGGCTGAGGAGGGGAACCACGCAGGGCGTTGTCCTCAGGAGCTGCAGGGACCAGGGGCCGACAGGTAGGCAGGAGAGAATGGGACCTCTGTGATGGAGGCAGGGGTCACGGAGTGGGCAGAGGTTGGTCCTCCCTGGCAGGGGTGGGGCAGCCAGGAGAGGCCCCCAGGCGGTTCTCCTCCTGGGTCCTGAGGAGGGCTGAGTCTTCTCCAGGTGGGCTGGTGGCAGAGCAGAGAGCAGAGACTCCATCCTGCTGCAGAGATGAGTGGGAGAGCCTGCTTGGAAAGTTCTGGAATCTGAGAGGCCACTCCTGGCTGAGTTGGGGAGGGGGCATGAGGGGGCTGGGATTCAGGGGGCCCGGGATCTCATGCCAGGGAGTTTGGACTGGCCCTGGAGGCAGCGGGAGCCCCCGAAAGGGCAGAAGCAGGGATGTGATGACGTCCGGTTGCATTTTTAGGCAACTGCCGGCCAGCCTGGGGTTTTTCAATCACTCCGTCCACGGAAAGCCACTCTAGTTTAGAAAAGAAACTGAGAGGTGTGGGTCAAACTGTTAGCATTTGTTTTAGAAGGGTGGTTGGCCGGACCGGTGCTGGCACCGTGGCTTACAGGGTAAAGCCGCCACCTGCAGTGCCGGCGTCCTATATGGGCGATGGTTCGAGTTCCGGCTCCAGCCCATTGTGGCCATCTGGGGAGTGAATCAGTAGATGCAAGACCCCACCTCCCCCGCCCCCGCCTGTCTGTAACTCTGCTTTTCAAATAAAATAAATCTTTAAAAATAAAAAGTGTGGTGGGCACAGGTGTATGTTGTTGAACGCATGTCTTGAAGTTTTGCAATCGCACCAGTAACAATGAATTGGGGTATATCCACGGGACACAGCGGGCAGTGCTGAAGAATGAGGCGGGAATGTGCGTCTGTCTTGACAAGATGCCTGCACTGCATTTGCAAGCCACAGAGCGGAATGAATAGTATGATTCTATTTTTATAATAACAACACCAAATACATAAAGTGAAGCTGGAAGAAACTACCAAGCAGTAACAATGGTACTCCTGAATTCTCATTTTTTAGTCTATGACTTTTAGGATCGTTCAAATCTTTTTTTTTTTTTTAAGGTTTATTTATTTGAAAGGCAGAGTGACAGAAAGAGAGAGCGAGCGCTCAGTCACTCCCCAAGTGCCTGCAACAACCAGAGTGAGGGCGGACCTAAGCCGTGAACCCGGGACTCCAGCCAGGTCTCCCATGTGGATAGCAGGGGCTCAGGCACCTGAGCAGTCATCTGCTACCTCCCAGGTTCATTAGCAGGAAGCTGGAGCAGAAGCCTGGGACTCAAACCAGGCGTTCGTTCCAACATGGATGAGGCTATTCCAAGTGCAGCTTAACCCACTGTACCACAACAGCAGGACCGTTTGAATCTTTTTTCTAAAATACTTATTTATTTATTTGAAAGGTGGAGTTACAGAGGGAGAGAGACAGAGAGAGAGAGAGAGAGAGAGAGAGAGAGACTCTTCCATCTGCTGGATCACTTCCCAAATGGCCACAATGGCAGGAACTGGGCCCATCCGAAGCCAGGAGCCAGGAGCTTCCTCTGGGTCTCCCTCGTGGGTGCAGGGGCCCAAACACTCAGGCCATCCCCCACTGCTTTCCCAGGCCACAGCAGAGAGCTGGATCAGAAGTGGAGCAGCCAGGACTTGAACTAGCACTCACATGGGATGCCGGCACTGTAGGCAGCAACTTCACCCGCTATGCCACAGCGCCGGCCCTGATTGTTTGAATCTTAATAACGAGGCTGTATTATTATTATTATTTTTTGAGGGTGTATTATTTTAAATACAAAAACTCACTTTTGTGGAGGGGGGGAATCTTTTTATTTTGTTGCAATTTCAAGTCCCAGAAAAACAGCAAGAATAGTAAATGCACTCTGTCCTCGCCCCACTGGGATCACCACTTGCTGATATCTTGTCCCCCATGATGTGATTTTTATTTCTTTATTTAGGAGCCAAGAACTTCCATCCAGGTCTCCCAAGTGGGTAGCAGGGGCCCAAGCAGTTGAGCCATCTCCTGCTGTTTCCCTGGGCGCATTAGCAGGGAGCTGGATCCGAAGCAGAGCAACCGGGACACCATCGGCTGCTCCGACCAGGGATGCTGCAGCTTAACCCGCTGCGCCACAGCGCCAGCTCCTGGCCAGTCCCTTCCTCCCTCCTGACCCATTCTGGCCCTTGACCTCTGGCCCCTGAGCTCCTCTGGTTCTCCACCTCCGTCTCCGACTTGCCTTTATCGCTCATCTTCTTAGGCGCCTCCATCTCAGCACCGCTTGAACATCGGAGTTTGAGTTCCGGCCTGGGCCCCACCTGTCTTCGTAGACAGCGGGAGCTCCTCCAGCCACTGGGATGGAGCTGCTGAAGAAGCTCCCTGTAGTCTCACAGCCACCATTCGCACCTGCTAGGCACGGGCCCTCAGGTGGTCCTCAGACACCCGGCCCCGCCCCGAACACGTCCTCCCGCGTGTTGGCGATGGCAGCCAGCTCCTCAGGTTTCCCTGAGTGCCAGCTTCTTCCCCATAAACTCGCCTCTCACGTAATGGTCCGTGTGACCGTCTCACCCAAGAAGACCTGTCAGTGACGCCCCTCACCTGGAGCCTCCAGTGTCCCTGCACCTGGCTCCTCCCCGCCCGTCCCTGTGTCCCAGCACCCACCAGCCCAGGCCTCTGCGAGACTGCTCATGCAGCTGCCCTGCCTGCGGCCCCCCCTCCCCTTTTTCTTTTTTCTTCTTCTTCTTTTTTTTTTTTTCTTTTTTTGGACAGGTAGAGTTATAGACAGGAGAGAGAGAGAGAGACAGAGAGAAAGGTCTTCCTTCTGTTGGTTCACTCCCCAAATGGCTGCTATGGCCAGTGCAAGCCAGGAGCCAGGAGCTTCCTCCTGGTCTCCCATGTGGGTACAGGGGCCCAAGCACTTGGGCCGTCCTCCACTGCCCTCCCATGCCACAGCAGAGAGCTGGACTGGAAGAGGAGCAACCAGGACTAGAACCCGGCGCCCATATGGGATGCCGGCGCCTCAGGCGGAGGATTAACCAAGTGAGCCAGGGCGCCGGCCCACCCCCTTCCCCTTTCTTGCTGAGCTCAAGGGACATCTGCAGGCCACGAGGAGGCCCCCTTGTTGCGTCCTGCGTTCTTCCTCTTGTGTCTGTCTGCTCACGCACCGCTCGGTCTAGGGGGTGTGTCTCCCTGGGGGCCCTGTGAGCCCTGGAAGGGAGAGGTGGCTTTACTCGGAAGACAAGCCTATAGCTTCCTGTCCCTTTGCCCTCGTGCAGGGCCTGGCGTGGAGCAGGCTTAGCGCAGGTTGGCATCCGTGCTGTCTGTCTGGCTCTGACTCCTTCCCCCGGCAGCAGCGAGCTTGCTCCTTCGCCCTCTGTTTCCCCACAGTGCTGGTGGTCCAGCCCTTGGCCATAGCCCCAGCCCTGCCACGCCTCCCCCTGCCCTGCTCGGGGCTGCGCCTGGCTCCTGTGTGCCTTCTCTGGATGCCTTCCTCCTCCTCTCCCCTTCTGCTCCTTCCCATCTATTTTTAGCAGCTCTCACTTACCCTCCTGTATCTTTCCAGATGCTGCTCGCCCACTCGTCTCCCCTGTGGGGGCCGCTCAGGGCAGTGCCAGCCCACTTCTGGCCCAGGTGTCTGCCCCAGAACTCTGTAATTACCTTCGCGATGAGGCCTAATGACCGGAAAGCACTCTCAGCTCAACCCACACGATCTGGGATTCAGCAATGAAGGCCTCCCAGAGGCAGCTGGACGCACGGCCCATCAGGTCCCTCCCCGGGGCGCCCTGGAGCTGCACATCACAGCCCTGTGGGGAGGTCGCTGGCTGGTGGCTTGTCTCCCTCGTGTGTGTGAATGTGGGGACCTGGCTTTGCTCCTTGGCACCCAGCAGCCCAGCTGCAGTGAGGACCCCACTCCCCACACTCAGCCGGGCACCTGACGTCTTAGAAGCTGACCCACCCCTGGCATTGACATTGATGAGTCTCGGGATAGACCAGACAGCCACGTCCTGAGCTACCCCTGATGCTGCCCGTGGGGTGGGAACAGAGGATACCGACTAGGGGCCCCGGGTGAGTGTGCCCTACTCCGAGACCAGAAGGGACTCAGAGCCCAGGGAGGCAGGTGAACCTGAGAACCATTGTGCAAAGTAAGGAGGCCTTGCAGAGGGCCACAGGTGCTGTGCTGTGGGCACAAGGAGGAGCACTGAGCATGCCCAGGCTGGGGAAGGTTTAACAGGGCTGACGTCCGAGGGGCGGATGAGAGGACACGGAGGTTTGTCAGGGCTTTGACTGCCAGTGTCTGAGCTCCCGTCCAGCCTCAGAAGGACTTCCTCCTAGGTGCGTCTCTGGAGGGAGGGTGGCCCCTCTACTGGCACTACTTGCATTAAAGGGAGCAGGTGTCTCATCTCCCTGCCCCCCGACTCCCATCACCCAACTTGGGCAGGGGGAGGAGCCTGAGCCGAGCCACTCTTACACCCGATGGGGTCTTTGGGCCCAGAGAGGGCGGGGCAGTGTTTCCCGGGGCAGCCCCTGCCCTCCAACATCCCTTGGTTCATGACTGGCAGGAGCTGCTGCCCGTCACCCTTTGGTTCCAGCAGAAACGGGCGCTCCCAGCTGGACCCCTGCTTGGGCCTCCCCTCCCCTCCCAGCAACCCTCCCTGCACTTTTCCTTAGGCACCTGCTGTTCCAACCCACAAGCCTCCCAGAAACAAGGGTCGTCAGGGCGCTCGGCTCTCCAGTGGCAAATCAGGAACGAATGTCAGTGTCAGGGAGGAGGGGGTGGTGCCGGCCCTCAGCCCCCAGGCCGTGCACCACCCTACGAGGGCCTGCCGTGCGCCAAGACTCTGCGCTGGGGCCCTGGAATCTCCCTGCAAGCAGAGCCGCAGGGCCACTTGCTGGAAGCTCTCAGTCCGAGTGGACATCCCGTGACAGGAAGGAGCCCGCAGGTGGGGCTCCAGCACACGCTTAACTCGATACTGGCAGAGCAGTATCCCAGGTGACCTTCTCGAGGTCATGCATCGCTCTGCGGCTCCAGCCCCAGAGGGTGGGGTCCGCCTCCCCATCCCTTCCTCTGCTTGCTGCCCTCTTCCTGCCCCCCACACTCGTTCTTGGGGGATGCTGATCTCCAGACCAGCCATGGGGAGGTGATGGGTGCTACTTGGGTGGGTGGGCTGCCTGGGGGCACCCGAACCTCACCAGCCCCACCGGGCACAGAACAGAGAGGAGGATGGAGGCTGTGTGGCTGGGGGTGGGCAGGTGGATTTTTTTCCTGTATTTGTTTTCCATTTTCTCTTCTCCCTTTCTGCTGGGCTGGGCGATTGGAGCTGCGGGAGTGTGTGGGTGGTTCAAGCTTGTGTGGGTGCACTTGAGCATGTGTGCGTGTGTGTGCTCACATGTGTGTGCATTGCATGCGTGTGGACGTGTGCACAGCTGTGCAGGAGGGCATCCTGCGCAGGCTCACGGCCTCCCCTCGCCCACCGCCCTGGGCCCGCTGTGCTCTGGCTGATTTGGCCTCTGAAAGTTTCTTGCTTTTGACAGGAACAAAACAGAAGCCCAAGATAGGCTGTGTGGTTTCCCGGGCAACCTCCAAACACGAGTGGGGGAGGGGAGGGTGGGAACTGGCAAGCAGGGAGTGATTGGGCTCAGCACTCAGCTTGGTCCCTCCCTCCTGCCCCCCAGAATAGCTCAAGATGTTTGTGGCACCAGTCCCAGCATGGTTCCCTGGCCAGCAGGGGAGGCAGGGAAGGCGCAGAGGTGGCCCTCAGAAGACAGAAGCCTTCTAGAATCTGACTTCCAGAAGAATCTGGAACCCACGACCCCCCACCCCCTTTGTTTTTAAGATTTATGTATTTATTTGAAAGGCAGATTTACAGAGAGAGGGAGAGACAGACAGGCAGATCTTCCATTGCTGGTTCACTCCCCAAATGGCCGCAATGGCCAGAGCTAGGCTGATCCTAACCCAGGAGCCAGGAGCTTCTTCGAGGTTTCCCACATGGGTGCAGGGGTCCAAGCACTTGGGCCATCTCCCACTGCTTTCCCAGGCACATCAGCAGGGAGCTGGATCGGAAGTGGAGCAGCTGGGACTCAAACTGTCACTGATGTGGGATGTTGGCATCGTAGGCGGCAGCTTCACCCACTGTGCCACAGCACTGGCCCCCTTGCTCCTCTTTCTTACCGAAGCAGCTCCTTTCCCCTCCCACTGACTTCTGTGAGGGACCCACTCCTGAATTCCCAGGCTCCGGGCCTGGGAGGAACAGGCTGTGAGGAGTGGGTGTCTCCCCCCACCCCCAACACACACACACATACACACACACACACCCTGGGCCGCTCTGCTCCTAGGAAGTAGGAAACTGAACCGAGTCGGAGGCGGAAGACTGAGACTTTCATTAGGAACAAAGGCGTTTATTAGTAATTAGTGAGGCCGGCTCCCTACTGCCAGAGCTCCTCCCAAGTCAATGTGTTCGTGCACCTGCCTGGCAGCCACTCCCTCAGCGCCAGGGACACCCAGGCCTGGCACCGACAGGGCCCTGTCCCGATCGGTACTCTGGCCTGAATCGGCTTCATCCCTGGTCCCTCCTGTCTTTATTGGAGAGTTCTGAGCCATTTTCAAAGCCAGACAACCCTGATAGCACTTTAGTTCTACAACTACACTTTCGAATTTTATCTTGTTAATGTATGTATTTGAAAGGCAGAGCGAGAGAGTGAGAGAGAAAGAGAGAGAGAGAGAGAATCTCCCATCCATTGGTTCACTCCCCAAATGCCCACAGCAGCCAGGGCTGGGCCAGACCAAGGCTGGGAGCCAGGAACTCCATCCGGGTCTCCCGTGTGGGTGGCAGGGGCCCAAGTACTCATTCCATCACCTGCTGCTTCCTGAGGTGCGTGTTGGTGGGAAGCCAGATGGGACAGGGAGTTAGGACTGAACCCAGGTGAGGTGAAATGGGACCCGGGCAGCCCAAGCTGTGTCTCAGCCGCTGCGCCAGGCACCCATCATTACACTTCACTGGGGGCCACACAGCTGCCCCTGCCTCACTGAGCCTTTGTGGCAGGAGGCCCTGGCTGGGCTCTCAGAGCAGCCTTTCCCTGCTGGGAGGTCGGCTGCATTTAGGGAGTAGGTGGAAGGCAGGGGAGGAGAGTGGAGGGGCGGCGGCACGGGGTTGGGGGGGCGGGCCATGTGTTCTCGCTCCCTGGATGAGTCAGCCGAGAGCTCCAGCAGAGAAAGGGGTGCGGAGCTGGGCGTGGCGAGGCCAGAGTTCTGGTCTGGCACAAGCTCTGACCGACCGTGGGCGGGAGGAAGACAGCTCCGCTGGTCACATTCCCCAACCACGCGCGGGGACACACAGGCTGACACGCACTGGGGCGTGGGGACAGACAGTGAAGCAGGGGTCGGGATGACAGCGATCCCTTGTCCCCCTCTGTGCCTGCCAGCCCACACCTCCTGGGATGTGTTTGTCAGCTCTGCGTGGTGCTCTGGCCCTATCAGCTCCCCGGTGCACTGTGGCTCAGGCGAGAGACAATCCCTGCATCTCGTCTTCCTTTTCCAACATTGTCACATGGTCGTCAGCCCCGCTCCCCCCTGCCCCCTGGACTCCCGTCACCCTCAGCTCTCCCAGTGGCAAGGCATCCGTGCACAGCCCCATCAGACTGCCTCTCCCCACCCCAGCCCAAGTGTGGAGAGAGAGGACGGCTGCCCACCTCCTCCTGGTGGCTCCCAGCCCCCCCAGGCAGGCAGCAGAGCCAGGAGCCTGCCCACGGGAGCAGAGACTAGAGTCTTGGGGTCGTTTGTGCCTCAGCTCTGAGGACGCCGGGAAGGCAGCTTTGGGAATCGAGAATTTAGAACGCTCCAGCATGTTTACAAAATGGAGGGGGACGCAGTGAGGAAGAGAGTGGAGGGAGAAGGGAAAATGGCTTAGGAGGCCGGGCTTATCCCTGGGGCGTGGCGTGATCCTGCAGGGGCTTTGGAGAAGCCCTGGGGTGGGCCCTGGTTTGCAGGTGCATCTGTCCCGTCTCTGCTGCCGTCTTCACACTGAAGCAGGTGATGCTCAGGTACAACAACACAGCATTCTCCTCTTCTTCTAAGTCGTCGTCTTTGGGGCTCAGCCTAGATCCAGGGAGGTTTCTTCCTGAGATCCCTAGTTACACCAGCAAAGATCTTTGTATTTCCAGACAGGACAGTGGTTAGCGGGAGACACCATGGGACCCCTCCCCCCTTGGTCCCACACTCACACCAGGGCTCTGCAGGGGCGGGGCAGATCCTGAGGGTCCCAGCCCCCTCCCCACCTCCTTGTTATCCAGAGTGTCCTCAGAAGTTGCAAAGCCAGGACAACTGGACCCTGGGCCTGGGTTGTCAAGATCCGTCCTTCTATGCCTTAAAGAGAGGCTGATGTCCAGAATGTCCCCTCAGGAAATAAAGCCACCCCTGCACGGCTTTCAGCCAGCCTTCAGCCGACCCGAACACATCCTGCAGCTGCTCCCTGCCACATCGCTGGTCTGTCCTCGAGGTTCACGGGGAGCCAGCTCTCTCACCCCACTGCTTCCCCGTGCTCGGCCGGCATTCTCCGAGTCCTCCCTCCCTGCTGCGGGAACCTCCTCCCAGGACGGGAGGTCGGGAATAAAACGACTCCCCGAAATGCACAGATTTCCAGTTTTCTCTGCTGTTAGTGAGTGCGCCCCCCTCTGGCCCCTCTCCCCAGGGTGTTACAAGCTCCAGGTAGCAAGGCCATCAGTCACAGAGCATCTCTGTGACAAATTGCTCTCGCTCCTGTGGCAAATAGTGCCTGCAGAGGGAGGGAGAGGGCCCAGTTAGCTGGGAACCCCCGCTGGGCTCATCGCCTGCATTGTGAGGTTTCCCGCAGACCCTCAGTGGATGAAGCGCAGAGGATTCTGTAATCTGGGGGTTGGGCAGATCTCATCACAGCCTGCTGTTTTTTATTTAAAGGTTTATTTATTTAAAGGGAGAGAGAGAGAGAGAGCGCGCTTCCATCCACTGGTTCACTTCCCAAATATCCACAACAACCAGGGATACACAGAACCCAAACCAGGAGCCTGGAACTCCACGGGTGGGGGCCCAAGTGCTGAGTCACCGTCTGCTGCCTCCCAGGGTCCACATTAGCAGGGAGCTGGGTCAGGAGCATGAAGTAGCCAGGCCCGGAACCAGGCGCTTCAGTGCGGGATGCACGCGGGAGCCCCAGCTGGTGAATCTCTAGGCTCACCAGGGTTGCAGAGCCTGCCCAGCACAGAGCAGGGACGGGTGAGAACAGAGCAGGCAGGCGCAGGGCCTGGGGAGCAGGAAGTGGAGGAGGGGCCGAGGGGTACACCCCAGACCAGAGCCTGAGCTGGGGAGAGGATCCGGACCCCGGCTGCTCTGTGCCCCTTCCAGAGATGTGAATTTCTCCTCTGTGCAAACACACACACTGCCACTCTTCTGTGCAGGCTCTGTGCTGTGTTATCCATCGTCTGATTGCATCCTGACCACACCCCCGAGAGGGGAAGGACATTGTTCCCCTTCCAGATTGGGGAGCTGAAGCTCAGAGAAGATGAGTCGTTTGCTCAAGATGCTGGAGGCTGGACTGGGGCTCTACCTCGTCCCTCCTCCAGGTCACAGTGAGTTCTCCCGAGCAGGTGCAGGGCGGCCCCTGCACCCAGGAACTCTGGGGCTGGGAGGCACAGAGACTACAGGTAGGGGCAGGCACCTTGGCCCTGGTGCGGGGCTGGGTTCGCTGCTTCAGAAGAGGGGACTCCCAGTGGCTGGCACCTGGCACCCACGCGCAGAGGGGGAGGGAGTCTGTCTGAGTCCCGGGGGTAAGAACCACACAGGCGTGACAAATGTGGTTCTGGCAGGGAGAGATGTGGTTGGAGCAACTGGGTCAGGGCCCCCTCTCCTCCCAGGGCTCCCCACCTCAACCCTCTCCCAGAAGGGAAAGACCCTTCATTCCCCCCACCTTCTCTTTCTTTTTAAAAGAGATTTTGTTTATAAAAGGTAGGGTGACAGAGAGAGAGAGAGAGATCTTCCATCCAGTGGTTCACTCCCCAAATGGCTCCAACAGCTAGGTCTAGGTCTGGCTGAAGCCAGGAGCCAGGAGTTTCTTCCGGGTCTCCCATGTGGGTGCAGGGGCCCAAGCATTTGGGCCATCTTCTGCTGCCTTCCCAGGAGGGTAAGCAGAGAGCTGGATTGGAAGTGGAGCAGCCGGGACTCAAATCGGCACTCACATAGGATGCTGGCATCGCAGGTGGCAGCTTTAACCCCCTGTGCCACAACACAAGCCCCAAATAAATATAGATTTTTTTGACAGGCAGAGTTAGACAGTGAGAGAGAGACAGAGAAAGGTCTTCCTTTTCCATTGGTTCACCCTCCAAGTGGCTGCTATAGCTGGCATGCTGCACCAATCTGAAGCCAGGAGCCAGGTACTTCCTCTTGGTCTCCCAAGCGGGTACAGGGCCCGAGCACTTGGGCCATCCTCCACTGCCTTCCCGGGCCACAGCAGAGAGCTGGACTGAAGAAGAGCAACCGGGACAGAACTGGCGCCCCAAATGGGACTAGAACCCAGAGTGCCGGTGCCGCAGGCAGAGGATTAGCCTAGTGAGCCACAGCACCGCCCCAAATAAATATTTTTTTCAATTTCACAGAAAAACAGAACTCAGAGATAATTTTATTTTGGCGCCCCTCCCCCAGAAAAGAATCCACACACAGATTCCCCTACACATTCTCTGTGCACTTTTAGAAGACCCCTCCCGCAGCTTCTCCATAGCTCGAGCTTCACAGAACAGCGTATAAATAGACCAGGTGACGCGCTCCTGACCCGCTCAAGTGCAAATTGTGGCGAGCGAGGTGGACCGTGGTTTAATCGCCGTGGTCAAGTTCAGAACCCGGCACTCTTCACCCGCGGGTCCAAAGTGTGGCATCCACGGCCTTCTCAGCACCGCAAAGCGTGAGCTGGGAGCTGCGGGACTCGCTGTGGGGCCCTGGACAGGGCAAAGCTGCCCTCCGAGCCTCAGCTCCCACCTGTACAGCGGGAGAGCGGCCTCCCACTCCCAGCTCAGACTCAGCAAGATGATGGACAGGCACCATGCACCTGTCACCCACTCCTGGGGCCTGCAGGAGAGGGCGATGGGGCTGGGCACGGTGCTGGGGGAGGCACCGCTCTCCTCCCCTTGGCTCCCTCCCTTATCCCTATCACCTGTGCAGGGGGTGATGGGGCTGGGCACGGTGCTGGGGGAGGCACCGCTCTCCTCCCCTTGGCTCCCTCCCTTATCCCCATCACCTGTGTAGGGGGTGATGGGGCTGGGCACGGTGCTGGGGGAGGAACCGCTCTCCTCCCCCTGGCTCCCTCCCTTATCCCCATCACCTGTGCAGGGGGTGATGGGGCTGGGCACGGTGCTGGGGGAGGCACCGCTCTCCTCCCCTTGGCTCCCTCCCTTATCCCCCATCACCTGTGCAGTTCGGATTTGCTCCTTTCTAAAATGTCCATCACCGAAGACAGAGTCCCCCACAGGGGTTAGGGCTTTCTTGGTCAGGTTTGGAATATCAGGCAAGAGGAGAGAGAGACCGAAGGAAGCAGTATCTGGGGCAACAACTAGAACTCAAGAGATGCATTGCTCTGAGCAACCGGATTGGAGGACAAAAGATACAGAGCGTGGGCTCCGCCCTAGCCCTGCGTCGCCCACCCAGAGACACCTGTTCAGGAGGGGCTAAAGTGGTCGGGGAGAGTGATGAGGACTCAGATACCCCCACATGAACCAGTGGGATGCCAGAGGCTAGGGCAGGACAAGGTGGGCTTCCAATCAGGATGAAGCCAGGAGGGGATGGGGAGTAAAACCTACCCCAGACGAGGGCAGCGCACTCTAACAAATGAGGGGGGACTGCATGAGCACACCAGGGCTGGCATCTGAGGAAACTGTGGGTGCAGCCCCGAGAGATGAGGGGCTAGTTAGGACTGCAGGCTGCAGGTGCACCTGCTCTGGCTCCTGGATGCAGCCCTCTGGAGCTGGCCTCACATCACCTCTGCCACAGTCAGTTGGCCAAAGCAGTCACCGACCAGCCCAGACCCGTAGGCAGTGGCCATAGTTTCTTTTTGATGGACGGATTGTCAAACAACTCTTTTTTTTTTCTTCTTAAGATTCACTTATTTCTTTGAAAGGCAGAGTTACACAGAGAGAGAGGGAGAGACCATCCTCAGATCGGTTGGAACTGGGCCGGTCCAAAGCCTGGAGCCAGGGGCTTCTTCCGGGTCTCCCATGTGGGTGCAGGGGCCCAAGGACTTGGGCCATCCGCTGCTGTTTTCTCAGCAAAGAACTCTCGGTCATCTTTCTTCTCCCACATGGGCTACCGTCCCTAAGTCTCCCACCGTCTCTTCCCTTCCCTGCACACCCCCCCCCCCCGCCAGCTGCTGGCCTGCAGTTTCGTGTCCTACACAAGCCCGAACCCCTCCGATGGCTTCTGTCTCTGTCTCCTCACACGGTCCTTTCCTCCTTCCTGCAACCCCCCTCCCCAACCAGGACCATTTGGACCCTTCTCCACTGTGAGCTTTTTTTTTGTAAAGTTTTTGAACAAATTTATTTTTTTTAAAGATTTTGTTTATTTATCTGAGAGGTAGGGAGAGGCAGAGAGAGAGGTCTTCCACCACTGGTTTACTCCCCAGATGATCGCAACGGCCAGAGCTGTGCCAATCCGAAGCCAGGAGCCAGGAGCTTCTTCTAGGTCTCCCACACAGCTGCAGGGGCCCAAGCACTTGGGCCATCTTCTATTGCTTTCCCAGGCCACAGCAGAGAGCTGGATTGGAAGAGGGGCAGCTGGGACTAGAACTGGTGCCCATATGGGATGCCGGTGCCGTAGGTGGAGAATTAACCTAGTGCGTCAAGGAGCCTGCCCCAACAAATTTATTTTTAATTATTTGAAGGAGAAAGAGAAAGAGAAAGAGAGAGAGCGAGCGAGCGCACAAGCTTCTACTGGTTCACTCTCCAAATGCCCGAAGCCACCAGGTCAGGGCCAGGCCAAAGCCAGGAGCCGGGAACCCCATCTGGATCTCCCACGTGGGTGGCAGGGGCCATCACTTGCTGCCGTCCCGGGTGTGCATTAGCAGGAAGCTGTATTGGAAGTAGAGGCGAGACTCGATTCTAGGCTCTGATAGGGAATGCAGATGGCCCCAGCAGCGGCGCCGGCCCCCAGGGGCTACATCACCAATAATCCTGTCCCCTCCTCTCCCTGCGGGTACTGTGACTTCCGCCGGGAGGGGAGACGCAGCTCTTGGCTGAAGCGTTCCAGCCGCAGCTGCCGCTGCTCTCACAAACAGGGCTCAGCTTCCTCCTTGCTCCCCGCCACGACTTCCAGGCTCAGCACAAAGCAGGACATAATTGAAACGAAATTATTTCATTAACGTCTCGGGATTCCAGTGGAGGCTGAGTTAGCCCGAGCCCTCCCAGACTGCGAGGCTCGCTCCAGCACACAGTGGGTGTCAGCCCACGGAAGCCAGGACAGCAGGCTGCTTGAGGGCAGGCGCCAATCCTGTCAATCTGTGTGCCCAGAGCCCCGTGCACACGCAGCGAGTGTTCCACGCAGTCGTGATAGATAACGAACGCAGGAGCGAATGAACGCTGGCGCACTTAGCGTGGATGTGAAATAAGTGCCGAAAGCCAGCTGCTCCCCGTTTGGACTCCCTGGACCCCACATGAGTCACGTGGAAGTCTGTGCAGGTCTTTGGGGACCAGGAACAAAGATTCTTCTTTACACATCTTGGCCATCTGGCCATCTGCTGCTGCCGGCGTCGTCGTGCCCTGAAACTCCAGGGCATTGTAACTGACCTAGCACCTGACACACAGCCCCGTCCCGAGCCACGCGCACCTTGAACTCGGCACCTAGGAGGAGCTGGTTTTTTTTTTTTTTTTCCCTAACTCCCTGGGCCCAGCCTTTCCAGACTGCAGCCTGCATTTTTGATGCATGCCTCCTACCTCGTCTTTCCAGATCACTGTCGGAGTGGGCCCACCCTTCCCCAAGGCGATCATTGGTGTGGAATGGGCACCGGCCCAGGAACCAACCCGGGGATCCCCAAGCAGATGTCACAGTCCAGCCCAAACCCCGCCTCCTTCATAGAACTCGTCCTGACCCGCCTGCACAGAGGTGGTGTCTGCTCCGCTGATAGCTGGGTGCTGGGTGGGTCTCCGGAGTCCTTCCCCGGCCACGGCCACGTGGCAGGGTCTGCCCTCTGCTAGTGTGTCCTGACCTCTCCTGTCCCCCCTGCTGGGTGTCAGTTTTCAGCTCGGGCTGCCTCGCAATACGCCTTCGACTACATGATTCGAGTGGGGCTGTGAGTCAGCGCCCCACGGCAGGGTTAGGGGCAGCGTGCGAGGGCCCTCTGCCCTCTGGCCTCAGAGATGGCTGCAGGCACGGGCACCCAGCCTCAGCAGAACCAGCGGCCATGCACAGGGACAGAAGCTGCAAGGAGGCCATGAGTTGGGGTTCCTTAGGGCCTTCTCTCCGCGTTGGAAGAGAATGAAGAAGCCGAGGCAGAGCCAGAGCTGGCGTGGTGGGATGCTGACTGGGTGCTACACCCTGTCCCGGGCACATCGTGTGAGTGATCTCATTCACTTCTCGCGAGAGAACACTCTGGGCTAATCCTACTGCTGGGGGAAACAGCAACTCCCTGAACATCACCCACCCAGCCAGGTGCCAGAGCCGGGCTTTGAACCTGGGCTGTGGGGCTCCAAAACCGTCACGCGGTGCTGCCTTCCTTAGGAGCCAAGACGGACATCAGCGGGGGAGAGAGGGATTCACTGGGCGATGAGCAAGTGCAGGAGAGAGCTGCCAGCCCCGCTCGCACTCCTGGATGGAGCTGGGCCTGGAGCCGGCTGACTCATGCGCTTTGTAGTTAAATAAGCCAGTGTGTTCCCTTTTGGCCTAAAAGAGTTTGCAGATCAGTCCGTCGCGAGCCCCCTGGGTTTACCGCAGAAGGTGGGTCTTGGAGGACACGGCTGCCTCTAGGGGTGCTTCCTGGGGCTACCCTTGAACTTGAACCTACTGCTTGACCTCCAGCGACTTGGCCTCTCAGGGCTCATGTGCGCGCACTGAACGCTCTGCTACTCCCGTTGAAGTGCTCAGTAGCTGTGAGCTGGCTTCTCCTCCCCCTCCCCGGGGCAGAGAGCTGTGCACTAAGCATTTGGTGGATTGAATTAAATCCTCAAGAGGCTGCAGGATGTTGGCCATGCCCGAGAGCAGCGGAGGCTAAGACGTCTCCGAGGGAGGGAGCCTGCGGGGTCCTTACGGGCTCCACTCGGCCACTAAAAATAGAGATGGCCCCTTCTCCTGGTGCCTGCCTCCCGGGGCTCCAGCGGTCCCCAGTGGAGAGACAGCATCCACCCCAAGCACGAGGGGCCTGGACCCCACGCCTCCCTCCTCCTTCCTCACAGGCTCCCTCCAAGACCACCGCTCGCCAGGTCTTACTGACTCACCTCTGCACTTTTCTCAGACTTGCCCTCTCCTCCTCACCCCTACTGTGCCTGTGCTTCGCGCGCTCTCTCTCTCTGGCCTCCCGCCAGTGCCCTTGGGATACGGCCAGAAGCCCCTGTGGGAAAAGTGACCCAACCACTCTTCCAGGGCCTCCAGGATAACAGAGGAACCCTGGCCGACACTTCCTGCTTGTCGCCCCCTCACGGTGGCCGCCCTGGTGCTGCCTCTGCTGCCCGAACGCTCCGGGGCCCCTCCCCCTCTCCCTCCCTCTCTCCCTCCCCTCCCTCCCTCCCTCCCAGGGGCTCTTACTCATTCCTGAAGACTGTGCTCTGCTTGCATCTTTTCTCCTCCTGGAAACGTTGACCGAGTCCCATCCCCCTCCGCCCCCTCCCCCCCGTCCCTGGGCCCAGCGCGCCTCCTCTGCATTGTCACGGAGCCCGCGCGTGACTCCATCCTATTGCTTCACACAGGCAGCATCACCTGCTGCACCTGTTTGGGCACTTGGAGGCCCAGGGGAGCCTCATTCATGTTTGTAACCCTGCACCCGGCACAGCACCCGGCACCCACTCGGCTCCCACCTGCACACTGGCAGGTTTTGCAGAGTCTGGATAGGAGAAGGGCGGAGGCTACGTTTTTCTCGAGGATTAAACTCCTGATCCTCACTGATGCATTTCTCCGGGCTGGTTTCTTTCACCCCAGACTGGGGCCAACACGACAGCAGCTCGAGGGCGTCAGCGATGGGGAGGGAGGGGGCAGTCCCGCTCCTCCACGCCTCCTGGCACAGGAAAAGGGAAGGAGGGTGTTCCCCGGGGATCCTGGGAGGGTGTAGGATTGTGCCATTGTGTAACGCTGCACACAGCTTCACATGCAAGATACATGAAGAGGTAACCTTTGGCTACCTTAAAATAGCCCCCATCTCACTTGGAAAAAGGATGGAGTTATTTCATTACATCTAAATATAGGCGGAGAGTCTGTACTGATGCATAACTTAGGCAAATACATGCAAATCCCTGGCAGAGTGGGGGACCCGGTGATCCCATCCCTGAGGCCTCTGGGCTCCTCCTCCTTCTCCCGCTGACCTTGAGCAAGAGGACTCCTAAGAGCCAGGAGGCCAGTGCGTCCGCTGTGGGGGCAGCGGGGCTGCAGCAGGGGCAGGCGGCGGTGGGCCCCGGGGTCACGCTGGGCCCGGCTTGCTGGGCATGCAAGCCTCTATCAGTCTCGTTTCCCCTCTCAAGTCTGCTTTCCATTAAGAAGAAGCGCTCTCCTCTCTGCCTTTCTTCCTGCCTGGCTCCGTGCACCGTGCCTGGCTCAGCTCTGAGGACCGGGCTGTGCCTGCTCTTGCTTCAAGCACCCGCTAATTCAAACCAAAGGAGGCCATGGAGCCGCCCCGCCCCCCGTGGAAAATGCGGCCTCAGCCTGTCCTTGTGACTGGAAAAAGCAGGGTCAGCTCATCGAAGCGGAACAGGCTTGGTCGTGAGCTCCGCTGTGCAGAGAAGGGTCAGGAGGGCGTGGCAGGTGACATGGCCGGGGTCCCAGCTGGGCCCAGCCAGGAGGGAAGCCCAAGGGGAAATGGCCTGTTTCCTTGGAAGATGCTGGGGCCTCTCCTGCCCCCGATTGTGGGTGGGAGGTGGAGGCAAGGGAGAGCCAGTATCCGAGAGGGCCAGCTGCTGGAGGCGCCACTTATTTGAAAGGCAGAGTGACAGAGAGAGCGAGAGAGACACAGAGAAAGAGATCTTCCATCTACCGGTTCACGCTCCAGATGGCTGCAGCTGCTAGTTGTCCAGGCCGAATCCAGGAGCCCGGAACTCCATCCAGGTCCTCCACGTGGGTGGCAGGGGCCCAAGTCCTTGAGCCATCATCTGCTTCCTCCCAGGATGCATCTGCAGGAAGCTGGATCAGACACAGAGGAGCCAGAACTCCACCTGGCACTTTGAGATGGGATGCCTAACCCACTGCGCAACACCCACCCCCCTCTAGTTTATGTCTCGAGAGATGGAGCTCCGGAAGTGTCCTGGGCTTTATGAGTTTTAGTAACGAATCTCTTTGTGCACCCTTGCACCTGGCGGCGAAATGCCTGGTTGTCATGACACCACCAGGGCAACACCAGCGGGGGAGCTGGCTTAGTGATTGCCCAGGCCTCCTGCCAGGCTGCTTTCCCTCCCATGGTCTGCGCACCACGGGGCAAGGCCGGTGAGCGCCAGCCCTTCGGTGTGGACGTGCAGGCGCCATGAAGCACACCTCTGTTGCCTGTGCCTCCGCCAGCCGCCCTGCCTTCTCGTTCTGCTCCCCGCATCTTGCTTTCCCTTCAGGGACGCGCCACGGCCTCTTCCCAGGGACCAGGGGCTGCCCTCTTCCCTGTGTCTCTCCTGGGAGCCCTGCACTGTGGCCCAGGCAATGAGGTAGAAAAGCAGTTGGGACTGAGTTGTCTTGACCTGTGAACTCTTACCACTCTGAGTTTGAGCAGGGTCTGCCCAGTTAGGGGGTTAGAGGGAACTCGAGGTGAAATGTCACTCTTACTTGTTTGCTCACCCCTACACTCAATTGAGACTACACCCAATACTCACCCCTGTGGAGGTGCGAGAAGACTGCGGCTGACGGGTGGGGGATGGCAGGCACGGGCGTGAAGGGCACGTGTGTTCTAGGGGCCTGTCCCTGGCAGGTGTGGTTGCTCCCATCTCCCTTCTATTCCGGGCACTCCCCTGTCCCCAGAGTGGCGACCACACTGCGTGAGAGCTGGGCCTCATTCACGCTCTCCAGTAACTTTGTGTTTGCGTAAGTTAGCCCGAGTCAGTTTCTGAGGTCAACAACGGAAGAATCTAAGTGGAAAACATCAGCCCTTTTCCCCAGCTGGGGCACTCCCAGGAGCCAGACTTGCCCCCTTTCCTTAAAGTGTCCCAGGAATAGGGTTGCCCAGTGTAGCCAATACCCGCCCCCCAACAAATGGGTAACTCTTTGGTTCGAGTGTGTCCCATGCGATTTTGGGCACCCCGGCAACCCTACTGGGGAGGAGGGTGATGGAGCTTTTCCTGGGGTTGAGCTCAGGGCGCAGTACCAGACGCTGTGCCCAAAGCCAGGCACCTGACCCAAGATGGCTGCAAAGATGGTCCCTTGGAAGAAAGAAAGAAAGAATTTAGGCCATGGGTGTATGAAACGCTAAGCTCAAGGACTGGGGGACTGGGAGCAGCCTCGATCTCCAGCACAGGCATAGGACTGGCCCTGGGTGAGAGGAAGGAGCTGGCTGTGCCGACAGAGGCAGCAGGAAGAGAGGGAGTCTACACTGACAGCGCTCTGACCCCCAGACCGACTTACTCTTGAGGCCACCTTGCCTGTGCCATGTTTGCATCAAGTATGCTTTCTTAGATCCCATGAACTGTAAAGAACGACTCTACCCAGGGTTTGAAAACAAATTCATACAAGTTGCCACTCTTACATCATTGTATTAGAGTCAGCTGTTAGGATTTTCATCTTCCCGGAACGTAAGAGCAGAGTCGGACTCGCCTCGGCCTCCCCAGCGACTGGCGTACAGCAGGAGTGCTCTCGTGTCTTAAATAAAATAATGAATGATTTCACAGACCTGAGATCAGCAGTGGAATGCATGTCCAACTGTATTAAAGTCTTTAAAATCATTTATTTAAAAGGGAGAGAGAGAGAGAGACTCTTCTACCTGCCATCTCACTCCTCAACTGCCCCCAAACAACCAGGACTGAGCCAGGCTGCAGCCAGGAGCCTGGAACCCCACCAGGTCTCCCAGGTGGGTGGCGGGGACCCAAGCACTGAGCTGTCACCTGCTGCCTTCCAGGTGCAGATTAGCAGGAAGCTGGATGGGATTTGGAGCTGAGACCTGAACCCAGGCACTCTAATAGGGGATGCTGGTGTCTTAACTGCTGTGCCACTGCCCACCTTGCTTTAATCTCTTGAGAGCAACTCGCTGAACACCAGGAACCTTTTCCTCTGTTGCTGGAAACTTATTGCCTCCCCGATCCTGCAGCTGGGCTGAATGGGAGGCCAGCCTGCGGTTGGGTTTATGTGCTGTCGCCCAGAAAGGAAAGTTATGAAGCTCTCACGGGTGATACCACGGTTGCTAAAACAATCCGACTTCAAAAGCAGGCCTCCTGCGGGGGTGGGGAAGGTGTTTAGCTCCGGGGAGTGAGACACCCACATCCCACATCCCAGGGCCTGGGTTCAATTCTGTAGGTTCCCGCTCCAGCTCCAGCCTCCTGCTAATGCAGACCCCGGGAGGCAGCAAGAGATCACTCAAGTGATTGGGTCCCTGGCTCCTGGCTCTGGCCCCCGCCCAGTCTCAGCCATTGCATGCAGTTGGGGAGTGAACCGACAGATGGCAGCTCTCTATCCGGCCCCCTTTCTTTGTCTTTGTGCTTTGGGTGGGGGAGGGGAGCTAGGCCCCTCACACCCTGCACTTGTTTGCAGCGAGTGCAGTGGGTCTTCCAGAGCAGGTGATGGGCAGATGGCCTTGGCTTTCCTTGTCCATGCCAGGTCGGCTCTTGGAGGACAGCAGGAACTCATGGCGGGGTACTGCCGGGCATGCTCAGGGTGGCGCTGTCAACCACGTAGAGCTCTGGGCAGCCAAGGCGCAGGCGTCCACTGTACTAGACGTCCTGCCTGGGCTCCGTCCCTCCAAGCCCCATTTGCCTGGCTCCGTAAACCCCAAAGCCTGGAATAGAGTTGCCAGCAGTTCCAGTCTCAGGCTGCACAACACGTGGGGGCCCCCGAAAGCACAACACCCCCAGACCTCCGGCAGGATGAATCAACTTCTGGCTACAGTGCCAACCAGTCTGGAAGGAAGGGCCAGCCAGTTCCCCAGCATCCCTGGAGAGTGGTGGCCCCACATCTCAGACCAGGCAAGCAGATAGCACATGTTGGCTCTGCCTATGCAAGAATGAACATCTGCCCCCCTCCGCACCATCACCCCTAAATTGTTAGTGTCAACCATTGGAGGCAAAGGAGGGTTTTGGGGCAGGGAGACTATGAGCACCGTTTATGATGCTGTTTCTGCAGGCCAGTTTGCCTATGCAGACGGACAGCCCAGCATCCAGTGTGGAGAGAGCAGACACAGGCAGCATGGCGGGGTCTGTGTGTCCTGGGCTGGCAGCGCTCACCTGCCCGAGGCTTAGCGCCTCGCCTGTGCTGTTCTGTTTCCCTCGAGCTCTCCTCGCGTTTCTGCACCTGCTGGTTTCCGTTTGCTCTGCTCGTCCCGTTTGCCTGCTGATTTCTGCAGTAACGGTGAAGAAAGTCTCTCCCTGCCTGGCAGTTCTGAGAGCGCCACAGACGGC
The DNA here is from genome assembly GCF_033115175.1 of Lepus europaeus. Taxonomy (NCBI): domain Eukaryota; kingdom Metazoa; phylum Chordata; class Mammalia; order Lagomorpha; family Leporidae; genus Lepus; species Lepus europaeus. The sequence goes on along the minus strand of NC_084840.1, from coordinate 18,954,463 downwards.
CAGAAAGTTGGTGCCTGCAGGACCGCTGCCTCCCGGCTGTCCTAGCTCCTACATGGAAGGCCTCGTCTTGGTTCCTGGAAGGATAACCCACTGGCCTAAATAACATCACTTCCTATGACTAACGCTGTCTCAGCTGCTCTGCTACGTGCTTCTCAGATCCTATCTCGGGTACAACTCCTTACAGTCCTGTTAGAAGGTATCATTATTGCCATTTCATAGACGAAGACAGCAAGTCCTTTTCTAATTAGATAACTGGACTGATGTCACATAGCGGGCGAGTGGCAGAGCCAGGGCTGCGCCCAAAGCCTTCCCAAGTCCAGAGTCGCAGTGAGTTTGTACGATGGGTTCACTTCCCTGGCCCACTCCCCCAAACTGTCCCTGTCGCCCTCTTTCTCTTTGAGGCATTTCGAACTCGCATTCTCCAGTGCTTCAGACACAGAGAGCGGCCTTGGGCTGGTTCACTGCCCAGATGCTCGCAGGGTCCGGGCCTGGGCTGGCTGGAGCTGGGAACACGCTCCAGGCCTCCTCCGTGGGTGGCAGGAACCCAACCACTGGAGCCGTGGTCATTGCCCCCAGGGTCTGCATTAGCAGCAGCTGGAATAGAGAGCAGGAACCGGGTTTTGAACCCAGGTCCCGTGGTGTGCTGTGGAGGTATCTTACCCTGCATTTTAACCGGTGTATGTGGCTGGTTTGCTCTGGGGAACAGGCACCATGGCTTTCAGCACATTTGGCTCTGAGTGCTGTGGAGAGCTGTCCTGTGCTGTCCTGAGCTAGGACAGAGGCCCCTCAACACCACCACATGTGGGCCTCACCCTGGAGCCTGTTGAATGGAAGGTGCCCTGCCCCACCCACCCCAGCCACTCCTTCAGACCGTGGGCCAGCATTTAAATAAGCCCCACAGGGTTGCGAGGCCAGAGATCTGGGGCACACGGCTCCCTGGGAGAAGGATCCCACTCAGTCTCCTGGCGACCTTGGGTCACAGGGTCACCCCGCCATCTAGGCGTTCTCCACTCCTCCCATGACAAATACTGGGCCCCGTTGGCGAATGTTGGGGTTGTGCTCTGTAGAAAGAGGGAATCCGGAGAATCAGGACAGCTCGAAAGGAACTGCAGGAAATTCTCCCCCATGGAAACACTCGAGTTGTTGGCCACCGCGCCCCCGTCCCCAGCAGAGACTCTCGGTTGGCACAGGGGGTTTTCAAAGCCAGACGAAGCTCCTGGGCATCCACGGGGGAGTCCCTCGGGAAGGCCAGCAGCCCTGGATGCAGTGGCCCCTGCAGTAGCTTCTCATCACGATAGCCAAGTGCCCAAGACAAGCCGCTTATAAAGGAGGGCTTGTTTGGCTCCTGGTTTTGGAGGTTCACAGTCCAAGATCAGGCGGGCTCCAGGGGTCTGACCAGCTAGTGAGGCTGGGGGTGGATCATGTGTGAAGGGACCCTCCTCTGTCTTCTGTGTCCTTATGAAGCCACCGTGATCTGGTCACTGGGCTCCATGGTAACAGCCTCATCCTATCCAATCACTTCCGGAAGTCCCCTCCTTCAGACACCAGCCACTGGATGGCTTCTTCCCTTAATTTGTTAACACAAATCCATTAACCCATGATGGAAGGCTTTGGGGCCCAAGGCTTCAGCACACAGGCCTTTGAGGAATTCCAAAACCACAGCAGCTTCACAGGGAGGCCTTTGCCTGGGTGATCCATGGAGGATGGGGAGGGCCTTGGCCTTGCAGGTTCCCTGGCCTCCCAGATGTGTGGTTCACCTGCTCCGTCCTGCCCAGGCTGCCCTTCCCTCTATGTCTCCTCTCATGGCCCCAAACAGGAGGCTGGTGGGACACGGAATCCCTGGGCCCTTGTCATTGCATTTTTTTTTTAAAGAATTATTTTTATTTATTTGAAAGAGTTACAGAGAGAGGTAGAGGGAGAGCCAGGTAGAGAAAGAGAGAGAGAGAGAGAGAGAGAGAGGTGTCTTCCATCCTGCTGGTTCACTCCCCAAATGGCCACAACGGTTGGAGCTGGGCTGATCCAAATCCAGGAGCCAGGAGCTTCTTCTGCATCTCCCACTTGGGTGCAGGGGCCCAAGGACTTGGGCCATCTTCTACTGCCTTCCCAGGCCACAGCAGAGAGCTGGATAAGAAGAGGAGCAGCCGGGACTCAAACCGGCGCCCATATGGGATGCTGGCACTGCAAGCTGGAGCTTTAACCCACTGCGCCGCAGCACCGGGCCTACCATTCCGTTTTGAAGCCGGCATGGCTGAAGCAGTCCCTCGACTCCTGCTGGGCCGCTTACAGGACTCCTCCAGGATTTTGAAAGGAGGCGGCTCAGAGCCCCTAAATTGTCTGCAGCCAGGAGGTTATGGGAATCCAGGGCTGAGGCAGCCACGTTTGGTTTTCGAAGCAAATGGAACTGAAACACTCTACTGGGGAGGAGGCCTGGGAGGGGCCTGGAGAAGGCGCCAGGTCCGGTCCTTTCTGAGCGTGGCTGTGTTTCCTGTTCTTGGTTTTATGAAACACCTCCATGGTCTCCATAAAGCCTTCTTTGGACCAAAATGAGCTCAGATGGCTTTTATTCCTTGCAATGAAGAGGTTCTCCTTGCCACTGCTCTCCCCAAATGTTTGTGCTGCAGCTGGGAAATGCTAGTGGGTGCACAGCTCACCTGTAAGGTGGACTAAGCGCACGTGTATCCTCTGCCCCTTCCCGCCCCGCCCCGCCATGGCCCCACATCCGGGGAGTTTCACTCTCCCGAGACACACAGTAGTGGAAGGAGGAGGGTTTGAGAGATCGGCGGAGAGAAGGCACGGAGTGACCCGGGGAGCCGAGGTGGGAAGACGGTGTGAAGATTTCCTCTTCCCAGAACGGGCGACCAACGGCCTTTAGGGCGGAGTCATTCTCAGCGGCTCGGAACCTGGACACGATCTGGTTCACCGAGGTTAAGCTCTGGGGCACGGTACAGCTGCAAAGCGCTAGACGGACCGGTGGTGCTGGTTCTTTCTTGCAGCTTTGCACGGAGTTTAGCAAGAAAAGGACGAGCTCCAGGCTAGGCTGCCCGGTGGAAAGCACACAGGACAATTATGTGTTTAATCCCTTTCTGGAACGCCCTTCGCTCTGCCAGCATCAAGGCTCAGGGCTGTGAGAGGCCGTATCGAGAAGTTATTAATTCATCTTGCCAAAGTGCACCAGTTGAATGCTCTGCTGTGCGCGCTCTGTGGCTCAAGTTCATGTGCTTTGATCAGGAAAGAGAGGAACTCTGGCAACCAGAAAGGTGCATAACAGAGAAGTGAGAAACCCAGGGCCCTCCAGAGAGCCCCCCGCTGCGTACCCTGCACACAAATGTCAGAGGTGTCCCACCACGAAATGCATTCTTTGTGGGGACAAGTATGTGAGGAAGTCTGGGTGACAAGCTGGAGCCAACAGGAGAAAGGGGGCCTAGCCTCTCCCTCACCCCCAGTCAAGTGGGAAAAAGCAGCAGGTGGATTTGGGCGTGGCCCAAGTGGCTGCTGAGCAACTTGGCTCTTGCAGAAGTGGTCACCCCACGGTTTCTAGACAGCCAGCAGGGGATCGCTCTCAGCCAATAGAAATCCTCAGAACAGATGACAGACAGCTCCACGGGTTCTGATGGAAAGAACACATTTCTGAGCTCCCCTCAAATGAGCGCGGCCGGGAGTCTGACCTCTCTGGCAGCTGCCAGGTTCTAGGTGGAGGTGGACGGCTCCGTTTGCTCACTGCCAATGCCAAGTACAATACCCACCTTCCCAGTGCGGGGGAGGAGTGCAAGAAGAGCCAAGAAATAGTTTCAGAGACGGCAGGCGGACAGAGGATCTGAGCATGCGCTGCGAGTTTCAGGAATGTGTGGTGCGGTGCTGTCTTAGGAAATACATTGGTGCAATAGGATTCAGATGTGAACTTCACAACACGGTAAAGTGAGATTTACAACTCACACCACGTCCAAGGACAAAATTCCAGGTGAATTAAAGCTCTACACAGAAGGGGAAAACCCATCAATACCAAAGTAAGGTAAGAGCAGGGGCGTTGCAGTGAGAAAGTTTTTAAAAAGTTAACCACAAATGCCAGGAGATAAGGTTATCAGATTGCTCAGGGTGGAAATGTTAAGCCACTTTTTGCAGACAGACACGATAGACAGAATGAAAAGACAACGTAGTAGACCCAGGAAAACACAGCATAAATGAAGAGAGAATGGGTCCCCACCAGTTGTATGTAAAGTTTCCACAAATTAATAAGAAAAACAATGTGATTGCTTAAAACAACAACACTTGTTAGCATTCAACTCAGCAAGCCGCCAGGAGCCAGTCTTGCCCCAGTCCACCCCTGCCAGCCCCCTTCTGCCTCCACCCGCCCCAGTCCCACCCCCGCTCCCGCCCACCCTAGTCCCGCCCACACACACCCCCGTCCTGCCCCAGATCCCCAGCCTGACACTTTTTCTCTGGTCCCTGTGCAGGACTTCTGCACGTCCCTCGTGGGTGGCTGGGACCCGACCACGTGAGCCACCACCCAGGGTCTGCATCAGCAGGAACCTGGAGTCAGGGCCTGGGCCAGGACTTGACCCTGGAGACTCCAAACTGGGTGCAGGCACTTTAAGCACCAGGCCAAGAGCCCAGCCCAGAGCTCCCATTCCCTTTGAAGGCAATTTTTAACAGAATGCAAACAACTTGGAAACGCATCTCACCAGCAAATTAAGACAAGACTGATTTACTATTTTCTGCTCATCACTTTGGCTAAAATTAAAATGCAAAATAATATATCATGCAGGCCTTTTGGAAATGGACATGCACACATATCCTTGATGGGAGTGGGTATCTGAATCTGAGCTGGTTTGCTGGAAGGCGTAGTGGATATCTATTCCTGCTTAATTCAGCTTCTAGGAGCTAGTCCTGTAGAAAAACGTGGGCAAGTAGGATCACAGGTAGGGTATGGGTACAAGGACGAGTCCCTTGACCACTTGTAATAACAGAAAACCCCAAGCAAAGCTACATCATTCCCTAATCTTTCCTTGACTAGGGTTCCATTGATTAAGTTTGCACTCAATCCATCGCACCCGATTTGTTTTGATTGGAGTCTAAGGTGTTTCCTAACTCTTCAGTCACGCTCTCCAGACAAGATCTCGGTTTATTCCCATATCCATGGAGCACGAGCTTCACTCTTTTTTTAACTTTCAGTGGGCAATCTCGCTTTCTAGCACCCATCTGTGTGCAATTAGGAAGCTGGTGAAACGCACATGATTTCAACGCATTGTTCACTTTGAGCCCAAAGAGCGGTCGCTTTTACGGAAGAGTCTTGGTTGAATGTGGAGGCAGAGGAGCCCTGGGTGGAAGGAGCGAGGTGGGGGCCATGGAAAAAGGGACCAAGGGACAGCAGGTGGCTGAGAAGTGCCTGGCACCACAGAACGTGGTGGATCACAGCCTTGGGTGATGTCTGGGGTTCCAAGCTGCAGGCTGCTGTTGGCATCCAGTGAGCAGAGGACAAGGGTGCCACTAACCATCACCCTACAATGCATGGGCACAACCCACAATGCCCCACCACTAACCATCACCCTACAATGCACAGGCACAACCCACGGTGCCCCGCCACTAACCATCACCCTACAATGCACAGGCACAACCCACAATGCCCCGCCACTAACCATCACCCTACAATGCACAGGCACAACCCACGATGCCCCACCACTAACCAATGCACAGGCACAACCCACGGTGCCCCACCACTAACCATCACCCTACAATGCACAGGCACAACCCACGGTGCCCCGCCACTAACCATCATCCTACAATGCATACGAACAACCCATGATGCCCCACCACTAACCATCACCCTACAATGCACAGGCACAACCCACGGTGCCCCGCCACTAACCATCACCCTACAATGCACAGGCACAACCCACGATGCCCCACCACTAACCATCACCCTACAATGCACAGGCACAAACCACAATGCCCCACCACTAACCATCATCCTACAATGCATACGAACAACCCACGATGCCCCGCCACTAACCATCACCCTACAATGCACAGGCACGACCCACGGTGCCCCACCACTAACCATCACCCTACAATGCACAGGCACAACCCACGATGCCCCACCACTAACCATCACCCTACAATGCACAGGCACAACCCACGATGCCCCACCACTAACCATCACCCTACAATGCACAGGCACAACCCACGATGCCCCGCCACTAACCATCACCCTACAATGCACAGGCACAACCCACGGTGCCCCGCCACTAACCATCACCCTACAATGCACAGGCACAACCCACGGTGCCCCGCCACTAACCATCACCCTACAATGCACAGGCACAACCCACGATGCCCCGCCACTAACCATCACCCTACAATGCACAGGCACAATCCACGGTGCCCTGCCACTAACCATCACCCTACAATGCACAGGCACAACCCACGGTGCCCCACCACTAACCATCACCCTACAATGCACAGGCACAACCCACGATGCCCCACCACTAACCATCACCCTACAATGCATAGGCACAACCCACGATGCCCCGCCACTAACCAATGCACAGGCACAACCCACGATGCCCATGGTCCCGAAGTCGACTCTGTCCAGGAAGCGTAAGATGCTCAAGGAGGGGCCATCCCCGGGTGCTTGTGCACCTCTGCCTCCTCAGCAGAGCTGTGTTTACATACAAGGCTGAACCCCTCGCCATGTCCTCACTGCGGTCATTCTGTAACTTAGTCACAGAGATCAGAGTTTCTCCGTCTTGGAACTGACCCAATCAATGAGATAGGAATGCAAAGTTAGAGTTCTTTCTTTCTTTTTAAAGATTTATTTATTCATTTGAAAGTCAGAGTTACACACAGAGAGAAGGAGAGGCAGAGAGAGAGAGAGAGAGAGAGGTCTTCCATCTGCTGGTTCACTCCTCAATTGGCTGCAATAGCTGGAGCTGGGCGGATCCAAAGCCAGGAGCCAGGAGCCAGGAGCTTCTCCTGGGTCTCCCAAGTGCGTGCAGGGGCCCAAGCACTTGAGCCATCTTCTACTGCTTTCCCAGGCCATTGCAGAGAGCTGGATTGGAAGAGGAGCAGCCGGGACTTGAACTGGCGCTGCAGGCTTCACCCGCTATGCCACAGCGCCAGCTCCAAGAGTTATTTCAGTGACAGCTGCTGATGTGGCAATGAGTGGCTGTGACCTCACAAACCTCTCCTCTAACTCCAGGGCAGAGAGCTGGACTACATGTCCCAGAACCCTTTGCAATGGATGGGGACCCCACGCCCCTTGGGAAAGGTGGCGCGTCACTTCCAGGCTGAGACCCAGTAAGAAGTGGGTGTGCCTTCAACATCCTCCCTCCCTCTCTTCCCTTCCCACTGCAGGCTTCCAAAAGCAGTAACCTGGGAAGCCACAAGTGGGAGATTTCTGGGCCCAGCCAGAGCAGCCTGCTTCCTGAGTCACGCCTGGGGGAGAGCCACGCCCCCACCGGGAGCAGCTATTTTGGCCTTTCTGTGAGCCGTCGCTGCTTCCTTAACTCCTCTTAGAAACAGGAGAGGGCCTCACAAGGTTTGCGGAAAATTAAAATTAAAGGATGTTGATTATGGAGATAAAAATATTGAAATCCATAGTTTTTTCATGATACTCATTTTCCATGAATTTTTCAGACCCCTTCTACTTGTAAAAATGAGTTGCTTGGGGCCGGCGCTGTGGCATAGCAGGTGAAGCTACCACCTGCAGTGCTGGCATCCCACATGGGCGCTGCTTCAAGTCCCGGCTGCTCCACTTCTGATCCAGCTGCCTGCTAATGTGCCTGGGAAAGCCCGAGTGCTTGGGCCCTTGTACTTGTGAAAGAGACCCAGAAGAAGCTCCTGGCTTCGGATAGGCCCAGCCATTGGTGGCCATTTGGGGAGTGAACTGGTGAATGGAAGATCTCTCTCTCTCTCTCTCTCTCTCTCTCTCTCTCTCCCTCTCTCTCCCTCTCTCTCTCTCCCTCTCTCTCTAACTCTGCCTTTCAAATAAATAAGTAAATCTTAAAAACAAAAGAACAAGTTGTTCAAAATTTGGTGCAGGAGAGAACCGCTAAGATATTGGGAACAAAGCCGTAAACAACGATAAGAATTTCACACAGGCTCAGCTCTGTGATTTCGGGGTTCAGTTCCAGGACACCGCAACAAAGTGAGGATCGTAATAAAGTGAGTCCCATGGGCATTCTGGCTTCCCAATGCTTAGACAGTTATGTTTGCATTCTACTGTATTCTACTAGTTATGCGACAGCCGTATTTCTAAAAACCATGCATACCTTGATAAAAAACATTTTATTTCTAAAAGCACAAAACTTCCTCTGAGCCCTAGTGAGCCGTAACCTTTGTGCTGGTGGAGGGTCCGGCCCTGGCGCTGACGGCTGCTGAGTGACCAGGGCGCGGCTGGGGTGGCAGTTTCTGAAAGTAGACCACAGGGCACCAGGCCGCATCGGCTGGCTCTGCCTCTCCCGGGAGGGTTCCCTGCTCCGTGCCGTCAGCTTGGTGGCACACACGGGGCCCACAGAGGAGCTACTTTCACAACAGGGGTCTGTCCCCTCACCCCCCACACCCCGGCCACTGCGCTGTCAACGAAGGTGGGAGAATGTTCTAAATCCCTCGCTGGCATTGCAGCGACACTCACGCGGCACCTGACACCACCCTGCTCATCCCTGAGAGGCAGCCCCTGGTGTTACAGGTGCACCACGGGGTTGCAGCAGGGCGCGCCCCTCTGAGGGCTCCACGTCTCAGCCCCCCTCCCCTGCGGCCCCCGCCTCCACTGCGGTCTGAGAGTCAGCTGTGGGGGCTGGAATCAACTCCCTCCAAACGCGGGCCAGGGTCTTGTGTGGACCTCCTCCTGGCATCTCCAGTCCCGAGTGGTGACGCCCTCCCGGAGGGCTCAGCTCACTTGGCCCAGACCCTTAGGCAGCTGTCGCCCCAGGAGATGCGTCTCTAACAAGACTCGGGGTGGGGGGCACCATTGTCCTGAGCCCTGGGCTGCCAAGCAGCTGGGGCGTCAGCAGGGGGCACGCGGCCTTGGTCTCCTCGCCCATCTCCATCCAGTCCTATTGTGAAAGGAATCTTTTTTTTTTTCGTCTGAGCAGTTGGTCTCAACAGTGGGCTTAAAATATTCAGCAAACCGTGCTGTAAACAGATGCACAGTTATCCAGGCTTTGTTGTTCCATTTATAGAGCACAGACAGAGTAGGTTTCGTGTAACTCTTGGGGGCCCTAGGATTTCTGAATGGTGAATGAGCGTCGCCCGCCACACCAGCCCCTAATGAGAGGTGGCCTGAGCGCGGAAGCCTGGGGAGCCTTGAGCCAGGCCCTGACTTCTCCTCTGCAGCTATGGCCGCGCTACCCTCATCCTCCAGCAGGAGGTGCTGTTGCACCCGCACTGCAAATCCGCTGCTCGGTGGCTCCGCCTTCATCGGCGATCTGAGCCAGGTCTTCTGCATCACTGGCTGCAGCGTCTACACCTGCAGCTGCTGCCTCACCTGGCACTGCTGTGTTGTGGCGTCGGCTTCTGTCCTTTAACCACGAACCAACCTCTGTCAGCTTCAGACTTCGTGTGCCGCTTCCTCAACTCCCAGCTCTCATGGGACCGAAGAGCAAGGGTGCAGCTCTGGACTGGGCCTGGTGATTTAAAGGAATGTTGTGGCTGGTTTGATCTGTCCACACCACTAACACTTTCTCCACGCCAGCAGTAGGCTGCTCCCTTTCCTATCATCCGTGTGTTCACCGGAGCAGCACTTTTAGTTTCCTTCATGAACTTGCCTTTTGCCTTCAGACCTTAGTGAACTTAGTTGATGAGAGTGGTCCGGCTTTTGGCCTCTCTGGGTTTGTTTTTGTTTTTGTGTTTGCATTTTGCAAGGCAGAGTTACAGAGAGAGAGAGAGAGGGAGAGGGAGAGGGAGAGGGAGAGAGAGAGAGAGAGAGAAATTCTCCACCCTCTGGTTCACTCTTCAAATTGCCACAATAGGGGCCAGTGTTGTGGCATAGTAGGTGAAGCCGCCGCCTGCAATGCCGGCATCCCATATGGGTGCTGGTTCGAGTCCTGGCTGCTCCTCTTCCAATCCAGTTCTCTGCTATGGCCTAGGAAAGCAATAGAAGATGGCCCAAGTGCGTGGGCCCCTGCAGCTGCGTGGGAGACCCAGAGGAAGTTCCTGGTTCCTGGCTTCGGATCGGCACAGCTCCAGCTGTTGTGGCCAATTGGGGAGTGAACCAGTGGATGGAAGACTTCTCTCTCTCTCTCTCTCTCTCTCTCTCTGTATGTGTGTGTTTGTGTGTGTGCGTGCCCCTCCTTCTCTCTGTGTAACTCTGACTTTCAAAGTAAATAAATAATTTTTTTAAAAAATTGCCTCTATAGCCAGAGCTGGGCCAGGCCAAGGACTGGAACCTGGTGCTTCATCTAGTTCTCTCACATGAATGCAGGGGTCCCAGGACATGGTCCACGCCAGCATCCCATCTTGGCTGCTCCACTTCTGATCCCACCCCCTGCTAATATGCCTGGGAGAGCAGTGGAAGATGGCCCAAATACTTGGACTTCTGTCACCCACATGCGAGACCTGGACAAAAGCTCCTGGCTTTGGCCTGATCCAGCCCCAACCCCTGCAGCCATGTGGGGAATGAACCAGTGGATAGGTGATCTCTCTCTCCCTCTTCTTTCTGTAACTGCTTTAAAATAAATAAATACTTTTTTTAAAAAAATTATTTATTTGAAAGTCAGAGTTACACACAGAGAGAAGGATAGGCAGAGAGAGAGAGGTCTTCCATCTGCTGGTTCACTCCCCAATTGGCCTCAACGGCCGGAGCTGTGCCGATCTGAAGCCAGGAGCCAGGAGCTTCTTCCAGATCTCCCTTATGGGTATAGGGGCCCAAGGACTTGGGCCATCTTCTACTGCTTTCCCAGGCCACAGCAGAGAGCTGGATCGAAAGTGGAGCAGCCAGGACTTGAACTGACGTCCACATGGGATGCTGACACTACAGGTGGTGGCTTTACCCGCTATGCCGCAGCGCCGCCCCCTAAATAAATACTTCTAAAAGCAAAATGAGGAAGAGTGTGTGGGAGGAGGCGTGGCGATTGAGGCCCTTACAGGGGAGAGGTTTGTCCCCTCCTTCTGCCAGATGAGCTCAGCGAGAAGCTTCCCGTTAGGCAGCGGCCACCATGCCCTCACCAGACGCTGGAGCTGCTGACGCCCGCACCTTGGACTCCCCAGCTCCAAGCCGTGAGCAGGGCACTTCCACTGCTCCTGAAGTCCCAGGGCCAGGGCTTCGGCCTAGTGGTTAAGATGACGCTCAGGACGCCCCATTCGTCTCAGAGTGCCGGGGTTCTAGTCCCGCCCAGGCTTTCAACCACACCAGGCCCTAATGAGAGGCCGCCTGAGCCTTGGAAGCCTTGAAGCCTTGAAGCCAGGCCCTGACTTCTCCCCTGCAGGTATGGCCGCGCTACCCGCATCCTCCAGCAGGAGGTGCTGTTGCACCCGCACTGCAAATCCACTGCAGAAGATGGCCCAAGTGCTAGGGCCCCTGCCACACATGGGGGAGACCCAGAAGAAGCTCCTGGCCATTGTGATTCTTTCGGGAGTGTACCAGTGGATGGAAGCCCTCTCTCTCTCTCTCTCTCACTCCCCCCCCCATGCTGCCTTTCAAAGAAATAACCAGATAAATCCTTTAAAAACTTTAAAAATAAAACTTTATTTACCTTTACTCAAATAAAAGGCAGAGTTAGAGGTGAGGGGGGGATTTTCTATCCACCTTTTCTCCAAATGACTACAACAGCCAGGGCTGGGCCAGGCCACGCTAGGAGCCAGGAACCCATCCAGATCTCCCATACGGGTGGCAGGGACCCAAGGACTTGAGCCGTCATCTATTGGCTGTGAAGTTGTTCACTAGCAGGAAGCCAGGACTTGAACCCAAACTCTCAGATGGGGGGTGCGGGTATCCTCAGTGGCAGGTTAACCTCCGCCAGAGGCGGCCCCTGGAGTAGGACTGCCGATTTCCTTCGAGAACTTTCTCTGCCTTCGCAGCCTGGCTAACTGGCTGCTACGAGAGGACCAGCCTGTGGATGCCTGGGCTGTGGCACGCCTCCCTCCCTAAGCTCAGGCATTTCTAGCTTTTGGTTTAAAGTGAGAGATGAAGATCTCTTCCTTCACTTGAATACCTGGAGGTGACCGCAGGCTCATGAAGTGGCCCAATCTCACTATCGTGTCCCAGGGGAGAAGGAGGCTCCAGGAGAGGGGAGAAACCGGGGAACAGCGGGTTGGTGGAGCAGTCGGAACCCGCACATCTGTAATTCAGGTCCCTGTCTCTGACGGCTTCATGGCACCCCAAAATAATCACAGAGTCGTAGTGACGATCACTGATCACAGGTCATTGCCGCAGATGTATAACAGCAAGAAAAAGTTGTGACACTTACCAAAATGTGGCCCAGAGACCGGAAGGGAGGACGCACTGCAGCAGAGTGGTGCCACCAGACTTGCTCGTTCCAGGGTTGCCACAAACCTTCCCTCTGCAAAAAGAAAAAAAAAAAAAGCAATATCTGCAAAGCACAAGGCAGCGAAGCGCCATAAAACGAGGCCTCCCATGCTCGCGTCGCTTTTTAAGAGTCTTTAAGCTCTTGCTGCATTTTGAAGAATGCAATGAGCATGCATTGCTTTCATGATTCATGCAGGAAAGTTATCTCAGAACCCAACAGCAAATCAGAAAGACTTTCTACAGGAAAAATAACCCTCACTTGTGTATTTAGCTATTTTAAGTTGAAGCTACATGTTTAAAGGAAATATGTTTCTTCTTTTAATGGTTTCTTGTTTTTGTGGACTTGGAAGATAAATCTGTCTGCTGCTAGTCCCCGTGCCCTTCAATGGAGAGGCGGCCAGTACTCGGCCATGTTACAAATGTAGAGACCGGGGCTCCGGCAGGGGAGGCGCGAGGCTACCAAGTGGCAGAGCCAGAGCTCTCGCCCGAAAGGCTTTGCTTTCTCCTGGGAGCCCTGGGCCTGACCAGAGCCCTGTTCCCTCCCCCCTCTCCCCCGTAGCAATCACTCCCACGGCAGCTGTCATTTAGCAAGCTCTTTAGTGTCCAGGGGCGTGTAACCCTGAGAAGCACAGACGCTCCTCTCCGCCCCATAGCCCCCGGGCTCGTCAGCGCCCTCCCTGCCCTGGGCCCTGGCTCCCTCCCACCGGTGGCTTCGTGGTTCCCAAGCGGATTCCTTGCTCAAGGGCCATCTCGCGAGAGCCTGCCTGCCATGCTGCCGGTTAGCGAGGGTGGAGGCAACTTCATCTTCCAGAAAACTGGAGCCGAGACAGGGTGTATAATTTCCCAGAGTCCCTTGCATGGGCGGCAGGGATAAAGATGGCAGCTAAACCCCATCTGGGCTTTCCCCAGCGTCAGGATCCTCGGCCGCACCGCGTGGCACTCTCCTGCCAGCACACCAAACCCCATTACCGCAGCCCAAGTTTCCTCCGTGCCAGCAGCCTGGTGCCCGGATGAGCACCTTTGAAGGAAGCCAGCCCCGCCTGTTGGTTTTTTTTTTTTTTTTCATCTTTTACGTGGAGGTGAACCTGCACAGGGACTCATTCATGACGGTGATGACTGTGTGTGAGCACTGTGACCACACGCTCTCTGCAGCTTGTACTGTGTTTGTCCCTGAGCGCCATGGCCGGGTCTGCCCTGTGCCTGCCTGGCTGGACGCTTGCCTAGAGTCCTCCATGAGAAACCTGCAAGCTGGCGCCTGCCTGCGACCTGCAGCTGGGAGAGCTGGAGGCCAGTCTGGTGTCACTGTCCTTCTCCCAGCCTCAGCTCCCCCATTTGCAACGGGAGAGCTTCCCTGGGGGCTACGCCCTCACAGCAGACTGGAAGCTTCCCGAACAGAAGAACCGTGGCTCCTTCTGCCCCGAGCTCCCCCGCCCCCGCCCCGGCACCCTGGGAGGGGCTCGGCTTCATCACAAGCTGTCAGGTGCACAGCACGGGTGCCACACTTGGTGCCGCCATCTTGGGGGAGACAGTCCTGCCCGCCAGACTCGTGGAGGAGCCCACACCAGCACAAGAGACCGAGGAGCCTAGTTCACGCCAGGGCATCGCTCCCATGGAGAAAGATAAGCTCCTAACAGACGCCTCTGCTCCCGGCATCTCCCCTTGCTAATTCACCCCATCACCGCCAGACACACAGAAACCCAAATCTGATCAATTACCCGCCTGCCGTAAACCTTTCCAGACCCGAACTCATTCACTCAGCACCAAACCCTGGGCAAGCTGGCCCTTTCCATGGCTCCCTTGGGACCACCCCCTCCCCGCCCCCTCCTCACTCACCTCTCTTAGCCACCATGAAGCCTGACCAGCGGCGGTTCAATCGGATCACCTCTCTTTTACTTACTTCTTTTTTTAATGCTTACTAATTTGTATTTGTCACCTGCCTGAAAAGCAGAGAGAAGGAGAGAGAGAGAGAGAGACTGAGATCTTCCACCTGCTGGCCTACTCCCCAAATACCAGCCAGGGCTGTGCCAGGTTGAAGCCAAGAGGCTGGAGCTCCATCCGGGTCTCTCACGTGGGTGGCAGAGGCCCAATATTTGAGCCATCATCTGCTGCCTCCCAGGGAGCTGGGTCAGAGGCTGCGTGGCCAGGACTAGAAACAATGCTCCAATATGAAATATGAGCAGCACAAGCAGCGGGTAACTCGCTGTGCAACACCCAGCTCTTCTACTAATTCTAACGTGATCCTGGGGTGCCCTTACCAGTAGGAATTCCAGAATGTTCCTCTTCAGGCTTGTCAAACCCCACTGCTCTGTGACACACAATTATCTTACAACCTCAATGCAGAGATGAGTGTGTGAGAAAAGGTAAAGTATATAGACCAGCTCAGGCTAAGTGTGGTGCCGGCAGGGTTAACTGGGTGCTGGCAACGCCCACATCCCCCAGTTGGAGTGCCTGGGATCAAGTCCCGCCCCCACTTCCAATCCAGCTTCCTGCTTTGTGCATCCTGGGGAGCAATGGGAATGGGTGGTACTTGGACTCCTGGAAGACCCGGATGGAGCTCCAGGTTCCTGGCTGTTGCAGGTACTCGGACAGTGAACCAATGGATGGAAGATCTCCTTCTCTTCATCTTTCTCTGTCACTCTCCAATAAATAAAAAGAAATAAATAAAATTTTAAAAAGCCAGGCCAGCAGTGTGTGAGCATTTGGGCAGGTGGGTGGTGTTGGCCATGGGGGTGGGAGGCCCCTGAAGTGTGGGAGCCAAGGCTAGAGGTGGGGGTCTCAGCACCCCTGGCTCGGCCCTCAGCCACCGAAGCCCATAGGTTGCAGTCTGGACAGGAAGTAGTAGGTGGACTCATTTGGAGCTGACACCGTTCCAGACTCTGGTCCTGGGGAGCCAGAAACAAACTCGTGTCGTTGACAAATAATCCTCCTCATGAAAATTTATGCTAAGGAAATCATTCCCAGAACATCAAAGCTCTGCGGACAACACTGTTCCCAGAGCCATTCATGGCCGTGGGAGAATTTGGAAGCAATCTGAAGTTCAACAATAGGAGCCAGTTAAACAGGAAATGTCCATCTGGGGACATGTCGGGGGGACATCAAAATGATGCCTAAAGGGCCAGTGCTGTGGCACAGAGGGTTAAGCTGCCACTGAGACACCACATCCTACAGCAGAGCACTGGTTCGAATCCTGGCTGCTCCACTTCTGATCCAGCTCCCTGCTCAGGAGCCTAGGAAAACAGCAGAAGATGGCCCAAGTACTTGGGTCCCTGCCATCCACATGGGAGACCCGGATAGAGTTCCTGGATTCAGTCTGGCCAAACCCTGGCTGTTGTGGGCATCTGGGGAATGAACCAGAGGAGGAAACTGCCCCCGCCCCCCGTTCTCTCCCTTTCTCTGTCACTCTAGATTACCAATAAATTAATCTTTTTAAAAATGATGCTTGAGATTTGTATTCTTCACAAACAAATCAGCCAGTACCGACTGGGGGTGGAAGGTGGCTAGAGCGGTCTGCCTGGGCTTGGGTGACAAAGGACCACAGACCGGGCCCAAGGGTCAGCAGGGACAGTTTCTTCCAAGGTCTGTCTCCTTGCACCATAGATGGCCATCTCGTCCCAGCGTCTTCATGCGGTCTCCCTCTGTGCACCTCTGTGTCCTAGTCTCCTCTTCTCCCCACACCCTTTATTTTTTTCAAGATTTGCTTTACAAGAGTGACAGGGAGAGACAGAGAGAGCTCCCATCCCACTGGCCCATCCCTCAATGGCTGCAACAATCAAGCTGGGCCCGGCTGAAGCCAGGAGCCAGGAGCTCCACTCTGGTCTCCCGCGTGAGTGGCAGAGACCCGAGCACTTGCATCATCTTCTGCTGCCTTCCCAGTGCGTGAACGGGAAGCTGGATCAGAAGTGGAGCAGCCGGGACTCAAACCAGCGCCCCTACATGGGATGCCAGGGCTGCAAGGGGCGGCCTTACCCTCTGTGCCATCACAGCGGCCCCAGCTCTGTGTCCTCGAACAAGTCACTCAGCCACTCTGGCTTCAGTTTTATTTTACTTAGCACATAATAAATTCACAGTCACGGGGTCGACATGAAGATGGCCACATGAAGATGGCCGCATTGACGGCACCCGGCGCCTCTACTGCGGTCCTGTCGGGTCATCCTGCCGAGCTGTGTCGCGGCCGCGTTGGCGTGTGCGAGTGCACTCCAAGGTGTGTTTTCATCACTGAGGTCACCCAAGAGTGCATTGTGAGGGCGTCTCCCCCATCAAGGGACCCGTGACTGCACAGATGCAGGCACACATCCCTGAGTGAGTGTCTTTCTTCCCCGTGCTGCTGCAGGCTGGAACACAGCCTTCCTCCTGGCTGAGTTGAGTCACCGTGGGCGGCACAGTTGGGCTAATTCCCCAGCACACAGACCTCGGTCAGAGTTTCCAGGCCCTGAGAGCACCAGGAGTCACCACGAGGAAGACGCAGTTAGGGATGGCCAGGCAGAGATGGTGCTCAGAGCATCCGTTCCCCTTTGCAAACCTCCAGCCATCCCTAGGACCTGGGCCCCTTGGCTCTGGGTGATGGAAGTCCACCTGCTAAGCAAACGGAGCTGTGATGCCCGCAGGCTGCGCCCTTGGACTTGTGGTCCTGGTGGTCTTGCTAGGAAAGGTGCGACACCTATCTTCCTCCATCAGCCAAGGGGCGGGGTTCCCAGCAGGCCTGCCTTTGTTTCCTGTGCTGGCCCTGCTAGGTGGGGACAGCGTGTCTACTCTTCCTGTTTCCATGCGGAAGGACTGGGGTGGGAACCTTGCTTCCGCCAAAGGCCAGTTGAGGGCGTTAAAATGATCAGCTTAAAAATGAGCCTGCTACAGATTTAATGAATTTCAAGTCTTGCCTTGGAGGGACCAGACCTTGTGACTTCCTGGGCCTTATACCGCCTGGGGGCGGGGCTGGACTCTCCCCCCAGCCTGCTCTTAGCTCACCTGGGGAGCAAAGGGGGTGACTTTCCTGATTAGCGATTTTTGAAGGAGGAGCTGGGGTGAGAGGTGAGCCCTTCCTGGTTTGCCCCAGCCCCCGCGATCTGAGTTCTGCTCTACACGCTGCCTCCCCAACACGGGGGCTCAGCACAGCGCGCTCTGTGTGGGGAACAGGCTTGCTATCCAGGGTGGATGTAGGCTGGAGGATTATTTCCAAGGAAGCGAAAATCGTTTCTTTAAAAATACAGAATGAAGGGCCAGCATTGTGGACAGTGGGCGAGGCTGCTGCCTGGGAGGCCAGCATCTTCTATCAGAGCGCAGGTCCAAGTGCCGGCTGCTCCACTCCTGATCCAGCGCCTGCTAATGCACCTGGGAAAGCAGCAGCAGATGGCCCCAGTGCTTGGGCCCCTACACCCAGGCGGGAGACCTGGATGGAGCTCCAGGCTCCTGGCTTGAGCCTGGCCCAGCCTCAGCTGGTGTGGCCATCTGGGGAGTGAACCAGCAGGTGGAAGATCGATTTCTCTCTCTCTCTCCCTCCCTCCCTCTCTCTCTGTCATTCTGCCTTTCAAATACATAAATAAATTTTAAAAAAATTTATGGAAGGCATTTGAGTCATTAACGAGGGAACCAGCAGTTTGTGAAAGTTGGTTCTTCGGTGCATTTGATGAGCAGAGAATTTCTAGAGCTGGCTGGGGAAGGAATGTGGAAATCAGTTTATTAAATTAGATACCAAACCAGTTAATACCCCACAGCGCAGGAAAACTGTAGCCACTGTGATTACCTACCAAACAGAAATCATTTGCATCTCTACCAGACAAAAATCTACACATTAACTTGGAATGTGGGTGGATGAATGTTAATGATTCCGGGCCAAACACGGAATCCACAGGAAGTCAAACCCGCTGCGATCCTCCCCGGAAGGCAGCAGGACCTGGGAGCCGGTTACTCAGTGCAATACGGAATAGGCAAGCCGTCCACTTGCTGCGTGGTCTCCGAGGTTTTGATCGTTTTGTGCCAGTCTTGAGAAGGCGTCGGTTCAGCGCTGGGGAGAGCAGGTGTGAGCAGGTGCGTGAGGAGACCCTGCGTGGGGGCTCTTGTCCCCATCTCCCTCCGTCCCTACAATTCCAGGGGCGCTGCGCACCGAGCCTCCCGGTCCTATTGGGCAACATCTTCCTTCAGGGCCTTTGCGGGAGCTGCCCGTGTCCCCATCCCCTGAGGCCGCCCAGGGTCAGCGATGGCCCGGATCTCATCGCTCCTCCCCATCCAGGTAACTCTCAGACTATTCACTTTCTGCTATAAATCTGTCGCAATGCCCCCTTCATAAGCAAAGCGAACATCTCTTCTGGGCATTTTCCCCCACTATGAATATGCGTGAGCTCTGGCACTTTGGGAGGAGGCCACCTTCTGGGTTCAGAGCCCCCTGTGCGGAGCAGGGTGGAGGCTGGCAGGCCCTGGCCTTCAGCCCCTCTCGTGTCCTACTCTGGGCCTCTGAAGGGAGTAGGGTGGAGGGGAGAGGGGGCGGAGCCCCACTGGTGTCATCAGTGAGTGACAGGGAGTGAGCATCTGTTATCTGAGGGTCACAGAGCTTGGAGGTGGAGTCTCAGTCCTTCCCAGGTTCATGGTCTCTGAGGACAGAAACCTATAAACCAACAAACCTCAAGTACAGTGGGATAGACAGCAGCGGAGTGGTGCCTGGCAGAGGGGTTCGTTTATGAGACAGATTGGGGCAGGAAAAAATACACAGCACGCAAGCAGAGAACGCTGGAACCAGCGTCAGCCCCAGCACGTTGAATGCTTTAGACAAAAATGGTGTCAGCGCCCCCCGTCTTGTTTCTCTGAGCACTGGGAGTGCTGTGTGTCTAGTGGGGCTGGCTTCATGCGCAACAGGTTAAGCGGCTGCTCTGGAGGCTGGCGTCCCAGAGCAGAGCGAAGGGTTCCAGTCCCAGCTGCTCCATTTCCGGTCCAGCTCCCTGCTAATGCGCCTGGAAAGGCAGTGGAAGATGGCCCAAGTGCTTGGGTATCAGCCACCCTCATGGGAGACCCAGATGGAGCTCCAGGCTCCTGGCTTTGGCCTGATTCAGCCTGGCTGTCGTAGTCATTCTAGTGAGTGAACCAGCGGATAGAAGATCTCTCTCTCTCTTTCTCTCTCGCTCTCTCCTTCCCCCATCTCTCTGTTGCTTTTCCTTTCAAATAAACAAATAAATCTTTTTTTAAATGCATGTAGTCAATATACTAACCAGTGCCTAGTTGGCACTCAATAAATTATAGCTATTAATGAGAGGCATTTTTAAAAATTGTAGCTATAATAAATAGCTCATGATAGAATTATCTTTTGTAATGTATCAGGCACTTTCAAATCCATTAACTCCACCCTGGGAAGGAGGCATTTTTGGCCCCATATCACCAGTGAAAGTCTGAGGCCCAGAGAGGTGAGACGCCTGGGCCCAGGCCACACAGCTCAAGGGGACGCTAAGAATGGTGGCGGGCAGGGCAGAGCGCTCACGTCGCTCAGAGAGACAGGAGCCGTTCTGGCCCTAGTGCCGGTGTGGGGGCCTGGCAGGGGGCAGGAATCGGGCGCCTCTGCCAGCGTGGGCATGGCCAGAGGTGGTGGAGGCCGCGGGGGCCGCTTGGGGTGCAGCTTGGGGCTCTCAAACGTTCATGGAGAATGCCTGTTCTGAAGAAACTCAGCACGAATCTCGGTTTTCGTTTTTTGCAGTGACGGGTCTTTGACTCCCATTTCCCATGGCCATTTTGAAGCCCGCCCCCCCCCCCCCCCATAACAGGAGCGTGGCCACTCGCGGAGCCCCATCTTTTCCTACCAGCTTAGGCAGGGGCTCCAGCCAGGACCCCCCACAGGCGTGGGAAAGCCTGGCCGCCCCCTTGCTGGGGTAAGGTTGTCGTTCCCCACCGGGTCCCTGTGACATGCAGGGACCCCAACCAGAAAGCCGCCTACCTGCAGGACACAGGAAGAGAGAGAGGGCACCCCAGGACACAGCAAGGGGACGGCCCAAGGGGACTGCAGGCGGTGGAGCGCGGGTGGATGGAGAGGCTGCACCGGGCCCAGTGGGGACCAAGGCGGGCTTCTGGGCTTCACGCAGAGCGGCCTCTGCTGTTCCCGCCTGGACCCAGGCTCCGGGTCCAGCCCCTCATGGCTGCCAACACTGCAGTCCAGCCCTACGCTCTGATGGGAGGTCCCCGCGCTTTGGGGCAGCTCCGGGATGTGGGGAGGGGTCGGCCTGGGCAGAAGAGAGGAGCCCTCCAAGGCGGCCCAGAGGCTGTGCGGCAACAGGAATGGTGCTTCCCAGGCCTCAGCGGCCCTGTCTGTAGAATGGGACAAGAATTGCAGCGCCAGCCGTTTGCTAGTATTCTGACCCAGAGCGAGCTAAGGGGACGCTGGTGCGTGCCAAAGGCTTGTGTTTGTTTATTGCGAATGATTAATTTTTGTCACCGTCTGGCCCGTTGGAGCAGCCTGCGCCATGTGTTTCGGTCCTCGGTGCTCTGGCTGGCGGGGAGGGGGGCCAGCAGCTAAGCCACACGCGGCATTTCCTCCGGTTCCAGGCCCACCCCATCCCGGTGCCAGCCAGCGAGAGCTGGGGCCGCCGCCCAGGGAGCCCCTTCCCCTTCTCCTGGGCACGCCGCCTGCCTCCAGGCCACAGCCGGGCGCCTCCAGCGGGGCAGCTCTGGGCGGGGCCTCAGGGGGCCTAGGTGGGCCGGAAGTCCCCGGGCCAGCCGGCAGGGGCTGTGTGAAGATCCAAGGTCTCACTTCTAGGGCTTTTGTCTTCTTTTCTTTCCCCAGGATTACTTAGAGTAAATTACAGTCGTCGTGACCCCTGCATACTCCATCCAGTCTGTGGCGGAAAAATGAGAGCATCTGGTGAAGGGGAGGGTGTGTGTGTGTGCGGGCGGGTGTGTGGTGTGCGGCTGTGTGTGTGTTACCGGGGCTGTGCTGTGTGTGTGTGATGTGTGGGTGTGAGACTGTGGGTTACGGATGTGACTGGGGCGTGCATGTGACTGTGGGGGTGTGTGAGACTCTGTGTGTGTTACCGGGGCTGTGCTGTGTGTGACTGTGGGAGGTGTGTGACTGCTATGTGTGGTTGTGTGTGAGACTGTGAGTTACATATGTGACTGGGGTGTGCATGGGACTGTGGGAGGTGTGTGTGACTGTGTGGGGTGTGTGACTGTGGTATGTGTGTGAATAGGGTGTGTGGGTGACTGTGCGTAACTGTGTGGGGTGTGTATGTGGCTGTGATGTGTGTATATGACTATGGGATTTGTGTGGTGTGTGTGTGTGTGTGTGGCTATGTAAGACTGTGTGTGTGACTGTGTTGGGTATGA
This sequence comes from Lepus europaeus, assembly GCF_033115175.1. Taxonomy (NCBI): domain Eukaryota; kingdom Metazoa; phylum Chordata; class Mammalia; order Lagomorpha; family Leporidae; genus Lepus; species Lepus europaeus. Next base: position 18,932,712 of record NC_084840.1, on the reverse strand, counting down.
CTGTGGGGTATAACTGTGTGGGGTATGACTGTGGGGTGTCTGTGATGTGGGGTGTGTGCGACTGTGGAGTGTGACTGTGGAGGGTGTTGGTGACTGTGGGGTATGTGTGACTGTGGGTGTGTGTGACTGTGGGGTATGTGGCTGTGGAGTGTGACTGTGTGGTGTGTGTGACTGTGGGGTGTGTGTGACTGTGGGGTATGTGTGACTGTGGTATGTGACGGTGGTATGTGGCTGTGGGGTATGTGACTGTAGGGTATATGTGACTGTGTGGAGTGTGTGACTGTGGGGTATGTGACTGTGGGTGTGTGTGACTGTGGGGTGTGACTGGAGTGTGACTGTGGGGTGTGACTATGGGGTGTGACTGTGGGGTGTGACTATGGGGTGTGACTGTGGGGTGTGTGTGACTGTGGAGTGTGACTGTGGGGTGTGTATGACTGTGGGGTGACTGTGGGACATGTGACTGTGGGGTATGTATGGCTGTAGGGTGTGATTGTGGGGTGTCTGTGATGTGGAGTGTGTGTGACTGTGTGGGGTGTGACTGTGGGGTGTGTGGTTGTGGAGTGTGTGACTGTGGTATGTGTGACTGTGGTGTGTGTGACTGTGTGGAGTGTGTGACTGTGGGTGTATGTGACTGTGGGTTGTGACTGTGTGGAGTGTGTGACTGTGGTGTGTGTGACTGTGTGGAGTGTGTGACTGTGGGTGTATGTGACTGTGGGGTGTGACTGTGGTGTGTGTGACTGTGGGTATATGTGACTGTGGTGTGTGTGACTGTGGTGTGTGTGACTGTGTGGAGTGTGTGACTGTGGGTTGTGACTGTGGGTGTGTGTGTAAAGAGCATTTGGCTCCTCTGGGAGGGCTTGGGAGCTGCCCCACTGAGGCCCGGAGAAGGGGCGGGGTCAGCTCTCGCATCCCTGCATCCCTGCATCCCTGGGGCTCCGCTGGGTCCCCCAGCCCCCGGAGCGGAGCTGGCCCCGGGGAGCCGGCCCTGCCCGCCCAGGCACGGAGCAGGCAACAGCAGGGACTCGGAGTGCTCGCCGCGAAACCTGCGCAGGCGGGGAGCTGGCACACGTGCTGCAGATCGATGTGGTCTGAATTAAATATTGATTTCCCTTTCCTTTCAGGGAAGTTTTTGGAGTAATTGGCTTGCCGCTTTCGCGTCTCACTGGCTTGCTTTTCATCCTGGTCCTTACACTGCTGCAGGGCGGAGTGCAGGCCTCCCCACGCCCACCCGACCTTCCTCCCTCTCCCATGACTTTCCTCTCCAAAGATGGAATGTCGGCGAGTGGGAGAAGTGGCTCAGAGACGGCGCCCTGGGCCCACGCCTGGGGCTGGGCCAAGGCGGCTGGCCGGCCCCCAGAGGCCTGGCCAGGACAAGAGTGGGCGAGGCCTTGACTCTGGGGCCCACCGAGGCTGCTCTTGCCACGCCCCCTCAGCAAGTCTCCCTGTATCTGCAGGCAGCTCCTCTCCGGCTTAGGGCTGGGGAGGTGTCCAGGAGTTTGCGCCTGGCAGTGTTTATGGCTCCTTCCTTCGCTGCCCTGTGTCCTCGTCACTTAAACAGGAGATAAATCAAGAATGAGCAATGCCAACGGGTTCTGGTTTTCCCCTTAGTGATGACGGGAAGACCGAGCAGCTGGCCCCTTTGAGCTGCCCTGGAGCCGCTGTGCCGGACTGGCAGGACGGCTGGACTCCCTGGGCCCGATGCTCCAAGCTCCGGGGGCTTCCCTGCGGAGCTGCCAGTGCCAGGCTCTCGGCGGCGAGGAGACCCCCACCTCCGGCCCGGGAGCCAGCAGCCTCCAGGGCCCCGGGCTCTTCCAGTGAGCAGGTAGTGCCTGCAACTGAGACGGAAGACAGGCTGGTCTCGGTTCCCAGAAGCCCATCTGCGTGGGAAGCCATTCCGGGACGAGCTTGTTAGCAGAGAAATCAAATTCCACCTCCCCGCCAGGCTGCAGGCCCCGAGTCTCCGCACGGCCTCCGAGTTGTCTGGTGGGGCCGCTGGGGCAAGGTGGACGTCGGGGGCAGCCGGGAGCCTGCAGAGTTGTCCCCAGGACAGCCCGGCCCTCCCACCCAGCCTGCTTCCTCCCCCAGGCCTCAGTCCCAGTGGCTGGAAATTCCTGCGCCTCTGATGGATGTCTGGGACGGGCCGGGTCTGCCTGTGACGGACAGAGGGCGCAGCCATTCACTGCCCCGGGTGCCAGGAGGGCCAGGATGCAGGAATGTGGGGACAGAGACCCAGCCTGGGATCTTAGACACAGAAACAGGGGCCGTCCTGTGTGCTGAGTGCTGGGACGGGTGTCCCCAGGGTGTGCACGACAGGGCACCAGGCTCTGGGGGCAGCGGTGCGGGTGCTGGGGCTCTGGGCTGGCTTTGAGCTCATCCTTACCCATGGGCTGGTCCAGCCGTAAGGGACTGGGGACAGGGACAGGGGAGGCTGCTCCAAGGAGAAGAAGGGCACAGAGCACAGGGCTGTGTGCTGTCTGTGGGGGTGCCTGGGGCTGTGGCGGGTGGGGAGGGGCACACGGGTCGGCCCAGGGGTCCCCTCTCAGAGGCAGGCTGCCCAAGCGTGCGGCTGGGTTCTGGGATTGTGGGAATTCTGCACAGGGGGACCCAAGGGGGCCAGCCTCCCAGGGCCGGGGAGGCCCTCGGCAAATGTGCCCACAGAAATGACCAGGCTTTGTCAAGAGGTGGCTAGAGGTTTGTCTGGGGAAGAAGATGAGCGACCTCGGCCCGGAAGACCCAGGCCCAGTGAGTCTGGGCGAGTTTCGGGCAGTGTTCCGAAGTGGTCAAGTCCTAGCCAGGATTTCTGCAGTGACGGCGGTAAGTTCTCAATTACCGCCACACAGAGGATGCGTGTTGGCGGGTTTTAGGTAAGTGGGGGTGAATTTCTTCCAGCTTGGAGATGACTATTTTTATCTCTCTCTCTTTTTTTTTTTTTCTGAAGATTTATTTTATTTGTTTGAAAGGCAGAGTTACAGAGAGGGAAAGACAGAGAGAGAAAGAGATCTTCCATCCCCTGCTTCACTCACGGCAATGGCCAGGGCTGGGCCGGCTGAAGCCAGGAGCCAGAAACTCCATCCAGGTCTCCCACATGGGTGGCAGGGGCCCACGTGGGAGCCACCTTCTGCTGCCTTCCTGGATGAATTGGCTGGGAGCTGGGTGGGGACAGAGCAGGGGGGGCCAGAGCGCTGGCCCCAAGGGAGGACTGTTTTAGAACGTGATTGGTTACAGACGTCTTCAGAGACAGGCAGAAGGCTCTGGCTCACTTTAAGGGGGACGTTTCTGGGCAGAGATAAGGAACAAAGGGTTGACGGGGGCCGTGATGGAGCAGAGCTGTGACTGCAGAGCCCGTGTGCCCATCCCCCATCAGCCGGGCGTGGACGTCACGGGTCAGGTCGCTCCTCCCCGCTTTGCAGTCTTCGTGGGGGCAATGTGGCCTCCGTGCCGAGTGTGCCTCTGGGTTCTGGGATGGTGTGGGAAGTATGTTCGATCGGACTAATGGGGGCTGAATGAGGCCAGCCTCCTGGGGGCCCGGGGAGGCGGTGCGTGAATGAGGTGACTCACAGGGAGTGCTTAGCACAGGCCCGGGCCTGGAGCTCGCAGGCTGCGCTTCGCGGCTGGGCTGTGTCATTTCATAGCCTTGGCCCTCAGTTTTCTCATCTGCAAGATGGAACGTTCAGAACGTCTGCTCAGCTGTGAACATCCCGAGGGCCGTCTCGCCGACCGTCTCTCCGGCTCCTAAAGCAGTGCCCGGCACACAGACGTTGTCCCGTCTTTCCTGCTGTTCTTCTGCCCTACGTGGGACCCACGTGCGGGGAAAGGGCACCAGCGATCGGTTTTGTTTTCAGTTCAGGGTACATTCTGTTCCGTGCTCACCCTCCAGAGATGCACCCAGCTTCCAGTCCAGCACCCTCTCCCTACCTCAGCTGCCACAATTCCGATTTAGTCTAAAATGATGCAGGGGCACCAGTGCTGTGGCACAGCGGGTTAAAGCCCCAGCCTGCAGTGCCGGCATCCCATATGGGCATCGGTTCAAATCCTGGCTGCTCCACTTCAGAACCAGCTCCCTGCTGTTGCGCCTGGGAAAGCAGTAGAAGGTGGCTCAAGTGCTCGGGCCCCTGCACCCACATGGGAGACCTGGAAAAATCTCCTGGCTCCTGGCTTCCATTCAGCTCAGCTCCAGCCGTTGTAGCCATCTGGGGAGTAAACCAGTGGATGGAAGACCTCTCTCTGTCTGTACTTCTCTCTGCAACTCTTTCAAATAAAATAAATGTTAAAAAAATTAAATTAAATGATGCATAGATTTTTGCCTGATTAGCCAAAAGGGCCCAGTGGTGATGAGAACAGAGAAACAGGCTCCTTCTACAGCGCCAGTGGAAGGTTTCAGATGTTCCCCGTAATCTAGCTAATGCCACTGACATTACCTATCAAAAGCCCAACAAGGGTTATTTTCCCCCTAGTATTGCTTGATTCTCACCATTGATCCTAAAGGTTCACAAAAGCCTGTTGCACAAATGCATTGGTAAGAAGAAAAGATAGGAAACAGTGCCTCATCAATCCGATGAGACTAGTTGGCTAAATCATGCTACAACCCTCTCCCGAGCTTACGAGGTGCCCAGAAGAGTGGAATTCCTGCAGGCAGAAGATAGGAGTGGAAGGAATGGTGGCGGCCCGGGAGGGGCGGGGCGGGGCGCTGTGGTCTGATCACCCTCGGGTCCCATTTCTCATGACGTGAGTTCTGGAGACAGATGGTGGAGAAGGTTGCACAATAACTTGAACGTCCTCACTGCCCCGGAGCTGCACCGCGGAACTGGTTACTGTGGTGAATCCTGTGTGCATTTTACACAATTAGAAACACGCATTGGAGAAGTCTAAAACATGTTAAAATTCTCCTGTTTTAAAAAAAGATACATTTTATTTTTTTCAAAGGCAAAGAGAGATAGAAAAAAGAGAGAGAGCAAGCTTCTACCTGCTGGTTCATTCCCCAGATGGCTGCAACAGCCATAGCTGGGTCCAGGAGCCAGTGACCCCATCTAGGTCTCCCATGTGGGTGACAAGTGTCCAAATACTTGGGCCATCTTCTGCTGCTTTAGCAGGGAGCTGGATCGGAAGTGGAGCAGCCAGGACTCCAACCGTCTCTCTGATGTGGGATGCCAGCATCTCAGGATGTGGCTTAACCATAACGCCGGCCTCAAAGTTCTCTTTTTTAAAACCCGGTTCATTTAAATAGAAGTTGCTTGGAGTCTGGGATATGAAACTGCATGAGACCAGGGAGAACACTGTCGTGCGTGCACCTGACCCTGTGCTAGGCACGAGACCCACAGTGGCCCCTGGCCTGTGTTCTCCTCGGCCTTGACCCCCACAGGGGGTTTGCAGCATCAACCAATGTCTCGTGTGTGCTGGTTTTCTCCAGGGACAGGTGGGCGTGGGCCTTCCCAGTGTGTCCCTCTGTATTGTGCCTTCCCCAGAAGAGCTCCTGCTCTGGGAGGTGGAGGCTGAGCCAACGCTCACTGAAGCTTAGGCCTTTGAGAGCAGAGAGAGGCATGGAACAGCCCGGCAAATATGGTGCCCAAAGAGGACTGTGGGGGACTGCTGGGTTGGAGTTACAGCCATGAGAAAGGCACGGTCCCCATTTAAGCCTTAATCAAAGGGGCTGGCGCCGTGGCACCACAGGCCACGCCACTGCCTGCAGCACCGGCATCCCACACGGGCCCACTTCTGATCCGGCTCCCTGCTGACGCTCCTGGGAAAGCAGAGGAGGATGGCCCGAGGTGCTTGGGCCCTGGCACCCACGTGGGAGACCTGGAAGAAGCTCCTGGCTCCTGAATCCAGTCTGGCCCAGCTTTGGCTCTTGCAGTCATTTGGGGAGTGAACCAGCAGATGGAAAACCTCTCTCCCTCTCTCTCTGTAACTCTGACTTTCAAATAAATAAATACATTCTTTTTTTTTTTTTTTTTTTAAGAAAAAAGACAAAGTCAGGAGGGGGCAGGGACGACAAGCAGGGGATCAGAGGGGCCTGTCTCATGCTTGTCGGTGCTTACTGGAAAAGTGTTTTCATCATGAATGTTGATTTTATTTAAAAGGCAGAGTGACAGAGAGACAGCTTCCAGTTGCTGATTCGCTCCCCAGATGCCCACAACAGCCGGGGTGGGCCAGACTAAAGCCAAGAGCCTGGAACTCCATCCGGGCTTCCCGTGGCGTGGCAGGGGCCCAAACACTTGAGCCATTGTTTGGGGCCTCTTGGGATGCATCGACAGGAAGCTGGCTTGGAAATGCAGGCATAGGGACTGGAACCAGCACTCTGGTGGCAAGCAGCGGCTTAACCCCCTGTGCTCTAACATTTTAAAACGTCCTTGGACTTGAGGCCGGGGGTTAATTGCGAGAAGAGGGGCAGAGCCAAATGTCCCTGGCAGGGGCAGCAGGAGGGCTACGGCTTCCCCTAGGCAGCCAGTCCTGTTCACTGAGGGTCTACTATGTCCCTGGCGCAGGAGTTGCAGGGGCCATGTAGGAACGTGGAGCCACCACTTCCATCCTCCATCTGCCACTGGAGGGCTGCTCGGTCACCCCTGGGGAACTATTTAACCAACTCTGCAAGCGAAGGAAACAGTGACATCCACGGGTGTGCTCAGAGTTCAATGCCAAGTGCTTAACGTGGTCCGAGGCAGGCCATGGAGGTTTCTATTAAGTGAGCCTCAGTGCATCATGGGCCCCATGGGGCTGCTGACGTGAGATGCTCAAAGCAGCTGGCTCAGGCGTGCCAGCTGCCCTCTGGTCTCCGAGCGGGGAGCTCTGCCCCTCCTGTCTTCCCTGTCCTCCCCCGAGACATTCCCATCGTCGGCTCCATCCAGACAGGGACTTGGATTCCAATGGGGAGGGAAAGCGGGGTGGGGGCTGTGGAGCCCCTCGAGGCTGGGCTCGGCCTGTGGTTGCTGAGGGACCCAGGCAAGGCTGTGCCGAGAGCTGTGGTGGCAGCTTCACGTAGTCATGGTGTGAGCAGCACGCTCTGTCCCTGCAGGGCGATGCTCATTCTCCCTGGCTGCCTGTGGTTACTGATTCTCCTCGCTGAGGCATTGATGGGGGGATCTGAAGCTCTTGTCGCTAACAGGAGCCTCCAAGGGCCCCAGGAGAGGTGCGGAGCGGGGCACTGGGACCCCTGCAGCCAGGCAGGTGAGGTCCCCAGAGTTCCCAAGTCACAGCGCATGCTCAGCCCAGACTCGTCCAGCTCGCCTCTGTGGCAGGAGGGGTTGGGGGGACAGCATCATCCTGGGCTTCCCTCCCTAGAGGCCCACGGGCAGGAACGTAGCTGGGCCTGGCTCTGCTCGGTACCCCGGCAGCCCGGCCCCTGGCCAGGGGGACTCTCTTCCCTGCCCCCTCGGCCACCACGGGGAGAACTGAGCGGTGTGTGTCCCTGTGGGGCCAGGTGAGGAGGTGGAAGTGAGGGTAGATCAGCCTGGCTGAGCTGAGACCACGCTGCTCCAACCACATCTCCAGGTTTGGGGTGAACATGAGAGCGAGTTAACAGCCGCGGAGCCCCTGCTGGGGGCCAGGCGTTGCACCAGGATCTGTGCCCCATGTTGTCTCCCTTACTCCACATCACAGAACCATTCTACAGAAGAAACAGAAATCAAAAATGCAAGAGACCGGCCCGAGGCCACCAGCTGGGGCGGAGCAGGGCAGGAGCTGACCCAGCTCTTACACTTTTTTTTTTTTTTTAAGATTTATTTGTTTATTTGAAAGTTAGAGTTACACAGAGAGAGGAGAGGCAGAGAGAGAGAAAGAGAGAGAGAGAGAGAGAGAGGTCTTCCATCCGATGGTTCACTCCCCAGATGGCCACAACAGCCGGAGCTGCACCGATCCGAAGCCAGGAACCCGGAGCCTCCTCCGGGTCTCCCACGCGGTTGCAGGGGCCCAGGGATTTGGGCCATCTTCCACTGCTTTCCCAGGCCATAGCAGAGAGCTGGATCAGAAGAAGAGCAGTTGGGTCTCGAACTGGCGCCCATATGGAATGCTGGCGCTTCAGGCCAGGGTGTTAACCGGCTGTGCCACAGCGCCGGCCCCTCTTACACTTTTTTTTAAAAAAATTTTATTTATTTGAAAGAGTGAGAGTGAGAGAGAGAGGGAGAGAGGAAGAGAGCTATTTTCCATCCACTGGTTCACCTAGCAGATGGCCTCAATGGCGGGGCTGAGACAGGCTGAAGCCAGGAGCTTCTTCTGGGAATGCCATGTGGATTCAGGGCCCCAAGCACTTGGCCCATCTTTCCTCTGCTTTCCCAGGCACATTAGCAGGGAGCTGGATGGGAAGTGGGACAGCCAGGACTCAAACCTGTACCCATGTGAGATGCCGGCTTCCCAGGCAGCGGCTTTACCCGCTACACCACAGCACTGGCTCTGGTCTTACACTTTTGTGGGTGAAAAGAACCACATTTCACAGGCCCTTGGTGACAGAGTCTTCCAGACCTACGCAGATGTAAATCCTGGACTCCACTCTGTTCCACACAGGCTTGAAGGACCCTGGTTGGTCTCTGGACTCTTCACACGCTGCCGCCACCTGCTGGGCTCTGGAGCCACCGTCCTGGACCCTGGCTCAGGCTCCAGGTGTGCGCTCCAGGTGCCCTCACCATGGGTGTGCTGAGGGTAAGCCTCTCTCGGTGACTGGAGGCCTTGCTCACTACTGCCCGGGGGTCTTGCCTGCCGCTCTGCCACTGCCCAGGACAGCCGTGTGGCTCCTGGTAGAGTCTGGGCAAGTCTCAGCCACACACAGCCCTACAGTGAGTGCAGATGGGAGAATGGCCAATAAAAGTCGAGTGACAATTCAATAAATCAAATATATTAAACATTATGGAAATGGATTCCATACACCCACAAACAATGCATTGTGATGTGAATATTTTTCAGCGCTGTTGAAAGCTGGTGGTGGGTTAGGTGTTAGCAGCTCAACACGATGGCAGGGTTCTGGGGCTGGCACTGGGAGCAGGTGCGGGTACCAGAGGGGCCGGGACAGGCGGCTGCTCCATGTTGGTGCAGGGAAGTCGGGGATCCTGTGGCGAGGGCTCTGGGGCTCTGCGGACACCTGCGCCCCTCTGCTGAGGACGGAGGAGGCAGCCGCATGCCCCCAGGCACCCTGCACACCTGCTCGTCCCAGGAGGGCACAGAGAGGGCTCCCGGGCTCCCCTCCCCTTCCCCTTTCCCTGTGTCCTCTGAGCACCTCAGGGCCTAACAGGGTGATGCTGTCATCTCTGAGATCATACTGGCTCCCGGGCCACCTCCCCCTGTCGTTCCTGGTGTCCCCGCCAAGCTCAGTCTCTTTGTCTGTCATTGGACACAGCCTCTTAAAAAATGAGCTTGTGCCTCTGCGTCAGTTCCTTCAGAATCAGAGAGAACAGAGCCCCCCTGCCCCCCCCCCCCGGGCCCAGGTCCCCCACTCAAGGGGCCTCGGGTGCTCCCCGCCCACAGCCCAGGTGCTCTGGCCCCCGCACCCTCCCGTGTGGTGCTCTCCGCCTCGTGCGGTTCAGGCCCAACTCGCCAAGTTTCTACATTCCCTGCTTGCACCCCGAGACGTGGGCTCCCCATGGCGAACCTACCCCTTTCTGGGAGGAAGCAGCTGTGACCCTGCCCCCCCCCCCCCCCCCAGCCTCAGATTTCTCTCCTCTGGAAGGTGGAGATGAAGGAAGGCACAGCTATGGTGGGCGTGGAACACCTGACTAGTGCCCTGCGCCCTGTCTCCCTCTCCTCACTGGGGGTGGGGCACGGGGCAGGCCTGGGATGAGCAGCCTGGGGCAGGCCTGATGCTGGCTGGGGCTGCCCTGTTGTGTCCCCGGTCCTCACTGCCTCTCCCTCCCGGGGAGTGACGCATCTGGAGCCGCATCACCACGTGGTTCTGATCCGCCCTGAGACAGGGCTGAGTCACCGCAAGCTGATACAGCAGTAGGAAGGGAACTGGCGCTCTGATCTGGGCCATGATGGCAGCGTTGGGAGCTCGCCCGTGAAACTTGGAAAAGCATCAGAAGACAACTGCCCGGCCCCGGCCCCTGCCCACTGGCCTCCAGGACAAAGGATTCTTGTTGGTTGCCCCTCCCCCTGCACCTGCTATTCCCCGGCAGGTGGAAGCCTTGGGAAGGTAGCCTGTCGGGAGGAGAGGCAACTCCAGGAAGGGTGGAGACGACCCACATTTAGGAATCTTCCTGCCATCTCCCAGAGGCCCCAGAGCAGCCCACACCTCAGTCCCAGGACTGCTGGCTGTGCCCCAAAAGGGCTCCAAGGGGTTGAGTTCAGGACGTAGAGCAACTACAGCTGAGTAGACTTCTCTGTGAGCACCGTGTTAATTCAATCTTCCTAACAGGCCAGGGAGATGCTGTTCCTGTTTGACAGTTACCCACAGGTAACTTACCTAGTGGGCAGAACTCAGATTAAACCCAAGTTCATGTCCAAGATCTGGCCTTGTTTGGGGAGGGGCTGTAGCCTAAGGCACCTTTGCTCTATTTCCTTGTGCTGGTTGGGAGAGCAGGGGTGAGGGGGGGCTCGGTCAGAGTGCGGGAGGGCATCTGCACAGCCAGGTGGGTTAGGGGGAACCAGCCAGGGCAGGTGGGAGCACCTGCAGGGAAGCAGAGGAGAGCGAGAAGCAGCTAGAGCAGGGGCTGGGCCTTGGCGCAGGAGCAGGGGAGCGGCACCCCAGGCCTACAGGGAGTGCGAGTGTGTGAGTGACCACCGCCGTGGGCTTTCTGCTCCACAGGCAGGACTCTGTTGGTGGGTCCCACCAGGCCAGAGGTCCAGCAGTCCTGGGGGATGGTGCTCCAGGCCCAGGGCACAGGGTGGGCTGGGGCAGGGTGGAGCATGGAGGAGGGGTGAGGATGCCCCGGGCACTGAGAAGGAGGGGGCCAAGAGAGCACACGGAGCCATTCTACCTGTGGCCCGGGCAGCTGCTTCCCTCTGGGTCCTCTGACTGCCACCTGACCTCCAGGAGGCCCAGGGGAGGCGCCCTGTTCTTCCCCTCAGGGACCCAGAGGACACTCAGACTTGAACAGCGATGGTGTGCAGATGGACGGGTGGGAGGAGCTAAGGCGGGCCACCCAGGAGGAGCCGCCTTCCTGTGTCTCACGGAGCCGTCCTCGGCCTCTTGTCCTTTCTGCAAATCTGTATCACGCCGAGTCCCCAGGCCCTGGCTGTGTCCCCATCCCTGCCATGCAGACGCTTGTGTGTGTGGCCAGGGCTAGGCTGGCTAGTGAGAACTGGCTCTCTGGGTGGTGAGGAGGGCCAAGGCCAGTGCACCTGCCGCCACCTCCAGGCAGCCTTCCAGCTCACCCCTCCTTCAGAGCCTCTGGGTCTCTGAATACAGCAATCACCCCTAGGACATAAACTCCCCCGGACAGGGCACATGGCTAATTATACCCCTGGGAATAAAGGTGTGGCAGCTCAGGCTCCCAGGGGCTCTGCCAGCCCCACCTCCCAGGTTCCTCTTCTGAAAGCCAGGGGTGCAGCCACCAACCAGTAATGCAGCCATTTTCTGTTGATCAGGCAGATGAGACCAGTGGTAGCAGCTGACCCAGCTCCGAGACCCTCCCCTGTGCCCAGCGTGCTGTCCCATTAGCCGCTGAGCAAAGGCAGCGAAGGGCAGCAGGCTCCCACGATTGCTTACAGCATCTTCCTCCTGCCCCGGCAGCTGTCACAGAGAGAGGAGGAGGAGGACACAGGCAACCCACGAGCTGCCCTGCCGCCCCGGGTGCACTGGGAGTGCTTGCCGTGCAGCCTGGACCTGGACAAGTGGAAGGGCAGGGCTGGGAGGAGAGAGGCCATGCACCTGCAGACGGGCCGTGCAGCCTGCTGGGCTGCGGTCCTCCTCTACCTTGGGGCCTGGGATGCAGTCCTGCTTGGACCGGATCCCAGGAGATGTCCCTTTCCCTCTGCTAGCTGCTGGCCCAGTACCTCCTACGCCTGAGTGGAGCAGGGTTGGACAGAAGCCCGTGTCCGTGGCAGAGGAGCCCGGGCTGGGCCTGTTTCTGGGGCACTGGGGCACTGGGACAGGGGACAGGGCTGGCTGCTGGATAAGTCAGGCTTCTGTGTACCCCAAGAGCTCCCCAAATAGTGCTGAAGGGAGGGAGGAGAAGACCCTGTGGACCTGCCATCGTTCACCTTCCTCTCCTCCCTGTCCCCACCTCACATCTGTGTCACAGAGCTGAGGACCTGGTTGGAGAGGCAGAGGGGCCAGTGCAGAAGGCAGAGAGAGGGGGCCGGCCGTCCCATCGTCACCCAGCGCCCGGCACTTCCTCTTGCTTCTGCATTGCTCTGCCATCGTATTTCTCTCCCTGCTCAGCCCCTCTGGCCTCGGCTGCCCAGCCGCTCTGGCCTCGTCATCCATCATGCTGGCTTCAGGGAAAGCGTCTGCCCTGGGTCTCCGAGGAGAAGGGCTCAGCTGTCAGAGGAGAGAGCAGCTGGCAGAGGGGTCAGAGGGCCGGCGCTCCAGGACGGACTGTGAATGATGGATGTGGCATCCCGGGCAGGCCCCCGGCCCAGAGGCCGACAGAGTGTCCCCCCTCCCTCCCCCGAGGCAGCCTCTCCTCTGAGTTCCTTTAGCAAGTGCTCGGTTCACAGCAGGTGCACTATTTTTGGCTGCTTTTTTTTAAAAAAAATATTTATTTACTTATTTGAAAGGCAGAGCAATAGAGAGGGGGGAGGGAAACAGAGAGAGAGAGAGAGAGAGAGAGATCTTCCATCTGCTGGTTCACTCCCCAAATGGCCGCAACAGCCAGGGCTGGGCCAAGCGGAAGCCAGGAGCCAGGAGCTCCCTCCTGGTCTCTCATAGGGGCCCAGGCCATTGAGCTGTCCGCTGTGTCCTTCCCAGTGCGTTAGCAGGGAGCTGGGTGGGAAGCAGAGCGTGTGGGACGCTAACCAATACTCGGACATGGGGGCCTGCCCCTGGCTGCTGCTTCTGCTGGCCGGGGACTCTGTGCACACCCTCCCCAGAAGCCGGGGAGCTGGCTGAGCTCGCGGGCTGTGCCTCTCCCGGCTGCTGGGGACACTCAGGATCAAGTGTGTCCTGCGTGTGAGAAGGAAGACCCAGGAGACGGGCGTGGGAGGTCGTCCCCAGCCCGTGAAGGCAGCCCTGGACACAGGGTCGCCCCACACAGGACGGCAGTGCCACGGTGTGCTCCGCTGCAGCCTCCTGTCCTTCCCTCCTTCCGGGCTGCAGGTCTCCGGCTGCTCTCACTCTGCTTGTCTCCTGCTGAGCTCCGGCCGCGTCCCCAGGCCTGACCTGGCCAGGTGCTCTTCCCAAGCTGTGTTCTCTCTGCCCCTGGCCCCATTGCTGCCTTTCTCATCTGCCGGCCAGCAGGTGTGCTCAGGGGGCCCTCTCACACCCTCCCGTGGACGCAGCTGTCCCCTCTGTGGGCCAGGACCCCAGACACCTCCTCCCCCTTCCCTCTCCTCCCGTCCAGCCCCACGGCCCCATTCTCTGCTGCAACTCACGGGGCACTGGCACCTGCCAGCAAGCAGCCACCTGGCTTCCCAACAGCAGTGGGTCCTTCACGCCCTGCCCACCCCGGCTCCAGCCACACCCTCCACCTTGCGCCCCCCACTCCGCCCAGTCCAGGAGAGCCCTGGCCTGGATGCCACGAGCTCCCCAGCCCTAGGTTTCTGCACTGGCCTCCCAGCCATCAGGATCCCGTCCTTGAGTTCCGGGCTGCTGTGAGCTGAGCTCACCGTGTGCTGGTGACTGTTGTGCAGGTCGGTGGCTTGTTCGGGTGCCTGCACGCCCTCCCATGTGTCTCGTGGCCGCGGCACCTGCGGTTCCTGGCACTTACGGGGAATCCCCTAGGTCACTGACTGAGTGGACGATGTGATGGAAGACCAGAGCTCAGGCTTGTGAGGCAGGAGACCCGGAGGCAGGTCATCGTCCCAGGTTGAATTAGAGAACAGTGCCGGGTTGGCTCTGGGGAGGAAAAAGCTTTGAAGATACAGAACAGTCTTTCTGCCTCCCATCAGTGAGAAAGAAAACCTGTTTTTCTATGACAAAGCCTGATTTGATGACAAATCCTCTGTGCCTCCCGGGAGGTGGGGGTGACTGTTAGGTGGGGAGGTGGCAGAAGGAGTAGGTAAGGGAAGGGGGGGGAGGAGCGAGACAGGAGGCGGGGGAGGCAGAGGGCCGGCGGAAGCTTCTTCTGCGGGCTGATTACTAATGTGCGGGAGGACTCAGCAGGCGCTGTGGGGAGGCAGTTTTTGTGCATAAGCAGGCGGTGTGTGAGAACAGCCATCCACAGGCCCCGGCCGCGGAGTGGGAGCGAGCCAAGGGCCGGAGTGCTCTGCAGAGGGCTCCGCCCCCAGGCCCAGGGAGAGAGGGGCTAGTCCAGGGTCACGGTCACCCCCAGGCCTCTGCAGCAGCGGAGGGGCCCCTCTGGTTCCAGGGGTACTGCATCCACCGAGGTCCCGTGATGAGGTCCCTGCCTCCACCCGAGATGGGTGCCCTGTCCCCGGGGTGGGGGCGATTCCTTGGAGGAGGCTGGGTGGGAGCTGGGAGCAGCTGTCAGGAGTGGGCGGGCAGCCCCTGGGACTTTCCACCCCTGGAGGGGGGCAGAGCCCCAGCCACCGGGGAGGCCTTGATCCTCTGGTGTCTGAGCCCCATCTTCTTGAATGTCCTTCCCGCATGCCCTGGGGGCCCTGGCTGTTTGTCCCTTGGAGCAGAAAATAAAGGGAAAGGCCTTGCCAGAGCCCACGGGGCAGCTCAGGGTCCAGCATGCAAATCCCAGTCCCCTGGGCCTGCTCCCTCCAGGAGGCGCTTCTCTGATGGGGGGGGGCTGACCCTCAAGGCCCCCACTGACTCCCCATGGGAGGGGGACGGAGGCACTGACACTGCCCTCAGCCCAAGCCGCCCCTCACCGTGCTCTCTGCGCCCTCTCCTCCCAGCCCCACTCCTCCTGGGGGCTGCTCCCAGGCGTCCCCTCCTGGGGCTCCAGCCCAGCCCCATTTCCCACTCCCAGCCTCCTTGGGAGATCAGGCTTGCTCCGGTCCCTGCCACCCTCCAGTGTTGAGTTCCGGGAGAAGGAGCTCCTGCAACCCAAACAAAAATCCTACAAGACCTTCTGCTCCAGGCCCTGCCTCCCCTGACTCCACCTCACCCCTCCCGGGCCTTCCCTCTTTGTTCAAACCTGTCCAGCTGGTTTCCACCCCACACCTGCGCCACTTCTGTCCTTCTGGCTCAGAGGGCTCAGCCCAGCTGGCCCCACCCCAGAGGCCTTCCTTGGCCTCTACAGCCAAGGCCACCAGCTTCTGCCCCAGCCTCTGCCACATTCCTTCCAGATCTGGTCCTTTCTGGATGACACTATGGGTTACTCTCGTTCTCTGTTTACCCTGACATTCCTTAGGATGCCCATGTGCCACAGTGGAGTGCCTGGGCTGGAATGCAGGCTGCCCTCCTGCCCCCAGCTCCCTGCTAGTGCACACCCCGGGAGGCAGCAGGTGAGGGCCCACGTAGCAGGGTCCCTGCCACCCACATGGAAGACCCGGATGGAGCTCCTGGCTCCTGGCTTCACCTGGCCCAGCCCTGGCTCTTGCACAGTGCACCCTGCCCATGCTTTCTCCAGTCAGGAGGGGAGTGGGCACTTCCTGGGCTCTGAGGGACGATGGAGGCAGAGAGGCAGGCATCGCACCTGGGGGCCTCTCTAGCTGCAGTGTGCACGCATGGTGGGAGGGGGCAGCAGAGAGGCAGGGTGGCCGGAGTTCGTGGAGAGAGGTCCTTGGGGAGCTACCACGTCCCTCCCCGGCTGGCTGGCGGTGCCTCTGTTTACCAACAAACAGGAAGGAGCCCATTGTCCTCCAGGTTAGAGAAGCGGAAAGAAATCGGGGAACAGAAGCCCAGGAGCCAAGAAATTGGGCTGGAGACAATAGACAGGAAGGGAGGGGTGGTGTGGGAAGGAGAAGTGCAGGTGTGGCGGGCCACCCCTGGGAGACGCTCGGAGCAGTGGGGTGGAGAAGGGGCCGCTTGCAGTAGGGTGTCTGGAGAGGGGCTGCCTCCCGCGTCGCTCTGGCACCGTGCGTATGGGGTATGCGCTGAGCGAGGTTCCCGCAGGCGGTGAGAGGCCTGATGTGGGTCAGCAGATACCACAGCCCCAGTCCAACCCAGAAGGGCTTTGCAGGCAGCAGCCCCACTGGCATTGCATTCTGCCTCTTCCTTGCTCCATGACCTTGGACAAGGAGCTTCACGGCCCCGCGTGCTGCACACTGAGGCCTTGCCCTCTCCATGGAGCTCCCCCGGGGATCAAGTCAGCTCACGGCCTGGCTCGGCATCTTACTGAGGGAGCTGGCATAGCTCTGTGGCTCAGACCAGGGAGGAGCTCCGGCCTGCACTGGGGAAAGGCGGCCTCGGGGCTCCCGTGTGCTTCTGGTAGCTTCCCCACCTGCCCTAACCTCCACTGGCCTCACCAAGGACCTGGCTGCTTCAAAGACGCAGCATGGACACTGGCAGGGTGACTTCACCCCAAGTACCCGGCTGCTGGGGAGACTCCAGTCCCCAAAGACCACATTGTCTCCTTCCTGTGCAGCCCCCCCCCCACATCCGGGTAACACGTCCCCTCCCCAGCGTGCAGAGCACGCCCAGCCTGGGCTGGTGTCTCAGGATTGTCCAGAGCCAGGGAGGGGGGCCACGCTCAGGTCTCGAGCCTCTCATTCCCGGGCTCAGTCCCTCGAACCCCAGGTCCTCTGCAAGGGCTACAGCTGGAAACACATCCACCCTCTCCTCTCTCTCGTCTGTGTCTTGGGCACGCACCTGATGCCAGGAAGAGGCTTAAAGCTGTTTGCCCTGGGGCCTGGGGCACTCGGAGAAGGACACAGGGTTGGGGGAGGGGAGCAGAGGAGAGGAAGAGGAGCAGGTGTCTGTGCTGTGTGTGTCTGGGCTTCTTTGGCTGGGGGCGGGGATGTGGGGAGGGGGATGCCCAGGGCTGTGGGGGAAGGAGCAGGCACCCCCTCCCCATGGAGACCGGTGTCCAGCTGACACAGGAGGGAGGCTGGGAGACGGGGATAGGGAGTCTGCCGGCCAGGCCGAGAGATGACCTTGACAGAGAAGAGAGGCAGGACTGAGCTGGTGTCTGGTGTGGGGGAGGGGGCGGGTGGCTGTGCCACCTCCGCCTGCCTTCCTCAGACAGAGCCCGTTGAGGGGGGAACAGGGACGCCTGTCCTTGAGCCCACTTTCCCCGCTGAGGACACAGGCCCCGACTTGGGGCTCCTCCGGGGGAGGCTCCCTCCTTCCAGCCTGGGAAACGCCCTCCCCGCTGCCTGTTCAGCAAGGCACTTTGGGTGTGGGGGGTGCTGGGGATTCCCCACCTGGGTGGGGGCGAGGTCGATCAGCACCGCTGGGTCCCAGCCCTCGGCCTCCCCGGCCTCAGCCGCACAGGCAGGCTTGGAGCTTTAAGTGCAGAACCACAGCACAAGGGGGAGAGGCTGCTGTTCCCAGGAGGGGGCTGGCAGGAAGCAGGAAGGAAGCCCCAGTGAGGAAACACCAGCGCCCCCCCTCCCGCCCCGCCCCCAGCCCCCTCTGGCCCTGGGCCTCTCCGGGTCCCTCCTGGCGGGGGAGGGGCAGCCTCTGCCTTCCTCTGCCACAGGGAAGAGGACCCTGGCCCTCTCAGAGCAGGCCAGGGCAGTCTTCCTGGCCAGGAACCATCCGAAGGCCCTGGAGTGCCTGCTGCGGGTGGCGCTCTGCTGCCTATGGGGCTGCCAGCAAGGCCACCGGAGACCCCAGAGCGTGGAGCAAGGGCCTCCGAAGGCCCGGATGACCGAGGCTGGGAAAGGCTGGCTCTGGGAGGAGGCGGATGTTCCCCCAGGCCGGGGCTGGCACTCGGCTGGCTACAGGGCTGTGGCCCCCCGGCCCCCTCCCTGCACCCCTCCCGTCTCAGGCCTGGTGCTCTGGCATCCAGCCCTGCCCCCGACCTCCTCCTCTCCACGGCCCCCTGCCGTTGTCACTGCACCCCACCTCCCCGACACCTCCATCCCTGAGAGATGGGAGCCCCGGCCCTGTCGCCCTGTCGTGGCTGAGGCTGCCTCCCTGGGGCTGGGGACTGATGCTCTGTTTACAAATTCTTCAGGGAAGCCTGTGTATTCCTCGGGCTGCCCAAACCCAAACTGGGGAATTCCTTAGGAGACTGGCAGGGGCAGCGGCCCGTGGGGGGAACCCTCCCAGGAGCACAGTGGCGGGAAGAAAGGGCCCGGACCTGGGTTTGACTCCTGGCTCTGCCCTCATCAGCACTTGGCCTGCAGTGGGCATCTCCCCGTCCGGGGTTCCTGTCGGGATGAAACGGGCTGACGGCGGTGAAAGCGTCTGTCTCAGTGTCTGGCAATCTCCAGGAGTCCCGGGATTGCTGGTCCCCCTGCCCCACAAGGGAGCCGAGGCCAGAGACTCTGCACCCAGCGCAGGGCACCCTGGGCGTCCGGCCTGCAGCAGCCTCCGCTCTACGCGCTGCCTGGAGGTGCTTCCCACGGGAGTCCGGCCACCAAGGGCCTCCTGAGCTGGAGCCCTTGCGGCCTTCAGCTTTCGTGCAGGGACGCGTGGTCATAACCCAGCGAAGCAGGACGTGGGAGGGGGTGAGGGCTGCAAGCAGGAGAGATGGGTGGATGAGAGAGAGGAGAGAGAGAGGGAGAGAGAGATCCTGCTTCCTGCTCTAACAGACTCCTTGGGAGCCAGCAAGGGCTGCACCACTGTTCTGAGAGCCGAGCAGCTGCTGCCATCCTTGCTGTCCCCAGGGCCTTGGGTCCCCAGGTGAAAGGGCAGGCACCCTAGCAATGGCCCTAGGGCGCCCCTCACCGCCGTCAAGACTCCCCGCTGCGTCTGTAGCCTGTGTGTGCAGCGCTGGTCCAGCCTTCAACGGCTACACGAGCAGGTGGGAGATTTCTCTTCCCTGGTTCTCAACTTCCTCATCTGAAGAATGGGAGCAAACTCCTCTCTCCCTCTGCCTTTTACACAAGTCAGTCTTGAAACAGAAGGGGCGATGCTGGGGTACAGTGGGCGAAGTGGCTGCTTGTGGTGCCCCCTACTGATGCGCCTGGGAAGGCCTTTGCTGACGGCCCCAAAACTTGGGCCCTTGCCATGCACAGGAAAGACCGGATGGAGTTCCTGGCTCCGGGCTTCGGCCTGGTCCAGCCATGGCTGTTGTGGCCATTTGGGGAGTGAGCAGGGGATAGAGATCTCTGTCTGTCTCCCTCCCTCCCTCCCCGTCACTCTGCCTTTCCAATCAATCCTTAATCAAAGGTGAAGTTCTGACTTCCCTGCTTGGAAGATCTAATGCGCATGGGGAGGTTCCAGGCAAAGTTCCTGAAGGGGCTCCCCTGCACGTGGGCCATGAAAACACCTGTCCCTCTCGACTCGGGCACCGTTTGAGACCTCAACTGGTTGCCTTGGCAACTCCTTGCTCGGCGCACGCCTACTCCATCTCCGGGGTTCCGGGTGAATGTCAGCCTCGGCACCCGCTGTGCTGTGCACCCCCTTTTTCAGCTCTCGTCACGAGCTGGACACTGTGGAGACTCGTGTGACTGACAGCTCCTCCTGCACCAGGCTCCAGCCACGAGGAAGAGGAAGGAACCTCTGCTGCACCGTGGCCCCTCGGCACGTGACACCATGTCTGGCACAGGGCAGGCAGGCGCCCCGAGCCCTGGCTGCAGGAGACAGGGAACTTCCTGCCTCCTTACTGCCCTCTTCAATCAACACCCGACGCTAAGCACCCAGTCGTGACCTGCCCCTCGCCCGGGTCTCCCCAGAAGCACCAGGGGAAGGGGCTGGCGCTGTGGCACAGTGGGTTAAGATGCTGCCTGCAGTGCCGGCATCCCATATGGGCGCCGGTTCAAGTCCCGGCTGCTCCACTTCCGACCCAGCTCCCTGCTGATGCACCTGGGAAACAGCAGAGGATGGCCCATGTCCCTGGGCCCCTGCACCCATGTGGGAGACCCAGAGAAAGCTCCAGGCTCCTGGCTTCGGTCCTGGTTATGGCAGTCATTTGAAGCATGAACCAGTGGATGGAAGCTCTCTTTATAACTCTGCCTTTCAAGTAAATAAATAAATTTTTAGAAAAAGAAAACAGGGGAAGTGGGTCCCTCTCCTGTCTTATAATTCAAGGAGCAAGTCGGCTGGGTATCGGTCATCCTTCTTACGCTTCCAGCTGCACCGGCCCAGGCCAGGATCCAAGAGGCCGCAGGTGAGTAATTGCTATATTTATTTATTTCTCTTTGCACAAGGCTGCCCTCTGGTGGTTAAACAGGCAGGAGCGTGTAGGAAGGTTGGAACCCCGATGGCCAGCGAATCAGGGAGCCAGGGGATCAGTCAGCACTGCAGGGGGTCGTCTCCGGGATGATCTGTAGCAGGAATCTCACAGGCAGCCTTGTCCCAGGAAGAGCAGAGGTTACAGAAGGCCCCCGCCGGGCGCCAGGGCCAGTTTTAGGAGCTCTTCTTTCTCTCCAGGACTGTGCTGGAAACCACTTAACCACCAGCTTTCACATCTTACGCAAGTGGCAGCATTCACCCATTCCCATGGTGTAAATTCTCCCACCTCGGCCAGTGCCGAACCACCGACGTGATGTCACTCGAGGCGGGAGCTGGGCAGGGACTCTCGGGACAGAGACACCACCCAGGGGCGTGGTACCCTCAAGAGCACGGGGCACAGCAGGACCTAGACACACCGCTGGCAGGTGGTGAGTGCTGGCTGTGTCTTTATTACATTTGCTCTCAATATGACATCTTAATTCCCAGGTTATATAACTCAATGACCGTGTTTGACAACTGACTTGGAAATTTCTAGAAAGTTTACTCCTGGCTCCAGCACACCAGTGTTTCTCCTCCCTGCCCCCCCCCCCCCAGCCTGGGCTCCCTTGCTCCTCTTCCTCCTGCTCCTCTTCCTCTTTCCTGGCATTCCCTGGGGAACAGCGAGAGTAGCTTTGGGAACTTGGGGAGCTGGGGGGTTTGAAGGAGACAGGCAAATGTGTGCACGTGTGTGGGAGCGGCGGGGTGGGGGTGGGGGGGTGGAGGGATTTTTGCAACAGGATGGAGAGGTGCGGACGCAGGGGCCTGGACTTTCACCGAGCCCTCGGTGGGGGCAGATGGGGGTCAGGGGATCCGCCAGCGCTCTTCCCCGGGCGGGTTACACAGGCTCGGGGCTAGACCATGCGGCCGGTGGGCAGCCGCGGCAGGCAGAAGTAGGCGTCAGGGAAGAGGCTCAGGTTGACGGGGTTGCCGTCCAGGCGGACGTCCTCCAGGGGCCGGCGCGTGTGCCTGTGCTCCGCCGCGTCGCAGAACTCGTCTCCCTGCAGGGTCGCTATGGCGTTGTTCTGGAAAGAGCACAGCGAGCCTCGCCCGGAGGCTCCGCCCTCACTGGCTGTCCCCGCGAGCCCCGCCCTCCCTCGTGCAAGGCCCACCAGTTCCCCACCCCCCCCACACGCCCGCCCCAGCCCCAGCCCCCAGCTCTCACAGCCACGAGCCAGCTCCTCACCTGCAGGTGTAGCGAGCGCAGGCTCATGGGCAGAGGCCTGGGCACGGAATCCAGCAGGTTGTCGGCCAGGTAGAGGAACTGCAGCTTCTCCAGCGCCTGTGGAGGAGGAGAGCCGTGGAGGGGGAGGGGTCCCCCGGGGCCCTGGTGCTGGTTCCTGGGCAGGCAGAGTCCAGTGGTCCCATGCCTGCCCTCAGGCTTTGCTGGTCTTTTTAGTTTAAATTGTTTTGAGAGAGAGAGAGCAAGGGAGCTCACTCCCATCCATTGGTTCACTCTCCAAATGCCTGCAACAGCCCAGGCTGGGCCAGGCTGAAGCCAGGAGCCAGGAACTCAACCCTGGTTTCCCATGGTGCCAGGAGCCCAGCCGCTTGAGCCATCACCGCGGCCTCCGTGGTCTGCAGAAGCAGGAGGCTGGAGCTGCAGGGAGACACCAAACCCAGCTGCCCTCTAGGGTGCACAGGACGCAGGTGTCTCAGCTGCTTGGGCAAATGCTTGTCCCAGACGGCTGGTTCTCCAAGGAGCTTCCAGACACCGAGCCCAATCGGATGTGGGCAGTGCGAGGAGCTGCCAGCTGCGTGATGACGGGGACGGGCAGGGACGGCGCACAGGGAGGACCAGGGACGCCTCAGCTCAGCCTCCACATCTCTGCTCGCAGATGGGTTTTCCCCAGGGAAAAGTCTCCAGATGCTGAACCTGGAGCAGGTGCGGCGAGCACGCCGGGGACACAGAGGTGAGCGGAGTGTGTGAGTGCGCCAGCACCCTCAGGGCGAGGCGGGCTAATCGGAGCAGGCTTGGGGGAGCGATCAGCCTTCGGGGGGGTCAGAGAACAGTGAGGACCGTCCAGAGCCAGTGACCTCCCTGTGCGCTGTGTAAATGCTTATCCAGCCCCCCAGCAGCTGGGCCTGCTAGGTATCCCCATGCTCATCTTGTAGGTAAGAAAACAAGACCAGGAGCTGGAGGGCTTGCCCTGAACCCCCGCGTTAACCTGGGCTGAGCAGGCAGGCGAGGAAGAGCCTCCCGCTACTGCAGACAGCCAGGATGACTCCGAGGCCGGAGCGGGCGGCGCGCAATCCCTGTTCCCCACCACAGATGGGAAACTCAGGCCCAAGGTCCTGTGTAGGGCTTCTGCCTCTTCTTTTTTTCTAGGCTGGGCAGCAGCCAGGAGCATGGAATTCCATCCAGGCGTCAGGGGCACACGCACTTGGCCATCCTCTGCTGCTTTCCCAGGTGCATTAGCAGGGAGCTGGATTGGCAGTGAGGCGGCCGGGACAGGAACCAGCGCTGACACGGGATGCGGGTGTCACAGCGGATTAAGCCGCTGCACCGCCACACCAGCCCCGGATTTCTGACCTTCACACAGTGCTGTTGACAGGGCGCCGCGTGAAACCCCTGCAGGATCGCTGCAGACAGCCGGAGACTGAGAGGGTGGGGAGAGCAGGAGGGGAGCGAGCAGGCAGGTCCCTGCGCCCTCACCCTGTTCCAAAAAGGCAGCTTGGATTTGATTGATTTGATGCTTCTAAATATGCATTCGTTTGCAAAACAGATTCTACTACAGTCATGCGTTGCTTAACAACGCGGATATGTTCTGGGAAATATGCAATTAGATGATTCCACCCCGGCGTGAACATCATGGAGTGTACCTACCCGCACTGAGGCGGCTAGAACCTCCGGGGTGGTGTGATCGTATCAGACCGCTGCTGGACACGCGGCCAGTCACTGGCCGAGGCGTCGGCACGCGGCTCTCCACTGCACTTCGGGAGAGACACACAGGATGAGCTTCAAGGTGACTCAGGTGGAGGAGAGCGGGCTGCAGGTGAGTGAGCAGTTGGGCAGCCGCACGCCTGCAGATGTCCATCCCGGCCACGCTCCTTCCCTGGGCGTGCGTCCCGGGCTTCTGCTAGCCCTGTCCAACGGGCAGCCCCAGGGGCCTGAATTTGTGTCTCAGTACTTAGCCCTTCCCATCCAAGCCCATCAGCCAATGACTCATCAGATGGCAAATCGTAAAGATGATGATCAGTCATTTGCTGGTGAGTGCTGGCAATAAAGGAGGTGCCGTGCGGGCCGGCGTGGGCCGGCGTCAGCGCGGCTGCACGCTACAGCCACGTGGAAGCTGTAGGTCTCGGGGGCGGACCACGAGTGTGCAGAAGACACAGGCGCTGCACAGAGCAGATGCATGGAAGGAAGCAAGAACCCGACACTGTGCACCCCGCGGAGGAGAGGGAGCGCTGCTGACCCTGGTCGCCGAGTCCCCATCCTTGAAACAGGCCCATGAGGCCCGCTGGTGCCCTGTTTCCCATTCACGGGGCTTCTTGGGAAGAGCAAGCTGCCAAGCACCCTTTTCTTGGGTCAGAATCTGTCTTTGCAACCAAGAGAACCTTTAGTAAACAGCAAAGTGGGGCTGGCCTTGTGGCACAGCAGGTTAACTTGTCACTTGCCCTGCCAGCATCCCATATCAGAGTGCTGGCTTGAGCCACAGCGGCTCTACTTCCAATCCAGCTCCCTGCTAATGTGCCTAGGAAAGCATCAGACGATGGCCTGCGTGCTTGGGTCCCTGCTACCTATGGAGAGACCCAGATGGAGTTCCTAGCTCTGCCTTCGTCCTGGCCCACCCCTGACCATTGTAGCCATTTGGGGAATGAACCAGCAGATAGAATCTCTCTCTCTCTCTCTCATTCTGCCTTCAAATAAATCTTTAAAAAAAAAAAGCCAGCAAGGGGCTGGCGTGTGGCATAGTAGAAGATGGCCCAAGTGTTTGAGTCCCTGCCATCCACGTGGGAGATCTGGAAGAAGCTCCTGGCTCTTGGCTCCTGGCTTTGGCCTGGCCCAGCGCTGGCCATTGTGGCCATCTTGGGGAGTGAACCAGCAGATGAAAGATCTTTCTCTCTCTCTGTCTCCCCCTCTCTCTAACTCTTTCAAATAAATAAATATTTTTTAAAGCTAGCAAATGGAAAAGATGAAAACAACAGGCATGGGTGATTACAGCCAGAGTAGGGGTGGCGCAGGGATGCCCCAAGAGGGCCTGGCGCATGCGTGGTGGCAGGTGGCAGGTGGCAGGTGGCAGGTGGTGACCTGGGGTTGCTGACTCACCCTGAAGGCCCCCGGCTGAATCCCAGAGCTCTGGAGCCGATTCAGGCGGGCGTCCAGCAACTCGATGCTGCTGGGCAACGCGGGCAGGGCTGCCAGCTGGTTCTCCGGGAGAAGCAGGTCCTGCAGGGCGGGCAGCGCGCGGAGGGCGTCGCTCTCGATGCAGGAGATGACGTTGCTGGAGAGGTCGATCCTCTTCAGTTTTGCTGAGGGTCGTGGGGAGACAGCAAAGAGAGAGAGAGAGAGAGAGAGAGAGATGCCAGGACACGCCGCCTCGGGTCTCTCTCCCTAGCCTGCCCCTTCCTTCTCAAGGGAGGGACTTCTCCCCATTCCCACCTGCACCAGCCACACCAGGAGACACCAAGACATACATCCGGGCTCCCTGTGACACCTTCCCCTGGGGCCCTGTCCTGTGGGCTGCTGCCACCCCCCACCCCCCACCCCCGGGAGGGTGTGGAAGAGAACTGACAAGGCTGGGAGCCCCTCCAGCCATTCCACCTGCACACGTTGGTTTACGCAGAAGGGCACCCAGGCCCGGAAGGCGCTGGGTAATTAGTGGTGAAATCTGGATCGCAGCCCAGGCCGCCTGTCTCAAGCAGGGCACAGCCATAAAGCAGCAAAACAAACAAAGGAACCGCCACGCCAACAGCGCCAGCGCCATGGTGAGCACGTGTGGAATGGCCGGTCCTGGGGGCCAGCTGGTGGCCGGTCTGGAGCCGCTGGGAGAGCCTGAAGACACCGCCTGATCAAACCTTCCCTTCCCGGCACTCTGGGGGCAGGGCCGCCGGCTGAAAGGAATCAGAGGCTCGGGGCTGTTTCCCCTCTGCAGCCAGAGACGCTGAGAGCCGGGAGCGGGAGGCTCCGTCCTGGGGCTGGGTGGCAAGACAAAGGCCCCTGGTGGTTGCTGTGCTGGGCCCTCTCCCCGCCCCAGGCCTTAGCATACCCAGTCCTTGGAAGTCCCCGGCCCGCACGCGGCGGATGCGGTTGAAGCGGGCGTACAGGTAGGTGGTTGTCCTCGGCAGAGGAGGGATGCTCTCCAGGTCGGCGTCATCGCAGTACACGGACGACCCCAGGCACACGCACACCAGGCAGGTGGGCAGGCCTGCCCCAGGCGGAAGACGGAGCAAGGGAAGATTCCCCGGTCAGACTCCCTTCAGATCACGAGCGTGGCTGTATGCTCTCTTGACACCATAAGAACCGTCCAACACGACCTGCCCAGACAGGCCACTGCCAGGCTGGTACCCAGCGTGACCTCAGAGCAGCAGGCCCACGTCCATCACGGCCCAGCGCAAGCCCCTTCCTGCTTCCAGCATAGCCCAGTCCTGGAGGGTTGCCCTGGGTCTGTGTGGGTGTTTCTAGCACCTTTGTTGGTCTCTTTTCCATAGGGCTCCTCTCAGACCCCTAAAGTACCCAGAAGAGGAAACAAAGCAGAGCAGCCCCCGCCAACTGCCCTGGGGGACAGGGTGCGGTCTGTCCTGGGTGGCTCCAAGAAGCGTCACAGATGGAGCCAAGGACGAGTGGACGACGCCTGCCACGCATTCACCTCTGCTTCTCGTGGCCCCCGCCTCCCAGTTGTCCTCCGGGAAATGGCCCTTCCCCGTCCTCGGTCTGTGGCCCCACCTCTGTGCCCAGCTGTCGTGGGGACAGGGCCACCCAGCTCGGGCTGGCAAGACGGTGGCGGCTCATGCAACTGAGCAGGGCAGGTGTCCTCCGTCACCCACTGTCACAGGGCACAGAGGGGCCTGGGAGGTCAAGATCAATGTCCAGGAAGCACCCTGCTGGCACTGACACAGCCCCAAGATGCAGGGCAGCTCTTCTGACCCAGGCGTGGCCCAGTAGGGACAGGTGGAGCAGAGGGGGCCCAGCACCCTCCCACGCCCAGGCCTGGCCTGGCAGGTCCCTCTGCGGGCCTGTGTGGGCCCCTGAAGCCTGACTGTGTGTGGACTGCAAGGTGATGGGTCTCCAATGGAACCACTTCTCTGCTGATGTCCCCGTGCCCCCGGCCCACCCAAGGCAGACATCCCAAGAGGAAAACAGGGAAGCCGAGGGGCAAACGGCTCCGGGTGAGCTTCCTCCCTCCTTGGCCCCCGTATGATCCTCAGCACCGTGCTGAGCCCCCACCCCCTGACCCCTTCCTAAGCCAGGGACACCAGCTTCCCTGTCTCACTAGGGCCCTGGAAGGAACGGGAGCTGCCACGCAGTCTGAAGCCGGAACGCAGTGATTAACTCCTTTGCCCCATGCCAAGTGACAGTCACAAGGTTACTTATTCTGCTCTGCAGGCCTTTAATTGTCTCTAATCTAATTACCACTCCACCTGCTCCCCGAGAGACGCTGTTAATTAAGGGAGGGTGGCTGTGCCAGCGCAGAGGGGAGTCCTCGCACTGCTCTGCTTCCCACTGATCTGCACGTTCAGGTGCAAGTCCTGGGGACGGCCGGCCCCTCCTTGGATTTCTGCTGTTCCCAGGGTGGCTGTCTCCCCTCCTCTCCCTGTGGGCAAGGGCCAGCCCTGACGCTCCACGTGGGCAGCCCGTGGCCCTGGGTCGTGGCTCCTTGGCCTGTGACCTCTGGACCTCATGGCAACATAGCCATGTACTCACTGTGGTTGGTTGGTGGGCCTGGCATGGTGGGGCTTGGTGAGGATGTCCTCGGAGCCTTAGCACTCTGGGTGGGGCTGCCCCTGGTTGGAGGAGCCGGGCTGGTCTCCTTAACCTGGAGATGTAGCATACAGCAGGTCAGCCTGGGAGACACTTCACTTTGGCCTGTGGGAATGTCAGCAACCGATTCCAAACTTGCAAAGGGTCACCGTGGAGAGGGAGGGGGGAGGGACCTTAGACAGCATCCAGGTCCAGCATCTTCCTCATCTTCATCCAATGCGGGGGGGGGGGGGGGCGAGGCCCATGGGACTGCCAGGGGCTGAGGCAGAGCCAGAGGAGGCTCAGGGCTCCCAGGCTGGTGCCAAACTCGTGCAGCACCAAGGGGAGGCTTCCGGGCTTGTCTCCCACCCCGGGCTTTCCAGGCGAGCCCCCGTGAACGCCAGCGGAGCTGGGACAGAACTCGAGACGGGGCCGGGCTAAGAGACAGGGGACAATGTGAGGACTCTGCAGGCCCCCAGCCCAAGGAGGTCTCGTGGGACCTGCCTGATGGCAGGGGGGGGATGGAAACTCCTAAGGGGGGCGCCCCACCAAGCTTGCCACAAACGGCCACACAATGGAGGCTGTGAGTCCTCTTCCTTAGTGTCATCTAAGGGACGAGTTCCTCTGGAGGGACAGGGATTTCCTCTTCAGAGAAAGGACAGAGGCTTGAGGCACCTGCTGGGCTCCCGACGCCCAGCCTCCTGCAAGACACACAGTGGCTGTCTGGCCCTCACCTCGGGCGGCTGCTCCCCGTAGTCTGTGGGCTCCTCGTAGTTGCCCAGGTCAAGGACCTCGCCGTAGTCGTCTGGGCTCAGGCCATAGTCATCCAGAGGCAGAGCCGTGTGAGGGTCCCCTTCCTGCAGCACCAGGGCCAGCAGACTCAGCAAAGCCGGCAGCCTCATGGGAGCCTGGGAGAGGAAATGAGGGGATGGGGGGGGGGGGGTCCCTCACCAGGGCGGAGCGGACAGGGAGGGGCTTACAGACTTAGCCACTCCCACCGACATATGCTGTTGCAGGCCATCTGTCACTCCACCAGGCTGGGGCTCGGTCTGGGGGTATCTGCAGCGAGCCCCTCCTGCCTCCCCCCAACTTGGGCTCTGCGTGCCCACCAACACAGTGACATTGGCTCCCATGGCATGTGCACACAACTGGGGCACAGGTGCACTTGCGAGAGTGCAAGTGTTCTCTCTCTTACACACTGTTTACCCGGGATCTGACCGTGAGCCAATAAACCTGACAGATTCAATACCAAGGAGCCTCGTGATTCTTAAAAAGATCATTCACGCGTGCATTGCTCAGAGGACCTGGGTGGGCGTCTGCCGAGTTACAGGCGCTGGGCTGGGCTCCGGCGGTACAGAGATGACGCAGGCTCAGCCCTTCCCAGGCCATTTGGGAGACAGGGACTTGCAGTGTGACAGACGTGACAAAGCGTGGTAGCTGATAGAAGATTCTCACCAATGCAAGAGAGTCCTTTGCGTGTACACACCTGAGATGCTCCTTAGCACAGTGCAGGTCCCCGTGTGTGTGCCTTGCTTATCACGCGTGGGTGACAGGCACGAGGTCCCGGAGCAGAAGGGTGTGTGGGTGGCAGTGCAGGCAGGTGCACACTGTCACGCCCAGCCCCGGGGGCCCCACCACGCAGCCCTCCCCGGCGCCAGCTGCATGGGTTTCCAGGAGACTTTCTCATGGGTAAGGGGGCAAATCCCCCCGCCTCAACCCCACCACAGCAACAGGTGCCCCTTCCCTGTCCCGCCTGTACCTCACTCCAAACCAAGTCACACAACCTCAGACCATTCCCAGAGGAAAGCCTCCTCTGCTCTGGGGCCAGAACTCCCTTCTCTCCCTCTGCCTCTTCCAGGCCCCAGCCCCTCCCCCTCCCCCCAGCCCCATCCTCTTCCTTCTCATTTGCCCGCTGATGGGCCTAAGGCCTCCAACCTTGAACTTGCCCCTTGTAGCCTTTGGTACCTGACCGTGGCCTCACAGCTTCCAGACAGGAGGGCCTCTGATGGCAGGTGGATGGGAGCGGGGCCTCCAGCCAGGCCCGGCCAGGCGAGAGATGATCAGAGCTCCACTCCTCCCGACATCCAGCCGTGCACCCTCCTCGGTCCCAGGCCTGCCCCCAGCTTGCTCCTTTGCGTGGCAGCAGGGAATTCGCCCTCCCTCCCTCCCTCCTCGCCTCCTCTCTGGCTCACCCCCCTAACAAAGCCCTGTCTTTGAGGGGCAGGCTGTGCCCACTGCCCCCAGGAAGGCCCCGCCCCTTGCAGTCTGCACTGGGAGGGTGGGCTGGTGCTGAGTGCGGAGGGGCGGGCTTGTCCTTCCAGGGTGGGGAGGGCAAAAGAGGCTTCTGTGCACAGACGCAGTCCATGCCAAGCCTGCCTCAGGCGCCCAGCCAGCCCCCCACACCCACCCTGAGCCCCAGCTGGAGACTGTCCCGAGCAGAATCACTGCGGGGAGGCCTGGGGGCTCAAAAAGAAGGAGAGTGGGGGACGGGGTAGGACCTGAAAGCCAGCTTCAGGTTCCCAGATGACGTCACCAGGAGGATGCAGGGAATTCCCTACACCCCCCAGGAGCCAGGAGAAGGCCAGGAGGGCTGTGCAGGGTGCTCTGGGGCTGGGGGCAGCCCTCGTCCCAAGGTGATGTGTTTATTGGGGGGCCTCTCTTTTTGCTGGCACCCCAGGCAGGCTGGGATGTCTCCCCCAGACTCTGCCAGCCAGCACCCCTCCTTCGGCCAGATGCTCGTCCTAATGGACCGGATCCTGAACCCAGCTGTGATTAAAATCCCCCGCTCCAAACAAATCCCTAGCCTGGCTCTTCCTTTGTTTGTGTGACCCTCACCAAGGAGCCCAGGGAACAGATGGCCCAGGCAGAAGGCGCTCTGCCCCGCTGCACTGGGTGGCGGCAGATCTAACAGCTGGGCACCGGGGTGGGGAGTGGGGGGTGGGTCGTGGTCCTGGCACCAGCTGGTGTGGACAGGGTTTCCCCCAGCCTGGGAACCCCGGGCACTAGAGCAATGCAGGCACCTGTGCCCCCAGCTGCCCTGCCCTGGGGTTCTTCTTCAGGGGCTCTTCTGCCCAGCAGGTCTGACGGGCTGTGCCCCCTCAGTCTCTCCCCACAGCCGGCCCCTCGCCATTCATCCCCACACAGCCGGCTCCCGCCCCCAGGGCCAGGGAAGCTCAGGCAAACTTGAGGAAGGGCTCTCTGCTCTCACTCCCATGGCTTCAGGGAGAGTCCGTGGACATTCGAGGGACGGCCCAGCTCAGGGGGAGCTTGGCAGGTGGGGAGCTGAGCTCCGGCTAATCCGTCATTAGGAGAGGCACGAGGCGTGCTGATGGACCGGAGGTGGCAGGCGGTGTGGACAGAAGTCTGGCCAGCCAGCCCCATGGCTGCCCCTGGGGAAGCAGCAAGTTCAGGAGTCCTCTTGCTTTTTGGAGGACGGGGTATTATTCCCTGCTGAGAGCTTTTGGCACCTGAGCCGTGACCATGACCGGAACATGACCCTCTGTCTGGGGCACACCCCCCCATGGTGCCAACCTCTCCCCTGCTGGTTATGTGTTCCCCCTCCCCTTCTCTCTGCTGACAGCACCCGGTTTACCCCTTGGGAGCCAGCTCAGGTGGCAGAGTCGAGCCCCCTCCCCCGTGCTGTTGGCGCACACCTGGGACATGGTGGCACCAGCCCACGGGCTTTTCCCCTTTGCAGAATCATGACTTCTTCAAGGGCGTGGGGTGTGCAGGACCCAAGCCTGAGTTCCTAGCTGCACCCCTGCGGACTTGAAGGTGAGCAGCGGGTGGGAGGGGAGGGCAAGGCTGGGCAGCAGCTTTCACCCCAGAGCAGACGGCTGGGCTGGAGGAGCACGCACCCCACTTCCAGAAGCAGGGTCCCTCTGAGGACGGACTCTGGCCGGCCTGTCCCTGCCCGTCTGTGACCATCCCCGTGGCCAGCTGCACGTGGTGTGCCCACGCATCCCCCCAGCGTGCGGCCTCCTGTGACCTTCCGTGTCAGCCTCAGTGCTGAGCACCTGGGAAGACCCCCAACAACTTAGTGTCTCTGTGTTGAAAGCACGTGGGGTTTGGGCTTCAGATGTAGCCGTCAGATTTTCCTGACTTTAGGTATAATTTGTGTGTGTGTGTGAGGATTGTGACTTTGGGGAAATTGGCCCAAAGGAAGACTGTGGGATAGTTTTCCTAGGAGTTTCTTAAGAACAGGATTTTTTTCCACCCACGTTCTCCGGGAGCAAGGGGAGGGCGACACGATGACTCCAAAGTGTCTTAGCCTGTTCATGTTGCCAAATCCAACAGAGAGTTCCTTTATGATTTTATTTCCTCTGCTGGGAAGCGTGTTGGAAGGCAAAGGCTGTCTCGCCGAGTTAGCATGGTCTTCAGGAGAGAGACGATACACGTGCCGAGAACGCGTACACACCGCCCCATGTGCCTGCATATGCCGATGCCCACAGCACTGGGGAATGAACCGGCTTCCTGAACTCCAAGGGGAACCAGCAGGTGGCGGGGTGTGTGGGGGCAGATGTCCCACACAGCTGCTCTACGGCTCCAGAGGGCAGTGGGGGAGCAGGCGCTGGGAGGCTGGTGCCAAGCCCAGGCCATTCCATGTTTGCAGGACGAAGGGAGTGAGCTCCCCGCCCAGGAGCCGCAGAAGCTCTGCTCCCCTGGGGAGGGCGGAGGGCCCCATTCCTGGGGGCTGAGATGTGAACAGTTGCAGAGGGGGCTTATCCAGGCCATAGCACCAGGTTGCTTACGGCCACAGTGATACAATGACTTTCAGCGGGAGCCTTGGAAAACCAGCTACAGCAGGGAGGGAGGGGGGGAGGCAGGTGCGTGCGCCCGAGATGGAAGGAGCCCTGTTTTCTGTAGCGAGCCAAAGAGGAAGGTGAGAGAGGATAATGGGGATTTCTTCAAGTGAGGCACCCAGCTTAGCCCAATTTCTTAAAATCCTCTGGAAGTTTTCTGATCCTAATTTGAGGGTGGGCACAGCGTCTTACTCGTTTCTAGAATATTCATCCTCCATCCCCTCCCAACACAGGCACTCAGGGGGCCATGGAGGTGGAGGGCAGGATCCCTTATATAAGAAGTTAGGGGGGAGGTGATCTGGCGGCAGCCCGGTAGGGGTGGGTTCCACTTGGGGACCTGCCAAGCCGCTCGCCTGGGTCGAGCCAGGTGGTCAGGGAGTCAGCTGGGGGAATAAGTTACTGCGGGGAACGCGTGGTAACAGGGTGTGCCCTTCTGCCGGGTGTCATTTCAGGTGTGGTGTGCAGACTTGAACCTGTCCCATTCCATCCGTGGGGGAGCCGAGGGCCAGAGGGACCCAGCAAAGTCAACAAACGGTGGCATCACGTGGGCCTCCAAGGCTCCCCGTCTGCACTCGCTCACGACAGGGCTGAGCCCGGCCTCTGGACCTGGGAGGAGAGGGGCGCCCTGGGCTTCATCCACCCCTTTCTGATTGGAGCTCAAGGCCAGGGTCAAGGTGAGGAGGCCTACAGGGGCCCGCCGTGAACGCCCCTCGCCACCAGGTGTCGCTGCGGAGCAGGCCTCGCAGGCCTCGCAGGCGGAGGCCCTGGAAGGGGCTTCTGGGTGCCCTGCCCCTTCCTCCCTGTTCCTTCCGGGGTGGAAGCAGCTGGGCCTCGACGCTAGTGGACAGCAGCCGGCGGGGGCAGGCTGCTACCTCTTGATCCTCCGCTGTGAACACTGCGTTCCCCAGGGCCTTGGGCCTCCGGTCTGTGTTGGCCTGGGGAGCTGCAGGACCCATGTACACTACACCCCCGTGGGCCCCTCCGAGGGCCTCCGCGGCTGCTCGGCCGCTAGCGAATTCCTGGCTCCTTGAGTCATCTGCTCCTTACCGCTCCTCTCCGAGGCCAGCCGGGAGGGCGGGGGCCCTTGGTCCTCACAGGGGCAGGCAGGGCTGGGACTGGACGCAGGCCTCACCTCCCCCTTCCCTCCATGGTGACGCCCCTGCTGGGCTGCGGGGCTCGGGTTCGGGTTCATGGTCGAGGAGACCGGGGACTTTCAGCCCGCTGCCCCTGGCCCAGCCCGACCCGGGAGTGACAGGCAGAGGAGGGCGAAGGGGCCTCTCTCGCGTTTCTGGAGCAGAGGGAGACCCCGGGGGGCCACAAGTTTGGGTGTGCGGTGGGTGTCTCTGAACTGGGCGGGGCTGACACAAGCCCTTGGAAGCCCTGCTCCAGAGGCAGCAGGGGAGCCGGAGCTTGCCCGAGCCTCAAAAAGGTGGGCTGGGGGGCGAAGCTGGGGCGAGAGGTGGAGGGCGCGGGTGCGCGGGGGGCACAGGCGCCTGGGCCGCCTGCCTGCAGGTGCGCTCAGAGGAGGCCGGGCAGCAGGGCGCGGCCTAGATGACCACAGACTGCAGGAGGCGGAAGCACATCATGAGGTCCAGCGGGATGGGCGGCTTCAGGTAGTTCCCGTCCAGGCGCAGGTAGCGCAGGTGTGGCACGTTCTCCAGGTCCGAGGAGAAGTCGTGGAAGGCGACCAGGTTGCTGGGGCAAATCTGGGTCCCGTTGATTTCTGTGGAGAGAGAAGGCGAGGAGTCGGCAGACAGCTGGGGCGGGGGACAGGCAGAGGGAGGACCCTGTGCTCTGAGCCCGGGTGACGGGGGATGCGAGGCCGCGGATGAGTCCCCACAACCCCCCCGGCTCCGGGTGCGCCTTTGGAAAACGCGGTCGGCTGGAATTCTTCGGAGTTGTTGCAGGTTTGCTCTGGGGACCCCGAAGCAGGCACTGCGCCGGGCCTCCCAGGGGAGGTAGGGGGAGGGTTACGCAGGCTGGGACTGGGGAGTGCTCTGAGGGAGCTGGGGGGGCCTGATGCTGCCGCGTGGCCCCGCGGAGAGCTTTGATCCCCAGTTGGAGGAGTAGCGTAGAGTAGGACTGCCTTTGTGACAGGGACATGACGGTGTGTAGGACGCATAGCATGCCGGGTGTTAAACCTAGAAGGGTCCCTCGGGGCCCCCTGTGGTTAGGGTGACACTGTAGAAGGCTGAATGTGGCTATGGTGTGGAGAAGCAGGGCCGAGGCGAGAGCTGAAGCCAGCACGCGGATGGGCGGGGCGGAAGTAGCAATGGCAGGAAGTGCTGGGGGGGGGCCCAAGGATGTGATGAGCCTATTGATTCTGGCTCGCGCGCGCGGCCAGGTCCCATCCCCTCCTCTTAGATGACGCCAGGCTGTCATCTTCTAAATGAAGCTCTCGCTCTCTGAAGCTTTGCCTCCTTTACCCCCTGTGCAGGAGGAGGATCTTCCTCTCTCTCCACTTCTTCCTTCCTCGTGGGGGTAGCAGGAGGGCCCTGGCAGAGCTGAATGTTCCCTTACGGGGGCCTGGTGACGTCGGCTGTCGCCCTACCTCCCCTGGGGCCCCGTCCCCGCCGTGAAGTGGCGAGAGTGGGCCTGCCCTGCACGCCACATGGCAGGGTGCTGGCAAAGGCAGTTTGCAAACTGTAAAGCAGGCTGCAGGTGGCCGCCGTAGTCCCTGGCAGCACGTGGCTCACACGGCCGGGGTTCCGCTCCGTCTGCCCGTGGCCCCGGGGGCGGGCTGCGTGGGGGAGGGCGTGTGTGGATGGGGGTGAGAGTTTTCTGACTGCAGACTCAGGGCAGCTGTACTTCCACAACCTGGTGGAGACCTGCCAGCCGTGTCTGTATTTCCAGCCTACACGGCTTCCTGGGGGTAGTGCGTTCCGCTGTAATGTGCTGCCTGCAGGGTAAAATTAGACAGTTTTTCTATTTTCCCGAACTTGTTTCTCGCAAGATTTAAAAGAATCCTCCCTCACTTCTTATAACTCCCCAGATCAGAACAGGCCCTATCCAGTTCTTTCAAGACAACAGCCTGCCTCTCACTCCTCAGCTTGGGAACGGAGCCGAAGGCGCCCCTACCGTGGTTTTCCGAGTGCTTTTCCCTCTTCGATCCCCTTCAGCCCTTAGCTGCTGCCTTCCCTGTGTGAATGTACCTGGCTTTGTTCAAGGCTCAGATAACGCTCCCTCTTTTGTTTCTAAAGCTTCCCCGGGGGCTCTGCCCAGAGCTGACAGTTTTGATCGAAGCGAACCTGCAGCTCCCAACCTCCTGTCCCGGGCTGAGGGCGGCAGCGCCCTGACCCCAGGCCTCTGTAAGTGCAGCGTAGGGACGCTTGCCCTCACATGTCCCGTGTCACAGGAGCGCAGGTAAACACGCAGTGTCTGGATGGAGCGGGACAGCACCAGTGTACACACACAGTTTTCCAGCTGTCACGCTTCTACCGGCTGTGTACCGGCTGCCTCTCTGGGTCCCTGTCGCACACGCTTCAAAACCTCGGTCAGGATCTGGGGAGAAGCTCCCACCGCAGCTGCAGGCCCAGGACATTTCAGCGGGGACAGGCAGTTCTGCTTTGAGGCGAATGTCCAGGGGAGGTCTGGGGGCCAGAGAAGCTGGGGCGGAGGAAGAAGCCCCCGCCCCGCCCCCAGCTTGGTTCTCTGAACACTACGTGCTTACTGAACTCTCCAATGCCCCTGCTCCCCATTGGGCAGTATCCTCACCATCCGGGCTACGCAGTATCACCACCATCCTCCTGGGCAGAAGAGGGCGCTTCCCAGAGAGGTCAGGGGTCTTTTCAAGGGCACACAGGCAGCCAGCAGCGTGGCCAAGATGCTGGCACCACCCCTCCCCGAGACTCCTGAAGATGGGCGGGGGCACTGGGGGCCCCTCCCCTGCCCCCGGAGCCCCTCCCACCCCAGGCCCCGCCCCCGCCCCGCCCCCACTCACTCTCAATGCTGTTGTTGTTGAGATACAGGTGCTCCAGCCTGTTGCTGATGGCGGGCACGTTGCTGATCTTGTTGTGCGACAGGTGGAGCACCAGCAGGTTGGAGATGTTGAAGGAGTTCTTGGGGAGGCCCCTGTCGGACAGCTTGTTGTAGTTCAGCCGGATGAAGGCCAGGTTGGGGAAGCCCTTGAAGTAGCCGTTGGGGATGGTCTCGATCTTGTTGCTGTCCAGGTAGAGCTGGTGGATGGCCGGCGGCACCTTGGGCGGCATCTTTCGCAGGATGTTGTGGGCCAGGTTGAGCTGCATGAGGCTCTTGAGGCCCTGGAAGGTGTCGGGCTTGAACACGCCGTCGCTCAGCTTGTTGTGCTGCAGGTCCAGCAGCAGCAGGTTCTCCAGCTTGCTGAAGACGCCCGGCGGGATCCTGGAGATCTGGTTCTGGCTCAGCCTGAGCTGCTCCAGGCTCTGGGGCAGGGCCGACGGGACCTCCTCCAGCTGGTTCTTCTCCAGGTAGAGGTAGGCCAGGCTGGGCAGCTGCTGCAGCACCCTCTGCTCCACCTTGCGGATGCGGTTGTTGTCCAGGTTGACCCACCTCAGGCCCGTGGCGTTCCTGAACGACTCCACCGGGAGCTCGGAGATGAAGTTGTTCTGCAGGTAGAGGTAATGGATGCGCGGCGGGATGACGGGCACCTTGCGCAGGTTGCGGCTGTCACAGTAGAGGGCGGAGGGGAAGTCTGCGGGGCAGTAGCACTCCCGGGGGCAGTCAGGGAAGACGGACGGGGGCCCTGGGGGCAGTGGGGGAGGCAGGTCTGTGGGCTCTGACGGCTCATGGGGCTGAGGAAAGCTGGGTGTGGGCCTGGGCCTGGGCCTGGGCCTGCGCCCGGGGCCGGGTCTTGGTCGTCTTGTTGACTGGCCGTGGGCCACTGAGGCCAAAATGAGCAGTGGGAGGAGCCAGCGGAGGGCTGACCTCATGGTCCAGGTGAGGCACCTGCAGAGAGGAGACACAGGAGGGCATCAGCCTTTGGGCTTGGTCACTGGGTGCCGGGTCTGTGCTGCCAGTCAGGCTCCCGGTGGGGTGTGGGTGCAGGGCTCAGGGGCTGCAGAGCTGGGGAGGAAGCAACAAGGGCTTGTGGCTGTGGACTCCCTGCCCAGGAGCCTGGCAGCAGGCTCGCTGGGCTGTGGATCAGAGGCCCTGAGGCCGGGCGCAGCTGCCCCATCACCTGTGGCCTGAGAACGCCATCCCTGCAAAGGGTCCTGGGTGCCCCTGGAGCATCCCCAACCCACACCCACGCTGACCCGATCTGCTTGGTCTTTAAAAAAAATTCATTTGATAGACTGTTTGGTCGAACCATTCATCTGAGGAAATGGAGTTTCATTGCTAACAATGGATTACAATCCACCAGCAAGTGCAGACCCGCTGTTTACAGATTCGGGGGCCTGGCGGGGAGGAGCCGCTTTGCCCAGGACAGACACTGGCGCGAGGCAGGCTGGGTGCAGACCCCGGGCCCCCTGAACCCAGGGCCGAGCTCAAGGCAGGGAGGGAAGGGCTCGGGCCGCTCACCCGTGCTCTGGGCCTCCCCTCTCAGCCCCTGCACTTGGCTCAGAGAACGCTGCTCTCTGCCAGCACAAGACATGCCAAGAATTTCTCCCCAGATGTGGAGGCTCCTGGGAAAATAAACAGGCGGGGAAGGGAGGACGTGGGGAAAACACTTTCCCTTTTTTTTTTGACCTGGTGTCAAGGCTCCCCGTATCCTTTGGGGGTGGAGATAAGGGGGGGTGTCAGGGAGAACTTCCTGTGCCTTTGGAAGAGGAAGCTGGAGGATGTTTTGGGGTTCCCTCCCTCCTGGCCCTGGTGACCTCTCAGACTGGGCCATGTGGTCTGAGTTGCACTGGGCCTTGGGGAATATCCGTAGGCTCGGGGTCACAGAGGGGAAGCAGCAGCTTTCCGGGGTCCTCCAGGGAGGGGTGCCTGGCCTTCCTGTTCCCCGGGGCCGCCATTCCTGTGACAGCCCTCCTGCTCTCCGGCCAGGGTCCCCGTTGCCACGTGGCTACCTCCACCCTCTGTGCCTCTTGCTCACACTTGTAGTGAGCCACCCCTCACCCTGGGGACTGGGACAGGTTGGGCGTGCAGCCTCTTGGGCTTCTGTAGCTAGAGGGGCCTGGGGTGTGTCCCCAGCTCACCTCTGATCCAGACCCCCTGCCCTCTCCCCCTCTCCTAGCCCACGTGGGTTGAGACTCTTCCCTTGCTTGCCCAGCACCCAGCTTCCTGCTGGCTGGGATCAAAGTCGAGCAGCAGGGTAGCGCAGTCCTGCGCTGGTCCTGCTGGGGGCTGCCGGAAACAGAGGGCGGAGCTTGGCCTGGCTGGGCAGGGACTGCGGCTCACCAACACAGCCTTGACCAGGGCCTGCTCACTCACGCATAGGTGAGCAGAGTCACAGGCACCGCTGCCTGTGTGCGTGTGAGCCCTTCTGCAGGGCGCTGGGTGTGGGAGGGAGGGCAAGCAGGCAGCGTCCACGCCTGTGCTGTCCCTCCACCTTCGTCCAAGGTGGTCCTGTCCCAGGCAGGCCTCTCCAAGGGGGTCCAGGGGGCCATTTCTCTGCTCCTCCTATCTCAAGGCACTGCCCGCTTAGATTCTTGGCTTTCCCTCCAGTCTTGGGAATACACTGAAAGGACTAAAGTGTGAACATGTTCATTGCAAAAGTTCAAGCGTTTGTCTTGTGGCTGGACCCTCCGTCACCCGTCATGGTGAACCATGGGGTAACATTTTATAAGTTGTTTTAATAATAATTTTATTATTTATATTATATATTTTATTAATTATACTGTATATATTTATATTAGTATTTATATATTTATATTAATTATACTGTAATTTTATTGACAATAGTGCAGCCAGGTTACATATAAATTAAGGAAGTGATTAAAACTTTTGTATTTTAAAAAACAAGCACTTTAAAAAGCCTTGGCTGGGGGAGGCCTTTGGTGCACTGTTAAGATGCCACTTGGGGGACCCACATCCCACACTGGGTTGTTGGGGTTCCCATCAGTGTGCACCCTGCAGGAAGCTCTGGGCAGGTCTGATCCCCTTAACTTGGTGTCCAAGACCCGGAATGAGCTTCTGGTGATGGGAAAGAGGGAGGCCCCAGCCAGACCTGGGAACCAGCCCGTGGCCAGGCACCTCCCAGGAGGCAGCAGGTGATGGCTCAAGTGCTTCGGTCCCAGCTACCCAAGTGGGAGACTCGGACTGAGCTTCTGGCTTCGGCCTGGCCCAGCCCTGTTTGTTGTAGGCATTTGGGAACTGAACCGGTGGGTGGGAGATTTCTGTCTCTTTGCCTTTCAGATATATAATTTGTTTAAGTCTCAGTGTTCATTTCCTTAATCTTTTGGCTTCTTTGTGAATTTGTTTCCTAATCACCCAGGCCTGGAAATGGACTGGCTCACCTTGGGAGGTGCCTGGCCACAGGCTGGTTCCCAGCTCTGGCTGGGGCCTCCCTCTTTCCCATCACCAAAAGCTCATTCCAGGTCCTGGACGCCAAGTTAAGGGGGTCAAACCTGCCCAGAGCTTCCTGCAGGAGCCTGCTGTGGGTGGGTGTCTCGAGGCCCTGTGCCAGGTAGCCCAGGCCTCTGATGGCGGGAGTGACAGGAGCAGCCAATGGTCACAGCTCTACCTGGTCAGCTGGCAGCCCAGCGCCCTGCTCATCCACAGGGAGCCCAGGCCTTCCTGGTCCCCATGCCCAGAGCAGGAGCCTGTGGGAAATGGTCGTATCTTCCCACTTGGCCTCCGACCCTTTCACATTCCACACCCCAGGGCTGGCCAAGCGCCTGCCTCCCAGAGCCTGTGCCAGCTCCCTAGGACATGCTCCCTGGGGCGCGGGGCGGGCTCCGTGTGGAGACTGGATGTGCCCCTCCCCGTGCCGGAGCCCAGCCCTCCCTCAGACCCGTTCTGTGCTCTCAGAAGCAAATCGGTTGGTTTCTAAGCTTTTCTCAGGGGGCCACGCCCCTTCCTGCTGCAGCTTGGCTGCCTGGGGCGAGGGAGTCTGAGGGCAAAGCCTGCTTTCTTGGGAGGCTGTGTGATGGCCTCCAAGCTCAAAAGCCGCACACTCTGCACTCCCGCCTTCCAGAACCTTCTGCCCAGTCCTCAGCTCGCTTAGGGTAGGTCATCCGTGTGTGTTTTGACGATTTTTTTTTTCTTATGCCTTGACAAGCGCGCCTCCGGCCCCCAACTTTCTGCTGGGCTCTGCTCACCTGTCTGCGGGTGCTTGTTGATTGCCTGGGTCACCAGCTCTGCACCCTGAGCCCCAACATGGCCTCTCACAAAGCTGCCGCTGCCTGGGGGCGGGGAGGGGGCAGTGGTCCGCCCCACCCCAAATTCACTGCTACGTGTAAGAACATTTCCTAAGAGAGTTCTAAGTCCAGACTTCAGTTCCAACTATGGTAGTTCTGGCTGGAGTCCTGGCCCTGGTTCTCCACCCCAGGTCCTCATCTGTGCGGGTCAGATGAGCTCATGCCTCGCAGGCATGTTATAGAGCGCAAATCTCTGCAGAGAGCCGGACTTTCGAAAATAGCAGCTGCTCCAGAGACTCGTGGATTCTTAAAGTGAGAGCGCCCTCTTCCCTACCCTGCCCGTCCCTTCTCGGTTAGCCCCCAGGGCTGGTGCAAGCCCTAGGCTCAGGGCAGGGCTGGGTTGAGGTCCCCATGGGTTTGCCAAGTTATGAGGAGAGGTTGAAGGGTAATTGGCTTCACATGGGGAGGTTGGGGCTGGGCTGGGAGGGAGGCGGGGCTTGTCTCCCAGGGCAGGCAGGATTCGAATCAGGGTCCCTCCCTTGCATGTGCTGGCATTCTCCAGTCCGGGCAGACTTCCTGTCTGGTTGGTCACCCCTAAGCCTCCATGGCTTACCCCGGACAGCCGCCCCGCCCAGAGCCATGCCCACGGACAGCAGAAGGCCCTCTCTCGCTTCCCTTCTTTCTGTTCTAAACCCAGACTTCTGAGCTCCCCCCGCCTCACTCCCACTTTCTCTTCCTGCAGTGGGAGTGGGGAGAGGTGGAGGTGAGGAGAGGAGAGGCAGGTGAGCTCTGTCTATGTGTTAGCAGTGGAGTTGGCCAGGCCCACCCTGGCTTCCGGAAGACCCTCTCAAAGTGCTGGGGTGGCCGAGGGGCTGGTGTGGGGGCCTGAGGGACTCCACATCCCGCCGTGCAGCTGCGCCTCCTGCCCGGGGGTAAGGGCGTAAGGCTGAGCCTGCCGGGGTCGTGGGGAGCACGTCTCGGCCCCTCCATCCCACCCGGTGATGTGACTGTTCTGAACCTCAGCTTCCTGATCTGCACCTGGGGAGAGCAAAGCCTTCCCTGTGTGTGCATCCCGCGCCCCCGTCGTCATCCAAGGCAGGTGTGATCAGCGACTTTCAAATGTGCTGCAGATCAGAAAATGCTAAAAATAAGCATTGCACCATCGGAGAAACCGTCTGTGTCCCGGCGGCCACCACCGGGCGAAGTGTAAACAGCAGGAGGCCAGCAGAGCAAGTTTTCCACTGTGAGGGCGTGCCAGCTCTGCCCCACCCCCCACCCGACCCCTGAAGAAGGCCCGGATGAGGCCGCGGTGGGCTACAGACCTGGGTCTAACCCTGCAAACTCTCCAGCTGCCTAGCTTGGTGCCTTTGAGCAAGCCTCAGTCTCCTCTCTGTTAAATGGGCGTGCTGACCCCTTCTGATGGCATTGTTCTGCGGGCTGAGTCGCTGTGTGCAGAGTGAGGAAGGAGCGACTATTAAGGGATGGTCCGGATCATTTCAGAGTACTGGGGTCTCCTTCCCTCCACTCAGGGGCGCTGGCAGTCTGGCTACTGGCTCTTCCACACGGAGCAACTTCCTGCCCTTGGGGACTCGTGAGGCCACACTTGGGGCTCAAGATCTACTAGGTTGGAGAAGCCCCCAGCCACCTGGGGGGGGGGGGCTCGCTGTCCCCTGAGGCTTTGGCGAGGGGGGTAGGAGAGGGGAGCAAGGCAGATCAAGTGTGAGACTTCCCCCAACCTGTTGCACCTGGCTTTTTTTGCCCCTTCCAGCCTTGAAATGCTTCACACACATTCCCAGTAGGTGAGGTTGGGGGTTGGGGGTGGTGGTGGTAAGAAATCATTTTGCCCTTCCCTGGGAAGGCTGCTGGGAGGGACAGGGGAGGGGCCCAGCACGGGGCTCCTGGGGGTCTTGGGGCAGGCAGAGCAGCAGGTGAGAGCAAACAGAAGCGCTTTGAAGCTATCTTCAGGGACCGGTCCTTCTAGAATGTTCCTCTGAGACATGGCTACCTGTGCCTGCAAGGAAGAGGGAGGGACATTGCAGGTCGCAGGAGATGCTCCCTGGGCCCTCAGGTGCCCACTTCCGTTCCCAGTAAAGGGGTCCCTTTCCCAGAGAGCCGCACAGCCCTCACGCCCAGCCAATGCTGCCACAAGTCCTGGCTCGTACGTGAGTGCCGAGACCCCTCGCAGGGCCCTACTTCGGCTTCTGCAGGCCCGGCTGACCACCAGAATTCCTGGCTACTGCAGCAGCAGTGGACTCCTGGGTCTGCAGGGAGGAGCCGGACTCCCGTGTTCACAGCAAGCCCTGCATACCCCTCCCCTGGCCCCCGTGATGCTGAGGCCAGCTCTGCCTGGGTGCCCGGCCCAGGAGCTGCAGGAGCTGGGAGATGGAGAGGGTCCCTTCGCTTCCTCCCTCGCTTAGCTTAGGGAACTGCTGCCTTTATTTATTGTCCCTCTTTCTCTCCACCACAAGGACCCCTGGCCAAGCTGAATGGCTGGGGCAGTTTCTGAACAACTCAATTTAGTTTTGTTCCTGACTCCTGCAAGGAGAAAAATGGAATTCATTGTCTTCCTAGTGGGGATTAGGACCTCCAAGGCTCGGGAGCTGGGCTGCTTCCCTTTTCTTTCCGAAAGCTGAGGGGCTTGGGCCAGTGAGGCCGAGACCCAGGCAGCTGAGGAGACTCTGCGCCCGTCGGAAGCCGCTTGCCCTGCCTCCTCCCCAGCTAAGCTCACAAGAACGAAGTTCTTCCAGCTCCTGGCCTCCTGGCTCCCTCCTCCCTGCTCGGCCTGGACTGGGACGCAAGCTTTCCTCCCGGCTCTTGGCTCTTCCGTCTCAGCGGGAAGAGACGTTCTCTCTTCCTCTTACAGCTGGGGAGGCGAGAGACGCAGGCAGAGCCCGCGCGTGTGTGTCTTTGACAACGTGCGACAATACAGGAGAGGTGTGGGGAGCTGGGTCCCAGTGTCCGGTTTCTATGGAAACACCTGCTCTGCCGCGATTCTGCACGCCGTCCTCTCTCTGTGCTACAACACGCATCGGGACCAAGGAAGTTTAACTCCTGTAGCAAGCCAGTACAGAGGAGCAGAAAGAGCGAGGCTGTGAGGCCCGCAGACCGGAGGCAGAGGTGGAAGGCGGGGAGGAGGGAGCAGGGAGAGAGGCCATCGGCGCCCAGGTTGGACAGCGCAGGAGGACGCTCTCTGCGGGGAGGAATCTTCCACATCCCCGACCCCTCTCCGACCTGGGCTTACCTGCACACACCTGCCTCTTCTCTCAGTGCTGGGGCTAGCCCTCCTCTTCCTCCCCCACCCTTCGGTGGAGCCGGGGCAGCCGCGAGCCAGCTAGAAGTTCTGATCTCCCAGTGGTGCGTGCCTGCAAGTGTTTGCCTGATTTTCTTCCACCAGATCCTATTGGGGTGGGGAGGTTAGGTTAGGGGGAGGGAGGGGCAGGTCCAAGGGAGGGAGGAGAGAAGGGAGGGAAGGAGGGAGGCCGGGAGGGAGGGAGGGAGCTTGGGAAAGGAGGAATGACAACAATACAGTCTTTCTTTGGCAGCCAGCACTCCCAAAGTCTTCGTCTACACACCATGCCCACTAACGGGCTCGCTTTTAATAACATTTCCTTCTGCCGTGGCCGCTTCTGAGGGGGATTGTTCAACCCATGTTTGGAAAACAAGCCAAATTAACAGGAAATGGCCTGAAAGAGCAAGCCCCATGCAGGCCTGGGGCTGGGCTGGACAGCATTGCCTGCTGCTACCCAGTGTGGGGTTTGGATGGTTCTCCCGAGCAGGCAGGTCCTGTGCCCAGTCACCTTCCCCAGGTGCTCACATACGGGGTGCAGCCTCCCCGAGTTGTGAGCTGCTGTGGGAGGTGACTGTGGTTTGGCTGCCCAGGGGTTGAGGACCAGAGAGGGAAGTCTGACCTGGGGACACACAGCAAAGCTGGGGCGGAATGGAGGTTGGATGTAAGAGCTAAAGCCATGACCCTCAGCTCACGTGGACAATGTCA
This sequence comes from Lepus europaeus, assembly GCF_033115175.1. Taxonomy (NCBI): domain Eukaryota; kingdom Metazoa; phylum Chordata; class Mammalia; order Lagomorpha; family Leporidae; genus Lepus; species Lepus europaeus. Next base: position 18,888,539 of record NC_084840.1, on the reverse strand, counting down.
GCATCTTTCTCAGCTTCTCCGTGTCACATGTAGTGACATCCGGGGGCTGTGTAGTCTCGGCACAAGGTGCTAGGGAAGTCCCAGTCCCCCCATGTGTGTGTCACCATCCCAGGAGGCCCATTCGAGTACCATGGCGACCTCTCATGTGGCCCCCAGCGAAGAACCTCAGCACACCTGCAGCTCAGGTGCCTGCCCTCCCTGTGGGCTCCTCGGGCAGCCAGAGGAAAGCACTCCTTCCTCACCTGCGCCAACCCAGGGCCGAGCAGGGAGCGCTAACCTTAGGGCCAGCAGCCTCCTTGCAAGCTGTGCGTCTCGGGCAAGGTCACTACGTCACAGGCAGCCTCAGTCCCTTGTTCATAAAAACAGGATGACAGCGCCAGAGTTGTGAAGATGAAACCATGTTATAGGGGCCGGCGCTGTGGCATAGTGGGTAAAGCCGCCACCTGCAGTGCCGGTTCAAGACCCGGCTGCTCCATTTCTCACCCAGCTCTCTGCTATGGCCTGGGAAAGCGTGGAAGATGGCCCAAGTCCTTGGGCCCCTGCACCCAATGGGAGACCCAGAAGATGCTTCTGGCTCCTGGCTTCAGATTGGCACAGCTCTGGCCGTTGTGGCCAACTGGGGAGTGAACCAGCAGATGGAAGACCTCTCTCTCTTTTTCTGCTTCTGCCTCTGCCTCTCTGTAACTCTGACTTTCAAATAAATAAATGAATATTTTTTTAAAGAAACCATGTTATAAATGTGGAGTGCTTCATAAACTGGGGAGCTGTTCGGGCTTAGGGAAGGAGTTGCTATGAGTGGCGATCAGTCTAAGGAAAGGAGAAGGAAGAAGAAAGCCCTCACCTTGCAGCCCCCCACCCCACCCCAAATCCAGGTTCATTAACCCTGGGTGTGCCAGGCCACTCCTGAGGGGGTACTGCCCGCTCTGCAGGCTGAGGACATCTGGCCTCAGCTCAGCTTGTTTCTGCTGGCATGGGGGTGTGGCAGGTGTATAAGAAAGGGGAGTGTGGTCGAGTGTGGTGAGGGAGCTTGGGCAGGGTGCAGGGGCAAGGGAGGTGGGCAGGGTGTCACCTACACCCATGTGTGAGGGGTCCACTCAAACCCACGAGTCTCTGCTCTGGGGTGTGATGGTGACCAACCTCCTAGCCCTTCCCAAGCCGGTGGTGCTTACCGGTGGTCTGTGCACCTGGCATGGCTCCAAGGCCCAGCATGTTTGCTTGAAACAAATTAATTTAAAATTTTTTAAAAAATAAGTATTTATGAAAGGCAGAGCAACAGAAAGAGATATATGTAGAGAGAGATCTCCCACTGTTGGTTCACTCGCTGAATGGCCGCAATGGCCGGGTCTGGGCCAGGCCAAAGCCAGGAGCCCGGAGCTCCAGCTGGGTCTCCCACGTGGGTGCAGGGGTGCAGGTTGTTGGACTGTCTTCCGCTGCCTTCTCAGGCACGTTAGCAGGGAGCTGGATGGGAAGCAGAGCAGCTAACACCCTAACTGGTCCACTCATTTTGGGTGCCGGCAGCACCAGCGGCGGCTCGACCCGCTGCACCACAGTGCCAGCCACCAAGATGTTTCCCTGTGGGGAATTTTAACCATCGCCATATTGCCCCAGAACTGTAACCTCACTGTCTGACCGTGCAACCGCGACAATTACCGACACAGCCAGCCTGGTTTCGTCTTGTCCCATCTCCCACAGACCCGACTGCTACATCAGAAGCAATTTTAAATTGGATCCGAGTGACCTTAGGCAGGGCGAGCAGCTCCCAGTGCACATGGTGGCCAGCCCTCACTGCTCCCCGGGCCTGGAGCCGGGGGTCCCGGCTGACCCACCTCCCCGCCTGTCCTTGAAGAGTCACGTTCACGGCCACCGTCTAGATGCGACATGTGAGAGGGGATGAACTGGGGACACTGTCAGATCGGCTCCACCCATCTGTCCTTCTCAGCCTCTGACAGGGACTAAACGGCCGGCACTGGAGACAGAAGACCCGGCTCCTGAGACCCGGCTGTGTCGTGACCTTGGAGCTGTCTCTCTCCGCCCTGTGAAACACGAGGTCCTGCTGTGTGACCCCCACGTGGTGAGGAGAGTCCGAGACTTGGAGACAGGGGACCAGGGCCGAGGCGCCTGCACCGCCTTGCTCGCTCCTCCTGGGAACCTAAGTTTCCCCTCCATCCCACCCCTCTTCTAGGGAAGCCTGGGGGAGGGCATTCTGCAGTTCTCTGTGGCTCCTCCAGACCCCCCCGGCCGCCCCAGGCTCAGGCGCCAGCGATGTGTTCTGGGGACACTCAGGGACATTTGATGGGAGTGCTGTGGCCATAGTGGGAAGCCGGGAGTCCAGGCAGCTGCTGCCCTGTGCTGCTTATGGGGAGAGGGCCAAGGCTGCTGGTTGGGGGCAGCACGCAGAGGCAGGCTCGGGCGGGAGGCCGGGCAGGGATCCTGCAACTCTTGTTGGCAATTTGGGCTCCTTTCGCCGCTGGGCCTGGCCGCCCTTCCCTCCTCAACTGAAGCCCTCGTCGGGGCGCACAGTAACGGCTGCCTTGGCCACCAGCTGTGAGCGCTGACAGCAGAAGAAAGGGCACGATTGTACCAAGCCCCTGCTTTGGCAACCCGGGCAGGGGCTCAGCCCCTCCCGCCCCACGGCCCTGGCCCTGACTCTGCCGGGAAGGTGCCCTGGGGGCCTGGGCCCAGCGCTCATCCTCCCTGCAGAGGCTGGCCCTGGATGGGCCCCCACCCCTTCCAGCAGAGGATCCAGGCCTGGGGTAGCTGGGGGGGCTGGGCGAACTCACGGCAGGGGAGACGCTGCGGCCGCCCTGTGGCCGCCCAGCCCACCGGTCAGCCTGGGGGGCCCAGGTTGCCTGGGGTGAGTGGGCGCCTGGTGGGCTTCGTGGCTTAGCCCACAGCACCCACCGAGGGCTTGGCACTCCCTGGGGGCCAGGAGGGGTCTGCTTCACCAGAGGCAGGGGTTGAACAAGGACAGTCTCTGTTCCTGTCTTTGGACAGGTAACACCTTCTGTTGATTGAAAATCACAAAGACACAAAAGGATCGGCGGACGGTCTGCCTCCCTGCCCGCCTCCCATCACCCATTCCCTTGGACCGGTGGCTCGTGTCCCGCCTGGTCTATTTCATGCCCGGTGAGCGATAAGTCAGCAGCCGCGTGCTCTGCTGTCCTCTGAGCAGGGGATCAGGACGGCCACCCCGCACTGGCACGCAGGGCACCGCCTCCCCCCACCCTGTCTGCTCCCCGTCTCCCTGTGTTTTGAAGGTGGACAGCGCTGGGCTGGGCATTTCCCAAGCCTGGCCCTCTCTGAGCATCGATTTCTCCACCGTCAGCTGCAGTGCATCCGCTCGGCTGTGCAGGGAAAGACCCGGTCTCCTCTCCCTTCGCTTTCTTCTCCAGTCTCCGGCCCGGAGGGGCCCTTCCCTGGGATGGTGGAAATCTCCACGCAGTCCCAGCCCGCCCTGGTGTCCCTGCCCCCTCTGGAGTCATGCGCAGCCTGAGGCAGAGTTGGGGGAGAGTCTGAGGGAGGTCAAGCTCACGGCTCCTGGTTAACGGCGCTGCTGGCCATGTGCTGCCGCCTGTGGGGCCTCTCCTGTCCGGGCAGCTGCACGCAGGGGACAGGAAGCTTGCATGGGGCTGCGACTGCTCCGGAGACGGGTTGGCGGCCTGGCGCTGTGCCGGGGCAGGCCCCACAGGGCGCCCTCGCTCCCCCGTGAGCCGGCCCCAGCAAAGGGGCCCTTTCTTCTCAGGCAAAAGAAGTTACCTTGTGCCCTGCACTTCTGGCCAAGGCACCGTTTCGACGCCCAGAAGCCCTCGCGGCTCCCGATGGGAAGCGAAGGCATGGCTTCCTCCTGCAAGAGGCCCGGGGCGGGTGCCGGCCGGCGAGGGGGACTCCGTGTCCGTCGAGCTGGAGCTGTGCTGTGGGCGCAGTTGTTGGGGAGCCCCCGGCCTCGCTGTGCTCACTGTCCACGATCCTGCCGGCAGCCGTGCACATGTGGGCATCCTGCGGTCTGGCAGGGGACGGCTGGGTCGGACCCTGGTGGAAGTGATGGCATGGAACCAAGTCCTACAGACCTAGCGTTTGGGCTGTACGTGCCAAGGCTACCCCACCACGGCTGTGAGCCCTGGGGGTGCTCGGAAAGCATCACTTCCGGGGTCCCCCAGTTCCCGAGGAGCCAGGCTCAGGTGAGAGGCCTCCCAGGCGAGGTCCTCCTGGGTACCGGGATGTCCCAATCCAATCACGTCATCCTAAAACCCCTTCTACCTTCACTGTGTTGTCACGGCAGAGGCACAGCCAGTCCCAGGCCTCTGGGGCCACCTGCTCCATGCCCAGGCTTATTGGATGAGGGCACCGCGTCACAGGCCCAACCGCATTGCCGCCCTGTGAGGACGGCCAGGCTGTGGACGCATGTGGTCCGTTGTGCCCCATGTCGCCGGGTCTAGGAGGGCAGGAGCAAGCAAGGAGCAGCACACCTGACCTTGGGGCTCCCCACGTCCACCTGTGCACTGGCGGCATCTTCAAGCTGAATAACAGCAGAGCCACCTGAGGGCCACTGTGGGCCAAGCCCCCTGGGAGGCCTCCCCACGTACCAGCTCCTTAGTCGTCACACAGCCCTAGGAGACAGGTGCTACTGTGCCCATTTCACAGGTGAGAGAGTGAGGCACAGACGGTTCACGTGCCCGAGAGCACACATCTAAGATGTGAATCCCAGCCCCCCGCCTCCAGCGCTCTTGTGTGTGTGTGTGTGTGTGTGTGTCTATATCGCGGTGATGAAGGAAACGCGGATTCTTTTTTTTAAAGATTTATTTGTTTGTTTGAAAGGCAAATTACAGAGAGGTAGAGGGTGAGAGAGGGAGAGGGAGAGGGAGAGGGAGAGGGAGAGAGAGAGAGAGAGAGAGAGAGAGAGAGAGAGAGAGAGAGAGGTCTTCCATGCACTGGTTCAATCGCCACATGGCCGAAACGGTTGGAGCTTCACTGATCTGAAGCCAGGAGCCAGGAGCTTCCTCCAGGTCTCCCACATGGGTTCAGGGGCCCAAGGACTTGGGCCATCTTCTACTGCTATCCCAGGCCATAGCAGAGAGCTGGATGGGAAGTGGAGCAGCTGGGACTCGAACCAGTGCCCATATGGGATGCTGGCACTGCAGACGGTGGCTTTACTAGCTATGCCACAGCGCTGGCCCCAGAAATGCAAGTTCTTTAAAATTGCCAACCCCATGCAGCTTTGTGTCTTTCAATATTTTCTATTCATCCAAGTCCAACCATCATTATATACTTTTTGTTAAAGCTTTACATATTTATTTGAAAGGCAAAATGACAGAGAGAGAGGGAGAGACAAAAAGAGAGAGATCTTCTATCTGCTGGTTCACTCCCCAAATGCCTGCAACAGCTGGGGCTGGGCCACGCCGAAGCTGGGATCCAGGAGCTCCATCCGGGTCTCCCATGTGGGTGCAGGGGCCCAGGTATGTTGAGTCACCCTCCACTGCTTTCCCAGGTGAATTAGTAGGGAGCTGGATTGGAAGCAGAGCACCCGGGACTCGAACCAGGCACTCTGCTATGGGATCAGGCATTGGTAGGAGTGGCTTTACCCGCTGCGCTATAAGGCCCACCCCACGTGCTTTTTAAATGTTGAAGAGAAATCTTCACACTGGGAAACTGAACAAGCACCTGGGTTTCGGTTTCTCCTCCTTAAAATAAGGAGTCCTCCGATCCCCATGGTGGACTCCCCAAGTGCGTCCCCTTCTGCCGGCTCCTGGCCTTGCCTTCCTCCCCGGCCCGCCTTCCCTCCAGGGTGCGGACTCCTCCCGCGTTCTGCCCTCCTCCCTCCTGTCCACCAGCTCCCGCGGGCTGTGCTCCCTGCCTCCCCTCGGCCTGTCTCCCGCACAGCCGGCGATCAGGATCCCGCTCGGAGCCCAGACGGCCGGGCACAGCTTCTCCTGTGTGTCTGCCCACCACACTGCAGAACCCCACCCCCCTCTCCTGGTTTCCTGCAGTCTCCTCACTTCCTCTTACCCATGACCCAGCGCTCGCGTTATTTCCCACGCACAAAACCTATCGATCGTGTGGCATCCCTCCGCTGCTCACGCCGTGAAATGGAAACGCCGTGACCGCCGCAGGCTGGTCTGCCGTCCTCATCTGCTTCCACGATGGTTTCGTGTCTCCAGGCCTTCGCCAGGTGCACGTGTCCTCTTTCCTCTCATTCCCTGCTTGAGGAACTCCTATTCTCCCTGCAAGGCCCCAGTCAAATGTCCCCTCTCGTGTGGCACTCACCTCGGTTCCCACGGGCACAGCGTGTGCACTCCCGCCTGCACCCACCCGGCTCCGTTCCTGTGCTTGCTGCCTACCGCGGTGACTGCCGGATGGTACCTCTGCTGCCTTCGCAGGATCGAAAGTCTCCAAGGCAGACAGCCAGCTCCTGGCACGCAACTAATGGCGGTCAGAAGGGGTGCACTTGTGGATGCTCCCTGCGTGCATTCGTGGGCAGGACAGAACAGCAGCACGTTGAATCCTCACAACAGCCCCGGGGGCGGCAGGTGCTGCTACTCTCACGCCCCGTACAGATGGGGATATTAAGACGCAGAGTACGATGTCAAAGGCAGGATTTGAACCCAGGCAGCCTGGCTCCGGGGCCCTCGCTGCTTGCACTGTACTGAGAAGCACTCACAGAGTGAATGGCAATGCGTAGGCTCTGAGCAAGTGTGCGTGTGTGTATGCCTGTGTGTGTACATGCCTGTGTGTGTACATGCCTATGTGCGTGTGTGTGTATGCCTGTGTGTGTGTACATGCCTGTGTGTGTACATGCCTGTGTGTGTACATGCCTGTGTGTGTTCATGCCTGGGTGTGTACATGCCTGTGTGTGTATGCCAGTGTGTATGCCTGTGTGTGTGTGTATGCCTGTGTGTGTGTACATGCCTGTGTGTGTGTACATGCCTGTGTGTGTATGCCTGTGTGTGTACATGCCTGTGTGTGTTCATGCCTGTGTGTGTACATGCCTGTGTGTGTATGCCTGTGTGTGTACATGCCTATGTGCGTGTACATGCCTGTGTGTTCATGCCTGTGTGTGTGTACATGCCTGTGTGTGTGTATGCCTGTGTGTGTATGCCTGTGTGTGTACATGCCTGTGTGTGTATGCCTGTGTGTGTGTACATGCCTATGTGCGTGTACATGCCTGTGTGTGTTCATGCCTGTGTGTGTACATGCCTGTGTGTGTATGCCTGTGTGTGTACATGCCTGTGTGTGTGTACATGCCTATGTGCGTGTACATGCCTGTGTGTGTTCATGCCTGTGTGTACATGCCTATGTGCATGTACATGCCTGTGTGTGTTCATGCCTGTGTGTGCACACACGTGTGTGCATGTGTGTGTATGCATCGTGTACATGCCTGTGTGTGTGTGTTCAGAACATGATATGCCTCAGTCCTTGCCCGCCCTGTCCCTGTGTCAGGCTGCACTGGAAACCTGGTCTTCCGAGGCCTGCTGTGGCTTCCGTGAGTGACAGCCTGGCATCTCGCCTCGCGTGTGTCCCTGACCCTCGCGCAGTCCTCTCGTCACTCCGGGTCCACCCTCCTCTCCTTGTGCTTCCGCTTGATTTTGCTCAGCTTGCTCCGTCTGGCCAGCAGCTTAGGGAGCGGGGGTGGGGGCTCCTCTCCCTTTTGGCCGCCCTGGACCCCCTCTTCCTAACCCCATGCACAGCCCTGGCCTTGTTCGGTGCCAAGCCACAGAGCTCAGGGGCCGAGCCACGTGGCTGCCCACCCTGGCTCCCTTCTGAGGCTCCCGACTCCTGCGCTGCCAAGGGGTGAGGACCCAGCCAGGCCCAGAGCGAAACCAGGAATGCGCCTGGTGGGTTTTGTCCTCGCCCGCCTCCAGGCTGTGCTCTGCTTCCAGTGTAGGCCTCTGTGCCCCCGGGACTGGTGACCCTGGGCCCATGCTGAGGCAGAGCAGGAGAGACCACAGGCGCCCTGCAACAGTCAGGCCTGCTCGCGCCCAGGCTTGGTCCCGGGGACAGTGAGAGAAGGACCACTCCTGGCTGGTGGAGCGGGCAGAGAAGCCACGCCCGGTTTCACCCTTGCTCTTCCTCCCCAGCAGGTGCCCAGGGAGGGTGGCAGGGGGCCTTGGGGGCTGCACGGAGCACACGAGGCAGCTCCTTGCCTGCTACTCTGAGAGTGGGCGGTGCACAGACGGGACCCCCGAGGACGCAGGGCCCGTGTCCACTGACCCCGGAGGTGAGGGAGAAGTGATATTCTGGCTGTGGCTCGCAGAAGAGCACAGGGGAGCATTGTCACGTGGCATCTGCGCCAAGCGACACCACGTTTGCTTGTGGTGTTTATGCTGCCCTTGGCCTGCATCAGCAGGGGGTGTCACCGAGAGAGCACCAGACTCAGGGCCGTGAGCGGGGAAAGTTGCTCACTGGGCACCAGCGCCATCAGCAGCTGCGAACACATGCGGCTGCCCCAGCCAGGCCGTGGGAAGCCCCTCCTGGCTTCCTCTCTTAGCAGGTGCTCTGGGGGTGGGGCAGGGGGCTCGGCAGCAAGAGCAGCCCCTCCAGGCCACCGTGGCATCCCGCCCGAAGCCCCTGCCCCAGGTCGGTCCCTGGAAGCCCAGGTCCTTGGTCCGCTCAGCTTGGGGCCTTGGGGCCAAGCTGTCCCATCCCGTCAGGCTGGGCCGGGCCTCCAGGCTGGAAAGAGTGAGGCGAGTGAGGGGCCGCCCATCTTGGCCCACCCCAGGTGTGGGCAATTTTCAGGCCCGGTGGAGCCAAGCCGCAGAACGAAGGCAAAAAGGCAAAACATGTTTTGGAAGTGGCTGGCAGCCCCGACTGTCTGCTCCACGCGCCAGGGCTCAGCGCAAGGCTGTGGCTCTTTGCAGTGTTGCGAGGCGCAGGGGAAGGCAGCCTGGGACAGACACCCTCGGATGTGGAGGCCCTCCCCTCCCCCCGCCATGCCTTCGCCCCCCACCCATCACTGTCAGCCCAGCATCTGAGGAGGAAATGACCTTGTCGGGAAGGGCAGTTTTCCTTCCGTCTACCTCGCCTCTCTCGTGCTGTAACCCAGGTTGTCACTGGGGTTGGAGGAGGCTTTGGGCTCCTTGGAGACAGGTGCCGGGTACACACAGCAGGCGTTGTCATTAGCCTCTTACATCGTTAGCATTACTCATCTGTCGGCTTCTGAATGCAGGAGCGCTCTGGGCAGGCAGCCACCCTCCCTCCTGTTTGTGCTGTGGTGGGGAGGCCAGGCCTGGGGAGCAGTGGAGGAGAAAGACAGAGGCAGGCGGGGGCCGGGGGCAGCCAACCCCAGACCAACGTGAGGATGGCTGCCTCCCCCCTCTCTGCCCAGGGCTCTGGGGTGGGCTGGGGGGAGCTGGGCTGGAGGGCCTGTCACACGCCGACTGCTGGGGACAGGAGGCCGCTGCCAGGGTCCCTGCCCAGCCCCTCCCTCTCCAACCTCCCTGCCTCTCCTCCCCACCTTTCCCATCTCACCTCTCCCTCCTTGTCCTCCCCTTCCCCTGCGTCTCTCCCCTTCCTAGCCTCTTCCTCTCTCCTGCAGGCTGGGGCTGTTCCCGTGGCCTGCTCTGGGCTCTGGGCGGGACGCACCTGCTGGGCCCTTCCCCCAGTCCAGGAGCTACAGGTGCCTGCTGCCTCCTCACGTCCCTGCTTCCCTCTTGGGAGTTTCCTTCCCAGCCCCTAAGCGTGACACTGGGCCTTGGGCTCCTTGGCCAGGGGAAGGCACCCATGTTCTCCCTTCACCCCATCTTCCGGTCCCCTTGCCGGCCCCGCCGATGCCCTCTGATAGCCTTGCCTCTTCCCTCCCTGCTCTCCTCCCTGATGGTTTGGGAGGTTTATTAATTTATTTGAAAGGCAGAACTAGAGAGAGAGGGAAACAGAGAGAGATCTTCCATCGGCTGGTTCCAGGGCTGGGCTAGGCTGAAGCCGGGACCCGTGAACTCATCCATGTTTCCCACGTGGGTGGCAGGGACCCAAGCACTTGGGCCATCCTCTGCTGCCCCCCAGGCGCCTTAGCCGGGAGCTGGATTGGAAGTGAAGCAGCAGCTGGGACTCGAACTGGCGCTCCCATATGGGATGCCGGTGTTGCAAGGCTTAAGCCCCTGCACCACAGGGCTGGCCCCCAGGGCCCCTGTGCATCCACCGTATGTGCTGCACTGGACTGCCATCCATTCGGCCAATGTTCACCGAGTGCCCACGACATGACTGGCTGCAGGCTAGGCTCTGAGGACACGGCTGTGCATAGAACAGACCACGCTCCTGCCCTCCTGGGGTTCAGCCTGGGGAAGAATGCAGAAATAAACAAACACAAGAAGAAACCCTGGCGTGGTGAAGCCGTGAAGGCAGAAGGAGCCCACAGTGGGTCCCCGATGCCTGTTTCTAGCTGGCATGAGCCGTGAGTTAGCTCCTCATTAATTTTTTTCCCATTTCATTTCTTACTGTTTCCACATCTGAAGGCTAGTCTGGTCTGCGCCACTGAAAAATATCCTTAATTACTATCCTTAGTTACAACCGGTCCTAAATGGTTCTGCCGTTTGTTCCCCTTGTGCTAGTCCTGGCTCCCTGTAATAGCAATGGAGTTCCACGCATTGAAGAGTCACTATGTGCCAGGTCATGTGTCCAGAACCTTGAAGGGCTGGCGCTGTGGCGTAGCAGGTAAAGCCATCGCTTGCAGCGCCGGCATCCCATAGGTGCCGGTTCCAGTCCTGGATGCTCCACCTCTGATCCAGCTCGCAGCTAATGGAAAACAGCAGAGGCCAAGTGCTTGGGCCCCTGCACCCATGTAGGAGACCCGGAAGAAGCTCCTGGCTCCTGGTTTCAGACTGGCCAGCTTTGGCCATTGTGGCCATCTGGGGAGTGAACCAGGGGTGGAAGATGTCTCTCTCTCTCTTTGTGTGTGTGTGAGTGTGTGTCTCCCTCTCGGTAACCCTGCCTTTCAAATAAATAAATATTTTTAAAAAGAGAACCTTAATGTATTACCTCATTTAAATTTTAAAAGACTTATTTATTTGAAAGGCAGACTGACACAGAGACAGAGATCTTGCAACTGCCCCAATCAGATGTACTGAAAAAAAAAATTCAGTTGACATAAACTGTGTATATGTATATATGGCACTAATATGACCTTTACAATTAAAATTATTTATTTATTTGAAAGCGAGGCAGAGTGAGAGAGAGAGAGAGAAAGAGAGCGAGCGAGCGAGCTTTCATCCACTGGTGCTCTCTCTAAATGACAGGAAGTGGGGCTGAAGCCAGGAGCCAGGAGCTCGGCACAGGCCTCCCGTGGGGGTGGCAGAGGCCCGACCTCTGGCGCCGCCACTGCTGTCTCCCAGGGTCTTCATCAGCAGGCGGCGGGGGCAGGAGCCCAAGCCAGGCACAAAGCCCAGGATCTCCGGCGGGGGATGGAGGTGTTTGCAGTGTCTGAACCACTAGGCCAAGTGCCCACCCCAGACGCTCCGCTGCGATGGGTGTAGGCACTACGAATGGCTAAACCGAGGCAACTCACGTATGTGTAATTCTTTTTGTGATGAAAACATTTAAAATCTACTCTTAGGATTTTGCAGTATACAATGTATCCTCTTTTATAAGATTTATTTATTTGAAAGTCAGAATTATAGAGAGAGGGAGAGACAGAGAGGGAGAGCGAGATCTTCCATCCATGTTTCACTCCTCAGATGGCTGCAATAGGAGGGGCTGGGCCAGGCTGAAGGCAGGAGCCAGGAGCTTCTTTCCGGTCTCCCACGTGGGTGGCAGGGGCCCAAGCACTTGGGCCATCACCCACTGCCTTCCCAGGCGCATGGGCAGGAAGCTGGATCAGAAGCAGAGTAGCTAGGAGTTGAACTTCCACTCTGATATGGGATGTGGGTGTCTCAAGGGGCAGCTTAACTTGCTGCACCACAGCGCCTACTCCTGGACATTTTTTATGCCCCAATCAGGTGTAAAATATTCATATAATCATGAAAAATTTTATGTCACGCCACTTCCCCCACATCAAAACCATTCAGTGGGCCAGCACTGTGGCTCACTTGGTTAATCCTCCGCCTGTGGCGCCGGCATCCCATAGGGTGCAGGGTTCTAGTCCCGGTTGCTCCTCTTCTAGTCCAGCTCTCTGCTGTGGCCCGGGAAGGCAGTGGAGGATGGCCCAAGTGCTTGGGCGCCTGCACCCGCATGGGAGACCAGGAGGAAGCACCTGGCTCCTGGCTTTGGATTTTTGCAGCACTGGCTGTAGCGGCCATTTGGGGAGCGAACCAAGGCCTTTCTCTCTGTCTGTCTCTCTCATTGTCTATAACTCTACCTGTCAAATAAATAATAATAATAAAAAAACTAAAAAAAAATTTTCAGTGAGATCTCTAGTTTCCAGTAACCATGGACTAGATTATTTGGGCCAAAACAATTCTTGAAAACAAATGAAATGATAAATAAAATATACATTCTTATTTTCTAAAAGCAAAAATATGAAAAACCAAGAGCTAATAAGAGCCAGTCAGAATGAAAGAAGGGACGGGGCAGAACTAAAGCGGACAATGGAAACCCCAGGGACAGAGATAGAAATTTTGGGATCCCAGCAAGTCTGACTCCTGCCAGGGCAGGCAGGGAGGAAGCGGAGAAGGTGGGGATGGGGTCCCTCCGCAGGCAAGGATCACAGAGGAGCACAGCGTGGAGAAAAGGGGCCGGCGCTGTGGTGCAGTGGGTAAAGCCGCCACCTGCAGTACGGGCATCCCATATGGGCGCTGGTTCGAGTCCCGGCTGCTCCACTTCCGACCCAGCTCTCTATGGCCTGGGAAAGCAGTGGAGGATGGCCCTGGTTTGGACCCCTGCACCCACATGGGAGACCTGGAAGAAGCTCCTGGCTCCTGGCTTCGGATCGGCACAGTTCCGTTCACTGTGGCCAGTTGGGGAGTGAACCAGCAGATGGAAGATCTCTCTCTCTCTCTCTCTGCCTCTCCTCTCTGTGTGTAACTCTGACTTTCAAATAAATAAATAAATCTTAAAAAAAAAAAAAAAGAAAGAGCCGGCACCGCGGCTCACTAGGCTAATCCTTCGCTTTGCGGCGCTGGCACACCGGGTTCTAGTCCCGGTCGGGGCACCGATCCTGTCCCGGTTGCCCCTCTTCCAGGCCAGCTCTCTGCTGTGGCCAGGGAGTGCAGTGGAGGATGGCCCAAGTCCTTGGGCCCTGCACCCCATGGGAGACCAGGATTAGCACCTGGCTCCTGCCATCGGATCAGCGTGGTGCGCCGGCCGCAGCGCGCCTACCGCGGCGGCCATTGGAGGGTGAACCAACGGCAAAAGGAAGACCTTTCTCTCTGTCTCTCTCTCACTGTCCACTCTGCCTGTCAAAAAAAAAAAAAAAAAAAGAAAAAAAAAAGAAAAAGAAAAAGAAAGGGGAAATCAAGCCAGCTGGCCACAGTATGGCAGCTCTCATCACTGCAAGGCCCCTGGAGCCTCAGGCCCTTGAACTTGATTGAAGGTGGCTTATGATCAGTGCAGCCCACAAGTACTTGGCTTCAGCCAAAAGCAAAACAAAGCAAAGGAACAAAAATTCCTCTCTGGAGAAGGGCGCCCTCACCCCCTGGGTCTCAAAATAGTCCACCGAATTACTTTTCAAGAGAGATGAGCAGCAAACAGACGAAAAGACCCAAATACCCGGGGAAACAGACACGGCGCGTAAGGACCCACAAACAGCAGCAAGGGGAACTAAGCCAGAAAACCTCCCGGTCCTGCGACTGCCAGACGCAGACTCTAAAGCACTGGAGATGACAACAGTCGCCTCTTGTCGGAGAGGCAGAGTCCCCTCCAAGACCCGCGTGGGCGCCTGACACCGTGCACCGGGCCACACCCCAGAATTTCATGCCTTTCCCACCCGAACCAGACACGCACTGGGCATCGTGGCGGCAGCTTCTGCAGTTGGAAGTGCGACAGTAAGACTAGCATGAATCTCTTTTCCCTTCTTTACGATTTCACACAAGATTCACTCTCACACAAGGTTTTTTTCTCATTAAGTGGAAAATTTTCACCTTTGTACCTCATGGATTTTCTCTTTTACAAAGATTTATTTTATTTATTTGACATGCAGAGTTGCGGGGCGGGGGGGCGGGGAACAGAGGAGACAGAGTACCCTTCTTTGGGCTCCAGGGCCTTTGCACCTGCCGTGGCCTCTTCCTGCACACCCTTCCTCCAGACATCTCCCTGACTCCTCCTCTCTTCCCCAGCAGGTCTTCTCATTTTTCACACCTGTGTTCTCGAGAGGCTGTCTCTGAATTTGCAGCACCCACACCAGACCTTCCGAGCCCCCTTCTGGCTCTGGTTTTCTCCTAGCAGCTATGAGCACACGGAACATTCTAGAAATGTTTTTGTGTCCATGCCCGCAGTCAGAACATGACTCTGTTCGCCGCGTTATGCCTCCTGTCCCAGAAACTGGCAGAGAGGCCGCAGCCGGTAATTCCTTTGTGCTGACTTTTATTTGACCCACCTCAGTGGCCGCGGCCCACTGGGGGTAGGGCTCACCCCAGCCTTACTGGCAACGTGTGGGCCCCGTCTGCACACTGGCAGCCCGCAGCCGAGTTCAGCCCAAGAATGTGTTTTGTTTTTAGCCCACGAGTAGTTTCAAAAGAAATCAGATTAGTTGTCAACATTAAAAAATGGGAGATTTCACATTTTAAAATTCCAGATTTCCAGCTTCTCTGGAAAAATCCAAAGATCTCGCAACCCCAAGGCTGCATTCCCACCCGGGAGCAATCAGCAGCCCGGGAGCAGCTGCCCCGGCCACGCCCCTTGGCCTGGGCTGTGTCTGTGCTCTGCCAGTGTGGTTCCTCACCTGTGAACAGAGGTAACACCCTCCCTGGGAGGGTGGGGGCGGGCACTCAGGAGACACCTGTGGCGGGATGGCAGCCATGGCACACGGGGCGCACCCTCACCTCTCCAGGAGGGGGCCGGGAGATGATGGACAGGTCCTGTGCAGGTGGCCCCTGCCTGTGCCCGCCCCACGGCCCCGCCCCTGGAGCCCGAGTGGCTCCTGGCGCCTCCCCGCCCCGTGGTGGGGACACCCAAGTTACCGGGGAGCTTCAGGAATGAATGGGAGACCAGGCGAGGTGGAGAGGGGCTGGGGGTGGAGTTGACGGCACAGAGAGGGGCTCAGAGTCCCGGCTTTGAGTAACTGCTGTCATCTATAGCTGTGTTGCAGGAGGAGACGGTGAGAACCGCACTAACTAGCGCAATGATGCAGCGGACGCTGCTCCAAACAGTGTACACGCGCGCTCACTCTGCGCGGCAGCCTCTGAGCACGGAGGAGGACAGGAGGCACGGAGGTTAAGGCACCTGCCGATCAAGTGACAGTCGGGAAGAGGCAGAGCTGGGATTTGAACGTGAAAAGCCTAGGAAAGAGTTCAGGACCCTTTTAAGCTGTCGCAATGCCACTTCTTTAGAAAGCAGCGCTGGGTCAACCCTAAACTTCAGGGAGAATGTAAGGGCAAATGATTTACCCAGGGCAGCCATCTGGCCTCTGATTAAGACTCCCGGCTCCTGCATCAGAGTGCTTGCCTCTTGGATTAAACATATGTGTGCATGTACAATGCACTGCTTTTTTTTTTGTTGTTTTTTAAGGCATTTCCTCAGGTGCCCCGGGGGTTATTGCACCAGGTGGGGGAGGAGATTTAGGATTGTCCAGGCAGTGGGATGGTGTCTTGCTCCCCCTCCCCACCCCGTGCCTGCTCCCACGTGGAGATGGAGGTGTGTGCGGCTCAGGTTCCTTGGGGGCAGCTCAGAGTGGCAGCCTGGGAAGAGACGGGGGTCCCGCAGGGCATGGAAGCTCGGAGGGGAGCAATGCCCGGAAGGCTTCCGGGGGGAGGCGGTCCCTGAGAAGGAGCAAGGCGGCCATGCGATGTGGGGTCCTTCCTGCCGATCTTTATGCACTGTTTCCACAGCCCCAGCCTCCTGGGCGTTCGAACAGGAGTTAAGGATTTCAGTGATCATCCTGATTTAAAACCCTCTCTGATCACTTTCCTCTCAAGAGTGCACAAGGCCGCTGGGGGCTGGGCCTTGGCGCTGGCAGAAAGGACGTGGGCAACAGAAAGGCCACGTCTGTCCCGCGGGGCCGTGCCCCGCCCGGGCTGTGCCGCCACTCTGGAAGCTCCTGTCTGGTCGGCCCCTCTTCCGTGGGTCCCTCCCAGAAGACAATCACACCTGTTCCCGGATTCTCTTCCGGGGGGGATGGGCAAGGCCTGCATGGCAGGCGTGGCAGACACCACGCAGGACCTGCACCACGTATGTCCCGTCGGCTGCTGGTGCCAAGGCCCACGCCGGCCATGCAGGCAGGTGCACCTGTCGTTCTGAGAAGGTGGGGAAGGCACATCCAGGACTCCGCTCCTAGCCTGTGCTACGCTCACTTGCTGCAAAGATAAAGCTGTGTTACGAAACTGATCGTATTGAATGTCACTGGAAACCACGTCACGCACTCACCGGACAGTCCGTCACGCGTAACTGGGGTCCTGGCAGGCCTCGTGGGAGGTTGTGAGGGGACTGGCTGAGCCAGGACGTGTGTGTAGGGCCCTCGGCAGGGACCAGCAGGGGTGTGAATAGTTATTACATCATTAGTGACCAATTAAAACAGCCTGCTGTGGATGGACTGAATTTCGAGTCTCGCCTGGGGTTGCTTTGCTAGGGTGAGGCCCCGTGAGTCCCAGCGCTGTGGTCACTTTGGAGAGGCCATGAAGCCAACAGGGTCCTCTCTGGCGGGGGGCCAGCTGCCCTGGTGGGCCGGGGTGGGCCAGGCAGCATGTCCAGGGTCCCCCAGGAGCTGGAAGTGTCGGGCGCACTCCCCTTCCTGTGAGCAGCACCAAGGGATGGGAGCAGGCATCCCCACACCCCTGCCACACACAGAGCCCAGGGCCCCTCCCCTCCCCTCCCCTCCCCTCCCCACCTCACAGTCTATGCGAGAGGCCCCGCCCAAAGATGCAATTGAAAGCATATGTAGCTGGAGAGCCAACAGAGGGTCGCCTTTTTAAGAACAGAATGACTGGAATTGGGGACTGCGGCAGAGAGCCACCCACGGGGTCACCGCAGGAGAGACTGTGTTCTTTCCCACCACTGCCCACCCTCTGGCCCAGGCGGCCCCTCTGCCCTTCCCCCAGAGCCCCAGGACTGTGTCAGCTTCCCTCCCCAGACACCTGCCTGACACCTCTGACAGCTTGGGTGTGAGACGGAGTGGGAGTGGGACGGGGTCCAGGGAACGCAGGAGAAATGGGTCCCATGCCCATGTCTTCACCGAGTGGCCATGCTGAGCTTGAGAGAGGACCCCCGGAACAGGAGGACAGCTCCAGGAGGCTAACGCCCCCGCCCTGGGGTGGGGGGCTGCACATCTGTCTGGTGGGTAGCATGCTCTGGGAGGGTTAGGGACGTCTTGGTCCACAGTCTCTGCTTCTGGTGTGAGATGGAGTCCCAGTCATCACTGGGTGACACCGAGGCGGCCAGGCCAGGCCAGGAGGCAGCTGCCCCCACCTGAGAGGCCCAACCCCCACCACAGGGGTGGGGGGCAGTGATGGCGGTGGGGGGTCTGCCTGCAAACAGAACAGAGAAGCAGGGCCTGGGCCTGCCGTGCGCTGTCCACCAGGCGCCACTCTGTGACAGGGCCGCCGGCTGCCTGTTTGCAGGCCCAGCCGACTGGGAAGGCAGAATGAAATTTTAATTTCTTAAAGAAAATAAAAGAAAGGCGCATCTCTTGAATATGTCAGTTTGTGAGGCAGGAGTCAGGCGCTAGGAATTCTGTGTTTATGAAGGGACCTCACAAACCTGGTGGAAATGGAATTAGAAGATAAGTCTATTTTGGTGTTAAAAAGTGGAAATCCATGCATCAGAGGAGTCTTTGCAAAGTTCATGAAAAATACATATTATGAAAAAACTGCACAGAGTTCAATCTTTTTTTGCACCAAAATAAACTTACCTTTTAATTCCATCTCCACCAACTTTCTGAAGTCTCTTCGTATGTGTAATAGATTTAACAAACGGATTGTTTTAAAAACATAAGGACTTTTTAGAAAATATTAGACAGGTGGCCACTGTGCTATAAGCCCGAGTCTTTAGGTGTCTTTCAAAAGATGAAAAAAATTGTTCCAACCCCTTCTCCCTTCAAAACCAACCAAACAAACCGGGAGCAAAGGAGTCGTTGTGGAGGTAGCAGTCATTTTCCAAACATTTCGCTGGAAAAAATTTCCCTTGAATCCAGTCATTCATTCATCCCGGGCAAACGGAAAAATTAGAAGCATGAGCAATGAAGAGAGAAGTTACCAGAACAGGGGCTGGGGTGGAAAATGTTTTGCAACGTCCTAGCTGCTGCCACCTGGTCGTTGCTGCCGTACTGGGTCGTGGCTGGGGAACCCTAAGGACACCCGACACAGGCCCCCTTGACTGTGCGTGTCTAGCGCCGTGCTGTCCAGCATACCTGCCTTGCCCCGGCTCCTCTGTGGGGAGCCCTGGGAGTCCTGGGCGCCCCTCCCCCCAGCCAGTTTGTGAGGTGGAGCCGTGAGCCTTGTGCCATTAGATGACGCCCACGGGAACAGGCTGAGAGCCTCCTGCCCCAGGAAGAGGTGCCGCTGCTGTGGGAGTTTCATCTCGACACTTCAGACGGGAGAAATGGGCTCGGGCTGCAGACGTGGGTGGAGGGAGCATTTCCGGAGCCTCGGGACCGTACAGCATTGGTTCATGTCCCAAAAGGAAACTGGCCACGGCCTGACCCTTGCTGGATGGAAGGAGTCAGGTCAGGCTTCCTGGAAGCAGGGGTGGCTGGCTTGGTCAATGCTGTCACAGCTCTGCCTTTTCTCCAGGGACATTCACTTGCAGAGAGAGAGAGAGAGAGAGAAATCTTCCATTCCACCTCTGGCTCACTGCCGCCCTCCCCCACCCCCACCCCACCCCCCATGCCTGCAATGGCTGGAGCTGAGCTGGACTGAAGCCAAGAGCCAAGAACCCCATCCAGGTCCCCCACGTGGGACAGAGACCAGGTACTTGAGCTTGGGCTGCTCAGAGCGCACAGGAGCAGGGAGCTGTGTGGGCAGTGGAGAAAGGACTTGAACGAGGCTCTCGGATGCGGTGTCCCAGGCAGCCAGCTCCCCACTGCTCCGCACGCCTGCCCCTGTTCTGCTGGACGGCGGCGTGTCATGTCGGCACCTCCGCTCTCAGCCTTGAAGGGTAGTCTCCAAGTCGGGGGCAGCGACGAAGGCGGGAAGGCCTCTCTCCAGAGTGGAGAAGGGGACAGGACAGAGAGGGGACAGCTCTCCCCAGGCTCAGGAACATTTCTGAACTTGTCAGCCCGCCCCCACTGACCCTGTGGGAACAGAGAACCGAAAGGCCATGGTCACGGCCCTCTGACCCCACTCCCCATCTCCCCAGCTTCTTGTTTTCTAGATAAAGAAGCAGAGGTCTCAGCTGTGTCACGGCCAGAGCAGACCGAGCCGTAGGCGTCTCGGTGACCATTTGTGACACTTCCCAGCATGCATTGTCCTCCACAATGCGGTCTGCCTTCCCTAATTCCCCCAACAGCCCTGTGAGATTGGGGTGCAGACGGGCTCCATCTTTCAGAAGAGGCTGAGTGGCTCACCTCAGGCGTGGAGCTGTGGAGTGCAGGCTGGGTTTGGACTGAGCCCCACGCCCACCGGGCCCCAGAGTCTCCAGTGTTAACACACACCCCAGCACTTCCCAGTGCGCGTGCAGGCAGGCGTGCAACACACATGAAGCTGAGCAGATGCTAGACCAGTGCATGAGAGGGGCGTGCAGCATCTGTTTTTGAATTATGATTGGGGAGCCGGCGCGGTGGCATAGTGGATGAAGCCGCTGCCTGCAGTGCCGGCATTCCATGTGGGCACGGGTTCGTGTCCCGGCTGCTCCACTTCTGATCCAGCTCCTTGCTAATGTGCCTGAGAGGGCAGCAGAAGATGGCCCAAGTGCTTGGGCTCCTGCACCCACATGGGAGACCTGGAGGAAGCTCCTGCTCCTGTTACGGCCATTGGGGAGGGAATCGGCAGATGGAAGCCCTCACTCTGTCTCTGTCTGTCTGTCTGTCTGTCTGTCTCTCTCATTTTGTAACTCTGCCTTTTAGATAGACTAAATCTTTAAGAAAAAGTTACGAATGTGATCTTTGGGGAAAGGCTGGCAATTCCATTGTTGGAAACAGCACAGCTGTTGCTATGTTTGACAAAGACAGACACGGAGACCGTGGCTGCAAAGAGCTCATGGAAAAAAAGAGAAGTTGGGTAAATGCGTTGGAAGACCGGGGCAGCACCAGCAGCCTCCCTGAATAAAGGGAGCTCACTCACTCCCTTCTCTTCATCCTCATCCAACTCGGATTCCACTCTAATCCCTGGACCTCCAGCCGAACCTGCCCCCACCCCTCCCCAAACTGCAGGCCGGACCCAGCGCTGCCAGGGGAAGGGCAGGGTGGGACAGAGCCTGGAGACAGCACCAGGGGCCTTGCCAAGGCTGCTCTGTCTTGGAGGCCAGCGGCAGGACTGACGGAGGAAAGGACAGTCAAGCTGCCGCCGGGGTGGGGCGCTGGGCTCCCTGCGCAGCCCCTCTGTGGGCGTTTGTCCAACGAGTGCTCCTGGGACCTCTGAGAGGGCTCTGCGGGGACCGCGAGGGGTCCAGCGACTCTGGTGGGCGAGTGAAGGGTGGGATAGAAATTCTGATGGACGACTGAGGGACGGTAACCAGCTAGCTTCCTGCAGATGGCACTTGCCTGCCCACGGGATACCCAGAGGACAGGGGGCGGGCAGAAGAGCAAGCATCAGGAGTCAGGAAGGCGAAGTGCCCGCCCCACGTCCACCGTGTGCTCACGTTGTACGTGTGTGTGTGTGTGTGTGTAGCAGGAGAGAGATTGCCCCCTCTCTGCAGCCGCCAGTCCCGCTGGATTGGATTCTACCCTGATGACATCATTTAGCATTTTCTACCTCCTACAAGCCGTGTCTCCCAATGCTGTCACACTGGGAGTTAGGGACCGATCATGCGAATTTGGAGGACACAGCCGGGTTCATAGCTCGCCCCTACTGAGCCTCAGTTTCCCCGTGTCCTGTCCTCAGCACCCCCTAGTCAGGGGCTCTGCCTCCCTCCTTCATGGTGGCTATTCTGCGTGCCGTGCTCTTAATTTAACTTCTCCCTTTGCGAAGCTGTTTCATTAGACTTCGTGACCACCCTAAGGCAGGAGGAAGGTGTTAGTGTGCGGCTCTGGTTAGCTCTTGCCACATAACAACTGCAAGACGCTATATCAGCAGCGCGTGGGTCAGCAGTGGGGGAGGGCTTGGCCGGGGGTTCTTCTCTTTCATCTGCATTTGCCTGAGGTCACCCCAGCGTCCGGCCAGTGACAGGCTGATGGGGGCTTCACCCTGGTGTCTGGCCCCTTGGCGGGGGTGGTGGAAAGGGCGGGCTCAGTGGAGACTGGTGCCCAGAGTGCCCACCCTGGCATGGCCATCCTAGCGTGGTCAGAGTTCTCACGTGGAGGCCCAGAGCCCCCCGAGTGTTTATAGACACCCGGGAGGAAGCTGCAGGCTTTCTCATTGCTGGCCTTGAAAGTTCTAGAACATCATGTCTGCCTCATTCGCCTGCTCAAGGCAGCCACCAAGGCCAACCTTTTAAGATCTCCATCAACCTTTTAAGATCTCCATCTTTGAACATCCACATATCCCTGTTTGCCTGGAGGAGCCAGGGAGTAGGGCACAGAGGGAACTGTGCCTGGGTCACAGAGCTGTTAGATAATGTATTAACTTCTTGTGCTGCTGTAGCGACACACCACACATTTACAGGCTTAAACAGCACAAAAGCATTTTGTCCAGGTGGTTGGAGGTCTGAGACGGGTCTCACAGGGGAGACCAAGCTGTCAACGGAGCTACGTCTTCTCTGGGGACTCTAGGAGAGCCTTTGTCCATCCTCAGAGCCGTCACTCCAACCTCTGGCTTCCCTCTGACTCTGGCCCGGTCTCCTCCAGTTCCTGCAGACCCTGTGGTGACTCTGGGCCCAGCAGGATCACCCAGCACAATGGCTCCATCTCAGAACCCTTCACCTAACACACTGGTGGTGTCCCCTTTGTCACAGAAGGCGGCACATGCACAGGTTCCGGGCATGGGGACGTGTTCCTTTGAGGGATGTAGACACTGAGGCAGAGCTGGAGCGCAGGGCCCCGGCTCCCCGCTCAGGAGTGCTTTCTATGCTAGCACAGCTTCAAAGGCATAGCATAGGAGATCCGTCCCCAGACGCAGGGCTGTCAAGGCTCCAGCAGTTAGCTAGCTTACAGCTCTGCAGGTTATGGCCGTCTCAGGCCCAGGTGACAGAAGGTACTAAGTTCACCAAAGAGCATTTGTGATGGGCTCACAAGACAGAGACCTTGTGCACTGGGTTTCCCGAAGGTGACCCCCACCTTTGCATTTATCCCACCTCACTAGCTTTTTTCCAGGGAACTGATACTCCTCCTGCTGAGAGGTGGGGCTTATGCTGGTTGGTTGACCAGGAGAAGGGGGCGGGGCTTGGGGTCACTCTGACCAATGGTGCAAGGCAGGAGTGAGACCATGTGACTTCTAGCCGCCATGTTGCAAGGGACCCCACAGCACACGGGGAGGCCCACTTGAACCAAGACCTCCCCCCGACCCGCCTCCTCCTCCCAACAGCCAGCACCACTTGGCAGCCCTGGAAGTAGATGCTATGGCCTCAGCCAAGGCTCCAGACACTTGGAAGATCTTGTGCCCACAGCATCCTGAGAGACCTGAGCCATGAGGACCAGCCAAGCCTCTCCCACACTTGTGACCCACAGAAGCAAGGAGACATGAGACATTGTTTTGGTTTTAAGTCTCTGCATTCAAGGCAATTTGTTATACAGCATTAGCTGAGCTCGACAGACCTATTCATGAGCTTTAGCACAAGACAAAAGTAGGTAGAGTTTAGAACCTTCTGGAACCTGCATGCTCTAGGTGACCAAGCAGGCACAAGTGGAGTGAACAGTGCAGCAAGTGTTGACCACGGTCAGAACACAGCAAGGCTGCCATGAGAAAGGGTATGTCAGAGACGTAGCAACCTTGTTTTTACAACTCAAAATTGGGGCAGTTGGTGGGTGGTAGCCCACTGTAGCTTGGAACTGGAACAGAACTTCTAGAACCAGCAGCCTGGGAGCTAGGGTCATTTTGTCTGGAAATTGTCCTGCCCACCTGGGGCTTGGGGCGAGGGGCTCCCTGGAGTGACAGCTGTTGTGATGGGCAACAGGCTCTCCCCTCTCCTCTGCCCAGGAAAGAAGATGTTGTCCCTTATTCTTTAAAAAAAAAAAAAAAAACTTTAAATATTTTGTTTTATTTGAAAGAGAGAGGCAGAGACAAACAGGGAGCTCCTATCTTCTGGTTTACTCCCCAGATGCTTGCAACGGCCAGGGCTGAGCTTGGTGGGAGCCAAGAGCCAGGAACACAACCCAGGTCTCACATTTGGAGGCAGGGACCCAACTCCCCGAGCCGTCACCGTTGCCTCCTAGGGTGTGCTTGAGCAGGAGGCTGGGATCGGGATGGATCAGGTATTGAACCCAGGAAACTTCTCCAACCCGGGGTGCCAGGGTCCCATCCGTGCGCTTCACTGCTAGGCCACAAGGCTGCTTCCTCCTCATCTTCTTTCTGCCTCCAGGGAGCATTTGATGTTTTCTGGCCTGCGTGTCCGGAGTTTTGTGTGCAGAAGCAAGAGGAAAGAGTGGAGAAGAGGAAGGAGAAAAAGTATGTAGACAGAGGGCGGCACTGTGGCATAGCGGATAAAGCCCTAGCCTGCGGTGCTGGTATCCCATATGGGCGTCGGTTTGAGACCCAGCTGCTCCACTTCCAATCCAGCTCTCTGCTGTGGCCTGGGAAAGCAGTAGAAGATGGCCCAAGTGTGTGGGAGACCTGGAGGAAGCTCCTGGCTCCTGACTTCGGATTGGCGCAGCTTTGGCCATTGTGGCCAATTGGGGAGTGAACCAGCGGATGGAAGACCTCTCTCTCTCTCTCTTTCTCCTCCCCTCTCTCTCTACCTCTCCTCTCTCTGTGTAACTCTGACTTTCAAGTAAATAAATAAATCTTTAAAAAGGAAGGAAGGAAGAAGGAAGGAAGGGAGTAAGGAAGGGAGGGAGGGAGGAAGGAAGGAAGGAAGGAAGGAAGGAAGGAAGGAAGGGAGGAAGGGAGAAAGGAAGGGAGGAGGAAGGGAGGAAAGGAGGAGGGAGGGAGGGAGGGAGGATATGCAGACAGGCCGGAAGAGGAAGGTAGGAGTAGGTGTGTGGAGGATCGGACGTGGCGGTGGACAGGATTTTGCTGTTCTGGTATCCCCCACCCTCTTTACAGAACTGGAGGAAGCACACAAAGAGAGAGCTCGGGACACTTTGCAGACAGATGGCTTCTGCGATTTTGCTGGACTGAGTTTCTTTGATGGCAATGGCTCTGAGACTGCAGCCAGAGCCTCTGCCCTCTGCGTGTTGCTCTGCAAGACACAGCACAGGGGACTGCAGTGTGGACAGTCATCCTAGGCCTCTGAGACAGTTGGGTCAGCGGCTGGAAGCCAAGGAATTGTCCATTTGTTCCAGGGCTGGAGGTCAGCGTGACTTATGACCTGGGGAATTTGGGCTGCCCCTGCCCGGCTGTGTCCAGATGCAGACAGGAACCCCACGCCTCGGGGCTCTTAGAGGCATGTGTGTTTGTCACTGTCTGCTGTCTGCTCCTGTGCTTGGCAGGAGAGAGCAGGGGCTGCTGGGAGAAGCGGGTTTGCTGGGCCTGGCAATGAACTTCGGAGTGAGGAGCAGAGACAGGAAGGGAGAAGCTGAGCTGAGAGAGAAGGGTGTGTGAAGAGCTGCCTCAGTTTCCTGGAATTTCCCAAGGGGTTGCGAGTTCCTGGAGGGCAGGGACCAGCTCTGGCTGGTGCTCTCTCTTCAGGGTTAGCCCAGTTCTGATGGTGTAATTGCTCCGTGACTCAGTTTGGGGAGCGAGGGGGCAGGGAGGCTGGGTGGTGGTCTGACTTCCTCTCCGAGTTCACCGGCTGCCTGGTTAAGACGTGACATTGTTCTGGCTGCTGCCCGGTTTCCTCCGGAGGCAGAGTTGGTGTGCCGGCGCCTGATGTTAGTCCCGTTTCTAGAATGCTGGAGCTGTTTCTCGAATCCTGTAGATGGAGGGTTAGGGCACCCTCACTGCCCTGCTGCACTTCTCTCCTGACCGCCAGTCTAGCCCCCTTAGCCAAGAGCCCACGGTGAGCCCTAAGGGACGGCGCTTCCCTCCCCGGGGGTTTCCCAAGTGTTCCGCGGGTCTCCTTCCAGCAGCTGTGCACAGGCTGTTATTTGGGGAAAAAATATAATAAAAATAAAAGTAAACAGACGCTCCTCCATTGCACAGTATTCCAGGGCTCTGCCCCAGCCTCCGTGCAGGGTCTCGGTCTCCATGCCCTGTGCTGGGGCAGAGACCCTGGGTCTGGGGACCAGGAGCTGGGGTGGGCTCAGGCCTTGGTTCCTGTTGGCATGCTCCCTTTTGAAGGGGGCCCAGATCCACCCTGGACATTTAGACTGGGCTCAGAAGAGCCCATTTGTCTCCTCAAGATCGCACTGGGATGTGCCCCCCAGGAGGAGGACACGGGAGACCAGGGCTGACGTGGCTTGGGGGTCCGTGTCCCCTGACGAGGAGTGCACTGCGCCAGCAGGCAGGACCCCAGAAGGCCAAGCAGCCCGAGGCTCCACAGAGAACAATGGCTCCAGCAAGGGGTCTCAGGGCACACCCAGGGCCCACCCTGCCCGTGCAAAGGGCCCCATGCAAAGGAACACACATGGGGGTGCGGCTTCTGAGCCCTCACGGTGAACGGGACGGGAGCCTCAGAGCTCCGTCCACCGTGGGGCACCCGTGCACCGTGAGGAAGGCCCAGGAGGAGCTGCCAGCGTGGCTCTGTCCAGGGTGAGGAGTGAGCGGCTTGGGGAGGAGCCGCTCCAAGACGCCCTGGCAAGCCCCTGCCACATTCCAGAACAGAGAGGACCACGAGCCCCAGCCCGGCCCCAGGTATCCGGGGCTGGCGACCAGCCCGGCGCTTCCTCCCCTCCCTGTCCCTCTCTCTCCGTCCTCTTTCAGCATCCTGGGGCCAAAGGTTCAGCCGGAGCTGCCCTCTCTTCTCCACAGAGGAGCTGCACTGGGACTGGGGAGAGCTGGGGGAAGCGGTAGGTGTCGGCCGGGGCTGGGGGCCAGGGGTTTCGATTTCCTGGGGCTGAATGAGTTTGTCCTGGAAGGCTTCCTGGAAGAAAGGGAGTCTGAGCAGGGCACTGCAGGAGGAGCAGCAGGAAGTCTGTCCCAGGCACTGGGAGCCCTGGAAAGCTGGGTGAGAGGGGAATGTCCCCAGAAGGGCTGTTGGGGACACGGGCGGGAGGGAGGCACGGCTCCTCCCTTACTCTCTGAATACAGCCAGGAGCCCTAGCGTCTCCCACAAGACCCTTCTCACCACGTCGGGACAGGCTCGCACCTGCAGCTCGGGTGCCTGGCAGCTGCTCAGGTTATTTCTCAGCGGTCCCTGCAGTGAGCCCCGGCGCCCTCTCCTCCCGGCCCGTGGCCCTCATCCCCTCCGCCCGTCGCTCCCGCTCCTGGGAGCAGCATCTCTTCCTCCGAGGGTCCTTCTTCCTGCGGCTGGCTCGGCTGCCTCTTCTCAGTGTGGCCACACCCCGGTCCCCGTCAGCACCATGAACACTATTCCTGACCCACCTCCTCGTAACACCAGGCACACACAAGCCCCACCAGATCTCACACACATACACTCACACTCACACACTCACTCACACTCACACACATCCACACACACTCACACTCACACACATACACACTCACACACACTCACACTCACACTCTCACACACTCACTCACACACACTCACACGCACTCACACACTCACACACACTCACGCTCACACACACTCACACACACACTCACACTCACACACTCACACTCACACACCCCAAGGCTGGCCAACCGCAGTCAGAGACGACCTCAGCAACGTGTCGAGGCAGCCAGCTTCCAGCAGAGCAGACACCACACAGAGCACCTCAACCTCCCGTTGCGTCCTCTCTGGGGAGGAGGCTGGGCTGCAGCGGGCATGGCCCACACAGCTCTTCCAGGAAGCATTAGTGATTTTGGATCGCGCTTGGCAAGCACCCTGTGCGAGCGCGCAAGCTCCCGGCGGCTGCGATCAGTCACGTTCTCCTTCGCACAGTCAGTCAAACACCACTGCAGGCTTAATAAGAAATTGCTTCTTCGTTTGGTTAATGAAGCATTAATTGATCAGGCTCTTTTGGAGACAATGTGATTGTTAAGACCTGGTCCCTGGCCTCAGTCTTGAACGGGCTGCAGGCAGGGGGTACTCACCGTGGAGTTCCTGCCCAGGCTACACAGCAGTAGCAAACACAAATGAACCTTACGTGCTTAGGGGTGGAAAGGCTCCTGGCCCCTAGCCCACACCCTCGCTTTGTGACATGGAAAGCTGAGGCTTCCGTGTGAAGATTATTTGTCAAGGTCACGGACGGCTTTGACATTGGTCTTGGAGGTTTGGTGTTCTGTCCACCCTGCCACAGCCTCGTCCTCCTCCCACTGCTGTTCCCCAAGCTGTGGCCTGGTGGGAAGCTCTCAGGCATTTGTATCAGAACGGAGTTCAAGTCCCGATGTGGCTGCTTCATGGCCATTCAGTCGAGAGGGTCTTGAGCGGCTCTCAAGTGACTCGCTTGTGCCAGAAACTCGGCCGCTACCAGGAGGGCCGGGGTAAGGGTTCCCGGGTGCTCAGAGCCCGTGTGTGCAGGGTGCGCGGCGCTGACTCCTGCAGGCCTTGACATCTGCCCCCTTCCTCCCAGGCCTGAGACTCAGTCTTGCTTCTCTGTCCTCACCCTGGTGCCTTCCAGGCAGCCAATCGTCCACTTAGAAAGGCCTCACAGGGGCCCCTCCGTTCTGCCCCCGTGTTTGTTCAGGTCCTAGCCCGCCTCCTCTCCAGAGCTCCCTCTGCGCCCCGTGAGCTCTGAAGTGCAGGTGCACAGGAGGAGAGCAGGGTCTCCCTTCCTCCCCCGATCCGCCCAGCACGTCCCACTGCGTTCAGCGACGGAGCATTTCCTCCGCTTTGCCTTCCAGGACGCAAACTTCCCCTTCTCCCTTCCTTTTCCTTCTTCTGTGTTTCCTTTTCCCACGTGCCTATTTTTCCTTCTAGGATCCTAATTCCTCCCCCTTTTCTCCTTCCCCAGGGCTTTCATAACCACCTCCACCCTTCCTCCTGTTACCATTTTTGTCTCTTTTTAAAATAGATTTTAATTTATTTATTTCCATTTTATTTCAAAGGGAGAAAGAGAGAGACAGAGGGAAAGAGAGATTTTCCATCCCCTGGTTCACGCCCCAAGTGCCAGGCATCAGGAACTTAGCCCAGGTCCTCCACCTGAGTGACAGGGACCTGGGTACTTGAGCCTCACCAGCCTCCTGGGATGTATGTTAGCAGGGAGCTGGAATCAGGAGCAGAGCAGGGGCTTGAACTCACGCACTCCGGTATGGGACGCGGGCGTCCCAGTGTCTTAACCACCGCAGCAAACATCCACACGTCTTCCATCTTTAGAGGGGCAGGTGGCTGATGTTGTCCACACACAGCCCCTCCCACAGCCGTCTCATCCCGACCCAGGCATCTCAGCCCGGCTCAGTGCTGCTCTGGGGGCCGCTGACCTCTGCCCTCCACCCCACTGTCCTGCCGCAGTCTTGGGTGGGCTGGAGACCAACCGGGAGTGCTCCCACCCGCCACCTGAGCCTGCTGCCTGCCTGCCTCGAGAAGCAGAGGTGGGAGGAAGCAGAGTTCAGGTAGCCTCTTAGCTCCTCTGACAAGTGCCCTCCCCGCTACCCGTGGAGGGGCGCTCCAGCCCGCCTCACCCCAGGCCCCTCTCCTGGGCTGCACTGGCCTCTGCCAGAAGAATTCCAGAGCAGGCCGCAGCAATCTCTCTGGAAAACAAACCCGGTGCCCAGCCACCGCAGGGTGGGCCAGTGGATTCCGCTTGAATCCACAGACGCCCGGCACGGCTGGAATCTCGTAAATCAGGAAAGGATTCGGTTGTTGTCTCGAGCCTTCATCCTTTCTGGTGCCGCTGGCTCCTTGCTCCCTCTCAGCCCTGCTGGCTCCCCTCTCTCACCCCTGGAGCTGGGGAGGAATTTCCAAGTGGGGGAGGCAGGGCTGCAAGGGAGGCAGCCGGTTGGTCTGGAGTGAACCATCTTCCTGCCTGCCTGGCCTTGACCTTCAGCTCGTCTAGGGGGCCTCGTTGGTATTCCAGTCCCTGCCAGCCGGGGGATCAGCAAGGAGACTGCGGGCAGGGAGCAGGATAAGACCCTGCCAGGCAGCTTCATTTCCATTCATCCTGTTTATGCCCCAGCAGTCCCAGACAGGGCTTACCGTGAGGGACGGGCCATAGGGACCATGGAGTCAACTGTGTCCAGTCCTAAACCCTTCCTATCACCTTGGCTCCCCAGGCCGCTGGAGCCTGCCCGTGGCCTAGCAGGATGCTCTCCAAAGCTTCCAGCATTGGCTTGGGCAAAGGACCACAGTTCTCTGGGTCTCAGCTTCCCGTCCAGAAAGCAGAGGTAACAATAGAACAATGTCTCCAGCATCCAGCGGGCATGGGTTCCAGGACCCCTCTCAGATCCCGAAATCTGTGCAGTATTTGCAGTTAAGCTGTGCACATCCACCTGCAGAGTACTTGCAGCACCCGACCCCGTGTAAAGCTGTGTAAGTAGTGTTATGTTGTGCTGTTTGGGGAACATAGATGAGAAAAATAAGTCTGTACATGTTCAGGGCAGACCATTTTTTAAAAAAGATTTATTTGAAAGGCAGTTATGTATATACAGAGAGAAATCGTCCATCCACTGGTTCACTCCCCACATGGCTGCAACAGCTGGGGCCAGGCTGAAGCCAGGAGTCAGGAGCTTCATCCGGGTCTCCCACATGGGTGCGGGGGCCCAAACATTTGGGCCATCTTCCACTGCTGCTTTCTCAGGCCATTAGCAGGGAGCTGGATCAGAAGCGGAGCAGCCGGGACATGAAGGGGTGCCCGAATGGGTAACGGCACCGCAGACAACTGATGGACCAACGGTGCCACAGCGCCAGCCCCCAGACTGAGTTTTTTTTTCCTGATTATTTTCCACCGTGGTGGGTTGGATTGGAAGCCACAGCGCCGGCAGTCCCAGAAGTGCTTAGAGCAGTGCCGGGGCCTAATGAGAGTCATGTTGGTGTTGGCATACTGAATTCCTCCCAGCTCTGACGCCACCCGGCATCACACAGGCAACAGCTCATCTCTCAGGTGCCAGGGCCATCCTGGGCTCTGCGTCCTCTTCTCCCAGACTTTCATTTGCTCAACAAATGTTTGCTGAATACGTAGCATGTGTCTGAGCGCTTGGCCTTGGGTTTCCCTGTGAGTAAAACAGAACGGCTCCTGTGCACACAGAATTGCAGTAAATGTGGAAATGCATTCGTGATTTCTAATGTGCTGGCTGCTGTGTCAGAGAACAGGACAGACGACAGGAGGAGCTACGGGGGGAACCCACGAGCTGGTGACTGGGGAAGGCCGTTCCAGACACGGGACCACCTATCTCAGAGCCCTCAGGTCGGCGGGAACATGACAGGTGGCTGGCACCGGAGGAGGCTGGGGCCCAGACATGGGCTCTGAGGGAGGGGGCCAGAGAGGTGGGGAGGGCCAGATTTAGGGCCTGGGGCGAATTCCCAGCACAGTGTGGGGATGGAGGGCTTTGAGAAGCAGTGTGGCACAAGCCATTTGGTTGAGAGGGACTTCCCGGGCCGTCAGGGGCAGGGTGACTTGGTAAGAGAGTAGTCAGGAGCGGCCGCAGCGGTGGGGGGAGAGACGCTGGTGCCTTAGAGCAGGGGTGAGGCCACGGGGTGGGGGGAGGCAGGGCAAGCTAAGATGTGCATTGGAGGTGGCGGGAAGGGCCTGGGAGCGCCACCTGCAGGAGAGCTCTCCACCGTGGAGCGTGGTGGGACAGTGACGGTGGCTGTGGGCCATGGAGCTGCAGGTGGCACCGAGGGTGGCTCCCCATGTTGGAGCACCCGCGTCTGTGAGGATGGACAAGGTCGGAGAAGGAGGAGCTGCCTTGCCTCGACCTCCCAAAGCGCCCGCTTTTGAGTACGCTCCATTTGGCCTCTCATGAAGACCTGGCACACCACGGGAGACCCCTGAGGGGGGATTCTTTAGAGCACAGGGTGGGGAGTGGCCGTTGCCCCCCTGTCCTAAATCCCACACTCCCCTTCCTAAGCCTTCAGGGTCTCTGGGTCCAGGTTACTTCCGGCTCCGCCGCTCCCTAGCCACGGGATCTTGGGCAAGCTACTTACACGACTCAGAGCTTCACTTTCTTCTTCTGCGAAATGGGGACGGCAGGTTGGCATCCACCCTGCACCCGCAGCCTCATCATTCAGATAGCCAGAGGGCCAAGGGCACTTCCGCCGCCTCCTGGGGTCCCACCGTCCCCTGAGACCCCACAGCCACTCTAAGCCCTGCCTTCATCAGTCTGCTCAAGCCGTTGGGTTTTTGAATTCAAGTTCAGGGAGTGACATTTACCCATGTTAGATGCAGCCGCTTGCCAGTTTCCTTTGATTTTGATGAGGGAGGGAGGGGTCAGGTGATGTCACAGACACAGCATGACGGTGCCTCTGTCATTCATTTACCTCCTGGTGGGGAGGGGGGCGGAGGCAGGGGTGGGCTTGGGGCAAGGTGGGGCCAGGGACACAGCCTGACTCTGCCTAGACCAAAGGGCATTGGTCACAACTGACCTGGTTCCCTTCTCCCAAGTCCAGTGCTCACTGAGCCTGAGACCTGGGACTGGAGAAGCCTGTTCAAAGTCCCTTCGGGGACTGGCCGGCACCAGTCCCGTCACTTTACCATCTGACTTCTTTCCAAACCACTGTCACATCCCCTGAGCCCCCGGTCACAGGAGAACGTGGCTTGCCCTGTGGCTCCGCATAGCTCTCTGCGTGCCGTGCTCCGGCCCTCGGCACCCCCCCCCCCCCCCCACTGCTTCTGTTCCAGGGAGACAGCCGCCCCCTTCAGCCCCTCCTCTGACCTTTCCACCGTCCCTGTCCCCAGCCCCGCAGCTGCGATGGCAACCTTGGACAGTAGGCATGACGGAGCCGCCTTCCTGCGGGTGCCTCTCCCCAGCTCCCTGTGTCCCCCCAGTTCTCCTGCCCTCCAATACCTGCCTCTGTCCATGGCCAGAGCTTGACTGGCATTTAGCTAAGACCGCAGGGACAGTCAAGCCCGGAAGCCCCCGAGACACAACGGCCCATTGATTCTGAAGTCCCTGACTCAAGAGGATAGGAGTGGAGGGACACACTGGAGGCCAGGCACAACCACCGCCCATGGTGCCACGTTCTGGGACTGATGGGCACCCCCCTAGGCCTGACACTAACTGCCTTCTCCTGTGAAAGCACTCCTGGTTCACTGCGCATGGGGGAGAGATTTTTCCAGGGGATAATTTCTGAGAAAATTCAGATTTCCCTAACAAGCAGCTTTGCACATGACTAGGAGGGCCGCTCACAAATTAACCCTCATGGGAGCCAGCTGCCCAGCCGGGGTGGGGGGGAATCTGGAAGGCTCCCCCTCCCTCTTGTCCCCCATGCCTCTCATCAATCTTGGTTCTTTTTCAGCCAGTTTTCTGGAGTGGCTTGGGGAAGACTCGGGGGTGGGGGAGAGGAGGCCGAAACGGAGACAGAGGAGGACTAAAAGCCGGCCTTTGCGTTTGGGCAATGATTTATGACGGTTTATGCCTCTGTAAACCTGTTCCGTTTTTTGTCTTAAAATTTATTGATTTGGAAGTCAGAGCTACAGAGAGAGACAAGAGAGCTCTTCCATTCGCTGGTTCACTCCCTGAATGGCCACAATGGCCAGGGCTGTGCCGGTCCCACACCAAGAGGCAAGAGCTTCATCCTGGTCTTCCACCTGGGTAGCAGGGGCCTAAACACTTGGGCCATCCCCCACTGCTTTTCCCAGGCCATTAGCCGAAAGCTGGATCAGACGTGGAGCCGGCGCCTGTATGTGCGACACCACCGGCTTCACCCGCTCTGCCACAATGCCCACCCTGTTGTGTTATTCTTACCCGTCAATTCCCTCATCAGGCTTCGGTGCACGTGAGGGAGGTCATCTTTGTGGCGGGGCGGGGCGGGGTCTGTCCGAGGGCCCAGCCCAGCAGGCGCCTGTCCGAGGGCGGTCACGGCCAGGCTTCCCCTCTCTGAAGTGCAGTCGCCATCTCCTTTCCCAGCTGCACGTGAGCTTCCCCCAGGCCGTGCATTTCTGCCCTGGCACTGACTGCAGGGCGTGTGTTTGCACAAGGGGGGCAGTTCCCCAGCCCCCGGCCGTGAAACACTCCCACCTGCCCTCCGAAGCCCCTGCAGAAGGGGACTGCGTGGGGCTGCCCAGACACACATGGCCCAGGCCCCCTGGAGGCTCCGCACCTGCGTGGCACCGAGCCTGTCCTGCTGGCTCTGCAGGGCCCCAACTCGCCGCGTGCTGCCCACCCTTCGTCCCGTCCTGCTTCCTCGTTTGCAGGACCTGATGTTGTCTGGGAGGTGGAGACCAAGGCGTCCTCCAGAGCTGTTGCTTTTCCAGGCTCCCGATTGCTCCAGCGATGATGTGACAGTCCTGGCCAATGACACTGGAAAACTATTACATTTTTAAACAAGAAAGAAGGAGACAGAGCTGGCACGTGTGTCTGGCTTCTCCCCTCCCTGCGTGTGAGATGTCTGGGGGAGGAGTGGCCACTCACCCGGTGGAGGATGCGGGCCTGGGAGCCGGAGGGTGCCTTCCAGACACCCCGCAACCCCTGACCTCCTCATCACAAGAGGCAGACCCAGCCCCCGTGGGGCCCAGAGGTCAGGATTCTGTGACCTCTGCACTGGCCGCCCCTCTCTGATCTCCCTGGCTCCTGCCCACTTCTGGGCTCTGCTGGCGCCCGTCCCATCCCTAGGGTGGTTACCTCTCTCACGAGTCTTCCGTCCCCTGCCAGCTCCCCACAGGAGCACCAGGCCCCCCTGGGGGACTCTCAGTAAAAGCTGTAGATCAGAGCTGACCTGCCCCGGCCTGTGTCCTCCGAGCACCACCGGGGCTGTCACTCCACGGATTCTACCCCAGGCTTCTCTGTGAACCGCCCAGCCCCTGCGTGTGTCCTCCGAGGGGGACCAGCCCTGTCACCTCTTCTAAGGAGCAGGAGAGCAGGTGCAGCTCGGCCGCCTGGGAGTCTTCGCCCCCGCCCTCCCTGAGGCTCCGGGAGGGGCGAAGGCCTGTGCAGGGGCTTCCTCGGGTGCCCCTCCCCGCTCCGGATTTACGGAGCAGAGGAGGTGAGCAGGTGCAGTCTCCAGCCTTCGGGCAGGAAAATTCTCCAGCTTCCAGGTCACGGAGGACTGAAAGGCCCTCTTCAAGCCCTAAGATGGGACAGACGCCGGACTGCAAGATGGACCCAGGGCTTGGTGCTGTGTGGCCTGGGGCGAGCAGGATGCTGGCCTGGGGTCTAGGGAATGTCTCCTGAAGACACTTCCCCTACTGTGGGACCAGGGCCTATAGGAAGCTGTGGTTTATCCACTCACCAACCTGTGAGCTCCTTCGAGGCAAGAAGGGTTCAGTGTTGTTTCCCCCACCTAACAGGATGCCTGGCACAAAAAGGGTGCTCAGAGCCATCTGTGGGGAGGAGGGAACAAGGCCTTAGATGAACTTATGCAAATGAGCTGCCCCTCCCCTCTCCCTCCGCAGCCCAGCCCTGCTGGGTGGGTCTGAGGGTGTCACCTCCGTGTCTCCCTTAATTTGCCAGGCCCAGACGATGCCTCCTCTCACTTCCCCTTGACCTTTTGCAAACCCGAGCAGAGCCCATCACTCAGGGCCCCAGCATTATGCTGGCCATCCTATTACGGCATCCGTTGAGCTGCACAGAGGCTCGGCCCCTCTCCCCACCAGGACATGGAGTCCCCTTGAGGGACAGGGTCAGGGCGTGTCCCCAAGTGCGTGAGGGTCTCAGGTCCCCTGGGGCTGGAGGTGGCACAGAACAGGGACTGAGAAGCAGGCTGAGGCGACACAGCTGCTTCCTGGGGTGGGGTCGGGGAGGCGGACGGAGCCCGCAGGTGACTTGAGCCCGACCACCGGAGCGTGCTGCGTCTGGCCAGGCTTGTCCTGCATGAGGACACACGCAGCTCTGGGCACCAGACGTCAGGACACAGTCTCGGAGCAGGATGGAAGACGCACAGTGCTGCTGGCTCCCCCAGTCCCGGCTCCAGCATTGTCGGAGGAGCAGCTGGACCTCAGGGATCTCCTAGGCCAGGGGCCCCTGGATGCACCCCTGGGTCACTCTGGGTCCCCGGGGACCACCCTGGGGACCTGGCAGACAGTTTCAGTCTTTCCACAGAGCGAGTAGAATTTTCATCCTATGGGGAGATTAGAGCTGACTAAACTGAAAGATGGGCTTTCTTTGCTTTGGGCTGGAATTCTATCAACACAGTGTCCTCCGGGGACAATGAATTATTTGACAAATGCAGTTTGGCTGATAAAATCTTTCAAAATACAGAATCCTTCTTTCTGATGTTTAAAACGTTGGGAGTCACTGACCCAACTCAACCACTTCTCTCCAGAGCTGAGAAGGCAGAGGCCCCCACGGGACACACAGCTGAGCGTGGCGCCTCCAGCCAGGACCCAGCAACCGACCCCGGCAGCGGCTCCTCCTGCGGTGCCAGGTGCCTGTCGGGTCTGTTACTCCTCCTGCAGGAAGGCTCCTTGAGTCGGCCAGCCCACCCCACCCCACCCTGCTCTCCTGGTGAACTTGTACAGGTGTCTGAAACCCACATAGTCTCTAGGGTGCCCCACATGGCCCCGGCATTTATCACCATCTGTTCATGTCGACAGCTGTGTTGGGAAGTTGCGGGGAGTGGGGAGATATGGCCACTCAATTCAGGTCTAGTATGAGCAGCATGATGGCTAAGGAAGACATCCCCCCCTCCTTCCTCCCTCCCCCCTCCCCCCTCCCTCTCTTCTTCCCTCCCTCCCCCCCTCCCCCCTCCCTCTCTTCTTCCCTCCCTTTCCCCTCTTTCCTCCTTCCTCCCCCCCCCCCTCCTTCCTTCTTTCCTATGCAACAGGAAGTCTGGAGGTAGGCAGGCCAGGGCAGGTGCAGCAGCTCAAGGAGATGATGGAGGGCCAGGCTCGTCTCATCATCTTAGTGGCCTTTCTCCTCATGTTCCAAGACCCCTGCTGCACCTGCAGACATCAAAGTCCATGTCCAGGGGAGAGAAGGGGAAATGTGGAGGAGGAAGGGGAAAGGCCCCCTGCCGGGCTCTGCCTGGTTTATTCAGGAAGGCCTCCCCTGGGACAGCTCCTACTCCCATCCACCACAGTGCATCCTATGGCCACTTCTGGCTGCAAAAGACTAGGCGTTTAAGAGTTTCTCCTCCAGCCTCTGTAACTTGAAGGTATGCAGTAGGGGATTGGAATAGGTGGAGAGAGCTGACACACAAACGCCGGCTCACCCTGCCTTCCTATTAGGAGGGAAGGTGCCCCGTGAGCCTGTCTTCCCGCCGGTTCTGTGGATCCATGCCTGGCCTTCGTCTCACTTCCAGCTCCTGCATCTCCGGGCTTTTCTGCTCAGTTATTCTTCATGCGTGCTTGTCGGAACTATAACGAAGGGCCTGACACTGACTGGTTATGAGGGAAGAAGGTCTATTTTGGCTCGCAGTCCAAGGTTGGTCACTCTCCGTTGGTTCAGCCTCTGGTGAAGACATTCTTGCCGTTGGAGTCCTGAGGCATCACAGGAAGTGCAGGTGTCTATGTCCCTGTGGTCTCGTTCAAAGCCACCAGGCTGACCCAATCCAATCACCTCCCGAAGAGTCCACCTTCAAAGCTATAATTGGATTGAGTTCCTACCATCTTAGTATTGTTAAGACAAGAGTTTAGGGACTAAGTCCTTGAGTTTGAGGGGACAAATATTCAAACCACAGCACCTGTCACTCCCAGTCTACAAAAGTCAGGGACAAGCACTTAGTCCAGCAGGTGAGTCGCTGTAGGAAGGAAGCCTGCACGCCAGGTGCCTAAGGCCGGGTCCTGGCTGCACTCCCGACGCCAACCTCCCAGCAAAGCGGACTCTGGGAGGCAGTGATGGCTCAGGTGTTGGTGCCTTGGCACCCACGTAGGATTTGTGAGTTGAGTTCCAGGCTCCCGGGTTTGGCCCAGCCCAGTCCTAGCCATTGTGGGCGTTTTGGCAGTGAACCAGCAAATGGGAGGTCTCTGCCTCTCTCTCTCTCTGCCTCTTGAGTGAAAAAGTTAAAAACTGAGAAAACAAACAAAAAAAGCCCTCTGGGAGGAGTGGCCCAGAGGATTTGGTAGTGCAACCCTGGGTGATGCAATCGTGGTGGTCAGTTTTTGCTGCCAGAGGCCAGCGATCCTCAGCTGTGCTTGTCCACAGAACAGGAAGGAAACAGCTTAGAGCCTCATTGTGAGGCCGAGATCCCCGGTCCCTCGGGGTCAGGAATCCCTGTCCCAAGTCCGAGTTGTTGCTGCCTGAGTGTGGACAGCCTGCTTCGTCGCTCAGACTGGGGACAGTGCACTCGCCCCAGAGGATGGTCATGAGGCCACGCTGGAACAACACGCCCGGAATGGCTTTTAGCAGGAGGCAAGCAAGAGGGGGAGCCAGGAGGACGAGAGCCGCACAGCCTCCACATCTGACGACAGCGCGCTTGGGCCATAATCTGACGCCATTGCTCACGTCTGCTCCTGTGAGCGTAGACGTACCTTTCTCCCCTGCACCTCCAGTTAGGCCTCGTTCTGCACAACCCGAGCGTCCTTATGGCTTCCTGTGGCCGTCCGGTCTCCAGGCACAGCTCAGGCCCTTCTGCACGCCAGGGCCAACTTCCCGTGGGCATGCACACAGCGTCCCTCACTATGTCCGACGGTGGACTCCTCATCTGCCCCCTCCTGGTTTCTCCCTCAGTCCTCTGTCTTGGAAATGACGTCACGGTCCACTGGCTGCCCAAGCCGGGACCTGGAGACCCTCCGTGTCCCACCCTTCCGGCCCCACATCCCACCACTGAGCTCTGTAACTCCCACCTCTGGACTCCCTCTGCTCCAGCACCGCCCTCTTGGTCTGGAAGTGGGACGAGCCATCTCCAGGGGCTTCTGGGCTTTCGGCTGCCCTGAGAAAAGGCACAGAAGCTGCCGGGGCTGTCTCTCTCCTTCTCCCTGCCCTGGTAGGATTATCGATCTGCAGCCGATGCAGCTGTCTCGCAACCATGGGGGATCAAGCAAGAGAATAAATACCTGACACGGGGTGGGGGGGGGGGGGGTTGGCGTGGAGCAGAGGAGCAGGACGAGCCGCCCCGCCCCGCCAGCCCTGAAGGTGCCACGTTTTCTGACTTCCTGTGGGCAAACAACAAATGTTTGTAAGCTGCGTTGGCTGCTCTCTGATTTGAAGCTGAGCGCTTTCTAGCTCATATCATTTCCTCATTAGTTTCCCTCGCCTTGTTCCCCTACTCTCGCTTCATGCATTGTTCACACGGTATTCGAAGCAGGCATCCAGCAGCATGGCTACGCTGTTGCGTTTTCTTGCTTACAGGATTCTGATGGCTTCCCGTCCTTTGTATGACCAGTCTCCACGCCTTTCTTTCATTCACGCTAACCGCTTGAATTCCGTTCAAATGAGCTCCATTCCATTCAAACGAGCAGGTGTCCGGTGCCCCTTGTAGGCCCAAGGCCCACAGTGGTTGCTCAGTGCAAAGGAGGCAACCTGGCATTCATGCGCCAGGAGACTCAGGCATCGCAAGAGCGCCAGGCCCGTCAGGTCCTTTCTCTGGGCTGTCACTGGCTGTCTCGTGGAGTCTCGTTTGCAGGCTGGCCACTGGGCACTGGCACACCTCTGTCTGACACTGAAGTGACGCCCTTATTGATCCACATCTCCGCACCGGCTGTGAGTCTTGA
This sequence comes from Lepus europaeus, assembly GCF_033115175.1. NCBI lineage: Eukaryota > Metazoa > Chordata > Mammalia > Lagomorpha > Leporidae > Lepus > Lepus europaeus. Next base: position 18,849,610 of record NC_084840.1, on the reverse strand, counting down.
AGGGAGAATTCCGCACCGTCAGTGGGACACTTGGCTGCAGTACAGCCCCTGGTGATTGTTCTGTGACTCATCCTCACGCTCGTGCTAACCCAGAGCTCCCGCGCCAGGGTGCCTGGAGGCAGAAGGGCTCCAGAATCAGCCATAGGCTGGTCCCAATCAGCCGCTCCCCAGAGCTCATTAAGCTCATAAGGTTGAATCCAGATAACCTGTGCAGGCTCCACTCCTTAAAGTTCCCCTAACTTTGCACCCCACTGTATAAGGATAAAGCGTGTATGTGTGTGTGTGTGTGTGTGTTTGGGGGGTGTTGCAGAGCAGAGAGAGAGAGAGAGCGGCGAGGCTGCAGCTGGCTCCTGCCCCCACAGCCACTGCAGTACATTGAGCTCCACAGAGATGGCGCTGGACGGGAACCCGGCAACTCTGTGCCTTGCTACACGTGGGCAAAGGCCGGCCTGAGAAGCCGAGGGGCAAAGTGTCACCGTATGCGTGGATGCTGCCGTCAACTGCTCAGCTCCCTAAGAGGCGCTCAGACAGTGGGGGACCTCGTCTGCGAAGGAGGAGGGAAACGTGAAGACCTGGCGGAGCTGGCAAGGCCCGCTACGAGCAGAAACGGAGACCTAGATCCCTCCCGAGGGGAGACAAAAAGAAGCTCAAGGACCCCAGTGCACCCACGAGGCCTCCTTCAGCCTTTCCTTGCTCTGTTCTGGCCATTGCCCAAAATTCAAAGGAGGACATCCCGGCCTGTCTGTCCATCGGCGGTGCTGCAAGGAAAGTGCAAGTGATGTGGGAACAAGCAGCCAGGGAGGGGCGAGAGGGAGCTGCTGAGCTGAGGGAACAAAGCGAAAACCCTATTGCTGCACACCGAGCTACAGGAAAACCTGATGCAGCAAACAAGGGGGTCGTGCAGGCGGGGAAGAGCAAGAACGAGAAGGAAGAGGAGGAAGATGACGACGGGGAGGAGGAAGATGAAGACGATAATGAATGAGTCGGTTCAGCAGTGTTTTGTTGTCTATAAAGCATTCACTCCCCCATACTCAACTTAATCTTTTTGAAGAAAAGAATGTGGAAGATTTGCTTTTAAACTATACGATGTCTTTTTTTTTTTTCTTTGCATAGTTCACATGCTACCGTGTGTGTCTTTAGCTAACCCTGTCCTGGCGGGATTTTCAGGAGCCACTGACTTGCCTGGCGCAGTGCGGGGCTGTGAACAGTGACAGCGAAATGCAGGCAGGCTCAGGTCGGTGCATAGCACAGCCAGGTGGATACGGGGACGGGCGCTTCTCCATTTTCTGCTGTCTCTGATGCCGCTTATATGAAATACTGTTGTGCTGTTAACTGAATACCACTGCGTAATTGAAAAAAAAAACATGCAGCTGTTTTGTTGGCAGTCTGAATGCTTCTAAGTAAATATAAGGTTTTTGTTTTAAAAAGTGGGGGGGGGGGGACACGGCTGCACCTGCTGACTTGCGAAGCCTCACTCTGTGCCACTCTGCTCTGCGTCTCTCAGCACCAGTGGCACCAGACCTCCTCGTTTTCCCATAAACTCTTGCTTTAGGGTTCAGACACGCCCCTTGCTCTGCTGAACGCTGCCCTGCTCGCTGTCGCCAGCGGACGCTCGGCTCCCTTTCAGCCTCAGGTCAAGTATCTCCTCCTGGAGCAGACGTCCCTGCTCTGAACGTCACCTTCCAGAACAATCACACCTTTTTAAAGGTTTATTTATTTATTTATTTGAAAGGCAGAGGGAGAGAGAGAGGGAGAGCCAGAGAGCGATCTTTCATCCGCTGGATCATTCCCCAAATGGCCATATGACTGGAGCAGGGCCAGGCCAAAGCGAGGAGCCAGGAGCTTCTTGCAGGTCTCCCATGAGGGTGCAGGGGCCCAAGCACTTGGGCCATTTTCTGCAGCTTTCCCAGGCACATGAGCAGGGAGCTGGATCTGAAGAGGAGCAGCAGAGACTTGAACCAGTGTCCATGTGGGATGCCGGCACCGCAGGCGGCGGCTCAGCCAGCCCCAGCACCCCTCATGGTTAAGTCAGGAACTTCCACTCACCTTACACAGCCTCTTCACACCCCCACCCCACCCTGGTTCACTGCGCTCCCTGGGGGCACATTTCACTTCCCCACCAGACTTGACGTCCCGTTACCATGGTTGCACGTGGACTCACCTGCCACTCATGTCTGATGTGAGCTCCTGAAGTCACTGTAGCCCCCGAGAAGAGTGCGCAGCCAGCAACAGGCTCTCCATTCACTGTAGATGAGTACATCCACGGCAAGAGGAGCACGGGCACTCTGGAAGTGGCGAGTGGGGAGTGGGGAGCGGGACGGGCAGCAGGGTTAGACTGAGCTGCTTGGCCCGGTACAATGCGGGCAAGCTGTGCCCTGTCTCATCTGTTTGGGACAGTGGACAGAGAGTGTGGTGTTTCTGTGTCCCAGCGTGGATTTGCATATTTCTGTTTTACTGGAAAAACAGAAACTACCCCAGTGGAGGGAGGTGGGGAAGGCAGAGGGCCTCGGCTCTAGAGCCTCATCCGCAAGCCACAGGGCTATTTGCAGAACTCCCCGTGGGTCTGGGCTACGTTCGGGAGTTCCCAAGCCAAGGCTAACTGCAGAGCTCAACCGCCCCGTGTGAGACGTGAGACGAAGCTGGATTTTGCTTCCTGAGAAGAAAGCAGAAGCGAGGGAAGGGGATTCACTGAATGAGGCAGAGGGTCTGGGCTTGAGCTCAGAACGCCAAGCGTAGGATTACAAAACGAAAACAGCAGAGTCTCTTGTTGAATGCCATTGGCACTGCTAGGATGTCAATCTTCTCCTTCATTCGAATCTTCCTCCTCCCAGGTCCCCATCTGGATGGAGGTGGCTGGGACAGGGCAGTCACCAGGAATGTCCCAAGGACCCCGCTCTGAATGAATGATTCAGCCAACGCAGGGCCATCCCCTGGGAGCTGTGACAAACCTGGTGTGCACGACCTGCTTTGCGTGAGTCAAGTGGTGACGATGGCTCAGGTCGGCACGGACACATCTTGTGTAGGAAGCGTGTGCTCATTGTGTAGCTAGCTGACGGCTGTGTGTGTGTGCGTGTGCATGTGTGTGTGTGTGCGCATGCGTGCCCTTCTCGTACAATGATGGACGACCTATCGACAGGGTCCTGGTGGTGTCCTGGTGGTGTCCTTCTTGGGGGGTGCTGCGAGCAGTCACATGACCAGACTTCCCTTCCTCACGTAGGGACGCTGAGCCCCCTCCTGCCCCACGAGGAGCAAAGACCGTCCCAGGGTCTGGCCAGCTCTCTCCTCTGAGCCTAGTCAGGAAACTGCCCTGCCCACCCCCACCTTCCCCTCCCTTGAGCCTGCCTATTCCCCCGCCTTCCTCCTCCAGCCCCAAGAAGAGCCAAGGCCCTTAACCAAGAGCAGGAAAACAAAAAAATCAGGTCACCAGATGTGTTCCATCCCATCCCCTCCCTCCGCAGCCGCCCTCCCCAGAAGCTGATGAGTTCTGAGCGTATAGACGGCGAGTACCTGGCTTCCCCCCAAGCCCAGTCTCGGTGGAGCCTCGGTGCCACACCGGCCTCCCACATGGCCCACCGCAACTCTCGCTCTGTGGCCTGGCCCATCTGCTCTGTCTAGACGGCTCCAGGAGACCCTGCGTGGTTTTTCCTACCCTGAATGAGAAGCGATGCAGGGGCCCCCGACTGCCCTGCCAGGTCTCCCTCTCTCTGTGTGGACAGCGCCTGTCTGGGGATGGGAGGACGCTGGGGTCTGGGGTCCGCGTCCCTGGTAAGATGCCGGAGGGCCATGGGCGGCCCTGCCTCTGCTCCTGCACTGCGTCCCGCAATGCATGTCGGGTGCCCAGGGACGAGCGGCATCTGGGATTCTCATTGGAAACTGTTTATGGTGGACGTGCATGGCGGGCTGAGTGCCCACAGCAGCCTGCCTCCTGCCAGGGACCTTCAGGAACACTCTCTCCAAGCCAGCGTGGCCTGGTCTGGGCACGAGCCCCCTCTCCCCTGCAACCCTCCCCAGCCACGTGGATGTGACTCACGCAGGCTCTCTGAGCCCCTGCCAAGTGTGGCCAGAGCACTGCCCGGATGAAGCCGAGATGGGTCAGCTCAGGAGCAGGGGACAGGCCAGGGTCCCTCCCTGCTGGATTCCTGGGGCCCCTGCACCCTCCTCCCCAGGTCGCCGGCCACCTAGCCCAGAGGCAGTGGCACAGCCCTACTGCCAGGCACAAAGGGACTCTCCCTGCCCGCGCTGCTCCCTCCTCCCAGAGCACGCCACGCTACGCCGCTCCTGGCTTTCCAGGGAGCTCAGCCCACGAAGCAGTTCTTATTTCTCCCACTTCCAAGAAGAAACTCAGGCTCTGAAGCCTAAGTGAGGCAGAGCCCACAGGATTCTGAAGCTCCCTGTGGCGCTGCAATAGTAGGGCCTGGCTGCCGTGCGATTGCCCAAACCCACGCACTGAGCCCCAGTGGCAACACTGGATGTCGGTGAGAGCAACCTGTCCAATAGTTGGCTCATGGCTGGCACGAGGGGGGTCTCTCCGGCAGGGGGAGGCTGTGTGGGTTGGGATCAAGGACATTCAGGGACCTCTCTAACTTTCCACTCACTTCTGCTGTGTCCCTCCGACTGCTCTAAAAATAAAGTCGACTAAAAAATTTTATGTTATGAAAAAATTGTAAGTGACTTCATTCTGGTCACACAGGAAACAATTAACCTGGGATTTGGCCATGGGGCAGGCTGCTATGGGGCCCTTGCTCCTCCCACTCAGGTGCCGGGCCCCGGGATGGGAGAGCCACCCCACCCTCACCCCTGCCAGTTTCTCTGTGCCTCCCATGTGTCTGTCTCACCTTCTGCAAGGGCCTTGGGCCTCGCCGTAGCTGGCTCTGTACCCTAGCATGCAGCACAGGGCCGACAGGTGGTGGGTGTTGAATAACGCCTGTGGAGGAAACGCGGGTGTGAGTGGGGGCATGGGTGGAGAGGGAGAGAAGAGAAGGGAGGCTGGGGGAAGGAAGGGAGGAAGAGAAGAAGGAGAGATGACATGAAAGAGGAGAGAGGAGGGGAGAGAGGGCATGGCCCTCCCCGGCCCATCGCCGCTCTGTTTTCCTGGGGACCAGAAGGCTCCTCCTCCCTTCGCTCCTGACAGAAGGGCTTCGGCTGAGCCCTGCCCGGCCCCGCCAAGTGTCCCCACCAAGTCTGCAGCCCTTAGCCTGAGGATGGCTCTCTCCATCCCTGCTCCACAAAAACAAGCGTGTTCCTTGGGCAGAATGGAAAGGAGAAAAATCAAAGTGGAAAAACCTTTGGTTTGGCAGCTCCACTGCCTGCCCTTACGGGGAGTGAGCGGCTCAGGCCCAGGCTGCGTGGCGGGCGGGCAGTGCCAGCAATTGCCCCAGGGGTCAGGGGGCCGACACCTGAGTGGCAGGAACTTGGAGCCCAGGAAGACAGCGCTGGGGGGCATCTCCGGGAAGCAAAAAGCTGTTTTATTTAGCAGCGGATGCTTCTTATGCAAAATCAGTTCTCTCCTTCCTTATTAACAACTCCATGATCTGCCTCCCTTGCAGATAGGAGGAGCCCCGTGGTGGCTCTGGCCAAGGAGGCATCTGTAGAAGCTTCTGGAAGGGGAAGGGAAAGCCCAGATTTCCCGATATAGACCCAGCCCTTGCTTCTTGTGATTTTCCCTTTTCTTCTTCTTGGCGTGTGACTGGGAGACAATCTCGGGCTGAAAACCAGGCACGAAGGATGGGCAGCAGAAGGCTGCCGGAGCCTGCCCTGCGCAGCCCAACTTCCTGCCGAGGGAGGGAAGAGGGGGCCGCTGCCGAGGGCACGCTGTCTCGTCCCGCGGCCCCATCAAGGCGGGGTCTGCTTAGGACTGGGGGATGGCTCCCAGCCACAGCAGCAGAAATGAGGTGGAGGCCGGGGCGTGGTCTCCAGCGTGGCCACTCAGCTGCCTGGCGTCAGGGCGAGCAGGTTCCACATCCTGCAGCCTCCGCGCCAAGGCAGGACCACAGCAACGCAGCTTTCAGAGGCGGGACTTGGAAGGTTCAGGTGAGCATTCTGGGCCTGGACTCCAGGCAGAAAAGGAAGAGATGGAGGGATCCGGTCCCCGCCCCCCAGGCTATAACTCCCTGTTTTCATTTTCTCTGGGGTTGGAGGAAAGAGAAGTGGCAGCAGCAACGCCAGACTTCCTGGTGGTCCCCAGACTGGTGTTGTGCCCTGCTCAGGTTCTGGCTCCCAGCACCCCCACCCCACTCCCCTACTTACATGCACACATACCCAGGACACTTGTCCACTGATTCTTTTTATTTTTGAAGATTTATTTATTTGAGAGGCAGAGAGAAAGAGAGGGGGAGAGAGAGAGAGAGAGAGAGACGAGGTCTTCCATTCATTGGTTCACTCCCAAAGTGGCCACAAGGGCCAGAGCTGGGCTAATCTGGAGCCAGGAGCCAGGAGCTTCTTCTGTAGTCTCCCAAGCACTTAGGCCATCCTCCACTGCTTTCCCAGGCCATAGAAGAGAGCTATGTGGAGCAGCCAGGACTTGAACTGGCGCCCATCTGGGATGCCTTCACCTGCTACACCACAGCGCCGGCCCCTCGTCCACCGATTTCTACCTCAGCCCCTGTCATTTCCCAAATCTCCTCTTTCCTGGGAGACCTCAGAGACGGTTGGGCTTGGTTGGGAGACTTGAGTTCTGTTCCCACTCCAGAGACCGTGACGTTGGAACAGGCCGTGCCTACCCCACACCTCCGTGTCTCCTCGTGTGGAAAAGCACAGCACTGCTTTTCCGTGGTTCTGTGGTTCCCGGACACGGCTCTGGGCCAGGGTGGAGTGGCCCCCATGGCCCCCATTTCCTTGGTGTTCCTCCCGCACTGAGTGCGTTCACAGATCAGCCCCTCTCACCCCAGAGACCGCTCCGGAAGTTACACAACGGTGACCACCTTCACCGGGCTGGCCGACGGCCGAGGCTCAGGCACCATGCCTGAGGGGCTTCAGAGCCCCCACTAAATCACTGCTCACGCGTTGAGAGGGAACCGAAGGGAGAGGGAAGTGTGTGTGCCCATCACTGGCTGTCGCACATGTTTGGGAGACAGAACCAGTGGATAGAACATTCTCTCTCTCTCTCTCTTGCTCTCACTTTCTCTCTCTGTTTCTGCCTTTCAAATAAAATGAAAATAAATGAAATTCCATTTTAAGGGTACTTTCCTGAAACGATGACAGAAGATGAGTATTTTAGTTGTTCAGTTGGCAAAATAAAATTTATTCGCAGCCTGTTGTATTTTCCATTATTTCTCCAACAACTTCATTCCCAAACTATGAAATTGAAAGTCAGGGACCTTTAGGCTGTAAGGTCTTCCAAGTCCTTTCTGGCTTGTCACCCGCAGGTGCTGTGACTCAGGGCACACGTTCTTGGCGACATCCTCCCAGATGTTGGGCCCTGATCTGCCTCGCAGAAGGAGAGCTGTCACTCAGAGAGGGCCTGCTGGTGACATACCCATAAAAGACTGCAAATATCTTGGGACAGGCAGTTGGTGGAGAGACTGTGACTGCCCTGGGAAGGCCCACAGCTCGTAGGAGAGCGCCTGGGTTTGAGTCCTGGCTCTGCTTCCTGCCAATGTGCACCTGGGAGGCAGCAGGTGGCTCAAGTCCTTGGGTCCCTGACATCCATCTGGGAAAAGTTGGAGGGAGTTCCAGCCTCCTGGCTTTGACCTATTGCAACCCTAGATGTTGTGGGTATTGGGGGAATGAGCCAGAGGATGGAAGATCAATCTCTCTCCCTCTCTCTCTCTTCCTCTCTCTCTCTCTTTCTCCCTCCCTTTCTCTCTCTCTCTCTCTCTGCCTTTCAAGTAGATGAAAATAAACGTACTAAACATTTTTTAAAAGAAGATTCCAGCTAGGACACCTGTGTTTCTTCGCAGTGTGCTTGGGTTTGATGTCCAGTTTCAGCTCCTGACTCCGGCGCCCTGCTGATGTCAACCCTGGGAGGCAGGGACTCAAATAGCTGGGTCCCTGCTGACCACGCGGAAGACCCAGATGGAGTTCCTGGCTTGTAGTTTCAGTGTTGCCCAGCCTGGGCTGTTGCAGGCAGCTGCAGAGTGAGCCCGAGGATGGGAGCTCTCTCTCTCTCTCTCTTTCTTTCTTTCTCTGTCTGCCTTTCAAATAAATAGATAAAAATACAAAGTCTAATGAAGTGGAAATTTTATTTTGGAAAAAAAGGCTTAGAGTTAATATTTGTGGAAAGGGGGGGGAATCCCTTTTCCGTGTTTCTGTGTCACAACACAGGAACAAAAGGCGGACGAGGGCTGCCAATCTGGCAGGCATGGCAGGACTTGGAAGGAAAAGAGCCGAAATGTGCAGGAGGACACTGGCCTCTAGTTGTTCAAACAGATGTGGCCCTGGCAGCTGGTGTAGCGAGGAAGACACGCAGCTGTTGAATAGATCGTGTGACGGCCCAGGAATGCAATTCCGAGTCTTTGATAGCCTCATGATTAGCAATAAGAACACAAATAGGGAAAGAGGAGGAGGAGTCTGGTTCCCTGGCTTGTGGCTTGAACCGGTGAAGGAATCAGCTCCTCAAAATAGTGCTATCTGGTGACAGGGCTTTAAGAAATGTTGACGTTGGCAATGTGGATTGCTCTATTTAGAACATGTTTTTCAGCTACGGTGGTCCGTTAGAACACCAAGAAACAGTCAGCATCGAAGAAAAAACCCAACTATAAAAAACAATCGGGTTGGAGCCTGCGTGAAATCCACAGCCCCACAGCATCGGAGCAGCGAAGGCTCGGGAATTCGGGGGGATTTGTGCATCCTGAGCTTTTCGTGGGCTGGCGGCTTGAGGAGGGACGGCTGGTCCTGAGCAGAAGCTCTGGTTTCAATAACCGGTGATCGCCGACCCCTGCTGTGCGTCAGCCTCTCTCTCCTTCCCTGCAGCCTACAAGCAGGCGTTGTGGGGACCCACGTGCTCAGACACCCCCATCCTAAACACAGTGTCCCTCTGAGCCGGTGCCCTTCCTGCTGTGACCCACGCCCCACCCTGGTAGAATGGCCACGTGAGCCACAGGATGCCGTGTGGAGCCTATCTCAGATGCACGGCTAGCCACCACGTCAGCACAGTTACGTCCCATGCAATCCGCAGAACATGCTGATACCAAAAAAATGTATTCGCCCTTCCTCTGAAGTTCACTTTCGGATGAGTTCGAACGTCCTGCGCCCCCCGCGGGCGTGGCTTTGGTTTGCTGGGGCTGGCAGTCCTGCTCCTTCCTCCTCCTCACTTCCCATTTGCTGCTCTGCCCGATTCTGGCTTTTACAACCTCCCCTCCCCGATTCCGCTCTCCCGGTGTTGCCCAGGACCTCGCGAGGGTCCAGTCCAAAGGGCCTGTTTGGAGATGGGGCAGCAGGGGCCAGGACCTGCGCTGGCGCCCCGGTCACGTGAGGCTGTCTTCACCCTCGTCTCCCGTGGCGCTCACACTGCTACTTCCCCCTCTAACAACTCCTTCCCCACTTGCCGAGCTGCCCCACCCCACCGCTAAGCCACGCCTTCCTTGTCTGCTACCCCCCAGGGCCTGCCCAGCCCCTGTGGCCTCCTCACCCATCGCACTAGCCACAGGGCCCCACAGCGCCCTCCCTCAGCGGTCAGAGGAGAGAACAGCTGGCAAAGGGGTCAGCGCTCCGGGTGCTCCAGGACCGACTGTGAATGATGGATGCTGCATGGAGGTCAGGCCCTGCCCCGGCTCCCTCCCTCCCCTGGGCAGCCTCTTCCCTCTGAGTCCCCTTAGCACGGGTTCATTTCACAATAGGTTGCATTGACGTTTTTGCTTTTTCTCCTTTTTTTTTTTTTTTTTTTTAGAGATTTATTTATTTATTTAAAAGTTAGAGAGAGAGAGAGAGAGAGAGAGAGGTCTTCCATCCGCTGGTTCATTCCCAATTGGCCGCAATGGCTGGAGCTGCGCCAATCTGAAGCCAGGAGCCAGGAGCTTCTTCCCGGTCTCCCACGCGGGTGCAGGGGCCCAAGGACTTGGGCCATCTTCCACTGCTTTCCCAGGCCACAGCAGAGAGCTGGATCGGAAGAGGAACAGCCGGGATTCGAGCCGGAGCTCATATGGGATGCTGGCTCTGCACGTGGCAGCTTTCCCTGCTACGCCACAGCCTTTGCCATCTTTGATGGTCGTTATTTCTACACATACCATCTGAGTGGGAGCTCTCTGAGGCCTCCTCCGTCAGGCTGTGCCCAGCTAGATGGCAGGGACTGACCTGCCCCACAGGGACATGTGGCTGTAAGGGCTGAGCTGACACCGTCGTCTCAACTGTTGTGGAAAAGGCATCAGTGAATTCAGCATCCTTTATAAATAAAAATTCCTAGTTTAGTACAGAAGGAGAGAAACTCCTCGACATAACAAAGGGCCTTCAGGAAAACCCACATCTGACATTCCAACCAATGGGGGAGTCCGAAACTGTCCTGCTGAAATCTGACGCGAGGCCAGGAGGCCCCTCCGGCTGCTTCTCTTCACCCAGCACTAGAAGCGCCAGCGAGAGCAAGCAGACAAGAAAAAGAAATAAAAACTCCAAACTGGACAGCAAGTAATAAAACGACCCCTGTTCACGGAGGACGTGGTCCTACTGTTGAAAACCCCAAAGATCACACACACACACAGACACACACACACATAGACACATACACACAGACACCCTTACACAGACACATATATACACAGACACAGACACACAGAGACACACACATACATACACACACTCACACACATAGACACACATGCACACATAGATACACACAGAGATACACATACACACAGACAGACACACATGCACACAGATACATATACACACGCAGTATATACACAGACACACACATACACACACAGATACATACACACAGACATACAGACACGTACACACACAGACATATACTTACACATACAGAGACACAGACACACAGACACAAACACACAGAAAGACACACACATGCATATACACACAAACACACACAGAGAGATATACACACATACACAGATACACATACATGAGCACACATACTCACACAGACACATACACACATGCACACACATATACACACAGAGACACACGCACACAGAGATATACACACATACACAGATACACATACACACAGATACACATACATGAGCACACATATATACACACAGAGACACATACACACACAGAGACACATACTCCAAGCTATTAAAACTAGTAAATGAATTCAATAACGTTGCAGGATATGAAATCAACAGCAAAAAGCAGTGGCATTTTAATACGCAGCCAAGGGACAGACACCACCCAGCAGTCCTGCTCCTGCACAGGCCTGGAGGAAATGAAGTCTGCACCTCGCAAAGACAATAACCATGCCCCCGTGGCCCCCACAGCCTCACGCACCACAGGGAAATGACCCAAGTGTCCTTGGACCAGGGAACAGTACGGAATATTCCTCAGCCTACAGAAGAAGAGCCTGCCCTTTGCCACAACACGGATGAGCTGGAGGTGTTATACAGTGAAGGAGCTGCAGACAGAAATGAAAACACTGCACACTCTCTTCAAAAAGTTCATAGAAATGGGTATGATGAAGAATATGCATGCCCCCAAACAAGGCTACCTTCTCATCCCATGTTCCATGACCCCGCTGGAGTATCCGCTCCAAAGAGGTGCCAGGGATGAGCCTGCTGTTGGGAACTGTTCTCTGTGGAAGGGGCAGGCAGCATCCTGCCAATGACAGAAATCGGGATTTTTGCTCTCCAAATGACACTGTTACAAAAATAAAAAGGCAATCCACAAACTGGGAGGAAATATTTGCAAAACGGACATTGAACGAAGATTTGTATCTAAAAAGCATAAAGAACTCAATGAGAAGACAAGGAATTCAATTAAAAGATAGGCAAAGATTCTTCAAAACATTTGAGAATTTATTCATTTTTAATTTATTTGAGAGTCCGAGAGACACAAAGAGAAAGAGAGTGAGAGAGAGAGCTTCCATATGCTGGTTTACTCTCCAAATGCCTAAAACAGCCAGGATTGAGCCAATCTAAAGCCAAGAGCCTGGAACTCCTAGGGCTCCCATGTGAGTGGCAGGGACTCAAGCACTTGAACTATCAGCTGTTGAAGATGGGCAGGTTGGCGGAGAGAAGTTCACCAAGGAAAATCTACGGCCGGCAAGAAAGTGCCCGAGGAGACGCTCGGTAGATGCAAGTGAAACCACGAAGGTATGCCACTACAACCTTCTAGAACAGACCAAGCTGAGAAGCCGCACCGCACTGCAACGTCTTCTAGTCTGTGTCGAGAATGGGAGGAGAGGCGCCAACAGCTCCAAACAGAAAGCAAAGGTAAAGAAACAGGAAGGGTGCCTGCTCGGCCCCGCTGGTTCATGCCATGTGGACGTGTTGAAATGCTGCACGCACCCGTGAGGACGTGCAGGTGTGACGTGTTCATCAGACTTTTTTAAAGAAAATAAATAAGTAAATAAAGAGACCGGCGCTATCAAGCATTGTTAAGAGCACTGTAAGCAGCTGGGACTTTCACACATGGTGAGCCAGGTATATAGAATGATTAACCACTTTGGAAAATTGTCAGCTTCTTCAATAGTTTCACACAGACCAGCCACTCCAACTGTCAGTATCGACCCAAGGGAAATGTAAATACGCATCCACACAAGGACTTGAACCTGGATATTTATAGCAGCTTTACTTGTCAGAGCCCTGTGGCTGGCTGGAAAAAAAGCACAACCCATCTCCCCTATTCCCTGCGCCCCCACCCCCACCCCACGGCAAGGAAGTCCACATGCTAATCCTTGGAGTGTGAGAACGTTGCCTTATACAACAAAGGGACTTCGTAGAGGTGTTAAGACATTTGCAAGGAAGGCTACCCAGGTGCTGTGCAGGGAGGGGTAGGAGGGGCCAGCCTCAGGGGGTGCACTGGAGGGAAACCATTGCTTCGAGGCTGCCACAAACCAGACACTGCTGGCAGCTTCTAGAGGCTGGGAGAGGCAAGGGGCAGAGTCTAGGTTCTCCCCTGCAGCCTTCAGAAGGGGCCAGTCCTGCCAGCGTTGGGGCGTCCTCTGATACTCATTTTGTGCTCCGGAGCCCCAGGGCAAGCGCACGTTCCTGTTATCCGAGGCCAGCGGTGACGCTTGGTGCTGTGTGTTCATTAAAGCAGCAACAAGGAAACCGATACAAACCTCAACTGGAACACTGCTCAAGCACCCACCGAGAAGTGAGCGGCTGAGCAAATCACGGTGCCTCCAGGTAAAGCGCAAGGCCACCACAGAGAGGAACGGACGCTGGGCCGTGAAGGGATCCCAGAACCATAACGTTGAGTGAAAGCCACAGAGCATAAAGGAGCAACTACTGGATGATTCCATTTATGGAAACCCTGGCAGGTGTCTTTTAAAGTATCGTGGCAGAAAGCGGGTGAGTAATGGCCTGGAGGTGGGGCTGGGTGTGGCGTTCACCGACATCTACCACAGCACACATCAGCCACCTGCAGGGCCCATGGGCCTGGTGCAGCTGCTTCACGGAGGCCCACGGGATGGCCAGGGCTGCAGATTTCTCTCAAGACTTGGCCGGCAAACGATGAGCTACCAAGGCCCCCTGGTTGTCAATAGTTTCCCTTCCTGGTCAGCTATGGGGCCCAGAGCTTCAGTTTCTTCCTGGCCGTGGGCAGGAGCCCCACCCCCAGTTCTGTGCTTCATGGATGGCTCCCACAACCACGGCATGAATCATCAGAGCCAGCCAGGGCCAGGGTCTACTCACAAGCAGAAATGGCCAACCATGGGGCACAAGCACATGAGTGATTTCCATCACCTGTGTGGGATTCTGTTGGCTCCAAAGCAAGTCGTAGGTCCCATCCGCATACAGGGGGCCCACGAGGACGTAGGGACCAGCAGGAGCCGCGGCACATGAGGCTGGCACAGATGTGTCCCTATACTCAGTGGTGCCGAAGGGTATGGGTGTAGCTGTGTGCACAGACTCTTCAAACAGTATATATTGAAAATGGGCAGCCTCAGTACCACAGTAACACCTCAATAAAGACATAAAAAGCTAACAAAAAACTCAACCAGAAAAGCAAACACCCAAATCCAGTCAAGACAGAGGAAAGGGACCTGGCCTTAATAAATGTGACAACTTGGCCTAAAATGACCATGATTAAGAGTGTGACACCCACATAGGGACAGGTGGAGTGGTGGGGCACATTAAAGAACCCAGCGGCAGGGCGGGCGCTGTGGCACGGCAGGTTAAGCTGCCACCTGCCACGCCTGCCTACCATGGCAGAGCGCCGGTTCCAGCCCTAGGTGCTTCGCTTCCAACCCAGCTCCCTGCTAATGCACCTGGGAAAAACAGCAGAGGACGGCCCAGGTGTTTGGGCCCCTGCCACCCACGTGGGAGACCTGGAAGAAGATCCTGGCTCTTGGCTTTAGCCTTGTCCAGCCCCTGCTGTTGCAGCCGTCTGGGGAGTGAACCAGTGGATGGAAGATATCTGTGTGTGTGTGTGTGTGTGTGTCCCTCTCTTTATAACTCTGATCTTCAAATAAATAACTCAATCTTTAAAAAATAAATAAAAACCCAGCAACAGACCCACACATGTGAGGAAGCGCAATGGACAGCCGTGGGATTCCTGATCAGTAGAGCCACTCAGGTGTCCCCATGGAAAACACAAAATTAGACGACTTCTCCCTCCGACGGGCACAAAAATAAACCTCCAGTGAGCGGACAGGGAAAGGCTTCAAGAGCAAACTTCAGAACTTCACAGAGAAAATACAGAAGCATCTTTTGCCTTCATGTAGGGAAGACATTTTTGAACAACACATAAAAGGTATAAGCCATAAAATAAAAGGGCCAGCAACTTGCCCGGGAATCGCCATCTGCTCACTGAAAACTTCTATTAAATGAAAAGCTAGGTGAGGGGAGAGATGATAAATGAAGGATTTGTTTCCACCTTACCTAAAACACTCCACAGAATCGGGGAGAAAAGTAGAAACCCAATAGGAAAATATGCACATGATATAAACAGTAGCGTCCCAGAGAGAAAATCCCAAACTCTGTATATTTGTGAAAAGAGTCGCAATTTTACCCATAAGCAGAGACATGCGAATTAGAAAGCGATTGAGCATTCGCACGCCCCTCTCACTGGATGCATTGAAATGTTGACCGCACCAGCCACTGGCGAGGAGGTGGGAAAATGTGAATTCCTTCACGCCCAGGTGGAGTCCAACTGGTAAAAGCCACTCTGGAAGAACAATTTGGCAACAGCTAGCAAAGCTGAAGACACGCGTGGCTAGATACGTGCCAGGGTCCTAGAGACACACAGTTGCATCAAGAAACAAAATATGTTTATTTCAGCAGTGCTTATAATACTGAAAAATGGTAAAAAACCAAATTGTTCACCAAGAAAAAAGCAGACAGACTGCGATATATTCATCCAGTAGGACACCACACAGCAATTTGAAGGCGTGGACTAAAACCGCACATGGCAATACGGTAAGTCTCAAAAGCATGAAGGAGAGGAGAGAAAGCAAATTTCAAGATAGCACAATGAATGTAATAATTATATTAACTTAAAAGCATGCAAAGCAATGCTCACGGCTGTAATGAAAACATAAGTAGCCACACTGTGTTTACACAATGGCTGTGACTTTTCTCTGAAAGACAATAGAAATGATGTTAAATCAGGGAAAAATTAATCGTGGGGTTCAACTGCATCAGGCAAGCTTTGTTCATTGTATGGGATGCAGCTTGGGGTTTGATTCGGACTGGAATTTGCCTGAATCCAGTTCCTGGTTCCATAGCTTAGAAGCAGTGTGACCTTGGGCGAGTGACTCAACGTCCCCCAGCTCCTCATCCATGCATTAGAGGTTAGAGCCACGCCGCTTTCCACAGTCTGTGACAGTGCCTGCAGCCATGGCCAGCACCTGTGCATCAGCCATTTTCCACCCCCGCACTGAAACGCCGAGGCCGAGTACCAAGCCCAGAGGCGTGCTCAGCTCGGAGCTGCGGAGACTGGAAGTCCGCGCAGTCGGGCCCCAGGGCCTACAGTTTTGAAGCTCCCAGGAATCCTGCTTCCCAGGGGTTGTGCCGTGGGTGTGCAGATGCTTCCCGGTGTGCTGGGCACCAGCTGGCCACCTGCCAAGGTGGGCAGGGGAGGTTTCGGTCCCATCCTTGCCACTCCTCTGTAAGTCTGAGATTTTCTTAAACAATTTGTAAGTTTTTTGGGGGAAAGATCTTCCATGTGCTGGTTCACTAGCTTCATCTAGGTCTCCCACACCGGTACAGAGGCCCTAGCACTCAAGTCATCTTCCACTGCTTTCCCAGGTTCATTTGCAGGGAGCTGGATTGGATCAGATGCACCAGACAAGACCAACACTGCCCCATGACAGCCCCAGCCCAGCAAGATCCTGCCTGTCCCTGCTCTGGAGGCCACGGCAGCCTAGTGGGGGCAGGGATGAGGGAGAGACACACAGGTGGGAAACGGAGACCAAGACAGTCACCACACTCCTTCCACTCTGCAGCTGCAGCTTGGAGCAGACAGGGCTGTGGGAGGGCAGAGGTTTCAATACCACAGGAAGTTCCGAGTTTTGACCCGGTGGGAAGGAAATCCTTAATGAACCAGGAGAGGGAGGGGTCAGCCGCAGGACCAGAGGTGCGGAGTGCCCAGGTGGGGATGGAGCCAGGCCACACCCAGCGGGGGGACTTGCTTTGCAGGAGCAGGGCCAGCAGCCCGGGACGGGGTGTGAGCGCCAAGCATCCCAGCTGCCTGCGTCCTCTCGTCCACTCGGCTATGTGGTTTGCCTCTGGCCACGTTTGCTTGCTTGGGGATGGGGCAGAAGGAGCAGAGAGCTGGACCAGCCTAACGTTAGGGTTTGCTGGGCAAGTCTGTTGGGGGAAGCCAGACACGCATAAGGGGCCCTTCTGCTGAAGGACCCTGGACTCTAACCCGGTTAGGGAGGCAGTGAAGGCAGGAAGGGGATGGGGCGTGAAGAGTTCAGGGCCAACGTGGTAAAGGTCCTGATGAGTGAAGAATTATGGGAGCCGCTGTGACCAGAAGCAGCCGTCACAGGCAGCCTGAACGTGCAAGCGACCGGTCTCCTAACCTCGCTCAGTGCGCTCAGCAAACCACTAGAGCCACGCCCCCAGGCCTCAGGCTTTAGCCGGGCTCCCACCGTCCTGTGCACTGCTGCTCTGGGCCTTGGGTACTGTTGATGAACTCAGAGTTCTCAGATCTCCAGAGGCCGGGACGGATGCGGGGTGGGGGTGGGGGATGTTCTCTCTCCCGAGGGTCCGTGACGGAGTTTTGGGAGACGCGAAGTATTCCGACTCCCTCAGGTGGGGTCCAGGAAATCGTGAGGAATCTCACCACCACAGACACGGACCATCCTCACAGCTCGAAGCTGTCCTGTTGTCTTAAAGATTTATTTATTTGAAATTCTGGGCCACACAGAGAGAGACAGAGAGAGGTCTTCCGGTCGCCAGTTCACTCTCCAGATGGCCACATCGGCCAGGGCTGGAATAAGCCGGAACCAGGAGCTTCTCCCGGGTCTCCCATGTGGGTGGCAGGGTCCCAATACTCAGGGTATCTTTTCAGGTTTTCCCAAGCCATAGTCAGCAAGCTGGACTGGAAGCACAGCAACTGGGACTTGAACCTGCGCCTATGTGGGTTGTCAGCATTGCACGCCGTGGCTTGACCTGCTACACCACAGCGCAAGCCCCCTCGAATTTATTGCTTTGACTACAGAAGCCGAAGTAATTATGAGGGTACTTCAAACATTTCATGAAAAATGAAATTTAAAATATAGGTTGATTTTGATGCAAAACATTTTTGGAATCCATGCATAGTTCTTTTCACACCATGCATGTTCCGTGCACTTTTTGAAGAGCTTCTTACCCTCTGTAGTCTGGACCGGTCCGGGCGTGTGGAACCTGCTGACCTGTGGGTGGTGCTGCTGTGGCCGAGGGCTCTCGATGGGCAGCCTTTGTTCTCTCCCAGCTCCATCTCTCAGACCAAATCCCCCCCAGCTAAACCTCCCTGAGGGATGTGGCCTTGCCTTTAACAGGAGTGGTTTTCAGAGAGACAAATTTATTCCCCGACTCTAATTAGAGAGGGGCCGCGGCAGCAGTGAGCGGAAGCCCACCCATGCTGGCTCACAAGAACTGCTTGTGCACTTTCCCAGAACTCTGAGAGCGGGCTGTTACTGGCATACCTCATTTGAAAGTAAATTATGTGGACTTGCCATTACATCACATTAAAAGCAAAGGTAATATATAGTCACAGCTCCCAGGTGTTAATCACTGGCCTGTCTGCAGCGAGTACCCTCCTGGGGTTAGGTTCCCCCACTGTCTCTACAGGGTGGAAACATTATAGAAGGGAGTGCATCCCTTCCCACAGCGTGCTCCCTGTGGTCATTCAAAAAGGCCATGGAAATCAGCGGACACTAACACCAGTACCCCAAGCCCTACCTCCCAGAGAGCTGGTTGTGAAACAGGTGGCAGCACACCACTAGGTTGTTCAGGCCCCCCGGGGGTCTGCCTCGTCCCCCTCCCCCTCTGCATGGACTCACTTGTAGGGCACCTTGGCCAGAGGGTCTCGTTCAGACGGCCGTGCAAGGGATCTGGCAGGGGCTGGTGGAGGGGTGCTGTTTTCCCAACTCTGTCTGGCTTCCTTTTGCCCGGGAACAAAACTGGTTCTGAGCGATGCAGCCCGTCGGTAAGTAAATAGGGCTCTGTGATGTGAGTTCCAGCGGAAATAAGGAAAACTTATGGGTCTGGCTTGCATACAGAGAACGCTTAGAGACTCAGGTGCTCCTTCCTCCCTTCCTGCCACAACAGGACCCGGTGTGCGCGCCGCCCTCCCGCCTCCCCTGGAGAGTAGTCAGCACCTGCTGGTTCCTTGGCTCTGATGGGGGTTCAGCTTGCTGGCTCTGGACGCCGGTTGCTGGTGGAGCCCTGTGCTTCGCTGTGCACAGGGGACACTGGCTGGCCTCCACAAGCCTCTTCTCAGGGCCCATGTCCGGGGATCCCCTGTTTTTTTTTTTTTTTTTTTTTTTTTTTTTTTTTTTTTTTGACAGGCGGAGTGGATAGTGAGAGAGAGAGACAGAGAGAAAGGTCTTCCTTTGCCGTTGGTTCACCCTCCAATGGCCGCTGCGGCCAGCGCATCTCGCTGATCCGAAGTCAGGAGCCAGGTGCTTCTCCTGGTCTCCCATGCGGGTGCAGGGCCCAAGCACTTGGGCCATCCTCCACTGCCTTCCCAGGCCATAGCAGAGAGCTCGCCTGGAAGAGGGGCAACCGGGATAGAATCCGGCGCCCCAACCGGGACTAGAACCCAGTGTGCCGGCGCCGCAAGGTGGAGGATTAGCCTGTTAAGCTACAGCGCCGGCCGGGATCCCCTGTTTTGAGCTGGAATGACCCCCAGACCTGATTGCATTCAAAGCTAAGTCATTTCATGGAGAGCAGAGCCTGGCAGGCTTAGGCAATCAGCGGGATTCCTGATCCTTCCCGAAAACAGGCAATGCTCTTCCCTATCTCAAAGCCCGACAGTGGATCAACCACACTGCAGATACACAGCACCTGAGCCCGGGAAGCTGCAGAAATGGCTGTTTGCTAGTTTCCCTTCTCTGGCGCATAGGTGCTAGGAGGTAGTCTTTTTTGAACCTGTATGCGTGTGGGGATCTGGGGACTCGGTTATATGTTTGTCGGGGCGGGGACCTGTGTGAGTGTTGTTTTGTAGACGCTTGTGTGCTTGAATGTGTGTGGAGTTAGACGTGGGCGTTCCTCTGTGCCTGTGTATGCACGGAGGCGATCATGTGTGTGCACCAGGAAGCCTTATGACTTTTGCAAATCAAATGGAAATGCTTGGGGAACGTCACCAGCTTCTAAAAATAGAGCAAGTGAAGTATTTCAAAGGAAGAATTTAAAAAAGAAACAACAACACCCAGACTTCTTCCTTTTCTGAGATTCTCTGTTCTTCCAAGCCGTTTGTGGCATGGAAAAATATCAAGTGTTTGCGTTTTTCTGTCATGCTAAGGACTCTTGGCTTCATCCAGAGACAGGGCTCTGTCCCCCAGGGTAAGCCAAAAGTCCTTGGGAGGGCAGGCGGCGAGGGGAGGGCGAGGGTCCCGAACGGGGTGGGTTTGGGTCTCGTCTTTCTTGCTTTCCTTGAGCTGCTGCCATCTGCCTCTGGAATGCTTGGTGCATGGCCTGCTGTTCAAGCAGACGGCGCTGGTCCCCAGCTGTGGCTCCATTGGCACCGAGGCCAGGGCCACACCCTCCTCCCTTCTGAGAACAAGAGGACAGGAAGACCTGACTCCTGTCACAGCGCAGTTGGAAGCTGAGGCTGGAAACAGGGGCGATGCCTACTCCCTTCTGCACCGGGAAGTCTCTTCCAGGTGAGCCTCCTCCTCCCCCCCTCCTCAGTTGTGTACAAAAAATTATTATTCTTATTTTGCAGATGGAGAAAATGAGAAACAGCGTGTTGGAGACACCCAGGGCCACACAGCTAGGAAATGTGTGCAGGATTCACACCCAGGAGCCCATGCTGTTACAAGGAGGCTGTCCCAGTGCTGCTGGCTCCGTTTCGGGGTTCTCTGTGTCACTTTGGGGACATCTTATTACTCACATGCAGAGGATTAGGGCTGACATGGGTGGACATCAAGGGTTCCCAGGAGTACTTCCATATGTGTGTGTCTATTTGCGAACACCCACAATTGGAAGGATCTCGCCACCTGTCCTCGTGGGTTTGGGGTTAGGAAATTTCTAGCAGGAAGGAAACGAACATTCCTCGGACCCCCAGTGTGCGACAGCTGCTCCCCTGACACAATCACCAGCAGTTCCCAAGCGTGACGTCTTGGCACAGGCGCAAGCCCTTGCTCTACTGTGTTCCCTTGGGCTGTACATCAAAGCCTGCTCTGCCCACAGCCCCTCTGACCCTGGTTTTGTCTCCTCGGACAGTGTTGTGTGGGCCCAAGGCAGCTCAGGGAGAGCAAATGTGTGGCCTGGCTCCCCGGCTCAGGCGGCTGCTCCCAGGGCTGGGAGCTGGGCACCGTTGAAGGAGGAGGCAGGGAGCAGCAGGTGGAGAGGTGGGGGGATCGCCATGTAGAGAGGAGTGGAAGACCCTGGCAGCCATGTGCCGGATGAGGCGATAGGGGGCAGAGCCCAGGAGTGAACAGAGGAAAAGGAGACATTCAGGGAAGTGCGGGCGCCCTGAGATCCAGAGGAAGTGGCTGAGCCACACATATACACACACACACACACACACCCGCCAGGCTTGCTCGCCTGGAGGCCAACTTCGAATACCACAATTTTCTAATTAACATTTCTTTCTATTATGCTGGAATTCAAAGTCAAGGTTATCTCATAGCACATCTTGTGTTGATTTGTGTCCTAAGATGCCGTTTGAGTGGGAGAAAAATGAGCAATGGCAGACAGACTTCACATCGCATGAGCCTGTAGGCAGTGGCTACACCCCGTACACATTAATAGTTGCAACCAGAAAAGGTTTCCGCTTGCCTTCCTGCCCCCCAGCCTCGCTTGAGGCATGACTCAGATCTGCTGTGTCCTTTATGTGACTGCCATCCATCACGTGTGTGGCAGTGGGAAATGGATGGACACTCTAATCTTCCTATCTCTCCAGGGTGGGCAGTCTCGTGTGCCATGTCACAGATCATCAACTGACAGCCAGAAATGTTGGGCTCCCTAGTCACGATCACGCAGGACATGCTAGGGGCAGGCCACAAACAGAAATCATGACATCATGTTGTGGCGGTTCAGTGGACTCAACATCCCAACTGCTCCCAGGACAAAGCGGCTACAGACTGCACACAACGTAACTGCTCTTTCAACGCTGGACTGCTAGTAAGTAACTCAGCAAAGGGCTGGGACACCTGTGCTGTGAATGGTGCGCACAAGTCGGAGGTGAGGGTTGATCAGAGAACAAATGCAGATACAGGAAACGGAGCCCTGGGCCATCAGCCAGGCTGGGAGTCGAAGGCAAGACTCTGAGCAGAAGCCAAGAACCTCCTTGAGGTGAACATGGTCCCTGGCCGGGGTGACCCTAACTTTTCAGCAAAAACAAATGCAAGTTATCATCGGGGAAAACTCTTCATGTCAGCTCCCCCAGGATTCTCAGAGATTAAAAGTAACCAAATATGAGCCTAAATCGAAGATGACTGGGGCTGGTGCTGTGGTGTAGTGGGTAAAGCCACCACCTGCAGTGCTGGCATCCCACATGGGTGCTGGTTCGAGTCCCAGCTGTTCCACTTCTGATCCAGCTCTCTGCTATGGCCTGGGAAAGCAGCAGAAGATGGCCCAAGTCCTTGGGCCCCTGCACCCACATGGGAGACCAGGAAGAAGCTTCTGGCTCCTGACTTCAGGCCAGCCCAGCTCTGGCCATTGTAGCCATGTGAAGAGTGAACCAATGGATGGAAGACACCTCTCTCTTTCTCTCTCTCTCTCTCTCTCCAGCTCTGCATTTCAAATAAATAAATCTTTTTTAAAAAATGGAGTAAGCATCTAATCAGAATCCCAGAAGGAGAGAAGAGGGCGAATGGCAGAGAGATAATGTTGCAGGAGAATGTTCCAGATTGAACAGACTTGAATCCACAGATAAAGGATACAGCACGCACATATCAAGTTGAATAAACACAAGCAGTGCACCGCTGGGCACATTCCAGGAACACTGACGACCAGAGTTAAAGACTTTGCCATCAGTATGAGCGAACACTCACCCGCGAAGTCTGACATTGAGACTTCCCAGTGGCGAGAGAGGGAGCCAGAAAGCAGGGCAATCAGATCGAGAAACAGCTCTGAGCCCAGGAATCATTCCTCCTAAAACAGAGCAAAATGAAGATACACAGGAGCACTGAAAGAAAGGCCGTAGATAATGGAATTAAAAGACAAGTTGGTTCTGGTATAAAAATGTTACATCCGTGCATACCAAGAGTCTTCCAGAAATTTCACAAAATGTGAATTATGAAAAAAAATGCAACTAACTCAGCTTTTTGCACCAAAATAGACTTAACTTTTTGATTCCATGTTCTATGAAGTGCCTTCATTTTTTTTTTTAAAGATTTATTTATTTGGGCCTGGCATCATGGTGTAGCGGGTAAAGCACTGCCTTGACGCCAGTGTCGCATACGGTGCTGGCTTGAGTCCTTTCTGCTCCACTTCCAACCCAGCTCCCTGCTGATGGCCTGGGAAAGCAGCAGAAAATGGCCCAAGTGCTTGGGGCCCTGGCACGGACGTGGGAGACCTGGAAGAAGATCCTGGCTCTTTTCCCTCTTTCTGTCACTCTGCCTGCCAAATAAATAAATAGATAGATAAATATTTTAAAATAAAGAAAATGTATTTAGTTATTTGAAAGGCAGAGTGACAGGGAGAGAGAGATCTTCCATCTGCTGGTTTACTCCCCAAATGGTGACAATGGCTGGGTCTGTATTAGCCTGAAGCTAGGAGCCTGGAACTCCATAGGGGTCTCCCACGTGGGTGCAGGGGCCCAAGCACTTGGGCCATCTTCTGCTGCTTTCCTAGGCCACAGCAGAGAGCTGGATCAGAAGTGGAGCAGCCAGGACTAGAACCCTTACTCCGTTAGGGGATGCCTGTGTTGCAGGCAGCAGCTCAACCCGCTGCACCGAGTGCTGGCCTCTTGAAGTACCTTCAACCTCCTACCTTTCTCCACTGCTCTCAGAAAGTTCCAGATCTGACGTTGCGGTACAACAATTCCCTTCCAGAAAATTCTTCCTGGTCCTTCGGTTTCTCCCTGTCTCAATGATTCCTTCCAAAGAGCACAGACTGCCTGTGAGACAGGCCACCAGCACAGCTCTCATGCCCTGAGGGAGCCCCAGAGCCTAAATCCTGGATGTTTTCCTTCAGGGGAGGTCCTGAACCCACCCCCCACACCTGGCTGCAGTCTGCAGCCCGGGGAGGGGAGGGGGGAGCAGGCTCGTGCATGCCCTGGAGGCTCCCAAACCCAAGGTGCCTCCTCTCTTCCTGGGGTGAACAGCGCCTCCAGGCACGGCTTTGTCAGCTCAGCATCCCCTGCGGGCCTGGGGCTTACAGCATTGTGCTTTGTTTTCCCAGGGTCAGAAATTACTCTGTAGTTCTCTTGGCTGGATTCCCCTGGCTCAGCTCCGAAACAGCTTTCACTCAAGGTTTCCTCTCCCTTGAAATCCATTCGATTCTGAGCGAGGACACCGCACCTCGGCCTCGAATCCCCCCACCTCCCAGCCCCCAGCCCCATTCCCCTGCCCTGAACAATGACAGTGCTTAACACCTGTAGGCTGACCTGACATTTGAATTCCTTTGCTGCTTCTCTCTGGCATTTCCTGGAAGGCCTTCTCTGCCCCTCCTCCACAAAGGTGGCAGAAACAGGAACAAGAAAACCCAGAGTCACAGGTGGAGAGGATGCAGAGCTGGGGAAGGAGCCGGGTCAGCGGGTCGAGGTGCTCAGGACACCTGGGGAGCCGGCGGAAGGAGTGCCTGGTTCCTCCTCCGGGCATCCGTAGCTCAGCCTTGCCAGGTGCCCCCTGCTCTGGGCTGGCCCCTACCTCTACGCTGCCCCCACCCCAGCTCTCCTGGATCCTGTCCTTTTTTCTGAGCCCTGGACAAGTAAGGGTTTTGCTTCTGGGACCAGATGCTGGCTGTAAAACCCCTCTTCCTGCCTTAATCAAGCTATCTTGGGCTGGGGCCCTGCAGTCCTACCCTTTAGCTGCCACAACAGAGAAACCTTAAGACATACAGGGCTCCAGTACCACAGAGCTGGGTCTTCCTGGTGGGCAAGCAGCTCTCCTCCGAGAAGGGGGCGAGACCCAGGCCTTTGCATTGGGGGCTCCACCGTCCTCACCCTCTGACCCCCGGCGGTGGAGCAGAAAATCACCAAGGACTGTGTGTGGGAGACCTCGGGGGCCACCCTCCTCACGTTCCACTGGCTGGCACCCAGTCCCTGGCCACGGAGGAGTCGCCGTGTGCCCGGGAGAGGGGACTCAGTCTCTGCCCCCTCTCTCACCCGCCTATTTCACCTGCTTGGTGCAGCTCAGCCGCTGTGCTCAGATCTGCCTGCAGGGTTGGGCATCCCGCCCATGTCAGACGTGGGAGTGGCTCCCTAGGGCACTCCAGCAAAATGCAGGGTGAGGCCTCCCCGGGTCGGAGTGGCAGGTGCAAAGTGGACGCGGTGACAGGCATGCCACTTTGGGCTATCCCGCTCCACAGCATTATTTATGCTATTTAAGGTTTATTTCCCTGAGGGCTGCTGTGGGGCCGGCCATTGCTTTTCCGCCCCTCCCTTCCCACCAAGCCCTGGACCCGCTCCCGTGTCCCACTTCACAGCGTCTACACTCCCAGCTCCTCTCAGGGGATTTGCAGGGAGAAGGCACAGGTCACAAAGGGCCTGGGAAGGCACCTCGCGGCCCAGGCCACAGGGAGAGGCAGGCGGCATAGGCGGCCAGATGTGGCTGCGACAGGGAAGTGCCTGCTGGGCTGCAGGGGGCACCAGGGCCCTAGGGGTCAGGCTGCAGGTGAGAGGGGCAGCCAGGAGGCCTGCAGGTCTTATCACCTTGGCAAGGAAGTTACCCTGCCAGCCCCCCTCCCAGCATGGCTGCAGCACAGAGCCCTGTTCTGACGTGCTGACGTTGCTTTGGTGGGCTTGTGCCGCTCACCCCTATGGAGACACCACCCAGCACCGACCTGTCCTCATTATACCCAGGGCCCACGCCCCTTCCTCGTGGCTAGCGAGGCGCGAGTGGTGCAGACCTCTGGTGTGCCTCTCTAAGGCAGCAGAGCCCCCCAGCAAACCCCACCTTGAGGGGCAGGAGTGACAGCCTGACAGGGGGAGGGGAGACAAATGCCGCAGGAAAAGACTGGGTCATTGGTGTTCACGAGAAACGCCTGAAAGATGGTCCACATCACAGATTCCTGGACCCCAACACAGAGCCACCGAAGGTGACTCCGCAGGGGTAGAGTCCCCGTGGCCACGGCAGCCGTGCTGGGCATTGCGTCCAGCTGTTAGGATGCCAGGGCAGAAGCCCGCATCTCACGTCGGTGCCTGGGTCCCACACCAGCTCTGGCTCCGTGTTCCAGCTTCCTGCTAATGAGCACCCTGGGAGGAGTGGTGATGGCCCACATCCTCGACGTCCCGGTTCAGCCCAGGGCCAACCCAGCCCCAGCTGTTGAAAGCATTTAGGGAATGAACGAGCGGCTGGGATCTTCTCTCTCTTTCCATCTCTCCATCTCTCTTTCTCTGTCTGCCTCTCCAACAAACAAATAAAAATTTAAAGAAAAACTTTAGCTCAGGGCCTCAGTTCTTGATGCCCCAGGGAGCCCGAGATACTGTAACTCCGTGGAGACGAGAGCAGGAATGACAGCTACGGTGACACTCCACTCCTGTGCGGCAGGTGTGTTTATTTGTAAGTGCTTTACGTGGCTTACTTACTTCCTGCTCTCAGAAACCTTATGAATTAGGTACTGCTGTGTCTCCATTGTACAGGTTAGAAGACTGAGTCACAGAGAGGGTTTTCCCCACGAGGGCATAGCTAGCCAGTGGCAAAGCCTAAACTTGAAGTCTTTCTCGCCGGCTTCAGGCCTTAGCCACTCGGCATCCCACTGCCCGCTCTCCTTTCCCGAAAGGTGTGGGGTGGGAGGGGCAGGAGAGCTGAGAGGGGGCTGAGGGGAGCACTTGGAACGTTCGCAGTGCTCCTGCTGCTAGCCAGATGCCACCAGCCCCTGAGGCTCCGCAGAGGTGTGGCCATGGTTCCTGCTCACAGGCCAGTCCCCACTCTGCTCGCACCTTCCTCCTGGCAGGAAGCAGGATAAAGGCCTTGGGGGTGTTCCCCACAGAGTGTGGTCTCCTGTCTGTTTTCACTCGGAGACGCCTCTAAATACATGCACGTGTGGTTTGCAGGATGCGGGAGCTCAGGGGTAGAATGGGGGGGCACGGGGAGAGGCCCCCGGGCCGCTGGGGAGGAAGTGGGGGCTCCCCGGGAGCCAGCCCGAAGAGGAGCCGCTCCCAGGGCTCGATTTGCGTATCCTGGGCTCAGGCCAAGGCCGCCCTCTGCAGTCCTGTGTCTGAGGCTGCAGGGGTGGGGTAGGGGGCGGCTTCCTGTTGTTGCCTCTCCCTGCCCGGCTCTGCCAGGAGCCCAGCACCCTGAGGCCACATCACCAACCAACAAGAAGTGCCTGGGCCTCGCACACTAATTGGCTCCATCTGCGGCTCTGGGACTTAATAGTGAGTCCATCATGACCCCTTCTGTCCTCAGACAGGGATGTGCATGGGCTTGGAGCGGAAGCCTGGGAGTGCTCAGGGGACAGACAGCCGCAGGCACGGGCAGCCCTGGGCCACTCTCTGAAGCAGCCAGGTCAGCAGGTCCGGCCGGGGCCGTGGAGGTCAGGGAGGCAGAGGTGTCCCATGAATTTCCCCAGTGGAAAACCAGGTGTCAGGACACGGGGTGGAAAAGTTAATGGATCTCCCAGACCCTGGCTGCCTTCTCTTTCTAGATTTCAGGCACCTCCCAAATGACTTGTGCAGCCCTCGGCCGAGCCTGGATGGATGGAGCGAGGTTGGAGCGGTCAGCGCTGGCCACGGGACTCAGAGCCCCAGGGACCCCCAACTGGCTTCTTTGCAGAACGACCTGGTGGAGACTCGGTCTTGCCTGCTTCCCGTTCCAGCAGGGGTCGCAGCACAGCGCTGGCGTTGGTCCTGGCCTTGCACAGGCTCAGCTGCTGTGCAACTGTGACCCCAGGCCTGGTTCCGCCTTGCTCTCGGGGCCCAGCCCCTTGAACCGTGAGGACCCCAGCCTCTGAGCAGCCCTACGGCCACTCTCTTGGAATCTGTCTCTTTTAGTGTCTGTGCACCTCCTGCCCCAGGGGACAGCAGATCTCGCCAGGCGGCCGTGGTAGTTGTCCTGCACTGACCTCGTCACCCACCCCGACTTTTTCTGACAAAGCCAGGCTCCAGCACCCCCTGGTAACACAGAGCTCCACACGGCCACAGCCAGCGCATCGGGCCTAGCACGGGAGCAGGCAAATGGCTGTCCCCCAGGATCCGAGCCTGGCCAGGGGCTAAAGCCTTTGACGGACTGAACTACCACCGTTTCCAAAGACATCCCCCACTGGGTGCCCGCCCGCCAGCCGTGCTAAGGCTTCCTGGACTATCACCTGCCGTAACCCCCTACACTACCACTGGGGTCTGCCCGCCAGCCTGGATCCCCCAGCCCTGCCGCTGAGCCCCTAGCAGGTCTGTACCATGTCAGGGGCAGAGCCCCACTCTCTCCTGCCACCCTGCCCTGTCCTGTTTCCCCAGGCTGTGACCCTCACAGAGCAAGAAGGGCAAAGATGCTCCTACGGTTTCCCTGCCTATTCCCTCCTGGCCTCCGGGAAATTGGCATTTTTCCACCTGTTTTACAAAGACAGGAGCAGAGAAGGGGCAGGGCTCTTGTCCGGCTCTTCCTCCAAAGCCAGGAAACACCCCTTGACCGGCTGAAAGGGGTCCCAGATGGAACCAGGACCCCCGGCCGCATCTCACCTCTACACAGCAGCGCACATGACCTGAGGTTACCTGGGGGCAGTCCCCACGCTTGCTCAGCGGCCGACTCTCCTCTCACACCCTCACCCCATGCCCAACATGTGACTCTGTCCCAGCCCCAGTGAGCAAAGCCACTTCCGGAGTCCCCTTGAGTGTATCTCTGGGACTCTGAACCTACACAGTGGACCTCAGGCATGGGGGTCCTAAACCTTGCAATGCAGTTAGCTGCAAGCTTGCTAAAAATACAGATGTTTGGGGCCAGCATTGTGGCACAGTGGGCTAAGCCACTGCCTGCGATACCCGCATTTCTTATGGGCACAGGTTTCGAGTCCTGGCTGCTCCACTTCTGATCCAGCTCCCTGCTGATGCTCTTGGGGAAGCAGTGGAAGATGGCCTGAGTACTTGAGTTCCTGCACCCGCATGGGAGACCCGGAGGACGAAGTTCCTGGCCCCACCCATTGTGGCTTTTTGAGAAAGGAACCAATGGAGAGAAGATTCCCTTCTCTCTCTCTCTCTCTCTCTCTCTTCTCTCTCTCTCCTCTCTCTCTGCTCTCTCTCTCCTTTCTCTCTGCTCTCTCTCTCCTCTCTCTCCTCTCTCCTCTCTCTTTCTCTCCCTCTCTGTCTCTGTTACTGCCTTGCAAATAAACAAATAAATCTTTAAAGATACAGACGCCAGGACCCCGTCCTAGTCTGTGTGAGAATCCCCTGGGTGGGGGCCTGAGACTCTGTGATGATAACCGCCAGCCCAAGGGTCCTCACATGTGGTTCCTGGAGCAGCTGCGTCAGCCACACCTGAGGACCAGTCAGACCTCTGCAGGTAGGGACTCCACCGTGGTGCTCTGCGGCCAGGCTCTACCTCTCCAGGCGATGCTGAGAACCACTGCCCGAGCTGACCCCGAGCAGAATCTGGCTTGGGAGCCATTGATCCAGAGGGCCTGCAGGATCAAGTCCAAGTGCGGCCCCTCGGGCCCGTCTGGCACAGGCCAAGTGGTCGGGCGCAAACACTGGGACATCTCTGGTCCCGCCTGGGCCCCCCGCCTGTGGACGGAAAAGGCTGGGAGAGACAGCTTCCCCGGGCTGTTGACTTAGCTGGCAGCAGCTTCAGCTGGCCACCGGACAGCCAGCCAGGCAAAGGCCCTGTGAAAGGCTCCATTCAAAGCTGTTTGATGAACAAACACCACTGCCTTTTTCCTTTCCCCTGCACCTGGACCTGTGACCAGAGCCCTCGGCCGCTGCGACTGTGGCCCCAGGAATGGCCCCAGGGATGGCACCAGGCAAGAGCAAATCAGTGGTCACCTGCTGGGGAGCTGGGCCCCAGGAGCGAGCTGGCCAGAGGGGATGCTGTTGGAAACAGGCCCGGTCCCTGGGAGTGGGACGGGCAGCCTGCTCTGTGTCCCTAGCACAGAGCTGACATTTAGAAGGTTCCAGAACTGCAAGCTGTGCTGAATGCTACCAGATGGGACCTCTGGGGGGCCCTCAGCCTAAGAGGGACACACGGACAGGCCGGCCACCCACAGTTAATCCCACAGCAAGGCTGCAAGCAAGATGGGAGCCCACGTCGTCAGAGCCCGACCTTCCAGGCGGCGCTGGGCGGCTCTGCAGTTGCAGGCATGGCGGGGGCTTGGGTCTGCCTTGTCCGGCGAGGCCCACATCCCAGGACCAAAGGAGGGCTCTGTATTCCACTGGCCTCTGCCCAGAGATGTGACGCAGCCGTGCGCCCCGTCCGAGGGCTAGCCGTCCCAGTCACCGTCATGGGAGTGCCAGTCTCGGTTTCTGGTTCCATCGACAGCGCGCTTGTAGGATATTTTGGCCTCTGAGTCATTCAGGAACCAGGAACCAACCCTCTGGTATTTTACGAAAGGCTTGGACTGCGAAATTTGGACCCAGTGGGGCCTGAGTCCCACTTTCTCTCTCCACTCAGAATAGCACTGTGGCCAATAAATTGCGTCCCCCAGGAAGATGCGCTGAGGCCGCGGCCCCCCGGCGAAGGTGACCTTATTTGGCATTGGAGGTAATGAAATCAAGCTGAAGTCATATTGGACGAGGGTAGGCCCCCAGTCCAGCCACCGGCTTCATCATGAGAGACAAGGAGGGGCAGGAGAGGGAGACGCAGGGGTGTACAAAGGAGGCTGTTGGCCGGCACACCGGGTTCTAGTCCTGGTCGGGGCGCTGGATTCTGTCCCGGTTGCCCCTCTTCCAGGCCAGCTCTCTGCTGTGGCCCGGGAGTGCAGTGGAGGATGGCCCAAGTGCTTGGGCCCTGCACCTCATGGGAGACCAGGAGAAGCACTTGGCTCCTGGCTTCGGATCAGCGCGGTGAGCCGGCTGCAGCACGCTGGCCGCAGCGGCCATTGGAGGGTGAACCAACGGCAAAGGAAGACCTTTCCCTCTGTCTCTCTCACTGTCCACTCTGCTTGTCAAAAATAAAAAAAAATAAAAAAAGGAGGCTGTTGGAGGACAGAGGCGGAGACCCCCAGGGAGCCCGCAGGAGCCTGGAGTCTTCCTTGGAGCCACAGGGCAAGTGTGGCCGTGCTTGACCTCTGACCTCCAGACTCAGAGAACATATTTCCTGGAGTTCTGAGCCATGCACTTCATTCCAGCCGCCTGCAGGAGCAAATGCCGCCAAGCCCAGAGCCCAGCCCGAGCCTCCCTGTGTGGCCCAGTTCCCATCAGCAGCCCTTGTGCTGCTGCTGGCCTCACCTTTATCTGATTCTCCACAAAATAAAGTGAGGTTTGACGCGTGGACTGGCATTTGGTGATTATGGGCCACCGAGGATACTCAAGCGTTCGTGGATCACAGAGCTGTAAGTCCTCTCAGCCCATTTTACAGATGCGGACACTGAGACCCATACGGAGTTCTGGACTCCTGACCTCAGCCTGGCCTAGCCCCAGCTGTCGTGGGCATTTGGTGGGTGGAAGATCTCTCTCTCTCTTTCTTTCAAGTGAAAAAATAAATAAATAAACTTTAAAATAAGCAACAATGCAGACAGCAGTCTAAAGATGACAGCTGGCCTGTGTGCTGGGGAAGCCCAGCTTCAGCTCCCGGGGGCGCAGGGTCCCCCCAGGCTTGGCCTCCCAGGGGCTCCTCCCCATCCCTTTCTCCAGGGAAAAACAAAAGGACGAACAACTGCCCACTGGTCCTGGCGTTCTCAGAACCGTGGGAGCTGGGAGCGGCTCCACTTTTCAAAGTAGTCAAACCACAGACTTTTAACGCAAGGGGAGGGAGGGAAGGAGGGCTGGGGTCACCGAGGGGTTAAAGAAACAAAGCAGTCATTATCAAGTCCCCTGGGCAGCCTTGGTGGCTTCACCCTCCCGGCCATCACCCCATCACCCAGGTCTCCTCTGCGACCCACTCTCAGCGGAGGGGGAGCACGGCCTCTCGTCCTCCCTGCCCGGGTCTCTGGCCAGGTGCTCCTCCAGGCGCCTGTACGCCTGCTCTTGGTATCAGAGCCCAAGGCTGGAGAGCCGAGCAGGGTGTTGGAGCAGCCGTTCCCTGGCCTGAGTCCTGGGAAGCTGCTAAGCTCTCCGGGCTGCAGATCCTGCCCCATGAAGCGAGGGCAAGCAGTGGCAAGAACCCCCTGATGTGATGTGGGCAGGAGACGCTCACTCAGGCTCCCGGATGAGGAGAGACGAGCAGACAGGGCCTTGTGCACTGCACCCCAGGCCGTCCCCAGGGGCTGCTCAGTGCGGCTACTTCTGTAGATGGGCCTCAAGGCGGGGACGCCATGGCCTCCGCAGGGATGACAGGCGCCCAGGGCAAGTGACAGCTTGGGGGGACTGTCAGTTACAATTAGCACCGCTCTCCAGCTGCCTGGGAATGAGGTCTTGCCGGCTCAGTCGTCCTGACTGTCCGGAGAGCTTCGTGGCTGGGGCTGGTTTTCGGGGCCAAGCTATGGCCACTTTACGAACTGGGGGCTGGAAGCCCTGCGCTTCGTTTGGCATCCGCTACTTACTGCGTGCTGGAGCGAATCGCTTGCACACTCTGGGCCTCCGTTTCTGCATCTGATCGTTATAATCTTCTCTTTACTGAGCCCATGGCGTGGGGAAGAGCTGGAGGTTTAAAAGGTGTTCTCCCAAATATCTGCCATACATCTGCCGTCTGCCTCCCGGGCATGCCGGAAAGATCAGATTTCAAAAATGCACGACCTCAAAGCGTTAACAAATTCAGCAATTGCCCTCCTTCCCTGCCTGTGTACCCAAAAGGACTGAAAACAGGAACCCCAAAAAATATCTGTTCCGGGATCCCCATAGCTAAACATGAAACAACTCAGCGTCCATCAGCGAACAGCAGATGTGGTTTATACACACACACACACACACACCAGGCAGCATTCCTTAGCCATAAAAAGCAGTACTGGTGCGTGCTCCCACTCGGACGGACCTGGAAGACATGACGCCAGGACGCCGGGCGAGAAGCTAGACACAGAATCACAGAATCGTAGAATGCAGCGTTTCTTTCCTATGAAATACTCGGAATCAGCAAATCCACGGACAGACAGATCAGGGGTGGTCAGAACGCGGGGCGCCTAGGGAATGCGTCGTGGGTACTGGGGGGTCTGGGGGGACAAGAACTTGAACTAGAGAGCTGATGGCTGCACTGAATTGCACGCAGTAAAATGGCCGATCGTGTATCATGCAAGCTGCATCTCAGTGAGGTACACGTCTCAGCCGGCCTGGGCCAGCTTCGGCCAGCCTCTGTGCGGGTGTGCCTGGCCACCCGCGGGGCCGGGCGGGAATCGCAGCTGCCTGGGCTTCTCGGGAAGCATATTGCAGCCTTAGTCGGCCACACATGGTTGACTCCAGCCTCCAGGGCCAGTGTTGTTGCCGACTGTGTGGGAGGATGCAGCCTACGCACACAGTGTTGCGCCCACAGGCTGGGGGGCTCCCGGAGCACACAGCTCCCCCGTGCAGCCCCGCTCTGTCCCCAATCCTGAGATCCTCCAGGATCAGGGAATTGTCGGTGGAGGCAGTGAGCACTGAGCCTCTTCCCACAGCAGCCCGGCTCCAGAGACAAGAGGGGTAATTGGGGGAGGGCACCCGCCGGGACCTGGGGGGCTGCAGCCTCAGTGCAGTGCCCAGCCCAGCTAATCAGTGGCCCCACACCCCCCCCCCGACACCTGCCAAGCCGTGCTGCCCTTCAGGGGGGTCCCTGGAGCTGGGTGCCAGAGCCTGGCAGGCAGGAGGGGTGGTCGGGGTGCCCCGGAGGGGGTACCCAGGCCTCCTCCACTGACTGCAGTGGGTGTCGTCCTTTGGGTGGGGGTGCCAGCAGGGCTGCGCGGAGAGGGTAGCGTGGCGCTGCTCCTGAGTGCGCCAGCAATGGCCATTTTCTTAGGTTCCGGCAGAACAGCAGTCAGCGGCTCTCCTATATCCAGCCCCCTGCCCCCAAGGACACAGGGGTCTGGCAGGCCTCCAGACCAGCTGTCTTCCTGCCCCTGAGGGCACAGAGCCTGTCAACCCCAGAGGAGTGGGACCAGGAGATCCCTCTGAAACACAAGGCTTGAAATGGAAGTGTTTGTGTCTCTGGCCTCCCTGGCCTGGGTGGTGCTGCGGCTGCATGTGCACTGCCAGAGTCCCTGCCAGCGCCACTCAAGGTCCCCTCGACCTGCCGGCCAAGCCCTCTCTACGCCCGGATGCCACCAGCCTGGGGTAATGGCTGCTCACTGTCTCTTTGCATTTCCCCAGGCCTGAGAGGTTCTGGCTGGCAGCCGGGGACTCCGTGGCTGCCGTGGGCTTGGTCCCCACCAGGGCCCAGGGAAGAGGCTGCACGGTGTTTGGTAGGAAGGGAGCGGGATGCGGCACACACCTGTCCACCCTCCGCCGGGCGCCCACACACACTCTCACTCCCCTCCGTGAGGGCGCCGGGGATGCTCACCAGAGATGGTGACCAGCACAGTGCTCGGCTGCCAGCAGTGGGCGCGACGTCCACTCAGGGAGGGAGGGAGGGAGATGCGGGGGAGGGGAGGATGAGGAGAGAAAGAAAGGGAAAGCAAAGAAGGCAGGGAGAGAAGAAGGGAGGGAGGGAGCAGACAGACAGCACTCAAGGTTTCTTTATCAACAAGCAGCAGGGCCTCTCTTCCCACCCCTCCCACTGTGCCGAACTGGACGAGGACCTGCCTGGGGAGTGGGGGATGCTAATCAAAGCATGGGCCTGAGCCCCAGTTCCTGGGACTTGGGTAAAAGGCGAACCTCATGTCCCTGCAGCCTCCCCGGCCCGTGCTGAGAACCCAGGTGTTGGCGAGAACTGCGCCCAGCTACGACCCTGAAGTTCTTCCTTTGCTTCCCATGACAGCGCTTGTTCATGGCAAATCCCTCTACTTGAGGAAGCCAGCTCCTCTCCTCCAACAACCCCATGGGGGCCCGCTGAAGGCCAAGCCCCACCCCAAAGTGTGCGGGCCCTTCCCTCCCCCGAGGCCAGACAGAACACCTGGAGCTGGCAGCCAGCCTCTCCCGCACACTTGCAGGGTGCCAGGGAGCTGTGCCTTCCGCAGTGTGAGTGAAGCCAGGGCCGGGCGCAGGAGGAGCCGGGCGAGGCTACAGAAACGGAAGGAGGACGACCCCTTCTCCTCTGTCTTCCGCAGGCTTGGTTTCCACGGAAGCCTGGTGTTGGAGGAAGGAGAGCATGGGTGAGAGAGGCCTGCTGGGGAGCCGGGGGCACCCTGCAGCGGCAGCTCAGCTCCGGGATGGAGACCCCAGGGGCAGATCTTGTGGAGTGGGGCTCCTGAGAGCTGCCCCCCAGGGGAGCACAGTTGCTTCCTGGAGGCAGGTGGGGGCTGCACTGCAGGCCTGGGCCCCCAGGGCCTCTGAGGCTGCCCTTGGCCACCACCCCGTGAGCAGCAATGGAGATGGGGCGGGGGAAGAGTTGGTGGGGCCTGGGAGAAACCCAGGACAAGCTCCCGGGGGGTGTGCCCGCAAGGCTCCCTGAGGACGAGGACTCTGGGTGGCCTCGGGCAGGGGGTGCCTTCCACAAAACCCTGACTTTGTCCCCAGCTAACCCCACCCATCCATCCACTTATCCACACTGTATGCCAGGCACTGGACTGGTACATATTGACCATTTTCTTCGAATTGAACACATTTTTTTCAAGATTTACTTATTTATTCGAAAGGCAGAGTTGCAGAGAGAGAGAGGCAGAGAGAGAGAGAGGTCTTCCATCCATTGGTTCACTCCCCAAATGGTCACAATGGCTGGAGCTGAGTCAATCTGAAGCCAGGAGCCAGGAGCTTCTTCCAGGTCTCCCACATGGGTACAGGGGCCCAAGGACTTGGGCCATCTTCTACTGCTTTCCCAGGCCACACCAGAGAGCTGGATGGGAAGTGGAGCAGCCAGGTCTAGAACCGGAGCCCATATGGGATTCCCGCACTGCAGGCAGCGGTTTTACCCAGTACGTCAT
Organism: Lepus europaeus; assembly: GCF_033115175.1. Classification (NCBI taxonomy): domain Eukaryota; kingdom Metazoa; phylum Chordata; class Mammalia; order Lagomorpha; family Leporidae; genus Lepus; species Lepus europaeus. The sequence continues at coordinate 18,813,725 of NC_084840.1, read as the reverse complement.
GGTGCCAGCCCCTCCAACACATTTTTCAAAAGGTCTTTATTTTGAATTTCTGTTTATTTCATTGAGAGGCAAAGAGACGAACAAACAGATAGAAAGAGCTGCCATGTGCTGGTTCAGTCCCCAAATATCTACAACAGCTGGGCCTGGCCCAGGCTGAAGCTGAGAGCTGGGAATCCAATCCAGATCTTCCACGTGGCAGGGACCCAACTCCTGGAGCCACCAGTGCTGCTCCCGGGTGAGAACCAGAAGGAAGCTCGAATCAGGAGCAAAGCAGCCTGAGATGGGACATGGGCGTCTCAACCAGCATCTAACCGCTGGGGCGAACATCCAGCTCTGAGTTTGTATTGAAATCCCAGCTCACAGCTTTGAACTTGATTTACATCGTATGCTAAATGTACACAGTTCTAGCTGTGTTTCAGGGTTCTGTGAAGATTAAATGGACCTGGCCTAGAGCCTTTAAAAATATTATTTCCCTTCTGCTTTCCCCAGAAAGAATCTCCCCCCCAATTTGGGGTGGGCACTGTGGTACGGGGGTTCAGCAGCTGCTGGGGACGTGGCATCCCATATCAGAAGTGGTTTGGGCCTCAGCTGCTCCTGTTGCTTCCTGTTAATGCACCGGGGAGGCAGCAGGTGAATTGAGACCCAGATGGAGTTTGTGCCTCCTGGCTGCGCCTGGCCCAGTCCCCACTGTTGCAGCCACTTGGGGACTGAACCACTGATGGATAATTCTCTCTCTCTCTCTCTTTATCCACCTTCTCTGTTACTTTGCTTTTTAAATAAGCAAATAAAGAAATGCTTCTTTTAAAAAAAGATTTTATTTATTTGAGAGGCAGATTTATACAGATGAGGTAGGGGAAGAGAGGGAGGGAGAGAGAGAGAAAGACAGCGAGCTTCCTATCCACTGGTTCACTCCCCAGTGGCCACAACGGCCGGAGTTGGGCTGATCCAAAGTCAGGAGCCAGGAGCTTCCTCCAGGTCTTCCACGCAAATGCAGGGCCTCAAGGACCGGGGCCATCTTGTGCTGCTTTCCCAGACCATAGCAGAGAGCTGCATCAGAAGAGGAGCAGCCAGGACACCAGGGTGAGGCCACCACAGGGGGAGGCTTAGCCTACCAAGCCACAGTGCCGGCCCCAACAAATGTTTCTTAAAGACCCATCGGCTCTCCTTCATCCCCTGAATAATCAATAAGTATTTATTTATTTATTTATTTATTTATTTATTCAAAAGAGTTCCTCTGTATAACTCTAGCACCATATCCCAGTTAGCCCCTTGCAACAGAACACATTTGCTCCGGGAAGACACTGGCTTGTTGCAGTTGATGACCTGGGGAGATGGGGAACGGAGGGCAGTGGATTAAAGAGGAGGGCAGGTGCAGAAGAAGGGTATCCGTGGAGGGGGGAGCTCAAGGCCCTCCTGGGAGGCTGGCTGCTGGCAGGGAGAAAGCAAACTCCCCCACAAAGATGTGTTCCTCAGAGCCACCGAGCCGGAGGAAGTGAAGAAGTGGGAGGTGGGGGAAGGAGCGCATCTCAGTATCTTGATTGCAGATCAAAACAATTTCTATTCTTGCAAATTCCCTTAGAAATACAGCCTCTCGGGGACTGGGAAAGGAATTTATTCCTTCACCAACCCCTCCAGGCAGGCTGGCCGGGAGCCAGCTGACAGTTTCCCAGTAAGAAAGTTGTGGAAGAAGCCACAGCGCCTACCACGTGGCTGCTGCCACAGGTGCAGAGAAGGGGCAGCCTTCCCAGCTCTTCCTTACCGCACTGAGGAGCTGAGCTGCCAGGGTGAACGCCCAAGACGGTGGCGCTCAAGTTGGGCTGACTGGGGGCTCACAGAGCCTCCCAAGATGCCTGGTGTGTCCGGAGCGCCACGATGATTCAAGGAGCTTTGAGGAGTAGATTCCAACAAAATAAACGTGAACGTTCGTGCAGTAAGATGTGAAATCAGCATTTTTTTTAAGATCTAATGTGTGCTTCTGGCTTGGGTGGGCTGCTTGGGGCTGCCCCTTCGATCTCTGGAAACGCACCAGCAGCTCCCTCGCCCTCTGCCTGATCCATCAGCAAGACTTTGGCCAGCTGCTCCTCTTGGAGCTCAGTGCCTCAGTGCAGGGCTGTGACAGAGGCCCCCGTGCCCACCTCCTCATGGCCTCGCGACCCTGGCTGGGCACTGAAACCATCCACCTGTCGCTCATCAGGGGGCGGGGCCCATCTGCAGAGATTCTGCCCCTCCGGAACCGCCTGGAGCCCAGCCCCTCTGGCCAGCCGACACCCAGCCCACCCCCACACCAGTTCTGTTTTTCCCTGCAAACCTCAGCTGCCCTGCCCAAGCTGCCACCACCCACGTTCCTGCTAAGATCACCCTCCCTCTGATCTCCCCAAAGACTGGGGGGACGTGGGGTGCCCCCTGGGGACCCCACCAGCCAGTCTCAGCACAAACACTACAGGTGCACACTTTGTAAGCAGCCACCAGATGCCAGACGCCATGCTAGGTACGCACAACCAACCGTCTTACAACCAGCCAGCGGGTGGGGATGGGCCGTCCCCACCCATTCTGCACATAAGGAATCTGAAGAAATAAGGAAAAGACTGGATTTCTGAGGTCGGAAGCCATTCTGTCTGAGTCAAAGCCCAGTCCCTTTCCTAAGCCCCATCCCCTCCTTCTTAAAGGCGTTTTCCTTTTTAAATGTTTTTATTATGGGATGCTGCACTACACAGGAACCAGAGAGAAGCAGACGATAAAAGGAACCAGAATTTAAGAAATTTTGTACATTACCATGGGCAGTTATTCCTGGTCTTTAATGAGCTCAGATGGAACTGGAGCCAAGAACTTACACCTTCAGGTGGGCCCGTGAGACCTGCCACTGGCTTTACCCTGGAGGCATCCTCCCCCAGTCCCAAGGTGGAGCCAACTTCTCCCCTCAGTGGAGTGAATTCAGAATGATGCTACTCACTCCCTAAATGGCCACAACAGCCGGAACAGAACCAGGCCACAGTCAGGAGCCTGGAACTCCATCTGGGTCTCCCCCATGGGTTGCAGGAGTCCAAGCGCTTGGGCCACCTTCCTCTGCTTTCCCAGGCACATTAGCAGGACGCTGGATCGGAAATGGAGCAGGCGGGACTCAAATCAATGCCCATGTGGGATGCTGGCATCGCAGGAGGAGGTTAAACCTGCTGTGCCACGAAACCAGACCACTGCTTGAGGGGTTTGTGATTCCAGCCACTGGAAGCCCCACCTCTACCTTTGGTGGGCTACTTTCTTTCCCATCGGCTTCAGTTACCAGAGTGGTTACACCACCCTCGAGTGCAATCCACTTGGTCACTTGATGTTTAGAAATGGCCTCACGCAGGCCAACCACTCTGTGCATTGTGCTAATAGAGGCACAATGACAAGGCTGCCCCCTTAGGAACTTGCAGTCTGATAAGATCACCAAAGACATTGCTGGTCTTGGAGGGCCACCGCGACAGGCTCCCTGCTGGGACGGCTGTTTCTCTCGGAGTCCCCCACAGCCCACGGGTGGGGTTTCGGTCCTTATCTTACAAGTGAGGATGCTGAGAGTCCCTGGTGCTTCACCTGTCAGCCCAAAGCCTTCCAGGTAGCGATGGAGCCAGAATGTGAACGGACGTCCGTCCCAGACGCCGTGTTTGCCTTCACACTGGAGATTCTACGCCGCATGGTAGTTAGGGACTCAGAATTTAGAAGCAGACAGATTTAAGTAGAGAATGCGAGCTCTGCCTCTTAATTGCTATGTAATCTTGAACAATTAATTAACCTTTCTGAACTCCAGTTCCTTCATGTGCAAAAATAAGGCACGATAATACCTATCTCTTAGGGTTGTGATGAGAATCTTAGAAATAGCAGGTGGTGTTTTAGGACTGATAGACAGGCCTGGTCTCACTTGCAGTCGTGTAATTTCCTTGGCAGCAACCTGGGAACTGTCTCATTTTGGTTCCCTCCAATAGCCCCCAGCACAGCCTGAGGGACACCATTGGATCTTGGGCCATTTGCGGGAGCAAAGGTGAGGGCCGTTACTAAGCCAACCCCTCAGGCTGCAGGGCTCCTCCGCCTCCTTCCTCCTTCCTTGTTTAGGTATCTCTCCCAGAACAAACCCCTCTTCCCAACTCAAACACACTGCAGAAGAGCCACTAGCCACGAAAGGGACAAGACTGCTCTGGGTCTTGCTCTTGAACTGATCATGAAAAGGAAAGCCTGGAGCCCTCGGTGCATCTCCCAGGACCTAGAACTTGAGGTCTTCCTCCTGCTGCCCTTGAAGGAACCGCGACTTCCTCCAGCTCCAACATCTCTGTGGCTCTTGTCCTCCTGCAAGGATGCTGAGGGTTCCTAACGAGCCCTCGGTGCCGGGGGAGAAGAGAAAAACATCCCTGTTGGAAGCTATGGGACGCCTTTCTTGGGTGCCAATGTAGCCAAGACTTTCCATCAAAGTATCAGCCTGGTCAAAAATCCCTCTCTGGCATCCAGAGCTTTCAGGACGGGCCAGCAGCAGGGCCTGGGTGCGTAACCAGCATCATCTTTCTACTGATTTTGTGTCCAACTCAAGAGCTGTGATTGGGCGCGTGTCCAGTCTGACCCCTCATTCCCAGGTTGTCTGGGACCAGGGGCTGTGTCCTAGAAACTGGGGCTGCCAGGGCCTGCCTGGGGCGGGAGGAGGAAGGCGTTGGTGGCCACAGGAGCGTCACTGTGTCTCTACTGGCGGGAATCTGGGTCAGAAGCCGCTCCATTCCTCCCAGACAGGGTGGGTCCAACGTCAGAGGCAATCAGCTTTGCTCCGTGGCTGTGGTTTAACCTGAACTTTTCTGGACAGGGAGGAAATAGCAGTGGCCTGAACCCCAGGAATGTCCAGTTGGCCTGGCTGGTGGTGGTTCTCGCACGCAGCATTGAGCACTGAAGACAGACAGACTCCGTGGGGAGCCGAAAATACGTCTCATTTCATGACCTTTTGCTGACTGTCCACTAAGTGCCAGGCAGGGTGGGCACAGCTGGGCTACGGATGGAAAAGAACAGCACCACTTGTCACCTACCTTGCTTGTACTCTAGCGACCGGGCAACGTTGACGCGACACCCCCCGCCCCAGAAAGCACCAGTGTCCCAAACACACCCCTGCACCCGCGGACCCTCCCCCGCTGGAAGCTAAGTCCCCAGGGCCTGTGCTGGAACCGGGTGACAGAACAGCAGAGTCTACGGAGAGAAAAGGGAACCAGAGGGCAGAAAAGGCAACTTCTGAAAGTAATGACTCGCTCGTCTCTGCCTCCATCCCAGTCCCAGGCCCGCTCCCCGCTTCCCTCCGCCCAGACCCTCCCTTGCTGCAGGACAGGTGACCAGAGCCCTAGGGCGGAGATGGCGGGCAGGCCATACGGAGCCACTGCCGTTTTGGGTGGAGCCTGGTGGAAGGGATCCCAGGGCATATGTGGTCTCCAGACTCCATCAGTAAATACAGCCACAGTCAGCAGGCGAAAACTTAAACACAAGCATCTGTCCTCCATGGGCGGCCCAGCCCCGGCTGTCCACGCCCTTCTGAGCAGTGTCTCCTGTCCCCATTGCCAACGTCCTCCACTGAGAAGTGACTGCTTTGTGGACTCACAAAACAATCAGGAAGCCAACTGTGTGATTCTCAGCCACCTGCAGGCCAAGGCCATCCTCTGAGATCAGAGTTTGCGGCATACACACCTGTTCTGCGACGAGCCTTCCTTTGTCCCCGCCGCTCGGGTACGTGCACCACGCATACATAGCAGGTGCTCCAGTTTATAAAGGGAATGCAATCGGTGTGCTAAGAAGGAGGGCCCTTGTCGCCGGTTCGAGACCCGGCTGCTCCATTTCCGATCCAGCTCTCTGCTGTGGCCTGGGAAAGCAGTGGAAGATGGCCCAAGTGCTTGGGCCCCTGTACCCGCAAGAGAGACCCAGAGGAAGCTCCTGGCTCCTGGCTTCGAATCGGCACAGCTCTGGCCGTTGCAGCCAATCGGGGAGTGAACCAGCGGATGGAAGACCTCTCTCTCTCTCTCTCTCTCTGTCTCTCTCTCTCTCTCTGTCTCTCTCTCTCACTCTGACTTTCAAATAAATCTTTAAAAAAAGAAGGAGTGCCCATGAGTCCTGCCCCTTTTCCTCCCCCAGCTCTCGAGTTACTTGCACTCCATCTGAGTGGGGTCCAGTGCAGCCAGCAGCACTACCAGTGGGTTCTTCAAGTTCGAATCACCCAAGGGTTTCACAGTGGGCGTTAAAATAGGAGGCGCTTCCGGGCCTAGGCAGGAGCCAGTCCCTGGACGACAGCACGCTCAGGGCGCATGGGTTCATCTAAGCAACACAGATTCTATGTGAGCCAAACCCAGGGGTCCTCACGTGTTTCCCTCAGGCCCCGGACTCCGCTCAGATTCACACGCACCTCACTGGGATGCCCCCACCCCGGGCACCAGGCATCGCTCACACGGCACAGCCACAGCACGCTTCCTGCCCCACCCACCTCTGTCTGTCCCAAAATGCTCCATCAGCTGACCAGCGGCTCAAAGCAAGATCCTGGAAGGCCGGCGCCGCGGCTCACTTGGCTAATCCTCCGCCTGCGGTGCTGGCATATCGGGTTCTAGTCCTGGTCAGAGTGCCGGATTCTGTCCCGGTTGCCCCTCTTCCAGGCCAGCTCTCTGCTGTGGCCCGGGAGTGCAGTGGAGGATGACCCAAGTGCTTGGGCCCTGCACCCCATAGGAGACCAGGAGAAGCACCTGGCTCCTGGCTTCGGATCAGCGCAGTGCGCCGGTCGCAGCGGCCATTGGAGGGTGAACCAACGGCAAAAAGGAAGACCTTTCTCTCTGTCTCTCTCTCACTGTCCCACTCTGCCTGTCCAAAAAAAAAAAAAAAAAGATCCCGGAGTCATTCCTGAGTTGCCCTAACTGCCAGATCCGATCTGTCCACACAACTTGCTGGTTCTCTCTGCAGCAGCCTGTGGTAGGAGTTTGGCCTCGAGGTTAAGATGCTGGTAACGAGACCTGCATCCCACGTCAGCATGCCTTTGAACCTGACGCCAGGTTCCTGCTGATACAGACCTTGGACAGCAACAGGATGGCTAGAGTGACCGGGGCCTTGCCACCCACGTGGTAGACCTGGGGTGAGATTCTGTCTCCTGACTTCAGCTGGCTCAGCCCTGGCCACTGGGGGCATTTAGGGAGTGAAACAATGGATGGGAGAGCTCTCTCTTGCTCTCTCGCTCTCCATCTGTCTCTCTGCCTCTCAAGTAAATACAATTTTTTAAAAGTCCCAATTAAAAATAATAAGTATGTTAGCCCCTCTTCCACTACACTCATCTAATCTGCCATTCTGTCTCCTTGAGCTTGGGCTGGGGCCTCCTTTCCCCATACAACGATCCCTCCTGTGTGCTCTAAGAAATGTCAGAAAGGGACCGGCGCTGTGGCACGGTAGGTTACACCTGCAACGCCAGAATCCCACACAGGCACTGGGTCAAGCGCTGGCTGCTCCACTTCCTATCCAGCTCCCTACTGATGCACCTGGGAAAGCAGGGGAGGATGGCCCGAGTGCTTGGGCCCCTGCACCCATGCGGGAGACCTGGAAGCAGCTCCTGGCTCCTGGATTTGGCCTGTGCCAGCCTTTGAGGGGTGAACCAGTAGGTGGAAGCTTTTTGTCTCCCTCTCTGTCCCTGTGCCTTTCAAATAAATAAAATGAATCTTCATATCTAAGTATACATATATATGCATGCATATACCAGACCCCATTGCTTCCCCCTCTTAAAACGCGCTGTTCTTGAACATTCAAAATCCAAACCAACAAAGCTAACTACCAACCGTCTACCCCCGCCGGCACTTCCTAGACCTCGCCTTTCCCGATTCCAGACTCTACATCTGTATAGTGGGCACAGCTGTGGTCATGGTTGCCTCACAGCGGACGTCAGCTGCGTGCTAGCCTAGCTCGGGTCTTCCCACAGTCCTCCCCACTGCCGGCAGGTGCTGTGAAATGAGGTTCCCTGCTTTTGCGTGCGTCCCAGTGTCGGGGAAGGAGCCAGGGCAGTCGGGGGTCCCACCTGGAGTCAGCCCCTGCCCTCGCCGTCAGTCTGAGACCCGCCTGTAGGGGGCGCTGAGGCCACGAGGGAGGTCACAGTGGCCCACGGGGCGCTCGGGGCCGCTCGGGGGTTAAAGACAGCGCTCCCCAAACCCGGGCCCTCCCCTCCCCACATCTGCCTTTGTGGCTTTAATGAGAAACCCAGGCACTTTGGCGTCCAGGGCGCGCTAACTCCCTGGAAGATCGGCGAGTGGAAAGAAGGTGGTTTTCCAGCGGGCGGGGGGCGGACTCGGGTCTCCGCGCGCCCGGGCGAGCCCCGCCCCTGCCGCCCGCCTGGGAGCCGGCCCGCTCCGCAACCCCTCTCTCCAGGCTCCTGGTTAGGAATTTGGGGGCGGGCCCTGGCCTGGCACGGCCGCGCACTCCCAGCCGAGCTCACTTCTGCTCTCCTCGCGCCCACGTTCTGCAGCCCAAGGAGGCCGGACCGAGGGACGTGGGCACTCTTCCCCCGCTCAGCTCGAGGTAAGTGCAGGCATCTTACTTCGGGGTTGCACCCTTGTCGGTCCATAAAGGAAGTCGAAGACAGGACCTGGGAGAGGGCAGGGGTGGGCCATCCCTCCTTCCCCCCAAGTCTGGGCTGCCCCCGAGGGATGCTGCCCCAGGGCAAGAGGTCCAGTTGCAGGACATCTCCGTTGTGGTCCTCGGGGGGCCTCCAGTTCTCAGGCACAAAAATGTAAAAGTTCAAATAATGTGGGGATCCTCATAACCTCAACTCTTTGAGATCTGGGGCGCTTTGGGGGTGGCCCGAGCCCTGGGTGTCCTAAATGCTGCTTTGTATAGCATGTGTGAGCTGCTGAGGTGCAAGGGAGTGGGTAGGAGTCGGATGAAGCATCAGCTGTGTCCAGGGGGCTGTGCATCCCGGTGGGGTCCCCTCCAGGTTAGGGGACAGCTCCCTGTCTGAACGAGGAGACCTTTCTCTAGAGCGATGAGAGACCAGCAGCAGGTTCTGAGTTAGGTGCCCCCCGCCCGCCCCGCCCCAGCTCCTGGTGTGTCAGTCCCTGGGCTTTCCACCTTAGCAAAGGCTGAGCACAGGTGGACCCGTGGCATTGTGGGAAGCAAGGTAAGAGTATCCAACCCTGAAGCTACGTGGCTAACAGAGGCAGTGGGATCCGGGGGGAGGCGTAAGCTCCCCTACCAAACCCTCAAGGCAGCCCTGGCTCTAAGCAGAGGCCAAAGCGGGTGGGACACACAGACCCTGGAAAGCTGGGTTTCAAGGGGACTATGGCTCTTGGCTGCCAAGGTGCCCGGTCTGGAAAAGGAGAAACAGAGACAGAGGCTCACTGTGCCAGCCTCTAGGCCACCACCTTGGTCCTGCAGCAGCCCAGGGCTGTGCATGGAAAAATGCACAGTTGGCAGCAGGCTGCTCCATCCGTCTTCTTGCCTGGCCACAGCCAGGGAGCAGCCAGCGTGCCCAGGCAGTGGGCAGTTGAGTCTGCTTCTCAGAACACTGGGGCTCTTTGTCTGAGGCCTGGGGCTGCCTGAGGATGAGCCAGGATGCCTGCTGGCTCTTCGGCAGCCCAGTGGCTCGTGGCAGGCCCAGGGGGCTGCCTGGAGGAGCCAGTGGCCAGGAGTTTGAACGTGGCCACCAAAGCCCTTCCCATCAGTTCTGAGGCTGGCTTTTATTATCCTTTCTGTCCCCTGTCCACGGTCGCCAGCCCAGCAAGGCCCAACAGCAATGCAGCGGCTAAGTGGGACTCTTCCAGACCCAGGACAGCCCTGGGGGCTCTGTCCGAGGGTGACTCGCTGGAAGGTGCCCACAGAGGCTGTGTGGTGCCCTGGCAGGAGGTAATCAGGGCAGGCTCCCCAGACCCGACGACCCGCTGCTGGGCCCCTCCCTCCATACCTTCAACTTCCCTCCCAGGGGCCCCCAGCCCCCGCGCCGCCCTCTCAGCCTGCCCTGGCCTCATCTCAGTGGCCTGGCAGGCTCCAAGGTGAGTGTCAGAACCCCATCCAAAGCCGCGTTCCCTTGGGCAAATGTGAGAACCTCCAATGTCCCCTCCATCTGTCGGTGTTTTCCAGTCACTGCTCTTGGCCCCATGTCCCCAGGGTGCTAACACTTCGCTAGGCTCCGGGGAAGAGAGGGAGGCAGACCGGCTCGGCATCCCCACACCGTGCCGCACCCCATGTCCCCCGGCTGGAGGGGATCTGTGCCCGTCTCCAGATGAGTCCCACATGGGGCTCCTCCAGGCCCAGCCAAGCTGCATGCGTGAGCACAGACTGCTAACCAGAGGGTTTTCTCACCCAGCCGAATGCCACCGACAGTGGCACTTTGGAGGGAAGCCCAAGGCCCGTGGTGGCCGCAGAGGGGCCACACTCCTCCCCAGACGCCCAGGGCCTGAAAACACCAGCCTGCCTGAGAGGCCCAAAGAGCTTCCCAAGTGGCTCAGATTTTCCCCTTTGATGCTCAAGCTGCTTCTAGAAGTTTCTCCGGGACAGGAAGAGCCAGAGGGCTTTGTCCTTGGACTCTTGGAAAATAGTGTTTCCCTGGAGAGTCCAAACTGGATGTGAATCCAGGCCCAAGGAGCCCATGACTCCCACCCCTACACCCCTACACACACACACACACACAACGGCAGCTACCTCCGCAGAACCTGCCTGGGGCTAAGGCTGCCATGGACCTGCCCCTCTAAATGCAGCAACCTCCATTCCACTTCTTCTTGACCAGGGGACCAGGGGAGATGCATGGAGCTCTCCGCCCTGCCCCCGTGGCCGTGGTCCAGCCAGACCACGTGTGCAGAGCCGGCCACGGGCTGTGTGCACCTAGCAAGGGCGAGCAGGCTCCTGCGCCCAGGCGTCTGACGCCAAAGCAGGCGCTGCCCAGCTCTGAGCCACGGCCTCCTGAGGCTCACTCATGCCCGCTCCCTCTCCTCTCTCCCTCCCTGCACAGAGACACGATGCAGTGGGCCTCCCTCCTGCTGCTTGCGGGGCTCTGCTCCCTGTCCCGGGCCCAGTATGACGAAGACCCGCACTGGTGGTTCCACTACCTCCGCAACCAGCAGTCCACCTACTACGACCCGTACGACCCTTACCCGTACGAGCCCTACGAGCCCTACCCCTACGGGGTGGAGGAGGGCCCCGCCTATGCCTACGGCTCCCCGTCCCCACCGGAGCCCCGCGACTGCCCCCAGGAGTGCGACTGCCCCCCCAACTTCCCCACCGCCATGTACTGTGACAACCGCAATCTCAAGTACCTGCCCTTCGTGCCATCCCGCATGAAGTACGTCTACTTCCAGAACAACCAGATCACCGCCATCCAGGAGGGCGTCTTCGACAACGCCACCGGGCTGCTCTGGGTCGCCCTGCATGGCAACCAGATCACCAGCGACAAGGTGGGCCGCAGGGTCTTCTCCAAGCTCAGGCACCTGGAGAGGCTGTACCTGGACCACAACAACCTGACCCGGATGCCGGGCCCGCTGCCCCGCTCGCTGCGGGAGCTCCACCTGGACCACAACCAGATCTCGCGCGTGCCCAACAACGCCCTGGAGGGGCTGGAGAACCTCACGGCCCTGTACCTGCAGCACAACGAGATCCAGGAGGTGGGCAGCTCCATGAGGGGCCTCCGCTCGCTCATCCTGCTGGACCTGAGCTACAACCACCTGCGCCGGGTGCCCGACGGGCTGCCCTCGGCCCTCGAACAGCTCTACCTGGAGCACAACAATGTCTACACCGTCCCCGACAGCTACTTCCGGGGGTCGCCCAAGCTGCTGTACGTGCGGCTGTCCCACAACAGCCTCACCAACAGCGGCCTGGCCTCCAACACCTTCAACTCCAGCAGCCTGTTGGAGCTCGACCTCTCCTACAACCAGCTGCAAAAGATCCCCCCGGTCAGCACCAACCTGGAGAACCTCTACCTGCAAGGCAACAGGATCAATGGTGAGAGCTTGGCCCCGGGGGCAGCCGGCAGCTGCGCCTGCGTCACTGGAGTGGCTCTGCTCCGAGTGCTCGTGCCCGTGCAGGCAAAACACCAGCAGGGGAGCCACACGGCCAGAGACCCAGCAGCCTGCACAACCGGCCTCGGCCCTGACCACGGGGTGCAGGGTAGCGAGCACCTGCACTGGCCAGTGGTGCTGGGAGAAGTCAGCGGGGTGGGGGTGGGGGCCCGAGACTTCCCCAGGAGGGGCAAGCTCCCACCCGGGTCTTGGGAGAGAAGTGGGCATGGGATGGTGGCCTGCAGGACAGAGCCACTGATGGTCACTTACCAGGTCAACTGCCAAGGGCTGCATGTGCCTTGCTCATCTTCTCTGTGTCGTTCCAATGTCAGTGTAAGTGCTGCCGAAGCGAGCACTGTGCGTGTGCCTGAGCAGGAGCAGTGGTGTGTGAAGGGGCAGAGAGAGACGAGTTTGGAGAGGTTTGGGAGGGAGGGGACGTTCCCCCGGGATGAAGAGTCTCAGTTCGATTTCTAGGTCCCTCGTGGGAGGTGTCTGTCCTTAGACACCAGCCTGTAAGAGGATGAGCCTCGGTGGCCGCGTGACGCGCCCCAGCCCCCGCAGCCTGGCCGCGTGCTCCGATGTTTATCTGCCTCTGGAGCATGGGAGCTGGTGAGCAGGACTGCGCCACCTCTCGGAGTGGAAGGCGGCACCAGTCGGTTCCCCTGGAGCCCAAGGGGCCCCTGGTGGCAGGGCAGAGGTCCTGCCCCGGGCTAGCGGGAGCCTGGGGTGGCGGCTGGGCAGGGGCGGGGAGGGATCACTGGGCTTCTTGCTGCAGGAGGGCCCCCACCCTCACCCCTGCAGATGCCTAGAGGCGCCCGAAGGGCACTGCAAAACCCGTTTCAGCAGCCCTGGCCCTTAGCACAGGCGGGCAGGTCCCGAGCCAGAGCCAGCGTTCCTCCGCCTGCCCGCCTCTCCCAGCTCTTCTCCCGGGGAAGGGGCTTCGGCAATGGCACAGGCGGAGCACTTTGAAGTGAGTGAGAGGCCCTGAGCACCCCCCTGGGGAACAGATCAGGCATTTAGGGATGTGCTAAGGAGCTGGCCGGCCCCCTGAGGAAGGTGGCCTAGCCCTGGAGATGGCTGTCCACTGGGCGGGGCGTCCTCTGAGGACAATGGCTCTGCTCGCAGGGTCTGAGGGCTGCCACCAAGTGCTCGCTCCCCTGCCCCCCACCCCCGCACCCCATCAGGGAGGGAGGCTGCGTGGCAAACCGCCCCCCGTGCTGTGCTCCATCCACATCTGACCCGCATGGCCCCAGTAGACAGAGGAAGTGGGCACGGGAGGGGATGCCACGGGAGCGTCTGTCACCTCCCTGCCTTCACACAGAGCCATGTCTGTCGCTCACAGACGCTCACAGACGAGGTGGCCAGGAAATAAAGCCCCTTTAGTGGTGTCCAGGGCGGTGGCCAGAAAGCTCTCCATTCGACCAGGCAAGAACTGGCCCGCGCCTGTGGCCTTGGCTCAATGGTGCTCGTCTCTCCGGCCTCCTCGTCAGGCAGCCGAACAGCCGTACTTGCTAGTGACCTGCTGTTGTTGCTGTTGTTTGCATTGCAAAGATGGGGAAATTGAGGCACGGAGGAGGGAAAGGCAGAGGAGGACGGGGACTCCAGGGACTCCGGGGCCTGCAGGGGATGAGGCCTGGTCCCCTCCCGGCAGCCGCTCCCCAGCCTCCGCCGTCAGCCGCCCTCTCAGATTTTCCAGTTAGCAACAGGCCGGGAATGTTATTCGGAAGCTTTGGGACCCAGCGGAGCAGGGTGGGTCGGCCAGGACATAGGAAAGACCGCGTCAGTGTTTGATCTGGGCTGCAGTCTGTCCTCCCATGGCTCCGGGCAGAAGCCCTGCCCTGTTCATGGGCCAGCGCAGGACACGGGCAGGGGGGCTGGCAGTGCCCGCGGGTGGTGGGAATCGTTCTACCCGGGGTGTCTGGCTCCCCACACGCTCAGTGGGAGGGGAGATGGGAGCCTCGTGTTTGTGCCCAGGCAGCTGGGAGCCAGGAATTTTGCAGACTGTGTGAGGCCTGCAGGCTGGGGGAGAGCTCTCCCTGAGCCCCTAGCTCAGTCCCATAGGGCTGGAAGGGACGCTGGGCTGAGCCGCTTTGCTTCCCTCCAAGTCCCATATGCTGGGGACAGAGACCCAGCCCCTGGCCAGGGCCCTGGCCCCCGCCTGCCTACTCAGAGGCCCTCAAATCTCTTCTCGGGGACATGGCTAAGCCATCTGTGTGCCCGCTCCGGAGGGGGCCGCTCCGCAGTGCCCGGTGCCCCCCGAGTCGGGTCATTCCCTGGCCCGGTGCTTTTAGCCTCACATCTGTAGCACAAGTCATTTGCTGCAGCCGTACCCCAGCTCGACTTGCTCCATTCTTCTCTCTTAACTGAGACTTCCATAACGGCATGTACGGATGGCCACTGGGCCACTGTCCGTGCACCCAGGACGATGCTGACACAGAACACTTCCGGCAGCCGCTCTCTGATGCCTGCACACCCCCGGACTCGCCCAGCAGGAGCCCCCCCCCCCCCCCCGGCCGTCACACCGAGCTCTGCTGCCCACCCCCACCTAGCTCCAGGATGCACACAGCTCCTGACCCCCTTTGCAAGCTGAGGGACACCTCTGGGGGAACCACAGCCCAGGGTGCCCCCTGCTGGGGCGCCCGAGCCCGATCCTGCCCTCTGCACCTGCTGTGTGCCGGGCGGCCAGGTGTCGGGCACTTCAGGTGCAGCCGTGATGCTGTGGTCCCTGCTGGCGTGTTGCCTCAGCTCCACAGCTTTCGTCTCACGTGACTGAGTAGACCGGAAACAGAGGCAGTTGACTTGCCCGGGACAGGCAGAGGGAGAAGTGGTCCAGCAGAGGACAAGCACGGGAGAGGTGGCAAAAGGGCTCGTGTTCAAAACCAAACAGCCCTGTCTGCCCAGGGGCACTGTGTGCCATAGGGGCGACACTTCCAAAAGGGGTCTTCTTTTGAGATTGGAGAGAGAAGCAGCCCGTGATGGAGTCACGTGCGGGAGGCAGAGGGATGGCACTGAGGGGTTGGGTTCCCGGCGCCTCTCACCTCGGAGCCCTGCGCGCGCTCCCCTGGCAGCCCCAGGCCTGGAGACAGTTGTCTCTCGGCCCAGGCGTCCTCCCTTTAACCTCCTGCCACTTCTCTCTCTGCAGAGTGGCAGGAGATGTTCCAGATTTAAACCTCTCCATTTCCAGCCTTCCTGCTCATAGCGATTCCGCAAAGCCCTCCCTCTCCAAAAGCAATCAAGCCTTTGCAAGTGGCTCTGCCTGGTCCCTGGCTGCCCTCTGCTTCCCTCTGCTGCCCACGGACAGGACAAAAAAAAAAAATCAAGTCCTAGCGGGAAGGACACCCAAGGACATTCCAGGGTCTGCAACGTACTGGTGGGGGAGGGGCGGAGGGCGGGGTTAGGAGGCGGGGCCGCAGGCCCAGCCCCCTTCTCGGTCCCCTAGCTTCACTGGGATTCTGCACCATGCCCACCCCGAAGGCTGCAAGGCCCACCCCTTGCTCGGAAGCCTTCCTGGAGGCGGCGGTCGCGCCGAGGCTGAGTGCCCCGCCCTCTGTGCCCGCAGAGTTCTCCATCAGCAGCTTCTGCTCCGTGGTGGACGTCATGAACTTCTCCAAGCTGCAGGTGCTGCGCCTGGACGGCAACCAGCTGAAGCGCAGCGCCATGCCGGCCGACGCGCCCCTCTGCCTGCGCCTGGCCAGCCTCATCGAGATCTGAGCAGCCCCGGCCCCGCCCCACCGCATCCGGCTTGATGGTTTGGTTTGGCTTTTGCTGGGAGGGCTGGGACAGACCCCGCGACGGAAGTCCACAGCTCCCTCTCGTCTCCTTCCTGGAGGCAGGGCTGGGTGGGATCGGGGAACCACCTGGGCAGGGGACGGCTATGGTGGCACAGGGACTAATCCCCGGAAGCCCCAACCCCAGAAACCCTACTGTCTCTCCCCCGCGGAGCTGAGCACGGCGCCTGCGCAGTTGCCGGGCAGTGGGCGCCTCACCGCCGTCTCCCCAGGCCCTGCGCTGGCTACGCGGTGGCACTGGGCTACCATTCCTTGCTCCTCGCAGGATACCTCGTGCCCACCCAGCCTTGCTGCACCGCCCCCGCGGGGCCCGTGGGTGCCTGCCCAGCGACCTGTGGAGAACAGCCACACTGGTGTTTGAGGGGGTCGGGGTAGACAGTCACCTGTGTTCCCCCTCCAGCTCACCTGTTGAAAGCCCCCAGGCTGGAGTCCCAGCATCCGGCCGGAGGAGACAGCCAGCCCTGGGCTTGGATGAGTGGGTGGGGGTGCATGTCAGCAACTGGCCAGCTCTCAAGGGAAGAGGCCAGCCCGAGCTCGGGGCAGGCGCACCCCGGAAGCAGCCCCAACAGCTTCCTCCTTGCCCAGCACTCTCTCCTGTCCCAACAGCACCTGTCTGAGATTTCTCCAAAGCATGGGAAAGACGGTTTGTCCCCTTGTCTTCCCCAGGCCCGATGGGAGAGGCAGACTCAGCCAGCCCTGGGCTTGCCTGCTGGCCGCAGGGCGGTCTCCGTGAATGGACCGGCTCTGAGGCAGCAGCTCCAGCTGGAGATGCTCACGGGGTCCGGGAAGGCGCAGACCCGCCCGTGCTGGCCAGGAACCCTCTGCGCCCCATCTCCGAGCTACACCTTCGGCCCTGAAGATGCCTGCTACATTACAGCTTGGCTGGGGGACAGTGACTTCTTCCCGCTCCTGAAACGTCCGCTGCCCGGGGCCTAACCCACCTGCTGTTGGGGGCACCGTTGGGTTGTGGCCAGCCAGGGAGCTGGGGCCGAGCACTGGCTGAGCCCGGGCCCTGCCCAGACGCCATCCACCCTGACACTATGCATGCTTCCGGCACCGGGGAGAGGGGGAGGAATCCTCGGACTGTGCTCTCGGCTCCAGACCCGAAATCCGCAAAAGCCAAACCAGCTCGTTCCAGCGGAGGCGCCCTGGCTGGAGGGCCATGGCCGCCCCCTGCCCAGGGCCCTCAGAAAGCCCTCTGCCTGTATAAACGATTCCTGGCTACAGGGGAAGCTCGTGTGGTGGCCAGCCTGACCAATAAAGTTACCTTACTGCTGCACCTGCAAGACTGGGTCCCTGAGGGCAGGAGGAAGGCTGAGGGCAGCTTCTGGGGTTGTGCAGGCCCTAGGCTGTCGGAGCCCTCGCTTTCACTGTTCTGATGGTTTTTTAAAAATCTCCGATCAGCAGACTTTGTGTTCTGGAAGTTTTTCTGTAAGTCCAACTTCAATCCTTCTATCTACTCATTCCTCCTCCATCTGTTGCCCGAGGGGAAAAGAACAACCCGGCTTTTTCACGATGCTAACATCCTACCTCTCCCTCCCTCCTCTCTCGTCCACCCTGTAATTCTGGCTGGGACTGGTCCATGGTGGTGTTGTCTTAACTACTGCTGCCCTCTAGTGGCCACTGTGCACAACAGCAGGGAGTCCCACTTAGCTAAGCAGGTCCTGGGAGGGGATACACGCAGAGGCTTCTCCGTGCGCACTTTCTGCAAGCCTTTAGGTGTCAGATGCTATGAAGTTTCCTTAGCAGGCTCCACAGGATCCAGGGGACAATCCTGTTTCCTGATAGGGAGCTCAGCTGAGCAGGGTCACGGGCCCGTTCTGCAGGAAGCAGCCCTGGGTGGAGGCCGAGTGGGCTGCGTTGACTCTCGTTCTCCGAAGAGGCAGGCTGGAGCGCGAGTGTGCGCCATGGTGCCAGGAAGTCAGCTGTGACCGTGGCCCTCACCGGGAGCCCGAGGCCCCAGGACACACAAACACCATGGGGAAGAGGTGGAGATGGGAGGTGGGGGAGGGCACTGTCCACCTGCAGTGACCGTGACCGTGACAAACCAGATGGAGCGGAGGGAAGGGTGGGAGCCAGGCCCAGCCCTGCCCTCACGCCCCGGCCAGTGCTCCAGGAGCAGGAAGCTAGAAGGCACCGCCCTCAGACACCCGCCACTATCTCCCCAAGTTCCATCTGATTGGCACTCGCTGTGTGCGAGGGGCTTCCTTTACAGTGCTTGGTTTAGGAGCCCTCACCCCTCTGCACAGGGGACTGTCACTGTCACCATTTTTAAAATTTTATTTGTTTGAAAGGCAGAGCTACAAAGAGGGTGAGAGAGAGAGAGAGAGGTCTTCAATCCACTGGTTCTTTCCACATGGCTGCAGCGGCTGGGGCTGTGCCAGGCCAAAGCCAGGAGCTTCGTCAGGGTCTCCCATGTGGCTGCAGGGGCCCAGCACTTGGGCCACCCTCTGCTACTTTCCCAGGTGCATTAGCAGGTACCTGGATCAGAAGCAGAGCAGCAGGGACTTGATCAGGGCCCATATGGGATGCCGGCGCTGCAGGTGGCTTAACCCCTTACGCCACAGCGCTGACCCCTGCTTCCACCACGTTACACGTGGGGACACTGAGGCCCATGGCGGCTGAGGTCACCCAGGAAAGGAAGTGCTGAGGATGGAGTGACCGCCGCCATCCGTCTCGCCAGCCCGTGACTTTGCTCTACGTTTCCACTGTCCACTGTCTGGGTTTCCTGGGTATACACGGGCCGCGAGGGTGCACCTTCTTACTTTCTGGGATGGTCCTATAACCATTCATGTCCCATATGGATTTCCCAATTAAAACAAATTCCAGGGGCCAACATGGTGGTACAGCGGCTTAAGCTGCCTCTCGAGATGCTGACATCCCATATCCTGGCTCCTCTGTCTCCAGTCCAGCTCCCTGCTGATGCACCTGGGAAAGCAGAGGGAAATGGCCCAAGTGCTTGGACCTCTGCACCCACATGGGAGACCCGGATGGAGCTCCTGGCTTCTGCGTGGCCCAGCCTCAGCCATTGTGGTCATTTGGGGAGTGAACCAGCTGATGCAAGATATCTCTCTCTCTCTCTCTGCTTTAAGATAAATACATAAGTCTTTAAAACCAATAATCGAATGTGTTCTTCATCACTTGATGTGGGGGGCGGACAGCGGCTGACTGCCCTGCCCTTAGGGGTTTGTGACTGTGCCACTCCCGACCGAGGGAGGGCTGAGAGGGAGAGTGGCAGGGGCACGGGGAGCCTGGCCTGGGTCTCCTGCGCCGTGGGCAGCAGCAGCAGGATCTAGAGGAAGCCATCCAGGAAGAGGAAAAAGGCTTAGGGGCCACCCTACAGGTGAAATGTCTGGGTGCAGAGGAAGGAGAGCTCCAAAGGACGAGGCCAATGCAGTGGGTGGGGGTCAAACTGCGTATTAACCTTGTCCTCTTATTCAAGACGAAATACCAAGCAGCTTCATCCCAAAACCCAAGTCCAAGGGCCTGTGCTAGAAACAATCTCGCAGTTCTGACTTCCAACCACGAGGGGGCAGCATCACACCGTACACCGCCAAAGCCTTTTCTATCATCTGTTAGGTTTCAGCTCGATTCTGCTCTGTTGGACCAGGCACCGGGAGGCGTGGTGGGACCCAGGGGTCTTCGCCTGTGTGTGCTGCGGCCGCTGTGGCGGTCTGGTGAAGCCCATGGACCCTCCTCAGGTTTCTGAAGGCATGAAGTAAGATGCACAGTTACCAACATATAAAACTCATAGATTTTTTTTTAAAGATTTATTTATTTACTTGGAAGTCAGAGTTACACAGGGAGAGAAAGAGATGGGGGGGGAGGGGCTGGTCTTCCATCCGCTGGTTCACTCCCAGATGGCTGCAATGGCCAGAGCTGCACCGATCCGAAACCAGGAGCCAGGAGCTTCTTCCAGGTCTCCCATGTGGGTGCCAGGGCGCAAGGACTTGGGCCATCTTCTACTGCTTTCCCAGGCCACAGCAGAGAGCTGGATCAGAAGTGGAGCAGCCAGGACTCGAACCGGTGCCCATATGGGATGCCAGCACTGCAGGCAGCGGCTTTATCTGCTATGCCACAGCATTGGCCCCAAAATTCATAGATTTTTGATAGTAATTTTTATGTTTCTTTATTAATGTAAAAAAACAACAAGAGGTAGCAACAGGTCTGCTTGGGTGTCGTCATTCCAAGCACGGGCGCAGGCATTTGGCCTTGGTGCTTAAGACTCCAGCTAAGATGCCCACGTCCGCACTGGAGCTCTGAATCTGATTCGCGTGTCGGGCTCCCGACCCCAGCTCCCTGCTAGTGCAGATCCTGGGAGGCAGTGGCGATGGTGCAAGCCACTGGGTTCCTGCACTCAGGTAGGAGGAGACCTGGCTTCATTTCCTGGGTCCCAGCTTTGACAAGCCCAGCCCTGGCCCGTGTGGGCATTTAGGGAGTCAATCAGCAGATGGGAGCGTGTTCTCTCTCTCTCTCTCTCTCTCTCTCTCTCTCTCTCTCTCTCTCTCTCTCTGATAAACTAATTTACAAAGGAAAGCCAGGAAGAAGAATGAGGAGGGCTGGGATGGCCGGAAGTAGGGAGTAGCCCGAGCATGCTCCCAGAGCCCAGGAAGCGCTCCCTGGTGCCTGTCCTGCCACTCACTCCAGCGAAGCAGGGCGGCGCAGGAGACCCAGCGCCCCGGGATCTGGGATCTTCGCAAACTCTCTGAGGAGCCCCGCACCATCGCAGAGGGACGGCAGTGGGTGGGCGGGACTCCCAGCAGCAAGGAGGGGAGCCGGCCGAGCCTGTGGAGGACCTGGGCGCCAGGTTCTGCCCAAGTGGAGCAAACACTTTGCTCCGTCCTGTAGCAGCCCGAGTAGAGCCGCGCTGCTTCCTGGAAACGCGTCCGCGCCCCGGCGCAGAGCCCACGCGTGGTGCAGGCGCTGACACGAGAGACTGAGGCAGTGGTCGCCTGGGTGTGTGGCCCAGCGACAGGGGAGGGCAGGGAGGGGGGGGTGTGTGCAGAAAGCCAGGGCCGGAAACAAGGACGCACAGACCCCCCATCCTCCCCACCCCGGGCTCCAGCAGGGACCGCAGACACCAAGGACGGACAAGCTGGTCCACCTCCGGGTCTGGGGCGCCAGCTACACTCAAGGCGGGAAGAGCGGAATTGCACTTGACCCAGTGGAGGAAGTGACAACAGCAAACAGGGAGATGGTCACAAGGCTCTGCCCCAGTGAGCAGGTGGTCGTCCTGGGCCCTCGGGAAACCCAGCGGAAGCACGGGGCTTGCCTGCCGCCTGCACAGTCCCCACAGCCCTTCCACAGGACCCCTCCCGGGCCTGCACTGGAGCTGGTACGACAGCGGCCATGCCGTGGGTGCCAGGCCTCGCTGGCAGGCCTGGGGGTAGCACTGACTCAGATGGTAGGGCCAGCCGTGGGAGTCTGCACAATAAAGGGGGGGGGCAGCTAGTCCGAGGAAGGCGCCCCCAAACCCTAGTCCCAGGGTAGAACCGGAAGTCCAAGAGTCGTGATGTCAGGACACCAGCCACTCCGAGCCCAGAAGGGAGGGTGGGGTCAGTGGGGCGGGGGGGGGGGGGGGGGGCGACCCAGCCCTTGCGACTCTGCCCCCAGCACCCGGCAGTGGTATCCCCCAGTACATGCGCACATGTGGAGACGCCCAGGCCACAGGCACCCCCCAAGTAGGAGAAGCATCTCTCACTGGCTTCAATGATCGTTATTGCCTTAACTGAAAATTATTAACGCGTTTCCGTAAAGACCTATGTTTTCATGGGACATAAAGCAGACAGTAAACGTTCCCGTCCCAGGATGCCCAAGATGCGGGGAGGTGCGGGGTCGGAGCAGCAGATGGAAGGAGGGGCGGAGTCAGCCCTGCGCTTAGGCCGAGCAGAGCGAGAAGTCCTGGGAGGAGCGCGCGTGGAGGGCCGCTCCCAGACCCGGAGGCGGGACCAGCGCGTTCGTTGCAATGCAGCCACGTCCGCACCAGAACTAAACACTGGGTTCTTCTCTCACGGTTCTGGACGCCGGAAGTCCACAGCCAGGACGCTGGCAGGGCCGTGCTCCTTCTGACGGCGCTGGGAGGAGCCTCCCTGGCCTTTCAGGCGCTGGTGGCTCCGGGTCCCTGGCTCCCGGCAGCATCGCTTCCGCCTCTGCCGGCCTGCAGCATCTTTGCACAGCCACCTTCTGTCTCTCCGTGCCCTCTCGTTCCCTTCTTTCTTTTTAAAAGACTTATTTATTTGCAAGGCAGAGTTACAGGAAGGGTTGGAGAGACAGAGAGAGACAGAGAGAGAGAGAGACAGAGAGAATATCTTCCATCTGCTGGTTCACTTCCCCAAATGGACACAAAGGCCAGAGCGTGGAACTCCATCTGGGTCTCCCACATGGTGGCAGGGAGCCATCTTCTGCTGCTCTCCCAAGCACACCAACAGGGAACTGGATCAGAAGTGGAGCAGACAAGACTCAAACCAGCACCCTTATGGGGTGCCAGCAACGAAGGCAGTGACTTGACCCACTAAGTCATGGTATCAGAGTTACACACAGAGAGGAGAGGCAGAGAGTGAGAGAGAGGTCTTCCATCCCCTGGTTCACTCCCCAAATAGCCACAACAGCTGCAGCTGTGCTGATCTGAAGCCAGGAGCCAGGAGCTTCTTCCAGGTCTCCCACGTGGGTGCAGGGGCCCAAGGACTTGGGTCATCTTCCACTGCCTTCCTGGGCCACAGCAGAGAGCTAGATCGGAAGTGGAGCAGCTGGGACTTGAACTGGCACCCATATGGGATGCCAGCACTGCAGACAGTGTGGCCTTCCCAGTTACACCACAGCACCGGCCCCCTTTGATTCCTGGAGCTCCGATTCTTTCATTCTGACCACTGTGCGTTGACGTCCCCATTCTCCCTTGGGAGGACGTTCAGGTGTTGCTGTAGAAACAGTCTGTGAACCTCCGCTGACTCCTCTTTTGCACTTGAGGTTCTCCAGGCTCTCTCCAGGGCGCACACACACCAGGGTGTCTCAGCAGAGGCACCCCCTCTGGACGCCAGCGGCACCACCCCCACCTCCAGGACCCAGTGCTCCCTGGAGGACAGAATACCCACCAGTCTGGGATCCTGGCGCACACGCCCGGAATGCCCAGCTGCCATTCGAGCCACTTGCCTCCACCCGGTGTTGTCGGCCACAGCACAACGGGGTGTGCAAAGTCCACTCACCCAAGGGTACCAGGGTGTCCCCACTTCCCCCCATTTCCCAGTGCCACACAGGGCTCAGGCTTTAGCACTCTGGTCACCTGATGGATGTGGTCGATCTGAATTGGCGCATCTCATCTTTTGTTTTGGACACGAAAACAATCATGTTGATCCATCCCCTCGCAGAAGGGAACCTGAGACCCTGCTGGCAACCCCCACCCCAAAACGGAAGGAGCTAACTGCCTGCTGGCCCAGCACTGGGGATCTGGAGCTGCAATCTGCCCATCGAGCGACCCCGCCCCACCGTGCCCACCCCAGACTGGCTCCCTCCTGCAAGAACAGGTGGGGTATAACAGGGACACAGCCCATTCTTCCTGAACGGGTGAGCACCCTGCATCTTTGCTAGTTTACTGGGCCTTGGGGGCAGATGCAGAGACTAGAAGGGCTACACTAGAGGGCTTCTTTCTCTTGGGAATAGGGGGAAAAGATGGTTTTCCCCTTCTAGCAGGGGAGCGGCCAGAGGAGCGGCACCCACCGTGTCCCACTCACAGCCCACCCCCGTGTAGCTGCTGCAGCTGCAATGGCCGTGTGGGGCACCTGGCAGCAGTGGGCAGGCACAGGTGAGAAGTCACCAGGAGCAGGCCCCTACATGCCCACAGGTGAGAGGCAGCATCACAGGTGAGCAGGACGGAAGGCCCAGAGAACGCGCCAGCCCCTCCGCGGGACACAAGGCAGCAGGCCCAGCTTGGGAACAGTGCCGAAGGTGGCGGCAGCGGTGGTTTGCAAGACCCCCTGCTCTGCCAGTGCCGGAAAGAGACAGAGGCTGTGCTGGCCGGGCTGGGGCAGGTGCACCTGTTGGCTGTCACGCCGCCACACTTCCCCTTCACTGTACATGGGAAGAGGGCAGCTTGGGAAGCCGTCATTCCTTAAAAACCCAGCCAGGGTCACACATCAATGTTTCATGTGTTAGCTGAGCGACCTGGTGAGATCGTAAATTCTTCAAAGGCGGGGACCGTGTCACATGATTGCTCTCAGTACTCCCAGCAGCAGCTGGATCCACAAGTTTTTAATAACACCTGCGGGGTCATATTCTTTTGGACCCAATGAAAAGAGTAGCCTGAAATGGATTCAATAGCCCATTAACCCACAGGCACGCACCTTTGCTTTTTCAAAAAACATGAAGTGCTTTCAATGCTATGACCTCAGTGGGTTTTTGTTTGTTTGTTTACTGAAAAATATCCAGGAAGGAGCCAGTCCTGCGGTGCAGCAGGTTAAGGCCATAGCTTGTGAGGCCGGCATCCCATATCGGAGTGCCGATTCAAGTCCCAGCTGCTCTGCTTCCAATATGCCTTGCTAAATGCCGCTGGGAAGGCAGCAGACAACGGTCCATGTGTCTGGGCCCCTCCCGCCCATATGGGAGACCCAGGTGGAGTTTCTGGCTCCTGGCTTCAGTCTGGCCCAGACCTGACTGTTGCAGCCATTTGGGGCAGGAGTCAGAAGATGTTCTCTCCTCCCCCTTCCGCTGCCTTTCAACTAAATAAATCAATCTTAAAAAGATAAGGAAGTATCCATAGGCCGGTGCCATGGCTCACTTGGCTAATCCTCCGCCTGCGGCGCCGGCACCCCGGGTTCTAGTCCCGGTTGGGGCACCGGATTCTGTCCCGGTTGCCCCTCTTCCAGTCCAGCTCTCTGCTGTGACACTGGAGGGCAGTGGAGGATGGCCCAGGTCCTTGGGCCCTGCACCTGCATGGGAGACCAGGAGGAAGCACCTGGCTCCTGGCTTCGGATCGACACAGCGCGCCAGCCGTAGCAGCCATTAGGGGAGTGAATCAACGGAAAAAGGAAGACCTTTCTCTCTGTCTCTCTCTCTCTCTCTCTCACTGTCTAACTCTGCCTGTCAAAAAAAAAAAAAATATCCATGCAATAAGGAGATGGGTAGGATTCAGCCCACTTAACAGACAGGGTAACTGAGACCTAGCCTGTTTAACTGACTTGCCCCTAGAGACACAGACTCAATACTGAAGTCCGTGTCTGCAGGCTTCCCCTTGAAGCTCACTCCATGGCTGAGTGCCCCCGCCACCCGGCCCCGGAAGTGCCCCAGACACATCAGCAGAGACCCACACTGACACCCACGGAGCCCAGGGGGGTAGGTAGAGCTGCAGGGTCACCAGGGTTCAGGAGGCTGGGAGGGTCCCAGGGTCATGGCATGGGAACGGGTCAGGGGATGCAGAAGGGGGGAGTCTCCCACTGACAAGGAGGGATTGGGAGGTGGGTGGGGAAAGCTACAAGCACACCTAGGTGTCAGTCCAGGCCCATGGCCGAGACGGGCCTGTGGCCCAGCAGGGGTGGACCCCCACATCCCATCCTGCGGTGCTGTCTTCCAAACCAGTTCTCTTCCAATCACCCCGGAGGCCACGGACGATAACCCAAGCAACGGGGGCCCTGCCATCCATGTGGGAGACCTGGATGGAGTTCCCGGCTCCCGGCTTTGGCCTGACCCAGCCGTGGCTGTTGTAGGCATTTGGGAAACCAGGGGATGGAAGATTCTTTCTCTCTCTCTCTCTCTCTCTCTCTCTCTCTCTCTCTCTCTCTCCGCCATTCCCTCTCTGCCACGCTGCCTTTCAGGTAAATAAACACAACTTTTAAAACGTAGGTATTTGGGAAGTCAAGTAGGACGCTCCAGGAGCCCACGACAAAGGTTGAACCCTATTAAAATGGGAACGATGCCGAGCCCCAGGGGCTGCTGTCCCGAAGCTTTGGAGGGAGGAACTGGAAGAAAAGTCGGAGGAGCCGACGAATCCTGAGTTGCTGAGCTCTCCCGGGGGCGAGCTGCACGCAGGGCCAGTCCCAGGGCTTTATCTGCGTCCTGCGCTACTTTTCTAGACGGAATCGAAGTCCCTGGGACCCAGGGCTCTCCCCAGCCCCTGATGAAGACGGACACGGACGCCTTTGTTATTGCTACCTCCAGTGACGTCACCAGATGCTAGGAGGCAGGCACTGCTTCATCACTAGGGGTTTTCACAGGAGGGCGCTGGGGCTCAGAGGGGTTAACTGCCCGACGCACCACGGCCTGGGGTCCAGCCCCGGCCGCCAGGCTCGAAGGCGGTCACCTCCACGCCATGAGACGTGCCCAGGCAGCAGGTGGGAGCCCAGCAGCCGCCCCGCCTCGGCCGGCGCCTGCGCCCGCCCCACGGCCCCCGCGCGCCCGCCGCAGCTCCCGGAAACCCCCGGGGCACCTCCTGCCCTGCGACACGCTCCCCCTCTTTTTTTTTAATTCTCCTTCGTCAAAAGCGGCCTTGCCAGGAGGATCTGTGATTGGCCCGCTCGGCCCCCAGGACAGCCAATCAGCAGCTTGTTGCCGGGCGGGGGGGGGGGGCAGCGCGGCCGCCGTGGCCAGGAGGGCGGAGCGAACTCGCCCGCACTTGCCCGGGCGCCGGGAGGTCCTGGCCGGCTGCTGGCTGGGAGCTGGGCGACGTGGGCGGACGTGTGGGTGCGCCTTGGGGAGGGCGGGGGCCCGGGAGCCCGACACCTGCCTGCCCTCGCGTCCGCCCCGGGCCTGCTCCTCCCCGCGGCTGGGTCGTCTCCCTGGCCGCCACCGCGCGGGGCTGGGCAGCGCTGCCCCCGCTGGACTGTTCGGGAAGTCCAGGCGGAAGCGAGCCCGGCGCCGTGAGCCCCGCCGGGGTCCGCTTGGGCAGGTTCTTGGGAGGGTAGAAAGAGCACAGCAAGCGGGAGACCCCAGGGATCGAGGGTGGGGGTGGGAGGGGTCTCGGAGTCCTCAGCCTGGTGGAGGCACAAGAAGGCGGCAGGCGGAGGACGGGGTCGCCCGAACCGGACCCCGTGGTTCTCGTGGGCGCAGGGCTCTGTTACACAGGGAGGAAGCTGGGCGCGCAAACTTGCCCCGCGCAGAATTCCCCTCTGGCCTGGTCCCCAAACCCGGGATGTCTGTCGCGGTGTCCTGGCCCGCCTACCTCAGTGCCCAGCAGTGGCAGGAATATTAGTAGTGAGTGACATTGGCTGTTGCCTTCTGGGACTCAGGCACGGGACCCCCTTCACCCTCATGTTAAAGGCAAGACCTCTGAGAGCTGGCAAGGGCACAGCTGGTGCAGCCGGATTCGCACCCCGGGGTTCTGGCTACCTGGGGACCCCGTCTGCCTGTTCTCCCAGGTGCGGGCCTCCCTTAGCTCTCAGAGGGGCTGGAAGGTTGCCTTCTGTGACCTTGGCCGGGGGCGGGGGGGGGGGGCTGCTGGAGACCACCAGATGAACCAGCAAATGTCTGTGACACAATACAGGAAAGCGAAGCCAGAGTGCTCCCCCACCCGCCCCCAGCCTTCTACCCGGTCCTGGGGGGCTGCAGCCAGTCTGGACCAACCCTGCTTGCCAGTAGACAGGTGAAGGGACGACCACCCCCCAACCTACCGGGCTGGCTATCCAGTTCCAAAATGGATCTGGCTCAGGGCAGACCCCAGTTTGAAGCCGGCAGTGGTGGGCAAGGTGCTCTGGTCTCAGACTGCGAGGGGTGGTCACTGCTCTTTCTCACTTCCTCTTCCTTTCCCAGTCCTCTCCTCTAACCCATCCCGCACCCGCACCGGGCCTCCAGCTCCCAGGGCGCACCATCTGCCTG
This sequence comes from Lepus europaeus, assembly GCF_033115175.1. Lineage (NCBI taxonomy): Eukaryota > Metazoa > Chordata > Mammalia > Lagomorpha > Leporidae > Lepus > Lepus europaeus. Next base: position 18,786,145 of record NC_084840.1, on the reverse strand, counting down.
GCCTCCCCTTTCCCCAGAGACCCGGCTCCTTTTATTGAGACCTTTAAATAATTAAATGCCCACAAGCCTCCCCCCCACAGGTCCCCAGCCCTGGCCCGGGGAGGCATTGAAAGGCCAGGAGCTGGGCTGCAGGGCTGCCAGCCCCACTGCCTCCATTCAGCGCCTTTATGTCCTGTCCAGCTGCCGGCGGGCAGGCAGGCGGCCGCCAATGGGCTTTTTCTCCTGCTCTGGCCCCTGGGCAGGCTAGGCTCAGACTGGAGAAGAAAACAAACAAAACAGGAGGACTGTAAGGGGCTGGTGGGGGTGGAGAGAAAGTAGGGCTGTGGATGTCAGCTGTTCAGGCTGGGGGTGGGGGGTGGGTGCACATCAGACGCATCTCCCACTGGGAAAGGGACTGAGGGTGACAGAGGGGACCTTGCCAGCTCCTGCTCCGTGTGGAGGAGCTGGGGCCACGCCCTCTGACCTGGGTGGGGGGTAGTTGCTTGGCAAGCTGGGTCTGGAGGGGTGGTGACAGAGGGTGAGGTTGTCAGCCACCTGAGTGGCTTGGGGCTTGGACAGCCTCACATGCAAATTATCCCGGTGAGTCCCTGCACGTTTGGTCCAGACACAAAGAAGCTGTTTCTCTCACCCTGGCCTCCATCCCCCGCCCCCCCCAGCAGCCCCCTCCCCAGTCAACCAGACAAAAGGCCTGAGCCCAGCGGTGCGTGAAGGAGTGAATGGGCAGGACCCTCCCTGGTGACGTCCCACCAGGCAGATGGCAACAGTTGCCCACACCAGTTGCAAGCCTCCTTTCATCCTACTCCCAGCCATAAAGGAGAGCCCAGCGGCCCCTCCCAGCCAGCCCAAAGATGGCATGGGGGAGGGGTGGGCTGTTGGGGAGCAGGAGGTGAGAGGGGAGCTGACGCTGGAGGTTTGGCTGGGGAACAAAAAGTCTGTTGAAAGTGGCGGAGCTGGGGCCAGCCTGCCCATCTGTCCTCCCTCCCGGGGCAGCTCTAGCTCAGTTCGAGCAGGGGCTTCTGGACAGCTCCTTGCAGAGCCTGGGCCCCCCAGGGAAGGGAGATGGCAACGTTTGGGGCAGCAAAGCTGAGCCATGGCTTTGAGGCTTTTGCTAGGCAAAAACAAAACAAAACAAACCACCTCCACCAGGCATTGTTTCTCTTCTGAAGAAGTGTTCAGTGGAAAACCCAAGTGCAGGGGGCGGGGCGGCTCGGCTGTGAGGCGGTGAGATTGAGTTGTTCCAGAATGGGATCCTGTCAAAGTCGAACCCTGGCGCTGGGGCTGGGTGACCAAAGGCGGGCTGGCGGGGGAGGGGATCGGGCTGCCAGGCTCAGCTCTCCATCTGCTTGCCCTGCCATTCTGGGCAGGTCTTTCTAGGCTGTGAGAGCCCGTTTCCTCTCTGCAGACTGGGGGGTCAGCACACCCCCACCCCCACCTCCCAGCATAAGGGAGAGAAGCCGGTGTGGGATCCAGGGCGCTGTGAGCAGGAGAGCTTGTGCCCAAAAACAGCTTCACTGTCCGCTCCCCTCCCCGCACCACACCTGCCTCCCAGGGGCCGGGGTGGCCGATTGTCTCGAGGGGGAACTGAGAGCAGAGCAAAGATCTTTTTTTACAAAGTGGGACAGAGGTTGGGCCTCCCCTCCTCCCCAGCCTCCTGAACCTCGGGTTTTGATCCTTGCTCACTACCAACATCAGTCCAGCCTGAGTAAGGAGGATTAGGGAAACTCTGGTTAAGCGCAAAGAGACGTCAATACATGTAGAACAAAAAGGAACTATTCCCTATGTCTTAAAAGCCCCTAAGGAGCAGAGAAGTCGTGATTCCAAGGCCACGGCCTGCATCCTCTGGGCTGGTCTCCCCCCACCCCCATTCTCTTTCTGCAGAAGGGCTGAGCTGGTTGGTGATGCTGGGGTGGGGGCAGAGTGGCTGCCCAGGGAACAGTGCCCAGAGCGCTCCTAATTGGCTTCAGTCCCTGCTCTTCCATCCGCCCACCTGACCTCCTGGTGTTTGCATTGGCCAAGGTGCAGGTGCTCAGAGCTGGTTTGGGTTTTTTCTCTCTGGCAGAAGAGAGTAACACATACGCCGGCTACAGAGGCATTTCTCAAAACAGCTCTTTCCCAATCCTTGCTCAAGCCAGCCTCACCCATCTTTGATCGTTGCCGTTAGTCTAGAGCCATCCAAGCACTTGCTGATGTATAATGCATTGTTCTGGATAATTCTGTCCGTTTGCATGTATTCCCATGGAGTCGGCGTCCAAGGTACAGTGCTTTCAGCTGTACATATCCGGTCACTTCCTCTGGACTGGCAACACCTGAGGACCAACCCCCATTTTCTCTCGGCCCTCCCTCATCGGGTGCTTTGTGCAAGAACCTGTCTGTGTACCTAAGACGGCTCTTACTCAGGGACACCCACTGCCTGCCTGTCGGACAGACGGAAGGCTGAAGACTCAAAACTGTGAAGCCTCTTTCAGGCTGCCATTTGCAGCCAGGGTTGTGCTAGACCCCAGACACAGCCCCTGGCCTCCAAGGCCTGCCTTGAGCCACATGGACCTCCCCCTCCCCCCATTCAGACAGCACTGTCATCTTAGCCCTTCTCATCCTGGGACACAGTCGCTGCTCCGTTACCCCCCCACCCCTGCCCCGGGAGGTGCCACCGGAGAAGGCAGTTTATGACAGAGAGACTGTTTTCCTTTTGTGAAAATGAGAGAAGCGGCTAAGACCCACGCCTCTGCCCTGCACAGACTCCGGTGAGACAGGAAGTGGGTCACGAAGAACACAAGGAGTTCCTGTGTTTTGCACCAAGGCCGTGCAGTCCACAGCTGAAATTCCTGGTGAGGGTGAGGCAATCCCTCTGGCTGGTTGGTCTGTGTTGGGCTGGGATTGGTCCCACAGGAAGGAGGCAAAGGGCAAAGAAGGGAGTGAGCGCTGACATGTCCAGACAAGGCCGCCTGGGCTCCTCACGCCCTCCTCTCTCGGCTGCGTCCCCAGGCGCTGGGGTCAATGCAGACCTGGTGGTGGGTGTTGAGCAAGAGCAGAGGTGAGCTCTCGGACCTTATGGTCAAGTGGCAGTGTGGTGCATCCGCCAAAAAGAAACCCATGGGACGCACAAGCACCTCCCCCACTCCGCCATCGGACTCCGGAGCGGGGGAGGGCGCGGTGGCTTCTGCAATGTCGCTTAAGATGAAGACACATGGTAATAAAGACTGCACAGAGGACAGGCAGCCTGAGCTCGGGCAGAAAAAATGCGTGAGGTTGGGATCCCAGACTGCTTCCCCTCTGCAGAGCGAGCCGTGGCTCCACGTGAGGCCTCGGGGTCCGTAAGCCAGAGGGCCGGCGGCCGGACTCGGTGGTGCCTGCCTTTTCTTGCCCCCCACCCCGTTCCTTCAGCCAGCCCCGGATTCACGCCTGACTGCCCCTTCCTCGCGGTGTGCCCCTGGGTCATCCTCCACCTGAGCCTCGGTCTTCCCTCCTGCAGTCAGGGTAGTAACGGGAGCGGCGCAGAGAGCTCGGCCATGCTGTCAGCCGACCCCGGTCAGCAATGGAAAAGGACTAAAGCAGCGACATCGCCATTCGTCCCTTTGTGGTCCTATTGGCACCTACCGTGTGCCAGGCCCTCTGCGAGTCCTACAGAAACGGAAGAGCATGGAACCAGGAGGGTCCTGGTCCCCCCCGTGGTGGGGGCAGACATGAGATGTTCATGCAGACGTCTGCACCATTTCAGCTGAGGTGGGGGAACCTGCAGCCAGGGAGATCACCTTGGCTGAGTTTGCTTCTGTACCACACTGGCTGGGCTTGCTGAGGGTGGGGGCCACGACCACGAGGAAGCTTTGCCAAGATCTCTCTGCTCACAAAGCAGTGCCTTCCGCTTCAGGCAGCTGGAGAGCAGACGGTGACCCTGTACTATCTGAGGTCCTTGGCAGGGGGACCCGCACTTTAGGCCCTG